>NC_047629.2:44731349-49731349 GCF_009650485.2 Drosophila albomicans | reverse complement strand
ACCACCCAACGCACCACCCACTCACCACTCACCAGACACCACACTACATTTCACTTTTCAGTCGAGAAATTTCCGCCCATTAAATTGACATACGCGCATTCACCATTCGCATTCATTTCCTCTTTCCATTTTGTTGTATTTTTTTCTTTGTTATTTCTTCTGTTTTCTTTTTTTTCGTTTTTATTGCTCTCCCTTTGCCTGTTTGCACAAGTTTTGTAATATTTCGGGTTTATGTTTACAGTTGGCAAACGCATTAAAATCACAGATTTACATTTTTTTATCCTTCGCTCTTCGCTTTCTTATACAACATATAAATGTGTGTGTGTCCTGCTGAATTATTTAGTGTTGTCGCCCTGTTACCCCACCTCCCCCCTCTAGCATTTGTGCAAAGTATTCGTATTATTGAATTTGAATTTGAGTTTTTTTTTTTGTGTAGACTGGCGACAGCTTCGAGGCTTATTGTTTCAAATGTCCCCGACGCAATCTCGAGAATGTAAACTGTTGATAGCTTGCTACACACACACACTCTTACACACTCTTACACCCTTGTACACACTTGCGTCTTAAGCGGGGGGCTTAGGCTGTGTGCCAAGTTGAGCATGGAAATTATTTTTTAATAAACACAAAGCACTCGCTCACAAAGGGGAACAAGAAACACACACAGACAGACAACTGAACTCAACTCAACGCATCCGCATTCGCATTTACTCTTGGACTGTTGCAGAGACTCACCGGGTGGGGGGAACAGGGGGGCAGGACGACAGGAATCTCTTGTTTTCGCTGCTGTTCAGCGAATGGCAACAGCGTCGAGCGCAAAATAAATAAACCCACTTTAATATGCGCTCGTTATATTATTTTCTTTTCATTTTCTTGATTTCGTTTCCCTTTGCTTTCGTGCTTCTCTTCAGTTTTTCTCTCATTTTTCCCTGCTGCTATCATGTTTTTCTTTCAGCTTTCTTTTTTTTTTTATTTATTTATTTTTATTTTTTTTTTTTTGACGTGTTGTTCTCCCACCTTCTCCCCCGCCTGACATCGACCCGTCGTCGGTTTCGCTTGTTTGAAGTGCCACGCTCTATTTAAAGGCAAATTGTCTGTAGTCCTTTTTACAAATATTGTGTTTCTTTCTTTTGCATATTTATCCGTTGCTTTCTGCTGCACTCGTCCTCCTCCCCCTTCCCCCATTTTGTTGTGGCACAGCCAAAAGACAAACTCGCTGGCTGGTTGGGAAAAAAAATGCGCTGCTAGCAACAGCTTCGCGTCTAGACATTGTGGAATTAGGTAAAGCAAACGGGCCAAATAGCTCTGTCTAAAAATGCATAACCCCACCAACCACTTCTCCCCCTCTTCACCCAAAAGTGTCCGACAAACTCGAGACGGCCAAGGGGAAGGGGAAAAAAACTGAGGGGGATCGACGTTGGGGCAGCTGAGAACTGGACGCTTGAATTAGCATTTGAAGCAAGTGCGCTGACCTGTGGAACAGCAGCTGCAACAGCTTCCCTCTACTCCCTCCCTTCCTCCCCTTCTTCTCCTTTTCGTGCTCGCTTTTTTATTGCATCCACAATGCGGGTCAAGTCACTGGGGATAGCTTTAGAGTGCTTCACATTTCAAGTGGATATTATTAGGGGATTGCATTACGCTGTTCACCAAATGCTAAATTGTCCAAGCTGAGTGCTATCATTCCTCACTACTACTCCAAACTCTGCTTTGACTAAGCGACTCAACTTAATTGATCTGAGCTTACAACTAAAGCGAGGATTCCACATTCAACGCATTCTATGGTACATAAACCTCAAATATTCATTTGCTTCTAAAAGCTGAGACAACAAATTAAACTAAATATCTTGCAATCAAATGAAAGCATTTTTCTTTTGCAAAATTTGAGCAATTTCTTTCAAATCTAAGCTTAACTTAAAGCAACTTATTCGTCATATAAAAGATTTCTACGAATTTTTTTAAACTTAAGCTACTCTTAATATAATTGGATTGTTTTGGGTTTACTTTGACAATATTTAATTTACTCAGTTAAACCATTTACTTATATTGGCTAGAATTAATAATCCTATGTTAATATCCTAAACTAACAAAATGGTATTAAAATATATCTAATTGTTACTCCGTAAAAATACTAAAATATATCGAAGGCTAATAGTAGGACATTAAAAATATACCAAAATTCCCTATTGCATTATTAATAGGCAGAATCCATCATCTTTGTATTGACGTTAATTAAATATCCATTGTTAATATCCTAACTTATAACTGTAAAATTATAATTACTCCTTTTCAATGAAAGCAAAACAGTATTATTCATTATATATACCAATTTATTATTTTATAAAATTACTTAAATATATCAATGTCTATATATTTAGTCCATTGATAGCGCACCACATTCAAAATATACCGCAGAGTACGAAAAATACTGAATTATCAACCAAGTCCCGACTGACTCTGCCGTTTTTTTTTGTCATTCCAAATTTCTCAACATTATTTTTACATATTAATCATATCAGTGTTCATAGGCTTTTATTGTTCCACAACTTTGGTAATGATATGTAATTACAACTTTCTACTTCCTTAGCAACTATGACTGTTCTTTTTTCCTACTCGGTTTTCGTTTCAATTATAATCAAAGAGTACACTAAACAAATAAACAACTTCCCACTTTTGTCGCTTTATTGGAGTTATAAAATATCACACAAATTAACTAATTTGCTTAACAAAACTATTAACAGCTAATAGGTTTATTATGTTCAATTGCTGTTGTACTTTATGGCTAAACTATTAAACATAATTTATATTCATGCTATTCTTAGTTGTTTCTGTTTATATAAGATCTATAAAAAATATAATTATTATATAGATATTATCTACAAAATCTATATCAATATAAGATATTAATATTATGTAGATCTTATCTATAAAAAATAATATTATTATATAGATCTTATCTATATATTATATATATATTATATAATTTAATTATTTTGGACATTATTTGTCCTAATAATCAATAGCACTAATTGTAGGCGTATAATTCATATTTATAAGAAGTTAATAATAAATCTTATTATTTTTACATTCTGCATATTGGTTACCTTAAATTTTATAAGAAATATTTTGATTGGATGATATTTACACGTCGAAATATCATTATATTACGGTCCTAACTAATTTATTCTTTTCTTAATAAAATCTTTTACTCCATGATTTACTCGATGATTTTATTGCTGAAAAACTTGTTTCCATTAAATTAATGTATACTTCACTAAAATATATATAACCTGCTTTAAATGTTGATTCTTCAAGTAATCCTAGTATCTTTAGATAATCTATATTCACCGTAGGATTGCAGATTAATTATAATCATTATAAAATCTAAACACCTCAATTCACTGATTTGTATACATGACTGCTAAGCACTTTTAATCCGCACTCATGATACGCACATTAGGGTTGCGCTTTTAATACATGCAGCATGGTAACCCTAATGTGCATAACTTTCCGCTCGGTTCAGTGGCCTTCGCTGCACATAAATCCGAGCGGAACAAGAAGAAGAAGCAGCAGCAGAAATACGCAGATCCAAAAGGGCGCCTAGTTTCAATTACACACGCACTTTGCGAATGTAAGAATGGGGGAGAGGGGAAAGTAGAGAAGAGAGAGAGGGAGAGGGGATGAGGGAGCAGGCTACGCATAAAGTACAGTCCCCACCATACTCCTCCATATAAAGTATATAGTACATTCTATATACACATTCGCTTCGCTCTCTCTGCAATTGTTGCGCCTTTTATTTGTTTGCTTCTTGTTGTAGCTGTTATTGTTGTTGCTGTTGTTGTTGTTGTAGTTGTTCTTGTCGTCGTTTCGTGTCATTGCCTTTGTTTGCTTTTTGCAGCCTTTTGCACCCGCCACTCACCCGCTATTTCCTTGTCCCTACTTTGCCTCGTGTTTATTTTCTTTTTTTTTTTATTCCTATATATATTTCGAGCATGGCGCACATTACACATTTACACACAAAAGCGAAAGCGGAGCAAAGAGCACGGACACGCTGTGGCACGCATGTTGCCTGCCACCCCCCTTCTCGACTTACCCCTCTGCCCTCACTCACCCCTTTTCGGTTTGCCAGACACTGCGCTCGGCACTCGTTAAAGGTAAAAATTTATTGTGTCTTATTATTATTTTTTTATTGACAATACGTGACGCGTACGCCAAAAAGGACAATCGCTTTCACTCGCTCTCTCTCTCTTTCTCTTTCACTCTTCTTCTCCTTCTCTTTCTGTGTATGTGTGTCTGAGGATCCTCGCTGCTGCTTCGCATACATAAAAAGATTTTGTTCAATCGATGGCAAGCGCCTTTTGTTATTTTATAATTTTCGATTGTTTTGTTTTGCTTTGCATTGCTTTCGTCCTGCTTGGGCGCCGTTGTCCTGTTTGCTTTCTTTTTTTTTGTTCTGCTTTGTGGCTGTCGCCATTTATTTGTTTTGTTGTAGCCTTTCGTCTGTTATTACGTTTATAATGCCGACAACGCGCTTTTGTTCGCTTTCTCCATCCTCAGTCCCTTCTCCTATTTTCCTCTTACTTTCTCCCACTTTTTCTCCCCATCCTCTGTCTCTTCTCCACTTTTCTTCCCACTTTTCCTATTTTTACGCCCTCTTACTTTGTCCTGGTCAATGCCATTAAAATGCGCTTAGACCTTCAACTAGCAGCGTTAATCATTATTTGCAGTTCTGTGTGTGTGTGTGAGTGTGTGTGTGAGGGGGGGAGGAGGTGCAGCTAAAGTGCCGCAAATCGAAGATTACGGCAAACAATTAAGTTAATCACATCTGCTTTGCTTTATTTCGCCAGCGACTTCAATAAAGACATTGCGCATACGCCCCGTTAACGTGCTTTCCCAAAACCAAAAACTTCGACAACAATTTGCCGGGCCACCCAAAACTCAGTAAACGAATGAGTGAATGAGTGAGTGAGTGAGTGAGTGAGTGAGTGAGTGAGTGAGTAAGACAGACAGACGACGACAAGCGTTTATCTATGGCATCAGGGAAAAAGTTTTGTGCTTCGGGTTTTGCTTTTTGGTTTGTCGGTTTTCGCGCTGCTCGCCTGCCCGAGGTTAAGTTTTTCTGTTTGCTTCAATTAATTTTCATTTGTTTACTAATCTAACAAATTAAACTAACGGTAAAGGTTTCGCTGCCGAGCGGAAATTGGAAAGGATTTCAATGGCCTGTGGGCAACGTCTTCATCTTCATCTCATCTCATCTTCTTCTCATTGTCAGCTGCCTGCAAAATTTTGTAATCATAATTAAGCTGATGTTTTTTTGGCTAACAAAATGCGCGGGTTCAATCGATAGTTGGTTTTCAATTACATTCGGAATTTGTTGAGCAAACGTTTTGTCGCATTTGTATTGCGATTTTTTTCGATTTTGTTCCTCTACTCATTCAGATTTTTGCTATCAATTTATGCATTTGCCGTTTCCTGACCCTTTGACCTCATATACATATTGCTTATCTGCTGCTCGGTTGAGCTCTGCTTTTCCATTTCCTTTCTCTTTGCTCGTTTCCGTATTTGCAGTTGTTAAACAAAACCAATTTCTACCTCTACTCTCTCTCTCTCTTTCTCTATCTCCCACTCTCAGATGCTATGCTAATTAATTTTGCAACTCGACCCACACACACACTCACATCGTTCGCTTGGTCGCCCTTAGGCATTTGTTGGCTAGCCAGAAAATATTTTGTGTTTGTCTTGGTCCAAAAATAATTCATTCTCACTCTCATTGCCCGCATTTTGGGACTCGCTTTCTTCTCTCTCGGCTGGAATGCGGCTCTTTGATGTGGCCCACAGCCAAAGCAATGGCCACTTAAGCAACGGCAACGATATTTTAAACACATGCAACACAGCCGACTTTCAACTTCGAGAGTCGCCAAATTAATTGGAGCGCTTTTTTAAAGCGCTTGCCTGCTACACACGTTTTCTCTGCCCCTTAACTATTTGTATACCCACTACCCTGAGGGTAGGAGGGTATTATAACATTGTGCCTCCAGCAAAAGTATGCAAAAGATTCGCTTCGGCTGACAATCTTGGTATATTTTGTATTATATGGTATATTTAGAATATAATAGTGTATCAAATATAGCCTTTAATATATTTTAGTATTTGGTATTTGTATCAATATACCAAATATAGTCTTCGGTATATTTTAGTACTTGGTACTTCATGATATATTTATAATGTTCTAGTGCATCGATATACCAAACATAGCCTTCGGTAAAGATTCATATTCTGTCAGTATATTAATTCAGTATATTTTATTAATAATACCGCGCTGTTTTACTGTTTTTATGGTATATTTAAAATATAATATTGTATCGATATACCCTAGGTATATTTTATTATTTTTCAGTATATTTATATTTTAATAATAATACCACACTGTCCTACTTTTTTTGTAAGGTATTTTTAAAAAGTAGTTGTGTACCGATATACCGAATATAGTGTTTGGTATATTTAGGTATCTATGATATATTATTTTGGTATGTTTCAATAATAAAACAGCACTGTTTTACTGTTTTATGGAATATTTTATGGTATATACCAAAACTCCCTTATGTACATTTTAGTATTTTTTCAGTACATTAATTTGACATAATTTAATTATAACTAATTTTTGGTATATTCTGAATGCAGTAGTATTTTGTTATACCAAATATAACAGTTTGTATATTTTAAAATTTGTTGGAATACTAATTTGGTATACTTTAAAAATACTACTTCTTTGTTTAAATTTTATTAGAGCTGTGTTGTGGATATCTCACAGTCGAGCACACTCGATTGTCGCTTTTTTTTTAGTTGTTGAAATATTTTATGTAAAAATTCTTGACGGAGTCGCTCGCTTTGGCTGCCTGTCGCGTCAAATGTCGCGCCGAAAATTATACCTCTAAAAAACTGCAAATGGCAAATAGCAGTGCAGAGTCAGGCAGGACCCCAAAGGACCCTCTGTGATCCTGCTCAGCACACTCGCGCGTTGTTGTCGCCGTCGTCGTCGTCGTCGTCCATTGTGTGTGTGGCCAACCAAACAACTTGGGCATTTTTCCGGCTTTTCTTTTTCGTTGACGTTGACGTGGCGATTGCTGCTGTTGTTGTTGCTGCTGTTGTTGCTAGCAATGTGGTTGCTCGAGTTGCTGTTGCTGCTGCAGCCACGCCTCGCACACTGAGTTCGTTTTATGTATTCAGTCTCAGTGCGCTCACTTGACTTTAATTCTTTTTTCACACGCCCACTTCGCGGCTGCTGTCCCCTCCCTCCCTTCTCCTCTCTCTTCGCCTGGCTGGCTGGCAAGTGCAATTTTCTAACAGCTCTTAAGTTGCAGCAGCAGCAACCAGCAACAACAACAAGCACTACAACGACCACAACAACAACATTTTTGCTTGTATTCGTATTCAGATGAGCATGTCAGTTAAAAGGTGCGCCAAGCTTCCCCTTCCCCTTCTACAACCCTCAACATTGAGTTGTAATTGCTGAACATGCCAAGTTTTCTGCAATTTTATGTAGATTTAATAGCTTCCTGGCCGCTCCCCACTTTGGCATTTTTTTCCCTTCTTCGTTCTGTGCGCTTGTCTCACATTTCATTTGCCTTGCGTGACATTTCATTTGTGTGGCGCTCAGATTTTTAGATAAGAATAAACCCATTCTTGATCTCTTTTGCCTGACATTCCCGGTCAAGGCAGCAGCAGGTGTAAAATTTAATTGATTCGAGCTAAACAACGGAAAAACTGCGGCCAGCAGCCATGTCAGTCATGTCAACAATCGCGTGGCTGACTTCACAAAACTTACAACTTTGAAAGAAGAAAACTCAAATGCCGGAAAAGCTTTCGCGAGCACGACCAATAACTTCCGGCTCTCGACTTCAACTTCGACTTGGACTCACTTTCTTTGGCGGCAATTACAATCGACTGACATGTTAATTGGCAGGCAAAGCCAAGCCCTGAGACTCTACTCGATTGATTGCCTATGCTCTCTTTCTCCATTGTCCTGCTACTTGCCAACTGTCAAAAAGTTTTGTGCAACAATTGAATTAAGTCCAGAGTTTATTTAAAACAAAAGCCGCTGCATTTATTTTAAACTAAATCTGACATAGAACTTATACGCGCTTTGGTTAATTGAATCAAAATAGTTTGCACAATAAATTGCTTTTAAAGATATAACCAAGTCCGTCTGCCCATATAAAACACTGTATTTCAGAGACTAAAAGAGATTTTAGTCTATAGTCTTTATGATTCCAACAATTTTGTTACGATCAGATACAAAATGTAGAAACTATTTCATTTAGTAGATTTGGCAAATTATATTTTGCACTCTATGGTATATTTTGAGTAGTAAGGTATTTTTTTGTAGTACTATATCGATATACCAAATATAAACTCCGGTATATTTTGCACTCTATGGTATATTTTGAGTAGTAAGGTATTTTTTGTAGTACTATATCGATATACCAAATATAAACTCCGGTATATTTTGCACTCTATGGTATATTTTGAGTAATAAGGTTTTTTTTGTAGTACTATATCGATATACCAAATATAAACTCCGGTATATTTTGCACTCTATGGTATATTTTGAGTAATAAGGTTTTTTTTGTAGAACTACATCGATATACCAAATATAAACTCCGGTATATTTTGCACTCTATGGTATATTTTGAGTAGTAAGGGATTTTTTGTGTGGAATTATTTAATATATCCCATTTATAGACTCCGGTATATTTTGCACTCTATGGTATATTTTGGGTAGTATGGTAGTACATACAATTCAATACAATATCGATATACCATCTACATCCTTCGGTATGTTTAGGTATTTTTGCAGTATTTTATTTTGATATATTTCTAAATTAATACCACATTGTTTTTCGTTTATTCACAATGGGTAACAGGTATCTTACATTCGAGCACACTCGACTTTAGCTTTCTCACTTGTCTACAAATTACACATATTTTACCAATTATTATTCAAAAATATTTATATTCTCCATTTGATTTTAACTCATTTTATTTGCACTTTTCTTTAAGTTCATATTTCATTATTTAGCAGTGTTATCAACAAAAGCTTGTTAAACACTTTTGTTACTTTACTTCGTTAAAAAAATTTCATATTCTATAAGTCAATGCCATTTAATGCTTTTCTTCTCATAAGAAAACAAACACAAGCAGATTTATTTTGTATTTACTTTTTTTTACAACACGTTTGCTTAAAGTTTTTCATTTAAATCATTTTCATTGTTTCTATCAAATGCTGAAGGTTTCAGTGAATAAATTCAGTAAGTAAAACAGAAAGTAAATAAACACTGCAAGTAAAAAATAAATAAATGAAAATACATAACTTGTAAATATAAATATTACTGTTAATAATAATAATAACAACAAATACTGATTGCTTGACGATGATTTTAAATTCACTTTCACTGTGTATAAAATATGCAAACCAAATAAAACTGAAATATATATTGTAAATTTCATATGAAGGTCAAATATATTTACATTTGCTAAAGAAAATGTTAATATATGTATATAATATATGAAATGTATTTATGTAAATAAAAAAGTTTGTAAAATTGGAAAGCAATAAAATATATTGCGGTGATTTTCGCAAGATTATTTGATACTTCACTCATATTGCATAATTTATTAAAGCTTTTAAATTTAAGTATCCATCAAAACTTAAATTATATGAAGCTATTATTTTCAATAATGAATTCACATTTTAATTTCAACAAAATCGAAATAAATGAGCTTAACATTCATTTTTCGCTTGATTAAATGAACTATAAATTTGCGTAATAATGAAAAAGTATTTTCTATTTGTAATTTGATATGCGAAACTCAAATAGTTCTCCTATTTGACTCGTTCATTATTTTAGATGTTAATTAAATAATACGCTTTTAGTGCCGCTTCAATAATCCAGTCAACAACTAATGCCACTAATTGTTATTTTTATGAATTATTATATTTATTATAAATACAAATTATTCAACATTTGCAAAGCTAAACTTGTTTAGCTATGTATTTGTCTCGTTCATCATTTCAACAGCAATTAATTGCCATTATTATTTATATGAATATGAATACTAATTTGATTTAAAATACTAATAAAAGTTGAAAATATTTTCACGTTCATAAATTGTATGGAAAACTAAAGTAGTTTAACAATCTGACTCTTTCATCATTTTTAGTTAATGTTAATTAAATGAAATGAAAAAATATTTTCAAATTGCAAATGATATGCAAATCTTAAATAGATAAATAAATTTGACTCGTTTATCATTTTTTGTTTTATTGCTTTTTAATTTAGCCATAAATTAATGCCACTAATAATCTTTATGAATTATAGTATTTTAATAAAGTTTTGTTTGAAAATAATTTTTCTATTTGTAAATTAAATGCGTAACTTCGTAAATCGTTTATCATTTTTGTTGATATTTGCCTTCAGTTTGCACTTCAATAATTAAGCAGTAAACTAATAATTTATTTGAGTAATCACCATTTGATAAAGTTTTCTAGTAAAAAATGTGTCCTGAATTAAAATCATTTAACTATTTTCCTAGCTCACAATTTGTTGTTCTTAGTTTCACTTCAATAATTTGGCCATAAATTAATGTCAATAATTATCTATATGAATTATAGTTTTTTAATACATTTTTTTGTAGTTAAAACTATTCTCTATTTGTAAATGAAATGCAATACTAAAGGAGCTTAATTTTAATTTATGATTGGTATCAGTTTCAGTTTGCTCTTTTATAATTAAGCTATACATAGATGTCAATAATTTTCTATATGAATAATCACAATTTGATAAAGTTTTCTAGTACAAAATTGTTTTATTTTGTAAATGAAAAGTAAATAGTTAAATGGTTTAACTATTTTCATAGCTCACAATTTGTTGTTGTTCCTTTCACTTCAATAATTCGGCTATAAATTAATGCCAATAATTATCTATATGAATTATAGTAATGTAGTAAAGTTCTTCACTCATATGTCTTCATCAATTTCAATTCCCATTGCCGCATTTCCTCAGCTTCATTTCTAATCTTCCTCAACTGCAAATTGGCAACATGAATATTGGCATTTCAGTCATATCACTGGCAAAAACTGGCAGCTGCAATTGTATCTGTAGCTGGCTTTAAGTATCTGTTGGATACTTTGGCACACATTTTGCATTTCACTTGTAATTGCAAGCAATTGAATGCAGCAGTCGGATAAGTGAAGTAGCAGCAGCAAATGGCCAAAGGGTGGGAGAGAGAGAGAGAAGGGAGAGAGAAGGGGTTGAGAAGGGTTGAGAGAAGGGGGCGTGGTTGACGGCAAACAACAGCGAAAAGTGCTGTGCGCTGCTTTTGCTTTGCGGTAAAGTGGAGCAAACGCTAAAAGCTGTTTGTTGGAGTCCCCAAGAATTGTCGCGACTTTGCCTCATGATGAGGTAGTAGTTGAAGAAGAAGAAGCAGAATCAGATGAAGTCGTGTTTTCAGGGGGCGTGGCCAGTTTGCCAGTTGCCAGTTACCAGTTACCAGTTTGCTAGCTCAGCTCTCGGTTTGCCCAGCAATTGACGTTGCGGTTGCATTTAGCATTTTCTCATGCAATTTATCTCTACACTCTGTCTCGCTTTCGCTTTTCAAGTGAAGTTGGCTAAAGTATCTACGACTTCTATGTGTGTGTGTGTGTGTGCGTTTGTTTATGGCTTTTTATTTGCTCACGACTAAGCCCAGTCAGCAAAAAGAAGAAGAGGGGAAAAGAGTTGGGTTTTGGTCTGCTTCTGTTTGTTTCTGCGGTTGTAAATGCATTTTTCAAACAAATTGCAAATCATTGCCTAACAATAGTTTCCCCCAGCATCCACTGTGATTCACTCTCGGTTCCTCTTTCACATTCACTCGCTTTCTATCTCTTTCTCTTTGTGTGTGTGGCTTGTGAATCTCCGACCACAATGACAGTGATTTAGTTTTTGGCTCGAAACATTTCACATACGCAGTCTATTATATTCTGGGTTTTTGTAGCTTTTAAACGAACTCTGCTCCACAGTTTTAAAAGCAAAATTTGTGTAATTTGTCAGTTTTTGGAAAAGGGATCACATTAAATTACATTTATGCCGTGTCGAGTGTCGAATTGAATTTAGCCAAAGAACTTTTTCTCGCACACTTTTCTTTTTCATTTCAATTTCCACGAATTTCTAGATGAGAGATGTATTCTGTTTGATTTCCGTCCGTCTGTCCGTCCGTCTGTCCGTCCGTCTGTTCTGTTCTGTTCTGTTTTGTTTGCTTTATTTTTATTTGCGCCAAGTTTCGTTAAGTGTACGCTATTTAGGGGGCAAAGAGGCGCCTCTCAAAGTAGTCTCATTTTCAGCACTTGCCGCGCTCACTTTCCACATTGTTATTTGCATGACGTCCATTGACCCACAAAGCATTTACAACTCTCGTAATGCGCCCAAAAGCAGGCTGCACAAATATTAAACTTTCGTTCGCTCGCTCGCTCGCTTTTTATTTTACTTTCGCATGAGTTGAACTTACTTGCTATGCGGATGATTACGACAGCGATGATGACGTTGATGAGAGGCTGCCAAAAATTAATTTGTCGAAGCTTTGTTGTTGTTGTTGGTTTGTTGCTTCGTAATTGCACGCACTTTAAAGTTGTTCTAACTTGTTGCACTGTATTTTTTTGTGTGTGCTAAACTCACTTTTTCACAGCGCCTTAAAATAGGCAACACTTCTTTTGTTTTTGCTGTTTGCTCGTCTTTTTCTTCTTCCTTTTCTTGTTTGCTGTGTTTATCAAAGATTAACGAGACGCACGCACGAATCGCACACGGACACACTCGTTATTTGGGGGGCGGGGGTGGTGCAAGGGATCACGCAAAATTTCTTCTTTACGTTTTGTGTGTGTGGAGCAACACGTTGTTGACACAAAGACCGCCTAACGAAGACTAATGATAGCGTTTGTTGTACGTTTGTAGCACTTGGGGAGCCAAACACGACGCACAGCAATTTGTAACTGGCAGCGTTGCTTGCACGACGAATGTTAAATACGAACTGATTGCTTGCCTGCCTGCTGACTGCTTGCTAAGTATCTCTAACAGACACTCGTGTCTGCACTGCTGGACGAAACGATGGCACGCGAACTGTCTTCGGCTCTCGTCGAAGCAGCGCTTCGGCCGCGACAAAGAGGGTGAGCGAGAGTCCCAGTGGGAGTGCAAAGAGCGCTGCCAAAGAGCAGCGACAAACGAAACGAAATGGAATTGCTGGGCATAGCCGTGGCAGCGCTGCCGCAGCGCATTGCTAACGAGCTGCTGCCCACCCCCATGCAGCACAATTGAGATGTTAAACGTTTCATTTCGTTTCCATTCGTCTCTCGCTCAGCTTATCAATTGTGGCGTGCTCTCTTTCTCTCTCTCCGTAACTGTTGCTTGCTTTAGCGTTTCGCTTTCAGTTTCCGCTATATTATATGTGTGTTCCAATTTTGCTGTGCGCCTGCGCAACACACGCTCATTGCGCTCTTATATTCAAATTGAAAGACTACTTTCAATTCAATTGCAGTTTGCTCTTTGAACGTCGTTGCGTGGCCCGGGACAATGTTTCAGTTCAGTTTGTTTCACAATTGTTGCTGTTGCTGCCGCCGCTGGCGCTTTAAAGTGTTCCGTTTGTCAGGCTTAAACTTTTCATTTTGGGTCTGAGTTGTTGTTGCTTGTTTCGTGTTTCTGTTGTGGCGCGCAACAGGTTCAGTTACAGAGTGCGATTGCTTTCAAACTTTCAGCCTGCCTTTGCCTTTGCCTGTCTATGGGCTTTGATTGGCCTTTCTTCCTGGCTGGTTTGGCAACACTTTGCTCTAGAGTTGTCGCTCACCTTGTCGTGTATTTATTTATTTGCAGTTCATTCAATTTCGTTTTTTTTTTTATTTTCTTTATGCAAATACGTGCACAAAATCGTTTTCTGCACGCTTTGACTTTGCCTTGACTAAAAGTCTCTCTCTCGCTCTCGCATTCTCTCTTAGGTGTGCGTGCTTGTGTTTGTGTGTGTGAGAAGTCGTGTATAAATGAATTTGCATATAATTGTTTGCATGCTGAGTGCCTTTTAATTGATTTTATTGGTTTGCACAGCAACAACAACAACAACAAGAACAAGAACGCAACAACATTGGCAACAAGCAACATTTCTCATTTTATCGCGTGAGCTATCTCCGTGGCCAGTTTATTTACTTGTAAGCACTTTTTGGCCCAATGATTGAGTTCGTATGAATTCACAATGTGTGCCTCTTATTTGTATTTGTGCTTGTTATGATATCCTGTAAACATATTATATACTTAAAAGGTATGCTGGTTGATTTATTTTATCAGTTGCACTTGAAATATAGATGAACATTACGTGTATATTCAGAAACTGTTTAAAGACTACTTCAAATTATCAAATTTGAATTATTTTTTGTTTTGTTTTTTAATTATATTAAGGAATAATAAAGTAGTTTTCTCATTATTTCTATATCTATCTTCTATATATAAAAAAAGGAATGCGAATAAGTTTCACATTTATTATATTATATTATTATATTATTTCTATATGCTTCAGTTAAACAGAAGAATCCGTATAACATAGGTTTTACATTTATAACGATAATGAAAAAATTATCGAACGGAAAAACTTTTCTAAATGCTGCTCAGTTTTACATTTTGTATATGAATACATTAAACAATAAGTTTCAAGAAGCCTTTCCTCTGAATTTTGTATAACGGGAAGCACACATTTTTTATTAAAGAATTTTTATTGAATCAATACAAATAGCGTGACAGATTAAAGAAACGAAATTAATTAATAGTAGACTTGATTTGAGGGACAAATCGGGAAATAATTAAGCGTTGAAGAAACATGAACTACAGTACATACATAACTATTAAAACCACTTTGTTTTTCAGGTAATTAAAATTCCGAAAAAATTTAAATTTCTGTACTTTATTTTTATATGAAGCGATAATGTGGTAAATTCAAAGAGAAAATTTGTTTAAAAAATCGATTTTTGTCTATTTTATTTATCTATGAAAGCTAACATGAATTTCTTAATTATTCCAGCTCCATACTATAATAACTTAAATTTAAATTTCTACAAATTTCGAATTTCGTTGACTTCCTTATCGCGACTAAACATTGAATCCAACATTAGAAGTAAGAAGTAAAATAATTTTACGACTTTAGTTTGTTTCTATGTAATACCAGTTTGATTGTAAAACTTTGAAAGTACTAAATAACAAACTAGGTAAAATAAATAATTGTCAGTATTCATTTAATTGCAATTGAGTAAGGAGCAAACCATAAAATAAATGGGAAAATAAACAAGAAAGAGAAATGAAGTAGTTTTTAAGCGAAAACTCATGTTTTCAATGTGTTTCTAATTGAATTAATAACAGAATGAGAAAATCATTTTAAATATACGAATGACACTCAATTGAAATTCTGAAAGGGAAAGAGGAAAAGCGATAAGAGTGATAGAGAGAGAGAGAGAGCAAGGAAAGGAAGAAACTTTTTCGAAATAAATCTGAGCATCTTAAAGCAATTATTCATTTCAAGCTTACCTCAAAACGCACTGCAGGGTATGATTGAGTTCAGCAGAGTGACTTGCAGCAATTATTATACAAATGAGCTCATACATACATAACATAAATATGTTTAAATTATGCAGTTTATAAGCTGCATTGTTTTATGTAGGTCGTAAATTGTGGCCTCAACTCGGCTCTCTCATAATTATTACGATAACGATGATGAAGTTCGCTCATAGTTATTATGTATTTGAATGAAAATCGATATTTGAGATTATGTGGTCTTAAATGCGTACAACAAAAAAAAAAAAAGTACGAAGCATTTAAAGCTTGAGTGAGGCTCAATTTTAACGGAGATTAAAGAGATTATGAGAAAAGTGTAGAGAGCGTGACCGTGGGGCAAATTGCAAGACTAATTGATGGATTAAGTAGCATTTGCACAATGGTCAAACAGAGTCAATGCAATTTATAAGCAGTCTTTGTGCAAAAGAAGCAAAGGTTAAATACCTATGCAGATTAATGGTGAAATGGAGTAATAAATGCATTTTTATTGTTTTACAGGAATTGTTTAATATACAAACCAGTTCATTTATAAATTATTCGTAGCTGCAACTCAGATGCAGTTTTTATGAACAACTAATTTGCATTTAAAGTTGCAGTCAGACGGACAGCCGAATTATGCTTCACATTAGCTAAGCCTGGATTTTAAACTTGCATGACAGATAATCCGGATGCTTTATATCTAACTTGTACCTGAAACTTCATTTTATATCAGTGGCAAATTTCATTAAGTTGGCCTTAAAGCTTAACCAGAAATTCGCTTTAAAAGTCACGGACAGACGGACAGCAGGACAATGCTAATAGCTTTTACAACAATTGTTTACCAAAAATCTAGTTTACATCTAATTAGTAGCTGTACCTCCAAGCCACATCCGCAGCAAATTTCCCTAAGTTTACTTTAAAGGTGTAACAGCAATGTGCATTTAAAGTCACGGACAGACGGACGTCAGGATAAAACTGAGTCAGCATTTTTCACAAAGCTTGTTTTAAAGCTTAACAAGTAATTTACATTGAAAGACCTGTAGAGACAGACAGCAGGATAATACAACAAGTTAGCTAAGCATGCATTACGAATTTGCTTGATAGATAATACAGCTGCTATATATTTAACTTTTAGATGTATCTCCAAGTATCCGCAGAAAATTTTACGAAGACAACTTTAAACCTAAGGATGCAATTTGCATTTAAAGTCACGGACAGACGGACGTCAGGACAATACTCCATATTAGCTAAGCCAACATTTTGAATTTGTTTCATAGATAATACATCTGGTATACATCTAACTTTTAGCTGTATCTCAAAGTGATATCAGTACCAAATTTCCTAAAGCATACTTTAAAGCTGAAGCAGCAATTTACATTTAAAGTCAGGATAAAACTCAATCGGCATTTAACTTAAACCTTGTTTTAAAGCATAACAAGTAATTTACATTAAAAGACCTGGACATACAGACAGCAGAATAATACGACAAGTTAGCTAAGCCTACATTATGAATTTGCTTGAGAGATAATACAACTGTTATATATTTAACTTTAAGATGTATCTCCAAGTAATATCCGCAGAAAATTTTACAAAGACAACTTTAAACCTGAGGCTGTACTTTGCATTTAAAATCACGGACAGACGGACGTCAGGATATTACTCCATATTAGCTAAGCCAACATTTTGAATTTGTTTCATAGATCATTCAACTGATATATATCTAACTTTTAGCTGTATCCCAAAGTGATATCAGTACCAAATTTCCTAAAGCTCACTTTAAAACTTAAGCAATAATTCCTATTTAAAGTCACGGACAGACGGACTTCAGGTTAAAGCTATGTAAACTATTAGGCAAAACATAAAAAGTGGATTGGTTTTAAAGACGTTAATTAGTTAACTGGAAAGTTCGAGCAAAACGTGTTGACCACAATTTTTAGCGGCAAACGAAAAATTGTGGAAATGTAATCAGGAAAATTGCAAGGATATTTGGCAGGCGGCGTGAAACTAATTTAAAACAGCCACCAACTGTAATTAGGCGCTAATGAGTTATGCCCAAAAGTGGCAAGCATGGGAGTGATGAAGCGAGAGCGAGAGAGAGAGAGGCAGAGTGAGAAAGAGGTTTGGTTGCCGCAGCAACCCGAAAGAGAGCGACAGAGAGAGAGAGGGGCAGAGGAAGAGGAAGAGAAAGAGCTTGCTGCCTGCAGTTGCTAATCAAAAACTGCGATTCATTTGGCCGGCATTTGAATGGTGCCACAAAAAGCTGCAGTGTGGCACACAGTGTGCTTGTCGCGTCTCGCTGTCAGCGACAGTTGAGCTGTTGGGCGCCAGAGTGGGCGTGGCACTAAGCCACAACTGTAGCTGAAGCTGGTGTCAATGACTGCAGCTTGGGTTAAAGAGAGAGAGAGAGAGAGGGAGAGAGAGAGTTGGCAAAAGGTGATAATAATCAGACAGGCCGTTTTAACAAGACACACGCACGCCTTGCCCCCAAACAGCCACGCCCCCCATTCCAAGAGATAAATAAAGGGAGTTGGAGGAGGGGAGTGATGCTATGGTAATCCATCTTCCATCTTGACAATGGTTGCTCTGGACAGCAGCAGCAGTAAGCTCTCTCTTTTTCGCTCCTCTCTCTCTCTCTCTCTTTCTCACTTCCTCACTATCTTTGGCTGCGGGGCGTGCTGAACACTAAATCCATAAGAAATCAGATACAAATATCTTTGGCTCTAACTGTGTCTGCTAACTGTAAGCACCAACTGTAACTGTGTTTGTGTGTGTGTGTGTGTGTGTGTAATTATGGTGGCATCGCAGAACATGTCGTTGACAAGCTCAAGTTGGGACAGTCACTCAGTCGGTCATATCAAGTGAACTGCTCCAACACACACACACACACACACACACTCGCACACACACAGATAGAAAGCACTACCATAAAAGACAGGCACACACAGAGATTTGGCCTGTGGGTGGGCCATAAAGCAGGTCCGCATGTGTCCAAGTTCGTAAAGTTGATTCATTCATTGCAGAAAATTTATATGGCCATGACGCGTGTTGTTCTTGCTGGAGGGAGGCTGGAGAATGTAGGACACTGGATTTGGAGGAGGATTGTGGAGGAGACCCTCGAAAGCATCTAAAGCACAACTATAAAACAAGTAAGACTGCGCTAGCTAACATACAAATGTAAGTCTGCTGGACAGTAAAATACGCTGTCTTTAGTTTTGGCCACCAAGCAAAGCCGTTCTACTTCTACTCTTCGATTCTATGAATATAAATTTAGCTACTATTTTAATTCAAATAGAATTGAATAAACCTCATTATCAAGTATAAGTTAAAGGCGAAACTTATTCTTATATCATTTTAGAATTTATATCTAAAGCCTATATTTTGTTTCAGATATAATTAGGCTGATGTATTATAAACTATTGTTCTTAATAACCAATTTTTGGTTGTTAACGTGGAGTATTTAACAACTTAAAAACTAAATTATTTTTTTATTCAACTTTAACTTAATGTAAGATTAAATTACAAGAATTATGTTGTGGTAAAGCTTCAGCCTCTTAGCTCTTACCCTTTGGACCGTGTGCTAAAATTTGAAAATTTAAGCCTTTTAGATCGCGCCATATAATTTGCTCATTAAAAGCTTATACAATGATAGCAAAGTTCAGCCTTCTAGCTCTTACCATTTGGCGTGTGCGTTATTAGTCAGTCAAATACAGAGTTCAGCCTTCTAGCTCTTACCATTTCATTTGCATATTAATGGCTTATACAATGATAACAACTTTCGGCCTCAAAGCTCGTACCCTTTGATCTGTGCTTTGATACTCGAGTCGGTCATGACAGTTGTCAGCCTCCTAGCTCTTACCGCTTGGCCTTTGCGTTGATAGTTCAGTCAGTCACATGTATAAAAGTTCAGCCTCCCAGCTCTTACCATTTGATAGCTTATACAACGATTGAAATTTTCAGCCTCCTAGCTCTCACCAGTTGGACTGTACTTTGCTAATTCTGTGAATGAATGTAAACTTCAGCCTTCTAACTCATACCATTGATAGCTAAGCTCGTAATAAAAATTAGTCAATTAGGATGAAGAACAGATAATGCAAGTTTTTGTTGTAGATTTAAAGCTTGATCTAGTAAAAAGTTAAAATTTTTCCATGTAATTAATATTTTAGTTTCGAATTTCTTCATTAAAATATATTGGCCTTAAATTTATACAATTTTGTTTTTGATTGAAATTTGAATTAAAATGAAAATGTATTTTGATTCATTTTTTCTTATAACTTATCTTATATTGTCACAGGCTAATGGACAGAGAGAACTCGGGTGAAAAAGAAACATTTCAGCTTATCAATTGTATAAAGCTTATTACACTAAAGTCAGTAACAGATATTTCCACCAACTTAGCATACCCTTCCTATGAAGATGTCATGCAATGGTCGCGAGGTATAATAAAAAAGCAGAGAAACAGCAGCGGCAACTAAAACTAACTATAGCCTCAGCCTTGGCATGGGGATAAGGATGAGCTGCTGCTGCTGATGCTGATGAAGCCGCTGACAATGACAATGACGATGGAGCTAATGCCACATGGATGCTGCCCCTCATACTCTGCATCCCCCTCTTCGCCTTCCATCTCGTCATCTCTCAGATCACGCATCACGCTGTGTTCGCTGTTCGCTGTTTGCTGTGCGCCGCAGGCAGCCGTTTTGAGTCAAATGATTTATCTCACAGCTGGCTGAGAAGAGGAGCTGAGCTATTGCTCTGACTGCTCTGACTGCTCTGACTGCGACTGCGACAGCTTCAGTGACTGCGGCTGTTTGTTGTAAATGAAAGCGCCACATCTTGGCCGCCTATTTGCTTATTTGTCGTGCTGCCAATTAGACGGTCATATGTCAGGGACACTGAGCACAAGCAAACAGCGTCCTTCAAGCCGCAAACGTTTCACGATTCGCATCTAAACAAGAAAGCAGTCGTCGACTGCACAAATAATCTAAATTTAAACTAGATGCAGCAGAATGTCACTAATTGCAACCTACTTTCAACTGCAAATCTAAGTTAATTGCATAAAATTGTAGTTAAATGAATTACACATAACTGCATATTTCAGACTTTTTGACTTGCATCACTGAGAGAATGGAATTGAATTATATGTAAGTTCATTGTTTATGAGTGTGCATATACTTAATAAAACATCAAAATAAGAACAGAAAGTTATATTTAAATGAATTGCATGTAACGGCAAATTTCCAACTAATTGTCTTGCTTGTTTTAAGTAATGGAATACAATTGTATATACATAAGTACATTGCTAATGATTGTACATATGTCAATTTAATTGTACACCCCAAATAAGTACTGTAATTTATACTTAAGTGCATTGCGTATAACTGCACATTATGAAGATTTTGTATTTCTGAGATAGAAGAATGCAAGTGCTTTGCTCATTCAACATCCCAGATATTTCGACTTAAATGCATTGCATTAAACTTCACACTGCTGTTTATTGAAATCTTTTAATATATACGTTGTACTTAATGCATTAGAATTATACTTAAATGCATTGCATATAATTGCACCTACATTTAATGACACATCCAAGATAAGTGCATTAATTTGCACTTTATTGTATTGCATAAAATTTGGATTAATCAATCAAATTTGCAAAACAAATTAATGTTAATGAGAAAATGCAAGTTTCGGATTATTGCAATTGTTGAAAAGAATAACATCAAATTTTAGTTTATTGTATTTAAACGCTCAACACGTGTCAAATATTGGACAAACGTTTAAGTCCTTAAATGAGGAAAAGTTTAAGAATAAAATACACCAAAAAGTAGGTTTATATTGAGGGCAAATTCCAGTAAATAGCGAGACTTCTTAAAAACCGAAAAGTAATGGTTTCCTATTGAATTTTTCAATTGAGTTGGAGTAGATTTTTATAAGTTCGCAGAAATATGCAAATACTTCTATTAAATTTGTTGACTAATTTATTTGCTTGCAGTTAGACAAAAAGCATTACAGCATTATTTATTTTTGACTTTTCTGACTTTTACTTTTCTGAAAGTTTATAGAGCTCAACGCATCGCAGCCTTTTTCTTGCGTCTCGCAATCTTGGCCAGCTCTTGATCCGTGGGCCGTCGATCGCTATATCTCGCCACCCAGGCCTCGGCTGTGCTATAGAACTTCTTGGGATCATTCTGAAACTGACTCGCAATATCCAAAGAATAAGGATTCTCGGGTTGCGGATCATTGATAGTGGCCAACAAAACATTGAATATAGTGTCCATCCGCGAAGTGGGAATCCAATGTTCTGTTTCGAGAATGGGCAGACAAACTTGACCACGTTCATTCACATTCGGATGATAGATCTTGGTGTTGATGTGCAAACGAGGCGGACGAAATGGATATTCCTTGGGAAAATCCACTTCGAGTTTGAAGGCGCCTTTGTCATAGGGCGGAGTGTTGGGCATGAGCAGAGCAAACCACTTGAAGATGTTGTCCTTCTCTGCCTCAAGGAGTTGCACCTGCTTCAACTCCTTGTAGCCCATCATTAGCTTTAGTTCATTCTGCATGCGCTTTGGCCCATCCATGATGGGCTCCTCCTTCGCCATGGTGACTAACCAAAAAGTTTCACTTGCTGACTATTTAAAAATTCAGCTACAATTTTGTTCAAAGTGTTTCTCGCAGTGTACTGAGAGAGAGAGAGAGAGAGAGAGAGAGAGAGAGAGAGAGAGAGAGATAAAGAGAGCGGAGCAGAACTCTAGAAGTAGACATAATGCATGTGAGTTGGAACGTAAAAAATCCTTTCACATTGACGTTAATCCCCGAAATACCCGCTAAAGAAGAGAGAGCGAGAAGCGAGTTTGTGATGTGAACAGACTCTGACAGGCAGCACATTAGGATCAACTGGGAAATGTGGAAAAACTGCGAAGAACTGGTCAAAGCAAGGCGAAGTCAGTTGGCAAATGTCTGAAAGGTTTCGCCCAATACAATTCCACAGTAAGCAAAAGGCGGCCATCATAACTCCCTGCCTCGTGTCCTGCCTCATGTCCTTTGTGCCTTGAATTATGCAGTGAGCGATGTCGTGTCGCGTTTGCCTTGATTGACATGTGTGAAGCAGTCTACACTTTTGATATGATTGCCATTGACATTATAGTTTTCAATTAGCTGAACACAGCAGGGAAGAGGCGAAGCTCCTGGGCCTCTAGCCCGGGAAGAAGTAGGAGACTCTACACCGCAATTCCAGCGAATTTCCGTGCTCATAAATATGTAAAGATTTGCCAAAAAGCATCATAAAAGCCCAGTCAAAAGGAAAGCAAAGGCAATGACAGATGAGTCGACGCTGTTCGCTTTCTCTACTGCTTTCAAGCTTGATAACAAAAACATGAAAATTAAATATCAAAAATATGCGAAGCAAACATACAACAACAACGAGCAAGGAGCTCTGTGAGCACTTTGTGCGTGTGTGTAATTATTTATGTTGGATGTCATCATGATGTAAATGAAACCAAGACGAGACGCTCATTCGTTCGCTGGTCTTGCTTGGCCGGAAACGCAGCATGACGTGATGTGCCGGGGCGCTCAAGCATAATTAGGATATACAAAATACATAGAAATATATCTTGATGTGTGCCTAAGTGTGTGTGTGTGTGCCATGTGTGTGCGTCTGTGTGTAGGTGTAGCCGTGTAGTCGTCGTTGTTTGTGTGCCAAATAACAAATCTTCAGCTTCAATCTGTGAGTCGCTTTTGTAGTCGACGTGGAGATTACCTGTAAATCGTTAAGAACTACACTTTGGGAATATTTTGTCATAAAAAGATCTCCAATGTTTAGTAATGGGAACAAAAATTGTGAATTTAAGCATTTATGAAGAATGTAATTATTTTTGAATCAGAAGAAACTTTTCAAGGCAAATTGCCAAGTTATCGCTTTCGTTATTACACCAATTAATTTAATAAACTATAAAATCTCTAATACCTTACTTCTCAATTAAACGGTCACTCCTCTTAAGTAAGGATCTTAAGATATGACTGTTAAGACCTCTACTTTGGGCATACTTTGAATCCCTTTTTTTGAACCCCCTTTTTCAATTATAGAAGAAGAAGAAATAACTTTTACTACTTTAAACTTAAGTTCGATATGTTATCTTTATAGAGTACACTCTTTGAGAGCAATTTAAAATACAATAAGCGTTTTGAAACCTTTTTGACAATTTGTAGGCAAATGAATAAATTTTACTATAAGAACTTTCATAACTGATATCTCTTAGTAGAACTTTTCCTTTTGGGGCGCATTTTTAAATGAAAATTGGCATAGTTCTTGGTTTAAAACTAATTATAGACTAAACATAATCTTTTCTTTAACATAGCTGACTTTACTTAGTAAAAATATGCCAAAACTTTTCCTTTTTTTCAAATCTTTTATATTTTATGTTTGTTACTTCTAAGCTGACAATCGATCTCTTACAAAACTACCCAAAAAATTCTGCTTTATAGAAAAGTTCTTTCTAATTTCTGAGGAACAGTATGTGAGTATTGAAAGTTACTGCTTATATAGGAAAACATAATAGATAGTGATATGAATTTTCTTTAGTTTTGTCTTTCGATGAACTGCATTTAAATTTTCTTATTACCTCTATAATCAGATTAAGTATTTATTACTGTTACTGTTGCCCACAAAGCAGACAAATTAAATTAATTGCAAAATTATTAATGCAAGCAAACGGCAATTGCGAAAAGGAAAACAAAGATGTAAATCATGAAAAGTGTGTGTTGCAACACTGAATTCGATTAATCAGTATTATCGATAGCACGTCAGTGGCCTAAAATGCCCCACGCATGAGCCCAGGAATAGCCTGCAACAATAAGATAAATGCCTGGCCGAGAGAGAAAAGAAAAAAAAAAATAAAGCAACCAAACCCAAAACAACTTGAGGGCGAAACGTGGCAGCCAAGGCGTCTGACAGCGCTGCGGGACGCAGAAGGTTGCTTGGGGACGCGAAGGGTAGAAGAAGAGATCGAGGAGATATTGTTGTGTTGTTGTGCTGTTGTTGTTGTTGTTGTTGCTCTTCCTAGTGTGTGTTGTCAGTGATGCCATCAACATTGCCGCCATACTTTTAGCATAAACAGCCGGAAGCGGAAATGTTGATGACGCTGTGCGCTGCCGCTCATAGATCTCTCTCTCACTCTCTCTTACTCTCTGTGTGTGGGTTTTGTCTGTGTATTTCATAGCATCATCCGCGCGCCTGCTGTCAGTGCCACTCCCAATCTGCAAATCCAATCCCCCGGCCCTTGAACGCGTCTGTCATTTGTTTAGCTGTCATTGCCGGCGTATTGCCGTTGACAGCTCTCGTTGGGGCAGCTCTGCGAGGGGGGAGCAGAAACAAGGGGAACCACGAGAGAGAGAGAGATTGCGATTTTTCTGGGTGTTTGTTTGGCGCCAAGGCGCATAGAGAAACTTTTGCTATGCCAAATGAAAAATCAGCCGAAAAATTAGCCGTCGCCGCATTAAATCTAATCTGATCCGATTTTCTATTACCAATTGGCTGGCTTTGAGTGGCACACACGCTCAGTCTGTGTGTGTAGGTGTGTGTGTGTTGTGTCTGTATCATGCTGTCTGCCACTTGCCACACAGATTTCCGCTCTCCGCTCCGTTCCGCTCTTCTCTTCTTTTCTCGCCTCATGTCCGCATGTGTGCATTTTAATCTTTTTATCGCACTCTAACACTTTGCGCCTCAATTTCTGCCTTCAGCTTTTGGCCTTCACGCCTTTTGTTCCACGTAGGCAGTGCTTCATTAGTCCCCCTTTCCTCTCCTTCCCCACCCCCTCTGTTATTTCTTTAACTCCGCGCGAAAAACGTCGCGTGCGGCTTTTTGACCTTTTTTTTGTATTCATTTTCATTTCCATTTCCATTTCCGGCTTGTCATCGACCCTTTTAGCTGTCTTTTTTGGTGTTGTTGTTGGGGTATCGCTTTCGGGTCTGTTGAGACCCTGATATATGAAGCGATTAACATTAAAGGTGCCTAATTGATTTGGGGCAACATTGCAATGCAAAAACACTTGTGTGCGGCAATTTCAAAATGTCTGTTCAAGTAAAATTTTCATTAAGAAATTATCGCTCGTGTTGCTCAAATTTAAATTAATTATATATGGTTTATCATAAAGTAAATGGTGGCATGCAACCATACGACAACTTGCCACCACACGCCGCAGGCACAAACACACACACACACATGCAACAGATTATTTATGCCTTCAGTGAATGAACCACTTCGATGGAGAGCGAGAGAGAGGAGCATGAGGATGCAACTGAAGTCGACTGTCGAAGTACTCGTGTAATATTAAATTGCATAAAGTAAATAAGAGCACACATCCACACTCACACACCCACACCTGGGTGCAACGCGTTGCGCCTATCACAGTGCCTGCTAAAAGTTGAGGGTTGCATTTCGGTGCAATTGGAATCAGTTGCCAAATGAGCTGGAACAAGTTAAATAACTTAATGAAACGTTTTTCAATCTATTTTTAATACAAAAATGTTGAAAATTCGTTGTGAATATTGACACTGTCTGGTTAATGAATTTATTTTTGTGTTTACACTCCGCGTGTTGACAATTTGCGTTGATATTGATGCTGTCTGCGTAATTAATTCAAATATAAAAATAATTATATTTACTTTTGAATTGTTGGGTAAAATATATTCCAGATTCGAAAAATGATTACAAAGAACTATTGCACCTTTCTTACTTGTTTTTTTTTATGAATAAAGAATATTAAAGTATTTGCAAAATTCATAGGAAACCCGGAACCAAAAGAAGTTGATTATTTTAAATAAAAGAGAAGAAATAAAATGTTATTACTAGATGAGATTTAACTAAATATATACAATTTTTATTATATTTTGAATTTCTTTTGTTATATTATATTTTGTACTTTTTCTACTCAAGATGCATAATATATTCATATATTTATTATTTAATAGTAATGTAAAAGTTTTTAATTCTCCTCAAAGGAAAAGCAAATGTATAGAGTAAATATTTGTATAAAATTACTCAATGGCAGAATTGAATTAACATTTAATAAAATTTTGGGTTTCATGTAATATCTTTTTCGACATTTATGTCAACACTTTTATTGCCTATAAGAAGATTAAAGTAGCAGCCTCAATTTGAGTCAAAGCCATAACTCATATTAAGCCTCGTGTAGCCATTAAGCTAGTTTCGGAACTAGTTCACAGCGAACCAAAGGAACCAAGAGAGTGAACCACTTCTAAGACTGCAAGAGGCTTTCAGACTCTCAGACGGCTGCCTTGCCTATCGAGTGCGGATTAATCAGGACTCACTTTGTCATAAATAATGCAAACTGAACCGAGCGTTGCACAGACAGGCAAGAAGTGAAAGAGGGAGAAAGGGAGTGAGAGAGAGGGGGTGAAAGGGAGTGAAAGCGAGACGCACACACGCTGCAGGGCATTGCTCAATATGCAGTTAGCTGCTCTCAAACGTGGTGCAATTACTGCAAACTGCGGCTTTACTTTCCAGCTCCTCCACTTGCCTGTCGTCTACCGTCCTCTGACGTCGTCTGAGCTGCTATCGCCTGCTTGCCTGCCTCGTCTGCATTTGGCTTTCTGGCAGTCAACGGCAACGTCATTTGTACTTAATGACTTTTCAACGTCGTGTGCGTGCAACGTCGTCAGTTTGCCTGCGCCGTCGTCGTCTTCTTGAGGCCCAAAAAATAAAACAAACCTCGCTTATTGCATTAAAACGTTGCAGCATTTAAAGTGCGTGCTGCCACCTGTTGCACGTCCGATGTTTAATTGTTGCACGAATTTTGTGCAAATTGTAAAGTGCAAAAATAAAACAACGCTTTTAGCTGGCTTACTTGATGCTCTGCATGTTATCACTCTGACCCACATCTCAGAGCTTAGAGCGGCTTAGCTCTGCTGGCCGCTAAGTAACTAAGTGCTCGTAAGTAAAGCTCATATTTCGTACCACATAGCCACTGGCAACTTCAAAGCTATCTTCAAAGCGCCTCAACCCAAAATCCAAAACCCAAAAAGAAGAAGGCAACAACAAAATAAACAACGAAAACGGAAAAAATCTAGAGAAAAACATAAAATAAATCGCTGAAACATCCAAATCAATGGGCAGCCACACGGCAAAACAAACAACAAAAGCCTTGAGTGTATGTGAGTGTGTGTCTGCTTATCATAAAATGTTTAATAAAACACATCTGGCAGGCACTGTGAACTGTGAGAAGAGAGCGCAGGTCGTCGTCGCTCACAACAAATATTATTATATATGAGCCACAGCGGGATTTGCTTGCTTGAAATGGGACCGAAATGTGGCACGTCGAGTGAAAATGATTTAAAATATTTCTTTTGACAGCGGCGCAAAATGTTTTTCCTTTCTCCTTTCGCTTTGCCCCAATAAGTATGCTAGCCTTTTTTCCATCTAAGTTGCTTGGCTAGCGCTTTACCCCAATAAGTATGCTAGCCTTTTTTTGTGTTATTGCGCTTTAAGCGCGCGGCACATGAAGCTGAAGATGAGGAAGTGTGAGGCTATTAATAATAAAGCAAAGTCTAAAACGAAATTCAATAAGCGTGATTTGAACAGCCAAACGACGCCCGACTCCAAAAACCGGTCAACAAGCATACATCTTTCTCTAGAGAAAGGAAAGGGAGAAGGGGGAGGGGAAAAGAACTCCCGCCCCCATAATTTAACTTCGACTGGTCACCGTCGACTTCGACTTCGACGTCGTCGTCGGCGGGTTTGGCAAAATATTTAAGGCGGTTGGCCTAAGGATGCCAATAAATCAAAGTGGAAAAAAGGTTGCCGAACAATGTGCGGCATGTGTAGAATTTGCTTGTGGACCACACACACACACACACACGCGTACACACACAAAGACAGAGAAGGACAAGCACCCATATAACATAGTATGTGTGCACTCAAAGAGTTGTCTGTTCTCGGAAGTGTGAAAATTATTGAGTCTGAGTCGTTTCATTGTCTTTAAACGGCATTTACCAAACGAAAAAACTAAATATTTTATTTCTTAAATTTAAATATAGATCAATCAAAGTGGAAAGGTGCTCTTCAAGCAATTTAAACAGTCAATTCTAAATTTAAATACAAAAACGAATGCAAATAAATACAACCAAATCTGAATAATTTATATGTTAAATTTAAATAAAGATCAATCAACGGGAAAACGTGATTTTTAAGCAATTTAAAGATTTTAATGTGAATTTAAAAACGAATTCTAAAAAACCCTTTTGTTTTTTCTCTTTCTGACTTTCTAAAAACTATCAAATACTTTATTTATATATATAATATATTTTAAATAACAATTCATAGGCAGAGTCAAATAGTCAGCATTGTTATAAAACTATTAAAAATATGAATTAGTTAAAAAATAAAGATCTAGGTGTAGAAGAAGTAAATTATACAAAACAATTAATTTTAATCTATATAATTCGATTGAAGAACAATAAACAAAATATTATTAAATATTTCATTTTGAAAGAAATGCCAATAATATTGCTCAATACTATTAACATATTTAATTTTTTAACAAAATATCGATTCAAAAAAGAAAGAAAGAATTTAACTTGCTCTACAAAAATAAAAGCTGGTAATAATTGCATTAGTTGGGAATAAATAAAATGTAATTATGTAATTACTAATTCTCTAGGAATTAAGCAATCTTAATAGTAGCTTGAAAGCTATTAAAATTTTAAACCAATTAAAATAAACATCTTAAAAGTAAAGTAATCTTATTGATAAATACTACACTTGCACTACAAATTTCATAAATTCACGTTATCTTAAAATTCAGGTCAACAACATCAACAATTAATAAAAGTGAACAACATACATTAAAACTATAAAAAAAATGTATTCAACTACTTAACTTAAAAGAAAATCCAACTAGATTGCCTGAAAACTTTTAAAATATTTTAAAACGTAATACAATATATGAAAAAAAATTAAATCTTTTCGAAAATCGAAAAACTTGCTCCTAAAAACTCTTATAAATTGGATTTAATTCAAAAGCAGACAGCAACAAAAATGCTTAACAACGAAATCAATATAAAATTCAATTGAATAAAAATGCAAATGAAACATAAAAATATAAAATAAAGAATTTGAAGCTTTAAAGGTCTTGCACCTTGGACTAACGATTTCCTGGTTATAGCCACAACGAGAGCCAAAGGCAAGTGTCGGAAATCTATAAGCAAGTATTTGACCAACGTGCAACGTGCAAATGTCCAACAAAGATGCATGCCACAAGCAGCTAAAGAAGAGAGCGAGGGAAGCAGGGAAGGGAATAGAAGCTGGAGAGGAGAAGAGCAAAGCAGAACAGAGCAGAGCAGCCGTGGTGCGTGCTAAGAGCGCAAAGCTTGTAAGCGGCTTAAAGTTGTACAAAGTTTTTCAAGCGCATTCGCCAGTCACCAAAGGCGGCAACGATGGCGATGACGATGGCGATGGCGATGGGCGAAAAAGTTATGAGTGGCTCTGGATCACACACACACACACCAACACACACTCACTTGAAGCAGCAGACAAAGGCATATGTAAGCTGGTCGCGGCTCTATTGCAAGTCCAAATAATAAAAAAAAAAAAAACGCAGAAAGGAAACTTGGAGTTGCGCCACCAACAGCGTCGCATCGTCGTCAAGTGGCAAAGTGTGTGGCATGCCCCGCTGGAGCATGTAAAAGGATTAAGTTCGCTTAATATCATTGATGAGCATCGTCGAGCCACACCCAAGCTGCTTCCCCCTCCCTCCCTTGCCACCCGGCAACTCCTTCCTTTGTGGCAAGACACAGAGCTGAGATTTGCTTTGAGCTGTTGAGTCAATACTTAGCTGTTGAACTGAAGTCGCAGCTGCTGCATTCACATTGAGAGTGCGGCATGCAGCAAGAGATATTTAAGCAGCCACCACCCTGCCACTGCCCCATTCAACGTGCCACAAATGCCAAGGTCACAATGTGGCTAATTAAAAATGCAGCAGTCGTGGCGGCTCGTTTTCGCAGGCAAAACAAATGATTTTATGAGCACCCAGCACTTTGAACAAAGTTCACTTTCGGCAACTTTATGCAAATACCTTGTAAGTGCGTAAAGTCCACAATGAAGAAGCAACAGAAGGCAAGCGGGAGAGAGAGAGAGAGAGAGAAGACAAGCAAAAAGTAGAAGACACCACGAACATAAAAAAATGCAATCGAAACAATACACAAATGTAATGAATATTTACGAATCTGAACAGAGAGTGCAAAGCACATGCGAAATCTCAAAAATATTCCCACACATATATTATCAAAAGACACAAAAAAAAGAACGTTCAAGAGTGTGGGAGGCAGTGAAAGACTCATCAGACAGACAGATTGCCTTTCGTATTTACGCTCGAAAAATTACAGAAAATTTTCATTTAATTATGAAAAGTCTTGGCCTGAACACTGAAGAACAGAACAGAACAGAACAGAGTAGAGAAGCAAGGGCTTCCTTCCTTCGTCCTTCCTTCCTTCCTACGAACAACTTCATTTCACACTCATCGCCACTCCAGCCACGTGCTAATTAAAAGTAAAAGTTGAGAGCGCTCAGCTCAGCACAAGGTGTGGAACAGCCCTCGATAAGCAATTTCGAGCTAAGGGTAATCACAACTCTATCTTTTGCACCAGAGACTTACTTACCCCTTTCAACACACACTCATACACAATGCTGTGCACACACTCTCCCTGGCATACACGCACTCTTGGGTGTCGTTAGAGCTGCAATGAAAAACATTGATGTACTTCAATTAGTTTTTTCATAGTTGTCGTAAGGGTATTTGAGATATTATGGTTACTATGAATTGGTTGTTGAATTGGATCACTAGCAAAAAGTCAAAAACTGCAGTTTAAATTTATGAATTTCCAGTTTCTAAATATGTTAGTATTTAGTATACGAGTTTTTAGAATTATTTTCAAAAAATACCAACAGACAAGATTTTTAGTATTATTTTGGAAAAAGATTATCTAGTTTCGAAGTATATGTGTAAGTTTAATCTATTACTTAATACAGAATTTGGAAATTTATAAATAAAAATACATATTTCAGATAATTTTCACGTAAGTATAGTTTATAATTTGAATCAAAGTTCAAAATATATTTAAGATATTCATTCTTTGATTTCTACTTTACATCTTTTATAATTATTTTTATTAATTATATTTATTATTATATTTATTTAAATTTAATATATTTGCACTATTTTCCCCAACAAAAAAGACAATCACTTTAGAATGTATGTAGCACTATATCAAAATACCGAAAACATAGATTTAGGTTTATTTTTAGTATTTTTTCGGTATATTAATTTAGCATATTTTAATAATAATACCGCAGTGTTTTGCTTTTAATCAAAATGGGTATTTCAAAGTCGAATACATTCGACTATCGCTTTCTTACTTGTTTATATTTAAAATACATATATCTTATTTACTAGTATGTGAAGGCGTAGTTATTTAACGCTTTCAAAATTTCCAGTATTCTATGAATCAGAACATTATTTTTTTAAAGCTAAATATAAAGTAAGGTAGTATTTTTTAAAGCTACCCACAAGCAGATATTTAAATAGGCTCCTTAGAATTGTTAGAATATATTTTATTGACTACATTATTCCAATTAAAACTATATATTTTAAATGACACTTTAATATAAATTGAGTCCACTCCTTAACATCTTCACTTTCCTTCCTCTTCAATCCCACTTAGGTAAGAGTATTTCCTGTGCAACTTGCATTTGAAAATTCTCAATAATTGCACTTATTACTGCTGTTGCTGTTCGTATTGTTGTTGTGTGTTGTGCAGGCAAACATGAAGTCATTGGACAGTAATTTCAGCGTCATAGTCAAAGTCTTGTCATCGTCAAGTCAACATCAATGGGGAATCCCCCGTCCCCTGCTACCCCCGCTTCCACCAATTTCAAATGGTAGTGGCATCATCGTTTGGCTTGATTTCCCATTGCCGGAGCAAATCTGTGAGCTGAGAGAGCTGGCAATCTGCGAAGTAAGCTGGCTCATATTTACAAAATGTCTAATGAAAATATTTTCTTCGCAGCTCGGAGATACTCGAAGAGATCCGGCAACAGATCCCAGGCATCGACTGTCTCCAAGAGACAACTTACGCTGAAGAGGGAAAAAATCAAATTAGCTGCATGAATGACGCTGGCAAATGCGCTTGCCGGATTAACAGGGTGGCCAAAGAACTGAATATATGGGACAGAGTAGAGCTGCTGAACAGTTCAGGACTGGGACAGATAAGATGTGTGGGAGGTGGGCGGTTGTGGGAGGCGTGGCAACTGCTACATCAATGGCAGTTTTTATTTTTGTTGACTTCTTTGTTTGGCACTGAGAGCCTTGGCCAGGAAAGATTGCAATGGCAGTGTGCCTGCTCTTTGTGTGATTGATGCAACTTCATGTTTGTGAGCTAATTGCTGGCTTAAATGAAGAGGAAGACAGACTGAGAGAGAGACAGAGAGAGGGAGAGAGAGACCTCTTATCGCATTATAACGTTATGCTATTCACTTGATTACAATTTTTTTGTCATAATTATTTTACAAAATGCGAAAAGCATCAACCTAATGACCAGCAAAGTCCTGCTGAATGCCATAGAAAGAGAAGAAGATAGTGTAAGAGAGAGAGGGGGAGAGAGGGAGAGACTCTACTCTGTTAATACGTGTAGCCTTGATGTCCTTTATGCATGTGCATGAGTGTCTGTACCTCCAGCTCCCTCTTGCCCTCCCACACAGGGGCAAATCTGGGAAATCTCAACTTTTAACTCTTTTCTCAATGCTTTTGAATGCTGCATGAGCCGAGCAAAAAATCAGATAGCGCATTTAAAATAAGTAGAGAGCACAAAGCGCACGACTGAGTAGATGAGCACAACACAACACAAAAAAAAGAAGCATCAACAACAACAACAACAACATCAATGGGTGAAAAAACATTGCAGAGGGCGACATAGAAAAAAAAGCAAAAGGCAAAAGAAACAAGCTAGAAGCATAGTTGCCAGCAGCGTGTGGAGGAGGAGAAGGAGAGGGTAAAGTCGAGGAAAACTGAAAAACTGTATCAAGTAACTGAGCCGCGCCAGAGCTGCATAGTGAAAATGCAACTGTGCGGAAAACTGTGCGAACATTTTCATTTTCAATGCAACTCTTGGCACACAAATAGTGAGACACTCAGACAGACACATTCGCACACTCACACACTCACACATTGGCAGCAGAAAGAGGCAACAACTAGTAGCAAATAGACAAGTTTAAGTACAAAACGTGGCGCGCGTACACACATTCGAAACCGGGGCAACAGCAAAAGAAATCGCAACTGGAATCGCTAAAAATCGCTTAGAAAACCGGGAGAAGCACACATACACAAAAAAAAAGCGATGAAGAAAGCTAAAGTTGAGTGTGCTCGACTGTGAGATACCGGCTATCCACTTCAAAGAAAAGAAAAACAGTGCAGTATTAAATTTAAAATTAACCACATTAATATACCGCAAAAATACTAAAAATATACCGAAGAATGTATTTGGTATATTGATATACCACATTCATAATATACTGGATTGTCAATCAAACTCGCTATGACCTTCAGTAGGTAGACAGTTTTGCTAATATACTAAAAATATACCAAAGGCAATATTTGATATATTGATACATTCAAAATATACCAAATGACCAAAGCAACTAAGACCCTTAGCAAATGGGCGTTTTTACCCATACAAAAGTATACTTTTTTAAATATATACTAAAATTCGTAACCAAAAATATACCAAGAATCGATATCTACCTTTCTATTTTTATCGATTTGTAAGAGCGGATTTAAGCAGGGCAAAAATTTGAAACAAACTTGATCCGCGTGCTTCTTATCTATTTCTTATAGTCTCTGAGATCTTGGTGCTAATACGCATGGACGGACAGACAGACAGACGGAGAGATAGACATGACTAAATCGTCTCGGCTTATGACGCTGATCAAGAATACGTAACATTTATTTTATAAGGTCGAAAACGCTTTCTTTTGCATATTACATTTTCTGCAAGCACTGAGTTATAATACCCTTCTATCCTTTTTGGTAGCTGGTATACAAAAATAAATATAAAGAAAGCAGCAAAATTTGTAGATGCAATGCGAACAAAAGCATATGGGCGTTGCAAGTGCAACGCGGGCACCTCTGACTGTCGACTGCCGACTGCGGACTGCCGAGTGCCGGGGTTTTTCTTTCAATTTGCAACATTTGCTGTTGCCGTTGCCGTTGCACGTAGTCCAAAAATAACTTCCGACAACTTTGACTGATTTTTTTTTTTCTGCAACTGGCTGCTGCTGCTGCAAAATTGCAGGAAACGATTCTATTTAAAGTTGCCCAACAAGTCTAACTGAAAGTCTATCCACTAATGGCAGCGACATAAATACCATTGAGAAAATACGGTGAAGGTCGTCAAAGTGCTTGTGATATCTATGAGATACAATTTTGGGAAATGTAAACGTTTAGTTCATGACAAGTGGGTAACCCAGCTCAGCTCAGTCTCATCTCAGTGTGGTTTCTATCTGTATTTCTATTTATATTATACATACGTAGATACATATATAATTTACAAAAAATTCAATTAGCCACGCTGTCCAAAACAGAAGCCCCAAACTCACACACATACACAGAAGCAAAGTCAATAGTTGGAGCTCAGCCACCCACCATTAACAAAATAAACTTTCTCAACTGCCAATCAGTTGGACAGCGGACAACGGCCAACGGGCAGCTCTACAGAGTTACTCTGCCAGCCAACAACAGTCAGTCAGGAAGCCTTTGATAAACCCACATAAAACTTGGCTAGCCATTACTACTACAATGCCAACAGTAGTGCACAGTGGTGCCACATTTAATCCCATAACATAACCTAGAACTTTTTGCAATTTTTTACTGCTGTTAAAATGACACAGTGTAATGGCAAAGAATCAAGGCCAAAGCATTCAAAACTCTACTCTGTAATTGAAGTGCATAATAATGATAATTAAATGTGGTAAAACTTTGTTCAATTATGATTCAATTTTGCGTAAATTGCATGCCAGAAATCAAGGCCAGATCGTTCAAAGTGTGGTCCACATTTTGTTTTGCTAAATTACGTGAAAATAAAACTTTTTCGCATCGATGTGAAATTTTCCATAAATATAATTGGCATATAGTATGCCAAGGTCAAAATAATCAAGTTAAGAGGGAAATTAAATTGGTTATAATTGGAGTATGTGTGTATTACAATACTAATTTTCTACGAATAAAAATCGAATGTTAATTCAAAGAAAAATAGTTTTTAATTTACGAAGCTCTGTTTCATTTCTTTGCATTTTCGATAATAATAATTGGTAAATTGACCAGGGTCACAATAATCAATGAGAGACAAATAAAATGTTAATTTAATAAGATTCAAAATTAATGCAAAAATAGTTGTAAAGATTTCATGCGAAATATTCTTTTGCAGTTTTGGTGGAAAGTCTGCTGTATTTTGTGTTCTATAGTATACATATGTATTTTGAATGTAAGAGTACATTTATATACCAAATATAGCCTTCGGCATATGCCAAATATAGCGTAAGGTATATTAAAAATAAAAAGGTATATTTGTAGTATTTCTGGTATATGTATTTGGTATATTTTCAGTATTACTTCGAATCCATTCGACTCTAGCTTTCTTATGGTATATTTAGAATCTATGTGTATTATGTATGTAATGTATGTATGAATGTATGTATGTGTGTAATTATAGTATTATATAAAATATAACCACAGTATAATAATTTAACACTTTTTACATTTTCTTATTCATAAGAATTTATACAACAAAACAAATTTTTACATTTATATTTTTAAATGTTTGATTCATCTGCTATTTTAGTATATTTTTCATCAGTCTACTAAAAGTATTGTAGCATTATACCCTTTTCATATAAGGACCCCTTTACTGTTGCTTTGTCTCAACCTCAGTATTATCACAAGAAGTTTCACTGTGCACATGAACCATTAACAAAAGTTTGTTAAAAAATAAAAAACAACATTTACCAAACTGCGCTTCAATGTTAAATGAATTGTTGTCTTAACTACTAGACAAGCTGAGGGGTTATAGAGTCTCTTGCTCAGCGTGTGTTCAAAACAAAAAAAAATGTTGTGGACTGGCGTGAGGTGGCCGAAAAAGTTAGTAAAATTCATTTTTGGAAAAGTGCAAAATAAGGTAGAGAAAAAAAAAGAATGTAGAAAAACAAGAAGAAGAGCAGACGAAAAAAATTGTGGCGGTTGAATAAAAAAAAAAGTTTAAATAACTTTGGCAACTAAATTTAAGTTGCAAGTGTGGGAGAATGGTAAAGGGGCAAGGGAGGAGACAAAATCAACGAGGTGCAAGAGAAGAAGAAGAAGTAGAAGAAGTAGAAGAGATTCTGCCCAACAGTCGTGACAAAGTTGGGGGCCAGATTCTAGTTGTTGCTGTTGCTGATAAAAACTGCAGCAGACGCAAAACTAATTTGCGTGGTTATGTAAATTAGAGTTGGAGTTGAGTTGAGTTGAGTCTGCGATAAACTTGTTGAGGGTGAAAAGCGCTAAAAAAAAAGCAAAACATACACTGAAAAACAAAAAGTATCTTGCACAATGCGTAAAATGGTTTTTGGAGGCTGCTGCACCTGGTTGTTTGACCCAAACCGGAGGCCAACTCTCGACTCTCTAAATGCAGCAAAAACAGACTCCAACGTCAACGTCTGTGGGCGTGGCCAAAAGGCATTCGGTTTACCTGCCTTGCTGTGTACTGCTGTGTTGTGTTGTGCTGTGTTGCACTCTGTGTTTGTTTGTTTGTTTTTGTAGCCTTAATCCGAGACCACAGCACAGATAACAGAATCGTTGCACAGACAAAGATGCCACACAACCCCTCATCCCAAAAAGGCGCCACAGGCTAACAACTAAATAATGTGCAGAAAATTTAGTGTCGAATCGTGCGATGCCAAAAAGGAGCACGAGGAGCAGAAGTTGTTGGATACCAGACAACAGACAACAGATACACATGGCAACCAGGCAGGCAGGCAGGCAGCTTAGATAATTTTTTGTCTCTGGGAAAGGAAGTTATTTAAAAGCACCAGAGGTAGGCATAATTTCGGGACCCCCCAAAAGCTGGCAAAGACATGAGACCAATTGTGAGTCAAGTCTATGAGAATGCAGCCAGCAGACAAACATTGAGTGCTCCAAACTCAGCTGCATTGTTGGTCGACGGTCGTCGGTTGTCGGTTGTCTTGCCAACCACAGCAGTAACAGCAGCAACAGCAACAGCTACAGTCGAAGCCACACAGGATGCTCAGGACACACAGCAGGAGTCGCGTCTGAACTCGGCACCTAAAGTCATATTAATAATTTTGTAGGGATTTGATCCTGCCCCGCAGCAACGTCGCCTGTGAAAAGAGCCGCAACAACTTGCAGTTGCAGCAGCTGCTGCTCCTGCTGCAGCAACATGCAGTTACGAATATGAATGTGAATACAACTCCGAGTGTGAGTGCAGAAATGAATGCTACTGCTCTTTGTCTCTGGGGCTGCCTGCCATACCTTTTTGCCTGCTCGGCTCAGTTTACATTTGCAATGCAAACGAATAACTCGGCACCAAAATGCACAAAAATTTCACTTGCACCTGTTGTTTGGATATTGAATGGACTTTGATTTTGCCATCGAATATTCGACTCGTCTGCTCTGCTCTCTGAAAATACAGACTCATCATTGTGGCAAATTGATGATAAGAATCCCTCCCAAACCAACTTTATTAGCAGCGCTTTAAATATTGCTTAAAGGGCTGTCAAGTAAATAGAAAAACATATCATTGAGCACAAATATATTTGGTATATTTTGTGATCAATGGTACATTTCGAATAAAATACAGCTTTCGACTTCAATATTCTACTTGTCTCAAAATACAGACTCATGATGATCCTAAGAATCCTTCCCAAGCCAATTTTATTAGCAGTGCTTTAAAAATTGTTTAAAGAGTAAATCGAAAAATATTTCTATAGTTGTCAATCTGGTATATTTTGTACTGAATGGTATATTTTGAATCAGATATAGTCAGATATATATAGTATTTGTGGTATTTTTTCGGTGTAATAATTCTGTATATATTTTATTTGCCATAAATTCATCATTTTTGTCACTAAATAACTTTCATTTTCTCTTTTGTCATTCTGCAAACATTTCATATTTAAAGACAAATGTGTTTATATACTAATCGGCACACATTGATGCCATAAATTAAGTACGATTTGTATAAATATTATATTTAAATTCCACTCACACAATTTTTTATGCCAACAAACAAATTTTGAATGTTTTCCTATTTTGTCTTATTTAAATAAATTATTTATTTGCAACAGTTTTCGTTTTTGCTCGTTTTTTGCTGCTGCTGTTGTTGTTGTTTTTGAGGCTTTTGGTAAAAAATGCGATTTGTCTGTGATGCGTGAAAATATTTTCATTTACTTTGTGCCCGCATTTTGACCACTGCAACCGCATTTGGCAAACATTTTAAATACCTTTTTACATTTTGCCCATTAGTTTTCATTTGATTGTTGCTGCACAACATTTTTGTGATTTTTGTGTGTGAAAAACTTATCCAGAGATTTTCCGTTTGCCGTTTGTTCGCAGATTTATTTGATTTCGACACAGAGCTTTATTTTTCAATTTCAACTATGCTTTGGGAATGAGAATATGCCAAACCTCGAGTTATATGTCAAAAATTTCCAATTTAGTTGTGATCAAATAGAATACGTTTGTTATTGTGTTGAGCATCATTTGATTTAATAATAAAAAATTCTAATTGCATTTTGATTTGATTATTTTTATTTGTCGCTGCGGTGCATTGATTACCTCACGCTTGTGGCCGCAATCTGTGAAAATGATAAACGCTTTTTCCCACCACATCTCGGCTGTCGCTTGATTTAATGATTTTTCTCACAGCACCCGCAAAGTAAATAGTAAATATTTACATTTTACATCTGCTCTGGCACCTACAGACCACACCACACCACATCACCCCATGCATTTTCAATAAAACAATCAACTGTCGAAAAAAATATAAACAGAGACAGTGGGACGTCGCTCGCTCAGGATTGCCCAGGATAAAGGTCTGGAGTTCTGTCCTGCGGCTGTTTTCGGGGTCAGAGGACCACCAAAGTTGATTTGCATGTCATTAACAGGCAACAGTCAAATGGAATCGCATCCCAATCGAATTGAATCACATCCAAACTGCCGTCTGCTAAAAATAAAATTCTAGAGTTTCAGTTTACTCCACGTCGTTGCCACGTGCGGCAAGCGACGTGGGGAATGAGGCATGAGGCATGCGGCATTCGGTGGTTGCACTCTGTGGCACTCTGTAAACAAGCCGACACTAAAAATATCACATGTCGTCGAAGTAGGCTGCGGTTGGGTTTGGGGTGCCAAACTAATTAGTATTTGTGACTCCAGTTGAGCACTCATAGCTCTATTCACAATATTCTGTGGGAACTGCTGTAAATATTTGACTCAGACAAATGTGTGAACTTTATTTCTTTCGATTCGAGTTAATTTCCTTTTGCTTTCCCATGAAAATCTTCATAGTTCTTCAAACACATTAATATTTTAAATTACATCTTGATTTGTGTAGAAAATCAATTTTTTAATTCACAACAGAGCTCAAATCAGATACGCACTCTAAATATAGCAAATTACTTTGAGCATGAATGAAGACAAACTCTGATTTCTATAGAATCTTTGGGGTGAATAGAGAATAAGTATAGTATACTTCTATCTTTAGCACAGTCATTGTGTTGCTTCCTTTATACATTTTGCGAATTGAGACAGCTTTCATACATGCAGTTTAAATTTAGTTTACATCAGAAATTATCTCTCGGAGTATTTTCTTCATTGTTTTATTAAAACAGTTGAAATTAAGGTAAACTTCGATTTCAATAGAATCTTTATTGTTAGTAAAGAATAAATATTATATGATTCTATCTTTTGCTCTTTTATTGTGTTACTTGCTTTAATAATTTTGTGAATAAAACCAACTCTTGCAGTTTAAATTTAGTTTACAACATATATTATCACGTAGTATTTTCTTCACAATACAACAATTACAAACAATTAGTATTACTTAAAGCAAATTGCCTGGATGAAGGCGAAAGTTGATTTCAATAGAATACAGTCGAAAAGAAAGCCTATAATCTCTGTTACTTTGTAGTTTCCTCTATTCATTTTGCAAACGAAAGTTTTTTATACCGGCTATTCATATAGTCGAAAGGTATTAAAACATTGTGTTTGTAGGAATGATACGACATTTTAAAAATTATTTTATATTGCAAATACGACGGCTGCAGCTATGTTATATTTTAAATGTTAAAGTATATCGGTATGTTTTAGTATTTTTTTGGTATAAAAACTATTTACATATAAAAATAATAGCGTACTCTCTTATATACTTTGAATATAATAGTATATAGGCATTTTTTTTATTATTTATTAGTATATTTGGTAAATTTTTATATTTTAATGTTATATTATATCGATATACAAAATATAAATTGTTGTATATTTTTAGTATTTTTTCGGTATATTAATGTTTCATATTTTAATAGCAAATCGCACTGTTTTGATTTTATTCAGTAACCCACAGTCGAACACACTCGACTGTAGCTTTCTTACTTTTTATATGTAAAAATAATAGCGTACTCTTTTGTATATTTTGAATGTAAGAGTATATAGACATCTTTTTATTATTTTTTTCGTATATTAATTCGATATATTTTAATGTAATATTATATCGATACACCAACTATAAATCATTGGATATTTTTAGTATTTTTTGGTATATTAATGTGGCATATTTTAATAGTAAATAGCACTGTTTTGATTTTATTCAGTATCTCACAGTCGAGCACACTCTACTTTTTCTTTCTTACTTGTTTTTGCATAATTTTATTAAAACAATTATAATTACTAAAAACAAATTGCAATAAACACACTGCTGCTCAACAGGTTTCACAAAAAAATCTAATTAATACACAATTAATACAAGCATAAACAATCCCTTAAAGCTCTACAAATAGTTTATGAAAACTTAAAATCATATAATATATTGTAAACATATATTGCAGCTACCTTTGCAGCAGGTGCGTAAAAAAAGCTTTTGTTGGGTCTCTGCTTTTAATTAAACTTGCCTAGACAATTGCATATAAAATTACAGAGAAAAAAAAATAAAACAAATTGTGGTTAAAGTTGTGTGCTATTTTTTGTATGCTTTATTCGTCGGCGCCATTTTGCAGCAATCTGTGGAAATGATCATAAAAGTCTTGTGCAATCTCAGTTTTGTGTTTTAAAGCCAAACATTTTGTTGGCATTTCGCTGTTTGGAGTTGGCAGTTGGTTGGCAGTTGAATGGAAGTCGAGGTTTATTCTTGATATTTAACGAGCGCTACGGGGCGCTTATCTATTTGTTAGATGGCCGCGAGTTAATGAGAAAAATGCATACGCATAAAAAGCATAAAAACGACTTCTAGTTCCGACACATAAACCTGACAGCAGCGAGAGCATTCAAAAGGCAGCAGCAGCCGGGAGAAGGGATTGGGGGAGAGGACTAAAGTGATGGACCAGAGGCACGGGGAATTCAAGAGCTTCAACAATTTGCCATGGCGCACTTCACTTGAATTTTACGAGCTTGTCGCTGCGTTCACTGTTCTGCGTTCTGCGTTCAAGTTCTGGTTCTGCCTCTGGCTGCTGATGCTGATGCTGATGCTGCTGCTGCTGCTTCTGCTGCCCAGACAGACACATAAAGCAGACGCGATCTCAGGCGTAATAAAATCGTAAAAAACACAAGTCCAAAAATGCCAGACAAAACCATTCATTGTATTGTGCCTGCTGCGTGGGTGTGAGTATTATGTGTGTGTGTGTTTTGTTGTTGCTACTCCTACAAATTGTACACAAATTACACAAAAATTTTTAATTTCAACTTTAATTATGCCAAAAAGCAAACGTGTGAGAGTTTTGTAGGCTCTTTTGGCCAATTTATGCCTCTTGGCGCCATCGACTGCCTATCAAAATTTTATTTACTTTTTCTCCCTCCGAACTCCGATGTATCGTATTTATTGGTCGCACAAGGCGCTAGCTATTTATAGCCTAGTCCCAGCCGAAAATGTTTGTTTGAACCAGGCTAACATGATGGGAGGAGAGAGGACATTTTCAGGGGAAGGTAGAGGTGCAGCAACCGCTGCAGTTTCCCACAAAATCCGTTGAATTATTTTGGTTTCTGGCTGTGATTTGGCAATCGGCGCTTTTTGGGGGGCTCTGCTCTGTTCTAATTTCACTCGCGTGTGTGGACAGTTTATACCCTGGAGCCATTGGAAAATGGCAATAACGAGGTGCTTTAGTTAGGCCTTTATGATGTTTGGCAATGTTTGTAACGATTATTGAGAGGAGTTTAGAGCAAGAGTAAGCTGAGCCTTTAAAATTCAATAAGAATTTAAACGAATTCGATATTTTAACTATCCTTACTTGCTTTTCATTATGTTTAATTATTTAAAAACTATCGAACCTATTCACTAATAAAAGTGTGTCTCACATTTATATATTCAAAATAAAGTTTATCAGGAAAGAATTGCTTTAATTTTTTGTATTTATTTGAAATCAAAATAATCAAAATATTAAATTCATTTTTAATATTTCTATATTAGTCTAATCACAAATTTCCATATGAATTAATGAAATTTATTTTTTAGCAAAAGCACTGGCTAATAGTCACATAAAAGTGTTTTCTCTTGATATCTGTAATTCATTTTTTTTCCATTTTAAAAATCCTCCTTAATTTTTCATAAAATTCTAAAAATTGTTATTTCTGAATTTGGAATATTCTTACTTAAAAAAACTTATCCACACTTTTTTTTGTATTTCTTGGTATTTAAATTGATTTAAGATTGATAGATTTATTAAACTCTACAGATGTAGCTTTTCAATACATTTTTAAAATTTGCTTGAAATCTTTTTTGTTTCAAAAATTATTTTCTATTACTTCGATGATTTGGGTTATTCAGAAACAATTATTTATTTAAGTATTATTTAATTGTAACATTCTCACATAAAAACTAGAAGTATTTTAGAAAAAATAAAAAGGATATTTAATATTATCTCATAGTTCATTCCAGAGTATCTCAGATTACAGTTGAGTTGTGTGCACAGTATTTCACTTATTTTGCTATAAGTTGGACTCGCTTAGGAGGCATGAGGCATGGCGCGTTTGCGGCTTTTAGCTGCACGTTGCAAATAAATTTAACCAGCAGTCGAAAACGATTTAATTTGCGGTTTTTCCCAACACAAAATGGCGCGCTCAGAAAACTGATAACAAAAACACACACGAAAAAAAAACCGAAAACTTATTTGGGGCAGTTGTCTTCAGTTTATTGTTGTTGTTGTTTGTTAGCGAACAAATTGAAATGAAAATTGTTTATTAGGAACGGTGAAAACAGGGGGCGAAAACCAATTGGAACAATTTATCATATATATTTGAACGCCATCGCTGGTCAGTCGAGAAGGCATTGCATGGCATCGCTCAATTTGTTAACGGACAGCAAATAATCGATTTTCAACTCGTCAAACTGTGCATCAAAGTCAGCGAAATCATCAGCGTTGCAGCTGCAGCTGCTCGCTTCAGTTGGTGTGGCAAAAACGCGTTGCAAGCGTAGCCAATGCTTGGCCAGAATGTTGGCCAGCATAAGAAGCTCCTGCAGCAGCTCTTCGTCATCGTTGTCGATCAGCAGAATGCAGCACATCTGTTGCACGAACGTATTGTGCGCCAGCTGCAGCTGTGGCAAGCTTACACTTAGCTCCAACTGGGCATCGCATTCGACTGCCGCTTGCTGCAATTGCGGAAGCTTCAGTTGCTGGCGCAAAGCTAGCTCTAAATTGGCTTTACAACTCTGCAGAGTGCCAGTGAAATTGAGCGTCGGCAGCTGTTGCAACTTGCGTATGGCCACATGCAACTGCAACTGCCTGCGATAAGCGATATTGTACAGATCGAGTTGTGAAGCATAGATGATGCAATCGAGTGTTGCATCGCAGCTGTAGAGCAGCGACAGTTGATCGAGATCCGCACTTGGGAGTGCCACACTGAAGGGGTATGCCACACGCGTGTTGTGCTGATCGAGCATTTGTTGCAACTGCTGTCTGGCCAGTGCAGTAAAACCTTGTTCCAGTTGATGCAGTGCCAGCTCAAGTTGCTCAGCAAATTCATCAAAATCGAGCAGTAAATAAACGCGCCTCAACTCCTTCAACACTTGTTGCAACTGCAGCTGATCGCGTAGCAAATGCACCACAAATGAATTCACAAGCAATACTCTTGGCTCCAGCACACGATCCAACGAGCGGCAGATGAGTTCATGCAACGGCGCATAGCTGACACAACTTAAGCACTGCTTCAGCAACTCGTCGATGGTGCAAATGTGGGGCAGCTTAAAGTCCACCTGTGATTCCTTGTAGTAAGCATAGTACATGCCACGCAGCTGCTCGTTGTCGGTGGCACGTAGCTGGCGAAAGATGTCCGGCGCCTTGGGCTGCTTCTTCAGCGGCTCCTGCTGATACGGTTTCAGCTGAAGCAGCAGCGTCTTGATCAGCATGTGATACAGTGATTTCTTCAGCAGTGCACGATGCACGCCCACAAAGTGTCCCAGACGATTGGCATCGTGGAGGACAGCCAAAGATTTGCCTGCGCACACAATGTGCCGCTCAATGATCTGATAGATGGGAGATTGAGAGAGCTCTGAGGCATCTTCACCCTCCAGAGGACGCATCACGTACTGTGTGCGTCCATCGATGAGTTGCTGCTGTGCGGGAAACTCTGCGTGCCAGTCCTGAAAGTCGCCCAGCAACCACCAGCTATCCAAAAACTGGCAATACACTTGCAGCACATGCAACAGCAAGGCCGCTGCGCTGCCACGTCGCCCCTCGGTATCCAGATGTGCGGGCAACGCGGCAAGTTGCAGCAGATTGTAGACAATGTATTGGCTGCGATAGTGCGCAGCGATGCCGAGTTGCTGTTGCGGCGGCAACGCGTAGCTGCCAACGGCCAAACTCCATAGCAGCTGCAGACGTGGCAAGCTCGGCCGCATGGCACGCAGCAGGCAACGTAATGTGGCCTGCTTTGGATCGATGGCCACGCGTTGCTCAAAATAGGTGAGAGTCTCCACGACGGGTTTGAGCAGACGCCGCAAGGCCGCAGTTAAGCTGGACAACGTCTCCAAGTGTCGCTGATAGCAATCGATAAAAAGCTGCAGCAGTTGCATGTGCTGCAACGGTGCGAGAAACTTCGAGAGCAGCTTCTGTTGGGCCGCATTGGAACGCAGTTGCAACAGTTGATTGTTCACCTCGAAGTAGCGACAGCTGCGTGGCTGAAAGAACATGGCGAGCACCTCGCGCAGCAGAAATCCTTCCTCGCCGTATTGTTGCACTGCCTGTTGCACATCTTGCAGTGGCTGATGCAAGTAGTTGCCAAAGGACACAGCAAAAGCGGCCACAGGACGCGCTTCATTGGGTGGCTCTTCGTTGCTGGCTTTCGGTTGTTGTTGTTGCTCCTGCAGCTGACTGAGAGCTAGAGAATATCTCTGCCGCGCCTGCTCCAGCTCAGCTTGATCTTTAGCTGCCTCTTGTTGTGGACTCACTGCGCTGGATTCGTGTGAGGAAAGCAATGATAAATCCAACGATAAATCCACCGAGGATTGATTTGTGGCTGCTGACAAGGAATTGTCTCCAATGCTATCCAATTCGCTGTCGAGATCGAATGAACGCTTCTGCAGCATTTCCCCTTGTTGCTGCTCAGCCTTGAACCTGGCTTTCTTCTTATAGCTGTAAGCCCAGTCGAGGGACCGAAGCAACTGCTGGCGACAAGCCATGAGATCTTTGAGATACATTCGTGCCGTGTTGAAGGCACGAAAGTTCACCGAGAGCATAAAATCCAGCACACTCCATTTGTGCTCCTCCAGCAATTGCTGATCGTCGAGTATCACCTGACTCAGCAGCTTCACTGTGTCTCCTAGTTCCCCGAGACATTCCAAATGAAATCGTTCAATAAAGTTCGTCAGATTCTCCTCAACACTCTCGTATGTATCCGCCGATTCATTGTGATTTGCTATGCAAACTGTGGCGTATTTCAGACAATCATCGTAGTCGACATGTTTCTGCTGCTCGTCGCATTCGAGAAGATGTTGCAGCAGCTGTGGCAAGCAACGTTCAACGATTTCCTGCTGCATCTTAGATAGAAAATATATATATATATATAGATTTGGATAGTACTATATATCAGCAAGCGAGCTCGACAACTGAGAGACTGCGCGCTGCGAGCTGAGAATTGAAAACTGAGATTCACCGCCTGCTGCCATCGAAAAAGGGGGGGACACAAAAAAGGATTGATGTTAGGATATGTGCAGCTTACAAGTCTGCTGAAGTCCTGTTGGAGTCGTGGCTTATGGGCGCTTAAGGCAAATTCGAGCATGCAAATTCCTGTGGCATGCAGCAGCTGCAACGGTATGTGCAACACCAGATTCCAGCCAGAGACCAGAGACCGATACCGACACCAAGCCAGAACTTTGACACCGCTGACCTATTTCCTAGCAAACCATATAAGGAGCTATGTGTGTGTGTCGATGTTCAATAGCCTTGTAGAATGTGCGTACTTTGCTTTATTTTATTGTCTGACAAGATAAATACCAAAATATTGAATATGCACAGGCAGCCAGCAGCCAGGACATCGACACCCCAAGTGAGATCCTTTTGCAGCTACCTCTTCCTCTTCTTCTGTCCTCTCCTCTCCTTGTGCTCTGCTGTCAACTGACCCACTAACAATAACTCAAATGCAATCGAGCATATTTGCTGCAGAGAGCAAATAAACCGAACACAGCTACAGCAAAAACAACAACAACAAAGAAAAGGACACGCAAACGTGCCACAGTGGTTGTGATTCAATAAGAGCTCAATGCGAGAGCCTGCATAAAGTATTTTAAACTTAATCATTTAGTTGAACAATTTCACAATAAATGTCAATAAGTTTTAAATCCTTATTTACAGTTCAATGTGCCTGGCAATAAAAGTGTCACAATCAAGACCCAAATTATTACATTCCATTTGGCGTTACTTACGAGAGGCGACTCAGGTGCCAAGTTCGCTTAAAGTGAATTGTAACAAACGGGAAAGTTGAGTTTGCTCGACTATTGAATACCTTGAACAAAAACGAAAAAATAATTGCTAAACTATACTACATAAATATACCAAAATATACCACTTAAATAAACCTTAAATATACTGCATAAATATACCTGAATTATACTATAATAAGCAAATACTACATTTGGTATAAAAATATACCATTACATTAAAACAAAGTCATTATTGCGAAAAAGCAGCTTAAAATGAAAATTATATGTCCAAAATATAACTAAATAATATTAAAGATAAGTTGCAAAAATTATATTTTGTATTTAACTACAAATTTCCTTCAGACCACGAATTACATAATATAATATACCATACACATTGTAAAACAAAATCACTTGGCCTAATCTATAAAGTATATATGTTAAACAGAGACACCAAAAACATAGTCACAATAAGCAAAACAAAAAAGTATTTTTGGTATTAAAATATACCTTCAGTTTATCTGAAATAAAAAAATATATTAAACCAAAACTTAAACATAGTCAAAATAAGCAAAAACAATCATTTTTGACATTTAAATATACCATTAAGTTATAAAAATACCACAACATTATATTGTAGGCTTTTTCAATTCATTGACACTTTGTTGAACAAATAAATTAAGCCTAATTTAATTGTTTTTTGAATAACTTTGAAACTTTCTCATCGATCCGCTAACAAATTTTCTGAATGTAACGAAATTCTAAATTTAAAGATAACATTTTTTTTTTCGTTTTGTATTAAAAGTGAATAATTTTAAACAAGTTTTTTTTTTATTCTAATAATTATAAGTGGATTCAAAACAAGGAGTTAGCTTAATATGTCATGAATACTAAGATCTCCCTTCTGATAGAAATATTTAAATATACTGCAATATAAGTAAATATTAATACTTTCATTGTCTATGGTAGTTGTAACTGAACAATTACCTGCAAATATGTACTTAAATGTTGATTTACATTTATTATAACACAAATTTATTTATGTATGTGCATGTTTATTAAATGCTGCTCCACTGCACTGCATTTCACATTATCGATTTGGCTTCACTGTGCTGCTGCGCCACAAATATATATTTGTTGGTGTCTAAAAAAACGAGTATAGACAACAAATTTGTAGAGGACTCTTTTGACCAAAAAAATAAAGTTTTTCAAGCTGCGACTGAGATTCAGTCTAGCTGTCAGACTGTCTGGCTATTCGACTGTCTGCCTGATTGTGCGGGAGTGCAGAGAGGAGAGGAAGCGACGGGGGGTGGGGGCGACTGTTGGCAAAACAGCAAGTGAAATCTTAACCAGAAAACAAAAGCCGAAATGTAGAAAAACAAGAGAAAATTGTTTGAAGGGAAAACTTGTGAGGGTAAACTTTTTGTCGCACTCGGCGAAAAGTAAGCGAAAACTTAATAAAGATCGCAGCTGGCGTCGACGTCGACAGCGGCAGCGACGTCAGCAGTGGGGCAAGCACACGCACTTAAGCGGGCAACGTTGACAGCCCTTTTGGTCAATGGCAGCGTCGACGGCGACGACGACGACGACGTCGCAGCAGCAGCGACCACAGACTGTCGAAATTAAACCAAACTGAATTTGCACTTACACTTTGGCCAAACGCCGCCGTCGCTGCTCTTCGACTTTGGCAAGTTGTGTGTGCGTCTGTATGTGTGTGTGTGACTGCCACACGGACTGACTCCTTGCAACTCCTGCGCGAGCGCTATCTGTGTGAGGCTGTCGAAATTGTCACTTTCGCAATTTGCTCAGTGGGTGCAACGTTGGCATTTGCTGAACACAATGGCTTGCTTGCAACTTGCCGCATGGCGTGCGTCAAGGAGCGCGTAAGTGACATTTATGCGCCTGGGCGGCAGCGTGCAACGTGCAACGTGCAGAGTGCAGCGTGCGGCAAGTGACAAACTTTTGGCCACCAGTCAGCCAAATGCAAAATCAGCGAAGCGAAGAAAGAGACCGAGAGAGAGAGAGAGTGAGAGAGAGAGCAAGAGCGAGAGCATCAAGTTTGTTTTAATAAATACTTTCATTGTGTATGCAGCAGTGGCAGGCAGCAGTGGCAAGCAGCAGTGGCAGCATTACCTGCCTCCAGCTGAGTCACAACAGTCGCTGGCTGTCATGATGATGAAAAGTTTTGCGCAAAGAATTTACTCCGCTCATCGACATTTCTTTTGCAACTTACACACAGCACAATAGATGCAGCCGCCGGGAAACAATCAACAGCCGCAGTTGCAGCCACAGCCACAGCCGGAAAATGCAAAAATTACTCAATTTCTCTCTCTCACTCATTCAGGCTTTTGTTCTCCACCCGTTTTTATGAACTCTGACATTTGAGTTGTGGCAATTAAAAGAAAAGTTCTTAAGTTTTTTGTACGACTTACGACTGCAAGAAATAAATATTAAAATTAAGATACAGCACACCAACATCATCAAAAATCTTTGTGAGCGACTCTTTTGTTCTCTGCACAACATTAGCTGCAGGGCCAACAGAGATGTTGCAAAAAAGGACAAAGCAATTTTTGAGATACAATTTCTTAACTCCTGAGGCGATTGTCTGGATTTTGCTCCCAAAAAAACGAGGGTACAGCAAAATTTTCGATATTTGTTTATTTGTACATACACTTAAAAAAATAATCTAGCTTCTAACATCGAGAATACTTATCATGAAAATTGTATTCTTTATTGTTATAATACAATATTAAGATTAAACTATTAAAAGATAAATCTGAAAAATGCGTAATTTTGAAAATAAAACCGAATATACTAGATAAATTCTATAATATAACTAAGCTGAGTTAGAAACAAGTAAGAAAGCTACAGTCAAGAGTGCTCGACTTTTGGATAATCGCTACTCATTTTAAATAAAACAAAACAGTGTATATTATTCCAAAATATACCAAATAATATACCGCAAGTGTACTAAAATATACCGAAAGACATTTTTGGTATATCGATGAGATACTGCATACGATGGAGTACAACATACTAAAAGTAGTATTCGGTATATTTTCAGTATTTTTCCGGTATTTGGTATATTTTAAAATGAATACCGCAATGTTTTAGCCTTGAGACACTTGCATTTTTAAGTGCTTATCTATTTATACGATTCAAAGAGTATAGAATTTTGTTATTTTATCAATAAGAACTTGGTCTTACATACATATATCAAAGGTTTATGAGATCATGATGAATTTTCTATCATTAAGACTAAAATTTTGATTTAAGAACATTCTTTTCAGTGCACACATTTTATTTATTAATGCCTCCCAGAACTGAAACTGTTTCTGTTTTGCTTTGACATTGGGGATTTTTGTTTTAACAATTTTCATGTAGTCTGCTTTTTGACCCCAGTTGCTGCTGCCACAAGCAACAAGCAACAAACAAACACCTTGCCCCCTCAAACTGTTGTGTCTGCTTGTTCGTTAGGCCTCATTTAGCTGGGCAATAAACTATACATTAGCATTGACTACCGGAAGCATCAACGGGAAAACATGTTGTCTATTTTTGAAACGCATGCAACAATGCAACACATCTGGTGCATCATCATAATTTTTTTTTTTTTTTTTTGTCTTGTTTGGAGCCGTAGGCAAAGTTAATTAGTTGTGATTTTTCAAAGAACATTCAAATCGAAGGCAGACCCAAAAACACACAAACAAATCAACTCAACTCAACTCACAACTCGCAACTCGACTGAGCTCGAGGCGTGGCAACGAAGGGAGGAAGAATGCATGCAACGGGGCCGAGGCACATGTTGAGTGTATAAAATTTTGATGAATGTTTTGTTTGCGGCAGCTTTATACTCGTCCAAAAACGGGGGAGTTGCATGCCACACTCCTTCTACCCCCGCGGGGCATGTGGGTGCATGGACATGTTCTGGTTGTGATGGCGTGTGAGTCGTTGGTCGTTGGTCCGAGTCCATCAGCGTGATGATGCCTGGGATGCAGCACACATGTGGCACAAGCGCCCGAGGCAACAGCCACAAGTTGCCGCACAGCAATTGAATGTGAATTATACTCGGCTATCGAACACTGAACTGAGCGAACTGAGCGCCAGTGGAAGACTGAGCCAGACCTCGGTCAGGGCCATGTTGCAAGCGTTGCATGCGTTGCACGTGAACTGCTGTGTGTATGGCTGTGTGTGTGTGGCAACAGATGGGGACCACATAAATTACACAGTATAAACAGACTGCATCTAATTAACAGGGAAATCTGTTGAAAATGCATGCAACACATTCTCATCTTAAAGATATTTGAGGTGGGGCAGCCGCAACACACACACACACCCACACACACACACACATACACATGCGAAAATGCTTAAGGGCAGCATTTACTTAATTTCCCAATCAAATTCACTCTGTCTACGCCGTATAATAATTTAAATATCTTACCCGCCGGGCTGAGTATTTTTTTCTCTTCCTTCTAAAGAGGACAACAACAGGAAATGCCATTTCAGCTGCGGCATGCTAACAAGCCAGGCAACAACAACAACAGCAACAACAATAGCTAGTAAATGCGTGCCATTACAAAACTGCAAGAAAAAGGCCCAAAGACAGCAAAAGCAACAGCAACAACAGCAACAGCAACAATGACTGGAATTGGGCGGGGGAAATGGAGGAAAAACTTAACTGCCGCGAGCTACACACGAAAACACACACAAAAAGGCAGAAAACGGCAAGAAATTAGTTTTCTCTGGGCGAGCGTTGCTCTAGTTGTTGTTGCTGTTGCTGCTGCTGGTTGCTGCTGCTGTTGTTGTTGTGGTTGCTGTTGTTGCGGGTGCAAAGCTGCCAAAGGAGGACAAATGCAAAACACACAAACAAACAACAATACGAGTGAAACAAGCAAGCGAGTGAAACGAACACAACAACAGAGGCAACAAAAAAGCAAAAAAAAAGAGCAAAGCGGGCTGCATTAGGCTCCGGAAAATGCCTTTTGCGAGCAGGAAAATTTTGTACATGTGTGTGTGTGCGAGTGTGAGTGTGGGAAAAATGGCAAAGTCGTATAGTTGTTTTATACGTTAAAGGCGAAATATGCAGGCCACAAACATTCGCAGACAACGTAAACCTCAAGATACAGAGATAGTCGAAGAAGGAGGACGACGACACAGACACAGACACACAAAAAATACATACACAAAAACCCATATAAACAAAGGCATGGCCATAATTGAAGAGCGGGGGAAGAGGAGGTGGTGAAGCAAACCTCAGCAAGGATAAGCTGATGGCGGGTTAATAAGCTGCCCCCAAGAAATGTATTTCAAATGCAAATAGATTGTGCGGGCCGCACACAAATCCCAAAAGATTAAATATTTAAATGGATTTCGAGGAAAACAAAAAGAGTTTTGTCATGTAAGTAAAAAAAAGGTTGTTCCTTATTATTAATAATAAGAAAATGATTAAGAGATAGTACAGCTTTTTTGTTGACAGTTTAACCAAAATATATAGTCATATTATAAAGATGCTTTGGAGTTTTATGAATAGTGTTCCTTATTGTTAAGAAGAATAACATGGTTAGTTGCTGGTTTTAAATTAATTACAGTTTAAGTAAAAGATTTATTTCTCTAGTCGTATCTAAAAGATAAGTTAATATTAAAATAGATTATAAGGCAAACACAACAGACGTTTTTCCTATAACTACAATAAGGATGTCATGTTCTGGAAAATGATTTGTAGTTGTTACAAAATATTCTCTAACTAATTATATATTAAAATCGATTTCGAATAAAAGAGAAAGAGCTTTTCTGGAATGTTATGTTCCTCATTATTAATGAGATCAAAAGTATTAGAATTTGATACAACATATTTGCAAGCAGTACAATTTAAATATACATATGTGTCTCAAGTTATAAGTAAAAGATAGATAGTTCTATCGCTAACCTGTGTCAAATGAAGACACAAACTTCTTTTCTTCTTTCTTCTTCAACTTCTTTTGTTGGTAGCAACAATTATTAGTCGTTGGTACAAGATTATTTACAGATAAATGAACTACATGATTTAAATCTGTAATCGTATCTGAAATATACTATCTATCGAAAAAGAATGGCATTCATAAAAAAAGAATACCATGTTCCTTATGACTAATAATTCGAAATCGATTAGACTATAGTATAAAATATGTCATCTAAAATATATGTATCTATCAATTTATATCTACAAATTGCAGGCTAAAAAAAAATTAAATAAAAATTTGATGATGAATAATATTCTTATTATTACTAAAGTAGTTGGTAATAATTATTTGTAGAAGAATTGCATCTCTTAATATATTATAAAAACTGAAAGAGCTCTTCTTGTTAATAAAATAAAATATCATTTTCCTTATTACCAATAAATAAAATATATTAAAAGTTAGCACAAATTATTTGTAGACAGTTTAACTGAAAGATATGTATCTCAAGTCGTAACTAAAAGATAGATAATTTTATGATAAAAGAAGACATAATCTCCTTTTTGGGGCATATGTAAATTTTTGAGATTAGTAGTTGGTACAAATTATTTGCGGACAGTTTAACTAAAAGATAGCTATATCTAGTCATAACTAAAAGATGTCCATCCATCGCTGCCCTGTAGCTAAAAATGAGCCATAATCTGCTTTCAGGGTATATGCAAATGTTTTTTGTGTTTGGCAACCTGAAGTTGTCAAGTGCCAACAGTCATTGATACGCTTACATATATTATTTTGGACCCGCACAAGGAAAATATGCTGAATGAATGGCCCGGGGCACAAATGAATATGCCATAGACACAGGTAAATACGTTTCGGTTGTAAAGAAAATAAAAATTGTAAAACATGATGAAATTCTTGAGATGCCTGAGGGTGTTGGGGCCGAGGTGCTTCATGGCCAGCGCTTAAGCTTAACTTCATTCAAAAGTTTTTTGCACCCACTTCCGCTGCTGTTGCTGTTGCTGTTGCGGCACGTGTTATGATCAGCAGGTAACTGCGATGCTATGCGATGCTATTACCTCCGTCTCCCTTCTATTCCCCCTCTTGGTTTGTGGCAGGCAGCAGGTGTCGCCAACATACCAAAAATTTCAATAGAGCTGCGAAAGTTTCATTGACTTGACAGCTGAGAAGCAGCCAAAGTGTGTGTGTGTGTGTGTTGATATTTCACAATAAGTTGGACCAAGTGTAATTGTTACCGTTTAAATTTCCATTAAACGTGGCGCATAGGCAAATGGCTCTCACGTGAGGCCCGCGGCGAGCTTTGCCATGAAAGCCAAAGCGGCCCCAGAAGAAGCAGCCAAAAGCCGTTTCACAAAATATGTCACAACATTTAAGCTGCGTTTTAGACAACAACAACAACAACAACAATGGGGGCAACAAGCTAGAAGCCCAATGAAAAGCAGAAGATGTTGAGGGGGGAAGGGGACAGCGACGGAAGCAATGGCGACGGATACAACAAAAGGCGACCGCTTTGAAAAGGCCGCCCGCTATTAACAAACCATAAAGTAATTTCTTGCTTTCCTGCACGGAAATTAGACATTTTGTCAAGGGAACACTCATCTTGGACGTCGACGTCGCAGTCGCCGTTGACGTCGGCGTCCAGCAGCAACAGGGATAACAATAACATGAACAATAATAAGTGTAGCCAGAGAGAGAAGGGAGAGAGGTGGAGGAACACTTGCTGCCAAGTTAAAAGTGAAAATATTATAATGAAGTATGTTGTTAGCTGTTTCGAGATTTTCCAAATGTATCCATCCAAAGATATAGCTGGAGAGAGGTTTGAGCGACTCCTGAGGGTGTTGCGTCTGCAGACGGACAAGCAGATTGAGGGGGAGGGGAGGGTAGCTGGGAAAACATTTTATAAGTAAACAAGCAGCGGCAACAAAAGTTTGTCTATTTAAAAAGTTTTGCGCTTCATGCGCAAAAGTTATAAAACATGAAAATATTTCTTAATTATTTTTATAAACAACGGCAGCTACGTCTTTGGGTCGCACGGCCTCCTTTTCCCCTCTCCCTTCCCCTTCCGAGCCCCTCCTGCTGTGCCTTACCCCTTGTTAGCCAAGGCCTAGTCTGAGGTTTTTACAGCAAGTACGTGGGTCGATTTGTGCCTTGAAACTTGTTTCTTCTCATTGTTGTTGTTGGTCTCCATTTGTTGTTTGTCTTGCTGATTTCTGGAACACATTTTGCCTGAGGTCAGGATTCTGTTTGATTAGCATAAATACGACTAATACAACAGCCAAAACAAAACACAACAGCAAAAAAAAGGGAAATTTTCAATTTTTTTGCGTTTCTTTTCTGCTTGAAAAATTAATTAGTTAGAATAAAATGCCATACTTTGACTTACATTGGCTTAAACGATTCCCAGAAAGCACCTGAAAATATTTTTGTATTCTTAATTAATATATTGAAATATTTGTACAAGTATTTTCCTAGTATTAATCCCCTCTCTACTCGGTAAATTTTGATTGCCGTTATCTGCATTTTATGATGCTTTTGCCACCGCATTTCACATTGGTTTTATGTGATATACGACAGCCATTAAATGTGCCAAAAATGGCCAAAGCGAATGGCAATTCAATTCTGTTTTTCTCTACTTGCCATTGCAGTTATGATTTATGCAGCTCGCGGGAAAACTAACAAATTTAAACACAGGCAAATGGAATTGTCAACAATGTTTAAGGCGACATCCATTTGACTATTTTCCCAAAGACTAGGCAACTGAGCTGGGCTATAAGCTGGCAAGCACTGAAGAAGAAGAAGTGGAAAACGAAGGAAGGAAAACACCAATAGGAATTTCCATCAAATTGCTGCCAGAAGATGAGAAGAATGTTTGCCATTTAGGGTTGAGGTCTTTAAGCACTCGGTTTAAGAATGTTGGCAAAACTTTCCACTAGATAATTACATTTCTAATTATGTTGAGTAAGCTGAAAGGTGCTTGAGATGATAAGATATTTTTTTTTTAATTTCTAAACTAAATTTCCTTTAATTTTTTTCATTGTTAAATTGTTTTTGGGCATTTGACATTATATGCAATTAATTAGTAGCTTCAGTTTAAGTACAAAATTATGTGAGTTCTTTAAGCTTTGGTTGAAAAATGTTTACAAAACTTTTCGCTGGAAAATTGCATTTCTAATTATATTGAGTAGACCAGAGAATGTGTTATTTTTAATTCCTTTCCGAAAAATATTATTAATTATTAAAGTATTTGCTTGTGCTTGAACTTAAAATAATATACATTACTTCATATTTATGTCAAATACAAAGGAGCTAATATTGTGAAGGTATTTAAACACTCGGCTTAAAAATGTTGCAAAACTTTCCACTAGATAATTACATTTCTAATTATGTTGAGTAAGCTGGAAGGTGCTAGAAAAGCTAAGACTATTTTGTTAATCTTCTGGATTAATACAATATTGTATTTACTGTAAAAGTTTTTTTGAGCATTTGACTTAATATTAAATTAATTGCTAGCTGCGTATTAAAAAATATAGAAGGTGTTTAAGCTCTTGATTTATGAATGTTTGCGAAACTTTCCGCTTGATAATTACTTTAGAAATTAATTTGAGTAAGCTAAAGAATGCTTGAAAAGAAACACAAAATGCTGAAACTGCTTTAGAGATATAAATAAATGTAAAATTGTTTGTTGAACTTAACCTGATTTTCATTAAAGTCAAAAATGCAGCTACTACAATTGTTTAGAACTTGAAGGACTCATTTAAAAATCAAATTTGTCCATTACATTTGTAATTAATTGTGATAAGCTTGATGAATGCTTGAATGGTAGGAAATTCTCTAAAATGTTAAATCAATGGCCTTGTAAAAATCACAAAATTCAAGAGTGTAAAGCTTAAAATGTAATAAATAATTTATTTTCCATTTAAGTCTAACATAAATGCACTTTCATTGTCGAGGTTTTTCGATTAAGGAATTTGACAAAACTTTTCTCTAAATAATTAATATTTCAAATTATGTGGCAACAGCTGAAATCATATGACATTCTTTAAATGTTCAATCTGGCTTAAAGACATCATAAATTCTTTCCAGTTCTTTGGCTGATCTTGAAATGAATGACTTATTTCATTAATATATTATTGTTAATAGAACTACTTGTTTAAATTTGTTGTTTAAGTTAAAGAGTGTCTAAAATATATTTAAAATAGTTCATTAAAATCAAGTATAGATTTATAGACATAATAACCATTTGCAAGACTATTGGCTTTAATTTTAAGGAATTACTTGATTCTCATTAAAGTCAAATACAAAGACATTCCTTCTCTCTAAATTGCTGAACACTAAATGTGAGCAATGCGAGTATCCACTATTAAATTCATCTCGTAATTTAAACTCTATTGAAAGTGTGTGTGTCGGAAATTTGATAACTCTTTTGTTGTGTGTTTAACCTGTAGTTAAAGCTGTTCGTTTCGGCGCGTTCGGTTCAATCGAGCTGTATCAACACGCTGGCAGCGTAACATTTCAATTTGCTGCAACAAATGCTCATAATTTATAAATTTTAAATCTATTTTTCGGCAAACGACCTGCGCGCGAGCTTCGTTTTGCGGCATGCCACGCAGACAGAGGAAGAGACGGGGGCAAAGTGGTTTGAAATTGGGGAATGCTTTGTTGCTGATTTATTGAAGTTGCTGCTGCTGTTGTAGTTGTAGTTGTTGTTGCTGTTGTCGGTCATGCTGCGTTTTCCATTGTCTGGATTTTTGGCACTGTTAACCCGATTTTCCACTTTTCATGCGGCAACGTGAATAGCTGTGCGGCATGCATGATGATCGTGTTTACGTTGCAACCTCACAGACTCACAGACTCAGAGCATCCTTTCGTCCTTTCCCCCACTGGCTGCAGCTGTAGTCGATGTCACTAATGGGGCGCACGTTCAAGTCAAGTCACGTCACCTTTTGGCTGTGCAACTGCGACGAAGTCTTGACTTGGTCTGGCTGCCACGGAAGAACGCATTGCGAAACGAGATCACGTAATGCGCCGCGAGATTTTTGCAATTTCATGTGCCTTGCCATATCGGAAAACTATCTTTCAATTAAATTCCATTCCATACATTGCCTCACAGCGCATCGTAGCGCATCCTTTTGCAACGCTTCAATTTCAATCAGAATCATATTTTTGACACCGTGTGTGTGTTTTTCGGTAATTGTGCCACACACACATACACAGAGAAAACCGCGTCAGCTGATAGTTTTAAGTAATAAGCGAAAAATCAAAACATTGTCACAGCTGCCGCATGCAACGTGCCACATGCAACATGCGACGCTTTGTTAACATTTGCAAACGTTAATTTGATTATGAAATTGCAATGAAAATATTTTCATTGCATTTTTCGGGGTTGGCCGCGTATCATTTTAAGCTATTTTCCATGCATTTTCCCAGCAATATACAAATATTTTTGGGTCACGGGCCCAATAATGAAATTTATCATGATGCCAGCAAACAGCTAAACAGAATAGAACCGAACAGAAAGGGGGCAGGACACAGAGGTGCGTTCGGTTGGCAGTTTTCAACTTCATTTAATTTAATTTATTTTTCAGCAGTGACAAAATTTATGTAACAACTTTGGCCTTGTCGTTGTCCTTGTTGCTGCTGTTTTTGTTGTTGTTGTTATTATTTGAAACTAATTTGCATAAAATGAGCGTCGAGTGTTATTTGGTTACCTGGCACATAAAAGCACACACACACAGATATACAGATACAGATACATTGACACTGACACTGTCGCACATATGTCGTGCTGTTGCTTTGGCCCTGAAGCGGTCAAGTCGCAATAAATTGCCTCCTGATGACTCCTTTAAAAGCGGACCAAAGCAGCAAGTCTGCAATTCGATTTCGTTTTTATGGCGCATAAATTATTCAGAGTTTGTCTATAGTCTATAAAATGTTGAGGGTCGTTAAGTCAGCTCACAAGCTGAACGCTTTGCTGCTTCTTCGACTTGCTCTTCTTGTTTTTGTAGTTTGCTCCTTATGCCCGCAGGACGTGCGCTGACCTTGTATCCCTTTTTTTCTTCTAAATAGACAATTTGCCCCTGCTTTACGCACTATTGTTGAACGGCCCTTTCCTCCTCGTTTGTCCGCTGGTCCGATTGTCCGGTTGCCGTGGCATAAAAATCAGTTTAAGCTTGTGCCACAGCGCCTGGATTTATGCTACAGTTTCTTTTTATACCCGCTACCCATAAGGTAGAAGGGTATTATAACTATGTGGTGCCTGAAGATGGTAAAACCTTGACCTCATACAGTATATATACTTTCTTGATCGGCATAAACAGTCAAGACGTTATAGTCTGTCCGTCTGTCCGTCCGTCTGTATGAACACCTAGATATCAAAGAAATTCAGCGATAGAGCCATTATTGTTTTTCGACAGCATTTTTTATGTTGCACGCAGATCAAGTTCGTTTAAAATATTTGCCATGTCCACTTAAGCCCCGGCAGGTCGATACAAATCGAATAGCAAGCGTAATTTTAAAGCTGAACTCGATTTTTGGTACAATAATAACTACATTATTTATGATTCCTGACAATTTCATTAAAATAAAAAAGTTTTATAAGAAATAATATGGGAAATATGGGAAAAACCGACTACTTACTACAGGTCTTAGTTGTTTTGGCTGTTTTTGGAATATTTTCCACTCTGCGGTATATTTTAAAAGTAGTACTATATCTATTAACATAATATAGCATTCAATTTATTTAAGTAATTTGGGTATTAATAGAATTTAGTATTAATTTGGTATATTTTAATACCACACTCTTAGTTACTAAAGGTCTGCGTCGCTTTGGCTGACAATCTGGTATATTTTTACCTTTATGGTATATATAGCCTATTATGTATTTTAGTATTTTTGCGGTATATTAATTTTGTATATTATAAGAATAATACCTCACTGTTTTGCTTTTATTCAAAATGGGTACCGGGTACCTCATAGCCGATCACACTCGACTATAGGTTTCTTACTCGTTTTTTTTGCCATTGTTTCTCTATATGTTTCTTTTCTTTTCGCTCTCATTTCTGTCAACAATTTTACGAGTAAATTGAGAGCCACAATCGTTACGGCAAATCACTTTTAGCTTAGAGACTATCCAACAGCAATAAGCAGAGAACCAAAAACGAAACTCTTTCGCCTTTTGTGCAAAGTTTTATGGCTGCGGCAAAGCTGTTTAACTTATGTGAATACCCTATAGTATTTATAGAATGCAACTTATGAGCAAATACCTAATACTATTTTGTAAAAATAGATCACGTGCTCGTTTCACGATGCACGTTTTTAATATCTAATGGAGAATTGGAACTTGCACAGTCAAGTTATCAATATTAAATCAAGACTCTTCATTGTTGACTCTCTGCTCAGTCTGTCTGCTGCGTAAAATGCAGCATCATTGTTTGTCCACTCAAAGTTAATGTACTCCAGCGATGTCTTGAAGGGCAATGCTAAGGGCCAAACAAATACGCATGAAGTTGCGCTTTTTGCCATATCGCAAAACAATTTGCTGTTTGCTTAGAGCCAAGTCAAGCCAAACGCATCGTCAGACAAGACGAGACGAGACAGAAGAAAAGACAGAAGGCAAAGGCAAAGGCAAGACGAACGGAAGTGCTTTTTGTCCTTCTGGCCACTGTGACCCAATTAGTTTAAAAGCTCTGTCACATAATCAATATTATTTCAGCAGTATTATTACTTATTGGTATCCTTGGCACAAAATGTTTTTAATCCCTTGTATTTTGTTTTGTTTGTTTTCTGTTTTCTATTTTCCATTTTTTTCATTGTACATTAATTTTGCGTATCAAATTCCTGGGAAACATTTCAGCTATTCTGTTTGTGTGTGTGTGTGGACTGTGACACGCTTGATTTGCAAATTGCCCAACAGACGCATTAATAAAATAAAATAATGTATGAATAAATAAAATTTAATTTTTCGTAAAAACTGACAAACAGTCCCCAGTTAGTTGAGACTCAGACTCCGACTCAGACTCAGCAGAAGGCAACTAACAACCCACTGCAACAACAACAACAACAATGACAATGGCAACTTGTCAGGCAAAAACATTTTTTCGCTTCTTTTACTTTTTTTTTTTTTTCTCTGTTTGTTTGTTTGTTGTAGCATATTTGAGTGTATTTGCACAAAATACGTGAAATTACGCGAAAAGTTGGGTTTCGTCTGTCTAACCGACTGTCTGTCTCTCCGTTTGTCTGTCTGCTTTGTCTGGCTGCCGTTCCAGCAACTGTTTACATCAAGACGACGCCAAAGGCAACTGCCTTCCACTGGCCACCAAAGGGCCGCTGGGAATGAAAGGGAGCTAAGTGAATGGGGAATGTGTGTCCTGACTCGACTCGCTTCGACTCGACTCGAGTTGAGTTTTTGGCTGCTTGTTATGTTAGTTGAACTGGCCTGAAACAAATGCCATTTAATTTTGATGGCAAACGGTTGTGCCACCGTTGGGAACACACAGCGAGTGGAATGCTACTTGTATACTATGTGGGCCACAGGGCGTATGCGCAATTTTCGCCCATCTAAGTAGTTTGGCACAGCGTATATTGTTAAGCTTAACGTGTGGTTATCTCTAGATAACTACACAGCTACACAGCGAGTACTCGAAATCCTTTCACCTCAATTTTTAATGCACTTCATGAGTATACGAATTCGTATTTCCCTTTCTCTCGGTGTCTCTGGAGTTATTTCAATTTCAGAGTTAAATATGTTTCACTTTATGCTTGGGAAATTATTAATGAGCTGCTTGGCATACAAGTTAATAATCCGTTGCGCAACAAAGCAGCAGCAGCATGACTCTCTACGTGGTGTGCAACTTTACAGCGGAAATCTCATTTGTCATTCAGCCGGCCATTTATCAGTTGGCATTTAAAAAGCCATTAAAACCGAATCCGACAAACGCAAGAATAAAAATCAAAATAAAACGAGCAAACGCAAAAGAAAAAAAAATTAAATTGAAAATGAAAATAAAAATGGGGAAAATGGGGAAAATAAAATAATTTCAACGCTTTCGCAACTTTGGCGCAGGAAGCAGCCGCAAAGGAATCGACAACTGCGAACCTGGAGCTGGCCAAGTTCCCGCTGCCAATTCAATTCATAATTTAAAAGCCAGAGAGCCGATTGCGTTTGTCTGCCCCGCGTGGCACGTTCAACGAGTCACAGCAATAAATTAATATAAAAATTCCTCACGCTCAGCCAATAAGAGAGAACATTGAAGCATTTTATCGCAGCGGCCAGACGACACACACACACAGAACCGAGAGACAGAAGCCCACGCAGGCAAAAGCAATGACTCCAATGACTACAATTTCTCAACTCCACTTTGAGAGATGTCTAAGATGCCAGCACACGCGACCAGCTTGCTTTTGGTCTGACCCTCAGGACAGCAGCAATAGCAGAAGCAGCAGACATTTGTGGTATGCGCGACTAGAACATTGAGTATTAAAAACTATTCAACATTTATGGCATACTTGAGAAGAGCGACAGCGAGTGGCCATACTACAATCGTCACTCAATTGATTCCCCAAGACGAACTTTTGTGTGTGCAACGAGATAAGTTTAACACAATAAGAAAAGAGAGAAAGAGAAGTTAGCATAAACCGCAGCAATTCTTTACGCAAAGCTAATTGCAGTCGACGTTTAAATCGTTGCGTCCATCGATTTATTTGTGAAAAACTTCGACTCGAAGACTTGAGGCTGCTGGCGCCCTCAGCTACAGCTGTCTCTCAGTTACAGTAACAGTCGATATCTGCTCCCCACATAAAAAGGGCAAAGTTTTGCATGTGACCTCGTTAGAGAGTCTTGGCTCGGCTGGCAAATGGTTGACTGGCTGTTGCCAATGTTGTGGGACAACTTAGTTAATGGTTTTGTCATAAATTTTAATTCGATTGCATCAGTGGGTGTGTGTGACGGCGACGGCGACGTCGCTGTCTGAAAAATGCATTAGGGGCGGACAGAAAACTTGGACCAAAGCATGTGGCACATGGCATATAAGCGGGTTTTGCACAAGTTTTTGATAGTTCGACTGGCCGCAGCCACAACTTCAAACCAGGCTAGACACAAAAGCAGACGACTGACAGTCTGTTGCGTTGAGCACTCAATTAAATTATGCATTCACACAGAACTTTAAAGGAAACTTTAAATGAATTGAAAGCTTCAGATGAGCTGCAATTTTCGCAGACAAAAGGTGGCAAATTCTTGATACGTGGAAAATGCGTTCAATTAATGAATTTTAAATGCATTGTCATTGTCACTTCCTTTGGCAATGGCTACAGTTACCAGGCGACGGCGAAGGCATCGGCATCGGCCTCGACCACGGCCCTGGCTCACGCTGCGTATGCGTAACGCGCTATTTGCAAGTCAACCGCCGCTTCAGGCACAGAAAAGGGACAAAAGACATTACTTATCTTTGTGTGCGGTTGCCCAGGCAAGCAGCATGCCACAGTGGTGCAAAAACTATTTGTCAATTTAAATGAAGTATAAGAAATTTAAGTTGTATTTTGAATATAAAATTATAAATGATTTTTATTTAAACTCTTATATGCAAATATGATTTATATATGATTTTCTTGAACTACTTTTAACTAGTTTTGTTGCCAGTGTGCATTGCGTGCGCTGACTGTGAAAAAGGCTTTCGAAATGATGCTACGGCCGACTCGCATTAACTACAAGGATAATTCCGCGCGCCAGGCATGAAAAAATAACAAGAAAATGCCAGGCATCGTTCATTACCTGGCCCCAGTTCGTAGTTCGCAGTTGTTGGTTGCTTGTGGCTGAGGCAAGACAAGAGCGACAAGACATCCGTAATGTTTTATTGTTGTAACTGTCGCCTGGCGCCATAATATATAGCACATCCTGGCGCTCAACTCTATAGCTATAGCTGCTGCCTGCTGACACAAATCACATGCAACCTTTTCTTCAGCCAGCTGTAAGGAAAAGAGTGGAAGGAGGACGCATTTTTGGTGCTCGTACGTGCCCGCATTGGACAGGTGGGCGGACCTTGGGTCCAAGGTTGTTGAAGGTACAAAATTATGTAAGCTTAAAAGTGGAATTAGTGTACATCTTCCACAGTCTCTTACTCGCTTGCGTCTTTTGGCGCTGTGCTTTTGTGTCTGCGTTTGTCGTCTTCCGTTTTAACAAATGTTTTGTTAGCGCGACGCTCTCAAGTCTTCCGTTTGCAAAAATTATGCGGAAACGGAAGCGACAAAAGGAAAACCACAATTGAATGGATGTGTGTGTGTGAGTGTGTGTGTGAGGAATGTACACACTTGTACACTCACTTAAATGTGTGACTGGGTTTGTCCATATGGCTCGACACGTGTGGCCCACACATATTGCTGCTGCTGCTGATGATTGCTCACCTGCTGTTGTAGCTCACTCTCTCGCTCTCTCTCACTCTCTCTGTCAACGCTACGAATTAGGACTATTCAATTTTCATTATTGAATAATGCCGGGGAATTGATAAAAGCAATCCAACAACTATTACAACAAAAGCTGATGAGGCAGACGCACGTGCCGCCCGAATGAAAATGAAATGCACGTACGCTTGCGCCATTTTTAGACGACAAATAGTGCGTGTCCTCACACACAGGATGCGTGAGCCAATGGCTAAAAATGTAATTAAATTTGGCCCAAAAGTAAACCGTGCACTTCCTGCTTAGTCAGGCAAAAACAGCCAATAAAAAAAATGTGCTGGAGATGGAGTTGGGAACGATTTGCTGAGCAGTCGCCCATCGATAAATCATAACAGATTCACATAATTTTTATCGGTTTGCACAATTTTGCATATGTCGCGCACACTTCAAGCTGTATGTATGTATGTAGGTGTGTGTATGAGTGTGTGAGTATGCGCCTCGTTTGGGCTTTCAAGTTAAACGTTTCAATAAAGTCGAGCACCTGTCAATAAATCGAAATTGCCTCTCGTATTATTTTTATCGTCTACGTTTCGTTTACATTGCACAAGCTCAAGCTGCCGCATGTCAGATTGCCAGCGGCCACGCCCATGCCATACTTGCCACAGTGCCACACAGAGAAAGAGAGAGAGTAAGAGAGTGGGAGAGTGGAAGAGAGATAGAGAGACATATATAGATACCCAGTTGCTCGCCTGCAACTCCAGTGACGACCTTAGATATCTCCACATCGCCATCTTGTTCCACTTGAGCGCGTCTGCGGGTTTTAGACTTGCCGCTTACCCCACTCCCACTCCTTCCTCCTCACTTCTCTATCTCCTGCTGCTGCCTGTCGTCTGGCAATCTCTCTTTTGTGGTTTCACATTTTCCATTTGAGCCGTATTTCGGTTTACGGTTTTTCATCGTCGTCGTCGTCGAAGTCCTTTTGTCTTAGCCGCGTTTTAATTCAGTTTCACCAATCGAATTTTCGGCCAGTTTTCATGCCATTTCGTTAGCTGCAATTAAAGCGCCTTTTGAAGTTCGTCATATGTTCGCTTGCCTTTTGCGTTTTCGTTTGCGCTTTAATTTTAATCCACTTCCGCTTAAGCAGCACCAAAATGAGATCCCCATGCGCCATCCTTATGAAAATTTAATAAGCAGCACACCATTATCTGAGCTCAATGGCGGATGGTTTGCTTGGGTGACGCCAAGTGCTTTCGCCTCCCCACTGACTGATGCGACTTGAGCAGAAGCATGCCACCATCCAAGGCACATGTCGTGGCAGCCACAGCAAGAGCAACAACAACAGCAACATCAAGAAGAATAAGAGCAACAACTTCCCCTTCCTCGGAATTCACATGTGTCATGTAAAAAGATTCTTAAACAAGGAGCAAAAAAAAAAAAAACTTAAAAATGAAATGCGTTTCTTGGTTTTGAGTGTCAGGTGTGAGGGGCAGGGGCGATTTGAGTTGTGCACAGTGGGGCAAAAATAAGTAAACGTATTCAAAGTGATTTATTTGAACTCTAATTGTTATTTGTCAATTGATTTGTATTGAATTTTTAAAAAGTTAAAAATAAATTGAACACTTAAAAATTTATTAATGTAACTCAATATTTATGAGATTTGTACTTTTTCTTTGTCACATAAAATCCACATTTATTAAGTTTTTTTTTTCATATATTTTTGAAATGTACTTCCTCTTTTTCATTTGATATATATTGTATTTTTCTAAATCAAAGTCAAGTGCACATTTTGGAATTCTTAAATTTCTTTGCAACTGTTCTTAATCTTTTTTTTGTAGTATTTATTAAATTATTAATCTATTTCAGTATTTTTACTGTACTTCCTTTTGTCGATTTTTTTAATGCAGTTTTATATATTAAAGTAAACTGAACTATTTCAAATCGCTAATTTAGTTAAATTCTAATATTATCTGAACTGAATGTCAACAAATATTTTTAAAGGATATAAGAAAAGATGAAATAAATAACGAATCGAAATTTATTTATTTATTTGGGCATACTTTTATATTGAAATAATTTGATTTGAATATAAAATTTATTTGTTTGTTTGATTATATCATTTTTGTATTTTTAGTTAATTGTATAACTTTTATATAATTTATATGTTTTCATACTTCCAATCTGAATATTTTTATTTCAAAAACTATACATCTAATTAAATTCATATGCCTTTATCTGCTGCCAGCTGCACTTAAGCTTAACTGATTTTCACAGCTGACAAACTGTGTAATTTTATGCATGCGACTCCACTGTGTGCAACTGTCCTTGTGCAAGTCGTTGCTCTCGAGGAGCAACGCAACAAACAAGCGAAATATTATTTACGAGCTGTCAAATCCCAGTTAACATGCTTTATGCAGAGCCTGTGGACGAGTCATAGTGTGTGTGTGTGTGTGTGAGGGTGTGCGGGTGTGTTGTGTGTGGTCGCATAGTTGGCTAAGAGACAACCGCAGATACAGCTACAGTTACAGCTACAGCAACGGCAACGGCTACAGTTACAGCTACAGATACAGATACAGATACAAAGTTGCAGATACTGTTGCCGCTGAAAGTGTGCCGTCTTGACGCACGGCCTCGAAACTGTTGAATTGCATGACGAGGCAAGAGATGAGAGTGTGAGGGAGGCAGTCACAAGGAGCACAAGGATCAACGACGGGCAACAGGCATAATAAAATAAGAAGCATAAATAAAAATAAAAAAAATAAAATGACGGAGAATAAGAAGAAGAAGAAGCAGGCGGCCAAATGAAACCACGAAAAAATAATTTAAATTTATGTACTTCTGTTTATTTATTTGTGCGTCGCATTTCTTGCCACGCTCTCTCGCTGCTTGCAACATCGCGACGTTTTCTCCACACACACTCAAACAACACATTAAATTCAATTTGCATGTGTATGCGTGTGCGTGTGTGAGGTCCTTGCCTGCCACTCAGCGTCAGTTACAGTTCGCTTGGATCGAAGGCTGAGTTTTTGGGGCCGACGACGACGACAACGAAGATTGCAAGGACTTTCGCAGGCGATGGCGACCTGTTGTGTTGTTTAAGGAATTACTTGAAATGTTAAATGAATACACATGTCTGTGTATATGTGTGAGTGCGCGTGTTTAAGTGTGTGTGAGTGTAAGGACATTAAGCAGGCACGAAGTGTGAGTACAAGATATGCGAAAATTCATATAAGAAAACTTGTTGCAAAAATGGCGAGAAATATGTGAAGAATAAAAGTTAAAATTACCGAGAAGAAAAGAGTGAAAGATTGGTATTTGAAAATACTAAGAACTGTATTTTTTTATAAGGTAGGAAAATAAAATAGAACTCAGTACAAAATAAATAAATAACAATGTATATACCAAAGATATGTTTACTCTCAATTTGGTATCCAACTATTGTAACATAGTACTAAAAGTATTTTTTAAATAGATACATTTTTGGTATAAATTTGTTCAAAAATAGTAATACCAATTTTTAAATCTATATATTGTTGGTATAAAAAATTGGTATTCAAAAATACTAAATTAATACTAAAATAATTTTTAATGGTTTTTTATTCCAAAAATAAAATAATAATTAACTAATACTGATATCAGTGATTATTAAGTACTTACTTCAGTATTTTATGATACTACATTTTAAATATATCCTTTTTAAATATTTGTATATACGTATATTTTACGAAATGTGTGAAAAAAATCATTTCACACAAATAAATTTGTTAAGTTAATCTATGGTTTATCTGTTTTACAGGGTATGTCTGATGTGCCCACCTTCCTTCCACTTATAATAGCTTGTTTGTTCAGAATTCGCTGGGTCGAAATATATTTATGCGTTGCTGTTGCTCATATGAAACACTGTCAGTGAATGACTGTATCAGTGTGAGTGGCGTGTGTGTGTGGGAGTATGTAGGTGGGTGTGTGTGTGGGAGAGAGGTCTGCTTGACAATGCGTGCGTCAGCTCGACAAGTTTCCTCAAAAAACGAGACAAGTGGAAATCCGTTAAAGAAATACGTGAAACAGATAAAGCAGCTGCTGTTCCTGGCACACAACAACAACGAGAACAACAACAACAACTCGCTGTCTATGCGTGTGCAAGAAGCAGGCTTATGTGTGTGTGTGTGTGTGAGTGCACAAAGATATATCGTCAGCAGCAAATAAAAATTAATTGAAAAATGTTTATCAAGGACTTTATGATTAAAATGCAGAAACAAGCATAAAGCAGAAACACACACACAAAAATCGAGACTAAAAGTGAGAAAGAGAATGAAAATGAGAATGAGAATGAGAGAGAATTAAGCTGACATGCTGGCGAAATGGAAATTATTAAAAAAAATGTTCGCCATTACTTATGCGAATGCTGGGCATCAGCAAATAAATGCATCATTCGCAGCTTATCCAACTGAAGTTGCAACACTAAACTACTTGCCACGTGGCAATATTGCAAAATGCTGCTGCACTTAACATACGCGCATTTAGTATGCTAGCAACAGCAACAGCAGCAACAACAATAAAGCGTTGGCGCAAATATGTATTAAAATATTTTGTGGAAAATATGCGCGCACAAAACTAAAAATTATGCAACGCATTAAAAATTTAACAAGCGCTTATCCGCTTAGTGCAACGCCTGGCATGCAGCATGACAACACAAAATTTGGGGGCGAGACAAGAGAGAGAGGAGGCAAGTTGTCAGATTGGTTTGCGGAAGGATTGTGGGGCGGAAGGGGAAGGGGAAGGGAGCTGCAACTCGAGTTCGTTGCCTGTTGCCTGCCACTTTTAATATTTTAATTTTGACATTTACTATGCCATAGAGCAGAGAGAAGAGTGATAGAGATAGAGCGAAGTGCGAGTGAGCTGCAGATCATTGCTGCTGCTGCATAATGCCGTCGAAATGTTGCATCAACGCAAATTGGGCAGAAGTAATGTGCAAACATTAACACAAAAATCAGAATCCAACCTAATTGGCAGCAGTCACAACTTTTGTCAGCGTTGCCAACGCGCGCACATTTGCAATTATAAATTCTCGTTCGCTCTCTCAGTCTGAATTATATATGCGCCAAACGAATCTAGTGATATGTTTGCACTTGGCTAACAAGCATTCAGAGCCCAGGGGGGGAGGAGGAGAGTTGAGCATGAAGTTCTGATTAAATCAGTGCGCACTTACTGCACATGGAATACATCAAATATTTAATTAAATCGCGTAAATATTTTCCTTTTTTTCGAATATGTCAAAGCAAGAATGAGTGCAAGTTTTTTTTTTGTTTTCTGTGATGAATATTGTTTAGAAATGGTTTGAATATGAAATGAAAACATGCTGTATGTAAATGATTTTGGGTGACGAGGCTAATCAACTTCAACTAATTAAAATATATATATTATCACAGCTAAAATGATATTATACAAATGTTTTGCTTGCTATGATTTGTTGAATATTTAACAAAACAAATATTGAATTAATTATGGCCACGCTGTTTGTTTTGCATAAATTAAATAATATTCTAAATAATCAAGTTCTGTATGTATCTAAGCTAGATTAGATAATATAGGAATGCTACGTAAATAATATTACTTTCATTGAATGCATACTAATTTAAATAATAATAAAATAAAATAATATTGAAAAATATACAAATTTTGTAAATTAACTACTAATATTACTCCCATTCTAATTTTTCTTGATAAAATATTGAAATGTTTTGTAGTATTTAAAAAATATTAATAAATATAGAAATGACAATTCTATAATATAGCATTCATTGTATTCATTCACAAGCCTTTTTTAAATATGTCAAAATGTTTCTAATATAAAATCCAAATAGTACTCTTAATAATTAAATAATTTTTTCAATTTGTAATTTTTGTGAACTTATGCGAAATTTAATAATGTAGAAATTATATTCAAATAATATTACTTTTATTGAATAAACAAATATATCAAGAAATTAATATACCGCAAAATACTTACATATACCAAAGGCTTTATTTATTTATTTTTTTCTTGGCATTTTAATATAATACTATGGTCAAAATATTCCAGATTGTTAGTCTAAGCAACTAAGACTCGTATTAAGTAGATGTATTTTCCCATACAAAAGTATTTCTTAGATAACTTCTGCAATATTTATCTGATATTTGGACTGATAAATGCAGTTGACGCTGATCAAGTATATATATATGTATATATGTGCAAAAATATATATACTTTATACAGAAATGTTAATAATATGTCATTCAAATATAATAGTTTTACTTTCATACTATGTTATTCATATGTAAAACCAATTTTACATTTATATTTATAATATAAATATTTTACACACTAAACTAATTTAAATAATATAGAAATACATGCAATATGAAATGCAAACAGAGTTTCACTTATTTTATTCATCTGCTTAAATGTCACGAGTGTCTCCCCTCCTGGTCGTTAAAATTGTTGTTCTATCTAATGGTTTAACCGTAACAATTGACACAACGATTGGTAGCTGTTGGCAGCTCGGGGGCGCCACAGCCACACCCCAGTCATTAGGGCGGAGAGGGGGAGGTGAATGGGGAGGAGAAAGAAAGGAGGTGGGTTGTCTTGTGCTTAAGCCATCTTGTGGAATTAATATTTAGTTGAAATTTTTGCAGTGCATTTAACTTTATCTGCAGTTGGCAAAACCCAACAAGGCGAACAGCCCGATGTTGCGGTTTGCCCTCAGAGTGTGTGACAGTGAGTGAGGGAGGGATAGAGAGTAAAGAGGGAAAGAGAGAGAGAGAGTGAGTGTGTATTTTAAAATGCAACAGATGCGCCAAATTAATGCGACCATTAAATTGTATTAGCGTGTGCAAAATGTAAAGCGCATTTCCCGCTCGAAACTCAAACTCTGCAGCAGCAAGGGCAAAAGCAGCTTGTCATGCTGTTTCTATGTGTGTGGGTGTGCGTGTGTGTATCTGTGTGCAAATGTATCCGGATGCGCTTTGGTATCTCGCCCGCAGTTAGTGTGCGTTGCATTTGCTGCAAATTTGTGTGTGAATAAACATGAGAGTCGTTGCATTAATGCGCATACAAAAGCCAGCAGCACACTCCAAACTCTGCCACTGCCACTGCCACATGCAGCACGCTATCGCTAGCCACCCACAAAACATCGACATGGATTTAAATATCCCAGTCAGCAGACAAATGCATCCGCTCAATGCTTAAATATCAGAGGCAACAGGAATACAGCTGCAGCAGCAGCAGCAACAGTAGCGTCAAGTTTATGTGGCATGCCACAAAACATACACACACACTCACATACACACACACACTGCTGCCTTTTTGCAATAATTTCATGTGCTCGTCGTCTGTTTGTGTGTGTGTGTTGCATTCTTATTAGTGCAGCTTCAACGCCAGCAACACCGCAGCAACAACAGCAACAGCAACAACAATCAGCTGCAACAAGAGAATTTAATATCGAGCGCTCGTTGCAACGTGTATTGAGTGCTCCAATGGAATGTTTAGATAAAATAATTAATTATCCAGCATCCTTTATATTTTATTTTTCACTACAAAAAAAATATGTGGCATTAATTAGGTGCGCGGCTGTGTGTGGAGATATTTATTCATTAGTCGGCAGCATAATTTGCTGTTGTTGGCATGCTTTGGGGCAGCAACAGCAGCAGCAACAGAAGCAAGCAAAATTAGCGCCGTTTGCTGTTGCAATTACAATTCGAACAACAGCTAGAACAAGAGAAGCAGCAACAACAAAGAACGAGGCAAACTAATAGGCTTCTAATTGGAACGTCGTTTTGGGCGCGCGCGCATTTTTCGTTAAAAGCGCCAACGTCGGCAGTTGTTGCATTTTCGTTAGCTCTGAATTTGTATTCCAATTAAAGCACATCTGTTACCGCAGGCAACTAATTTTACACACCCACTCACACATACATATATTCAGAGAATACAGACACCACAACACACACAATAGTACAAAGCGAGTGCAACTGTTGCCTCTGCCCCATTAGTAGCAGCAGCCAAATCCAAGGCACACACATAATACTCCTATAAGCGTATCCATAACCAAAGCGCGCTTCAGGCGCAGACTTCACCTGCTTCCCACCCCCGCTCCTAAGGCTTGGATGCATTGTTAACTTGCCAAATATCTATTACTAATTGTTGGCAACGGATACAACAACGGACGCACGGTTAATTACAACGCGACTGCAGTTGTGTGTGTGTTTGAGGTGGGGGAGGAGCGAGAGTAAGCTACAGTAACTGGTTAGGTAGGCAAATAGAACAAGGAAGGAAGTTAGAGTTGAGTGTTATTGACTAAAAGATACTCGCTGGCCATTTTTAATAAAAATAAAACAGTGCCACCTTATACTTCAAATATACCGAATTAATGTACCAATAAGATACTAAAATAATGTTGATACTACGACATTAAAAATATACCGCAATACTGAAATATACTGAAAAGTATATACTACTACAGTCAAATTATACCAGATTATTAACCAAAGCAGTTATAACGTATATTTTTGTTTTTGCGAGCTTCCGATTTACTCAACTTTTCGATCAAGACTGATTGGGTTGCTCTGAATTACTCCTTCGGAAGTAAGGACTCTCAAAACAGAAGAAAGAGCTATAATGAGGAAAGAACTAACATCAAGACATAATTGTCAGAATAGTCTAGAGAGCGTAAAATAAATATGTTTGGGTAGCCATTTGTCCTACTACAGATTTTGATTGATTAATTTTCATCTAATAGCAACCAAAGAAAATAGTTATTATAGTATGTACAGAAATCTCTACTTTTACATTTGTTCTTCGTAATCTTTTTGCAAAGGCCAAAAATTTATAAATATATTTCTTATAGCCTCTGAGATCTCAGTATTTATACGGACAGACAGACAGCCGGACATGGTTGACGCTGATCAATAACTTGTGTATATACTTTTTGGCATCGAAGATGATGATCTGATTGTTACTTGCTTTTGCTGTAGAGGCAAGGCTAAAATACCATTTTCCTCTAAAGATAGCGGGTATAAAAATGATATTGCACTTTGGCAAGGCAAACTCAATCCTAATCGAACGTTGTCTGATTGATAGACTAACTGACTGACTGCGAAAAACGATGTCCAAAGCATTTGGCTATAACCTGCTTTGATTTCTGATTAAACGGACTAACTGAAATGATCTAATAAATATGAATTAAGCACGAAGCTTTGCCCGCAGCAGCTATAATTATATTAATGAACAAAGCAACTTGCAGAGGGATAAATAGGAGAATGGTAGGGGAGCGAGAGGGAGAGGGGGAGGTGGAGGTGGAGAGAGAGTTGGGTAGCGATTTAACAATGCAGCCGCATATATTTGCATAGGAATATTAATGCCATAATTATTTGCCACATGGACACAATGCTCAAATGTGTACAATATTTAGCATGTCTGTGCTAACAAGTTGATTTGTGTGCATGCGCATCGCTGTATGTGTGTGAGTGTGTGTTCCTGTGGGTGTGTATCTGTGTGGGTGTGTGTTTGTTGGTATGTGTTAATATCTGTGCTGTTGCTACTGGCGATATTGTATTATTGCATTTGGGCATTTTGAGGCTGTGAAATATTTCGGTTTCACTTAACAACTGTTTGTCGTTGTTGTTATTATTGTTGTTGTTATTGCTGTCATTACTGCTACTTGGGGTTATGGGTTAAACATATACACACACACATATGTAGCTGACATAATGCAACTCAATTAATTTGCAATGCACAATTGTTATTACGCTTCGGAAGTTGCTGAAGCGCATGCTGTCAATCAGTCAGTTCATCAACTTTTGTGGCTGCATTGCTCTTGTGCAATTTTAATCAACTACTTTAGGAATATATTTAATGCATTAATGATGCCAAGGCCAAATGCAAAAACTAAGCGAACTAATTAGAAATTAAGTCGATTAGTTTAGCTTGCCAAATACTAAGTATATTATAGTAATTGAAGCTGGCTGCGATATCAATCTGTCTCTGACTGTTTGTCTGTCTGTCTGCTACATGCCACAAGCAATAAGCCACGCCATGTGGCAATGAAATCGACTTAAAGTGCACGCAGCGCGCACTTCGCGCATATTGAATGAATGCACATGGCTTTTATTATTGTTGTTGTTGCTGTTGTTGTTGTAGCCAGCTGTGTGGCAGCTTGGGCTAAGTGCGGATTAAAGGTGAAATAACGCAGTGCACAGCGAAATGTGGCAGCAGCAACCACCACCAACCGCCACCCGCTCGTCTCCCGTCGCCTAAGCCAAATACCACTCAAGCCGATCCGCAGCTAGAAATAATGCCCTTGCATTAGCGTGCAATTTGCTCATTTGCAGGCAGCCAGTTTTACGACGCAGCAACCAACTACCAGCCACCAACCAGCGATGTGCCACCCAATGTGGCACTCACTCAAACTCAAACCCAAACCCAAAACTGAACATGCACGCGTACTTAGCATTAATCCTGCTCTTTTACAGAGGCTGCATTGCATTTATTTATCAAACAATTTCAATATGCTTATACTGCATAATCTCTCCCTTTCTCTCTCTCTATCTATCTCTTATTGAATTGTGTGTATGGTATATCTATTGTTTTATTGCATAATGGCTCAAGTGTCTCAGTGTCTGTGTGGTGAATGCGTGGGTCTGTTTGTTTAGGATTAGAGAGCGTAACGCAGCGACGTAGTCCAAAGTTTAACTCGTATGTTTGCCTTTCGGTTTTTGCAACCCCTGCAATTCACATTCACCATTCATCGAATTAGGAGGGGAGAGGAAAAAACTACTAGTAGGAAGTGTAGGTAGCAAGTTTTTCATTGGTGGTGGTGGTTGGACGACCCTTGACCCTGAGCTCTAATTTGAGTTTGACATTTATGTCAATATTTGGTCAGTCATTGTTCGCACTCGACTCCTTCTCTCTCTCTCTCTCTCTCTCACTCTTTGGCTTTATTATATTGTTACGCTTGGTGTCCTCATTGCGAGCCTTGTTTGTTTGCCTGTCCGACACCCCTCGCTCTCTCTCTCTGTGCTGGCTTTCTTTTGTATATTCGTTTGCCTGTGGTTTGCTTGGGTTGCCACATGCGGGTCACCTCGCTCACTCGCTGGTTGGTGACACCAACTCGGACACGGGGACACTAATAGAAATTTATTGAACATACTAAAATACAATTAAATAAATTATGAGATTTACTCAAACCCCAACCCAACCGGACTCGCAACTCGCAGCTCGCATCTCTTATAATTTTTTTGAATAAGCCCCAGCGGATGCGACCCGCTTTGTTTGCCCATTCCCTTCCCTTTCCTTCTCTTCCCTTCCCATTCCATTTAAGACTCCAGGTAATTGGGGTATATAACCATGGGTTGTGTGAGATAATCGGAGTGCGTGCCCGGCTGCGTTCAGGTGAGCAAAACTGTGCAAAGGATTTCTATTAAAAGCCGCAACAAAGTAGCGTAAAGTAAGACAAAGTAGAGATGCCACAGCGCCTCGCTATGGCTGTGGCACTAAAAGCGCAACATGTTGCCTCAAGTCGAGTACAGACGCAGTAGCAACAGCAACACCAACGCAGACATAGACATTGCCTACTTTGTCTGGCGCTCATCTACATGCCCGCCCCGTAAATTATGGGAGCCGTGCACGTCTGGTCATTAAGCCAAATAAAACCGGCGCAAGATTTATACACGCGCCCCTGAGCCGCAGCCACAGTAAGAAGAGGCGTGTTGCCAGGCGGAAGCTTCTGGGTAACTTTCAAATGGACTCAACCCAAGCTCGGTGTGTGTATAAAACAAAAGCAACTCCAACTCGGACTTGAACTGCCGGCATGGGTGCTAACTCAAACCCTGATTTTTAGGGGATAGCGTTAACTTTTTGTTATAAATTTTACTGCTGCTGCTGCTGCTGGTCGGACACTTAATTTCCTTGCTGCCGCCGCGCAGCACATACGTGAAACTCCCCAAAAAAAAAGAAAGAATAAAGAATGCTATAATCGAATATGCTCAACTGTAAGATACCCGCTACCCCTTTTTGAGTAAAAGCAAAACAATGCTGTATTATTATTAAAATATACCAAATTAATATACCGGAAAATACTTAAAACATGCCAATTACTACATTTGGTATATTGATGTAATATTGCAATATATACCAGCTACTAGTGCTGTAGTACTATTAAGATATACCAAGTTAATGTACCCCAAAAATACTAAATTATGCCAAATACTGTATTTGGTAGATTAATTTAATGATACATTTAAAATATACCATAGAGTGCAAAATAAACCAGATACCATGATGGTATTATTATTATTAAAATATACCAAAAATACTAAAATTTACAAAAGGCTTGATTTGGTATACTTAAATATAGAGGGTCAAATATACTGGAATACTACAAATATACCAAATACTGTATTTGGCATACTGATGTAGAATATACCATAGACTGCAAAATATACCATATTGACAGCTAAAACAACTAGGACCCGTAATAAGTACATGGCTATTTCGTATCGGCTATTGATGCTGATCAAGAATATATATACTTTATAGGGTCGGAGATGCCTTCTTCTGCCTGCTACATACATTTCCTGGACGCACAAAGTTATCATACCCTTTTACCTTATGAGTAGCGGGTATAAAAAGGTGCAGCCGCGCAACAGTTAATCTTAGTTACGATTAGTCAGGCCAAATAAACTTATATTTGGCCACGAGCAGCTTCAGATTGCGTGTCTAGTTAATAAGATCACGTAATTTATTTCATTTGCTTGCCGCATGTCGTCGTCGTATTCAGTTTCCTGACTTCTAAACGCCAGCTGTCGAGTCTATGCAGAATAATAATTATAATAACAAGAGCCAAAAAGGGTCGAAGCTTAGTAATTTGCTCTAATTATAGATATAAAGTCAATTTTCAATATGCAAACAGCTTATCATAAACAATTATCTGCATTTTGTGTTGAGTGCTTTAAATTTCCAAGTTGAAATGCAAAATATGAACAATTTTTAATGTATTTTACTTGGAAGTTTTCGGCTAAAATTAAGTCATAGTTTGCAGTTTTACTCATAGTTTATAGACAGAGAAAACTTGAGAATATTTTCAAAGACCTTCGCCAGATGCTAGATGCTAGCCAAGGAACTTGTGTACTATGTATACGAAACTGCAGTTGGTTTCTATGTAAATCGCAACGAGCGAAAAGGGAGAATAGTTTTAGCATAATTTGTTGCTGGTTTAAATGTTGAATTACGAGTAGTTAGTGCAACTAAGTACTGAAGTACAATCTCAGTACTATATCTCTGTGTGTGTGTTATTTGTATTTGTGTGTGTATGTGTTTGTGGAGGAGGGAGAGACAACTGTTAAGCACACATTTTGGTCGGGCAAGTCAACAAAGTGGCACGGCGCTGAAACTTTATCCAACACTTGGTACACTTTTTGGCCAGATAGGCGAATGCGAATTGTCTTAGCACTCTCAGAATCGTGTGCAACTTTGAAGTGCATTTCAGCATTGCCAACATGCGTCACGCACTCGCAGAGCCAAAGAATAGAATCTGAAAATATAGAAGCATAGAATTTGAAGAAGAAACTCCACACAACCATTTACCCATTGTCTTTTTTTTTGAGAAGAAGAATAAGAAGAACCCTCGCCCAAAAGCAAATGTCTTAAAAATTCAAGGCAAGTGCAAACTTTTGGCCCAAACACTTTGCGCAGTCATAAAAAAAAACTATATCGCAGGCGTAAGTCGTAGTTGGGAGTCGTAGCTTGGCATAAAATAAGCAACAACTGTAAAAACCTAAAACCAAACTAACTGCAAAATGGTTTACCCTACCCGCAGTCCTTCGTACTTGGTCCCTTCCATCTGGTCTTTAGTCTTCATGGTCCGCATGGACCATGGCCCAATGGCCCCAAATGCGCACTAAAAATTACTAAATTTTCGTACGCAACATTTGAGCCAGCCAAGCTTGAAAGTTGGCCCATGCTGTTGGACCAATAAATTGCCTTGGCATTCGGTTTGGCTTTAAGATCTCGCCAAGCTGTTGAAAATGGTCTTGGCGGTGGTTTGGCTTCTGCTTAAACACACAAAGGCCAAAAACCCAAGCCATGCAAGCCAGCCAGCAAGCAGCCAACCAAGCAACCAGCCAACCAACCAACTATCGATTGCGGACCCTTTTTGCCACTTTTGGGCGCGAGCTTCGGTGCCATTGTTTGCCATCGTCAGTGCAAATACCCTGTAATTACGGTGACAAGGGTAGTTCGAAATATTTGTAGTCAAATTTTGTCATTCATTTTGTTTTTAGAGTTAATCCTGAAGTACATATTCTTTTATTAATTTAGGCATTGGTTTTTGAAGTTAGTCAACTACTATAATTAGTAAATTACATCTTAAGATCTCTTCAAATTAATAAAGTTTGTTTTAAAATATTTGAAAAAAATCTCAATTGTAGGAATGATTTTTCAACAAACAAATCTTATATTTATTCCACAAGTATTTTTTGCGGTTTTTAAAAAATGATTTCTAAGCTTAGTCAACTTCTATTAACTTAGAATTTGTGTATAGAAACACAGTCAACTCTTAAACTTATAAATTTTTCTTGTTTCAAGGAAAGACTTTTATACTTCGATTACTATTAACACCTATAAACTGTATCTTAAAATCTTAATTTTTTAATTCATTAGTTTTTTATTTTGCTACTGATTCCCAGTTAATCCTTTTTTAATATCTTAAAATTTATAATTTGTATATGAAAGTTTGGCATAAAGTTCCATTTGTTTAAATAATGATATTTAAACTGAGTAACCGCTTAAAATTAATTTATTTAAAGATGTATTTTTTGCTTATTTAAACTAATAGCAAATATTCCTCAGTAAAAGGGTATTTGCTAGTCACAAACTGTCTGCTCAAGACGTTTATCTTAGCCATTTTTGTGCGCTCTAGCTCTTGCCGGGTTTTGTTATAGTTCTATTGTTTTATTTGCTTTTAATTTTGCGAAGTAAGTTTTTAAGTGCAGCCAGCATCGAGCGTCTGTTTAGCATCGCAAGACTTTGCCATTTGCAATTTGCAATTTGCCATAGGGCGCCATAATTATTTTGTTGCAATTAAAAGTCTTGACACTGTCGGCATTTGAATTTTCCCTTCCTCACCGTCCCAAACTAAAGTAACAGTTACAGCATTGCAGTAGCATTCAAGACATAAAATTGGCATTGGCATTGGAGCCGAAAACAAAACTTACGCCAAAAATATACGAGTATAAAACTTGCAACTGCAAGTGCAATTTTTGTATGAGCAAAAGTTTTGCGTAGCAAACTTCATAATTATTTCCTGCATATGTGAAGTCGCTACACTGCGACAAAAAAGGAGGAGAACGAAGGAAGAAAGGTTGCAGGTCAGATTGCTTTAATAATGTGAACTCTGTGTGTGACCTTCAGCATTTTGATGTTTGCCGATTGCCATTTGCCATTTGGCATGCGGCATTTGATTGATGGCCTCAAAGGGTGGCGCACTCAATTCCAAAAATCAAACAGTCTTCAGCCTTCCCTTCCCTTAGCATCGCTTTGGCTCGAAGAATTCGCGGCATAAATGTTGCAGGTAAAATGCTGCCATAAAATTTCAATTTCTGCCTATTAATAACACACAATGCCAACGCTTTTGTTGGCCAAATATAATAATTCAATGCGCCAGCTATTGTTTTTGCCATCCTCCCCTTAAGATGAGGGAGAGTTTTCTTCTCTTCTCTTCCATGCCCATTTTGCATAGAACGAAATTAATTTTAAATTATGCATGACCAAGAAGAGCAAATGGAGTGACGGTGGTGTACGTTCGCTAACCACTGGGGATTTCGAAATTTTCACCTGCCAACATTAACCCAGAGTATCGAGAGCGGGGAGAAGAGACGGCGAATGTATTTTGGAGTATCTGCACCGTATTAAATTTCGCTATAGCGCAAACTTAAAGACTCCTTTCATTTATATCGCCTTTGGCTGGCTGGCTGGCTGGATGGCTGGTTGGAAGTGCAGCAGCACGGTTTTTACGAGTGGCGAGTTTTTTGCATTTATTGAGTAATAAAATCGTAAATTTTCCGTGCCATGTTACAAGTGAATGCGCTGGCTTTTTCCACTTTACCACACTCCGCTTACTTGCCAGCTTCCTCTCTCTCTCTCTCTCGTTTTTTCCTTGTACCTTGTTCAACAAGCCGCAGGCATTGCAATTGTTGGCCATTCAACAAGCGTTCGCAAAAATGCTGCCTGCTTGGTTCTGGCCACAGGTGCCTCATGCTGCTGCTTGGCCTGCTTTTTAGTAAGCGAACTGACTTGCTGACTGGCTGACTGGTTGCCACCTTCTAACGAGGCATGGCCCCACCCCGCCCCCGCCCCGCCACTCCTCGCAGTGTGCGCGATTCCTTTGTGTGCCATTGTCGAAAATTGAATTTCAAATTATTTTCACAGCTCTCACTCGACTTGCCTTCTGTCGGAGCACGCCCCCTGTGCTCCCTTTGGCCTGCCCCCCAGCTGCTCAAAGTCCACTTGACTGACACTGAGCCATTGGGCCACGACTACAGTTGCCACACTTTTGCTAGTCTCTCTCGCTAGTCTCTGACTCTGACTCTGACTTTGACTCCAGCTATGTCTCTCTATAGTCCGCTGTCTGTATAATCGCAGCTTTATTAATTTTTTATCGCCTACTTGTGCGGCTATTTTTTGCATTTTTATTGGAAATTAAAAATGCTAATGTCTCTAGCGTGCTCAGCCGCGTGACGGCTTTCACTTTTCAACAACTTCTGGCCCTGGACTTGGCCTCATTTCTCTGCATTTCTCTCTCTTTCCTTTTCTCTCTTTTGCTCCCTTTTACTTTGCCAGTCCAGCGCATTTAACGCTATTTTAATTTGTACTCAAAAATGTATAAAACTTAGTTACTTCCAACGTCTCCATCTGTGTGCGTTTCTCTGACTCTGACTCTGACTTCGACTCTGACTCTGTCTGGCTTAATAAAGTCGCTGCCTTGGCCGCGCTTTGATCTCTCATCTCTCAGTCCACTGGGATTGCTGCCTTTGCTGCCATTGCTTTTTATGCACTGAGCTGTTAATGATGTGGCAAATTATTATGGCAACTGTCGATTGCCGAATGTCCAGAGTTTGAGGGCGGCAACACTCCTCGACTTTTGTGGGTTGCTTTCTTATCGAAATGCATTCAAGCTGAAGCGGAGCTTGTTTTGGGCAATTTGATTGGCCCGCGTTTATTGTAAAGTTTTCGATACGCTTTGGTTGCCTTATTATTCCTTTGCCGACCCTTGGGGTGCATTTGTTCAACACACATAAATTGCGCTCCACATGTCGCGACCATAACCATTTTGTTTTGTCCAAGCAATTTGCCAAATTACCCAAGCTGTTCTTTTTGCTGTTCGCTTGTTAAAAATGTATTCAATTGAGTTGCCAAGTCGAAACAACAATACGCTACTTTTTGACTTAAAATTAAGTAATATATTAGCTATTAAAATATTCATGTCAAACTGAACATCATTGTCGTTATGCTCTGCGAAATAAAAAGTGGACTTATTTCGTGCATTTTTGATTCGCGTGCCGCTTTGCCTGGTGACGGGCTTATAATTTCTTGACAAAGGTGCACATAATTTGCACAGCTTTTAGACGCTAAGCGCGGCCAGTCAAGTGCCACTTGGACCCAGTTTTCAGCCAGTTCCCTTTTTCCCCAAGTTCAATTCCCATTCTCATTCCCGATCTTAGCCTTGAAAGTGGCGCCTAGCTCGGCGGCTGTCAGAGCTATCCAAGTCAAGGCAAAAGCAGGCGCAAAACAAAAGTCAAATGTCATGTTTATGTCATGTTACCTTCTTTGCTGCCGCTGCTGTTGCTGCTTCTGCTTTTCTTTGTGCGCTTTATTTCACTTTGCCTTTTGTTTGCTTTCTTTTCTATACCCGCTGCCCATAGCGTAGATGGGTATTATAACTTTGTGCCTCAAAGAAATGTATGTAACAAGTAGAAGGAGGCATCTCTGACCCTATAAAGTGTGTATATTTCTGATCAGCCCAGACGATATACATATATCTATGTCTGTCTGTCTGTCTGTCCGTCTATTTGAACACCTAAATCTCAGAGACTATAAGAGATCGAGAAATCATTTTTTTTCGACAACACTTGTTATGTTGACAAGTATCTTTCAAAATTGTGTCCGTCCCAGCAAGTCTATAAAAATCGAATGACACGCGAAATTTTGAAGCTAGAGTGCCGAATTTCGGTATAGACTAAGAATTTTGTTATCATCGGATAAAAACTGTATAAGTTAGTTAGTTAGTTAGGTAAAAAACGCCTACCTAATAGGGTTTTTAGTTGCTTTGGGTATCGGGTATCTTGAAGTCGAGCTCACTCGTCTTTAACTTTCTCACTTTTTTTCTTACTGTTGTGCGTATTGCGTTTCTTTTTATTTGTTTGGAAATATTTCACTTACACTGACATTTCGCCTGCCGCTGATAAAACTTGAGCAACAAGACAAGCCACCTCACTGCTCCCTCCTTCTTACCATTCCCCTACTCCTCCCTAAGACGACCCCTTCTTGGACTTGGCTGACAGATGCCTGTGTGTTGGGTCCCACACGTCGTTTTATGACATTTACTTTTATGACAGGTATTTGTGTGTGCCCCTTTCTTATGCAAGCGTGAAAACCAACTGAAATATTAATTTGCTATTTTATTGCGCATACGCCTCGTGTTGCGCTGCATGATTTATGGCATTTCGGTTGCAAGGCGCACAACCCCAAAAATTTAACAACAGATTGAATTGGATTTAATCAATCTGGGAATGCCGTTTATCATACATACAACTACTAGAAAATTTCAACAATTTTAAATTAAAATTCAACAAAAGGAGGGGAATGAGAAAGGAGAAAAGATTAAACTAAACGGCTCGCTGCTCATTTTGTGCTGGAGATAAGCAGTAGCGCAGCAAAAAGAATTAATTCAGTTAAAAGTTTCACATTAAAAGCAACAACACCAACAGCAACAAAATGTGAAACAACAATGGACACTGGGAAAACAGAAGAAGAAGAAGAAGAAGCAGAAACAAAAAAAGCGAGTAGCAAAGTTGAAAACAAAACTTTTTAAATATGCTCGTCTGCTTGTTGGCTTTGCCTTTAACTCCTTTGGCGCTGCTGGTTTCCTTTTATTTCACATCGTTCGCTTTTTGGTTTTTTTTTTTTTTTTTGCGCACGTTTTTATTTTACTTTTTTGGCAACTGCAGCAAAACAAATTGCAAATTAAGAACTAATTGGCTTACAGAACCTAAAGCAGCCATTAAAAGACGAGGCTAAAGGTAAGGCAACTTAAAAGCCGCTTTCACTTTAAACTTTGCCGCAACTTGAGCGGCCAAAGATCACAGGGAAAAAGCGAAGCAAAAAGAAAATGCTCTCCTCAAAAGAAATCAAAGAGGTGCGAGTTTCGCTGCCTTGAAGATGCAAGGCGTGTGGCAGTCAACATTAAAAGCGCAAATGCATGAAGAGGCAACACAAACAACAGATACTTTACAGCTCGTCCAGCTGCCGTTGCTGATGCCGTGCTGTTGTATATAATTAAAAAGGAAACAACAACAACTGTTGAATGGCAAGGACTGTCAGCAAGACGTTCAAGTCGTTCGTTTTAAATGCTTCTTTAGCCTTAGTCCAATCCGTTGCGACCTCGAGCTGTTGCTTCTCAGCTTGCTGTATTTGTGTGTTTTTGCGTTTCCGTTTCGTTTGGTCCCTTTTCTTTTTTTTCTTTTTTTTTGTTTTTGGAGCATCCTTTTTCAATTATTTAGATAATTATTTGCACATTTACAGGCACACTTGCAGCCAAGGGGTTATATATATACATATATACGTATATTTTGTTGACCTGTTAATTCGTTCTTCGCATCAGTTATCACCTGGCATCACATTACGCATACGCCGCATGCGCTGAGGGGCCACTTGACACTTTTTATGTGGGCCAACGGTGGAGTGGTGACACAGGCTTCATTCCGTACTTTTCATTTACTTAATTTATTCAATTAATTTACACTTAAGCATATCAGTGACTGAGACCCGCTCACTCACTCACTCACTGACTCTTTGACCTGTCAGCACATTATGAACTCAAAATAAATAATAAAAGCCGTTAAAATGGAAGAGAGCAGCCGTCGATGTCAAGCGCTGCTGTCACTGAATTGAGCATTGGCCAATCAATGCAAACAGCATCGTAATCGCATTGACCAGGCCAACAGCAGAAGCTGAAGCAATACTTGGGGAATACTCGACTCGAATTGCTGCTGACAGCAACTTCAATAACATCTCCAACAACAACAGCAGCAGCAATAATAACAACCGCAATCACAACAGCAACAGCATCAACAACAACAAGAACTACAACAATGAAATAAATAAATACAATTAAAGTTCTTATTGACTCTTGTGTTAACTGCTGGCCAGTGACATTTCAAGATGAGCTTGTGGTGACAGCCAATAAACAAAAGATGCACACAAAGAGAAACACATCATCTCAGCCATCCGATTACCTTGTGTCACTATTGTCAATTATACGCCTGAAGTGCACGCACAATTGCTACTGTCAATAAGAAGGTGAATTACAGTCAATTTATCTGCCATTAATATACAATATACAATATCTATTTGAAATTAATTTGCCACTTTCACTTGGCAATCGAGAATCAGCAAATTGAATAATAAAATTGATTATAATAAAGTCTCAAAGACTTTTGGCATTCACAATTATTAAGAAAGTTAAATAAGATAACAGAACAAAGGATTGTAAGACTAAAGAAGATATAACAGATTTATAAGAATATAAAAGATAAATTACAAATAATTTATCAAAATTTATTATACAATATCTTTCACTTGGTTATCGACTAAAATATCAAATTATAATAACAGTATGTTTTAATATAAACATATTTATTAAAAAATTGAACGGCAAAAAATATAAACGTAAATAATGCGGAATTATAAGAAGGTGAATTGCATTCATTTTATATGCAATTATGATGCAATATCTATTTGAATTTTGTTTGCCACTTGGCCTGACAATCCGAGATGGGTACAAAAATATATACAATAATTGTCTGTAAGGAATTCCGTCAATCATAATTATTATGAGGGATCCGACAGACAATAAAGATCGCCAATCAAAAGAATAAAAGCCTAGAAAAGATATTTCAGATTACCAAGAAAGTAAAATTATAAAAAGGTAATCATTTCGGCAATATGGTAAATAAAAAATTATATTAATAGTTTGTAAATATTCCCTTACAATACTAATTATCAATCAGAAAGAAGAAAGATCGCCAAACAAAAGAGCAAGGAGTACTTATCAGCTTAACAATATGAAATAACAATTCGACTGTAAAATATTTCCCTTGGCAGCTAAATTGATTCTGTAGTCTCCAGAGACTCTGCTATTTCTGTTAGTTGCCAAGTTCATTTGAAAAATTCTGATGTAGTCGCTCATGTAGTAAACATTTTAGATGCTAGACTTCTGACCTCTGGGGAGTTCATTGCACCCACGCATATTGAAGCTAAGTAGCTGAGAAATGCATTAAAATTGCAACAGTTCATGGCTAGCATCTAGTATATTCGTTGAATCACTCGTAGCAAACCAAAAATTCGGCTGGGCAAATGCTTGGGAGCCAAAAAAGCAAAGGCTGGCAAAGTAATCACAGCAATGGCTTTTGTGTGTTATTTCATTTGCAGTGCAAAGTTGTTCAGTTTGCAGTTTGGCTGTTGGGCAGTTTTTAAAAATTAACACACAACACAAGACTCACACACACACATACACACACACATGCATGGAGTGTGCATAGAATTGCAGAGCAACAACATGTTGGCAATCACAACGAGCGCTGCCAGCACTTCCGGACAAGCTTTTTTTAGGGGGAAGCCTGCAGTTGCCTCTTCTCTTCTATTTTATTATTATTATTTTCGTTTTTCAGAACTGTTTTTTTTTGGCTAGTGGCTGGGCAAACATTTGAAAACTTTTCACATTTACATCCAGTGGTGCTGTTAGAGCGTTTTATTAAATTATGACACACGCTAGCCAACAGCACACACACACACTCAGCTGAGTGCAACTGTAACTGGCCTGAGGACCATACGACTAGTTGCTCCAAATGGGCTGTGAGAGTGTGCGAGAGTGTTCAGTCCAGTCAAGTTGAGTCATAAGCCGCCTCCAGTTTCTCCCTATTTTTTTGTGGAGCGCATAAATTTCATTGCTCTCAAGTCGCAACTGCAAATGAGCCACACGAGTCACACTCTGGGGGTCATTGCGACATTGCTGATGCTGATGCTGCTGCTCGTTGCTGCGACAGTGACCATTTACACATTTTTAAGCGACGCTCAACTAAAAATTTGCGACCCTTTCGCGGCACGCATAACAATGCCAAAAGCCTGGACTCTGCAGGGCACCAGGACATCAGTCAAGCGGACTTGCTTAATTAATTATGTCGTCTTTCAGTTTAAAGGCGTTTAAGCAGGGATGGTTCTTGAAAAATGCCACTGCCGCATGCCGACAATGAAAAACGCGACCGCAGCGCCAGCAGCAGCAACAGCAACAATGCAGCTGACTGACTAACTGCCGCCGAGTGACCCAAATTATTCACGACGAAGCTGAGGCTGAGGCTGAGACTGAGGACTGCGGGCATCATTGTGAATAAGGGCCAAGGGGTTGACAACAACAACGACGACGACGACGATGATGATGATGGCTTGATGAGTTGCGAGATGGCAACAACAACAACAACGGCAGCGCGCTGCGTTCGCATTGTATGAATAATTTTTTGCTCGTTTTTCTGACAGCCCGCAAAATGAAATGAGGGAAAAGGACAAAGGACGATACTGTTTAAGCGTATGCAAGAAATCTTTGCCAAAGTTAAGTCAAGTCATAAACGAAAGAGAGCAAGAGAGAGAGAGAGCGAGGGACATTGTTCGACCTGTGAAACTTTGTTAACTCTTTGGCAGTGAGTTTATCAATAGCATAGTTAGCTCGCTAAGCATTAATAAAACGCAAATAAAACGTTGGCAAAGCGCCTGCACAATGCGTCGTATACTTGACTTTCACCCTCACTCTTTTGCTGCCTCTGTGTTGTTTGTTGTTTGTTGTATGCAACTTCAAACGGCGCACGCAAAGCATTTTTGATTAGGCGCTCTCGGCGCACGTTTCGTGTTTGACTTTGGGCACAGCGGCTCATGCGACGTATACGCAATGTGAACTTTGCCCTCAACATGGCTTATTTAAGCGCTTGCCATCAATCCTTTGGCTGATGCTCAGCTAGTTAACCTACCTCCCTTCCTCCTCTCCGCCCGCTCGCTCGCTTTTCTACTTTCAGGTCTTTCTTTTACGCGCTTTGACATTTTAAAAGCATTTTTATGTTGTGTGAGTGACTTTTGCGGCTAGCATTTATGGGGAATGCGAATGCGAATGCGAATGTGATTGTGAATGCGAATACGAATGCGAATGGTTTGCCCTCTCAGAGTTCAGCCAGCTGCTTTTTTAGCTGTGCATCAACAATTCACTTCGCTTTTATTTTTTGCCAGCTTTTATACAGTTTTGCCTCTTTTCTAAATGTTTTTTCTTTATGTTGATTTTTGTTTTAATTATTCGCAGTTATTTAAACTATTTAATAGCTATTTATTTGTGTGTTAATTATATATAGGAAAAAAATGTTGCTCAAGTTGATGATGGCGCTCTGCATTAACAGCTAATTTTGTATTTTGTTTTATTTTTCACATAATTATATCGTAAATATTTCATGTGATCAGAATTAATTAAAAGTGGGGGATAATAACACGCATGATATTTTATATTTTGTGTGTGCAATAAATTGGAATTGTGCTTATTTATGCGGTCGGATCATCCCATCAACAGCAGACAAAATGCATAAATGTGTATTTGTAGATGCAACCACAAAATGGTGCGAATATTGCGGTTGTTAAGCAACTGCAGAGACTTGAAATTCGAGTTGATGTGAGTGCAGAAATTACTATTTAAAAATTAGTAATTCGAAAAGTTCCACATACACACACACACAGACACACACATTAAACATATTAAATATCTCGAATATATATCTCGAACTTGCAATCAAATAAAATTGAATTGAAATCCTCAGTTTCCCTTTGCTCGTTTCTCCATGGCAATTTCAAGCAATTAAAAACCCAAAAATTAATTGATACAAGGCATACTTCTTCTATGTACGTTGAGGAAGCAAACCAGAATCCATCATCTGCTTACTATGATTATTTTTTCCACTTTTCAGTTTGAATCTTTTGCTCTCTGCCTTGTGCTTTCTGTTTGTCTGTCTGTGTGTATTCATCAGCATGCAAACGTCTTTCATACCATTATTGGACTTTCCTTTTTGCCACACCCAACAGCAAGGCAACTCAACTAAACTCAAGGCAATCAATGGGTTACACACTGATTCCATTTCATTTTTTGGCTATTTGTATACCTGCTACTCAAAGGGTAGAAGGGTACTATTAGTTTGTGCCTCCAGGAAATGTATGTAACAGACAGAAGGAGGCAGCTCCGACCCTAAAAGGTATATATTCTTGATCAGTATCAACGGCCGAGACGATATAGTCATGTTTGTCTGTCTGTCTGTCAGTCCGAATGAATCACATAAACTCAGAGGCAATAAGAGATAGAGATTTAATTTTTCATCTTTCAACAGCACTTGTTATGATTGTAAGCAGATCAAGTTTGTGTCAAATTTTTGCCACGCCCACTTCCAACCCCGCAAATCGATAAAAATCGAAAAGCATTCGTATTTTTCGCGATTTTTACTACAAACTAGAATAACTCTATGATTCCCAAAAACTTGGTTGCTATCTGCTTAATACGATTCTTAGTTGCTTAGGTCGACAGTCTGGTATATTATGGAATGGTATATTTTTAGTGTAGCTCTATACAAGTATACCAAATGTATCCTAATTTGCACTTTATGGTATATGTTAAATTTTTGATATATTGTATTACTTTTGCGATATATTATATTTTGAGAATAATACCGTTCTCTTTTGCTTTTATTGAAAATGGATATCGTGTATCTCACAGTCGAGCACACCCAACGGCACCTCTCTTACTTGCTTTTTTCTCTCTCCCTTTCTTTCTCGCTCGCTTGCTTGCCACTCGGAGAAGCGTATGCCATTTATTAACCAAACTGCTATCAGTATCTATTTCTCGCCTGCAACGAACGGTGCAAAATACTTTTCGAAACTTTCAACTAAACTAAACTAAAATGACGCCATTGTGGAATGGGTTGAAGTTCGGGGATCAAACTGGAGGTCAGTTGGCGTCTTGTGACTCAACTTTCGCTTGCATGCACTTTACACACTTTCCACTTTCCACTTTGCTAGCGCCAGAGAGCAAGAGAGAGAGCGTGGTCTTCCTTCGCTGAGTTTCAGCGCTTGTTTGACGGTCAAAAGTCAACTCGAAGTCGAGTTCACTTCAAGTTGAATTTTGTTTGCTGGGGCCAAGTGGGGCACAGAACGCTGCTTCTCCTGCTTCTTCAACTGCGGCTGCTGTTGCAACATTCGCTGACTTGGTGCCTGGCTTGGTGATTCATTGCTTTGACGCTTTGACTTATATGCGCTTACTTAGTTGTTGTTGTTCGCTTTGCTTTTCGCTTTTTTCGCTTTTTCGGTGTTGTATTTGTGTTTTGTGTGTCCTAGTTGCGTGTCAGTTTTTTTAGCTTTCATTTTCATTTGAGCACAGTTCCTCACGTTGCTGTTGCTCATTTAACGCACACGTCACACTCAATTCCAGGTTTAAAGTTGCATCCCTTCGGCCACATAAAATTATGACTCAATTTTTTGGTATTTTTATGCTTATGCCATTGTCGAAAGTCAACTACACAAGCACTGCCCGTCGTCACGCACAGCACAAAAATCCGCAAAATATGTTTTAATATAAGTTTTGCCAGCCATCGTAGCTACGAAGAAGCCCCGAAAGTTTTAAGCAACTCTAATAATATTAAGCGTATGGCATAAATATTTAAATTTCATTGTCACTCGCACTACGGCATACCGCATTTTTATGCAAATAACGCTGCAATTTATTTGGTTTTGTCACGAATGGCGCTCCAAAAGATACGGGGAAGAGTATAAAAGACACAACAAAAAATACCAAAAAGAACCGAGAACTTGGAACAAAAGCCATGGGGAGCAGCTAACTCAGACCAGGCGGAAATATTAGCAAACATAATAATATCTATACACTAGGCGAACCAAAGATACTTTGCTCTAGACGAACTCTTTGAGGACATTTAAAGTTATTTTCTGTAGGGTTTAACTTAAGCCAATAAATTCGCAATTCAAACTACAAATGAGTAGAGTTTGGAATGGTGAAGGGATTAAGTCTCATGCCAGTTGAAATCACTTCAAGTAAAACCTTTTAATTTACCCTTTAGCATTGTAATTCTGTTACTAAATCGCACATAGAGAACATACGCTTCGGTGTGCATTTGACTGCACCCTTCATTTGAGGCTTTTGGCAGCTATTTGGTGAAAAACAAAAGGGTCCTGCCAAGCAGTGGGGGGTCGGGCTGTCGGGCTCGTTGAGCGACCACAAAGTTGATGGGGCCAACCAAATGAAAACATCAAATGACTTGTTTGGCTTTGCCATTCCTTTTGCCTTTTGCCTTGGCGCGCCTCCTGTTCATTGGCAATGCTTTTACTTTTGGCCCTCTCACCATCAGCAGGTGAATCGCTGCTGTCGCCGCTGTCTGGTTGATAACTTGGCAACTTGTGTTTGTCTGCGGGTTCTATTCACTTTTTTTCTGTTTTGCTTTTCTTTTTTTGGAGCTGTTCAAATTATGCCGAGTACGACGACCGCCAAATGGCAGGCGAAAGCAAACACACACAATACACACACACACGAAAGAGAAACACGGACACGGAGTTGGACATGAACATGGACACGGACAATTGCGGAACGTGAGCGGCGCGACATGCCAAAATCGAAAGTAGGCAACATCAACATCAATTGTGGGCGGGGCACACAGAGCACGCTGCACACAAACGCCAAATGGTGGCAAAAAGAAATGAACTGAAATAAATTGTACGTTTCCTGAGCAATTTCTATGCCCCACAACTGGCAACGGACTAGCGACTGTGGCAACTGTGTATGGACACAGTTGGTGTTGCTCGTCGTTGTCCTTGTTGTCGTCGATGTTACAGCTGCTGCTGTTGGCAGGGCATTAAATAAAACGTCAGCTACAACAATGCTAAAAGTGCTAGCAATCAAATAAATTCAAACGTGACCAAAAATATCCACATATTATCCACTTTTGTTACTGGTCACACTTCCCTCTCCTCTCCATCCAAGTGGTTAGGCTAGAATCAGAATCACAATCAACACACACCCAAAGAGAGAGAGAGAGAGAGAGCCACAACCACAGACCCCCCCCCCCAAAAAAAGCCGCCGCATTGTGCAATTACGAGTATTTTGAGCAGATTTGCGACGCGTCATAAATTTTGTGGACTCTGCGAATGCGAATAAAGTGGCTGCAGCTCAGACATCATCATCATCATCATAAGCATTCAAACGTCATCATCGTGCACAACATGAATGAAGTCTAGACGCAGTAGGTAGCCATAGAGCATAACAATTCATTGAGAACATAATCGTAATACGAAATACGAAATACGTTTGGCAATATGTTGAGTGCTGTTTGGCAAAATTATGGTTAACTCAGCCAAGAACTATGCAAATTCTCTGTCAAGACCAAAATACTCCAATACTCCACTTGAAATTTCTGCATCTTAGACTCGGCTTCATTAAATCAACAGCAAATGCGATTTATAATTGAGTCTGTGTGAGTTTGTGGGCAAAGTCACTTTAGAGAATGCACTCTTCCATTTACTTGTCTCTACTCGTATCGCATTTTGTTGGCATTGTTCTCGTTCAGCTTTTTTTTTATGTTTTTTGGCAGCCGTTCGTTGATTTCTTTTTGCTACTCTATAACATACTTTATTGGATGAAAGAGTATTTTAGTTTTGTGCCAGAGAAAAAGTGGAATCTTTAATTCTACAAAATAAAAATGTTCTTGATTAGACTCAATAGCCGAGAAGATATAGTCTTGTTCATCTATAAATCACAGAGATTATCAAAACTAGAGTAGTGAAACTTTTAGCGAGTATCTCTAAGTCGATCACATTCTACTTCCGCTTTAGCTGCCGCAAAATTGCATTAAATTAAGCGCATAAAAACGAGACGGCATGACACATTTAATATATGCATAAGCAAATTGCTTTATTAACAGTTCAAACACCAGCGACAGACTTTGCGAGCATGCAGCAGATCAGTAATAAAGAAATAGAGATGAGAGAGAGAAAGGTGGAGATGCAACGCGTGTGTGCAACGCCGCGGCTGCTACGTGACTCATCGCCAAGCTTTTCGCATTTTAATTTGATAAAAATAATATTTATCATGCTAATGGCTTCATTTCACAACAAGCACAAGAGACACACTGACAATGCAAAATTTTAGTGTACAATTTGGAAAAAAAAAACTTGAATCATTACTGACAACTTGTCAACTGCATGTGCCACAATATCAATAGCAACAAATTAGAGAAGTGCACTGAATACATTTTAAATTAGAGTTAAAGTTTAAATTCTTTGCTCTCTCTAGCACCATACAATTTTAATATTAAATTAAAATACAATTCAACCAATTAATCTGCTGCTGAAAATAATAAAAACAATAGCGATAATTAATCTGAATGAAAACATAAATATCATAAAGCGAAAAATTAAGCACGCATGCTCAGCATATTAAAGCTATTTCAAAAATGTTATTGCACTCTAGTTCGAGAGCTAAACTTTATTAATATTTAAAGCAGCGTGACTTATTTAGCTAAAGTAAAAAATAAAATTGATAAAATCAAGATTTTGGTGTTCGTACTAATATTTTTGGACTAATAAGAGTGTCAAGAAAATTAAAATTAAATAACATTTAATACTAGGAAAAAATCTTGAATATTAGAACATTTAATAAAAGACCCAAGTTCTTTTTTTTATAAGAGCAAAAATTAAATAATTTAGACACAACAAAAATTTTTTTAAGCGAATATGCCCAAAAACTATATAGGAATTTCAATGGTTTACAGAATTTTGAAACGTAAATCTAGTATTTAAGTTTAAGAAATTAACAGTTTTCGGAATAAAGCTCTTAGATTTAAGAATTTGTTTTTAAAGTAGTCTTATTTTAAGAAAGCAATTTTTAGGGCAAATGTTTTTGAATTTAGAAATTGGTTTTTCAAAGTATGTTTTATACTAGCATTAACAGTTTAAAGTTGAATTAAAACAAAAATCTTTAAATTGATCTGCTGATTAAAATATAAAAACACTAAATATAATTGGAAAAAAAATGAAGCACGCATATTTGTCAAATTAAAGCTGTTCTGGTAGCGAATTAACATATACAAAACACATATTTTTAACAGTTTATGATTTTATCATATATTTATTTTAACTACGTTTACAACGTAGAGTACAACAGAGACTTTAACTGAGACAAAGGCAACAAGAAATAACTGGCAGGCGGCTGTGGTCGGTGCTTGGCTATTGCTGTCCGCTGTTCATTTCATTGCGCCGTGATAAAAGGATTAAATGCTAAAAGCATGAATTTAAGTCTCTGCAAATGTCATTTTCATTTTCATTCCACTTCCGAGTCTCAACAATATAAGCAGCAACGAGAATGAGAACTGCGACAGCGACAGCAACAGTTGCAACCTGAACTCAGACAGACAGTTGGGCATTCTGAAAACTTGGCTCGGAAAATCCAATACGAAAACTGTATTCATTAGTGGCTAAAATACTGCAAATGAGAGACACAGAGACAGAGACAGAAAGGAGAGTGGAGAGCAGGTGGCAAGGATTGAGGACAGCTAGACAATGGCAGCAGGCAACAGCAACAACAACAACAACACTCGCACCATTTTCACTGAGGCAAATTACATTTTGTGGTGCTGATAAAAATCATTTAATGACAAGACGAGCGCCACACAATTAAGCCATTTAATTTAAATGAGATTAATCATAATTACTAAGCAGCAAACGGCGAGAATCCACAGAGACAGAGAGAGGGAAAAGCTAAAGCGAATGAAGAGAAGCCAGAGATTTTCATGCCTTTATGTTTCGATTCTATGTGACAGTTTACCTTGTGAGGAAAGTCAAACGATTGACAATTCTGTGCTTTGACCCATGTGTGGCAATGGAGCGCAGTTGGCACGCTGACCTCACTTTCAGTGGCAGCGTACTGACTTAATTTACACTCAAGTCACAGCAAATTAACCTAATGCAAGTCCTGGGGCTGCGATTCTGAATTAAAACGATGCAAAGGAAAAACGACGGACAGCAAATGTGAAGTAAACACGAAGAGATGACAGATAAGACAAGTACTCTTTCAAAAGCTAAAGTTCTATTCTTACCAAGTAGGTTATACATAAAAGCAAACATAATTTTTTTTATTGGGTGTTCAAGTATAATAAATTAAATGCTCAGATTATAATGTTTTCTGCAAAAAGGTTTATTATATATTTTGAACTTTACTTTACTTTTTACTTAGTAGTCAAGTAAGTAACTTCAAGTAACTTTAATTTTGAAATATTTTTTTATTTTTATTTATAGCTGAACTAAACAATTAAGAAATTTTCAGTCGAGTATGCTCCACTGTGAGCACGCCTTTTTAATAATAGTAACAGAGTGCGGTATTCTTCTTAAAATGTACCAAATTAATATACCGCAAAAATACTAAAATATACCAAAGACTGTATTTGATATAATGATATAGTATTCATTATATACATAGTATTCAGAATATACCATAGAGTATAAAATATACCAGATTGTCAGCCATAGCTTCTAAGAAATTTCAAATATAAAATTTTAATTTGTGAAAGACTTCAATTTCAGATAATTCTTTTCGATGAGCTTTAATTCCACCACTTTCGACTACCTTAGAGTATGTAGAATTCGTTGCTGGCAATCAGCGATTTCGCTGCTGTTGTTGTTGGCGTGAAGCTGTCGCTTTAGCTGCTGCGATGCAATTTATGAAAAATAATTTAAATATCAAAAGGCTTTCGTTTTAATTACGCGCAACACAAAAACAAAAGCAATAACAAAAGCAAATACAATGGCAAAGGCAATGGCAAAGAGCAACAGCACCGAGAGCCGCACCAAGAGCAACAGGAACAGCAGACGAAGAAGCAGAAGAACCAGAACCAACAACCGAAGCAACAGCAACATCACGAGCAGCAAAAGACACGCGGCAGCAGTCAAAAGCTGTGGCTTCACAACCGGGCTCCGAAGTCAGATTCAGACGGAGATGCAAATGCAAAAGAGAGAGTAGGGAAAGATACCCAGAGAGAGAGAGAGTGAAAGAGTAAAAAGAGCTCGAGTGAGTGCTGGAGCAGCTGGTTGGCTTTTGCAGAGGCGTAGACACTACTTTAATGCCGTAGCAGTCATTTCCATGCCCGCTGCGTTTAAATAATTAATTAAGATTGATGCAGACTCATTTGTCTTGCTGCGCCAAGGACGAGTGCGGCGGCGGCAACAGCAGCGAGCGGGCGGACGGGAGGAGCCAACCCGTCGAGCAGGATATGAGCGCCAGACCAAACCAGACCAAGCCAGGCCAGGACATGCCACGCCTCCTCGCCGCCTCTTCGCCACGCCTCGGCGGGCGCGCACTTTGCATTTTGCTTTTCAATTTATTTTGTTGATGCTGCGCGTGTTGCCTTTTTGTGTATATGTGTGTGTGTGTGTGTATTTTCCTTGGAACTCTCGCGCACTGTTGTCGTGTTTTATATCGAAAGATTTTGCATTAGTTTACATTAAAATTTCACTTTGTTGTTTGACGCTTTAAAATCTCCATGCTGAACGGACTAATGCCACGAAAATTTTCGCCCACGCAGCACTCGACTCGATGTCTGTCCGACTTTTAACCTCAGCATCTAGTTGCACCCTCTCTCCTTCCCCTTTGTTCTCCCGCTCTGCACTCAACGCCAATGAAGCTTGGCGCATTGTTGGCTATAATTCGCGTACATTTTGCAGCACACACACACATACAGACAAAGTTGCATTTGATGTAATTACATTGTAATGCCTCCGACCCCAAACCCCATTCGATTTGGGGTAGGAGGGGGAGGACGCTTTACGCTCAGTAGGCACGCATGAGGGCGCTTCGCTTGCCAATTCGGTGGATTACAATGCAAAATGAGTTTATAAACAATGCGCACAATTTCCAGACAATGCCAATTGCCAAAGAGATAAAAAATAATTGCAATTGACTATCCGCGCAGTAGCACGAAAAAAACGAGAAGAATGCTATGGTCGAGTGTGCTCGACTGTTGGATGCCCGCTATCCATTTTGAATAAAAGCAAAACAGTGTGGTAGAGTGTAAAATATATAAAATTTAGTATATTGATAAAGTAATACATTATAAATATATCACACAGTGCAAAATATACCAGATTATCGACAAAGCATCTAAGATCAATAGTAAGCAAAACAGTGCGGTGTTAACCTCAAAATATACCAAGGTAATACACCACAAAATTACTTAAATATATCACGTACCATATTAGTAACATATATCTATATAGTACTACATTGAAAATATACTACAGAGTGCCAAATATACTAGATTGTCAGCCAAGACAAAATATTTCTTATATACTTCTACAAAATTTATCTGATCGCCACCAAATTTTCAGGAATTTTTAATACTATAGTTATTAATGAATGTACATAACACTCTAGTTTTAAAATGACCGTTGTTATACGACTTCTATCGATTTGCGGGGTCGGAAGTGGGCGTGGCAAAAGTTTTAAACAAAGTTGATCTGCGTGCAAACATCAGAAGTGATGTGGCAAAAAAACTATATATCTATCTCTTATAGCCTCTGAGATCTAAGTGTTGATACGGACGATCAGACAGACAGACGGTCAGATTGACATGGCTATATTGTCTCGGCTATTTACCCTGATCAGGAATATACAGATGCCTTCTTCTACCTGTTACATACATTTCCTGTCAGCACAAAGTTATAATACCCTTCAACCCTATGGATAGCGGGTATAAAAAGCGCTACGATTTTTTTGTGATTTTCATCAGCGCTTCAAGCCGACGCAAAAATACACTAAATTGCTTTATCTCTTTAAGCATATCGATAACTAAAATATGCTGCAAACAGTTCAATATAGTCTACGATATCTGCTTTGTTGCTCTGCTTTATGTGTGCTGTTAATTGGGCGCAATGTGTTTTTGTGTGTTTGTGTATCGCTAACTTCTTGATTTTCCGCATGCATTTATTTATTTAAATAATCCCATTTGTTGTTGACCGGCACATTGCATATCAAAATTTAAATAATAATTAGTGGGGCGCGAAAATCGCTTTAAATGAAACAACGGCGCGCAAATTGGCAAATAGCGTAAAAATAATGGCAAATGAAAACATAAAATTAAAAACAAAAGCGTTTTTCTCTATTTTCATTTGCGACATTGTTGTTGTTGTTCTTGTTGCTGCTGCTGCTGTCGCTGCTTCTGCTTCTGCTGCTGCTGTTGCTAATGAAAACGAAATTAATTAATTTAAAACAACAATTGGCTGGCTTGGCCCTCGCTACGTGAGCGGACGGACAGTAAACGCTTGGGGGCGCCCATGGCGTATGCGCAATTTTCAATAGCTCGCAATTGCTTTACTGTTTACTGTATGTGCGCGTTTATATATGTGTTGTTGCACATACGCAGTGTATGCTCATCATATTCATTCTCATATGTATATGGTGTGTATTGGTAACTCCCACGCTTTGGCTTTGGCTTTGACTGTCATGTCATGCATATGTAATTATTCCATGGCTAGCAAAAGCGATTCGCAAAGCAAATGTCGGCCAAATGTTTGCGACGTGTAAACAAGCTTTGAGTGCTCAGATTCACCTGCTTGCCGACACCGGCGACAGCGACTTCTCTCATATTAAAAACTCAACCCAAACCCCGAAAGCCTAAAGCCCCAACTCAACCCCCTAAAAAACCGTTTGGAAAGTTGGGCAAACAGCGGTGCGATGGCAAAAATTGTTGCATATTTTCATTTTTGCTACGCTCTTTTTTTTATTTTGTGTATTTGAAGGGGAGCGAGGAGGGAGGACGAAGGGTCGTTGGCAAAACGCACAACGTCGCAGAGCGACACACAAACTACAAAAGCACTGGCAACACTGGCTGGCAGCAGCTAAAAGACCAAAAAGGCCACGTACTTAGCCTGATTTACACGTTGCCATGGAAAGTCAGCACCCAACCTCGAGAGTCTCACAAATTTGCATCACAAATGTGTCTTTTTCAGGTTGCTTGACTTTGCATAACCCCTTTCAGCATGCAAACCCTCTCAAAGTAATAGGTCGACTCAGAGCCAAGAGCTGCGAGTCTCTGACTCAGTCTCTGTCTCTCTCGGTTAGAGTCTGACTCTCAACACAGACTGGGGATGGGATAGCTTTATTTCATATTTTCTCTGGCAACATTTGCGTACGATTTGCATTACAAAGCAAACGATGCGAGTTGTGCTTTTTATTGGCATACAAAATCTAATACGACGCCCACTACTTTTACATTTTATACTCCGCCTTAGAATGCTGTTAAGCTGCCTAATTAACAACCTAAAAAAAGTAAGTTTACCTTTTTTCTGTGTATCTCTCTTCAACATTAAAGTGCTGCAGCTATTATCAGAAAATTTCAATTAATTCTCTGAGCTCAGAGTAATATTAATTGTCAGTGTGTTTGCAAATAAGAGTATTGGAAATATTTATGAAAAATCTTTTGATGTCAAATTTCTGGTAGACTTGCAATTTAGAGCACTGTTTGCTTTTGTTTGTAAAATGCTGTTTGCTGTTTGTAAAATCATTTGCTGCAACTGCAGGCAGCCATCAGGCAAATAGCATGAAACAAGAGGCAAACATACAAGCACTTTGATATAGTAAAAGGCAACAAATAATACACTCACTCACTCACTATCTATGCAAATATGCATAAACAAAAAGCCTAGTCTTCATTTGTGTGTGTGATTTATTGAAAGGCATATCCGAAAATACTTTTGGCAAATTGCAGAGTAAAGCCAACGGACACATATAGAAAATTCTTAGAAAATAAACTCATATTAGATATTTACCTGCGAGTTGTTTTGACGAGTAAATCTGCAAGTAGAAAAACAAAGATTTAAAAGCGTGATTATTTAATTCAGTTAAACACAGTAAATTAGCAAAATGAGCTATTTAATGATCAAACGGAAAAAATGTTAATTAACTAACCCGTTGCGCACAAAAGTAGGCAACGGAAATTAACAAACTTCATATTGATGAATTGATGTCAATGCCTGCTAACACAACAGCTACTGTATGTGTGTGTGTGTGTGTTGACTACGTGTGCACTTGAGCTTAATTGTTAGTCAAATTATGCAAAGTATTTTGCCTGCTCATGTTGCCACGTTTGTGCAACGTCAAGTGTCGCCTGTCCGTCTACGCCTCCTACTCCGCCTCCCTGCGTTTGATTGTGCACACATTATTGGCACTGCAGTGCATTTGTATTAGTGTGCACACTGACACACACACATGCAACTGACGCTTCATTTGTTTAGACGGCGTCCAATGGTCCATGAAAATATTCCAAAATGGCGTCCGGCAAACTCGCTAAAAGTTTAACCCAAAAATCACTGTAGAGTGGGTTAAACTCGGCATAGTAAATAGTCAGCCACCCACACACTCACACACACACACTCGTGCAGTACACATGTTAGTGGATCAATACATGAGCTTATCGTGTGCATTACACAAATACTTTTGTATTTTGTGAGTACATGGGATATTTACGGCATTTAAATGTCGTCTAGCGAATATCCCATATGCGAGTCATTTTCTTTTTACTCCCCCCTTTTGGTTGTGTGTGTATGTGTGTGTGTTTGTTTGACATTTAATTCCAATTGCTTTTACCTACAAATTGACATTTTGTGCTACACACAAAATGCCAGCTAATACACATGAATGAATTCCGCGAAACGTTTTCTGCCACATTTCACCAAAGTTTTACACGAAACGAAATCAAAACTAAATCCTTAAAGCACCAATTGAGGCGAATTTGTTGTTTGGAATGCCAGCGATTGGCATCGAGTCATTTGGCATATCTGATTGTGTGTTTCTCTCTCTCTACCTCTCACTTTGTGATTCTCATTCTCTCTTGTTTGGATATGAAACACCAAATAAAACTTGTACATATGATGTGGTTGATTTTTATTTTTTTGCTGTTGCTGTTGTTGCTTCAGAGTAGAGTTTACAATTTATGTATTGCCGTTTTTAATAGCTATAAAGCATTTTCATGTTGCTGAAAGCATGTCGAACTCACACTACAATAACTGCTACTATGTACTTTTCTTCTCTTTCTTCCTCTGTTTTTTCTTCTATCATGTGTGTGTGTGTGTTTGTGCGTTTGTCTGTCCTGTTTATGTTCCATAGTCAGTTTTATGCATTTTGAACATGCAAACTTATGGAAAAAGCCTTGTTGATGGAATTGTAGCTGGGATTGGGTTCGGGATTCGAACAACGAATTTGAATTGAAATAGGAGTTGGGTTTGGGGCTTAGGGGCTAGGGTTTGGCATAGTAATTAAATGTGTCTCTGGGGCGTCATTTGGTTACAGTTTTGGTCCTTGTCCGACGACTTGCAGCTATTCATTAGCGTTACCGTTAATGTTATTAGCATAATTCAGGGTGCCATAAACACATGAATTAAGTAACGTATTGATTGACTATACCGACTGCGACAGAGGCTCAATTTAACACGCTCGACAAATGCACAAACATGTCATTTGTATCTCTATCTGTGTGTGTATCTGTGTCTGTATCTGGGCAAATGGCTAACAATAAGTATAAATGTTTACAAGCAATAAAACTAGCAAAACAAATGGCATACACACATAATCCAGAACACACACACACACACACACATACACAGAGAGCGTCATAATGATATATAGACCGCAAATGCTGCACACATTTACAAGCTGCACACACGCAGACAACGCAGACAACACAGACAAAAGCTTTAATTGTTATTTTAATGATAAAAATGGAGACAAATTACATTTCGGTAGCATGCCCCCAAGAGTCTCTGCCACAGTCATAAAAACTAATAACAAACAATAGCAACAGTTCATTGTTATTGTCGGTTCTTCTGGCAGGCCTAAATTGTGGGTACAACCAACGCACCAACACACACACACACACACACAGACAAACACTCTCAAAGTCGCATGTGGGAGACGAACCTACAAATCGACTCATTCGGCAAATTTATTGGTTTGCATTAGCGGCAACGGATATCAATAAAACCCGTGTGCTACGATTAATGTGTGCAACGATCCGCACAAATTGAGCACACGCTCCAAATTTGGATGTGTGTGTGTGCTTGGCATCTTAAAGATTCAAACGTATCTATGGCGTTTGTAGAGCTTTAAAAGCGACACATCACATCGCACACACATAACGTATACGCAGTGTATACATATTCATGTTAGCTGCTTAACGCTACTTCCGTTGCTCCTACTTCAGGGCGCCATTGCATGTCAAAGTGCAATTTAACAAAATCAAAATACTTAGAATAATTTAAGTTTTAATTGGCGCTGAGCTGAAAAGTTGACGCTTTGGCGTTGGCAAATATTTCCATAGCCAGTTGCCAGTTGCAAGTTGCAAGTTGCCAACAACACAAGTTGCCACGCCACGCCCACAATGTAAAATGTGCCAACAAACTGCAGTTAATGTGCGGCCCATAAATAATGTATGCCAAATAATAAATTAAATCAAAGAACAAGTATGCACAGTTGTCGAGGAATTTAACATGGATTAAAATTCACATTGAATATTGACAGAAATTTCTCTTTCTCCTTTTGCTCTCTTTGACTTCCTCGTCGATTTACGTATAAAGCTAAAATACCTTTGCCCTCTTGGCTTTAACGAAAATCCCTTTAAATATCGTTTGCGCTAAATTCGTTGACGCAACTGGGCCACATTCCAAGTTCCTGACACTTACGAATTCATTTCACTGGCGCACTTTATCACCAGCAAGCGAGATAGGAGAGAGTAAAGAAAGAAGAGAGAGGGGAAAGGGGAAAGGCGAGAGAAACATCTAAAAATTGAATAAAAATGCACTCAACGTGCAATGTGCAGGACAAAATGTTGTTGCCATAGTTACGTGTATTTCAAGTGCATATTTTGTTTGATAAATTGTTTGCCACGTTCCAAGTCGAAACAAAAAGCGAGGCGAAGCTCGGTTGCCGGCTGCCGGCTGCTGCTGCTGCTGTTCCCCAGCTTTCGTTCCATTCCCCAATCCCTCAGTAGCAATCCCTAGCCCGAAAAAGCAAAGCAAGAGAGCTCGCTCTAACCCTTGCCGCTATTCCCGCTGTCATTCCCAAAATGGGCGCCCGGGGAGTCACAAATATGGCAGCGGCTTTTGCTAGACGCCAGCAGACAAAATTTATAAACGCGTGAGAGGCTCCAACTATGTGTATGTATGTGTATACTTATATGTGTGTAGGTAAAGTAAGTAAAAGTCTGCCCCGAGGCGGTAAACAACCTGACGACGAAATATGAAAGTGTTAAATGGGCAGGAGAGTGGAGAGGAAGCAGCAAACGCTGACTCTAGAGCTCTTAGTCCTTAGCCTTGTGACTGTGACTGTGTATACACGCCTGTCCTGGTATCTATGGCGTCTTTTGATATTCTGCTGACAGAATTGGGTCATTGCCTGCAAGCGATTAACATGCAAGCTCGAGTCCAGGAAATGGGCCTAGGGTCGAGCGTTGAGCGTAGAGAGAGAATTTTAATCTTGATGAACTTTTAACTGAATTATGCGACCGAAAACAGCAGCAGCAACCAAACACATGCATATGCAACATATTTACATACACAAATACATCACACACATATGCTTAGACCTAAATTAGTTGATAGCACACGGCCTCCAATTACAACTACAACTAAAACTACATATGTGCTATATGTGGGCCAACCAAATATTGTGAGTCGCCGCTTCGCGTCAGCTGTAAAAATATTGTGGCGAAAAATTCCACTGCCAATTTGTGCTAGCTTTTTTGGATTTTTGTGTACGTGTGTGTGTGTGTGTGTGTGTGTTGAACGGCAACGCGACAACGGCAACGACAACTGAACGGCAACAGCTGCATATCAAAATATTTGCGAGGCGTGTGACAGTCGCCCACTTGGAGATTGGGCCAAATTGCGAGTGCTGATGATGTTTTTACCGCAGCATGAATATCATGCGACAAACTTTTTAGACGACGACGCCCATCTGTTGGCCACCACTCCTGACTCACTCCACTTTCGACTCTCTCCCACTCCAATCTGTGTCTGTTGCCAGCCGCAACGAATTAGGTCAGAAGTTGCCATCGACAGCAGCGAATGCTTGTGTGTGTGTGTATGTGTGTATGGGGCACAACTCTCTGTTACTTGCGTTTCTGTTGGGCTTCAGTTGGGGTTTTTAATGAGGCGCATGTCATAATCAACGCGTGCATTGCCGACACCCGCCCGCCCATCTCATCCAGCGGTTGCCTGCCATTGACGGCAATGTCGTCGTTTCCTAGTTGCTAGCTGGTAGTTGGTAGTTGGGTTGAGTCGGCTCGCATTTCCGTGTTTGCCATAAATTCACATGCCAGACGGGGAACATGCCTTGTGCCACTTGAAGGCAACTGGAGCCGCAACCGTTTCACATGAACCGTGTCAGTGTATGACAACACCAGAACTCGATACCAAGGCTTGAGCTGAGGTAAGCGGACACAAACCGAGTCACCTACGCTTCATATTAATAATGTGGCAAATGGGCACAAAACTGCAACAAACAAGTCGGCAATCTCGGTTAGCAGCATAACAGAAACTTGCATAAAATAGCTGGCTGCAAGAAAAGGGAAGTAAGAAAACTACTGACAAGATTGATCGACTGTGAAATACTCGCTATCTACTGAATTTTTGTGAAAATATACCTAGGTAATAACGCGAAAAATACTAAAATATACCAAAAGCTATATTTGCTATATCAATATTGTTCCACATTCAAAAAATACCACAGAATAAAAAATATACCAGAATGACAACCAATGCTATATATTATCTATGGGACGGAAGGTATATTTGGTATATCAATATACTTCCACATTTAAAATATACCACAGATTACAAAACATTCCAGAATTACAGCCAATGTAATATTTATGGTATCATAGTGTGGCATTCTTGTTAAAAATATACCGAATAAATACTTCAATATATTGAAAGTAATATTTGGTATATTAATATACTTGCATATTTAAAATATACCATAGAATACAAAATATGCTAGAATGACAACTATTGCAATAAACATATTTACGGTGCCGGAGGTGACCATAAAAACCAAAAAGTGCGGTTAAAATACCGAAAAATACTACAATGTACCGAAAAATTCTTCAATAAAACAGAAAATCATATGTAGAAAACCGCATATACCAGAGAGGGCAAAATAAAATATATGTACTAGAATGGCATCAGAGGTTCTCATAACAACAAAATAGTGCGGTATATTTGTAAAAATATACCAAAATAATATAACGAGAAATTAAAAATTATACCGAAATTTATACTTCGTATATCAGTATACTTCCACATTCAAAATATAACATAGAATACAAAATATACCAGATTTTTGGATATGCCTTTCTCTGCCTGTCACATACATTTCCTGTTAGCAAAGTCATAATACCTTTCTACGTTTTACATAGCAAGTATCACAAACAAGACAACATCCCAAAAGAAAAAGGCAAAAGCCAAAGCAAAAGCTAAGACTTGCAGCTGACTTCATTTGTTACGATTGCTTTGACAATGTTGCTGCGTCATTTGATGCCCATTTGCAACGCTGCCTGCCACAGCTAAAGCTACCATATCTCTTTCACACACAGCTCTTATCTATATATAGGAAGGAAGCGTAGTTAGTAAGGTACAACTGGGTCACATTGATTACGATAATTCGATAAAGTAATTTAAATTTTCCAAGTTTTTCAAACCTATTGCTTTCATTTATAACTCAATTATCCAAAGGTTATTATTTCTCGTTATTGTTGTTGTTATTGTTGTTGTTAGCTGCTGCTTTTATGACCCACTTTGTTGATAGTTTTGTGGCGTCGATGGCTACGCCCACAAATCGATAGCAATCAATTGTGTTAATCACATGCAATTACCTTTCAGCGCAACGCAACGAAATAAAGAAATTGTTTGGTCCCTCTGCCTCTGCCTATGTCAGTGCTCTGTAATTTGTTCAAATTGAATATTACGCATACGCACCGTTAACTTTGCCAACGACACTTAATGCCTCAGCGTGTGTGTAAGCGTTTGCATTTGCTTTGTCGCCATTCCCAAAGACCCAAAGCCAAATAACAGCCGTCGATAAGCAGCGCTTAATCAGATGCTCGCCCATGAACCAAGCATTCTAACACACACACACTGACACACACACATGCCCAAACACTTTCAATGGGTTAGCTTTGCGATTGTTGTGCTCGCCAATGGCATTCGAAGACTCAGTGGCGCCTCCACATACCTGAGGCGTATTATCCACTCTATTAACACGATTAGTTACACAAATACAAAGGCGCAAAGCAGCACACGAAACGCACACACTCATACACAATGAGATACACACGCACACACGGCCGGAACTAGGAAATGGCAAAAGGAAACAAAACATTAGCCTGACGCGCCGCCTGACAGCCAGCCTTGGCTTGCCTTGCCTTGGGTTGCGTTGCCTTTCAGTCTGCCTGGCTTGAGGGCAAACTTACTTAGCAAATAAACATTGATTAATTTGTTGACAATACACACAAGGAACACACACACTTACACACTCACACAGACAAAGGCAATGAATGCGTTTATCAGTTGAAATGGCTGCTGCCTCTTTGACTATTGAATAATGGCAACGCGTTTGCTCGTCGCATAACAACTAAAGCCACAGACGAAGACTGAGACGCAGCTGGACTTTCGATTGTGACTCTGTAACTGGTTGGGAAGTGGGAAAGTGGGATGAAGAGAAGTGGCGACAGTGGACAGTGGACATCTGCTTGCTGCCCGCTGGGTCGCTCAATAAACTTCAATAAATGTTAAAAGGTTATGCACGCATCGTTCTACAGCTTTTGACTTAATGGATTTCGCATTGACGCCCATAAATCTTCGGCCAGCAAGTTCTCCCCTTTTGTGTGTGTGTGTTGTGCCGGACGTTGACAGGTGTTGTCGTTCCGCTCCCCCTTTTATCCATCGTCTGCCTGTGCTTATGCTGATCAACAGTTTGCACATTGACAATTATAGTTGATTGCCATGTGCGAAATAAAATTCCACTCAAATGCTCGACTGGGCTGATTTGTCTGCGCTGTTGTGGACGCCACATACGGAAATATCCGCAGCGCTTGTTTGTTGGCCACAATTTGAGGGGAGAACTGTGCGTATGCGTAATTTGCAAACACTTTTCGGCTTCAAAGAGTTTTGGCAAACGCAATTGAATTAATAGATTTCAGTGTCGAAGCAGTCAAATAGTGAATCTATGCAAGACCGCCAAGGCAATACCTCAAGTTCATTTACTAATAGCATTCAATGCACTTAATATTTCAAACTAAAGAGCCGTGTGGCCAGCAGCGCATTTGCAATGCCTTTTGTTCAATTGCGGACACCGCAAAAGGGCCTCATTCAAAAGCAATTTAAATGCTCATTACGGCTTTAAACAGCAAACGGAAATTAATTGAATTGCCGTTTTTTAACCGCACACACAACACACATGGAGACTCACACTCTCGTAGTGGGGGAAGATATTCAAGCAGTGGTATTCAGCTAAGCCGCAGCCACAACCGATACGACACTTGAACAAATACACAATCAGTCCATAATGTGCAGGGTGTATTTGATTAAGGAGTGAGGCACAGTGTCGAAGAGGTGTGAAGGGGAGTGGCTTTGAAACAAAAGCCCGCAAAAGAAAAGAGCTTAGTTTAAGTTACAACAAGAACAAAAAGCGAGCACATTCACATACACACAGGAAATACAATCGATTTGCTTTGCTTATTTCATTAAACAAAACTTTTGTGTGCAATGCAAATGAAAGACAACAAATAACAACAACAGCAACAACAACAAAGAGACAAAAAGAGCAACGTAGTGTGAGGAAAAGCGCAGCAGCAACAGCATGAATATTTACTCGATACTCAAAGCACACTCGTTGAACTACTACTCACGAATTGATCCGCTTAGTGTTGATTGCTTGCATTTCATTTAAAAGAACAAAAGCAATAAAACAAAAAAACAATAAAATAAAAAACAAGAACTGCAAAAGTGTCGCTGTGTTATTTGTTATTTGTGTTGTAGTTATTTCTCGTGGTGGCAGCGTTTGTCTGTGTTATTTTTGTATTTGATGTGTGCGCAGCAATGAATGCAATTTTTAGAAACTAAGCTTTAAGTGTTTCTGGATTATAAAGCAAAAGCTTTTCTACTATTTGAATGCTGAAATAACTTCAAATATTGCAGCAACTGCTGTGCTCCAGGAAATTGTTTTCACTCTCTTAGCACAAAAAACTTTCGCATTGAAAGGGATTAGAATGCAATTAAGATTGCAGGCGCTGTTAAGCTACGTGAATGCGCTGAGCTTTCCCGAAAGCTTTCTATTAATATTGAGGAGTTTCACGATTTATGGAAATAATAAGAATATATAATATATATTTTGATGTTCTTAATTTTAGTTGTTGTTCCTTATAAGAGCAACGTAGTGTGAGGAAAAGCGCAGCAACAGCATGAATATTTACTCGATACTCTTTATTTTCTTTAATTTTGTATATATTTTAATTTTCGATAATTTTCTTATTTTGAAACACAATACTGAATTGGTGATAAATATGTGCAATTATGATTCCTCATATGATATTGTTTATATTATTATTAAATATTTTATTTTAACTATTTTCTGAAGAATTAATAATGAATTGAATTAATCTGTACAGGTTCGAGTAATATGTAGCTTATTGGACTGTCAAAATCTACATTATAAATAATTTTGCAAGCGCATTATATTTTTGTGCCTGCAGAAAAGATTTCTTCCGATTGTTTTAGTTTGAATGTAGTATGTCTTCAATATACCATTTATATTATGATATATTTTAGATTTTTTCAGGCCTATTTTGGTATACTTTAAGAATAATATCGCGCTTTTTTCTTTTATTCAAAATGAGTAGCGTGTAATCACAGTCGAGCACACTCGAATGTAACTATCTTAATTGTTTTTTCTAACTTCTATGTAACATGAATCTATTTTATTAGACTGTTAATATCTACATAATAAATGATTTTCTTATTATATTGAATTCTGCTGAATTTTAATGGTTTTAATACTTTGTTAAATAGACAAGTTCGTTGGTTCTCTAACACACATTTAATGCGTTGCTCAACTATGTATTGCAATTGCTTTTTTTGGCTGTCACATTCGTAAAATTTACCACACAAGCAGTTCTCTATTATATATTCAGTTTCGTTTGTCATTTGCTTAGATACCGCAGTTTGCAAATGCAAGCCAAAGCTTAATTTATGTAAACACTTAAAGAGCGCGAAAGGGAGAGAAAGAGAGAGAGATTTAGAGAGAAGGCGAAGCTAGCAAACGATTTAAGGCCATCGATATGCTTGACGCGACAAACACTATAAATTTAAATGCTCATATCCTGTCGTGCAAGGACCCAACGATAAGAGCCCAAGCATCGAATCCAGTTGCCGCACTTTCGGCCCTCGTCCTCCTCCATAACCCCTAACCCCTAACCCGATTTTTGGGGCTGTGCTCTGGTGCGCCTCATGCATGACTAAAGATGCAAACGCCGCCGCCATTTCGGTGGTGGCTCAAAGTGGAAATTACTTTGCATTTTGCGCAAAACCACTTGAACCACTTGAAACGCTGTGCTGCGTTTATTTAATGGCCTTCGCTATTGCTGTTGCCGTTGCCATTGCCTCTGAGACTGAGACTTGACGTTGGTCAGCTAACTGCTCAAAGTCACTGTCGATAAGCAAATATTTGCCAGCTGCATTGGGAAACTGTGAGCGGTGAGCTGTATGCTGTGAGCTGTGTGAGTTTCGTAGTTGGGTGTTGCCTCGACTTTGGCCAGGTTTATTTACTCTGCTTTGGTAGCCAATTAAAAGCGTTAACGGCAGCCTCATCACACACACTTCTCCTCCTTCCTTTACTCCTTCTCTCTTTTCGCTTTTGATACCCTTTGACACTTACGGCTCGGTGGGCATGGTTGAGATTTATGTTGGAAGCCACGACACTAAACAGCTTCCGCCATTAAACATGAACGCATATTTTTCGTTCGCTCATAACTCAGGCGCATATAAACAAGCCACAGTTGTTGTTCCTCATATTGCTCTTGTTGTTGTTGTTGTTGGGTGTGTTCGCATGGCGACATACTAAACTTAACTTAAATATAAATTATGAGCATCTTAAAAAGCCACAGCGAAAGGATAATTTTCATAAATATTAGAGTTGCGTTGTAGCTGGTTGGCAATTGCGACAAGTCTGTGTGGGGCATGAGACGTTAGGGGGGAGAAATGTGGCAGCAACGCCTCGCAGCTTAGTGCAGAAACCAAATGCTGCCAACTGTGTGCATACATGAGACTGAGTCTGAGTCTGAATGTGTGTGTGTGTTTGGTGTGGATATCTTTCTGTGTATCTGAGGCTTGTTTGCTGCCACCAGCAGCTGAGAACAGGCTTGGTTTTTTGGCTGAATGCTCATAACCTTCACGCCCCCGGGAAGCCAAACGTCCCCCTCACATAAACACACAATTAAAAATAATATTTTCAACGTGGTGGCAATTAATTAGTCGCCCACACACACACACATACACACTCACACTCTCGCACAGCAAACAGGAGACAGACAGACAGACAGACAGCAAAAGAGCTTGGGTAATGAGAGTCTCAGACTGAATGTGGCAAGCAGCACATGTGCCCCAAACACACACACACAGAGGCACGGAGATGAAGCTTTAAAATGGAAGGAAGCACGCTGCGATTATTGTGGCCATGCAGCATGCGCGCCACAATTATATTTTCTTCTATTTTCTGCCTTCTACATTTTTTTTGTATTTTTAGAAACATCCTTGAGGCTGCTTATGAATACAGCAGCTATTAGCTGCGGTTTTTTGAGATACTATTTGTGGCAGGCTAAACATTAAAGCCAGGCTAACGTGAAGAGAAGAGATGTTTTGATAGAGTGAAGCGTGCCAAAATGTTGTGCTAAAAACTGTGAACGATTTAGTTGAGGTGACGTTAAATTGTGTTAGCGTTGACGTTATTGTAATAGGTAGACTAGATTGAGTCTTCGCAAATTGTGTGATTTTAATATGGGATAATTGTGTATATCTTCTATATATTATATATAAAAAAAAAAGTTTATAAACTACTCTCACCCTTTAATCTGTTGATTAATCTAATGTAAAATGTCTCTCTCATAGGTACTTCTCGAGCATGGAGCCCAAATCAACACCCGTTCGAATAATTTCAATAAGAGTGCATTGTCACTGGCTAGCTACATGGGTCATTTGGATATGGTGCGTTACCTTCTGCAAGCCGGCGCCGATCATGTGCACTTCGCTCTCATAACGGCTTCAATAAATGGCTATGTCGAAGTAGCGCGATTGCTATTAGACTCTGACCTAAAGCTTTTTTATTTTGTATTCCCTTTTTTCCATTCACTGCAAAAATTGCAAATTTACAATGAAATCGGAACTTGTATTTAACTCAATGGTTCGATTTATATGAGCTACTTTCACCAAAACCCTTTTAGTGATTTAGCAGATTTTGCGCTCAAAATCTTTTTCCTGCCATGGTCGAGCGCTGAAGTTGACCGTATATTCTCACAAATGAATCGAGTATATAAATTACGCAACCGTATGAGCTTTAAAACATTAAATGCGATATTGCATATAAGGTTAGTTTTGAATTTAAATAATTAAAAAAAAAAAATAAATTAAATATTAACTTTATTTATGTATTGGACTAGATAGGCATGACAAATGTTGCCATAATTATGTACTTCCCTACGAGTACTTAGTTACAATTTCAGGAAACAAAAAGTACACGGACAGTAAGGAAGCAGAAGAATTGGACGAAATTATAAGTATTTTGTAATGTTAACAAAAGAAGATATGAAATACTTTTTACTTTATTTTTTTTATTTTTAATTTCAATATTTTATTCTCAAATTTATTTAATAATAATTAATTAAAAATGTACATACTATTTGAAAAAAATTATTTAAAAATTTAGCAATCTTTTTTTGGCCTTTTTTGTAATTTTTAAACATTTTTAGCAACTTTTATTCTTAAATCTAGCAACTTTTACTTCGGAGAATCTGGCAGCACTGGTTACGCTGAGTTTGATATCTGCTATCAAGACACGGCGCAAGCTTAATTAACCACATTAATATTTGCGCCGAAGCTCGATGAGCAGAGGCTACACGATTTTCATAAGAGTACTATAAGAGCAAGAAACAATAAAAATTTACTTCAGCTCTCTGCCGGCTGACAGAACAGTTCCTTATCAAACAATTCTAGAACCACTTGAGAATTGCATTAGTCAAGTAAGTAAGATTTACTGTTTACATTTTTAATTTATGTAAATAAACCTGCAATAATGCGATACAAATTTGTAATTGGAGAACGAAATATTGCATACTTTTAAATAACATAAAAAATCAAGAAAGCTACAGTTAAGTGTGCTCGACTCTGAGACGCCCCGCTACCCACTTTGATGAAGAGCTAAATATTGCGGTAATAATCTCAAAATATTAAAAAGAAATATGCATGTATTCTCGATCGGGATTTGAGCTCGAGCACCACTGGATAAAAAATTAATAAAAGTTCGTACACCGAGCGGGTTCGAACACGAGCACCACAACATGGTCAGCTTGCACTCTACCACCAGAGCTATCGCATTGCTTATGAACACACTCGACTTTAGCTTTCTTACTTGTTGTCTGATCGCAACCAAATTTTCCGGAATCATAATTACTATAGTTATTATTGTATGTACCAAAATTACTCTAGCTTACAAATTACGCATGTTATTCGAGTTTCATCGATTTGCGGGGACGAAAGTGAACGAGGCAATAATTTAAAACAAACGTGATCTACGTACAAACATAACAAATGCTGTCGAAAATTATAGCTCTTTGTATTATAGTCCCTGAGCTTGATCTCCTCGGTTGTTGACGCTGATCAAGAATATATATACTGTTGAGCTACGAAGCTTTTTTATTAGCTTTTACGTGTACAACTATTGTTTATAAAAATTAAACGGGCAAGTTCAAATTTAATGGTTTATTGTCGTGGTACATATGGGCATATAATATATGTAACCACTTATATTCTTGATTGTGACTTGAGCAAGTATCAAACTTTGCCACCGACACAATCTATAAGAGAGTGAAAGAGAGCGAATACAAGTGAGTCAACAATTAGCCGATCGAAACGCAAGAATTATAGGATGGTGTTCAGTTGAAGAGAGAAAATTTGGGAAATTTTTCTTGTATAATTTGGTTGGACTTTATTGTCTCGTACTCTTTACAAAAGTGAAGTGCTGAGTTCTAACAGAGTCGATATATATAACGCTAAGCTTGGGCATTCTGAGTTGTGGCGTGATCGCTCTCCCGCCTAGTATTATATATTTAAGACAGGCAAGAATTATAAATAAATTATATATAATTTATTGTAAAATTCTTTTGAGAATTCTATGCTAGGGAGAATTTTAGGCTTCATTAAATAACATTACTTTTAGTAAAATACAATAGAGTATACTATAAATTAGAATTGCCATGTAAAAAATATGTTGGTCTCATTACTTCAATTATAATTATCGTAGAAAAATGCTATTGAGTACAAATTAATTTCAATTACAAATAAATATTAAATAAAAATTCCTTATCATAATATATTATTTAAAATTTTGTGACTTCTTTAAAAACTTCTTTGAAGTAAAACACTATTGAATGCATATTATTTTGTCAATGCTCTATTTAAAAAATTGTTGGATCTTTAATTTTAATTATAATTATCTGTAAATAAATAAATATAAAAAATTATAAAGCTATTTTGTCAAAAGCCTCTTGTACTTCGCTTTTGTCAGCATATTAAAATCTCTTGGTTTCCCGTATTTCATTTAGTATATTATGTTTATTTATTCACATGGCAAGTTGGCAACTGTGACTAGTTGTTGCGCTCACATAATATTTACGTGGCGTATTTACAGATGTATTTGTGTAGTTGCTCCCAGTTTTAGCCACTTCTCTTTGGGCTATAAATCCAAAAGCGCGAATTGTAAGCAAAAAACTTACGAATAACTGAGTAGATTGCCCTTCCCTCTCAGTCAGTCTCTCTCTCTGACTATTCCCCCTCCGGTCTGTTCTCCCCTCTCAGCCTCTCTATCACTATTCTCCCCCCGGCCTGTAACTCCCCTCTCTCCATCATTCTCTCTCGTTCTGTTTAAATGTGGGCGTTTGGCGCTTATCGCGCCATGTCTGTTTGTCTGCCAGCCTGTGTGTGTATATATTTGTTTGTGTGTCTGTGTGAGTTTCTGAGTGCTTAGCTGTGATATATTGTCCACTGTTCTTTCTACTGTTGTTGTTGTTGTTGTTGTTGTGTATTAAAAGTTCATTGCTTGCGCATAAAGCACATGTAATGCTCCGCATTCGCACTGCTTTCTAAACAACCGCAGTTTGAGTTTTGTCGTTTGTCGTTGCAGCTATTAAATTCCCATGCTTCCCCCTGTTCCCTTTCCCTTCCTTCCCTCAGTATAACTGTGTGTGTGTATTATGCAAATTTCAAATTTTGTTGTTTGTCGCGTTACTCGTAAAAACTTTGCGCCGTCCGCACATTTTTCGGTTCGCTGGCGTTCCCAAAAATGTTCTCTGTGTGTGTGTGTGTGTGTGTATGAAATTCTATGTCAATGCATTAAGCTCTTAAATAATGGCAAATAGCTCTAGTTAAACTGCAAATAATGTTGAACTAAAACGCCTTGTTTGTGTTGATCAAATGAGCTGCCATATGCTTTGCTGATTTATTGATTTTCAATTGAGCGAGCTTGTCTTGTCTTTAAAAGGGGAAAAAGGGAATAAAATTAACAAAATTTAATTGCGACAGCTAATGACTTTAGGACAACAGAGAGCAGTGGAAATACGCAAATGTGTAAGCCATAAATGATAACAAGCAACCGCATAAACCGCTTTACCTGCCATCCAGCCGGGCAGCAATCCCCAACGAAAAGCGAAACGAGTTGGAAGCCAACCACCGACCGGAGTAGCCACAACCCACAGCCACGTGGGCGCACGCACACACACTCGCACACCCGTAACATACACACACTCGTATCACTGTGCCATAAAACGTAGCGAACCCAACCCAACAAACGTCCGCAAATTGTCCAAAGCCGCTTATAAAGGTAAACGCTGGCCAAAACACTTTTTGGGCCAAAACTAACATACAAAGTGCTGCAGCATGCCAGCAGCAGTAGCAACAACAACAACAACAACAAAAAAAATACCCCACAAGTTGTGCACCAAAGTGAAAAAGTAGCACACGAAATTCATAAATATAAAAAACAGTAAACGCAAAAGTATAGAAAAAACAGTTGGGTCACGCCTCGACTAAAGGATACATACTCGAAAACTCATAGCCAAAAAGTAGGTGCCGAGACTTCTGCTGCTGTTGCTGCTGCTTCATTTCAATTATTATAATGATGACAATATTATGAAATGTCCGCAAACTTTACCTAAAACACACTCAAAGCGCCAGCTAATTAAAAGACCCAAAATCCGGCTGCTTTACAAATACTCCTGCCAAAAGTCCAAAGTCATGGGCAGCGACAACTAGACCGATGAAAGCACCTCCCCCCCAAAAATCGAGTCGAGTCGAAGAGCCTGCCGTGTTGTTGATAACCCAAACAGGTCCTCGAGCACACAAATCACATAAATTCCAATTGAGTGCATAGACGACGACGACGACGAGTTTGCCGGGCTGCCAAAAATAAATGTAAATTTACTATGCAGTTGGCTGGCTGCCCACACTTGGTCTGCTGTCCACAGTGCGTATGATTAATTTGCTTAATTTCATGTGTGAAAGCAAGCATACACATACATATTTGAATGCCTGTTTAAATACTCACTCTGTAGCTCATTTATAAAATTAGTAGAAACTACATCAATATACAATATACAAAAATAGCAGCAAAAACTTTTGAAGAGCTCAAGAAACTTTAGCCGGAATATTTATTGTATGCTTAGCAGTTAGTGTAGATCGCATCTTTATTATTGCAACTAAATTGTTGTTAAAGCAGATAGATTGTACTTTATTATTCCTCCACATTAAACTGGGCTGTAAAACTTTGGCAGTTCCACACGCTTCAGCACAACAGGCAGCAACAAATTAGAACAACATCTTCATATGCTGAGTGGCATCAACATCAACAGCAGCAGCATCGACAGCAGCTATTGAGTGTTTCTCACAAATTTTTGGCTGCTGTTGCTTTGCCAACAACTACTGGGGAGAGCTTCGAGTGTATCCTTTGTCTTTAAGTGGCATTTAACTTCAAGTGCCTCACGCTGGCGAAAACTTTTGCCAGTCAAATTTGTGAAATTAATGCGATTTGGCCTTATGCTTTACCATCGAGTTATGTGCATTGTCGCATGCTTCATAGACTCGTCCTTTGATACACAACGAGAAGTCTAAGTACTATATAGTACTTCGACTATATATATTGACTGTTGGCGGTGTTGCGGTTGCCCCTTAAGTTAGTCAAAGTTTTGCAGATTTGCAGTTAGTCTGATTCAGCTAAGCATTGCTATGGGCGCCGAGCCAGAATCAATGCCAGACTTCAACATACAAAAATGTATATGTATGCATATACATATGTATGTGTGTGTGAGCCAACAAAAGCGCAGCTCATCCATTTTGGGTCGTTTATGCAGAACAAACTTATGTCATGCATGCATAAATATACAAGTATTTATAGTTAGATATTTATGCCAACCAGAAAAATGTGCCAGCAGCTCAAGGAGGGACGAAGGGAAGAGCGATAGGTCACCCACAAAGCGCTCACAACTGCGACCCTAAAGATTTATTGTGGTGATTTATTTGCCCTCTCTCTCTACTCTCTACTCTCTATTACTTATTTTTCCTGTGTAGATATAGAGTACATTGGTTTCGCTTTTGCTATGCGTGTCAGAGTCCAAGAGTCTCCTTTGGCCTCCGTCTCTCAGTCTCTCTGTCTGTCTGTCCATCAGTCTGGCATGCTCACAGCTTATTTATTTATTCATTTTCTAATTTATTGATGTTTGTCTGACCCAACAGACAGCTGAAACTGAAAACGTTTTGGCCCAATCGCCAGATGCTGCGCTGATTAGCCCTTGAGCTGTGGGAATGAGAATAAGAACGAGAAGAGGAGAAGAGCCGAAGAGAAAGTGCTCATAAAAGGCAAACTTAAATATAATCGAAGATGTTCCACAAATCACTTTTTTCTTTTGCTAGCAAATAAAATTCATTTTCTCTTCACTTTCTGTTGAGCTGGTTTTTATAGTTGATTTACTCGACTTTTTTCTTGTTGCTTTTTGACGAATTTATCTTTAATGCAGTTTGAAATAAATATTTCGAGGCGATTGAGTTTCCTGAACTTCCTTTGACTTTAGCTTTGACTTTGACACTGGCTTCGGCTTTGCTTTGCTTTGCTTGTTTGTGTCTTGGCAGTGAAGCGCGAAATTTGAAAACAGCAAAAAGACGCGCAAAGCGGTGAAATTTGCTGTTGCTTTGGGCGCTAAGGGGCCTAGATCTCTTTCGCTTTCTTTCGCACTTTCTCTCTGCGGGGCTAAAAGAAATTGATGCTAAACAAAAGCTAATTACGCGCTCACACCTCTGCCTTTCGAAAGCGGTTGTCAAAGCCGCCAATGCCAGAAACGCCAACAGCAGGCAGGCAGGCAGCAGCAGCTTTTGCGATAATTAACCAACATGGCGTATACGTAATTTTTTGTTTGGTATTTTCACTGCCCGCGAGCTTCGACTTGACTTTAAGTCCATTTAAAGCCCATCGATTTAAAGATATTTCTAAAGTAAGTGAAATGTTTTCAGCTATTCAACGTAGACCCAACTCACTCAGACGCACATCATTTTTTTTTTTTTTTTGTGTGTGCAGCGCTGCTCCATTTTGTTGGCACTTGGTTGGGTTTTGTTTTCAACGCCAGTGCATTTTTCGCTTCATCTTTTTACTTTTTTTTTTTTTGTGTGCGCGAGTATTTTTTATGCATTTGCATAAAGAGAAATGTATTTCCAGGCTGCTGACGCTGACTCTGACGCTGCGCAGTTTTTATTGCACAATTCCTTTTGGCTATTGCTGCCGCACACAGTTGCATTTTAATGAGGAGCGCCAGTTTTGTGGCATGAGACTTAGTTGGACACCTGACACGTGTGCAGACTTCTTTCAATCAGTATCCGACTACGCTCCTCTCCTGCCCTGCTCATGCCTAACTGTCTGAGAGGGTCTGCGTAGGTTGTTTGTCTGTTTATCTGTTTGTCTGTTTGTTGTGCCTGCGATTTGTTTGTTTATTTGTTGACTTTCTACGCCCGATTTCCCGTCATTATAATGTCCTGACTCTGGCTGAGGCCGGGCACTTGTTGCCCTCTTCCTGACTGCTGCCTGTCACTTAATTAAAACGTTGAAAAATCAACACAAGCTACGCTACGCTCACGCCTGCCTGCAATAGAAGAACTTCAAGCTTCAAGCGCCTCTTTATGGCTTCGACGAACTTTGGTGGGCGTGCTAAATAAATGGGGAATAGCAGAGGTCTGAAGTGCTGGCATCGTTTTTTTTTTCAACTACCAAGCTTCTGCTGCTGCTGCGCGTCTCGAGATTTTATCGCCAGCCTTTGGCTGATTGTGCCAATTATGGAGCGAAATGCGCGAGTCGCCCTCAAGAGCTTTATGCACTTTCAAATCATAATAATAAATCCTAAAAGCGCTCTCGGCAATGGGCCACCAAACTACAACAACGAGCAACAACAACAACAATGGCGAACAACAATGCGAAGAGCAAGGAGGCGAAAAACCAAGTGCCATTTGCTTTTGCATGAACGAAATCATTTAAATTTATTGTGCGCTGCATTTCACGCCCTGCACTTTTAATCAGCCGGCACAATTTTCGGGCATTATCCAGCAAAAGTTTTCTCTTTACGCTATATTGAATTTCTATATATTCCGACACACTTAACCGACAAAACTTTTTGACGCCCAAAAAAAAACGTTAAAACTCGCTCTGAATAATGGCAGCCTCATTTTTTGTTCCTTTTAGCTAATCGCTGAATTTAACATTAAACAAAAATTTCTATCTACTTCAGTGTTTGATATTTGCTGTGCGATTTAATCGTGTTTACTTCCGCATCAAAAGCTGATTAATTTTTTAAATATTTATGTTTTTATCGTAATTGCATTTAATCATAATTTATTAAGCCAAAGCTTAAAAAATGTTTGAGCTTAATTAATGCAGATTAAAATGTAATTTAATTTGCAATAATATTTGTTCAGTCCCCAACCCAAAGTCCAACTTCAACTCTTCTTTTCGCTGCAAGTTCAGCGATAACTATTATTGTATTGAGTTGCTTTTCAACGCATTTGGCGGTGTCACACAGTTGACGTGATTGATTGATTGATTGATGGTGTCACTTAAATCGCCGTCTGCCACACACTCATACACACACACGCACACACTTTAAATAATAACATTAAGCCTCAGTTTGCCACATTCAAGTATGGGTATAAATAAATAAATCAAATAATAAAAAAAAAGAATGAATGTGATTGTATCAACAACGTAAAATAATTAAATCAACATGAATGATTTAACGCTACAAATGCAATACACAAAACTTTCATAGCACCCACTCGGATCACAACATTTCTACGCACACACAGACACTTCCCTCTTACACACACACACACATGTGAACCACAGTCGCTATAGAGCAACATTCGGTGTTGACAAGTGTTGACGGGCAAAACAAAATATAAAAATTGCGAATGAAATAATATAAAAATGTAGCACAAAGTAAAATTTAATTAAATAAAACAAGTGAACTGAAGAATGCGAGAATATGCGACTAAGAGATATGCTAACCTAAGGGCATCAACAGCAAATTAGAATGCTTAAATCTTAAAGAAAAACAACTCTTAGACTAAGAAATTTTCCTACTTTATATTTGCTTTTATTTTTAATATCAAGTTTCTAAACTTTTGTAACGTATTTAAACTATAAACTATAAATCGTTGAATTACAATTAATGCCCTCAAATCAACCAACATAATAAATCATATTTTCTTACACAAAAAAATCCAAATAAATACATCCCAGCACTAAAATATTATTTTGAAATTTGCATTAAACTAAAGTTAATAACATAAATAAATGCTCAAATTAAAAGTTTGTTTTGTGTGTCATTTCAAGTCAAGCCTAGCCGCCCATGGCAAAATATGCAAATTCTATGAATTGATATTCGCCAAAAAATACTATATACTATATATAGTATTTTCCATTACGAATATCTATGCATGCGATTGTTTTTATACCTCTAACCTAAAAATTTAGCAATCGAATTGAATAACAAACAGAAAACTGTCCGAAAATGTTTTTCATTTTATTTCCACATTTTTTTGTGATTTCTTTTCTTTTTTTTTCAATAAATAACTGGGAATTGTCAAAAACAAGGCAGCGGATATTTGGTAGCCAACAAAAATGCATTTAACTGGTCAGCGGTACAATAAATGGGCGATGCGGCAGCGTATTGCGTATACGCCACCGTAACACACACACACACACACACAAGTGTTGGAAATGGGTAAATGCAAAGAGCAAAAAAAAAAAGCGAGAGAAAAGCCGCTACAAAAGGCAGCGACTTTAATCAATATTGAAGCAGTTTTTGAGGCCAATAAATCATTTCATAATCAATTTTGTCGTTGACATGTACCTCGCTCCCTTATGCACACATACATATACATATGTGAAGGGAGTCTGTGTGTGTGTGTGATAATGTATATGTGTGTGTGTGAGTGTGGCTTATAGCGATGCAAAAGGTCTGAGAATAAAAGAAGTGAGCGCGGCACATGGACAAACACAAAAACTTTGGCCACCTTGTGCGCCATGTGCGCTGTGTGTGAGTGCAATAAACAAACCACACACACACACATACACATACACGTGCAGCGCAGTAACGCAGTGGTGTGTGCAACAACGTGAAGTGCAAAAAACAAGCAACGCCAAAATAATCAACAGATGTTGCAAACAACAACAAGCGGCAACAGAGACTACCACGAAAAACTGCCTATCTCGCGTCTGTGTGTGTGCGAGTGTGTGTGTGTGTGAGTGTGTGTGAGTGTGCGTGTGTGTAAATGAAAAGCGGAAGTTGAAAGTTCAGCAAGACTGACAGCGTCAGGCCAGAGCGAGGTCGCCAGCGTCAACAATGACAGCAAGAGTAGCGCGGCCCCAAAAAGTATGCTACAAAAACATAACAGAGTGTTGCTGCTGTTGTTACTGTTGTTGTTGTTGCTGCAATTGTTCTTGTAGTGGTTCAGAGTAGTTGTTGCTGTGCTGTGGCGCATTGTGCGAACTTCAAGCGGAAATTAAGTGTGACCTCTTCGCGTGGTTGTGAACAGCGAACAGAGAACGGCGAGCGAGAGAAAAACAACGAAAAAGTTGGCAATCCAACGTGCATATCAATGCTGCGACTACAACGGACATTCGCACACATATTTGCCCAAGTGCTGCTCTGACACTCCATTTGCAGTTGCAGCTGGCAAACAACAACAACAACATCGCCGATGCCTCCCCATTGGTGATTGTGTTTGCGTGTTGTGATGCGTTCAAAATTGTATTTGCCTAGCATTGTGGATGTGAGTGAGCAGAGTGTAGCTGTAGTTGTTGTAGCTTGTACTTCTAACTGTTGTTGTAGGATGTGGGGACCTGACCTGTGTGTGGACTGTGGCGCGGATGCAACGCCAATTGGCCTTTGGGGCACTTTGATTTTTTCATTGGATTTGATGAGTGCGTTTCGTTGCGTTCGCGTTTTTAGTTATCAAACATTTCCAGTTGGCTAAAAGCCAACGATACGATGCGAACTACCATATACATATATAGTACTACTGTCACATATATATTCACTGCGATATTGCATATTGGCAGCAATGTAATAAAGGCGCTCAATCGCAACCAATTGCTGCAGCCAGCCTCTAATCCAATTTGAAAATATGGCAACTGTTGATGGTGATTTAAGAGCAGCGAAATTTCCACAACTAAAAAAAAAAATATGATCGCATTTCTTTCCTATTTTCTTTTTGCTGCTGTTGTCATTCGCACTCCATCAGCTGCATGTCTTACTTTGCTTGCCACATAAGCAGCTTTTCGACTTGCCTCAGCGCGGCTTGCTTCATATTTCCCCGCATTAAGGACACTCATCTATCAGGCAAGCAGACTTAAGCTCGGGATTAAAACATTTCGCAAACATCAACAGCAACATCAACGACAGCAGCAACAGCAACAGCAACAGGGAACGGCAACAGCCACAGCAATAAAATTATCAGTTTCGCCTGGACAAAGGTCACACACACACTCAAACACACACTCACTCAGCTCTTAGTTGCAGGTGAAACTTGGTCGGAATAAAATACGGAAAATGCTATTACAGAACACAAAGTGCAATGATTAATCAGATTTATTTGTCAGTTTTATTTCGTGCTAAAAGTGTCAAAGAGAATATTTATAAAAGTTTATTAACACTAAGTACTTCGCCACACACACACACACCGACACACATCGAAAGAGACAGAGCGAACGAGGGTGAGTGAGTGAGAGAGCAAGAGAGATGGCGCAGCACATTAGAAATGACCATAAAATACAAACAAAACAGTTGCCAAGAACAACAAACCAGGACGAACAAGCGCACAAGTTGAACGTCCTGGAAACGTTCCCAGAAGCAAACTTCAAGAGCAGTTCGAGATGTTGTGGAGGAGGGCAAAAAAAAAAAAGAAAAAAATATGAGAGCGATGTGGGAAAAGAAGAAAAAAACTGGCACAGCGCAAAGTGCACAAAACGTACTTAGAATCGTCTTTAAGTTCAACATAAAGAACAAAAAAACAACAACTTGGCCAAAACATAAATCCCATCAACACAAACAAACGGTAAGTAACCCACACACATACATATGGCCATAGCAACAGCTAGTAGCAGCATATTAAGACTGATTTTGGCCTAAAGCAGCCGCTGGGCAGCTGGCCAGCATATTTAGGCGAATATTTATGGCCAATGGCGACGACGACGACGACGTTGAATCCGACACTCGGCGCGACTTGTTGGCAGTTGCTGCGGATATGTGTATGAGTGTGAGTGTCGTGTGTGTGTGTGTGTGTGGGCGACAAACAAGTACAAACATGAGCAGTTTGAGCTGCTTTCAAACTTGCCAACTGTCTGCTGTTTATTGACAACGACAAGAACAACAAGAAAAACCACGACAAAGAAAAACATGTAAGAAAGCTTTAATCGAATGTGCTCGACACTAAGATACCAGCTATATATTTTCAATAGAAGTAAAACAGTGTGTTATTATTCTTTCAATATACCAAACTAAAATACATATTATTCTTACAATATACCCAATTTATAATGATATATTTGGTATATCGATATTGTATTTCATATGAAATCTACATAGATTACACAATATACATGAATGTTAATCAAAGCAACTAAAGACAGTGAGGAATGATTTTTACAATATACCAAAAAAAAACTTAAACATACCAAATGATATATTTGGTATATCGATATTATACTTCACATAAAATATTCATAGATTACACAATATACCAGAATGTTAACCAAAGCAACTAATGACTTTAAGGTAAGATTCTTACAATATACCATATGAATATACAGAAAAATACCAAAATATACCGAAGTCTTTGGTATATCGATACAAAGTTTACCAGATTGTCAACCATAGCAATTAAAGATAGACAGACGAACATGACTATATCGTCTTGGCTGATCAAAATATACAAATATACTTTATGCGGTCGGAAATGACTCTCTGCCTGTTTCGCTGGAGCCATAATACTCTTTTACCCTGTTTGTAATGGGTATAGAAACAAAGACAACAATCGTAACAAACCAAACAAACCGTCAAAAATGACACTGAGCGACCCAAAACGCCAGCGAAGCCTGTGACTGCCAAATAGGATCTACTTACAGCGAGAGTCTCGACCCCCAACTGAACAAAACAAAACAGAACTGAACTGAACTGGACCCGACAAGTGGCAGCAGCTCACATGTTATATAAGTGTGCCAAACACACACACAGTGGAACCAAAAATAAAAATACATTTTAGATTATTAGAAAACTCCGAACTGAATTCCAAGGGAATTGATGAGAACGAAATGGAGCTGAATGAGAAATGTGACAAAAAGCAATTGAAATAGGATTATTATTATATTGATATATCAATAAGAGAGACACACACACATTTGAGATATGACAAAGTTGAGCAAGTTTTTGCAAATTACTTTAAACAACAACAAAAATAAATTAGCTTGAATTCTCAGGAAAAATTGTGAGAGGCTGCAATTTAATAGATCATCTTTCAGCATATGAAATGGAACCAGTGTAGAGAGCAGACCCAAGTTGAACCTGCGCCTGTTTTTGTCAACCAGAATGGAATTTTTCGATTCGTTTCGTTTCATTTCGTTTTGGTTTTCATTTTGGGTTTTGTCATTTTGACAAACGAAAACAACATTTGATATGCCAAACACATATGGAGACGCCTGGGAACGTTTTGGCACACGCCCTCGCTTCAGTCTCCCTTTTGTGAACATTCTGCCGCCCGGCTGTCAGTTGTTTGCGGTTGCAATGGAATAACAAGAGCTGCGACTGCGACGACGACACGACAACGTGGCGTATGAGTAACTTAATAAATTTGACAACAATGCCGCGCAAAGGCAAACAAAATGCATCTGGCAGCCGCCAGAGTTGTCACCGTTTTCGGGCAACTGCAATTCCCAACTATTATTGCCGTTGTCACTTCCATTGTCGTTCCGTCTGCTGCTGCTGTGCATTTTCAATTTGTTTTCGTGGCGCGGCCTGTAAACAAAATCCGCCGGAAAATACGTAACAAGCGACGCGTCGCGTCGCTTACGAAAAAGCCAAATAGCCAAAAGAGTCCAAAGGAAATGCCATTTAGTCGCAACACGCATCTATTTCCCCACCAACCACTTTTCCTGGTGTCGTTTGGCTAAAGTTGACAAGCGTGTTAAGACCCCTCTTTTAACTCCACACCGATCTATGTGTGGCCATTTTATCAGTGTTTACAAATTGACCAATGTTTAAACAGTTGTTTGCTTGTTGTTGTTTAACTCGGCTGCTGCTGTTGCTGCTGCTGCTGCTGCTGCTTCACGCTGTGTTTTGTTATCAACCATTTTTAATAAATATGCAGAGCTGACCACAAAACGCACTTTGGCTTATTGAAATTGCAACTGTATCCAAACACACACACACACACACTTACACTTACACACACAATGCACCAAATGCAAATTTACCCTCTGAACCGAACTGAGCCGTGCCAGTCGAACTCAGTCGAGTGCATTACGGCGAAATGCAGAACCAAGTTCCACAGTGAACAGATGCATTTTTAGGCAATATCACTGTTGCGGAAACAAATTCTGAGAGCCTTTTTTAGGGTAGGGTATTAATATTAATAATGGATGCAGTCGAAGTGAGAGCTGATTTGATGCATCAAGGGTGCTTCATTTGAGTCAGAAAAAAAGGTGGTGATAGTATTTTAAAAATTGTTTATTGAATGTGAAAATGTAAAAGTCAATTTGATGCATAAGAAAACTTAGTATTGATTAAAGTGAAAGGCTATTAGTTTATAAAAAAAAAACTTGCTAATAAATGTTTTTTTGAAAATTGTTTTTTTTTTCAAACTCGCATGACTAGCACCCGTAAAAATTTAAAACGCAAAGTTAAATCCAAATTGTTTGCTCTTTATTGAAGATTAAGGAACAAAATGACGTTGTTAACATAATCGTTGTTAACATAACTAGAGTGCTTAAAGTGCACTGTTAATTAATTAATGTTGTCAGATTAATAATATTCAAATTTACATTATTCCAACAGCTTCAGAATTAAATTTTGAAGAGAAGCTAAATCGAATTCTGAATTCTTTTCTTTTCAATACTTAAAATTTCTACCTTTTACCCTAAACACTTTTTTGGAAATTTTTCTATACAGAATGCTCATATGTTAGCAACAACATTTTGCGATTTATTTTTTTGTAATTCAAAGAAACTAACTTACATTACGTATACAAAAAATAAGCTTGAAAACAAATGAATTATTTGTACTAGTGAAACTTTAGAATATCTTTTTTCTCGACGAGAATCGATTAAAGAAATTCTTCTAATCTGGATTCTCAATACTTTTAGTATTTATATTTATTTATTTACGTTTATACAAATTTTAGTAAACTAGATTGCATACATAACTTTATTAACACTTCATATAAAAACATAAATTATTTTACTCTGAATTTTTGAACTTTAATTACTTGAAATACCTTTTTAATATCATAGTGTCATCAATACTCTAACTTCAATTCTGTTTCAATTTATGCATACTTAAAATCTAAGACTTATTTCGTTGGTAGATTCATACGCTACGTTCATGACAAAACATCGAAACTATAATCTTTAAAATCTTCTGAAAAGTACTGAAGATAACTATGTATAATCTTTCAATACTCACATATTGTTTTAATTTGCTAATTTAAATTTCTACAAAGAAAACATCTTTTCCGCTCCCCAACAAAAAATGCGAGACTAAATTTCAAATTTATTTTGTTTTATTTGGAACTCAAATTCAAATCTCTCTTAGTAACACATATTTGCGGTTCAATAATGGAATCCAATTTGAATCCAACTAAACTAAGCTAATCAATTGAGGTTATCCAATAAATAAAACGAAGAGATCAATTTGCAAATGTTAAATATTGAATATGTTTCAGCTTTTGCAGTTTTAGATTTATTTAATTTCTATGAATTTCAATTAAATCAGCGTCGATTTCTATCTCAATAGCTCCAACAGAGTATTTTATAAGCTCAGTGTTTATTTGAATCGAAAAAGTGGCAGCTACTTTTCACAGTCTTTTGTCATGGCAATATAATCAATTTGCAATTTTGGTTGATGCTAAATGAATGCTGCATTTGTTGTTTTTTTTTTGTGTATAAAAAGCTAAAATTGTTGGTTTCGTTTCAGGTGGATTTTCTTTTTGGGAGTTTTTGACCGAAAAACGTTGATTTGCATTTGCTGCTGCTGCTGTTGATGCTGGAAAAATTACAACTGGGGAAAAGCCGCTTAACATAAATTTCCATTGCAGTATCCACCTACAACAATTCGACTATATATCTTTTTCTATCTGTGTGTGTATGAGTGTATAACTAAACATTTACATTTCATTAAAACTAAAAACAACACACAAAAGCAGAGTGAGCACGACACGAAAACGAAAACGAATGCGAAAAATGAAAACTAACCAAATACAGAGATAGAAACAGACGCAGACACAGTCAGATACCTGCAACTCGTAGTGGCATGTTAGCAGCATACTTTTGGTGCATCTCACTCCCCTTTCCCCCCTCTCTCATCCTCTATCTGCTGCTTTCGCTGGCAAACTACAAGTTTGTCGTGCTGTTGTCGTCAGCTCGTCTCAGCTCGCGTCCTCTACAAGGTGAGTGCCACTCGAGAAGCTGCTGCCTAGCTCTGAGCTGTGAACTCTCTATCTCTCAGTGTGTGTGTATGTGTGTGTGAGTGTGTGTGTGCATCATATCGCTTTTTAAAACACACATACTTAAACTCGACGTTTTGCACTCAACGAGCTTTTACACAGCGGCAACAAAGTGCAACAACAACAATGCTGCTGCCACTCTCATCTCTGTCTCCATCTCAGCCTCCGTCTCAGTTTGTGTTTTATTTTCATACGCAAAAAGTTGGCCAGCTTGGAATGTGGTTCATTTGGGCCACTCGCGCGCCTGAGCTCTGAGCGCTGAGAGTAGCGAAATAAATAGTATATTTTGCCCGAGTGCCACTCATGGAAATTGCACAAAAAAACAACAACAGCTAGCTAGACCCGGACATGCGGCGGATACGTATTCTCTGACTCTTGCTCTTGCCTATGCCGAGTGCTTGTCAAATATGAATTGGCCGTTGCCGTTGCCGTCGCTGTTGCCGTTGCCGTTGCGCATGGGGCACTTACAGCATAATAACAAGAAGTAACTGTGCCCATTTACATGCAACTGCAACTGCAACAACATTTGTTGCCTGGCTGACCCAATTGGTGCCTTTTGTTTCCCAGACACCGAGAGTTGGGCCAAAATGCCGCCTAATTATGGCGCATGTTTAGCAGCTCTATTCAATTAGATGTAATGCACGTACGGAGCGGTACAGTGAGGTACATTGCCATAACTTAAATCTCAGCAATCAGTGCTGCAAAATGTGCTGCTGCTGGCCAACATTTCATACTAAGCAACGTGCCACACACATTTGTTACCTGCCTCCGCTCTGCTTCAATGTTTAATTAAAAAAACTAAAGCAGCTGCAACAGCAAACCACTCTCTCTCTCTTTCTCTCTCTGCTACGTTTGCTGTTTACACTTTCTGCTTTGCACTTTGCACAGCTCACACACAGTTAGCACTTTTCAATTTCCAATTGTGCAGCATAAACTCAATTTGTATTTTTCCAACATTTTGCCACAATTCCTTTTGTATTTATTGGGCGGGCATACTGCAGTCGTTAAGAATTTTTACTAGCTGTCAGCATTTTTTTTCTGTTGCACTTAACAAGCCACCCAAATATATGTAAAACAAAAAACTTCTGGACGCGCATTCAGAATACACTTTATTTTAGACTTTCGTGTTCAAATTAAATTAGAAAATACATAAATAAAATATATAAATAATTCTATGTTTGAAGAAATATTAGACATAACATTTCATATTACCAAAGTACAAGAATATATTTACATATATTTTATGTTTGAAGAAGTTGAAAAATACAACTAGAAAGCTATCACTGTGAGATACACGGTACGTATTTTTAGCAAAAGGAAAACAGTCGGGTTTTATTTTTAAAATATATAAACTAAAGTTAATGGAAAAAATACATAAATATGCCGAAAGCTATATTTGGTATATTGATATACTATCACATTTAAAATACATCATAGAGTACAAAATATACCAAAGCAGCTACCGACTGCAGCAGCGGTTTTTTTGCCATATACAATTTGTTCTTTAATAACTTCTACAGTTTTTATCTGATCACATTTAAATTTGCGGGAATCATAAGGAATATAGTTAGTTAGCATGTAATTAGTTTCTGGTATTCAAAATTTATAATTTAAATAGTTAAAAAGCAAAATTTATCTAAAAGTGTTAAGTCCAAAACATTTTATTTAAATTTTCTATAAATATTCTTTTATTTTCTATAAATCTGTTTAATTTGCTTAACATAATTAATTACTTCCTGCATGTTTAAGAGACTATTTTGTAATACTCCCAAAATATCTCTTCCAATTTTTTAACATTACTTTAAAGCTATGAAAAATTTGCCTAAATATTCTAAACATTATTAAAATTAAATATCGAATTTAAAAACTCTTGAGCATATGTTAGAATATTGAAAAGGCAAATTTGCGCAAATTGAATATGCAATAATTGGCTCGTTATGCGTTAATTGCAGTGCAAGCTCATTATGCTGTCTGTCTTGGGCTGCTGCCCAAGCTGATGATGCACTGCTAATGACTCCTCTTCAGAGAGAGAGAAAGCAAAAGAGTGAGAAAGAGTTAAGTGAAAAGTGCCAAGGCGCTGGCACTTAGCAGCCAATAAATTGTAATTCGACACTAGCAACAGCAAAAGGAGCTGTTGAGCCAAGACACACACGCACACACACACGCACACACACACTCGCATACTCACACGCACACACATTCTTTTCCATTTCGCTTGTGAAATGGAAAATTAATTTTCAAACGATTTCAGTTGCTGCTTTTCCCTGTCGCTGCAGCTGCGCCAACAAAGTTGTCGCGCGTCTTGAATCCTTTCTTGAACATTGCGCCTGTGTGTTAAGTGTCACATTCGCATGTCCCTTACCCTCTTGACTCCCCTTTTCTCCTCCCTCTTGCCACCCTCTCAAAACACTCTCAATTTCTGTGCACAATTTTTATATTAGTTTCATTTATTTTGCTTTATTTTGCCCACGCCCACGTTGCCAGCATACAAGTGGCAAATAAATTCATTAGTGGCACAAATTAGTTGCATGCAACCGGCAGCCGAGACCAGCATCGAGCTGTAGCTGCAACTCTCAAGCCAAGCCAAGCCAAGCCAAAGCAAAGGACACTAAAGTGCTTTCAATTTCAATTAAATTTGCTACTCGCTGCAGTTGCACACACAATTCTGCTGTTCGCTGTTCACTGTTCGCCTGCTGGCCTGCACTTTGCCACACCCACGTCTCAGATCCGCATGACCTCAGCACACTCCACCACACACTTCACTCCCCTCACTTGCCTCGTCCACAGAGTGCGTGCTGACTCAGGGGCACACTTAAAGCTCGTTTAAGCGCTCGTTTCGTTTCATCTGCTGCTGCTTCTGCTTCTGCTTCTCTGGCTGCTTGGCCAACCCGTTTAGCCCCGATGCGAGCGCGGCGTGCTGATTATGTAATCAAAGTATTTGCCAGCTAATTTATCGCCGCCAGCCTTTGACCGAGCATACGCTGCGTATGCGCAACATTAAACAGCTTAACAGTGACGTCACACACACAAACACACACACACAAGCAAAAGCGAACAGACGATAGACGCTTGCAAGACTGATAGATTGGGGCAATGTATAAAATCGATGGGTGAAACATATGCAAACCGAAACGAATTGCTGCCAAAGATAAAGCTGAATATTTAGCTTAACCCAAAACGCAGCCGTTACTCATTTTGTGGCGAAACTTGAAGCCTCAAGAAATAATATATGTATGTATGTGCGCGTGGCAACGTGAGGCGAGACATGAGACGAGACGTGAGACGAGACGTGAGACAAGGCGGAGCAAATTGCGGCACATTTGTCGCGCACAAGCCACATTGCTGGGATACTCGACGCTCGAGTTTTTTTTGCCCCAAAGTCATCTATCAGGCGAACAGACACATCGCATCGCATCGCATCGCAGCATCGCAAAGAGATGCGAGAGAGACAACAACGAAGCGAAACAGGCAACAATCAGCAAGGAAATTACAAACATGTGTACACATTCATATGTGTATGTTATGTATTTCTATGTCGCTTCTCTCTCTCTTTCTCTCTCTCTTCGAGCGACGTCTCAACTCTCGACTCCCAGCTCATTTGTCAATACACACGTAGCGTTGCTTCCTTTCCGCTTCGTGTTATCCCCAGCGTTAAGTATGCGCTCTGTGATCCCCAGGCAAAAGCCCACAAATGCCTCGCATTTGTAGCCGCATGAAAGAAAGCACAAGGAGCCAAAGGTTGGGGAGTGGGGAAGTAGGGGACACACGTATGATGATGTGGATGGAGGCAGCAGCAGGTTGCCGCTTTTAAGTGTACTTTAAATATCACTTAACGCATTTAACGTTGATTTCGCAGCCTTGACATTTTATCTCCTTATGCCATATTTGTTTTGCATATTTATTGGGCGCGTATTGCGCGCCGCTTAAAGCGCTTTGAAGACGCTCCTCTGTGTATGTGTGAGTGTGTGGGTATGCGATGTGCTTGCCATTAGTAAACTGATATTAAATTCAATTCAATTTTGACTAAACACAAAATGATGTCATGCATATGCGAAGAAATTAAATTTCGCATTTTAATGAGCCATCAAAAAAGCAAAAATATATAAACATAAATGGGAATCCAACCCACAGGAAGTACATCAAAGTGAAGCCAATGTCTCTTACGACTTATAAATACCCTCGATTAACTAGAAATGATTTTTAGTATTCAATTTGATCTCTTAAAAAATACTTAAGTATTTCACGCATTTGAAATGAAGCATTCAATCAGCTGCATAACTCATATGCCCCACTGGCTCCACTGGGTATGAAGTATAAGAAGAAAGAGAGATTGAAAAGCAAAGCTAACAAAGCCCCCAAATGCTTAAAGTTAATTTAAATTTAATTAGGATTTTTTTCGACATTGTTTTTAGGCACCACAGAGAGAGAGAGAGAGAGAGAGAGAGAGTGAAAGGGAGAGAGAAGCGCGCCAGCGGAAGCTTCCAGCTCCCAGTGGACCAACTGTAAATGAAAATTGACGCAACGCAAGTTTATTAAAATGCGATTTGCATAAGGATGTGACACAGAAGCCGACTGCCGACTGCTAACTGCCGACGACTGCCGCAAAAGTCAAATGTAAGGCAAGAGCACAATCAAAGCACACACAAGCACAGAGCCAATGAATTTTAAATATTTTCACAGCTCACAGACAACGCCCCAAAATGAGGGACACGAATCAGACTGCAAACTGAACAGAAACTGACTGAAAACACCCAGACACACACATTTGACACGGACAAACAGACGGACAATGACACACAAAAAAAAACAAAAAAAAAACAAAAGCAAACAGAGGAAAACAGAGGAAAAAACAACAAAAGTCGGAAAAGCCAACCGAGCGCATTAATTTTCGCTTTTTCGCCTTTCACACGCATTTGATTTGCGTTCAAAACTCAATTAAAAGTAGCCAAGGTTCTGACCAGAGAACGAACCTTTGCCCTGACAGTTCTTTATTTCTCACACAATTGTTGAATATAAAACTGTTTACCTGGTCATTAAGTTGATAATGGCGTCAATAGACGCAGTCGAAGAAGCCAACCCCGAGCCAGAAGCAGTAGAAGGCTAATGAAAAAAGTTGCGTCAGGCGACGGCAGCAAAAAAAGGGAAATGAAAACAATTCGTTCGTCCGAACTGTGTGTGTTGATAAAATACAGAAATGTGGGTAATATTTTATGCAAGAGTCCAGCGTGTGTCTATGCTTAGTCTTTCTGTCTCGTCGAAATGGGCAACTTGAGTGAAAGGACAGCGCTCTTAGCTCTTAGCTGTTAACTGTTAACTGTTAGTTGACAATAAGCTGAGCCGAAACAAAGGCAAAGTTATCTTCCTCAGTTCATTTTAATTGGAAATTCAACAGATTTTTATACTTTGCGACAAGGCAAACGAACTTTAGATACTCTTGCATTATTTTGATTGTAATGTGACCTGAAAAACGTCAGTCAGAGACTCAATATCGTAAATTGAAAATTGACATCGATATTATCATGTTACCAATGTAACATATTCAAATTGATTATCGCTTAACGATAGAGTTTTAAATTTAAGCTATATGACATTTTTCCCTGCCTTCATCAAAGCATAAATTACTCATACGACTCATTGCAGAGTTTGTTACAAAGTTGTGTGAGATAAATCTTGAACAGTTGACCAAATTGTTATAGCCTCGCTCACCGTTTGAAATGCAACCAAAATGAAATTACAATAAAAATGCGCATCACACTCACACAAACGGTGGCAGCAATCAATGCAACGCTGTGGCACTTTTAATTGCTTTGCATAGTTATAGATTGATATACTACCGAGTGAAAGCTTTAGCCTTATTGCACACGCTTCGCAGAATTGCAATCGCAATCGCCATTGCCAGTTGCCAGTTGCCGTTGCTATCGCATTTAGTGGGCAACGTTGCAGCAACAATTGATGCCGCTTGGTCGTCAGTTTCCTGCCACAACAATGATGTGGCATTGTCTCCTCCTTCGCTTCTCAATGCAGTCTGCTGTCTGCCGTCTTCTGTCCTCCAGCAAAGCAGCTCTTCAATTGCACAACGGAAACTGTGCTTCAATGGTGCAATAAAAACAGAATTCACCAACCAGGAAGGCAGCTCAAATTGAAGTTGACCGCCTGACATTAGAGCCATGCGAGCAATTGTCTGCCACACAGAGAAACACACACACACAATCACACTTGAACAGTAGTGAATATGCATTGAGCGCTTTTAATAAATAAAATAAAACTTAAATTGAAAATTGTTGTCATCGTAAATTGATAATAATTAATTTTAATTGCATGCAATGCACACAGTTGTCCTCGTTGTTGTTGTTGTCGTTGTTGTTGTTGGTATTATGGCCATTTGCAAATTGCATGTGAAAGGCATGTGCATTGAGTAGCATCAGTAGCTGGCTAAAAAAAACACAAAAAGAAGAAGGCTTCCCTCTCTCTTATTCCTTGCCACATCACGCATACGCCGCATTGTCAGCGCACATAAAAAAGCCATTAAGCAAACAACATTAAAATTAACTTAAATATTGCACAAAAATAGCTGCAAAGCAAAATGCATTTGGCATATTTGCTTAATCGCATTTTCCCTTTCTATCATTCATATTTGTTTTCCATTTTTAATTTCATTTGGTTTTCCATTTCATTTCAGCTCAGTTTCCAGTTTTTAGTTTTAGTTTCAGCTCTGGTAATTGCCAAAAAATTATAACTATTATTATTATATGTGGCAGTGACATCGACATCGACATCAATGAAATGCATACACAAATTAATTACAATTTGAATTAATTTTTGATATTGCAATTCTTTTTCGCACGCACAGCTTCAATTACAAACACATCTATTTTGTTTATTTATCTCGATGCTTGTTTAGATAAATATTTGCTAATGTGCAAAATTAATTGGAATTGTTTGTTGTTGCAAATACGAAATTTCGGTTATTTGATAAGCCAAAAGCAAACTATGAGATTCGAAGCAAATAGAAACATAAAAAGCATTCGATTGAACGAACTTACAACGAAGCAAAGCATGAAATAGATTCATTAGTTTGAAAACGAATATGTGAATATATAATTTATACTTTTGATAAAGTTTAGTTGTGAATCAATTATTGATCTGTTTCATTAATAATTTATTCAAGCTAATTATGATTTTATGTATATTACTTTTGATGAAGATAGAGAGAAAAATCAATCAATTATTGAAGTGTTTAATTATAAATTTACTTCACGTAATTATGATTGATTGTTTCAACTGTTAACTAATCCACTCTCTGATAGTGCATAAAAAGTAAAGAGTATAAATGGATGTCTAAAATTAACCTGGCTATATTTGCACCTACAAATTAAAATTTCAATTAAATTGCTGTGGCGCATTGATAAACATCCAGCCATCTATCTTTCTATCCATCTATCTTTCTGGTCGACTGGCAAATTGTTTTGTTTGTCAGCCGTAATTATGCATGCTGTGTGCATCTTACAGATACTTTTGCATCTGTCGGACGACGACGACGACGACGATTGTCAATGCATAAGTAAACTAATCATTTGCATTAATAATTCAATTTCAAAGTGTTTCGAATGATTCTTCTTTGGCTTATGACCAGTAATTAATGCTAGCTTCTTTTAGGAGGGAAAGTCTCACCGAGGAAAAATGTTGAAATAATTACAAATGCATTTTTGGGTCGTGATCAAAAAGGCAAATTTGTTTATGCGTGTGCAATTTGTCAGGCTAAGCAAAATATTTAGCAAATATTTGATAAATTGCTTGAAGCATTTTGTGCGTTTGTGCATCAATTGACAGGCAACAATGGCAACAGGATTACACACAATATTTTGTGTGCCATCTGCCAGGTGAAACTTGTGTTGTGAATTCTCTATCTCTCTCTCTCTCACACACCTGCAATTTATTGTGTCGTTTTATTTTCTTCAGGAATGTTGTGCATAAATACAACAAACAAAAGGCATTTAATTCAATAACAGTAAATAATAAATACCTCATGAAACAATAATAGTAGAAAACAAAATTCTTAGGCCAGCATTGCCAAATTTCATTTGATTATCAACTAAATCACGTTTGGTATTTCCTTTATCAATAACTCTTATTATTCATGCGAGAGTGTGTGTGAAGCACACACACACACACACATAAACATTCACAATCCGAACTTTATTCGTTCACTTACCGGAGTAGAAATAAAAGTTTTTGTGGTGAATTCACGTTCGGGACTTCACTTCGAATTAGTTTTGTCGCACTTTTGAAGCCACGTTTGCAAAAGTCTTTTCATTCGGCCAGCCACCAGGCTCAATAAATTAGCAGAAGCGTCAGGCACAAATCCAGTGACAATGACTTTTAGTTCTCTGCACACACCGAAACACACACGCACGCACAGAGCAGAAGAAGCGGAAATGTGGCAGCGTATTAAAAACTCATTAAGCGACCAAAGCCAGCTCCAAACACACTCGTGAGTGTGGCCGTGTGAATGTGAGTGAGTGTATGAGTATATTTTTTTTGTTTTTAATTTATGCAAATATCGACCGAGTCACACACACAAACAAACACACACACACGCTGCTTGAGAAGCTGCCAAAAAGTATGCTATGCTTTTTTTTCTGTTGGCCAACGAAAGTAAATCGAATGTCAACCGCACTCACACACACATGCACTCACACACGCATAGAACGGCTCGTGAGTGGCGTGAGTCTGTTGTTGTGTCGTGAGTTGGGGCAGCAGCACGTGCGATACGTGACCTATGCCAAAGCGACCAAAACTTTGCTTTGAAGCTGCCAAAGCGACTTCTCCTGGCTGGAGTAAGCGATTCCGATTACGTATACGTAAGGAAGAACAAGTCACTGACGAGAGACGAGTGAACACATAGACTCACACACATACACACACACACACGTGTCGACCAAATCCGCTTAAGACAAACTGACGACTGATTCTGTGCCACGCAACGCGGTGCCGCAAGTTGGGGCAACTTGGCCCCAAATTGGCGTCGGCAACGTCGACGACGACGACGACGGCGTCAGCTTCACAGTCAGCGTCGTCAGCATAGCCTGAGCTTCAGTTTCAGCTTTTAGCTACAGCTACAGCTACAGCTACAGCTGCTCGGCTCGGCTACAATGGCTTTAGCCTGTCGGCAAACTGGCAACAACAGCAACCCAAAAAACAGGCAACAAACGGAAGGGGCCACAGCACCCGGACCTGCGACACTGTCAAAGAGCGTGAGACAGCTAAGAGAGAACAGGAAAGAGAAAGCACTTCGAAAGAGAGTTCGTTTCATTGCCATAGCGTTTCAGCGTGTGCGGCATGTGGCATGTGCGGCGTGTGGCGCAACTGGTTAGTCAGCCGCATGGAAACCCAAATGTGTGGCATTGGAAGTTTTACGATTTGCCTCGCTCTCTCTCTCTACTCTGTCTCTCTCTCGCTGTCTGTGTGTTGCACTTGCCTCACTGTTGCTGCACTCTCTCCTCGCTGCTGGTCACTAGCTTGCCGGCAACTGGCGTCTGTTTTGTTTGCCCAATTAAATGCCACATATGTCATGGACTCCCATGGACCCAGCGAACTGCCAGTTGCCATTCCTGCCCCGTTGCCGCTGCTGCCCCAATCCCCCAGCGAGTATGCAGTTTTTTAATTAATCATTAATAGGAGCCACGCTCGGCTGGCAACCAAAGCAACCAAGAAGAAGCCAGCGCCAAAGCAGATAAGCTGCTGCTCCCCCAACAGAATGCCAAATTACGACGACGTTGTCGTTCTCGTTGTCGTTGCCTTTGATATGCCCCAACTCCGTGCCACAACTCCAGCAGCGCCTCCAACTCCAACCACAGCTTTAGCTGCAGCTGCAGCCGCAATTAGCGAGCGGCAACATTGCAACTGTTGCATCGTCGATGCAAAGTCCCCAAGCACGTCTCGTGCACTGCAACTGAGCCTATTTCGCTTGCTGCGTGTGTACGAGTATTTGGCGACACATGAAACCACGCTGAAAACTAAAAAAAAACAAACACTAAAATGAATGCCACAGTCGAGCGTGATCGACTTCGAGATACCCGCTACACATTTTCAATAAAACAATATTCTAAAAGTATACCAAATAAATATACCGAATACTATATATGTACCAAAGGCTTTATTTGGTATACTACATGCAAAATAAACCACAAAGTACAAAATATACTAGATTGTCTACTACAGTAGAGTATTCTCGCTATAACCATATACTAAAAATATACCAAATTTATATACCGAAAAATACTAGAAATATACCAAATCAATTAATTGGTATATCGATATAATACTACATGCAAAATATACCAAAGAGTTCAAAATATACCAGATTTTCCAGTACTACAGTAGAGTGCACTCGCTAAGCAATTCCAGTATAACCGCAAAGTATAATTTGGTATAATATATGTATTTGGTATATCGATATATATACATATATTTCATTCAAAATAAAGCTTAGAGCTCAAAATGTACCATATTGTCCAACACTACATTTAAAATATACTAAAGCGTACAAAATATACCACATTTTCAGCCAAAGCAGCTAAGACCCGATTGCAATAGGCTTTTCTTGCCATACAAACGAATTTGTTAAATACCTTACACAATTTTTATCCGATCGAAACTAAATTTTCGGGAAGCATAAATACTGTAGTTATTATTGTATGTACCAAAGCATAAGATTGTAGCCTCAGAATGACGCTTTCTATTTGCGGGAAGTCGGAAAGGATAAATGTTGATGCTAACTTGATAATAACAAATGTTGTCAAAAAAATTATATTGCTATCTCCTATAGTCTCTGAAATTTAGGTGGTCATACGGATGGACGGATAGACTGAAAGACAGACAGACATGGCTATATCGTCTCAGCTGTTAATGCTGATTATAAATATATATACTTTTTAGAGTCAGAGCTGCATTTTTCTGACTGTCACATACATTTCGAATAGAAAAGATATAATACCCTTCTACCCTACGGGTAGCAAGTATAAACATTGACAGCATTTCACAATGTGAAACAACGACAAGTGAATACACTGCAGCTAAGAAAGTTGCTTTTAGTACTCAACTTTTTGTAGTCTATAAAAGGGAAATACACTGTTGCACCCTACACTTTGCCAGCTGCAAGCTACAACTGCGAGTCTCTTTGGCTGTTGCCGCCCTAAGTCAACAATTGACCCGTGGGTCGTCTGCCACCGCAGCTCGATTTACATTCGTGCCTCCCTCAGCTCTGTTGTTGTGTATGTGGCTGCAAATACAATTTGCTTCAGTCGGTCGAACATATTCTGGATTTCGCATAATTTTATTGGCTGCGCTGAACTTCGACGACGACAGCAAACAGAATCAACAGTTACCCAGTTGCAGTCACTGACGCTGACGCTGACGCTGTCGCAGTTTGTCCCTGGCGACTCTCCCCAATGCATTTTTGTAGGCGCTGAGTGCAACAGCGGCCATATGTCAGAGTCATAGACAGAAGCAGCAACAGCAGCAGCAGCAACTACAGAGCCAGAGAGTGTGATCCCTTTACGGAGAGCACTTATGTTTTGCATATGCAATCGCGCACATAATCAACGACTGCGACCCCGGATTGGGAAATCGAGAGGTCTCCGTTGGTTTGGCGAGCTGCGAGTTGTGAGTTGCATATGGCAAAAATGCTAATTAGGCGTAATTCGCATAAAATTCGCAAACATTTCGCTGTCATTGGCAGCGCCAAGAGTCATGGATTCAACTCAGCTGTATTCCATTGCTTTTTTTTCGGAGGGGCTTTTTGATTTACGAGCCATGCCGCCTATCAGCAGCACATCAACACAGCGCCAATCGTCAGCTCATCCGTCATCGAAGACCACACCCGGAGTTGAAAGCTGATGCCCGAGCTGCGAATGTATTCCCTCCAATCACATTCCCCAGCAATCGCAGCAACAGCAGCAGCCTGATGAATTATTAAATGTATGCTGTAAGCTGACGTGATTCTGATACTTTGGTGGATTTGTTTTGCTTTGCTTTACACAAACACACACACACAAACACAAACATAATCAGCTCATCTGCGTTGACATGTGTATTTGACCAGCAAAACGCTTTAAGCGAAAGCAAATTTAAAGACTTATCCTTGACCTTGTCTCTGGGTAAGCAGAAAAAAAAGAGAATGCAAGACAAAGCGGAATAGCAAGAGACAAGGACTTGTCAAAGTTGTTGCAACTGAGCAACTTGTTATGTTAATTAAATAGAATTAATTTTAATTAAATAAAAATAATCAAACTATGCCGCGCCAGCAGCAAGCTCCAGAGAGAAGCATTACTCAATTGAGTTTTGCATAGTTTTGTGTTTCGCCAGCAGCTGCGACTAACGATGCGTAGCAGACCAAGGAAATGCCATGGAATGGGGCAACAACATTCACTTTGCGCAAGTACTTAGCAAGCTTAGCAGCGAGGTGGAGAGGAGAGTGGAGAGGGAAGCGCACAACTATTGTCAACAAGGCGTACTTTGTGTTTGGTCGCCGAGGCCGAAAATACCGCTGCTGCTGATGCTGTTGGTGCTGCTGCCATTGTCATTTCCTGTACGCTGAAAGGATTTCAATGTCACACGGCGGCTGTTTAGCTGTTTCGGCTGCTAACTTCAGTGTCTCCTCACGGCCAGTCCATTACATTAACCCACGAGAGCGCATCAAGTTTCGGCGACCACAAAAACGTCACAATGAAAATTCATGAAAATTTCTCCATCAGTCGCGCGTTCGTTCGCTCGCTCGCTCGATTTGCCATCTTTGTCTGATTTTTGGGCGACTGCCTTGGCTCTTAGCCACTTTTGTGGTCAATTAACGGGACGCTTTTTGCAGGCCTCAAGTTTGCTTTTGTGTAATGAATTTAAATGACCCACTGCGTTGCTATCATTTCTCCCCTCTCCACTTCTCCGTCAAGTGGCATAAAGTGTGTCTCCTCTGCCGACACCTTAAGCCAAGGCACAATACACACAGCAAAACTGGATTGCCATTTCCCAAAGCTCCTACAAACAACAACAAGAACAACAACAAGAAGCGCTCTCACACGTTGTGACAACACCTGTCGCCGAAAAATTTTCAACAATTTAGCTAATGACTTCCATGGGTGGCCTGTGGGGAGCTAGACGTCGTAGATGTGGCTAGCCAAGGCAAGCCGCTCAGTAAATACCAAATTAATTATATTCCATGCAGTGAAATTAATCAAGTGTTGCGTCCGCACCCCCATCGTCAGCCCCCATCACCGTCGCCATCGCCATCGCCAGCGAAACCAAAATCAACTATGTACACTTTCGACCTGAACTCTATTTAACCCCGAAACAAGCCAGAAACCTGTCTTAGCTCTCCCTCTCTCTACCTTCTACCTTCAACCTTCTTCTTTGGTCGCCCACTGCATCAAGTTCAGCTAAAATCGTTGCCCAGCTTGGGCCCATTTCATTAATCACACTCAACACTTAGGCTGGGGACTTGTTCTATGGGTTTGGGGATTTTCCGGGGGACACGTTGAGCTCACTTGTGGCCAATGTCAAATGGTTTCGCTTCTACCTCGAGATTATTTATTATTGTTTACACACACACACAAACCCGCTCACCGGGACTTACCCACACACCAACACGCTGCGGTAGCAGCTGCATGCTGCACTCAGTCAAGGCGATTGACTTTTATTGGTGGCAAGACTTGCACTTAGCCAGGAAATTAGAACATGTGTTTGTGTGTGTTCCGCGTCTTGTGTTTTGTTATTGCAGTTAAATTTTGTGTAGCATAATTTTGGGCAGCCGAAACAAAGAGCTTAACAGCAGCGACAACAACCGCAGCACCATAAACGAAACTAGGCATTGTGTATAGCAGGCAGTTTATAGCAAAGCGGTGTTTGGCTAAGCTAGCCTAAAAATATGCCAGCAACTCTACAAAAGGGAAATTCATGTGCGCCGCAAAGTATGCCATAAAATTAATTATAAGAATGACGCCACAGCATAGTGCATGACTCAGCCGCTGGGGGGCGCTGCAACGTTTACCTGCAAGTGCTTTATCGCTTTTCACACAGTTCAGTCGCGCGATCGGACGCATACGAAACAGGTGTACAAACGAAAACTGCATGCGAGACTCGCGCTGTGATAAGAACAAGAGCAGAGAAAAAAAGTACACGGTAATTTCAATATCAAATAGTCGAACGATTTATCTAACCAAAAACGGAAATCAAACTGAGGCAAAGTGCGCAAATTACAAATGACATAAAGCTCATAAATGAAAATAATACAATTAAGCAATGCGCTAACAAAACTTGCAACTGTGTGAGTGTGACTTGTTTTCGAGTGCGTGTGTACGTGTGAGTGTGTGTGTGAGTGTGTGATAAGATAGCCCAGAAACGCGACGCTTGTGATAAGCGTTGGTTAAAGAAGACAGCGCATAAAACAGTGTAAAAACTTAAACACAATACGAATTAGTCAGCAGTGCAGAATTGTAAATAATCAACAATTATTTGCTCTTCTAAGCCATAATAATTTGTGTTATATATATGTGTACATACAAGTATATATCATAATTAAATAGGAGATATGCTTATATGAGCAGCTTCCGCTGTTCGCTTTGGACTCTGGCCGTTTAAACAGTGGAAAAAAATTATATAAATTAGGTTACGGCTTTGCTGTCACACTCAACTAGTATACTATATATCATGTACCATATTCATATCTCTCTATATATCATCGAGTTGGGGCGCTCAATCAGCGAGAAATAACATTACAACAAAAAAAAAAAAAAAAAAACAAGCTTGCGGAATCGAAGCGCAGCGAATTACAAACAACAAATATTTTCGAATACAAATCGGAAATAATTACGACGCTGTCAGCTGTGAGCTGCGAGCCTATGATTAACTCTGAGGGAGGCAACAACGGTATCTCGATTTATTTTTGATAGAAAAAATGACGGCACACAAAAAGTGAAGTGAAAAACTGAGCTGAAATTTATAACTTATCAAATTCACATTTAAGGCTTAAATAACAACTTAATAGAAGTGTGTTATTTATAGGTCTGAGTTGTCTATTTGTTTGTGCCAGTTCCCAGTTCCACAGCCGGTTTTATGCGACAACAACAAAGACAACAACAACGGGGAAAGCAAAAGAAATTGGCTAAGAAATAGCGTCGTAAATAGCGTTACACAATCTCGCAATCTCTGGCATAACATCAGCACAAGAATAACTCTTCTGCCCAACTTAAAACCGACCTGCAATTAGTCGACACTTACCAGCCCAGGTCGTTGGCCATAAAAAGCAGCCACAACAACAACAAAACGCAACTGCCCTTAGCTATGCTCGCATTTGTATTTGTTTTGTGACGTCATATTAAGCGAACTGAACAATTCAACAAAACAGCAAACAGCAATGAAATACGTTTATTTCGTTACAGTTTTGATTTTAATTTAATCTCTTTGGTCATTAACTTGTACACATGCAACAACTTGCATTGTTGTACAGCAACGTTTTTGTTTTTGTTGTTGTTGTGGCTGTGGCTACCTCCCGCTATCAGCTGTGCACCTTTCACAGCACACACTCTCCAGTGCGGAAGTATTAATATTGCATTTTTAATAAATAGTAGCAACAACAAAAACATCAACAACATCAACAACAGCGGCAAACACAACACAACACAAGAGCAAAGACAACAATGCATCTCATTCAAGTGCAGAGCAACAAAAACTAGCTCAATAAATATTTAGATACATAACAGATCGAATGACGAATACACTTTCCATGAGCGAGACACGTCTAAAAATAAGTAAAATATATTTTAACAAATAATAGATTTTTTAATTTTTGTATACTTTATTCATTTTGAAATAATTTTATTTTACATTACATTACATTTTTTGTTTTAAAAAAATTACAGATCACTTCACATAAAGCACATAATTGAAAAAATTGATATAAAGCTTTAAGTATTGGAAATTCTGTCAGTTTATGTTAAGCAAAGTATTTTCCTTTAAATAAACAACACAAACATTGTCTAATATAAATTATCAGTTTAACTACTTAAAACATTAAATACCTTAAACTATTTGATAGCATAAAATTTATTAACACTTCCACTATATCTAACATTACTTAAATTGGCCGATAGCATAACATTCATTAATATTTTAAGTATGTTAAACAATACTTAACTGACAAAAGTATTCATGAAATTTCCTTGAAGTATGCTCATACGGAATTTATTATTGCTGTCAAGTAATTTAAATTAAGTTTTAAGCAATTGCTAATGGATATTAGGCTATCAAGGAATATTTTAAAAAATATAGATTAGTAATATTTTGTTAAATATTACTTGATAGCATAATATTCATTAGCACTTCAACTACTTAAAACGTCATTTAAATTACTTGACGACAATAATATTAATTTAAATTCTTTGAAGTCTGCTAATGCATTAATAATCTATATTTTGTTAGTTAAAGTTTATTACAGTATAGTGCCCCAAAATGCTTATCAAAGATAAGCACAAAGCTTTGAAGGTCATTTAAAATAAAAGTGGAACATTCGTTGCAATCAATTACCAATTAGTTTGACTAAGCCAGCAATGAAGACAGATTGGTCTTTAAGCATTTCAAATGCTGTTTGATCACTAATTTAAGCTGTGATTCAAGCGTGAATGTTTTCAAAGTGTGGCATTCTATTTATTGAGTTGCCTTAAACTAAAAGATAGTCTTAACAGACTTAACCATTTCTATCTTAAGTATTTTTCTTGTTGGTTTGCCAACCAACTGACAATCCGGAAATGCCCATAAAATGAGTGTATTTCAAACACTTTATGATATTGCGCTGAGCGCAGCTTTCAAATTGTCAAGCGCAGAGAAAGAGAGAAAGACAATGCGAGAGAGCGTCAGATAATTAGAGAAAGAGTAAGCGAGAAAGAGAAGTCGATCCCAGAGGGAGAGAGAGAGAGATCGAGCGCAGCGAATGCGCAATGGGCTTGGCCTTAGTTCTAACTTTACCTCGAACTACACCGCCACCACCACCGTCACCGTCACCGCCAGTGAGGCACACACACCTCTGGCATTGTCGCTACCTGGTGGGTGACGTTAGTCGCATTCGGTTGCCGGCAACAAGAGGAACACAGCGAGCGCAGAGAATGCGATTAGAACACTGATAAAAAACGAAATTCAAAAACAAAACAGCGCAAAACTCGCAACAGTGCAAAGTGAAGCATGTAAAAAAGCCCCAAAAGATAACTATGGTAAAGTCGAGGAATGAGAAGAGAGAGGAGAGAAGGCAACAGCTGAGTGTTAAACGGTGCACTACAAATCTATTTTAATTGCAGTTGAAATTGTGGCGAATCCAAAGTGCAAGTTGAAGCAACACAAACATGGCCTCCAGTAACATCAGTAGCCCCAAAACGCCAACAACTCCGACGACGCCGACGACGAACAGCGATCTGGATAGCCAAGTGAATGTGGAGGATTTGCCCATAACCTTCAAGGTTCGTACCGCCAAACAGACCGCATCATTTCACACCGAAATGGATATTTAAATTGTTGTGTATGCTGAGAGTGTGCTTCAGTGCGTTTAACTCCGACTCCAACTCCAACTCCTCCACCGAGAGACACGCACTCGTCACGCTTTGTTGACTCTCTGAGAGTTGGTTAAAGTCGCATTTGAGCATTTTTCGGCTGAGCTCTGTGTTTGCCCCACATCCGGTTCGCATCGGATGCAAATGAGTCGCGCGCTCAGCGAGTGTCGCATATAACGGGCTTTGGTCCGGAAGTAACTTGAAAAAGCCAAGCCACAATTGTTATAAAGGTTTTCCCACTTTGTTGCAGGTCAAATACATTGGCTCGGAGGCATCGCGAGGCTTGTGGGGCATCAAATACACCCGCCGCCCGGTGGACATTATGGTGGGCGTGGCCAAGAATTTGCCGCCCAACAAAGTGCTGCCCAATTGCGAACTGAAAGTTTCGACCTCAGGAGTGCAGCTGGAGATCATTTCGCCCAAGGCGAGCATCAACAACTGGAGCTATCCCATCGATACGATCTCGTATGGAGTGCAGGATTTAGTTTACACACGTGTCTTTGCCATGATCGTGGTCAAGGACGAGACGAGTCCGCATCCCTTTGAGGTGCATGCCTTTGTCTGCGACAGTCGCGCCATGGCACGCAAGTTGACCTTTGCCCTCTCTGCCGCCTTCCAGGACTATTCGCGGGTGGTGAAAGAGGCTTCTGGGGAGGATCAAGTGGATGACACACACAACGATTTAATCACGCCAACGAGGCAAAAGTTTGCCATCGATCTGCGCACGCCCGAGGAGATTCAGGCGGGGGAACTCGAACAGGAGACGGAGGCGTAGATTGGGACTTTCCCCTCAGTATATGTGTATATGTATGTGTGTTTGTGTGTGTGTGTGCTTTTTTGTATTATCTCCGGGGTGCGGAAGTCGTGTCAATTGTGATTGTCATAGTTACTTATTCGACTGCAGAGTGCAGTTTAGTTGCAGTTGCCTTTTGTTAATCATATTCTTCTTCTCTCTCTCTCTGTCTGTCACCCAGTATTTGCTGTCCTTGTCTCTCACCTGGTAGTAGCCTCATACAGCTAATTACCCAAAGCCTAAGCATAAAGCAACTGTAAACAACAATTAATCATTTACGTCAAAATAAAATTAAAATATACAATCAACAAACCAAGCAGCCAACAAGTTTTTGCCATCTTTGTCTTTTTCTGATTACTTCCTATGCTTATCTCTAAGTCATCGTATCTGTAATTAACTGGTTGTCGCTTTAACTGATTGCACCTTTCGATAACTTGTGTCTACATCAGCTGAATCACTTTTACTACTTTCCAAGAACATATGCTATTCTTATCGACTTCTTAACTTTTACTAAACGTTGGTCGATAAGACGCTTTTTAGCTTGTCCATTTCGTACAATTTGTTACTACTAAATTAATTACTTGTCAGAAGCCTCAATCTGATGAAAATAACTATTATATGTAAGTAAGGTGTTTATCTTTGTGACAAGCAACAATTAATTAATCATCACTGTGTGTTCAATATGTCTTATCTGAACATTTTTTATTACTTGTGGCGAATACTTTTAAATTAAGTTTGTTAGTTCTTTTTTAAATCAAGCATATAACGAGCATATGGGTAATTATCTGGTAAATGTCGCGTGCGAACAGCTTTACAGTGACAAAAAAAAAACATAAACTTAAACAATTTTAAAATTAAGTGAAAGTTATTCTTAATGCTTTGGATTAGCACTATTTTTAGAGCTAAGATTGATTTTAGTAACTTATTCTGTTTTACGATAAAATATATAAATTCGTTCATTTTTTGGTTTTGCGAACGAATTTGTTAATTTTTGCATTTGTCAGAGAAGAAAACAAAACAGAAAAAAAATTCCAAAACCATTCTTAGCTCTAATTAAAGTACTAATCTAGAGCTATAAAAATAACCTTTACTTATTTTTAAAATTGTTTCAGAATATGTTTTTTTTGTAACTGAAAAGCTGGTTGCACGCGACATCCCTCAGAGAATTACCCATATACAGAAATTGTGAGTATCAAATAGAAGGCGACATCTTCGACCATAGAAAATTTAAGCATGTATTCTTGATCGGCGTCAATAGCCGAGACATTATATCCCTATCCGCCTATCCCTCTGTCTGCCAGTCCACTGGACCATCTGGAATGAATGTTATAGTACATATTTATAACTAATAATTATTCAGTATATTTGGTAGCTTTCTTACTTATTTTTAATGATGTTGTCCTACTCTATAATGTGCCAGTATCATCGTTGGCTAAATGATTCCAATATCCGGCATGTTAGGTTAGTTGCCTTGTGATCTTTCTAAGCGACTTTTATCATAATTGAATTTATTAATTATTGTCTCAGCAATTTAACAGCTCATTCATTTCATAATATTATATCTACAACGTATTTGGACGTCACTCAACTAAAAGATTAATAGATTTTTTAAACTTTTTTTTTCCAATATAGTCATTAATATTTTATTCCATTCTACATTTTTTATTTAACCACTTAATATTTATAGTATGTATTTTACTATTAGCATTATCTACTCTTTTGATAATAATTAATTTAAGTTTAATTAGTTTCTCTTCAGTAAGTGATTATTATAAATGATGTCTAGTGTGACGAATTGTTTAGGTCGTATTATAGTTGGCCATCTCTATCGTTCAGCGGTTGAATGCTCATTTTGCCAAAGTCAAACACTCAAACCAATGCACGATGAAGTTGGCTAACGTGGAAGATCCCACCCACCAAGAAATATTAATTACATACCTGATTAATTTTTTAAGATTTTTATTTAAAAGTTTTTTTCAATTTTTTTGTTTTGTATTTGTTTGTTTGTTTGTTTAACGCAAAAGGATACAACAATGCTAAACTTAAAATTTCAACTCTCGTGTGCGCTTTTTTGAGAAGTGCAGAAATGGCCATAAAACTAGAAAATCAAAAAATAGTCATTAAAGTTTGCCTAGGTGCAAATGAGTGGGACAGCCGAACAGTCAATTGGACAGTCGAGTGGTTGGGAGTTGCCTCCTGGATTAGACTGGACTTCGGCTTAATGGTTTTGTGCTTTTGATGTGGGCGATGTGGGCGGGTTTTTTGCAGTGCTTTGAGGAGAACTCACAAAGAAAAAAGGTGGCTCCTTAGCTGGCATCAGCACGAAACAGAAAACGACGCTTGCGTGCATCCATTTTGGTTTGGGTTTTAAGCTCATCCGAATGTTGCTCTGGCTCCTCCACTTTGCTGACTGTCACGGGCGCCGTCTGCACCTTGGACATGCTGGGCTCAGCGATGGAAATGCGTTTGTAAATGGGTAGGATAACTTCCTCTTGTTCAGGACTCGACGCGGGTTCAGGCTCGGGCTCGGCTACTGGAGCTGAGGCAACTTCGGGAGCAGGCTCGACTGCTGAAGAAGCTTCAGGTGCAATCTCTGGCGCTGTCTCTTCATCAGCCACAGGTGCTGACTGCTGTTCTGTCTCTGGCTGTGTCTCCTGCTTGTCTTCGCTGTTGCTCTGAATCAACGCCATGGGAGCTGCAGCACCTGGTGTGAGGATCAGTTCCATGGGTGCAAGCTGCTCGTTTTTGGGATTTTGATCGAGACGCTCCTTGACGAGCTCCACAATGTCATCGATGCTGATGGGTGGCATATAGGCAGCTGTGGCCAAGCTCATCTGTGTCTCAGTCTCCACTGGCTTCTGCTCTGGTTCAGCTGGCAATTGAGGTGCTGTTTCCTGAATCACTTCTTGTGCTGTCTCTGACTCGGCCTCTGGCTTAGATTCCTCTACTGGCTCTGGCATTGAGACCACTTGCACTGGAATCTGATAGTCAGCGGGCATATGATTCAGTTGCATAATGTTATAAATAGGAGAGTCCTGCGTCAGTTTCAGTTTGGGTTGTGGTTCTGGCTCGGTCTCTCCCTCCAGCAGTTGTTCCTCAACGGAAGCGTTTTTGTCAATAATCTCTGGCTCTGGCAGCTTTTGCTCCTCAATAGAAACATTGTCTGCCTGCTCCTCAGGTGTCTTAAGCAACTCTGTCTCTGGCTTCACTTCGCTCTCTTGTGCTTGTGGCTGCTGCTCGATGGTTTCGGCCATGTCCATGGCAGCGCTGGCCAACTCAGTCTCAGTTTTCTCCTCATGCTTGCGCAGCGTATTCAAAAAATCGGTGATCAGCTGCTCTGCCTCGGCGGCCATGACAGGATCCACAGGCTTGAAGCCGCCAGCTGTTTGCTTCATGCTCTCATCAATGTTGCCGCTGTTGTCGAGCATCTCTTCCACCAAAGGACTTGGTTGAGCCATCTCGGGTGTGGCGGGCAGACTCTCGGGCGCATCAGCTGGCTTGGCTGCCTCCAAAGCTTCAATGTTATTCAGGGCTTCCTCGTTGGAGTTGCTGGGCTCCATAATAGCGGGAGCTGCTTCGAGTTTGGACTCTTCAATGATTTGGTTGCTCTCTGGCTGTGGAGGTTGTTCTATTGGCTGCTCTGCTGACTGTTGCACTTCCTGTTCTGCTTCATGTTCCTGTGGCTGTTCAACTGGCGTTTCGACTGGTGTCTCAACTGGAGTCTCAACTGGGGTCTCAACTGGAGTCTCAACTGGCGTTTCAACAGGCGTCTCATTTGGATGCTCAGCTGCCTGTTCCTGAATCTCCTCTGCTGGCTGCTCAGCTGTCTGTTCCTTAATTTGTTGCACGGGTTCATCCGCTGGCTTTTCCTCTGTCTCTACTGGCAGCTCCTCTGGCTGCTGAGCTGGCTGCTCTACTAGAATCTCAGCTGGCTGCTCGACAGGCAACTCAACTGGCTGCTCCTCTGCGGGCTGCTCCACTGGCTGCTCAATCTCTTGTGGCTTTTCCTCGGCAATCACAGCAGGAATTTCCTCAAAGGCTTCAACGGGTTGCACTTCACTCAGTTCCATCTTAATTGGGGCATCCTGCTCAGTTACTATCTCAGTCTTAATTGGCTCTGGCTCTGGCTCAGCTGCAATCTCCACTGGCTGTGGCTCTGGCTCTGACTCTGACTCAGTCTCTGGTTGTGCAATGGCAACCACAGGTTCAGAGGCTTCAGGCACAGGTTCTTCTACAACCTGCACGGGAACAACTGGAGCTGTGTCCACAAACATGGTCTGCAGCTTCAAAGTGGGCTGTGGTTCACTCAGCTCCGCTTGAGCTTGGATGGCCTCGGTGATAGCTGCTTCGCTCTCCTCCACTGGCTTTGTGGTGGGTTTGTTGAAGATGGCGGGACGCTTGCGGATGGCATTGAAGAGTTCGTTGCGAATGGGGGCGGCAGGCTTCAGGGTCTGAGGTTTCTCCTTGTTGGGTCTGGGATTAAAACGCTGTGGCTTTGGCTTGGCTGCCACAGGAGCAACAACAACAGCTACAGGCTCGGGTTCAACTGCCTCAACAGGCTCAACGACAGGTGCTGACGTGGCAGGAACAGGTGCTTTCCTCTGGGGCTTGTTGTAGGTAACAGCGGGCTTGCGACGATTTGGCTTTGGCTTGGGCTTCTGCACCTTCACTGGCTTTGCGGGTTCAACGACGGGCTCGGGCGCGGGTTCGGCAGGTGCTGCGGGAGCTTCGCTCTCCTCGGGTTGCTGATCAATCTGCTCGTTCTCGGCGGCTGGAGCTGCGGGTTGCTTCTCTTCTTCCGTGGAGACACCAAAGTTGCTATTCAGCTCGTAGTATCTGTAGCTTTCTTCGCATTCGATGGTCATATCCTCGCGACGCATGCAAGTGAATGATTCCTAAGCAAGTAAAGGTGTTAATATAGTTAAAGAAAGAATTTGTGCTACGCTTACCTGACTGAAGATGGTCTCTTCGGGGCAAATGAAGCTCCACCGGAAGGTGTTCTCCTTGCCATCAGCGTAAGTCACTGGCAGACAGACATGGAAGATCTGACAATCGTTCTCCACATCAGCATAGTAGCCATACGATTTGTTGGCACACGAAAAGCTATCCGTGATGTCCGCCCTGATCGAAGTGGCATTACTTGGCAATGTCAAAGTGCCCACCAAGGGAGCAGCTGCTTCCGCTTCCGTTTGTACTTCTGACTCTGTCTCCGTCTGCGTCTGAGATTCCTGAGACATTACAACGCTATCCTCGCGTGCCTTTATGGGCATATTCTTCCTCTGAGTAGAAATTATAGGAAAGATATTATTATTAACCCAACAGGCGGTCATTCAGCTAACGATCTACGTGCGACGCATGCGCAACTTGCGCGTTTGAATCACAACGCAGCACGTGACGTGACGTCTTTATACCTTAACCGTGCCTAAGAGGGCAGTCGAAACAAAAATTTCACTTGTGTTCTAGTTTTTGGCGTTAAGTGAAAACTGAATTACCCAATGTCCCCCCTCCCTATATATCACTATCTATTTTTTGGGACCCTCCTCCCTCACTTGTGTGCACTTCGCACCTGGCAGCTGGTTAACCTTTTTGGTCAACGCTGCAATTCGATTGGACTTTCGAATGGTTCGGTTGAATCGCTTGAATGTTATCACATCATATTTTTAACCATATCGATTTGTTATTTATACACTTCAGTTATGCATTTCAATTAGTTTGGACAATCTAGCTGGCGGCTTTCAGTCACGCAGCAAAAACATTTTGGCGGGGGAAATGAAGTTAAAGTTGGTTGAAGCTTCTGGAATATTTGTGGATTTTATGAAGTGATCGTAGCAAATTTAGCAAAACCTTTTTAGTATTATAATTATTTATGATATCATATTTTGTGGTAATTTTGAAGATGTTTAATTTGGAAGTTAATTTTTATTTTTTCTAGAAATAACATTTCTCTCTACTATTAATAATTATTAATTTTTGTAAATATAAATAATATGTGGAACGATTCTAGATGCATGAAAATTTACTGGACTTATAAAAATTCCAATACTTTATCAAAGAGTAGAATTATGCTAATGTTATTTTCATTCTTTTTTGAAAATATTATCTATAAATTTCTGAAGTTGCCGCAATTTACTCATCACGCTCAATTTTTTTGGTTTTTAATAAATAAAAATTATACATTTTAATGTATTCATATGTTCGCTATTGTTGTTTCATTATCATTTTGCTATTTTTACAGGTTTTTCCGTGCGATATTAGCACCAAATACTCGGTTTCGATGTCTTTATGAGTCTCATTCCAATTGCCAATCGCGTTGCCCATCTTGGAGCCAAAGAGAATGAATGGTCTGTTGGCATCCAAAGCCGGCGAAATAGTTTGTCAGCCATAAATAGACAGAAGTAGAAGAAGCAAACCTGCAGCTGTCTCTAAAAATACTCCTCAGCGCTGCAGTTAGCCGTTAAAAGGCTAAACGTTTGGCATACCAACTAAGCACTAGCTGAGTGAAGACAGGCTTATGCAAATGTCACAAGCAGCAGACGACGACACTTTTTGAGTATGGAATGACTAAGTCAACTCCATTAAAATTTCAGACTATGCCTCGACAAGGCAAGCCAAGCCAGAAGGCACATTTCATTAACAGTTTTTCATTGACCGTTTCGATTTCCGTTAGTAAACGGAAGTCGTCTGCAATTGCAACCCAAACGAATCGGAATCGGAATCAAATTCGATATCCATCACCCACCTGTTGATTGAGTGGTCCCGCGTTGCAGCAGACGCTCAAGAAGATCAGGGCACAAATGTACTTCCACATGATGTTGCACAAATTGTTCAGTTATATGTTATGTATATATATTTATCACTTTTGTATATCACGAGAACTCTTCTTTCTAAATTTGAATTGACTTCTTTTCCACTTTCCACTTAATTGCTAATGCACATAGTAATAATCCTTTGCGATCGATTTTAAACGTGAGTTATATACAGATGTGTGTGTGTCGGGGCGTATGTGTGTGTTAATCCAATTTGGCGTATCCAGGCGTATGTTTCACACGCGATCTGAGTAGATCTGTCTATATAGAGTAAACCAAAGCTTGCACTCGCACACCTGTGAGGCACCGTTGGCTTCCAAATACGAACTGCGACCGACGAACCAATGCGACGCCCAATTTATATATTCTTCACTTTGATTTATTAAGAATGCAAAAGGTAGAGAAAACCCAACAAACGACAACTCGCACACGCACACATACACACACACATTGTCACTTACAGGTGCGTGCGGCAAAGAAATGTAGGCGACAACAACAACTACAACGATCGCACTCACTATCACAATTACAATGACAATGGCAAATGCTCACGTTGTTGTTGTTTTTGTTGTTTCTTTTGCCACTTCGGCTTCGGCTTCTGCCGCGGCTTTTGCTTCTGCTTGTGCTGTGTAAACGTGACGTGGATGCCAGTGGAACTTAGTGGAACGCATGTGGTGGAAGCCAAGCACCCAAGCTAAGCACCAACGCAAAGCAGTGCAGCAAGCAGTCCAAATAATCCTACGACAGGAGAGCGAAAATTTAAGATGCGAAGAATAACGAATTTAAGATTATTGATTTTCTTGCTATTTTAATTAATAGATTTTTATTAATAACACATTTTAAAATAAAATCCTTTACGTTCACTAAAAATACATTTACTTGTAATATTTACTTTGCTATTGTGGTAATCATAATTGCTAACTAATAAATATTTAAAAACAGGTTTTTTGTACAATCATACTAGCTTCTAATAATGGAGTAAAAAACTGTAGTGATAAATATGAAGTTTTACTTAAATTGAATTATATAGATAACTACACTGATCAGTTTCGTATTATTTGTACTCACTTTAAAGGAGTGCTCATAAACAACTGAACCCTGTCTCATACTCAAATGCCGCCTGCTTATTATGCCAGACATATTTATAAGACTCAATCTTCTCCAGCAAGCCAACAAGATCACAGCCCACAGATAGATGCCACTTTGAATTGCCGCCCGTAAAATAAACATGCTGTTGTTGGGCGACGTTGGAACACTCATATAATCGTTATTCTTAGCGCCAGCAGTTTGTGTGTACAACACAAATCAAATCGAAACTCCAAAAGTAATTAATAAGAAAAAATTATAAAATTACTACTAGCTCGAACTCGTATACTTTAATGGCAACTAGCTATTTCCGATGCCAATGGCCTCAGTTAGCTTTCGCTTTTTGCTGTGTGTGCGCACTGTACGTGATTTTGATAGAACAGTGTGATGGGAGCAGCGAAGGGCGCTGAAGAGGAACACCGCCACCAAACAGACTTATTAAATAAACTCGTTAAATTAGAAATTCATAATTGACGCGTAATACCCGGTACGTGTAGCCAAAAGCCAAAAGGCAAAGGCACAAGCTACGTATGTCGACCAGTGCGCGAAATGGTAGCAAACCATTCTAAATTATTAATGCGCCTTAATAAGCGTCGCTTGTTTTGGTCTCTATGTGAAAGCCACAACATGATGATATTTCGTTTGTTGCATAATCCTTTCTTCTCCTCCACTTCTCTGCTCGCACTCTCTGCCCATGGCAATGAACTCTAACGAAGTGTTTTCTTCTTTATTCTCCATTATTTTTTTTGGCCAATCTCAGGTGTGTTTGGTTAGTTCTCTAAGTGCTGCTAAAGCTCCACTTGGTACACATAAAATTGCAATCTCACGTCTGAGGCAATCTTTCGAGTGTAATCTCTGGAGAAGAGTGCGAGAAGCAGAAGAGAACCACTGAGCAGACATGTTTATGGATAAACAATTTTCTCAGTAATCAGACTATCAACTATGCACATAAAATTCCTTGGAAGTGTGACACACTGAAAAGGAAATAAGGAGAAGATATGATGCCCATGGGTGCTAATAGCAAAAAAAGTTGAGCTCATAGTTAGTGTCGATGGTTATAAAGAGTTAAAAAAGTAATTTGCAATTAATAGTATATAAGATCGGTTTAACTATGATCAAAAATTATTATATCAAGTCAAGTCTGATGAGACTGTGAGATACTTACTACCCATTTTCAATAAGAGCAATACCGATATACTGTTAGTTGCAAACCGATATACTATAAGTACAAACTAATTCATATTGTTTGTCATAGAAACTAAGACCTGACTGCAGCAACAGTTTTTGCCATATAAACTGATTTCTCAATAATATAATATATACAAATATTATTTTTTTTTTCTCTTCACTGCTTCATAGTGCCAAAATAAATAAAGCCAACTTTTCTATTCAAAGTCTTATATCATTTTTTTTAAATTGATCTTTGATATATTGATCTATAGATCTCTTTATAGATTAAAATTTGTATTTAACAGTAATCTTCCCCATTATTTATTTAAAATACTTTGTTCTCTTTTCATTGCTCAATAAAGCCAAAACAAAGCCAAGTTTATTAGTATAAAAGACTTCAAAAAGAAAACTGCAATTTTCCATCACACATACCTTCCATATATTTGCTAATGATAGACGCAAAAGTTGGCAGCACCTTCTCCAAAGAGTCGTAATCTTTTACTATCCACCCATATATGGTAGATGGGCAGCTAAATAGCTGTTAAGTAGTTGTAAAGCCTTCGAGCATGATCATTAAAATACCAACATGGATTTTTTGCGCACTTAGCAACAAAGTGATTTAAGCTGCACTTTTGGCTGAAATACAGAAGGAACAGACAAACAGTCAGACGGACAGACAGACAGACGAACAAAATGTAAAACGTGCAGAGATAAAGCGATTGACAAGAGGGCGACGTGTTAAGCAGAAATTCTATATATGAAATGAAATGAAATGAAATGAAGTGAAGTGAGTTTTTGCTGGTGCTGGCAAAAAAACATGACTGGAATTATGATAATGAAATTATGAATAGAATGGAGTGGGGCAAACATTTACTCATAGAGGCGATGACAACGGGGAGGGGGAGGGGATTGCTGCACAGCATGGTCATTATGGAAGCACTGTAGAAATTGCAGACTTAATTTCAGACTTTGACTTTGACTTTTTCTTTTCTTTTGAACGTTTTGTTATTTTTTTTTTTTTTTTGGTATTTTTGGTGGATTTTCTTATTGTATTTTAATGCAATGGGAAACACGTGTAACTTTCTAAAATGCAAATCAAAGTGCAATGGAAAAATATCATGAGCACTTTTCAAATTTTAAAATGTCCCAAGTCGCTGGACACGTGGGCGTAGATCCCCCTCAACACCCCCCCAATCAATAGAGGGAAAGAGATAGAGAGAGAGAATGTGTCGTGCAGTGCGTATACGTGATGCAGCGACACTTTCTAGTGCAGCACTTAAATTAATTAAATGTTGATATCATTTCACTCTTCTCGTTGTTGTTGTTGTTGCTGTTGTCGTGTGGCGATCACATCAAATGCCTCAACTTGATGGCAGCAATGACAGTCGCACGTCGCCGCCTGTCGTTTAGTGGAGCAGCAGCAATAAACGCGCTTAGAAAATTATTTGTATACACTTCTCTTCTTTTTTTTTTTTTGCATACGTGGCGAGCACTTCCTTCGAGTTCTATACAAGCTCAACTCTGATATTTTTTTGGCAAAACACGCACGTTGCCCCACTGAGGCGCTGGTTTAACCGTTATTTCACCGACATCCATCGGCCAGATTCGCCAAACAAATTTTGCACAAAGAATTTCAATTGATTTTCGTTTTTTTTTGTTGCAGGAACTCAACAAGAACATATATTGAAGATTGGTATCTACATGATATATGGCCATTGGCCACACCCACCCAAGACTGTCACGAGGCCATCACCGCCCACAGTTGAAGTTGAAGTTTAGAAAGTGCTGAAATAAATAAACTAAACTATTTCTCTCCCACCTCGGTTTTGATGATCATCAATTACTTATGTGCCACACGTTTGCAGTCACCTCCGAGAGGCTCCCACGCAGTAGTGCAGTCCTCCTCCTCAAGGGGGCAATCGAATTTTTATGGCCAATTTCATTGATTTTAATTTTGCTAATGATAAACATTTCTTTGCACGAACCCCAAAGAAACAGAAGCACCAACACACACATAGACACACTCTCGAGCACTGCTGTGATTGCTGCCTCATGATAAGAGGCATGTTGCGGCATGTCAATTCGCTTTTCTTTCGCCTGCCCCCCGCATGTTGCATGTTAATGGGCCAAGCAACACGAGCTTTTCTTTCAATTAGTGCAGCACTCTATGTGCGCTTTAAACAAGGTCAATATCAATACAAGTGGCAATAAAACGTGTCAGAATGCATGTGAAATGTCGTGCGATCCGACTCCAAACTGGACCTTTGATCACTTTCTTTTTGGTCGGTCAGAGTCTGACTCTGTCTCTGTCTCTAGGGGGTCGAATATCAATCAATTCTTCAACTCTTGTCATCCGTGCATCCCAATCACAATCCATCAATTGTTGTCCACAATTTATTGACCATAAATTGGCCATCTTCCAGCTTGTTTTGACGTTTGTCAAACACAAAACTTAATTGCTTATTACAATTATTGCCAAACATTTTGCCAAGTTCCCCCTTAAACCAAAATTCATCCACTCAAAATTCACAACACGCATCGCGCATGCGCAAATTGTCGTGGCAACGAGACAATCGAGACAAAGCGACACAATGAGATACAACAATCGTTGTGACTGAGCACTGAAAACTGAGCATTGAAGACCGAAGACACCCATCCGCGATTTGTCTAGCGCATTTATGGGAGCACGTCGCACCTATTTGGTATTACGGAGCAGTTCCATCGCCCAGAATTGGGCCACAAATTAGAATCAAGTGCACGGCGACACAGGTGAAATTTCGAAATTCCACATAGAATTGACCGCATTCTGAAATTATTCGCTGTCTTCTTTCTTTTTTGCAAGTTATTATTGGATACTCTGCAAGTCAAAACAGGAAGTGAAACCGATATAGAAACATCTGCTCGGAATACGCAAGATATACTAAAAATCCCACCTGAAGATGTGCTCTGCTCCAAAAACAAAAATTTCTATTCCAAGTTCGCGAATAAATTTATAAACTATCTTCTCTTGATATAAAATGAATATATGTGCTGTACATATTTTCTGTTGAGATTTCTGTTTAGTTTTAGTACAACTTTGAAGATGTAAAGACCACACAACTATGATTTACTAAAAAAAATAACGCGTCAGATATTCACAAAAGCGATTAAAACGAATAAACAAAATCAAAATGAAAGAAATTAAAAATAATGTGTTTGAAATAAAATCTGTTTAACTATTCTTGTTGATATTTAAAAGTGGTTTGAAAAGAAAGTAATTTAAAAAAAAAACTCTAAACAAAATGCCTACAAAATTTAATAAAAAGATAGAAAACAAAACATTTTTCTATTTTGCATTTAAAAATATAGTTAAGGAATTTAACTAATTTCAAAAAATTAACAAACGTCTATGAAATTAAAATAAATAAATTTAAAGTTATACAACTTCCATAAATTTAAATGTATTATTTTGTGACTTTTAATAACAAGCAGCCAATTAAATGCAGTTCAGAAATAAATAATATATTTAAAAAATCCCGAAATAAATCAGTGTCTATAAAAACAAATATTATTCCAAATAACATATATTTAGCAGGCAGCTAATCTGTAGAATTGAAATATATATACTTACAAATTGAAAATAATTTTCCTAAATAAATCAATGTCTTCAAAATATTAAATTCCAAAGATTTTCTAACTCCAGAAATAAATATCTGCTTACCAAAAATCATCACTGCTGAAAAAATTCAAATTCCACTTTAATAACAAATAAAAATGCAAATAATCATTTACAGTTCTTGAAGAATTTAATATGGTTCATAATAAATAACATACGAGTACAATAAATAAAACGAATAAATTACTTAATACTACAATTAATTTGTTCTATGTTGAAAAAAAAATTGATAAAGTTATCAACTTGGGATTATTGCACTACATATAAATCAAGATAAATTTCTACTAAGGCGGGGTTATAGCTAAAATTGTTTTACTGGCATTTGTGCTAAAATTAATTTCGAATAACTAGGACTATATGGGGATTATTTAATAATCAGCGTCATATTACGATATCGAAATAAATATTAGGTTAGGTTAGGTTAAACATTAAAGATAAATATGTAATGCTGAATGTTCCCATGGGGCGCACTCACTGCCACTGATATTGATTGCGATATGCCAGATAATGGGCATCTTGGGCCTGTTGCTGCTGTGGCTGTGTTCTCAGCTGATAGCTGTCCGTGGAGGAGTCCACGTCCTCGATGGAGGGATCCGTTTGCAGCGAACGCTTCCAGTAGCTACCCTCACCGCCCCAATCATCGCCATGGTCCTCGTAATGGTGCTGATGATGAGCATGTTCGACATAGACAACCTAGTTAGAAACAATTCAAATACGGCGTGAAGTGAGAAACACCACAGGAAATACCAAAGAGCCCAGAGTGTAAGAGCTGTGACATGGACATGATATGGGATATGATATGATATTATATTTGAATGAATGATGAAGAGCATGGGGAACAATCGATTTGTCTTTCGCAGGGGAAAAGGGATTTTCGGGGGATAACCTGAGGCTAAGGCTGAGGCTTTAGGCGTTACTCTAAGACACGCCCATACTTACACATTGTGGGGAACATTTTTGAATACGCTACGATTTTGTTTTGTTTGAATTGAATTTTTTATGGGATTTGCTTTTGATTTATTTTTTAAATTTCTGTTACTGTTAATTGCTGTAGCTGTCCAAAATTAATACCATATCTGAAACCAAAAAGGTCTGAATTTGTTAGCACACGGAACATTTTCGAGGTATGTAATTTATGGAACTGTTTTTGTAAAAAACGGAAACCGCAGCTTGAAGTGAAACTTCTGTGTAACTGTGTACGAATTCGAAAATTATATACATATTTGAAGTGTTGTACCATAGGGAGTGAAAGAGAGTAATAGGAGAAAAACAGATAGAAAAAACAGATTGGAAAACGTGAAGTTTTTGCCAAAAACAAAAACAAAAACAATTGCTGTACTTAAGAAACAATAATTTCGTATATAACTGAAAAAAGGGTGCAGAAGATCCATTTAGAACAAGAAAACATTGGTCTCATAACCGGAACAAGTTGTGTTCGTGTGTGTTCTCCAGAACAAAAACAAAAAACACATTAGCAACAATATTAAGGTGAACACAACGGACGCCCGCCATGGGCCACCTCAACTCACCTTGGACGGTGTGCCGCCACGCTTGACATCGATCCAGAAACGCGCGATATTGATGAGCAGTCCGATCAGCGCAATGGCAAAGAACTTGATCTGCAAGTGAGCGCCCAATATTTTCAGCAGCAACTCGATTTTGGCCTTCAGCAGAGTACCAATCAGCGCCAGCTTAGCGAGTGCCTTCCTCTTCTTCTTCTTCTTACCGCGTGTAACTGTGAATCAAGTTGCATCGATTAGTTGATGATCATGACAAAATTCATAAAAAAAACGCAGTAAAACAAAAATAGTAAATCTTTCAGCGATATTTATCGCTTGGGAGGGTGGTGTTTGTTAGTATGAACTGCAGTGCGCGTAAGTGCGTTAACGGTAACGAAACGATAACGATAACACAACAAGCATTCGAGGCAATTTATGTACAAAAAAATAACTTAAACATGCGAGCAAAAAATCAATTTGGGCACATCAATTGTTTGCCCGTTTAATTGTAGCTTAAAAATAACGATTTGAATCTTTGAACTGCATGCTATGATAACTGCTTAAACACGCACGCAAACCACCACCAATGTAAACTGCTTGCTCAAGCAGTGCAAATAATTTGGTGTACATGCTTCGCAGCTGACTGCTACGACATGCACAAGTTACAAGTGAAACGAAACGAGTTGGAGGAAAAGAGATTGCGACTAAAACACGCTTGCAGAGTAGGCTAAAAATTTGTGTTAAATTAAAAAGTGAAATATTTAAATGCTTAGAAAAGTGAAGAAGCAAAAATTTAAGATATTTTATACTTAAATGTACACATTTGCCTACTCTGCAAGTGTAGTTAATCGCACTCTTTTTATAAACCAATTTATACAACCTAAATCTAAAGATAGACAGGCACTAAGTTGTGCTTAGGAAACGGTGCGCTAAAGTCATTGAAAACCACACGCAGCAAACAACACACACCTCCGTTACTTCTACCATAATTTGTTGAGAATTTATGCTTGCGCTTTCCACCGCCGATGCCAACTCCGCTGTCGACCAGATCTTCCAGCAGCTCCAGACCGAGGGGGATCGCTTGACTCGTGATCTTGCACCAGCACCGTCGAACCTTGTTGACCCTTCTTCTTGCGCTTGCCACGCTTCTGCTTCCTCTTAAACGGCTTCGCACCACCTTCATCTCCGCCATGACCATGACTGACAATCGGTGAATCGCTCTCATGCCCGAAGTCCACATCGTGATGCTCTGGCGCCGCCTGCACTACGACCAATGTGGCTGGCTGTTGTTGCTGTCCCTTCTTTTTGTTCTTCCGCTTGTTCTTCATCTTCTTTCGCTTGCCGCCGCCAGGCTTTTTCACCGCACCCGTCGCATCCTCTGCGCCATCCTCGAGTTCTATGAACTCCACGCCACCTGAAGTGCCATCTCCATCTGCGCTAAGCACCGAGTTTTTCACCTCTTCATTGGCATTTCCATTTGCATTAGCAACTTCGACATTGGCGGCGGGCTTCTTCACAATTGGAACACTTTCATTGTCGGGCTCATCTTCCGCTTCATCCTCTTCGGCATCGCTGGTTTCCTGTTCACCATCAGATCCATCCGCCTCATCCTCTTCCTCGCCGGTATCCGCACTGTCGGCAGCATCCCCTTCGCCTTCAGTATCAGCATCAGCTTCGGCGTCCGTCTCATCGTCATAGTCGGCGTTTTCACTATCGCTGGAAGCCGCTTTCGGTGCCTGCAGATATTCATATTCACGGCCAAGGAAACTACGAAACGAATCAGAAAAAATAAAAAAAAATTCATCAGAAATGGAAAGAGATAAGAAACCTGAAACACTCGAATTGTTACCCGTCCATCGTTTCGGCCAGATACTCCTTCATGTATTTCGTGCCAATTTCGATTTTCTTCAGCAACGTCGACGGCTTCTCACTTATGGGCAGCTCGGAGGCGCTGTAGCCACGTCTCTCGAGCGTTGCGTTCAGCTGTCGATCGGCTTCCACTGTACAACGCAAAATAATAAAACATTTAAGTGAATTTTGTAAATACCAAAAGGTAGTAAATGTAATTGCAACATTATTGCCAGCAATTAAATCTGACATTATTTTGATTTTTTAAGTTCATTTCGTTCTCTTTGTTGCTCTCATTTTCTCTCAGCTTTGCGAGTACAAAAATAAAGCAACAAATGCACTTTCTGGGTCTTTAAGCAATTTGCAAATTTCACTGACTTTGATTTTCTCTCGAGTGCATAAATCATAAGCCATAAGCTGAAGAGCAGCAGCGCGACAGCTAAAAGCTTTTGTCTTGTTAATTAAGAGTGGACAATTAACACCTCTTTCACTCTTGACGCCGCTGCTCAGAGCTTAGACCTAACACAACTTTGTCCAATATGTTTGCTCACCTTTCAACTTTTGCCATTGCACCGACAACTCGGCATCCCACACATCCAAAATTCTGGCCGATCGTTGGCGAGCACACGTCCAAGGTTCGTCACGTATGGGACACAGAGCCAGATCCAAATATGGTGAGATTTCTGCAAAATAAAAAAGAGAGAAGAAGATGATGATGAACACGATTGAGTTTTTGGTCAGCGGAATTTGGTCTGATTTTTTGGCGTTTGCCGCTTTTCCATTTGTAAATATTTGAGTGAAAGTACGCACAAAGCCAAAACGACGGACGACGGAACAACAACAAACAGTGATAACACCTTGTGTGGCAGCAGTTGCAGTTGAAGTCGCATCCGAAGCTGCCACTTGTGGCATTGTCAGCGGCAACTTGACGCATACCTTGTTCAAGACATGGCTAATGCCTGTGGTTTTCTAATGGCCAAGCAAAGCACTCGAATGCGGTGGCAACCACTTAAAGATGCAGTGAAAATGCTCGCAATTAATCAGAGTGCAGCTGGCGGCCAGTTACAACAAGTTAATTGCCCGCAAATTAATTAAAATTCAATCAATTGTGGTACCTAGTGAGCGACAGCCATCACATGGCAATATTTTTGTGGTGATGATTTTTTTATTTTGTTAAATGAAAATTGAGCAATTATTTTGATTAGCTTTATTGCCTGGCTACCTTTTAATTGCACGTTGCACGTTGTAGGTTACACGTTGCCACAGCTGCAGCTGCAACGTTTTGGGAAAAATTTTACTTTTCAATGAGCTGCTGTGTACTTTGACCCAAACGGCAGCTAATAGTGTCACAGCGATGAAAATTTCAATGCCAAGAGAAAGCTTCGCCTCGTGTGCAACGTGCAAGTAGGATGCGACATTTGAGCCTGTGAAAAATTGGTTGTTTATCTTGCAGCAGTTGTTGCTGCTGTTGCAGCTTGTCGTGGTGTCGTTTAACCGATAAAAATCCTTGTCTACAAAACCCACGCCAAGAGCTGCCTCCTCAGCACATTTTGACATTTGTTTTGCCAACTTTGTTTTGTTTTCGGTAGTCTTTGGCAACTGCCTGTGGATCTTTTCACTTTTTTCCCTCCAGGCAGGAGGGCGTGCGATCAATGCTAATGCACCCTGAACTAAGTTCAATCTCCTCTCACATTTGTCTCTCTATCTCTCTCTCTGTAACCCTTTTGTAGCTGACATGACAATGCCCATGAGCTTGGGCTCGAGCTACTTAATTTTCATTTACAATTTGAACTTTCACTGCAATTGAAATTTATGCGTCCGTCGGTTTATTAAGGCATTGTACAAAGTAAAATGGGGCGTGGTCAATGCGAACTGAACTTGATGATGGGTGACGTGTTTTTATATTTGCATGCCACAGCCAAAGAAGAACGGCTCATTGACTGCATGTAAAAACAAAACACAACAAAACTGTAAACGCTGCTCCGGCTTTTACACATTTGGGCCAACTGCAAAATTACAACCAAACTGCCAACTACCAACTGAACATAACTGTCCAGCCATATGCCATAAATCGCAGTTACCTATAGCCAATGGCTAGGCATAACAGTAGCTCATAAAATATTAGCATAATCACCTACGAATTCTCAAAAGATAAAGTTGTTAGGTTTTGAAAAGCCAACAATTTGAAAGTGAAATACATTGTGATTACTCCACGGATCAATGTATTTAGTTAGCCCGGTTATTTAGTTTATTTTTTTGTGCTGAATAATTTATGAACACATTTTCACTGCATTCAATGTAAATGCTAAATAATATGCTAGCTCTGTGCTAGTCTCTTTTTTTCAATTTCCAGTTTTTTTTAAAGAATGCAGAACAAAGAATTTATCAACTTATGTGTTGGATTAGAAATAGAAACTTGTTCCCCCGAAGAAGAAACATGCTTCATCGTACCGTTATGCCAACGAGCTATCGTTGTTGTTGTTGCGACCAAAAGAGAAGAAGAAATAAAAAACAAGCTCAATAAACTTTCACTGGTTTCGATCCATGACTTGGAAGACACCCGCAGACGACAGCAAACAGCAAACAAACGAGCTGAGGAAGATCTACTAAGCAAATCGCGGACATTTTGAGGTCTGGAAAAGTGCTCTGGAAAAACAACATCAGCCAAAGCCAACGTAATTTAATCCTACACGCAAATAAATTGACAGACGGATCGAGGGGGGAACTGCAAAAGGGGAATATTTGTAGTTCGGCATTGTATGTGACTGACCAAACGTGGCTAATGCCTAACTAAATGCCAGACATGCTTTAGTCGCAATTAAAAAATGAAATTTCATTTCATTTCGTGGAAAAACTCACTCAACACTTTTAGTTTTTCCATTCATTCAGTTTTTTTTTGCGCTTAAAAATGTCGCTTTGCAATCGGACATGGACGCAATTTTGTTTTCAGTTTTACAATTGCACGAGTAACACAACGAATCAAAATGAATGAACAGAAAACACAAACAGCAAAAAGCTAACCCAACCAAACAAGTTGTAAGCACATTTACACACACTCCAAGCACACACCAATGTATGATGGTTATAACCCAATTATGCGCATTTTTCAGGTTGTTTTTTGTGTCGTCTCCCCACAAACTCAAACACAAACTGTGCCGACTCCACTTTAATTCACTCGTATTGTGGACAAGTGAATCTGACACCATCATACACCAAACACCATATCATGACTTGACTTGACTGACTTGACTAAGATATCAACTTGTTGGTCAGTTTGTTGTTTACTTTTGCTACTATTATTGTTGCTGCTTCTGTGTTATTATTATGCTCTTTAGAAGTTAGGGTATACTAGCTGATAGACCTATTTTTTTTAGTTTGAGTTAAACTAAATATATCTCCAAACTCTAGAAGTTAGTTTAATATCTAAGCAATAGTTTAACTTTGATTTTTAAGCTTTTCATTTATTATTTTATTTAAGTAGGTTATTAAAATATTAATTAATTCTCCTTTTCAATAAAGACACTCCTTTTATCTCTTAGTTAAGAAGCCTACTTAGAGTTAAAGCATTATTTAACATTGTTTATTATCATTTTTTGTAGATCCATTAATCTGAATATCCGTTTTTTTATGCAAAAGCTAAACTTCAATAAGTAAAGCTGATTTCGCCTTATCTAAGGCTTATCGTTTTAATTATTTAAGTTGGTTATTAAAACATTAATAAAAAATTCAATTTTTAAGGTAGGTTATGTAAACTTTTATTGCCTCTTTTTTATTTTATTTGATTTTATTTGATTTATTTTGTTCCTTCATTTTGTTAAAGTTAAGCGAATATTTTCTATATGTTAAGAAATTTAGTCAAACCTAAAACATTATTCAATATTTTCTTGAATATTTAAGTAGATCTGTTAATCTGCAAATCGGATTATTTTTTTGGAATTTAGAAGTCTAAACAATAGTTAAACTTCGATATTTAAAGCAGATTTCGCTTTATGCTGAGCATTTCTTTAAAATTATTTAAGTAGGTTATTAATTGATTCTTTTATTTATTTTATCATTTCAATAAAGCTATTCTAATTAATGTTTTACTAATGTTAATAAAGCCTATTGTCAAGGCTTTGTTGTATCTAATATAAGTATTCATATTCAAATTAATATCTATTCATTCCAAACAATATGAAAAAAATATGTAATTTGATTCACAAACAAAAAACAATAAATATAAAAGAAAAATTCTTTAATTTAATTCAGCAGAGTCAAAACTCTTTTGTGTGTTAATTTAATTTGCGAACTGTGTTAAGAGGCAAGAAAATATGACCAACTAACCGAGTTTCAAAAGAAAAGATTTTCAATTTGCTGTTTTTTTAAGTATGAAATAATTTGTGTATTAATTGTTCTGTTCAATATATATAATAAGGTTTTTAAGTATGAAGTACATTGTGTATTAATTGTTCTCTTCAATTTGAATAATTATAATAACATTATAATTATTTTTACTACATTCATTCAATCGTAAACAAAAGTTAAACAATTTGGTTTCCTTTATTTACAACAAATAAATAAATTCTTTAATTGGATAACTGTTTTCATTCAAAGAAAAGAAAAGTTTTGTTTCGTATAAAGAGTTTTTAATTCGTTAACTGTTTTATTCAAACCCACCCAATGACAAAGCTTTTTAAGCCGAAACTGTTCTTTCGTTGACACAATAATCGAGAACTTAATCACCAAATGGTGATTATCAGTCTGTTAATTAAGTCTTCAAGCTGAAGCTAAAACAGAAAAACGAATTTTCTGATTTCTTGTGTATTTACTAGCGCATCTAAACTTCGTTCTATAAAACAAGTCTACTTCACATGTTGCTGCTTTTTATGTGCGTCTTCCTTAATGACTCGACATTATGTACAGTTTTGTTTGCCGCCTGCGCCCCCCTCCCGCCCCTGACACACCCCCTACAAGACACCACACTTTGCTCTGCGAAATCTGGCAACCTGCGTAAAAATAATCTGTCTGTGCTTAACGCTCAACAAGTTCTAGTTGAAGTTATAAGTATGACTTGAGTATGACCCATATTACATATGGTTGTGGTAGTGCTTCTATGCTTCTTCTTCTTCTTCTCTCTCTCTGGCACCTTCGCAACAAGTGCAGGCGACCGGCTAATTGCTCGACTTAGACATCAGAACTCAACTGAAGTAAAGACAATATGGAATATGGAGTATGGTAAGTACGAAGTGAAAAAGTGTTGCCGGTTTTTACGAGTTTCTTCTTTCTGAGCTGTCGTTGTTCGCATAACGTAAGAGAGCATGTCACCTGCTCTAAAAAATAAAGTCGAAACCCCTTTTAACCATATTAAATGCGTATTCTTGTTCTGCTGCGTTACCCATGCAGCAAGTCGTTTGCTAATTAAAGGTATCGAGTTGAATTCGTGTCGCCTTGTCAGCTGTCAATTGCCACATCAACTTAGGTTGGGCTGATCAACAATAGATAAGATATAGACAGAGAGAGAGGGAGAGTGGACTAGCTCCAATGGGTAGTCGGGCAGTCGACTATGATATAATGGCTAATAAATTTTGAATGCGCTCTCACATTCAACTTAATGAGCAAAAAAATTTCACTGCAATAAAAAAAAACGAAGTGTTTTTGATTATGTTTCTTTCAGTATGTTTGTTTGTTTTGTTTCTCTTGACTTGTTTTGTTTACGCGTTTACATATGCCAAAAAGAAATTGTACATTTTACATTGCCGCTGAGTCATCCACACGAAAATGTTTAGCCCCAAAAACAAAAAAGAACACATATCTTCGATCAGCATAAATGTATGCTTCCACATGACTTGGCAGAATTGAGAACTTACGATTTAGTTGTCGAGCAATTGGCTTAGCTGCCACAACTGGCGACCAAGCCAAAGACGAGGTGGTGGCAGGTGCAGGTGCGGCGGCAGGTGTGGCAATTGCAGCCAGGCTCCAGGTATGCGTCAATGTGAATGACATGAGCAAACAGCAGCTAAGCAGCAGCTGCCCAGCGCCCGCAGTGGAACGCTGCCAATCCATATTTAGTTAAGCCAACTAACTAACGCACAGTTACAGAAAAAAAACCGAGTTGGAACTGATGGAAGATGCCGTTAAATGTTACAGAACTGTTGCAGTCTTTTCTTCGAAAAGAAACACACACACACACTGATTTATATACACTTATCGACACGCAAAACTACAACGGATCTTTGTTCCATTTTTCTCAAAGCACTCTTTTGATGTGTGTCTTTGTGTCTTATGTCCAATAGAAGTCACCGAAGCCCGTTCAATTAACGCACTTATAAATATTCAAATTCAAATGTTCATCGCCGGCACACAGGAAGAGGCACAACTAATGTCTGTTACTTCGATCTTAACACGACCAAGTTCAAGGTAAGATTGAGCCATGACGCGCATACGTAAGAAGTTTTATACCAAACCATGCAGCTCACTTCGAGCTGTTCAGCTCCCAAAGAGAGCGCAATGTGAAAGCTGCTACTGCTGCCGTCGTGCTCTTCTGTGGAAAGTGAGCAGCCGCATGTGGCCAAAGAGCCAAAAGAGCACACAAGACACACCACAAACACACACACACACACACATACTCGTAGTTCACTATGGGCATGCTTGTTGTAGGCGCAATATAGCGGCTTCTCCATTTGAATATGTGAATTTTTTTCGGATTTTTAGAGGGACCCAAAACTGCGCCATACTTCAATTAAGCTGTCTACTTAAGACACATCGAGTGTCACATGAGGTGATATACGAGTCTTGTAAGTGGAATTTGCAGAACTTGTTGCCTTCAGTCTCGACAGGGATTAGAGGTGGGCGAAGGAATTACATTTGAATGTCGTGCATTGAGGCATGTATTTAAAACTGAAAGTCTTCAATCCTTGTCGAAGCTTGAAATGCGAAAGTGTTTCTTAGTTTTAGAAAAATGAATTAAATTGCAATTATTCCAACACAACATAGCAAGTTTAGATTTATATATTAATATGCAAATTGCTTTAATCCTACATCAATGTAAAAATTTATTTAAATTACCCCTGGGATATTGTTCGATTAAGAAGAAACTGAGACATTTACCATGTTATCAAGTTTTTCTATCGGCGATGAAAGTTAATTACTCGAAACTTTATTCGCACATCGTTAGTTTTTGTATTCGTTTTAATAAAAACAACTTTCAGATCCTGAATCTGTTCATTGAATATGTAACATATATCAACTCACATTTTTCGTTAATAGTTTCTATATTGCCTTTTAAGCTTGATGTTCTTTCTTACAATATAAATTTAAGAAAAATAATCTTAAAATAAGATTTTAATGTTGAAAAACTTTTATGTCTAGATTTTTATATTGAAATTTCATTTTAAGATTAAAAACATATTTATTTAAGATTCAAGTTTTTAATCAAGAATGTTTCATTCTATTTTTAAAAGTAGATTGTAAACCTTGATTTAAGATTTCTTCGATTATCTAATTAAGCAAATTAAAAGTAAGAGTTTATACTTTTATGTTCACTTAATATTATAACATTTTTATGCTGACTTAAATAGAAACATATGTAATAAAATCGAATAATTTTAGACAGCTAAAAGGTGCTAAAGGGAATTAATATTGTTTTTGTTAATATTGAAGAAATCAACTAAATACTTATCGCAATATCATATTTAAAAATAAAAATGAAAAACTTAAAATAGTAAGTAAATTACAAACTAATAACAAGTAAAACCCAAAATAGTAAGTCACTTAAGTAAACTTCTTTTATTAGTTACTAAACTGTGCGCAACGAATACTGCAAATCATGCCCAATACTTTAAGCACACGAACCCTTCATTTAGCACCCATTTGGGAGTCTCACGCATTGCGTCAACTAATTTATTTGTTAATGTAATTAACAACACGTTTACGCAATTGATACAGTTGCATCATTTACAGATTCTCTGACAGCGCTTTTTTTGTATTTTAATTCACAAATTTTCTCTAGCAAACGCGACAAAACGAAAGTTTTCTAAAATGTTTGTCAAGCGAAATGCAGCTTGGCTGGCCCAAAGCATTTTATTGTGCTGTGTTCTTTTATTGACCCTGTCAATTATCACACTAATGTTATTTAGATGTAGGCTTTTGGGCAGAGCCCAGCCCAGTCCATGGCTAGTTAAGTACATTCATAGATCCGCATGTTGGGGGCGCTGTCTCCAATCGCCAGACCAGTTAGTTTATAGTGTAAAGATCTTTTATTTTCAGTTTGCTTGACAATTTCTACACCTGTCACTTGTGTCTGTCGATAGAGGTGACAAAAGGAAAGTTTGCAAAAAAAATAAATTAATAATAATTCGCTGAACAGCGGAAGAGTGACCAAAAAAAACAACCGAAAATCAAATACCAAAAACATCGAATGACGAAAACCACTCAACTCAACGGCGATCGCATTTTGATTTTCGGATTACGAAATTACGAATTGAAATTAACAGTCCAAGCACGTGGCGCAGACGACGAGTACTCATGCTTGTTGTATCAATTTCACTTTCTTTCTGGTTAAGATGCGAAAAAAGTCAATTAAAAAGGAATAGAGGAATAGGGCAAACGCAGACAGTTTGTCAAAGGTAAAAAGTCTGTGGCCACGATGATCACATTGACATCCTCTGATGTCCATGCTCATGTCCAATTATCATGTTAGCTGGCGAGTGAGATCAGACAGCAGGTCTCCAGTTGGTTGTGGCCCAGTCAGTCTCAGTGTCAGCATTGGCATTGCCATCGCCATCCTGTCAGCTGCAATTATCCATATTTTGCAGCAGCAAAAGACAAAAGCCGTTGCCGATGGTCGATTGTCGGCTGGATGGTTAGACTGTCGGTGGCACATGATTTGTGGCCAAACAAAACTGCAAGTGGCCATAAGAAAAAACCTTTCTGGCGTATTTCAATAATCGGCATTGGCAATGCGTTAGAAAGCAGTGAAATTTGTGTGATCAGCTAAAGCGACTCTTCAGTTTGGCAGCAACAAGTTGTAATATATAGACAGCCACGCACTTGACCATGCGAACAAAAAGGCAAGAATAACACAAGCTTGTTTGGTAACACAACAAACATACCCTGTAACAGGCAGGCAGGCAGAAAATTGACAAGTCATTGTAATGAGCTCGTGTTGTCTTTAGAGTGTAATAAAATTAAGTTTAACAATTTGTTATTCAACTAACATTTTATTTAGACCTTCATACCATTTGCTATTTTAAATGCTGAGTATTAATAAGATTTGCGCCATTTCATTTTAGTCGGTGAGACTAATTAATTGCCGCGTTTACGACCAGCACTGCAAAAGGCATTGTTGTGATTTTTCTGTTTCTAATTAAAACGCCGCCATAGACGAAGACATCAGACCACAGACAGAAGACAGCAGACTGCAATCCGCCAACAACATACTACATACATACTAGAGACAACAACAATGACAACAACTGAATGTCAAATGCGTGCACTCGTTGGCAAGGACAACTTACAACTTGCAAGCATGCAACTTGTAAACAATCAACTAAGCCGCTTGGCAACTTTGGCGACCGTCTGGCGTTGGCGATTTGACAGCGATTAATATTTAAAGCACTGATCTCCGCTTAGGCTCCTCCCATTAAATGTCCAGCGCTGTCTGATCGGACTTTAATTGTGTGCACAACTGGATCCGATAAATATTTATCGATCACGGAACGAGTCATTAATTTGTTACAGTTGTCAGATTGGTTTTTATGCGCAATTTGGCTTCTGGTTTGCCAACGCATTATTTTTGCTTTCTACGAGGCGGCGCATGTCACACGCTGACCACAAATTTTAATTACGTTTAGTTATTGTGGCAAAAATTGCTGTTTTATTTTAAGCACCCTATACTGCAGTGAAAATCACGAGCTGTCACTTTTGAAAACAAAAGACTTAGAGCACAAACTTGATTGATGGGTTTTTTATAAAAAATGTAGCATACTTCTGTGCCGACATATAAATTACTTCGAAAAGTGCACGTACAAAAAGTGTTGCATACTTTTGTGTGCCGCTTCAATTAGTTTGAGGTTTGAAGGGAATTGGAATTTGTATTTGTTGCATCTTATTAAAACTTGTGGACTGTACAAGTGTTGGTTGAAACAAAGTGAATTGGATTAGCGTAAATTTAGTGTACATATAAAAACATTCAATGAACTGTTCAACAACCATTGACTGTATCCAATTACCCGAAGTATTCTTCCATTGGATAAGCAATCAATAATAATTATTTAATTACCCAAAAAATGCATTAATCATCAGCAAACTAACCAGACGAACTTAATAAACCAATTAACTAAATGGGCTACGCTTTGTTATACAGCAATCAACTGCCAATCGACGCTCTGATTGATCTAATTCCAACTGATCTTTCACTTTGTGCAAATATTTGGAATTTTAAATGAAATTGAAAACCTCAAAATTATGATCAACAAATTTGAATCGTTTTGCTTTGAAGCCCGCAGAGGCGACGCTAATGTAACGTTAGCCCGCACAAAAGAAGCCGTCGCTCGCTTAATCCCGCTAACCGTCGCTCGTCTGTTACCCAAATTGGTAATGTTTTTTTCTGCTCCCCCTTTGGCCTTTTCCATCGACTCGTATGTAAGCAAAAGCTACCGTCGAGACGGTGACTTTGACTTCCATTTCAATGTTCGCGATAATGTCGATGATTAGACGGCAAAATGTGGAGTCAGCACACGCCCATTGTTGAGCTCGGCGTTCGGCGAAAGAAATCTCCAGCGGTGGCACTTGTCAAAAGCCCAATTAATCAAGCGCTACAAAGCTGTCACATTCGATTCCCTCAACTTCGCGGGAAGAAGACTTTCTTCACAAAATTGATCACCAGACGTGACCAAAGCTGTCACGGCAACGTTGCTAATTATTTCAGTAGTTTTTGTTTATATATTTTGTTTTAAATATGCTTAGACTTTATTATAAATAAATAAGTTACAGGCGTTGGTTCATCTTACAGCTATTTACAGTGAAAATAATTTAATTAACTTGTAGGTCCTAACTCAAACGGTTTTAATTACGTAAAGCTGCGCCCCCATGAAAAGTCGCTGACTAAATTGTTTACTCGGTGGTCGTTGGCCGCACTCTGAAAGCCCCCCTCCGTCCAATCAGCGTATCAAGCTACGCGCCGGATACTTTGTGGGCAGCAGCGACATGGGATCCGTGTTGTTTGGCACCTCAACGTGCTGCTCCTGATACTGTCCCGTTGGCATATAGGCGCCATAGGGATCCGAGCGACTGGCCCAACCATTGCTCGACTCATAGTTGTAGCCAACTTGATTGGCCAGCTGTGCTTGGGTCTGAGCATTGCCGTGAATGTGCAAATGAATCTCCTTGCTGGGTGGAGGATGATGAGGCGATGCTGGTCCCGAGCCACTTAGGCCAGTTGGTCCCCAAGATTCCTTGGCATGTGGATTCCAGCCGGGATAACTGAAACTGGGTGCCGCATTCTCATACGAGCCAAAGAGACTCGTCTTGAGGGTCAAGAATTTGCCCAAAATAGCCAAAGCATTCATCACAACGAGCACCTTGAGCAGGAACAGAGATTTCATGCCGATGGCCACGAGGAATGCTACCATGGCTGAGAGCACGCCAAACTTGAAGATGATGGGTATCAATGCCATTTGCAGACGTCGAATCTTGCCAAACGTGCGGCCCTCTGTGAATATAAAGTGAGAAGTGAGAGATTATTTATTAAGTGAAATAGCTCTTCACGCTTTGGCAAAGTTCGTTGCCTCAGTCTTTTGGTTTTTCATGAAAATTGCTTATTGAATCGGTATCGTTGGCAAATTAAGATTCGTTTTTAGTATTACAATAATGATTTCATTAACAAACAGACCTGAACGCCGCCAAGAAAGTCCATTAAAACAAAAAAGACGCAAATAAACACATAAATATTTTCTCAGCGTTGAAAAATGTGCGTGGCTTTTTTATTTTTGCTTTGTTTTGTTCGCTGTTTTTTTGCTTTTTGTTTTTTTTTTTTTTGATAAATATAATAATTTACGCGAGTCTAGAAAAAATGCGGAAAGTGAAATTACAACGAGGTGCTTGCTGTTGCCATGAGAAATCAAAATACCAACTCATACAGCGAGGGGATAAATTTACTCTGTGTGTTTGTGTATGTGTGTGTGTGTGTGTGCTCAGGAGTTAACACCTCTTAAGCATCTCTCTATAATCGCATGCTATTTTTGTTTACTTATGTTATTTCATATCTTCGTCGTTGTCTTCTTGTTTTCTAGCAAGTCAGGTTTCATTGAAAAACGAAAGTGAATCGAACAACGGACGCAAAGCGATGTGAACAAATTAAAGTTGATTAGAGCAGTCGCTAATCAGTGGCAATCGGTGTTTGAATTGCGTAAATGCAATCAACGCCTCACTAATTGTTTGGGCATTTGTAATTTGGAGCAGAGCATTGAGAGCTGCTGCAGCTGAACGCTACTCACCCACGGCTGATGCTGTGGCTGCTGGTTTTTCATCGTCGTCGCCGAAAAGACTTTCACTCAGATCGCTGCGCAGCCAACTCCAAAGTGTGCGGACCATGCCCCAAACACTCAGATCTGTGGGATCAACGGCAGGCTTCACTTCGTTCTTGTTGTTTGTTGTGGCTACCGCGGCATCCTTATCAGCTTGCTTCTTCACTTTCTGCTTCTTCACCTTCTCCTTCACCTTTTCCTCCTCATCGTCATCATCGTCGTCGTCGTCATCATCATCGTTGTCATTGGTAACGATATCCTCATCGTCATCATCATCATCGTCATCGTCATCGTTGGCCGCGTTTTCTATAGCTGCCTGGGCAGCTTCTACGGCTGCTTCGACTGCTGTCTCTGCATTGTCTTCATTGTTATTGGCATTGGCCGGCGGCTTTTCGACCTTTTTAGTGATTTTGGCGCCCAATGCGCTGCTCAGACAGCACAATGCCAGCAGCAAGGCGAGCACCGAGCGTCGCGCACTTGAACTCTTTGTGAGAAACTGAAAGTACAAATGGGAGAGGAGAAATTGTTGTAACGAGCTTATGTATGTATGTTTAACTGCATTGTTCAGATATGACATCAAAAAGCCGCTTGAGACGCATTTCATCATAGTTGTCTATACGCACATGGAAATTGCGTAAACGAAAGACTTAGGAAACGAACCTGCTGCTAGACCAAAATGCCCAACGACCACTTCACTTGCCATCGTAATAACAGTTGTGAACACTTTTCAGAATGCACTAAACCCAACCTGCCGCCACTTCAACGCACTCATAAAACATTTTATGACACATTTTTTTTTTCTCGCTTGCAACAATTTCCATTTTGCCGCTAAACGCTGTGTCGCCTTTTATGTAATTCCCCCCCCAATCTCAACGAACCTCAACTAGTTCGAATACAACGCAAAACAATAAGAAATGTGTCAACATTTGCCAAAGCTGTTGTTGTTATTGTGGAGCTTAGCTCTTAAGTTGTGGGCAGCAATTTATATGTAAATATTTGCACTATGTAAATGATGCGCACGGACGGAAACCCGACTTCGTCACTCGTAAATCATCCAAATATTTTGCGACATTAATTAGACAAACGGATATTACGAAAAGCTGTTGGCAAAAAAGTGAAATTTTGAAGTTGATTCAACGATAAGAATTAAGTGTATTAAATAATAAATTTGTTAGCTTGGGGAAACAAAATGAAGATGATATCATTAAATTGTCTCAAATTGTCGTTTTGTTTGCAATTTGTTGTAGCCACATTGCGAAGAGATTAACTTTGTTGAATGAAAGACGTTTGGAAAACCAAATAAATTCAAAAGTTAAGGGAAGTGCCTCATTAAACATTTAAGATGACTTTAATTATGAAGCATTTTCATGTTCAAAATTGATGTTATTAATTATGAGTATTAAAATCTTGCTAGCAACTACACCGCAGGAAAAATATTAGAAATCCTTTAATATTTTTGACTATTTTGATTGTGGATCGTTATTTAATAAGTGCAAATTACTTTTCACTCAGTATTAATATTAATATTTATAAGTACTTAATTGATAAAAGAAACTAGTTCACAGGAAATAAATTAGATAGCCTTTAGTTTAGGTTTCTAAGTCTAAAATACTTCTTATTTAGAATTGCTGTTTATAAGTCAAAGTATTTAATTGTCCCAAGCAACTGCACCGCAGCTTTTGGAATTTTTTAATGAAACGATTCATTTCAATTGTTGATCTTCTTTTAATACATTGTCTCTAAGTACAAGTTACTTCTTAATCAGCATTTATGTTAATTATTATAAGTATTTAATTTCAACAAGCAACTGTAAAACGGGGAACAAATTAGTCGCTTTTGATAGCTGAGCTTATAATCTATCTTTTACTTTTAAGTAAAAGCTACTTCTTACTCAAAATACTTGTTCATAATTAAAAGTACTTAATTAGTACAAGCAACTGCACCGCAGGGCATAAATTAAGCCACAAGCCCTTGGCACATTTGTCTTCCAGATTGAGTCCCAAAACTTGCAGCCAGAAGCTCTTAGACCCCCACAATGATTGTGTAATTACTGATATTATTCCCAACATTTATCCCCAAAAAACTGAAAGTCATCATTAAGTTGCTTTTCATTTTCAATTTTCAGAACCTATTAGAAACCCAAAAAAAAAAAAGACGCCTCTGCACCTGCTTCAACCTGCGTATAGACGAAACCTATTTGTGATTTCTAATTGTCTTGGCCCCAAAATACAGAAAATTTCCCTGGAGCGTGGCCAAGTGATATCTCAATTCGGTCAAAACACAAAACACAAATAAAGTTCTGAACGAATCGCGTAAATTATGTAGAACTAACTAACGGTTGGCATCATTCCATGTAAACAAAAGGCCTCCTCCAGCGTCCAGTTCACTGGAGATTAATCAAAACACAATTCTGAGACAGTTTAATTAGCGAAGAGAGAGGGAAAAGAATTCGCATTTCTAGTGGAATCCGTTGGCTTGACATAATTTGTTGCTGCTTTTGTTCCATTATCTAATAAGAATTGTATCTAAAATATTTCATTTTTTTTTTGGCATTGTGCGAACATTTGTTTATTAATTCTCTGTCAAAGCTATTGTTAAGGTTCTTTCATGCCGATTTGTGCTGAATTTGTTATTTTGCTTCTTTTTTATGTTGTTGTGGTTGAAACTGTAAATGGAAATCTGCAGTTTGGCCTTGATTAAATATAATACGAAATTATTGACTCTGTTATTATTTAAATAACTGCAGTTGCAGTCAAAGCAAATCGAAACTAAAACAAAAAGAAAGGTTCGGAAAAAGAAATGCTGTTTACGATGATGCAACAGGCGTAGAAATTCGAATTTTATCTGCTTTTTATTCGAATATAAACACAAGTGATAATAAACAATATAAGTAAAAAGGCGATCGAAATAAAAATTAACATATTTTCCGTTTGAACTGACTGATTGATACGACCGACACATAGAAGGTAGTTTTTCCAGCTCAGTTTCACTTTGGACTCTGTTTCCAACCGCATTCAAAATTAATGACTTTAGCATAATTTAATTTACATCTTTAGCTTTTAATGTCGTTCGTCGATGTAACTGAATTTTAATATATTGTATATTGTACCCTTTGGTGAAATTTTGAGGCTGACTTGTATTTCGTTTTTTTTTATTTTCTTCCCCCTCATTTCTTGCTGTTTAAATATTTAAAGAGCTTTTGCCAACAAAATTTCGCCAGGCATACTTAAAAGAATTGGTGTTAAATACTTTACTGTCAAATTTACTTTTGGGTTGGGTTAACATTTATTTAAATTTTTAGCACTTTTAGCCAATCGCTGATGACTCAAATTAGTCTTTAAAATGGAAAGTGTTAAAGATAAACCCTTGTTGTTATCGAACTAATTCTCTATTATTCTAGTTCAAATCAACAGCAATTTGACTAAAGTTTTTTTTTAACAATTTAACTATGGGAATTGTCTTTATGTGTTTTGATTTGATTACGAGCAACAATAATTTACAATTTGTCTGTGTTATTGTCTGCGGTGATATAAACAAATTAAGCTAATAAAACGCTGATTATATCAATTAAATGTATTAAACTTTTTTGTTTGTAGAGCAAATATTGTAAAATTGTGTGTACTTTAATGATCAAGGTTAAATTAAGGAAAATATTGTAAAGTATTCTCAATAAGTTTCCCAAGCTTTTAGATAACTTTTTTGATTGGTTTGTTTGTCAATACATTTTAAATTATTGTAAAGCAAATGTTGTAAAATTGGCTTAACTTAATTATGGGAATTATTGTAAATATTCTCCATAAATATTTCATATCTCTTTATCTGTTTTATGTCTAAGTGGATAGCTTCATAAATTTTAGCGACTGCAGTTAAAATTACATCAGAATTTTGTAGAGAAAATATTGTAAAATTAAATTCTGGAAAATATTGTAAATATTCTCCAAGCTTTCATATGTCTTATATTTATTTCTTCTATGTTTAAATAAATGTTAATTACTGCAGTTAAATTTATAAGTTTTTTTGAAGATCACATATTGTAAAATTAAGTTAATTTAATTTATGGAAAAAATTGTAAATCATCACAATAAATTTCTTGAACTTTCAAATAACTTTATTTTAGTTTGTCTTTTACTAAATTCTAGCAATGACAGTTAAATTTATATGACATTTTTGTAACGCAAATATTGTAAAATTAAATAAGTGAGTGGGTAACTCAATATATTTTAGTGGCATTTGTTAATTTCTTACGAGTTTTCTGTAGAGCAAATGCTATTTAAATTAGTCGTACTTTATTTATGGAAAATGTTTTAAGTATTCTCAATAAATTTCCTAATTTTTCACATATCTTTCTCTTCTGTTTTATATCCGAGGGGATAACTCTATAAATTTTAGCGACTTTTTGTATACAAAATATTGTAAAATTGGGTGTACTTAATTTATGGAAAATGTTTTAAATATTCTCAATAAATTTCCTTATCTTTCATATCTCTTTTCTTCTGTTTTATGGATGAGTGGGTAACTCAATAAATTTTAGCGACTGCAGTAAAGATTTATACGAGTTTACAACGGCACCACGCCTACTAAAAGTGAACATAATAAAAGCATAAATAATAAACAAGCCCCCAGCTTGCCCTGCTTCATTGTGTCATTGTGTCATTCGTCGTAAAACTATAACAATAATCATAAAACTAATAAAATCGTAGAGTCTTGTTGTTGTGTATGCAATTAGGGCACGTGTTGGACGTGAGGCACACAGATGAATGTGGCATATGAGTAATTACGAGGCTGCAAGCGAGCATTATCTAATGGTAGTTAAAGTCACAGTTCATGACACAAAAAATTGGAATGGAAAAAGCATTTAAAAGACGCTCTAATAATAGAGTGCTTACAACAGCTGTGCTTTGCTTGGCTTTACTTTGGCAATTGAATAAAGAAGAAAGTTTACTTTGCTAGTGTACTATTATTTTTTTGGCCAAATGACAAATAACAATATATAGAATGCGGCCAACAACAAAGGCACAATTGACAATTGACAAATAACAATTGACTTGACACTGTTATCAGTCGTGTCGACTCCTTTGAGTCGAGCACAAAAACGAGGTAAGTCGGTCGCGCAATGCGTGCCAGGTATTATAATGAGAGACACAGAGAGAGAGATACTTGTACTCGGTATGTTAAAGATACGATCGAAATTTGTATCGTGCATTTGTTGTCGGTCTGACTTACCAGCATAATGATAGCTTTTCTTTTGTGTGTTTGGCAGCTTTGGCGGGATAATGATTTTGTTTTTAGTATTATTTGAGTGTTTTCACTTGTTGCTGTGTTTTGTCGTCTCTCGCTTGTATCCTTAATTAATGCATTGAACTTTAAAGTCTTCGAAATGCTCGAACGACTTTCACGCAACCACCGAAATCGAAAACGAAATCAATCTCAACAGCAACAGCAGCAGCACACACGCAAATTGGCCGTTTTGCCTTGCTTGTTTTGCCAGCCTGTTGCCAAATAAAGAGAAGCGGTAGCTAAGGAGATTGGCTTCGTAGATAGATTGAGATACAAATAGTAGACTCGCGTCTGCTGCGCTTGAGATGTGCCCGTTGACTGTCTGTTGGTTACGGTCTTGGCCAACTGGTAAGGTCTTTGGAGACCGAGCGCGAATCTTGCTCTCGGTTGCGGACCAGTCTTTTTGACCAGAGCTTCTTCTTTAACGTGTTTACGACGACTCTCACAACAACACTACTGCTGTTGCTCTCTCAGTTACAATTTCGTTTTCAACACTTTCTTCACAATTTTCCCCTAAACGGCAGCAGCAACGAACAGCAACAGCAGACGATCTCTAAAAGTGCCGACTCAACTTGGCGTTCCATTGTTGACTTTATTACGAATAGTCGTGCAATGGGCCAGAGACAGCAAAAATGTCTTTTAGCGAACGTGACAAACACGCAACTGACGTCACATGCACTTAACGAGGGGAGGGGAAGGGGAAGGGGAGGGAACAGTGCAGTGTACTCTACTCCATAGTCATGCTTGACCCAAAGCCCCAACCCAAACAATATAACAGGCCCAGCCCATTTTCAACTATGTTTGCACAGTTGTTGCTCTAGTGTCTGAAGTATTTATACGGCCGCAAGTTGCACCTGCAGTTTCAGGGTATAACAAGTTGTGGCTACCCTCTGTGACCCCATGAGACACTTGTTTCAAGGCACAATTCTTTGAATTGCACTTAATGTTAGTTCCTTTAAATTGTAGTGTATAATACCTTGTTAGAGCATTTGCAGTTCGTCTTTTGCTCATTTGCATTTCTTGGTTTTTTTTTTCTGTCTGTGTAATCCAATCATTTTTGCCGGCTGCCTTTTACCCGCGCTTTTGTGATTGTTTTTTTGACCCATTTCCAACTTCAGCCGATGCTCTCGCTGTCTGTCTTTCTCTCTTGCTCTCTCGCTCATTCTCTCTCTCTCTCACGCTGTATCCATGAACTCGACATTCACCAAGTGCCCTACAAGCAAACAGCTGCTTTGCATGATAAAAGCTCACGTATTGTCTGTCATTGATAAGCAGCCTATTTATAACATAATCGAAGAACATTTGATATGATGCAAAGATGATTTTTGATGTGTCCCATCAATCCATATCACGCATAACATAGCAGCTTACAGTTACAATGGGGCGTATCTCCAAATACCACCTTTCTATTAAGCGACCAATGTGGGTCATAAGTCAACCAACTACTAATGATGAACTTGTCTGGCTGTTGTTGATGAAGTGCAGCAGCTTTAGCAAGTTTCAAGTTCATTACTCTGCGTGCATAGCTCAAACATTTGCCAAGTTACATAATGGCAACAAGAGTAGCATGCTACTCGCAACTAGCAGCCAGGTGTGAAATCCGTTAAGCACACCACACTGTAATATGTACAAAGTGTGTGGTAATCGGCCAGCGCACTTTCAGGCCTAACCACAAGAACTAAGTGGAAGTTTATGTTTTGGGTTTTTGGGCGGCAGCTTATTTGTTTTTTTTTTATACCCGGTACCCGTAGGGTAGAAGGGTAGTATAGGGTATATAAAGGGTATATAGTATAGTATACATTTGTGACAGCAGAAGAAGTCACCTTTGACTCCATTAGTAGTATAAATATTTTTGATTAGTGTCAACAACCATAACGATATAGTTATGTACCAGATCTCAGAGACTATTCAAGATTGAGCTTTCATTTTCTTCTACAGTACTTGCTACACGAGTTGCACATAGATCAACATGATTTTAGAGTATTGCCACTCCCATTGCACATGTACGTAACTACAGTCTTTATGATTGCCAGAAATTTGTTTAAGATCTGATAAAAATAATTTTATATGATAAAAAAATGCTTTGCAATAGGATCTTAGTTAGATTGGTTGATAGTTTGGTATATTTGGTACTGTTTGGTATATTTCAAATATAATAGAATATGCCAAATATAGCCTTCGGTATATTTCAGCTCTTGGTATAGTAGTAGTCGTGTTATAGTTTATTGATATATTATACTTCAACAATGGTTAATAATGAGGTATATTTGAAACTCTTTGGTACATTTCGAATATAATACCAAATATAGCTCTCTATAGTATATTGATATACCGAAAGTAGCCCTAGGTATATTTTTTGGTACACTTTAACAATAATACCGCTCGGTTTTGCTTTTATTGAACATGGGTAGCGGGTATCTCACAGTCTTCCACACCTTCCTGTTACTTTCTTACTCGCTTTTCCATGTCAAAAGGTGTCATAAATGTTCTGATGGGCTCTACGTGTATTCTGTAACGGTTTTCCCGCGCCCAACGACATGAGCTGTCATGCTGCTTATCAAAATGATGTCATTATGGATTATATCATTTGCATTTTTATGTGCGCTCTCACACGTGTTGGTAACTGTATCACACCAGACAAAAGAACATAAGCACTAAGAACACCACGATGACTTTCTTACAAAAAACACTTAAAACATTTTATTTAAACAACAGCGAAAATAATAATAACATATGCTGACAACAACGAGTCTATTTTTTACCCCAACTATTTTGGTAGATATTTGAATAGTAACTCTGCCAGTTTGGTGTGCTAAGCGAGGCATAAGGATTGTAGCTGTTATTGTTGTAGTATGTGGGATACAGATATTGTCCAATCACATAGGGCCAGATGCGTATCTTGGGATCATTGTAGTAGTAGGGCGTGGCAGTGGGATAGTAGTAAGGATACGGTGTCGTGTAGTAATAGTTAGTCAAGCTGGCGAACGTTGGACTGGGCGTGTTATATGGATTATATGGCGTGTAATACTGAGCTGCAGCAAGCTACATAAAAAGAAGATAATTTATAAAATATAAATAAATTTGAAGGATAGTTTTAACTTACTGCAGTCAGCGAAACCAGCAGCAACACTGAATAGAATTTTTGATATTTCATCGTGTGATTATTATCCAATCGGGTTGCGAATAGTTGAAGCTTTAGTGTACGACTAACTGTGGAACACCAAATGGTGTTACATTTTATAAACTGTTTCAACCAGGAAGTTGCAAATTTCACGCCCTGACTCCGCTTTTTTGCCAAGCAATTTCATCTCATGTGCCAGTCTCTGCTTTTTCTCGATACCCTTTCTGGCGTTGCGTCATTGAACTTGACTCATCGGGGTTATTTACCCAGAGTCGGTGACTCCCATCATGAGCAAAAAAAAAATCTATAACAATTTTCGACAATTTGTTAATGGACCTAAAACATTTTGTCACATCAACGAAAAATCTCTAGAACATTTTTTTTGTGCATTGCGCAAAGCCCGCAAATAATCATTTCATATAGTTGTACAATCCATGGTTTCGATTTATTTTGTTGTTCTTGTTGTGCTTACAAACAAAAGAAAATTATTTGTAAATTATACAGTAATCTGACGACGGCCTCGAATTGTTGTAGTTCATGTTTTGTTACTCATGCTGCTGCAGTTATTGTTGTTGTTATTAGTTAGTGGCCTTCTATTTACATTATTTACACGACTCTCATTCAATACACAATACTCAAAATTAGACTACATATACAATTGTACAATAAAACGAAACTCAACAAAAATTGTCAACAAATTTTCTTAAATTAGTTAACATTTTCATGGAAATTTACTCTCCATTTAGGGCTTTTTGCGTTTTTTTTATCATTTCATTTTCTCATATGTTTTCTTCAGTTTACACAGTTAATTTAATTTGTTTTTGCTCCCCAAAGACAATAAATATTTAGTTAATTGCATTTAGTAGTCCTCATCATCTTCATCTGGCGGATCCGTGGCATAAGTTAACTCATTCAGATAGAACCATTTCTAAAGAAAATGAAAGAGTTAATTAGTATTATTGCTGTATTTAAATAAGCAAAAGTATGCTCACCGGCGACTCTGTGCAGTTAAAATTGTAATCCCAATCACATATTCTGTATTCCTGATTAAAGCTCGTCTCATTCGCGCACAAATGCGGTATTCGATTGCCCTCCTCATCGCACATGTGGAATATCTGTAATGTAAGTGCATTTTTAATTGCATACTTTTAGGCGGCGCATAGAAAAGACAGCAAGCAGTTGTGTAAATTGAACTGCTTACATTCACTTGCTCTAGCATTTGCACTGCTTACCTGGCAATTGTACTCCATGTCCGCATAGAAGCCCACCGAACGCCGCTTGCAATCGAATGAAAATGTTATATTATCTAAATTCGTCCATTCCTTCGTCTTGTGATTCTGAAATACTGGACTGGCTGGCTCCTGCGCTCTAATCGCCACCAGCAACAGGTGAGCTGCAAATATAGAAATTAGCAAATTGATTAGGCAAGGCTCTTAAATAGGAAATGACCATCAGCAAAATAAAAAGCGTTTTGAACTCTTCAGTTACGGTTGAAGTTTGCATTTTGAAATTCCTCTCCATGCTCTACTTAGTTGTGCGATGGTTGCCAACTCTTTTGTGGCTTATATATTTGTTAATGTGGCTCACGCCTGCGATGCCTTGCGATGCGGCCTCAAAGCAAATCGTCTAATCGACGCACTTGGCATTTAATTTATGTGTCGAGTTGTGTGTTTGCGCTTGCGTTTGTGGTCTTGTCTGGTCGCGTTATTGGGGCCACAACTCACCTAGTAAAACGCCGGAAAGCCATAAAATTCTATAACTGTAAACCATTTTTGTTGAGCTGCACATTTTGGCCTCTGTTTTGGTTGCTCGCTTCGGTCGCCTCGATCGCCGTCGTTGTCGTCGTCGCAGTCGTGTGTCTTCTGTGGCAGCTCCGCTCTCTTGATGTCCAAAAAATGCAACGCGTCTATTCCCTCTCTCTCTCTCTCTCTCACTCACTCGGACTTTGAGTTTGCCGCGTGCTACGCGTCCATTTAGCTGGCACTTTTCAATTAGGAAGCGTGACTTTGTTTATGGCAGCAGGCACATGGCTAAAAGCAGCAAAAGAAAAAAAACGAGAAATACGTTAACATTAAATTGCTGTGGCAGCTGCAATAAGTTGTCAGTTAATTGGCGGCCAATTTTGGTGAAATATTCATTAACTAATATTACAAAATCATCATCAACACAACAACAGCAACAACAACAAATCTCGTCGCAATGACAGCCTCCATTTGCGTAGAGTCGTCTTTATTTACATACATAGAGAGAGAGACTTAAGCCAAACCCGTTGAGATATGTCTGCGTTTTTTCTTACGCCTGAGTCATGCGGCGGATGCCGCTAATGGTAAATTTTTCCCACTCAGCTGCCAGCTGACGTCACAATCATCAAACGCACCCGCATCCGCAACAGGATCGAAGCATGTCTAGACGGCAACTTGACCCAGTTTTTGGTGGCCCAGTGTCTAGCAATTCTATGCTATGCTATGCGCTGACTAATCGTCATTTAAATTTGAATTTGCATTCATATTTCATAACAATCATTTCACATCAATCATTCGACTTGCGGCTGCCAAATTAACACACACATGGGCACAACAAAAGAGTAGGAAGAAATATGGAATGTCTGAAATGCCATTAAAAGACAATAAGTCAATGGCAGATCCAATCAGCAATAGAATTTATTTATGCAAACTGCTCGGAATTTATTTCATTCTCTTTTTTTCCATGTACCATGTATGTTTCTTTTTTTGGAGAGGCTTTTGTTAATCTTTTCGGCCAATCGCTGAGAAAAAAGAAAGAAACCATTTTAAAATGACCTTGCTCACGATTGTCGTTGTCTGCCTTGTTGTCCTCATTGTTGTTGTTTTGTTTGCTGTTGCTTCGGCTGCTGCTGCTGACGTTGGCCGGCTCCAATTAAAGTGTCAACCAGGTCGAACTGCAGCCACGGCCTCAAGACTTGAGCGCAACCCGATTGAGCGATTAGTGAACCGCAGTCGCTGATTGCATTTTATTGTGCGACGACCAATCTTCTTTCTCTTTGCCAAATCCTTGACATTTTTGTTGTTGTCTTTCTTGTGCTGTGATATTTATGGCTGCCGCCTGCGTAGACAACTGCAGCGATTAACATCGGCTTAAGTCAGCGTTGCAGACAAATAATCGTAAATTGTTTCGCGGCAACACGACGCCCCCGCATTCCCAACTAATTTGCCGGCAACAACGACAACAACGACAACAACACCGACAACAACGGGAACGCAGCCCAGACTTAAAAATATTTCCAACTTTGCCCGCGCCATATAATGAATGATATGCAGATTTTTCTTTGACTGCCGCTCGTAAAGTGAAGGCGACGTTAAAGGTCATCAGCAGGCCAACCAGACAGTCGGCCAAGCTGCCAACCAGTCAGTCAGCCAAAGGACGGCAGCGAAGTGAGGTGGGAGAGGGGAGGACAAAGACAGGGTTTATACCAAAAACTCATCTTCACACAGCTGAACAAAGAGGCGCCTGGAAGATGACACAGCAGCCACTGTTTGTCTGTCCATTTAGTTTTTTGTCTTTCACCTTTCGGTTGACCATGGCGCCTGCCGCAATTTGAGGCACTACCCCTCCCCCCAACCCCTGCTCCATGCTCATGACTATTGTCAGAGCCAAAGCTTTTAAGCGTGCGTCGAAATTTCCGCGAAGAAACCTCTCAGCTTACAAGAGTTATTAATTATAGAGTATTTAAAAATATCTATGGAATTTCCGGTTCAATTAGTAACAGATAGATATAGATATAGATATAGATATAGATATAGATATAGATATAGATATAGATATAGATATAGATATAGATATAGATATAGATATAGATATAGATATAGATATAGATATATATAGATATAGATATAGATATAGATATAGATATAGATATAGATATAGATAGATATAGATATAGATATAGATATAGATATAGATATAGATATAGATATAGATATAGATATAGATATAGATATAGATATAGATATAGATATAGATATAGATATAGATATAGATATAGATATAGATATAGATATAGATATAGATATAGATATAGATATAGATATAGATATAGATATAGATATAGATATAGATATAGATATAGATATAGATATAGATATAGATATAGATATAGATATAGATAGATAGATATAGATATAGATATAGATATAGATATAGATATAGATATAGATATAGATATAGATATAGATATAGATATAGATATAGATATAGATATAGATATAGATATAGATATAGATATAGATATAGATATAGATATAGATATAGATATAGATATAGATATAGATATAGATATAGATATAGATATAGATATAGATATAGATATAGATATAGATATAGATATAGATATAGATATAGATATAGATATAGATATAGATATAGATATAGATATAGATATAGATATAGATATAGATATAGATATAGATATAGATATAGATATAGATATAGATATAGATATAGATATAGATATAGATATAGATATAGATATAGATATAGATATAGATATAGATATAGATATAGATATAGATATAGATATAGATATAGATATAGATATAGATATAGATATAGATATAGATATAGATATAGATATAGATATAGATATAGATATAGATATAGATATAGATATAGATATAGATATAGATATAGATATAGATATAGATATAGATATAGATATAGATATAGATATAGATATAGATATAGATATAGATATAGATATAGATATAGATATAGATATAGATCTTGTTGTTTTGAAGAAGTGTATTCAAAGTTCGACTTATTCTAAGCTGGTTTTCTTCTCTTTTCTGGTATTTTCTCGACTTTAATGTGCAGCGGCGTTACTTTTGACATTTTCTGACAAGCGTGAGAAGCAGCCGAGACCGCGACTGCGACTCGGAGTGAATCTTTTGGGGTCTTGGGGGACGTATCCATGGCTGGGCCATCAATTTGCTTAGTGGTTCTCAACTTACATAATCTGCGAGTAAATCCCATAACAAAACCTAAAAGTTGAGTCGCACTTTTCGCCATTTGTTTTTTTGTAATCATGTTTTCTATATGGTATTTATTGCTATTGCTATTGTTGTTTTGCTTTGTTTTGTTTTCGTTGGTTATATTGTTGCTATAGTTGTTGTTGCTTTTGCATTCCATGAGCATGCGCGACATTTTTTTTGGAAAGTTCGTTTTGAATTTTGTTTGACGATTCGGAAGTTTGTTGGCGTCGATTTGCGAAACATCGCACTAATTTGTTAATTTCGACGCGTAACCGAGGGCGCAATGTTTGATGGTTTTTTTTTCGAGGGGGCCCATGTAATTTATGCAAATTGCAAATTATTTAATTTGTCGTAATACAACAACAACAGCAGCAGCTAAGCATCATCAGCAACAACAACAACAAGAAATCCCCACAATTTCTGCTTAATTTGAAGTTTCGAATTTCGTTTCGTTTCTTCGCTTTTCGTTAAAAGAAAATGCAACGTTGAAAGGCGAATAAAATGACAACAACACAAGACAACAATCGAGTGGAGGAAAAAAACAACTTAGAGGAAAAGCTGAGAAAATTTTTGGTGTGTTTGCTGCAGCGGAAGCGTCGCTAATTGGCGGAACTGCTCGCCAACAACAACAACAAAAGTAGAGAGACAGCAGAAGAAGCAGATATACGTATATATAAAAAAATAAAATGTTGAAACGCCAGATGACGACACTTGAGACGACTTATGGCCGCCGCCCCGTTATCGGATACCACACTTACATAAGTGCAAACATGGCTTAATCATCTCACCAAGCTCTAAAGCCTTCCCAGCAGCAGCTCAATTGATTAGACCAGCTTGCTGCATGCTGCAACCCAGCTGCAGATTGAGATGAGATCGAACTACTATTTGTGGCGCCTCGCCAAAGCAGCAACAAAACAACAGGCGAAACAGTTGACACTTGGACTTTTGCACACATTTTTCAACGCTATTAAAACGCCGCCAACAGCAATGACAAACAACAATAACAACAAAAACAGCAACTAAAATTTCATTTAATTGATCAACAGGCAAGAAAACTTGTTAGCTGACCAGATTGACCAGACAGCGCCCCCTTTCCGTCCGCATTCACCACCCCTCGAGTGTTGGCCTTGAAAAAACGGTACGCAGAAATGCGCTTAATACGAAAAATCAATATCGAAAAAAAACACACATGCAAAAAGTATAAAAAGTTGATCGACGAAATCGACAAAAAAAAACGAAAAAAAAGCTACACAAAAATATGAAGAAAAAACCTGCTCTTGGGGACTCGTACTAGGCGACAGATAAAAGTAAATTTTAAAAACGAAACAGCTACACGAAAGCGCGCTAATAAAACATAAATTTCAAATATACGAGTGTGTGTATCAATGTCTGTTTGTTGGTGTGTGCATGCCAAAAGCTTAAACAAATAAATATTGCAAATTGAACAAGTCAAAAAAAAAATAAGAAAAAACAGAAACGAAAATAACAGGAAAAACCCCCCCAAAAAACTCTGAAGACTCTTAACTGATTTCAAAGATTGTCGCTTGACATATCAGTTGAGATGCCTTCATCGATATACACATCTATTTGGTCTGAGTTTTTTAAATGCCACCATTAATAAAAATTAAATGTGCTAATTTAAAAACAAATAATGAAATTGACAAAATTGCTCGAATCAATTTGCTATTAATTAAAATGTTTGATGGCAACCACAGAGAGCGACAAGACAGTTGCTAAATAATGCATGACTCGAATACTAATTTCAAATCAATGGGAAATTCAATACCCACAAGAATAACAGTAAAACTTTTGTGTCAAATAAATTGTTTACCCTTTCAATGATAAATATAAATTTAAAGGTAAATTGTTTTTTTTTATATAAAGCAAATTTTTTGAAACTTTAAACTATGTAGAAACATATATCGAAATTTAAAGTTAAATTGTTCGACCCTTAAAATATTATAAAATATCTCTATCAAGTTTCTAATAAAAGGCAAAAACCAAACATGTATTCATTTTAAATACAGTCTTAAACTTTTTCTGATCACTAATAAAAAATACATAAATATAGTATTATTTTTCAAGTAGTTATAAATCTTAAATAATTATTTTATATTAAATTTGAAAGTAAAATGACTTTACACTTTGAATAGAATTAAAATACCCATATCTTGTTTTAAAAAAATATATATAACGTATGCATACTACTTTTAAGCATAATCTTAATCAATTCAAATAATTGATCTTAATAAAAAATTTTATTAATTTAAATATAGTGTACAACTCTTAAAAATCAAATATTTTAGAAGTTCTATAATTTATATTTGAAGAGAAATTGCCTTTCATATATCGAGCGAGGTAAAATATATATTCATTTTAGGTATAATTTGAAACACTTTAAAAACCTGATCTTTAAACAAAAAATTTTAAAATTTGGTAGCATTGCTTTAAAAGCATTGTATAACTTTTAATTTATATTTAAAATATACATTGGAATCATGTTAATTTTAGCTATAGTCTATAGTACATCAAATACTGGATCTTTTATAAAAAATTATAGGATTATATAAATCAATTTAATATCCAAGCACGAAAAAAAATTATTTTATAATCTGATTAAAATTGAAATGTCAATATCGAGCAATTTACGTATAATCTTATGCACTTTAAATAATCCTTAAACAAGATTATACGATTTTTATAGAATTACTTTAAAATCACTTTTAAATGCTTTATTTGTATTCGAAACATACATGAAAAATACATTAATTTTATGATAACTTTAAAGCATTTCAAATGTCAGATCTCTAAAAATATATTTTAGGATTTTCGCAGTACTATTTTTAAAATCAGTCATAAACCTTTAATTTGTATTTTATATCAATTGAAAGGGAAATTGAATTTTTATATTTTGAGTAATATTAAAATACCAATATTTGTGTTTTAAGAATAATCTTCAATAAATGATCTTTAAACGAAATTTTGAGAAGATATACAAAAATATTTATCTCTTCAATGATCAACTGATCTTTAATCGAAACTTTAAGTAGCATTTTAAAACCTAAAATTTATATTCGGCAAATACATAAATTATATATTAATGTTAAGTACAGTCTAAATCACTTAAAATACCTGATCAAAAAAAGTAGCTTTTGTATAGTATTTAATACAGGTTTCAACCTTTTAATTCCACTTTTTAGCAAAATTGAAAGTGAAATTGTTTTACAATTTGATTAAAATTAATCTACCTGTATCAAATTTTTAAGAAAATACATAAAATTGCAGGTTTAATCCTAGGCACTTTAACAAGTGATCTTTGAACAACATTTTAGAAGCTTTTTAAAACCTTTAATTTATATCTAAAATATACATAAATTATATGTTAAGTTCAAAGCACTTTAAATACCTGATCTCTAACGAAATTTATTGGACTTCCATAGTATTATTTCTAAAGCAGTTTAAAACCTTTAATTTATATTTCAAATATACAATTTAAACATCTTGAATACAGCAGCCAGCGCCACCCACAAAGTGACGAGTTTACCTTAAGTTCAACATTTAACACTTCCGCTGACGTTATTTATTTTATTCATTATTTATTAATATTTTTTCAGGTTTAACAAAAGAAATGAGTTAAAAAAAAAAAAAGAAAAAAAACCCGCTTTGATTGTTAACATTTGGAGCTTGTCAGCTGCAAAAGGCCGTTGAAAAACTAATAATTAATTAAGATTCCATTAAACGCAACCGCATCAGGCATCAATCGATCGATCGATCGATCGAAAACGAATGAACATTCGGTCGATCGATGGTCTTAAATGCCAACAGTTCAGCGGACAACAACGCGACTGACAGACAGACTGAGAGACAGACAACAACAATGCTAACAGGCAGTCAACAAACAGCAAACAACAAACAAAACTGCAAATCGTCTAAACGAAATGCCGCTGACCAGCAGCATCTCCATCTCTCAATCTCAATCTCCATCAGCATATCCAGCTTCTTCGACAATTCGACATTAACATATCAACATTGTTTTTTTTTGCTGCTTTGCTCTCAATGTATTCGTTACAAGGGCAGCAAAGAGCAGAAAGAAGTTCAGTTATCGGGACAGCGGTTGAGATACTCATCATCATGATCATCATCTAAAAATCAGCAGGTATATATACCTATATTTAGATTTGATTACCATTACCTTGCACAATTCGCTATGGTAACAGCCCATCGAAGGTGCTTTGATTGATCGCCTTGATCCAAGCCCAGCCAAAAAGGTGCTGAAGCTCCCCTCCCTTCCTCTCTTCCTCCTCTCTTCATCTCTTCTCATTTGCGAATTTTGCCTGCGGCTACCAAGTTGACCAAGTGCTACTGAAGTGTCGATTAGGCTGCCCCAAACAACCATTCACATTAAACAATCGCATGAACACGACGATGAGATTTATCATTGTTTCTTTTTTTATGATTATTTTTGTTGTTTTGTGTTTGTCTCTTCCGATTCTTTTATGTGTGTTAAGACACTTCTTGATCGACTGCAACTATTAATTGATTAATTCATTAATTTCTGTGCATTTTGCAACCGGTTTATGAGTGTGTGTGTGAGTGAGTGTGTTGTGCTTGGCAAATGCTAGACGGAGTTCAAGGCTCGCCACGTGGCGTATACGTGATGTGCCGGCCAACAAATGGCTGAGCATATTGCAGTCAGCGAGCAAAACGCTTTTCGCACAATTAAGCAGCAGCAGCAGCCACAGCCACACAGCATTAACTAACTAACTGCTTTGTAATGTGGCAGCAATAAATTTTATGTAAATCGTTTTTGCTTTTAGCCATTTGTTGTGTGTTGCCAAAGAGAAGAAAACGGTGCAGAGCTTAAACAATGCAAATGAATTACATACCACATTGTAGTAGTAAAAAAAAAAAAGCGCAACGCCAGCGGGCCAAATGATGTGCAAGCAATCGCAACCGCAGTTACACACACACACTAACACACACATTCAGATACACACACAAACAATCTTCGTGAGTTTGAAAGATTTTCCAAGAATGCGCTGCCAAGCTGCGGCTGTCGTTGCATGCAGCGGGTGGTGCGCTCCATGCTGCCAGTCAAGTGTCTTTTCACACACAAGTCACACACACTAACATACACAACACACACACACACTCACACACATGCACACACTACTACACACACTCTTGCTTTGCTGCAATTACAACAAGTTTCTTGTCGAAGTTATCGATTGCATGCGCAACAACAACAACTAACTTCAATCGCTGCGCGCTGCCAGCTATTTTTAATCAAGCATCTAGCTTTAATTTATGTTCAATTTATTAACTCCAAGTTCTTCCCAGAATCAAATAAAAAACACTTCCCCCGTTCGAGAATGCCAAAGTTGAAATCAAGTTGGACAAGAAATTAAGGCCAAATGCTTTCGTTGGCCTCGTCACCTGCCATTTGTGATTAGGCATCGAAATTCACTCATTCGCTCGCTTGCTCTGCCCATATCAATATCAAAAACTTAATGCATAATGCGTATGCGAAAACAATACTACAAAAAAAAATGTATTGCATAACAGCAAAGCAAAGCATAATAATAAAAAAAATGTAGAGCAGGGCGCAGGCGCAACAAACTGTAAAGTTGAGGATATCTTATTACCGTTTTACCTTAGTTTTGTTGGCCAAAGGAAAGTCGTCAAGTCCGTCAAAAAGAGACTGCTATCCACACCGCGTTGAATTGAATTGAATTGATTTAAGTTGCGTTGAGTGAATCTGCAAAAAGCACTTGACGCATTTGCATGTGCTCGACGTTGATATTGTAACACAATTTTTTATACTTTTTCGTTGATTATGATTATGATGATTTATATAATGGGCATTTGGTTTTTGCACTGGAAAAACTATTTCTTATGCGGCTGTTGCTGTTGCTGATGTTGCTGTTGCTGTTGCTGATGTTGCTGCTGTTGTTTCATCGATCGACAATTGTTGTTGGCGTTATTTCGTTTATTTCGCCACCACCAACAACATTATATATATATATATTTATTTCTTATAAATATTGCTCTTTCTTCACACGCACACACAGCAATCAACAGGCAGCAGTTAACACACACACTCAAACACTCACACACACACGTAGAGTATACACAAAGAGAGCCAGAGATAGATACTCGCGGGAGAGAGAGCACGCTCGCGTGTATCCGTCAGATACAAAAAGGCAACAAAGACAAAGCAACAACCGTTCGCTGGCGCGCACGTCGAACGAATAAAACGGCAAAACGAAGTTGAGCCAAAGAAAAACACTTGACGGCAAATCTCAACTTTAACTTTGGCCTGCAAACGCAAAAGCAAAAACACACACACAAAGTAAAAACAAACTCAAAAAAAACAAAACGGAAAAAACAATGTTAACAATTTTTTGTTGTTTTTTTTTTTGTTTTTCTTGTTTTTACTTTAGTTTAATGCTGTTGCTTTTGCTGTGCTTCGTTGTGTTGGCTGGTAACGAACTTTTGGCCAAATGCATTTGGCTCTTGGGACGCCTCGCGTTGGGATGATGAAAACGTTTGCAAAGTCAGCGCTCAACTGGTTCGCCAACCGCCGCTCAAATTGGTTTTATACGCAACACACTCAGACAACACTCACACTCACTGCGCTCAAGTCTGCGGAGCGCATTCAGAGACTCGTTACGATTCAATCTGCTCTGCTCCTCCTCTGCAGCCTCTTCGCAAGAAGCAAAAGAGCCAAACTCAGATTGGGGCATTGAGTTGAGGTAGGTTGGAGAGTCTCGAATCTGCAGACTCTTCGCAGCGCTGCCAACTTGTTGTATTATTCAAAGCGCTAGTTTTGAATACAATCGAAACACAGTTGATATAATTTGCCATACAAAGATTTATAGACTTCAACTTGGCCTGAAAGTATCTCAACTCGTTGCCATGCAATAATAACAACAAGTAAAAAAGCTATAGACAAGTGGATTCGACTATGAGATACCCGTTACTCATATCCAATAGTTCATTTTGAAATGTACCAAATTGATATACCGAAATTATACAGCAATATACCAAGGAATATATTCGGTAATTTGATATAACAAGTGTTGTCAACAACATGTGCAGTATTATGATCACAATATACCAAATTGATATACCAAAATTATACTAAAATATGCTGAGGAATATATTTTTTCAATAACATCAAAAATTTGCGGTACTAGAATTTAAATATACCAAATGAATATACCAAAAAAAATACTAAAATATACTGAAATCTATGTTTGGTATATAAATAAAGTAGTGTTGGTAATAAAATTTAAGCTAAGCTGTAAAATTAATTTAAATATAAAAAATATACTGAAATATACTAAAATTAAAATTCTTAATGAGTACTGCAAATCAAAAGTATAGTTCTTTCTCTTATAATCATTGTCAATAATCGAATAATATTATCAGTCAAATCTACCAATTGAATATAACGAAAAATACTGAAATATACCGAAGTGTGTAATGCGTGTGTGTAATAAAAGCTAAAATATACCAAATCTTACAATAATATAATAAATGCTCTTATAGTCTGAGAGCTACAAACAGACGGATAAATTGACAGAAATATACCAAATTATAATACTGAGAATATACTAAAATATACCAAATCTTACAATATATAATAAATGCTCTTATAGTCTGAGAGCTACAAACAGACGGATAAATTGACAGACAGACAGATGACTTTGGCTACATCACGTTGGCTGTTGACGCTGATGAAGAATATATGGTTAGTCGATCATTTGGAGAGGATTCCTTCTGCCAGTTAAATTCACTCCCTGCCGGCACAAAATTATAATACCCTTCTATTCTATGGATAACGGGTATTATAAACTCAATGCTTGCATAACAATTTCCGGTCCAGTCCACTTAGTACAATGTATTTGCATAGTTTGAATTTATATCAATAGTTATTAGTTAGTATACATATATACTATAAATTTATTACAGTAGATTTATTTATATACTCCCATAGTTAGTTTTATTTGTTTGAGTTCTTGAGTTATTCCCCCAACAATAAGCACTGCCAAAATATTTATAGTTTTTTTTTTTGTCGCTGTTCATTTTGTCGGTCTCTGTGCTAATCGGTAACAAAGTGTTGTATCCACACATAATATTTTTGAATACTCTAACAAAAGGTATTGTCAATTTGTCAACAAAAGAATTTATCTACAGCCAGTTTCAAAATTCAAGCTGCTTGAATTAAGTTCAAGTAGCAAATAGCAATTATAATAATCTGGTTGGGTTGCTGTACAAAAATGTATTTAAAATTAGAGAGTGTGTTTATTTCTTGTTCTTGTTATGTTTATCAAACTCATTAATTATCATTTCAATTTCACTTTTTACTGTGTTATCTAAATTACTTTAATATGCCACACTTGTGTTTTTAAATGCAAGTTATTCATTATATTCAACACTTTCTTAGATTTATACATAGTAAATTATTCTGAAATTTTATGCTTTTGTTGTGATATCTGTTTTAAAATTTTAGGAAAGAATAATATTATTTCTATTCAACAAATTCTGTTTCTAAATTACACTTATTATTTATAAATTCAAAAAACATTTTTGAAACATGAAATCAATTTTCTATAGAAACATTTTTATAAAGTTAAAGTCAATTTTCTATAGAAAATCAGTTGAAACATTTATGCTATTGTTAAGATATCTTTTTTGGTTTTGGGTTCATATTTTTAATATTCTGTGTTACATTTATAATTTCAAGATTGCTAACTTCTTTATCGGTTAACTTCTTTATTGTAATTTTTAATCGTTGTTGCATCTCAAAGAATATTTTGACAGCGCTTTAAAATGAATTGAACAGTAAATAAAGTTTGCTTTAAATATTCTAAATTTATATTTCATTTTATTTAAATTTATTTCATAGAGTATCTTTTGGTGCCACATTCTCAAATTTAAGCAGTACTCCTTCTAGTTTTTTGTGTATTTGCTAAGCATCTGACCAGTTCTGAGCCACTTTTGTCGCATTCAACACTGGTTTAATTAACATAATTAAATATAAATGCGAGCAAAAGCGCAAAACGTCAGCAAACAAACCCCAAAACAAAGTAAAAAAAAACACACACAAATATTATAAATAAAATAAATAAATTTACATAAGAACAACTTTTGGTTTTAACAAACGAAAGAAAACAAAACAACAACAACGAAAAATGAGAAGAAGTTGCTGTTAAAATAAAAATAATTTTTGTGCTTGTTGATTGCCGTTAAATCGGCATCAAGTTCATCATCAAACACGTCTCTCGGGTCTGGTCTAAGACTGAATGTGAATCTGACTCTGAGTCTGACTCTGAGTCTGGGTCTGGCCCGTAACGCCCGCTCAACTGGTTGGACATGGCTGTTGTGGTTAAAGCTGTGGCTCTGCTCATCATCTCCGATCTGGTCATTTGAATGCCAAAGGCATCGCAGCGCTTTTGCTCTTTTCACATTTGGCGTAAGCAGTTCTCTTGTTGCTGTTTTGCCACTAAAAGGCAATTTATGATGAGCGCCGTCAGTGCCAGAAATTAAAAATTTATGACCATAGATGACTTGGCGAGAAAGAGACGAAAACCGAACATGAACCGACCAAGCGTCATCAGCGGTAGTCAACGGCCCAGCGGCAAATGCGAAACTTAAATGTCAAACTAATTTAAACAAGACGCTCCATAAAAACTGGATTAATTAAGGTGCCAGCCGCAGAAGCAGCATCAATAGCATCAACAGCAGCCTCAGTTGTCTTTCGTGCTGACGTGTTTTGGCCAAAATGATTTGCAGCCCACGATTGATATCGTTTTGCCAAAGACAAATCCATATACAATAGTTCAGCTAATGAAGGGAACTGTCCATCGATATTGACTTGATATTGACTTGTATCTATGAGATACACGCGATACATACATATGCATGGTGTATGACTGATTGACCAATTGACTGATTGCCTGTTTGTTTAATTGGCTGCAGTCAATTAACATTTTGTCAGACACGGATACTTGATTTGTACTTTTGTATAATTGTGTGCCCTCTACACAATGGCTTCAGCAGACAAGGTATAACAGACTGCACGATGAGGCAGCATAAAAAATATACGGCAAATAGATTAATAATCATAATAATAAATATGCGAATCCATTCAAATTGATTGGTTGTTTGCAACTTCAAGAAAGTGATACTTTAAAGTTAACTTAAGTAATTTACCGATTTTTTAAGTCTCATTTTACTAACTGGAATTGGGGAATTAAAAAATTCCCTGGAATTTCGAATATTAAAATTATTATTGCTAAGTCAGTCAATTATTTTCTCAAGTTGAAATAAGTAATTTACTTTCTGTTGGAAATTACATACCAAAAACAACAATGATAAATACTCCATAATATATATAAATATCGATTAATCGATAATATAGGAACTGGTGTCGATTTTAAAGATAAGGAAGTCTGTTCCACGTGCCTTCCTTAGGAATTAGTTAGTGTTGTAATCTGACAGCGAATGACAGAAATAAAGAACAATTTATAAAACTTAACTATCAAAGTGTTTAATTATTTATTTGGCATGTCTGGTATAATACCCAAAATGTATTATAACTATCTGTTTCAATAGTTTCCGTCTAATTTTACATGCTTAATCTGAAATTTAATGACTATATTGAGATAATGGAAACAAAAAAGAATATTATGTGTAAGGACTTGACATTGCAAAACATTTGAATGAAATTATAAGTTTGTTTATTTAATTTAATTCATTTCGTTTCAACTTTTCTTTCGTTCTCCTAACTTTTATCGATATCATTTCCTTCATATAAATTATTTATTTATTATTATTATTATTATTATTATTATTATTATTATTATTATTATTATTATTATTATTATTATTATTATTATTATTATTATTATTATTATTATTATTATTATTATTATTATTATTATTATTATTATTATTATTATTATTATTATTATTATTATTATTATTATTATTATTATTATTATTATTATTATTATTATTATTATTATTATTATTATTATTATTTTTTTTTTTATTATTATTATTTTTTCTCTCATATTCTCATATTCTCTCATATTTTGCTAATAGTTTATCTAAAAAAATAATGGTCACACTATATCGTTAGTTTTGTTGTCACAATTATATTTTATGGTACATAAATCAATAAATTACATAAAAAAAAGACAATAAATCATATATTGTAGATATTAATTAGTGTTTTTTTTTTATCATCTAAAAATAATATTAAAGGTAACTTTTAAAACTTTTGTTATTTCATTAACATATCACTTCACTTTAGTATTACATGTTAAAAATTTATTTTAAAAATATTATTTTTATACCTTTTATGAAAGCCAGATTTAGTATGTGCTTTATTTAAGATAATAAATTCGATTTGAGGTATTCTATTTTATATATGTTTTACTTTTGATAATTCATTAACATATCACTTCACTTTAGTATTAAATGTTTAAGAAAATTGCCGAAAATAAATTCTTGAAAATTTTTCCACTCACTAAGTTTTTTATACAGATGAATTTTATATTTATATCAATTCTCAAACTTTAAGTAGCCAATGCAAATCTCAGCGTTTCAAACTAAATTCAGAAAAGTATTAAAAACGATTAGCGCTAAATCTATAGAGTTTAAACCAAAGATTAGCTCTCTCAAGCATTTATGGCGAAACCATAAAAAGTTAATTGCAGCCATATTTTTTGTTGCGAAATTTATCGCTACCAAATTTGGTAATTAACATTTATCGGCGAGATTCTAAGAATACTATTTCATAACTTAGAAAAGTAGAATTTAGAAATTTGCGTGGCTGTTCAGGATACTAAATAGCAAGTCCCGCTATCACAATTTCATTTACGTCAGTTGCCCAAAGTAGGAGAGTAGAAAGTCTATTGAAATATGCGTAGGAATACAGGATATTTGACAAGTCTGGCAAGTCGCATGCTGTGTTTTATTGACGCACTCTCACCTCAATGTGTGTGACATTTGCTTACATAAAAATTAATTGAAAATATTTTAATTAGCAAGTGCTTGGAACTAACGGGGCGTATGCGCAATCTCATGTCTTGTTATTACACTTATTCAATTAACTCAAGTGTCGGTCTTTGTCTCGATAGACACCTAACTTTTTTTTTAGCGCCCGGCAAAAGGAAAGGTGTTGACCTTGTTGGACACGCACCAAGACACACACACACATACACATACACAGACATAAGCGTGAGTGTAACTGGGCGTTCCACTGGTTCACCTTCCGAAAATTTCCAATGCATTTGCATTTTTGGCCATTAAGCGAAGAGCCCTTCACAAGAATTGTGAGCACACAAAAAATACGAAAAAATACGAGAAAAAAAAAGTGAAAGCCCCGCTATAAAGCGGTTTTGGCAGCTGACAGCAACCAGTATATGGCCAGCTTATGGCCAACTCCTAAACAGATTCCTTGCCAATTCAAGTTCAAGGCCATTTGCTGGTCATTGGTATTTTTGTTGGATTTCGAATATCTTGCCATTTACTTTTGCATACTATATATCTTATTTATTTGTTGTTATCACTGTTGTTGTTGTTGTTGTTGCAACACTTGTGCACACAAATTATGTCTATAAATACGCGGCTGTTAATCGATTTTTAAGTTGTTGGCCGAGCTCGGAGCTCGAAGTTATACAACAACATTTTTAACACCTTGCGCACAATGGAAATGTGATTTTTATAACTGTCGCTATTGTTAGTGTTGTTGTTATTGTTGTTGCTATTATTATTGTTGTTGCTATTATTATTGTTTATAGCGTTGGCATTTTGGGGCGCGCACTCGTAACTTGAACCAATTCGAAATGTATTCAACACACACAGACAGACAAAATCAAAAAAAATATACTCGACTCAAGTCGATCGGAAAGTCAATAAAATATCAAGTTTTATATATATACATATATATATATATGCAACAAGTATTTGAGTCCGTTGCCAAGTCACACACACATACACAGCGACGTTAAGTGCATGTTAGTATCTAGAGCATGAAATTCAACTGGCCGCCTGACTGGACTTGCGACTCGGCAGCGAGACTTGAAACAAGTGGCCAGTTGATTGGCCGAGCGAATTTGTGCCTAAAACCAATTGGCTAAACCAAATCACATTTTAGCCACGCTGCATGCCAACTCAACAGCTGATCACCCCGCAAATACCCTGTAATTTATGAATGTCTTTGCGGCAATTGCATCAACCACACCCTTTGCCATATTTTGTGGCTTACGAGGTATAAAAATCACTGCGCACTGTGCACACACAATGCATATTTTAAACAAAGGCTGAAAGCTTCAAAAAGAAAATCGTTTTAAGTGGGTGAATTTGGCATTTTAGGTGAATGTACTTTACGTAAATATTGATCAACAATAGACAGTTAGCAATTGAAGCTCACAATTCGTACAACAACAAAAAAAAGTGAGATTAGATAATGTGAATGTGCGCAAATTATAACGAAAGAAAAGATAATCTTTATTTTTCTTTAATCATTTTAATAGGCGGTCACACTGTAAATTGAGTTTTTACAGTACCTAACCATCAAATAGATTTTTGTTAGAGTACTAACTATATCAAAATTCAAACTAATCAGAATTTTTTACCTTTCTATTTTTATCTGCAATAATTTTTAATAAGCGGTCACACTGGTTATTGCGAAGTAGGTGGCAAATTGAGTTGTTAAATACTGTTATTTGTCGCATGCAATTTGGTGTCTGCCATTTTGCTTTTTTTCGATATATGTAAAAATGTCATTATCGATATCAGAAGCTCGATACCAATTAGTTCACACTGCTTACACTGTTCACACTAAATGGAGTTGTCAAAACAGTTATCGATCAATCAGCTTTTTGTCAGCCTCCAATTCTGATTACATTTCTGATATACGAAATGTGTCTATCGATATCATTATTAAAGCTAATCAGAATTTCTTTGCCTTGTGCTGAAATTTGCAAAGCAACAACTTTTTAGCTCCACCACATTAAAAAAATTGTTGTACACCTTTCAAATTCTGTCAGTGCTGTCGAGTCAACGTTGTTGTTGTTGCTGTTGTTGCTATTTTTGTTGCTGTTGTGCTTGTTACCAAGACTGCAAACAAGGCGAATTCATTTGATTTGCGCTGGAAAGGAAGGCAAGGCAAGGCAAGAGGCCAATTACTCAATTCGCATGCAGCGAACAATTGCAGTTTAAAGTTGAAGTTGAAATGCATTTGTGAAGTGATTGGCGCTGCCACCGCCCGAGTCTAGTGACTGCCTCCACTTGTCTTCCAACTGCCCCCCCTCTCCCGTCCCCTCTCTTGACTACTGCGCGCCACTCAAATTACCAGACTAAGACTAATTTTGATTGTGTATGCACACTCACACTCACACACACACACACAGTCAGCACTCAAACATGTGGACACATGCAGCTCACGTGCAGACATGCATTACAACCAGAGCAAGCAGGGGCAAAGCAGGGGACATGGCAAGGCAGCAAGCAAGTAGCAAGCAGTGCAGACGCTGTCGTCACCAGCGTCGTCGCCTCGCGTTCGTTTCTTAAGTCATTCGTTTTGCCTGACACTAAACTGTTGCACTAAAGTGTTTGTGTTGTTGTTGTTGCCGCTGGTGCTGTTGCTGCTGCTGTTGTGGCTTGTTTGTTGTTGTTTGGCGCTTGTCGATTTCCAGCCGAGTTTGTTTTGCTTTTTTTTTTTGTTCGTCAGTTTTTTTTGGGTATTGGGCTTTGGGTTTTGCGTTACTAGTTGGGTCAGGTTGCAGATTCGAAAGTGGGTCAATTTATTACTGCAATGCATTTTTTTTTTTTTTAAACTGCTGCCGCCTGCTGATGTTGCGGCTGCTGCTGTTGCTGTTACCGTTTTGTCTGCTTTGCTTTTGTAGGCCATTTTTATATACGTGGGGTGGGAGGCAGCATGAAAATTAATTAACTTTAAGTTGATTATTGGTTTTGTTTGTGGGCGGGTTGTTTGTCCGTCTGTCTGCCTGTTAGGCGCAGCCGTCAATTTGCCTACAAATTTAATCACATTTCGTTAACTCTTGGCTCTCTGCTGGTTGGCGAAGGTCAACACTTTTGGACCAGGAACCGCCACAATAACAAAAAATGTGGGTTAAATGTTTAGACACTGATGATGCGCTGCATCGCGCGAAAATTGCATAAGATCTCTATGTGTGTGTGTGTGTGAGTGCAGCCGGCGGCGGGCAGCTGAAAATTGGTAAATTGTAAGTTGGGTAAAATGGTAGAGTGCAGGCCATAAATACAACACAACAACAAGCCAAGTGCCTGGGCCTCTGTCTTTTTTCCATGCGCAAGCCATTAGAGAAGACATGTCTAATGCTGCTACTGCCTGCATTGCTCTGCGGCAATCGCAATCTGTATTTGGCTAATGTTTTCGATTTGAGTTTTATGTGTGAGAAAACTCACAAAGTTTCGGCTGGCTGGCAGACAAACAGACAACGACGCATTGCCCATTGAGCGTTTTTTATGGTTGTCGTTCGCAAATAAACCAATGCACACTGCCAGCCATCTGTGGGAGTTGCTTCAGCAGTGCCTCTAGCCTCTCTTTTGTACAATTTGTATGACTCGCATGGCTCATTCATCTTCCGATCGGCCATAAAGCTACCGTGAAATTAGCAAAAAGAAATAAAAGTGTAGCCAACAAAAAAAAAATCCAAAACAATCGCACCAGTTTGGACTGCTTGCAAGCTGTCTTCCCGACAAGCAGTGCTATGATCATTGTCGTAGCAGCGAGCAATTAGTAACAACCACAAGCAGTGTCCACATTTTCATCGAGTTGGCAGCTCTATTTATTTAAAATCCATACTGCTTAGCACTGCTTGAGGTGTGCTCTCAAAGCTAACTGCTAGAACACACAGTTGTATGCAGTTTATTTAAATTTGATTTAATTCTACAGTCGTGTTATATCGTTTCTTTTTCTTATAAAGGAATAACAATGCAACCACATTAATTATAATTAGAACTTCATAATGACATAAGCTCTGGCGAATATTAATAGAATATCACGTTCAGTGGTTTCAAGTGTAAAGTCCGACGGCCTTTCAACAATTCAAAAAAGATCGATTCGAATTGCAAACGTCAACTTGATTTAGTGTTAACCACCATATGCACACATTCTTCGCGTATCTATTGTCAAATGTGTTTGCTATCTACATACAACGTGCCGTATCCGACTTCAAGCACTATCGATACGACAATTATAATTATGTGGTAATTCGATGCTCTAGCTGAGCTCAACTTGAAATATTACTTATATTGCCCACAATAATACTCAAAAATCAATAAAATAGCAAAATCATCAGATAAATTGAAAAGAAAACAGTTTTTATTGAAATATAGTTTTAATATAAACAAACAAATAGAACGTAAAATTGATGGGATGTGTATATGACCATGTGTGTGCAACTGTTTACAGTTACGATAATCACAAGCATCCGAATCCGATTCCAATGCCCGACGGCTGCTGCTCCCGAAGCGTGTTCACAATTTTGACAGTTGGCTGTGAATAAGAAAATAAAAGACAAGATTATGGCATTCGCCATGTTTGATATGCACACACATACGCATGCAACCATATAAACATACACACATGAACACAATATGTGTTTATTTTTGCTGTTCTTCATCAATGTGTGAGCGTGCTTATCCATATTTTTTACTCTATCTTTCTTTCTTTCTTTCTCTTGTGTGCCGCTGAATTGCCTCCTCGCTACACCTAACCTCTCATAGGCTATGTCTGATAATAAAATGCAACAATGCACAGACAAAGCCTAGTAGAGGCTAGATTTATAAGGAAATATACATAATATGCACATAATATATGACACGCCCACTTATTCAAACACATTTCAAAAATCCAAATCCAGGGCTGCGCAATAGCATTTTTTTCCAGTGCGCCAGTCGCTTTCTATGCGCTTTAATTTATTTAGTTACAATTGCCGTTTGTTTCGTGCTTTGCGTACTCATCATGTTTTTTTATATACATACATTGTATATTTTTCTTTTGAAAAAAGAAATGACACGGGCCAATGAGCTATTTTCACTCTTCGCAAATAAAGTAACTTTCACTTTTCTCGCGTTTTCGTCAAATAACGACGAATTGAATTAATTGCAATGGCAAATCGCAAATCGCTAAATTCAACAAACGACCAAAAAATGCGAGTAGTGAACAACATGCGAATCAACCGACGGCCAATGCGCGAATGAAGGAAGAGAGCGTGAAAGAGCAATAAAGTCGCGCCCCGTCGCCAAATAGAACAGCAACAGCAGCGATAAATTCATATGAGCAACAAACATATGCATATACACACATGCATACATAGCCATAAGTAGTTATGCAGCCTGTTGCTGTGTGTGAGTGCATTTTAAAGTTCAAGTTCAAAGCGACGATGATTTTTGCGGCTACGGCCGCAGATGCGGCGTATTAGAATTTCTGCTCTCTTGCTTTGCTGTTTGCTCTTCAAATTATATGCTCACATTCGAACGCACACCCACACTAACGCCCTGACAAAGTGCACGTACACGCAAGTCAATCGTTCTTCGTGCTCGTATTCGTTGATAGTCGTTGGCGCCGTCGTGTAATCGACTAGAGTCGCTTTCTATTTTGGAGCTTGCCGGCCACGAAGTTTGTCGCCTCGCTCTCTCAGTTTGGCAACGGCGCTCACCTTGTATGATTTACCTACACACATACATACACATGTACATGTCATAGACAAAACTAACGCTAGTTTCTCTCAGTTTTGTAGCTGTAGTGTTGTAGTTGTTGCGGCTGCGTCGATGTTTTTGTTACGGCAGAAGTAATCCATGTCAGTAGAACACGAACACTTTCGATTTTTTTTTTTTTAGCTTTGCTTTGCTATTTTGACGTTGGCGCGCGTCGCGTGGCGTCGGTGAGGCGTGCGCTTAGTTTATGTGTATATAAAATTTCTCTTTTATTGTGCTCGTTAACGTTATCAATGGTTTTTTAATTGAAGGAATATTTTTGCTTTTGTTCTTATTTCTTTCACTTGCTTTTTTTTGGGCGTCGCCTTTTTCACAAGAATTTAGTTATGCACTTAATTTTGTTTTCATAGATCTATCAACTCTCGACAACTCCTGAAGATCTTGACACTCGCACAGTTTTGGTTTTAATAAACTCGAGTATGAAGCGAGTTTAAGCTTTTATACTCTCCGGCAGCGACGTCGTCGTCCAATGGCGATGGCGACGCACGCAGCGTTGCAGAAAAAAACAACAACGTTGAATTCTGCATACACATACACACACATGCATATGTGCGTGCGTGTGATGTTATGAATGTGTGCGTGATCGCCGTTGCTTTCGTCTGCTTCATTATTTTGTTGACTTTTTATATTCGAATTCTTGGCCAGCGAAAAATGTATGTGTGTGTGTATTGTACATACATGCAGAAACGAAACGACGACGGAATGAACATTTTGCATCTTTCGATCGTCGTTTATATTGGCAATGGCGATGGCTCTGCCAGCGTCGACGTTGTGGCTGCGGCTGCTGCTGCTTCTGCTGCACATACACACACAAACAAATACACATACACATTCATATGAATATGAGTTACTTGAGCATCATTTTGTTTTGTATTTCGGTTGCCGTTTTTTGCCTCGTCTTTATTCGGCCAATTTACTTTGCTTCTTTTTTAGGCGATTTCACACACACACACACACACACATATATATACAGACATATCTGTTCTGTTTCTGCAGCCTGCGCCGCCCACTCTCCGAGCCATAAACCCCTTGTGCCAGACGTGTCGCTGTGGTTGTCGCTTTTGCTGCTCCGTTGCTGCTGTTGCTCTCTTTCTTCGCTCTCTTTTTCACTTGCTGTTTTAAGCCCCGGCTTGATCTGCTATGCTGTTCCTTCCACTGCTGTCGTTGTTGTTGTTCTTGTTTGCTGGCTTGCATGTCAATGTATGGGTGTTGGTTGTCTGCCTTTTATTTCTGAGGGCGCAAATTAAGTTCGAGTCATTAAACCGGTCAGTTAAAGTAATGCAGCATCTGAAACTTAAGTGAAATGCTTGCTGTTCATCAAGGAATAAACAAATTTCTTGCTGTTCTGCTGACTTGTGGTTTATTAAAGCGTTTTGCAACTGTCTCAAAGCTATTGACCGACTTTGTATGGCATGTAACCTGAGCATAATGCAATGAAACTTAATGCGCTTTTCGTGCATCCAAACAGAGGCGCCAGGTGACAGATGACAACAGCAGTGCAAGTCACCGCAGAGAGAAGGAGCGAGAGAAAGATAGAGAGATAGAGTGACAGAGACAATATAGAACTTTTGCTGTAAAATTTACATATGTACATATGTACATATGTACGTTGTAATAGTGAAAGCATTGAGTCATTTTCAACACTATCGAGCTATTCGATTTTGTACTCGATACTATCGAGTCAATAGTCCTGAAAGTCAAATGATATTCCGTCACTCTAAATAAAATTGAGCTATGGCTGAGAATAATTCAAAATTCGAATTATGCAAATAAAGAACATGCGTTCAACAAGCAGAATTTCAATGAACAAAATGGTGTATTTTATGACATAAAATTATTTATTGAAACTATCAAAATTTGGAAACGTTATGTACATATGTAAATAACGAGCAATGTTTTTGCCTTTCTGCTTTGCAAATCATTTTCCTTGAGTTAATGCTGAAACTGAAATACATAGTAAATCAATCATAATCACATATAATTTATAATACATCGAATTTGTTTACTAATACAATGTTCATATGACAATAGAATAACAAAACGTAAACTTGATAAATCAATTTGAACTCTACATTAGCGCATGCATATGCATGTGTGTGTGATTGTGTGTGTGTGTACACGCGCTGCTTTTGATTATTTGCTATGCAAGTATGAATGTGTGTGTGTCAGTTCTCGTTTCTTTTTATTTTTTGTATGCGATCGAATGCAATGAACTCAACAACGACTTTGCGCTTGTTTGTTTAAAAATAAAAATAAAATACAAATTTACAGAAAAAATACACTACAAAAATAAAAACAAGAATCAACAAACAAAAGGAATTCTTTGTTTATGGCGAGTCCCAACCTGTGTGTGTAGAGTTTCCATTGCGTCGTTTGCTGCTGTTGTTGTTGTTGTTGTTGTTGACTCTTCAATTGGGGCGCAAATTGCAAAAACCACAATGAAAAAAAAAAAACAAAAACAAAATTACAGCCCAAAAACCAAAGAGGGAGAGAGCGAGAAGGAGAGAGCATCAGTTTTTTTGGGTGAAGTGTTTGAGTATTGAGTTCATTGGCTCCATGTAGAATTTATTTATCAGTTGAAATATTTTGCTAACAAATTGCAGTCAATGACATTGCTGCTCTCCCCATACACACACACACGCATACAAGAATTTAGCAGCGCTGCAGCGGATGTGCTGCGTCAGTGCGCGTGGGCAGCAGGGAGAGCGAGAGACAGAGCAAAGAGTGGACAACACATACAACAACAGGTCACGCAAGCGTGCTAAAGTTTATTCATCTCACCCCAAAATGCGCAGCAGCTTCCAAAATATCGACGCAAAGTCTGAATTTGAGGAGAAATCAATGAGGGAGACGCGAGAGAAAGAGAAGGGAAGAAGAACTCCGGCTTCAACTGCACACACTCAAAAAGCTCACAACAACAACAATAAGAACAGCGGCAACGAGCTTTTGGCTGAGAACGTGTGGGCAGAAGAGATAACGACGCAGGAGGCAGGAGAAACTGTCTACGACAGCAGCAGAGGCAGCAGCAGCAGCAGCAGCAACAATAGTAACAACAACTGCCAGCAAAATTGTTTAATTATAAATGTTGTAGAAAAGCAAAACAGTCAAGAAAAAAATAAGCAAAATAAAAGCAGCAAGAGCGCGAGAGTGAGAGCGAGATAGTGATAGCGTGGAGAGTGCGAGATGGAGATAAGTTTTTGTTGAAGGACACACACGGTCTTTAAAAGTGAGTAATGCACTGGAGGTTGTTGACTCTGTCTCTGGCGATTGTTGTTGTTGTTTTTGTCTGTCTTATTTTTTGTTGTATTATTTTTGCGATTTTGCACTGGGCATAAACACACGCACACACACACATCCATAGTATGTGCATGTGTGCGCCTGTGAATATGTGTGTAGAATCTTTTGTTATGCGTTTTTATTTTTTGGCGTTGTCGTTGTTTGATTGCTGCCTTGTCTCTCGTTTGCTCTCTCTTTCTCTCTCTGTCTCTCTCTTTCTTTCCTCGTTGCCTGTGTATGCGTGCGCAAAGTCAAAGTGATTAAACTTTATGCGCAATTTATTTTGCATTCACATTCACCACAGCAACAACAATTGGCAAAAAAAAGCAAAATTATTGTTTAATGTTAATTCAACGCGAACAAAATGACAAAAATAGCTGTAACAGGTTCGGGCTCACGACACGTATACGTAATTTTATGAGTCGAAATAGTTAAGGGGGCAATTGCATTTGACATTTCACCAAATTGAGAATATATGTATGTTCATATCTACATATATCTGCCAGCATATTATGTCGCTTTCGATGCGATTGCTTCAACATAACCTCGAATAGTCATTAAATACACAAGTTTCTTTTTATTTGATAATTATCAAGGCCCGACCAATGGAATTTCCAAAAAAAAAAAAACAATAAAAATATACTCTAGGGGTCATGGTATTAACCCACAGTGAGCCAAATGACACAAGACCAAAGAATTCGCATGCTTTCCGGTTCACGTTGTTGCAGTGGCAGTTGCAGCAGCCGCACGAGACAGCAACATGTGCCACAAAATGCGGGTGTTAAATGCTGCAAGCGATTCCTTGTCTGATTCTGACTCTGACTCTCAACTGACTCACTGTCGCATTTTTAGCAAGGGATGCGGTTTGCGCTACAAATTGACACCCAGCAGACGCCAGTCGCCAAACAAATTCATATAGATGCTATATACGATTCTACAGTGAACTCTCTCCATTGACAAACTTAAGATTTTTTGTTATATAAAGAATTTTAAAAATAATCAAAAATGGTTTACGAGAAGAATTTCGATATTTTCGTATGCTTCTTTTTGTTTTGTTCAATGAACTTATATAACCTCGATCATCAAGAAAAAAATAAAATAAATTTATTCATAAAATAAAATAGATAGATAAAACAAAAGAAACTAACTAGGATCATGTTTGTTTTGTTTATGTTTTTCTTTTTATTTTTTATCAATAATGAAATAGGAATTACCAAAAAAGTTTGGTTATTATTTGATCTCATTAGAATCACAATATTAGAAGATAATATATTCATTTTTATAAACGCTACCATAAAATTTCCTAAGACCAGTTTTTAAAACCGGCAAAAATGAATAAACAAAAATATATAAATGTAAAATAATTAAAACGAATGAAATGCAGAAAATAAATCAAATAAGTAAAGCAAACAAAATATAAAAAATAGAAGCTTGGTAACAGGCTTGGTTTATTCAAGACATTTAATAGAAATTCACATTTTTAGGAATTCCCCTGGTCATAATATACTTATCAAAATAAAAAACAACTTTAAGACAAAAGAGAAAAAGAAATAATCGGTATTAGTTTGACAATTGAAGTCGAGTCTTTTATATTCAAATCGTTTTAGTTTTTGAGGTCAGACTGTAGGCGTTATATCGGCGCATATATACTTTGTATAGGAACAGATGCGCACAATATGGTGCATTAATTTCAGCTCCTGCCGGACGAAGCCAAAACCAGGGACACAGTTGTGTGTTTGTTGTATTTGTTGCATTTGTTGCTGGCGTTGTTAATCGTCTTGACAGGCAACCGCATCGTGCGTGCTGCTCCCCAAGGCCAGTGCAATATTTTACACTGTAACGTCGCTTCGTCGTCAGTCGACGGCGGCCACTTCCGTCAGCTCCGTCTCTGTCTCCGTCTCGCTGGCAACACCAACGCCACAGCACCGCTTTCCCCCCTTCCTTCCACGGTGCGTCATCTCTGCGATAGCTTCGCAGGCGGAGCAGGAGGTGAATCAGCAACGTTGTGAACGGGAATGGAATCGTTTGTATTTTGCTTTTTAGCTGGCGCTGCACATTTCATGGCTGGCGTTTCATTTTTCGCCTTGACGATCACATTTACTATATGCTTATACTTACATATGTATATGTTTCTTTCCATTGTCATTGTCCCCACAACACACACACGCCCACACACACACACACACTGAGAGCAAGGCGGGGGAATTCAAAAGCTGGCAAAAAAAAACTACTCATTTCATTATAAGTATGTAATTATGGGACCTGATCGATTCACACTGATTTACGCTCGTTTTAGAATTAAGTATTATATGCGTTGCATTAATAATAAGCTCCAGTTACTCCATCAGTAAAAGAAGAAGAAGAGAAAGATGATGGAAAGAGATTCAAGGCTGTGCTGTTCATTAATAATACTTAGTATTTTTACAGGAGGATACAAAATTTGTCATATTGCATTATTATATTATACAAATCAAATCTCATTTATAAATAAAAGAAAAAATGAATAAAGATATAAATACGACTTTTCTTGAATTAATGAATAAAAAAACAAACAAAACATGTAACATAAGAGAAAAAAAATTTATAAATAAATACATTTTTTCTATTTTTTATGAATACTTTTAATCAACAAACATATTTTCTAAAATTGAAGATAAATAAATAAATAAACGCATAAGTCCTTTCCTCATTTCTGCAGAAATCTTTTTAATCTGAAATGAAATGGAAATTTAGCATAAAAATCTTTATTACCTAAAAAGTTTAATCAATATTGTTCTCTTTAAGATCGAAAAAATCTTAAATCACGATTTTTTCAATTTAGATTTTTTTCTCTTTGTGTAGATACTATTAAACATCAGATATTTTTTCTTAGATTCAAAAATAACACAAAATCATCACTTGCACTATTTTCCACAATCTGAATTTGAATATAAAAAAATCTAACATATACTCAAAAAACAGAGTTACCTTTTATAATAATGTAAAATTTGGGAACATTTTGAATACAGTATTTGTATAACAATCAGAGATATCCCCAAGTTTGTTTGATAACTTCGATAGAATTTAAATAATCTTTTCTTTTAGTAAGACATGGTATATAAGGAAGACTTTTTTGTGAAGCAGTAAGTATTTATTCTTTTATCCATTCATTTTTGGAATATAGTAAAGTGATTTTCTCAGTTTCTATGCGCTGACAACACTGGCAATTCTATTTGCTACGATTCTGTTGTTGCTGCCGAACCTACGCAATAAAATACAAATGAAGCTGGGCACAATTCACAACAAGTTGATTAACTATACGCCAGTTAACTATACAGATTATTTGTCGCCCGTCTCAAGGCGGAGATTAAAGCTAGTAAGCCGCAAAACTCTGGTACTCGATATGGACGACACATTGATCAAGTCGCATTTCCATTACCAAAGAGAACCCTGGAGAAATAGGACGCGCAAGAATAAGTCTATCAAGCCCGATTTTAGTTTCTATATACGGAACAAAGATGTCTTCGTCTCAGTGTTTAAGCGACCGCATTTGGATTACTTTCTGGACTGTGTTTCCAAGTGGTACAATGTGATGATCTTCACCGCGGCCACCGAGATTTATGCATCCGAAGTGCTCGATCGCTTAGAGAGCAATCGCAAGATATTCCAGCGACGTTTCTATCGACAACATTGCATCGAAATCAGCGGGATTCTAGCCAAACTTGTGTCGGTGTGCGATGATGATCCTGCCAATGTTTTGCTGCTAGACGATTGCCACTTGGCCAATCAATTCAATGCGGGCAATGCGGTGCAGATAAAACGATATAAAATCGGAACCCGGGATGAGGAACTACTCGCCATGCTGCCCTTGCTCGATGCGCTGCGTTTTACGTCCGATGTTCGCTCGGTGCTGGGACGAGTCACCAAGAGGTGTGACTGTCTAACAACAGCCTTGGCCTCGATGACCCCCCGAGCATTACATCGCCAGAGATATAGAGGACGTAACTGCGACTGGCCCATTGAGTGTTGAGTCATGGTGTTGGCTTAGTCACGTCCAAGTGGGCAAGTGAATCAGCGCCTAGTTGCTTTATCAGCGACTAGAGTGTTGCTGCTGTTTTATCAGAGGTGGTCAAAAATGTGGCTGAAACTGAAAACCCGGCTGTGTGAAATGTGTATTTCTCTTGCTAAGCTACTTTGGGTGCGGCAATTAAGTCACCACAAACAGCAGCGGCGGTGGCGGGAGGTGGAGCGGCACCATTTCCAGTGAAGATCATTATTGTCTCGCCGCGGATGTTGTGAATGCTGCAGCAGCCAAAAAAGAAAAAAAAACAAAAACAACAACAGAAAAGAGCTAAAGAGCCGCAGAAACAAGTTAATGAACCCGTTGCCCGCGTCGCGGATCCTTGAACTCCCAGCGAGTTGTCCAACTAGTTTGGGACGCGTCTGCAGTCGGAGGCAGAAGCCAGAAGCAGAACGAGGGAGAACCAGAACCAAATCTGTGGCATGAATTCTGTGGAAATGATCGAAATTTCATTTCAAGCTCCACACACAAAATTGAGTTCAACAGCATTCCGGTTGCCGGTTGCCAAGTCTCCCGGTCTTCAGTCTACAGTCTGCTGTTGCTCCTCCTCCTCCTCTGACCAGCCCCCACACCGTCTGCTGGTCTGTGATCAAGTTGGGACCGAGGCTTAGAAGAGAGCTTGCCTTCTGCTGCTGTGGCTGCTGCTGCTGTTCTGTTTTGCTCGCTGCTTTGTTGGGTTAACTTTCCATTATCCTTGAGGCTCAAGTCAATGCCCTCGTCTCGCATTACACAATTGCAGGCGGGCGGCAGTGGCAGCAACAGCAGGAACTGCGTGTGCATCTCGAGTTCGCCGCTGGCCGCTTATTCCCTCCTCTCCACCTCGTTGCCCCTTTTTACTGTGGTTCGCTCAAGTTACACAGAACTCCAGTGGCCTACTTCCACTTGAATGGAACAAATGGGAATATGGGAATGGGATGCGTTGCGTTTACGTTGTGGGCATGGGCATGGGAATGGGAAATGGAATGGGATGGGAATGGCCCGCCCGTCCGCTTGGAACAAAAGCTTTTGTCAGGCAACCCCAACCCATCAACAATCAGCAAAAGCGATCCTGTGGCCAGCGCGACAAAGACAAAGAAACTCATTTTGTCGCATGCAAAAATTAATACAAAACAAATGCGAACGAGAGAGCGAACACACACATACATACATACAATTGCAAAACACACTCTCGCACTCTCACACCAACACAAGCGCATATAATTTTATTTTTATAACTGACCTCGAACTTTTGTGCAATGTGATTGAACTGCGGCTTTCTGCTTCAGCTTCTGCTGCTGTTGCTGCTGCGATATCTGTGAGCTTGAGCCACGTTCCCCACTCCCCGATCGCTGCCCTTTCCCCGCAAACATTTGCATGCAGACTGCATGCGAAACTGTCGGAAAGTGGCAGCGATAATGTCGCCGCTGAGCTTGGGATCAGAATCGACATCAGAATCGGAATCGGGATCTGGATGCGTTGACAAACAATATGGAAATTTCGCACTGCCAGAGGGGGAGAGTTCCAGAAGTCCAAATGGTAATCATCATCGCGATGATGATGATGATGATGACGTCGAGTGCAGCAACGACAACGTTAAATGCATAATAAATGCGGTTTTCAAGTAGTTTGGAAAAATAAAATGCGTGCGGCGACTCAAATGCACTTTCAATGAGCTAAAACAAAAAAAAAAAGTACGTTAAAACAAAACAGCAGCAGAGTGATAAGAGGAGGGAAGGGGAGGCAACTGTGGGAAGTGCAATGCGCGTTAGCTCCAGGCGTTTGTCGGCCACGCCCATCTCATGAAATTCATTGACTTTTGTAACGCATTCAATGCTGACGTTGATAAAAGTGACCAAGAACGTACTGAATGTGTGAGTGAGAGATAGCTACGTGCAGTACAGTTCTTTATCAGGAATACTTTGTTGGGTGCTTGGAGCTAAAGTCTCTGCTGCTGTACAAATATTTAATTCGTCTCTTTTTTTTTTGGGCAAACCGAAAATCGAAAAAAGTAAAATACAAAACAGACTTAGAGAGACGAAAGCAGAAAGCAGCGCAGCAGAGGCGCAGTTAGCAAGTAAGAGGGATGACCAGCAAACAGTATTTGTTTCACAAATTGAAATGGAACACCGAATGTTACTCAACAGTATAGTACTAATGAGTATAGCAATAAGCTTTCGCTAGTGTTCCCCTCTTACCGTGTGACGTGCGCCCCTGACCAGCAGCAACAAACCAAACACAACGCGCAGAGCACGAAAAAATGTTTAGCTGACGTCATTTGTCCTTGAATTCGTGTATTTGCCGCAAAACAAAACTCGCAAAATTCAATGCACTTGGCAGCGACGACGGCGGCAGCAGCAGCCCCCAAAAAAAATAATACAACAACACAATAAGATAAAGTGCTGGAGCGAGAGAGTTGAGAGAGTGAAAGCGGCAGCAAAGCACAGTTGAAACAGAAGCTGTATTCGCAGTGTGTGTATGTTGTGTGCTTACAAACATTTTTATTTTGTGACTAGCACATCTAATTATGAGTAAATACTTGTATGACCAGAACAAGATATTAATAAATAAATGTTTTATAAATAACAACTGCGAATAAATCAAAAAATATATGGTACACTTAAGATAATAGTAAAATGTCAAACAGAAAACAAATACTTGACAAATTGAGGTATTCAATTTAAAGCACATTTTAATTAAAATTTAACGATTTGACAAACCGTAGATTTTAAGCTTAACGATTATTTAAATGCGAGCAATTGAACTCAATGGTAATTTAAATACATGACAACTCTTAAATGAAATTTGTTAGGAACACCTTTTCGAATCAACTTGAAAATGCTTTTAAATTTAACGGTCGAACAAAGCTTGCCAATGGCTTTAAGCTCATTGCTACGACACTGCATCGCCATAAATATCGATAGCAAGAAAAGATGTTGAGAAAACATTAAAACTTTTTATTTATCTCTTAACAATCAATGCTCTTTGGCAATTAATATTAAAAATAATAATAATCATAATAATTTGTGATTAAAATTCAAAGTATACGTGAGGCACGCATCGTCCAAGCGATAGTTCTATGTAGGCATGCATTTGTTGGTCTTATCGATAACGATAATTGCAATTATTAAACATTTTGTATAAAAGATTTAATTTAAGCAAAACAGCAACTGCAACGCGTAGATCAGAACACGTGCCGCATTTTAAGAGGCAACAAACAAGCGCCAGGAAACAAAACAAACCCAGGAAGAACGTGACCAAAGCAACTGCAACACCGTGTATTTGTGTTTTTGCGCAAAACCCAGGGAAGAAAATCGGAAAACACAACGAGCAAAAAGTTATTAATGTATTGTTGGAGCAGCGTCAGCGTCGCCAGGTAGGTTTAACAACCACTTAATGATTAAGAGGCCCAGTTTCATTGTTGTTAAGCGTTTTCTATTCTAGTATTTTACGCAACTTCTAGGGTCTCGTTGTTTGTATCTCACACAATATTTAGTCACCTCAAGTGTGTCAGCAGCAAGCAGCTAATTGCGGTGCTCTGAATAACAAATTCGTATGTAAATTGCATATTTTTATCGCAATATTTTAAGTTTGAAGCAGTCGCAGTCATCACAAGACACTGGGGCAGCGTCTTATCAGCGAATTTATCTGGTTTTCGTGTTTTCTGCTGTTGCCTCGCTCGCTCTTTGGCCTTTGCCCAACTCCAAAAATCGAAATAAATTTATAATCGCAAGCTGTTGAAATATACAAAAAAAGAAGGAATGACACATCTTTGCTGTTTATATATTATAAACAGTGTGAAATGTGTTTGGAATTTTATATACAAGGATTCGGATTCTTTCGAGAGTAATTTGTAATCAGCACGTTTATTTGCTTTAAGCTTATGCGGGTCATATCATTAATTTTGATATAATAATCTCAGTACAAACACACACACACACGTGCAGGAGTTTATCTACTTACACACACACCCGTAGATTTTAGTGTAGTATATATCATCATCAGTTATATATTTTTTATACTATCGCATTCGTAATTAACAATCTACTCAACTCTCTACTTTACTTTACACTATATTCGCAGCAGATAAAGATACTTGAAGCGTATAACTGATAACCACCAGCCCCTGGAACACCCCGCCCCAAAAAGCAGCAACATCAGTTAGTCAGGGAGCCAGCACAGTTAAGATGGGACAAACGTTGTCGGAGCCGGTCACAGCAAAGGAATCATCATATTGTCGCAACGATCAATATCGTGTCGGCAGCAGTTGCATGCAAGGATGGCGCATCAATATGGAGGATTCACACACACACATCTTATCGCTGCCCGGTGATCCGGGCACAGCGTTCTTTGCCGTCTATGATGGCCATGGCGGAGCCACAGTTGCCCAATATGCGGGCAAGCATTTACACAAATTTGTTATAAAGCGACCCGAATATAATACCAACGACATTGCCAAGGCCCTCAAACAGGTGAGTAATGATGATGATGATTATTCCAAGATTTCGTAATATTACTCATACGTAACGTCATCCCCATTGCACAAAAAAAACACACGCACACCACAGGCATTTCTCGATATCGATTATGAAATGCAACATAACGAACCGTGTGGCGAACAAATGGCCGGTTCAACGGCCGTCGTTGTGCTCGTCAAGGATAATATGCTTTATTGTGCCAATGCTGGCGATTCGCGTGCCATTGCCAGCATAAACGGCCAGCTGGAAACACTCTCCGTGGACCACAAGCCCAACAACGAGGCGGAATCGAAGCGCATCATTGAGGGCGGCGGCTGGGTGGAATTCAATCGTGTTAATGGCAATCTTGCCCTCTCCCGTGCACTTGGCGACTTTGTGTTCAAGCGCGCGAACAAAAAGCCGGAAGACCAAATAGTCACAGGTAAGAATGAAGAACAAAAGACCACATTTCATTAGCGATGGCAAATTGCAATCGCACTCATTGTTCTTACATTAACACCTTTCTTTTTGTTGTTGTTGTCGACAGCCTACCCGGATGTGGAGACACGCCAAGTGCAACAGGATTGGGAATTCATTGTGCTCGCCTGCGATGGCATTTGGGATGTCATGAGCAATGAGGAAGTGCTGCAATTCTGTCGCACACGCATCGGCCTCGGTATGCAGCCGGAGGAGATCTGTGAAGAGCTGATGAATCATTGCCTGGCGCCCGATTGCCAAATGGGTGGTTTGGGTGGCGATAATATGACTGTCGTTTTGGTTTGCCTGCTGCACGATAAGCCCTACAGTGATTTGGTGCAACGTTGTGCGGGCACGAGTCAACAGCAACAACAACAACAACAGTCTTCGCATGCTCCAGATACGGAAACCGAAACAGAGACAACAGCAGCACCAGCAACACCAACAGCAGCAGCAGCAGTAGAAACAACAACAGAAGCAACGCCCGCTGATACGGATACCAATAAAAGTGATGCGCCTGCCATGGAACTGTAAAACAAATCAAGCAAATAAATCCTGTGCCGATTAGAGTAGCAAATGTGGAACCGGAAATGAAATTCGCTGCTGGCAGCACACACAAACACACACACACACAACACTACCACATGTCCCGTTCCCGAATGCAATTCCTTTTTGATATTGATTTCAATATACGCAATTTGTTATTGTCCCTAAAAACTGTATTCTTTGTATGCTGAAATCGTGAAATTCGGAACGCCATTCAAAATGTGAATCATGTGTACTTAACGTGCCTGTATTTTTCGGTTAACTTTAACACACACACACACATACTCGTACAATCCTTACCAATTTGTTAACTAGCTCCTCCATACCGCGATAGGGCTTATCAATATTCTTTGTTGTGAGCAAAAAAAAAAAAGAAAGAAAGAAAAAATTGTATTAAACGTTTAGTATTTATGTACCTCTATATATTTTGACCTTTTAAGCATTTTGGGATTGGTCTTTTAAATTTTAGAAACAAAACACAAAACGATGATAGTAAGAGCTGAAATTGTATTTGTAATAATAATTAATAATAATAAAAAGTAAACAATGTTTTTGTAGTGCCCACAAGAAATCGTATCGCTAAAAAAAAAGAATAATAATAATTCCAGAAAAATATAAACTTAAAAAGTATACGGTTTTAACTACGGGTTTGCCGATCCAAAGTAGTCATGCTAGAGGCCTTTTTACATCGCAATAGTATCTATATATAATATGATAAAATGAGATTTCAAATACACACACACAAAACCAAAAGGTTTCCATTTATTTGGGATCGGGATATTTAATAGATAAATGTTCTTTTCGTTTTTATACCCTTTATCCATAGGGTCGAAGACTATTGTAACTTTATGCCTCCAGGATATGTATGGAACAGGAAGAAGAAGGCATCTCCGACCCTATAAAGTACATATATTCTTGATCAGCGTCAACAGTCGAAACGATATAGCCATGTCCTTATGAACACATATGTAGATCTCAGAGATTATAAGAGATAGAGCTATAATAATTTCGACATCACTTGTTATGTTTGCTCGCTTCTTTCAAATGTTTGCCACACCCTCTTCCGTTCCCGCAAAGAAAAAAAATCGAATAACAAGCGAAATTTTGAAACTAGAGTCACGATTTTGGAAAATTTGGTTGCGATAGTTAGAAATTGTAGAAACCATTTAATACTTTCGTATGGGCAAAAACTCAAAAAACTCTTTAGTATATTTTGAATATAGTACTCTATCAATATACCAAATATAGCCGTCAGTATATTTTGTAGTACTATGATAGTTAGTTGGATATATTTTAAAATGAATACCGCCCTGTTTAGCTTTTATGCACAATGGGTACCGGGTATCATCTCGCAGTCGAGTACACTCGATTGTAGCTTTCTTACAGGTTTTCTTTTACCCCCATCCTAGAAGCAAGATGTGTTTTGGGATGTTGTGTACAGCATTTGCTGGTTAAATGTTTTATTGGTTGACATGTCATAATCAATTTGCGTTTCATCGCTTCGATTCGATTCGATTCCATCATCACCATCTTTCTTTCTTCGGCTAACTACATTTAATCTACATATGCGCAAAATTTGTTTTTTTTTTGTTTCTTCTGGTTTTTCTCTTTTTATTTGATTCTCGTTTATATGATACATACAATAAAATAAAATATGCATTTATGATTTTCATTAGATGGTTTTTTCCCTTTTTGCTTTAGTTATTTTTTTAGTTTTTCAGTTTGCTTTTTGTTTTCTTTTGTATTTTTGTTTTTTTTTTTTTGTTTCTTTTGTTTTCTTTGTTATTTTCAGCTCGTAAGTATAAATCTCTGTACTAAGACGAGCAGAAAAATTTCACTCTTAACTATACAGAAAAATTAAAATGATTTTGCGGATTTGTTTTGTTTTTTGTTTTTTGCTGTCTCTCAGTGTAATGGTATTTATTTATTATACTTTGTTTTGTTTTCTTTTCGTTTTGCATAGGGATATTGTTTAGTTATAGTTAGGGGTTTTTTCTCATTTTAGTTTATAGTTTAATCATATGCAATTTCATAAACCATTATTTTTGTTTTGTTTTTTTTTTACTTTACAATTATCAATTTTGGTACAATTAATAATATTAATCATATACTCTTGATATATTATTATTACATTGTTTTGCTTTCGCTTTAACAGACATTTTCGTTTTCTTTTCTTTTGTTTTTTTGTATCTTTTTATTTTTCGTTTTTGTTTTTATTCAGTTTTTTAGTGATAACAATGTGCGTAAGCATTTCTATGCATTTAATTTAAACAGAAAAACCAAAAAAAATAATAATCAAATTTCACAACTTCATCCACACAAAAATAATAATGTAAACAAGTAAAGTTAACTAATCGAACGCCCTTCACAAGGGGCGTGTCCATCGAGTAACAATCAAGAATATCAATGAAGGAATTTCGCGTTCGATTTTATAACTAAAATTGTTAAGATGTGGAAAATATTATTAATGGCAGTGCCAAATGAATGAGAAGAAGGAAAGATAAAGCAGCGGGCTTTTATTATAGTCATACATATATATCGAAGGGGATTTCTTTTTTGTTAATCCTCAAGTAATTGATATAAATATATACTATAGATATTTGTAAGTTTTATGTACAGAATTCTGTGGCAGTGCCAAATGAAATAATAGTTGAGGCATTTTTCTGCCGCCCTTGTGAAAGGTTTTTGTTTTGTTTAAACTCTTGCAATAATAATAATAAATAAAATAAAATAATATAGTTTTTTTTTTTTGTAAAATTATGATAATAATAATAATAATGTCTTGAAAGCTATTTGAAATGACTCTGCACGACAATTTGATAAATGTTATTCATATATATATATGGATATACTATATATATGTAGATACACATATAAAACAATCAAGAAATTTCTTTAGTACTGTTTTTCGGAGAAAGTATTTTGTGTAGTATGATGTGGGTGGGGTGAGAGTGTGTGTGGATAGTTTATGTTAAATATAGTGTGTGTATTATTATTATTATTGTTGCTGCTTCTTTGCTATCATTATCAGTATCAGTAGTTGTTGTTGTAATTGTTTTTTTTTGTTTTTCGTATAGTATATTTAACAAGGTGTCACACGTGTCATTCGTCGAGTGTCATATGCGCTGCTTAAACGTACAAAATAAATAACTTAAGAACTGAGGCTTTACAATATAACAATTTAATTAATTTAATTTATTTTCTCTCATTTGTGTATTTCATTTTTGTTTTTGGCCTTAAAATTATTCAACATCAACAATGTTTTTTTCACTTGTTACTTTTCACTTCTCCATCATATCATTTTAGATCGTTCATCTTCTTCCTTCCTTCCTCCTTCGTATCATTTTCAATTACTTATCGTTTCGTTTTTGCTAAACACTATACCTCTATACTCGTCCGGGATATTATTAATATATAGTTGGATAGCCCCTCAGTCAGCCGACAAACAAATACACTGGCAAATCAATATTCCAACTTTTCGCATTGCAAATTTTGAGTTGCCCCAAAACCAAACAATTGCATTAATATCACACATCAAAAAAGGGGTGCTGAATCTTTGACTGCCAGGCACATGCCGGGAGGACTACCCCCACTTGCATCTACCCCCTCGCCACCTTCACTTGTAAGCACTCCCGCTGGAAAGTGCATTAATTGAAAACTAAAAACAAAACAAAATGAAAACCATTTGAGAACTTTTCTTTTTTTGTTTTTGAAAATGAAATCAGTTGAGTGTATTTGTAAGGAGTGGGCGGAAGGTAGGCAGACACATACACTATGGGTGTGGTTTTAGTATGTGTGTGTGTGAGTGTGTGTGATTGTACTGTGGCACACCACTGAGCAAAGGCGGCAGTCTGGAGAGGAGACCAGTTGGCACAGTTCTATATAGAACTGGGCACTGGACTTTACTTTTTTTTTGCTACTGGCAATCGACTAACAAATAATTAAAGATATTTTTATATATAGTAGTACTCTCTATAGTATATATAGTATAGTATGTGGTATATATGGTATGTGGTTTTATGGTCTAGAGGGGCAGCAAGTTGAATAATGTACCTTAGGAAATAACACCAAAGAAACAAACGGCGCGACCTTGGCTCAGTGGAGCGGACTTTAGCAGTTTTTACTATGTATGAATATAAATTGTACACCCATATATATATTCTATATATATATATATATATATACATGTATTTAGTATAGGCACTTAGCATATTCGATTGTTTTCATAGAAACAAAATATATTTACTTTAAATTAATATACACACATATATATATATATATATATATATATATTTTAGTATATGTGTTTTACATTTTTGGAAGTCTTGCGTAGGTAGAAGAATACAATAACAGAAGAAGAGACACTGAGAGAGAGACACAGAGAGAGATGGGGGAGTGAGAGAAAGTGATGGAGCGCGGGGGGTAGAGAATTCTCTTCATTTGGTATACATTAAAACAGTTTGCGGAGCACTCACTCATATATATATGTATGTATGTATATGCTTGACTCTAGCCTGGCTAAATTGTTCGCTAATAATTATATATAAAAAAAAATCAAATAAAATATAAAATACTATAATAACATACTAAACAAAAAAATCAATGAGAATATTCCAAATTGTTGTTGGTTGGTTGATTGATTGATTGATTTGCTGCTGATTGGAAGTGAAAGGGCGGAGACGTACGTTGTTTGTTCTTTGTTTAAACATAAAACCTATGTTGCAGCATGTGTTGCAAGTTGCAAGTGTGTACAGATCTCTCCTCTTCGCCTGTAATAGTATGTACTCTATATATATATGTATATGGATTATCCTAGACGTATCACTTAACACTAGCATAGCTATAGCTTTAGCATTATGTATAGATTTTTTATGTATATCGTATGAGCTTAGTCTATATTCATATATATATATCTTGATTATTTTCCTCTATTCTTTTACCGCCAATTTGTTAATGCCTTAAGTTTAATTTACATGCTCTCCATCCACATGAACGTCTCAATCGAAAAACTCAAATGTTGTGCGTAATAAAAAATCAAATTCAAATCAATATAATGCAAACCGAATTGAAGTTAGTCAAAAATAATTGATTAAATTAATACAATATCGTTTTTTTTTTTTGTTTGTTTCTTTTTTTGTTTTATAGGACAACCAAAGTGAGGGAAATCGATAATGTTGCGATTATAATGGTGTTAAGAAGAAGAGATTATATATATTAGCATATATAATGTAATTTTAAATGCCTATTTGTGTTGTCCTAATCCTCATAGAATTTCATTGTTTGTTATGTGTGAGTGTTCTTCTCTGTGTGTGTGTGTTTTATTTAGTTTATGGCACCTTTTTTTTGTTGTATAGTAATCGTATGTGTATGTGTGTGTGTGTTTTGTATGTACAGAAATACATATGTTTAATTGTTTTTTTCTTTTTTTTTGTTTAACATTAGAATAGTTATTTAGTTGTTTTGTTGTCTACGCGTTATAAATTTTTTCATTTCGTTTATAGTTATTTTAGCAATGCACATTTAACTTGATTTCTTTGTTTCTTGTTGTTGTTGCAGTAATAGTAGTAGTAGTTGTTGTTGTTGTTTTTGCTTGTTTGTTTGTTTTGTTGTTAAAATATGTGAAACCATTAAACTGAGAAAATTGCCTTTTTTTGTTTTTAGCATATGTGAAAGAAATGCAATTTGAAAATGTATGCAAATATTTCCATATACATTTAAATATACATAAAATTAGAGTATGTTGTGTGTGTGTGCCAGTCTGTCAGTGTATGTGTGAGAGTGTTGTCTGTGGTTTTCTTTTTTTATTGTAAATGGATCCCTTATGACATGAACTAAGTACCAGAATCCCATTTAAAACAACAGAAAAAAAAAATAATAAAGGTTCTAAATTAACTAAATCGAAAGACTTCAATGGTCGCCTACTAAAAGTGTGTGTGTGTTTGTGGGACTAGCGTATATAGTTTATATATATATATACACTTATATAATGACTATATACTCGAGAGTGTGTGGCTACAATCATTTGTAGGTTTTCTTTTTCGTTTTTTAGCATTTAAGAAAATGAATATAGTTAATCAAAATGTTCTCATGATTACCGCGTGATTCACATTTAGCAATGAGTTATAAATGTAAAATGAGTAACAATGCTATTGTTTATCTGGTTTGTTGCGCTGTTGCAATCGGATGCAACTTGGCTAACATGAATCAAACAGTGTGTGTATAGAGATTAGATTAATTGTAATCATTAACTTAACTTGGGCATATCATTCTCTTTCCTTCCCTTCCTTTCCTTTCGTCTCTCAAAATGTGTTGCACTAAACTAAGTATGTATTGAAGTGTGTGTAAATGTGTGTGAGTGTCGAGTCGTGTGAGTCGTGAGTGTAGATTAACGTTAACTGATTATACAGATACATATACACACATATAGTATATGCTTGTATAGAGAGTTGTTGTTGTGTATTAATGTTATGCACCATTATTCCTTTGCCTACTATTTATTACTCGTAAATTATGATAACTGGTCCAAGTTGATTCGCCTTCTACTCCAATTTCTCTCCTTCCTTTCTCTATTCTGCAGTGCGACGACGACAACTGCAAAGTGACCTTCATTAGATAAGACAATCAAAGATAATAATATATCAGCAAGCAGAGCACTTACCTTATATATGCCTCCTTGGTTAGCTTGTAAATATCTATATGTAGCTCTAATAGATATATAACAAAAAATCTGCTCTTTCGCTTGTATATTTACACATGGAATTTATGTACAGTGGGCGTGGGGCTTAAGGGGGATCTGTAGAGTGCGTGGGAGTGTTTTGTTTGTTGCTTTGATGGTGGTGTAGTTGTTGCTATTTGCTGCCCGGCTGTTGCTGAACGTTGCAAGCGATGTGTTGCGTTGTGTCATGACAGCCAAACAAGCAGCAAAAGTATCGTTTTTTGTTTATTTCACATTTGTCGCTGATTCGGCGACTTTCTTTGCTTTTAAGAGTTGTTCGCTCTCGATTTGCGACCGCCGCCGCCACCGGCGCCCTGATTGGCATTCGTATTGTGATCAGCGGCTGATCCATAATGCTGTTGTTGATGCTGATGCGTTTGCTTCTCTTTGCTCTGCTGACGCATTGAGCCGCCGCCGCCGCCGCTGCCCGCAATCAGCGCAGCCTTTGGACGCGACTCACGCTGGCCAGCGTCTGTAATCGAAACGATTTTATTGAGTATACTTTTACAGTCTAGACGCATTTCAAACTCACCCTTATCTTTGGAGCCAGCCGACTGATTGCCGCTTGACTGATTGGCGTTCATTGTCTGTGTGCTGCTGGCAGCTTTGCCGCCAGCCTGCGTTGCTCCGCCACTTGGCCCCGACGCCTGACGCTTCTCAGCACCGCTGGCGACGGTGATTTTATCGGCTGTCGCCGCTGACGAAGTGTCGCCAAAGACTAGCTCCAGCTTGTGGCTGCCAGTGGGCGACAAAGTGCCGTCTTTGCTCTCAACGGAGGCCTTGTGATGCTGTGCCACCTGGGCATAGCTCAGTTTGCTGGCCGTTGCGGCGGCAATGTTCTCCGTTGACACTGAATTGGAGGTGGTGCTGTTGTTGGCATTTGTGTTGCTGTTGTTGCTGCTGCTGCTGCTCGATGTAGTGGTCGATGTGGCAACGCTTTTGTGTTTGCTCACATCCTTGCCGGCGCTGTTGAGCTCCTTTTTGGCCTGTTGCACGCCCACCAGCGACGCCTTCTTGTGGCCTTGACCCTGACTTGGGCCCAGACTCAGCTCATTGAGGCCGGTGGTGAGCGTTGATGGTGTTGTGGTTGCCACATTGCTGCTGCAGGCGCCAGCGCCCGAGCTTGACATCTGCCCGGCAACAACAGGCAGTGGACCGCCAGTGGCAGCCACGCCCATGCCGCCACGCCCATAGTCATTTGTAATAGTCTGCTGCGGTTGTTGCGACTGTTGCTGCTGCTGCTGTTGGGCATAGACCTCGCCTAGACCACGCTGCTGCTGCTGCTGTTTGCCGCCACCGTGCATTGGATGCATGTCATCCTCAGTCTTGTTTGTTTTATCCAGTTGTTGCTGGGCAGCACCGCCAACAGTTGTTGCTGTTGCTGCATCTTCGCCAGCAGCTGTTGCTGCTGCTGTTGACGTCGAAGTCGTAGTCGTCGTTGCCGTCGCCGCAGTGTTGTTGTTGTTATTGTTGCTCAACTTGTTGCTGGCGTTGATATTTGGTGTTACACACTTTATCACATGGATCGGGTTATTACTAGAGCTCTGCTTAGTAAAGTTTTTAGTATTGTTGCCCAATGGGCGTGGCGTCTCCTCAACGGGCACCATCACCACCATCGCTGGCGTCGGGCTAATGCGTTGCTGCTGCTGCTGCTGTTGTTGTTGATAGTGCTGGGGCAAATGCTGTTGCTGCTGCTGATGATGTCTGTTTTGATGGGCAGCCGCATCCTTGCGCGCCTTGCCTTTGCCTGTGCGCACCACATCGGACAGACGATTCTCGGTGGCATTTGTGGCTGTGTTGTTGTTGTTAGAGGAACTACTGTGCGCATTGCCATCGGCATGCTGATGATTGCTAGAACGCGACTCCTCGCCAGCGACGCCAGAGTTGCTGCTGCTCTCCACAGCAGCGGCTGCTGAGCTGTGCCCCTGATTATGATGATGAGCCTGTGACTGATGCGCCGCCGTCGATGTCTGCTTGTTGTGGTGAGTTAAGCTCGCTGCTGCTGTCGATGAGGAGTTGTTGCTGCTGCTGTTGTTGGCGCTGTGTATGGAAGAAGCGTGGCTGGGATGATGTGCAGCATGAGCTGGCGCCGATGTTGCAGGCAATGGCGGGAAGGCAGCTGCCTCCAAATCGAATTGTGGCGGCTGCACTGGAGCCGGTGGTTGTTGCTGTTGTTGTTGCTGCTGCTGCAACTGTTGCTGATGAGCATTGTGACCCTGATAGCCCATGCCACCGCCGCCATGATGCAAGTTGCGTTCATTGTTGCCGCTGTTGCCACCGCCACCAGCACCGCCGCCTCCACTGTTGCTGCCAATGCTGCTGGACATGTTGCTGTTGTTATTGTTGCCACCTCCGCTATTGTTGTTGCTGTTGCCGCCGCTGACGCCGAGGCCACCACTGTTGCCCACATTGCTGCCAATAGAGTTGTGATGATGATGATGGTGATACGGATGCCCCGAACTCTGTTGGGCCGTTGGCATATGATGCTGTTGCTGCTGCTGTTGTTGCTGCTGTTGCGATGGCAGCGAGCTGTGGTTGTGATTGTGATGATGATGATGCATGGACGCATGCTGCTGGGCATGATAGTTGGGATTGTAGTTATTGCCCTTGTAATTGCCGCGATGCTGCGGCGGCGGAGCACTCGGTGCATCGTGGCTGCTGCTGTAGTGACTCTCGCGATGCGTTGAACCGCCGCCAGAAGACTGCACATTGCTGTTGGACGAGGCAGACGATGAGGAGAGCAATTGCGGTGAACCACCATAGATCTGCAGACAATCGGAAGAGAAGAAGATGTGAGTATATCGCTGCTGCTGCTGCCCATCCACTTGTGGTTGCTGCTGCTGTTGTTGTAGTTGTTGTCCAACTAGTCTACTTACATTCACACGACCGCCAGGCGAATAATTGATGCCACCATCCTCGTCACGTCGACGACGACGTGGACGTGTCTGCCAGTGTTGCTGCTGTGGCTGCGACGACTCCTTGTTGCCGCCAATGGAAGTGGCCAGCGATGAGGATGAGCTGGCCGACATGTTGCTGCGACTTTGTTGCATGCTGTGTGGAGCGGTGGATGCCGTGTTGCCGGCATGCTCCACCACGGTGACGCCATCGCCGCCAGCTGCCTCCTGCAACTGCTCAACTGGCTGCTGGGCGTGCACAACGAGATGATGGTGACCCGGCTGCTGCTGTTGTTGTCCCGGCTGTTGTGGAGCCAGCGTCAGTGTTGCAGCGTTCGCTTGGCTGCTGCCGCTGCTGGCATAGGTAGCATGAGTTGTGCCCGCGGCACTCGAGGAAGGCAATGGATAGTGGGTCTGTTGCTGTTGTTGCGCCTGATGATGGCCATGACTGCTGGGCAGCGTCTGCACCTGAGTGCTGTAATGATGATGCGCCCCATAGCCTTTGTCCAGATTCTTTTGCATGCCACCCTTCCAGTTCGTTTTGATGGCATAACGCGGCGTGCTCGCCGTGTTGCCAGTGGCAAGTTGTTGCTGCTGCTGTTGTTGTGGTTGCTGCTGCTGTTGCACTTGCTGGTTGCTGTGGCTGGAGCTGGTCGCTTGTTGCTGCTGTTGTTGCAACTGCTGGTGTTGTACCACCTGCTGCTGCTGTTGTTGCTGCTGCAGCGTGGGATCCACAATAGCTGTGGGCACCACACAACGCAATGCAGTCGACATGATTATGTTGCTGCCCTGTATATGCGATGGCGTCTGTTGCTGCTGCTGTTGTTGTTGCGCGTTGCGTGGCGGTTTGTTACGCGGCTCGCCGCGTGGTCCAGCGCCAGCGCCGCCAAGATTATTGGGATTGCCGCGATGATTGCTATTGTAGCGTCCACCGCCGCCGCCCTGCGGCTTATTGGTCACAATTTGTGCGGTGGGTGGTGGTGCAGTGGTGAAATTGGCAGCCACAGCCTGCGGTGCCAGACTATTTGCGGCAAATATGTTGCCAATATCATAAAAATTCTGTCCATGCGCTCCGGCAGCCACCGGAGCGGCCTGCCACGGTGCCATCAAACCAGTGTAGTACTGTGGTTGCTAAAAAAAAGATTCGTTTAAATTGAAAGGATAATCAAACGTTATCAAAGTCAACTTACAATCACAATCTGGCTGCTGTAGGGAACTGGAGGAGCAATGGCTCCATTGCTGGTGTAGACGAAACGTTGCTGCGCCGGATTATAATTAACAGCGGCAGCTGTGGCCGCCGCAGCGCCAGCGGCAGCAGCTGCAGCTGGATCGTAGACTGCGGTGGCAGTTGGTGGTGAATTGAGACGATAACCGTTCTTAATATTTGGTACTGCAGCTATTCTATTGATAAAGGACTTGGGCTTGATGCGTGCCATAATGGGATTGCCCTGAAACTCTTTGACCTCTTCGCGCAGATATTTGAATGCCTTTTGCGCATCCTCATCCGACTCGAAGGTGATGTACCACGACTTGTTGGCCGCAAACTCACAGGAGATGGGACGCGGGCAATTGTCGCTGCTGAACAAAGCCTGAAAGACACAAATACAAAGTTGTAATATACAAAATAAGTTAGATTTCGCACATAAATGAATTCAACGTATGAATGAGTACAAAGTTTGGTATGCAAAAGTGCCAGGTCTAGTGATCAGTCATGTTTTGCATAACAAATTTTATACGCTTATAATTAATTTAGGTTTAATTAGGTTGAGTCGCTGTGAGTCGCGCATACCTTGACGTCATCGAGTGGCGTGTTGTTGGATATTTCGCGCAAGATGATGATGCAACGCTTGTGATTGGGGCGCACGCGCAATCCCTCGTCATCGACTTGAACGTTGGGCGATTCGCGCAGCACATCCGTAATCAAATTGATGTCCTTGGTTAGTTTCTTAACAAGATTAAAATTGGCCACTGTCTTTATGAGCACATATTGATCGCTGTCCATTTGGGACAACAGATAAGTATCGGTTGCCAGATTCTCTCTGTAATACATTCAAAATGGAATATATATTAAACAGTTACTAACTTCTTAAACAAATGTAATTTACCTGCAAAAATAATAGTCCAACTGTGTGGCCAGCATTTGCTTTAGCTTATCCATTGGCATGCCGCATTCATCAGCCGCCAATTGTTGTTGTTGCTGCTGCAGCTGCTGTGGCAACAACTCTGGCGGCGGCTGCTGCTCGAGTGCAACTAAATTCGTAGTATTTACGCCAGGTACAAGCGCCTCTGTGGTATAGCAGACCAAACTGCCATCCTGAGTCTGAGCAATGGCTCCATTCATGATGGCGGCAGCGTATTCGCTTGTATTGTCAATGGCGTTCGCCTGCTGTGTAATGCTATTATCGCCAGTGGACGGCAGAGCCAGCGGCAACGGCACAGGTTGCGGCTGCTGCTGTTGTTGTTGCTGCTGCTGCTGTTGTTGCTGACTCGGATGGCCGTATTGCAAATGCTGTTGTGCTGGATGTGGATGCAAATGCAATTGACCCGTTGCCGGCGTCAACGCTTGGATGGTCTGTGTGGATTGCTGCTGCTGCTGTTGTTGCTGCTGTGCTGCGGCGGCGGCTGCTGCAACTGCCACAGCGTGGGCGTGTGAAGCGTGCGTATGCGTTATGATTTGTTGCTGCTGCTGCTGCTGTTGATGTGGATGCTGTTGCGGCTGTTGTTGCTGCTGCTGCTGCTGTTGTGGATGCTGTGCGGGCTGCTGTGTGGTTTGTGGCGCTGCTGCGGCTGCTGTTGTTGTTGTTGCTCCAGCTGCTGCTGCGGCGGCGGCTGCGGTGATCAACGGTATATGGGTCGCTGCGGTCGGAGCTGCAATTTGCGTTGTCGGGCCAAACAAGTTGGTGGCTAACATTGCCGTCTCAACAGGAACATTCGTATAAACCGGCGGCTGAATCTTGACTGCATCTCCGCTCACATAGACGTAACCTCCTGTTTTTGTTTAAGAAGTGAAAGCAAAATTAGAAATCTTTCAACATTTGTACATATCGATAATATTGGATGATACCACCCTATCATATAATTGCACTATGGAGAGACTGACCATTGTAATTGGAGCAGAGGCATTGGCAATGGGAATTATATTGCTGGCGAGACACAATATGACTGACAATGGGGATTTTCAATATGTTGCACAAACAAACAAAATGTGAACAGTCGCCGCCAGCTAATTTGATCCTAAACATAACCACAAATGCTTAAGAGGGCGAAAGCGAGTGGGGGATGGAGAGTGGGGAGAACGGGCGAAAGTGGGGAGGAAGAAGAGAAAAAAAAACTTTGCGTTTTGGCCTCACCTTAAAGTAATGCAGGCAAAAAAGCAAAAAGGCAGCATACGCTATGCACATTTGTATGTGTGCGTTCTTATACATGTATGTAGGTGTATGCATATGTATACGTTCACATGCACATGTGTATGCGTAAGTGCGGGGGCATTGTTTTGCAAATGTATGGGTAAATAGTTATGTATTTGTATGCGTGTATATTTATTTATGTGCCCCGCATATTTCTCTATGTATGTGATTGTGTGTTTCTCGATTTACACAAATTGAGAATTAGAAATTTTCTACTAACCTAGGTAATATTCCATGGTAACGTATGTTGGGTGTTGGGGGGATGAGGGGGAATTGTCAAAGAATTCCGCACACACACACTAGCACACTTCGAAGACACAACTCGGCTCTTCTTTTTTCTACTACTCCTCTTTCACAAAAAGCGACCGACCGACCGACGGACTGAACACCCGACACAGCCCCCAAAAACTTGCACAAACGACCAACACAAGCACACAACACACTCACACACACACGCGCGCTTGCACTCGCTCACACACACATATAGACCCACTCACACACACACGCACGCACACACACACACTCGCGAGCTCTGCCTTGTTGCGGCGGCGGCTGCTGCTGCGGCTGCCACCCAGTTGAGACTTTTTTTTTTAATTGGAAATTGTTTTTTTTTTTTTATTTTCACTTGATTTATATATGTGTGTATATAATGCACATATAAATATTTGCGAGTAGAGCAAGCAACAAACACAACATCAACAACAACACTAATCTCAGGCTCCCTTTTCTAGCTTGCTTCTTCTCTTCTGCTTGCTGCCTGCTTCCTGTATGATTTATTTATTTATATTGCTGCTGCTGCTTCTGGTGTTGTTTCACTGTCTCTTTTGGTGCTCATCTCGCGGCTCGTGCCACATTTTCTGCTTCAAACTTCGAACGTTGTTGTTGTTGTCGACGAATTTTCCCGTGTGTGGCTTCAATGACTTAATTTTCGTTCTCATTTAATTTTCTTTTCCGTGGCTATTTTTCGCTTTTCGCCTATTCTCTTTCTTTTTTTTGTATGTTGTTTTTCTATTCTTTATTTTTGCACACACAAAAATACGCAGAATAAAAATTGAAATTGGCAGCGAAGAACCCAAGCAATTGATTTTTTTTCTTGTATTTTCACGATCAACTTGCAGCGCCGCACCCGCAGAAGTTGCACACACGAATTATTGAATTGTTGCAAATGTTTTCAATGCGATTTTAATGCTTATTTTGCGACAACGAACTCGTCACACGACAAATTTTTTTATAAAGCCCAACAAAAAAATTTGACGTCTCATCGTTATAGAAAAACTTTCGCCCGTTCCGTTTGCCAAAACGTTTCGATACATCAGCACAGACACCAAAAACGAATGAAATGAAACGACACAACTGTCGTTTGCATGGTTGCATGCGGCGCAAAACACGCAAAAATCAACTGACTACACTCAACGAAAACGAAGAGAAAGAAGGAACAACGGAGAGAAGGAGGAGGGGGAGTAGGCGAAGAAGCCCACAAAACATTGAAAGAGAAGAACACGCGCACACTTTTTTGAATATTATTGAATGACAATGGCCAAAGTAGTCACTTTTCTTAATTAATAACTACACATGTACACACATTTTAAATGCTATTTTTTGACCAAAGCCCACGTAATTTCGAGGCGCTTCGTCTGTGAGGAACGGTTTGGAAACGAAACTAACTGAGAACCAAATATTTTTCTGCTAATTAAACAAAAATGCACACGCTTACAAACACCAACAACAAAAAAAAAATGAGCAGACACTGACGCAATAATAATAATGTGTGTACTTACCAGTTCTGGAAAATCAAGGGAGTTTCGTTATTCAATCTTCTTTATGTTGATTGTTATGTTCGGCAATTATTTTTGGTTGCAGCACTTTTTGATACACCGTCGAAATGAATTGAAAACCACTTGTTATGTGTGTTCTTCTGGTAGCCAGGGCACACTCAAAAGCGATTGCGATTGTTGAACACGAACGAACGAAAGAAACACCAAAACGTTCCGACTGAGCCTAAACACACGAATACATTGAACTGAACGCGTTGTCACCTAATAGTGGTGAATTACACAACCTAATTTGTGCACCTAATGATTAATATAAATTTAATTGTGATTTATGAATTTCTATTTTGCTGCTGTCGTCAAAATCACAAAGTGTGATTGTGGTGGTCGAGCGATTAGCGATGATTCTATTCAATATCGAAGCTAGGGATGGTTATGGTTGCAACCGTCAATGTTATCGGATGTGACCGTAATTCATATTTGATATTTTTTGTACTTACCAACCTTTGTTTCTTCTATGTCATATGAAATGAAAAATATTTTAATATTTTTTCCTCATCGTGTATTGCATATAGCAATATATATTTTTATTTGCATGTCTCTATATATTTCTTCGCATTCATTATCGCCAGTGTGGCCACACATTTATGCGTGAAATCGATAAATACAAAAAATAGTTAATATTTTTGATATTATCGAACTTATTTAAATATTTCAGCAATTTATATAAAGCAAAATGGAAAATGAATAGTTTTATTTAAAACTATTTTTGAACATTTTCGTTGACGAATTTACGCATAGTAAGTCAATCGATATTTTTTTTTTGAAAAACGTCATCAAAATGGCGGCGCCGGATTACTACTGATGCGACCTTGCCATTGATGTTGACATCAATGATAGAATAACTATCAATGTCAGGTTCTCTTTGCTAAACCATGAATGATAAAAAAAATAAATACAACTTGAACTAATATAAATTGAAACGCAACGGAATTTTTAATTAAAATGAACATTTAATTTTATTTAACTTTTATGATTAACATTGTTCGCTGTTAATGGTCTATTGCTTGTCTTTATATAAATGTTTTGTTATCAAGAGAGGAGTTTTTGTAGTTGTAATCGGAACAAATAACTTTAGCAAGTTTGGTATATATGTATTTGTGTTAAATGTATATATTTATGTGTATGTAAGACTCGTATGAAAATCCACACCACCTCTGTTTGTTCCTCCTTGGCATCAGCAGTTTAGAAACCGTGAACTTTCAATTGATCAGGCTTCGCTAGACCCACCTTGGTCAACCATTGGCAGATGTTTTCACGCTGATCGCCCTGGAGTTGAAGAACTTCTCCGTACTCCGGATGCTCAATTACAGTCCCATTGCAAGCAAATTCCTAAAACGAAAGCGGATCAATAATCATGACATACATACTTCTTTGTCTCTAATCAAAGTAAATACCTTTTTACAGGAGCGGACTATTTTCTTCAAGTCATATTCCGCGGATAAGCCCTGAACAGTGGTCAATGTCTTACGACCGTTCCTCTGTTGGATTCTTATGTGCACGAGTCCGTCTTGAATATCATCATCATTGCCCTTGATTGCATCAGCAAAGGGGTCTGTAAAAACAATAACAAATGCCAAATACACAAAAATGCATCAAATCAATCTGTAATCACACCCCCAATGCATGTCCATGTCATCAAACCGACATAGAGCACATCTATTTACATATGCATTCATGTGTGTGTGTGTGTGTATGTATGTTTGTAAGTATCACAATGATGACTAGACTAGCCCCGAACAAGCAGCCATTTTATGTACGTACACACATACATACATTCGCATAACATGTACATGTGTAAATTACGACGTGCAAGTGTGTGGAGTAGAGTGAAATGTAAAGCATGCTACTTACCACGAGTGTTTAAATTCTGGATGGACATACGACAATAAAAAGAAACCACAGCCTAAAATAAAAACTTTCTGAAACGTTTTGATACAATTGTGTATTTAATTTAACTGTAATTTAACGTTTTTTTGCTAAAGAGCTCGGAAATGTGTCTGACAAGTTGCAGAGTGACCGCAATCTGAATAAATCAAAACCTACTTTTTTGCGACCACAATTATACCAAAGTACGCCTTATTTACAGTTATAAATACGGTTACACTTTATTAGGTATGGTAGAAATAGAGAAAATATGAGATTGATTTCGTTGTGTTTCATTGCTTCAGTAACTAAAAGTGAAAGAATTAAATACTACGGTAGAATTCTGTAGAAAAATAAAAAATATAACTCAATAACAAAAAACGAATAAATGTGATAAGAAGGAAGCCCAATGGAAAGCAGATAGGCGACAGTATGTTAAATTTTGAAATATACCTAAGCTGTATTTTCTGGTATATTCAAGTATTTAAGTAACGATATTGCGATGTTGCAACACTGTGCCCTTAATCGCAGCCAACTTCACGTTCCTCTTTGGCTGCCATATTTCTTTCCTGCTTGTCTTTCAACGAGAAAAGGTGGGCATTTTGCATTTTGTCTTGATTTAGATAAGTTATAGCTTTCTGAGTGCAGTGGACTGCACCAAAGCGTACTCCATATTTTAATAAATGCATGTGCATAAAGTGTTTGTGCCAGGCATGGCCGTAACTCTGCAATATAATGGAGGTAAAATTTGTGTGCTAACCCCACACGTGCTGCACGTTGGTGGCACACGCCGCTGCCTTTCAAATTGGTGCACCAACCAATCGATGATGAATGATTTTGGCGGAAGAGTTCTTGAAGACTATATTCATCACCCAAGACTGATTCTCAATATATAAAATCTCTTAATTTTATTTTCAATTGAAACGATACTAATCTGTATTTATTTTCTATTTCATGTGCTGTGTTGATATTGATTTATGATTGCTTCTCGATAAAAGGTGAGCACATGTGGAAATTTGGTGAATTAGTTGCCTTTTGTGATGAACGAATTAGCAGAAGAGTTCTTGAAGACTATATTCATCACCCAAGACTGATATCCATTCACAACATTCAAATTTATGATAGTTTTTCGGAACGCTTAACTAACAATTGATTTTTTCTTTCATGTGGTGTTCCGCCTGTTGCTGCATTTCCATCTTCAATTAACTACATAAGGTAAGCACGCCATCTGTTGGTCATAGTTATAATTGCCTTGCATCATGATGATTGATTTTGGCGGAAGAGTTCTTGAAGACTATATTCATCACCCAAGACTGAAATATAGCATTCAAGAGACTGCTTTGAATGTTTTTAATTTATTCATACTAATTTCGTATTGCATTTTTCTTTAACACAGACGTACGATGGCAACCTCTTCGCACCTCAATTGGTTGATCATTCGCAACAACAACGCTTTCTTGTTGAAGAAGCGTGATGTTAAGAAACCCTTCAGCACAGTGAGTTTCCATTTTACAATTAAACTAACTCGCTCTATAATTAGTTCAATGATGTTTCCAACTTATACAACTTTCACAATGATATTTGAATACTACATGATAGTAACTTTTAATCTGACAATATTGAACAAACTATCGAGTCGATGTTAACCAATCCCTACTGATTATTAACAATATGTTTTTGCTTTTGTTGTAGGAGCCCAATAATCTGACCAATGTCAGCTCTTACCGCTACAGCGGCATTGTGCACAAGAAGACCGTTGGTGTTGTGCCCGCTGCCGATAAGAAGGGCTTCACCACCGTCCTGAAGAAGGGCAAATACGGTCAGCGTCCCGCCAAGAACACCGTGCGTGTTAACTTCAAGGCTGGTCCTCGTCGCTCCCTGAAGAAACTGAAGCACCTGCTGATTGGCTCCAAGTACCGCAAGGATCTGACCCAGGTAAACATGAATTGCCTTCCATTCTATTTCTGTGTTTATGATGATAACCTTTTTATACTACTACACCAAGATCTCAGAAATGTTGTGTTGATTACCTTCTCTGACTGTACTCAATACTTTTACTGTTTGTGATTTAAATCTTTCATGTTACTAATCTATGAATATTTATATTTACTTGCAGGTAAACACTTGATTTAGCGACTGATATTTCTCAGTGCTGTGATGACTTTATAAGTATCACCAAGATCTCCTACTGGTCCTGACGACACTACTTAAACTGAGACTGTCTTCCGCACATATTTTTGTAAATGCTAATGCACTGTGATGTAGATATTGATCAATTCTTTATATTTTGTTTATAGGCTGCTCTCCGTCGCGCCTCCGCTGTGCTGCGCTCTCAATAAGATGGGTAATTGAGGAGTTGTTTTCTACTCGAGAATAAAAATACCGTTAAAATCCAAAAAAGAACCAATTCAGAGTGTTTTGTTTATGGGTTCAAAATAGTAAAACAAACAATAAATTTAATATGTATTAACAAATTTAATTCGATTGTGCGAAATGATGTTTCTATGCTACTGTTTGCCAATTATGTTCTCAATTGTAAATAGCGTCGTTGTCTTTGATTTATTATTATTGCTGGCAACTGGCGCTGTGGGCGTGTCGCTGCCACCCAATAATTCCTGTAATCCTTTAAATGCATCAAGTGTTGCCATCTCCTGTCCACCAACTTCCGGTGCTGCAGTGCGTCTTGGAAGTGGCGGCGTAAACGCGCTTGGGGAATGTAGATCTTCGTGCAACAAGGCGCTGTCCGTGGCACTTGCTGCCGTCTGGCTGGAGCACGGACTGTCTGATTGTGTGGCATCTTTGACTTGTGTGTTGCGTGATTCATTGTTGAAGAGACTGTTGAAGCCAAAGGACACAGATAGATACTGACGATGCAGCTCAGTGATGCGATCCGAATAGTTGGGTCTGCTTGCTGCCACATTGTCGTTGCAGAATATATCAAACTCGGGCAGCGACTCGCTTGGTGATCGCACCTCACCATCGTTGCTCCCATTCGCATCCTAATAAATAATTGTATTGTTTATATGCTGCCGAGTCTCTTGAGATTCATTACTTACCCGCGATGTGGCATCGCGATCAAAGCGATTGGCATTACCGCAGTGTCTTCGACGTGTGCGTCGCCGTCGGTAGTTGCCCTGCTCAAACATGTCGGTGGCAGAGGCATCCAGCATCCAGTAGCTGCCTTTGCCCGCGCTGTCGTTATCATCGATGGTGTTCTTATCACGCGCCACCTTCACGAAGCAATCGTTGAGCGATAGATTGTGCCTGATGGAGTTCTGCCAGCCTTGCTTGTTCTCACGATAGTAGGGGAATCTTGAAGTAATTAAAAGTGAAAATAAGTTGTTATTTAATTTATGTATTAAGCATTTTATTTGTAACAGTTTTAGATGTTCCAAAAACGTATCTAATTGTTTCTAGATATGTATCTTAAGTTTTTTGTTTTTTTGATTATTTGTATTTAGTTGTTAAATTATATTCTTTAAAAGGAATATTCTTAATTTTATAAGTAAGATTATTTGATTGGGGTTATGCCCCCTGCTAGACTGGAACTGTGCCAAGAATCATTGAACGAAATTCGAAATTTTGCCGACATTTATGTGTGGGATTTTAATTTGTTTTCTGAAAATATTATTGCATTGTATGTTTCTTAATGGGAAGTTAAATATATGAGTTGCGAATAATTCGTGTGGATATGACGGGTTGTCAGGTCCAATAAACAATATGATAAGCCTATTGATATGTATGTATATTTTTCTTATATATTTTCTTATAATATAGAGGCAGTGAACAATAATATCCTACAATTTACCAGAACACTGTATAAACCTTAGATTGCAATGTTAGAATTTTCATTTTGAAATTTAAAAGATGAAGTCCTAATATAATTATAAATTTTAAAAATATTCCAGCTAAGGATTAACTATATCAATATGGGCATAATAATATACATTTATACATTACATTAAGATATATAAAGCTATTACATTTCTTGCAAAGTTAATAAAATTAAACAAAGAAATTTTTTAGGTCTAAAGTATCGTATTTCTTAACAAGTTTTTAAAATTATTTAGAGAAAGCCGGAAATCATTTTTAAAGATTTCTTCTTAATAACTTTCAAATTTAAATTACAATTTAAGTTTTATATATATTTTTAAACTTCTTTACTCTTTAATCTTTCTCAATACCTAAAAAGCTTTTTATAAAATTTGGTATAGCTTAAGAAATGAATCAGCTTTTAAAGTATTTGTAGGCTATGGCCATAACTTTTTCTTTTTAGATTTAATATTATATGTTATGTCTAACATTGTAAATAAATAAATAATTGTTTTCCAAATTTTCAAGCTGTGAAATTGGCAATGTACGCTTTTCTATCTAATTGAAAATAAACTTTTCAACGCCTTTAAATATTTACTGCATCTATTGAAGAAGCAGTAAAATGTATTTACTTTAAATATATACAAGATTTGATTGATGAGTAATAGTTATCTGTACTCTTAGATCATGATTTATGTAACAAATTTAATTTGTTGAAAACAGAAATGACAATTTATGAATCTAATCTACATTATCCTTTTTCGGTAACAATTAGAGTTTTAGATTGACAGTTTTGGAAGTTATTAAGAAGTCTTAAACTATTATTATCTATACTTTTCGGTACTTACTTGTCCATGATAAACTTGTAGATGCCGCTAAGTGTGAGTCTTTGATTGGGAGCACTGCTTATGGCCATGGCAATCAGAGCTATGTAAGAGAAAGGCGGTTTCTCTGGTCGATGATTGTTGTGCAGAAAGGATATGGGTAAATTCCAGATATTATTATGCAGCGACAAGAAGTTATCCATGCCCTGATAGTAGAATGCCGATGGAAACCCATTGCAGGGCAATCCATCCATGCTCATAGCTCCGACGGCACCTGCAGCCAATGGATTGCTGGCGCGTAGATATTCCGGACAGGCCAACAGCGTGTTGACCAGTTGCTCATTATCCGGAAGACCCGATGCACTTGTATAACACGAACTGGGAAGCATTTTTTATTTTTAAATTTGTATATTCAACTTTATTATAGTTTTTAAAGTAAATTAAATATTTGATAAACTTTTTGAAAGCACTTTTTGGTTTTTAAATCTTTAGATTGAATCTTTGGTTTGTTCCTGAGTTTAAACACACAACGCAGTACTGCACTTAAATTGTAATTTTTTAAGAACTGAAGCTGTTCTTTAGTTCTTTAGTTTTCCAAGACGTATTCAAGTGAATTCTTCAGCCGCGCGCGCCGTGATTTGTTCCGTCTTCGAAGAGATCCGATCGACAAATAAATGGATATGGATTTGTGGGTTTGGCTGCAAGTGGCATACCACGGGGTGTGCTTCAGCTGGTGTGTGTGTGTGTATGTGTGTGTGGGGAGAGCACCGTGTACTATAAATACACACAAATACACTCACAAGCTCACGCACTCCCACGCACACACACTCAAGTGCTTGAGAAAGAGAACATGTAAATCTGTGAGGTGGCAGAGTGCAGGGAGTAGAATTCAGTGAAGAGCGAGGATCGTTTTGAGGTTCACTTATAAAGCTGATTCTTAAGTTAAATAGTTTATTATATACATACATTTGTAGACTATTTAATTATAATTGCTTTTATTTATATTCTATCTATTTAAAATATCCTTCATATCATTTACCAACGATCACTTGAAATGCATTCGAAGATCTTCAGCAGCGATCTTTGTAGGGTTAATGCAATCGCCTCATTGGTGCACTGAGTTTCTCATGCAGGGGCGTCGCTCTTCAGCTACACTCACACACACATGTACACCCTACACACTCACTCACTCACACACACACAGCACTCTCGTGCACATTTCTTTTGCCTGAACAATTCTTCGGGTAGGCGGAGCCTCTGGCATGACATGTGTGGGTGTATTCAAAGTATTCAAGTATTCAACAAACATATAGACGAAATATATTCAACAAATGAAAATTGAGCAAGTTTACATATTGAATTGGCTATGCAAGAGATTGGAATTTATTTGATCTATTATTCTTTAAACAATGTAATTGTAATGTTTATTTAAGTTTTAGTTAGAGTTAGTTGTAGATTCGTGTTGAAATGTTTGAGGTCTCATAGTGAGGAATTTTAATGCATAAGATATTTGGAGGATTATAAAAAGAAAGCCAATAAACGAATTTAGCTAAGAGTTAGTTCTAGGAAAATAGATCTTTTGAAAAAATGTAGTAAAAGGAAAACGATTGAGCACAGATTTTAATTTAAAAATTATAAATCTTATAGTAAATGAGAAATTTTATTAAATGAATAAAAATGAAGTCAAAAAAAGGACTTCAAATAGTAATAATATATTTATAAAAATATATATCTAAAATATTATATTTATATATATATTTTTATAAATATATTATTACTTTAAGTTAAACTAAAAGGGTTATAAAAATGTATTTATAAAGCAATCTTAAAAGTTTCATAGTAAAAGTAAAATTGTATCAACGGTATGGAGTCCAAAAAAAAGGACATCAAATAGTAAAAAAGCATTTACAATAAACAAAATAAATTTTATTATATTTCATACTTGAAGTTAAACTAAAAGTATTAAAAAAATGTATTTTAAGTTATTCCTGTCAAAAAATGTATTACAAAATATATAATGTAATAAATACGATCCTGTAAAAAATACAAGAAATTCTGTAAAGTAGCTTGGAATACTATATGAAGATTTATCCTAAACAAATAAACAAATAATAAAAATGTTTAGTATACCATATTCTGACAAAAAGAGATTTTTATTGTTGCTGAAGAAGTTCAAGAATAAGTCTAGACTCTAGAGATTGGCTCAACTTGAACTTGAAATTTAATCACATTCAAAGATGCGCTCGAAGCAAGATTTTAGTACACAGAAAATATCATTTAAATAAAACAGAGTGAGAGCTGTGTGTTTTATCTCTGGTGAACTATGTCGCTGGCTATGTGGAACATAATCCAATTTCCTTTCGATTTTTACGACTTTTCACAATTACAGGCAGATGAGAAGATTTCGTATTTCGTATTCATCTGTGGGGTATTTCAGAGTCAAGTGCGCCATTTTTGCTATGCGTTTTTGTTTGAACTGAAGTGAACAGAAATTGAACTGAACTGAAAGTCTTTAGTAGTCTTCATATCACGAAAAGTCGTAAAATAATGTTGTATACATTTAAAACACAGGACTAGGATGATGATCTGTTTTACGATGCGATGGATGGTCTCAAGTAGTAGAAAGCAGAGTCTCATTTGAAAGAAATAAAAACAATAAATACAAACCAATTGAAGTTGTTGAGCACATACAATCCACATATGTCGGGAGTCGGAGAATTGAACTCAACTGAGCTGATCTCTATGAACTCGCCAATGATACAAAGGATTTTTCACGCTCTCACTAACTGGCAAGCAGCCTCTTCCTCTCCCTTCCTCGATTTTTACGATCGTTTTACCGCGGCCAAAAATGGGTCATAAAACAATGGGTTATCCTAGGCAATTGTGAATTGTCTGTCCGTACTCATACGGGGGAGGATTACATGCAACATTCATCTGCATACTACGTGCCACATTGTTGCATGTGTCGCTCTCTGTTGCTCTCTCTCGGTGTTTTGGTTTTTGCTTATTTTTAGAACTATGCCGTGAATAGTATTGGAAACAAATAGATTTTCATTTTTATTGCACAAAGTCTGAAACAACAATGTTTTCTATTTAGTTTTGACTGATCACGCTTCAAACGCAAACGCAAACGCAAACGCAAACGATGCAAACGATCTCTCTCGATCGCTTTGGTCACGTTAAGCCATAAAACGCCTCTCCGATTGTTTGTTTAGTTGCCACAGGCCGCAAGTTAATCAAAAAATAAAAGGAAAGAAACAGAAAATCCCTGAAAAACAAAAACCACCAATTGCAAGTTATAGTTTAGTGCGTGACATCTTGTCGATCGATTGTTTTTGGTCTCAGCTGATTTATGTGGACGAGATCAGAGGGATTCTGAAGGGATCGACAGTACCATCAACACCTTGTCGAAAGTTTGATTTGCTCACTCGTCGCGGGCAGAAAAACAACAAGAATGAAACAACAAATCATCGATCATCGCTTGTTATTGTCAGATTTTGTGGGGTGATTTGTCATCCAACTCCACTTAAATTGGAGGAGAGCACATTAACAGTCTAGTTGTTGCCTATTTATAGTATATAATAGTATCTCTCGTTAAATGCAGCCCAAGCAACGCACAGCTATTAGCTGTGTGCCCTGCTGTTTGACAACAAATACAAGGAGCCCTGCCCTCCAACTCCGCATTCTTTGCTCATCATCTTCATCATCATCACTGTGGACGTCGTCGTCATCATCATCATCATTTTCATTTTTGTTGTCGGCGGCGGCGTTACACATCATTGACAGCAAATTATCCACATTACCTGAATTGTCAGAGCCGGGCGGCCCCCATTTAGCCATTACTTTGGTGTGAACGTGACCTTTGGTGGCCATTAAATGGCACACTTTGAGTCGTTAACGCATTTGTATGTTGCCCGGAATCGGAAATTTATGCGATTCTTGACACTAGTTGCGTAGCACCTCCCTATCTGCTATAACAATACTATGTTACATCCATAGCACAGCTCCTCTTACTTCCCTCTCCCCCCACAAGCGCATTATTTACTACTTATATCTGGCCGAGACACTCTTTTCGATAGGCTTGTTAAATCCGCATCAGGATTCTCCATAAACTCCAAAACGTGTAGCAAGGCAGGGCCAGTGACCTCCCTAAAAGAAAACAGGTGTTGGACATTAGTTGTGATTTTTAGGAGATAGATGAGTTATGCCCGTATGAATATGCTAAGATTTATCGATTAACTTGTAGAAAAGATGAAAAAAAATACATTTTTATTTTGACTATTATATAAAACTGCATTTTTTATTTTTATTTAGATTCATATACACAATACTCATACACAATATAAATAATTTGTTATTTCTTTTTTTTTTGTTCCTTTTATATAAAGTTAAAATTAATAAAGATTACTCTATGAAATTAATTAAGGCGATTAATACATTTTCATAAATTCTACATCTTTTTAAAGTCAAAAATAACATGTATAGATTTTTGAAAAGTATTAAAATTATGTTTTGTTTGATCATTATTTCTTGACTGTAATTTATTTCAAAATAGTAACAACTGTGAGTAAATTTGTTTGAATACTGACATTTTATTTAAATAAATGTTGTGCTCTTCTATTTGGTTCAGCTGTAGAAGTCTCTTTAAATCTTTTCACATCTTTAAAGTCTTTGAATTAATGTGTATATTTTATTAAAATGTTTTGCATTTGTCTTTAATACAAACTGTAAGTTATCATTTTTAAAAACTCACATCGTAATATATTTTATTTAAAACAAATTTAAACCTTTTCTATGCCTTTCAATCTTCTAATTATTGAATGAACATACTATATTCCTCAAATTTTAAATTTTGTTTTAATATTAGAATTTGATTTTTATTTAAAACTTCTATATTTGTCGTTAATACAAATATATCAAATAAAAACTGAGAATAGTTGTAAGAAACATAATTTAATCAAATTATATAATGATAAATAAGATACATTTTTAAAGTTCCTGTGCATTACTTTAAATAAATAGTATTTAAATATATTAGATTGCGTATAATTACAAAAAAGTCTCATTATATTCAATCTTAATATTATATTGGCATACCTTAAATGTACATAATGTTTATGTAATTACCTAAAACCTGCAACAGATGTTGTTAAGGATAATGCGAGTAATATTTTGACCAAATATTTTCATGGCTACTTCTCTAGTTCCTGGGCTGTAATATTGGATAAGTTGGAGACAGGATATTTTATTACTTTCATTAGAAAACATTATTTAGTAGTCGCATTAGTCCCTTGGGGAAAATTAACTATGAAACATAAAAGGAGAACAGGAAAAGTAAATTTTATAGGTATGTATTTCATTTCTTAGGATGTTGTTGAAAGAGAAAGTAGATAATATTTCTCATATAAAATAGTTTAAATTAAATACCATACTCAAAATGATGATTCAATATTCATAGACAGAATTTCTGTAATTGATTTTACTAATTTCCGATTTATGGCAATAACTTCCTCTATTCTCAGGATTTTCTCCATCGATGATGATCTCACTTCATCATCTCTGCACAACTGTTTCCCTATAATTTACACCTCAAGTTTAAAGTTCCGCCTCATTATGATGTAATTAGCTGAAAATATCATTCCACCTCGAGGAAGACTATCGGTAATTTAATGCGCAATTAATAAGGAATAATTAACAGTTGAATTATCTATGGGGCGAATCGAACTGAATTGACTGCGTTGATTCAACAACGGGGGGAAATTACACGAGATGCGATGCGATGCGAAAGAGATGATGGGATCTAAAACGGAACGGAAAACACAGAGAAAGAAAACACTCCATTCAGCATTGAGGATTGAGTTATTGAGAATGCAAGTGAATGAATGGTGAATGAATTTTTTGGCACGTTTTCGAGGCGGCAAATTAACGGCTACTCAAAACAGTTCAAAACTCAAAAGAAATGGAAATATCAAATAGTGTTCTGCTCAGGTTTAAAAACAATAAACTTTCAACAACAACAACAATCAGTCAAGCAGCTTATTTGTTGTGGACGAGGTGTGTGAGTCTGTCTGTGTGTGTGTTTGTTTATTTGTTTAAATTTAGAATATCGACCACATTAAAATAGCAACAGCTTCAAAAGCTTCTCAAGTGGACGGAAGAGCCATTAAACAGATTTTCCAAAGATGTATTATGGCCAAAGCAATTGAGAGAGTGAGACGAAGAGAGAGAGACTAAGCATTGTTAACGCAAACGCGGCCCCAGTTTGTGCCAAGCCCCCTTCCAGCCCTAAAGTATCTGCAATTGCTTGTGAAGATGCCTGGTTGACCCCGCGGGTAATTTGCACTTCAAAGAGTCCCAAGCAGCGCATGTTTATGCCATCAAGTGGGCCAGCTGGTAGGCCCCCAAAAGATCTATGGCATTTATGAGTAACGAGGAGGAGGCGGTGGCAGCATCGGTAGAAGGAGGAGAGGGGGGAGGCTGTGTGCTAATGAGCTTCGCAGCCAACGATACCAGATACAGATACACTTCAAACTTCAACTGCTTGGCTAATTATCGAGCCAAGCTAACAAATGCTGCCAAGTATGCAAAAAAAAAGAGCAGAACAAAAAAAAGGTAAAGTCAAGACTGAAGTTGACTTCAGTTTGACTTCAACTCTCCCTCCCCCCTTTCACTCTCTCTCTCCGTCTCTCTCTCTGTCTTCATCTCGCTGTCGCTGTACGCACCTGACGACATGCCATCATCGATCCTTGTCGTGGGGCACAAAGCAGCTGTCAAATCTCCAGTTGACAGCCACTTTCATTTCGATGCATTATTAAAATACGGCAACATCCTGACACATTCTCAGTCGACTTCTCCTCCCGCTCTCCACCTCCTGTTCTTCAGGTGCACAGCGCAGACATCTTGGCGACTAACGTAGTCAGCTCGTGTTTATTTTCATGGGAAAAAGTCAGCTATTGCAGCCCAGAGGGGGGAGTGACAGGTGGGGTGAGGGGCTAGTGACTGCTGCTGCTGCTATTGCTGTTGCTGCTGCACTTGGCAATCGGCTGACTGCCTGTTTATGTGCCTTCTGTGTGTTTGTGTGTGTAAATACGACGAGTACGCAAAACTTCATGCAGTGCTCCGTGTGTGCTTCCCAGGGGCAGCCACCAAAAGGGGGGAAAGCGAGGGGATGGCAAGGGGTGCAGAGAACACACGCATCGCGTCAGCGTCAGCGGCGCAACAAAGGCACGTGTAAACAACTCGAACTAGTTGCCCCCGATCCATGCGGCTGCATCAGCTCCCCACAATTGACGATATAACAACATTGTGTGTGCTCTCTCTCTCTCTCTCTCTCTCTCTTTCCCTTGTTGCTCTCTCTCGTGCAACACGCCGCACTCTCTATACGCTATCAACTGAGGGAGCGACAACAACTATGGCAACTTAAGTCTGCAACTGACAGCTGAGTGGCTGGGATAATCTGGTAGAGCGACAAGTTCTTCTTTGTGCCAAAGCAACTTCTAATTGAAGTCGTTGCCTCAGTTGCCCCAGTTGATTGAGGCGTTGTCATCTGCTTCCAATCGGACTTATACTTGTTGATTGGCAGCGCTTTCTCTCGCTGTTTGTTGGAATCTAATGTATTACCAGCTTAGGCTCAGTTACCAACTGGAGTGACAATGATGGGGAAAATAGTGCTTAAGTCACTGTTGTTTTTTCAGCTTGATTGCTGACTAGGAAGATGCAATTTCTTAGATTATTATCTTCCTCTTTATGTCTAATATTATACTAGAATTCAGTTCGAGGTTCGTTAGTTTATTATCTTCCTCTTTTTTCTTATATTACTACACTATTACTACTACAATTAAGTTCTAAGTTACAAATAATAATATATAAATTAAAACATTTTATTCTTTTTCAAAATTTATTATTTCCTTATTATATTTTCTCTTTTTTTTAATCATTTTCTTTTAATTAGACTTGATTTTTTCAGTTTCAAATAATTAGAAAGAATGAGATACATTTTTTTCTATGTCTATGTCTATATCTAAGTCTTAGTATTTTTTTATCCTAACAATTTTTCTTGTAAATTCTATTTATTTTTTCAAGATCTGTTCTTTAACGCAAAACTTGACTTCGTCGTGATTTTTATGATTATACTTTAATGCTCCTGAAATTCGAATCTCCAAATTTTTGTCAGGAGAGAATACTTATAAACTGTCTTACTCTCTTTAGAGCTTTGTAATTTTATTTATTATAATTGTAGATTTGAATTAAATTCTATAGTAAAATACTAGAAAGAAACCATTGAACTTTAGGTTGCGTTTAGATATACTTATAAGTATTCTGATATTCAAGCCCGCCAGATTTGCTTGAAAGGTGTTCTGTCCACTATCGTTGACAATATTGTATCTACTATTTTTTCATAGTTGAACATAATACAATTTCCTTACATCTTCCATCCATTATCGATGTCCTAAGCTGTCTATTTTTCCCAATACATTTTTTGTTTACACTCTCAACCATCGAAGGATGTTACCCCATTTGTTAGGGTATGCTGTAAAAAAAGGGGCATCTATGAATTGTTGTTACATATGAATGCAGGCCGCCAAGGCGTGGCGCGGCAGACAGAGTGGCGTCAAAAGTTTGGGTCGACTTTCGGCCCTGAGCAGTCTAGGGAAGAGCAGAGGGAATACCAGAAAGATGGAGAGAGGGGAGGGGAGAGACAGAGAGGAATTGGGCAACCGGGTGTGTGCCACGGTGGAGCTGTTATGAAAACAAGAGGCAGCCAAAACCACTTGGCAAGGTCCGCACCTCGTTGTACGTATGGCCAGAGCAGAGCAGAGCAGCAAATGCTAAATGGTCGACAGTTTGATATGCGGTTTGGCATCGCCAGCAAAATATCTGTTTGCCATTGCAGCAGCAACCGGAGCAGCAGCATCATCGGGAGCTGAAGCTGAGGCGGGAGCAGAAGCGGGAGCCGGAGAAGCAACGCCAGTTGCTGCTGATTTAATTTTCGGTAACCAGGCCCAAAAAGCCGTGGCCGACTTTTTCCCCTAAAAACTTTTTGGGGGAGTCCCAAACACACACACACACACACACATTGGGTGGCATCCTTTTTTCTTTTTACTATATTATTTTATTTTATTTTCTTTCTTCTTTGGTTTACGCTTCTCGCTTTAGCTCTTTTTGTTCGACGAAAGAACTCGTCAAATGTTTACAAGCAAATACGCCACATCATCAACAGCAACAGCGAAGCGTCAGCAGAAGTCACGCTGCACTGAGTGGCAACAGGGTGAGCAATAGTTGCCACAAGCCACAGCCAAGTGGTGGTGGCAAGAGTCAAGCAGGAAAGGGGCAATAATAGTTCTTGGGATTCCATTGAGACACTCAATGGCAGAAGAGCAGAGTGCAAAAGTACATAGTAGACTGACAGCAGGCACAGTTTTATAGCTGGGTCTGGGGATTGGGCTTGAGGACTCCGAGGAAAGTCTTACCTATTGAAGAGAAGTGTTAAATCTGAAGGTGGTTTAACATTAGAAGCAATCTAGGAATGACAACGCAGCTGGGAAAGCTGTGAGTTCTAGAGAAATAATGAAGTCCAAGGAGTATGCCAGAAAAAGGCAGTGCGATTGAAGAGGTCTAAAAAGATGATATAGTATAGAACGGGGAAATCTGGAAGAGTCGAGTATTCAGGACGAAGCCTCGGGAAGACTGAAGATAAAAAAAAAGGATTTAGAAAGATGCTTTAAATAACGAGGCTGAAGAGCTGGTTGAGAACAAGATACGGAATTAAAGAATAAAATTCAGATTTAGTCAAGAAAGAACACAGATCAAGGTTCCAAATTTTATTGATAAGAGATACTGAAAATTGAAAGAGTTTCAGATACCTAAGAAAATTAATAGACCAGCCCAAAACAAAGACAAAGACAAACAGACAGTTCCTTGTTCAAGGTGAAATATGGAAATTAGGAAATAAAATGAAAGAGTAATTAAAAAAGGATGAAAGCAGTCGCAGATGAGAATATGTACCGAATTCAAATAGGTTTAAACCAGTAGTTTGGGTAGTTTGCTCTTTACTTTGCTATGTGGTAAGATCAGGTGACGAAAATAAAATTTTGTTAGGGTCTGAGCTCATCGAAGGCCAGAAGAAAAAGAACCTCTAGGATTTGAAGAGAAAGCTGTTAAAAAAATGGATCAGCATCATGAAGAGTAATTGGAACAGGAAAAGCGATTTGTTCTTGAAACTCCATTGAAGAACAAATTGAAATCGGTTTTTTATAAGTCAAAAAGAAGAGTCAGAAACTGTTTTAGGTCAAGCAAGAAGGATACAGAGCAGTTGGATATAGTTGATAGCAGGTAGAGCTCCCAATTGGCGACTAGGAATAGGAATAGGAATAGGACAGTGAGAGGCGCAACCACAGGGAGAAGGCCTAGGGACAGTTTGAGTTCCAATTGTGGTTCTGGGAGAAGCGGCAACAGCTAGAGATTTATGTGTAGTTTTTGTGGCACGTCTCGTTAGTCAGCAGCAACAAGAACTCGGTGTGTGTAGCAACTATGTGGCATTGGGGGTGTGTGTGTGTGTGAGTGTGTGTGTTGTTCCGTAGGGATTAAGCGGCTTGGGGGAGGTGGAGAGAGGGGCAACAAGAGGGGACAATAAGTTGGAATTGGAATTTGCTTTGATCTTTTCGCACTTTTAAATGTTTGGGAAATCTGTGTAAAAGGCATCGGAATCGGTTTTCGGAGAACCAATAAAAAATTAATGGCAGCGTTTGCTGTTGTTGCTGCCACAGTTTTCTTGTTATTGTTGTTGTTGTTGCGGCTGACGCTGTGGCTGAGGCTGTTATTTGTTTTTTAAATTTTCTGTTTGATAAAGCGCGCCACAAACAAAATGGGTGGCAAAAATAAATGCCCAATAAACGCCATTGACGATGTGCAACTAGTTCTGGGCAACTTGCCTCCAACTTTGCCGCAGCTTCTTGCCTCCCTCCTCCTACTCCTCCAAAGTCTTCGACTGCGGCTGCTGCTGATTTACATTTGATTCGATTTCAAGCGGAAATCTTTGGCAATTGCAGATTAATGCCCTGACAGCTGCCTGGCTGGAGCCAAAGCTAAAACGGAAACCTGCCACTGCGCCACTTGCCACTGCGCTACTTGCCACACGCAAGGGGACGCTGGAGGCATCTCAGGTGTCAGGATACTTTACGCTGATTAGATAAGCATTTGGGGAAATGTGTTAAGCTTTGTTTGGCTTTTGTTTTGCGTGTGCCACTCTCAAGCTCACTGTCTTTAAAGCCAACTTTTCTGCGGGCCAAAACTGCAGACCAGCCAAAGATAGAAAGCTGGAGAGAGACAGAGAGGGGGGAGATGGGGCGGGAGGCAGCGCAAATGGCATTTTTATTGAGCCATTAAAATTTTTCGGCCTCAGCTCAAATGTCTGGCGATTGCGGTTACGGATATATATATATATATAAATGGAATACGAATACGGGGATACGTATTACGTATACGTACGAGTATACGGATTGCGGCCCTTACATTTTGATTAACGTTCTCTGATGCTGATGCTGTTCTTTATTTTTTTTTATTTTTTTGTATTTTTCTTTTGGCCACAAAATGCCACCTAAGGGGATAAACTTGTGAAATATTTTGGGATTTGTGCGGCTTACGCAGTCGCCTCCTTCTCCTGCTCCTCAACCTTCTCCCTCTCGCGTTTTTCTCTTTTTCGACCAAATTGGCGCTGTAGGTGATTAGGCAACAATCCATATTTTTGCTGCTCGCTGGACGATCGTCTTAGGAATTTTTTTCTGTTGTTGCTGCTAAAGATTTATGTACATAAGATTTGTTGTTGTGTTGGCTCATTAGCTGCATTTGAAAGTGTCCCGGGCCCAAAAATGTCCTGAAGGCGCAGCTGTGCGTGGCATGGCCTTATCACACGAATATCATTACGCACCTGGCCTACAGCCCTAACCCCCTAACCCCTCTGCCCCCTCACTCACGGAGACAAACAGTCTTAACCCAAAAAGTGCGAATGCGTGTGCGTGAATGTGAATGCGAATGTGAGTGTGAATGTGAATGGCGAATGTGAATACGTGAGTTGTGCAAGTTATGTGCGCGTAAGTGAATGAAATTACCGTAAGGCATTTAAGCAATGCAAGAAGCAGGGCACTGCGAATAGATACATAAATGACAATGCCAGACAGGCGACACCTTCATTCCCCATCTCCCTTCCCCTTTCATCTCCCCTTCTATCCCACTCCCTGCTTGAAGTGCCGTGGCAGCCACAAAACGTTTAAAGACGCAGCTCAGCACTTGGCATAAAAATCCTATACTCTTCTCCCAGCCTAGCCAAGATGCTGTTGCTGCTGCCGAGTCCTGCGTCCTGTTGTTCCTTTGCGTTTGCTGCCGTAAGGCGCGCTTATCGTTTTGACAGGAATATCTGCGCTTTCTAAATGCCAAGCGCCGTCGTTTATGATGCTGCCGCTGCGCTTACGATTGAGTTCTGCCAGCGAACTTTACTTCACTTCCACTTCTCCACCCTTCCTCAGAGACTGCCTTCCCCCAACTACCTGCAGACTCAATGCTATGCCGTAAAAACGTGCTGTGCCTGGTTGTTACTTTAATGGCTTTTACTCCCCACGAATCCAGAGCCTTCTCCTCCTCATCGTCGTCGTCGTCGTCGTCGTCGTCGTGAAGCGAATTATGGAAGCTGCCGCCGCGTCGCCTCATCATCTTACGTTTTTCTCAATCTTCCTGTTTTTCCCCCTTTCCAACGTCTTACGGGGGGCTTTGTTTTTCAGCACTTTTGCGTGCCTGCGTGTGTATTTAATAGTCTGTGGTTTGACATTGACTGCCTGGTTATACTACCTATATATATAGCTATACTATATAGTAAAAGTATATATACACACAGTATATATCTTTTATATAGCGCATTATGCGCCTACTGTTTGTAATCTGTGGCTTGGCTTACTTACTACCTGCTATGCTAAGTCTTCCTCCTCTTCCTTCTTTCTCTTTCTGCGTTTGTTGGGCCATTCGATTATCGTGTCAAATTTTAATTACTCAAATTACAACTTGGCATTTAATGCCCGCGTCTTACATTCAGTGGCAAGTTGTCAACACTGTCAAAGCTCCTCCTGGTCATTAAACATCTCTCTCTCTCCCTCTGTCCTTCTCTGCAGTCCTGCGAATCGTCCTTAGATGCTGTCGCCTCCTCCTTCCCATGCTTGGGCTGTGAATTTAAAGCTCCTCTTAAATAAGATAAACAATTGACCTAGAAGACCGAAAAAAGGGAGCTGCCAAGACAAGACGTTGCCCATTTTCCACTCTGCTGTCTGCGGGGGCCACTTTTAATTGCAAAATAATAAACAAAGTTCTAAGGCCAAGTGTTGGCTGGACTTGATTTAAGTCCAAGCAGGTGTCGGATTTATTCCCGGCGAGCGTTTTTGCGGTTTGCTTTAGATTCCTATCTGGCGATTTGTGGCACACTTATAATCGACTTTCTGAATTTGTTAAATGTAGCTCAAGTAAGCTGCTGTTTATTTTGCCGTTTTATTGTTGCAAAGTTTTAATGCTGGCATTTTTGGATTTATTTATTTTCGTTTTAATTCTATTAATGAACGCTTACCTAATTGGTTAACGATTATTACATTGGTTTGTTTAGAATTCGTTTCAAATTATAATATTCGTTTGTTTAGAAATAACTTTATCAGAGATTTGTAACTTCTTTATAAAATTTTGAATCTTTTATATTTGCCATCATCAGACCATTCAAATAATCTTCTAAGTTTCATTAAAATACTACTAATTTATTAAATAAAGCATACTCCTTTCATTTAAAGGTTTTACAATTATTTTTATTGGAATTTTCTATCATCTTTATGTTATATTTGAATTATTCGAATTTGTCATAAGCATTGCAAATTTAAACAGCTTACAATTAATAGAAAACATTAAAGCTGATTGAATAATATTCCACAATTTGTTAAATTTCAACAATGATGATTACACATATGCATTATTATTACAAATTGGTTCGATTAAAGATAAATTAATCTAATTTCCGTAACCTTTTTATATATATTATCGAATTATTTGTATTTGTCAGTAGAAGGTTACAAAAACAATCTTAAAAATTAATGAAATAAATTATTGTAATTATTAAAAACAATCTTTCAAATTCTTTATATAATTGATCATCAATTTGAGACTTAAAAGCAATAATTAGTCACTTCTATATAAGGAAAAATAAATCAATCGAACTGCTCTTTCTACCTTCTATGTTTGAAAATTATTTGTATTTGTCATCAGCAATTAATATTTATAAATAACTTTGAATTAATTTCAACAAACAATAATGACACAGTTCTATTTATGTGATATGTACTTGAATTATTAATTTGCAATTAAGAAGGAAATAATATATAAATAAATATTTCTATACGAGACTAATTATGTCATTTTTCAATGTATTATTCAAAATAATAGAATACTTTAATTTTAAGCATATAATGGTATGCTTTTTCTCTATAAAATGCAGTAGTAATAATTGAGCTTTGTGTGCTTTGCTTTTAGATGACTGTGTTGAGTAATTCTCATCAAATGAAATATGCATTTTGGTGTCATAAATTTAACTAATGATTACGCAACGTAAATCAAATAAAATGTTGTTATTTTTGCAAGTTTGATACATTAAACATATAGTCAGCGTTGAGCTATGAATAAACAACCCTTTTTCAAGAGCGACTGAACATTTATCTCATCGATTTATTAAACGCTTTTGCAATGGCCTGAGCTTATCTGCCTTGGCTGCCAACTCTGGGCTTAAAAATTATCAATAAAAATGGTTGAGCTTAGGCTTGAGGCAAGGCGAAGAGCAGAGGGCAGAGGGCAGGGGAAGGGGATTTGTTAAGATGCGTTAGTCTCTTTTAATATGGCTAGATTGACGTCGATTATGCACGCACTATTTATAACGCGCCTTTTGCGTATATCCTTGCCATGACGTCTGAATCCTAATGAACGCCTTTTTTTTTTTTGTTCCCAGCATACGCTTTACGTTGTTGGAGAGCGGAGCGGAGCGGAGAGACGCCTCCCAGTTGCCCGTTGAGTGGCAAAAGCAGAAGTAGAAGCTGAAAGGAAAAGCAAAAGCAAAAGCCCAAGTCGCCGCTTGCCACCCATTTCGAATTTTGCGCTGACATTGATTGATTATAAATCGGCATACATTGCAAATCTAAAGCGCACACAATAACAAAACGGCTGTCGCTGCTGCTGCTCGTTGTTGTTGTTGTTGCCTGTTGTTGTTGCCTGTTGTTGTTGCTCATCCTTTGTGAATTGTTGGCGCTGCGGTTGCCTTTGTTTGGCCTGTGACAGCTTTTAATCTAGCCAAGCACGAGGCGCTGCAACAACAGCAACAACAGCAACTAAAGTGCCCAAAAACTGACAGACAGAGGACAGACCAACAGAATGCCTGACAGACTGGCAGACAGACAGAGAGAAAGACAGACGTACATATTTGAAAATCACTTTAGTTCATATTCGGACAGTGCCTGAGACTTTAGCCAGTTGTCATTCAGGCAGTCTCTTCTTTTGCTGCTCTAATGGGGCTGCGGTCCAGGGCGCTAATGATGCGGTTTACTCAGCGTACCGTGTTGACCTCAGCTTAGTGAACGTTGCCGGACGAACGATGGACGAACGTTGCGTATACGCAATGTGTAGCGATCGAAGAAATGTTGTTGAACGTTGATGGCACGTTTTTTGATTTCAATTGCTTTGCTGTGTGTGAAAGTGTGTGTAACATAGAGTGTGAGGTAGAGCGAGTTAGGCATCGGCTTTATGTGCTGTGCTGTCTGGCCTATATAGGTTGCTTGGCGCCATTTTACGTAGCAAAACAAAAGTTATGGCCCAATTTTGTAGCCGCCCCATCCGCCAACCTCCCACTACCGCAAGAAGGACGAGATGAAGCAGAGCGAAGAGTTGTTGTAACAAGTGGGACATTTGCCAGTTGCTGTTGCTCGCCAGCGTTCTTCTTGTTGTTGCTGTTGTTGTTGCTTTCGGTTGTTGGTTGTTGCTGCTGGCGGCAATAAAAACAAGAAAAAATGTTTACTTCGCAAGGCGCCATCCTTTTTTTTTCTCTCTTGCTGCTGTTTGTTGTTATTATTGCTACAGCTTCGCTTTTCTCTTCTTTTTTTCACTCATGTTTTTTGCCTTTTTGCCTTTGGCTTGGACTTTTGCCTTTTGCTGGCCGTGTCCAAGTTTTATGCGTAAATCGGCAATAAGTATATGTGTACATAATGCGATACACACACACAAAGTATAGTAACATACTATGCTATATAGTTTCTTAGAGGGGGATGATGTTGTGACCCAAACTGTTCTATGATAATTTTAAGCAGTAGCAACAATGTATGTCGCACAATCGACAAGGACAACAGCAGCAACAACAACAACAACAGCTTTAACAACGACAACGACAACAACGACGACTACGACATCAGCCAAAGTCAATTACGTGGCGCTTTCACAAATCTTTGCCACAACAATCGTGTGCGTAGGCATTTTCCAGACGTGGCATGGGGTGGAAGCTTGTGCTTTGCTATTTCAGCCATTGCAAATTAATAGAGAATACACTCACACACACACCAGCACACACACACACTCACTCTGGCACACACACTCTGCGTATGCCTCGCATAAAATGTAATGTCATAAGTGCTGAACCTAAAACACTCCGCTTAACATTTACCACTCATATCGTTGCTGCGTACTCGTCGTAATAGAAAAGTGCCTCCCCAGCCACGCCCACCACTACTCCCACCACTACTCCAGCAGCAGCAGCAGCAGCAGCTCCTTCAGCTCGTGTTTGTGCTTTGTTGGTGGGTAAGAGATGCGGATTAGTTATGCTTTTGGTTCCGCCCGCCTCAAGGGGGTTGTTGTAATATCCGTTACCCATAGGCTAGAAGGGTATTATTACTTTGTGGAACCTTTGACCCTATGAAGTATATATATTTTTGATCAAGAGTCAACGGTCGAGACGATATAGCCATGTCCACTTGTCTGTATGAACACCTAGATCTCGGAGACTTTAAGAGATATAATTTTTTTTGACAAGTTTTTTTTTTTTGCCCATTTCGCCAGCACAAATTGAATAACGTAATTTTAAAGCTAATAGTAACTACAGTAATTATGATTCCTGAAAATTTGGTTATAATCAGATTAAAATTGTTGAAGTTATTTAATAAATATTGTATCGGAAAAAATCCAACTTTTTCGGATCTTAGTATCTTTAGCTGACAATCTGGTCTGTTTTATATTCTATGGTATATTTTGAATGTTGTACTATATCAATATACCAAATATTGCTTTCGGTATATTTCAGTATTTGTTGCGGTATTAATTTGGTATATTTTAAGAATTAAACCGCACGCTAATGGTTTTGGTATACATATTTTGAATGTAGTACTATATAAATGTACCGAATATGGCCTTTGGGATATTTTAGTATTTTTGCGGTACATTATTTCTGTATATATTAAGAATCATACCGCACTGTTTTGCTTTTATTCAATATTGCTAGCAGGTATTTTCCAGTCGAGCACACTCGAATGTAACTTTCTTACTTGTTGTATATGTGCTAGTGTGTGTGTGTGTTTGTGGACTATGTTTAATTCCCTGGTTATGCATGTATTGTAGTTTCCTTTCTATTTAACAGCCTGCATTCATGGACGCACAAATTGGCAGACAACGTTGAAGGATTTGCAGTCGTCGTCTACTAACTGTTGCTCGCTCACCCAACAACACAACACAAAGCACATTGCAAGTAGGCGAAGGATGTTGCTTATTTGTTTGCGCCAAGTCAGCAACATCAACAAGCGTTTCCTGCAGCAGCAACAGTAACAGCAACAACAACGGCAACAGTAGCAGCAGCAGCTGCTGACTGACTCCGAATGAATGAGTCTTCAGTTAATAAGTCGCCTACCCCTTTTTTTGGGACCTGTTCATGATACCGTAGTTGTAGTTGTGTAAGTGATTCTCTGGAGCAACTGAAGCATCTAATTGTGCATCGTCAGGTTAAACCACAAGAGCTGAGCAAATCCAGGCAGCTGGAGCTTCGAGCCTCAGCCTACTCGTAGTAGACGCAATTTTGGCAATGGTTACGCTCTTGTTGCTTGTTTAGAAGATCCCCAGCAATGAATAGCCAGCTTAGTTGCACTCACAGTCACTGCCACGCCCCATTCTATACCACCTCCACCCCCACCCACAATGCGTGTTAAAAACCGAAATTAGGGGTGACTTTCAGGGGGAGGCGGTGTTCGGTTTTTTGGCTTGACAGTCGCATTAGTGTGCCTTTCTTACGCGCCATAAAATTTAAAAGCGAGCAAAGCATTTTAGCTCTGGTGCAATTTATTAGACCAGCTCATCGCGGCGCGCGTAACAATTGCCTTCATCTGTTGATAAATCCTTGGCATGGCACCAAGTAAATTGAAAATATATATTCTTTCGCTCTCGCTCGGTGTCTGCGGGTGTGTGGGACTCCAAAAAAGGTGGACGTTGGCAATGAGAATGTGCAGCCAAGTGTGGCGTAGTTCTAATTATCCACGCACATGTCTCTGGCGAAGACTTTGAGCCTCGCCATGGCTTTAAAGACGTTAAGGAATAGCTCCTTTATTTTTTTTGGTGACAATGGCAGGAGTTGCCACTGCTGCTGCTACTGCTGCTGCTGAGGTATCGAGCGCGCTTCCGTTGCTGTCTTTTATGCAACTGCATTGGCCGCCCGCTGCTAGCGGCATTCAAAACAGACAGAAGCCAGTTTCCAGCATCCAGCCAGCCAGTGACAGTGTGGAAAGCCAAGGCAGTGGCAGCAACCAAGTGCTCACCAGCTGTGCAGCTGCCTCCGCATCCGAAGTGGCATGAAAGTTATGAATTTTAAACATTTTTGCGCCAGCAAAAAACGCCCCTGCAGCCATATCCATATCCATATATATATATATACTATGTATGTAGACACTATGCTGTGTCTTCGCAAAACTGCAGATTTATAGCATACGAACAAACTACAAGCGCTGCTTTTACTTTTCTTTTTCTTTTGCTTTTGTACGAAAAAAAGGTACGAACTTTATTATTAAATTTAATGTTTGAAACTCACAAGATACAAAAATATCTCAATCGATGCATTCATCTATCCATTTATGTCTTTCACTTTGTACGTTTTTGGAATCGTATGTCAAAAAGTTTAATTGCCGGTGCTTGAATTGCGCCAGATGTCCACATCCGTTTGCAGGCATTTCCTGTATCTGTAATTGGTCAAGCCAATTGAATATAGCGGATTGTTGGCCTTGTAAAAATGCAATCCACGTCCAATTTTGATAATATAACCATTGCTTAAGCTGTCATCATATCATAAATATACAAACATTGATAAGATAATTGGATGTGCTACGATTAATCATCGATGTGCTTACTAAATTTTGCGATCATGTAGCGAATCTTCGTATTTGATGTTAAAGGCAACATTACGGCGCTCCAGATCGGCTTTGATCTGTCCCAAATTTGTGCGTTGTTGATCCACATTCGCTGTATCTTGTTTGGTTATCAAACGTAAGTACTTGAATTCTGAACAGTTAGTCACAGCCAGTTCTAAGAATCTTATGAGATTCTGATACTGCAATAAAAAAGAACCTTTGATTATCAAATATTAATTTCAAGTCTTCAAGGCTTACCTCAATCAGACTTGGAAAATAAGAAAATTTGTTCATAAGTATGGTAAGTATGCATATGATAAGTATTTCTTAGGGATTCACAAGTTTCCAAACTGCTAAATCAGCAATAATAATAAATGCGCAGTCAGCTTTTTTTTTGCTGATATTGCTATGCTCTGCTATGCTATGTGATCTTTCAAGTAATCGACTTTTTGGTATACGAGTATGTAAATCTGACAATTTCGTGGATGAGTTTGACTTTAAAAAATACCACAAGTAGCTAACAAAACACTGTTTTCCATATTCCATATAGCAAATATTCTTTATAGTTTTATTGTTCACAGCATTTCTATCGCAAAATTCAAAAATACTTTTGACACATTCAGCAATCCATGTGATATCTTTTTTTTATATATTTCTTTATTGTTGATAAAATTAGTGTGACTTTAACTAATCAAAATGGCTGCGTGGCCTTTTATATATGAAAATATATTAGAGCTACTTCAAAAAATTATCTTGTCAGACAGATCTCCAATATAAATAGTAACATTGCCAACTCTGAATTATTTTTATATATGAACTTAACATACCTGATAGTTTTGTGTCAAATAGGGCTCTTCGATTAGTATCTCAACTGTCTTATCCGTCATATATTTGCCAAATAACTGAACATAGTCGTAGCCCGTATCGTTCTCCTCGATCGATATGTGGGCGACAACCTCACCGAGCATCAGTTTGCCATTGACTCGAGCTTTAATGGCATCCGCTCGGTCCATGTACTCCTTGATGCGTGTGAGAAATCCTTTGCGACGCTGATCATCAGGCTCGCTGCTAACAAACGACATCAGCTTGGCGATGCCATCTTGATAGAGTGATTGAGCCTCAAGAATTCTACCGCTCTGATCACATTCGACGGCGCGTATTAACAGTTTTTTGGCTTCCAGGGCGTCAGTCATGCTGATTATTCGATTGCAGCATTTACAGCATTACGTGGTAATAACGAAATGCAATATGTGTTATAAGCAAAAGCGATATTGTTTGTATATACAAAAATGTTATTTGCGGTAGGCCACCGAAAGACGCTTCGCGATGTTAGTTGCAATCAGCTGTTTGGTGTGGCCGCATGCGTGAAGATGCAAAATGCAGAAATACCAAAACATATACAAAAATACTCAAACATCAAATCTTATGCATTTAACAAGTTTTGAATTAAAGTTAACGTTTACAAATATATTCAACGTGCAATTTGATATAAAAGTCAGTTGGTAATGGAAAATTGTGTATTCAGCGCACCGAAACGATGAAATGGAAACTAATATTTAAATACCGGAAACGGTCACGAGTTGCTTGCCTGTTGGTTGAGCCATGCGATAAACCCAACAAATACTTTTGCCTGACCGTTGGCATTTGAATGTGGTGTTGAATGTGAGTTAGCTATTAAAGGTTAGCATTCCAATGTCATAAATATTCACTTTTCGTTTTATGTTTATGCCACTTACAAGCAATTACCTGAAAACGAAAGCGTTTTATCGTCAACGAACAGTCAGAAGTCGCCCTGGCCAACAAGGGCTCTAATATCTATCTATCCCTGTGTCGTCCTGTCGTTCTCTCTTTTTTTTGTTGGCGTCGTGTCGTCTCCCTGGAGCTCACGGGACGACACTGGATACTCGTAAAGAAATTGAATTTCACTAAGCCAAATATTAATTTATTTGTGTTTTCATTTCTTGCGCATTGGCAGGTGATTGACCACCACCACTGGGAGGGGAGGCGGCGGTGGTGGTGCTGTGAGCCATGCTGTGTGTGGCTTTGCGCATCCAATCGAAATCGAACTGGCCCTGAAAACATTTCCTGCCACTGCCAGAGCGCGTGTTATTTTTTCCACTTCTTTCATTCTTTTTTTTATATTTTTTGGGTGACTGCCGTCCAGTATTTTTATTTATGTCATAAATTTTAAGCCATTTGGGAGCTGTGAACGTGAACGTGTACGTTGGAGGGCGAATTTTAAATGTTTTCAAAAATATTGGGTAAACGACAATCGTATGCGTATTGATGCAGTAACAACCGGTAGGAGGATTCTATACATAGTTAACTAGACTTCAGAACAGTCGTAGCTTTGTCAAATTTTTGATCGATTTCCACATGGAATGTCTCTTTGATCTGGATTTGTCCCCTGATTTATTTCAGTTGTTCGAACAAAAAAAAAAATACTACTTGGTACTAGTATATTTGTTTGAATTTCATATTTGCTCACTGACAAAAGCTGAGAGATGAGGATCTGCGTCGCACAAAAAGTATTGCCTACTTTGGGGCTGACCAAATAAGGCAGCAGTAAAATTGTTGCTTTGGCTCTCTTGATGAAATTTTATTTGTTTTTTTGTTTATATGCTCGGTATAAAGGAGCTACTCAATTGTCACGCTGGACTAACTTTTGTTTGGAATTAGCTGAATTGTATCTTGTAAAACACAAATTCAAGAGGGCTAAAGCCAAAGCCGTTCAGGCTTCAAGCCTAGAGCTCTTCCACATGTCACCCAATAATGCCCTGTGATGTGCGAAGCCACTTGCCCATGGGGGGAGGACAGGATGAAGTGCTGGTGAGTTGAGGGGGGATTTGGATGAGGTTGGGTCTGCTTTCGTCTCGGTTGGGCCGGGGCAGTGGTTAGCTCATATTACGGGTATCTTGGCGCCAGCTTTTTATCGACGATTATTTTCCTTATATTTGTGAATGCCTGTGTGTTTGTGTGTGTGTGTGCGTAGATGTGGTTGTTGTTGTTATTGTTGTGTGTGTTCAATATTTGCTTGCTACTGCTACAATTCTCTCATTCTGACTGTGCTTCCTTTTTTTCCGCCACTTTTGCAGCCTTTCTCGTTGATTTTTATTTGTTTCTCTTTCAATTTATTTTGCCATTTCGTTTTCCTTTCTGCTGTCATTGTTGTTGTTGCCATTTTCATCGCTTTTATTACAAACACACACACAGACACATCTTAAATATATATATATATAAATATCTATGTGTGTGTATGTGTGTGTGCGTAGACACTGACACATGTGGGAAGCTCTAACATTGTGTGTCCTTCACAGCCGCTGTGCGTGTCGCTCTCTCTATCTCCATCTCTCTCTCTGTCTTGCTCAGTCTGTCTTTCACTGGCTGTTGCGTGTGTATTTGTGTGTGTGTGTAAGTCTGTTTGTTTGCTGCTAAATGTGCGCTCAGTCCGCCACTCATTTATGTCGTCGATGTGCTCCCCTTCCCTTCTCCTCCACCCAATATTGCCAACCCCTCGCTGCTACTTTTACTTCAATCACATGCTTCACCCCCGCTGCGACTGTGACCCCCTCTCTCTCGCATAGCAATGTGCTGCCCCGCCCCCCGCCTCTCATGACCCACAGCTACAGCTGCTTTAGCTTGTTCGTTAACGTTCAGTTTTTCCACTTGATGCTATTTATGTTTGCTTCCATTTTTCAAGAAGGATCAAAATTTATATTGGCTAAAAAGTCCCTCGAGAGCTTTCAGCTTTCCTCACACATTTACAGATGTAACAAATTGTAACACAATCGTAACTGTTTACTCTGGGGCTGACACTCCTCCTTCCCTCCTCCTCCTCCGCTTTCTTCTCCTTCTACCAAAAAAGAAAAAGAAATCATAACCTTCATGAACTTTCGGCCCAATCCTTAAGATGAAACCCGTAAGCAAGTTGCCTGCCCAGCTCAAGGTATGACACTCGGCCTGGTCCATGGTCCATGGTCCATGGTCCTTGGTCCTTCGCTTTGCTCCTCGCACTGAAGCCATGTGGCAAGCAATTGAATTGAGCTGCAATTGTTTTGATTTTTGGCCTCGGGGCCTTCGTTTTATCCTTGCAAACACAAACACACACACACATGCAGACAGACAGAGACATCTAGCGAGAGATTGCGTATACTACACGTATCCTGGCGGGCACTTTCGTATTTATCGCCGTTTGCTCGTCAAGTGTGGAAAATGTAATAAACAATTGACGCTGCTTTATGGCAGCTCCAAACAGCAGCATCTCAATTTATATGTTTTGCTTGTCTTTAAAGGTGATGTGTGTTGCTCCTGTATATATATGTATACTATATGTCCTAGTTGTGATCCTGCTGCTAGTGACTTGGCCTGCGTCTTGGCCTTTGTCTCCCTTTTGTTGCGCGTCAGTTTCCAAATTAAGCACACAAATTGATGATGTTAACAATGACGATACGAAAATTGACTTGCTGCATGACTGGCAAACAAGTTTTTGGCGGCCAAGCGAAACGCACAGGGAAAATCTAGAGCTAAAACGAGAGCGAGAGCTGCGGGCCATTGTGGGCAGCCAGCAACAAACGTTGGGGAAAATGAAAATGGAAATGGAAATGGCAATTGGGGAGGGAAGGAGAACAGAATGAGAATGAGTTTTGGGTGTGGGAGTGGAACTATCGCAGCCATATTTCATATTTCGACCAAAATGGCTTTAATGTTTTCACATTTGCTTTGTTGGCTTTGATGGACGCGCAACCTATATGGCTGCACTCCCCGCTTTCCACTCCCCTCTGTGCTGTCTGTGCTGTGTGTTGTGTGTGCGAGGATGCCGCAGTCAGTGGCTCGACAAATCAATTGAAAACTGACAGTTGTGACTAAACGGCGCATATTTCCTTGACATCTGTGTGGGAGTCTGTGTCTGTCACTGTCCTCCACACACACACACAACTCCCTCAGTGTGTGCATGCATATTTCTGTATTGGATTTCAGTCCATTACACTCCGAAGTTTTTCGGTAGGAATTGGATATTGGCTTTTTATATATATAGTATGTGCCCCGCTCATGTGGGGCCTCCTGTTGCCTGCTCTTCTAGTCAAAAGCATTCGACTATGAGTATTTCTAGTTCTGTGTGTTTTCTGTTTGCTCGCATTAACGAAATTCACGCACGCTAGAGGGCTAAAGAAAATGTCAGGGGCTTGATTTATCCTGTCCAACGCTGCGTGTTTGGCCACAATCAATCGATTTGCCGACCGGCTGTTTGTAACTGTCGTTCAGGGCGTGCCTAGGCTCAGGCTCAGGCACAGGCTCAACACTGAGGCCTAAGGACGAACCCAGAAAAAACAAAAAAACAACGTATAAAAACAGAAAATACGACGCAACAAAAGCAACAATTACGTAGGAAAAGCAGCGGGAAAGGCATAAGAATCGGCATAGGCAATACAATATTAACTCTGACTGAACCAATAGATTCAAAAACCAGAAGGCAACAGCTGAGCGAACACAGTGCGATAATTAAAATCCGTTACGCGCCCTGTAATTAGTTTGCAAGGAATCAAGGAACTCTAAGTCGTAGTTGCTTCAATCACACAAGTCTCTACTATATTTGCTGGCTTGCCATATCCGGTCTCCGCTGTATGCTATCTATTTTTATGGACATGTGCGTAAGCGATCCGTGCGAAAAATGGGCGCTTCGTGGCAATTACCTTCAATCCGAAACAGCTCGAAGAGATTCATCAGACGCGATAAGGCGTCGCTACCAAGTTAAGTCAGCCAAGTCAAGTTTTTCCAGTTCCGTCAGTTACCGCCTACGCACCTTTTCGCGTCATGCAAATCAGTTTTAGCCTGGCCAAGGACCTTCGAATACCCAGCCCACCCTTCACCACACACACACTCACACACACGTGCGTAAGGCCCGCTAAATAATGTGATTTGACCTGACCAGAGAATGACCACGCCAGACTAGACTAGACAACACCCCCCACTTAGAGCCCATTGGCGAGGGCAGTTCGAAACAAAACAACAACAAAAAACATCATCATGAGCCCCATTTATTTACCTTAGTCCTTGTGGCTATAAAGCCATAAGCTGAGATAGTAAAGTTTGATAAATATAAAAGAATTAATACAATAGAATTTCCTTAAGAATATTATGATTAAAACATTTGTTATAAATGGCATGCGAGAACCAAAGAAAGTTAACATATTTGCAATATATCAAATATCAAATATAAATATCGGAACAGAACAGTTCATGGAAATGGAAATTTGTACAATAAAAGAAGAAATTTGTATATGTTGAACCAAAGAAAGTCGAACATTTCTGTAATATATCAAATATGAAATTTAAATATCGGAATTCTTTAAAAAGAGAGTTCATGAAAGTTGAGTCATTGAATTGCGTTATTAGCTTAATTTTTCATTACTCATTACAGTTTTATACCTGAGAAAGCTAGGTTGGATAACTGCAACAACAAATTGATTCCATAAAAAAATGTATTCCAATAAAAGTGACAGTTGAGTGGGCTCAACTGTGAGATACTCGCTACACATTTTGAATTAAAGCAAAACAATGCGGTATTATTCCAAAAATATACCGAATTAATACATATACCGCAAAAAAAACGAATTCGATAAAACACTATGTTTTTGTATTCTTATATAGTACTACATTCAAAAAATACCATAAAGCTAAAACTATACCATATTGTTAGCCAAGGAAAGTAAGACCAATAGTTAATAGGCGTTTTGCCCATACAAAAGAATTTTTAACAACTTTTACCATTTTTATCTGATTGCATTACATTGGCTGACAATCTGGTATATTTTGACCTCCATGGTATGTTTTGAATGTAGTATTCTTTCGATATACCAAATGTAGTCTTCGGTATGCTCTAAATTAGGTTTAGGTATTTTAACGATATACCATATTTATAAAAATATATATTTTACAAATTATGTCTTCCCCAATTTTTATATTGAATTAAGGAGGACACAAAATTGCACATTAATTTTGCACATAAATTAATACAACAATAAATTTAAATAATTCTAGGTTTTTATGAGTAACGAAATTCTAATTAGTTTTAGATTAAAATGTCAGCCCATATTTAATACTTACGTCTCTTAAGTAACTGATAATTTTAGAAGTCTGGCAATGTCTTTCAGTCTTAATTTCGTAATTCCTTTTGCGTTTTTAATTGTCAGAGTATCTCAGGCAGTCTTAAAGCCTGTCAACTTGTTGGAGCGCCCTCGTAGCTAAAAATTTAGAGAGAGAAGCTAGAGAGCTAGGAGCAGCCGGAACTGGGTGAGTTTATCATTGCGTTGCAAAATGTGAATCGGAACATCCGCTTCTAAATGCCAGGCATTTGCTACTACAGCCCATGGCAGAGAGCACAGAGCACACAGCTCGCAGGACACAGGACACGCAGCCAACTCACACACAGTCCACTGAGCACTGACGACAGAGTTGGCTTGGTTTGGTTGGCTTGGCTTGGTTGGTTGGTTGGTTGGTTGGTTGGTCAGCTAGTTGGCAGCTTGGTAGTTGATACTTGCCACTTGGTTACTTATGCAATGGGGTTGCACTCGTTGCAAGTCGTCATCGAGCGCAGGGTAGCGACTAAATTGAAATTGAAATTGACCAAGGATTCCTCACCACGCCAGCAATCCATACTCTCAATGCTCCAATCCAGCCCAACCCAAAAAGCCAATCCTCTTCCCATTCCTATCGCAGCTTATGTAACGCTTATATAATTTTGCCGCCACTTTCGAGATTTATAAAATTTCGCTTGGCTCCTTTTGTGTTTTTTCTCTGCTTTTTGTGTTTTTTTTTTTGGTTGCTGTTAAAGAGCGTTTGTATTAAGCCAGCTGGACGACGTTTCATTATCAGTGAATAGAGAATGAGCAGGGGTAGAGGGGGAGGAGGAGGGGTAGAGTAGTGGGAGCGTTCGCTCAGAAGTGTGCAATGTAAATAAATGGATAGGAAGAAATCAACGTTAAAATAAATGACACTAAAACTGGAGACAGTGTTTTTGTTTTTGCTACTTTTTTTGTCTTGTTGTTTCCCATTGTTGTTGTTGTTGTTATTGTTGCTAATGTAGTTGCCATTGCCGCTGTTGCTGTTGCTGTCGCTACTGTTGTTGTTCCTTCTCTTTGCGCTGGCTTGCTCTTCAATTGGCTATTAAGCAAATTGATTCAGTTAAATTTATCTTAATGCAATCTCCGCTCGTCCAAGCGTTCCACCACTGTCGCCTCTCCACGCTGCTCCCCCTCCGCTATTTCAACTCTCCCCGGCAGATAGTGCATAATTTGAAGGGCATAGTAAACAAGGCAACAATTCACGCGCAACAAAGACACAAGATACACGTACTTGTTGTAGTAGTAGATACATCCACACAGTCCGACACATGGCAGCCGCCAAACAACAAAGACGCGGCACAAAACCAGAAAACAGAACACCGAACAGTGAACAGAGAACGCAGAAAGCGAGACCCAAACTCAGTCACAGTCATAGACATGGCCACAAACACAAAGTCCCAATGCCAATAGCAATCCCAGGACCTCAATTGAGCCTACCATTTCTAGCCGCGGGGATGGCAGCAACAACAATACAGAGATACAATAGCAACAACTATACAGTAGGAATAGCGACAGCAACAGCAACAGCGATGGAGACGACGTCGACAACGATGCGGCCATAAACCGCTCGAAGCGTGAAAAACAAGGGTGAAATGTGGAAAGTTACAGAAAAAAAGCATTAGAAAATATATCTGGCATGGCTTAAAAACGCGCGCTGTTGATTGTTTTGCTGGATAACGGGCGTCGGCAGCCAAAACAGGCCAAACCCTGTTGCCCATGTACCCCATTCATCCCAATCCATCCATCCCAACAAAACAGTCCCCAAAAATTGCCAGTGACTTGGTTGTCGCCATTCAATGGCCCCAAGGGTTGCTCATCTTCCATTCTCCACCCTGAAGCCAAAAGCAAAAAAAAAAAAGGGGGCCCATGCCCAAGACAGAAAACTATATCGTATATCTATGAGCAAGAGTATGTGTGCCACTGGGCAATCTATATGGCCAAAAGAAATCGAGTAGAGTCCTGCTAAATAAGCCATCGCGTTTCAGTGCGACAATCTAACAACAAGCATCGCTTTCCTCATTCCTTATGCCTTCTTTTTCTGTTGCCTCGTGCCATTGATCGGAGGCCATAAACAGAATTTTCTGTTGGCCATGCGATTGCCGCGCTCCGCACATAGGCAAATCATATAAATTATGCTCAATTTTTTTTCATCTGCCTTTTAATAAGCATAAAAACTTATGATATGTGAAAATATGCGCAACAAACAAACAAACAAACAACAACATCGATTCTGTCCTCGATGAGAATGACAACAACTGAAAGCTGTAGATTTTCATGACTTTAACTGTGATCTGTAATTCAATTTCATGCAGAGAGTAAAATAAAATTATATTGTGTAAAATATACACTATAGTATGTAAGCATTAATAAAAAGTGGTTGTTATAAAGTTTCGCCACTAAAAGATTGCAATTAAATTTAATGGTAACTTAAAGCGTTCATCGAATTTTAGTTCTCACTTTAATTGCAGCGAGAGTTTGAAGAATGTTGTTATTACAAATTTCTATACAGACATTCTAGAAGAGAGCCTATAAAATTTAAGTGTATGAAGTAAGTATCATCGCTCTGCCGCAGACTGAAAACAATAAACAATAAATTCGATTGGATTACTATATCATATAGCTGTCATTGTAATAATCCAACAGAAATTGAATTTGTTCCTTGCCAAAAGCTTTGTTTATTTTAAATGACAGTTGCTAGAAACTCAACAGGTAAACACAGCATAAACACTGTTGCACATCAACTTAGTAGAAAGAATATAAAATGTTATCTAAATTTCCAAATAATGTCATAAACCCATTAAAGCAAGGGAAACATGTAGACTTCATGTAATAAAAGTGTAGCATACTTTTCAGCGCCTAAGAATACTTTAAATATAAAGATGAACAAGGCATAGAGACTGATGCACATCAGATCAAACGTATTGAACAAGGAATATTAAATATTATCTATATTTTTAAATAAAGTCATAAAAAACATTAAAGCTAAAGCCCAAATGCTCAGGAATTTATGCCATAAAAGTGAAGCATACTTTTTAGCGCCAGCTGAAATTCTAATCCTTGTGCATTTAACTTTAATTTAATTTTGGTTATCCCTAAGTATACTTTAAATATGGCTACGGAATGGAGTCAAGTACAGCTTTGCACTTACTGACAGCTGTGCAAAGAGTGAGAGAGAGCGAGAGAGATAGAGAGAGAGGTACAAGAGTGCTGTAAGTGAATTTTATCTGCAGCAGCGCAAATGATAGCCCGACTTTCTCCTCAGCTCTCTCGTTCTTGTTCTCGTTCTCATTCTCTTCTGTTTTTCTTTTGCTTTCCTTTCTTTTAATAATTTTTATTGATTTCGCTTTGGCAGTTGAATTGCTTTCGAGCAATTTGAAATGGCTTGACGTTCACATTGACAGCTCTACTTATTGAAGTAATCTATTGGCAAAGCCCAACTGCAAATCGCCCCATTATCCCCGGCAGCTTTTCCCATTTGCTGAGTTCCGTTTTTCTTTTTATTTGTTGTTGTTGTTGCTTCTGTCGTTGCCGTTTTTTAAGCTTAAATGAAACGCACTTTGCAAAGTTTATTTTTTCAGATTTTTATTTTTATTTACTATGTTTTGTTTGTTGTTGTTTTCATTTTTTTTTCTTTTTCTCATTTACTACGCAAGTTGTTTTTGCATTCGTCGCATTTTCAATTTCACTTCGTTTTTTTTTCATCATCATGTATAAATTTGTCATGTGTTATGAAAATATAATATAATATACTTATGTACGTTTATGTTTTACAGAATGCTTGGCTTTTACTTTATCTTCAACTTCGACTTCATCTTTTACTTCTCGTCCCTTTCGGTTTTGTTGTTCATCAAGTAGTTAGTAACTATGCATTTTTAAATTGTTGCCATTGCTTTTTGTTGTTTTTGTTTTTTTTTGTTAAGTATTTTCAGTGTGTGTTTATGTATGTGTTTCTTTTTTGTTATATGGGGGGTTAATAACTATGTGCATATATGTATGTATATATTGAATCTATAATGCTGGATTATAATTATACAAATCAATTTGGTTAAAGCACAAAATATATATATTGCTGCACTTTAACCGCAATGGAAACCACGCAACGAACTGAAGACTTTTCGTGTTCTTTTTTGTATTTTGACATCTTTTTCTCATTTCGTTTCATTAAATTCTTTTTTGTTTAATTAGCGGCACAATTTCAACAACTTAGCGTTAAATACTGAAACGATTTTTATTTTATTCAAAATTGAAATTGACCATTTTGCAAATTGACTTTCGAAGGCGGACGCCAGCTGAAGAAATTTCGTTGTCAGTCGTCACTTATCAATTCCATCGCATACTATTTTCAATTATTGAATTAGTGACAGCTCCTAGAAGTATGCTTTACATTTTAAGTGACGCTCGTGACTGGGCTAATAACTATTTTTAACTGCTTCCCTTTCGACTCAGCTGGCGTGCCTATTCAGGTGATTGACAGCCTGTGCCTGGACTTGTATGTGTGTGTGTAAGTGTGTGAGTGTGGGTGTGTGTGTGGGTACCATATATGTACATGAATGTCATATACATAAATGCCATGCCGAATGTAAGTAATAATGTCGCATAATATAAACGCATTTCTCTTCGTGTATATCAGTAATAATAATAATAATAATAGTTTCGTTTATGTATATGCGATTAGTTTTCCTTCCTTTACTTCTTCTGTTCTTCTCGTTTTCTTGTTATTGTAATCAATACAGTATAGTTTGTGTGTGTGTGATGTTTTTATTTGTTTTATTCTTTTGTTTGTTTGTTCTAGGTACAGAATTCTTTGCTGGCTGCTCACTAAGGTGCTGTTAGTCGTACTCTAATTGTAAGCTTAAATTTAAACGCAATCGCACTCTGTGTTTGTTTTTGTGTATCTTGTTCTTGTTCTTTTTGTTGTTGTTCATCTTCTTGTTTTTCTTTTTGTTAATAATAATAATTAATTGCAACGCTACTTTTCTACAATGCTACATTACGTTTTTGTGTGCTCTAAATACAAGTTAAAATGATTTATTTACTACGCAGTAACTCCATCAACTATCTCTTCTAGGTATTGCTGTGTCTGTGTGTGTGTGTGTTTCTTGGTTCAAAATAGGTATTGCTTATATGTGTTTTGTTGTTTTTGTAAATCTATCGCAACAATATGCACCTATGCAAAAACATAAGATGAGTTTACTTTAATTCTCAATTCTTCTTCATATTGGGTTCCATTTTGTTTTTTTTTTGGGTTTTCGTTTAAATCGTTATTTTTTCGTTGTATAAAGTACATCAATTGGTCTCGTCAAAAGCAGCACAAAAGTTGCGATAACAATATGCCAAAAAACAACTCTACCGTTATATGTACTATGTATGTGTATATATCGATAACTAATAATCGTTTAATCAATTCATTATGCAGCTAAATCCAAAAAAGTTGCTACGGTTTATTTCATTCACGTTTTTGCACGTTTTGTTTGCATTTGCATTTGCTTTTGCGCATTTATGTTCATTTTTTTTGTTTTGTTGCTGGTAAACTAAAAGCTAAATTTGTATTCTCATATATTTATAGATATATGTATGTATATATATGTATAATGTATATATATAGAAGTATATATTTATTATGCTATACTTGTGGTGTGTGTATATAGTGCCATAAATATTTTGGTTTCGCTTACTTATCGCAATAGTTTAACGATTTCCAAATATTTACCCATAGATACATGCGCTATAATACTTTTTTGGTTACCTTAGAAGTAATTCGCTATTGCTATTGCTCATTGCTTTTTGTTTACTATTTCGTTGCTGTTATTATTGCTTTTTGCTTTTACTGTTGCTTTTCATCTTCGTTGTTGTTGTTCTTCGATTTTCGATTTAAGTATGTTTATAAGTACTCGTATCATAATACAATATACAATAGATGTAAATAAGTTTTTTTGTTTTTCATAATAATATTCAAAGTGTTAAGTCTTTTATTTTGGTTGTTGTTACTGTACTTCATCATCTTGTTGTTGTCTTTATAGATTTTTTGGTTTACTTTATTAGTTCAATTTAATGTTAGTTTTTTTTTCGATTTCGTTTTTGTTTTGTTTATATTTGTGTAACGTGCTAAGTCTTTCATTTGGTTTAATCATTGCTGTTTGCTTATTATTTATACATCATTTTCATTATTTTCATTTCATTTCCACTACGCGTTTTGCTTGTTGTGTAAATACTGCGGTGTCAGAGTTCAGTTTCCCGTTTCATTTTCAACCCAAATTCACAAAATAATATGCAGTTTATTATTTGATGGAGTTTCCTTAAAACCTACCCAAACATATGCTATGCATATTTTTGTGTGAAATTGTTTCAAAAATGACACGCGAAACTCAGCTCAGCTAAAGAAAAAGAAGGAATAAATCATAAAAACAATTGCAATAATAATTTTAATTATAATACGCTATATACAGACCCAATGCAAATTAAACTGTTAAGAATTTAATATTGCCACTTTTTGGTCTCTGGACAAAGGGTTTTGGATACGCTTAGGCGGGGGGAAATGTGCCATGGTCGGGGGGATGAGCCACGCGCTGACGCAGTTGGCGTCTCACTTTATTTTTTCATCTTCTTTTTTTTTGTATATTCTTTATTACATTTCCCTTTGTTTGGGTGTTCCTAACGAGCGCTCGTTAAAATGCATTGACACAAAAAGGACAACATTGTCAGAGCGTAATGCGTAGTGTAGCGAGGGGAAGAGGAGGGCGAGGTAAGGGATAGCAACAGATAATGGAAACAATGGATCATGAACCTAATGCTACCAAATACTGAATTCAACAATTGTAAGTAGTATTTAAAGTTGCGCTGGTTCCAATGATATACAACTATGTCGTTAATATGCTATGCTAAAAAAATTTCATCAACTTTAACAATTTTTTATTTCGCTTTTCAATCGCTTTTCACTTCTCTCAATTCTAACAATAATGCCATGATCCTTATAATGCTTGGACAAACCTATAACATGTGTGTGTGTGTGCGTGGCTGTGACGAAACCTAGCGAAAAATTAAATGAAAACCATAAAACGGGCACTTTTTGAAAACAAAAATGTAACCGCCGATTTCTTGATGGAGTAAAGCTTTTCCAAATATATTAATATATATATATATATAGATTGTATGTATATGTATATAGTTCTATATAGTATTGAAGTACTATATGCTTATATGCAATTTATTTACTACGTGTCTTTAGGTTATTTAAAAATGTTTAAAATATTTCCTTTTCTTTTCTTTTGTTTTGTTTTCTCTCAAATTTATATTTGTTATAGGATTACAACTACGTTTTATTGCTTCTCGATACACGTTATGCTATTTATAGTTTCTGGAGCTCATTTCAATAATATTTGCCTTATATATTTTGCAATCATTTTCAACTTTTGTTGGATTTTCTGTTGAGCAAAATGAATAAATTATGGATACTTGTAAGCTTTAATAATTGTGTGGGAATATCACAATATACGAATTGCTTTTGGGTTCCTCTGTTCTATTGACCTGGTTCGATTATTATTAAAAATAACAACGTATTCTCCACGTTAATTAAAAATCAAAAGTGTAAAGTAAATGAGTCCAGTTTTGCCTTATAAAATCCAAGGAATATATATAAAGCAAATAATAATCACATGCCAAATTGCACTTCAAATACAATTTCACAGAAATAGAACATACTTTAAGAAGATTAAAATCCGTATGCTTTTGCTATGAAATGATTTGCGGAAGTGTAACTCAGAACAGCGCTAAATCAAAAGAATGTTGAAAAATAAAAAAAACAATTGGTTTTGTTTTGTATAGTGTAAGTATTATGTATATGTATTGTATATTTATAACTTTATAATTGTTTCATGTAATTGTTTTCGGTTTTGTTTAAATACAAGTGTGCTGTCATTACTAATTTTAAATAGTTTCAACCTTAGATTACTTATATTCTAAATAAATTGATTAACCTTTATGTTATTGCTTTCATTCACATAATTAATTATGCATTTGGTTTCATTTTTTTTTTCGTTTTGCTTTTTGCATTGTTTACATTGTTATACAAAATTGAATATTATTGCCGGGCTTTAATTAATAATTTTCTTTTTTTTTCGTATTTTCTTTTGTAAATTTTAAATGAACTCTCATCGACAAATACAAAAACAAACAAATTGAAGTATATATATGTATATATGTATTTTCACTGGGAAATAATACAAATGATAATAGTAATAATAAGTTGGTAACTATGACTATAAGTAGCTTGTTTTTTATTTAAAGTTATAATTGAATATTTGTTCGCATTGTTTGCTTTGTTATTTTGCTGTTCATTTGAGTATTGCTTTGGTACTTTAGCCGATTTCGATGACGATATTTCGATATCGATTCGATTATTCCATAAAAGTTTCGCATTCGCCATTCGCTTTAGGGTTGTCACCCGCACCGAATGCGAAATGCAAAACTTTTACTTCTCTTTCGCATCTTCTTCATTATTTAAACAGTATAAAAATAATTTTGTCGTAATTATACTTACTAGTTTAACTTAAGAGTATATTGTATACTATCTCTAATTGTAATATATATATAGCATATATATATTGTAAATATTACGCAACTACATACGTATTCTAAATGTTGTATATATATAATGTATGTATGTATATAGATTCCTCTTCGCTCGCTTAGACATACCAACAACTTTCCACTGGGTTTCTTTTGTTTTTTGATCTAAACATTGCTACTTTATAGGCTAAGTTCTCTATGACTATGGCCACAAAAGTTCGTTGCACTTTTTTCTTCATATATATTTTGAGATCGGTCGCTGAAGCTGATTTTCAGTGTGAGTGATAAGTACGAGTATTTTTTGTGTGTGTGTGTTTTTTTTTTCTTTGTGGATTAAATACTAAGTATTTACAGGGTATTTTTTTTGTTTGTGCAGCGTACTCGTAAGTATTATGTGTGTGTGTGAGGGGGTGTAATTGCGAATAATAAATGATGAACATATGAGCTACATAATATAAGTTAAGGATTAAGTAATATCGTACTAGGGTCGTTACGATTGTAAGTACTTGAAAAGTGCAAAAGTAGTTTGTATCCTTCATTTTTCATCTTTCATCTTTCTGTTCTATTACGCATGGACGAAGTGTACTGTTAAATGCTTGAGACTAGATCACACTCGATAAATGTTGTATGTTTTGTGTTTTGTCGATTCGATTTTGGGGGGCACGATTAATGCGATCGAATACGGATTTGAACAGGTATCAAATCATTTTGTTTTTTGGTCTTTGTCGCTATAATTGATGTAATCGTAAATGGGCCACAAAAGAATGCAATGCTCTAAAACTATTCGTACTGGTAAAAGTTTAACTGGGTCTGGGGTCTCTACATAAATAAACTTCCTACTCTTCCTGATATTAAATAATAATATTGCTGTTAGACAGCGACTAGATTCTTTGCCTTTCTATGCATAATAATAAATAATTTAGCTTTCATATTTTATTGTTAATTTTTTTGGTAATTGCCTGGAATGCTAATTGACTATATTATAAATTGGGACATGATGTTAATGCAAATGAAATGCCCAAATATATGTTTTCTGATTCCCCTCCTTTCCAATGTTTCTCTAGCCTTCAAATTGAACTCAGAACAAAACTAACTGTTGAAAACTCTACCAAAAATGTTGATTTCAATTTAAAATTGTGCCAATAATGTTTTCGATGTTTTCTAAAATGTTATTGCTTTTCGAATTTATCTCAATATTTTCTTCTTTTTTTTTGTGGGAATTATTTATAAATTTTTTGGGGGATTTTAATATTTGATTTTTTTTGTTAAGTGCTTTGTGTTTTTCTTAATGTGTTGCTAGTGCCGTTTTTTTGTTCAGCTATGTGTGTGTGACTTAGTTTAAGAATGTTGTGAAAAAATTGCAGCTAAATTCGCTGCTCTGTGGCGCTACTATATATTGCTTATAGATAGGCTGCCCTTAAGACCTAATTCGTTGTTTGAGAAACATTGCATTTGCTTTTGTATTCGTTGCATTAATTTTAATCACTTCGTCTACGTCTTCGTCAACGTTGTTTTTCTTGGATTAAAGAGAATGGTTTAATTTTCGTTTTTTGTGTTTTTTTCGTTTTTCGTTTGTTTTTGTTTTTCTTCTCAATTAATATACCATTTGATTAGCTTAGGAGTAGAGTTAGTTGTTAGAGGAGAGGAGAGCTAAAGATTAAAAGTGTGTGTTTGTTTTTGTTTTTCTTGTTAGATAGGCTACAGGTTATAGTACATCATTATATAGTATGTAATGCATATCGTAAGATAGATAGATTAGATAGCGCTATTGCTAGCGATAGAATTGCTCAAGTTCAGGTTTTGGGTTTGCATTCGGTTTACACCTACTTGCAAAAGGCTTTCTCTGTGGTGTCAAAGTGTATGTGTGTGTGTGTGTGTGTGTGGTGTGTTTGGTGTGTGTATTACTTATGGAATGCCTCTGTTGGGTTCTAGGAATGTTCAACTCGCTTATATGACTAAAAGAAGAACGAGATTAGGTTTACTAAGTGTATTTTTTGCTTTCATTTTACTTTCGTCACTCTTCATTTCGTTTTCTTGTATTGTATTTTTTTTTTTTAAGTTTTTATTTGTTTTTTTTTTTGTTTGTTTAATGGTATTTGCTGCCTAATGTGTCTAATGCGAATTTCTACAGTCTCTGTGTTACTCTACTACACTTGCTTTTGGACGTATTGTGATGTCAAGTATGTAATCGTATTTCGTATATATAAAAACTGTTAGCGGTTTTGATGTCGCTATCGATAACGCGGCTATCGATCGGTAACGATAATTTTTGTAACATTTGTAACGGTAAATTAACTAGGGATTTTCTTTTTTCATTTTACTTTTTTGTTTTTTCTTTGGCATTGCCAGACAATTATGCATTGCACACTTACTCAACTTTGTTCTTTTTACATGGCATAGGTGACACCTCCGCCGCCTGCGCCTCCAGCTCCCGATGACTCCACCTTGACGCGTTCGAGGAACTCGTGCGGCGGTGAGGATGCCATGCTGGCACCGCTTTCACTGTTGCTGTCAGTGTGACCGTGCAGCGACATGGCCATCATCAGCTCCTCCTCGTCCTTGAGACAGGCCGATTCCAGATGCTTGTTTAGGTACGACTTGAGCGCGAACGTCTTGTGGCATCGCTTGCATTCAAAGTTCTTGTCCACCGAATGCGTCTGCATATGCGCCCGAAGATTCGAGCGATCCGCAAACGCTTTGCCGCAGTGCGCACAGCCGTAAGGCTTCTCGCCGGTGTGCGAACGCAGATGTCCCTGCAGCAGCCAGGGTCGCGAGAAGAGCTTGCCACAGACACCGCAGCTATGGGATAACTTGTGCGTCAGCACATGCATTGCCAGTGCGGGCATCGAGACGTAGGCCTTGCCACAGGTGTGACACTTTTTGGCCGACTGCGAGTCGAGGGAACGATGCGTTTGCTTGTGGCGCGACAGATTGCTCGAGGTTGCGTATTGTTTGCCGCATTCGGAGCACGTGTATTTGGTCTTCTGTTGATCCTGGACGACAACGGCAGCTGGGTCGGCGACATGCTTGCGCTTCGAGCGACCGTCGCTCACAAAGAAGGCCTCGTATGTGTAGGCAACCGTTTTGGCTGGCTGCCCATTGCCATCGGCATCCACATCACATTCCTGTGCGAGACTCAGACCCAGGCCCAGGCCGAGGCCAGGACGCAATTGATTCGTGTTGGTTGTGTTGCTGTTCTCGTTCTGCACGTTGCCGCCGTTGCTGCTGCTGCTGTTGCTAATGTTGCTGTGATTGCTGTTGCTGCTGCTGTTGCTGGCGGGGCTGCTGGGTGGCAGATGGCTGCTGCTTGCGCTGGAGGAGGCATTGCTCAAGGGGCGTTGTTCATTTACCGCGCTCGCTGCAGCAGCCAGTTCGGCAATCGATGACGTGCTACGCACATGCGCATGCGCCTCCAAAAGCGGCGCGGTGTGGGCGTGGGCGTGTGTGTGCGTGTGCGTGTGCGAGTGTGAATGCGAATGCGAGTGAATGTGTCCATGTGTGTGTTGCATGTGTCCCAGCGCGTGTTGCTCCGTCTGCTGTTGCTGCTGCTGTTGTTGATGTTGCTGTTGCTGCAGTGGCAGTTGATGTTGATGCTGTTGCTGCTGCTGCAGTTGATGTGGCTGCGTGGGCGGGTGAAATGCTGTCGATGCGCTGAGATCTAGTATAGCGTGTGCCGCATGCAAATCCTCTTCGGCTGGCACACGTCGCCGATAACCATGAGCTGGCTTATCGTCCAGCGAATAGGGCCTGTAGATGTCCTTCTTCTTTGGCGGCAGCGAGAGCGTTGCACCCGTACTGCTAAAGCATTTGCGCTCACTCGATGTCTGTCCGGATTCCATTTTGATGTGCACACTGGGACTGAAGCGATCGCTGTGGCTGTGGCCAGCGCCACTCGGCGAACACGACGGCGACGATGTGGTGGACGAAGGCGGTGTCTGATAAGCGGCCAAATGCTGTTCGCCCGCTCCACTGGTTGCGGCTGCTGCCACCAGCGCTGTGGCTGCTGCACGTATAACGGTTATTTCGCTCTCCATTCTGGGCAGGTACGCGGTGTAGTGCAGCGGCGACAGTTCACGTGTGTAGCCTGCGAATGGGTGCACAAAAGGTAAGGGTAATTGACATTAGAATCAATTGAACTTGTTGCCACTTCGATGGTTATTTGCTCAAGCAGAGAAGCTACTAAAAATAACTACTATTAATGTCAATAAAAGGAGCTCAGCGCTCCTGCAACAGTTAATAAATATTGCGTTCAATATCCGTTTACTGCCTGAAAGTATGCAGCAAAAAAATGCACAGCTGCGCAAGTATTTTCAAGCAAGCGCTTGTAAGTATGCAACAGAAAATTAAGGAAAAGTACAAAGGAACTGTTTACTTTAAGGATAGTTAGAAAAGTTTACGGAAATGGTCAGACTCAAGCCACCACAGTATTGATTCAACTATTCGCTCATTCATTCGTTTATTCATTCATTAACTAGCAGTTAGTACTCACCGTTGTAGACATTGTTGCTGGCCACTCGTGTCGCTGCCTCGGGCGAATGCGGCGGCGGACTGGGCGCTGTGGTGCCCGCCGTTGGTGAGCTGGGACCCCAACACTTGCCCGTTGTTGTTGTTGTTGCTGCCGTTGTTGTTGTCGCTGTTGCTGTCGCTGACGCTGTTGCTGTTGCTGTTGTGCTGTCGTTTGTTGCTTCTGCTGTGGCAACAGCTACGACGGCTGCTCCTTGTTGTGTTGTGCGTTGTTTTTCCGATTTGGTCAATAGCTTGTCACCAACAACATCGATCTCCTCATCATCATCGAGTGTCGAGCGACGCGATTTGAGATTTGGCAAAGGTGACATTTCCTCATCCCTGGAAGTCGTCGACGTCGTCGCCGTCGTCGTTGTGGTTGCGGTTGTGTTGTTGGGGTGCTGCGCATTATCCTCGGCACGATCCAGCCAAGGATACGCCTTCCATTTCTTGGCAATCAGGCAACGCGGCATTATGAAGGGGGTGTAAGGAAGGGACGTAACTGGAGCGTGTGGTTGTGTTGTTGTTGTTGTTGGTTGCTGGTTTACTTTGGTTAAGTCGTTGATTGCAGTTGATGGTTGATGTTGAGCAGTTGAGCGGTTTAGCGGTTGTCAGTGGTCAATAGGCAAGTTAAGTGTTAAGTGCTGAAGCGAGTGGTTTCTTTCGAACGAGCAAAGACCGTCTTAGGGGGTATCGTTTGGTGGCAAAGCGGAAAGGAAATGTTGCAGTTCTTATCTCGCAATATTTGTCGCATGTGAAAATATAATAAATAGATTTGGCTCGCCGAAATATAGTATAGAGTTTAGAGTTTACTTGTAGAGTTTTTATTGCTTGGCATACTACGCATTGTTGCGCCTCACGTTCCTTTTCACGTTCTTATTATCATTTGATCATAATTCAAAATTCCATTTCAAATTGCATTTTATTGTTTTATATGATGATAAATTGGTTGTTGCGGTTTTCTTGGTTTTATTGGTTGTTGCTTTTCGGTTATTTTGGTTGTTGTTTTTGTTGTTGTTGGTTTGTTTTTGGTTTTTGGTTAGGATACTTCAAATTTCACAGCCACTTTACACATTTCTGCGCTTTATACTCATACTCAGCTCCAACGACCGACGACCGCTGCTTCAGTCTAGGAGTTCTAGTTGTTCTCGAGTCGCACTGGGGGCCAACTTTAGTGTGTGTGTGTGTGTTTTTTGGTCAACTTTGGTCCGTACTTTTGGTGTTCGGGTCTCAGTTTGAGTTTGGGTTTTCTTTTTTTTTTATTTTATTCTATTTTTTTTTCTTGTGTTTTGGGCAGGGGGTCTCTCTTTTTGTTTTTGGACTCTGGACAGGGACACGTTTTGCTGCGTTTGCGTTGGCTGCGTGTGGTTTATCGATTTTTACATTTGCGTTTACGTTTACGTTTTGTTTTTACACAACGGGGCTTAAAACATAACGGTTCGCTCAACTGGGAGGGGGGTTCATTTGGTAATTGTATTGCTCCATATATCCTTTTTGGCTCTTCTCACGCTCCTCTCAGCAAGCGTTAGTTTTTGTTTTTTTTTGTTTATTGTTGTATTTTTATTTTGTGAAATTATTTGTTATTATTGTTGTTTTTAATTTTGTAGAAATGTAATTTTTATTTGTGAAAACAATTTCAAACAAAATATTATTATTGTTGTTTTTGTTGTTGATGTGACGAGTTAAATAAGTTTTGGTTTTTTTGTTTTGTTTATAAAATAGAAAGTATAGACTTGAGAGTTGTAAAAGTTAAGTTAGTTGACGCGAGTTTGTTGAAAAGTTGAGTTAAGTTTGAATTATTGTTGTTGTTGTTGGTAGTGAAAAAATTGATTTAGGAGAAAATATAATATTATATAAGATAGAGAAGAAATGCGAACGAACCGAACGTAAGCAACTCTTGAATGCTTATGAGAATACAACTGAACGAAACGTCGCTTATAAGGGTGGCCGAACGAAATGGAAAGGAAGAGCGAGCCACGAATCGCAACGAAACGGAACGAAATGAACCGGAATGAACTGAGAGAGAAACGAAACATTTGGCACGGAACATGGTCTCAAAACACAGCCCCTAAACAACCCCCAAAATAGAACAGCGTAGCTGTTGCGTGTCTTCGGGCCAGCTGCATACGACAGAAAGGGGAAATTGTATGCATTTTTAATAAAACACATTGCATTTATGGAAATTGTATAACTAATATGGCTAATTATATGCTTATTTTCAATATTAGTTAATTACAAAATTCAGTTGTGTTAAATTTTGCCACTGTTTGGGGCTAAATTGTATGGTGTGGAGCGGCCCCAAAAACGCCAGCAATCAGGAAGTGTTCCATTGCCAGTCGTTTCAGAATTCGCAATGCCTTTTTCCTCCAATTGTTGCGTCCCTCTCTCCTCCTGGCTCTCGTACCTGAATTGGCTCATGGCTCCTTTTTGTTATTGAACAATTTTGGGGTGGATTTTTGCAACAGCGTCGCCGTCGCTGTTGTTGTTGTTGTCGTTGGTGTTGTTGCTGCTGTTGCCGTTGCCGTCGCCGACTCCGTCGAATGTGGCAGTTGTGCCGAGTTAATTGCTCTTGCTGTTGCATTGCATTTGTTGCTGAACTTTGATTTTGAACAAATTGCCAAAAATGACGGGCCAAAGAGGGGGGGAAAGACTAGCTGGGTGCGGAGGTGCGACTGCGGGGAGGCAAACAGAGAGCAACAGTCGTTGTGGCATTGTTGATTGCTACTAGCTGGTCATGCTGTGTACAAGTCGATGCTTTAGGCGGTGGCGATGGCGGTGGCGGTGGCAAGGAGCAAGGAGCAAGGGAAATTCAGCTAGCAATAGATTAAAGCCTTTTGCTGGGGCGTAGGTTTTCATATATCAAAGGTCAGGACATGCTGGCAATTTACGATTACAACACATATACATCTTTCTCTCATTCTCTCTCTCTTGCTCGCAGTTAGGAAATTCAATTAAGAATTGAAACCGTACTGTATAAACCATAATTCGGGGAAATCAAATATAGGTTGTGCGGAGTAACTTTAACACTCGGAGATTGATTAGGAAATATTATATTCTGATTGCAGACAGAAATGTATGCAGCTAAAATATGAATGGGAAATTATATTCGGAGCTGCAACTTTATGGTAAAACTGGCAAATCATACTGAAGGAATATTTGATAAATATCATGATGAATAAATATTATATATTATGCAATACTCAGATAACTATGGTAATTATATTCGAAACTAAAGCTTTACATACAGTAGGAATATTTGACAAATTCATACGCTGAGGGGATTTGGGAAATGTTGAGTTTCCTATAGATTTCTATTATGATACTATGATATTTGAACATTTCACAGGGAAATCTTCATAAATGGGAAGCTAGTGAACTGATTAGTGTATTTATTTATATAAACTTGACAAATTAATTTAAAATTATGTAATATCATAAATTAAAAAGATGTCAAGGAAACCAAACAGGGATTCAAAAAAGAAATGAAACAAAAGAAAATATTTTTTTTGGGTAACTCTTAAACAATAAGTTTCATAGTCTGAAATGTTGCTAAATTATATTTCAGCTTCTCAAATGGAACTCTTAAATATGTATTAAGACTAGTTGCTTAGCCGTTATTACGCAAATTGGACTTCCGTATTAGCTTTCTACTGCGGCAAGTCGCGGCTAATTATGTTCGACGTAAATTGCTAGAAAAATTAAGCAGAAAAAACTTTGATTATTTTCTTGGTCCAACTGTCAAGTTGCATTACGCGTAAGCCAAACTTTGTTAAGGCCCCCAAATATGATTTGTTTGATTATCGTTTATATACATAGTATAGTATATATACGCGATGGATAGTTATTTATGCTACGCTCCCATGGAGTGATATCAATTTCGTTTTGGGGGGAACAATTGACTGATGAACGGCAAAGGAAACATATTCGTGGCGCATATTTTTGTGTGTTCTGTTTGACAGTTGGAGAACCCCTTTTTATATGGCCTCTTGAGTTCGGGTACTTAACGATTGTTTGTTTGTTGTTAATAAAAAAAAAAATGAGAAGAGGAGAGAAGAAAAGAGAATGGAAAGAAATGCCATTCACTTTAATGTACAATCCATCTAGCTGTCAGACCTTAAGGACCTCTTAGCATATTCCTTCGAAAATGTAACGTACCGACCATCTGTGGAATATCCGAATGCACTAATTACAATTGGGCTTCGCTTCGCGCTGCAGCACCTACAACACACATACTATAATATGAAGTGGAAATGGAAGCCTTAAATATGCGCCCGCCCCTCTTCGGACTTCTGAGGACTGAGCCAAAGTCCTCTTAATGAAACCACACTGCGCTGCTCCTTGTAATCTGCTTTTCTAGCTAAAAAGCAAACTTGTCGTAACATATGAGCTGTGTTGCGTTGTGTTGCGTTGAAATTGTTGCGCTTCGTTAGCCGCTAGTCTTATAGCTAGAGGGCGGGTGGTGCAAGGATCGTTGAACGTCGTCGGGCATACCAAATACGATCGCGATCGTTGTGAGGCACGCGCAGACGCAGATGCAAAGGTAGCATATGGCTTTGCGCTGCATAAGCAATAAGGATCGGCACTAAGGGTCGAAGCCAGAGGCCACGCGTCACGACAGGAAACCAAATTATGCAGTGGCAGTGGAAGTTGAAAGCGGCGGCGGCAGCAATGCGAGATTCGCTCACCTGGAACAAGGACAGGACAATATGGTATAAAGCAGCGACAGCTTTTCCTGTGCGCGAGCGTTATTAGCGTTAGTTTAAGGGTAAAAAACACAGAGAAATAAAAGAAATGCATGCATACGAGTAATCGTAAAAGGAGGAAAGAAAACAAAGGTGCACCACAGCAGCAGAGGCACCACAGCACTGTGGCAAACGTGGCTGCCGCAGCACCCATTTGCCAGGGATCCAGTTGAGCGCGTTTGCGAGCGTGCAAAAAACAGGAAATACTCTACAAGTGCAGCTGCAAGTCCAGCTGGTTGGCTTAAGTTTGAGTGTGGGTTGTGTGTGGGTTTGGGCTTTGGGTGGTTGCCAAAACGCTTTTGGCGTTGCCTAGCGCACACCCGACTCGCTGCAGTGGCGCCCCCGCGGCAGTTGCCACACACAGACACACAGACATAGACTGCTGTGCCATGTACGACTAAGTATCGAGCGAAGTGTGACGCTCGCGTGGCACGGGCCAGGAAGTGGCAGCTGTAACAGAAACAGCAGCAGCACAAGCAGCAACACAAGCAACAGCAGAGTCTCGACTAAAAGCAACCCAAAAACTGTTGATCCTGCCCCGTGCAGCACCCAACCAGCCAAACAGTCAGCTAGCCAGCCAGCCAGCAATCAGGCAACCCAAAAGCAGACGCGAGCCCGAAAAATGAACCAGGTGTCTGGCATGCTCTTTCTGTTTTTCCTTTTCAAATGATGTATTAAAGTGGAAACAAGCACGAGTTGTTCTGCTTCTACTCGTTCTTGTTGTTGTTGCAGCATTTTCTGTCTCTCCGTCCGTCTCTCCGTCTTTGTGTCTGTGCTGACTCTCTGGACGCTTGCTGTCGAGTTTTTCCCAAATGCTATTTGTTCCTGTGTTCGGCTATAATTTCATTGTTACTCCTTTTGAAACGGCTTTTGCAACCACCCCATCATCATCATCATCATCAACGCCAACAACAGCAGCAGCAAAGGCAATGGCAACGGCAACGGCAACGGCAACGGCAACGGCAACAACATCATCATCAACGCCATCAGCAACACCACCATCAGCAACAGCAACAGCAGTGAACAGCAGTGAACACCACCCCATGAGCAACCCCCTCGCTTTGTCGCTTGCCATTTGGCATCTACATAGAAACAGCAAACAGGTAAAACAACAACAACAACAACAACAACAACGATAACAACTGGAACAACAACAATACGAACGAACAGCAACAGCGTTTCGTGCGCCTGTTTCATTAGCAATAAAAGCAACAACAACTTTGAGCAACAATAGAAAAAAAACAACACGATACGAAAAAAAAACAGAGAAAACAAAGTCAGTTTACGTCATCGCCAAATTGCGCTTTACTCTTTAACTTCTTTTTGTTTTTTTTTTTTTTGGGGTGGCAGAGAAGAGTAAAGAGGTGAGAAGAGCTTCGTTTCTCATTCAAAAACTGACTTATTAGCATGTCCTGCAACAGGATATAAAAGTTTTGCACACTTGTGCGGATTCTTGCTGCTGTTGCTGTTGCTGCCAGCAACTGGACACACGTTCAGTTTTCATTCCGGTAATTTGAAACTTTTTGCCCAACTGCATTTTTAATTACATTTGTTGAGCAATCTCCCTGATCTTTCTCTCAATCTCTCTCTTACTCTCTCTCTTTCTCTCTCTCAATTGGCTCTCTTGCACAGCTTGCAATACGAATCCTCAGCGGGCAGCTGTTGCAGCAGTAGGAAAAATCTTCATAGATGTGTCTCGAGTTCAAAGACCTTATCGATACGTTTTTGGGATGCGTCCAAAAAATCCAGGTAGGAAAAGTGCGGCAACAAAAGGATCCGTTTTGGCTCGCCCTACGATCCTGTCGACGGGACATCATTTGACGATCTACATACAAACAACAACATTAGCAACAGCAACAACAACTGGCTTTTGGTGGTGTTGTTGCCATTGATGATTGTTGATTGTGGATGCTAGGCGAGTGTGTTAAAAAAAATGCTTGGCAAAAGGGGCGCAGAGAGAGAGATGAACGAACTCGAGCTCGATGCGCGCGCGGCTTTTCATTCGCTTTTCACCAATTTTCCGACAGCTGTCCACGTCTGCATTATGATTATGTGTGGCAGCAGCAGCAGAGGCAGCAATAGCAACAGCAGCTGATTCCCTGACCCTGCTTTCCTGACTGGTTCCTCAATTTCGGGTTCAAGTCCTCTATGGACGACGACGGCTGCACTCGGTTCTTATATTTCACATATAGTATTTGAAGCCAGGTCTTAGGTTAGTGCCCTCTAGCACATTTTGTGTGTTTTGTGTATTTTGAATATTTCGTATTTTGAATTCATCAACTAATGGCTGCCCGGCTTGATGCCTGCCTGACTCTTCAGGCATCACATTTGAATATGGCTCAGGAGTTGCATTCACAATTATTTGATCACTCAAGCATCAGCAGCAGTTGATTCCATTAAACTTGTAGAACCTTTTCTTGTGGTCGCTTGACAGGACAAATATTGACTTGGGTTCGATATTTGGAAAGGAAAGGAAAGGATCCTTTCCCTTTATGGCTTCCATAAGCGGCAAATTGAATTATTGTGTTATTGAGGATGATTGGTATTTTTGAATGTGTGTTTAGAAAAGTTGTGAGAATTATTAGAAACGGAAATGAAAATGAAGTTCTACAAGGTTTTCTCAAGTGACAAAACTTGTTGAAACTTGGGAAAGAGGAAAATTTGACTCTTGTAGGGATTCACTCATTTTCTCATGATTTGTTTAAGTTTAAAATGTGATTAGATATGAGTTGACTAAAGGATTTTCCAATACTAAAACTCAAATTCTACCTAAATGTTCTTTACCTAAATGTTTTAGATAATTTTAAGGAAATCGGAACGCAATTTAAAATTAATATTTGTACGAAACTTCTTTACTAATTGAAGGGATATTTTGAAAAATAATATATTGATAAATTGGAGCTAGCGAAATTTCTTTAAAATTGCATTACATTTAATTGTGATTGTTTTCGATATACAAATTTAGCATTTTTTTTTAATTTTTGGGTAATAATGAAATTGTAGATAAATAATTGCGACAAAAGTTTCTGTAGAATATTGTATAGACAAAAATGGAACAAATAAAATTTCATCATAGCTTCATCGATCATTTATCATTGAACCCAGAATTTAAGTAAATAGCCTTGAATTTTGAATAATGTGAAATAAAAAAAAATGCAGTCAGAAAAATAAATAAGGATCTAACTAATAGATCAATGGATACCTTCTTTAAATTAAGTTTAAGAGTAAACTGTGTTATATCAAATATAAATAAATGCAAAATAGTGAATCATAATAATACAAGGCAAACAACATTGTTTAGAGTCTCATAATAGAAATCTTTATTAAATGAATTATAAAAATTAATAACTTAATATTAACATTTTCAATACTTTGCTTAATTTTATAATTAGGTTTTCCTAGTTAAAAATAATCTTTCTAATAGCAGATATTATCGTCAAAGTTCGTTAACTACTCCGAGTTTATTTAGTCGAACTAAACAACAGACTTTGGTATAATTGCAACACATTACAATTGAATTTCTTCCCTTTTGCCGTACATGACGAAGCGTATTCGATTATACCAAGAAACAATTATCAACTAATAGTCTGTGTTTTACTCACGTTGTCTGTGTTTTCCCCCCACTGTTTTTCCATGTGCCACAAGTTGTGTGTGTGTGTGTCTCTGCTGTGTCTGTTGCAAGAGTTGGAAGTTGGAAGAGTTGCAAAAAGAAGTCGACGCTCGTTAAGATAATGCATGCAAGGAGATAATTGATTAAACCTAAGAAGTCGACTCAATTTGCAGACACTTTCCTTGCCTCAGTCTCTGCTTGAGTATTTGCTGTGCTCTTTAAGGTGCAGACTTGTATATAGCATATTAAATTATGATATGTGAGAGCATCTTCAGTATACAGTATATATATATATATGTGTGGTATATACGTCTGAATATTGAAGCACTAATACTAATTACTTGTTACATTTTAGAGACTACACACACAGAGAGAGATTCGCATTCAACGGATGGCTCTCGATGGCAGCATGCAACAAGAGCACTTAGTAATATCCTGACAGCCTGCTGCACACACTCACACATACACACATACAGTTGTAACATATGTATATGTATATGCATAGCGTAGTTTGCGATGTCCTTTAGTGCTTGGCTACCTCCTTTTTTCGGTCGTTGTTGTTGTTGCTGTTGCTGTAGCCGCAGCGCAGTCTCTCATCTGCCACAACTGCCTCTCATCTGCCTCATCTGCCACCGCATCGAGCCTCATCTGTTGGCTGCATTGAAGAGGAGACGAGAGCAGAGGACGAGGACGAGAACGAGAACGAGTCTCTTTATTCTTTGGGTCTCTTATTGAAATAAATTCTCAATGAACGCGCCCATTCGATGGGCCTTTCATTTTCATGCGTGCCATTTGCAGCAGCTGGCAACCGGGATTCCCTTTGCCCCCCCCCCCTTCCTCTCTACGCTCGAATGTTGCAGCTTGTTGCTGCCGCAGTGTGTTGCTGCTGTGTGTTGTAAATATGAAACGTTTGCAAATCTCTGTTGTACACATAAAATACGCATTCTCGTCTATCATATTTGGGCCGCGCATTAGACAAGCAAAGCAAAAGCAAAAGCAAAAGCAAAGCAAGGCAAGGCTAAGCACATGCTGCATACACCCACACAAACACTCACACACAGACATGCATGATAGATAAGTACATAGATATGCGAATACATACGAGTACTCGTAAACTGGCATGTTTGAATATACATACTCATGCATGCTGCGGCATCTGAATGTGACTGACTGGCAAAACCCATTCGAAGACGACAAGACATTGAGTGAGGGAGGAAGGGGAGGAGGAGGTGGTGGTGATGGGGTGGGGAAAGGGAGACAAGACATCGTCGTCCTTGTGCTTCACTCGACAAATATTCAACACGTATTCATTTCCTGCGGACGCACAGTTGCCAACTGGCAACATTCTGCAACGAGATGCTGCACAAGTGCACTCTGCTCGCGACAACGTCTGACGTCAACGTTGCAGCTGCAGTCGCAGTCGACGCTGGCAGCGACTGCGACTGCGACATGATACTTGCACTTGATGCCGTTCGCTGATGAAGTAGCGACAATGCGGCAATGCGTCGCAAAACTCACTTGAAGTGCTACTTGGCAGGCAGCGTGACGACGACGACAGCGTCCCAAAATGTTGATCCTTTGACGATTGCCAGCAGTAGCAATTCCTTCACTTCTTCTTTTTCTGTGTGTAGCCCCATCATAGGGGCATAGCAAGGTAGCGCACTCGGCGCGTCAAGAGACGCTCTCGATGGCGCTGGGCCAGAAGGAAGCTGTGAACGCTTTAACGCCATTCCCATGCACACCCCAGGACACCACCTCCACCCCTCTTCCCTCTCCTATCCTGCCACTTCCCCCAATTGCTTGGCAGACTCTTCGTTCCCGGGTTTGCATTCAGTTCGCATTCCCCACTGAGAGCTACACGTTTTCATGAAATCATTTTTCACCACTTAGTCACGTCGCTTTGACAGGTCGATGGGTAGCCTGTGGAGGCGTCAGAAGGATGAGGAGGGGGTGCGGGGAGGGAGCAGCAGAAGTAGTAAAGGAAAGGGAACTGGGAATTGTGGCAATGTGGGAATGTGGCAGAAATGTGGGAAATGGAAACGACAGCATCCTCTCTAGCGTTATCTGCGGTTAGTTGCTTATAATTGGCAGACATGTGAGTTGTGTGTGAGCCATGAGCCATGAGCCATGAGCTTTTCCCTTTAACCGGATGCCAGACAACCCGACAGACAGATAGACGGACGGACGGACAGACAGACGGACGGACAGGAGACAGCGCCGAGTGCAGCGAAGGTCCTGTACTAAGTATTTAGTAATTATAGCTGCCGCCAAGTGCCGCAGCGCAGTACCTCGACATTTCCCACTCTTTGGCAACTTTCCCATAGCGCACAGCAACAACAAGCGTTCCCACACACATACACAAGACTTTCACAGGACTCTCGCAGGATACCACGTTGCGTGCTCTGTTTATTAGTTCTTCGTGTGTACTCTGCAATTACAAAATACTCAATTGTTTTTATTGTCGATCGTTGTGAAGTTTGTTTAGTCAGTAGTCTGGATGGGGTGGCAAATGAAGGTTGGGAAGGTGGCAGGGACATATGGCATCAATCATGTGGAAACCACGAAACTACACCTACTCAGCGTGTAATGCACTAAACGTGGCTTTTGAAAATACGTTACCAACAGTTACCAGTTACCAGTTAGTTAGTCAGCAACTGCCGTGCAACTGCGCGAACTTGCCAACTGCAGCTGTAAAATCTGTAGACACACCCCAATACCTTCAATCCCCCCCCTTTTGGGTCACCCCTTTCGCCAATTCTTCTGCCCCAGCAAGTGCTCTCGGTTTGGTACGTGTTATCCTGCTATTTGGTTACCTTGTATGGTTGCACTTCCTATCCTTTTGTTACCGCTGCTTGCTTGCTTGCCTGCCTGCTTGCAGTTGTTGCTGTTGCTATTGCTGTTGCCACTGTGGCACGAATCAAAGTATTAAATTTCTATATCCGTTTTTTTTTTTTTGTACTTTGTATTGTGTGCTCTGTTGGTTTTTGCGCCTTGTTCGGCTGCAAGGTGCAAGTGGGAGCGCACAAGGAATGTGAAAGAGAACACAAGATGTTTATATAAGAAGCACAACACGACACAGGCACAGCATACACTGCGAGAAAAGTTTAAGGTTTTCCTTGCATCGATGATTAAAGGGTATTTCGGAACTCAAATTGATTGTTTTCTATGGAAAATAAATAAATGAAGAAATAAATTAACAAGCTTTAATATTCATCATGTAATAAAATGAATTGCTAATTCAATGTAAATATCGTAAATATTATTTAATGACTTTTTTTGAAATATGATATAGCAATAGGAAAGGAAAGAAATAGGAAAGGAATATAAATCGAATACTTAATGTTGCAAATATTAATTGAAAGCACATCAAGAATTCGATAAGATGAAGTGCAGAATTTTATACAAACTATTCGGTCAAATTAATGTTTGCATTAGATTTCGGCAACTTAATTTAAATGTATGAAGTTGTAAAAGATTTTCTTAATGTTTATTATGAAATAAAATAATTATACAATTGTATGTCAAATTTCTTGGCTCTTGAAATGGAGTAGACTTTTTAATTGCATACATGAAATTTTCTTATAACGAGTTGATCGTAAAAAACAGACAAAAATAAACTGTTTTTATAAATTTATGTGCTTCAATAATATAAAGTATTTTAAATACATTTTTCTCTTTAGAAAACCTTTTTGTTCTCAAATATAAATTCTTCAATTTCAGTGCAAGTAAAGGGTATATTTTAATTTTTGTTTCATTCTCACTGTTTCACAAAGTTTGGTATAAGATTCGTAAGATTTGTTAGTTATTGATTGATCTTAGTTCTCGATAGCGGTCTATTCAAGTTTATATTGACTATATAATACAATTAGAATTGTTACTTAACGTAGAAAATAAAAGTAAACTTATGTCAATTTGACTTGAAAAATAAATATAAAAAAATATATATTTGGTGTGTACAAATTTATTTATTTTTTTGAAATTGTATTTTCAGTTCTTTAACATAAATTTGTTTATTGTCTTGCATTGCTAAGTTTTTGAATATAGTTCTTTTTTGACAATGTATGAGTTGTAATGGCAGCAGGAGTAAAAGTACATGCCAAATGAGTGCACAGGAAGTTTTGTATTTGCCATTGCTGTTGTTCTTATTGTCGTTGTTGCTATACATTGCTCACCTTGAATGGAAGTGAGTTTTGGCTGTATTATTCCAGAGCGAGAGACAGAGAGAGAGAGAGATATAAAGAGGGCTAGAGCGAGTGAGTTTAACGAGTGCGGGGCAATTAGGCGGCTGTGCTGTGAAACGGAAACTGTCGCAAGTGATCGGCGTGTTGATAAGTTCAACAACGAGCAACAGCAGCAGCAGCAGCAAGAGTAACAACAACAGGAAGGACAACAAGGAGCACAACAACAACAGCAGCAGGAACTACTCGAAGTTGCTGGTAGTATCAAACGAAAAAAAAATAACACGAAATTGTAGAACGCATTTGGAAATGCGACAGCCAAAAGTTTTCCAATGCCGCGTGTGAAGGAGGCTGACAACAAGAACAACAACAACAACAGCAAAATACCATTTGTTTGTATTTTTTGTTCGTTTCTTAAATGTGGGAGGTGAAATGAAGAGGGGGGTGGGGGTGGATATCAGAACCCCCCGAAACAAAGTGCTATAAAAGTCACGCCCGAGGGCCTGAAATGAGTTTCCAGTTTTGGTTTTCATTCCCACTCTCTCTCTCTTTTGAACGTAGTATTTGTGTTGTTGTTGCTATGTTTTTCTTTTTTAGCCAGCATCAGGTAACCTTTTGTGCCGCCCATTAGAAACATGCACGCAGGCGGCTTACTTAAGCATACAAATTGTGTGTGTGTGAGGGGGAGGGAAGAGAGCGGGGAGTGTACATGCAAATGTGAATGTGAATTCAGAAATGTTGAAATGTAGAAACGTGCGGGGATTTGCCACGGCTCCCGTGTCTCTATGTGGAAAACTTCGCCATGCGTGCCGCCATTTGACTTGCAAGATTGACACGCTGCTAAAACGCTTCCAGCCACAGCACGATAGACGTTAGACGTTAGACGAATAGACGAGAGGTTGAGATTGGCGAGAGGGAGTGGGGGAGCGATGGCGAGGACGTGCACACGGCGAGGAAGTGTCGAGTAAAACAAAAGCCGCTAGGACCAAGGACTGAGGGTAGTAGAGAGAAGAAGAGGAAAAAAAAACAGTGCAGATGTGTCCAATTTAGTGGAACTGCAGACCCCAGGAAAAATCCCAATCCTGAGCTGCGCTGAGCTCAGCTGAGTTATGGCTTTTCAGGTACTTATGTCCTGCAATTGTTAAGATTAGCGACAGACTTTTCTCATTTCTTTCGCCTCTTTCCAGGGGTTGCTAAGAAATTAATATAATAATTGCTTTAAGTGATTGTGTTTACAAGTATTTTGCCAGCTGATTAAAGCGCAAAGCAAGCGTCTAACCCTCTGCTTAACGGTCAATTGTAGGTCAGCCAACTGGTCATAAATATTGGCGTATTGATTCTGACCACCTGGAAAGCAATCTACCAGATTCCAGCTAAAACTATCTATCTTCAGCCTCAACTCGCCGGCGTTCTAGCTGCGTATCTGTGTCAACCACAGTCGTTGCCTATGCAAAATGCCAAGTGGCCAAGTTATCAGCTTTCCCCCCAGTTCTCCCCCTTTCTCTCTCTCTCTCTAGGTTGGTCTGTTCTGGCTTGCCTTGTCCTTTTGCTGAATCTCAGGGGCACAAATATGCGGTTGGCATACACCACACACACACACACTCTGCCTCTCCCTCTGTTGGTTGTTGCTCCCTCAATTGCTGGAATTTGTCGTGACAATAATCAGCAGCGTCTCTGCGTGGTGTCAAAACTGCTGCCTGCCACACCTCCTCCTGCCCTGACCAAAGTGGGAGGAAGGGAGATTGGTGGTAGTTGCCACAAATATGAGCATTGGTTCCTGCCGACTAACCAGCGAAATAAATTAGGCAACAAAAAATTGACATTCTTGAACGAAAGAGAACGAAGAGCAGAGTGCGGAGAGCGTAGGGCGAGACCTTGGGTGTCATTAAAGCCAAAGCCGAATGGCAGCGAGGACAGCGCCACTGATTAGAACAATATGCGTAAATATGTAAGGACATTCTATATTGTATTTATATATCGCATTTGTAACAGAATGTCCCCAAAAAAGGATGTGCTCAAAATAAATATGCGTGCGTGTTGCTTCCTCACACACAGCACACAGCAATTCTCTTTCACTCTGTGTGTGTGTGTATGTGTGTGTGTGTTTGTGTGTGTCTTTGCCTTTCGTTGACACTTTCACAATTTATGGCAAATGCTGTCTTTCACCCTGGCACAGGAAAGGCGCCAACGTCGCACCCCGAAAAACTGACTTTGACTGTAATTTTGTGTGTCCCACCCACCGAAAAAAAACCCGAAAAAAAAGAGAACAGAAGCAGAAACAGCAACAGCAACAGCAGCGAAGAAGCAGCAAACGAAAAAAAGACGAGGAAAATATAATACAAACAACAACATACTGTTTACCAGTTCCGCAGTTCCGCAATTCCGTAGTCGCAGTCGCAGTTGGGAGTCGCCAAAAACGAAAGAGAGAGAGAGAGGGGAGTGGAGAGCGAGGGGCGGAGGTAGTCCCAGTTGTACACAGACTCATTTGAAATAAATATTTTTGTGTTTTTACTTCGCAGCGACAATAACGCAAAACATGAACAGCAACAGCAACAGAAGCAGCAACAACAAGACAAATGTCTGTATGTGTCACACAGTTTGTGTGTTAGTGTGTGTGTGCTGTAGGCAAACCACGCGCGGCGGCGCTGCGGCGTCAAAGTCGAATTACTCATACGCCACGCTAGCCAAGCCAAACCAAGCCAAGCAGCGACGTCGTCCTCGTGGCTGACACAATCCGTGCCTACTATGCGGCGTTGACGTTAAAAGCTACAGAGCAATTAATCATTAGCTTTTACAGGATTTATTGCAAATACTTTTATCGGATATATTAAATGAACTCCACTCCACATGCGACAACCAACAACCAACAGCAGAGCAGCAAACAACGGGGCAGCAAACGAAGCCACTCGGCAGTTTTGGTATTTTGGCAGCTCGACATTTCGACGTGGCCGTGGCAACAGTGGAATTATGGCAGCATTAATCCACTGTGCAGACTATCTGCTTTCGCTCCTACATTCAACACAAAAACATCTTAGTGCTTTAAGATTTGCGTCATCATCCAAGCAAGGCACCATTCAAGACGCCCAACCACCCACAATGTGGCTCAAAATTTAACATTTCCACATATGCACACGCAATGATGATGCTGCTGCTCTCGTTGCTGCTGTCAGGTGGCAAGGTGTGGGGGCAAATGATTGTCAATGTTTTGTGGGCTTAGCAACAGTTTACTTCAGCTGCGCGTTTGCTCTTGATTTGGCTGTGACAAAATGAGTTACAGGTTTCATTCATTGGCTCAGTTCGTCTTCTCCTCCTCCGTCTGCTGCTTTGTTCAGGCAAATGCAGCTTGATAAATTGAGACGCATTAATTACGCAACATTTTGAAAACCGGCAAGGCAGAGTGTAGGAAAAATTGGCTACTAACAACTTGGTTGCCTTTTTTCATACCCGGCACAATTGGTGTGTTGGAGTTCTTACAAATGATGGCAGCTGCTTCATATGTCATATATATAATATTTGAAATTTCAGGTGAAGCTTTAATTTATAATTTATTAGGAATTATTTTCGAATTTTAGTTTAAGCTTTAATTGGTCTTGGTCTTGAAAAATGCCTTCGATTTTCAAATTTTTGTTTGTCTTTCTTCGCAGTGGATGAAGAATATGAGTATATGAGTAAGATAACACATCTATTCATATTCTCGATCCGCTGTAAATATTGCTCTATGTGTCTCTTACCCAATATTTGTACATAAATAGGGTCAGCAGTGTATACATAAGTATTTATTTGTCTCCTTAAATATAGTACTCAATTCTCTTCAACATTTTATCATTACTTCTTCTACTTAATTATGTTCAACATTTAATCATTATTTTTTCTTCTTCCCAAAATAAGAAAAAACAATCCCAATTTATTTCTCTTCCATTACTTATTCTAATTTAAAAGTTGTCTAAGAGTAAATTATCATCAAGAAATAATATAGATGTAATTTTTGTGTTAGAAATCAAGAACTTATAGTATGTATGTAAAATATTTGTTAAACGCATCTCAACAAATCAAAATCAGCATCAAAACGCTGAAGTGTTTTGCCGACTCAAGTGTTTTGACTAGTGATTTAAAAAATGTTAATTTTGATTACGTCGATAGAATATATTATTATTTTAACGAAGTCTGATCACAAATTTAACACTCTCTATGAATCAATGAAATTTTGTACATAAAAGTGAAGTTTCATTACTGTTTTTAGCAAAAGCACAGAAAAACTTGTCTGTGTTTTCGAAATCATTGAAAAAGGGGTCTGTGTTATCTAAAAGTGAAATTCGAGTGGAAGTGTTTTATGTAGTACCGCTTATAGAAATGTTTCAATGAAAACAGTATTTTAATATAACGAGTAATTAAATTAGCGTATCCTATATGGAAATGTATGCATGAAAAGCACATAAATTGAGTAGCATAAATAACAATACTATTGGCTTAGGAGATGGTTAAATTAAAAGTCGAGCTTTTAATTAAGAATGCCTCTTTAAAACAACTCGCAATTACGATTAACCAAAGTGTACTAGTTCAACGTTTTTACAGCATGGGTTATAAATGCAGTCTGTGGTATTCAAAGACTAACCCATTCGATTGCAGCTTTCTTAGCATCCTCAACCTATACGAGCATTGATTTCTTTGTACATATTTGTGCACATTGTGCGATCCAAGCATGGCTGCCAAGTATCTCACAGTCAATCACCAATGACTATGGATGTCTGATTTGTTTCCGCTGCTTCACTCTTGCCTCCTTTCTCTTGCCTCCATCCCCATTCCCGATTGCTATTGAAGTGCTGCTGTGTTTCATGTGCCATTAACTAGCAAGCCGTTGCGATTGATCTTGCTTGGGCAAGGCTCTGCGTCTACTTAATGGTCCATTCAGCAGCTGCCCCAGCCACAGCTACAGCCACATCCACAGTCTCAACCAGAGCCACATCCAGTTCCACTTTCAGTTGCTTCGCCACTTCCGGCATCCGGTTATAGCTGAGAAGTGGAGCAACAGAAGGGGGAGGACACTGCAAATGCACATGCAAATTTATAACAATTTTACGTTCTCACATGCGTTCGGTCGTAAATCGTCTGCTGGGGCAAAAGGTGCGAACTGGCGCTTCGAACTCTCGACTTTGCCACACACACATACACACACACATGCTAAGACTTTGCCTCAACGTCTTCGACTTTGGTAGCTTTCGCTTGCGTTGCCAGCTTGCCACCTCGTGCGGCAAGTGCCTGTGCATAAAAAATCGTTTATGGCTTTGCAGCGCTCAAATAGAACAAAGCATAAATCCTAATTTACTTACCGTATAACCCGGTGTGTTGCCACTGGAGGCATGTCTACTTACCACCTCGTGTGGCAAGCTCAATCCCTCTGCTCAGCAGAGTGTGTGTACGGAGTGTGTGTGTGTGGGTGGGTGACACAACATATATCAACAACATCTTAAACACATGACGGCAAATAAATACAAATGTTGAAAATTGTGAAAATGTTGCTCTAAATTGCTGGGGGATGATAAAAAGGCAAGCAGGCAAAAAAAATATAAAGTACAGAAATGGAAGTAAAAGGAATATAATAAAAAGGATAAACCGTTTCTGATACCAAAGGCAAACGATAAAAAGCTGCATCATCACCACCTCGACCAGGACAACATGCTGGCGACACTAAGAAATTGTGTGTGTGGCACAACAAGTTGCAAACTGAATTGTGCATTGTGGCAAAGCCGAAACGAAAGTGTGGGTTCAAAAAAAATAGGAAGGAGTTGAAGTTGGAGTTGGAGTAAGAGAATGAAGTTGAACTCGCACCGGAAACTAGCAAGTAAAACGATTTACGATTCGTTTAAAAAGTTCTGATTAGATAACTTGCCTTGGAAAAGAAGAAAGGAAAGCGTTATACGCTGGATTTTAAGTTGATCAAGAACAGCTTGTAGCAGTTGCACTCGGAGGTAGAACAATGCAAAGTAACATATAATAGTTCTCCTTTTGTTGAGTTCTCGATGATTCGCAACTTGTGTTGCACCATGAGTCAGCTTTACTCCGGGAATTTGCTTGTCGTTATGATTGTCGTATTTTAAAGTTTATCTGTTTAAAATATGACGATATATTTCTTAGATAGGTTTTTTATCTTTTCTGAAATTTAAATTCAGTTCTATATTTAATGTTTTCCAATTGAATATATTTTACTGTTTGTTCTTATAGTTATTTTCATTGATCAATAACAATAAACTCTTTTAATAACATTTTAATCATTAAATAAAGGTCAACAAAGAAGTTGAGATTGTGTTGAATTTATTCTAATATTCAAGGTTATAAATATATTTTATTTGGACAACCCAATTCATATTGCTTTATATGCTCAATTAAAATCTTCTAAATGTTGAAAAATTAACTTAAAACTATGTTTTTGCTGAATTCTTTTGATTGAACAAAATCTAAACATGAAATTGAGATTGTATTGATTTTATCAATAAAATAAAGATATACTTTTCTGGCATCACATTTAATGTTGCTTTATAAGTTGTACTCATTTGTTCTATATATCTCAATTAAAGCATTCAATCGTAGATGTGAATTAGATGAGAATTTTTTGATTATACAAAGCGAAGCATGAAAGTGAGATAATATTGCCTTGATTCTAGTATCATCTATAAAATAAATATATAGTACATATAGTATTATATATTGACAACATAATTGATATCTGTTTTATTCTTAAAGTCGGATTGAACTCGGCTAAAACGATACTATATTATATATGTTATTCTATATTAATATAATAGTATCTACTATATTATATACTGTAAATAATACACCCAATTCGTATAAAGTCCCATAAGCTGCATATATTCATAAGCTGACTAACAACTTCCATTTTTTTGTCAGTAGTTGACTGATTACCTTTTCGAAAGCTGATTATCACACGGACCTCAGTTGGCTGCAAAGTTATTAAGTAGAAGTTGATAGCAGCTGGCTTAGAGGCTTAAGAAACTTATGCACTGGTTTAACCTCACTCACATTACAGAGAGATGCCTTAAAGCCATATTGTAATAATAATAGTTGATGCCTCCACTTTCAAGTTGGCCGCAAAACTTTAACTTAATCCACATTAAAACGTCTTCAATCAAGAGAGCAACAGTCCAATAAAATATATGTATGTATAAGAATGTGGGTGACAGAAGTGCAAGTCAAGTGGTCTTTATCATAATCATAACTTTAATTTGTTGAAAATATTTGCGTATAGTTAAGTAGATTTAAGTGCAGCTGCTGTTGTTAAAAGGTCTCTTAATGAGTTGGAATTAGTTTTCGGTGAAGCGAAAAGCCAAATGCGAAGCCGCAGAACCGCAAAAACCAGACCCCAACCACATCAGAGTGGTTCGCCGTACCGTTTGGAATGCTTTTGCTGTTTATCAAAATGCGGTGGCAAGCAAGGAAAAAAGCGATAGAGAACTCGCAGATGGGAAAGGGAGGGAGAAGGTGGGCAAAACTAGAGTTGTTACTTGTTACATTGTTATAATTTATGGAAGCCAGTTACAAGTTCAAAACAAATAGAATTACAAATACAAATGCATAGGACATTAGCAATGTCGGGACTTGGAATTAACACGGTGCCGCAACCTCCGATGAATTCTCAGCATATTGTGTGTGTCTCTCTGTGTGTTTGTGTGTGTGTTTGTGTGTGTGTGGTAAGCTGCTTGACTTTGCAATCCGAATGCCAACAGCTTCCACACAAAAAAACCAGCATGTTAAGTAAACTTTATGGCCAACAGTTCTTCTGGGTCCTACGAAGAAGCGAAAGAAAATTGCGGCGCGCAAATAAAACCAACGCAAAAGTGAGGCATCAAAAAGCAACAACAACAGCAACAACAACGTGCAACAACTATAAAAACCTGCAACGATAGTAAAATGCAAATTGGGTGGCCGTTGGGCGGCATATTGTCGACGGGGGCAGAGCTGTTGCTGCTGTTGTTGTTGCTGTCACTGTTGGCTGTAGTTGCTGATGTTGTTGCTGTTACTAGCTGACAGGCAGCAATCCCTCGTACTGTGTTGTGTTGTTCTCTGCTCTTCCCTGAGTCCGGCTCAGCGGCAAAACTTGCAAAAAAAAACCAGAGAGTAAAAGAAGCAGAGAAACATCGCATTCGCATTCGCACTCGTAAAATAAAAGTAAAGTGCAACAGCAATTTGTTTGCACAATTGCTGAATGCGGCCATTGCTGTTGTTGTTGTAGCTGTTGCTGCTGCTATTTGTGTTGCTGTTGGCACTCGTCGCATTGTTTGCTTTGTAGCCGGTTGTTGTACATTTTTATGACAGCTCAAATTGGCCCCCGTCGCCGTTGTAGACGCGATTTGCCCGCCAGCAACACTGTCAGCATATGGCAATAAATGCGATGGACTCTCGCCAGGACTCACTGCTAAGGACACAAGGGAATGGGAATGGGAATGGGAATGGGGGGATGGCCAGACAGATGACTGACGGCGATTGGCGTCTGATTTGTGTTTGGCAGCGTTAAGTTCATTTGATGCCTGCCCGATCCCTTTCTCTTGCAACACTCTGTACTCAACTCTTTTTTTATTTGCTTTTGGCCTCTGCTCCATTTAATTTTCTATTTGGCACTCTGAAATTAAAATATAAATCCTGCGCCGCTTTTTGACAACTTTTTAAGCTCCATTAGTGTTGACGAAAGAAAGCATAACAAGGCAGCCAAGTCCGAAGGGAGTCCAAGGAGCTCCCCCCGGCGACTGCTGGGAAAAAGGGTCAATGTAACCGCGCTGGCAAACCGCAACGCGACAGGACATCTTCTCTGTCTCAGTCTCTCCATCCAAGTGCTGCCTGCTATTGTTGCTGTTAACCTTGAGGGGAGACGTCCCGCTCTCCACAACTACTGCCTACGCTCTGCGCTTTGGGGTGTTGCTTGCACTTCCGCAACGCGGCAAAGGAAGAAAGAAAGCAAAAAAACAAAAAAAAAAAAAAACAGCAGCAGTAGCAACAACATTTAACTGTTTGGCTGTTTGGCATTCATTGCGAATTTAAAGGGCGGCTTAGTGACAGGAATAATAAGGAAGCCCGCGACGGAAGCGTTGATGACAACGCCAGCCAGCCAACCGAAGAGTGGGGAAGTGATGGCAAGTTGCGTCCCAAATAAACCGCAAGGGACATTGGACTTGGGCATCGGCATCGGTCTCGGACGCGGACACGGACGCGCGGCAATAACAAAACAGCAATGGACAACAGCATTGGGCCACAGGGCCATGAGGCATGATGTCCTTGTTGCTGTTGCTCGTTCTCGTTGCCGTTGCCGTTCTGGTTATTGTCTCTTGCCTCCTTTTGATTTGGTTTGCGCTGTGCAAACAGAACCGAAAAACCAAATGAAACCAAACCAAACGAAACCAAACGAAACGAAACGTAACGTAACGAAATAAAGCCCAAAACCTCAAAATGTTAAAAAGGACAACACACACAGGCAGTCAGCCCTGAAGGGAGTGTGGAATGGAGTCGAAATGGGGAGGAGGCAGGGGGAGATATGAGGGAGGTGCTCTTTTCATTGTTGACTGCTGACTGTTGGCCGGCAATGGTTAGTGCCGCTTTTTTGGCCAGAAACTTGTGTGTCAGCTTTTGGTCGAGAAAACTATGCGGCAATTGTTCGCATCCAAATGCAAAATAATCAAATTAAACGCTTTACTCGAGGCAGCGTCATGTGAGGACTTTACTTCAAATCTGGCCATAATTCAGCTTAAGTTAGCACCTCCCTCCCTTCTCTATCCATTCTCTGGCCACACAGCAAACAATGTTGGGTTATTTTTAAACGTGGCAAGCAAAGGCAAAAGCAGCAGCCATCCATCTATGCAGGCAGCCAGTCGACAGTCAGTCAGTCAGGCTGGCTGTCGGGCTGGCTGGCAGTCGGGCAGGCAGCCAAGTGGCAGACATCAAAACACAACCCCCTCGGCAATGTTCGATGTTCATAGCAACCCTCGCGACAGCTCACACCCCACTTTAGCTGCCACCCTCTTCCTCTTCGTTCCCCCACACCCTACTCTTAATGCCTTCCTGCTGCTGCTGCTGTTGCATAATTTTCGGCAATCCACAAGTGTGTGTGCTCGCCTCCTTGGGCTGCTGTTGCGCCTGTATGCGTGTGTGGCACTCGTTACATTTGTGGCAAAATCCGCTGAGCTGAGCGATTGCGCCGGCGCATTCGATGTTGATTGTTTTTTTGGGGGTTGCTGTTGCTGCTGTTGCTATTGCTGTTGCTGTTGCTGCTGCTGCTTTGGCTGCTTTTTGGCTATCCTCTGCTGCTTGGCTACTTGTTGTGTCTTTGTGTTGGTTTACCCAAAGTACAAAACAAAAAAAGAAAATCACACCAAAAAATCATAAAGAACCATAAAGAAAGCGATATTGAAAGGCGGCTTATCGATCTATTTGCCAGCAGCGCGAATTAATCGCAGCGCTTAGGAAATTAGTTACAGGCTTACAACTGCAACCCTTTCTGCTCATTTGCTACGGTTTCGCATTAAGCGACACCACCAACAGCAGAAGCAGCAACAGCAACAGCAACATTGCCACCACCACCAAAAACTTTTGGCTCGCGTTGCGTTGCGTTGGTGTTGTTGGATTTTGCTGCTGACCCGAAATCACGCACACTCGCTGTAAATTACACACACACACACTCACACTCAGTAGAGATGAGAGTGTATGTGTAGCACAGTCACGACGGCAACTGTGACGTGACGGTAACAGCAACGGGCAACAGCAACTGGCAACTGGCAACGGCAACAGCAGAAGCAACGGATACGGCTACGGCAAAAGCTGCGAAAAACCGAAAACGCGCTGAGTAGAAGAAGGGAGTGGTATGTCAGTCAGTAACTGACGCACACAGCACAGCGGCACAGCAAAAAACGAGTCCATCTATATATTTTGAAAACAATATTATTAACTACACAAATTGTAATATAAATTTGCTAAAAATTCCCAAAAAAAAAGTGCAAGCTGAAAAATAATATTATAAAGTGCAACAGCAAATGCGCGAGAGAGGAAACAACAACAACAAAAGGTGTGCAATTTTCAACAGGCTAAAATAAGTGTATGAAATCAGAGCGAGTGAAAAACATGACAAAATTAGTTTTTCATTTCCCGCAAAAATAGTAAAAACAAATAATCAAATTTGTTTTGTCGTTCGCGTTTAAACTAAAAGAAAACTCAATTTATGCATGGCTTGATTTTCCGCTCGGCGCTGCGGCAATATTCGACTGTAAACTTTTGTTGCATGTGACGTATGCAACAAAGTGCCGTCTCTATGCGAGTGTGAGAGTGTGTGCGAGTATGTGTGTGTGTGTGTGTGTGTGTGTCGTATACCGCAGCAACGACAGCGACGAAGACACTAACGACCACTCGCTGTAGAAGCGAGCGCTGCAAAGTATGCAATAAATTCTCGCATTGTTTATGTGCAACGCGCATGGTTGCTGCGGAGGTGGAGACGGAGTCGAAGGCGGAGGGGAGCTGGGCAACAAGCGGCAGTCGGTAGTCGGCAGTCGGTAGTTGGCAGTCGGTAATCGGTTGTCGGTAGTTTGACAGTGTGTTTGACGGCAGGGGGGAAGGAAGGGCGGCACACACAGTGAGGTAGGCTAAGGCAACCAACAGTTGACTATTTGTTGCATGTACTCGCCGCACTCGCTACTCGCCAACGCAATCGCTACTCGTTGCTCTCTGCTCGTTATACACTCGCACTCTCGTTCGTTTGCTCTCTCTCGCAAGCATGCTTGCTCTCTCTCGCGGCGTCGTGTTGTCTCTTTCGGCGTGTGTGTTCGCGTTTCAATTCACAAAACATTCGACAAGTGCAGAGTGAAACAAGTTGTTGTTGCTGAAACACAGCGAACAACGAAGAAAATTTTCCACACGACATTTTTCGCTTCGCTTTGAAACGTGGAGAAATAAATTTGCAAAAACAAGTGCGTGCGAAAAGTAAATACATAATAAATATGCGAGAAAAAATCAACATTAAGTGAATGTGTTATTTTATTAATGCCCCAAATAACGCACAAATCAAAGCCTAAAAGAAAAGAAAAAACAACAGCAACAGCAACACGAGCGCAAATGGGCAATTGCAATCGAAAGTCTGCATTTCCTAAACAAAGCCAACGAGTCCACGAGCCATGCGCCATTTTAAAAAGTGGGATAGGGATAGAGAGATAGTTTCGTGTGCGTGCGTGCGCGCCTTCCATTGGAAGAGTACCTCATGTTGCCTTCCTCGTGTGCCTCTCTCTCGCAGCCCCCTCAAAATGAGCGGCCCACACACTGAGCATTCTCCCCACTCAAGCTTCCACTTTCAGTATAATAAATAAACTGATTCAAAATGTTGCGAACAAGTGCAAAGTAAAAAAAAAAACAACCAACATAGAACGAAAGAAATCTAAATTCGTATAAAATAATTGCCATTAAGTGCTGCTGTGTGTGGTGCTTTAGTTGTTGATTTTTATTGGAAAAAATCTCTCTATGCTCTATTTATTATGTGAACAGCATCTGCGAGCACGAGCGACCGAGAGAGCGCGAGTGATAGAGCGAGTGAGAGAGTGAGGTGGCAAGAAACAGTGCGTGCCCGAACTTGTTTACAGTTCTAAACCAAAGACAGTGTCTAAATTATGCAATTTGAGAGACAGCCATCAAATGTTTTCAGTTTAATGGCATTTTAAGACCCTATATACTGCATACAAGAACAAGAACTGTTCCCGAATAGTGCCTGATTTAGAATTAATGAGTATTAAAATACTAAGAGATTCCCTACGATTTTTCTGCACGCGCCTAAAAGCAGGCAATGAAATTTTTAAGCATGCTCGATAAAATTTTAATGCTATCCTTTAGACTTTCCAAGCAAGATTAGACTATATAGAGTATTGCGTCTTGCGACATACTTAATTTGACTATTATAATATCCAAATAATCTGAAATTAAAGGAGAACTTACAAGAACCTCTGTTTTTGGAATTCCTTACGATTTTTCAACACGCGCCTAAAAGCAGGCAATGACATTTTTAAACATGCTTGATACAATTTTAAAGCCTGACTTAAGTTATATAGAATGCTGCGTCTTAAGACCTTCTTATTTGGACTATTAAAATATCAAAACATTTTTAAGATAAAGCAAAATAAACAAGAAATAAGTGCTAAACAATCTGTTGTATAAAAATAATTTTTAAATCAAACTCTTTTCTACCTTACTTAAAATTAAATCTTAAAATTGCAATTTTAAAGCTTTTTCTTCATTTTTGTTCTATCTTAAACATTTTGTTGATATTTTAAGAGTTAAACCTTATTTGTTTATTACTTATACCTCTACACTGTTTTCAATTTTTCAACTGTGGCTAATCTCTGCATAAATCTTTCTTCCTATATCTATAAAGAACTTTGATAAATGCACGGGAACGGCAAACGCAACAACGAAAGCAATACCTTTAACAGTTTCAAAGTGATTTTGGCAAACGGCGAAAGAAAAGTGATATAAATCAACAAACGAGAAACGAAACTGCAGATGTTATAGGGTGGCTAGTTGAGGTGCCAGTTGGCAGTGTGCTGAGGGCCAGTGCGGCAGCCTGAGCCACAGCCAAAGATAGCAACAGAACAGAAACCGAACCGAACCGAAAAAAAGAAGGAATCGAAGGTGGAGTCGAAGACGAAGTCGAAGTCGGTAATTGCGAGCCAGAATCAAGATCAAGGATGCCCGCTAGCCGCAACCGGCACAGGAACGGGCACAATACAGCAGCAGCAGTAGAGTTAGAGCAAGCAATAGAGTTGAAGAGAGAGATAGAAGTAGTAGAAGACGTAGAAGTAGTTGTTGTTGTGGAGGAGGAAGGATCTGCGGAAGTAGCGCTACTCACAAGGCAGCTCATGTCAATGTCGAAGTCAAAGTCGGAGTCAAAGTGAAAGCATTTTACTGCAGACGACACTGGAGTCGATGTGAAAGAAGGTTGTGCTATATCTAAATAGTAAATAAAGTAAAGTAAAGTAAAGTAAAGTAAATAAATAATAAATAACAAAACATAAACATAAGCAACAAAAGCATAAATACAAATACAAAATACAAATACAAATTCAACAAAGCAAAAAAGCAAACAAAGAGCAACAAAAGCCCAAAGGGTACATGATATAATATATACAAACACACACACACACCCACACACACATTGCATATATATATAGTAGATATATGTATGATGTAAGGCATCTGGCATCTACAGTCATAAGTAGTTTATAAAATTTTATCGAACGGTCCAAAACTGGCAAGTGGCAAAAGTGTGAGCGCGTAGCAAAAGCAAAAGCGGAGACACAATGTCTGTGGACTTTATACTGCCCAATCGCAACAAGATACAAACGATTGCCTATGCGAGCAAGAAGTATGCGACGACGGCTGCCACAGAACTCCAGAGCTGGCGACGTCCCAAGCCAAAGCCGAAGGCGGCGGCGAAGCCTCGAGGTGGACACCAACAGCAGCAACACCAGCAGCATCATCAACATCTTCAGCAGCCACAGCAGCAACATCATCAACAGCAACAGCAGACAACACTGCGCAAACTGAGAGCAGCGCCCAACTGCAACAATTCGAACAATTTCAATCCCCATTCAAATGCGAATCCTCATGAGGATGGCAAGTCCTCGGTGCTGCGGAATGCCAATAACAATAACAGTAACAGTAACAATGGCCATGCCAAGATGACGACGCTCAAGTCTAGCCCCAAGCCGAAGGAGACCAAGCGAAACGGAAGAGCTGCGCTCAAGCGTGAGATAATCGAGCTGGACGACGACGACAACGACAACAACGATGTCGAAGATGATGAGGACAATGTCCATAACGATGATGCTGTCGAAGATGCTGATGATGACGACGAAGATGATGATGATGTGGGTACGCCACCTGACGAACAATTGGAATGGTCGGCAGCACAATCGCTGGTGCAAATGAACTCCAAGCAGGAGAAACAGCGACGTCTGGGAGCAGTCATAACAGCAACAGGAGCAGCAGCAGCAGCAGCTGGAGCAACAGCAGCAACAGGAGCAGCAGCAACAGCAGGAGTTGGAGGAACAACCACAGCAGTATCAGCAGCCGCAGGTAGGTGCAACAGTTAACCACATTTCCGCTTTCCGTTTTGGGTTTCCCATTGGGGTCTGCTGTTTCCATTCACTTGCCTTTTCCTCTGCTCTCCCCCTTCTATTTGAGTTTTGTTGAGAAGTTGCGTCACAACAATGTGAACAGGTGGCTGCGACAATTTGTGTACTCGTGTACTCGTATTTATTTTTAGTAGCCATTGCCCCAATGTTACGCCCACCTTTTATGGCCCGCCCACTGCGGCTCCACTAGGGCTATGGCAACGCCAGCAGCAACAGCAACAACAACAACGACGTCGGCCATTGGACGCCATTGCTCGTCCTTCGCTTTTTTATGCCAGCTCCATGCGCGTGTTTGACATTGTCGCCGTTAGCTAATCTTTTTAGCGTATGTTGGCATTTTTCATGTTTGCCTTCTTGTCGATGTCGATGTCGTTGTTGCTGTCGTTGTCGGTTGTTGCTGTCGTTGTTCTCACTGTTGCTGTCGCTGCTTGTTGCTCTTGACAAAAGGCAGAGCAGCAAATGCAAACACGAAAACCAACACGCGTCATTGTCATGGGGTCGTTGTTTAGTTGTTGCTGCTGTGTGCGTGGGGTGGGGGAAGGGGACAGGGCACTTCTCTCAGCAGGGTGGTAGTGAGTGGGGGGAAAAATGGCTCGCGCTCTTTTACTTGTAGTCGCAAGTCTTATCGATTGAGAAGGCGAAATGTAACAGGTCAGCTCTATGCCAGAAATAATGGCGTCAGTGAACAAAAAGCAACAGCAACACCAACAACAACAAAATATCAACAACAAGATATACATTGTACATATAGAAATGTCTGATTTATATAATCGGAGGGGTGACACTGGCTATGCATGCACAATCATGGTCACACCAAAACCATTCAAACTGTGTAGTCTATATATAGTAAAGCAGCTTTGCGAAGGCTAATCGCATATGAGTAGGATAAGTCAACTGATTTCCATGTCATGTTGTAACGAAATTTAAAAAAAAGGTTGCACGGAAATTTCCTCAATTTATGTATAACACAAATACAAACAAAGACTTACATTTATTTTTATTTACTTCTTTATTTATGGTCAATATAAAGAACTGCAGAACGGACTGTAAAAACACATACATATTAAGACTTTTAAGGAATTTTTAAGTTACTTGGGAAACCAAAATATTACGGCTCGTACTTGTTTACAAATTATTTGTAGCTTTAGGAGAATACACAAGCAAATAATAATTTTGTTTGATACTAGTAATAACTGAAAGTCCTTTATCAGTTCCTAATTAAAGGCAAAATAAATATTTCTTTATTTAAATTTCAGAATTTACAAAAATTTAATAACATATAATAGTAACCCTTAGCGAAACTATTCAAAAGAAAATCTATTTTATTGTATTATTACAAAAGTTGCATTTAATTTTGTAATAGTTCTTATAGTTTATTTAAAGCTTAGTCACTGGAAGTCACTCTTATAACAAATTAGTAAGAATACTTTTTCATAAAAAAGAACAATAAGTTGTTTGATAATAGTAATAAAAGTAAATAATAAAAGATACAGTCGAGTGTGGGCGATTGTGAGATACCCGCTAAAATAAAAAGCGAAAGAGTGCGGGATTCATTTTAAAATATACTAAAATTATATACAGCAAAAATACGAAATAATATACCAAAGGCTTTACTTGGTATATTTATGTAGTTCTATATTCAACATATACCTAGAGTGCAATATACATAAATATGTTATATCAGATTGTCAGTCAAAGCAACCAAGACCCGACGTTTTTGCCCCTACAAAAATATTTCTTATGTAACCTCTACATATAAATGTATAACTTCTACCTTTCTACCTTATGGGTACCGGTTATAATAACTCACAAGTTCCAGCTTAAGTACTTAAATTAAAAAAGTATTTCAATCTCAGGAATTTTACTTTTATTTTCTTATTTATCTTAAAGCATTAATACTGCATGTTGCATTATAAATTTTCTTCAATTAATTTCAAAAACTTAACCAATGAAATATCTTAATAATTGCTTCTCTCCCATCCTAGTTAAACTTGAATAGAACTAATAAAACTATTTATTGATACGTCTTAATAAATCGTAAAATGTTACAAGGCTGCATTTCCAACCATTCGTCATTCTTCAATTAAAAACGCTAAATTGTTTCTAATCCATTCCAATAGTATTGGACATTCATGAGATCTTTTTTTAGTCTTAACATTATATAATTCCGCAGCTTGGATGTGATTTCCATAACGTGGCTTTGATCATTGCGACTCTTATATCGCCAATGCAGGTGGCAACTCTGGTCAGTGTCATCACTAACCAAATAAGCTCAGCGAGTTATAACAACCCTGTGATTGTGTGCCAGATGACATCGGTTGACAATATAGCGAAACATGTGATTTCTTTTGACATTTGTTGAGCAACAGTTGAAGTGCAATTAGGAGCTGCAGAAATTCTAGAATGAAATTAAAAAAGAAAGCAACGAGAGTAAAAAAGAATGCAGCAAAAAATGATGAATTACCTTTGGACTGTCAGTGATTATTTGTTGATTTGTTGTTGATTAATTTGGGGAACTCTTGTGTTTGCAATAACAATTTAAACATTCTTTGCAGTATCTATGCGCCGTCCAGTGGCCTTTGGTCGCGCCCCAGCCGAGGATGGCAAGGTGATCTTCTATGCGCCGCCAGCGAATGCAAATGGCGCTGCCCGTCAGCCGCAGCCCATCACAATCAAACGCGAGAGGGAGCAACAGGTGGTTGCAGCTGCTTCGCCTTCGTCGGCCATCTACAGGGGACGCAGCGTGGAGGAAACGGAGGCAGCACATGATCTGCTGTCGCTGTCACAAAGCTTGCCACCGCTGATTCCACCCTGTGTGGTGACCATTATGAAGCAGGAGGTGGCACACAAGTCGCAGCCGGAGCACTTGCCCATCATGCAGGAGATCTCGAATACTTCCAAGTCCGTGGTGCAGTCGCCACAATCGCCGTTGCAATATCACGGCAGCAGTGGGGTTAGCTCGAATATCAGATTCATTGGCAGCAGCTCATACGACATGTTGCACAATGCGCCGGAGGCATCGAACAATTGCTCGCCCTTGACGCCGCCCAACTCCGATCACAGCTCCGATGTGGACATCGATATGTCCTCATCCTCTGAATCCGGCCAACTGCATTGGAACAACAAACAACCGTCGTCGTCGTCGTCGGGGCAACAACAACAACGTACCTCCGCCCTGAAGATGTGTCTCAACATGCTCGATGGCCGCACCAAGGCCAGCAAGGCAGCCAGCAAGGACAAAGAGCACCAGCAGCGACCCAAAAGCATCAGCAGCCAAAGCAGCTCCATTGCCGTGGCCAGCGATTCGTCCAACAGCGCAGCAAGTGGCGCCTCGGCTGCAGGCAATGTTGCCACCGCAGGTGGGGGCAGCAATGTGGCCACCGCGGGCAGCGGCGAGAACTATGCGAAACGCAAGCGCGGCTGCTACAAGTGCACCGAGTGCGGCAAGCAGTATGCCACATCGAGCAACCTGTCGCGCCACAAGCAGACGCATCGTTCGCTCGACTCGCAGTCGGCCAAGAAGTGCACCACATGTGGCAAGGCCTACGTCTCGATGCCCGCGCTGGCGATGCATCTATTAACGCACAAACTATCGCACAGCTGCGACATCTGTGGCAAGCTCTTCTCGCGTCCCTGGCTGCTCCAAGGTCACCTCCGTTCGCACACCGGCGAGAAGCCCTACGCTTGTGTCCACTGTGGCAAAGCATTTGCGGATCGCTCGAATCTTCGGGCGCACATGCAAACGCATTCGGGAGACAAGAACTTCAAGTGCCATCGCTGCAATAAGACGTTTGCGCTCAAATCGTATCTGAACAAGCATCTGGAGTCAGCTTGTTTGCGGGATGCGGGTGCCATATCGTTGGGCAAGAGTGTGGATGGGGATCACGATGAGCCCGATGATGATGATGAGCTGATGAAGCATGATAACGAACAGGATGAGCTGGAGGCGGATGAAATGGACAGCGATGAGAACAGTCAGGATATTGTGGTAGCTTAAAACATCCACATATATTATATTAAAAACTAAACCAAAAAAAGAGAATCTAATATCCTACAACTAACCTTACCTAATCTTAAACGAAAACAACTTTATACCAAATTCCTAGAAGCAATACTCGAGCACCCTTATATCGAATCGAATTAAGCAAATGTTTACGAAGAAACCAATTCTCAAATCAATGCAATGCGAATCAGTCGAACTAGCCGCTTATATAGTATGAGTATGGGTATGAAAAGTAGTGTTTGAGCATGAGATGGAACCCTTAGGATGGAGATGCAATATAAAATAATAAATGATGATGCCATGGATCTCAAGTCAATAGCATAATTTCCATATACACTATATAGTATATGCATATACTTACTTAACTTACTTATTATCAGTATCGTGATCATTCTATTTATTATACATATAATACTATGTATATCTTTATGATTATACTGAATCTATTTCCGGTTTTGGGTACAATAGCCGAATGAGCAATACAACATTCTCCAAAAGAAAACAAAAATGAAAAAGTAAAAAACAACGTTGAGCATTTTTATTGAATGAACAGGAACAAAGAGCAAAACAAAAGGTTTAAAAGGAAATCCAAAATGTAACTTATAGTAAAAATCTGACACAACGAATATTATGGAACATAAGTAGAAATTCTATATATATATACAAATCACAGATCAAATAAGAAGCATATATACAAGTCAACAAGAAGCAGCAGCTATAGCAGAAGAGTAAATGCAAAACAAAAGCAAATTATATATACATATATATATATATATATATAGCATATACTTATCTATATGAGAAAAACATATTGAGTACATAGCGAGCAGAACCAATTTGCATGTTTTTTTGGGTAACAAATACTTACTTTAAGGCATCGTTTTTAGGGCTCTAGAGATTTATATAGGTACAGGGTGACTATATAACATATACTACTTAACTAGCTAAAAAAAAGAAAACTAAAAACTAGACCGAGTATTGTGCAAAGGAGAATCCTTTCAATCCAGCCAGACAGCCAGTCGAAAGTTTTTGGAGATTCGTCATCGTTGAAAGCGTTTTTGCCAATACTCGTGCTTATATAGGCAAAATATAATACAAATAATAATAATGAATGAAAAAAAGCTCATTTCGAATCTTAGCAACTAATCAACTAGTGGACTTTTTAGCACTTCCTGTAACTCTCTCTCGCTCTTAGTCTTTTGAATATTTACTTAATGCAAAAACCAAATACATTTACAAACAAGGCATCAACAAGTTCGGTAGGCCAACAGCAAACAGATTAGCAATTGAAATTGATATTGAAATTGAATAATACTCACCACAATTTTAAAAACAAACAAAAACAGCAAATGCAACTTTACATTCTTAACCCCTATTTAAGATGAATAACTTCCATAATATGCTCTAACTCGGATAAACAAAAAACTACTTCAATTACTTAGAAATGATTAAAATTAATGAGAATACAATTTAGAAACATATCACAAGGACAATACTTAAACATTAATACATTCAAATTTAATATAAAACAAAACGAAACAAAACAAAAAATGGAATCAATTAAGAACATTGACAAACACACACACATTCTCATACAAAAAAAAGATAGCAATTTGCAACATAGTTATTTTATTACTAGACTTAGCTTATGTACATATTTAATCCAGATTATAAAATAATTTTATACAAAACCAAAAAACCAAACAAACAAATCCCAAAATTATAGCTTAAACTTTGGCAAACGTCGAGGTTCAATATTCCGTGCAAATGTCAGATAAACTATATACATAACATATATATCCATTTGGACGGAATTATTCCCAACATGATTTGGGATCGGCATCAAGAGAAGAAGATGATGCGAAGAAGAGATGTAGATGAAGATGGAGGAGAAGGAGGAGGAGAAGTAGATGAAGCACTTGTAAAACAAAATGATAACTAAAAGCAATTCCAAAAGTAAGTGACATAGTTTTAAAAATCGTAACTCTATATAAAATTACAAAAACAAAACAAAATAGTATATATAATATATATACAAGAAAACATGTATTTATTTTACGCGTAGTTTTTATTCTGAAAAAAAAAAACAAAAAACAAAAACAAACCATAAGCAAGCGGAGGCCGACGAAGATGTAAACAAATCTAAAAAGCAAAAACAATTTAATTAAATTGTCAATTAAAATTATTTCATAATTTAAGAATTAATGAAAGCTGACGCTGATAGAGGTTATTTTTTAATGCATATATAAATAAATATATATATAGAAGTATATATATTTAAAAACAACAACAAAAAAGAGGCAGTTTTATATCAAAATTAAGCATAGTAAATGGAAGAAGAAAGAAGCGAACACAAACAAAAACATTGAAAACAATTCGAACTTAATTATACAACGAGAAAAAAGAAAACAAACAAACAAACAACAAAAACCATATATTAATTATTAACTTCGGAGGTACATGGACAGGCACACACACACATAGACAAACACACACACAGACACATCCAAACAGACACAAAATTTTATAGCAATAAAAGGAAAAAAATGGAATTATTATAAATATGGTATAGATACATACACATACAATTACAAGTACATTTGCCATATGCCGTATTAAATAGTAAACAGATAAAAAAAAGTAAATGAAAAATGAACAAAAAAATGAGATTAGAATTTAGACCACAGTGCTATGTGCAATTGTTTATAGGGCCATAGTTCGAAATCGTGTTTATGCATGGCTTTATTGATGATTATTGATAGCGTTTTAAATAGCATTAAATGCCTATATATACATACATACATATATACATAAATAAATTAATAAAAAACCAAAAAAAAAGTAAATAAATAAATTCCATTGAACAGTAGTGGTAACAATTATGTGATTTGCAATTTTACATTCAAAATATATACATACATACATATATATACATATAAACAAAACAAAACAAAAACAATTACGAACAAACAAACAAAAAATATATTGTATATTAAGGCAAGCGTTTAATTGATTCATTTACAAGTTAGATTTATTTATACATATTATAACAAACAAAACAAAAAATGAATATAAAATACAAAAAAAAAATGCAAACAAAATATTTTTACACAGAAGCTTTGTTTTTAGACATACATACGACAAGTTAATCCTCCCCCTTAGAGTCCCACGATTCGACCAGAAAAAAAACCCCCAAGAGAAGTGTGCACTTATCCCTCAAACCCTGAAAGACCCCGCCCCCGCACCCGAATTCATTTCCAACAGACAGATTGGTTGGAAAAATCCATGCAGAATGAGATCAAGTTCAATGACACCAATTAACTTTTAATTATTATACAAAATGAGATATTTTATAATGGACAAAAATAAAAATGTAAACAACCAAAAGACGAAAAAACGAAAAAAATGAAAACCAAACAAATGAAATGAAAACAAAAGCAAATGCAAAAAGAAGATGAAGTGAAGTGGAGGTATATAACGTAAAGATATTAATTTATATATTCATATATTAGAGATGCAAAAAGACTTGAACAGTTATATATACATTTAAATTGCAATATATTGTAAACTTCATTAAAACGGATATATACACACACATATACATATACTACCACTTACACACATACCTACTCTATATATGCTTACAGTTATGATGAACCGTACATACATACATACATTCATACATATATACATTCTAGTATATAAAATACCACAAACAAAAAAAGGAAGAAAGAAAAATAAAAACACGTAGCTATGTCAACATTGTCAACTCTTTTCAATGAAAACGAACGACGATAGGCAGACATTCAGACAGGCAATGACAACCCTATAAGTTATCGCAACTACAATTTTGCGCAGCAACTGTACTGTGTACTAGCATATATTTATGATGACGATGATGATGATGAATGAATACTCTCTTATGTAGATCCACAGCGATTTTAATGCAATGCATTTTTCTCTTAACTTACATACGTACTTACTTAGCATTCGTTCTTGTTCGATTTATCGATTTATCGATCGACTTTTAGTTAGATAATGTTTTTCCTCTACAATGTGGGAATGTGCAAGCAAGCAATTAAATAGTTTCAGCTTTTGTAGGAATTTAAAACGAAAACACATAATAACAAATAAAAATATATACATATACATACAAGTATAATAAACAAATTACTAAACGAAAATCAACATAATAATCAACTAACACACAAATATACACAGAAACTCAAAATGTATCTAGATGACTCGAAATTAGCAATTGCCCAAAGTATTCTACAATCTAAATACACTCACACTCACACAGAATCGATCATACTTTGAGCTATCGTCTTATCGATATCGATATCATATACATAATGCTGCATAACAGACTTACAAACATACTATACAATTTACATATACATACATACAAACGTACATTGCATTCATAAGCATACTACAATTTTTACGGCAAATATGTAGAGTATACTCGTATTACCTATTATATTCCCCAAAATGCTTATCCATTCTTAAATTTAAAATGAATACATAAAACGAGAAACGAAAAAACAATGAAAATTCACAGAATCCATAACGGTATAATAGTATATTCATACTACATTACATTACATTACATACATACGATAATACATGCATACATACGAGTATATAACAGAAGGAAATGCGCAAAAAGAAAAACACGGAAAATGCGAAATGCAAATGGCATGCAATTTAACGAATCGCAAATGAAATGAAATGAAATGGAGTGAAGTAAAGTAAAATGAAAATGAAAAGACAACACAAGTCAAATCCAAAAATGATAATATTAATTAGATATAGTTACTTATTATAGCTACACCTCCACATTAGTGCAGCCATGTAACTATTTTTAGAGCCTCGGAAATAAAACATACATACATAAAATACATAAACATATTAAATAAACGACAGAGAACAAAATTTGACAATTTGTTTTACTTATGTGGAGTGGTTGAGATGGTAAGTTAAGAGATGGAAAAGTAAGAATGGTACAGGTATTATTCTAAACATATTCCAAGTTAATATACTGAAATACTAAACATACAAAAATATGCCAAAGTCTATAATTGGTATATCGTTGCACTATTACAATCAAATTAACTTTCAACTACAAATACAAAAATATGACAAAGGATATATTTGGTATATCTTAATACTATTCCATTTAATGTGACTTTTGTTACATTAGAATACCGAAAAACTAAAAGTATTTAAATATACCAAAACCTATATATGGTATATCGTTACACTCTTGCATTGAAAATACGTTTTAACTTAAATTTAAATACTAAAATACTCTAAATACAAAATTATACCAAACGATATATTTGCTATATCCTTACACTATTGCATTCAAAATATCTTACATTTAAAGCCAAACTGTTGGTTAAAATTCACGTTCAGAAATTCCTGCTCTTTAAAATATTACTCATACGTAGCCTGCAATTCTTGAGTAGAGCACAAACCTTGCTTTTATTGAATTTAAACTTTAATTGGTAATATCCTTAACTGTCACTTAACAACGCATTAAACAACCCATCTAGAAATTTAGTGCCATTTTGTGGCTCACGTCAACTCACATTAAAAACTTAACACAAATTTCAGGTTCAGGTCACACAATCGGACAATTGGCCCAGTGCTCGACGTAGACATAGTAGACACATGAGAGAGAAAGAGAGCGAGCGTAGAGTCAACAATTCGATGTCAGCATTTATACATATTTATCTGACATAATCGAAAATTTGTATGACACTGCACTCACTGTCTATACATAAGTATGATTCGAATGGAAGGGAAGGAGATGGAGAAAGTGGTCGGAGGGTGTTGAGTGTGTTTAAATGAAATTGCTTGATTCGGCATAAACATATTTACTCTGTTGAATATTTGCTCAACAATTTGATTTGAAATCTTGCGCCCTTACATGCCACTTGTACAACATCTAAATGGAATTGTACCAAGGACGCGCTCAACGGAACAATCGAAGTAGGCAAACAAGAGCAATAAAACAGCGCCCCCGTCGCCAATTGCCCGCCAATCTCCTCCCACCTTCCACTACAGTACCCAATCCCAATGCCAATCCCAATCGCAATCCGCAACGCAATCCCTGCCGCCTTATATAGCCTTATACCCATAGTGAATAGTCAGTGTCGACAGTCGGCAGCGGCGGCGGGTATTCAATGTACTCGTAACAGCTCTACAGATGTCAGCAATTCTCTCGATTTGAATACACTCAACAAAAACGAAAGTGGGCAAACAATTCAACAGAGAGCACAAGCAAAATGTAAAGAAGAAAAAAAAAAAGAATATAACCAAACTGGAAAATGCTAGGCAAATGGGGAGGTGGAAAAAGATGCAGAGGAACCCGCGCAAATGGCTTCTCTAACGACCCAATTAATTTGAAACAAAAAAACAAAGTACAAAAAAGTTGGAATAAAAAAAAACTCGAATACAACAAGACAGAAAAGAAAAGAAGAACAGAACGCAACGAGCGTTTGAATTCGAAGAAGCGGCAATGGCAACTGCTTTATGGCCACAGACTGGGTAACGCCGCAGGCCACTAAATGCCGTCTCCAGCAGCAGCAGCTTCCTCAACAGCTTCAGCTCCATCTCCAGCTTCAACTGTAGCTTCAGCTACTTTGGCTAAGGCAATTGTGCGAGTAGTAAAGTTGCCACAGCATACAGAGCTCCAAGTAGAAGTTGATGAGAAGTGTTTGCTAAACCTCATACCCCTACCCCTACCCTCTGGCCCAGCCCCTCCCTTAGACCCATTGTGGCAAAAGCTGGAAAAGTTCGCCAATGCCGACAGCTTCATTACAGCCATCATCATCATCATCTACCCATGAGTAATTTGCCCCAACAAAAGTTTATTTGTTGCTGGAGCAGAGCTCAAGCTGTTGATGATGACGACGTCGACGACTGCGAAAGGAGAAGAGAAGAGCAGAGCAGAGCAGAGAACAGCAAAAAGTTGTGGAGAGGAGCGTTGAATGCTTAGAACAACAGAGAAGAGCAAAACGATATAGGTTTTAAGCACAGATGCGCAACGATCTCAGCTCAGTCTTCAAACATCAGTCTCCAGTCTTCAATCAGGTTGTCTGTCTGTGTTGTCTGCTCTAAACACAACACAAAAGAAATTTTGCACAGAAATACGTAAAACACTACATTTTAACTCTGGACCATGTTCTTCAAGTCGAGCTGTGCTATTTTCGTCGCTGTGATTATGCTTAGTTTATGCATTTTGGCCACAGGTATGTGTGTTTATGTTTATTTATTACTTTGACATATATATTTGAGTAGTATGCGAAATCAGTTATTTTATGTTATTGCACATCTGTTGCGAAGATTTTCTATTGTTTTCGCTGTGCGTTGAATCGAGTTGAAACAGGTTTTCATTTCTATAAAAACCATCTGCGTGCATGGGCGTAGAAGACAACGGGGGACGACGGGAAGCGAAGAGACGTTGTCAGCAGTGGCAACGGCAACAGCTCTTCGCAACTCGCAGCTCGTTAGTCATAATTACGCTGTCGCTTGGAGTCGTGATTCAAGATTTCCGGTTGTATGTCATAGAAGATTACCGGGCTGATAAGGAAAGAGCTGCGCGTCGAGGCAATGATTTAATGGCTTGTAATTAAATTTTTCTTAGCTGCGCCCTATCAGGAGCTCGAGCCCCGCAAAGGTCATGTGCCCGTCTACATACGTCACGGGGATGAGGCTCTGAGTAATATACATCCCGGACTCGCTGAGGCCTTCAACGAGCAGACACTGAAAGCAGAGGTAAACCCCGAACCAAAACCCCAAACAACAACCACTCGAAAGTTAAATGAACATTTCTCTTCTGCAGAATCTCGTTGAGGAAGCGGCGCCAGCAACAACCGTAGAAGCGAAATCAGATCTGGCTGAGAGCTCAACCGTCTCGGATATAGCTAGTTTTGATGCCATCAAAGCTAAGGATGAATAAGACGAATAATAAATGTGAATGCAATTCAATAAATGCGTGTAATTCGAATGTATCTTTGAGATACATTCTAGTTAATACTATGAAATATTTGCGCCTGCTTTTTGGCTGCTGCTGCTGCTGCTGCTCGTTAACTACTGGGGGAGGAAGCAGCGTCTCCAACTCGTTGGCTCCAAATCGCCTTAGAGCTTTGCGTGTGATTTACTTGTTGTGGCCCCATTAGTGAGACAGGAACTGGCTCTCAGTCTTCCCCTCGTTTCTCTCCCTCTCTCTTAAAGATGCTGTCGCCGCCTGGGATGCGGCGTCGCAAACGTTTTGTAATTAATATAATGGCGACGGCTGTGCTCTGGCAATGGGAAATGGCGTCGGTGATGGCGATGGCGATGGCAATGACGATGAAGCCGGCGATGGCGATGGCAATGGCAATGGCGATTCCAAAATGGCCTACACACGTTGCGGTTCTTTTCCGGGGAAGAAGGGAGCGGAACTGTGGCGGGCTGCAGCCACAAATTGTTGTTTCATTGTCCTTGTAGCTGGGCAGGCAGACCAGAGCCAACAGAGGCTGTCTAACGAGCAATAAAACTAAATACATACACATAAAGTTAATTATAAAAGGGCAAAAGGAAATTGAAGCTACCATCAGACTATTGAGCTGTCGATGCAAGTGACGGATTAAGCTAAAATAGTCAGAGCTCGAGTTGGATACCGGAATTCAGACAGCGGCGGCAGAGGGGGGCGGCAACAGACGTAGCTTTTGGCCAACAACGAAATCAGCTAAATGGAGAGCGAGAACTTTTGCCAAGAGACGGCTGCAATCAAGAGGGCATTAAAAAAAGAAACAAAACCCAGCGTACAAAAAACAAGGAAGACAGCTCAAGGAGAGTGTGCTCAACTCCCGGTTACTGCGTCTCATTGTGGTTGAGTAAATTTTGGATTTGTAATTAAAATCAAAATAGCATTAAGAGTATGTAATAAAATGGTTTTAATTTTTTTAATTTAGAAGATTGACAGTTAAATACTCTGCTTAAAAAGGAAAGGAATTTGCGTGCTTATAAATAAAAAGTAAATCCAGAATTGTCAACTTAAGTCAAAACGAAAATTTTTAAAAAACATAAAACAATATCCAATGATATCTTAATATTGCTTTGCAAAATAGGATTACTTACAAAGACTAAACATTATGGTTAAATTGCGAAAATCGGCAGTATAACATAATACTCTTCATATAATAAGTAGGGAAATTTCTATCTAATACTTTAAAGAAAAATAGAAAACTGTGAACAGTAAGTAACAAGTGGTGCCTCAATACTAACATTGATCATTCATTGAAAAAATACTTTACTCATTATTTCTCTTTGGTCAAACGCTGTTAGAAATCATATTATATAAATTTATTACATAAATTTGTAAATTTGCAAATGTAATGTAATTTATGTACATAAACGATAATTTATATCATAGTTTATCGATTCGCTCTATTAAAAGTCAGTTGAATCTTGAACTCTTAAACGAAAGCGACAAATAGTCACTTTTCGTATTATTATCTACAGAGTACGAGTATATGATATTCTTTCTAATGTATGCTCTTTATTTTCTAAGTCTTATACAATTTTCACGAAAAAAATCCGCTCTTGGTGATACTAGGCGTATGAGTAATAATGTAAATTGGATAGACGGGTGCATTTTACTGCCTGTTACACATTTTACTGGAACTCTATCAAACTCTCAACAATCTACGCACATTTGATGAGCACAGGGTATTGCAAAAGGAATGAAATCAACAAAGAAAAAACTACGCGTAGTAAAAGCGATTTTTATGGTGCCTGCCGTTTAAGAACTGCTGTTGAATTTAAATTTGCTTGCGCTCACACGAGAGCAAAAGTATCTGCCACAAACAGCGGGAGCGAGACACTGATGCAGGAGGAGAGAGCGAGGGGGAGGGCAAGAGAGAGAGGCAGTTGAGTAAGCTCATGTACGGCATCGTTTGTATCTCTGTGTGCGTTCGAGCGCATTCAACCTCAAAATGAATAATTGCATATGCTTCAATGATTTGCGACTTTGTTCGAATGCGCTACAAGTTCGCAGCGGTCAGCTTTAAGGATGCTGCAAGAAGCAGGACACCAGTCGTCGGTGTTAAAGGCAAATGGCGAATGGCAAATGGCAAATTGCGATTGGCGATTGCCGATTGCCGGATTGGGTAAATGCGGATGATGATACTCCTATATATAAATTGCTGGCTAATTTGAAAATTGCTCACTTAATTGCATTGCTGATGGCCAAAACGAGCGCTTAAACAATAATTGAGTTAACTGTTATGTGCTGGCGATTATCGAGCATTGCCAATCGCCATGTTAGCCTCTCCTCTCTTCACTCTGCACTCTCCACTCATATTATTATTATCATTGCCCACTGTCCATTGCCCCATTAAAACCACAGCTACTGCCCACAGTCCAATGAGATTCGATGGCGGCCATCTCGTTTTACTTAGCTTTTTATTACTTTAATGTGTGCATACTTCTCTTACACTCCTCTTACACTCCATCCCACGACTATTTGCCCAGCAGTCCACCCAGAATGCCGCCTCCGGTGCCGCCGCCAGTTACTCCGGGAATGCTCACAAGATTGCCCAGCAAATTGTTGCCATTCAGGTTGAGCAGACAGCTGTCAAAGTGTGGATTACGTGAAAACTAGCAGCCAAGGCAGCTGGAAGTGAGATGCAGCAGTTACTTACCGCAGATCCAGACGTATGACTTGCTGGCACGCCCATTCTTGCAGGCACTGTAATGCATTTGTCAAAATAGTAGTCTCTCTCTCTCTGTTAGCTCAGCTTCGCTATCAGCATGATTTCCGATTTCCTGCACTTACCTTCAAGCTCTGCGGTGATGGACGTGGACAGCTCTCAATGCTGGGACCGCCACTTCCACCTCCCCCACTACCTCCTCCTCCACTGCCGCCTCCTCCACTGCCACCTCCCCCACTTCCACCACCTCCACTGCCTCCTCCTCCACTACCGCCTCCTCCACTTCCACCTCCACCGCCACCTCCTTTGCCATCTCCTCCTCCACCGCCGCCTCCTCTACCACCGCCTCTGCCACCTCCCCCGCGCTTGGGATAAGGATACGGCTTTTTCTCCTCAGGCTTTAGCCAAAGCAAGGAGTTAAAACATGAGATACCAACATAACTATAGCATACTTACATTATGGCAGCACACCTAAAATCAAATAGAAACTCAATCAATTTATCTACTATCTTTATCTTTAACCCCTTGACTTACCAATGCCAGCAAACCCAGCGCTACGACTAACAGTAAAAATATACGCATTTCTCTTGGCTTTCCCTTAGACTCTGTTGACTCTCTGCCAAGCACTTGAGGTTTTTATACTCACAGCTTACAATGCATCCAGCTGTTTTATTATTATGTCATATGTGGGTCAATAAAGAATGGAGTTTATTGGGATAGTCTTGCTATTGAATCAAATCATTATCAGTGCTTAAAGTTCTAGTTGAAAGGAAAGCTTTTACGGGAATACAAAAAAATTATATATTGAAATTAATTAATAAATGCAATAATAGTTATACAAATAGCAAAGCTCTACTACTCTCTAAAGAGACCAGAATATGATTAATTATAATATCAAAAGTTTCTGAATCAAAGCAGTTGCTGCATCTTGACAATTCCTAAAGCCAAAAATGTCTAGCTAGATTTACTTTTAGAAAAAGTATAAAGTTTACTCCCTGATTATAAATTTAACGTTGCAATAAAATAATATGCCAATTGGTGTTAACGTAATTGATATGTTTATTAAAAAAAGAATATGGCTCTGCTTTTAAGTTTTCATTAAAACCACTTGCAAAATCTTATATTTTCTTTATACTGATCTATAAACGATAAAGATGGTCTAACAAATAATTTTTCTATATGATAATCATGCAAATTGAATTCAATTTAAACAAATACCTTTTCAATGTTTAATTAAGGTTCCTTAACTACATAACACTGTGAGCTCGTCAGACTTTCTTCTCAGATTTCATATTATGTTTTATATGATTCTAAAAATAAAGAAACAACTGTTATATAATTTTCTTAACGAACCAAAGAATCTGTGATTTACACATAATTTTCCGCTAAGTGATACTTAGCTATTAAACCCATAGAATCCATATATTAAAAGTCATATTCTACATTTTTGATATTCGTAAATATTTATTCATTTGATCATGCAAACCATTTTACACTTACATAAATAGGTAGGTTCATTTTCATGACGAGTACTCATTGAATCAATTGTGAGTGTGTGTGTGAGTGTGTGTCTCGAGTGTTTATTTGTATTCATTTATTTGGCAACTATATAGTAAGTATATATAAGATATATACCATATATATGTATGTATATACGATACATAAGAACTAATTGTACAATAATTCATCTAATAATACAATTGTATATACGATATATTTATGTATATAGATTTATTATAATATATATTTTCATTTAATATTGTGTTCAATTTTCATTTAGCTATTCGATTATTCGTAATTGGCATCCAAAAGAACGGGGTCTTAAACGGAGTGATGTGGAGTGGTGGGAGTCAAAAGGGCGCAAGGTGGGATGAGGTGGGGTGCGGGGGTTACACATTCATACGATTATTATTAATAAGCATTTAGATTCTCAGTTGTACAGTTAGGTGATTCTAGTAAGTCTAGTAATGCTAGCAATTCTATTACATTTTGAACTCGTAATCGTAATCGTAATGGTAATCGAAATCGTAATCGTAATCGAACTTGAACTTGTACTTGACTGACGTTGAGCTAACGATCGATAAATCGCTTGATACTTTTTGTGGGGGGTGGAGAGACTGACAAAATCTGAACATTATGAAAGTTACACGGACAATGCCGGCTACAACAATAAGATGGTGATCAACTCATCCTCAGGCGCACTGCATCTTCTTGCAGTTGCACAGCCACTTGATGATTCTCGCATTGCGCTCGACAATCGACGGCGGCTCCGATGGCCGATACGGTTGCGTCGTCTGCGGCTGTGTCTCTGTGCTGTCCGGCAAACGCATCGAGTCCACCGTGCTGACATCCGAGAAGAACACCGTACTCGAATCATCCGAATCGGTTTCGGGATTGCGTCGCCTCCTCGGATGACTGTAGATCTCATGGAACGCCTCATCGTTCAACCCGAGACGATCGAAGAACTTCTCCAGCTCACTGATGCTGGCATTCAACGCCTCGCGTTCCATGTCCAAGCCATGGGCTTGGGTCAACGCATAACCATCCGCCGAGAAACCTTTGGGAAAGAACACATTCTCGTGCTCAATGCTGCTGCGCTTATTATACCCCGACGTTGCCTCCACCGCAACACTGGTGTTAATCGGTGAAGTTCGCGGTTGCACTGGCAATCGATTGCGATTCTTAAACCGGATGCAACGCTGTCGCTTAAATTGTATCGGAGGCGGACTGATGTCGTCCACCGACGGTGCCGAGCCGGGACTCTGCACCAGCGAGCTCTGCGAGTGATTGATGCTCGTGTAGCCCTGCGAGCTCGTGTGCAGCTGCTGACTCGAGGAGCTCGAGTAGCGCGGCGTCGTCTGCGTCTTGAGCCGCGGCGATGGCGGCGTCGGCGTATAATCATCCTGGAAGGCCTCTGGCACCTCCGGTGTGGGTGTGAAATTGAGCAAATAATCCGCCGCAGCAGCATTGTCATAACCGGACATTGTGGAGCTCACCGCCACAGCAGAGGACAGAGGACCTCCGCCAGTGTCCTGTTTGCAACGACAATCGATGTAGTCCGTGTTGTTGCGACTATGCAGCGGCGGATAATCGCCAGCCGGGGTTACATATCCGCAGTACGAGTTGGCGCTATGCTGCGTGGAGGAGCCGCTGTCACGTCGCGGTCCCGCAACCAGATTGCAACAGTTCTTGATGGTGCCACTTGCGGTGCCCGCTGCTGTGGTGTCACGCTGTCGCTTGTAGCACGGTTCGCTGCGATGCGTATAATGTCCAGAGCTGCCTCCCGAGTCGCGATTGATCGAGGACTCGCCAGCGGACTTTATCGAACGATTGCCGCGACTGCAGCAGCTAAGGATCTCGCTGTGCGGCGAGTGACGACTGATCTGTGTGTGCAGATCGGGCAGCGATTTGTGGCTGTTGATGTTGTACTCGCCGCCGGTATAAGCGGCACGCTCCTCCGGATTGGCCACCTCATGCGAGTGCGAATAGGAGCGCTGATAGTTGTATCTGCAAAAGGTAAATAAATTAGTTATAGAGTGGGGAAAGGAGATCGAGAGATGCACTTACCTATAGCGCTCATTGTGCGCCTGACTTGACTTGTTGGCCGCATACTCCGCTGGCGGACTGATCGGTCTGTAGTTCTCTGTGAGCACCAGCGGCTCTTCGCCTACATTAACTCCACTCCCATCGCCCGCATATGACGCATACGCCGCGGTGTCCCGTCCAAAGGCATGCGCTGGCAAATAGAGCGGCGGCGGTATTCGGCTCAACGCGCTGCTCTCATCCTCGCCATACTCCGTGGGCAGCAGATCGCTGGCCTCCTCATGTCGCCTGCCACGCTCCTTACTCGCTTCGGAGCCGAGCAGCATGCGCAGCTTATGCTGCAGCAGATTGTTGTTGACCGCCGAGCCAGCGCGTTCCCTTCCCAAGCCATGTGACTGCGACTGCCCCGCACTGTGACGATGCTGATGATGCTGATGCGGCGGCGGCTGCGGCTGCTGCTGGTGATGATTGTGCATGTATTGCTGCTGCACTTGCGACTGTTGCTGCCGTGTTAAACTCATGTAACGTCTGTCCTCCAGCTCATCGTAACCTGACGCCCCACTGTAACCCACATGCGTCTCCTCCGGTCGCCGTCCGCGCTTAACACCCGCTCCAGCGCCATTTGCCGCAGCTGCCGCGGTGCGATAACCCGATTGCTGCAAGCGCTCAAAGACCGCATCGGATTTGATGTAGAAAGGCTTCGATTCGGCGAGCAACTCCACCGCTGACTTGCGTTTGTTGTAGTTGTAGTGCCGTCCGCTGCTGTGGTAGAACGAGCTGCCGCCATGGGCCGCATGACCTTGACTCTGACTCCAATAGTTGCGGCAACCGGCCGCTGTCTCGGGCAGCGCCGAGGCCGACAGCGGACGCTGTGACATCGTGCCCGCAGACATATAAAGTCCTCCGCCGTGTCCATTGTATGGCGTATCGACGCTCGGCTGACCGAAAACCTGCTGCTGGCTGCTGGCGTACAGCGTTTGGCTGGCGGCACGCGAATACTTGGGCATCGTGGTGTACATGGCGGGCGTGGAGCCGTGATGGCCGCCGGGGGAGCTGCTGCCGTTGCACGAACGCTGACGCGGACTGCTGCAGCCATGTGCCACGGTGGCCATGTTTGTCCCCAAAAATAGCCTTGAGAGTTGCGCTGTCAAAGTCGCAGTCGCTGTCGATGTCGCAGTTGCCTTCTCAGTCGCCGTCACTGTCACCTGCTGCTGCTGCTCTTGTAGCTGCTGCGGCGGCCTCGACTAGGGGGTCGGCAGTTGGGGGCTGGGGCATGCGCAGTTGTAGGCGTGCTGCGTATACTGAAATTACAATACAAATAATTTTCAGCTGCGCATTGCTTTTGCATACACCACATTCACATTCAGCTAAAAATTTAACGCTTAACGAGTATTTCACACACACGCAACGCACATTAATTAATTGATTGATTGACTTTTGATTGATTGATGGCTCGACTGTAGCTCAAAACTCAATTAAACTTTAGCTTCACCTTCAGCCAGACACGCTTTTTTTAACTACCACTTTTGCCATACTTTTACTCCAAATGTTTTATGCACAACACACTATTATTAAGTATACGCCAAGGATACACTTGCGATGCAGCTAGCACTGAGGGAGCGTCTGGAGGGGGAGCAACGCAGGGCGGGGAATGCAACTCACCAGCAAACCGAATAAATTCCTTTAATGTGCGTTTTTCATCCAGTGTGCTGGCATGTGACGGTTTGTGGGCAAGGACTACGACTACTAACTACATTGTGCCACTTTGAATAACAGATGTTGTGCCAATTCCACATCGTTCCAGCTGCCAAAAAGCTCACGCCAGACATGCGCCAGTCCAACGCTAATGCTAACGGTCGTCGCAGCTTCCAAGCACACGACGAGCTTAGCGAGTGTTCTAAAATTCAAATATTATATACACAACATTAGCATTGTTTCATATTCATTAGAAATTTAACTTAAACTTGATTTCCTCCAATTTTGTTGTCTATTCATATGAAGAATAAGGAATATTCTAATAGCTATTAAGAATTAAGATTGCCGCAGCTTCCAAGCACACAACGAGCTTGGGAATTGTACTAAAATTCAAATATTATATACACAATATTAAATTAAATTAAAATAATTCTGTTATTGAATTATAGTATAAGTTAATTTTGTTTCGAGAACTTTGTAACTTTGAGACAAAATTCCTTTTTTGTTTTATTTAAAATTTATGAATATTTATTACATAATAAAAATAATATTCCTTTTTTGATGTATTTAAAATCAATGACTATTACTTAATAAAAATAATTATTACTTTTTTACTTTATTTAAAATCTTTGATTATTTATTATTTAATACAAAAATTATTATTCCTTTTTTGCTTTATGTAAAATCTATTACCTTTCTATATAGCGTCTCCAAAGTTCGCTTATGCCCCACACTACCCAAAGCTTTTTTAGAACACTCAAAGCTTTCGTTGTCACTTATAAAATAAAGCTAAGTGACGCTAATGAGCAACAGTTGAACAGCAGCTGCGAGAGAATCTGCAACATGTCGGCATCGAAAGCTCTCTACGTTAAGAACAATAATGGAACACAAATCCAGGCAATCGGACTGGGCACGTATACGGTAAGACTACCGATCTGTATTTTGATCGAAATTCCCGAGCTTATCAGACAATGCCTGTCATAGAATGACATCGCAGTGTTACAGTTTTTTTTATGACTTACAATTAGCGCTAATTTTTATACGTTTTACGTGATTGCAGTCACTTGGTGGCGATTGCGAGCGGGCAACGTTGCATGCAATTGACGTGGGCTACCGGCACATAGATACCGCCTACTTCTATGAGAATGAGGCTGAAGTGGGCGCTGCGGTGCAAAAGAAAATTGCCGAGGGCGTCATCAAGCGTGAGGACATCTTCATTACCACTAAGGTGAGTTCAACTCTTGTTTGACCTTTGGCACAGTTAGAGGACTAATTGCTGGATATTCTTTGCGTAGTTGTGGTGCCACTTCCATGAACCGGAACGCGTTGAGGCCGCTTGCCGCAAGACGCTGGCGAACTTTGGCTTGGAGTATGTGGATCTGTATCTGATGCACTGGCCCTACTCCTATGTCTATCGTGGCGACAACGAAATGATGCCAACCGATGCCAAGGGCGAGGTGGAACTCAAGTGAGTAACACACCAAAAACAACTAAAACTTATTATAATATTTAAATCCCTTAGCGACATTGACTATCTGGACACTTGGCGTGCCATGGAGAAGCTTGTTGAGCTGGGCTTGACCAAGAGCATTGGTGTCTCCAATTTCAATTCGGAGCAATTGACACGTCTGTTGGCTAATAGCAAGATCAAGCCCATTCATAATCAGGTGAAACTCTTGCGGTCTCTAATACTAGATAAACAAAAGTGATCTAACAATTTGATTCCCTTATTTCCCTTTCTCTCGCCCTTAGATCGAATGTCATCCAGCGCTGAATCAGAAGAAATTGATTGCATTGTGCAAACAACACGATATTGTTGTCACCGCCTACTGTCCTTTGGGCAGACCTGATCCCGCCAAGAAGCAGCCCAACTTCATCTACGATGATAAGGTTCAAGCTATTGCCAACAAGTACAAGAAGTCCACGGCTCAAGTGGTGCTCCGTTATTTGGTAAGTTCTCTTTACAACATTTCCCAACTGTTTCCTAGATCGACATTGTTTTATTTCAGATTGAAATTGGCACTGTGCCACTGCCAAAGTCGTCGAATCCCAAGCGCATTGAGGAGAATTTCAACATCTTTGATTTTAAATTGGATGCAGCTGATCATGCCGTGTTGGACTCTTATCACACCGGAGAGCGTCTTATCCCCATGGAGCATGCTATTAAGAGCAAATACTATCCATTCCATTTGGAATTCTAAAGGAATTTACTCAATTATTTCCACTGTTATTACTGCATATTACATTTACATATTTACATAACTAAAACGAGAATAAATAAACAGCTGTTTTTTATAAAAGCACCGGTATTATCGTATATAGACAAACACATACCATATACAGGCATGCACATGGGAGTGTAAGCCGTCTTTCCATTTAGATTTGACGTGCTGAGCTAATGGGAGCTTTGAATGGCAGCAAACCAGACGTTATCACTAGACTCGCTCACAAACATAATAACGTATCAAGATCACTTAAATATAAATAACTGGACGGACGCTATTGAGAGAGAGGGAGAGAGAGCTTTTGTTAGTTTGTTTATAAATATAAAACACGGCATTTCTATGGAAAATTCCATAGTCTGTCTATGCGACAGGAACGAGAAAGAGCTACGTTTGGTAGTTTCGTCTTGAATATTAATTTATTCGAGTAAACTTAAGATCATGAAAAAATTAGTACAATATTTTATTAAAAATAGATTTTGTATGCCATATAAAATAACATTTATAACACATTTATTTAGTTCGACTGTTTTAAATATAATCTGGGTCATATTGTGATCGTGATAAAAAAAATTAGTGAATATTAATTTTTCTTTGCAGTTTTTACTCTGTCGAAAAGTTTTAAAACATTTTAAATTTCGCGCCTTTGTTCAGTTGTAACATTCTAGGGTGACCATTCAATAAATAGAGCAGTCAGCTGTTGAGCAGTGTTTGTATTTGAGCAGAGTGGCAACGCTTGCTGGCGCCGCACACTTCACGTCGCTGTGACGCAAAATCAAAACATTCTGCTGTGGGGGAATTTTTGTTACCCAAAAATATGCCGCTTGTTGTTGCTGCTGCTGCTGCTGGAAATAAACGAGGCAACGTAATGTGGTGTACGTGTACTTGCAACCCCCAAGGAGTCACCACACTACTACTGCATTGCAGTTGTTGTCGTTACATGCGGCAAATGTGCGCTAAAAACACGTGAGTGCAAAACCACAAAAAATTCATTAATTTCACAACGCAAATTCAAATCAATTGTTTACTTGTTTTGCAGATTGTAAATATTAAATTTTGAAGTAGCGCTCGATATGCGCAAGAACAACGATAGCGATACCTGAAAAATCCAATTACAATAAAAAGACAACGTCACGCTTCCGTCCACAACGAATACTACAACACAAAGAACAAAGTGCAAGGTGCAAGTTACAAGTTGATAATTTGGAGTTGCAATCGATGCCACACTGTCACACCATGGTCTATATGCGAATTGTGCTCACAACCTTGGTGACGATAACGTGCCTGCTCGGTGACAATTTCGTGGAGCTGACACAGCACCCGCTCCTGAAAGCGTTGGCCGACAATGCGACACATGCGGCAATTGGCGCCTTGACGGGCATCGCATTTGCCATGCAATTCTATGAGCGCACCAGCCAGCTGATGGGCTGGATATTGATTTTCAGCTGCTTTGTGGTGTCGTCGTTTATCGATCTGGATCACTTTGTGGAGGCGCGTTCTCTCTACTTGGAGGTAAGCTCATGAACTATGTTTATTGTTCTTTTGTTCAACCTTCTTTTTTTTGCAGGATGCCACCAATCTGTCGCGACGTCCGTTTCTGCACTGCTCCAGCATCATACTGGCCATGCTGTTGCTCTACATATGCACCGCTTGCCTCAATTACTTCCGCAGCAGCCTGTTATTAGGCGCACTGCTCTGTGCCTTCATTACGCATCACACCAGGGATGCGGTGAGGCGTGGCTACTGGCTGTGGCCCTTCTACGAGCACACGGATCGTTTGCCGCAGTTGGCCTACATTGTGATTACGGTACTGACGCCATATCTATTAGGTTATCTGCATAATGTTTGTCGCAGCGCCTTTGTGCTCAACTTTTTGGGTCAATATGTTAAGCTTAGTGAATGCAACTATCGCAATGGAGGCGGTGGCGGTGTTGGGGGCTCAACTGCCAACTACCGTTATCTGCAGGTATAAGTTTTGTGATACTCGGACTAATGGAACTAAGATATATTTCATATACAAAACACATAAATGCTTACTTAGGCTTCAAGCTCAATTAGATTAGCTTTAAGCAAAAGAAAAACTTAAATACTTCCACATTACAGGACACAATTTTATTAACGATACGAGCAAAATACTTATTTGATCTTATAACTTAGGCATACACATAATATTATACGAGTACCTTTAGGAGTATTTTCAATATTAACTAGTGTAGTTTTTTACTAGAACTCAAATCGAAAAAACACGTACACAGATAATATCCAGATATTGTGATATTTGTAGCATAAGCATCGAAGAGTAGGTTAGACAAACTGAAGCATAGCGCACAAAACTAATCGATTTTCAAACTTCCAATTTAAATGAGATTTATTCAATTTTAAACGTAGGCAAACAAAATAAAACTAAACTAATGAAACTAATTGTTAATTATGTAATTAATTAAACAATCAATAATGTGCTAATAAATTCGCCTTGTAAACACAAACGGCAAAAAAAGTATTGGCGTTAATTACATCAGTCTGGTCGTAATCTCTATTGATTTCTTGGCCCACTCAATGTTAGCCACGTTAGTTAACAGTTGGCACTACATTTGATTCAATGTGTTATGTGATTAATCTCGATTCCAAGTATATAATGAGAAAAAAAAAAGTATAATTCGCATGTTTAAAATTTAATTGAGGAAAAAAAACTGTTGGCGATAATTTGGAAAAATTCATTGGAAAATTACGTTCGCGGCGCAATAAATAAGTGATTAAATTTGAATGTGGGAAATTAAAACGAAAAAAAACAAAGATGATGATAAAAGAGAAAACAGTTTTATAAGGCAACGAGACAAATACAAAGCATTTGTACACACCTTTAAACACATACAGAGTCGCCCACAACACACACACAACGTAGACGAGCATCGCCTTCCCCTCCTCCTTCATTCCCCCTCTTTAAAAGCAGAGCAAAGATTCGGTTGACAAACGTACAACGAATGTTTTGATCATTTGCGTTTGGACTCTGTTGCGGTTTGGATGATCGGTGCCTCAGTCTCTGCCTCAGTCGCTGTCGCTGTCTCTTTAAATTTCGAATCTGATTGCGATTAAAAAACTGTCAAAAAAAGTCGTCGTCGTGTTTTTGCTGTGTTTTGTGTCTCTGAGTGTGTGTGTGTGTTTCGTATTTTTGTGGTGAATAGAAAAGTGTTCATAAATTAGACAAGTTGGCGGAACAAGAGGATAACTTTGTTAATCCGTTTGCCGTAAGTGCAGTTTGGCAACAACGAAACCGCACTTAAAAGATTTATTTCGTTATTTTGTTCTGTTATTATTTGTTATTATTATTCTGTGCACTTTAACCTTGGTACGCTTTCACGCTTCGTTTGCCCAGCAATTAGTTAAATTAGCTTACTGCGAGAGTGCTGAGTACTCGAATGTGTCTGATGATTTCATTCAACTCGAAAATGTGTGACACACACACTCACACATACACACACACACTTGTCACACGATTAACTTTCAGTTTTTATTTATTTTTTATTTTTCGAGTAACTTGCTAAATGCTTCCCATGTTCATTTAAACGCCATCCAATTTACGCGCTGTTAATTCGCATTAAGAACTTCCTGCGATAAGTGCCACATCCATCTCACATATCTGCCTCATATCTCCACAGGCAATTTCATAATATTTATCTAACGTGATCATAACACAAATGCATTTACACTCGCACTTATATTTATACTACATGCACACACATACACATACATATAGATCGAAGCTAAAGCTAAACCATGCATATCTGCGTATTGCTTGCGATTTGTAAATTGTACAAAAATAAATCCTGTAAATATTTACATTGGAAGAATATTAGCGGCGGTGAACGAATGATCAAAATTCAAAATCTTGTTCAAAATAAATCAATGGCAAAAGGTCAGAAAACATGTGAGAATTATTAAGTGATGCTCGAGAGATACCCTGTAAAACTATTTAAGTTCTAAAACGTTCTTTTATATGTATTTAAAGTGTTTATATAAAAGTATTGTAGATCACATTTCTGTCTTTGAGCTAACAAGCGCGTTACACCATCCGTTAGATGGCGCCACAACCATAGCTTAACTCAGTTTGCTTATAATTGTTTTCAATTAATTATTTTGAAAACTATTTCAATTGATAAGCACACTGATATTGTATTTAAAATGGTTATAAAGTAGTCTTGTAGATCACATTTTTACCTTTGAACTAACAAGCACGTTGGTGACACCGTACGTTAGATGGCGCCGCAACCATAGCTAAACTCAGTTTGCTAATTATTATTTTTAATTGATAATTTTTAAAACTATTTCAGTTCTTAAAATCACACTCATATTGTATTTAAAATAATTGTAAAGAAGTCTTGTAGATCAAATTTCTATCTTTGTGTTAACAAGTTTGTTGCTTACACCGTACGTTAGATGGCGCCACAAACAGCGCTTAATTCAGGTTGCTAAATTGTTTCGCTAATTGAATCAATTATCGACACCCTAAAAAACTTCTCAATGAAACTGTAGCTATATTTAGAGATTGAAATAAATTCTAAGCTGAATGACAAATAATACTGATTAGGTATAAAATTGAATTTCTATTTTAGTTGCCGTTAAGCTCATCTCCATCATCTCCTCCCTTTCGTGAATATATTCAAACAACTCATAGCAACAGAGCATTTCACAGCGTTGGCTGTGCATAAAATGATTATTAATAATTTGTATTAAATGCATATGCAATAAGTTCTTTTTGGCACACATTCTGGCAACGCGCTGCGGCAACCTACACAAAATATTCTAGTGCCAATTTCACAGTTGAATATATATTCAAAAATCGTGTTCCATATGCGTTTGATCTTAATGAGCTGATAATGATGATGACTCTCAACGATTTCGCACACAACACAGACAACAGACAACAGATAACTTTTCAGAAGCTGGTAAACACAGTGAAGTAATTCCAACTGAAAAGCAAACAGAGTTCAAAGTGCTTTTAGGGGCGACACTTGGCAAACACTCGAGCACACGTGCAACGTGGCGTATGATGAATGTGAATGTGGAAGCACGCTCAGACGCTCGTAATTCGTTTGCAAAACGTTCGAAAAGCTGTCTCAGTAGCAAATGCGCTTTCCAAATTCAAAGTTGTGTGTGCCGTGCAGCATTGCGTATACGCCGCGTGTTCGAGTGTGTTCGTGTGTTAGAGCGACAGCTAACGACAGCTGCCTAATTAAAGAGATCATTCTTTACTGTACGCCTTCCGTCGTGTTTTGTGTTTCGTTTGACTCACTGCTGATCAGTGTTCTGGTGTTTGTGCTTGCCAAGTTTCATGTCGAAATCGTTGCCCAGCACAGACGCCCTAAATATAACTCATACGCAGCATGTGCAGCACTTAATATGCAGTTTCTGTCCAACTGACCTGCAGGTTGAATGACTTCTGTGTAAAAATATTTTATATAATCTACAATTACTCACTGCGGTTTATTCCTTACTTTATTTGATTTTGAGTTGGGGGATTTCAATAACATAAATCGACGCTAATAAACAATCCACAAATCATTCGCAGAGACACAAATCTCAACGCGCTTTGATTCCGTGATATATAGTACACATACATATACATATCTACATACATGTATCTATCAGATACATAAAATGTGTGCCATTTGGCATAATCCGCGCCGTCATAGAAACAACATTCTATACTCATTCACTGTTGACAAGAAAATATAATAATACGAAAAAAACAAAATACAAATCCACAGTAAAAAAATGAGTATGGAAAATGAGTAAATCAAAAGATGAAAATGAAATGAAATTCAAGCAACAACAAAAACTGTTTCGAAAACGGTTCGAAATTTATGAAAAGCCAACAACACATTGTCTGGCACGGCAGCTGCCGGTTTTCCTTTATTTTTATTTTTATTTCCATTTCCATTTTCATTTTATTTTTTTCTCTCTTCGAGCTGTTTTTGTTTTCATTTCGCTTTCTTTTCTTTTCTTTGCATTTTGTTGCTCAGTTTTATTTTATTTTCTTTCTGTGAATATTGTTTCTTTTTATTATTTGTTGGCTAGTCTCGCGCCCACTTTTGTATATTTTAGTTGTTGTTGTTTCGCCAACAATTTTCGGCTGCCTTCTTCTCGCCAGCCAGATCGAGGCAGGCAGCGAATGAAATGCTCAATATTGTTTGGGATTCCGTTGCGAGACGATCGTCAGGCAGAACGCGCGCGAGACTCGCAAATAAATTTCACAAAAATACAAAACCAATATTCAACAAAATCAAATAAAAATAACTACAAAATAGATTGGATCGTGACAAATTCGCAGTGCAGTCATAAACGTCAAAGATATTTTTGATAAATAACTTTATTATTTATAGAACGTTTTGCGTGGCACAATTTGTCGGTTCGTTTTCAGAGCCTTTCACTTTTGCAGTCAGCCAGCAGAAATTTGTGTGATTTTCTTTTTCTATGTTTCACTCGGCGATTTAATGGGCAATTTACTAATTGATTGCACGCGGCGTATTTAACAACATTTAAATTGTACAAACAAAGCAAAAACCATAAGTGCTAATGAGTATAAATAACAAGTACAATTAACACCAAAAACAACAACAAATATAAAATTTTGCACATTTGCAAAAAAGTGCAAAAAAAAAACACATCGTTAACGGCACTCCCTTTAAAGCAATAAATTATGAAAACCTGTTTATAATTCGATCAACACAGCACCCACAAAAAAGTATTAACTAGGGCAGCAATATAAAAATATTACACATACGCCACCGCATCGGTCCATAGACTTACTCTGCTTGCGCTCTATCCATCTCTCTCTGTCACTCGCACTCTCTCGCTCGCTCTTGCTCACTCTTCACGCACTTGTATCCTATATTGAATGAGCCCAATGAGTGGACTACGTCAGCAGCTAAAGGTGAGTAGACGTCGACCCTTATTGGGGAGTTCATAAAACTAAATCCCCAAGCTCAAGAACTGTTATTGAACCCGCAACTGAACCGAAACTGAAACAGCAGCTAAAGGCTAAACAACCCAAGCAAATGTGGCCAACAATTGTGCAAATATTTATTAAATTAGTCTCGCAACACAGAGAAAAGAAGAGAAGGCAACAGCCTCCGTCAGCGTCAGAGTCAGGTAGTAAACGTAGAAAAACTGTTTCGTCTCACCATTAATTGTTGATGGACTATAAATACAAGTTATTATATTTACTTTATGGCTTGTTTAGCTTTAAGCAAAACACACACAAATACACACAACAATAGCGACAGCTTCTATTATATTTCATAAACGTTTCACAATTCACAAAAGCAAGAGAACTGGGTGACATTTGGCTAACTAGCTAAAATTAGCTTTCATTACGTTTCACGACAGACATAAGTATATTTTAAACAATGCTCTTTACTTCAAACTTTTTAATTGCGTCTGTCAAAATGAGACCTTGTCTATTTGTTGTAATATTTTGGACAATTTATGTAATTCTTAAAAGTAAATTTGTTCTTTATTTTACGTCAATACAGAAATAACAATATTCATAAGTTCTTCCCTTAAAATACTTTAAATAACGATCAGCTTAGTTTATTTTAATAATTCTTTTGACTTTTGTTGTAATATTTTGAACAATTTGTGTAATTCTTAAAAGTAAATTTTCACGTCAATAGAGAAATAACAATATTCATAAGTTTTTCACTTAAAATAATAATAACAATTAGTTTAGTTTTTTTTTTTAATTCTTTCGACTATTTGTTTAATATTTTGAAAATTTTGTGTAATTCTTAAAAAGGGGAAACTAGCTGCTTATTTCACGTCAGTAAAGAAATACAAATATTCATAAGTTCCTCACTTAAAATACTTAAAATAATGATTATAGTTGACCATATATCTGCTTAGTTTATTTTAATAATTCTTTAGAAATGTGCTGAAATTTGTAATTTAAAGGCATCTATATTTCAATCAATTTTTATTAAGAGGAAAAACTATTATACCACCTGTAGCTTCTTTATTCACTCAATTTTTTATCAGTATTCTCAATTCTTTTTATGCCCACTACCCATAGGGTAGAGAAGAGTAAACGGGTATAATAACACAGGTATAAGGAATCTTCTCATACCCCATAAAATATATTATATATATATACATATATATTCTTGTTCAGCTTCAATGAACCCATGTCCGTGTGTCCTTATGAACACCTAGATTTCATGGACTGTTTGTGCACTATAAAAAGACCAGTTTCTAAAATCAAGAACTTTCGTCTTAAAAATTATGTTCTTAAAATAAGACCACTTTAAGAACAAATTACTAAAACTAAGAACATTAGTCTGAAAAATACCAAATTTTCATAATTAGAACAATACTATATTTAACTTACAAAAAGTCTTGAATTCATGGAAATTTCTATTATTTTTTTTTTTAGCTTTCAGTGTTTCAGATAAAGCTATTTTTTTTAGAGTACTGGTTATGTTAGCCAAATATACAAATCGGTATATCTTAGTATGTTGATATATTAATTCAGTATATTTAAATAATGTCAAAATACCAAATATACATATCGGTATACTTTAGAATATTTGGAATATTAATTTAGTGTATTTAAATTTTATGATACCGCACTACTTTGTAAATGTACAGGATATTTATTTTGTATATTGAAATTAAAATACCGTAATGTTTTATAGTTTTTGGTATATTGAAATGATAATACTGCACAGTTTTTTTATTTTTTCGGTATATTTATTTGGTATATGTTGTTACTAATGTTCCAAAGTTTAGTACTTTTTCAGTATATATAAATTATATTACCAAATTGATGTGCTTTTATTGAGAAAAGCTGATCTCTTGAGTATCTTACAGTCGTACACTCGACTATACCTTTCATTGTTTTGAACATAATCCTTGAGATTCTGAAAGCAGCGGTTCACGCAAAGGTCTCTCAACTCTCGAAAGCTGCTTTTCCATTCAGAGCATCTAATTAAAAGTCCTAATAAAGACAGTATTTAAGCAAAAGCTCTACGTTCAGGAACATCAACTGACAATTGGGTGAAATTATCGTAAATGAAAATCAGAAATTTGGGGCAGCGTTCCACCTCATAAAAATCATCTTTGTGGACAACAACATTGTACAAAATACACATTACGAAAATGTAAATTGAAATGATGGTATACTATATATAGTATATATATTTTAACAACTTTCTATGTGTAGTATATGCCAATAATGGCATCTTAATGTGCTCTTTGATGCCTGTTTGAAATTTTAGTATCATGAGACATCGTCAGCCAGCGGCTGCTCAGTGTTTTCAATGGCATTAAAAAAATCAATTGTTTATACAGAACGAAAGAGAAACAAAACAAAAAAAAAAAAAAAGAACGAAGAAATTTACGCAGCACATATAAACAAAAACGATTATTAGCTTTTGTTTCTAGACAATTATTTTGGGTGCATTTCAGGGAGAACGTTGTGGAAAATATTATGTGCGAGAGAGCTCACAAAAATATTGTATAATTTGTGTAAATTATTAAGGCTTTTTTATGATAAACAAATTCGTTTAATAAGGTAAAATGAATTATTGAATTGCGCCATTAAGTTTATTATTAATTCAATTTTGATAATGCTGCAAAACGAGTCGTGAAATAAATAAAAAATAGGCTGAAAAAGATTCTTCCTATAGGTGGCTACATTTATTACAGGGTATAAAGCATTCCAATAGATTCTCATTTGTCTTGTCTTACAAGTCAACGTACTCTTAAATTTGAGCTAAGCATCCTTGTCGACGTTTAACGATATGAAATTTATAAAGTTGACTAAATTCACGAGCATTAAAAGCGAAATTTATGTTGTCTGTGTGAGAGATGTTTACAAAGTGCCATAAAATGTGACTTTAAGTAGATGAAAAAAAAAAACACACAAACACACACTGCCAAAAGAAATGCAATTAAATGGTTATTATTAAAGCATTACATACATTTTTCAAATTACTTTTGTTATTTGTTGTTGTTTTTGTTGTTGCGGCTGTACGACGTGTGAAAAGCAAAAGAGATTGGTCTGGCATAATAAATTTCATGTTTACGTCAACTAACCTGGCCCAAGGCTGCTCTTAGAAGGGATGGAGAGAAAGGGGCGGAGCGGGGCGGGGCATGTGACGCATAGACTATGCCTTATGCATACTAACGAGCCATCGTCGTATTGGAAAATTTAAAGGTCAATTCAAATGCAAGTCAAATGCAAATTATGCAGACGCTTCAACATAATTAAATCGCAATTTAATTTAAATAATCGAAAAAGCAAAACAACGAATCTTGTTTTCATTTGAATTATTGCCCAGGTTTATAAATTGACAATTAATTGGCCAAAGCAATTTGTTCTAATTTTCTTCGCTATTTGCTATGACTGCCCCCATTTGTGTGTTGTATGTAAAATACATCAACACATATATACCGAAAACAACGACAACAACAACAACACTGAATGCCACAAATTCTAAACACAAAAATAAAATTTACTATAAAATGAAAATAGCATTTTACAACACAACGTAATAAACAAAATGTCAAAAACAAATAAAAAGAAAAGAAGACGACGAGAGAAAACGTCAGAGTGAATGTTTATCAAGTAATACCCTATTTTCCCAGTGAGACTAATTTAATTTCACATTTACTTCATTGTTTCGCTTTGGTTCGTTGACGGTTCAGTTAATTTTCGCCCGCGCTTAAAAGTATGCAACAAAAGTTTTGTAAGAATTTCGCATGCTTCTCAACGAACTTTTCCCCTCGGGGCTGTCAATGAGAAACAATTATGATTTTGTACTATTTATTTATAGCACACACACAGCACGAAATTACACATTTTTTGTACAAATATCATATTTACTTTGTTATATTTTATTTGATTTGATTTTGATTCTGATTTATTTATTATTTTTTGTTTGGATTTGTTTCATAGATGCTGGGAACAGCGCTGCTGGGCAAACGTGCCACAAAGGTAAATACACATTACACTAGAAAATAAAATGCAATTTTGTGGAGCATAAAACAAAGGCACAGCAGCACAAATACATTTTCCAATTAGCTTCACAATTTTTCTATTAATTTACTTTATTTGTGTATTTTCATTTGCGGTCATCGACAACATTTTCGGCGTCGTCTCCCAAAAACAGCCTGTCAAAAAGAAACCATTTACAGATGTCGAAATTAAAGGTAAGTCGAAAGCTGAACTCTAATTGAAGTCCGTTGACAGCTAGATGAGTAAATAAAATATATTATTTATAAATAAAGTTCAATACTCTAACTTTATTAAAGCAAGTCTGAACAGCAGCTGCCGTTCAATGAACGTAATTGGCGAAATTAATTGCCCAAAGTTTTGTAGCAAAGTGCAAGTTATTAGTAGAATGGTGTAAACTGTTTGGCTTGCTAAATTTTGCAGCAAAGTTGGCGCTTTTATTAGCAATAATTACATATAATTTGCCCAGCGGCAACACATGGCGTATACGCAATTTGTGCAAAATTTGCAACGTGCAACATGCAGCGTCTAATTTTAGCCATCTGACCGCCTTTTGCGTGTCGCTAGAATGCTAAATTTAATTTCCTTTCGCCATACAAAAATAAGTTAAAGAGATCACTTATTTTTGGCAGCCGCCGACGACGACGAAGACGCCGCACGACAGGTGCACTGACACTTAAGTTATGTGGCTCAGCGATTTCGCCTTTGGATGGTTGAATATTGTTTTGAGGAGAAGCTTGATTATGGCACAATTATAGTATGTCGGGTATTTCTCGGTTTCTTTTAATCTAATCAGAGGACAGGCGCAATCAGAAATTTAATTTAATTAATTTACCTCGCAATTCTCTGCACTGATAGCGCAAGCAGCGAGCACTGCGAAATCACGTGGCAAATCTTTGCCCAAAATTATTATCTATCTATATACATACACACTTGTTTAATAACAACCCTGACTTGCAGAAATGCTGTTCGCAAAGGTCGCTGCAAGTGGGATAATCTCTTAATCCGCTGAACAAAGCGTTTGGAATCTAGGTTGACAATTCCGAAAACACCTGACAGGATGTTCAACCAAAAAAACATAAACAAAAGAGAGAAAAGTCAAATAAGATATTGTCAGCAAATATTTAATCTCTCTTTTTCTAGATCATGTGGGTGTTCTAAGAGACTGACATCATTTCGCTTTCCCAACAAAGCAATTGATCATCAGTGTGACAATGTCAAAATGTCGGGGCTCTTGATCAAATATTTGTCAACCTCAGCGTGATGATGTTGATGATTCATTTATGAGTTAAGTGTACTCTATATAAGTTATAATAAGGTGTGCACCTAATTTGATATCTGCAGATAAAGCAACATTTATTAAGTATTGCCGCCCTCACTCGCACCTCGTCTAAAGCTTATCAAAACATTGAAATCAGTACATTGTCAACTCAATTAAATGCCTTAAGTGACAACAAGCTTTTCGACTTGTTTAGTTAATAGTTAACAGCCTTTTAAGTAGCTCAACTATCATTACCTAAATACCCATTAACTTTAAAGGCTATTACAGGGTATTTTGTAGTCGATTCCATTTATACTTCTGAAACTATTTCAATTTTCAAATATACATATCTTAGAGCAGTTTTCAACACGATTATTCCATTCAATTTCTAATAATAATATTGTAACAATAATATTCAATTTTCAGTTCAGTATTTTCTTCACATTTTAGTATTTTTTATTTAAAACGTAAAAATCTTCTTTCATATCATAAATACATATCTGCGAGTAGTTCTCAACGAAAACGAAATTTTAATTATATTCCTAATATTAATAATACATTTTCAATTCAGTATTTTTTGCAGTTTTCAGTATTTTTTATTAAAAAAAAGTTATCTACTATTAAATATGTATCTTATGGTATTTCCCAACACAATTCTTTCATTGAACTGATAACAATATAATATTGTAAAAATAGTATTTAATTTGCAGTTTTCAGTATTTTTTTATATAAAAATAAAAAAAGTTCTTTATTGCTAAATATGTATCTTAGGGTATTCCCAACACAATTATTTCATTGAATTCAAAATAATTATATTATATATATTTTCCGTTCAGTATATTCTTCAGTTTTCAGTATTTTTTATTTAAAAACATAAAAAACCCTCAATAAATCTCTGTTTTTTAGCTCACAGAAAAGTACTTGACTTTAGGAATGAATGAATGAATTGCAGGGTATTACCAGGTATATGTATTTAACAATAGTTTTGGTAACCTTAGGGTATCTAGAAGTCAGTCAACAAGAATTATCGCACTTGTTTGTTTCAAAATGTTTCTCAATCAAAACAGTTTTGCTGGTAACTTTCCATTTTCTTATTAATCAATCGGAAATTAAATAAAATAATAACGAAAAAATGATGCGAATCTCCGATGAGATCAATCTCGAAAGCAATAACTGAAGCGTCCCATTTATAACTCACCTGTGCTTCTTCTTCGTTTTTATGGTATCTCGTAATCGGTGAAAACAAATAAATAAGGCAATAAGAGAGAATGATAATATTACGACACTCGTTATTGTATCTCATACATACTATGAGTGCTCTTAGTAACTTGCATTACATTCGACCATAAGTATGTGAGAATATATGTATATGTGAGTTAATGAAATCAGAGGAAATCGTGGGGGAAAAACTGATAAAAGAATACAAAAACAAAACAACAAAAAAAAAAGAGGCAACTCGTTCTCGTAATACTCGTACTATTGCAGTTATCTCAGCTGTCAACGAAAGGTGCTCCGTGTTATGTGCCGTGTTGTGTTGTGTGTTGTGCGTTGGGCTATCACCAAAATGAAATATAATACAATATACCATTACCAATACACTCGGCTCGAGTAGAGCTCCCCAGTAGAGAGCACACGGTGTTGGCCAAAAGCGAAAAGTTAGTCATTATCTTGAAGTTTTCGTAGATAAATCGTGTGCGCTGACTGGCAGGCGGGCAGGTTCCCCATTTTTTGTAGGCTCTCGCTTTCACACACATCATTCGCCAGTCAGTTACAGTCAGTCCCTAACCCGGTCGTCGAGCTATCAACAACACCCGTCTACGACTAAACTAAACCGATCGAATGTTAAAGCGAGCGTCCGAAGTTCTTGTGTTGAAATAGCAAATGTTTTGGTGTAAAAAATTGCACGCGTGCCAGAAGCCAAAATTCGACTTGGTTGAGCGATTGACCACTTGACAGATTGCCGTTGAATGTGCGCGTCAATAAAGCAAGTTGTGCTGATTAAATAAAATACAATCAATTAAGGCATATTTGCTGTTACTGTTGTTGCCAATATGAGCAAAGATGATAAGTGTGAGTATAAAAAACAAAAACTAAACACTTTTCCAGCTGTACTTTGGCACAAGACTCGATCACATTCTTGTGTGCTGTTTGCTTGACAATCTAGCCATTTTAGCATTGTGTTTGTGCTTGTTTATGTTCACTTGTAAAACTCATTAAGCACACACCCTATGCGCAATTATTGACAGCAATTTAAACACACTTTGATAGCGTCGAGTTCCGCCCACACAACAACAACAATTCAGCCATCTCTTTTCTCTATTTTATTTGAGGCAGTTGAATGCTGACTGACTCTATCTTTATATGCTTTTGGGAGGGACACTCCTGCACTTTTGATTTATGGTTACGCAACTTTCTTGGTGGCACCCACCAAAAATTTGCGGCACGTTTTGGGAGTCAACTTGAGCTGAGTTACGACTGGCAGCTCGAATTGCTGCCAGAAATAATTAAAAACAAAACCAAGCGACAAAAAAAGTGAAAAATAAGACAGTTTTCTTGGTCTGCCACACTTGCAAATGTCACTGTGAATGGGGCATTAAAATTGCTGAAAAACGACACAATTTCAGCTGGAAATTCTCGCTCGTAGTATGTTTTAAATTGCTATATATGTTGGTTATAATAATACATCAAGTTAATTGGAAAACTCGACTGTCCAAACTCAAAGCTATAGTCTACTTTTTGGCGCTGATTTGAAATTCGAAAATTTGGTATTTTTGGCAACTTTTCTTAATATGTAATAACCAAAAAATTGCTGGCAAAAGTGCAAAAGGGAACGTGCCTTAAATGTAAATTCAATGAATTTATTTAGCAGCTACTTCAAGGCGATCTTCAAGCAATTTAGTTAAAACGTAATTTGGAATACACTTTAAGTGCAATTTTCCAAAGCTATTGCCCGCTTTTGGGCGTTCAACTCTTTTGAGCAGCTGCAGAGTTAAGTGCACGTTCTGCACATTAAATATTTTGATATGATGGCCATTGTCGATTGATTTTCTTGGTTATTTTTTATCGAATGGCTAACCCTGAACCTTTTGATGCCAAAAAAAAAAGAGAAAAAAGAGTTAACAACAAGGGCAACGCATCATAAAGCAATATTTATGCATTGATGGCCACAGCCGCAGACACAGAGAATGTTTCAGCTGCTTCAGCGTTGAGTTGCTAAAAAACAAAAAGACAGCAGCAGAAAAAACCCACACAGCAAATGACATTTAAATGGCAAAATGGCTATCAACAAGCAACGAGCACCCAAAAGAAAAATATAAATAAGAGTCACAAGTTCGCATTAAGCATCTGAAATCAAGGCGCGTTAACAATTCGGAATAAATGTCAAGCTATATGTGTATCCTAGCAGCATAATACGATCCCTTAGTATATGTATGATAGTGTAATAGTGTGTGGGTGGCGCCCTCTGGCGTTGTGTGGCACGTGACTTCATTTGGTTTTCACGCTGCGTGACTGTCGCTTTTCGCTTTTGCGTTTTTCGCTATTGGCCTCATCAAGTTTTTGGACTGATTTAACTTTTTGCCTATTTACTGCTCGTAATGGGCTTCAAGTGGCAGCTCGAGCCTCGAGGGTTCGTTGCGCCACAAAGTATGCTACGAAACTGAAACTGAAACTGAAGCTGAGAATGCAATGAACTGTGCCTTAAATTATTGCAGCATACGTCAAGGCGTATTCGCTCTAATGTGTGCGCATATATTTCGTGTTTTGCGTGGTTCTTTTGTTGTTCACTTTTTTTCCCCCAAATTAATATTAATTAAAAACTTTTTCCTCTCTCATTTCTCGCATGCTGAGCTAAACACACAAAAAGGGTTCAACAACCTACTCCAACTGTGTGTGTGTCCTTAATCAGCGCCACGAAGCGTAGATAAAGTAACTCTAGCTGTCCGAAAGAAGAATGAAATAAAAGGATTTAGGTACAGACCGAGATAAATGACAACGGCTATGGCAACATATTGTGCGGTCTGCTCATTGAACTTTTAACGAATATTTCAGATGTTGTTCTCTTTTTTATTAACTGCCAACTCGCGCATAACCTATAAATTTGATATAATCATTTATCGAAACTTTATGAGCAGGCTGCGCATTTCACACATTTTATATGGCCGCAATTTAATTGTGCATTATATAAAAAAGCAACCAAATTGTTGCATAAACCCCGTTACGTGCCACTCCAAAAGAGATTGAAAGTTCTGCCTTTTGCCTTTGCCTGCTGCAAATCGTTTTCCATCATTTTGTTTTGTTCCGCCCATTCGCTGAGCCAAACACATGGCTGCCAGTGAGAGAGCGGAGAGAGAGTCGACCGTGAGAGCGTCAAATGAGAGCGTCTCAGCTTTACCCCTGCAAAAGCGCACGCACTAGCATTATGTGTGAGTCAGAGCGAGCGAGAATGAGCCAGTGAGTGAGAGAGCGCTATCACTTGCATTTGAGACTCAGCACATTGTTTTTGTTTTTGTCTGGTATCGTTACGTTTGGCGATAGTCGCTTACAAGGTCATTGGAAGACATCTCCTTGCAAGTGGTTGCCTAAGGGGCTTAGCTACAATACAGGGTGCCTGTATGAAGTAGGCCAACCATTAAGGTGCAAATGTGATTGGATAAGAGCCAGTTGGATCTTACGATAAAAAATATAGAATAATCAATAAATCTACTATTCAATGGAAGTGTGCCTAAATGAATTGAATTTATGTTTCAATTTCACACATATTATTTTTTCCCAGTGTATGCACTTTTCTAAAAACCCCACACATGCCAGTAGATAATCTAAGATACGTCTCCCCATTGTATATCAAGATTGCGTTTGTTGCCTCGTCGTTCGTCTCGGCAAATTGTTATAACAATAAAAAGTTTCTAGGCAAGAGGCAATTAAAAAGTCCATCAGCGCGCTCACTGGCGAGCATTAAAATGCATTACGCGGCTTCATTTGCAGACAACAGAACAAACTTATCAAGTTTCAAGCACAAAAGCCCCAAAGTCCTTCACAATCAGCATGAAAAAGTATTTTGAAAAATAAGAAAACAAAAACGTCGCAAATAACAAAAAGAATTTATCACGTGAACGCGCAGTCAAAAACAGTTTTCCATTGCGTTAGACCCGTTGCTTCTGCTTGTCGCGGTCGCAGCCACACAGCACAAACATGTGGTGAGGAATGAGAGAGTGAGAGTGAGAGAGAGAAAGAGAGCGCGCGCAAAATTTGAAGAAGAACGTTATAAAAACAAAGGCAGCAACAAGAACAAAAACAGAAACAGAAACAAGAACAAAACAAACCAACGATGAGGGGCAACGGCGTCGCTAGAGCATTTTGGGACGGGGGTGCTGCCGTAGCCGGCGCAAAGCAATGAATGAAATGAGCCGAAGCGATGACAAACGCACATCGGGTTCTTTTGCCGAAGTGGACTTCGTTTTCGTTTGTCAGCCGAAGCTGCTGCCAATGGCGCCGACATGACCAACGGCAGCAAGCAGCAGGCAGCGCAGTCAGCAGAGGACAGACAGAAAGCAGCATACTTTGCGCTTTGCTTCAGTTTGAATTTCAGTTCAGTTTCAAAAGTCGACGCGCTTGTGAACAAACATAGAAACGGAGGAGTCCGGAGTCCCCAGCACGCCCCTAACTAACTAACAACTAAACTAAAGCAAAACAAACTCAACTTACTAACAACCTCAAGCTGACAATTTTCGTGCTCTATCATTGCAAACTATCGAATCTTTACGTCTTATCGGTCCTCTAACGATTTTATCGGTTTATTTTTCCCCAAAAGTGTTTTGCAGTAGTTTGTTTCTCGGCAAAGCGTAGCACAGCAGTTATTCCAATTTCCAATTTTCATTTCTGGTAAAAATGCATTACAACGTTAACTCAATCAATTTGTCACACTTGCGAGCCCGCCTACCAATTGGCCCAAACGACTTGAATAAACTCCCTAGACGCGCCTTTTGCGAATACTTTGAACCCAGCTGAACTGAACTGAACTGAAACAACAATAGAGCTGAATTGAAGCCATTTGCTGTGTGTGTGTGTGAGTGTGAATGTGTGTGCTGTCCTTGGCCAGACAACTCGCATATCCCGACTGCAAGGCAACCTTCTCGCTGTGGGTGCATTGCGAGCCGGCTGCTCCTTATTTCGCTCTCCACACTGTCTGTTATGTCACTCGACTGTCGGATTGGTTTAAAATTTCTACACATTTATGTGCTTCGAAGCGTAAAATGTGACAGACCGAAGAATACACGTTGCAGTTACATACATCGATGATTAACTGATAACATGATATCATCATCATCGTTATTGTCATTGTCATCATCGAGTCACTCAACAATTTGCCACAATTAAAAATCAGCCAATTAATTTAAATCAATTAATATGAAAATTAGCAACTGGCGAAAGCGAAAGCGAAAGACTTCCCCCGAACTTGACTGCCCCATAATTATGGGCGAATCTGACAAGCCATAAATTGACGAAAGACAGCAGTGCGGCAAGACGACAAGGGCGGGGCTTTTGTGTCCAGCTAAAGACCTTGGGCCAAAAGGCCGAAAACCATTCGACTGCAAAACAACACACACACACATCAAGAGAGATTGACAGCATGTTGATGCAACAGAGGCGAACAACGTCAAAGCCTTTTTTGCTCTGCTCCTCCTTGCCTCTTCTGTAACTTTGGGGCTGGCACTTTGACCTCAATTAGAACTGATTTGTATAATTAATTGCAATTAAAATGCGTAAGGCGGCACGCAAGCGAGATTGCAAGGCCAACAAAAGCGTGAAAGTTCAACAGAAATCCATGCATAATTGAGTTGATTATTTTATGATATTATTTTTACTGCGAGTAAAAAACAAAAAGTGTATATAACTTATATTGTTTGTAGACTATTTATTGCTCCAGCTGAGTTGCTTCCTCTGCCAAGAACAAGTACAATAATCTGTGAAACACTCTTTGCGGTCTATTTTTAAAGCAAAGCGCGTGTAAACGGCAAACGCTGCATTACTCATACGCCTAGTTAAACAACAACAAACAGCGCAGCGCAAAAAAAAAAAAGACAAAGTAATAAGCATAAAAAGTATAAACACGAACAAGAGAAATTACTGCGGCTGCTGCTCAGTGTGTGTGGCTATAAATACTACTTTGCCGCCAGTGGCACATCAAGTAAAAGTACTTCGAATAGTATCTGAAACATAGTATCGAAAGCATCTCAAATGGATCACAAAGCAATCGCAAGTCAAGTGCGAGGTGAGCTAAGTATGGACACAGTTATTAGTTTTTCCTTCCTTTATAGATCTTAGTTTTGCATTCTCACATTGTTGCCAACTGAGTAATTGATCTATGTTTACACTCATTCGAAAAGATAAAAACAAAAATAAAATTAACCAATATTGCACGAGGAACGGGCAATACTTCCTCATGTAGGCGTATCTAATCATCGGTTGACTTATCATTAAATGAATGTACAACTTGCTACCGCAATACTCACACACATATATTTGTAATTCAAGTATCACATGCTATATCATTTCAATAATTTGTGTTAATTCGAGTACATAAAAAAAACAAGAAATATTCATATGCTAATTGCCGGAAAAGCATGTTGTGCATTTTGTTTTACAGTTTGACAATAAACAAAAAATTCAACAACTAAGCATGACAAATTGTTGCATTTCACAAAAAGAGAAAAGAGTGAGAAAGAGAGAGATAGAGAGAGGGAGCAAGATAGTGAGCGTGAGTCAAATCGTCGCCCACATGAAAAACAAACAAACACAACAATCATAATAACAATAATAACAACACACATTTAAAGGCATTTCCAATCTAATCGACACGAGCATTCTTGTTCTATATACTCATATTTATGACTGCCCACTGGCTGCTCAATTGGAATTACCATAAAAGAAAATACACACTTGAATACAACAAAACAAAAAAAGTATTCTTATCGTCCCACTATGGCGAAATTTGTGTGCATTATTACTTTTACTTTTATCTATTCTATTTGCTATGTGGATTATTGACCTCTTATTAATATGTGTTATATATGAGTATGAGTATTGTATTCTGCTGCTAGCAGCGCAATATTTGCGTTTGTGTTGTGGTCAACTTGTTTATCCATTTCAAGAGTTTTCTTTTCTTACGATTTCACTTTCGCAGAAAATGTCCGACACTCTGTCTGTCGTTGTATTGTTGCCTTGAATTTCAATGCAAAATTAATGTCAGTTATGCAAGATAATTAACAGGAAACTACGTTGTACCTGTTTTTTCCTTTTTTCCTCGTAGAATATTTAATTAAAGTTACGCGAAGTGAAGACAAAAAATATATTGAATACTAACAAAAATTACCTGTTCAACAAAGTGCGCGAATTGAATAAGTTCTTTATCGTTATTTTTTTCAATAAAGTTTTTTGTTTAGTTGTTCAATTTGGTTCTTTAGTTCGTACTTTTTCTGTTGTTCATTTGTTCACTTTAGTCCCTTAACTCCTTCTTGTTTCGTTGTTCATTTGTTCACTTTGATTCTTATCTCCTTCTTGTTCATTGGTTCATTTATTTGTTCACTTCGATTCTTTAACTCCTTCTCATTCAGTAGTTCATTTGTTCATTTTGGTTCTTTAACTTTCTCTTGCTCAGTTGCTCATTTGTTCGCTTTGGTTCCATAACTCATTCTTTGCCAGCTGTTCATTCAGGATCATTAGTTCGTTCTTGTTTATTCATTTTGCATCTTTAGTAGTTCTTTTGCGGTATGTTGTCGTTCACTACTGTCTAGCTCTGTAAACTGACGGGGCAACTCTTATTTTTGTTTGTTCGGCAAGAAATTTGAATTGAAATGGATCATATACATATGTAATACATATATGCTGTGGCTATTAAACTTTAAAAACAAAAACTGAATATTTCACTATTTTCTACAAATATAATATAGTGATATTCTTAAAAAAAAGAACCAAAACGGATTTGAAAAAAATAAAATAAAAATAAAGAATAAATTTTAAAAAAATGTATGATCAAAATCGAAAGATGAGCAAACATTTAACAATGTTGACAAAACACATATTTCATATATAATATTTATTTATCACATAAATTCATAGCACGGTTCAAGGTAGTTGACATATTATCAGTGGCTTCTTTTTCTGTTCACTATAGTTACTTTTCCGAGCAATGTGTTTCATTTCCAAGAGCATGAAAACAGCATTTTCAAAGAAAAAATAAATGTTCTTCATAATTTCATATTAATCAATCATATTAATGTGTTTAGTAAAGTGTATATATTCTGCAAGGTATCTTCCTTTTTTGGGCAATATATTAACTCCTTTGGCCAATGTGTTTTATTCACTACAAATTTAAACTGCATTTTCATAAGCAAAAATATACAAATATTCTTGATTTCATATCAATCCTTAATCAAATAAACATGCTTTGTAAATTTCCAATACACTTGTATTGCTTTGACTAGTTTCATCAATTTGCAACTAGCTTTTGCTGTCAACTTTAGCACAAGCAATCGAAATATCTGACTTAAACATCAGCTACATGTCAATGGGATGCCATTAGCATGTCTCCTCAGCAGCAGCAGCAGCAGCAACAGCAACAGAAGCATCAGCAGCACAAGAAAGTTGTCATGGCAACAACTCGTTTCCGCATCCGCTTCAATTTTCGAGCACTTTAGAATTTACGCACACTTGAACTTGACACGTAGCATAGCAAGCATGAGTGTTGGAAAACGCCAGACATTGTCAGTCTATGCTGAAGAGGGACACACAACAACAAAATAAAAAGGGGAAAGAACTTGCAATTGAACTTGAAGTTCAATAATATGAGAAGAGAGCACAAAGGCTTTCATTAGCCGTGCGTGGAAAATGTGTGGATGGAAAAATGCGCTTTGTACTCGTATTGTTGCTGGCAACTTTTAAGCGTTATTTACGACAAGTGCAATTTATTTACGACTCTGGCAACAATTTGCAAGTTTCTGCTCAACTCAATTACACCAACAGCAACAGCTAGCCAGCAGGCAAAGCTTCTGGCCTAATGGGACCCTGAGGCAAATGCCTGAATGCCTGAATGTCGTCATGCAATTATCAAGTTCGATGGCAGAGAAGAAAAGCAACACAGACAACAAAGCGAGGGGGAGTAAACTGAGTAAAGTCAACAACAAATGTTTATGCGAAAAACTTTTTGCACTTGAAAGCAGAAGGAAATTGACTCAAAATTTCATGGCTCTTTGTAGTGAGCAAAACTATAAGTATATGAAGGGGAACGGGGGAGAGAGGAAAGAGGAGATCAACCTGAAGCTGCTGTCAAGTGGTCGTTGCAATTAGTCGCTGCGACACTTACAGATTGCCAACTTTCTGCCTGGCTGCATTTTGACTTGGTCAGCACAAAACTTGGCCCAAAGGCACAGGCAAGGAAGCCTCAGAAAATTCCCAGCGAACTCAACTCAACTCAACTTTGCCTTTGTCCTGATTTAATATTGCAATTAAAAAACTTTTCCATAATTGCAAATGTCAACACTTTACGCAGCTGGTTAAGGACGACAAACAAACAGGATGGCGACAGCCATCCAGGTGAAAGGCGGCTCATTTGCTCATTTGGCCGCTTTCAGTTGACAGTTGACGGTTGACAGTTAGTTGAGCGATTGACATTGTGGCTAATTAGCAAACATTTACGAACTATCGCCGTTGGCCAATTTGCCAATTTACCAGTTGGCCAATTTATTTGTTGTCCATCAGGCCAGCTAATTTGGCCATCACAAGTTGACGGATGTGTTTCATCTCAAGCTGCATTAAGCAGTTAATAAACAGGAAGTTAGTCAAATGATTTGTTTACTACACACATACACGACAAGCTAGCTTAAGCTGCAAATTAATTTACCGAACCTGCTTGATTGATACTAATGTGGTGAATAAGCATATCAAAGATTTATGATTGATCAGCACAGTGAAGAAAAAGTATAAAAGTTTCAGTGATATATGTAACAGTAAGACTGGAAGATACTTGATACCCATTTTGAGTACTTACAGTATAAAAAATACTAACACAAAAAATATTTTTAGTATAAAATTATATCGTAACGTATAAAATATACCGTAATCGTTTTAAGTACTTTCAGTATAAAAATATACTGATATATTATATTAAAATTGTATATATATGTAAAATATATATTTTTGGTATAAAATTATACTGTAACGTATAAAATATACCGTACTCAGTCCAATTACCTTTGCAGCTGTAGTAAGTTTGTATTAATTATTTATGTGATAACTACTATTCTCTTGTTCCCAAATCTATGCAGATATAGTATAATTATGTGTACTAAAATTTCAAATTAGACTCGTTGCTGACACTGATGGAGAACTAATTTATGGAGTCAAAGTAGCATATAGAATAGTATTTATTATAACTAATCTAAAGACTTATAAAAGACTATTAAAAAGTTTATTAAATTAGTCAACTTATGATTGCAAAGTTTTTAGAAGAAAGACTGTTAATTCAATGATAATATTTAGTAAAACAAATGATATAATTATCTAATGCATAAAGGAAATTATTTGCAACATTTTTGCACTAGCAAAGTTTGGCAAACAAGAGCGACTGCATTATTTGCTCAGAGAGAAAGTTTGGTAAATGAAACTTGCTTAGTTTCGTAAAGTTTAGTAAAGAAATAACAATGATTAATAAAATATAATTGTGATTATGTGACACTATTATTGCTACACTCATACGTACGCAAAGTTAGTCAAACTGCATGCAAAGTGAGTCTGTCTGAGACATATAAAAAGCATATTATGGAAATGTTAAATATGAAATTGAATGAAAAGACAAATTAGAGATAAATTCATTGAATAAATATCGATGATTGACATGTATAATTATAAAGTATATAGTATAATTATCTATAGTTTGGCACCCAAACATAAGCTAAGTTAGCTACTGGATTATTAGTATTAATCGAGTCAGTCTGAAGCATATAAAAAGTGTTTTATTAAGAATTCCTGACTCACTTAGACATTGTTTAGTTTAAGGATAATATAAACTAAAATATAATAATATAAACTAAAATGAGTTTTGTAATTCTCTATAATCTAAACAACACAATGTTCTATGCTATTGCAGTCAAGCGTAAGCAAAGTTTGTTAAAGAACAGCGACTGCATTATTCGTTTTAAGTGACTCAGACTGAAGGTGAACAAACGACAACACAGTTAGATATTATCTTAACGATATTCCTGCACCTTCATTGCGTTGAGCAGCGCTAACGAAGTTCTCCAACTACTCAGTATATATGTATATAACTATGTAAAACGAGTGAAAACTCAGCAAAACATATTCAAATGTTTGCTCGTGCTGGCAAACCAAAGTCAAACTTCAAGCTGGAAAGTTGGGAAAGTTCAAGTAGCTGATTTCGTTAGATTGTAAGCTGAATGAACAGATTACTTACGTCTGGGTTAACAACATACTTAGTTAAGCTATGTAGCAAAGAGGATGATAGATAAGCCCGTAGATGGCTTAAGTTTTTCGTTGTAGATTTTTGTGCTTTTCGGGCCATAAAAAGCAATCGACTTTGCTTCGCTCTTTTTTTTTTTGTTGCGGAAATTTGCAGCAGCTGACACGATGCAAAAAATTGAAGCGTCTCGTCAGCAGCTAACCTCAATATGTTCTTGCTTGCTTGCTTGCTTATGTCTGCCTTCAATATTGGTGTCAATGTGTCAATATGTGAAGTATTTACACGTGCGCAATTACAAGCCATACACAAAACAACCGCAGGAGCTCTGCGCCAGCGAATATGTGTCGGATGTTTGGAGTGTGTGGGTGAGACCGTGAGTGTGTGTTTATGTGTGTGTGTGTGTGTGTGTTGGTGGTAACAAAGCCAAAACGGAAGTGAAGCAGAGGAAACATCGCTTGCTGCAATTTACATGCAATTTTACACTCGCATACACTCACACTTGCTGTAGATTATTCGTGTATTTTCTATGCTGCTAAAATTTCCTTCTTTTTTTATACCTGCTACCTATAGAGCAGATGGGTATTATAACTTTGTGCTGGCATCTCCGACCCCATAAAGTATGTAAATTCTTGATCAACGTCAACAGCCCAGACGATATGGCCGACTGTCCGTCTGTCTCTTCGTCCATATGAACACCTAGATTTCAGAGACTATAAGAGATGGAGATATAATTTTTTTTCGACAGCACTTCTTATGTTTGCACACAGATCTAATTTACTTCAAATTTTTGGCACGCCCGTTTTCGTGCCCGCAAATTGAAAAAAAATTAATAACATGCTTACTTTTAAAGCTAGAATTGTGATTTTGGTACATAAAATATAATATTATATAGTATTTATGATTTCTGAAAATTTTTGTTCAGACAAAAGTTGTAAAAGTTATTTAAGAAATACTTTTGTGTTGCCTGCCTACTACGGGTCTTAGTTTCTCTGGTATATTTCGAATGTTGTACTTCAATGGTATATTTGCTATATTTTTACTATTTTTGCGGTATATTAGCTAGGTATATTTTGAAATAGTATTCTAACTTGTTCGAATGTAGTACTATATTAATATAGCTTTTGGTATATTTTTAGTATCTGCACGGTATAATGATTTGGTATATATTTTAAAATTAAAATCGCTTCCATTTATTCAAAATGGGCAACGAGTATCACACAGTCACCCACACTCGAGTGTAGCTTTCTTACTAGTTAGAATGTAGTATATCAATATACTATTCACTATTACTACTATTTTTTGTGGTATATTAATTTGTGGTATATTTAATATTCAGCTGGTATCTATATTAGCGGGTATCTTACGGTCGAGTGTAGCTATCTAACTTATTCTTTTTTGTTGCGCTTGTCTGTTGACTGCAATTGGAGTTTGGCCCAAATCTAAGTCGACTGCAAGTTTGATCGATTCGGCATTGAGCTGCGCTGCAGGCATGACACCCGACCCTTGGCCACACCCCCATAATCCCCCGTCTCCCTCACACACACACACACACACACATACACATTGAGATTAAGGTCTTGTCTTGGCGTGCCGCATATGATGAATGCGAAGAGAAGGTCGCCTACAGCGTCAAGGCCATAAACAATGCCTTAATTACCACACAAGGCTCGCTCGCACATGGTTTAAGGATAATCAGGATAAGAGCACACAGAAAAACCCATTGCCAAACCAACCAAAAATCGCAGTGCGCAGCGCATTGCTTTAAAAGCATATCAGTGAATTGTGATTTTCTTTTGATTTACATATAGAGAAATAATCATAATAATGTAGAACACAGAACAGAAAACAACAACAATATTAATAACAAGGTCAAAACGATGAATTTCGTCATAGTCCGGGGGAATTTCTCTAGCTAGTAGCTATCGCTTTTCCTTTTTCGCTTTTGCGTTGTGAAAATTTCCATTGAAAATCACGCACTTTCTGGTGAATTGCCTTTGATTTTTATGACAGGCTTTTGGTTTTATGTGCGCGCCGAAATATAGCAAAACGGAAAAGTAGAACCAACTGCCAACTGTAGTTTGTATAAGTAGTAAAAGTCTTTGAATGTGCTGCGTTGGCGTATACGTAATATATATATTTTTTTTTGGTTTTTCCAAACTTGGTGTTTTTTGTTACACACAATTAATGGCTGACAATGTGGGCGCCTTTAAGCTGAGGATGTCTGCTTCAGATACACGCTTTATTCACAAATTATGCAGCAAAGTATGAGAATGAGAAAGTGATTTATGTCTAAATGTCTCGCCCAACACTTTAATCATTTATTTTTCTTTCTACTTTTTTAGATCTACGCACAGCATTTGATCTGTTGGACAGAAATCGAGATGGACGCGTCACGGCAAATGAGCTGCAGTTTATGCTCAAGAATCTGGGCATAAATGTGCGTGATGAAATCATACATGATCTCATACGGGAGGCGAGCCATTCAGGTGAGTGCTTGTGCCACTTGTGCCACCCAAACACACAACATAAGAGTGAAAACAACAACGAGCCACTTGAGCTTAAGTTTTCTTAGAGCAGTCAAGAAATCAAGTCAAGAAATGCAACAGTTTGCTGACTGCAGCAAAGTTTTGTGTGAAAGTGTAAGAAAGTGGGGTGGTGAGTGAGTGTGTGTGTATGTGTGTGAGGATGCATTGTGTATATATTCGTAATCAAGTACGTGCTGCAGCTACACAGTAGTCCAGTTAATTAAGTTGACCCAACAAGCATATCAAATATTACGTATACGTAACGTTGCCAACGCTGCCTGCCATTGTGCACTTCGTTTCGTGAATAATTGAACAGTTTAATTAGTTTGCAAATGCTGCGTTGTTATAGCAGTACTATAATCCATTCAATCACGATGCTAACACCATGTTTAGATCCATTGTATAATCGAATTTCGATGCGTAAGCTCGACCAGCTTTCGCCAGCAACCAGCAACGGTCAAATGGCGAAATAGCTACTGTCAATCCGCATTAAGCCAATTTGTAAAGTTTTTTCATTTAATTTACTCGTTAGCTAATGCAATTTTTATTATAGAAATTCCCAAGCGGGGCATCTTCTTCTCGCGTCGCATTCCGCTTTTCTTAAAGCGCATTTTATTAGTTTTCTTCCATTTTTTTTTCGCTTTTTTTGTTGCCCTTGCAAAACAGCGACCGAGTTCAGCCAGCTGGGCATGGAATGGACTGTCCTCTGTTTACTCTGCTGCTTCTTCCTTCCGCTCTTCGTCCTTAGAGTCCTAGCGCTGTTCTGCTCGCTGTGTCTCGTTGTTAAGGTTGTCGTGTTCATGTTTTGTCGGCATTTGCCTTGTGGCCGCACATTGTTGATTTAATTTATTTGATATTATTTTGATGGGCATTTCTTGTTATTCATTTTCATTTTCAGTATTCATTTTCAGTATTCATTTTCCACACTGACACAAAAACATATTAAAATTAAATTAAATTAATGCAGCCTTGCAGAAAATTGAATTTTGCGCTGCAAAATGCAAATGCGAAAATTGTCTGCACAAACTTTATTTGTGTGTGGCAAACAAATTGCATTGAATGCATTTCATTAATTATATTATCATTTGTCTCATCATTTTGCGAATATTATTTATCGAGTGCATTAAAAGTTGATCATATATGAAGGCCAAAAAGCTGCCCCATAAGCCATGCAACAAAGCTGCGAATTGAAATCACAGTCACGCACATCGCCCATTTGATATAGTACCTAACACACACACGTGCTTTGTGGCACAGTCACACACACAAACATACATCGCGGCATAACAACAAAGCAACAGCAACTGTTGCTGACACAACTCGAGAGTTGTTTTGATGCCTGCCACTGTCAGACGCCGCAGGGCTCGCTATAAGCACACATAACTCACATTTTCAACTATATATTCTACATTCTCATTCACATAAGTATATATTTTATATTTTATGTGTATTTGTGTTTGTATTTGCACATTGCTCTGCCCTGCATTCGCATTCACATTTCTTTGCGAGACTTCTACAAACAATGACAACAAACAACAGCCGTCGACACGTGAGCTTAAAACACAGACAAGCCACAACAACAACATAAATCCTATTCATTTGCCAAAGTTTAACGAAATTTCGTTTTAAGCGAATTGAATTTGAGATAATCAGCAAATATATGAGCTGTATTTGCTTAGTAATTTAACTGATCATAATATTGTATTGTTGAAGGAGAAAATCCCATTCATTTGCCAGCGAATTGAATTTGAGATAAGCAGCTGATTCCAGAGCTATATTTGCTTAGTAATTTACCTTAACTTTTCCATGGAAACGTCATTTATAAATTTAGGGAAATCGATTTAAATTTGAACCATTTTTTGAATTATCATATTGAATATTATATTCTTTTGTAAACATCAAAACCCTATTCATCTGCGAATTTAGATAATCTGCAGTTTATGAAGCTAAATTTACGTATTAATTTAGCTGTTAAAATTACTCAAATAAATCAATAGCAATATGAAATATATTAAATACTTCTTTGCCAAGATTTACCAAATTCTATTCAAGCTAATTGCATTTGAGATAATCAGCAAATATTTGAGCTATTTTTGCATAGTAATTTCTCCCAACTAAATTGACATGGAATCAATCATAATTTAAACTAAAAAGCAACTATGAATAATAATAATGTAAGGACTTTTTCAACAATAAAAATTCTTTTCATTTACCAAAGCTTACCAATTTTCTTTAAGGCAAATTTCATTTTTATACTTTTGCTTAACTGTGTTTGTTGAGCTACTAAGCTTTTTTAGTAGCTTTTATTCGCACGTCTATTGTTTATAAATAAAACACGCGAATTCAAATTAAATGTTTATTAAATGGCACATATGTTCGTATATGTAACCACCACTTTGGATTATTTGGCTGTGACTTGAACACTTTCAAGCTTCGCCACCGACACGATATACAAGAGTTTACAATTGAAAGACAAAGCAAGAGAGACAAACAATTAGCCGATCGAACTGCAAGCGATCGCTAACAGCGAGCATACAGCGCTGCCGGCAGATGCAGCGCTGCTGGCAGACGCTGTCACAGCATTGCATTAACATGCGCTGTCTGCTGCTCCCGACATACTCCCGCCGTTGAAAGCCTATCTTTCAACATCATCCTTCAGGGGCAGTAGACAGAGTTTGTTTATGGCTCTCCGGGTGCTGCCACACGTCGTCTTTAAGTCGGCAACTCGACACTCGTCGTCCTTGCCAGGGATGAGCGCCATGACACGGGCTAGCGGCCACCGAAGAGGAGGCAAATTTTCGTCCTTCACCAAGACCAAGTCGTTGACTTGGAGACGACGATCAGGAGTGCGCCACTTGGATCTTTTCTGGAGAAGAGTCAGATACTCCTCCCGCCATCTAGTCCAAAAGACCTGCTGCAGCTGAGTGACACGCTGCCAACCATCCAACCGATTGTAGTCCAGCATAGTTAGGTCGGGCTCTAGAATCACGGTTGGAGGACCACCAAACAATAGATGAGCGGGAGTCAGCACATCCAAATCGTCAGGACTCTCTGAAATGGATAGGAATGGACGACTATTAATATTATAGCAATCCTTGGAGCTGATCGCTGACAATGGATGCTCTTCGACAGCCTTGGAGTTGTAGCTGGCATCGCCATAGATCTTCAGCAAAAAGGTCTCCAGCATAATATTGGTCTTGAAGTCCCAATTGTGATTGTTATTGGAGCGCAGCAGCTCGCTGCGTTGACCTCGCATTATGATCAGTTTGCCCTCGAAGAGCTGCAAGAAATGTGGCGTCTCATTGAACTCGTAGAGCTGCACAAACATCGCCTCCGCACCTTGCATCGACTCGAAACTAGCCATGGCAAAGCTATCTGCCTTGGCAATTGTCTCCGCAGATGCCTCCGAACCGTTACGCTGGTAGATGATACTCTTGACGCCCACACTGGCCAGATCAGCGGCCACAACGGTGGCACACTGAACGGTGTACTTGACCACATAGGAGGAGTTGGTGGTGAAGAACGTCACTTTGGTGGCCGGCAGCTCGACCAGTTGATCGCCAAAGATGCGATACAAAACACGCTCGCCACGTCCATCGTCCACCAACTGTGTGTCCGCTGCCATCTTGGGGAGTTCGCACAGCAGAACCGCATCCAATTTGCCAAACTTGATGGAAACAGGCTTGTGGCCTCGTGTGCTATCCTGCCACACCGTCAGCCAGTTGCCAAACAAACGCTTAAACTCCACGGGTTCCTGTCCCTCGAGCACACGCACCACGAGCGTGCTGTTTGCATACTTCTTTTTCTTCACAAATGCACGCCCATTGCCCATGGCCGTGAGAGCATCCGCTTGAGTGGCTTGGGCGCCAACCCACAGCCAAATGCTTTGACCATAGTTGTCGAGCAGATAGACGCCATGCGCATCGCTTAGATCATCCTTGCTGGGCATGCCCACGTGCAGTTGATCGAGATGCAATCGCCCACGTTGATTGCACTTGTAAATGCGAAACTTGTTGCTGCTGCCATTGATATCGTCATTGGTCTTGGAGTCATAGCTGTTGCTGTCCAGCTGCTGATTGGATTGAAAGACACGACGTTGCTGCAGTGGCAACACCATATTCCATGCCTGCTTGTGCTCCGCACTCATCGACTGCTCGTAGCCATCGCCAACGATGCAAATAGTGTCAGAATCCTTGCCACGCTGTCGCTGCACCCAGGCGACCGCACTTCGACGCTCAATCGAGGCACTCGAGCGTCCAATCCACACAAAGTGATGGCCTCCATCTGCAGCACCATGATGTAATCCGAATTGAAGTGTGACCACTCAATCTCAGCCAGCTCAATAGCATGCAGCCACTTGCGACCGTACAGCTGAAAGAGGCGCACCTTTTGAACCGAGTTGATCAAGGCGCCAGAGAGTACATCGTAACCCTTCTTGAAGTAGGAGAGAAAGCGTGCGCTTCGTGATTCTGCGTCTCGCGATAAATGGACGCCACATTGCCTAGATACGAGTCCAGCTCCTGAATCTTGTGCACAACATTCGAGCGATTCTGTTCGCTGATATTGCTGCCCAGCCAATAATGTATGTAACGCTCCAACGGCACATTCGGCTTTTGCTCGCGTGTGATGGTCTCGTGATTCGCATAGTGTCCCACTAAACTCGATGCATAAATGATGTACGCACAGTTGTCGTAGAATGTTCCATATTGTGCTCGAGCAACGGCTTCTAGGCGAACCTCGTCGATCTTCCACAGCTCAAAGGTTAACGCATGCTTCGGCACCTGGCGGAATGTGACATCCACCTTCAAGTCGGGTATTGTGTTTGGACGCACCTCCTTATAATCTCCACCGAACGTGGGAAGTTTGAGCTCGGGTAGACGACGTCTATTAGCGCGGGCACCGAGGCCATTAGCCGAAGGATCGATGGTCTCATCACGCCGCGATGTGGGCGACCCAATCAATTGACGCTCACGACTGTCAAAATGCGTCCGAACACGCGATTTCACTTCAAGAAAACGCTCATCGAAATTGTCCCGCGTTTCACTACCGATCTCATTATAGTCAATCTCCTCCAGCGCATTCTGAGCTAAGTCAAATGAAGCTTGAGCACGTTCTAATAGCTCCAACCATACTGCTAATTCAGATGAATTACATGTAGCTAGCCTAACTTCAGAAAGCGACGCATCGAGTCTCACAAGGCTATCATAGAGCGATAGAACCTTCCGCTTGAAAAACCGCGCGCGACTTTCGACAGTAGTCGCTTGCTCGTTTATCGAGTTTTCCATTGCTAGCAGTTAACCGCACTTTTGCTAACTGGCAATTGCTCACTTTGTATGGCAAACTTACTGTGCAGCGCAGCAAGAAAAACGCGTCAAACCGCGATTACAAACGCGCGCGGTTTGCTTATGCACAGCGGCAGTTCAAAGCAAGACAAAACGCGTCAAACTCGCGATCACAGACGCGCGCTAGTTGCTTAAGCACAGCAGCAGCTTAAAGTGAAGCGCACCACGGAAAACGCGTCAAAACCGCGATCACAAACGCGCGCGAGTTGCTTACGCACAGCAGCTGTTCAAAGTTAATCAGTTGATTAGCTGATTTAGATCACACAAACCGAGAGCATAAGAGAGAGCAGCAAGGGCAATGTACGCAGCTGCGACAGCGGAATAGCCGAGAGCATAGACAAGCGACGGAGAGCGGAGAAGGTTCGCATATGTACATATATGTATATATATTTAACAAGCGGTGCATTTCTGTTCTTGCATTCTCCGTTGTTTACGCATGTTCGCCGTTGCTCCGTTGCTTGCGAACCTTCTCCGCTCTCCGTCGCTTGTCTATGCTCTCGGCTGGGGCCTCCAAATGTTGAGCTACTAAGCTTTTTTAGTAGCTTTTATTCGCACGTCTATTGTTTATAAATAAAACACGCGAATTCAAATTAAATGTTTATTAAATGGCACATATGTTCGTATATGTAACCACCACTTTGGATTATTTGGCTGTGACTTGAACACTTTCAAGCTTCGCCACCGACACGATATACAAGAGTTTACAATTGAAAGACAAAGCAAGAGAGACAAACAATTAGCCGATCGAACTGCAAGCGATCGCTAACAGCGAGCATACAGCGCTGCCGGCAGATGCAGCGCTGCTGGCAGACGCTGTCACAGCATTGCATTAACATGCGCTGTCTGCTGCTCCCGACAGTGTTATAGAAAAGCTATATTAATAAATTTAATGAAATCATGCGAAATTTTATCTAAAGAAAAGCAAATATAAATTTTAATGATGATGATAAAAAGTTTTTGCAAGCAAAAAAATGCAATTTGATATAAATTTAATACGCTAAAGTTTATCTTCTGCGAAAATGAATATTGCGGAAAAACTATTTTACACGAATTAATTTCACAATTGAGCGAATTGCCTAATTAGAATTTTTTGCGTCAGTTCTCGTTATATTATTTCATATTTCATATATTTTAATGGTTATTTAAAAGTTATTGCATTACATGTCAAAGTATATGCTCCAGGCTTACCATTTATATTGAATGAAATGATGAACAGGAGAAATATAATTACCTTAAGCGTATCGCAATATGCGTCACAGATAGAATTCCAACGAAAAACCTATAAAACAAATGCGTAATATAATTTGTATTTGATTAAAAAATTGATATTTTTCTGTAGACTATTTTTCTGTAGGCTATTTACTATAATTATGGTAGTTTTTTATTTCATTAAACCAATTTTCTTATAAAAATATGGCTGCGTAATCCAGCTTTAAAATTGTTTAAGCTTTATATATACACTATTGTAGTAGCAGTTATAGTATTAACGTCTTATATATTTTGAATAATACGGATGCTCGTATAACAAAAAGATATTTCACAACGCGTGTATTTCATTTCATTATTTGTCTCCCACTCTATATACATTTGAAACGAAGCTCCAGTGGGTGAATCCTTTCAAGTTCTCTTTTTCTATGTAATGCGTAAAATAAAGCAAGCTCAATACTAAGCTGCCCCAAAAAGTATGCTATGTTTTTCACGCTTTTTCTTTTTCCTGTCAATGTACTATTTTATTTTCGAGTTATCGAATTTCTTACTAAATTAATTAGTATTCTGTTACCAATAATAAGACAGATTAAACTGCCTATAGATAATAATTTAATATTTAATAATATTATATAAATAATGTACCCAATGACTATAACACAACTTAGTTAAACACCTTTTACTACTGAATCGAGCAATAAATTAAATTTGCTTTAATGCAAATTAAGAGCGATAAGCAAATATCGCAACTTGAACTTATTTTTTGCAATCTACGAGTCTCTTGAGAAGCATTCTCTCATAAATTCGGCATAAGTAAGCGTATCATTTGGGATGCCAAGTACTTGTCGATGGCCAGCATAAATACGCCTAGAAATGTGGGAAATTTAAATAATAAATTATTGACATTATTGCGCGCAATTGTTTATTTTCTTCTCTTTTTTTCGTGTTGTTGTTGTTATTTTGCCACTGCCACGTAGTGTCAATATTTTAGCAACAAATCGTGGAGGAAGCTTTTGTTGTCTGCTCTGCGCTGTTTTCGACACATTTTCTGCAGCTTTTGCTGTTTTTCGTTGCTGTGCAAACACATTTTTTATCAATTTGGCACAACAACAGAAACAGCAACAACAGCAACAGCAAAAGAAGAAGCAAAACTGTTGAATGCTGCGTAAAGCGCGCACTTTATGGCTTCATTTACATTCCTTGGGTTTCACTCCTGCCCAAGAGTACTGCACACTGATTTAGCTGTAAGTGCGAAGGGAGAAATCGCCTTTTGCTCCAACCATTGGCCAACTTATTTATGCGCGTCTTTATGTGGCCACGGGGCTCAAGCACACACACACACACACCAACACACACCCATAAAAAGGCGCAAAGGAGCACGTTGAGAGTGCAGAGTGCTTAACCTGGGGGTCAATTGTCGCATAAGCAGCTGGAACGAAACGCAATGCGGCACTTGAAGTGGAGTGGATGGGGAAGTGGAAGTGAAAGTGAAAGTGGATGGAGCTGACATTTGCGTCGCGCTTTTTCGACCACAAATTAATTAAGGCTAAAATGGACAGGCAACAAAATGTTATGTTATGGCCTGTGCACCGAAAGTGCCCTTTAAATGCATTAAAATAATTTAAATGGCTTTGGCAGCGGCTACACAGATTGCGTGCTATTCGCGAGGCACAACATAACACACACACACACCAACACACACACATACACAAGCACCCCCGCAATATTGCACTATGGGAAATTTGAACTGTTCTTTTGAAATAAAGTCAATACTAACAAGTGAGCAAACTTATAATATATTTATTATAATATAGTAAGAAAAGATCATCAATTACATAACAGAAATGTTAACTTAACAGCTAGTCTTAACATATAAGCAGGGTTGCCAATGCAAATTTATACATTTCCCCAAAAATCGGGATAAAATTCCCCAATTTGGGGACAAAAATCCGCTGATTCCCCACAAATTCCCCACATAGGTTTTTTTAAATGAAAGTATAAAAAGCTGAGTATAACTCATATTAGTATTTTTAATTAATTAAAATAAAAACTCAAACAGTTAACATTCATATTGTTTTCCATATTTTTGTGGATAGAATTTTGTTTGACGGGTTGAACTTGACGCTGCCGCCTAGTTTTTTAATGCCTTCTCTTGCAGCCATAAATGATACAACAGTATCTGTATTCATTCGATTCCGGTTTTCCGTTTTCAAATTCTTAAGAACACTAAATTTGCGCTCGACCGATGCATTTGAAAAAGGCAGTATCAGCAACGACGAAATAACAATTTTCATATTTGGAAACAAGTATTCTCCCGCAGCGTTTTTCAGACGAAACAATTTACTCTAGTAACATTCAGCATCAATGTTATTTTGAAAGTTCAAGCCCATGTTGACAAAAATCCAGCATTGCGTGAGCTCGCCATTCATCGTCTAATTTTTGTGCTGTCACAAATTTATAAATGACAGGAAATCAAAAATGTAAAAATCCCCGCATTTTCCCCACATAATGCCAATCCCCAATAAATCCCCAATCAACTTAAAATTCCCCGCACTTTGGGGAATTCCCCACAAATTGGCAACCCTGCATATAAGATTTTGAAGTTTACAGTGTAAACTTTACACATTCAGAATAGATTAAAATGTTAAATTACATAGCAGAAATGTTAACTGAAGCGTCCAATCCTAACATATAGTAGATCATAATCACGGTTGCCATTCCAAAATAATTTTTTGTACCAAAATTTTGAAAAAATGTACCAATTTTAGCAAAAATGTACCACCAATTTTTTCACGAAAGATTTTTTGTATTTCACAAATTGTGATTCACAATATATAACTATTTACGTTGTTATAGACCTTAGATTGGCGCATACATATTTTCTCAATTGACACAATACATCGCAAATCGACTGTATGCGATATTTTCCAGTGTTAGTCATAGTTCAATTTCTAACTGATAAAAAATTTGTGTCTGGTGGAACAGAGCCCTTTGTTAAAATAATATGTGTGAACATAAAATTTTGTGAAAAATTTAAATTCTAGACCAGGCATATTGAAAATGTACCAAATTGAAAAAAAATGATCCAATGTACCAACGCATAAAAAATGTACCAGTTTTGGTACATTTGTACCAAAAGTGGCAACCGTGATCATAATGTTTAATTACTTAACAGAAATGTTAACGTTACATTCTAACTCTATTGACTGTTAAAGTCATCTCTTAGGAGCGAACAGATAGTCCAAACATTAATGTTAATTCCACAGAGCATTTTCAAATTAATAAATTTTCAACAAAAAAAAGTAATACATGAAAATGTTAACTAAATGCTTATCACTCATGTTTTCACTAAGTGTCTAAATCATGTTATAGAGTTTTCAATTCTAATTAACTCCTGTTTGCTATTTCAATTTGTTAGGAATGAAGCACTGTATTCACAACTATTTGTTTAATTTTGGGTAACTAAATATTTTAGCAAATATGGATGCATTAAAATATCAGTGTTAAGGAAAAATATAATAAAATTAAAAATAGCTTATAAATAACTTATAGCTTCTAATAAACTTAACTTAAAATTACAAATTGAATACGACCAAACATTTTGTTGAGTAGGCTTTATTGGTTATTACAGCCTGTATATGGGTATATATAACCCAAGCAAAAAAAAAACGCATTAGAAAATCTGCCACTGAAACTAGTCATATTCCCCATAGTGCATTGATTCAATCTGTTTTAGTCGGGGCATAAAATCGCCATTGCGTGTTTGCGACTTGTTAAGTGCCAAAAAGCCAAACAGGCAACATTTAGCTTCATGTGGTGCTCTCTAAATGTGTGTGCAAGAGTGTGTGGGTGTATGTGAGAGTGAGCGCAAGTGTGTTTTTTTTTTTTTTTTTTTTTTTTTTTTTTTTTTTTAACAAGGACGTTGACGCACCGCGGTACGTACAAGTGGCCCTTGCGAAACCAGGACTATGCCTGTTTAAACTCCTGTCTACTTCTCCGCCGGAACGACCGTTAAGTATTACTTCGGCGGAGAGTATGGCCTTATTGGCCGTCTTCCGTTCTCCGGGATCTTTCTTCCCGCCGTAGCTCCTTCATGACTGCGTTCGCCATTTCATCTGCAGCCTCCCAGTTGTCCATGTTTGCCAGCATGTGGTATACAAGATTCGATGGCGTCACCGGTTCCCCATACTTCCGTTCCACACTTTCTCGTTCCCTTCTGAATCTCGGACAGTTAAAAAACACGTGCTCGGCGTCTTCCGGGTATCCTATCCCGCATCTGGGACAGAGTGGGTCTGCCTCATGCCCAAAACGGAAGAGGTAGTCTTTAAAACAGCCGTGTCCGCTCAAAAGTTGCGTCAGGTAGTAGTTCACCTGTCCGTGTTTCCTATTTACCCATTCACTCACTCCCGGGATGAGGGTACGCGTCCATGCGCCTTTGTTGGATGAACTCCACCTGCGCTGCCACTCGCTTAGGGAAATCTGCCTGTTCGCTGCTCTGCTTCCGCTGTGGGTGTTACTGTTCAGCACGAGTTCTCGGACGTGGATATCAAAAGGCATCAGACCTGCCAGTACTTCGGCGGCTTCACCCGACACAGTGCGAAACGCACTTGTGATTCTGAGCGCGCACGTCCTGTATACCGCTTGTATATCCCTCGTGTACGTCCTGCATTCGATTGCACCTACCCAGATTGATGCTGCGTATGTGGTTATCGAACGCACTACACCACTGATGAGTCTGCGGCGCAACTCCTTCGGACCTCTGGTATTTGGCATTATTCGGGCCAATGCAGAGCATGCCACTGATGCCTTGTCGGCTACTAGCTTCAGATGTACCTTGAAGGACAATCTGTGGTCTAGTATAACCCCCAGGTACTTGATGTACGGTCGGGAAGTTATGACTGTACGACCTACCGTCAGGTTCGCGGTTTCCACGGTCTTCCTCGAGCTTATGAGTACCGCCTCCGTTTTGTGCTCTGCTAGGCTCAATCCTGCATTGGTTAGCCATTCTTGGGCCTGTACGATTGCCCTGTTGGTGGTTATCTCCAGTTCACGTAGGTGTTTGCCTACTGCCACTATCGCCACATCGTCCGCAAACCCGATCATTTTCACGCCTGGTGGAAGTCTCAGCCGTAGAATGCCATCGTACATGAGATTCCAGAGGGTCGGGCCGAGGACCGATCCCTGTGGGACTCCTCCTGTGACTTCGTACGTTTTCGTTCCTTCTCTGGTTTGGTAGCGAAGAATTCTGCCATTTAGGTAGCTTCCTATTATGCCTATCAGGTATGGGTTTATGCTCAGGTTGTTCAGACTTTGCATAATCTTTTCCCAGTTCGCTGAATTGAACGCATTCCTGACGTCTAGGGTTACTACCAGGCAGTACTCTTTTTCACCCCACAGCCAGCGTTTGCCTTCTATGGCCTTTTTTGCCAGGTCTGTCACCTCCTGGATTGCGTGCCTTGTTGATCGGGCCTTCCGGAAGCCAAACTGCGACTCAGAGAGACCCCCAACTCTGTCAATCTCTGCATTGAGTCGCGCGCAGATTACTCTCTCGAGAGCCTTGCCTACCGAATCGAGCAGACAAATGGGTCTGTACCCGGAAGGGTCTTCAGGTGGCAACAAGCCACCCTTTTGGTATTAGGACCAGGTCTTGTATCTTCCAGACATTAGGAAACACTCCTTCCAGCATGCATTTGCTAAAGGTGGAGGCGAAGCACCTTGGTTGGATCTCGAGGGCCTTTCTAGCAACTGCACTCGGTATTCCGTCTGGGCCTGGAGCTTTCCCTGGCTTGATCAATCGTGCTGCCGACAGGACTTCATCCTCTGTCACTTGGGCGAACGTCGCAGTATCGGTAGCCATCCCATATGCCGATCTCGGCTGGCTTGGGAATAGGTGTGCTACTGTTTCCGCCAATAGTTCTGGGCATGTTGGGCAAGCTGGTCTGAATGCGTGGAGTTTTTTCATAGCCAGTTTGTAGGCTGAACCCCAGGGGTCGGCGTCGGCTTCGTCGCAAAGCTCTAGGAACAGCTTCCTCTTGCTGCTTTTAATCAGCGATTTCAATATGCGCCTTTTTTCCCTCAGTGCCTGGTGATGGGCGTCTGCTCTGTGGGATCCAAGTGTAAGGGTCCTCTGGTACCTTCGTCGTGCCTGAAAGCAATCCTTGCGGGCCTTGGCGATATCCTGGTTCCACCAGTATACAGGTTGGTGCTTTGTACCTCGTCCTGCTTTACGCATTGATGCATCGCATGCCTGGGTTAGCTTGGACATGAGCTGCCTCGTGCTGTTTGCTGCCGAGCCGTTGATCTCCAGTCCATGGAGCATGGATTCGAAAATCTCTTTATCGAAAGTTTCTGCTCTGTATCGGATTGGCCTGTTGGGTACCGAGGGGGAGGAGTGTCTGTGAATTTCCGTAATTACAGCTTGGTGGTCACTATGGGTGTATTCACTGCTAAGACTCCAGGAGGCTCTCGGGGCTAGTGAGCTACTCACAAAAGTCAGATCAATCACTGAACCTGCCGTTCCTCTACTAAATGTGTTTGCACCCCCCCGATTTAGGAGTACTACATCTAGTAGAGCAACAGAGTCCAGGACTGCCCTACCTCTTGAGTTGGTGCATGTGCTTCCCCATTCGGTCGCCCAAGCATTGAAGTCTCCAGCAATGAGGCACGGGGTTTTACTTCTCGCATCGTTGACCAGCTTGTCGAGAATGCTGTTGTAGTCCGCCTGGCTGAGTGACGGGGCCAAATAGCAACTGTATATGTACAGACCCTGTACCTTGGCACGGATAAAGCCGTTTTGGGCCATGACCTCGGTAGCTGGTGGGGCCTGCTGCCCACAACTCCAGACGGCTGCCTTACGCGATTTATCTCCAACCCAAGTGTTGGAGGATTTAATGCGATAGGGTTCGCTCAATATAGCCACGTCTGTCCTTGTCTCTCTAACTTTTTGCATAAGCAGGTCCTGTGCTGCCTCGCAGTGGTTCAGGTTCAGTTGATAGAACCGTGTCATCTTCCGCTTGTTTTGCTGAGCGCTTTTTTGAGGTATGGGCACCTACTGCTATTCGCCGGGTGGTCTACTGCCTTCTCTCCTTTTCTGCTGCAGAGTATACATTTTGGGGCCTTGTTGCATAGCTTCGCCTTGTGGCCTGTTTCCCCACAACTGAAGCATGTGTCCTTGTACTCAACTGTTTCGGTGCATCTACTTGCTACGTGACCGAAATCCATGCATTTAAAGCAGCGGACTAGCTGAACCCTTCCTTCTTATGCGACAGATAACCCAGCCTACTCGCACTTTGCCAGCTTCTACCATCTTATTGGCCGAATCGACTGGGAGTCTCAGCGTTGCTGTCTGCGTTCCTCCGTAGGCCTTCCGGAATGAGACAATGCAGGATTTTGTGATCCTCACCTCTCCGAACTGTGTTATTAGTGCCTCCAGAAGTTCCTCCTCAGATGTCACTTCGTCTATGTCCTTCACCTCTATGACTGAGGACTCCGTCAGCGCTATCACCTCTACACTAGGGCCCAGGAAGTCTTGGACTGCCTCGTGTATACCCTTCGTGATTGGGTCTGCTGACTTTTCGAGCTCGAAGAGAAGTTCACCCTTTGCTGTTTTCCGTATGCCTCTGACATGGTTGGCAAGCTCCTTCAGCTTTGGCTCGGCTTTCACGGATCGCAGTATGTCAGCATACGATACGTCGTTGGACCCTCTCACTATTATTGCGTCCGGCTTAGCTGATTTGGTCCTTCTGGCCCGCTTTGGCACCTTCTTCCACTCCTTGCTCTTGTTGGTATCGACGCCTGGTTGGTGGATTTGCGGCCTCTCTTGAGGAGCTGCCGCCGGTTTGGGTTTGTGAACCTGCCCTCTTGGTTTTTTGGGTGTAGGCGGCGGTGACACCTTGTCGCCTCTCTCCTCTCTGGTTCTCTTGCCTTCTGCAGCCCTTGGCTCCGGAGATGTTTTCGCTGCCCTCTCTTCATCCACTGCCGCGTAAAGCTCCATGATGTTATCGATCAGGTTCCTCATTGGTTGGTGGATTGTGCGTCTACCTTCCAACATCTTGCTAAGAGCTCTTATCTTTTCTCCCAACACGTCGAAGCTTCGAGTACTATCGATAACGGCTCCTTGCGATTCCCCTCCTCTATTCTGTGGGGCCACCGAACACGTGGGTTCCTCTGTAGGATCCTTCGGATTTGCCTTTGGAGATCTAATCGTCTTCTTACTGCCCTGGAAAGGATTAAATATGGGCTCCGAACTATATCCGCTCTCGCCGTATTTCACTCTCCTGTGTAGGGCGCTTGTCATGTTATCTGCGTCGGTGGCCAAGTTCGCCACCACCGAGGCATTGCGGTCAAAGGATTTCGACGACCGGGGGCCCGCTTGCTCACCCCTCGAAATCGCCGGTACTGGGGATCCGACTCCCTGCACCGTAAGGTTGGTTCCTTTAGGACCTTCCATATTGATTATTATCTTCTGGGAATCACCCATAGCATTTGTTTAAGGTCTCACTGCCAGACCATGATCGCCTTCTCGCTTTTGCTGGCCCTTGGACGGGTGTTCAGAGGGCTACCCGGGCGTTACCTGACCCTAGTGGTCGGCGGTAGCGAGCTACTTGTCGAGCTACGATTGGAATCGATCTGGCCCCTACCAAGTTAGAGGCAGTCAGAGTCTTTCCGCTGTGAGGCGCCAATCGGTCACGACCAACACCGTTTTTGTTCACCCTTTAGTCGCCTCGTACGACAAGCGGGTATACTGTGGAGGAATTCTATTGCCCGCCATCCACACGGGTTGAGCGCAAGTGTGTGTGCGTGTGTATGTGTGCGTCTGTTTTGTGGTTGTATTTATGCGCTGCTAAATTAGTTTGCACTACGAAACATGTATGCGACCGCATGTCAAAGACACGACTGTCTCCACGCATTATGGCCAAATGCCACCAACAGGTTCAACTTCTCCCCCTCCCCCTCCCTTGCGTGCAACCCCCTCTGCTGTCTGGTGGCGAGTGTCCACACAAATTGAAATTGCCTTTGTGCATTCGGTAAACTTTGAAGTCGCTATCTAATCGAATCAGCATGGAAATGCCAGCCAGCTCGTTGCCAATTTGCTTTTCACCTCTCTCTCTCTCAGCTTCTTCGCTGCGGTTTTTTGCAAATTTGCATAACAAATAGACTCCCGCGGGTCGCAGGCAGCGGGGCGTCTACATCAAATGGCCTAAATTAAATACAGCTTAAGATGCCGAGCAAATTCTGATCAAAGCTTCGAACAGAACAGCAAAAAAAAATGCAAATGCTTCTACGGAAAAAAAGGGGCAAAACGGGGGAGGGAAGAAGAGGGTGTGAAGAGAGGTTAATTCAACTCAAATGGAATTGGCATGCAACAAAGAAAACACCAAAAAAAAGAAAGCATCAGAAAAGTATTCCAACTGTGTTGGCCTAGATAGCAAAAGGGCAAAATACATTAACAGCCAAACTGGAAAATCAATCGAAGTTAAAGCCAAGTCATGTGAATTGGCGCAGTCTATCAGATAAGTTGGTGTTTAAAAGCAGCTCAGTTTAATGCGATTTTAAACAAAAGTTCAAGCAAAGTCAATTTGTGCAAATTAATTGCTATTCACGAGGATTAATTAAAGCCAGGAAACATTTGAAAAGAGTACCTTCTTAAATCCCAAAGAATAAACTATGATAAACGAATGTCTAGTGATTTATTAATCACTTTACAATAAAAGCCTTTCTAATAGCTTGTTGTAGGTTAGACAATATTGTGTTCATAAGAAGAAAATAGGAAGATAGAAAAGCTGTTAAATATAAATAATAATAAAAAATATTCATTCAGCAAAAGCTCCTTGAAGTTTGTAAAATATCTTTAGAGAAAAGTTCACTAAATTTATTAAAAATGTTAACAAACAAAAATCATTTGACGATAAAGTTTCTTAAATTTATTAAAAAATAATAATAATAAATAAAATTAATTTGACGATAAACGTCTAACCAAATGCATTTCAATTTTAAAGAGTGCTTTCCAAAACTCGGTTTTTTATTTTGATGAACTCCATAAGGGAGGGAAAAGCGCAATATTACGTAATATAGTTTAAAGAATTCAAATTAAAGAGAATAAAATAAGAAACTACGAAAACACATAAAATAAATTCATAATTTAGCGATAAAAGCCTTTGAAAGTTTAGATAATATATAATGAAAGTTAACAACATAGAATTTCCAGAATTTGTCGCCTGCCACATAAATAAAACAAACTGAAAAAATTTTAAAAATAAGTAAAGTTTATTCTAATATTATAGTTCTGTAGTTCAAAAGATAACCAAATTTATTACAATTACTAAGAGTGTATTCTATTTTTTTCCACTTATATTGAATCAATTTATTCCACGTGAATTTCATTAAAAGCCTTTATCAACTTCTCAAATATTAATTAAATATATTAAATGCAAACAACATATGTATGCTAACACTTCAAACAGCGTATTTTACGTTTTGCCCAAAACTTTATTTATGGTATTTTATGTGAATTGCAAAAAAAGCCGTTATCAACTTTTAATGAATTTGTATTATAAAAACGAAACTAAAACGAACCGAAACTACTAGTAAAAAATTGACAGCAAAAAAAACGCATTAAAACTTTGTTATAACACAAAAAATCACGTATTTTGCCGAAACGCGTTAAGTATACGCAACGTAGAACATGTTATATGTATATTTGGCTGTTTAAAGTGAAAGCATTAAAGTGAATGCTGTTCGACATTTAATTAATGGTCAGCTGCCATGTGTGTCGTCTGAGGTAATTTATTTCACAGCCAATGCACACACACATAAACACGGAGAGAATGAGAGAGATAGAGAGAGGAACATAAATACATGGTAGTACATGTGCTTATTGTGCTCGTTGTTGTTGTGTTTGCTGCCATTTTGTATAGTCAAAGACAGCGCTCAATGTTTATTGCATGTTTTACAAGCCAAATGCACTAAAGAGTGAGCGAGAGGGAGAGAGTGAGGTAGAGAGAGAGAGAGAGAGAGCGAGGGAGGCAGCCGTAGAGTCATCGACAGCTGCAGCTAAGGGGCAACAATCAAGCAGCACAAACACACGGCAGCTCGAGTTCCGTTTCCGCTGCACGTTGCACGTTGAGGTCAGCAACAGCAACAGCAGCAGCAGGTGCATTTGCCAATAATTGATTGCATTTTGGCATGAAGCTGTTGCCAGTTTTGCCATTGACTGGTTGCAGCAGTTGCTGCTGCTGCTGCTGCTGCCATTTGTTATTGGCCACACAAAAGGATGTCGTTTGGCTGCACACTGCAGCTCGAACACCTTGCCACCTGGCCACCTTACACCTTACACCTTGCCACCTTGCAACTTGTGGTTTTGTCCTGGACTTCCTCGATGCAGCTTATAAGCACTTAATTTGCCCAAGAGCTTGTCGGCAAATAACTGCAGCAATTGCAGTTGGCCGCAGGCTAAAATGATTACATCAACCTAAAGCAACTTCTAGCTGTTGCTGTTATTTAATTGTGTAGCCTGATGTTATTATGGCCAAGGCGAGCACAAAGCTTATCGATCAAAGACCATAACAACATGCTGTTATCACAAGCTGCAGGCATTCATTTCACGATGCGCGACTCGTCCCCAAAATGTCCTTAGCGACAATGGGAAAACGGCACAACAATAGCGATGGCGAAGGAGAGCGCACGGGAGGCGCACATTTTCATTATCCTTGGACTCGCCTTCGCTGTCGACGACCATGCGAGGCAAACATTTAGTTTTTGTATTTAAAAATGGAATGACAACAAATGCCGGAAAATCCTCGACTCACAAGAACCAGAAATCCAAGTCCAATTCCAAAATGAAAATGCTTTCGTTTTTCTTTTTTTTTGTATACCCGCTACCCATAGGGTAGAAGGGTATTATAAGTTTGTGTCGGCAGGAAGTGTATGGTTACATGCTAAAAAAGGTATCTTCGACCATAAAGTATACAAATTCTTAATCAGCCCGTCTGTCTGTCTGTCTGTTCTAGATCTCAAAGACAGAGACAGAGCTATAATTTTTTTCAAATTTTTACCACTTCTACTCCCACAAATCGACAAAAATCTATTAACAAATATAATTTTTTCGCGATTAATAACTATAGTACTTATGATTCCTGATAATTTGATTGTGTTCGGATAAATATTGTAGAAGTTATTTAAGAAATACTACTGCAGTTGGGTTTTAGCTGCTTTGGGTAACAATCTGGTATATTTTGGTCTCTATGGTGTACTTCAACGATATACCAAATATGGATGTCGTATATTTTTGGCAATAATCTGGAATATTTCCACCTCCATGGTATATTTCAATGATATACAAAATATGGTCTTCGGTATATTTTAGTAATTTTTGTGGTATATTTTGTCTAACAATTTAGTATATTTTTACCACTGTGGTATATTTCGATGATATACCAAATATGGATTTCAGTTTGTTTTTTTTTTCAACAATATACCAAATATGTCATATGTCAAATATGGCATTTCAATCATATACCAAATATGGAATTCAGTATATTTTAGTATATTTGTAGTAAATTTTTTTATAACAATCTGGTATATTTCAACCTCAATGGTATATTTAAACGAAATACAAAATATAGCCTTGATATATTTTAGTATTTTCTGGTATATTTTTCGGTATATTTTAAAAGTAATGCCGCACTGTTTTGCTTTTACTCAAAATGGGTAACTGGTATCTCGCAGTCGATCACACTCGACTGCAGCTTTCTTATTTGTTTTTTTTTTTTGCTCAACGAAATGTCAGCTGCACACGACTTGACTGAACACACAATACAACACAGAATACTAGAAAAGCAGCAAGAGCCATACATTTAGTATGCGCAGTGGCTCTGGCTGAAGGATGACATAACATTTGCTCAGCGATAAGTCAACACACTAAAAGATTCCTTGTAACTTGTCTAATTGATTCGAATGGGCATCAAGTTTTATGACTTTTCATGCATTTTTAATGCCCAGCACCAACAACAACAACAACAACAAAGCAGACCAGGCACTTAAGCAAACACACTCACACATGGGGCCAAAAACATCGTAAACTTTTTCTAGCACTTTATCAAGGTCGATGGCTTGTGAGGGGGAGGAGAGAGGAGGGGCAGAAGGCCAGTGTAATTACCAAACATTTTTGCAGATTTTTCTTGCCGTTTTGCGACGTCACCAAGCAAAAGTCTCGTATGTTTGTATCTTTATGTCCTTGGCATTGGCATTGCCGAGGGTGCTGGCAGAGGAGCAAGGCTTCTGCGTGGGAGGAAGGGAGGGGGCGTCAAATCAGGCGACGCCACAAACTAGCCCCGAAAAAGCGGAACACAGAGAACGCAGAGCGAATGCAACAAAATGGAAACTTGGCAACTTTACAATTTATGGAAATTACCTGACTTGAAGTTTTCTCTTTTCTCTTTCATTATTTTTGATTTCTTTTTGGTTTTTGCCTGCGGCTTTATAGTTATGCCATAAAGATTGGCGACGACCTTGGCCTTGAGGGGGTGGCGATGAAATTTTTGCTATCGAATGCATATTTGGGGATCTAGAAAGTTGATCAAAACAAAGTTGTTAAATAAACAGCACTGAAATAACTGCGCCCAAAAGAATGCTTTGCATACAATTTTCGAGTTTTGCTCACTTTTAATTTATTTATGCCTTTTTTTTGAGCGGGCGCTCATTATTGTTGCCATGAGACGAATTAGCAATTCATATTTTCAAGCCAAACAAATTGCAATTAAAAATATTTTCACTGTTTAGCTGTAGTTGGAAGGCGGAAGCAGCACGGGAAAAAAGTTACGCAATTATATAAGCTGTGCTCATTTTTTTTTGTATTTTTGGCCACAAAATTTATGCCAAGCAAGATTATCTTTGATTTGCACTTCATTTCGGCAAAGCTTTTAGCAATTGTATAACCAGTAAACAAAAGGAACGCGAGCGAATAATTTACTTGCTTAGACGCTTATCTTTAGGGTATCTGAATAGTTGTTGCTTTCAAAGTGATTTTAGATGGTTTCGTGGTTCTATGCTTAAGGTCAAGGCTATGGATTTTCTCTGTTGCTGGCGCCATTTCCGGAAGTCGGCAAACAGCAAAGCGCTAAAGGTTTTCACTTTGGGTTTTATCTTTGCACTTAATTATAAAAGTTGTTGCGAGACGTGAGTGGTGCTAAGATAACGGATTAACAGGCGTTGTGGTGTGTTTCTCCATCCCAAAAAAACAAAAAAAAAAGAAGAAGGAAAATCGCATTGTATGCGTAGCAGCAAATGTGTTTGACGACGACCACCTGAGCGCACAAAAGTAGGCAACGTTTCGTTGCACTCGCCACACGCCGAGTGCGCGCAAGAGAGAGAGCGAAAGAATGAGTGTGAGTGTGTGTGTGTGTGTGGATGTGGATGTGTGTGGGTAAATGGCAAATAACAATGACCGTTTTTCTCGATGTTGTCCTCGTTGCTGCCGCTTGAAGCGTGTAAACATTTTTCAACTAGCACAGCAACAACAAAAGCAAAGCTTTCAATTATAAACCCCCCATGCGACAGCAGCATTTGTGTGTTACACAGAAAGAAAAAACGTGCTATAATCAAGCATAAAATCTTCAACCAAGATTGTAAGATGTCAAAATTAAACCAAGAAGGTTTATTCTTCAATTATGATCAAAATCAAGAATAAAATCTTGATCCAAGATTATACGATGCCGAAATTGAACCAAGAAGGTTTATTCTTAAATCATGATTCAAATTCTACAAAAATTCTAGATTATAATCTTGTTTCAAGAATGAAATCTCTCAAAATCGAGCCAAGAAGGGAAAATCTTAAATCAAGATTAAACAATCTTATAATTAGAGCTTTTAAAATTAAAAAAGGATATCGTGTTTTTATTACACAATTACATTGATGTATGAATTAATTATATTAGTTTTTAGCATTTGTCCCTTTTTTATATACGAGCTGATTAGAGCTTGAACCCAAGATATACTTACTAAGGAAACAGCAACAACACCAGAATTAAGATTCTACAGAAGAGAATTCCAACATTTTAAGAAAAAACTTTTTTTTTATTAAGATCGAAAGTTCTTTAATCAAGACACATTCTTGAAGCAAGAATTTGTTATAAGACTTTTCAAACCTAAAAATCTTAGTTTAAAATTTTATGATTTAAGACTCAAAAAATCTTATATCAATATATTGCAATCTTCTTTTCAATCTAGAAAAAACTGATTTATTTAAATTTTTAAATGCAAATTTCGCGTAAAAAACTTAGCCTGAGATATTTCAAACCTAAAAATCATATTAAAATTTTTTTTGTTTTTTAAGATCAAAAATATCTTAAATCGAACATTGCAATCTACTTCTCAATCTAGACTTTTTCTCTCAGTGTAATCGTTGCATTTGCAGTTGGCGAGCTTTTACTGCTAAATCGTGCACTTACCCCACGCTCTCAATCTCAAACTTTCAATTACAGGAAACGGTTTAATCAACGAGGCCGAGTTCCTGCAATGGGTGGGCAGAATCCAAGCACTGCGAGACGACCAACAGCAGCAGCAGCATGACAGCGATAGCGCCAGCACTGCCAGCAAGCCGGTGGACGCAGACGATGATGTCACCGAAGACTTAATAGCTGCATTTAGGTAAGTACTGCAACTGCAACTGCAACAAATACAACTTCACAACAATAACATTATCGTCTATATTCTCAGAGTATTCGATCGTGATGGGAATGGTTTTATAACGCGAGATGAACTGCAGACCGCCATGGAAATGATTGGCGAGCCCTTGAACGAACAGCAACTGGAGCAGCTGCTGGCAATTGCCGATTTGGATCAGGATGGTCGCATTAATTACGAGGGTAAGTTCCCAAAACATATGTGCAGTTAGCACAAGGTTAGGCTCTGGGTTAGGCTCAGGGTCTCTACTCTCGTTCTGTAGTTGTGGTAAAGGACCCATAAAAGTGGAACCACAAAATGCTTTTACACTTGCCACAGCCATTCGCTTTGCTACCGTTACTGTCTGTGCGTTAATCAAGCTGCAGCATAAAACAGGCATAAACAAACACACACACTTACATATAGGTGTATAACCTTGTGCCAATATTTGCAAAAGCCTCTGGAGAGCGCCTCACTCATAAATCAGCTAGACAAACACAAATACACACGGCAACAGCAACAACAAGACAACAATCGAAAGCCCAAGTTGAATAACCTATGCCAAGATACAGGGCGCAGCCATTGCCCCTTCTGCAAACAAAAACGCACTTTTTTTTTATACGGCCGCATTATTTGTTTGTTTACCCGCAACGTTGTTTTAGTGTTTTGTGGGTGCAACATGCCATAAACCAAAGATTGCTTTGCTTTTTCTTTTTTGGTTAGCTTTACCACAAATCGGTTTAAACTTGGCCGATTACATTGTACTTACAGCAGCAAAGAATACATATATTTGATTTCAAGCGGCGCCTGCAAGTATGCAATATAAAATTTATGCTGTATATAAAAATCGCCATGGGAAAGTATGCTATACAATATTTGCTTTGACGGCAAAGCTGTATTTTCAATTACGCCTCAAAGTATGCAATGCAATGTGAAAAGTTAAACAAGATTCTTTGCCGAGGACATTTCTCTATTTACATCTTCTATCAACTTTTGCTGGTAGCAACAAAATAAAAACAGTTGGCTAAGGACGTGCTCTGTGCTCTGTATATGTGTGTTTGTGTGTTTGTGTGTGTGTGTTGTGTTGTTGTGTGTCCCTTGCGTGGCATTAAATTGATTTACTAAACACAAACTAATACATTGCCCACACTCACACACACTCACACAGCCAGAAGATGTCCCTTTCAAGCTCGAGTATCTGCTGTGTTGGTCATGTCTACAACACAAGCACATTTTTGTGCCTTTGTGTGTGCACTCGGTGTGTGTACTTTGGCTTGGGTTTATCATTAGGTTCATATGCCGTCGCTTTGCTAGTTGATACTTTGACCTTGTAACGCATGCCCCTTTGCTGTTGCTGTTGCTGTTGCCCCTGCCACCGATTTCCCCCCTGCTATTTGTTTGTTTGCTGGCATCTGCAATTTATTTATTTCACTTTATTTACTTTACACCGGCATGTACGACCAGCAGCAAAAAAGCTGCTCCCTTTGATATATCCTGTAAACACAACTATCACAATGATCAGAATTTAATCTCTGAGAATCTTTCGTAATTAATTTCATTGTCTATCTTAATCTTTTGAAATGCTTAACTTAATTCTCATACTATTTAATGAAGGATATCCTTTAGTCGAGCATACTCGCTTGTTTGCTTTGTTTCGCTGACATTGCATGTTGTTCGTAGGCGGTTTGTGGGCGTGGTATCGATGATTCGCTGCGCAACACGTTGAACGTGCGTCCCCCGAGGGTCTCCTTTAGGCCAAAATGCCTTTCATCATTTTGTTGGCCATAAAAGTCCGCTCTTCTTCTTTTTTTTCTTTTTTTCTTTGGGCTTGGGTAGAACAGTGTCAATTATATTGCATGTGGGTGGAGCTTTAGTTTATTTGGTAGAGAAAGATTTTCAACATTTTAACAATAAATTCTGACATTGACTTTGATTCTTTTTCTTTTCTCATTCACAGAGTTTACGAGACTTTTGCTCTAAGTCCGCAATTGAGTGCAATTACAAAAAAAAAAAAAACACACAAAACACAAAGAGAATGGCGAAATGTTTAACAAATTCAACTTAATTATTAAGTGATTACTAACATACTCAGACAACAAAATTGAATGAATGTTTTATACAAAAAAAAGAAAAGAAAGAAAAAAATAAATTTATATTATTAGTTATGTTAAGAACTTGGAAGGAATTCGAAGGAACACAAGCACACACACACACACACACATACATAAATCTCACTTTGAGTTGATCTTCATCATACACACACACACACAAACACACAAAATTAGGTTCTAAATCATGCGAATTCTTGAAATTCATTTTTTTATACGAATTAAGTTCATATTTGGAGCAAGCTATAATTAATGCATAAATTATATAGTTCGATGTGAAATCATTACACACACACACACACACATACTTACATATATATATGCATATTCGGATAAGTCTGAGCGCGTGAGTGATATTGTGTTTAGGGTGCTGCAAAACAACAAAAACAGAGTATGTAAAAAAAAAGAAATTTAATTACTGCATATATGTAGAACGAACGTAAATTAGTTAAAATGCTTGTGTTTTAAACAATAACAACAACATCAGAAGAAAAAAAAACAACAACAAAGCCACAAAATGTTTCAAATTTGCTAGCTTAAGCATATAAAATAAATGTTTACCATTTAAATAAGAAATAAATTTATAATAAATAAAAAACAATTATTTTATTTCGACTTGGAAAATATATGAAATAATGATATATGGAATACACAAAACACACATCAAGAAATGCGCAGAAATCATAAAAGTTATATTAAATGTCGAGAAATATGATTGTTAAACTATTTAAAGATATATGTATAAAAATATATAAACTATTTATTGGAAAAGCAAACAATTATCAAAATGCAATTGAATTGCAAAATCAAATTGAAAATCTCCAACAACAAATGAAAATAAACAAAACAATTGTGGAATTTTCGAAGCATATAAGAAGTATATATTTTATAAAAAAATTTTGATTAAAATAAAACAATTAAAATCAATATATCAAAATCTATATTACTACAGTCTATTGTCTAGTCATCTAAACTTCTTTCTTCCATAAGTTTGCTTCCTTTAAGTTGATTTCATAAAATAAAATAAAATAAAATAAAACAGAAAATAAAAAAATTACCAAAAATTCGAGTCCATTGCATCGCCGTCCCGGTACCATTAGTTTATAGCAGATATAAACAAAATCGTATTGTGGTTTCAAATATTTGAAACATTTGCAGAGTTAACTCAACAATATACTTATATCCATTTATATAAAAAGTGCTCTTGATTGATCGTCACAAATCAAAATAAAATACCACATATTTAGCGAGAGAGAGAAAGGGAGAAGAAATTCACTAGATGACGCAATAATTCATCAGGTCAATGGTACAAAATAATCAAATTGGAAATACAAGGAAAGCAAACCACAACATTTTTTGATGGTATTTACAAAACTGGAGCAACAAACAAATTGAAACAAACGTTTTTTGGATTGAGCATTGAGCATCTAAAGGATACATGTATTAAAATACCGAAAATAACCGTTTGTTAACCGAAAAAATACCAAATAAAAAATGTACTTAACTGAAGTAGATTTTTATGACATCTAATTGTGCTTAAATTATGTATATGCAAATCTATATGCCTACCAATACTATATATACTATATATATACTTAATCTATACAAATACTGGTTTTTTGTTAAAGAAGAAAATAATAAAGAAACTATTTAATATTACTTACACAAAATTAAGACATTATCTATATGCGTACATACCTACTTACATATGTATGTTAACTGTAGTTATTTTTGTTTAAGCATTAATAATTTCATAATTTCTAATTGTAAACAATGAAACGAAATGGACATAATAAAAGATAATACACAAACGCTCAACGGAATCCACTTGTTTTCATTAATATTTTCGATTCAAGAGTATAAAAAAGCATGCTGCTTTTTTTGTGTTGGTATTAAACACCTTGAACTCAGTAAAACTTCAAACAGTACTAAGAAAACATTAATAGGAAAAAAATATTGTCGTTCACGTTTGTTTGAACGTATCTAAATTTTACTCTGTGCATGCCGTGTATATTTTATATAAAAAATAAGTCGTTGGAGTTAAAAGTTGCTTACGGAGCATGAGTGATATGGATGACAAGGTAAATATGCAATGGAACACCATAAATTTGAATTCTGAGACTTCGATTCCTCGGCATGGTGAGACCGTAAACTACTTTAGACGTGCTTGAGATTTTTTTAATATCATAAAATCAAAAATCTGTTCAAAACTACGCGCCCTTCTGCACGGGCTGTGCATAATTTGCACAATCTCAATTAAAGAGTAACCAAGTCTCGATTCTCGGGATTTCTGCCTTTTTAGTATATCCAATTCATTTTATAACCTTTAATGACTATGGTCACATCTCGATAAACAAAACAGCTCCCAAAAACCTTTATTTTGTAAGAAAAAAGTAAATGAATTAACAAAAATAGTATAATTTTTGTTTAAGGAAACTAAATTAATTTGCATTTAACTGCTAAAATCAACGGCGTTTGCCATAAAAATATCGATTTTACAACGTCAACGTATCGATAATTTCATCGGTCTTTCTCCACCACTATCGCGGAGCACTCACAAAATCAATTTTTATAAAACCGAGAAAAACGAAAGAAAATTTCAATTAAACGACAGTGCAAACTGAATTAATTGTTCATTGTATTCGTTAACGTTTTCGTGTTTGTTTGTGCGACATACAATTACGAGGGTTCGCAAACCCAGAAAATTTACGACAGAGTGTTGAAAATAAAGCCGCAAAAGTGGATACCGATAACGTGAAAATTGAGGATTTGATGGACTCTGATCCTGATATTGAGTTCATTGAAAAGGATAGCGGGATGTCTTCATTAGGTGGCAGCAAGGACGAGACCCCAGAGCGTCGCACTGTGGCCCTAGTAAGTGATTTGCCACAAAAATAGGCCTGCCTCCCCCCAACAATCGGCTCCCATTCTAAATGCGTGCTCACGTAATTCGAAGAGTCTCACGATTATTACCATCATGCTTATCATGCGTAGTGTATTGATTATATTAATTACAATGTGCTTTTCTTTCACTTGCAGCCTGTCAACGATGAACCACAAACGGAGGGTGACAATTACGATGATGTAAGTGAGCGCATGTCTTTTTTTCTTATTGTTTTCTGTGATGTTTGTAAACAGCTTCATTTCTAACCTCAAACAAAAAAAAATATGCTTGCTATAGGAACCCGATGAATCGTTTGGCGAACGCATCTTGGGATTGACAGAAATGTTCCCGGAATCGGTGCGCAATGTTGTTGGCGCCGTCTCAAGTGCCACAGTGAAGAGCTGCCGCGGTCTGTATCAGTTCTCGTGCAGTGCATCATGGATATTCTTCACCAGCTCCGTCATACTGTTTGCGCCCGTCATCTTTGAGACGGAGCGCGCCCAAATGGAGGAGCTGCACAAGTCGCAGCAGAAGCAGGTGCTCCTGGGTCCTGGCAGCGCCATGGCCCCCTCTGGACCATCGCCCAGTTTACCATTGATTCGTTAATTAATCTTTTTCGATAACCATACATAACATAAACAACATACATATATTAGAAGGATTAGTTCTATGATGAGTAACAGCGCGCGAGGGACTCCCAGATCAATAATGGAATTAATTTGCCACATGCTCTAGATTATAAGTTCAAGTCCCCAGCGTCCTGCCAGTGGAAATAAAACAAACAAAACAATAGCAATTCCAATTAACAAACAACAACAACATCCATTAATACACACAGCATTTAAGCTGCCTTGAAGTTGCAAACAGAACTTCTGCTTATATGGGGCTTAGTACGAGTATTTGTAGTTGGCCCACAAAACACACAACACAGAAACACACACACCAAAACAACTTACTGTTTAATAACAAATTAATAAATTACGTTTATTAAGAGTTGAACAATCTACAGTCCACCGAGATACTCTCGCGGTATAGGATGATTCATGAAATAGCGCCGGAATTCTCCAGCATACTTGTTGCGCAGTCCTCGCTCGCCAAATTCGTTGAAACGTTGCGCCAGAAACACATAGACATCGAGAACCTTGGCATGCGCCGACAGCTTCTTAAAGGATTGTGCGGCACGCTCGAGTATCTCCAGCGATTTGAGCAACTGTGCCTTGCGTGCCTCCAGCGCTGTGATGGCCAACAGACAGCGCACAAACACAAAGTCAGTTTTGGCACGCTCATACAACCCGCCGTTGATGTGTATGTCATCCATGCTCCGTTTGATGGCCTGATAGGCCTTCTGCGGCATGCCCAGCAACAGCAGGACTTGAGCCAACAGCATGTCAACCAACGCCAGCTCGTAATCCATTTGTGCATCGGCCATATCCTCGGCCACACGCAACAGCAACGTCACCGCCTCGCTGGCAAAACGTCCCTCGGCTAAACTGCAATACGCCAACAGCACCTGGACACGCATGCGTACCAAAAACGGCAACTCCGGCCGAGCAGCCAACTTGTCTAGCAGTCGTCGTGCATTGTAAAACTCCCGCTTTGCCACATAGATGGCAGCGCGCTGTTGCATGGCACCCGCGGCATCCAACAGATGCAACTGATCGCAGGCCTTGAGCGCATCGTGCCAACGGCAACGATAGATGCCCGATTGTATGATCACATGACACTGACTGATCATCCAGCACTCGGCGCCCGGCATGCGAGGCAGTTGCTGGCAAGCGCGTTGCAGCAGAACGCGTGCTAAACGCAACTCCCCTTGGAGTTGCAGCCACAGCGCAAAGCTGGCCAAAGCGCTGCCTGTGCCAGCGGCTCCATGACTATTGAAGCGATCGCGCACCGACAACAGCAGCTGGGCATAGAGGGCCGACAGCTCGTGACGTCCGTAGGCGCACCAGACAGCGCTGCGTAGCGCCAAGGCTTCGGATGCATGATTGGCCAGATTGTTTCGATTGGTCAGATGATCGCTGTGCTGCAGCAGATCGAACAAACGCAACGGTTGATAGCCGGCCACAGTGCCCAGCTTAACCGCAAAGTGCAAAGCTAGTGTGTAATTCTGCAGCAGATTTCCATCGGCATCGCTGATGTCTGCGACACTGCGTTGTACATAAGACAGCGGCAACTCGTTGCGCAGTAGACAATGCCAGGTGTTGGCCAGATTCAGGCTGCGCTTGTCGCCATGCTCTTGGGCTAACATAATGCTTTCACGTAGCGCTGCAAGTGCCTCGTCACGATGTCCGAAGGTGGCATGCAATACGGCCAGATTGATGCAGAAATACTGATAGCCCTTCTCCTGGCTCATCAGGCGCACCGGCGAGCGATCCAGCGCACGATGCAGCGCCTTTAGGGCATTGTAATAATCTCGGACACGCAACTGATTCATGTAGCCCAGGAAATAAGCTGTGGTGTTTAGGGGCAAATCCTGTATGATCTCCTGTACTTTGCGTTCTAGCTGCTTTGGCGACAGTGCGCTGCTTTCGTCGTGATCAAGCAAATCCGACTGCTTGTTAATGAAGAACTTCGCCTGTTTGGGTGCCCATTTGCATAGCGCATTGCGCTCTAAAGTGCATAACTCTGTGTCCTCCTTTTTCACTTGTGTGACGACAGCAGCATCGCCAGCTCCAGTGGCAGGCGGTGGTGGTGGCGCTGGCGGGGAATGTGTGCGATGCAACACACCGCCGGCAACGGGCTTGCGTGGCCCAATTGCCAGTGCACGTATGCCCTTCTCGTAATACGCACAAATGTTGCGATACATGTGCATCATCTCAGCGAACGTGAAACGCTGCAGGACAACGGCAATGCGACGCACATAGATACCCACCATACTGAACTGACTGACACCAAGATCGGCATGATGCAACGTATCGATGTTCTGCATATCGGCAAAGTCGAACAGTGCCTCGATGCTTGCCGTGCCACAAAACTCGGACATAGCCTTCTCAAAGGATTCGAGCATCAGGGTTTCCAGTTTGTAGGGTCGCGTGGTGAGCAGATTGTGTAGTTCATTGTAGGGCATGTCGGCCTCTTGCACCAGCTTGAACATCAGCATACAGAACATGCGGCGCGCCTGTGGGCGCATCGCAATGCCGGTGTCCAAAGAATTGCTCTTGTCCTGTTAAAAGTCCACCATGAAAACATTGCTTTATTTTCACTTTAAACTCACCTTAACATACTGCTTTAGCAGAATCAGTACGGCGATTTTGTGGGGCGTTGGCGTCTCAATGCGTGGAGGCACAACTTTTGAGCTGGGATCCAATGTATCTAGCTCCTCGAAGAGATTCATTTCGGCAGGCGAATTTGTTTGACCGGCACCAAAAACAACACGCTCAACAGCAGCCAACTTCGCGCTGTTTACTAGAGCTGCCAACTTGTAGTAGTTTGCAGCCCTGCTAAGGCGCGGAAATTTGAAAAACTACTCAACTACAAAAGCAGTCAGCTTTACGTTCTTAGCCAAAGCTGCCAACACGTTGCATCGTTATAGCGCGCAAATTTTAAAAATTGCTTAGATATTAACCTACAAACAAATTGATGACCGCTGTAATCGTACAAGTTCAAAGTCCATAGAAAACTAAATATGCCTAAAGCTCATTACCCATTTTAAGTATGTGTTTATTTGTTGTTGTTATTTATCATGCGCAAAGTTCAAAAGTCCTCTACCCATTTATAATTTTAGTGAAGCTAATTAATTCTACGTTAAATGAATTGGAATATGTATAGCTTTTTGTTTTTGTTCGACATTTAGCCATTTAAAGAACAAATGGGAAAATTGCACGACGACCCCTGGGGTAATCCTTGAACTCCTTGCGATAATTACGGTGCTTGGCCAAAGCCCAAACAGTCATCTGGAAAGCACCGGCCAAAGCAAACAGATACGCTGGCAGGCAAGAAGTCATGGCCGAGAAGGACACCCAGGCGCCAATCTCATAGGTGTAGTTGGGGCAAGAGACCAAGCTGCAACAAAGCAATATGATTAGTATTGTATATAAAAAGATAAATATAATTATCAATTGGGGCTCACTTGAAGAGCTTGGTCAAGGGATTGCTGTCGGCCACAGGGATCTTGCGCACTTTGGTGCCCGGTGGGCGCAGATTGCGCAGGGCAATGTGAATTGAAAAGTTGCCCAATTCGCAGAGCTGTAAAATACAATAGATTAAGACAAGTTTTCATACATGAATTGCGACCTAAAGGTGACTCACGGCAAAGGCGCCAAGAGCAGCCCAAACAGTGCACATGCAGGGCGAGGTGTACAATGGGTGATTGACGTGATAGGACACATATGCTGTGAATCCCCAATAGTAGCTGCAGTTCTTGAAAAGATTACGCAATGGCATCGTATTGTGAGAAAAGCGATGCACAAAGATCGTCTCCAGCAAACGTTTCACATAATGTACGGTGTAGCAACCAGCAGCAATGCTATTAAAAAAAGAGACACCAAATACGGTTCAATCATCAAAACTTGTTGTCAATAATTATGCAGCCAGGTAAAAGCGAGCTGTGATCGTCACTCTTGCTGAAAAGCTTTGCATAAGCGCAAATTAGTTGGGCATTGGGTCAATGCGGGTCGCTAGCTGTCGTCGTCGCTGTTGCTGCTTAATATAATCGAACGACTCTGGCGAAAGTCACACAGATACGACACACACACATATACCCACACAGACATTGGCATACTTACTGCGTGGTGAGTGAGATCGCGTTGCCAGCCGCCTTGCCATAGACCAACTCTGGGCGGAAATAGAACAGCAGATAGACAATCAAAGGACCTGCATATTCAGCCAGGAATACAGTTTTCCAGCCAATTTGTGGTCCCAAATCCTTGATGTACACCTTATCGCCATTGCCCAAATTGAGGGATTTCACTGAATCCGTATCCTTCAAGCTCTTGCCACGCGGTTCCAAGCGACTTTAATACAAGATTCAAAAGAATTTTTATTATTTGTTACGGGTTCAATAAATACATACATATGTATATATGAGTGTTTATGAACTTACAGCGATATGCGGTCAGCATGCGGCGTTTGCTTTAGGGACTTATGAATCACCACACGCAATTCGCTGATGGATAGCGACGATGAGGACACCTGCACTTTGCCATAGGACTTGGAGTTCCTTGCATCAAGTACTTCTAGCTCCATATTATTTACGTTAATTTTCCGTGACAATCTCTCTGCTAATCTTGCTGCCTAGGTAGTCTTCCCTCAAGTGTGACCAAAGACATAATTTTCAAATAGGCTAGTTTGCTTACAAATTTGCTTTAATATAGCCATAAATATAATAGTTTGGTTACACTCGATTTTTCAAAAGATAATTGATTCGCGGGTTATTATTTATTACTTTCATAGCTTCTGTTGATAATATTGTTCAAACAATAGTACCAAGCCATAGAAAATATATATAATTGAAAAACATTTTCACGCTTACTGTCAAAAGCTGTTTGCTGTAAGGAAACTGGTCACTCTACCTATTCGCCTCTCATTATACAGTGACAACCAACCAAATAGTATATCAAAACGGTGAATATAATAAAATAGAAATGTTGACTAAATTATAATTTCAATAAAATATAAGCAAGCCATGCTTTCAGATTTTATTTAGAGTTTACTATAATTTTTTACTTAGCCAGTCGAATCAGCACGTGAATCAGGTCTCGTCTTGAATTTGTAAAAAAAAATCTTTTTATTTTAATTGTGTGGTGAGTTTTATAAATAAAAAAATATTTAAGTAGTGCTTCCGGACGGAATCTTTTAAAAACAAATCAATTGAGTTCAATATATAAATATAAATAACTAAACAAAATTGTGTGATTTCAGGAAAGTGTACATTGAATAAAATAAACAACCCAATTGAACAACAATTTTGGATATATAAGTGGGTAAGTAAATATTTCTATAAAATAATAATATAGTTTTTGTATATTGAACGCATAAACTTATTGTGCCCACTGTATTTAAAGATATATGTCACTCTTGAACATTTGTGAAAGCGAGATAAACATATATAACAGCTGACGACTGCAATTGCATTCACAGTTAAAAAATATTTCTATAAAATGGTTATTGCTTGTATTTATTATTTGGCTTTATTTCACTGATGCATTATATAATTGGATAACTTCATTGCAATCTATAGTAGCTCTGCTAATTTAAAAGCAAGCGAGTAGTTCCACTTTTAAATAAACTGATAATCAACGTGCGAGCAGGACAGCTCTACATATTTGACATAATTCCCCTTGCAGTTGCAGAAGCTATAAAAAGAGCTGGCAAAGAGCAATCAAGCACAAAAGCAAAAAGCAAAGCAAGTGACCGAGTTCAATAGCGGAAGCAGCCAGTGAAAATATAAAGCATTTATAAAAAAGTTAATTTTTGGGTGTGAAAAATATAAAAGAAAAAGTGAAAACTAATATATTGTGTTAAAAAAAAGTAAGTGCATTATAAAAAAGTTATATTCAATTTGTAAAATGGGAAATAGTTGGGTCATTACGCAAATAATCAGAGCGCAGCCATTTTTTTTTATCTTCCTTTGTTTTTTATTTTACTGCGTAGTTGTGTTTTCTCGTTTTTATGCCAATATATTATATATATATATGCCCTTGCAAAAGTATTGTTTATTTGCAAATACCAAATGCCATTCAGCCATTTGGCACTTTGTTGTGAAATCAATTTGTGACGTCACTGAAAAATTCGAGAAACGCACACGTACATATGTACATGTGATGTATGTACAACCGTATTCATTGATTTATGCCTCTACGTCATAGTCTAATTTTCCAATGCCAAATATTAGTCAAATTAAGATTTTAAAATATTTTAAATTCAATTATTTTTCCGATTATGGGTTTTTGATAAAATTACAAAAAAAAACTTAACTATCCCAGATTATTATAAAAAAAACTAATTTCTTAATTATAAATTTTAGTCATACTAAGCAAATATGTATATATTTCTTATAATTGCAACTTATACGTTTGCAAAAATAAAAATGACGCACACACTGGAAATTTCTATGCCAACGGCTGACGAAACTCGTTTTTATAGTATATAACATCTGTGTGTACACCACCTAATCTTATGAGTAAATCGCACACAATGACAGTGCAATGACCGTCGTCATTGGAGACAAAGGTTATTGCCTTTGTCCAAATTATTCTTTGTAGGGGAGGAAATGTGCTGAGAATATATATTTGGTATACTCACACACACACGTATACATACATACACATTTACACCACTATCGGGAAACAAAGCAGTCTGGGGGAATTGACTTCTTGTTTTTGTGTTTTTTTTTCTCCAGATGTTATTTTAAGTTACATTTTTGTCTGGTTTTATTCAGCTGCTAAAAAATTTTTTCTGATTTTTTTCAGAATAATTCAAGATGCAGATCTTTGTGAAGACATTGACTGGCAAGACCATTACCCTGGAGGTTGAACCTTCCGATACTATTGAGAATGTGAAGGCTAAGATCCAAGACAAGGAAGGAATCCCCCCAGATCAGCAGCGTCTCATCTTCGCTGGCAAGCAGCTGGAGGATGGTCGTACTTTGTCAGACTATAATATCCAGAAGGAGTCAACCCTCCACTTGGTCCTCCGACTCCGTGGTGGTATGCAAATCTTCGTGAAGACCCTGACCGGAAAGACCATCACCCTGGAAGTGGAACCTTCTGATACCATTGAAAATGTGAAGGCTAAGATCCAAGACAAGGAAGGAATCCCCCCAGATCAGCAGCGTCTTATCTTCGCTGGCAAGCAGCTGGAGGATGGTCGCACTTTGTCCGACTATAATATCCAGAAGGAGTCAACACTGCACTTGGTTCTCAGACTCCGTGGTGGTATGCAAATCTTCGTGAAGACCCTGACTGGAAAGACAATCACCCTGGAGGTTGAGCCAAGCGACACCATTGAAAATGTGAAGGCTAAGATCCAAGACAAGGAAGGAATCCCCCCAGATCAGCAGCGTCTCATCTTCGCTGGCAAGCAACTGGAGGATGGTCGCACCCTTTCGGATTACAACATTCAGAAGGAATCGACCCTCCACTTGGTCCTCCGACTCCGTGGTGGTATGCAAATCTTCGTGAAGACCCTGACCGGAAAGACCATCACCCTGGAAGTAGAACCTTCTGATACCATTGAGAATGTGAAGGCTAAGATCCAAGACAAGGAGGGAATCCCCCCAGATCAGCAGCGTCTTATCTTCGCTGGAAAGCAACTGGAGGATGGTCGAACATTGTCAGACTATAATATCCAGAAGGAGTCGACCCTTCATTTGGTCCTCCGTCTCCGTGGTGGTATGCAAATCTTCGTGAAGACCCTCACTGGAAAAACTATTACCTTGGAGGTTGAGCCAAGCGACACCATTGAGAATGTGAAGGCCAAGATCCAAGACAAGGAAGGAATCCCCCCAGATCAGCAGCGTCTTATCTTCGCTGGAAAGCAACTGGAGGATGGTCGAACATTGTCAGACTATAATATCCAGAAGGAATCGACGCTTCACTTGGTCCTGCGTCTCCGTGGTGGTATGCAGATCTTCGTGAAGACCCTCACTGGAAAAACCATCACCCTGGAGGTTGAGCCAAGCGATACCATTGAGAATGTGAAGGCCAAGATCCAAGACAAGGAAGGAATTCCCCCAGATCAGCAGCGTCTCATCTTCGCTGGCAAGCAACTGGAGGATGGTCGCACCCTTTCGGATTACAACATTCAGAAGGAATCGACCCTCCACTTGGTCCTCCGACTCCGTGGTGGTATGCAAATCTTCGTGAAGACCCTGACCGGAAAGACCATCACCCTGGAAGTGGAACCTTCTGATACCATTGAGAATGTGAAGGCTAAGATCCAAGACAAGGAGGGAATCCCCCCAGATCAGCAGCGTCTTATCTTCGCTGGAAAGCAACTGGAGGATGGTCGAACATTGTCAGACTATAATATCCAAAAGGAGTCGACCCTTCATTTGGTCCTCCGTCTCCGTGGTGGTATGCAAATCTTCGTGAAGACCCTCACTGGAAAAACCATCACCCTGGAGGTTGAGCCAAGCGATACCATTGAGAATGTGAAGGCCAAGATCCAAGACAAGGAAGGAATTCCCCCAGATCAGCAGCGTCTCATCTTCGCTGGCAAGCAGCTGGAGGACGGTCGCACTTTGTCCGACTATAATATCCAGAAGGAGTCGACCCTTCATTTGGTCCTCCGTCTCCGTGGTGGTATGCAAATCTTCGTGAAGACCCTGACTGGAAAGACAATCACCCTGGAGGTTGAGCCAAGCGACACCATTGAGAATGTGAAGGCCAAGATCCAAGACAAGGAAGGAATCCCCCCAGATCAGCAGCGTCTCATCTTCGCTGGCAAGCAACTGGAGGATGGTCGCACCCTTTCGGATTACAACATTCAGAAGGAATCGACCCTCCACTTGGTCCTCCGACTCCGTGGTGGTATGCAAATCTTCGTGAAGACCCTGACCGGAAAGACCATCACCCTGGAAGTAGAACCTTCTGATACCATTGAGAATGTGAAGGCTAAGATCCAAGACAAGGAGGGAATTCCCCCAGATCAGCAGCGTCTTATCTTCGCTGGAAAGCAACTGGAGGATGGTCGAACATTGTCAGACTATAATATCCAGAAGGAGTCGACCCTTCATTTGGTCCTCCGTCTCCGTGGTGGTATGCAAATCTTCGTGAAGACCCTCACTGGAAAAACTATTACCTTGGAGGTTGAGCCAAGCGACACCATTGAGAATGTGAAGGCCAAGATCCAAGACAAGGAAGGAATTCCCCCAGATCAGCAGCGTCTTATCTTCGCTGGAAAGCAACTGGAGGATGGTCGAACATTGTCAGACTATAATATCCAGAAGGAGTCGACCCTTCATTTGGTCCTCCGTCTCCGTGGTGGTATGCAAATCTTCGTGAAGACCCTCACTGGAAAAACTATTACCTTGGAGGTTGAGCCAAGCGACACCATTGAGAATGTGAAGGCCAAGATCCAAGATAAGGAAGGAATCCCTCCAGATCAGCAGCGTCTCATCTTCGCCGGCAAGCAGCTGGAGGATGGTCGCACCCTTTCTGATTATAACATTCAGAAAGAGTCGACCCTTCACTTGGTCCTCCGACTCCGAGGCGGTATGCAAATCTTCGTGAAGACCCTGACCGGAAAGACCATTACCCTGGAGGTTGAGCCAAGCGACACCATTGAGAATGTGAAGGCCAAGATCCAAGACAAGGAAGGAATCCCCCCAGATCAGCAGCGTCTCATCTTCGCTGGCAAGCAGCTGGAGGATGGTCGCACCCTTTCTGATTATAACATTCAGAAAGAGTCGACCCTTCACTTGGTCCTCCGACTCCGAGGCGGTATGCAAATCTTCGTGAAGACCCTGACCGGAAAGACCATTACCCTGGAGGTTGAGCCAAGCGACACCATTGAGAATGTGAAGGCCAAGATCCAAGATAAGGAAGGAATCCCTCCAGATCAGCAGCGTCTCATCTTCGCTGGCAAGCAGCTGGAGGATGGTCGTACTTTGTCAGACTATAATATCCAGAAGGAGTCAACCCTCCACTTGGTCCTCCGACTCCGTGGTGGTATGCAAATCTTCGTGAAGACCCTGACCGGAAAGACCATCACCCTGGAAGTGGAACCTTCTGATACCATTGAAAATGTGAAGGCTAAGATCCAAGACAAGGAAGGAATCCCCCCAGATCAGCAGCGTCTCATCTTTGCTGGCAAGCAACTGGAGGATGGTCGTACTTTGTCCGACTATAATATCCAGAAGGAGTCTACTCTTCACTTGGTCTTGCGTCTCCGCGGAGGTTGCCAAGCTTAATTTAAGAACCACCCGAAAATAAAAATGCAAGATTCAAAAGAAATTTATACATGGCTTTTGCACACTTAATTACTGTCTACAAGAGTTGAACCATTCCTTTATTCTGCAAAATAACACTTAATCGCAAGATAAATTCTAAATTACAAGTTCAAGCATAAGCTGAAAAAAATAAATTGACTGCTGTTTCTTCTGGCTTAAAATCTGTTTAAAATATTTATTAAAATCAATGTTGCAATTATTGAATTCGTTTTTTAGGGCATATATACATTTAAATTTGGCGGGGGTATGTTGGAGTATGTACTTTTTAAAAAGAATGAAGGGGCCGAAACAAATTTTATCTATTTTGATTGCAGAAAAATATTAATGTTTGGATAAACCAAATAAATATATTTTTCTACTGTAGTTAAATTAAAAATTTTTAAATCCGAAAAATCTACATGGTCACACCATCAGTGTTTCAAACGCAGCGTTGCCACCTCCATGAATGTTTTGCTATAGTTTTGGGGCTAATATTGTTTTCTTTATTCGTGTCGCCGTTCCGCTGCGAATGGCCATAAGAGTGGCAAGTTGACTGGAATTTTGATGAATTGGTGGTGAATGCTGCCCATCTACATTCGACGACGGCAACCTGCGGCTGCTGATCAAATTGACGGCAACACAATGGCAAAAGTCTTGCAGCGTGTTGAAATTACGCTGCGTAGTTTCTATATATTCAATTCCAGCTTTTGTCAAAAAGAGGGCGAGGTGAGTTGCAACTTGGGGCTGCATTGAAAACCGCATTAAAAAAAATCAACTTGTATCAACTGTAGGAAGAGAAAAAAGTGCTGTTCTATCACCCTGTCGACATTGAGTTAAATACAAAAATAAGGGATGTGGGACTCAGCGAAGCCATCATAACATTTACAGGGTGAGTCAGTAATTTATTAAAAAATAAAATTAGCACGATATAAATAAATTAACGCTCACAGCACATTCACCAACGAAGATGATTGCAAAGCCTTGCACACACAAAAGACGACACAACTGTTTCATCAACCAGAGCCCGGCTACTGGCTGGTCATGGTGCTCAATGTTCCCAAGGAGTTCCGCCTGAAAGAAGGCATCGAAGTCGCCGATTATCGTGGCGTCGAAGTTTCCGATCGCATTTACCATGCTGTGTTGCGGCAATGCTACCACATGTATCGCTTCCATTATGGTCTGCTGCAGACCAAGCTCACAGCCAGCCCGTCAACTGCAGCTAGTGAGGAACAACGTCAGCTTTTGGCTGCTGAGCTGCAGCAGTTCTATGCGCGTTATTTGAGCAGCTCCAAGGAGCTGAAGCAATGTGACATCATGGACATGCTGCACTCCATTCAGTACCTGGCCTTGGACAAGACGCTCTTCCTGCGTGCCCACAACTTTAACATGCTGTGTGACACTTTTCCCGTCATCAAGGAATGCATTATGCTTTATAACGAACAGGTCGTTTGTGGTGGCAAATTGAATGCCAGCGATTTGTATAGTTTGCACTCCCACATCCTGGCAATGTCGTCGGCCGATAACAGCAATGCGGAGAAGTATCGTCAAGGTGCATTTGTATGTGGTGAGGAGGAAACGCCCATTAAAGTCTATCTGGATGTGGACGGCAATATTGAGTCACATTATTTGCTCGTCTATCGCGCGTTAAGTCTAACTCTATGTCTGTTTGTCGATGGTAATTGTGAGCTATATTTCCAAACGCTATTTTCATTAATATAATGTTTGTGTTTCATAGCTAAATTGACGGCGCCGCAACCGGAATTCTATGAAGAGCTGAATAACTATTTGGGACCACAGCTGAGTTGTTTATCGCGCGACATTTCCACTGAAATTTCCAAGCAGAACGTGTCCACAACGTTGCATGACAACAACTCCAACGACAGCGCTCCCAAATATCTGTTTATCAACGAACAAAGCTTAAAGCACCATACAAACATCTATCGCAATGCCAAATCGATACCGCGTAATGTGATGAGCATTATTGCTGACTTGGCTAACCCCATAAATGATACGAATGCAGCAGGTAATGCTGCTGCCACGGAGGAGTTGCAGGTGAAGACAACGAATGATTATTGGATTGTGAAGCGTCGTTGCAATTGGCGGCAATATTATGTGATTCTATGCAAGAGTAAGGCGACATTGTTAGATGTGACGCAGGAAGCGAAGCGTATATTTGAACAAGAGCTCACAGATGATGTATTTTTTGACAAATAAACAGCAGTATCAAATAAATAAAGGGCGTTTTCCAATTGTAATGCCGCCAGTCGTTGTCGCTGTCTCGAGTAGTCGTTCCATGTTGACAGAAACGACAACAAGCGGCGCTGGGCTGCGTCGCTTCTTTTCAAGCCAACACTGTGCTGCTGCTCGTGCTGGCGGGATTTGTTGCGTTGCTGTTGCCTTCGGTGGCATCGTTATAAACGCTGGTCGACGATGATGAACTGGTTGTTGCTCCATTGTGGGGCGATTTACTCGATTTCACAATGTAAATGCGTCGATTCGACATACAAATGCTGTAGCTATGATGTTCGTAATCAATTGTGATGCGCTCACAGCTGCTGTTGGGCATAAAGTTCTCATCGATGCTGCAAAACATGAAACTGATAAGGCTTCAAAAAGACGCATGAAATGCAATTTTTACCTTTCGGTTAAATTCAGCAGTCCCATTATTACATTCGCGCTGCGTTCATCGTTCTTAAGATCGCCGCCAGATTCCAGCACGGCTCCATCATCCTTGAGTATCAAGTAACCAATTTGGTTGGGCACAATCAGCTTATCTTTATCCATTTTCAAGGCTTACCACTCCCAAATAATAAAAACAACTGCAATTGTTTTTCTTTCTCAGCTGCTCAATATTTGCCATTCAACCGTGAGCGCGGACACAGTTCCAACAACATTATTTTAACCGGCTGTTGAATTAATTTTATAGCTGTTAGCAGTACTTTTTGATTTTATGCAAAATTTGTTAATAATATCATTGAAATTATTATAATAAGTTACTTAACAATATTAAAGTTCCGTTTGAAACTAACCAATGAAAGTAACTACTTTAATAATGCAAAAATATTAATTTTTAACAGAAAACAATTAGTGGTGCTTCTTAAAAGTGTTACAGTTTTCTGTTACGCTTAACATGCGCATTTACGAAGAAGAAGAGTCTGTAAAGTGCTTGTCCCCCGTGCAGTTCGTGGAATTTTAGAGCGCTGCGTGAAAAAAAGAAAAACGTTGGAAAATCAATTGTATCATTTAGAAACGCCAACAAATTTATTGTAAAACTATTTAGCGATCACTAAAGTGTAAGTTGCATATGAAATTTCCAATATTTCATTCGAATAAATAGCAATAAAACGAAATTAAAAATCGGCTTGAGTGGTTGTATGCGTGTGTGTGTGAGTGAGTGAAAATTTTCAATTTTCGGGTCAGCACCACACCCCAATGTCGCATGTATACACATAGAAAATCTAATTAAATATTGCTATGGTGCACATATAACTAATTACAATAATAATTAGAAAATAGATCAATAAAATTACTTCAAGCAATGTGTGTAATTAGTGCAAAAATCTGTACCCAAAAAGGCTACATGTGAAAAAAGTATCTAGTAGCTCCATTTTTATTAGCACGTACATGCGAGTGTGTGTGTGAGCGTTTGCGTGTGCTATGTGTACGTCATCGGGTTGTGCGGCAACTTCAGTAGAGAGAAAGCGAAAGAGAGAGAGAGATGTACAGAGCAGGCTCAAATGTAACATGGAGAGATGTAATGCAGCAGAGTAGAACAACAACATTATTACATTGAGTTAAATTGGCGAAAAACAAGCGCATAAACAGGTTTTCGTAAATGTCCTTGACTTTGCCAGCGACAACATAAACATGTAGTTGAATTAATGAGAGCGCAAATTGCCGGTGCCCACTTTAAAAATAGTCCGTTTAAATGCAATGAGTTCTAATAAATCAAAAATATGTTCACTTTGAACGCACTTATTGCTCATAATTCCAAGTTGCGCGCATTACGTCATCCAGCTATTTCTGATAGACACTTCAATTAATGTATGTATATTTGTGTGTAGCCGCATTATATGTTTCTTATGTGTGTATGTGAGGTGTGTGCTTGTTTTGTGTGTATTAGTATTAATAGGGGGAGAGAGAGCGTAGACGCTCTCTTGTCACATTCCAAACAAAATTTACTCCAGGCACGACTCTCTTGCTACCTTTTTCTCTCTCGGATTCATTGGCTGTATTTTTGTTGTTGTTTTTGTTTGTACGCGATAAACAGTTAAATTGCCTTCAATGCCTCTGTGTGTATTTATGTGTTGCGTGTACATGTGTGTTTGTGTGTGTGTGACTGGGGCGCTGTTTTGTATGGCTGCATTGAATACAAAAACCCAACCTGGGCCTAGGCTATGTTTTTCAATTTCCTGCGCTGTATTTATTTTTTGGGGTGATACTCGCGTGACTAAATTATATTTAGATACATATACATCTGTATGTGTGTGTTTGTTTCTATCTATGTATATGTAGTATTTGTGTTTCTTACCCCGACCCACCCTGTTATCTGAGATTTTCCATATGCGGTGATGTCATTGTGAAATGGAGTCAATTGAAGTCACCTCGCTTGATCTTCCAATTCATAAACTTCAGGCTAATTCATAATTCATTCTCGATCTTGAGTAGCATTTTTTCATAGCGTTTCTTATCAGAATCTCGGAATTGTATTTTGTGGTAAATTGAAATTGTGGTTTGGTTTGTGTTGTGTTTTGTCGCTAATTATATAGTTTTCAATGTTTATATACATATATTTAAGATTTTATCCTATCTAAATTCTACAAAGAGCGTGAGTTCTTTTCCCTAACTTTATTTTTCAGCCTCTTAGTGAATTAGTTAATCTTCTATCTTCGCGTACTATTTATAATCTATTTTTTTTTAGTATCATCTTGTATATCTATATTATATGCATTTGGCATACTAAATTTCAATTTAGTTTTTGTGTGTGTGTGAAAGTGCTGTTGGAAAAAAAGTAATACCAATAAACAAATGAAAAGATCAAAAATAATGCAAAATCAAAATGATGAAAAACTCTGGAAAAAACAAGACGACAACAAACATTTCTCTTCTCTCATCTTCCGTTGCAGGAAACGGTGTCTGGAATTTGAAAGAGAAAAATATGTAATGAGAGAGAAAGAGAGAAAATCATAAAATAAACAAAAACCAAAACATAACAGATTTATAAATAAAAATGGAACAAATGCAAGTCGAGGAACCCGAGAACCAATTGCTGCAGCTGCTCAAACAACTGGAGGCAGCACCAAAGGATCAATTGCCCCAAACATTGCTGACATATTTCAAACCCTGCAACAAGAGTTTGGAGAATTTCGCTATCTACTTTTTGGCTGCACTGCGTCAACAGACGGAGCAACATTTCCGAACCAGCGGCAGCAATGAATCCGAGACTCCCAAATGCCTGACGCCAGTGCGCAAGGCGACAAATCGTCCCACGCCGGCGGAGTTGGCATTGAACGAATCGCAGCTAAGCAATCTCAGCATTGGCAGCGCTTCAACGCCAGTGCGTCAGTCCAACAATCCGCCACAGCAGCATCAAGGACGTCGCTCTGGCCAGCATAGTCAGCAGTTTAGCAGCACACCACAAAGCAGCGAAAGATCTCAAGGAAATCGTAGTGGAGGAGGAGCTGGTGGTGGCAGTTTTTGTCTGGGTGACTTCATGTTGAATGCCACACCCAATCAGGGACATCAGCGTGCCAAGAAAAAGGTGACGCCACAAGCTACGGGAACAACAGCAGCAGCAACGTCTCAAGACAAATCACAGAAGCCACGACGTCGTGTGCTGCCCATGACGATCAGCAAGAATGTCCTCGTGCAGCTCGTTTGGCGACAGCTCCTTCAGCAATGAGAACAACTTGTTGCGTCTCTCGCAGAGCTGTGAACTGGATCGCAGCCAAGGCGCCGCCCTTGAGCAGGAAGCGCGAAAAACACTGTTGCTGCACAAGCAGGAGATTAAAAGCGAGGCGCCTGTGGCAACCAGCCAACAGTTTGAACCCCCCGAAAGGGAACCAGATATGCCACCCAGTGTTGCCATCGATTTGGATCAAGTGACCCAGCCACAGCAGTTGCAGCTTTTGTCTGCCATCTATGGACAGTTGATGGATCTGAATCTAGTGCCAAATGTGCTGAGTGAGCTTGGTTATGCGATGCAGTTGCTCAACATACGCGGAACCAGCGATGAAGTAGCAAGTCCCGAAGAAATTTCGCCACTTGCGTTGCTCTCGCGTCACAAGGAATGCATTTACTTTGCGGTGCAGCTGCTGGAGCAGCAACAGCAACTGTTGCTCCAATTGGATCGTAAGTCTTTGACGGTGCTGTTGCAGCATGAACGTGTCTCGTTGCTATCGCAGCAGCTGCAGCAGCAACTAGAGTCGAGTTGTCAGCGTAAACAGCAGCAGAGCAAGGCGATTCCTCAAGACTCACAGCAACAACAGAATGTTTACTATCAACACGATAAGGATTCCCGTGACAATTTTCCAACTCAAAATGAGTTTTGCGCCTTCAAACGGCAGCGAGATTTATTCTATGAGGCACTCAAACATTGGGAGGCAACGCATCTTAATCGAATGTTCAGCTTCAGCTTGGAATTAGGCTCAAGTGTGCGTGAGATCTTCAAGCAATCGGAGCACGCTGTGAATATGTCGCATTTCGCCAAACTCTTCGTCAGCCAGCTGCTTATGTCCAGCGGCGAGACGCACGAATCACCAGCAGAATTGGGACTAAAACTCGATCAGCAGCGTCTCAATCGCTTGGCACAACGTCTGGTCACCAGCAACTCGAGCGTTGAGGATCAATTTCCACGCACTCAAGCCTTCTTCCGGGATTTTATCAGCAACTGCGGTTCCATAGCATTTCTGGTGCAACTTCAGCTGGCGCTTTATGTACAACTCTTGCGGCATAATGATTCCAGTTTTGAGTTGTTGCCACTGCAGCCGGATGATGATGAGTCCCAGCAAGAGCAGGCAGCTCCCTATGTGGTGCGACCTCAGGCCATGGCTGAGCTGCTGATGTTGGCCAAGTTCCTTGGTTATGTTTATGCCTTGCCTTACAACCGTGCCACATCCAACTATGCCTGCCCCCAACAGTTGCAGCTGCGTCGTCAGTTCCAGCCACCGTTTGAGATGCGTGTGCATCTCGAGCGTGCCATGCAGCAGGGAAAGTTGTTGATCACGCTACCTTGGTTGGTGCAGTACCTGATGATGCTGGATCTGGTCTCACTGCAGCTGCCCGCCAGTTTGGCCACTCTGGAGCTACTCTATGCGCTGTACAGCGAGGCAAGAGCAAATCCTCAACAGCCGTTGCAGTCTTGTGCGCTGTTCATCACACGCAGCTGTCTCGGTTGGTTGCTGGAATCGCAGCCAACTCTAAGCAGCGGTTACTACAACCAACGAACCTCGGGAAAGCGAAGTGAGGCCACTGCAGCGTTGGTCAAAGATTGTCTGCGTAGTCTGTGCTTTGCTCAGGATCAGGGCAAAGTCGCAGCTATGCTGGAGGAGCTGTTGCCGGTGGCGTGTCCCTTTCTACACGACTTTCGGGTGGCCATCACCCCATCGCAGCGTCAGGCGCAACGTAGTGGGCGCTATAGGTATATAACCACGCGATTGGAGCAGTTGAGCAGCAGCAACAACAGCGGTGGCGTCAAAAGTCAGCCACAACTGCAGTCGGAACAACAGGGCAGCGAATCTTCCGTTCCGGAGCTGCAATCTCCTCAGCGCAAACTCAACGAAGCCTTTTTGCACTCACAGAACGCATCGATGCGTCGCCTGCTGGAGTTCGTCACCGAGCGCAGCTTCAAGTGTGTGGTCAAGGATGCCCAACAGCAGATACTGCAGCCCGCCAAATCGGCAGCCGATGCGCTGGTCAATGGCATCAGTTCAACGCAAGAGGCAGAAGTGCTACGTGAACTGCAGCGCATTTATCAGGAAGCCTGGACACAAGCCTGCCAGCAGTGGACGCAGCTGGTGCCTGGCATGCTGGACAAGCGTATAGAACAATCGTTACGTGCCTTGCTCCCGGAGAATACCAACGAAGTGTTGCGATCGACGTATGCACACTTGATACGGCAACAGGCTCAGGCGCAGTTGCAACAGTGGTTGCAGACGAGTGTGCGCCAAACGACATTCTATCAGCTGGATCTACAGGAAGTGGCCAGCAAAGTGTGTCGCTCAAACAAGAACAGCTCACAATCAACTCCCGCAACAGGAGCCGTCTCAAATGAGATGAGTCTCAGTGCTGCCGCTGTTGAGTTGCGACTGTCGCAGCTGCTGCAGGAACTGCAACAATGGATTCACTGCCTCAGTCTGCGTCCGGAGCATTTGCGTCATATGTGCGAGCTGCCCGAGTTGATGCAGCGCACTCGGCAAGCAGCACAGCTGCCACAATTACCAACATACTTTTACGAGTTGCTCGGTTCGATTGTGGTGCGTCTGCTGCAGTTGCTCATCTGCCGGCAACCTTTACTCTGCACTCCAACTCTGATCAGCGCCAGTTGTGATGTGTGGCTATCGCCACAGCTGATCGCCACAGCAACTGTTCCGGGTGATGCTCCCGAGTGCCTTGAAGCGTTGCTCAGCATTCAATTTGTGCAGGAGTTGAGTCTGCATTTGCCAGGCTTTCAGTTGCTGCAACAGCTTTTGCATGCCATGTTGGATGCAGGCGTGTTGCACATGGAGCAGCTGAATCAATTGTTTATGCCACTATTTAAGGAAAACTGGACACCGCCGGTGTGGAATGCTTTGTCGCAGCTGCTGCAGCAAGTTTCACAGAATCGGGGCGAAGGCGACACAAGTCGCGTTGACGACGATGGCAAATCGCATTTGTTTATGGAAGTGCTTGCGGATTTGTCGCGAGATTTAGATAGTTTTTAAGCTCAACAAAAGTTCAATTATGTCATTCGTTCATTTTATCATACCACATACATAAATACAAAATGAATTTGCTGTGAATAAACCTCTATTTTTGCACTACAAGAATTCCAACTTCTATTTTATGCTGTTGCTTTTTTGAACCGTCGATAAGATAACGCGGCTTATCGATAATTGAAATTGCTGGATTGCGTCACTGTCAACGAAACTGCTCGCAAACTTGACGAATCTGTCGTTGAGTTGTATGTGAAATGAGCAACGGGAAACGGGACGAGGCCGACGACGACGACGTCGATGCGGTCATCGGACGAACTGTGAGACAAGCATCAAACAACACATGGCGAAATTATGAAAAATACCAGCAAATGCTGATTGGAATGCTAGTTAACCACGGTGCAGCGCAAAGTGCGTAATGTCAGTGTGTTAGTGAGAGCGTGTGACAAAGCTGCGGTCTGGGTTAGTCTGAATGTGATGTGTGGATGAGTGAGTGAGAAGTATGTTGTGTATGTGTCATTGTGCTGATTCTGATGAATGGCGAGCGAATGGAGGTTATGCAATCTCTGGTCTGCTTAAAACTAATTGAAATTAATTATTGCTCACTCTCTCATCTCCCTCTTTTGTTTTTTTTTGTTTTATTTGCAGTTGAGCACGGGCAAACTTTGGGCAGTGGAATTTGGATGAGCACATCAAGTAAAAGCAGCAGCCAGTATTAAATTAAATTAAACAATAACGAACGAATCTAACGAAACTCAATTGAACCAAAACTAGACAACATGGAGAACTTCACACCGAAAGAGGTGAAAATCCTCGAGACCGTCGAGGACATACAGGAGCGTCGTGAGCAGGTGCTCTCCCGCTACAATGAGTTCAAAATCGAGACACGTCAGAAGCGCGAGAAACTGGAGGACTCGCGTCGCTTTCAATACTTTAAGCGCGATGCCGATGAGTTGGAGTCGTGGATACACGAGAAACTACAGGCAGCCAGCGAGGAAAGCTATCGCGATCCCACCAATCTGCAAGCCAAGATCCAGAAGCACCAGGCCTTCGAGGCTGAGGTCTCGGCGCATAGCAATGCCATCGTATCGCTGGACAACACCGGCCAGGAGATGATCAACCAGCAGCACTTTGCTTCGGAGACGATTCAGCGTCGCCTCGATGAACTGCATCAGCTGTGGGAGCTTCTGTTGAGCCGTCTGGCTGAGAAGGGACTGAAACTACAGCAGGCTCTGGTCTTGGTGCAATTCTTGCGTCAATGCGAGGAGGTCATGTTCTGGATTAAGGACAAGGAGACCTTTGTCACCGCTGATGAGTTTGGTCAGGATCTGGAGCATGTTGAGGTGTTGCAACGCAAATTCGATGAGTTCCAAAAGGATATGGCCTCGCAAGAGTACCGTGTGACTGAAGTCAATCAGCTGGCCGACAAACTGATTCAAGACGGACATCCCGAGCGCGATACGATCACCAAGCGCAAGGAGGAGCTAAACGAGGCCTGGCAGCGTCTGAAGCAGCTGGCTATCGTGCGTCAGGAGAAACTCTTTGGTGCCCATGAGATTCAGCGTTTCAATCGCGATGCTGACGAAACTGTTGCCTGGATTGCCGAGAAGGATGTCGTGCTCTCCTCCGATGACTATGGTCGTGATCTGGCCAGCGTGCAGGCGCTACAGCGCAAGCATGAAGGTGTCGAGCGTGATTTGGCCGCTCTGGAGGATAAGGTGTCCACCCTGGGTGCTGAGGCACAGCGTCTGTGCTCCATTCATGCCGATCACAGCGATCAGATTCGCGACAAACAGGCGGAGATTGCCAACTACTGGCAGAGTCTCACTGCCAAGGCACGCGAGCGCAAACAGAAGCTCGATGAATCGTACTATCTGCATCGTTTCCTTGCCGACTTCCGTGATCTGGTGTCGTGGATCAATGGCATGAAGGCCATCATTTCGGCCGATGAGCTGGCCAAGGATGTGGCTGGTGCTGAGGCATTGCTGGAACGTCATCAGGAACACAAGGGTGAGATTGATGCACGTGAGGATAGCTTCAAGCTGACCACCGAATCCGGCCAGAAGCTGCTGGAGCGTGAGCATTATGCTGCCGCCGAGATCCAGGAGAAGCTGGCTGCACTCGAGAACGACAAGAGCTCGTTGCTGTCGCTGTGGGAGGATCGTCGCATCCTCTACGAGCAGTGCATGGATCTGCAGCTGTTCTATCGCGATACCGAGCAGGCAGATACCTGGATGGCCAAGCAGGAGGCTTTCCTGGCCAACGAGGATCTTGGTGACTCGCTCGACTCTGTGGAGGCACTGATCAAGAAGCACGAGGACTTTGAGAAGAGTCTGGCTGCCCAGGAGGAGAAGATCAAGGCTCTGGACATCTTTGCCACCAAGCTGATCGATGGCCAGCACTATGCTGCCGATGATGTGGCCCAGCGTCGCCAGATGCTGCTCGCTCGTCGTGCCGCCCTTCAAGAGAAGTCTGCGAAGCGTCGCCAGTTGCTGGAGGACTCGAATCGCTATCAGCAATTCGAACGCGATTGCGATGAGACCAAGGGCTGGATTAGCGAGAAGTTGAAGTTCGCCACCGATGACAGCTACTTGGATCCCACTAACCTCAATGGTAAAATGCAAAAGCATCAGAACTTTGAGCATGAGTTGAATGCCAACAAGTCCCGTATCGAGGATATCACCAATGTCGGTAGCGAACTGATCGAGAAGAAGCATTATGCTGCTGATCAGATCAATACACGAATGCAGGAGATCGTGGTGCTGTGGGAGACACTCGTCCAGGCTTCCGACAAGAAAGGAACGAAGCTGAACGAGGCTTGTCAGCAGCAGCAATTCAATCGCACCATCGAAGACATTGAGCTGTGGCTGAGCGAGATCGAGGGTCAGTTGCTGTCCGAGGATCATGGCAAGGATCTGACATCGGTGCAGAATCTGCAGAAGAAGCATGCTTTGCTGGAGGCCGATGTGATGGCCCATCAGGATCGCATTGAAAGCATCAATGTGGCCGCGAACAAGTTCATCGAATCGGGCCACTTTGATGCCGATAACATCCGCAACAAGGAGGGCAATCTGTCGGCACGCTACGCCGCCCTGGCCGCGCCCATGGGCGAGCGTAAGCAGCATCTGTTGGACTCGCTGCAGGTGCAGCAACTGTTCCGCGACCTCGAGGACGAGGCCGCCTGGATACGCGAAAAGGAGCCCATTGCCGCCTCCACGAATCGCGGTCGCGATTTGATCGGTGTGCAGAATCTGATCAAGAAACACCAAGCTGTGCTCGCCGAGATCAACAACCACGAGGCACGTCTGCTTAATGTGATTAGCTCTGGCGAAAATATGCTCAAGGATCAGCCATTTGCCAGCGATGACATTCGTCAACGTCTCGAAGCGTTGCAGGAGCAATGGAACACCCTGAAGGACAAGTCGAACCAGCGCAAGCAGGATTTGGATGACTCGCTGCAAGCCCATCAATACTTTGCCGATGCCAACGAAGCCGAGTCGTGGATGCGTGAGAAGGAACCAATTGCCACCGGCAGCGACTACGGCAAGGACGAAGACTCCTCGGAGGCACTGCTGAAGAAGCATGAGGCACTTGTCTCTGATCTGGAAGCCTTTGGCAATACCATTCAGGCATTGCAGGAGCAGGCCAAGAACTGCCGTCAGCAGGAAACACCTGTGGTCGATATCACCGGCAAGGAGTGTGTGGTCGCTTTGTACGATTACACCGAGAAGTCGCCGCGTGAGGTGTCTATGAAGAAGGGTGATGTGCTGACGCTGCTCAACTCCAATAACAAGGACTGGTGGAAGGTGGAGGTCAACGATCGTCAGGGCTTTGTGCCCGCCGCCTACATCAAGAAGATCGAGGCCGGTTTGAGTGCATCCCAGCAGAACCTCGTGGACAATCATTCGATTGCCAAGCGTCAGAATCAAATCAACTCGCAGTACGATAATCTGCTCGCTTTGGCGCGTGAGCGTCAGAACAAGCTGAACGAGACCGTCAAGGCGTATGTGCTGGTCCGTGAAGCAGCCGATTTGGCTCAATGGATCCGTGACAAGGAGAATCATGCCCAGATCGCTGATGTGGTCGGTGAGGATCTCGAGGAAGTCGAGGTGCTGCAGAAGAAGTTCGACGATTTCAACGACGATCTGAAGGCTAACGAGGTGCGTTTGGCCAACATGAATGAGATTGCCGTGCAGTTGACTTCGTTGGGTCAAACTGAGGCTGCTCTCAAGATTCAGACTCAGATGCAGGACTTGAACGAGAAGTGGAACAATTTGCAGACGTTGACCGCCGAGAAGGCCAGCCAATTGGGCTCTGCTCATGAGGTGCAGCGTTTCCATCGTGACATCGATGAGACCAAGGACTGGATTGCCGAGAAGGCAAATGCCTTGAATAACGATGACCTGGGCAAGGATCTGCGCAGTGTGCAAACCCTGCAGCGCAAGCACGAGGGTGTCGAACGTGATTTGGCCGCTTTGCGCGATAAGATTCGTCAGTTGGATGAGACTGCCAACCGTTTGATGCAATCGCATCCGGATACCGCCGAGCAGACGTATGCCAAGCAGAAGGAGATCAACGAGATGTGGGATCAGATCATCACCAAGTCTACCGCCCGCAAGGAAAAGCTGCTCGACTCGTACGATCTGCAGCGCTTCCTCAGCGACTATCGCGATCTGTTGGCCTGGATCAACTCAATGATGAGTTTGGTCACCTCCGACGAGCTGGCTAATGATGTCACAGGTGCCGAGGCGCTCATCGAACGTCATCAGGTAAAATGATTTTCCCACAAGTTCCCTTTAAATCTGCCCTTTACTTTTGAAGATGTAAGAGTTTTGGATAACTTCTGCGTCTTCAACACTCTCTATTTTTTTCTGGTTTTGATTCAAATTTAATTTTGACTTTCTTCCTTGCGTTCTTTTTGTTTTGTTTGCGGGGACTCCGCCCAAAAATTCAATTCCCGTCTTGTCCACAATCATCATCATAAATATATCCCAACGTCTGCTGTGTCAACTCAAAAAAAAAAAAAACAACCTAAACAACAATCGTCAACAACAATATCTCTATCGGTTCACGGTTCATGAAATATCAATTATATAAATCCATGGTTTTGTTTCTCATCTCTAAACACAGGCACATCGTGCTGAAATTGAGTTCACGCTGGGCAGCAGCGCATCACCATCCAGCGACGAGGTAGTTCTACTCGTATATCATCCATATAATCATACCATATCAACCGACACTTATCATCTTATCCATCCATCGATTCGTGTGTTTTTGTTGTTTGTTCCTTAGTTCCTCAGTGTGTTTACTGCCCCACACAACACTGCAGTTCTTTATTTTTATACTTTGGCACTTTCAGCTAATGCCCTTTGGCTATTCACAATAGTGTTGCTCATTGTGAATAACCATTCAGCTCGCCAGCTATTCAAATAACCCCTTTTGAAACTCTACTTGAGTTGGTCGCGTGTCGTGCTTTATTTCGTAACACGCGACCATCTCTAAAAATTTACCTTCACACATATTGTTGTTATCTAATAACGCTTAAAACTTGTTACTCTCTATCCACATGTTTTTTATTTACTTTTCGTCACATACTTTAATATATATCTATCGACCACATCATTGCCCATCATAAACATTTTTATATTTCAGTCACGTCACAGCTTCATTTGTATGCAATAGAAATCCTCAAATCGAAAGTACTTTAAAATTTGTGTTATATTTTTGCAACTATAGTTATGAGGAAATAGTTTTTTTAAAGCTTAAAACATTCTGATGCATACAATTTAATATCCCACCTACAGATTAAAACATTTATTGCAAAATACGATCATCTTAGGCCACAATAATTGTAGTCTATTCAGTAATATATTACAGAACAAACTTCTCTTGTTATCTACGAATTTCAGACTCGTAGCTTTATTTCTGTGTATAATGAAGAGTATTTTTGAAATATCTGTATTAGATCAGACAATTGTCCACTAATTTTTCCAAACACTAGAAGCATCATAATACACTGTTTACAATTGAACTAATATCTCTTCTTTACATCTCCATCTAAAGCCGTTTAGATCGAGCTCAGATACTCTCGATACTTTCTCGCAAACTGTTCCATAACATTGTTACTATCGCCATCTATTAAATCAAAACATATACAATCTCTTTATTTCAGTCACGTCACAGCTTCATTTGTATGCAATAGAAATCCTCAAATCGAAAGTACTTTAAAATTTGTGTTATATTTTTGCAACTATAGTTATGAGGAAATAGTTTTTTTAAAGCTTAAAACATTCTGATGCATACAATTTAATATCCCACCTACAGATTAAAACATTTATTGCAAAATACGATCATCTTAGGCCACAATAATTGTAGTCTATTCAGTAATATATTACAGAACAAACTTCTCTTGTTATCTACGAATTTCAGACTCGTAGCTTTATTTCTGTGTATAATGAAGAGTATTTTTTGAAATATCTGTATTAGATCAGACAATTGTCCACTAATTTTTCCAAACACTAGAAGCATCATAATACACTGTTTACAATTGAACTAATATCTCTTCTTTACATCTCCATCTAAAGCCGTTTAGATCGAGCTCAGATACTCTCGATACTTTCTCGCAAACTGTTCCATAACATTGTTACTATCGCCATCTATTAAATCAAAACATATACAATCTCTTTCATATCCAACCTGTACAATACTCTCAACTTTGTACAGTTCGTCGTCATCTCGCCATATCCATTCCAGCAAACTCATCATCAACATCAACTCAATGTTCTGTTCGACGTTCTATTTCCTTGTGTTTCTCTGACTAAAAACTAAACCCTATTCGAAGCTGCAATGTATACAAAATACAACCAACCAAACACAGCTGCCTCATCATCTTGTTATATTCTTGTTGTTCTCTAACCCTCTGGCGTTAAACCTGTTCCTGACAAACCTTTTCCTTTAGCAAGTGCAACCAACTAATCTTTACCTTTTATTGTGCAGGAACATCGCACTGAGATCGATGCTCGTGCTGGCACCTTTGGCGCTTTTGAGCAGTTCGGCAACGAGCTGCTGCAGGCCAATCATTATGCTTCGCCTGAGATCAAGGAGAAAATCGAGGATCTGGCCAAGGCACGTGAGGATCTGGAGAAGGCCTGGACCGAGCGTCGTCTGCAGCTGGAGCAGAACCTTGATCTGCAGCTGTACATGCGCGACTGTGAGCTCGCCGAGACCTGGATGTCGGCTCGCGAGGCTTTCCTCAATGCCGATGACGATGCCAATGCCGGTGGCAATGTGGAGGCTTTGATCAAGAAGCACGAGGACTTCGACAAGGCCATTAATGGACATGAGCAGAAGATTGCCGCATTGCAAACTGTGGCCGATCAGTTGATTGCCCAGAATCATTATGCCTCCAATTTGGTCGATGATAAGCGCAAGCAGGTGCTCGAGCGTTGGCGTCACCTCAAGGAGGGATTGATCGAGAAGCGTTCGCGTCTGGGTGATGAGCAGACGCTGCAGCAATTCTCACGCGATGCCGATGAGATTGAGAACTGGATCGCCGAGAAATTGCAGCTGGCCACTGAGGAGAGTTACAAGGATCCGGCCAACATCCAATCGAAGCATCAAAAACATCAGGCCTTTGAAGCTGAGTTGGCAGCAAATGCCGATCGCATTCAGAGCGTGCTGGCGATGGGCGGTAATTTGATTGATAAGAAGCAGTGCAGCGGCTCGGAGGATGCGGTGCAGAAGCGTCTCACGCAGATCGCTGATCAGTGGGAGTATCTGACGCATAAGACGACTGAGAAGTCGCTGAAATTGAAGGAGGCCAACAAGCAGAGGACTTATATTGCCGCTGTCAAGGATTTGGACTTCTGGTTGGGCGAGGTCGAGAGTTTGTTGACCACTGAGGATTCTGGTAAGGATTTGGCGTCTGTCCAAAACCTCATGAAGAAGCATCAGTTGGTCGAAGCGGATATCGTGGCGCACGAAGACCGCATCAAGGACATGAACAACCAGGCCGATTCCTTGGTCGAGAGCGGTCAATTCGATACTGCTGGCATCCAGGAGAAGCGTCAAAGCATCAACGAGCGTTACGAGCGCATCTGCAATCTGGCTGCCCATCGTCAGGCCCGTCTCAACGAGGCCCTGACCCTCCATCAATTCTTCCGCGACATTGCCGACGAGGAGAGCTGGATCAAAGAGAAGAAACTGCTCGTCGGTTCCGATGATTACGGTCGCGATTTGACCGGTGTGCAGAACCTGAAGAAGAAGCACAAGCGTCTCGAAGCCGAGCTGGCTTCCCACGAGCCGGCCATTCAGGCCGTCCAGGAGGCTGGCGAGAAGCTCATGGATGTGTCCAATTTGGGTGTGCCCGAAATTGAGCAGCGTCTGAAGGCCCTCAATCAGGCCTGGGCTGAGCTTAAGAATTTGGCTGCCACACGTGGGCAGAAGCTGGATGAATCGCTGACCTATCAGCAGTTCTTGGCCCAGGTGGAGGAAGAGGAGGCCTGGATTACCGAGAAGCAGCAGTTGCTCTCCGTGGAGGATTATGGCGATTCGATGGCTGCCGTTCAGGGTCTGCTGAAGAAGCACGATGCCTTCGAGACGGACTTTGCCGCGCACAAGGATCGCTGCTCGCTGATCTGTGAACAGGGCAGCGATCTGGTTGAGGCCAAGAATCATCATGGCGATTCGATTGCTCAGCGTTGCCAACAACTGCGCAACAAGCTGGAGAACTTGAACGCTTTGGCTGCTCGTCGCAAGGGCGCATTGCTCGATAACTCGGCGTATCTGCAGTTCATGTGGAAGGCCGATGTTGTGGAGAGCTGGATCGATGACAAGGAGAACTATGTGCGCTCCGACGAATACGGACGTGATTTGTCCACTGTGCAAACGCTCTTGACCAAGCAGGAGACATTCGATGCAGGTAAGGGTTACGATATATTTTATCGTTTTGTGAAGATAGAAGGCTAATCGCTTTTGTGTTGCAGGTCTCAATGCCTTTGAACAGGAGGGCATACACAACATTAGTGCTCTGAAGGATCAATTGATCAATGCGAATCACGCCCAATCGCCGGCGATCTTGAAACGTCACGGCGATGTCATCGCCCGTTGGCAGAAATTGCGCGACGCGTCGGATACGCGTAAACAGCGTTTACTGGCCATGCAGGAGCAATTCCGCCAAATCGAGGAACTCTACTTGACATTTGCCAAGAAAGCTTCGGCCTTCAATTCTTGGTTCGAAAATGCCGAAGAGGATCTCACAGATCCTGTTCGCTGCAATTCGATCGAAGAAATACGCGCGTTGCGTGACGCCCACGCACAATTCCAAGCGTCCCTTTCATCGGCCGAAGCTGACTTTAAGGCATTGGCAGCACTCGACCAGAAGATCAAGAGCTTTAATGTTGGACCGAACCCATACACATGGTTCACCATGGAAGCTCTTGAGGAGACCTGGCGTAATCTGCAAAAGATCATAGAGGAACGCGATGGCGAACTTGCCAAGGAGGCCAAGCGTCAGGAGGAGAACGATAAGCTTCGTAAGGAGTTCGCCAAGCACGCCAATCTCTTCCATCAATGGCTCACCGAAACGAGGTCAGTACCCCCCTCAGCTTTTTCTCTCTTTCTATTGCTATCTTTCTATCTCTCTGTCAGTTGTTGGTGTGTCCAGATCCTTCCAACAAATCTTTCCACACAAAAAATCAATCCATATTTAAAAAAAAAAAAAAAAAATTAAAAAACAACTCTTGTGGTCTCCTTCTTGCTCACTCTCCCGCCCCCCAAAGTCCCATGAAAAGCGTAACTGAAACGTTCAATTCTATATTCTTCTAGATATTATATGCTGGGTTATAATCGTCAAGGGTAATTAAGCGAAGTGGTTGCCCATTTTCCAATGCGATCCGATCTCTGATCGCTGGGTTGCAATCTTTTATCATTTTCCTTTCTCGTTATTGTTTTCTGTTTCTGTTCTTATTGTTGTTTGCCTTGGCAAGCTAAAAGTTTAACAGCTGCTGCGTCACTCTTGCGCTCACTAACAGCAAAAAAAATAAAATTAATTATTTTAAAGGAGCCTTTTTTGGCGCCTTCATTGCTTTTGTAAATATATCTAGGTTAGATACGCAGCGATAACGATAACAGTTCTAGTTCTAGAGCGTATTTAAAACTAGCTGCATTTAGCGCACCGTTAGCAACGATTATCGATTATGTATTATCGATCGGACAGTCTCGAGTTTCTTTTTTGTGCAACACCAAAATTTACTTTCTACCAAAAAATATTTAAAATTTGAGCATGTGTAAAAACGTAGTTTAATGAAAGTTTTACAAAAAACTGTAGTCAATGCGAAAATTTTTGCATTTATTTTTATATTCCAAAAAGCGTTTTTCTCAATTTATCAGTAGCTTCAAAAACCATTTGGCGTTTTTTCTTTTTCTCTACTCTAAATTTAATTCAATTTTAGCTCGCTTTATAGTCAAAAAAAAAAAAAAAAAAAAAAAAAATACTAAACTTTGTATCGTCTTTATTAGTTGCTGAACAAAATTTCGAAATTCATTCCTAAACAACACTAAAAACAAACGACCCATTCACATTGCTGCAGTTTAATCAGTTCCAGTGCAATGACACGAGTTGATCGCTGCGCTTAGTTGTCAGCCACTGTCATTTGCATATTGTTATTACACTCGTAACTCCTGTTGAAAAAAAAGACACCTGTATATATGAACAAAGGAGGAAAACAATTTAGTTGTCAACAAACAGCCGCCCTTAACCAAACAGACCTCTAACAAGATTTGCTTTTCTTATGCATTATCCATTATAACTTTAAAAAGATTTTAATACCTAAAAGAAAACCTTGTGTCGTTCTCTATCGTGTCTTACTAATAAATCCTTATCTATTCCAAATCTACACACAAACTCACATCAAATTCTTCCAAAATATACAGAACATCAATGATGGAAGGCTCCGGATCATTGGAACAACAATTGGAAGCACTGCGTGTCAAGGCCACCGAGGTGCGTGCTCGTCGTGTGGATCTGAAGAAGATCGAGGAACTTGGTGCACTGCTTGAGGAACATTTGATTTTGGACAACCGCTACACGGAACACTCGACTGTTGGACTCGCACAGCAATGGGATCAATTGGATCAACTCTCGATGCGTATGCAGCACAATTTGGAACAACAGATACAGGCGCGTAATCATTCGGGTGTCTCGGAAGATTCACTGAAGGAGTTCTCGATGATGTTCAAGCATTTCGACAAGGACAAGAGCGGAAAACTCAACCACCAGGAATTCAAATCATGTCTGCGCGCTCTTGGCTACGATCTGCCCATGGTTGAGGAGGGACAACCCGATCCAGAATTTGAGGCTATACTCGATGTTGTTGACCCCAACCGCGATGGCTATGTTTCCCTGCAGGAGTACATTGCATTCATGATTTCCAAGGAAACCGAAAACGTGCAATCCTACGAAGAAATCGAGAATGCCTTCCGCGCCATCACTGCCGCCGACCGCCCCTACGTTACCAAGGAGGAGCTCTACTGCGTAAGTTGACAGCAACATTATTCAAATTGGGAATCAGATATTCAATGTATAATTTCTTTTGCCTTACAGAACCTCACCAAGGACATGGCGGACTATTGTGTGCAGCGTATGAAACCATTCTCGGAACCGCGCTCTGGCCAGCCCATTAAAGATGCTTTAGATTACATAGATTTCACGCGAACGCTATTCCAGAATTAGATCGCGATGTTTATTTAATGGCGCCTGAGAAAATGTCTTACAATCTATTTCTAAAAATATAGAAAAAAAAAGAAAAGTAATAATATATATTTACACGATTATTTTCGATAAATTCTAGTATCTAAGTCCAACAGTTTTATGCTTATTTAAGAATTAATGCCACAATGAATCCAAAACAAAACAAACAATAACTGCACTTTCAATACAAAATACTATTTATCAGCAATTAATTTCCCGGTTTGTTTCTTTGCATTTATTTCTTGATCCCCCAGAAAAGTATCTTAAATTCTGATACCGAGACAACGTTAATCGAAATAAATACTCTATACAAAAAACATAAAAACTATGCATATTAATCAGAGCAATGCGCAAAAGATATTTAAACGACAGCTTGGCTTGAAAGCAAATAATATACAAAACATTTTCTATGCCTCTTCTAATTGTTCAATGTTTGTAATTGAAAGATGATCAAATTTAAGATACAAAATAAACCCAGTAATAAACAGAATATTTTCAGTTTATCTCCAGTTTATACGAAATGCAAGTAGTAAAATGTGCAAAAAAAAATAAACAAATTTTATAAATGAAAAATATATACAAACATTTGCCTCTGTATGTGTTTACACTTCAACATATTGCAAATCAAATATATACTGCTGCATGTCTTCAAAATGTTATAAACAAATGCGTTTTATTATTGATTAACATCGAAATCAATCGATTTTATTTAACTAGTAAAATGACGCAACAGAAATACATTTAAATTAGATCAAAAACTTATTGATGCTTTCCGCATAGGCGGCATTCTTCAGCTTCTGGCTAAGCGCCTCCTTGGGCAGCCATTCGTATTGGGCGGCAGGTGCATCCTTTGTCCCTGCTTGCACATTGCCAGCTCGCAGAGAAGCCCGGAAAAAGAAGACCTTGGCACCAACGCTGTTGGCACGCTGATTGCTTGGATACTTGTACTTGTGGAAGCCAACTGGGGCATTGCCATAGAACAGCACCTTCAGGTCATTGCCGCATTGTTCACGCACCACACGCTCCGCTGTCTGGCGCATGGTTTCACCCTCCTGACGCTGACCTTGAGGCAGAAGTAAATGCTGCTGTTGTCCCAACTTTTGCTGCACCAGCAGATACAGTGTGTCTTCCAGGCAGCGATCTGTGGAGCTGGTTTTATTAGCCGCATCGTCAGGTGTGGTACGTGGGGCTGCCTCGAATTTCTTAAGTTCCTCGATGTAAGCATCTTTCAAATCCTGAGCAGTTTGCTTGGCCACACCTTCGTCCAGATCCACCTGCACTTTACCTTGCTTAATCTGCTCTAGCTGCACCAGATCTCGCTCGTGCTTCAACTCGTGATCGGATTTCAAACTGTTCTCATACTCGACATTCAATAACATATCCTGAAACCGTCGCTCCAGGGGATTCAGTGTTTTGGACACCACCGGCAATCGTTCGACGAGCACGCCAGCATACAGATCCCATTTCTCTTTTGCGGCACCCGTCGCAGCAGTGGACTGAGTACGTGCCAGTTGCTTGGCACTGATTTGTGTGAGACGGCGGAACATTTTTAAGTCTTGAATCTGATTTTATAAAGTAACAACGAGGAGTAGCCTCTAACTTCGGATTACATGAGCAGCAATCGAACAGCTGTTCCCTATCGATATTATTAATTATCGGACGACAAAAATATCGCATTTCGGAATATTTAACCGATGTTAATGAACATCGATACTGCAATGCATTAAAGCCATCGGTGTTTTGTCATCTCCAGCCCTTCGAGAACGAGATTTGCGCTCGTTTTGTTTATTTTCATTTTTGCGACAAATACGTTTAAACGAAGCTGGCAAAATGTCCGGCCTGGAGTCGTATATCAATCACACAGTGTCGATTATCACGGCGGATGGACGCAATTTCATCGGCACACTCAAGGGATTTGATCAGACCATCAACATCATCATCGACGAGTGCCATGAACGCGTCTTCTCCACAACAGCGGGCATCGAACAGATTGTGCTTGGACTGCACATAATACGCGGCGACAACATTGCTGTAATTGGACTGATAGATGATAGCATCGATTCCCGTTTGGATTTGGCCAACATACGAGGCGAACCCCTTGGACCTGTCGTACATTGATTAAGCAACCGAATAAAACTCAAGAAATGTTAAAATACTGTTTTGTGCTTTATTATACGACTTAAACTCTTGTATCTTATTCAGATTCTACGTTGAACTTAATCTCGCGACAATCGAGCGTTTCTAGATCCACCAGGGCCACACTCTGTGTCTTGCTGAAGCTGGGCACGCACACCAGACGCGTTCGCTTGTCACCGGTGCCAACATGCAGCTCCGTCTCGAACTTCTCGCAATTACCAGCAAAATACACATGTGGACATTGGCGCATAATGAAGGGATCGCTTTCAATGTACGGATAGCAGGCCAGAGTATCTGGCGCCGTGGGAGCAATGTGGCCCCAAGTGAGCGTGCAGCGCAGCGCCTCCAACGACGACTCCAGTCCAGTGCTACGCAACAGATCTGCCACATTCTGACCGCCAGTGCCAACAATCAATGCGCTGTTCAGCCGACAACTGTAGGGATTAGACACAGCCTGGAAGGAAGACAGACGCCCGGCTTGTGGAAACATGCATTTGTGGAATGGCTGCTGTGGCAACATGAAATTGGCCGGATCATAGGCGCCCGGCATTAGATCAACGTGTAAAGCTTGCGCCCAAGCAGCAAACCAGCTGTCCAACTGGCTGACCGCCTGCACAGTATCATTGGCATTCGCCTGGCTGCGAGCCACTTGCAATGTGGGCACATTGGCTACCGCTGTGCTGCGCACTGAGTTGCCAGCAACAATCAAACGCACCATTGACGCAGCATCCTTTGAATTGCCCAAACTGCCGCTCAGCCAATATTGAAACATGTTCAGGGCATCCACATAGTTGTGTGCCTGCAGTTGATCGAGGCCAGACACTAGCACCAGCTTGGCAGGCGATTTCAATGTCAGCGACTTTTGTGGTCCGCTCTCGAAGAAGAGTATGTCCTCCACATTGAAGAAGCCCTCGGAGTCGGTGCCGCCCTTAACAGCACAGACAATGCCAGTAGCCAGACTGCGTCCAGCGATGTGATCACCCTGCAGTCGCACACGCTGCAGTTCATCCTCCAATATGACTTTGTCACCCGGTTCAGAGTAATTCTGTCGCTGAGGCTGCGGCGCCAGTTGGTTCTCCTCAGAGATGTCACGCAAAATGCTGGGTTTGTGTTGTTGATGCTTGTAAATAGTGCCAATGATGATGCAGTGCACATCCTGTTCTCCGCGTAGCTCGCACAGCTTCATAATGGGCATCTCCTTACCCCATTTTGATTGTGCCAGTGGTTTCAGCAAACGCGTCATTTCAGCCAAACGATGTGCGTAAAGATGAAAGAATTGCTTCTGATAGTCGCTCGATTGCAGTAGAAAGGCACTGCTAAGATTTTCGTAAGGACACTCGAGGCGTTTGGCCATGTTGCAACTATATTACTTCTTTACTCTTTGTTAACTTTAATCTATTTCACAGTAGTTTATACCGTCTGCTCTTTTTTACGCGCCAATCAACAAACACAACAGTGCACATGTGCCAGGGCTAGCGGAAAACATAAGCGTTATCGATTGAAGTGGTTTATCCTATCGACTTTCGATAGTCACCAGCTGATATAGAGAGAGATTAACTCGTTTACAATTTGCAGCGTAGAAAAAGTTGTTGGCTCTTGTTTGTGGTGGTTTTTGCGGAGCAATAAAAGGCTTTTTGAAAAATGCATTTTAACGTTGCAATTGGTGTATAAAAATGCCACAAATCATGGACAATTGCAAATGGCATAAACAAATGCAGCGAGCGTGCAGTGCCAAGTGCTGAAGAATTGTGTGTAAATGTGTGTGAAAGCTCGTTTCTGTATTGATTTTTTTCTTGTCTTTTGCTCGCTGCCTCTGCCCTCGACGCACTTTGTTTATTGTTATTGTTTCTGTGCATTGTAGAGAACAACGACGACGATCGATCCGAAAAAAACTGCGTCGCAAACATGCAGACGACGACACACTGGTGATCCATTCCAAAACATTGATCATTGCGCCCCCATCCTTGCATCTCTAGTGTTCACTGTAACTGCAGCTCCATTGTTACACAGCAGAAGCAGCAGGAGGAGGAGTGGGAATAGAACGAAATGGGTGGCTCGGTGAGTCAAGTGTTTCGTTCGGGCTCGGCACTGCTTTCCCATCGTGATGGCCACAAGGTATCCAAAGCGACGGAGGAGAAAATCCAAACACTATTCGAAATTTTGCGTGCCAATCCAAAAATCTCATTGCAAACCCTTGAGAGTCTGCTGATTCAGATACCCAAGAACGAGAATATCTTGGTCATACACGACGACTGTGGCTACAATATACTGCAGCGCAGTGTTGGCCTCAATCACATCGATCTCACCAAATGGCTGCTGCATCGCCATCGACCCGACGTCAATCGGGCGCCCTGCTCTCTGCCCCTGCACATTGCCACACTGCGTGGCTACGAGGAGTGTGTGGAGCTGCTCCTGCGTCATGGTGCTCGCATCGATGCCGACACACGCATGTGCTTTCCCGGCGCCCATTCGCACAACTGCGAGGAGAGCGGGAAGTGGCACAGCAACGTGGACGATGTCAGCGAACGCCTCAACACGAAGCTTCAGAACGCACTCTGCTATGCCATCGATGGTATGAACACTTTGTTCCAATTCGAAATTTTTAATAACAGAGTTATTTAAAATCTATTTATTTTTTCATTTGAACACTTTTTATTTGATATTTCCTTAAATGGCAGACAAATCTATTATTTTTTAATTGAAAAGTAATTCATATTTTTAATTTTAAAATAAGAATTTGTATAATTTTTTAATTTGCATAATCTAATTTACTAGCGCTTCTTCTATTATATACGTATACTAATCAGTTTATTATTTCCTCATTTAATGTAGGTGATCAGTATAATGTGCTCAGCATGATGACTCAAAAGATGGAAGAACCTTGGATCCCATTTCGTGCTAAGAAGCCGCTGCTGCACTTGGCCTGCGAGCGAGGCGCCTGGAACTGTGTGCAGCAGCTGGTCGTGACACGATCCGAGGAGATTAATCTCATTATGGACGAATATTATCCCATACATCATGCTGTGCTGCATGACGGACGCTTCTTGGAGCTACTCATACAGCATGGTGCCATCACCACAGTGCGCACCTGCACCCAGCAGATGACGCTGCTGCATGTTGGTAAGAAAAAAGTGAATATACTTTATTGTATTGTATGCATATTTATGCTGTTGATTTTCTAGTAATTTTTGCTGCACGCAAATCCGCGGAGGATACGCAAGCCACATTGCGCATACTACTGGATCGGGGTTGCAAGGAGCTGATTAATGCACCAGATACGCTGGGGAATACACCGTTGCATGCGCTGATTGTTCGCTATGCCCTGGAGGAGGCACGCTATGGCTACGACAAGTGGAGCAAATGGGATGTGCTGCACCTGGTGCGTTTCCTGCTCCAGAATGGCGCCAAGCCATCCATCAATCAGGCTGGAAACAGTGCCATGGCATGCGTGTTTCGCCACCTGCGTGACTGGGAGGTCTGCTATGAGCTGCTTAACATGCTTATTCGGGAAGATGGTGGGTATCTAATGATATTGTCTTTGTTTTATGTGATTTATCTCTCCAATGGCAATGTTATTTCTTTCAATTGAATTGAACTTGTATAATTTGAATTGAATTATGTGTTTAACATGAGTATTGCATGCCTTGATACAACAAATACGATATTTGTTGGCTCTATCAAATAAGTAAAAAATTACTTATGTTTAATTTTAAAACGATTCTTTATTTGGAGCAATACGAAAGTCATTTAAAGGCTACATTACTTAAATGGAAATAATAACACATTTGTTTAAAGCATAAAGTTAAAGTTCAAGCAGTGAATTCTGAAATATTCTTTTAGGAATCTTTCTGTTAAAGATAGACTTAATGGATATAAAAATATTTAGTTCCACTATTAATAATTTGCTGTCTTTTCTAGGTGATCCCAACATTGTGGGCCGTGATGGCTCCGTGCCCATAATGGTGTTGCTGGTGCCGCTAATTAACAAGGATCATCTGCATCATTTCACGCACTCAATGAAGGTGAGTATTTGACTTTTTGTCGCACACTCTCTAATGCATACATTTTCCCACAGGTTTGCTACTTGAACTGCATACGCATCCTGCTGCAGCATGGCGCAAATCCAAATTGTTCGTATCGAGCGAACTTGAAGCCATTGCATGTGCTGGTCTTTACGGTCAGCGAGAACTTTACGCTTAACTGTGATGCACAGAAACGCACAAATTTCGACTTTATTAAGAACATTCTACTGCTGCTGCTGCAGCATGGCCTCGACTGCAACAAGACATATCAACACATTCTGCAAGCCGTCATGGATATGGTGCAGAATGTGCGCACTTGCCACGATATGGAATGCATCTATGAGTTAACTCTGACGCTTATCCAATACGGCGCCGATCCCAATATTGTGCTCAGCAGCAAGACCACGCCTGGCATTGCGATCTTCTCAAGTGAAATTGCCAGCTACGGTGAAGCGCTGGGTAGCGGAGGAGGAGGAGCCGGCGCTGCAGCTGGAGGTGGTGGTGGAGGTGGTGCCGGCGGAGGTGGAGGTGGTGGAGCTGGAGCCGCTGCTGCCATGGGCGATAATACGTTTCGCAACTCGTTTCGCACAAACTCACGCTATCTGCTTTTCTACTACATTATACTGATCACGAAAAAGGAATTTATACTCAACGATCCGCAATTAACATTCACACGCATTATCCATCTCTTCTATCTGACCATGGAGCATGAGCCGCTCTACAATTGCCTCAAGTCGCTGCACAATTTCTATGTCGCCCAAGTGCCGAGCAAGAAGACGGAACAATTGATAGCCCTGATCTCGACACTCTATCGCAGGCCACGCAGCCTCAAGCAATTGGCTCGCATGGCGATCTATGAGTCGATGAACCGAAAGTTGGCCCAGAATGTGAATCGATTGAATTTGCCAGGTCCACTCAAGGATTATGTGTTGCAATTTGAGAGATAACAAGTGTGTGCGTATAAATAACTAGATAAAGCATAAAAGCGTGTCAATGTCAATGTTAACTTTTTAACGACCAATGACTAGAAACAACTACCACTACAACTACAACTAGAATCAATCATAAATGCAATTGTTGTTAAGCTATATAATATTTGGCATGCCACCCAACACAAACCACGCACACACACACAACTAGCACACTTATACATAATTATACCCTAGCAGAGGGTATTATAATGTCGACTAAGAAGTTTGGCACCACTTACAGTTGGAATATTTGAAAACGCTCTTCTTATTGTAGAATCAAATTGGAACATTAGAATTTCATATTGTATTATATTTATGTGTGTCGGAAGACGTTCTTATTGTCATATACAAATTTGAATGTTATATTGCAAATGTGAACCTCCTGTTTCTTAGAATCTGTCTGCTTGTAGTCAAGTTACTAGCACATTTTTAAATCTATATTTATACTAAAATTTGTCCTTTTGTTGTGCATAGTTTGAATCTATCAAAATTGGACTAAATTATCATATAGCTGACATGGCAACAATCAGAAAAGAATTATGATTTACCATACAAAACTTTGTTTCTTAAAAATTATGTTAATAAGTTGATATGACTCTGCAAGGGTATTTGTGTTTCGGCAAAGCCGAAGATTGTTTTTCTTTCTTGTTGTATATGAATTTACAGTATATATGTAGTATAGTATATATACCAATACACATGCATTAAATATGTAATTTAAAAAGGATATGATATGAAAACGCTTAAACGTACCTAAAAAGCATCGTCAAAAAATCAAACATGTGCAATTTCTTTGATACGAATCTATTGTTAACAACAACTAAAAACAAAACGCTCATTACTAAATTGTGTATTGTGTATCTCTATCAAATTGTATAACTTTTACATGTTGTGCTTTCAAAATGCGCATCTGCCCCGCCCCCACAGAGAATCACACCCACACCAACACACCCTCACACAAGGCCCACCATCGCTCTTAAGCTAATCTTATGCCCAACAACACATGCAAATTCCCAAACACAGAAACACACACACACTCGTACACGTTTATCGACATCTGCATAAACTTAAGGCTGTTTTTTGATGAACAATTCGGGGTTCTCTTTTTTTTAGAATATTGTATATTTGAAGGCAATTTAACAAGTGTTATACATATACTATATATACATATAATTATTATTGTAATTATTGTTGCTTAAAAAACAAAACAAAAAAAAAAGAGTTGTTAATCTGATCTGTAGTCATTTTCAATCGAATTGTTACCGAACGATAACTGCTATCGTTATCGGTAAATAAAAATAAATACAAATACATACATACACACAACGGCTAAATGCATTTTTTGAAAATGGCGTTTAACGACGGTTGCGGTGCAAAATGAAAATAAACAAAAGTTTGAGTGACAAGAATATAGCAACAACCAAAACTTGGTGATAGGTTGTTTACGCGGCGAACATGGTAAACAAAACAAAGTAAAAAAAAAAACAATTATGAAAAGTCGCCTAGTAACGGATAACAAGAGTTTCTAATCAAATGTGAGGCTACAATTTTTACTGCTGCTGCTACTAAAATATATATTTTTTGCCTATGATAAGGAGCAGCAGGAGCAAGTACTAGGAGGAGACGCCGGTAATATGTTTAGCCGCAAGTTGGAGCGCATGCACCGCCCGCCATCGGACATTACCAAGTACGACAATGAACCGTATATGAAGAATCCGCTTTTAACCTTTCGCATCTCCGATGTGCACGAGCGACGCCATTTTACATTTCTTAAGCAGCGCGCTGCCGACTTGAAGGTGAAATTGGCTAAGAAACAATTGCCACCAGATCCAGAAATACGTCCACTGCCCCAATCCCATTATGTGGACAATTTGCGCCGTGAGGTGCGCAAAATAATTGTGCCGCGCATGTTGCAAAAGACGGAGGCAAAAATCCTTAGTTTCGCCTCGGATCGACTGAAGAATAAATATCCAGAACTGGTGAATGCCTATATGAAGGAGGTTCACGAAGAATACGATCGCCTAATGAAGATCTACAGCATGAAGAACATTCTGTTGCATCCCGAGTTCTCCGATGAGGATCCGACCATGTTTGAATTACCACGCGCCGATTTCCATTTCAAGCTACCCGGACGTTCGCCCAACTATAAGGTGTATCTGGAGAATCGTCGCAAGATCTCACAGAAGCTGCTCATCCTCCAGCTGCCCATGCGTGTGGTGCTCAGTATCTCGGTGCTGGAGCTGCCGGAGTTCGCCTGCAATTTTAGCTACGTAAGTAGCATGGGTGCCCAACAGCAGCAAATGGGTTTGTGTGGCCGCGAGGCGTTGTCCTACAAGTTCTATCGTAAGTACATACAGAATCAGCTGGACAAGGTAAACACATTCCTGCGCTGGACGTGGTACACGCGTTTGGTTCTGGTGCTGAAGCGCATGCTGCGTAAACGCGTCATGCCCATGAATGTGTGGAAGCGTGCCTGGAACGGTCTCGAGGGTCTGATGAATCGGGAGGTGAACAACATGAAGTTGCGCACCTTTGAAGAACTGTGCCGCGTTTGCAGCTCTCCACGCACCATGCCCGTGTTCCGGCTGTCGCTCTGTTGGAGCGATGCGGAGGACGGCTTGGATATGCGTCCCAATATCTACAATATTCAAGCCACCTTTGGTGAGATTGTAACGGAAATTTCAATGGTGGGCTATCGCATGGAGGCGCTGCAACCGCAGGTGGATACGCTGACCACTTATACTCAGGTAAATGATTATCTCAAGATCGAGATGAATGAAAATTATGTCAAGGATGTCATACATCGTGTGCAAGACATTATTGTGGCCACCTACTCACAACTTACGGACTACATCGAGGGCTATCGCGAGAAATACTTTGGTCTCTATTCGAACGAGGAGCGCGATGCTCTGCTGCAATTCCTTGAGGAACCCCACGAGTTCGAGGAGTACTTTGCTCGCATCAACAAGTATTATGAGTACATCAATATGCTGTGCAGTGAACCTGCCACCGATTACTTTGAGATGGCCGTCGTGGACAATGAACCGGCTATTCAAGGATTGCGTAATCTGGCCGAGAGTTTGATTGCCGACATCACGGGTATTATCATCAGTGTGCATATCAAGGCTGAGGAGGAGATATGTGCCGAATTCGAAAAGATCAAGGATAAAGCATTGCTCATACCTAAGTCCACGGAGGAACTGCTCGAGAGTGCTGAGTATATGATCTATGTGAAGAAGGATAAGCTGGCAGAGCTCACGGATCGCATTCAGTATTGCCTGCAGGTGGGCACCAATATTGTGGAGCTCACCCAGATGTCCAAGTATCATTTTGATTTGACCATACGCACCATCAACTGGATCAAGGATATCAATGACATCTGTGACTATAATGCCTCGCAGCAGGAGCACTATAAGTTCCTCTTCGAGGAGCATCTGCAGGAGGTTGTAAAGAAGCTCAACACAGACATACAAGAGATGCTGCCCAAGTTGGGGGTCATTGACGATATGAGCAGACCGGAAAAGTTTCGGGAATCGTATATTATACTGCAGAATTTTATTGATCAATTGAAGACTTTTGATGATTATGTGGCGTGGATCAATAAGGAGGAGAAACTGTTCAAGGTTAATCAAACGGAGTATCCAACGCTGCAGATCATCAAGGGATTTGTGTATCCCTTTGCTGAGCTCATGAAGTGAGTTGTAGTTTAATTTATTGAATGATCTTTTAACTTATATACAACTTTTAGACTTTGCATTGAATGGCAGCGCTATTTGAGCGTTTGGACTGACGGACCTTTTGAGTATCTGGAGCCCAAATTTGTGGAGACCACAACTGATGATTATCTCAAGGAATTCCAAAAGAACCAAAAGTATTATCGCATTAAGATCAAGCAGGATATGGTTGAAGATCCAGTTTGCAAATTTAAGGTAAACTATAGCAAAGTATTAAATTTTCTGTTAATATATTAATTACTTACTTCAGGGACAAACTGAAGATCCCGATCCGGAGAAGCATCCGGTGCCATTGCGCTTATGCGCCTCCATGATCAAGTCCATCAAAGACTTCACCATTGGCGTCTTCATTGTTAACACGCTGTGTAATCCTGCGTTACGCAAACGTCATTGGAAGGAGATGTCTGAAATAGCTGGGTTCGATATTACACCAGATGCTGGCACAACGCTGCGTAAGATACTGAACTCTGGCCTGGACAATGTGCTCGATCAGTTTGAGATTATCAGCATTAGCGCTAACAAGGAGCTGCAGCTGTGGAACAATCTCCAGATCATGATCAAGGAGTGGGAGAACAAAACCTTTCCCACCGGACCATACAAGGAGACAGGCGTCACCATACTCTCGAGTCTGGACGACATACAGGCGCTGCTGGACGATCACATACTCAAAACGCTGGCCATGCGTGGTTCGGCCTTTATGAAGCCCTGCGAGGAGGAAGTGCGCGCCTGGTATGAGAAGATTATGCGTGTCAACGAGACGTTGGATCAGTGGGGCAAGGTGCAGGTGAACTACCTATATCTGCTGCCTATCTTCTCCTCCAAGGATATTGTGGCTCAGATGCCCGAGGAGGGCAGACTCTTTACCATTGTGGAGCAGACGTATACTAGGAATATGGGTTTAGTGCTACGCAATCCGCTTGTCATGGAAACTGCGCCTGTTTCGGGGTTGCTTGAGGCGCTGCAGAAAGCCAACGAGCTGCTGGAGGACATATCAACGGGTGTGAGCAACTACCTAGAGAAGAAGCGTCTCTACTTTCCGCGTTTCTTCTTTCTGGCCAACGATGAAATGCTCGAAATCCTCTCAGAGACAAAGGATCCTTTGCGTGTGCAGCCGCATCTAAGCAAGTGCTTCGAGGGCATCAACATACTGGAATTCGATGTAGGCAAAAATGTACTAGCCATGATTAGCAGCGACAAGGAGCACATCAAGTTTCTTGAACAGATCTCGACGGTGGCTGCCGGTGGCAGCGTTGAGAAATGGTTGGTTGGCGTCGAGGAGGAGATGCTGAAAGCAGTGCGCAATGAGAGCGAACTCTCCTACGGACACTATCCGACGGTCAAGCGCAATGAGTGGGTGCTAGAGTGGCCTCAGATGGTTGTGCTGGCCGTTTCGCAGGTCTATTGGGCGTCTCGCATGCACAGCTGTTTGCGTCGCAGCTACGGCGGCAATCAGACGGTGATGAATCACTTTTTCGGTGAACTGACTAAGGAACTCAATGATATTGTGACACTTGTGAGATCGCCAGTGATAAGTAACCTGAATAGAATCACCATTAAATCGCTGATTGTCATCGATGTGCATGCCAAGGATGTCACCGAGGAGTTAATACGTCTCAAAATTAGCAGCGAATTCGATTTCCAATGGCTCGCGCAGATGCGTTACTACTGGGAGGATTCTACGATGCTGGTGCGGATCATTAACGCCACAGTTCCCTTTGCTAACGAATATTTGGGTAACTCAGATCGTCTGGTCATCACACCGCTCACCGATCGTTGCTATCGCACTTTGGTTGGCGCATATCAGCTGCATTTGAATGGTGCACCCGAAGGACCTGCGGGCACGGGCAAAACAGAGACCACTAAGGATTTGGCCAAGGCTTTGGCAGTGCAGTGCAAAGTGTTCAATTGCAGCGACGGTCTCGATTACAAGGCCATGGGCAAGTTTTTCAAGGGACTTGCATCGTGTGGCGCCTGGGCGTGCTTCGATGAGTTCAATCGCATTGAGTTGGAGGTGCTTTCGGTGGTCGCTCAACAGATTCTATTGATCATTCAAGCGGTGCGCGCCAATGTGGCCAAGTTTATGTTTGAGGGTACCGAACTAGTGCTGAATCCCGCCTGCTATGTTTGCATCACAATGAATCCCGGCTATGCGGGTCGTTCCGAGTTGCCCGATAATCTTAAAGTGTTGTTCCGTTCCGTGGCCATGATGGTGCCGGATTATGCCATGATTGGTGAGATCTCGCTGTACTCCTATGGCTTTGTGGATGCTCGCAAGCTGGCCGTTAAAATTGTGACCACTTATCGTCTGTGCTCGGAACAATTGTCCAGTCAGAATCACTACGATTATGGTATGCGAGCGGTGAAGACGGTGCTCTCGGCTTGTGGCAATATTAAGAAGCAGTATCCGGATGAGGTTGAGGACATCTTGTTGTTGCGCAGCTTGATCGATGTCAATTTACCCAAGTTCTTGTCGTTTGATGTGCCACTCTTCGAGGGCATCATCTCGGACATTTTCCCAGGCATTAAGCTGCCGCACATTGATTACACGCTCATGGAGAAGGAATTCAAGCGCGTCTGTCAGGAGGAGATACTCGAGCCAGCGCCCAGTTTTCTGGTGAAAGTCATACAAACATTTGAGATGATTATTGTGCGTCATGGCTTCATGTTGGTGGGTGAACCACTTTCTGGCAAGTCCAAGACGTTGCAGGTGCTGGCCAAGATACTTTCGGCTCTAAAGATCAAAGCTCCTGCGATGAGTCCATATTTTCAGCATGTACAAATGGGCATTATGAATCCCAAGTCGATTACCATGAATCAGCTGTATGGCTCCTTTGATCCTATATCTTATGAATGGACAGATGGTTTGGTGGCGCGCATCTTTCGAGATTTCGCCATGACGCCAACGCCAGATAGAAAATGGGTAAGTAAAGGAAAGATATAGTCTTATTCATTATGCTCATATTTATGTTTAATCTTAGGTCATATTTGATGGTCCAGTGGATGCAGTGTGGATTGAGAACATGAACACGGTGCTGGATGACAATAAGAAGTTGTGCTTAACCAGCGGTGAGGTGATTACCATGTCCAACGAGATGTCGATGGTGTTTGAGGTCATGGATCTGGCGCAAGCTTCACCTGCTACAGTGTCACGCTGTGGCATGATCTACATGGAGCCTGCCACGCTAGGTTGGCGTTCATTTGCCAACACCTGGCTGAAGAAAGCCGATCCACGTTGGGCGGATGCGGATAATGTGAAATATATGCTCACCATGCTCAGTTGGCTGCTGGTGCCGGTAAGTGATAATCATTAAAAAGATACTTAATTTCAAGTATTGATTCAACTCGTTGACAGTGCCAAACATTTGTGCGTCGCCATTGCACGCAATTCATACGTCCCGGGGAATTCAATTGCATGCTGACCACATTTGATCTGATCGACATGCTGCTGGACGAAGCCATCGAAGAGAATCCCGAGGATTATGAGAAGTATATTGTGGGTCACATACAGGCAGCCATGCTGTTCGCCTTGTCCTGGGGCGTTGGGGGAGTGCTCAACACAGAATCCCGGGAGAAATTCGATGCTTTTCTCAAGAGCGTAAGTAAACTTAGGAAAATACTACTTACCAATTCATGCAAGTATTCCTCTACCTTAGATATATGAGAATGAAGCAGAGACGCCGCCTTCGCTGGGCAAAATGGAAGTGACGCCGCCCATAGAGGGACAGATTGTGGACTACATGTTTGTCTTTAAACAACGCGGCAATTGGCGTTATTGGCCGGAGCTGGCCAAGCGCATGGATGTGGAGGAAACCAAGACGGGCGTGATTGTGCCCACTGTGGACACGGCTCGCTACATTCATCTGCTGCAGATGCACGTGAAGCACAAGAAACGTATGCTGCTAGTCGGACCCACAGGTACAGGGAAGAGCGTTTACATACAGAACTATTTGATGAACAAATTGAATCCGGATGAGTACGAAACCGGCTTCATTACGTTCACTGTGATGATATCTGCTAATAATACACAAGAGCAGATCATCGCCAAACTGCAGAAGTGGAAGCGTGGCATCTATGGTCCTCCTAAAGGTATGCAGAGCATACTCTTTGTGGATGACATGAATATGCCGGTTAAGGAAGTGTACGGAGCTCAACCGCCGCTGGAACTGTTGCGTCAGTACTTTGACTACGGGCATGTGTACGATCTGAAGGATAGTTCCAAGATCTGGATCAATAATGTGCTTATAATGTGTGCTTGTGGTCTGCCTGGTGGCAGCCGTCAGGATGTCTATGCGCGCTTCCTGAATCACTTCCATGTCTACTCGATCAACACTTTCAGTGATGACACTATGTATCGCATCTTTCTCAATGTCTCGCTAAACGGTTTTCGTCGCTCGGGACATGGACAAGATGTCTTTGTGGTGACCAATCAAATTGTGGCTGCGACACAAAGCATTTACAAGAGCGTGCAGTCCGAGGTACGTGCCACACCCGCCAAATCGCATTATATCTTCAATTTGCGAGACATGGCTCGCGTTGTCACTGGTTGCACGCTGGTGCGCAAGGAGTCGGTGACTGATAAGAAGATGTTGGTGCGTGTCTGGTATCATGAGGCCATGCGCGTCTTCTACGATCGCCTTGTGGATGACATCGATCGCAAATGGATGTTCGAGAAGCTCAACGAATGCCTTAAGACCAATTTCAAGGATAAAGTGGAGACTGTGTTTGAAAAATATTGCACGGTGAGTGAAGATTGATGTTTGCAAAGCAGATGTCTGGGTAGTTTTTTGTAGGTCAGGTTTTAGAATGTACTCTCTAAATTCTTCAGCAGTTAAAGTCCAAGTGTACATTTTAATGTGGCTTCTCAATTTCACCCTAAAACGATGTTAACATTGATGTTTTATCCTTAGGCATTTGCCAAAATCAATCTCACTTCAATACCTTAATTATCAAGTTTGTAATTACCATGTTTTCCTTTCGCGCAGGGCGACGATGCTGTTTTTACCATGGAGGCCGCCAACAGCATCTTCTTTGGCATGTACTTTGACGAAGACAGCGAACCGGACGAGCGACGCTACGAGGAGGTGCCCAACATGGAGGTGTTCCACAAGCTGGCCGTGACGAGTTTGGAGGATTACAATTCAACGCGTCGCTCCAAAATGGACATAACACTCTTTACTTTTGCGATGCTGCACTTGAATCGCATCTGCCGCATCATTTCGATACAAGGAGCCAGCGCATTGCTGATTGGTTTGGGCGGCTCAGGGCGACAATCTCTCACAAAACTGGCCACCAATATGGTGCAGACATCGTTCTTTCAACCAGAGATTACGAAAAGCTATGGCGCCAATGAATGGCATGACGATATCAAAGCCATACTCAAGGAAGCTGGCGGCATGAACAAACACACCACATTCCTCATAACCGAGAATCAAATCAAAATGGAATTGTTTCTGCAGGACATTGACTGTCTGCTGAACCAAGGCGAGGTGCCGAACATCTTTCCCATTGACGAGAAGCAGGAAGTGCTCGAGATGGTGCGTCTCGCTGCGCAGGGCGGAAATCGCAACATTGATGTCTCACCGCTGCAAGTCTTCTCGTTCTTTGTGAATCGTTGCAAGCAAAAGCTGCACATTGTGCTCAGTTTCTCGCCGATTGGCGATGCCTTGCGTACTCGAGTGCGCTTGTATCCCTCGCTGGTAAATTGCTGCACCATCGATTGGTACGACAGCTGGCCGGAGGAGGCGCTGCAAATGATTGCCAAGATGTCGCTGGTGGATGTGAATGTGCCCTCCGAGGAGATCAAAATGGCCATCATGGATACCTGCCAGTATTTCCACACAACAGCTGCCAAGGTGACTCGGGCTTTCTGCCAAATGTCAGGTCGTCACATCTACCAGACGAATGCCTCGTTCATTGAGCTGATTCGCTCGTTTCAAACGCTCATCGAGCGCAAGCAAAAGGAAACAATGCAGGCCAAAATGCGCTACATTGGTGGCCTGGATACTTTGGCCGCCGCAGCAGCTGCCATTTCCATTATGCAACGTGATTTGAATGCATTGCAACCCAAGTTGGTTGCCTTGGCGGAAGCATCACGCAAAATGATGCTGGAGATCAGCAAGGAAACGCTCGCTGCCAATGCTGCCGCTGAGCAGGTGAAACGCGATGAGGAGGTGGCCTCGGTGCAGGCCGAGGCAGCGCAGGTGCTCAAGGGCGAGTGCGAGAAGGATTTGGCCAAGGCGATACCGGTGCTGGAGGATGCGCTGGCGGCGCTCAACACATTGAAACCAGCGGACATTACGCTCGTGAAGTCCATGAAGAATCCGCCGCCTGTGATCAAGTTAGTCATGGCAGCGGTGTGTGTAATGAAAGGCTTGCCACCGGAGCGTATACCTGATCCCGCTTCAGGCAAGATGGTTAACGACTATTGGGGTCCCAGTAAGCGTATTCTGGGTGACATGAATTTCCTGCCCTCGTTGCGTGAGTTCGACAAGGACAACATACCGGTGGAGACAATCAAACGCATTCGCAAAGAATTCATACCGAACAAGGACTTTGATCCCAAGGTGGTGGCGAAGGCGTCGAGCGCTGCGAAGGGTCTGTGCCAATGGATCATTGCCATGGACATGTACGATGATGTGGCCAAAGTGGTGGCGCCCAAAAAGGCGAAACTGGCAGCAGCCGAAAAGGAATATGCTGATACAATGGCATTTCTGGCGGAGAAACGTGCCATGGCTGCGGCGTTGGAGGAGAAGGTGGCGCTGCTCAACATAGAGCTGGACAAGGCTAACGAGGAGATGAAACGCACCGAGCAACATGCCGAGAATTGTCGCAACAAGTTGCTGCGCGCTGAGGCTTTAATTGGTGGTTTGGGTGGCGAAAAGTCGCGTTGGAACAAAGCAGCTGATGATCTGCAGGATTTGTATGATCATTTGCCCGGCGATGTGCTCATCTCGTGCGGCATCATTGCCTATCTCTCGGCTGTTAATCTACAATATCGCTATAATTGTGTGACCGATTGGTTCAAGAAGTGCAACGAACTGCAGATTCCCTGCTCCAGCAAATATTCCATCACTGCGGTGCTTGGTCTCGATGTCACCATACAAAACTGGCAGCTGGATGGACTGCCCAACGATGAGTTCTCCAGCGAGAATGCCATCATCTCGGCTAATTCCAGTCGCTACAGTTTGTTCATTGATCCGCAGGGTCAGGCCAACAATTGGCTCAAGAATATGGAGCGCAAGAATCGCTTGAATTGCGTCAAGTTTAATCAGAGCAACTACATGAAGATCATTGCTGATGCTCTGGAATACGGTTCCCCGGTGATTATTGAGAATGTGCAGGAGGAGCTAGAGGTGCCACTGGACCCGATACTTATGCGGCAGACCTTTTTGCAGGGCGGCATCAAGCACATCAGTCTCGGGGAGAATGTGGTGCCAGTATCGCCCAATTTCCGCCTCTACATGACGTGTAATCTCCGTAATCCGCACTTTCTGCCCGAGACATTCAACAAGGTGACGGTGATTAACTTTGCACTCACACAGAACGCACTGATGGATCAGCTGCTAAGCATTGTGGTGGCCAAAGAGCGCCCCGATCTGCAGGAATTGCGCATCATGCTCACCTCGGAGGCAGCGGCTAACAAAGGCGCCTTGCTCGATGCCGAGAACATGATACTGAAGACTTTAACCTCCAGCGAGGGTGATATACTGGAGAACGAGGCAGCTATCTTGATTTTGGCTGACTCGAAGACGCTCTCCAAAGATATTACAGAGAAACAGGAGGCAGCCAAAGAAACTTCGGCTAAAATTGAGGCATTCCGTCTCAACTACAAACCAGTTGCGGTGCATTCCTCGATACTCTATTACTCGATCACGGATCTGCCCAACATTGATCCCATGTATCAATTCTCGCTGAATTGGTACATCAATCTCTATATGTACTCCATTGAGACGGCCAACAAGTCGAAGGATTTGCCGCGTCGCATCAAATTCCTGGTAGATGGCTTCACGAAAAATCTGTATAACAACGTTTGTCGGTCCATCTTCGAGAAGGATAAACTGCTTTTCTCTTTTATACTGACGGCACGCATTCTACTCGGCACTGGGCAAGTGGAGATGCGTCATCTGTCGCATTTGCTGACCAACGCCAAGGAGTCGAGCAATTTGCCACCAAATCCCGATCCCAGCTGGATTACGGACATAGTCTGGTTGAATGTGCTGCGTCTGGAGGAACTGAAAGAGCTCAACGGCATTGTCAGCTCATTTCGCAGCAATCTGTCCGCTTGGCAGGCCATCTATGATCATGCCTCGCCAGAGCTGCAACCACTGCCAGCTCCGTGGCACGACAAGACCACAGCCTTTGAGAAGATTATTGTGCTGAAGGCGCTTCGTCCCGATTCTGTTTTCCTGGGCGTGCGCAATTTTATTGCCCAAACTATTGGGGAGCATTATGTCTCGCCGCCCGAGTTCGATATATCCAAATCGTACGCTGATTCCACAGCGCTCACACCGCTTGTCTTTATTCTGTCGCCTGGCGCTGATCCGCTTGGTTCGCTGTTGGTATTTGCCGAGAAGATGGGACAAGAGGAATCATTTCAGAGCATCTCGTTGGGTCAGGGACAAGGCCCCATTGCAACGGCGCTGATCAAGAATGCCCAGGAGATGGGCTATTGGGTGTGCCTGCAGAACTGTCACTTGGCCGCCTCCTGGATGTCTACTCTGGAGTATCTCTGGGAGAACATGGACACATTCAATACACAAGGTGAGTCAGTAGTTAGAGGAAACAAGCAGTAGAATATTAAGTATACGTCAAGTCTTTATGTTTCGTTAGTATTAATACGTTTATTCATCATTCTTTCAAAAGGTTTCCAAAGCTGACATAACTTCATTGCAAATTTCCATTTTGTCTAACATTTCACTTTGACTTGCAGCCAATTTCCGCATTTGGCTTACAGCGTATCCCACGCCACAGTTTCCCGTGACCATCCTCCAGAATGGCGTCAAAATGACGAATGAACCGCCGACGGGTCTGCGCGAGAATTTAATGCGTTCCTACAACTCTGAGCCCATCAATGAACCCGAATTCTATTTGGGTTGCGCCAAACAGGATCGTGCATTTACACGGCTGCTGTTCGGTATCTGTTTCTTCCATGCCGTCGTGCAGGAACGACGCAAGTACGGGCCATTGGGTTGGAATATACCATACGGGTTCAATGAGTCCGATTTGCAAATCTCTGTGCTGCAGCTAAGTGTAAGTAAAACCTTAATTATATTGCTGAATTAAACTTATTATGCTCTCTTCTCTCTTCATAGATGCTCCTCAATCAATACGAACATGTGCCTTACGATGCCATTTCGTATTTGACTAGCGAATGCAATTACGGCGGACGTGTCACGGATAATTGGGATCGACGTGCAATTGTCACCATACTGGCAGACTTTTGCAATGCCGGCGTGGTGTCCGATCTGCGATATCGTTTCGCAAACGATGATCGCTATATATTGCCACGCAAGACGGAGCATCGCGAGATCCTGCGTTATCTGGACGAAAGCATGCCATCGCTGGCACCGCCCGAAGTCTATGGTTTGCATGCGAATTCCGGTATTACGCGTGATTTGCAGACAACGAAAACATTGTTGGATTCAATGATATTGCTTCTGGGCAGCGAGGCCGCTGGTCAAGCTGGCGGCGGCGTCAGTCCCGAGCAAATGGTGCTGGATACCATTAAACAGATCGAAACCGAAATGCCCCCGGACATGGATATCGAGGGTGCGGCTGAGAAATATCCTGTGGACTACAACGAATCGATGAACACGGTGGTTGTGCAGGAAATGGAACGTTTCCTCAAGCTGCAAAAGGAAATTCGTGCCTCGTGTCGTGACCTAGCCATGGGCATCAAGGGTATCATAGTGATGACACCGGATCTGGAGAACGTGATGGTTGCCATGAAATACAATCGCATACCACTCAAGTGGATGGGTAAATCGTACCCGTGTCTCAAACCCTTGGGCTCCTATGTGCAGGATTTGTACAAGCGTCTCAATTGGTTGCATCAATGGCATCGCGTTGGCAAGCCACCCACATTCTGGCTCTCGGGTTTCTTCTTCACCCAAGCGTTTCTCACCGGTGCCATGCAGAATTATGCCCGGAAATACAAGATACCCATTGATACGCTCACCTTTGACTACGATGTGCTAAAGGTGGAAACCAAGACGTCGCCGCCAGACGATGGCGTCTTCTGCAATGGACTGTTTCTGGAGGGCGCCCGTTGGCACTGGGAACAAAATATGCTTGTGGAACAGTTGCCCAAGATTTTAATGTACACAATGCCGGCCATTTATTTCCGTCCCGTTACACTAAGTGAGCTTACAGAGGGATCACGTTATCGCTGTCCACTTTACAAGACCGCCGAGCGTCGCGGCACACTTTCGACAACTGGACACTCGACCAATTATGTGGTTCCATTGCTGCTCAACACACAGGTTAAGGCATCGCATTGGGTTAAGCGCAGCGTTGCTCTCATTTGCCAGACGAATGATTAGAGAGTGAATGGAATGAACTCCCAAGGAGAGAGACACGACTTGTAGCTGTAGATGTATCTGTTCCTTAATGCGTGTCTGTTTGTTAACATAAGACATTCTTCAAAATTAGCATATAAGCACGCTTATTTATGTATTCACAGCTTCCGAGACGCTTTGTAATTAAAAAGACATGTGAAGCTCACACGAATTGAGCTCGTTAAATCAGACTGCAAAATTTGGATTTTGAATTTCGATCTTTGATTTGTTTTTCGGCAAACATTATTGGTGATGCTTCTATTTATATTTTGTAGTCTTCAAACTTTTTGAACAGGTTTTGCGAAAGTGCCACTGACAAAAGAATTTTCTAAAAGGGTCTATGCAAGACGCCGCATTTAAATTTAAAGCCCATTAAATGAAAGTAGACGCAATTATACAACTGAATGAAACATTCATATATTCCTTTACATGTGTTAATCTTCAATATTAGAATATAGGCGCGCTTATTTGTATATTCACAGATTTCGAAACGCAAAGCATTGAGATAGTCTCAAGCACACATATACAAATTAAAAACAGCATACACATGTGTATGCTTTTGTTGAACCGTTTTCAATTTCGTGTGTGTACGCATGGCTCCTGGAGGACTTCTCAAGTCCATTACAAAAACAAAACAACAAAGCCATCAAACTAAAATGTACAAAAATTCGGCTTTGGAGACTGTGTGTGTGGGTGTGGTTGGTGTGTTATAAAAATTATTGAGTGTTGCAGCCCATTGGATTGGGATTTCCTTCATCCGAGCTACTTGGTTGTCCACCACCAGGCGGTGAATTTGGATTACTGCTGCTGTCACTACTGCTACTACTGTATCTTCTTGCCGGATCGGCACCCGCGCGAGCTCCAGATGAGCTACCGAGTCGAGGATCGATGAGCTGGCGTATAAAGTAGTGTATGTGATTGATATCAAACTCGCCCAGATCCAGAATGCTACGCCTAAAGTTGCGCTGCAACGTTTCCTTGAGTGCTTCCGGTTTGGGCAACTGTAGTGCAATCGAATATTGATGAAAAATAAAACACAATATCGAAAGAGAAACTGGCTAAAACTTACAGCTTCTGGCAAGCCAGAAGGTGTCCAAATCTTGACTTTGTGCTCCAATCCCGAAGTGGCCAGCACAGGCATCCATGGATGCGGTTCCAAGCAATTGACAACGCCAGAAAGATCGCCCTTCTTAAAGTTGATCACAGCCTCAGTGTTCTTATCCCCAAAAGAAAATGTTGCCACAGTCGCTGCCGCTAACCACGTACTCAGAACGTGGTCCAAAGAAGTTGACGCCTTTAATGGTGCGACTATTACTGTAAAGAAAATAAAATAATTAAATCAGTCTCTCAAAAGCACATAGTTTCGACTTACATATGACCTTCGTAGGAGTGCAAGTATTCGCCATCCTTGTAGTTGCGACTGTCATAGAGATAGATGCCCGCATCGCTGTAGGATGCGAGAATCTCGCTGCCGCTGTGATTGTACACGGCGCATGTAATCTGTGTAATCTTTTCCTGCATACAAGAAATAAAGAAAGTTTAAGTCAAAATATATACAAGTTTGTTTTAAAAAGGATTTTAAGATGCGCATCAATTTTCGCTTATTTTTACTGAGCGAAAAAGTTTAGCTGTTCAAATTTAACTAAAATAATTCATAAAAAAAGAAGCGATTATACATTGTTTTTGTTTGGCCACTATATGGAGTTATTTAAATGAGTTCTGAAAAGTTTTCATGTCTCAAAAAAATTAAGCAATAATGTAAAATGCATTTAAGTTCAAAGATTTAGAGAAAATGAAAAGCAGATATCAACATTAGTATTCTGTGCGGCTATAGACAACTAATGAGCTAGTGATCTCTAATGAATTTTATGATTTTAGTTTTAAATTGTTGAGTTATTTAGATTAGATTTAATAAAAAAAAGATTACTATACTACTATACTAATAAGTTTGCTAAGCATGTTAATAATTAGACTAACTTTTTGCTTTGCGAAACCATAATCGTTTCATGCTAAAATCAAGTAAATAAAATTCTACGTTTACCAGTTTTCAAATTAAACAATAAAGTAACTAAAAAAAAAAAAATAAAAAGAAATGCGCACCAAGCCTGAATGCCCGCCGCAACCTGAACAATTTCGGCTTACATCTTTAATATCTTTGGGTGTCATCTCGTGTACGGGTTTATTCAGCTGCCGCTTGTCGTAGACCCGAAGTTTATCATCCGATCCGCTGATACAAAACTCCGGCGCAAACGGATGATGACCAATGCTGAAGAGACGCACACGTCGCTTATTGTCCGTGCAACGCAGCATTGATGTCACCTTGTTGTTACGCAGATCAAAGTGTTTAACGGCCGCATCCTCACCAACGCTAATGATCTCATGGCGACTGTGCGGCACCACAACCAGCTTGTGCACAGCTTCGGCGTGACTATAGAGTCGCATCGGTTTGATTTTACTAGCTCCCGATGGCGGGATGACGGCACGACGCACTTGACCATCGCGACTGGATGAGACGATGTCCAGGCAGCCGGCGCTGTCCAAGAACTTCGTTTGGAATATGTTAAGCGTGTGGCCCGAGCGTATGATTTGCCGTGGCTTGCCACTGGCCCAGTCCCACACAATGATGGAGAGATCATCGGAGCCGGAGCATAAAAGATCGCCCGAACGATTAAAATTCAAAGAGTTAACACAGCCCAAATGGAACGACATATTCTTGGTGAGCGTCATACGCTCCACCACCTGACGCGATCCATAATAGTTTTGAATGAAATTCATGCCTGAAGTGTGTCCGCCGCGCCAATCAATACGATTCATAATATTGTGCTCGCGATACATTAGCTGATCCACAAGATTTAACGCATACGCCGGCTTCGGTTTGCCCATGATATTGTCGACAGCCGTGTCCACTTGCAGCTTATCATTTGGATTCGTCGGTATATAGGCATCGTCCTGTAATCAAATGTTTAATAGCTTTGTTTTACTTTGTATTGGTGTATTGCTGACTTACGGAATCGGGATCATTGCTGGATGATGGTGGATAACGATTCCAGAGAGCCATGCTCGAATCCGAGCTGCTGTCGTCATCTTCTGGTGGCACCAATACCGGCGATTCTTGTTCGTCAGCATCCGAGGAGTCGGCGACCTCATCGACATCGTCGTCGTCGACATTTGTGTCGCTTGTGTTAGTCGAATAATTATGATCATCGTTTGCAGGGCTGCTGTCGTTGCTGTTGCTGCTACTGCTGCTTGACGTTAGCACAGAGCGGTAAGAGCGTGTGCTAAGAATGCGCGGACGATTGAATGTGGCCAACATCTCTGAAAAATCAGGCTCGACATCAATAACTTGCAGTTCATCAGCTGCATCGCTGGCAACTGCGTCATCATCATTAGCATCTGTTGTCGTTGTTGCTGTTGCTGCTGTTGCTGTAGATGATGTCGGCGCAGTCTCGTTAGTTGTTTGCGTTTCTAATGTGTTGTCATCCGCGCCACTGTTGTTATTATTGTTGTTGTGTCTATTTGCGACGTTGTCTGCCTCCTTTCTATTTTTCGCAAAACTGCAAAGTCGTAAAAATCGATGATGAAAACAAGCCACGCAACACGCTTTTCACTTACCCAAGCAATATTATGTCCATCTCAGATAAAGCGGATGCATCCACAATTGTCGCTGGAGTCGATGCAGCTACCGGCGCTGCAGCAGATGGTGCTTCCTCTGCTGCTGCGTCAGTCGCAGTTTCAGTTTCACCATCAGCAGCGTCGCCTGCGGAATTGTTGCGCTTCTGTCGTTTGCACGCTGACGAACCGGCACGTTCCGCTACAGCTTCTTCTTCCTGGTCCATGCTGCAGACAATATGATTATTTTTGTATTTTTTATTTTTTGGTCGATTGGTTTGCTATGTGTACGCAGCACAAATTTCCACGAATGTTTATGTTTAGATTGTTGTTGTTGTTCACTAGGGCAAGTAGATCTACGATGTTGACTATATTCACCAGGTTGGTGAGCTGGAGAAACATCGATCCATTAATGGTGTTACCATATATCAAAACATTAAAGTTTTTGTCGCCAAAAATATTAGAAATTTACTTATTATCGAACGTTGTATTCAGACTCTTGTTTCTTAAATAAAACAAGAGCTTATTAAAGCTGTTTTATTTAACACCTGAGTGGGTGTGTGACCATGCAACCAAACAGTATTGGGATATACCAAAATGGAGCACCCCACAAAAAATTTGTCCCTGGTAACACTTCTATAGAGATTAGATTAATTTCCAAAATGCGCGTAAAAAAGGTTCTTTTTTTTCTTGAAATGTAAAGGAAACTGGCACATGTTTTCCTTGTCATCCGAGTGTGCCCGATTAAATGATCCGATTTTCATTCTTTATACTCGTTTCCATATGGTACTTTAGTATATTTCCAAAAGGCGCGTAATTTTAAAAGTGCTTTTTATTTTAAATAAAACTAGCCTCGGTGTATATAATTTTTTCCCTCTTTCGTTGATATTCAAATTCGAAAATAAAGAAATTGTAAATTTCCTCTTCTCACAAATAATATATAGTTTTTGTTTTCTATGGCGGCGCTGAGCATAATATTTAGCTAGCTTATCAGCACGCAAAAAACAGACGCACTGCTTGTATGAAGCGCACTTCACAGCAAGCAGTGCTCACCACAGTTTTAAAGCAGTCAACTCAACTCGACTCTTTGCTTCGACAAGTCTGACTCGTCTCTGTCTTCGTCGCTTGCGTGTTCTTGACTTCGGGTAGAGTTCGGACTCGGCTTGGTTTACTGCATGTTCCAATTCGCAGCTTGTCCGTCTTAGCAGCTCCACGAAGTTTTAGTTATTGGTGGCAACGCGCGCGTCGACAACGTTAATTTCAAGTCGCTGTCGTACAGCGTACAGGAAAACAACAAATAAAAAACACGTCGTCTTGAGGCCAACAAACAATACTAACTTGTACGTGCAAACAATTTCAAGCATTATACTAATGAGGTTTAAGCTCAAGAGTGGCAAGTGCGTAGTCGGGTGAAGTTATATCAGTGTTAATTGGCTTTCCAATTCCACTCACAAATGATACGTTGCGCAGGCGTGGCCCAAAGACGTTAAGTTGGCTTATTGGGTGGAACGGGTGGTGGAGGGAGATCTGTAAATCTTCAGCTGTTGTTCTGGTTTTTTTTTTAGTTTGACTTTTTCCTCTCGTTTTCGGTTTCGTTTTCGTCGCATCTTTCAATCGTGGTTTCGCATGTTTTGCAGTTACCTTTTGTCTGTGCCTCGTGATGTGAAGCCAATTCCGGTTTCCTCATAAGAAATACGAAAAATTAACAATCATGAAACGCAACGACCAAAACTCAAACAAAGAAGCAAAAACTATGTTATGTATAATAATAAAAAAACACGGCAAATAAAACTATTAAAACCGGAAAGTGAAATTTTGCGCACAATTCTTTTCGCAACTATGTTTTCTTTTGTAGTTTTTCCAATTTTTCTTAAGTGCCAATTTATGTTGTTTGCTTATCAGCAAATATTTGTTATTGTTGTTCGTTCAATGGACCGTGACGATGATAATGTAAGGCAACAAAGACGTGAACAGATCGTAAATTCAGAACTTAGTCGCAACTTAAAAAGGCGTATGAATCATACTTGTTCGATGCGTGTATTCATAATTATTGGTCAACTTGAATTCAATACGATTATATGCACTTGGTTAGTGCTGACTTACCATAAGAATTGACTTGGGAATCTAGCGAGCGATCGAGCGAAAGTTGAGAATCAGGTTTCACAACCCACATGCTATGCATTTCAATGAAGCGAGGGTATTGGTTAGTTGGGTATGCCCATACCGAGAGACCGGTTGAGCAAAAGAGTAACAAAGAGTCTTCTTTCATTACGAACTGATGACGAAATGCAGATATGTAAGATTCTTGGTGTAATGACGGAATGACTAACTGATTGAATTATCAAGAAGGGTAAGAGCTAGGGAGGCTGCAACTGGTTCACATCGAACTCTTAGAATTCGATCGTTTTATAAAAATAATATTTGTGAACATGTTTTAAGTGCACTTGATCGGCTAGTTCTTATATTATATATATATCTGCATGATTCATCTAAGAATCCATCCGGTTGCTTAGATTCTCTGTAAGCCTTTCACTTTTCAGCCGCCGCTTTGCACTCTGACGCGGCTCAGTTAAAGCCTCAATTGAGCTTAATTGAATGTATCTTGTAGTTTGCAGATACATTGTATCTTGTGCACTTAGCTGCATTGTGGCAAAGAACGCAGTCCACTTAAAGCATTGCTTCCGCATTCCCCTTCATTTCAGCGTGCTCCTCCTCGCGCCACACGACGTCAGTTCCGATGACGCTGCCGCTCCAGCTGTCGCTGCTCCTGGGCATATTTTTGTTGGCTTCAGTTGCGGCCAGAACAGGTAAGCGAGTAGTATTGTGGTTACCAAAAAGAGGGTTGCAATAAACACCAAATATCATCGCTATTTGCAGGACCTGCACACGACAAAGTGGTTGTTTGCTACATCTCCACATGGGCTGTGTATCGCCCTAAGCCCGGTGACTATTCCATTGAACACTTTGACCCCAGCCTCTGCACACATGCCATCTACGCCTTTGCCGGACTCGACATCGTCCACTCGGCCATCAAGTCGTTGGGTAAGTGGCATCGTATAACAAACATATGGTCGTAATTAATATGCAAATTTATGTGTGTTTGCAGATCCGTGGCAGGACCTAAAAGAGGAATACGGCAAGGGTGGCTATGAGCGCTTGACGGCGCTTAAAAATACCCATCCGCATCTGAAGGTCAGCCTGGCCATTGGTGGCTGGAACGAGGGTTCCAAGAACTATTCCACGCTTGTGGCAAACCCATTGCAGCGTGGCCAGTTCGTCAAGCAGGTGACGAGCTTTGTGCGCAAATACAATTTCGATGGCTTGGACCTCGACTGGGAGTATCCCACACAACGTGGCGGCAGTCCACGGGATCGTGAGAACTTTGTTGCCCTGACCAAGGAGTTGCGTGAGGAGTTCGATAACTATGGATTGCTGTTGACATCGGCAATTGGTGCGGCGAAAAATGTTATCGATCAAGCTTACGATGTGCGACAGATTTCCCGTTATCTGGACTTTTTGCACATCATGTGCTACGATTATCACGGCAGCTGGGATCACAAAGTGGGCTACAATGCGCCACTAATGGCTCCTGCTGTGGATCCTTTGAGTGTGGTAAGCATGAGTTGGCTTTTTGTGAATCATTTAGCGCATACTAATTATTGATCAATTGTTGCAGCAATTTACCATAGATTATCTGCTGAAACAAGGTGCTCCACCTTCCAAACTGGTGCTGGGTTTGCCATTTTATGGACGATCCTTTAAGACTGCTTTGCAGGGAGTGCTGGATGATGCCAGCGATGGTGCTGGCTTCCAAGGACCCTACACACGTGAGGATGGCTTCTTGGGCTACAACGAGATCTGCATTTCGCTGAGCAATAAGACTTCTGGCTGGACCAAGGAATGGGATGCACAGACAAGTCAAATGCTGGCCTGTTCCGAACGTAGTGTTTTCACCCAGGAGGTGAAGGTGGTGACGTTCGACAGCTCACGATCGATTGCCAACAAAGTGAAGTTTGCCATGCGCAAGCGTTTGGCCGGCGTTATGGTTTGGTCCGTGGATACCGACGACTTTCTGGGAGAGTGTGAGCTCGATGAGGATACATTTGCCGATTTCCGACTAGTCAAAACGGCGCCAAGGCGATTGAATAACAACTACCCGCTGCTTCGGACAATCAATGAAGCAACTACGCTGGCGCTAGAGGAAATTGCTGCAGATGAAATTGTTGTTCCGGATGATTCTGAGAATGAAATTCCTCATGGCAGTATTGCGGATCGCAAAAATGCTGCACCAGCTGTTGTTAGTTTTAGTTTAACTTGCACTTTTGTCTATGTGCTGTTGCAGAGTTTGGCACATTAAGTGTGCCATAGTTTTTTAATCTTTGTTTTGTTCCAGCTGCCCACAGAAGCAGTCATTTCAAGTCGTGCGTAATAAAAGTCCAAATTTAATTTTAAATCCATAACAGTTGGTGTTTCGATAAACGGCAGTTGCGTCGATAACTTTCACTCAGCTGATCACTGCATGTTTAAGCAGTTGTTGCAGTAGCCCTGGTTCACTTAAAAACGCCAATTTAAAAATTCAAAAACACTTGACATGTTTTTTGTTGTTAAAATGATTTTGCATAAACATACATGTGTATTTGTTTAATAAATTTAACTTGCAATCTAACATTTAACTAACTATATATATAATATATATTTTTATACGCGTGTGTCTGTTTATGAATATATATAAATGCAACTATATGTAAATGTAACATAATTTGTATATACTATTCAATATTCATAGATTATCTCGTTGCTACAGTTTCAACATTCAAAATTCAATGCTACAATATGATTTACGTACGCTACACGTACAGCTACATAAAATATTTAAAGCAAAATAGGGGCGATTAAGTTAATACATTATAAAGATTGGGAGACAGATAGAGCGCGAAACTAACTAGATTTCTGTATTGGATGGCAAACATTACAAATGCGACGATCTTGTTCACAAAATCATAAGGAAGACAGTGCGCCCAACAAATTGCTGTGCGCAGGAGTGTATGTGTGTGTGTGGGTGTGTGCGTGTGTGTGTGTGAATGTGTATGAAGAATTAACTCTCGTTCTCGCATTCACATGCAAATGAAACCTAGACAAAGAGTTCGATATCGATTTCGACTTCGATAGCGTCGTCTCACAATCGCTTGCTGCTGCCACGCAGAGCTGCACAGCCACTGCTATCGGACCAATCGGCGCGCTCCGTGCCGGCGCCATAAATATCAAGTTGCTCCCGTGAACGCGACTTCGATTTGGACTTGTGCTTATTGTTGTTACTACTGCTGCTGCTGCTGCCGCCGCCAACGCTGCGCTGCAGTTGATAACGATCACGATCGTTGATGATCTCATAGTGCGTCGCATCGTTGCCACTTCCGCCACTGTTGCCCGCCAGCAGCAGTTCGTGTATGTTCTTAGTGGAGCGACGATGCGCCTCCAGGCATTGAGATTCCGAGGAGTAGGGAAACGATGCCACAAAATTGGCAGCCGGCGTTGTGGACGGCGTATCGCTGGCAAAGCTGGCGGGTGGCGGCGGTAGCAGCGTGCAAGGCGTCGATGGCGACAGATCGGTGAACTCAGTCTTGGCCTCCGATTCGACGGAACACATGCTCTGGCGTGAGATGTCCTTCTGCAGCTGCTGTTGCTGCTGCTCCAACGCGGCGCTCTTTAACGTCGGCATATTCAGATTGGAGCTCTCGTAGTCATCGTCATCGTTCTCCCGACGTGACGTCTGCGGTATGGGGAGTCGACTCCTGATGGAGTGCTCCCGCCTGCCAAAGCGTTGCGCTAGATAATCCTCATTGTTGTTGTTGCTATTACTGAGATTGCTGCTGCTGTGACTGCAATTGCTGTGCTGATGTTGATGCTGATGCTGGTGAGGATGCGGATGACGCTGCTGCTGTTGCTGCGTTGCATTGTCGTAGTAGTTGTCGTTCTTGACGGACATGTTGCAGCAGCTGCTCACGTCCGCAAAGTAAACCTCCGACTCGGCAGCCTCCAGCTGCACAGCAGCAACTGTTGTCGCGGAGGTCACAGTGCCAATCACTGCAGCCTGACCCTTTGCAATCGCACCATTCGAATCCTGATAGCCGCTGTTCTCAACACCGTTCACAGTCTGCTGTCCTTCCAGCTGCTGCTGCTCCGCTGGTTGCAACTCCAACTCCTGCTGCTTGCTGGCCATTTCGCAGGCAAACAGCTGCTGCACATTGGGACGCTGTGCGTTCGCATTGTTCTGTGGTCCAATGCTCTTGGCACCCGCCTCAATGATGCGCTTCTTAAGCTTACGCGTGGGCAGTGTATTGGAGCAACGATCCCGCTCCCAGCCATTGCAGCCATCGCTGTCTGAGTGCGTATTCTCGTACTCGCCATTGCCCACCGCCTTGGACTTGTAGGCAGCGGCAGTGACACCGACACTACGTGTGCTCACCGTGGATGCAGTGCCGCTTCCATTTGTGATGCCAGCATTCAAGCCATCCATGCGCTCCAGTGTCGCCGCATGACCCGCTCCGCGTGCCTGCTGCCCAAGCTGTTGTGGCAACAACTGTTGTTGCTGCTGCTGTTGATGTTGCTGTTGTTGGTGCTGTTGCAACTGTTGCAGCTGCTCCTGCTGCAGCTGCTGGGGCATTAGGGTCGTCACCGCCGCATTTCCGCCCGCCAAATAGGCGCTCGCCTGCAGATATTGATAGTACCCACGTCGCGCCGGACTATTGGGATCGCTGTAGGGAGGCGGCGGACCCCAGACACCGTAGGGCAAGGCATTGGGCGGCGGCAAGGCGTTGTAGGCGCCACCACTGCCATTCACAGTCGGCTCCTCGATGAGCATCTGATTGCCATCGGCTACCGCCACAGCTGTGGCCGAACTGAATCCGTACTGGGAATCCGGACTGGCGGCCGCTTGACGAAAGCGTCGCGTTGCATCCGGCGTATTGCGTTGCCAAGGCATGCGTGGCCAGCTCCAGCCGCTGCTGTTGTTGCGTGAGGCACGCTCATTTCCCCCACCACGACAGCCATTGACGAGCTCCTCGTTGCCACCCGGATTGGGGGAATAAAAGTTACCCGGCGGCTGAGTGGCCCAGAAACGTTGCTCGGCGCCAGCGCCACCGGCGGCCACAGCTGCTGCAGCCGCTGCACTTGCCTCATCCCAGGGATAGGCGGTGGCCTGCAGTGGGAGCGTTAGCTGGCGATGGGCGTGGCACTGCTCACAGCAGCGACAGTTCAGCATGCGACCCGGCGCAGTTAGGGCGCCCAGACTATGCGGAGGAGGCGCTTGGCTGGCGTAGAGCGAGCGACAACGCAGCTCCAGCTGCTCCCAGTACATTTTCTTGCGCTCGTGGCTGAGCAGCTGATAGACGAGCATGCAGCTGAAGACGGCGATGAGCACGCCCGCAACGGAGAGGCCAAAGATGGCGCGCAGACAGGAATAGAGGGAACCATGGACAACGCCGCAGTCGGAGAGTGAATCAAAGACCAAGCGCACGCCTTCTGAAAGCAGTCTTAGTTACTTGAGGAACAATCGAGTCCAGTAAGCGGAGGTGGAACTCACCTTTGTCCACGCGATCCACTTGGGATTCAATGAGATCCGAGTAGCAGGTGCACGTGCGTGTCTTCTGGGCGTATTCGCATTCCCTCAGCGCCTGCAGGCGACTCATATGAAGCACGGTGGTCGTCACAGTGACCAGGGCGCAGGTCAAGGCCGAGACAAGGCCACAGGCGCCGGATAGTTTGATCTGTGAAAAGGAAATATGATTAGGAATACGGAAGGAGGTGCTTTTGAGAATGCAGCACTCACCAGATAACTGTAGCGATTGCGACGTCTGGCGAGACTCATAATGCAGACACCTGTGAGGATGAGCTGGGAGAGATATGAGAGATAATTAAGCAATGGAATAAGTAGATGAGAATTTGTATTACTCACCAGCGTGGCGGGCACAAAGGTGGGCACTGTCTCAAAGTTGCCCACGGTGATGGTGTAGGAATGCAGCAGGAAATAGACGCCCAGGAAGAGGACGCCCAGCAGGCAACTGAAGCCGCCACAGATGAGGCACCATACCACATACTTCTTGATGCCAGCGCCATGACGATGTGCTGCAATAAAGAAGGGCGCTTTATTAACATAGGAACGAAAAAGGTGAGTAATGCAAGTTAGGAGCTGCTCTAACCCAGAGAACCGCGATGATGTGCCTCCGCTGTGTTTGTGGGCGGTGGAGCTGGTACCCAGGAGCAGGGCGGCGGCATGCTGTACTGCACGAACTGCATCACCGGATAGCCATGCATTTTGATGGTCGCGCTTGGGGATTACTAGCAGCAATGCGGAAGTGGACGACACACAAGGATTACAACAACATTGAAACGTTTAAACGTGGCGATTTCGCGTCGAATTTTCCATGCAAAACAAACGATTTTTTTTTTTGCTGGTACTTTTTTTTTTTTTGTTGAGTGCTTTTCACTTGACGGAAAAATATCTATACACAAGTTTGGCTGAGATGCCTCGAGACTGGCAGCTGCGCGAACTGAAACTTGGACTGGGTGCTTGGGAGATGACGATGATGATGATGCTTGGTGGTGCTTGGGAGTTGGGGAAGACACGGAAGCTGTGCTTTGGGGGAGTGCGTTGCAGTCACGCAACGCAACGGAACAAAACGGAACGGTGTCAACTCAACTCAATCCCGACTGACATTAACACAGTTTTCCCAAACCACCCTCGGAGGAAGTGTGCCTGCAATCACGAAAACATCACGAAAACTGTGCAGGACACAGCGAAAGACAACAACGAGGAAATCCGAGAGCAAAGAGCGCGCAGGCGCTGAAATTCCGAAAGCGAGAGAGAGAGCTTTGTGCCAATGCGGATGCTGTTTATTGAATGATTCACAAACAAATACTGTGATTATCGCTGGGAACTGTGATTTCAGCATTAAACTTAAGGTTCACTCAAGAAGGAAATTCTGAATTTACCGATGAATATTTAAGAAATAGCTTTCTATACAAATTATGACTGTATATTAAAAAATATATGAAATATTTATGTTCAGGGTAAAAGCTGAGAGCTATGGGAAAATATTTAACACAGTTTTTAGAAGAAAACAAATTCTCTGCTAAAAGGGAAGATGCTCAAAGTATTAAAAATACTAAACAGAATGTTAGTAGGGATAGAAATGATGAGTTCAAGCAAAGTAATATCATTTCGTAAAATTATATACTATTTTTTTTAGTGAGTTATATCATTTAGTATCATAAAGTCTAGGAATTTTGTGACATTTCAGTTGTATGAACTCAAATGGCAAAAATAGAATACAAAGCTTCTATTTTAAAGGATCTCATCCCAATATCTAACATATGTACCATATAAGAAATATGTTCTTTAATTTAAAAAATACAATTTCCGGGATTTCCCTAATTATAAATAGATAATTTAATGTATTCAAAGAGTTGACTAAATTCTTACCTATGGAACCATTGACAGCGCTGCGTGGCCTGGGCGGTGGGCGTGGCGGCAATGGCGGACGATTGTCGTCCAGACCCTGTGATTTGGAACCTCCACCGACGGCCGCAGCAGCCGCAACAGCGGCAACAACTTCCAGTTCCGTATCATGGTAGATGTCATTGCAGCTATCCGTAGGTGGCTGTGATTTTGATGGCAACTGACCCGCTCCATGGCCACCATTCGAGCGTTGTTTCTTCTTCTTGATCATGGTGCTGTTGTTGTCCGATTCACTGACCGTTATCTCATCGGCACCGAGCATCGCATCCGCGAGCAGCGAACGCTTCAGCTGCTGCTGGGCGAGCGAGGAGGAGGCGGCATTGCCATTGGGGCAAGTGCACTCGAGATCACAGTCACAGCTGGCCACCGACGAGTCCAGGGGGAGATTGAGGCGCTCCCTGGTAGGAGACTGTTGTTGCTGTTGCTCCTCGTCGTGCAGGGCTTGATAGGAATGATTGAGCAGCGATTGCGCCGACTGCGTCTTCAGTGTAGATTGCGGTGCTGGCGTCGAAGTCTGTTGATGCACAAGCACCGCCACAGCCATGGAGGCATTCTGCTGTTGTTGCTGCTGCTGCTGTTGGGGCAGCTGTTGTTGCAACGCTGTGGCACGACCACATGAGCAGGGACATTGGCATTGCTGTGGCGCAACCGGAGAGTTGCCATTTGTTTGTTGTTGTTGCTGCTGTTGCTGTTGCAGATAATGCGCCGGATATTGTATATAATGATAGTGATGCGTTGGTGCCGCCTGCACGAGACTCGCCTGTGAGGCGACACGTTGCAAGGATGTCGGTGTTGTTGTTGCTGCTGCTGTTGTTGTTGGTGTTGTTGCTGTTGCATTCGCCTCCATGACTAACTGGGCAGTGGCAGTGGCAGCGGGGCAACTGGCGCTGACTAAACCGGTTTGACCCTTTCAACTTCAAATGCTTATTAATGCCTCACACAAACACTGGCGCACACTGACACACACACACAGAGACACTGGCACACAAACATGTTGTGCGAGACGGAGAAGGAACTTTGCCTTCTCACGCTTCCAATTTCACGTTAAATTCGATCAAATTTATTGCCCATGCGGCAATAATATTATTTGCCTGTCGCAAGCAAACCACACGAAAATAAATTGCCAAACAACAAAACGAAATTAACATAAACAAAAGGCAAAAAAGACACAATAACAACAACAAAATCGAAAAGAACGTATCGACACAAAAATCAAAGCGAAACGCGGAAAACGCAAACCGAAGTGAACGCAACTAAAGTTGAGCGGCGACTGAGGCTTTGGCATCTCTTTGAAATGTTGCGAGGATCGTTATGAGCTGCACAAATACACAAACACACGTATAAGACACGGAGAGAGCATGCTCCAAGCTCACACACACACCCAGAGTTTACGCTCTTTGGCGCATTGCGAGGATTGTTTCGCCTGTAGAATGAGAGAATGACTGCTCTCTCAATTGCAACTCCACACTCCCACACACACACACACACACACATACACAAGGCACTCCATAGCTGAAGAGCGCGGCGGCAAAAGGTGCGCGCCAGAAACTTCAAATGAATTCCGGTTCTTGACCGCATTTGCTATGTTTGCTGTTGTTGCTGTTGCTGTAACTCCTCTCTGCTGTTGATGTTGTTGTTGTTGTTGATATAGCTGCACTGATTCAGTAAAAATTCTGAAGGTGTAGACGCGACGCAGAGCACAGTGAAAATCAATTTCTTTGTGTGTTTTTGTTGTTGTTTTTGTGGGTACGAGAGTATCGCATTGGCTCTTGTTACCTGCGTGCTACCTGAGTGAAGCCTAAGCAACTAGTTGCTGTTATTGTTAATGTGCGTGTGAGTTCGTACCCCTCCTTATGCATATGAACGCAATGTGTGAGAATGCCTTGCGTGCTTATGTGTGTGTGTGTAGTTTGTAAGGCAATCTGTAGAACCAATTTAAATGAGCACCGGCAACAGGCACCAGGCTACAGGCGCAAGTGCCTAAGAGGAACAGCTGAATGAGATGGAGATCAAAGAAAGGGAAGAAGCGTTAAGAGAAAAAAACGTTGATTCAGAAAAATTTTGTATAAAATATAATTATAAAGATGAAATTTTGGTATATGATAAATTTGATATGATATGACAGAGATAAATTTCTTCAACTCGGAATTAGCGCATTTGAAAAGTATTAAAAACTGACGATGAAAGATCTCGATCCTACCATAAACAAAGCTTCCAGCAATGGAACAGTCGAAAAAACCTTTGACAGATTTCTATAGGAATTACTGATGTCAAATGAAGCTGAACAATTATAAGATAAACTATATTATTATACAGGGTTAAGTATTTTATCAGTTTACAAGGCGTTCTCTAGAGCTAGAAAAACCTGTCCATATTTATGTTCTTGATTATTATTTATTATTCATACTATATATCCATTAAATTTTAAAATTTTGTAAACTTTATAAACATGTTAAAAATTGTTATATAGTACAAAAGACGGGCAATCCTTCAAACTGTCAAGAGGCATAAAATATTTTATTTTATAGAATAAGACCGCATAATTTACTCTCTACAGTAAAGTGTAGTAGTAAAGACTAATTAAATACCATAAAGAGCTTACAGAGGAGGTCGAATGAAGCGCTTTATGGAGCTTTGCCCACTTCGTTTAGGGATTAGGCAATGTCTATCGGTAGTTAAGCCATTCTATTACATATCTCGATATAGTGCTTACCACAGACGCACCTCGAATGAGTTAGTTATCTGCTTAGAGATATCACCTGGCATTACTCCCATTACGCGCACACACACAGTATGACGCTCACACCCCTTTGGACTCCATGAGTCGATTAATCAGCAGATTATTGCAGTTATTTTGACATTTCCGTTGTTGATAATGATGGTAGTAGGGTATTATGTTATGTTATGTGTAGTATTATGCCACAGTGAACACACGACATGAGCTTTTCTTGAACATTTCAATAAATAATTTATTGACTGGATTTTCGTTTCGAGGAATATGTTGATAACAGCGTGACTTCACTGTACTATGCTTTTATTTGATTTTGTGAAGCACCCGATTACTTAAGTAATACATAGTTAAGTCAAGAATTTGCGTTTGTCAATAAACACACAAATATATATATATACAGATATATTAATTTGTTTTTTTTTTTACTTTACAGCTACTTAATGCATATTGTGTTTATGTACAATTGTGAATTGAATCAAATATGCAACACAGAAGAAACACAGACGATTAGATAAGTACACGCCTCAATAAATGTATTTTAAAGTACGTAAACCGATATATATGTATATAGATGGCAAGGGAATATGTAGAGAGGCTTGTGCTCCTGTCTTATTTAACATCTTTCAACTAAGTATCTACAATTTTGTTTTTAAGGGGGGGAATCACTTGAAAGTAATCAATATCACAACCGAAAGCATCGATGCACGCGTCATGGAATCCTGTCTTAAGAAGGAACACCTCCAGGTGGACACAGTAGTAGAAGGCAGCTTGAGCTTAAAGCCAACAGCTTGCAGCTTGTCTATGGCTTGACTGAGGCAACCGAGTGTACCAGCATGGCAAAGCTGCTCATGATGAAAATGCTGGCGGGCAGCGAAGACAACATTCGATGATAGGCAGCCGTATTTGTCTTGGTCTTCTTCTGTTTAATCACCCAGCCCAGACAACGCTCCACGGCCCGTTTCCATTTGCCATAGCGCTCCTCACGTTCCGCCACCGTTGTTGTGGGCAAGAATGTGTCGTAATGCACATTCTCGTAGTATCGTCGCTCGGGCTCAAAGCGGCAGAGATTAATGCCCTCGGCATGGGCGGCACACATGGCAGCGCCAAAGGCCGTTGAGTCGGTCAGCTGAGAGCGAAAGATGGGCAGACCAGCGGTGTCCGCTTGCAGTTGCATCAGCAGATTGTTTGTGGTCAGCTTGCCATCGGCATGGATCTTATTGATCTCATAGCCGCACTCCTGGTGCATGCACTCCAGAATGTCGCGCGTCTGGAAGCAGATGCTCTCCAGCGCCGCACGCACAATGTGATTCTTGCGCGTGAATTGCGTCAGTCCAATGATGATGCCACGTGCATTCTGACTCCAGTATGGTGCATACAATCCCGTGAACGCTGGCACAAAGTAGACATCACCCGACGTCGGTACCATGTCCGCATACTTCTCCGCCTCCTTCGAGTCGGGCAGCAGTCGCACCTTGTTCTGCAGCCAGGAGAGCGCATGCCCAGCCACCGAAACCGATCCTTCCAGCGCAAAGACAGTGGGAGATTTGGGGCCCAATTTGTAGGCCACAGTGGTAAGCATGCCGTGACGCGAGAAGACCGGCTGATAGCCCGTGTTACAGAGCAGAAAGCACCCAGAACGATATGTGTTCTTGGTCTGGCCGGGCTTGACACACATCTGACCCAGCAGCGAAGCCTGCTGGTTGCCCAGAATGCCGCTGATGACGATGCCCTGCAAGGCGCTGCGATCGTTCGTCACCTTGCCAAAGATCTCCGAGCAGCTGTGAATGCGTGGCAGCATCTCTTGCTCGATGCCAAAGGTGCGCAACAGCACAGGATCCCAATTCTGAGTGCACAGATTCATGAGTAGCGTGCGCGAAGCATTCGTCACATCCGTGATGTGCAGACCACCTGTTAAAAAAACATAACAATTAGTTGAATGGTATCTGAATCATTAAAGTGAAGTTTACTCACCATTCGTCAGATTCCAGATGATCCAGCTGTCCACAGTTCCCGCTTTACAGCGATTCTTTTTGATCGCCTGCTTCACTGCGGGAACATTGTCGTTCAGCCATTTGATCTTCAGCGCCGAGAAATACGTAGAGATCGGTAAGCCTGTGGTCTCCTTGAAATGATTCGGGTCTCCCACCTTGGCGAGTATCTTCTCGACGGTGGTCGATGTGCGAATATCCTTCCAGACGATGGCATTGTACAGCGGCTTGCCTGTGACCGCATCCCAAACAATTGTCGTCTCACGCTGATTCGTAATCCCCACGCTTGCGATATCGCTCACCGAGTAGCCCTTCTTCTCGATCTCTTTGAGCGACTCCTTGGCGCAATGATTGATCGAGTTCATCATCTCCATGGGATCCTGTTCGTACCAACCATCTTGTGGCGTAATAATGCTCAGCTCAACGCTGTGCGACGCGATCTCCTTGAAGTCGGGCGTTGTGTACACGGAGAACGTGATGGTTTTCGTTCCCTCGTCGATGACGCCAACGAGACCGCAAGGATTCTCGCTGAAGGACATCTTGCGCTGCTCACTTGTCCGGAACGGAACTTCGGCACTGGACGATGGTAAATTGATGCCAGACATGCTGACTGCAAAGATGGATTAAAAAAGATTGAATATAAATGCATATTAGCCATGGGTTAAGATTCAGGTTGAGAGCAATTAACGCGGCGATTACATAAAAATAGTTTTTATTGCGGAAATCGAAAATAGCAGTGTTGTGTCCTTATCAGAGACGACGCCACTGCGATAAGAAAACGCGACGTATCGTTAAATTGTTATCGGTATAAAAGTCCAAATGAGTTTACCTGCAAAAAAAAAACAATGAAATACAGAAAAGTCTGTTCTCTCCCTCTATGCACACTAAATGCGATACGATCTTAACTTAAAAACTTTTTTCGCTAATTAATTTGCAGTACACATTTCGCAGCTGTTTGTATTTGTTCTTAAACACTCTGCACACTTTTCCCCAATTAGGTTGTTTCGACTTGTTGCAATCGCAGTGGAAAACAGTTTTAAAACTAAGTATTGATTAAAATTATAAATTTATAAAATGACAAATTATCCAAAATTTCTATGTAAATGTGTGTTTTATATAATACTATATACTATGTTTTATATTTGATCAATAAAAATTAAAAATAAAGAATCTTTGAGAAATGATATAATTTTTAAATTTATAATTTGTGTCAAACTTCATACAATATAAGAAATACAAAAGACGCTATTAGGAAAACATACTTTATGACCTTTATTTTTTTTTTATTATAATATTGAAAAAACTTTCAAAGAATTTAAAAAATCTACTAACTTTTAGCTTGCATACAAATCTGACTGTATGAATTCCAAAAAATAGTAAGAAAACAGTGTAATATTGCTGAATTTTGGTTTAACAATAAAAACAGTTACCAAATCATTTTAAAATTCAGCAACTAAGATCAAACAAGCAGTTCACAGCTCGTAGATGAAAACGAACTGCTTTGCAGTTAATGCACTGCTTGCAGCATCAGCAAGCTGGAATGTAAGCAGTTTGTTTACACTGAACTTAGGGTATTTGCTAGTGCAACACTGTCATAATACACTTGTTTGTTTTGGACTTTTGTACTGTTCGAGGGGGCAGGCAAGCCCCGAAGCTTTGCTCGTTTTACGGTCGAGCCCTCCTCACACACACAGACACACTTCCCACACACACACAAGCACACAAACACAATCACTCATTCGAACGCTTTGCCAAATATTTGTTATCGCGTTATTTTTAAAACAACAAATAAACGTTTTTTTTTGCGAGTATTTATGTAGATTAGAAGCATATGATGGAGTGTTGTCAATTATTTACAGTGGCGTATGCCCATCCAATAAACTAATAGCACAAAAAAAAATAACACAATGAACATAATAAAATTTAATGATTTTTGCTGTAGCTGGAAATGCGTCAGCGCGACTCTCGAGTGAGAATACGAATAATGAGTACGAATACAACAAATACGGGTCTGAGTCGGATTCTGAGTATCTGAGTCTGTGTTTGAGTTCACGTCTTAGTTCGAATTCAGTTCATGTCCGCGTCAAAGTCTATTTGAAAGTCAAGCAATAAGTCCGAGCTTTAATGTGTGTATTTTGTAATTTTCCGTTAATAGCCGCGATTAATCAGGTAGTTAGCACGTCTAATTGATAAGCACACACAGTATTTTGATAAGGCGTCTGTAAGAGATCAGCGGCAATTAACGATATGCGATCGAGCATAAAATATATATGTTTATAAACTTATAAATCTATTTTGAATTTATGATGGCCACAGCGGCATTTTATGAATTAACTTTTAAGTTCACATACATGTTGTTGTTGTGTTTGATAAGAATGATAACAGCTATACACTTGGAACGAGAGAGAGAGAGCAAGAGAGAGTGCGCGATCGATCGAGACACGTTGCGTTCGTATTTACTATATTGTTGGGTAAACCCCTCGCGACATCCGTTCAAGTCAAGCGCCAAAAAGTATCTGAACGTCTCGCAAAGGTAGCTGAAATAACTGAAGTGTTGGCTATCAAAACGAAGGCGTGTCATGCGCTCGCTCACCGATACATTTACAGCAACAGAAGCAGCTACCGATACACAGATAAAGATACATATTTGTATATATGTTTAGACAGCTTTCGGACTGCATTGAAAACAAACACAACCAAGCGATTATCGACACGAAGGCGAAATACAAAAGAAATGTCTCTCGATTAAAGGTGGGGAAAACAGCTGATAAGACAAGCTAGAAGCCGGTTGGGTTAGGTATTGGGAATGGGAATGAATATAGTCTGATTGGGGGCAGCAAACTGTCTCGCCAAGTGGGTGGCTGGGTTAATTTGGCTTGGTTTGTCTGACCTTGACATTTCAAGCACACATTTTGCATACGCACACAGTGCCTGCCATAAATCGAGCAACACTCGAACAGCAGTCGCGATAAGCTATCATATATTTTATTGCTCTCATTGCTCTCGCGCCAAACTCTTTTCAATGTCAGCAACAATATTAAGCACTACTTTCGAGTTAAGTAAATAAATTAGACAGTTTATTGCAACTGCAATCGTAGCGTTTTATTCGGATTTTTTGTCATAAATTCCTAAAGTTATTATTAGAAATCTCTCTCTCTCTCTTTCTCTCTATCTGTTGCTAACACAATTATAGTGTGTCAAATTTTCCATGGAAATTTTTTGTCAAACAGTAATTAAATTCGTATAATTTATTACTACAGCAATTTTGTGCACTTTTCTTAGTTGTAATAAATTACAAAATTTATTATAATGTTTAGCACTACTTGTTGTCATAATTATAGCAAACAGTGTGCCAGTTTTTCAATGAAAATTGTATAAATAAATTGCAATGGCATTTATATGCTAAATTGTTGATAAACAATGAACATTTGCATATAATGAGCATATAATTAAACGAAATTTCATCATTTCTTCAAAGACAAAATTCTATTTCAGAGAAGTGAGTGTGTGAAAAGTGCGTGTGCGTTCATTCAGCTTTTCATGCAGCTATAAATAAATTGGTATTTCATTTGGTATCAGAAATATCTTATAGCTGGTGGCTACGGTAGCGTCGAATGGAAATTTACGGAATTAAGTCCGCTTTATGCAACGTTGATGTGCCGGTTGCGATTTCATTAATATTCAATTCAAAAAGGTTAAAAAATGCTAAATATACAAAAAGAAAACAAAAAATGAATCGCATAACCAATCAGATTGCGACACATAAACATCAACAACAAAATATCCTAACTTTTCAAACTAGACTAGTGGGGTATATGAATAAAAATTGTGCATTTAACAGGGTATCTCCTAGTCGATACATGCATACATCAGAATTGCATTTACTTAATGGAACAATCGAATGCACAACAAAATCACAGATAAACAACGATGGGATTAAGGGCAGATATATATATATCGGGTATATAAACAGGTAGGTCAACAAACTGTTTGCTTTCATTTGTGTAAATTGCATTGTAAGCATTCGTTTTGTTGGCGCAAAGGTCACTGAGTAAGCACATTGGTCGCTTGTCATCGTATCATATGACAAGACATCGATTACTACAACAATTAGAATTCCCGTTGTTGTTCTGATTATTGCTGTGACACGAACATATGCTGATTACCTGATAACGAGACGAGAATGTTAGCGAAATACTTTAGAATTGTGCGGGTGGCAACAAGTCGTAGTAAAGTAAGTAGTTATCAGTTTGCCTAGGTCAAAGGTGAATACACTCATTGTCTGTGTAAGTCTGTAAGTTGGCGCCACTCTTGGCAGACATGTCGCAACGCGCACAAACATGCTCGCTAGTAATTATAATTACATGTTAAGTACACACGAGTCTCACATACTTATATATTTACAATGCGCAGCAGCCAATGGGCAATGAGTTACGTAAATTAAATTTACAATATAATTATAGTCGCACGACACACACAAATATGCACATTAAAAGACTTAATTGACTTCCGCGTTGTTCTGACCGCTCACAACGTTGGCGACAAACTGAACTCAACTGAAACACAAACGTATTGATGGCTGGGGGCAATAAGTGGGCGACGGCGTCGACTGATCTCACTGAGAGCAGACGCGATAAGAAAATGAGCGAGCGAGCGAGAGAGGGAGAGAGATTATGCTGTGAGGCAGTGAAAGCAGCATGTGTAGGCGCGTAGCACGTGATGAAACTTGACGAAAAAATCAATAGACCCACATACACAAATACGTACATACATTCAAATATGTAGTACGTATGTATTTATATGTATATGTATATGTATGTTTGTGTGTGCATACTAATGGCAATGGACAAGCCCCTCAAAGCTGCATGCCGATTGGTCGGTTTGTTTGCACTGATGACGTCACAACGGCACACATCGCTACTGTAGCCAAATAAATGTTTATCTTTTCATTGCATGTTTACTACATATTTTGTAATTAGCGATGTTTTATCTATGTATTATCTTACATCTTTCCATTTTTGTAGCTCTGCTCGCGATAGCGGCGCCCAAACTTTTTTTTTATTTACAACGCGCCGGGTATAAACAACAAAACAACACGTGAGCCGGTTCGCAAACACACACACTTAGTCAAACGCGCGATTTTCACTTTCGTATACTTTTATCTGCTGATAACGAATATTTGTGGCAGATGCATCAACAAGCTGCACACACGTTGGTAGCAACCAGGGTCTTTATTGGCCTTCAGCACCATGAGTAATTCAGTTCCTCAGTAAATATTTCGGCTTTATCAATTTTAAATTTCAGTCAGACTTGACGAGCCCCTTTTTTCTTGCTGCACTGCAGGGTGACCACAAGTCCAATAAGAATAAAGTCTAGTTTTACGTCAAAAAATATACCAAAAAATAGCACCAGCATAAGCTAAGCAGGTTACACTTAAAATTAACTGATTTTTAAAACAATTTGAAGACCATGTGCTTGTAATAGTTGTTTTAACAATTAAGTATCTTTCAAAGTAGTTTAAGATGTACACTTAAGCAATTTGGTCAACAAAAAAGTGTTCATTTAATGCGAACCTAGTGAAATGAAAAAATCAACATGTTTTTGGTCACACAGTTGAACTGAAAAGTCAACAAAAGTGCGCTTGCGTTCTTGTTAGAGAACAGTTGTGCAACTGCTGAGGGAACTACTTTAGCGCGGCAACAGTTTTTCAATATGTTTCATTTTAATCTATAACTACCGACAGAGGCACAAACACAAAAACGAATTGCGCTTAAGCGAAAAAATTTTTATTATTTTATTGCGTGGGATTTCATAGGCTTCGTTGCGCTTATCATGCGCCAGCGTTATGTGAGTACTATATATGCGCAATGCACATAGATTAGTAGGTTTTTGTTTTTATCAATAACAAACAGAAATTTAGTTGGCCATCCGTTTTTCGTCAACGATTATTGGTTGGGTCTCTCGCCATGCGACACCAGCAGTATCCCGGCAATCGCCATGGCCAGCGAACCACTCACGCTGTTGGACCTCGACACCACACAACCGCGTTATTACGATAAGCGTGTGTTGGAATCAATCGATCGGGGCTTCACGTCACTGCTGGTCATATTGACCACATTTGCAGGCATTGTAATCGCACGCGTTGCCACTCATCGCCTCTGCACACGGTACAGTCCAACCATATGTTACCTGGCCGAATTTCCGCTGATTGTCCTGCCCGGGATTCTTTTCGTGACGGTGGCCAGCGGATATAGTGCAGTCTTTGTGGGCATTGTGACTGTTGCTTTCCTCGGACTCATTGTGGTAACCGGTTCACTATCTCGGGCGCGATGTCGAGCCCACTTCGATCTGGGCAAACGGCCCATGGTACTGACCATTGTGCGGGCATTGACCCAACTGATTACGGCGATCTGCATACTGGCCATCGACTTTGAGAGCTTCCATCGTCCGTATCGCAAGAGTCGACTGTTTGGCGCTCAGCTCATGGACACGGGCATCGGTCTGTTTGTGGTCACCATGGGTTTGGTGTCGCGACGTCCACGCAATTGCGCCGATCTCAAGCGAAGTCTGCTGCACTCGGCGCTACCTTTGATACTGTTGGGATTTGCACGCACGTTGGCGCTGGAGCTGATTGGCTATGGCCAGGATGAGCGCGAGTATGGCAAGCATTTGAATGCCTTCTTTACGCTTGGCTTTACCAAGTTCCTGGGCAGTCTGCTGTGCTTTGTGCCCCGAAATGATTTTCAGTTACTGCCGCTGGCATTCGGTAAGTTTTTAAGCTGTTGATCATAATCGAAGATATAGACTAACAACTCTACTCTGGCAGCTTTGCTTGTGACCCATCAACTGGGTTTGTCCTTTGGCGGCATCATGGACTATGTGATCGATGATGATCTGGAGCGCAACAGTTTTCTGAGCGCCAATCGCGAAGGATTGCTCTCGCTGCCCGGCTTTGTGTGCATCTACATGTTGTCCATCTATCTCAGTCGCTGGCTTGTGGCAAAGTCGCTGCTTAGCTATGCGGAAATGGTCCGAAAGCTGCGTTACTTTGGCGCCTTTGCGCTGTTCTGTTGGCTGCTCATGGTGTTAGGCGCCAATGCTGTAGGCATCTCACGTGTCACCTGCAACATGGGATACGTCTTCTGGATGATTGCCATCACGAGCACAATGGTCTGGCTAACGATGTTCATCTTTGATTTCATTATAAGCACCGTAATGCCGCTGGACACATCGATTGCGTTGGTGGAGAGCCTAGAGAAGGGTTCATCCAACGTCAGAACAGCATCACCCGATAAAAGTAGCGGAGTTTTTCTCATCTGTGAGTCACTCAACATGAATGGACTCACTTTTTTCCTGCTGGCTAATGTGCTGACTGGCGGTGTGAATATATTTTTGTCACCTGAAGATCGATCGGACTTTACCTCCATCATTATTTTATTGCTCTATATGCTATTGGCCACGTTTGTTGTCTTCCAGCTGTACATGCGGCGTATACGTATTGCCTAGAAATGTTGTTTATTTACTTATGCTGTGATAACGCCGTGGATGACTGTTCCCCAAAAACAAAATGGGGACACATTGAGGTGGTTGTGATACCCTGCCAAAGGGTATTATTATTTTGTACCGATGTTCAATATTTTGATTAAGAAAAACTATGTCAATATAATAAGTTTGTCTGTTAATTTCTATCTAATCTCGTCACTAAATTAAAAGAGTTATCATGAGGTCACTTTTTGTAAAATGATTGATCACACAAAAAGTTTTTTTCGTATTTGGAATGTTGTAGTATCTAAGAGTTTTTAAGTCGCCGATAAGCCAAGCATAGGGTTTCTTAATGATATGAAGCGGCAAGCTCATAATTACATATTGATAATAACTGAAGTTGATTTGATAATAACTTAAGCTTCCAAATAAAAATGACGTACCCAATGGCGAATTGCGATAACGATATCACTATTTATGACTATAGGTATATAATAGGTAGACTGAAGTGTGCTTTTTGCAAATATCAATTGATATTTATGATATAAATAGTAGTTTGTTTTTTTACTTGATAACAACCCTCGCACTATTGAGTATCATTTATATCGTGCAATTGCTGTTGCTAAGTTCAATTAACATGACGCTCGCATGGAATGTAAATTTTGCAACGCTGCACAAGTAATATGTGAGCTATCATGCATGACTGGGTAAGTCAATTATTAAAATTGCATTGAGAATGAATAAATAGAACGTCATTAATAGAATATGCGCATCTACAATATGATCTGAGTGAAATAGCAATTGTTGCTCAGTTTGAATCAGAATTTTTTTTTAACTTTTTCAAGGCAAAACAATGGATTCAATTGTTTTCCTTGTTTAGAGAGACCGTTACAATTCAAATTGCAATTGGCAACAGGTTGCCAGCAAATCCGTTCTTAAGAACCATTTTCCAAGGAGCTTGTTCATAGAAGTTAAAATGCACCTTCAAAGGAACTGGTTCATTTTTGTTGAGCTGTGCTCAGCGGAGTTGCCACCAATTCTGGAGTGAATGAGCTTCACCGACTAGAATCCAGTTGAAGAAATATGGCAACACTGTTTCAGAACGAAGTAGATCAGTTTGTTCGCCTTGAAGTCCTTGACCGTGAAACAGTTGTCTTTGCGGACTGCAACAACAAGTAAATTAAAATTATAATATAAATGTGCAATATAAATTGTGGTTAATTATTGTTGCTATGAGCAACGCTAAAGAAGTACACACAGCGCAAGCGCACCTGCATCATTTGAAAATGTAAACAATCCAATTGTCATGGCAACGCAACGCAGGTGAAAAACAAAAGCAAAACAAGTGGCAATAACAGCGAAAGAAATTGGTAAGAAAGCGTAACAACACAAAAACAGGTCAAACATGTTTGTCTATCTGAGTAAAAAGGTAAGTTCAAGTGCATTTGCTTCGATGAAGTGTTTTATTAATTTAGTATTTTATTAGATTGCTATTCCCAACAATGTAAAGTTGAATTGCATTGCATGGAACAAGGAGGAAGGCTACATTGCCGTTGCCGGCAGCGAGGGGCTGCTCAAGGTGCTCAAGTTAGATCAGGGTGAGAACTAAAGACTGACTCTCTTGGTATATTTACTTTAATGAACCAATTACAGCTGCCAATAATGGACAGAGCAAAGGCGGTCTGGCCGCTGTTTCGAATCTGTCGATGAATCAAACACTTGATGGCCACAAAGAGTCCGTCAAAGTGGTCACCTGGAATGATGCACAACAGAAGCTGACATCCTCGGACACGGATGGCGTCATCATGGTGTGGATGCTCTACAAGAGCGCCTGGTACGAGGAGATGACCAATGATCGCAAGAAATCCACTGTGGCCGGCATGAGTTGGACATCGGATGGTGCCAAGATCTGCATTGTCTACGAGGATGGCGCCATAATTGTTGGCTCAGTCGATGGCAATCGCATCTTTGGCAAGGAGCTGAAGAACACACATCTGACGGGCGTGCAATGGAGTCCAGATAATCGATTGATACTCTTTGCGCTGGCCAATGGCGAGTGTCATTTGTACGACAATCAAGGCAACTTTGCGGTGAGTTGGGTAGCTTCTTAGTTAAATATATGGCACAACATTTAGGGTAGAAGGGTTTTATAGTTGAGAGCACAAAGAAAATATAATATAACTTGTAGATGAAGGTATTTCCGATTTATATATAAAACATCTTCGGCAACTTCAACTAAAAAAAAGAAACTTATGAGGCAAATATTAATTGTATTTGAAATTGTTTAAAACTACCCGATAACCTGGTATATTTTAGTGCTCTATGGTATATTTTCAATGTAGTAATACATATATAAACATACCGATTATCTCATTTGGTATATTTTAGTATTGTTTGGTATGTTAATCTGGTATATTTCTTCTGTTTGCAGATGAAGGTGGGCATCAAGTGCATCACTTTGAGCTCAGGACGCGTGCAGCGCATTGCCAGCATCAGTTGGTTCAGTGGACGTCCAGTGAATAATCGCAATCGTCCCGTGCTCGCCATTTGCTATGAGAATGGCAAGGTGCAAATCATGCGCAATGAAAATGATGACGGTAAAAAAAATACAAATTTAAAGTTCTCTTCTCTATATTTAATGCTATTTTCAGCTCCTGCCATATTTGACACCGGCATGCGAAACGTGGATGCCAAGTGGAATCACGATGGCAGCGTTTTGGCCATATGTGGCACAACATTGGAGGCTGCAACGCCGCTGCGAGACACAAATCAGGTCTGCTTTTACTCGCCACTCGGCAGGATTTACCGCATCTTAAAGGTTCCGGGAAGCGACATCACCTCGCTTAGTTGGGAGGGCAAATCGTTGCGCATTGCCATGGCTGTGGATTCGTTTATCTACTTTGCCAACATTCGACCGGACTACATTTGGTGTTACTTTGAGAAGACTGTTGTGTTTCTCAATAGCAACAATCACAGTGGCAGCAGCACCACAAGCAGCGCCACCGCAATGCCCATGAATGTGATTACCTTTTGGAACACTGTCTCGAATCAGAGTTTTCTCAAGGAAGTGGAGCCAACACTTTGCCTGGCAGCCAGCAATGAGCATTGTGTGCTGGGCGTGGAATGTGTCAGCAGCAACATCAAGGAGATTGCATTAAGCACGCTGGAGGGACGCGCTAATGCTTCGCCAGATGACAGAGTCTATCAGCTGCTGCTCTGCAACTCCATTGGCACCACAGTGGACTGTAAGCTTGATGGGATCTGATTGCAGCTTCGTTTATTAATTAGTTCTATTCTTTTTGGATTGCAGCCAAGTATACGGATATTAAGCCACGCTTTGTGGGCATCAACTCGTGCTATGTGGCCATTGCTTCTTATGACGAGATACTCATCTGGCACTATCATACTCCTAAGGTAAGTGCTATAAGAAGTCAACTAAATTATGACTACAACATGTCGAATACGATTTCAATATGTAAATGCTTCGATTGTCTTTAAAAGCATCTGTTTATAAGCTCCGTCGTTTGTGTCGTTTGTGTAGAGAAAATTTTACTATCGTCTCAGAAATTCAGTCTTAAGGGAAGAACCATATTTTAAAATTCTATAGTATGAACTGACAGCCTATCGTAATTTCTTCTTAGGGCTATTTAGTGTTGAGTTCATGTTCTATAAGTCAAGGAAAGTTTTTCATAAATTTAAATTAATACACTGCTGTTCTTAGGTTAGACCCACGCTTCTTTGCTTTCAATTTAATTCAATATTTAATATTTTGTTATTCAATTATGCTAGATCGTTAATGAAAGTTTTGCTGAATTTGCTCATAGATTGCTTATAGCTTCAGTTTTACCTCCAATCTCTATATAAACTAAAATTTTAAATCATTTGCGCAGACAAAGAAACATTTCGTTTAAAGTCATCAGTAAACACTTATTACAAAATCTTCCTAGGATTGTGAGGCTGTATTTTATGGAAAATTCGTTGCTTTCCCTAATTAGTCATGGAAAAATTGAACATAACTGAGATTGAGATACCCAATTATGACACTTTGGGCTCCTTCGTGGTCATCTTGACCACTTTCTGGGGCATTGTGTTGGCTCGCCTTGCCACACAACTACTGAATATGCGAGTTAAACCAAATCTGTGTTACCTGGTGGAGTTTACCTTGATTGTGCTGCCCACTGTCTTATTTGTGACCATTGCAAGCGATTACAGTGGTCACTTTGTGGCATTGATGAGCTTGCTGGCATTTTGGTTTATTCAGAAGACACGTTCTTTGCAACGCGCCAAGGAACGTTCGGTATTCTTACTTGGCCAACGTCCACAATTCTTAACCGTGATGAGATCCATGATTCAGTTGATTACATCTGTCTGCATACTGGCTGTTGACTTCAATTGCTTCTATCGACCATACAGCAAAAGTGAATTCTTTGGTGCTCAGCTTATGGATACGGGGATTGGATTATTTGTGGCTTCGATGGCATTTGTCTCCCGTCGACCTAAGACTAAAGCCGAGATGCAAAGTGAAGTTTTTGGTGCCGCATTGCCATTGATTTGCTTCGGCAGCATTCGGACTCTGATCGTCATAGTGTTGAAGTATCATCTAGCTGAGCGGGAGTACGGTCGCCATTTGAATGCCTTTTTCATCTTGGGATTTACCAAGCTCTTTGGCAGCTTATGCGGCTATCAACTAAGCAGCGATGCACAGTTGCTGCCCATGGGTGTTAGTAAGTAGAGACTTGAATTCGTTGTATTCATCATAATCTCACATTCACACCTACAGCTTTGCTTTTCGCCCATCAATACGCTTTGTTATACGGCATCTCCGACTACGTGCAAACGGATAAGAAACCTCCGTTGACACTCTTTCAGTTAAATCGTCAGGGTCCACTCTCTGTGCCTGGTTTTGTGGCCTTGTATTTGATCACCATTCATGTCAGCAAATGGTGGAGACTTAAAGCGTTGCTCAGCTATGAGGAGATGGTCATAAAGCTGCGGAAAGCGTATCGTTTATCGTTGCTTGGCTGGTCACTCACTTTTATTTGTAGCCACACGATGGGCATTTGTCGCGTCACTTGCAATTTGGGCTATGTCTGCTGGATGTTTGCCATCTATATGAGCATGTTCACTCTCTGTCTGTTTGTCTTTGAGTTCGTCATAAACACAGTTTATCCCGTCAAGAAATTCGAAAAAGAAACCTTGAAGGAGACAACTGTGTGTTGTAAAAGGGACAAAGAAATTGTGTATACTTATACTATTTGCGAATCGGTTAATCAACATGGACTGATGTTCTTTTTGCTGGCTAATGCATGGACGGGTTTGGCTAATTTGTATCTCAATCTGAGTCTTGTATCTACTTCCAATTCAGTCGCGATCCTTGTGCTTTACATGTTCCTCAACACTTTTGTGGTGCACAGAAAGTATTGCCAATAAAATAAAAAAGTTTTAAAATAATATTTTTAATTTTAATTACTTCACTTACCTAAACTACTTCAATTGCTTTTAATTCATCACTCTACTACTACTACGACTCTACTACTACTTATAATACTTCTACTACTTTAACTCTTATACTCTAGTACTACTTCTACTACTATAACTCGTATACTCTACTACTACTTTAACTCTTATACACTACTACTACTTCTAATACTTCTACTACTTTAACTCTTATACTCTACTACTACTTCTACCACTTTAACTCTTATACTCCACTACTACTTCTACTACTTTAACTCTTATACTCTACTACTACTAATACTTTTACTATTTTCACTCGTATACTCCACTACTTCTAATACTTATTACTATTACTTTGATTCTTATACTCTGCTACTTTCACTCGTATACTCTACTACTTCGATTTTTACTTCTCCGTCTACTTCTACTACAACTCTTATACATCTTATATATGTATACTTGCCTCTCGAATTTATAGATATTCATATACTCGTACATTATTAGCGTACTTCTCTTATACAATATTGTCTCCATAATATATGGATTTACATATATATTCGTGTGCCACTAGTACACATATACTTGTCTTTATAATTTATAGATATACATAGTGTATGGATTATTAGTGTACTACTCCTATACAACTCTTATACCTTTACTTCTTCCTCTAATTCACAGAGTTCATCCAATCTACACGGCGTCAAGGCCCGCAAAGAGAAACGTTTTCACATCGATGACACTCCCACAGGCGTTGACTTGGCCAAGGATCTGCTGCAAGGCCAACAACGCCGTGTTAACGATCCCATCTGCGCTCTTGCATTGTCAGAGAAGCTGCTGCTGGTGGCTCGTGAGTCTGGCGTCATCAACGAATACAGCGTAGCCAATGTGGCGCTTCGCAATCGTCACACGCTGCACTCAAAGGTGCACAAGATAGCGATTAATTGCAATTCCACGTAAGTTTAAATTATGGTGCACTTGCTCTGCTTCAAATTATCAATTTAAATCTTCTGTAGTCGCGCTGCAATTATTGATCATGTGGGAGTCATGACGTTGCTGGAGCTGGACGATAATCGGGAGACGCAACTTAATTTCAGTCGAGTGGAACGCAAGGATGTTTGGGCGGTGAGTTGGGCGAAGGATAATCCGTTGTTGCTAGCGCTGATGGAGAAGACACGCATGTATATTTTCCGTGGCAATGATCCCGAGGAACCGATCTCGTGCTCTGGCTATATTTGCACCTTTGAGGATTTGGAGATTACAAGCGTGCTGCTGGACGACATCATCAGCATTGGCGAGTTGCAGAATGCCTCGCATTTAATTCAACTCCGTGTGAAGTCGCTGCGTGACACAGACGATCTGCTGGAGCATGTGGGACTCGAAGATGCCAAGCAATTCATTGAGGACAATCCGCATCCACGTTTGTGGCGTTTGCTTGCCGAGTCGGCGCTCAAGAAACTCGAGCTGGATACGGCGGAGAATGCGTTTGTGCGCTGTGCCAATTATCCGGGCATTAAGTTGATCAAGCGACTGCGCAACATCAATTCGCAAGTACTTCAACGTGCGGAGATTGCTGCTTTCTATGGGGAGTTCGATGAAGCTGAAAAGCTGTACATGGATGCAGATCGCAGGTGAGAAGAAACTTTAAATGGTCTTGAATAGATTAATAACGTTTTCTACTTTAGGGATTTGGCTATTGATTTGCGCATGACGCTCTGCGATTGGTTTCGTGTTGTGCAGCTTTATCGCATGGGCGGCGCCGGTGTTTCGGACCAGCAAATGGAAACAGCTTGGCGGGAGATTGGCCATCATTTTGCCAATCTGAAGTCGTGGGAGAGCGCCAAGGAATACTACGAAAAGTCACATTATTTAGAGGGCTATATGGAGGCGCTCTATCATCTGGAGTTGTTTGATGAGCTGGAAAAATGCGTGGACAAGTTGCCGGAGAAGAGTCCGCTGTTGACTAAATTGGCTGAGATGCTGGTCTCCGTGGGTGAGTTGAAGAGTTGCTTAGCTTAACACACTAAATCTTAACTTCAATTTCCTGCCAGGCATGTGCTCCGAAGCTGTGCAAGCTTATCTCAAGTTTGGCGATCAAAAGGCCGCTGTGAATGCCTGCGTTAATCTGCGGCAATGGGGACAAGCTGTGGAGCTGGCGCAGAAGTATCAAATGCCAGAGGTGAATACGCTGCTCAGCAAACACGCAGCACAGCTGCTGAACGAAGGACGTCTCACCGAATCCATTGAGCTGCAACGCAAAGCGTGCAGATACTTGGATGCAGCTCGTTTGCTGTGCAAGCTGGCAGAGCAGGAGGTGGAGAAACGTGCACCCATGCTGCGCATCAAGAAGATCTATATTTTGGCTGCACTCTTAGCCGAAGATCATCTAAAGTCGGTGGCAACGCCGCAATTGGATTATGCTATCGATAGGAATACTTTATTGGACTCAATTAGTTTGGAGGATGCGGCGTTCATTGAGCGCATTTGGCACTGTGCTGAAGGTTATCATTATATGCTCTTAGCTCAACGCCAGCTGCGCTTTGGCATCATGCACAGTGCGGTGGTCACTTCGTTGCGGCTGCGAGATTACGATGATGTGCTGCCGGTGGAGGATATTTATAGTTTGATGGCCTTGGCTAGTTGTGCGGACAGATCGTTTGACATCTGCTCAAAGGCGTTTATGAAATTGGAATCGCTTGACTATCTGCCCGAAAAGATACAGCAAGATTACGAGGAGCTAGCGGTGAATATATTCTCGAAGAACGAACCCGAGGATAGCAAAGTGGATACGGTGGTGTGCTATGGCTGTGCCGAGAATGTGCCCGACAAGTAAGTACCTTCCTTACTTTTTAAAACTGTTAGTAAATAAAATTCTATCCCATAGTTTACCTTCTTGCATGGAGTGTGGTGCCCGCTTTCCGGGTTGCGTTTCCTCTGGCAAGCCCATTACACAGCCGACAAGCAATATTTGGATATGTTCCACTTGCCATCACTGTGCATCACCCATGGAAATAACACGTCATCGTAATTGCCCGCTTTGTCACAGCCCAATTGCAGCACCTCCTGTAGCAACATAAAAACTAAATTCAAATAAATGTAATTGGCGCCACAGCCTTAGAAAAACAGCTGATTGCGTTTGTCTTAGTTGTAGCGCCACCTATTGTCAATAAACTTGGCACTTTGAAATTACTCACTTGACGAACGAATTGCAACCCCGTGTTTTGAATGCCCGTTAACCAACACTACAAAAGCAGCCGCGTTGCTGCCAACCCGCTGCAAGTGTCGACTGCGCAAAGTTTGTTGATTTTATTAATTATAAACTTTTTGAAATCGCCAAAAACGTTAAGTATGCGCGTTCGTGTTGTGTTCTAAGTGGCAATTAAACGGTTCGCGTCACATCTGTGCCTCCGGCGCCGTTGAAATCCCACACGGTGCACGGTATCTCTCAAAACCCCCAAGTTCCCCTCCGCCCCACAAAAAGTGCATGCTGCGATTGATTGTCAGCTGTTTATTTTGCTTTTTTTATTATTGGTGCGGCGCGCATCATTTTTGCAGTGATAAATGTGTTAAAATAGGCTTAAATTACGTATTCGTAGGTGTAGAGCATAGCGCACAACATAAAATTCAGGTAAGTGATGCTTTTTCAATACCGGCGGCCAAGCGGCTTTTCTTAGCAACAACAACAACAACAAATCGTTCGTGAGGCGCGAGGCACAACTGGCGCCAAAAAGTTGTTGCGTTTTTAAAGTGTAGTGCAAATTAGCAAAAGTGCTTAAAGTGAATTTGGTGTAATGCGAAATTGAGTTGTGCGTGCGTTAACAATACGGTCAAGGATGCCCAGGAAGCGCTGCAAGGACATCTACTGGCTGCTGGGAGCAGGCTGCAACAGCTGTTTACAATGCTGCATTGTCAAGGTAAGTGCACTGTGCGCCACGTGCAAACAGATTATACAACTTGCATGCTCTCCCTCTCTCTGTCTCTCGCTCTCTCTTGTTTTCTATGCAATCTGCTTGAATCTTGCGAAAAAGCGGAAATCATTACTCATTTCACTTTCATTTGCCGCACGCCGGCGTAGCGTTAGCAGCTTTTCTCCCTCCCCCGCAGCCCCCTCAGCGATCTGTTGCCCACCCTCGCTCGAATTTTGATATTTTTATAAACTAAAAGGAAACACGCTCTCATCAGTTTGCTCATTGAGTCATTTTGCTTTGCGGCCAAAATAGCATTCTTTTCCAATTTTTCCCGAGTGTGAGAAGAAAAGCGCTCGCCACTCGTGTTAGGCCGGTCGAACATTTTGCCCCCAAAGTCCATTCATTCAGTTCTACGTTAGTTGTGTTCTCGTTCGCGTCGCGTCGCGTTTGCGGCTAGTTTTTCCAACGATTTTCCGATACGATTTCCGTGCCGTTTTCACTGCTGCCGTGGTCGTTGCTGTTAACCCCAAAAAAATAAAGAAAAATCATATATTTAAACGAGTTATCGAAATTACAAAATATTTCAATTGAAATACACTGCTTTGCAAGTGCGTTGCGTATACGCCCAGTTAAACAGTTTTTGTCGAGCAAAGCAAAGCAACGGCGGCTTCTTCAGACACAGCGAGCTCAACGCTAATTGGATTGTCAACAATTTAGCCCTACGGCCTGTCACAACAACAACAACAGCCACAACATTGGTCAGAGACAGCGAAAGACGGACTCCGCATAACTTCGCATAGTAATCAATACTAGTTGACTTTTCCTTATTGCGTTTTTTGTTTTGTTTTCGCGCGTTCACTACTATACTCTTTATAATGTACTCGTTGTCGTCTCTTAATATCGTGCTCTGGCCCAGCGCGTCGTGTGTTGCGTGTTTCTGTGACAACCCAAAGGGGCAACAACAAAATTACTAATCAGTGAGAGCAACGAAAGAAAGAAAATAAAGCAACACCAAATCCCGGCTAGAAGAAGTCGAAGAAAAATAAAAACACAACGAAGCAGAGCAGCAACGATTTTTACTTACTGTCTGACGGCATTTCGAACATAGTTTTCACCACACAAGTTTTGGGTTACTTTTGCGAGTTGCCACATTCAAATGTTTTACAGTACGCGCCATAAGTGTGAGTATTCATTTATTTTCTTTACTTTTTGGAAGTATCTCCACTCACCTGTAGACACCACTTGATGGGCCTCATTCCGGTCGATGTTTTGTTTATAAACATTTGCTGCGCATATCCGCTACACATTTTCCATATCTCTGTTACATCAGTTGTGAACTGATTTCCATCTCAGTCTCTTTCTCTTTCTCTCTCTTTTTGAATCTATATATCCATCTATTTGGGCAGACGTAACACTTTCAACTTGTAGCCACAATTTGTTTTATCCGCAACGTATCTAGAACTCTGCCAGTTCTCATTCACTTTTTTGCCGTCTGTCTAAAATTGGATCTATGCCTCGGCAATTAAAAGCCGCTGCGATAAATGTATATATTTGAAAAAGAAATGAACATCATCAGCCAAGAAGTTCTATATGCCTAATTTGCATTGAATGCTACAATAAATCATTTTTTCGGACAAGCTACGACCACTGTTAAGTAGAACGTTAACGGCGGAACTGCAGAACTGTATTTCTTTCTCGATTTAATTAGTAAATTTGTCGTTTTGTTAAAATTGTATTGAATCTCTCTTAAGTTAAGATTTTTCAATTGCTATTAAAGAAAGTTAACATTAGTAAATTTGTCGTGTAATACCCTATTTAGACCAAGTGCATCTGCTTCAATGATGCGATTTTTTGATGCAAGTGTTAACAGCAAAAGTTGCATCACATGAACAGATGTTTAGGGGTGACTTAACATGAGTTAAAAGGAGTTAACGTTAACAGAGCTGGTAATGTGAGGGTAACATTATAGTATTGTCTTTAAATAACATATGTTATGACTGGTGTTTAACATTGTTCAATAGCTGTTAAAGTAATGTAACAGATTCAGTTCTAGAAAGTAGTGCAGAAGGTGATTCTATAATATATTATATATATATAATTTCACTGAATATACCTTTTTACTCTAAATGGTACTATACAACTACGACCCACACGATTAAAATAGAAAAATACTATTAAGACAAAATTGAGTTATAACAGCTCTAAATAATTCAACAGTTTTTTCATTTTGGGTCATTCAATATTTTAGCCAATATGGATAATAACAAAAAAATATTGATGTCATATGAGGTTCATTGAAATAACAGTGTAAAAAAAAAAATATAATAAAATTTGAAATAGCTTATAAATAACTTAATCCTACTAAATTACTTTTAGATTATTCTTTATTGGGTACTACAGTCTCACACTTAAGTATACAAACAAGAAAATAAATAACATAAACAAAAGTTTAAAATTTTCTATTATTTTTCTTTGATTCGTCTCATTAAATTCTTGATAATTCTATAATAGTATTCCCTTATGGAATTACATATTTAATGGTTACTTTATTTGGATATATGTAAATTTAAATGTCAATTTGCAGAATGCGAAGTCAAAGTCTAACAATTGTATACATACATACATTGAATTCTTGATGTTAACAATCATTATCTTTATTGCTATATTTGATTATCTTTGAATGCACTTTATTGGCCGAAGGTATATTTTATTCCCCCATAAAATAGTTTTTACAGAGCACGAGTCTATTTGGGTTCCTTCTCAGAATTATTTATTCAATTATAATATAATATGTATGTATTATTACTACATGTAAAAATAAAGCTCTTCAATCGTATTTATTGAATTGCTAACATTAACATTAACAATCAATGCTTTTATTACCAATTTAATGCTCTATATCGATCTAAGGTTTAGTTAATTCCCCCATGAAATAGTTTCTACAGTGCACGACATAAGTATTCTCTGATGTCTACAGAAAAAACATCAGCACTCTTTTGTGTGCTCGTAAAATGTATCTTTTGAGCACAAATGTCAAATATTGCTTTTTAAGGGTCAGCAGCTAAATATGTTCCCGAGTCTATTTGCTTTTATTTTGCTTTGCACTCTTGTACACTTTTCAATGTTGCATTTTGTTGGCCAACATATTCTCTCTCTCTTTTTTTGCCATTGCTGGCAAACGCCCTTTGACGCCCTTTGTTAGCTGTTGTTGGCTTTTGGTGGAGTCATTTCTCTTGGCCAACTGCGCGTTGCGTATGGGGTTGAAAAAGTGTTGACTGCAGTTTAGTTTTTGCATATTTCTTGTTTCTGTGTAAATTGTAAACCAAAAAGATGCTTGAGGTCATAAATTTTACAAACACACAAGCACACACATACACACACAGCTGCCGTCTGGCCTTTGCCAAAAATCCTGCCCTAACATTTGCGTAGTGTTCAAGGCGCCTTCTAAATGCTTTTTGATGTCTTTTTTTTGGAATACCCTGTAGACAAGGCGCGTGCTCAAATGAGGTAGCATAATGTGATGTAAAGTTAGTCTGAAATCTGGCAAGAGTTATTAAATACAATTTTTATACTGAATATATTTACAGTAGACTTCTCATTTATTAATTTATTAAAAGTTCTTCCATCAACTCAACTTAAAATAACATAATTGGTATAATTTATCTAAAATATATATATTTTTAACTGACATTCACAAATGCTAATTTAGTTAATATTTTCAAAATAAATCTTCTAATATATATCTTCTAACTTCCAAGATGCCAATTTAATTAAAGTTATTCATTGAACATGAAATCTTAAACACAAAATACAATTTTATTAGTCGACCTCTTTATTTACAAATGCCAGATGAATAACAAGCATAAAGCATTAAATTCTAAATAAAAAATAAAATAATAATTAATATACATACATATAACATTTCAAATGCCAATATAATTAGAGAAAACATACAATTATAAATAAATAAAATATTATTTTGAAACACAATTTTAGTTGACTTATTTATTCAAAAATGTCAATTGAAAGTTTTCCAGTGAACAAAAAATTCTAAATAAAAAATAACATATTAATATCAAATATATTATGAGATGACTTCAATAAACTTAAAACAATAATTACAAAAATATATATTATTACCGCCTTCTTTATTATCATTTTCATTTTCAATAAACTTAAAATTTAAATGCTTTCAACAGGGCATCTCTTAGTCGTCTATACCTCATTTTATTTTCTGGTCTATTCACTTATGTTTTTTTTTTTTTTTGCGTTTTTGGTTGTTTTTTGATTTATTTTCGCCGCAGATTTTCATATGCCAAATAAAAACATTAGCAGCGTTCATTCGGAAAAGCCTCCATAACATCTATTTAAACTCATCCATAATATTCGGTTCGATTCGATTCAATTCTCGATGCGTTGTTTCCATTCGATTCTTTCTAATAGTCGAAAGGCATTGACGTCAAATTGTTTATGCAGCTCAGCACTTTTTGCTTGGCATATCTACTCGTATGTCTGGTCAGATATCTGTACAATAGGCTGATTGTATACAAAGTATATATGTATATCTCTGCTTATATACTCATTGACTGCGTACAAGGAAATTAAATGTGCCGTATAATTTTGTATGCAGCTTAGCATTTGGCATCGATATTTAAGACTTTTGGCAAAAGCGCGACTCATGCACAATTCGCAGCTAAAATATCAATTGGTTGGGGCTTGTGCTCTCTAAATAGTAGAGATATTATAGCATATTATATTGTTTTATGACATGTTGTGTTTAACAAGCGGCAAAATGAAATGTCGCTTCAAATGGTAAATGGTTGTTTTCTTTTCTCAGGGCAAACACGCGTCGCACTTCCGTCACAAAAATATATATAAATATTTTCGTGGAAATATGCTGAAAATTGTATTTAAAATATTGTCTGCCTTTTGCTTGTTGCTGTTGTTGTTGTTGTTCCCACGCTAGAGCATCGACTTTGACTCGAAAACAGGCAGCAAGTGCCAAAATAATGTGACATATTATTATTATTGGGGGATCTCTGGTACTATGTAGCTGAGGCTGAAGGCAGATATATAATATCAGGGTCGTCTTACGATCTGCAGACAATTTTTGTCGCGCAATTATAGCTCGTTAAATGTTGAAAAATGTATCTCAGAGAAAGCAAAAGGCTTAAAAGGCAGCGCCATGTGCGATATATATTTTGAGGAAGCGCCAGAATTGCGAGTTTATTCAAAGAAAAAATGGATAGGAAAAAGTTGTGCTTTAGTTTTCGTATCAAATACCCAAACATCTCAAACTAAGTCGAATGTATTGTTAAAAACGATTTATAAATAACTTCACGAATCTATTTTCATTTTGAGAGATCATTACATGGAACTTTTTAATACTTCTTTAATATTCCAAGTTTTCTGTCGCATTAATTATTCATCTCGAAACTAAACTGAGAATATTGTTAATAGGAAGTTATAGGTAACATGAATCTATAGTATTTCCATATTTCTCTTATATCAAAAGAGTTCTGCCAAATTAGTTTGCTTCGTTCGTTCTCAAATTAATAAGGAATTATAGATAACTTGACGAATTAAATACTTCCTTCATATTCCAAGTTTTCTGCTGAATTATTCATCTCCAAAAATTTTTAACTAAACATAAATTCTTATTAAAAACAAATTTATTTCCAATTTAAAGGCTATTCCATAAATAACTACTGCAAAAATATAAATATTTCTTTCATATGCTATAACTTTTATTATTCCAAGTGCTTTGCACTGCCGAATTATTCATCTCTAACTTGTAAACAACTCAAACTAAACTCAAAGTATTGTTGAAAAGAAATATAAGATACTTTTCTTAGTTAAGAATAATATCTTCCACAATGTTTACTCGCCATTATGGATAATTAATTCATTAGTTTACCTCAACAGTCTATAAATTAGTGCTATATAAAACATTTCTGTCTGTGCAACTATTCTTAAATATACATATACTATATATACCGTATATATACTATATATATTTGCTTCCCTTTGGCTAAATCGTATATCCCAAACAATTTTCACGGTATTTTTCTCTGAAAATATTGCAATATGTGTAGTAATTCAAAAATTTGTCGCAACATAAATTCTCTGGTGTGTATTTAAAACAAATTCCCAGCTAGACGCTAATTTCTGGTTGAGCAGACTAAAAAACAGTGAGATAATTTAAAAAACAACAACGAAAATAAAACGACGCACTGACGACATCAAAATTTATTGTTTAAAAATAACTTCAGTTCGCTTTTGCTTTGGCAATAGTTTGTGCAAATATTTAAATTAATCTTTGTCTATTATTTGAATTTTGGTGATTTTCACATGACCCTGAAATCCCCAACAACTTAATCTAACTCAACCGAAACCATGTTTACCTATGTATATAGAGCATGTTAGTTTGTTGTCTGGTTTGCATCGGTTTTGTGGGATACCCGTTGAACTGGGTCAATAAAAAGGGGCATGTGCGTTGAGTCAATTTTGGCAGGCATTGAGGTCAATAAAAGTAAGATAGGCCGCTGACATGGTAACACCCCCCCTCACCCCTTGAGGTTCCTACGAACCGATAAACAATCCAATTAAAACAATTGCCAGGGACAACACACAGCAAAAGAAGCGTAGGAAAATTCGCCCGCAGCTTTTGCATTGCGTGTGAGGTTCAATCGAGGGTATCTCAAAGATACTCCACATCGATAAAAAAAAAACGAAAGACTTCAGTTGGGGAATTGGTTTTAGGGTCTAATGGCAAAACGCCGCTTTTCACCTACTGCAGGCGAAAGTGAAAGTCTATTTTTCGCATATGCCTAGACAGATACAGAGAGAGAGAGACCTGCCCCTCAGACTTCTCCCCTCTCTATCCCTCTCTTCTCTACTTCCCCTGCTGCCTACCGCAAGCAATTTAATGTTCAATTTCTGTTCATTAATCTTTACTTTGGCTTACATTTTTTTTTATTTTTTCTTTCTTTACCTCACTTTTGTTTTCTTTTTTCTGTTTTTTTTTTTGCGCGCGCTCGCGATAAAGTTGATTGTTTTGCTCTATGTTGGAAGTTGGATGTTGTCCATCTCTCGATTGCTTTGCTAACTCAATTTGGGTGGCGATCCGGCGGCTTGATTGATTTCTACGACGTGGCTGACTAACTGCAACGCTCAAATTGAAACTAATTAACAGCTGCCATATCAAATTTGATTATCCAAATGTTTGTTTTGTGGCGCAAACAAAAGACGCAATGCAATATACACTTTCATTAGGGCGCTGCAATTAAGAAAAAGATACAAAGCATCTATTGAGATTAATCACTTGCACTCTTTCCGTCAGTTTGATTGAAGTCATAATGTTTTTATGGCTTAATTATTTAACATAAATTTTCATAGAAAATATGCTTAAAGAGAGCAAAGTGTACACAGAAAAAAACATGCTAACATCAATCTTCAATCGTTATTATATAATGTTAAAATTTCACAAAGAAGGTATTTTCTTAAATCAACTTTCAAATTCTTAAAAAATTCTAAATTTATCATTCTTGAAGTTCAAAATTTGTTAAGTGCATTTAGTTTAATTCTACGATATTTCATTTTTATTGAGTTCGTTTAAATTTTCAGTTTACTTTTTTACTTTTCACTGTTATCGATTCCAATTCTTTTATTTAAATTATCGATATTTTAGTTCAATCGATTGCATTATAAATTGATCGTTCTTCTATTTCGACAGTTTAGTTTTTAAATTTATTTGTAATTATAAGATTTCTTTTTTAATCCTCGCCTTTATCCCTATCATTTATTTCATTCAAAAGATCGATATTACTCTTTCACTCGATAGTATTTTAATAATCGATTTCCTCATAGATTAGACGCTATTCTGACAGTTTTATAAATTAATAGTTCGACTACTTCGATAGTTTTGTTTAATCTAATTCATTAAGAGATTTCTTTCTTAATTTTCATATTTATGCTTATCATTTATTTCATTTAAACTATCGGCATTTTTCTATCAATCGATAGTATGTTTGTAATCGATTTTCTTATAAATTAGTACTGAGATAGTTTTGTTTTCAAATTTATATTGTACAAAGTTTCCTCTCCATTCAAGCAAGGGTATTAAAGTTTCATTATAACAAACTAATCCATTCTTCTCTGGCTGATTTTACCACCATTAAAACAACTGCTAAACAGTTTATGCGCTTCCACACGTTTTCAATTTTTTACGACATTTCGTTTGAACGATTCCTTGACAGGCGGACCGCGAGAATGTGGACAACTTAATGAAGCACGAATTGCTAGTACGAAATATTAAATCAAATGAAGATTAATGAGCTTGACTTCTTGGGCTGCTTTCTGAGCTGAGCTTGACCAATTGATTTTTTGTCGTAGACGACGAGTTTCACTCGATGATGATGAGTCTTAAACTAGTTTCGATATCGACTAATGATACTGAACTCAATTTGATTGCAATCAGGTTGTTTTGAGAAATTCTTGGAATGCTTCTCAAAGAGTGCTAATATTTGTTTAAAGAGGCAAATGTAGAAATCATATTTACACTTTTAATGAATTTATGATTTACCTTGTGAATTTGGTAATACAAGAAATCATACTTATACTTTTAATCAATTTATGATCTAACTTTGTGAGTGATAGATGGTAATACAAGGTCTTGATTCATGTATAGCTTTATCAAAAGGCGTTTCCGCTGTGAGACATGAGCTATTAGACTCTGTCAGCATGTGGAGTGAGACAATGGCTGTGTATGATTATGATTATTTTTGGAGTAATTACAGGCTAGAGAATTGTTTGTCTGTAACCCAATTCGAGCTTGGCATTTCATTCAAGTTCACAATCCAAACTCGTTTTCTTTTTTCAGTTTTAGCCCGAGTTAGGAGTAATTGTTGTTGTGCGTGGGTTGTGGAAAAACGTTTCGCGCCTTAAAAAAAGATTTACATGTTGCGTCGCTGTTGAGGCTTTTGTTTTAAAAGGCATATCATTGCAAATGCAGCCGGGGCAAAATGCTTATTACAGAATTTGCATAAATGTAAGTTGGCAATTAAATTGCAAAAACAATAATAACAATAACATGACACACCTCATGCGATTGTTTTTTTATGTAGAGTTGACTGTCTCAAGAAGTTGTCAGCGCTGTCGATGATTGGCTCTCTATCACTAAGTTACTCTGGTACTTTTGCGGATAGAGTTTTGTCAGCGTGTTTAACTTGAACTGGCCAACAAATTAACATAAATGCCCATACAAACAATTTCTAAATCCCACAACTACAACAACAATGAGAACTTGCCTCAATACGTGCCTCTTGTGGCATTTCTGTGTGTGTTGTGTTGTGTTTTCTATGCCTGCGACACACGCGGCGCGTGAGCAGTTTACAAATTCATTTGAGTACCATCATCTTCACCCGCCAGAGAAGCAGCACTAACAATAATAATAACAACAACAACAACACAGAACAACAACAACATTGCAGCTAGTTTGAAGTTATCATAAAAAACAACAACAACACACACATGTGAGGTAAAAGAAACTATAAAAAAATTAAAATAAAAACCAAAAAGCGAAAAAACCAAAACTCAAAAGGCGCAAAAGTATTTTCGAAACACATATTCCGGCGTACTTTTGAAATTAGCTGTCGCTATCTTTTCTTTATCGTTGCACTCTACGTGGAAAAACTGGAGGCAACTCAGCATAGTTGACTATGAAATGCACTGCAAATTCAAAAGAATTGAAGAACGAAATTTTTAATGTAAACAAGTGAAATAGTGATAAGCTGTATTTAGTAGAAAATATGTAGATCTCGTTTTGAGATTTAAAAAAGTAAAAATGTGAAGTATTGATAAGCTGGGAGTGTAATTTTTAGCGTAAAATATGATGTGAGCATTGAAAGTGTAGAATTCAAAAATAAATGTTTTATTTCAAACAAGTCAAGTAGCTGAAGAAGTTGTAAGTTTTGTGAGAAACTTGTGCTTAGATAGAACTTGTTATCTGCGGAACATTGTCTAAGATACTCTAATTATTTGTGTTTAGTTGATTATACATTTATGCTTTAAAATTTTTTTCTGTAAATAAGTTATATTGATATATTAAAAACTTGATTTCAATACGCATAGTAGTAGACTTGTTGATATATGGTACTGATATTCTTGGATATTCCAGTATACTCGTAAATCTTATGATTCAATAATGTTAGGTATTGCTAAGAGGGAGATTAATCTTAGTTATGAATATTATAAAAACTATTTTCTGGAATCCTTTCTGCAAATTATTTAAGAGCATGTCTGTATTAAAATAAATGATCAACATAAACATAATCACGATTGAATCCTTTCTTAAAGTGTATTTATGTATTTTTAAATATTCAAAATTTTTTAATATAACGTCGACTAGTTTTAAGAACGAGCTTATGATTTAAACGTGTAAAGCAGCATGTTAACATAGAGTGAGAGATATATACAGCTTTTTCTTCTAAAAATCTTACTTGTAGTTTTTTTTTACTTCCGACTGCTTAATAATAGAATTATTAAGGACTCCCCAAAAACAAAAAGGATTGATCTCTAAGAAACTTTTTAATTTTCTAACATGATGTCTTCATTTTTTGTTGTCTATTTTACATATTCCTATAAGTCAATAGAATGTGCTGTATACCTTCTGAGTTGCAGGGTATAAGTGAAGCTTATGTTACTCACAGTTTAGTTGGGGGATTTAGCCTGATGCGCGCTAAGCTGTCGATGCGTGTCGGCAGTTTAGATAGCATCTGGCTAACTCGGGAGAAGAGGCACATCGACGTCAATAGGAGTGCGGCTATATTTAGGTGTCGAGCTGGGGCTGCATATTGTGCGTACTACTATAAGGAATGCCCAATGGCAGATATAAAATAGCTGATTAAGTTTATGCACGCCGCGCCGCTCGAAGGGGGAATTTCGTATGGTATTTAATAAAGATTGTTGCAATGTTTTCACTTGCCTGTGATTTATGCCGACCAAGTTGCCAGGCCTCATATTTTTATTACATGAAGTGTGTGTTTGCTGTGCATATTGTGCACTGTGGATTGGGTGTGGGTGCAGTCAAGAGAATTTCTTAATGGTCAGTTCGAACGGTCGAACATTACGTGACCAAAACAGCAGCAGCAACAACAACACACAAGTCAAAGCAGCAGCTAGTTAAAAACTGAACTCTGCAGTTTGGGAGAGTTGCGAAAGTTGAAGAAAAGACCAAGAGAGAAAAAAAAAGTAAAATAATAAAAACGAAAGTGCCAAGTGGAAACTGTGGAACAACTCCTTGCCAGTTGCAGTTTTAGTTCCCTCCCTCTGTGTTCCTCTGCGACCCTGTGTCTGTTGCATCATCCAGTCATCGTCTCTATTCGTATATCTTTGCAGAGCTCATATTTCGCCCGCTCGCTTGCTCCGTCCAGTCAACTGGCTGTAAATACCAAATATAATTGTTTAACTGTCCATAAAAATGAAGAAATAAAAGACCCTTTTGTGTATGATGGCTACACGTTCGGTTGTTCGTTCGTCCATTGAACCCAACCAAGCAGCATCAGCATCAGCATCTTGAAAGAGAGATCTTTCAGTTCGCAAGACAAATAATTTCACACCAATATGTTGGCAATTGCTCGATTGCTTGGAATTGCTCGCGTAACAGGTCTCTCTTCTCCCCTTCCTCTCTACGTATTCCTCCCCCTCTCTTCCAGTTTCATCCCATTGATTGACTGCCTGTGTTTGCCTGAACTCTCTGTGTTTGCCTAACTGCCTCGCTGACTGACTGTCCCATCCATCAAATGCATTGCCATCAGCTCAAGCAGGTGTCCAACAACTTCATTCGTTTGTTTTTGTTTTTGTGTGTTTTTTTGGGGGCGTAAATTATGAGATTTGTTTTACGATTTCGGGCAACATAAGAGCAGACATTGTCTAGAAATAATATCAATGAGAAGGCTTGCCATGCCACATGCAATTGATTATCTGAATTGGATGGAAAACATTGGGAAAGACTTTTCTCAGGATACAGCAGGGATCAGTGTATCCTGAGAAAAACATCCCCCAATGACTGAAAAGACTTTCCCAATGATGGAAATCTGAATCACGTAACTCTTGTGGAGGGAAAAGTCAAGGCAGAAATATTACGAGCTCAACAAATTAGGATGCAAAGAGAAGTTGGGATAATTTCTATAGTCAAGTAACATATTTGGGATAATGATTATAAGGTGTTTAATTTGATATTGTATTGGAAGTGGAGAATAAGAAATGATTAAGTATATATGATAATGATTATGAGGCGTGTAATTTGATATTTTGTTGTACGTAGAGAATACAGAAATTATTAAAAATTAATTAAATATAAAAAAAATATTGCGAATAGTTAATTCAGTAATTTGATTGCTTACTTTTTTCATAATCAATATTTTAAACTAATATATGGTTTATAATTTATATAAACGAAATCACATTTTCTTATTGTATACAGTTATCCGAAGAAATCTGAAATAAATTATTAATGCATTAGAACTAATGAAAAACTAAAATGAAACACTAAGTGTGGAAATTTTATTATTTATTCTATATTTTTCTTAGTCTCTAAGTATAACGACCATATTGCTTAACCCTTATGGGCCAGCGTTGTCTATAATATATAGATAACGTTGTCTATAAGGGTTAAGCTGTATAGATAAAGATATATAGACAACGTTGGCCCACAAAGGTTTAGATATTTAGGCACATATCTTAACAATAAGTTCAGATGTATGCTTAAATACCTTAACCCCTCTGGACCAACGATTTCTATAGGCATTATTGTCGTTATACTGAAAAAAAAACCGAGTCGCAATTACATAGTTCGACATCTCTTTTGATGTTTAGTCAATTGTGTTTTTGTCTGCAAGTTTACGTTGACAAGAAATCGTTTAGTATTTGCCTTTTATTTAAATGATCTTCAATATTATTAAATCACTACAATTCAATTCTGAACTGAAAGTGTTAAATGATATATACTGAATTTATATTTGTGTTACAGTATTAGTATTTTATTTATTTTCGTAATAATTTGATAACAATCTCTAATATTAATCAATCATCACAATTCAATTGTGAACTGAAGGTGTTAAATGTTATATACTGAATTAATATATGTTTTAGAGTAATAATATTATAATTATTTGCGTAAAAATTTTAATATAATCTCTATTATAAAATCACCATAAATCAATTCACTACTGAAAGTGTTAAATGGTATATTCCGAATCATTTTAATGTCTTCCAAAGTGTCGAATAAATTGAATTACCTATTGCATTTAGTTTCAATTACATTTCAATTTCTAAGGGCCATTACTTAAGTACTGCTTTTCACCACTTTAACTGAGTCATGGTCAGTTGATAAGGTGCAATTTAATAACTTTCTTCACTTTGAGTGGCGCTGAGTCTCATTAGGCAACATTAACTCGAAGTCTCGTCTATCACCTTTTGGCCATTTGTGCAGCGGCTACCGCAAAAACAAAGTAAACAGCGAGCAGCGAAAATGCAATGGGAAAACTTGATTTATGATTAGCTGCGGAGTTTGGAAGAAGGGAGAGGGTAGAGGGGGGAAAACTGCATGTCAACGGAAATTGCTTAATCATTTCCATGCGTAGTTTTCGCCAGTCGTGTGTGTGTGTGTGTGTAATCATATCGCCTTGTGAAATGCGTTTGTCGTGCCTTTAAAATACGGTGACTAATAAAATTTCCTTTTCTTTCTTTCTATTTGCAGGTAAGTTTCTTTGCCCCCTTGCAAAAGGAAATCGTTGCGTAAGTCAATAAAAAATCAGATGATTATTTGCTTAGGACTTGAATCTTTTCGTTGAGGGTTGCATAATAGGGAAGTCAGGAAGTTCCCGTAAGGAAGTGAACTCCGATATCTTCTACCTGTCTGCCAGCTCAAATGCAGAAATCCATTAGCATGCGCGTCCTAAAAGCGATTGAGGCTGCTTCGTAAATTATCGCTTGCATTTGCCACATGTTGCATTCGCCATCAAATGAATGCCTCATTTGTGCAGGCGGCTGCGTTGATTGCGAATATGAAAAGCACTTTGAGTCTATGACTATATGAGTATGTGAATATGTGAGTATGTGAGTCTACTCATATATTGTTGTTGGTGTCTATGTGGCATCTACCATCACCGCATCCTGACCCCTTGTCGCGCCTAACGATCTTTAACCTTCGACGGCCAGACGATCAGCCGCAGACTGACTCGAAGACTCCGACTGTCTGACTGTCTGTCTGTTGTTATTATTGATTGTTGTTGTTGTTGCTGTTGTACAACACAACACAAGCACGCATCGTTGTATCTTGTAGTTTGCTTTGCTATCTTGCGAATACACTTTTTACTTATGCCACAACATGCTCAAACTCTGTGCCTCAGCCTCAGCCTCCGCCTCTGTGCCTCCAGCTCATTTGTTAATCACCTGGGTAATCAGCGTTGTTTTCTTTTGTTGCTTGCTGCTTGCTCAGTCTATCTTGTTGCATGCCTCCTGCATTTAACCTAGGCTGCTGTGCTCTTTGCAACCTGCAACTGCCCGCTTACAAGTGAAAGTGAAAAGTGCTGTTGTCGCGTGGGTTGTGTTGAACGCTGATTAGTCCAAGTCAGGCTACTGTCCAATGCCAGCCACAAATGAGTGATCAATGGCCAGTTGATTGGAAGCGTTGTTGTTGCTGTTGTCTGCTTGATTCAGCACACCAAAAGGATTTTGCTCGAGTTTCCAGAATTCTTTGCAAACTTAAAACTTGTAATTTTCCAACAGATACTTTAGGATTTGTGCAGCCTACGTTGAGAACTTATGTTGTACCTAAGCGACGCGGCTAAAGTTAGTTGCAGCTGAGAAATACCTTAGCAACTTCAAAGAACTTTAAGATTTATATCTTCGTTTAATGTGAAGCAAAATTTATTGTAGTTTCATCAGCTTTTAAAGGTCGAAAAATGTGTTCAACTTGTAAGAAATTTGTGAAAAAGTTGGGTATATAAAATTATATGAAATGATTCTACTTTGACACCTAATGTTAAATAATATTATATTGAGCTAGTTTTATGATACCGATATGACATATTAATCTATCTGTTCAATTGGGTTTCCTTTGTAACTCTCAATATATAGATTTAAAGAAAACTTAATAATTAATTGAAGAATTTCTAGCACCTTCTTTTATGAATATTATATCAAGCCTATTAGTGGGGACTTATACATTTACTATATATCATGAATAGTAAGGGTCGATTTTTCAATGTTCCCATAAATCTATTTGTTCGTATAAACTGACTTATAGGGAAAATTTCGTTTCTTCATATTAAGCACACATAAACTTAACTTTATGGGTATTTGAAAAATTGAATTTCGTTATAGAAGACTTTGTTGAGCAAACAATTTTTTAGAGACAAAAGTTATATATCGCTATTTTGGAAAATCGTTTCTAAGTCTCATATACTTTTTATGTTAAAATATAAATTTTCGTATAACTTTTTGTTGTATTCTTAAAGAAATGTAGTATAAGATAAATATTTTGTATAAAGTAAATTTTTGTTAAATTGTTGGTCTCTTTCTGTAATCAAGTTTATGGGTGTATTTGGTCTTTAGACTACCCCTCTCATCTGGTTACAGGGTATAACAAAACGAAGCGTTGGTAAAATTGTGGCCGCCCTTTTGGCCAGGCCATTTCATAGCGCAGTGAGGCAATTTATGACACAAATTAAATGCATGAAAATTATGATGAATGCGAAGTAAAATTTATGCTGATGACATACCCCAACAGAGTTCCGCCCGCTGCATTGAGTTGATGCTGCTTGGCTGCTCCTTTGGCAGCGCCAATCAAGCCCAGACGTCGCGAAGCTCAAGCTGAAGCTGATGATGAAGTCGAAGTCGAAGTCGGAGTCGGAGTCTGGTTGCCTCGAAAAAATCTCATGGGCGTCTCAGCGCTTTGGTATGCCATTGAGATAGAGCGTGTGGCAGCAGCCAGCTGTGGCAGCAACAACTTGTGGCAGCCACTTCACGTTTTGCCAATGGAATTGTGATTGCTAGCAACAGCAACAGCAACAGCGACTCTGGCTCCTTAGCCTGCCTCTAGCCGAAAGTTGTTGCGTATTAAAATGGAAATTGCAAGTTTTTCGCTTGGCTTCGGGTTCGGTTCACTTTTGGTTTGACTTTGGCTTGTCGGCGCTTTTGTTTCACTTTCGTTTGGCGAGCTGCTTGATTGCAGGTTTTTATAACCGCATTTATCACGCTGCCACACATTCGAGCCATAAGATGCTGCCACAAGATCAAGTAAGAGTTTCAGTTTCATTTAATTGCCGCTGGGTTTTGCAGACTCAAAACTCAGTTGTTGTTGTTGGCCAAGGGTACTTTTGACTGCCCAGACTCCAGACTCCAGACTCGAATCCATTTTTGCCCGTCACTTCATTTGCTACACTTTGTTGTCAGCTGTTTGGGCCACGCCCTCTCCCTCCCGTCCCCTCCCCTTCCATATATGCCAGGGCGCCAATTTGTATTGAATTGTTTCGGTCTTTTTCGAGTATCTGTTGTTATCGCTTCTTACTACGATTTTGTGTGTTGTGTTGTGTTGTGGCCTGCTTCAGCTCTTCTCATTCGTCATATCTCTCGGCGATTTATGCCAGGTTATGAAATGTTTTACAAGTTTTCAACAAATTTCCTGTTTTTCTTTATTTTGCCAATGGTTACGCACTTTGCTGTTGTCGGTCTCTTGGTCAGTATTAATTATTATGCTCTTATGCGCTTTATTTTTGTTTTCATTTTGTGTTTTCCATTTTGTTTTTATTGCCCCCCGCCTTAAAGCCAACGAACCTGTTGCAATGCGTTCCACAGTGCACAAAAATATGCGAATTATTCCAACCGAGGAAGGAGAGTTGGGAGGGAGGTTGATTTCTGAATTTTTTATGGGCTTTTGGCTTGTTGGGCAACTATTTTGCAGCAGAGTTGTCGGCTTTCAGTTTCACATAGGGTTTTTTTTTTTTGCTTGGCACTAGGAAATTGTGTGCCTAGTGAGCAGAGTTTCTGAATGGTAGGCTGATTAGAGACTTGTTTGAAGGCGTAGACACGTCTCTTATACATTTGACTTAATGATCGTCTATGCGAAAAGATTTCCTGTGTTTAGATTTTGAAGTAAGATTAACGAAATATGTTATGGCCTAAAAGTAGCTTCTTTATTATGTGTATGATTGCAGAATACCATTTAAAAAAGTTTGTTGTATTAATTTATGAATCCAAAGCTTTTATTACTATTTCAACATTTCCATAATCTTTGCATTAGGAGCCAAGCCCTCTAGCTTAACTTTAAGTTATATTAAGCACAATTCTTCTAGTAGAAAAGATTTTCGCAAAATGTTGTTCACATTTTTAATGTGTACTAAATTCAATATTTGTAGTATTCTACAATATATGTAAAGTTTCTTCACATTCATTTATAAATCTAGAGCTTCTTTTAGCAGCTCTGTATTTTCATAATTTTCGCATTAAAAATCAAGTCAAGCTCTTTAACTTGAGCTATTTGAACTTCTGAAACTGTTGTTTAGAATTTTAAAGATTTACAAAAATATTTAATACTTTCGTTTTCATTATTAGTATGAAATCGTATTATAAGTCTGAAGTTTTTTATAAGTCATTACTAAATTTAAAGCTTTTTCTTGGCAGTTCTGAATATAATCTTCGCATTAGAAGCCAAGCTCCTTAATTTAAGCTATTTGAACTATTATTCACTATTGGCAGTAGACTTCCGCAAAAATGCTGTTTCGAATTGTAAATAAATATTTAAAAAAAGATTACCTTTGTTTTCATTATTTGTATAAAAAAGTATTTTATAGTATATACTTTTTTTTAGTACCTATGTATTTCTGAATCTAAATCTTCTTTTTTCAGCCCCATATTTTCATAATCTTCTCATTAGAAGACAAGTGCAGCTCTTTAACTTAAGCTAGTTAAACTATTACGACATTTCCTCAAATATGAAATTTGAAATTTTAATGAAAGGTTTTAGAAAATATTTGATACTTTCGTTTCCATTATTTGTATAAAATAGTATTGTACTTTTGTAGTATTTATTTCTGAATCTAATGCTTAATTTATTATCTGAGTATTTCCATAATCTTCTCATTAGAAGTCAAGCCCTTTAACTTAAGCTTCTTTAATTACATATTATATTATCTACCGAAATTCTTCTTCGAAAATTGTCCCTCTACTGCTTTTCATTCATTTAATATCCATTAAGCCAATTCCCCGAAAATTACTTAACGAATGAACTAAATTCCTAGTTTGACTTACGCGCCCCCAAAATAATACTTATAATACACAAAAATTCCAAAGCTACAACGCTAATATGCCACCATGCCACACCACATGGCACCACACCATGAAATATGCCACAAATTTCAAGTGCGACGCAACTAAATCGAATGCGACTTCTTAGACAACAAGCAAACGAATAATGAATATCATACAAAGCGTCCAGTCGAACATCATAATGATGTTGCTTAGCATCCACAACATGCGTACCACAAGCAGCGCCACTAACAGTGCCAATTTGAGCGTTAACAGTGCCATTGCGAGCATAACATTGAGAAGCCGCCTGTTAAGCGGGCTGCACCTGAATCTGAACGTTTTCAAACTGTTCAACAAACAGTTCGCGCTCAACTCGCACAGAGAACGCACCAGCGACGCGTTTGCAAACGGTTGCAAATGAAAGAAATCCACCAAAATCTATCTAAATAATAATAATAATGCACTAAAAACACCTTCCATTAACCGCAAACCAACGAACTGTACATAATAATTACTAAGAAATTGAAAAGTGTAGAGAAATAATTAACGAAATTCCAATAATTGCTCAAGTTACAATACATTGAGCTCGCGTACGCGTTTGAAAATTGTTTGATCGATTCGACTTCAAATTGGATGTAAAGGCATTCGCGGGACCAAATTGCCATAGTGAAATAAAGTGTGGTAGAATTCTAGACACCCAAGCTAATGTCCAGTGACGCAGGCCACGAAATTCAAAAATAATTATTCTGCAAAAAAAAAGTGGAAAACGACAGAAAAAATTAAAAAGAAATTATAAGAAAAGAAACAGCTGCACTATATAGTATAAGTGTAGTTGAACAATTCCACCCCATAAAAAAATAACAAGTGACCACAAGTGAAACAAGAAACATATTGCACCGTGTTATAATTATTCGTGTTTTCTTTTCATTTGTCTTTTTGAGCTGTCAACTATTTGCCTTTATATAGCCAGACTATATAGAACTGTACAATAAGAGACAGCACAACCCCTTTACTCTATAAAAAAAACTATATATTTATTTATTCCTTCCTACTCTGTGCTGGAAATCGCTTCGTTTATTTGTAACGAAGTTGGAACATTTGCCAAGCCAAGAAACTTTTAGTGTGTGTTTTGTGTTTTTTTTTTGTATTTGTGTTCAATTTATTTTCATCAAGTGGGAAAGTTAACAAATTTCCATTTAATTGAAACAATTGCTCTAAACTCGAAAATAAATAGACTGGGCAGCATCATAAAAATACGACAGCAACAACAACAAACTCCAAGAGCTGCATTCTAAGTAGAGCAAAGCAATAACAACAACATCGAGATCGACGAAAAAAAAAGAGTAACCGCATTGTGTGCAAGATACACAGATAGAAAGATACAAAGATACTGAGATACCTGTCTCTCTGTGAACAGCCCAACCCTCTACCAAAACGACGCTGCTTTGGTCGTAAATGCAGTTTGAGGAACTACAGCATAATTAGCATTGTATGCAAGTGTCTATCGGTGTGTGTATTTGAGTGTGTGTGCTTCAAACGCTCGCAGCAACAGCTAGAATAACAACAACAACAACAGCGGCTGCACAATGTATCTCATACAGGTGAGACAACCGCTACAACAACAATTACAGATATAACTACTTGTACAGTAGATCGCATAGATCGCATAGATCACAACAGCACGCAGCACATCTAATTGAGTGTTTGCTTTTACTTATCACATGCTTTAGACAACAACAACAACAAAAACAGCGACAACTACAACTACAACAACAGCAGCTGTGGCAGCAACCACTTGCTGCTCAACATGATCTTTACTAAGCGCGGCATATTAGCTGCGATCTGTTGCTTAAAAAACTGAATTTGAAATTAGAAATTAACTGCGATCTATTGCTTAAAAATTGAACTGGATTTAAATTGAAATTAGTAATACGGTACTTAAAATTCTACTCCATATTACATCATTTTATTGGAATCGATTAAGTTTTTCTATTGCTTTGTAATTCAATTGTGTAATTGAATAATAATAATATGGAATTTATGATATAGGTGAGAAATTAGCGTAGACTCGTTTACAAATAGATTATTGAGATTACGTTGATTTAGGGGCTTGTCAAAGAGGTTCTTGATCTTTAGCAATTTGTTCTGAATACATAATTTATTTGCAAGAATGTGCTAAAATAATATTTGGATTTCAAATTTTCAATATTTACTAAGAAGTTTTTTTCTTAAATAATATTATGAAATTATCGAAGACACGTTTACAAATTGATTATTGAGATTACCTTGATTTAGGGGCCCTTTAGAAATATGCTCTCTATTTGCAAGAATATGCTAAATTAATATTTGAATTTCAAATTTTTCAATATTTACTAAGAAGTTTTTTTAGCTTCTCACTTTTTTATCTAATTCTTCAATAATCTACTATGATTTATATGATTTAAGATGCAAATTTTCTAAATGAAAGTCTTAACTAAATAATTTTTTTCTACACAATACTGGAATATTTATAAGTAAGGATTAAGCGAAGTTACATTTAAAAGTTCACTAAGATTATGTTGACTAAGCGATCTAAGCGATCCTTAGCGATCAGCTCTAAAAAAGGTGGTCTTGATTTCTACGATTTCTTATATAATTTTTTAGATTTAAAATTTCTAATCGTAACTCATACTTTTGATAGTCTTTTGTTTACCAAATTCTTCAGTTCTTGTACCCCTTCTGTTATAAATTGAAATTATAGAGTATTACAACTGCGTTGGTTTCTTACTCATGATCATCGCTCTCTTGTTAATTGCTATCCATCTTGAATATGGAGTGAGTGTTTGCCCCGCCTTCTTTTGCTATGCATGCTGCAATGCGTCTCTTCAGCAACCACAAATAATTTGTTTAATTTGTAGCTAATTTATCTTTTCAGTTGGCTTGCGGCGATTTTCGGTATTTTCGGTTGTTGAATTGTTTTTTTTTTTTGGGTGCTGCTGAGATATGAGGGTTAACTGGATCGGATCAGGTGGCTCATTAGTGTGGCTAGTGAACTTTGACCTAAGCATTTTCAATGTGAGAACTTCAAATTGAAATTATTTGTTGTTGTTAGTCGACCTTTAGTTTGAGTTGACCTTCGACTTCGGTTTCGACTCTTCATCTAGTCTTCATTGACTTGATTGATAGCATGATAGCTCAAAGCAAAACAAAAGTTTCGAAATAAAACCTAATTTTTATATTTTTATAACATTACGTTGTGTGCAATGTCTGCCCCAGAAACAAGTAACAAGGACTTGGAGGAACATGTGCAAGCTGTAATCCTGTGCATGTTGGAGGTAGTCGATGCTGGACTCAATTTGGAGGCACTTAAAGCCAGCATGGAGCTACTCGATGTTGGCATCCAGCCACGTGCATTGGGCAAGGTGATCAAGCTGTTGCAAAAAGATGCCAAAGCAAAGAAATAGATAAATAGTTTTGTTGTTGAAAATTTATTAAACAATTTCATGGAAAATTTTGGTATTGATTATCTGCTATTTTATATTTGCTACTATTTGGTACGAACTTCAGATTGATTGATTTTTAATCATCAATTTTGTTATCGACTGGAAATATGTGTTCGCCAGTCTGATGTTTGGCCATATAAATTATGCCAGCCATAATGATGAAAAACTGCAGCATCTTGGCTTGATAGAAGGTCTAAAGGGGAGTTTGATATTAAATGTGAATTTGGTTATATTTGATAATTGGCTCACCTGTCTTATGTAAACGGGCAGCGGCACATAAGCCCTGTGAGAGTGATAGTCAAAGCCCCGATATAGCCAATAACCCGGCCAAGCGCCCAAGCTGGCCAACAAAAATGGCGAAACTGAATTCATGACATTCTCAAACTCTGGCGTTTGCACAACCATTTGAATGTCTTCGCCCAAGTTGGGAATTTGACGCACGGGCTTCAACTCTTCCTCCTGCTTTGATTTGCGATCCAGTTGATTCACAGTCCAGCGCTTGACGCTTTCGATGAAGTCCGTTACACCCATTTTTATAGAAATTTGTTGTACCTAAAATTTCGCTACAAAATTGTTCCAAATTTTGTTTCAACAGACTGTTAAAAAAGTGTAATAAAACTGTGTTATGCTTGTGACATACTTGAATTCTGGGAGACGGGAACGCAGAGCCTGCTATTTGCTGCTCTAATCATCCTCATCATCATCTGGCGTTGAATCCCGATTGTAGGCGACTTCATGTATGGGTAGACTGGAGGCAGTTGCGCCTTGGGCACTGGCCATAAGGAAACCCACCGTCAAGATGGCCACTTGCATTAGCTTGGCATGCTGAAAGGTCTAAGGAGAGAAAGATTATTATTATTAGTATTTTATTGGAATAACGAATTCAATTTCTTATTGCAATTAGATGAGCCAGAGTGTCTAAGGCCTTCAGGCTAAGAAAGATAGTATATACTCTACAAAGTATAGAGTGAAAATAATTTAGATTCAAAAAATTTTGATTTAAGATAATCTTGAAATAAGATTTCAATCAAGATTTTGATGATAAATTTTCATTTTAAGATGCAAAGATTAAAAACATCCTATTTTAAGATTAAAATTATACTCAAGAATGTTTTTATTCTAGATTGAAAAGTAGACTGCAAATCTTTCAATAAGACTTTCCCAACGTACAACAAAAAAAAAATGTATTCCTGTTTTTTTTTAAATGTTGGAATTCCCTTTCCTTGAAATTCGAACCTAATTTCACAATTAAACAATCTAAATTTAAGATTGTTTGATCCTTATATGAGAATTTGACTTCTTGGATCGATTTTTCCATTGTTGAAACTAGATTATAATCTTGAATTTCAATATTAGACAATCTATATTTTTTGTAAAGTTTCGATCTCGACTTAAGAATAAACCTTCTTGGTGGATACAAGAAACAAGATTATAATCTTGAATTTCAAGATTTGACAATCTACATTTTTTGTAGAATTTCGATCTAGTTTTATTCTAGATTGAAAAAAGTAGATTGCAAATCATAGTTTAAGATTTTTCTTTCTTAAAAGAAATAACTTTTTCTTTTTTTAGTTTTAAATGTTGGAATTCCCTTTCTTTAAAATTAGAATATAATCTCAAATTTAAACAAACGAAATTTTAAGATTGTGTGCTCTTGATTTAAGTTTTTGCTTTCTTGGTTCAATTTTAAGGTTTTCTAAGATTATCATTTTAAATTTAAAGATTGGGCATTGTATATTTTTTTGTATAATTTTGATCAAGATTTAAGAATAAACCTTCTTGGTTCAATTTTGACCGACAAACTTGATTCAAGATATTATTCATGATTTTAGCATGTTTCTTCTTGTTCTGCATACTTACTCTTTGGATGTACAAGCCAATGCGTTCTGTGCGACGTCTTGACTCCCATTGATAGCCACGCCAGAGCCAATAGCTTGGCCAGGTGACGAAGCCAAGGGCCAGATAGGGCACAAGATGCTGAAATTTGTTTGCGAAACCAGACGGCGTATTGCGCTCAATGAAATTAAGAAATTCGACCTGATAGTTTATCGATGGTCCCGTCTCGCCAATATTTCGCGCTGTTCCAGGCAAGGTAAGTGCGCCTCCCTCAATTGGTGGATCCGAGGTGGTTATATTGAAACCCTCATCGCTCTGGTCCGTTGTTGATTGTTGCTGCTGTTGCATTAGATCCAACATTTCATCGGCATTGAGTTGTTCATGCTCCTCGACATCATCGAGATTGCGACGGAAAAACGTGCGGAAAGTGTTGCGTAGTGCATCCATATTATAATATCGCGTTGGTTAATTTTATGTTGGTTGACCGAAATATCAAAAAAGAGAAAGAAACTGAACTATAGGTAAAAAAATTTAAGAAAAACTTAAAAAAAAGATTTCTATGATTGAAAATGCGTAGAGCGAGCAGTTTTCTTTTCGGATTAAACTCTCAGTTCTATTCGAGCTTCTTATTGCACAACACAAAAGAACTTTCGAAACGCATTAAAAGTTCAAAGACTTGTGAACGTCTACATAAATTATAGGGTATTATCGCTGGGCGACAGTTGCCCCAACTCTTTTACCTCGATGCATTTTGAATGCATTTCCCCCAAATCTCTCTTCGATGCGGGGCTTTTAAGCGCCCTCATCAGGCATTTTGGAAGCTACTGTAACAATAACATTAAGCAAACAACAACAGGCTCAATTAGCATGGCTTATGCTGTGGGTGTGTGTTGCAGTAAAGCAGCAAGTTGCAACGTGAGTTTTGGGGCAACAAACATTAAGTGGGTCAGTTTTCGCAGTTCGCTGCCGCTCTATGCAATTATAAAGCGCATACCACAACGAGTTGCAACTTGGTCTTAGCCACAGAAGAACTTACAAAAAAAAAAAAAAAACTCTGACTGCGGCTTGCTTGGTCCATTGTCTTGTGGCTAACGGCCAGAGCAGGTGTCTTTTGTCTGTGTTATGCTTGGCTTTTCGGTTTTCGGTTTCGGTGTCGAAAATGTGGCTTACCTTCAGCCAGAACCCGCAACATTACCGCAGGCAGGAAGCTGCCTCTCGTGTGTTGCCTTATTGTCTAAACTAGTTTTACATTTTGTGCTTAGAACTCTCTTAATGATCAATGCATTTAATCAAACTCAACACACACACAGAACAGCAACGAACAACACAAAATACCTCAATAACAGAGAATGCCAAAAACAATTTAACGGTAGTTAGAATGTACATTCTTGATGCTCACAATGCAACACACACTTCATTTGGTGAAAATTTCCAACAAAGAAATGTTCGTCAATAGAAATTAATTGTATGAAAACTGATGATGATATTGTGATTCCGAGAATTATTCTTTATTCTAATTTACTGTTGACATACTCTGAAATGTGAAAGATTTTTCGGTTTTGGTGAAGAGATTTTCTTGGTCAAAGAAACAATCTATAGTAATTTGCAATTTAATAGTTTGCCGAAAAGTAAAAAGTTATAGTTAAAGCTTGTTTATAATAATTCAGAATTTACTCACAATAAATCTTTTATATTTTTTATATACTCTGTGAACTGAAAGATTTTCAGCATTGATGATTAGATTTTCTTAATAAAAATACCGATTTCAAAAATAATAAGAAAGAGAAATATTATAGTAGAATCTTGACCTTTTCGACTTCCTTAAAGTAAATGAGAATTATCTCACAATATATTATACGTTATACAATATGACATAATTTGTAATATGAAAGATTTTTGGCCAAAGAAGTATTTTAATTTGCAAATTAAATGGTTTGTAAAAAAGTGAAAGATTAGAGTAAAAACTTGACATTTTGACTTGTTGTTAATAATTAAGAATTTACATACAATAAATTCTACCTACTTTGTAATGTGAAAGATTTTCGAAGAAACATTCTAATTTTATGGATAATAATTGAGAATTTACTCACAATAAATTCTATTTTTTAAATAAACTGTAAGGTGAAGGATTTTTGACATTGTTGGCGAGATTTTGTCTTGGACAAAGAAGCATTCTAATTTGCGATTTAATAAGCAATGAAAAAGTGAAAGGCTTAAAACATATAACTTGACCTTTTGACTATTTGAGAATAATTGAAATTTACTCACAATAAATTCTACCTTCTAAACTACTTTCAGTCCCATTCATAAGAAGATAATATATGTGGGCTAATGCGTTTTCCATGCAAATCGCTATTTTAAGTTTAAAGCATAATCTATGCAACCTATTTGCATAGTTTATGAACCGTTTTAAACATATTGTGTTGAATTTTATGCAAACTTAAAGTAGCGAAAAAACTTTTATTATATCACGCCAACACAGTTAGGGACTTTCATATAATTGACAAACTTTCATTTGGATTTATCCAATTATCTATTTATTGAGCTCTAATCTAATCATATCATTGTCTGTTCCCAAGCTTTCTTTTCATATCCATATTCAGATACGACAATTGCTGCTACAATTTCAAGGTTTACTATTTTGCAGATCTCTTGTTGTTGATCGCACTCTCCCACATTCCTTATACGGTCTGCCGTTTTCAGCCTACACGCTACACAAACTGATTCTGGCCCTTACAACAAATGAAATACAATTAACCCCATTTCAATTGTGAGTTTGCGAAAATTGGAACGCAACAGGCATTTGAAAGTCTTTTGGGGAATTGCTGTCAAAATACAACTTGAACATAAATCAAATCAATACGAGAGCAATTTCTTTTGCTCTTCGACTTTGGTTTTTGGCCAACGCCAACGCTTGACACAACAATTTTGTGGGCCACCTGCAATTAGACGTGGGCAGACAGTCAGGTAAACAAGCGAATCGCAGCTGGAAACTTGTCGTCCCATCAGAAATTGCAACACACAATGTTTGTTTGGCTCGGTCAATGGCAAAACTCACGACAATTTGGTTAACTGATTGGGGGCTAGCTATTAGTTAATTGTATAATCGATTTGCAGCAACACAATCAACTACATTTTTATTGTTATTATCGTTATTATTATTGCTGTTATTGTTGTTGTTGTGAAAGGCAATAGACAAGAGATGACACTTGAAGTGTCAAGTGGCTTGTTGCTTATTGGAATGCGAATTTCATTTCAATTCCATAGAAGGCGTCGGTTTTTGTGGTTAGCTATTGCTTAATTATTATTATTGGCAGTTTTGGTCATCAGTTTCGTCTGTAGGATATGAATCATTGAACAATGAAGTCAATTTCTAAGGAATATTGATGTGGTAAAGTAATTGATGTGACGTCAAGTTACTGAAGTCACTTTTTAAGTAATTCATAAGAAAGGTAGCAATCTCAAAGTAGCTTCAAATTGTGAGAAATTTTAAGAGTGTTTTATAGAATGATTCTATTACAGAAGAAATCATTAACAGTTCCTTAAAATAGTCTTAACAGAATAACACCAGCGTAACATGGTGAGAGATTTTAACAGCTTTATGTAGATCATTTCTTCAAGGGCAAAAATGTTCTAAGGAGTTGTTCAAGTGAGCGCTTTAATTGTGTATTATATAACTAACTGAAAGATCTTAATGTGTTCCAAATATTATTTAACATTTCTGCTTAATTTAGTGAGAGATTTTAATAGCTTTCAGTACAACATTTCTTCAAGAGCAATAATGTTTCTAATGAATTTCTCAAGGCAGCGCTTCAATTTTGTATTATTAGAATGTTCGTCAGGGCTTAAAATTGGTGTATTAAAAGTTGCTTCACGTAATGAACATTTTTACAACAATCTTTCTTCTACATAAAGATTATACTTAAATTTTATTACACCTATTTCTTTCATAAGTTTAAGGACTTGGAGTTATGAGAGATTTCACTTTATTTCAATAGAATGAGTGTACTACAATTTTTGTATCTTAGTAACAGTATTTTAGTTTAACATTAACAGAATTTGTTTCTTTAGTTCAAACATAATATCCACATTTCAGAAAGATTTCTGCATTTACAGCAGCTTAACAGTGATAGATTTTAACAGCTTTCTATAGAATGATTCTTTGCAGCAAAAGTTATAATCAAAAGATGTGAAGAACATTCACAGGTTAATTAATTCTGTATTAATGTTGTAATTACAATTAATGCAATACAATTAATGTTAATTCTGAATTAACAGTATTTTCATCATATCTAAGTTTCGTGCAATAAACACAACATTTTTGCACTAACAGTATCTTAAATAGTTCACGATTGTAGCCTTTGACTCTGCTTTGGTGATCTCATCTTGATGTAGTCAACATTTTATATGCATCTGCAGACAGTTTTTTGTCTTTTTTTTATCATGCTGATCTTTCAAACGCATTCCTCAGATCGGCTACCGGCCTTACTGAGTGCCACAAAATAAAAAACCCAACCTAAATCTGGAGAAAAAACCTGCACAATCCTTTTAGTTATGTGTTCTTGTGCTGACTGCCACATCATTCAGCGTGCCGTGTTGCACATACCAAGAACCAAAATGCCACATCATGCGAGCTGCGCGTTGAGAGTCGCGAGTCGAGTTGGGTCGGGTGAATGCTAATCTCAGCTAACCCATCTCGCCCGCATACCAAACCGGAGCACATATTACTCAATTTTCAGACAATAACATTGCTCAGATTTCGACGGCAAAAACAAACCAAAAAAATAATAAACGAAGATGCCACACCAAAAACTATAAACAATACAAAAACAAAAGGCAAAAACAACAGCAAGTCGGAAAGGGAAGAGCCAGTGACACATTGACAAATGATCTCTGGTCACAACGCCAACCGATAAGGTCCAAAATCGGGGCTGGGATTATGGTTGGGGTTGCTGTCTTATGAATGCCATACATCAAACGGGCAACAGTTGACAGTTTTGCCGCAATGGGAGGCATGACAAACTCAAAACTAAAAAAAAAAAAAACATTTATATATATAAAAACTTATAGAATTATTAACTGATTAGTTGGCAATTGTGAATTGGGTCTTGATTTTATCCGTTATATGTTGTTGCTGGGTCATCAACTTCCCAGCGAGCTGAAATGTGAGTCGACGGCATCTCTAACATTGATATTGATATTGATGTGCTCCACATTTACACTCGAACGATCCTCAACTCAACTCGACTCGATCGTTTGCATTTCACCGAGCTCAAGTGTCGTCTGTGGTTTGGTTTTGATTTGCCTTTGGCTTTGACTCTGGGTTGGGTCGGGTTCAATGCTTATAAGCATTTGCGAGTGCAATGCGATGCTCTAGCGTTGACCATTCCCCAAGTAATTAGCTCGGATATCGGACCGAAAAATAACAACATTCGTTTCAGGCTAGAGGATTAGGAATTGTTTGAGGTTTGGCATTGAATTCCTTAGGCGCGGTCACAATAAAAATGTATCATTTTAATTACGCTTAAGTCCTTTGTGGGTGCGCAGCACACGCAATTAAAGTTCGAAGAAGCCCAAAAGAATCAAATGTCTTTGAACCGCTTTGGGAACTGTTTTTTATGAGCTGACAACAAAACACACCTTGGAACTCAGTGACTACCTGACTCCAAGAACTCCACGTCAGGATTCTGTAATTCCTTGGGAGAACATAAAGAAAAAGAACGAAAAGAAAAGAGAATAATATCTCTTACAGCATTTTCAGCTTGCTACCTGTTTAAAGATCGTTACAAGCTGAAATTTTTCCACTCTTTGCCTAAATGCATTTCTTTTGTCTGCATTCTGTATGATTTATCTTTGACATTCACATTTCATGCCTTATCAATAACGTAAAACCTTTTTAACGGTTTGATTTGAATATATTTAAAATACAAGAAAGGGGCTTCAAGTTCATTGCCGCTCTGAGGCGTGGCTCAAATGCAGCGACTCGAAACGCACCCTGAATGTTGTTTAAGGCGTTCCACACGGACAAATTTCAATTAGGCAAATGCTTAGATTAGTTTTTCTCTCTTATTATGCCTATTAATATTATGTATTTTTGTGTAGTGTAACTTTAGAATCAAAATCACTTTAATAGGCGGAACTCAGTGACGCACGTAGTAAATGTAATTCGATAAGTTTTTCGGTTCGGAAACTTGTTTCACAATCAAACTTGGCATGACTAAGGCCAAGAACGAGCTACAACACAGCAGTCAAGGCAAGGCCTCACAATATGGAACTAGATATATATTTATATTATATATGTACAGTTAATTGATTCCCAATGCTCAATAAACATAAATCTAATCGATAAAGCTAAGTAACTAACTAGCTTTAATCCAATAAAAAAACATTTCTTCGTCGGTATTTTGATGACCTTCGCGTTGTTTAATATTGGTTTGTTGTCTTGTTGGTTTTAGTTGTGTTTATGGCTTGAACACTTTCAAAGAGTGGTTTAACTTTTATGTCCATTTTGTGTCAAGTGTTTTATAGTGAAGTTATCTTTATTATATTTGTCATAGTAAAAAGTAAATGCTTTGCATGTCAAAAGAGTAGTGCATGTAGTAAATTATTATAACATAAAATAAGTAAGCTACAGTCGAGTTTTCCTTTTCAAGAAAAGTCAAACAATGCTGAAATATTTTTAAATTATACTGAAGCAATATACCACAAATACCAAAAAATACCGAAAGAAATACTTAATATATTATTATACCAAGAAATACCATAATATACCGAAGGATATATTTGATATATCGATATACTATTACGCTCAGTACTATTATATTCAGTATATACCAGATTGTTTACCAAAGCCACTAAGCATTTGCCATCTTTTCTTACAGTTTTATTAGCTAAATATTCTCTAAATCCAAGCGTATTTCACATTCGTTATATCTATCTAACTATTTTTCATTTACTTGGTTTTCGTTTGTCTAATGACCATAATCGCTTCGTTTGGACTTCAACATGTCCATCTACCTCTTTCAATCTTTGTTATTATTATTGTTTGATTTTTTGTGTCTGTGGCTTTGCTGCATTATTAAGCAAAAATTTTCATGCCACATACATAATTGCCGCACGTGTTCCTAAAAGCAAAAAAAAAGCATGAAGAAAAAACTCTCTGATGTGGGTTCCAAGTTCCCATGTAGCGTATGCAACATGTTTATTGGATACTTTTAAGGCACTGACATTGATGAAATGGGCTTTTTATTGGCAGAAATGTTAAGTTATGTTTCGTTTGTATTTTTTTCAATTTTTTTTTTGTGGCTTTGTTGCTTTTAGGTTAGACATTTTGAATGGCATTGCAAATGGAGTTGAAAGAGTTGAATGATGTGGTAATAGCAAAGAGAAAAGTAATAGCTAATCGATTGTCAATTAAATGTTGTTATCAATTCAAATTGAATACTTACGGCCTGATAAGCTGGCTCATTTTGTGCAATTAAACTCAATTCGTAATCATCTCAATAGTTGGACTTAAAGTCTGTTTTTAATAATATTTTCACGTCGACTCGTTCCAATTTTTTCTGTGTTCATAATGAAATTTATTACGTGATGCTGTTGCGGCCAACAAAAGCCTGTAAAAATCTCATAAAAAAAAGCTGAAGGAAAGAAACAAGTAAAGTACATAATGGAAAAATACAGAAAGAAAATTTTTGTAGTCAGTACAGTGGAGGCTAGCAAAGAAATAAAGAAAGAATTTTTAAGAAAATTATATCGGATGTTATTATTCTATATATCTGATAAACATATGTATGAATCTTATCATTGCGGTACTATTCATAAAATATACCGTATTAATATACCAAAATATACTGTGATATACCGAAAGTTATATTTAGTATATCGATATCTTTTTACATTCAAATTATTACTATTCTATTCTATCGATAAACCAAATATAACTTTCGGTATATTACAGTGTATTTTGGTATATTAATTCAGTATTTTGCAGTATAATTTGGTATATTAATTTGGTTTTTATTGACATTGTGTAGCGACCATCTTACACTCTTGACTATCTTGTTTTATTTTACTTCAATTACTTCAAGACTTTTCTTGGATTGTCTGTATCCAGTGTCTACTGTAGTTGCAATGAAATGTTTTTACAGCGTTTTTAATTCCAATTTTTGTTGCCTCATACGCAGCGTACATTCGATAAAGTTGTTGTTTTTATTACATTTGCCACGCCACACACAACGCGTTGGGAAAACTATAAAAATTTATGATAAATACAATTTTAATTTCTGTAATTTCACTAGAAGCGAAACAGGGCAAGTGTCCAGGGCCAAAAGTTTGTGCCGAAAGAAAGCCCAAAAAAAAAAGAAAACAAATTGTGATTTGATCTCAAAGTGCGTAACAAGAAAATTTTCCAAATCCAATTAGTTTCAATAACACTTAGCCAGTAGCTTGGGCGGGGCATTAAATGCACTTTGATTAACGCAGTTTAATGGAAGACCCTCAAGAGGGGCAGAGAGAGGAGAGAGGAGAAAGCGAGGGGCAGCAACAATTTACCTTTAATGATGTTAGCTAATTTTATTGTCTCATTGCTTCGTGGCGATGACACTTTAAGTGGGTGTAGGTCTACGAATCGTGTGTTAAAGCTGAAATCGATAGTGCGTAAGTGCTGTGAGTGCGGGGAGGGGGAAGCGGAATGGGGAAAGGGGTTCGGGGCAATTTAAAGGCATATAAAGAAGAATGTCAAGAGGCCACAATAATTGCAACTAATGCGACGCGAGGGTCGCACCTTGGGCCATAAAAGCGCGCCGACAACAAAAGTGCTAAAAGCACACAAAACCCAAAATAAATGTAGAACACCTGTCAAACTAAAAACAAACTGACAGACAAACTAAAAAGAAGAGCAACATCAGAGGGGGGATTTGGCACAATTTCCACACGTGTCCAATTTGTGTTCACAACAGTCCGAGACTAAAAAGTCTCCCAGTCAGTGGCCAACTGACCACGTCAAGTGATATGCATATGGTTATGGTTATGTTGATTACCAAGTAATGCGCTCTCTACTTGGCTTGGCTATTCAATTACCAGAGCGTAATTACTTTGGCTGCCAGCTGCACATGTTGGAGAGCGGAAATACAAAGCGTTCACTTCCGGCCCCAAAGGATGTAAGCCACGAGTCAGTTCATGACCACGCAGTTGATACATTAATTTTTATGGCTTATGGCAATTCTAAACGCAACTCTCTTAACTGCATCAAATGCTCATGCAAATCGTTTGCTTCCTTTTGCTGCTGCTTTTGATTTGATTTACCGACATCACATGCCACGACGACCTTGTCACATTCAATCGTAAATATACTAAAGCATACATATAATAAATGTTTGCCAAAAAATAATCCGCATAAAAATGTGTATGAATGATATTATGATTCATTCAATAAACATTTGATTTCCACTACTACTTTGACTGCCACACAACTCACAGGTGGTACATATACAATTCGATGCTAAATGAACCGGCATTAACTAGAAGCACGAACATATATAGTATTTTATGTAGTATATAGTAGAATTTTGCGTACATATTATATCAACATTTGCTCATCTTAAGTTCGTTTTTGCTGACCGCCTGCCAAGACCGCTGTCAGAAAATTCAACAAATTCAAATGGGGAAAAAATCGAAAGAAAAATATCTTTTGCGAAAGCTGCAAATTTGAGAAAATAAACATAAACGCAAATGAAATGAATAATGAAGATCGAAACTAAACAGCGAACAAAGTATTAAGAGACTGCAAAACAAACGTGATTTATTACATATTGACTTAATTGATTTCTAAAATTAAAACGAACTAGTTACAGCTCTTAGATTGAGTAAATAGAATACAAAATATGTAAGAAGTATGGCATTAAAATTGAAAAAGAATCGGAATAAAGAAGAAATTAGTATTTATGGAAATTTCCTTCAATTTAAGTACATTATAATAATTAAATATTTTAAAGTTTCATAGGAAGAGAAAAAAAGAAGTTTCTTAAAAACATTTACAACAAAGTTTACTTTATGCTAAATTCCATTCATTACTTACATTACAATAATAAAATATGGTGAAATTTTGTATTAATATATAAACCCAAAAATACTTGAGGAAATAAATATTTCTGTAGTAAATTCTTCCATCATCTGTGATATTTCTCTCACGTTGTTCATCGCTACTCGAACGAAATTTATTTGCGAAAAAAACAACGAGTATATTCACATGCCAAAATAAGCTACGTAATATGCTTTGTGTGCAATCTAAACAAGCGCATGTGATTTTTTTTGGGCCATGGCAAATACTACAATATCTTGTAGATGAAATTACGGAAATTACTAGAGACTACTCTGAACAGACAGACGCACGTCTCTCTTTCCCACAATCTAAACAATTTGCGTTTAAACAATTTGTTTGTTTTTTAATAATTTCGTATTTTAATTTAATTTTTGGCATAACAATTGCCTTCAAGTAGAAGTTTAATTGTTCAATTTTTTTTTTGGGTAAAACGCCCATTTAACATTGAAGCTTCGAAGTGATTTGAACGCTGGGTCAAGGTCTATTTTAGAGTCACAGTCAGATTCAGAGTCAGAATCTTGGTCGCAACGTGTTAATGGCTTGTTAAACTGTCAGAAATACTAAAGCGAATGAAATGTTGAAAACAAAACCTAAAAAGCGTGCAAAAAATAAAAAAAAAAACCAAAATGCATTGTTACAGAAAATGTTCCGCTTTATGAGCTTTAACAGAGTATAGAGAAAGAGAGATGTTTATATAAGAAGATAAGCAATACTGCTCTGTTTGTTGTTTGTATACACGTAGAACTTACTATATATATATATACACTGTAGGTATAATAAAGACTGAAAATGAGACTATTGTGTTGCTGCTATGAGACTATTAGCTGAGCTTCTCTTGTTTTTTAGGTAATATTTCTAATGAATACAATCTTTATAATGGTGTTAAAAATGATGTTAGATTGCACATTAAATAAATGTGTTGAAATAATTTGTAATTTTCTTTAATCTAAATTGAGTTTTTTCTATTTCAAAAAAGTTAAACAATGTTTGGTATTTAATTCCTATCGAGCTGACATTAAATACCAGATTTATTTAGTGCATTTCTCATGCAAATAGAGGATATCTTTTGTCGGTATTTTTCGTGTTTGTTAGTATTTATTTCCTTAGGGTGTTGTCTGTTCGTGTTGTATTCTTTTGCCGTGTTTGTTCAGCTTCCCAATGTGTTGGGCCCCTAGAGGCCAGCTGAAGTCTATAAAAATTACACGGTTTTGATGTTTTAATTGCACAAAATGTAAACGCAAGCAAAACAAACCGAGACCATATTGTAGAATATTTACAAGTTGCAACTAAAAGAAATGTTATTGTTCTCCGTGTGGCAGAGGTTGAAGTTTATATGGAGTATACACACCAAAGAAAATCTCTGTCTTTGAAAATGAAATCTCACAGTGCTCAGATTCAGATTCACCTGTCGCTTCAAAATCATTCATGAAGCGAAGTTTCCCACGTCTTTTGGCCGCCTATCAAATATCAAATATCATAAGCTTGGTACAAAACTTTTCAACACATTTGCGTAATTATGGAAATTTTGTATTTCTTTTGGGGGTTTTTATATGATAAATAAATAAATGCTACAAATTAGTTGCAGCTTTCGTGTTGCTGCTAACAAATCTTAAACAATTTTTATACACGATGATAACAGGTGGCAACTGCTTATGAAACCCGTCAGCAAAAAAAAATATAAAGCTCAAAGTCAAAGCGAACGCACATTTTTGGTGGGGAGGCAATTAAAAATCGATTTATATGGCGCCCTCTGGCGACCGAATTGGGTGAAAATTAATGATATCCAGTGAAAGTTGGAAACAAACATATACCCGCGAGTTTGTATAACTAAAAGCCCTGACGCTTCGCGCTTCCCCGAAAAAAACTGCGTGTCAAATATCTGACTATTTCGGGCATTTTTTGGCGTCTCTTAAGTAAAGTTCATTGGCCCACAAAAAAGCACATATTTGAAAAATGAAAGCGATGAGCTTTTGATTTCATTCAGTGTTATGAAAAATAGTTATAGGTATGCAAAATAGCCCTGCTTACGCTCTTTGTCTATGAAATTATATATTTTTTTTTATTTGTTTGTCGTTTTAATTGGCAATTTGCAAGCTAAGATTTCGCAAAGCTATTTATACGGAATTATAGTTATGTCTTTGGTACACAGAAAAGACTTCGTAGATTTTATTAATAAGTTAACTGTTTTCAAATTATATAGAGATTTGCACATAAACCAAAATTTAAGCATTGATCTTATTCAAATGTGTATAAAGAAACTTTTACGTGCTACGAGCCATAGATGGCGCCAGCTTAGCTTTCTATGCTTTGCACTGTTCCACTTTTTTTTTTTTTGCAAATTAACTTCCGTGTTGTATTTTGCATTTGTGCTGATCATTTAATTTTTTTTAATCTTTTTTTAAGCTTTTATTGTCTATGTACTAGTAAATACTATATCTTAATATATATCATTTCTATTTATTTATTTTTTCAATGAAACTTTTCGTTGACTATTTAGAATTTTGAAATATTTTTAATAAAAACTTTTTTGGAATGCCCAAAAAAAGTCGTTAACCTCCAGTTTTTCACGCCGCTGAACCCTTTTACATAATTCTGAACCGTGCACAAATATTTCATAATTAAAAATGCCTCGAAAACAACAACAACAACAACTGCAGTAGACAAAAATCTAATATGCAGCACTAAACTTCCTGATGCCAACACTTGCCCCGCCCCCGCTGTGCGCACTCACGCAATGCGACGACGCAGTTGCAACACAACGCTGTCTAAACAAAATTTGTTGCCTCCCAGAATAATGCATGCAACACGTGCTATGCATAAATAAAATGTTCAGTTTTCTCAGTTTTTCCTGCTTGTCGGAAAAGTTTCGTTTACCATTTCGACTCCTTTTTTCCAGCTGAACAACTCGCTGGACAGCGGTCACTTTTCTTCTTGCCACATTTTTTAGGGTCTGTCATTGACCCCGACAAATATAATGTTTTAGGTCTACGAAATTAGTATAGATTATGCATGGGGCCAGAACTCATCCATCCCGTTGTTTTGTTGTTGTTGTTTTATTTCTGTGAATTTTTTCGATGCCATCCCTAATGAATTAGCAGTCGGCGTGTCCAAGTCGACGCCTCGTCTGCTAAGTGGAAACATTGCCAGACAACGGCAAACCGAAACCACTTGTTGTCTGTTTCTCGTTAATTTACATAAATTTTGATAAAAATGCCATCAATGGGGGGCTATTATATAACTTTCCTCTGAGCTGTGCGAATGCTTGAAAGCAACTTTCACAATATATCTGGGTCGATGTTCTATCTATCGCTGGAGATACACGCGAGTCTCGCATTGATATGCTGATAATTGATAAAGACATTTCAGCGATAAGTTTGTAATTATACGGCGTGAAATTGAGGCGAGACTTATAGGGTTTTATTAGGGTGGAGACTGGAAAAAGAAATCTTTAAAGTTGTTTATGATAACAATTGTTTGCGATCAGATAAAAATTGTATTAGTTATTTAAGAAAGAATTGTATGAGAAAAAAAATGGATTGCCAATTTGTCATCGAATAATAGTAATAGTATTTCAATATACCAAATATAGCATTCGGTACATTTTTGTAATTTTTAGTATATGAATTTGGTATATTTTAAATGTAATCATTAAATGTAAAAGTGTACCGATATACCAAATGTAGAATTTAGTATAGTTTTTGTATATTAGTTTTTCTCATATTCAAAATAGATAGCGAGTATCTGTGATGAAATGTAATAGTATTATTGTAATATTGATATATCAAGTATAGGGTTCGATATATTTTTTGTAGTAAGGGAATTTCGTATATTTTAAGAATAATACTGCACAGTATTTGCTTATATTAAAACTGTTAGCGGTTATCTCACCATCAATGATTACCAATACAGGGTAACCGTTAGTTCATCAACAAAACAACACAAACCTTTTACTCGTTTTACATAATAAGCTGGGCTTTATTCAGTTTTTAAATTCATTCTTCTGATTACCGCGATGCGACACAGTTTTTGGTCTGGAATTTAGTGTTGTTAACATTCTCAAAATATGAAAATTATAATTAGTGAGTGTCACAATTAATCAGCTTTCATTAAGCAGCAGCTTGATTCATTTCAGTTCGCATAAATTGCAGTACATTTGCTGACAGTCAGCTTTGAAGTCCCACGCAAACAGAATATCGGGAAAAAAGTATTTTAAAATCTGTACACAAATTGAGATAAAAGTCAACAAACTTTTTTTTTTAACTTTTTTCGATGCATAAATTATAATATATTGCAATTGAAATGAGCAATTTATAACGAGTCGATGAGCTGCGTCAGTTCATTACGCTTTCAATGGAACAGCTGCAAAACATTAGCCCATTTTAATGAAGATTGAAATTATATTTTTTACCTTTTAATGAAGCAGCCGTAATTATAAAAAATCCAGTTTTGCAAGTTGCAATTGTTGCTAGGTAAAATTTGTGCATTCTCCTCACCTGAGTTCGCCTCTAAACAGTCTTGCCAAAATGCACACTGACCCATATGTTAGCCACAAATTATATTTAGAAAATATCTGATTTATATATAGAACTATCTCAGCGTGAAACACTCACCCACTTTACAGGCAAATTACTTTTACTTTTCGACTGAGCAAAAATAACTTCCGCATTACAGCGAGACACAAAAACACTTTAATGTTTGTTCTCTTAATATATAAATTTTATATAATTTATTAAAAGTTTGACTAAGAAGTTCGTGTGCTATTTTTGTGCAGCTTTTTTCCACATTTTCCTCCGCATTTTACTTGGCTGTCATGTAAAGAGTCTTGACATTAATGATCCTGTTAATTTGAGCGACAGCCAAAACAAATCTGACACATTTCTTTTTTTCTTCGATTTTTGAGTGGGCGGCCTCAAAAAGAACTTTTCCCACCTGAGAACGGAGGAAAGAGAGAAAGAGATTTGGGAATGCAACACATTACATATCGTATCGTAACTTAATTGAATTGTATTTCTGCCCCAGTTCGATTAATTCTTTTCTTTTCCCCTTAATTAAACATCTCGAGGGCATTGGCAACACTTTCAGCCAGCGAGTTCATTGACTCGACTACGACGACGACTAATCCAATTTTAATGATCTCTAAAAACTAAATGGAAAATCATTTTGATTTTTTCGTTACTATTTACTTAATTGCAATGCTCAAATCCCTCAGGGCATCCACTCCCCCATTAATCTCTTAGTCTCTCTCTTAAAGTGTCTCTTTGCGCTCTTCGATGAGCGATGAGCGTTCTGCGTAGAGCTTCACGCGCAAAGCTTTTTTCTTATTTCGATAGGGGAAGGAGGTAAACATAAAACATTTCGATCGTGCACAGTTTTCCCTGTCGTATCAGTTGAGTTGAGGCGATTGTTCGGCCCGGAACGCTTTCGGATCGTGGCGATTACGAGTTTTCACTATATATCGAGCGCGTAAATTTTTTGTATTTCCACTTGAAGCTTATTTATTTATAAATATTTTCACATACATTTTCCGCAATTTTTAGCTTCCATTTGCGGTTTGCCATTTCGATCGCCAGCAACGTTTTGCTTTTTTCGGTCAAAATACGAAAAATTAGAACCAAAAAGAAAAGAAATACTTTCTTACCGCCAAACTGGAACTGTGTGTGCTTTATTTTTAGTAACCTCACACTTACTCGCTCTCTGTGTGTGTTTTCTATTGTGTTTTCTCTGCTTACGCCATAGACACGCGTTACACAGTGCGTATGAGTGATTTGTGCCTTGGCAGACTGCCCGACATTACGCAGCTGTCTGCGACGCCATAAATTTTTCAATTCCCTTTGTAATTTGCATTAAAAAAACAACAAAATTTCCAAAAATTACATTTGAAAATTTTTAATTTGTCTTTAAACTGAGTCACGTAAAAGTTTTCTGTCTGACTTTGATTCTGATTACAATCTATAAATCATTCTGGACAAACTGCTGATGTCGATGTGACCACGAGACACGTGTTGAAACTGTGTTGAAATATTTCCCCGAAAACTATGTTCGCATAGAGGTTTTCCAAATTACTCGTTGAGCAGTTTGAAATATCATTAAAATATTTTTGGGATTTTCTAAGACACTTGCAAGAGAACTATTTATAGAGTTGAATGCTTCTTCAAATGTGTGCGGTGTTTAGTGAAAAATACTTGACGAATTTCCAATTTTATGAACTTTTAATATTAATTCCACAAGAATTGCAATTATTACCTAAAAGAAGTTAACGAGATAATAATTCCACGATAATTTGCAATACTTACAGAAAAAAGTTATCAACTAAGTGAACTGATCTTGGAAAGCTTTATCATAATCTTCCATTCACAAATATTTACAATAAACCTTGGTAGAGTCTTCCTATTGCTATCTTGTCAGACTTGAAAAGATAACTTTGAAATACGATCAGTTTCTTCTGAACTTCGGAAGCTCAAATGACAATATTTTTGCTCTGCGTTCATTCACAGCAATGTTCTTTTTCATAATAATGATCACTGATCCTCATTAATGCCTCTAATTGTGTGTTCTGCTTCACTTTCCGTTTATCTATTCTCTGTTTAATGATCCTCAATCAAGCACTTCAAATTACAGACCTTCGGCAAGCATATCGAATGTCAGGCGATTCGAATCATAATCCCTCATTGTGCGTGGCTTTATCATGTTTATGCTTATCGCATTGTTTATTTCTTGTTTATTTATAATAAGCCCATGCCCATGCAACCGCAAGACTTATTAATAAGACAAGTGTTACCCTGTTTGCAGCGTATGGTACTTGTATCTGCCACAAGTCAGTGAGCGTCAATGAATCGTCTTCAATGGCGTCAGCAACGGAAATGATGCCTCATCTCTCGCCCATCTGAATCCCACGCCCAATTTTAGAGCTTTTTTTCTGTTCTGTTCTGATCTTATAAACAAAACGAAGGAGGGGGAAACGAATATTAAAAGACGCCAGAAATGAAAGAAATTGAATTTCACACGCAATTCGCAATGATGTTTGTATAATTGCATTGAAATTGAAATGGGAATGGAAATTGAAATTGAAACTGAAATTGAATGGAAAAAATGTGAAATTAATTAGTTATTTATTTTGGCAGAAACTTCAGTTGAGAAGATAAGATTATATAGTTGCCGGGCGTGGCAAAATCTATTACTTTTGACTTATCTAATAGTTTGCTCACGTTGATTGATAACACTTTTTTATTGTTGTTCGTTTCTGGTCTTTTTTTCCAAGTAACGTTTTGTTTTGCTTCTCTTGATTCTGCGAAGCAATTAGTATTATGCTAAGTATCTAAATTGTATGATAATGAGCTGCTTCCGCCTTGCAAACGCAAAAAAACAGAAAAAAAACTTTACGTTTTCATTTTGTCGTGGGAGAGCTCTATGTAAATTTCTTGCTTGATTGATAAAGAATTGCAAAACACAGAGCTAAGCTGGGTAAAAAAATAATAGAAGCACAAAGTGCGGCAAGTGCCGAGAGTAAATCTCATCTCAAGACAACAAACTGACAACCTGAACAAAACGTCAGCGCCAGAGACCAACGACCCTCTGGTACAAGTCTCTCTCTCTCTCTCTCTCTCTCTCTATCTGTGTAGTTGTCATGTAAACGACGTGAGGTCATTAAAAATAAAAACAAGAATATAAAAGATGCTTGTTTTGGTTTTTTGGAGTAGTCGCAAGCAGCATACTCTCTTTGAGAGATGGTTCAAATAAACCTCTTTTTATCAATTGAGGAAGCCATCACAATCTCAAGGGAATATCTAAAGTTAAGCTGCGTTTTCATTGTCAGAAAATAGCTGCTCTTTTTATCAAAGCATGACTGTGAAATGTAACTGCAGTTTTAAATTGCACAAATCATTAAATTTCTGTTAATATGTTAATATGGATGACATATGATTAATCCTAGAAATTCATGTTTAGATTTCTGTTCAACCAGTTACTAATTTGTTTATTAACTGGATTCACTTCTAAAGCTTTCGATTAGATTTTCTTCCTCAAGAGTTTGCTGTTGGTTTATAGGATTTATTTATAATATTCGTCCTTAATATTGTAGGTAATCAGTAATAATTTTGTTTGCTCTCCATCAAAAGTATTTTAAAGAAATGCATTGGAGTCCAACTTTAGCTTAACGAAACTTAATTTAATTCAGTCTTCAATAGTATCGTTCATTAAAGAGCTGCAGTCAATAAGCCCATTGACCCCATTTACAGGGTATAGCTAACCGCAAATGCTCAGCCATAGAAGATATTGTCAAAGCGCGCTTTAGTTAGTTGATTTGTTTTTTGTTTTTATTTTCTGTATGTGCGGCACCGCTTATCTGAGGGTCTCTTTTGAGCCAAGTTAATACATAATGAAATCTTATCGTTAGGTAGAACAACGACAACAATAGCCATCGTCTGGAGCCATTAAGTGCAAATAAAACAAATGTTTAAATACAAAACTTATCTTGATTTTGCCGCCTATTGAGACTGAAACTAATTTGTCTCCTTCTCTTTCTCCATCTCTCACTCTTTTTAGACTGTTCAAACAAGTTGGCGACCGCAGTTGCCGCTGCCCAAAGAGCTGCAGTTAGCCGATGAACGACTCGTCGACGACGACGACGACGATACGAAAGCGAACCACAACCACAACACAACAACTACAAACCTAATCCCAGCCAATACAGAGAGCCAACACTTTGAGGATATGGAACGTCTGCGTAGTCATCACCAACAGCAACAACAGAGTTTAGGAGGCTCTGCCCAACAGTTGTCGAACAAACAGAAATGGTCCTTTGGCCGACTGTTTCGCAAGAAGAAGGAGGAGGAGGCGGAGGGCAGCGCCAGTTCGAGTGAAGAGGATCGCAAGGCGGGTTTTGTGCCCTCACAGCGTCAGAGTGCCAGCAAACCCAAGTCAAAGCATGCAGGGAAATCCGCACGTGGCAGTAATAAATCCTTAGGCTTCGATCACATTGTAATGCCACCAGCTGCAGCACCGCAACCGCCACCGCATCCCGCACAGCCGCAGCACATAGACAACGAGTTCTTTTTACCCGTGGAAATGGTGCCTCCCGAACCGTACTATCAAAACCAACCGGGTTACTACAATCGCTCGAGTAACTCCCTCGATCGTCGATTGTACCTCAATCAACAGTTAGCGCCGGCGCCACACAAATCCCGCTCGGCGCAACGTGGCAAGCAGCAGTTGCAACCGGGTGTGCACTCCAGCGAGGAGGAGCTCATCTCGTTGAACTCCTCTACGTTCTCGAAGTACCGCAGCGACGAGAGCATTCACAGCGGTGGTCAGGCGTTGCACGGTGTTGCGCCGGGGCAAAGTCGCCGCAGTCGTGCGGCACGCAACGAACGCTACTACAAACGTTTGTCGCGTGATGGAGAAGTCAGTCATGGCGGCGTACCACCGCAGTTGCAACAGCAGCAGCAACAACAGCAACCGTTGCAGACGCAACGCTACAAGACGCAACCGCTGCCGTTGTCCATCTATCAAGCACCTCCTCAGAGCAACTCGAACTCCAACTCCGGTTACGTACAGTGGCAGCCACAAGCTGCAACGCGTCCGCTGCAAAACTCAATGCAGAGCGATGGCAAGCGTAGCATCAGCTATGACAGTCACATCCATTTGCAGAATGTGAATGGACGCATGCAGAGCAAACCGTTGCCACCGCCTCCGCCACCGCGAGATCCGTTGCGTCGGGTGCATGTGATGGGATCGAGTTCGGGTGATTTGCGTCCCGTTTCGTATGCCTTTGATCAGGGCGGTCGCTGTGTGTCCGATGATCGCATTTGGCAGCCACCGCATTATCAATCTGTGCATTCGCTCAACTCGCAGCCCAGCAGCAGCATTGTGAGTGCCCCATCACAGCAACAGTCACAGCAGCAATCGCATCCTCATCGTCGGTTCATCACGCGCAACGAACGCAATGCGCTGCCTGGCAAGAAATCCCTGCCGAATGGCATCGATTTCCATTATGTGGCCGATGCCACGCCGCGCTCACGTAAACCTATTCACATGCTGGAGGCGAGCAGCGGCTCGTTACAGGAACCGCCGTCCAGCGGAGTCCTGCGCACCTCTAAGAGCGGACTGCCCACCGACAACTGGCAACAGCAGCAGCAACAATCAGCTCAACGTGCTGCTCCAGCGCTGACCAAGCCACGCTCCATTTCTAGCTCGCGGCTAAGCGAACTGCGCAGTTATCCCATGCCCATGTACTCCGAGGTGCAGAAACCCAAGCGTCCCGCACCGCCTCCGACTGCGATGGAGCCAGACAACATTGTCTGCGGAAGCTTGCACATTAAGCCTGGCGCGGAGCAACGCAACCAAAACGTTGTGGAGATACGTAACAAGACCAACTCGATGCCGCATCATTATCAGCGACGTTCGGGCGAAGATTTGCCCAACAAGTACGAGGAGTATGTGGCCGAGAAACGCGAGCAGCATCAACAGGCGCCGGCGCCCGTTTTTCCCGCCGCCTCCGAGCGCAAAGCTAGCGCACCGGCAATTGCACCCATCTACTTCCCTCGCAAGAAGCCAGCGAATCTGGAGGAGGCCATCAATGAGCTGGAGGCCATCTACAAGTCGCTGGGACTCACCGAGCCACCTGAGCCAATGCCGGAACCCAAAGTGGAGGCGAAGCCACGCGCTCCCACGCCCAGCGACTTTGAGAAGTTCGCCTTGGCACATGCAGATGAGTATGACGATGAGGATTCACCCACCGGTGAACCTGATCCAGTGCGCGATGATGTCGCCTATCGCAACTTGCAGCTGAGTAATTTGCAACATCGTGCCAGCGAGAAGCAACCTCCCTTTGGCATCCCTGTGGGACCCATTGTGCCTGCACCTCAGAGCGATTATTTGCACGTTGAACCTGTGCGTGCACCAAAGAAGAAGAGCGGCTCCCCGGACATAGTCAAGGATGATTTGGCTGTGCGTGCACTGCGCAAAGATCCGCCAGGACCCAAGTCGAGCTTTGTGTATCCCATGCAGAAGAAACAACGTGCCACACGCACGCAGTCCGCTAACATTTACAATCTTATACAGCGTGATGCGGCGAAACCATCCGGGGGAGATTTAAGCAGCTACATGGAGCTTACCCGCAGCATTGAACGCGCAGGTTCGCTGTCGAATCTGGGTGGAGCAACGGAAACGAGCGACACCAGCGATGTGCCTGCTACATTAGATCTGCTGCGCAAGCTTAAGGCACAGGACGAAGAGCACTCCAAGAACAAGCCGCATATACCGTTCAGGCATCCCAGCCAGGGTGGCGCTATTGCCCAACTGCCGGAACGTCTGGGTCAGCATGAGGAGACGCCAAACAGGCTGGCGCCGGTGCCAGCACCACGTAAGAGCCTGACACCTGAACCTCTGCTAGAGGATGCATTGAACAAAATAGCGCTGGATGCGCAGGCGAGCAGCATTAAGTTGACGCAGGAGTTGCAAGAGTTGCGGAAGGAAGCTCTTATCACAGCCGCGCGTCCCAAACTAACCGCTGAACAGCAAAAGCTAGAGCAGGAGCTGCAACAGATTGAAGCTGTGTCCGAGGCAGCCAAACGGTGTGGCCAACTGCTGCTGGATACGCTGCCTGATAACGATGAGCTGGACGCGTCACAGACGGAGCAACCGCAGCCACGTAAGCTGCACAAGGAGGGTACTCTGATCAAGGCCATCGATGAGGTGTCCGAGGCAGCGAATGCGGTGTGCGACAAAATCCTGAAGGACATTGTGACCACAGAACCACCCGTGGTGGTGCATGAGGCCGTGAAAGTAAAGCAGGTGATCCACAACAACAACGGTGAACAGTTGGTGATGCCGCATCTGATCAAGAAACTGGATCCCATACAATCGGACAAGATCGAGGCGATTGCCAAGCGTTGCATGCGTCAACTAAGCGAACTGGCGGATGCGCAGCCGGACTATGATAATTTGGCCGCCTGTAATATGAGCACAGCTGGGGGAGCAGCAGCCGTTGGGGAAGCAGCAGCAGCTGATGCCACTCTCATTTGTCCCATTGCAGAGACGAAGAAGAGTGCCCAGACCCGAGCACAGGCCAAATCGCAGGCACTCGAGGACATCGATAAGATAATGCAGGAGTGCGAGCGACAGGCACGCGGTGGCAGCAACAGCATCCTGACGACCATCACCAGCAGCAGCAGCACTCGCAGCACCAACAACAACACCAACAGCAACACCAACAACTCGAGTACTGATGATCAACGGACGACGGCTCCGAGCATGAGCAGCGGCAGTGTGAGTGGTAATGCAACCACAGTTAGCACCACAGCATCATCGTTTAGCTCGAGCAGCGATTGTTTGGCCAAATCATCGAGTCCCTCGACCGCGAGTCGCCCGATGTCCTCGAGCATTACGTCATTCAATCCGTACTCATCGAGTGATTACATTAAATCGCAGAGCAGCGATTATCATGCACCCAGCACTGATCCCATCAAGACATTCAGCACCACATCGTACGATGTGCAATCGACGCCCAACAACAGCAGCACCATGAGCACCAACAACAACATAACCACACAGAGCACTCTCAGCACCAACAACAACAGTAACAGTAACAGTAATAGTAACGACGGCACGAGTGAACATCAAACCGCTGGCAGTAGTCTTGGCTACTCGCTGCCCATATCGCCGACATCCTCCGCCGCCTCGTCGCCAGCATTGCAACTGACGCCGGTGAGTGAGCGGCGAGCACGCTCCTCATCGCCGTCCCAGTACAATTCCAGCGAGGAGTTGGCCGCCATTTTTGGCATCGAGGAGCAGCCGAAAAACAAACAGCAGCAGCAGCTGCGACGCAAGCAATCAGGTAAAGGCGCCACCGCCATCGCAACCGCAAATGCTCCCGCTGCCCCGCTGTCCAATGTCCAAGTCGCCACGAGCTGTAGCTGCAGCTCCACTAATCATAATATCCGCTGTGCTATTGCGAACGCTACTACTAATCCAGTTTTGAATGTTGAGCCTGAACTTGAACTTGAGCCTGAGCCTGAGCCTGAAATTGATGTTACTACCACTACCACTACCGCAACCACAACCAGCTCCAGCACCTCCACCACCACCTCAGTCATGCCCACTAATGAGAGTGCCCGTAGCTCTAGTAATTGTAGTAGTCATAGTTATAAGCTAGCCACCATACCGGAGACGGAGTTGGAAGCAGAGGCGGACCTCGAGTCGGAGCAGTGCAGCCTGAAGCTATCGCCCAATTTCAATCGCATCTATGCCAGCAAAGTCAACATTGTGATGGATAGATCCGAGACGCCAGAAGCAGCAACCAGTCAGCAGGCTGAAGCCAACGTTGCGAGCGCAATGACCCAATTTGATTCGTTGAGTTCGCTGGAGGAGACATCATCCAATCCAGACTCGGGTAATGCTAGCTTAGCGGACTATCCGCTGGCTGGACATGCCAATGCCTCCATCGAACTGCAGACCGCTTATAACAGTCGCTTTGAAGTCAAGGAGCATTATGTGTCGGAAGTTTCGATAAGTGCAAGTGACGACGAAACGGATACAGAATGTGTAGGTGTTAGGGAGCAGGACTTTCCACCTCTGCCTACCGAGGAAGAGTTGCTAGACAGTTTGCGAGAAGAGGTAGCAGTTGACGAAAGTGAAAGCGAAACAAAACTAGACGAACAGCAGCTACTTAACGAAACTGACAAACATAACGAAAGTATTGAAATTGATAACGAGACTGTACAGCGTCTGTTTGAGGAAATAGCTCAGCAGTCCTTAGCAGAGGTTGAAAGTGAAAGCCAGCTGAAAGCAGAGCTCGAAGCTATGAAACTCGACGAAACATACGCACTAAGCGAGGCAGTTTACGATCTGGCCACAGAGCAGTTGCTGGCAGAAGTTGACGAGCAAAAAGACGAAAGAGAACTAGACGAACCAGAACTTGAAGCAGCAGAACTTGACGAAGATGAGCTAGATTACAGTGCGTTAGTTGAGCTGGCACTTGACGAAGCTTTCGTCGAAGATGAATTGGAAACGGAACGCGATGAATGCGATGCGCCCGCAGTGCGCAGAAAAAGTATTGTTTACGAGACGCCGCAAATTAATTTGAGCATATCTGAATTGAAACTCAATTACGAAACGAAAGTGGAACAAGAAACGACACTTGACGAGGAAGAAGCCAATGAAACAAAAGCGAGCAACAGCAAAGGAAAGGAAGAGAATGCTGATGATATGCCAATTAGCGATGCTTCAGCACGTAATGAGCGAGACAACCGCTTAAGTAAAGGACTTCCGCTTGAACTGAGCAACAGCAACAACAACGATGATGATGTTGATGATGAGCAGCCGACGACGAGCACGAAGGCGCTTTCGGTCTTCGGCGAGGTGCGCACATTACGAACCTCAGCGACAGAGGTGGCGAGAGCGGGAGGCGAAGGAAGCGGCGTAATGCGAGGCGGTTTGACGACACTCGAGCACATACTTGTCGCCTGCACCGTGGGCCTGATTACACCCAACGATTTGCTCACACTCTGCTTGATCGTAATTGGCGTAATTATCATTGTGGCAATTGCGCTCACCTGAAACTGAGCGATCGATTCAGCTTCCAATTGGTTGTTGTATTTTGCATAGCAAATGCAACTTGTTGTTCCATGTTGATTTCTTGTTATTATCGTTGTAATTATGCGCAAAATTGTTGCGGCGAAACACACAGATATAAATTGTTTATAATTTTAGCATACATTATTTTTATATACAAGTTTATAGCATATAGACCAAAAGTATTTTCATTGTATCACACATGTTTTTGCTCCACTGTGCAATCACAATTCATTCATCCCAAAATCGAGAAACATTTAACCATACTACTAATTTCTATATATCGTTTTGCAATAATCATTTTCTTAATTCATAATTCTTATTGTTAATTTGACTGCAACTTGTGCCAATGATTTATTAATATTTACTTAATTAATTACGTTCGATTAATGAATACTTATCTTAATATATAATTTGTACTCCTCTCTCTAATGTTTAAGACCACGAAAAAAAAAGAAAAACGCAACGATCAAAATGAAAAATACTAAAAAAAACTACATTTAAATATATTTACTAATCATTAAAATATTTCTAAAATCTCTTTGTATACTTTCAGCTCAAACTTTACTAGTTTAAGTTATCAAGTTATTATGACATAAACATTAAACAAAACAAAAATAGAACGATTTTCCTTACATTTATTTACGTAGAATTCGTTTCGCTATAATTTGTTCGATAAATGTTATTATTTAAACAAAAAACAGACGACGCATACACATAAATCTTATTAATAATAAAAATGTTATTTACGAAAAATATTCAAAATACAAACAGAAAATGTGCAAAATTATTGTGTTCATCGTTTTTGGTTTTATTCGTTATTCGTTCGCTATAAATTTGCCTAATTTGCTGCTACTTTTTTTTTCTTGTATTTATAAATTTTGGAATCTTTTTTAATTTGATTAATTAGTGTGCTTGTTTGCAATTTTATGTGCTTTTAATTTGGGCTATTTAAAAGCTAATTATGCTCCTTTTTACAGAGTTTATGGCCAAATCGTTAGACTAATAAAAATAAAAAAAAACAAAACCGAAATTGAAAATGAAAATCAATTTAACAAGTTTGTTTACATTTGACGTTGTTGTTGTTGTTGCTAAAAAAAACCGCTGGAAACTAACAAATACATATTTATTGCCAACTTTGCATAACTTAACATTTACATTTGAAAGTTAACAGAAAACTGTTAACACTTTACAGCACCAGCGTTGGGTTTGTGTCTTTGCTAACGTTGGCAAGTTCGAAAGCTTTCTGTTGTCGAAATGATTGCAAACTTTGCTAGGTTTGAAACTTGAATGAAATGCTGGTGAAATTTTAAAGTAGTTTTTCAACTGATATTAAATAAGTTTTTTTAAGATTGAGCTGAAATTTTGCCGTTAGATTTAAATTTCAAAATTGGAATGTGATAAATCCGTAAATATTTGCTGTCTTTGTTGACTATTTGATTGGCACAAATATAATTAGGAGCATAAGTCGCAGTGTTTACACATCTATTGCATACTTTGATGTTGACCGACGACCCAAATGCGTATTTGAGCTTAACTTTTGAGGGGGGAGAAGGGGCAGAAGTTCAATGCGCCTGTCAGTCAATAGAGACTCGACATATTTATTTCGTATATTATGCTTGCTGTTTACAATTTTCTTGGGCCACCGAACGTGTCCCTAGACGCCAAGTAAATAGAAAAGCTCAAAAAGAAGATGTAGAAAAAGCGAAAGTCTACTTATATCCCCAATTGAGGTTGTTGTTGTCGTTGTTGTGGCTGTTTGCACGGTTCGACGACGTCTGTTGTTTGGCATAAAAAGGACATTCAACTGCAGGTCCTGTGACCTTTTTGACTTCTTAAAGTTTTCAAGCCGCACTCGCTTAATTATTGCTAATGAGGCCTCCACTTTCAATGGGTAATTTAAGCCTCATTCTGTTCACACAAAAATTTTTCCGTATACTTCATAAATATAATGTTTTGGCCTTTTAAATTGAGTCCTTGAGTCCTGCTCACCTATTCCCCAGATGCTGCTTCTCCTGCTCTGCTGTCGCTTATCTCGATGCTTCGATTCATTGGATTTCCTTTTTGGTGGGAGCGACATTTGAGAGATTTATGGTGTGTTCTCTCCAATTGGATTGACGAGAGGCAAACGCAAAAGCAAAAAGCCTTTAATCTAATTGAATATACTTTATAGAAATCAATATTTGCTGCAAGTCAACACTTAAAGTGGAGTTTTCCCCTCCAGCAAAAAGTTCATTCACCTGCCTAAAGGGAGTTTAACCTCAAAATGCCATAGCGAGTTCAACTAAATAGCAATAAAAATGTCACAGCTCTAATTTGTTTTTGTCACTCAGTCACACACATTAAACCCTTACTCAATCCCCTTGTCGTCGCAGTTGAAACAGTTTCCGGCCTCCAGACTTGCTGGCCACAATTCGCTTGCCATGTCATAAATAAGACTCCTCGGGAGCCTAGAACAACAACAGCCAAAACAAGTAGACAGGCTTTTGCCACATACTTATAAACACAAGCATATGAAAAGGGGCGGTTTCCTTTTCTTTCCTTTCAAACCTCCCACTTCCTGTCCTCTCCTCTCCCCTCCGCACAGCCAATTGCTCTGCTTTGCCGCCACAACACGCCCATCTATGAAATAATCATAACTTACTTAACCCAATTTAATGTTATATATGTTCCGAGACGGAGTATCTAAAGAATTTTGCCAACGAGGGTGGTTCGAATAGTATGGAAAGGCGTTTACGAAATGAAGCACAATACTATATGTGGATTCATTTTTTTAAGTGCATATTAAGAGATTATATTTAATACTATATAAACAATTCATGTTCATGCAACTTTTCTAATGTTACAAATTTATGAAGATTTTATGAAAAGCTTTGTAAAAATGAAGCTCAATTCGGAGATTCCTTTTCACATTTCAAACAGAATCAGTACTTGTAAACTATTTTATTTATAAATTTTAATATTATATCAAGTAAAGAATACAAATATAGAATTCATATTTCATTAATTTATATCTAATAAAACTCATTTTTTATGATGTGAATTGTAACTGTCCTAAATATTTAGTTTAATTCATCTTTCTTTTTTCACAATTCAATCCAAACTGAATAAATACATTTATAATGTAACTTTTGTATAGATGTTTTGCCTTACTTTACTTAAAGAAGATACATTAATATAACTACTTTCGGTTGTATTCTATAAATGTGGTACAGGAGTAATCATAGTTATAAGAACATATTATTTTATGAAGAACATTCCAAGTATTGTAAATACGTATGTAACTCAATAAATTTGGGATTATATGCCTTTAAATCATTCTCTTAATAATAATAGAATATGTTGGTACTCCAAATAGTTTTATCTCTTTCAGTGTTGATATACTATTTTAAATTTATAAATAGTTCCTTAGCTATAATAAAAGTACAGGCTAATTTCAACTTTAACAGATTTATAAAATTAAAAAGAAAACAAGGAAGAAAGCTGTGAAATACCCATTTTGAAGAAAAGCAAAATAGTGTGGTATTAATTTTAAAATATTAAAAAATTAATATACCACAAAAATATTAAAATAATAATATATGAAAATAAACTTTTTGGATCTAAAAGTCTTAAATACAAAGTTTCATAAAATTATGTTTAACTTGTTAATCACTTTTGTAGTTAGAACTTCCCTCGCTGCTTAAGTTGTATTCACAGCGATTGCTACACAGTAGTTTGTGGGCGTGTCCAAGTGGGCGTTTCGCAGACTGTACACAGACTGTGCCTAATTATGCGCTGCGAAATCCTTTCAGTGTCTGTCTATCTGTCTGCTTGTCGTATCTTTGTGTCTGTTGAGTTTGTTGAGCGGGTGATAATTATTATCAGCAGAGTAACAACGCGCGAATGATGCCTGTGGGCTAAACTTAACATTACTCATACGCCGCATGTTCCACAGCAGCGAAGCGAACTCTGTGTGTGGTTTGTCGAGTGCTGCTGTCGTTGATGTTGCTGCATTCAAGCGGTCAAGTGTGGGCTACTGTTGCGCCACCAACAGCGCCTACAACCTCCCACCCTGCGTGGTTGCACTATTGCGGTTGCAGTTGCACTGCAAGTTGCAAGTGCAACGGGGGCAGGCAACACGCTACTCAACTAAATTGGGGGCATGCCGCGCAACAACATTTTTGGTGGCGTTCAATGCATTTGCGGTCGCCGTTGGCTACGAAGCATGCATGTAAATTAAACGCTCTGCGCTAAATTCAGAGAGAGTTGCGAGGGAGGTGGAAGAGGGAGAGCACATAGGAGAGCAAGAAGAGGAAGCAGCTATGAAATGAGATTGAGAAGTGAGGACATTTCCACTGCGCAGGTACAAACAAAAATGCGTTAGGGAAACTTAAGCGTAGGGCGGCACTTTGCGGCGAATTCGCAGGGATGCCAACAAAGGGAGCATGTGTGAAAGAGACAGAGAAGAGAGAGAGAGTGAGAGGGAGGGAGTGAGGTAGGACGAAAAGTAATGAAAGTTAGAGAAAGATATAGTGAGAGGAGCTGGCCCAAGTAGCTTTAGGGAGAAAGAGAAACAAAGGAGCATAAAATAGCAGTAGACAGGTATTGAGAGACAGAGAGAGAACATTTAGGGAAAAGGCGCGATAATTAATAAAGAGAGAGAGAATTAAATTGAGAGAGAAAGTAAGAGTGAGAGAGAGAGAGAGAGAGTACGGCAAAGGGAATTAAAGTTATATAGTAAAAAAATATGTTCCAAAAATCTACTATGAATTGCAAAACAATTTAGCTGGTAATGTTGAGAGTGAGAGAGAGAGACAGAAAGAGGGGGGAAGAGAGATGGGAAAATAAAGTTAATTAGTTTAAAGAAACTATTATTTGAATTTGAGTGAAGAAGAGAGAGAGAGGGAGAGTTTTGTCACAACTATTATTGTGGATGCCGAAATCTTTTAGCGTTCAGTGTAGGAACTTGAGACAAAGCCATCGAGAGATAGGGAGAGAGAATGTCAGAGTCAAATTCAGAGCGATTGAGAATTAGAGATAGGGAAATAAGGAAACATAATAGTGGTAATATCTTCTATGAATTAAAAATAAAAACAGTGTAAATAGTTGGAACAAAACTTGAAAGAGAAAGACGAAGAGAGAGAAATATAGCTTAAGAATTGAATTATATAATAGTATATATATATATATATATATATATATATAGTAGTATATATAGTAGTAAAAGCTTGTTTCAATCAAAATATGTAATTACTTTTTGAGAGTATAAAAAAATATAATTCATAGTTATTCAAAGAGAGAAAGAGTTATAGACTACTAATATTGTTATACATAAATAGTGATTATTGTTGGCGTTACTAACTTTTTGCACTCAGTGCTTAAGCTTGAGGCAAATATAGGAGTCAGAGTGAGAGAGATTAAGATTAAGATTTAAATAACATAGTAATGCTGAAATATACTCTAAATTAAAATAGAATAGCTGCTACTGTTGGTGTAGATAGTTGAGACGAAGCTTAAGATAAAAAATTAAAGTTAAAATATATTTCACAGGAGGTAGCTAGTTAAAAAAAGAAGAATAGAGCTCAAATCATGTCAGAGCGATACTTAGTAGGTATTGTCGCGCCACAAACTTTTTGTGTTCAGTGTAGACGCCTCAGACAAAGCACGCCACAAACAAAGAGAGAGAGAAAAACGCTACAAACAGGAGTGTACGAGAGAGAGGGAGAGAGAGCAAACCTTGTCTGAAGTGAATTCGCCGCAGTTTTTACGCTGAAAACACAAAAAACAGAAAACCGGCTACGAAATCAGCTGTTTGTTGTCCCCCCCTTCGCCTTGAACAATAACTTGTAACCTGCCGCAGTTTGTTGCATGGCGAGTGTGTGTGTGTGTGTGTGTGTGTGTGTTTGTGCCCCTTTTCAGCCTGTCCACATCAAGTCAGATCTCGTGCTCAGTACGCGCAGAGTTTTCCAGCAGCTCGCAACACGTTGCGCATTGAACAAGAAACCGCGTTGCAAGTGCCACACAAACACGACTCACAACGAATACGAAATTTGCGTACTTTTCAAACAAAATATAAAAAAAGGCGTCAAATATTTTAAAAGCCAAAAAACGAGAAAGCAAAGTGAAAAGCGAACGAAAACTAAGTTAATAAAAGCTATGAAAATGCAGCAGAAATAAAAGCAACGAAAACCAAGGAAAAGGCGACAAGTGCTAAAAAGGTGTGTCCCCAGAAGCGTGTGTGTGTGTGAAGGTACTGTGTATGTGTGTGTCGAGTGTGTTCAAGTTGAGTTAACCGCAATTAAAAGGAATTTTCCGGCATGCCTAAAACGCATTGCTAACTGCGAAGGGTGCAAAATAGTTGCAGGAGGTTGGCAAAGGGGCGACAAAGGGTTAAGGCAGTGACTAAAGGCAACCAAGGGGGGTTAACAAGAGGTGGCAACATGCGGTGGCAAGTCGCATCCTACACATTTTCGACTTTGTCTCTTTGCTAACCGTGCAAATATTTAGTTTTAGCTTCATGTCCTTAGCTTCCGCCTCTCTCAGCGATTCTCACGGCGAACGAAAGTGGAAGCGAGATACGTTTGTTTTTTTTGCAATTCATTTCACTTAAGTGGCATTTAGTGTGTGGCGCCTGCCACGCCCACATGGAACATTTAGGCCGCTTTGTTTGCTGGCCAAGTTCAACGCACCAACAACAAAAAACAAGTAAGAAAGTTACAGTCGAGTGTGCTCGACTGTGAGATACCCGCTACCCATTTTTAATAAAGGCAAAATATTGCGGTATCATTTTCAAAATATACCGAAAATACTAAAAAAAAAATACTAAAAATATACCAAATGGTATATGTGGTATATCGATACAGCAAACCATTCAAAATATACCATAGACGGCAAAATGTACCAGATTGTCGGCCAAAGCAACTAAGAGCCCTAGGAAGTAGGAGTTTTTGTCCATACAAAAGTATTTCTTTAATAACTTCCACAATTTTTATCTGATCGCAACCAAATTTTCAGGAATCATAACTATTACAGTAATTATTGCATATACCAAAATTCGTAAAAATTACGCTTGTTATTCGATTTTTTTGATTTGCGGGGGCGGAAGTGGGCGTGGCAAAAATTTGAAACAAACTTGATCTGCGTGCAAACATAACAAATGCTGTCGAAAAAAATTATAGCTCTATCTCTTATAGTCTCTGAGATCCAGTGTTTCATACGGACGGACGGACAGACGGACATGGCTAGATCGTCTCGGCTGTTGACGCTGATCAAGAATATATATACTTTATAGGGTCGGAGATGCCTCCTTCTACCTGTTACATACATTTCCTGCCGGCACAAAGTTATAATACCCTTCTACCCTATGGGTAGCGGGTATAAAAAGTAGGAAAACAAGCTGCTTGCAACGCACAGAGTCAAGTTCATATGAATCCTTCAGTTATTTTTGTTGTTCTTGTTGTTGTTTGCCTAGACGCTACTCCACTACTCCACTTGTTCCGCCTGATTTCGCCAGTGCTGCTCCTACACGCTTTTGCATTGTATTATTTCCTACTCTTCACTCCACTCCTCTCCTCTCTCTCTCTCCTTCTTGTATTTATATTTACTTGAATTTCTAGAGGTTTTTCGGTAGTTCCAAGTCATTGTGTGTGTGGAGCTCCCTTTTTCTCTCTGCCAGCTGGTCTGGAAGAGTTTAATGTGCCCTGAAGTTCCATTCGTGCTATGACAAGTGAAATTTTTCGTATGTCTGTTGATTGCATTGAAAGTCGCACAGAAAAATGAAAAACGCTCCTGCTGAATGCAAAATGAGACGAATACGAATGCGAACAGCAGCTTCTTTGAGTGCTTCGGTGAGTGTGAGTGCGAGTGTGTGAGTGTACTCGAATGCAAATACTCGTTTATTCATTGTTGAGAAGTGCTCCTGATTACATAAGTACAAATACGAGCATCTTTAGAGCTATTCTGGGAATACAACCAGGCCTTGTAAATGGAAAGCATTTTTCCGTTTTACCGAAGAACGCAGCGCTTCATAATGTTGGTAGTTTTTTGATGGTCTTTGAGAAATATTGTGCGAAAGAATTTATGGAAAATTGGTTGGACGAATTTTGCTATTGGCTTTAATATGGTTTCAGCTTTGAGTCTAGAAAATCTTTTTGAAATAAATTTATTATTGTAGAAGTTGGAAGCGAAATACAAGGGAAAGGAAAGAGAAGAGATACAAAAGAGAATATTTGACAAACATTATTCAAAAAATTTTCTAGGGAACTTGAAGAATAGAGCTTGCAATTTGGTATGAGTTGGTTTAAGGCTTAGAGTTTTTAAAATCTTTTTGAAAATTGTGAAGTATTGTGGAAGAATTTATAGAAAATCGGTTGGGCAATTTCTCCATTGGCTTTGAGATGATTTCAATACTATGTTAAGAAAATCTTTCTGAAAAGTATTCATTAATGAAGCAGTTGAAATTTAAATACATAGGAAAGAATGGAGAAGATTTACGAATGATGATCTTTCACAAACATTATGCGAAAAATTTATTGAGATACTAGGCGAATTGAATTTAAACTTAGTATCGAGATGCTTAAATCTTAGAGTCTAGCAAATCCTTTTAAAAATTTAAAATGGTGGAAGTTAGAAGTAAAATTAAAAGAAAGTGTTTTCTATTATATTTTACTGAAAAGTTTTCACTGTTATTTCGAAATTATTAGTTCTGATAATGGAAGCATTTTTTCTTTTGCTGCCTGAAAAAATATTCTTCTAGAAATTTAAATTTTGTATAAAGTCAAAAAAGACTTGCTGAAATATTACAAAATTTACTCAGCTTTTCGACTCATGTTCTTTTGATATAAAAAAATATTTTTTTGATATGCGCTATCCATAGGATAGAAAGGTATATTTGGTTGATTTTTTAGTATTTTGCGATATATAAAGTTGGTGTATTTTAAAATTAATACCGCGCTATTTTACTGTTATTCAAAATATGTATCTCGCTTTCTCACTTGTTTATACTACAATACAATTAAGAATATATTAAATATAAGTGATATATTTTTACCTAAAAAAACAGTTTTCTATAAATTGAATTTATTAAACAAATTGAGGCAGAATTATTGCTAAATTATGAAAACAAAACTAATTATTTTCCAAAAATGAATAACATATTCAAATTCCGCTTCGACAAATACTTTCTTTTAGTTGTGTTCTATCAACTGAAATCTTTATTAGAATGTTTACACTTAAGTTTCTTGCTCTACATAAGAGATTATCTTAAGAACACCAGCTAATATTGTGTGCTACTACTATATGCAAATTTATGTGTTTCTTTTAAACTTAAACTCAGGGAATCTCCCCTAGTTGAATGTTCTTTCACAAAATTCCCCCACGCCCACGAAATGAGAAATCTCTCAATTTCAAATTGCAATTTCCTTGCGGGCTTTGATCTCTTTAATCCATAAGATTGCTGTCTACTTAGACACATAACTGATTCTTCTTGGCGAAAACTTTTAGTGCACGTTCTTGATGGGGGAGGGGGGAAGTTGAAGGCAAAGAGATACTTTCGAAAAGTGCGATTCATGTTGCGCTGTGGTCCCAAACAACACAAAGTTGATCCCCCACTTGAAGCGACATATGTATGTAGTATGCGCTACCTGCCACCTACAAAAGCTGCCACAAAGCAGCACCACAACAGACAACAACAACAAAGTCAACACCCACACACACACACACACACACACACACACACACACACACACACACACACACACACACACACACACACACACACACACACACACACACACACACACACACACACACACACACACACACACACACACACACACACACACACACACACACACACACACACACACACACACACACACACACACGCAGACACAACAAACACGCACAGCTTTGGCTGTGGCAGATTTTTGTATCGTATCTTTTTTTGGTGTTTTTGTTGGTATCCTTCAGATACGTGAGTGATTCAACATAATTATGTTTCAACAGTCGCAGCCTCCCGCCTTCGCCTCCGCCTACCGCCCCCGCATCGTCTACCTGTTAACCGTATTATAACGGTTATATGCACGTATGCACGAAATAACAGTTAAAGTATTTCAACATTCATTCGGATATAAAAGAAAATTGCCAACTGATTGTTTGGCGGTTTGTCTTTTGGCTCCCTCTCTCTCTCTCTCTATCTCTCTCTCTCTCTCTCTTTGCATTCGTTTTGCCTGCATCATTAAGCTGACAAGGGATAGCAGATCAGGGGGGAAGACGGGTGGGATGCAGACTGTGACTGACTGACTGACAGCAAGAGACAACTGACAAAGACAACAGCGACAGCGAGAGAGCAACAACAGCAGAGACAACATTGCTACAACAGGCACAATTTGTAAACTTTGTTCGCTTTTCAATACCCTACAAATTGGGGGTTGTGCACAGGGTATGCTGGAATAGTAGAAAGTTATGAATTACACAAATTCATATTGAGGAACAGTTTAAAAAATTAAACAAATTAAATGAAATTTATGAATTTCTCAAATTAATATAAAGAAAGAGTTAAAAGAATGAAAGGCATTTTAAGAACTGTATGAATTACACAAATTAATATTGAGGGACAGTTTAAAGATGTGTTTATTATTCTTTATTATTTATACTTTGGGTTTACAAGTTACTTCCTTGTCACACCTTTATATTGAAGTAGCAATAGAACTAGAAGTTTATGAATTACACAAATTAGTATTAAAACAATTTACAGAATTAAATGAATTTAATGAAATTTATGAATAAAGAAATTAATATTGAGAGACAGTTTAAGCATTGTATTTAATTTTATTCACTTTTGATTTACAGGGAATTTCCCTGTCATAATTTTTTAAAGCCTTTTAGTGGTTGACTTAAAGCGCTTTACTACGGTATTCTAGATTACGTACAGGGTACATATTCAATTTAAGATGTGATGATGCAGTTGTATTATAAATACACTTAAGGTTCTGAATTATTTCTCAAGGGTTTGAAATATAATTCTTTAAAATGTAGTAAATTCATTAAATTAGCATGGAAATATTTGCAATGAAATATTCATGGAAATATTTAGGCGATATTCCATAATTTTTCAGTGGTTCGATTATTTTCCCTGGAGTACTTAAAGAGTATCCACAGCAATCCCTTTAAGGTCAATTGCAGGGTATAGGATTTTAATTTAATTTTGGTACTTAAAATAATACCTGTAGTATTGAAGATTCCTGAAAATTTTATTGCCCTTAAATAAAACTTGTCAAAGTTATTAAAGAAATATCTTTGCATGGACAAAATCGCCTACTTATTACGGATCTTAGTTGCTTCGGTTGACAATCTGGTATATTTTGAACTCAATGGTGTATTTTAAATGTACTACTTTATCAATATAGCAAATATAGCCTTTTTTTATATTTCAGTATTTTTGCGATATATGAATTCGGTATATTTTAAAATTAATACTGCACTGTTTTACTTTTATTCCCAATGGGTAGCTGGTATATCAAAGTCGAACACTCTCGACTTTATCTTTCTTACTTGTTTTCGGTTTAACTCTGAAACTCTTCAATATAATTATAATAGTTTACATTTGTCTTGTAATTCAGTATCAGTATAGTTTATAATTAGTTCATTTAAAATACCGCTAATAAAAACATTTTCTTTTTTAATTAAACATGATTCAATAGGGTATTTTTACAGGGTGTCCAATCTTTAATAAAAGTATTACAATAAATATGATTTATTTAAACTTTCATAAAATCAATCCAAAAACTGAAATGAATTTCTGACTTCTAGAGTATAGTTCCATCGTTCAGTTAATCGACTTTGAGCTCTCAATCGCTCACTTTGGTTCATGGTTCTTTACCTGACTCACGTAGGCTGCTGTTAATGGGGCCAGGTGAGGGGAGCTATAACTGTAGCTTTAGCTGTGGCTGTGGTGCATTCCTTTTGCTCGTGGGCTCGTTAGCTTCGGCCCTCCACCACAAAAAAAAAAAACCCAAAAAAAGAGAGTGAGAGAAAAACGATAGGAATTGGATGCAAAGGAAAATCGTTTGATTGGTGCAATAAAACACCTGCCGATGGAAGCAAATCATTTTCCAATCCCCAATCTCCAATTCGAATTGCAGATCGAGTTGGCGTTGCGTTTCGAGTTTCAAAATTTGCTTTCGATAGATAAACAAATTTTCTATCCTTTAACAAATTTCCCATTTGACAGACAGTTGTTGCACATTTCTTGTTTGTTGCCTTGCCGCGAGAACACTTAACCGTTAAATCCATACACACACACAAACACAGTTACAAATACACAATCAGAGGCAACTAGTCCATCAAATTGATGCGATTCCTTTCGGAATTTTTTACTATCAAGAAATTTTTGCAATACCCCCCGAAAAAGAAGTGCAATTAGTTAAAGTCAAGAGGAAGGGAAGAGAGTTCTTTTTGTTGAGGTAAGCATTATCAACGAAATAAGCAGGACACGCAAAGTGACCGTTATTCAAGCTCATTACCAGAGCCAAAATCTGCATAATTCAATTCTGGGGTTTCATTTCATTTTTGACGCGTGCTTAAATGCTACTATAAAAAATGGCAACAACAATAATATGTTGCCTGCGGTTTTTTTTCTGGCTAATTTGCATTTTTTTATTGGACAAGTGGCATGAAAAAGCGCCCAAAGTACTCTATGAGTGATATGTGCGAGAAAGTCCTTAAGCCTGTCCTTGTTGTTAATGGGGAACAGTTGACATTGCTGACAGTTCTGTGAAGGATATTAAGGGACAGACTTTTGTATTGTATCTCGAGTTCTTTACTTTTAATATTATATTGCTACGCTCAACTTTTGTTGGGGAATTACAATGACAAACTGCTAGCGCATCTCTAAAGTTATCGATAGTCTTATTGAAGTCACAACTAAAGTTCGTTGTATATAAGAAGTTTATCATCTTGCTACTTTTTCGGTTTTATACAGCCATTTTAAATTGCATGCCAACATAAATTCTATTTGATTTATTATTATCGATAGTATAGTATAGAAAAAAATATCATCGATAGTATAATTGTTATTTATCGATAGTCACTTTACCAAAGAAATGTAAATTCTATTTGATTTAATAGCGTTTAAGCTTTGAGTAATCATTATCGATAGTACAATTGTTATTTATCGATAGTTTCTTTATTAAAGCAATATTTGTAACAATGCAGAATTGTTCTTTATATACTATACATTTTAGCAATATTTGCGCTTTCCTTAATAAATGTTCATTAAACTTTAAAATTATTCAAACAATTTGTTAACTATTATTATATTTAGAATGTTATCGATAGTATTTTCAGCTTTAATTTAATGCTTTAAGTGGCATAATCATCGCGAAAGCTTTAGTTTAGCCTCGTAAATTTTGCCTTCTCTTTCTATGACAAACATTGACATTCATACGTCATTTCGTCAAATGTTTTTGGCGCCACTTTTCCGAGTTCCCTTCCCTGCTCTCCCCTTCCGCTTTCTCTCTTTCTGTCTCTTTCCCTGTTCGCGTTTGGAGCAATTCATGTATGTATGTACTTGGGTAACCCGTAGTCATTCCCTCTTTAGTCCCTCCTCATTCCCTATGCTTTGCGTTGCTGCCAGCCATGATTTTATGGAGCCAAAGTCGACACACGTGACTGCCTTTTCGGTTATAGCCATGGCAATAAAAATCTTTTCATTAATTAAAAAGTCAAAGCACAGTCACAGCCATGTCAAAAAAACAACCAAAACATGAGTAACAAGAGCACAAAACCCGGGCTAATATATAGAGCACACTTTGAACATGATTATGAGGAATTCGGTGCAATAATTTAAACGTCAGTTGGCACTAAATTCTAACCAGAGACATGAAAAAACATGTTCAACTTATGCGGAATTCAGAATTATGGTAGTAATATAATATTTTATAATCGCCGACTAAACTTAAAAGGGGTTAACTAAAACTTCAAACGCCATTAAAAATATCTATAAATTTTGGGATGACTAAAAAATGTTAATAAGATAAAAGAATAATAATAATACTTATTATAAACTCTTTTTGTCTAAAGAATAATGTTTTATGAAAATTTTAGAGTATTTAACAAATTCTGTAATTTTTAGTGAATCTTTAAATTATTCTATTAAAATTGGCTTTAATGAAAAACTTTAAGAATGAGCAATATGTTAAAATATATAAATATTGTTTGATAATATTTTTGTTTTTAGAAGTAAAGTTCATAATTTGTTTTGCACTTTACAATTCAAATTTAGCTAAATGCCAAAAACTATGGTATATTAAAACACGCTATACAAATGCTCCACTTCAAAAATTTTCAGTTTGGAAAACTTTTCGGCAGTGCAAAGTTTTAGTAGAGCATTTATGGCTTGTCTGAGAGGTTTATACGTACTTCAATAAGCCATTAACAAAATGTATTAAAAATAACTAAACTACGCAAAGCTGTTTGCATAGAAATCACTTCAGTTAGAGCCAAGTTATACAAGAGTGAGAAGACTTTACTATGCTAGGAAATAGCCCATATGAAAAGCTTTTTGTCAACATCAAACAGCAAACAGCAACAAAATGGCCCCTGCGTTGACGCTGACGCAGACGCTGACGCTGACGTTAGCGTTGGCGCCGGCGCTACATAAATTATGGAAAAAACAAAGCTGACCAACGTCTCATAACTCAAAAGTTAGCAAAACAGCAGACACTCAAAGCGCCCACCCACACGCACACACACACACCAATACAGGGAAGCCGGCCCAAGCACGCAACGAGAAGAGATGGTCGACCCTCACTCCCTGTCTCTCTTTGTCTTCCTTAACACCATTGCAAACTTTTGAGTGACGTGCAGGGTTTTTTTTTTTGAGTTAGTTTTTGTAAACAAAGTTTCTGCTGCAGCCAAGTGAGTGCTTTTTACTCTGTTTAGTTTGCCGTCGCTTTTTGCCCTTTACTTTGGCTGCCGCTCTAATTAATTAGCTAATTTTGTTTAGCAAAAACAAACGAAGAGCACGTGCCGAGTTTCTAGACACGGCAATGACTTCATTTAAGGCTTAAATTTGATTTGTTTTACTTTTATTTTAAGTGACATTTTGTGTTAAGACTTGATTTATATTTGCTTGCCCAACATTTGCCTCTTCATTTTGTTGTTCCACTTCTTACCTTCATTCTCTGTCTTTCTTTTCTTTGCAGGTGAGTCATAACGTAAACAAATCATCTGCAATCTTGTGACGCACATGAACTTGAGCATGTTTATGACTGGAAGCGCAATCAAAACGTTTATTGAAAATATTTACTGTATATAAAAAAGCGTAAGTCGAATTGGCGCATAAAAAATCGAATTACACTTTTTAAATGGCTAGAATATCGATGAGCCGCAATTTACTGCAGCAATCAAAATAACAACAAAAAAAGTTCTCTCGATGTAATTGCATTTCTTTTTGCCATCTCATTTGGAGTAGCAGTTCTTGGTAGCCATTAAACACGTCACACAGTGCACTCTTATACCTCTCTTCTCACTCACACTTCAATTTTTCTGCTATCATCAAACTCAAACTCTGAATGCTGTCGCAGTCGCTGCCAGCATGTTGCTGCTTGTTTCGCCAGCGCAAAAATCTCTCAAATGCAGTTTCTATATCCTACACAATAAATATTTGTGCTCTCTCTTTGTGCGCCTTATTTGTATATTTATCTGCTATCGAAATGGCAGCAGAAAGAGTAGCAAAAATAGTAGTAGCAATAGTAGTAAAAACCGTTGCAGTCTGCTTCCTAATGGCATTGAACTTGCTGACTGAACTGATCTATGGACTGGTTGGCAGAACCAACTGCCATTTGTGGAGCAAACGTGAAACGCAAACGGTTCATTAAGCAATTTTCTATGGCATTTCCATCCATCCGTCCATCCATCGGATGGCAATGCTCATAGAATTGCGACTAGCGGCACCTGCATTACTTACCAACAGCCTTATTAGCACCAGTCTGACATGCCTATTAAGCGAGCGAAAGAGTGCGAGCGAGTTACATGCTTTTTCTTTCCTTCTCAGCACAAAACAATGACACCAAATTACATACTTAAAGCGCGTCGTACTCAATCGAAACAGTATCGCTCCATCAGGCTCGTCGCTCTCCTCGGCAATAGAGAGCAGAACTCTTTTGCTGTTGTTGGCGCTCTCTCATGACATTGACAAGTTCGTATGGCAGTTGTTGTTTTTGTTGTATGTATTTTCGACAATCGTTGATCCTTTCCCTTTTCAACAATTGCTTTATGCCCACACTCCACACTTGATCGTTTTGCGCTCTCTTTGCTGCATTTACAAGAACAACAACAGTAACAAACGCCCACATAGAGTGAGTACTCGTACTGCGCCAGCGTCACTGCGTCACTTCCACTTCGTTCGGACAGCACCAGCAACACGGCACACGAGCAGCACTCGAAGCGCTCTCTTGCAGCAGCTTCGGCTTTGGCGCTTTGGCGCAACTTCAGCTCAGTCTTTTGTCTGCGCTGCTCGACGTCGCGTCGGTCGACGCGGTTTCAACGTTCTGACTGTCTGTGTCGCTGCTTTTAAGCTAAGCTTTTGTTTTCGGCTTGCATTGCGCGCTTCCGCCGTGTGTTTTGTTATTGTGTTGCAGTGCGTACATACTTACATATATATCGCATGTGTGTGTTTGTGTGTGTATATTACTACTGTTAAACAAGTTTACCAATGCGTTGAACATACACACAATATTATTTCGTTTATTGTCACGCTCGATTTAATCGACAATGAGTGAATTGTGATTGCCAAAAATACAAGTTGATAAATCATTGCAAAAACAATTGAAATCGCATTTGTATGTAAGTATTAAGATTTAAGCAAATGAATCACACTCAACTTACGAGTAAATGACAAAACAACTGTTGCTCAACTGATAATTTCCTCTGTAAATGAACTATTCCCTTGTTGTTCCCCCTTTCTGTTGGCACTTTGTCTATGTTGCGGCGTGTTAATTTCTGTGTGAAAAGCTAATAAAAGCAAATGACGCTGCAGTCGAAGTCTTCTCCTCCTCCTGCTCCAAGAGGAAGCTTAGTTTTTAACATGTCATGTCAACCGCTTTGAGCTTTCCACTACAACGGTAAATAGTCGCGCTCTACTTTTAATCCATATGCGTGTGTGTTTGTGTGTGTGCATTCATTGTTGTTGTAGCTTGTCTCATTTTTGGCTGGTGGACAAGTGCTGCCCAGCAACCAGCAGACATATCTTCTCGTTCTCTCTGTGTTTCTCGCTCTGGCTCTCTGCAAACGCCAGGTTTGCTGTTATTTTTAGCTAACTGCGTCGGCGCCGTCGTTGCGCTACATCTAGCATCGCAGTCGGCTTATCAAAAAGTATGTTTATTTTTAGCAACTGCTTTAAATAATATTTCATGTCTCGCATTTTTTCTTGCTACATTTATTGCGCGAATTTGCTTTAATTTAATTCAATGGCTCAACGTGACAGCGACGCGCAGTCTGCGCAACTTGTTGTTGTTGCTCTTGTTACTGCTGCTGTTGCTGTTACTTGAACTTGCACAGCATCACAGCGGCAGCAAAGCTTTCAGTGTGAGAGCGTGAGAGTAAAAGAGATGGGCAAGAGTGAGAGAATCACCTGCTGTTGTCATTGCCGTTGCTCTTCTTAGTGTACTTGTGTTTGTGTGTTTATTCTTTGTGCTTGATACTGTTGCTGATGTTGTTCTTGTTGCTGTTGTTGTTGTTGGGTCAGTCAGCCGTGCGTTTTGTTTGCACGCCCTTTGCTTTTGTTGTTCTGCTTTTCTACTCTTGCTGTTACTGTTGCTGTTGTTATTGTTGTTGCTATGGCAATGCCAACTTTCAACTCTAAGCTGCATTATGTAGTCGCGTGTAATTTGTTGTTCTTGTTTGTTCCATCTCCTAGAATTACAAAATTCATTGCATTTAATTGGCAATTCCAGCATTTTAAATCCCAGCTCGCTGCTAATTGATGTTTGTTTAACAGTTTAGAGCATTATGTTAATAACATAACGTGAATAATATTGTTTGCATGCTGATTAGATTGTTTGTGCATTGCAATTCAATAGGTATTTAATTTTTTCAATTTACAATTTGCAGCTATTGTTCCCAGTGCTTAGTAAATTTCCATTTTTCCCCCATGGAAAACAATTTTTATGTCAATTTGCATAAATTCATAGAATCTTATTCATTGAAATTCTATGCAACAGCATTATTATCGCGTTTGTTATGGACATTTCAATCGAACGCATCGAATAGCTTTATATCAGTTTTCACGTTGTACAAATAGCAATAAAAGCGAGTCTATAAAATCCAAAAAATTGTATTTTAGCCATACAAATTTGTTACCTTTCTCTAATGGCAACGCCGCACTGCTCTGTTTAATGATGTAGCAATTGTGGTGAAGTCCGTTATTAACCGTAATACATTTAATTAACATTTATGTAATTATAGTATGTTGATTTTGAGTTTTCATTACTATAGTTTGATGATTTCAAAATATACTATATCATTATTATTTTTTGTGCATTTTGATTATAATAGTTGATGATTTGAAACTAAATGTATTACAGTTGAAGTTATATTGTACATGTAACATCATTATTCAACGGCTTTTGTTAAGCGATACGTGACCTTTGAACTTGATTCACGGCCTGCTTTCACTGCCATTGTACGAGAATCTCCATCCATGGTCGCAGCGAGTCAGTTGAGTTGCAAAGGTCATTTGACTTCCAAAGTCAATTTCCGAGGCGACATCCCAAACATGGAACGTTCTTGACTTTCCCTCTCTCTCTCTCGTTGTCTCTGTTTTTGTCGCTAACTCTCTCCCTTTCTCGTATCTCTGTCTCTGTCAGAGGGAACGAACCTTCAAATGAAGCGAGAGACACCCACCAAGTTGGCAAGTTTATCTTGGTTATACCCCATTGCCAAGGCAACTGTGGCCTTGAGTGAAAGAAACCTCCCCCGCCACCTCGCCTCCTCGCCCGTCTCTCTCCCTCTTCAAAGTGGGCAAACAAAATTTATGCTTTTCTTTTGCTTACGCTTAATAAATCTCTTTTTGCTTGATTTTTATTATTCTTTCGTATTCGCATTCGCCTTTGGCTGTAATTTTGTTTTTGCTGTCTTCTATACTCCCCTCTCTCTCACAAAATTCTTACAGTTTTCATTTAATTTGTTTCATTTCGTTTTTATCTTTCTTTGCACGTTGACAAGTTCTGAGCGCGTTGGATTTCCCAATGATTCACAATTGTGTCATAAATTCGCCACCAAACTGATTTATGCTCAACGGGGCGTATGAGTGATGGCCAGCCATTTTGCTACCTTATGAAGATTGACAGCTTTTCTTGTTGTCGACTACCAATTGACCTATTTTCTGCCAACAGCAACCACGGATTTAATATCAATCCAAAGTGGGACTTTAAAGCGTATTTTCTGTATTGTTATATTAATCCATTGAAGCGCGCTTATCTAGCCTGCATTTCATTCCACTTAGTTCGCCTCTTAAGTATTAATTCAATCGATAAATCCGAAAATAGCATTTACCAACCGTGCGACTTTTCGACGTCTATCCCAAGTACAAAGCCGCCTCCCCCCCTGTTCGCCCCTCCTCCGCCCGTTTCCTGCATAGCAGCAGAAATGTCGCGTCAGTCAGTTCGTCAGTCGATGGAGTGTTGGGTTTGGTTCCTTCCGACGCGTTGCTTCCTTCCGTCACGTTTGTGTGTCTTGTCAATTGAATGACAAAGGCTGCAGCTGTTGTTGTTGTTGTTATTGTTGGCAAGGAGGGAGGCAGGATGGACTGACGTAGTAGCTGTTGAACCCACGCGGATTGTCACAAAATGTCAGCTATGCGTCAATGGCTGCTCGTTGTTGCTGTTGTCCTTGCTGCGTTGTCCCTGTTGTTAACAGTCAAAGACTGTATAAAAAGCTCAAGCATCATGTCTATTAAATCAACAAACAAACAACAAGCAAACAACAAACCAACGTGTCGTTTGGACGCCTAAAACTGTGCCATAAGCACTTTAAGCCCATTGAGGATTGATGGAGCAGCCCTAAAAAAAAGCCCAGGTGGTGAGTACTCCACGCGAAGACAACTGCCAATAAAAAAACGTGCACACTGGCAGCTGTCGAGCTCTGAGCCTCTCAAGCTGCGCATTGCTGTTGTTGACCCGATGTGGCAGCATAGTGATGAGGGGGGAGCAGAGGGGTAGAAGATTTACCCTCATTGATGCGGGTGCACTCAGCCATGGCGCTGCTGCCTCAGTTGCAGCTTTGTCATTTCCACAATGTAACAATAATGTGTATTGGAGATACTTTTCTGCTTGGTTACGTTTCTGCTGTGGCCTCATCTCCTCCATCTCCTCAAACCTCCAGAATTTTGACAGCTTTGTAAATGGAGTCATGTATTATTCGATTGCATTTGGACAGGTTTTCGGAAGAGAGTGAGGAGGGAGTGATTGGACCCAAGGATTGTTAATGAGCCGAGTTGATGAGTTGCGCACAATGGAATATTGAATTACAAATTGATGGAAATGATTATGTGCGCCAAACAAAAGGGCAACACGACGGTGTACAGCTAAAATTACACTCAATTAGGTCAAAGTTGTGTGTGGGGTTAATAACATGCTCTCATTATTATTACATCTTTTTAGTTGCGAGCAACTTTTAGCCAAGTTTTTGATGTACAATCACTCGGTATTAAATCTGCACTTGCAACTTTTTAAATATTTTTTCATCTCTTTATCATTTCGAAAAGTTGGCATAGTGAAAAACCTCTCAAATCTGTTGCAAAAGTTTCTGTGTGTGGAATTCTTTTTTTTCTTTCTACTCTACAGTTTTACAATTTGTACAACCCTTAACTGTATGTGGACTGTGAAGCTCTTTCAATAATTGAATTCCATGCCTGCACTTTCACATATTTTGTGCTTCCACAACAGCTGCTCTATATTTGTTGCCTCCACTCCGCGTTCGACGCTTTCCCCTTGTCTGTTCTAAGTGCATTGCTGACATAACTTTCATATTGACAACTGTGCCCTTTGGGTACTTGGCAAACTTTCAAGCCATCAAACGGCCCACGCGGGCCAAAAATGTCGCCATCGACCACAGCAAAAAAAAAAAAAAAAAAACAAAAGAAAAAAACGAGTACGAAAGCGACAACAGTGCCTGCAATATATGTGGGGCTATCAGCGATAGCACAAACAACATTTGCAATGGCAAACTCTTAAAGCGATTTCCGTTTTACATTTAGCGCAAATCGGAAAAATCGCCACAAAGCCATTTGCCTAGTTTTTTCTTTCTTTCTCTCGCTCTCTTGTGGCGCCCGCATTTTCTATGCACACGCTTTTAACACACCTGCACTGCAATTTAACGAATGGCCGGGTATCGCAAGTTTTTCCAACATAAGTACAGCTAGCAAATCGTTGACCATCAACGTAATTGCAAAAAAAATAAAGGTAGAGCAGAATGACCATGGCGAGAGTAACCACAAAATACCCTTTAAATTTTGAGATATCATGAAATTTTTAGAATCTAAAGAACCAACTAAATGATGCATAATGTATTACATTATTTTAAAATTAAATGGAATTTATAATAGAATCTAAAGAATCAAATAAATAAAGAATAACATCATGCAATTTTCAGCATCTAAAGATTCAAATAACTAAAGAGATAACACCATGAAATTTTCAGAATTTAAGAACCAAATATATAATGGATTACATTATTTCACAATTAAAAGGAATTTATAATAATTATGTAGTACATTACTAAAATACAATAGATTATCATAGAATTTTCAGAATTTACAGAACCAAATATATAATGCATAATGGATAACATTATTTTAAAATGAAATGAAATTTATAATAATTACGAACATTACTAAAATACGATATTATATCATAAGATTTTCAGAACCAAATAAAGAGATAACATCAAGAAATTTTCAGAATCTAAAGAACCAAATAAATAATGCGTAATTGCTAACATTGCTTTGGCATTAAATGAAATTTATAATTTTGACGGGCAATCAAAATAATTAAAATACAATAAGAAACAAAAATTATATAAATTTACAGCTCCTTAAGCCGTTGCATTTCTCATCTTCTTTCTTATGCCACCCATTTGACTTGGCTTTTAGCCTACAGGGTATAATTATCGTAATGCTAATGCGTTTTTTTGCTCACTCCCTCTCTCTCTATTGCTTTTTCCATTTCTCTATCTCTTACCACTTCTTCGGCTCAATGTCTGACTCCCTTTTGTGTGCGCCACTTACATTATTATTATTATTGGCATTGCCTGTTGGCTGCCAGGCTAATTATGCAAATATTGTCTGTGGCAGATTATTATGTCACGCCTTGTTAATTAATTTATAAAGATGCCTTGTCACCCATTCCCATCGTCATTATTATTTTCATCATTTTGTTTCTCTTTTTTTTATCTCATTCATGTTGCATTATGCATTTCGTTCGCATTTGCATCACAAATAATTCCAAAAACCATCCTGAAGTTGCCTCCAGTTGCAACAAATTTGCATTTTTCGTTTGTTTTTTTTTTTCTGTCTCTTCACTTTAGATCTTCGCATCTTATGCCATCTTGCATCATAAATGACAGCGAGATTTGATTTTGATTTTGATTTTCAATTCGATTTGCTATATGAAGTTTTGTTTCTGTGTTTTTGACGCTTCGTAATTGATGCAATTTGCATATAAACTGTTTTTAATGGCCATCAATCAATGAATTATTCACAAATAGTCATCGAGCACAGCCTCATGTTTGTCTTGGTCAGGCAATTCGATCATTAATTGCCTGGGGTTCATGGGAAAATGTGAGAGAAAAGACTAAAGTGAAATAAAAATGCAGAGACAACAGTTAGAGCCAGAAAGAACTTGTTTCGAAATTGAATTTTAAATTTAGAACTAGTTTAATTTATGAATATTAGTTACGTTGGTTAGCTAACATATAAAAACGAACTAGTTCAAATCCATAAGTGCATGATCTAAAAATAGATTAGTTGATTAGTTTAATTGTTTTTTTTATTAATGTGAACAGTGAACTTGTTCAAATGAACCAGTGCGATGAGATGAAAGATGTTGAGAACTTCTTTGACATGCTTTTCTTCAGAACTAGTTATTAACTTAGACTTTACCATAATAGTGCAAATGAATGAGATCATTGAGCTATCATATAGAGCTAGTTTACTATTGTCATAAATTTAATTTTTCTCGATCGCTGGTTCAAATGAATCAGTGCATAAAGCTAGAAGTTATTAGGTTGTCCCGTTCAGAACTAGTTTAATATCAATGTGGATATAATTTTATTAGATCTTTATAACAGTGATCTAGTTCAAATGAACCATATAAATTCTAGCTGTTTAAAACTAGTTTACTTTATCATTCATTTGGATTGGATGAAGATAGTTCAAATTTAGCATTATTCCGAAAAACGTTTTTTTCTTTGTTATAAAAGCGAACTAGTTCAATTAAACAAAGATGCTATCAATAACTCGAGTCATTTATTTCGTATATTTTTCTATTAATAAACATTTATTTCTGCTCATTTGATATAATAGTGAACTAGTTCAAATGAACCAGTTCAGTGAGTTAAAACTGATTGAATAATAGTTTCAATCCCATTTTAATGCAATTCAATTATTCATAGTTTTCACATGCTTGTGATAATTTGAGCATGCAAATTGTTTTGCATTGCATCATGCGGTACATGAATCATTCATCAGCATCTCAAGATTCGACGTTTGCAATTCATTGACTTGTCAAAATACTATAGCAGTAAAAGATAGAGCTTTGTTGCTTAGCCTAGTTGATAGCAGGAAAGCAGGCCACATAAATCCCCAACTCCCCTCAGAGCTGAGCTGAGCTGGTTAGCTCCCCAGGCGGGAGACACTGACCACCTAACGACTTTGTCATACACAATGCCAAGTCATCATAAAATGCAATTCTCTTGACGCTGTCACCTTCAAGGGCCACGTAATTTGCAACGTGCATTGACGTTGAAATTTAAATTGAATCCAGCAACAACAGCAACAATGAAAAGCGCATAGAAAAGCAAAAGCAAAGCAAAGAAAACGCATCGCAAAATGGCAATATAAACAAAATAAATACAATATACTATACCGAGTATATACATACATATATATACGTTTATACCTAACTGATTCGTATGTGTGTAAAAGTCAACTTGACCCTAATACGACGCCAAGTTTGCTTGGGTGGGAATGATGATAAAAGTGAGGCAACAAAAGGCTTGAAAAAGCTGGTTAGATAAGGCTCTTAAGTGTCTTTTTACTTGTTCCTTCCCCCTCTCCCTTCTCTCTCAGTCTCTCTTTACCTTCTCCTCACCATTTTAACACTTGAGTGGCCAATTTGTTGGATAAACAAAACGCAAATAATGACTTCATTTGATATTTGTGTGCATATATATATTTATTTATTTATATATTCAGTATCTCTTGACTTTTATAACTTAGTTTGCGTTTTGCTACTTCTTTCAAAAATTTTTGTTGAAACTTTTTCAACTGGGTTAAATATTTATTCAAAACTCTTGACTTAATAAATTTCAGTTCCTGATCCTGAGTCTGTGATCTTCAGTCAAATATGGTCAGCTTGTGATTGTTATTGTTATTTATTTAGCGCTTAAGTAATTTGTTATTCTACACTTTGGATTATGCAAATTATTTTCCGCCTACAATAAATAAATCCCTCTTGCTCTGTGTTTTTCCTTCAAAATCAATTTAAAACAAAATCTCTCAATTGGCTTCCGCTTGACATTTGACGCCCACAAAAAAAAATAGCAGCAAAACATATTGAGTTGTTGATTTTGATTTAGATTTCGCATTAGTTTATGGCTCAATTATTTTGAACAAATTCACAAGAAGTGTTTTTGCATTTTTTTTTTCCGCTGTGTCTGTTTTTTTTCCCCATTTTTGTTGTTTGTCAGGCAGTTTTATGTACGTCAATGTGAATACTGTGGAGTATATAGCGTCATTTTGTAGGATGAAAGCCCGCTGACATTATCAGCTCAAAGCAGGCTAATCTCTTCATTGAATTTCCACAGCGAGCGAAAGCTGAAATCATTTGCGGTTTTCGCACGTGCTGTTTGATGGCTGATTTGTGAAAAATAATAAAAAAAAAAACAAAAAACAGATTGTTTCATTATTCATATTCATTCAATGTTTTGATAGCTACACATTTTGATGGCGAAAGGGAAAAATCCCCAGTTGAAACTACTTGAAAGTTGTGCCACAACTTGCCAAGAAAATATGCAACTAATCTACTTTTAATTTGATTGTAATACTCTGACTTGCTACTATTAAATATTCATAGACTTTTGCTAGTTGTTTGGACAGCAGCTTTTGGTTCTTAACTTGTGCCCAACAACGTTTATTCCGTTGAAGTAAATGCTGATTTTAACCCAACTGTTGCAGCAGTTGGTTGATTAAATTAAGGCTCCACTCACTTTTCCCTCTGAGAATTTCTGTGCTCTTGCAACCTGATTAAATTTCCAGTTAGTGAGTGAGTGAAGGAATGTTGCAAGCGTATCCTTGCAACGTCATTGCGTCTCACTTTGCTTTCAGCCATGCGCCACAAATTAAATATAATATAATTGTGATTAAATGGCGCTGCGCAATTATGCTTCTAGCAATGTTGATCAAGTTATTTCTTTACTCAACTCGAGTTAAGTCGCAACGTTCTCCACTTTTCCCTCTTCATTCGCTTGCTGTCTTGCTGTCTTGTCATGCTGTTGCTAATTTACTTTTGCAGTTGCCTGTCAGCGGCATGCGTCAACGTTCAGCGTCTGTTTCCATTGCCATTTTGTGTCAGTTTTTAAGTGCAACGCGATGTCTTGCCTCCTTTCTCTCTCTTTCCACGCTCGGTTGCACCTTAAGCTCATTGCATATTCTTGTTCTGCTTTAATTGTCAGCGCTAATTGCGACGTATAATGTAAACAATGCAACAACACGACCAACGATAAGCGTGACAACAATCATCAGCTGACAGTTTTCTGTTTTATTCGTGTTGTATTTTTAGCCAAGTTATGAACAACTGGATGGCAACTGGTTGCGCCACGCGTATCCTGTTGCCGCTTCCTTGACCTTTTAGCATTGACTGCGCTTGTTAGCGGTTTACTAAACGAGCTTAGAATTTCGCCCCCAACAACAATTTCTAAAGTGCTGCTCGAACTCTCACTGCAGCAGCAGCAATAACAACGCCAACAGCAGCAGCCTTGCAACAAAGTTTCGCATCCTGCCACATGCCTCTCTGCTGCTGCACGCCTTTTAAACTGGTTAAATGGGCGTTAATATTGACATGGTTTCAAGCGTGTCATCCAGTTGCACAGTTGCTGCTGTTGCTGTAAGTAGGTTGCATGTTGCATATGAAAGTGTGTGTGTGTGTGTTGTGCAGGTGTCTGTATCTGTGTGTGTTTAATCCACTTTCATTGATCGTATTATGAGCTTGGCCATACACAACAATTTGGCCAATGCCTGATGAAACTAACTGCCAAACACTGCCAACTGCGAAGGACAGACAAACGAGAGTCTCATAAAAGCCAATACACTTTTATGGCTTGTACTTGTTGTGTATTGCATTTTCTCCCCAACGTTCTCTCATTTGTGCAATTTGTTTTTCTTCTTTTTTTGCTGTTGTTGTTTTTCTTATTTATTCATGTCATTTGCAAAGTGCACACAAATAAGGTATTTTGCTGGCATTTCTTTCATTTTTGGCCATGCTTTTCAGGGCCATAAAGTGCGCATTAATAATGCAAAACCTGGCCTGCCAGCCTGCCAGCTTACCTGTCGTATGCGCAATATGAGCTGGACAAGGCATCAATCATACGCCGCATATCCTGAATATTAATGAAAGTAATTATGACATAAATCAACGTCGGACTTCGGTATCCGAAAATTGACTTTTGCCGTCTTTGGATGACTGGCGATACTCATAACACAAACGCTCACACACAGCTGCACATTAATTAATAATTGTAATTAATGCATAAAATGCCCCCAGAACGAGAAATGCCCATACAAATAGTAAACAAGATATTTATGCGACTGTCCGCACCGCCCGCACCTTTTGTGCATGCATTCTTCTTGTGTTTACATCATTATTGTTATTATTTTCACAACCAACTGAGAGCCAGCGATAAGAAGACAGCAAAAAAACAAGTAGTAAATAACAAAGTCGCAAAAAGTGGAATATCAGATACTCAAAAATATGTAGGAGAGGATTTAAGAGAGTTCTTGTTCTCTCCGCTATAGTGTAAGAGGGTATGATAATATACCAAGTCTTTGGTATATTTTAGTATTTTTGGTATATTTTTTGAACATGCTTTTATTAAAAATGGATATCACACCCATCTATACCCGCTATTATAATATACTAAATGAAGTCTTTGGTATATTTTAATATTTTTTGGTATATTTTTAGAAAATGATTTTGATGAAAATGAATATCTCGCCTAACTATATCTGCAATAGCGTTGAAGGGTATAATAATATACCAAATTTAGCCTTGGGTATATTTTAGTATTTTTTGGTCTATTTTTTGGACATGCTTTTATTAAAAATGGATATCTCGCCTATCTATACCGTTGATGGGTATTATAATATACTAAATGAAGTCTTTGGTATGTTTTGATATTTTTTGGTATATTTTTAGAAAATGATTTTATTGAAAATGAATGGCTCACCTATCTATAACCGCTATAGCGTTGAAGGGTATAATAATATACCAAATTTAGCCTTGGGTATATTTTAGAATTTTTTTGGTATATTTTTTGGACTTGGTTTTATTGAAAATGGATATCTCGCAGTCGAGCTCTTTCGACTGTAACTTTATTACTTGTTGCATAAACCTTTCTCCGCACACAACGACGGGGTATTGAAAGCGAAACAACTCGCCGCATTTGGCCATGACTGCGAGTTTAATAATTAAATTGTGGCGGGTGTGTAACAACAATATATTGCAGCTCATTACGGAAATGAGAATTCGAAGAACTTATAAATAACAAAAAAATATTATTAATAATTAGCGGAGACACATATTGTGTGGGCAGCAGCATCAGGCAGCATCACAATGCCAATTTCCGCAAAGGGGGAACTCCTCGTAAACAAAACAAGTAAGAAAGCTACAGTTGAGTGTGCTTGACTGTGAGATACCTGCTACACATTTTTAATAAAAGCAAAACAGAATATACCAAATTTACCGCAAAATTACTAAAATATTATACAAAAGGTTATATTTGGTATATTGATATTATTACTACTACATTCAAAATATACCACAGAGTTCAAAATATACCAGATTGTCAGCCAAAGTAGGGGGTATAAAAGTACTCGCCATTTGTATAGACTAGGTAAAAGATTAAAATACAAATGCGGGCGCTCACTTTTTGAGCGTAATCATAAATCAGCGTCGCTTTCATGCAGTTTAAACTGACGCTAGGTGGCGCTTAGCGGTTTCAATTACACTAGTTTGCTTATAAAATCCAGTCATACATCCCAAAACATCTATCCGCTCGGCTCAGTTCAGCGAGGCTCAGCTCAGCTCAACCATCCATCATGCAAATTGACGCCCACAACGGAAATTGCCGGAGAAGAAATGAAATGAAACTCAATTAGCTTGAACTCTGAATACGCTGTAACCCGATGTGTCTTCCCTCTCTCTCCCTTCCTCTGTCTCTCGCTCTGTCGCTGACCTTCATAATGCGCGGGGGCATTATGTCAGGTTTTTTTGGATACAACACGTGCCACAAGCAAAATTGATAACATCATTTTAAAAATCGTTCTGCAGCTCATAAAATCCACTCAACCGCAGATGGACAGTCACAGAAAGAGAGAGAGAGAGAGGGAAAACCACAGCGCAGCTAGCAAAAGTTCACATTTGACATTTGACATATGAACCAGGGTTTAACTCTCCGACTCTGACAGTCGAGACAGTCCGACCTGTCAGCTGACAGGTCAGTTGAGGCAGGCTTTATAAATATTTAAAATGCACAAGCACGCACACACACACACACCTAGACACACCCCTTATGCATTATACACCCCCACACTCAAGTTGATCGAGGGCATAAGCAAAAGTTTATGCAAATTGCAAAATAAAGCGTGCCACAAGCATCGAGCGTCGAGCATCGAGCTTCATGTTGCGCTGTGTAATGCATCCTTTAAGCCAACTCAATTATGGCACGCACTCATTAGACGTGTGTGCGTTGCTGAGATTCCATTTGCAGCTTCCTCACCTCACTTCTCTTCACCCCTCTCCTCTGTTCGCTCCCCCTGCAACATTTACCGTTGGCCAACCTCATAAACCAGATAATGCCTCCACAGTCCAGGCAGCCAATGGGGCAAGTTGATGGCCAGACACACAGCACAGACCACGCAGCGCTTTTAGTTGCGGCATTTAATGAGTTTTACTTCTTGTGGCTGCTGCTGCTGCTGAGGTTGTTTTTGTTGCTTTTTTATTTTTGCACGGCATGTGGAGCAGCACATGTGGCTGCTGAGCTAATGCCCCTGATGATGGCCAAGTTGATTTGATGCGTTGACCATGGCTGTTGACATGTTTTACCATACTGCATTCGCAAACATTCGCCATCAGCTTTTTCACACACAATTGCCACAGTGGTTACAATGTATTAAAATGCAGTTCGAAAAATTATCGATAACATATTTAATATTTAATTTCAATAAATTAATTTAATTATTTAATTTCAATAATTAATTAAATTTGTAATCTTTATCCATTACCAAAGGTACTTAGAAAATTAGTTTAAGCTCGAAAATAAACCTAGAATTTGCATAAAGAGTAGAAACCTATAAATAGGATATTTTATTTTTGTATTATTTTGAAAATGATAACAAAAGTGTAAAAAAGTTATTTTATTGTTTAAAGTATGAATAAAGGTCATTAAAAATATACTTAGGGTGTATTGAAATAAAACTAATGAAAATATATACATACATATATCACTTTCATCTCTCAATATCTCAGGAAAATAACTTTAATGTTATTAAAGAAGAAGAATAACAAATCCTTAAAATTTCTGAAATATAACTATAATTTTATTTATTAAAATGAATAAGATACTTATTTTAATGAACTAAAGTTATTTTTCTAAAATTTCAAGGAATTGGTTATTCGTCACTAAATTTTTATATTTATGCTCAATAATACACCATTAGAACAAGTTCCTCAAATTCTTTGTCCATTTCCAATAAGAGGAACATTATAACATTAAAAAGTAACTTGACCTACATATCCAAATATTTTCATTAATTAATAAAGTATTATATAAAGTAAAATATTAAAACCTTAGAATATCCCATAAGAACCATGAGAACTTCATAATAAATTGCTGAAACTTAAAAGAATTGATATAATAAATGGATTATTAAGCTTTATACTCGTAATACTTAGTTCCAACTAACTGGTTCCACTGTGCGCAATATTTTGTTAGCTTCTCGCCAAGCTGACCCATCGATCTGTGGTGCAGCAGCAGCAGCACACGCATCCCAACAGCTGAGCATCAACTGTTGCCCCCCGCAACGCCACAAGTTTGCTGTCTCGCTCTTGCTCCAACACGCATCCGTCTGTCTCGCTCTGACGCGTTTTCTTATGTCGCTTGTAGCTCTTACCGTTGCACGTTTTTCGTTTTGTTTTGATTTTGCTGCTTCTAGTCAAACACGCACACAAGCGAAGCACCAGCTCACATAGATACTCAGTCAGATAGATGGAGAGAGCAGACAGAGAGAGTGTGTGAGAGAGAGAAAGAGAGCTGTTGCCGCTTGTTGGCGTTTTGTTTTAATTCTTTTGCTTCGTAGAGTCCAAAGATAAAGAATGAAAATCGTACAATACAACGGAACAAAACTGAACTGAAATGAAATGAACACAGAACTCAACTGAGCTGCCGAGTTCTAGATACTTTCGTCTAGCGTTCAGTCGCAAAAACGTTTAGCGTCGAGACGGACGACGACAACACGAACTGTTGTTGCTTGCTTGGGGAAAATTACAGCAGCAACAGCAACAACGACGACAACGACAACAGCAACAACAATAACAACGACGACAACGACACAACGGAGGCGCACGTTGGTCGCTCGTCGAGTGTCTTGTATAAAGTTGACGCGAGTGAAAAGCGCTTTTCTATTTTTCGCCTCAAGTGCAGCGCCAGCCTCCGCCCAAGTCAGTTCGTTGCAAAATCCTACAGATCCAACAAGAAATATATATAAATATATATATTTATATATATAACACTTGACGCGTGTGTGTCTTACTTTCTAAATTAAAAAAAAAGAAGGCAGCAAAAAATAAAAGATATACCCAAGAGTTGTGGCCAATTTTAGTTAGTGTAGAGTGCAGTGTGTGTGCGTGTGTGTGTGCAACAATATGTTGGCCATCAAGGAGTGCCTTATACGCGAGGGTGTCCTCAATCTGGATAGTCCACGACACGTCTCCAGTCAGCGACACTTTCAACTGCAGTCGAGCAAAAGCAGCGGCAACATGGATATTATGCCACGCTATCGCAGTTAGTATCTGTTTGGTATATCTATCGCGTATATATCTCTCGCCGATATCTATATATAGCATTAAGTAATGATAGTGCTTCTGCTGTTGTTCTCTCTCTGATAAGATTTCCACATTTGCAATGCCGCATTAGTTATTTGAACAGGTGCACAGGTGTATCAAGTTTTCAAGGGAATCGCTGGGATCAGCATTGAATTACCCACTGTAAACAGAGATATTCAAGTAATCAATATATACATATATATAGTAGCGCAGCTTTCGATTTAAGATTCTTTGTTACAATAAGTATGATCGATTGCATTGCGGATCGTAAACAAAGGATGAGCTGCTACTTATTGTACTCGCTGATGTTGATATTGATTACAAAATTATCTGGCAATAGCTTATAATAAGGGGATATTATCGAGCTGATATTCAAGTTACTTTCTGATGTAATTTTTGTCAATCGATTGTCAAATAATTAGTCATGAAAGTGTTCAACTATATATTATACAATGTACGCTTCGTTCTTGCTTGACATTTACCACATTATAATTGTTAAATTACCTTCAAACTATTTGGAGAATATCTGGCAATAGTTTATAATAAATAGGTATTATCAAGTTGATATATCAAGAATGAGAAATTGATTGCGATTGGATTAAAAGTGTATATGTTATATGTATATGTGTATATGTTATATGTTATATTATGCGTACTTTGGCTAACAATCCGGTATATTTTGACCTCTATAGTATATTTAGAATGAATTTCACCGATATACCAAATATGTAATTTGGTATATTTTTGTATATTTTTATATTTTAGTACATATTTCGACTGTAGTACTTCACCGATATATACCAAACTTGACTTTGGGTATATTTTAGTATTTTTGTGGTATATTATTCGGTATATTTTATGAATTTTATGAATATAAATATTTCGAATGTAGTACTTCACCGATATATACCAAATATGGTCTTTGGTATATTTTAGTAATTTTGTGGTATATTATTCGGTATATTTTATGCATTATACCATAATGTTTTTCTATTATTCAAAATGGGTAGCTTTCCTAATTGTTATCAATCGATTGTCAAATTAGTCAACAATTGCTGAACTGTATGTGACACAAAGTGTTCTTCATTCTTGCTTGACATTTACCACATTATAATTGTTAAATTGCCTTCGAAACTATTTGCAGAATATAATTCCATAGTCACCATTGCTTAGCTATGTTTTGTGTTGTGCTGTTGTGTTGAATCGACCACTCATGTTGTATTTATAGAATGATGGCGTCGTCGTCGTCGTCGACCAAAAACTATCTCAACAATTTCCTATATAAATTCTTTGTTATTGTTTAATAACTGTTAATGATTTGTATGGCTTTTGTTTAATAGCAAATTGTTGCTGTTGTTGTTTTTATTGTTATTGTTAATCGAAACTCGCCTCCCCCCTCCACCCTCCTCCCCCTCTTAAACCTTATATAATTTATTGTATTGTATTTCGTTTGTTTTTTAGCCGGTGATAAAAAAAGGGGCAAAAGTTAACCCGATGCCGGCTTTTTTGGGGATTGTGTCATTTGTCTGCAGTGGTTGGGTCTTGCTTTTATTCGCTTTTGATTGTTTTTAGATATTTCATGTTTTTGTGTGTGTTTTCAAAGTGTATAAGCCTTGATGTATGACCGTTTTATTTTGTTGTTAAGGGCTTAAGTGCTAAAGACCCTAAAGCGACCAAACAATCGAGCCCAATACACAATTTCCATTGGCTTATAAAGTTGTTTCCAATCAGAGACCATTTGTTAAAATGCTGGACTCAGACTGCGACTCTTTTTCTTGTTTTTTTGTGGCACCATAAATTCTTGTAGTATGTAAAATAGGCTTCAATTTATGCCAAAGTCGAACCGCTTTAAAGCCTTAAAACTGGCATTGAACTTTGTATATCAACGGCAGACAAATTAATGATGATTAGCTCATTTATCATTCTTGAGTTAATGAATAGTACACTCATTCATTTTGCCAAACACTCGGATACAATCTTATTGACAATATTTGCTAGTGTGTAAAGCAATTATTTACCAATTCATTTGAGGGTGCTTATTAAAAGGGATGACAGTAGTTAAATGTTAATTTATTTCTGAATGAAATTAAATTTTAAATAATATTGTTTGTGTGCTAAAGTTGGGAACTTTTCCCCTTAGTTATAGGTTATATAAAGTTTCAGTTCAGCTCTCTAATTGGAACACATGAGAAAAGTATATTATTATCTTCATTCTGTACTCCTCCTCTATTAACTCCTCCTCTATTAACTTAATTGTTAAAATCCCATTACTTTAGCTAGTATCTCAACTCTTTACCAATTATACCAAATTTTATTACACTCTTGTCATCTTCTTTTTCAATTCCCTTCATTTGTTGATAACTCGTATATATTTAATGCTCCCAACTTGTAGTAAATTTTAAGTACCCACAAAAAAAAGAAAACCCACACAAAGATAACCAACAACTTGACAGCTCTTAAATGATTTTTATTGCCACTATGTTGCAACCACAATTTCACAATTTTGTGGTGCACTTGAGAAGCAGCAGCAAAAGAACCAAGAAAGATTGCCCAGTTCTCAAGAGGTTGCCATTCTGTTGTAGACTGATCGGGGCGTAGTTGAGATCGATGTGGATGTCGATGATCACTACGATGATGATGATGATGGCCTACTCAGTGTGGTTGCTCTTGTTTGTGTTGTTGTTGTTGTTTTTGCTGTTGATAATTAAATTTGTTGCATTGCATTGGCAGGCGGCATAAAAAACTCGAATTGTTATTTTTAGAGGCAGACTAAGACATAGAGAGAGAAAGAGAGAGAAGACGGGGGCGCGGCGCAGGCAACGCGAGAATGTTGGAGGCACAGTTTGTCTGCCACTTGACGTCGATGTGGGCAGTTTGCCCTTGCGTTTAAAAATAAGACTGCAACTGTAAACAACGACAACAAGCGAGAGACGGCAATGTCGATTGCAACTGCAGTTCTTTTTCTTTTTAATATTGATTCAACTTTTTTGTGCGAGGCAAGTTTTCTCTCTTTGCTTTTTGCTGCTGCTTTGACAATTTGATATCGAGTGGCAAGGCAGCCGCATGTGGCAAGTTTAAGCTGTATGCGCTGTGTGCCTGCCAGTTTCAGTTTCAGCTTCTGTTTCAGTTGCTGCTTTTGTTGTTTCTCTCCACTTTCCATATTAATTATGCAACCAACGTGGCCAAAGCAAAGCAATCGATCAATCGGCTTGCCACACAGCAGCAGCAGTAGCAGCGGCAACAGAAGCGTTTGGTAATACGCAGTTGAAGCCACAAAAATGTTGCACAGACGTTTTGTAGCAGCGAGAGTGCAACTGTTTGTTGTGTGCCTCAAGTTGCTCGTGTAAGCGGTTTAGTTACGCGAAGTCAACTCTCAGTTTTTCCTGCCAATAATTAGTTAGCCGACTTTTCCGCAACAACAACAGCAGCAACTGCGACAACAACAAGTCATTCACATGCAACACAAGAAAATCGTTTGTTTAATAAACCCAAAAGGCAAACTGCCAAGAAATGCAGCAAATGCATTTCGTGTGGCTTAGTTTTATTTATTAGTATCTCGATACTCTAGAAACACGCTTACAAAGAGTTGTATCTGTTGCTGCAACCTTTCAACTTGTCCCAAATTAACATATTTTCACATTCAAATTAAGTTGAATCACTATTGCAGGGTATTAAAAGCACAGCATACTCATCTTCTAACTAATTCATCTTTGTCTTTTTGGCTCATCGCAGTTTTTGGCATACAAAGTACAGTGGAGAATTCCGCGTGCTGGCAATTTGCCTGCTTTTGGGCGTTTTTCGTTTATACAACAAATCACAACAAATTTCAAATTTTCGACAATTTTGTATACATTTTTACAATTTTAGCATTTGCGTAAATGCAATTGATAAATTTTATTTGTGCGCTAAAACACAAATTTATTTCGCTCAGCTTTGATTGCAGTTTTCGCTTTTATGACATCTGCTGATTGAAAGTTGTATATAAAATGAGTATTTTAGTTAGGTATTTATGGAGCAGCAATCAAAGTATGGCATTATAATAATACCAACTCATCTCATTGCATTTAATGTGTGGATGCTTCTAACTAAGAGGCAAGCAACGTTTAAACTTTTGGTAAACAACAGAACTATTTTCTTTATCTAATCTTCAACACTTGCTGATAATAAACGCTGAAGGTATTAAAGCAAATATTTACATAGCTTAGCACAAGACAAAAGTACATAGTGAAAGCATTAGTTTTATTTATTTTGGGCAATTGCATTTATATACTGCATTTGTGCAGTAACAATTAAGAAAGCTACAGTCGAGTGTGCTCAACTGTGAGATACTATTCATTTTGAATAAGAGCGAAATAGTTTGGTATTATTCTTAAAATATACCAATTTAATATACCACAAAAATACTAGAATATACTAAAGGCTATAATTGGTATATTGAAATAGTAATACATTAAAAATTTACCATAGACGGAAAAATATATTTCAGTTTTAAAAACTCAGCTCTAAACACAGTTCAAGGTATAAAATGAGTCGATAACTTTAGTTAAAAGTTCGCTCACTTGTTTTTAGTTAAAAGTTCATTCGGCTTAAATGTGCGACGCATTTTCTTTTTAAATTTTTACACTGAACAAATATTTATTTTCAATTATTTTCCTTTTTCCTCTTGTGCATATTAAAGCTGTTTGGCAAAATGTGCCGGCAACAGCGGCAGTTGAGAGGGCAGCGGTGTTAGCTATTCATCATTTGATTGAGTGTTTTTTGGAGGGGTCGGAAGAGAAGGGGGCTCAGGGTATTCACATATTCCTCCTGACGCCAAGTCAACAACTTTGCATATTGAATGGATATACAAGCTATAGCAAAATGTGGAATTTCTTCAATATTTTTGTTGTTGTTATGGCCATCATAAATTCCCATTTAATTCGTTTTATGAACAATAAATTAAATCGTTGGATTTAAGTATAGAATATAGAAATTAATTGAATTAAAATCATACATTTGCTTATCGCACACATTCATACATACATACTCGTATATATTTGCTCTTATCTGTTGATTCATTGTCAGGCACTTGTTACATTCGATTTCAACATTGCTGCCAAGAAAATCTAGTTCTCTGACAATCAAAATGGATTTTGTGTGTGTTAAACAAAAACACAATCTGACAGCCAGACAGATTGGCAAATGGCAAAAAGCGGCGAGGAAAGAATTTCATGAATTTACACTTAAATATGAAATAAAAAAAAAAAAACGTGGGTAAATTTTGTGGTCGAACTGGCAGGCAAATGGTCAGCAAATGCAACAGCTCAACGAACTTGATCGTTATTATATGCGATATAATTTATGATGAGAAATGATCAAAACAATTAGCATACAAATACGAAATTGTATACAAAAGAACAAAAAAAAAAAGACTTGTTCTCTCGTCGACGATATATTTGCACTTGAAATTACGACAGCCGAACGAAATGCAAATATTTAAACAGTTGAAGAAACCCTCGGATATCTTATCAAGCTCAACAAGTAGTTGCACTTTTTAATAACTACAAAATCGAGCAAATCGATTGAAATTGCATTTTACAAGCGCGCTTATAAAGATAGTTAAAGAGACGGAAAATGGGGAAAGGCGAGGAAGTCAGCTGTTTGTAGTAGTTATAGGGAGTGAGTCGAGTAATCAAATTACACGATTGGGCCACTTACGTATCAGCGAGTTAATGAAGAATTGAGTCGGCAGACATCTAGACAAACAACGACTAAAAGATACCCTTTAAAGTATAAAGTTATGTTATAGGGGAGAAGTTATCAAAGAGTTTATGAAACAGAATACACAAGAAATAATTGTGTAATGCAAAAAACCTTTTGTCATTTCTTAGGTTGATAATTTGGAATCTACTTTATGGTATATCTCAAATGTAGTAGCAATCGGTAATTTTGGTATATTATGTTAACGGTATTATCTTGAAAATATATGTTCCGAATATTTCTTTTAGTTTTTGGTATACCACCCTCAAATAGTTTATGATAAAGAAACTTATCATCATGGTATATATTGTACTCTATGGTATATTTTAAATGTTATATTATATTTGGTATTTTAGGTATATTGTGTTGGATTATTTTCACGAATAATATCGGTATATTCAGTATATTTTTATATAGTTCCGGTATAATGTTTCAGTATATATTCGCAAAAATACCACTCAGTTTTGCTTTTATTAAAGATAGCTAACGCGCAACTCACTGTCGAGTTGACTTGACTGTAGCTTTTTCACTCTCTTTTACTCAGCATAGGGTATATCAACAGCAGACAGATTTTAATTCAATTACGTCTGAAAGAGAACCAACAATCGTGGAGTCAAAAGAGGCGATGAGAGGGGCGCCATGGAGAGACCGAAACAAGTTGGCAAATGTGGGCGAGCATTTGTCATAGTTTCAATTTTATAAACAACAGACACGCATGTCTCTGGGCCATGTGCGGACAGTCCCAGTCCAAGTTGTGTTCCCTTGCCCGTTCCCTCCAACTTTGCTTCGTTAATTCCAATAAACGCTTTAAAGGGTTTCTAGCTGTCTCTCTGTCTCTTATTCTCGTGCTTTTTCCCTCTTGCGAAGCTGCCCACACACATATGCACAACAAAAAAACAAAAAAAAACCCATAGCAGACAGAAAACCGAAAAAATTGTACAATTAAAACATTAAAAGAGCGTTGCCAAGCGCCAGCCTTGCCACATGCCACGCCCACAGCTTGTCTTCAACGTCCACTACAATTTAACATGTCGAGGAGGGCTGGCTGCTGATTCTTTGATTCTTTTATTGTTACGAGCATTTTGTATTTGTATTCGTTTTTCATGTATTCGTGGTCTTATGTTCAATTGATTGAATTAACTTTTGGCCGATTCCTTCTTTTTTTTTTTGTACGGATTTGGGTTTTGCGCTAATGAGTTGACCATGTGCAAGTGCATTAATTGTTCTCTATAGAGTCTGCGAGTGCTTCATCATCATGATGTGCACAACTGTCACTCGGGGCAGTCAATGTGCATTTAACAATTGGCACAACAAATGTGGGTAGAGCACGTGCGCTGCCCCCAGCAGGAATTGCAAATGTCATGCGGCATATGTGGGAATAAAAGTGCATAGATTGATTGCGAGAAATTCATATTGAACTTTTAACCTTTGCTATTTTAAATGCGATATGTGCGCTAGACAGTAAAATGAGAAAGGAAACTTTATGATGCAAACTAAAGTCCTTCAATTGCAAATATATATTCCAAGGAGACGTTTTCGATGGTAATAAACCCAAAAAAAAGTGCACTCTAACCTTTGCTATAAATATTGCCATGAGCATTTTATTTATGCTCTGCACAATTTGCTGCTAGGGCCAGAAAAAGAATAGAGTCCTTCAATTGTTAATAAATTCTGAAAAGTATCGATTTGGTTCCTTGGCATTTACGAAAATATAAATTCCACTTTAACCTTTTTTGATATTCCACCCACAAACTATTAAGTTAAGGTTGACTTATTACCGAATGTAATATGGAGGAATCTTTTTTATGTCGTCTGAGAATATCCTTTTTATCCACAAACTAAAAAGAATACGAAAGAACGCTTCATTCAACAGTGCTCGACTATGACGCCAGCAGTCTGGTATTATACCAAAAATATACCAACAATATATATATATCGAAAAATACTGAATTATACCAATGGTTGTAGTTGGTATCTTCGATAAAATATTATGTTTAAATTTATATACCGAAAAAATACTGTAAAATACCGAAGGTTATAAATCATATATCGACATACCATATACCAAATATATATACTAAATGTATTGAAGGCTATACTTGGCATTTTTATACACTACTACATTAAAATGAATATACCAAAAAAATACTAAGTTAGAGCAATAGTTATAATTGATATATCGACATACTATTTCATTCAAAGAGAGCACAAAAAATATATAAAAACGGTGTTTCAACTTTAACTTAATAACTTTAATAACAAATAGAACCTCAATGAAATTCTATTCATTTATTCAAATAGTGTTGGGTGGTTTGATTCCTAGACTTTTTCTAACATTCAGACAGTTGAATGTACTGAATGCACTGTAAGATATAAAAATAATTCATGCGTTTTCGCATTACTTTTGTGTCTGGCAACGAAGAATTACACCTGCTAATTTCATCTGCTTAATTAGAGCAATTTTTTGCCCAATCACACAGAAGAAGAAGGAAACAATTTAATGCTCGCAACTAATCGCCATTTGCCATGGCTAATAAAATGGGGACTCAGGGAAATAAGTGCAGAGAGAGAAACAAATAGAAATGCCCAAAGAAATGTTATGCTATGCACATTACAAAAATACTACTACTATACATATAAATGAGAGAGATATATATAAGAATTACCCAAAGTGAATTTGTGTTTATATCGTACATATTGTGGGTTGTTGGCTATAAAAAGAGTGCAACCCTCACCTCACCTTGACACGGTTGTTCTTGGGACGTCGCGCGATATTAATACGAGTACGCTCAGGTGCAATTTAATTGCTGCCAAGATTTGCTTAACCTTAACTGCACGCTGTGCATACACAAAACAAAAAAAAAATAAAGCATTTTAACTAAATGAATATTCTCTTTTTTATTACATTTTCTGCTTTGAGCGGCGTTTTTAAAATGTTTTTTCCTCTTCTTCTCTTGTGTGTTTTGCAGAAACCATTGCGGCCTCAAGTGACTTATCCACAGCATCTGCCACTGCCAAAACTAGCTGCCAGCAACAACAACCGCAATCACAACAGCGACACCAACAGCAACCACAACCATCTGACGAATCTGTGGGCACCGAATCGAAAGCCTCGTATCGTGGACAACATCCGCACTTTCATCATCATACAACGCCCGCTTACTACACGGATCTCCAGTTGCGCATCCATACGCCAAATGCATCGGATGTCGGTGCCTTGAACGAGAACTATCAGAGTGTCTACAGCACCCCGAGCACACAGCTGGTGGAGCAACGTAGCTTCCCCAAGAGCAGCACAGCGACAGTTGGACCGCAACGTTCAGCGTTTTTTCGTCTTGGCGACACTGTTTCGACGGACAGCAGCAACAACACAAGACGCCAGCTAAGAAGCAGCAAGGAACGTTGCGCCAAATCCTTGCCACCGTCTGTGAGCCCTACAAAAGGTGAACAACAACAGCAGCAGCAGCAGCAAAGCAATTCTTCTCCCCGTAGTCATAGTAAATCACCATCCATTGCCGTAGTAGAGCCAGCTAGTCAAGTAGTTGTTGTCTCGATTCCAGTAGCAACCACAAATAGTAACAACAACAGCAACAGCAGTGGACGCAGCAGTCGCCATACGCAGCGATTTCAGCAACGCTCGAAGCGTGCGGTGCGAGTGCGAAGCGAATCGCGTCCGATTAGCGCGCTGTACGACATAATATGCAAGGAGAAGGGTCTCGACGTTGGGGACACCACAACAACGAGCAACAGCAACAGCAGCAACGACGAGGAGCAGCCCGAGAAACAGCAACAGCAACCGCAATTGGAACGACCAACACAACAGCAGCAACAAAAAAGCAACACGCTGGCGACCTTTTGGCCTTTGCACCACCAATACCACAGAGCCGCAATGAGCGGTGCCAAGCAGCAGCAACAGCAGCAGCCATCCACGGAGCAGCTGGATAAGCAGCAGCACCAACAGCTGACCAAACAGAAACGCATTCACAAGCATACCAACGATCACGATGATGATGGCACCAGCGATGATGATGAGAATGGTGCGCTATATGCTCTGCACTCTAGTCACAAGGTAACCGATCTGAGTTGCATCAAGGCCAACTCGCTGCCACCCACAGACTACCTCAAGCAGCAGCAGCAGACAACAACAGCAGCAGCAACTGGAGCTGGAGCATCGGCAGCAGAGCAACCTTCACAAATTGTGGAGACACGATTGCGCTCAGCTAAAAGTCTGGAGCCGGTGGCCAAGAAGCGACAACAGGTGCTGCTCAGTCAGAGTGATATGATGCCCGTGAATACGGAACGCATGTTTGTCGAGCCACCGAAAATGTCGCTGCCCGAGCTCAAGAGTTGTCTGGACAAGAGCAAGGAGGAGCCGCAAGAGAGCAAAGAGCAACAGCAGCCAGAGGAATTGTTTGATCAGGGCGAGGTGCTTGATACGCTGGCGCGTTGGCAACAGGAGCTGAGCTCCACCATTGACAAATCGGCGCAGTTTTTAAACGGTCATCATCATCACCAACATCATCATCAAGATCATTATCATCATAGTGCATCTCCCACATTCGATCATCATCAGCCGCCAGTTGCAGTAGAAATTCATTCACCTGCACTTGAATCGACTCAGGCACAGCCTCGATCCAATCATCAGGCAACTAATGCGCGCAGGTAAGTTAGCCAACCACCCACCAAAAATGTATCTCGTAACTGCGTATCTATGCGACTGTATCTCGTATCTGTATCTGTTGTCTCTTCATGTCGCAATTACGCGCATAATTAGCATTTATTTTTTTCATATTTTCGGCTGTTGGCCATTAGAGTGGCGTTGGGTTGTCACAGTTACAGAGTCAGAGTCACGTGGCAGCAGAGTGGAAAGGCTCCCTCTAGCTGCTCCAATTAACCTAATATTTATATACGAGTACTGCTATTTGATTGGCCATACATTTTGGTCGCCAATTAAGCGTGAAAATGAGTGCGTGTGTGTTTCAAGGACTTTCGATATAATTGACTCGCCGAATTTACGAGATTCATGCGTGCAGAATGCGTAACAAATATATTTGTCCACTTAGCAAACACATTCACTACACTGAGAGAAAAAATTAGATTCTCAAATCTAGAATAATAATCGTCAGTCGTTTGTGCTCGATTTTCAATAATATACATCGAAAAGTTAAATTAAATTAATACATTTTAAATATCAATAAAGTAATATGTATTCGGTATATCCCAAAATTTACCATATCTTAAAATTTACCAAAGGCTATATTTAGTATTTCTCAAAGAAATTATACCAAAGGTTATATTCGGTCTATATTTGGTATATCTCAAAAAATAAAATAGGATATATTTGGTATATCTCAAAATTTAGCAGTGCTATATTTTTGGTATATGTACAAATATACCAAAAGCTATATTTGGTATATTTAAAAAAAATACACAAGAGTGCCAAAGCAAATCAACTAAGGCCCAATATATCTCAAAATTTACCAGTGCCATATTTGGCATATATACAAATATACCAAAAGCTATATTTGGTATATTTAAAAAAAATACACAAGAGTGCTAAAGCAAATCAACTAAGGCCCAATATATCTCAAAATTTACCAGTGCTATATTTGGTATATATAGAAATATACTAAAAGCTATATTTGGTATATTTAAAAAAAATATACAAGAGTGCTAAAGCAAATCAACTAAGGCCCAATTCAAGCAAACGTGTTTTGCCATATAAATAAATTATATGTTTTTATTTGCTTGTAAGCAAATTTTCTGGAATCTTAATCAGTATATTTTAGTATTTTTCGATAAAAAAATACGAGAAGGTTTTTCGAATAATATTGCATTGTTCTGATTTAAAAAAAAATGGGTAGCGGGCATTTTACCATCGAGCTCACTAGATTGTAGTTTTCTTTCTCTTCTTTCTCTTTCTGCGTCTGAAATATGACTACAGAATATTGTTGTATATCTTGTTGTATCCATTACCTCGCAGTGTATTAATATCAAGACAAAGTCTACGACAATACATTATTAATATTCTGCTCAACAATTGAAAGTGTCAAAGCGAGTCTTTCTTTTTGTGTCTAACTCCAATGCCATTTCAATGTTCATTTCTTCTGTCCATTCTCCACAATGACTCACACACTGCAGATGCGTTGAAATTCATGAATGACCAATGCATAAACATAAACATGACAAATGATATTACCTTACTCATATTACATGCATATTAACGACTGAAAGTGAAACTGTGTAAACAGATAATTAATCTTTGGCATTCGACGAGCTCTCAGTCTCTGTCTCTGTCGCTTTTTGTAAGCCCAGTATTTAAGTGAGATATCAACGCGTAAAAGCCAAAAGTTGAACTCTCCCATTTGAAAGTCTTTCTTCGTCTAATCCTGCAGCTGCAGCAGCAACACGACTACAAAACGAAACAAATTGCATTCAATTGATGCCGTTGCCATTTGTTGTGGTTTGGTTTGTATTTTTTTTTTTTGTGTTAGCTCTCTTCACACAAATCTTTATTGAGATTGTTACACAATTCCGATGGCGGGCCCCCAAAAGCAAATGGTTTTTTTTTTTGGCTTTGGCTGTTAACAAACCAAATCTGTTTATTGTTAAATTTGTTGTTGGTATTAATGCGCTGTTATGTTTGTCCATTGTCTTCCCCATTTTTCTGTTTTCTGTTATTTTTTTTTCTATTGGCAATTCGACGTTTCCATCAATTATAATGAGATATATCAAAACGAATGGCACATTGACGCTGTCGCTGTCGCTAAAGTTGACCCCCAACCCAACCCAAAAGCAAACCCAAACTCAACTCAAAGCCAAAGCAATGCAAAGCCAAAGCCGAAGCCAAGTCAAGTCTACACAACCCCGGAACCTGACAACAACGTCTCTATAGAAAGCACCTGTTGTACACCCGAAAACTGAAAACTGAAACTGAAAACCCGAAAACTACGCGACAAGTTTTCCATAGGCCTTTTGCTTTGCGGCTTTCGCTACAAAAATGCCTCATAAAAGCGACAACAGCAACAAATAACGCCAAAAGAAATGAGAAAAGATACAAAATGAAAAATAAAAAAAATAAAGAGTAGAAAATTTGTCTAAAGAAAAATGCATTCAACGTAGAATTTGTTCCGAAGAGCAACGAAAAATTTGAATGCGTTCAATTAAGTGTGGTATTTATGGCGTCCGATGCGATGTCAACGCTGTTTCTCTCCCCTCTCTCTGTCTCAGTTGAAATCCCCGCCCCAGACACCTGCTGTGGTCAAACATCTACTCTAGACCATTATTTTTATGACCAAGTCGAGACCGTCGAGATCTTCTCGTCGTCGGTCTGGCCCAGTTTGCTGTTTCCTCGTCGCCGTCGCGACGTCTGGCGGTTTTCTTCTTCACAAAGTCCTGATTTCGCTTTCGGAGTTGCAGCTGCGCAATCGCAACCGCAACCGGTTGCCATCACTTTTCCTTTCGTCTTTCTTTTATTTATTTTTGTTTGTCCCCCGCCAGTAAAAAGCTTTTCCTTGACTTTGCCAACAAGTTGGAAAGTTCTTTTCCATAGCCAGCTGGCTGTCAAATTCATATAGTTCCCGCTTGAGTTTGAGTATTTAATGGAATTTTCCATTTTTGACAGATGTCTCGCAAACGCAACGAGAGACGTTAATGATGATCCGCATCGATATATGAAATACCACAAAAAATGTACCCTTGAAATTGTAATGATGTCTTCTGTCTGTTCTCTGCTTGAGCTGGGTTTTCAGAGCCTTCGCTCTCGAGGTCGATTCGATAAGCATCTTAAGAGCATTCAATTAAAAAGAAGAGCAGTCTTTGGTTTTGCTTAAACTTGGTATTAGATGACAGTCTTTTCGCTTTACCTTAGTTTACGGTTGGCAAGAAGCGCCCCCGGAAATGGTTATTAAGATGTTAGCTGTAATAAATCATAAATAATTATTATGTTTGCTAGGTATTTCTTAAGAGCATGTTTCGACTATTTCAATTAAATGAGCAGGCTTAAACTGATATTTAGATTAGTAAAATATGAGTCTATCGTTATAGTTAAATTCTGCAAAGATTTTGTTCACTTCCTTAAGAAATCTATAGCCCAATTTTGAAAGAAACGTTTGCTTGGTTTTGTTATAAGAAATCTTCTGTTAAATTTTTAAAGGTGTATTTAGTGTATTAAAAGGGACAGCATCATAAACATGATACATATATATATTTTTGCCAAAACTGCTTAAATAGATGAATAGGTGTTTATTATAATATTGATAAATTTCATATGTTTCAATAATTTTGTTCATTTCATAAGGAAATCTTTAGCTTCATTGTCACAAGACATATTTCTAGTTTCAAGAGTGAACACTACATAAATATATATTTTATTATAAACTGCTAATGTGGACTAGAATAAATAGATGATAGATAGATAAATGAATAGATATGTTCCTCCAATGGTTTTCTCAACTTCCTTAAAAAATTCATAGTTTTATTGAGAAAGATATTTAACCTTTATACTTTAATATGAATAAGTTGAATTTCACATGTTTCTCAAAACGTTTGGTGCATTGGCTTAAGAAATCTTCAGCTTATTTTTTAAGGATTTTTTATCGTTCCTTAGTTCAATTTCTCTATATATCTTGTAATATTGATTAAATATAGATCAAGTTTAGTTATTTCGCCAATGATTTTGTGCATTTCTCTTTAAAATATACTGATTTATTTTCAAAGATATGTTCATCGCTTTATGAGTGACCACAGTGTAAAGTATTCTTCCCCTTCCTCACTTCAATTACTCTCCATAATTCACCTATCATAATTGTATCTTTACCGAAACCGCTGGCATTTCTTTAAGGTTTTCCTCGGTATTTAAGGTCTCGGGCCTTTATCAATCAGTTTTGTGTGTCGTGGCTGCTGTCACATGCGAGGAGAAACCATCTTGGTCGGCAGCTTCAACTTCTTGTGCTGTCGTCTGTCAGATTTTGTGAATTACCCACTTCATGATCAAATTATCGTGCCCAATGCCTTTACAAGGGCAACAATAACAACAACAACAACAACAACAACAAATTATTATACTGTCGCGTCATAAAGTAAACAGACGACGCGACATTTAAATGTCTGCAGACTCTACCTGACGAATGGACTGACAGCCTTACAAACTGCCCGACTGACTGGCTGACTGAATGACAGACTGACTGACTGACTGTCTGAATGAACAACTGTAAAATGTGCATTGCAATAAACAGCTGCGCGCGCAAAAACAAAAAAAGAGGAAACGAACTGAAGCTGTGCTCCAATGGATATCATTTACATGGCAGACACAACGAGACACAACACAATATACCAGACGACATTGAGATACATTTTTCGGGCTACCAGCGCATGCGCAGCAACTGCAGCAGCAACAATAAAGCAAACTTGTTGCGCTTTGTTCTTGATGTGTTGCAGATAAAAGTGGCAGCAACAGCCGCAGCAACAACAACAACAACGCGAGCAACACCCAACTGTGTGTGTCTGTTTGTATCTGACAGATACGCGCGCTACGTATCTCTATCTCTTTACCTGGCACGAAAACATATGTGCGAATTTTCGCTCTTTGAGTGCTTTTTTTTCGGTTGAGTCAATTTGTAGTTGAGAGAGCGTGTGAGTGTGTGTGTGTGAATGAGTGTGATTGCTAGTGTGTGTGTATCTGCAAGATATACAAACAAAACAGCGGCAAAAACCCAAAAAAAAAAAACCTCTTGGTTATTAGCTTCGCCTGCTGCTGCTGCTCGCTTGTTTGTTTGTTGTTGTTGTTGTTGCTGCAACATTTGTTGTTGTTGTTGTTGTTGCTGGGGTCGATCGAGCTCTCGAGCTTGGGTTACCAGCATTACTTTCGGTCTGCCCGTCGGCAGTTGTTGAGCGTGTTTGAAGGCGTCGAGGCAACAACGCGCCGCATCGCATCATCTAGCGGAAACCCGAAAAAATAATAATAATACAAACCAAGCGAGTGTGTTTGTGTGTTTTGATTTTCTTGCCGTTTCTTTCGCTGGCCAAAAACTAATCGAATGTGTTTATATTTTGTGCGATAACTCAGACTGCTATCTATCTATCTATCTAGCTGACAGATACAATTTTGCTGGGCGTAAATGTAAATTAGTTTGCTAAAAATACATTCAATTTGTTTGTGTGTGTTTGGTTCACAAGTTCATTAATGTTTTTCTTTCAATCGTTTGCAGATTCATAACGCGCACTCCGCGCTCTGCCAGCCGTCAAAGTGCGGGACACTCGTCACCGCCACCGCCAGCAGCCGGCTATCACAGCGATTCATCCTACAGTTCACCATCGCCCACACGTCGTCAACAGCAACTAGCAACAGGAGTAACAACTGGAGCAGCAGCAACTGGCAGCAGCGGCGCTGCAGATCCGCAATCGTCAACAAATGGGAATAGCTCCGCTTATGAAACGGCTGCCACATCTGTGATGACACACGCCAAGCCGGCACCAGAGCAACTGCATTCGCATTCGTCGCAAGAAGTTGAAGTTCCTAAGGCCACAACGCCATCTCAGTCTCAGTCTCAGACAAACGCAACGTCCAACGTTATCATACGCCCCGCAGCCATCAACTCAGGTGAGTTGCCTTCTCCTCCTCCTCTTCCATCTCTTCCCCAAGGTTTCTTTTGCCTTTCCCAGTGCACAACTTCAAGAAGTTGCCTTTGTGTTTTTTGTGTGTGTTGCATCTGCAATTGTATCTGTGTGTTTTCTGCATCTGTATCTGTATCTGTGCGACGTCTTTTGTTGTCTGACGTCGCTTTGTAAAGTGCTTCATTTTATGTTTTTTTCGTTTTTTTTTTCGTTTATTTTGCTTTGGCTTTTTGTGATGTCCTTGTCGTGTTTATTGCAAGTTTTCATTTTTACTCTGTTGTTCTCTTAAATTACTAGTACTGCGTAATTTCCTTAAAGAAGTTTTCCTTGCTTTCCTTTCCACGGCTAAAAGCTGTCTTTTTTTTAACTGCATTGCGTCTGCTTTATGCTCTTAACAAATTCCAAATTGTCGCTTGTAATGCATTCGTTGAGAACTTTTAGATTAGCTGCAGCTTCCAGTTTTTAATGGTGTCTTAAATTTTATGAGACATATTTTAATACATACTTTAAACATTATGACTCTATTGTACAAAATGCATTTACTCTTTATGTCAGGCAGGCTCTCTAGTTCAACACTTTAAATAGCTATAACTAAAAAATATGCAAGTTTTGTTATCTTCAAACGGATTTGCTTTGAGGTCAGTTTGAATTTGATCTCAATGAGTTAAAGAATTCGCTTCTATCTTCTAAATAGTACTTAAAGTTTGCAGTCACCTGTTTTAGACTGTGTTTAAAATGATTGTCCAAGTCAGCTTTGTTATAAAAAGTTCTAGCTTTACTTCTGATATGAATTATTATTAGAGTAAATTAAGCTTGTATCTTTAATAAAATAAAATCTTATCACACCTACCTTGCTTAAGCTTTTTATCCCAGTCATCCCTTACTTGAAAAGTTCAGTATGTTCTTTTCTACTGCTTGCTTAGCAACCCAAAATACAACATACTTACAACATACATAACAACATACATATGTATATCGAATGTCTCTCCCTTAAGAACCAATAGTTCTTAAATCCGTTAGAAATATTCATTGCTTTCGCGTTATTTTAAAATGTTAAATAGTTGGACAATCTTTTCTTCTCATATTCTTAGCTCACATTGCTTTACATACAATGAAAAGAAGATTCCTTTAGTTAGATTCCCAAAAGTTAGTTTGCAGTTTCACACTTTAAAAGATTCCTTCCTACTATTCTGCTTGCATTTAGCATCTTCTTTGCTTCTACTCCTCAATTCAATTTCCCTACTTTGATTTAGCTTGATTTGTAATCTGTCAATGAGCTGCCATGACTTTCGGTTGCTTTCTCCTAATTAGCTTTGGTTTAGCTACGAAACTGCAGTTTCAGCTTCAGAGCTCCTCTTCATCATGTTTCTTTTCTTTTTTCCAAATCAATCAGCAAATTCACAACTATTTTTTTCACTTAGTTCAGCTTCCGCTTAGCTTTACCCTTTACACCTTTTACCTTTTGCTCTAGCTATCAGCTTAACGCATTCATTAGTTCTGTCGTCCAAAAGCTTTCCCACCGACAAAAAAAAACGACCATAAAGACCATAATTAGCTATCGTAGAGTAAAGACTCTGTCCTAAAGGGGCGCAACTCTCGTGGAGTTTTTTTTTTGCAGAAAATCACTTGAAAATGTTTGCCACGTTTTTGTTTTTGATTTCTATGTTGCAAAACACTTAAAAGTAATTTGAACTAAATTGGATTTTGTACGGTTTGCCAATCAAGCGAGACAAACAAAAAAAAAAAAAAAAACAAAAAACACAAAAATCGAGGCTAAAAAAGACCTTCGAGTCTATAGTTTAATTTATAGATCTAGATCTATACACCTGTGTTGTTGTGAAGTTAATGTCCGAATATTATATAAAAAAAAAAACAAAATAAATTTGCGCAAAATTTCAAAACAGTTTCAAATATTATGATTAAAGCAATTTTTGCTCAAGAGCCGCTGTCACAATAATGTATCTATTGAATGCATATCTGTGGAGATCTATAGATCGGCTTTGCGAAATTTTTGTGAATAGATTTGCTTGTCATTAAGATTATTTGTACATTTTGATTTTGTGTTGAATGGTAGTCTCAAGTCACACGCTGTCGTCGTCGATGAGGAGGAGAACGAATGAGAAAAGAGAGGGGGGGAGACGGAAGTGGGTTAAACTCCCATATAACATATATATTGGGAGCCGACTTCACGCAACTTAGGCAAATGAAAGACGTCATAAAATTGCTAATAGGTTAAGGTATAAATAAAAAGTAGAGAGAGAAAAAAACAAAACATGAAGATACAACAAGCTGTGCCCAATTTTTTATATTTTTTTATTTATCAATTCGATCGAACCTACAACATTTCATTCATTCAACTGCCGCCACTTTTATTATCAATTTGGAAAAAAAAAGAGTTACGAAGGAAAAAAAAAACATAGATTTTGACAAGCTCTCATAACGAGAAAGTTTAACTCGAGTTAACTCAATTCGAGTCGAGTCGAAAAGTCGTTTGAACTGAGGATCGATCGTTAGTTACACACACAATCACATTTGCATAGCATCGATAGGCAAATGAGTGTGGTGTGTGTGTTCCATATCATATCATATCATATGATATGATATGTCACACGCTCAATCAAAACCTAAACAGTTTTCAATTTGCCACATCAACAACAACTTGATGAAGATCGATTTTGCAAAGCGAAAGAGTTTATTTTTGTTTATAGATCGCGTTGCTCAAATATACTATATACCATATGTAGTATATAGTATATAGTCGATGCACTCTTGAATTGTTTTTAAGTCTTTGTATTGATTTCAATATTTAACAATTTTGCAATTTTTTACTCTTTCGCTGCCCGGCTTTTGTACATTTCAATTTTATTGTTTGGATTTATGCGGAATTAATTTCATTTGTTTGTTATTGTTGCCTCATTTTTTTTGTTGTTGTGGGTTTTTTTTGTTTAGTATTTTTTCATACTTTCGGGAATCGTGTCTAGGGCAATGTTCGAGCCAGAAAGTTTAGTGATCTTTGACGAGAAGAGGCAATGAACGGAGTCTGTTCATCATCATCTCTCATCTATGTATCTCTCTGCCTGCCCTCATATCTCCCTTTCTTTATTTCTTTTTATTGTTATTTCTTCAGTACACTTTGGCAGATGTGTCAGATGAGATTCGCTTTAAGAGTCAACATCTTTGTGAGGATTATGAAATCATTTAGGCGATTACATAAGCCCAAGACAAGGGACAGAGTACAAAGCATAAATATAATAAATGTATATACATTTGTGGATAGAGGTGTGGAGAATGGAAATAAAATGCGCAAATCTTTTGGGTTTGGGTAGTGACTAAACTTGACTCTGATAATCGTATACATATTTGTATTTGTATTTGTCTATGATACGAGCAGCTCATTAATAAATGTTGCGCTTTCAGTGCGTCTCCAAAGCTGTGTCATATCAATCTCAGCTTGTTAGGAAAGTTTTCGCGCTACAATATCTTAAGGCTAAAATAAATTGCCCCCATTATATTATTATTGAATTAGTGAGTCCCATAAAAAAAATAAAATAATCTTGCAGTTTAGTCATATTCAATAAAAACATATTTCTAAACAGCTTTTTATTTAAAATACATTAAAGGGTATCTGTATTATATGCTATATGTGCTTTGTTATCCCTATATCTGCAACTTTCACAAAATCAAACCCACAAACAAAATTTGCTGATCAGATTTGTTTAATAATATGTCATATTAATCTCTAGTTGAAAGCAGCTTGTTAGGAAAACTTTCGTGCTAAAATATCTTAAGGCTAAACTAAATTGTACCCCATTATATTATTATTAAATTAAAGAGTAATAATAATAATGACAAACTAAATTGTTTTCCATTATATTATTATTCAATTAAAGACTCCAAAAGCAATCTTGTAGATTAGTCACATTCAAAAAATGCCAGTTTTAGATATAATAAATTGAAATTTTGATTTTTTAAACTTTAATTCGAACGAACTTATCGAAAAGTATCAAAAAAGTCTCTTCTAGTTGAGTTCCTTTTACTAGTTACACCTTTCTAAACTAGTTTGAAGTGTAATAAATTGAAACGCATTTCCTTGTTAGATATATAAATGATATTTAAATATTGTTTATGCTCTTTAATCTCTAAATTTGTAAGAGTTAATCCTTTAAACATGCTTTTAAATTGATTTTTCCACTGCCCCATGTACCGGAAACTGCATCTAATGCCTTTTAAGAGTTAATCTATCTTCCGCCAGACGTGACAACTTTCGCTTATTATGACATCTTGAGAGTTTGGTTTTTTTTCGGCTTATTGGCAAAGTTAGTTCCTCAATTTTTTGTCACCGCATCACATCGCTTCGCATCAATCAATCGAGCGATGTGAGAGCGAGAGCAGCGAGTGACACGCCCAGCAGCGATTGCTACCTTAATTGCATATTGTGCAATTGATGCTTGCACACACACATACACACACATGCACGCGCACACACTTAAACAAGTGACAGCAACAACTGAAACAACTTTAATGTCTTCTAAAATTCACGCGTATTCATTCCCCTTTCCCCCAAATTGCAACCAACAACAACTATCACTCTGAACACACAGCGAACCACATTAAAGCTGCCGCTGGAAGCGTCAACAAATGCAGCATTAATTGCGCTTACACCAGCAACAACAACAACAACAGCCACAGCCACAGCTGCAGCAGCAGCAGCAGCAACACTAACAGCTACAGCAACAACAGTCGCTTCAGCCGCTTCAGTCGCAGCAACAACAACAGTCACGCCACGCCCATGCCGCCCAACAGCAGCAAAGCGCCACTAATTGTGCTCAAACCAGGAACAACAGCAACAGTAGCAACAACTGTTGCAAGTGCAACATCGACAACATCGACAGCAGCAGCGTCGCCGTCGCCTTCAAAGCGTCGCAAAAATTTGCTATCGCCGCTGCGTATTGGCAGCAGCGCTGTGGGTGGCAATTATACGCCTCCTGGTGCCACGCCTCCGCAGGCCAGTCCACTTTTGAGCAGCTCCTCATCCTCGCCCCAAACCTCGCCGGCGGTGCGCACCACCAAAGCCAGTCGACTGCGTGCCGCAGCGCTCGGTGAGTCATCCACAACAACAAAGTCATTTGCTTCCTTCTCCCACACACAAGCAACGCTTCCTTCTCCCTCTCTCTGTCTCTCTTTCTCTCTCTACTTACACCTCCTTCTGGTGCTGGTTTCCTTAGTGTGTTTAGTCTCGTTGTAGTGTAATTGTAGTTATTGTGTTTCGATATGCTAACCTTGCGCTGATGACTCCAACTAACACTCTCATTTCATGCCTCACCCACAAACACACTTGAATATAGACCGCAAAAAGGAGGAAGAACACCATCAACAGCAGCGTCAACGCTACAGCTCGCCCAGCTCTCTGCGCACCAGCTCCACGCCACCAACGCGACGTCTCAGCAGCTCAGAACTGTCGCCCAAAAGCAACGGCAGCGGCTTCAACTCGGAGCCAAGTGGCAGCTCGACGAGACAAACTGCAGCAACACGTTCGGCTTCACAGCCGGCGGAATCTGGAGCAGAGGGACGACGTCCCTTGTTGTTGGCCAACGCGAATAACGTGTCCATGAAGCAGAATCTCAGCGAGTTGCACTTCACCGGCGGCATCCTCAGTCCCGCCAAGGTGGAGTGCACGCTCCACATGAGACCGCGCAGCTCCACGCTCTGCGCCGATGCGGAGAAAAATGGCTTGGGCAGCTCGGCAGCGGGTAAAGCTCGGGATCATCTGGCCAATTTGCAACTGAGTCCTGTGCAGAAGCACAAGAGAACTGTGAGTACTCAAATACTATATTAAAATGTGGTATCTAAGAGCTGAAATTCTGCGTTATTGGAAATGACTTTGAATGGAAATTCAGGATTTTTATATTTAGAAAAATATTAATTAGTAATTACTACTTTGAATGTAACTTCAGGAATTCTTTTATTTATAAAAGTTTAACTTAGCAAAATAGTCAAACTATTTTATAGCACAAAATCTCAGTTACAACACAATGAGCTAGATTTGTAATTACTTTCCAATTACTTGACTTTGAACATTAGGATGTATTATATACTCTATCAATATATTTTAGAACCTGAAATATCAGTTCCTTATTATTACTTTCCAATTACTTGTAATAACTGTGTTTGCAAATGTGTTCTTTAGCTTGATATGTTAGTGTTATTTGTTTCACAATTGAGGATTTCAATTTTGGAAATAATTCATCAAAATACAAATTTCTCTTTTATTTACGTAGCCATTTTTAAGTAAGATCTATTAATTACTATTTGAAAAAATTCCTAATTCCTCCTGAATTACTCATAAAATACTTTTTGTAAATACTTCCTTCCTTGAAAAAAAAACATACTTCTAAAAGTTAATGCTAGTGGCAACGATATGATAGTAAGATATTATATTATTATCATGCTGAAACAATGCACTTTAAAAACTACCTTTCAAGTGACTAACATAGTAATTACTTGGGCAATGACTTTGATCGCACAACTGTTTTTTAAAAGAGCTTTAAATGCTCCTTTTTAATTAAGTGGTGAAGCTTGACAATTAATTTAATAAACTACACTTTAGGTAGATTAAAAATCTACCAATAATCTATAAACATGACAATTGCTTGACAATTACGAAAAATAATCTTTTAATGAGACGTAACAAGTATTTTTTGCACTTTATTCTTCATGAATTAAATATATTTTTCATAATTCAATAGATAGAAAAATCAAATACATTTTTAAAGTCAAATTGTTGTAAGAAATAATTTCAAATGCTGAAATAGTGTAAATTAAAAAGGTACCTTTTAATTATCTAACGACATTAGTAATGGCAAAGTAATCACAGCTCTTAGAATATCACATTTATAGAAATTCATATATTAACTCTGGTCACATTTTTTTCTGCTGTATAGCCGGAAGCCTCACCCTTGCCACGTCGTGCTGGCGATCGCGATAAATCGGCGAAACGCAAATCGAATTTGAATCGATCATACAACGAGGAAGCCACCAAGGATGGCGGTAAGTGGGGCAAGCAACAGCACCAACAACAACAACGATGACTGGCAAACTAAAGAGCTGCATAAGTGGAAAAAAGAAAAACAGTAGTGAAGGAGCGGCTAGCCAATTTTGGGGGAACTGTCAAGCTTGATTGCACCGCCCCCAAAAGCGCAACTGGGTTGCAACTACAACTGCAACAGCAGCAGCAGTTTGTGGCAGTTACTGCGAGAGTCTCACGATGACGATGTGGCACGTCAACGTACAGCAGCAACATCAACACTTGCATCTGCATCATTTCGAGCTACTACACGAACGCTTCCTTCACATACGCATCCAAACAAGCTGTGTACAATATGTTAAACTGCAAGCTGTGTTGTCCACCAAAGTGCCGTTGCCACCGCCACTGCCGCTGCCGTCTCTCCTCTGTCCACTGTCATGCACGTCTCTCACCCAGTTTGAATTATGTGTGCCCTCCAGTTGCCTTTAACCTCCTCCTCCTTGCCACAAGCTTTTGTTCAGTTTAATCACACTCCGTTTTTCTCTTGCAGATGAGGCGTCGTCAACACGTCGTCGACGACGTCGGGAGTTGGGAATGGCCCGACCTCTGATGCCTGGGGATGATGAATCGTTGCGTGAGCTGTTACTGTCACCGCAGAAGAGTTCCTGCAGCGAATCGACCTCGAAATCGGAGTCGGTCCATCAAGCGGCACGCGGCATTAATCAGAAGTTCAATGAGCGCACCAAAACGGAGCTGGCCGAGATCAAAAAGATTGCCGAACAGGCGCAGGCTGTGGGCAGCGATGAGCAGCAGCCTCCGGAATTGAAAATGTCACCCATACTGCGTCGCAAGAGCACGGATGATGTGACAGCAGCTGCCACTGCAACAGCTGCTGCTGCCACACAGAACTCGCCGCCTGCACCCAATCAGATTGTATCCATCTTGAAGAAGAAGGAGCACGCCTTTGGCGAGTGCAATTCGAGTGCCTCGAGCAATGCGTCGCCTGTGACCTTCTCGGCCAATGTGCTGGACACACCGCTCGCCGGCAGTCGCAGCAAGCGTCAGGGCATCCTCAAGAAGCGTTCCAGCTTGGATGAGTCGCGTTACTATTCACGCTCCCATTCGCCCGATGAACGCAGCATTCTTATCAAGTCAGCACGTAGAAATTCCTTGGAGGAAGCAGGTTGCTCGCTAAGTCCGGCTCAGGCACATGGCATTCTCAAGCAGAGCAGCTATGACAGCAGCAAGAGCGATGGTTGCCCCTCAGCCAATGAATGCCAACCGCACAGCATCCTCAAGAAGAAGGATTCGCTCTCGACACCTTCCGATGGCGGTGGTCACGTCTCGAAGCATGTTTCCATCTCCCAGGCGGTCACTTTGGCTGCTGCAGAGTTGGCGGCACACGATGACATTGTCGGGCTTGAGGATGGCGAGGAACATGAAGGAATTAGACCCATACTGAAGCAAGAGAGCACCTCCAGCGAGGAGGCAGCACGTCCACCGAAACCGATACTCAAGAAGAAGTCCTTCGGCGAAGCGGATGAGCATGAAATTCGTCCCATACTCAAGAGCAGCCGCAAGAGCAGTCGCGAGGAATTCGATTTGACGGGACTCCGTCCGGATGCCAACGATACGGTGGCCTCTGATGCCATGCGTCCTATTCTCAAGACGGATTCGCCATCCAAGCGACGTTCGTTGGGCTCCGCTCAACGCTCCGAAGAGGAGAATGCCAACAGTTTGCTGAAGCGTCGCACACGATCGCTGGAACGTCAGGATACGGCGCCAGTCATTGATCTGGCTGCCGCTTTAGACGCCATTACCATTTCACAGGCACCCTCGACTCCCGTGGACTTTGTGGCAACCGCATCAAGTATTTCGGTTGCGGATCGCATCAAGCACATGGAAATGCTATCGAGTCCAACTTCTCGAACAGCGGGCGGCATCAACAGCAGTTGGGAGTCGCCATTGCAGCAGACGCCAAGTTCGTTGCACGACTCGAGTGCAGCACCAAAGCTGTTGAAGCCCAGCGTATTACGACGAGATCTCTACAGGGATCGCTACAAGACACAGCCGGTGACCAATGAGGAGAAAAGCTTGTAAGTAGACGGGAGAGAATTGCTATGAAATAACTCTTTAATAACTCTTTATGAATTTCTCTGTCTCTAAATGGTGTAGATCCTTATGGTCCATTACTATTGTCAGAGAGGTAATGAGTTATAATGTCAGGAGTAATCAACAATGAATTGATAGTTTACTGATGTTTATATTACTGCACCAGGCCTTCTCTTTCTTTTTAAGAATTATTTTCTTTTGTGCGGCGATCCTCATTACCCATTACTGTTATTGAATAGATAATGGATTAAAGTGTCAGGAGTTATAGGAAGTTTCATGAGTTATAATATTCATATGTCATTTTGTCTTTAAAACATATGTTTTCTTGTGGCGAACATATCCATTAATATTACCGAAAAGGTAATGGGGTGAAATTCTATGGTAATCGTATGTTATTTAATAGATTTATAAAAATATAGATATATATAAAAGCCTTTCTCTTTCAAAATGATTATTTTTAACTATCTCTATTTTAATTATCTGTCTGTATCTTCACTTTCTCAGTTAATTTTGTCAGACTCTAAGCTATGATGCTCTTCAGTCTTCTTTTCCATTTTTTGTTAACCTTTAACTTCCTATCTTTTTTCTCTTTGCTTCATAAGAAGTCTTTTATATTTGTATCAGATAGTGCTCTATTGCTATGCATAGATCTTTTTCCATAAGCATATCACTCGTGTCTTTCTCCTTACCTATTTCCCTCCTTCCCTTTATGTTACTTTGAGCTGTCACACTGTCAGCTTCTGTCGGGGCTTTATTCATACGCTTCGCTGGTAAATTAAATTTCCAGTGCAGAATTATTCATGGATTATTCCAGCTGTGTTATTTGCCACATTGCCAGACGGTCTCTGCCACAGCCACGCCCCCAATCGCGCACAAAGACTCTCGCTATCGCATGTGGCATATGAAATTTGTGTTTTCGCCGTCCAGTTCAGGGTCATTTCCCCGTCATTATCATCACCATCCTCATCATCATCATCATCTGTGACAGCTTCCGTCGCACTTCGTTGAGCACTTAACAAATTTCGTTAGTTTTGCAACTTTGTAAGAAATGGTTTCAAAAATGTAGCCCAATGATTTTTTTAAGAAAACTGTTTAACATATATGCAAAAAGAATTGTCAGAAGGTTTGGGAATTCTTGAGTAGGTGTGTTCCCAGACATATCAAAGCCATATAAAGTCAAGTGCAAAGCTCAATTGGCCTGTCATAAATTCGTATTTCACTTTTCTTTGACGATTTTTTGTGTTTGCATTTGTTTTTGTTTTTATTAGCCTTCATTGGTTGATGTTGTTGTTGTCACTTTAAGCCGATTATTGCTTACCTAATTACCTGGCTGACTATTGAGGCCGACAGCAACAACAACAACAACAACGGCAAAAAGACTTTTAGTAATGCCTGCAAATAGCAATGGAAGGTCGTTGAATTGGAGCCTCTTTACAGTGCTTTCCTTGAACTATTTAGATTGTCAAACTGTTGATTACCTATAAATATTTTAAATATCTAAGTTTAGAAATAACTGCTCTTCAGTTTATTGCCATTTCGCAGCTCTTGAACCAATTTCCTTCCCATTACTTTATCTTGCTTGCAAATAAATTTTATTTTCGTCTCAAGAACTTGACCTGGTTACTGCTATCATTTTTGGCAATTAGTCTGTGTACACGCCCAACTCTCACCACGCCCTCTTTTTTTTTTTGTGAACCTGCTGCGATCTTTTCTGTGAATTACAGTCGCGTCGGGTCGTTGCCAATGGCAGCACGCTCATAAACCCAGTTTCCAGCTAAATGTGGCATGTACTTTTGGTATCTTAACTTTTTTTGGACAACTTAGACTTAGACTAGAGTCTAGTGTCTACGGTAGAGCGGAGCACCTTCCTTCCTGCTGTTTGTAGGTGCTGAGTGTGTTCTCTTAACGGGGCTTTCATGTCAGCAGTTTATGTGCTGCTTTTTGGCTGCTTTTGTTGTTGTTTTTTATTTCGATGCGTTACGTTACGTTTCGCCACTCCCCGCTAAGAAAACAAAGGCTCGTTCTGGTTATTTCTATGAGTGTTACGAACACCCTGTAAGCATGCAAATATTCAAGTGTGAATGGGGAAGTTGTAAAGGTTATTATAACAGCCTTGAGTGGGTTTTGCAATGGAGACAAAGTTTTGAATAGTGTTTATTAAGAAGTCTGTATTATTCCTTAAACTCTAAAAGCTTTTTAAAACATTTACCTAAAAATAGGGTAATCAAATGAATGAATTTTGGCGTATTTTCATTTCATAAATATCTGTAGGAAATAGAACTACAATTTTAAATCAAATAGATGAGAAATTTGTAGCATAAGATGTAGCAATGTGGGTTACTTACAACATAAATCATCATGACATAAAATTGAAAGTAATTTATTATTTAAAAAGATTACCAAAATCACAAAAAAGAAAATTATACTATTATACTATATAGCATTTTAAAATCTATTTATATTTTAATATATATAGTCTATATTCCAATTTGCACTAAATGAACAAAATTATACATTTTAAAGAATAGTATCTAATGCTTTAATTTGAAGTCAATTTAACTTAAAAATACATATACAGAATGAAAGAAGTGGTAAATCAATATTTAAACCTTGAATTAAGATTGTTTGTATGTCAAAATTGAACCAAGAAGGTTTCTTCTTCGAGATAGAAAATATAAAATAGGAAATCAAAAAAGAAAAGCTACAAAAATCAAGATTGTCCAATCTTGAAATTCAAATTATAAACTTGTTTCAAGAATGGAATTTTATGGATATATTCCGTATGTTTAGCCTGTTATAGTATCTTATGATATAATTTCTTAGCTATTGAATTTTGAATACTATATATTCTATTTTGTATTATACTACATTCTCAGCATTCCCCATTCTTATACAGGGCATCTTCTCGTCATTTATTTCCATCTACACTTTGCTCACTTGCGTTTTTTTCTACATTTTTCGCACTCTCCCACATTTGCATGCACCGATTCGGTGTATTGTCAATAAGATTGTTGTTTTCTTTGCACGTTTTGCCATTGTGGCGCGTAATGTATGCTATCCATAGCTGCAATGCCTCCTCAAAAAGGTTCCAAAGGGTGGGCTCTAGGGGTGCTGAAGAGAGACCGAAGTATTGTATTGTATTGTATGTATAAGTTTGTTGAATTGTGGACGTGTTGAGCTCAACGTTGCATTCAGTTGGCTGCCGCATTCGGACGCGTTCAGAGATACGTTTTGCTTGTCATTTGAATTTGTTGCTGGTTCTGGTTTTGGGTCGTCAAGGGTTAAAGCGAGAAGCTCTCGTTCGTTTATAATATTCCATGTTGTTCCAGCGACGACACAGTGAGAAAATGTTTGAGGCGTATATCAGAAAACGGTAAATGAAAATGCGATGGAAAAAAAGCCATAAAAGTCCATACCGCCTAGTCGATAAGTGCGTCATTGAACGGTTCACATCATGTTGAGCAAAGGTGCGATGAGCCGCATTTTGATAGCCAATATTTAGTTGACATTGGTCAGATAACGTCAGACAGTGAAGAGAGTCGTCACTCTATAAAGTATATAATGTACATGAACCCACGACACTGCGAGTAAGTGAAGGAATGTGCTGAGATTAGATAGTTCAGTGTGTTCTGATTGGATACTACATGTGTTTTTATAGTGGCCAATCTTGTGCGACAATCTTAGGTCTGTCTACAGTCTTAAACACCTGTCGAACAGTGTTAGATGTTGAGCAATTCCAAAAGGTAATCGGGGGAAAAATTCTAGAAACACAAAATTCTGCAGTGAATTTTACCTCAAGAAAAGTTTCTCAATCAATTCTATTTAAAATAAAATATGGAATTATGAAAAGTTAATATAAAACTGAGGAAAAGTTTCTTATTCTTCATGCATATCAAAAATAAAATAAGATGTTCAGCAGTCTTTGAATGTATTCAGGAAAAAGTAAAATTCCGGAAACACAAAATTCTGCACTGAATTTTATCTTAAGAAAAGTTCCTTATTCAATTCTATTTTAAATAAAATATGGTAATATGATAAGGTAAAATAAAACTGAGGAACAGTGTTGTTCTATATCTAAAATAAAATAAGATGTTGAGCAATCCCAAAAGGTAAACGGAAAAAGTTGAATTCTATAAAGTTCAAAATTCTGCAGTGAATTTTACCTTAAGAAAAGTTTCTCATTCAATTCTATTTTAATGAAAGTATGAATTTTTAAAAAGTGAATATGGAAAAGTTAAGAACTTTTTTTTCCTTTCAATTCTATTTAAATAAAATATGAACAAACCGGTTGAGTGACGCGTGATATTCTATATAGAAGCGTGCTATTTTTATTAGTTGCGCACACCCCAATTATAAGCTCTTTATCATATGGCTAATCAATTTAAAAGTGGTTCTGTGATAGATTTTGATAAGACCAAAAGTCAAAATTGCATAAGCAAAGCTACTTGTATTGGTTAGATAGTAAACATTGCTAAACAAAAAAGTGTCGTAAGCCATATTACATTGCGAGTTCTTTGTGGCACTCAAATCAGATGGCGAAAATTTCTATTGTCAAGAGTCTTTGCGAAGAGTTCTTTAATCTGCACTTCTGTTGAGGACGCACCACATTGACCCACTGTGTGAAGTGTGTGGGCAAAGTGGTGGCAAAACTCTTTTGATTTCCGCTTCTCTTTCGCAAGAGAGAGAGTGAGAGAGGAAAAGCAAGAAAAGCCGCAAAAAGGAAAATGAAAACGACATTTCGAAATTGTGGAAAAACGGAAAGAGGAACAACAACAACAACTACAAACAGCAACAAAAAAATAGCATACCGAAAATAAAAATACACACATCTCTCTCCCATCTCTCTATCATTATATTTTTCGAATCTCTCTCTCTCTCTTTCTCCCTTTCTCTCTTTTGCTCTGCACTACAAAGCATGGGCAATAAAAAGAAAACAAAGCTGAAAATAATTTAAATTTTGCTCTGGCCGGCAACAGCAGCGACGTCGACGTCAGCAGCGACTGCGACGTCAACTGCGACAGCGACTGCGACGTTGGCTCCACTTGTGCCGCTCGCTTTTTTTGTTGTTTGTACAAAATTTTGCGCTCAGTTGCTCGCGATCGCCTTTTCAATTTTCACGTACTACGCGCAGACGAGGCGAATTTTCAAAAATACAAATTTCGGTTTTTATATATGTACGTACATATCTTTTTTTGTCGGTAAAATTCTATTTTGAAACAAGTGTTGTTGCTGCTTTTGAAGAAGTGTCGTCATTATCAACCAAAAAGAAAACGAGAATAAATAGTGAAAAAGTTACAAATAAAAGCAGAAGACGAAAACTAAACAACAGCAACAAAAATATCAAATCAAATCTATTGCCCCGCGTCTCTGATAAGAGATAAAGAAGCAAAGGTAAAATAGAAAAAGAAATAAACGACATCGACAACGTCGCGCCACGTTCTACAAGTTATCAAAATACTTACTTCACACTTCGAACTCTTCGCTTATTTAGTTGCTTTTCGAGCCGGTTAACGGGCAGTTGCATTTCGTAGAGAGCGCTTAGCGGGGAATGCGGGAGAGTGATCAAGAAGAAAGGTAGCGGAAAATGCAGTAATAAAAACAACAAATGAAAATGCGTTGAAAACCATGGAAAAATCTATGGTTAATTATATGTGTTGTGAGGCCATTTCGTAATGTTGCTAAAAATAAATGCATGGAAAATGTGCAGCCAAATGGAAATGCCAGCAATTATTTGCTTATATGTACTTTTTCCAAGTGCCAATTGTGCAAAATTCGCACAACAAAAAAATGTAGATATACTATATATCATCATCTATATATATATATAAAACCAAAGTGCCAATACAAACGTCATAAAACCATAAAAAGTGCTATAAATATATTATAATTTTGTGCCATAAACTGTGAAAATATTTGCGCAGTGTATGAAAAAGCAAAACAACGGCAACAACAAAAACAACAAATGGGAATGTCGCTAGAAAAAAAGCTATTTACAATGTGCTCTATATATAGAGTGTATATAGACGTGAACAAAGTTTTAGGCACACAACTGTTTGACTTTAATCACAAAATGTTTTATGTGCGCCTAATTCAATATTCCGCTCCCTAAACACAGTGAATGTATTTGTATTTTGGTACTCGCAATGACATGGAATTGTGTGACTTTAAATAAGGAATTTAACTCCTTAACAAACCATGTGAACTCAGCTGTCTCTGTGAGGAAGTTGCTGAAAGTTGGAAAAATTGTGTACAAGTGTTTAAACTGCAAATATCTAGCACTGTAGACTCTTCTTTTGACCTAGTCCTTCTCAGTCTCCCTAACCATGGTAACTCAGCTGTCCCTTTTCCAAATCTGCTGAAATTTGGTGGAACAGGCTACAAGCGTTAAAACTCTGTGAATCGATTTAGTACATCGAAATTAACTTCAAATTTAGTATTACAACTGCAGCATAACTTCTTAGTTTCATAAACAAACCATGTGAACCATGTGAGCTCTATGACAAACTTGCTGAAATGTAGTAGAATTGCTTATAAGTGTACAAACTGCAAATATCTAGCGCTGTAGTCTTAAATAACTCGGTTTGAAGTGAAACTTCTTTGTCCCAAACCTTACCCAAGGTAACTCAGCTGTCTCTTTTACGAAGTTGCTGAAACTTGGTAGAACTGTGTTGAAACTAAGTGAATATAAATTAGCTGCAAATTTCAAAATATATAAAGTATTGCAACTGCTTACAATCTCAAAGAACTCAATGATCACATTGCCCCAACACTTCCAAGGCATAAAAACAAACCATATGAACTCAGTTGCCACTTTTGACAATATGCTGAAATTTGGTAGAACTGTATACAAGTGTTGAAACTTATCGAAATTGCCTGCAAATGGAAGTATATATAGTGTATAGGGAACTTCTTAGCCCCAAAAACAAACCATGTGAACTCAGCTGCCTCTTTTAACAAGTTGCTGAAATTTCGTAGAGTAGTTTCTTATTTAGAAACTAAGTTAATTGCTTGCCTATATCGAAATTAGCTGCAAATGGAAGTATATATAGAGAGTATTACCACTGCTGCAATCTGAAAGAACTCAGCTCTCACTTTGCCCCATTTTTTGGCGCTCATTCTGCGCGTCTTTCAAAAATAGACTGTTCACTTTTTCAAAATCCAATTAGCTGCGTTTTTTTCCTCCCATAGTTGAAATAGTTTTTTTTGTATGTCTATTTTTGGTCTAATTCTTTGCACTGCATAAAATGAAATGCGGTTAATGTTTTGTTTCGAGAATGATAAACAAACATCAAAAAAATATTGGAAAACCAAAATTGAAATTGAAGCAAGTTGCAGTCGAAAGTGCTAAAAATATGAGAAAGAAGAAATCTTATGAGATTTCACTGCAAAACGAAACTCATTTTCAGCTAATCTATGGATTGTTGATTGGACGCGACTTTTACCTTAAGGGGGGGAAACGAAAGATTGTCAATCAAAGAGATGCAGCGTTAAAATTTCACCTGCGTGTAATTAAGGCGAAAACAAAGATTTTGCCTATAATTATGATTGCCGCTAACTGCGCATTGTTTGACGAGAGAGAGAGAGAGAGACAGGGAAAGAGTAGAAGGGAAAAAGAGACACGAGATAGTTGTAGCTTATGAAACACAAGCATAAAAACAGCAAAACTAACTTAGTTTCTCATTCGTCTGTGCAGCTTTAAAGCCAACTCCACGCCCTTTGACATCTCGGCCACGTCGGCTTTCAAGCCCACCAAACCGCTGGAGATTCGCAACGGTTCGAAGCAGCAGCAACAACAGCAACAACAACCGCTAATCTCGCCCATCACTGGACAACCGCTGAGCCACGTGCCCGCCCCCTTGCTGCTCTCCTCATCGACACTCTCAGGCGCCGGCGCCTCGTTCCGTTTGGCGCGCAGCTCAACGCAACCGCTGCAATCGCCGCGCGTCGCTCATTTGGCCGCACAGGGCGGTGGCACGCCCCCAACGTCAGTGTCAGTGTCCAGTAACAACAACAGTTTGTCACGCCAGCATTCGGTCAACGATAGCGTCAGTCTTGGCGAGCAGTTGACACTCTCGGTGGGCAACGACAGCGAACGCATCTTTGAGATGTCCGGCTTGGATGATGACTCGGCGATTCAGTCGCTGGGCGACGATGTCTCCACCAACACTAAGTCAAGTGGAGCGACCACAACAGGGGCAGCAGCGGGAGGATCAGGTGTGGGCGTGGCACGCAGCAGCAGTGTGAGAGCACGGGCCAACATGTTCCAGCAGCTGCAGCAGCAGGAGCAGACACGCAGCCGCAGGGAGACGGCAGGTGGAGAGCAGTTGCCAACGCAGTCGCGTTCATTTGCCAATCGTCAAGGTGAGTCGAAAGTTACTCTTTTTATACCCGTTACCCATATTGAAGAAGGGTATTATAACTTTGTGCCGGTAGGAAATGTATGTAACAAGCATAAGGAGCCATCTCCGACCCCATAAAGTATGTACATATATCTTGATCAGCGTCAACAGTCGAGACGATCTAGCCATGTCCGTCTGTCCGTCTGTGTGTCTGTCCGTCTGTCCGTATGAACACCTAGATCTCAGAGACTATAAGAGATTGAGCTATATTTTTTTTCGACAGTATTTGTTATGATTACAGGCAGATTCAGTTTGTTTCAAATTTTTGTCACGCCTATTTCCGCCCCCACAAAATTGACAAAACTCGAATAGCAAGCCTAATTAAGTTAGAGTCGCAAATTTTGGTATATACATTAATAACTATCTTTCTGTCTGTGATTCCTGAAAATTTGGTTGTGATCAGATAAAAATTGTCAAAGTTATTCAATAAGTACTTACTATGGGTCTTAGTTGCTTTGGTTGACTATCTGGTATATTTTACACTCTTTAGTATATCTTGAATGTAGTGCCATATCAATATACCAAATTGACATTTTTGTAGTATATTATGTTGATATATTTTGAGAATAATACCGCAATATTTAGCTTTTATTCAAAGTGGGTAGCGAGTATCTCACAGTCGAGCACATTCGACTGTAGCATTCTTACTTGTTGTAGTCAGTTCTTACCACGAACGATTCCATCACACAAATTAGCATTAAAGCATTAAATGAAAGCAAAGGGAGAAAGGGAGAGGAAAGCAGAGGGGAACTATGCGAACTATATTCGCCAGTGGAGCAGCGATGCGTAACAACAACAACATAAATAACAACAACTAGAGACAGTTGTGCAAACTCGTTGCGATTAGAGTTGTGTTTTGTTTTAATTCAGTTTTAACTAGTTCAAAGAGCCGGTTCTTAAGCCAAATGGCATTTAAATTAGGTTCACATTCTTACACTATGCTTTACCTTCATTCTTAAAGTCTACAGTCTCAAGTCTAGACTAAGCAGTGCTTTAGTCATGTAAATACGCGGGATTAAATGAATTTGGTAGCGTATTCATTTCAGCAATAGGGAAGCTTAAAACAGACAACTGGAAAAAATTTGCATTTAAAAGTAATTTGTTAGCATCTGAAGCATTTATAATATCAAAATACCATAAATTCTGATAGGAACACAACGATTTTGGAAACTAAGTTTATGTTTTTTAAAGGTAAATTTCTTTTACCGTTAAATTTTTAAGTTTTTGAAGTCTTTTAGTATTTATATGAATACATTTTTTGAAATTTAACACAATTCAAAATTGAGAAGCTAAGTTATTATTTTTAATAGAGTACTAACTACTACGGCCTTTAGAGACGTTTTTTTGAAGTAGTTTGATTTGAGAACCATAAAGTTTTAAAGAAAATATTAAAAAGAAAATTTTAATTTAGTTCACATATTTTGATCCAAAGCATAAAAGTCTCCAATTTTACCCAAAATGTAATATGAAGAATTTAAGGTTCTATGTTAATATTTTCGATTCCTTTTTTAACAAAATTTTTATATTTGTTGAATTACGTAACTATTTAACACTTTATTAGGAAAATTTTGTATTTTTCAATTATATCATAGCTTTTGAAAATATCATTTCCTTAATAGCTTGGGAATCAAAAGAACTTTGATAGCCTAAAGGCGTCAGCTTTTATTACATTACTAATAATAATAAAAAAGCACTACAAGTTGAGTGCTGGCAAGTGAGTAATACTCGGAACTAGTTCCGCACCGCGGAACCGAAAGAGCGCAGCTCCAAGTGTAAACCGCAAGCGCGTAGAAAGAAGATTCCGCTATAGGTTTCGGTCTGGTCAGCACGACGCAGCGTCAATGAACGCTCAATGGGCGACACTTTTTTTGTATTTTAACTTATTTTGCCAACTTTTTGTTGGAACAGTTGTAGTTGTTGTTGTGTTGGTGCCATTATGGACAGGCATGCTTGTTGTCCAAGTTATTAAGCTGTAAAATGTGTGTCACTTGCCTAACAAACCCACCGCAACGCCCCCTTTTCTTGCCCACCTTTCCCACACACCGAACACAGTCAGGCAATCAGCAACTAATTGAGGTTTTCTGTTGGGTAACATTTGCACTGGTGCGTAGAAACAATGAAGAAGAAGAAGAGAAGGTGTATTGGGGGAACAGGTCACTTGAGTAGATTAGATTAAGTAGGCATTGTTAATGCCATGTCAAACAATAGAGTTAAGAAAGTTGATATGTCACATTGATCAGTAATATTCCTACTTCACTTTTGTTACAAATTCAATTCTCCCCAATGGATATCACACAGATAGTTACAATTGAAAATTTCCTGTCGCAAATTGTGATCAATGTACTCGGCAATATTGACTATAACGATCGTAAGTTGAAGAGTGGTGTTTAGAAATGAATATTTCAGTATAAGAATAGCGAGTAATGTGGATTTAAATTTGAATATTTCAATAAACGAAAATAGAATAATGTGGAAATGATTTCAATGGAATTTCATTTCACTCCAAGTAATGCAGCCTCTCTCTCTGTTTGCGGTCAAACTTGAGAGAGTAATGCTTTTATATCGGTATAAAAATCTAGAATTCGAGTTCGCGAGGTTCAGTATTTGTCAGACTTATTCGCAAAGTTCAGTGTTTATCAGACACATGAAGTAGAGAGTGCTTGAAAGCATTTGCATGCTTTCTTTATTCATATTTAATTCGATGAGTGAGCGAATAACATAGACTTTAACTTACTTCTACCATTCTAACTTATCTCTCTTTTTCTTTCCTCTTTCGCAGCAACTTCTCGCCACTCGCCGCCTCCGTCGGCATCAAGCGCCAACGTAACCGCATCGCTCGGCTCGCCGTCAAACGAAGAGCCGAGCACGCCGAACACGACGCAGGATACAACCGATACGGACTTTGGTAAGTCGAACAGAAAAAACTACAACAAAGGAGCATTAAAGAGAGTTGAACTCTTTGTTCTCTTTGCTTGGCACAACATTTGCGTATCGTTTTTGTTTCTCTCTTTTTATTTTGCGCGAATGCAATGCACGAATAATGCACACAATTGGCATGCGAAAAAACGATAGATACAGAAATCTATTCGTTCAATGAATGTTTTTATTATCATTATTATTGTTGTTGTTGTTGTTGTTGATGTTGTGTGTGTGTCTTCAATGTAAAGTTGTAAGAATATGATTTCTTGAGTTGTTGCTGTTTCTTCAGTTTTGCGCTGCGTTTTGACTAATCTAAAATCGAAAAATCAACATGATATTTATTGGCGATTAAAAGGAAATTTATTTTATTTAAACAAATCACGCAAAATTGCGCAATAAGCTGAAAGGCAAAAAATGAAAATATCATTATAAATACTAAAGCATTTTTCTAATAATTTTCATAGCATGCATTTGGTTCACTTATGTTTTTTTTTTTATTTCTAACAATTAATTAACTCCCCATTGTTATTGTTGTTGTTGCATGAACAACAAATTAAACGAATTTGGATTTTTTACACATGTTTTCTTTATGTAATTTACCAGCCTCACGTCATTTTTTTTTTTCTCTTATTCATTTTTGTGCAAACTCATTGTTGGCTTCTTTTGCTTTTCATCGAATTTTCCAGCGTTTATAATTAAACGTTTATAATTATCTTGGCCTTGTTTTGTTTTGTTTCCAACTCGAAACTTCCTCTTTGTCGATATTTGCACATTGTCTTTCCAATATCAATATCTTTAATTTATGAGGGCGTTTCCCCCTGTTCCCCCCACACTTCTTCTTATATAAAGAAATATCGAGATAAAGAAAACTACGTACCTTGACTTCGATAGGGAATTCAGTTAGTTACACGTGAAACGTGATATTTAAACAGTGGTAAAACTAATTAGTCATCAGTTATAGTTAATTGATTAACTGATAAGTCTTGAAGAACTGAAGGAACTGGAATAAAATTAAAGGAAAACAAGAATGATGATGAATTCACAAAGTATAAATGAAAACTTTGTTAAATACTTTCTTTTATAAATATGTATTTCTATGAATTGAGAAAGAGAACTTCAATATAACTTGATCCATACATTTATGAAAGTTAGTTCTATGATAAGTTTTAAAGAACTGAAAGAACGGGAATAAAATTAAAGGAAAATACGAATATCTCCAATATGCGGTTAAATAACGATGACTCACACTAAGTATAAATGAAAACTTTGTTAAATACTTTTTTTTATGAATATGTATTTCTATGAATTGCGTTTAAAATCTGTTGCACTTTAATATATGTAATAACATGATCCATACATGTGTTATTACGTATTGAAAGTTAGTCAACAAAATGAATGTACAAAACCGCATGAAACAATATTGTAAACATGATTTATGAATAATTTTGAAAAGGATTACTTAATATGAACTATGCAGCTTATAATTTTGTGTGGGGCTTAATGAACTAATTATATTATATCTAAATTAAAATAACAGTATCAAAAAGAAAAAGTTAATTTCGTATATTATACGTTAATCTTTAAAATGAAAATACTTTGCAACTTCGCCTTGTGGTTAGATGGTATTAAAAGAGACCGCAACTTATATAAATAAAGGTAACTAGATGAAGTTCGCTTCCAGCCGTGAATTGTGTAATTTATTGCTAACTTAACTAGGGTTTTTTTTACAATGAAAACGATTTGTTTTGCTGGCAAAGTAATCGAGAGTTTTCTCTAAAAAGATATATCGTATACAAATTATGATTCATTCACTGTTATGATGCATTCAGTTCTTTGGAGAGCATTCACCTCTTAAGCATGGGCTTAGTAATGATCTATTAAAATGAAGCTGAGCACAAAGTCTTTTACTATTTATATGACAGATAATTTCACTCTTTATATTCTATGCGTAGTAATAAAGTTTCAAAGGCAAAATTGTTGATTCATCTATTATCATATACCGACTTTAGCGCAGCTTCTTCGTAACTATAAAAATTCAATGACAAATTGCAACCGTCTTTATAGGAGTTGTTGAGTAGAAAGTTCCTAATATGTAAGATTTGCTTTACTATAATAATTAAATGACAAATTGCAACTGATTTTATAATGAAACGTGTTGAGTAGTATCTTATCGGATCTTATCGTTTCCCGCCGAGCATTAAATCTTTATAACGTACCTTTAAAGCAAAGTCTTTCCTTATAAGAGTTCTTTGATCTTTATGGTGCTCTATTCAAAGCCAATTCAATCGACAAATTGCGACTGACTTTATAAGACTTGTGAAGTAGAATCTTATGGGATCTTCAGACAGACTTTATGGGATATTAAGAGATCTTCAATCAGACTTTTGCGTACCTATAATAATTAAATGACAAATTTCAAATTTATATTGGAACGCGTTGAGTAGAATCTTCTCGATCCTCTCTGAGCATTAAATCATTATAGCAAAGCCTTCAAAGCAAAGCTTTCTTATATGTAGAGTACTTTTCTCTATTCAAAATTAATTCTATCGTCATAATGCGACTGTTTTTAGGACTTGTTGAGTAGGATCTTATGGGTTCTTCAGACTTTATTATTATTCAAACTAATGACAAATTGCAACTGTCTTTATATTGAAATATAAAGTGTAGAATCTTCTCGAATCTTATGGCGTTCCTCTCTGAGCATCAAATCTTTATAGCAAAGCCCTTCATATAATAGCGACTTCAGCAACTATCCTTATAGAGTACTTTATACTCTTTATGGCACTCTATTCAAAGCTAATTCAATCGACAAATTGCAACTGACTTTAGTAGAATCTTATGGGATCTTCAGACCTTAACTAATCTTTTGAATTAATGTAATAATTAAATGAAATATTGCAACTGCCTTTATATTAGAATAGGATTGGTTGAGTATGGGATCTTCAGACAGACTTTAACGTAACTTTTGCATAACTATAATAACGTGCTGAGTAGAATCTTCTCGAATCTTATCGTTCCTCTCTAAGCATTAACTCTTTATAGCAAAGCCTTTCATATAATAGCGACTTCAGCAACTATCCTTATAGAGTACTTTATACTCTTTATGGCACTCTATTCAAAGCTAATTCAATCGACGCTAATCAGTAATCAGTTTGTGTAGCCAGCGATTCATTCTGCGGTCTCCAGTCTGCAGTCTACAATTCTCCATCTCTGTCTGACGCAGACGTCGCTGCTAACAAAGAGTTGTTGAATAAAGACTCAAGTTTGCTATCAATAGCTGAACGAAAATCGAAAGCTGTGGCATGAAAATGAAAAGCAGCTGGCTGGCTGCTGCTGAAAAAAAAAAGAGAGAAGAGTTGAGCAGCGAAAAATAAGCGAGCCGAGTACAAAGAATCACAACAAAGGCAAATGACAGACGAATTATAGAAAAATTTATTTGATATTATAAAAATTGCCCTAACAAATGCGTCGTTAACTTTCTATATAGCCAAAGCAGAGGCAGAGGCAGCAACTGAGAAAGCAGCGATAGGCACTGGTTTTTTTTTATTGTATGTTGAAGAGTTCGAGTTGAGCTCAGTCTTAAACGGTTGATAAACAGCGCAACAACTGCGACTTCATACAAAATATATTTATCGCAACACAGCAACAACAACAACACAAGTAATTGATAAATAAAAACGCGTGGCGCAATTGCCACTCGACACTTGCAACTTGACACTTGCAACAGCAGCACACACAAAATAAATTTCGTAGTAGAGAGTTTGCAAAAAGGATGCGTAAGTGTTTGAATTCGAGAAGAGTTCGAGAACTAATCAATAGAACCTTCCTTAGAACCTTCATCGTTGTCGCTGGCCGAGCGTTTGGCGTTCTTCAGCAGCTTGTGCGAGGGAAATGGCGGCAGCACAACGCCCACGAGCAGCATGCCACATCATGTGGCACATCCGCGCTTTGCGAGTCGCGCCAACAGCTACGCCTCACGCAGCAGTCCGCCCTACAACTCCATCGATCGCAGCAGCAACAGTCCGAGTAGCAATCACAGCAACCACAGCATGGCCAACAGCATAAGCAGCGCCAGTGTGACGCCCACGCCCATGGAATGCACGCCCACCACCCAAGAGGAGGAGCAACAACAGTCGCTAACAGAGCATCAGAATGGCTTTGTGCAGCTGACACGCTCAGCAACAGCTCCCCCAACAGCAGCCACAGCAGTAACAACCTCAACAATTGTTACTCCTTTGACAGAAAGCACTTCGTTGACGGCGCCGCGACGCATCAAACTGAGGACCGTGGGCAAACTTGTGATGCCCGACACTTTTCTCAGCGATCGCAAGCACAACAATCATCGCAACAGTTGCTTGGGACGATTGCAGACAATGGAGGATATACACATCTCGATGGGTGTGCGGACCATTGGGAAAATCAAATCACCATTCATCGAACAGCAGCAGCAAAAGGAGCTGAGGAAGCAACAATCAATGCAAGCAATGGAGCAACAGAGCAATGGCAATGGACACAGTTTGAGTGACAGCGGCGATGATGCGCACAGTTCTGATTCGGGCAAAGAAAACTGCGCTGCCAATCAGCAGCAGCAACAGCAGCAGCAGGAGACCCAACAGCAACCACAATCGCAGCAACAGCAATCGCAACAAGTGCAAGAGTTGAAGCGTAAGCTGACGCACTTTAGTCAAATCACCGTGCAACAAAAGAAGCCACAGGCAACCACCGCTGTGAATCGACGTCATACCACAGAGCTGAGTGGCAACATTCGGGCTCCAAACGTTGACGAACGTTATGCCAAGTACTTCGGACTGAAAGAAAGCTACAGCTCAACGACAACGCTGCTGAAGAAGACGTCTTCAACTCCAACTTCAACTCCATCGGAGGCACTCAATGCGCATGTGCGTCTGCCACAAACTGTTGCAAATGGAAGCGGACTCAATCAGAGCGTCAGTCTGGTGCAGAAGCGACGTGAGATGCTGAAGCGAACACGCGCCATGTCGCTGGAGACAACTGGGAGCTGTGCTTCAAGTGGCAGCCTGAGTCCCACCTCGATGCCAAGTCCGAAGCGTGCTCTTTCCCCCTCGAGACGTTCAACAACAACAACGAGCAACAACAAATTGAACATTGCCAGCTTTGAGGATATTGTAATCACAGCCGATGAGTTGCATGCAGCGGGGCATGAGTTCAAGAGGTTGTGTGGCGAAATTTTGGGCACATGAATGAAAAATTGTAAATTTTTTTGGCATAACTATTTAAAAAATTTCACAAATTTTTCGAAAATTCCCCCCTCTTCTCTCTCTCTCTCTATTTCTCTACAACTCTCTCTATCTCTCTAATTTGGATTTAGCATGTAGATAAATTGTTGCGCTCTCTTTTTGTGTGCGCTCAATGTGTGATTTGTGTGATAGATGCGCATCATCATCATCTTCCTTACTTCCTTTCTTTCTGACCCCCGCCTCTCTCCGATAAAGAAAACAAAACAAGAACGAAACGAATGTAAGATGGGCAAAACATAATGGAAAAATACATATAACAAAAAAAAGACAATGAAATATAATAAAAAATATGCATACTGAGAAATAATCCCCAACTTAAAAATAATAAAACGAAACGACTAAAATTAATCGAAAAAGTTCTTCTTAGGCATTGTAATTAATTTGTATGTGTTGCATTTCGATTTTCAGAGCCTGCAGAGCAAGAGCATCATCCAGTTTAACAGTTATTATTATTACTACCAACTACCAACTACTTGTCGTGTGCTTATTTATGATTTTTAATTAATTACTTAAAGAGCTTAAACGAATTGTACCTTAAATGGCATTATTATCATTACCACATACCATTATTATTATTATTATTACTATAATTATGCAAATACAACATTATATCTAATTATCGTAATTATTATTGTAATATTTAAATATGCAAATTGTTACAACATTAAATAAAACAACAACATTTTGTGCTAAATGCAATGTGTTTAACGAATTTTCACACAAACTTACCAACATACACACACACACAAACACACCAAATCACACATAAACACTGAGTAAGTAAGTGAAGCTCAGCGCCGTTCTCTGCGCTTCTCAAAAGTTTACCTGAGCATGTTATGTGAAATTTAAAGCACGTTTTTCCTTTTGCTTGTGCTTGTTATTTAAAGTTTGTATAATTTATTATTTATTTTATTTATTTTTCTTTTATTTGTACTATATCCGCTACCCATAGGATAGAAGGGTATTATAACTTAATGTTTGTAACAGGCAGACCCTATAAACTATATATATTCTTGATCAGTGTCAACAGCCATACGATATAGCCATGTCCGTCTGTCTGTCCATCCGTCTGAACTCCTAGAACTCAGAGACTATAAAAGATAAAGCTATATTTGTCTTCGACAGCTTTTCTTAAGCTTAAACGCAGTTCAAGCTAGCTTAAAATTTTTGCCACGCCCACTTCCGTCCTCGCAAATGGACAAAAATCAAATAAAAAGCGTAATTTTAAAGCAAAAGTTTCGAATTTCGATACATATATTAATAACTACAGTCTTTATGATTCCTAGTTGTGATCAGATAGAAAATGTAAAAGTAATTTAATAAATTCTGGGCAAAAACTCTTCCTTACCAGGGGTCTTGGAATCTTTGTATGATAATCTGATATTTATTTTGTACTCTATGGCATATTTTTGAATGTAGTACTACATCAATATACCAATTATAGCCTTTGCTATATTTTAGTATTTGTGGCATCAAGCTTTGCCTGACAATCTGGCATATTTTACTACTCTGAGGTATATTTCGTATGTAGTACTCTATCAATATACCAATTATAGCTTTTGGTATATTTTAGTATTTTTGTGGTATATAGCTTTGGCTGACTATCTGGTATATTTTACTACTCTATAGTATATTTCGAATGTAATACTATATCAATATACCAATTGTATGTGTTGGTATATTTTCGTGCTTTGTGCTATATTAATTTTGTATATTTTAAGAATAATACCGCAATATTTTGCTTTTATTCAAAATGGGTAGTGGGTAGTTCACAGTCGAGCACACTCGATTGAACCTTTCTTACTTGTTTTTCTTTTTCATTTAATTGATATTAAATCTTTTGATGACCTAAATTTATGTTTACTTTAGGCAAACCCAAGGGCATTCTGAAGGGGGGCAAACCCTTGCCCGGCATGGGTCGCGGTCTGATGCCCATTGATCTGAATGCCGAGCTGAAGAATCGCCTGCAACGTTCGACGCATGCTACAGTCTCGAATCTGCGCAAATCGGCGACCACAGCGAACGCGACACGCGATGAGCTGGACAACAGTGCATCGGCGAATCCTCAACGCAACTTGGCGCAAATCTTGCGCAATGTGTCCAAGGAGAATGCCACGCCCCCGTCAGCCAGCGCCCAACATGATGATGCAGTGAGTCTGGTGCGAAATTTGGCCACCTTGGGAGCACCTCGAACTGTGGAAGATTCCACCGGGGGCAACAATTGCGCCTCCGCATCGGAGGGCGAAAGCTCTGGTGGTCGAGAGATCGAAGCCATTATCAAGAACAGCGCTGTGGCCAGGCGACGTCGTCAGCAACAGCAGCAACAACAACAACAGCAGCCAGATGGGTGAGTCTACGTCCACCAAGAACAAGAACAACAACATCTGCAATCCCAATGTGCTGTGCGCTGTGCTCGTTTATTAACCGTTTGCTACTAACCAAACCAAAAAAAAAAACTAGCCAAAAAAAAAAAAAAACCAACACTTGATGTAAGTTGATCCCCCGATCGATCATCACAATACTATATATGTACATATATCTAGACAGACTCGAAGACTGGTTCCACAAAATGTGTGCGTAATAATTTAATAAAAACAAAAACAACTACAATACATTTTTACTACAATGAAAAAAAAAAACAAAAATTTTAGGCTTCGATTTTTGACAACTTTTTTAATTGTGTTTGTCATTTGGCATCATTCGACATCCGTTTTTTAAATGTCTGTTGATAAATAAATGTATTTTCCTAATCGATTCAAACAATTTCAATGCACCCACAAAACAAATAAAACACAAATAGAAAAAACAAAAAGAGTTTCCTAGTTCAAGTGAAACCAATTGAAAGAAGCTATTACTGGCGTCCTGTGCAGCCGCCGCAGCAGTGATTGCAACAACTGCAGCTACAACAACAGCAACTGCAACAGCAACGAGAACAACTGCAACTGCAACTGCAGCAACAACAGCAACTGCTTTGGCACCTGCAACAGCAACAGCAACCACAACAACAACCACAACAACAACAACAACAAAAGCTACCGTATTTTGTTCAACAAAAACTAATGCGATAAATTGAAAATTGAAAAGAAACGAAAGAAAAATATATCAACTAGCACATAAGTTCAATTTGCATTGCTTACTAAAAATAACTGATATATATATATATACAGATATTTGAATATATACATATACATAACAAAAATATATATATATTTTATTGACAAATTTGTTTGAAAAATGAAATGAAAATTATTGCCACATATATTTTTAGGTGACACACCGACAATTTATTTAATTAATTTCAATAATAAAGTTGACAAAAATCCTATGTAAATGTAGTTTATTGTTTTGCTTTCGCTACTAATAGTGATTTAATACTAACAACAGAATATGTGCATGCTCGTTGAAATGCTTACATATTAACTTCAATTCAAAATTGGCGCCTTCTTAATAGTTGCCAGACGGCGCTGCAAACAGAGTGGCAACGTTTACAATGTAAACTTAACAGAGCTGGCGTACAGCAACAAATCGAAACATCGAAATATAACAGGCAGTTTAAATTGACGCGCCAAATATGTCGTATGTGGAAAATATACCAACATACTAGATGTAGTGTAACCAGTCAGCAATAATGGGGCTTGAGTATGTTAGTATCTCTCCTAGGTGCTGAATCAGTTTTTGCTTGTGGTCTCACTCGAAAACAGATGTTTCTTTTTATATGAGTTTAAAAGTGGAATTTATGCAATAATACATAATAATTATACATAACCACTAGTATAATTAAATAAATGTTCATCTTTAAAAAAATAAACTTGCCAAATAATCAGCTGTCGTCTCACATCTGTTCACAACGTCTCTAAGCCAAGCTGTTAATATGCGGCGAATTCACCATAGGCGAAATGAAGCGCTCATAGCCTTAACAGCGATGCAACAGCCTGTAAACTTAACAGCAGTTAGTTTTGCTTTTGCATTCGGGAAGAACGGTTGTGTTTGCGCTGTTTTGCGGTCGATTTGTTTGTGTTTGTTTATTAATTCGCGCGCATTTTGTGCCGGTCGCAAAATTGCAATTGAATTATGCAAATTTAATACTATAGTGTGCGAGTGTGAGTGTGTATGTTTGTGTGTTTATTGTGCGTGATAAAACTAAAGAACTGCAATCCACAAACGACAATTGCAAGCAAGCATTACGATCGGCTTCCAATTTAATTGCATCCAATTGAAAGCGCAAGTGAAAAATGGCAACGAGACGCTGAAGCAAAAAAATAACTGCAAATAAAAAACTCGAAAAAACGTGAGAGGAAGGCGCAGGCTGCAATTGCACTGAGAGCCATAGCAATTAACAAAGCAAAGGTTTGTACCACTGAAAATCATCGTTATGGGTAGTTCTTGTTTTTGTGATTTTTTGTTTTTTCATTTTTATTATATTTCTTATGAGACCGACAGCAACAACAGCAATAGCAACAAAAAGCTGACCAGTTTTGCACAGCTTGTTTCTGTGTTTGTCGCGTCCTCCCTTCTGCGCTGTTGCTGTTGTTGCTTCTTCTTCTTGATTACCTGCTGCAACGAGCTACACAAACATCAGCAGCGGCAGCAACAAAAACAACTACATACAATGTAGGCAAAGACAACAAAAACAACACAACCGAAAAACTGTAAATCGTTCGCGTCTTTTGGCGTTTGCCTTCCATTGAAAAATTTGCTGATTCAGCAGTGGTCAGAGCAGCCGCAGCCGCAGCAGCAGAGACAGCGTAGCGGCAGCGCAGCAGCTACGCTGATTTTGCGTTGTTTCGATATTCTATTTCTCTTGTTGTTTATTTGCACTTGGACATTTGTTGTCGTCTATTGCTTGTTGTTGCTGTAATTATTGTGATGCTTGTTTTAGTCGTTATCGTTGTTGTTGGCGCAGGCTTAAAGGTTTTGCAGTCGCTGGCTTTAAAGTTTGGTAGTCGCTCGGTCTACGTTTGTAATAGAGTAAACACCCTGTAGTTTTCTTTTGTTTTGACAAAGGGGCGTAGCTTTATAATTTTATCAATTGCGAAATTTATGATGTCTTCCGATGCGAAATTTCACTTTCAATATGAACTTTCTGGTATGCGGAACTAAACAATGAAAAGATCCATAAAATGTTCTCAGGAATTGGAGAATTTAATTATTTTATGGTTGTTATTGACTGATTAATATTACGGTACACAACATGTATGATAAGCAGCTGAGTTTAATCTGATTATAGGGTATTTCGTAGCACATATTAATAACTTTTGTTATGGTTGTGCATTTTGACAGCTGTGTGATAAGTATTGCATTTGCTTTGTATGTGTGAAGTGACTTTAGGGTGCTTCTGTTTCAATCGTTGCGATCGTTGGCAACTCTATTTGGCCATTTGGGTCTATTTGTTCACCTGCTTAATTAAGAGGCCCCCCACTTGATGGCTTTTGGGCTCAAGGTCTGCGCGTAGTTTGAAAAACTGGGCCAACATTTGCATAGTCTGATCTGAGATGGTGATAATGATGATGTTGATGAAGATGATGATCGACAGAGTTGCCAGCGCCAATTAATCAATCAAATTGATTCAAATCAAATTCTCATTATACATCTTGTACATTAAAATAAAAATCACTTCAATTGTTATTATTATCGGATTTCGCTTTAGACCGCACTTCTCTTCAGCTAACCCATTAATTGTCCATTTCGTAATACTTTTATACCTGAGATTTTTTTTCTTTTTATATCGCGAATTTATTCCAAGTTTCATGTGCGTGGCTAATGAATGAACAAAAGCAAAACGAATCAACAAAGTAATAGCAACAACAAAAACAAAAAAAAAACCAAAGCAAACCACAGAAATGCCTTTCGTTTTCAATGAATTTGCATAATTTGCTTGTGATCTGTCGGAACTCTTGGATCTGGAATTTCTTATGGCGAGAAATTAGTCGAAAGAAATGAAAGAAACGCACCATAAAAATGTTGTTATTGATTTATGATCGCCTTGCTACTTATAGAGAGTATTAGATAATGCATTGATTTGAAACCGAAACCGAAACTGAAAAGATTGTCCATAAATAGACAGTAAAATGTTTCTTATCTAGACGTAAAATCCCCACTGATAACACTAAAATTCATTCATTGAAGAGAGCAGAGCAATCGCATCCAAGTGCAATTCAAATGCACTCAAAAACACCCACATTTAGACCTAGATTCATAGTCGAGTATTCGGTATCATATAGAAGGCGACATGTCTGCTCACGTCTGCGGGGAAAACGTGAGCTCCAACGCTAATGAGCCAAACCAACACACAAAGAGACAGACAGACAGATAGACAAACCCAAACACAAACACAAATTCAAAATACAAAACAAAGATTATACCGAATAGTGAAAAGTTCTACGGGTTAATCACCTAATGTGAGTTCTACCATACCCATTTATATACTATACGATTATACGATACGACACTTGAGGGAATTGAGCTGCGACGCACCCAGTTAACAATTTTAAATACCCTACACTAGAGATTATACTTTGTAGTCCTCCATATATACTCTGTGTATTTCATGGCATTATCTCGATCGACTCAATATGCAGAAAGTCAACGCAGCCAAGCAGAAAAAGAAAAAAGCAAAGTTATCGAAAGCTTTGCGGTAAATAGGAAAATTACTATGCGATTTTAGATCTGCATGCTAGAAATTGTAAAAGTGAAGTAGCTACCACACATTGAAGTCGCTAGCTTAACAGGTTTGACGGAACAAAGACTATAAATTATCATAAAACTGTATTAAAGTGCATAATTTCCTATTGGCTTTTTATCTATAAACTTCATGTACAACCACTTCACCTTTGTTATTAAGCTTAACCAATTAGAATTTCTTATATGTACTTCCTATTGCTTAGATAGTTGAATTACGATTACACATATTTCTACTTATAATATTAGCATTCGAAGTCATACTTCAACCATAATATTACTGACAAATCCACTTCTTTGCTTGGTACTTCAAGTATTACTCCGATTTTATTTTTCAACGATATTTATAAATTTTTAGTAATTCCATAAATTGGTATGGCCATAAATGAGATCGTGATCATTATATTTTGGCATATACAATATTATACTAATTTGTAGTAATTCGATAAAATTGAGATCGGTAAGCATTATATTTGGGAATATACAATATTACATTATTTTTAGTAAAGTTTAAGATCATAATCATTATATTTGGGTATACACAGTATTATATTAATGTTGAGTAATTCAATAAGTTTGAGATTGTAATCATTATATTGGGATATATGATATACAATACTTTTCTCTACTAATATAATAAAAAAGTAAATAAATAAAATTTGTGTGATAATAAAAAAAGAATTCGGGATTCCTTTGTGATTATTCTTATTATTCATTCTATATTATTTCATTGATATACTATTTCAAGTTCTACTTTTATGGAAACTTATTCTTAATAATCAAATCTAAACATATCAAAGTTGTATTTTAAACACTGAAGGAATCGGGATTGGTTTGTGATTTTTCTATGCAATTATATTTACAAAAACTTTATTCACAGTAGTCGGAATATATTTTTTTCATTGTTAGACTATAACAAGTTCTACTATAATGTAAACTTATACTTTGTTATTTTTACTTTTACTGCTACTCTTTTCCTACAAGAGAGACTGATTTAACCACTTCTACTTTTAGAACTACTTTTACTCTTTTCGTAACCGCAATCATCTTAGTCATACGACTCGACTTTGCACGTTGTGCGTGAGTTCCCTTCTTTTCTTCTTCTTTTCCTTTCCTTATTGGTTATCATTTGCATAATTAATACCTTGGTGAACATATTTCTCCACTGTAAGTGTATTAAGAGTTCGTTGCGTTTGCTGCTCGCATGGATTGGCATTTGTGACCCCGCTTGTCTCGTAATTGAATTGCCCCGACCGAAGCGAGAGAGAGAGGCGATTTCTTTGTATCTTTCTTGCTGCAAGACTGCGACTGATCGCTGCTGGCACAAAGAAGCTTCTCTCAGATGTGAATGCGATGCGATGCGATGTGATGCGATGATGAATTATCAACGCTTTTAGTGCAGCAGTCGCTGCTCATTTGTGAGTTTCGAGATGAACCGAACAATTCCATTAAAGGCGAATGCTTATGGGTTGTGCTCGCTTTCATGTCGAGAGATGCAAATGCAGCACGATGCTCGTTGCACTCTCTCGGATTATGTACACAAAAGGCGAAACTGAGAAAACGTGAAACATTTCGAAGCCAGCGATCCATAAATTATGTTTTCTCCCCCCCTCCTCAAGTCACATGCATTGGGGCATAAAGTTAAGTTCGTTCTGTTCTGGCTGAGATTTCTGGTCAGCTATAAATACATTCATTTATTGGGGAGAAATAACTTTGTCTAGAAACAAATGAAGTTGTTTGCATTACGATTTCCCATTTCGGGTTCTGCCCTGCTCTGTTTTCCTATTCCCATTATTAAGTTGTTCAAAATACGATTACACAATCTTCTTAGGCCATAGTACGTTGACTCTTTTTTTTTTGTCGATGGTTTGTTTGTTATGCTCCACAACTCTTTCTTTTCCTTTGTCTGTTGTTGACTGTTTACCTGTTCACGATTTGCACAGCTGTTTTTGTTGGCATTTAGAGTTTTGTTTCCCGTTTAAAGTGAACTTATTCTATGCTGCAATCCATTACCAAACACATTTACTTTCGAAACTCAATTAACTAGCACTTATTTATAGCCCTACACGAAAAAAACAAACTCTAATCCAATTAGAAGCAGTTGCCTCTCGAAATTCTGAATTTTGTAAGCTTGTCATTTGTTTATTGTTTTTGCAGCTAAACAATTCATGTGAATTGCAAACATGTGCAGGAAATGTTGTTGAAATATCAAATTAGTTTATCAGTAGTGCGCATTTAATTACTTTTAAATGAGAATTAATTGCAAACAGTTGAGTTTGGGTGAACGAATTACGCTCTAAGTGGTTTTAGAGCAACTGCTAAGCACAGCAGCTGGCAGTTTTATAATGGTTTTAGAGCAACTGCTGAGCACGACAGCTTGACAGTTTGAGTAGCACTGCCCTCGATTCGAACGATGTTCTACAGTTGCTGAAGCATTGCATGATCTTGCTGTTTGAGCAGCGTTCGCAAGCGAAAGTGAGGTTTGAGAGGCGCTGACTCGGCCAGACTAGACATTTTGTGAGTCATTGCATCCTTTTATGCCTGCTTATGGGGTTTGACCATAATTTAGTGCTTTGTGGGCAATTTATTCAGCATTTGCTAGACATTTATGGCGTCGTCGTCGTTTTGTGGCCAACAATTTGAGTCATCAGTTGGCTTATTGTAGAGAATGCGGCCCCCCCGAGGCGGAAACAGTTGACACTGACATTGCGAAATGAGTTGCAAATGAGTCTAGTGGCGTCTCGCGTTGTGTCAACAAACTTGCGACACAGGATAATGTTAATTTCGAGTGAAGTCTGAACTAGACTTGTGTCTGTCTGTCTGTCGAAATAAAAATCAGTCAAAATGTTGACAACTCATTAGCAGCACAAGGAATCAGGATAAGAGAGACTCGAGACTCGACTATAGAACCCAGAATCCAGCATCCAAGCTGGCTTTTTGGTACAATGAACTTTTCGGACACAAAATGTTGTTGGCCCCGCCGTCTGGCCAAGAATTATTTAAGCCCAGCTACTTCGTTGCCGCTGCACGTTGTCTGACAACGGCTCATAAATCTGCAGCTGTTCCCAGTTGTGGTGGCAGGAGGGGAGTAGAGTGGGGAGGCGAATCAACTGCTTCAATCCCTCGCAGCGAATGCAAAAGCGTAGAAATATTCCAAAGTTCGCTGTCAGTTTTGCAAGCTCTCTTTGTTGGCTTGGTTCCTTTGTCTTGGCTCCGTCATAGATATCATCATTGGGCATTTATTATTGCAAGGCACTGTCTGCCGCCCTTCCTTCCGCCTTTCGCCTTGCCATCGCGCTATGCTATTGAATTTCCTTTGTGTGTGCGTTGCGTCTTCACTTGATGCAGTATTCAGGCCGTTGGGATTGTGGCATGCCACCGCTGCTTCCTTGTCTTCTGTGTGTGCATGTGGCTTGCAACTTCTGCAACTTCTACAACTGCTTATCATCTCATCTCGAAGCATCGATGCCACTGTCATTCTCTGGGCGTTCTTCTGACAGTCCGAGTGACAAACAATAAATGTTTAGTTGATATATCGATTCTCTCTCTCTTCTAGCCTCTCGATTTCCAACTCTAGCTATCCTAGCATGTTGCTACTGTCGTCTGTCATTCAATCAATTAGACACCTGCTGTTTGCCTTTTGTGTGCTCAGATATTAGCATCGCATCGCATCGCATCGCGTTGCAACGCTTGACATTTACTTTTTATGGCCAAGTTGCAACTCAACTCGGTAGCAAGCACAATGCTCGCCTCAGATCGAAGTTGATTTAGACAGCAGCTTTGTAGCAACTATGGCGATTGGTATGCGATAGAAATGTCAGCAAAAGTTCGCAGAACTGATAGACAGCTGAATAGTTAAGACTTTAATAGAATTTCTGTTGATCTTAGTAAGAATATTCTTTGTCTTTCCCTTTCTCATATTATCTACTTCATTGTAATTTTCTCTACGCGATATTTTATATGTAAACTTAACTATTTTCTACAGTTTGTTTACTTCATTTTGATCTGTTTACACTTTTGCTAGAAGCGGATTGTTTATCATTATTATTTATTGCTTAGAGTTTGTCAACTTCTTTTTAGATCACCAAACATTTCTTTCTACGTATTCAGAATTGTGACGTAGCTCATAATGACATGTATTTTGCTATATAATCACTAAAATGTTACGATTTCTATAGACACTGTGTATAATGTCTGCACATTTTGGTATATACTAAAAAATACTTATTATATATAGCTGAAGAATACATTTCTATAGCATTTCTAAAAAAAAAACAGTGGTTACGCTCTTCCTGCAGTATCTTAAGCATATTTTTGTATTTATAAATACTTCACAATTTAAATAAATATATTTTTTAGTATTTTTTTAACAAGATACAATGATATATATTTCTGTAAATTTCGGTATTTTCACATACCTTTAATATATTATTCGCTGCAGTATATTTTGGTATTTTAATTTACCTATAATATATATTCGCTTTAGTATCTTCAGCACATTTCGGTATTTTAAAATACTTTTAATATATATTTACTTCGGTATATTCAGCATATTTCGGTATTTTAATATACCTTTGATATACCTTCAGCATCTTTTGGTATTTTTAAATACTTCGAGTGTATATTCTCTCTAGCATCACCATATTTCGGTATTTTAAAATACCGTTAATATATTCGCTTCAGTATCTTCATCATTTTGCAGTATTCTAAAATACCTTAACTATGTTATTCACTGCAGTATATTGATCATATTTTGGTATTCTAAAATACTGCGTCTTAAGTCTACTGTTTAATGTTAGAGTGTATTCATCTGCTCAAATAGTTGTTTACTTTTTTTCCACTAATTGCTGATTGCTAGATATCTCAGCACACTCATCACATTTCATAATAACATGCTTTTCACAAGCCATTGTCCATCTCCAGCTATGCAAAGATAGCTACTTTTTAACTATAACAAACTCGTTCTAATGCTCAACTCGAGCATCAACTAGCTTGGTCGATTATTAAACAGATTCGCTGTTGATTTGCTATGATTCTGGGAGATTGCTGATAATAATGACGCCGCTGTGGCTGCCACCCAGGAGGTGAGTTAGTGGACACGCCTCGCAAGAATTACACAGGAAACACAAATTGCCAGCGGGGCGAGAGAAAACGGGGACTAAACACGCCACAAGATTGGATGGATGCTGTATAAACATGAAGAGTGTAACTACGAGTTAACGTAATTGCCTTACATACAAGTATTTGCCTGCCTCACTAGCTTGCTGGCTGGCTGGTTGCAACTTCCTTTGGTGATCAGCATCCCCGTCAGCATAAGAAACTTGTCTGCCTCACATGGTTAATCGATTATTAATGACTTTGTCGCAATTAAGTAACAAACAAAGCTCAAATCGCTTCATCACACACACATACAGAGGCAACCAAACATGGCCAGGAGGCAGCAGCATCAGCAACAAGTAAAAGTTGCCACCAAGGCTAAGAAAGAGGCTGCAAGTTGCAAGTGCTTGGCAAAAGTTATTCCAAAAAAAAAAAACGAAAAGCAAAGAAAAATCCACATGCAAACACACAACACGCCTTAAAATGTGAAAATGCGAATGACCTGAATACACAGACGTGACACACACACATAGATACAGAGACACTGCCACACACGCATTGAAACTGATAGCACGGGGCGCATGCGCAACACGCAGCCAATATGTGGCAAAGGGAGCGGAGGGGCAGGGGGCAACCAAATGCCTTAAAAGGCAACAACGCCGACGATTTCCTTTTCTGCGCATTTCGTTGTTGTTGTTGTTGTTGCTGACAAACTAGTTTTACGTACAGTTTCAGCTTTTGTTTTTTACTTTTTGGGGACATCGACGTCAACGTCGCGACGTTTCAACATTTTGTTGCACTTGCAGCTCCACACACACACACAGCCTAGTAATTTTAATTTATTTATGCAAAGCAGTCAGAGCTGACTTGAAACTCGTATTTATTTACTACGTTTTTTTTTGTGTAGTTGTCGTTTTTTCGCTTTATTAACACAAATTTTTCCAATTCTTTTATTTTTCGGCATTAAAAATGAAAAGTTTTTTGTCTGTGTGTGTCTCTAAACTTGTTTGGCTTCAGGATTTCGCAGACATGTTGCATTTGGGGCATGCGGCAAGGCAAGCGCTCAATGAAGCGCGCAAATTGTGCAATGAAGAAGCCAACACTGCAATCTCTCTTTCATCATCTGAGCTTAGATGCTGACTGCAAATTAGCGTTAAGAATTTTCTCTGCTTGACTGCGATTATGTGCAGCGTTGAGTAATGCCACAATCTAAAGGTGTGTTGGTGTGTGGCAAGGCAATTAACTGCAAATGAGCTGCAAAATGAGTGAACAACGACTGTCAATTAAAAGTGGACAACCTTGAAAAGATTCTTAAAAGCGTCTGCTCATCTAACAAGCTCGCTAAGCAGCTGAAGTGAAAGTCTATTGTGGCTAATAAGCAGCGATTATCAATCACAGTTGGCAGTTGATTGAAGTGGCATTAAGCAGCAGCTGTTATATATAGCATGTGCCGTAAATAATACTGAATTCTTAGAATATATAACACTTAATAATACTCATAATATATGAGACACATTTTATAATAGGGTTTCCCTTTAAAATTGCTCAGAAAGTCATTTACAACTTTTTTGGCAGCACTTTTTATATTAATATACTAAATATACATTTCGGTATATCTTAGTATTTTTATGATAGCGATTAATATTACTAAATATACATTTCAGTATATTTTTGTATTTTTTCGGTATATCCTTTTAATATAATAGAAATATACCAATTTTACAAGTCAGTAAATTTCATAATTTTTTGGTATATTAATTGAATAGAAGATATTAAATATCAAATATACATTTCGGTATATTTCAGTACAAACAAACTCTTTAGCATCTTTTTTAAGCATTGTTATATTAATATACCAAATATAAATTTCAGTATATATCAGTATTTTTTGATTGCGTCTGATCACTATAACTAAATTTACATTTTAGTATTATTCAGTATTTGAATATAATATATTAATATACCAAATTTACATTTCATTTTATTTTAACAAAGATATATTTAGCTTTTTTTTATTTTATTGAGAACTCGTAGCGAATATTGAAGTACACTCGATTATAGCTTTCTTACTTCTTTATAAATTAAAAAAGGCTTCCACTTTGTTATAGCTCGTTTGTTATCCATTTTAAGAGTAAGCTGCACATTTGCTGGCTACACAAACTCATTATTCGATCTAAAAGGGTTTTCACTTCAACGATCGTTTAAGCATTTTTTGATTATCGAAAGTCTTTCTTCACACTCGGTCTTTGTTCTCACTGCAATAACAAATTAATGAATGCGAAGTGCACTTTTTAGTGATTTCCCAATGTGCGCTCAGTTTATGTTTTTATCAGCTTTTGTTGTTATTAGTCACCAGCAGCGCAATCATGAATGCGCAATCAATCGCAGCTCTTATTTTTTGTTGTTTCTTTATAGCAGCTATCTAATTGCATCGGTTAAAGATATAAGAGACACGTTGTAAACACCTTGCAACGTGTTTTTTTTCTCCGTTTCGTTTTCCTTGTTTCTAGGTGCAATTAAGCGGCAAGTGCCACGCCCATAAACCAGACTTGCATTGCAATTGCCGTGACCAATAAAACGCATAGAAATTGACGCAATCGCATACCAAGAATTTAGTTCCACATAAAACTGGGTGCCAGACGGGTTTTGTTGTAGTGTTGAACTGGTCATAAAATGTTGGAGTTGCCACCAAATGCCACTGCCAATTGTGCTAATAAATGAGCGACTTGCTTTGGGGGCAACAGGTGCTGCTCGGCACAGGTTTTTCTTTCCCTTTAACCCAACTGAGATCAGAGCCAAGAGCCGCCAAGGCACATAAAAGGCAAACACTTGAATGCTGTAAAAGGCAAACGTGTTGCAGAGTTGATCTTGATCTCTTCAATTCGATCTTTGTTTATATGGTTTCTGCCTATTTTTCTAGTGACCAAACATGGCAGAATTATAACAAAACATTTTTAGCCATGGCTTCAAGATTGACATCTCGTTAAACAAAAAAAATCCCACTCAAGTTGCTTTCATTGTCAAGGCATCTCGATAATCATGATTAGCAGCGATAATTTCTTAATGCGATTGCGATGGTTGTAGATCATTAATCACAAGCTCTTTTTGTACCAAAGCAGCAGAAGAAATAAAAAAAAACGGAAGAGCCGCAAGCGATATTTCTAATTGACGCCTTGAGCTTTGGTTTGTTTCCCCCCAGCACACATTAATCAACAGAAACCAAGTGCAATTATTATGAGAGAGTATTTTGCCAAGCCATTGACTAAGATATTTCATACGAAACTCAATCTTTTACAAGAGGGTTAAATATTTGGACTTTTGGGGTGACTTTTGAATGCTGCTTTGTTTACTTTGTCTCTGTTTGGGGTTCACTTTTCGCTTTATTTCAGAAACTCCCTTCGATGTGCTTAGCCTTAAAAGTTAAACAACGAGCCAAAAAAGCTCTTGACACGTTGTTTTAGTTTAGCAAGTTTAAAAGCTCCTTAAATTGATCCTCCAAGTTGCCTTGGCTCTCGGTGGTTGCCGGCTCCGGAGTGGTTGTTGGTGGCTCAGTTGTGGTTGTTGTCGTTGTCGTTGTTGTGGTTGTCGATGTGGAGCTGCTCGTGGTTGGAATGGGTTTGGGCAGAATACGTCCATCCAGGCAGCCTTGCAAATAGTTGTAGTTTCTGGCAGTGGACTCGACGTAGCTTCGTTCGGCCTTGTTCACACACTGCTCATGGTGCAAGTCAATGAGGCGATAGCGTTCTTGCAACACGTGCGCAGATTCCGTGGCATTGCCCGAGATGCTGTACGTGGCAATGGTGTTATTAGAACCCTATTGAAGAAGTGTACATTTTGTGAAATGAACCGAATAATAAAGTTTCGACTTACATGACTCGAATGACAATTAAAAGAGTCGAGAGTGCCATTGGTTTTGACACAGCGACTTAATGCGTTGCACACAAGTTCAGCTGACTTTTCGATCATTCGCCGAGTGGGCAAAAAGTCCAAGTCGATGCCACGTCGCGATTCGTGAGCCTTCTGCAGGCAACCACTGTAGGCGCCGCTGTATTGCTCGGCAATCAGATTCGATTCACCAATATAGCCGGCAAAGCAGTTCACCGATGTCTTGGGATCACGTCGTGTCACTCGCGAGTTGAAGAAGAGCTGGGTGAGACCATCCTGGGTGGGCAGACCGATATAAGGCGGCAATGGACGACTGATTGCCTGGGCTGAGATGGCCAAGAGTAGAGCAAAGAATAGACTAATTAGCGACATCTTCAAAGTGGTTACTTGAACGTTTCAAATGCTTTTGGCGCAGTGCGTCTGTCTTGGCCAGCATTTATATGCAGATGGCACCGATCATGCTGCTGATGATGATGCTGATAAGCAACGCTTATCAACTTTGCAAATTTTATAGAAAGATAAATATCGCGAGCAACTTGTTGTTTATTTGAACACATGTTTGATGATGATACGCAACTCTCTTTAAACTCAGCAAATGAAATCTGAATAGAAATGCGAGCTGAGAATACAACTCACATCCACAGGAAGTACACAATAATTGCACTTTTATTCACCATTTATTGCAATGACAAATAATAGATCACTCACTCCGAATAAAGGCAACGATATTTGCCTTCGGATTATAGAGATAAAACTAAAGTTTACGATCGCAGTGCGCAAACATTCAGAGGGAGCTAGAGACCCACTTAATATGTGGGATGACGCCCAATCTGGGCAAATATTGAAACACTGACTCAGTTTGATCTAATTCTCAGTAACTGCAATGCAAAGTCTTTAAAATATTATAAAGGAAATTACAAAAAGCTGTACTTTCCCGTCAAACATAATAAATATCATCACAGATGCGATTTATTAATCACTTTGCTTATCACATTTTATGACATTCATTTTCGGGAAATCCTTAACATTCTTAAAGCGAGCAAATAATGCAGCTTTAAATGTTACAAAGTGAGATAAATATACTTAACTTTTGGATGCTTATAGTTTCTCCGTCTGAAGCAAATATTTAATGTCTGAATTTGTTTACTATACTAAGTAGTAGTAGAAACTTTCGTTGCTTTGCCTTGACTATTTTTAGGCAGTCATGAAAGAACAGTACGTAAATCTTTCACATTTATTGTTATTGCAAATAGAAATGATTTGCGTTGGCTTTGCAGTTAGTCATAAAGGGGTATGTTGTACTCAATAAAAAGTATTAAAGATATTTAGTAGCCCAATAAAATTAGGCTTTTTAATAGGTGTATTAAAGTGTAGAGTCTCTGTTATTAATAAGCAACAACATAGTTTTGAATCTTTTAAAATCGAGCCTAGACTTACTCTTTAATAATTGTCTTGAAAGCTTTCCAGCAACTATTATTAAAATATTAACACTTAAAACTTTTTGCCTACAGCAAAAGTTTGTAACACAGAGAAAAAATCATTCCCGACCCTATAAAGTATATGTTTTCTTGATCAACGTCAACAGCCGAGACGATGTAGCCATGTCCATCATTCTGTCTGTCCGTCCGTCTATATAAACACGTAGATCTCAGTGACTATAAAAGATAGATGTTAATTTTTTTTTTGGCAGCACTTGTTATGTTTGCACGCAGATCAAGTTTATTTCAAATTTAGCCACGCCCACTTATAAATAACAAGTGTAATTTTGAAGAGATCAGAGTCGGGAATTTTGTAGTAGACAATAATTACTATAGAATGTGATTGCGATCGGATAAAAATGTTACACGCTTTTTAAGTATAGCAAATTATTCCGTATAGAAAATTACTCCTCTTGCAATGGGCTCTTATCTACTTTGGTTGACTGGTATATTTGGAATGTAGTACTTTATCGATATATTAAACATAAGGCATGTGTCGGTTAATTTTTAGAATATTTGTGGTATAGTATTAGATCATTATTTTAAGAATAATACCGTATTGTTTTGTTTTTATTCAACATGAGTAGCTGATATACCCAGTACACTCGACTGTAGCTTTCTTTCTTTTTTATTAGGTCGAAAATCGTTTATTTAATTTACAAACTATGCTTACGAACTAGCTATAAATATCACAAGTAATCCCAGGGAAACCACAACCTTTAACTAGATGCTAGTCACATCTCGCGTTCTCTTATTGATAATCAAAATTCGATCTATTTTCTCGGCTTCATTGCCACACACATGCCTGTAGAGGAGCGTAGAATAAAGTTCATCATAGGTTGGAGATCAGGTCCCTTGGGCAACAGCTCATAGTATCTGAGTATTTTGCTAATCAGCGCCTTCATCTCGAGCATGGCAAACTTCTGGCCAATGCAATTCTTTGGACCCGCACTAAAAGGCAAATAAGTGAACGTTTGTCGCTCTTCGTTGTCGTCGAGGAAACGCTCTGGCTTGAACCTGAGCGGATCGGGAAAGTGTCGCGGATCTCGATGGGCAAAGTAGAAGACCAAATAGATGCTGGTGTTCGCTGGTATTGTCTGATCGCCAATCTGCAGATCTTTGCTGGTGTATCGGCCAATCGCTGGCACTGGCGGATACAAACGCATCGTCTCCTTGATCACACACTCCAGATACTTGAGCTGTTGCAATTGTGCCTGAGTCACCGGCTTTGTTCGATCGTTGCCCAACACCTGCTGCAACTCGGCATAGAGCTTGGCCTGCACAGAGGGATGCCGGGCGATGGAGTAGAGAGCATGCGAGACGCCACTGCTGGTGGTATCGTCGCCCTCGAACATGAACGTATCGACCTCCTCGCGTATGTCGGCATCGCTCAGCGGGCTGCCTTCGATGGAGGCTTGCAACAGAATGTCCAGCAGTGCCATCTGCGATTTGCTGCCAATCTCTGCATCCCCCAGACCTGAAATAGAAATAGAGTTGGCAAATGTAGTTCAAACTGTTGTTGCTTGGTTTCCGCAATGTGAGCTCAGCTTACTCAATGGCCGGTAGCTGCCGTCGGTGAGAGCACGCTCCACGGTCGAACGTCGCTCGCGGATGACCTTGTCGGTGAAGTCGTGCATGATGCGTATATCGCTCACCAACTTGCGGTGCAGCAACGGGGCGGTCAAGCGGAAGAGCCACTCGTAGCGCTGCGAGAACTTCAGCATGCGGTCCGGCTGAATGTAGACAACGCTGATAGAGACAGAGAGAGAGGGAAGCAAGTTAAGCCAAGTTAGGCAAGCAAAGAAAGTTACAGTCGAGTGCAAAACGACTTTGTATGCGAATATAGTATTGCATAATTAGAGACTAGTAATAGGAATTGACAAAATTAGAAATTAAATTAATTTAAATCTCATTATACAAACGTAATTCAATTAACGACTATTAACGACTATAACGACTCCGTACCGAAAGACTAGTTATAGAAATTAATTAAATTTCAATTTCAATTAATATAAATTTCATTAGACAAACGCACTTAAACTTCCATACTTAAAGACTAGTTATAGAAATTGATAAAATAACGTTGAAATGAATACAAACTTCTTTAGATAAGCGCCATTAAGTGTACGAATATAATTGTTATAGAAATAAATTAAATAATATTTAAATGAATTCAAAGTTTCTTGCTAATCGCTATGAAATTTATGAATATATCAAATATTTAAATGAATTTGAAGTTCATTAGATTGCCGCTTAATGTTAATCCCCAATTATCAATTATTATCATATTCTAAAACCTATCTCAACTATTTATTTGATATTTTCAAGTTAAACAACTTGCTCAACTATACTGAAATTACTTCAAAATTCATGAGTCAATCGCTCTGATGTTTTAGAAGGCAGTCAGTAAATATTTACTAATCTGGATCCACAATTTCAAGTAGTATAACATTCTAAACAGTGCAATTTGTGTCTGCCTCTAAATATTATAATCATATTTGCAGCAATTTGTTCAAATCTTACTTTTATTACTTAGATCTTTATTACCCCATTGCTCTGTAATTTGTAGAAATCACTTAGTGAACATTTATCAATAGGTATTCCACATTTAAAGATGAATTCTATTCTAAAAAATTCTATTATTATATATTTCATACTCTAAGTGTTGCGTGCAAATCAAAGTAACTTGCTATTAAATTTGTAGAAATCACGCAGTAAATTTTTTTCTAATGTGTGTGGCCAATTAAAAGATTTATCCTAAAAATACGCTTGAAAATAGATTATAACACTTTCTTAAGCAATGTATTCCCTGCATAGAAGTATGCTCGCCGAATTTTGTAGCTTTATCTTTGCTAATCTCAGAGATCTACGCATTCGAGTAAGCGGACAGACAGACAGACAAAGTAGACAGACATTGTTGCTCTTTATATAGATTGCAATAAGCTTGAACTTGTATGGAATGTAATAAATGTTGTGCGCTGCACTCGACTGACTAATAACTGTATGCAGTTGTTAAATAGCTCAACCAGCTGACCTTGTACCCCTGTTTTTTACAACACCTTGGAGTCTAAAGTTTAGACTCCACACAAAATGCGACGTAGAAAGAAAGTTCTTACCTTTTGAGTGCTTTGATGTAGGGAAAGTCTGGATCGCTCTGAGCATTCACTTGCACACCCATTGCAGTCTCTGCATTGAATTGGGAAAGTCAGACAAATGATATCATTAAGTGTAAGTCTTTTGCAATCTCTGTAATCTCTCACCTGTGATAACATCGAGCGCAGCGAGTGACACATATTTCAACATGTCCACAACATGCTCACCATCCGCAAAAGGTTGCAGCTTCTCAACGAGAACTCCGCTCTGTTTATCCATAATCTCGATGTAGTGTTCGAGGATCTTAAAGTGAAAGGCATTGGTGAAGATCTTGCGACGCGTGTGCCACTTTCGGCCCACACTCAAGAGGAGGCCATCGCTGAGAAAGGGACGCAGGAATTGATACAGTTGTCCCTTCTCCAGCAACGTGGTGCTGCTGAGTATGGCCTCAAAGTGCTGTAGATCCATGGTGTAGACCAGCGATTCATTTAAGATCCACATGCGAAAAGTTTTGCCATATTTTGCAAAACAAGCGTCGACATAGTCGATGAGATCTAGGAGGAGGAAGGAAGATAATGATATATTGCTGGAGATGGAAAATCGAAACTTACTCTCCGCTCCTAGATGCAACGCCTCAAGGCCGCAGCCCAGCACAGGCAACGAGGTGGGACCCGTAATGCCTGATTTCGCTAGTGCCGCATAGCTGTGACGCTTGCGTGCAAAGTCCCAGATCAGTAGCAAGATCACAGCGCCAACTAGCAAGGTCAGCCACATGTTGTGCTGCGTTGTTGTGGAGGCAACTCAACTCGTCAGTGTTTAGTTTTATTTTCGCGTTGTTGACGCCGTCGCGTTTGTTGATCAACTGCGCTATCAGCAACGTTTGGGGACGCTGGTCAGCTAAAAGCTACAGTTGAGCGCATTTTAAGTTTTTGTTTTCTGATATTTAGAATTAATATCAACTGAAACTGGTTTTTTGTTTTGCTATGTAGTTGCCTATTTTATACAGTAATAATGTGTTGTCTCGTACAATTTTAGTTGAGTGTTGCAACTTTTGTCGCTTCAATTGCCAGCCGATTAAACGCGATTCGCATTCAACACTCTCAGTATCAAATTCAATGATTAAAACCTCGCTCAATTTTGAATTCGTTTTGAGTTGTTTTTCGTTTTGTGTTTTGTGCCTCGCTGTGATTACAAATGTGTGAGTGAGGAGTGGCATTTAATTAGACGCCACTGTAGTTTATAGGTTTACTTATATTATATGTTCTTGAACTAATTTTCAATTCTAATGAGTCACAATGTATGCAATTGATTTTGTAAAATTCATTCACTTTTCTACTCGTGCCCCAACTCATTAATATTTAAAGTGCAATGAACCCAGTTTATTTATTGATTTTTGTAGAAAAGAAATTGTGACAGTCACCTTTATTCCACGTGTAGAAATTTGTTTGGAAATCTATTTTCGCTTTGTCCTTGACTTATAATAGCTTCGTATATTTCGATGCATTTAATTTCTGTCTTAGTGCCTCACACCATTGTGTACAATATTTTCTTGTAGAGAGACTTTATTCTCTACTTTATTGCGTGCTCAGAGTAAAACGTTCTATTCTATTTAAGTGCATTCTCTGAGTTATCCAAGTCTATGCAATTAAGCAAAGCTGTTATTATGGATTTTATTGATGTTTTTATGACTTTAAAACGAACACTAATTTCTTCCTGACTAACAACAAATATTTCTGGGATATTTTGAGTATTTTTTAGTTGCTTAAAGTTCCCCATTTAAAAGACATAAAATAAAATGTAATTGGCATTCAAATACTTTTAATGAGTTGCCTTAAACTACCTCACAATACTTGTTAATAAAATGAGCAGTAAAAATTATAAACTCCGACTCTTCAATATAATGCTTGTTGCTTATTCTTATTTTTAAAACAAGTCAGAAACCTATAGTCGAGTGTGCTCGACTGAGAGATACATGCTATTCATTTTGAATAAAAGCAAAACAGTGTGGCATTCTAAAAATATCCCAAGTATTATACTGCATAAATACTAAAATATATCGAATATCATATTTAGTATATCGTTAAAGTACTACATTAGAAATATACCATAGAGGTCAGAATATACCAGAAAATATACCACTGTCGGTCTAAGCTTCTTTTCTTCTTCTGTTTCTGTTTCCTGCTGGCACAAAGATATAATACCCTTCTACTCTATAAATATTAGGTATAACTCTTGCTTTAGCACTATTCATTTGACACTCTGTCTTAACTCAGACTATGTTTGTCACTTAAGATTTTACATTTTATAAAATGTAATTGGTTTTGAAAAACATTTAATGAGGTGCTTAAACTACCTCAAAATACTGTGTTAATAAAAAGAGAACCGGGTATAAATGAGAAACTGCGTCTCTTCAAAACTCAGCTAACTACATATTCTTATTTCGAGAAAATAAACTATCCATTTGACACTCTCTTAGCTCAGACTATGTTTGCCACTCCTAAAGATCTTTTAGCATAATCAAGAGCTCTTGTTATGTCAGCTCTTCTTTATGTGTCTGATGACAGTTGAAGCTTCCACAGAATGCACAAAGACTGTGCTCTCTGTTCGCAGTTCAAGTTCAAGATCACAAAGACAACAATTAAGCACGAGTTGCAGGCTTATGCGCTAGACTAAATCCCAAAGGAGATGGTCAGATGGAGTTGGAGATGGAGTTGAAGTTGGAGATGGAGATGGCAGTGCAAACAGGAAACAGTGGCAAACAACTAGCAGCGGACAAACATTGATTCAAGCAGCAGTTGCAGCACTTGTCGACGCCACAAGGGAGCGAGAGAGAGATAGAGAGGGAGGCGGTAACAGGGGAATAGAGCGAACAGTGAAACAGCTGTGACAAATGTAGCAAGCACAGTTGAATGGACTGAGAACTGAGACGAAGTCAGCGACGCAGACGGAAATGTTTCAAGTCAACAGTTCTTGTTGTTGTAGTTTGTTGGCATTGCCATTGTAGTTGCTGTTGAGCTACCTCGTTGAACTTGGCGTAGAGTTCATTGGGAGTCGCAATTGGAGCTGAGTTGTCAACGTTCTAAGGGGAACACACTCGCTACTTTACTTGGCGGTCAATTAAGTCGCTCGACATGAGGAACATGACGTAGCGTGTGGGCAAAAACAAGTTATCAAATTGTCAAAAAAAAAGTAAAAAAGAAGTCCACCAGATGGATGACAAAACGGTAAATGGAAGCGTCACATGAGGGAAGCCATCAGACCAAATGAAATGCGTTGACTCATGATTTTCCCACCAAAAAAAAGTAAAAGAAAACAAAGCAAAGCAAAGCGGAAGATTTCTTACGTGTTTCGTTTTTTTTTTTTGGGATCTAACGTCTGATGGTTAATTATGCGGGCTCCGCTTGATTCATGGCGTGGCTCGGTTGGGTTAATAATCAATAAAAAAAAAAAAACAAAACGTTGCCCCACCCACTCGGAACTCGAAATCGTTTGGAGTCGAGACTGAACGAAATAACACGCCAGGCACGTATCCATCAACGATATCCCTGACTCAAAAACCCCTTCAAAAATGTATTTGCAATCCATACGAAAAACCGCATCGAACTCAGAGACCTCCCCCTGACAATGAAATTTGCATTGCAACGAAAAAGCTGCTGCAGTCATCCAACTGAGACGTACTCATAGTATTTCCCTTCATCCCAAACACTCTCTCTTTCTCTCTTTAGTTCACTCAACTTGTCTGGGAGGCTGCAAAGTTAACCCAAACTTTTGCCCAAAAAAGGGAAAAACGCATGTTTCCTGCTTCCGACTGCTGTTTGTTGCTTCTTCTTGCCACTCTGCAGTCTCATCCTCCCCTCCCACTTCTTCCGCGCATTTCTAATGCCAGCGACAACAACAAACAAAGGCGAGAGAGTTTGTTTTGACGCTTTGCGTTTGCGTTTCGTTTTTCGGTTACTTTGGCAACCGGCAAAAACGGTAGCAAAAACATGTCTGGGCCAAACAGGCGATGGGTGGCATTTTATCAATGTGTTTGTGTGTGTGTGAGATGAGCTGGGGAAGTGTGGGGGTCATCAGCTTGTGACAGGGGTTGCTGCAGCACGTGCTGACAACACTGCGCCTGTCTGCAACATTGTCAGAGCAGCTGACAGCTGTTCGCTGGTTGCCAAAGCCGAAGCTAGCAATGTTGCCTAGCTAGAAATGTTGCTGTCAACAAGCTAAGGGAAATGTTGCGAGGACTTTGCGAGTTAGGGAAAATGTTGCAATGCATGTTGGGAATATTGTAGCTAAGGGAAATGTTGACAGCTATGATAGCAATATTGTTATAAAGCGAAATGTTGCTGAGAATGAGAATTCTATTGCCGACAATATATGTCTTTACTAATATGTAATTAATTACAATATGTGATTTGGAAAAAAAATTATAAACAAAAAATTTGAATAGTAGCTGCTGTTGTACATTGTTGATTATAGGACATTTCTGTGATAGATGTTGCTAAGCAAACTTGAATTTGTCTTTAAGACATACAAGTTAATGTTGAAATGCTGAAATGAGTTTAAGTTGAATGTTGAATGATTTTAAGGCAAATCAGTAGTAATTTATAGGATATTAGCTGAATTCTATTATGTTTTTCTGGCAGATGTTGCTAAGCATGATTCTAAGACAAAGAAAATATGATGCTGGATATGTAATTAAGCAATTCTTAAGCAATGATCTACTGAATACGTTTTTGAATAAATCAACAAGCAATCAATAAATCAATTGAATAGTAGCAATGACATATAGCATTGATGTTGCTAACTATGGTCGTGATGTTGCTAAGCTTCACATCTTCCCAGCAATTTTCTAAGCATTTTCTAATCAAATATTAATAACAAGTTGCAGTTTTAATTACCAGTTTTCAACTTTACAAACAACACATTCATAGCATTCTCTAATGTATGTCATTCTTAGTAACTCTTAATCTTTCTCTTTTCCACTGTTGTCTTTACTTCACTTTTGTCTCGCTCAAAAACGCCCCTCAGTATTGATATATTTATGTATATCTCCAGCTCTGTGCTTACATCATCAGCTCCAACAACTAATTGCCCTACACAAAGCCAGAAAGACAGACAGACTCGAGACACAGACACACTCACTCTACACAGAGTTAAACCTTGAACTTGGTATGAATATTTCGACCACAATACTCGCGCAATTAAATAACAGTTTGCGCCAAAAAAAAAAACAAAAAATTGTTAATAAACTGAAAAGGCAAAACGTGCACAAAGCAAAAAATACAAGTTGGTACTACGAGAGTATTACGGAGAAGGTCAGTCTAATGAAATGTTGAATGCGCAGACAATTTTGAACAGCCAGAAAAACAAAAGCGAATTGTCTGACTTTTAGAGGGAGGAGGAAGAGTGAAAATGGGCGATCGCGTTGACGTTGTAATTTTGCATGATTACGAACAAAGAGTTTTCTAGCCTGGGGTTGGGTTAAACTAGGGGGCGATAGAAACTAAGGAGACGAAGGGGAGCTAATGGTTTTTCACAAATGAAATGTAGCGTGGGAAATTGTTGGGCAGCGATCTTCAACTTCAACTTTACTGTATCGCAGCTGTTATCTGAGTGATCTCAGTTAGGTTAGATGTCTTTGCTCTGGCATTGTATTGAGATCTTCATCGCACTGCAAAAATCTCTTGTCTCCCCCTCCCTACATCTCCCCCTCTTCTGGTGTCGTGAGTAATTGTCACTTCAGTGGCAAGTCGAGTGTCATTTGGGCAACTCCAAAAGACGAAAAACTGTTGTGATTGCACTTGAGTTTTTTGTGTTTTTTTTTTTTGCGAATCTTTTGCCACATTTTTGGCATCAAATTGCACAAGTTTTTTTCTTCTACTCATAGGGTAGAAGGGTGTTATAACTTTGTGATTTTAGCAAATATACTTGCTAGTATTTTTAGTATATTGTAGTATTTTGTTCAGTATATTAATTTGGTATATTTTTGAAGAATAATACCACTTTTTTGTTTTCATTGAAAAGGCAATCTCCCAATCGGGCACACTCTACTGTAGATTTCCTACTTATTTAGTACATTTTGGTATTTTATCAGTATATTAATTTGATATATTTTAAGATTAAGGCCGCAATGTTTGCACACAATCACATTCGAGCACACTCGACTGTACATTTCTTACTTATTTATCATATTTTAGTATTTTTCAGTATACTAATGTAGCATATTTTTGGATTTTTGGTATTTTTATTCAAAATATGTAACGTGTATTCTACAGTCGTACAGTGTACTCGACTTATTTAGTATATTTTAGTATTTTCAGTATAATATTTCAGTATATTTTAAGAATAATACCGCATTGTTTGGTTTTGGGTATCTCACAGTCGAGCACACCTGACTTTAGCTTTTTTACTTGTTGATGATGAGCCGTCTGAAACATATAAACATTCCTGTCGAATTTACCTGAGCTGTTATACGATCAGTTTCAGTTTCAGATTTTATTTTTGCGGTTTTGTTTATGATATGTGTATTATCTATTCAAAAAGTATGAAGCTTTTATTTGCTTAACCTTAACCCGATGCAGTTGTCTATAACCTTCTACAATGGGCAAGTTGTCAGGGTCTCGCGTTACTTGCAATTTCAATTTGAAATCGGTTTCACACCTCCGATCGATGCGACGTGGGCGACTCGTTTACGCTGATATTTGTGGCAGGTTGCTGTCGACTTGTGGCATGTTGAACGCTCATTAGGTTGCTAATGCTGCTGTTGCTGCTGCTACTGATGCGATGTCTCTATCGCATGCAATTATTTATGCCGCGCCAAATAGTTTATAACTCAGTTTATGACTTAAAACAATTCACATTTTGTTATATCATTAAATCAGCAGAAAAAAAAACGCTGCCGCATTTTCATTAGAGTCAAAGCCGATCGCGTGTTCAGCGAAAACTTTTAATTACAACGCAAAATGTGCATAATTCAATTACAAAATACCAAAGCTTCCCCCTCTCTAGAGAGGGGGGATGGGGAGGGGGAGCAAATGATGCAATTTATCGCGTTTAGTTGCCGCTGTCAGCCAGAGTTTTCCCTCTATGCAAGCAGTTAAAAAAAAGGGCATTGAAAACGAGTTTGTTGGCGTGCAAAAAGAGTCGGGAGAAGGAGGGGGAGAAGGGGGGGGGGGGGATGGCTGTCTGTCGAATGTCAGGGGTTCATCATTTGGGCCGCACCTTGAGCCACTCGCCACTCAAACTAATTGAACGCTAAACTGTTTTCAAATACCAATTTGTGCATTAAGAGTATCAACAAAGGAAGGACACGCAGTAGCTCCTTCCTTTCTTTCCTTCCTATCTATCGACAAGGACATACGCGTGTTGTGCACTTTAACCTTTGACTTCGACTATCTTACGACCAAATGTGTAGTTTACTTGTGAACAGTGATTGCCTTTCGCTAAGGCGATTTGTCTGTCTGCAATTTGGGCATTGGCTGCGCTTTTACTTTGATTCATTTTCAATTACACAGAGAGAAAAGTAAAGCGAATTTATATGATTTCAGATTAGCGTTAATCTGGATTAAAATGTCAAGGAAAAGAAATTACATCAGCTACTATTTCTGTTTAAGCTGCTGTGGCACAAATTTATATTAATATTAATCTCAATTTCCATTTTATGTGATTTATGGGATAAATACTTCGATTTTATTTCGGATTTTTATTTAGAATGTATTAAATGCAGATAGATCTTTTAATATTTGAAACTTCTACTGTTTATGTAGCTGTATAAGTTCAAGAAATTTAGGTTGTTGTTAAACGAATTTTATGTGATTTTTGAGATAGTTTAATTTGTATTCTGAATTATTAATTAGATTGTAAAGAAACTTTAAATGTATACAGATCTTTCAATATTTACTAAAGAAATAGAATTAAGTGTGCTACTTTTGCTGTTGCTGTATTAGTGCACGTAATTTAGGTTGTTCTTACTCAAATTCATATTAATCTTTATTCTCATTTTATGTGATACTCGATTTTTATTTAGATTGTGACGAAATTTTAAAATTAATCAGGCTCTAAAATATTTAATTTTAATAAATATATTTGAAACACTTTTAAATATTAGTTTAACTTAAAATTGAGATGGCAAATTTAAGATGAAAGCTTTTTCCATATTTTGCCAATTATCAGTTAAAAATATTATTTCAGCAATTTGTTTCAAATAAAAATATGAAACTTTTTTTTTCCAAATTTTGAGTCGTACAGTGCAGAAATATATTTCCAAAAAAAATTTAACATTCGATCTACCTCAAAACTAGCTTGCGAATTTGAATAGAGATAATTTTGGCGTCAATTACTAAAATAAAATAATGCTTTCTTTAATTTACGAAATCAATTTGCAGCACATAAAAATGCTTGAAATAATTTTAACCAAAATTTCAAGTGCATAAAATGAACAAAGTATATTTGCATCCTGCATCTGTTTGTGAATTATTAGCGCTCTTGACCAAGTGCCAAATGCGTTTGTTGAACTCTTGAACTAGTGAACGCTGCGGGATGCCAAACATTGGAAAATTGTTTATGCATTTTCCATGTAATTATGCATGTTAATTGAATTTGAGACGCTTTGCTGATTGCCACTTTCGACACTGCGTCTGAATATTGCCTGAATACAATTCGAATGCATTCAAATGCTGCGGTCTGGAACGCGTTTTGTTGGCGACCTGATTTTCATTTTCATTTGAATGGGATTGAGAGAGAGAGAGAGAGCGGAATTTAGGGGGGAGGAAGGTGGATCACTTGTGGTGCTCAAGCGTTAACAGCTACCAAAAAAAAAAATGAAAAACAAACGTGGTAACATCTCATGCCACAACTAGAAACGGGTTTTATAACAGGATCAGCAGCAAATTTGTGACAATTTATGATGTCGAGGTGTTTTACCTGTGATCACACACACTTTTTTTTTGCACCTGGCGAGGCTACTTTAACTATCTCTATGGGCCGCTTTTCTGACTATATTTGTATGTACGATTGTGTGTGTGTGTGTGTGTGACCTCTCTTGGACATTTTGAGTGCCTGTCCGTCAGCAGCTCGTCAAACTAAGCGAAAAATTAATATGCAATTTAACTGTCAGCGAAGCGCTGTTTACCTGAACTCTATATGTGTGTGTGTGTGTGCGTGTTTACCTTAACGTGGTTTACCTGTGCTCAAGTCGAGGCTTCGGAGGTTTACTTTGAATTTCGTTTGATTTCGTTTTCGATGCTGCAGCTCCTCATTCATTCGTTTATCAGCGTTCGTCGCGTGCAGTTCGCAGTTCGAACTTCGTCTCTAGTGACTCTAAAAGTGCCGCTCAGTGGCTGTCTAACTGTGTCAAGTGCTTGTCAAACGTTTGTAAGTGCCAGAAGCAGATAAATTTACAAACGAGTTACACACTCACAACAAATTCTTGAAAAGTGAACACAAATCTTTTGGAATACTTCTTGCTGGGTGACTAATGTCTCAGATACATTCTCGCATAACGGTGTTGTTTACAGACAAAAGACGATCAAGTCGAGTGCTGTTTTCCGCTTTAATAACACTATCAATATTATGATTATGTTGCTCTGTCTCTGTGTAGTTTGTGCCACGCTTGATGACCCACAATTTATCAATGGCCAAACTGTGATTATGTGTGCACACACAATGAGATAAATGAAGATTTATTTGGCGCAGTTGATAATGCCAAAAGGCAGCAGCAGCAGTAGCTAAAATACCTGAGGAAATGATGATGACAGATAACACATGAGTTAGAGTTTTTTGTTTATGCTGATCATCTAACTTTGCTTCATAGATAATTAACTATGGCAAACATTTTACTTGTTTTTGGCAAGTTTTAAGTTATGCCAAAAAAAAAAACTTGACAAAGTTGTAAGCAGAGTGTTTTAACTTTTGACACAGCTTTGTCAATAAAAGTGTCAATAGGTTTTATTGATAATTATTTGAAAGAAAAGAAATACCTGTTTCAAGATTTCTTTGATAGTAGATCTTTTGTGATTTACTCAATGAGCTGTTCTTTTCGTAGTAGAGTGTGTAAAGATTTTTGATAATGAAATATGCTAATGCTTTGCTTGGCTTATGCAACAAACTTTTATTTATGCCAGATTTAGAGTCTGCTAGAACTGATATAAAAAATGAATAAATATGAAATCATGGTTTATTTTTTTATGTGCTTCTTATTACGATCTTGAACTTGCGGAAAAAGATTGTTTTGAAGTTTCCATATATTCTGTAATAGTTTTTGATTTTTGTTGAATATTTATTAGAAATATATCTTAAAAAGTTTAAAATTTGTTTTGCAAATATTTATAAGCAATTTTTATACCCGCTACTATGGATAAGAAGTGTATTATAAGTTTGTGCAGGTAGTAATTGTATAAAACAGGCAGAAGGAAGCATCTCCGACCATCTATAAAGTATTTTCTTGATCAGCATCAACAGCCGAGACGAAATTTCCGTCTGTCTGTCTGTCTGTCAGTATGAAACACTATATCTCAGAGACTATACGAGTAAAACTTATCATTCTTTTTCGACAGCATTTGTTATGTTCCAATTCCTGAATTTTGCTGGGATCAGATAAAAATTGTAGATATTATTTATGAAATACATTTGTATGGCAAAAAACAACTACTTAGTTCGGATTTTAGATGCTTTATCTGACAATATAGAATATTTAGTGCTCTATGATATACCAAATAAAACCTTTGGTATATTTAAGTATTTTTGTGGTATATTTATAGAAAATGGTTTTATTGGAGACTGTAGCTTTCTTACTTGTTTGTACCAGTTTTAGATATGCTTTTCAATAAGTTCTTAAAAACATCAATTATTGATTACTTAATATATCTCAAACGGTTTAAAAGTTTTGCTTTTTGCAATTCACTTTTATCACTTCTTAAATCATTTAGTATATTCCCTTTTCGATAATTTAATATCCATCAATACTCCTCCATCGTTCACTTTTACCAATCGCAACTCCCTCGCTAACCATTGATTATGGCCAAAATGCAATACTCTCTGTGTGCTCATTAAACGCCTGCAGTTTTTGTTAGCTGGAAAATGTGCGCGAACAAACGCGGCAATCAAAAGTGGAATCTTGACCATAACAATAAGCGAATGCTCTGACTGTTTGACAGTCGGGCTGAAAATGGTTGTTGCCCAGCGTTAATAAATGGTCATGAAGCTCCTATTAAAGGAGAAAGTTGTGTGTTTGGGAAATCTAGCAGCGATTGCTTCCTGCGCCTCCAACAACAACGAATGATAGTCTTTGTATCTGAGTTGGTGCTGCATAAGAATGCAAGCGGCAATTGGGAAAACCAATAAGGCAGATCGACTGCGGAATACCCCCCCTGTCTTCCCTCTCTCTCAGTTTCGATCTCTGCTCATTAGTGGCACAGCAAATGCTGCGTCACGATTTGGCTATTAATGGAGAATGACTTGTGTTGCAGGAATGGTGGAAAGAAGGGGCAGGAAGCGGCGCAGCTCGCTCCCCATTGAGAGAAAAGACGCATGTGGTGTGTGTGTGTGTTGCAGTCTTGTGTCTTGTGGCATGTGCAGCATGTGGCATGTGGCAGGTTGCATGTGTGTAACAACAGTTGGATACGCGTTTTAATTGCCACACTTTATGCACACTTTTAACGGCTTTTATCTATTCGAACTTGTCTTTTGCAGCAATCTCATTGCGAAAAGCAAAAGTCACTCGGGCATAGCTGGCGTTGGAGTTGGAGTCTTACCCATTGGCATTGGCCCCCAGGTGTTGCCTCCACTTGGCATCGGCGGGTTTGTCAAGTTGCGTCATGTAGCTGACGATAAGCCGAGCACATCAACAACTAAGGAACCGCATCAAACTGAAGACGCCGATAAGCAACAGCAGCAACAAGAGCAAGAGGAAACAACACTCGATACAACAGCAGACACAACAACAGAGGTGAGTACTTGACCTCAATCTACATTCGCTGTGCTGACTCATTTGGCATTTATCCCCCCCTCCCCAACCACACTCGACTCACTTCCACTTCCTCTTCCACTTCCATTGGAACACACAGAACATGGGACCCGATCAACGCACAATTGCCAAGACCGGCTCCATTGCGGAGCGTTTGGCGGCGCTGCAGAAGAGCGGCGAGGATGATTGGAAGAAACGCATCTCAAAGCGCGACGAAGTTGACGACATCAAACGCGAAAACTTTGTGAATGTAAGTGCAAATACTACTATTATAATAATAATATACTACGGTATATAGTAGTATAATATACTATATAATATACCATATACTATATACCATGCTCTACTTGAGATCAGCTTTCAGCTAAGTTAATTCACTAGCTTAATTCGCCTCCGACTATATACTTTACTATATACTGTATATATACCATATTTTACAATATACTATATATAAAATATAGCATATACTACACTTTAGATCAGCTCCCAGTCTTAGTTTAGTCAATTTATTCTCAAATACTAAAATTACTCCCGCACTTAGTTTAGTCAGTGAGTTAATTCGCCAACAATAAATACTCTTCTATATACTATATATATACCAAATACTATAATATATACAATATACATATAAAGTATAGTATATAGTACACTTTAGCTCCAAGTCTTAGTTCAGTCATAGAGTTAATTCGCTCTAAAATACTATAATTTCTATATACTATATACTTTACTATATACCATATATAATGCATCGCATATACTGCACTTTAGATCAGCTCCAACTCCTACTTTAGTCACTAGGTTAAATTCGCCCCCAAACACACTCACGTGCCCAGCAACCGCAACGCCAAGTTGTTGCTGATAAATGGCAATTGGCAAACGGTTCCATGCTGCGTTTCAATCCGATTTCGATTCCGATTACATTTTTGCCCCCCTCGCCATCCCCTTTGCAATTGCGTGAAAATTGTTTCCTTATTGTCGGTTGGGGTATCATTTCTGTTTTTTTTTTTTTTTTTTTTTTTTTTTGCTGTGATTACTCGTAACGAACGCTGCCAGCTTTTCTTTCAATTCGCTTCGCTTTTGCTTTCTGCAGTCATGTCAGTCGAGCGTCAAATCTCTTGGCTAAATGACATAAGCAGCAAAAGTGTTGCAAAAATTGAAAACGCTGCAAGTGTTAAAGAAAAAACTTGCCAGCAAAATAAAATCATTCAACACGCTTTATGCTGGGCTTAGCTAAAACATATTTGAATTTAGTGTGTATAACAATTTACATAAAAATTGCTGCATAATTAAATGTAAACAGTTCTTTGAAATGTCAAAAATGTGGGTTAAATTCAAAATGCCACTGCAAGTGCTTTGAAATGCCATTTGGTTGATGTTTGCTGCGCTAGCGAACGCTAGATGGCGCTAGCCAACTCATGCCTAAAAGTATGCACTAAAATTTTTGATTTGCTCTCAATTGATTTTTTTTTGTAGTGAGAAGCGACTTTTAGCGCTTTTGGTTGATGAGCGTTTGTTGCACTATTTGTTTTAGTAATTAAATTTACTAAAACAAACAATTTATTAATAATTTGTACAAAGTAATAGTTACTTTGCCCTTATTTAACAAGTTGATTTTATGCATTAATGCTACCTTATTTTGCGCCATCAACTTGACCAAGTTAACACTGCGTTGACATTTTACTTTCGTTTTGCGACCGCCGCATGATCATGTTCAAAATATCAATTAACTTGACTCGCTTTTATGGTCAGGTGACATTTCTCCCGAAAAAAAAACACTTGCAAAAAAAAACCAATCGAAGGCACAACAAAAGCAACAACAACAATCGCAGTGACAACAACAAAAACAACGGCGACAATCAATGAAGTTTAGTGAACTTTTCTCTCTCTAGCTTTGCCGCCTTCATTGCTGTCTCTTTCAGCTGCTGCCTCCTTTCTCTGTTTGCCTTATTAAGAGCCCATAATTATGCGGGCTTGCTGGGTTATTCATAATATATGGACATATAGCTTGCCCCCCACTTCTCCCGCTATGCCTCCCCATTTCTTAATGTACAAGTAATCACATTTAATTACAATAGACACGCCCACTTTCGGGGCATCATCAACAGCAGCAGCAGCAGCAACAACAGCGACAACAACTGTTGCTGCTGCTGCTGTTTGACTCTTTTTGCGGTGGCGGCCTTTTGGGTGAAATTTTTGAGGAAATCATGTCAAACAGATCTAACGATCTGAAACGAGAGAGATTGAGTGTTGGGATGCGAAGGGGGAGGAGGGGAGGGGAGCCCACACAAAATGCTCACGAGGCAAATGAGTTTTGAATTGTTGTTGTCGTTCAGCGAATTACACGCTATTTGAAGTTGTTTTTGCTTTTTCTGCTGCTGCTTGTTGTTGCCTACGTTTTTGGGGCTGTCTCGAGATGCAGATACAGATACAAAGATACTCAGCACTTGACGTCTGCGTTGAGAGTGCGCACTGCACACAGTGGAGCAAGGTCAATAGAAAGGTGAAGAAATTGTAATTGCTGGCAGATAGTCAAATGACTCAGCTTAGGCTAAAAATGCGTCACACTGTGCGCAACTAAATATCTATTTAATAGTTTTCTCTAGTTTTGATATTCTTTGTCATTATACCTGGTACTCATTGGGGAGAAGGGTATTATAAGTATGTATCAGCAAATGTAGGAGGCATGCCTGACCCTATAAAGAATATATACTATGGCTGACAATGTGGTATATTTTGCACTCTATGATATTTTTGAAATGTAGTATATATATCAATATACCAAATATAGTGACAATGTGGTATATTTTGTACTCTATGATATATTTGAAATATGGTACTATATATCAATATACCAAATATAGTCTATGGTATGTTTTTAGTATTTTTCAGCATATCAATTTAGTATATTTTCAGAATAATAAGGCATATTTATTGGGTAGAAGGGTATTTTAACGTTATGCCTCCAGCAAACGTAACAGTATTTTTCTAGTATATTTGTTTTGCTATCATTAAAATTATGTAGCGGGTATCTCACAGTCGTGCACCTTTGTTTGTAGCTTTCTTACTTGTTGTAAAATTAAAATGATTCTAATTATACTTAACAGTGAAAAATGAATTCATGCGCTGTTTGGCAGCATTGCCAAAAAATTAGAAATTGAGTGGCCCAAGTGCAATTAGTTGGGGCAGCTGTTGTTGCAAGTGGCAAGTGGGGCGAGGAAGGTCGCAAAAGGGAAGTCAGGCAAATCGACGCAAGAAGATCGACCAGTTGTAGTTATATATAGACAGGCTCTGACTGCACAGCTGCCTGCCAGCTTGCATTTAGCCATAATTTTCTTTTATTTTTTTTTTTTTTTTGTTTTTTCTAAACTTGCCTTGTGGGCAGCAGCAGCAACAGAGGCAGCAGCAACAATTACCAAATGAAAAAGTGGGAAACTGAAGGCTGCCTTTGCCTATGCCTATGCTTTGGGTTGCATTTTGGGTTGGGCTCAAGTCGAGTTGCCAGTTGCGAGTTGGAGTCGAGTCGAGTCTATTATAAAGTTTGTAGTCGCGTCCAGTTCAGAGCTGCATTTGATCTCTTGGCTTGATCTTGAACGTGCTCATCTGCCAGCCAGCCCTTCTCCCCTCCTCTTCTTTCAATAGCAAAAAGAGACCCAACTTGGTTTTCGTCTCGCCTTTTGCCTTGTGCTCGTGCTCTTGTTGTTGTTGTTGCTGTTGCTGTTTGGGCTGCGGCTGCGGCTGCTGTTGTAAATTGTTTTGTGAATTTGATATACTTGCAGGCTGTCCCTGCCCCTGTCCCCCTCTCTCCCTTCCCCACTCTCTTTTCTTGCTCTGTCTCTTCTGTGTGTACTTCATTATGGTTCGCGTATTGTTCGTTTACTGCCAGCGATTATGTTGTTGTTGTTGTTGTTGTTGTTGTTGCTGCTCTGCTATACTTGTTCATTAGTCCATGCCACAGCAAGCAGCAACAGCAGCATCGCAATGACAGTAGCCAGCTCCTATTATTGTTGTTCATAAAAAAGAGCAGAGTTCTAACTGCCGCCTTGGCAAAACTGTAATGCTGCCCCTCTCCCCTCCCCCTCCTCCACGTTTCTTTGCGATTGTCGCGTGTATCTTCTGTCTGTGTATCTGGCCGCTTGTATCTGTATCTTTACAAGCTGCAAATATGCCAGCGGCTGCTGCTGCTGTGACTGTGGCTGTGGCTGCTTATTGCTGATTATTTTTATTGCCTCTATGTGATTCATTATTTTCTTTTGCACACATTTCTTGGCTCTGTCAGTTGTGGAACATTGCGATAAGATGGCTATTTATTTTTCTTGTTGTTGTTGTTCTTGTTGGGTTTACTTTTAGTTTTTCTTGTCTCTTTCATCAACTAAACTTATTGAATTTTTAGACTATTGCATCATCGACAGCCTTTTGTTCATTTGCAGTCACTGTGCAAGTGAATCACGTTCATCATCATCATCATGATCTGTTTTTGTTTTGTGGTCTTCATCACATTCATCATTTACCCAAATTTCGACGCATTCTGCCAGCCCCTTTTGCGCTCTCTTTCGCACTTACTCTGTCTGTCTGGCTGGCTGTCTGCTCTCTCCATGACGTTGTCGTTTATTACGTTCGCTTCACATTTAAAATGCGCCTCCTTTCGGCAAACAAAAACAAGACAACACACTTGACTGTCATCGTCATCATCTTTACCGCTCTCTCATTTACTCTCTCTCGTTGGGCGCTCTCTCTGCAAAGCCGTCGTTTGGTTTGGGGATCTGCGCGTCGGCTCAGTGCAATTCGCGACTCCACAACGAGCAGTTTGATTTTCGCTACGGTTTTTTGCATTGTTAGAGAGTACACCGTTTGACGCTATAATTTTTTTTATTGTTGTTTGTTATTGTTATGCAGTATTTACTGCTGCCGGTATTCATTGACATTCAAATTGATAACCCGCAAATCAAAATAGACGCGCGTGTCAAACGCGCTCTCTCACGTTCGTTCGTTCGCTCTCTTTTGCAGTTTCGTTGACACGCTCAATTCGCTCCGATTGCATAAAAAGTAATGTGAAGTTGTTTCCTGAGTCGGGCAAAATAAGTTGCATAAACTGTCAAATGCGGTGCAACAGGAAGTGCAAATAAAAACAGAAATAACTAAAACTGTAACGACTATAATTCAAATCGAATAACATTTGCGCAACTGTGAAAAGTGCAATTAAAATTATGACAAATTATGGCATATTGCATTAGCAAAATGTGTTTCAAGGCTGGCTATTCCACTCACGTTCACACACACACAACTACACGTTATAAATATCAAAAGAACTTTCCCATGTGGCGAATTCACGTCTGACCGCAATCTGCGGCCATTACAAATATCGTCACCCCACGTTGAAAGTGTTAAAAATAAATCTAAAATTCACTCGGCGACAAATGCTCACAGCATAAGCAATATAAACATGTCGAACATGGAAAGATGACATTAAAAGTGTCATGGGAAAAGTCCACAATTATTAAGAAATTGGAGTAAATCACACGAGCGCACACATTTGTTTTTATTGTGCGTGCTCTACATTCTAAAGATATTCTATTTATACTTTTATTGGCACTAAGCGCTAAGTGAGAGAAAGAAAGCCTGCATTCCAATGGAAATTGCTCGACGCATACTTGCATCTCTCTGTGCATCCCTTTCGCACACCCGCGCAGCGGCTTATCAAAGTGCCAATAAGGGAAACATGCCCAGTTGACCTAAGGCGGCGACTACTTGCACAAAAGCCAACAGAATATTCTGCGCAAGTGTAGCTGATGCTGCTGCGACGCCGATGCCGACAACAACGAAAACTGAACGAACGTGCTCATCATAAAGCACCAGATTACACAAAAAGCAGTAGAGAGAGTGCGCACACACGAGAGAGCAGTCGGTCAATGGGCAGAGAGATACAGAGAGCAGCAAGCCCAAAAGAGAGCACACCATCGTAGGCTGTGACTAAAGCTGCGCGCGTCGTCGGTTAGTTAAGTTTAAGACGAGCAACCGAAGAGAACGACCGCTGGGTGCGTCGGAATGTAAAACGCGCCTCAAAACAGCAAAAATAAACTAGAAGCAGCAAAAGCACAAATCAAAACAAAAACAAACGATTAAAGAATAAATGTAAAATAAATAAATAAAACGACGGTCGGCACACCATATCAGATGTCAGTCGAGAGATAAAAATAAGCAAACGGTTGGAATATGTGTTTCGTTGTATATGCATAAAAAAATATTAAAACAAGCTGTGCGAATGCGATTCGATTGCAAAACCAAACTGACAGCACTTAACGAAAGGTGTGTGTTGTATGTGTGTGTGTGTGTGTGTGTGTGTGTGAGCCAGAGTGAGAAAGGACATGCAGGAAATTAATGCAAAAATAGAAAAATCATATTTGCGATTTTGCAATAATTTTCTGTTGCGCAAATGCTAGCGAAAATCAAAATTACTTATCGAATATTCTTTCACAATCCTTTTGCACAGTGTGTCGTGATGTCATGGTAATTGTATCGCTTATCAAAGACTGAAAATAACGATAACAAAAGCAAGAACAAAAAGGAAATACAAAGCCAGCGGAAAACGTCAATAAATACTTGCGAAATCGAAAGTCAATTGTAAATATACTGTGTGATAACAAAAAGAAGAAGAGGAAGATAAATCATGTTGTCCGAGGAGTATCAAGTGTATCTGGAGACAGCCTGGCAATGGATGAGCTATGTTCCTTATTTAGTAGTCACCTATGTGCTACTTACGCTGCTGCCCAAATCCCTGCTGCGCATGAAACGATTTGCAGATGCGGATTACGAGGCGAATCGCAATAAATATCATCGATGCTATGGCCCCGAATTGTGTTGTCATGTGCAAGGACTTGCCCAGGAGGCGACGCCTGTCAAGCAGAAGCAACGCAAACCCGTGACGCGTGTGTATCCCAAGCGACAGCAGCCCAAGGAGGTGAAGGAGGAGGTGCCACAAGTGGTGGCGCCACCTGTGAAGCGCAGCAATGTCACCAAGATTGCGCGCATGTTCGAATCGGGCACAGCGAAGCGACAGGTGAGCCGTGTGCTGCCCAGCACGCTGCCCGAGATACGAATGTTCGGTGCCAGCGAGGAGTCCAACGAGTCGACGCCGTGTGCCTCACGCAAGGGCAGCATTGCCACACAGCTGACGGCGCAGCTGCAACACATCGAACACGCCATGCAGCTGTGGCAGGAACTGGAGGAGGAGCAGCATCAACAGCAGCAGGAAAAGTCAAACAGCAAGCTGAGCGATTGGGAACCAATTTCCGTGCCCGTTGCTGTTCCCGCTTTGCGACGCACCCGCGGCACCTCGGCCACGCCCTCGACCGCCTCGCCGCTGTCCAGCTCACCGGAGCCCGCCTCCCCGGTGCTGTTGCGTCAGCCGCCAGCGTTGTGCTTGAAATCCAGCATGGAGGACATCTTTCAGGCCATCGCACGCAGCGCAGAAGAACCGCTTGAGCTTGTGGAGCAGACGGTTGACAGCGATAGCTTAGCGCCAGTTACCTGCATCGATGACATACTCTCGGAGCGTCGCTTCTCGCGTCCGTTGTCCGCTTACTCCATCACGGATCTGTTGAACGAGGAGCAGGAACAGTCGATCTATGTGAACGAGACGACGCTGCAGCCTCCCGCAACGCTGGCAACCAGTTGAGACCTTGCAACGTGTTGCACAGTCAGTCGGTCAATCAGTCGGAGTCGAGTTGAGTTGAGTTGAGTTAGTCGTGCCATCGAAAAAGACTTCCTGCCTCGCCACGCCCGCTTTCCCGCTTGTCTCTCTCTATCTTTATCACCCATCTTCCCTCTCTTTCTTTCGTCGTCATTCGCCTTTGTTTTGGAATGACTCAGAGAGTCAATAAAATGCACTCGCTTTGCGAATGAATGAGTGCAGTAAATGCATTCGCATTCACTTGTTATAAACATGTTGGCCACGCCCCCTTCCACCCGCCCCTCGACAACTTGTTGTTTTCTTCCCCATTTGCATTTGCAATTTGTTTGTTTAATTGATGAAAACTTAAACAAATGGAAATCGCATCGACAATAAAATAAAAATGAAATTTCTCTAAAATATTCTATTTGATTTTCGTTGTACTTATGCTTAATTAATAAATTTTAAATATTAAATGTATTTAATGCAATGCCAAACAAAACACAAGAAAAATCTCAAGTGATGTCACGAGAATTGTAAATACGCTAGAAATGAAACTGATAACTAAATAAATATTAAGTATACGACACTATATAAGAAGATTTCACTATGAATTTCTAGTATTATTTAGTTAAACTGTATGCCACAATAAATATACATATATATGCAATACAAAACTATTAAACATTATTATATAAAATATACTCTATTCGTTTTAACAAATGGCTTTTTTGCGAATTTCTTCTTCACTGCAACAGAAATTATAAACAATTTTGATTGTGGGTTAATTATAGCAACACGTTTCGCAGCTGTGCTAGCAATTTGTTTCAACAATTTATAAATGCAATCTTTGCAGCGGGGTATTATGCGATTAATGAACAAACTCTTAACTGTCTGAGTTGTGACTCTTTGTGAAGTTATCTCAAGGAAACTCTTGCGTACAGTTGCTCCACTTCTTTTGAGTTATCTGTGAATTGAGACGGATTGGAGTTGGGTTGATTAATTACTTTACAGACATGAGTGTAAGATATCATAATAGATATTTTATTGAAAGGAAATATGTCCATATTACACTAATCTCAATGCTTCTTATAATTCTTTAAACTATTCTATTCTTTATTAAAAATAAATTTTACATATTGTGCCAATATTAACTTTTCTCATAACTTTTAAAGTATTCCGATCGTATTGTATTAAAAATAAATTGGAATATTATGCCAATCTTAACTCATCTCATAATACTTTATCAATTTCAATCTGATTTCATTTCTCAAAAGAAAATATACATATTATATCAATCTTAACTGGCGTCATAATTCTTTCAAATCTTTTGATCATTTTTTATTGATTAAAATTAAATTTGTTAACTATTTCAATTTAATTTCTTATATTAAACTTAACTTAATAATTCTTAAACTATTTTGATTTAATTTAATTTATTTATTTTAAATACCCATATTTTTCATATAATTCCATCAATTGTTTCGATCTTATTTCATCTGCTTCTATATTATAATTTGCATAAAATACCATAAATACCACATTTATACTATAGTAACAATCTCTTCACATTCTATATCTTAAATACCAAAATACCATATTTTTACTATAGTAATTATTTCTTAGCAACTTCTTTGCCATGATTACGTTTTAGTTTCTTGAGCTGTCTTAATCTTATTTCATATTCTTCTATAAATACCAAAATACCACATTTTTACTATAGTAAGAATCTTTTGCTTTTCTCTTTGCCTCTTGCCCAATTTACAGGGTATTTTTTAGCATCTTGTACCTCTTTCAAGTAAGCTCAATGTGTAGCCAAAGCGTGTCTGCAAAACAAATTGACGCAAATCAAAGTTTTGCTTTTATTTTGTTGCGCTGTTTATTCATTAATTATAAACTGACGCTCAGCTGTAAGAGGAACCAAAAAAAAATACTGAATATACAAGAAATTATTGTTATAAATCTTGCAAGTTATTAAATTGATTTGCTGTTAATACTTTGACTGATGAGTTAGTTGAAGAGAAAGGCAGCTAAAGGGATTAAAATATATAGTTTTTCACTACAGTTCTTTATAAACAGACAGAGAGAGATAGCAAGAGAGATGCTCGAGTTTCTATCTGAGTGCAAAATGCCAATGAACTTTGCCCGGTTGCAAAGTGGCAAAGTGGCTGGCAGCTTATCAATGCTGCCTCTTTTAGTTGCACAATCAACTGAATTAATTCATAACAAGTGAATACACTCAGTGACTAGATGAATGCGAATGCAAATGGGAATGCGAATGAAAATGGAAACGTTTCAATTGAGTTTTGATTGTTTTCCATAATGGATAGAAATACATTTCTAGCCTACAGCTCTTGAACTTGGCCCAAAACGAAGTGATTGGCAAATCAAACAACATATTTGCAGACTTTTATTGAAATCATTTAATCGATGAAATATGCTAATTTTAGCATAAAAAAAAGAGTTAAGCAAATGTGTTGTTGTTGTTGTTGTCAATGTTTGCAGCTGTCTCAACAACCAAATTTAACATTTTTTCGATTGTCTTCTTTCGGTGTTTATTTGGCGTTTAGAGGTAGCTTTTACCCATTCTTTTTTTTTTTTTCTTTATTGAATGTTGTTTATCAAATTTAACGCGGATGATTCATCAACGCGTCGTTTCAGCTGCTCAATGAAGTGTGGAGAGGGGAAGTGCGGAGGTCAGTTTCATTGTGTGATGACACACACAAAAGCCGCAATCAAATTCAGGAGAATTCAGTTCTCTGTTTTGATATCGACGTGGAAGAGTCGCCAAGGTCGTGAATAATGCGAATCATTTACGAATATCCGTAAACAGTTAGATACGATTGAGTTGAATTCAGTTCACTTCAGTTGACTCTCTCTCTCTCTTTCACTCTTTATATAATAATGTCGCATGTAATCACAAAAGCTGCGCCAATAATTGCCATTCATTCCAACTGTGTGTGGCACAACCAAACAACAAGCGACGACAAACACGCTGATAAAAAGAAAATTCAATTAAACTATTTACTTAGTTGTTATGCAATAACAAATACGTTAGTGAAGCGGGAGAAAGAGTGAGAGGCAAAAGTACATATATCAACTGGTAAATGCTATCAAAGATATGTATTAAGACTGTCCCTTCAAATAGATAAAGTATGAGGAAAGAGCTGACAGTTAAGTACGTTTAAGTCTAGTATAAAGAGTTACTTCGCTATAGTGAATTTGTGTAGATAAGAGCTACAAATTTGCAATATAAAATTGCATTTATTTGAAAGGAATTACTCTAAATTAAATATTTTGCTAATTTCATAAACTTCATTTAAAAGCTGTAATCATAGTATAGAATTTGCATAGCATTTTTACCTAATTTAACGTAATAGACCCTTTCGCTTTGATTTTTATATTATTTAAAATAAACTTGTTTAAAATTTATCTAGAGAAATTTGAAATTAATTTCAATATATAAAATTCAGTAAAAAGATTAAAGTAAATTTTTAAACTCATAGTATGTAATTGTTTACCAAACTTAGTATAACCTTTTGCTGAACTTTTCAGAAATTATTTAGAGAAATTAATTAATTAATTTCAATATATAAAATTCTATTTAAAAAGTGTTAGTAAATTTCTAAACTTTTCGTAAATTGTTTTTTACCAAACTTATTAGACCCTTTTTCATCGTTGTATGAGATCAGACAAATACAACTTTCAATATTGATTTAAAAGTCTTAATCATAATCATCAAGTTTTTCATAAATTGTTGTGTTTACACAATTCAACAAGCTCACTAAATGCTTTTTACTATTTTATAAAGGGCCTAATCGAATACAAAAATTCGTACTTTTATTTCAGATTTTACGCAGTGAATCTATTATATAGTTTTTTCTATTGTCAATGCGCCATCTTAACACAATTTGATAAACTGAATAGACTCTTTTTATTTCACAAACTAAAAGGTCGCATAGTATACAAAATTTTGCAATATTTTTCAGTACTTTTATTTCTGATTTTACGCAGTTATAGTATTCTATATTGTCTAAAGCACTTCTGATTTTCTAAATATTCATCGTTTACGAATTTCTATAAATAATTTGCCTGGGATGTGTTCAACGTAGCGTCTCAAGACTGTTTTGACTTTTAAGGTGTGTGTGTTGTTTTTATCAGCATTTTATTGACATTTTTAGAATGAGTTATGGCCCATTACCTTTTTGTTTTTATTTGTGTTTGTGTTTTGTAAATGCTACCTGCTTCTAATTTATTTCCCTCTCAGTAGAGTCTCTCCTCGATCACTTTTGAACCGATGAAGTTATCGCTTTTCTATGATCTGCTAATATTTGCACTTAATTTGCGGCTTTGACTTCAAAACAAAAATGTAGGTAAACAAATGGATTCGCTCTCGCTGTAAAACTTATTTTGTTATCTCTCTCGAGTTGAAGTCTCTCTGGTTCTCTCTCCTAATCTATCTCGCTCTCTAGTCTCCTGAGTGCCTATTAATCAGTGCTTGATAGTAGCTTATCTTATCAGCTCTCTCTCCCTCTCTCTCTCTATCATTGTCGTAGGTGTTTCCCCCTCTCAGTGTCTCTCTGATTTGTAGGTGACAGCAACGCACTCGATTGTCGCAGCTCAGTTTATGAATCCGCGGCGCGTCGTTAACAACTTCCGAGATACAATTGCGCATCAATTTGGCTGACTTCAATTAGCCAAGTTTGCTTTTTGGCTTAAAGGTGTGCCGCGAATACAGTTAGCACACACAATATGCAAAAAGTAAAACTGGTAAAGAGGCTTTTTAAAACGTGTAACTAACTCAATTCTCGAGCTGTTTACAAAACTCTCATTTGACTAAACGAACGAACTTTGCTAATTCAAGTGACTAAAAGGGGTCGTCGATGTGTCTGAGTCATCTTATTGGAACAACAACTGGGTATAACCCGACTTTATGGACTGCTCTATGGCCATAAACAAAAACATTAGCAACTGCGACAACAACAAACCGTTTGGGCCATGCCCAATTATGGCTTGATTGATGGCCATTTTTGTAATCATTTTGTGCGCTTTTATTTTCTTATTAATTTGAGAGATATTTTTCGATTGTTGTTTTTTCCTGATTTGAAATTTCTTTATTTGCATTTCGCTTTTTGGCGCCGATATTTGAGTGGGTGTTACGCCCCCTCCCGTTAAGCGGACAGTTATGGCAACCCCCTCAAGGTCTTCCACTGCTAAAAGTGTGGAATATTGCTAAGCTAACTGGGCTTGAATTGGCAAATATGATATTACTTTTGGAATGTAGCTGAGTAAAGGCTTAATAAGTAAAAGTCATACAAACAATTGCTTGAGGTAGTTTACTATGATATATAACATATACATATGTGGGTGGCTAGCTTATCTTTGATGGATGTTTATCTACAACTGTCACTTGTAGCTTTCCATTCCCATTTACATTAAAAGCTGTTATGCACTTAGGAGTAGATTTTTGATAGACATAATTTCTTTATTTAAATGAAGAATAGGAGCAACAACAATTTGGTTAGGTCAATTGAAACCTTTTTGGCATTATGATTAGTTTTACAGTAATTACTTTTATTTAAATATATTCTAATTCTTGTAATACATTTAGATAAAAATAAGTGGGGTTCAACTAATCGTTACTTTACTAGAATAATAGCAAATGAATTGCTACAAGCGAAATTATTTTATTATGCAAAAAGATAGTGCAGACTTTCTTGGACTTTTCAACTTAAAAAGATTCATTTCATGTAGGAAACAAAACTTAGTTAATTATAAGTGTTCTAAATGTGTAATTTAACTTTCATTTTAAATCTCTTTTTTTTCTTTATCTACTTCTCCTTACAGGAATCACTTTCTTTGGCGCATTCGCTCTCCGATAAACCTTTGCCACCATCACCACTAATCGCAAGCTTAGAAGGCGGCAAAGTATCTGATCGATTGGGTAAACTCCGGTTCAACTCAGAGAACTGGAAGCAGCGCGTAGGTAAGACAAACACCTTGTAAAACAGATAGAAAACTAGCTTTGTATTCCCCCTTCTATATATGCCTTTCATACTGAAATCTTCTAAAGGAATAAAATAACTGAAATACAAGTAGAATATTTCCAAAACCTGGAATACATTTTAAAAGAAAAGGGAATATTCTGTTATTAAAATATTCCCAAAACCAGGAATTAAAGTCAAAACGAAGAGGGATATTCTGCCATTTGAATATTCACCAACCGAGGCACTGAATTAAAAAGAAAGAGGAATATTCTACTTGTATTCCTTACTAATTCTTCCCTTGAAGTAAAAGGGAAGAGGAATATTCTATTTGTATGCCTTGTGAAGTCTCATCAATTCACTTTCTTTCTTTCCTTCTTACATTCTATTACCTTCAATTCCTTGGTGCAACTGTCTTCTTCCCTTCTCAACTAATCTTATTTTCGCTCCCTCTTCCTCAGAACCAACTGATGCCAAGAAGTACACAGTCGCCGGACGACTGCAGAAGAAGTCGCAATCGCCCGTTGAGCTGCAGTTTGAGCGTGCACCCAACGATGCCGCCAAGAAGTGTCCCATGCTGGAGGTGCGCAGTGCCAATCAGCCGCAACTCGGTCTGGCTAAGAGTCCCTCGATGATGGTGGGCAGCACAAACACGAAGATCGCAGCACAGCGTAGTCTGAGCGTGGTCAATGCACAGGATGAAGAACCTTCTCTCAGTCGCAGCAACAGCAGCAGCTCCGATTCGGATGCCGAGCGGAGTTCGCCACGCAATGCGAAGCTGGACAAGGAGTTGGCCAACAACAAGAGTGCGGCAGCTGCCACAAATATTGGGGCACGTATACAAGTACCGCGTCTGGATGATGAGGAGACCTTCGAGAACTTCTTTGCCTCGCAGTCGAAGAAGCCGGAGAACAGCGAGGAAACGCAGCTGGAGATTAGCGCGTTTGATGAGATTAAACCCACAGAGCGGTAGGTTGAAGGACTTTTTTAAAGTGTGGCTAGATTGATATCACTTATTTCTCTCTCACAGTCTGGTCAGCAAGCGCAATATACAAGGCCCCAAGGGACGTCGAGCCGCACGCAATCCACTCAAGAGTTTGGCCCAACGCAGCGACATTAGCTCCGAGTACACAGAGATCAAAACTGGCATCGCCGAGCGCGAGTTGCGTCGCCAGAAGCTCGAGTCATGTGAGTCTGAAATCTCTTTTTCTACTTCATTCAACTAATCTTTTTTTTCCTTTCTCTATGCAGATGGACAACGCGGCAATCTGGCAGCTGAGGCCATTGCAGGACTCGCCTCCATTGAGGACTTTAAGGCAGTGGCATTGAAATCTTCGTCGCTGCCGCTGCAGCAAATGTGGCTGCCCCACAAGTCGCTGATGCTGTTGCATGTCAAGGGACGCACTCACGTCCAAACACGTCTCGTGGCTCCCAATCAACTCTCGCTGAATCGTGGCGATTGCTTCATTCTAGTGGCTGGTGCACAACTTTTCCGCTACGTCGGTTCCTTTGCTAATGTCATAGAGATCTCGCGCAGCAAGAAGATTTGCGCTGCCATCGTGGAGAACAAAGATCTAGGCTGCACAGCTGCCCAAGAAGTTATACTCACCGATGGCAAGTATGTGAACGAGCGGCAGTGGCGTCAATTCTGGACGCTGCTTGGCCAGCCGGATGAACAGCAGCTGCAGCAACCGGAGATTGCGGATTGCGGCCATGCGGATGAAGACGATGTATTCGAGAGCAGTTTGATTGAAACAAACAAGATCTACGAGTATCAGGATGAGACGCTGGTGCCTCTGGACAAGTATTGGGGCTGCATTCCCAAGGTGGAGATGCTCGACACTCGCAAAGTGCTCGTCTTTGACTTTGGCAGCGAACTCTATGTGTGGAATGGCAAGAATGCGCCTTCGGATGCCAAGCGCGCTGCCATGCGTTTGGCACAGGAACATTTCGGAGCCACCGATGCTGCTGACTATGCCCAATGCTATTTGAATCCACTCAACTACGCTGCTATTGTCGGCAGACGCGATTCCACAAAGTATGCGAAGCGCACAGCGGAGCGTCCCGATTGGTGTGTGCTCGGCAAGATTACACAGAACATGGAGACGGTGCTGTTCAAGGAAAAGTTCAGCGATTGGCCCGAGTTGGAGCGTGAGGATCTCGAGAAGGATTATCTGGCGAATGGAGTGCATGTAGTGCGTGCTCTCAATGGCGTCGCTTTGCACAAGGGCGAAGCGTATCAGGAACCGAATTTGGTGCTCGAACAATCGAATCTGGGACGTGGCAACTTCTACTATGACAACGACACAATGCGGCACTTTGATGTCATCACCAAGTCCACGGACAAGTGGCAGATACACGAGTTCAACTTTGATTCAGCCGAAGCACGCGAGGATTATGCGCATTTCTACTCTGCAGAAAGCTACATTGTGCGCTGGGTCTATCAGATCTCGGTGACAGTGCGAGAATTGAGTGGCAAGGTCTCGAATCGCAGCACTGTGGGACGCGATCGTTGCGTCTACTTCACCTGGCAGGGTCAGGACTCGAGTGCCAACGAGAAGGGCGCCGCAGCGTTGCTCACCGTCGAGCTGGACAAGGAGAAGGGCGCCCAGATGCGTGTGGCCCAGGGCGATGAGTGCACCGCCTTTGTGCGTCTCTTCAAACAGCTGTGGCAGCATCAAGGACGCAAGGAGCAGTGTCTGGCTCGGCGTACCAGCTGGCGTTTGTATCAGCTGCAAGGCAATGTGACCGAGGAGACGCTGCTCAAGGAAGTTGCCTGCGAATCGCGTCAGTTGCGCTCACGCAGCTCGATGCTGCTGTTGCATGGAGCCGAGGGGCAAGTGTTGCTCTGGCATGGCTGCAAGAGTGCCGCACACACACGCGCTGTGGCTTTGGCTGCAGCTGAGGCACTCATCGAGCAGCTGCCCACGGATCTGTTTAGCTGCGAGAGTGCCACACTGCTGCAGATCGAAGAAGGCGAAGAGAACGCTGTGTGCAAGCAGGCCTTGGGTCTGGAGGAGCAGCGCAACTATGGCAGCTTGCTGGGCAACAGCAAAATCTACGATTATACGCTGCGACTGTTTAACTTCTCGAGCACACAGGGCATCTTCAAGGCAGTTGAGTTGATGGACCCTCTTCGCTGTCAGGATCGCCACAGTCCGTATCCGTTTGCACAGGCGCAGCTGTACAATGCACGACAGCCAACCATCTTTCTGCTTGATGATGGGGATGAGCTGTGGTTGTGGATGGGCTGGTGGCCACTCGAGGATGTTAAGAGTAAGTTGTTGGAGTTATCCATATTATAGTGTGATATTAATTGTGTTGTGTACTTTGCAGTCAACTCGGAGGAGCGCAGCAGTCCCACCAACGACAATCGTGCGGGTGTCAACCGCTTGATCTCAGAGCGACGAGCTGCCCTCGAGACGGCCGTCGACTATTGGCGTGCCAAGCACGGCGACAACGAGGCCGCCGCCTTTCATGGCATCAAGGGACACGTTGTCTGGGCTGGACTCGAGCCGCTCGCTTTCCGCGCACTCTTCCCCGACTGGACAGAGCGCGAGGATGTGCGTGAAATCAATCTAGAGGTGAGTCTGATTATTCTTCCTTATTGTAACAACTGTTTAATTTGAATTGTTCTTAACAGGACGGGCGCAGCGATGTGGCCACGCCCATTAGCGAAATGCTCGCACAAATGACCCAAACCGAGTATCCACTGGAGGTGCTAAAGGCGCGTCCGCTGCCCGAGGGCGTGGAGCCCACACGACTGGAGCTCTATTTGAGCAGCGATGATTTTCAGCTGGCGCTTGGCATGAGCCGCGAGGAGTTCGAACAGCTGCCGGTGTGGAAGCAGACCAAGCTGAAGAAGGAGCGCGGACTCTTCTAGAAGAAGAGAGATCGGATCTACTAAGAAATGCAACCATATAGACTTGAACACAATCACAAACAAAATAACTTTTGTATGCACATTTACAATCTCGAAAGAGAACTTAATGTATTTCGATTAGAACTATTTACAAACACACATACACACTCTCACGACCACAAGACGTGCGCATATCCTTATATACTCTGTACTCTCTCTATTAACTATTATACACAAACTCATCCTTTATATATACACACACATTTATATATATCCTTTTACACATATACGCATATGTATACATATTTATACTGCGACTGCACTGAGCTATGCAATAAACGCAAATTCAATTCGCTTCATTCGAAAATGCCCTTTTATCGCGAGAGTTGATCAATTTTTACCTGTATATAATGATAAGCTATATATATATATTCTATATGTATTCATTTCAAAAACGACTTTAACAAAATTCGCATTTGTTTAATAACTGCAAAGCACCAAAAGAAAAGTAACCCAAGAAACAAAAACCATCGAGCTCTCGTTAATTTTATATTGTTTTCGTTTATTCGAAATTCGATTTTAATCTAGTTTTATTTTTTGCCTATTTTAGTATTTGTGTTTTATTATGTTACAACCTTATTTCTACTATATATTATAGTTTTTATTAAATAAACATTTATGCAAAAATGTTCAAAAAATACCTTTTAGTTTGTTTATTATTTACAAGTATAAAATAATACTGATTTTATTGCCAAGGAAGCAGAAAAAACCTGTTAATTCAATAGATGTAAGGACATTTTGAATATCCTTTGATGGTCCTTACCAAGAGCTTTTGTTTCACACCATTTTTGTTGCAATATAGAGGTATCACCAAAAGGTCCTTGTAAATTTCATATCTGGAGGAACATTAAGGATCATTGGATGCCAATCCATAGTCCCGCTTCCCACGAGTTCAAAAAGGTAAGTCACTTATATAAGCAATAGATTTCAAACCCGTTAGAGCTTTAAATAAAATGGAATCCAGTGAAGAAAACAGGCTCTGGTTTCGGCATAGCCTTACGAATTTTCAAAATATTTGTTTTGCTAGACTCCTAAGCACGAACTCTATCGATTTGCATCAAATAAGTATGGGGTCATCTAAGAATCCGACACTTGTAAAATTTCAGTCTGAGGATGACAAAATTTTGGTCGAAATCATAATATCCTTTGTAACTCCGAAACTGCAAGGACGATTGGGACCATTTTTGGTAGACTGATAGGGCTACTTAAAAGATGTAGTTTGACACCACTTTTATCCTGATCCTTCAAAGGACACTCGAGTTAGAGCCAATTTTTTAAAATCGAAAAAGTCCTTGTAACTCGGCTGTTTTAAGGACTTTTAAGGATTTTATTATTACAATCAACTCCTATTGACATTCTATATCGATGTGCCAAAGGACATCCCGATCGTCCTTGAAATGGCCGAGTTACAGTGGTTTTTCGGGTTTTTACGAATTTTTTGCATGCCTCCCCCTTAGAAAAATTTGAGGTGAAATTTTTTATGTAAATTGGAAAATCCTTGAATGCCAGTCGGTAGTTACGCTTCTAAGGAGCACAGAAAAGTGTGTCCTTTTGAAATCGAAGAAATATCCTTGGAGTTATAGCTAAAAGAAGAATGTCCTTTGCAGTATTTTAGCTCTAGTTCCGCCAAATCCTGGCAGATTTTCGCAGGATAAGTTGTAATCGACTTACAAGGACATGCGCCATCGATTGGCATTCAAGGATTATGGGATTATGAAAGGACCACATGACTTGCATTTTTGGCTTGCCATCAGCCAGTTACTAATAAGTGTTGCATACTTTTAGGATGTAATTTTTACTGACAACCAGCCAGATTCCAAAAAAGTATTGCATACTTTTAGGATGTAATTTTTACCTACGACCCGCCTGATACCAAAAATTAATTGCATACTTTTAGGACGAGCCTCAAATAAATCAACAACGCCAGCATTAAATTGTATTCACTAAAACATTTTGTATATTCTTAATTCTTAAAATTAAATAATGTCTATGAATTAGCTTATACTGTAAATTTGAAAAAGAATCTAATTTTTTGTTCTAAAGGTAGATTTTTATATCGAACACCCGAGATAATCCGCTCCAACGCCATTCCGTAGCCAGAATGGTTAATTTACGACCCCTTTTGGATTTCACAAATGAGGCGGGAGACGAGCTCGCAACAGGCTTTTTGACGATTCTTGGCAACGGCCATGACTTCCTCGTGGTTGGCCTCTTCGTCCTTCTTATCGCTGTATTCGATGGGGCACTTGTTGGTGATCAAACTGAAGGCAAACACTTTCATGTCGCAATGGCGGGCAGTGATGACCTCGTGCACCGTGGACATGCCCACCGCATCGACGCCCATCATGCGCAGTGCCTTAAGCTCAGCAATAGTCTCATATGTGGGACCACCCAGGCAGGAGTAGACGCCGACATGGATATTCGATTCGATGCCCATCGTCTTGCCAATCTCAATAGCCTTGTTGATCAGATCCCGGTTGTACGAGTTGACCAGAGCGGGGAAACGTGGACCGAAGCGAGGATCGTTGGGACCCTGAAGCGGAGAGTTGCCAGCGAAACCGAGCATATTGACATGATCGTGCATCAGCATAATGTCGCCCACATTGAACTTGGGATTGATGCCACCAGCAGCATTCGTGGCAAACAGATACTCAACACCGCAAAGCTTCATGACGCGCACAGGCATCGAGCACTTGGCCAGGGGATAACCCTCATAGAAATGGAAACGTCCCTGCATGGCCATCACATTGGCGCCCTCCAGGGTGCCGACGACCAGCTTGCCAGCATGACCCTCCACTGTGGAGACGGGGAAGTTGGGAATCTTCTCGTACTCAAAGACCTTGGCATCCTGAATGATGTCGGCAAGCGAGCCGAGTCCTGAGCCGCAAATAATGCCGATCTTGGGACGAATGCCAGCGCGCTTCACAATGAAGTCGGCAATCTCTTGAATCACCTCATAGGGATACCTGTGGAGACACAAATTAATTAGTTTTACGTTGCCAAATAGTTAGAAAATAACGAAGAAAATCAATTTGAAGACAGGTACATTTTTATAAGAAAACAAAGAGTGACAAAGAGACGTCGATATGTTCGCAACTGCGAAGTATAAAACACTGGAAGATATTTTTCACATTTGATTTTTACATAAACAAAATAATGACTTTGATAAAAGAATAGGTAGATACAAATGACAATTAGTTTGATGAATCAAAACAATAGTATGAGTATAAATATAGACAGACAAAAAGTACAAGAACGTGAACGAGAACGTTTAAGATTACAAGACGAGCCACCAGCAAAGTGGGGCTGAGAGATGTAAACTAGAATATGAGTAGACGCGCATTGGGACACACAATCACAACGATAAGGAATTGATTGGCTACAAACGTGTCTTCATTCAATACGCGAAGGGCCCGCACTTCCTCGGGCGATAGTGAGCATTGGATACGATTGTTATTGTCGCTGCAATTGTTAGAAAATTGACAAAATGAATTTCCCTTGAGGTAAACAATAAAGTAGATTCATATCTGGCATTGATTGCTACAAACTATCAGTAATTATAACGATAAATATCAATAGTCTTGCCAATTGTGAAACTTATCTTTAAAAAACGGATCCTTTTTTTTGGAGCTTTTTTGAAATTCAATGATACGTTTCCTTTAAAACCCTTTTTAAATAACGATAGTATGTAAATATTGCATCGATAGTATATAGATATTGAGTTCATATATCATTATTTCGCATATTTATATGTATTTTTCTCCCTCTTTTTGAATTAGTTCTTTATAAATAACTTAGTTAAATCAAAAACTGAAAACATTAATCAACTAAACTAATGGAATGTTGTAACTATCGATAGTTGGTATATGTAACGCTCCGCTTGGTCTAGCATTCTAGACTCAGACAATCTAGTTTATTGACGTTTTATTTGTTTTGATTGACAACTAAACCCCCGATCCTCTTGAAGCCCCCCAACGATCCACGTGCTGCAATCTCAATGGGCGTTTCGTCAGCATTCCTTGCGAGCTGATAATCTTTTAATCATTAAAAACCGATTGTATAATTACCTAATAGACACACAAAAATTATAATACTTAATTTGTGGCACACTATCAGACTTATTGACGCAATCACGCGAAATCTGCCAAACCGGCTATGCAAAAGAGTAAGAATCAATTTGGGGATAAGCATCCAGAACATATCTCTTTGATGTTTGAAAATGCCAACAGATATGTTAGAAGAGAACACGCGACACAAAAAATGCGACGCAACAAATAAAATAAAAATTTAATTTAATAGAAAATTAAATGGTTTAGAGACTTGCGAACCAGTTTCGCAAGTGAATCGACGAAATTGGCTAGAAGCAAACCAGACATGGCCAAAATAAACACTTGAAGCTATTATCAGCAGCTAGCCGTCAAGCCAATTACCCAAGATGTTTGTTGACTACGCCGACAGAGACCACATATCAAGTATACGACCAGCAAGCAAGATAAAGGCCTATGTCAAGATCGCGACACACGCCCATTTTGGGTAACCAATCAAATGTTGACGGTGTTTACTTGGTTAACTGGGCCAAAACACGTTGCATAAGCACGCGAACAACTATCAACCATTAATCGCTGTTGCTATTGTTTGCTAAGCTAAAGCTGGAGCTGAAACTGTAGCTCTAGATCTGACCGGATCGTATCTGAGGGCATTAGCATTTGTAGGCGCGAGCAAGCATTATCAAAAGACAAGCAGCTCTCACTCTATTGAAGACGTCGTCGCGATGTCTTTTTAATGGGACAACGTTTTCGTTTCGATTCGATTTAATGAGCCAACGAGGGCTACGCAAATTGATAAGCTGAGCTAGCGTAGCTCAGCAGCTCCCCCAGTAGCTGTTTTGAATTATAAATAAATATAGAAATCAAATACAAAACTGCCTTAATTTATGCTTTGGGCTTCTGCTGATACGCAGCGGCAAGATCAAGGACAGAGTTCAGAGCATTTCAATGACGACAGCCTTGCCCTTAAACTGCTGATTTGAAAATAATCATAAGAAGAACTCAATTAAAAAGTGCAAAAATTGTAAGAGAGTCATGATGAAGAACAGAAGTAGAAGAAAAAAGTAAAAAGCCAACTCCAAGACAACATCGAGAGACGCGGAGACTTACAGCAAACTCTGCGGTGTTGGGACTACGAGTTCCTCCTTGTGGCCACCGCCGCCCTTCTTGTCGAGGCAGCTGTTGCCGGCCTTGTTGTTGGCGCCTCCTTGCTTCGAGCAACAGTCGCGAGAACACATCTTAAAGTTGCCTACCTTTGGCAGTTGTTTACTAATCAATGTGAAGATCGCACGCGAAATGGACATATGATTTCGAATATTAATTTACAAATTTCGATTCAAAAAAAAAAAATGAGCAAAATATTGGAATTTTGAATTTGGTTGCCTGGATAGTGCTTGGCTTACTACTAACTGGGGTGAAAACTGTGTCTCAACTGTGTCAAGGCCTGTTGAGCTGCATACAAATGTATCGATTTTCTTTCTTTTTGTAGCTGCGGTGCATTCAACTTACAACTTAATAATAGCCAAACAATTAGTTGGGTATACATAGTTAGTATGTCAAGCGGGTTCCGACTTCGTCTTTAGCTAAGAAGGGCGTAAGGATAATAGCTGTAACCTTGTATTTAAAACGCACGCAACTTGCCATCAACTATCAATTATAGTTGATTGAAGTTTAACTAGTTGTTGGCGTGCCCCCTCCCGGTCGGAACCACGCCCCCTTTTTCTTGTATTCTTATTGGAACTTACGTGTGCAGCTCCTGTGCGGTGTATTCAACGGGTTTACTGTGTCCATTGCTGTTGCCATTCGTGCCATTGCTGTTGCTGTTGTTGTGATTGCCATTGCTGGTGGCCACGTCACCATTGGAATTATAGCCCGTCATTATTGTTGTTGTTTTATGGTTTGATAAGCCAAGTTATATAATCAAAGATATCTTTTTTTTTTGTTGGATATCGCGTTCAAGAAAAACTTTCACAATACACGACGCTGATTGTAAATCAGTTGTTGCGTTTGTTTATCACATAAACAAATCAAATTTAATTTAAAGCACAAGTGAATTCTTCTGCTCTTTGTTATCTCGTTGCGTTCCGTTCCGTTTGCTTTGAGATTCTCCTTTATTGTGATTACTCGTTCGCGTTCACACAAAATTCCTGCTGCGATCTCTCAGTTTTCTCCTCTTGACACTTGTTGTCTGCTCGAGCGCACCTTGATAATTGAGCGGCGTCGTCGCTGGCGCCTTTGCTTTTAAGCCGCAGCCCACAAGCAAGCGTCGAAGTCGACGTCGCAGTTACTGTCGCAGTCGCAGTTGCTGCGCAGTCGACGTCTGCGCCTCAGCTGTTGGTGTTTATTGTTCAATATTCAATTGAGGAGCTGAATGGTCTTGCTCTCTTCTTCTCCTGATGATGCTGTGACGTTGCCATAAACCGGAATCGTTCTGCACAACTGATTCAATTGAGTGAAATTTCAACAATTTCTAAATGAAAATCACAATAAATAAATAGCAAGAAACACTATTAGTTGCAGAATTTATAAAAGAGGAAAGATAAAAACAATTCCTGAAACACTTGTTAATAGTAGCAATAATAATCGCACAATAAACCCAATTATAGTCATCGGACTTATATGACTCGCGATATAGGCAATTAAAAGTCATTTTTTACGATAAGATTGCAATACCTAAGGGTATTAAAGACATGACTCTTGGAGGGCTGCTAAGCATTATAACAGCTGTAGTTTGTTTTTTTACTCACTCACACATCATTTGCGCATTTTCTGGCTATTTTTAAAACAACATTATGTTTTTTTTTTGTGTTTTTTGTAATAAGCAAAATGTATATTTTTTTCTGTGTTGTCGCTGCTTATCAGAGGGGAGCAAAGCATCAAAACAAGTCGGAAAAATTGTGTGAATATTGAAATCATGCGATTTATTTTGATAAGGTCGCAGGCTAAACAAATAAAATTTTGCCTGTTGTAATCGGAACTGCAAGTTGAATCACCTGGCAACAACTCTCACATAATTACAGCTAACAACCACGTGTAGTTCCTATAAATTCCAGACAGAATGTAACACTAAATTTTGTCTACGAACTATTTTAAGTAGTACTTGATAGTAGCTGTAACTACCTACAAAAATATATACTAAATGACTGACTGTTATCAGTGCATTGTCAATGGGGGGTCTAACGTCAATGAGATTTTATTATTATTGTATTTATACCCGGTAGCCTTAGGGTAGAAGGCTATTAGAACTTTGTGCCGACAGGAAACAGGCAGAAGGAGGCATCTCCGACCCTATAAAATATATTCATCAGAATTTGCGATCGGATAAAAATTGTATAAACTATTTAAGAAATACTTTTGAGTGGAGAAAAGCGTCTTCTTAGTTGCTTTGACTGATAATGAGGTATATTTTACTGCTCTATGGTATATTTTGAATGTAATACTACGAGTATATCAATATACCAAATATAGCCATCGGTCCAATTTTAGTGCTTTATGGTATATTAATTTGGTATATTTTTAAAAACAATACCACACATTCTTAAATATACAAAATTTAAAATACCGCAAATATACTAAAATTATACTGAAGGCTGTATCTAGAATTAAATATTTATATTGACTCAATACAAATACATCCTTCGGTATATTTTTAGTATTTTTGCGGTATATTAATTTTGTATATTTTAAAAAGATTCCCGCACATTCTTAAAGTATACAATATATAATATATATAAGAATTAATAATATAAAAATATACTGAAAGCTATATTTGTTTTGTTTCTATTCATAATGAGTATCGGGTATCTCTCAGTCGAGCACCCTCGACTATAACTTGTTATTAATATTTTTTAATGGACCACCACGATGCGAATTGCATTGTGTGAAGTAAACAACTTTATGGGTTGTTTTTACAAGACAATGCGACACTTTCCAGGAATTTATTAATCGTTCCATCCTTCATTATGATGCAGCATAAACTAAATAAGAAAATATGTTTCAAATGAAAACTATTCAGAGAACATATTTCAAGTACCTGCAACACAAAAACTGGCTGCTGACCGGCATGGAAAATTCCCAATTGATAACACACAAAAATTCCATTGAGAAAGCAAGAGAAAAGTGTATCTTTTTGTGTAAAGGTCGGCATCGCAACGAATCTCTCCGATAAATGCGTCTTCTCATGTTGCATGTTGCACACTCGCATTTGTTATTTGTGTGTTGTCGAAAATCGAAATCTGTTTACATGCGTCATAGTCACAGATAGAGACAAACACAACAACAAGAAGAAGCAGCAGCAGCCGAAGACGCAGCAACAACTGATAAGGGAGCGAAATCAGTTCGCTGTCGACGTCGCAGTCGACGTTGTCTGACACCAAATGAGAATAGTTGACTGCATTTAAATGTTTACGTTTAAGTTTATTATACTTTTGTTTTTTGTTTTGTTTGGAGATGTCGAGTACTAATTACCGCAATGGCAAGACATACATATATTATTATTATTCATGAATTAGTATTATTGTAATTCTTATTATTTTGAATGACTTGTTAATTTGACTTTATTATCTATTACAACTATTAAACTAGCCAAGTTAATTGCATTGTCATTGTTCAAGTGTATTTTAATTATGCTGATAGAGTTCATATCCGATTTGGTGATTAGAAATTGAAAAGAACTCAGAAAGTCGAATGTCGAAAGTCGAAGATGTGCAGACATAGAATTTAGCTACTGATTTTAGTTGCTGCTGTTTAAATCAAAACTAATGAGAACGAAGCCGGTTATCTAAATTCATTTTGAATAGCTTTAAGGACGGGTTAGTTAATTAGCTTACGTAAAGCAGACAGACGGACAGTCAGACTTAGGAATTCCTTACTGCGTATGTGACGGACAAAAAGTAATACTATAAGATCGTAAAAAACAGCCAAACACAAACACATGTTCATCACTCACACGAAAAGTTGAAAATCAAAAAGAAAATATATAAATAAATAGTAGAAGTAAATGTTCAAATTACAATATAAAGTCAAGTGAATAGAATAGAATAGAAATATCATAAAATATACTTAAGGAAAGGATAGTAAAGATTCCTCCATACTGTTGCCTCTAAGTAAAGCATTGGGACTTTACTTTGCAAAATGTTGGGACTTAAAAAAGATACGAGACAATAAAAACTACAAGCAAAATAATAGTTAAATTTAATCATCTAATGGGCAATATAATTTTTGTTGTTTAAGGCATTTGCGGGATATTAAAATGGTTTAACGTATTCGTAAGTATTTTTCTTCATATTCGGGCACAGAGATCTGGTGGAAAATTCCTTCTCTCGTGTTCATTTTCTTTCACTTTTCAGTTTTTCTTTTCGTTTTTGTTTTTAGTGGTTGTGGGACGGTTTTTCACAATGGAAAAAGGCACGAATGTGTTTTTAACATTTTCGTTTTGTTTTCATAAGGCGGCCGGGTGACTCTACTCTTTGAGAATTTCGAGTCGAGCAGCCCAAAAATACATTGTATGATTTAATTTGATTTAAATTTTTTACGAATTTTAAACTGGTTTTTTTTTTCATCGTTTTGTTTTTTGTTAAATTTTCTTTGTTTTGGTTTTGTTTAAATGTGATGTAAAAAACGCGTACAAACAATTACCCAAAAATAAAGTCGAACTTAAAAACATTTTGTTCAAAAAAAACAACAATATTTAAGTCAATTACGCGGCGTTTCACGCTCCGCACTTTTGTGACACAATCTGTTTCCAAATTTCCGGAAGGGAACGTCACTTTGGCGAACTTTCTAAAACGCCAACGATTTGCTCTTTATTCAATTCGTATCGATTAAATTACTTATGTTACGTCCACCAAAGTCGTATATCGAAAAGGTAGAATACAAAAATTTGATGAGAATTTTTTAGAAAATGCTTGAAAAGAATTTCAGAATGTCTTAAAATGATATTCGACTTGCATGAGCATTAACATTTTGGTATTTATCGTAAGTATTTTTTTGTTTTTTGGTATTTTTCGTAAGTTTTAACGGTTGTTGTGGCACTGTTAGAGGCGAGCTTTTCAAAAGCTATATTAAGGACTTGCGACGAGACGAGTGACTAATGCACATGCGGTGAATATGCGCTGCCGATCGCTGACAATCTTCGGGGCACGTGAAGCGCCCTCTGTGGGTCGCGATCGGGGTCTTAAAAGTCAAATATATGTAGAATACAGAGTTTGAGACAGAGAGATAGTGAGAGAGAGAGAAAGTCAAAGAGATAAGATAGTATATATGTTATGTTTGTTTTTTAAGTATTATTATGCTAATTGTTAATAATCAAACAAAAGTCTAGTTGCTAAATTTTGGTTTTCTTTCTTTCTTTTCGTTTCTTTATAAATCAAAGTCCGAAAGTTTACAGAGGCAACAGCAGACGAATCAAATCCATTCCCCGAGTGTTTCCAAGTGATAAAAATATAAAGTTTATTGCAACAAAAAAATAGAGCACAAATATAAGAGACTAAACATAAACTAAGATAAACGCAATACAATCACTAAATCAACTACAGATTATTTTATACACAGAAAAGTCAACTACAACTAAAGGATACATACAAACATACACATACAAAGACAGATTCACACCCGATTCGCATTCACAACGTACACATACAAAGGGATAAAGTCAATTGTGATTGCAATTAATTTCAGCTGGTTACTTAAGTACTTAAATGACTTTGCAGTTATATACGAGTATATATGTGTATAGCAAATGTGTGAATACTTTAGCAAATATTGAGGCTAGTTGCATACAATATCTTGGCAAATACAGTTACATATATGTAGTATATATATATATTGTATGTAATATACGAGGCTAGATTGAATACATATACATAGTCGTCATATCTAGTATCATATCGTAATATGCGCTAATCATTAAATTGCACAATCAAAATGATCAAATTATGAAAGAGATGACTTAAACGATATTACAAATACATGATAGTTACATATTAAGTTTATAAATTGATTTCATTCTTTCATTATTATTATTATATTTTTTAGTTGAAGCTGCCTTTTTGTGTTTTGGGGCATGCTTCAAGTCTGTTCAGCGAATTCCTTAAGTTATTTCCTTGCGTTTCGATTCAATTCAATGTGTTATTTCTTATTTTGGTTCAAAGTATTTCCATTTCGTTTCATCTTCTTCAACTATATAAATTAAGCATAAAAATCAGTCAGTCCAACGCGTTCTCTTGTTTAGTTTTAGCTTCTTGGTTCAGTGTGTTTTTTGTGTGTGCAGTTTTTTTTGTTGTGTTTTGAAGTTTATCTGTGTTTTTCTGCTCGAGTGCTGTTGTGTGTGTTGATTTTGTAGAGTTCTTTTTATTTGGTCTGCTACTTGGGTTTTACTGCCAGCTGACCAGCTTTTCTTCATTCTGCTTCCACTTCTTATTCCTCTTTGTTTGTTATTTATTAGCATAGTTCATAATTAAGTCTAGGGTTCCATTAATTTCAATAAGTTAAAATGTAGTACGTATTATAATAGATGTTTTGTTTTTGTGTGTTGTACAAATAAATTATGATTTCTTCTTACTCGTTTCATCGTATGCATTATGCTAAGTGTTATTATTATTATTATAACTGTTATATAATCGTATATATATATATAGAATTATTTATATGTATGTATTTTTGTTTGCAAGTTGTGTGTATGTTGTGTGGCTTGCATAGAGCTACTATACTTAGGAGTGCTATGTTTTATATGCATTGTATATGGTTTTGCTTTTTGGCTACTTTGTTTGCTTAACAACTAGAGAATTCAACTACTTCTTTTTGGCCGCCTTCTTTTCGGCCTTGCGTATGGCCTTCTCGCGTTCGCGTCGCTCTCGCTCCATGTCCTTGCGCTCCTTCTCGATGCTCGCCTTGAGGTCCTTCAATCGCTTCTTCAGTCGATGCTTGTCATCACCGCAAACGCCCAGCGTTTTGAAGTCCTTCGAGTCGAGGGTCAACAGCGCACCGCCCTCCACATTGTGCTCCTTGAAGACGGGTATATAACGCTCCAGTTCGATGCCCATCAGCCAGTGTCCCACCTGCATCGAAGGATAGTTGAGTTAGCAAAGCTTTTGGTATATAGTTCATAGCGTGTCTACCTGTTCCTTGCTCCATTCATGCACAGGACCTCCTTTATAGTTGTAGCAAGCGGCCGCCGCTTTGCGATCCGAGAAACTTGAGCTGGAACCGGACAAATCCAGAGTGCGACTCGGCGAGTAGCCGGGTGAAGAGCAGCCCGAGGACATGCTCGTGGGCGAGGGCGGGCCGGTGGCGTGTGCCGATTGGGAGAGCTGCTGCTGATGATGCTGCTGTTGCCAGGGCACTGTGCCGGGCGGGGAGAGCGATTGTGGAACAACTTGTTTAACTATTTTTCGTTTTTCGATTCGTATTACAGTTTGTTAGTAGCGGTATCGGTAGAGAGAAAGCGCGAAAAGAGAAGTAAATATTGTTAGTTTTTTATCTTAAGCACCAGATGAATGTTGAGACACAGAAAGATAGAGATCAAGATAGTAGATATACATATTGATGAGTTATATGATGGTTTATAACAGTACAGTATAACAGTCAATGGTCAATGAACGCTCTGGATAACTTGGTTATATAAGTATATAATGATAGAACACGCATTAACGTCAACGTTCAATATATATGATATAACAGTAATAATTTGAGTATAACACTTGTTTTGGTAGGATTGGGATTAGTATTACAGTTTTCTGAGCGTATGCTGAGTTTTATGTACACATGAAATATGATGGCAATAATGATCAGATTTTCGTGTCTACTTCTTCAAGAGAGAGGGAAAAAAAGAATATCGTGTTAGTCTGGAACCGGAACTGGAACCAGTTGCAGAAATCGTTCATTCAAGAGTTCTGTGCTAAAATTTGTTTTTTTTTTTTAGTGTTTCTTTAGTTTGTTCACCTTTTGGCTGCGCTTCGTTAACCGCCTGACGAATCTCGTTGATCAGCGTCTTGCAGTTGATGGCGGCGGCGCTTTGACTCTTGTTGATCTCCGTGTAATCGTCGCTGGAGTGACGCGACGAGCCGTCACCGAGACGCCTGCAACAGTATAACAGTTGTTTTTGTATAACAGTTTGTTGTATAACAGTTGTTTTGGTATAACAGTTTTTGTATAGCAGTTGTTGTATAACAGTTGCTGTATAACAGTTCTTGATTTTGTTGTGTATAACAGTGTACTGTTGTGTTGTTTTACACCCACCTCTCGCGATCGGAGAGCGCCTGATTGAGCTGCTCGGTGAAACTGGAGCCAGGCAACTTGCTGCTGCCTCCGTTCGGAGTCACACGACGTCGACTCGGATACATCCAGTTCTCGGCCTGATCATTCTCCGAGAGCTTATCGTTGGAGCCCAAGATCGAATCGTATGAGCTGTTGAGATCACGATTGCTGGCACTGCTGCTGGCTGCCCCTGTGCCAAAGGTTGTCATGCTGCCGCGATGGAAATCATTCAATCCGCCCGCATTGTCCGCTGGGGAACCCAACGAGTTCTTGAACAAACTCGATTGCTGTTGCTGCTGTTGTTGTTGTTGCTGCTGTTGCTGTTGATGCTGCTGTTGCTTGCTGGGATCCTTGTGTACCTGAGCGTAGAGTTGATTGATTTGCGCCTCACGTGCCGTTGACTGATTCGATGAGCTGGACGAAGCCGACGACGTCGAGTTGAGCAAAATGGCTGTTGTGGTGCCCAGATGTCCGTTCGATGGCGGCAGAATGCCGCTGCCAATGGCCGCATTCGAGGCAGGCGGATGATGTTGCAACAGATTGTTGACATTCGCCAGCAGATGCGAGTTGCCATTCGACAAGCTGATGCTGTCGTGTGTACCAGCCATAGGATTAAGCGGAGATTGCTCCAATTCGACGGCTTCATCGTCGTCGCTGTCGTCGAGCGTGCAGTCGGAGCTGCGACTGTTGCTGCGGCTGCGCTTGCTGAGATTGCCATTGGAGAGGAGTTCGCTGCTGTTGCTGCCGCCGTTGCTGATCACGATGTTGCTGCTGCCATTGGCGACAACTGTTGCCGCTGAGGGCAGTTGGCGATTTGCTAGACCACCACGGGAGGCTTTGGTTTAGTTTATCGTTGCGGATTCGTTTGCATTGTGAAGTGAATGTGTGTGTGAGGAGTGGAATGTGGAGTGGATGTTGGTGTTGGTGGTGGATGAGTGTGTGGCGTGGAGGAGGCGTGGCAATCACAAATCAAACGAACAAGGCGTAAAACACGACGAGCGAACGAACACGCAGAAGGCGAACAATAAGACCAAACACACACATATAGAAATCAAAGCGAGTTGGCAGCAATTAAAACACGCACACACACACACACAAAGAGAAGAGAGAATGAAGAAAAGAACAAAGTAGAATGATAAAAAATACACTCAGACGTAAGCGCAGCAATCGAACAAAATACAAAAAGAACATAAACTAATAATAATAATATCATAATTTGATGATGTGCGTGAAAAGCTGAAGAACAGATTTGCACTTTCTTTTCTCTTTTTTTTTTTGAGGGAAGATATTTGAGATATAAAACTTTGGATGAACTACTCACCCAGCTCGATCTTTGTCTTGTTCACCGAATTGTCGAGCAGCTCGTGCTGTGGCACCGCTGCATCCAATTCATCCTTAACCGGAACTTTACGTTCCACAGTTGCGGTCTTGACCCCATCTCCATCAGGCGAAAGATCCGAAATTTCCGTATCCGAGAGTTCGGTTTCCAGTTTGTGGAACAACGGCTTTGGCGGCGTCTTGCGCATCATTTGTGGCGTCAACTTCAAGGTGGCACTGTCATAGGGCAACCCAACAGGGAAGCCCGCCTTGCGTTGTGTCTCCTGCAGCTCATGCTCGAGATTGATAACACGATCCTTGAGCTTCTTCACGAGCGCATTGTACTCGGTGTCCTTCTCCTGCAGCAGCTGCTGGTAGAACTCCTCGCGATGGCACATGTCCAACTCACGTTGCTGATACTCCCGCACCAGCCGCTTGGCCTTGTTGTACTTCTTATCCAACGCCATGTACTGAGCCTGCGATTGCTGCAGCATGTTCTGCAGATTCGCTGCCTCCTTCTTGATGTTGCCCAGCTCTCGCTCACTCTGACGCAGTCGCTCGCTGAGCAACTCATTCTCATTGCCCGTCGTCTCGAGCTTCACCAGCTATAGATGGGGAAGACATGTCAATTAGTTTTGATTTTAAAGTATAATATCAACAATTAAGTGCAATGCATGAGATGATTTCAATGATGAAATGGAATGGATGATAAACATAAGATAATCAAATCAAAAGCATAAACAAACCTTGCGTTTCAGATTTTGTATAATTTCTTCTTTAACCAGGCAACCCATTTCGCTCTGGAGGGAAAGAGGGAAATAAAATCAAAATAAATCATAAAAAGAAAGTAAATATTTAAAAATAGACCCAGTACTTATCTTTCTAAAGAGCAAATAATAAAGACGGTTAAAACTAATGACCAAAAATGTCAACTAATAAATTCTTCTTTAATTTAAAACAACTTCAGTACTGGGTCTTAATCAAATTTACAAAAAGTGAAAACCCCTAATGCAATTGCTTTCAGTTCGTGTCAATAAAATCATAATTGCAAAAACAAACTAAATAGATAACTTGGCGAAATGTGCTCTACATATAATTTATGTGTCTTTTGCAGACATTTCTTAATCAATTGAATTATATTTTAAGTATCTTTTAACGTTTTATGACCAATTACCGCTTTATGCTGCGTTTCAATATCCGCGTTGGTATAAACAAATTTTGAAATTCAGCAAAAGGAGAGAAAGAGAACACGATTTTAGCACAGCTGCAAATAGAGTATTTCTTTGTTGTCTAGATCTTCCAGACACATACCTCCTGCAGGAGCCGCTTCAGCGACTCCACTTCCTGCGAGTGTGTGGCCTCGACCTCCATGGGATGTTCGACTTGTACCGGACTCGAGGGTCCCTCGCAAACACTCGAATTCGCCGACACCGGCTGTGTGGAGTCCTCGGAGTAGTCGAGTGTGCGACGCAGATATTCCTCTTGTTGACTGCGGGTAAAAGAGAGAGAGAGAGAGAGTTGTAATTGAAGTAATAAAACAAGTAAGAAAGCTTTAATAATACCCGCTACCCATTTTCAATATAACCATATTTTAAATATATACCGTGAATATACTTAAGTATACCAAAGGCTATATTTGAAATATCGATATTGTACTACATTGAGTATTTCTAACTCTACAAATATACTAAGTCAATATACCGAAAAATACTAAAATATACTGAAGACTATTTTTGCTATGTCGATATAGTACTACTAGTAAAACATACCGTAGAGAACAGAATATACCAGATTGTCATCCAAAGCCCGTTTGCATTTAACGTTTTTTATGATGCAAAAGTATTTCGAAAATAAGTTTCACAATTTGTATGTGATCGCAACCGAATTTGACTAAAAATATACCAAATAAATATACTAAAAATACTGAAATATACCGAGGACTATATCGATACAGGAGAAAATACCACAGAGTACAAAATATACTAGATTGTCTATTAGCAGATCTCCATCTCGTATAGTCTCTGAGATCTAGGTGTTCCTACGGACGGACAGACAGACGGACATGATTAACAAGGAATATATATACGTATGTATATAGGGTCGGATTTGCCTCCTTTTGACTCTTACATACATTTCCTGCCTATCCTACGGGTAGCGGGTATAAAAAAAGATTATTAATTTCATAGCTCACCGCTTGATGCGTTCTTCCTTTTCTCGATCAGCCTGTAGACTCAATCGTATAAGCTGTGCCACCTCGGAGTTTTCGGGATCGCGTTCGCGTCCAATTTGGAATTTGACTAGACCGGAAGTGTTGCGCAACACCGAAGCTGCATAGGCTTGTGTCACACCCACCAAACTCTTGCCGTCTACTTCGATGATCTGATCGTTAACCTGGAAGAAAATGCACTTAAGGAAAAGTTCCCCTTAAAAGAACTTTACTTTTACTCACTTGAATGCGTCCGTCGCGTGCTGCGGCGCCGTTGTCGGTGATCGTCTTGACGAATATTCCCAATTTCTCTAGACCTGCATCGGCGCCAACGCCCATGCCAATAATGCTGAGACCTAAACCCTCGGGTCCCTTCATCAATTCAACGGGGAAGACGTGCATCTTCTCCACACGCTTCTCCAGCTCGTATTCGGCCGAAGCGGCCACTGGATCGACATCTTCATTGCGGCGATCGTAGTCGGTCACTGAGAATGTGGAATAGACGTGTATGGGGCCGGAGCTGAAGCGTACCTTGGGATTCTTTCGTACGGTGATCGGTGGATAGGAGCAGTCGTCGTCATCAAAGTCTAGCAGACCTTTTAGAAGTTTGAAAGGGGCGAGCTTAGTGCAACGGCTTAAAAAGTGTGGAGCCAGCCACCTCGACCTACCTGGCACTTCCATCCAAAAGTTGCCATCCTCAAAGTAATGCACACCCGCCTCGACGAGCACCTCCTTGCTCCTCACCGGCGGATATTCGGGTATATAATACTGGCTATCGTCTAGCTCAGTGATGCCGGTGCTTAGCACCTGGGTTGAACTTGTCGTCGGTTGTTCGACATCCGCTAGCGAATAGGTTGAGTTGTGTTTGCTCGAGATGATGCTGTCATCGATGGTTGTCGTTTGATTGAATGTCGCATCCGATTGCGTGGACTCGACGGATACAATCGATTCGTGCAGCGATTCACCAGTCACATACGTTTGATTCAAGTCGGAATGTTTGCCAGGGGTCTCGATGGATTCGTAGCCATTCTCGACGTGCGCTGGTGTCGAGTTGTTGTTCGTGTTGTTAGTGTTGTTTATTAGCAGATTCTCTAGACTGCGCTTTGGTGCCTCGAGCACATCACGTAGCCACTCGGGTTCGTCGTCGTCGTGCCGTGTGGTTGTTGCTGTTGCTGTCGACGGAGTTGTTGTCGTTGTTGTTGTTGTTTCTGTCTCGGTGCTATCCGCCTTCACGAAGGTGGCATTCAACGTGGCCGGAGTTGCAACTGTTGCCGGTGCATGACCAATGCCCACAATGTCCACAGCTTCCACGTCATCCGAGTCAAAGTCTTCCTCTAGTTGCTGCTGCTGTTGTTGGTGCTGTTCGTCTTCCTCCTCTTCGTTCTCCTCTTCGATTACTCCGACTTCGTCGTCGTCTTCTTCCTCCTTGACGACCGCTGGGACAGCGGCAATTTGTATGTCCTGCTTTGGCTCCTCGCTGTTGAGATTCTTGGCGCTGGTCGGCGATGTTGCAGTGGCAACAACGGCAGCAACAGCCACGCTCACATTCGGCGATGCGTTCAGTATCTGCTCAACTTCCTTGGCCTGTTCGTCCGACAGCAGCGACTGTTGCCTGTCGATTGAATAGATAACAAATATCAAATATTAGCATACAATTTCAATAGCGGCCAATAACGAGCACTACTTCTCAAGGGGTTTAGTATTTCAATATCATTTGGGGATTAATACAGAAAAGTACAAAACATAAAAAACAAAACTACGAACCTGATTTTGTTCTCCAAAATGCTACGGCACGAAGACAAACACACATACACAGATAAACGACAGATGAGAGGACAACAACAAACGTTTACAAGAACAGGCAATTACGATAAATAATGGTATAAAAGAAAGAGAAAGAATACAGTCAAAAATTAAATGAATATTCACATGCAATTTACTATATATAAAGTACAATAATAATCGAGACTACGTTACAATTACATATTAATCAACTATAATTACGTATACGCATTACATTAAAATTGAAAAGTAAAATACATACTTAATCTGTAAACATATATTGAAAGAGACACAATTAAAGTTAAATTAAAAATGCAATTATGCAATTACCCAATACAGATTTAAATAAATAATTAACATTCTTTTACATGGCTGCAGTCAAGAACTTTCTTTACACCCCAATAAACTATTATTATATCAAGAAGATAATAACATAACTAACCTAAGAAATAATTCAATCTTAATTTATAATTTAAAATGCAGTTATACAGTTATATAAAATGAATTTAAGCGAGTAAGTAAAAATATTTGGCATGTCTGCCATCAATTAAGTTTTCTTTAGCTAATAACAATTACAACTATTCTTATTCCCCAATAAAATTTTAATATGTAAAGTAAATCACAACTAGCTTAACAAATCAAGCAATTAAAAGTTTAATTATGCAATTACATAATACAGATTGAAAAGAGCAATTAAAAGTATTAAGCTTGACTGCAGCTAAGTTTACTTTAGTTAAATAAAAGTGAATGTCAACGAAGAAATTTCTCAATAAACTATTAGTATGTGAAGTTAATCAATGCTTCATAGCCTAAGAAATAATACAACACTAGTATTAAAATTAAAGGTGCAATACAGATATAGATAAGTAAGCTGAATGGTAAAGCAAAAATACATAAAGAATATATCTTCCCTCATATTTAACTAATTTTAATATTTCATGTGTTTTAATAAGCCACAAAAGAAAAAGCTAACGAAAAATATTTCTTACTCCGAAATGAAATATTGAAATGTGAATAAAAGTGCATTGAGCTTAAGAAATAATTCAATATTCATATTTAAATTGAAAAAGCAACTTTTCAATTACAAAATCAGTATCGAAATGGGTAATTAAGTTTATCTTGCATTTGCTGCAGTTGTGTTTACTTTAAGTTATAAAAGAAAAGTTCTCTTCTTATTCCGCTATAAACTTTTGAAATGTGAAGCAAGTCATTTTTAGCTTGAGAAATTAATTAATATTCATATTTAAATTGAAAATGCAATTATAGAATGACAAAAAAGATTGAAGTTTAACGGAAAACAGCGATATCCACATCCGTGATGTGATAAGACACGAAATGAGTTATAAAAATATTTTTCAAGCTAAGAAAGAACTTTCCTCATTCCTCACTAAACTATGAAAATGTTTAGCAAGCCACTTTTAGCTCAAGAAATTTTTGAATATTAATATTTAAATTCAAAATGAAATTTTGCTAGTATAATAGTTTTCAAGCTGAGTTCTATTTACTTAAGGAAATAAAATCGAATTCATAGCAAGACATTTTTAGCTCAAGAAATGCAAAATTATTGAATACTAATAGATGCTCTTTCAAGTATTGCAGCTGTTCAATTATTAACAATAAATATTTTATGCCGTGTATGATTTGCAAATCTGACATATATATTCGATATTCGGCCAAGGCAGCTTAACAGCTTTCGCATCAGCATCGGCAGCATTTGGTGGCACTTTACGACTTTAAAGTGCAGCACTTGCAACGCGAACACCAACAAGTTGTGAACTTTATCGCCGTTGCAGTTGGCATTAAATGAAATGGCAAATGTAATAAAATAAAGTTTCCCTTGCCATCGCTCCCTCTCTCTCTTTCACACTCTCTGTCTCTTTCACACTGACTGCGAATATTGTATAAGGAATTAAAACGCATTTGCCATTTGGCGAGCGCCGCAAAGTATGCAATGCCAAATTAAACATGCACGCTTACACGAGCACGTCGCAGCAATAAGGGAGCGAAGGGAGAGAGAGTAAGAGAGCGGGAGAGAGGAGGAAGTGAGTGAGTAAAATTATGGCGCATACGCAGCGTTGCACACGCAATGACACCTGAGCCAACACAAGATGTGGAGCAGCAGCCGAGTTTTGCTGGGTGCATTTAACGCTTAAGTGTTTCGTCACTCTCACTTGTGCGTGACGTCACGTGTGAGCAAGCAGTTCATATGTGTGAGTGTGTGTGTGTGTGTGTGTGTGTGTACTCAACTATTTTGTACTCTCTGCTCTGTCTGTGTTTGTTAATTACTGCCAACAATTGGCAAAGCTGCCGCTCTCGCTTGTTGTTGCTGTTGCTTTTGCTGCTGGCGTCTGCTCTTCTTGCTAATCAGCTAAGACACACACACACACACACCTGCACACCCACACACATTCACACGTAGCACTTCAGTTGCTGTTGTTGCCCGTTCTAAGTGCTTGATTATGTTGTTGATAATGAGCAAAGCTACTGTGTAGAAAACAACTTTCTGTGTGGCAGGTCGGAAATTTGCATCATTTTCAAGCGCACAAAAAACTACTTTTAATTGTTTTTGTGAGTGGGGTATTAACTAGTTTTACACACTCTTTGGCACTACTTTTCTCTACCAACTTTTTTCTATACTCTTGCTTTTTCACTTCTAGGGTATCGCTTAGTTGTGCCTTGCTTGAGCTTTTCCTTTCCTGTGTGTTTGACATGCATTTAAATGAGTTTTACAGACAACTTCAATTCTATAATTGCACTGCCAGTTGCCATTGGGCACCGTTAATTAGCATTTTGTGGACGCAACTGATTCGAGTTTGAAACTTGTATTGCAACTGTCAATGCTAGAAGTGTGGGTGTAAGTGTATGTTTGTGTGTGTGTGCTTGTGTGTGTGGAAGGGCAATTCCAAATAACAATTAAAATGTGCAAAAATATTGGGACAAAACCACAGAAATCGAGCGAGTTTTGTAGTTCCAAAGCCGCTTAGCAGTCAATTAAATGCAAGTTTGTTTGCTGCTAAGCGGGTATACACGACTACATAGACACTTTAGAGTTATTAAGAGAAATATACCAGCTTTATTTCAAGAGCTCGTTACAGGGTAAATTTCATTGTTTTTCCCACTAAAATCGTTGCGAAAAAAAACTTTGTGCAAAAATATTTTCGGGGAAAACGCGCGAATGCGAGCAGTTAAAATTCCTTTTTAGGGGATAGAAAGGGAGAGGGGAAAAAGTGTCTAATCGGCTTATGCTTAACTGTATTTAGCCCCCTCTTCTAAGCTAGATTAAGGCAAGCAGAGCACCCTAAATTAGCATAGTACGATAGTTTTATAATTAAAATAAAAATAACACGACAGCTTTTAATTGCTTCAAAAAGTATGTCACACAAACACACACACAGAGAGAGAGAAAACAACACAAATTTGCCTGGAAGCATAGCAAAACACATCTCATGTTGCTTCTTAGTGCTGCTGAGAGAAGAGGGGGAAAGAACGAACACGCGACGCATGCATAACGATATGAAATATTACGCATACGGCGTGTGTGACGGTGACAAAGTTTCATTTTGGCTGGCGAAAACGCAAAAAATAATTATGAAAAATAATCGAGTTGCCACAACCACAAGCAGCATGAAAAACAACAACTGCACGCAGCGCGACGTCAACTACAACAACTAAAGCAACAGCAACAACAACAACAACAACGATAACAATAACAGCGACGACAACATCAACAATGGGCAACAACTTTAACGATATTTAAATATGTGTGTAACGCGTCACCAAAAACGCGAACGCGAAAAAAAAGCGAAAACTGCAGCGAAAATATTGTGGTTCTTTACAAGGCAAGAGAAAAACAACTAACAACGATGAATAAATACACTTTTTCAATGATTGATCAATTTTTTTTTGTATTAATTGAAATGTCAGGCAAATGATGTTAAATAAATATCATAAATACGAGTATCAATAATACTTTTTATTCAAGTAATTTAATAATCAAATTGTTCAGAACTAACAGGGGCTCAATATGATATTCATATTTATAGATAAATATCAACAAAACTTTTTGTTAAATTGAATTACTAAGTAAACAAATTATTGAGAACCAAAAGAAGTTCAATTAAAAAATGTGACACTAAATCAATTAAACTCTGAGCTTAATAAGCATATTTATCAAAAACTAAAAAAAATCATATGTCTGCTTACAAAACCAAATCAATTGTTACTTAAAAAAAACATGTAATGGAAATGTCAAAATATATATTCACATAATTAAACTATGAATTAGAATAAAATCCATTTTACTCTTTGCTTTGATCACAAAACAAACTAATTATTCAAAACAACCAATTAATTGTTTGTGGTTTCTTCAACAAAAAATATTTAGGTTATACTTTCAATTACTCTTTGCTTTGATTACAAACTAAACTAATTATTAAGTTCAACAAATTAATTGCCTGCAGTTTCTTCAACAAAATATATATAATTAATTTCAATTACTGCGAGTAAGGTCAAAAATATTAAATCAATAGTTTTCAATATCAATAAAGTAATACATTAACATCAAATCAAATGTACTACTTCCTTAATAATCAAATTAATCAAACCTTCAAATTCAATGTGACCAACTAGCATGACATGAGAAATATACCCTAAAAAAAAGGCAGCAGAAGGAGAGCATTAACAGGCAAAGGCAAATGCGTTAAATATTCTGACGCACACGCAGCGAAACAAAACATCGAAAGCGAACGCGAATATGAATGTGAAAGACAAATGCAATTATGCGAATGCGAAGGGGACGAAGGGAGGTGACAGAGAGAGAGAGAGGGAGGCGGGCTTCGTTTGTAACTGTTAACCCGCAGTTAACAGAGGGCACACAATTCACTCCGAGTTGTTGGGCAAACAAAGCGCGCGCGAAAAAAGAAAAAACAAGAGGAGAAAAATAAGCGACGGCTGTCGCTTTGTTATTGCTGTGTTGTTGCTTTTTGGAGTGAAAATGCGCCTGAAACGCTGACTGCGTGTTGTTGTTGCTGTTGTTGCCTACTTATTGGAGCAAGAGAGATGGTGAGGGGTCGAGCAATGCTCATTAGGAAAAGCCACAAGAGGCAAAGGCAAAGCCAAAGCTGCCGACAACGCCTCTTAACATATGGACACGCCATTAAGTCAAACAAACAAACACATTTTGATGCAAGTATGAGTGTGTTTGTGTGTGTGTGCGTTGGTGAAACAAGGTCAACGCTTATTGTTTTGTCATACACTTTTAATTAATTTAAAGAACAACACACACACAGACAACTAAAGGCAACACACAACACAATTCGGGCAGCCACAATTCAAAATGCAAAAGCCTTGCCCCACAAAATGAGCAGCCAAAAAACAGAAAAAAAAAACACACACAGCTGGATTCAGTTTCGCTCTCAATTTTGCACTCTCTTTCATTCTCTCTCTGAGTTGAGTGAGCTTTACGTTTGTTTGAGTGCAATTGGCAAGGTTGTTGAGATGACGTCATCGAGTCATGAACTCGTGTCCCTTGTGCGATAAATATAACAAAATTTATGTTTAGTCATTCGAGAGTATTCACAGAGTTCTTCTTCAAAAGGGAAAACCGAGTCGAGGCGGGGTGTTAGCTTTATTTTATTAATAGCTGTCAGTTAAATTAAAAGAGCTGTCTGGACTGACTGCTTCACAGTCATTTTGTGGCTGTAACTGGACGCCAAAGCAAGTCAAGGTAATTGCTGACGCTCTGCGCAAACGAATGCGAATGTCATTCAGTTTAAATACGAGTACGAATACTCGAATTCCCTCACACACACACACGCAATTTGTGGGCGGCTAATTTGGTAGTTTCTGCACTTAAATCATTTTGGCAATTTTCGTACATAATTTCAATTCAGTTGCAGTTGCTGCGACAACAACAACAACTAACCGAAATTGCTCTCTGCCTGTTGACAACAACGGAATAAATTGAAAATACAATTTTATCATGGCAAACACGTACACACACGCACACACACACACACACACAACAACAACAACAGCAGCAACAGCAACATGAGCTGGCAGCAACAATCAGCTTGCGCCCCAAAGTATGCAACAAGAAAATCACAAAGGCCAAAGTGAGGAGCAGAACGGGGGGAGCCAAGGCTAAGGAGCTGCAGGCAGAGCAGTTGTCAGTGTTGAAAACGACAAGTTGGCAACAATTATAATTGAGCATCTGTTTCTCCTATATCCTGTAAAATGAGCAGCATAAAGAGTCGCATAAATTCACAGCTAAAGCTGTGGAAATTTGCTGCTAAATTATGCCAAAAATTTAAGCAATTCGATTTGTTTATATTTGCTGAAGAATAATGGGCATATTTTGTGCAGATTTGTTTACTCAAAAATAAACAATTTGCACTAATCACTAAGCATTCAATTTAAGTGCAAATTATGGCAATTTTTTTCTACTTTTTCCGTATTCTTTATTTATTAATTTTCTAACTTATTAAAGCACTTTTCTGAAATTATACTGTATAAACAATGAACTTAACTAATGACTGAGCTATAACAATAAACCTTGACTGCAATTGCTACACATTGAAACGTTAACTAAATAAATTACCAATCATTTAGTTGCTATTATTTTAGACAAAACAATATTTGTAAAAGTCAAGCACAATGAAGTGGCATAATTAGGGATAACAATAATATTATCATAACTATAAAATAATGTCAACATTTTTATGACAATTGCATTGTTCAAATAATCAAGCTGTAATTGTGTTATACCAAATTACATATTTGGTATATCGACATTCCATAGAGGACAACATATATTTCAAATTTAACAAATGTGAAATTTGGCATGTCGATATGCCGAAATATATATATATACCAAATGCCATATTCAGTATATTGATTTACTAAATATATCACATAGTACTAAATATACAGAAAGTTAACCAAAACAATTAACATCACAATATACAATATATTAAATATACCAAATTCCATATTCAGAATATCGATATACTAAATATACCACTTAGTACAAAATATACCAGATTGTGAAGCAACTGTCATACTCAGCATATCGTTATACTAAATATACCACATAGTACAAAATATACCAGATTGTTATTCAAAACAATTAAGATCACAATACACAATATATTTGAATATACCAAATGTAATACTCAGCATATCGATATACTAAATATACCATAAAGTACGAAATATGCCATATTGTTAAACACAACAATGAAAAAATGTGCAACATTTTTATGACAATTGCATTGTCTAAATAATCAAGCTGCAATTGTGTTTATGCAAATGTTAATTACACGCGCGGAAGTTACATTTGTTTAATTATGTATGCAGTGCTCATTTGATTGTTCTTTTATAAACATATCAGTGGTGAATAATGCAACTAATTACCTAAATTCATAGTTGCAAACTGCATTCTAATTGTTTAAGTAAGTAAACACAGGGTATAAAGCATTTGTGAACTTTGTTTGCCTGATTTATCTCCAAGCGTGTGTAAGCGTTTATGTGTGTGTGAGTGTGTTCATGCGTGTGCGTGTGTGTGTATGTGTGTGTGTGTCACTTATTGCGCTCGATTGCACATAGCATACATATGAGCAAAGAAAAAGAGACAAATAAACGACAATGTCAACAGCAGCTGAAGCTGAAGCCGAAGCTGAGACTGAGGCTGAAGTAGTCGCAACTCAATCGCAGTGGGGAAATGGCAGCGTAATGCAAAATGGCAATCGGCAGCAGAAGAAGAAGAAGAAGCAGCACAAGCACCAGAAACTGTGGCAATAAACAACGCATAACTGTTGACAGTACCATAAGCGAAAAGGGGAAAAGAGGAGAATGAAAGGCAGAAGCAAAAGCAGTCATAATTCAGTTGAATATTTGCCAGTTGCGAAGTGAATTACCGCATTGAGCATGTGATGCATGCAACTGTCTGTTTCGCTGGCAATTAAATGCTTGACAATTTCTCCCAGTTGCATGTTCTCTTCTCCCTTTAATCATCTACTTGCCACGACACTATATTTTGCCCACATACTTATTAATACAAAATTATGCCACAGACGACGAGTGTTGTGCATACAGTTTTTATTTTTTTGGGCACACAAGTTTAAGGAGCGCACTCAAAAAGTGCAACAGAAACAAGGCAAGTGAAATAAAAATTCCATAACTTGGCAACTAAAATGCAAAGTTTCCAAAGTGCTTTGCCACATCAAGTGGGCGCGGCATAAACTAAAGTAAAGTGAAGTAAAGCTGAAGCTGAGGGAGAGAGAGAGGAAACACTTTCACATGCAGCAGCTGTCGTCAAGTTGAAGGCAATCAACGTGCGCTTCGAGCTGGAGTTCTCTCTCTCTCTCTCTCCCTTTCTCTGTCTCTCAGCAGGCGGTCTTCTATAGAACACACAAATAGACAGGAAGTGAAAGCCGTGGGAGGGAAGGGAGAGGGGGATGTGGCATGCAACTGCAAACTGCTGTTGGGGAGAAGCCTGTTTATCTTTTATCCGTGCCTTCCAGCGTGCACTTCAATTAGCAAGTCTCTAACTCCAACGCCAACTCAATCTCTTCATCTGCATCTACTAAATGCAAACTCACTTCTCAGTTCAGTTTCTTCTCTCTCCCTCTCTCTCTCTCTCTCTTAGTGTTTTTTATCCCACATGACCCATAACTAAAGATTAAAGATCTACGCGCAATGGCAACAAATAAATTTGGGTATTTGCTCAAGACTGCGATTCCAACTGCAACTTACGCGCAAAAGTTGGTAAACACAAAGCTTAACATGGCCGATAACACGGACAACAACAACATCCAGAAACAAAAGGAACAAACAAGCAAGTTGGAAAGGTGCACATGGCGATAAAGTCAGTGAAACAAACATTTAGCGGCCATACAAAGTGCAAAAAGGAGCCAAAGGAAAAGGGCATTAGCGAATGTGCAAGTAAACAAAGAAAATGGCTGTGGAAAACAGTTAAGAACGCAGTGGAAAATACACTGCAAAATTATATATAAAAACCAACTAATAAATAACACAACTTCCAAAAGTTCTTGCTATAAAACTGTCACAATTAAGGAAGCTAATTTAAGATTCATTATATTAAGGAACAACATAATTATATATTGAAGACAAGTAAGAAAGCTAGAGTGAAGTGTGCTCGCTACCCAATTACAATAAAAGCATAACAATGCGGAGGCAATATTATCGCAAAAATATACTAAATAAATAAACCAAACAAATACTAAAATATACCAAATGTCACATTTGGTATATACCATAGGCATACTAAACATACGACACAGTCCCATGTACAGCCATATATTATCAGTCATATTTGGTATTTTGTTAAACTAAGTATCATACAGTACAATATAGTATAACATACTTAGATATACCAAATGTCATAGTTGGTATATCGATATACTAAATATACCATATAGTACCATTTATAGACGATTGTCAGCCATAAGTTGTATATCATTAAACCAAGTATATCATATAGTAATATATATTCTTAAATATACCAAATTTTATAGTATATCTATATACTAAATCTACCATATATCTTCTAAGATTAATTTCTAATCCCAAACAAATTGATCCGATGATTAGCAGGTATAAGTTTTTGGAATATCTATTATTATCTATGAATAATCAAGATTGTGCTAAATCCTACATCTTTTTAACGTCTTACTCTACGCTATTATAATACAATTCCTTAAGTAATTAGTCGCTAATTAAGCGCATCTTTTGTAATAGCAAATTGCAAATAAAGCTTCCATTCATTGCTTCCCATAACATTTAATTTAGTTGCATTAAATTTCGCCTTTCAAAGTGCAACAGCTGCAGTTGCAAAGTGCGAAACTTTTTTGCGTACATAAAACGTTACAAACTCCATTAAAACTCGCACAATTCCCGCTCATTGACTGTAGAGCATCTCGAGGACCATTCAAATAAATACTCGCACTAACAAATGCCAAAAGTATGTATAGTTTCGCTCTATATGTATTAGTATGTATGTGTGTCTGCTCCATTTCCAACTTGGCTTCGGCAGAATAAGAAAAAAAAGAATAAACTTTTCGTAGTGCACTTTTTTCTCTGATTGTAGCGCTTCTTGTAGTTTTTTGTTTTATTCTTTTCGTTTTTTTTTATTGCAATTGAGCGTGCGATAAGCAGCGCAACAAAAATGAGATTACAACGCAAAAAGCCAACGAAATAAATAGAAAAGGCGAAAAAATTATTCGCGCTAAATCCCTGAGGTCAAAACAAAACAAAACCTAGAAAAAAATCGCTAAGCGCAGTCAAAAGCAAAAGTTTCAAACTAGCTAGCAAAAAAAAAAAAAAAAGAAAAGAAAGGAGAACTGAAATCTAATGAAAAATAAAGGCAAAAGTTAAAAAGAGCACCAAAAATTATTGGGAAGCAAGTGCAACTGAAGCCAAAGTGGCCAACGGGCAGTTTTTTTTAGAAAACTGGAAAAGCGTTGGCTGCTAAGAAAATGGAGAAGGACTCTTTTTCCCCCTGTGCAATTAAACGCAAAAGCGTCGACAATTGAGCAGCCAAATGGCCACAAAATTCGCCAGCGATGCAAATGGAGCAATCGAGGACAGCAACCAAAAATTCTTCCGTTTTCCACGCATGTCAAGGACAAACGCACCGAGTGCCGAGTGCAAAACGTTTGGGCCCAAAAAAAAGTTGGTAGACTTTTACTTGCACTTTTGCCATGGCTGAAAGATAAATAGCCGAGTGCTGGAGGCAAATATTCGGGACGTGAAGCCAAGGACAGCAAAAGCATCAACACATGCTCTGGCTGCTGCTGCGTTGCGCCACCAATTTATGTAAATTGCGGGCTAGTTGCGAGTTGCGAGTTGCAAGTTCAGAGCTCAGAGCGCATTAAGCAGTTTGCCGTAAATTGCTGCTGCAACGGAGCAACATGGCGTATGTGTGATTTTTTTATATTTCGCTTTTTTTTCAACGAGTTGCAAATGAATTTCAATTTTATGCAACGCGAGTGACGCGTGCTGGCAACAGTTTCGTGGCAAGTGGCAACTTGGGGTGAACTTTTTCAATTAGGCCACAAAAAAATGCGCATTTTGAAGGGTCGAAACGAAAAAGTGTTTTAAATATTTTTAATGCAAGTGTTTAGAGAACACGAAGTGGATTTAACTAATACGCTTGAGTTGCCTTTTCTAAGCTATGCTGTTTATTTAGCATTTCTACAAATGTGCACTTAAAACACACAACTCGAACTCGAACTCGAGCTCGACTCGAAGTGGAATTCGAAATACGTGTCAACTGATGTTGCCCCCCTTTTGAGTTGCCACCGCAGCAATTGAAATCAAATCAGCTTAAAAAGAGCAATTGCTAAAAGCAACTTGACGCCAACTTCTCTGTCTCTCTATTTCTCTCCCTTTTCCTCACTCTTTTTGTGTGTGTGTCTCTTCTTGCAAATGAATTTCGCGTGCTAAAACTGACAGCTGCCCCAAGGGGCAACTAAAGCGGTAAGGGACTGAAGTGTGGTATTAAAAAGCGCTGCCTTAAGTGTTGGCATATTGAATGGCAAATGAGCGATTAGCGCTTGTCAGAGCTCCGCTTCAAATTTACGCGACAGCAAATTTAATTTGAATAAACTAATGGAAATTCATCCAGCAGCAGCTGTGACAATTTTTTTTGGGACTACGCTTTATGCAATCAAAAAGTAGTTATGGAAATATTAGCAAAAGTGTGCTAAAGTGAATTGAATATCTGATTATTCTGAGCACACACACAAGCAACTGAAGTAGGTGTAAGAGTGTAAGCTTTTAATTGGGCATCGACACAAGTCAATTCGATGTCGCCTCGAGTCGAGCATTTCACCACACGATAGACGTCTAATTAAAAGCTAACGAGCCCCACAAAATGCAGTTAATGTGTGGTCAGAGACAGAGACAGAGATGGAAACAGCAATCGTGACATCAGCACACACAGAATATACACACACATACACACACACACATAACACACACACACAGAGAGCAAGCAACAAGGCCATTAAGCAGCTTCAATTGGCATGGCCAAAAACCATACTCGATGACACCGCAAAAACATCATCATCATCGTTATCATCATCGTTATCATCAACGTTATATTTTGCACCTACCACACAGCAAAATGAAATTTCAACAGTCAAGCGTCTCAGTTTCGTAGCACGGGCATCACACGCGGCGTATACGCAATATTTTAATTAAAACTTGCTTCCGCGTCGCCAGCAGAGTATTTTCTTACACTCGCACTTTTTTTTCGTATTTTTTGCAGGCGATATTTCCTTTTTAATATTTTTGCGCTGAAGCAGAGCAAAATGTTAATTAAACGAACGCATCCGATGTCGAGAGGACAATATTCAAGAGCTGAACAACGCGACAGGCGAACGAATGGCGGCCATGTGATTGGATCTATGAGTTGCAATAACACCAGCAGCAGGCAGCAGCTGAAAGCAGCACCTCGTTGATGCCACAAACTGCACAAGCAGCACTCAAAAACTGCAGGCAACGGCGGACAGAAGCGGACGAAGCGAGCCAAGGCAACGCGAGTTGCCACAACGAGAAGAGAGTCAAGAGCGAAAGCGAGAGCGAGTGCACTTTACACTCAACAGGATAACAGGCAAACTCACTCAAACACTCACTCATACACTCACTTACTCACTTATTCACTCACTCACTCATACACTCACTCACTCGCTCTCTCTTGAGTGCAAAGTTGAGTGAGTTTGGCTACGTTCGAGTTGTTTGACACTTTGCACGAATCTTGCACATAAATATAGACCCAACAAACAAAGCAGCAAAAAATAAAATGGCAGACTAATTGACGCAAGCCGCAAAATATGCAATATAACATTGCTTCGATTTGGTGTGGAGTGACTAAGGAAATACCCTGTAATGTATTATGATTTATGGAAAAGGCAAAAATGTACTTTCTATGCAAACTAAATTCGATTTTCTATTGAAGGTCTAGAAAAATACTTTAAATTTTATTGAAACTTACTAAATGTGGAAATAGTGTAAAATGGATTCAACTTGATATTAAATGTCTAACAAAGTATCATGCAAAATAATAATTATTATAATTTATGACAGAGAGACGAAGCTGTAAAGTATGCTATATAAATTCGTTTTGATATTGCTAGAAAATTGTGTAAAATGTTATTAAAAAATGAAGAATCTGTAAGTTATTGATGATGAACTAGCAAAATGACTTGAAACATTTTCAAATATATTAAGATGTCAAGAATCTGAAAAAAATGTAAACTAGATTTGTTTCGATATTTAATGATTATCAAAAACCGAGTAATATTATTATTACAAGTTAAGGAAAAGTCATATTGCCTTGCAAAATATGCAATTTAAAATGCTTTTTGATACTAAGAGGATAGAAAATTGTCTTCAAATTAATTGAAAAATCAAGAATCTGCAAAATATTATTATTATAATAATTCATGGGAAAGGAATCTTCACAACAAACAATTACTATCTCAGCTATCTTGCAACATTTCAAAATTTAAAAAAAAAGGCAAGAATCAGTTTATAATTTAATTTCAATAAACGATGATGATAATAATCAATCAATCAATATTATAAGAGGATAAATTAAAATCCTCTTATTTGAGCTTCTTTATAAGTTGCAATTCGCTTCACTTTTAATATGATTATGATTTGATTTAAATATATTTGTGTCATTCAAACTCATTGAATATTGTAATATTTACAAAATATAAATTGTATTTATATTGAACAGCTCAAATTTTAGTTGCATGCCTAAATATTCATGTGCATAAACCTTAAAATGTTATTTATTTATACCTTACATTAATAACAATTTGCCTCACTTTTCACATTCAGCTCTCATTTTTCCGAATCTTCTGTTCAGTTTTCCATTTTGTGTTTTTTGTTGCAAATAGTTGCAACTTCTTCGCATTCTTACAAACTGAAATTCCCTTTCTTTCGATACTTTTCAAAGAAAACTACATACAATTTTTTCCCTGATTTTTCTTCGACTTGGTTTTTTTTTTCTTTGTGTTTCATGGAAATTTACGTAAAAACCAAAATTGGTTATTTGCGTGCCGTGACGGCAAAATAACAGCGCCAACGCCACCATTTATAGTCCACCTATCGCACACCAGAAAGTTCCCTACTCTCTTCCCTACTTTCCCCGATTCCTTTCGGAAAGGGAATGCGCACATTTATAAGCTAGCACCAACAATTGTGCATGATAAATAGCCAAACAAGAGTCGAGGAGACGAGGAAGAACTATAAAAGCTCCAAGCGTTGAAAATTGCATTTTAATACTTTTAGAAAAGAGTTTTGCAAAAGAGGAATGCAAAGGAAGGGAAAGGAAATGCAAGGAATGGAAAGAAACACTGAACGAAGCGAAGCGAACACACATAAATCAATGGCAAGTCAATGCAATTGGAGGAGTGAAGAGGATTTTATAAGCAGGCCAGCCAGAAGTCGAAATGAATGACTGCGAAAATCTACTTAGGGCCGAAGTCGAAGTCGAACCTCAACCAGCAGGTGTCCAGATAGCAGATAGTAGATAGTTCAGATATGGTTTCGGGGGCAACAACAACAACCCAATACACAGCTGCCACACACCTGTGCTTCTGGGTGTGACATCAGACTACATAAAACAGCGAACGGAGGAGAAACTGCGGAGGGCGATACAAACAAAGCAAAGTGCATTTTGTGGTGCGTAGCCCCAAACGACGTCATTAAACAAATTGATGCATGACTCGGACAACACAAGAGACGAGAGGAGAGGAGGAAGTGGAAACTATAGTCAGTCAATGGGTTAAAGTTCAGAGCAGTTCAAAAGTTTCTTTTTTGGTAACTTAAAGAGAACAACGCGAGTAGTAACACAGCTTAAAAAGTGACTACAAAGTGCGTGAACAACGCTCAACGGAAGCAACTTGCAACTTACAACTTGCATCTTGCAACAGCAACTCTCAAGCAAGTTCTGGGTGCAGTGCGACAAACGACAGATTAGCTTACAATTACAACAATGTTGATGATGATAGAGCGACAGCAGTCTAAAGAGGCAGCATGATGAATAGCTGCCGACGTCTTCGTCCCGAGTTCGACTTGAGGCCGTGTGCCAAGGACACACAAAAGCCAGCCAAGGCGGCAAATTGAGAAGTGCAACACGATGATGATGATGGAGGATGGTGGTGGTTGAGTAAATATTTATACAGCTTGTGAGCTGCTTGCGAGTGCATAAAGGAAGCAGGAAGCCAAGGATAACATCAACTAAAAGCCAAGCACAATATCAAGACAGACACAGACTGAGAGCCAGAGGAAAATCAACTGCTTGGACGGAGGCGCTTAATAGAAACAAATGCTTAGAACTAACTAAAACAAGTTTATAAATTTGCAGAGTCAAGTAGTTGACCAGGAGATACCCTCTACTTAATTGACTAACATTACTTTGTTGAAATAACGAAGGCAATTCCTTATTGCAATGAAATAAGGCAAAGCAACAAAGGCTTTTTGCCCTTTACTAAAGTATTTTCCATTACATGTTACTAAAGAAATTTTTTTTCTGATTGATTGAAGCGACACATAAAACCTTTTTGAGTCCCATTATTCATAAAATTTGATTTAAAAAAAGAATCTTCTATGCATTAATAGACATTGAAAATTCCATTAAATGGTCTACCAAAAATATCACACAATTTTATGCATAGACTTGGTCATTATTAAATCCATCGATCAGACTTTTAACAAATGCTAATAAAGCACAAGAGGACTAAAGAAGGATTTATCCTGTATGCCTTCTTTTAATAGTCCTTATATAGAAGTGTAAAGATTATTTATAATTAATTTTTCTACTTCTAAGTGTTTAAAGAAACTTTGCTCCAAAATAAAAATAGATGAAGTTAACATATTGGTATTAGAAAATTGTTTCAGTTTTGAATTTAAATTAGCTATTTTATTATCTGTTTTATAATCTTTCATTTCTTAAAGTCGCAGCCCAAATAACATTCTATTGGCCTCAAAAAATGAAATTGAATAGCATGAAAAATATGTCAAATATGTAAAACAAACTTTGCTAAGCTTTTAACAAAAGAAGTTGTCTTTTAATATTGCAGCGAAATAAGCTATTTCATTATTCATTTTAAAGACGTTCATGCCTCTTAAGTCTCACTTAAAATAATATGCTATTGTCACCCACTTATTATACGCTTTTGTACTCGGTATTAAAATAGCAAACTAAACTAAGACTACAACATGGTGCAGTGGCATGGTTGGAATGCCTGCACACAGGGCGTATGTGTGATATATAAGACAACTTCTATGACTCGAACAATGCCACAAAAACATGCGCAAACATTACATATAAATGAACTACAAGACAACACGGGATTAAACATGCCTTAGCTAGGAAAGCAGAAACAACTGCGACTCACCTTGAACTCAACAATCGCTCCGCCTCGGCAGCTGTCATCGCATCCGGCAAGCTGTCATCACGCGGCATCGCTTTGGCCGGAGCTGCAGACGAAGCTGGTGCAGCAGGAGCAACAGCAGTAGTTATCGTTGTTGCCGTCACTGTGGTCACATGGACTTTGATCACCTCGTCGACGACGTCATCGATGAGCTCCACATCCAGTTCGCTGCATTTCAAATGCTGCAATATATCCTCCTCATCCTCGCCAGCACTCGTGTCCGCATACTCCAGATCCTGCAGCTCAAGAGCGCCTTGCGCCGGTGTTCGACGTTCGGGCAAAACAGGTGCCTGCTCCTCATCCTCCTCCTCCTCCTCTTCGGGCTCTACTTCTACATATTCGACTGCCAGCTGTTCATCTTCTTCCTCTTCAGGCTGCTCCAACTCGAGCTCTTCCTCTTCGTGCGCGTCAATCGAGGCAATGGGCGCAATTCCCTTGACACGAGCTGGCGACATTGGAGGTGTGGACTTTGTGCTGCCACCGCCACCGCTGCCGCCATTTTGTTCGCTGCTGTTGCGTCGCCTGATGGGCGACACCACGCCCACCGGCGGTGAGCTATAGACGCCACGATGCAGTGGCGACGCTGTCGCTGAACCATCGCCACTCGATGCCGTCGATGTGGGGGACTGCAGCAGGGCGCGGGGAGGCGTTGCCGGCTGTGGTTCCTGCATTTCCGGTTTGATAATCGCATACACGGTGCTCGACTCCTGGACAAATCCGTTGGCGCCATGGAATTTGCGTTGCATGTCGCTCACCTTGGCGGTGTCATACAACTCCGCCTCGGAGCCATAAACCTCCCGCGACTCGCTGCCATCGGGATTGAGGCGATAGCCCACATCCACATAGTTCAGCGTGTGCTGTGTCTGTCCCTGTTCCCGTTCCCGTTCCTTGTTGCCTTCCCCGCTGTATGTGGGCGACTGCAGCTTGGCCTTCATCTCGTGCTGTGACGCGCTCTCGCTGAAGCCTCCTTCGTCCTGGCTGGCCGTCGATATGATGCTAGGCGGACGTTGACCCAAACCAGCAGCTGGCATATTGACCGTGATGCTGCTCCGCTTGTTGGCCACACGTTGCGGCGAACCGTTTACAGAGACGTTGCTGGAATGTTGTTGTTGCTGTTGTTGTTGTTGGGGAGTTGATTCGTCCACAGATTTGCGACCTGCAACAGAGCGAACATAAAGGCAAAATTGGTTAAAATTGTATCAAATTGAATGAACTTGAAGTAAAGTGGTTATGGAATCAGACAGCGTAAAGGGAAGAGTAATTATTAAAATAAATCAATAAGAAATTTAGTTGAATTTAAAGTAAGTCAGAATAGCGTTGTATTTATAATGTTTTGGTATTTAAATATACCGAAACCTAACAATTGGATTCATGTATTTATTAGTTCATACGAGTAAGCCTCATATATGAGTTCCTTGGACTAATTATTAAAATATATAAATTGGAAAGTAACACGAATTTAAATTAAGGTAGATTAACGATGTATGTATTATCTTTGGCATTAAAATATACTGAAATTGAGGAAATTGGGGAAAGTGGATGAAATTTGGATATATTGTAGAACACATTTTAAATAGTACAAAGTTCTTTAGTCTCAAACATGAAGTCTTTTGACCAATAACCTATAAAAATTATTATATTTCTTAATGTGTTTCTTAAATTATTTGTCAATAAACTAGGATGTTTCTCATTTACACCTTTTTTTTAGAACTCAAAGCTCATTCCCTTGTAACCATTTAATATGCATGTACCCTAATAAACGGTTCTAATTACCATTATCACAATTTTTGTTGCTATATGAATCCAACTTTGTTATTTCATTTTATAGAATCCAAAATCAAAATTGGCAAAAATGTACTACTTAAAAACTTATTTAATGTAAAGTTTATTAGTCAATCGGATACTAAACATATCAAACACACTTTCGTACATAAAAAATGTATACACTTAGTTTCGCAGCTTATCAATTGGACAGCAATTTAATCAAATCATTTTGCATATTCAGCAGCATGTGAGTGCGTTCCTTGGCGAGATCAGCAGCTGCAACGAGAGGTTGATAATCAGGATCGTTGCAGCGATGCCTGACATAAAATTCCCGATAGCGCTTCAGCTCCAGCTCAAAGTAATCATCAGGCTCCGACAACTGTTCGCCACTGAGCTCCGAAGTGATCAAAGCCAACAGGTAATCCATATCCTTACGTGTTTGCTGATCAATGGGACGACGTTGATGACTCCTTGGTTGAATGCGCGGTAGCTCAGCAACCAAACTTGAACTGCTGGCAGTGAAGGAATCAAAACTCGAACGACACGACGAACTCTGGGAGAGCGACAAATTCGATTTGGGCACAAGTTTTGGTCTTGATTTGTAGGCCAACTTGTGAGTAGTGCCTTGAGGATACTTTCGCTTGTTCGCGGTGTTGAAGCCACCTGCATGACGAGATCCTGACGGTTGCTGACTACAGCAGCTGCCTTGATGCTGCAACGTGCTCATCATGCCCAGCCAAGCACTCTCATCGCCCACCGATGACATGCAGCCTGCATTAGGTACAACAACGTCTTGAAAATCAACCCGGCAGAGCGTGTCCTGTGGCTCCTGTTGAAAGATGCCGCGCATCTGCTTCTGATTGAGGCAAACACTGAAGTAACTCATGTAAGCCTGTCGCAAGCGCAGCTCTTGAATCGTTTCGCATTGCCAGCCCAACAACTTGTTGCGCCACTTCACGGCTTTCGCATGATCCAGGGACTTGGGACAGAAGGCTTCATCGGGTGTCGGAGCCAAAGCCAACATCAGTTTGAAGTCCTCGTTGTACAGTTGTTCGCTGAGATCGTAATCCTCATCGTTGTGCAGCCGAAAACCGCTTCGCGATCGCTTTTTGCGTGTTTCGCCCATGCTCGTGTGGCTGCCACGTCTACGCGATCGACTCGACTCACCTCGTTGCCTGGGACTGGAGGAGTTCAAATCATCGCTGCGACTCTCGCTGCGTTCCTTGTGCTTCTCACGATGCCTCGATGGCGACTGATAACGCTCATCTCTATCGTATATAGAAGCCATCTTATATCAATGTTCTTTCACAATTTGAGTTTCTTCAATTTTGAGCATAAATTCCAAATATTCAGTCGAGTAAGTTTGTCAAATGTGACTCAGCATGAACATATTTTTCTGTGTTGTGACATTCTCAATGAATTGTTTAATTAATGCGCCACAAAAAAATTATTAAATGTTCTGCAAAATGCTTTTGGAATAGTCTACAATTATATATAGATTTCAACATTTCCCCCATAAATTGTCCACTAGGAAATTAAACGTGGGCGCAAAAAGCAAAGAGCTCGCAATCTTTGGACAGCCAATAAATCTGTTTGAAGTGTCGCCATGACGTCTCAAAAAAAAAAAAAAAAAATACAACCCAAAAATACATTTAGTGTTTATAATTGCCAGCGAATAGAATGTAACATGCGCATTTATCTTAGTCAAGCAATTAACCCATTTTAGTCTGTCTAAAATTTAAGACAATTTGTTGTAACTGTGTTAGCCAGCATATATAGGAATTGTTCTCATAGTCCATTAAATTTATAATCACAAATGCAACAAATTGTATTTAATCCTGAATGCGGATTTTACCAATTATAATATTAAGTATTTATTATTTGTATTTTATTCATTTAGTAAAACATGTTTTTAGGATAGAAGCGCATTGTAACATTGTACAGAATCTGTACGGCATATTGTGAATGTAATAGTATATTGATATACCAAATATATATTTCACCATATTATAGTATATATTATCAATTTTGTGTATTTTAAATGTAACCGTATATACCAAATATAGATTTTAGTATATCGTAGTATTTTTGGTAATTTAATTTGGTATATATTCTCGATATACCAAATAATGGTTTCAGTATATTATGACATTTTTTTAATATAAACTTAGTATATTGGGATTTTAACAGTATATCGATATACCAAATATAGATCGTAGTATTTTTCGATCATTTAATATTTTGGTATATTTTCAATGTAGTGGTATAAACATACACCAACTATGGATTTTTGTGTATTTGAGTAATTTTTCAGCATATATATTTGGTATATTTTAACGATATTAACGCAAAGTTTTCTTTTATCGAAAATTAATTGTGGGTATCTCATAATGCAAACTTTTACTCATCGAACAGTGATCTAAAAAGCATTATTCGCGTTGCCAACTCGCCTATGTCGACATCTTCTTAAGCGAAAATATGCGTGCTCCATCAGAAAACCCAACAAACTCGACACTATGCCAATGATCCACAAGTAGAAGGCACCCTGCAGTATGTCCATTGTGAGCACAACACGCTTTTTGCGTCGCTCTTGAGCTTCACCCACATTGACTTCCTCTGTGGGAAGATCAGAGTCATCGCCCAGATCCTCAAAGAACTCATCCGATTGCGTGGAGCGAGTGCGATGCAGCACATCCAATTCTGTCCAGTAATCGAAGAAACCGTGCTCGAAGAAAGCGCTCAACAGCATTTGAAACTTGTAGAGAAATGGTGAACCAATTGGCATGATATAAGTGCTGGGCATAGAACGTAGATACTGCTTAACAATGTGATAGGCCGAACGTCCTGTTTCCGGATTGTATGTCAGGGCCAGAAACTCCTTCGCTCTGTCATCGCGCATTACAAAAGCAGCGCGCTTCGAGCGTTTACTCACAGGTACTTCGTAAAAATGATATGTATCATTAAATGGATGTATTCGCTGCCTCGCAGTGAGCATTTGATACTGATGTGGCGACAATGATGAATTGATGGCTTCAAACATGGTTGTCACTCCGTGAACTTTATAATGCATCTCGGGCAAATCCTCTAGCGAATCCAACTGTTGTTCATAGCTCGGTTGAACGAAGCTGCTCTCGAGTTTACCAAAGTAAATTGTGGTCAGGACATAGCTAAACATGACCCAGCTCATGAGAAAGGCACGCAGCGAACTTTTGGCCGAAAAATGCTCCACGGGCTGCCCGAGATGCGTCTTGAACAACATGTCAAGGATTTCGGGCCAACGATCGCCCACTTCCCCGGAGATCCAACGTATGAACCACTGAAACAGCATAAAGATGCCGAAAGCAATGAAGAAGTTAATCCACAGCATATGCCAAACCAAATTGCTGAACGCGGTCACAAAGATGCGATACTCCGGCTGCATTTTCGCCGCGGGGACGACCAACAAAATCGTGGTTCGCCTGTAGGGATACGTGTGCTCAACCCGTGGCCAAATGCAATCGAGCACAAAGCGTATGTTCAACGAAATGTCTGTGACACCTTCCATCAAATCCGCGACGGCGCCTGTGAAGCTGCCATTGGGCAGACAACGTCCGTAGGTCTCACCATCCGGTGGAATCACATAACGAGCTGTGGCATTCATCTTCGCAGCCAACAAACGCGCAGTGAAGCCATCGATCGCAATGTATCCTCGAGTTTCCACCGGTTGCAAAGGCAAGGCACGCAGCGGTTGACTGAACATGGAATAGCGCAACTCGTAGCCATGCAAATTCTTCAACTTATCCACATAGCGAGCTGATGTGGACTTGGACAACTCCAAACCAGTGACGCCAAACGGATTAAAGTCGTAGATGTCCTGCGGTGCAGTGATGGCCAGCGCAAAGAGCAACTTCTTCTGCCAGCAACCAGCGAAAAGTTGACGCAACTGCTGCTCGTTGGCCTCGGGCCAAACGAAGAGATATTTGTGAAAGTGTCGACGCGGCTGTCGCGGATTCAACATGTCCAGAATGCGACGCACCAACGGTTCACCATCCTCGCCAGCTGGTAGGTGAAAGATATTCATGCTGTCGGTCTTGCGAATTGGCTCCAATTCATGTGCCTCCAGGCTGCGCATTGCAGTCGGCACGCGAGAGCTGACACAACGATGCAGTGCAGCCTCAAGTTCGGCATAGCAAGGCGTGTCTTGAGCCGGGCAGCTGACACAGCGATAGATGTAGTTGATTTGTTGTGCCTGCGCCTGAGCAATGCGACAACTTGTGCCCGCCAGCTGCAAAGCTGTATCCAATTGACTGCTGTTGGATAAACCCAGAGTCAAGAGTCCAAGCAGTGGCAACATGTTGCCAAAGTCACACTCAAGTCACAACTGCTGTCACACTGGGCGTATACTTTATGCTAAGCAAGAGTTTTTGCGTGCAGTTTCAATTAGTCCACAAGCATAAATATATGTGACTTTAGGGAGCAATTACAAATTAAGTTGAACAAATATTTGGAGATCCTTACTAACCTCGACAAGCTGAACAGAGTTTGCGCAGACTGAGACACATTTTCACGCACACTTTTCACGTATTTTATGCACGACGGACTTTTAGAATTCTGTCACAATTGTTAAACACATTTTGTCAGCACTAAAATACAGCACATTATTTTCGTTTCATTTAATTCGATTATTTAGCCATTTGCGAACATTTGTCAATGGAGTTCAAAGCATCGAAACACATGTAGCAAATAAAACAAGCAAGACAGCTTTAGGCGAGTGTGCTCGACTGTGAGATACCCGCTACCCATTGGTAATAAAAGCAAAATAGTGTGGTATTAAATTTAAAATATACCAAATTAATATACTACAGAAATACTAATAATATACCAAATACCATATATGGTATACTAATAAGAATATACCATGTTTAGAATATGGTACTATATCAATATACTAAATGTAACATTTGGTATATTTTTAGTATTTTTGTGGTATATTAATTTGGTATATTTTAAAACTAATACCGCAGCTCACTAATTTGACATATTTTGAATGAAGTACAATATCAATATACCAAATGCTAAATATACCAGATTGTCAGCCAAAGTAACTAAGACCCGTAGTAAGTTGGCATTTTTGCCCACAATAAATAAATAACTTCTTATCTAACTTCCACAATTCTACAATTTATAAGCAAACAGACGAAGATACATGGCTATATCGTCTCAGCTTTTGACACTAATCAAGAATTTATATACTTTATAGGATCGGAGATGCCTCCTTCTGCCTCCTTACATACATTTTATGAAGGCACAATACAAATAATACCCTTCTACCCCATTGGGCACCCATTGGTAGCGGGTATAAAATGTTGATTCTGTTCTGACTCAGTTGAAACATCTTAAATTTAGAGCATGACACATTAAAGATTTCGCAGTATCACCTAAAGATGACATGCAACAAATATGCAGGCAATTAATGTGGGCTCAAGCTGCAGCTAGTAGTAAAATCTGGCAGCTGGCAGCAAAATTTTCCAATCAGTTCGAGTCCAAAAAGTCAATACAATTGCTGCTGCTGTTTGTTGCACCCTGGCGTATACTTAATGCCAATTAGGCGCATGTCCAGCTACATTCGAAACTTGCATGAATACTTAATGCCGCAAGGGGGAAGAGAGAAAGAGCGGGAGAGAGAGAGGAGCTTGGGGGACTTTTGATGCCACAGCAAGTGCCACAAGGCAGTGAGCAGATGGTCGCGTTTGTATTGAATGCATATTGCTTGGAGGCCAATGTGGCGTATGGGTAATATTGTTTCGGTTCAAGTAAATAAACTTGATGAAAATTTTAAAACGAAAAGCGAAGGTCAACAAAGAGAGCGGAAAACGCGATTGAACGAGAGGCAGCCTCCAAATTAAATCAATGATGAAAAATCGAATGAGAAAATTCAGAAATTGTTTTTCGCTTTTTATTTGTTGCTTGCTTTTTTTTTGTTGGGCATTTAATGAGCTGCAAATATGTGCAAAAAGAACAATAGCAACAAATCATTGATGAAAAACGGGAAATTTGGGCACTGCCAAAAATAAATTGCCCCAAAGCCAAAACAAAAGACAATTAACGAGCGAAAATAGCAACTGAAACCAAAAAAAAAAAACATCTCAAAATAAAACAAAGTTTTAGTTACGTTTAAATATATATAAATTGAAAATGACCCAATTTCAATGGCAATTTGTCAGTAATTAATGAACGCACGCACGCATCCACAGAACACTTTGTGTAACTAATGAATCAAACGAATTCTAAACTAAATTTTTTAATAAACAAAAGCAAAACTCTCAACTTAATTGATGAAGCAAAAAGTTGGAGGGGCGAAGCGGACGAGCGAGCGAGCGTAATTGATAAATGCAAAGTGCTGGGCCATGGAAATCTTATAGTTCAAGTGCCTGGCACTTGCAATTTTTGCACTCGCAAGGCAAACAAAACATTTCTGCTGACTGCAAAGTGAAAAAACCAAAGAAAAAAACATAGAAAAATTGAGAAAAGAAAAGCGCACGGCCAAGCAAAATGTTGTTCACATGAAAATGCAAAAATAATTGTTTGAGTAACCGCAGCAAAGCGACAACAAATTGAAAGAGGGGGAAACAAAGACAAACAATACAAAAGCAGCTGGAGACAGAGAAAGAAACAGAGAGAGATATAGTCAAAGAGAGAGAGAGAGAGAGAGAGAGAGAGAGATGATAAATAAAAGAAAAAACATAACAATGTGTGTACAGCATTCGTGACGTGATGTCAAGATAAAGCCCATCAGATTGCTCGATTTGAGATACAACAGATTGAATACTCTGGAATATTAGAGATCTTTAAAGTAGATTACATTAAAAGTTACAATTTTCGAACATTCAATTCTATAATCAGAACCAATTATATTGAATCGAATTAATTTAAATATTTTCTAAGAATGCATCCTTTTTATTAAGATTCTATGGAATATTGTATTAAACAAAACTGGTCACATTGAGAAGAGACAACTATTAAAAAAGACATATTGAGAATTGAAAACAAACTACTTTTTGCACCAGAAAATCTTCTTTTGAAATACATTACTTAAAACCCTAGAAATATAAAGTTAAAGCATAAAAGAATTAGTCCTTTATACTCGTACTAAACTATGGCATATCATATTAAGTGTTATAATCAGAACCATCACAATAATATTAATTTGAATCCATCCATTTAATAAAGAATAGAATATTGTATTAAACAAGGCTGCTCACATTGAGAATTGAAAGCAAACTATTAAACAAGACATATTGAGAGTTGAAAACTAACTTCTGTTTGCACTTTTTATCTTTTTGTCTTTATCCAAACAACTCTTTAGCTTTGCTTCCCACACACAGAGCACAAACCAAACGGAAGTTGCTGTCAAAACGACAAACTGGCAAATTCTAAGACAGAGTGAGGTTGCAAGAAGCATTTGGGCAGCCAGAAAGAACATTTGTTAGGCCAAATTGTGGCAGCTTAGCGTGCACAATGCAGACTCACAGATGTTGGATAATGAATGAATCAAAAACAAAAGGCAAATAGTTGGACATTCCCCACTTTAAAATGAAGCTTGACAAAACTTAAAGTCAATTCATTTATTAAGTGTTTTTCCACTTGAAGTTTCCTCATTAGTTGCAGTTAAAGTGAAGAATGCAATTTGCAAGCCGTAAGTTTCAATTTCCCCATGAGCAGCTGAATTAAGTTGGAAAAGTCTGTCAAGGTGGGTTGACAAAATAAACGGAGTTAGTGAAAACTTGCAGCTAAAAAAATTTGTCATCTTCAATGGGAAAACAAATATTTGGACACATTGTTGTTGTCCACAGCAACAGGCAATGAAATGAGAGATATATCGAGAGAGAGACAAGCAAAAAAAAAGACTAAGCACAAAATATTTGACAACAAAATGTTAGCAACGCATCCCAGAGAGAGAGAGAGGGAGAAAGAGAGTAAGAGAGGGAGATGGCGAGATAACAATGTGAAAAAGTGCAAGCACATGACAATTGCAATTTGTTTGCTGCTGCTGTTGCTGCTGTTGACCAACTATTTTTTTCAATTTTCAAAATAAACTGCACGCCGGGGATGAGTGGACACCAAGAGAGAGAAAGGGGAGTGAAGTGGAGAGCCGAAGAGGGGAGACGGAGAGGAAGCAAGAGTCGCAAGACAAATTTAAAATGTGCTTCTACAAAATTTTAAGCAGCAGCAGTTTCTACATTGTTATTTGCTCTCAGCTCTGCTTGTTGCTTGTTGCCATGTTGCAATATGGTCAACAAGCATCAGCAAATGTGCTGGGCACACACACACACACTCATACACACTCTTACACACACACGTACACACATTCAGCACACAGCTGTAGACGCATTTTTTAAATATTTTTCTCGCGTTGTTTGTCGCCTCGCAGTTCGCCGAACCTTTGCACATTTAATATCCAGACGACCGAAATTTGTCTTCATGTGATTAATTACACGATGATGAGCTAATAGATGCTCTAGAAACGTGAGTTTTAAAAAGAAATTATAGGTTGAACTTTAGAAGAGATTTCAAAGTTTCTATATAAACTATATTTCATTCTTACTTTTTGTTCTATCTCTAAAATGTAAAAGTTATGGGTAAAACTTTAGAAGAGATATTAAAATTTCTATATTAACTATATTCTGTTTTTTCTTATGTCTTACTATCTCAGAAATATAAAACACTAATTTTAATAACACAAATTTCGAGAAGAAATAAATGCAAGGAATGTTTTTTAAATGTCTTATAATATTGATACGAACTATATATATAACTAAATATTTTTCACACAAAGAAATTTTCAAATTAAACATAACGTGAAAAAAATCCCTTTTGAGTAATTTTTCAAATGTTTACAATATAAATAAAAATTCCCTTTAATAGATTTTTAAAATACAATAAAAATAAATCTTTCAAGAAGAATAAAATCCTCTCAATTATTTTTTGGCGTGTATTATTTTTGTGTTTTATAATTTTCAAATTTCCAACTATAAGCAAGTTATTCCAATGTTTAGAAAAACATAAAATAAAATTCCTCAGCAATTTTTGAAATGTTTACAATAAAAGTAAAAATTCAATGAAAAATAAGTTTCTTTAAAGTTTCTCACTTTTTAGCGAGTATTATTTTGGTAGTATTGCTTATCTTTCGGAACTTTTAACAGGCATGCATATATATCCTCATTTTTATGTATGCTTGTACAAACAACCCTTTACCCGCCCTTTTACAGGGTATGCAAACATTCTTTATAAGCTTTACGCCTACAGCTAAAGCAACGAAAATTGAGTTTTTGAGTAATTATTCGTATGAACAGCATCATCATATCTGTTGCACACACACTTTGTCGCTTTTACTCGCTTCTCGCTTCCCCCTTCCCTCTTCACATTTCCCTTCACTTCAATCGCATTCAGTTTTGCATGTCATTAACTCGACTTCATTCATTTACTCGACATAAATTAGGGTCACTCGGGCGATTCGCAATGAGTTTTTAAATCAATTACACAATGCAACAAAAAGACTACAAATAAAACAATTCGCATTTAATAATCATCAACCAGCAGCAACTGAAAATTGAATAATTTTTCACTTGAAAACTAGAAATTGATGCCAAAGCAAATCAATTGAAAGCGAATCTTATCAGTTCTGTGAAACTAAACGGAAATCACAAATCTCACGTGCCCCTAACGACCATCCATAATAAATCCGACAAAAGAATCAACTGAAGAAGAAGGTTCGACACAAGTTCTTCAATCACGCATCAACCACATGTGTCTATAGTTGAGATGATAATGCTTGCTTCGATTAATCGTTGAATGAATTTGGGTTTGGTTTTATTTGGTTTCAGCTTTGATTTTAATTATAGTTCATATTCAATTCTATTCCATTTTGACAAATTTCCGCAATTAACTAAATGCTTTTTGTTGTTGTTATTTTTGATGTTTTTCGCACCATTGAGATTTGTTCTTTTGTTTTTGTAATTTATAATTTTTAATTTGTTTAACTTGGCAGCGCCTGAGTTAAATTTATTCTTCTGCAAATTGAAAATCACACGCGTTTTTTTTTATTTATATATTTTTTGGTTTGTTTTCCAAACGATTTCGAGCAAATTATTCTTGCGGCTTTATCAATGGAAACAAACGCTAGCGAAACGCGACATCAACTGAAAAGATCAAGCGCAACATTTCGTGAGGAATTGAAAGAAATTTGCTGAAAAAGCAAAAACAAAAACAAATACAATCCAAAGAGCGCGGCGAGATCTCACTTTTACTCTCTCCCGCTCTCGCACTCTCATTCTCTGGTTACTTTCGCTCTCTCGCTCTCACTCTCGGCACGCAGGCTGGCAAATTGCCCGGCAGACATGCAGCAGCCAAAGTTCCGTTACACAGGGTGTGTCAAACTCACGCGTGACGATCTCATTACCTCCCCCTCCCCCTCCTCCACCACCAGCCATCCAACAAGCTATCAAGCTCGCTCTCCGGGTAGCCCCAAGGGCTGCCACTTGTCAAACTGCCAGATTGCACAATCGACGTGTGTGTTGGGTAAGGCCAGAATTTTTGGCAAGGGGTGTCAAGTGAGTGGCAACAGGGTGACGTGACGAGGGGCGACACAACTACAGACATATGTATATACAGATTTTTGCATCTATACATACATATGGACAACGGCAAAAAATAGTATGCTAAAAATACCACTAAAACTCAACGCAACGTGACAAATTCTTCTATTGACTGCGCTGCAAGAGTTTCGCTTAATTAAAGAAAATTCAAAAATATTTATTTAGAATAACTTGGTCGGTTTTTTAAGCTATTTCCAGCATCCATTTCTTACGACACAATGCGGCCACAGCAACAGCTACCAGACAGGCAGCCATCAACATTGACATGACAATTTTTTCTCAGCTCATTTTTGTTTTTGCGCAACGGACGTCACATCTTTCATAGACCCAGATGAAAAGAAAAACTAGCCAAAGCTTGCGGACCCTTTCCCCCTCATACCATACAAAATTAGACACAGACAGACACGTTGATGATGCCTAACTGCTCGCCTACTTGGGTGGCCAGCAATGGCGAAAACTATGCAAGAAGCATAACAGCAACAACAACAAAAACACAGAAAAGTCTACACTGCGACTGCGACAAGTGGCTGTCAAAAACCCACGCATTGACGGGCCAATGAACTTTCGTTTGCCTTTGCACAAGACAAACACAAAAAGCGCGCACGTTAGGAATTTTAAAAATGCGGCAAGTGGCGCCAGCTAGCGGAAACTTTTCCAACTATCAACTAGCGACGACAGCGCTCTCGGGGTTGGGTTGCTGCGCTCGCTAAAGCTTTTTTGTAGAGTTGCAAGCCGCTTAGCAAGTTTAACAACCAGCTGGGATAGTTGAGAGTTGAAGCGCTGTCAACGTTCAATTTCAATTTTAGTTGAATACCTAGCAAGCTTTTCATTTGTTTACATATGGAAGTGATTGATTGAAAGAAAATTTAATTTTTAATACGACAATTGCGGGAACGAAAATTGATTTTCCTACAACTTATGTTCAATTGTGATTAATAACAAAAGAAACAAGTTACTTTTGTGGAGTGTTTGATTCAATATTTTATCAGCGTTTGTATTTCATTTGTTGTCTTTGCCACTGTCGCTAATAAATTGTCAATATTTGCGCTAGTTCTAATTGTGATAAATAATATCTTCCGTTTTGGATTAACCATAGAATACGTATGCTTCAATTTGTCTGCCCGTTCATCTGTCCTTCTGTCTGTTTGTCGATGTCAATGCTTTGTCTATTTGATTATACTATATACAATTTCGTTGTTGTATTCTACTATATATACAAAAGCATAAAGTGGAGCAGCGCCGTCAACCGTTTTGGCAGCCATAATTTATATTCAAATACACGCAGCCTGAGGAGGGGTTCTTGTTATTGTTGTTGTTGTGGCATACAAATACCTCGTACTAGTGCTCAAGTAGTGCTTTCCCATTTTATTTATAAACTCATGGGTGAGAGTGTGTGACAGACAGCCAAGCCTCATTCAGAATGCGCCAGGCAGACGGACAGACAGACAGACAAACGGACTGACAGACAGACGGACGGACAGATAGACAGACATATAGTATGCCTATTGCCAGGGACTGTCCCCTAGTATGTTGTAGTGGAGAGTCAACGTATTCTCCCCATTCATGTGCCTCCCCCCAAAGTTCCGCCCCCTTTAGACTGGATACAGCTGTGCACAAAGCCAAGGCAAGCAGGCAACACACGCACACGCCAATGACGAATTGACGTGCTGCCCTGTCGGCTCATTCAAAATGCCTATAAAAACGTCGTATGTTGATACCCTGCAAATTATGTAGTCCCACATTTCCTATAAATAATGCCCTGATACTCCTCATATTGGGGTGTGTATAAATATAAAATTATCTTTAGCTGATCTAATTCGCTATTAGTGTGGGGAGTCGAAATTTGTTCTGTTTTTAAATAAATTCAAATTCAAATTGACAGGCTCAACTTTTTATACCTGAATAACAAGCGTATTTTTAAAGCTAGAGTCTCGAATTTCGGTACAGACAATATGATTTTTGAAAATTTTGGATTTGTGATCGAATTAAACTATTAGTCGCTTTGGCTGACAATCTGGTATATTTCAAATGTAGTACTTTATCGATATACCAAATATGGCCTTCGGTATATTTTAGTTTTTTTGTGATATTTTAATCCTTTTATTGATGTAATTTTTCAGATTCCTCAGATATTCAATCGAAATCAATAGATAATTGAAATAGTGTTGTAATATTCCAGACTATTTAATTCAATCTAAAGATTTTATCCAATAAAAAGAGGAATATTCCTTCCAGACAATCCCTGACCTCTTGCACTTATTTTTCTTTGCTCAGAATATCAACGAAATTGGATGGACATACGAATTATACATTGTAATTTAAATTTCTAATAATTAAAGCTGTGATTTTTCAGACTTCTTTCTTTAATCTTAAGCTGATAACCTATAAAGGTAGCAATACCTTCCAAACCATTTTCCAATTCCCTTAACTTCCTCAGCATACCAACGAAATTGAGTGGAAATTCCTCGCTTCAGCGGAGATTGAAAGGTGGCCATCAATCTGCTGCACTTTTGGACAAATTGTTGCAGATAATCGTTGTTGCAATTGTTGCCAAGTTGCCAGTTGCAGCAGCAGATCAGCTATCTATCGTGTAATGCAGCTGGCAATAACATAAAAGTACAACTCGAGTTCAGCTCGAGTCGAGTCAAGATTAAGACAGAGTGCTGCCCTCCATGATAATCTCTGCCCTCCAACGAGAAGAAGAAGAGCAACAACAACGCGCTGATCAATAAATCAAGGTAATGCCACGCCCACTTTTGTGCAAAAGCACAACTCGACAAGCACTCGCAATACTTATGAATTAAAAAAGTTCTAGACAAAGTCGCGCTTGGCGGAGCTGCTGCAACTGAAGTTGGATGTGGAGCTGAAGCTGAAGCTGTTTGGAATGGCGCAGAAGGCGGAAGCGCAGCGTGCAAATTCCAATTTTATAATCAGCAGTAGAAAAGAGAGCCACAAAACGGAGGCACGAAGAGGCAACGCATCATTGAATTCTTAATCTGGCATTAATACAATTTTATGTATGGAGTTGGAGGAGTGCGTGAGCAGGGCAGGAAGGAGGAGAGTGGACAGACGAGCGGACGGACAGACGGATAGTCGGGCGGATTTGCTGGGCATATCAAGAGAATCCCAACAAAATCCCGCAACGTTGTCGTCGCCGTCAACAGCGTTGCGAGATGGTCGACGACAGATTGCGAGCGTCGAGCATTGAGCGTTGAGGAGGAGGAGGGAAACTTGGAATGTTGTTGTGGCTGCTTCGGACCGTGGGGGCTGGGACTATGCATTTGATATGCCTGCTGTGTTTGACCCATATTGGAATTTGCCTCCAAAGAGCCAAGCGAAAACAAACTTGCCACAAGGAGAAGCGAAGCAAGAGCAGTCACGATTTGTGTGCAGCTTAGAAAGAATTGCACACAAAAAAAAGCAGTAAAGAGGAGCGAAGAGCTGAAAAGTTGTAATGAATGGTGCCTGTGGAAGGGCAGTACAATGCAGTCCCAGTCACAGTCAGAGTTGAGCTAGGTTCGAGCTCGCTCTCTCTGTTCTGTTTTGGGTCTCGTCCAAGTCTAGGCCTGAGGGAGTTCAAAGCACACAGAGAGAATCATAGTGGGAGCCCTGTTAAGGTGTTTGAACTCGAGAACACAAAGTTCACCAAGTTTTACATGGCCAGCGAGCAGAGTTGGCAGAAAAGAACACGTTGTATTCAGTTCAACATTTAATTTGGGAATTACATTGTTGCAGCAAACACAACGACAACACAAGGAGTGGCGCCATCTGTTGTTGGCTAGCCCAAAATGCACTGCACTACAATAGTTATTTTTATGGCCAACTTTAAAAGTTTTACGTATAACTGGCATATTTTTGTTAAGCTGGCAATAATTTCGCCATAAACATGTGCAAAGTAAACTGTGGCGACATCCGCTTTTGACTAGCTTAAAATGCAATGCAACAGCATTAAATGACGAGGTTTTAACATTTCAAAGCAGTTTCTACATTTTAAAGACTCTCAAGAAAAAATAATAAAATAGTCTGCCATATAGAGTGATTTGCTGTAAACTTATATTACATATTTTACTGCAAACTCTTCAACATTTCATTTAAGGCGCCATCTATGGATCGCTAGACGTAGCTACTGCACTTGAAATTTACTGCAGTTTTTAGATTACAACTTTAAACGATTTTTTTATGAAACGTAAGCGTTTTTTATGTAAAACTGCAGTGCAAAATATAGCTTGCTTTAACTCATTTATGTTGGTTGCATGTAAAGTGCTAATTTAAAACTACTAAACATAAACGAAGTGGCGCCATCTGTTGTTAATTAGCGCAGCCCAAACAGCGCTTTAAGTGCTATATGCAATGGGTTTTCCTATGTGAATTTCGAGGCATATCTTTACACATTAACCATGAAGGTTTTTCCTATAATTACCTCTAACTTTATGTTTTACTATCACGTTGAACTCACCTTCATTCTCGCTGCGTCGTCGTCGTGGCACACTGTTGTAGTTGTTGTTGTGATAGTATTCCATTTCCGACTTCTCTGTGGACTCATTCTCCTGCTTCTCATCCTCGGTATGCACGGGAGAGGACGGACCCGACGATGCACTGGCCACAGGCGAACCTGAGGTGGCTGAGTTAGTGCTACCCGAGAGTCCATTGCCATGATATGGCTGACCGTGGGCAGCGGCATCGACGGATCCCCGCTTGGTTGCTGCCTGCTGGTGTTGTTGCTGTTGCATGTGGGTGCTGTGTGCGCTCATCGAGCTGGTGGGCGAGGCACAGGATGAGGGCGTTGAGCATGTGGTGGGCGCTGCATCCTCAATGAGATCAATGGACTTTTTGCGTGGTTTCTCCGGTGGCACAGGTGCCACTAGTTGTTGCTGCTGCTGTTGTTGTAGTTGCTCCTGTTGCAGCAATGCTGAACGTTGCATGGCCGCTGTGACAGCTGCTGATTTGGCTGGCGGCGGCGGTGGCGCCGCATCCACACACTTGGTGGGCGAACGCACACGCTCCGGATTGAACTTGACGGGACTGACATTCTTTGGCTTGGCCGCTGGAATCGGCGGCAATGGCGGCGACTTCACCGGGCTGCCGATTTTACCGCTGCGCGGCTTTATCTCCGGCGGTATGGCTGTGGGCGGGGGCGTGGGCGTGGCTGTGACTACATGTGCCTGCGACTGACGCAAGGGAGCACTTGGTGGCGACGGCTCTGGGTTGCTGTTGCCAGCCAACTTGGGCGCCTTTTCGCCATCCATGATGAGGCCAGTCCCTGGGACAGTGCGTATGATGTCGCAACGATTAAGATCGCTGTGCGTGCGCGTTGTCTTGGTCTTGGTAAAGTGCGATGTCCACTTCTTTTGCTTCTCGATCAGCTCACGTGAGTTGAATTTACGCTCCGGCTTCTCGGGTTTATCCCCAGCGCTGTTGGCAAAGAGCGCACTCACCGAACCCGCTGTGGCTGGCGCCGCAGAGACCGTTGTAGATATTTCCTCGGACTTGAGACGCGACAAATTGTGCTGCGGATACTTGACGCCTCCCGACGTCGGTTCTACAATGAATTTGCTGTTGCTGAGACGTTCGACGCCGCCGTTTTGTGCCTGGGATGCGGCAGCTGCTGCGTTGTTGTTCTGATTGTTTTGATTGAGCGCTGCGCCCGAGGGAAAGGGCATCCGACGCTTGGGCGGCGACTGTGAACGATCCGAGGAACGCGACGACGAACGATCCGAGCCGTCACACAAATTGTCCTCACGTGAACCGCTGCGCAAGAGACGTGAACTCACATTTGAATTCGACTCGACGCCAAGTTTCTCGAAGAGTGCGCGAGCGTTGTTGAAACGCGCCGAATGCGATTCAGTTCGTCCGGGATTCGCTGGATTTGCAGCAGCGGCAGCAGCAGCCGCAGCATGTGCAGCAGCAACCGCGCTTAGCTGTTCCACCGGTTGGATTTCGATGGGTTTGCGCTGGAAGATGTTGGCAATTTGGGAGACTTTACCCACGGGAGCGGGTGCATGTTGCATGGGTTTCTCCATGTTGCAGCTGAAAAAAAGGGAACGAAATTTCACTCAATTAGATAACGCAATTAAATAGCCAGTTAATATGGTTACAATTTCAGTTTATGACTAACTAAACTAACTGATAGCGACACCTCGCCCCAAATGACTAAATCGATTAACGCGCTGCGTTTTGTCATTTCCTCTTCTTCTTCTTTTTTACCTTTGCCATTTTTATATCATCGATTTTTATTTGGTTGTCGACTTTCGCAAAAAACACTTTTCACTTTCTGCTCTCAAATATGCAATACAAAATAGCACTAATATAACAGAATATTATGTTTGTTTTTATGATGTACTATGAATGGGGAGTCAAGCACCGTGTGAAAGTCTTCGGCGACGTTCGACACCAAAATAAACCCGCATAATCGAAGAGCGGCGCTAAAGAAGGCACAAAGCATTACCAGCTGGAAGCATTGCGTTTCTTCAGAGAAACTAAGTGAGAGAATGAGAGACAGAGAGAGAGAGAGGGGGGGAAGAGCTCAGTGCTCAGCATAGGGCCATTTGAGAGAATGAAAGAATGTCGGTGAGACGCGCGACATTGAAAGCTATTTGCGTTGGTTGCTTCCACTGATAGGGTAATGGTTATTATTGTTATCGGTGCGCTCTTCGTGTGAGTATTGATTTATGCATCGGCCTAGGGGAATTCTAGAGTGCGCTTCTAAGTGAGAAAGCCTCAAGCGGGTAAAGCCCACTAAAATATGTAATTTACGACAACTAATTGAGAAAAGCGAATATGCCGAAAACATGAATATAAAATATGAGTGTTATCTCTCAAAATATTACAAATAAGAGACATGTATTTTGTATAACACTTTTGGCGTATAACAGTTATTGAAAGAGTATTTGAATTAACACAGCAGTTTTATACCAAATGTATAACAGTTTACGTATAACAGTTGTGCTAGAGAGTTGTACTATAACAGATCGATTATAACAGTTACTTGCATAGTGCGTTAAACACAGAATTTTCATAATGACTATATCATTACATAAAATATATGTTGTAGCTCTCAAAATATTACTAATAAAAGACAGAAGTTGTGTATAACACTTTCAAAGTATAACAGTATTTGAAAAACTATCTAGTTCAACACTACATGTTTATATCAAATGTATAACAGTTAACATATAACAGTTGTCCAAGAGAGTTGAACTAGAACAGTTCGAGTATGACACATATTGTATATCATTTGTATAACAGAAATATTCATGATAGCAATCGGAATAGGAACAACAACAACAACAATACGTAGTATAGCGAATACTACAAAAAACAGTTTAAAACAGTTCTTAATTTTACCTATAACAAGTGCTCATGTTACTAAGTATAACAGTTATTTTAATAGTATAACATTTAAAGCATGTTACTATTTCATGTCTTGCCTAGAGAGTTTTCACTGTATATAATACTTTTTGTATAATAGTTACTTGTACAAATATAAGCAATTGGCAACAATTATATTTCTTTTTTGCAATTACCAAGAAATCTAATAAACACACACACATATAAGTACAATGTATAATCACTTCAACACACACTCACATTTAAAATAGTTTTGTCGTGATATCTGAAAATGCGCCGCTCAATGTACATACATATAAACATACTATTGTTTGGGGCCTGGAGGCACAGTTAAAGGCGGCTGTCGGTTGTCGAGTGTGTGTGCGTGGGTAGTTGTGTATGGGAAAATTATCAAAAAGTCAATAGAGTACAAACAAATAGCAGCGAGGCAAACAAATAGCACAGATAACGAACTACACACAAAACTATGCACTTTATGGATGGAAGCAGCGACAGTGGGAGACAAAGGTTGACTGCGTGTGGGCCTCGTTTGTGTTTGCGAGCGGAGGGGAAAAGCGTATAACAGTTTACAAAGTTCAAATAGAAGCGAGACAAACGTCAAGTTTGGATTTACAACATGAATAGTGCACCCGACACGAGACACAAACAAACACACATACAGACACATTCACTTACACACACTGACGCATCTGCAAGTGGAGCAAGCAAAGTCTAATCTAATCTCGCCGAAATTCTGTTAGGAATTGTGCGGTGATGGGATTGAGATAAACCTTATAATGACTTGATAAAAATAGTCTCTGATCTCGTACATTAACTGTTTTTGAACATGACAGATAAGCGCGATAAGCTGCTGAGATAAAACGTGCGCATCAAATATCAAATATCACGTATACGCATCATATGCCGCCTCGACTCAAAGCGAAATGCTGCAATTTCGTTCATTTGGTTGCATCAATTAAATATTTAAACATCGCTGTGCTTTATTTGGTACTGCTGAGCAGATATTGATTTAATGACACGTTTGCAATACTCTAGCGAAAGCATCATCCATTTTGACCCCTCACCCCTCTTAATCCCTCGCTCGCATCCCACCATCACGTTCATTATAAATGAATGAGGCACAAAGTGGCCAAATGCATTGCCATCGTCAAGGGACGTGGAAAATTGACATAAACGGACACGGTCAGCTGAACAAGTGAGCCAGCTGACGGGCTGTGGATATTGAAGAGGTTGAGCCAGAGACATTTCAGTTATTTATAACATCGTAGACAACAAAATGGCAGCGTTTGTCCTTGTGCTGTACCATTTCAATTGGTTACTCAAGGACGCACGTGCCCGGGGGGTTAATATTAATGAGAATCAATCCATAGCTGTCCGTATAATAGTTGTTATAACACTGTGTTCAACTATGCTTAAGACAAGCTGATAGCTTGAATGCATTTAGTAGATTGAGTACAGAATAAAATAAAACAATACTATGTGTAACAGTTATTATAACACTTTAAACGTTTCAATGCGTAGTGTCCTTCTAAAATAATAAGAATAATACCGTGTATAACAGTTATTATAACTCTTAGTTTCAATGCGTTTAGATGATAAAACATCGAACAAACGAATAAATTGGAATAAGACTATGTATGATGGTTGTTATAATACATTATAAGAATAATTTTAACGTTGTCGTTGAGTCGACAGTTATTAACACATTCTATAACAAAACGCATTGCAGCATTTAAAGCATTCAGTTGATTGAACAGCGAATTAATTAGAATGGAATATCAGGTATAACAGTTATTATTAATCAGAATATTAATCAATATCAATAAAGAAAATGAATTTTAAATTGTAGATCATTAGAAATATAGAACAAATAACTATAATTGTTGAAGCCACAACAGTCTGTAATTATAGAATAGAAATGACACACTAAGTATAACAGTCGGCAATTATACAGTCGAGTGTCACACTTTGCTCTATTGTTAATGGACATTTGATCCATTAAATAACAGTAATTTACACTAATGCGGATAATGTTTACAATTTGGCGCCCTCTCCGCTGCTCTCAGAATGACAAACTAGTTTTTTCGCACCAGCTAAAGTCTAATTTTTGCATAAATGTTAATTGTTGACGGTAAAATGTTAAATTGTGCTCGTTAAACGCGACAGCGATGTCAGGGATGCAGAGCATATAGTGGATGTGTCTAGCAAGAGGAGCATAGCGACAGGGGAAGCTGAGGAGGGGGGACAACAGGTGAGCACGCGGACGTTACATTTGTGACAGCAGCAACAGCAACAGCAGCAGCGACAGCAACAACAACTACAAAGCCATGTGTTATAATTGCGTCAACGCTGAGACTCACAGCGTGAACAAGAAAACAATGTCAACAATGAAACGATGGTGCCGCATTGTGTGCGATAGAAGGAGGGGAAGGAGGGAATAGGTGCCCCTCTGTGTTAGTTGAAGCATTAGATTGCCATTGACAGAAGGTTGCGGTGTTGTTGCTGCTGCCGCGCTTGCCACACAAAGATTGGTAGCAATTAGTGAGGCAGCTAAAAAGTTAAACTCACAGTCGGAGCTTCTCGCTTCTAGCACCTCGTTTGAACTAACCAGAACTTGGGCGACTGACTGTAATGTCTTGCAGTTCCCAGGAAAAGTAACTGGCGCCAAGGAAAAATGTTTTGCAATTATGATATAATAATGGTAATCGCGCAAGACTTGATGAGATGACATAACTAGCTGTGTGTGAAGAATATGGTTAAATGTGAGAGAAGCACGTAAGCAGCCAACAAGTTAATTAGCGATCATAAAATATTGCCAAATTATCACAATTAAATTGTCAAACGAATAATAACTAATGAAGGAAGAAATAATCAAGAATCTAGAGAATTTAGAAATATGAAAAACGTTTCGATTGCATGGCAGTTCAAAATTAGAATGCTGCAAGTCTGATAACTCAAGAATTTTGCACAATTTAAGTGCAGCTCAAAGTATCTATAACAATTATAAGCGAAAGGTTTAGCGAAAACCTTGGATTTCGGTCATTAAACTTGCTGTTCGATAGTTTTAATTCCATTTGAAACTGCAACTACAACCGGCTTCTGGGCATGACAACAAGTATGCAATGCTCCAACTTCAGCTTCAGCTCCACTTTCAGCTCCAGCTCCAACTCGAAGCACCTTTCCGCGTAGGCTAGACAAAACCGAGAACCGAGGCAGCACAACAACAACACCAACAATAGAGAACACTCGACGGCACAACAACATTCACTCTAGTCGTGATGTTTTGATACGCGGCACAACAACAAGAACCACAACGACAACTCACAGACACACATACACAATCAACAGACGGCAACAACGGCGAATGAATACAAAACAAGTTGTTGTCGTTGTTCGCTTGGCTTGGCCGGTTGTTTGGTTGTTCTTGTTAGACAAATTATGCCAATTAAACGGTGGGAAAACGAGTTGGCAACTCTGCACGCGTGTCGCCGCCTCACGTTGAGTGGGTTGTTTTCGCATCGAGTGGGGAGACTGGCTGACTGGCAACTTGTGGTTGGCCAACTTGCAAATTGAAGTCATTAATCTCGCCTAACAGTAGACACAGTCTACAGTCAACAGACAACAGCCGATAGCCTGACAACCCTGCCGCCACCTGACAAGTTTACTCGCATAAATATATGACAGCATCTTCAATTCAACGTTCTATCGCGGCATCAAAGGATGCGACAAACTAATTGAAATAACCGAAAGCAACAGAAGGCGTATTCCTCCCCCCACTTCCCTCTCCATAAGATTGCCAGATAGCGCAGCTAGTTTTTTAGTTCAAGAGGTGGCAACGTGACACGCTCGTGAATCAAATAGTGACTAATGAATGCGATAACATCGCAAGAGCTATAGGCGACATCTAGAATACTCTTTAGACTTTGAGGCTCCTGATGATAGATGACGAAGATTACCAACAAAATTGTTGCAGTCTTGAAAATTTGAGAAACCCAGATTTATTGCACGAAGAAATATTGTTGGGGAAATGCTAGAGGTTACGGCCAAAAGGCTGAATGCAAGAACTCTTATTTTACTTTATAATAAAGGCTTCCCATACAATTCTAACTAGTTCTTTAATAAGATAAAAGTTGAAAATTTACACAGCCTTATTGCATGATGAAATGTTATAAACTAAAGAGCAACTGATAGTTTGTCTGCCTTTATATATAGATACTAAATGCATTGTTATAATCTACAAAATGAAATTCTCAATCCCAAAACTTTAAAATGAGAATATCTATTCGCTATTTCCGTCGCTTTAAAGCTAAGGTAGGAGTTGGTAAGACGTAAAAACAACTTACTATCCCTAACTACCATTGGAAACTTGTCACCAACTTTGCGAGCTTTAGCTCTTGTAGTATGCAAGATTTAGGCATTCATGCGGACAGACGGACGGACAGACAGACGGAAGAACATGCATACTTTATGAGCACAGAGTTGCCACCATCCTCCCATTACATACTCAACCGCATAGTTATTACCCTTTTATACCCTTGCTCGTTCTCATCGCCACTGCGTGAAGTAGCGAACACCAAAAAGAAAACAGCCCGCAGTTTAATGAGGCCTCGGCGAGGGTCGCCAATAAACTTGATGCTCACTTTAGACTTATTCATAGGTTTAGGTGCATAAACTATAGAACGTCAGTAATTCTGAGACGTCACGAATATCGTTTAGACACAGCGATTCAAAGTATTTCAGCCGGAGTTAGGATATCGCAGGATATACATAAAGGAGATGCCCTAGTGTTTCCTTAACACCGGACTCTTTATATTTCCTGCTCTGACCACTATTCGTGTTGCCCTCCATTAAGTTCCGAGAATTAGCCTGACGTACTTGGTTAACTTGATAACTCTTAAAGCACACAACAGCTTTGCGGTTTTGCACATAACACTTACAACAATTTAATAATAACGAAACTTTAAAAACACATGTCTTTCACACTAACATCAATCCCATGCCACCGAGGCAATAGTAGACATTCAGTCCCTTGCCATCGCCCACAAACCCGATCTTGTTGCTGTGCCTATTGAAGGCCACGTCCCACAGATTCGTGTTATTACCCGACAGAAATGACAGCGTGTTCTTGGTGTTGCGAGTGTCCCACAACTTGATGGTGCCATCGCAGGAACCACTTACAATAAGTCGACCATCCGGCGAGGCGGCCACCGACATCACAGACGACTCGTGTCCAATCAGATCATAGAACATCATCCCACTGGGCAAATCAATAAGCTTTACGGTCTTGTCATCGCAGGCGACCAAAGCACGTTTCATACTCGGTTCAAAGACCAATTTCCGCAAGGGATGTTTACAGTTGCGGTGCCGCAACAACTGACCAGTGACACCATCGATCAACGAGAAGCTACCAGCATAATCGGTGGCACCCAACAAACGTTCATCTCCGCTGATGGCCAAGCCAAGGATATTCTCACAACGTTCCGTGTCGTAGCTGTGCAACAGTTTCCCCTTCGCGGTGTCATACTTAAAGATACGTCCATTGCCGGAACCAGCGAAGACAGCCTCATTGCTCTCAGCCCCAAAAGCTGTGGACCAGAAATTGCTGACCAAACAGTGACTGACTCTGGGCAAACGTACGCCAGTGTTGACATCCATCAACATTAGATTGCCATCCACAGCGACGGCAGCAATGCAACTGCTGTCCGGACTGACGGCCACACAATGAACACCCATGCCAGGCAAGGGCAAAGTGTATTCATAGGGGAACACATGATCCTCAGTGGGCGATAGATGCACAATTCTCACTTGCGGTTCAACACCGCCGGTAATAATAAATTCTTTGGCATTTTGCCTTCTATTCGATGGGGATCTTTCGCCTTCTTCGGCAGCGGATTCGTTATGCTCCGGTTTAAGTAGACCCCAGGCGCAACACCAGCATTTCTGATCATAGGTTGTATCGCTTGAATTTTCGTTTATTTCCATAATTTTTCCTTGTCATTGAATAACTAACTCTCTCTCCTTCTGTATTTATTGATTGTGTATGTGTTTGCCTTTAAGACTAGTTTGCTTAGGCTTGCCTAGTGAAGTTTACTAACCCAAAAGTGAAGTTTACTAACCACCCACGTTATTGAATATGCAAATTGGGCATAATCGCAGCTGGCAGCCCAAGTGGAAGTTGACTCGGATTCGGGGCTAAGAAGGAGGAGGAGGAGACAGGTTGCCTGTCTAGGCAAAAATGACAAATATCTCAAAAGTTAAATGTTAACTGAAATGTTATAAACTGAATAACGATCGATAGATTGACAGTTCTTTATATATAGGTACTAACTTGGATTGCTATAATCTACAAAATTAAATTCTCAATTCCATAATTTTAAATAAAAATATCTAATCGCTATTTACGCCATTTTAAAGCTAAGGTAGGAACGTAAAACGTGAAAACAACTTACTATCCCTAACTACCATTGGAAACTTGTCACCAACTTTGCAAGCTTTAGCTTTTGTAGTATGCAAGATTTAGGCATTCATGCGGACGGACGGACGGACGGAAGAACATACATACATACTTTATGAGCACAGAGTTGCCACCATCCCCCCATTACATACTCAACCGCATAGTTATTACCCTTTTATACCCTTGCTCGTTCTCGTCGCAACTGGGTGAAGTAGCGAACACCAAAAAGAAAACAGCCCGCAGTTTAATGAGGCCTTGGCGAGGGTTGCCAATAAACTTTCTCTTCAGGTTTGCTCATAGGTTTAGGTTCAGGTATATCTGGGTGACCCTAAGAGGGGTGGAGTATGGACCAGTGGAGGAACATCCTGGGTGGTGACACGTCACGAAAATCGGAGTCAGGATAACGCTGAACATACACAGGGGAGATGCTCCAGTATTTCCTTAACTGCGGACTCGTTATATTTCCTGCACTGATCACTATTCGTGATGCCCCGCATTAAGTTCCGAGCATTAGCCTGACGTACTTGGCTAAGTTGATAACTCTTAAAGCACACATCAGTTTGCGGTTTTGCACATAACACTTACAACAATTTAATAGTAACGAAACTTTAAAAACACACGACTTTCACACTAACATCAATCCCATGCCACCGAGGCAATAGTAGACATTCAGTCCCTTGCCATCGCCCACAAACCCGATCTTGTTGCTGTGCCTATTGAAGGCCACGTCCCACAGATTCGTGTTATTACCCGACAGAAATGACAGCGTGTTCTTGGTGTTGCGCGTGTCCCACAACTTGATGGTGCCATCGCAGGCACCACTTACAATAAGTCGACCATCCGGCGAGGCGGCCACAGACATCACAGACGAATCGTGTCCCTTCAGATCATGGAACATCATCCCACTGGGCAAATCAATGAGCTTTACGGTCTTATCATCGCAAGCGGCCAAAGCACGTTTCATATTCGGTTGAAAGACCAATTTACGTAGAGGATGCTTAAAATTGCGACGTCGCAACATCTGACCAGTGACACCATCGATCAAAGAGAATCTACCAGCATAATCGGTGGCACCCACCAAACTTTCATCTCCGCTGATGGCCAAGCCAAGGATATTCTCACAACGTTCCGTATCGTAGCTGTGCAACAGTTTCCCCATAGCGGTGTCATACTTAAAGATACGTCCATTGCCGGAACCAGCGTAGACAGCCTCATTGCTCTCAGCCCCAAAAGCTGTGGACCAGAAATTGCTGACCAAACAGTGACTGACTCTGGGCAAACGTACGCCAGTGTTGACATCCATCAGCATTAGATTGCCATCTACAGCGATGGCAGCAATGCAACTGCTGTCCGGACTGACGGCCACACAATGAACACCCATGCCAGGCAAGGGCAAAGTGTATTCATAGGGGAACACATGATCCTCTGTGGGCGATAAATGCACAATTCTCACTTGCGGTTCAACACCACCGGTAATAATAAATTCTTTGGCATTTTGCCTTCTATTCGATGGGGATCTTTCGCCTTCTTCGGCAGCGGATTCGTTATGCTCCGGTTTAAGTAGACCCCAGGCGCAACACCAGCATTTCTTATCATAGGTTGTATCGCTTGAATTTTCGTTTATTTCCATAATTTTTCCTTGTCATTGAATAACTAACTCCCTCTCCTTCCGTATTTATTGATTGTGTGTGTTTTTGCCTTTAAGACAAGTTTGCTTAGGCCTGCCTAGATCCCCAAAAGTGAAGTTTACTAACCACCCACGTTGTTGAATATGGAAATTGGGCATAATCGCAGCTGCCAGCCCAAGTGGAAGTTGACTCGGATTCGGGGCTGAGAAGGAGGTGGAGGAGGAGGAGGAGGAGACAGGTTGCCTGTCTAGGCACAAATGACAAAAATCTCAAAAGTTGGCCAAGAGGATTGGCCAAAGTCTGCTATAACGTCAGCTAAAAATAGCGCAACTTCAGCAGCAGGCTGGCAACACAAACCCAAACACAGAGGTGCAAAGGGGTTACAAATGACTTTCTAGGCTCGTGGCAAGCAGGCGCCAGTCGACTGAAGTCATGAGCCAGTCATGTGTTAACCTGAGCCACTTTCCTAGGCATTCGTTGCCAGTCATTTGTCAGGCTTATAAAAGTCAATCAGATCAACTTGAATGTATACATATATATTGGCAAACGTATCAATATGAGCTCGGGATTAGGAAGACAGCTGCAGATGAAATGCAATCAAAGTTGAGCGTAGAGGAACTTGACAAATACATATTTCAAGAGCTTACAGAATTTGATTAACAATTCGAGATTTAATCGTAGTTGCAGCTTGAGAAAAATTGCATTATGGTATGCAAATATTAAGGAAGTTAATTTCTGTAGTTCAAGATTAGAATTGTTAATGAAAAATATATTAAGAACCTTTATCAAAAGTGGAAACAGACTAAATCTTATAAGTGTAGCAAAGTCATTATAAATTTCTAAAGGAAGACTCAATTAGCTTTGATTATGGAAGAAAATTACGTGTTTTAATTCTATAGAAATAACAGAAAAGCAAGTAAGAAAGATACAGTGGAGTAGGCTTGACTGTGAGATACCTGGTACCCATTTTCAATACAACCATATTCTAGAAATATATCAAGTTAAAATGCCGAAAATATACCAAAATATATCGAAGATTATAGTTGGTATATTGGTATAGTACCAAATTCAAAATATACCACAAAATATATCAGGTTGTCGGGTCTTAAGACTCGATTAAGATAGTCGTTATTTGTTATACAAAAACAGTTCTTTCTTCTTTCGCAAGCAAATTTGCAGGAATCATAAATAACGTCGTTTGTACTCTATTCAATTAAATGTGTTTCAAACTCAATCTTAATTTTTAAGATCTTACTAGAGAACAACATTGATAGTTGAAGAAAAATATTGGATTTAGTTTTGCAAGAAAATTAGAAACTCTCAACTATAGTTTAATTCTGATGTACATATTCAATTGTAATAAAGTTGAGACATTTTTTTCGAATAGAAACTAAATTCTTAATTTCCAAAGGAAGACTTAACTATATAAAAACGTGTAATGTCTTAGAAAATCACTTATTTTGTATCTATGAAAATACTAGAAAAATCAACTATTGAAATTCTGTATCAATATTCAATTATATATCAACAATATTCGAACAAATACAAGTGAAAATTTGGTAATATATTCTATTGAATACAAGACCAAATTGAGGAAACATCTCGAGTGCTTGAATCAGCTGAAAATGATGTTATATAAACGGAAAACGTGACGGATATTTGAATTTCAAGTGATAATCTGGAAGTTTGCCAAACTGCTGGCTGGGACCAAAACTAGGAGGAGGACCAGCACTTGACTGGCATAAAACTTTAACATGAACTGTGACCAAAGGCACCAGGTGTGCTCTGCATAAACAGACTCGTTAAATATGCACATTCTCACCTGTGTTTTTGTTGTTGTTATTGTTTTATCCTCTTGCTTTTCGCACTTTGGGTTTGTGCTCTGTTAGTTTTTGGCTATCAAATTGCGCTTTAGTTTCTGGCTGGTGTGGCTGTGTGGCCAACGCCTAAAAGCAGACTCCACTTGTAACTTTGGCCATTGCAATGCGCTGTCGTTGAGCTTGGCTTGTTTTTCCCAGTTGACCCAGGTGTTGACTCGGAATCGGAGTGGGGAGTTGGTTGCTGCCACCTACTCTCGTCTCAGCTGCTGGTTTTTGCAACTCAAGCGTGTCGTCTTCTTCGAGTTGTTGTTGTTGTCGCTGTCCGCCGCCAATCAAGCAACCGTCGGCCTCAGCATTTTCTCTGTGTGTGTTGTGTTGGGATGAAAATGCAAATTTCTGCAAAACAACAAAATACAAGAAAAAATTTCAGTATTGTTTTTTTGTTTTTTGGCTTGCAATGTGCAAGCCTGAGAGGTTCATTGAACCGCAAAAGAATTGCCACATTTTATGGGCTGGGTTCCGACTGCCAGAAAAGGCAGACAAAATTAGTTTCTCGACTTGAAATTGAAGGTGAAATGTGGCAAACGGAAGCAATTAGTTTCATTTGTTTGCCTCGGCCACGATCAGACCAGGCCACAGCAATTCACACAGCAAACAGCAGCTCGCAGCTGACAGCATAGAAGAGAAAGTGCTGGCAAATTGTTATACAAAACGCGTTGACGCCTCTAATGCACAGTCGAGACTATCAATAAGCCATAAGAGCAACAACGACAAAACACAACTTAAGTCGGACCATCAAAATAAACCAAAGACGAACGACAGAAACAATAAACGCTAAAGCAAACATCAAACTTGTCACGTCAAATGTCATTTTGTGGCTTTTGAAGAGATCCATAAAAACCGGCTACTGATTTTCGGGCCTAGACGAGAGCTCATAAATTGTTCAGCGAGATCGTTAATTGTCTTATAATTAATGTGGCAGTGGCATAACAATTTCGTTTGGCAATATGACTGTGGGGCAGGTCACTTAAATGAGAGAGAGAGAAGGGAAAATGTGGGAAACATGAAGAAATACATGAATATACTCTAAGGCCCTTTACTTCAACATAATGTTGATAAACTAATCCCACAGTTCCATATAGATGTTTATCATCACTCTATCAGGCAACGCTTAACAACTGAATGTCTTCTGAATATGGCCAACACAGAATGAGGAGGCAAAACTTTATTCGTACATTACAGCATGATCCGGTCCGGTCTTTGCCTCATCTTTCGTTTCAGTTTCAGTTCAGCTGTTGCGACCACCACAAATCACCATAAAAGGTCATGACAAAAACTTGCTCACTTTTGCGCCTGATGATGCCATAAAAAGACAGTCGCTGCTGCTGCTGATGATGTTGCCCAACAACTAGAACAGAAAAGTTACAAAAGGCGACTAGAGAGCTTCGAGTCGAAGCCACACACCTTGCAGAGGGCCATAAAAAGCACACACACACACACACACAGTAGAGAAGAAGAGTTAAAACATGACATGAAACCTTCAATGTAATTTACAAGATTCAGTTTACACAATCTCGAGTTACACACATCGCACATACCTTCGCCAAGTTGTCAAAAAACAAAACATAAACAAAAGCAGATAAGGAGAGTAACATGCAAAAGAAAAGAAAACTTGTCCAAATGCCAAAACAGCGAACGAGAAGCGGCCTTGCTTTGAACAGCATCTCGTAACAAATCACAACTCCACTTTGAATCCACTCACCTCATTATATGCGTGAGTGTAGAGTGAGTGTATTTGTGAATGAATGGCAATGGCGAATGGCATTTGTCGATTCAATCTTATGACATATGGCAATCAACGCATACTCGTATTTTGCTCTTTACCCCTTCACAACGCTGATGGCTCGATATCATTTCCAGCTCGTATCAAAAAAGATAATCATACAGCGGAACCGTTATGATGAGCCTGTGCTTGTGCTTGTGCCTGTCTTTTGCCTGTGTGCCAACCACTCATTATGATTATGCTTTTGGCTCAAATCGAATCACAGTCGAATGGCCGAGCGATCTCTTTTATAGCAAAATTGCCAGGCATTAACTTGGCTCCACTAATGATAATGCTTTCGGCTCTTAGCTCTCAGCATTGGCCTGACACGCAGCCAGCGACGGCGACGACGAGAAATCTGTGATTGATTGTAATTACTTTAGCTTGATTCTTAAAGCCACAGTTATTAGCACTTTCCACAAGTGTAACACATTCAGTTTACATCGCGAGTATCTCACTGTGCTTAATATCCGCAGTAAAGAAACTATTGCACAAAAGGAGCACAGTGAAAGAATCCAATCGAGTTCAGAGAAATAGTCTAGAACATAAAATTTAAATTACGCATTTACTTTCTCATCTAAAAAGTTTAAAGAGTGCGTTTCTTTGTTTATTATTTAAATCAAAACTTTCTTACCTTATCTTTTAATATAGATTAGATTATGTGTTTATTATAAACAAGTAAGAAAGGTACAGTCGAGCTTCAGCGATTGTGAGATACCCATTAACTACTTTTAATATAAGCAAATAATATACCAATAAATACTAATACTACCGAAGAATATTTCTGGTATATTCATTATACTATTACATTCAAAATATACTATAGAGAAAAAAATTATAATAATACAAGAAAGGTAACAGCAAATAATATACCCAAAAAATACTGAAATATACCGAAGTATATTTCTGGTACTATTGCATTCAAAATATGCTATAAGTACTAAGTTACAATAATACAAATAACAAAGGTAAAAACAAAAAATATACCAAAAAATACAAAGATATACTGAAGTCTACTTCTGGTATAGTATTTCATTATAATATTGCACTCAAAATATACTATTGAGTACAAATTTATAATACCCTTCTACCGTATGATTAGCGGGTATAACAATCAATCGGATTTACTCTATTTATATTCAATATCTCTACGAATATTCGCAGCAAACGAAATTTAAATTTACCTAATCACAAAAGAGCTTTCTTAAACTTTAAAATATGATAAAAGTTCATCGTCACTTTTCATCTCTTCACTAACTCATGCTAATCTTAAATTATATATTCTCTTCATTCTCCCTTTTTCTGTGGTATTCATAAACTTCATCATCATAAAGTTTAACATATGCAAAGGGGCAACGTTAATTCATTTCATCGCGCCATTCTAGTTATTATTTAATTAAAACTTTGCTTAGTTTCATCACCTCATTCAAAGCCAAGTTATGGAAGTGGCACTTTCTTATTTTGTTCGTTGTATTTAAGCGTAAGATTATAAAAGCTGACTTTGGTTCCTTTTAAATTCATTTCATAATCTCCTACGAAATTCCTCATTCATTGATTTCTTTATTTTGAAAATTTGCTAATTGCGTAATGCTTTCATTCATACAATCAAATAATACTCACTAGAGTGTACTCAATAGCCCGAGGATTTATGATTCATCATGCTCATTAACAAATCCAAAACATTTCTGCACATTTTGTACTCTCATTCTCCCGGGCTGTGGTTACACCCCAGCGATTGCACGAATTGTTCCATTCAACTGCAGAAATTAGACATTTATTGCCATCCCAGCGTACGTACAGTGGCTCAAATAAGTATGTACGTGATATCATAAATTGCAAGCGCGTTGTAGCGTGTAAATGATACACTAAATGCTGGGCATGGCAGCAATGCAATTTTAATTACCTGCAAACAGGTAAATACCAAACAGTAAACAGAAGAAACGAAACGAAAAAGCGAAGAGCGAAGAGCGAAAGAGAGAAAATACACAATAATAATAATCATACGCTGAGAATTCCCAATTGCAAGTGCAGTAACTGAAGCAAACCAATTAAAATAATTGAATTGAATTGAAAGTAAACAAAACAATAATAAACAAACAAACGTGCTCAACGCACACGTTGCGACAAAATGAATATGCCCCATCTTAACCGAAGCCAAACTATTCAAGTATTTATAGCCAGGGCCAGGCAAAAAGGCTCCAAACAACTTTCACAATTGCGTTTCTTTCTCCGTCCGACGCCCCCCGCGTTTGCCTTCAATATCCAGCTCACAATTTATTGTCATCGTGGAAAATTGCTGCTCCAAGGTCTTCAACGGCATCTGGAACCCCTTTCCCTTTCCCTCTCTCTCACTCTCTCTTACCTAACCAATTTCCAGTTAGATGCAAAAAAGAGACACACGAAAAAAAGGACGTAAAATAAATGGCAAAGTGTTTTCCTTCGCAGCATGTTGCATGTCGCTTTTAATTGCATGTTCGAAGCTGTCAAAATGAATTTATTTAATGGCCTGCGGCATCTTTCACTTGCCACAGCCGGAGTCACAATGACAGCCACAACATTGATTAATATTGAGCACGTGGCGTATGCGCAATACAAGATAAGATACTAAATTAGACATTTGACTGAATTTTGGAATTTTTCTTTTTTTTGGCAAACATCTTTATTGATGAATCACGCGCTGCGCACAAATCACAAACTCCTTATCTACAGCGGCACTTATCACAAAATGCGTACGGTGGAGCAAATCGAGTGACAGGCGAGATATAGACGGACAGACAGACAGACAGACTGTTGCAATTGCTGTGCAGATCCGCTTTGGGCATGCACCAGTTTGCGTAGACAAATCGAGCACAAATAAAATGCAAACAGGTCTTGGCTTAGAGACGAGCGCGTGAGTCGTGACTATCGCTTATCGTAAACTGCTCTTTAATGAATTTAATTTATGAACATTTCATAGGTAGACAAGAATTAATACTACAAATATGGAAAACATATCAATTTGACCTTTGCTAGTTTCACAGATTAAAAAAATTATAGATTTGTTGGTAAAAAACATTTTTATAAATTCCCATCTCTCTACTAATAGAAATTTTAATTTGAATTTATGTATTTCATGTTATTTACATTTTCAAAATATGATAAATACTGCATTTGATTAAGAAATATGAACATTTTAATAGTGAAAGTGCTTTTAATATTTACAAATTGGATTTCAGTCTGATTTGAAGTTTTCAACATAAGTATTTTGAAAAAATAAAAGAAAAAGAATGTAACGAACATATTATAAGAGATTTTGTTTGTGTAAAGTAATATTAAAGTTCTAAGAAACTGGATCAAATTGAGTGAACTATTTTAAATATATGATTTACAAAAACCTCAGAGATGCAAAGCTCTGTACTATTTAAAATTTTAGTTTAAGTATTTTATTTTTATTATCTTAAGTATTTGAAAGTAAGCTTTTTCTTAAGCTGCATTTTTAGAACTGAAGTAAAATCGTGTCACGAGTTTTTTATACTCCCATCTCTAGTGAACAGTGCACAAATGCATATAACTTGTCCAGTTAATGGAATGTTACGACTGCTCGCAGTTATTATTTGCAATTTTTCTGCAATTTTGCCCAATAAATTGTCTTGGTCAAGAACGATAAGTTAACGCGTCTTCTTCGCACTTTTCTGCACTCTTTCCACAACTCAACTCCACCTTCCCCCTTCGCTATCACAACTCTGCTTGTTGACGTATTGTGGCAATGAACTTGACACTAATAGGGTTTCCTCCCGCTGCCTTCTCATCGTCACTGCCTTCGCTTGAGAATCACTCGCCTGACTGCGAAACTGACAAGCGGCCAAGCCACAAGGGGATTTTAGACAGGCACAGCTGAGAGGCATAGACAAGTCAATCGAGGCGCAGATCTTGGCAAAGTGTATAAGCCAACTTAAAATGCGGATGCAAGAGGCAAAAGACACACATGGCCATGGCCTTAGACGGATTTCATTAGAAACCGAGCATTGATAGACTAACGAGATTATGGCAAGGAACATCAAGTGCATCTAGAGAATACACCACAGTATTCAAGGCCAAAGAATGGAAGAGAAAACTCTGTCAGCCGAGCAAATCAAGTTTCAAGGATTACAAGTTTATTGCGCCTGTTTTTATTTTCATTTTTATATAAACCTTCAATTTGCGACCCAAAAACAACAACAAGTAGTTGATACAAGTGTTTTGTTTTTATTTCTCTTTTCTTTCTTTTGGTTCGCATCTTTTAAGTGCTGGAACGAAAGTTCAGCGCATGACAAATTATACAAAATCAAAAAAAAAAAAAATATAATACGAAAAATTAAATTAAACTACAGCAACCACAAAAGGGGGAAACGCAGAGAGAGAGAGAAAAAGAATTATTTATGCCGCATGACCAAAAAAAAAAAAGTCGCGCACTCTACGTCGAGCCCCCTACGTTTTGCCCCCCTCTTCTCTCATCTGAGTCGACACCCAGACCCATTCCATGACAAATGACAACAACAGACACTGATGCGCTGACCCTGTAGTCGATGCCTCTTTTTATTTGTTTTTGGTTTTTGGGCACAGTGGGCAAACGAAAGCGAAAAGCTGGCCAAATACTCATCAAGCAACGAGTGTGAAGTGAGAGCGTGACAATGACAGAAAAAGTCAGCAATAATAAAACACACATTAAAGCGTATCAGCAACAATTAACAATAACAACAAATAATTATTTATAGTTATCAGACAACACTGAAATTCTTGCACAAATCTTCTTGTTAAATGTGACAAATTGCTTTGTGATCTTAGCAGCTTTAAAGTATTATTTCATCAAAACGCAGTTGTAATAAGCACGTTGTAAAATGCACGCGGAAAGGTATTTAAAGAGATGTCTTGCACATTTTGGGGGAGCGATGATAAAACTTAATTCTTGCTTAGATAAGCCAAGCGTTTAGTCTTAGTTTTTTGTTATTAACTCGTGACTTGGCATGTCTAAAGATAGTTGAGCTATCTATAAGATACTAACTGGTATTTGCTTTGCTTTTGAGTCATGGCAATTGCATATTTTGTGCACAGCTCAATTTTCACAGAGAAAAACACTTTTGCCCACCTCTTCGTGGGCTTTGACAAATCCCTTTTGCATATCTGTTTACAGAAGTTTCCTTCGACTGCAACTTCTAAGGTTTGCCTTCGCATTCAATGCCATAACTCGATTGCACAATTTCCTTTCATATTTACACTTGGATTTGCTTGCAAAAAGTGTCAAGGCGAAGGATTCCCAGCCAAGCCGATTAGCTCCCTCTTTCTATCCCCCTCTCTTTCTCCATCTCTTTCTCTGTTAAACTCTGAGGTCAAGTGCAGTGTCAAAGCTGCATTTAAAGTGAAATTGCTGCCAGCTTGGCATAGCAACATTTGCCATGGGCGTGATATAGTCATGCTGTCTGCCTCAACGACAACAATTCAGATTTAGAATCTGCACAGCTGGCAATTGTTGTGCTCTAATCTTATCACTTATTATTACTCATCGTTAGCACATATATTAAAATCAATTTCCCCTTAATTGGCCTGTCATTAGCCTAATCAGCGACAAGTATCTCTCATTGATAGAAGCGTGAGCAGCACATTCAGTTCATCATCATCATCATCATCATCGTCAACAGCAATTGTTGCTCTGCTTTTGTTTTGTCAAAAAGGAAACTTCAATTGATGCCTCGAGGCAAAATGCATTTAGTATTTGAAAACAAATACACACAGAAATATTATACGAATACACTCATACATATATGAATTCATATTCATTCGGTTAGTTAATGGCAACGTCAGCTGGCAACACTTTGCTCTCGTGATGAATGTGATTTGATTTATTTTGTCATTTACTGCGAGTGGCTATTAAAATTGTTGACGCTTTTGTCTCATTTTTAATTGGATTTCGGAACTTGTGCAGCTGAAATTGACGTGTTTAGTTTGTGCCTCAAGATGACAATCGTCAAAACTCTTTCAACTTTCGAGCAAAGCATTTTCATACACGGATTATCACAAGCATTATGCCCTTTGCATGCTGTCACATCTATCACACAGCATTCAGGATGCAACTGTCCGCCCTTTTTTACATACCCGTTACCCATAGGGTAAAATGGTATCATAACTTTGTGCCTGCAGGAAATGTATGGAACATTCAGAAGAAGTCATCTCCTACCTCATAAAGTATATATATTCGAGACGATAGCTATATCTTTTGTCTGTATGGTATATGTATATATTTATATATTTTGAAATAATATACCAAGTATAGACTTTGGTATATTCTAGGAATAATACCGTACTGTTTACTGACATGGTATATTTATGGTATATTTTTAATTGATATATCAAGTATAGTCTTTGGTATATTTTTTTGGGATATTCCGAGAATAAGACCAGACTTTTTTGTTGGCATATTTTGTATTTTATGGTATATTTTTAACTGATATTTCGGTATATTTTTAAATTAATACCGCACTGTTTTGTTGGGATATTTTGTAGTTTATGGTATATTTGGAATTCATATACCTAGTATATCCTTTGGTATATTTTAATATTTTTTGGTACTATATACCAATTTTAGCCTTTGGTATAATTTAATATTTTTCGCATACTATATTGGTTTAAGAATTGCTTTGCTGGCATATTTTTATACCCGCTACCCATAGGGTAGAAGGGTATTATAACTTTGTGCCGGCGGGAAATGTATGTAACAGGTAGAAGGAGGCATCTCCGACCCTATAAAGTATATATATTCTTGATCAGCGTCAACAGCCGAGACGATATAGACATGTCCGTCTGTCCGTCTGTCCGTCTGTGTGTCTGTCCGTCTGTCCGTATGAACACCTAGATCTCAGAGACTATAAGAGATAGAGCTATAATTTTTTTTCGACAGCATTTGTTATGTTTGCACGCAGATCAAGTTTGTTTCAAATTTTTGCCACCCCCACTTCCGCCCCCGCAAATCAAAAAAATCGAATAACAAGCGTAAATTTAAAGCTAGAGCTGCGAATTTTGGTATATACTATAATTACTGTAGTAGTTATGATTCCTGAAAATTTGGTTGCGATCAGATAAATAAATTGTGGAAGTTATTAAAGAAATACTTTTGTATGGGCAAAAACGCCTACTTACTAGGGCTCTTAGTTACTTTGGCCGACAATCTGGTACATTGTGCCGTCCATGGTATATTTTGAATGGTGTGCTGTATCGATATACCAAACATACCATTTGGTATATTTTTAGTATTTTTTAGTATTTTCGGTATATTTTGAAAATAATACCGCAATATTTTGCCCTTATTAAAAATGGGTAGCGGGTATCTCACAGTCGAGCACACTCGACTGTAACTTTCTTACTTGTTTAGTTTATGGTATATTTGGAATTGATAATCCAAGTATATCCTTTGGTATATTTTAATACTTTTTTTAGTACCACTAATGTGGTACTATACCAATTATAGCCTTTGGTATATTTTAATATATTTTTGGAATATTACTTTGGTATATACCGCATTGTTTTGCTCTTATTGAAAATGGGTAGCGGGTAGCTCATAGTCGAGCACACTTGACTGTAGTTTTTTAACTTCTTTTTTTTTTCTTTTGCGTGCAGAATCACAGCAGCAAAAGTAGATGAGGAGCTAAGGCTACAGCAAATTATTGATTTATGGGAACACGTCTGCTGTCATTGTCAAGATAAAGTGGCTGTGGGGATGCGTTCGGTGTCTGGGCAACTTTTGTGCTGGTGCTGGGCACCAGGCGTGACAACTACAAAGCCAGACAACGGCGACAGCAGCAGCAGCAGCAGGGGGCGAAGATGCACTTGCAAGTGGAGTCGGGAGGGAGCCGCCGCTTAGAGTGCAAAGTTGAGTCAACCTTAAGCACACACATACTTCACACTTCACACTTTGCGCTGCTTCTGTTTTTGCTCGCATTCTCGCTCGCGTTTCTCGTCGTGTTCTCTACTGTACTTTGCAGAAGCTGCACTAAACTTTAAGTGGAAATGCATTGCGCAAAACGAAAAAAAAAAAAAAAAAAATAGAAGGAGCCAAGGAATCAACCCTTAGAAATGCAGACCAAGAAGTCCCAAGGATGCAGAGCACAACGCACACAGAAAACGCCGGCAAAAATGCAGGGAAATCGAATAACCAAGCGACGGATATAAAACAAAAACAGCAAAAGCCAAAGCAAACACACAAAGCAACAAAACAGTATAGCAGAGTTCTGTGTCTCATTCTCTCTCTTTCTTACTCTCTCTCCTGCTCTCTGCCTCCCTTAAATGCCCCATCCTGCCTCCCTTTTGTGCTGCGGAATGCCAGAGGCAACATTTTTTTGTCATTATGTAAGCGTCGACGCTTCAGCAAAAACTTTAGCCCAACAGAGACCCATCTCTGTCTCTGTCGTATCTCAATGTCTCTCTCACACCCCCCAGCATCCTGTCCCTTCACTCTCTCTCGTAGGGCGCTCTCTTTCTCTCTCTTCCGCTGTGCAGTTGTCAAAAAGTTGTTGGGGTTTAAAAATAGCAAATTCAATAAAGTAAAAGCTGTCTGCCAACTTCCTAAAGCACCGCCAGGCAAAGACTCAAATATTAACACAAACCAATCTCCCCATTATCCGCCCCCATATTTCCCCTCTTTGTCTACACCCTCACCCCGCTCTGCCCTTCCTCACACATGAATGCATTTTCATTTTTTGCCCTGCCAAATGAAGCCAATGAAATAGGGCTCAAATTGACAGGCCGTCTGTATTTAATGCAGCCAATTTAATAAAATTATGTCTAATTTGCGGTCATCTGCCCTTCCCTGTTCCACTAACACACACACATACACATCAATTGGGGTCACAGGGAGCGACCTGAGCAGGTCGGTAGATGCCCCAAATTAGCCTAGACAGTCCAATTAATTAGGCGGAAAAGCTGCCACAAACATGAAAGACACACAACGCAAAACGTTTGCGTGTCATAATCAAGTGTCCTCAAAAAGGGTGAAGAAATCACCTTATTGGAGACCTCAAAAAACCGCTTAAATTGAGCACATTAAAACTGCTTTAAAATTGTGGTTTTCTTTTAAATAAATCAGTATTACTTTAAGCTACACAAAAGAAAGAATATTTTATATTGATTTAGCTTAAGAAAAGTTTTCAAGATTGTTCTCACATTCAACTAAAGAAAGCAAAAGCTACTCTCCATCATTATTTAACAATTCTGCTTAGCAACCGTCACAATTTATTTGCAATTCTCATGCCAATTTCATACAACTGAAAATTGTTTTCAATGGTTTCGTTGCGGCATCAGTTTCAGCACACATTCAAGACAATCGCTTGCGTCCCTCGTGCTTTTCAAGGGTATCTCGACTTCGTCTTAGATATCTCTTGTTGCATATTATTGCTATTGTCGGTTGTCGGTTGTCGGTTGTCAGTTGGCCAAGGTGTTGTCGAGAACAACTTTACAGCTGGCATTATGCAATGGGGCGCATTGTTGTCTGTCTTCTTGGCACTCGGGGAGGGAGGGAGGAAGGCGTGGCAGTCATGCAATGCAACAAAGAATCAGCATCTCATTCTGCGGTGGTTGCTTACTATTACTTCATTCAATTGAATGCAAGTTAATTGCAAATTACACAATGCCAACGACAACGACAACTGGACAACTGCGACGATGTGGCATTGTTTTAACGATAGCCGGCAACAAAGGGTTAAGCACTTTAAGCACTCGTTGCACGTTTACTAGTTACATGCTGTTCGCTATTCGCTGCTCGTTGTTCGTCGCTCGCTGCTCGCTGCCACTCGTCCCTAAGTAGCTGCTCAGCGCTCGTTCTCCCTCTTTGTTTAAACAAATATGTATGCAAATGCCGCCGCCTGCAGGCAACTGGGATTGGGGGAGACGAGGTGAGGGTTGTTTTGAGTGGAATGGGTGAGGGAGGGGAAACCCAAGTGGCTGGCACGCTAGGCCCAACCCAACCCAACCCAACCCACAATCCACCAAGTGGCCAAGTAAATGTTGTTCCATGATTATGTCTTAAGCAACAAAAAGAACTAAAAGCTTTCGTTATGGCGTTGAAGTTGTTTGCCTGGCAAACATTTAGAATCAATTGAAAATATGCTTCCTATCGTATCTTATTGATAGCAATGAGACTTTAAATGTGGGGAAAAACTGCAGACTGGGGAAGGAAATTTTTAAGATTAAACAGCTGAAACCATTTGAATCTCCAAAAAGTGTTGAAAATGGTATTATGAATGAATATCAGAACACTTTTGAGAATAGAAAACTATTGAAAACCACATATTTTATTATATTTGAATATACTGAAATATAATATTTGAACCATTTTAAGAAATTTAACTACCTTCTTTTTATTATAGTTAAAATATAAATCTTTCAAGAAGAAATGACAAAAATATGAAAGTTATTGTAAAACTGTCATTTTAATAAAGATTTATGATGATTTCTCGCTATTATAATAACGAATAAGAAAATATATATTTAAAAACTGTTGAAAACACTTTTTAAAACAAAAATGAATAATGATTCATATACTTTTCCAGTAAACTTAGAAATCTACTGGCTCACTGAATTTAGAAATATTATCAATAAAGATATGATAAAGAATGATTTCTATTAATAATAGTTATGTATATCTTAAAATTTGAGCAAGCAGTAAGCTGATGTGACTTTTAACACTTATCCTAACAAAAACACTTAAAAAAAAAACATTTCATGTAACAAATTTAATCACTTCATGGATTCCCATAATAATTAACAATTTAAATACTTCACGAATTTCGAAAATAAACACTACACGAATTTTTATTTTAATTGCTGGCCGTAATTGCGGCCGTAAATCTGTTAACTCCCATGATGTAATAGCCATTTGTCCGCAACATTCAATTTGTGTTTGTAATTAAGTTGCAGATCACTGAACCTTATAGAAATCAGAGCGGTGGCTGTGGCGGTGGCTAATGTGGGCAACGATTTCCTCGAGACAGACATAAAAACTGATTGATCATTGATCAAGCGCACAAGCGCACAAAAACGAGGCCGCAATTTGGCTCAGTGTAAGCCGGAGTGCCACATATGGCAACAGGCGACGTCGGCAACCATCATCAAAATAGACATAGACCATAAAAAATCAGCAACATTTGGCGACGACCCCAAACGGCAACTGTTGCCAGTTGTTAATATTATTGTTGTTGCTGTTGTTGTTGTTGCTGTTGTTTATTGTTCCATTCAAAGATCAGCAACGTCGTGTGCTAAACTTGCACCATATCAAGAGGCCAATGAAGTTGCCAGCTGAGCGCTTTATACCGATCCGATATTGAGACTTGATTTTGCCCAGCTGCGCGTGGGCAACAACTTCAGCCCCTCCTCCCCTTCCTCTCGTACAACGACCCCCTCAAAATAGCTGAACCGCATTTTCTGCAGTAAATGAAGCAAAATTGCAAAAACTGTTTTTTCGTGTGCCAAATTTGGATGCCAGACGAAACTTTTCGAATTGAAACAATAAATTTCAAGCAAAACTTAAAAAAAAAACGTAAACGTTAAAAAACAAATAAAATACGAACAAAATTTACATAAAATAAACATTTGCATGGAAATTATCACATTAAATGTTAATTTGTCATTTTATGCATAGACAATTTTCATAAAACAAAAAAAAAAACAATATTTACATATTTGTTTATCTAATTTTAGGGGGGCTGGCATTAATTAAGAATAATTTGCTTATAATTTCGGTTTGCGCTTTTGCTACTAATTAATGACGGACTCGCGTAGGCGAAAGTTTTACATTTCTTTTTTGTGTTTAATTACAATTTTATGGGTTTTAAAGTCGCGCGACAAATTAAGCGAAGAAGAGGAAGCACGCGAACGAAATGGAAACATTTTTAATGTGCAGCCTCTAAAGATGAAAAACTAAAAATAAACAATAATCAACAAAATACAATAGACAAACAGCCCTCGAGTCCCTCGCACAGAAGGAAACAAATCCCCAGAATGAGAATGCCAACAATAAAAACGCAGCACACCAGCCGCTGTCGACGTCGACGTCGGCGTCGCTGTCAAGCGCAAGCAACTGTTTCTGCAAGACAAAGAAGACAACACAACAGCGAAGGAGAACGCGGTAGTGGGATAGTTGGGGGGAACTGAAATTAAATATGGTTTGTAACCAGAATTCCGCACTAAAAATAAACAAAGAAGAAGAACTCGATGCAGTCGCACGCGACGAAGAAGGGTGTAACTGAAGTACACACACACACACATGTACATATTTACATGCTTACACACACACGCATGCATGCATGATACTTGTGAGTGTAAGTAAAGAACAAACAGCAAGTTTATACAAATTAACTACACACAAACACACGCATTTGTATTGTGTATTGCGGAAACATGCAAATTGCAATTGCAATTGGAGTCTTTTGCATATTTGCATAAATCGCGGCCATTGCAAAACAATTAACGGCGAACTACGATAAATGACGCGAATGCAAACGAAACGATAACAAATCACAATCGAAAAGCAAAATGCGCAAGAACCTAAGACAACAACAAGAGCAGCAGCCGCCGCTGCCGTCGTAGCAGCAGCGATAGCGACTGCAGATAAAGCACAAAACAACAACACAAAAAGTTGTTTTGACTCTTGTTTTGATTTCTTTTTCGCAATGATGTTGGCGACTCTTTGGCTCTGGCGCTATCGTTCTTATTCGCTTACTCCCTCTTTTTCTCTGTCACACTCTCTAAAGCAACGGTTTCTTGCTCGCACACAAGGGCGAGCCTTTGCCTGTTTTTGTTGTTGGGGATTGACCAAATTCTGAACAAGGCGAAACTGCAAAACCAGTTAAGCAGAAAGCAAGTCCACAAAAAAAAACTGTAAATGCAGCAGATCAACTTTTGGCCAGGTGTCCCCCCAATGAGCCAGCAGCTGTTTGATCACTGTGCAAGAAAATTACAGCAATACCTGCGCCTCCCCCTCTCATCCAACAGGAATCTAGTGCGCTTCTGCGCAGTGTGACCAGGCGTAGATAGGACAAGCGGCTAAAATGCCGCTATTATAAACATACATAATATACTTGCTTATAATTTTAAAACACTACGCACCTGTCAAACTTTTATGTGCACCAAAAACATCAATTATTGCGCTGAAGCTTTTGCAGAATTTTGCCGCTGCACATAAACACACAGAAACGCACACACACACACACGAACGCCCTCTGCTTGCGTTTGTATGTATGCGAAGTTCAACTTCGGCGCAGCAGCAATCGCTCGCTTCGCTCTTTTTGCACTCTCTGTTTCGTTCTCGCTCTCGCTCGCACGCAGACGACGACGCTACCTTTTTCATTTAATTTCTTTTTGCGCTAAAGGAGTGCCGTTCACTGTTCACCGTTCATCAGGCTTCTGTTTTGCATACAGACACACACGCACCTTCGCATAAACGTTGTAGTTGTATGTAGTAGTACATGGACAACACAATGTACATGATTATTTTGTGGCACTTTTCCTACTCCTCCTCCTTCTATTTTTTGCAAATATTCAACACTGATTTTTGCAAATAAGTAAAACAGGAATTTGCACGCTTAGAATTTATAAAATGTATAAAAGATGCTGCTCAGTGCATTGCTCGATAAAATCGCAAACATTTTAATTCAATTCTTGTGTTATTCTTTTTTTCTTATTTGTATCTGTCGGAACGCGTCGTAGGTGCGTCGTCTGGGCGAATATTTTCGCCTGCTAATGTTGCGCAGCAGCCTCGGGACAGAAGTTGGGTTTTTTTCTTTTTCTGCTTTTCTTCTGTATTGCAATTTCATGCACACACTTATCACACACACAAATCGAATTTGTTGTTATATTTTGCACGCACTTCTTTAAACAAAACACAATTCTTTTCAGACGCGTGCTCGTTTGCGGCTAAATAAAAATTTTTGCATTAACAAAATGGAATTATTTTGCCACTGTTAAACAGTCCGCTTTTCTAACCGTACGCGTCGCCGATTCGTTCACAACTAAAATGCTAACTCTGCAAAAACCAATGAGTGCAGAGAGAAAGAGAGCGAATGTATTAACAGTAACTTAACAGCAGCCACCACCATCACAAAACCCGGCAAGCTGTTTTTATATACAAATTTTTAATTAAAAAATCAAAAAATAAATATATTAACTCTATTTATATAAATTTATTAATGAGTAGTTTAATGAGCATTAATTTGTCGATGCAAGTCATATGCACACAAGCTATTAACGGAACTTTTAAAACAGCCCTCTCATTGTGCGCTACAACATTGGTGTTAAGCTCAAAATGGCACTGTTGAGCAACGTATTTAGAGTGACCATCCCATAGTAGAACCAAACACAAAGAGCAGAAGCAGCAGAAGAACTGCTCGCAAAAAATAGTTTCAAAAAACGCTTTTAAAATGCGCGAACTTGTGCTACTAATGGCAATTTTGAGCTGCCTTACGCATGCAGTTGTATCCCTTAATTGCACTAAAGATTTGCATCATCTGGCGGACAAACAGATGTATTTCATTATCTGCACCACAACGCATGCAGTTCCAGTGCGCGATGAACGAATTTGCGGCAGCTGCAAATCGCAAAATGATGAAATGGTTGCCAGCTATAATGGGCTGATGCAGAACTGTTCGGATCTCTATAAGGATGTGAATCGCTTAAACATTGTAATTACCACGCATGAACTGCTCGAGGGTCTGTGGAACAAAGCCTATTGTGAAAGTAAGTCAAGCTGAGTCGATGACTAATGTAAACAAACACAATTGCATTTGATCTGCGGTCAGCAACTGCGATACCAGCCAGAGGGCGGCGTCACTGGAGACTGCACGCCCTCTGACGGACTTAAGCAGAATATAACAGGTCCTATTGGAATTCTCTACAGCTCGTGTCCGCCAGGGGGCGACAGTCGCCATTCTGGCTCAGATGTCCTATTGGACTGTAATTCATATGAAATCCCAATTGGTAAACAATATTTATTAACAAATTGCATGTATTTTTAGATTGTTTTGAATCTGGTGGACACTTGTGGAATAATTTCACGGTTTTATATAACTCTTTCCTCGCGTGCAATAGATCGACCAATGCCAAAGATATTTGCACCGAATGTAAATCGCATTATCTGAATATGAACGATTTCTACACGGATTTGGATAAGTCACAAAAGGGTCACATCTGTTTCGATATACAGGATATTGTAGGTGCGCCAGTTTAAAGGTTTAAAGCATTTATATTATTGTGCACTTCTTTTGTCTTGCAGATGAATAGCACCCGTGTCCTGTGGTCCAAGCAATTAAAATGCTGTCAGCGTGAAGTTAAGATGACAACATTCCTGACCAGCGTTGGCGTCGTGGCTCTGCTACCGCTGTTGCTCTTCTACGGCACTGCCATTGTGCTGACCAAGCGCAGAGAGGCGCGTCATGGTCTGCTAAATGATCAGGAACCTGAACTCGATGCACCTTCCACCTCACAATTGATCACCGCGGCAATTCTGTCGACGCCCTCTGAGTCTACGGCTGAGGTGACAGCCAACACAGAAAAGATAGCGAAGCTTTTGACGCGCCCTGACGCTTCCAGTGATTCGAGCGACAGCGACGACGAGCCCGCAATTAAGCCAAAGAATAACTAAATTAAATAAGCATCATCCCAACTAGTGTGATAAGCATTTCGTTTGATGGGAAATTCCCTTCATTTGTTATCTAAACTGAGCGAATTTTCCTCATACGTATTATATTCTGAAATTGGAAAATACGCTTTTATCTACAAACAGGGGATTCCCCAAGAAAAAAAATGCTGAGCCTTTTTAACCTAAACGAAACTATTTCTATTTGTATCAAGTAATTAGCGAATTTCCCTCAAAACATGTCGCAATGGGAAATTCTGCTTCTAAAAATGGGGGATACCCCAAAAAAATAAATTGTTGAGCCATTTTTATTTTGTATACATGAAATTTCTAAATTTCTATGCGAATTTCCACATATATATTAAAAAAAACAATGATATTTTAAATCGTATTACATAAATTGTTGAGCTTTTTATGCAACCTAAGCAAATCCATTTCATTTGTATCCATGAAATATCTTTTGAACATATTTCCCTTCATGTGTTAACCAACGTGAACGAATTTCCCTTATAAGCATAGGTACTTTTATATTCCCAAATCGGAAATTCCCTTCAATTAGGGGATTCCCAAAAAAAAAAACAAAGATATGAATTTGAAGTGCACGATTAATCGATGAATTGTTAAAAATTTTAACTATTTTACTTTGCATCTATAAATATTTTATATATGTATATACTATATTTTAAATTACCTTTCAGTGTTATCGCTACTTGGGGAATTTCCTTTTACAATAAGAAAGCTTTTTTAAATATTTTTGGAAAACTGAACTACTTTATTTTATTTTGTATTTTGTATTTTTAATCTCAAGATTCATATGTTTGACATACATGATCAACATTTGGTTAGTTTGTAACATTTTGGTAAAATTATTGAGAATCTCTTCAAGTTGTGATAATGTGAATACGAATATGAATATGAATACATGTCGATATATATATATATATACAGATTGAACTTAAGCTTAAAGCAGGTATACAAGATGCGTTTATAACTAAACAAGTGTGCCCAGATGCTCGATATCCAGATCGGTGGCATATAACGATGTTTCAGGGTTGTCAACAACGCCAAAGAATTGCTTTTTGAGCATTTTGGCATCCGTTAGCTGCCGCACATTGCAATTCTTCTCGATTTGCTGTGGATCTTGTTTGCGAATCGTTTCGCGTAGCTGTTGCACGTTCGCGTGGCAACTGGGGGCAAGGTCTGGACTCTCGTTCACGTGCGGCAACACTTCAAACTCACGTCCCAAACATTCCAAGACGCCCAATTTGGCCTTCAACTGCTCATTGGCCATCAACAGTTGTCGTTCCACGCGATAGATGTCTGCCACCTGCACGGCCAGCTCGCCATCGAGTCGATCGATCTGTTGCAACACTTCTCCCTTCGTGTGGTAAGCGTAGCGCACCTGTTGCTTCCGCACTTTCGCATGCAGTCGCAGCAGTTGCTCCTCCTCGCGTTGCAGTTGCTTGTTGAGTGTGTAAACCTTTTCGAGCCAATAGATTTGCATGTCATCTGAAAGGTTTGAGTCAACTAATCGAGTATTCAGTACGTGCCTAACCTCACTTTTGATATAGCTTACTAACCTGTGGGAAATTGCGGTATTCTGTGTCGTTGCTCATCGCCTGCCTCGGCTGGTTTGTCTATCGTCTTCAAGTAGGCATCTAGTAAATAGTTTTTGCCCAGTTCTCGTTCCCTCACCCGATGTTTTTCCTCCTCAATCTTCAAGATCTGTTGTTCCTTTTCACTGCGGAGGGAAATAAAGTGTCAAGTTTAGTAAATCGTTAATATTTCACATAATCAAGCTATAAAACACTCGCAAAGATTTAAATTGAAATCGATGTTAATAGATAAAATATAATATATAGTCTTTTATATAGTCTGTTATACCTCTGTTAAATATTTTAAGGATTAATATAGAAGAAAATGACATTTAGAAAATATATGTTGGCTGTGAAATGTGATTTGAATATGTTTTAATTGTTATACTACTGTTATAAACTTTGTGAATGTAAACATAAACATTTTATTAAATTACCATTTAAGAATTTGAACTACTAAATACGATGAGAATGCATCTCAACTGTTATACAACTGGTATACAACTTTTATAAAACTGTTATACACTTTGTGGGTTTCAAATTTACACTATAAACACATTAATATTGAAAAAGAGAATCTTACAAATATGATGAAATTTTACAAAATTTTTACAAAATATATGTGGGCTGTGAAATATAATTTAGTTATGTTTCAACTGTTACACAACTGTTATATAATTTGTGGATTTACACTGTAGACACATAAAGATTGGAAAAGTGAACCTAAACAAAAACTATCTTCGAAATGTGATGTTAATGCCTTTTAACTGTTAAACAACTATTACATAAATTCATATCTGTATATACAATTTTAAATTGATGTGCATATGTATAAACTGTTATACACATTGAAAGCTGTTTAACATAAGTTGGTTAATCTATCTATGGTTTAAAGCTATTATATCAACTGTTATACAACTGCTTTACGTCTATTTTTGAGAATATCTCTTTAGAAACATGAATTTAAATTGACTAGATTGTATATAAACAATATAAAACTGTTATATAGAAGTTAGTTAATCAATGGAATCTGGTTAAATATAATTTTATTGTTGTATTGTACTCACTTTAGCAGGCACATTTGCCTATGGATTGTCTCGTCTTGAGCCAATATAATATTCATAAGACGTTCGTTTGGATTTCCATTGCAATGTTCCTTCTCCTCTTCCTCTTGCTCTCCTTCTGCCTGCTGTTGTTCCGATTGTTGTTGTTGTAGTTGCTGTTGTTGTTGCTGCTGTTGCTTGCTTCGCTTTGGTTGTTGATCGCCAGCTGCCCTCTGCAGTGCCATTTGTGCCACCGACTTTGTGGCAGCAGCAGCAGCAGCCGCAATGGAAGCTCTCTGCTTGCCCCGCCGTCTGCGGAATCGTTCACTTCGGGAACTGCCCACGGGACTGCCCATGCCGCTGTCCTTATCGGTTGACATGGACAGCATCGAGAACAGCTGGTTATGGTTATGGTTCTGGTTGTTGACTCTCGCCGCTGTCAGAGCAGGTGTTGTTCTCGCTAGATTTCGCAGCTGAAGCTCGCACTGCGTTGAGAAAGAAAGCGTTTTGTTAGCTCAATTATTTGTCGATTGATCGGGGATCATTTTCAATAAGGAAGGAGAAGGAATATAGAGAAGATCAAAATTAGAAGATGTTGGTTTGCTTGAAGATTACATTTTATAAATGTATGGGAAGTGACTAGTAAAATTGAGAAAGTTTGTATCACAATCTTAAATCTAAAAGAGAATTCTTAATTCTCATTTTGAGAAATACAAAAATTTAGCTTGGCAATAAGTAGTCGAATATCTTGAAGATAAATTAGGAATGAGAATAAAAAACATTGAAGAATACTTTTTAAAAAGCGTAGTAAATTGGTAAACAAAATGAGAAAATTTGTATCTACATATATTTGAAGTATACCATAAAAAAAAATTCTTCGGATTATTAAGGAATTGGGGAAATACAGATGGCATGGCCATAAAGCAACGAAAGAAGAAGATAGACTAGGAGAGAGAATAAAATATATTGAAGAATGTATATTAAAGATTGATGTAAATTGGTAACTAAAATAAGAAAACGTATCCAAAGAAATTTGATAAGATTATAAGCGAATAAAGAATTAAAGAAATTTTACTTTTAAATTATAAATTGGAAATAAGTGTAGAGATATTCAAATTTGAAAAATTACTTCAAGAGTGAACTATTTTGTGATAGAAACAAAATTAGCTATGATTATATAAAATAAAGAAAGAAACGATTTATGATACATTAATGGAATTTTTTTATTGTAATTTGAAGGGACTTTATTTAACAGTATTTATCAACGTTCGTAATAAGAATTATTTAATTTTTTTTATTAAATAATCAATTACTTTTAACGTATAGTACATTTGGTAGTTGCTTTGGCTGACATTCTGGCATATTTTGCATTTTATGATATATTTTGAATGTAGTACTATATATAAATATATACCAAATGTAGGTTTTAGTTTTAGTATTGGCGGCATATTAATTTGATACATTTTAAAATTAATACCGAACTGTTTTGCTTTTATTCACAATGGAGCACACTCAACTTAATTTTTTTGCTTGTTTTTTTGAGTCACGATTATATTTTGTGATAAAGATTATTATGGTAGAAAAAGAAATTCAATTACTTATAATTACTTATAATGGTTGAAGAAGAAACCAACATTAATTCAAAATATAATCATTATAATGTAATTGTTTTTTAAATAGCTTTTAATGATTACCATGTCTGGTTTCTAATTCCGAAGATTCACCATGGAAAACTCACCAGTTTCTTGCCGAAATTATCTCGCAGTGGAATGACGTCAAGCAGACGAGTGCTGCCATCCAAATATTCCTCGAAATGACAGTTTCTCAATTGCTTGACAATCACGTATTCATGCGAGTTCTTCTTTACTAGACTCTTGCTAAAGTTGGTCGCCTGTTGGTCGTCCTCCTCTTTGGTTTGGATGGTAATTTGGTTGTTTGATTTGCCAATCGCTTTCGTACTCGAACTTCCATGCTTCTCCTCGAGATCCTGATACTGAAGCAGTGCACAAATCAGATCAGCACAGGTGGTCGATGAATCCACACCTGAGACCCAATGTTTTTCACCATCGATTGTTATGGAGACGGTGTCGGAAAGTGTTTCCATTGAGCCATATGAATCGCAATCAACATTCAAGTCATCATCATTATCATTGGGTTGACATTTGCTGGAGTTCTCGAAGAGGGAAGCGGCTGTGGAGACTGTGGCCGTGATTGAGGCCTTCTTCAGGGAGGCGTTGTCTTCCTCCAACATTGTTGTTGGCACTGCGAGCAGAAGAGCGCCATCAAGAGAACACAAAAAACACATAAAAAGAGAGAAAGAGAGAGTGAGATACAGATACAGCATCAGAAGATTGTTATGTGTCTTCTCGAGTCTTCTCTCGAAACTCATTTGCACTTTGGAATCGACCTAAATCCAGTTGATTCATCGAAGGAACAATCGCTGGGAATTTCATACATACAAGCATAATGTATGTACATGTTCATTAATGACGTCACCCAAAGCAAAACTGAAGAATCACTGGAGTATCACATTATAAAACCAAGCAAAGCAAAACAAAATTAACAAAAGGGTTAAATCGTTTGGCTTCCTCTTCGAGTGGCCAAAGAATGAATGAGAGAAACAAATAAACAAAATAAGAAATACGTGTTCACATACAACACCATTGTGCATCCTGATCAAATTGCTTCCGTATTGTTGTTTTGATTAATTGTCTGAGATATCAGTTTCCTTTCCGTTTCGAAAAGAGAAAGCTAAGTACACCAAACTTAATTCTATCTCTGCGTCTCTGTTTTCAGTTGTTCAGCATAGAAACTGCAATATAATCAGTAACAACATGAACGCAATCTGATGTTTACTCTATGCTGAGTATGTGCTATGTTTGCAAATATCATTAAAGAAGTTGAGTACATGAATTTAGGTTGTTATAAACTGTTATACACATAGCATCACAATTCAGATATAAATTATATTGAAATATATTATAGAGTGATATCATAAGAATCTGTTATAAAGTGTTATACAATACAAATATAACTTATAAACAGTTATACGTGTGATATAAAAGTTCAGAATTAGTTTGTATGTAAACATATTTTAAATTAAGATCTGTTATAAACTGTTATACTAAGTTTCTGAACATGTTGCTAACTCATCTAAGTTTAATTATAATTCCTTAAACTGTTATACACATAACAACGGATACTCTTTGCATAACACCTTCTTCGGTGTTAAATCATGCTACAAATTTGTAAACTGTTATACTGAGATTCTAAAAATGTTATAAAATCGTCATTCAATTCAATATAAACTGGTACAAACTGTTATACATATAACAACTTGCATTTAAAATTATCATTCTTTGCATTGGCATCGTTTCATATTACAATTTGCTAAACTGTTATACAAATCAGTGCAAAACTGTATGCCTTATAAGCATGCTTGACTGTATCCGCTTAAATGAAACTGTCATACGGTCTGGACAATCCATGCTACACATTGTATTCAATTAATGTAATACATAAATAACAGATCATAGCGCACTTAAGATTCAAGAAAATCGCATACAAAAACTGGATATTGCTAAGTCTTAAGCCTGTGCAGAATTACAATTTCCAGACACATTGGCATTTGCTCATTTAGTTTGTTATTGCTCGTTGGTGTTTCTCGTTGTTGTCTTAAGGTGTTGTTGTTGTGGTTGTGGCTGTTGTTGTTGTTGTGGTTGTTGCTGTTGTTGTGGTTGGTAGCCAGACAACTGAGCAGCGACATCGGCCATCAGGTTTGAGCATATACCACACCCAGATTGAAGTTTTTGTTTGGCATTTAAAATGAAAGCACTAAATACAAGTACTTAAAGCATAACACCAACACTTAGTTAGCGACTAACGAGCTTAGTACGGCGCTTAATACAAGCTCTGTGTAAAGACTTTTACTACGGCGCAAAGCATAAATAAAAAAAAAAAAGAAACTTTCAAAATAACTCAAAGCGTAGCGTAGATGAATGAATCTCAACTGTAACGCATTATTATGATATACCCTATATGGTGTGGTAGTGACTTAGTGGGGTATATTGACTATAAGGTAACAGGAAGTAAAAGTTCATATGATGCGTGGGAATTATTTAAGTTGAAAGTTGGATTGTAAAAATCAAGTTTAGGTTTTGGCATGATAAATTTGAAAAAGTTTTGAACTATTCTCTTTTCACTTTTTGATAATCATAAATATTTGTAATGGTAAGTCCAAAATAATACATGCATCAAGTTCAATTCAAAGAAGAATAGTCTGTTGTAAGAATTTTACCAATTTTCTTTCTTCTTTTAGAAAAACTTCAAGCATTTTAAGGAAAAATTGAATAACAGCTACTTTAACATCAAACACAAATTTTTCCGCATACATTTCTAACAAAGAAAGTGATATACGATCTTTATAAATTTTAATATTCTTTTTAGTAACAAGTTAAATCCAAAGAATACTTTGTTTTAGAAATTTTTACCAATTTTCTTCTTTCTTTTAGAACAACTTCAAGAATTTTAAAGAAACCTTTAATAAAGTCAAACAGAATTATTTTCTCGCACAATTCGATCAATGAAAGTGTTATACGATTTTTATAAATTCCAATATTATTTTTTGGAAAAGGCAAAATTAACTACCATCCAAAGAATAGTTTGTTTTAAAAAGTTTAACCAATTTTCTTCCTTTCTTTAAAACAAGCTTCAAGTATTTTAAGGAAAAAGTTTATAACAGCTTCTTTAAAGTCGGTAAAAATTATTTTCTCACACAAATCTAACAATGAAAGTGTTATACGATTTTCATAAATTCCAATATTCTTTTTAGCAACAGCAAAATTTATCAATTTAAACTTTAAAGGGTATCAGATAAGTGACCAACGGAAAATTAGTGGCTTTATCTTCACGTTGTTTTTTTGCGCCGACTTCCATTTATAATGGTTAATTATGTTGAATTGCTTGGGAGATGTGCGGGGGTGTGTGAGTGTGCGGGCGCCTCAAGGGGGAAGTTGGTTTTGGTTTTGGTTTTAGCTTCGGTTAAAAACTGCGCCGCCCATAGAAAGTTACAGTGCATCAAATAATTATACGTACACGACGACGCGCAACGCAACGCAACGCGGCTTGAAATCGTTAAACGTCTTGAGAGATGCGCCGCATATATTTAGCACAGAGTCATTAGCATTTTGGCCAAGTTTAAAGCGCTGACCGTTAATACATAATCACGAATAAAATTATTTACATAATATGCGCAAAATAAAAGAAGAAGACCTACGATCATCTAACGATAACGGTATAAATTTATGCCGTATTGTTATTGTTGATGGAGCGTTTGTTGTTTGTTTATTGTTATTATCACGTTTAATGTTATTGTTTTTATGGATTTGTGGCACAAACTTTCTATAAGAATTAATTTGATTTGTTTGTCATAAATATTTGCACTGCAATTGGCCTTAAATGCCATCAATTGCGGCTTATTATGATCTTTTATAGCCCGCAATTCTCTTCGGTTTGTTACACTTTTTATGTAAATGCGCCTGCGCGTGTGTGTGTGAGTGTGTGAGAATTTATGTGCACGTATACGTGTGTGTGAGTGTGTGTGTGGCTTTTATACTTTTGAACTTTCCCGTTTGGTTACACCTGCTGGCAGCCCGCCGTTAAGCTCAACCAACACATTTGGCGTCGTCACAACAACTGAGCCAAGAATCCGAATTCAACTAAAAAGCAACAACAAACCGCGCTCAACAACGTCTTCGACTCTAAGCTGCAAGAGAAACTTTAGCCAAAGAGAGCAAGATTCAGAGAGAGCGCGAGTGAGCTCAAGAGAGTAACGAACCAAAAGTTGTCTTCGGCAGCTTTCGGCAGCGCGCGCTGTTGTTGTCTTCGCACACACATACACCGACACACACACTCCTTCATTTACTCGAAAAATTTGTTTGCAACTACGCTCTTACGGTAACTTCACGGTTCAGTTTTGTAACTTGCCTAACGTAATTGCTCCAGACTCAGCGCCGCACTTCATCTTCCCCTCCTGCTGTTGCTGCTTCGGCTGCCTCCTGCTGAGCTGTCAATTGTTTGTCTGTCTTCTGTTTTGTGTTTGCCCAACAAATTCTCAGCTACCAAACTGCAGCTCACAGATCTTATGAAACGGGCAAAAGATTTCTGCTGATAAACGAAATTATGGGAATTGTCATTCCCTACTTATTGTTTTTATCTTAACATTAAAAAAAAAGAAAGACAAATTTCATAATCTATACCTGGTTTAATTGACTATTTCGCCACAACATAAATGAGTTTTTAAGCATTAGCATAAACATTAACATAAACATTACTCAGTTACTCAACAAGTGGCCGCTGATCTCAATCAATTCCAGTTTTTTGTTTTTTTTTTTTAAGTTTTTCTTTTAGTCCATTTCAAACATCGTGACGGCGTCTGTTGCACTTGCAACAAGTTACGTTTGTTTTCGGGTTTATTTTTTATGCTAGACTGTTTGGCCTTTCATTTTCATGTGGCGCAGTTATTGCAGCCGTTTATACCCTACACAATGGGGTATTACAAGCCGTTCATCAAGCTTGTAATGTCTTAAATTTTTTATAAATTTGAAACTTACTTTATTCATTCTCTACTTTACTTAACTTTTCTTATAAATATTGCTCCACAAACTGCCAATTAGTGTATTTAAATATTCGGCATGGCCCATTTAAGTCGTTTTCCTTGCAAAGCTCCTAAGCTTTGAAGCATAACCATGCGCCAAACCGGTTTTAATTGTTGTGTGAACCTAGCAAATAGCCCAAATATCATAATTATGCCCATTCTGACCTCTGTTCTTACTGCGAAAGACTTTACTCATAAGTCTGATGCCTCAAGCCAGACTAATTAAAACCCATGCTTAAGTGTATAGTTTCACCAACTCTATACTTTTCGTCTAAAAGACTTGCGACCGGCAATTTTGTGTTTCTTTTTTGTAAATAAACATAATTAATTTAAAACAAAAAAAAAAAACTTTGCGTCATCAAAGACTTTTAACAACCTTAAGCGAGTGTTTACTATTTAAATGTTTTGATCATAGTACTGAATCTGTAGAAAAATTGTGCTTATAGTAATTGTTTTTATTTATTTTGTTTGGATACAAAATACATACAAAGAAAGTTCCATAAGAAATCATTATTGCCTATATTATATTGCGATCAAGCCACAAGCATTCTTCATAGTTTTTTTTAAATTATTTTTAGTTATATTATATCGTAAGCCAACTCTCTAAGAAGAATTCAAAGCTATACAAACTTATTAACTTTCGAAAAACTCCAAATAGATTAGCTTGACCATGGTGTAACCTGTAGAATCGAGAGGTCTAGACTCTTGATCTATTCTATTCACAATTTTTAGTGCTAAGTCTCTCTTTTGAAGTTGTCTACTTTTAAGCGCTTTTCTAGTAAAAGTATGCTACATAAAAAAGCGAATTATTTAAAAGAAATTAAAAGTTATATGCTTTTAGTGATACTTACCTTTCTTACTTACCTTGTATGCATTTTTATTATCTAACTAATTAAACATTAGCTAATTGCATTTTTATGTAAATGTGCTTTTGGCATTTTGAAGGTAGAACCTCAGAACTGAAGCTAAATGCTAATACTTACCATACTCAAATCAATCTAGTGAGAAACAGAGAGAGCAAGCCGCAAATACTAGAGATCAGTGTGCTCTATTCACCACAGCTCTGAGTAAGCCCAGGTGTGCTCCAAACCTGTATTTTCAACACAGCTACAATGCCCACAACACAACACACATGAGATAGGGGTGAGTAAATACGCTAAGCACGACTTTAGCACGATTAAAGAAAAATGTTTACATACATATTTTGTGAACTGTTTAAATATTTTATACTAAACTGAAATGAAATTAAATTTCATATAGAATTTTATATTAAATACAAATTTTAAGCACTATAAATGAAACAATGCATACACGCATAGTTTGTCAACTAAATAAATTTTTATGTATTAAACTGAAATAAAGTGATATTTCTTATAGAATTTTGTTTTATATAAAAAATGTTTAGGAATAGTATTTTTTATTGAAATGTTAAGGATTATCAACAATTATTTACATTTTACTGATCGCTTTTCCATTATTATTTAATTATATATTATTATAATAATATTTAATAAATAATTTAATTACAAATTTGAAGCTGGTCTTAAAATGTTAAGCATACAAATATTTTATACTCAATCAACTCAAATTTCGATAAATTAGAAAATCTTTATAATTAAGAAATAAATTCTAAACATGTTTCTGATTTATTTTACTGTAACTAACTTAAGTTTTCTTAAGTTTCGTTAAAGTTTTTCCTAAGAAAAAGAACAATATAAACTTTTTCTAAATAAAATACCCCAATTAAAACTTTAGACTATTCCTCTAAAATCATTCTGCCGTCACGCTGTCGTGCACAGCACGATCTCGCATCTCTATGAGCTGGATGGGGACAAAACCCAAGTTGGCTGAGAGGCGTCAACCAAGTTTTTTAGTTGTTAAACAAACGTCAGCGCGCGCGGTTAACTCTCTCGTATTTGGTTGGAGAACCACGAAAAGCGCTTGCGCGAAGCTGCTGAAAAATCTTTTGAGTAAAGGAGACAAAAGACAACGTGAAAAACGATAGGAAAACAACAACTAAAAACGAAAAAAATAAAACAATAAACCAGAAAACAAAAAGCAAAAAAATAATAACATCGCTAACATATGTATGAGGCTAGGTCGACAAACAAACAAATGAATAAACGATGAGTGTCTGAGTGAACGAGTGTGTGTGTGTTTGTGTGTCTGTGTGAGTGTATTGAACGAATAAACAAGTATTTTGTCGCTATCGTTGTCGGTCGGTTGTCGTTGTTGCACCCACGTCGAATACTCACCAAACCAAAGCAAAGCAAAGCAAGGCAAAGCTCTTCCCTCGACGGATTTGTCAAACGCTTTTGTGGAACTCGGAATTGGAATTGGCATCGGCATCAGCACAACGGATTTGTATGTAGATTTGTCTGTCAAGCTGAACGCACTTTATTTTAACCTTGCAATAATACACACAACACACAAACACACCCATAGTGTACGTCTGTGTGTGTGTGTGTGTGTATACCTGAAATACTGGCACTGTGCGAATTCCTCAATACATTTTCGGTTAATACGAGATTTTTCATAGTTAACCCAGCTCACATTATACTGCATAAATCTCCCGGGGTTTCCGTTGTTGGTTCGCTCTTTCGGATGATTTCAGCGCCATTTAAAAAGTGAAAAGCTCGACTAACGTGACTTTGGCATCAATTTAATGGCAATTACGACATTATTTCAGCACAGGTTTCTCTCCATTGTTGCCAAAAAAAAATCATATGAAAACGCATTGAACTGTACCAACAAAATTCATCCGATACTCTTTGAGTTATGCATGCGTTCAAGCCATAAATATTGTTTAGTAAGTCTATATTCGATGACTTGATGTGTTCAGTTTTGTACGTGGGCCGGGTTAACGAATTGCATGTTAAGTAATCATAACCGAAAGATGTGTGGATGCGTTACTGGCAAGCTTGACTGTAGCTGCATCTTAAGTATAAAGTATGCGAAGGTTTGCCACTTTAGGCGCAAGTCCTGCCAACCTGTTTATACTGCAGCCAACTTAACGAGCTAAAATTGTGAAGGAATTTTCATAAATTCAGCTAGATTATTTCAGTTTTAAAACTTTTCAAACTTCAAAAAATGAATAATATGAATTGATTCAAAAACATGTGTGAAGTTTTCAATTGGTATATCCTGTAGTTCAGCCAGTTTTAAAACTATCAGCAAGATGTGTGGATGCGTTGCTGTCAAGCTTGACTGTAGCTGCAGATGGGCAACTTGAATATTAAGTATGCGAAGTGCTGCCACTTTGGGCGCAAGTCCTGCCAACTTGTTTGCAGTGCAGCTAACTTAACGAGCTAAAATTGTGAGGAAAATTTTCATAATTTCAGCGAGTGTATTTCAGTTTTGAAGCCTTTCACACTTCAGAGAAACATGAATAAAATAAATTGAATCAAAAACATAAAATATTTGTGATGTATGTAATTGGTATATTCGATAGTTCAACCAGTTTCAAAACTATTCAAACATCAGTAGTAAAGAAATAAAATAAATTTTAACAAAAATGAAATATTTGTGAAGCATCCCATTGATATATTCTAATTCATTCAAGTGTTTTACTATTTATAGAAACATTGAAATATTAGGTGTTTATAGTACTTGTTATTTGTTGTCGTCTAATGTGGGAGTGATTTCCATAAACTAAAACAATTAAAAGTGATACATGCTTACAGAAAGCTTCACAGAAAGATAGAAATCGCTAGCTTTTATGGCAAATGAGATCTAGTTACTTGACTGTATTAACTCAACCATTGACTTTATTAACTTTTCGATTTCATTAAGAAATGATTTGTTTAATGGATCCAATAATACCTTCTTGTGTTACGCACATTTCGACTAATTTAATAAATACTTACAGTTTTTTAATTATATCGTCTCAGCATATTATTAACCTTTTTTTCCATCTACGTTTTCAGCTTCATTTTCAAGGTTATAGGGTCATCACACTTTTGCCATTTAAAGACTGCCCAAAATAGATCAAAGTGAAGATGCCGCGTAAACTGCTGAAATTTCTCATCATCTTTGACAACACCTCGTTGCTGTACTTTCCGGGACAATTCCTCTCCGGTCGTGTGCTCATCGAACTGCAGGATGAGACACCCGCCTTGGGACTTCATTTCCATGTCGTGGGCGAGGGCGTGGTGCGTGCGGGGGGACGTCAGGAGCGCACCTACGACAAGGAGAACTACATAGATTTTCGCATGCGACTGCTGGGCGATGTGGATCAAGGACCTGCCATCCTCTCCCCAGGCATACATAGTTTCCCCTTCAAACTCGGACTGCCGGTGGGTTTGCCTTCCACATTCCTGGGCAGCTTCGGTTGGATACAGTATTTCTGCACAGCGGCGCTGCGAGAACCCAAGGGACTGACTCACAAGAATCATCAAGTGTTCATTGTAATGAATCCCATCGATCTGAACCTAGAGAAGCCTATTTTATCGGTATGTAGATGTGATGAAGTTCACCAACAGCAAGCGAATTAATTTGTCTTTCATTTAGCAACCGTTCACATGCGAGGTGGAGCATAAGCTGGGCGTGGTTGCCTGCGTGGGCGGTGGACAGATCAAGTGTCGTGTGATCTTGGATCGTGGTGGTTATGTGCCCGGAGAGAATATACTGGTCACAGCATTCATATCGAATGCCAGCAATGTGACAATCAAACGCACCAAGGCATCGCTAACAGAGGTAGTTAAAGTATAAAGATTTGCAAATAATACTAATACTAATAAAAATACTAATACTAATACTAATAAAAATACTAATACTAATACTAATACTAATGCTAATGCTAATGCTAATGCTAGTGCTAATGCTAATGCTAATACTAATACTAATACTAATACTAATACTAATACTAATACTAATACTAATACTAATACTAATACTAATACTAATACTAATACTAATACTAATACTAATACTAATACTAATACTAATACTAATACTAATACTAATACTAATACTAATACTAATACTAATACTAATACTAATACTAATACTAATACTAATACTAATACTAATACTAATACTAATACTAATACTAATACTAATACTAATACTAATACTAATACTAATACTAATACTAATACTAATACTAATACTAATACTAATACTAATACTAATACTAATACTAATACTAATACTAATACTAATACTAATACTAATACTAATACTAATACTAATACTAATACTAATACTAATACTAATACTAATACTAATACTAATACTAATACTAATACTAATACTAATACTAATACTAATACTAATACTAATACTAATACTAATACTAATACTAATACTAATACTAATACTAATACTAATACTAATACTAATACTAATACTAATACTAATACTAATACTAATACTAATACTAATACTAATACTAATACTAATACTAATACTAATACTAATACTAATACTAATACTAATACTAATACTAATACTAATACTAATACTAATACTAATACTAATACTAATACTAATACTAATGTTGATATTTTCTCAATTTCTTGCAGACAATTGAATACTTGGCGCGTGGCAAAACTGTGCAAACGGAGAAGCGAGCATTGGCTGTGTTGGTGCGTGGCAAGATACGTCCTGGGGGCAAGGATGAGTGGCATAACGATAGCCTCTATGTGCCACCGTTGCCGCCAACCAATCTTCAAGGTTGCCACTTGATCAAAATCACCTACGATGTTTTCTTTGTCATCGAACCCAAGTCCATGGAGAAGGAGGTCAAGCTGCAGCTGCCCATTGTTTTGGCCACTTATCCGTTCCGTAACAATGCCAACGATGTGAGCAACACGTGGCCCGAATCGGTGCTTAAGCCCGACACGCATTATCCATCCACGCTGCCCATATTCCGTCCGTGGCTGCACGAGAAACCCGACGCATAGGGATCCATCCAGAATCACATCTGAACACTCGACTTGGAATTATGCGTTCGATTGTTAATCTAATATTTGCGCCATAAATTAATTTATAACTTATTTAACGTTTAATTCATTTTGTAATGTTTTGTGACACCACTAAAAAGACAGTAAACGAAAACGATGAAAATGTTTTACTTGGGATTAAATCGAATGTTTCGCTTTGATTGAGTCGTTGAATCAAACGTTCGTTTATTTCATTTGCTTAGCTGCAATATGCGCGTTATAAATACAGTTTACATTCATATTATATGTACAAATTCTACAGATACATATGTATATGTATGCATATATAGATATTCCCTTTTTTATGCTTGATATATTCTCATAACATACATACATATGTATCAAGACAAATGCATGTGTGTGTGTGTGTTTATTTACATCTCATTTCGGCTGTACATAGTCAAACACTACTTAGTTAAATTTTAAATTGTTAATTGTTTTGCTCTTCATAAAAGAACTTAAAAATTGTGTGTGAACTTAGCTACTCCAATTAATCTTTTCATATTCATATTTCTCTCAGTAATACAATACTCTACTGACTTGACTACACAGCTAATTGCACTTACATTTAGCTTCAGTTAATTTTATATATATTTTTTATTATTTATATATGCGCATATATATAAATTTACAGTTATAGTAGTAATATTTTGGAGTTGCTACAAATCTAGTCCTATTTACTTAGAGTAGTAAACTTATGTAGTTTTCTCGTTTACTATATATAAAAATTAAAATGTTTCTGCTGCTTTCATTTTCTTGCTGCTGTTGTTGTTGTTGTGAGTTTGAAAGTAATTGTGTATTACTTTGTTTTTCTTAGTATTATTACTAATCTGGTTCTTGTTTAAATCCAGCTTAATCCAATTGCACCAACAATTTGATCAATTATCTTTCAATTGCTTTGGTTGAAAACATGTTCACGAAAGCTTTTGATCTTCTGCACAAAGAAAGATTCTAGCGCTTCAGCGCATTTGTAGAACGACGACTCCTTGGGATTATAATAGCGGCAGTTATCAAAGATTTTTGTCATATCACCAATGAATTCAGCGAGCTTGGTGTAAGTGTTTGATTCGAGTTTCATTTCCATCTTCTTGAGATCTTCAAATAGAAATAGGAGAATTAATAAGAGCAAAATCGAATGTGTGTCGGTCGATCAACTTACCCATGGGCTCCTTAATCACTTTGTAATAGTCGGGTGCCTCGTCCGGATCAACCGGTTCCATAAAAGGCCAGGCACTCTTGTGCAACTGCAAAACGGAAATACAGTTATCAATATGATTTGTCGTCTAGTAAAAACAAGAAAGAACGCTACAGTCCAGTGTGCTGATTTAATGAACTCAAAAAAATATGGCATTATTCTTAAAATATACCAACCAAATGACTATTTGGTATATTGCTCGACTGTGAGATACCCATTATTCATTATAAATAAAAGCAAAACAGTGCATTACTCCTAAAATATAGCAAATTCATATACCACAAAATATACTGAAGGTCATATTTGGTATATTGATGAAGTACTACACTCGAAATATACCATATAAGTTAAAATATACTAGATTGTTACCCAAAACAGCTAAGACCCCATTGCAGTATGCGTAATTTGCCATACAAAAGTTTTTCTTAAATGACTTATACAATTTTTAACCGATCACAACCAAAATTCGCGACTTTAGCTTCAAAATTACGCTTATTATTCGATTTTTGTCTAATTGTGCATACGGACAGACAGTTAGACGGACAGACGTCTAGGCCTTTGACGCTTATCAAAAATATATATTCATTATAGGGTCGGAGATGCCTCCTTCTGCCTGTTACATACATTTTCTACACAAAAAGTTATAATACCCTTCATCCCTATGAGTAGCGGGTATAAAAAGTGTCCCACTCACCTGTATTTGCCTGATCAGGCTCTTGAGTTCGACAACTTCAGTTGGCGTTAGGCATTTGGTGTTCGCCGTATTTGCATCGGAATTGCGTTGGCAGTCGGGACAGACATACTCGTCTATGTATTCGGCCTCGCTTTGGACAATGCCAACGCAACGGCCATGGAACCAGTCCTGGCACTTATCACAGCAAATGTAAAATTGTGACTCATCGTATGGCTGGCGGCAGCTGCAGTAAAGCTGCTGCGTTTCACGCGCCTTCTGGCAATCGCTGCAAATGTATTCGGTGAGCTTCTTCGATGCCTCCTCGGTGATGTTGACGCAATCGCCGTGGAACCAATTGCTGCACAAATCGCAACCAACATAGAATCTGCAAGATGGATTAATTGGCATCGATTTCGATTTGAATTTAATTTGTTAAGCATACTTGGTGTCGTCGTAGGGCTTGCGGCAAATGCAATACAGCTTCTCCTTCTTTCTGGTCATCTTCTTGGGACGTCCTACGCTCTGCCGGCTGTGCAGCGATGTTGGAGGCTCGGCGGACAGCGTGCGTGCAGTGGTTGGCGGCTTCGGGTTGTTTCTGTAATTTATTAATAGTTAGAAACTAGTAAAATCAAGAATTAAACTTTTAAAACCTACTTCTTCGGCTCATTAATCGTTTGATCCAATCGCTCAGTGTATACTGAGGAGCGTTCAATTTCCTTGCGTGGCGGCGTTGAAGTGCTCAACGTGCGCACATGTCGCTTCACCTTGGCCTCGACTTCCTCGCGTATCTCATTCTGCAAATTGCGCTCGAGCAGCGAACGCTTACGTAAAATGCTCTTCTTCAGCAAATCCTTGTGGCGCTCCAGCTGCGTTTGCTTCGGCTCACTGAGATTTGCGGTATCCTCAAGTGGCAACGGCTTACGATTGTTGCGCACCGCGCTGTTGTTGCTATTATGCTGACTGCTGTTGGACACGGTGTGTTGACGCTTCGATGGCGTGCGTAGCTTCCACTCCTCATCGTCATTGTTGTTGTTGTGACGCGTCGAAGCGGTGCGACGACGTGATGAAGTGCTAGCCCCGTCCACCAGAGTGTTGGATCTGTGCGTCGATGGCGTCCATTCGCCCAAGTTCTGGGAATTGTTTAGCTCCTGCTTTTTGCGCATATTCACCAGCTTCTCCTCAAGCTCTGGGCTCAGATTGCCTTGTTTCAGGGCATTTGAAATGGCTAACGAAATAGAACAGAGATTAGTTGGGATGTTGATAGATATATCTTTATGATATTGCTTACATTCTTGTATGTAGCCGCTGGTGACGACAAAATTCTCGCTCTGCTCGTTGGCATATTCTACGCCTTCCAGTGTCGCAGCAGTTGCTGCTGCTGATCCCTTGTCGTTGGCATAGCTGTTGTTGCAGTTGTTGTTGTTGCTGCTGCTGGTCGAGCTATGCTTATCAGCTTGGGCAAAGCCACTGGGCTCGAGCAGCTCAATGGATTCACCGCCGCTGGCAGTTGTGTTGTGGTTGTTCTGGTCGTCGTTGTTCTCGACAAGAGCTGAAGCCGTGGCGGCGTCGTTGTTCTCACAAATGATGTTGTTGCTGCTGATGCTGTTGGTGTTGTTGGTGGTGTTGGAGTTAGTCTGTAATAGACATCGATTGGCGGCTTTAGCACTATCAAAATGATTTAATTTTACGGCTTGATCTTGATTAGATTGTTTGGCATTATTAACTACTACAGCTAGCTGGGAATCTTGCGCACTTCCATCATTACTTTCTTGGGACTTAAGACTACTTTGATCAGATGAGGGGCATGCAACATCATCATTAAACAGAGGCGGCAAAGGCAACGTGCGGGGCTTCGTAAATCTTGATATCTCAGGCTTCTTGCGCGGCGGACTGCACACAACTATAATCTCCTCTTCATCATCATCATCGTCGTCGTCGTCGACGTCGTCATCATCATCATTATTCTTAGCATTATTTTTATTAGTATGGCATAATGCAGCAGCATCTGTGGTTGCAGCTTTCACCTTGGCGCCAGTTTCTTGCAAGACAGAATGTTTTCTTTTAACACAATCATTTGAGTTGCGAGCAACCTAAGTGGTTTCAAATATTATTGACGGTTGTTCGCTCAAAAGTAATATTTGGTTAAGTGGAAGGTGGATAAATATGTACATAAAATTAGACTTAAGTTATGAAATGTGGATCGGCACCTACCTGGCTTTAATCAGAGATCAGTTGTAGTATTTATTCCAGGCAACCTTTTTTAATTTTATTTATCGTTTTATTTGGTTTTGTTAATGTTTGTGGAGTTGTTGTTGTTGTCGTTGTAGTGGTTGTTGTTGTTGTTTTGACGAAGAGATTAACACGTTTTTTTTTTTTTTTTTTTTTTTTTTGGTTGGAGTTGTAGTTGTTGACACACGGATTTTGGATTCGGATTTAAGGCAATGCATTTTGGATTACATTTTTGTCGGTTTTGTTTTGTTTTGTAATTTTCAGATTAGGCAGCATGGCAGCATTAAAGGGTATTCGAAAGTCAGTTAATTAGTTTTCTCTCTTTCTCTCACTCCCTCTTTTATTAAAAAAAGCTTGCTTTAAATAAGTTATAATGAAAATTGCGGCAAAATGTCTTTTGTGATTGATTGAATAGTGTGTGTTGTGTGTGAGGGTGTGTGTGTGTAGATGTATTGTTGTGTGGTGTTTGTGTGTAACTCTTGTTTTGTTATTTTTTTTTTTGCTTTTGCATTGCTTTTTGAACAAGTGTAAAATTTCATTTCGATTTAGATGAGATGATTACAAATATGGTTAAGCCTTTGTGTTATATATAGATCATTTTTCTTTTTCTCTTATTGCTTTTCTTTTAGTTTTCGTTTTTCTTTCTAGCTCTCACATGCGCTGCACGCGTCGTTCGGACGAGGACGGGGGGAGGAGGGTACGGAGTGAAAGACGGTCCGGTCCGTCGTTTAGTTTGCCATTTATATGAAAAGCAGATATCTCCGATCTACATATATATACATATATATATTGTGTATTATATGTATATATGCATAGATGTCATAAGTCAGCCAACTAAAACTCTGTGTGTGGGTTAATCTCTTCGGCAATAACTTTTCTCTTTTTCTTTTCTTTGATTTTTCATATATTTTTTTCATTATTTTTTTTATTTTCTTTACTTTTTTTTTAGCAATTGGAATTTTGGCCATATTAAGGAGAAAAAACAACAAATTTTGATTGGTTCGATCTGTTTTGGTTTGGTACTCAAATTCAACTGATTTCTGATTAAAGTCGTTTCTTTGATAAAAATACTTTGTTTTTTTTTTTTTTTACATATGTTTGATTAGCTTTAAAATAGTTCGCTTACAATGGGGTTTTACAAAGTTTCATATTATTGGTATATACAACGCATATATAGGATATGATATCATATATATATGATGTATATATTTAGGAAGCGAGCGCTTTTTGTCAACACAAAGGCCAATTTGCAAATAATCATCCAACTAACTCAGAAACAAAAATTTACACACAAGTTTCTCAATATATATAATCAATGTGTGTGCATAATATATATTATTAAAATATATATATATATATATATACTATATAAGTGTGTTATATTTAATAACTAAAGGTAGCGTGGGAGAGTGTAATAAAAGGTGGGAGTTATAGGAATAGTATTTACATCGTACGTTCGAAAGGATTTTTAAGTTCTCTCACATTTTCAATTAATTTTCCAAAAAGAGTGTAAAAAGGTAGAAAATGTGTAAGTGGGGAGTGTTATTATTTTTTCTTTATCTAAAAACCCATCGGATAAATTGGTCGACACAATTCTGCTGCAATTTATATACTTTTTTGGTAATTTGTTTAGTATTTTTTAAAAACTATTTAGAGTTACTTTTTATTGTGGTTGTCACCTAACAAACGAACACGAATATATATATATATAGGAAGTGAGAATTCATTATGCATATAAATATGATTGATTCTGCTCTTGAGTTTATTGTATGAAAAGAAACAGGATTGGTCATCGGTATTTTGTGTATTATCAATTAATACATGTATATTTTTATTGCAAAAAGCGCTTTACATAGATTACAAGTAAACATAGGATAGTACTACAGATACTATATAGAGTTTTTGTAATAGCCAAATAATGAAACTAGGCAAGAAAAATTCTATTTAAACGCATTTCGGATAATTAGCGTGTGTTTTTTGTCTAATACTTTTTGCCCTGGTCGCTAATATTACGTCACAGTCTCGATTTAATTATATATTATTATTATTATAAGTATATTGCTTGCTAAATTATTATAATCGGTAATTAATTAATGTGATAAATAAGGTAATAAAATTAAAAATGTAATTAGTTAACTCAACTTGAATGCTAAACCCAAGGAAATATTGTATAGTAATATATTGGTAATGTTTCATTCATTATTTTTCATTCTTTCGGCAATTCTTATTATGCTTTGTTCTTATCATTCTTAACGCTAATTATAAATTAAAATTACATAACTAAGTAGTAGTAAGTAAACATATTAAAATTACGAATTGAAGCCAGGTCAAATAAATACGTACAATTTAAATTATATATATATTGGAATATCTTCTCTATTTCTCTTTTTCATCTATCTCTCGGAAGAATTAGCTAGCTGCATCTAAGTATTTATGACATGAGTCTTGTTTTTTCATTTTATAACTATTATGTATGCGTGTGTGTATGTGTGAGTGTTTTACTTTATGTGTATGTGTGTGTTTGTTGGAGAATTAGTTGATAATAATAATTACAATTTTTGCAAAATGAAGCCTTTTTGCTGGGGAATAAAGTCGCTCGAATCAAACACTCGTTACATGCCGTAAAAAGGAATGCGTATGAGATATCAATGTAAATCGTTGTTTCTTACTTTCGTAGTGTGAGTGTGTGTTTTGTTTGTGTGTGTGCGTGTGAGTGTATCGATTGTGTATGTGTGTGTGTGCCAAATGTAAAAAACAGGTTTAACAAATAAATTATAAGTACCAAACAAAACTTGTGTAAATCGAAGAAAAAATAGAACGTAATAAATTAATATTGATAGCAACAACATGCTTTTCGTTTTCGCTTGTTCTTTGTTCTCAGCTAAACATTAACTTAAATATTAAATTGTTTAAATCATATTAATAATAATAATAATAATAGTAGTAGTAATTGCATGAAAAGCATGTTTCGAGAGCTGAGCACAGCCTATAAAGTGCTTTTCAAACATCGCTTTCGCTTTTCTTTTTCGCTAACTTTTTCTTCTCTCTAGCTAAACTGTTTCTGTGTAGATTTCTTTTTTCTTTCGCTTATTATCTCTTAAATGAGTTTTCTTTTTTTGCTGTTGTTGTGTTGCATTTAAAAGCTACTCACTTGTTGATGTGTCGCCGATTGATGCACAGGTGTCAACGGAGGCGGCTGCGATGATTGTGCCGCAGTTTCCGGCTGCACAGCAAGATAAATTTTTGTTGGCCCTAAAACACCGAGCTTGCCATTTGATTCTTGCGCTGCAAACACGAGAGGAAGGAACATCAATTAGTATTGATTCGTCAATGATTATAATTTAATTAGCCTTACCTTTCATTAACTGCTGCTTGACTTGCGTCTGCACCAGCTGCAGCTGTTGTGCTGTGAAGTCATTGCCCACCAGACCTTGCAGCACAATGCGTGGTCCGTGCTCCGTTTGCAGCACTTGGGCGGTTACGCATTTGATCACTGTGCCAGGCGGTTGATTCTGCAGCAGACTTTCCTCCACACTCAACTGCTGTTGTTGTGCAGCTGGCTGCGCTTGCTGCACCACCTGTTGCACAATGTGCTGCTGCTGCTGTTGCTGCGGCTGCTGTGTCACCTGCTGCACTTGCTGCACCACTTGCGGTGGCGCTTGCTGCACCACAGTTTGCTGCTGCTGCTGCTGTTGCTGTTGTGTCGGCAGTTTGACGGGCGAAGCTTGGGGACTCGCTTGTGATACGGCCGGCGTTGCATTGTTCGTCACAATGTGCGCATTTCCATCGCCCTGATGCTTGATGTGTGCCACAATTTGCGCCTGATTGTTGCCCAAAGGTTTGACAATCACTTGCTGGCCATTGATCGTTGCCACCTGCAGTTTACCCTGCGCCAATTGCTGTGCCAGCGTCGAGTTTGGCACCAACACTTGCTGTGTGGTTGCCTCAGCTGTTTCGGCTGCGCTGCTTTGTGGTTTCTCCTCAATAACTTGCTGCTGTTGTTGTTGCTGTTGTGGCTGCTGCACCACAATCTGCTTGACCACCTTGGTCTGGGTTGTGGGCGTCGCCGCTTGCACAGTCTGATTGGTTTGGACCACAAATTGCTGTTGCTGCTGCTGTTGAGGCTGCTGCACAACGTGCTGGGTGGTTGTTTGCTGCTGCTGTTGCGTTTGTATCTGCTGCTGCACCATCTGCAATGCTTGACTTTGCGGCACATTGCGTTGCGTGACAATCGTTTGGCCCGGACTCAAAATGATGCGTTGACCGCCCACCACAATCTGTTGCTGCACATTGCTGGTGTTGACAATCTGCTGTATCACCTTCTGTGTGGGCTGTGCGCCCACCTGTTGATTGACCACAATCTGTTGTTGCTGCTGCTGCTGTTGGGCTGGCTGCTGCTGTATGTGCTGTTGCTGCTGTTGTATTGTCTGTGTGTGCACAATTTGTTGCTGCTGGACTGTGGCAGTGCTCTGCTGTGTCTGTTGTTGTTGCTGCTGTGCACTCGAGGCTGCAGATATGATTACCTTTTGACCCTGCGCTCCTTGTGTCACCAGCAATTTGGAGCCCTGCTGCACAAACACTTGCTGAGATGGCGACGCATTTGTCACCACTTTCGACACTAATTTCTGCACTGTTGGCGTCGTTTGCTGCTGTTGTTGTTGTTGTTGCTGTGCTTGTTGCTGTTGCGCCAAGAGCAATTTATTTCTCACCTGCGCCAGGGGCAATGTGACGCGCTGTGATGTTGCCAACGTTTGGGTCGCCGGCGTTTTGGCAACATGCTTCAATGCAATTTGTTTCATCACCGGCGTGTTAGCAGCTGAGCCAGCAGTTGTTGTTGCCACCGCCTGTGGGGTTTGTCCTCCAGTTGCCAGCGTTTTAATTGGCAATTTCCCTTTCACTGCATTTCGAAAAAAAGAGAAATCAAATGTTAATTGATTACTTTCGTGATAGATTATAATTGTGCTGTCCACTCACCTGGCGTGGCGACATTCGATGCTTGTGTCGTTGTCAGCACATGCAGCTTGCCATCGGGCATCTGCACCAGCTGCTGGCCGGGATTGAGACCACGCACACTGACTTTGCCATCTGGGCCACGTATGATTTGTACTTTATGCGGCGTTGCCGACGGCGTCGATGTGCTGGACGATGATGTGCTGGCATTCGATTGTGCTGCATTGGAGGGCGCTGGACTCGAAGAGGATGCCGTTTGGGCTGTCGTCACTGTGCGCGGCACTTGCGTCACAGCCTGCTGAATGATGCGCGTGGTGCCATCTGGATTCTTGACTATCACACGTCGGCTGCCAATCACTTGTCCCTTAACTGCAAATACGAATTCAGATTTAGTTGAAGTTTCTTTTCTAATAGTGTTCATTGCATTAAATTTACCTGGCGTTGATGAGCGCGTCACTTCGCCGCTAGAGTTGAGTATCTTGCGCTGCTGATGCGCGGCACGTTGCAACTTGAGCTGCTGCTCCATTTTGTCTTTGACCTCCTCGTTGGGCTTTGGTGCCAACAGCACACGTCCACCAGCCGGGCTGCCATTGCTGGGGCTATTCGCAGCACCGCCATTGGTTGCCTCGAGTTGTCGCGAGGCCACCGAACGCGTGACGGTTGCGAGGCGTGCCTTCTCCTGCTTCTCGCCAATGAACTTGATTTCCCACAGCTCCAGCTTGTCCTCGTCCACCCATTCCTCGCTAATCTGCGGCTCTGTGGGCTGCGGCGACTCGGCACGCTTCCGTTTACGCAAGCCAGAACGTATCGATGTGACCTCTGAAGAAGATTAAAAACCAATTAATAAATATGCATTATACATATTGAAAATGCAGGCAAGTTTTGACTGTCGTAGACCCTTTTTACGAATAAATTAATAACCTAATGGAGTTCAGTATTCAATACTTTACACTTATTAACGGAGATCAATAAAATAATAAGTGGCTACTCTTATTATTATGGACTTAATGGAAAATATGAACATTCTATAATAAAGATGTTGTTGTTTCGACTGTGATAGACCCTTTTTAAATTCTTTTATACTTATTTTCGGAAATCGGCAGAAGTTTTGATTATAGAAATGAAGAAATATATCATTCTATACTATAGTAATATAGTATCAACTGTGTTAAACCCTTTTTACTATTAAATAAACAACCCGTTGGAATTAAGTGTTAAATTCTTTTATAAATTGGCGGAAATTTGTAAAAGTTCTGAAGAATCAATACAAAACATGTGATTAATCTTATTATTATGGAATTAAAAGTTGATATGATCATTATGTAATATAATCCGATACAGTAGAGACCTAATATTAATTGGAAATGGATACATAGACACCATTTGATTTATAATGTATATTTTGGATGTTATTTTGCCTCATAGGCACATTCCGATTTTGCAAAATTTTTTCAATTTGAGTCTCATTCTGATTTTGATAAACCTAATATTTCCTTTTTGAAGTCTTCTCAAAACTAAACGTGCCTAAAAAGTTATGGTCAAACACTCACCTCGAATAGTCTTTGGCATCTCCAGTGGAATGACGACCTTGCGCCGCAGATAGCTCGTCTTTTCGCCATAGCGACCAGCGTGACGCAACTTGAGCAACTCCAACGTGACAATCTCGTTCTCGGTGGTCACCTGATGCTTGCCATCGGTGGACGGTGACTTGGCAATCATGTCATCCCAGCGCAGACACGACCACAAAATGCGCAACTGCAGCGCAATGCTCGACAATGTGGTGGCATTCGATGTGCGATATGACCAACAGGTGCGGAACAATGGACGCGAGCATTGATACTGCCAAATGCTATTGTTCTTCGCCGCATGATGGAAGCCACTGCTGGGCGCTTTGCCCGCCAAACGAGCCAATTTCAACAGCTCGTAACGTGGCAAGACCAAGAGACTGCGTTTTTGCTTATGCGTCAAGAAGTTGGAGATGAGCGGATAGCGTGCATAGGTCGCATTCTTTACCACCTTTGTCTTGTCCTCTGCCTTGACCGATTGCTCGTACAGCTTGGCCGCATCGCGCAGCAAATAGACGCGTCCTCGCGATGAGGTGGACGAGTAAACACGTTCGCTGCCATTCTCAAAGTATTCGCGCTCGTACTTGGTGACATCCTCACGCTTCACGGGACGCGCTGTGATGGGGAAGCGACGATTCTGCTTGTTCAACGGTATGTCCTTGTCGAGCGTCTGATCGAGCACATCCTTGGTGCCAATGTAGGCCTTCTTCGGCTTCTGTGTGCGCTTGCGTCGTGTGTTTGCGAATATGTCCACATCATCGGCATTCGCTGTGGAGCTGGCGGCGCTCGCTGCTGCGGCCAACGAGTCTTCGGTGCTCTCGATCTCCACATTGCTGCACACATCCATGCTCTCGATGTAGTCCATTTTGTCCGAGTCTTGTGTGCTCGTATCGGGATTCATACTGGCATCCTCTTGCTTAACTGCCACCTTCTCCGCGGCTGGTTTCTCCTCCGACTCGACCAGCAGGCAATCCTTGAGCAGCTGCTCGCTAAAGGCAACGGCATGCTGACGCGCCTGATCCCAGTCGTGCAGCAAGTCAAGCGGCGCCTCCGACTCAAGCGTTTTGTTGTGCTCATCGACCTCCTCGAGCGTCAGCTGCACCGCTTCCTTCTTGCCCTCCGTGAGCTTCTGCTCGAGTATGGACGGTGGTTTCTTCACAGCACCCAGAATGGCGGCAACAGTCTCCTTCGAGCCGTTGCCTGCCGTGTGCGCCTTGCGTAGCAGTAGCAGCAGCTCCTTCTTGGCACGCGCCTTCTGCAGACAGAGCGGGGAATAGCAAGTGTTTTGCGTGATTTGTGAGACGGCATTTGAGTTAGTATTGCACTCCTTTGTATAGCAGCGGAAGGTCTTCGCAAAGCGATTCAGCTGACTGAATTGCATGCGCACTGTTTGAATTTGCTTGGCCAGCGAATTGACGAGATCGAAATTCACAGTGGTGGCCAGATTCTTGCCGGGACCCGCCGATTCGGTGAGACGCATCAAACGCTTCTCCAAATACGTTTGTTTGTTGTTCGCGGCGGTCGCTGTAATCAACAGCGGTTTGACATCGCTTTCCACATCCGATTTGAAGGCGATTTGTTGCTCCACCTCGGCCAATTTTGTGCGACGCTCTAGCAAATCATCCAGGCGACATTTGCGTGCCACCTTCGGGTAGTAATGTCGTCCTGGTGCTGTCAGGGCTTTGCTCACATCAATGTGTCCGGCCACACGCTCACCCACATCCTCATAGACCTTGATGTTGGTATGGTTCTCAGGCAGATAATGGCAAATCTGTCCCTCGCTGTGAATCGATTCACATTGCTGCATAAAGCGCTGTGTGCGCGGATCAACGAGCACGCTCTCATTGACAGCCGTCTCCGTCTCCTCTTCGCCCATCGAATAATGCACATAGACGCGAGCATGGGTCAACGGTTGGGCGCGCGTGCGTCGGGCACGAACTCCGCAACGGCGACTGCTCGACAACCAGAGCCAGCCCCATTGGCCGTGGACACGATACTCCTCGCCCTTTTGCTTCCACACCTGATGCTTCAGGCCCAGCGAGTATTTAATGTAGTTGAAGGCCAAGCGATTGCGTTCCTCCTCATCGTCGCGTTCACGCTTCTCGCGTTTCTCTTGCTTCTTGCGCTCCTCACGCTCTGCGCTCGTGATGCGTTGCAATTGCATGTGTCCCAGCTGCTCGTGCCACACGTTGGCGAAGACAACGCTTTTGAGTGACGACTGAAACAGCAGCATTACGGCACCGAAATCTGTGGCTCGTTTCGCATTCATTACGGCGCTGTTCCACATCTTTTTGTTGTTTAACCAGTTGGGATTCATAAAGGAGGCGGCAATATTCGATTCGAAATTGATGAGCGTCTGGCGCAGCGTTGTAATAATGTTGTCACAAGTGCCCATCGTGATGCCTATCCATTTGAAATCCGATGCAGTCGTTAGCGAGAATTTGTGCGACAAATGGCGACGCTTGTCGCGCTCCTCGTTGCGTTGAGGCTTGTTCAGTGCTATCGGATTGGTGGCATATTGATTAACATAGTTCTTAAAGCCCTGCTCCATGCCCAGCTTGAAGTAGAGTGTGCCGCTGTTCATTTGATTCGTCTTCTGACGTGTCACCATCTTATTGTCCTCCGCGACCTTTTTAGCTACCTCAGCCGGAGGAGAAGATTCTCCGTCATTTTCTTCCTCATCATTAGCTGCCGCTGCTGCCTCCTTTTCGAGCAGTTCTTGTGTAGCCTCTTGCTCGAGATCGATTTGGGTGCGTTTGTTGTTGTGTTTGTGCTCGTTTGTCAGCGATTCGGTTAACTTCATCTGACGCTCAATCTCCTCCTGGCGATCGGTTAGCTGTACATACAGTCGCGACTCCAACTCTTTGGCATCCATGCGCTTTAGCAGCAACTCAAACTTGGCCAGATTACTGTAATACCAGCAGGTGCCATCGAGCTGATCCTCGACAAAGATGCGACGCGCAATAAACCAATAGCGACGACCATGACGATCGACACCCAGATTATCGTGACGGATGAGCACACCTTGCTTCTCCTGCGGCAGCACACAGTCCACCACACCGGATACCTTGTGGGAGCGACACAAGCCACACTGCCAGTCTTCGGTGGGCACATCGTTCATGGGCGGATCGACGCATTCCAAGTGATAGACAGCCGGGCATGTTTCGCAGCACAGCAAATCTCCGAGACGATGACACACACGACAATGATCGTCATAGTGTATGGGTCCCTCCTGGACCATCACGTCACGCACGCAGTTGGCAGTGAGGAATTGATCGCCCAGAAATTGCAGCACAGTCAAACGATTATCGACACCCGAATACGGATATTCACCGGAGCAGAGGATATGATAGACGTCACGATCGAATTCCTTATCACTTTCCACATAGCTGCGCAACACTTCGGGCCAGGTGATGGCATCGATCAGATACAAACTTATGTTAACCGTATCCTTCTGATCAAGCGGGCCAAAATGGGTGCCCTGTACATCCTCCTCGCGTAAGATTGCCTTCAGCAGCATTATGTGAACGTCGGTGAGCAGAGCACTCTGCTCCTCGCACACCAGAGCCGCACAAAAGTCCTCGAAGCGGAACGGTGAGAGACGCACCAGATGACGAAAACGTCGCAATACTTCATAAATACTTAGAGCGCGCAACACATGCGCATTGCCAATGAATAGATCTTCCGATGATTCCGGTAACTCCAACGCAGGGAACTCTCTGCCCTCCTGCAGCCAAATGGGCTCTGGACTGGGCGGACGTGGCGGCCGTCCGAGGCCGTTTTGTGTGAAACTGCAGACGGAAAATTCCGACTCGCTCTCGTTGGCAGCATCCAGACTCTCGTCGTCGCTGGGCGTCAGCAGCATATCGTCTTCATTGTCCGACTTCTCGTCGTCCGAATCGCCGAAATCGGACCCATAATGGTATTCCGATTCGTAGCCTGTCAAATCAAGAAGGAAATCGATTAAATTACGTATATTTGTGTGTTTTGTTGTTTGTTGAAGTGTAGATGGATTGCTGCATGCCTAGATGTTTCAACATTTACCTTTCAAACGCCCTGAGTAAGTGTTTGTCATAACGGTTGTCTTTCTGCCGTTCCTTACTAGTCTATTCATTTGGTCTTCACAGTTTCTTCGCTTTCTTTCTGTATTACTTCACTTATTTAATACTTTACGCTATTCTTTGCTGATTTTCCCGCTGTGCTTTCACTAGAGTTGCAATCAAACGGCAAGCTCACCTTGTCCTCTTCAATTACGTCTTCTAGCCTTCTGTCTACGCTTCTTCTCTGTACTTTTCTTAAGTATTTCTCTTCAGCTGTCGCTAAAATACGTTTGAAGCCGTCGTAAGGTGTTTAACAATATCAATCCGTTCTTTTCCTTGTCTTTTACCTACTTTTTTCTTTACTACTCAATAGTAATTTTTTAAATTCGCGGTATCATCAGCGAAAATTCCTCAACTTCTTTGATTTCTTCGGCGTATGGTGCAATTGCCAATGTAGCCTTTGTAATTGGTCTTTGAAATCGTATACAACTTTACATTACTTTACTTGTCAATACAACACGTAGAACTCTTTTATTTTTGCAAGAGATTTGACAGTTCCTTCGCACACATAAAAATCAACTAAAATGTATAGAAAGTAGCCTACTATGTTCACTTTTTAAATTGCATGTTTAGTGATTTCTTCTCTATGTTGACTACGATTTAAGAGCAGCTAAGTTCATATTGACCGATATTCAGTTTTCCTTTAGCAAGTTCTTGTTGAATTTTTCGTCTGTAAACTGTACATTTTGCTAATTTATTTTGTATCATTATTAAAATACTTATATTAGAGCATAGAGAAGACTATTTAGGAACTCCGTCGGTTCCTCGACTTTAAGTTGAAACTTAGCTATTATACAAAAAAAGAAAAGATAATTCGCATCAGCTGTGGTTTAGTTAAATTACGGACAAACTACTTTTATCTGAACTATCAATTTTCTAGAGAAATAATTAACTTTAATTAAGCATGGGGGTGCGAATATGTTCATATTTTTGACAGCAATTTGTTTACAAATTGTTTTTATCTGGGCTATAAATGTATTCGATAGCTAAACTATCGTTTTAACTTGTGGGAGTGAAACCGATTATTTTTTTATATATCGAATGTAATTTGTTTACCTTTTCTGGCCGAATAACTGTTGGTGCTGGTGTTTGCATGTACATTTGATTTGCGTCCGCGTCCTCGCTTGGCGCCGGAGCCCCGAGCACTGCCGCGATTATTATGACTGCTGCGACTGCACTCATCGCTTTGGGGAGAGATGCAGCGTGATGCTGACGGCGTGCTTGGCTGTGATTTGCCTTCGCTGAGATATTTGGGCTTCTTGAGCAGTTGATAGTTGAAACGTCCCGACGTTGAACGCTCATTTGGCGTCTTTGGCGGGCGTCCTCGTTTTCGACTGCCACGACCGCTCATTATTTATGCTGATCGATCCGTTTATGTTTCTGTTATGATCTTCTGATCTTCCTCCAGTTCTCTCCTGTTCCACCCACTTTCTGCCTTAAATCTAGCGTACGTGCGAGCGCGGGTGTGTATGTTGCGTGTCTATGTGTGTGTGAAAGATGATGTATGCGGTATCTCAAATACGATTAGGTTTTCCACTTCTAGTTATTCTCGATGAAACGCACATTATCTAAAAAGCAAAATAAACGTTTGTTAGCAACAACAATAATAACACAAACACCAACGATTTGCTTTAGCAACTGTATAACTAGCACTCGCTCACACTCATTTTGCGCATACAGTCGCAGCAGCACACAATGTTGCCTGTATTTGTATCGCACATCACATATGTACATGTGCGGGAAAAAATCGATAAGTTTCACAAAAACTGTAGAAATATCATTTTGTTTACAAATTGCATATTGAAAAACTTTACTAATTGCATATATGGCGCCAAAAAACATACACACACACACTCACATTTACACGATTCACTAACATCATTCGGTTAAGGATGCTTTGGTCAGAAGCCAGGTTTTGGCAAATTATACATTCTCAATTTTTAATGTAGTACTGGGGTATATTCGACACACGCACAATCGTTCGTGTGCTATTGCTAGTGTATGTGTGAGTCTGCGTATATGAGTTGGTGGCACTTTTAAATGTGTGTGTGTGTATGGATGGGACTGAAGCCAACGCACATTGTCCGCCATTTATAAAACCGAGAAAATTTGTGCAAATTGCCACAGAAACGTTTAATTAACACAATTGACATTAATTTTGAATGCACCATTTACCCAGCACACTTGGCAACACATTGCTCACTCGTTGTTATATTTTATTTGAATATTATTTAACTATTTTTAAGCAAACTGTTAGAGCGACATTTACCTTACATTTTACTTCTGCACTTATAGCCCGAATAGCGTACAGTCAGCCAATCACAGCGCGTCTTTCATTTGCTAATGTCGCAAGCGACATCTGGTAGTCGTTTTTGGTACTAAACTCCACATGGTTGCATGTGCGTCACGAGTAGGGTTGCAATCGCACTTGTTATCGATAGTTCAATACAATATCATCTAAATTTCAAAAATTTGCAATCGTTTCGATGATCGATGCCGGCACCGGTTATTTTTTTTGTTTGCTTGCATAAACGGTCAGTTGAATATGTGATTTTGTCAATAAAACTTAAAACGGAATTTTTTAAAGAGTAATTTAAAAGTTATAAGAGACATGTAGCCCTGCGCATATTGCACGTTATCTTATCAGCGAGCAGCAAGCAATGCGTTCAGGTCCGCGATATGTGTGTTAGACGCTGATTTCGCTAGTATTACTTCATTCTGCGCGCCCGTCGGATGCACTTTATAAATAAGCTCAACGTTAAAACCGAAAAAATGCTGTAAAAATCGCTTATTTATGCTCTTAATTAGCATTACGTGAAGATATCAATCGTGGAGACACACATACCGCAATTATTTATATAGTTTAATTCTAAACGTTACAGTTTTATTGACATGTGAGTAAATAAGCTATTTGCCCAGATAAAGATATTCTACATACTCACCTTACCAATACAACTACACCTGTCTGTTGGAATTCCGATTATTATTATTATTTGGAATGTACATAGGTTGTGTTGTTTAGTGTTGGTATTAAAAGTTATCATGTCCCCCAAAGTTGTAATTTACTACGCCAAACAATACATGCCATTTATCTAAGTACCTGATGGGGGAGACCGTGCTATTTCCGAGCTTATCATTGCGTTTTTTTATTATTATTATTATATATGTACATATTTGATTTTGTCATCGATTTCTATTGAAAATATGCGAACATAATTTTAATGACTATACTTGTGTATTCAACGGTCGTAACCAATTCTTTTTAAAGAATTTCTTAACTACAGAGACACACAATCATACAAACACGGTCATTTCACATGACGTCATATGTCTGCGTAAGGGGTTTTATAATTGGAGTAGCCAGTGAAAGATAATTAATGTACATTCATGTTGATAGGTTTCTTCTGTATGTGTGTGTGTGTGTGTGTAAGTAGGTTCCAAGCATTTTATAGACGCCTACAACTTAGATATAGATATCGCAGTGTCTTCAATTATATGTACTTATCTCTAGACGGTTTAATACAAAAGAAAACGTGTAGAGGAAATACGTATTAATCCATTTCCATAACACTTGGAGACGGCATTGTGTTTCGGTTTTAAGGGTAAGCAAAGTTCAGTTAACAGCAAATTATTTGTTTATTGCTGTTTTCGTTTCAGCGCTTAAACAAACAATACAAACGAAAAATGGCAACTCACAGTTGGAAGATCGGTTTCTATTTCATTCCTACAACACTCATATATATGCTTATAATACTAACAAATGCCAAAGATGTTACGAACGCAGTCGATGTCGATGATGTTGCAGTTATACTACAAAATAAAAGGTTAGACTCAATTAGTAACTATGCTATTTATATATCTAATTTGCGACTAATATTATGATTGTAGTACAACCATGATGCTGGAGAATCTAACAGAAGTTAACTATAGCACTGTGACAGCAGCTCCGACTTCCGAATCGACGAGCACACAACAAACACCTCCGATGAATACAACAGTTGTAGCGTCACTTTCGTATGCTAATAGCACAACCTCGTCCCGTCCCCCAGACACCTCGCTGTCAACAACAACATCTATAGCACCGATCCAGATACAGCGACACAATCAGGTGGAACTACCGAATACGCCGGCGGATTGTTCGCAACGTGAAAAATTGAGAAAACAACCGATACCCACATCAAGTTCTCGATTACGCAAGTGCTGTCCATTTGGAGAGAATTTGGATTTCTATCGTGAGAACCAAAGCGATTCTCAATGTGATCGAGCGGTCCACAAGTTTGAACCGATCGTAATTACCGCCGAGCTTTACGATAATTGCATCGACGATCTGGAAGTAACGCCAGAACTGACCTACGAAATAGGCAATCCATGTAATAGGTAAGTTTAACGATCGAACTCGATGAATCTCAGACTAACAGAAGTCAACAGTTTGATGGATTTATTTCCTTCTTAAAGCGGCATCATAAAGATAACTCTAGCTAACTTCATATCAGAGTAATAATATTGTATATCATCTAAAGTTAAAGTATAGCAACTTTTCATAGTAGCTATAAATAATGTAGAGTCCCTAACTACCAAATCTTTTTTTATAGGGTGATTAAGAAGACAAAAATTTAATCTGCAATTATAGAATTTGAAAAAGTTTATAGCTAATGAAATATTTAACACAATTTTATTATCTTAAAACACAATTATAAAAAAGTATAAAACTGATATACTGATATACTGATATATATATTTGCTTGTTATAGTTATCATTATATTTTGTCTGCTCATCAAACTGAAACACATATATATCTTTAGAGCTCTGTAACCCTTTGAATTTATTGCAGTGTTAACCTTTTCAGCTCCTTTCTATATAATAGTGAGGAAGATCTGCTCTTCATTATGCAGAATGGAGATCTCTTGATCCTAGACAAGAACAGCAATGAGTCCTATGCGGTTGAGGAAAACTATTGCGTGGATCAAGATAAATCCGGCATAATGATCGCCTTCGTCTGCATCACCCAAGTCGAAGAGGTGTCCAAAGCCAAGATCATTATTGTGGCTGTGCTTATGCTTGTGAGCATGCCTTGTCTTCTGCTGGTCACATATTTGCATCTGACACTGAAACTATTACGCAATCTTCATGGCTGGTCATTGGCCCTGATGTCATTGTGCTTGGCCTGCGGTTATTTTGTCTACTCGGTGGTTCACATCTATGGCATACCATCGGGTGGTTTCATTGGATATGTCATCCAATTCTTTATCTTAAGCTTCTTCTTCTGGTACTTTTGCATCTGTTGCAACGTTCTCCTGAACATCTGGTACAAGTTGCCCTACTATGTGCAGCTGAACAAAACCGGGACTATTCTCAATTTCATTGCTTACCTGCTGATCGCCATCACTGGACCCGCGATACTTGTTTCCCTAACCGTTCAGAAGGGTTTACCTGGCATGCCATCGTATTTCCTGCAAGGCATCACGGAATCCATTCGTGAATCCCAACGATACTTTATACCTCCGGTGTCTACAATGCTGGGTCTCAGTTTTCTGGTAAGTCACTTTTCCCAAACTAAATCAAAGTTTTATAACATAGTTTTGCGACAATCTGCTGCTAGTTTCATTATCAATTCACAGTTTATATTGATAATGGCTTCTGTTTACTCATTTATCTGTTTCTTTTTTCAACACCCATTGTGTAAGTGGTTAAAATGGGTATTTAAGTTTTTATGATTTGAAGCATAAGCATTATGTAAATTATATTTTTATGAGAGCCTGAAGGTGCTAGTCGTATCTAATTGAAATAGGGAATTAAAAGAATATTTAGTATTACACTAAAATAATAATAATAATATTTTTATGATACAGTTTTGATCTCAAGAATTAAATATATTTACTTAGTGCCTTAGATAACAAAATTTCACCCGCTAATAAATCAAAGGAAAGCGACTACAAATCATATTTAAAAAGTAAATCCTATACTTTTAGCATTTGTTTTATAAATTCCGAATGCAAGTCAACGGCAATCGTACGTCATATAAAGAAGTAGTTCAAGAGAGAGATTTATAAAGCTTAGAGGGTATTTAAACGCTTGGACGCAAAGTATCTTGATATGGGGCGTTTCTACTGAAGCGTTCTTACTCGGTTCCAATTAAAAGAGTTACTAAATATATCGAGCAGATGTTATCTTTAAAAGAAAAAAAAAACCTGTTTTTGGTGAAGTAATTTAACTTTAAATAAAACTTGTTTACAATTGTAAGAGACGTTGATGTTGATATGACGCTACAAAGAAAGTACCATTTGAGTCAGATTTTTGGAATTTCCGGGTAGCAACTTTGTTTGGCAATCTGGGAACTCCTCAGCGATGACTCGATTTACGGTGGCTTTTATTGTAGATATATATTATAGAACAATAATGTGTACTGTATTGATTGAGTCTTAAGGTCAATGTACTCCAGTCTAACATATCCATTATGAAACATAATAATGCAAGTTTTTATATTTGTTATTCTAGGTTTTGGTCGTAGCATTCTTTGGCTTTCAACGCATCAAATCAGATGGTTATTTGCTAGTGAATGATGAGGAAAAGGACTCTGTGACACCCAGACGTCCTTTCGACATAGAGAAATACGAAGATGTCAAAAAAGAGTAAGTAATGAGGATTCTATATAAAATAAAGACTTGTTATATCCGCTATCCATAAGGTAGAAGAGTATTATAACTTTTGGCCTGAATGAAATGTATGTAACGCACAGAAAAAGACATATCCGGTTCTATAAAATATATATTCTTGATCAGCGTCAACTGCCCAGACGATATAGCCATATCCGTCTGTCTGTTCATATGAAACACTGGATCTCAGAGACTTTTAGAGATAGAGATATAATTACTATTTATTACGAGTTGATTGTCTGACTAACTGGTATATTTTTCCTTTTAAAGTATATTTTGAATGTAGTGCTATACCAATATACCAAATACAGTATACATTCTTAGTATTTTGTGGTATGTTAATTTGGTATATTTTAAAAAGAATACCGCACTATTTAGCTCTTACGAAGAATAAGTATCTCTAAGTCAATCACACTCGACTGTAGCATTCTTACTTGATTTTAATTGAAATTTCTTTTGCAGTGCCAAATGTGTCGCCTTGCTGGGAATTATTGTGGTGCTCGCTTGGCTCTTCGAAATTGTCACATTCTATTCGCCTGGAAATGAAGGTCAGTAACTTACTATTCATATAGAAATTTGAAGCTTCCCAACTAATAATTTGTTCATCTTAAACATTACAGTCTACCTGCTGCTCTGCGATATGATCAATGGACTGCAGGGTCTGTGGATAATGCTGATATTCCTCGTGGTGCGCAGGCGTCGCACAATAATCTTGCGCTGGTGGCACGATCGCGGTTCGCATCTCATCTCCGAGGGAGGCACTGAGTTGCAACCGGTTAACAAAGCTGCGAATCCTTCATAAGAATTTAGTCATATCACACACACACGCACACCAAATACAACTTAATTATATATGTTATGTATGTATATATATATAAATTGTTTATTGCATTTTACATAGAAATGTATTAATATTAAATCTTTTCTTCCTTTCTCTCACTTGTATACATAAAGTGTCATTGAGTTGAAATGTCCGTTTTGTATTTTTATATTTGTGTGTATTTTAATTAAATATATATATTTTTGGGAGAATGGGGAGTGAGAGAGAGTCTGTGTTGTATCGTCATCTTTATCATTATCGTCAGCGTATCAACTATGTTGTAAGTGGTAAAATGGTAAATGTATGTTTTTATCTTTTTTGTTTTGTGTGTGGAAAGGAAAGCAGTAAATACTCGTAGTTTTTTCGAGTGCTCGGCTACGTTTCATGTGTGTTGATAAATCTAATAAATCATGCAAATCTAAATGTTTTTTTCTCTAAATTGTGTGATTACAAGGAAATTCTTTGCTCTTTGTTTCAATTGTTTGTATGATGAATGAATAAATAATTGTTTTGTTGCTTCGTTTTTTCGATTCGCGCATACGTATTTGTTTGTATGTATGTTTTGTTTTGTGTTTTGTTTTTTTTTTTTTTTTGGAATGCGCAGCGATTAGCGCTATAATACTATTTACATATTGTATGCTACGTAAATGGGATCCAATTGATCGGCCAGAAAGCCGTCTCTTAAATGCATGCGTTGCTTTTCCCCGCGACTGTTGATGGGCACAACACCTGAAATACAAATGGGGTAATTGTTAGAAATAGTGTATACAGTGGTATATTTATTATTTGTTTATCAAAATTCATATTCTTGAAATAGTTTATACAGAGGCATATTTATTATTTGTTTATTCAAATTTGCAAAATTACGCATTCACACAAATTCATATTTTGCAGTTCACGTGCATGTCATGCGGCGCTCATAGCAACGAGCTTTTGAGCGGCTGCACAGCATTCTTCCTTTGACTTCAGCGTAGCGAATGCACGAACCATTTTGGGTTCTAAGCGATATTTCTGATTCTCAAATTTTACATTTTGATTCATGCTTTGTAAATCATTTTCTTAATGATTAAGTAATTTAAATGCATTTGCATCGTTTCTTTAATATTTATACTCCTTACTTACCGGGATCAACGACTACAACGACACCCACAATGAGCTGATGCTCTTCCAGCACAGTGTTTGTGACAAGCGGCACCAAATCCAATGCTTCCGACTCGTTACCATCCAACTCCACGACCACAACCAGCAGATTAGTCCAAGTGAAGACGGCGCTGCATGGGAGAGAATAAAGTATTAACAATAAATATTACCAAACTCTATTTACTCTTCACTCACCACTCGGCGATTTTCTTATGACAACGCAGCACCGAATTCTCAATATCTATGGGATGATAGTTCATGCCACGCAACGAGATCACCTCATCGAGGGCACCCACCACATACACAGCATCGTGCAGTTCCTGATCATTGGCATTGATGGCGCCACCAACCAGACTGTGCTCGGAGTTGCCACCAAGCGAAGCATTCGAGAAGTTCAATTGCAATTGGCTCATGGAATTTAGGGACTCTGTATCACTGTCGCGACTAGCCACACTTGGTGTGGTCTCATCTAATATGGATGCGGCCTGCGAGCATTCGGTGCGCCGCAAGAAACCCAAGTAACCGGTTCGTGCATACATCTCTGAGGTGGCACCCGTGACCAATTTGGCATTGAAATGATCATTGTAGTCCGTCTCATCGCCATAGATGGTAAAGTAGCCATTGGCATTGTGAGGAGCTTGCACCTAGGAAATGGGAAATGGGTACAACAATTAGTTGAGAGATCAAAGTTGTTAATTGAGTTGACAACTCACCCAAATTTCACCTAAATGCGAATCGCCGCAATGTCCCTTGGTCTCAGGGTTGGCAATGATGACTTTCACACCCGGCAGCAGTTTACCCGACTCAATCAAACACAACGAATTGGGTGCACCACGCTCGACGAGCGCCACGCGATTGTTGCGCAACGCACGCAGATCGACATAGACCTGAGCGCTCTCAGCTGAGCTGGCGCCTTGCACGCAGATGGCCGGATTGACGCGACAACCGAAAGAGGTGGACACACAGCGCGTATTGAGTCCCAATCCCTGGAATAGTTTGCAAAACTGTTGCGTCAGCGTAACCCTCGGACGTTCCTCGCCAACCACAACACAGGTGCGCACACATCGCAGATCCACGTTGCGTTGCTTGAGCGACGGCACCGAGTTACTCAGCGCTTTGGTGCACAGCTCGATGACGCCATACGAACAGAAAGTGTCACGCACACGATGCTGCGACAATGTCGATAGCCAGAGACTGGGATTGGCTTCGACTTCGTAGGGAGCAATCAGTATGGAATGATGACCACTGTAGACACCAATCAGTGTCCACATGACAAAGCCAAGGCCACAATACGGATCCAGACAGAGGGCCACATGACGCGATGGATACAATTCACAGGCCAGTTTTAAACTGGCACACAGACTAGACAGAGATCTATAGAAATAAAACTGAATTAGCTAAAAGATAATTTATGGATTAAGATTAGCTGACGCACCGATGCGTTATGTTGACACCACTTAAGCGGCCACAGGTTGACACACTAAAGTCCAAATAGGCGCTGGAATCCAATGAGACGGTGGCTATGCCGGCCAGCTTACGCTTTGGATTGTCATCGATATCGAGGATGGGTGGCCACGTCTTTGGATCAATGGATGAGGCTGCCTCCCTCGACTTGAGTAGCTTGATAATCGGCTGTATGGAGAGCACAATGCCGCTCTTGGACACATCCACAATCATACGCACCGTGGGCAATGTCGTGATTAAATTCTGCGGATGCGGAGGCCGAATGGTAATGGGAATTGCGCCCAGATACAAACAGCCATAGAAGGCGCACAGCAAATCCAAGCCAGGTGGAAAGATTAGTGCTAAATGCGAAAGAGAACAATGTTTAGTAAGTGGAATAGTATAAATTGAATGTGCTGGGACTTTCGACTTACCAACATGATCGCCTGGCTCGATTTTGCCACGTTCCTGCAGCAGTGCAGCGATCTTCTCAGCGCGTTTGTGCAGCTCCGAGCAGGTCAGCGTCTTGGCAATGGCGCCTGGCAACAGAAAAGAAGTATTAAATGACAAGTAACAAAGTGTAATTCAATTGCGACCCACATATTGCAAACATGTTTAAGGTAAGCTGATATAAAATATAAACAAATTGCATAGTTTGTTAATATTTCGAATACCAATTCAAGTCTTAGGTAACATATACAAATTGTATATTTATTTATGAATCTTTAGCCTTATTAACTTCCTGGAAATTAAATTAATCATCGTTCTAAGAAACGTGACCAAATTCCTAAATTTACTTATAGGGCTGTAAGACAAAAGATTGTAGACATAAAACTTGTTAGCTAACTTTAAAAATTACTAATATCTCGAGAATAATATTTAAGAGCAGGTGAACCAAAAGACATATGAAAACATCTTTAAATCTGTGTACATATGGTATTTAGTTGTCGCCTATCTTATCCACTAACTTATTCTATCATTTGATCTCCAGTTACTATAATAAAATAGTTCTATAAACACACGACTGTTGCGATGATAATTTGTAGTACAAAAAATTTGTTTTCAAGCGTTAGAATCTATCTTGAATCGTGAACTAACTATTCAATTAACATTTTTATTTAAAAAGGATATCATAACTCCTATTTTGGGTTTTTAAAGCAATTTGAACTCTGAATCAATCATTTAATTTCAAAATGTATTAAAACTAGAGATCCTTACTTCTATTTTGGGGTTTTAAGCCAATGGCTATGTTTGGTATAATTCAATCTATCTATATCGTATGGTCTCTGAGATCTAGATGTTCATACAGACGAACGGACAGACAGACGAACATGGCTATATCGTCTCGGCTGATCAAGAATATATATACTTTATGAAAACGGAGATATATCCTTCTGTCTGTTACATACATATCCTGTAGGCATAATGTTATAATACCCTTCTACCCTATAGGTATCGAGTGTAAATAGATCCTTCTGCAGGATACTCCTTTCGTGGCAGATGCGTATAACTTGCAGCTGTAATCCCCGCTAGCAACTTACCCTTTGAGTTGAGCAGCGTGAAGATGATGTGATCGGGCGAAGTATTGGCGCGCCAACGCAACACGCCCGTTATCAATTGAGGCTGCAGAAAGTAGAGAGTAAGGATTAATACAGGTACAGCAAAGATTGATTAAGATTCACGTCACTTACCTTACGCTCTCCATCCTCGGCCATGCCGACATCGCGTCCATGTGCAACAGCCAAGCGGTTGCCCTGCACTAAATTGCCAACCATGACGGAGGCGGGGCCCACACCCGTGTCTGTAATACCACAGCCAGATGATGAGCTTAATTTTGCAGTTGTTTGCACACCTTTTTTATGGTATTTTTTTGTTTTTTGGATATTTTTTTGGTTGGGTTTGTTTTTTTTTTTTTTTGTGGGTTAGTATTTAGTTGTTTTGTACAAGGATATATTTTGATATTGGATTTGATTACGATTATGGTTATATGATTATGATGTGATATAATGCAATGATGATATGCAGTTAATTGCAAACAATTATGAGCAGAAAGTTTGTTGCGGTTGTTAAAGTTTAATGTGGATTGTTTTGTTGTAGTTGTTGTTTGATATTTGAAAGCAATGCAATTAGTTCGAGTTGTTGACATTATTATTAGTTTGTTTTTGGTTTTGTTTGTTGTTATAATACAGTGTTGTTATTGCAGTTGTTGTTGTTGTTCATGTTGTTTCATTGTGTAGTGTTGGTGCGTTGTTGTTGTTGTTGTAGTGGGGAGAAAGCAACGCGCAGCATTTAACATTATTCATTAATTAATTATAGTTCATATATTTTTTTTTTTTTGATTGGTTGTTTTGTTGATGTAGTAGTTTGTTGTAGTAGTAGAAGTTATTTGTTGTTTTTTTTTTTTTTTTTTTGGTGGTGATTAAAAAAAGAAGGAAAACAATATTTGTATTTGTCATCAGATAAAGAAAGCATAGAGAGACACCAAGAGACACAAAAGCCAATTATTAATAACAATACGAATCACAATAATTGTGGGTGCTACACTACCCCTACCCCTCTTCCCCTGCCACTCTTCCCCCTCCACCAACACTCACCTTGATGCATCTCGCGTGGCTTCGGTAAATTGGTGACACAAGTGTGCGGACACATTAAAACATTCGCCGGATGCAATGAACCCTCCAAGAAGCGACGTCTCGCCTCGCACAAATGAATGCCACCCAGCGGCGTCTTGGGCAGATGATTAGGCGGCACCAAGGCCAAACAATAGATGCCCACCTGATGTATCGAGTCCACAGCTTGCAGCACACGCGACATCCACTGGAAACTCTCCTCCTCGGAGCAATCCGGTCGCTGTTCGGCAATCACACAGACACGCTCATCGCGCAGCACTTTGATGCTGAACACCGCAATGCGACCGCGATAGATGAATCGCATCGGTTCCACCGCCAGCACCGTGGCAATGATGTCATCCGCATTGTGCTTGCGTCCCGTCACCGTCATCAGGCCATCGCGTGAGCCGCAAACGAACACGAGGCCGCCGGGTCCGAGGAAGCCCAAGAGACCGGAGCGCACATAGAACTCTTCGCTAATCGGTTTGGGTGGCGTGCAAATGGTGCCGCCACCCTCTTTGGGCTGCTCGGGATCCTCGAGCAGCGGTTGCACTTTGAACGTCGAGTTCGTCATGCCATCGAGACCAAAGTAGCTGGCACCCGTCGAGCCGCTCGTCACACAAATCTCGCCCACCTGATCCGTCTTGCAGAGCACCGGAGCACCCTCGGAACGCACCACGACCATTTGTGCCGCCGGCATCACCTGACCACAGTCCTGCAGCGTCAGCGAAGTCAAGGAATCTTCGCTATCGACACGCACTACGCCATGTGACAACGCGGCCATGGAGAGCACGCCTCGTCCCGTGGCCGATTGACTGAATCCCGTCGATGAGGAGCGACCTGGTCGACGCAGTGATACGGTGAACACCTCGGAGCTGCTGGCACAGGGACAAATGGCATCGGAGCGCAATCCCTTGGCTTGGAATACGTTCAAGAATTGATCGCACGACGACAATGACCAAGGATTGGCGCCGTCCGCAACGAGCAGCATGCGCAGCGACGACAACGAGATATCCTTGTGATCCTTGGTGGCCAACAGTCCCCAATGCAAATCGCGACTCTTCACCAAACAACACGAGGCGCGATGCTTGGTGATGAGTTGCATCCACGACGACGGACGCAGCTTCATCAGTGCATAGGGAATGAAGACGACGTGCATGCCATTCAATATGGATGTGAGCACCGCATGCCACAGTCCCACCTCCCGCTTAAAGTCCAGCACACAGACAATGGTCTCGCCCTCCGTGTAGTGACAGGCCATGGTCAGGGCGCGACAGTGATTGATCATGGCAGCGCGAGTCACAGTGATGCCTGAAAGGGAGAAAGTAAAAGGATTAATATTTGAGGAGATTAAAGATTGAAAAGTATTGTGGAGAAAGCTTAGAATGTTTAGCAAAAAGATTAATATAATAGAGCTTTGAAGATTAAACTTATTTCAGGGGTAACCTATTATTAAAATATAGTATCTCCTATCCCCCTTCTTCTAGTTTAACAGAACTCCAAATCTCTTACATCAAATATATAAATTATTATTATTTTCAACATCACTCTTAAGCAAACGTATTATCATTTGTAAGCGTCTCATCATATTCATCTAGTTATTAAATAGTTACAAAAGTTTTCTTTTCACTTAAGTTATGTCCATCTTTCATATTGATTTATAATCCAATCAAATTTCTGTATTTTATATCATCAATTCTATTTTCTTATTTGTTCGTATCTCATTTTAATTCCCTTGTCATTTCATCATATGTTTCTTATTAGCATTTTTTGTTTGGTTTTTATATTATACCTATAAGTCATATTTCATTTTCTATAATTTCTGCATTCTCAATAGTTAAATTTCAGCCTCTAGTTTCACATGCATTTTCTTCGTTCTTTGTGCCTAATCATTTATGTCCCTCATTATTAAATTACTATAATATGTCATGTATTTATAAAATCTCTCAAATTAATCTATTTTCCTAAGGTTTCGAACATGTTTTTACATTCTTAACTATTCAATTTGAGCTTTTAAGTTCACTTATATTTTCTGATTTGTTGTAGCTCATAAATTTTCACTCATTATTGAATAAATATAATATAATATTCTATTTACTTATGTACATTATATATAACTTTTATATTGATCTTACTTTCCTACACTTTCGTACATATTTCTTTACTTTCAACTGTTCAATTTTACTTTCTAAGTTCACAAACATTTTATTTATATATTTATATATTATTGCAGTTCCCCTTCCTTATTAAGTGTGCGTGTACTTTTCATGACACTTCTATAATAGTAATATCATTACTCAATTTATTGACATACACTTCAATAAATAACTCAATCATTTGTTTATATTGTGGCTTATCTTACAACATTTCACTCTCTTGACTAGGCATTTCTATACACATTCTCGATCAATCTATTGAATAGATTATATGCTCCGACAAACACCTCTTTCTACACATTATCTCCTCCTCAGGTTGTGTAACTCACCCATTACACTACCCTCCTTATCGGTAGTATACTCAATGTACGCTGCAGCTGTTTCCTCGATGCGCAAGTTGCCCACATTAAAGTCTTTGGGTGGCTTCGGCAAGTGCTCCGTGACGAACCACTGGAGACGCGGCCAGCCCTTCAGTTTGGCTATTTCACCCGTGGCCGATTTGGGCAGACCCTTGAGACAAGCCTCCGAGGTGAGGGCAACGGTGATGCCGCATGAGCTCAGCAGGAAACCAACTTGCTGAGGCGGTGTATCCGAACTGGACAGCGGCAATTCAATGGGCAGCGGAACCAAGCCACGAAACATGCAACCATACCAGGCAGTAATAAAACTGTGAAAAAATACACTTTGATTAGACAGAATTCAAGTGGAGCAAACTCAAAACCTACCTCAAGGGATCGTTGTTGGGATAGACCAAGGCGACACGATCACCGGGCTTGAGGGTGACCTGTTCGGGTCCCTTGCTAAAGATCTTCGTGGACAGTGCGTAGGCGATTTTTTGTGCGCGCGACAGCAGCTTGCCATAGGTTAATGTTGTGGTGATTTTACCATTAGGATCCAATACCGTTGCCATCGAGCTCTTAAATGAATTTGTGCCATATCGCTGCAGAGCGCACTCCAAGGTGCGCGGTAAACCCGCTGGTATCGAGAGTTGTTCGCCCTGGACGGGTGTCATGGTGCTGCCCTCCGGTTTGGGTGCATTCGGATCCTTGGGATTGGCCGCAATCTCCAGCTCAATATCGTTATCTTCGTAAAATTCGGGCAATGGACGACGCTTGGGTCGTTTGAGTGTGTTCAACAATTGTTGGATTTTAGCCGAGACTTTCCACTTGCCATTCGCGTCCGTCTCATTGAGATCGGTTTGTGAGACATTCACATAACGTGTGACACGGTCTGCAATGCGATGCGCATTGTTGAACTGCGTAATGTCTGGAGCGTTGTCTACAAAACAGAGAGAGAGAGAGCAACAAGTTCAGAATTGTGAGAGAGAGTGACGCATAATGAATAATTGGTGTCAATTAATAACATAATAATCATTTTTGAGAAAGTATCAAAAAGTTGTCAACCAATTAGCCGACGCTCGATGTTTACTCACAGTGCTTTTGCTTATAGGCCTTATCAGAGAATTCATTATCTCGCTTATATGCAATTGGCGGCGATTCCGTGCTCGACGTATCCGATGTGGGCTAAAAAAAAAAAATAATAAAAATAAATATATATAGAAGAAAACGAAAACACAAATTTGAATGGCAAGCCCTTTGTCTATAATTAGTTACGACTATTGACAGTTGACTGTGATGATTTAACGCATGATATCATGGATAATAAGTGGAAAACAAAGAAAACGAAACTGCGATACACCGAATGTTAAATACGCTTAAAGTGAAGACTTCGATGAAGTAATTTGGCATAGCTAATGAACGAGAAGTAATTTAAGTAGCTGACAAAATAGTTTATAGATTGAGTCACAGATTCAATTGAGGGAAATTTAAAGACTATATCATGGATAATAAGTGGAAAACAAAGAATGTTAAATACACTTGAAGTGAAGACATCGATTAACTTATTTTGCACGACAAGTAATCTAAGTAGCTGACAAAGTGGTTTATAGGTTGAGTCACAGATACAATTGAGGGAAATTTAAAGACTATATAACATACAAACGAGCCCGCAGTTAGGGCACAATAAGAAGCCACAGTTTTTGTTTAATTATAGTCTAATGAATATGCACGAATCACTTGATTGCACAATCAACTTTTAAGCAGTCAATACTTGTGTCGCTTCACAGCACAATAAAGTCGGAAAAAGCAGCGACGACGTTGATAATGCTCGTAATACTTCTAGATACTGTTTTGTTGTCCAGTCTTGAAGTCTTGAACTCACCAGTGGCGGCAAATTCTGTGGTGGTCGTCGTTCGGCTGCGCTGCCCGACGATGGATATTTTTGAATTGGTGCTTGAGATTGTTTCACATCGTGTTGTTGCCGTAAATGCTGTTGTTGCTGCTGCTGCTGTTGTTGATGTTGGTGCTGCTGCTGTTGTTGATGTGACTGCTGCTGCTGGTGGTGCTGTTGTTGTGCCATCGATGATTCACGTATTGGTGGCTTAATAATAGGTTCGGGTGGCAGCATGCTATTGCTTATGTGATCGCGCGGATAATTGTATTCCTTGTCGGGTGAAATGAGTTCCTCCGGTATGGATTCGTCATCGGTTGATGAGTCCAATTCATCGTTGCAGCCAGGGCTGCGATTGAGCACCGAACTGCGTTTCGATGGCATCGGCAAACTGGGCTTGGGGCGACTCTTCAATGCCGCCAATGCCTGTTGCACCGCCTCTGTGCGTACCTCTGTGAATTGTGAGATAGGAAAGAGTGAAGATGGGATGAGTCAACTCACTTCTGGGATTTGCATAAATTTGTGCTTAAAATAGTCACTAGCTTACCGGAATGATATCGCTTCTCGTTGTGCGTCACCTTGCGTTGTGTGCGCCGTTGTCGATGTTGACTGCTGTTGGAGGATGGATGTGGTGCATGGTTCTGGAAGGCGGCGCTCGGTTCGCGTGTATTCTGATACCCTGGATCGCCCACAGCACCGCCCTGAGGTCGCATATTCTCATAGCCAGGCGCACCAACTCCACCGCCTCCACCACCGCCACCTTGTGGTGTCGATGACGAGTTGGATGACTGCTGGAAGTCGGACTTTTTGGAATGCCTTTGCTGGGATGAGGGCAGTGAAGGTACTTCGGTCACATAGCTATATCCCTCACTGGAGACGATGACGCCATCGTTGTTCACATTGCTGTTGTTGCTGCTATTGTTGCTATCTTTTATATTATAGTATGGCGGTGGCGGCAAATTCTTTGCCTTCTCCACATCGTTTACTATGCAAAGAACAAAATAACAACAACAAAAAACAAATGGAAAGAGAAGTTATTTCCGTCAACATTTTTGCACCTGACCAAAAAAATCAAAGCCATACGAATACAATTTATTTTTGGGCTACTTACATTCGTGTTTCTTCAAAAAGGGTTGCAATAATTTCGCTCGTTTCTTTTCGTATCCTTTTTGTGTAATGTCGCCTGAAAAAGAATTCCATAAGAAAACATGTTATTTGAGAGCAACTGGAAATATGAAACCGCAATCGAAACGAACATCTCGTTAACCGATAGGCGTTGACCGCAACGGTTAAATGTCGAAACGGTTCAATGCGGAAACGGTTGCTATAATTAAACGCTGATCATGCTGGCTCATAAACAATGCATTCGAGATGTGTGAAAATCATTTACAACTACTTATAGATAAACATATACTATATGTGTCACAATGCATGGCAACATTAATAGTTAAACACATAGTACTTATGCAATTGTAACTTTAATGCATAGTATTTTTAATCGATTGGCGATAACCGCAACGCCCAAGTGCGGAAACGGTTATTATAGTAAGTCGCAGAACATTCAGACTTATAAGCATTTCAAGATATGCAATGCAAGGACTGAATATAGTTTTTTTTTTCTTTTAATAAAAAGAAACGACATCAATTAATTAAACTAAATATCCATGAATTCGAAGATAATGCTTTTAAAGGTGTTCTTTAATGGCTAACTTTGAGTAAATACTTCAAAAATATTCTTTATGGGAATCGTCGCTATATCTTATGAAGAAATATGTTAAGAAATAATAAAGTAAACCCTAAATCTTCGTTTTTTAGATTGTAAATCATTAAAAATTATTATTTTAATTATTTTTCTATCCAAACCAAATTCTTACTTTTTTTGCTTTTAAGTTTGTTTCTCAAACGTTAGTGATTATAATTTAAAATGTATACTTTAAATCCATTAACATTGTTATTATCACGTAAGTTTTAATATATGTATTTTATAATTTAATGCCTAGTGTGAATTACACTTGCAACTATAAATAGTCTCTTTTTTCCCTCTTATAAACAATTGGATTAGTAATGTGAGAAATGCATGAGTTTTATAATATACAAAAATTACTTATAAGTAAGCAATAAGCATTAACCGCAACATTTAATCACCGAACCGGTTATAATGTTGGATTAATGTTGCAAGAAGTACATAATATTTCCTACTTTTATTAGGTAAATAGTGTCTAGCACACAATCGTTGTCTATTATATATGCATAAGGTCCCCGTTATCTATGAGCTGTCGCATAGCCTAAATAGGCATTGGCCAAGCCTAAAATATATGCTGCTGCTACGTGATTTAGGTATGTAAAAAAAAAGAAGAAAAAAAAACAGCAAACAAATTCGTAATCTCGGACGCTCTTTCTCTGTCATTCTTTGTTGCGACAAATATAAATTGATTTTGATAAGCAAATAAGTGTGTACACACTATTAGGTTAATCTGCGCCACTATAAAGTGTATTTGGAGAGTGCTGCTCTCCCCTTCATACAACAATGTTTGTTATAAAGTAGTCGGCCACATTGTGTCTCATATGCATACATATATGCGCGTGTGTTGGTGAACTCTCCATGTGCAGCCTGTAATCAACATACATAAATGTAAACTTATATATGTATGTAGTACATACACACACGTATGAATGTATGCATGCAGGGCAGACACATGTCGTTTCCCAGCCAGCAATTGGAAGATCGTTTTTGAATTAATCACCTTGACGAGTCTTCTTCGAGTCGTTGAAATGATTAAAAAAAGATTCCTTTTATGAGCGACTAGAAAATGAATCGAAAATGACTCGAAAATGACTCGAAAATGATGTTAATGATGTTCATATACGATTTATAAAATAGCAAAAACAAAATTGTAAAGCAGTCGAAAATTGGTCATCCAGATGATTGAAATGAGATTATTTGTTGCTTTGCATTAACATTCGGTGAGAGAACTTGGAGCTTAGTCGCGCGCTCTCCTTTGGTTTTCTGTTCTCTGCCTTATCTTGTTGATATTTTTCAAACGGCACTTTTCACCAAATTTGAAGGGGTTGCTGCAATGTTCTGCATTTCTAAACTCAGTTTTAGTAACTTTGTGAGCTCAGTGAGATTAGGTAAAGTGAGAAGAATATGTCGGCCAAAAATATTAGAAAAAAATATTATGGTTGGAAAGGCACCAGCACAAAGCCAAGCGCTGAAAAGTGCTACCTTATAACAATAATTACAAGTAAGAAAATATTTCTATTATTGGTGAACGAAATTAATACTTTTCTCCTCCTAGATATTTGCCACCTAAAATACAATTGTACGGATAAGGACATGAACATGGTTTTTCAAAAATTTTTCGTTCATGCCAAAGACCTTGTTAATAAAAGAAAGCGTGTGAATTAGTTTAGTTGCTATTGATATTATTTGTTAAATTTGAATTATTGTTACTACTACATTCTATATTGTATATATAAATATAATATTGTAAAAAATACAAGAACAAAATATTATTGAATATTTCACGTATTTTTGATTCTTACATGACTCGAAAATGATTCGTTTATTGCTCGAAATATGACTTGCAAACGAGTGAATTTCGATTAAAATATGACTCGAAAAAGACTCGCGTCTTGCGAGGAAAATGAGTCGAAAACGACTCTTCCTGAGGAGTCGAATACGACTCTTCTGGAAGTGTCGCGGCTAGGGTTCCATTTTCTCCCGAACAGAGTATCTTTTTCGATCAGAAAACGAGCGCATTTATGCTTATTTTAATCTTCTAGGAGAGTCGAAAATGACTCAAATTCGATCAGAAATCTCATAAAATGCTGGCTGGGTTAACCGACAAAACCGCACACAGACGCTTCATATCAATAGCAGTTAAAGGGGTAGGGGGTAGGCGCAGTGACAAAAAAGAACCCCTACCACCCTCCCCCCATGACAGACTGTCTGTGCTCTCGCAGTTCTTCGTTTTGTGTGTTGTTGTGTGTGAAGTTCGAAGTGGGAATGCAGCTGTGACCCGTTGGCCGGCGGCAGCAGCAGCGTTGGCGTTGTATTTATGGCGTTGGCAGCATGTTCTAATTGCACAACAATATAGTAATAATGGCATAGAAGACGGACGGACGGACAGCAGGAGGAGGGGCAGCAGTAGCATATATAGAGCGAGCATTCGCTCGTCTATTAATTAAAGCCTATTTGGGGTAGCAAACACATCTCATTTCATGCATAAAATTCTCTCTGTGTACCTTCGGATAGCTCCAAATCCAATTCGGCCAGTTTTTCACGTATATCAGCGGGCAGCGATGAGAGATGCTCCATCCCCAAAAAATTTGCAGTCGTCGCAGACATTTTTTGCTGTGTGTGGTTGTTGTTGTTTTTCTTTGCTTGGAGTTTTCTATTAGTACATAAGCATGTACATACACAGATGTATTTTACACTACATATACACACACACACACACACTCGCGCAGAGAAGCTCACACCGCACACACACACACGCCCGCTAGTTTGCAACTTCGTTGTCGACAAAAATCGATCGATTTTCAATGCAAGACATTTAACGGAGCCAGTGGCTTCAACTTTATTTATCGCACTGACTAGTGCAATTATTTATTCACTAATAACTTTAATTTTTGCATTATGTTTGCACAAATTTACACAAACGCCTGGCTCCAAATGGGGCCCCAACAATAACCGCACCGACAAACGCGTATATATAAGTAAACAAAGAAAAAGTAGCAGCAACTATTGAGAGCAATCCAGGTATGCAAAGAAGTGTGCAACTTTCGTTCTCACTGCGCATGACGTCACACTTGCTGTGTGTGTGCTTGCCGAATTCCAATTGCACATTAATTTATTTTAAAGTCAATTTGTTCTCTCAAATTTAAATGCAGAAATTACATATCGCGTGCTGCCATTACGTTACATCTTTTATGTTAATTCTGCGATTAGCAACATTTAGTATGTGACGTCACGTTCTCATACTTTCTATCATGCGTCGCTGGCCGGACCTGCGCAATGAGCAACCTCTATTTCCTGATCAGTGAAGACCACAAGATAAATTTCTAAATATACTAATAATTTTGAATAATATACCAGATGCTCACACTTTGCAAGGCTTTTTGGTATTTAAAGAAAAAGTGGCGCAACATTTGTAAACAGGTTTTTGTTTCGCTGCTTTTCTAATGGCCAGTTCCTATTATGACAGAAATCATATGTATATATATTTTACATATTCTCTAGGCAGTGCATATTTAGCACTGAAACTTTTACATTCTTAGTAAATATTGGAAAACAGCAAATTGAGAAAAACAGAAACATTTGTTTCTATTTGTGCGAAGTGGCGGAGAAACGAAGCGTTGGTATATTATAAATACCACAAATGGTCTTACCGATGACCTGACAATATATCGCTAGTAAATATCGATATATTGAAAAAAGTTGTCAGCCCCGCTCAAAATTTGCGGCATTGTTTTAATTGAGAGCTGTCGATTGAAATACATATTTCTTTTGTTATAAGCAAAACAATTTCTTTAAAAATACATTTAATCGAAGGCACTATTTTAGTTTCATCAGAAGTCAAGTTATCACTCTATTATAAGAATTTAATATAAAATACGAAATCTACTTGAAATCGACATCTTGCTTTTGCTTTTTGAAAATGGGTGCGAAGCACAGTTATTTTGTTTCTTTTCAATTAAAATTAACAATATTCTCTGTTGTTTATTTGCAGACAACGTGAAGCTGCAAGAAGAGGTGAATGCACTAAAGAATCTTGGTAAGTGGCATGCATAGATATAAGTAAATATTTACACAGTAAAGACAATAAGTTTTCCAGGCGAGCACTTTGAGAGTCAGCTAAAAATGATAGGATTTGAACTCTGCGATCTGCCCGATGATGTTTCGTTATTATTGGATAATTGCGTGGATATCCAGATGGAGACAAATCTGCACGAGTTGAACATTAACTATTTACGCGAATATTACTATACAAAAAAGCGTGAGACCATTGAGAATAAACAGATCACAGCGCAACAGACGGCAGAGTTAAGGAAACTAAAGGATTCCATTGAAGAAACCGACAAGGACATCAAAGTATTGGAGAAGTAAGTGAATGCAGACAACTCAACTATTTATCCCATCTATAATAATATTCCTCACATAGATTCAAGGATAAAGTGGGCAAACGCCTGATGACGGAACCATCATTGCAGCGTAATCTTATAACGATCGAGGGCAAAGCGAAATCTCTGCGGGACAGGCAAAAGAATTTTGTGATGGAGGAGGACTTCAATATCGATGCCTTGATTGACAAGGTGGAGCTGTTGGAGTCGCGGCGCAAGAAAGCCGACACAAAATAAGAGTAGCATTTGTTGTATAAAAAATGATTTTAATATATTTGTTTTATTTAATCGGTAATCAGTAAATTCAAAAACCTTTTTTTATCATAACATAAAGTTGGCGAATCTTTTGTAAAAGAAAAAAAAAATACAATATTGAGTTTGTTTTTTTAAGCTTACGAAATAGTGCAATTATCTCTCGGCATGCAAACAAAATTGTAACTTTACGTCGACGACTTTGACTCTACTTTGATTCTATTTGTTTATTGGAAGTGTTAACCGTTTACAAAATGGTCAATTGCTGCTAGTTTCTCTTTTTTTGTTGTTTTCGTTTTGTATATTTGTTTAAAGAATTATGAATGAATGTTTTAAAAAACTGTTGAATCGAATATGCGACGATTGGCCAGTTGCTTAAAGCATACAAAAATGTTCCAGGCTCCAGCTTTACATCATCATCATGCAACTTTTTGTATATAATTATTAATCTGTAGCTCAAATTGTATCCAATATGATTATATGCATCATCATATATATATTTTCATATTATTTATATATATATTTTGTATATATTTTTATTGATGTATAGATGTGTGTGTTTGTTGTTCTATATAGAATTAGTAATTTCATATTCTTTAAGTTGTTGCTCTTGCTGTTATTTCATCATCATTCATCTTGCTGTTGTTGTTGTTAAACTTGATGTTGTTGTTGTTGTAGTATATAAAGGGCGGGTATGTGGCAGACAAACATTTCAGCCAGCAGCGCGCGCTCCACACGCCACCTGCCTACTGCACGCTTTGTGGAATTCCTGGCTGGAATTCCTAGCGGAATTCGGGCGCATCGTCCTGCGTAATGTCACCGTACTTCCAGATGGCCAAATGCGCCGCCAATGCAGCCTCCTGTGCAGCCCTATACTGCTCCACCAGCTCCTTGAGGCGACGCTCGCGTCTCTTCTCGACAATGACGAGACCATCGGCAACCAATTGCTTGCCAAAGTCCGTCTTCGATGTGGGATCGTGGAGAGTGGCCAAATTTGGACCGCTGGCAACCTTCAGTTCCACATTGAGCTGCACCTTGTGGTTGAGCACATCGTCGGAGAATGCACGCAGTGCCTCCTCCTTGTCCTCGTTGTCAGCGGGCAGCACGATTAAGGCAAGTGCATACTCGGTGGCATGCGGCTTCTCGCTGCTGAATGCAGGTGGCAAAGCGGCCAAACGGCTGACGGGCAGAGTCTGTAAAAGCAAGGCGAGAATTAGCATTCAATTCATACAACCAAAGGTGTAAATTGGATTGTGTGGTTGTGTCGCTCAATGTGTCACAAGCGCTGGGCCTTGTGTTTGGATGCCCCCAACAACGTGCGTTCCGATTCCCGTGTGGCAGACACTGAATCACTGTCACGGTGCCTCAACGAAGGCACCAAAGAATATGGCGCCAACGCATAAGACGTTGTGGGCGCAATCCAATGTCACCTGAGAATCAGTTCCCACATGTGTTGCTGTAGAGTTTGGAATACGATCACATCAAGGCGACAGCTGGCGTGACAACAATTAAGCAGTGTTGATCTGGCAAACTTATGACTCATGCGTTTCACTTTGAGGCGGAAACGGATCTAAGGAGCTTGCTGAGATTGGAAGAAGGCATTTGCAATTAAGATTGGAACTCACCTCCTTGTTGCCGTAATCAATGTAGAGCACGCTGGCATTCTGACCCTGGACACGCTCCACCTTGGCGCGATACCATTGATTGTCAGCAGTGAACTGAGCAGCAACCAAGTCACCACGCTTGGGCGTGTAAGAGCCAGCGATTGGAGGATTGGCCTGGAAGTCAGCGTGCAGTTTGCTCATCAAAGTGTCGAGCTTGGGACCGTTGTCAACGGATTGGGCAAAGAAGGTTAGCGTTTCGGTGATCTCGGTCACAATGACATTCTCATAGTTGACCTTGCGCTCCGCGGGCACCTTCTCGTCCTTCTCCTCTTCGATGACGACCTTCTCCTCAGGCACTTGTTCCACATAGTTGGCCCAGATGTTCTTCTTCGCCGCCTTGGCACGATCCTCGGCGCTCTTCAGCTGGCGATAGTACTCAGACTTCTCGGCACTGAAATGCACTTCGGCGAGACCCTCCTCGACAAGGGCGACAGACAGATTGACATTCTGATCGGTCCACAGCCAACCAATGATAGAGGAGCCAGCCTTATCGGTGGTATCGATGTGCACGGACACATCACGCTGCAGCACACGCTCGCGGGTGAATGTCAGCGCCTCATCACCGAAGGGTTCACCCTCCTGGGCGGGCACACCGTTCAGGGCAGGACGAGAGGAGCGTGGACACGAGATGCCGGCCAACAGGAAGGTGACCAGACAGCTATCCTTGGGCACATACAGACGCAGACGAGAGCCGCTGGCAACGAACTCAACGATGGCTTCGGTGCGGAGGGCACGTTGCCACGATGGCAGATACTGCACCTTGATGCGGGAATGATCGACGGTGAGATCGTTGACACGCAACGTCACATTGTCCTTCTTGGCGTGCATGCCCTTCAGTCCCTTGATCGCCTGCTGCTCGGCGGCAATCAGTTGATCGTAGGCCGACGAACGCTGATCATCATCCTGACGATAACGCACACATGTCGCCAGACCCTTGGCAACCATGGCTTCGGCCACATTCTGGCCCCCGATGAGCACAGTGTAGCAGTGCTTCTCGGGGAAATTGTCACGCAGGGGCGAGATGTAGTCGAGGTTGCACTGAACCTTCTTGTTGATCAGTTTCTTGCGCAGAAATTCGCGGGCATCAAACATATGGGGAATCTCATAGAGAGGACGGTAGTTCTTGCCACGTGGCGGCGCCTTGACAATCTCCTCACCCTCGGTGCCAACGCGTTGATCGCGTGGTGGACGAATCGAGGAGAAGAAGACCTTCTTCACCTGACCGTTGGCCAGACGCACGTTGATGGCATCGCCGTTGAAGACCTCAACAACGGTGCCGGTGAAGTCCTTCTCCTTGGAGTTAAAGGCGGGTGTCTTCACCTGGTAATCCTGCCATTGGCGCAGACGTTTCTCCTTGGCAATGCGTTCAGCTGCACGCAGCTTATCAGCGCCTGAAAAAATGGAGGAGAAGGAAGCGTTAGCAATGTTTTTTTTTATATGTACAGTATAAAATTCACAACATTTGATCATTCTGTACGAAGTTACTCAAAGTTCAGTCTTTATTTCTTTGTTCGGACATAAACCATAGCAGGTATTTCAACCAGTGCTCAACAAAGGCACAAATCATTGTATTCAAATAATGTTTAATAGAAGACTTTTGTTTATGTGGACGGGGTGAAATGAACGCAATGACAATAAAAAGCAGTCACTGTATTCTTGGAGTCCGTCACTTTAATCTGGCAACCGGCAATTGAAGCAACGTAGCACAACACAAGGCAATGAGCTGAATTGGCGCTGCGTTGTTCAAGCCAGTTGCTGACAGAGATTTCCCCCTACTAGTTCACTAAATTAGTCTTCAACTCACCTGTCTTCATGACCGCCATGGACCAGTCAACGCACTTGGCTAAACCTTCGCGCAGCAGAGACTCGGCAATGTTGCCCTTGGGATACAGGATGGTGCCAATGAAGTTGGAATTGTTCACAGACTCCAAGCGAATCTCAACATCGCGCTGCAGCAGACGGGTTTCCACATAGTAACGTGCCTCATCAGCAAATGGAACCTTCACGGTCAGATCGGGTTTGCCATCAGCATCGAGCTTGACGCCGGGACAGCGAATGCCCGAAATCATCAGCGTAACATAATGGAAGTCGGGCAGCAGGAAGGCACGCACCGTCGAGCCATCGCGCACATGCTCGATGATAGCCTTGACGGGTTTGCCACCATAGACATCCACAATATGGGCGGGATTCTCATGCGACCATTTAATGTTGCGCACCTTATCGGCAGCATTAGCGTTGTGCGCCCACTTGCCACGACCAGCAGCACGTGCCTGATCCTCCAGCTCGATGAGCGTTTGCTGCTCGGGTGTTGGGCGTCCTTCCCTGCGCACAGTCACCAGACCCTCACGTACAATGGACTCGACCACGTTCTCACCGGATTCCTTGTCCTTGCCCAGCCAAACGAAACCGTATTCACGATTGGAGTTGGCAGGTTTGTCAAAGGTGAATGTCACCTCAGCGCCAATCAACTTCTTACGCAGAAACTCACGCGATTCCCATGCCCAAGGCTCATCCTTCGTCTCATCACCGCCGGCGCCAGGACGGCGGGCGAGTTTAGGTGCCAGGACATGCGAGAAGGTGATTTGTTTCTCCGGTGGCGGCGCACCTTTCGTGGCGCGTATAACAACCGTATCGCCGGAGAGAACCTGCAAAATACACAAACACGAACCACGCCGGGCAAGCAATGAGGTTAAAATGAAAGCCAAAAGAAATTTTTGTTCACTCCACGTGCCGTTGACACTTTTGTTGACAATAATTGTCAGTAGGTGGCGCTACTTAAAAACTATTGCACAGCGTTGCTCTAGATAAGTGAGACCGTGTGATAGTTTTCCAAAAATTATCGCAGTTTGAGTATTTTTCAAAATTTCATTGTTATCGATTTAACGTGCATTTATCTAAAATATCTAGCGAGCTCTGTCAGGGGCGTGTCCAAAGGATGCTGTGTGTATTTTTAAAATACTATCAACTAAAATGTTTATTATAAAGTGCATTGACTTTTTGGTGCTATCTACTTAAGTATGTATTTACAAACACATCCATATGTTATCTAGAAAGGTAAACAAAGTTAAAATGGACACAAACAAGAAGTTGTTGGCGAACATAAAAACTGTACAAATGGAATGAATCACAATAGTCATAAATTTGGATTAAATATTAATCTTTAAATGTGACCACCAGCACAGCAGTATTACAAAGGAAGAGTTTTATTGTGGGGGGCGGTAATTCTATATATATGTATAGCGTGCTCGCTTCCACACATCGATTGGGGCGACAAACAGGTGTTGGTTGCTTGATGATGGCAACGGCATAGCGGCATTTTCAAAATCAACAGGTTTTCCACGTAAAATCTGTAACATGGAATGCTTGCTTGCTTGCTGCTGCTGACGCGGCATTTGGGACGGGCCAAAAAAGAAATAATCTCTAGCTGTGTGTGAGTTTGTTGCCAAGACGTCGTGCCAACGTCATCACATAGTGAGAAGTCATTTTGTTTCGTTTCAATTGCAATTGATAACTTTTGATAATGGTTATCAATGGCGTGCATTTGATACACGTACAATGTATGAACACACGCATACATATCAGCGGTTGTATGTGTATGTAGGGTCAAACTTCGACGTTTAAGGTGGTGGGGGGACTGCCAACCTTAGCAAATATACTTTGAAATGTGAAAAACGAAAGTAAAGTACTTTGTTCAGCATATTCAAATTGCATGCGCTCTACATACTTATGCACATACATAAATACGTATTCATGTACTTTATTTTTTGCGCCTGTGCATGCCTCTTTCTAGGTTAGAAACGAATAGTTTTTGCATTAAACGTAGTGTACGGCAAGCGAACTCGTGCCTATGTGTGCAAATCTATGTGCATGTAAATGTGTGCGTGTTTATCAGATAGAAACGCATGTTTCAAAACGCCGGCAAGCGCCACAGAGAGACCTGATGACGTTGACACAAACCGTTGAGCAACAGGAATTTTGAAATAAAATCAAGACGAACGCACGTCCAACACACATATCTATACATTTTATGCAAATGAATCGAGGGCTTCATACATATTTTTTTGGGGCACCTCTCTCAACTAAGAAAATCTGCCAGGTTGGCACCTTCGATAACTTTCATTTCTTTTACGCTATAATGCTGCTTCTGCTGCCGTCGCTGCTGCTGCGGCTGAGTGTATCAGCGTGTTTGACGTGTCACACTCACGCAACTCGCCTATATGCACGTCTCTTTCGCACTCGAGTGAAACTTGCCGCATTTGCCACGCTGATGATAATCACGCACACACTCACACAGATATTTTATATTTCAAATTTCTTAGTTAAATGTTCTTGGATTTAATGAAAGCACTGGCATAATAATTACACGGCGAAAAGTTGTAAACTTACTTGTTTAACGATGCCGGATAAAGTCTTAGCTGGCGCTGGTGCCGCAGCTGCGGGCGCATTGCCGTCTTTCGCTGCTCCAGCTGTCGTGTTAGCTGCTGTTGCCATTTTTTCGGGTGCGGTTTTTACCGGCGGGCCGTTATACGTGGCGTTTTTTGTAGTAAGCGGGTTGAAATCCTCACGTTGGTTTTAAAGTGCGTCTAACACTTTTTTTTGTTGTTTAACTTAATTAAGTTAATTGAGTATGAACACACCACACACAATACAATCACCTCAGAATTTTCACTGCTCACTGCAAGCGCGTGTGCCCAGCTTGTTGATGTTCATAAAATACCACTCTTGACGACCTAATCGTGATTCGATAAAAACAAGAAGCCGCAAAATACTAGATTTTCCAAAATAAACGATGAGTGTGCATATATATACATATAGTTAATAAACTTAAGAGTTAGAATTGTATTTGAGTTATATATAGATTGCTGCTAAGTTCAATTATTTTCTTTAATAATATCTGTATATTTAAATCACTCGAAATTCCGTTAGAATCTACTTTAGGATGATTGACAATCGATAGCGATAATTTAATGATACAGCTGATCTTGTCACACAATTAACGCGGGAAAGAATGTTTATTGTGTGTCAAAACAAAGATGAGCCGTTCAAACAAAATGTTTGGCGATAAAGCCTTCGATTTACTCAAAGATCTCAAGCGTTCGTCTCAAACAATTCCTGCCTTCGATGATGACGGTGTGCGTCAGGTGCTGGAGGAGATAAAAGCTATTTTCGAGGAAAATGTGGCACAGGCATCAAGCTACAACAGCTCTGGTGATCGCAGCTTGTGGCCATTATTGAACTACAGGCATGCAGCTCTGCAACGAAACAAAAGATGTCTCCTCGCGTACCTCTACGAGCGCATGCAACGCATCAAAGCTCTGCGTTGGGAATTCGGACCCATTATACCAGGGGACATCAAGCAGGCGTTGTGTGAACCAGAAGTGCAATTCTTCAACAATTACTCCAAGTCATTAGCAGCATATATGCGTTCCGTGGGCGATGGTCAAGGCATTGATCTGACCGGGAACTTACGACCTCCGAAATCGCTCTACATCGAGGTACGTTGCGTTGAGGACTACGGAAAGTTTGAACTGGATGATGGCGAAGTGGTGCATTTAAAGAAGAATAGTCAACATTACTTGCCGCGAGCTCAGGTGGAAACGCTTGTTCGCCAAGGCATTTTGCAGCATATTGCTTAACCTGTATATTATATTTTATAAGCTTTTAAAATAAATCATAACACAAGTTTACATTTGTTGACATTATTCGATTCGTCCGCCAATAAAGGAAAGGCATGCCAGGGCTGCATTAATATGTGGGTATATTATCGGTACAAACATTATTGCAAAGTAAAATTTCATCATAATTTGAAATTCAGAAAATATCTGACATAAAAAGTTTAGCTTAAAATGCGAAGTTCAACAGACTATTAACAACCATAATATAGGACTTTTCACCTATGTATATAAAATGTACTATTCAAGTGCAACCTAACATTTTTGGTAGTGGTATATTTCGGTATATTTTCTTTACAATTTCAAAATGAGCTTGCGGTCACACGGACTCTTTAAACAGCTGATCGGCCGGCTGGTCATTACGTGAACTTGGATTTTAGTTAGGAAAACAACATAAGTTTTGCTTTGAAAACATGAATCAAGCTGATGTCAGCAAGTTAATGTCACAACTGCGTATCGCAGTGAGATCCAATAAACGTAATTTAAAAAATCCAGATGGTCCCGAAGGTCGCCTACTCAAGCTGCGCAAAACGGTCACAGCGCTGGTGAAGCACGAGCGCATTGAGCTGTTCTACAATCGAGCGGACGAGGCGCGTGGTTATGCGGAGCTGGTAAGCAATTTGGATGAGTTGAACTCTGATCAATTAGTAATGTTTACTGTTTGCTTTTAGCTCATTTCAAATGCCATACGTCATGGCGATAGGCATAAAGCTACAATGGAGTTGGCGGACTATTGGTTACTAGAGAAGCAGCTCGTTCACAAACTCTTCAAGGTGTTGGTGCCGCGATATGAGAACTATAATGTCTCCTACACACGCATGTTCAAAGCGCCACGCGACTATCCCGGCATTTACTACAGGAAATCGGTGTTGGAGTTACGCGGTAATCCGTATCCCGTGCTGACGCAGGATAACAGCCAGAATCGCAATCTGTTGCACAATGTGCTGCTCGACGAGGCACGCAAGGAATTCCGTCGGGAGAAGCTTGCGAGTTTGGCCAATAAACTTGCAGCAGAGACTGAGGAGACGCCAAAACCGACTGTTGAGAAGGCGACGGAAGTGTAATTGTTTATTATTAAATTTGCAAGTAATACATTTTTCTAAGTTAACTAATTGAATATCAAAAGAGACATTTTATTGTAACGGGCGGCAAGCCAAAGAGAGATCTAATGGGGAAGAGAGCGAAAAGCTTAAGAAAGCTTTAAGTTGACTTATTAGGGGTTTGTCCCTCTTTAAATAATATCGCGGAAAGCATTTCAGGAAATGCATGTAAATATGTAAGTGTGTGTGAATGTGTGTGTACATCAATGATAAAAGGGGCGTTACCAGTGGGTTTGTGTGTGTGTGTGTTTGTATCGTTGCATGTATGAGTTTGTGTGTGTGTGTGCTGCGACAACGCTGATAAAACACGTATAAACGTATTGTTAGCTTTTATAATTTATCACGACCTCAACTAAGCACCGCTCTCTGGTGAGAAACCTGTCAGAATTGTGTGAGCGTCATTATTCATGTCAAATCCTCTGGCGTCTGGTCCTCTCACTCCCACTTTTCCTTCCTGTCTCTCCCTCTCTCGCTCTATCCCTTTTTGTGTGTGGCCAAAATTAAAAGACAGCTAAGGAGAAATTTACGATGGCTTTTTAAAATGAAGCTCGACTTGTGCGACATGTTAATTAACGCTGCTTAAAAGCAGATAAAACAAAAGTTTCAAACCATCACAATAAGCAACATGATAAATATATAATCAGCATCGAGCAGAAGCTGCTCTGCGAAAATGAAAAAACGAAAATAATAAAAGGAAAGTCGACTTTGAAACTGAAATCGATATTGCAATTAACTAATTAATTTTGTCAGCTCTCGAAATTGGCTGCCAAATGGTTGCGACACCTGTAAACGACAATTCAATTGAAATCTCAACTGTTGCAGGCACCCAAAAAATAAAATCAGGTACACAACAAGTACTTTGAAAGCTGCTGTCGAGTGTGCTCGACTTTGAAATACCGGTTCAATATTTAACTTGAACTCTTTTAAAGGAGAGAGAAAGACAAACTTGTAATTGTGGGTAAATCTTGCTTTATATGAAAAGTAGAATCTTTAATCTCAATTTTCAGCTTTGTTAAAGTTTTGTAATTTCGACTATTCACTCAGTTCGAACTATTTTAATGGATATTCATGGTGCTTCCATATTTATTTTTCATCTTTTTACAGATATTTTCAATGTGCAATTGTAATACAAATATTTGTAGACCTATATTTATTTGAAAGTTTAAATGAAACTCTATAAAATGAGTTAAAAACAGTTAAACAAAATTTACTACAGCTTTTGCACTAAAAAGGGAAGCAATCAAAAGACGTTTTATAGATAGCTAATAGAAAATAACTTACACAACGTATTAAAATCGATTTTCAAGTCCCTCACAGGTAAGTATATACAATGCACTTAAGTTATATGATAAATGATAAATGTAACATAGAAGATTATACAAATATTGGATATGGAATGGATCGAAATAAGTAAATATATGCAATGCACAGATACTCGTATATTCAATGTGCAATGGTAATAAAACAATTTTCAGACTTATATTTTTTTGAAAGCATAAAAATTAAACCAATTCTTGCAAATTAGTTAAACATATGCAATGCACTTAAGTTAGATCTTAAAAATGTAACATAGAACATAGAAATATGCAATAGATTGAAATAGCTAAGTCTATATATGGGCAATTCCCAAAAAAAGGTAAACCACGACCGAAAAAAAAAATCTTCACATTCATCGTATTTTTTTGTATAATGTCATAAAGAAATATCCAAATTTTCATAATACAATGGATCCGTAGCATATCTCCGTTGTTTTTATAAAAAAATTTGCCTGCAAACTGAAAAAATGTAATTTTTTCACTTTTAGCTCCTTTTTTATGCATTTTTATGTTTAATTATTTCACAAGGAAAACATAAGATATGTTTGCATTTTTTCTACCAAATCTCTTAATAGCAATCCAAAATTAAGATAAAAAATGCAAAGTGAGCGAAAAAATGTTCAATTAACTGTTAATTTTTATTTTGCTTCTTATCTATGTTCAAATCGTACTTTCGCGACCGAAAACATCATTTTATTGTAATTGCTCCACAATAAGTGCAATCAGGTGAATGAAACTTCGCGTGTTAAGTGATTTTGGTATATATATTTTAAATATAAAAAATCGTTGGGGTTACTCAAACCAATCTTTTTTTTATTGATTGTCAAAGTAGCGTACGTTCGCGACCTTACCTATAAGCATATGTCGACTTTTACTAGCGTCGCATGGATTTAAAAAAAAAAATTTTTTTTTTGTTTTTCTTTTTGAAAACTATGTTGTTTGCAGTTACTTATTACTTGTTAGTTATTACTTATTATTTATTACATATTTTTCTTGCTATTAATAAATTTCAGTACATTTTTCATATTTAATAAAAATTTATTTTTTTTGCTTTTAAATGTTATTAGACACATTAAATTGAGTTAAATACGTTTGTTTTTATGAAACATAAAGTTATTAATAAAAAAAAGTTGTGGTAAAAATAAAATTTTATAAATAAAACAACATGGAAAAATCGTACGTTCGCGACCGTACGTTCGCGACCGGAACTTAATTAAATTAAATATAAATAAATGGAGATTTTTTCTTGGGAGTAGACTTAAGAGAAAGCTACATGATTATACTTTAAAAGTAAAGTTATTTCTTTAAAATATTCCGTCTCAATTCGCAGAGTTTTGCATTTTACTGTATTAAGCCAAAGTCGACTTCCATTTTGCGTACGTTCGCGACCGCATGTTTTTTGACAATATTATGAAAATTAAAAATCGATAAGCCCCATAATTTACACTAACTAAAGAGCTAAACAAATTCTATCGAAGAGTAAAAAAAAAGTTTCAGGAAACGTTTGTTTTCGATTTTATTTTTTTAATTTATCTTGTACGAACGTACGTTCGCGACTTTGGGAAATGCCCATATGTAATCCACTCAAGTCAAACGATTTCAAGCATATAAACTGTATTTAGTGATTTACCGAAAATTGTATGCAATTATCTTGGATGTGCAATTAAATGTGGAAGCAATTATCTTGAATGTGCAATTAAGAGTAGGTGGAAATATTTACATATCCGATGGTCGGCAAGATATAACACCCTTTTAACCCTTCGGTTGACAGGTATGAGAAAAAAGGGCAATGAAAATTGACTTTTTACGGTTGCTCGCAACCGGGCAAAGCGAACTTGTGCTTTCTTTCATGGAATGTGCTGCATTTTTCGCTAATTGGCTGTGTTTTTCAATTATGTTTGGCCCAAATTCATTAGTTGGTCTATTTGTGCGTCTCTGCATGCTCAATTGCGCGACAAACAGTTCAATATTTAATTATGTGCCACAGTTACCAGTTTGCCAGTTTGCCAGAGTTAACCAGTTGGCAACCCAGACTCTCTGTCGAGAGGCTGAGCACTTAATTAGGTTTGCTTAAATGAAGCCACAATATGTACATTTGCTGAAAAGGAATTCATTGCTGAAAATTACGTTCTTTTTTTTTTTGTGTTCATACAATTTATGCACATCAAGTATTACTCTAAAACAGCTCTGGAAATGAGCTCTTTGAGCTCAAGTTTTTTTTCACCCGCTGCTGCTTCGAGTGCAGCAGCAATTCTCTCAAAGAAATATTGTATACTTGTTCTATATATATATACACAGACATATATATTTATATATCCCCAGTACTTGAAGCAACAGAACAGCCCTCGGCTGCAGTTGCTCTGACTCTGATTCTGACTCTGATTCTGATTGTGACTCCAGCTCTGTGGAAAGCAAATCAAACAAAATCATCAGCAGCAGATTAAACAGTAGAGAAATGCTCTTGAAATGCTTTTAAAATGCTGAGCACTTTTTAGAACCTTCAAGCAAACTGTTAAATTAAAGACACTTTGCACAAGAGTAAATAATTTGTAATCATTTGCACAAAACTTCTCATTGCGCTCCCTTTTTCTTTCCCTTCATCTTCTTTTTTTTGGGGTTTTTGTTGGTAAACGAGATATTAAAGCAAGTGTTCCAAGTAAACAGCAGAGTTTACTTAGCTCAGCTTAAGTATTCGCAAGTGCTTCCAAGGGGAGCATAAGTTTCGCTTAGATTGCAGCATTTATAATCTAAATTTGTATTTAAATTTCGTTTTATTAAGGCTCATTCGTGCTGTAATCTCTGCTAAATGAATTTATTTCCAAAATGTTGATGCTGTGGATATTTTGTAGATTAAAACAGGTTTGTGGTCTGAGAAACTTATCTGACACTTTTTTAAATGTCTCTAGAAATTTTACAATTATCGCAAATGTCATTTCGTAAATATGTTTAGTATTAATTAGTCTACAGTAATTATCAAAAATGTACAATGTTTTGTGGGTTTTAAATATTTCTAGTATATGCATAAATTTCTGATAGTTTATTTCTTTGTGTGGTATAATTTTATACTAATACTAATCAATAATACAAAATGTATAAAAATATCATTTTTTCATAATACTTTATAATTTAGTGCTGAATTAATTGGTTTTAAATATTCTGAAATATAATTATATTTAAATATCGAATATCGGGCTGTTTTACAATTATTTTAAATGCCACTCCATAAATATCTTGAATATTAATTAGTCAGCAGCAATTATCAACAATGTAATTTGTGTTTTTGCATAAATTTTTTTAAGTTTTTGTCTTTTATACTAAAATTATTAAAAAATACTAATTGTATAAAAATATAATTATTTTTATATCATACATTTTTCATATTACTTTATAATTTAGTGTTGTTGTAATTGATTTCAAATATTGTGAAACAACAATATTAAAAGATCAAAGCAATTTTGCTTAAATGTCGCTAGTTAATTTATAATTATCTAAAATGTCATTTTTTGAATATATTTACAATTAATTAGAAAAATGTAATTATCAATGTAATTTATGAGTAATTTAATAAATTTTCGATAGAGAAAAATTGCCTTCAGGTGATTTTTAGCTTATAAACCTTTCTAATTTTGAAGTATAAATAATTTTTTTTTTGTTGGGAGTGCGGCTATTAAATTGATTTTTTTTAAAGCATCTCCTAGTTTTAAGTATTTATTATTCTAGTTTATTTAGTTTTCATCTCACAGCTTAACACACCGCTCAATAAGTTCCCGGTCTAAGAAGGAAAAACACATTTTATTCTAAAAATTTGATATTTCAACCACCAGCAACCGAAAACTTTAAATCATTATACTGGCCAAACTAAGAGAGGTATTAAATTTATTTGAAAGCAGGATATTAGTTTAATATTTTAACATAAAACATATCATCTCATTTTTTTTCTCACTTTTTGTTTACCATATAAAATTAATGAGAAACAAAACAGTAAACAAATAATAACACAGCTTATTTCAACCAGCTGTTAAACTATGTATTTAGTACTTCGTATTGTCTCTCTCTCTTGGTAAATAACTATTCCCAAGCGATTGGCAATAGATTACACCAATTGTTTTATGATATCAGGAAATTGGTCTGTATGATTTGTAAAGTTTCTACTGTTTATTTTTTTTCATAATATTTCCCATGCTTTCATTTAATGAATATTTAAAAGACAATTTATTTTTTGTTGGAATATTTAGGAATATGTAAATACATATTACAAAATGTATTATCTTTTTAATTTTGTAGCTTTTTACACATTACTTTTCTAATTAATTAGGTTGTGCGTTAGTTCCTCTTTAAAAAAAAATTTAAAAAAAGTTAGATATAATTAAAATGAATACTATGTATTTCAAAAGCACTGTTTACAAAGGCGTTCAGCTTTTGAAACATTTTTTTTTTAATAAATCCTTAGCTGTGGAGATTCAACAGATGTGTTTTGAATAAATAAAGCTAGCTTGACATACATACTTATGTATGTATTATACTTCCTTCCTTGTTCTTGCCATAATGAAATATTGCAGTTGACCAGTCGCAATCTTTAATTAAGCTCTGCGCATCGAGTGTCCTTTAATAAGCTCTCAGCAGCCAAGCTTTATTTCTGTTTTCTTCTCCATTTTTATAATTAATGTCATCAACTCAACTTATGTACATGTGCAAGTACTTACAAGTACACGCACACACACAAAAACATACTCACACACTCACATTTATACACATACATATAAGAGTACGTATGTATATGAAATCATCACGTTTAATGAGGCAATGTCATTGGGAAGGCGCTTAATGCTGTCTCGAAGTCCACACACACAAACATACATACAAATACACATATGTATATATGTGTTTATGTATGTGTATCCACACTTGGCTTTCATCTCTTTGAATAGAACTTTTGTGCCTGTAAATTGGCTTCTTATGCTGCTCATTATGAGGCCGACAAAAATAATGGCGGGTTGTTGTTGTATATACATATGTATGTTGAATATACTATATAGGATGTGTGTGAGCTGTAGCATGATATGATATACTCTCTGTGTTTTATTTTTTTTTTTCTTTTTTGGCTTTTCGCCGTTATAATTACGATGAGTACAAATTATGAGTGTACCACGGTTTAATCTTTGCCCGTTCATATGCAATTAATCAAAGTGCTATACATACTTCTATATTATACACTGCGTTGTAGGTGGGCCTATTAAAAATCTTGTCGGCTGTTTTAAATCAATTATGTTGAAGCCATATGGCGACGTCGACGTCGACGGCAGCGGTTAAGTGGTTCCGTTACTTTAAGCTCACGTACACGAAGGTTTAAACGTCAAAGCAGAGTAGACACTAATACCAATAGAATAGCACCCAGACATATGTATATGAGGATGGTACTTAAATGCTTATTTGTATGTAAATTCAAAAGGGCGGCGAATGTCCATTAAGTGGCGCTTTAATTACTTACACAAAAACGTGCCACATTTTTGTTGAACATTTCTTTCTGCGTCTCGTTTTATTTAATGTAAAACACTTAAGAGCAAATATGGGTAAGTAAGTCTACTATATAACTAGCATCAGTCTTGTGTAATTTGATATGGATGTGGAACTATTTTGTTTGGCTTGAATCAGAGTTTGCTCACATTGCAATGGCTTAGATAGTCTGGTTTCCAATCTAAAAAGAAGTATATTAAATATTTCTAAAATATATTGTTAAATATTATAATATTTTATTGACTTACCTTTTCCCGTTAGACAAATCTCTCGCAGCATATCGCAGTGACTGTAGAAGAACTGATGTTCGTTGAAGTGCGCTGCACAGACGGGCCGAAAGGGATCACAATCATCGATGGCCTTGCAGGCATCGGAGATGAGCTCAAAGATGGGCAGAGCGAACACACAGAGCACGGATGCCAAACAGATCAGCAGCAAGAGTATTGAAATCTTTGTTGCGATCCCCAGCGAAGGCATATTATATTAAATGCCAGCCGAAAGTGAACTCTATTTAAATGCTTATTAATTAACGTATTTATATATAGAGTGCCGTTGTGTGTGCACAGGTGTGATAAACATATGACTTACTCTATTGTTCAGATCAGTCTATTTTTCTTCTTTTTTTTCGTAGACGCTTCTGAGTAATAGATAAATGGCAAAAACGATGCGGCTGCGTTCAGAGACAAGCGTGACAAGCGAACGAACAACTGATAACCACTGCCCAGCTTCAAAAAAATATAAATCCAACTCACTACTGCTCGCTGCGCTCTCTCTTCCTCTCTCTCACTCTCTCTGGCAGTTGCCGTATGAGCTTTACAATCTCTGCCCCCTGTCAGTGCCCCCACCATAAGCTTCCCCTTTGCTGACTTGCCCCTACACCGAGAGAAACGATCGATGCGTTTCGAATTGAGTCAATGCGATGGCTAAACAAAAGCTTTGATCGAATAGATACTTTGATGTGGATAAAAAAGAAAAAATGTGAATTCAATATTAGTTTACTAAAAAAAAATAAAAAAAAGGGTATGAATTTAATGATGTAAAAGAATAAAACCAATTTTAAGGTTTTCCTTGATTCTGATCTTAAGAGAAGTAAACACTTAAAACTGTTTTTATTCTTTTTACTTCATTAAAATTATACTTACTTATACTCTAAAATTTTATTTTATTATGTTGTTCGACTATTATTAGTATACTACAGAATGAAAAAAAATTATTAATTTCACTAAGATTTTTTTTGGTTCTATATTAAACGAAGAAAAATATAACATATCAAATAATTGATTTGCTAATTTAAAAAAAAAGAATGGTTTGAATATATTTTTTATACAAAATACAAATTTGGTTCAATAGAATTTTGGAAAAATATATCTAATTACTCTAAAAAGTGAATATTTGACACCGAATGTATAATTAATAATGATCTTTTTAAAAATTTATATAAATTTTTGGATCTATTTTTTAGGAAAATAAAACTATTTACTCTATAATTCCAATATTATTTGTTGGGTGTTTATATAGGTAGAATTTTTAGAAATATATTTGGATTTTACAAAAATGAAGTTTTTATACCCGCTACCCATAGGGTAGAAGGGTATTATAACTTTGTGCCGGCAGGAAATGTATGTAACAGGTAGAAGGAGGCATCTCCGACCCTATAAAGTATATATATTCTTGATCAGCGTCAACAGCCGAGACGATCTAGCCATGTCCGTCTGTCCGTCTGTGTGTCTGTGTGTCTGTGTGTCTGTCCGTCTGTCCGTCCGTCCGTATGAACACCTAGATCTCAGAGACTATAAGAGATAGAGCTATAATTTTTTTCGACAGCATTTGTTATGTTTGCACGCAGATCAAGTTTGTTTCAAATTTTTGCCACGCCCACTTCCGCCCCCGCAAATCAAAAAAAATTGAATAACAAGTGTAATTTTAAAGCTAGAGTTGCGAATTTTGGTATATACTATAATTACTATAGTAGTTATGATTCCTGAAAATTTGGTTGCGATCAGATAAAAATTGTGGAAGTTATTGAAGAAATACTTGTGTATTGGCAAAAACGCCTACTTACTAGGGCTCTTAGTTGCTTTGGCCGACAATCTGGCACATTGTGCCGTCTATGGTATGTCTTGAATGGTGTGCTGTATCGGTATACCAAACATACCATTTGGTATATTTTTTGAGTATTTTTTAGTATTTTCGGTATATTTTGAAAATAATACCACAATATTTTGCCCTTATTAAAAATGGGTAGCGGGTATCTCACAGTCGAGCACACTCGACTGTAACTTTCTTACTTGTTTGTATCTTATTTTCTTTTTGATCTTTGTTAAGTTTTTGCATAACATAAAAATTTCAAATTGCATAAAATTTAAATTGAATTTTTGAAGTGTATTAAAATTTCAAGCATATAGTTTATTCTGGTTTGTGATTTAAGAAATTAATCGGAAATTTGTTTTTGAAATTCAAAATTTCACGCATACTGAATATGCTGGCACTTGAGTCCAAAATTTTTCGTTAGGTGTATAATTCCCATGACAACGGTCGATTGTGGCGCATTGTTGTTACTGCTGCTGCTGCTGATGTTGCTGCTGTTGCTGTTGTTGGCCAGTGAGACAATGATAAACATTGACTCTACGTCGCGTAGTTCGCGTTTTTCGCGGTGCTCTATTGTTTATGCTGTCGCAGTCGCAGTCGCTGCCTCTGCCTCGGTCGGTGTTGCCGGCATATTCAATGAATGGCGATGCCGATGACGATGCCATTGCTCATCTAACTGGAACACCATTTACAGCCGGATCGGAAGCGTTGCTCAGCGGAAGCGTAGCGTGCAGGTGCATTGCGGTGTTGAGCACCGCGAGCATAAAACTCTGCTGCTGCTTCTGCCACCGCATACACTGCCTGCAAATGAGTCTACCACATGTGGGAGACTTTTCAGCACAGTTGAAACAGCTTTTGCGGGAGGGTTTTTTTTTTGGTTTGGTTTCTCGTGAATAAATGATCTTCATGCGTCATTTCAGTTTGCTGTTGAGTATCAAGTGATATACAGGGTGCTATAAATCTTATTTAAAATGTTAGAAGCTGACTCACGAGTGGCGAGCACAACAAGTTATGTGCTGCTTCAGCGAAACCTGACGAAAATTAATTTAGATATAACTTGTCAAGCATGTAAGTTGCTAAAAATAAGCTAATAAATGTTTAAAAGTTGATCAATTTTTGGGATTATAACGGAATGTCTCGAAATTTTAACGGTGTGATCGACTACAATTAATTTGAATTTTAGAAATAATTGATTGCTTGACTGTTTTGATTGAACAGAGAGAAAAAAGTTGGAATCAAGATTTTGGTTTTAGTAGGAGTTTTGGGTCTCAAAAGTGAGTCAAGAATATGAAAATGTTACAAAACACATCTTGATTTAAAGAACATTATATATAAGATCCAAGTTCTTATTAATAAGAAGAAAAAATCTTATAAATTTAAGACCAAAAATCTTATTATAAAATCAAAAAACTATTATATTATATTTTAATGTTTTTTTATGATTAAATGCATTCAGTTATTCAGAAAAAACCGCTATAGGAATTTTGATGGATTCAAAAATTTTGCAACCAAAATCTAGAATATTTGATTTTATTTTCAAAATTTGGGATTTTTTAGACTAATTTTCTCAGCTTTAGGAATATGTTCATAAAGTGTTCTTTTTTTCAAAAACTAAATTTTTAAGTATATTCTTGATTCTAGAACTTGGTGTTTTTTTTAGTGTAAGCTAAAATAAGTTGATTTTTAAGACCGTTTTGTTTTTCTCTTTTTTACTTATATCTTTCCCGCATTTCACATTGTGTTTACTCTCTTAATAAGTAGCCCAAACTATTTATAGGGAATTTGTTAGTCGAGCTGTCTTCATTAAGCCAGTTTAACTTGTTCTCTCAATGAGTTTATTCAACTATCTGAAATAGCACACTTCAGTTGGGGTATCTGCTAGTCAAGTATGTTCATTGTTGTTGTTGTTGCTGTTGCTGCTGTTGTTTGGTATTTTCTCAATGAGTCATGAACTTTCGTGCTAAAATCTACGTTTATTGTTAGTGACTAACCTTTAACCATACTGACCTATAAACAACTTGCAGCTACTTACACTGAGTGGAGTCCATAAACATATTTAATATGCGGTAACTGGATACGACTTACCCCAATTTTGTGGCAAGCAAAGCAATTAAACGCCTCGATATACGATACTCGAACGCACCCGCAACACAGAGAGAGAGAGAGAGAAAGAGAGGGAGAGTGAGATGAAACAACAGCTACGGCAATAGCAACAAGAACATTTCGTCAACCTCATTAGAAGATACATATTACGTAGATAAAAGATACATACGCACTTGTGCAGATAGTTAAATGGGGTGTCAGCTTAAAGAGCGCTTTAACTGCGAATGTGGTTGCTTGGGCCACAAGTAGCAGTACTTTGCCGAGTCATCAACATACACACACACACATACGCACACATACATTCGCATCTGCTAAGATGGCTGCATTTCCTGCTGGTGTAGATGCTGTTGCTTTCCGGTTATGTGGGTTCGCTCTCAGCATCGCATAGCGCATAGTGGAGAAACTTCCGTAAGTTCAGCGAACATATGCAAAACAATGGCGACATCGGCGCAAATAATTTAGCGAGTAAGGAAACTTAAGCACATTTGAATACACACACACACGCACACACTCTCCTATACATACAAGTACAAGTATATACGATGTGAAAGCGCATTAAGCGTATGGAAAATACTTACCGTTATATAACACCATTAAAGGGGTTTAAGTTTCGGGGTATTATGACTTTAAATAAGTGTAGGAGCAAGCTCAGAGGCAGTAAAGGAGTCTACTAACTAAAGGGTATTTTCTAGGCGAGTCAACTCGATTGCCGCCGTTCTTCTTTTTAACATCTTATGCCATTCCCCCATTGAAATTATATTTCTATACATTCAGCTTAAAGTACAAGTTTGCTACCCTCATTTTTTGCACTTTTACGAACTTGGGTTCTAAATTTAAAATTAAATTAATCATTGCCAAGAATAAAAGCTGACTTTTAAAGTTGTTGAACTGTTTAAATATTTTGTGATTCGATGGACTACATAATTTTGCAACCTAAAATTTGTAATTTTTATACCCGCTACCCATAGGGTAGAAGGGTATTATAACTTTGTGCCGGCAGGAAATGTATGTAACAGGTAAAAGGAGGCATCTCCGACCCTATAAAGTATATATATTCTTGATCAGCGTCAACAGCCGAGACGATATAGCCATGTCCGTCTGTGTGTCTGTGTGTGTGTCTGTGTGTCTGTCCGTCTGTCCGTATGAAACACTGGATCTCAGAGACTATAAGAGATAGAGCTATAATTTTTTTTCGACAGCATGTTTGCACGCAGATCAAGTTTGTTTCAAATTTTTGCCACGCCCTCTTCCGCCCCCGAAAATCAAAAAAATCGAATAACTACTATAGTAGTTATGATTTTGAAAAATTGTCGAAGTTATTAAAGAAATACTTTTGTATGGGCAAAAACGCCTACTTACTAGGGGTCTTAGTTGCTTTGGCTGACAATCTGGTATATTGTGCCGTCTATGGTATATTTTGAATGCGGTACTATGTCGATATACCAAATATACCGTTTGGTATATTTTTAGTATTTTTGTATTATATTTGGTATATTTTGAGAATAATACTGCAAAATATATTGCTTTTATTCAAAATGGGTAGCGGGTATCTCACAGTATTTAGTTTGAAGAATTTGCTTTTAAAGTGGTCTTATTTTAAAAACACAATTTTGAAGGCAAATTTTCTTGATATTAGAAATAAGTTTTTTTCCAGTGCAGTCCTCAAATATTCAATTTACAGAGCATCGCATATTCGCTTACTTTATCACATTTTTTTGTACGCAATTCTTCTATTCCTTGATGCCAGATTGATTTAGCATTTCAATTTAATTTATTTTCAAATATTTAAATGTCTTTTTATTTTGCTAGAATTTCTTTTTTATTGTTGAAACTTTTTCCTTTAGCAATTTGCACTTCTTTCTTGTTTTATTTCGTTTCCGTTTTTGCTTTGTGCTCACCGCAACTTTTGTTTATTTTGTCGTGTATTAAAAAACAAAGAAGCGCTAGGAAAAAAAATACACAAGTGGGGGAAGAGTTCAAAACAAACTTGAATATGCAAATAAGATTTGATGGCATTTGGGTGCGGGGGTTACGACCTGACAGACAGGGGAGCAAACATGGCTAAAAGGATTGCCCGCCAAGTGTTTAAAGTAGAATTTATCATAATTAATTGGATCTGCTAATGGATTCTTACTTATCTGCGTGGTCTACGAGCGACATACTTTTCAAGCAATCCAAGGATTGTGCAACATCAAGTGGAATATAAAGAAATGACTGCAGAAGATAACAAAAGTAAAAAGGTTGACGTTGTTCTGTTGCAAAGCAAAGGTTACCATAACTATAAACATTAACGGACAAAAGAAAAGGGCAAAGGTAACCGGATGCAAGTTGTGGTATTTTGGAGTCCGAATGGGCAACTGGTTGCTAAACTCATAACCGTAACGAGGCCTTGGCATCTAACAAAACTGAATACAAATTCACCTAGAGGAAGAGGGCGGGGTCACACAAAGAAATAGAAAAAATAGAAAAAGAAGAGCACATTGCGACTGATAAGCTTTGCAACAAATCCAAAGCACCGGAAACCGGTCTATGCACTTGTCCTTCCAGCCCCTCCCAAAGCGGATACTCGGATACTATACTCACTTTCTATTCATTGGCATTCACTCTCTGGTAGCTTAAGGCTTTGCCAGCTTAAAGAGCTAAGAAATGATGTTGTCCACTTCAGGTGGCGATGTAAGCTCGCATCATAAATGATGTTTATTATATTTTATTTAAACAAAAAAAAAAAATCAACATTATATTATAGTACATGTTAGGGTTAAATTATATAATTTCATTCAGATCAAAAATAACTATTATAAAAAAAAACAAAAACTCATGAAATAATAGTTATTCTTTGAGTTTTAAAGCTTTACTCAAATATATAAAAAACGTGAAAAGGAAAGTTTGCATTTGAATACTTTATTTAGTATATTTACTTTGGCTGACATTTTGGTATATTTTTTACTCTCTAGAATATTTTGAATGTAATAGTAAGAATAATACCACACTCTTTTGTTTTTATCTAAAAATAGTTATTATTGTGTAATTTTACAGTCCCTGGTTAATACTCTCATTTCAACAATGATTATAACTGTAGAAATTTCAAGACTAAAAAAACAAAAGCTCATGAAATAATGACTATTATTTAAGTTTGAAACTTTTAAATTTATTTAAGAAGAAGTTTACTTTATAAATCAACAATTTATGTAAAACAAGTTTACATACATATATGCATATTTATGAATTATGACTTAATGACTCGCATTATCCAGCCAAGGTAACTAGTCACTCGAATAAAGACAGCCGGGTATCCCGTCTGACAACCTTTGTTAACAAAGGAGCTTACACCGATCTGAACCCTGCTGTCAGAATCTACCAATGGGCCACCAGAGTCACCATAGCAAATGGAGTTACCCAGTTTAGTAGAAACGCAAAGGTTTGATTTAGCGATGTGACTGTGCCATGATGCACTGCAATTTTTCACGCTCATGATCATAAACTGTGTATACTGCAGTACATCGGTATAATTATTACTAGCGCTCATAGTAAGTCCCCATCCGGTGGCAATCGAGTCATGTCCAGTGTAGGTATCAGGATGTGTCTTCAACTTTGGCAGCTCAACCGCTTGAATGAATTTGTTGAATTCAACACGTGGAATGCGAATAAGTGAGATATCGTTGACCAAAGTCTTGTTGCTAAAGTTCTCATGGTAAACAATATTCTTTTTGGTCACGGTGTGCTGTATCAGTGGATAGGAATTCAAAATGCTGCCCAATTTAACGGTGACCTTTTCAGCCCTAGATAAAACCGATGTGATTAGTGGGCAGTCATTTCTTTGACGATTGTTCAACTTACCAGTAAGTACAATGGGCCGCTGTAAGAACCCAAGTGTCGCTAATCAAGGAGCCACCACACGTCCACATGTAGATATATTTTGCTGTATGGTTCTGCAGTAGAAGTCCGACTTGGTAGGGAAACTGACCAGGCGAAGCGTCATGTCCTCTAGTGATGCCAACATCTTGTTCATCATTTAGAATCGATGCCGAGACGAAGGCAAAAGCCAAAGCAAATATTACAAGCACTTTCATATTCAAATGCTGAAAAGACTATGAGCTTAAATAATTCAACGACCGCTTTTTATAGAAATCTTCCTCTCCTTTCTTCTAATTTAGATTAATCACCGTTCTATATTTTATTATTCAGTTTTATGAAATTGATTCGCCCGTATTAAAATGCATATGTTCGGGCAATTTACTGTTTAAATTAATTTAGATCATCACATCACCGTCACGAAATTTCCACGAACAAAAATTAAATAATCATTTTTGCGGTTTAGTCCTTTAACGTATATATTTTTGACACTTCCGATACTTTTTCTCTTCGCGAGGCCTTGAGAACTGTCAGAATCACGAATATCCCATATGGAGTAGAGCCGATCTCGAGATGTAGTCCGATGCCAAAGCAAAAATTAACTAGGAGTTTAAGTAAATCAACCAACGCTTTATATAGAATTCTCCCATTTTTGTGATTCCAAGTTTACCTTATCATAGTTTTCTTTTTGTATTCTTAATATGGTAAGTTTTACCATTACCCGTATAAAAACATACTTATTTTTGTTATTTGCACAAATTAACATCGTGTTATCAACATTAAGCTTAAACAAGAATAATTTTTTTTATTGGTTTTTGTTTGCAATATGTTTATTATTAATGCAGGTTGTGCCTGCATCTCGCAAATTAAAATTTTGGTTCATACAATCATAACTAGAGTTTGTATAGCTTCTGAAAATTTACGATTAAATAAAAATAGTAGAAGTTATTAAAAAAAAAATTGTTTTCCATTGTAAATAATGGCTTTTGTAGTCACCATATCGATATATCAAATATAGCCTTCGGTATATTATACTATTTTAGTAAATTTTAGATACAATACCGTAGTGTTTTGCTTTTATTGAAATTGGGTAGCTCACAGTGAAATACAACCGATTGTAGCCATCTTATTTGTTACATACTGTGGGCATGCATAATTTTATAAACCAATTTATAGAACTATCAACAACGTCAGATCACCATCATTATATTTTAGAATTTTCATATTTCCCGACAATTTTATAATGATACAAATTAAAACTAATATGAATTTTTAGAGTGACTTTTTTAGATTGTCCAAGCTCGATCTGTCAATTAATGTTACGATCGCTTACCAATTAGTCAATTGCCTAAACTTGCATCGAAATTGTTATAAAGGAAGATCCGTATGATGCTCGATCCGGTCGAGGAAACTCATCACTCAGGTGAAGACATCGATGATGGCAAATTCGCAATTATTATTACAACACACAATTCATGTGTTTTGGTAAAAAATACAGATTTTCGATGAAGGCAAATCTTTGATCCATTTAGCTTTGCACTCTTTGCTCCTAATGATCCTCAATTCTGTGTATCTCAGTATTTCAGGAACAGTACTATAATCTGAGGTTCTTCCCCATCCTCATGGAGCATTTACCTCGCCGGATTATTAATCTGACTTGGTAAGGACATTAGTATTTTTCGTTAAAATAAGTTGGAATATTTTAAGAATAATACCGCACTATTTGCGCAATTGGGTATTATTGAAAATGGTACACGGTATCGAAAAAACTCAAATATAATAAATTTTAGTCAATCAATGATACGCATTGTTAAGAGTTAAGAAAACTTCAAAACATCCATATTATTATTCTGTAATTTTACTGTTCCTGGTTGTACATACTACAGTGAAAAGTTTACTAAATTTTGCATTCCAACATTTATAATTGCAGTATTGATTAATTGTATTTTATTATAAATGTTGCAATAGAAGCAATAGCTTCTAGTTTAATTAGGATTTAATGATTCGCAATATCCAGCGAAGATAACTAGTCACTCTTACAAAGACAGCCGGGATGTCCGTCGAACAATCTCCGTAAACGAAGGAGCTTATACCGATCTGAACCATGCTGGGAAAATCTACCAATGGGCCACCAGAGTCACCATTGCAAATGGAGTTGCCCCGTTTAGTAGAAACGCAAAGATTTGATTTAGTGATCCCTTTGCCCCATGATTTTCTGCAAGTTTTCTTGCTCAAGACCGTAAAGTATGTATACTGCAGTACATCGGGAAGATTATTACTAGCGTTCAAAGTAATTCCCCATCCGGTGGCAATCGAGTCATGTCCAGTGTACGTATAGGGATGTCGCCTCCGCTTTGGCAGCTCAACCGCTTGAATGTATTTGTTGAATTTAACACGTGGAATGCGAATGAGTGAGATATCGTTGAAGAAAGTCTTGTTGCTAAAGTTCTTATGGTAAATAATATTCTTTTTGGTCACGGTGTGCTCTATCAGTGAAGAGGATGTCAAAATGCTGCCCAATTTAACGGTGACAGTTTCAGCCCTGTATAAAACCGATGAGATTAATAGACAGTTATTTTTTTTTTTTTTTTTTTTTTGTAGATAGTTCAACTTACCCGAATGTACAGTGGGCCGTCGTAAGAACCCAAGTGTTGCTAATCAAGGAGCCACCACACGTATTTTCTGTATTTGCTGTATTGTTCCGCATTATAAGTCGGACTTGGTAGGGAAACTGACCAGGCGAAGCGTCATGTCCTCTAGTGATGCCAACATCTTGTTCATAATTTAGAATCGATGCCGAGACAAAGGCAAAAGCCAAAACAAATATTACGAGCACTTTCATATTCAAATGCTAAAAATACTATGAGCATAAATAATTCAACGATAGCTTTTTATAGAAGTCTTCCTCTCTATTCTCGTAATTTCAATTAATCATAAATTAATATTTTATTATAAGCGCCCGTATTTAATAAATATGTATATGTACGGCCAATGTACTGTTTAAATTAACTTATATCATTACTTAATTATCATCATCACTTAATTTCCGCGAAGCAAAATTTAATCATTATTATAAAGTTTAGTCTTCTATATATTTTTGACACTTCCGAACATTTTTCTCTATCGTAAAGCCTTGAAAACTGCTGCCAGGATCGCAATATCCCATACGCAATATTGAAAAATCGATCTCGAGATGTTGTCCGATGCCAAAGCAAATATTAACTATGAGCACAAATAAATTAAACAACGCCTTTTATAGAATTCTCCCATCCTAATATTTCTAAATTTAACTTTTAATAGTTTAATTTTTTTTAGTCTTAATAAGCTTTACAATTGCCCGTATATTATTTTCGTTCAATTTTTTGTTTACACATATAAATATCGTCATATTTTATTATTGGTTTATGTTTGCAAAATGTTTATTACTAATGCAGCTCGTGCCTGCATCTCCGACCTCATAAAGTATATTTTTTTGATCAGCACTCAACAGCACTTGCTTTGCCATGCCCTCTTCTGCCCTCTCAAATCGAAAAAAATATAATTTTACAAAGCTTAGTTGCCATTTTTATACCCGCTACCCATAGGGTAGAACGGTATTATAACTTTGTGACGGCAGGAAATGTATGTAACAGGTAGAAGGAGGCATCTCCGACCCTATAAATATATATATTCTTGATCAGCGTCAACAGCCGAGACGATCTGGCCATGTCCGTCTGTCCGTCTGTGTGTCTGTGTGTCTGTTCGTCCGTCCGTATGAACACCTAGATCTCAGAGACTATAAGAGATAGAGCTATATTTTTTTTTTCGACAGCATTTGTTATGTTTGCACGCAGATCAAGTTTGTTTCAAATTTTTGCCACGCCCACTTCCGCCCCGTAAAACAACAAAAATCGAATAACAAGCGTAATTTTATAGCTAACTATTAACGACAATAGTAACTGTGATTCCTGAAAACTTGGTTGCCATCAGATAAAAATTGAGGAAGGTATTAAAGAAATACTTTTGTATGGGCAAAAACGCCTTCTTACTGGGGGTCTGAGTTGCTTTATCCGACAATCTGGTATATTGTGCCGTCTATGGTATATTGTGAATGTTGTACTATATCGATATAGCAAACATACCGTTTGGTATATTTTTAGTATTTTTGTAGTATTTTCGGTATATTTTTAAAATAATACCGCAATATTTTGCTTTTATTCAAAATGGGTAGCGGGTATCTCACAGTCGAGCACACTCGACTGTAACTTTCTAACTTGTTTTTTTTATAAATCTTTTGCAATAGAAGCAATAGCTTCTAGATTAATTAGGATTTAATGACTCGCAATATCCAGCCAAGGTAACTAGTCACTCTTACAAAGACAGCCGGCATCTTCGACGAACAATCTCCGTAAACGAAGGAGCTTATACCGATCTGAACCATGCTGGGAAAGTCTACCAATGGGCCACCAGAGTCCCCAATGCAAATGGAGTTGCCCCGTTTAGTAGAAACGCAAAGGTTTGATTTAGTGATCTCTTTGCCCCATGATGCTGTGCAATTGTTCATGCTCAAGATCATAAAGTGTGTATACTGCAGTACATCGGGGTACATATTACTAGCGTTCAAAGTAAGTCCCCAGCCGGTGGCAATCGAGTCATGTCCAGTGTAGGTATCAGGATGTGTCTTCAACTTTGGCAGCTCAACCGCTTGAATGAATTTGTTGAATTCAACACGTGGAATGCGAATAAGTGAGATATCGTTGAACAAAGTATTTTTGTTAAAGTTCTCATGGATAACAATATTCTCTCTGGTCACGGTGTGCTCTATCAGTGGAGACAATTTGAAAATGCTACCCATTCTAACGATGACAGTTTCCGCCCTAAAGAAAATCGATGCGATTAGTAAGCAGTCATTTCATTGACGATTGTTCAACTTACCCGAATGTACAATGGGCCGCCGTAAGAACCCAAGTGTTGCTAATCAAGGAGCCACCACACGTCTTTTCTTTATTTGCTGTATTGTTCTGCATTATTAGTCGGACTTGGTAGGGAAACTGACCAGGCGAAGCGTCATGTCCTCTAATAATGCCAACATCGGGACTATCGCGAACCGAAGCTTGTTCATAATTTAGAATCGATGCTGAGACGAAGGCAAAAGCCAAAGCAAATATTACAAGCACTCTCATATTCAAATGCTGAAAAAACTATGAACATAAATAATTCACCGATCGCTTTTTATAGAAAGCTTTCTCTATATTCCCCTAATTTAAATTAATCATAGTTCTTTATTTAGTTATTGAGTTTTAAGAAAGTTCGCCCGTATTAAAAAAAAATGCATATGTTTGGGCAATTTACTGTTTAAATTAACTTAGATCATCACATCATTTCCAAGAACAAAAATTAAATAATAATTTTTGGGGTCTGATTCTCTAACATATAATAGTTTAAATTTATTGAGGCTTAATAAGTTTTACAATTGACCGTACGAAAACATACTTATTTTCGTTCAATTTATTGTTTACATATATAAATATCGTCTTATCCACATTAAGTTTTAACAAAAATTATTATGTTATTGGATTATGTTTGCAAAATGTTTATTACTAATGCAAGCTCGTGCCTGCATCTCCGACACCATAAAGTATATTTTCTTGATCAGAACTCGAGAGCACTTGATTTGCCATGCCCTCTTCTGGCCTCTGAAATCGAAAAAATAGAATTTAACAAAGCTAAAGTTACGATTTTTGGTACATACAATAATAACTAGTCTTAACGACTCATAAAAATTTGTTATTAAATAAAAATAGTTGCAGCTATTACAAAAATATATAATATTCTATTATACAAAATGTAAATTTGGTTATTAAAGATAATATCGTAATGTTTTGCTTTTATTGAAAATGGGTAGCGGGTATCTTTCTCGACTGTAGCTTGTTAAACATGTAGTATGATATATCAATTTTAATAACGCATTTATGAACTCATTGAATCTTAGAATATATTTTCCCTAATATGAATTGTTAAAGAGCTCGTTCTGTCAATAAATGTTACGCAGGATATACAATCGTATGCCAATTAGTGAATTGCCTAAACTAACATCTGTTGATCGAAATCGTTATAAAGGAAGATGCCTAATCACGAAAAGGATTTGGTAGGGAAATTTCCCAGCCGAACCATAATTTCCTCTGATGATGCCAAAATCGGAATCGATGCCGATCGTAAGTTAGCACTAAATCAAATAAAGTAATAAAAAAAACACCTTTAGATTGAAACGTTCTAAAGGCTATGTCTGAAATTTTACAACAAATGTATTTATAGCTTTTTAATTTCAATGAATCATACATACGAGTAGTTTATTGTGTCATAATAAAGTTTTAGCATTTGCCCGCAGAAAACCAAAAATATACTAAAGTACGGGCAATTTACATAAGTCATATATCAACGAATATCGTCATAGCATATTCAATAAAATTCTGTGAGCAGAAGTAAACTTTACTTTTAAAGCGAATATATTTTTGATACAATTTATGGTCACGAAGTGTTAATTACCTTGATGTATTCCATAATAGAACTATATCAAACCAACAAAATACTTTTCATTCAAGTATATAACCGAACGAAACTGAATGAAATGGATCAGTTGATAACTTTATTCTTTATTCAATCGAAATAAAATTGTTGCGTATTTTAATTCTGTGTATATTTTTATGGATATTCAACAATTACAATTTGGTTAACATAAATAAGGTATTTCTTTTTTCTTAAATATTATCAAGTGAGATAGTTAAAAGAATTCAAAATTAATATAAATAAGTTAGTAAGCAATATTCGAGTATGCCCATTTTTAATAAGACCATATTTTACAAATATACCAAAAATACTATACTAGATACATATATATTCATTATACTATAAAATTGAAATACTAAAACATTCAAAATAATATATTTAGTATCATTACATTGAAAACGTACCAGAAAAAAAATTGATTTATTTTGTTGACACAAAACTGAATTGTTTGCACAAATTTTATAGTTTCATGCAGCAGCAAAGCATCGCAGTTGACAAAGAATTTATTTTAATATAGCCTTGATGGGAAGTACACGGAAAAAGCAATTAGATGAACCAGGTTTAATACTAGTATATGAAACTTTGAGAATGAGAGAAACAAATCATGATACAAATTAAATTAAAAATACTAAAACATAAAAGAAAAACGCATATTTGGTATAACGGTATGAAATTACATTCAAAATATATCATAATGGTGTCGGAGCTGCCTTTTTCTGCCTGTTACATACATTTCCTTTTGACACTAAGTTTCATTACCCTTCTACCCTATGGGTAGCGTGTACAATAATAACCTCAGTTGCTTTTTAGCGAGGTTTCTCTGTAATTGCAGTAATTGTTGGGCTAAACTGTCTAACCGAGGCCAGAGCACTTCAACCCAATCCCTTTGAGCAGGACTCAAAGTCAACAATTAGCTGCCGTTTGCCAGGTTCTGTGAGCGAGTTGTTATTGTTGTTGTTGTTGTTGGCATTCGTTTGTTGTTGTTGTTGTTGTTATTGTTGTGAAACGTTGCGTGAATTATTTCCAATTAATGGCTCTGGCTATGGGAATGCGAGCGTAAAAAAGTTTTACGGCCATCCAAAATGGAAACTATGAGTAGAAGTGCTACGAGTTATGCGAATTCTACCAATATAAATATATACACACGTATACGAAATATGAGCGTATGTATACGTGTGTGTGTGTGTGTGATAAGGGGGCCGACCTACATAAATGGCAGAGGCTGAATAAGGCAAGCATCGAGTGGATAATCGTCTGGAGCTCATTCGCTGTTTCGCATTTTGTATGAGTTTTCATTTAGATTGAAATGCCCTCAGCAGCAATAAACTGGCAAATCCACAACGGGTTCCACGTGGCCATATCTCTGTGCGTGTGTGCGAGAGTGTGCGTGCGTGTGTGTGTGTGTGTGTGTATATGGGTCGGTCGATTGGTTACACGATACGATATAAGTAATAGAGAACGATCTATCCATGACCTGCCAATGTGGTTGAACCATTCAGCCAGCAATATGAAAATATTGCTTCAAGCGCAAGTAGCAGCAACAACTACGAAAGTACTATGCAACAAAAAACATGTAAGAAAGTTGAGCCGAGCACACTCGACTGTATGCTACCCGCTGTACATTTTAAATTAAAGCATATTCTAAAAAAATACCGAATTTATATAACACAAATATATATATGCCAAAAATCATTAGTTGGTATATCGATATAGTACATACTACATTAATAGTATAATAGTATACTATATTAATATAACGAAAAATAGCAAAATAACCCGAAGGCTATGTTTTGTATTTACATATAGTACTACATTCAATATATATACTGAATTAATATACCGAGCAGTACTAAAATATACCGAAAGATATGTTTGGTATATCGATATTGGCCTAAATTTAAAATATCCCGAATTTATATAGCGGAAAATGCTAAAATATACCGAATTATATGTTTGGTATATCGTTATAATACTAATACATATACCCAATTGATACAACGGAAAATACTAAAATATATTCGAGGCTATTTTTGGTATACCCATATAGTAGTAAATTCGAAATATACCGAATTGGTATAACGGAAAGTACTAAAATATACCCAAGGCTATGTTCTGTATATCAATATATTACTACATTCAAAATATACCAAATTAATATACCGTAAAATACAAAATATACCGAATGCCTTATTTAGTATATCAATATAGCACTACATTCAAAATAAACCATAGAGTACAAAGTGTCAAACAAAACAGCTACGACCAAACTGAACTGAAACGCTGATCGAGAATATATTATATATACTTTCTGGCTCACAGATGCCTCCTTCTGTCTGTTACATACATTTCCTGTAGGCACAGAGTTATAATATCCTTCTACCCTACGGGTGGCGGGTATAACAAGAGCAGGACGCGCAATAGGCACACACCAAAAAACAAAAGCCACGCACAACACATGGACAGAATGAACAATGTTGTATGCGAGTACACATATCCATTCACATGGCCATTACCATTACCATACCCAACCGCGAGTAGTCCACCCTTTTATCCACCTCCTGCCCTATGGCACAGCAGCGGCATCAGCAGCAGCATCAGTAGTAGCAGCAGCATCCCGTGGAAAACTGGCAGCGGTTTTTATTATTGGAAAATTGCTCAAACGCGCACAGATATCGACTCTTTTGCTAGTTGGCTGGCTGGCTGGCTGGATGGTTGGTTGGATGCATTGGGAGGGTTCTTGTTCCGTTCGAGTCGGGGGGTGTTTAAAGTGTACACGGTGGCGTATGTGTAATATTGCCAACCAGAACCCGGCGAAAAGGTCAACAAAGCGAGCAATAAACAGAAATTTCAAATTACACCCGCAGGATTGAGCCCAAGCGCTCATATCTACAATTTGTATCTGTATTAATATTTGTAGTATCTGTGTCTCTGCAATATTTGTATTAATATTTGTGCATTTTGTAGTTTAGTCGCATGCAAGGAATGCTAATGCCATGCAATATGCCAGCCAGCATGTAACTAATTACAGTTTCAATTAATCTAAGCAAATTCATTAATTTGTATTAATTGAAGGTCTGTGTTTTACATGTTCTGTAGTTACATAAGTTACCGAGCAGATTAAAATAAATGTCAACCCTTTGGCTTGGACTCCCTTTTGTCCATGTCATGTTTTTTGATGGCATCCCTCAAATCCCATTTTCGATAGAGATGCCGGAGATATGTTACGACGAGAGCGAGTAACACAAACTTTGTGACTGGTTCGTAAACTAGATTTGGACAGTTTTGACAAGACATGTCGAGGCACTACACCAAAAATAAACTACAATATGTATAGAACATATGCACATACATAGTGCACATCATAACACACGACAGACAGGATGCATGTGCATACATTAAAATGCAAACAAATTGAAGCTACAAAATATTTAAAGATACTTTTACGTTATACTTGAGATAAGCCTCAAACTAATTGACGTGCTTAAGTTATGCGTAGCATCTGCCTTAAAGCTTAGCTGATTGAGATACTTTTGGCTATAAATAAAATTACTTGTGGTCTGCACATAAGTAGCTTTCATATCTATTGATTTATATTGTGGTGGGCGTTTAAAACGTAAATGTAGCGCAATTTAATCTAATTCGGTTTCAAGCTTATCAAAATTTTAGTAAATTTGAAATTTATTGATAATACTCTTCTTAAAGGAAGTTTTGTATATCTTTAATATCCGTAATAAATTTAAATTTTTTTAGTTTTTAGAAAATATATTTTATGTAAGATATTTGATGAGTGAGATAAATGTAAGATGTCTGCAAATGAATTAAATGGGTCAGTGTTTGATATGTAAATTAAGCTTAATTTAATTAAATTTTATAGAATTTCAAATGTATTGAGAAATCTTGAAAAATCGAAATTTTTCATATCTGTAATTTATGTGATATTAGAAGATATGTATTATATTTAATGATTTACATATTTAAAAAAGCTTTAATTTAGAGAATATTTATTATCAGCTTGAAGTCAATCTAATCATGTATTCAATGTATTTATTTATAATTTTTTATATATAACATTTAAAAACTAACGTAAATTTGTATTATTTAAAGTTAATATTGTAAATATTTAAATACACAAATAGTTTATTTAAAGTTCTTTTGTAAGAAGAAAGTTAAGAATTGCTTTGGCTAGCATTCTGGTATATTTTAACCTCTATATTATATTTAGAACGTGGAACTACATACGAAATATGGTAAATAGCAACAACAACAAGATAGAAATTGTTAATTGATTTATTTAATCTTTATTTTATAAAATATTCCAAAGATGTTGATATGTTTTAATTACTATTTTACACAGAATTTGAAGTTCTTTTGCAAGAAGTTTTTTATTTTCAGAACTCTCTTGAACTCTTAAGAAATTCACATTTAAAACGGAAATTTTCACCATATAACGTATCAGATAATACTAATTTACGAAACTACTAATTAAGTTGGATTTCATCTCTCTCTGTAACAGAGTTTTTGTGCTTTAGCACTTTGTAGTTATCGATGCTTTCTAGTTTGGGGGTTTTTTCGTTTCGTTTTTAATTGAAAGCTGTTAAATTGAGTAAAGTTAAGAACACTTTTGAGAAGCTGTAAAATTTGAATTGTCTGCTGCGAAATGAATGAAGAGCCATTTGGACTTTTGGCCCAAATGCGCAGCGATGTGTGTATGGTTCGGTTGTAGTCATACAATTAGGAGGAGCAAGCAGCGCACATGTTCTCCGACTCGTAGGCATTAAATTACAAATGAATTCCAGGCACGTGATCTTCTGCTTGACTGCATTTTTGGCCACCACCACCGACGGCAGCAACAGCAGCAGCCATTGCAACGGCAACGGCAACGGCAGCAAGTGCATCAGTAAATGGCCAGAGTTTGAGCTTGCCTTGAAGCATCTTTTGCCGGAGTACAACTCAATTACGGAATCGTTAGAGGGTGCAACATTTTATGGTCAAAACATTTTGAGCCAGCTAAAAGGCGAAAGATATGTGAATACTTATCTTGTTTTTAGCCTGATTGTACAACATTTAAGTCAATGCATATGGCCGCTTCAACGAGTTATTATTATTATTATTATTATCACTCGACTATACGCATCGGTGCACCACCAAAGCGACAAAAACTTATTCGCCTTAGATACTGGCTGCCTTCTTTAGTTTAGCTTCCTTAGCCAGCTTTTTGGCCTTTAGCCTTTGCGCCCTTTTTGTGCGGCAACTTCAATTGCTGACTGCAAAAATTGAATTCTTCTTATTTCAGTCACGCAACGTTGTTCAAAAGGCACCAACTGAAAAGCCAAAGAGTTCTTGGCCAACAAGTCTCGTCAAGAGTTCTTCTTTTTCGCTTCTTCCGTTCTTTCGTTCTTCCTCCTTCTCTGTTGTTTTTGCACTTTGGTTAAGTCCGGCGCCGTTGGCTGCTTTTCCAGCTTTCCAGGCACGGTCACAAGTTTTTATGGCCATCTTCTCGCAACTCGCACTCGCACTCGCATCTCTCAAGCTCGCAGTTCGCAGTTCGCATTTTGTATATTAAAGTATTTTCAGGTTTCAACAAGCATCTGCAATGATACTTGTCTAACGCCTTTCACACACAGTGCAAAAAAGGTCTTCAAATGGCATTACATTTTTCGCCCCAGCCAGACAAGCAGTTGACATTTCGGGATATGGGTCAAGTGGACATCAAACCCAAGCAAAACTGTCATAAAAATAAGTTAAGCTCTGCGAGCTGCCAAGCTGCCTAGCTGCAAGTCCTTCGACTAACTTATGTCCTGTACACTTTGTGTTGAGAAACTTTCAAAATTGCTGAATAATAAACTTGAATATATGAACACACAGTTTTTTGATTGTTTATGGAGATTCTTTGGTAATATGAATTAAAGTCACATTTTTTAAGTAATTTAGAAAATGTATTGTTGTAAAAATGGCTCACAAATATTTTAAATACTTGTTTGTGCATTTAATATAAAATTAAATATAACATAATAAAATAAAATGGAATATAGTGTAGTTTGTGCATTTATTATAAAATCAATTATAACATAATAAAATTAAATGGAGTGTCAAATTCAGGTTGAAGAATAATTGAAAATTTTGAATTTGAGAACTAAAAAACTATATCAAACATTGAAAAATAGATCAATTTCAAAAATCAGGAACATTTGTATTAATAATTGTGTTTTTAAAATTATTGTGGTCTCAAAACTATAAGAACTTGGGTTGTATATCAAATGTTCTTGAAATCAGGATGTGTTTTCTAACATAAACATTTCTTGAGGCACTTTTTAGACTAAAATTCTTGGTACTTAGACCAAAATCTTGATTTTATAACTTTTTTTTCGGTGTAGAATGTAGAATATAGTCTTTATCATATTCAAATTTGATCTAGTATTACATCTTGTATTAAATATTAAGTCTTTTTGTAGTATAAAGATTAAAAACTCTTAAAGAAGATCTTTCCATTAATAAAAATTCCATCATATAAAAATTAACCCTTCTTACCTTTAGAAATTTTATAGAATGTATTATTTATAATCCTAACGTTTTGCATATTCACACTTCCCCGTTTTGCTCTTCTTTTTTTTATAGGGTATTATAAATGTTTACCATCAAATTCAAATTCCGGAGCCAATGGCCATTTAGTAAGTATTCATGTTGCACATCAACATGAAATTTAAATAATTCCGCAAACTCGTAACAACATCGTGAATAATAATAATGTAATATACATATTTAGACAGATTACACATCAAATGTGTTGCATACTTTTTAGCTGCGCGCTGCACCTAATTAATAATAGACACACGGACGAACGAGATAGAGAGAGAGACAGAGAGGGAGAACGCGAATATAAATGCGGGCGCTTTTTGTAACAGGATATTGGATTGAGCTGATAGCGTGTGGAATGAGCATCGACGTCAGTCCAAACGGTAATGCAATCAAAGGTGAGACGATATATACATATATATAGATACTTACATATGTATCTATATCCCGTTTCACGTTCCACGTTCTACGTTCCATGTCGTCACATTTCCCGTTGATTGTTTGAGGTTAGGTTGCGCATGAAGAGGGAGGCGGAAAGCCTGACCGACTCGGTGATTCGGTGTGTGAATTGCGAGCTATGTTTGTACTGACCATGTGACTTAATTACATTTGCATTATTAAATTTTATGACAGCTGCTGTTCTCAATAACACCGCCTGCACACACTGCTACCCTCAGTTCAAAGTATGTGTGCGCGTCTGTATGTGTGTGTGTGTGTGTGCTGCCGCAGTGCAATTATAACGAGTAACGGTACCCAGACCCCCCGAGGTGTGAGCTTTACAATGCAGCAGCCAAAAGGCCATGCTCAACAGTATTTGCCCAAACAGCAGTCAACGCGTGAAACTGTGCTACTAAAATAAATTATTCATCATTGGCATTACTTGCCAATTAGCGATTTACAAAATTTGAAAGTTCATCTTGTCATGGCAAAATTGTAAACGAGGATATTTAACAGTAAAATACACAATTAACATTTGGAAATAAAAACTAGTCCTTATCAACTATATCCAACTTAAAATTATAAGTTTAAGATTTGTTAATAAAAATATATTTAATAACAAATATTTAATATTAATGGAAGCTTTGCGCCAAAATTTGAGCATTAAACATATGATTTGACTACTTGCTGTAAAATAAATAAATTCTTTACCACACTATGAACATCTTTTAATCAATTTGGAATTCTTTTGAAACAGGATATTTGAACAGAATATGAAGGATTAGCATTTGTTAATAACAAAAAAGTGTAGCAATTTTATCCAACTTTAAAATATAAGTTCAAGATTTGTTAATAAAAACAGCAATTTCAATATTGTGCACCACACTTTGAGTAGTAAAAATATTTCTTAATTGCAACTTTAAATTGCTTTGCTAACGGATATTAATTGTAAATTGTTTGCTTCAGTATTGAGTATTTTTTTATGTGTGTGTTTTGTATTACTTACTATGCGTCATTAAACAATTTGCCACTTACAACTATTTATTTTGACATATAAACATATTGAACATGAAAATGTTACTTAAAGATTTGATAATATGATTTGCAAATATTTGATACTAATCAAAATTTTGTCTTAAAGTTGGAGCAGTAAAATTAAGTTTCTTTTTTTATTAGCTATATGAAAATTTGTTCGGTTGTTTTAGTTGGAATTATTTTAAGACATATTGAACAGATTAACAAGTTGAATAATAATAATACTCATATTTGAAATAAAAGTTTTCCGCTGTAAGCCCATGTAAATTATTTCCCAGTTGATAAAACATTCATAAAATTTCGCAGAAAAATAACTTTAATTCGTAATTATCGTTAAACATACAAAGGGGGTGGATACTCGGTAGCCCCATACCTTACAGCTTAGTACAAATTCCAAAACAACATTATACATATTTACAACAATTTAAATTAAATATTACTTTTAGGAAATATTTTTGTTGTTACTTAGCCTTATGTTGCTCGTGGTATTATATTGCGTATGATTAATTTTATCTTAAAGCTAGCTCTCAATTTTTATAGCATACTTTTTGGCGCATTTTTTTTCATACATTTACTAATTGTATGAATGTAACACAGAACATTACATTTATTACACGTATTATTTGTACAATATGAATACAATTCGTTTTAATTTGATTTATATATGAGAATGGTATAGCAAAAGAAACTCGCTCACAAGTGACATTCACATATCACCATGGCTACAATCGTTCTCCTCACTCATTACTCTTCCACTGTCTGCTGCTGTTGCTCCTCTCAAGGTCTCCATTCTACGTATGAGGAGCGTATGTTCGGCTGTCATACTGTCGTACTCCGACCCTCATCGCTTGTTGCTATCAGATTACCTCCAGCCACAATATTTGTAAACGATTTATCATCTGATTTTTAATTTCTTTTCCGAGCATTTGGCTGTCAATGGGAATGACGCAACCGAAAAAGGCTGTCATCAACCATCTCGGGCGAAAAAATTCAATCAGAAGAGAGCATCGAAAAAAAAATGCGAGAAAGAGCAAAAGGGGAAAAGGAAAAATAAAGAAAGGAATTACATACGGATTGTCGAGGATGAGAACGAATGGTGAGGACGAAGATGAAGATGGAGATGGAGACGGGGCGAATTCAACTGCGAGTTCGTGAGTCAAAAGTAAATAGAATGTTGCCTGCCGTTAAAAGGTATCCTTGGCTACCGTAGTTGAGGTAAAAGTTTCTATTACATTTTTAATATGCGGCGCTCAGACTTGGCACAGTGAAACATAATTAGTGCATAAAATTTAATTTAATCGCTCAAATGAGAATGTAGACATGTAAATCTCAGTCATTTAGCTGTGTTCATTGGGGTTTCTTTCTCACTGTGTGTTTTTTGTAATGTTTTCCTCTATATTTTAAACTTGGCACACACGAAAAATTAACTAGCAGAAAATGCGCTGAGGTGGGGCTTGGGTATTGCTTTTGATGAGCTGGCATTATGAGCATAACCACAGAAGAAGCATGCACGACGATAAAGGATAACGTTGAGCAGAGAAAGAGACAGAGACCCAGTGGCATATCCATAGCAAGAGTGCAGAACCTGAGTCCTCAGTTCATTACGATGCCTAAAGGTTGTGCCCGTCGAGTGATTATACACGTACACGAAACGCGACCAGAAAAAACCCGTCGTCGTGGTTGTCGTTGAGTCAACCGCACACAAGCAGCAGCAGTAGCAAGAAAGGATAACGAGCGACGAGGCTAAGCTAAAGCAGACCCAAAGGGCAATGGCAATGCCAGTCAGGCAGTCAGGCAGTCAGCCAGCGAAGCAGACAGTAAGCCAGTCAGCGAGTCAGCCACTATGTCGTATACGTAATATACACCAAGTATATTCTGAGCTATATTTAATGGCAACTGCTTAGGGTTATGCGCATGGGGAATATTCTAAATTTTATACATTTCATAGTGTTGCGTATCCCCCAGTTGCAACTTGTATGCCCCGCTTGTGACTCCTTTCAAGGAATGCACCCGTTACTAACTATATTAAGAGCACACTAAATCTACCTAGCAAATTGAGACAATGCCTAACTTCTGGATTTGCTGTAGGCCTAGTTAAGTGCTGTGTATTTTAAGGGGTATTTTTTTTCAAGCAGTTATCCACATTTAAATATTACGCCGTCTGCCTTCTGTAATTTTTTAATATTTCTGCTTACCTCAGTGAAAAGCACACAGGATATGAGCATTGCAATATACTGTAATTAAGAATCTCTTTGATTGCGTTTTTCCCTCTCAATAAATATCCTGGTTGGTAGTTGCTGTTTGCAGTTAAAGGGTATGAGTACTGGACTTTTAAACATATGCATAAAATTACAACTTTTTAAATATACTTGGTTAATTATGGGATATAAATTTTGTTTTATTTTAATTCCTTAAGTTAAAGTTAAAGCTTTTGACTTATGGAACAATATATTCCTACACATTTATATATTGTGTAATCTGATATATTTTAAATGTAATTTTTTTCGATATAGCCTTTGGAATAATTTTGTAATTTTCAAGTATACTAATTTGGTATATTTTAAGAATAATATCACATTGCTGGTATCTATCTGTTTTCAATAAAAGCGATATTATTCTTATAAATATACTAAATTAATAACTAGAAAAATACTAAGATATATTTGTATATTCTGTACTGTGGTATATTTTAAATGTAAAAGAATTTGGATATAGCAAATATATCATTTGGTATATTTCAGTATTTTTGCAGTATATCAATGTAGTATATTTTAAAATTATTTAAAATTTAGATATCGGCATATTTCAAATTTAGATATCGGCATACATATTTCAGTATTTTTATAGTATATTAATTTGGTATATTTTAAGAGTAATACCTTTTCTTTTAAAAAGTATTGCATCATTCTTATTTGTTTGCATTTAATAGATTTTCATAGTTCATATAAAAATACTAGTTATTCATATTCATTTCTATTTTCGATTTGCAATATTTTCTAATGCTTGCCAAAGGTTGTCAAATGTTTATGCATACACCCTAAGTATACCCCACTTTAGCTACAGGGTATATGCAATGCGATTAACATGACAAAATTAAAAATGTATAATCTATTTTTGAGCGTCTTGCATATGATAAGTTTAGCTGCTGGAGAAAAATGCGCCAAGAGAATTGTTGATTTTCTTTGTTGTTTGTTTTTTGGTAAATAAAAACTCATTAAATTTGGCTCGAAGTTGCAACAATGCGTGCATCTCGAAAACAGGAAGCACAAACAGGAGCAGCGACAACGGCAACGGCAGCAGCAGAAGCAGAAGCAGCAAAGAGTCACATTTGTGGTAGCAAGGATAAAAATAAAATCAAAAGCGTTTATTTTTGGAACATGCGCAGCTCATTGATAAAAAGTCCTGGGTGCGCTAATGCGCTCTCTCTCAGCATACAAATGTGGAGAGAGCTCAGCATAGACAACGTCATACAGAAAGAGAGGGAGAAGAGAGCGAGAGCGAGTGAGTGTTGAGAGAATGAGAGAGTGATGGGAAGCGAGAGGAGAGCATAACATCCTTCAGGATATATGTGTATGATGCGGCTGGCAGCCTTTTTGCAGCTTTTCGCATATTTGGCCATTCAGTTTGAAAGAGACGCGCAACGAGAACAGTTCAGAAAAATCCGTTCAAGAAATATCCTGGCACTGTGCTCAGCTTCAGTCTCAGTCTCAGTTTCAGTCTCAGCTTCAGTCGCAGTCAGAGTCAGAGACAGAGTCGCAGCCAATTGACTTCCTCTTAGTGTGCGTGGCAGTTGAGCATTTTGTGTGTGTATAACGGTTAGTTTAAGATATTCCTATGTGTGTATTTGTGTGTTTCTCTGTGTTTGTGACTCGCTGCTGCGTAGTTTGACATTTTGCTACAGCAGCCACAGCAAATCATATTAATTACTGTTGCAAATAATATTCATAAAAATATAAAAGTATATTAAATAACAGAGCAGAGTAATTAAATTTAATTTATATTGTTTTCGTGTCTCTTCCACACACCAACAACAACATCATCATCATTGTCATCGTCAACATCAGCAGCAGCTCATCGCTGGGATATTGCGTCACTGTACACGTTAGTTGAGAGCAACTTCTAAGGACGCTTTGTGCCAACTTTGTTTGCCAAGCAGCGCGTAAGTACGCAGTATTTTTAATTAAATTTGCATTTTTCCCTTGGGGTCAGCTTCGCATCAGCTTTCGCATCTGAAACGCCGAGGGCCAAGCACCAGCTGGCACTGAATTTTATGGCTTTTTTCTGGTCCCTAAAAAAAAAAAATGAAGGAAAAGAATGTTTCATTTTTATGCTTGATACAACCCCCTGCGTAGAACTAGAATCAATTGAAATGTCTTATTGATATTCAATGGGGAGTTTACTTAATTGGAATAATAAAGAGCGCATTAGCAACTCAAAGGCAACGCTTTGATGATGCAAAGACTTAAGAGGATTTTTTTGTAAAGCGAACTTTTGACTTTTAATTTTAACAAATTTTTAAAAGTAATTTATGTTTGAGTTTGACGGATATTGAATACATAAATAAAATATACATAATTTAAAATATATTGAAACGTTTATAAAATGTTGTTTAAATATGAATTATTTAAGATTTAAAAACAATTAAATAAGATGCATTTCCTGAGCTTAATAGTTGTGTAAAAGAACTATCTAAAAGTTTCCTCAAATGCTACTAAATACTATTTAAGCTTTTCAATGCCATAAAGAAAATTACTCGCTACAAAATGCAATTCCCTACAGTTGAGTTACACTTCCTGTTTGCTTAACGCAACGCAAGAAAACGAATATTTACTGTGGGCAAGGCTTAAAATGCCGTGTCATATATCAACAGTTAAAGCATTCTTATGTATATTCATTTATATGCCAGATACACTTGGAATTTATTTTATTTTCCCCACGAGTGTCGTAATTGCGGAGCTGCTGTTGCTGCTTCTGTTGGTTTTCCTGTCTGCTTGTCTGTCACACGCTGCGTATGAGTAATATCATACATTAAAACTCATTAGAGACCGTAAAGCGTCAGTTTGTAGCTTTATGAAAACGCAACAGTAACTTCATTAATTAAATTTAATTAAATTATATCTCAGCTGCAATTTATTTCGTGACTTTTCGGTGAAACTTTCAACTCCAACTTCAACTTCGTATTCACTTTATTTTGTTGTAGGCAATCGAAGAGCAGAAAACAGAATGAGACATAATTGCAACGGGTTTTTGCTCGCCACGCTTGTGACATGGACGCTTGTGGCATGCAACTTAGTTAGTGGCACCACAGAGGGCCAGGAAACGCCATTGGCACTGCCCGTCGCCGAACTGACGCAACCCACAACAGCCATCCAGGGCGAGGTCTGGGAGGAGGATGATCACGAGGTCTTAATACGCAATGAGCGTGGCACAAAGAGCGATGGTAAGTTTTGCGCTGTTTGACGCACACTAATTGAATTATGAAGTTCATTAGCGAAACTTGGGCAACATTTTGTGAACTCTGTATAAACGCTGTGTGCATTTGTCACAGGGCTCTCGTGTCGTTATGGCAAGAATCCATGGACCGAATGTGATACCAAGACCAATACGCGTTCACGTACCTTGACATTGAAAAAGGGCGATCCTGCCTGCGATCCAACACGCACCATTCAAAAGAAGTGCAAAAAGGGTGAGTTAACTTTAATTAAAATAGATTTTTATAATCAATTAAATCAATTATATTCTTCTCATTACACAACTTTTTTAAAAACTCCATATAAATTACTTCAATTATATAAATTCAATTATATTAAATGGCATTTCAACAAATTTTACATCAAATATATAAAAATAAAATATTTATAATAAATAAAATATAAAAACTAAATTATAAATTACTTAAGAGAAGTTGCATTTCAACAAATTTAACATTAAATATGTATCAATAAAAAATATTTATATATAAACTAAATTAAAAACTACTTAACTCAATTATTTAAATAAGATTTAAATTTATTTATTTAATTTATCAAATCTATTTTAATTATATTCAATAAATTTAAAACTTTTAAATAGCATTTCAAAAGTTTTACATATTTTTATAAAATTTTATTTTAAATATTTTTATAAATTTCGTAAGTGCTTTATATAATATAAATTTAAATTTAACCAAACAAGATTTTATCAATTTATTTAATTATATTTTTCCTTTTAATGTGTAGTACCAATTTCAATGAAAGGAAAATATTGCGAATGCGGTATTGTTGTTATACCAAAAAAATACTCGAATATTTAAAATTAATATACGCCACTGTCGTTAGAATATACCTCATAAATTTATAAAAAGGTTGAATATTTAAAATAAATATATACTAAAAAGGCGGTATAGTCGATAGAATATACCAAATAAATATAACGGAAAAATACTCGATTTTTTTATTTAAATTAAAATGAAAAAATACTTTAATATTTCATAGTAATATACCGATTTACTTAATATTAAAACATACCATACGGTATATTTTGCATATCGATACGTAGCAGTATACGAACAATCCTAATGATTCGTGATTGTTAGTATCTGGAGAATTATAATTTTATATTTTACATTAAAAACATTACTATAAATTACATGAATAAATTATTAAAATATTTAAAAAAAAATTCATTGTTATATATGTAGTATTTTAACAATTTACCATTTAACCATTTTAAATATTTTTAAAAATTCCATTATTATCATCATTTCTATAAATAACTTAAATTATATTTAATGTTATGTATTCCATTTTGAAAACTCTTTACAGCGTGCCGATATGAGAAGGGCACCTGGTCCGAGTGTGTCACAGGACAAATGACCCGATCTGATAAATTGAAGGCGACCAGCGATCCTTCATGCGAAGCAACACGCGTCATCAAGAAGAACTGCAAGCCCGGCAAGTCCAAGGACAAGAGCGCCAAGGAGCAGCGCAAGAACAAGGACAAAGGTAGGCAAAGCTTTTTACATAAATAGATACTTTCATTATTCAAAATTCGCTTTATAATTTCATAAAATTCTTTTGCTTAACTTGGTTAATTTTATTAAAAAAAAATATGTTTTTCTCCTTTCATTTGAACTGCAGCCGCTCGCAAGGGACGTGTCTAAATATTTTTGGTAGCAAAACTTACTGATTTTTTAAGTGTCAAACGTTAGTTTTTATCCCTGATACTCGTTTTACAATGGAAATATAATACAAGAAACCAAAAACAAAACAAAAATACAAGAATATGGAAATAAAAACGTAAAAAAAATAAACCCATATAGACATTAATTACCATGTATAACCGTAAAGCATTCTATTTGAATACATTTATTAAGAAAAATTGTAGTTTTGTTTTTTAACAATCGATATAAATAACACAGAGAGTAAATTTCAATCTATAAATAAATCTAAACGAGGCGCATGTTAAACCCCCTTAAAAAAGATTAAAATGTACCAACCATAGAACTAACATTTACTTTAACTACCCGATAATTTGGAGTGTTCCGAGTTACGATTTCTCGCGAAATTGACGAAAACCGAGTTGAATTCTGTTACAACTGACAGCATTCAAATCTGTTTGCACAATTTGCGTGCGAAATTGGAATTGGGAACATCTCGGATTATCTAAATTTCACAGACTCATCATATAAGTATAATAACCAGTTGGACTGTTAGATAACATGATAACCCTGGTAATTGTGAAACAATTGTAACTGGAATACTTTCTCATAGATCCATTAGCCGAGTTGTTCTTTAAATTATAACTTTATATAAATGGACAGAAAACGAAAGAAAAGTAAAGTAAAGTAACGTAAAACCTTTCCATAAATAAACAAAAGTTATTTCAACATAATTAATGTAAAATGTTTGTCAGACAAAAAAAAACATAAAAAAATATCAGCTTCTGTATTTGATCTCAAATAAAAACCAGAGAACAGAAACAGTGGAAAATAAAAACTACAAAAAAAGAAAGAAAACCAAGTGAATGATTGATATAAGTAAAACGTAAAAAAGAAAAACCAATTTTAGACATACATCAAATGCAACATTTAAAGAGAAAACACTTAGTGTAAATATTGTAAAAAGTAATACAATAGTATTGCAAAGTATTCGTAGTAACGAGACGCAAGATCGGCGAGAAGAGAGGAAGAAGAGGAGAAGAAGAAGAAGAAGAAGAGCAGTGATGAGGCCATGTCTAGGCACTACGCTGAATGCGATTGGCATTTTAAAAACACATATACAATACCCCCAACCATCATCAACTTATTTGCATATGATTAATAGTAATAATAATCAAACACACATACACTCGTACACACATACACTCCCACACACACACACAAACACAGACAGACATTCATGTTTTATTGAACTGAACAGAAAATGCGGAAATGTCGTGCACTATGACATTTTCCGGGAAATGCAACTTACATAACGTCAACAAACCTTTTATGCCGTTGTTGCGGCTGCTAAAAACAGCGCAATAATTATAATTACAATTATAAAACAAATAATAAATAATAATAATAATAATAATAATAGAACTTCAAGACCATGGTTCGTCATTTTAAAAATAAATAAAGAAGAAACCCAAAAAATTGACAGATTTAGAGCGTTGTTTATGACTTAATGGATTTATAACATAAACATAATTCTATACCGAATACCAAAAAAAAAAGAAAAAACAATAGTTTGATCTATTATATAGCCCTCACTCAAGTGCAGTTCCAATGCACTGACTTATGTATGTACAGTGTTGGGTATACACAAGAAATACATGCATACATACTTATATATACATATATATATATATACACGTATATACATAAATATTTCATGTCGAAACGTACATAACTTTAACTGAAAATTATTATTTCTATTCTATCAGGAAGCCTACAACAACATGAACAAGAACAAGAACAACAACAAAATAGTCATTTGCATAAATACATATTTACATACATAACGTAAGAATAACAAGCAAGACAAAATGATGAATGAAGAAAAACAAAATGAAAGAATGAAAGAAAAACGAAAAGAAAAAATAACAAAAAAAAGTAACTGAACTTACATAAAAATATTATGAATAAAAACTTGACATGAAAATTTCAATAAAAACCAAAGCTAAATGAGTTTTTTCCATAACCTGTTGTTTTAAAAACGAACATAGAACATATAACACATACTTTGGGTAGAAGAGGTGTATCTAAAGCCAGTGTAGTTGAGAACAAGATACATCCGTGAGATACTCGTGGTAGATGCGCTTTGGCTGTGCGCCAGAATGGCGTGAAAAAAGTCATTTATCATCATGCAAATTAGCTTAAAGTCTGGCCACACTTTGCCTGCAGCATAAACAAGGCAAATGCTTGGTGGGCCAGCCAGAGGGAGAGGGAGAGGGCGGGCGGGGGAAATGTACACAGACGCTGCCAAGTTATCAGAGCGAACAACAATGAAAACAATTCCGTGTAAGGATTCTCTCGGCCTGGCATTGCTGCAATTTTCAGCAGGCAATTACAAAAAACTCAAAAAAAAAAAAAAGATGACGGCGAAGTGAAAAAATAAAATGGAGCGACAACAACAACAACGATTATGGAAACAAGCGTAAAAAAAGTAAGAATGCTGCAGTCGAGTGTGCTCGACTGTGAAATACCCGTTACCTATTTCGAATAGAAGGATATACCACAAAAATACTAAAAATATGACATATAGCATATTTGGTATATTGAAATAGTACCACATTCAAAACATACCATACACAGTGAAACATATATTAAATTAATATACCACAAAAATACTAAAAATATACCATATATCATATTTGGTATATTGAAATAGTACTACATTCAAAACATACTATACCCAGTGAAACATATATTAAATTAATATACCGCAAAAATACTTAAAATATACCATAAGCTATTTTTGGTATATTGATATAGTACTACGTTCAAAACAGGTTATACATAATAAAACATATACTAAATGAATATACCTCAAAAATACTAAAAAAAAATCCAAAGTCTATATTTGGTATATAGTTCCACATTCAAAACATACTTGACATATTAAAATATATACTAACTTAATATACGACTATGTTTTGTATATTGATATATTTTAGTATATAATACTAAAAAAATACCATGGGCTATATTTGGTGTATTGATATGGTTCAAAACATACTATACATACTAAAACATATCAAATTATATCTCTATTTCTAATAGTCTCTATACAGACGGACGAACAAACGGACATATGTATGTTAGCTATATCGTCTCGGCTGTTAACGTTGATCCAGAATATATATACTTTATACGGTCGAAGATGCCTCCTACAGCAACTACAACATTATAATACCTTTCTACCCTATGGGTAGCGGGTATAAAAAAAAGGCGAGAGAGAAAGAAGCTGAAAATAGTTGAATAGAGAGCGACACTATTTCAGTTTCAATGCAAATTGTTGGCAGGCTCGGCCGAACAATGGAGTTTTCGCCTGGAACCTGCGGAAGCCGCCATGTTTGTTTACGTTCAACACCCAGCAAGTACATACACAAATACATACATGTGTATGTGTGTGTGTGAGTGAGTTTAAGTGGGTGCCAGTGTGTGTGTGTGTGTGTGTGTGTGTTTGGAAGCAGCGCCAACAACAGCAGCGAACGCAGCAACAACAGTGTTTGCTTTAAGTGCCAGACAATATTGTGATAGTTTTTCGCCATTATTTTTACCAAGTCAGCAAAAGAAAAGAATGCATATATTAAATTAACGACAGCGCATTCTTGGCAACACTAGCGAAAATTCATTTAAAAATAATGCAGATATGCAGCTATTTGCGAAATTAAATTTTAAATGAATTTATTATATGTATATTAAAGCAATTCCAAGCCACAAAGAGACGCAATCAACTACTTTACACTCAACCCTATAGCAGTATCATTATAGCTCATTAGCTGAGACTGTTACATAAAAAATATATTATATATTTCCCTTTTTCAGTCCCTCTTTCATTTTTCGGTGTGTTGCTCTTAACTTTGCTTCAAAATTGACTTAAAATTTGCATTGCCTCGGGGAAATGGAAAGAAAATGAGAGACGAAAAGCGTAAAAATTGGCGAACATTATTGTGTGTGTGTGTTCCCAAGATGTATATCAAAAAATTGTTTATTTTTACTTGGGCATTCAATCATTTATTCAGGACACTGTAAACTTTTCGGGTGAGTACGACAACGAGTATAATAATAATTGCTTGGATATAAAGTTTCGCTTCAATGGATATTGAATTGTAAGTGCGCAAAAGAAGAATAAAAACCCAACAAAAAAAAAAAAAGAAGACAGAGAAATAACAACGAAAAAAAAGTGCTGAGCATGAAAATGAACTGAAAGCAGATGCTGATACTATATAGAAGGAGTGAAGTCTGAGCTGAGGGATAAACACTAGATTATCACTATGATAGAGAGCGAGAGATATGTTTGGTATTTGATGCGATGCGATTGCTTGGATGTGTAAACAAGTTGAAGTTGAGCGAACAGTTGGTTGTAAATAGATATGCTATTTTGCTGTAAGCTAAATTAACCTTTTTCGGCAATTGCATTCGTTATACTCACTCGCAAAGCTTTAGCAAGTTAAGGGATGTGGCATTTGGTAACATTATTCATGCAATAAATCACAAAGGATTCCGCCAACAGACACTGGGATCTAGCATGAGTACAAAAATAACACAGCCAACAAAAGCACGACTACGACTGCGAGTTGTGTAAAAAGAAAAACAGAAAACACACGCACACAAATGCACATGTGTGTGTGTGTGTGGAAATGTGCAATAGAAGCGGAAAATCTAGCAACTGGCTGAAGTAGCAGACGGGACGGAGTCCTGCTGTGTTTCTCCACCCTCAGGGAGAAAATAGAAATGGAACTCGAGCTGGAGGTTGGAGGTTCAGGGAGGCTCCAACCTAATACTGAGCACGTGTACTTGATTGCGGTTGTCTTTACGAAGTATGTAGTGGAAGTAGTTCTGTACAGTGAAACCTCTTTGCTTGGCTAGTCATTATTGTGGTCGAAATTATGTTCTGCCTTCTCTCACCCTCCCACTCTTCCACTCTAAACGTTAGCTAAAGTGCATAATGGCTAATTCGGTTGACTGGTGCCTGCATTTCGCTTGAAAGCCAAGGTCCGGTTACAACTCGTTAAGCTATCATAAAGGTGTGTCCTTGGGGCATGCAATTGACAGTCCCCGAAAGCAATAAAATGCCAAAAAGGCCATAAACAATGTGGTAAATTTCTTGTCAGGGACTTCGCTCCTGTGCTTCAGCCCAGGCTAAATTAGTCACCAGGCATTCAGATCATCTGTTGTGGATAACTCGAGTGTTTATGATGCGATTGTTATGAAATTTTCAGAACACATAAATTACTTCGTGATGAAAGAAGGTACTTAATATTATGACAATAATTATGAATGCTAAAAGATTGCTTACGTTGTCAATAATCTTCTAATATACATTTGTATATGTGATGAACAATTCTCAGATATGTTACTAGAAGGTTGCACATTAAATACATGAATTGTATTTCGAATTGCAATGAGGTATTTAAAATAATTTCAAAGCAATAATTTCCTTCAATAACAGTCAATTAGTCACCAGGCATTCAGATCATCTGTTGTGGATAACTCGAGTGTTTATGATGCGATTGTTATGAAATTTTCAGAACACATAAATTACTTCATTATGGAAACATATACCTAATATTGTGATAATATTTATGATGCCAAAATATTGCATAAGTTATCAATAATCTTATAAGATATACATAGTATGTAGCTAAAAGGTTGCCCATTAAATGCAATTTCTGTTTAGAAATGCATTGAGGTATTTAGAATAACATAATTTTAAAGCATTATAATCCTTCAATAATAAACAATAAGTCACCAGACATTATTATGATATGATGTGGATAACTCGATTGTTTTTTATTATGAAATTTTCAAAACACATAAATTCCTTCATTATGGAAACAGATTCTTAATATTAGGATAATACTTATGATGACAAAGAATGCTAAAGTTATCAATAAATGTATAATATACATACATATATGAAACTTACATATTATATATAAAGTGGATCTTCTCAGGAACAATTTTCAAATATTATTCTAAAAGTTTGCTCATTAAATCAATAAGATTTTATTTAGAATTGCAATAGAAATATTTAGATTGGATTCAAAATTCTATAATCTTTTAATTAAAAATTTTAAATTAGATAAATGTAAAACTTGTATTATAAAATTCTTCAAAAGAAGAACTATAATTCTCTAACCAAATATTCTGACAATATTTTGAATTATTGCATTTTGTGGTTTATTAAGAAATGAAAAGAAATATTCATAATATTATACAACTTCATAATCTTTTAAGTACTAATTTCAAAAAATTTATAAATGAGGAAATCTTTGAATCCATCATATCGAATGGATAAACAAATAAATCAATAAATTTTTACAAATTTCCGAAAATAGTCTTCTCCATAGCTTTAATTTAAAAATCCTTGAATTTAAAATACCAAATGGATAAAAATAAGTTAAATAAACTTTTGCAAATTTCCTAAAATAGATTTCCTTAAATCATTGATACTGATACTTTTGCTATTTATTTATCGCTTAAAAGGTCTATTTTTACTCCAAAATCCATGACCTTCATAAGGTTCTGTCGTTGGCTATATAAGCTCCCACTTAGGTTCAACGCTTTGCTCTCGCACACATTTGAAGTTGACCCTACTCTGCAGCATTAAGCAAAGTAATTCACATGATATATCATATGGACATATCAAATAACCAGCTAAATAAGTAAGTTAAATTTCATAAGGTTTTGTTTAGGCTTCGCATGAAGGACAAGGGCCCAGCAAAAGAAGAAACAGAGCCTGAGCCTGAGCCAGGACCACGGCCATGGCTAAGCCATTGGGATAAACACTTAGCTAGCCAAAACAAAAAAAAAAAAAAAAAGAAAAAGAACGAAACAAAAATGAAAAACCCCAAAAGGAAAGCGTTGGGAAAAAAAGCTTAACAGGATATGTTGGTCAGAAAAATCCAATTACTTATAATTTCATATATGCGGGCAAGTATGCGACTGTGTGTGTGTGTGTGTGTGCGTTTGTAGAGTGTGTATTTAGGTGCGTGCACAACGACAAGGGTTGCATATGCCATACCGGAAAACTCAAGTGAGTGTGTGCGGTTGTGCGAGTGTGCGTGGGCGTATATAAGTGTGTATGAATGTGTGTGTGTGTCGAGTTGAAAGGTAAAGCATGATGGCAGCAAATTAAAGCGCCGTAAACCCTTGCACAGGTCTTCTTGACAAACTGTTGGGCCATATGTGCGAAACCGGCGGCTTTCCGAGTGGATAAAAAACAACACCGAAAAAATTCGGGGGAAGGGAATTGGTGAATGGGATTGAGGGGAATTGTGGCGGCGGCGCGGAGGATTTTTGAAAAACAGAGGGGCGTAAGCAAATTCAACTTAATCATAATTAAATTAACACGTTACAAAGTTGCTCGACGCCAATGCCAACGCCAACGCCGACGACACTGCTGACGTTGACGACGATGAGCGAAAAACTGGGTGTGTGGAAGGATGGAAAAGTCTGCACTAATTTGAAAATAATAGAATGCCATAACTCAGGTGAAGAAGAGGAGTAGAAGCAGGTGATAAGCAGGAGACAATTTGATATAGATGTCATCGAACATTCATTTGCAAAATCCCAGCAGACAGAAGACGACACCAAAACCGAAACCGAGACTGAGATGTCACAAAAAAGAAAAAAATCAACCTCAGCGAAGCGAGCGCAAAAAGTAGCAGCGTATAGAAAGGAGTTAACGCTTAAACCATTTGGGAATTAGAAGCGTACACTTGGCTGGTCTGGCATGTATCGTTATGGCACGTATGCAAAGCAATTCGCAGAACTGGCAATTTGATACTTGACATTTGTTGCTGCTGCCTCGGCTGCCGGAACTGAGGATGGAGCTGAGTAAAAGCCAGACGACAGACACTTTTGGAACTGGTATTGGGTCCGTCTTTGGTAAGTATAACTTTTTAATATCGAGGACGCAGATGTAGTAGAAATATGGTGAAAGAAATAAAAAAAAAAGATGGAAAAACAAAATATATAGTAGTATGTATATATAGAGACATAGTCGTATACTTGTGTCGCATGTGTAATCATTTCACTCGACGTGTCGCCAGTATCATGTTGCAATTGAATTTGATTGTGAGTCTGCGAAAATTTATGTGCCGCATCGCATCGCTGGTCGCCCGTCATGTGTGCGACATTTGCTTGGGGTTTTGCTTGGCGTTATGAGAAGAGCATCATCTATCCCATCATCCATCGAACCATTCATTCATACATTGGGTATTTGGTATCGCATATCAGCATCGTCATCTCGAACATGACGCTGCAGTCGCTGTCGTAAGTTATTGCACTGTCCATATGCCATTATCGGAAATAAGTAAATTATTATTGAATCGCATGACGCTACACATGCTTCTAACTACTTAGTATGGTATATAGTATATACTATAGTAAGAGTGTGGTATGCGGTATGTAGTAGACAAAGTCTAGAAGATGGATGGCGCCTTGGACGTGGCTTTGTTTAGTTGCATTAGCCAAGAGTTAAGAGTGGTCATTGCACTGTTTAAGCCCTGACACGAGCACATATCAATAACGGCAAAACGCCAGAAAATCCCCGTGAAAATCAAAGTGGGTGGTTTTTTTTTTTTTGGGGGGGGGGGAAAGCAAAAAACAGACAGCGAAAAGAAAAGACAACAACAGCAAAAAAACGCAGCCAGCAGCATAGCAACACAAAGTAAAGAAGAAAATCTGAGAAATTTTGAGATACAATTTCCCAGCAAAACAGAGAGCAAAACCTAGAGAGAGAGAGAGAGAGAGGGAGAGCGTAAGCGAGAGAGAGCGAGAGAGGAAGGCAGTGCGCCGGCGCAGAGAGTGACAGAGCGCTGTCCAGAACTGTTAGCTGATAAAACACACAAAAAGCAAAAAAAAGCAAAGCAAAGTGGAAGATGAATGTGAATTCAGCTCATGCGCAGCAAAGCAAAGCATAAAAAAACAAACTGAGAAAAAAAACAACAAGAAAAAACTGAAGCACAGCATATGAGAATATGAGAATTGTATTTAAAGCCAGAGGAGCCAAGTTGTTTACTGTCTTTGCTGAGGCAACGCGAACTCTGCACATAAACAAACAAATCTTGTCGGGTTGTCTGAAAACCGCGCAGCTCTCTTCCTCTTTCCTTCCCTATCAACAGAACTGCCTGGTCAGGCACACGAACACGCACACACACATGCATAATGAAGGAAAAAAAAAATAACTGAAAAATAAACAGAGAAGAAGCAAAAAGAAAACCCAGCAGACTTATTTACATATAGTACCAAATAGTATCTACACATCTACATAAAAGAGCGTTTGTCACACAATCTCTAACTACGCACATGTACCCCACTGTGCAAGGGTATTTATGTCCACCTTATAGAGAGAGCATGCAAGCATGTGCAATGCATCGCAACGCAACGCAACGATATTTTTCTGTTTCTGTCTTTCTGTTTCTTCTGTCTTCCATTCCACTGACCCGACTGCCTAACGACTGCACTGTCTGCCTTCTGCTTGAGACTGTCTCCGTCTCCGTCTTCGTCATCCATGTCTGCATACAAATCCAATTTTTCGTATTGTTTCTTCATTTTGCTTTTCTCGAAAAACATTGTCCAGCTCGATTGTCCAGCTCTCTGGCTCTGTGTCTGCAAAACTGACTTGATTCTGACACACACTCAAAAAATGAAGAAAAAAAAACATTTTCACTCAAAACTCGTTTCTCAATCACAAGAATTCTTGTATGGATCTGGTTGAGTCGTTGTCGAACCTCTCTGTGTGCCCTGTTACACAATTTTTGTGTGCTCTTTGTTTACATTGAAACTTTCTTGACCGCTCATAAGTCACTCGGCTTATCGCTCACTCGCTCGCTCGCCCTACACGACAAATTCATTCAGCTCTGTTTCTTATTTCTTTATAAACATTGCACCGCTGACTGCGCTGCTGTGTATGACCTCAAAAATTGACTAAGTATAAGCTGGCGAGTCAGCGACTTACTACAAAAGGAATTTCTGATTTGTTATGCTATAAATTTTGCAGTCAGTACTTTTTCAATAGTTTGTTTATTCATAAGATTTGATGAACCGTTGATATTTGTCGGATGTATTTTTGGTAAACTCTTTCAAGGAATATAACATGCACTGTTATTAACAGTAACATATATTGGTAAATTGTATATTCGGAAACTGTTAACTAAGAAAATTACAAGAAAAGAATTCTCAAAAAACTTCAACTATCAAATGGGCTGGTTGTATTTATTTGGAGAATAAATTTTGTAAACTTTTTGACAGAATGTAACATGCACTGTTATTAACAGTTTGTTAGTAAACTGTAATGGTATACCGTGTTAACTAATTGAGCTGGTTAATCATAAATGGATTTACTTTGCTCAGGAATTACGTAAATATAGCATTAGACTATTACGAAAATAACAGATCACTTTACAAAATGTTTGCCGATAAATATGTATACATAACATCTAATGTTATTAACAGTATGTTAGTAAACTGTAAAGACGGAAAGTGTTAACTAATAGGTTTTGGAAGAGTCTTTCAAAAAGACTTTCAAATGTAAAATTGTCGTTAAAATAAAAATATTAAAATAATCTCTTTTAATTATCGATTCTCCTCTATTTGCAGTTAAGCCTATTGTTCTTTTATCTGCATTTTATTATAAACAAATTGTCGTATATTAATATTATTTTTATTTATACATTATTTTCAATATATGTATATTAAAAAACTGTTTAGGTGCTGAAAGCGTTTACTTTTTAATCCACTACAAATAATTTTACATCTTTACACTAAAAGTAATTTCGATGCATTACAATTAATAATATAGATTTTCAGTTATTCGTGTAAAGAGTAACCCAGTTATTTTCAAATAAAATAAAAATATATTGCCCTATTTGCTTATTTGCATTTTAATTCCGTAAAGTCGTTGTTAATGTAATGGTATTTAAGACTGCTGCATTAAGCAGACTTTTATTTGTAAATTGGTTCCTTGTTCGCCGTCCTATCACGTGCTTAAAATCTCAAGTTTTCAGTTCTTATTATAGAATTGTAAATAAACTCTCGGTGCTTGCGCTGATTATGTTGTACACACATCCGAGATATATATGTATGTATATGTATGGGTACAGTAAAGTATGTTTGAGTTGATATAGTCGAGAGTAGAGAGTAGAAGTGCTATTTAATGCTTATATAAACTGGTGTTTATATTGCTTTTTCGTCTTATCTGAAATGACATGCATTCAGTTGTCATCAATCATACGGGGCGGGAAAAGAGGGACGCTCTTGTGCTTGACGCTTGTGGCGCTTGCCACGACAGCTGCCGCGTTAAGACGCAACTTCGTTGTCGTCGTTGCTGTTGCCCCACAATACTGTAAATGTGAAATGTCAGTACGTCAGTTATTGATAAGAGCCAAACCGTCATATATTAGCTTGAACGAGAAAACAAAAACAAAAACAAATATAGATAGATGCAACGCGATATCGATGACCGACAAAACTCGACGCAAACTCAATTGGCATTTTCGCTCAGTGTACGCGCGCATTGAGTGTGTTTGTGTGTGTGTGCCGCAAGCTGAGTTATTTTCTTGCCTCTCGTATTTCAAGTGTTGCTTGTTGCTTGCTTGCTTTCTGTCTGCTGCTGCTGCGCCACCAGCAACCACACTCACAACCGCTCAGTTCTCGCAGAGCTCTGGACAGTGTCGATCGGCAGCGCCAGCGGGCAAACGCGTGTGTATTCAACTGCAAAAAAAAATTAAGAAGAAAAATTGAAGAAAAGAAAACGCAAAGCAAAGCATTTCACAATTCTATCAGCAATTGAGTTTTCATTATCGACGCATTTTCAGGGATTAACCTTAGAGCACCTTCTTGAGGTCTCTTCTTCTTGTGTTTGTGTCTTTATTCTGTGTTGTTTCGTTGTGTGCGCGCGCAGCATAAAATCAAATCCTTGACTGAGTGTTTTGTGGTCGATTGCGGCATTGAGTGCAAATTCCAGCTAATACCGAATACCGAATACCGAATCTACTGAAATCAAGTTGATTACCCTCTGCAGCCAGTCAACACGTTCTGCAGCCCAACAACAAGCACAAGGTAACTTTCAAAGATATTTGAGCTGTTTCTTTACGGAATTTGAGGAATACAGAAGAAAAAACAAACCACAAGAATTAATTTACAAATATTTGGCATGCCGAAAGCGGAATACACTTGCAGATCGTTTTATAAGTGGTCCTTAGAGTATTCGGAATACGATTTTTTAAAAGATTCAAGAAATATGTGAAATCAAAATTCACTCGTGATCGTTGCCGCAATATATTGTCAATATATTTATTCTAAGAAATTCTTTTCAAAAATATTAATTTACAAAAAACATAAAAGTTATATAGCAATTTTGATTGATCTAATTTAAGATTCTTTATTGCTTATTATCCAAAATTTGTGGGTACTTGAATAAATTTTCTTAAATTCCAAAGGCCTTACAAAAAGAATCTGTCCCAACATATTTACTGAAAGGTAATGTTTGTTATTAATCTAATTCGATTTTCTATCTGGGTCAATATCTTAAATTTTAGAAAGAATACACAGAATAAATTTCCTTAAATTATAGGATCCACAAATAGAATCTACCAATACATATTTACTGAAAAAATTATGACTATTAATATAATTAGAGATTCTTTCTGGCTTCAGATCTTAAAGAATATGTTCCTTTAAATTCAAAAGTATATTTACTGAAAAAAAATGATTTTTTTAATATAGTTTGATATCGTTTATTGCTTAAGATTGGAAATTTTAGATGGAATACTTCGAAAATGTGTTCTTAATTGCAAAAGTCACAATGAAAGCAACTACAAAAAATTATGAATTAAAATAGATGTATTTTTAATTGATCCGATTAAGGATAGTTACGAGTAACGGGTGAATATTATTATGTTAGAACAACTTCCTTATCTACAAATTTGCTTTCAAATTCCTCAGTTTGCTTTATAAGAACCTACTATACGCATTTATTTTTAACTAGTGAACTTGCAGTGAACCCAAAGCCAGATATATTTATATTATTAGTATACAACTTATCGTCACACTATATAAGAGCAGGCAAAGTAATATCTTTATAGCGCACTTCGGCTGATATCTTTAGCGGAAAGGGTTAAACATAGTATAAGTCAGTGGACTTGTTTAACGCGCAACTGCGACTTGAACGTCAACAAATCGAATTACCATAGCATCAACTACATATAAGATGCAGTTGAAAAGATTTGCCAAGTGGTTTGGCAATCATAGCAACGCCTCTTTAACTGTCTGTCAGACTGTGTAGCTGTGATGTTGTTCAGGTGTTGTTGTTGTTGTTGTTCGTGTGTTGTTTTGTTGTCGGGTTGTTTTGATTGTCAGGTTGTTTGGCTGTCACGGCAAGATTTTGGTTGTACGTGAAAGTCTCTGCTAAAAAGTGCACGAGTGCATTGCGACAGATATTCAGATGTGTGGGAAAGTTGCAAACCAGACGACAGACGAGAGACTCCAGACAACTGCAACTGCAACTGTAAATGCAACTGCATCTTAGACGGCAACGACATCTTGGTTTTTTGCTTATAATGTCTTTATCTGATGCAGGCAACGACGACGACGACGCATCGACTTGGCTGCCACTTAATTAACATGTTGTTGCAACAATGCACGCAAATAACTTCATCTCTTTGCAATTGTTTCTTTTTTCTTTTTTTTTTGCAATGCCATGCAATCGACTCTCATAGTCTACTGTAAGACGCAATTCCATTCCGTAACTGGTTTCATTTGTGCTGCACATAGAATCTTGTTTATCTTAAGTTTTGCCTCGATTTTCTTTTCTTTCTCGCTCAACTTTTGCTTTGAGTTTCAAACACACTTTTTATCACGCGCATTGTGTGTATGTTTTTTTTTTAGTTTCTTTTATTTTTCTAGTGAGTTTGCAGTTTTTGGTGTTGAATCCAAAACAAAAAAACAAAACCTAAAAAAAAATTGTGTTTTCTGCACTTTCATTCGATTGAAACTTAAGCCAATGCCATTGTACGCGTTTATATGATCACGTTAGCTCATATTCCGCATTATTTGTATAATTCAAAAGTTATATAAAGTTGGTGAAGAGCGAAACTGTGAGGTGAATGAAAGAAACTGGCGCTTTGTCTTTTCGCCTAAATGCCCCTTGACTTTTCGACGAGTCTTTTGTGAGAAAGAGACCCAAAGATAAAGACAGAGAGAGAGAGAGAGAGAGCGATAGCCTGAGTTGCTCTTTGTGTGTCAAGCAAGGACAAGTAGGCTATTGTATGGTTTCCCAAATTTCTGCTGCCTCGAAACATGAGTGGCGAAAACAAAAGAAACGCATATATACAGGGTGCCAGCTAGGCACACACAACCTTGCCACAATTTTTTGCGTACCTGTTTTGCCACTAAGAAAATTTGTGTCGTTTCAACAACGCTATGAAGCTCTGCTCTTAATGGGGTTGCCAACAGCGAGAGTGTGTGCCATTTTACACACACATACACACAGGTAAATGCGTTGTTTACACTCGAATGCATTAGATCCACCGAAAAAAAAAACAAATAAGAAACCTAAAGTCGAGTGTGCTCGACTGTAAGACACCCGGTTCCCATATTGAATAATAACAAAACAGAGCGGTCGGTATTCTTGGGAAAATGTGCCAAATTAATATATCAATAATATACTGAAATATGCCGAAGGCTATATTTGGTATTTCTATGTACTTTTGTATTCAAAGCGAATTTAGTCGATCACGCTCGACTGTGAAATACCAGCCATATTAAATAAAAGTAAAACAGTGTAGTAATATTCTGAAAATATACTAAATTAATGTTCTATATACCAAGGGCTATATTTGGTATATCGATGTACTATTACATTCAAAATTTAATGAAATATACTAAAATATAAAAAAATAAAATATACATATATTGAATATACATAATATTCAAAGCGTATATTTTAGTAAAAGCCAAACAGTGCGGTATTATTCTGAAAATATACCAAAAATATACGAATATACCAAAAAAATACTTGATACGGTATTGTTCTGAAAATATACCGAATTAATATAAATACTAAAATATACTACACACTATATTTGGTATATATAATATTACTATTACATTGAAAATATACCAAAGAGTACAAAATAAGCTGGATCTCTGAGATCCAGGGTTTCATACGGACATCGTATGATGTCTGTTACATTCAGTTATAATACCCTTCTGCCTTGTGGGTAGCGGGTATAAATAACAAAAACCATAACCCCAGAGCACACAGTTAGCTACCCATTTAGCGTACTTTTATACAACGTGAATTCACGCGGAATCTTTAAACGTTTAGCTGAATTTAATATCCGGGTAAGCTTAAGTGATTTTTTTCTCTTTTATTTTTTTCATCTTTTTTTTTCGGGAGCATACACATATATCATGTGTTTATGTGTGTGCAGATAGAGAAGGGATATTATGTGGTCTCTGAGTGTGTGTGTGTGTGTGTTGTGCTTTTAGCTGGTAGTACAATAAAAGTGTGGCGGGGGCAAACAACAAACAGCTAAGCCAATTGGTAATATGAGTGGGTCAGGACCTGCTGAAGCTGCTGGCTAAAAGGCACAATACTTATGTGCATAGTGTTGTGTATAGTATTGTCGCTAAAGAATGTACATAGTACTCGGTTTTGTTCTCTACATCTCGCTCTCACTCACTCACTCACTCTCTCAGACTTTTCTGCCAGGATATTGCCAAAACACAAGCGTTCTTTTGCCTATCCTTTGTGAATTTTCAATTGTTCTGTGACCACAAATAGTTTCGCCGAAAAAAAGACGGGCTGCGGGCTTGGACCGAGTAAACAATGGCACTACACAACTTGGTTAGCTGCATACAAGCGGGGCGGCGACACGCCCTCAAGCCAGCTCTCAGTCTGTGTATGTGTATATGTGTGTGTGAGTGTAATTCTAGGCCAACATAATATGCATAGGCTGGTTCCATATTTATATTTGCATAGTGCGGAAGATCTAAGACTTGCTTAGCTTGTCGTGACATCACAACAATTTAAGAAATTTTAAACGAGACATTTATATATTTAAATTCTATTTTATTTTAATTCACTTAATGGTATAAAAAATAACTTCATTATCTTCAATATTCATATTCATATTTCTTTGTATTTGCAACAATTTAATATATTTAAAATATCACATTTTATGTATATGTATATATATTATATATCCCTATATATCATAGACTACTTTAATTGGTAATTTCTAATTTAGTTAAAATCTATAATCCTTAATCCATCAAAAATGAATATGAAAATTCATGGAGTGCACTTTCTAGAAAAAAGAATCAAAATCTTAAGTCAGACTGAGTGATTTTGTTTTCATATTACCAAAATAATTTAATGAATTTAAAGAACTTATTTTATAGGCTACATCCTCATTTACATATATTAGTAATTTTTATTTTATATTATATTAATTAAAGGTATTTAAATATTCAATTTTAACAATCATTCTATATTTATTTATACATTGAATAAGAGACGTTCTAAAAAAGAGAATTGAAATCTTGAGTCATTCTTGAGAAATTCTCAATCATAATAAATAAAGTATTGAAAAACGAATTACAGATTGGCAATTCTGGCAACAAGATTTCAATATTTTATCATAGTTTAAAATTCACACAAAATTTCTAACTTCAATCTTAGTTTAGAATCAAAAACTGTCCAAATTCAAAACATAATGCTTGTTTCTTAAAAGAACTATTTTCACTGTTGATATCATCATGATTTAAGAAAATTGTCATCTTTTTTCTATGTAGTCTGTAGAAAATAGAGTTTCTATTAGAAACTTTCTATGCTCGTCTATATATTACCACAATTTAAGCAATATTAAACACAACTGTCTAGTTTCTTTATTTGAAATGAATTCAAGATATTAAAAACCCCAATTTTTGTCATATGAACTTCGTTTTTATATTTGCAAACCATTCTCGAAGCTCGTCTTCGATTTGCACTAACTTAAGGCATTTAAGAAAACACTTTATTTTTTATTTTGGGGGGTCTGCCGCACAATTGTTTTCTTTGTGCCAAGTCGTGTTTACTGAACCCAACACAACTGTACACAGAAATCACAGAGCGTAAATAAGTTGATGGGGTTGTTCAATATGCGCGAGAAAAAAATATATAAAAAAAAAAATAAATAAATAAAGAATATAAAGAAAAGAAGCAAAGGAATGAAACCACGGTTGAATGCGACTCGGATAAGAGCAGGTACAATATACCACCATATAACATATATACTGCGAAAGGCGGAAAAATCAATCAATCAGCTAGCTAAGGTAAACAAATATTTAAAATGCAAAAGTAAAACAAATTTCACTCGCCTGCTTGCTTGACAGCAAAATAAGTCACACACAAAATACTTATATAAAGTAATTCAATCTTCCATCAAATGAACTCGAAAATTAACTCGGCAGAGGTTATCGAACTTCGATGGGTGGAGAAAAAGTCAGTGAGGAAACACTTCCAACCTCATCCTCAACCACAACATACAAATGCAGAATAATTTCATTTTATTGCGTAAAATTCTTTGCTGCTGATTGTCAATTTGAAGTGTCATATCTTTGGCAAAAAGATTCACTTATTTTATTTCATCGAGCACAGCTATGCAAATTATTTTTGTGTCACTTTGCACACTCTGTAATCAGTGGCAAACAGGAAAATAAAGGGCATGATGGAACGCAAGGAAGAGTGTTTATTTATTTTTTATTGACACAGCACAGAGGAAGATAAAAATTTGATAAATTACTTCCGGTCTATTTATCTCGTTACTGAAATTATCAAAAAGAATTTATAAATAGCTGAGAATGAGCATAATCAATATTAAATATTATTTTAAGCGAAGTCTGTATATTTCTTGAAGATAGTAAAATAAAGTTTACAAAATATGCTAAACACACAACGCGTTTAGTATTATAATTTATTATTTATATTATATTATATTTATATATATATATATATAAATATTTAATATTATTTTTAGTAGGTTCTGAAAATTTCAAAAGGATAAACCAAGAGTAGCACGACTTATAAACAGCAGACAATAAGTATAATTTTTAATATACTATCATTTACTATTTTTTTTAGGTCGGTTCTGAAAATATAATTAATATAGCCAATAACATTTTCATAATTTTAAGCAAGTTGAAAAAAAGAGCATAACTCTCAATATACAATGCTTCATTAAATATTATTTTAAGTGATTTTTGAAAGTCTCATGAAGATTGCCAAAGTCACACCTTAGCATATTTTGTAGTTCATGTTTAATATATCATCATTAAATATTAGTTTGAATACATTCTTAAAATTTCATACATATAGTCAACAACAATTCCTTAACTTTTAGAAAGCAAAGGACAATTTTTTTTATCTCATCATTAAATATTATATGATTTTAAATATCTTTCCAGAATTTCATAAAGATAGTAAACAAAATTTTGTAAATTAATTCATGTTTAATATATTTTGATTAAATATGATTTTAAATAACTTCTAAAAATTTCAAAATATAATCGACAACATTGTCTTAACTTTGAGAACAGCAAAGTCACACCTTACCATATATCTTAGTCTACGTTTAATATCTCATCATTAAATATGATTTTAAAGAACTTTTGAGAATTTCATAAAGATAGTACAAAACATTTTCGAAACTTTGAGTCACACCTTAGCATATCTCTTAGTCCAGCAGACTTTGCTCGAGTTTGTCACCTTTTCAATTGTTTTAAATTGCATATCGTCTGCGACGTGTTATACTTGAATAATAAAATCCATAAATAACTTGCTTTTTGGGTGCTCGAGTGTATTTCATATTTGCTCTTCCATTCTTCCATCCTTATTCAACTGAATCTCACACCGAATAGGTCAAATAGTCAAATGCTGGGAGTTCTGCAACTTGCTTTCTTGCTGAATTCCTTTTACGGAATCAAAGCAAAATATTTTTGCACAATTTGTGCAAGCAAAGCGTCTACGTGATGCTGTCCAGGGGCAGCTACGTGACGCTCGGCGCTGTCCAGGTGCAACCCAAAGGAAACAAGCAACAGAGGCAGAATTAGTTTTCCAACTGGGAACTGCGAATTGAGAATTGAGAACTGAGAACTGGAAAACTGGGCAGCAGTTGTTGTTGTTGTGCTTTACTCCCATGTTCACTCAATTATTTATTGCATTATAAGTTGTTATTGTTTTTGATACATTCGTTTTGGGTGCTCTTTGCCTTTGCCTTTGACTTTCCACTTGTGTTGCGTTGCCTTCGTTCATGTTCGCCTTGAACCACGTCCAGGCGTCAATTAGTTAAGTGAAGCAAACCAATTGCAATTGCTGGCACTAATGAAAGATATATCCGTTCTTTAGCAGACTCAGATCCAGACGCAGACCCAGACCTCAATTGCATTCACACATGTCTCGAAACTTGACAAAAAAAATACCAGAGAAGAGAGATGCAAAATGCATTGCTGCAATGCTTTTGAATAATTTATTCAGTGGAATTGCCGTTACGCCTGCCAACACTTCTTCAGTTCCTCAGTTCTTCAGTTCTTGTTGAATGCCAAAGCCGGGAGTTCTTATAGAGCACAACTATGCTGGATTTTGAATGCAGTCAGTCAGACAGTCCAGGGCAATTTTACAGCAGTCAACTTACCCATAAATTATCTCAATTATTGCCATTGAAATGAAACGAACGAAAGCAAAATGCTCTGGCAGCTTCACATGCTCGCCAGATGTTGCTGCAACGTGCGGCATGAAAATGTCAGATACTGCATGATTTCTCGGATTTAAAACATTTCCCCAATGCTCGGCTGATACCCTTGCCGATGGGCATTTTAATTGTGTCAGGCACTGCAGTGAATGAAGAAGCGTAAATTTATGCAGATTACTCGTATGTGAAGCGATCTTCGAGGGAAGCTTGTTGAATGAGCTCTAGAAGGGAAGTAATTTTCAGATCTATGACGAAATAATTGAAGTAATAATAAAGTATAGAATCTTGGCATTCAATTCTTAAATTTGAAGTTAAACGTTATAACTTATTGTGTCGTATATCATGTACTGAATGAAGAAGAGTCGCTTTATGAAGATTATGAAATGTAATCTTTGTTGAGAGCTTGAGCTTAGTTTCAAATCTATGACGAAATAATTGAAGTAATAATAAAGTATAAAATCTTGGTATTCAATTCTCAATCTTTAAGTTAAACCTAACAAACTTATTGTTTCGTATATCAAGCAGTGAATGATGAAGATTATGGAGATTGTGTGATGCGATCTTTAATGAATAAGTTCTTCAACGCAAGGAAGTTTCAAGTCTATGACGAAATAATTGAATTAGAGTCTTGGCATTCAACTCTCAAGTTTTTAATTAGACCTTAAGACTACCATTTCATGAAGTAATTAAATTGAGTCGTTTTATTATGTAAAGATTAAGTGAGCCGATCTTTAGTGAAAGGTTGTTGAATGAGTTATTCAAAGGAGGAAAGTTTAACATCTATAACGAAACAATAGAAATAATAATAAAGTTAAGAATATTGTCACAAAATTCATAAATATTAAATTAAACTATAAAAATAATCGACTCAAATATCAACTAATGAATAAAAAAGAGTCGCTTCATGTATATTATGTGCTATTTGAGCTCTTGAAAGGAAGCCAGTTTCAAATGTATGTCGAATTAAAAAAAGTAATAATAAAGTATAAAATCTTGCCATTAAATTAAAAAATATTTAATTAAACCACAGCAACAAATCTTGCTCATAAATCAAACATAAACTTCCGCTAGAGCATTTCAGCTTCGGCATATTAAAATCTATTTTTCGTGTTTTATTTGATTTTGTGTTTTTGGAACGGTCTCAATTTTATTTGGAATTGTCCAAATTAATGCGCACACATGGCGGTGCTTTTATTTATGTTTGTTTTGTTGTATGTAGTTCTTGTTGTTGTTATTGTGTTTAATGTTTGTTGATTTAAATATGCGTTCATATGTGATCCAATTGAAATTTTTATATATATTTCGAAATTGTATTCATTAGCCGGGGCATTATTGATGCGCAGACATGCTGATAAAGCCAATTGCGTGTGCATTGTATGCAAACATCAATTAGCCTAATACTACGTGATGTTATTAGTAATATGATTTAAAGTTAAAAGGCTCGCACAAAGTTAGTTGTATATTTATTTAATATTTGCTCTTTCATTGCATTTCACACACGCGGCTAATTGACTTTTGTGAGTGTCTCGAACAAAACATTTAATTGGATCGAATGACTGAACTGTTCGTCTGTGAACCCAACTTACAATTACAATTAACATCAGTTTCGTGAATGCTTCAATGGGCTGTGGGCGATTTAATCGGGATGGTGTTTGGGTGTCTTTTTTCCCAGACTTTCACTGACTTTATTTATGGTGTGAATTGTGCATGTGTAACACCGTATGTATGTGAGTGTGTGTGTGTGTGTGTTGGGCATTTTAATTGAAATTGCGTATCAAGCATTAATTTCATTTAACATTTCATGGGACAGCCGTCACGATTTAAGTTGGGTTCAACGTATTTGCGCACATGGCATGGCCCAAGGGAGGGGGTCTGACAGGCGCCTGTTAGTATGCAACAGTTTTTTTCTGCTGTTGCTATTTCAGTTTTTGTTGTTGTGTGTAACACAAACTGGACAGTTGAATGTGAAGAGCGAAGAAGTGATGGAGTTTGCTCGTTGCCCAGATAGCCTAGATAAAATTCATTTCACTTCAAGTGCTTTACGAGATGTGGCGATTGGATGAGAGCATGAGTGAGTGAGTTGATGAGAATGCTCGTTAGTAGCTTTTGAGAAGGGTAAACGAGCCTTTAAAAACTTTATATAGTTATTTATTAGTTTTTATTGTTGGAGAAGTTAAAGCTTAGAAAGGTTTTGTTTAATTTGGCAATTTTCTAATATGATGTAATTAACACCATTTTTGGTTTTAGATAAATTACTTATTACTTTAACTCTTTCAACTTTATTTGCACATCATTCATTTGTATTTTAGCCTCTTTAACTTGATTTGTTTATTCATTTGTTTTTATTCTGAGCAATTTTCTAATATGATGTAATTAAACCCATTTTTGGTTGCAGAGAAATTATTTATTACTGAATCTATAAGCCTTAACTTTTAGTGCTCGAAATGAAAATAAATAAATAAGTGAAGTTTAACGAATAGGATACTAAAGAATGGGGTAAAAATAAATGTAGCTATAATAATAAATAATTGCATAAGGATTACAAATAGTTATAGGTATATACAAATGTATAAGCCTAAACAGTTGAAATAAAATAAAATATTTCATATTCATGAATAAAATGATTAAATATTCATATACATATTTATATATACAGACTGTGATTGAAAACAAACAAATAAACTTAAAGAGCCTAAAATTCATATGATTGATGTTCACAACAGTTAATTGACAATTTTCTAATAAAACATAATTATTATTTGTGGTTCTAAAGTAATTATTTGTTATTAAAGCTATTTCAACTTTATTTTTATTCTTTACAATTTTAATCGTTTAAACTTAGATAAATTTTTCATTACTAGCACTAAAAGCTAAAGCCTAAAAATGTTTATTTTACAATTTTCTAAAATGTTATATCTGTAACTATTTTAATACAAGTTGAAGTTCATTATTCCTTCGAATCTCTTTAGCCTCTTTAACTTTATATAGTTATTAATTTGTTGTCATTCCCAGCTTCAAAACATAAAGAAATTATTAAAACGTTTTTAAATAATATTTACCATTTCATAGTGTGATATATTAAAAACTTTTTTTTAAAAACTGTTTTTAATTCTAATGTAGTTATTAGAACATTATTTCTAAAACAATTCTTATTATTTTCACATCTGTCCTCTGAGGTTTTTATTTAGAATGAAAACAGTTTTAATATACATTCTTCCTTTACAATGTTATTACACCCACTTCCACCCATCTCTCGTGCAGGGTATTTAAACATATATTTTTATAAACTTAATTAAGCGTAACATGTTTATGCTTTTATTGAAATAATTTTTGCAAAAAAATAAATTATTGACAATTTAAAGCAGTTAATTCGCGCTGTTAATCGCTAAATAGATAACTGCGAATCTCTTTGACGTTCCCGGGTCAAAACAACCCGAAGCTGACCAGAAGGTGTGGAATTACTTGCGGCTGGTCAACATCAACATCAACATCAGCAACAACATCAACAAGAACATTAACAACAAACAGCATCTGCATCAACAAGATGCGATGCTTAATGTTTGAGAACTTTAAGCTTGTTTATTAAAAATAAAAACTCTTCTCATCTTCAGGTAGACGGAGTTTTTGGAAGTTGCCGCCGCTTGGGGGCTTCTCTCTCTCTTCTTCTTGCTCTTACCTCTTTATATTTGGCGTTGTTTTCGGTTTCGGGTTCTTTTTTGATGTTTTGTTTTGCTTATTTTCTGTTTGCTGTTTTACTTTTTGGGGTCTAAGCAAAAGTTTTCCACTTAAAGGTGAAATGGCTGCTACTAGTTTTCGGCTTGTTCAAGCTGCCAGTTGCTTCCCGGTTGCCGCTGTTGCTGTTGCTGCTGTTGGTTGCTCGTTGTTGGTTGCTGGTTGTTGGCTTGTTGCAAGTACTGCTCGTACTACATATTGTTGAAATGTTTTGTGGCTCTTGTGCCTTGTTGTTGTTAGTTGCTTAGTTTGTTGTAAATAAGTTTTTGCCTTTATTTGGTTTTTTTTTCTGTTCATTTTTTTTTTTTTTTTTTGGGGCAGCTTCTCATTGTACTTCATTTATGCTGCTGTTGCGGCATTTTGTGTAGTCCTTAAAAAAAATTTTCAACATAAATAGCTAAATTGCTTTTCAAGCAGCTTTTGTTTATTAGTTTGCTTCACTAATCCTTCAAGTAAAATTTTGCAGCATCCTTGCCACACACAAATTTGATCGAAATTCTCAACACTTGTTTGTGTTTGTGTTTGTGTTGTCGCAGATATTTATAATAAATGCAAATTAAATTCTTTGCAAATACACGCATATTTGTTTGTGTGTACTGAAATTTTATTCAAAAAATCATAAAGGCACAAACTTGACGTTGACGTTGCAGCTTCATGTTTGTTTGTTTATTGAAGGGAATACTACGGAGTAAACACACAAATACTGAGAACTCTTTTCATTGCGTGGCACTGAGTGGCTTGCAGGATGGAGATGGAGATGGTTGTGCGTTGTACGTTGTACGTTGTGCGAGGCGTTGTTGTCGTAACCCAGATAACGATAACGTCACAAACAGCAAACAGGAACCAAGAGAGTTAGAGACTGAGAGAGTTAGGGGCAGATGACTTGCACGTGAATTAGCAGAGACAATAGCCCATAGCAATGCAAAAACCAATTAAATGTGAGTGTAGCTGCCAGTTCCAGAGCACAGACACACACACACACTGACACACAGACAGCAGACACCGACAAGTCAGTGGCATAGTGAATCTATATAAGGTGTCGCATATGTGGGCACAGAATTCATGGGCTTGGCTGCTGGGCCAAGTTATCTGCTCCGCATCAAACAAAAGCTATACGAAAAGCAATCAAACAATAAAAGTAGTTGCTGTCCAAAACAACAACCTGCCACGCCCCTTTACGACTGTCAGACAAGGACTAGGAGTGTTTTGGTCGTCTCTGGTCCGCTCTGCTCTGCTTCGGTTTGCTTCGCTTCTGGTCTGGCTTTCTGCCTGCCAAATGCCACACAATGGCAATGACAAATTTATGCGCCGCACGTTGTTCAGCATATCCTGCCTCACACACACACACACACTCACACTCACACACTTGCACATTCCCATTGCAATTAAAGTGTGTGTGGCAGACAAAGGTTCGCCGCTGTTGCAAGTGCCTGTCTATGTTTGAGCCTAGAGATCAGTTGCCCCAAAATGAAGTGCATGCGAATTGCAGCGCACTTTTTTATTGCCGTTACCCATATAGGGTAGAAGGGTGTTATAACTTTGTGCTGGCAGGAAATGTATCTAACAGGCAGAAGATGTAGCTCCGTCCCCAAAAAGTATACGATATAGCCGTATCCGTCTGTCTGTCTGTCCGTCCGTATGAACACATAGATCTCAGAGACTATAAGAGATGGAGCCATAATTTTCTTGGACAGCATTTGTTATGTACAAAGGCCGATGAAGATTGCTTCAAATTGTTGCCACACCCACTCCCGCCCCTGCGAATCAATAAAAATCGGATAACAAGCGTAATTTTGAAGCTAGAGTAGTGAATTTTGGTACATACAATAATAACTAGAATACTTACGATTTCTGAGAATTTTATAGCGATCGGATAAAAATAGAAGACATTTAAGAAATACTTCTGTGTGGCAAATTATGCCTGCTGCAATTGGGCTTTATCTGCGTTATCTGACAATCTATTTCGAATGTATTACTATATTAATATAGCAAATTATACCTATAATAATTTAATATGTGTAGTTACAATAGTATTTGGTATATTTTTAGTATTTTTGCGGTATTTGGTATATTTTAAAAATAATACCTCACTGCTTTGCTTTTATTCACTATGGGTAGATGGTGTTTCACAGTAGACTTTGGTATATTTTAAGTATTGTGATCTGTAGTTTTTTCAAACTATTACCATACCGTTTTGCTATTAATTAAAATGTGTAGCGGGTATCTCACAATCGAGCACACTCGACCGTAGCTTTCTCACTTGCTTCGCAACTGAATTTACGACTGTGAAAAACTCCAAGGGATTAATTAAAAAATTTACTGCGCAGGTTTTGTGGGGTTTTTGCAGCAAACCAATTTGCCGACTTGATCAAAACTATTTACAAATCCAGCAATTTTCTAGCTGCAACTTCGAAATTGCATAACTAACACAAGTGCCAGCTGCCAACACGTATCAACGTATAATGGGCAATGACTAAAGGAAGCGAGAAAGAGTTGAAAGAAAGAGGAGCTTCAGGGTGTCCCTTCAGGCAACTGCAGTGCGGCCAGGCGCAGAAAGGCTCAGCCGGAAGCAACTCATGACAATTAAATGCAAGAAATTGCAATACTCAACCAGCTGGAAAGAGAGGCACTGTCATTGTGCAAAAGAAAGAGAGAGAGAGAAAGCTAAAAATAGAAGAAACCAAGAGTAATGATTTGAAGTAGTTGTGGAAAATGCAGTTGAGCGGAGGCAGAAACAATTTGATACAATTAGATTTTACAATTTTCATTTCAAAGACATTACAACACGTTCTCTGTAGCACAGTGTAAGAACACTGGTCAACAGCAGTAGAACAGTAACACAGCATCACAGCAATTGCAACAGCAACAGCAACAACAACAGCAAAAGTAATAGCAACAGCAGTTGCGGTAGTAAACTTGCAATCTAAATGGCCAGGCTTAAAGTTTGCTGTTGCTGTTGCCTTTTCAAGTAGCTGCTCGGTTGACTTTTAATTTCACAAAGTTGCAAATAAAGCAAAGCAATTAGTCCAAATTGAATGTCGACTCTGGCAACTTGCACAAAATATATACGAGGTCCTAAGTTTATAGTCAAAACTTTGCTGTATTTATGGATTTGCTAATTATTAAATTATGGCAAAAGATTTTTGTATTTAATTTTAATCAATTGAAACTTAATAATGATGGAAGTGGATAGATTAATGAGTTGGGAAAAGTTTGTTAAAATGTGATGAATGAAATTTCCGCATTCGAAATTTCGAAATTATGAGATTGCTGTTAAATGTTAAATTCATTTTCATATTTCATTAATTAGTACATTCAGTACAGCAAAGTTTTCTAATATACTAAAAAGTCTATATAAAGCAATATTTGACAACAACATTAAAATAGCCTTAGTAAAGATCAGAGCTTTGCATATAAATACACAAATTATTAAAAAGTTAATTCAGTCGGTGTTAAATATTGTTAAGTGTCGACGTTTTATTATAAATTCAAAACTTTATACAGAGAGAAAAAATCTATATTGATAAAATCTTAAATCAAGATTTTTTCGATCTTAAAAAGAACAAAGAAAGAAAGAATTTGGGCTCAAACAATCTTAAATCATTTTAAGATTTTTATGCTGTATTTGCACTTTAAGATTAAAAAGTTACCACAAGAATATTTTATCTTAAAACAATATATTTTTGTTGAAAAAAATTTTAATTCAAGATTATAGACTCTTTAGACTCTTGAAACTCAATTTCAGGATGTATCTTTTTAATTAAGAACTTTAGATAAGGAGATATTTAAAGCCAAAAGTTAAGACCAATGACTCAAATATAAATTCAAATATCTTAGAATATAACTTGAAATTATGTGTAAACAATCCAAAGATTATGCTTTATAAAACCTTAAGTTAGATTTAATTCTTAAATTTAAAGTTACACACTTCTTACACAATTGTCTTGCAAAGTAATTGGATTTCAAATGGAGATTCTAGTTAAGAATTTTTTTCGACCCCTACACTTAAATCTTCTTAACGATTTCAAAAGAATTGTAAACTTTAAATTCCCTCTTGGTTCTTAAAACAACATCTCTCAATTCCATTATACTTATTTGCATGTTTATGAATAAAATATACATAATGAAATGTGCGAAGTATTTGTTATTTGAGCACGCTCTTCCACGCTGTTATTATTGCGTGCATAATAAATGTTTACTTGAATTTGAAAACTGTTGCTTTTAAACATTATTTGCTAGACAAACTGCGACCGCAGCGCGTCTCTAATGTAAGTTTAAACATCGATTTAAGATTCACTTAAAGTTGTGTATGCTCAACGTGATTTTGTAGAACGAGTCACTTTAAATGCTCAGTTCATTTCTGGGAAAGGGAACACTTTAAAACGAGTGGCACACGTTGGCCTGGTTTATACATTGAGGTAACAAAGTGCAGAGCTCAGTGTTCGCGGACGAGGTTATCTACCGTTTTGTGGTCGTCGACTCATTATCTGCATTGTCATTTTAATTTCAGATTTTCGTTTGTGATTCTCTGCGAGCAGGAAGAGCACATTGCCAGGCAGCAAGAGTAGCAAGCAGCACCAGCTGAAATGAATCTCTTAATAACATCCGCGCCCGCACGGGCGTCGTTGCTCCATTTCGTGCTGGTCACATTGGCGCTGATGCCAGCGTTGATTTATGGCCATGGTCATCATGGCAATGGCAATGGCAAAAAGCATGCCATCGCACTAACCGAACTCGCCCACGGTGCCCACTTGGTTATGGAGACCCATTCGGGTGAGGTGCATGTTCGTCCAGCTCGCGAAGCATTGCCCGAGGAAGCAGCAGCTGCACCATCCGCTCTGCCCGTGAGTGGGTCAACTGTGGGCGGTGGTGTTGGAGGTGGTCAGAACAAGCGTGTGAAGAACAATAATAAGAAATCAAATAAAGCACAGCATCAGATGCAGCATGCCGGAGGCTCTGGTCGTCGCAGTGGCTATAAGAAATCCGCCCAGCTCAATGGAGAGGAACAGCAACAGCAACAGCAACAACAACAGCAGCAACAGGGACACCACAACAATGGCAAACAGCAGCGACAACTGTCCGTGCAGCATGCGCAACGCGAGCATCAGCATCGCACAGGCAAAAGATCAGGAGCCAAGAAGGCAACCGAAAAGGGTGAGCGCTAAAAAATATGTGGCATACTTTTAGGGGCAAATGGCATATCGAAAATATATTTGAGCTAATATTTGTATGTGATTTACGCTCAAGTTGTAGGCCGGGTAACTAAATCATAACTCAAAATAGGCTAATAAACAACTGTAGAATGAAGATTTATCAGTTATAATTAAGGCAAAACAGCGTCTGAATAGCATAAGAGCTAGCAAGAGAGAGAGAGAGAGAGAGAGAGAGCGGGAGCAAAGTCGACAAGCATACGAAATACCCTACTCAAAATTGGCCCAAATATCTAAACTGCTTTGGCATTTAAATTCATGCTTTTAATATAAAATACACATGTACTGTAGACAGGATACAGAAGGATACAAGGATACGTACATGTGTGTGTATACTTTTAGTGTATGTTGAATACGTTGAATGGTCCTTATTATTTCCGGCTACAAATCCTCAAAAGGTAGTTGGCGCCCAAGGCAAGTGACGCATACAAACGACTAACTTAACAGAGGTTTTACATTAACACACACACACACACACCCCGGCACACACACACACACACTCATTCACTGTGTGGTCGCATACTAAATTAGGCATCTTTGTGGGCAGCACACACAGTCTGTTGTCGACTGTGGATATTGCGAAATTGGGCATTATGCGAAAGGAAATGGTCAGACAATGAGATGTAGGACATCAAGCACGATATCCACAACAAATAGCTAAAACAATTTTCTTACATTTTAAAAAAGGTTTACTGACATCCTTCAAGCTTTACCTACTTTATCTTTGCCCGCTTCGATGCTCACTTTTGCCGTCGCATTTACTTTGAATAACAAATAATAACTTCATACGTATGCACACACACAATTCGTATGTGTTTGGCATATATATCTCATTCACAGGACCGACCTGTCGCTATACGAAGAGCTCATGGACGGAATGTGATGCCAAGACCAATATGCGCACGCGTACTCTATCGCTGAAGAAGGGCGAGTCCAACTGTCTGCCCACTCGAACCATGCAGAAGGCCTGCAAGAAGGGTAAGTCAAAGAGATACTTAAGCATACGAAACTGTCGGTTTCGGATTAGCATTTGCCTTGATTAAGTTGCATACTCAAGGCATTAACATACCATATAACATTATTGAATTGGGCCTCCTTGATTTTTGTATTTGGTTAACGGATGCTCTCAGAAAATTAACATTGACTTAACATGTAAATCGGTATTGAACTTCTTTGCTGATTATACATCATCAACGTAAAATCACTTCTTCGGGAAACATTCTTCATTTAAGTGTGATTTAAAAGAAAGCTTTATTTTGTATATTGTCATATGTAACATAGATAAAATGCTCTTTATTGCGCATTTCAATTATGACTAATTTAGGATTCATTTAAACCATTTCTCCAATTTTAAGATTTGCATAAAATAAATGGATTACTGTGTTGTTGATATGACTAGCTTTAGTAATATAAATTCTATATCAATCAATTACTTTAACAACAAGCCTTTTCTTCATCAAACTATGATCAATTCTATCAGACTCTATTTCGTTTAAAAAGATTCCTTAACATATTTTTAGCAGCCACAACGTACATAGTTAAGCTAACATTTCTTTAACATAAATCCATTATTTTGCTGTTACTTTCCAGCTTACGATGGGTTGTTAACAGAAAATTAATATTGATTTAACATGCAAATCGCTATAAACTTCTTTGCTAATTGTACTTCGTCAACGTTAACTCACTTCTTCGGGAAACATTCTTCATTTAAGTCTGATTTAAGATACTGTTAAAACATTGATTAGCCTGTTACCAACAGCTTTTTCTAGAGATAGAAGCAGTCTAAATTCTGTACAATTAAGTTTGATTTAAAATTCATGTTCAGTATTTTCCAATTTTTGAAATAAACATAACATAAATCTATAAAATAATGTCAGTAGCTTTAGTAACAAAATTCCAATCAATCACTTACTTAAATAGTAATTAACTTCAGCTAATAATCACTTTAGTCAGATTTTTGTTTCTGCTAACAAGATTCCTTAACATATCTCTAACAGCACCAATTTGTACAGTAAAGTTAACATTTATTTTACATAAGTCGTTTATTTTGCTATTACTATTTCAGCTTGTCGCTACGAGAAGAGCCCCTGGTCGGAATGCATTGCTGGAGAGCTCACTCGCGAGGACAAACTGAAGCCATCCGAAGACGGCAGTCCACAGCCTAATTGCAAACCGGTGCGCGTTATGAATAAGAAATGCAAGTCTGGTGGAGAAAGGCAGTCAGCTGGAGGTGTTCGCTCCACCAAAGAGCGCAAGCACAAGGAGAAAGGTAATAAACAATATACAAAGTATCCACAATCAATCATTTAACTCAAAATATTTTGCAGGCACTCGTCGTACATCGCCTCAGGCTTAAGCAGACGGTCATCAAATCGTCAATCGATGTAAATCAAAGTATTTAGTAACAGCGCATTAACATTTTGTAGCAATAATTTTACACAAAACTTTTGACTAGCCGCAAGGTCAGTTCGAACAAAGTATCCATAATACACACATAAAAATAAATTGCTATTTTTATAAACATTTTAAGAAAACGCCTTCGTTGTTGTCTTTCATTTGGACCTTTATAAAATTGTTTATTTTATTTCTTTGTAATATCATTTTGCACAAATGCTTGAGAATCTTTTTGTTTTGTTTTTAACTGCATTCAACTGCAGTCACAATAAATACGAAATGGGCGATAAAAATGGGCATGTAAAACAAAAAAGTTGAATGCAAATTATAAAGTTGATAATACACTACAATAAAAAACAAACAGAAAACTAATTAATTCTAATGGCGTGCGGCATTCGAGTATCTGTTGTCGCCGTTGGAGTAGCCTCCATTGTTGCCACCAAAGGAGCCGCCACCGCCTCCACCATAACGCATCATTGGCCTCTGATCGTGCATGCCGTTCATGTTTGTGTTTGATGAGTGGCCGCCGCGATTGCCGCCGTAACCGCCAAAACCATTAAATCTGGAACCACCGCTGTTGCCGTTCATCGAATTAAAACCGCCACCTCCACCACCTCCTCCATTATGTCGCCCAGAACCGCGACCGCCACGACTGCGTCCATTGCTGCCGCCTCCACCGGATTCTCGTGCAATGTACTCCAACTCAGGGTTCACATTCTGATTGGCTTCGCGCAGTATCTCAATCAGAGCTCGCGCGCATTTGGCATTTTTTCGCGTAAAGAACGCATAGGAAGTGCCAGTCGTATGCTTGCGTCCCGTGCGTCCAATCCGATGAATGTAATCCTCCGACGATTGGGGAAAATCAAAATTGATAACATACTTAATCCCGTCGACATCAAGACCACGCGCTGCCACATCTGTGGCCACCAAAATGTTTGCACGTCCACTGCGAAAATCGTTGAGCACATTGTCGCGATCCATTTGCGATTTGTCGCCATGAATGGAGCCGACGCCAACGCCAAAAGCATTGATAAATCGCGCCAGTTCATCGACCTTTTTCTTCGTGGCAACGAATATGATGATCTTGCCCGGTTCCCTGGCCTGATCGTAAATGTGTGAGAGCAGATCCTTCAATTTGCTGCCTTTCTCGTGCTCAGCACAAACTTCCACGTACTGTCGTATATTGTGATTGGCCGACAGCTCCAAGGAGCCAATGTTAATCTAATTGAACGAGTTGAATTATGAGTTAAAATCTCTACAATTTAAAGGGAAACTTCACCACTCACTTGCATATAGTTGCCGAGAAAATCTTCAGCCAATTGTCGCACTTCCTTAGGCCAAGTGGCGCTCCACATTAGAATCTGTCGATCGGGTCGTATTTGGCCAAGTATTTTGCGTATCTGCGGCTCGAAGCCCATGTCCAACATGCGATCCGCTTCGTCCAGCACAAGGTAAGTGCAACGTCGCAGATTTGTGGTGCCTCCTTGCAAGAAATCCAACAAACGTCCCGGAGTGGCAATCACAATCTGTACGCCACGTTCCAAATCGTTGGCCTGCTTGGAACGCGGTGCACCGCCGAAGATGCATGTGTTGCGCACATATGCGTTGGAACCGAAATCATTGGCCACCGATTGGATTTGTTGGGCCAGCTCTCGTGTGGGCGCCAGCACCAGAGCAATGGGTCCATCGCCACGCTTTAACGGCTCCTGCCCGTTGATGTGTACGATGGCGGGCAAGATAAATGCCAGCGTCTTGCCCGAACCGGTTTTGGCAATACCCACGAGATTGTTGCCTGAGATCACAATTGGCCAGGATTGGGCTTGAATTGGAGTCGGTTCTGCGTAGCGTTGACGTTGTATCTCATGCATGCAATAGTCCGGGAAGCAGGCCTCATCGAAATACTGTATGGGATTGGGCGCGGCACCACGCACTGTAATCTGATGCTGGCCACGATAACGTTCCACCTCCTGTGGTGGTCGATTACGTGTTTTCGGGTGCTCCTGATAGAAGTTGCGCTGAAACGGTTGCAATCGCATGTCCGACCAGTTGACATTGTGCAAACCTAAAAAGGTCAAGTATGGATTAGATAACCGTAGATAATGAGTTATGAGATTACTCACTGTTAAAGTCATCGTTCACTGCACCAGCTCCACGATTTAGGCCGCCACTGCGACGTTGACGACTCTCGATGCGTCCCGAGCGTACTAAAATATTTTATCAGCTTGTTAAATATGCTTTATAGATTAACATGACACTCACCTCCACCTCCACCACCACCACCACCGCCTCCAAAGCCACCGAAGCCTCCAAAGCCACCAAAGCCCGAACGTCCTGTAATAATTGATGAGCTCAATAAGAAAATTGTGTCGATTTATTGTTTTTGTAAGCTTGAGTAATACGTACCACCTCCGCCGCCACTTCCACCTCCGCCACCGCCACCAAATCCACCGTGTCGAGGTGGCGACATAATTTACTCTCTAAGCAGAGCGGCTGAGGCACAAACGAAACAAAAAAAAACGTAATAATTGTTTTGAACCTGCCCCAGCTTTTGTTTGGCTTTTCTCTTCTTTTGCTAAACTTAACCACAACACAAATTATGCTTAGCAGTTTAAAATAAATTTTATATAGTTTCTATGCTGACAACGTAACAATACGATTTAATATGAATTGTTTAAAAACAGCTTCAAAAAAAATTTGCACAGTTATGTGTGCTTTGTTGTTTGTAGAGGTGGAGAATCATCGTTGACACTATCGATATATCACATTTTTTGCAATACCTAAAATATCGATTGCTAATGACAAACATCGATTTTCTTGAAGTGCGTGCGTATTGTAAAGTAGTCGTTATTACAAAAATTTAATTTTTAGCTGAGTGCGGACATTATATTTACAAAAAGTGATCCATTTAATAAGTGTTAACATTAAACTTAAAGAAATCTAAAAATTAACATCTAGTTACGGTTTTAGTGCAATATTATAAAATTTCCAATGGTTTGCAAAACACGCGCGGAGTTGCAATCATCTTGGCGTCATTTTCACCGAAATCTATACGATTTTAAAACAGTTTAATTTGCATTCGACTGTCCTCGTCGTACTGCGTAAATAATTGTCAAAATATAATCAATAATTTGTGAAAAAGTGAAATTTAATAATAAGTAACGGCATTTATATCATTCTAATTGTGAAGAAAGAAAATTCGGTGAGTGACAGCAGCTTTAAATATACCAAAAAAGACTTCTGGTATTTTTTAATTATATAGCAACAGTTATGTTTTCATTGTGTTGCGTTGTACAATTTAAAATTTTGTTTGTTTTTAAAACCCTTTCGCTCTGTCGTTTTTTGTATTTATGTTTATTCTTTGCAATCATTAATTATTCAACCACATTAACTGTTTTCAACGATATGGCAACTCTCACGCAACTTTGCAAAGCGGCAGCGCGCTTGGCTAAAATTTAAATACCGAGTTGGCAGCTTTTTATAAGCGCGGTAATATTTGAAACTGCGAGTAACTTCAACTTAACGAAGACACATTGTAGCAATCGTTATTTACCTGTCACCGCTGTTAGTTTTTGGGGAAAGCTACATAAAAAATGTGTAAAATTATCCTCGGTTGAATTATACAAAAATGTCAAATTTATTAGTGGCCATTTCGTTAATTTGAATATCGAAAAATAGTCTTATTTATTTGAATCGGCAGACAAACGTTGCAGTTTAGCAAATGACTCCAATCGCAATAGGGCGTATGCTATATAGGGGCGCACGCTTCAGCCGCAAGCTAATAAACACATCTCGAACGCTCACATCGGGATTATGGCAAACCATGATCAATAGTGTCATGTTCAACACGCAGGCGGGCATCAAATGCACAGAGGATAGAAGAGGGGCGAGTAGTATACCACATTGGAGTACGAGTACGAGTATTTATAGCAGTTACATTGCTCGCCCAGAGCGGATGTATTTCGTTCATCGTTATTACTCGACATGCGAGAAAACATCGACGCAGATATTGTCAAAACTATTTCCGCAAACATCGATGGAGTTGGATGACGAGGAGAGTCGTGCGCGACGCAAGCGAGAGGAGGAGGAAGAACTGAAAGAAATGGAGCGCGCCTGGCAGCGTATGAAAATTGGATTCGCCTTTTTTGGCATTGGAGGCGTACTCCTTTCATTTTGGGCTATCTACTTCTTTGGTAAGCCAACCGTCGATGAGCAGGGCAACGAGATGATCGATGAGTTTAGCGCACTGCCAACGATGCAACAGTATTTGGCACGCACGTTCAAGTCCTTTAATCATTTCCAACGGTTCATCCAGGAGCCTTCGAGCCAAAAGCTACTGCCTGATCCGCTCCAGGAGCCATACGTACAGCCACCCTACACGCTGGTACTCGAGGTGAAAGATCTGCTAATCCATCCGGATTGGACCTATCAAACGGGCTGGCGTTTTAAGAAACGTCCCGGCGTCGATGTCTTTCTACGCGAGTGCTCCAAATATTTCGAAATCGTTGTGTACACCGCTGAGCAGGGAATGACTGTTTTTCCATTGCTCGACGCCCTCGATCCTCATGGTTATATCATGTATCGTCTGGTGCGAGATTCCACGCATTTTGTGGGCGGACATCACGTCAAGAATTTGGATAATTTGAATCGTGATCTCAAGCGTGTGGTCGTCGTTGATTGGGACAAGAACTCGACGCAAATGCATCCGGGAAATACGTTCTCGATTCCCCGTTGGTCGGGCAACGATGATGATACCACTTTATTCGATCTGATATCATTTCTGAGTGTGCTCGGCAGCAGCGATGTGGACGATGTGCGTGAAGTCCTGCATTATTACAATCAATTCCAGGAGCCAATTGCCCAGTTTCGTGAGAATCAGCGCAAGTTATCGGAACAAATGCAGGCGGATGAAATCGAGAAACTGAATAAACCAAAGCCCATGGTTAAGAACTGGTCGCGTGGTTTTATGAAGCGTTGAGAACAAAAACACTTCACTCAAGGGGAAAAGCCTTTCACTCACTCTCTCTCTCTCTTTTTTTGTGGGGGCTTTTCGAATTCTACTTTACGTTCCTGTTGCATTGTTGTGACTTAACAAATGATTTCTGAAAGAGATATATATATATATTTAAGTATGATAAAAACAGAAACAGTTCAATTAGTAGATTAGTGAAAACTGTCTCATTTTATTTTATATTTTATCTGTTACCATTTTATGTCATTAATTTATTTTGAATTGTGTTGCACAATTCTTCTCAAAGTTGTTCATGATTACGGAACTGCGGAATCTGTAGCTTGAACTGCAATATCAAGTATACGCTGCCTTTGTCTTTTGATCAGAGAGGTCTGCTATATCAAGTATGTATATTTCATAGGTCTATTAAACCATAAATAGTCTTTTATAGGTAATAAGCTAGTTAAATTACTTTTAATTTCATTTTTGAAGAGCTGCGCTGAATTGGATCAAATTCTTAATTTTCGATTTAACTTCTTGGCTACTTTGTGAACCTCTTAAGCGGTGTAAGAACAGATTTTTCTTTTGAGATGGGAAACTTACATATCAAAAACCTGATAATTTTCACTCACTTATTTTCAATATCCACCTAAACCTCTCTGTATCTTAGTACCGCATAATTTAACCGCGTTTCCACGTTCCTATAATACATTTAGTCAGTTATTTAACTTGGAATTTGATTTGTTTATTTGCAAAAGCAAATATACGTTCTACATTTCTTATTTCTGTGGCAATCAAAGCTGAAACTGACAAATTTGTAGCTTTGTTAATTCGTAGATCAGAATTAATGGTTTAAGAGCCGACTGACTACTCTGTTTCTCTCATTTATTTTCAATAGCAAACTAAAATACTCAAATTTGTGTTTTGGAAGCTCCTAGCTCAATTATTAGAAGACCTTTCTTTCCTTTACATATTTAATAAGTAAATTAACGTGTAAATTCTCTCATTTATTTACAATATCAAGTACACGCAATGTAGGCCACATATATTTTATGACCAAAAAAGAAACTCAAATCTTTAGGTTAGTTGCATATTTTTATTTTACATATACAATCAAAACCGTAACTGTCAAATTTGTAGCTTAGTAACTTCGTAGATCAGATAAAATGGTTTGAAAGCATACTGTTCTTTTGGATCGGTAATCTTGTATTCAAATACCTTTCAATAGCAAACTGAAACACTCAGATTTCTATCTTAAAAGCTCGTAGTTCATTTCTCTCATTTATTTGCAATATCAAGTATACGCTATTAATGGCAAATTTCTTTTATGACCTAACCCAAAACTGTTAAACTGTCTCCTTAATTACTTCGTAGTTCTCAGTTAGTTAGTTAGTTCAGTTGGAGACTTTTTTTTTAGATATACAATGCGCCAAATGACTTTTAATTGCACTCATTTTCAATAACGAGTATACGCCCCACATGCCACATTTCTTAAATGATCAGCGATAAAACTATCATATCTATCTATCTATCTATCATATCATATCATATCATAGCTAAGTTACTTTACAGATCTGATTAAATGGTTGAAAGGGTAATCTTTCATTCAAATACATTTTAATATAATGTAGTCAGTTAATTGTACTTGTCTTTCAATTTCACTAATTTATTTTCAATAGCAAGTATACGCCCCGGGTGATTTCGCTTAGTTACTTCATCCATTGGCAAATTCTCTGAGTACATATGTGTATATTATATTTCATCTGCTAGCCAAATAACTTTTAATTTTTCTTTGAGTATCTATGTAATCCATTTATAGCAAGTATACGCCCCGAATTACACACTTAATCATCATATGGCATTAAACTCTAGCGCATATTCGAGTTTCTTGAGCTGTGCATTGATCTGAAACTGAAGAATCTGCAGCTCATCTTCTGCGATGAGTTCACTTACACCTTCTTTCGACTTTAGCATACTGGAATGCATCAAATCTCTGACAGTATGAAAAGTCGCTTGCTCTCTTTTTAAATTCTTGCGTATTTCAAACTGCAATCTCTTCACATTGGAAATTTTACGAGAGCGCGCAAAGAAATCCAATTGCCGCTTACAGGTGTAGAGCAGCAGGAATAGCCAAGCTATGAGCAACAGGACAAAGAGATACGGCGAATCCATGTTTGAATTGTAAAGTGGTTTTAACTGAAATCGAAATCTATATAAGTGACACTGACACACAAACACACAACGCGACACGAATAATTTCTCCCAGAGCGGAAGCAAATGTTAGAATGACAAATGGCATTCGCTTCGATGCTTGCTTGAATACACGTATTGAACGAATGATAAATGAATATTCACACTTTACACTCACCAAAAGTTGAATAAATTATGTATGATGAGAAAAGCAGCATCATTCATGCACTTTTGCCTTAATAAGTTGTATTAAATTTCTGTTTCTGCGCTGGTCCTAGATAAATATTTGTACAAATTCAATCATCGAACACCACGAATTTTTCACATTTAGCAAAAGCCATTTGAAAACAATAAGTCGCCTGATCGGGGCTGAGCTGGGGAGAGAGAGAGAGAGAGTAAAGCTTCATTGGCTCCTGGGGCAAATGACTTAGATTGTCTTGCTGCTGCTGCTCCACAAACACAAACAAACAAAAACTCACACACACACACACACATACACATTTTGTCTCTTTCTCTTTGTGTAAGTACTTATTTATTATTTTTACCAGCTGAAAGGCTATGTGGGCTGGCAAAGCTAGCGCTCCATCCTCCTTCTTCCGCTCTCCCTCTCCCTCTCGCTCACACTCACTCAGTCAGTCATTCAGTCTTGCCTGTCATCCATCCATCCATCCATCTATTCAATTAAACTCAAACCGTGCCCGATTCCTGGCATAAATTTCGTTATTTATCCCTTCAGTGGGCTGACCTCACATGCCGTTTATGTTTTTCGTTCGATTTCTGTGTGCACAAAAAAACGAGAACAAAACAAACTACAACAATGTTTAAGAATACGTCGCATTTCTGGGATTGGGTCGCACACTGAATATACCCTGTACAACATACATTGTTGTTATCTTATCTAAAATTCAAGAAGAAACGAATTTTTACACTGACAAAGACCATTTACTAAAATAATGAACATTCATCCTAAAAAAATGTGCCCTTGAAATAACACCACTTTAAAATCAAATGAATTAAAACTATGAACATTAATTTGAAAAATGCTCATAATTAAATCAAAAATACTAGTTTTAGAATTTAGTAAAGTTCTCGAAATAATTGAAATTTCCTTGAAGCTTTTATCTAACTGTTTTTGCTTATAGCACAGTAAGTCACGTTGAATAGCTGACTAAATAATAAAATATAAATATTAAACGGGTTAGAAGGCTACAGTCGAGTGTGTTCGACTCTGAGATACCCTTTACACATTTTACATAAAACAAAAGCATAGCAAAATATAGAACAATATCAATATACCGAATATATCTTTTGGAATATTTTATTATATCTGTTATATAGCCTTCGGTATATTTTAGAATTTTGCGAAATATGCAAGATATTAAATTTTGCGGTTTACTTTTGCATATACTGCAAAATAATTAAATATACCGAAGGTTATATACCGCAAAATACTCAAATATACCAAATCCTATATACTGAAATATATGGAGGTCTATATATCATATTTGGTATATCGATATTGTACTATGTATTTAAAATATACCATAGAGTACAACATATACCAGATTATCAGGCAAAGCAACTAAGAGTCAAACTAGCATAATTCGCATAGACACCAAAAACGAATAAAACAATAAATTATATTGCAATCATTTTTAGTCTTGTGGTCTTAAGAGTATAAGATGTTTTTATCGTATTGATAAGAACTTGGATTTCAATCAAATAATTTCAAAATGTTCATGTTTTTGACGAGACTTTCAAAATTATGGTTTTAGAACTTTTTTTAGCGAAATATTAGTTAGACCTTCAGTTTTTGCTTAATCTGCTCAGTCGTTGCCACCCTTTTAGTGTGCATATATGCTTACAGGGTATAAATACAAAAAGTAGAATAAAAGTTCTCTGCAAAAATTCATTCTATTATGTTATTAAGCTGCTTTTTGGTTTGATAGAAACTCTGCCAGAATGTCCATACAGTTTGTTCAATATATGAGCGAGTGTGTGTGTGAGTGTTGTGTGTGTATGTGTGTGTTTGTGTCAGTTATTTTTATATTGGTCATAGGTCAATGTGTAGCCCTTTTTTGACGAGTGCTAGCAAATTAAATTGTACAACTTGAACTGACAGGCGTATGAATTTTTCTTTAAGTTGGCAGTAGGCATTTTGATTTAATGAAAAACAATGCAACATGTAGCAAGCAGCAGCAGCAGGCAGCAAGCAGAAACCAAAGCCGCAAGGCTCACAATTGCCACCAAGGACAGCGGCAGGACAAACCACAGTCAGTGGCATATAATAAACATAATCAGCGTCAGATGAAGCGTAATGTTACATACATTTCTATATAATATATAGATGTGTATACGTATGTACAATTGTAGGTGCTAATATGCAAAACAAAGCAAATTTACGCACACAAACACGCACAGCAAATGTTACATACTTACTTTGCGTGTGTGCGTGTGTGTGTAGAGCTGCCTCACACGTGGCCAATTTAGCGTCGCCCACGCAAACTCAGCAACATGTTGCCGGCTTGTAAGTGTGTGTGCGAGTGTGTGTGTGTGCAGTTGACCACGTGCCAAAACAATTGGCAAACGACTTTTTCTCAACAATCAACAACAAGGTTTAGCAACAAGCGATGCGCAGCTTTAAGGGGAAAAGTTGCTGCGGCAACATTGAAGCTGCAACGAGTTGTAAATGTGGCCAAAAGGGATGCTAGGGATATCCGCCTTTATCCTTATCAAAGTGAAACAAATGCTTACTAAGGTAGTCAATTTAAATGCAAAATAAAGCATAATAAATTAAAGGCTTAAAAACATTATAAAAGTCTTTATTTTAAATATGGCTAATTAAAACTTTATTCAAATGTAAATTACTTTAAGTTACATTCGCACTTCCGCCTGGGCCTCAACAAGTACGCGCTTAAAGTTCTGCGCTGTCAACGTTGCGTATGTGTAATATGCAGCGCTGCGTTTCCACTCGCACTCGGAAATGTCAGAACCAGGCTGTGAAATCCAACGCATGCGTCGATGCTCTGAGAGAGAGATAGAGAGAAGATGCTGCTGCTGCTGCTGCAAGCCGAAGCTGCCTCACTTTCACTAGGCAAACGTCAAAAAAGCAGATAGCCAGCATTTTGAGTCTCGCGCTTTGAGTCGCATCTCGTTGTTTGCCACTAACTGGCACAGCGCCTTGCTTTTGCCGAAAGCTCCAACACGCACTGCTACCAACAAAAAAAGCAAAGAAAGAAAAAGAAGAAAAACTACGCTTGTGTTGTTGTGAGATTTACGAGTAAGTATATGGCGAAAAGCTTTTGGCAACGCCGCAACGCAAATTTTATTCAGTTTTGACGGAACGGACGTCGCGTTTGTGTGTCGTGTTCGCAGTTGTTTTGGCTCCCTCAACAAAAAGAAATATACAAAAAAGTGAAGAAAGATTGTTCGTATCTCGGAGTGTGCTTAGTGTGTTTGATAGTGTGAGCGTTGTTGTTGTCCGAGTAAAGGACTAAACTGTCACAGTGTTCGTGTCTTCTATCTTCGCTGTGCAACATAACAATAAAGCATCAGCTAAGAAAATTCAACAAACAAATTGGCGAAAATTAAAAGCCGCTCCCATTGGAAGCTGCTACATGCTTTGGTATGTGTGTGTGTGTGTGTGTTAGTGTGTGTGCCACAGTTTTAAAGTGCTTCCTTCTACATATTTCCCAATAACATAATCCAATCGTGCTCCAAAATATTGTGTATGCTGACAACTTTGTTTTCGCTGCTACTTTTGCTACTTTCTTCGCTTTTTTTTGTTGGTGTTCTTCTTTTATGCACAATATGCTGCTTCGTAATACAGATTTATTTGCCCTTAGACGCCCCTAAATCAGCAGCGTTTGCTGCCAGCTGCCAAGCCTAAACAAACGTCGCGTCGCTTTTGGGTGCGCTGAAAAGTATGCTATGAAATTTTTGCGTGCAATTTCGTCTTTGCACTTGAATTAAATTTCAATTAAATATTAAAGTGGCGCGCTATTGTGAAGCGTTTAAATTGACTTTCGACTCCGAGGTGTGTGTGTTTATATATGTGTGTGTGTGTGCATCAGATAATGTAAACAAGCAAACGGAATATAATAAAACAAATATATATATTTTTGTGTGTGAAGCGTAAGCCAAACATTTGAGCAGCTGCAAAAGTGTGCGCAGTGCTTACGTCTGTGTGTGTGTGTGTGTGTGTGTGTGTGTGTGTGAGTGCAAAGCCAAGTGCCACTCGAATCATAATCGTTAGATGTCGTTAGATGCATATATAGAAGCTATGCCATAATATTAGTTAATGTACACAGACAGACTGACAAATAAGCTTCGCATGCTTTGCCATAGCCACACCCTAAACATATTCGTTTCGTTCTACAACCAGGCCCAATGTGCGCGCACTCACACACACTACGACACACACACACACACACACACACACACACACACTCGGAGTGTGCCGCATAAACATGCTGCAACAACAACAACAACAAAGAATGTGAAATACCAACGGATTTGTTAGAAAAACAGCATTGCAAATTATAGCACAAAAATAATGTTTTGGGGGGGGCAGCTTCGTAAATATAGCTACATAAATACAAATGGTCTCTATTCTTATAAACGATTATTTATGGTCATAATCGGCTTATCTAAGCTGTGGTAATAATATCTGCATTGCTTTTCGAAAGCTCATAAATGGCTGAAATACCTGACTGAGCCATCAATCTTTAATCTATCTTATGTGCGACTAGCACAAAAAGGGACGGATTTGTTTGCTTATTTTCTTATTTCCTTTCAATGTGACACAATAATTTTTCAAACGATTTTATTCTGCTTGAATCTGTTTCACAATTTCTTACTTTTTATTAAAAATTTTATATAACGTGAGGCGATATAATGTTTAATTGGTTATGATTGTTAATTATGATTTTTATTGGAACGAAATATGATTATGATTACTATTATATGATTATCACATATTATTATTATATTGTTACTTATTATTATTATATATAAGTATTATAAATATTGTTTACTAAAAAAGCCAAAGATCCAAATGCAGAATAAATGTTTTCCGCATTAATGTTTTTATTTGGAATGAAATGAAATATTTTATTTCTCACTTCATTTTGATCTTGACTTATTTTATAATTGGTTAAACATTTTTGATTACAATAAATGTAATAATTAATAAATATTAATAATACTGTTAAATGTAAACATATTTTACAAGGCACCATTATAAAATATTGTTTTCCATTCAACATCTTTCAAAAATTTAATCTTATATTCATTTCATAGAGTTTTTTGATTTTTGAGATATAAATTAATCATTTTTTCTTTATTCAATTTAATCTTAAGTTTATAAGTAGTTAAAATATGGAATTACGATATCATATTTATCGAACAATGAAATCATTGATTGACGTATATAAATTATTACATTTCATTAATAGCATTCCAAGAGCACCGTCAATTAATTAATTAACATATTTTGAATTTTCACGCTATTTTCCATATTATAAAATTGGTTTAATCTTCGAAAATTTTTATATTTTTGTTTTGGATTTACCTGTAAACTAATATTTTAGTACTCGAATGAATTTTATCAAATCATGATTATATTTATATAATGTTTAATGAATGAATAAAATATTAAATTTACTTTATTGATCAAGTTTTTAAGTATTTTTTATAGCATATGTATAATAGTTCCTTTTATGACATTTCGGAAATTATTAATATTTTACTTATACAATCGGTTTATTGATTAATAAAAATAAAAAATGTGTTTGAATTAGTTTATCGATACAGTTTATCCATCCTTTTTCATTGACTTTGGTAGAAAACATTCCAATTAATATCACAATTTAATTTCCAAGAGAAGAATTTCCAATCTGAGCTTAAGTGTATAGCCAGTAAACCAAATTGATTTCCAATAGAAGAAATTCCCATCGATATTAAAGTGTTTTTCAATTCTTGCTTAAGCAAGCCTCTTTTACGGTTGAGCATAACATAGATTTCTCGTTTGGTTGAAGAGCTTTAAGATTGTTCTCGTTGTTGTTCGTTTGCACTTAACATCAAAGCATTTGTCAGCGTTGTTTGTCTGTGCCACAATGTGGCAAATGAAGAGATAAAATTATGCATATGCAAATTGCTGGCACGCTGAGTGTCAACTTTTTGTTGTTGTTGTCGACGATGTTGGTGTTGTTGATGTTGTCGCTGCCCTAGAACACGTCAACTTGTACATAGGTTTATTCATGGAAATTGCGAGTGAGAGTGGAGAGAGGAGAGTGGGAGGGAGGGGGAATTGTAGCACACGAATTCAAGGTCAATTTACGCGCGTATTTGTGTATTCATGGAATTACTTTAATATTTGTCTGTTTATCATATTGAAAGTTAATTTAATTATTTGGCCGTGTTGAGCTGCCCTCGAGACAAGCAAATTGGATTGATTTCTGTCACTCGCGTGTCATTCCCTGGCTGCTGATGATGATGCTGTGGCAAGGTGGCAACGTGGTAAGGTGGCAACGTGGCAAGGTGGGTACAGTCATTTGTGACTGTCATTCACTGTCAGCAGCACTCTGTCTGCAGCTACCTTTTATTTCTGTGCCGAAAAAGCAGCTTAACTTAGGCATGTGGACACACAACATTTCTCTTTTCTATCTCTTCAATGGAATTGAAAACCGCAAAGAAAATACAATAAAAAACAAGTGAGAAAGCTTCAGTTGAGTGTGCTCGACTGTGAGATACCCGCTACCTAATATGAATTAAAGCAAAATAGTGTGGTATTCATTTTAAAGTATACCAAATAAATATACCACAAAAATACTAAAACTAAAATAATGAAGAATCGAATCTGCTTGACTGTGAGATGCCCTCTACCCATTTTGAATAAAATCAAAACAGTACAGTATAAATTTTGAAGTATACCAAATTAATATACCGCAAAATTACTTAAAAATATACCAAAATCTATGTTTTTAGTATATTCCTATATCGATACATAGCCATAGATACCATAATAATACTAAAATATTCCAACTGATACGTTTTTGGTATATATGTATATTAATATAAAACTTTTGGTATATTTTAGTATTTTTCGGTATATTCATCTAAACCATACAATGGAAAATATACCAGATTATCAGCCAAATCAACTAAGACGCGTAGAAAGTAAGCCTTTTTTCCCATACAAACGTATTTTTTAAGAAACTTCCAAAAATTGTAACTGATCGTAACCAGGAATAAAAATTACTATAGTTATTATAGGGTCGGAGATGCCTCCTTCTGCATGTTACACACAAAGTTATAATACCCTTCTACCCTATGGATAAGCGGTATAAAAAAACACAGGCTCGGATGAAGCAATTCGTGTGTGTTGTAGCTGTAAAAAAAAGTAAGTTCGATATAAATAAAATTACAGCAAATTGACAATCTGACATTGCTGAAAGGTCTCGTCGCTTTCGCTGTCTCACTGTTTGTGCTCTTCTGGGGTGGCAATCGAAATCCTTGAAAGCCAAAAAGAAAGGAAGGTTGAGACCCAGAGACTGTAATGAACTCTCATTATCTAGGCTTTGATGGGTGACAGACAGACAGAGGCCTGTGTAAAGTTTGGGTTCTTCTCTGCTCTGTTCTTCTTCTGTTGACATTTATCATAAAATGCGAAGGTGAATTTAAAAACAAGTCGAAAAAGCGACTAACTAAATGGCCCCAAAAATGAAATGCGAAGGTCGCCGTCGCCATCGCCATCATCATTTCGGTTGGCCTTAATATTTTGTTTTCCACGTGCTGATTACAATAAATCACAAGAGTGGGAAATATGCTGATAGAGTTCGCATCACAACGAAGCTTAAATACACTTTATATTATGTCCAAGCCAAAAAGGTCAGACATTTCATTCAATAATTATAATAATGCTTTATTTTGGGAACGTAAAATGCGACAGCATGAAAAGGAAATGCGATAAACCTACACACAAAAGCGAATCTTTTGTCACAGTGAAGACACACACAGGATGTGAAGGATATGGAAGGGAAGGGTGTGCATTCGGTCCGTTTGCTAGCATCTGATACGAGTAGAAGAAGGAACGCAAACATTATCGACCGCCACTTACATTATGACATGCGACGTTTTTAGCAGGATACATAAACCGAAGGAGCAGCGCAGCAAAAAAGGAGTTGAGTAGCGATTCCTTCTATCATATACTATACTCGTATATGGTATAGTATAGTGTGTTAGTTATGTATTCGAAGAGCACAAGTCAATTTCATTATGCGTAACACAATGAGTAAACACAACAGCGAGAGACTACAGGCAAATAATTTGCAGAGAGAGCGAGGACGAGCCTCACAGGACTACTAATACGAGTGCTGAGCAAATCTTGTGTTAAGCCCAAGTTTTGCTTTTCTTCTTTCTTTTACGCGCGACCCAACACTTAACGAAAGAAGAGTCTTTGGAGTGTGTGGGAATTTGTGTAACATGCAGATGAAGGCATCCACCAAAAACGGGATTCTATGGCGACATTTGGCTGACCGTCTGTCTGTCTGTCTGTCTGTCCTTGAGCTTAAACACCCATAGCTCAGAAAATATAACAGCTGATCCAATCAAATTTGCTGACAACACTTTAGATTACTCTACGCAGATTATGTTTGTTTTAGAATTTCGCTATGACATTCTACTTTCCCTTTCTACTTTATAAATGAAAAGAAATTTTACAAGTGAACGTATATAAAAAAGAAGAAGAAAAGGAGTATTTGCCTATTTAGTGGGTTTAATGAAATATCACTGCGAGGAGCATAATACACAAACTTTTATTAGAGGAAAAAATATTTACTAAAGCCTTATCGTTAAAAGAGATTTATATTTTTATTTAACATAGCCGATTGTAGAGATGTGAACATGTTCCTTTGTTGTTTGATCATTATGTCATCTCAAATGGTAACTGTAACATTTTATGATTGGCTGTCATATAAATAATATTATAATATGAATGTATATTCTTTATATTTTTTATTTAATGTTAATAATCTGTTTAAGAAGAAGAGTTCAAACTGGTCTGAACTTTTATTTTGTAATGTTTCTTATCGGGTTTTGTATACTTATACTTTAAACTAAAGCTAAAGGAATGAGAACAGCGATAGCTCCTTAAGAATTTTTTTGGTGGCTTTATATTTATGTTAAACGCAATGTTCATTATTTGTAAAAATAAATAAATAAATTTATATATTATATTTATTTATAGTTATGTTGTAATACGAATTCACATAAACTTGTAAAATATTAGTGCTTTTAAGGTCTCCCAAAGTCGAGCACACTTCACAATTTATCTCTCTGTTTTTCCTCTACATTTATTTATCGAACAGGCTTTTCTATTTCTTTGCTTTGAATTCCTATATATGTATACTATATTTATCTAAAATTCCTACGCACACAATATTTGTGCCAGGTCTCTTAAAGTCATGTCTTAGTGTTCATATTTGTTCATATTGTGTGTGAAATATGATGAACTGTCCGAAGTGCTGCAGTTGCCAGAAGTAGTTTGCTGAGCTGAGAAGAGGAGGCTGTGAGGGAGGGAGGGAGGTAGGGCAAACAACAGAAAGAGGCTCTCACGTACATATTGCCTTATGTATGTTTAAGTGTGCCAACGGTACACTGCACATACTAATTTTCTCGCCATGAATGGCAAATGGTTAACTTACGTGGCATCCACACCAACGTCATCCCTAACACCATCAACATCAGTAACAGCACCTGGCCAACATTTTTTGTTATTTGGGGGGTGGGTGGGTGTTGCCTTCAAGGTCGTTTCAAGTGTCTCCTTGGGACACTTTTGTATATTTCTTTTAATTTCCTTGGGCTTTCGCTTGCCCCACACATGCGATATAGACCTAACGCTTTTTATTTTCTCTCTCTCACACTCGCCTGCCCAAAAACACTTGAACTCACTTGGCTCAGAGCCTAGCTGACTGGTTTGGCTGGCTGTTAAAGGCCCAGTTAATGGGCCAGAACTTTGTTGTTGTCTAGCACGTGCTTTGGCTTGTTTACTCGCTTCCTGCCAGCTGCTGGTTGCTGGCTGTTGGCTGTCGACTGCTGGCTGCTTAATTTGTTGACTTCTCCAAGGTATTGCTGCCGTCGGCGGCAAAGTTAACATCAAACGATAATCTAGAAACTCTTGCCGAATTTATGATTTATTTTCTTCCTGTCTCTCTTTACAGCTAGCTAACGCTTGAGTATGGCAACGGAAACCTTTTTGGATCTGGCTTATGAGCGTGCCAAATCGACGAAACGTCCCCTGAGACCGAAGCTGCTTAAGCTAACGGATGTTGCCACCCCGCATCGCAGTCGCAAAAAAACGAAAGTGAAGGCAAGTGTCTAGCACTAAATATTTCTCTCTACAATTTGTTAACTTTACTCCTTTTTACAGTCCAAGGACCGCTCGACAACGGTGCGTGACCGCATCTACGATGATCCCGCCTACACCGAGGACATCAGTCACCTGGCCAATCCCTTGCGACGCAGCAGCATCTCGGGGAAATCGTCGTCGCAGCTCACAGGCGCGGAGCCAATGCCCAGCAGCAGTTCGTTGGGCAAACGCAGTCAGTTGACCAAAGACTTTCTCAAATATGCCGTCAATAAACCGCTCAAAACGAGCAACAACAGCAGCAGCAATGCAGCTGCAATTAATGTGGACTATGACTTTGAGTCGAGCAGCTCGGACAATGAGCCGCCGGAGCCGTTGAAGGAGGCAAGCATCACGCGTCGCGTGCTGAGCCTGGAGCGAAGTTTGGCAGCGGCGTGCGAGAAGAATGAGAAGAAGACGTTGTCGGCACAGAAACGCAGCTCGAAACAGAAACGCAATCTGAGTTTGGACAACAGCCGCAAGGCTGCACAATCGCAACAACAACAATCCACCGAGTCTTCTGCTCGCAGTCGCAAGGAATTGTCGCGCAGCAACCGCAGCAGTAAGCAACAACAACAACAACAATATCTGGAGGCAACCGAACAGGATGACGATAGATATTCGTTGCGCAGCTCGGCGCAGAATTCGGCAGCCACAATGCCCGTGGAGACGGCAGCCAAGCTGCCAATTGGTCGGCGATTTCTGCGTGGCGAAATTGGTATCAAAAGCTTTAACTATTATCTGTTGAAAGAGGGCTTAAAGAGCTCCAAGAAGCTGGACAAACAGCGCAGTGCAGGCGACGCATCGCAGACAACGGGCAACAAAGGCAGCGGCAGCCACAGCAACAGCAGCAACAATGTGAAGCAGCTGCATACGCGCAGCGAGGAGAATATTTATGAGGAGATATTCTTCAAGGAAACAGCAGCCAGTATCAAGCAGGACAACATCAGTCTGTCAGACCAACAACAACAACTAACAGCAGCAGTTGCTGCGGTCCAATCCGATGAGGAGCAACATCACCACCAACAACAACAACATCAACAGCAGCAACAATGCTTAAGCGATGCCTCTGCTGGTGGCGTCTATGCGGATTGTGAGCTGTGCATGCAGCAATGCAGCAAAGAGAATTGCAAGTATTGTTTGCCCGCAAACGTAGCCCAGCAGCAGAAACAACAACAGCAGCAACAACTGACAGAAAATGTGCAGCACGTGGAGCAAACGAGCGCCGCAGCAGCAGCAGCATCAGCAGGTGGTTTGCCTGCTGCGCACATACTCGAGTTTCAATCGTACAATCCCAACAATCCGGGTGTCTATAAAATTGAGACAACACCCGTGGCCATCACTGGTGAATACAATCCGATATTGCAATTCCAGCAATCGTCGGCGACAACTTCCACCTCGGCCACGACCACGCCCAGCGAGCAGCAGCTGCACCACCAACTACAACAGCAACATCACCACCAGCAGCAACAACATCAGCAACAGCAACAACAACAGCAGCAGCAGCAACAACTTTACAACAGCTTCTATCAGCAGCAGGCGCCGCACAAGACTTATGGTCAGCATTATGCGGTGGGTGGCAGCCTGTTGCTAGCGCAGCTGCCACCACGACGACAACAACAACAGCAGCAACAGCAGCAGCAACATCATAGCCAACAACAGCAACCGGGTTACATTGTGAGCTATCAGAATGGCTCGGGCAGCGCTTCAGTGCATCGCCTGAATACAAAATCCTCCTCGTCCAGCGATTCGCTGCCCTATCACAAATACAACACAATGGCTCGCCTTGAGGCGAATGTTTATGCTGCTCCCGGCACTGGAGATCTTTACTATGCCATTGGCGCCCAGCCGTTGCATCCGCTGATGTATGCCGCCAGTCGTCCGATTGGTGGCTCCCAGATACTCGTGGATCAATTCGAATCTCCGCAGATGTATAAAAGCGATTCACGTGCTTCGATACTGAGTGAATTCTCGCTGAGAAGCAGCGATAATTCGCAACGTTATACGCATCGCTATCCGCATCGCTCGAGTTTGTTTTCGACCCACGGCAATGCGCATCAGCGACGCTACTTTGGCAGCACCGAGAGCTGTCGCATTGGCTATGATTGTCGTCGGTGCAGTCTCGATGGCGGAGTGATGGCTGCTGCCACTGCAGGCATGGGCGTGGCCAATGGCTTGCCTGGGGAGAAGTGCAGCTACTCGGATAATTGTCGCAACTACGAGTGTCGCAATTGCGATTGCTCTTCGAGCTATTTTAGCTCTGACTTTGATGACATCTATGGCTCAATGGCACGTGGCGGCAGCAGCGGAATTCCACGCAAAACAGCAGCTGGCACTTTGCCATCGAGTGGACCCGCTGAGCCAGCGGATTACGAGCAGGCCTCGGCTCCTTTACTACCACAGCCAGCGCCACAAATGGATCTGAAGCAGAACAAGTATGCGATGGACTTTTTCAAGCATGTGAACGATGTGAAGCGCAGCATTTATCAGTCGGAGATGCAGCGCAACAACAGCTTGGAATCAACGCGTCGCATTAATCGCACGGGCAACAGCAACAGCTATAACAGCAACAGCAACAATCCCAAGGCAAGTCCCAAGCGTTCGGTATCGCAGCCGCAGGAGTCAACGCTGGTGGTGACAACGCTGCCACTAAGCAAAGGACGTAGCTCGACGGCAACTGCAACAGCAACAACCTTAAAGCCAACGCCAGCGCCACGCACAAGTCTGCAACAGCAGCAGCCACAAACGGCAGCTGAAGATGCCACGCCCACGCCCAGCAAGCGGCAGCCGCAGCCCACCGAGCGGCGAGAGTATCCATCGCTGGATCGTTTGGTGGCTTCCACCACAGGAGCAATTCCAAAGCGTCAAAGTCGCGCCGAAGATGAGCCCAAGAGCAGCAGCAGCAAAAGCAAGTCCAAGCACAAGGAAGAGCGACGCGAACGCAGTGCGCCAGCCACAGCTGCAGCATCGACAACAGCAGCAACCGGAGCAGCAACAGCAGCAACCAACGAGACAGCAACAGCAACTGGCACAGCTGGCAAGCGACATCATCGCTCGAACAGTGGCAAATCGCATGGCAACTCAAGCAATCCGTTGCCAAATCAACGACGCAAGGACATTCCAGCGCCGCCGCCGCCATCGCCGGCCACCTATTCGGATCTGCAGGAGCTGAAGGCCAACATGGAGGGACTGCAGGACGACACCAAATCGCAGTCGCGTTCACTCGAAAGCGAGACGAGCGAAACGCCCACAACGACAACGCTGGCTGCCAAGTTGCAGCCGCCTGCACTTCCTGCAACGCTGCCAGAACCAGCAACAGCAACAACAGCAGCAGTAGCAACTGCATTAGCTGCAACGCCGGAAATGCCAGTCAAGTGCAGTGCAACAATGGCGCCCAAAAGTGCAACGGAAGCGGAAGACGACGACGTGTTCTACGATGCGCGCAGCGAGGACTCGGCTGGCGCTCAAAGTGTCGTCTCCACAACAGCAGCAACAGCAACAGTAGCAGCCACAGCAGCATCAGCAATAGCCACAGCTACAGCAACAACTGAAGCCATTAGTCAGCCAAGACAACAGAGCAAGGTATGCATGACACTGTAATTAGCTAATCGTCGACAACCTTTGACCTTAACCTGGCAGCTTTGGCTGCCTGTCAGCTAGCTGTCGGCTTTGGGCGGCTTTTACATACCCTTTGCAAAAAAGGAATTACGAGTTTGTTGCCACAGCTGCTGTGGTAAGCCCTCAAAGAGTATTTGTGTTAGCCATCAAGTTGCTCAGTCCAGCATTTCGTATATTTTCCAACAAACTTTACTATATTTTATACAGCTTCATCCATTTAAAAAGCAAATTTAGCCATCCGTCTGTCGGATTGTCCGTCTATTTTTTCCTTTTACAAAGTATCGTCATGAAAGTATATATTGTAGATCTTCTTTAAACAAGTAAGAAAGCTGCAGTCGAGTAAGCTCGACTACCTGAGAGATACCCGATACCCATTTTGAATAGAAGCTAAATTTTGCGGTATTTTTCCGAAATATACTAAATTGTATATTTAATATATTTATATGGTACTACACTCAATCTGTGAGTAGTTTCCATAATTTGGGGCGTGGAGAAACGCGTTTACAAATTTAGCTTGAAGATTCTGATGGCTTTATTCTTTATTTCTCTCGCTATGCCATCAGTGGCAGGCGAGGAGGGGAGCTGAACTGGATTGCCACCTTTTGAGGTCAATATTAATGGATTAAAATGTCATCCTTATAAAAATTATATGAGATTAATTTGTTCAAAATTTTAATTTGTATCAAATTTTTAATCTTCATAATTTCTTTGGTGACATAAAAATATTATATAATATTAATATTCTTCATTTACGATACAACTGCATGATAAAATTTTTCCAATTATGATTTCATTTTTGCTTCGAATAATTAAAATTGTTGCTAATACTGGGTAATCAACAGAAGATCTACAAGTAATTTTCTTGGCAGGTTATGTAGAAGTTTCTTGTGCGTAGAATCAGTTGTTTAAAATTTTAAAATTCTCATTAACAAGTTATTTTAATTTAATTTTCTACTTTTTAGTCTTTTCTAATAAATATTTGTAAAAAGAAACAAAAAATGGTAAAAATGCTTGCTATTTTCAATCATTTTTCGATTCCTATTCGATTTTTCAAGATTTTCAAGGAGCGGAAGTGGTCAAACCAAAAATATAAAATATAAAACAAAACTGATATACGTAAAGTTTGCAGAGGGTATATATTCGGGATTATATTCTTTTTCATTCAAATTTTTTTTTAAATTTTTAAGTTTGAAATCATTTTTTAAGATTGAAAAGTTATTAAAGTTAGGAGTAGAAAGTAAAAGTTTATGTTGATGTTACTTTACTTTATCTCATATGTTATCCAACTGAAACTCTTAGAATATGCATCTGACAGTATTTTGGAAAAGCTTGGCAAATTTCACTCTAATAGAAACATAATAAGCATCATTTATTAATTGGCAAACTTAGCTTTTATATTGCTTTTGCCCACATCTCTTTCTTAAACTTTTAACAGAGTTAGTTAAGCTGGCAATTGGTTAACATCTTATTAAAAAGTTGTCTTAACAAGGGTGTTTAATCGTCGACGTTCCTAACTCTTCAGCTGTGTTTAAATATGCCTAGAATTTCAAGTCAATTTGCGTCGTCTTTTTGGCCTCTTTTTAAGGGGTCAGCTGAGGAGCTGAACAGCACACAGTAGATAAATAAATGCTTAAGTATGCAGTCGTCAATCATTTCATTATCCTAGCTGCTCATTTTTCCTCAAGCAGCCGTAATATTTTCTAACCCAGTTGGCCGTTGCATGCCTCCAGACTTCGACTCCAACTCCGACTCCGACTTCGAAATGGTCATTCATCAGGCTCGTGTCTCGGGTGTGTCGTGTGTGTGTCGTGTGAGCAGCAGCATCAGCAGTGGATACAATATCTAACACACACACAATACGAAGACAAATGAAGATAAACACGAGTTTAATTTTATCAATTATTTTTGCAGGATGTGGCACAGTCGCAGTCTCAGTCTCTGTCGCAGTCGCAGTCGCTGCCGAAGAAGCGTGAGCAGTCCGGCAAATTGACACAAGCGGCAGTAACGACCCTGACAAAGGATAACAGCGATTCGCAGCTGTCCAAGGACGTTGTGGAAAGCGCAATGCCAAATGCTGCAGCAGCAGGAGCAACAGCAACGGGGAGTCAAAAGCCAACAAATGATGATGAGCGCAGTGAAGCAACAACTGATGATGTTGCTGGCAACACGAAAAGTGGCGACACATGTTGCGCCAGCGAGGCGGGCGAATGTGAAGCAACAGTCAAAACAAACGACGAACAAGCGAGCAAAACAAAACGCAATAATGTGACTGGCAGTGCGGCGGCGTCTGCAAATGTTGCCGCAACATGTGCGGAGGGGCAATCAACCAGTTTGTTGCCAGCAACAAATGTTGCCAACATTGCTACCAGCAACAGCAACAACAACAAGTTGGACAACAACAGCAGCCAGCAGTCTGGTAACAACAACAACAACAGCAAGAGCGCTGGCAACGACAACGACAAAGACTCAACAACCATTGGAGCAACATTGGAGCTCGAGTTCAGTTGCAAGTCGGAACACACGGACAGCGCAACGCTGACGAACAGGTACGCGTATCCGTGAGATACTTTTTTGTGGACTGCCGCCACAAATCTATTATAACTGTGTATGTGTGTGTGTGTAGTGTATATAAGCGAGTCAAATGGCTTGGCTTGGCTTGGCTTTTCTGTTGACTTAATCTGTGACTCAAAACACTTGTTGTTTATTTTTGCGCGTTACGCGTAAATACATTGAATTTGCATCCGTGAGATACGCGCGATATGAGCGAGCTAAAAACCGCAAACAAAGTTAACCGCGCGACCCCAAACAGCGCGTGTGTCTCTCGCATTAATTAAACGTGTAATCCAAGAGAGTAGTTAAAAATAAATATACCAAAAGTGCCAGCAATCAATAATTAATGCACGGGCAATTGAAAGTGAAACTAAAACTAAAACTGCAATTGCAAATGCAACTGCAACTCAAAACTGCAACTGCAACTATTGGCAGGCAATGCCAAAGACACTTGATTACAAAACTGGGTTCAGCCCACGTTATAAAATTACGTTGAACCAGTTTAGAGTTGAAACTCGCTAAGAAGAAAGCCAGCAAAACTATTCTCTGTAATTTTACATTTTATTTCTATTATTTTATTTTTATTTTTTTGCATAATTTTTGCCCATTGTTAAAAGTTGTTCGCCTCTTGTGAATTGGCCAAATCATGCGGCCCATTGTGGCTGTCAGTTCAAGTGCAGCCAGCCCCAAACTTTTGGCTTTGGCTATTCTTGGCCCATTGCCATGCCCCCAAAACCCCGAAACAAAACTGTCTCTCTCTCTCTCTCTGTGCACATGCAACTTGTGGCACGCGTAATTAACACTTTTGCACAACTCAACTCAAAAAGGTCAACTAAATATAAGTACATATAAAGCAAGGGATGCAACCTAATCGAATCGTATCACGCCTGGTCGCGTCTGGTGTTAAAGGCATTTTATATGCATATATGTTTAATTGTGGTCACATGAATAATAATAAATGTGCAGCAGCAAATTGCAGCTCAACAGCTCTAACAGTGCGTTAAATGCCGCTCAAATAACAGATGTTTATTTTTCGGTCATTCAAATTGCCTTTTTCCACATAAATTAATAGCGCATAGATTGCGCATTTCCACAAGAGTGAGAGTAGAGAGTAGTGTGTGTGTGTGTGTGTGTGTTTGATAGTGTGCTTGTGTGTGTGCTTTTGGCGTCGAAACCGCAACCATAATTAATATAAGAGGCAGCTGTTTGTTAGATGCCTTTTATGGTGAATTTAGTGGAGATTCTTTCAGCCATAAATTAAATCAAATTCATATTTCACCAAAGCCAACTTTCCAATTAGACCAGCTTAAAGAAAATTTACACAATTTCCATAAATTTTGACATTTTTTAGCCAAGCGTGAGTAATGTTCTAGCTGGGCTTGCTCGACTAGCAGTTACCCTGTTTAAAACGCTGCTGAGCTATTTTTGTTTATTTATAACATAAGTTTCTCTTTGAGTTTGCTTTGCTCTTTCGATTAATACAGAACATTTTTAAAATTCCAATAAATTTAAACTGCTTTAGAAGAAGACAATTTTGGCCAAGCCAGAGAATTGATTGGGCTTAAGGCATGTTCGACTAGCAATTACCCTGCATTAAAGGTTCATTTCATAGAGTTATTTTCCTTTATTTTTTGTTTTTCTTTGCGCTCTCAATAAATAAAGAAAAAGTTAAAAATTTCTATACATTTTTTTATTATTGCAAAAGATAATTTGGGCAAAGTATGAGAAGTGATCTGAAGTAATAAAAAAGCATGCTCGACTTGCAGTTACCCTGCCTTAAATTTATTTGAATTCTTTAATTCTACTTGATTTATAAAATTTCTGTAAGTTTTTGAGCTTTTGGACAAGACAATTTCGACAAAGTCGCCTCGATTAGAAATTGCCTTGCTTTCTATTGAGTTATTTTATTTATAGAGCGTTTATTTGTGTTTGCTTTGCACTCTCTATAAATAAAAAAAAAACTTAAAATTTCCATAAATTTTGCCATTTTTAGAACAAGTTAAGTTAACAAGACAAGTGAGAGATAAAGTGAAGTGTGAAGTATTAAGAAAGCATGCTCGACTAGCAGTTACCCTGCTTAATATTATGATATATTGTGTGCTTTTATTTATAGACCATTTATTTGTGTTTGTTTTGCGCTGTCAATAAATAAAAATTTCCATAAATTTTGCCTTTCTTAAAACAAGGCAAGTGAAGAAGATAAGTGTGGGACGATCTGAAGTGGAAAGAAAGTATGATCGACTAGCAGCTACCCTGTCTTATATTGATTTGTTGTTTTCTGTCTATAAGTTAATTGATAAATTAAAACATTTCCGTAATTCAAAGCTTAAACAAGATGTGATTAGTCATGAAAAGATCAGACTTAAGCTAAACTCGACTAGAAGTTACCCAGGCCTAGATTCTTTCAAGTAATTTTCATTTATTTACAATCTATTTATTATGTTTTCATTTAAGTGCTTTTCTGCTATTTATAATCAGTGTATTTCTTTTGTTTTGCTGTTCTCTATCTCTCTCTCTCTCAAAATGAATGCCTTAAATAATAATCCTTTCAACTTCACTTTGCTGTTAGTTTAGCGAAATTTGTTGCCGGAAGTGCTGTGCTGAAATTTCTTAGTTCGCTAACGACGAAAGTATTTTTGCATATTTTTCTTTCTTTGCAACTTTTTGGCTGCTGGCTGCTGCCGCTTCACTCAAATAAATTAATTTCGCCGAACCTGAGATTCGCTGAAAGCGACTCATAACGTATTAAAGAAGTGCCAAAAGATTCGAAGGCTAAAATCAAATGAAAGCGGCAAAGTTGTGCGGACAGGCGGCGTTTTTGTGTGGAAGGCTGATTAATAATGCATCTACCACTGACTGCTACAATTTATGTTCGTGTTCGTGTTCGAGTCTCTCTCTCTCGGTGTCGTCCTCCAACACATTTCATATGCGCAGAGCATAAAAACTTGTCAGCGTCGTTCTAAGATATGGGTTATCGATTCAATACCCATTAGCGTCAGGCATATGCAAGAAAAAAAAAAGAAAAGAAGCAAGCTAGAAGACAAACCAAAACGAAAAAAAAAACAAAATCGCATAAAAGCACGCACAAGACATGTTGGCAGTTTGAATCTGTGGTTGAATCGCATGCTTAGCCCGCTTCTCCCCGAAAAGCGCAAAATCATTGGGCTGCCAATAATAATGGTGGGTGTGTGATATGCCTATGGGGGGAGGGTGTGTGTGTGTGTGGCCTAAACAGGAAAGGATGGCAAAAGTGCAAAAGCTTTAACAAGACACTTGCTGAGAGTGTCCCATTTGATTGAGAAGTGGCAACCAGACTCAAGCACACACACTCACACACACTCACACACATTGCCGACGGCGTCGCTCTCAATCTCAACCCCGACGAGCTGCTCATTAAGTGCCTAATGCAATGCGGGGATGCTGTGATGCCATGCTGTGGCGGGTGCGGTGGTGGTGTCACTTTTGCTGCTGCTGATGCTGATGGCTGAGCTCAGAGTGATTAATCGGTCGAACAGCGTGACCTGTCATTGGCACTCTGAACAATCTGTATACATAGATGGCCTCGCAGGAGGCATTATAATTATACGCTACCAATAATTGAAACGAAACTTTTCCCCGCGCACAAATGTATGCTACACATTTTTGTTTCGCCCATATGTGAAAGCTAACTCTGCGTAAATCCCAGCTAAGAATTTTTGAACAAGTCACCGCTCACTTTATAAGCTGCTTACGGCAAGTGCAAGGCAAATAGAAAAAATGAAAAGTCCTGAGCTTAAGTGGACAACATTTTGTGGCCTGCACACTTCAAGCTTAATCGCACTCTTTAAATACAAATAAATACGAATGGATAGCAGAAAAACCTGGCTAATGTATATATACATACATATATATCTCTATAGTATATAGAAAGCAGGAAAAGATGAGAGCGAGAAAGAAAAAAAATAAAGCAGAATCATCAGCTTTGCGTACCTGACTCGTCTGTCACGTGCATTATAATACGAGTATAAGCGAAAAATGTGCTGAGAAGCACGTTTGGTAGCCAGAGAGAGAAAAGGAAATAAAAATAAAAATTAGGATTGCGGATGCTGGATGCTGCTCAGATGGGGGAGGGGGTAAGGGGGAATGACAACGGGATGGAAAACAAAATACACACCGCGCAGAGCACGCAATTATAATTAAAGCATGCAAATAACATTAAATAAGCTGTCGCAAAACCGTATTTCGGTGGGTCAAACTTCTACCACCCATCCACACAACAAAAACAGCTAAGTAAGCTACAGTCGACGAGTGCGCTTGACTGTGAGATACCCGATAGCCATTTTCTTACAGTATATCAAATTAAGATACCGAATAAATACTTAAATTTATCCTTCACTTGACGATTAAGTACTACATTCAAAACAAGTTCGAATCCTACAGTCGAGTATACGGTATTATTCTTACAATACCAAAATAAAATACCAAATAAATACTAAAATATACAAAAGGTTATTTTTGGTATATCGTTTTAGTACTACATTCAAAGCTAGTAAGAAAAATATATTTTTGTGTGCAGTATTATTCTTACAATATACCAAATTAATATACCGAAAAAATACTAAAATATACCAAAGCAATTGCTATAAAGATATTCAAAACATGTAAGAAACTTACAGTCGCTTATGCGGCAGTATTCTTTCATTATACTAAATTAAAATCCTGAAAAAATACTAAACTATACTGAAATCTATATTTGGTCTAACCGATTTAATACTACTATGAAATCAAGTAAGTCGAGTATGTGGTATTATTCTGTGAGTGTACAAAATAAAAGTAGCAAAAAATACTAAAGTATACCGAAGTATATTTCGTACCACATACAAAATATTCCATTGCACAAAATATACCAGATTATTGTATATACTAGCTTTTAAATCGTTCACAAAGTTATAATAACCTTCTAGCCTATGAATGTCAGGTATAACAACCAGTTGTCAATGTGTGTGTGTGTGTGTGTGTGTGTAGAAGTATGTATCCACTTGCTTTTCTTAATGATCTCTGTGTGCAACACGCACAAGGCCACTTGCGGTAAATTCCAAGTCAAGTTCGGGGGCGTTAAGGATTATAAACGTTGGGCACGAATAACGAAACGCTTTTAATGACTAGCCAAAATCCTTGGGGATTCCTTATGATTCCCTTCTTCTTCTTCTCCTTCTTCGGCTTTTACTTCTTATTCAGCCTATCAAATTTTTGGAAGCAACCATCACCACATCATCTGCACAACTTCTTCTGCTTCTTATTCGATTTCGTCTATCAATTGCAAAGTTGCTGCCAAAATTAAGCTTGCCAATGTTAATCAGAAATGTTAATGTGGCGTTAACATCAAGCTCTTGACGCTTCATGCTCCTCTTACCTGCAAAACAATCCCCTCAGGGATTTCTCATATTTTTAGCCACTCGAAATTTGATAGCTGCTTGTGCTGTTTTGTCAATTAATTTGCCGGCATATTGAATAGCTAGTCAAATTATTCGTAAAACCTTTATGAAATGTTTGCAATATTTATTTATTTTAACATTCAGCAAGTAATTATCATAGGTTGTGTATTTATCAAATTTAAAGTGAACCTCAGAGATGTGTTTTAAAGTCTAGTTGACTTCTAAGCAAATTTGATAATTAAATTTATTTCCATTTTGCTATCACACACATTTGATTCAAAAGTGTGAATGATAAAAGCATAATTAAATAACAATTACATTTTTAACAGCTGCACAAAGTGATAAAATCTGTTGAACATGTTCAACATTTTAAATTTAAATAATAATGACCTAATTAAATGACAAATTGTCTACAAAAAAGTTTGCACAAAGTGAGACTTTTCAAAGTCTCTTGAAAATTTAGCATTGTGTCTATGAAATAAATTTAAATAATCATCCTACATTTTTATGAAAAACTCTTTACAAAAAAGTTTGCACAAAGTGACAAAATTTCTTGAAAATTGTAAATTACAATTTGGCATTGTGTTTATGAAAAAAAAAACATAATCTGAAATTTGAATGGCAAATTCTTTGCAAAAATAGTTGAATATGAAAGTTTTACATTTTAAACAGTAACTTCATAGTTTATTAAATTAATTTGTGTTGCATTTGAAAATAAATCAATTTCATTAATGACAAATTTTGAACAAAAATATGTTATAATAAGAACTATAACTGCATACATAAAAGTGTATCTCTTACAATCTTTTAAAGCATAATCAAATAACAATTTAAAAAGGCAGCTTACAGCTTATATTTGCAGTGCATTCAACAAATAAATTTGTGTTCAAGCTGCAAGAAGAAGAATCGTAATTGAAACACAAATTCTCAACAAAAAAGTTTATTATAATGGCTACACAAAATTGCAAAATTTTGTTGAGAAGTTAAAGCTGCAACTTTTCAGTTTATTAAAATTTATTTCTATTGCATCTGTCTTTTAAATTTAATTCAAGTAGTATATAATAATAACATAATTTAGCAACAAACTCTCAACTAAAATGGGTTATAATAGCAGCTGGACAAAGTGATACAATTTTGTTGAACATTTTAAAACTTTAAATTTTAAATTCATCAAATTTATTTGTATGCTATCTAAATATCAAGAAATGCAAGTTGTTTGTTCAACAAACATAAGTTGGAAATATTAACATAGCAATTCTTATCAAAAGTTGCACTCTATTTCTAAATCTAGAAAAAACATTCTTCCATCAAGACTTGAATCTTAAAATAAGATATTTTTAATCTTTAAATGCAAATTTAGCATTCAAATCTTGATTAAGACTGTTTCAACTTAAAAATCTTATTTCAAGATTGCTTTTTTTAAGAAAGAAAAAATCTTTTATCATGATTTGCAATCAATTTTTTCTATCTAAATTTCTTTTCACTTTGTGAACATTTCTTAGAAAATAATTTCTTAATAACTAAATAAAATGCCAAAATCTCTTGGCAATTTAAAGCTGCAATTCTTAAAGTTGATTCATATGTATTGCATCCATCAAATAGATTGAGTTCAATGTGTAATAATATCTTAATGAAGTCATATAACAGCTAGTCAAAGTGACAAAATTTTGTTCAAAATTTTATAACTTCAAATGTTTAGTTCATTAATAAGTGTGATAAGTGTGTAAATATATAATATATTAAAGAAATTTAATTCAAGTTGTAGAAAATTACAGTTTAATTGAATGACCGTTTCTCAAAACCAAATTATAATAGCATAATCAAATTATATAATAGCTACACAATGTGCCAACATTTTTGTTGTTTGTTAGATTCATAAATAAAAGCAACTTTTGTCATTTGAAAGTACTGATAATACTCAAGCAATATTTCAATTTGAACTACAAACTAGAAACTGTAATTACCCGCTGCACTTGTGTATTGCTTAACAGCAATCTAAAATGTATTTAATCGGCACACAAAATTCCGTTGCAGCCATATGAAATATGGCCTCAATATTGTCAGAAATGGTTTTAACCAATATTTTGGCCCCAGCAATCTGTTAAGCGTTTTCAGCAATTATCATAAGTGTATTGCACGTTTGCGATTTCTGGTAATCGATTGAATCGTTCTCATAAATACAACAACAACAACAACACACAAAATGTATGCATAAGATATCATTTAATTTGTGGGCAGAGAGATGAAATGATATGAATTGTGTGCTTGTGACTGACACAAAAGAGAGGGAAGAATAATATATCGAGTACAATGTGCCAAATGATAGATATCCATATGTAAATCAATTCACGTACATTCATTACATTTATTTTATTTCATTTCATTTCATTTGATTTTATTGTTACAGCAAAATTCCTTCCGATTGAAGGAGAGTCGATAGGTATTTTTCACAAGAAGAAAAATGAAGCAAATGTTGTTGTTGTTGTTCGGCTGCGTTTTTAATATAATTTTGGTAATCAATAATTTGCGGAAAATGTTTTTCCGCCTCGTTCCCTTCCCTTCAACCTTTTAGCGAAGGCATTCAAAAGGCTCACACAAACACAAACACATACACACACACTCACACACACACGGAGTGCGAATTATGCAATGGTATGAGTTGCGTCTGAATGTAAATCAATTTTTGTGCTTTCTGTTGCCTTTGCTGTTGCTGCCTTGTTGTTGTTGTTGCTGTTGTTGTTGCTGTTGCTGTTGCCATTTGTTGTATTCTATTTGCATTTCGATTTAAGCACTCGCAACAAGCAAACACACACATACATTCATACACACCAACACACACTCACATTCATGCAAAAAGCAGCGCATATGTATGTGTGTAAGCACTTAACCAGAACTTTCATAGCTCGAAAATCGGTGAAAACAAAATAGTAACGAGTTTTATTGTGGCTCTTGTTGTTGTTGCTGTTAGTATTGTTCATGTTGCTATACCCGTTACACATAACGTAGAAGGGTGTTATAAATTTGTGCGTATATTGTTCAGAGACTATATAGTCATATAGCGATATAGCGTCTGTCTGACAGTACGTCCGTATTTAAAGGCCTACAGTTTGCATTTTGTACTTATTAGCATAAAGTACAATTTCATATCAAATACATCTTTCAGTATATTTTATTACTATAAAGTACAATTTTGGTCTACGATTTAAATGTATTAGTATATTTTTATATCAAATACAGCATTCGGTATATTTTATGGTTTTATTTGGGTTGATTTGGTATATTTTATGAATCAAAAAGTACAATTTCAAATGTAATGTGTAGTATTTCTTTATACTAAATGCATCATTTGGTATATTTGATTACTATAAAGTACAATTTTAGGTGTGCTATCGAAATGTATTAGTATATCTGTACACCAAATCCAGCATTCGGTATAAATTTAGTATTTTTAGTAAATTTCTTCACTATATTTTACAAATAATACCGAACTAACGGATATCTCACAGTTGAGCACACTCCATTGTAGTTGTCTCACTTGTTTTTGTTGTTGTTACTATGAGCGCGCATTTCATTGTTTTTATGTATTTTGCGGTTTTCGCTATTGTTAAATGTTCAGCAAAGCAAGGCAACAGCAACAGCAGGAGCAAAAATAAATTCCCCTTTTGCAATTCCTTCCAAATACTCGCACACTCATATTCATATTCATATTCATAGTCATGTGTGTATTCGCATTCGCTAAGCTTCCACACTGTACGTATGAGTAATGTTTTGCTATAGTTTATTCATATCGATGTTAAATAGCGTTTTGTTCTAAGCTTAATGTTCGGATGCCAAAGTTTTCAATTTGACTACAACAATCCAAAGCCAAAACTTTATCACAAAGTTCAACAAGAATAAAAACAACAACAACAATGCAATGCACACGTGTCGATGACATAAAACTTAACTTGCGAGTAGTTTTTCTGCACGGAAGCCAATGAAAGTGCTTTACTTGGTTTCAATTTCAACAAATTGTTTTTTATAAGTTTGAAGCAAGAGTTCAGATGAGTTGAGAGTTGCCAAAGTTGAAGATTGTGCAAAAAAATATTGTTGGTATTAGTTGCTCTATGCTTTTGTTTTATAAAACTTGTAGCTAATTAGAATTCATTAACTAAATCCAATATTAAGTATACGTTCTATAAAAGTTTGATTAGTATTAAACGTTCTACGTTGTAAAAAGCTTTTTAGTATCAAAAATAATTGCTGCCCAGTCATATATATATTTCATACAATTTTAAACGTTTAGGACAATGTTGCAAACATCTTCAAGAAATCATAAAAAAAATATCAACTATAATTCAAATTAAACAATAATCTTTCCATTCAAACAATTTTGTAAAATGTAGAAAACCAATCTCCTCAAGAAATCGCCTTAAAAAAAAACACTATAATTGACCTTAAAAATAAGGCAATGTCACATAGCTCTTTAAGAAATAAACACCTGCATTTAATATAATTCTGTCTAGGCAACCATAAATCTAAAAAATAATAAATACAATTTCAAATTAATCTTCATAATCAATCAACTAACATTACAAATTTTATAATTGTTGATTTCTCTCTGTTGAATTATGCAACTGTAATTCACTTTAAGCCAAACAACTTTATAAAATGTAGATCAATGTTGCAAATTTCTTCATATCTTCCTATCTCATCATATCTCTTCATAGCTCGTCATGTTTTACACAGTTATATTTAAAATTTAATAATCGTTTTTCTCCAACGAACGTTTAAAATAACAACAAAAAAAAAACATTAAAAAAACTTCTTTCCACTCAATCAAAATTAGAAAATTGTGTTCTCCTAAAACTATGTTGAAGAGGTCTCAAATAAAACGTTTTTAAAAATTAACAACTACAATTAACTTTAAAAATAATTTTGCGCAGTTTATACTCATAAATTTAACAGAATCTCGCAAACGTCTTCAAGAAATTGTCAAAAATTGACAACTTCAATTGACATTAAAAATAATTGTTCGCAGTCAATCAATTTTATAAAATTTAAAATCTTTGAAGACAGCGTTGCAAAGCTCTTTAAGAAATCATCAAGCTGTCTGTGCACAACAAAATACGAGTTTGCTTTTCATATAGAATTTTGCATAATGAAATAGAATTTATAAGTGGAATACAAAATTACTGAGAGCATACCAGAAGAGCTTCCTCTTTCTCTCTCTTCTTCGCTCTCTCTCTTTCTATGTATCTCTAAAATATTTGTCAATGTGGGCGTCATTTAAAGCCTATTGCGGCTCATCATGAAATTGTTGGTTGACTTTAAGGCAATATTAATAATACGAAATCATTAAGCAAAGCAAATTGGAAGCTTACGACAATGCTGAGGAAATATTCGTAGTCGCAACTAATTGAAAAACAAGTTCAACAAAAAAAAAACAAAATCACTTCATAAAGCAAAATAGTAAAATAAAAATCGAGTGCTTCGCTGCGATAATAAATACGCGTAATTGCAGTTGAGTTTGTAATACGAAATCAGGGCCAAAAGCAGAAAAAGTCGAAAACGTATTTTGTAAGTTGCGTCAATTGTGGAGTTAACAATAGAGAGACGCAAATAAAGAAGTAAAATCGAGAGTAGTTAATTGAAAATAAGTCTACAAACCAAACCAAAACAAGAAAAAAAAAAGATTGCACACAACCTTGAATACTCAAAGCGTACAATTGAGGAAAATTTGTTTTTGGCCAAGTTTTCAGTTGTAGTTTTTTTTTTTGGCCAATTGCCTATGAAATGTGTTTGATTTTGAAGAGGTGAAACTTGTTTGTGCTATGGTCGCAAACTTAATTTGGTCTTGGTCATTGGCTTTCTGGCGGCATGCCGCGTTGCGTTCAGTGCCGTTTGGCCAGTTGCTGATGTTGCTGTTGCTGTTGCAGTTGCAGCAGTTGTTGCAACATCGCGTCGAGAGCGACTCGAAAGTGCAAGTTGAAATATGCAGGCAAATGCAATCGATTTATCCAAAGTCCTCTTCGCTCTCTGTCTCACTCGCTTTGTGGCTCGACAAGTGCTGCAAAAAAGACGAGAAAAATATTATTGAAAACCAGTTTCATATGCACTCTGCTGCTGCCGCTGCTGTTGCACTATTGTGTGTGGATGCCACCACATCTCTCAAATCTGCGGGCCGGCCCCTTATACAGTCTCTATTTAAGTGAGTCTGTGTGAGTTTGCTCGCTGGCATATTAGCGATTTTCATTTGAAGATATGTGGGAATAATGCACTCTTAAATGGAAAGTTTAATGCATTTTTTTTTTTGTATTTTTCTGTAGCATGTTGCCCATGAGGCAACATCAATACATGTTGCATACCATTGTTAAATGCTGTGGGCCAACAAAACATACGAAGGCTTTTCTTATGGCTTGTATACAATTTTTATTTTGATGCAGATTGGGCACCTGTTCAATGCCTTTTCTATACAGCAACAATAAGCTGCTTAAAGAGAAAGATAGAGGAGAGAGAAGAAAATCGTATATGCAAATGCAATTTGATAAAAAAAATATAGATGCAATACACAAAATTCCAATTTGTTGGCTGTTCAAAATTTCGTTCAACGAAAATCTTTAGCTCTTTGAGACTGTTTTTTTTTTGCCAAGAGTTTTCACAGCCCTTTTCATCTGACTTTTTGCGCTCATTAACGAAAGGTTTCAAATTACATAATAAATACAAAAACGAAAACGAAAAGAAAACTGTTCAAGGAATTGGCAAAGAAAAGCAGAAGAAAACAAGTAAGAAAGTTACAGTCGAGTGTGCTCGACTGTGAGATACCCGCTACCCATTTTTAATAAAGGCAAAATATTGCGGTATCATTTTCAAAATATACCGAAAATACTAAAAAAAAATACTAAAAATATACCAAATGGTATATTTGGTATATCGATATAGTACACCATTCAAAATATACCATAGACGGCACAATGTACCAGATTGTCGGCCAAAGCAACTCAGACCCATAGTAAGTAGGCGTTTTTGCCCATACAAAAGTATTTCTTTAATAACTTCCACAATTTTCTTCTGATCGCAACAAAATTTTCAGGAATCATAACTACTATAGTAATTATTGTATATACCAAAATTCGTAACTCTAGCTTTAAAATTACGCTTGTTATTCGATTTTTTTGATTTGCGGGGGCGGAAGTGGGCGTGGCAAAAAATTTTGAAACAAACTTGATCTGCGTGCAAACATAACAAATGCTGTCGAAAAAAAATTATAGCTCTATCTCTTATAGTCTCTGAGATCCAGTGTTTCATACGGACGGACGGACAGACGGACAGACACACAGACGGACAGACGGACATGGCTATATCGTCTCGGCTGTTGACGCTGATCAAGAATATATATACTTTATAGGGTCGGAGATGCCTCCTTCTACCTGTTACATACATTTCCTGCCGGCACAAAGTTATAATACCCTTCTACCCTATGGGTAGCGGGTATAAAAACGCACGACTTTAACTAAAGTCATTATCAAGCGCGAAAATGTTCAACTTACTTTTTGCTAATGAAGTATATACTAAATGAAGTAAGCAGTATATACTAAATATATACATTTTATCATTATTCGTTAAGTGCCTATGCACAAAAGTCTAGTCTAAATACCATAATCTGGGATTACTTGGCACGATAGCTTTTAATCACACTAAAAGCAAAATGCGTGAGTAGGGAAGAGAGAAAGATTATGCCAAAGGGAACAACTCTTTAGCTGATAGTACAACTATGTCCTATATAGAGAGCCGAATGGACAGTCGAGACAGACAACTGGACAGTCGAGACACAGATAAACAAGTCAGCAAAGCAAAATGAAAAGAAAGAAAAATTGAGAGACAGACAAGTTGCATTCCTCTGACTATTAGGAATGCATTTGTAATCAACTCACACTGTTCAAGTATTTTCCAACATTTTTGTGTATTTATTTTGCACAGACAGTGAAGTTTAGTGGAAGATACATCATCAAATAAGGCATAACCTGAGGATTGACTGAATTATTAATGCGTTGGCAAGCTCATGAAATGTTGATAAACTTTTTAATTACCTAATTAATTACATTACTGGCAAACAGCGTAACGACGACTTCAGAAGCAAATATACGATATAGTATATACTTTATATTGCAGTATATACTTTATATACTATATCTGCAGATATACAACTAAATTGTGTGCTGCGTTTAGTATATGGCAAAGAGAGCGAAACTTGTCTCAAAACGCGTTCGCGTTGTATGCCCAAATAATTAACGCATGGCACTCGCAACGTAATCCCACTGCACACACACAGACACACACACACACCAAAGAGAGTGTGTGCAAGTGTGTGTGCCTGAGTTTGTGTACTTTACACTCATATTGCATTCAGTGTCAGGCATTTCCTGCTCAAGACCAGACTATCTGCACTTTCGCACAGTTTTTCCGCAATTTTCATCCTTTCACTTAGAAATAATTACTTTGGCACATGTGAATCTGCAAATTGATAAACGCTCCTCTCCATTCATGTATGCTCGCTAAATGATTATTTCCATTCATTTTTCTTGGAATTATGAATCGCTATTAAATGCTATTGACTTGACTTAAGTCAACTGTCGTTGACCAAGCATAAACAGGGTAATCGCTTCATCATCATTGTTGACATTAAATTGATCATAATACTTCGGCTAAATTGGCATTATTTCCATTAAATTATTATTATTTCTATGCTAATTTCTAGGCTATAACTGCTGGCGTGCTTTTAGTTATGGCCAGCAATCAAGTGAATGAAGTGAATAAAGTATCACTAAAGTGTTGAGAGCTTATGAGTTATAACCTAAATGTTGGCTTTGTCAATTTGCTCTAATTTGCAGACATTTAATTCCAATTGGCTTGTTATTTATTTCTTAGTTAGTTCTATTGAGAATGTTGCTGAAAGTGAAGAACTTTCTTTAAACATTCCCAATGGCGGTGAATACACAAATTTATAACTAATAAATTAGCTTTATGCTCATGTAAATTCCAAGTTCTTAAAAGCTCTTTACATGCGAGATACAGTGAAATTCCTATATAACATTTTTCTGCCCCCATGAAACTAATTCGCCCCCGTTTAAGTGAAGTAAAATGCGCAAATGAAAATCTAATAAATTAGGCTTACTTTCATGTAAATTTATACATTTTTCTCAACCAGTCTCAAATATTTTCTACACCTATTAAAAGTAAATCCCTTATAACATTCCTATTCCTTTGTTAGATTCCTAAATCCTTTTTATTTTCTATAAAGATTTTATTTATGTTGAAGTCTCTTATCAAATTTTTCTACCATCCAAAAATGCATATTCCCAGTTTTTAGTTTTGTAAAATGCCCAAATTAGCAGATTAAAAGATAACATTATTAGGTTCCTTAATTATTTGTATTATAACAATTGTCTTTGAAGACTTTCTACGTGCATTATACAGTCACAGTCCTTTATAATAGTATTCTCCCGCCCATTCTCCGTTTTAAGTGCTATGAAACACACAAATTAAATGTCAATAATTTAGCATTATTATAAGGGTAATAGATTTATTCATTATAATAGATAAGTATAGTCACCCTAAACATTTTTTGCATTATAAAGATGGTTCCTTACAACACTTTTCAGTGCTATAAAGTTCAAATACTTTCTACATGTATTATAAAGTAACAGTCCCTTATAACATTTTTCACCCACACAAGCAACTTAAATGCTCCTTTTTAAGTGTTGTAAAACACAAACATTAAATGCTAATAAATTAGCATTAGATTCTATATTTTAGTATATTCAAAGAGTTACTACCATCATTATAAAGTAACAGTCCCTTACAAGATTTTTCACCCACCCATCCAACGCATATGCGGCATTTTAAGTGTTGTAAAACGCAAACATTAAATGCTAATAAATTAGCATTAGTTTCGTGTTCGCTTCTAAGATATTATTGCTCTCCAGAAAGCTGCAGGCAAGCGCTTAATGTTTGTTGCTACTCAATTGTAAAGCGCATGCAACAAATGGGGGAAGTCCCCTTAAAACATTTCTCAACTACTACACCCACACAGTGACAGTTAACACGCACAACAAGTGAGTGTACAACGAAACAGCGAAACAAGAGTGGGACACAAAAATACTGGGCACAAGCATTATTCGCATAGGCCTCTGACAACCATAAATCATGTGCAGAACCGACAACTGAGAACACAAGAGTTGAAGAGTTGCGAGAGTTGCGGGAAAAGTCTATTTCGATGACTGAGGAAACTGTGGAAAAGTGTTTTAAAGTTGGTCGGAATTGATAAAGTTGATTGTGACGACGGCGACGGATGATGTTGTCGTCGTCGTCGTCGATGTATGTCTCTATTCCGTATGTAGGTGGACACATATCGAGTAAACATTTGGTGTGGTCTAATTGAAAAAATGCTTCAATCACCAAACAATATTTTAACAACGACATCCCCCCCTTTCAAAAATAACTAAAGAAACCAAATAGACAAAAAGACAGAGAATGAGAGTTGGTTTTTGGTTGCCCTCTGCAAAATGATGGATCGATTTGTGTACTCGTGTGTTCTTGTTTAGCCTGCCTGCTTGTTGTGATGCCCATCCATAACCATCACAGCAAGAGAGACATGAACAGAAAATGAGCCGGCAAAGACAATGCCACATACGAGACGATACGATACGGTATGAGTATGTGCCACATGTTGAAACTTTGTGAAACAACCATCAGTCCTGACTCGCACAAAATACAAAATACAAAATAAAAATGAAAAACAAAAGCTCATTCAAGCGCATTTATTTGCCTTAAACAAAATTACATTTATATTATAAGAGCACCCACGCACACTCTTGCAGAACATCAAATAAGCAAAGAGAGAAGGGCAGACGATGTGTGTGATGGAAAAGCAACAAATACAAACTTAATAACATATAATAACATTCAAGAGTGTACACGCTACACTCAAGCACGGAAATAAAGAAACAATCTTGAGTCAACAAATTTACAATAATTTTAGAATATGTTCTTTATTCAAGCAACCAAAAATGTTAAAAAAGTAAGCTAAACTCCATTTTGTTTTCCCTTTATATTTTTAGAGTGTTTGTTAATTGATATTGTTTATTGTTTGCATTGTGTAGGAGGTATTTAAGAAATACTTCTGGATGGCAAATTACGCCTACTGCAATAGGGACTTAACATAGCTGCTTTGGCTGACAATTGGCATATTTTGACCTCAGTGGTATACTTCGAGTGTAGTACTTCAACGATATACCAAATATGGTCCTAGGTATATCTTTGTATTTTTGTGGTATATTATTTAGTATATTTGATGAATGGTATCATAATTATGTAGTACTTCAACGATATACTACATATGATCTTTGGTATATTTTTTTATTTTTGTGGTATATTTTTTGGTATATTTGAAGAATGGTATTATAATTATGTAGTACTTTAACGATATACCAAATATGGTCTTTGATATATCTTTGTATTTTTGCGGTATATTACTTAGTACATTTAAAGAATCGTATTATAATTATGTATTACTTCAACGATATACCAAATATGGCTTTGATATATTTTTGTATTTTTGTGGTATATTTGAAGAATGGTATTATTATTATGTATTACTTTAACTATATACCAAATATGACTTTCGGTAAATTTTAGTATTTTTGCGGTATATTATTTGGTATATTTGAAGAATAATACCGCATTGTTTTGCTTTTATTCGAGCACACTCGACTTTAGCTTTCTTATATGTTTTTATTCTATTCATTCTTCAAGATTTTACATTCAATTTGGAAAGAAATTTCAACTTTCACTCTTGTTCTAAGATTTTTGTGGCTCATTTTTCTCTATGCAGCACCTTTACATAATTTCACATTGAACTTGCGATGCATTTAAGCGGGTTTTAATAACTAATTAAATATGACAACATAATCGGATTAACTCCCCCAATGCACCACGGGTGCAATGTGCAATCCGAAACGCGATTTTAATTAATAGTCTTTGCGCATAATTATGCATATAATTAAAGCTCACTTAATTACTCGTTTGGCCCGCCAAAAAACCTTTAAGGCATTAAATCCACATCTATGATGAGTAGTCAGAACCAAAAGCCAAAAAAAAGAGATATGTTCAAATGTCGCGGTGTCCAAAAATGGAAACTAGACACCGCTGAAGAATTTTCACCACAGCAACTGACAAAACAAGCTACCCAATAAGGCGAATAACTCGTGCGTCAACTCAAGAGCAACTGCTAACCGAGAGTTGAAATCAAACAACATCCAATTAGTGGCCGTAGGTGTTATGTATACGAACACACTACACACTCTTAATAATCTTAAGCACTATTATATAGTACCAAATGAAGTTGTATAAAGCAAATGTAGTTTAAGTGTACCACGCACACTTTGCATTACATTATTTTTATCATTGTCAACTGCTGACCATCGAGAAAACCAGTTGCACCTACATACATTCATTCATTCAGATATTTTTGGCACTCACTGTTAACACAAAATGATGATTTCCTTTAGCCATAGTTGGCGGTTTTACTTTTTTCTTGGTTTTTGGTTTTTTGGTGACTCGTTTATCGTACTTCTTTTGAAGCGCCCTCTGCGCTGATTGCCTGGCACTCAGCGAGTGTATAAAAACCACTTGATCCATCTACTTTTGTATACATTTATTAACAAGACATCAAAAAAAGTTTTTATTCTTCGTAACCACAAAAGCGCACGACTGGAACAATAAAACTTCTATGCTTCACATTTGGATTTCTTCCTTCCAACTTGATTCAACTTTCGTTGCGCGAGTTGAAAAGGAATCAAAATGCGAAGCATCAGGCCAACAGCCTAACTTCAGTTACAGCTTCTTTAGTCGTTCTCTCCCTCCCTCTTCCCTCTACCCTCCTCCCTTCTCTGTCTGGTCGTTTTACCTCTTCGCCAGCCAAGCTTTACACTTCAGCGAATTTCGCTGAATGCTCATACGCTGCAGAGCCCACGCATTTGGGGGCGGGTACGGGTACAGGAGGTGGGTGTGGCACATCTGCAATTCTTACTTCTGAGGAATAACTGCTGCCAGCCGGCAAAATGTTGTCTGCGCCATGTTACCTAACTCACCACGCCATGCCATGCCACGCCCCCCTCTCTATCACAGCAGCCTCTTCATTCAGCATTTGTTGACTGCTCTTCTCTGCGTTTTCATTTTTTTTTGTCCGCAACTAAAAAAGGCTAAAACGTGCGGCTCACAGTGCGTGTCGAAAGTTTAGGCACACGTGGCACTATTTATATTTATTGCCAGACAACTTTAAGCTCTTAAATATTTTATAAATACTTTTATTTATTGGCTGACAACTTAAAGCTATCAAATATTTTAAATACTTACTTGTATTAAATGCCATAAAATTTTATTTAGTTATTTTAAATACATTCTTATGTTGTTCTTATTAGAGAAATATTCATAAATAGCGAACCTCACTGTAAAGGCATAACAAATGTTTAATATGTTAAGAGCTGTATAATATCTTATATAGGCTCTTAGCTCTTAGTATTTGCCCTTAGCGTAGATAGTTCAGTTGAGCAGTCAGAACTTTATGTATTGCATTTTTAAACTCTTAAAGAAATAACAATATATAATCAATTTAATGAAAAATTATATAAAAAAAATAATAAAGGTATGCTCTATATATTACAATTTCATTAAAAAGTTTTAAAAACTATAGCTAACAAAAGTACAGCCTCCCAGCTCTTACTGTTTTAGCAGAGCAATAATAATTCTACTTTTCATTCATCATTCTCTTACATGCTAATTTAACTTTCTCTTCGAAAATAGAGCCATATCATAAATAAAGATAATTAGCATTTTAAACTTTTAATATATTCATATAGTTTTAGAAGCAGTATTCCCATCTATCTTACTTGCAAATTTCAGCCTTCTAGCTCTTACCGTTTGAGGTATGCGTTGAAAGTTCACTCATCAAGGCAAATATCAAATTTAAAATGTAAATTCTTAAATAAAATTGCAATTTATTTAATGCAAACAAGGTAACAAATGGCCAATTATGACGAAACACCTTTCATTCGTAATTTTCATCAAAGACAGACAAAAGCCAAAGCTAAAGATATCATCTTTAATTAATTAATTTTCCAAGAATTGCCTTTTGGTGAACAAGACAGTGAGTCGAATATATGTATGTTATATATAGAGTATGCATATTTATGCACGTGACTGTAACATTTCGTTGTGCTGAAGTGGTTGAGTTGCTGTCTATACACTCACACACATACACATACACACTCATAAATATGTGTGCGTAGTATGTCTGATTGTGGGTTGTGACAATGTCATTGACATTTCAGAGCCAAGTTGGTTTTTCCACAGAAATTAATCATAGTATTTTCTCATTGTCAGTTGTTTTGGTCGCTGTTGTTGTTGCTGTGCTTGCATATTCAAAATATGTTTTCTTTACATCATAATATTTGCCAGCAGCCACAAAAGAGACAAAATGTTGTAAACGATGAGCAACATCATCATTGCCCGCATAGCTAATGGACACCCACACACACAGCAAAACAGAGATCCCTCTCAATTATTTAGCACCTGACAGAGCGCAAAATGCCTCAGCGATGCCTGAGATGTGAGCTGTTTAGATGTTTTAGATGTGCTCGAATGGTTAATGGTTAACTTGTAACTGAAAAACCGGTAACTGGTTGATTTTGGTTGTGTTTCCAATCGCGAGGTCATGACTCTTTTTGGTCTACTTTAAGTTGCGATTGTGCCATAGAATTTAACTGTCATGTTGTAGATTGTGAGTTCTCTTTTATGTGTGTGTGTGGGAGTGTGTATTTCATTCTGTATTGTAAAAATGTTGGCCGCAGCTGAAAGGTATTAAATGCTCAACAAATAGGCTTAAAAAGTTACACACATTGCGCATACGCCAGATTGTGCATGATGTGCAATCTATGCAGTTATACCCTGTAAAGGAAATGAGTAGGGTTGATTAACCCCTTCTAATTGTGTAATTCCCACTGCTGTTATTCAATGAGTAACTAAACAGCGAGTCTCCCTTTAGTTCTCTATGCTGTATTAGCTGCACTTTTTGAATAACCATTTAGGCTACATTGTATGCGCTGTCATGTGCACACTCCCTGTGTCCTCCCCCTCATCGCTCCCTTTGTGAGTTCCTGCAGGGTTTTCACACTTGAAGCCAATTCCCTGTCAAGCACTCTCTCGCAACATACAGCAACATGCCTTCACACTTTGCCAACTAGGCAGAAAGTGCAGAACTATGTTCTATGTTGTCGGCCATTGAACTGTCGCACAAATTGTTCAACTGCATTTTGTAGTTTAAATATTTAAAGGTAATTAACAACTGACAAGTTTTGTGCTCTTATTGCAGTGAGGCGCCTACACTGACTACGATTACAACTACAACTACAACTACAACTACTATTGTGAGACCAGACTACTCCTGCCTCGACTCGAGTGAGGCACAATCGGACGATAGTCATCTGACACGCGATTCAGTGACTCGAGAATCGCAGAACGACGAGCTCTCCTCCTCGACGCTTGATAAGCTCGATCTGAGCACTTTGCCACTGCCAGCGTTGCCACCGAAGCGTCGTCGCACTCGATCTCGGGCCAGTCCGTCAAAGCATCGCTTGGAGAACAACAACAGTGGGGAACATGCTGCCGATGGTGGCGTGGATAAATCAGGCGCAGCTCAAGCGCAGCCACATCGCAGCAAGTCAAGGCAGCAACAGCAGCAGCAGCGTGATATGTTGCAGGATACTGTCAAAGCAGAGCTATTAAACGACAACCACATAAATCAACAGCAGCAGCAGCAACAGCAGCAACAACAGCAGCAGCAACATCTTTCGGCTTTCCAGCAATACGTTGCCAAGCGACGCGAAAGTCTTGAGGCATCGACGCGCAACTTCAACGAGAAGCTGGAGGCACGCAGAATGCTCTACCACATGGGTGGTAATGGGGCTGGAAATGCAACCGGAGCTGGGGCACCGCACTCAACGCCCTCCGATGTGCCCACCTATCTGTTTGGTGAGCACTTCTACGGCATGCCGGGGGCAATGCGCAAAGCCACCTCGCCGGCGGGCAACAAGGAGGAGATCTTCTTGAACAAATCCGGCTGGGTTCAGGTGAGCACCAAACTGAACAATGAGAACAAGAGTCGCCGCCTCAACTATGCCCATCAGAATGGCGGCGATTCACGCAGCGCCATTCGGGCCATGCAAATGGAGCAGCTGCGTCGTCAGGAGCTCGGACGTCAAGCATTTGTCCATCAGCCTGCCAGCTTGTGCGAACGTGAACCCAAGTTTGTGGGTTCGAAGGTGGAAGAGCTCATTCAACGCAATGAGGCTCGATTGAGTGGCATGTCATCGCGTGATCCTGCGCTACGTCCTGGCTATCGAATTCTCGATCCGCAGCTGGCGAGCATATTGAATGAGCGTCCCGGGTTTTTGCCCGTTAAGAGTCCCAACGATCTGGAATCGCCGCCACCCATAACGCCCATACTGTCGCCTCCGCCCGCTTTCCAGGACAACAGCAGCAACAGCAGTCGACCCCCAAGACATCCTGAGCGACGTAAAGTGACCCGGCAATCGCATACGTTGCTGCAACAGCCACGCGTGTTGCAACCACCGCCACAGCAACAGCCACAGCATCATCAACCGATACAACAACAATTGCCCCACAAGCCCCAGGGCATGGTCTTCTCTCGCAGCTTTGAGTACGACACGCGACGTCCGGCGGCCAGCAACAGCTATGTGGAGACTTTTTCGAGGAGTTTCGATGGCAATCTCTCAGAGCGTCCATCGGTGATGCCTTCGCTCGCTGTGCAACGCGAACGTTCGCTCAACTTTAGCACTCTGACCGGCAACTCACCGAACTACTTGACCAAACGCGAGGGCAGCGGCACAGCACCTCCAGCAGGTGGCGGGGGAATAGGAGGCGGATCAATTGCTGCTCCAGCTGGCAGCAATCGTTCGTTGCGCAGTCGCGACAATTCACCAAAGTATCTGCAGCCACAGACCACAGCCTATCTGAATGCATCGGTGAAGGAGGCGCCGCCCGCCTACAGCGTCGCAAGTGTCGCCAATTTGGCCAAGTATTCGCCACGATCGCGACACGATCGCACCTTTGAGCGTTCGAAGAGTCACAATGTGATTGGACGTTCGCGGAAATCGCAATTCAGTCGCCTGGGCAACAACGGTGGCACAGCTGCTGCCGCTCCCCTGCCCGTTGCCCTCGGCATGTCGCGCTTCCGCAGCCTCGATACGACCATCAACAACCGGCTCAACTCGTGCGACAGCGGTGCGCGTTCAGGTAAGTTTGGGGCAGCCAAATAAATACGGTTGGGAAAGCTTCATAAGAGAGAGACTAGGAAATACTTGCTAAAACAAATTTTAAGGAAACTGTATCATTTATTAAGAATCCCTGACATCAATGCATATTATTATAGTTTGGTTGCGATCAAATAGAAATTGTAGAAGTTATTTAAGAGGGAGAGAAGTTATCTAAGAAAAGTTATTTAAGGGAAGAACGCTTACTTACGAGTCTTAGATGCTTTGCCTGACAATCCGGTATGTTTTAGTACTATTTTGAATGTTGTACTATATCAATATACCATCCGGTATATTTTAGTACTATATTGAATCTTGTACTATATCAATTTACCAAACTGATCCAATGGTATATTTTTATTATATTTTTAGAATATGGTTTTATTGAAAATGGGTTGCGAGTATCTCATGGTCGAGCACACTCGACTGTAGTTTTCTAATTTGATTAAGATTGGAAATTAACTTGATATTCATCAGTGCGAAGTTTCTGAATATTTTATTATTTACTTATATCATACCTAAACTTAAAATACAGCAACTCAAATTGATAGGTATCCTGAAATAGTTAGTTAGTTTTTAAATAGTTAGTCAATTCAGCTAGCCAGATTAACTGACAATCTCATCCATTGTTGCTGATCATAAATATACATCACCAATACATCAATTACTTGAGTAACTTTCCTTTGCATGTTAAAATCACTTTACTGCATTAGTATACCTCTTTTGGCCAAAGGGTTACCGGGCATAAAAAAGCTCCTCCAGCTGACATTGTTTGTCCTCGTCGTATCTTTCCGCTTGCCAAGACTCAAGTCGAGTTGAGACTTGTCGATAGTCGGGGAATATTTTGAAGTAATCGCCTCAATCGCTTCGCTTCACTTTCACAACGAATTGCTATGTCAAAATTCATTGAATCAGTGACAGAAGTTGAGCTTTCAAGGGTCACACACATACACACTCCCATAGATAGAGACGCACACACACACACACAGAGATACTCTGACAGAGTCATTGATCCACAGCCGTGGCATCCTGTCGTTTGTTTCAACGTCCTTGTCATTCTCATAGTTGAATGACTGTGGATGAAAGGAAATTTTGTAATTCACCCTGACGGACCGACGGACTGATTCGATTTGCTGCGTATTGGTGTGTGTTTAAGTGTGTGTATGTGTGAGTGTACCCAACCCATGATAACATTTGGGCAAAATTTCATAAGTTCCGCTGCAAAATTGATGCCAAAACGTGACGATATCGCTCCAGACACAACTTCCTTATTTATTTCAACTTACATATAACAGTATTAGATTAATGTCAAAAGACTACCTTTAATGCTTGAAAATATTCCAGGAAAAACTGAGAGAAGACAGTTTAAAATATACTCAAAGAACCTCCAGAGGTTTATTACCACTGAAAAGCTTTCTTTTGAAGTGGGAATTTTTCTAGGAATATCTTGATAAGATTTAAGAACTAAAGTATAAATTCAAGATTTGGTCGAAAGAAAATACAATATACTAAAAATGCAATTATTTTTACCAAATAAATTCCAACTTTCGACAGATCTCTCTAACGACGAACTGGACAACGAGGACGGCAGCTCCACGGAGTTCCTCTCGGCAACCAACTATCAATTCCCCAATGTGTCCGCAGGCAGCGTGAGCATCTCACCGTTTAAAACTCAACGTCAACGCTCCCTCACACCCGACCGCAACGATTCGCATAGTTCGTCGAGCAGTTTGCGCAAACAACGCTCGCTGACTCCTGAATCACGTTCTCTGACGCCGGAGGAGCGACGCAAGAAGGGTTCGCAGGTGTCGCTGATGAGTTCGCGTCAGAATTCGAGTTCACGGAGCAATACACTGGAACGGAGACAGCGACACGAGGACAAGACACCGCCAACCATATCGAGGAGTTCGTCTAGTTCCAGTTACAGTGGCGGCGAATCCCATGAACCCTTGAACGGAAGTCCCAGCACAGCGGTTGTCACAGCTTCGGTTCCAACTGGAGGAAATAGTTATCGTCGTGCCGTGGGACGCAGTGCATCCAAGCAGCAACAGCAGCAACAACAACAGCAGGCGGAGCAGGAGCATTTGATACGACGGTCCAGGTAAGTGCAGCTGGAGCAAAGCTTCGCTGGTTTGTTTAATAAGCCAATGTGTGCCTCATAGCAGATCCCTTCAACTGAGCGAACGTTCGCCGAATCGCGGCCACAAATCGGTGGTATGCGTGGGAGGTGCCTCCCCGCAGCAGCAGCAGCAACAACAGCATTCTGGCGTGCATTATCAACAGTCGAATGCTGGCCACTTCAGCAGCTCAATGCGCGGCAGCAAAATGCTGCCCAGCTCCAATGGGCAATCGACACGCTTGCGGCAAAGCGATGTGGACAAGGCGTGCTCATTTGACTTTGACTACAACAACTACAATCGAGGAGGCGGCGGTGGAAGTAATGCTGTTGGTGGAGGCAGTGCAGCAACAGCTCGAGGGGCACACACGAGCGGCAGCGGGGGCGACAGCGGCAGCAATCAAAATCTGCGTCTAGACTTTGACAAGAGTCGCTCCTTCGACGAGGATTATCGCGAGGCGCTGCTCAACAATAATGGTGGAGGTGGAGGACGCTTCTTGCAGCCTGGCAACGAGGCAAGCACTTCTTCGGGACGTTTGAGGCAATCGAATTCCCCGGTTGGTGGCCATGAGCGGAACACAACACGTTCGCCGCAATCCTCGGGCTCATCTTCGAACAATCTGCATTTGCCGTCGCGTCGCACGAGCAGCCCCCAAAGCTATGGCACCCGATTGTGTGATCACGAATTGACTTACGACATGTTGCGCAAGTCTCCGATCATGAATTTCCGCCGTGGGGACAGCGACTACGAATTGCCCGTGCAGCTGCGCAATCGTGAGACGATCAACTCGGGTGGCAACAGCGAACTGAACTTTATGAGCAACGAGACGCGGATCTATGAGCATCCCACAACGGTGCTGAAGCCGCAGCGTTCGAGTTCGCGTGAGGAGCACATGTACAGGCAAACAGCGCCATCTCGCGGCAGCAGGTACTAAACACAAGGCGAAACGATAACGATAACTGTAGCTGTAATTGTAACTCTAACGATAACGATAACTCTAACTCTGTTAACCACAATTTGAAACGCACCAAGGCCTCGACTGTAGGTCGCATCTATCACAACGTAAATTCTAAATGCTAATCTAAGACGAGCAACTATACTAACCTGTGACCAGAGAGAGAGAGAGAGAGGAATAGCAAGCTCCCTTGTGTTGTTTTTCGTAAAAAAAGACTGCTTACCTTCAACAAAAAAAAAAAAAAACTTAAACTAACATTACTCTACTCGTATTATTGTTAATACTAACCACTAAATGGATCAACTAGTGCAATTCACAAGGATAATCCTCCACACAACTAACACACCTGCACACCACGCACCTGGCATCTTGGGTAATCCTCCAACCTGCTCCACCCCTTCGCCTTCCACACGCAACTAGGCAAAAAAAAAACACTCTATTCAATCCACCACTTTTTGCAGTCCAAAGAAATGCCGGGAGAGTCTGAACTCCTGCGACTATTGGCCACGCTGCGCCTCTTGCAGCAACAACTTGCAACATTCCGCATCCTCCCCGGCCGTGCAACAAAGTTTGCAGACGCAGCAACAGCAGTACGTCTCCACAGTGGCCGTAAATGTGAATGTCATTAAATTGGACATGTGTGAGGCAACAGCCACGACACCAGCAACAACAACAACAACAACTACAGCCAGCAAATGCTCGACACCGCAATGGACTTTATTGTGTGATAGCGTGCCCCCAATGGCAGCAGCTGGCAAGGATCGTCGTCAGCCAACGGCCGTCATCAGGCCACGTGTCATTCCTTTGGCAGCCAGTTCGCTGGTGCTCTTAGGAGATTGCGATCTGGCGGAAATTTCCAACAGGTAAGTTGACTACCGAGCAGCAGGAGCTGCAAAAAGGATATGCGATAAATACTCCATTTATTTATGTGAAATTTGTTACGTATTTCGTTGCGATAGCGGGGAAAACAAGACGACAAGCGAGCCAACAAATCAACAGTGCCAACAGCCGGCGGCAAGTGGCAATAAACGGGACCTCGCCGCCATATTGACAGAGGCAAACAGCAATGGCGACAACCGGAAGCGGCAACAGCAACGACAGCGCAGCCATTCACTGCCCGAAAGAAGTCCGACAGCAGCAGCAGGAACAATGGCAAGTGAGCAGCTGCTAACGACCCAAACAGTTGTGGGGTAAGTGTAATATTCCCCAGCCCCAAAAAACATTTCAACCAAACTATATGTACATACAACATTGTGCCCAAAAGTTGACTTTAAGCAGAGTCCTAAAAATTGCTCAGTTTATGCTCGACATTTTTTCTTTTTTTTTGTGCGCTGCCAGCTGCCTTTTAAAGCCCCCGAAAAGTTTTAGGGGAAAAAAGAAAGTTTTCTTTATATAGTTTTTTTTTTGTGTTTTTGGAATGCAGTGCATTAAAAGATTTATGCGGACTATAAGATAGTCGTTAAATGTGCTGCTCAAGGCTGGCTCAAAGTGTCGCAATGCCAACAACAAAGACAACAACGACGCGGGCAGCGGGCGGTGTTATTAAAAAATGTATGAAACAATGCGCAGCGAACTCCTAAAAGACGGCAACAATTTTTTCCCCATCACTTGACAGACTGTCGTCGACTGTTGGTTGTCCCAGCTCTGTTTTGAGCCGAGGCCAATGCAATTTCATTTTTAGTTGCCAGCTGTATGTGTGTGTGAGTGGAAAGTGGAAGCCCTCGCACACAGCTGTCTGATGGACTTAAAGGCTATACGTCAATATGTAGGAAGAGCAACTGAGCATTGGACCTCGCGCCAAGCTGTGGTGGCTCCGGATGCCAGCACCCTTGTCAAAAGGTATTGAGGCATTTAAAATGACTGTCACTTAATCGTTAGCCGCCCGTGGAGTATTGTAATATTACGGACAACCTGTCGAATGGACGTCGCCCAGCTGCTGGCATTCGACATTAGTGTCACCGTCCTTTGACGTCTAATCAATAATATCCATTGAATTATATTTGTCGTAACACACTCAGCGCACTTGACCCCAACACGCAGCATGGTGATTACGAAAAAAAAAATACAAAATAAGTGATGAGAAACAACTTACTTCAGCAGGCCCAAAGCGCTTACAGCGAGTAAGACGTTCAAATTAAAGGTCAAAAGTTGTCTCGACTCTCCGCTGGCTTAGCCAAGTTCACTGACCCACTCTAGTTCTCAACTGCACTTTAAAAAGCGGACATGTTCCAAGAAAGGTATGCTCACAAAACACCTCGGGCATTTTTCCTTATTACTGCCATTCATACGCACAGACTGAAAAGAGACACTGCAAGAGACAGCCATAAATAAATGATGACCCTCTTTTGTTCTTAAGTCAGTAGTAAAAAAGACCATATAAAGCGGAAACTGGAAAACTTTTTTGTGCTGCAGCCAACATCTTTTCTCGTCTCGTTTATTTGTTATCGGAACACTCAGTTAGTGGGTTAGTTAAACAAGAGTTGAGCGTTGTACGTGTTTGTGGTTTTTATGGCAAATTGACAATTACCCAAAAACGAATTTATTTGCACCGAATCTCTAAATAAATATGCCATATCAATCTGCCGAACGTATCATCAGTTATCATGGAAACCCCCCCAAATTTGTTATGTGTAAGGCCTCAATTGCTGCTCCATTGACCCTCATCACCCACTGTGTCTCGCACTCCCCCTTATTGTCCCACACCAAATTGCCATTGTTTTCCGAACTGCCCTCACCCAAGCATACATAAATTGGTAGCATACTTTTATGCTGCGCCCAAAATGCACCCGGCCGCGCATTATTTGCACTGCGCATGACCACAATGCAATACACAGCCTCCAACCAGCAGCAACAGTCTCTCGACATACATATTTATAATTTTTAAATATATTCAATTTGTTTCATTGCCACCGAATAAACAAACTTCCAATAGGATTTGAATTAGCAACCGTCGCTTCTGGGTTTTTTGTGTGTTTCGATAACATGTGTCTGTTGCATGCCCGATTGCGCTGGGCTTACGCTAACAGCGCGTTAACATGACCACTTTGAGTTTAGCATTGCCATTTTGAGTATGATTGTTGCGACAGTAAAAAGTATCGCTCTCCGATAACTCACACTTAACATTTGTTGTTGTTTTGTCGACGAAGAACAAGCGACGCGTCGGTTTGCGCGTGAATTAAAAAAAGTCAATTTAAAAATTTTTAATGTGCCTGTGTTAAAAAAAAAACTTCTGTGAATATCGAAAATTTTAACGAATACATATTGTATAAAACTTGGTAGTTCTTTTACACACCTGCATATCCATATGTACATGAAAAGCATATTTTAAAAGCAACATATTTGCAAGACGAAATCGGTGTCAATTAATCTTATTCAAATCAAGTGCAGTCTAGCCGGTTAGCCCAAAAAAATAAGAAAAACAACAAAATAATTGGTGTTCCCTCTTGAATACCCGTGCGTGGGCGAAGGTGTGTGCTTGCCTGTGTGTGAGTGTACTGAAGTGTGATAGTGTGAGTGTTGCGCTGTGTTTGCTTCGCGGCATTTTGCCAAAAAAGAATGTACAGATGTGTGTTATAAACAAAGAAGCGAGAAAAGCGCAATTAAATGAATTTCACAAGGCATTAAGCCAAAATCAATAACATATCCAACAGCAACAACAACAATACATTTAATTTTGTTTGCTGCAACAGCACTGAAAATGTCTACAACAACAATAAGTGTGTCCCAACCAACAGCAGCAGCAGCAGCGGCGACAGCAGCCGATGAATTCCACGTCGTGTGCATTTTGGGCGTGAAGGATAACGATAACACGAATACGAATGCGAATGCCAACGATGCGACTATCGTGGGTGGTCTAACTATCGTTGGTGGAAGCGGTGGCGGAGGCGGGGGTGCGGATAGTGGACGTGCTTCGGCAAATGATTTTGATAGCGTAACGACAAACGAAGAGGAGGAAGAGGAGGCGGAAAAGGAGAATGCTGCCAGCGGCGCAGTGCAATTAAGGCCAACGAATGCAGAAGGACGAACTGAAACAACAACAACAACGACGACGACGCCATCTCGAAATAGCAGCAACAACAACGGAACCAAAGAGATTGTCTCACAGACCAAATGGTATTTGAATCCCAGCGACGAAAACGTAACAACAATCACTACCACAACCACAACCACATTGTGTCCGGACGATAATGTAACGTTGACAATGACTGCAGCAGCAGCAACAACACCAACGCCAACAACAACAACACCAACAACCCCAAAAGCAACAAGCCCAACAGCAACAGAAGCCGAAACCGAAGCTGAAGCAACAACAGCGACAACTGCAGCGCCATCTGCACAGATGTAAGTTAACATTGTCGTAATGTTTGAAAGCTCTCGCTAGAAAACTTTCCAAATGCTCTTAGATAACAGTTGGCTATAAATAAATCAACGTTATTGATTAAACATTTTACATACTAAATATGCATATAATATACATATTTACAACAAGTTTGTTTGCACCTGTTAAGCCATTAATAATTTCCTACTGTTTTTGCCCTCTTGGCTTTTGTGTGTTTTTGGTCTACTTCACCACAAATGTTACCAATTTTACACACCATTGATAATCTCCCCTGCGTTTGATCTTCTTCTGTCATTCTCCCTTTGTTCTTATATTTGGTATCTTCCTCAGTTCGAGGGCAGTTCAACAAAACTTTTTTTTTTTTTGGCATTCGATGTTTGGTCTTCTGTTGCTAGGTCCAACCTGCTGTTGTCTTCTGTTTGTTTATCGATTTAATCGACTGTGAATAATTACGCGTTGACTTTGTGACCTCCTCAACAGGTTCTTTATTTGATGTCCTCGCTGTGTGTGTGTTCGTGTGGTTCGCATGGGCGGTTCAATGTGCCTTGACCGCGCTTTTATATATTGCGCCCACGTTTGCCTCCTGCTCCTTTGCTTTCAGCTCTCAGTCCTTCAGAGTGCTTCTCATTTATTATTGTCGATTTGTTTTTTTCCTTTATTTTTGTGTTTGCCATTTTAGACGAGACATTGATTTGTTGCCCTTCAAAACAAAAACAAGCAAAACCCAATGCTCTCCACTTGTCAGTTCCAGGCAATGTCGTAAATCAGCACCAAAAAAAAGCAAAACTCGTATGTGGGTTTTTATTAAAATTCGCTCATTTATTTTATTTCCTTCGTCTGAGATTCAGCTCGGAGAGTTGAGAATGCTGCGTACTCTTCTTATCCGCACCCTGTACGCACTCTATATACATATATTTTTAGATATGCATGCGACATTTTCTCCCTGTTTTATTTTTGTCATTTCGGTCGGGGCAACATCGTCACGACGTCGACGACATTTCAAATGCTGCTTATGAGTGTTTTTGTTGTAGATTTATGTGTAGCGCCAGCTGCAAATCTTCAAAATAACTTGCACGGAATTCCAACAATCTTGCGTTCATTTATCTGAGTTTTAATCAACGAAATCAAAACACACACTTAAGATACATTCAAAATTAGTTAAGTATGGATTATCTTGTAATCTAACTGCAGATTGAGATTATGATTAATGCAACAATGCAGCTGATTGTGTAACTCGTTAAAACACAAAAACAGTTAGGAGGGACCTTGGTATCTAGAGACAAAGAAAAGCTGTAAGCTGTAATAACTGTTTTCGGTAACCAGTACAAGACTACATCACTGCCATTTATGGCCAAAGTCTGTCAACGGCAACAAGTCAGTCGCCTGTTGGACCAACTGCAGCAGCATCTTGTCAACGTTTTTCTCTCTTCACCATCTCGTTGGTTACTTTTTGCCCCGCACGTAATTAGTTGCAGGCGCTAACAAAACTTTTACTTTCTGCGCAAAACTTACGCAATAACGTAGGACTTAAATGGCAATCTTAACGACATTCCTACATACATAAATAGTTCAAAACTAAACATTACATAAGTCAGAGTAGCATAAGTAAGTAAGTAAGTAAGTAGTTCGATAGTTGGCAGTTGCCTTGTCACTCTGACAAAATTAAATTCTACACTTGCCACTCCACTTAAACCTGATTAATTTGTATATGAAACTTACCTGCAAACGTAATCAGGCCAACAATGCTGAAGTATTTCTTCAATCAGAGTCGCACAGAATATTTGATTTTTCGATGACCCCTTTACTCATATTCCACAGAAGCGTCGATGACAGTGGCAAACTTCGACTGCCCCAGCTGGACTTATCAGTATTTTTTGATTTTATACGTGACTCGGTGGTAAGAGAGCAACGAGAAAGATACTTTTTCGGTTGTGTGTATCTGACAGACAACAAACAGACAACAGAAATGATATTGAGCGTTGGTTACGAAACTGAAATTCCACAACGTTATCAACACACACACACGCATAAGAATTTCTAATTGCTTTGGGCTTTGTGCGTGATAAGGGCGACGCCACAGAAAAAGGGTTTCACAGTCGAGAGAGTCTCTTTTTTTTCTTATGTGGTTTGTGGCACGCATTGTCACTTTCTTTGCAAATATGCAAAACACACTTCCAACAGGGGCAACTACATAATTTCCATAGTCGAGGTCTATGAGCTCTGTGCCGTGGTTACGTAGCAAATAATAATTGTCTGGCTCTGTTCAATCTGGCCCCTAATCAGTGCTTCCTGTGTTGCCAGCATCTCTGATTCAAAGTATCTACCCTAGACACCAACTGTCTCTGTGTATACTTAATGCGTGTGTCATATGTAATTTTCTTGTTACTTCCAATGATATTATGGCGTGCTCTTACCACATGTAATCGAGAGATTCGAGAGAAACCTGTCTAACTATGTGTTGGCAGACTGTGAGTCCGACTCTCTGCTTATGTCGTTAATTGCAGTTATTGCGCTTATTGCTAAATTAGCTGATAGCCCAAGACAGTTGCGTGCGAGGCGTTGACTTTCCTTGGCTAACAACGCAATTCAATTGGGGGCCCAAAATGCAAGAATGTCTGTCTAACAAATAAAAGTTATAAATAGACAGCTTGATAGCTGCTTTTAGCACTGTTGCATGCCTCATTGAAAATGTGTTTGCTAGGCAATCAAATCGTATCAATATATCAATATTTCATTGATATATTAGTATATACGTATATTTGGTGTATTGCAGTATTTGTTTGGTTTATTTTAACGATAATGTTGCTTGCCTCATTACATTGAGAATCTGTTGGCTATTGCTAAGCAATCAAATCGTATCAATATACCAAATATTTCATTTGGTATTTCAGTATATCGGTATATTTGGTATATTTAAGTATTTCTCTGGTAAATTTTAACGATAATATTGCATGCCTCATTGCATTCAGAATGTGTCGGCGATTGCTAGGCAATCAAATAGTATTAATATACCAAATATTTAATTAGGTATTTTAGTATATCGGTATATTTGATATATTGAAGTACTTTTTTGGTATGTTTTAACGATAATATTGCATACCTCATTGCATTAAGAATCTGTTGGCAATTGCTAGGCAATTAAATTGTATCAATATACCAATATTTAATTTGGTATTTTAGTATATCGGTATATATAACGATAATATTGCATGCCTCATTGCATTGAGAATCTGTTGGCGATTGCTAAGCAATCAAATCGTATCAAAATTTGCTATTTTAGTATATCGGTATATTTAGTATACTATACCAATATTTCTTTTGTATATTTTAACGCTTCCATAAAGTATATATTCTTGATCAACTTCAACCGATCTGTTAAGATGATATGCTTGGTATGTAGTAGTATATAGATATACCATATACATATTCATGTTATATATCATATGACATTTTTAAGTATTTTTGTATATTGAATGAATGAAAATTCATTAATTATCGGTATATTTGGTATATTAAAGTATTTCTTTGGTATGCGAAAGCGAATGTTGCATGCGTCATTGCATCGAGAATGTGTTTGTGATTGCTAAGCAATCAAATCGCATCAAATCGATTTTTTTGTTCGTCAATTTTTTAATGTGTTTTTCGCATCACTGACGCTTTCTTTGCCGCTGTGAAAATCGAGCATTTATTGTAATCAAAGTGTAAATCTGTGTCATATCGAAAGGTTAAACAGTTGTGTGCTTTTATTAAGACTTTTTTTTACCAGTTTGGATTAAACATTGTTTCCGGGGAGAAAGAGGGAAAGTTGTTGTAAAGCAATCGCCACATCTGTTGGCCATGCGTTGCTCAAGCTAAATGTTTTCATTTCCATTTCCAAACACACAGAGAAAGAGAGCAGAATGCAGTTGCAGTTGCCGTTGCAGTTGCATTTCAAACAAACGAAAAAAAAACATCTTCAGTTCAAAGTTCAAAAGTTCTGAATGCGCCTAAATAAGAAATGCAAACAGACAGACAGACAGAGTGAGGAAATTTTGTTATTTTGGGGGGGAAGCAACTCAAGCAAAAGTTTATGGCTCGCTTCGCTGGCTGCCACTTGGAAAAACTTGTCACAATTGAGCATTTCTTATGGATGATGCAGAGGAAAGTTTTGTGCACTTCAGCTTCTATTTTTTGACTAAAACTCTGGACTGGGCTTTAAAAACTGACAGCTGTCAGTGGAGTGGAGTGCAGAGTACGGAATGCGGTGTGTTGCATGTTGCATGGCAGAGCAAAGTTCTACTTTTGACGTCTTGATGCATTCCTAATGAGTGTGAATGGGTATGAAGCTCGGGATATACTCGAAATATTTGGGTTAATGGAGATAGAACCACACACACACACACACAAACACACACTCAAGAATTTACGCTGTGTGTGTTTGTAGTTAATTACCTTGCTACCTAACGGCAAAAGTCTTTTTCTTGCTTCTCTGTCATTAATCTCGAGAACTCAGAACTCAACGTTCGCACCGCGATGATGACAATATTTGCTCATTATAACTTTATGTCAACTGATCATTGAAACCCACACGAAACCATCAATTTTACTCAGTCAGTCAGTCAGCGAGCCAAAACCCGAGCATCAGCTGCCGGGCTCACAAAAAGTTTCGATGTTTTTTGGGCCATAATTAGTTTTTGTGCTGTTTGCGAAATTAAACGGAAATGAAAATTCAACAAACAACTTTAGCTTCCCCAAACTCGTCGTCGTAATAGACAAAAATGATGACATTTACCGTCGACAGCAACCGAAAGTTAAACAAAAGACACAAAATGTGCTTTAAACTAGTTTTTGTTTTACTTTTATTTCTGTGTTTTTTTGTTTGTAGCTAAACATTTAATTATACAATTATTTCGAGTGGTGGTGGGGGGAAATCCTTGAAAATAATTCTCACACAAAACGCTGAATAACACAATTTTAATAGCTTCATCAGCAAAAGTTTTCGCTTCTTTTTTTTCTTTTTTTTTTTTTGTTCATTGGAAATGCGGCATGCAACTGGTTTTCCAGATCAATTATTGTATGTGGCGGCGTCGCATTTCTTGTTTATTCTTTATCTCACTTCACTTCTCTGCATACCTCTCTACGGTCTTCTTCTTCTTCTTCTTGTCTCGAGTGATTTGCTGACTGTAATTCGAATCTCTGATAATCATGACAAGTCTTTTGATTGACTTGATCTTTCTTTTCCGTATTTTGCATTCACTTAAAAGTAATTTGCTTAAATATCTATTAAGACATGATTAACAACTTTTCAGATTCTTTGCAAGAAATCTTGAAAGTCTATTTCTGTTTGTGTTTGTGTTCTGTTTCTCCTTTCAAACTGACAACAAGCTGTTCTCGTCGTCGTCGACATGCTGCAGCTATTAAGTAATTAAGTGAGACGTGAGTTTGTCAGATTCCTGTTTGCCACATAAATAATGATCGATTTGTCTCTTTTCTTCTTTTATAATAAAAACCAGAAGCCCAAAGCCAAGCAAACTATTTAGAGATCTTTTATATACGTTCATCATATTATGGTAAAAACGGCATTTTCTTTTTGAATCACACTAATCAGCTTTTTATAGCTAATTAACACAGCCACGAACATGCCCCCAGGCACTTTCGCTTTCAACTCGCGCGATTCCAATTCCGATTCCGTCTTCAACTCGCAAGTGGCAACTGCAACACTGCGATTGCATTTTGATTTTTCTTTTTGAAAAATTTCCGTGTTTTTGCTGCCCCGTTGCCAGCTGCTGATGAGCCAAAGACGCTGATGCCGTTGACCATCTCAAGGGGAAATCGCTGAGTCGCTGCATTATTTTCAGTGATTCATTCGAGACTTTGGAGCAAGCTTCCCTTGCACTTTCCGAGTGGGAGGAAGTTTCGACACATTCACATATCGTTGTGAAACGGCTGTTTGCCCTTTTCATTTAAAACAGTTCGAATCGAAATGCTAAGTGATTAAACTCGTTAACCATAGAGTAGAAGACCCTGCTGTAACAGGCAACATATGCCATCTCCGCTCCCACATAGTATAAACGAGACAATATAGCAAAGCTCATCTATGTCTGACTTTGATATACTTTATGGTATATTTTGTATGTAGTATATAAAAAACAAATATACTAAACATAGCATATTTATTTATTTTTTTAAAATTTTTTACCTATAGTAAAATCTCGAAATATCAATATAGCATTTGGTATAATGCTCATCCATATCTATCTGAAATATACTTTATGGTATATTGAGTATGGAGTAGTATTTTTATATATTTCAGAATTTTTTGATAAATTTTGTCTGCAGTAGTATATAGAAGTCCGTAAAATATACTCTATAAATATACTGCGAATATACCTAACTCTACCAAATGCTATATTTGTTATTAATATATTATTTGATATATTTAAGTATAAATATACTACAAAATGTACTTAACATACCAAGTGCTATATTTGGTATTAATGTAGCATTTCGTACATTTAAGTATAAATATGCTATATTTGGTATTACTATAGCATTTAAAATATTTATGTATAAACATTTTGCAAATAAGCTTATCTATACCAAATTCTATATTTGGAATCAATGTAGAATTTGTTATATTTTCAGAATATTTTACGGCCTTCTTATTGTTTTGTTTTCATTAAAATTGGTTAGCAGATATCTCACAGTCGAGCACACTCAGCTGTAACTTTCTTACCTATTTCGTTGTAGTTTTGTTGACTCTCGATGCGTTAATTCACACTACTCTGCATTTGATGCATTTCACATTTCATTGCTTAACTAATTGTTTCTTTTCGCTTTGCATTCCTTTCCAGCGAAGTTATGCATTTTTAGACCAAATCATTGTCAGCTTTTGTTCTTTGTATTTAAATTGTGAACTAATTGTTTTGTTGCCGCTTTAAATTCCATTCTTAAATCAATTGAGATCTCAGCATGTAAATGCTTTCGATATGGAACCGGTTTGCATTCCTTTTCAAACACAAACATAAATCATTCTCGGTGGCAATGTCAAAGCGAAATCTCACACATCTTGCTGGCATCTTGTGATCTGTGAGGTAAACAAATGTGAGTCATGTAAATGTCGCGTGTCTTTCCTTGCCTTTCCTTTGCCTTTGCCTTTCTCCTGAGTGAGATGTCTGCCTCGAACTGACTCTATAAACAAATGCGGCTGCACTTCTGATTCTGTTCTTTTCTGTTGCTGTTGCTGACTTCAGTCAGCCCAAAACATGTTGCTCAACATGAAAACATGGAAACTACGAAACTCCGAAACTGTTGCTGCTGTCTGTGTGTGTATAAGTTTATTTATCATAGAGGAGGAAGACAAAGTCAGGGACTAGACACGCCTAGACTGCGCTCTGTCTTGTCTCATTCTTCTTTCTGTTTGTGTTATCTACAAATTTGTATCTGAGACATGCACCTAGAGTAGTAAGGAGGGAATTAGAGGAGGTGGAAGAGGAGGTACGAGAGGAGGAGGAGGCACATACAGGCGGACAGTTTCTTCTTACGCATGCGTAATATATTATCCAAAAAAAAAACTTGTTGCCTCGACAGTTCATTACTCTTGTGTGTGTGTATTTCGTAAGCCAACTTCATCTATTTTGAATTTGATGGCCCAAAAAAAAAAAAAAAAGAAGAAGCAAGAAAGAAAAACCTTTTTCTGTTTAGATAAATTGCGGCAGGTGAATGCACTTGCGGCTGTTGCGAGGTGGCAACAACACATAAACTATGCCACACACAAAAATCTACAATTCATACTGAAATATATATATTTAGTATAGTTGGTCGTTTCCTTATCGCTTTACGCCCATTACATAAACATTCAACTCTCCAGTCCAGCTCCGCAGCTCGCCGCGCTTGACCTTAACATTCGCAATCAGCTTAGCTCAGAGATAGTTGTTGCTGTTCCCTGTGGTAATTAAATGGAAATAGTACATGTGCTCGGTGTAACCTCCACTCTGTATGTGTGTGTGTGTGTGTGTATGTGTGTGCTCTCAAAAGCCGCCCCTGGACTCTACTTATCTCTCTTTAGTAGATGTCAATCAAATGCTCCAGTTCCCTCAAGCGTCGAGACGAGACCAAAGACCCCAAAAACTCGATTCTGTTTCGTTTTTCTTGCCTCGCTTACTTTTCAAACTAGTTTCGGTTTAATTAAAAGTTTAATTAATTTAATGGTCGGTCAAACTTTTAGTGGTACTCAAACACTCATATGTGGACATGGCCTGTACTTTATGTCTCTCTTTCTACCTTTTGCGGCACAATTGCATAATTTATGAAGTGCAAAAAATTCAATGTGTAAAGAAAAATATATTAGACAATTTCTATTCGCACTTTCGTTCGTACTGTTTTTTTTTTTTTTTTTTTTCTTTTTTGTGGGCTCGTAACCCAACGCCATATTCATTCCATCATTTCCATTCATTTTGATTAGGCAACGCATTAAAATGTGTTAATTATTACATAAGGCACAATCGCTGCTTCCATGTGTGTGCTTGAATTACCTCATGTGAATATGCATGCAATTCAATATTGATCATATGCCGAGAGAGTGAACGAACACTCACTCATTCACTCACTTATTCACTCTCAACATTCACCCCAGTTGCATTCGCACTTCCGTATTAGTCACAAAACACACAGATATCATTATTTAATAGGCCAGACCTCAGAGTTGGGCCGGGAGAATTGCGTTAATAAGCTCAAAAAAATGCAATTGGCTAAAGTGAAATGCAATTTGCAACAACAATTTGTGTCAACAGCTTGTCATAATAATCAACTTGATAGAGGCTGAACAACGAGTTTGCAAATGCCACAAAATGTATTCAAAATGCTAATTTACAGTCACTCAAATCTTTTGTAGTTGCCCAAGAATGTAATCTCTTTCATGATTTTCATATAAATGAAATGAAAACAATCCTTTTTTATTTCCTTACTTGTTACTCAATACTTATAAAAAAAAGTTAAAGAAGTAAAAGCCGGAATACAATATAAATTCTACATGGATTGTGGAACTACTAATTCTTTTAGCGCATGATGAAAATTCTTAATATTAAAATAATATTAATAATTTTTATTCTTTTTAATTTTCATAATTTGTAAGGAATGAAAAAAAAGCTCTGAATTTATTGAAAATTCCATTGCAAATGTAGAACTTCTGATTCTATTAAAAACCTTTAATACTTAGGCTAAACTGCCTTATCAGTTTAGATAAATAAAATAATGCTTATACAGAAAACCACAAAAGCTCAAAAAAAAATATAAAAAAAAAACTGTTAAACAATATCATGAATGTTCATAGCAATAATATTATTCTCTTTAATCAACATATTTCTTGAGTACTTTTTGCACATTCCAAAACAAAAAAAAAAATAATTTACTGATAAATAATATCTTGAATGTTAGTACTAATAATATTATGCTCTTTTATCAAAATATTTTTTATACTTTTGGCACAATACTTCTAAACGACTTTAGACAACATTCATGTTCATTGAAATTTAAAATTCTACTACCAAAGTAGAATAAGAACTAATTCATTAAAGAACCTTTAATGCCCAGACAAATTGTCTTATCAGTTTAGATAAATACAAAACTGCTCAAAAAATTAATAAATAAGTAAGGAACTGATAAATAATACAATTAATAACAATAGCAATATTCCAATCAATTAAAATACTTTAAATACAATAATACATTTAGAACAAATTCGTGGTATTTTAAAGTGACAAATTCAAATAAAAATTCAATGGGAAATTTACAACTACCAAATTCATTAAGAACCTACAGTACTAATGAACGAAAATATGAATTTAAAAAGAAATCAAAGTAAGAAATTGGAAATTGAAGAAATGCCCAGAAAAAAGCCCAGCTGACGAAATACTGAATTAGGTTTTTACGCATTTGCGTGGAGAAAATATTTCACAATTCCCACAAATAGAATTCTGCGTAGCCGTAAAGAACAACAACAAGAGCAATGCCCGGAAGAAGAAGAGAGCGCCCTTTAGACCCCCAGACCCAAGTACTAAAAAGTCATATGACGACTAAGTATTATATTAATAATGAAACCTCAAACCACTCAAATATAATATGGTACCACCGTGAAGACGTCAGTTATGCTATTGGTTTCCCTTTTAGGGGCTTATCAAAAAAAAAAGAATTCGCACTTCCTTTGTTGAATTTGTATTTATAGATAAGCAACCAGAGAGTTGAGTATTAAATGGGAATTTTTGAATGGCATTTGAACTACGTCATAAAGTAAAGCGTGTTGGTAATTGGTGACAGCCATTAGTGTCAGCAGCTCCTTTGCAGGATGCCCATTGTCCTTTTTAAGTACATTTTGAAATTTGAGTACGAGTATCCTGTGGCGCTCTCTCTGTGTGTTTGTGTGTGTGTGTGGTGTGCTGCGTTGTGGGTTCAACACACTCATCAGGTTTTCATAATTTTTCTTGTTCGTTCGTTAAGATTTCCCGGAACACACAGAGCGTTGCATTTAATTACAAATTGAGGAGGAAGATAAAAGAGGAAAGAAATGAGAGAAAACTATGCCATAGCCCCGGGGCCAAAGCAATTTCTTTGTCTTTTCGGCTTTTGTCAGTTTTTCACTGTTTTCATGTGTTGTTGTTGCTGTTGTTGCGGTGCGTGCCCCGACATTGCCCCCCTCCACACCCCTCTGCACCACTCCTCCCTTCAACTCATATTACTTGCGTCTTCGGGGGGTTTCTTTTATTCAGGTCTTGCATGTCTTTCTCGAGCTGCACTCGCATTCAATTAATTATGAATTCGTGAAGTGCCTGACTGCCTGCGTTCCTCCTACTTACTCTCTTACCTCTCTCTCTCTCTCTCCCTCTCTCTCTCTGTCTCTGGAATGGCAACTCTCCCACAAGTTGAATGATTATGCATTCAAAATACGTTACCAAAACTCTGCTGCTGCTCATCATCGTCATTTGTGTGGCATGTTCTAAGCTTGCAACAGATACTCGTTTGCTATCTACTGTCTGTGTCTGTGATGGCGCCTGTGGGCGTACTTGGCCTCTTTGGTGTTACCGACAAGCGACAAGTTAACAACAACAACAACAACTCGCAACAAAAGCAACAGGGGCAACAGTGGATCTTTGATGTTATTTATAGTTGCAATCGCATCATTCTTGTCTGCAATTGACGTTGCTGCAACTGCGGTGGCAACAGCACCAGCTGCAGCTAACATGTGGGTGCAACACCAACAACAGCAACCAGCAACATGCAGATGCAGATGCATCAGCAATCCCCCCGAAACTCATGAGCAACTGCCAAGCCAATTCAAGCAACCACAAAGTACACATTCATTTCCCGCTCAATTCATTCATTAAATTCGCTTTATTTCAACATGTGGCAGTTGCAGCACAACTCTGCATGCAACTCCCTCTCTTCCTCCCCCTCTCTCTCTCTCCTACATCTTGTGTCCTTCAGCCTTATGAATATTGTTGCCGCATACATATTCAAAAGCGTTGCCCATACCGAACGTAATGGATACATACATAAATTTTGCATTCATAACTCATTTAGCATGATTCCTACTGATAATGGCAGCCGCCTCCCCCTCTCCTCCTGCTAACTCCTCCTAATACCCCTTTTGTCCCACTGTACGCTCTCGGTATTTTGCCCATTTTGCATAATTTCGCTCGTCAAGAGTTGTTCCTCTGGCTTCTCTTTGTTCGTAGTACATACCTCCTTCTCCTCTCCCACTCCTCCGCTCTCCCCCCTGCATTCAATTAATCAATGCCAATTAGGCTTACATGTGCTACGAGTACTCAGCCATGGTTCAGAGTTCATGCTGTTTCCTTCAGCTTCCTCTGCCTCTGTCTTCCCTTTCATTCCTGTTTTTAGTATTCTCTTCTTTTTAAATTGTCCTGGGCTGGGCACAGCATCGGGGACCTGACGAATGGAAAACGTCTGTCAAATGTCAATTTGCGTAGCTTAAATGGTTTTAAATCCCCTACCACACATTGTTGGGACATTCAGACATCCAGACAAACACATGTGTCTGTGTGTGTGTGTGTGGAAAACAACACTTTGAGTTGAATTCAGACAAATTAAGAACAGAAATTCTTTTCCTCCTCGAAATTAGCATGCAGCCCACACATTTTATTTTATGTGATTTTAACATGAAATGTTAAATGTTGAGTATGCGCCACACAATTTATTTAGTTTAAATTCTCAATCACTTTTTAGTTGAAATGTAAATCCCAATTTGGTTGAGTGTATCGCCCAGTCAGTCAGTCTGTCTATCACATTTTTGTTTATAATTTTATTTTATTCACTCATTTTGTTGTATTGCGCTTCCTATATGGTTCAGCATTTATTTATTAAAGTCAAAGTTCTATTGCGCATTTCGCTCGTGCTGTCAATGCACTGATAATCCAATTTACAACGTCAACTTATTTTTAATACGTGCAGTTTGGGAATTATTTGTGAACAACGATTATTGAGCTGTGTTCTCTATTATTTCAATGGATTTGCGTTTAAATTGAATGCCTGCAACTGTAAATATGGCACACTTTGTGATATAACATAGAAACGATAACAGTCACCAATTTGTGAATGAATCTATGATATCATATTGTTATTGGGTCGATTCAGAATGAATTTAATAAGTGATATTTCTGTCACTGCAATGATACTCACTAATGAATAGTGGATTTTTATACCCGTTACGCATAGGGCAGAAGGTATATATATACCTACAGGAAATGTGTGTATTTTATACGGTATATTTTGGATGTAATAGTATATTAATATACTAAAGTTGGCACTGGAACATTCATTTTGTATATTTTAACTAAAAGGAATGTATATATTCTATATAGTAAACGTTGACTGGAATAGTTGTATAGCAATCCACCAAATTTTTCTTTTGGTATATTTTAACATTTTCGGTAATTAATTTAGTATATTTTAACTTCTTAACTTCAGAAAATGTATTTATTCTATACACTTTGACTCTAATAGCATATCGATATACCAAATTCAGGTTTCGGCATATTTTAGTATTTTCGGTTATTCATTCAGTGTATATATGTATGTAGTTCTCGGTATATTTTAGCATTTTCAGTATATAACTTAGTATATTTTAATATTTTAAATAAATGAAGTGTGTATATTCCATAAGGCAAATAGTATATCGATATACCAAATTTAGCAATCGGTATATTTTAGTATTTTTTTTGTTAATTAATTTAGTATACTTCTTTTATTAGCGAGTATCTCGCAGTCGAGCTTACTCTTTGGCTTTCTTACTTGTTTATTTATACCCTAAATGTTAATAATAAATTTATGGTATATGTACCTTTTGTTGCTTATTAACAGCACATTTCGTTTTGATATAAATGATACCATAAATTATTTCTATTTGTGAATGAATTTAGTGTGATACGCTATTCTATACTAATGAATAGATTAGTTTTGATTGAGAATACTATTTAGCTTACTCCAGATAATACCTCGTTTTACTTTCCTTTCTCCAATTCTGTATACAATTCCCCTTTCTGATGATTCACTCCCATTGATTATTGCATTCGCTCTACAAAATGATTTCTGTTTTTCATTTATCATATCGTCTGACATTTGTATACGATTCTTCCTGTTGTGATAGTTGATGTCGGTTAGTTAATTCCTCTTTCATAACACACTAATTTTTGTGTTCATTTTGTAGAAGATCATTCCTGCAGATGATGTCTGTTAATGCATCTTTTAATAGCTGAGGTGTGTTAATAGGCAAATGATTCAGTTTCCAGTGTCTGCCTCTGCAGATGTTTTTTGTTATTAGTAGGTGATTTTGGCGTCTTTAATAGATAAGGTCTGTCTTGTTTATAAAGAGATGATTCAGTTTCTTGAAAGTAAATGAATTCTGCAGTTTATGAAGCTGCTGCGTCAAATGCTGAATGTTTATTTGAAAGACTCGTGATTTCACAAAAGAAAAAACTTCTCTACTTCTACTCGATTTTTGTTACTCTATTTCAAAAGAGATTATATCTTTCAGTGGAGCTACTTTTACCTCTAATAAGCATGTTTGATGTTGCACACTTCTCATTTGTAAAATGCATTGCATTTTGCTTTGTAACTTGACTACTTAGTATCGTGTCTGGCTCAAAGAACTGGCTAGACCAGAGGCCCATCCCAACTCCTCAAATGCATATACATATTTGAAGCCTCATCTGCTCACTGGCTCATAACAGGGTCATTCCATATCAATGCGCAGATTTGCGTGTGAAGCGCCATTCCTCATTCCGATTTGGTCCAGCGCATGAGATGCTTTGAGGCTCTGCCGTTGCAGCTCAGTGATGATTCTATTAGAGTTGGCTAATTAATTTCTTTCAACTTGTAATCTAGACAAATGTGGCGTCCTTTTTTCTACAGTTTGCTAAACATCAATTTAACACGGCAAACACTTTCGTCTAATCAGTAGACTGAGGTGCAAGGATTTCCCCTGCATTCCTTACTCATTTTTTTCGGGATTAGTCCACTTTAGTCACGCTCTGCACTCTATGTGGCAATCTTTAAAAAGAGGCAAAAAGTGGAAGTGGTCCACCCCGTGGTCAGGCTTAAGTCGGTCGGTACCTTAACCGCCTGTCGATTTGCCGCTTGGCAGTTGCACATTTTGAGACAGGTATAGAGTAGAGTAGAAGGCGCATGTAACTGGTCTTACTTTAAGGCCAAGACCAAGACAGGCCTACCTGTCGGCAGCATTAAACAATTTGTGTACGCACTGCGAAACCAGTTCGGAATTCCAGAGATTGCAAAAATGTTTTTTTTTTCTGCAGACCTTGGCCATTTCAAGGGCCTTAAAAAAAAGTAGCAAGTACAACGAACGATTCGATCTCTCTTTACACACTCTCTCTCTCTCAGTCAGTGGTTCAATCGTGGCTCCCGCTGCTTATCAGCTTTTGGGCCAAGTTACTGCTGTTGCTGCTGTGTGGGCCCCAACCTTGAGCTAATTGCCCCGCCTCGACCCTGAGAGACGTTTTTTTTGTGTGTGTGGTGGCATTGTTTATGCTTCAATTTATGCAGATGTCGTCGCCTGTAAATAATCCCAGCAATTTCCAAGAGTATTTTCCATAAACAAATCTATGACTTAAGTGTTGCTCAACGGACTAAGTCGCTGGCCGACGTCGTCGTCGTCGTTGTTGCTGTCTTTTTATTTACTTTGTTCGAAAGGACCGACAAAAATAGAAGCACATCTTGGGTCAAATACACCATGAACTCTCTGCCCACGTATGTGTGGGAAAGAGAATGTGTGTGTGTGTGTGTGTGTGTGGAAGTATGTGTGTTGGTTAAGTGCACATCCTGACTTCCGTTTATTTTATATGGGGATGTTGTTGTCAGTCTGCGGCATCTATCCCAGTGTCGTCTATTCCATTTGCAGGTGCTTATCAAATTTCAGCGTCAAATGCATTTCCTTACTTCCTCCTCTCGGCAAAATCGAGAGAGGAAAACTTGTGAGCAGCTATTTCCTACCCAGCCCAGCTGTATTACGTTGCGAAGTGGATGTAAACATCTTTATTTTGTCATATTTACACAAGTAAAAGCAATAGCAGGTCTGTTCCGAATTTCGCACACCTTTAAGAGCATTAGAGTGCATCTATTTATGATCCAATAAACGGAAATACTGCTTAGCAAATGATGATAGGCATCAGACATAGAAATAAATGGAAGTGGCACAAAATAATAAAGCCAATCGAAGTAGAACACGGTTTTCAAGTAAAGACTTTGTTGAACTCAATGAGATTGGAAGATGGAATAGATTTGCAACAAACTCATTGAATTTTTACTTTTATATGTTAGTATTGATTTTCATTAATATTTATTATTATTATTATTTTAATTTATGATATTATTGGCACATAGAATTTCTATGAATGCAAATGTATTCTTATTAAACTTCAATTCTTAAAGAATGAAATGCCTGGAATCGAAATTTGAATTTGAATAACAAATTTGAAAGAATTCCTTTAGAATTTTCTGTTTAATCACTTGCAGTATTGAAGCATGAAATTCATACGAACACAAACTTTTTCGGATGAATTCTAAATCCTTAAAAACTCTTCAAAATTGAAACTCCTGAAATTGAAGAATAATTTGAATAACAAATTTGAAAGATATCCTAAAGAATTTTTTGTTTTATCACTTGACACATGAAATTCAGACAAATTTAAACTGTTGAGGGCTTCATTCTGAACTTTATTTATGTTAACATTAAAAAAAGTTAAATATTGGAACACGCGAAATCTCAGCACAATTGAATTAGAATTAAGAAAGATTTCCCATTGAATATTCCTAAAAAACACTTGTAGAATTATTAGCACATGAAGTTTAAACGATTAAAAACACTTCAAGTCGTAATTCTCAATTTTGATAATATTATATAATATTTAACACTATAATAATGTGACGGGTGAAACCGGAACACATTTTGAATTAGAATTAAAAAGGATTGTCACTAAATTTTCTTTTCAAACACTTATATTGTTGACGCACGAAATTCATACGATCACAAACACTTTAAGTTATAAACCAGAACATTAATAAAATGCAACTCTTAAATAATGTAGCGCGTGGAATCAGAGCACACTCTTTGAATTAGAAATAAAAAAGATATGAATATATGTCGTGAGAACGTATAGAGATTGAGCTGATTTGTGAGCTCCCAGCTGACATAACTCTGCATATTATCAACGGAATCGCAATTGGGAATGTTGTTGCTGTGTTGTCGCTCTTGTGTGCCGTGGCACACAGGACAATGACAAAGTATCCGTTTCCTCGAGCAGCAGCACACGTGTTTTACGGCATTACGCAGCAAATGGTTCTGATTTAACGACAGAATAAAGTACGACAACGAGTTGTAGTACGAGTCTGGGATATGCTTTATGAATATTGCTTGCCACACGCTGTCCCTCCTTCCATAATCAAAGAGAGAGGGAGGGAGAAAGAGTGAAAGAGTAAGAAGGTACATAACTCAGTGCTGTTGCACCACCATCGTGTAGCAAAACTGGTTTTTGCGGCATACTCTGAGCAAGTAGCAGCAAGGCAGATGTTCCTGCCGCTTACAATATTTGTGTGCAGCGGTTTCCCTTTTGCTTCTTTTAATTCTTCGTTATCCTTGTTGAGCCACTGCAGTTGCAATTGTTGCAGTTGAGCCAAAAATGTTCCTGTTGAGTCAAAGTGCAAACAGCTGCAACTTCAGCAAAACCTGTCGCTCTTTAACAGCTGTCGACTAGAGTGGATAGCCAAAAGGTTGACAGTCCCAATGATCAAGGACATGCAATCATAACGAGGCCAGCTGTCGCGAAATAACAAACAGAAAATAACAAGGAACAACAACATTTCATTCAAATCAAGAGTTCAAAGCAGATGTCACGTGTGCCCCAGTCTACTAAAATATATATATTTCGAAAATCGCGCCCCTAAAATTGAGTTCAACCCTCAACCTCAAAAGAATCTTGGCTCAAAAAAAAAACCTCACAGCAATGCACTCAAACTTCCCTCTCTCTTTTTCTCACTCACTATCCTGTGCTCTCCCTCTCTCTCTCTATTGTCTAAGTCAGGCACGACTCAAGTGAAAATCCTATGCGGGTTGCTTTTCGGCTTTTGTCTCTCCGGAAACCGGGTCGATCAGTCTGCCGCTGTACAACATCGTGAACACTTCGCGTCGTCGTAACTGTCGGATCTTTTCAGTGCATTTCTGTGTTTCATCGTAAAATAGATGATGGTATTCTCCCACCCTGAATTCGTCTATAAAACATTTCAGCTTTACGAGTTTGTAAAGTGATTGTAAAAAAGAATTATTTTTGTGTGTGTGAGTGCAGTGGAAGTTAATCAATTAGAAGAAGATGAAGAAGCAGCGCAACGTTTATAGAACGGATGTTAAAATGGAAAAGTGCAAATCGATAAATGTTGCGAGCAACAATCGATTGCTGATAGCTGGCAAGCCAAATCGTCGCTTTAATGCTGCCCGCACTTGGCAACGGTAAGAGAAACCCCCGAAATGCTCATGAAATGATTTTCAATGGAAATGATCCAGCAATTGGCAGCTGGCAATGTGCATTTCCATTTCCATTTTCATGTTCATTTTCATTTTATGCTTCATTTGGCCTTTACAAGCAGATGTTCACTGACCCCACCCCAAGACGTAGTCCTCTCTCTCTCTCTCTGGGTCTGTCTCTCGGTTTCTCTGTGTGTCTCAAGTCAAGAACAGAATGCATTTCGTAATTACGTGGCATTTGAATGGCAGCGGTAGATATCAATCACCTGTACCTGTGCAACATGAAACACAGAAACATCCAAAGAAAACATCGACAGCAATAGCTACAGAAACAGACGGCAACAAGGACCATATGCTGCATCCTGCAGCGACAGAGAGAGAGGTCGGGACGAGAAGAAGAGATGCTCAGGGAACTGCATTCCTTCACGCATCCATTGATTTAATCCGTTTTTTGTTATGAGCACACAATTTGCTGAAGTTGAAACTTCGGCTGCTTCTCCTGGGTCACATCTTGAAAGGAAAGAAAACCCAAAGCCTGGTCAAGGAAAAACTAAATATTCCTCTCTTTCCCATCTCCATCTCTTGCCTTTGTCCTCAATACTGTGTGTGTGTTTCCTTTGCTTGAGCCTGTTTTGTTTGCACGAGGAATTCCAGGAATCTGCAGTGTTTGCTTACAATAAGCATCAGCAAATTGTACGAAGGACTCGCATACGAAATTCGTGTCTCTTTAGCCATTGGTATTTTTGGCCAACTTCGTCTGCATTTTTGATTGAAATCGAGCTCCTTAAGGTGTATCTCGATGTCAGAGTGTGAGTGTGGTCTTAGTCTAAGCTGAGCGCTTTTCCATTTCCATTTCCGGCGAAAATCAAACACACTGCAAAAATTCCCATCTACCTGTGTTCCTCTTCCTCTTCGTTTTCCTCCTTTCCCCTTCCTTGCGCGCTCAACACTTTTGCTTGCCGCAGTTTCACACGCAAAAACCTAGCCGGAAAAACTCTTTAGCAATTTTACAACAATGTTGTAATGCTGTATTCAGTATTCAGTATTCAGTGTTCTCTGTGTTCTGTCTTCTGTATTTTGTATTTGTTTTATTATTGTTGGCCGGACGTGTAGACTCCTGCAATTTTCATGTCGCCTTTTGTTAAGGTTTATGGTCGAACATAAATGTTTATTACGGGGCTGGGCAGGGAGGGTCAGCTTCGGCCATAAATCACGCAATTTCTGGTAATCAGCCAAGGCAGCAGCGAGCCAGGCGAATATACCAAGAGCAAGAGCTTGCTTAAGCCGGCGCTAAAAGTTTGCCCAATTGGCCCGAAAAAGAAAAGGAACAACCTGACAGCAACTCCTGTCCTGGCTACCGTCTTTTGCTAATTGTTCGCAGAACATTTTCAATTCAATTAAGAAGGCTTTGCAAATTTCCATTCATTGTGTAATTTTTCCCTTTTTTTCACTCTCTGTCTCTGTCTCTTCTTTTATTGCAGTTTGCCCAAAAGCGGCAAGGATGACGTCAACGTAATTGGCATCAGGTGTAACGGCTTTGGCGAATGTCTGGTAAGTCTGTCTATAATATAATATGTTGGCTTAGAATTTACGAACCTCGGTCGAAGAAGAGATTCATAGAGGCATGAGGCACTTAAAGCAAAGTTGCTGCGATTACTCAGGCATAAGGAATGCGCCGTAATTGAACAGCTGTCGAAGTGGCTCCAATAAAACTTGGACAAAACTCTTTTGGGATTGCAGCTGGCATTTCTCATATACTATATACTAGTATCGCATTACAAACGAAGCCATTTTCATCTTCTTTTTTTCTAAATTCAACAGCTGCGCGACGTTGAAGGGGAAGAAGTGAGCAACTGATTTGTTTTTGTCACACGAACTATTTTCGTAAGAAAGGAAATTATAGATTTAGTGCTAAGGCCAAGGGCATTAAATAAAGACACGACACTTTAAAGCCACTTTTGATCATGATAGATTGTGATTGTGCCTGATCCCCAAACAAACTCGACTAGACTCGACTAGTTAACAGAGTTCGTTACACCGAATGTTATGGTAGTATTATATGTTTTACTGCGTGCGGTGAATTGATATTTATATTGTATAACATAAAATGCGCAGAAGTAAGCAATGTGTATTCTATTACACACATTATCAATGTCACCACAAAAATAGCTTCGTCTGTCATTTACTTTCTTGAGATTTGCTGCTGTTTGCCCCCCTTTGGGTAATGAATGAATTTCAGTTCGATTCAGACATTATCCATGGCAACAGCAAGCAACCACAGCAATTGAGAGTCACGCATCTGATGTGGTGTTTGTTTTTTCTTTCTTTATTTTCGCTGCAGAGGAAGAAGCCCTATACCATCGTTGTTACATATATGCAGTGAATGAACCTGAAATGCGATCCCATTTCCAAGTCTCTCAGCCCCGTTGCCAATCAAAATAGATTCGCCAAGTTTTTTTTGCCTTGCAATTTGCGGCTTCTGCATAATGATGTCCAGTTGTCATGCTGATAGTGCTAAGTGCTGGCCTTCTTTCGCTGACAGGTAATAGCCTGTCATTACACCTTAGAGTAGGTTTACATAACATATGTGTATGTTATGTGGTTTAAACAAGATTCTTTGGGGATGCTTGGCAACTTAAGTAGCATGTTTTTGTCACTATTAGTTTTTGTCAGCAGAATTGTGGAGCAACATTAGTTTGCTTATATTTAAGATAGCTATCTTCCTAATAGCATGTTAGTGAGTTGCAATTTAATGTCGATTATTCCTCTTACACATACAAAGCAATTGCATACATTAAAATAGTAACAAACTCGAAAATAGTTTCAGTTGCTTTTTCAATTGTTATCGATAACTGCATTGATGTGCATTTATCGACATTGCAATGTATATCTATTTCTAACAGCACACTGTTAACAGCGTGCATCTCTGTTACATGCGCTATACAGACTCTGTTATTGAAATTGCATTGGTTCATAATGTTAAAGCTTGAAATGTTCTTGTTTGTCGTTTACCATATTAAACTAATCTTCATCGCAGCATGCGATGCACTTACAGCTCGTTAACATAGCGCACAACTGTTAGGCACAGCGTGAAAGTTGTTGCGCTTTTATGTTTATAATAGAAACTGATTTAATTGGTTGCGCCGAGACACTTGAGCATCGACATTGACTACAAGTGCTTTTTAGATCCTGTCTAACAGATACATGAGCTGTCATTTCAAGGCTGTTTCTAGCGATGATTTTCAATGGTTTTGTTTACATTTTGTGACTTAGCCAAGTTCAATGTGCTCATAAACGTCACTTTGCACCTACAACAGCTAGAGGAAGTGGAGCTGTTTGTGTGTGTGTGTGTAATCGTTTAGGCATGTTTTTAGATTAAAGGTGATTAAACACTGATTAACAGGAACGAGGTGCCCAAGGTGCGTTGGGTTTGCCCCAGTTCGATAAAGTTTAAGAAGGTAATTCGGAGATAAGGTTTGAAAAAAAAGGTAACTACAGATTTCGTGGCACTTCAGAAGCCGCCGACTAATTAAAAGCCCACAAAAGACGACACACATTACACAATTATTTACAATTCCAAAAAAAAACGTATGTAATACTTACATGAAGTTACCGCAAGTCGATAAGAACTTGGCTGGGGTGAAAATGCAAGTTGTGCGTGAAAATTAATGGTTTTTGGGGCACTTTTTACAGCTTGAAAGCATTTCGAAATAGATTTTATGGCGCTGCTCTCTAAACATTAATCATAGAAACGGGCAGTTGCGGGGTAGGGGAAATTGACTTAAATTAATAGACTTTTCTTTGTTAATGTTTGGTTGCTGCGATAAGTTGATGCCGAGGTGCAAACTAATCAAGCAAAACAATGCAACAGCAGCGAGGTCAGATGATGATATTGTAATGTCAAGAGCCAATGCCAATGCAATGGATTGAGATTCAGATTGAGAGTCTGAGACTGAGAGTCTATCTATTGTGGAGCGACGATTGCCAATGATTGCATTTTCAGTAAGTAAGTGAGTGTCATCGTTGTCGACGCCTCGGCTCGTGCGCATCAATGCAATTCCAGCTGCTAATCTAATCAAGAGACACTTGACTCTCCCCTCCCCCTACCTCATCGTAGCTAAACAGCCTCAAGCTCAAGCGTAGACACGAACCTAGCGCAGACAATAACCAATATAGAGAAGAGTAAATGGCAATCACAATAGAGTTGTGCCCCCTAGAACGAATGCTTATCAAAAGTGTTGGCCTCCCACAACAACACAACAACACAAAAGGGCAAACACAACAATACACGCATAAGCACTTGACGTCGACAGCGACATCGACATCGACATCCACATCGACGACGTCGGCGACATTGCGACATCATCGTCGCCGTCGTCGCCGTCGTCGTCAGTCGACTGGCATCGAGTCGCGTTGCGTCGCATTGCAAATTCTCGCCGCAGTTCAGTTATTATTTATCGCGTCGACCGTTGACACCTGCCATCGCTGGGCAGTCAGTCCATCAGCTATAGCTATGAAGAAACTGATAATACCCACTTTGATGGATACCTATGGTCTGATCAAATTCTGGGACTTTGATGCCGGTGTTCCAGATGCCTCGCAAGCATCAGCATCGGGCAGCCGACGGCGGCGTCCAGAATTCGATCATCTGCCCAGCGATTCCATGCCCTGTGAGCGTGGCTACAAGTGGCGCGCTCGCTTGTTGCAGGTAAACAAAACAAAACAAGAAATGCGGCAAAACGCTCTTTCTAAACAAGTTACCTCACATGGCTAGTTAAACAAACTATGACTGTGACTCAACCGTATTATCAGCCAGAAGTGTCGTTTACAACTACGTCGAAATCTAGCATTTCGGCCACTTTTCTAGTCACTCTGATAAGTGACAGTCGAATGCGGACAATCGTACCGCTAAAAATATGCTGATAGCCCAAAACAAAATTAAGCTAACAATCGCAGCGTTGATGGCACTGCAAATACCCTGTAAATGTAAGGAATTTAAGTGAGAAAATGTTATTTTATTTTTCTTGAATTACCTAAACAGAATTATTTAACACCAAATTTATTTTAGCAAAGCTCTATTTACTCTTTTTATTTATTACACTAAATGTTATTCAGAATTTTAAACGTTTTTATCCCTAATATAATTAGCTGAAAGTATTATTTAGAGCGCAATTGACTTTAGCTGAGCTTAATTTCCCTTTCTTCATTTATTCTAAGGAATTATTTAGCATTCAGACCCTTTTTCATTTTACATAAATTATCGTAAAATAATAGTTGAACACAAAATTTATTTCAGCTGAGCTCTATTTCATTTTTTCTAAGGAATAATTTAGAACTTTTTATTTCACATAAATTGTCCTAAAATAATAGTTTAGCACAAAATTTTCATTAGTTCAGCCTTATTTTATTATTTATTTTATAAATTTACTTAAATAAAACTTATTTAGCATTCTCTCGAGTTTTTAATAAAATTTCTTATATATCATTATGAAATTTATAGGAACTTTTTATAATAACTAAATAGATATTATGTTGAATTTGATAGGAATTTGTAATAATCATTAACCAACATATTATCTATTTTGTAATATCTAAGAAGACTTTTTATAACTTTAAAAAAAGTGCTAAACAAGTTCTTATGTAGAATAAATTTCATCATAAAGTTAATCTATAAGTTCTTGTTAAAACTCCCGGAAAATTTTTCTTAAGGTCTAACAGAATTTTTTGCCTAATTGCAATTTTCCAAAAACTTATCATACTCGCTTGTAGAATCACTTATTTACAGGGTATTGGGCACACTTCAAATTGTTGTTTTTTGTTTTATTTCGAATCAATTTAATTGTCAAACGAAATAAAAACAAAAAAAAAGCGAACTCGATAAGAATTCGATAAAATACAAATACAAACAGAACAGAACAGAAATAAGGAAGCTAGCAACAGCAGTAGAGAGAAAAGTTGAAGGGGGTGTGGGATATAGATAGACAGAGAGAGTGTAATTAGACTAACTAACTAACGAACTGTAAAGAAGAAGAAGAAGTCTCGAACTGAGTGTGGACTTTAAGCCAAGTTCTCTTCGAAATCAACGACAACATTCGATAGTAATCAATTAGAATAAAATAGTTGACGTCGTTTTTTTTTCCTGTTTTTCGGTTTCGGGTGCCCTTTAAAAATTCATGTGAATCGAATAGCTATAAAAGCGCAGCTACCACACACACACACACATACACACAGGGTGTTGTTGGTATCGTTGTTGTTGTTGCTACTGACTGTTGGTGTAATAAATCACACAGTTGACAATGATAAGATATTTGTGGTTTCGCGTGCGGAGGAACCAGCTGAGATCTCTTGAATCGATGCACTACGTAAGCGTGTTCACTGCGATCCTCTTCGTAAACAATTATCTAATGCCAGTCTAACTAACTAACCTTCCGCACTTTTCTGTCTCTTTTCAGTCGCAACAAATGCGCGCCATCTCGAGTCCCACGCTGACCGCAACAGCCAAGCCCCAGGATGAGTTGAAACCAACAACCGCAGCAACACCAGTTGAGGTGGTCAGCAACTCAGCAACGCATAATGGAGGCAGCAGCTTGGGCGTCTTGCAGAAATTCAAACGCACATTGCACAATCTGAACAATCGCAATCAGCTGCAGATTACGCCGCTGCCAGGAGCAGGAGCTGGAGCAGCTGTCACCACTGTCGATGTCAAGACATCGCCCACAACGCCAACGGTGTCAATCACACCAGCTGCACCGCAAACTGAGGATAACAGCAATACTGCAAACTCTGCCGGCGACAGCAGCTCAGCCAAGTATCGCTTTGGGCCGCTCATTTGGCGTTCATCGAAGGAGCGTCGCAAGACCAAATTCAATCGACGCGACAAATGCAATTCCGGTGATTCGGGCATACAAATCGAACTCGAACAGGACGAACAATATGCCCGTGTCCTCCAACAACCAGGTGCAGTCCATGCGAGGACGAGCACTCCGAACACAGCGGAGGCAAAGGCTCGCACCATTCGACGCACTCACTCCGCGAAGGCGAGCAGTCTCCTGGAGCAGGTGGCTGGAAAGCCGCCGGTGCACAAGCAACTCGATTTGGGCAGCGCCTGCAGCATTGAGCGTGAAGCACCCGAATCGCTGCCAACGAGATCGCTCAGCCAACCGAATGGCCTGGAGACATATGGCATTCGACGGACTGATGTCGAGGATAGCGACAGCGATAGCGTTGCCTCACACGATGAAGGTGAGTCTTCTTCCATTGCAATCGGATGATGCAACTCTACACTCAAAGAAATGTGTTTCACTTATTGCAACGTTTACTTAAGCGCAACACACAATTGTTTTTTCGGGGGTTTACTTTCAAGGTTCTTTACGGGTAATATAATACCTAAAAATTGCTACAATTTTACTGTAATAAGGCTACAATTACGTAGAGTACTTATTTGCTACACTGCGAGAAATGCATTTAGCTTCGAATCTGATTACATTTCAAGACATTAAGTGCATAAACAAATTTTGAAGGTTTGCTTCAAATTTTTAAACATTATAAATCCAATCATAAATAATATTGTTTGTCAGAAATTAAAGCCAAATTTCAAATTTAGTCAAAAAATTTAAATTCGCGGTTAACTTTAACACTTTAGTGCATAAAAATAAACAGAACAAATGTGTTTCAAATTTATCTTTGCTTTCATTTTGTTGGAAGTAAAAATCCAATATTAAATATTATTTAAAGAATTCTTATTCTTTTGTTAAGACCTATTGACTTTTTACGATAACAGATTCAGAATTTAAAGTAACTTTTTACTAAGCCGAATCCATAACATTTTAAAAAAAATGTTAGTCTGAAAAATCTAATTTCAATAACCATAAAATATGAACAAGTGCAAATCCAAGTTGCAGTCCAATAAAATTCATTTTTCACTTTGCTAAATAACAATAATTTAGTTCATTTAATTCAAAAAATGTAAATGTAAATAAATGCTTAAATAACCATAAAAATTTATAAGTGCTGCTCTAAAATAACATTTTTTTTCGCTTCTTTAAACAAAAAGAATTTTAAAATGTAAATGAACATTTTACTATGCAAAATTCGTTATTTGTATTGCCACAAAACTATTTACAAAAATTTGTGTCTGTTGGAAAAATGAATGCTTAAATAACTATAAAACATGCACAAGTGCAGCTCTATAATAAAATACGCTTTTCACTTTGTTAAATATTACAAATTGAACATTTCACCAAATGAAATACGTTATTCGCATCGTCATAAAAACATTTTCAAAATTAGTGAGTTCGATGTGCAAAATAATTATAGGTTGTAAATCTAAAATACATATAAATCATGAACAAGTGCAGCTCAATTTAACCGTTTAACAATTTCACATTTTCAACGCTAAAAATAAATGTCTAAGGCAATATGTAAAATATGCATTTTTGTGGCAAAATAATGTGTGTACGCTAAGTAGATTGGAGAAATGAGATGAAAACATTTTCTTTGAGTGCATGCACAATCGCTTCAATTGACTTCAATTGGCCGTCGAGACGTCGAGAGTGTTACTAATGGATTGCAACTCGCATTTTTGTTTTTTTTCTCTCTTCGTTTCTCCATTTGCCCCACAGCCAACAGCTACTATCCCATTTATGCGGAAGTGCTGTACAACTTCACGGCGGCTGGACCGCAAGAGTTGGGCCTAGAGCGTGGCACACTCATCGAGATATTACGGAAGGAGGTCGGTCCCTGGTGGTTCGGTCGCATCAAGAAGGAGGATGCCAGCCTAGTGGAGGAGATACTCGATCCGGAACTGGGCTGGTTCCCCAAGGACTTTGTGCGCATCATTCACAGTCCCGAAACCGATGCGTTCTACAATCTCCAAAAGCCAACGACGCGTCACGAGGAGGCGGAGGAAGCAACCGAAGCCGTCGAATGTTGCAATGTCGTTGTGGATGACAGTGAAATGCCAGTTCCAGTTGTGGATTTGAACAGCAGCAGTGGCAGCAACGAGGATGAGGCCAACAACACCATGACCATGGATCAGAGCAATATAACAACCATTGTGATCGAATCACCACCCAGCGATGCGATGCTCACAACAACAACAACAACAACACCCTCCGCACGCATCGCTGTCCCGCTCGACAATTGCGATGTTCTGCGTCGCAGTGCTGTGAGGGAGCTGCTCGAAACTGAGGTCAATTACGTCAAGCTATTGGCAGCCATATGCGATGGGTAAGTCACTAAATATAGAGTAGTTATATCAACTGTTTGAAATGCATTTACTAACTTATCGCGTTATCTCTACTTTCAGATACTTGCCGGCGATGAGCAAACGCATCGATATATTCTCACCGAACAGCATTCGCCTGATCTTCTCCAACATCACAGCCATCTACAAGTTTCAGCGTCGATTCCTCGAGGCGTTGCGCAAGGGCATCGAACAGAATCAGCTGTCCAAGGTCTTTCTCAAGATGGTAAGTTCACTTTTCCTTAAAACTGCTTTTTATACCCGCTGCCCATAGGGAAAAAGGGTATTATAACTTTGGGAAGAAGGAAGCATCTCCAACCATATAAAGTATATATATTCTTGCGTCAACAGCGGGTTGCTTTGCCTGACAATCTGGTATATTTTGAATGTAGTAGTATATCAACATACCAAATATAGACTTAGGGATATTTTAAGTATTTGATCAGATGCAAATTGTAGAAGGTATTAAAGAAATACGTTTGTATGAGAAAGTAACGGGGTCTTAGTTCCTTGAGCAGGAATATTTTGCATTCTATGGTATATTTTTAGTATTTTATCAGATACAAATTGTAAAAGCTATTTAAGAAAAACTTATATGGGCAAAAATTCTACTTACTAGGGGTCTTATTCACTTTGGCTGGTATAGTTTGCACTATATGGTATATTTTGAATGCAGTATTATATCTTGATACCAAATATAGCCATTGGTTTATTTTTAGTATTTTATCAGATACAAATTGTAAAAGTTATTTAAGAAATATTTCTGTATGGACAAACGCTTACTTACTGGGGGTCGTAGTTACTTTGACTGGTATATTTTGCACTCAAAATATACTTTTGAATAAGGTACTATATCTGCATACCAAATATAACCTTTGGTATATTTGTAGTATTTTTGTGGTATATTGATTCGGTATATTTTCAGCAAAAATCGTGTATCTCGAGTGTGCTCAGCTACTCGACTTTAGCTTTCTTATTTGTTTTGTAGCATATTTTTGGTATATTCGCTTGTATCTTACCTGTTTCTTACTAATCTTTCCCTATTATTTCTTTGCAGCACAAGGGATTCCTTTGCTACTCCACGTACTGCAATGCGTATCCACGTGCACTCATCGAACTCGAATCCTACGACCGCATCAAAGATGCACGCACCATCTTAGAGAAGTAAGTTTAATCTTTCACTCTACATTAATCATATTACTAACTTCGACTCTTCCTTCGTAGCTGTCGTGAGTCGCAGAACCTTGCGGAGCTGCCGCTGTCGGCCCATTTGTTGGCGCCCGTGCAGCGCATCTGTCGCTATCCGCTGCATCTCAACGAGATTATCAAGTCTGCTTTAAGCAACAATGGCACCAACGATGAGGTGGATGGTCAAACCGAGACACTCGACTGCGAGCAGCATGATGTGTTCCAACTGGATGTGCCCGATACCCACGAGATGGTGAATCGTGCGCTCGAGAAGATGCGCGGCATCACCGAAGCTGTAAACGAAGGCAAACGCCACAGCGAGACAATAGCTCGGCATCAGGCCAGTTTTCAGAACTTCAAGGGGCCGCCATTGCATCTGCATAGCACACGCTTCTTTCTGCAGGTAGATGCCACACGCCAGAAGCAGAATCTGTGGAACACCAGCTGCACGCTGTTTCTGTTCGACAACCAGCTGATCTACTGCAAGCGGGACATCATCAAGAGGAGTCATTTCATCTACAAGGGACGCATCTTCCTCGATCGCTGTCGTGTGGTGAATGTGCGCGATGGCAAAATGTTTGGACACACCATCAAGAATTCGCTGCGCATCTATTGCGAGTCTCGAGACAAGTGGTATGACTTCAGTTTCCGTTCGGCGAATCGCAAGCATCGCTTTCTCAATACGCTCGCCCTGGAGCGTAACTTTGGCGGCAAGGCGTTGTACGTCTCGGAGATGGCTGGCTGCGAATACAACTACGATGAGCGACCCGGCGACTACTCCGATCAATCCGATTACGAGTTGCCAGACTGTGAGCAAGCCCATGGCGGAGGCACGTCTGCAAGTGGCGACAGTTCAGTGCCCGATTCGCCAGCCAAGTCGCCGTATCGCTCTTGCGATACGCTGCCAAAGAAATCGCAATCCCGGGATGGCATTGCGAATGCCAATTCGAATAGTTCGAATGGCTCCCAAATGCTGTCGACCACATCGACCGGTTCACTCGGACGTCGTCGCATTGGCAATTGGTTCCGCAAGCCAAAGAGCACCAATTGCACACCGAGTCAGTCGCCCACGCACAAGCCGGGCTTCGATGCCGATGTCACGCTGACGGCAGCACGTGTGGCAGCCATCGAAATGGTGGAAGCCGCTGCCGCACAGCAGCAACAACAACAGCAGCAAGAGGTGGACTCATCATTTGCTTAGTCACATAAATACTACACACATACTATTTATACATAATTATTATTTGAAGGCAACAAGAAAAATGCAAAAATAGAAATCGCAATCACAATTGCAATTGCAATAATCATACAACCAATATACGAGTACGATACGTAGAAAGTCGTCGTAGTGGGGGGCGGGGGCGGGGCATGAGAGCACGGCAAGAATTGCAACAAAAAAAGCGTGCACGATATAAGTATATATAAAAAGATATTTGTTATTATTATAAATTACATAATATTTAAACTGCATTTACTAATAGAGAGCGAATACAGGTAAGGCAACTACTATTCGTATCATTTAAGTTAAGTTTACTCTGATATTTACTATTTCCATTCATTTTTGTTATGGTGTTTCCAACTATTTGTTTCTTCTGATATCATTAACCAAAATCCGACAAGTCTGTTATCTGTATATAATTAATTTTGATTCTTGTCATAAGCTTAAAATAAATATGTTTTGTTTCTAATCGTTTATAAAGTCGTTTTTCTTTTCGTTTTTTTTTCTGTTTTCTGATAATTTATCATTATCTCTTTTTTTTGCACCTGTTATTCTTTTGGCGCCTTCAGAGCTCCAAGCAATGGAATTAAACACCTGTTGAAAAAAGAAAAAATGCGGAAGTCCAAAACTTAGCTGGAAATTAATGAAATGAAATTAGACATTTTATAGCATATACAAAAGAACATACATACATATTCATAGGCATTAATAATATGCGTTATATAGCCATAATTTAAAATAAAATGTAGTTTCAATGAGTTACAAACATAGAGAAAAATATTAAGCGAGCATTATTCAATTAAATTGTTCCTTGTGAATTTGGTAAAAAAAAAAAGAAAAAATTTAAAAACAAAAAAAAAATAATTACATTTAATGTTAACAAAAAAAAAACAGAGAAACAATTTTCAAAACAAATGAGCGAATTTAATTTTTCTTAAGAAAAACACTCGTATATGCCAAAAAAAACAATTAGTTAAAATGCGTAAGACCAGCTTAAGTTAAAAATGAAATTGAAAAACAAAATGAACAAAAAACAAATTCTGAAAGCAATTTACTATTTAATAGACTTTGTAAGAAACCTTTGAAATGATTAGAATTTTATTGATTTTTTGCAAAATGTTATTTGTGTGCCGATCCTATCATTTAAATTTAGACGACACATTTTTATCTGCAACAATTTCGAATTCGATTGACAAGAATTCAAAAAGTTGTCGGAATAAACAACTTGAGAACACACGTGGAACTATAAAATAGAGGGCGACATGTTCGAAATGTTTTAAAAAGAAAACCCAAATGAAAGAATATGATAATAAATAATTGCAAAAGTTAATACTACATACATAATAATTATACATACAACACACATAAATACGTATAGTATACATATTATTGAATGCGTTAAATGTGGTTAATACTTGGTTATGACTGATTGTGAGCAATTTATTCGATGTACGAATGCCAGAAATGTTTGGAAATCAACCAAAAATGATATGAAACACACACGAACACATCCATATTATGTACATTTTCGAACGGAAGCAAGTAAATAAATATATACAAGCATAAGTGTACCATTAATGCCAAATAAATAAATATACATATATATTTATCCAAAATGTGAACAAAATTATATCTTTTAATTCTTTTTGGAATTCTGACGATTAACATATATCAAAGGTTATCTTATTTGAATAAACGTTTTCTTGCGCACCTTGTCAAAAGCTGCTTGCTATAACGTGGGACACCAATCAGCTGTTTGCTAACATAACTATTCTTATAACAGCAGCTTAACATGCTGGTAGCTAGGACGCCTCTGTTAGCGCAAGACGTCAACATTTTTGTGTATAATAATTTTTTGAACAATAAAATAGAAAATAAATTCTCAAGCCAAAATAGTCATTTGAAATAACGGCTTTGTTATTTATGGTAAGCTTAATGTTTATTCTTTTGACTAAATTGTTTGTTTAGTATATTCTCGCCCAAATAGAGTGGTATAACTAGAAATTGATATATTGGTCACACTTATAGTATCAACAAATGGGTGATCGCATACACACACAGATGATCATTGTAAATTTACAAATTTGTTGTGATTTTTGACCGCAAAACAGTTACCTCAACACACAGTTATGTTATTTGAGCATACGCGCGTGAAACAGCTGAAAGAGTTTGCCTGGTAATAATGCACAGCGCTGCTGGAGCCACAGCAAACAGCAACAGCAAAGTTGTGGCCACATTGCGTGCTGATGGCAGTGTGGCAATGGAGGCCCAATCCCTAAACCAGCAGCTGTCCAATTTGTTAAACTATGAGATTGTAAGTGAAATTCAACCAGAATTCTGTGTAGTGCATGCTAACTAACAAATTGCCAATTTGCAGCGCACCGAGAGCGAGCTACTGCTGAAAAAGGGCAATGCGCCCGCACCAACGGTCGTTGACTTGGGCAAGCAACTGTTGCAATGTGCCCGGGACAGCGATGTGGCCGGCGTGAAGACTGCGCTGGCACATGGAGCACCCTTTGCCTCCGACTGGGTGAGTTAGCAAATGCCACAAAACACAAACATCAAAAGTGACACCACAATTTGCTTGTAGCTGGGAATGTCGGCGCTGCATTTTGCTGCCATGAATAACCAATTGGAAATCTGTGAAATTCTACTACAAGGTGGCATCAATATGGATGCAAAAACCAAAGTGGATCGCACACCATTGCATTTAGCGTGCTACTATGGGCACGAACGCATCGTCAGCCTGCTGCTCGCACTCAAGTGTGCTGTGAATGCACGTGATATGGTAAGGAAACTCCCTACTCTACTTGCACTTTGCCTGGCTAAGCAATATGTATTCATTCTCCTTGCACAGCTTCGCATGACACCGCTGCACTGGGCTGTGGAGAAGCGCCACAAAAGCATAGTACGCATGCTGCTTAAAAGCCATGCGGATGTCACCTTGATATCCAAGTTTGGCAAGACTCCAGTTGCTCTCGCCGTGCTCACAGAACAGGCGGACATTCTGGCCGAACTGGAGGCGGCTCGACAATCGCAGGCTAGTCGCAAATTCAACGAGGAATCGGAGGTAAACATTGCATTAATTATTTGTCATTATCAATGCTTGATATAATTTTATTCTATTTGTAAAACATGCAAAACGTAGCGAAAAACTTTTAAGATTAAAGTATGTAAGGAGTTGCATAAACTTTAAGCCAGTTTTTTAAGTTGATTTTTACTAATTGTTGCTTACTTTTGTAGAAGGAAACCAGTGAAGCAGTTAATTCAATTATGGATGATCCGAAGTCAACGAGAAGTGTTGAAGATACAGACATGTCTGTGGAGGATAAGATGGATGTGCTGGAAACTTTGCGAGGGCGTAAGTTAAAGCTACTTTATATTACTTTCTCAACTAAACAAGCTTTTCTTCTAGACACCAACATGCTGGGAAATTCAGCTTTAAATATGCTAAAAACTCATGGAATTGCAGACATGATGCAAGACAATCAATTAGGTACGAGATTGGATTAATTTAAACACATCAATTTGAGTAATTTGTATTCTCGCTTTGGCAGACGATGAAGCATCGAAGAAGATGCTGAACACGGCGCTACGAAATGGCAGACAACTTGTGCTCTCTGAGGGTGGACGAATGCTATTGCATGAAACGAATCGTGGAACCAATGTGAAACAAAGTACAAACGGAACAACTATCAGTAATAATTTAAGAAAGAACGCTATCGGTTTACATCCCAGTACAAATCATGCAACTGCCCACAATTTATCACCGCAAAAGATACGTATGAATGTCATCAAGCAAAAGGAGACGCCGTCACCAGCTGTAGCGGGTGGCGTAACTAAAAACAAGGTATGCAATAAACACTTTCAACGGGGAAAATCTGTAAAATGTGGCTCTGGTTTTGCAGAATATAAGAATTATCTCGCTGACGGACTTTAAGAAGCTGTGCGATCAACCCAAGTCTCTGCAGAAAATACCCGCAACGCTGGCAAGGTGAGAATGATGAGTTATAATAGAGAAAGTCCTCTAATTCAATTCGGTTTTAATCTCTGTAGCTCTGGTGTAGTGCGTCAACTAGCCGATGGCACCAAGCTGGTCAACATGCGACAGTTGCAGCCGCGACAGGTTTGCTCTCAATATATTGTCAGCATTCTAAGCAAACTACTAATTATCATTTCAATCCTAGTTGAAGCTGCCAACAGTGGCCCGACCGCTGGATAACAGAAACTTGGATGAGCAGCAGCATTTGGTAAACGAAACCATGAATTCAACGCCAGCACACACCTCGCATCCCGCATCGACAAGCACGCTTCGTGGTCAAATGGGCACCGTGCAGACGATACAACTGCGTCCAACGCCAGCAGCTGGAACTGGAGCAGCAGCAACTGTTGGTGCCGCCAGCAACAACAATGGAACAGCCAACAAAACCTCGGCAGGAGTGCGTCCGAATTTACGCGCTGGCGCCAATGAAGTGAATGCGACTGGAAAAGGTCCCAATGTGATGCCACTGCTGACATCCTATGAGATGTGTCGGCAGCTGCAGGAGCTGCGGCGGCACAACGAGGAATTGCGTCGAAGCGTGGAATTGGTACAGAAGGAAAAGGAGGATATGCATCAGCGGCTGGAGCGTTTGGAGCAGTTATTGCTGGTGCGTGAATCCGATGTGGAAATGGACTATGTGGACATTTAGCGAAGGATTTAGTTTATTTCGTACGCCGTGTAAATATTCATAACATTTATGATAGTGCATATAAAACATAAGATATTCTATTTCTAAGCTTTCGGTTTAAGAGAACATTTTTAGTTTGCTGTATTGACTGCTTCCGCACGTGTTGGCCTACATTTTGCTAATAGCAACATCATTTATGAATTAATTCATTAACATTAACTTGTAATGTAAGTAACTAGCGTTTAGCAGGAAAAGAAATCATTGATTAATGTTCAAGTTTAAATGTTGCATATATAAACAAATTTTGTAAGAGAGATCCATCATGCATTTGTCAGATGCTTAGAATATGAACGATTTTACAACATTGTATATGTATATTTTTTACATTTAATAAAGTCTTGTAACTTAAAAATATTGACTCGTCTTATTGGGAAGCCACAAAAGGGTCGTTGCATTGCATGACGTCAGATTATCCGGTTTCCTGTGTACTCCAACCAAAAATTTGTGACGTCACAATAGGCGTCGCTATGGTGCAACCTTCACAATTCGCATTATTGCTTGGCACTGTAAACAACGATAGAAGTTATCGAATCAACAGATTTATCGATATAACGTATTTTCAATTATACTGTAGAGTGCATTTTTAAAATGCTAGTTACGGTCACACTGATTCCGCGCCTGCACGTGTGAATTTGTAACCAGTTGATTTTTTAGAAATATTGCAGAAATGGTTCGTAAATATAAACAATTTTGCTGGGTAATTACTATAAAACCATTCTGACTTGCAGGGAAAGAAGCAGGGCGACGAAATACCCGGCTTCCCATCGTTGGACCAAAGTGGGAGCAGTAATAGCCGTGGCAACGATGACATACTCAAAAGTAAACCCAAGTCGAAGAAAAGCGGAGGCTTTCAGTCCATGGGCCTGGGATTTGATTTGATCAAGGGCATCACAAAACGTGGTTACAAAGTGCCCACACCCATTCAGCGCAAAACTATACCGTTGATCCTAGAGGGTCGCGATGTTGTGGCTATGGCCAAAACAGGTTCCGGCAAAACAGCCTGTTTTCTGATTCCCCTCTTCGAGAAGCTGCAGCGTCGTGAGCCCACAAAGGGAGCACGTGCCTTGATATTGTCGCCCACTCGTGAGTTGGCTGTGCAGACATACAAGTTCATCAAGGAGCTGGGTCGCTTCATGGAGCTAAAGACAATTTTGGTGCTGGGTGGTGATTCGATGGATTCACAATTCTCAGCCATACACACATGCCCGGATGTGATTGTGGCGACGCCGGGTCGCTTCCTGCACTTGTGTGTCGAAATGGACTTGAAGCTGAATTCAATTGGTGAGTGACTAACATATTTTCACAGTCTACATATTACTAAACGCTTCTTTTTTAGAATATGTGGTCTTTGATGAGGCGGATCGTCTGTTTGAAATGGGTTTCGGCGAGCAATTGAATGAAACGCTGCATCGTCTGCCTGCCTCAAGGCAAATGGTCATGTTCTCAGCCACATTGCCCAAGCAGCTGGTGGAATTTGCACGCGCTGGTCTCAGTGATCCGGTGCTAATACGTCTCGATGTGGAGTCCAAACTGCCCGATGCTCTGGCTCTCAAGTTTCTCTACTGTCGTCCCGATGATCGCTATACAGCGTTGGTAGTGCTGCTCAAGTATGTGATACCCAAGGAGGCACAAACTGTGGTCTTTGCCGGCACCCAACATCACGTAGAGCTGATTGCATTTGTAAGTGGTGCGATACGGTTGAAGATTTTCTAGCTAATCCTTTCACTTTTCTAGATACTTGGTGAAGCTGGTATTTCCAATACTTCAGTGTACTCCAGCTTAGATCCTTCGGCACGTAAAATCAACACTGCAAAGTTTGCCAGCAAAAAGGTTTCCGTCTTGATTGTCACAGATGTAGCTGCACGTGGTATTGACATACCCAGCTTGGATTATGTGGTCAATCTTCACTTTCCGGGCGTACCCAAGTTGTTTGTCCACAGAGTCGGTCGTTGTGCCCGTGCTGGTCGCACAGGAACAGCCTATTCCATATTCTCTACAGATGACACAGCTCATTTGCTGGATTTGCATCTGTTTTTGAATCGTCCATTCGACATCAATGACAACGCTGCGATAGGCACCATACCACAGGATTTGCTAGAAGAAGAGCATCTCAGTGTGACGGAGATCAAGAAGAGTCATCATATTGTGAGTATTTAAATGCGATTTACAATGATTAGCAGAAAATTCTAATATTCATTTTATTTTACAGGCTGGTGTCTTACGCACAAGTGAGAATGCCTACAAGAAGTACTTGAGCTCGCGTCCTGTGGCTTCCACGGATGCCAATGCGCGTGTCAAAAAGATTAAGTTCTTTGCTCTCAAGTCTCTAGAGGATTTCTTTGATGCTGCGCCAGCGTTGCAGCAAGCGGCTGAAGTTAGTGGCGAAGAACTCAATGCCAAGTCAAAGCAAAAGGTGGCTGAAGCTGAGCGCAAGCTGGAAGAGGAGAAGCATGACATTTTGGTCAAGATGCGTAACTTCCGACCGGGTGGCGTAAGTAGAACTTTAAACACAAAATGAAAAGAAAACATATTAAATTATTTCTCTTACATTTCCAGACCATATTCGAGTTGAATACCACACAAAAGTCCACGCCTTTTGTGGTTATGAAGGAGAAGCGCTCACAGCACGCAGAAGTTATTGAAAAGTTTCGACTGCAGCGCGAAAAAGAGGAAATTGAGGAGGCGCAACGCGTAGACGATGCAGCCAAACCACAGACGACCTCCACAGTTGATGATGAAACCATTAACGATGCCTTTAAGAAAGTTGTGGCACCCAAGCGACGACAGAACATGGACTCGCTGTATGCGGACAAATCGAAGAAAAAGAAACGCAAATTGCAAGTCAAGGATGAGGAGAACTATATACCTTATCAGGCGGCGGATAAGGCCACCGAAGATGGTCTCGCCATCAACTCATTCGAGCGACAGGCACGCAACGCAGAGTTCACTGTGGTGGATCGCAGTCGAACGCAGGAGACTCAACACAAACCTGGTCTGAAGAAGTGGGATCGCATCAAGAAGAAAATGGTTTCGGTGCAGGATCCACGTTCGAACAAAATTCGCACAGAGTCGGGTGCCTGGATTCCCGCCTCCTTCAAGACGGGTCGCTACAACGAATGGAAGGAAAAGTCCAAGATCGAGGAGCAGTTGCAGCGTGAGAATGCCGACAGCGACGATGACAACTTCAAGCCGTTGTCGCATGCTCAGCGTTATCCTGTGGGTCGTCATGCGCGTCACAATGCTAAGATGGAGCTGAAGAAACGCATCAGCAGCAATGACAAGGAAATGCGTAGGCCGGAACAAATTGTCAAGTCTCGCATGCGTTTGGAGTTCATTAAGCGGCGCAACGAGGAGAACACAACGAAGAAGGCCGAGAATCGCAAACGTAGCATGCGGAAGAACCAAAGGCCAAAGCCGGCGCCACAGAAGAAGGCGGCGGGCGGTGGAGCAAAGAGACGCAAATAGGCAAGAGAATTACAAAATAGTTTACTTACCGATTGTGTGAACTAAAATAAAACTGTAGTTGTATACTAACATGTAAATTAGAAAACCACATTTTGTTTCCTTGACCTTTTCCCCTCTAGTTGAGTTAAGTGCATTTTGTGTATATCGTAGAGATTTTCACATCCGGCTGCGGTTGAACTTCAAGTGCAACGCACTGATCCTGTGTCTGTCAACCTAAGCTATTAGCGGCACGAATCTCGAATGTGGTGTGAAACAGCTTAGGAGCTGTTCCTCGATATGCATTTAAGAGCTGCAAGCAAATGCGTTTGCAACTCAAGAGGTTGCACGTGCGCCGAGGCAAGACTTGTTAAACAATTTATGAACTGGCAGGAAATGTGACTGAATGATTAAAGTGGAAAGAGAGCATTCCTTGCTCACATTCCCATTTCACATTTCCTGATGTGCAAATCCCATTACCATTTGCCATACCAAGTTCATTATGCACGTTTCTAGCTTTTTGGGGACGTTCTGTGTGTGGTGTCTTTGTGGTGCTAATCTGCTTGACACGAATCAGGCTCAAAGGTATGCCCATGGCTGGTCAGTAACGTAACGTGAGGTTAAATACGAGCTAACAACACGCCTGCCAGTCTGTCTGTCTCACCGTCTCTCGGTCTTTCTTCCCTGCCCGGAACATGACCTAAATAAGCACTCAGACAATGGGCCAGTGCCACACGATTGACTCGGCTGACTGACTGTTCGACTGCCTGTCTGTTGGTGTTCTTTGTTTTGGGGTGTGTATCAAGTACACACACACACACAAACCGTTCCAGGAAAGTCCGACCACACCTAGCCTCAAACTCCTGTCACGCACACACGCACAGAGAACGTACGTGGACTAGGACAAATACAGACATTTTGCACCCCGTTGCGTCCCAGAAAGCAGAAAAATGTTTATTAGTAATTACTTTTGGTTTGTTGCGGGGAAATGCAGTAAACCGCTGTCACGGAGATAGATCTTGCAGTCAGTCGACTCAGACGAGCGGATCATTCATCTTAGCAAGTCAGATCAGTCCGATGTTGATGATGATTCAACCCGCATAACAAGCGCCAGATGTTCAGAGGCGAGGCGAGGCGTTGGTGTTAAAGTTAAAGTTAAAGTCACGCAGTCAGCTTGCAGCCCCTAAGCCTATAATTAGACTTTAAAAATCCAGCAAATATCAATCAACTCACTGTTGCATTTGCCACCCCAATTGCGCTGTGATGACTGTACCGTATGTGAATGGTTTCCCCCTACGAGTATGACTAGAAGGGTGTTTCTTTCGTTCCTTTTTCGGCCTGCAGCGTCATGACAGATATTTGACAGACGCCGGGGCCTGTGCCTGTGCCAGGGTCACGTGGCCAACGGCCCGACAATAAACAATATGTGTGTGCATCCAGCAGCGGAGCAACAAGAGCAACCCTCTGGCACAGTTCCGATTGTTCCGACTCTGACTCCAACTCCCGGTCCGACACTCTCTTCAACATGCTCATATTTCACTCGTTGTTGATTCTGTTTCTGTTTCGCCGCAGGCCATGAAGTACTCCAATACTCTCTTTCAACTCATACACCAGAAGGCATAATATTGTACGTTACTTCAGCAAGATCTCTTTTGACACTCGCTGTTTGCCAAGCTGTTTACAGTTTACAGCCAGGGACCTAATGGAAATTTTATAATAATTGCCAACGAAATTTGTAGATGTTTTTATTAAATTCGATGGGGTGCTACAATTGGTTATGCAAGATTAAAGATTGAACGAACAATGGTAGCAGGAATAAAGGAAAGGGGGATGTCGTAGTAATAAAAGTAAAGTACTTATACAATGATAATGAAACATTGCAAATTTTAGAGAACAGAGAAGTCTTTTGTGTGAATGAATAGATTAGTTATTGATAGTAAACAGATAATACTCTATTGGAAGTTATAGTAAAAGTGTGAATGGAAGGAAAATTCAATTAGAAGTTAAAGTAAAAGTGGTAGTGGAAGAAGTAGAAGAGGTTTCTATGTAGTAGAAAAAGGTATTAGAATAAATAGTTGTTGGAGTACTATAATAGTATTAGAAGTATAAGTGTATATTATTAAAGTGTTGATATTATTTTACGAGTATAATAATATGCAAATTTTTAAATTTTGATTCTATAATCCTTTCGATAACATTAAAAGATTATTTTCATCATTAAATGAGATATAAAATTATATATTATATAATATTAATATAATAGGAATAAATTTAGATAATACCGAAATCAACTTACCTGTATGTATATATTTCATACAGAGAATAGATAGATCAGCAGAATACATAACGCACTAAGTTTAAGTAGTAATTCTAGTAGTAGTATAAAAGAAGTTGCAATATGTAGAAGTAGAAAAAGAAATTATTTCACTAGAAGAGTAGTAGTACAGTAGTAATATTGTTAGAAATAGTAGTAGAAAGTCTAGAAAAAGTAGAAGTAGAAGTAGAAGTAAAAGTAGAAGTAGAAGTAGAAGTAGAAGTAGATGTAGAAGTAGAAGTAGAAGTAGAAGTAGAAGTAGAAGTAGAAGTAGAAGTAGAAGTAGAAGTAGAAGTAGAAGTAGAAGTAGAAGTAGAAGTAGAAGTAGAAGTAGAAGTAGAAGTAGAAGTAGAAGTAAAAGTAAAAGTAGAAGTAGAAGTAGAAGTAAAAGTAGAAGTAAAAGTAGAAGTAAAAGTAGAAGTAGAAGTAAAAGTAGAAGTAAAAGTAGAAGTAGAAGTATAAGTAGAAGTAGAAGTAGAAGTAGAAGTATAAGTATAAGTAGAAGTATAAGTAGAAGTAGAAGTATAAGTAGAAGTAGAAGTAGAAGTAGAAGATAAAAGTAGATAAGAGTAGAGGTGAAAGAAAAGTAGACGTAAAAGTAAAGGCAAAAGTAAAAGTAGAAGTAGAAGTATATTTTACTATTCTTCCACTGAAATACTTTCATCTTCTACTTCTACATATTGTAACTTTTCTTATACTACTACTAGAATTACTGGAAGGTTATTATCATTAGAAATAATGTCCGTAGAATTATTTGTAGTATCAGAAAAAGACAAATCAAGAACATTCTCAAACGATTGCTCATTCATTTGTTCTACATTTTTCTAGATATTTCTCCGAAATAGGAATACTTTCAGTTTTAATCATTAAGACATTTAAGAACATATAGAATAGAACGATTTGTGTTGATCGTCATCAGAGCAGACGAAGATGATCATTTGTAGTCAAGGAGCCAGTGAATGACAGCTTGTAAGTAGTTCAACCACTTGAAGCGCCTTGAAAATAAATATAATTGCAATTTCGCTAGAAAAATGCGATTTACATCTGCTATATATCACAGCAGAAGTGTGAGAGTGAGGGAGACAGAGATAGAGCTATAGATGGAGGTAGAGAATATGGAAATGAAATAGCAAACAACAAATTCAATACAAACGTTTGCATTGTTTTGGCTAAATTGGCCTTAGACCTGTCTGACTGTCCGTCTGTCTGTCTGTCTGTCTGTCTGTCTGTTTGTGTGGTGAGAAGGGGTTTCGAATCTAGAATATTTGCCTAATTAATTAATGTCTGGTGCAAAAGGGGGGCGTGGCATGGCGCCACTTGGCCAACTTCGATGGTAATCAATGTGCTGCTGCTGCTGCTGCTGCTGTTGAGATTACGAAAGTCTCGCCGCAGAGTATTCCAATGTTTATATAGTCTGGTATATTTATACATATATAGAGAGCTTGTGCAGCTGACAATGACATGTCGAGGGGCACTCGAAGAATCTCTCTGAGGTCAGCTGCCAATTAATTGTGGACTTGTCACGAACAATAACAAAGCTCTTTCTAATTGAAAATGCCAGCGCGCGGTTCCTGCTTTCAGGAACAGCCTAATATATTATATTCTTATGGGTCGCTAAGTATAAATAGTCGCCCATTTATAGGGAAGAACTAAAGACAACGCAAACACAGTCTGATCGTATCTGTCGCTTTGGGGTTTTATTTTTAGCAACCCCAACAATGATTTTGGAGTTTCGCGATGCCCATTTAATGGGCACCAGTGACAAATGCTCCAAAACACACACTCACACACTCACAGCACCCCAATGAAGCATCAAGGCGTTATTTGGGGTAAGTACAACATCGAAGATGTACATAAAATAAGAGGGAAAAAGTGCTTCTGCTGCACTTGTGCTCAGCAGGCATTTCATGCCCTATAAAATGAATTGGGTGGAGGGAAGGGGGAGAAGCTCCCCTCGGTCGAATGTGTATTTTTAGGCGTGTCACAAATTCCCCCCCAAAAAAATTCTGAAGCTTTGGAATTGAACTTATTATCAATATTCACGAAGTGGGGACGACACTTTGTCTCGCGCATTGAACTTCTTCGTTTATTTGTGTCGATTTGCTCCACTTTTAAATGCTGAAAATATGTTTATGGAATTTTGTGGCACTGCGATTTATATGTGCAACGCTGCTGCTGCAGGCCCGACTCGGTAAACATTCCCCAGGCACATTTACTATATATGTATTTCACACATTTCGCCAGGTATTTATATCAAAACACTTTACGAAATCATCATCATCAAGCCCACTGGGGTGCGCCCTAAAGGCCCCACACACACACACATATTCTTTGTTGCCTTGTTATTGAAGCAATATTTTGAATAGCTGGGGAATTAATCGTTCGAATGGGCCACTCAATGCAACACACTATTCCCACTTTCCTTCATTGTTCTTAATGGAATTCTTGCCTACCTGCTGGCAATCCATTGCGAAATTCTAGCATTCCCTTCTCTAAAAGCATCGGTAAAGTAAATTAATCTTTATGAAACTTTCAATGTGGTTGTCTCATATATAAAGCTTCATGTTGGTTTTAAATTTTATTTAATGTGTGTAATTAAAGAAGACAAAGCTATCCTTATGAAACTTTGCCAAGAGTTGACTTTAGCATTAATCAGTTAATCTTTAAAATTTCAGCTTAATGAATGAAAAAACCACAACATAAAATCTATATAAGGAAATTTAGCATGTATAGAAACTAACAATGAATTGTTGAGATTTATAATTGACAACTATTGACAATGTGGATCCCAAAATTCAAATTTATGAATGGGTTCAAATCAAGTAATAAAACTAACAAATAATTGTTAGAAACTTATAGTTTTCTTTATGAAACTTTGCCAAGAGGTGACTTCAGCATTAAACAGTTGATCTTTAAAATTTCAGCTCTAATGAATACAAAATTTAGCATATGTAGAAACTCACAATGAATTGTTGAGATTCATATTATCCTCATGAAACTTTACTAGACCTTGGCTTTACTATTGAAAATTTATATTTCAAATTTCCAAAATTAAAATCAGGATCTTTGTAATGAAATCTAGCCTATAGAAACTACCAAAGAGTTGATGAAATTCATATTCTTTTATTATCAAACTTTGTTAAAATTTAAATTTGCTATTAATAAGATAATGTTCCCAATTTCAGATTTATGAATGGATTCAAACCAAGTAAAATTTCTATGAAATATGATTCAGAATCTAAAAAAGAATTGTGGAAATTTATCTATAAACATTTCACATAACATCTATCATTTTGAAATCGAAAAGGAATGTTCGAAAACAATCTATAAGGAAGTAATTGCAAATGGATCATTAAAATTCATCAGGAATTTGTCCTCATTAGAATCCTGTTATTCCTAAATCTTTTTTCCTTTTATACATTGTAAGAATGATTGATACTCAGCTATAATATTACCTTTTAAGCCAGTTCTATGTCTTTAGAAGTCATTTTACTATTTATTGCTATTTTTCGGGAATTTTCTTTAAAAGTAAAAGTATCAAAACAATCCCAAGTATTTATTCGAAGCAATCTTAATTGATGCAGTAAATTGTTGTTGGCTTCAGGGCTACATTGTTTGTTTTTCTTCTTTTATCTATACCCACTAATTAGACAGTAAATTGAATTAACTGTCGTGCATATAACATAGTTTCTTTTTTTTTCCCTTCAGCAATGGAATAGTTTTTCTTTTTTCTTGTTGTGGGTATCATCCCTACTTTCAGGCCCGCAGGCCGAATTGAAAGCTATAAAAAAATACAATAAAAAATTAATTTCCTTTTGTATGTTTGCTTGTCTCGTCAGTTTTTTTCTTTTTTTTATTTTGGAGCTGCACTAGACCCATTCCTGCCCCTGCCTCAAGCTACACTCACTGCGTTTCGCTTTTTTTGTGTGTCTCGGTTCCCAGCAATCATTCAATGTGTGTGAGTTGTTTGTGTGATAATTCTTCTGCAGGCAATTCATAATTGATTTGATTAAATTTCATTTTATTTTTCTGGCATTTTCGGGCAGAGATTTTTTGTTTTCGTTTCTCGCTTCGTTTCAGTTTGTGGAATGCGGGCAGAGAGCAAATTCTTCTATGGAACTGCAAAATTTAATGAACTCGAAACAGAAATTCAATTGAGGTACAACGTTCCTCAAAATGGCATCCCACTTGAACCTCTCCCAGCTGTGGCATTTTGTCATGCTTATGGATCGATATGCTAAATGTGCAAACTCTGTGGCGAATATTATTTGAACAAGCGAAAATCCATAACGAAAACTCCACCATTTATTTGAGCATTTCATGCTCTGTTTTCTTTTCACCATGCTGTGACCAAACAATCATGTATTTGGCTTTAACTTTGGCACATTTGATGGGGAAGGGAAGTGTACCCAATTGGGGAGGATTTGGAGCTTGGGGAAAAACGCCAACGCAGCCTATAATACACTCTTGTTAGCATGATAATTTGTGTTCACAAGTATGTGGTGCATAAGGGCGACAAACTGTTTTGGTTTTGATTTCTTATTGTCCGTCCGTCCGTCTGTCCGCGGAGTAATATGCGATTTAGTCGCTTAGTTTGACATCTATCGAGCTGAAACTTTGCAGAGTTGCTTATTTTTGCTATACGTAGTATCTTTCTTAAAATTAGCCAAATCGGACCTGTTTTAATACAGCTGCTATATACATTTTCTGTATTAATTATTTCACAAACTATAAATTTTAAGACATTATCTGTCACCTGACATAATAAAATGGTATTACTTTTAAACCTTTCCTATTTAGTAAAAAAAAATTAAACGTTAAAATTCATAATAAAATACAAATATAGAAATCTATAACTTCAATAAACTTAAAAATTGGTTTAAATTTATTTTCTTTTTTCTATTTTGTTGATCACTTATGTCTTTCTTCATAGTCTGTACTTTTTCTTGGGGCCGCTCAGAAGTGTATCTTCAAGTCTGTGCGTTGTTTATAAGTACATATTGGATGTTTTCTTTTTTGTGGTTTAAATTCAGTTACAGGACATTCAATGTATGAATTCTGATAATAAATTTGTGGGCAAGGTAAATTATCGGTATTTATAAGTTAGATCGATAATAAATTAATTATTATGCAATAGTTACACTTATTAAAAATTATAAATTTGTGGGCAGAGTAAAATCAAGGTATTTATAGGTCGGTTTCGATAATAAATTATTTAATTTGCAATATTTACATTTATTAAAAATTATAAATTTGTGGACAGAGTAAGGATAGAGTATTTATACTTCGGCTTGCGAAGAATATTGTAACTTGCATGTTATATTTTTATACCCGCTACCCATAGGGTAGAAGGGTATTATAACTTTGTGCCGGCAGGAAATGTATGTAACAGGTAGAAGGAGGCATCTCCGACCCTATAAAGTATATATATTCTTGATCAGCATCAATAGCCGAGACGATCTAGCCATGTCCGTCTGTCCGTCTGTGTGTCTGTGTGTCTGTGTGTCTGTGTGTCTGTATGTCTGTCCGTCTGTCCGTATGAAACACTGGATCTCAGAGACTATAAGAGATAGAGCTATAATTTTTTTTCGATAGCATTTCTTATGTTTGCACGCAGATCAAGTTTGTTTCAAATTTTTGCCACGCCCACTTCCGCCCCTGCAAATCAAAAAAATCGAATAACAAGCGTAACTTTAGAGCTAGAGCTGCGAATTTTGGTATATACTATAATTACTATAGTAGTTATGATTTCTGAAAATTTGGTTGCGATCAGATAAAAATTGTCGAAGTTATTTAGGAAATACTTTTGTATGGGAAAAACGCCTACTTACTAGGGGTCTGAGTTGCTTTGGCCGACAATCTGGCACATTGTGCCGTTTATGGTATATTTTGAATGGTGTACTATATCGATATACCAAATATACCATTTGGTATATTTTTTAGTATTTTTTTTAGTATTTTCGGTATATTTTGAAAATGATACCGCAATATTTTGCCTTTATTAAAAATGGGTAGCGGGTATCTCACAGTCGAGCACACTCGACTGTAACTTTCTTACTTGTTTGCGCTTAAATTGGGCTACAGCAACGACTTAAACTAGTTGAAGAATGTCTGAGAAATGTCCAGGCAACGGATGCATCTTTCTTCTCCCTATTTACAGATTGTTGAACTGTCGTAGGCAGCTGTACCACTTGAACACAGCTCTCCCGCTCTCTCTCTCTCTTTCACTCTCTCGCTCTGTCTAATCTGCGCCTCAAGATCTTATCTGGCGGGTGCGTGAGTGTAAGTGCGTGTGTGTGTGTGTGCGTGCCTATGCGTGTGTAATGTTTCCGAAACACTTGGAGTTGATGTCTAATTTGTAGCAATGCAGTCCGAAGCCCGTTGCATGCTACCAGCTCTGTCCGTCACTCCGTCTCTCTGTCCCTCTGACTTGTCCGTCGATCCCGCATTGTTGACGGGCACTTTAACAATTGCACAATTTACTGAAGAATGCGTCTAAGCGTCACTTAAAAACGCATTATTCAATTTATGGCATTTTGTTCGAGATGCAAACTCAAACGAAGAAGAAAGATAAATCGAGCGAATGCAGCGTCTTGAGCATATAATATATTTATTTAACTGGAAATAGCTCATAAACTGCTTTGCCAAATGCGAAATTCTCGTTAATATAGCACAACTCGCTATTTATGGCATTTTACAACTTCCGGCGCCCCAAAGTGATGGACAAGAAAAGAGGTCGCTCGTCCTGCCAATCAATCAGTCAATCAAAGGTTCCTTTTTGCCAGTGTTGACATTGGATGAGTCATTCACCCATTCCATATAGTATCTATATATAACTACTGTCTCTTAGTTGCATGTTATTTTTATCAATGAAATGGCATGCGAAAATAAATGTGCCGCAAAACGCGGTAGAGAAGGGAAAGCGAGGGTTCAACAGGCATTTGGCGGCGTCTTACTCACTGGTTAGCACGTGCATGCCACTCAGGGGTTGCTTGCACCCTAATCTAATAGTCTACAACCGTCTACTACTACTACTACTACTACTACTGTCTGCACACTATGCTGAGGAAGCGTTTAGAATTGATGACCACAATGTTTATCCAAGGATTCAATCACTTTCGACATTCTTGTCGCACTTAACGAGGCCTGTCCCCATTAATACGAAATTTGATATTTTAGCTGCTGGTGCTCATAACTTAAACGTTACTGGTCATACAATTATGCTGAACAGTACGTTTATTTACTCATTTAAATGTATTTAAAGTTCAACTCAAACAAATGCGGTATTCATCAAACTGTAGGATACAAACCAATTAAAATGAATACGCCGCGCGCCCTCTTGCATACTTATCGATAACACGCGCTATCGTGCCGCGCCTACCCAACGCGAAAGTGGTATTAAAATACGAATAATACCAAAGAGGTATTTATGCTGCTTATGTTGGTGTCTATTTTTTTCAAAATGCAATTATATTAATAACTGACGAGTCGATAAGTAGTTTTGTACACAATTGTGCAGAATTGCAGCATTATTAACAAAATGCAACCAATATAGTAGTAATGCATGTGGTATATTTTTGGGCGTAATTTAGTACATTTTGCCTTGCGACTTGCGGTCACGCTGCCGTGTATCGAGCAGTAGCAAAACAATAATTGAACGAGTCGGACGTCGCGTCGGTCGCTCGCTCGTTTGTCGCATAATTTGTTCGTACAGTGGTGTGGAAAACACAAAAACAACGTCGAAAAAATACAAGTTTTTTATCGCACACTGTTAAACAATAATATCCGCTATGATAAATATAGCATATTGTTGATATTCACGCAATATATTAGTTGAAATTAAAAATACGATTTGTGCGCGTCGCGTCTCTCAAATTCTGATTCTGCTTTTGATGCGAGTATGTATGTGTGTATATACATAAATACATATGTATGTATTTAGGTGTGCCTTTTGCCGTCGTCTATCGTCTGCCTAGCAAAAAGCAAGAAAAAAGTGCGCGCGTCCACTTAAACAAATATGCAAAGCGAATGATAATAAAAAGCATTGATTAATAAATAAGCAAGATATTTCAAATATTGAATCAAGTGTGCTGCTGTATGTCGTCGTCTGCTTTGCTGTCGTCAAATTTGCCGTTTTTTTCAAGAAACAGGCGTACACACACGCAAAAAGTACGTGCCGAACAAGACACACACACATCCATGCGCTTACATGCACGCACACTCACACACGGATTGAATGCTTGTGTAGATTTTAGCGCGCTGCCTACCTACACACACAACAACAATAACAACACAACCAAAGCCGTAACGAGATTTTTTTGCAAAGCCGCAATTGGTGTCGTTGTGTGCGTAACGCTGTGTTGTATACGCTTTGCTGCTGTGTTGTGTTATTGTTGGTGTTGTTTGTACTTGTTGTGCAACAATAACAACTGTTAGCAAGCTTAAATTGCACTACGCATTTGGCACTTTTCATAAACACAAATTTTCGATGTGACCGCATAATTTTCACCTGCAGTTTTGTTATCGTTTCGCTAAGTGTGTATGCGAATGTGTGTGGGTGCATGTTTGAGTGTGTATGTGTGTGTGTAGGAGAGCGAAACATAATAATTGAAATATTTTCGCCTCGTTTGTGATTTCTAATAGCAACAACAACATCATCGACAACAACAAGTGAAAGTGTAAAAGTAACAACATAAATAGTTGTATTAATAGCAGCACCAACAACATCAGCAACGCATTGCACAAACTGTGGATTACGACGCCGCAAAAGCAGGAATTACTCTACTCGTTATATACTCAATCTTGCAACTGTTGCAAATACATAAACAGCAAAAAAGGTAAACACAAAAACAACATGCAAGCATGCATAAATAAGAATATGTGTGTATTTAAGTTCCTCTTTCACCTGCCATTCTTTTTGCCTGGCTACTTAGATTTCAACTGAAAAAGGGCACAAAACAACAAGGGAGGGGAAAACGAGTTGCTCTTTTTTTTATTTATGTTTTGCTTATGATATTCGTTCTTGTTCTTCTCGCTGATCGTTCTCATGTGCGGGGCTGTACATGTCCTTTTTTGAGCTGTAAGCTGCGGCCACACTGCATTTTTGATCCCCAACTATGTGGAATGCATAGAGAAAGAGATAAGAAATTCAACTGTAGCACTATTTGTATTATGTTTAGATACCGAAAAGACGATAAGATATTCGACACGACACCAAATAAATCAAAATATGTTGCGCAGTCACACCTTTAATTGACCCCCAACTCAGTCCATTGACATTACCCTGAAATAAGCCAAGAATTTAATTAGCATTCCAAATTGACACCTTGACTACGCCAGCGAGACTTTGTGACTTGTGCGTCCCACGCGAAGCGGAAAGTTAGCTTGAGCACCTTTTGCATTTTGCGTTTATTTATTGCCCTTTTCGCAGCTTAATTTCCCTATAGGAAAAAGGGCAATTATTTGCTCCAAACGAAAGCTGCCAACTTGCTTTCTTGTTGTTTGATTGCAATCGCTGATAGACAGATAAGTAGAGGAGGCAGGTAGGCAAAACATGCATGTGGAAGGGGGACAGACAGTCAGACAACACACAAGACAAACATGCGTACATTGTGTGTCGACACGTGCCGCAATAACAAGCAAGACAGAGATAGACAATGTGACATTTAAGTGTTGTTTGTTTGTGTCGCGTGGAATGCGTGAACGAGTTGCACGTTTCCTGGTTTAATTGCTGGCCATTGGCCGCTTATCGAAATGCCGCCTGCTGCCTGCCCTAGTGTGGCAGCTGCAATTTACCACCCTTTTACCCCCCTGCTCTATAGTCGAGCGATAAGCGTGCATTGACTTCAAATTGTGTTTTCCTTTGCTCAATCCTAATGCATTTTACTTGATCTCTGTCTGCTGCTTTTAGTGTGCATCTTTGTTGTGTCAAAGTCCGTTAACATTTGCAGAATGTGCTGCGTCAAAGCAGCCAAAAAGAGAGCGAAAGATGTCGTTGAACTTTTTCAAGCACAACAATAACAAGCAGCATTAACCATAACAAAGTGCGCGAGTGCGAATAAACTAACAAGGTGCAAGAAGAGGAGCGCAAAACAACAAAAACAACAGCAGCAATGGGCACATAACATAAACCACATACACGAGCACATACACATAAATCGTTAGCGTTGTCTCTTTTCGACACATTGAGCTACGCTTCAAGCTCTGACTGCGCCATTAACCAAAAGCTCGACTTCTGTTGTTGTGTTGTTGTTGTTATTGCAAAAGTTCCGCTGCTTTGGCTTTGCGTTCTGTTTCTTTTGCTGTTATTGCTGTTGTTTTTAGTTCTTGTTGTCGTTATTTCGTTTGCGGTCGCAACGTTGTTTTTGGTTTCAACAGTAATTTCGTTTTCATTTCGATTCGGCTTTATTCTTTTCGTTTATGTTATTGTGCTCGAAAAGTTTGCCTAATGATGTTATTTAGGAATTTTGGCACTTCGTATTCATGCGCGCTTCCTCTGCCTCTGCCTCGAGTTCGCAGCAAGTTTCGCTGCTTTGTTTGCGCTACAATTCTCAGGTATGGCAAGTTGCTGTTTGTGTCTGTGTGTGTTTTTGTTATGATTCCATTGTATTTGGAAGGAAGGCTTTAGCGGGAAATCAAAGAAACAGGGCACGTTCGATATGTTGAATGATTTGAAAAATGTCGAATGTGACATAAGAGCTGAACTACTCTCGATCCACCTGTAGGCGAAACACACAAAAAACTAAAATGTGTGCTACGCTTGCAAAACTTTGTTGGACAAATTGTTGTTCAACTGGTGGCGACGCATCCAAAAGAGTAGGAAAATTTCGCTTGTTGCCCAAAGCGCAAAGCTTGAAACAACTCGAAGTCTAAAAGTAGCCACAAAAGCGAACCAGTTTGGAATTTCAACTAATCATTTCCGACATTAGAGACGTCGAGAGTGTTTGTAACCTGTCTCAGTCGCTCCTGCTCTGTCTCTCTCTCACTCTCTATGGCTTGCACCCGGTTTTTGTTTCGAGTTTGTTCATTGGCTTCAATTTCAAAAGAAAAAACATCAGCAACAACAATGTTAATTGGCAGCCAATTTTGGCATTCACTTTAGTTATTGTTTCTTAATGTAGCGGAAATTAAGATTGATAAACAATTTATTGACAAACAAGTTGCTCAAAGGAGAGAAAAAGCTGCTGCCTGAAGCTCTTCAAAAAGCTTGCGTTTAATAGCTTTGCCAATTAGCCAAGCTTAATGCAAGTCATCGTCATTTCTGTGCAGTCTCTTTACCTATTCTAATGACACGCATTGTGTGTGTTTTGCCCCAACCATCTGACCTACTGGGCGCCTTCAGTTGCCACTTCAGTTCAGGTCTCTGACCATTCCCGCATTCTTGCTTGACTACGCATCCGCTGCATTTACTATTGTTGTTGTTGCTCATGTTGTTGATGCTCATTGTGCTCAAAAGCAGGCGGAGAAAAAGATTGTTTATGAGGCGATAAAAATGCGCTGAGAGTGCAACCGAGGGGCTGGGGCCTCAAATTCCTATGCCGAGAACTCCTCTTCTGGCGCACATGTGCAGCTCTTCGCAGCTCTTGGTTGGTCTCTCGACCCGCAGCCGCAAAACAAGCGATAGCCATTGTCTTGCATCAACAAGAATAACGAACAAATCAATGCTCAGCTGCAGATACAGATACAGCTGAAGCTGAAGCTACAGCGACAGTCACAGCTATAGATACATTTGTGTACCAAAACAATTTGTTGCCCAAAACAAACCACAAAATAAAAAAACTTAATGAATGAAAACTTTTGTTAGGTGAAACAAATTTGCATTAGAAATTATTCAGACGAAAAAATAATTATTCTTTTTTCTATTTGTATTGATTTATTCATTCAGTAGAGACAGCAAATCTCAAATATTTGTTTATAAGTTTTACAAATGTCTGGAAATTTCAATTTCACATCAATATTTTCATTGAAAGTAGAAAACTTAATAAGCAACACAATAGATTGAAAGTTGTATTTATTAAAAATAATTAAACGAAACTAAACAATCCAGTACAATGCATAAAATTTCTAACAATATGCAAGCAAACAACAATATGATTCATTACAATTACTGTGAAAATTTCATTCAATTTCAAAGATTTTAAATTTGTAATTTAACAAGTATTTATCATAATGTTGCAGTAATGCTTGAACGCTAATCCCAAGAAACAATTCCAAAAGTGAATTTACAAATGAAATCTATTTCATTTTCATTACATTTCTTAAGCCACGACGATTATCATAAATTCAATTTTTATCGACGTAAATTCCGATAATTTTGCTTTTCTCTCTCGGTGTGTAAAGTGTAAAAGTAAAGCTTGAAAACAAATGAGTTTTGGCATCGTAAATTGTCGCTGAGCTGACAATCCCACCCGGTTGACATCCAGCAGCAAAACGGAAGTGCTTTTTCTTTCCCATCTTTTCTTTTGCTCGTCTTCCTCTCCTCTTCCTCTCTCCCCGCTCTTCCGTTCAGCAAATGGTCCACAACGAGAGCGAGGCATAAAGCGTGCAAAAGTGAAAGTCTTTGCAAGGTGTTTGCATATCGCATTTTGTCCATATATATACTTAAATATATATATTTGTAGCTGCGTCTTCTCCCAGTCAGTCAGTGAGGTGGAACGAACGCTTCGCTTATATAATAACGAAGTGATCAGAACAACAAAACGAAGAGGAGAATGTTGTGTGGCCCCAAGTCACACATTACATGCTATTATAGTATGCTAATTACTTTTAATGCCTGTTACTGGGTCACTCACAACTTCCCAACTAACGGACTTCAACACAACTTGAATATGAATAAAACTGGGCAAAAAAAAAAAAAGCAACTACTGTCGTAAGGTTTCTTTGTGCTATCTAATTTCACTGCTATCAAAGTTATGTTGCTAAAGCTTGTTGCTAATAAACATGAATATAAACTGACGTCAAGAGCTGTCGTCATAACTCAAGTTTTAAAAGCGAGGAGGGAACTGAGATCTATAGATGGAACGTTTGGTTCCTTCACTTGACCTTTGTGAGAAAGCGCGACGTCGTTTGGGATTGTTCAAAGATTAATGCAGGACATAAAAGCTAAAGTACTTCTTTTTCTTTACATTTGTGACCTTTGCAACGATTATAAAACAATTTTAGTTGGTTGAATTCTGCATCATATTCAGAGAGGGTTTGGCAACATTTTTGAAGCACCCAGCAGCAAATATTCCAACGGAATTTGAATACTAGATGAAAGCAGCAGCAGCAGCGGCAACCTAAATACATAAGGTCGCAAAAATATTTATGTAAATAGAAGCAGCACAAAAAATAGAATAAAAACTATCATCTAAATATGTGTGCACATATTTCTCGGCTCTGTCATCAAAATTCCTTTTCGTATCAGCGTCAAATTCTTTTTGCATAGACGGAGCAAACAAAGGCAGTAGACAGGCAGCAACTGAGACTGAGACAGAGGCATCATCATTATTTTTTCGAACTTTGCTTTTATACAAGTGAATATACTACAAACATACATATGCATATACATACATATATAAAACGCCTACAAATTGATACGCCACATCTTGACTTATTTATAAACCGAACGAATGAATATAAAAACCCGAGCCAAGCGATTATTTATGCATATTCTCTCTGGCTCGTATTTGTCACTGTGTTTGTGTCCGCATTTGTTTTGCTATTCGCTGAGCTACTGATAAGGCATTGCTTGCTGTCATTCCATTCCATTTGAGCTTAAGACGACGCACAACAATCCAAATTGGCGTCTCAGCTCAGCTCAACTTTGTCTGTCTGTCTGTCAGTCTGTTTAATTCATAAATACAAGTTTATCGTGTGTGCATCCCCAAGCTGTATTTAATATTGTACTCGTATGTAGTACAGAACAGTTGATAAATTCTCTCAAGTCTCCGCACTCTCTCGTCTTCCGCATTGCAGCATGAGGCAGCATCAGCAGCTGCCACATTATGGGCGACAGCTCCATGAAAATGCAATTTCCGTCCGGCTTACAAAATGCTATACACACACATACTCAAGCATATCCCCCATATAGTATGTAATATGTACATTCATTCTCTTGCTGTTGCTGTTGGGGCGTACATTAATTCTCATCTTTATATATACACATATTTTTATGGACATTATTTCATTATTATTATTACTATTCTTAAATTACTGTTGCCGCTATTGTTGTTGTTGTTAGGGGACTGTGACGCCATCGTGTTCACTCATTGAATATATAAATATATATATATACATATATGTACATGAATGCGTATGTGGTCGGTCATCGGTTGTCGGTCGTCTTGTATTAGCATTTTCAGTTTTTGAACTGACGTAGAGCTTGCGCGTTTGCCTTTGTTGGTGTGAAGCTTGGCTTTTCATTGAATTAAAATGCCATTAATAACGCCTCAATAGAAATTTTTCGTTGACTTTGATCCGTGCTTATCGGCGGGCAATACAAAGAAAACTCGAGGGGGAAATTGATGACGAATTAAAGTTGCATTAATAATGGCATAATTTTAAAGCACCTAAAAGGTTTGAATTGGGTTCTGAATTCAAATTCTGTTAGTAACAGCAATGTTATGTCTTACATATTAAAGGTCTGTTAAAAGTTCATAAAGTTAACATTAATTTCGTTAACATAATTAATATAAGAGTCTTAGTAACATCAATGTTATGCTTTACTTGTTAAATTTCTTAACATAATGGACAGTGCAAATATGTTAACATGATAAACACTAGTTTTCTTCACAACATCTGTTAAGCATGTTAGAAAAACCAATAATATGCTTTAAATGTTTAAGTTCTTAACATTAATTTCCTTAATGATCATAACATTCTTAGTAACACCAATGATATGAATTGAATGTTAAATTTCTTAACATTCATTTCCATTATGTTAGGGAACATCACATTTTTGCTAAAACAATGTTAGTTAAAGTAGTTAACAGTTGTATGGTAAAATTACATGAAGTTAACATGAATTCCGTAACATAATCAATATACCACTCTCAGTAACATAAATGTTAAGCCTTACACTTTGTTGATAGTGCAAATCTGTAAAAATTATACATTGCAATCATTAGTTTTCTTCTCAACATCTGTTCAGCATATTAAAATCAGCAATGTTATACTATACATGTTAAAGTTCTTAACATTCACTTTCTTAACTTAATGCTTTACAGCTTAAAGTTGTTAACAGTGCAGCTCTGTTAAATAACAAAAAGTTAGCCACTTTTAAGCATTTAATTAACTTAATTTCCCATTGAAATACATTTCCAAGTTTCCGTTTTCGGAAGTATCTTTTTAACCATAAAACACTGCCGATTATTTGGTCATAAATTACGAAATTATAGTTGAAGATTTTAGTGCATTTGAAATGCATTGATTACAAGCCGGCAGTTACGCATGAGCATTTATGTTTATACGGCTAATAAAGCCTGGAAATGTTAATTGTTGCGTAGTCACGCTTTTCCCACAATCAGTTTTACATGAGCATTTCATTAACCTCTCCGGCACTTTTCTTTTTCATTTTCTTCAACTTGGATGTATTTAGTTTTGTGTATTTCTGCGCCAATGCGCGTCGTCGTTTCATTCGGTGAACTATCTGAACTTTCGTTAAGCGAAATAAATGAAAAGCCAGCGCTCAGAGTTCTGTTTACCTTGGAAAGTCAACTCCTACGAGTGTGTGTAATGAATGCATTTAAAATTAAAATTACGTGGAGCACAAAATGTGCGCAATTAAAATAAATATTTGTGCAAGAGATTGAAATTGTGCGAGGCACTCCCCGAACTCATCTCCACTTCTCCCCTCTTCGCTTTACACAAGTTGTGTAACTCTGCTTAACTTTCGCCCGAAAACTTAGTGAAGGAAAACCAACAAAGCTGAAACGAGACATCGACAAAAAAACATGAAAGAAGCGCTTCGGCTTATGTACTAAGTATCTCAGCTGCTATCTCTGATATTTTTTTGTATCTGTATCTGTAGCTGTTTGTCAGTCATCTGTCACTAATTGAGGGTTTCACAATTTATGTTATTGTTTGTCAACAGTTGCATTTTGCTGCTGTTGTTGCTCTTGTGTGTTTGGCTTTGCAGTTAATAATGGATTTGGGGCTGGGACTTTTGAGGAAGGCGTGGGAAAACACTAATAGAGTTGCTTATGTCAGTCATTAGTTGGTTGTTTGCTACGAAGGGTCTCTGTTTTTGGTCAGCAATCGTATCAATTCAGTTGCTGTTTATGCAACACATTTCCACCCACATGGATGCCATTGACCTTTTATAGGGATCCGTTCGCTCGCAACTCGTTTAAATTTTTAAATTGTATCGTGCTCAGTTCCCATCCATCGCATTCTCTCTCGCCCACACACTCAATTGTGTGTCTGTCTGTCTGTCAGAGCCGAGGAGAATGCATGCACAATACAATCAGTGAGCCAAGCCCAAAGTGCAACTCTCGGATATCTACTGAAGTAGCACTGCCATTCATCCATCCATCTCAAAAGGAAGCTGTCTGAGGCTCTACTTAAACTTTAAGCATCAAAGCATCGTCCATAGATTCCAACTGAAGTGAGCTGCATAATTGAATGCGTAGCCTTGCAAAAATAACAATTTTTTGCTGTTGTTGTGTATCTCATTGTTATCTCAAAAGTATTGTTTGATATTCAAGCGTAATTAAATATAGCCTCAAGAATGAAATACACTTTATCAAATTAATTGATAACTGACATGTGTTTCGTTCGGTTTAAAAGATGTTGTATCTTTTTGCTAGCTTTCAGTATAAATAGCCTTAAGAGCACTTTATACAATTCAAAGATACTTTGTGTACAAACGCAAACATTCGCTTTGGCAATGTATCTGACTAGTTGACTCGATTGAAAGCTGGTTTTTGTGTTCGAGCAAATGAAACGTACCTCAAGAGCGTGAAAAACTTGCAAAGATATATTTGGCAATGTATCTGAGGCTCGGATAAAGTGATTTAATTGCTTATATAGAGTTGTATCGAGACTTTTTTACGTGAATGTGAAGTGGAAATCTTGAGCCAACTAAATGTGATCGCATTTCGGCGCCGCGTGTTCCAAGTAATTGTTGCTCACCTTGCAGCCAATTGGAACTATGAACTGGTCAGAATGGATGGAAGCTGCAAATGCAGTTTTAGCTAAATGCTAACTAGATAGCCAGCTATGCTATGTGAATATAACCATAAGATTGCCAGGTGCATCCATGACTTGCCACTTGACGTAATTGCGATATCAGTTAGCTGCTAAGCACCGTTTAGATACGCGAGAGAATAGAATTAAAAAAGCGCAGCTAACCGGCTCTCAATTATGCTCGAGGAAGCGAAGATGCTGTCCCGTTAAGTGTAATGCTAATGCAGAGATTCATTTTAAGCATGGCAATTAGCACACAATGCAACGTGGCAGCATCTTCGATCAATGTGCATCGTCAAGCTATTCAAGCGCAAAACAATTTTTGCGGCGCGGCCCTTGAAAAGTTATTCAACTTGATTTCAACCAAGTACCAGTTCTCTCCAGTCTCTGTCTCGTGTCTCTAGTTGACCTTCATATTATACAACTAGAGACTCTGTTACGTAGAATTTCGTGTCGTCTCTCTGAAAAATAAGTTTTGCGCTGTATCTCTAACTGCGTATCGCCGTCATGTATCTTTTGCGCCGATATCTTTTAGTTTCGACTTTTTGTGGTTTATCAACCGCAACAACTACAGCTACATCAGCGCTCGTAAAAAGATACAAAACAGTTACAACGAAACTTAACTTTAATCAAATCTTTCTCTCTCTCTCTCAAGATTGCCTTTTATAGCGTGTAAAATGATATTGCAACAATTGCAGCTACAGATACGTTTTTTTTTTTACACAGGGAACTTTAAGAATTTTGCAAAAAGTTTTTCTCCAGCAAATTTTGCTGGCAATTTTCACCTGGTGATAAAAGTTTCAAATTGCATTCGTATTCGTGTGTAGTATGTTGGCAATGAAAATGTCGAAACCAGATTTGTTGCATGCCACTTGCAACGTTTCTTGCCACGAGTTAAATGTATTCACATAGTTTTCCATTTTCGTTGTCGTCGTCGTCGTTTCAGTCGGTGGCGAAAGCCAATTGAAAGAGAATTGCGGATGCTGCTGCTGCTGCAGTTGCTCCCCCCCTCTCTTTCTCTCTCTCTCTCTGTCTATATCATTTCTCTCTTTTCTCTATCTCTAGCTGATTGGAAGCTTGCAACTGGCAACTGCGAGCTGAGGTTGCAAGCGACTTGGTGACTTCATATCCGTTGCTCTGCGATTGGAATTGTTGTGTAAATTTTGCTGTATTTTGCCATTCATTTGTTCACTCACTCACTCACTCACTCATTCATTCAGTCATTCACTCGCTCAATCAGTTGCTCAGTGAATTTGCATATTCGAAACTGTATCAGCTTCGCAGCTTTGCGTGTGACCTAACACAACACACGCAGCGTGAAAGTGTTGAAAAATATTTGTGCCGCTGGGTCGAATATTTCACATTGTTGATGTTGCTTATTATGTCTCTGTATTTGTGTGTGTGTATCTGTGTGATGTACAGTTATTCAATAATAAACAGAAATCAGCATTGGCAACAAAATACTGCAACACTGACTGGCAGTAGCCAAATGCTAATTAGCCCCGATTGCCACACTCCAAATGCATAACATCATCAGCTTTTAATAGCCAATGACTACTGTACAGTAAAGTCACGCTGGAGCTGAACGCCCTTTTTTACCCACAACTCTTAGGGTAAAAGGGTATTACAAGATTGTGATTAAGAAGCAAACAATCTGTTATATTTTGTAATATATGGTATTTTTATATGTAGTAGTATATTAATATACCAATATAGACAATATGGTATATTTTGTACTCTATGGTATATTTTAAATGTTGGACTAAATATACCAAATATAACTTTTGGTATTTTCGGTATATTAATTCTGTATTTTTGATTAATCTTGCTATGCTTTGCATTTATTAAAGATGAGTAGCAGTCGAGCAGACAATCTGGTATATTTTGTACTCTATGGTATATTACATGAATATATTTTTTCGGTGTATTTTAAGAATAATTATATATTTTTATATTCTACGGTATACCAAATATTGCATTTGGCGTATTTAAGTATTTTGAGGTATATTAGCTTAGTATATTTCTTCAAAATTCCTAACGGGTATCTCAAAGTTGAGCCCACTCCACTCTAGCTTTCTTGTTGTATTTTATTTTTGCAGTTTATGGCACACTTTATGCATCAACTTCACACTCCCCATTTATTTAAGCTGCTTTCCAGAATTGTTTCACATTTTCTGCCATTTATTTTTGTCTGTCTCCCTGTGTGCGACTGTGTGTGTGTGTGTGCGTGTTTGTCGACCACGCCCAGTTGTGCGCGCACTGGGCTGCGCATCGCATCCTCCAGCCATCTGGCTGTGTCTCTGGCCAGATACGCCTTTTAACGAATGCGAATTTATTAATTTAGATGAAGTTTATTTGTGCGTTGCACACACACACACGCAGATATATTTGTATCTGTATCTGCAACTGTAGTCATAGCTGTATCTATGTATCTGCTGCATGGGCGTGTGTCTGCTGCTGCGTGTAGCTTTCAATTATTTAAATTAATCGCATGCATATGACGACCATCTGCAATTGTTTTGCTTTTCATCTTTTATTTTTTTTGCTTTCTGTTTTTCCAGTGTTTTGTTGTTGTTGTTGTGGTTTGTTACCCTCACTCACTCACTTACTGACTGACTGACAGTTGTAAATTGTTAAACATACTCGTTTATGGTTTTGTTGTAGACGTAAATTAAATATTTAACAGCCAAGTCCCAACTGCGCGTTTTTGTCAGATTTTTGCCAACGAGTCTCTCTCAAATAGAACTCCATAAAACGTTGTTAACAACGTTCTGTTAGCGTCACTTTGGCATGCTTTAGAATTGTGCAATTAATATTTAATTACAGTTGACTGCGTTGGGCATAAACGAAGCATTTAAAAATGCAAAGCTCTTGGCTTAAATTTCATATATCGCAACATGCTCAAAGGTTAAGCCAAATCTTTTAATATGTTGATATGGTTTTTGTTAGGGGTTAAATTTATCATCAATTTAAAGAGTCTGATTTTAAATTCATTTGACAAGACAAATATTGCAATAATGTGAATTTAGTTATTAAAAAGAATTAAACGAATGCTTTAGCTTGTTGTTTCAAATACTATCAGCTAATTGTTCTGAGGAATATTGCTGTTAAAAGCTTTATTAAACAAATTTGCAAATTTGATATATCTAAATTTAGTTAGTAATAAATTGATATCTTTTATGCTAGAAGCGTAATTTGTTATCAATTTAAAAACTCGCCTTCGAAGTTCATTTAGCATAAAGACTTATTGCAACAAATTGAATTTAGCACTTAAAAAGTATTAAAAGAATACTATATCATGTTGTTAAAACTTTGCTTTGAAAATATTGCTGATAAAAGATACAGCTTAGCAAATTTGATGACACTCTGGAATTTAGTTAAGAATAAGTTGATTGATCAATTTAAAAAGTTTGCTTTTAACTTCATTTGATAACAAATTGTTTTCAGTTCTTAAAAAGAATCAATAGAATGCAATTGTTAAAAAGATTATAAGCTAAAGTTCTATTAATTTTGCTGGATTATTTTCATAGCTACATTTTAGAGCTTTCAGAGTTTGATGACAGTTTTGAATTTAGTTCATAATAAGAATAAAATAATGATACTATTATTAGATAATATTCTATTTGTTTTGCTGCAGTTCATAACTTATTAACTTTTACAACCTTACCCTAACAGCTTTGCTTATTCTGGCGACCTTTAAGCTGCATTTACTCTGGTCAAATGATGGAATAAATAGTTAATTATGGGTGGCGTCATTAGCTATATTGGTTAACTAGTTAAGAGTTCCCTTTTTATGCGACATTAACATGTTTTTGCAATGCATAATAAAGTAGTTAATAGTCGGTCTAAGTTTGCAAGCATAAAACTTCTAAGTTTAGTTACAAAGAGTAGCGTTGATAATGGTGCTCAGTTAACGTCAACGATGTTTAAGTTTTGAAGACGTTGTTTGCATTGAAAAGGCCAAATAAACAAATTCCATTGGAGGCGCAGGCATTTGTTAAGTATTTAAGAACAATCAAAAGCAATTTAGCATTCAACTGTTGCCTCTGCCACTTGCGGCCATAAAAGGGGCAAACAGTGGAAGCAACAACTGCTGTTGCTACTGCTGATGACGATGACTACAACAACTACAACTACAACTACAGCTGATGATGATAATGACAAACCAAAAGTGCAACCCACGCTGTGTGGGATTTGAAATGGCAAGAGTTGTAGAGTATATATACCACATATAAACTGGAGGAGTGTAAGTGAATGATGCTGATGTGAGTGACCAATTAGAGTCATCAGAAATGAGATGGGAGTAGAGTAGAGAAGTAGAAGTAGAAGAAGTAGTGGAGAACTTAGAGCTTGTCCCAGTTAATGGCATAAATTTCATAAAGTGGGCGCACAAACTCTTGTTGTTGGTGTTGTTGCTGTGAGGGGGAAATGTGAAATAAGCAGAAGAAGAAAAGTCTGAAACCCTAGAAGAACTTGTGCTAGATAAATATGAGAGCATGCATATGCATATAACCATGATGAAGATGATGATGATGGAGACGATGGAGATGGAGCACCACCAACATATGCATGCATGTGGGTTGTGTTTGGCGGGGGGCGATGGGGGAATGAAGCATTTGTAACTTATTATGAGTGAGTGCATCATCGTCGTGGACAGATCCACGCCAGCTGCAGCAAAAGTTTCAGCTCGAAGTTATGTAGAACATGAAATAATAATATCATATGTGATGGAGAGGACTCTTGCAACAGCGTGGGGCATCTGCAAATGCTGCGGAGCATAAAATTATTGTACTGTCTACTAATCATCATCATCATCATTATTATCATCAGCTGCATTATCATTATTATTATGTTGAGTATTATCATCGTCGTCATCATCAGCTTTCGGCAGCGTCAGCAGCGGCTCGAAGAATTTTCTAATTTATTGCAGCGTGGAGTTTTTGTTCTGCATCAACTTTTTATTGTTGTCGTTTGTAGTTGTTGTTGTTGCTGTTCTTGTTGTTGGCATGGCAAAAGAAAATTTCAGAAAATTAGTGCAGCATCTGCAACTTAGCTGCTGAGCTCCCTCGCCTCGATTTCTAATGTTTTTGAACACCCTGCTGAATTTTTAAAGAGGAAAAAGAAGTTGAAAGTATTTCAGTATTTTGTTTTTGGTATTTTAGTATTTTTATAACTTTAGTTTTTTTCAATTCTTAAGTATTTTTTAATACTTTAGTATTTTTTAATACTTTAGTATTTTCTAATAATTTAGTATTATTTGATACTTCAGTATTATTTTTTTTAATATTTTAGTATTTTATAACTTAAGTATTTTTAAAATTATTAAACGTTTATTAATACTTTAGTATTTCTTAAAACTTCAGTATTTTTTTAATTCGTTGGTATTTTTCAACAATTTAGTATTTTTAAATTTTTAGTATTTTGTATACTTCAGTATTTTTAAAATATTTTAGTATTTTAAATACTTTAGTATTCTTTAATATTTATTTAATAGTATTTTATTTTTAATTTACAAATATTGAGAAAAAATTATAAAAATGCTTGTAGAACAATTTTAATTTCATTAGAGCAACACAATTTTCCACAGGGTACTTCAAAGTCGTTAGATAAAATAGGTCTAATTTTGATTTGTATGGCAAACCACTCGAAGAACTATGCTGAGAATGCGGCCGTTGTTCTGGCCTTGCCCCAATGCTTGCTACTGCTGTTGCTGGTGGCTGCATCTCGTCGTCTCTCACGTCTTGTCTTGGCACTCACGTTGTTTGCTGTGCTCGCTGCGCTCGTTGCTGTGTTCGGCACTCTCATAACGCTCAGTGATTAGTGATTATGCAGCTGCAGCTGCAATTGCAAATTTACAGTTCATTAGTTGCATACAAATTAATTTTCGCAGTCGAAGACGAAGACGAAGTTTGCCGGCTCAAGCAAAATGCAATTTGCTTTTTACGTTTTACGTTTCTCGCATTTTGCGTTCTGTTTGCTGTTTGCTTTTTGCCGAGAGCGAGTTCGTTGGCACTTGGCAAGAAAATTCAGGCAAGCTGAGAACAGCGAACAGCTTGTGGGTGCATGCTTTTGTCAGCCACTGTGCTCGTGTTTGCACTCACTGTGTGTGTGTGCTGATAACATGACTTGCTGCCGTTGTTGCCGCCGGTGCGGTTGCCGTTGGTGCTGCTGATTGCGTAGTTTGACAGCAAGCCGAGAACATTAGATGACAGCATGCAATACCCTCTGGGCAGGTGAAGTAGGCCTTGGGGTATGACTTGCTAAAGTTGTTCATAGAGTGAACTGAGGATGCAGTGGTGATGAGAGAAAAATAACGTTGTAGAAGAATTGACTTACTCTAAATGTAATTTATACTATACTATACAAAATACTACACTATAAAATATACTAATTTCATGCAGTGAGAATACTATAAAGTGTACTATAAAATATATATATATTATTCTATACAAATTTTTTTATGTGAGTTAAATAACTTCGCTCTCATAAGAAAGTTAATATAGCAATTGACAATTTGGTATATTTTGTGCATTATTTTATAGTATATTCAGAATGTAATAGTATATCAATATATCACATAATATGGTTGTTGGTATATTTTAGTATTTGTTGGTATATTTTAATACCATACTGATTTACTTTTTATGGTATATTCAGAATGTATTAGTATATTAATATATTGTTGGTATATTTTAGTATTTGTTGGTATATCTTAATACCACACTACTTTACTTTATTGAAATTGGTTGGAAAAATCATTTCTTAGCCACTTTACAAATATTATTTATTTAATAAAAGTCAAAAGTCAAAAAAAAGTCTTTTATAAGATAGTTTTAATAAAAAAAAGTAATCTTAATCTTGGCTATTTATAGTGCATTCTAAATATGGAAACTTTGCTTAGTCAATTTACAGCTATTAGCTTCTTGAGTTTATAACTTCAATTTTTATAATCTCTCATGAGAGTTTTACATAGAGTTCAGAGTCGAAAAAAGTATTTCAAGGCTGTAAATCATAAAATCATAATACTTTGGTTTTAATGATGATTTCATTAATAAAACATTCTACATAAGGAAACTTTGCTTAGTCAATGTACAATAACTTATATTCTTTCATAAGAAAGTTCACACAACCCAGTGCACTATATATTTATATTGTTGCAGTACAGGGTATTATTTTAGTTTAATAGCTCTCACGCTCTCCTATACATTTTGCTGTTCATAGAGATTCCGCTTAAGCATGACAAACAGCACAGATAACGAACACTTCTCAACCTCTACTCCCAAAAAAATAAGAAAAATATCACACAATTCGCAGTTGCACAGCTGTGAGCTGCTGAGCTCTGTGTGCCACCAAAAGTTGCGCAAAATCGCAGCTGTAGCCAAGTGCTGGGAACAAAGAGCTGGTGTATGAAGCCGCAGCAGCAGCAGTTGCAGTAGATAATAAAGGTGTGGCACACCTGGGCAGCACGAAACAACAACCGAGCGACCGACAACAACACCGAAACACTGCAAATAATTTAATTGAGGCTGCAGAAGATAAGACAGCAACTGATAGAGAGAGAGAGAGAGAGAGAGAGAAAGAGAGAGATATGATGAAGTGCGCGATTTTCTAAACCGAAAAAAACGTTATTGTGCGCCTTTCCAAAATTAATAGATTTTTCACTGGGCTTTCTCTCTCTCTCCATTTATATATTTCTCCTATCAATGCGATACAATATGCTCGTAAATTATAATTAGATTTGGGTAAAGTTTTGGGCATTGTTGTCTACCATTTTGAGTGTGTGTCGCCTTCTCGCCTGGTGCAACTTCCTGTTGCAGCTGCACACAGTTTGGCCATTTATTATGAAGCTCCCCTTTTCTCTCGCTTTTTTTTTTTGGCAGGCTGCCCAATGCCGCCGTGTGGCACGTCCAGACATAAAATTACAGGCATCGGTGCGCTCTGGTGATTCCATTCTCTCCCCCCTGCTCCTCCCCCTGTGAACTCAACATAATATAATGGCATCCACGTAGGGAATATACAAAAGTGAAGGGTTTTATCTGTGGGCGCCCAGACAGGGACAAGCTTGTTATTGTTTGGCTTTTTATGCAAACCTCAAGAACTGCCTGCAACTTATCTCTCTCTCTCTCTCTTGTTCTCTTGTAAATATTTTATATATTTTCATATATATTTCTAGTCGTTCTTTGTACGCCAATTTACAGCCCAGCTTTGTTATGTGTCTACACGCTTCCTCCTTCTCTTAGCTCCTCAGCTGAAAAAGCTACAGGAAGTTCCCATCTTTGTCTGTGTCGGAACCCAAAAAGCTAGACTGTTGTTGGGGTCGCTGCTTCATTTGCATAAGCACAACAAAAAATAACTTTTGATGAAATATTTATTTAATAAATGTTGATTTTGTTCTTGTTAGAAGCTTGCACACTTAAAATTCCCCCAACAGCTTTTTTTCTAGGAAGTTTTTTTCGGCAAAAAACTTTCAAGTTGTCTTTGCCACAAAAGTTTCCTCATACGCTGCGGCAAATTGTGTTAAATATAGCATATACTATATACAGTACTTGGTACAATCTAACGGAAATTGAAATACAGTTTACAAAACAGAAAAGAAAAGGGGGAAAAGAAAGAAAGATGCTGCCGCTAGCCACTCGGAACTAAACTAAAAGTCCAATCAACAGTTGTGTGTGTGTGAGTGTGTCTCGGTAGGAACTCGGAAACCTGCCAAATCATTGAGGTAACTAAACTGAAACTCAACTTGCCTTGATAAATAAAAACCGAACAATGGAGCAAAAAGCGACACGAGCATGACTTGAATAACTAAACAGAAGGAAGCAACGCGCTGGACAGTTGCGAGTTGAGTTGAGTCTCTGCTGTCAGTTGATGGACAACTGGAAAACGTAGAACGGGAAGCTTCCATATGCGACAAGATAATACAAGCTGAATCTTGACTACACACACAGACAGTGGCTACAATAAGTCGACTGACACACAGGAAGTCCATACAACATAATCATGTTGTAATAATACTCATTTGCTTGGCTGCTTTACTTCGTGGTCTTGGGTCTTAGGTCTCGGTCTCGGTTTGCCTCCGGCTTAGTTGAGGTATTTAGAAGGAGTTAATGTAAAGTGGAGCAACATTTTGGGGGCGGCATTCTCAGCTACGACTTCCGTTTGCAAACGAACAAATTAATTCTTGCAATTTTCGCATAGGGATACGCTTCGGTTGCATTCCTCCTCCGCTCGAGATTTTCAGATTTCAAGTTTGTTCTTTCGTCAACGTGCAGCGTGTGGCATTTTTATTTATACTACATTTTGGGGTGCCGCGCAGCGATGCATGCAACCAACCATTGCTGTTGCTGTTGCAGTGTTGTAAGGTCAACTCACAGGCTGCCGCTGCCGCCGCCGTCGTTCTGTCTGTCCGTGTCCGTGTCTTTCCGTCTGCTTTGTTGGCCCTGTCCATCAGGCTGCTGGCCTGGCCCAAACGAATTTGGTTTTTGTTGGCAGCCAAGTTGAGGGAAAAAAACTTGTTTTTGCTTTTTGTGCCGATGTCGCTGTCGTTGTAGTCGTTTTTTTGTTTTTCGGCTTTTTGGCTGGCTTTTGATTGATTGCTGGCTACGCCTGACAAGCTACATGTTTAGATTTCCATTTAGGAATGTCCCAGGCTCTCAGCCGTGAGTCAACTTTTCTTTTTTTTCCTTGCTCGTTCGAACATTTTGTCAATGTTTTGGACAAAGTTCGCTGACTCTCGAAACTCAAAGTTAACATAAATTTTGGCAACAAAGTTGAGAGAGATCTAGATAGATTCTGAACAGCAGCTAATTAGAATTTAATTGATTTCGTTATTGAACTTTGCTTTGACATTTTATTTGGCTCAAGTTCATCGGCATTCAGTCGAAAGAGAAATCTCTATTTCGTATACAGTATATATTCAAATTGTTTATTTTTTTGTTTAGTGGCGCGTACATCTTGAAATGTGTTTTTTTGTTGATGTCGTCGCACTTGTTGCTCAATTGTCGGACGACGACGACAATTTGAAATGGCCTTGGGTTAGGTTAGTCAACAGCTCCACGCTCGACCAAGACGACTTAATGAACATGTTGTAATTACTAGACAATGCCAGGGAAATAGACGAGACGCAACGTTAAAGATTGTGTTGCCAAATCCGAACAAAAAAAAATTACAATCAACTGAGGTTTAGAACAATTTAAAAGTACAAGTATAAATTCAACTGAATTTCCGACTGTTTCTTTGTGTTGATAAGGAGAGAAAGATGCGTGGAAAAACACTTGAATTACTCAAAGGCACTTGTAGAGCTGCAACTAAACAGCAATATACCAATTATAGCATTTGGTATATTTGTGTATCTTTTAGTATATTGATTTGGTATATTTTAGAAATAATACCGCACTGTAAAATATAACATTTGATATACATATTTAGTATTTTTCAGTGTTGATATACTAAATATAACCTTTGGTATATTTCAGTATTTTTTCGGTATTAGTACTTTTCCACAGTCGAATAACCAAATGTTTATTGATATACCATTTATAGTCTTTGGTATATTGCAGTATTTTTCCGGTATACTTAAAGAATAATACCGCAACGCTAAAGATTGTGTTGCCAAATCCGAACAAACAAAATTACAATCAACTGAGGTTTAGAACAATTTAAAAGTACAAGTATAAATTCAACTGAATTGTTGACTTGATAAGAAGTGAAAGATGTGGAAAAACACTTGAATTTCTCAAAGGCACTTGTAGAGCTGCAACTAAACAGCAATTTGACCCTGCACAGGACACGCTTATCCAGCGAAATACGATCCGAAAGATACAAGAGACGAGACTCGAAGGTTTGAGAGACACACTGCGGATATCACAAGTAATAAGTGTTTCTGCGCCCCGAGATCGTATTACACTCAAAGAAGAGGAGTCATAAAACGCATATATAAACATATGCTAAGTATAAGTTGAGTTTGATTTAAGTTAAACTCTCAGCAACCTTCTCACGCCCATTTTCCGAGCGTCTCTCAAGTGCCAACTCACTGTTAGTCAGAAAGTAACGAAAAGTCATTACCAGATGCAGATAAGAAAGGCTTTGCCACCGAAATGCGATTAGAAGTTATCACAAAAAGCGACTCGAGTGCATGGTATAATAATATTAAAGAGTAAACAACACGGTTAAAGGAAATTCTTGTGTGTGTGTGTGTGTGTGTGACTCAATAGTTTGCCCTATTAAATAATGTCTAGGAATTTCCCGATTGCGCGCTTGAGTTATGGATGTGGAAATCAGAATGGAATGTGCCAACTTACATAAATTTTAATTATGATCGCATAAAAACCAAAAACACAGAAGTGGAAACTTGCTGTCGATTGTAATCGTTCATCGGCCCAAAAAAAAGAAATGGAAATAAAACAAATAAAATCAAGCGGAATGTTGGCGTGCCAAAGTCAAGGAGTGGCAACCAGAAATACGAACTTTCGCACGTGGTGGCGATTAATATGGTCAGTTCTCAGTTCTTTGACTGACTGAATGACTGACGCACACACTCATTCACTCACTCTTGTCTGGTGATGAGCTTTGCCTGGGGTCAACAGTTTTTCATAGTTGCTGCAACTATTTTCAAGGCCCTCTGAACACCCGCAACGTCCGCAATGCCGCAAGCAAAGCATGCCATGTGCTTGTTATTTTGGGAAATGAAAAATTTTGCACTTAAATTAATTGAAGGCAGCTGCTTTGACCCCGCTGGAATGCTGCCTGCCTGCCCATCTTGTTGTTGTTGTTGTCGTTTGAGTCAAACAAACAAACCGCCTCCCAGTTGGGTCTCGATGTTAATTCCGTTTTTGATGTGCTATTTTTAACGAGAGAAGGAGCCTTTTCATTTTTTTTTTTTGTGTGTTTGTTTTTTATGATAATAGCGTCGTTGCGTTTATCTATGGGTTGGCAACCCGAAACAACACCAAAAACAACAAGTCAAAAAGCTGCATGATGAGTGTGCTCGACTTTCGATTACCCGCATACTCATTATTGATTTGAATGTAAGAAAATTGTGTAATTTTTGCTCAATAGTATTGTCACCGCATGAAAAAAAGATCTGAGATAAGTTCAAACCGCTTCAATCCACCGAATTTAATCTTGAACAACGTCTATATCCGGTCAATACTCTATTTTCTATAAAAATCTAAATTGCTTAACTATTTCAATTGGGATATCAATAAAGTTAGTATTAAAGTTGAACACATGGTATATTTAAATAGAACAATGTATTTTTTTTCATCACTAAAGAATATGAATAGTCAATTACGAAATGCTAAAAGTTACTATTAAAATGTAACACTTGGTATTTTTTAATACTGAAATGCATTTTTGTTTTGTTAACTTCACTGAATATGCCGCTGAGTAATCTACACTAAAGTATAGATTAAAATTGTAAAGAAAGATGCAATTAACTCGACAAATTTGTAGTCCAACTAAATTTGTATTTTGACATTTTAAGCTTCAAGCAGAATTAATTTAACAACTTAATACTGAGTGCACTCTAAAATCAAGTTCAAAATACTTTATGGTATACATTATACTGTAAAGCGTTTTAAATTTCTGAGACTACAGAGACAAACAATAATCCCTTCGTCAGCCATTGAATGTATATAAGCCTTTAAGCTCTTGACTGCCGGGTATCACAAGCAACAACTACAATTTTGCCTTCTTTGATTAGGTCATTGAGTGCGGCAAACACACACACAGAAAGTATAATACACAAGTCTAATATAGTTAGAGGGATTGGACTTGGACTCGGCGCATTATTTAATTAGCCATGCCATGTGTGCCGTACGTTTAATTACTAATCTGATTAGTGCCAACACCAGCAATTGCTGTTGTAGTCTCAGCTGCTTATACATTTAATAAGTGCGCTTGACGTGCGACTGATCCAATCAACATCATCGACATCATTATGCCAAAGTTAATCTGTTTACGCTGCTTTCTTTCTTTCTTTCTTCCTGCTCATCAATCGATTAATATAGAATTTGTGTAAGAAGATTTGCGTAAAACTTTTCAATTCCAAAATTGTTTTTTATTGAGACTTGAACTAGAATTTTATGACTAGCAAATGTTTTTGTTTTGCATTTTGTTTTGGCCAAACATACATACACAAAACAAAAGGCAAATTTGTGGTGCTAATCAAAACAGAAAACAAGTTGAAATATTTTAATCGACTTTGTCGTTCGGAGTGTTGTACAGACTTTGAACCGGTTTACAGCCTTTCACTTTGGTATCTCTTGACCTTCAGAAATTAAAGCCAAGTTGATTGACTTGGCGGCAAATAAAATGCGCTATTTTTTGTTGCCATTTGATTTGGCAAACAAACTTTCTGCGAGACACATGTGTCATAGTTAAATGCGGCATCTTAGTAAGTGGGTATCTGTTCTTTAATAAGAGAAATTGTGAATCATCAGATTTGTGCAGAAATTAAATGCATTCGAGGTATAGAAGGGTATGATTAGAGAGTGTGAAAATAGATAAAAAGATGAGATATGTTGAATGTATTTTTATACTGATATACCAATTATAGTTGTTGGTATATTTCTGTATTTTTAGTATATTAATTTGGTATTTTTCAAAAATAATTCCGCACTATTTAGCGTTTATTAAAAATGAATTGCGAGTATCACACACTCGACTAAATATAGTATTTGGTATATTTTTGTATTTATTAGTATATTAATTTGGTATATTCTAAAAATATTATACCACTTCTTTCCATTTATTGTAAATGGGTAGAGGGAATCCCACAGTCGAGCACAGAGATATTTTGAATGTACTATATGTATATTGATATACCAAATATTGCTTTTGGTATGTTATAGTATTTTTGCGGTAGAAGTACTTTTCTACATCCGATAGTACAGATATTTTAAGTGTACTATTATAGTGATATACCAAATATAGCCTTTAGTATATTGCAGTATTTTCCCGGTATTTGCTTTGCTCAAGCACCCTCGACTGAAGCTTTCTAAATTGTTTATTACCAAACAATTTACAAGTTATGCATGAAGTAAAGCAGTTTCCTCTAACTCAGTTAACTAAATTTGTGTGCCGGGTATCCTACAGTCAAGCACACTCAACTGCAGCTGGCGTATTTGTTTTATTTTTATTTAATTACTCGCTGCACTTTGCTTAAGCATGGCGAATTAAGTTCTCTTTGGGTTTTATAGAGTATGCCGTAAACAATGTCACTTGTTGGCTCAACAACAACAATACGCCCACTTTTTAGAGGACTGGGAAAGGGAAAGGGAGGGAGGGGAGAAAGAGAGGGGAAGCTATTTGGCACATGCAGATTGTGCTTAGATTGAGGCTGTGCGATTGCAAGTGAATGAATGTCAGGGGTTGTAAACGCGAAGAAGACGAGGGGGCCATAATTGGGGTCAGCCCAGCAGCTCATAAAAAACGCCAAGAGAAAAACGGGCACAAGGTGCAACTCATGTTAACTGAAAGCAGGAGAGAAGAGGGGGGAGGTATGACGGCAGCTGTCAGAGTGGACCAAACTGAGAGAATGTTTGTGCATTTAATAGACAATTTTTACGACTGCAGCTAAACGCAAGTTGTCGACTTTCTCACGTCTGTCATACAAATTGTTTATTTATTTTACACTTTAGTCGCTGCTGTTGTTCCGTTGACACAAATCGATAGTTAAAAGTGGACAGTGACCAAACCAAATGAAACGAAACAAATAAAGAAGAATTGGGTCAAGGCCATGGCTAGGTGCACGAATACCCCAAAGCCCCAAAAATCGAAGACCCCCAACAAAAATGGAACAGTGCATTGGCCCTGCTGCGCCTTGAACATGTTTGATCATTGAGCAGTTGTTTTTGTTGACAGTTCGATTTGCTAAACGAGAGAATTCTGCATAAAACGATGACGAATTCGCACGAGTGTTTTGCGTTAGCTCATTAGGCAGGTCAATAAGCAGGCTAAGGTACAGTGAATAAGCAATGTGATGAATTAAAGGGAATTTCTTAAAAAAATGAGATCTAGTCAGTTTTGAGCTTGTCTATCAATAAGAGAGTATAAATATTATGCAAGATTATTACCTTCTCAAAATCATTAGATACCAGAAAAACATTAGATACCCAAATAATTAAAATACCGAAATCATCAGATACCAAATAGTTCAAAATACCGAAATCATTAGACACCAAAATGAAAATGGCAAAATCATAATATATCGAATAATTAAAATACCGAAAACATTACAAACCAAATAATGAAAATGTCAATATTATTAAATACCAAATGATAAAAATACTAAAATCAATACATACCAAATAATTAAAATAGCAAAATCATAAAATACCAAAAAATTTGAATACTAAAATCATTCGATATAAAAATACCAAATTTTTCAAATACTATAATTATTGGATGCCAAAAATACAAAATACCAAAATCATTTCATAAAGCTTTACCAAGCTCTAGTTTTGATTTGTAGACAGCAGAAAAATCCAAGCCATTCTAAGTAGAGTGAATAGGTTTATCAATCAATAGATTGTAAATAACGAAAGACCAAAATCATTGATCCCAATTTTACTTATATTCTTTTTTGATTCAAAGTAAGAAAGAGCAATATCTAATGACTAATAAATCAAGATAATGAGCAATAAGATTTTGAGTATTAAAATTTCAGTTTCGATATGTTCCAAGTAAGAGTAAATTCCAATAACCTCTATTAAGTACTTAAGAAATCTTTTCTCTAAATGAATAGCGAATTATAAAACAAACTTATTTGATTTAACTTAACTTAAATGAAATTTCAATATGTTAAAGAAAGCTCTAATCAATACTAGTATTTTTATCATATTGGAATAAATCAATAATTTAACTGAGTTTTATTTAGTTGCAATATTGATTTGTTGCAAGAAAGAAAGAAAATGACTTATCGATCAAGTAAATTATCTTATCAATTGCGCTGTTTCCAAATTTTGGCAACTTAATATCGCATGTAGCTGTGAATATTAAAATACCAAAATAATTTTGTTGACTAAATTTGCGTTAATGACATTTTTGAGTTGTTAAAAGTTTAATGTACTACTTTCGTCTGACTTTGCACTAGTTTTATTATCAATATGATCGCTCCACAGACCTTGTATTGGTTTTGTAAGCGATTTTATAGTGATAATTTTGAATCGTTTGTTTTTTTTTAGCAGCGTTAATTGTGCACAACGAATGTCGAAGATCGTTCTAGTAGAGCAGTTCACCATAAAACACGCGCACTGTATCTGTATCTATATGAGATTGTACATATTTGTTTATGCGGAGACTATGTACAATGTATTATACATACATATTAATATGTCTCACATACAAACAAACACACAGACATTGGACTATGTCTTAATATCTTTTCAGGGCCACTTGACCGTCTAAATTTCATGCGAACAAGATTTATTTATATAAATTTGCCGTCATTGATTTGCATTTGGTCATGTGCCAGAGATTTTTGCGCTCATAAAAATAAATAAATAAATAGGAAAGCACAAGAAAAAAAATGTATAAGAGAATCGCGAGACCGGGGAAACCAAACAAAGCTGCCTTCTAACAGTTAATGTCGCCTCTAGATTGAGGAGGACAATAGCACAATTCTCATACACAGAGAGCCTAATTTTTATCGGGACGAGGGGAGAAGCAATGTGCGCAGTTTCTACAGTTTTTTTTCAAGGCCGAGCAAGTTGTCAGCCAGCTTTTATGGGGCACAGGCGCCACAGGGCAAAGCAACCCTCTAATGAGGAGCTCCTAACTGCTCTCATTATGGAAATTCAAGACAAACAACTCATGACTCAGGGGTAGCAAAAACACAGAAAGGGGGAAGCCGAAGCCAAGCTGAAAACAGCTCAATTTCAAGTTGTTTTTTTACCTCAATATTGTGTGTGTGCCCACAATTGATTATAAATTACTAATTGACACCAATTTCTCTCTCGCTTACAGTGAACCTGAGCCGAAATGGGCCTCCGTCTACTACGATTCAGCGTCGAGTGAATGTGACTCAAATGTAGAGCAAGAGCATTCAATTCACTATTCAAAATGAGTCAACTGCAAGAGCGAAAACAACAGCAGCAGCTGGAAGAAATCACTGCACTTGTAACAAAGGTCTAAAGCAACAAAAAAAAAACAGAAGGAAAGAAAGAAAGAAGAAAAGACTCTTGCCATCCAGAAGACTATCTCTATCTCACTCACTCACACTCAATACGCACTCAATCTACAGTCTATACTAGAAAACTTGGAACGAAATCAAAATGAACTCCGTCATCTCAGCATTTAAAACCAAAAAGAACTCGAGCAATTCGAGCAGCAACTCAACGGGCGCCATGACAACGGCCACCGCCACAGCAGTTGCCACCAGCGAGGAGCTGAAGCAGAAGCAGAATGGTGGCAGCATCGTTGGACTGAGCATAGCCAGCGTTGGTGGCGTCACACGGAAGAAACCCGTTGCCCAGGACAATGGCTATCAGTATCTGCGGCAGATCCGTGAAATCGAGACAGCCAACAAACTGCTCTCGCCTGTGGCTCTGGCTGTGACCGCCGATGATCTGCACACTGGCAGTGAACTGCTCAACTTCCGTCCCGCCGCCGTGGATGCTCTCGATGGCGGTGCCGATGTCGTGGATCATTGTGCGCCCGCCATGGTGCGTTTGTCCTGTTCGGATGCTCATTCCGATTACAACATGAATGGCAAAACGATCAGCAGCAGCAGTTTGAGTTCGATTAATGGCAAACTGATCGAGAATGGCAATGGAAATTTGGATAGTTGTGGCTTGACCTGCGATGATGATGACAACTCGGAGCATTCGACGGCTGCTTGCAACAGCACGAGCAGCTCCAGCGAACACAGCAACAGCACCGTGGTGCACAGTCCCACAGTGGTTGCTGCCCCCGCCACAACAGCAACATCGACAGCACAGCCCAGTTCCAGCTCCAGTTGCAGTCTCAGTGCCAGTCCAAGTCCAAGTTCTGGTGCCGAGCAACCGCTCGCTGTTGTTTGCCCGGAGAATAGCGGCGCTCAGACGCCGCTTGCCTCGCCCGTGTTGAACCAAGGACATCATGAGGATTATGTGCCAGCGTTTCTCAAAGCGCCGCCCGTCACGTTGCCCCTCAGCAGCAGCAGCAACAACAGCAGTAGCCTGAGCAGCTGCTGTAGCAGCATCAGCAACAACACAACTTCCAACACGCCCGCCATCAGCTCTGCGGCCAGCACTCCGAAGCACACGCGTTACTCCAAGCCCCGCTTAAGTCTGAGTCGTGGTTTCAATCACTCCATGCCCTCGGTGCACGGTCGTCCCAATCTCAGTGTGGCGCCACCAAATGGTGCAGCACAGACGAACGGCCAGGCGAACGGACAGCCGCCCAAGCGCATCTCCACGCATCAAAGGAACTTGAGTTTGGATTTCAGGTGAGTTCAAATTGCGTATATGAATTTTAATATTTAACAGTTGAGGAACTTAGGAATTACGTAAATGAATTTGAATATTTAAAAGTTGAAACACTGCTGTTAAGTTTAACATACAAAAAAGTAACAGTGCTGTAAAGTTTCTGCACATAGAAGCAAAGCATAACATGCAAAATAACATTTTAACAGTGCTCAGCTGATTAGATGATGTTATCTTTACATAGAGAAACAGTTCTGTAAAGTTTACATAGCAGCAAAACTTAAACTTAACAACTAAGTTCTACATGGGAGAAATTAACAGCTTCGTAAAGCGAAATACAACATTAAAATTAATATTATTGTAACAGCTGATCAGCATAACATAGTAAGTTAGTAGTATGAGGAAAAAAGTTACAGCGTTGTAAAGTTTATTCACATAGAAGCAAAGCATAACATGCAATTAAACATTATTTTAACAGTGCTCAGCTGATTCCATGATGTTATCTTTACATAGAGAAATAGTTCTGTAAAGTTTACAAAGCAGCAAACTTAAAACCTAAACTTAACAGCTGTTAAGTTTCTCCTACTAAAAAGTAACAGTACTGTAAACTGTATTTAACATTGACATTATCTGCTGCTCAGCTTAACATAGTATGTTAGTAGAATCACTGTAAATTTTAGTTTAGTGCTATACATAGCAAACAAACAACAATATTGAAGCAATCAAAGTATGATGAAATAATGACCATTGAACAGCTCGTGTAAATGGAATCATTTAGCGACAATTCAATACAAATTAAGCTATACAAAGTATATAGAATGTAGTGTAGTTTATTAAATAATAGCGTGCTATTTATGTCTATAAATAAACTACTGTTCTCTTTAACTAGCAGCTTGAATTAGTGTTGATAACAGATGATTATAATGGAACAGCCAGACATTATAGACACTATAAGCGGAACTGGCAATTAATTGAATTATATATTACATTATAATCTAATTCCTTACAACCAAGTGCAATTAAGAATTCTTTTAATTAAACAGAAAAAGTAAAGAAATGTATTTATTAGTGGCAAAAGTAAATACAGTAATTGATGGACAGCGTTAAATGTATTTCTAAATATAGACAGTCTTCCATTGCTGACAGTTTAAGTAGCTGTTGATAACAGTCGGGCTTACCATGTTAACTCACTAACATTACGTGTGCATGTTATGAAGTCAGCTACCAACATTTCATTTACTGTTTTTTTCGACTTGAAAGCGTGGGAAACCTCACACACACACACACACACAGAGAAAAGCGAAAAACCCACTCACCGCCTAGCAATTACAGTGCTTTTTTATTGTTATTAACTCTATCGACCATTCCGGGAAACATTTCATGACCACATGCAACCTGTCAGAGTTCGGCGTAACAAGGCGAAAAGGTTGAGGCGTCGACTGCTAATGTCCAGCCTTGGCAACTTGGCCAACAGCTGCTACCTCATTTCACTATGGAAATTCTACCAATAATTTATCCTCGAACTTGATTGCGACAAAGAATTTGCTTTACTGCACTTCTGTTCTGTGCGCGAGGTCAACACTGCTAATGACCTTTTGTGTGCTTATCGTAATTTTAAAGGCATTCGCTTTGCATACATTTCACACCTGGTCATTTTCCCTTTCCCTTTGCCGTGTGGCAATCAAAAAGGCGTTGCCCAATGGGGAGGCAAGACAATGGAGTTGTAACTCCCTTAAAAAGAGGCTTTTAGCGCTATTGAATAATTGACAGCGTCAATCAGTGGCCTGCTTCCCCAACTCCTGTCCCTGTCTTTTCTCTTACTTCGACTCCTCTCATAAATAGGAGCGTTCAATCGCTGCTGCGCCTTTGCAGTAGGTGCGGCATTACGATGCGTCTTAATGGCAATCATAAATACAAAAGCGATGTACAACACAGCAACTGAAACAACATCGTTGAAACAGGCTACAATTGAGGCTGCTCGACTGGGAAATACTCAAAGAAAACATGTGTTTCTCTTTTAATTCTGAGAACTTATTTAGAATGTGAATTTTATTATGACATGCAAATCGATTTTGCTTCGATTTGCGGACTTAAGAAAAGAGACGCTAGAAAAATCCCCTTAATTGGTAAATATGCATCATATAATGTTTTATATAGAAATGTTATACTTTACTAGCCAGAATTTCCCGCAACTTAACTTGCTTTGTTGAATTATGGTAATGAAGTTACTTTATGTATGATGTTATTTAATGATATTTTCTTTAAAAGCTTCTATCATTTGTCATTAATATTTTGATTGTGTGTAATACTTTCAGCCTCCTAACTCTTACCTTTTAAAGTTGTGTGTTGACAGTTCCATTTTATATGTATAGTTTGGGCTTGAAGATGTTCTACCTTTTAAATACGTCTTAACACACTTCTGCTCTTGATTTTGCTGGTTTATTAAATTTTACACATATGTTGTTTACAAATTTCAGCCTCCTAGCTCTTACTTTTTATTTAGGACAAACAGTTATTCATATATAGATAGATTTACTCTTCCTTTTTCATTCATTAGAGCATTATATTACTCTTTTGTTAGTTGACTTATTAAATGATGAAATTATACAAATATTTTCTATAAATTTATCAGCCTCCTAGCTCTTACCTTTTCAAACTGTACGGTAATAGTTCAGTACGTCCTTTAGGACTTACTAACACCCTTTTACTGCTTATTAAATGATAACCTTTTAGGGAAGTGCATTGATATTTTCGACAATTAATCTGGAGTAAGAATTATATATGTCTTTATGGATAGAATTACTCTCCGACTTTTAGTGCTCTTGTAACTCTTTTAATTCGCTGCCTTATTATATAAAAAAGAATATCCAAATATCCTGTGTAAAGTTCGTAGCTTTCTTATTTTTTGAGATTGATAGTTCAGTCAGTCCGATTTATAGAGCTACTCTGCCTTCTGCATTCATTCGAATACCCTTTTACTTTTTGTTTAGCTGTCTTAAACAACACGTCTCATTAATCTCCTTGCCACGTTGCTTGCCACACAGAGCTATCTACAAGCGTGTGTGTTGTGCAGTGTTGTATCTCTTTGCGTTGACCATTTTCATTGGCGACTAAAACCGGAAAACTGACGCCGCTCAGCCAAGCACGCAACACTCACTGCCTGATTTTCCCCCTCACTGACGAACTGACTAACTGACTGACTGACTGATCCCGCCCTATTCGCCTACTCTCTCTCTGGCTCTTCGACCTGTTTCGACCCTGGCTAAATTGCAGCCTGGCGTCAGGCTGAGCTGAGGTCTGTGTAGCGCCTATTCAAGTTTTCCCCACTTCAATTTGTTGTCGCGTTTTCCCTGCAGAAATTACCACAATGGCGTCAAAACTTTCAGCCTGTCGCGCCACACGTCACGTCATTTTTGCTAGGCACGCCACATGCCCCATTGACTGCATGCAAAATATGCCACATCTATGCCCCCCTCTTGCTGTTTGGTTGCAACACCCAATTGAATGCGACACGCAGGCGCGACAGGGCTCGACGACGACGCTCTTTGCAAAATGCTAAAAACAAAATTGTTTATTGAAAACGATTTTTGCATTTCGCCCCGTTTCGTTGTCGTTGTCGTTTCTTTTTCTTATGCTACTGCCAAGTGCCATGTGGCAATGGCCCTCAATTTCCATACAGTTTGGCTTACACATGTAAGCCATTAATGTGCTTGCCTGACTGACTGACTGCCTGCCGAGCATGGCATGTCTATCATTGAATTCAACTAGACATTTCAGTTTTCAAAGCACTCAGTTCTATAGTTGCCCATCCCTTTGCTTTGAGCTAAGTAAAGTCTTTGCACTCGTGTGCTGCACAAAACTGTCTGATTGTGTCAGTGGGGATTGCTATATTGATTGTTTAACCCAAACGAATGCATTCCATATAGAATTGTTCAACCCAAACGAATGCATTCCACATAGGGTATCCGACAGTCGAGTGAGTTGCCCTTAGCATTTCTTATCTTTTTTGTGTTACATATTACATTACATTAGGAATTTACACTTATCACACTCAATTCTCAAGGTTTTCATACATATATGAATTTACAAAAATATTTGTTATTGCTAAATTTATTTATTTTGTGGCTCACTTTTTAAACTTTCTTCTTCATACATTTGTTCATTCTCAAAGTTCTCGAATAGAAAAGATTATTATGTTTAGTAAGTCAGCAATTGATTTTTTTTGTACTTCACTTTTTAATCATTTTTCGTCATATGTTCAATCTCAAAGTTGTTAAGTATTTTTATTTGGATTGGCAAACATTATTAAGAATTCTCAACAGCAAACACTTATTTTGTAGTTCAATTTTCATGATTTTTTCATCATGTATATTTCTTAGAGCACTTTATTCACAAAATATTTATATTTCACAAGTGGCTGTGAATTTATAATACAAATTATAGAGTGCAAGTTTATTAAGCTTCAAACTGATTCATAGCGAAACTAAAAAAAGGAATGTGAAAGTAAAGTATATAAACTAATTGATCTTTTCTAAAAAAAAACCTAAAAAAATATAAAGTACTAGATTATTTCTAAGCTATTTGCATCAAATATAAAAGATTATATCTATTAGGTCTTCTCAACAGAAATGAATTAAATTTAGAAGCATTTTTTCTCATATCAACATTCCTAAGTTTCTTGAATATAAAATATTATATGTATAAAGTATAATCAACAGCTCTAGTTAAACTTGCGGTTTTATCAAATCATAATGCTCAAAGTGTTTAAGAACATGAAACTAAAATTAAATTTCCTCAATAGCAATCGAATATTTTATATTTAAATGTTGAATCAGCTTTCCCAAAGTTCTTTATTATAAATTATGATATGTATTAAGTATCCTCAACAGCAAACGTTTCATTTAAAGTTCAATTTTGAAACTTTTCCATCAAATCATGATTCTCAAAGTGCTTTAAAAGATTAAGTTTCCTCAACTGCAATCGATTTTATTTTGTGATGCAATTTTCCAAGTTTTTCCTATCAAATTTTGCATTTTGATGCAAAGTAATGATCATTTTTGCGCTCTATTGCAATTGCATTCTACAATTAGACGCAATTTCTTGTGAGTTTATTTGCATTAAAGTACAAGTATTTCATGATACATTAGTCGTTAAAATGCACATATGTGAATGTGAATGCGAATTGCGAATTGTGAATGCCAGCGAAATGCGCAAACGATTCCAAGTTATTTATGCAATGAGATGGGTAAAACGAGGAGGCGGATCTCAGGGTATTTTATGGACTATTGCAAACATATGTTTTCCGAATTCTTTTGAAAATAAATATGCACTCATATAAACTGAATCGCTGCTGCTGCGCTTTGCTGTGGCAGTTGCAAGTTGCACTTGCAGCAGCTGGTTGAGTGAATTGGCAGGAAAATATCTGACAACTGGACGCAAGTGTTCCATTACAGTTGATTGCACGGAAAGTAGTAACTTAAATAGTTGAAATATAGTAGAGAATTTTATGATTTATCATCAAGCAAAGCAAACTATAAATTCCTTAAAGTGGAATTTCAGATTTTGTCACACCGCAAACGCTGAGTAAAGTATGAGTATGTACTACATATATACTTGTATATTTACTGTCTATGTATTTGTTTCTGTGTGAGTGTGTGTATGTGTATGTGTGGCATGCCACACCCTGCGCAGCTTTAGTTTGTGTGCGCCGCGCACGCCAACAAAGTGCCTCCTCCTTCTGCTTCCTGGGAGGTGGTCAGGTTTTGTCGGTGGGACGCTTTTTGTGGCTGCCGCATGTCGTCACACCTTGACATAGGTACAAAGCAAAGCAGAAGAAGAAGCACCAGTGGCAGATACAGCGCTTGTCAGCAACAGGGTTTAGGCCACTCAAAAAAAAAAACTGTCGCTACCCTCGACAAACAAAATAATTTGCGGTTAAATCACGCTATGAATGTGACAACGAATAAATGAAACAATCTCAAATGAAGAGCAAAATCCCGAGCTTAAGCAACTTCCCCAAATGAATTGAAATATTCACAACTTTGAGTGCTATTTTTTTTTTTTTTTTATCATTCATTCATTCATTTGCCCACCCACACTCAAAGCAGTGGCAACAGCAACAGCAATTCACGGGTCTCTGCGCGCTCGCAAAGTTCAATGGCATTTAACACAACAGGGAAATGCAAATGTGTGGTTGAGAAATAGATAGAGAGAGATATTCAGAGAAAGACAGCAAACAGTGAGAGAAAGATAGAAAGGAGCGAGAAATACGAGTATACTCTTGAAATTTAATTTTGCTCTTGGCGTTTTCATTGTCATTGCCATTGTTGCAGTTGCAGTTACAGTTGCTTTTCAATGTTTTGTGTCCATTTCTCCAAACCAAAAATTCGCCTTGACTAAGCCACAGCATCCCTGGAGCGATTAGTTTTTCCTCTTCTCTGGTCTCGAGTGTATTCACATCAATATTGCGCGAGTGATGAATGGACAGATTAGCAGTTGGTTCGGTTCATTCACAGCACACGGAAGTTGGCCAACAAACTTTGTGAAATATTCATGTAATACTGCTCGAAAGATGCAGCGTCATGTGTCGCTGAACTCGCCACCACACATCTATTTGTAGTTTGTTGCACATGAAAATAAGCAGTAGAGATGATTATGAAGAGTTGTTTGAGCTGAGACAAGCAATAACCAGTGAAAGCGAATAAATAAATACGTAAAGCAGATAAAGATACAAAACTTGAGATGGTCACAAAAGTTGTCTAATAACATGATCAAACAGATCTCGCATAATGCAATCAAACAAATTGTGATTGATTATACCCCAGAGTATGACACAAAAAAACAACAACACATAAAAGAAAGCCTTTTGAGGCTAATGAGGCAATTCGCCCAAAAAAAGAGCGAAGGGGCAAAGCTAGACGAAAACACTTATTATGAATGGAGGGAAACCATCTTCTACAACGAGATCTATTTGTAAGCTCAAATGGACGCCCGCTGTGTCTAGAAAAAAACTCATTTAAAAAGCTAAGGCGCCCAACGTGCGTAGTATAATTGTAATTATTGTTATACCAATGTCTAGACTTGTTAGCTCCCTTGAAGAAGCTGAATAAGAGCTTAAGAAGTACAAAATATTAATTGTATTTTGCTATTCGTGTAAATAGAGGTCATCTGATAAGCAGCTTTGGCGCCCAACGTTGCAGGTGCAACATTAAGACACATTTTGTTGTAATTATTTGTCATGAGAAGCACAAAATGTGGCATTCAATGAAGTCTACTTCATGTAACCCCCTGCTAAGACCTGAGAGTATCTTTTTGGGAGCTTGGATCACCTGCTATGTGAACAGCTTGAAAGCAGTGTCGAACTCAACGACCTTCAACTGTGTGTTTGGAGCCACCCAAAATTGCCCAACTTAACAATTTGTTGTTGTTGCTTTTTTTGGAGTGCAATTACGTAAATCGTGAGACGTGACTCGTATTCCGGTTGGCTCGGGTGCAGTTCGGGTTGCAAATGAATGCAAATGTGTAAATAATTTAACAACTAAAGTCGTCGCTTTACTGGTATGTCTGGAATGTGTTGCACACTTGGCACGGCAATCTCAATCGACAACGACATCGACAGATACAGATACACAGATACAATAAATATGTATATGGACAACAACAGATACAGATACAGATACAAATTATTAGCCGGCAATTGGCAGTCGCAATATGCGCACCGCATGCCAAATGAGATGTCGTTCAATACCGAGTTGAGCTACTAATAATAATAATAAAATAGCGCTCGTCTATTGGGACTCTGAAATACATACAAAAAAACCCACTACAATGGGAGCAGAGCTTTAGATGTTATTATGGGACTTTGCCTTTTGCGTTTGATAGATAAAAGATAATTGGCATGCAAAGCGAGTTCGGTATCTGGAGCAATAGACGGCGCATTTTAGATAACAATGCTCCCAAAAATAATTTTTGGGTCCATCTCCTGTTGATGCCCTTTTTGATGTGGCTTTGTGTTTAAAAGGAAGGAGGCGGGGGCTCATCTTAACGTTGTTGCCTCCCCGTCTCATTTACACTTGCACTTTCCACAATATTTTCCTTGTTTTCTTTTTCCTTTACCTTTTTTTTTTTGGTTTTTTGTTGCCACATTGTTCACGGCCAATCAACTCGTGCACAAAAGAGCACGTTAAGGCTGCACAAGGAAGAGAACGAAAGCGAGAGAAAGAGAAAGAGAGAGAGGGAGAGCGAGAAGCCGAAGCAGCAGGAAGGAAACAAAGCAAATGAGTAGCAACACACACACACACAAAAGCAAACAACTTTTATGCACATATGTGTGTGTGTGCGTGTGTGTTTGGTTAAACGCTTGACTGGCAAATTGCCAGCAGACAACAAGGCCGAGATCTTGGCCAGAGCTAAGTCTAAGTCCTTTGTTAGTTTCCCCAAATGCAATTTATCCTTTCTTAAGTGCACACTTTCCAAACTCATCCGCTGCCTTCTTATCGAATGCAGCTCAACCGGAAGACAGCCAGACGAAGATGCATGCGATATTTCCTATGACTAAAGAACAAAAGAAGCAGTAAACTCTATTTAATGGCGATGGAAACCCCCACTCGAGTAGATAACACGCGCTTTTCCATATCTATTAAATATCTCAATTGGTCGCAGGTTGCGCATTTCATGCGGCAAACGCGGCGTATGCGCATTATTTGTATTATCTGCATTATCTATTCAAAAGCTACCGCAAATACCGTATGCAAATCCTACAAATTACTCAATGTTTCATTACCACCTGTGGCGCCCTTTATTTTTATTTTTGGTGGAGTGAAAGGCATTTGATCCACATGATTGAAGGTCGCCTGAACTGGCGTAACCGCTGAAATTATCTATATATATAGTAGATAGCGATAAGTGGCTGCTCGTGTGAATCGATTACCGCACCTTATCATGCAAAATTGTCATAAATTGCTACAGATAACATGATAGATTCGGACGTGGAATGAGTGTGTGTGTTTAGTCAGTCTGTGCTTTGGTGGTTTTCTTTTGTTTTTGCCCAGCGATGACACATTGTAAATTGTTTTTTATTGTTATTTATTTGCTTTAAACAAATTACCATAGAGGAATAAAGCGAGAGGGAGAGGGCAACAGCTACCGACGTCATGTCCGCTGGGGCAAAGCTTTTGAGAAAAGCTTTTTTCCAGCATTAAAGTGCCATTTCGAGTAACAACATTAAGCGTTAACATGTCTGTTAGATTAACATAAGGCAACTAACTGAACACAGTTTCGTCTCAGCTCAGATAGTGAGCGCCACTTGCTCGTTGGCTCGCGCGCTCTCTCTCGCTTTGTCCCACACGTGTGTGTGAGTGTGTGTGTGATTCTTCTTTTTTGCTTCACACGGCGCTGGGGCATTGTTTTTTGTGCTTCTGTTGCGATAGTTCCTTCTGGTGTTTACCTTCTAAATGTTGCTAATTTAATTTAAGAGCCAATGTGTGTGCATTGAGCTCTGCCAACACATCGAACGGATGCAATAAATCGACGACAACGACGTTGACGTCGCAGTGAAAAAGTAATTAAGTTAAAATGTCCAACAATTGTGTTGTCGTTGGTGAGAACGAGATCAATATGTTTGCTCACTTCAGTTGATGTTGTTTTGTGTGTGTTTGTATTTGTTGTTCGTTTGCCAACAACAGCACTTTATTGTTTAATTGCTGCGCTACAAATGATTACTATTGAGTATTTGCACAATTGCTGACGACATAGCATTGATTTTTTTGTACACTCGTAACTGATTATTTGACCTTACACTTATTGAAACGAATGTTATGTTTTTTGGCCTTTTTGCAGATCTATGGGCATTTTGCTGCCGCCAGTGTCGCAGGTGACAAACACACGCATCAATCACACGCAACATCATCGCAATCGCAGTCTCGACAGCGCCCTGCAACGTATACCCGAGGTGAGTAATTTTGGTATTTTAGTATTTTTCCTGTTTTTGTTTCTTTTTTTTGTATTTTTGTTAGTGCAACACCCTTCCGCTCCTCCCACATTGTTTGCCCTACGTTGGGCACACCTGAACTTGGAAAGTTTTGGTTGCCCCATGTGTGTGTGCTCAATATAATCTGTTTAATTGTATTTTTATCGCTGTTCGCATTGTTATTCACATTTTTGCACTTTTGCTATTTGTGTACATTTCTGGTTATCATCGAGAGCGACAACAATAAACAATAACAACAACACAAACACGACAAGCAGCAAACTAGTTATCCCGCTCGCACCCACACATAGTTGTGTGTTGTGAGAGCGAGCGTGAGAGCTTTTTTGCATGCCATAACAGTTGAGTTATTGCAGCAAAGCTTTTACACATGATTGCAAACTATCGAAGGAGAGAGCGGGCAGCTTGTGCGTTTATTGTTTTTTTGTCTTGTTTCTTTGCACTTGAATTTATTTTTTTTTCGACATTGCTCGAACATACACAATAATATTTGTATTTCGTTTTGCGTATTGTGCAGGTGGAAATCTCGTCGCCCAATGCAGAGAACGAGCCAACATTTTGCTCACCATCATCGATACTCAGCACGAATATGTGCTCGAAGATTGTAACTACAGCGGCCAGTGTAACCGCTGCTCTCTCCACCTCCCCGCCAATGCCAGCCATCAGCAGTCAAGCTGTGACCACGAATCCAACAACAGTCGCTGCCTGCAACAAGCCTGCAACTGAGACGCCTCCAGTGCACACAGCAAGTGCAGCCATAGGTAAGTTATATAGTAATGCCTTACTTAGTACCATAATATCATTTATACTTTCCACAGTTGATGCCTGTCCCACGTTACGTATGCGTCCCAAGTCCAGTGAATCGATGTCCTCGCGCTCCCAGGACATTGTGGGCGTCATCGGTGGCAACACAGGAGGCTGCAACAGCAGCAGCAATAGTTGCAGCAGTGCGGGCAGCAGTAAGAAACGCGAGGATTTGACTAGTCTGGGATCCGATGACTCGGGTAGGTCTAAGTTATCCAGGTTTTTCCAGTTCAACACGTCTAAATTCTAAATTTTGTACTTTTTTCGATTAGGCATCATCTGTGGCTCGGAATCGGATCAAATCTCATTGAATCGCATATGCCACTCACATGAATCGCTCGATTCGGGTGAAATGGATGCCGATGGTGATGCGGACGCCGATGGCGAAGAGGAATGCATCGATATGATGGACACCACATCGATGGATGAAGACTACAATCTAATGCAATCGGATTTGTGTTTCTATCCGCCGCCACCGCATGCTGCCAACGATTTCGATTGCCGCACTTTGCGCCCATCGCGCAAACAGAAGCAACAGAAGCGCGAGCAGGCCAAACTACAGCTGGAGCAGCAGCAGCAAGAACAGCAGGAGGCGGAGCAACGGGATGTGGATGCACGCATGCGTTATCGAGTGATGAACATGTCACAGGCGGCCATCAACCTAGAACTCGGCACCGCGCCAAATGAGATTGAACCTGTGCTGGATGAAGATGAACACGAGGAACATCAGGAGGAGCACAAGGAAACATTGCCCGCTGCAGCACAGATGACGACAACAACTACGACGACCACACCCACAACAACACCAGTGGCAACGCCCACGCCCATTGCAACGCCCACAGAGAGCACCAAAAACGATCAGGTGCTGTTCAAGAACTTCTTTGGCGCCACCAAGAATGCGATCTTCCGCACGGCGCAAAGCATCATCGAGAACCACGAGAAGAAGAATGCGGCCAAACAGAAAACAGGCGGCGATGACACGCCCACAACGACAGCCACGGGGAGTGCCACGCCCACAGCGACAACGCCACAGGATCAGGTCAAGTCACCCACAGACATCTCCAAGAAGAAAGAGTTCTTCAGTCTGCTCACCTCGAACTCTAGCAAAAAAGCAGCAGCTGCCGCCGCCGCTGCATCTGCTTCAGCAGCAGCCACGCCCACAGCTGCCACAGAGCCAACCACAGAGGGAAGCAAAGGCGTTGCCGAGGAAGTGAAAATCAAGGAGCGCACGCTGAATTTGCGTTTGCCAGGCGCTGAGATCGAGGATGCAACGCTGCTGAAGAGTTCATCAATCAGTTCGCTGCACAAGCATCTGCAGCCGGTGCCCGGCGTGGTCAAGTACTTCATCAGCGAACGGGCGCCAACAGCGAACGCTCAACAGAGTGCCGAACGTGGTCCCAGCGGATTGTTGCGTTTCTTCGAGTCACCTGTCTTCAATATACACTTCGCCGTGCACTATTTGTTCTACTCCAAGGAACCCGGCGTCTTGAGCTTCATTGGCAACAAGATCTTTAGCTTCCCCGATCATGTGGTCGATCTGTATATACCCCAGTTAATAGTGATGTACATACAGATGGATGAATTAGCGGAAGTGTTGGATCCCTATTTGACCATACGTTGTCGCAAGTCTGTGGACTTTTCGCTCAAGTGTCTGTGGCTGTTGGAGGCGTACAACTATCAACTGGACACACTCGGCACGAGCAGTCGCAAGTCCAAGCTAGCATTGATGAAGGAGATCTTCTCGAAGCGCGAGCAAAAGCAGCAAACCAAATCGGAGTCGGCACGGGGTCCAGCTGTGGCCCTGGTGAAGAAGACGCATCATCGCTCGCAATCGGATGCCACAGTGCTGCTAACGGAATCACGCAGTCCACACACGTTGAGCATCAGCCACCGGATGTATCAGCAGCCGCCGTATACGACGCAAACATTGCCAAGCACACCGGCCAAGCTGTGTCTTGGCGATCTGAATTCGGGGCGTGCTTTCGATAATGGTTGCACCTGCTTTGAGACGGTACGTGGCCAGGTCAATGGACTTCTCGGACAGCGTACGTTGTGCAGTTGTGGTGCACCACGAACAGCCCCACAGAAGGAGTTCATGAAGGCGCTGATGAATGTGGGCAAGAATCTGACGGCGTTGCCCTCGAAAGCGGAAAAGACCTCAGCGCTTCGCATGTCCCTCAATCTGATCAATAAGAATTTGCCAGCGCGAGTTTGGTTGCCGCTCTACTCGGACATTCCGCATCATGTGGTGCGCATCACAGAGGAGAAGACTGCAGTGCTCAACTCCAAGGATAAGACGCCATACATCATCTACGTCGAGGTGGTTGAAGTCCCCGATATCTACACCTCACCGCTGATACCCAAAATGATGCCAACTCTGCGGCATACAAAGAGTGAGGAGCATTTGGATGGCGGCTGTCTGCAGGCGCATCACCAGAGCTGTAGTCGCACCTCCAGCTGCAGCAGCAGTCATCACGGCTCCAGCTGCAGGCGCAAGAAGGCGGCAGAGAATGGCGCCGAAAATGGTTGTGGAGAGCCGGCAAGCCACAATGGAAATTGTGGCGGAACTCTGTTGTCGCTGGGAGGATTGCAGCTGCAGGAGGATGATGTGTGGTCACAGGAGGATGATGAGATCACCGCGCAATATTTGCATATGCGCAAGAACAGCGAACGCGATGCCATTTCCCAAATGTCGCTGGACTCGTGTGACTCCAGAGATCAAGGTGAGCAGCAGTTGAAATAGCTTTTGGAATAGTAACTTATTTAATTAATAATTCTGTTTAGCAGGTCCACCAGTTGTCTTCAACATTGGCGATGTGCGTACGCGGCATTGCAACAATTTGAACTGCGAGAACACCAAGTCGTTCAGCAATGATCCCGAGGATCCCTCGGCAGCCGCGCTAAAGGTAAGCAGAAAGCTTTTAATGAACAATATAAATCAATCAACTTATACGGGAATACTTTTCTGTGCCTTAGGAACCCTGGGATGAGAAGGAGAAACTGATACGTGAGTCATCGCCATACGGACATTTGTCCAGCTGGAGACTGCTCTCAGCCATTGTCAAGTGTGGCGACGATTTGCGTCAGGAACTGATGGCCACACAACTGCTGCAGGTAATACAAATGCTATTTCACATTTGAGAAACTTTTATTAATACAATCTTCCTTCGTCTGTAGATGTTCAAGATTATTTGGCTGGAGGAGCAGGTGGATCTGTGGGTGCGTCCATATAAAATCATTTGCCTGTCGAATGACAGCGGCTTGATTGAGCCCATTTTGAACACCGTTTCGCTGCATCAAATCAAAAAGAACTCGAACAAATCGTTGCGAGATTATTTCATTGATGAATACGGCACGCCAACGGGCGAAAGTTTTCGTCGTGCTCAAAAGAACTTTGTGCAGAGCTGTGCGGCATATTGCCTGATATCCTATCTGCTGCAGGTTAAGGACAGGTAAGCATACAATATTTATTGAGCGATTACAATAGCTAACTTTTCATTACTTTTTTTCTCAGGCATAATGGCAATATACTCTTCCATTCGGATGGCCACATTATACACATAGACTTTGGCTTCATTCTGAGCATATCTCCAAAGAATTTGGGTAAGCATTGCAAGCTAAACTAAATAAGAATTTCTTTATTAATGCTGTATTACAATCTTCTAGGTTTTGAGCAATCACCTTTTAAGCTCACACACGAGTTTGTCGATGTTATGGGCGGCACCAGCTCTGAACATTGGCGCGAATTCAATCGCCTGCTGCTCGTCGGCATGATGTCAGCGCGCAAGCATATGGATCGCATTATCAACTTTGTAGAAATCATGCGCAGCAGTAAGTGAAGACATCACATATTTATCGACATTAATATGTATTAATGAATCATAATTCTTTGCAGATGCCCAGTTGCCATGCTTTAAGAATGGCTGTTCCGGCACCGTACAGAATCTCCGTAAACGCTTTCACATGAATTTAACTGAGCAGGAAATGGAACGCAAAGTTGAGCAGCTTGTCCAGGACTCGCTGAAAAGCCTGTCCACCAAACTGTACGATGGTTATCAATATTATACGAATGGCATATTGTGAGAACGATTTTTCATGAAAATCTAAATCGGAAACCATCGATCGTTCATCATTGTCGTCGTCATAAGCATATTATAATAATGTTCATCATCATCGAGCGTGCAACACAAAATGCCGATCTGATAAGAAACCAAAACTATGGACTGACTTTTTGTTTAAAAGAAAATTTATTATATATACATGCATACACAGATAGATATCTATAGTTATACCTATATATATCTGCAATATATATATATACAATTATATATATATATATATATATACATGAACTATATTGCGAAATGTAGTACTTTAACAGAAATGCAGAGAAAAGCGACATGCGAATGCGCAAAACGAAAGTAATGCAAGAGAAAGTAGTATGTGGAACGAAAGAGTGTGTGTGTACCAAACAACAACTGTTATTGTAGCCAAAATCGTTGATTGTGCGTGTTGGCATTGTTATTATTATATATATATATTATATTATATTTAGGCTAAAGTGTATGTTGTCTAACTTTTAAGTAAAACAAAAAAGATTGTAAATGTAATTTTGACTGTATTTTTCGTCTGTCCGTCAGTCTGTGCCGCATCCGTGTCCTGTAATCGGTCCTTGCATTGCATTTAGCAATAATCATAATCAATAATCGACAGCGACTTGTATATATTTAAGATGAAGCCTAACTACAAAAGAAAACAAAACAAAAAAAAAACAAGAATATTTAACGATCCCTCGATCCTTATACATAGTTATACATATAGATATATACATTTGTAATTATTATAATTATTTCAATATCTTGGCACCTTTTTAATCTCTAATCAAATCGAACTGCACCAAGCTTTCCATTCATAATTGATTCATGCAACTAATTTGTAAATACAAATCAAATTTATGAAATTCCAAAACAACAATTTATCGGGTTTTATCGAAACTAAAACGAAATGAACTTAACTTACGAGAGTACTATGCAAAAAACAATATAGGCATTATTTATACATAAATTATAAATAAACATTTAATCACAATATCATTATGGATATCATCAAATGTGCCGCAAATTCAAGAATTCAGTTCTCGCATATTCGCCCCTTAAATTCTTCGCATATATGTATGTATATATTATCCTATGCCCTATGCCTATTTATATCTTTATCTCTACTAAAATATCTACGTCGAAATCTAAATCGAAAACGTGAACATTTTTTCTAACTTTATATAGTCTTAACTAAGCTACCATTACAAACAAAAAGGGATAAATCAAATTATACGCAAATGTACTAAAATTAATAGTTAGGCACTAAAAGTGTAAATTTCAAGCTTGTTCATGTGAAAAACAATATTATAATAACGTACACCCATGTACGTACATACATATGTAATAAACATTAAACATTAAATATAAATTACAGAATACAAACAACAACAAGAAACAACACGCAAAATTTAGCTACAAGTATTTGAAAAATGTAGGTTGCATTTTTCTACAATTTATTTAATAAACTCGATTCAAACAACAAATACAATTAATGCAAATACAACAAATTTGAAATTCCGATATTACATACATACATTATGATAATAATAAAGAAGAAAATACCCAACAACAATACAAATTATTTGCTTTTGTTTTTTAACTATATGATTTGTATTCTTTAAAAAGCCAATTTTTAGCCATAACTCAGCTAAGTCCTGCAGGATATCGCTAGGACAACAACTAATACCATCGATTGGCATCTATGCATTTTAAGGATTTTTGGAAAAAATACATCTGCATTTTTTTTAAGGGGTAGGCATAGAAAAAATGTCAAAAAGCCAGAAAATTCGCCGTATCTCAGCCATTTAAAGGACGATCGTGATGTCCTTTGGCACAAGGAAAGCTCTTAGCAATAAATACTGATTGACATAATAAAAAGGACGAATGTCCTGCAAACAACCAAGTTACAACGACTTTTTGGTATAAATAAAATAGCGTATATCTGGGCTGTATCCTGTCGGATCCTTGCAAGTCATATGCCAAACGAAGCGTTTTAGTATGGACTATTATCCTACCAAATTTGATCCCGATCGTCCTTGAGGTTCTCGAGATATCCTGGAACTTGTGATTTCCGCTTGTTTTCTTCGGCCCTGAGACCAAAAAATTACAAGTGTTGGATTCTTAGATGACCCCATATTTTTTTTATGCCAATCGATAGAGTTGGTCCTTACGATCCTAGCAATATGTGTCCTTTGAAAATGCGCAAGGATATGGCCGAGATATAGCTTATTTTCGATAAAGGACGTTTGTTATTTAGTTATAGCAAGCAAACAGAAAATTCACCTTATCTCAGTCATTTTAAGGCCGATGGTGAAGTCCTTTGACACAAGGATAAGCTTGTTCAATGCAAATTGACTGACTTACTGAAAGGGAAGAATGTCCTGCCAAGAAACCAGTTGAAAGGAAATTTTTATAAACCGAAAAAGCGTATTTCTAGGTGATATCCTGTCTGGTCATTGCGAGTCCTGTGTCTCGAGATAAATTTTTCAATATGTCATTCTTTCTTGTCTGTCGATTATGTGTTACCCGGGTAACCTAAAAGGTTGCTATGGAAAATTAACTATCAATAATAAATACACGTTGCAATAAGTTTTAGTTTATATTTCTTAAGCATGTATTAGAAGCCTCAAAATGGATCCGGCTAAACTAATTGGAAAAGTGTAACTAGATTAATTTAATTAACTAATTCCCAAATGTAAATAATGATCTTATACTGTAATCTAAAGGAAGGAGATGGTGCGCATGGAGCACAAATCCCGTAGCAATTATCCTGTTGTATGGACAAAAGTTGCCGAGGCTGAAACGAATAAGTTTTATCATCAGGACGAAATTGACAAACAGCTGAAGGAGAAACAAACTCTTCAAGGTAAAATAACACAATATGTGTTAACAGTTTAATTTAATTGATGACTTTAGAGGTTTGTCCTTATGAGCATGATGGCAAGGGCGATGCTCACTTTATTTCACCACAAATGCACAAGAATCTTATGGAAATTTGCCGCTGTGGTCGACCACGACGTGGCATCCACATGGGTAAATGTTTACAACGTGCAATCAATCCACACTTGCAACAACAAGCCGGCGAAACCGAGGAAGCTTTTGTTGTGCCGCGCACTTCGAACTGTAAGTTGGAAGCAGTGGTATATTGTGGAAGTATTATATATCTTTTCATCGTTAGCTACTATAGGATTGCGCAGCGCTGCCTATAAGAAGTTGGAGCAGTCAATGCAATACGTTTCCCCCACTTATTCTATGCCGGGTCCTCGCGTCACCGCCGCACCTTATAATGTCATAATTATAGGCTAAGAATATTAAAGCTCAGCAGACTGAAGTAAAAGTTTATTCAGCAATGAGTAACACATCGAGCTGAGTCAGCATAAAGTCAGCTAAATATTTGTATAATTGCAAATCTTATTTCTTAATTGTGAATCCATTTAATTGAAACTTGATCTACATTTGTCTTTTGATATTGAATTATATTACTAAAATAATATATAAGTAACCTCGGGAAAGATTCTGTTCTACTGTACTGCAGAAAACTTTCCTTGCTTATTAAAATATTATATAATTATGCGTGGGAGACTTTCCCGGCTGTTTTACTTTACCTGAACTAATTATATTTGAATCTTGAAAACAAAACGGTTGTGGCTTTTGGGGATGTCCCCAGTTATGGGTTATCGCATTCGATTGTAAACAAACTTGACTCGGAACTGGATTTACCAGAAATTAATCGCTAAAAACCTGTCTCATGAGATATATATATGTCTATATGTGTATTAGACTTATTAACTATGCACTAACATGGTCAACATGGGGCTTGGCTTAGTACGAGCGCAACCTCCGAGCTAGTCAGTTGATCCACAACCATGCATAACTCTCTAAGATTATTCCTCTTAACAGTCTGTGTCGTTATCACAAGTGCTCAGATAGACGGTCGAGATTTTCTAATCTTTGCACACACAACAGATGCACCACCGACAGCACCAACAACAACCGCACGATCAACCGGTGATTTCGTGCTCGTCAACAATTTGCCGGTAGTGGGTACGATGGCACCTTTTGTGACCGCTGCTTCGGCACCTACGCCTCAGTTCTTGGACTGTTTTGGCCGATGTCCGACAACGCCCGAATATAATCCCATCTGTGGCAGCGACCGGCAATTATATCTCAACGAGCAGAAGTTTAATTGTGCGCGCTTCTGTGGTCGAGGTGAGCTTCAGTTTGACATCCGCATTGCATATACCATGAAATGACTCAATCTTCACTCTCACAGATGTACAAATTGTGCGACGGGGCAGTTGTCAAGGTCTGTTTCCCATGCAGCGCGGCTGAAGCCAGATGAATCATGTACATATCTTTAGACAACACATATATTTAGTATCAGGTGTAATAATATCAACTGTAAAACAAGTATGACAACTGTTTTATTTCTGAACGTGGTAGGTAAAAGGAACAAGAGCGTAATACTCACGTAGTAGTGTATGTAACAGACTGAAGTAGGTGACTGTTGTTCCATAAAAATATTTTTATTATTCGACATCAACTGTTTAATTGGCTAAAGTTCATCGTTGGCTCATTCCGATATTAAAAATATTTTTGCTACTAAATTTTCAGGAAATGAGGTGATCCTGAAACACAAACTTAAATTGTTAAAGGACTATCCATACTAAGTCCTCAGCTTAAAAGTGGGGAACATAAAACCTTTTTATAACTTTGCTATTATTAAGGTGAATAAAAAGTTTTAGTCATCTACCTCCGATGTACTTCATAGTCGAGCAGAATTGCTGGCGTCTTCACATTGTTTTCAACAGCTTAGTCAAAACAAACAGTTTCCCGAAACAATGTTGTTCCCGATAAGGCAACTTTCTACAGTACATTCTGCTATATAAAGAATTAGAAGACTCAGTTGTTGTCTCATGTTCTGATAACCAGCGCACTTGACGTGGACCAGAGAAGCACTATTTCGATTTTAGTCAGTTCCTTTTCGTCTTTCGCATCGTTCGCACCGCACACGGGAAATATTACCAACCTCCGTCATGTTGTTGAAGCCTTATCAGTTGGCCATAGCCATAGGTTAAAGCTTACGTTATCAATATTTGCTGTGCTTTCCACCTGACATATTTGCATCGCTTATAGCTCTTTTCTTGGCCTGCTTCAGTCCCGAAGTAAGTTGCTTTGCTCGGAACTTTGGCCGTCCGAATGCAACGTACTATGCGCCGGCCCAGACTTATCCGGGACATAACTATACAAGGCCGAACATTGGCTTCCAGCAGCACTATCCAGCTCAGCCCGCTTACAATTCGGGACCGAATCCCATCTACGGCAATCGTCCTGGAAATTATTCTCTTCATGGTGGCTATCGTCCCCGCAACAATACCAACATTTTCGCAAGACTTTTCAAGTTCTGGTAAAAGCTAAAATATCCTACAATCTGAAATTAAAATCATCTTCAAATTCCTCCAAAATAACAAGTCAAGAATGAGTTCATTTTTTCAAAAAACATTTATTCCAACGCCGCAGTCTTTGTCTCTGCTGCCTGTAGATCGATCACCAGCTAGAAGCGTCGAGAACGACACCCATATGAGAGTACATCAAAATGTCATAGGAGATGAACCGCCTTACACAAGCACTCAACTGGACTGGAGTTGGTAGTAGTTCTCCTGGTAGTGCTCTCCTGGTAGTGCTCCCCTGGTAGTGCTCTCCTGGTACTGCTCTCTCTCTCTCTCTCTTCTCTTTCTGTATGGGATGAACCATCAAAGAATTAGAAGACTCAGTTGTTGTCTCATTTTCTGATAAGCAAAGCATTTGATGTGGAAGACGGAAGCACTATTTCGATTTTAGTCAGTTCCTTTTCGTCTTTCGCATCGTTCACACCGCACACGGGAAATATTACCAACCTCCGTTATGTTGTTGAAGCTTTATCAACTGGCCATAGCCATAGGTTAAACCCTACGTTATCAATATTTTATGTGCTTCCCGCCTGACATATTTGCATCGCTTACAGCTCTTTGTCTGGCCTGCTTCAGTCCCGAAGTAAGTTCCCGTCGTATCCAGTCTTCGCATCGTCGAACGCACTATACCAACAATTATACAGCTGGATGGAACTATACCAGCCACAACATTAGTTACCAGAACCACCATCTAGCTAAGCCCGCTTACAATTCGGGACCGAATCTCATCTACGGCAATCATACTGGAAATTATTCGCTTCATGGGGGCTATCGTCCCCACAACAACACTAGCTTCCCAACATACTATCCAGCTAAGTACGATTACATGCCGAATCCCATCCACGGCAATCATACTGGAAATTATTCGCTTCATGGGGGCGACCATCCCCACAACATTAGCTTCCCAACATACTATCCAGCTAATCCCATCCACGGCAATCATACTGGAAATTATACGCTTCATGGGGGCGACCATCCCCACAACAACATTAGCTTCCCAACATACTATCCAGCGAATCCCATCCACGGCAATCATACTGGAAATTATTCGCTTCCCCACAACAGCACCAACATTTTTGCCAGACTTTTCAAGCTCTGGTAGAAGCTAAACTATCCTACAATCTGAAATTAAAATCATCTTTAAATTCGCCGAAAATAACAAGTCAAGGTTGAGTTCATTTTTTCAAAAAACATTTATTCAGCAGATAATCCGCAAGTGATCACGGGATTATCTTGATCATCGTATTAAATGGCTTGCTTTCCGGTATTCCAGGAACGTATCGCATATATATTATATATATATAGCGTATATAGATTTGATATATAGAGTAAATGCAGAAATGATGATTGGCTCCATTTATGGGGGTTGTTAAGTCAAGGGTGCGGTGGAGAATTGTCAATGTTAATTAAATATATATACTGGGAGACGGCGATTACGAACAAATCTGATTTTGAATCTACATAGATGCCAGATGTCCGCAATACACGGTATTTTAGAATGTATATCAGGGTATATCAGCTTTGAACGTATGATTATTATTATAGCATTTGCAGCATTAGCTTCTTGCCGTCTGTTGCTTTGTAGGAGGAATACCGACGATGATCAAAGAAACGAAGCAAACAAAAACCCGATGAGGCTCCCGCGCCGCAGTCCGGTAAAATCCCACGCCGCCGTCAGAAACTCCCACGCCGCAGTCCAAGTGCTCCCACGCCGCCGTCAAGTGAATTCCCACGCCGCAGTCAAGTGTGGTCCCTCGCCGCTGTCCCAAAAAGAGAATTTCCCACGCCGCAGTCGTCCATCCGCTAGATCTCCCTCGCCGTCAGTCCCATCAGCCCGGTCCGCTCCAGTCCAGAGGGGTTTTAGGTTCTCCCTCGCCGCAGTCGATTCGGTATCCCACGTTGCCGATGCCTATAGAGTAGAAGCGTTGTCCCTAGCGCCCTCGCCTAACCGAAGCCCTAATATAAATCCCACGTTGCGCAACATGCGAATCCCTCGCTGCCGTCTCATCTCCATGGTTATGGTATTGCATCCAGCGCCGCCGTCCACTTTTAGTGGTGTCCCACGCTGCCGTCAATTCGAGGTATCCCACGCTGCCGTCCTTACTTGGTTATCCCACGCTGCCGTCAAAGCGAAAATGCGTTACCGAAAAATGTTGCGACAAAACTGCGACAATAAGCGAGATCCTTCAAGGAAATTCCCATTCATTCAATCCTAAGCGCCACTCAGAAACGGAAGATGAATACGTTCAACGAAAATCCTAAATCCTATCGAAGAAGAGCTGCCCACCAACTGCAGGGGAGGAATACGAGAGTATGTGTGGTGTGTTGTCAATGCGAAGTTGTAAGCGATGATTTGAGTTTTCAGAATTTGGTCGGTCTGCAGTTGTCCTCTGCTCGTGCCTCACGAGCCAGCCTCACTCACGTCCAGATGTCAAAATAGAGAACGAAAAACAATCGCATTTCGCGTATTACGTATACGCACTGCATATTGTGTGTCCTAGGCCCAGCGAAACAAGTAGTGGTAGTCGTGGTGGTTGAGAGAGTTGAAGAGTGCTTATTGTGAGTGCATGTCGATGAGAATAATGATGGTTGGTCATAGTTGGTTGCTCTTGAATATGTTAGTAGTGGAAGTTGTTGCGCCCTGGATCTCGCCTGATCCGTATCCGAATTCGGGAAAGCTGCTCAACCATATGAAGTAGATGAAGACGTTACAAGGATGTGGCGATGCTACATAAAGCAAGCGAAGTGTTCTCTTCTTCCAGCTCAGTTTAGTTTAATTTGCAGTGTTGGTGGCACAGCTTCGTTTTGTTAAGTGAAGCGTCGAAAACCCATTTCGAAAGGGATGAAGATGATCTCTCAGCAGATTCCACAGCATCACACACATACACGGAAGAATATGGACCATTTTGAATATCAACGAGGAATTCAAGTGCTGCGACATCAGACGAAGTCGAAGAACACCCAAGAGAGCTCGAGATGATTCATGATGGCAATTCTCCATCTGAAGTAGTAGAGTGGAAGGGAGCGCAGGGCGCATCCATCCCCATTGAACGGATGCCCGCCTTTACACTGCTTGCCTCTGCTGCCTGTAGATCGATCACCAGCTAGGAGCGTCGAAAACGACACCCAGATGAGAGTACGACATCAAAATGTCATACGAGATGGCCCGCCTTGCACAAGCACTCGACTGGACTGGAGTTGGTAGTAGAGTAGTAGTGCCATTCAATTCCCTCGCTTTCGCTCGCCCTCTCGCCTCTTTCTGTATGGGATGAACCATCATCCAAAAGGGGGGGGTCGGACTGCTCTGCCAGCCGTGTTTCGGGTTCTTCTCATCATATGAATCATGTACATGTCACAGTTTTAACAATAACTAATTATACAATCTCAAATGTTTTACAATAGTACTTAGATGGGAGGACAATGGTTTTGGGGTAAGGGAAGAACTGGCTCGCACATTTACAAAAATTTGTTAAATCGGAGAACAACATCGTGCTGTTCGTACATTCACAAAGACATTATACAATAAGTGGCACCACATGGGCCAGAAGTCTAGATTTTGTGGAGCCAGATTAAAATAGATAGAAATTGCTGTAAAATACATAGTTAAAAAAAAAAGAAAAAAACAAAAAAATAGAAAAGAAAGTAGAAGAGTAGTATTTGTAGAATGTAGCGCGTGTCTCATGGATTCCCTTTGAGAACAACTTGGGCGACGACGTGTTGAATGAGGGGCACAGACGATGATCTCAACTTGATCGATCGATCGACAACTGTCTCTCTGTCACGCACACCATTGCGTTTACTGCCTGGCTCTGCATCTAGGCTGCAAGGGGAAGAGGAGGAAGAAAAGCGTACATACACCAACAACAACAACACGGAGGAACGACGATGGATTTACGACGTTGGAGAGCAACTTGTTGTCGCGGGGCCGGAAATGCCTCCGCTCTCTGCTGGGGCTTGGATTCCCTGTCTGCCACCTGCCTGCTGCTGATGCTGCATCTGCTGTATATCGTATTGGGTTCCCTTTACGATTTTTTGATATGTGATTTAGACACTTAGGACTGGGGATGCCACTGCCAGGAGCGTAAAGTCGCTCAACTGGCCCACTGTCACTCAACTGTCTCGCTCGCTCTCGATCTCACTCTCTCTTACTCTCTGTCTCGGTAGTAGTGTGTGTGTTTTGGCGCTGCTGCAGTACCACCTCGCAATTGATTCCCTATTGCGGTATGTTGAACGTTGCACCAGGAGTTAAGCGCTCAACTGGCAATGGCGAAGCGTAGCGTAGCATACAAACACCACAGCAATGGAAGGCGCTGGGAGGAGCTAGCTAGCCTCTTAAATCGTCATCGAACACTAATCGCATTTGATTCCCTTTGCGATGGATTTCTGTTAACCGCGTCTCGAGCTCGCTATAGAGAGGAGAGGGGATTCGGATTGTTTTTGCTAAGCTATAAAGGATGGAAGTGAGAGGAGGAATTTACACAAATGATTGAAAAGATTACAACCCGTTGTAAAAAAAACACCACCAGCGCTGATTAGAACTCCGCTAACCTCTTTGTGCTTTCTGTCTCTCTGCTCTGCCTGCGTGGCTGGCTGCTCCGTTGCCGCCTCTGCCTGCTGCTCGGAATTGCGTTTGGATTTGTCTTGTCTTCTGCTGCTTCTGGCTGACTTCTTGTCTCTGAGTCTTCTTCTTCAATGGATGCTTGAACACTAATCGCATTTGGTTCCCTTTTGCGATAAACGACGGAGGCACGAGCTGTCTTGGAACAGATCTAGCTAGCGTGCTAACGCCATATACATGGATATATAGGCTACATAAGCTAGATACTAGTGTGATGTTGTGTGTGGTACATAAAACGAGGCAAATCATACATACAAATTACATACACGCATCTCACACACAGCAGACAGACAACGCAGTGGAAGGGTGTGCTTGCTCGCTCTCCTCTCCATCATCTCTTCTCTAGGCAAGTAGTAGACTGACGACTGAAGACACACTGTCGACGACGACGACGATGACGACGACGCTTGGATGCCCGTAGCGTACTTGCAGGCAGCTGCCCGGTAACAACGACAACACATCAGCTCGCCTCTGACAGCGAGTGCTGGTGATTGTGTGGTGTGGCGGGTCTCGGTCCAAACGCATTTGTTTCCCTTTAGCGCGGACCGAGCGCATATATTTTATATGCGGTGCAATGCATTACGTGGCTTTCAATTGGTAGCAGTTGGCCTGGTATGGCCGTAGTGGATCGCCTGGTATGGCGTTGTATGGCTGGAGTTGCCAGCATTTGGTTGGCCCCTGGATAGGTCCTGGCCATATAAACGTCTCTCCCCTCTTTGTGGAGTATCGCTTTGCCTGCAGCAGCTGAACTGGAGCTAAGCCTGGCTTGGATTGGAGGATTAGCGACTTGGAACAGTGCGCTGTAGTCGATCGAGCTGTGGTCGACGAGTGTTTGCAGCTTCAAGCAGCTAACGTTTTTGCTCTGTAATGTAAAAACGTTAAGTGTTTTTGTACACTGTGACGAGTAGATCTACTTAGGATCTGTGGAATTCGTATGACGCTTTGTCGCAGTCTCTTAACGTTGAGTTGCAATGGTGGTTGTTGTTGTTGTGGTGATAGTGGTGTTCGCCCCCTATAAAGTGGATGGACTTGATGTCTCGTTCTTGATTCCCTTTAACGATTTATGTGTGGCTCAGAGCGAAAGAAAGCTAAGTGGAGGCCTCATCTCCACTTCCTTCTCCGCTGCTAAACGGTCGAGAGATAATGCTGCAAAAAGGCGCAAGTGCAAAGTGCAAAGTTATGTGGCTAACAATTGTCTCACGCGAATCCAGAGGCTGAGATAGCAGCAGCTGAACAGCTGTGTGCCGGATGCGATCTCGACAATCATCAATTGGGTCAGCGTCACATGCTCTTTTTGTTTTCTCTGCAAAACAGGTTTAAGCAATTCAAATGGAATTCATTGCCTGACCTTAACAAGTTTCGACACAAAGTTCGGTTTCGGTATTCGATTCGAGTGTTGTTGTGGTGTTTATATTGCTTTCAAGTTGGCATTTGATTCCCATTGCCTCAAGAAATTTTGCTACATGTACACGGGGCGGATTGATTCAATTGTTTGATTGATTATGTGTGTGGCGAACATCTCCTGCACTGCAATAGAATTGAATATCCTTTGGAAAAGAAGCTGCTGGGAAGGGGTTAGCAAAGAAATAAGAAGCGAGTAGAAAACGTTTTCCTCTTTTTTCCACATTTGCGACGAGTCTTGATATCTCTTCTCAGTCTTTCGAAGACGCTTTTAGCTCTTTAGCCCTACTTGCAGATATGCGCAGGCACATTCAACTGCGGTCATATATATTCGCTACAAGATACGAAGAAAGAAAAACACACAAAACGATTCTTTGGCTCAAAAGAATAATTGCGTAATAATTTACATGAAATTGTTTCGGGGCCCATTCATAGATAGACGGCGCTTCCTCTCTTTTTCTCGCTGCCTAATTTCTCTTTTTGGGGATTTATCAATTCGATTTCATTTTCCCAATATGCGCAGGTACCGTTCAACTGCGTCATATTGCTATAAAAATACGAAGAAAAAAAAAACAAAACAATTTTGTTCTTTGGCAAAGCGAATAAATTACGCTGATGTTGTCTCCATAAGAATAGGATTTCATCTTCAGAAAATATTGCCCATCTATATCCTTGCTGGTTTCACACATCGATAGATGTCTAGTTTAGTTATTTGTATCTGTATCGTTTTCGTTATCTACAACAAAATAGAATATCCAAATTGAGGAGTAGAAATATGTAAAAATTTACGTTCTCCAGGTATTTGTATTGTCGCTATCTGAATAGTTCATGGTAGTAGTTGTCATGGATTTAGTCCATTTCGGAATTCATTATTCGTAAGGCTCTAGCAACGTGCTAAAAGAGAATATGAGAAACAAAAGCGGCATTTTGTTCGAGTTAAGAGTATGAGAAAACGATTTACGCTTTTGCCAGAGTTTGTAGCTGAAAGAGTCAGGTCTGCCTCTTGTACTGCGCAAATATTTGCAAGGACTAATACTGGCTGGCTGGCTGACATCGGTTCTCTTTCTCTAGACCCCTTCTCTCATCATCTTTCTCACAATTTGCTTGCGGATGCACGCAGGCACCGTTCAACTGCGTCGCATCGCTAAAAAAAAATTAAAAACGAAAAATTGTCGTTGTCCTAAACTACATAGGGGTTTTACGTGCTGATTGAGTTCAGTTCAGTTTCAGATTTCTGGGTTAACGTAGAACCACTCTCTCTGTCATCTTCCGAATGTTATTGCCGATTATTTGCCTTCCAAGATGATGCTCACAGGCACTGTTCAACTGTGACGCATCGCTACAAAAAGATTGGAGGAGGAAGCCCTTACATTTGGGCTGTACTTAACGATAGGGATGAGATTATAAAGAATATTTCAAACTTCTTCCTCTGAGTACTCTCAGTGATCCCATGTTATTGCCTAGACCTCTTTGATCGTCAGATCGTCAGTCAATTTCTTAGTTCACAAGATATGCGTGCAGGAACCGCTCAACTGCAATCGCATCGCTAAAAGACATAGGTTTTGTTTTTGTTTGATAGAGAAGATAAAGAATAGCAGCAGGCGTGAAGACTCCATTCGCACTTCTTGCTGCACTGCTTGGTCGCAACTGTCTCTGCAATTCAAGTGTTAATTAACGAGCAAAATCCCATTAGGCTTACGTGCCAAAAACCAGTGTAGAGTAAAGTAAAGCGAATTCAAGTAGAGCGAGTGGGGCCGCAATACGATGACAAAGACGAAGGTTGATGATGACGACAACGACGACGATGATGAAAAACTACTGCGTAGTTGTGAGTGAAAAATTCCGTTGCGTCACAGGCACATTCAACTGTGACGTTTTTGTTGCTACTGCTGTTTCGTTGTATGTTTCCTCCTTTTGAATGCTGTAAATCTATTTGAAAAAGCAATTTGTTGTTGCGTTCGCAGCTGATATACGAATACCGTGTGTGTTGAATGTAGAAATATCGTGTGTGGATGGTGGGTGGTTGGTTGAAGGTTGGCGTCAGAGCAACTGCTAAGCGCGCTGTATGTAGAGTAGTAGGTGGTGATAGTTGTGGTGGTGGTGGTGGTAGTTGATTGGTTGGTTGCTTGCTAGTAGTAGTAGGCAAATAAAGCTCACACGCACGCACACACACACACACGTTTTTGCTGCTGTTGAGCTAAAGCTGCTGCTGCTGCTGCCGCTGCGCGCAATTCCCCGCCTTGTCCCCATTTATGATTGTTCAGTATCGTGTCAGGCTCTGGCATCTGGCATTTTCGATTTTGTGCAAAGGAGACTCGGTGGTGTTTTGCTGCTGCGCGCTGCTGCTGCTGCTGCCGCTCTGCTCGCTGCTAAGCTGCGCGTCGCTGCTTCGGCGCGGCGTCGGACTGTGTAGGAAACTTGCGCTGCCTTTGCCGTTGCCTTTTGTGGTTTCGGCTGTGATTGGCTGTGGTTGCGAATGTAGATAGAAGACGGACAGACGTGAAGACTCACTCAGTGTGTGTTTGTTTGTTGTTATACAAAACAAAAAATCTTGAAAAGATTGTTGATGATTTCGCTTGGCTATCGATAGCACTGCATTGCACATCGGCAATTTCGAATCTGTTTCGATTTCGACAGGCGATGTTGATGAAGATGTTGCTTGCTCTGTGGTTGTTGTTTTTGTTGTTTGTCAAGAGTTGTTCCGTTCCTCCTCATCGTTGCCATTAACGTATCGAGGAGCAGGAAAACTGTAAAACAAAATCAGTTATAGACGAATAATGTATACGACAAAAGAGGCAAAGGAAATATGAATGTAAATGTAGTAGAGAGTAAGTAGACGAGTACAAGATAGTAAATAAAATAAAGTCAACAGTGATTGGATTTCCAAATTACATACGATTTACGTTTTATTTTTAATGTTACATTACAATTATCAGTTCCGTTGGGGCTTGCTATAGTTTTTGTTCTATATTTACACAATTATTTTCTGTTTTTCTTTATGGCTACGAGAGTTATTATTCTTGCTCTGCTTGAGTGTCTATTTGGATTCAATGTGAATCATCTAAAAATTGTTTTTTCCGTTATTCTTCTTCTATAGCTAAAATATCTCATACAAACAACAAACGCAGCACTCACACCGACGAAAATAGAAAATAGCGGACCAGCTCATTCCAAGGTTTGCTCATGCATACGAACGAACGAGAAAAGAAAACAAAGGCACGTACACATATACATACACACACATGCAAGCAGACGTGATTGTGTGCATGTGGCTGTTGCGCTGAGCAACAACTTTTGCGAGTATACACAAAAACATAGCAGACATACGCACATTATCAGACACGAGCATGCATGCGCATGTACATATAAACATAAAAAGATGGCGTCGTTTTGATGTACGTGCCTTTGTTGTTGGACTGCACTAACTACCCTGGTCGTTGTAATTCATGCGATTGTGAAAATGATTTCTTTTCTTCGCTTTGTATGAAATAATTTGACTACTTAAAAAAAGCACAGAAACTAACTAATTGTGTCATAAAACTAATTAATAAAGATAAAATTACAAACCGAGTGTGATCCCGGACCAAAGGCTTCATGCTGATGAGCGGTTGGATTGATTGATTCGACGTTGATTGAGCAGCAGTCGCCAGCCATAAATGACTCACCGCACTGCTCTCTCGTCTGGTTCACATCAAGAAGGCCATTTGCTTTTGCACGTCCTCCTCATGATCATCATCTCACACTCTTCTCACAGCCTTCATATTCATTTCATTACAATCTATGTTTAACAGCTTTGCACACGTGTTTTGCGACTGCAAATGAGAAATTTTTCTTCGTAATAAAACTAATTTAACAAAATGAACAAATGAAATGAAAAAAAGTAGGAAACAGATTATATATGCATGTATAGCTGTTTTGCTTTGTTTGACAGTTGAAGCTTGAACACACGATGTTCCTCTCGCTTTTTCTCAAATTTTCAAATGTGTCACACATATGGTTGTCTCTCTCTAGCTAACTTTGTACTGCGATGGCGCAGTGATGTTGGTTATTGTTGTTGGTGATGAAATTATTGCTGCTGCCATTGTTGTTGGTTTTGTTATTGCTGCTGCCGTTGTTGTTGTTGTTGCTGCTGCTTAAACTGCTCAAAAAACTGTCGAGGCCACTGAGCTCGCTGCTCCATAGGTTATTTTCAATATTGCGACGTTCGAATTCAGCTCTTTCAGTCTCCGCCGCAGCTGCTTCATATTTTTCGTTGGCGTCGCTGGCACAATGCGTTTTTCCATGTGGAACAAATTTCGTTTGTATGTCGAGCCAACGACTGAAACGTTCCTGTTGTTTCCTGCGCAGTTCATGCTCGGCATTGAATAATGCCGTTGACAATATGGCGTTGACCCGAAGGCTGCCTGAGCCTCGCATTTTGCGACGCATTTGCACACGTTTCATGCGAAAATTGCGCACCCAATACGTTAAAGTTTTGGGCTGCTCAATACCTTCATATTCATCATCATAAAAGGCCACCATGATGATTTTTGTTTGATTTTGTAAAAATAACTTTCTTTTCGGTATACACAAAGAAACACACACACACCTTTGCTGCTGCTTGAGTGGTTGACCAACGTGCTGCTTCTCTTATTTCACACTATCTGGGTTATGTAACTTTCCAGAAAAACTAAGAACTTATGACTTTATTCACACGTCCGAACAGCACGAATTTCCGATGAGAAATGATGGAACAAGCGAGAATGGCACTGTATTTATAGCTGCGCAGGCAGCAGCCAGACAACGCGTAGAAACGATTGCAAATGCCTCCCTACGTTTATCCCGATATTTAACAGCTGCATCCGTTAGGGGTTGCAGAAACCAGTTCAGAACATTCTAGACTTTAGGTAAGATATATCCTTTTCAAGGGTTTGCCCATTGTTACCTGTTCAGACATGTATAACCATGGGAAAATTTCACCCCATAAATATAATTTAGCGAAGCATAATGGCTGCCTTTTGTTAGTACCTGCCAACTTGTCGCACGAAATGAATGGAATTGAAACGCAATAGAGTGGCGGCGCGTCGATAAAACAAAGCAAAACTAAACGCTAAAGACGTGTTTGTAGCTAAACAAGCGAACAATTAACTTTATATGGTTTATAAACACACTTTTGACGGTGTAATATTGACCGTTCTTACCAGTTTATCAATTATTTCAATTGCTTGACTCTTCAGCCAGCCAGTGTACCAACTTGTTTTACAAATGCTAGCGATAACGAAATAGTGTTGTCGCCTTCGTTGAATAGCTAGCATGCTATCGATAATAACTGAAACGATACTTATTATCCCGCTACTTTTCAAAAGAGCATTACAATGTAGCAGTCGTTAAACTAATATTATTAGAATGAGTGGGCGTAATATGTGGGTACAATTACATATTTTTTTATGTGCATATTTGTGAGAATTGTCTGCTACATATTTGCAGTTGTATTTAATTATCATTGCAATGTTGCAGAATTGTTCAATAATAATGATCGCTAGCACTCAAATATGTGTATATGTATGATCATTACCATATATATTGTGAGTATTTCGGGAGCAAACACTTGAACTCAAGAAATCTTCCTCCAGCCAGCAGCACTCAGTACATTTTAGCACCTCGTCGGGTGCGGAACGCGATTAACGGTAGAAACAGTTAAGAGCAAACGAAACAAGTGTGGGCGACGCAGCAGACGGGGGAAGGTGTAATAATTTGCACGTACAGCACGCGAGAGCTCTCGCCTAGGCGGTTTGGAAAACAATTCAATATTTTGGAGATTTGGAAATAAACAAAAATCTCAACGCAGCCACAGGCAGTAGCTATTGAGAAGTGCTACAATTTCCGAAAACGCAAAGAATAATATTGTGGCAACCATTTGGTCGACAAAAGGGAGTGAGAGGATTGGAGTGGGAGGCGGCGACTGATCAACATCTGTCGATGACGACAGGCTGATCAAAAGATTGATTGCAGGCCCAATTAATACATATGTACAATCAGAAAGTGTGCCGCAAAAGAAAAGCGTTCATGCAAATTCTGTAGTTTTTGTAGGCCAGCCACAAACTGTAAACACATCAACAATACCAAACGAAAGAATAACAACAACAACATCAAGTGGAGAATGGAGAATGTGCGCTTTTCCATCATCGTAAGTGATGCGTCGATCTCCACTCTTCCCCCACTTCGATAATTATCGATTGGTTTGTTTGTTTTTTTGCGGGTAATTATAATTGGGCTGCGTCGTGCTTGTTGTTTGTTTTGGCAGGAAAACGATTTGAAATGGAACTCGGAGAGCGAAGGGGCGGCCGACATGGACCTGCTGTTTGATAAGCGCAGCATCTCCAGCGAGGCCAACAGCGATGCCGTATTCAGCAATGAAGCGCACGAGATATTCGCCAGGCAACAACAAAACCAAGTGCTGTGGCAGCCGCAAGAGATTGACGAGTCGCTCTCGCTGCTGCCCAATGGCGTCCCCATACTGGAAATGGTCAAATCGGCCTGCTTCATGGGTAAGTCAATCAAAATATGTATGTACATTCCTTAGCATCAAATCAGTTTCACTCTTTCCTTGCTCTTCCATTTCATTCCCTCCTTCACAGAATTGCTGATTGAGCCGAGCGACTGCAACTTGGCGCTAATTTGCAGCGCCCTCTATGGTTCGGTGGAAAACGTCATATATCTGCTCACACACTACAATGCGGATCCAAATGCTGCCGACAATCGAGGACGCACTCCGCTGCACTTTGCCTGCTGTCGCGCTAATGCGCCCATTGCCAAGGTGCTGCTCGATCGCGGCTCCGATCCGAATCGCTGGGATGCCAAGAAGGAAGTGACGCCACTGCACTGCGCGGCAAGGTAAAGTGTGAAAATTAGTTAGTACTTTTTATACCCGGTAGTCATACGGTAGTAGGGTAGTGTAAGTTAGTGATAATATTTACAAAAAGTGCAGAGAGATAGAAGACGCGTTGAAAGAATGGACATTAGCAATGGTCAGTTTTTCTATGTGTTAAAAACGTGGCATCTTTGAAGATATCTGGGAAATCTTGATCATGAAATCATGTGTCTAATATCAATTAGTAGTTCACGCTGAGAAGTAAAAATACTTAAGGTACTTATTTTAATGTATTGTGAGGTATTTATGCGTCTTTAGCCGCAGCTAGGTATAAATTTTAGAAACATTTGTAGTTTAATGGGAAATTTTTAAAATTCTTTGTGGATTATTATTCATGAAGATATCGAAATGTTATCTTAATCATGTGTCTGTCTCACAGAGCAATGTAATCTTTAACGGGTATCTCGAAGTCGAGTCGTTGTCTGAAGCTTTCTCATTTCTCTCTTTCTTTCTCTTCTCACAGTTCGAAGAGCGTGGAATGCATTCTGTTGCTGCTGCGTCGCAAGGCGAACATCAACATTGGCATTGAGCGGCGATCTGCTTTGCATTATGCCATCGATGGCAATGCCGTCGACTGCGTGGAAATTCTTTTGAAGTACGGCGCCGATCCGAATACCCCACAAGTGTACACGGAGACGCCGCTGCACACCGCCTCCGCATCGGGATTCACCAAGTGCGTGGAGCTGCTGCTGAATCACAACGCTGATGTGCGATCCCAATTCGGGGAAGGCAAAGTGACGGCGCTACATTTGGGTAAGTCCAACAAGTGGGTGGCACAAGTCAAACCAGTGACACTTTATCATGATTTTAGAATTTGTAGAAAAAAAATTAGAAGCAATAAGTTATTTTAATCAAAACTAAATCGTAATTTTTTAATTCTTGAAAATTACTAAATTTATAATTAATAAATATGAAGCTCTTTACTTTTTATTTAAAAAATCCAACGGAATGTTAATAATATAAACCTATTATTTAATATTGTACTTTAAGAATTTAAAGTTAAAATTAGTTTAATTAAATTACAGAAGATAAATGAAAAAAACATACAAAAACATTTTTTTATTTTGATGATGATGAGGAAGACGCCTGATTATAGTACTTTAATTTAAGTCAATAATGATTTTGGAATTATTTTTCTATTTTAAGATAATTGCAAAAATAAACAAACTCGCAGGCAAATCTAAAAATGAACGAATTTATATATATATTGTCGTAAAATAGAATAAGTTCCTAAAATCAATCTTAGCTCCAAATATAGTGTTAATCCAAAGCTATAAGATGTTTATGTTTATGTTTTTTTTTACTTTAAAGAAATTCCGATAGAGAATTATCCATATATAATCTATGCAGTCGTAAATTCAGAGATCTTCGCTTTTATTATTTTATTCATCAAATAATAATTAATTCCTCTAAAAAGATGAGAGTGTGAAAATTGTTTGTAATCTTTATATATTTTTTAGAGTCCAATTTTTGTCACATGTTTAATTAACTCTTATTTACAGCTTCAGACTAAAACTGACACTGATTCATTTCTTTTTCTTACTCATTGCAGCGGCTGAAAATGATTATGCCGAGTGTGTGAGATTGCTTTTGGAGCACCGTGCGGATGTCAACTGCCGGAATGCGAGCCAACAGACGCCACTGCATCTCGCCTGTCTCTCGCAGTCGATTGGCACCGTGGAAATTCTGCTGAAATACGGCGCCAATGTGAATGCCGTCTATCGTGATGGACGCACCGCTCTCCACGCTGCCATCGTGAAGCAGTCACGTTGTCTCGACTGCTGTAATGCGCTGCTTAAGGCGGGCGCTGATGTCAACAAGGCGGATGATTACGGATACACGCCACTGCACATAGCGGCACTTAACGAATTCAGCAGCTGTGTTTACACCTTTATAGGTGAGTCGTGAATGAAGACTGCTTGCATGATATCTTAGAGTCAATAAAGAATTTATGAGCTCACAAAGAATAGTAGAAACTATGTAAGTAGAATCATATCTCGTTTAGCGGCCTAAACTGTCACTCAAAAATTGGCAGCTAAGTGACAAAGCGGTAAGACTGACTTGGTTTTTAATTTGTATGTTTTTTATACCTATTACCCATAGGGTTGAAGCAGAACTATTTGAGAGTGACTATGAAAAAAGGCTACTAAGCTGATTTTTATAGTAAGTGTGGCATGTAAGTGAGATAAATATAAAGCTAAGCAATGTTTAGTAGTAAATGGAGTATGCTTGTTAATCGAGGTAAATATTCGCAGAACAAAACTATTTTAGGTACTAAACATAGTGTGGCTGTTATCTATAAGTAACATAAAGAAAAGTGGCAGTTAAAGAAATGGCATTCAAGCGAGATAATTATAGAGCTAAGAAATGTTTGCAAATAAATAGAGTATGATTATTATTTGAGGTAAATAATCATAAAAACACAACAAATTTAGGTGCTAAACTCAAATACTGTGGCTGTTAGCTATAAGTAATGTAAAGAAAAGCGGTAGTTAAGCGAGATAAGTCTAGTGTATGACTAACCGATAATTTGAACAGCTAGTTGTCAATGATTATAAGAGTTAGAGACACAACAATTAATGAGCAATCTTATTCGTTAATCTAAATTATTGCAAAATCTATTTTAATCCTATTCTCCTTCTTTTCCCAGAGCACGGCGCTGATATTACGGCTCGCACAGACGGACACACTTCAGCATTAACGTTCATAGTCCGTCGCTGTCCGGAAGTTATACCGAAGCTCATGCAAAAGTTGGACAACTCAATCAAGGCGAATGATCATGAAATTGGCGACGTTGATTGTCAGATTAAACTTGACTTTCGGCTGCTGGTGCCCAGTTCATCAATGGACAAAGGCGAAACGGAGCTGATGCTGACGCTCATTGAAGTTGGCCAGAAGCGCATTCTGATGCATCCGCTGTGCGAGACATTTCTGTTCCTCAAGTGGCGCCGCATACGCAAATTCTTTCTGCTGAGTTTGGCTTATCACACTTGCTTCGTGTTACTCTTCACTTTCTATGTGATCGGTGTCTATACGCGCAGTTGCAAGGAGAGCGAACAATCGTGTCAAGCACCTGGCTACGTCTCCAGTGTGGGCTACTTTGTCATAGTGCTCAATCTGCTGCTGCTCGGCAAAGAGATCTTTCAAATGGCGCACGGACTTCATGGATATGCCAAGTACTGGGAGAACTGGCTGCAGTGGACCATTGTCTTTGGAGTCATGTTGTGTGTGGTAAGTGTTTGAGGAGTATCTTAACCTTGTACTAATAGAAAAGGTATGTAACAGAGAGACAGAAGCAACTTCTAAGCCTTCGTAGAAGGATTCAAAGAGCTTTGTTATAATACTATAATACCGTCAACAGTCGAAACAATATTCCCATGTCTTACCGTCGGTCTGTCGGCTATATTCCTATAAAAATTCTTAGACCTTAAATTATAGATGGTTTTTCACAAAACTTGTTATCTTTGCAACCAATTAAAGTTTGTTTAAAGATTTAGCATTGCTCCTATTTAACAGCCAACCAGAATAAAATCCACAATTTTGGAATAAGAAACTTATAACAATATTATTTATGAATTCTAAAAGTTTAAACACGATCGGCTTGTAACTTGATAGTTATTGCTAAAGAAACAGGACTGCTTCAACAGTACTAAATTTAACAGCAGTAATAATATAAGAGTTCACTGTTAATGTTAATGTTCTGTTAAGAACAGTTTAACATGTTCTTAAGATCCTGTTAAGCAAACAGTCCTTATATAAGACTGTAATGTTATTGCGACTTTTCTGTTAATAAGAATTTAGAATGTTTTAAAGGTGTTTGCAATAAAAAATTCACTAAAAATGATTATAAAACTATCTCACATACTGCAGCTGCAGCTTTCTCTACTTATTAACGTTTTATAAAAGAATTGTCTAACAACTTTTAAATACTTTACAGACGCCGGAGATACTGTGGACAGGAGATCTGCTGACAGTGCCCAAGTGGCAGCATCATGTGGCTGCCGTTGTCATTCTGCTCGTCTGGCTGGAGCTGATGATGCTCGTGGGTCGTTTTCCCATCTTTGGCGTCTACGTGCAAATGTTTACCAAAGGTAAGTCATCAAAGTTATGGCTAGATAATAATGAAGAAACTCATTTATTTTCTTCTCTCTAACAGTTGCTGTCAACTTTGCCAAATTCCTGCTCGCCTACATCTGTCTACTGATTGCCTTTGGCCTGAGCTTCGCTGTGCTTTTCAATGATTATCCGGCCTTTGAGAATATTACGTGGTGTTTCCTCAAATCGTTCACCATGATGTCGGGTGAACTGGAGTTTGAGGATATCTTTTATGGCGACTATGCGGTCAAATATCCCGTGACTGCACACATTATATTTCTCTCCTTTGTGCTGTTGGTGACGGTGATTTTAACCAATCTGATGCTGGGTCTAGCTGTCAGCGACATTCAAGGACTTCAAGTCTCGGCCACGTTAGATCGTCTGGTGCGTCAGGCGGAGTTGGTGTCGCGTCTCGAAAGTTTCTTCTTCTCGCGACTGCTGCGAAATGCTCCGCTCGTGCATTACTGTAAGAGAAAAGCTTTGTTGCGCACTTCGCGTGACAAACTGCAGTTCACAGTGCGTCCCAATGATCCTCGAGATCGTTCACAGCTGCCCGAGGACATTAAACTGAATATCTATAAGCTCGTAGCCGAACGAAGGGATCGCAATATGAGCATCCGACGTCGACAGTTCGAGACAAACTATCACATGTTTAGTCGCAGTTTGCAGCGACAAAAGGATAACTCTGAATCCGCGCAGATGCAACAACAGCAGCAACAGTTGCTGGGACAACAGACGCCACAAGATGCCAAGTATGCCACACAGACGCAGTTCTTTCAAATGAACGAGTTGCTGCGTCCACGCTCGGCTACGAATGTGCCACAACAGCTGCGACAGGAGCAGGAAACCATCGTGAAACTGAAGAATCAGGCCAACGATTGGCGTGCCGAGGTGCAAACGCTCAAGGAACAATTGACACAGTTGAGCACAAAGTTCGATCGATTTGCCGAGAACGCGATGCGCAAGCTCAACTACAGCGCCGACGAATTGTGCCGCATGAAGCAGCAACAACAGCAGACAACGCCCTCGTCAACAGCGGAGACACTGCGTCATCATCAGCGACATCATCATCGCTAAGAAATACTATACTCTGTATAACTGATTAAAATATTTGTATTTATTTTAAGACGGCACATTGGTCAACCACTTGTCATTGCTCTGATTCCAGATGAGCGTGCCCTCTTGTGGCGGCGGCTCATGGGGATTGATCTTCGTCCAGGTCTGCGTCTCGGCGTTGTAGGTGAAGCTCTTGGTATCCCCTGGCGGCGGCGGTGGCGTCAAATCAATCAACGGTGGCCTTGTGATGGGCACAATCCTTGGCTTCCCTCCGGGCTGCACGCTAATGTACTCCACCTGCGACTTGGGATTGGAGTAGTCAACGGGCTGAGCCAATGCCAGCGACAGCATCAGCAGTACAGCTAAACATACACAGCTTAGAGTTTTCCAATGCCATTTCATTATGCGCAAATTCTCAGAGCTTACCGCATATGTGAACGAATCCCGGTCTCAACATCTCTTTCGATCTCTCTTGCTCCCTCTCTCGATGTGTAGCTCAGCTTACAGCGTGGCAAACGGTTTGAAGTGCCAACTGCGACTGGAATTGCGTCGACAACATTAGATAAGACAAAGCTGCGAGAGTCTTGAAAATCTCGGCGAATTAATGTGTATGTTTTCATACCCAGTAGACAAAGCAAAGAGAAGGGTGTGATCAGTTTGTAAAAAGGTGTGTAATAAGTGACAAAAGTTAGCTCTTAATGATCTGTCTGTTTATATTATGGACTCATCAACAGCTGTGTCGATCTGTCTCTTTAAACACTCAACACTTCGAAAACAAGTTGGGGATTTTTATCTTTGTTTCTAAAGAAACGCAATTAAATTAACTAAATTTAGTTAATGCTTCAACTCACATTAAATACATTCTAAACTGAAAGTTTCCTGAAAATTTCATCACGATTAGTTAATAAACTAAGGCAAGCTGGGGATTTTTACCTTTGCTTCTAAGGAAAAGCAATCAAATTGGCTTAATTGAGTAAAGCTTTCACTCACACCAAATACATTTCAAACAGAAAGTTTCCTACAAATTTTACAATGTTTCGTTAATAATCTTGTACCTAATAAGCTAAGTTTAAATGATTCTATTATAAACATCAAGTTTGGTTTAAAACCTTTAGCTCTCAACTGAAATTTCAGCTTAGAAATGTTGGAAATAGTTACCACGTATTTCTTAGTCTGATGCAGACTGTTCTTAAGTCACTTCATAAACTTAAATTCAGTTTTATTAGCTTATTTTATACTATGCCTATATAAATTTATACAGTTCAAGTTAGCATGATTCCAGAGTCAAGCAAATCCTCTCTCTCTCTTAGTTGTTTATTCAGAACTGTTGAGGTCATGCGGTGAGGTGAACATTGAGCTGATAATCAGCTTGAGACTAGTCTATGAAATGAGAGAGAGAACCTTCTCTAGCCGGTGGGAGGAGGAGTGCAGATACCCAAGTGTAGACGACGAATATCTGAGGATTACAAAGTAGTTACATTAATCTGCTTCCTTTACTTAATGAATCGAACTTACTTAGACCACAGCGCACAGCACAATCGAAGCGTCCACCGTTGTAATAGTTGACATTGTCGCTGCCACAAATGGGATTGTATTCGCTGGTCGCTGGACAGGATTGGATGCAGGCCTGGATTTGTGGCGAAGCAGTCGGTGCTGGAGTTGTTGTCGTAGATCCCGTTTCAATGGGTCTTCCACGGACAAAGGTGCTGGCCAAGTTCTGATCCCAACCGGGGAATTGAGGAGCAGCTCCGACTGCTGCGATCAGCAAGATCAGCATTGCTATAAAAGCAGCTTCAGTTAGCGAATAATTTCGATAAGTTATCTATTTGTTTGTTTTTAATAACTTACCAAACATGTTGAAGCTTTCCATTAACTTTTTTTTTTGTGGTGTTCGGTACGAACTTGTTGTCCGATCGACTCTGAGATTGAAACGCGTCTGAGACCGTCAAACGTCCCGTCACGCGTTTATAACACGAAGGTCAGCTCAAAAATCTTTTGGGTATTGATTTGTTTTATTCTGCGTTGTATATAACAGCGTCATACGCAGTTCTCTCTCTAGTATCTCTCTCACTTCTCGGGGAATGCCCCAAGTTTACCAGAGGGCAGAAATGAGTTGCCAAGTAGAACTACGAGTATAAATATGAATATAGGAGTTCATTGTGAGTCATCCACGTGTGAAGTTAATGTGGGAAATGTGCTAAATGCAGCAGATCAAGAGAACTGAGATACTGAATTATAATTACAGAGGAAGTTAACTTCCAGAACGCGTGAGTTCAAGAACGCTTAAGACATTCTACTAGTCTAATGATTTGAATCATACCAACGTTTAGAGAACTACGATTTGTCTTATTCTTCATATCATTTATTTTACTTTAGTTTTGCGCATAATAGCCTACCATTTTTTTCAGAGTTATACAAATCCGATTAAACTCTAAAATGTAGCACTTAAACCGGTTGTGCTGCATTCAGAGCGAACCAACTTTATTATTTACATTTTATAGAAGCACTAAGGATATGGAAATTGATGAGGAAGCTCAGTGCATAAGGTTGAGCATGTTATGAATGTCAATAATCTATAGACTAAACAGGGAAACAGGTTACAATTCCACTTTATAAGCGCATAACAACTAAAAGCCTTTTCGTTATATTTCATACTAGACTTTTTAAAGCGACTTACATTTAAGCCAAGTAAAATTTAAAAACAAGTAAGAAAGCTACAGTCGAGTGTACTCGACTGTCAGATACCCGCTACCCATTTTGAATAAAAGCAATATATTTTGCGGTATCATTTTCAAAATATACCGAAAATACTAAAAAAAAAAAACCAAATGGTATGTTTGGTATATCGATATAGTACACCATTCAAAATATACCATAGACGGCACAATATACCAGATTGTCAGCCAAAGCAACTAAAACCCCTTGTAAGTAATCGTTTTTGCCCATACAAAAGTATTTCTTTAATAACTTCGAGAATTTTTATCTGATCGCAACCAAATTTTCAGAAATCATAACTACTATAGTTTTTATTATATATACCAAAATTCGCAACTCTAGCTTTAAAATTACGCTTGTTATTCGATTTTTTTGATTTGCGGGGGCGGAAATTTGAAACAAACTTGATCTGCGTGCAAACATAACAAATGCTGTCGAAAAAAATTATAGCTCTATCTCTCATAGTCTCTGAGATATAGGTGTTCATACGGACAGACGGACGGACACACAGACGGACAGACACACAGACGGACAGACGGACATGGCTAGATCGTCTCGGCTCTTGACGCTGATCAAGAATATATATACTTTATAGGGTCGGAGATGCCTCCTTTTACCTGTTACATACATTTCCTGTCGGCACAAAGTTATAATACCCTTCTACCCTATGGGTAGCGGGTATAATAAAATTATATTTATGTAAATCGAAACTTGTATACTATTCAGTTAAAAGAAGTAAAACGTTTGCACAGGGCATTGTAATTTCGATGAGACCCTAAAAAGAACAAAAAAGAAAACTACAGCCGAGTTTGCTCGACTGTGAGATACCCGTTACCCATTTGGAATAAAACAATATTCTACAAATATACCACAAAAATTCTAAAATATACCAAGGGTCATACTTAGTATATCTTAGAAGTACTACATTCGAAGTATACCATAGATATCAAAATATACTAGATTGGCGTGTGTAGAAGTATTTCTTAAACAACTTCTAAAATTTTTATCAGATGCATTAAAACTCTCAGGAATTCAAAATACTACTTAAATAGAAACCAAAACCTTGGATACAGTTTCCTTTAGAAATAAAACATTTTCTTTTGCCTTACAGCTTAAACACTAAACTTTTTTTTTTATTATTAATTTTCAGTTTTTTTTTTCGTTTCATAAGTTGCAATTTCAATAATATTGTATTCGATTTAACTTAATATATAATTTTGAGGTGTGTGTTACACAATTTGGTGAATGAACATAAAATATGGTAATTGAATTGAAGGAGTATAAAGCAAACAGTCAATCTATATATAGATATATATAAATATATAGGGATATAGTACATATGTACAAATGATGTTTCGATAATACGTTAATAAACCCCCGGATGCAATCTCAATAAACGAATTTACAGAGCTTCGTAACTGGTTGAAATTTAATTGAAGTTTTTGTTCTGCGATGCATATGCGAACAGAGAATTGTTATGATTGAATGGATGGATATATATATAATATATATATATATATACTTATGATATTGTATTAAGACTGTACTGCACAAAGATATTGTCATAGAAATATTCGTTTGACGATTACAATTTGTCGTTTCCTATTTTTTGTTTTTGTTTGCTTTTTTTGTTTTTGAGGTATTTTGTCTTTTTACGAGCTTGGGGGGCAAGTTTAGGGAGCATCATAGAATTCTAAATTTATGGGGGCCTAAAATTCAAAATGGCATTAAATCGGATCAGCTATCAAAAAGTAATAATTTGGACAAGAAAGCAAGAAAAGAAAAGAACATACGAAATTTGGGTTGAAACGTCCGCTTTGGCATTTTGTCAGTGAGGGAAAATAGAATGATTTATATATACTAAATGAATATATATATGTATGATCTATTTGCCGATTTTGAGAGGTTTGTTGTTCATTGGTTGTTGTTGTTTTTCTTGAGAGGAGTTTAAGAACTATTCTTGCGCAAAGCAAAGATGCGTTGCTGTTGTTGCTGCTGCTGATGACGACGCTGCTGTTGCTCCTGATTATGTTGTTGCTGCTGCTGCTGAGCATGCTTCACAAGTTGATTCTTGGCAGTTTTATGGTTGTAATTGTTACGTTGCGGCTGCAATTGTCGCTTACTATTATTGTTATTACTAACACCCGGATGCTCCATGCTTGGTCCCTTCTGCCGCTGATCGGCAGTGAGCAGAAAACCCGTCAGTTTGCCATCCCAGATGATCAGACGAATGGGCACAACGGAGAGCAATTGTAGCTTGTAGGGCGGCTGTTTCATGTTGTGCTCGGCGACAAGAATGTGATTGGGTGCATTGTGCATATCGATGAGCACACGTTGCATCTTATAGTTAATACTAATCACATGTCCCGACTCCAAGGTAACCACATTCATCATGTGCTGGAAGATCTCAATGACAACGGCACGCATGTAGATCGCTTGGCGATTGCTCACATAGCGTTTAAAGAACAGATTGCTGGAATCATCGCCAGCTTGTTTCGCATTGAATTTGCGTTCGTTGGCGATTTTCGTGAGCTTCGCCAGCTCATCGCAAGTGCGTCCAGGTGCTGGGCAGTAATTGAGAGCAGCGGCCAAAAGACTGTAAAGATAAGTTATTCAAATATTGATTGTTTTATTTGATGTCAGTATTTCATGCTCACCGATGCACCAAGATGTCGGGATAACGTCGAATGGGGCTGGTGAAGTGCGTATAGATGGGAATGGCCAATGCATAATGCCACAGATCACTTGGCAGTGTTTTGCCCTCGCTGCAAAAGTAGCTGCGTATGCAAAAAGAGAAACTTTCATTACAAGCTAACCTCAAAGTGTGTTAGATTAATGATAACTTACTTGGCACGCGCCATGGGCTTCATGAGCAGCTGGCTAAGGCAGGCAGACATGGCCACTGGATCGGCAGCCTCGCGGCACAAACGCAACATGCTCTCGTGCAGCGCCTTCGACGAACCATAATCCAAGTCCAAGCCCTGGGCGAGAAGTTTTTCGCGCAGCGACTTCAACGATTTGGTCAACGGTGGCGGATGATTGCGCAGCACAGAGATGTTGGGATAGGCATCATGTATGAATCGAGCCACCGCTTGGTTGGCCAACAGCATGTACTCCTCAATCATGTGATTCGCTTCGCGCAGTTTCTCCACCTCAAAGCCAATCGGTTCACCGCTCTGCGGATCGAGTGTGAAACGCACCTTGGCATTGTTGATAGTGAGTGCTCCGTTCTCAAAGCGCTGCGCACGCATATTCCTCGCAATGCCATTCAACCAGGCCACACGCTGCACCACATCGTTGACACTGAAGCCGTTGAGTATGTTGGGAAAATCATCAGCGGTGAAACTCTCCTGCGGATTATCGATAATCTTCTGGGCATGTTCGTAGGCAAATTGCGTACACGAATTGATCACAGAGCGTGTGAAACGTGGCTGCGTCAACTGTTTGCCATTGCCATCCATACGCCAAAACACCGAGAACGAGAACTTGTCCTCGCCTGGGAGCAATGAGCAGCGGAAGCACAAAGGTTTCGGCAGCATGTGAATGACCTCGTTGGCCAGATATATCGATGTGGAACGCTCTTTGACAATGTTGTCCAGCTCGCTGTTCTCCTGCAGATAATGCGCCACATCCGAGATGTGCACTCCCACCTCGAATTCGTTCTCCGCCAGCTGCTCGATGGACATGGCATCGTCCAGATCACGTGCTGTCAACGGATCAATGGTAAATACGCATCGCTTGCGCATATCCAAGCGATTCAACAGATCATCCGATCCGAGAGGAGCCGCTGGCTGGGCATACATCTCATTGAATCGCTCCTCGAAGGGCACAATGTCGCGCAGATTGTTGTGAAAGAGTATGGCCTTCAGTTCATCATCCAGATTGCCCACACGACCCACGGGCTGCACCAGCTCAGCAATGCAATGACCATTGCAATCGGTTTCCAAGACATGCGCCACATAAAGCAGTCCACAAATCTCATCAGGTTGCTTGTTGGCCATGTGACTGGCGCAACTAGTCTGAGAGATGTACAGCATAGGCATGCGTAGATCAAAGGGACGAAACTTGTAGAAGAGCTGCGGCTCCTCTTCGGTGTTCTCATTCTCGCACAGTTTGCTGGGATTGGTGAACGAAATGTTGCCCACAATTTGACGCAGTTCCGTTTGACGCACGATTGAAATGACAAAGGCCTTGGGACAATTGTCCGATGAGATGACCACCACATTCTCATCATCTGTATCCTGTGATTCCGTCTCCTCCGACGGCTCCTCATCATCAGCTGCAAAGTACAACACAAATTAAAAGTGAATTCCCTGCTATGAAAGTGGTGCTCCATAAACTTACCCAGCGACAACGAAGCCTTGCCACCTGTGATGTTGTCAAGTGCTGCATCATTTGGGCGCGCCACCGTTGCTCCTGGATTCATGACAAAGGCACGCACCGTGTCGCCATCGAAGGCATAACGACGTGCCACCGGCAACAACACAATGCCATCGCGATCGAGCGTCTCGCGATCCGTGGACATCGAGATGAATGCCTGACGATTGTTCTTGCGATTCACGCGTATCTCATCCTCCACAATCCGGCCATAGCCAGCAGTCACCAAGCGTTGTGCATGCGCCTCAAGATCACCAAAGTCTCCCTTGAAGATCAGCTCTGGCGGCAGCTGTGCGTCACTGCCCGCATATTGTTGCACAATGCGATTGATATAGCCACGCATGGCATCCAGCTCCGTTTTCATGGAACGCGGTGGCTGCTTCTCGTTGCGCTGCTTCTTGCGATACCGCGTCCGTTTCTGGCGAGGCGATGGAGCAGCTCCATTATCAGTGCCACTCGATTGCTGTGGTTGTGACAAAGAAGCGCTGCTGTTGCTCGTGGTGCTGGACACTTCGGACTCATGACGCGAACGCTGTCCTCCCTGTTGTCGATTGCCCAAGTGTGGCCATGGCATCAGGGAGAGCACCACATTGTTCTTGATCAGCAAATCGGCGTAATATTCCACATCCGGATGCCATTTACTTAGCTCTAGCACCAGCTCCTTAAGCGATGTCACCTGCTGTGTCAGCGTATCCACTTGTTCGCTCAGCTCCTCGCGCGTTTTTTGTTTACGCTTGGCTTTCTTTTGCTGTTGTTGTTGTTGTTGCTGCATCTGCTGCTGCTGCTGTTGTGGTTGCTGTTGCTGCTGTTGTTGTATCTGCTGTGAGTTCGCGTTACGATGGGAAGGCGGCACATATTTGGAGTTCTGGAAGTGATTTGCAGGCAAGCACACTTGCAGCGGCACTGGAACAGCTTGAATATTGTTCTGCCGTTGATGTTGTTGTTGTTGTATAGGAGCAGCTTGTAGCGCCACCTGTGGCTTGGCAGCGATAAAGGTTCGCATAAATTGCTGCGCCTGTCGCTCGATCAGCGGAAAGTCGACAGCTTGTTGTTGTTGACTGCTCATCTCCTGATGTGTCCGCTGCAACCGCGTCGCCAGACGTTGCGTGTGCTGGCGCAATAGTTCAATGGACGCTATCGCATCGGGATAATCGCCTGCATTGTTATTGCTATTGTTGCAATTGTTATTGTTGCCTTGTTTATGTTGCATTGTAGCAGCACTTTCTAAACTCCCCATGCTCGATGTTTCGGACATGTTTCATAAAAAAACAGAACAAAAACAGTTACTTGTTGGCTTTACTTACAAAACGTTCTTTATGACAAAAAAAATGTTTTAATCTTCGCAGCGTATTTCACATACTTGTGACAACAAACACTCTCAATTGATTACGAGGTAGCGGCAAATTCGAATATCCCCAAAATTTTTTTCTCTCTTGCTTACTTTTTCTGTTTCACTGCGCATAACGTCAACTATGTTTTACACCTACTAGTTATGTGGAAGAAATTGTACTTTTAATTTTATATGTGCTAACAGCTGCAAATGTTTATTCATTTTATTATTTTTAATTGTAAATTACAATCATTTTTATTAAATTGTGACGTCATACTTCTCTCATAAGCTTTCAACTCGCTGAATCATGCTATCGAAAATTGCCCTCAACTAAAGTGAAATTTATCGTTACTTTTCGATAGTTTCGAATGTTTGCCACAAAACATGGGCAGTTTGTCCATAATTCAACGGTATTCGTAATGTGAATTGTTTACGTGATTTTGTTTTAATATTTGGAAAACATTTACAACATGCTTAACTATATAACTATAAAAAAAGAGAGTACAAACAACACAGCGTCAATTCAAGTGGTATATTTGAGTATATTTTCTGTCATAAATCTGTACGTTTTGTAAATTCAACTTGTAGCTAGTGTTGCAAAACCTTCGCGCCATTTTTCTACATATTTTCACCCATTGATTGCATTTTGGAGTACAACAAAAAAATCTTGTGATTTCGCCGAGCTGCTGCCAAAATGTTGTTGAATTTGTGCATTAAAAAAAGTGAGGATCACTAATTACATACATATATTGTTGGTATTGTGTGTGCAATGCTTGTTGTTGTGTGTTGAGCCGCGTATGTATGTATGTGTGTGCGTGTGCAAGTTTCTCAAGAAATCGCTACTCAAGAAGGTACACAAAAAAGAAATTTATTGTTTATTTATTGTAATTTTGTAGCGTAGCTAGAGCTAGCTTTTGCCCAGTTTTGTTTGTTGCAAATCTTATGAGTTCTTCGCTTTGTATATTTAACTGCTAACCATAAACACACACAACACACTGACTTACACACACACACACAACACACACAAACACAAGAATCATCATCCAAAAAGAAAAAAAAAAACACAAAAAACTATGAACGAGAAGCGCCAGAAAAATGACTGATGTAAATTGTCTTACAAGTGAGCAAACAACAGTAGAAGCTGCAGTATTTACCACGCCCACAAAAAATGTGTCAGCTGCAACAGCAACATCGCCTTTTGTATTGAGAGCTCCGCCCAGCGCCAAATCCAAATTGATATTGCAGAACATGGAGGAAGTGCTCAACTCGGTGAAGCAGAAGCATCGTGAGAAGCACAAAAGAAAGCGTGAAGAGAAGCGACGTGCGGCAATGTTGGCCGAAGCCGAAGCAGCAGCGGCAACAACAACAACAACGGTAAACGGCGGCCACGTGCAACCGCTGCGCGAGAAGACGGCGCGGGAAAATGGAAGTGGAACGGGAACAGGTATGGGAACTGGAGCAGCACATGGCAAACGCAAGAGCAGCACACCAAACGTGGTTGGGGATAAACAAACGTCCATCATGAAACACTTTGCCAAGACTGAACAGAAATCAACAAAAACTGCCGCCACAAACGTGTTTGAGCTGATGATGGGTGCGCGCCAACGCTCGTTGGGCGCCAATGCCAACGGGCAGGCGTCGCCAACAGAGGATGCAGTGGAAAGTGGAGCGGCTGAAACGCCGCAGTCGAAACGCAAGCAAATGCTGCAGGAATGGAATGAACGCAAAGGCGGCGCCAAGCGACGCATGGCGGACGAGGCACGTGGCGATTACATTGAGCAGCAGATGGAGCAGCGCGCCAAGCGGTAAGCAAGCGGTTAACTAAACAGATTGCAACAATTAACTGAACCTTCTTGCAGCTTGAAGAAAATGTTGACGCAGCCGGAGCTGAGCAAACAGCAAGCAGCGGATCCTGCGCCTCATTCAGCGCCCACAAAACGTGGTCGTGGTCGTCCACGCACGCGTCGCCCCAGCGCCGATGTGGATAGCATTGTGACTGCCGCAGCTGCTGATGTGGAAGCGGTGGAGTTCCTCAATAAACTGTCCTCACCCACCAAGAAGCGTGACAGCCTATTGGGGTATTTCCCCAAGGTGATATCACCCACAAATACCACTGCCGATCAGATTGTCAACGAGACGCCGAAGCGTAGACCGCGGAACAGCAAAAGCTTGCTGGAGACACCGCAAGTGCAGCAGGAGGAGCTCAGCACGACACCTTCGGGACGTCCGAGACGTTCGTGTGCCTCAAAAGCACGCTATGATTACGACTTGGAGCCAAGTCCCACCAAATTGAAACCATCGGTGACAACGACAATCGAAGCAGCAGCAGCAGAAGAAGAATCCATAGAAATCATTGATTTGGACAATAGTAATCCAGCAATTACGCCAAAGAAATTGGCGCCGCTTTTTGTGCGACAATTGCCCAAGCCAAGTCTAGATCCAACAGCGTTGCGTGCACGTCGGGAATTCCTGCACTCAGGAGTGCCGGACAAGATCCGGCAGGAGCAGAATCGTCAACGCAATTACGAACAGTACTATGAGGAAACTTACGAGCTCTTTCCACGCATTGCGCACGTGGGCAGCGAGCAGCGCGAGAAGCGAAAAGTGGCGAAGTCGAAGTTCAAACTGCGAGCTGAAGATGGGAAGGAGTTGACAGCCCGGAAACCAAGCGTTGGCACCATAACTAGCTGCAGTCGCTTGGATTTTGCGGCGGCACCAAGGCGCAACCTCAGCTGGACACCTTTGCCAGTGGTGGACAATAAGCGGGCGATGGTGAAGAACTGGAAGAACCTCTTTGATCGGTTTCCCACCTTCAAGTGTTACAATCAAATGCGCGAAAAGTACAAACACTTTAGCGCCTTTGATGCGGCCCAGGATACGCAACCAATGGGTGAATCCTTTGTCGTCACACGACGCACGCGGCGTTCCATGGAGCAGCAGTCGTCGGCGCAGAGTGAAGAGAATGTGAAGCCACCAGCAACGGCGCCCAATGGCGAGCTGCTCTTCACCGAGAAGTACAAACCGTTGCTGTTTGAGCAGGTGCTCGTCAATCTGACGCCCGTCCAAGAGTTGCGTGACTTTCTCGCCAATTGGAATGGCGCCGGCGGTGGCGGTGGTCAACGATCTTCTCAAACTGCCGACGACTCGCTGGACTTTGGCAACGACTCCAATTCGATGGGCGTCAACTGCAATACGATGGTGCTGCTGGGTCCATGCTCGAGTGGCAAAACGAACGCAGTCTTTGCGCTGGCCAACGACATGAACTTCAATGTGCTCGAGGTGAATGCGGGCATGCGACGCACTGGCAAGAAACTGATGCAGGAACTGCAGGAGGCCACGCAATCGCATCAGATACGCAAGGATGCCAAAGCGGGCGCAGCGCCAACGCAACAGTTGCTCCAGAAGCTGCAGTTGAACGGACTAAAGGCGAAGCGTCAGCAGGGCATCGAGGATGAGGTGCGCAAATCGTTGATACTCATCGAGGATGCGGACATACTGTTCGAGAACACCGACGCCGGGTTCACGGATGCGATCTACACGCTTGCGGCGAGCTCGAAGCGACCCGTCATCATTGTGGCCACCGATGAGAATTGTGCGCATCTGCAGCGTCTCATGCAACAGAACACCATCAGGTTTCATTCACCCAATGCGTTGAATATCTCACGTTTTCTTGCCGTGCTCGCTTTGATGGAAGACTGTCCCATTGAGCTGGACGAACTGATATCGCTGTATCTGTACAATCAACAGAATCTACGCAAAACTCTCATGGAACTGCAGTTCTTCGTCCAAAGCGGCGGCGATACGTACACCACAAAGGTGCAACAGCAGCTGCAGCAACCGGGAAAATCGCCGAGTCGTTCGCCCAGCAAATCCGCACGCCTTGCCACGCTCGATGGCGTGCACATTCATCAAAGGCTCTACGAGTTCTACACGTGCACACAGAACGTACAGCATTACATACCATTTCCCGTCAATTTTCGCCTGTTGCGTTTGAATCTAAACGAGTTGATGCGCAGCTCCACGTTGCTGCAGGAGCTGGAAAGCGTCAATGCACCCGCATCGCGTGCTGGCGTCAAACGCAAGAGTCGTTCACCAAAGAAGACGTGGCTGAGCACGGCGACAACAACGAACACCACGTCGCTGTCGACGTTGGCCAACTTTTATGAGCACATCTCAACGGCAGCGTTGCTGGAGCAGGAGCACGGCGGAGGCGACGGTTTGCAGCCGCATCTGGGCGAAGAGTTGGCGCACACGCTGGTCGAGGGAGCGGTGACGTCGTGTTTAGCCGCCAAAGGTTATGCCTACAATCTGTTTGACAAGTCTGAGGAGCGGTAAGTTGATATGACTAATCACACAGAACTTGCAAACTCATTCAAAACTGTTTTATTTCAGCATCTGTCTGGCGGATCAACTGGGCAGCTATTGCATGCGCAGCTCTTCGTCGCGCGCCTTGGATTATGAGCCGGCATTGCGAAGCATTTGTCGCAGCGAAAAACAACGTGCGGGACTCGAACGTCGCTCGAGTCGTTTTTATCATTATCTACGCAATTGTACTGTGAATAGTGTGAGCAATTTTGCCACCGAACTCTACGATGCGGCATGCGAGGTGTTGCTAGAGGAGGAATCACCCACAACAACAACAGCTGACGATGCAGAACAGAAAACAGCTTAATTAGTCGAATATACACATATGTAGTGCAAAAAAAAAACCACACAAAAAATTGTAAATGAAAAGCGAGCTTATTTTGGAAAAGCTTAACTGAAGTTTATACACAATTGCGATACGCAAAGTTGATCTTATATTCTATTCGTATTAGTTAAATGACTATGATGGATGAGTGTGTTAGTTAACTACTATATAATTAATTAATTACTAAAACGACCTGAACTATGTTAATAAACACAATCATTATTTCAGTTGTCAAATTAATGATGACGCTCTTGTTCTCTCCGTTCCCATGAGGAAGACTCCTTCATTGACTTAGTTGATATTTGTTCTCTCAACAACAGCACAGAAAACCGGATGAGGAAGACTCCTTCATAGGTTCCTTTGGTGGCAACTTTTCATTTGCTGGTGATTTAGCTGCTGCTGGTGGCGCTGACTTTGCTGTTGGCTGTGAATTGATGGCCACTTCGCCGATTTTGTACTTTTTCAAATCGTTAACCGCATCCGAAGAGTGTCCGGCCCCATTGAACGCTTTGGTGGCATCCTTGCCAGCCACCTCGAGTATGAGCTCAGCACCTCCAGGATGATCCTTGAGAAAGCTAGTCACATCGTAGACGTTGCCCTTGTAGATGATCCACACAGGTTTGCCGCCTTTGCCATTATTTTCGGCAACCTCGGATAGTTGATAGATCTGCGACATGGCAATGGCAATCGATACTAAACACAAATTATGGCACTCGGAAACGAACTAGACTTGGCTGAATGGATGGTTGGCTATATGCTGCTGGCTATCGGAGAGCGCGATAAGATTCGCATTTATGATGTTTGATTTCTCAATTGAATTAATTGCTTTTATGTGTAATTGTGACAGAAACTATGCCCGATTGTGTGTTTTACTTTATGTACTTCCCTCAACCGTTGTCAAATTCGCACTAGTCATGGGAATTTACTTCGTCTAGTGCTTTTAACTGAAACTCTTTGCGTTGAAGAATGAGGCACTACGATTAGAAACGTTTATTCCAAACGTTTGCGCCAGTCAGCGAGCGAGTAATCGCGATAACATTGAACTCCGGCCAAACGTTGAGTGTGGTTTGGTTTTTAGTAATTTCTGCCGGCTCATTGGCGGATTGATAACAAGTACGTGAGCGCGAAATCGTCGACCATCTAATTCTGCAAGCGTGCGTAATACTACATGAGTTTTAAACACGCCGTTTAACTGATTCTGATCGATCGCGCCAGAAGTCAAGAAGCTAACTAGTTGCGTGCTTCGACTAGTGATCACGGTTCAGCTTAAACTGCTTGAGAACTCCAAGAATATCAACTATTTATAGACATCAAAGAATATTTATCTCTGCCAAAATGAGTAAATTTTTTTATCAGCATGTTAACTTAATGTAAGTTTGATAGAGTTATCTCAAGAGACAACAAAGTGAAAATTAATTTTTGATTATAAATAAATAGGCAAAATAAATTAAAATTATTATAAACAATAAGTTGATGTAAAAATGTTTTATTTAAAGTGTTTCTTACACTAACCTGCATTCAAAATAAACGTCTATTGCTGAAATTTGAAATGTGCGCCTCAGACTGCTTACATGCACTGCTTGCTTGAGCTCTTTGCTCTGCTTCGACTGCTTGATGGCAATTGTTCAGCTGCAACTGCTTGCGCTGCAATAAACAAATACAAACGATTTTGCCCCACTGTTAAGTGTGTTAGCCAAAGTTGAGAACGACAACAAAACGGATTATTTGTTTGATTTCAAATGTTATATTCATGAGACAACAACAATAATGAGTAATAATTTTAATATAGTTTATGTATTTCGCTTTTTATATACTATGTATGTGTTTATCGCTTCTGCTTCTTCTTCTTCAACTCTTTTTCGTTCGTTTGCTTTATGTCCTTGTTTTTTGTTTTTGTTTTTTTTTTATTAAAATTTCGCTAGTATTTAGTTCAACTCTTACGGATTTGCGGCTAACCGTTATTTGGTTGATCACATGATTCAAATTTTGAACTGATTCAATTTCGTTATCTGGTTTAACCTCAACTGTGTGAACCGGTTCATTTGTGTGTGTGTTTGTTTTTTTTGTTTGTTTGTTATTATTATTGTTTTAAAGAGAGTTGAATTTGCTTAATATCTACTTTATATAGATAGATTTGCCCTGAACCAAGTCTGTGTTTATGCATTTAATTTTTTTTATCCGGATATATAATTGTTATATGTACATTATAAATATCAGTCAATATCAAGAGTACATGCTACTAAAATGGCTCGTAGGACTTGCTTAGTTAGTATTATCATCATCATCATCATCATTATCGTTATCATAATTAACTAGTTTATGTTAATTACTCGCTTCGACTCTATCTCTTTCTTTCGCGTTCTCTCTCGCTCTTTCTTGCTCTACATAATGGATCGTAAGTACTGAAACCATTCAATTAATCATACGACATGTAGTACGAATTTCCCCTCCCCGTTTGCTTATCGTTGGAAGTTGACATTAAAATCTAAGCTATACTATTTACTATATACTCTATAAAGATATACTATATGTATATATATGTATGTTTTTTTTTTTCTGTAAGTATATATTGCAAATTGTATATAGATAGATAATGCCACTAGTTTTCGAGTGCTTTGATTGGAATTAGTTTTGGTTTGGTATTGCATCTAGATTCTTCGATTAAATGATTATTCATATTCCTGTACTTACGTAGACTACATACATACATACACACACACATTTATCTGATTCTGAATTCTGTTTCTGGTTGATTCCGATAATGATTATTGTTAAGTTTAGGTCTATACATACCCACGTATTGTTCGTCTAGGACCAAAGGCAAAAATATATATATATCTATATACAATGTGTCTCTTCTATTATGGGCATTATTCCATCTGGAATATCGCTCAGTACATAATACAAATACCCTAGCAGGGAATGTTATGTCATATATTTGGATAAGGTATGTCTAAAATGATATAGATTAAAGGCAACTTCTTATCCCATTCCTTAACTATCTTTGAAGGCATTATAGATTCGTAATAACTCAAAACTTTCTCACTAAAGCATAGAACTTTACTTTAAACTCGGACCAAATGCTTTTTATATAGGATTGATTTATTTAAAAATAAAATGTTCTTCCATCTCTACACCTTTGCTAGGGTATTTCCACTTCGACTTGCCGAAGTTATCTATTCTTTTTCTTTCTTTTGGAATACAATAAGTATTTTTTTTTATGCATATTGTTTTTGTGAGATATAAGTTTTGTTATAACGACGCCAAATATCTTTTGTTTTTGGTTTTTAGCTAGAAATCTATATAATAATTTTTATAATAAATAAATAAAATTGTTATTTTGTGTTCGTTTTTTTTTTTTTTGCTTTTCAAACGTCTTTTATATTTCTGCAATCGATTGCAATTTTGAGATTTGTGCTTAGAATTTACATTGCTGTGTACAATCATATCAATATATATATGTACATACATACATACATCCATATGCTTCATATATAGTATATATATATTATTTCATTAATTATATTTATTTATATATCATTATGATTAACTTATGTATGTGTATATACATAGCATAGCGTTAATTTTATTATCAATTTATTTGCGCTATTTCGGCTAAACTAAATAATAAAATTTACACCTGCACGTTTGCTGCACGACCAACCACACATGCCACGCCTCCCCCCGTCCACAATCTGAAGGGGTGCGGGGAGAGGAGAAGGAGGAGGTATTTTGTAAAATGCTTGAACACATAATACGGCTAATTTTTTGGGGGAATCAATTCAAATTCAAATTCAAATTCAAATTACAATTACAAATCAAATTCTAATTCAAAATTTCGCTACATTCATTGTCACTCTTCACAAGTTTTGTTAATAATATTTACAGTTTTTCTTTTCACTTGATAATAATTCCATTTTCGTTTTGTTGTTGTTGTTGTGTAAAATACAAGTATATTCATTTATAATAATAATAATATAGTAATATAATAATTAAATTTAATTGAACTAAAGAAAAAATTTCTGTGTTCCAGCCAGCATTTAAATGAAAACAAGTTTCGTTTTAAGGTTTTTCTTTTTTTGTGTGTTTGTTTTGCTTGATTGATTGATTGTTTGACTGATTGATTGATTGGCTTGGTGGGGGGAATAGAGTAAAATATATAAACTCATTCTCTCTATGTGTCGGAAATGGATCTCTCCTCCATGTTGTGAGTTTTTAGTAGCGGCTTTTTTACAGCAGTCTGCAGAATTGTGTGTGTGTGTGTCTCCTCGCACATCTGATGCTGGATCATCTTGGTCTCATCCTCGTTTTACATATTAAATTCTGACTAATAAACAGTCTTTTCGTGCCAGCGCGAAGTTTAGCTAACGCTCATTCATCATGCTAGAGTTGGAATTATTGCGTCTCATCTTGCTCCGATTCCAGCAACACTACACCCGATGTTGAAGTCCCTGTTGCTCCTCCTGATGTTGCAGATGTGGTGCTACCATAGCTGCAGGCTGTGCTCTTAAGTGTGGCTGCATTGGAGATGGGCAGCGCGGTCAGTGGAGCGGCTGCCAGCGATGAGGCTGATGACGAGGCCGAGACACAAGCGGGCATCCCCGCTGATGAGGCCAACGATGAGGCCGACGACGACATTGAGGCAGATGAGGCAAGTGATGAGCCGCCGCCTGTGACGGTTGCCACTTGCTGCGCTCCTCCTCCAGCTGCAGCTGTGCTTGTCGCCAGCGACGTGGGCGATTTGGGTGAACTGATGCGTGAGAAGAACTTGGTTATGGCATTCGGTTTGGATTTCGTTGACGATGCTGACGATGATGAGCCAGCTGCTGCTGCTGCTGCCATCGCTGCAGCTGCTGTTGTGGCCGCCTGACCGTGCGTTATGGCCAGCGCATAGGTGGAGGAGGTGGCAACACCAGCGGCGAGTGTGGCGCATGTATTCGGCGCTGTGCTCAGGCGGTAATTGGAGTTGGCGGCACAAAGCTGCTCGGCAGGCACATCGCGTACGGTTTTATTGGGCGGCGGCTTCGTGTAGGAGCGTGTGATTTCCGATTGCTAAAAAGTGATCAGGTATTAGCACAGTTTGGAGATGGATTAGATGATGAGAACTCACCTGATAGCTGCTGCGTATTTGCAGATGACGATCCTGTCCGTACTCGCTGTCCGGCAGTGGTACATGATGTGGGCAACGCGGCGTCTGCTGTTGCTGCAGCTGATGTTGGTAATGTTGATGGTGATCATTGCTGTGGCTGCTCAGCGAGCCGCACGATGACATCGACATCGACGTGGATGTGCAGGAGGAGTTGCTCAGATCGCCCGGTGGTTTATTGCTGTAGCTGTTATAGTTGTAGCTCCCGCTGCCCGTGTTGCCGTACTTTAACGTTGTTGCCTCGATGCCACCACGGGCCGACACATTGCTGCCGCTGTATGTGTTGTTAATACTATGTTGCGTGTTCGTGTTGTTGATGTTGTTGTTGTAATTGCTGCCAAGCGGCAGACTCGAATGATACGCAGGCGGTGGCGGCGGAGTTGTCATGCGTTGTTGTTGTTGTTGCTGCTGCTGTTGGTATAGATAATGTTGCTGCTGCTGCTGCTGTTGTTGTTGTTGCTGATGGTGGGAATGTTGTTGCTTATTGTTGTGATGTTGCTGCTGCTGTTGTTGCTGATTGTTACTGCTGTTGCTACTGCTGCTGCTGTTGCTACGAATCACAGTCTCGCTACGTACGGCCAGAAGCTCGCGTGCTTGGATTGCATCCACGCGCATTCTACATCTAAATTGATCCCTGCAATGAAGTAATAAAGATTAGAATTTGTTGCTTGGTTGGTTGGAATTGCAGCTGCTGAACTTACCTGTCGTCGGGTGGTGTGCTCAATGATGTGCGGGTCGGAACGCCAAGCCGCTCCATTCCCGCGCAGCCGGCCGTCTGTACCGATAGCATCTGCAAATGGAAAGAGACAAGTTGACATTAATAAACAGTCTCAACAAAAGCGTAAACTAAATAACTATAAAATACGAAAGTTGGTACTTAATTTAAATTATAAATTATTTGATTTTAAACATATTTACCTACAGTAATTAAATCATAACAAAACTCTTACAATAAAATTTAAATTGTATACAATAATAAAGCTAAGCAATTAATTCATTCATGTCTTAAAACTTTTCTGATATTGGTAATGTTGTTGCGACTTCCGTCTACAACGGCAGCTGATCCTGGCAAGCTTCCACCTCATGCACGCTTTGGAAGCGCGGCAGCATTAGCCACATTTTCTTCACACGCCTTTCCACAATTCTCGACCATCTCATCACGATCTCAGACAACTCAATCTCCAGCTGCATTTCATGCAGATTCAGCTGGGATAATTTCGCTGCCTGCCGCACTGGCTTGAATGTCAGCTGCCCCACATATTCGTGCATGCAACGCATCACAAAGGGTTGATCCACAAAGAGCACAGTTTGGAGCCACAGCGATTTAAGGCGATCGCCGAGCCAGGGATTGCAGCTGAGCTTTAGCGGCTGATGGGCACGACTGAAGGCCACGTCAAAGTATAGAAGAAAGCATTCCAAATATCCCTCGCGCTGCACCTGCAACCGTATGTTGCGCTCAATCCTCAGCTGTTCCATGCTGGCAGTGTTCAAATCCAAGCTCAGCACTTTGTGCGCCTTGGTGAGCAGACGATCGCCTTTGATGCGTGCGTAACGTGGCTCGGCGAGCGAATAGCGACGCAGCGCCTTCATGTTGAAGCCATAGACATCGAGCCACCAGTTGCAGGTTTCGTTCTTCAGACGCTGTTCGTCGGCGCCCAGCAAATACAGCGAGCCCAGATCTGGCAAAATGAATCCGTTGGGTTTGAGCCAACGATCGCGTGCCTGGAGCAGCTGCACCAGCTCCGACTCGAAGAGCAGACAGTGTCCCATCCAGTTGCAAATAATGCCATCCACAGGCTGTTCAAGTTCAAGTTCTTTCACTCTGCCATGCAACACCTTGATCACATGCTCGTAGTGATTCTCTTTGACCACCAGTCGGGCATAGTCCGTGGCATTGGAGCGATCTATGGCATAAACCTGAGTGGCACCAGCTTGCGCAGCCATCAGCGCCAAAGTGCCTGAGCCGCAGCTCACGACGAGTATGCAGCGACCCACAAAGAGATGCTTGTTGTCCTCGATCATCGTCTGGAAGAAGTGCATGTGCTGCTGATCCTTTTGCCGGGTGCGCATGTTCTCCACATGGGCGGCATGATCGTGGCGAAAGTCGGCAGACGTCATGCTGTTCACCGACTGCAGCTCGGGCGGCACAAAACGCGTTGGCGTCGGTAGACGTGGACACGATCGACCGTGTCTGCGTCGACCACCACGGTTGGATGGTTTCTCTGCTAATTGAACAGCTTGAGGAACTGACTCCTTTGGTATCAAACCATTGCAGATTTTTTGCTTGTTAAATAAACCATTGTAGAGTTTAGCCTGCGGACCCACTGGGTCACTGGAGACTTTAGCCTTAGCCTTACTGCTCATCATGCCATTGGAAACTTTAATCCCAGCCTTGTTGCTCATCATGCCATTGGAGACTTGTTCCTTGTTACTTGTCAGACCATTGTTATCTTGCTTCTGGGTGCTTGTCTGGCCATTGAAAACTTTAACCTCAGCGTTGCTGCTCATCATGCCATTGGAAACTTTTTGCTTGTTGATCAAACCATTGTTGAATTTAGCCTGCAGTTTCACTGGGTCACTGGAGACTTTAACCTCAGCCCTGTTGCACATCATGCCATTGGAGACTTGTTCCTTGTTGCTCGTAAGACCATTGGAGACTTCTTCTTGGGTGCTTGCCAGGCCATTGGAGACTTTAGCCTCTGCCTTGCTGCTCACCACGCCATTGCAAACTTTTTGCTTTGCGCTCATCGGATCAATAAAAGAGTTTGACTTTACGCCACTTGGAGCTACCTCCATGGATCCTGCTCTAAAGCCATTGCATTTAGCCAGATTCACCTTGTTTGGCTCGCCAACAACTGTAGACCATGCTGCTTGATTCAAGGCTCCATCCACTTTCGTTGGTTTTTGTGCTACTAATCTGTCGCATTCTGCGTGGAATTCGCTGAGACTGAATTTTTGCTGCGACTTGCGTCGCTGTTGTTGTTTGTTGCCGACATGTGCTGTGGCTTTGTTAATGTTGTCGGGCATTATTAAAATATTTGCGTAACCGTAAATAAAATATTATAAACAAACAAATACGCATGCAAATTGAGGTGGGGGTTTTTGAAATGTTTTTGCACATCGATTCTTTTTGTAGCAAATATCGATGTTTTTTGCAATAAAAACTATTGCTTTAGATTCATTCTTTAATAACACCTTTCTTTTAAAGTTAAATTTGTAAGAAATGCATTTAATGCCAAAGAGTTATTATAATATAAAGACATTTATTCCGATAATTGTCATTTGGTTACACTTCACTGATGGCTTACGATATACATACATACATACATATGTTTTATGCAAAGCACGTCTCAACTAGCAAGTACATGCATTCCGTGTCACGTAAGCGCAATAATAGAGGTGGAGAAACGATACTAGCGATGCATCGATAAAACTATAATTTTGACAAAGATCGATTTTATGGCAAAGTTTTGGTAACTTCAATTGCGCAGTTGAAATCGAAATCGTGCTCGCGTTTGTAACCGCCAAAAACTTTTTTTTTTGTGTATTTTTATTCAAAACAAAAACAGCTGCGTTTAAATATTAACTGTATAGCTGAGCTGCACATAAATTTGCAAAATTTGTGCAAGCTTCACAAATATCGCAGACTGCACGTCGAACGTGTTCGCGTATCGTTTCATAGCTGCTGCTGTTGATGACACGATTCTGCATGTCCCACATTATTTCTTTGCGGCAGCGGCAGCGCAGCGCAGCAGAGAGCAGCCCCACAACCCGCGTACACCTGGCGATTGATGTGTTCAAGTGAGCGTGACAAATGACAAATCTAGCAAATAATTCGTTTTTCCCAGAGACTTTGTTTCGTTCTTTACACCCCCCATTTAAATTATATATATGATGAAATGTATGCTGTGCACGTATGCATGTGTTAGTGCCAGTGTGTACACACTTACACACACACACATAGTTGTGCTAACAGCAGGCTTACATTATGTTAAGATTTTTTACCTACTTAATTGACATTCGCCTTTTCCACGCCGCGCCCCCACTTCATCATTAATTTTGCACGCACTCAAAATCAAACGGTAAATGGAAAATTTTCTTTTTTGTTCGTAATGCTGCTTAAATTGTGTTTTACATAAAAATATGTATATAGTAGCAACAATAATATTTATGTCTGTGCGCGTGCGAGTGTGTTGAAGCTAATTATTTTATTCGCCTCTGCGTCTGCTCTGTGCGTGCAACACATAACGGTAATAATAAAATCTCCTGCCTGTCTGTCTGTGTGTCAGAGCGAGAGAGGGCTACGAGACGCGGAGGCTCACATTTAATAATCAAATTGAATTATTCATTGGCTAACGGCGGCAAATAAAATTCGATTAAAACACAACGTTGCCACTGTGTGGACGTCGCTGCCGCTGCCCGCAGCCCGCAGTCAGCGTCGGCGTCTACGAAAGTCGTCTGTGGCAAAAACGCCTTGGGTTATTAGCGGCAATTGTGTTTTCTTATTGCGTTGGCTGCCAGTTACGATTGTATGCGTATGCGTGTGTATGTGTGTGTGTGTTTGCGAGACACCCACGCATCCACTTACGTCTTCCCTCTTGCTCTTTCCCGCTCTCTTCTAAATGCCAAGTCACGCATGCATATGTATGCGTGTGCTAAGAGACGAAAGAGAGAGAGAGAGAGAGAGAGAGCAAAGAGGATGAAGGCGCTGAGCGCGGCAAAAACAACACAAAATCATATTAAAGCATATTCTATGTAGATGTGCACGTGTGCGATTGTGTGAGTGTAGCAAAGTTCCTTCAGTGCGATTGTCTCCACGAACTAGCTACTTTGCTATTCCGTTAGTGGTGCGTGATTACTAAAGAAGTTAAGTGGTTACAACTATCTATATATTTGTAGACAAATGCACCAGTGATTTCACTACTTCCTCACCATGTATGCTGTACTGTTGTGGTTTTTTGCATGGCGAGCATGTTGTGTGTAGGCTTGTCATGAATAATGTGCAAATGTTTCAGTTGTCAGCGCACCGAGCAACAATTTGTCAAAAGTCTCCAAGCACCAAAACTCTCCACAGCTCACTTCGTTGCGGTCGCTTTGGCTTTGGTTTTAGCTGGCGGCTTTGCTTTTAGGTCTTTTGTCATCTCAGTCTTTTTGAAGGTTTCACCATTTAATGGTTTTAACCACAAATTCGCCAGCCTTGCGTAAAGAGTTAAACATTTAATAACAGCTGACAAACAAGGTGTGCAGATAGAAACAGGTGCAGCTGACAACGCGAACGATTTAAGACAAATTCAATTTACTATCATTACAATAAAGACATAAAATTGTTACTGAATTCGGCCAAGCGATCGAAAATTGGAATGGCAAGTGGCAAATACAGACACAATAACACTGAGACTGCGACTGAGACGTATTCAAGACGTGCTGTGCATCCGGCAGATACTTTTGCACAATGGGGCAGACGTGGCACGTCCCACGTTGTCTCGACATTGCATAACATGATAAAAAGGAACGTGGAAAAGCAAAAGGCATGACAAAAAGAAAAAGAAATCACCAGCTAAAGGAGCCAGCGAGCTGCAGTTGGGAAGGGAAGAGTTCATAAATTCCCAACAGTTTCGTCGTTATATAACGAGGAGTCTCTGTCTCTGCGTGTGTGTGTGTGTGTGTGTGCGTTTGTGTGCCTCTCCTAGTCGCGAGCTGTTGCTTCAAGGACTTTTGCCACCACAGTCACCCACAAACCGCCAATGACTTACAGTCTGTCTGTGCTGCTGACTGTTTGTGTGTCTCTCTCTCCTCCTCTCTCTATTCTTTAGGTTTGCCTGCCTCTCCCTTTCTTGCTCTGTGCATTTGTCTGTCTGTCCTTTACTGTGGGCTTGGCCCAAAACGCAATGCAGAGCGAAAGCAAGTGGAAAGCAAAAAGTTGGAGCAAAACTTTTGACACGTGTCGCCGCTGCCTGCGTCTCTCCTTCTGTCTGTCCGTCCGTCTGTCTGTTTGTCCGTTCGTTTTTCCCTTTTTGCTTTGCCATTTCCATTTGCTCTGCACACACACACGCACACATGCAGCTTGATTAGAATGCCACCCACTTTTTTAATACCCGCTTCCCATAGAGTATAAGGGTATTATAACTGTGTGGCGGCAGGAAATGTATGTAACAGGCATCTCCGACACTATAAAGTATATATATTTTTGATCAGCGTCAACAGCCGAGACGATCTAGCCATGGCCGTCGGTCTGTCTGTCCGTCCGTATAAACACCTAGATCTCAGAAAGTATAAGAGATAGAGCTATAATTGTTTTACGACAGCATTTGTTATGCTTGCACGCAGATCAAGTCTGTTTAAAATTTATGCCACGCCCACTTCCGCCCCCACAAATTGACAAAAATCGAATAAAAAGCGTAATTTTAAAGCTAGAGCCTCAATTTTCGGTACATTTAATAATAATTATAATTCGTGTAATTAAAGAAATACTTTTGTATGGCCAATAACGAAATGTGGTACCATATCAATATACCAAATATACCATTTGGTATACAATAGTTTTTAGTATGTTGTGGTATATTATTTTGGTATATTGTGAGAATAATTGCTTTTGTTCAAAATGGGTAGCGGGTATCTCACAGTCGAGCACACTCAAGCTTTCTTACTTATTTTTTTTTACTTGTACTATGTATGTGTGTACTTACGGGTACAGAATGTTCCGGCTCGGTTGACAAAAGTGCTGTTGTTGTTGTTGCTGCTGCTGTTGGGGTTGTGGCTGTTCCTACTTCTCCTCCTCCTGCTGCCGCTGTTGTTGGTGCAACGACTGCTGCTCCAGCTGCTTCGTCCTGATCCGCTGCTTGTGCTGTCGTTGTCTGTGTTAGTGGCAGGGCCAGAGCAAAGGCAGTTCCAGTCGCTGTTGCAGTTGCAGCTCCAGTTGCCCCAGTTGCAGTTGCACCACCGCTCACCCCGCTCCCGCTCCCGCTTCCTGTGCCGCCGCGTCGTCGTTGCGACTGCTGCTGCTGACGCTGCTGCTGCTGTTGTTGCTGCTGTTTGTGGCGTATGCTGCGCGTTGCTATTGTTGCTGCTGCTGTTGCTGTGGAGCGTCGCAGTGTTATCACAGTCACCAGGACGCTGCCACAGACGAGACACACGGCAACACCAATGGCGATCAACAAAACGTGGCCTAAAACAAAGCGGAAAGAAAACATTATAAAAATTGACTTGCCAGTAATATGCTTAAGCTAATAATTGCTCGAAGCTTTAAAGTCTAGACATGGCTTTGCCTGCAAGCTCATTAAGTGTTGCGCACAACGTGGCGTATGAGTTATAAATTGTAATTGCAAATCCGCAGCTAATTATACAGCGCTGCAATTAACTTTGACTGCAAAAAAAAGAAGAAAAACAAGAGATCTTGTCTCGTTCTTGAAATGACCAAAGTAATAACAATAATCTCTAGTCCACCTCTGGTTTATGCGCAATATTAACAAGCCAGGAATGTGGCAAAAATACAAAAACACAAAGCACAAAAGCAAAAAAAAAAAAAAAAAAAACGCCCACTTGCCCTCTGGCCAAAGAAAGAGAGAAATATAAACAAACAGACCGTTACGAAATGTTTTGAAACTTAAAGGTCTGAAAATACACACCGACGAAAAAATGCTAAAAATACGCATTTGAGAAATATTTGCCAACAAAAGAGTGCCACAAAAATGAAACAAAGCCTCAACAACATCCACGACCAGACGCAATGAGTTCCGTTCTATCAAACTATAGACTATTCGTCTGTCTGTCTGTCCGTCCGTCTGTCTGTCTGCACACACATTTGCACACACACACACACATGTGTATATAAATGCGTATGCGTCTAGACTAGATAGCAGACGACTTAAGCGATATCAAGCACACATGCGCAATCGTCTGGCATTCGCCGATATACCCAATACTCATTCACATTCACATTCATGAGTGAGCGATTGCGAATGTGTATGTGTGTGTGTGTGTGTGTGTGTATGTGGGCGGACTATGGGCGGAGAACGCCGATAAACAAACCAACAGGCCCACAATCAGACATGTTATACTTATGCTAGCCAAGCTATTTAGCCAACGTATATTTCAAAGCACTCACACACACACAAACATTTCTTTGTTTGTACGTGTAAGTTAGCACGAGTTGATATCAGAATGAGACAGCGAGACCCCAATGTACCCATATCTATAGGTACGACACGAGTTCGACGACTACATCTATGACTATAGCATGTTATGACTATAGTATGTATGCCGAGGCAGCTGCGATTGCCAGCTTCGCAAGATATTACAAGTGAAGACTAGTATGCAGTTCGTTCGACTTGGTTCTAGAATGAGACATAATGCAAGTGAAAATGTAGAAATTAATGCAATTACGGCACTATTTTTAAAGAGAAAAGATGCTAAACTTATAGAGAAGAAAGTTCAACATTCAAGATCAGTGATTAATTTATATATGGATGAAAGGACTTCCTAAAAAGTGGAACATACTTATAACATAAGTTTAAAAATAAAGTAATACTAAACTTAGAAACCAGCAATTTCTTCACTTAAGACAGCATTTGACCTGTGATCTGAACATTTCTTAAAAATAATAAATTCCTTCCTTCAATCTGATCAGTGATTAATCTATTCAAATTTGAACTTTAGAATAAAACAGAAACATTAAACTGGCTTTTACTTATAACGAAAAATACTTTCACTAATTAATTGAAATCTCAATAACCACAGATTTGAAACAGTGATTTATTTAAAATTTAGTTTGAAGAATGAAGTTAAAGTTAAAGTTATTTTTAATGATGAAACATTTAAAACAGTGATTAAAAAATCTTTTTATAAATTTGGCACAGTTCAGTGTCATTATATTTATTTTCGCAAATTGCATTAATTTTTACAAAGTTATAAATAAAAAATGAACTTTCAATTACGGTCCCGTTTGATTAGATATAAATTTCATTTCACATTTTTTGCAATCAACGTCATAATCATAAAATGACTCAAAAGAGAGAAAGATAGAGAGACTAGTGATAAAAATAGTAATGTTATAATGACGAATATTTTTTTAACTAGAAATTAAAAGGGATTAACTTAAGCATTTAATAATATAGGGGTTTAATTTGAGTATTTAAAAATATTAATAAAAATGATTCAGCATTTTGCAGCTTTCTGCAATTTCTCCCAATTTTGTAGCTGCCATCGGCTGTTCAATGTGATCAGCATACTAGCCTTAATGACATAGTAAATCATTATAAGGTCTGTCTCTCGATGATGTACAGTTACAATGAAAATGACAGGCAGAGACCGAGGTCAAACAAAATCAAAATGAGTTAATGACGTCGCTGTCTGGCCAGATAAATAGCAAAGCCAGACAGACAGACAGTAGGAGAGAGAAAGGGGAAGAGGAGACGAGGTTGCTAGACGGGATCAGATAGTTAATAGTTATGCGCTGGATAGTTAGTTAGTTAGTCAGTTAATTAGTTAGTCAGGTGGTTTAGCTTGATCACGTCAATGGAAAACCAAGTGGAAAATGTTTGCGCAATGAGCAATTTACGATTTGCAGATTGCAGAGGAGACAAAAAATAAAGATAAAATAAATGGTAACAAGACAGAAATGAAGTTAATCAACTAAAATTAAAATGTACAGCGAATATGTCAACAATGTACAAGTGTGTGTACGTGTGTGTGTGTGTGTGTGTGTGTATGTGGTTATGTCTGATGTTTGTCTTTCTGTCTGGCTTCAATTTTACATCGGCGGCAACAACGACAACAACAAGTGGCACTTTAGACTTTTGCGCATTCCCAGCCGCTGTCGCTGACAACTTCGCAGCAGCAGCAGCAGCAGCAACAGCAACAGCAGCAACCACAGCGGCAACAACCCCAGCAGCAACAACAGCAACAGCAACAGACAGCAGCAGACAGGTGACTCAACCGGCTGAGCGTCTTTGTTGTTGTTTTTGGTTTTTTTTTCGCTGTCGGTCGCTGTGCTTATTTCGTTTTTGTTCATTGTTTTTTAGTCTCTCTCTCTCGTTTTTTTTTGGTTTTAATTGTGCGCCTCCATTGTTGGTGTAATTTTTATTGCAGGTGACTGATTGAGCGCGTCTGCGACACAGTCATATCTATAGACACACGTGCACAGCGATACGCTACACACAACGAAGCGATCACATCAGTTTTGCACAAGTCTTTGTGTAGTTGATAGTAGCAAAAGTTGAACTGGGGTTCAAATTTATGCAAATACATTTTTCTATTGTTGTCGAACAGACTTTTGTCGTAAAAAGAACTGTATATATTATAGAGTTTAGACTAAGAGAACGGAACTCTTAGCAGAAAGTATTAGAGGTTGGATCTTTTAGAAGATTTTGAAAGTAATTTAATTTTCAAATGAACTTGTTTCGTGCTTTTAACGAAGACCGATCTTGCAAAGCATTTTTAATATTCTAATGAAGGTGTTACAATCTTTTAAAGCTGCCATGTCAACGGAAATGTCTTCATCTTCTATTGAATGTTTTCAATCATACATCGAAGCTGTTTCAATTCATAAACGAAACTGTTTTAATCTTTGAAGTGAAGCTCATTCCATCCTCTAACAAAGCTCTTTCAAAATTGCGAAAAAGTTGCTTTCAATCTTCTCTTGAAGCTTTCCAATCTTTTGTCAAAGCTATTTCCATTCTCAAATTGAGCTTTAAGCTCTAACAAAGCTATCTTAATACTCTGACAAATCTTTTAAATCTTGTGAAGCAATTCGTTTAATGCTCTAACGAAGCTATTTCATTTTTTTTTACCGGAAGCTCTCTTTATCTTCTTTCGAATCTTCCGTCGAAGCAGTTTGCATTCTCAAACTGAGCTTTTTCAATGTTGTAATAAATCATTTAATGCAGCTTTTTCATTCTTCTAATGAAGCTCTTTTAATCCCCTAGCGAAACTCTTTAAAATCATTCATAAAAGTTGCTTTAAATCTTATAACGAAGCTTCTTGAATCTTCTAAAGAAGCTTTATTAATCATTTAAAAAAGTCTGTTTCAATCTTCTTAATAAACCTCTTACAGTTAACAGTGCCTTGGAATACTTTGTTGTTAGTCCGATAAGCACTTAAATCGAATGTTGCCTAGCAAATTTGAACTTTAACGTGTGTTGTCTAAAATCATGCGAAAAGCGTATAAACACTGTGTGGTGCGAAAATTTGTGGTTTGTTTGCACATTGGCACATAATGAATTAAAGTGACACTTTAAGCTAATGTCATTATGGTATTAGAATTAATATTGATTCAATATCTAGACAGGTGTTTAGTTTTTAGCTGTTTTTTTACGGCTTTTGAAGCCACAGCCACAACAGTCTGTCTGACAGTTTGTGGTCTGCCTTCGATTTATGCGACTTAAATGGATTTTTGTGGCTATTTTTAGTTGTGCGATCTCTGAGTGGGCAATCGCCACAGTGGGCAGAAAACTTGTTTGCATACAATCTTTAGCCCCGATCGGAGCAGAAGGAGAGGCAGGTAGGTTCCTTGACCGAAAGCGAGTCAAGCAGATACAAAAAAACACACACACACAATGATAATCGGGCAATTTGGAGGCTGACAATTCAATTGAATTCAAGTGAAAGGAGGCGCCTGAGGTGTTTTTTTTTTTTTTGTATGCTCTCTGCTATATACTCTCTACTTTATAGTATGATATGATATGAAATGATTTTTTTCGCGCACAACAAATTCTTCAAGTTATTAATTCAATGATTATGATGGCACCGCTAATGACAGTCAAGTGCATTTGTTGTTCAACTCCGCTCTCACCACTATCGCCCCCACACACACTGAGATTTTTTGTCAGTTTCGATGTTGCCCCGGAGCATTGACACGTTAATTGATGTCAAGGTTAAAAGTGAGTGTCGTCGGGCGGATAACTAAGGCAAATGTCGCGAAATCAACTCGAAACATACACAAATCCCGACGCATTAGTATAATAATACAAAAATATACAATCATCGCATTGTTGTGTGACATTGAACTTGAAAGAATTCGTTGATGATGATAATTGTGTTGAGAAAATGAAACGAACTCTGATCTGCGCAAAACTGATCGATGTTCACTTTTAATGTAAAGCATTAAAGATTTAACTTGAATGATCGATGATCGCTTACAACGTAAAGCGTTTGACATTGAACTTGAAAGACTTTCACGATGATGATCGTGTACGAAAAGATGTTGAGAAAATTAAACTAAATTTGCTTTGCATAAGATGCATTCAAAGATTTTCATGACGATGATGATCGTGACCAATAAGATTGCTAACTTTGCTCTGCATAGAACTGATCAATGATCGCTTACATTGAACTTGAAATATTTGCATGATAATGATCGAATACGAAAAGATGTTTATGAATTCAAATTAACTCTACTCTGCATATAACTGATCGATGTTCGCTTACATTCAAAGAATTTCATGATGATGATGATCGTGTATGAAAAGATGTTGAGAAAATTAACTTTGCTAACCTTGCTATGCATATAACTGATCGATGTTCGCTTACATTGTAAAGCATTTGACATTGAACTTGAAAGAATTTCATGATGATAATGATTGTCCACGAAAAGATGTTCAGAAATTAAGCTAACTTTGCTCTGCATAGAACTGATCGATGCTCGCTTACATTGTAAAGCGATTTATGTAAATTTGTGTAATGAGACGTGGGCCACCTTTGAGTTGTCTGGGCCAAGTAGCAACAGCAACAGCAACGGCAGCTGTAGAGCGTCACGTACCACGTAGTTGTAGTCTGTGGCACACAATTGGCACGGGACGTGGTGTCTGATAAACAAACACGAAAACACAAACACACTAAATGTACTGTGCTGAACAAAAACAACAACAACAACAACAAAATTCAGCAACTGACGTCAGTCAAGTGCCAGACGGTAGACGGCAGCAATGCAAAAACCGTCCAAACCCAGTCTATTTGTATGCGAATAAACAGTGCAAACATTCGAAAAAGATCTTCATTTCGCACAGCACACCGCCTTGTGGTTTAGTCTGTTAGTTTTTGACCACCCAGCTGAACAAAGATTGCTGTGAAATAATGATGACATGCTATTTTTCGTTCACTTGCTCCACGAACATCAGCTGATAATTCCGGTGTGAACAAAACCGCAAACGAACATCAATGCAAGTGTGAAAAGTGTGCTGAGCGCTCAGCATGGAATTCATAATGTAGCTATTTTCTATATTCAGTTATGTAAGCATTACAAAATTTGAAAAGTGCAAATATTTACTGATAGTTTCTATGCAAATAGTGCAAAATAGAGTAGGCAATAATTTAAAAGAACCTAAATATAATGAATGTGTGAAAAGTGTTATGAAAGTTCAGCGGGGAATTCATAAGTGACTTTTAGCTTGACAAAGTTGTGAAAGAATTGCAAGAATTTGTTATGAAGAGCTTTGAAAACTGAAAATAATTGCTTTACTTACAAAGTAGAAAATATTGCTTAGGAATTCGTACAACAAAAGTGAAAAGTCGGTTGAACTTTCGTCAAGGATTTCGTAATGTAAAATTGTTGCCTTATCAACTTATGAAATAATTACAAAATATTGGAATTTATTATTATTTGAAAACTGAAACAATGTAGGAAATAGTATTGATACGTAAGGAATTCATAATAAATTCCAATGTATGTGTGAAAAGTCAGTGGAACTTTCGCCAAGGTTTTCATAAGCTATCAACTAACGAAGCTATTATAAGAAATATAAACTAAAACTACTTAGCTTATTTATAAAGTAGTAAATATTACGGAGAAAAGAGGATTTTAAAATAAATTTAAATTTGATTGCGTGAAAAGGCAGTTTAACATTCGGCGACGATTTCATAAGGCACATTTTGCATTTATCAATTTATAAAAGAGTAAAAAGTAATTTTAATTTATTGAGAAGAACATTGAAACCTTATTTGAACCTTGAAACCTTGCGAAGCAATTAGGATTTGACAATTTAAAATACTGGTGAAAAGTCGGCAGATCTTTCAGCAACTATTTCATCAACCTATCAAAAAATGGTAGAACATTTCCATTTCTCTTGAATTCTTTTAGAAATTATTCATTGAGAAAAGGAAGAGAGAAGTTTTCATTTCATAACTATTTCAATTGCATATAATCCTAATGACATCTCTAGTGACTTTTTCAATTCATTAAAAATGCAGCAAACTATTTACAGAGTATAATGTTGTTAGGGTATGTAAAAGGTATGCACACTGTGCAGCGATTACTTATGGTTATGCAGCTGTGGTCAGCTAGCCGCGGGCTCGGTCTCGGCACTTGGCCAAACGCTGCAGGCGAGACATAAATTTTGGCAATTCAACATTATAAAACAAGCAAATTTTCAATATCAACATGCACAACAAAATAAGAGCGAAACGAAAAGAAAAAACGTAGATGAAATAAAAATGCAGTAGGCAACAAAGTTGCTGCGGCAGACGCTTCCGTTTCCGTCACTGAGCGAGAGCGAGTGAAATAGAGAGAAAGAGAGAGAGAGAGCTCAGAAGAGAGAGAGAGTGGGAGGGGCAGAGGGTCAACCCTTTTGATGCAATCGCAGACAGCAGAGCAAAGCGTTCGCTGGCAAACATGCAAATGAATGGCGAATGCAAAAGGCGCAAAACAAAAACCGAGTAAAAAGCAAAGCAAAAGCCAAACCGCAGACGACGACGACGTTGACAGAGATAGAAAGAGAGAGAAAGAGAGAGGTAGAGTGGCGGCGACCTCGCCCAGTCTCAGGCAGCGTGTCTGGTATGATGAGCTCGTGTTTTTTGCCGCCTGCCGTTACGACCTTTAGCGAGTGCACTGTGTGCATTCAAGCAATAACAACAACAACAAAAAAACTGCAAAAAAATCGTCGAGATTTTTTATAGACATTACTATATATGCGAATATATACATATGTACATACAAGTTTTTTTTTCGTTTTGCTAATCGCATGCAACGTCATCAAGCACGCTGAATTGATTAATGGCAATGCTGCTGTGCGGCAAAGTTGGCGCACGCGGCGTATGCGCAATGCGCGCCTCTGAGGAGGATATTGCGTATACGCCATGTATTCATACTTTTTGCACTCGCGTTACATAATTTTCATGGCATCGAGGGGTGGAGAGACGGAGGGGGGGGGGCAACACAAGTGCTGGCTTTTGTTGTCATAATTAAGTTCACAGGGTCTGCGCGTCTAGACACGAATTTGCTTAAAACTCAACTCCTCCTCCCTTCGCTCCCTCTCTTGAAAACGATGATGATGTTGCTTGCTTGCTGCTGATGATGATGATGATGATGATGGAAACCCATCAACGTTAAGTCGTGGCTCTATGGCAAAGCTTCGCATCCGCATTCGCATTTGCTGCTCGACTCTTTCGCTTCCCCCGTTCCCCTTCCTCCTCGCTTCTCTCTGCTGTTGTTGCTGTGCAACATTGTGTCATACTTTGTTGATTTTAGCGCTGCCTGTTTGTTTGGCGCTTCTGTTCTACTCTTGAACAACTGGACGACGACTGGCCAACAAAGCGGGGAGGGGAGGAACGAAATATGAAGAGGGAGGAGGCGCTTTTGTTTGTTTCGAGCTTTGGCTCGACGCAGCGGCAAGCAAATATTGACAGAGGCTTCGAAATATTACGAAAAATTGCCTCAGCTATTTGCCATTTTCATACTTATATGCAAATGTCTGCCAATGTGTGTGTGTGTGTGTGTGTGTGTGTGTGTGTGTATCTATGGATGTCGTGAAGGGTTTTTTTGCGCTAGCTTTGTAACCTGCTTCGGCCAATGACTCATTGACCTCATTGCTGCCCCCGCCCTCCCCTCCCCCTTTCTCACACTACGTATGTAAGTGGGTCAGTCAGAAGGGGGGATTTTGTAAGCCTCTCTAAACTAGTTTAACAGAGCATGGCAAATCCATGGCACACACACACACACACATAGATGCCAAACAATGCAACGGGCAAAACATAAAACGCGAATCCTTTGTCGCCATCTTCTTCGCTTCTAGCTTTGGCTGTGGCAAAGCGTGTCAGCTGGCTGGTTGTTGGCCTGATTTGAAGCGCGTGCTCACCGCCTGACTGCCAGCAAGTCATCGCTGCTGCGTATACGTAATATGTGTACAACACAAATTTCTGTAGTATGTTACTCATACGCCGCGTAACCATTTAAAACAATACCCGCGAATTGCGTTTTAGTTTCGCTTCGTTTCCAATTGCACATTGCATTGCAAACGCTTAAGCTTCACAGCTGCACTTATCAATGAACATTTTTGCGCGCAGTTTTTCTGTATCTTCAACAACAACAACGACATCGACGTCGACAATAGCAAACAAAAAGAGGCAATATGATAAGCGTCTGAGTTGAGGCAACAAACTGATGAATTTTTTGCACAAACACATACACACACAAAAGTCCAAAAAACTCGAAATACATTATTAATCTAAAATGATATATATTATATAGATTTCGCACTTTCTTTGCACCTTCTGGCGTCGCATTTATTTTATCTGGCTGCGATTCGGTTATCTATCTATCTAACTGAGAGTGTATCTGTATCTGAGTATCTTTTCCACGCCAAGCGGGGGCTTAAATGGAGAGTGGGCGAACGAGGGGACGAAGTAGGTGCCAATCGCAGCGCGTGTAGCTAATTTGTTTCCAATGGAGCGAATGTGAATTCGAATGCCGGGACAAGCTCCGTTCGTTCGGCTGTTCGACTGTTTCGATTGTTTCGGTTCTCCCCAGATAAAAAAAAAATCGAGAAAAAACGTTGGCATTTTTGGGCCAAACAAAATGATTAGTGAAAAGCTATTAATGGCTTAATTAATACATATTAATTGATTATGTTCGATCTCGAACTCGACCACTTTTGCTGCTTTTGCTGTTGCCATTGCATTTACGATTATTTTGGTTGGCTAAAACTCAATCAAATCACCAAATAAATGGATTTAAATTCCACGCCTTTTCACCTGCAGCATAAATCACCGCAAAGCTATCGAAAGAGCGCTTGATAGATCGATAAATTGTGCTCGAAAACTATTTACATTGTTTAAAGTGAAAACTCCAATTAGAAAACACTTAAAAATCATTTCATTGCAATGGAAAATTGCACAATTTATTATTTGTAGCTTTCGTAACACTTTCGATTAATATCGATAACGTTGAAATGCATTAGTTTCTCGAATTTTTAGTCGCATTAAGAGTCCAGCTTTAATTTCTATTTTTATTTTTGCCATTTTATGCTTTTTAGGCACATAATTTGTAACTTTTGAAGCTTTTCAATTGTTATCGATTATTGAAAATCGTCAACTATCATGTAATATTCACCTCTATTGAATTTGTTTAGATTTATGCACTTGATTTGTCAACTTCTACACTGAATATCATAAAATATTCACTTTCATTTGAATAACTTCGGTTTATGTAATGTAACTTGATTTCATTATATTCACTATTCACTTAATGCGTCACTTTCTACACATTACGATAGTTATCGATAACCGAGAATCATAAAATATTCACCTTCGTTCGATTTTACAAGGTTTCTGTAATGAAATTTGCTTTCGTTGAGTTCACTTTGTGGAGTTGACACTGTAATTGCTGCACGAGTGCAAAAAAAGTTGAGGATCGTTGTCGTCTGTCCGTCAATCGACTGAAATTGATGTGTCCGAGCGACAGGGTGCACGACCGTGCCATATAAATACGAGTAGTATATCGTGTATTGTATTGTTTTGTTGTTTTTGCGATGTCTGTCTAAGGTACAACAGCAGACAGTTTAGACATTCCATTTGATTTGCCAGACATTCATCGGGGGAAGACAATAAATTTTGATTGCAATTTGCAACACTGTTGTTTCGTTCGCTCTCGCTCACTCTCCCGCTCTCTCTCGCTCTCTGTGTTGTGCTCTCTGTGCTGTACAGTGACAGGCAACGGTTAAATATAAAATAAATGCCGAATAAAGCGCAGACAAAGTAAGCGAAGACAAAAGCCAAAAAACGTTAGCCAGACGCCGACTATGCAATTTTTTTCTCTCAGTTGTTTTTGTTGTTGTGTTGCTGCTGCTGCTGCAACACTGCACAAATCACAACAACAACAACAACAGCTGTCTGTTTTGTTGTTATTTTTGTAGTAATTGTTTTTTTTTTTGCGTGCTTCTCGCGCCGCTTTTTGCATGACGCGACAATTTGTCTATCTATTTTTAAGTATCGCTATCCCGCTCACGCTGCCGGCCTGCCTCTCACCCGCGAAAACTACAAAAATTACCCATTCCATTTCGTTCCGTGCCGTCCCGTCTCGCGTTGTGTCGTGCCGTCTCATGCCATATCGTCCCAGAGGCCAGGCATGCTAGTAAAAGCATAAAAATGTATTTTCGAGGCCTATGCGTGACTCTGCCCAATTGTGTTTCGTGTCATGCCAAGACCGAGACTGCAAGAATTTTATGCAGATCGTTAGATGAATCGTCTTGTAGAATGCTTCTTGCATTGAGTCTGGTGTACGCGCCCTCTTAGCGCAACGCGTAATTTCCCTAACGCCTACTTTTCTCGAACATGTGCAAGAATTTTATGCAGATCGTTAGATGAATCGTCTTGTAGAATGCTTCTTGCATTGAGTCTGGTGTACGCGCCCTCTTAGCGCAACGCGTAATTTCCCTAACGCCTACTTTTCTCGAACATGTGCAATTTTGTGTATCATTTGTCATTTGTTTTGTGAGTGCTGTACGAGAAAGTTGATTTTTTCCTACGCGTCTTTTATAAAACAATCAGAGGTAAGTTGTTAATATTATTAAACTACTATTCTAATCTGATTTAAATTAAAAAATATATTTGTATTTGTATTTATATTTACAGTTTTGAGGACCACGAAAGAGCTACGTTGGATGATAAAAATAGAAACTACAAGGCATTGTTCAGGGCGAAGAATATTGAAAACGGCGAAATAAATTAATTTTTTCTTTTAGCTATTATATTATTTAGTTATAAGTAAAACTGTTTAGATAATATTATATATAAATTTAAGTACTCATTGTATTAGTTTTAATAAATTTAATTTCAAGTATAATAAACATTTTATTTACTGCATATATTTTTGAGCGTATTTTTATTTTGCATATTCCGAACTACGCACTAGAATCTAAGCACAGATTTTCGGCAAGAGCTGCACCGCATATTTTCTACAAGAAACGTCGAGTACAAATTCCGCCAGCGCAGCCGAGGGAAATTTTAATTTCCCTTTGGCAAGAATTTATACTCGACGAGTCTTGTAGATAATCAGTTCCGCATATACGGCAAAACGAAGTGAGTAAGTCTTTTCGCATCTTGTGTCTACACATGACGGGACTGGAAGAAAACTTGTATATTGTCTACGAATAAAACACAATCGGGTGCTTCTCCTGCTCCCGCTCTCGCACCTATTGCTCGCTCTCCCGCTCTCTTTTGTTGTTTTTTGCAGACATATTCAGTGGTCAGGAATTTTATTTTGAAAGCTGTCTGTGTGTGTTTTGTTAGTTTCAATCGCAGACAATTTGAATTTTAAATTTTTTCTATCTGTTTTTTGGCCAATGACCGTCAAAAAACAAAAACAACAACAACAACTACAACACAAAAAGAAGCAAAACTAAACACACGAAATTAATGCAAACTCATTTAGCTACCCCTTTTGCTTGAACTAACTCTATGCTTTGTTCCCATTCGCAATTCCAATTCCCAATTCGCAGTTCGCAGTTCCAATGCCATTGCCATTCTCATGCTGATTTCGATTCCGATTCCGATATTTTTGTTGTTGTTTTTGTTACTGTTGTCAAGAAGCTTCGGCATTTAATCAGCAAACGACAATCGACGGCGATTTCGAGACGAACCTTTTAGCTTTCCCCCTTGTGCTCGCCTTCGCCCTCGCCTTGCACACAGTCAGTCAGCCAGACACGCGTTATGTAGGTGGGAGCGACATGACTCGACTGGACTGCGGGACTGAAATACAATTTTTTTTTTTCGATTCCCCGATATCAATGTTACGACTACGCCGACAACGACGACGGCGACGACGACGACGTTTTGCCGACTTTTGGCCTCGATTCGCGTTGACTCGACTGGGGCGGGCGGCACGTTTGTGGAATTTCCATAGGCATAGCATGTTGTCTGCTCTATAGATATAGTGGCATATACATATAGTATATATGGAGCGTATAATGATATCTCGTGTCATTAGCTGGGCTCAGCGTTTTCTGATGTAATCGAAACTGTGTCTGTGTCTGTGCCTCTGTGAGGTGCAGACGACAGACGACGTAGACAGGCAAAGCGACCCCAAAATGATTGATGGCAAACTGACTGCAAATCAAACAAATTGCTGGGCGTCGCACAAAAACATTTTCAAACTCGCAAGTTCGAAGCGCCTAAAAAATGGCCACAAAAAAAAAAGAAGAGAAAAACGTATAATGAAAAAGAAATACAATACGAGAAGCGCAAGAAGAAATTACGCAATCAAGAAATTCTATTGACCTACATTTCGTTTTTCGGCAATCAAGGATGTCTGCACACACACATACACACACACACTTACTCACATACATACATATAGACGCAGTCACGAAGCAGCGGAGGCAACGAAGCAGGCGAGAATGAGGCACGACAACAACAACAACAACGACGACGACGAAGGCCAAAAGCCAAAGCCGAAAGCAAAGGCAACGGCAAAGCCATAAAAGCAGGAAGTTGCGCATTTTGTGTGCCAAGCCCAAAGCGCCAAAAGGACGCAAGCAAACACACACAGACACAAGTATGCATATATTACACACACTCTCACACACACAGACTTGCATAGAGAATGTGTATTTGGTGCGCAACACGCGAAATGCGAATAAATCATTGATGGGCTGCCCCCGACGAGATAGCAAAGCAAAGCAGCCATAATAAGCGACCAACTTTACTGCTAAATATATATATGTGTGTATGTGTGTGAATATGTGTGTCTTTATGTGTGTTTGTGTGCCAAATGTAGGCCACAGGCGCGTTGGCTGTTGTCAGGAGTCGCAGTCTCAAGTCTCGAGTCTGCTGACTGACGAGACAGATTTCCGAGAAGAACGACGAAGAATGAAGAAGCACAAAGAGCAGTCTACACTGCATCACAAGCTACAAAGGAGTTTAATCGACTCTTAAATACTCTTAAGGAAATCAAGAGTAAGCTACAAAGAAGTTTAGACGACTCTAAAATACTCTTAGAGCATGAAAATTAAGTGTGACCAGCGCATTTTGTTTGCTTTCAATAACGGATAATATGGTAAAATTCTAATATAAGAATTCCAGAAAGTTTAATCTTCCACAAATATGAAATGAAATTTTTAAAGTAATTAAAGTGAAGACGAAATAAAGAAATTTTGTATTAAAAGAGTCAGTTTATTGAAGCTAAGAATTTCAGAAAGTTGAATCTTTCAGAAATAAGGATTGAATTGAAGAAATTTTGTATTAAATTTGTTAGTTTATCATCGTCTTTCAAATAAAATAAAGTAACAAAGTAAATAAGAAGTAGTTTTTTTCACTGGATTGTATAGTTTCATTTCCATAGTTTTATTAAATACAAAATAGTATAAATATAAGCATTTGAAGAAGGTTTTCTCTTTAAAAAAAAGTGAAAAAAGGATCTACTAAAGTATAAAAAATAATTATTTGTGTATTTTAAGTAAGTTTGAACGATTTGTTGGGCCCTAAATTGTCCAAAGTGGAAAAGAATCTACATACTAAGTTTTAATTTATACAGTAGACGTTTTGTATTAAAAGGTTGTCTGGGAATTAGAATAGGTCACATATTTGAATTGCCTTTAAAACAAATTCGTTCTAATTGATGAGTGTCTACTGAACCCTTTAAAAATAAATGCAAAACTTGAACTGCTTAGCACTTTTAAAGTAATTTAATCATTTTGGTGGCTTAAGCTGCAATCTGCGCTGTGATCTGCATCTTTAAAATTGATGGACAGACAGACAGCCGGATTTTAGGTCTTAACCGCCTTAATAGAATAAATTTCTCCGACTTTAGAAAGGGAATATTTAGTTAATGAAGTAGTTTTTACTGTACATAAAGTTACTATTTTCTAGTAGTGGTTGGAGATAACTCTTTCCTCATCTGTACAGTTCATTCTGCAAGTCATTTTTAGCCTTTTGAACTATGAAAAGTGAGGCATAAGAACTTTGCTCCATCACGTATAAAATTCTAGGAAAGCAGCGACCTTTCTGTTCAGTTCAGCGACTCAAGTCTCGTTGGCTTTAGTGTGTGATTTATGCACTGCTTTATGGCATTCGCAATGCTGTGATGTGTGCTGTGCTGTGCTGTGGTCGTCTGTTCGCTGGTCCATTATCAAGCGATAACTCGTTTCCGTTTGCTATTCGCAAATTCGCGTTATCAGCAACAACACAAACACACAACACACAGCTGCTTGTGGCTGTGCTACAGACTCCACGCTCTGTCTGGCTTTCGGGGCCACACACGATGCTGCCCCAAACGAATGCCGAATGACGTAGCAGAGAGAGAGAAGGACAGACAGACAGATAGACAGACAGACGGACGGACGGACAGACAAAGCGATCTGCTGCAGACGGATGTCTTTGCTTGTGCATTAAATTGAAAACTTTGAGCTAAGCTAAGCACTAACAAAAGCGAGACAAAAGTGGGAGAGAGAGAGCGAGAGAACAAAGCAGATATATATATAATGTACTTAACGGTAGACCGTTTTGTAATACATAAGCAAAAGTCTTTATCAACTTGTCTGCCGCGGGGCTACAAACAACAAAATGTCACAAAGTATAATACGAACAAAAAACCGATTTCGTCTGCTGCAGATTTGCTAATCATCGTGACGCCCACTACACAGCAAAAGAGAGAGCGGAAGAGAGAGGGATATATATATATATACACTATATATTCGCATTTTGATTTACATACATATGTCGACCGGCCTTACTTGATTTTATTACATAATCAACAGCAGCAGACGTTGTTTATTGTTGCCTTTTATTGGCGTCTAGCATTCAGTTTTCTATAATTTTATTTATCAATGAACAGTCGCTGGCTCTCTCTCTCTCTCTCTCTCTTTTGGTGTCTCCCTCATACACACACACATCCATCAACATTCCCGTCTGGCTTTGATGTGCTTTAGGCCTGTCTAAATCGCATTTCACTTTGGCTCTTGGGTCATGCGGCTGACTAATGCCTGACTCTGATCTTTTGCCTGTGAACGTCACAGCTCAGCAGCAAATCACACAACCACCGCATGCCAAGCCAAGGCAAATCAATCAAATAGTCAGTCAGTCAGTTAGTCAGTTGGGCAGTTGGTGTGTTATTCAATCGGCTGGCAATTAAAGTCTCGTCTATGATTATAGCCAATTTGAAAACAATTATGGCGCCCGCTCGATTTATATCACAACTGCAAAAGCAATTACGCTTGGTCCCCACAAACAGTTCGATTTTTATCACAACTAAAAGTATATTCTATATACTATATAGTCTGGTCATGCCCGTTAGTTGGTTGGTTGGTTGTTCTTCAATGACATCACGAAATTGCGACTCTATTGCGGAGTAAGTCCATATCTTATCACTCGAACAACAACAACAACTGTGGCACTTCGAACTTTGGCATTACAATAAATTAGCGTCATTTAGTGAGGATTTTGTCAAGTCTTTTTTCTTTTTTCTGTTTTTTGATAATGCGTATACGCAATGTTTGCAAACACAGCAGCAGCTGGTTTTCAGCAAGATCAACACAAACATCGGCAGCACAATGGCCAATGCCAGTTGCTGGCCCAAAAAAATAAAACAAGTAAACTACAGTTGAGTGTGCTCGACTGTGAGATACCCGCTATCCATGTTGAATAAAAGCAAAGCAATTCGGTATTCATTTTAAAATATACCAAATTAATATACCAAAAAATACTGAAAATATACCAAAATAGTATAATTAGTATATTGATATAGTAATGTATAATATATCAACGGCTATATTTAGTATATTAATTTATACCACTTTCGAAATATACCACAGAGTGTCAAATATACCAATGGCTATATTTTGTATATTGTTAGAGCACCACATTTAAAATATACCATAGAATGCACAACGTATGTATTTGGTATATTGATAGTACTACATTCAAAATATACCATAGAGTGCAAAATACTCTATGGTAAGTGCAGAATATACCAATGGCAATATGATGATATAGTACTACATTAAAAAAAAAAACCATATACCAAAGACTATATCAACATATCAAATGTTGATAAAGACCTAAATTATAAATTTTCCATAAAGTGCTAAATATACCAACAGCAGTATTTATTGTATCTATATAGTAATACATTCAAAATATACTATATACTGTAAAATATACTAAAGGCCATATTTGGTATGTTGATACAATACTACATTCAAACAAACCTAATCTGATTATATCTTTAATTATTATTATTAAATGTAGAGAAATATATCTGAAATCTAGGTTCATACGTCTCGGTTGTTGACCCTGATCATGAATCTATATACTTTATAGAGTCAGAGATGCTTCCTTTTGCCTTTCTTTCCAGCACAAAGTTATAATACCCTTCTAACCTATGGTTAGCGGGTATAAACATAAATAAAATAATACAAAGAAGGCTACAAAAAAGTCGCAAAAAGTATATATTATATTAGACTTTGACCCAGACATCAGGCCGAGATTATCGTGCCAAATAGAGAGAGAGAGCGAGAGTGAGAGTGTGGGAGTGTGTGTACGTGTGAATGAGTTTGTGATATTCATTGCGACTTTGTCATTTCTTTTGCGTTTCTATTTGCACGATCGCTTGGCAACCACTTTTGTTGCGACATCTTGGCAACCCTAACACACACACACAGAGAGTTGATCAGCATATCCAAAATATAATTTGCATTGTTTTTTATGGGTTTTTTATTTGTATTCAGCTGGTTTTCTAATCTCACTCTGGTCATGTGGGCGTCCAACTCGCCTCTTCCAGGTGCTGTTATATATTTTTTATTTTTTGTTTTTGTGTGTGATATCTGCTACTCTAGAGAGTATCTCTATATATGTGTGTGCACATGTGTTTTTGTATTTGTATTTGTGTCTGTCTGTGTCTGTGTAAGTGTATTCGCCTCGTTTTGAACTCAATTCCATTACGCTCCATTGATAAGCCCGGTCAGAAGCAGCCAGAAGCAGACCAGACCCTTGATAAGCACTAAATAAAAGAGAACGAACCATTGGGACCTTGGTTTGTTGTTGTTGGTTTTGTTTTTATTATTCGCTTTTTGCTGTTGTTGCTTTTGTCTCCTTTAACATATCGCGTCAGCTGTTTAATTAGCTTTCGATTAATTTATTATTGCAATTGCGTTTTATTCACTTTTTGCTTTTTTTCGTTAATTTTTTTTTTTGCTTTTTGTTTTATGACTTTTCGGCCGTTGCCAGTCGACTGAACTCTCATTGCATTTCCATTTCCTTTCTTTTTCAACGAATTCATTTAAAAAAAAACTGGTATGTGCCGCATTTTGTTTACTCTGTGGCATACCACAAATGCCATACCACCTTTCATTTATTTACACAACAATCGGGAAATTCTACGGCAGACTTGACCTACGAGAGTTCTGTAAACTTTATGTTGCCCTAGAAAACATTTTATTTACCTTCTTGGCACTATTTTTTTTTTTCGTTTTGCTTTGTTCTGTTTAGAAAAAGGCTTTAGATCTTGGTTTATTATTGCTCAAACGGGAAAATAAATATTGTGCAATACTTTAAGAATAAATGAAACTACAATTGTTTAGAAAAGTCTTTACTGAAGCTTGAAATTTATTTCATACATCGACACAAATATTACCTCATTCATTTTTAATTCCCATAAATTTTACTCTTATTATTTTCATTGTTTTTAGCTCAAATTCTTTGAAATATTATACATAAATATAATAATCTTTTTCATTACAATCCGTTAATAACAATTAAATTTCTCTAAAGAATTATTCCAAAATTATTCTAAACCTTCTTATTCAAATCAGTTAATAACAATTAAATATTCTCTGAAATATTCATTTTAAATATAATAATCCTTCTCATAAGAATCTGCTAATCACAATTAAATTTCTCTGAAATATTGAACAGAAATTTATGATAATCCTTTTCATTCATTTTAGTGAAATATACAGTAATAATCCTTCGCATTCAAATCTGTTAATAACAATTAAATTTCTCTGAAATATTGTACAGAAATTTATGATAATCCTTCTCGTTCAATCATTAAATTTATGCATATTTCAGAGAAGTTCCGTTAAAAAACAATAAACCATTATTTTCTGCTATAAATTCCACAAAATTTATGAAATTTCCTTTCGTGTAATGTGATTTTTATTATTATTTATGATATGAATATATTTTTTATTTGAATTCTAAAAACATCCGTTAATATTTCATACAATTTGCATAATTTTGAATGCTCGAGATGACTTTCATTGAAAAATGTGATTAAAGTGTTATTTTAAACACTTAAATGACAAAAACAGGAAATTTGAAAGCAGAAGTTTCGCAGAAAATGATTTTGAATGCTAGACTGCATATAAATTGTGTATGTAAAATAGAACTAAAGTTCAGCAGGTAGATGGATGGTCTATGGCATATAGAGTCTCAACTTTGTATATAGATGGTAGCTGGTTTCACAGGTTCTACTCACAGCACACACCAAGCACACACCACGCACAACAAACACCTGGCAAACACCTCCAGCAACAACAACATTGAGGGCTCCTCTCCACGTTGCTGTTGTTGGCGAGCTGTCTAGCTGTCTGCCATGCTGTGTTTTCTCTGCACGTGTATGTAAAAAGAGTCGTTGCGTTAGAGTGTGAGTGCGAATATTTGTATATGTGTGTGTGTGTGTGTGGTGTGCACATGTGAAAGGCAGTCAAGACGTTTGTAGCATAAAATGCTCATAGCCATAGGCAAAAGCTAGAGTCAGAGTCAGAGTCGGAGAAAAAAAAAAAAAGAGCTGAAGTCAGTGACAGAGAGGAACGAAGAGGAAGAGAAACACACAAACACACATACATACATACATAGCTCACAGCTGGCTTACGCATGGGTTCATTGAACGGAAGTGATTTGCCTACTGCTGCTGCCTCTTCTTCTTCTTCTTTTGCTGCTTCTTGAGAGAGCGCGAATGTGGTGTATGTTTGTGTGTGAGTGTGAGTGACAGCCTAGAGTGGGAGCTTAGGTCGGGGTCTAGCATTCTCTCTCGCTCTAGCTTACGTTCTGCCTTTTCCCATAGCTTTTGATTTATGCTCGCGGAAATTCAAAATCAGACACAATGACAACTATGTTTTTAGGGTTGCCCCGACTCGCAGGGGGGAAACAGAGTTGTCGTCTAGCTGTTGTTTAAAGCTAATGTCTAGTAGTAGAACAACAACAAGTGGGCATAGCATATTTATAGGCTCTGGTATTTTTGCTGTTGGCCAAGTTTCTCTCTATATTTCATTGTTGTCATAATTTGTGTGAACACGAAACGCCCCCACAAACGTGGCACGCCCAAATTAGCTAAGTAGAAGAATGACAACAACAACAACAATAGCAACAACAACGAAAACTACACTTGTTATTTTTTGCTTGAATTTTCGATTCTGAATATTTTGGTTTTTTGGTTATTTATTGCTACATTTTTTATGACAGCCACAAAAATATCTGAAGGGTTTTAAGAGCCACCAAAAACAAATGTATTAAACACACACACATACACTTGCATATCTATAAGAAATCTATCGCAACTCGTCTCTTAATTTTTTTTTCTTCTTTTGGCGCACATTGAAATATTATAGAAATATTTTGTATTTTAGTACCTACATATTTATGTATGATTTGCTTGGAAAATGTGGCGTTGATTTTCAAATTTATTGCATTTATGTGGCCAGTGGACATTCATTTTTTCAACTGGATGTTTCTCACTGTGTACTAGTATGTGTGTGTTTGTGTGTGTGTGTTGACAGGAAGTCGCCGGAATGCGTTTTGAATGGTATAATATACAGTTGACATACGTAGTATAATTAGGTAGTTGCCTTCTTTTTTTTTTTGCCCATTAAATGCCAATGTTTTTTTTTTTTTTGTTCTGCTACACTGATGGCTAAAATAATGTGCCTGGCCTTTAAATGCGTCACACGAGCGAAACAAAAACAAAAAAAAAAGTAGATATAATGCATAAAACATGAAAAAGATTGCTCACCTTTTTTGTGTTTGTTTGTTTGTTAATTATTCTTGTGATTATTGCTGTTGTTGCTTTTAGATTTCCTTTGTTTTGGTTTGCAATTTGTTGTTGTTGTCGTTGTTGTATATTATTTAGTTAGAATTTGTTTAGGAATTGCGTTAGTTATTGATTTAAATTATTATGATTTGATGCTAGAATAATATACGTATTTTGTTTTGTTTTGACACATTTACAACACTCAAACAATTTGATTACATTTAATTGGTATTTTGTTGTTGTTGTTGTATTTTTGATATTATGCGAATTTATCTAAGCACACACACACTTTAACATACATATGTTATTTACTATTGCATGTACATTAACAGTGCTGTTATTGCTGTTGTTGTTGTTGCTTGCTGCTTCTGTTGCTGTTGTTGTTGTTGTTGACTTGCAATGCTGCTGTTGTTGTTTTGTTTTGTTTTTGTTGTTATTGTAGGAATGATTTGAGTACAGGAACGCTAGCTACACACACACACATTGATACACTTGTGTATTTATGCATGTATGTATTTATGTTTGTGTTTATTCAGTTTATGTTGATGTGATGTGTATTTCAAGTTATTTACTTTGATTTTGATGTTATTATTGTAGCGGTTGCTTTTGTTTTTTTTTTTTTCTATTGCGGCGTCTTAATATTGTTTCAAGTTTAAACAATAGGAAACTTAGACGGAGTATAATAATATTATTACTACAGATTGTTGCCGTACATCTGTGTGTGTGTGTGTGTATGAGTGGTGTGTTTTTGTTGTTTCTACTGCGGCGGCTGCTTATACTTTATTGTAATGCGACGAATTTGCGCGCGGACAACGGCGACAACGAAACGAACTGAAACGCACGCAAAGTTACACTGCGGCGACTTGAACGTTTCATTCGAAAGGTATGGCAATGCTTTGAACATTCGACGCTGTCGCTGACGTTGGTATTGGTGTGTCGGTGTGACTGTCGCACACAAAACTTACGCTCGCGTTCTCTCGCCGACGCTCTCGCTCACACTCTCTCTCTCGGTTCGTCTGTCTGTCTGTGCGCGCGCTGTAAATCAGACAACAATTGTTTTGCGCTTTTCGCCACAACAACAACAACTTCGACGCGATGGCGACAACAGCAGTACACCAACAGCAACAACAACAACCCCGATAATTATGAAAATAAAACGAAATAATAGTCGGTCGTGCTGTGCTAGACGAGAGACAGACAAAACAACAGCGCAGCCGCCGTCGCTGACTGAAAGCTTTGCCTTACGCCGTCACCGTTCCATTGCCAACCCGTTCCTTTGCGCTCTCACTCTCTGGTACTAATACTCTCTATCTCTCTCTGCCAGTAGAGGACACACTAACACATGCACACAGATACAGATGCAGATACAGCATGCTGTATGAAGCAGTTCAAGTATGCGCCATGCCACGGCAGCAATAACAACAACTACAGCACCAATAACAACAACTACAACAACGTGCAGCCGGTTTTTGATTGTAGTTTCCAAATGCAAAGTGGTTTTTCGTAAGGGCAACGCGACAACTTACATTTTTACAATACCTACTACTTTTATATCTAATGTCAATTCTCGCGCAATTCAGTCTTTAGGTTGCTTCGTTTTACCCATTCATTCAATTGGATTATTAGCTAACACTTGAATTGTCGTTCGTTTTTTATTGTTTTTGTTTTTCTACCGAGCGCTTCTCAAACCCTCTCACGACCAAATTTAAGCATTAACTAAGCATTTTGTATTTTTTGTTGCGATCTCTCTTTTTGAGCGCAATCAAAGCGAGACAGAGCGCGCCTCTTGTCTCATCGGAAAACGAAACGTTTTTGCACAAAAGTCAAAATTAAGCTCTCTCTCTCAAGCGCTCCCTCTCTCTCTGAGTTTCGCTCTGTCTCCAGTGGTGTGCTCTCACATAACAGCCGTTTGCTGTTAACGTAACAGCAAGCTGTTAACAACGATGTTAGCTTTAACAGCAGCAAGTGGCTGCGCGTTCCATTCCAATTGCCCGCCTACGTTACTGTGACTTTTATTCTAAAACGCTTGGACACCACACAGTGTGTGAATGTGTGTGTGTGAAGCACAAGCCAGACAAACAAACAAACAAGCAAGCATTCATATTTGCATACTTATTAATTCTTCTGCTTACAGTTTTGCGTTCGTGAGTGTGTGTGTGTGTGTGATTATTTTTTTCACCCAGACGCTTGTCTAAATACAATTAATGCATGCAGGTGTCGTCGCTGTTGTTGTTGTTGTTGTTCCTATTGCTATTGCTAAGCAAAAATGAGTTTCACTGTCACTCGGTTTCGCCGTTGACGTCGCCGTCGCTGTTGCTGTCGACGCCGCTTAGCTGTTGTCTTGAGCCGCCGTGCAAAGTCCAAGAAATTAAAGTGTCAGACAGCCGCGCGCAGTCAGCAGACGGATGAAGGGCATTCAACGAAGGGGGTGTGTGTGTGTTGAAGTAACCGCACGTTAATTAAGTTTATTTATGCAGCTTTTTTATTGTTGCTGCTGCTGCTGCTGTTGCTTTTGTTGCTGCTCTGTTTTTGTTTTATTTAGCTGCTGTCGCTCTTTCTTTTTTTTTGTGGTTTATTTATACTTTTAATGATATGAATCACATGTGACATTCTTTTTTTTTTGTTGCCTTTTTTTTTTGTTTTTAGTATTATTGCAAACTTGCCTGTTGTTTGTTGTTCGATCAGTGGGTCGAACTGTCTGACGTTTGTTAGGGGGCCTTTTGTCTCTCTGCCCGTCTGTCGTTGCTCTGTTTCTTTTTGTTTTATTTATAAATAACCGCAGACAGCTACTAAAAAGTATTAGCAAGTCTAAAAATGGCTGCATACCCTGTAAAGTGTTAATAGACAAAGCATGGCATGCAAAGTGTGCTTGCACTTTGAAAGAGAGTTGTCTCATTTCCTTTTTAGTGCATTTTACAACACTACTCAAATACAAAAAATTTAAAATAGTGTTTGCAAATCCCCGGAAATTGTTAATATAGAGTGTATAGCAGACTAGTCATGGCTGCACTTTGATAAATTAAGTCTGATTTAATTTCTAATTACGTTTTACAACACTGTTAAAGTACATAATATTCCAAAAAGTGTTGGCAAGTCTAAGTGTGCTTGTACTTTGAAAGAGAGCATCTCATTTCAATAACAATTGCATTTTACAACACTATTTAAAGACATAATATACCAATTAGTGTTGGAAAGTGTTTACAGAGAGTGTATGGCAGACTAAGCATGGCTGCACTTTGAAAAATTAGGTCTGATTTTATTTCTATTTACGTTTTACAACACTGTCAAAGTGCATAATACACAGAAAAGTATTGGCAAGTCTTAAAATGGCTGCATACCCTGTAAAGTGTTAATAGACAGAGCATGGCAGGCTAAGTGTGCTAGCACTTTAAAAGAGATTGATCTCATTTCAATTAAAATTGCATTTTACAACACTATTTAAAAGCATAATATACAAGAAAGTGTTGGCAAGTCTAAAAATACCTTGTAAACTGTTAGTAGAGAGTGTATAGCATACTAGTCATGGCTGCACTTTGATAAATTGTGTCTGATTACATTTCTAATGACATTTTACAACACTATTGAAATGCATAAATAATGTCTGCACTTTGATAAATAATGTCTGATCACATTTCTAATGACATTTTACAACACTATTGAAATGCATAATATAAAATAAGAGTTGGCTAGTGTATAAATGTCATCATACCCTATAAGTGCTTTGTACTGAGTATAACTGTATTGTTGTGCATTGAAAAAGAAAGTTTATTGTACTTTGTAAGAGAATTTTACAACATTATTAAAAAAAAGTAGACAATTGAACATTTCTAGTTAAACAGACAAACAAAGAATACAATATAATAGATTCTAAGCGAAAAATATATTTAAAAATCCGCATTACTTAATTTATTTATTTAGTTTAACAGTGTTTTGTTTTCCATTGTGTTAGATTTCAATTTGAATTCTATTTTATTATATGTACGTACATTTTTATACATTTGTTTTATTCTAAATTTATTTTATATTTGAATTCTATTTAATGACATGTAATTTTATTTTTATCCTTTAAGAGTGGATTGATTTAATGTTTTAAGTTTATTTTAATGTATATATACTTTAGTCCAACAATATTTTCTTTTTGTTATTAATCCAAAGTGGATCGATCTTCATTTTTATTTTATTGCAAACATTTTAGGGCAACAGCTTTTATTGCTCCTTAAAAATTCTCTTTAATTTATTTTATTGCATTCCATTATTTAGTTATTCAGTTTTCGTTTCCTAAAATATAAAATTTCAATTTCAATTTTCATTTGCATTTTTTTACATAAAAAAGATTTTAATTTTTGTGACTTTTTAAAGTAGTTTCGCTTTTTAGTTCAACGTTTGTTGTTTCGATTTATATATTTTTCATATATTTTTATTAAGTTCATAGTTATTCTTTTCCTTTATAGTCATTGGTATCTTTTAGCTCATCATTTAAAGTGCTGTAAACCTTTGGACTACTTACTTGTTGTTCGCTTTGTGTTTTATCGTAATTTCATGTGATATCGCCAATTTCTAAGAAACCTTAACACGCCCTCGACCCCTCCGCCCCACCACACCCCCTTCGACCACAAATTGTCACAGTTTTCGTAATTTTTGTCGAACATTCGATGTTGTTGTTGGGTAGTGACAACAGCAACGACAATTGAGACAACTTATCATGAAGTGCTAATTAACATTGTCTGGCCCGGTCTCGCCATATGCACTGAGTACCTGTCGCTGTCTCTGTCTCTCTCTATCTGTCTGTCGCTGTCTCTTTCTCTGTCTGTCTGTCTGGCGACCTACCTGCGGTTACTAAGCTCAACCTCCTCCTCGCAGTTGCCTCTCCCTCTCCTTCCCTGTCTGCTGACACCGTCACCGCCATCGCCACCGCCATCGCCACCCCCAACCACAGCAACAACCACAGCCAAACGAGACGCTGTCGACAGTCGAAAAACCCGCAACTCACCCAAAAAACTGGCACTTGGTAGCGACGACGACGACGACGACGTCTGTGTTTGCTTTGGCGCACAATGCGAGCCAAAAAAAAAAAAAATGCCAACAAAAAAATAAAACATATTTGCCAAAAAAAAAAAAAAAAAACACACATATTCGACAAGTACATACACTGCGCGAAATGTGTGCAGACCCGATAAGATTAGCAGCTGATGTTTAATATTTGCAGAGTGAATGATTCATTTGCTCTTTTGATGCAGACTTAATATATATTATGTTAATTCTTTGCTAAGTAGAACTAAAAACAGCGGAAGGCCTCTGCAGTCATTGCTGATAAGAAAATTTTTTGGGAACTTTCATATTTCATTAGAATTCTGATTGACACTTTGATGTGTTTTATTGAAACATAAGTTGAAAGAAATGAAATTATGTACAACATAAATAAGGGTAATGATCTGGCGAAGAAAAACATAAACTGAAACTATTTAAGAAATAAGTAAAGATTATTCTTAAAATTCTGGCTTAGCACTATATTTAAAGTTAAGAATGATCACAGGAACATTTTATATAAATTCATTAACCATTTCTGCACTTATCTTAAAACAGAAAAATAATTCCATTCTTCATTCATTCTTAGCTCTATTTAAATAGCTAACCTAGTGTTATAAGATTCATCTTTACTTAAAATATAAAAAATTTGTTTGGTATATATATATAAAATTTGTTTACGATATTCGCTCGCTCTTGCAGTCGCAGTCATACGTGTTTTTTTCCTTCCCCCTTAAATTTTGTGATTTTTCATTGAATTTCATATTTATTTACAACTGCTATAACATTAATTTTACTCTCACTTGTGTTTAACTACAGATCGTTAAATCGCTGTGTGCTTTCTTGTATTTATTATAATAAAGATATATTTTTTTTTACTTTAGATAATATTGCACCCGACATTTTTTGCCAGAGAATTACTCACATTTCTAAAAACAAAGTTAGGCTTCTTTTCATGAAAAATAAGCTGTCTTTAAGGTCTACTGATAGGTTAAGTAAAAAAAATTAAATAAATTATTCATTACTATAGAATCTTATACACTTATACAGTAATGCAGCTAGAGTAAAATTAATATGCAGTCGTGTCTGAATATATTTAGCTAATTATCGTAAATAGTGTTGAGTTTCTTATCTAACTATATCAAGGTTAAAGTTTGTGCTCAAAAACTTGTTTTATTATTGTGCTTAGGAATTCAACATAAATTATATAATAAATTAGTAGAAAATTAGATTGTAGAATTAGAATTAGAATTAGTGTCGGATAATAATTGTGGAAGTTATTTAAGAAAGTCTGTTGTACTGCAAATAATGACGACTGCAATCGGGTCTGGTATATTTTCACCTCTATGGTATATTTCGAATGCAAAACTTCATCGACATACCAAATTTAACCAAATTTAATATGTATTTGCATTATATTATATTATTATATTTCAAAAATTTATCAGCACTATCGAATGTAGCATTCTTACTTGTTTTTTTTTTTGTGTAAAAATAACTTTCTATACAAATTTGGTTGTCCACTGCTATATCCAGAATTAATATATCTAGACACCACAGTTACGTCACAAAGTTTCTTGAATTAATTCCAAAAAATACTAGTTAAATCAATATCAAATCAATTTGAAAGAATTAACACTTTTTCCCCAAAATTTTGGCTTCAAACTAAAAATGAAAAAAAAAAAAAAACATTTCCCTGTTGAGAATAAACTCGATTTTCTTTTGATGTGTCATCTTTGCTCTTCGAATAATGCTAATTATTATTTGAATATACGTTTACAACCAAAACAAGATAGTTTCACCAGAATGTGAATTAAACTTACAAAATTCCTGGAACTGTAAAATTAGCACCTTTAATAATATTTGTATAAATTATATTATATATTAATGATGACTATTCATAAATGGGTTTTTTATTTGATTTACATACATATGAAACTTGTTTGTAACTTTCAAACCTTTTTAGTCATAAATTATTAGACTAGACAAGATTCAGACAGCTGACTTAAAAATTGGATTACAGCAGACAGTCGCTAATTGAAAGAATATTGCTTGGAATTATTTTCATTCAAAGCGACTGCTGTATAAATTAAAGAATGAAGGAAAGATACTAAAGATTGTATTATTTTAGTATTATAAAACTATATAATACTATAATATAGAATACTAAATTTAAGTGAAAACATATAAGAAAACGGGTCTCCTCGAAACCATACATTCTACAAATATACCGAAAATAGACCACAAAATACTGTAATATACCGAATGCTATATATGATATATATTATATATTCAAAATATACCATGAAGTACAAAATATACCAAAGCTGTATTTGGTATATCGATATAGTACTACATTTAAAATATACCATGGAGCACAAAATATACCACATCATTGTCAGCCAATGCTACTAAGATCTGATTGGATCTTGATTCAATTTATTTTTTTCATTTTATGAAATTTTATTTAATATATATTAGTGACTGCAAATGTAAAATCTTAACTATGTAGACTTCTAATTTTATAGAAATTTTAATATGTTGTTCTTAATCTTAAAATTGTTTATCGGTTTTTGATATTTTGCATAATTATAAATAGAAAACTTATTTTCAAACGCAAACTCATTATTATATTTCTGTAAAATTCTAGTTTTATATAATAATTTTTTATATTTTTTTTTTCATTAAAATTTGTCAACAATTTTTGGAGTTTTGAATAATTCCAAAAAAATAATGTGCTAATTTTATTAAATTATTATTTTTTATATATTTAGATACTGCAAATTTAAACTCTAAATTTTTTTTTTAATGTTTTCCTTTTATCATAAACATTTTTTTATAGATTTTTGACGGTTAGAATAATTTATAAAAAACACATTCTCAGACTCAAACTCATTCATTGAATAATTTAAAACAAAATGATTTATTCATCATCTCTGATTTCTGTAATATTCTAATTTTATATAATCATTTTTTAATATCTTTTTATTTATATTAAAATTTATCAACAATTCTTGGCGTTTTAAATAGGTCAAAACAATTGGATTCGTTCTTGAAAAAATTTTCACATTAATGTGTGGAATATTCTAATTTAATAGAATTATTTTTAATACCCTTTACTTTTTGACTTTTTGAATACTTTCATAAAAACTAAAGTTGCTTTTTAATACGAATTCAAAATGGATTACATGCATTGAGTGTTGGTCTTATTTAAGAGTACAAATAATTTTATAAATACTTTTTGAAAGCTTAACTTTTGCCGTAATTTAAGAGCAGAAATATGTTTTCAAAAAAAATTATTAATTGCTTAACTTTTGCTCAAACTCAACACTCAAATGAAAAATGCTTATAAATTGCTTAACTTTTGACCTGAAATATTTTAAAAATACTTATTAATTGCTTAACTTTTAATAATTCTGTAATGACTCATTAACTGCCTGCATAATTTCTTCAAGTGTAGCTGCTATTTTGAAATGCGGCCACATGCGGTGAGACATTTGTTTATGTTGATAATTTAATAAGAGCAATCGGACTGGAGGCAATCGGGAGCGCACAATCGAGAGACACAAACACGGACACGGACAGGTGTGATACGGCGTGATGATGAATGCAGCAGCAGTCGAATAAGAAGAGGAAGAGGAACGTAGAAGAGAGAGAGAGAGAGTGAGATGTCGTGGCACACGTGACGTATGCGCAACGCTGCTTGCAACGATTGCCAATGGGCGGTGCACGTTAATTTGTGAACGCATAGAGAACAACATGCCAAGGTCGATGATATTGTGACGTTGTTGTTGTTTTAGTTGTTGCTGTTTTTGGTTGCTTTGCTTGGTTGCTTTAGCTTTTCGCTGCTAGCTGTGTGTGTGTCTGCTTTATAAATAATTGCACTGTGTTCTGGCAAATAAATAATTAAATAGATATGCATACATTGTCGAGGCGATCGGTTGCAATTAAAGGCGCGCATGTCGTATACGTAATGACGAGCATTCTCGCCTCTTTTCGGCCAAAGAACTCCTCCTACAAAAATTGAAACCGCAGCGCAACGTTCTTGTTGACACTTTGTTGTTAGTCATTATTTATTGTTGTTGTTGTCGCTTGTTGTTGTTGGCTGTGTGTGATAAGCAGACTGTGTCGAGACAACAAAAGACGCAGACGACGATTGCCACTCGGTCTCTCTTATTGTCTGTGTCTGTGCTTTCACATACTACATATTTTTAGACTGCCTCGCAGCTTCTTCACTTGTGGCAGCTGCAATCGTCAACGTGGCGCGTTGCACCGACATCACAAAATAACAAAATAAAAGCAGGCAAATGCCACAACAATCGCATCGCATCGCAATCGCAATCGGATGTTGTTGCTGCAGACAATGCGTCTAGTCAGTCATTCAGTCAGTCAGTCAGTCAATCGCTTCACTCACTTTTATTAAAATTGTTTTTCCCCTCCTTCTATCTCTCTCGCTCTCTCTCGCTCTCTTCACTCGCATGATGAATGACTTATTGTGTTGCATTGAAATGCATTGATTAGGCCTCTTCAGGCACAGCCAAAAATCACTCGGCCAGACAATAAATGGGAACAGTGTAGGGCAGAGAGAGGTGAGGAGGGGAGGGGAACACAACGAGGGGGACACAAACTCGCATAACTTGAGCAATCAATCATGCACGTGGAGCGGCCTTTTGTGGCAGCCAACTCTGAACTGCAACAGGTTTTGATTACTGTGGCTAATTTGCCATAAATATTCGACTAAAATTTAATTTATTGCCACATTAGAATTTCACGCTGTTAAATGACACGAAACCTTTTTGGAGTATTTGGCAAGCTTTCTCAACTTTTGTTTTCATTTATTAAAGTAAGTCACATTTTTTGGAGATATATGGATAATTTTTTCAATGAGAAAAATTACGTTAAAAAAAAGCTAAATAATGTGAAATACAATTTTAAAATGTTTTAATCTATTCCGTTTTGGGCTAGAATTCGACTAGAATGACCTTTTATTATTAAACTACCCATAGAATGAAAGAGTATTATAAGTTTGTGCATAAGGAGGCATCTCAGACCCTATTAAATATTTTCTATTCTTGATCAGCCTTAACAAGCGAGATGATATAGCCATGTTCGTCCGCCTGTCTGTCCGTCCATATAGCTTTAGTCTATATGATTTCTAAATTTGGTTTCGATCATATCAATTTATTTATTTACATGTTAATTATTATACAAAATAATATAATAACTAAAGAAAGGGAGGACATCGACTTCGATCAGATAAAAATTGCATAAGTTATTCAAGAAAAACTCTTGGCTGACAATCTGGTATATTTAAGTACTATATGGTATATTTTGAATATCTATCTACTATATCAAATATAGCCGTTGGAATATTTTTCACTTTATGCCATATTTTATAGTATTATATCAATATACCAAATAGAACCTTTCGTATATTTTTTTTTAGTATTTTTGTGGTTTAGGTTTTTTTATAGTTTAAAATTAATACCACGCTGTTGTGCATTCATTAAAAATTGGTAGCGTTTTAGCGTTTTTATTTGTTTTTTTTTAACTATAGAAATATTTGAGAGTTAAGACTAAATTATCTATCTTCTGAGATCACTATTAACATGATCTAGGCTAAATATAGATTTCTTTTCAATGTAGTTTTTAAAAGTCCATGTTTTTGATTGACTTTCCAATAATTTTCCTATTATTATTTGTTTCAATTTTGATTTATTTGTTTTTATTTAATATATATTTTCAATTTGCAATTTACTTTATTTATTTAATATGCTTCTTTACCATGGAATGTAATCAATTTAGAGTTCTTTTGCATATATTATAAATCAAGTATACGTCAAGTATACTTTTCTTCGTTTGCCATATTTCATAAAAAATGTTCTCCTAATCAATTGAGTAGACTACACTTATTGGCTTCTTAAATTCCACTTTATGAGCTATGTTTTTGATTGATTTTAAATAATTTTTATTTAATTGTTTATATTTTATATGCATTTTCAATTTACGATTTGCTTTATCTTTAACATAGAATGACATCAGTTTAGAGATCTCTATAATAAATCAAGTAGCATCTTTAAAATCTATGATTTTGTTTGATTTTTAAATAATTTTTCTATTATTACGTATTTTAATTTTTATTTAATTGTGTATTTTTTATATCTATTTTCTATTATTATGTATGGTAATTTTTATTTAATAGGTTATATTTTATATCTATTTTCAATTTGTGATTGCCTTATGTAAGGATTCTTTAACATAGAATGATGCAAGTTTAGAGATCTCTTTAATATATCAAGTATACGTCGAGGATACTTTTAATGTTTTATTCATATTTCATACATTTTATATTCATTGCTTCTTCAATTCCCCTTTCTTATGAGCATCTTTATTAGATCAATGAGTTTGCAATCAAAAAAAGACACCCAAGCTCCAATTCAAATTAAGTCGCTAGGCACATATTTCTTGGGGAGTCTTTTTATTGACTTGTTTGCCTTGCAATGCTTTGCATTAATTACCTTACTCGAAGTTTCATTCTCTCAGTCAACCCTTAGTTTGGGGGAAAGTCTTCGACTTTGATCTTTAATGCAAATATTTGTTGGGGTGCTGAGAATTGTGCATTCTATGACCATGGTGCAATCGGTTGAATGGTGAATGGAGGAACAATGCGTTGCGTTCGCTAATGAATTTCCAATGTGAGCTCAATGGAGCTCATTAAAGCGTTCAAAAGAACGGCTTCCAACAATGGATCACCCCAGTCACTTGCTTGCAGTTATGGCTTGAACCATAACTCATTGAACTTTGCCGGCGGCAACAATTGCAGCTAACAACAATCGGGTAAACCGCAACAAAAAAAAACGCACACATAAAAAATGTCAATCAGCGGCAGCTAACTGATTCCATTCCACACACTCCCCCATCTTCATCTTCATCATCTTCTTTGTCCCACATCCAGTGTAGAGATGATGTCTGGTCATGTGCAATGTGAGAGGCTAAGTGCGATGACGCCTTAAGCACATTAGAAGCGACGCCAAGTGCTGTCAGCAGCAAAAAGAGGCAAGAGGCAAGCAGCAAGCAGCAAAAGAGGCAGCGGCAGAGTCGTAAATGTGGTAATAATAGTCGCTGTGGGGCCCATTCACCCAACTGTGGGTGTTGAAAGCCAAGACATAAATGTCGAAACATATGCTCACGAGATGTGCGAGCTGCAAACTGCGAACTGCGAGATGGCTGCTCTGTCCAGTTCAGTAGACAGGTCTATTACCAATGGATAGCTGCTTATGCTTGAAACAATGCACAGAGAGAAACAAGAGTCTCCTAGATATTCAGGCAACATTTGAGAATCTTTTTCAATAACTTAATTATGATAAGTATACCTAATAAAGAATGAACTACAAAATTGTAGAAATCTTTAATTGAAAAATCAAGATCAAATTGGATGTTAATTTGTAATATCTGATTACTTATTGAGGGTCTCAAGTGAATTTTCAAAACAACAAATTTATAATTTAAAATCTTGTTCTTAAATTGAACAATCAAATCAGTTTTAGTTTAACATTACTTGTGTATTGCTTAAAAATGTATTCAAAATAATCCGCAAAATTTTGTAGCTCTCAACATCATTTAAATACATTATTTCTTAAATTCTTAATACCAGAAAATTCAAAATTATCACTATATATGGTAAAAAAGCTACAATCGAGTGTTCTCAACTGTGAGATACACATTACTTATTTCCAATCATAGCAACACAGTACAAAATTATTCATAAAATATACCGAATTAACAAACCAAAAAATACTAATATATGCCGGAGGTCATATTTAGTAATATACCAAAAAATACTAAAAATATACCGAGTGTCATATTTGGTATATTAATACTAATATATGTCGAAGACCATATATAGTAATATACCAAAAAATACTAAAATATGCCGAACGTCATATTTGGTATATTAATATACTACATTCAAAATATATATGCACAATAAAGTACAAAATATACCAGATTGTCAACGAAGTGAAGTGATTCTTTGCAATATCAATGTATATAATAACAATGTGACTATCGCAATAATTCAGAAGTATTAAATTTGATTTGAAATTAACAAAAATGTATTAATTCGATCAGTTATTAAAAGCCTGCAATTGAAGACTAGTTTAAGTTTGAAACTCTAGAATAAGTTCTAAGTTAGAATTGAACTTCACTCTAGAAATTAATTCTAAGTTACGAATAAAATAAATTATTATAAACGAATAGTAGCATAGTTAATAAATGACTAAACGAATGAATGAGCGAATATTTGAATTAACAGTGTGGAGACTAAAGTCTGACAATTTATGTGAACTTGAAACTATTCTATACACTAAAGTAATTATTTAATATCAAATTATTTTTCATTTTTTTTAGCTCTCTCAGAAACATATTTATTATTTCTCTCAGTGTAGACGCCAATTATTTTTGAAGCACTTCCCTTACTCTTGCTACTCTCTACATGTGTGTGTCTGTGTGTGTGGTCCACTGTGGTGTCGGTGGTTGCATTTTACTATTTGAAAATTGTAAATCAATTGCTGACATTTGTTAGTTTTCCCGTTTCCCGTTAGTGTAGCGAAAACGCAATTGCAATTGCCAACAGCATGGGGTATGCCAGACTGCAGACTGAAAGACTGCGGGGAATGAGGTGCTTCTTCTTATTTTTATGCGCACTTCAGTCGAATGCTGAAGTGACATTTTAATGGCCTGTTCACTTAGTTAATAGGATTTTGTTTGTTGCTTAAGAATTTGGAAAGTGCATAAAACAGTTTGGTGGTAGCAAATGTCAAGTTGTTAGGCAAATAATGTGAAAAAAACGGGTTGGAAAGCTACATACTGTGAATAGATGCAAAACAGGGCAGTATTAACTTTAAAATATACTAAATTAATATGCCGTAAAAATACTAAAATATATACCATGGACTATATTTGGTATATTGATATAGTACTACATAAAAAATACCGCAGACGGAAAATATACCAACGGCTATGTTTGGTATATTGATATAGTACTTTTTTAAATATACCATATATTACAATAAATACCAAAGGTTATATTCGGTATATCGATATAGTACTCTATTCAAAATATACTGTATACTAGTTCAAAATATACCAGATTGTCAGCCAAAGTAACTAAGATCCGTAGTAACTTGGAATTATTGTCTATACAAAAGTATTTACTATATAACTTATACAAATTTCAAAACTCTATATTTAAAATTACGCTTTTGATTCGGCTTTGGTCGATTTGTGGGGGCGGGAGTGGGCATGGCAAAAATATATTATATGTTCATTAAATAACTTAATTGTTGTAAATATCTAGTTGTTAAGCACATAATGTAAAAAACAAAATTATTAAATGCCAATTTTTGGGCATAATCGAAACTATAATTTTCATGTGTGTCTATTATTCATTATTTTTTGATTGCTTAGTGCTGCCAACTCATTCAAACTATTGATTGAAAGCTTATACTATCGATAGAACTTATTGACAATTGAAACTATCGATATATAATATTTTATTAACAATTCCTTAAACACTTATAGACTACCTATTTACTACAAGTTTTAATGAGTTTTATAACTGCATAAAAGTCATTAAACCTAAGATGAATTTTAAAATCTGTTTTCCCGAGGTGCAAATTATATTTGCAGTGGTTTTTCCTCAGCTTAATTAGAAAGTTGCAAGGTCACTTTAAAGCAAATGTCATTATAGTTGAGAGCGCAAAAGAAACTCTATTCATTTAATGGTGACAAATGAATAAGAAGTCAAGGCAACGGCAGCAAAAGGGTTACCCAAAGTGTGTGAGAGAGAGAGGAAGACAGACAGAGAGGGACACACAATAAGGTGCTGAAAGTCAAAGACTTGTGCTAAACCATAATAGACAGCGTGCTCATTATACAAATTGCACTGAGCCAGTTCCAGACTGAGACTGAGACCCAACTAAGAAACCGAAGAAGAATAAGAAGTTGAACCCCTGAGAAGAGAAGCTGCAGCTAGCAAGCAGGCCAAAAGGTCTGCATTGATGTGTTGACTTGCTGCTTGATGGAATGAATGAGTGACTGACAAGCTGGACAGAAACCTTATGAATTCAAATTCAAATGAAGCTGAAGCAAAAGAATCTATTAAGATATTATCAGACGGCGACTGCAAGTGTGCTCTTGGATTGAAGGGAAACAACGGAGCTATGAAAGGGAGTTGAAATCAGTGCAGAGAACAGTGAAATTCCCTGCAATATGGGTCGGGGCAAAAGCAGACGTTGCTAGCCACAATTGCGGCCATTAGTAGTCGAGGAGGCTGTGTGCAACTAGGGGAGGAGGAGGGTTAAGGGTGACGAATCAACCCTTTTTTTTTTGCTGTAGACATTTTTCGTATGACAACGACAAATATTTGCCGGATAATATGAATAACAAAGCAGGCGCAGACATAGACGCGACTTGCAAATGGGTTAGCAGAGAGCGAGGGGAGACGAGAAAAGGGAGCCAGGCTTCCTGACTAGGCAGTCAGCCAAACGATGCAAAGGGAGCCACAGTCAGAGGCAGGCCAACCAACCTACTTAACAGCAGAGAATCAGGCTCAAACCAAAGTGAACCAAACCAGGCAAAGAGCAGAGGCCCAGACAGACGACGTTGACTACAACTTAAACTAAAAGGCCGCATGGGCAACGTTGTCGATGTCGTTGTTGTTGTTGTTGTTGTTGTTGCTGGTGTCTGAGACGCAGACAACTTCAAAATGGAGCTGCAAATGCTGGTTTGTGGAGGGTGGGAGAGGAGGGGGGATGGAAAACGCAGACGTAGACGAATTGCTGACTGACACAAAAGTGCTTTTGTTGCAAGGTTTAATGAAGAAGGGAGAGCAATAAGCGACAAGGAGAGCGAGAGCAGGGCACAATAAGGGCAGCACACTGGCTGCAATAGAAAGAGAGAGAAAGTCACAGAGTGAGCGAGAGAGAGAGAGAGAGAGAGAGAGAGATAGCGTGCATGTTAGAAAGGGTAGAGACTGTGCCACGTTATCGACTGACTGCTAAATGCACTCCAGGGAAAGCTTAGCTGGTCAGCATAAAGCTAACTGCTATGACCGCATTAAGCTAGCTGTTACGACACTCAAATGCAGTTCAGTGCTAAGAGATTGAAACTGCAAGTGGAAAACAATACGGAATATTATATGAACTACAAAATAATATTATGCGACTACGGCAAAATAAAGCAAATTGTTGCACTCTTTGTAAATATATTGAAAGCCTGCTAAGGTTGTATATTAAGACAAATTAGGTTGAAGCTAAGTGCTATCAAAATCAAAGGCTGTAAATTGATATACATATGGAATATAAATTAATTATCTCACACTATTAAATGAACTACAATGCGAACTTATTTTATTATATGACCGGGACCCAATAAAGCAACCGTTTGAGGCTTTTGGAAATGTATTAAAAGCCAGCGAAAGTTTTCCATTTAGTCAAAGTAAGCTGAAGCTAAGTGTTATGACACTCAAAGTGTATAAACCGAGATGTTAGAATCAAACAGATTATAGTGGACTTTTAAATTAAAATAATACTAACTGCTGATCTATTTCAATAAGTTTGGACGTTTCTTAAGCTGCATCGAGCTGTGTGCTGTGACACTTAAAAGGAAATTTCGCAGCGAAGTGCTATGGCACTACTCAATCAATTCAATTCAATCATAAGAATCAAAAAAGTTAAACAGCATAAACCTGGCTTATATTTTAAGCGGAACATAACATAATTGTGACTTATACGTTACTAAAATGGATTACAAATTAAAGTCACTGTATTAGACTGATAATGCAAAAATAAAGCTAACTGCTGGAGCACTGAAGAATGCAATTTACTTTGAAAGATGGTTAAGGAAAGCTTAAGCTAAGTGCTATGACACTCAAAGGCTGTAAGCTGAGCTAAATATGAGAACGAATATGTTTTGATTAGGCACCTAAAGTAAAATCATGCTTTTAGCCGAAGTATTTGCAATGATTAGGCACCTAAAGTAAAATCATGCTAATTGTCGAAGCATGTGGTAAAATCACATTTTAATAGACGAAGGTAATATACAACAATACAGAAATAAACAATTTACTTTGAATGAACGTTCAGGAAACCTGAAGCTAAGTGCTATGACACTCAAATGCAGCTCGCAATAAACTGATATAAATGCGAACTAAAAGCTGACTGCTATATCACTCAAATGCAATAAAGCGATATCCTTTAGGTCGGTCAGCCAATCAGTTTCGTCTGCCGCAGGGCATGTCGAGAGTCTGTAACCCGAAAAAATGCCAAAGCCAAGCAACTGCAGACTACAAAAAAATAAAAATCAAGAGAATAGGAGTGGAGAGTGAAGAAGGGGGAAAAATGCATGCTGAGTCTCGTCTCGTTTCGTTTCGTCTCGCCGTTGTCCCGTCTCGTGCCTCCCCTGCTGCTGCTGTTGTTGTTTCGTTGTGCTGCTATCCAGTTTTTGCCCTGCTGCTGTTGCTGCTGTGGCTGCTGCACTTCAGACGCTGCTTTGTTGCAGCCAAGAGCAGCAACAGCGACGCCAACAATTGACGCACACAGACAGAAACGTGCAACGGGTGCGGCAATCGACTGCATCAACAGCAGGAGCAAGGGAACAGACGGGAGGCCAGACCGTGGCAGACAAAACAATATGTTTGTTTGGATTATAGCACACATACACACACACGCATACACATACGTGCCACAAAATGCTGCACCGAGTTGCGTTGCGATGCGATGCGACGCGACTCTTCTTTGTGTGTGCAAACAATTGGAGCAGGCGGAAGTTGCAACGACTGCGACTGCGACGCGTCGCTTCGGTTGTCGGTTGTCCCGGGCAACCGACGAGTGGCATGCAACTACTGCAACCTCTCCCATTCCCTCTCTCTATGCTTTTGCAGCCTCAGTTTTGAGTCCAAGTCACGATTGCGTCTACACCCCGAAAAAAAAACAGAGAATACGAAAAAAACGAAGCACCTTGAAAGCTTCGTTCCTTTTGCGCCTTGATTAACTGTCAGTGTGGCTGAAAAGTGATTTAATCAAGCAATTGCTGTTTGCTGCAACTGCAACATGTGGAGCATATGGCCAAACGGACTGGAGTCTGACGCTGCACCATGACCACATCAATCAACTCGAGCCTCTTCAGACGCATCCTTCGCCTTTGCCTCGGCAATAAACTTGCCACTTGCAGCGTGGAGCACTGAAGTGACAAGACTGTGGAGCTGAAGCTTGCCTCGAATTGCAGCTGCCAGCTGGCAACTGGCAACTGGCCAGCTTACCTCAACATGTTGCGCGCACTTTTTGGCGTCTTGATCCCCGCCACATTCAACATTCAACATCTGCACACAGCCTATCAACTTTTGACAAGAAAATCTCAGCGAAGGGGAGAACAAGCAACAAAAATGCACTCAACAATTGGCCAGAGGTTGCCCAAAACACCAAACAGTGTGACCAGGTTACAATTGGGCAGAGCAAACACTTTGAGAATCATGTTGAGGATAAAGTGTCGTAGACATGCAAAGTGGAATTCATATTTATCTGTTCCAAAAGTGTTTCAAGAATAAGCTTTGAATAGAGCGTATATTGAAAGAGAATGTGTTTAAAGTAAATGATGGCGAGGATACACAGTAGAATTTATAATTATCTGTTCCAAAAATTTCTACCGAAAAAGCTTTGAATCGAATTTAAGTTTTTAAATTTATCAAACTTTGTTAAAGTTTTGCTAAAATTTCATATAGTCAACTATAGTAAAGTTTAATGAAAAGAAATAATCATAATAAATAATAAACTATAAATCTTAAAATTTTGAATGCGATTTCACTATTATCATCATTACAAATTTATATTGTAATATAAACAGCTTTATAAATTATTTAATAATTATATTTAAAGCAACCCTAATACAAATAAGGATTTGCTTTCTTTTTTTTTAATATGGGTATAATGGAATATTTTTTATATATATTTGTTGTTTTAAGTGATTTAAGAAATATGTATTTCTTAAGGATACCATCGTTTGTATCAATAACATATTGTAACGTATGCATTAAATTATCTGTAAATAATAGATTGCTAACGCATAAGCAGATGAGGTTTGCTCTACACGTAACTTTGATGTACCATTTACAGATCCTGAATATTTCATAAGGATCGATGCACAAGCACACTACTTAACGAAAGTGAAAAGTTTCTGGGAAAGCCGCCTTCAGTTGACGAGAAAAGCTCTCTGTGGTTCTACTGTTGTTATTGTCTCGTCAACGTCTAAAGGACTAGGACTGAGCTTTTCGGCTAGGTACCTCACATAAGCCTATTTACTTATTATCCTATTAAATAAGCTGCCGAAAAAAAGGACGACAGGACACAATGACAATGACAATGACGATGGCAAGCGACAGTCGAGAAGAGAAAGGGAAAGCGACAGAGTCGAAGCTTAGGGCAAGGACTCTTATACCTGGCCTAAAGGATACACAAGTGTCTCATTAAAAGAAATAAAGACAAGTCCTTAAAGTCAGTCGGTCCCTACCAACAACAACAACAACAACGACAACAACCTAATGCAAGCAACAATGCAAGATAGGAGGAGGAGACGAAGGAAGGAGAGCGAAGAGCCGAAAGCGAAACATGAGCGACTTCAAGGACAACTACAAAAAGCAGCAGCCAAAGAGTGCCAAAAAATCAACAAAAATGCGCTATTAAGGCAATTTGATGAGATCCCCAGACTCCCCCATACTGCTGTCCCGTCGCAACCCCCGTCATTACAGCGTCTCCGGCTCAGACAGGCGACAGGCAAAGTGGCTCAATGTCAGGCACAGACACAGACACACTCACACACTCGTAAGCAAACAGAGACACTGACGCGTTAAAATGATTCAAATGCTTAAACACACACAAGCACACAAAACACATACAAACTGGCACGCACGTTCTCTCTACCGCGCTCGCTTACTCTCTTTCTCTCTTATCGATGCAGCTCAAATGCAGGCAAATAAAAACCAAAAAAAAAAAGCTCTCTGCCGCAAAAAGGGATAGCCACAGTCGTTAGTTGTGTTGCGTTCTCCTTCTGGCTGCCAGACTGACTGACTGCGTTTGCCAGTGTATGTGTGTGTGCTTGTGTCTGTATGAGTGTGTGCAGCAGACGCAATGAAACAAAATACCGAAATTCTATGCGTGACCTTGAAAAGTATTCCTTGGTTGCTGTTGTTGTTGTTGTTGTTGCTGCTGGTCTGCGTCGGTGGTTGTTTGTGTAGCTGTTGCGGCGACTCTGCCTCTGTCGCTGTGCCCGTCTGTGGCTGCTGTCTGGTGTTTGTCGACGTCGTCGTCGTCGCCGTTGATTTTGTTGTTGCTGTCTGCATTTTCCTTGTTGTCTGCGTACAATTTGAGTTCTTGTTGTTGTTGCTGTGTTTTAACGTTTTTTTCGTATGTTTGAAGTTGGCTTTTTTTCGTGTTTTTTTTTTCTTTTTTTTTTTTTGTATTGAACGCGCCGCAAAATTGTAAAGGCAAATGCGACTTTGACGTCGACTGCGCGCCATCCGCCGCCTCTCACGACTATCGACTCGGTGTGTGTGTGCGTGTGTGTGTGTTTGCTTGCTTGTATGTTGGCTGCATTTTGACGTCAGACGCCTAGGGACCTATGGCTGTGGCAGCGAACAGCAGCAGAGGCAGCGGTGGCGGCAGCACAGCCAGACATGCAAAACAAAACAGATGAAAATGAAGAAGAAAAAGGGATGTGAAACACAACGTTTCGTTTCATTTCGTCGTCTGTTTTTTGTTGTTTTGCGTTTTTGCTTTTTTGTGGGTTCCTCCGTTTCAAGGTGCATTAAAGAGTATTTTAGTATTTAGTTAAAAATCCAATTGTAAATTGAAATGACGAAATGACAGCGGAAGGGAATGGCAAAAGAGGGAGTGAGAGCTTTTGCAAGATGGAGGCTGACAAGCAGCTGAGGTAGAGAGAAATGGCAATAGTGTGAGCAATTACTGCAAGTGTAATTTCGATAGGCAACTAAAAAGTCACGATCGGTGTTTATCGATAAATGGTCGACGTATGCATTAATTCAAATTTGTTTGTATACATTTTATGTATAATAATAATAATAATAATAATAATAATAATAATAATAATATATATGTGGTGTTGCAACTAGCGTATCTAATTAATACTCAATGGAAAAATGTTATCGGAATTTAAATCTTAAATTCTACAACTAGAGTTATTTTTTAATTTTGCTATTTCCGTTTCCTGGTTTAATTTATTTAATTTCTTAAAATATAAAATATTTACTGTAAATAAAGGTTGGTACTGGGCTATAATTTACTGTTATTTTTGTTGTTATTTATTATATTTTTGCTTGATCATACTAAATTTAGTATTAAATTCTATACTTCATTATAAATATGTAGTTAAATAATCATAATTAAACGAGCATTCTCTGTAATCACATTTCATAAACTGCAATCAGAGGCACTTAGTGTCTTGAGATATTTTTGAGCAGTTATCGATAACTGATCATATCGATCAGCAGTAAAGCATTTGCTTGTAATTGCATTCAATTGCAATTGATAGTGCAGCCTCTTTAATCATATTTCTGATATGCAATCATTATGTTTAATAAATGCCAAAAGGTAGTTATTAGCCATGGCCAAGCACAGAAAGGCAGACAACGTCTAGAGCTGCACTTATTCTAATTGGCGATCATTAAGTAAAACAGCAAAGGGGATCGAGAAGCAACAAGAGTTGTAGACGTGCAAGGGGCAAAAAGGTTGGGGAGGGAATTATGAAATACTACTTGCAACACACACAACATAACCAGTTTTCCTTTACTTTTTTTTTGTTGCCACAGAGGAGTCCTTGTAATGACTTCTCATCTAAATATGGATGTGGCGAGAGAGAGACGTCGCGCATGCCCAGTAGCCAGAGAATGAGGGAGGGGAGGGGAGGGGGGGATTCAGTCTGGGATCCGATCGATCGTCGGCTACTGCGCTGCTTGTTTATAATTAGCATTTTGCGATTGCCGGTCGCTTGATAAGCCATTGTGTGAGACAAAATGCAAGATTTATAGCGACAGGATATTGAGAGATTCTTCTGTTGAGGGGTTTTTCTCTCCCTACCACGTTGCCTCTTCCTCTCTCCCTGTCCTGAGACAAACATCTTTGGTGCTCGAGACAGATGCAACATCCTGTCCATAACTTTAGTTGGTTGTCGCTGAAATTGCATTGGCATTGGCAACATGTCTGCGGGGACTCTCTCTCTCTCTCTCTCTTGTCTGTTGCTCCACATGTTGCACGTCCCTGTCTACCTTCGTTACACCCACTCGCCCCGCGCCTCTGTTGCAACTCCGGTTTACAAATGCACATAAATTTTAATGTAATCACATTCACAGTCCGCAGACATCGCCCAGCTTGACCAACGCGTCTCTCTCTCTCTCTCTTTCTCTCTGTTTCTCTGTCTGCATCTGTGACTCCAACTCGAACTCGAACTCAGAGTCGGACTGTGACTGCATCGCATTCAGGGATTTTGCAACATTTCATTCAATTTAATTCGAGTTGAATGCCGTCGACGACGTCGCGTCGTTCGATTGTTGGCCGCCGTTTTGATTTGGACTGCCTTCTGCTGTTGTCTCTTCTCTGCTGTCTGCGTCTGCATGTTGCAGTCTCGTGGTTTCACCGTCTGACGGGGCAGCCTATAAGAGAGGGGATAGAGAGGGGAGACTGCAGACTCTGCCGGCTGCAGGTAAAGTCTCCAGACTCAGCCTCAGTCGCAGTCGCAGTCTCAAAATCAGATGCGGATTCAGATTCAGAGCCAGAGATCTGGGGCCTGTCAGTTGTACTGTCTGGGCTCGGCCTCTTTATCCAAACGATTGCCATACACTTTCTATTAGAGAATTATGATTTCCTAGCTCACTTTGTAGCTTATTTGAAATGTCGAGAGTTTAGGTTAGAACTCTTTAATCTATATTATTATTAGTATTATCCTGACTAATTGGTTGATTTATTCACTGACTGAACCATAAAAGTTTAGATTACTGCATTTGATAGTGCAATAAGGCTGAGTTTTCTAACTAGCTGTTAGGTAAGCTGACTTGTGTTTGTAAATTTTTATAAAAGATCATTTTATATTCATATAAGTTTAGGATTCTTCAATTACAAATGTTAAGGGCTATAATTTCTTCAGCTATAATCAAACATCGTTTAAAACGAATAGACCTTTTAGCTTTCTAATTAAATTGTAGCTTAGAATGCTTTAACTAATTGGACTTGGTACATTACTATTGAATTGATTAAAAAAATGTATTCAGTAAGCAGTATAACATAAATTATCAATATGAAATCAATCAATCAATATGCACATAGAAATTCCTGTATTTTACCATTTAATTTCATTTATTTATTTTAAAACAATTTATCAGAATATCGTATGCTTTTCTATTTCAGATTGTATATTATCTATTTATATTTATCATAGTTTCTTGTTAAATTTTTAAAGAAATTTAGAAAAATGGCCTTCCATTAGTTTACATAAGGAGTTTCTTCTAATAATTCATATTATATATGGTGTTTTTCAGTCAATTAATCAGTTTAAGCAGAAAAATCCGTGTTTTTTTATTTTTAAATATGAAACACTTTCAATTGTGAAATATCTTTATATATTTATATTTTTTAGTATTTAAACAAAGTGTTATAGTTTTCATAGGTTAGGTTAGGTTAGGTTCTTATTATAATTTTGAAGTTTCCTTATTTTTTATTGGTTAAAGTGTTATAGTTGTTCTCATTTGCATTATTATTATTAGTTTCCTTATTTTGTATTGGTTAAAACAATTCTATCATATTTCATAGAGCATTGCTTAGTCGCCTTTACTTTTAGCATGTTTTTTTTGCTTTCATTTCGCATTTGCAATGACAGCTAAAGCGAAAACGCCAGCGCACTTCTTTTTTTTTTGCCCTCTGTTCGTCCTGTTGTTGACTCTGACCAACTGCAGCTTCAGCCTGTGGCGTCCTTAGCTCTCCCACACCTCCCCTACCAACTCCCTCTCCTGTCTCCCTCTGTCTCTTTCTATTTATGTGCTGCTTGCTGCCTCCCTCTAGGCACATAATTAAGTATCTTTGCTGCTTGCAAGCTTAAAGAGCTGCTTAATAGCAATTCCTGCACATTACTTTTTTTTTTGCTGTCCAAAAGTTGCTGCCAAAGTTGACGTGTGGAAAGGCGAGGCAAAGTTTAGTGCCAACTCATGGCCAGAAGTTGCCAGACAAGTAGCTGAGTGCGACACTTCTAGGACACACACTTTTTCTCCTCTTTTCTTTCAGTTAGTTTCATTGAGGCGCCAAAAAGTAGGCAGCTTTATGTGACAGCCACCAAAAAAAAAGAAGCAAAAAAGAGAACCTAACTCGCTAACTAGCCATTGCTCATCCCCATAAAATTTACTCTGCCTGCCGCCCACTCGTAGTTTGCTGCCGCTTCAGCGATGCCTTTTATTTATGCACTTTGCCACTTGCCAGGCTTGAAGCTTCGTCCTGGCCACGTTCACGTCGTAAAAGGCAAAAGGCACACAAAATTTCATTGGCTAACTTTTTGGTCAACAGCAACAACATCAAGTGTGAAGGTAAGGGAAGAGCATGAACGACTTGTAGATGCGCTTTCATTTTTTATGTTGGGCTGGCTATTTTATTTGTATTAAACTTCTTTTTAAACTATTTTCATAAATATAATTGAAGATTCTAAGAACACACATATAAATATTATTTCCTCTATAGCAAATTATTAAACTTTTTGTTTACTCTAAAAATTCGTAAAAATTCATGTTCCGTACGATGTTTTTTTTTTCGAGTAAACTAAACAGTTTAAGTAGAAAAGTTAGTTTTTATTTGTAATATGACATTTATTCAGATGTAAAATGTATTTTCGGTTATTATAATAAAGTGTTCTCATTTCCTAATTTTTTCTTTAGTTTGTAATAAAATTAAAATTTTTTGTATATAGAATTAAAGATTCTAATAATATACAAATTATTTATTTTTTAAATTCCCAATTGTTAGTTGTCTGTTCCTAAGGAATTCCCTATACACATTTGTATATTACGTTCCCTAACTTGTTTTTCAGTAAACTAAATAGTTTAAATAGAAAAATTTGTGTTTTTTTTTTAATATGAACCATTTTAACTAGTAAAAATTATTTTATTATAGTAATATGAAACATATTTACTTCTAAAATTTCTTTTTCTTTTATTCTAATAAAGTGTTCTCATTTTAATTATTTATTTTTTCTTAAGTTAAGCAATAAAATTTTAATTTTTTAGCTTTAAGCATTATATGTATTATAAATTAATTCTTGTATTTTTCTAATATTTATTTTGTATTGTTAGTTTTTTAAATTCTTTAATTTTGAAAACATTCGAAAACTAATTATAAATTTCTAATTCGGACCTTCTTCAATTTGCATACATTTTTTTTGGTGCAATTTGTTATACATTTCAATTAATATTACCAATTAATATATTACCACCAAATGTCAGATTAAACTAATTATAATTTTCTAGTTCAAAGCTTCTTCAATTTATATGGATTATAAAGGGATTAATTGTGGAACCTGAGTTGCATGATTTATGAACCCCAAAAAGTCGCCTGCCGTCTACACTTTAGGGATCCTCTACGCTCTGAAAGGGATTGTGTAAAATTTCGACAACGCATTCCATGTTGTCTGTCTGCCTCACTCCTTTTTTTTCGATGTTGTTGTTGTTGCCAACCATTTTGACCATTTTGACTTTGAAAATTTGATTTGGAAAATGCGTGTGGGTGACTGTCTATCCATCTATCTGTCTGTCTGGTTGGCCATGTCAGTTGTCTGGACTTTTGCTTCTTTGGCTGTTTTTTTTTTTGGCACAGCCAAAAACTGTCTGCGGCAACAAATTAATCAAGATATTAACAACCCTCGCAAAAACAGTGTGACCAATGAAGTGGGCAGCTGTCCGAACTGCCAACGGAGTAAAAAAAAAAAGGGTTTTGCTGGCCAAGGTCAGGCAAATTGAGTTATGAATTATTGAATAAGTTTGACGCGTGGAATTTTGAATATGAATTTCGAACATCAAGTGGAAGGGCAGACTAAAGGCAACACAACCTGTTGAAGTCAGAGTGGTTCATTAAAGGGTTGTCAATAAAGCATCGACTGCTGCTGATTGGTTGCCAGTTAGCACATAGACTCACACACACACATAAACACACACTCAGGCACAGACACTCGCTCACTTATTCACAGTCTCCTTTGCACACAATCAATGCCGTGTTGATTATGCAATAATACAGAAAAAAAAGAAATGAGAGAGAGAAAAAATACAAAGGCAAAATGCAGACATAACCTGCACACAGCCAGACAAAACTTCAAAACTCTTTGCCCACCCACCCCTAAATACCCTACACACTCTCGCCATCTCCGCCCCTTCTTCTGCTCCCTCTCAAAATGCAGGCGCAACTGTTTGTGATTGTGTCTCGACAAAACGCATGAAACATTCGCCCACTCGAGGGTCGCAGACACGTGAAAAGGGCGAAAGGGATGGGGACAGTCGCATGTGCATCAGACAAACGAGTGTGAGAAGTCTCAATCTCTCTCTCGTTCTCTCGCTCGCTCCCTATGCTCCACTCAGCATGCTCCTTTGTGCAGGCAACAGAAAATAAAGTTTATGACTTTGACTGCCGACGGCGTCGTCGTCGTCCCCGCCACCTTTCCCTCCCTCTCCCTATCTTTCTCACTCTCTCTGCAACCGCCATCAAATGTCTGCACCGGCGACGACGTTGGCGGCGTCTATTATTGTCGATTTTGCATTGTTGCTGGTACTTGAGGCTGGGCACACTGGGATAAAGCACGCCAAAAATAAGCTTTTTAGTGCAAACAGTATTTTACTTCCTGTAAATTTAGTATTGTTGCACTATTTCTTAAATCAGTTTGGAACTCTATACACATATTATGTATAATCTTCAGTTACTACTAATTAATGTAAATTAAATATATAACGTTTTGAGAAAGATTGTTTAAATATAACTCTTTAAGTCCCAGCAATGTTGATCATAAAACTAGTTCTAATTTGTTGCACTGACTAAAGTTTACCAACATGGTTCCACTGTGTAATCTCCTGTTAGAACCACTGCAGTCCATTTGAACTAGTTCCGTGCTTGAGTTGGGCATTTGAAAGCAAACTTTAGTCGCTACTGGATCATTTCTAACTAGTGCTTGAGTCTAATCTTCTCTTTTTACTGCACTAACAGTAAACTAACAAACACGCACACTAGCGCACTCTAGCGGCAACATGGGCAAACAACTCGAATGGGCCGAAGGGCACTCGAAATACACACGACAACAACAGCAAGAACAGCAACAACAACAACAATGTCGACGGCGACGACGACGACGACAAACAAAGCCAAAAGGCGTTGCGAAACTTTAGCGCGTCATTCATCCTCAACCAGTCCAAATATTGCACCCTCGAGCAAATGCACACTTCGACAGACAGCGGGAGTGGGACAGACCGAGACAGCGACAGAGTGAGAGTGCGATAGAGAGTGTGAGAGCACAAGGCACATTTATAGCACGAAAATTAAGTGAAGCGTAAGCTGAAATGCACTCCCACTCGTCAGCTCCCCTTTTGCCCCCCGCTCGTCACACCAAACACGAATGCGAATCTCTGGAATCCGAGCACTATGAACGGTCGGTCGGTCCGTCTAAATGTCTTCGTCTGCCCACCGAGCGCCCGACGCACTCCGTCTGGCTCATCGTCTGGCACTTGGCATTTGTTTCGTTCGCTCTCGCTCTCTCTCTATAGCTGTGTGTGTGTTGGTTTGTGTGCGTCGCTGCGCTGCTTAACCTTGAAAAACGAACAAGTCCAGCCGCAGTCGCAGTCGCCTGCGCCCGGCCACCCGCTGCAGCTGCTGCGCTGCTGCTACAACTGACAGTTGACTGGCGGCAGCGACGACGACGACGGCGACTGCGAAGCCGGCAATGATTTTCGTCCTCGTCGTAAAATGAAATTTACGAAATATTCGCCGCCTTTTGTTGTTGTTGCTTGCTGTTGTTGCCGTAGCTTTTAGATTCGCTGTATAAGTTGTTATAGGCCGAAAATTTGTGTAGTAGAAATGGCAATAGTAGAAAAAGAAGAAGTAGTGGGAGGAGGTAGTAGAAGAAGGAGCAGCAGTAGTAGAAGATGAAGCAGGCCGTAGTAGCAGAAGCAACAGCAATAGTAGAAGAAGAAGCAACAGCAAAGGTAAGAGTAGAAGAAGAAGCAGCAGCAAATGAAGAGCAAAGGCGCTTGAATTGAATAACTTTTTCGGGCGAAGAAGAACACTTGTCAGTGGTCTGACTTTAGCATGGAGTGGGAGCGAGAGAGGGCGAGCGAGAGTGCTGTCTGGCAGACGGACGTAGAAAGGGTTGCCCACATTATTATGATGACGGCAAAGACGCAAGCTGAAGGTCCTGTCAGAAGTCCACGACTTAAAATGAATTACAAACACTTTTTGTTGTCCTTGGGACGCTTTTTTGGGTGTGCTGTCATAATGCTGTGCAAATGTCACAGGTAGATGATAACGGAGGGTAAAGAGGGGAGGTAGACTGAGAATTGCTGTGCGGAAATGTGAAAGGTTGAAGCAGCGTCTCTCTGTCTGACTGTCTGTCCATTTGCTTGGCGGAGCAACAACAACAACAACAACAACAACTTGTAAAAGGTGCCCACAGCGCACGCGGTTTATTTATGAGTTTGTCTTGGCACTGACAGCACAGCTGCCGCTTGCCCCAAGACACCAGCAGCAGCAGCAGACACCGCTCTCCCCATCTCTCTCTCGTTCTCACTCATTCCCACTCGACACATTTCGCAACTCTCAATGAGCTTTTGCAGTTTTCAGCTTCTTCTATGTCCAGTCAAAGTTGTCTGGCTGTCGCTGTCGCTTGCTGAATGCATCAATAATGTTCCGCAGCGCATCAACTTTTGCCTGTCTGCGCCACTCTGCTTCTTCTTTATGTTCTTCTTATGACTCTTCTTCTTCTTCTTCTTCTTTAGTTCATGCTTTTTCTTCTCTTTGCTGGTTGTTGCAATTGTCTGGCTGCGTCCATCTGTGCCGCTTCATTTGGCTCTCGCCGCTCAAATTAATGAAAACTAATGCGACACTGAGAAATTGATGATTGCCGCCGCCGCCGTCGTCGTCGTCGTCTGTGCATCTGCTGACCCCCCCTCTCCACCTCTCTGTTTCTGTTTTTATCCTCTTCACGCTGCACGACTCGACTGATGGGCGGCTACGGACATTAAAAATGACTGCGTCTGCTTGCCATGCACTTTGGGGTCGTTTCGGGCTGCAATCAACGACAACTACAGCAACAACAACAATAACAACAGCAACAAGAACAGTCAAAAGCAACAACAACATCCACAACAACTACAACAACAACAATGACGACAACGTCCCAGACTGATTGATGCCGCCAATAAAAATTAGCTGGGGTTGCTTGCTTGCTTCTCTTTTGCCCTCTCTCTCTCTCTTTCTCTCGCTTTTCGCTTCACTTCGATTTCATTTCATTCCATGCCATTTCGTCTCATCGTCATTTGAATGCCAAAAAGCAAAAGCAAAAACAAAATCAAGCAACTTGCAACTTTGAAGAATTCCTTCATCATAAAGCATGTCACTCACTTTGGCTAGTAGTTGAGCCCATATATATTTTTTTTATGACTTCACAGATCAGCACAAACATCTGGATTTTGTGGTGTCGGTTGCTGCCTCATTCAACAAATCATTGAATTTCCTGGTTAATTTTATACGTCACAAGATATTTCAAATATGCGTTAGATACATATTGAAACAGTTGAAATACTTGAAATTTTTGCGTATTAACTCGATGAACTTTATTATCTGTGTCAACAATCTTCTTCATAAACGGATTCTATTGCAGTCTTTAGATATTACATTTTAGGTAATTTTTTGTTGGAGTCAGTTTACTGATTGACAGTAGAAACAACTATTTTTAAATTTTTTCTGAGTGTCTCAAGATATTTGATATAATTATTAGATAATACTAAACTAAAGTTTAGATATTTTACATAATTTTAAGACAAAGCTAATCTTTATACTTGAGATATGTTATATAATTTTCAGGTAAAGCTAAACTTTATACTCAAGATATTTTGTATAATTCTAAAAAAAATTAAAATTTATACTGCAAATATTTTATATAATTTTTAGATTAAGCTAAACTTTATACTCAAGATGTTTGATATAATTTTTTAGATAAAGCTAAACTTCATACTCAAGATATTTGATATAGTTCTTAGATATTGCTTAACTTTTTTGACTACCATTGCTTGAGTTTATATTATTATAAAATCTTCTTAAAATGTTGGCTTTATTATGTTCTATAAAAGCAATACTAATACGATATTCAAAACATTTCATTCATCCCAAAAAGTAATGAAACATTTTACGATATTTAAAATTTTTAAAAGTGTTAAGAATTCTAGTGTTAGAGGTTCTAAATAGCGTAAAAATTTTTATCACTAGTTTTAAAGACTATTTTCATCCTAAAGATACATTTTAAGGCTTATAAGTTATGTCAGTTTAAATTTAGAACTTTTTCAAAAAATTTACAAAACATGGATTAACTTTTCCCCAACTATTCATATTTTTTATTATTTAATTACAATATTTATTTAATATGTTTATTAGTTGAATTAAGGAAACATGGATCGTCTTTTCCCCAACTATTCATATTTTTGTGATTTAATATTACTATATTTATTTAAAATTTTTGTTAGTCACCAGTGAAAACGTGATAGTTTACTTAGCTCATTCTCAATTATCATAAATTTCTAACTAGACATTTCGTATACTTTGTAATCTAACTAAAAGCTACAGATTTTGTTGAGATTTACTGTCAAACGTAATATGTAATTGACTTTCGTCACTCGACTAGAGAGAGAAGCTGAATGTTACGTCAGGGCTTTCATCACGAGCTTAGTTTATGACTATTGTTGATTTGGATTTCTAAATAAAGTTTTGAGTTGTGAAACTGTCTGCGTCACTCACAAGCATGAGGTTATCAAAGTTAAACAGTTACTGTCTGTCTGTCTGTGTGTGTTTGTTTGTTACCTGGAATTGTAATGTTCTCTGTGTGTGTGTCTATGAATCTGTCTGATTGTCGTCTGGCAGGTTGGGTTGTGACTCTGTCTCTCTGTCTGTATTTCTGTCTGGGGGCTAGCCTAGGTGCTTATCTAGCCCACAAATTATTTGCCGTAGCTAAAAACCGAGAGCCTATTCACTGGAATTCTCTAGTTCTCAGCCGCACTGCGCTTTTTATTTGACTTATGACGAGACTTTTTTTTACTCTCCGTTTTTTTTTTGTGCTGTTTGGTTCGGTGTTTGCTTCACCCGTTGTGTCGACGTCGCTTAACTTTTTCATTGCCAGACGGAGCGCAAACATTTGCGAGTATTAATTAACGCTTTGTTGAAGTTTGCGCTTCGATGTCGCCGACATGGCCGACATGGACTGGATATCTCTCTTTACGCTCTAGACATTGTCAAACGTCATGCGGCGGCACAAATATTACGTAGCCGCAGCATTGGCTGACAGAGAGTGTGAGAGAGAGGAAGAGAGAGAGAGAATTCTCGAGACAGTAAAGAGATTGAATCGAAGAGGAGGTAAATATTCCTGTCACTCAATTATTCAGGCATAATAAGCAAATTGTTTTAATATGCATAAATATCTTGTACGCCATTTGGCAAACAAGTCAAGTCAAAAACTGCCAGACAGAGAGACGACAAAGACAAAGACAAAGGGTGGCTGCTCTGCTTCGTTGGCACATTCAAGGTGTGTTTACATATATTTAACCTTCAAGATCCGCAGACTAAATATGCCAGCGGCAACAAACCAATGAATACGTATACGCCGCATTGGCCCAGCGTATACTCTACTCTCTACTCTACTCGCTTGTCTTTAGTCAGATACAAAACAGGTAGCGCAACGTTGTTGTCTGCCTCATTTGCCCTGCTTCTGCAACTTCCACAAAATTACGTTACCTTCAAGTCTGTCCCGTCTGTGGCATTTAGGCACAACAACACAGACAGCAGACAACTCGAGTGTGAGAGATGTGTGTGTGTGTAGGGCAACAACAATAATGGCATCAAATAAAAGCTTAGGCCACAAAACAGAGGCAGACAACTAACTACGCACAAGCGAGGACGACGCAGGATATGCGTTGCAGCCACAGCAGCAGCAGAGGCAGCAACAGAGACAGAGGCAGAGACAGCGTCTGTGGCTAGCGTGGATTAGCAGCCAGCCATGTCGTAATAGAAATATGTTAACACCAAGGTAGCCACAGCTGATGGACTAAGAGTTATGCTGGCGACAAGGCTGACAAAGCAAAGCAGACTTCGCAGTATAAATTAATGCTGAAGAAGAGTGATGTAAATGTGACCATATTATGTATAGCACAATTAGCATAAATATCCTTCACTTTATTGTATGGTCACACTCGATCTTAACTGTCTTCTTTGTACATTAGATGTGTGTGGTAGCGAGAATATAATTTCATCATTACATATATTAATAATCGATGTGTATTCAAATTTTAGTTGGAAAAATCAAATAATAAGAGTATAAAAAACAAACTGTTTGGAATTTACAAAAGTGAAATTAAAGGCGATTTTAATCATTCAAATTCTTATTAAACTTTTTACTGAAGATTAGGTTGATTCTACTTAAACTGGATTTTAAAGCTCACTGTTGCTATTATTTACATTTATTAGTATTTCTTTGCTGTATTACTTATTAAGTAAAAAAAGCAAAACATTTGATGAAGTTGTTAAAAATGTGATTAAAATTTAAATACCATTAGGCACACAGAATTAAAGTCAAGTAAAACTCGCATACAACGAATATGTAACATAGTATATAGTTTAATTAAAATTTTGCATCTTCAAATCCCCATTAAGTGAATATTGTATGATAATAGATATAAAGGAGGAAAAGAAGGAGGCATCTCCAATGTATATATTCTTAATCAGTCCGTCTGTCTGTCCATCCGTCCGTATGAACACCTAAATCTCCGAGACTTAAGATATGGAGATAAAATATATAATTTTGGGTGGCAATCTTGTATATATTGCACTCTATTGTATATTTTGAGTTTAGTACTTTATCAATACTTTAAACAAAGTTTTACAAATATACATGTTATAATATTATAGAAAAAATTACATTATTTTCTTTATATAAATAGATAAAATTTAAAGAAAACAATGAAACAAAATATTTGCAGATTCCTCATAAATACTCGTATAGAACTTCATTTTAATTCGACTCTATATTTTACTTAATAAATGAAAATAGTATTTATCGACACAAAATTTATAAGGTATATTATTTACTACTCGATTTTTAGGCTCTCTGTTTGTCTTCATAGGCTATTAATTAACCTTTAAATATTAGTAGAATATTTACAGGGTAGAGAGTCGTTAAAGTTTTGCCAGAGACACACGCCAAACGGAAGAGGCTCTTGGGGCAACTTAGTTGAGCCCCTCCGGAGGCGAAGCGAGAGGAGTTTTTGTTATGTACGCACATTAAAGCATGCACACTTATACAATCACATGCTCACACACACATACACACACAGAGGCGCACAGGCACGCATACATAATATGCGACGTAATGCCGGCTCAAGGACACGCTCCACACTCTAAACAAAAACAGAAAAAAAAAACGAGGAAAATAAAGAAAGAAAAATGCAAAAAGGAGAGAAGAATGAAAATGGTGCTGCCTACGCATATTTACGCATACATAAGCATTCATTTTGGCATAGGCAATGGATATGGTGTGTGGTGTTATGCGGCGTATACGTAATGCCGGCAAAATAAAGCATACGCCGTGTAAGCGGCTGGCGGAAGCAGACAGCGGAAAGGAACCGGCAGCAACATTTTTTGCGCGCCTCGTTTTATGCTATGCAAATATGTTCGGGTGTTTGTTTGTGTTGGATTTCTATTTATTTAATACGTACACACACACACACACACACACACACCCACACAATATGATTGTAAATGTATGTGACGACGACAGCTTAGACATTTATGCGCAGTTAAGCTGATTGAAGATTGTGCGATTTCATTGAAAGGCCTTGGCTAATATAGACATTAGCAAAAGAGAGCGTGAGATCCGAGAGAGAGCGCGAGAATTTTCCATTTTTGGCCTTGAATTAAATGCTTAAGCGTATTCGAAATTGGAATGCTTGAGAAACAATTAGATAATGCCGACGTACATATTTAAATTAGTCATTTGTTGAACCAATTTGCATGCTCTGCCCAGCTTTTTTGTTTGGGTTCGCCAAGGCATTTCCATTTCCCGTTTACTGTTTACTGTTTATACAACATTCATTCTCTTTGATTACTTTATTCAGTTTGTTTTTGCACTTTGGAATTTGCATTTCGAATTGTTTAAAACACACTAAATTTATTACGCCAAGGCTAATTTTGTGCGTTGTTTTCCTGAGAATACTTTTTGGAAAATGCTACAATGAAAATATTGCCACAATTATTAGTTTAAATATTGTTTGTTGCGTCTGAGAAATAGCTTTGAAAAGTATTATAATAAAAGTCTTTAAGTATTTGAAGACTATTGATTTTGACATAAGAAGAATACTTTTCTATAATAAATTACGCATGCTAATCATGATTCGCTTCCGTTGAGTTTGAGAAATTTTTTTCAAAAATAATACACAATAAGTGTACATTGTTTATTTTATTATTGGACTCTGTTATAACTTCCTGCCAACAATAATGGTATGTAACAGGCAGAAGAAGGAATCTCTTTTTCAAGAAAGAATTTTAAAAAAGGACTGTAGCTGTCGGTTCTGAATTGCTTGAGTTGACAATGTGGTATATTTTTTAATCTATGGTATATTTTAAATGTAAGTAATTGGCAGAAGAAGAAGGCATCTCCTTCTCAAGAAATAAATTGATTTAGAAAAAACGAATATGGCTTTTGAAACTTATTTGATTTGGTTGATAATTTGTTATGTTTCTGTGGTATATTTATACCCGCTACGGGTAGAAGGTAGTACATCAATATACCAAATATGATATTTGGTATATTTTTTTTAGTATTATGTGGTATATTTAAAAATTATTACCGCACTGTTTTCCTTTCAATAAAAAAATTAAAATCGAGTATACTCGAATGTTGCTTTCTTACTTGTTTTTTTTTTTTAATGGAGTAGTATACTTATATACCAAATATGGTATTTGGTATATTGATATAGTACCTTCTACCCTATGCGTAGCGGGTATAAATATGCCATAGAGTGATACTATATCAATATACCAAGTATAATATTTGGTATATTTTTAGTATTTTGTGGTATATTTGAAGATTAATACCTCATTGTTTTCATTTCATTAAAAAAATTAAAATCGAGTATACTCGATTGTAGCTTTCTTACTTGCTTTCTTTTTAATGTAGTAGTATATTTATATGGTACATATTTGGTAGTAGTATATTTACATACCAAATATAGTATTTGGTATATAATTAATTTTGTTGATAATCTAGTATAATTTGTACTGTATGGTATATTTATTGATGTAGTAGTATACCGATATACCAAATCAAGAATTGGACGCTTGCAAGTATTTTTTTTTTGGTATATTGAATTGGTATAATTTAATGATAATAAGCGGTATTATCGCTTTGTTTTTACATTGTGTTGAAGGTATTTCACGGTCGACCACTTTTCTTTACTTTTTCTGATTAACTAATGTTTACAACACTGTTTCATAATATATTTAGCATGCAAATTGTGTTGAGTTACGTTTGTTGATTCTCAGAATTGTTTTCTACACAAATATTACATGCCTAGTGTATAACTATTACACCATTATTCATTTACGATTGACCTGAGTTTACAATACTTTTGCAAAGTTTGACTACCGATTATAGAGGAGACATCAAATGGCTTGTAAACACCTGTAAGTAATTTATATTCATGCTTTTTAATGGCAATTTGCAGCTTATGGCGCTGTTGAACCAGTTAGGCGTGCGACTGAAATCCATTTAAAGTAATTTATATTGAGTGCGACAAATGCGCGACGTATACGTAATATGTATTAATGTTGGGCAAATAAAGACAACAACGAAACAGACATGGATAAGCACACACAGACAGAGAGAGAGAGAGAGAGAGAGACAAAAAGAGAGAGAGGGGCAGACAGTCATTCAGTTGGTCTGAGTGTCGGAATGCGTCGCATGTCATGAACAATTGCAATTTGTATTTTATTTTATTGGTTTATTATTCATTATCAATGGCAGTTGGGTCGTCGCGAATGGGGCTCTATTGAAAGTGAGTTAAATCAACTGTCGCGACATGCTTAAGCCTGGGCAATCAATGGCTCATTGCCTGCGTCAGTCATCAGCCATCGACCATCGAACGTTGAATGTCGAACATCGAACATCGAAGTGTCGCCTGCCCCAAATGGCGACGCTGTAATTAGCTCTGGCTAATCAACAACAATATGCGATAGTATGTGTGTAGTAATACTTGTTCTTCCTCTGCTGCTGCTTCGACTCAGTTATGCAGTCGCAGTCATTGAGTAACTTACTCAATCGATTGCCTGGCCGATGAACTGCGCCGGCCCCAATGGCTTCTGATTGCACTTTTTCTTTTTACAAATGTGTGCGCGTTTGTTCGTGTCTGTGCGTGTTTGTGCCTGTCTGGTGTCGAGTCTGCTGTGCAAAGCGCGCGCACGTGTCCCATTCATCAATGTGTGCGCCTCTCTTCACCCCCCTTCACCCCCCGTCAGTTTTGTGGAGCATAGTCCAAAGTCACTTTGGCCCTGCACTTTGCATAACTTTAATACTATATTTGATTTGTTTCGAGTTTGGGTTTGTTTTTTATGGATGCCTCAGTCAATGCCAGCAACAACATGGCGTCGCCCTCTCCCTCTCTCTTTCTATCTCTCCCTCTCTTTCTCTTATCGCCATCGATCGATCGTTGCCCCACAACGCACGCGCTTCAAGCGTCTGACTGGCGTTCATTGAACGCACTTTTTCAGCGAACCGAGCTGAGAGTATATAGTACTATATTATTATAATTTCGTCACGAAATGTGTAACGCATTAATGTGGGCAATCGCAAATCCATAAAACACTCTCACATATACATACTCAACTGATCAGTGCGATGAGCTCACTTGATACACTCGATCAGTCGATCAGTTGAGTTTGTGTGATTAATGAGCTTAATGAGCTGATCAGCATTTTATAGTTGTAGATTATACTTATTAGAATGTCATTTAGATTTGCCCATTTATATTTTTATCAAACAAACTAGTTTGTTGAAGGCATTTAACACTAACACATCTTGTGGTGCTAAAGGGATAATAGAAAATTCAGAGGATCAGAGTAATAATGAAGAAGTTTTGAAGTTTGGATCATTTTAAGCAATGGTTTCTAAACTATATTTAAAAATTAAGTAAAGTGTTACCTAAATATTCAACATTTCTTTTGAAATCCTAATGGATTTGTGTATATTAAATACTTAAATAAATTCACGTCATTTCGAAAGATCTTTGTACTTAAATGTTTCTTACTTAATTTTTACAAAATCTCTTTCAAATTAATAATTTGTTAATGAAATACCTGCATGAAATAATATTCAGCAAATGTTTTTCAAATTATTGCAACTAAGACTTTTGTAATAATAGTTTAATTAATTTCACAGATCGTTTCTTCATTTTTGAAATTTATCTCACACACTGACTGTATTCAACATTTTATCGAAATATGAGCAAACTTTAAAGCATTTTTATTTGAAATTTGAGTATTTAAGATTTTATCGAATAGCCAATAATGCTCTGCAAATGTTAAGAACTTATTGTAGTTGAGTTGGCAATTGAAATTGCAAGAGTTTGAATCACTTAAATGATGGTTTTCAGATTTAAGACTATTCGAAGGTTCAAACTTTAATTAAAATATTTAATAATTGCGAAGGATAACTAATATATTTTTATTGGATTGATTCTGCATTGTAGCCAATATTTGGTTGCATTTGTGCTACTTTCTAATAAAGTTGAAATGAAGTTTAGTATATTTTGAATGTAATAACGATATACCAAACTTGACATTCGGTATATTTTTGTATTTTTGCAGTATATTACAGCACTGTTTTGCTTTTATTCTTTTGACTAAAACATTATTCAATAATATTTCAATTGAATAAATGATCTTAAGATAGATTAAGTTTTAAGTCATATGGAAAAATTATTTTTTGCTGGCAATATTTAAAATATTTATTACAGACTGCTTTCCGTTTTGATAATATTACATTTTAAGAAATTATTTTATGATAGATTAGTTTTAAGTCATATGATAATATGACTTTTTGTAAGTTAAATTTTTGGATGCTGTTTTGGATGCACAAATGCTTAAATACAGCAATAATTTGTGTATGCATTATAATACTATGAAAGCCAGGCAAGGTAAAGGTAGAGGTAAAGACTGAGGCTGAGGCAGAGGCAGAGTCAGCAGGCAATGACCGAGCTGCGCTGCAGCAGCAGCGATCAATGCACCTTCGCCAAAAGGTGCAACGCCTCGTATAAGACGCGACTCAACTCGAGTTGAGAGTACGTCTGTCTGTCTGTCCGTCCGTCTGTCTGTCTGTATGTGAGTGTGTGTGGTTGTATGTGTTTGTGTGTGTCTGGGCATGCAATGACGCACGAAACGCGATCAGCAGTGCGAGTGAGCCGGTTGAGGTTGAGAGCGAGGCAAAAAGAGGGGACCCAACGACTTGTCGACCAACAAAACTTGACCAACACACACATACGTATGAGGCCATGGCTATTTTTAGACCAGCTGCAACCGCTGACTGCACTGCAACCACTAACCAAGCAGCCAAGCAACCAAGCAACCAACGAACCACGTTCAATTGCCTCGGCCCAGACAAAGTTGCTCAGCGGGGCCGCCGAAACTGAACTGAAACGAACCAAAAGTTCGTTAACTGAACCGACGCAGTTTTTGTTTTTTTTTCGCTTTTTGCGATCAGATTTATGCGTGAGGGCCGCCACAGCGTGTCCAAGTTTAACCCGAGGTCAGCAAGCAAAGCAAAAGCCGAAGCCGAAACCGAGACAAGAAGACAAGACAAGAAAAGGGTGGGCAGCATTACTCCATTGCATTGCATTGGTGCAGGTGGCTCGGCGATCCATGTTACATGCCAATTTAATAGCACTTTTTACACACACCCACACCCATACATACACTCGCACACACGCACCGTCTGCTGTTGAATGCGGATACCTTTTTTTTTCGTTGAGAAAGATACATTTTCGCAACCAGTTGGCGGCCGCTGCGGAAGCGTGGCATATCCACAGCATTTTGTCTTCATCGTTTGCTTATTATTATTGTTCTCGATACCCGGTAGACAGGTGATGCAAGGGCATTCTAATGCTCGGGCTAAGTTCAAAGTGAAGCTCAATTCGATACCTTAAAATAAAATAATTTTCAATTGCATGTCGATAATTGCAACATAGCTTATTTAATTGCACATTTAAGATAATTGCATGCAATTAGAAGTAGTTAATTTGCTATACTTTTTTTTAACTTAAATGTATTGCATATAATTGTTTTTTTTTTGGAATATTGAAACATTCTTAACACATGTTTCATTTTTATGAAAATTTGCAGTTAAGTGCACATTAACGACAATTGCACACAGGTTAATTATCACAATATTCAGTAGAGCGGATCGAAATCTTTTAGCTTGAACACATTGCATATAATTGCACTTCTCTAAAATGTTTTGCGTTATATAATAAATTTGCAGTTTGTGTTGTTTTTGTGTAGAGATTCAGTTAAATGCACAATAGCTGTTAAGTAGCGAGAGAATGACAAATCAGTAACTCAGTTCAAAAGGTGGCCAAATTCGATACCTAAAATATACAAATATGCATGTCGATAATTGCACATCTTGGATAATTGCATACAATTGTATAGAATTTATTTGCTCTACTTTTTTTACCGTTGCATATAATTGCGACAGATGTTTTATTTTTATGACATAATTTGCAATTAAGTGCACATTAAAGATAATTGCACACAGTTCAATTATCACAATTTTCAAACAAATTGCTTTAACTCTTTTAACTTGAAAGCATTGCACATAATTGCAAGTTTCTCAGATGACAAATTTTCAGTTTGTTTTGTTTTTATGTAAAGTTTCAGTTAAGTGCACAATATTTAATAAGTGTCAGTATTTCTCGTTCCAGCAAAAATATTGTTTAAACGCTAAGTTTGTTAGATAGATTCAATTCCAAAATATATTCTTTTACTACACATTGCAGATAATTGCATCACATGCAATTATTGTATTTCTGATCATTGTTAAGTAACCTTGATTCTCTCAGATTAAACTTTAAAAGATCACAATCATATTATTACGGTGTTATGCTAACATTGGCAAACTTTATTTCATATTTTTGACATATTCTCTAAAATTGTGCAATGGGTATTTTGCAGTCAAGTGTGCTCAACTTTGTTGTGCTTGCATTTACGTTCGTCTTGTTGTTTTTGTCGTCTTTCTGTTGCTGTTTTGTTCGTCTCGCAGACAAATTTATGAGCGCTAAGTGAAGGCCAATAAAATCCTTTTTGTCTGGACTCGTTTTTGGGACTCTTCTTCTGCCTATTCTCCCCTTTTTGACTCATTTTCAGCCTTTACAAGGCCCATTAACTTTCGTGCGGTGTCTCTTCACCCTGCTCTCCACCTTTAACTTCTCTCGCTTATCATAAAACAAAGTTTATTTTTATGCTTTTGAAGCACTCAAATCCTTGAGAAAGCTTACGTATGTCACTCACAAAAGGCATTTAATGTCATTCCCATCTGTGTTTGGGTTTCTTTAAAATTCGCCTTTGTTTCTATGTGTCTCTATAAATGTATTTATCTTAAGCTCTTTTTATGAACCTTTTGTTATATTTTTAACGAAAAAATACAATTATGTTTTATTTTTAAAAATAAATTTGCAATGTGGAACCAAATGGTTATTACTTTATTTAAAACTGTTTGTTAATTGTGTTTCAAATAATTTGAGATCTATATAAAATAATTTACAATCTAGAAAATCTAAAAATATTTTCTCTTGGAATTTAAAATGTGTATTTATGCATGCTTCATTTCAACTCTTAAATGTAAAATTGTACACAATTGTGAATCGATGTTGATAATAATGTATTTAAACTTAATAGATCGCTTAGGTTGGAAAAATCTATTGAATAGCGAAAAGTCAGAAGGTTTTAGTACATTATTCGCCTACAACATGTTAAAGTATTTTCTAATCTGGAGTTCCGTAGGATTTTTAGTGGTATTAAATAGATCAACATTCCATGTAACCGATCGTATAATATATATCATATAAATATATATTTCTCAGTGTGTGGCTCATATCACATTCACGAATTTTAAGTGTAGCTTGGCAAATGAAACTAATGGTGAAATCAAATTGTGCCGCATCAAAGCTGTTAATCGGACCCACAAATATCTTTCTTTGCATCTAAGTCTTAATACGATTCTTGATAACTTGAATGTAAGTATTACTTAGAACTTCAAACGGACTTTATCGAATATTTTATCATAGGGAAACTTGAAGCTAATGCGCTTCGACAATGGCTATAAGCCATTTTTCATTGATATAACCTATGATCTCTGCAAGTTTCTGAAGGATCCACAAAATGTCATCGTAATGGCATTTTACAATACGTTTAAAGAGCGGTCCAATATGAATCATACCTGTCCTTATGATGTAAGTGCAAATATTTAAATTATTCTTTAATTATTACTTCGATTATTCCTTTATAGCACGACATTATTGTCGATAAAGTGTGGACTGGAAATCTTGAGCAGGGTTTTGCCAGATTTTTACCAACACCAAATGGCGACTTTGCAATTTTCTTGACTTTTTACACAAATAATAAAGTTTTTTCGCAGATCAATCTCTATTTAAAAAAAACTTAAGGAATAAAGATTTCTTACATTTATAAAAATCAATAAGTTAAAGGTACTCAAAAGAATTGTGTCGACCCAATTTTGTTCTCTCAAACAAGATAAAAAACGAATATGATTAAATGTATTTTCTTTAATTTTTGTAATATTTTGGTATATTTTGAAAGTAATAGTATATCGGTATACCAAATAAAGCATATTATAATATTTTGAAATTTTAAACAACCTTAATTTTTCATTTTACGTTCTAAAATAATATTTTTGTATATTTTAAATGTAGTAGTATATCAATATACCAAATACGATCTAGCCATGTTCGTCTGTCCGTATGAAACACTGGATCTCAGAGACTATAAGAGATAGAGTTCTATTTTTTTTTTTACAGCATTTGTTATGTTTGCACGCAGATCAAGTTTGTTTCAAATTTTGGGCACGCCCCCTTCCGCCCCCGCAAATCAAAAAAATCGAATAACAAGCGTAACTTTAGAGCTAGAGCTGCGTATTTTGTGTGTACAATAATAACTATGGTAGTTGTGATTCCTGAAAATTTGGTTGCGATCAGACAAAAATTGTCGAAGTTATTAAAGAAATACTTTTGTATGGGCAAAAACGCCTACTTACTAGGGGTTTTAGTTTCTTTGGCCGATAATCTGGTATATTATGCCGTCTATGGTATATTTTGAATGTGGTACTATATCGATATAACAAATATACCATTTGGTATATTTTTAGTATGTTTGCAGTATATTCGGTATATTTTGAGAAAATTACGGCAAAATATATTTCTTTTATTTAAAATGCGTAGCGGGTATTTCACAGTCGAGTACACTTTACTGTAGCTTTCTTACTTGTTATGCTTTTGACGCACTCAAATCCTTAATAAACATTACGTATGTCACTCACAAAAGGCATTTAATGTCATTCCCATCTGTGGTTGGGTTTCTTTCAAATTCGCCTTTGTTTCTATGTGTCTATATAAATGTATTTATCTTAAGCTCTTTTTTATGCACATTTTGTTATATTTTTAACGAAAAAATACAATTATGTTTTATTTTTAAACATAAATTTGCAATGTGGAACCAAATGGTTATTACTTTATTAAATACTGTTTGTTAATTGCGTTTCAAATAATTTGAAATCTATATAAAATAATGTGTACAATCTAGAAAATCAAAAAATATTTTCTCTTGAAATTTAAAGTGTGTATTTATGCATGCTTCACTTCAACTCTTAAATGTTAAATTGTACACAATTGTGAATCGATTTTGATAATAATAATAATACTTAATAGATCGTATAGGTTGAAAACATCTTTTGAATAGCGAAAAGTCAGAAGGTTTTAGTACATTATTCGCCTACAACATGTTAAAGTATTTTCTAATCTGGAGTTCCGTAGGGTTTTTAGTGGTATTAAATAGATCAACATTCCATGTAACCGATCATATAATATATATCATATAAATATATATTTCTCAGTGTGTGGCTCATATCACATTCACGAATTTGAAGTGCAGCTTTGCAAATGAAACTTATGGCGAAATTAAACTGTGCCGCATCAAAGCCGTCAATCGCACTCACAAATATCTTTCTTTACATATAAGTCTTAATACGATTCTTGACAACTTGAATGTAAGTATTTCTTAGAACTTTAAACGGACTATATTGCGAATTTTGTCGTAGGGTAATCTGAAGCTAATGCGCTTCGACAATGGCTATAAGCCATTTTTCATTGACATAACCTATGATATATGCAAGTTCCTGAAGGATCCACAAAATATCTTCGTAAAGGCATTTTACAATACGTTTAAAGAGCGGTCCAATATGAATCATACCTGTCCTTATGAAGTAAGTGCACATATTGAAATGTTATTTTCTTATTACTTCGATTATTCGTTTATAGCACGACGTTATTGTTGATAAAGTGTGGACTGGAAATCTAGAGTAGGGTTTTGGCAGATTTCTGCCAACACCAAATGGCGACTTTGCACTTCTCTTCACTCTTTACATGAATAATAATGCTTTTGCGCATTTTAATCTCTATTTAAGAAAGACTTAGATAATACAAATTTCATGCATTTTATGAAATCAATAAGATAAAGTTTTCAAAAGAATTGTCTCAACAAAATTAATAACATTACGACGAAATTTTTATTTTATTCAAATAATAATATTTTGGTATATTTTGAAAGTAATATGATATCGATATACCAAATAAAGCATATTATAATATTGGTTTTGTTATATTAATAACATTTTGAAATTTAAAACAATCTTGAGTTTTCCTTTTAGGTTCTAAAATAATATTTTGGTATATTTTAAATGTAATAGTATATCAATATACCAAATATAACTTTTGGTATATTGTAATGTTTTTTTGTACATTAATTTGGTGTATTTTACCAAGAAAATCACTTTCTCAGGATCAAATACCGATATACCAAATATTGTTTACAGTATATTACGGTATTTTAATTATTTGGTATATTTTTACGTTAATGTCACGCTTTCAAAGTCAAATAAATATACAACAAAAATACCAACTTCAACGTTTTTTGTATTTAAAGTGTATTTATTATTGTACAGACTTCAGATATAATATTTCCTAATTGATGTCAACAAACTGAGATTAATATGTTCGAGCGAAGCGTCAACATTAAATGCGAATTTTTATGCATTACTTAAACAGATAAATGCGAATATAAATCCATCAACAATCAATTCAAATCGGTATTTTTTTTATCAAATATAGTATTAGCGCTTAATGTGTTTTGAGATAATTTAAAATGAAATGCCAACGCATAATTATATGTACAAATATTTCTCAGTTAAGCGAAAAGCGATTAGTTTTAAATTCATTATTAAACTGCGAGATGTTGATGTACAAACTACTCTGGAGTTGCATGGGATTTGTTATGGTAAATTTTCGTATTTTATTTTTGACTAATGCTAATTACATTCAGAACCTTTTTAGTGCACGGCTCATGTGACTTTTACGAATTTGAAGTGCACCTTTTTGAATGAGAGCTTGGGTGAGTTCAAAATTTGTCGCATTAGAGCCGTCAATCGCACACACAAATATATTTCGATTTATTCAAAACCCAAAATCATACTTGATGATATAACTGTAAGTATTATTACTGAAAAAATCATATAGACTATGATATAATGAATTTCTTTGAAGGGTAATATGAAAATAATGCGCTATGATTATGGATATAAGCCTTTCTTTATTGACATAACAATTGATGTTTGCAAGTATCTGAAGAATCCACAGAATGTCATTGTCACGACATTCTACAACACATTTAAGAAAATGTCCAATATAAATCATACTTGCCCCTATAAGGTAAATGAAAATAATTCTAAAATTGATTCCTAATATACGATTTATTCATCTTTTTTTGTCTATAGCATGATGTTATTGTTGATAAAGTGTGGACTGGAAATCTCGAAAATGATTTCAGCAGATATTTACCCATACCAAATGGCGATTATGCAATCTATTGCACTTTTAATGTTTCTAATGTTGAACTCGTCAAAATATTTATTTATGTACGAAAAAGTTGAGTTGCATTTATCAATTCAATACTAACTCACAAATCTAATATTAATGACAAAATATATTAAATTCATTTTATAATTAAAGAACTTTAAGTTTATTTTTGTGCAATTAACAAGTTAACTTTCCGTGAAAAACATCTAAATTTGAATTTGATTGTTTATACTATTTTATCCAATATTTGTATGTGGTTTTAAAAAACTGTATTTTCATTATTTGGTTTATGTGTTGTGAAAGAGCATGTTTAAAATATTTGTGTCAGTTTTTGCCATAGGATTTCTAATGGTGAGTAGGAATTGATATTTGGAGTGTTCTTAAGCTCTTATATTTTGTAGTCCACGGCTCACGTGACTTTCACGAATCTTAAGTGCGGCTATAAGAATAAATCCATAGGACAGTTTCATCATTGCGATATTAAGGCCGTTAATCGTACCCACAAGTATGTTTCAGTATATGGAAGACACAACATGAGAAACATTAATAATGCTACAGTGAGTGTTAGCATAAGTTTTACGGTAACTAATCCATAAATTCCTGATATTATTATAGGTAAATATAAAGCTAATGCGTGACAACCATGGCTATAAGCCCTACTTCTTTAACTTGACTTTTGATGGCTGCAATTATATGAAGAATCAAAAGAGTCCTTTTATCAATCTGTTCTACAAACCTTTGAAGGAGACTTCGAGTTTTAATCACTCTTGTCCCTATGGTGTGAGTAGAGAGTATAAACATGAATTGAATATTCTTCCAGAAGATATTTAACATATTATAGGGATATTGTGATATGATCTGCAAATCTTATTGAATATTCAAAAATATTTGAAATTAATTATATTTTTGGATTGACAAAGACAAATTTTCCCTCATAATTCATATTGTAAATACTTTATTTATTTCCCCACAGGAAGAGATCATTGTGGACAAACTGTGGACTGGAAATCTTGAGGTAGACTTTCTCAAATATTTGCCTATATCAAATGGCAACTATGCGATATTTTTCACTATTTACGTTTACAATGTTGAGCTATGTTATGTGCACATTTATTTACAAGTAATGAATTAAATGAATAAAGATAGCAATAGTGTATCTATCCCTTTTTACAGCGTAGCTATCAGAAACTCATTTTAGATAGAACTAAGATAAGTATAATTACTATATAATATTATTACTGTGTTTGAACACCGTAAAATGTGATTGCGAAATGAAATTACAACATTTTGAGTCGAGCATATAGTAGTTTAATTTTGATATTACCAATAACATGTCGAAATTTGTGTTGTTCTGTTGCTCATTTGGTTTTCTAGCGGTAAGCAAAGCTTTATTATGCAATCTATAAAGTTCTCAAACATTCATTCTAGTGCATTATGGGACACGTGACGTACACGAATTTAAAGTGTATCTTGAGGAATTCAACTGTAATTGCCTTTCAGCACTGTTACATCAAGGCTGTCAATCGCACACACAAATACATCGCATTGCACATCAATAACTACTCAAGAGATGTATTGAATGTGTCGGTAAGTAACTCAATAACTGCACATTATAATCGATAGAAGTTTTTCATAGTTGAGTTCCAGATGAACATCAAGGTGTTGCGTTTTAACCATGGCTATAAGCCATTCTTTTTTGACATAACCTTCGATGCCTGCAAGTATATGAAAACCCAAAACGATCCCATTGTTAATCTGTTCTTTAATTCATTCAAACATGCTTCCAATTTGAATCACACTTGTCCATTCAATGTAAGTAATTAACTCTGAAATTATTAATTAAATAATGGAACTTGTTTTCTTTAAAGCATGATATCATTGTGGATAAACTTTGGACGGGAAATCATGAAGCAGATTTCCTTAAATATCTTCCAGTGCCCAATGGCGATTATATGCTTCCATTCACCGTATATAGCAATAATTTGGAATTGCTCACGATACAAGTGTTTGTGCATTTAACCACTTAAATAAACAGCGGGTACAGATTGAGTACTTTTTATTGTGATTAAATCGGTTGTCATTTAATTTAAGCCGATCTCAATCTTAATACGCTTCATTGCTGTAATAATTAAAACCAAATTCAAATGAATTGGTTTGTTTATGACTTTTGCCGAAGAACATTTAGTATTATACACAATTTAACACCAGCATGTTGAGATCATCACTATTCTGTTGCTCAGTAGTTTTTCTAGCAGTAAGTAGAGATTGAACATATAATGAATAATAAAAAGAAAATCATCAACAATTCTTTAGTGCATCATGGCTCATGTGACCTTCACAAATCTAAAGTGCATCAGCAACAATCTTTCCCTTGTAGAGTTTCAGCATTGTCGTATTAAAGCCGTTAATCGCACTCACAAATACATCACCATTCATCTTCAAAATCACATGAAAAATATAAATTCTGCCATGGTAAGTTTTGGAATCAAGTGCGTAATATTCTCTGATAACAGTATTTTATTTAACAGTTGAATATAAAAGTGCTCCGTTTTAATCATGGTTATAAACCCTTTTTCTTTAACCTTAACTTCGATCCCTGTCTGTATTTGAAGAACCCAAATAATCCTGTTATCCACCTGTTCTTAAAGGCCGTAAGACAATCCTCCAATCTGAACCACAGCTGTCCTTATGATGTATGTTAAACACTATGTTCTTATATGTTACTCTGTGACTAACATTACTTTCTTTCCCTCTCTTTAGCATGATATCATTGTAGACAAATTGTGGACTGGAAATCACGAGACAGATTTCCTTAAATATCTTCCGGTACCGAATGGCGAATATGTGCTCATCTTTACGGCTTCCATTTCCAACTATGAACTGATATCTGTCCACACATTTCTGCAAGTAACTGGTTAAAACTGGATATAACAAGTAAGAAAACTACCGTTGAGTGGACTCAACTTTAAGACACCCGTTACCCACTTCATTAAAACAGTACGATATAATGGTTCAAATATACAAAATTAATATAATACAAAATACTAAAATATACCAAAGGCTATGCTTGATATTATTAAATAATTTTGTTTATTTTAAAAGTATACCAAACTATTATACTGGGAAGATACTAAAATATACTAAATGCTATACTTCATATTATTAAATAATTTTGTTTATTTTAAAAGAATACCAAACTATTATACTGGGAAAATACCAAAATATAACAAAGGATATACTTGATATTATTAAATAATTTTAATTATTTTAAAAATATATCGTACTAATATACTGCGAAAATACCAAAATTTACCAAAGTCTATATGCAAAATATGTCAGATTGTCTTCCAATGCAGCTACCCTATAAGTAGCTGCTATGAAAATCTCTTTTGTAATAGTGAAAGAGAAAAGAGTGAGTTAGTCTGCAAATTTAAGTACAATATTAAGGTATTTACAATATTACTAATTATGTACCCATCTTTACCGCTTCCATTATAAATTATGAACTGATATCTTTCCACACTTTTCTGCATGTAACTGCGGAAATCCGGATATAACGAGTTAGAAAGTTACAATCGAGTGTGCCCGACTATGAAATACCCGCTACTCATTATCAATGAAGCCAAAAACAGTATTATTATTTTAAATATATCAAATTAATATACTGAAAAATACGAAAAATATACTGCATATTATATTTGGTATATCAATATACTAGAGTACAAAATATGCCAGATTGTCATCAAAAGTAGCTACTCTTTTGTAAAAGTGATAGAGAAAAATTCTTCTATCTGTTAATTTAAATCCAATATGAAGATAATTGTAATATTAATACGCGAATGTTAATTATCCAAATATGTTATTCGAGCTTCAATTTGATGAACTCATTAATAGTTTGGCAAATAAAAAAATATTCAGTATTAGCTGAAATTTAACATTAGCATGTTGAGAACGCAATTGTTTTGGTGTACAGCGGGTTTTATAGCGGTGAGCAAAGATTAATCAGAATATCCTACAGAAAATATAGAATGTTTAAACATTATTTCTAGGGCATTATGGGTCACGTCATGTTCACGAATCTAAAGTGCGTTACCCATAATAAAACCATTGTTGAGTTTCAGAGCTGTGAAATCAAAGCCTTTAATCGAACCCACAAGTATATAAATATTCATGCGAAAAATATAAATGGGAAGAATGTAACGAATGCCATAGTAAGTAATGTACTAAAATTATAAATTAAACATCTAATGTCCGAGAGTGCTTTAAGGCCCTCATCATATATTTAATTTGAATTATCTAAAAAATGAACATAAGATATATATAGATACATATATTTTATTATTACCAACTGACAACTATAATTCAAGTGTCTTAAAAGCCTCTTGTTTTTTATGTAAAACAACGTCACTCTTGGGTAAAGGGTTAAGGGAATAACCATTTCATAATTAACCTTTTTTGGAACAGGTCAATATGAAGTTGCTGCGATTTAATAATGGATATAAGCCATTCCTTGTTAACGTTACCTTCGATGTCTGCAAATTTTTAAAGAACCAAAATCATCCCATTGTCAATCTAATCTTCAAACCAATAAAGTCATATACCAATTTGAACCATTCTTGCCCTTATAATGTATGTGAAAAAACGAATTAGTAATATTTTAATAATACTAAAATTCTATTAAATAATGCACTCTCTTTTTAATATATAGGATGATATCATTGTGGACAAATTCTGGACGGGAAATCATGATGTTGAGTTCCTCAAATATCTTCCGATACCAAATGGTGATTACATTCTCGCCATCACTCTTTACGTTAACAATACTGAACTGATATCTACCTATACTTATGTACGGTTAACTTCATAAAAGAGCGAGAGAAAGAGAGGGATTATCATAATTACAAATATATTAATATGTGTAAATAACGTAAAATGAGTTAGATATTTGTGTTTTGTGCTGTTTTATAATTTAAATAAATTCAAGCTTTTAGTTTTAAATAAAATTTAACAATACGATGTCGAAATCAATAAGGTTCATAGCCTCATTGAGTTTTCTAGTGGTAAGTTTAAAGTCTAGTTATTGATAATCTAACAAGTAAGAAAGTTACAGTCGAGTGTCCTCGACTGGGAGATACCCGCTACCCATTTTGAATAAAAGCAAAATATTGCGGTATTATTTTCAAAATATACCGAAAATACTACAAATATACCAAATGGTATATTAGGTATATCGATATGGTACCACGTTCAAAATATACCACAGACATCACAATATACCAGATTGTCGAATTAATCAACTCAGACCCCCAGTAAGAAGGCGTTTTTGGCCATACAAAGGTATTTCTTTAATACCTTTCACAATTTTTATCTGATCGCAATCAAATTTTCAGGAATCACAACTACTATAGTTGTTATTGTATATATCGCAGCTCTGGCTTTAAATTTACGCTTGTTATTCGATTTTTATACCCGCTACCCATAGGGTAGAAGGGTATTATAACTTTGTGCCGGCAGGAAATGTATGTAACAGGTTGAAGGAGGCATCTCCGACCCTATAAAGTATATATATTCTTGATCAGCGTCAACAGCCGAGACGATATAGCCATGTCCGTCTGTCCGTCTGTGTGTCTGTCCGTCCGTCCGTATGAAACACTGGATCTCAGAGACTATAAGAGATAGAGCTATAATTTTTTTTCGACAGCATTTGTTATGTTTGCACGCAGATCAAGTTTGTTTCAAATTTTTGCCACGCCCACTTCCGCCCCCGCAAATCAAAAAAATCGAATAAAAAGCGTAATTTTAAAGCTAGAGTTGCGAATTTTGGTATATACAATATATACTATAGTAGTTATGATTTCTGAACATTTGGTTGCGATCAGATAAAAATTGTCGAAGTTATTAAAGAAATTCTTTTGTATTGGCAAAAACGCCTACTTACTGGGGGTCTTAGTTACTTTGTCTGACAATCTGGTATATTGTGCCGTCTATGGTATATTTTGAATGCGGTACTATATCGATATACCACATATACCATTTGGTATATTTTTTAGTATTTTTGTAGTATATTCGGTATATTTTGAGAAATATACCGCAAAATATATTGCTTTTATTCAAAATGGGTAGCGGGTATCTCACAGTCGAGTACACTCGACTGTAGCTTTCTTACTTGTTTTGATTTGCGGGGGGGTAAGGGGGCGTGGCAAAAATTTGAAACAAACTTGATCTGCGTGCAAGCATAACAAATGCTGTCGAAAAATTATAGCTCTATCCCTTATAGTCTCTGAGATCCAGTGTTTCATACGGCCGGAAGGACAGACAGACAGACGGACAGACACACAGACGGACATGGCTAGACCGTCTCGGCTGTTGATGCTGATCAAGAATGTATATACTTTATAGGGTCGGAGCTGGCTCCTTCTACCTGTTACATACATTTCCAGTCGGCACAAAGTTATAATACCCTTCGACCCTATGGGTAGCGGTTACGATATGATAAAAATAGTTTTGTATGGGGAAAAATGCCTTCTATGCATGTATTGTATGTATGCTTAAACGTATATACATGTTCGCCTCTATATTTGTATCTGTATGCATAGAGGCACTGCGATAATATTTTGAGACTATTACCGCAATATTTTGCTTTTATTCAAAATGGGTAGCGGGTATCTCACAGTCGAGCACACTCGACTGTAGCTTTCTTACTTGTTTTTTAAATATACCAAACTAATATACTGGGAAAATACCGAAATATACCAAAGGATGTTGGTATTATCAAATGTAACTGCTTAAATCCGGATATAACAATTTATAAAGTTACGCTCGAGTGTGCCAGACTACGAGATACCCGCTACTCATTTTCAATGAAGCCAATAACAATATTATTATTTTAAATATACAAAATTAATATACTGAAAAATACTAAAAATATACCAAATATTATATTATATTTTATATATTTGGTATATGGAAATACTATAGTAAAAAATATGCCAGATTGTCATCAAAAGTAGCTACTCTTTTGTAAAAGTGATAGAGAAAAGTTATTCTATCTGTTAATTTAAATCCAATATGAAGATAATTGCAATATTAATACGCGAATGTTAATTATCCAAATATGTTATTCGAGCTTCAATTTAATGAACTCATTAATAGTTTGGTAAAGAAAAGAATATTTAGTATTAGTTGAAATTTAACATTAGCATGTTGAGAACGCAATTGTTTTGGTGCACAACGGGTTTTATAGCGGTGAGCAAAGAGTGATCAGAATATCCTACAGAAAATATAGAATGTTTATTCTAGGGCATTATGGGTCACGTCATGTTCACGAATCTAAAGTGCGTTACCCATAATAAAACCATTGTTGAGTTTCAGAGCTGTGAAATCAAAGCCTTTAATCGAACCCACAAGTATATGAATATTCATGTGAAAAATATAAATATGAAGAATGTTACGAATGCCATAGTAAGTAATGTACTAAAATTATAAATTAAACATCTAATGCCAGAGAGTGTCTTAAAAGCTTCTCGTTTTTTATATAAAACACCGGCACTCTTGGGTAAAGGGTTAAAGGGATAACCATTTCATAATTAACCTTTTTTGGAACAGGTCAATATGAAGTTGCTGCGATTTAATAATGGATATAAGCCATTCCTTTTTAACGTTACCTTCGATGCCTGCAAATATTTAAGGAACCTAAATAATCCCATAGTCAATCTAATCTTCATACCCATGAAATCATATACCAATTTGAACCATTCTTGCCCTTATAATGTATGTGAAAAAACGAATTAGTAATATTTCAATAATACTAAAATTCTATTAAATAATGCACTCCCTTTCTAATATATAGGATGATCTCATTATGGACAAATTCTGGACGGGAAATCATGAAGTTGAGTTCCTCAAATATGTTCCGATACCAAATGGTGATTACATTATCGCCTCTACTCTTTACATTTACAATACTGAACTGATGTCTACCTATACTTATGTACGGTTAACTTCATAAGAAAGAGAGAGGGAGAGAGATCAATCAATAATAATCATAATTACAAATATATTAATATGTTTAAATACCGTAAAATGAGTTAAATATTTGTGTGTTTCCGTTGTTTTACAATTTAAATAAATTCAAGCATTTAGTTTTCAGTAAAATCTAACAATACGATGTTGAAATCAATAAGGTTCTTAGCCTCATTGAGTTTTCTAGTGGTAAGTTGAAAGTTTATTTTTTTGTCAAAAATTGTCAAATATTCATTATAGTGCATCATGGGACACGTGACGTTCACGAATCTAAAATGTTTCACTAGGAATAGCACAATAGCTAAATTTCAGCATTGTCAAATCAAAGCCGTCAATCGCACCCACAAATATATTGCAGTCCGCATAAATAACTATACGAAAAATCTGTATAATTTTACTGTGAGTATGCTCTATAAAATCCTTAAAATCTTAAAGCAGCTTAAGTTTGTTTGCAGTTGAATATTAAATCATTGCGATTTGACAATGGCTATAAACCATTCTTTTTTGACGTAACTTTTGATGCCTGCAAATATTTAAAGGACCCAAAGCATGCCATCGTCAATATGTTTTTCAAATCATTAAGGACATCCTCCAATCTGAATCATAGTTGTCCTTATAATGTATGAGTTTAATATACTTATTTTATATTTATTTACGCTAAATTCTTTGGTTTTCTTTAGCATGATATCATTGTGGACAAGTTGTGGACTGGAAATCTTGAGGATGACTTTCTCAAATATCTACCAATACCAATTGGCGAATATAATCTAATATTTACATTATTCATTCATAATTATGAACTGTTCTCAATTCATGTTTTTATGCATTTAAGTAAATAAAAAAAAGCGAAATTCTACTATTCGTTTAAAACATTTAAATACCGGAAAATGTGATTGGAAAAGAACACAAAATGCAAATTTTAAATTGTGGTTTAATTTATAACTGAATACAAGTTTTTTGAGATCATTATTTTAAGCTATTTGTTGCGTTTGCTAATACTAAAATATACCGTAATCTGTGTTTTGTATATCGATATAATATTTCGTTCAAAATATACCATATTGTATACTAACTTTATTAAAATATACCAAAGACTTTCTTTGATATATCGATATACTTCCTTAAATAATTTCTAATATTGTCATCGTAACGAAATTTTTAGAAGTCAAAAATACCCTAGTTATTATTCTATGAACCAAAAAATATGGATAACAGGTAGTATAATTGTATTACTTATAGTGCAAAGCGCTTTCTCGACAGACAAACGTTAAGCTAAGGCGGTATAATCATTTCATAAACCTTATTTTGTTCATACAACCTTTTGAAAGTACCTAATCTAATTGTTAACATGATCTTTGACACTTTTAAGGATTACAGCAATCAAAACATACCTGTTTCTATAATGTAAGTGATGTTATTTCTCTTCTACTTCATTTCAATGAAAATAAGCTCTCTTTGATTCATGGCATGATATTATTCTTATTAAGTTTTGGACTTGAAATCATAATTATGCTAATGCCTATTGGACAATATGCCGTATATATAAAAAAATTTCTATATAAAATAGAGTTGTTCTTTACTTGAGTGTACATAATTAAATATTAAGCACATGCCTTGGCCACATTATTTCAAGAACGCCAGTTTCTACATTTTGCAAATGCTGTCTCATTAATTATAAATTAAATATGTATATGTATACATATTTATTTTTTGGTGTGTAGCTTCATTCGCGTTTCTGTCTGATGTTTTTCCCTAATGACCCAGAATGCGAAATTGTGTCTTACCTCCTAACCCAAAGGCACTTAAGCGTATCCCTTGAGCGTGCCAAGCAGTCAAAGCCAAAGCCAAGTCATCCAAGTCAAATGGCAACTGAAACGGAAGCTAATCGTTTGGGTAAATAGTTTACCCTGGACAACAGAGCTACCTACCTAAGCTTCGGTTGTCTGTTGAATTGCTTAACGAGCAGAGAGATTCTAGCAGAAGGATGTGGACTTTGTGGCTTTGTCGTTTAGCCTGTCGGATTATAAATGATATGACAGGTGTTGCGGCAAATGCTCAGCTTTAGCTTAGAGAACAGCATTGCAGCATTTGCTATTTGTATTTGCAAGGGCATAAAACTGAATTTGGGAATCCATCTAGCAATTGATAAATTCGAATGAATGTAATAGCATGTCGATATACCAAATAAAGCTTTTAGTATAATTAAATATTTTTTTACTATATTAATTTGGTTTAAAATCCATATATCAAGTGAAAAACTCGAATGAATGTAATACTATATCGATATACCTAATATGGCCTTCGGTATATTTTGGTATTTTTCAGTATATTAATTTTGTATATTTGAAAAATCGAGTTATCAATTGATTATAATAGTATATCAATATACCAAATAAACCATTCGGTATTTTTTAGTATAATAATTTGGTATATTTTAAGAATAATTGGACATACATCTATCAATTGATAAGATTTAATGAATAGTATATCGATATACCGAATATAACTTTTGGTATATTTTGATATTTTTTCAGCATATTGATTTGGTATATTTTAAGAGTAATAGTACATTGTTTTGCTTTTATTAAAACTGGATAGAGGGTATCTCACAGTCGAGCATACTCGTCTGTAGATCTCTTACTTGTATTTGAAAATCAACTATCAATTGATGAACTCACATTTGAACATTAAGTATAAAAAATTTTAGTTTTGAAGAGCTTATTAGATAGATTAATTTTAATGTTTCCCATTTGTATATTATATGTATAATCAGATTTGCAACAACTAAAAAACGTGCCTTTGATAATTCATTGCAATACTTATTATTTTTATTTACACAGATTTTAAAGCGACAAAACTGTATTGGAAATCCAACTATTAATTCATTAATTGACCCTTACTAATAATGTCGGATTGGGAAGACTCAAAACAGTATACCCAATTCAACTAATTAAGACAATAAATTGTAGTTCTGTGATTTGAAGGGCATAAAGGCTGTATTGAAAATACAAACTATCAGCTGATAAACTCGCCTTTTGATAATTAAGACAATCGATGACAGCTTTGAGCAGCTTGTTGCAAGGATTGACTTTTCAAAATATTGAATGGCACAATTCAATTGTTCCCTTCGATAATTATGAAAATCAATTGCAATTTAAAAAAGCTTGTTGATGAATTTGCATTTACCAAATTACCATTTATATTTGCACAGATTGGAAGGGCTCAAAACAATATTATAAATTCGACCATCAATTGATAAACTCGCCTTCAATAATTGAAATAATGAATAACTTGTTGCATGGGTTCATTTTAATATTTCGCAATTGTAATTAGAATGATTTGAAGCGCAGAAAAAAGCACTAGATAGAATCTCGACTTTGATAATTTAATTTCTAATTTCTAAGAACTTGAAGGGCTTAAGAACCAGCTATAAACTGATAAAGCGTTCTCTTAGATAATTAAGACAATCGATTGCAGTTGTGAGTGGATTCAATGAGGCGGCAAGCGGCGAATGCAATGGCCATAAGGACATTCCAGCTGACATGTTGTAAGCATATTGCGGCATAGCCCTTTACTGCTTACTACCAACTACCAACTGCCAACTGCCAGCGGCTCGTTAGACTCTTGGCCATGGCAAGCTCAAAAAAATACGAAAAAGTGCAAGCGGCAACTACAAAGAAGACGGCCAACGAGAGAAGACGACGACATCGTCAGAGTCGGAGTCAGAGACGGAGATGGAGATGGAGAGGAAGACGTCGGCGTATCTGGTACACTGATAGCAGCGCAGTTCGGGGCGGCAAACCTCACAGAGGTTGCCTCCAGTGGCAGCGTCAGCGGCAGCGGTGTGTTGCATAGTGGGTTGAAATCGACACTGACACACGCACAGATGTGTCGCAACGCTTTGAAGTTGTCGTTTTCTGTTTTTGTTTTTTATTTTTTTTGTGAAGTTTGAGCTGCGCTTTTCGGTGCCGCCGCGTTTCGAATTGCAACAGAGAGAGAGAGAGAGAGAGCAAGGCAAATGAGCAACGAAGCGTTGTCTCTGCTGTACCTTTCCCCTCTTCCCTTGCCTTTCTGTTGTGGTGTGTGTTAATTGCATTAAAATGTTTGTAATTGCAATGCAACCTGCAAACTGCTGCAGTCTCTTATCATCCCCGTTCAAATCTGTGCACATTCAAACAAATACCATAGATGCCGATGCCATCGTCGGCTGCCCCAATGAAAGACGCCATTCGTGTCGCAACTATAATTGCCATAATAACATAATATCAGAGCAGTCGACAGGACAGTTGCATAGTCGAAAACCCCATCCCCCTCCTCATCCTTCTCCTCCTGCCACAAGAAACCACAAGCCAGAACAAAGCGAAGGTGTCGTTTATTGTCGCCGCTCTACAGACGCCGATAAATGAGCTCAAGCTGGAAGTGGAGCTGGAGGTTACACTTGGGCAAATTTTATGGCCCCAACTATTACTTGAATTGTGGCGGAAGTAATAATGTCTTAAGTCTATCATAAACAACGGGGCGCATTGAAAGCAAATTGAGAAATTAAGCTCAATAAAAGTTACACTTAAACGTATAATTTTAATGCTGCACTATGAATTAAATTTATTTAATTGCTTAATTAAGGGCTTAAGAAAATTATTTTATATACGAGTGCTTTTACATTTTTATAAGAATTGTAGAATGGAAAAAGGCAGAAAGTTCTTATAATTCAAAAGAATAATATTTAACTTTATTAGCGAGGAAACTATCTTGATAATTATTGACGATCTAAGGAAAGTGACAGAGGAATTGCTCTTAAAATTATACCAAAAGACATAGAAAGAGCGTTTACCTAAAGGAACTTCCTACTGTTTTGGTATACATTTTTTAAACAATAACTCTAAATTATGTAATGAACCAAAAAAGGTTTGTATATCAAAGATTCACAATTATGTATATGAATATAGTTATAATGGGAATCAATAGAGTTCTGAATATTAGACCAATCTTTTTTCCATAAAAAGAAACAGTCTCCACCATTTAAAACAATATAACGGATTCTAATATCAATTTGAGCATATGATATTACTGAATTCGTTATATTGTTATTTTCGTACTGAGAAAAATTGTATTTATTATCATCATTTTGAAATATGATAATCGATAATTCTACATACAATAACATAAATTTACATTTATAATAGAATGTGTTTCATTCTTTCAAATAGTTCGATACTATATGCATATATATATTTTTTTGTGTATTTTTTGTTTGGATTTGTAATAGAAAATAAAAAGTATGAAATGCATTTCTTAATCTAACAGATTAATAATGATCTAGAATAACTAATTTAAGGAACATCGTATAAAAGGCTTAAAGGGCTTTTATAATATATTCAGCAACTTTTTTGAACTTAAACTTTTATTTAAATTTATTTGACATATTGAGCTATAAATAAAATTGTTTGCAAAACCCAACAATATTATTAACAGAACAGATATTCACAATCCTCTCATTGCTTGGAGTCTTACTTTCACAAATTTGTTTACATTTTAATTGGGTCGACCATTTCTGCAAGTGTACGAGACCTATTCCTATTCCCTGACATCATATCTGCCCAATACGGTCAACGCGACGCGACGTTGAGAGATAAATGCGATGCGTCAGCGTCAGCGACAGCGACAGCATCTCAGGCAGCAAGAGGTGCCATTTTTCTCATGACCAACGAAGCAAGGAAGCAACTTGGCAGCAAAGCGAAAGAGAAGTGTGGAGAGAGGAGAATGGAGAGAAGTGGAGAGAAAGGCTAGCTTGAAGCTTGGTAACCGATGACAGCAGCCGCAGCAGCAGCAGCAGAGGATTGCTTGGCTGGTTGACTTTTCCGCATGTTTGGACTGTCTGGAGACTCGGTCGGACTGTCTGTCTGTCTGTCTGTCCGTCCGTCCGTCTCTCTGTCTGTCCGTCTGCTCGTTCATTTCATTTCATTTGGAGTCTGTTGCGCTTACTTCACGTTCACTAGTTATCTCTTGTCGTAGTGCTCTCTATTTGGTGTTGTTGTCTGGCCTTTTGCACACACACAAAGAGAAAGAGAGACAACTCACCTCAGTTCAGCTGCGCCCCAGTTGCCTCGCCCCCTTCCCCTGTCCCCTGCCTCGTCCCGCTCGCCCGTCTGCCTTGTTTGTCAAAGAGAAACAGTTAAATGCCAGTTTACCAGTTAAATCGGAATCAAAGCGAAAACAATGACACACTGGCAGCAGACCTCCCCTTCATTGTGGGGAGAGCGTGAGCTGAACCCGACCTGCTTGCCAAACAGCAAGTGAAGTAACAACAACAACAACAACCACGCGCAGCAGCAGCAACAGCAACAACAATAAAAAAAATCGTCTAGACACAGACTAGACTCCATAAAAATAATTATTATCGGTTGCAATTTCTGTGCCTGTGCCTCGACCGCTGTCTCCTCTTCTACTCCCCGTTCCCTCTCTTTCTCTCTCTATCCTCTGATTCAAGCATTCGGTTTGATTCGCTTCGGGTTTACCCACTGAGGGAATCGTTGAACGTCATCGCATCGCATCGCAACGTTTGGTTTCATCTGCTTCACATTACGATTGCACTTTTTATCGCTAAACTCTCTACTCTTTCACAGCTTGATTGACTCCCTAGAATAGAGTTTGACGAGCGAGGTAGCTGAGCCATGAAATACCCTGCAATTAGCTCGAAGAGTGCGATAGCCACTTTGTCGCAGAGCAGCAATTAAATTTGTATTTATTCTCATTGCAAGTCTGCAGACTGGAGCATTTTATTGCCCTAGAATTTACAGCAGTCTGAGAAAGCTTTTTTGTTTCTTTTCAATCGCGATACGCTATCACCAACAAGATAAATTAATGGAAACTTAGTTTACTATTTAATTGATGTTTAAATACTAATAATATAATCCGCTTTCGGCCTAGCTTTGTTGTATTATTTTAAATAATCTTTGCTCCTTCTTGGTTGAATAATTGCTGCAATTTATTGCTCGTCAAATATATCTTTAGAAGCTTTCAAGACTTTTACTCATACATTTCTCTATATCTAAGGTCTATATTATGGTTTTATTTTCTTTCGAACCAATTTTATCAAAAATCTTAGTTGTTTTTCCAACACAAAAAGTGCTGACACGCTTTCCCACATTATTTTAAAAGAAACCTAGCTATTTTTTATATAGCTTAAGTGTACTCTTTTATTTTGTATAATCGTATTTGTTTACTTTCTCCTTTCTAAAGTCAATTTTAAATTCCTCAAGGTTTTTAGTTTTCTCTTCATCGTTCTATTTCTGTAACTAAAGTTTGGATAGTGGTATAAATTTATTTAAAGCAAGTTAATGCAAAAGTGGTTTGAAATTTAATAGTTGCTAATGCTGTGTAAATTATAATAAATCTTATTTCTAAGATAATTTTTAACATAGCTTTTATTTTGTAATCTAATTTATTTCGTATTTTTAAGTATTGTGTTGCACAAATGTAAATCCAAATTTTTTTTAATCGCTTTCGAATCATATTAATGCCATATTGTTTTACCACTTAAATTTCTGGTAATGTTGTTTAAATTCTACAAATATATTTTCTTTACTTTATTATTTTAGCATTAATTTTATTTTAAAGAGATTAAAAGTGATGTCTAATATAATGAAAAACAAGCAAAACAAGTCGAGTACACTCGACTGTGAGATACCCGCTACCCATTTTGAATAAAAGAAACATATTTTGCGGTATTTTCTCAAAATATACCGAATATACTGCAAAAATACTACAAATATACCAAATGGTATATTTGGTATATCGACATAGTACCGCATTCAAAATATACCATAGACGGCACAATATACCAGATTGTCAGCCAAAGCAACTAAGACCCCTAGTAAGTAGGCGTTTTTGCCCATACAAAAGTATTTCTTTAATAACTTCGACAATTTTTATCTGATCGCAACCAAATTTTCAGGAATCATAACTACTATAGTAAATATTGTACATACCAAAATTCGCAACTCTAGCTTTAAAATTACGCTTGTTATTCGATTTTTTTGATTTGCGGGGGCGGAAGTGGGCGTGGCAAAAATTTGAAACAAACTTGATCTGCGTGCAAACATAACAAATGCTGTCGAAAAAAAATTATAGCTCTATCTCTTATAGTCTCTGAGATCCAGTGTTTCATACGGACAGACACACAGACGGACAGACGGACATGGCTAGATCGTCTCGGCTGTTGACGCTGATCAAGAATATATATACTTTATAGGGTCGGAGATGCCTCCTTCTACCTGTTACATACATTTCCTGCCGGCACAAAGTTATAATACCCTTCTACCCTATGGGTAGCGGGTATAATTAGAACAAATAAACAGATACCATAAACATTTAGTAAAAATAAACAATTCGCAATTTTTCTTTATATTAGATATAAGTTTAAATCTATTTAAAATAAAATTATTACCATAGTGGCTCACCAATTAATTAGTAATGCCAAGCTTTGCCCACATTATTTTAGAATAAACTTTTGCCTATGCATATCGAATTTCCAATGTCTCGAGCGAGTTAATTAAAGGGCAAAGGTTTTTATGATAGCAATAGACTAGAGCTTCACAGCTAATGGCTGAGCTGAGTGTGGCAATCAGTTGTAGCCAGTGGCATTCATTAGGGAAACCCACTGAAAAGCCCACGGGGAAACACCCAAAGCTAAAGCTGTGCACACAAATGGCAAGTGTGGGATTTTGAGTGCTTGCTTTTATTTTTAAACACAATTTGAAAACGTAATTACATTTATTGCGATACAAGAGCACTAAATAGGAGACGAAGTGAGGTGCTTGGCCGATCGCAAAAAAGAGCGAGAGTGGACAGGCGGATGAATATGTTTGATATGCTGTCGACACGCATCGTTGGGCATGCAACGTTGAGCGGGCAACTTTAACAGCTACAATGTCGCAACAACAACAACAACAAGAACAATGAGGAAATATGCGACACTCAGCGAGTGGCACCAGGCACAAGGTAATTGCCACAATTTGCTCGCTCGTTGCGTGAATGAACGACAAAGCAAGTGAGAGAGAGAGAGAGAGAGAGAGAGAGAGGTAAAGGATACGAAAGGACTTCCGTTAATGGTTGACTAGGGTTGCAGTTGCAACGCGGCAGTTGCAAGAATCATTTTTTTGTTGTAGCTCTTTTTTATTTAATGTTTTTTTTTTATATGCCCATTTGAGCCGCCTTCTGTCATATTTGAGGTGCGCATAAAGGCACTCAACGCCGCCATAAATCAACTGCCAACTGCCGACTGCTGACTGCCGGACTGTGGACTGACTGCAGTCTGAGGTCTGATCTAAGGCTGTCAAGCGGCTGAACCACTGAACCACCGAAGCAAACGAACTCGTCATTGAACAGACGACAAAACATACGTCGATGTGCGCTGTTTCACCTGAGCTTGTGCAACGAACACAGCGCACTCTTTGCCACTATAACGATTCACCCTTCACCTGGGTCTGGTCTCTTAACTCTTATGTCTAGACGACAGACGTTGTCTGCCTTGGCAGCCGCCGCAACAGCCCAAAAGCAACAGGAAACAACACGACAAGCCAACGACGACAACACGACAAGCAGACAACTGTGACAGCTCAGCTCGTTGCAGAGCAGCAGCAACAGCGAGACAACTGCAACAAGGGGCAACAACAACACCAACAACGACAACAACAATGTCTTCTACCTGTGTCCAGCGTGTTCAAATGAGCCAACAATTCTCAGCTGTCAATAATGTCTGTCGTTGTTCAGACTTTTCATCCTGCTCCCCTCCTCCCCTTCCCGCCGTGTGTTGCCTTCAATTTGCAGCTCCTACGCTAGCTTCTTCAAGTTTCTTAACTCTTTGCCTTGTCTGGCTGCCTCTTGTTCTTCCTCTTCTACTTCTGCTGCTTCTTCTTGCTCTTAGTGGCAGCCTGCACCTTCGGTTGCTGCTTTAAGATATCAACAACTTTTCCAGGTACTACGCCGAGTCCTCAACTATTCCTGTTATTTATACTCTAACTTGTCTAGCATTCTAGCATTGTTTTTATTAAGTCTTTATATTATTATTCTTCTTCTTTTTAAATATTGCTTAAAAAGATTTGTTGGTCAATCATAATATTCCTTTGATAATGTCTTCATATTATTCTTCTTCTTTTTCAAAAATCGCAAACACATTTTTAGATTTATCATACTCCTTCTATTATGACTTCATCTTATTCTTCTTCTTTTTGAATATTGCATACGCATTTGCAGATATATCCTAATATTCCTCTTCATATTTTTCAAATTTATGTTTTTAAATATTGAATAAATATGTTTAGGAATATTCTAGCATTTCTTGTATTATGTCTTCATACTCTTCTTTTCTTTAAATAAATATTGCCTAAATATTTTGAGGACTCTCCTAAAATACCTTTTATTGTCTTCATATTCCTCTTTATCATTTTTTATGTCTTCATATTATTTCATTGAAGATTCTTTGAAGTTCTTTTAATTTCCCAGAAATACGTCCATTTTTGATCTAATCATTCGATTTCCCATATTTCACGATGCTTTTTCGTATAAGTATCCTACACTAAAATGAACTGGTATTATTTTATTTTTCATTTACGTTTATATTGTTCCCTTATTTTTTATTATTTTTCGATTTTCCTCTTATACAAATTGTTCTTCTACTTCTACTTCTACTTCTACTTCTACTTTAACTTCTACTTCTACTTCTACCTTCTACCTTCTACCTTCTACCTTCTACTTCTACCTTCTACCTTCTGCCTTCTACCTTCTACCTTCTACCTTCTACCTTCTACTTCTACTTCTACTTCTACCTTCTACCTTCTACCTTCTACCTTCTACCTTCTACCTTCTACTTCTACTTCCACTTCTACTTCTACATCTACATCTACTTCTACATCTACTTCTACTTCTACTTCTACTTCTACTTCTACTTCTACTTCTACTTCTACTTCTACTTCTACTTCTAGTTCTACTTCTACTGCTCTAAACTATTCTATTCTATTGAAATATCACTTAATTTCTATTCTCTCTTTAACTCTTCTAACTCTTCCGCTTAAATCTGATTCCTTTGTCCTCCCCCAACTTTTTAAGACTCTTCTTCTATCACCCAATTTTCATCTTCCATCTCCGCTCAGCTGTCATTAATCTGTTTCCAAAATTTCATTAGAAAAATACGAGAATGCAAGCAACTCCCGCCCAGTTAAGCTCTTAAAGCTCCCTAATCCTTTGGAAATTGAGTTGCCAAATGGCAATTTTGTTGTCCATTGCGAGGCCAGAGATTTTGCGTCCTTGCAATGTCCCAATTGCACATGATAGGGTCTTAAAAAGTCGCCAAGCTCCCTCCACACACACACACACACACACTATAGGAGGGAGGAAGAGATGTTGGGAGAGCAGGGCAAGCATTTGGCGTCCCGCTTAATTATTCAAAACCATGTCATGTCTCTGTATAATTTTATGCATTGGCCAATGCGAGCGCCAGCGACGACGGCAATCATGATGATGTTGTTGGTGTTGTTGCTGTTGCTGATGATGTTTATGGCGATGATGATGACGACGCCTACACAGCCAGACGGGGACAGACTGGGCAGACAGACGTGTTTGGAGGGGACACAGAAAGAGTGAGGGAGAGAGGGGAGAGACAGAGTACTGAGTACAGAGCAGACATTGCAGAGACATATCTGAAAAAGCTACAACTGCACACACACAAGAGCTGAAGAGTGGGCAAATCGGCAGCGTCAGCGTCAGCAGGAGCCACATGTGGCAATCACGAAACGTAGTGCCGTTACACACACATTCACACACACACATGTGGCACTTTGTGGCAGAGTGAGAGCGTGGCATACCAGACAGTCTGACGCTGTTGGAGCCCACGTAGAGCGCAGCCACTCAGTGAGTCGTCGCTCAGACAGAGACTACTTGTTGTTGTAGTAGTAGTTGTTGTTGCTCTCAGTGTTGTTGTTGTTGTTGTTGGCCAGGTCTCGGTCTGTCTGGACGAGAGCAACAACGTTGCAGACGTCGACAACAACAACGACAACGACACAGTCTGTGGCAGACCGAGACTATCGAAAACTCGAAATTTATTCGTTGGAAAAAGTTGATTTCATTTTTTTTTTGTTTTTATTTTGTTTTGGCCGTCTGTTGTCTTTCGTTTTTTTCTCTGTTTTTATTTTAATTTCTTGTCGTTGCCGTCGCCGTTTCTCTTGTTGTTGTTGTTGTTGTTGTTATTCTTTCGCTGTATATTTATGCAGTCGAAAAATGAGTTGCAAAAATGCCCACGAAAATTATGTTAACCAGCCGGCAGCTGTGTTCAAAATCCCACATTCTACATCTTCATAGCTGTGCTCTCCCCCTCTCCCTTGTTTCCTTCACCTCCTTCTTGCTTCACGAGGTGTTGGAGCACAAGCTACGAAATGATATTTGGCCAAGCGATTTGATGTGATAACAAGTTGGATGAGTTTGTTTGGTTATGCGTTTGTTTTGTCAGGAAATGGATTGTGAATGGCTGAAATAATTTCAGATTTCAACGACGCTTAAAGAATTACAGAGAAGCTATAAAAAAAATAAAGAATTCAAACATATAAACAAATTTCAATCACTTTAAACACTTCTTTTAGGTGAAATGTGACAAAATATTGCCCGATAAAATATGGATTAGATCGAAGTATACTTAAAAACAAAAAGATCGCATCAGACCTTTTATTTTAAATGAATTTTTAAAGTATTATATTCAATTTGAATACGTCAAAAAAAAAATAAAAAAAGAGCTTCACACCTTTTATTTTAATTGAGATTATAAAGTATTTTGTTCAATTTTTAAGCAATGAATCGCATCACACATTTTTCTTAATAGTTGGATCCATCAAAATTATAAAGTTGTATATGTTATAAACAAAATTGCATCACACCTTTTCCCAATAATTTTCGATCTATTCAAATTGAATAAAACGCTTTATAAATACATTTTTTTTTTTTATCAGAATAAAATTGTCTGGATCAGTGAGAAAAAGTAATAAGTAATGGGTGATTAAAAAGATATCACTCGCATGATTTTTATTATGAATATTTGCTGACGTTAAATCCAAACAGGTATTTCATCACACCTAATTTGCGAATAATAATAATCTTTATTCCGGGAACATATTTGAATATCAATAAGACATGTTTGCTTCTGTACTTTGACCCTTGCGAGTTCTATAAATATTTATGCAAATATTGGCCCAGTTACGTAAAGTGGTTAGCGCGAATTTTGCTTTATAGACTAAACAACTCAAGTTAAGTGCAAAACTTAAATTGAACGTAGAACATTATGATGACAACTGAATTTTGCAATCACTGTTTGGACAGCAGAATAATATTTATAGTTTTGACTAAGAAATTATTAGATAAACCAAGGTCATAATAAGTCTATAGAAAAGATTGAGTATCAACAGATTGTTTTAAGAAATTTTTATGATGTATATTAAAATAGTTTTAACTGAAAGAAATCTTAGTTAAACCAAAATATAATAGAATTTATTTAATAATTGGACAAACCTAGGTCATAATAAGACCATAGAAAAGTTGGATTATCAAGAGAATCACTTAAGATCTTTCTACGGCATATGATAAAAGAATTTATCGTTCGAAAAGAAAGAAATCTTAGGTACACTAAAAGATTGAATACAATAGAATTTCTTTAATATAATTTAGACTAATGAAAATCATAATTATAAGATCTTGTTGGTCTTATATATGGATGGTATAATAGAAAGTATTACCTACTCACCGTATTTCTGCCAAAAGCTGCGTCTTGGCGTCAGAACAAGTTTGTTCTCTGAGTTTGTATCCGATATGAAATTGCTATCGAATTGCGAATTTTCCTCGTATATCTCTGTATAGAGTATGAATTCAATTCGCGCTGTTGTTGTTTGTGTTGTGCTTGTGGATGTCGCTGATTGTAGTGCTTGTTGTTGTTGTTGTTGGTGTTGCTGTTTCTGATGTGGTTGCTGATGTTGCTGCGGTGTCAAAGGTGAGGCGATGGACGCTGTGCGGACAGTATCACGATTAAAAATTCGATGCGCAGCATGCAGTTGAGTGTTGTGGTTGAGTGTAGTTGTAGTTGTAGTTGCAGTTGTTGTTGCTGTTATTGTTGCCCCTTGCACATGAGGCAATGCGGTTGATGTTGCTGTTGATGCTTGCAACAATGTTGCACGTTGATTAATTTGATATGGCAGAAACATGGACGCGGCGGGCGATGCAAATGCCGTTGGTTGCGACGGCGGCAAAGTTGGCGGCGACGGCGGCGGTGGCGGGGCAACGTCAGTCGAGTGAGACGCGGCGCGACGACGACTGCGACCATGCAACAGGGGCAACGATGGCGACGCAGTGGAAACTCGGCGATGGCGACAGAGACGGCGACGCACGAATCTCGCGACGGCAGTTGGCTTTAAGTGGCGATCCGCACTCGATGTTGGTAATTTATTAAGCAAATTTGTGGCTGCTGGCAGCGAGTGATGTTTAGACGACACTTTGTTGCGATTTATAATTAAATTTAACTTATTATTTGCACTATTTACACGGTGAGAAACACTTGCTGAATTCTTCTTCTTTGCATCAATATTATTACGATTATTATTTACACGAAACACGACATCGACGCCGTCGATGTTTCCAGTTAACTTTCGATATATCGGCAATGTATCGATATTGCTGTCGTTGCATGTCCGACAGTATTTGCTTTGGTATGCAGTATTATTTTCGTTGCTCCTCTCTTGCTTTTCTTGTTGTTGTTGTGGATCCTTGGTTGGCGCCCAAAAGTATGCAATGCTTTGTTGCTGGCTATTGTTATTGCTGTTGTTGTTGTTGTTGTGCATGGGCACCGCGAGGGCTTGTGCCGACGACCACAATAGATTGAGTGTTGCAAGAAGAAGCGTTAGATTGAACGCGACCAATGTGTATGTGTTTGTACAGCGGGCCCCCGCGGCGCCTTTGGCTGTATGCGTGGGGGCCACAGCGTCAACTGTATGCGAATGGATAGTTCACTGCACTCGACGACCACAGCGCAGAAACAGACCTCGTATGCATCAAGGCGGCTATCAAGTTGAGCTTACCCTCGTTGACTGCTGCAATCACGGAGAACGAAATAAATGTTTAATATGCTTGCAAAATATGTAAAATAACGCGCGATCTTTATTAGCCTAACTGCAGTGAAAACTATCGATTCTTAAAGTAGGCCAACTTGCTATTATCGATAATTACTCAATTTGGCATGAAAAGGATTATGCTAATTAGATAATTAAAACCATGTGGACACACTGAAAGCAAAGCTGGCACGCCATATTTATTGTGTACACATTTAATTGGCAATTGTAAGAGTGCATGTAAATTGTGATTATATTTTGTGTTAAAGAAGTTGAGATGTTCATATGTGAGTGAAATTGTGTTTAAGAAGTTGAGTCGTTTATTTATGTGAAAAGTAATGTACTAATACATTTTTAGAAGCAATATGAGTAAGTACAATTTCATTTGTAAATTTTCCGTATCTTAAAATTCAGGCTTAGATTCAAAGCTTGTAAATTGAACTGACCGAGTTTTCTGTATAAATCGTGCTTAACAGTTAAGGCGAAATTATTAAACTTTGTTTTGTTACGATCAACTGCATTATTGCACTTCCAATTTTTAATTCTTGGAGCGCTTTCTCTTTCTTATTGGAACTTCCAATAGAACGTCCAGTACCAGACATGAAGAGCGTTACCAGATCTACCAGCGCTACCAGATCGAGTGAATATCATAAGCTTACTATTAGCTCAGTTTGTGACGTCACAATTGTTATAAGTCAAAGCCTGATATCCATTTCTACTTTTAATTCAATTAATTAATTAAGAAGCTGCCAGAAATTTCTTTCAGTGCGTTTGCTGTGTGGTCGCCCACTTTTTGAGTTGTTTTCTTGCGGCTGCCTCTGCTTTTGTTTTGTGTTGTTGTCGTTGTCGTTGTCGTCTGTCCTTGTTACACTGTTTCAGTCGCAACATAATTTCTAGTCACCCCAACCCCACCCCTTAATGGGGCAGGTGGGGAGGGATCGGGAAGGGATAGAAGCAGACGCGGGCATAAATAACGAAAACATGTGTGTGCGTGTGTTAGTGTGTATACGAGTGTGTGTGTTTGTGTATGTGTCGGCACTCTTTGCCAATTGCAGAAAGACAAACAAACGGAATGAACTAAACGAACTAGCGAACGAGCGAGCAAAGGAATGAACCGCAGGGGACAAAGCACAGAAGACAACACGGTGCGTATGTGTAATATGTTGCACAAATTTATGTTGCACTTCTTTGGACTTCATTTTTATTATCATCAACGTTGTCGTCGTCTTCTTTGTCGTTGCAGACGTTTCTGCTGCTTACGAAACCAATTTTCTAAATATAATGCACAACAGCAACTCACACACACACACACACATACACATACATAGAAGGCACCCCTTTGGCTTGTTGTAGTTGCAGTTGCAATTTCTGTTGTTGTTGTTGTTGTTGTTATATGACGAAAGATTACAAGCGACGACGAAGCAAAAATAGGCTAAAATTAAAGTAGCTAAATTAATGGCATAGTTGCAGTCAACCTCTTCTCCCCCTCCTTAGTTCCCTTCATCTCTTCACGCTACCAGACAAAGGTGAAATGACTTTTGCATATATATGCCTTCGCTTATGATGCACGTTGCAAGATATAGACAACAACAGAGAGAGAAAGACAATCGTTGCTCCATTGAGTAACTTTCTGTTCTGCTGTTTTCTGTGCACTAATTGTCTGTTTTGGACTCCAACGGTTGACAGACAGCTGGCTGCACAAACGACACATCGACTGCTTCGTTTAATATGTGGCATGATAAACCAAATCACAATGTTGCACCCCAAAAGAGCGGGCGAGAAAGAGAGAGAGATGGCGACATGCAACAGACAGTTTTAATAAAACGTTACGTTGATCGGCACTAAAGTGCATCATCTTCCAGACAGACTCTTTGTTGCCCCTGCCACATCATCGTGCTGCAGCTTTTAAGTTTGTTTTTGTTTTCCTTTTGAAATTCCTGCTGCAGTCATGCTAAACCATATCATCATCATCATCATGATCATTTGGCAAATGTTATTGTCTCCTGTTGTGCCCTGCCACACGCCTCTGCCCCATGCCCCATGTCCCATGCTTCATGCTGCAGACAGACAGCGATCTTTGCATCGCCCAGCGGCTACTGTTTTATTGTTGATCTGTTTGTGTTGTTTGGGTTTCTCCACCTCGTTGTTGTTGTTGTTGTTGTTGTTGTTATTGCAATTTATTTGATTGCCTCTTCATTTATACTCTGGTCTGCTCTTTATGTTTGGGTTTCTTTCTTTTTTTATCACGTCACGGACTCCTTCTGCTTGGGGATCAACGTTAAGTCGCAATTTATGTTGATCATAAAAACGCACTCAGACCCATAATTAATAAAAGTACCAAACAAAAAAGCCAAGAACAATATAAACCACAGCCATAAAGTGCTGACAACTGCTTTGAAACCAAAAACTCTGTCTACCTTGTGACTCATTTTGCAGTTCAGATTGTGCTGTGAGGAGCAGAAGATATAAAAAACAGGAATACTCCTATTATAGGTAATACTATATTATACTTCTATTATTATGTTTACTCAGAGAGAGTCAATTTGATGTTTTCAAACAATCAATAATAATCATATATAGATTTAGGAGTAGGATTGATTGTTGATTGACTTTTTACTCTTTAATTTCCCTTCAATCGATTTGTGAATACATAGTGTAAAATACAACATAAATAAACGGTAAACAACTTGTGAGCTTTCAAGTTCAAGTTACTAAACATAAATATCCACTTCAAAAGCTTTATCTATCTACTCCGAAAGAAATTCTAAAGGCACATTTCTTAAAAAAAAAAATATTATTTTTCTTGTGTATTAACAGATAAGTTTTCTTTTTTTTTTTTAAATAATGTAGGGTAACAACTTTTATAATTTGTAATAAATAATAAATTAAATATTTGTATTCCCTAAATACTAAAAGTGGTCTAAGAAATCAGTACTAAAAGTGGTCAAGGAAAACAGTACTAAAAGTGATCCAAGATAACCGTGTTGGAAAAGCTAAGTACTAAAAGTGTTCTAAAAACAAGGTGTTATAAAAACGAGTACTTATAAAAAGGTAGTGTTCTAAAAAGGGAGCATTAAAAAACTAAGTGTTCTAAAAACGAAGCATGCTAGAGACGAGTGTTCAAAAAAACGAAGTGTATTCTAAAAACTAAGTGCTATAAAACGGAGTGTTCTATAGATATCAATCAATAGGAATTTGAAAAGCTAAGTACTAAAAGTGTTCTAAAAACGAGGTGTTATGAAAAGGAAGCATTAAAAATTAAGTGTTCTAAAAACGAAGCATGCTAAAGACGAAGTGTTCTAAAAACGAAGTATGCTAAAGACGAAGTTTTCTAAAACGAAGTCTTTAATACAGAGTGTTCTAAAAAATAAGTGCTATAAAACGGAGTGTTCTATGGATATGAATCATTAGGCATTTGATGTGCGAAAATAACCATAAACTAATTTATCATTAGAAGAACAGTTATTTACTTTCCACTACAACCATTTTTACAATTAACTTTTTGAAAATTCTACAGTAGTGTTACCCCAGTGCTAAAAGTGTTCAAAGAAAACGCTTTTATGCATTTGTACTAAATATGCATGTTCTAATATGACGAAGCACGAGAAAAGCCTTATAGTAATCTAATAAATTATAATCTCAAAGACAATTATTCAATTTCCACTACAACCTTTTTGACTACAATGAAAATCCCCCTCAGATTAGGGCTATAAACTTTGCTAATCCAATAAATCCAACTCTGTCGGTCGTCTAATGATTCAGTCTGAAATCTGGGGCAGAACAAAGCCTTCTTAATGATCTCGAACTAATCCAAACGGCCGGAAATACCATATTTCTTAGCGTGAACATTATAAAGAATAGAATTTTGAATAGAAAAATCAACAAAAAACAGCACAATAATAATGACAACAACAATAAACAACTACAATATCGGCAGCAGCAAAAAAAAAAAAGAAAACACAACAAGAACAAGAGCAACAACAAAGTCATTTGGCCATAGGCGTTTTCAGCTAATTCAAACACATTCCAGTTTATTTTTAAACAAGTCCCTAAATTCTTTTCATTTATTTTTGTTCTAAAATGAAGCAGCAGGAATTTGCAGGGCAAAAGGGCGACGCGGGACTCAGAGAGGGGAAACAAATATGCAACGCGTGCTGCAGCGATAACCAAATGTTATCGATAACACAGCGACCACGTTGGCATTTTATAGATAAACAAAATAATAGAGTAATAGACTGAAATGGATTTCAAAGTGTGTAAAGAGAGCATTCACATTTTGTTAGTAAATTTGAAAACGTGGTTTCTTAATGTAGTTTTTGAGGTTATGTAGATGAAATTATCTAAAGCGATCATAGACATTTTTATTAATTTTAAGGAAACTTTCTAAAGATAAATAGTATATCTATTATTTCTAATTTGACAATGTCAGATTTAATATGCAAAACAAATAATTTCTTAATACAAAAATTTGTTTTTTAAATTCCTGACAAAATAATGAATAACAAATTGATGGAAACTTTTGTTTTTTAATACTTGAGAGCTTTGAGGAACTGTAAGATTGACCAGTTAAAAGTTAATTAGACTTTGTTTTAATTTATATTTCCTTTTGGCGCTATAAAAATTATTTCATAAATTGTCAAAAAAGGGGAAAAACAATTTATCAAGAAAGCCAAAAGTTTTGAAGGTTTAAAGTAAGCTTTTAATTAATAAATAGTCAACAAAGAGAAAAATGTTGAAACTTTAAAGTAATACTTTTTAATAGTAATAAAATATGTTTTACGCCAAGAGAAAATATTTATTTATGCAAAAATGTGCAAAATCTAAAATCACAAGATAAATAAATCATTTTCAAATTCCTGATAAAGTCCATAAAAAAACAAAAGTCTTTAATTTAATGATACTCAAAATTTGGTAAAAATATCTCATATTTATTAACTTTAAAAAAATTATAAATTTTAAATAACATAAAAGATAACATAACGATTTCTAAACAATTAAAATATTTAAGAATGATCTAAATCTGAACTAAACTTTATAAGAGTATTTATGCTTCATCATTTGTATCGACGCTGCACTTGTTGCGTTTGTATGTGTTTATGTTTTTGGTCTATATAGGAGTGTGTTTCTGTATGTGTTAGTGTGTATGTGTTAGTGTGTGCACATACCAAAGTCGAACGCCAATTTGACATTGAGCAAACGTAAATTCCTGCGTAAATCGATGGAACACCACGAGGCAAAGTCACAAAAAAAAAGAGGCGGCAAAAAAGGTTGCGAACCCAAAGCGAAAGAGAAACCGATTCGGAATCGGAACGAAACTCGACGAGTTGAACCGCTAAAACCGAACCGTAAAAACTTTAAAAAAAGAGAGAGAGAGAGAGAGAGCGTAGCCGAAATGCAGAAGAAGACGAAGATCGTCGAAGAATTTCACACCTGACAACGAAGAATGCGGCGAGAGCAGGTTGCGTCTTCAACAAAACTGAAGCTAAAGCTGTGAATGTGCCACACGCACACACACACACTACTACAAATACACTCCACACACACACACTTGAACACTGTCACACACAAATTTGCAGTAACAGTTGTTGTGGGAAAAAACCTTTGCACAGTTTCTCCGCTTCTTTCACAAAGACTTTCACAAAAAAAATAAATAAATATTATTATTATGCGACAGATTCTGAACTGTGTATTTCTTTCCGTGTTTGTGTGTGTATCTTTTCTTTAGGGGGTAGGCGCGTCTTATCCGGTACCCGATAATATACCCGTACTATATCCCTAATTGCAGGGCTGCAGTTGCAAAATGCGCTGCGATCTTTTCGCTAACCTGCGCCGTACTGAACGCGATTTGCGATTTTGCCGGCAGCTAACATAAAAACGTCCCCCGTTTGTCTCCAATAATTCACACGACAACAGCATACGATACACCGAGAGACTGAAACGGACATCTAATATCCAGGCAATTAAATTTACTTATCCATTTTGGTGCACTTCAAATTTCGAGTTCATATTTCGCATGAAATTCTAGATGAAAAGAGAATTTAAATAAAGAATAAAGATAATATTGCGTTTTCAATGCTTTTATAAGTTTAGATTGAGAAGTTAACAAATAAATATTATTCAATAAGTTGAAAACCCTAAATTTTAAACATCTAGAAATGTACTACATCAATTAATATTTTAAGAGAGATTGACAATTTTTAAATGTGAAGCTTTTCAGATTAAACATAAGAAATAAAACAAAGAACCAAATGCCATTTTCAATTTTTCATAAAATACCAAAAATCGGAGACATATAAAAGATTTAGAAATTTAATAAACGAAATAAAATTGTAATAAATATTAAGTGAATTCAACAACAAAAACAAATTTTTAAGAAACAAAATGTCAATTTAAATTTATTACAAAAAATACTAAAAATCAAAGACATATAAAAGATCTAGAAATTCTATAAAACAAACACAATTTAAAATACTTTTAAGTAAATTAATATTGAAAATTTTTTAAATGTGAATTATTTTATATGAAACATGAGAAATAAAAGAAAGAAAAAACATTTTAAGGTCAAGAAACAATATGTCATTTTACATTTTTCATAAAATACTAAAAATCGAAGGCATATAATAAAATTATACTATTTGTATATACATAACCTACAAAAATATAAAATAATCATAAAAATGATTATTGAAAAGTTGTTTTAAAACGATTTTTAAAAAATAGTATATAATCTTAAATTACAATTTATTTCCAAACAACATTTTAAATTTTTGACATATTATTAAAAATTAAATTTCTATATTGAGTACTCATCATATTTATATTAAATTTTGAAGTATATAAAATTCCAAAAATATGAAATGCGAACTAATTTTAATTTTTGAAAGTTATTTCTAAACTTTCATTTAATACCTGCTCTGTAAATAAGGTAACAAACGTTTTATTTGTGGATCACATTTTTAAATAGTAATATTATTAAATTATTTCTCTCAGTGTCTACACATGCGATCGACGCGCCTCAAAAGGGGGCGCGAGGCAGAGCATTGGGTGCTGAAGAGGAGCGTCGAAATAGAACCGACAACAACGACAACAACGACGACAACGACGACGACGACGGGCGTGTGTCGTGCTTTTATTTTTACCGCTCACTTTTGTTGTTGTTGTCGTGCACGAAAATTATTTTCGTACTTAAAAATAAATGGAAAAGCATTTTCTTCATCTGTTTTCTGTTTTTCTCTGTCTTCGCCAAACAACAACAGCCACATGAAAATCAAGCGTGAAGCGTGCTACGCACCCAGCCACGCCCCCCACTGCCCCCCTCTTCCCATATAGTATCTATAGCCCCCAGTCACAGCCCTGTCGGCGTCTGTTTGCCTCTCTGGCCCGCTTGGCCAATTCTTCCTGGGAGTTGGCTGAGTGCTCATTATGCGCCTATGGCATTATCAGAGTCGTCTTCGTCTTCGTCTTCGTAGTCGCCGTTGCAGACATATTTAGTGGTGGTTGCAGCGCTACGAACAGTCCAAAAATACTAGCGAAAAACAAAAGAGAATGGGCCGAAAGGGTGCAAAGGGAGGCGGGAAGCAACTGAAGACAACAGAACATAATTTTTGTGAGGGATTTGCGCAGCTCAGGAATGCGTGAGGTAAACATTAAGAGAGAGAAGAAAGAGTGTAAAACGAAGTTGGAAGGCAGAGCAGATGCAAAATGAATCATACAGAGAAAAATATAAAAATATAGATAAACTTTAATACTAGACTATTTAAAAGAAATGAGATAAAAATAATGATAAAGTTATAATAATAATATAATAACATAAAAACAATTTGTAATACAAAATTGATAAATGAAAATGTATTAAAATAGTGTTAGGCAAATAAATAAAATAAGCAATAAATGCTAACTACAACTACTAAATAAATATTATGTCCTGAGGGAATAGAAAACGAAGTTGGAAGGCAAAGAAGATGAGAAATAAATCATACAGAGAAAAAGATAGAAAATTATTAGAAACAAACTATTATACAGACTACTTGAATATAAGAATTGTTAAAAGAAAAATTAAAAAAATAAGAATAATAATAAAATAATTAAAATATTAAATTTAAAACCATTTGTTAAAGTAAAATCTCGGTAAAGATTCATTTGTTTTTATATTGAGAAATGTGAATGAAAGTAAACCTCACCTTATATATTCCATAGACTGCAAAATATATCATATTGTCAGCCAAAGCAACTAAGACCAGATAGTAGTAAGCGTTTTTTGTAATACGAAAGAAAGTATTTTTTAAATGATTTCTATAAATTTCACATTTTTAGGAATCTTAAATACTATAGTTATTTTTGAATGTACCAAAAGTCACCGTTCTAGCCTCAAAATTACTCCTGTTTTTCGATTTTTGTCGATTCCCCCGCAAATCGACAAAAATCGAAAAACAGGAGTAAATTTGAAGCTATAGCGAAGGTGGGCTGTATCTATACCTCTATGCCTATTAGTCTCTTGGATCCAGTGTTTCATACGGACAGATAGGCAGACAGACAAAAAGACAAACTGACTGACTGACAGACAGACAGACACCTATGAATTATGAAAACAAAATTGAATTCGAAATATCTATCTGTTTAATTGAATAGATTGGGTCAGGAAAGTAATGAAATAATGTAAAATTTCAATGGAGGCCGGAGAAGTGCTTCAACTCAGTGTAATAAAAAGGCAAAACAAGCGAGAAAAGTAAATGGTAAAGTTTAAAATTAAAAGGTTTTTGAAACAGAAACCAAAAGAAAGTAAAAGTAAAATCTAAACATTATTTGAAAAATTCTTCTGTTAAGTAACTAAAATAATAATTTGTCAGAAGAAAAAACTGTTAAATTAAATTATTAAAATTTTTTAAAAATATGAAAAATAAAGCCACTCTTTCTGTAACTTAAATAATGTGCACAAAAACTAGTTTCTGCAAATCGAAAATCTAATCGAGATATCACATAGAACCACATTTGAAGGGAAAGTTGAGTTGTGGAGAAAAGGGCCTACGTATACGTAATATAGAATGCTAAGCTATAAACGTGCTTAAAGAAGTCATGTGAAAAGTGCATGCGAAATTGCATGAATTACTGGAGAAAACTGCAGGGCGAAATCCACTCAGACGAAAGTCCTTAGACTTTGCTTTTCGGCAAAATAACACACATAAACAAGCAGTTGCAGTCGGACACGGACACGAACACAGAGGAGGAGACGGAGGCGGAGACGGCGCCAGAGCAATGGAGACGGAGACGTTGTCGGTGCTGTTGTTGCCTAAGCCAAAATCCGGAAGTTGCCACTGCAAAACTGACGCCGGAAGGAGACAGAGACGCGCCACACGGCGACGGCGACGGAGACAGAGATGGAGGCGACTGCGGAGAGGGAGGCAACAGCGGTGATGGCAGCGATGGCGACGATGGCTGGCTAAGAACAATGCTCACCTAAAGAATGAGTGCAAATCATGATGAAGATGATCATAATCACGTTGTTCTTCAAGTTGATGATGAAGCACAATAATTATAACAAGAAAGACTGCACTTTATGCAACGGCAGCAGTAACAGCAACAGCAACAACAGCAACAACGACGAGAAATTGCAATCAGCGTAAACTAAAACAAAACAAGTTTGCATTTTCCATGTTATAGGATTCAGTTTATTGCTCGACTACCAGATACCCTCGGTAAAAATCTAATAATATTATATTAACTGACCGATTCTCCACATGGAAATCGTCTCATAAAAAAACACCTAGCATTTGGCAACTTAAGTCAAATTAACATTACTATATTAATATTTGTTTTAAACTGGAGAGTAATGTACTTTATTTTAATTTTAGTTTTTTTTTTGTTTTAGTAAGCGTAAATTATTTATTGAAGAATAAATTTAAGAATCTTCAACTATATAATACTTTATTTTAATCTATTGGTATACGAAACCGAAATTTAAAAAGCTTATGTTTGTTTTAGTCTATAGAGTATTTTGCTATAATATAATTTCAGTCTTACAAAAATTATAAAATTAATCAATTAATTGAATTTCCTCTACTTTGCGCCCAAGGAAATTGTAACTTAGTATTTAATTGATTTTCTACTTCAATTTGAAAGTTTTGAAATTTTTAATTTATAAAAAAATAGTTAATCTCTTTTGTTACAATAATTTTCTAACTTTTAAAATTTTTTTATTTAATTTTAATGAATGAAAGGTATATTTTCCTTGGTCGACTTAAAAATTATAATAAGTTATTTTTTAACAATTATTATAACAACTAAATTTGTAAGCTTTAGTTTATATGTATATGTATGTTATTATGAAAGTTTTAAATATGAATAAAACTTATTTGCAAATACTTGAATTTTTGTCAAATCATATAATCAGCAGCTTGAAACTGCGGTTAAAAATTACAAAATACCCAAAACCTATTTAATTTATCAATGAATTTACTAAATAGCAGATAATGGGAATATATTAATCAATTGTCTAATTTAATAATGAATTAAAAAGTTATGAAATTTAAATGTAAACTGAAAATATTTATAAAACAGATTTGTTCATCTGTCAGATCGGAACTTTTCGCAACTCTAATAATGTGATAACCCACACAATATTTAGGTGCCACAAATAAGCGATTATAAAAGCCATCTGAATTGACAAAATTACCGAAGTAATTGAAGAGAGTGTGAGATATTTACAAATGCTCATCGAATGTTGTCAGAAGCAACCAACTGGCTAGGGAAAGGTCACGATGGGCGCCAATTAAAGTGGACCTTGTCGCAGTCAATGGCAAAATCCGGCTGCAAAATGCAGGTGACAAAATAATGTAGCACTTAATGCAATTGCTGCAGTGGGCGTTGACCAAGCGGCCAAGCACATCCTTCCGATGTGCCAAACGTCGAGGAGCAGACAAATGAGGAAAGGAGAACGACGAGGAGCATGAGCTGTGTGGCATTGGTTGAATGCTTGGCTGAGCGACGCTGCAACGGTTTATGGTTTCCTGCCACAGAGCAAAGTGAGCAATTTGCTGTTGGCCAGCTGACAGCCAGACGAAGCAGCCGGAGGAGCAGAAGGAGCAGAGGGAGGAGGAGGTGCAACGACAACCCGTTGATGGTTTCTACATCATTAGATGCAATAGGAGAAAGAGAAAGAGAGCGAGAGAGAGAAGTACACTGAAAAAATACCAATTTCTTAAATGAAAAACATTCGTAGTAGTGTTCTTATAATAAGACTTTAAGAACATATTCTCAAAACTAAGAACATTAGTCTAAGCAAGTAAGAAAGCTAGAGTCGAGTGTGCTCAACTATGACATACCTGCTACCCATTGTGAATAAAAGCAAAACAGCGCAGTAATAATTTATAATATACCAAATTTATTTATTTAAATGTTAGCTATAATTAAAATTAATACTAACGCTATTGGGAAAGCAATGGCAGCGAAGGCCTTCAGCTAATATACCAAATTAATATGACGCAAAAATACTAAAAATATACCAAGTGGTATAATTGTTATAGTACTGCATTCAAAATATACCAGGTCAGTAAGTAAGCCTTTGCCTATACAAAAAATTGTCTTATAAAACTTCTGCAATTTTCATCTGATCGCAACCAAATGTTCAGGAATCACAAAAAGTATAGTTATTATTATGTATGTGGAACAAAACTCAAGACTCCAGCTTCAATTATGCTTGCTATTGGGTATTTGTGATTCCTGAAAATTTTGTTGCGATCAGATAAAAATTGTGGCAGTTATTTAAGAAATACTTTTGTATGGGCAAAAACTCCTACATACTAAAGGTCTTAGTTGCTTTGGCTGACAAACTGGTATACTTTGCACTATAGTATATCTTGAATGTAGTACCATATCAATATACCAAATATACTATTTGACATATTATTGTGTGGTATTTGTTTTGTGGTATTTTATTTTGGTATATTTTGTGCTTTTATTCAAAATGGGTAGCGGGTATCTTGTTTTCTTACTTGTTTGATATTATAATGGGATTTTTGGTTTTAAAAATATAATATTTTTTCTCTTCATAATTAGAACTTGGGTCTTATATGGGCATTTCCTGAAAGTGGTAAACCTCGACTGAAAAAAAAAAATCTTCACATTCATCGTATTTTTTTGTATAATGTCATAAAGAAATATCCATATTTTCATAATACAATGGATCCATAGCATATATGCTATTATATATCAAATATTCTTGAAATCAATATAATAAAATACCAAATAAAGAAATAGTAAAAAAAGAAACAACAAAATATATATAATATATTATAATATTTTTTTGTTCTTATAATATTGTCGGTCTTAAATTTAAGCTCCTCTTATAAATAAGAACTTGGGTCTTATATCAAATATTCTTGAAATCAAGATAAAAAAATAACAAATAAAAAAATAGTGCAAAGAAAAACAACAAAAATATATTATAATATTTTTTGTTTTTATAATATTTTCGGTCTTAAATCAAAGCTCCTCTTATAAATAAGAACTAGGGTCATACATTAAATGTTCTTGAAATCAAAATGAGTTTTCTAAAATAAAAATTTGCATATTCTTGATTTGACTTTTTAGCCCAAAATTCTTATTACCAAATCTAGGGTTTTAGAACGTATTTTTTTGCAGTGTAAGAGCGGGGACAACTGGACAACTAGCTAGCTGCTGGCGCCAGACAATTTCCTTTTGGGGCGCTGTGGGGCGATTGGCGATTGGTGCTGTTGGCGCTGCTGTGGCGCGTCATATTGATTGAAATTTAAAATGCAAATCACTTAAAGCGTTCCATTTAATCAAATTATTACAATAACGACCAAGTCTGCAAAGGAGTGGAGGAAGTGGCAACCGGCAACTGGCAACCGGCAACTGGCTGCAAGTGGCCAACAGGTCGTGCCACAATGTGAGGCAACAATGGGGCCTAGCGTTGACGACAACAAGTCATTTTCCACATTTCTGTTTGCGGTCAGCTGCGTTCCCCCTTCGGTTGTGTCTATCAACGTTGTTGTTGTTGTTGTTGCTGCCTCATAGTGTGGCAGCCAATGTTGACTGGACACACACACACATTCGCACACATGCGCAGACTTGTAGTGCTTCCGCCTGTGGCGTCTCCTTCTTCTGCTCGTTTCTCGTTATCGTCGGTTTTGTTGGCTTAATTAAATTGTGGTTGCAACTTGCAAACGAAGCGCGTACACAAAATCACACAACAAATGCAACAATGTGTTGCCTATTGTTGCACGTTCTATACCTCTCTCTCTTTCGCTCGCTCTCTGTGTGGTTTACAACAACAAGTCATTGATAACCACAATTATGCACACACCTGTTCAAAAACCTATCTAAATTGACTTCCCTTGATGAATCGTGTGTCTTTTATTGGACGAGTTCTGTGAATATGGCCATTGGCTTCACATTGTTTGCTGCACTTGCCCCACGTTGCAAGTTGCTCTCAAAGTTTTAATGCACTTGAGCGCATTTTATGGCTGATTAGTTCCTTAGAAAAGTGCATCGAATTGCAGACTCTGTGCGAATAAGTTTCCAAGAGCAGTTAATCACATAATCTATGTTATTAATTTTATTTACTGCCAGAAATTCAAGTGTTGCACTTTACTTTTAAATAAAATGTAATTTAATTAAACTTTAATCAATTAATTTTATTTACTGCCAGAAATTCAATTCATATATAATCTATTCATTTCATTTACTGACAGAATTTCAAGTGTTTCACTAAACAGCAAGCTTTACTTTAAATAAAATACAAATTAATTAAACTGTAATCAATTCATTTTATTTACTGTCAATAATTAAAGTGTTACACAGAATAACAAGTTCTCTTTTCTAGACATTTTATGTATTTGATTGAATATAATTAAGTAATTAAATAACTGAAAAGATAATAAGATTAATTACATCAATAATGTATTTTATTTACTATCAATATTTAAAGTTCTAGACTGAAAGGCTTTCTCCTCGATTAACACAATTTTATGGTCTAAAATTTATTAACTAATAAAGTAAAGTGGTTTGTTCTGCAACTCTTCTTTTAGGATTTTATGAATTAGAACTCGTACAATAAAATAATGTTCTTACTAACTAGGAAAATAAGTTAATTACATATTGACTTCATGTTATTTTCTGTCAATAACTTGTATATCGAATATCAAGCTTTTCTTTTGAGTAAAATTAAATAATTAATTATGACAATTACATAATCATTTCATTTTCTTAGCTGTCATTGCATTGTTGTGACCTGCAGAATAGCTTTCTCTTCATTTTAGCTATAGAGTTAAGTAATTGACAAAGTAAAGAGTTTACTATATAGCTAAGTAGATTTCGATTTAAAAACTTTTTGTATTACAACTCATATAATAAAATAATACTATTACTGATAAGGAAAATAAGTTAATTACTCATTGAATTCATCTTATTTTATGTCAATAACTGAAGTGGTCCATCGAATAGTGAGCTTTCCTTTGGAATAAAATAAAATAATTAATTAAATAAAATATATATATTAATTATAATCCATTTTATTTGCTGTCAATAATTGAGGTGACACACAGAATAAGTGATTCTTCTTTTTCACAATTTTATGCTAAAGTAAGTAAAGAGATTATGTATCTAGATATCCGATTTATGTTAAAAGTTGTTGTTTTAGAACTCATAAAATATAAAAATGCAATTACTGGTAAGGAAAATACCAACTAACAGATTGAATTGCTATGTATCTCTCCTTTGCGGGTATTTTAAGCTTTCGAATTTATACAATTAAGTAATGAAGGATCTCCTTAACAATCAATTATTTTTATTATTTCATAATTTTGATAAATTTGACAATTACTTCTTGCTCCTAACGTTTGAGAGTTCAGTAAGTAAAACGATCAGAACAAGTTTCTTTATACATAATTATGTATGGATCATTACTTTTAATCTAATTGGTTTCTTTTCCTTAATTTGTTTTTTTTTTAACATTATTTTTTATATTTCTATTCCGCACTTTCTTGTTAAGAAACTTTTATTGTGTTCATCGTTGCTTTCTTTATCTCGCAGTGTAGTTTTAGTGTGCAATAAAACTGCAAGTTGCAGTTGCAGCAAGCATCTTGAATGTGCAACCAGGAAGCTGCAACTAAGTCTTTGTCTTGCTGCCTCCCCACCTCTAAACAAGGGAAGCAGGGAAGTGGGGAGCAATAGCAGTTTATTGTGCATTTGTCCTTTGGCAACAGAAGGACAAAATTCAATGCGAAATTTTATGCTGACGCTGTCAATGTGTCTAACTCTCAATGAATCCCAGCTGCAAAGCCAACTCAAATTACAGCGATTGTGGGGAGGAAGTGGGGAGATGGGGAATTCTAAAGCAACCCCTCTGCTACTCCCTCACTGCTCCCCTCAAAGCTACGCTCCTATTTCCATTTCCATTTGGCAGGCGAGTCAATTGCGCCCGGTGACCTTTCAATGCCCGTCGCGTTTTAAGCAAGTGCAGCTTCATTTGCGGTCAGAGAGGGGACGAAAGAGATAGGACAAGAGTGAGAGAAAGAGATGGCACGAAAGTGGGAGCGAAACAGATAGCAACTCTAGCTTTGGCAGCTATCACGTTGCCATTTTAAGTTGATTTGCTTTTTTGTTGAGCATAAAATTCAATCAGCTTTAGCTGCATTCAAAAGTTACGACGCATACTTCCCCCCTTTGCCGCCTCTCTGGCCCCAAGTTGGTGGCCAGACAGCCACGTTTGTCCTTACATTGTCCTCTGTGCAGCATTCTTTGCTGCTGTCGCTGTCGCTGTCTAGACCGCTGCAGGGGTCGACGTCGTCGACGTCGTTGCAAAGAGTGCAGTGTCATGACAACCGCATGCGATTTATGCTCTTGCCTCCTGGGATAAGCGAGCTATCTACCTCGCTCTATCTATCTACATCTCTCTCTCTTTACGTGCCACAAACGACGCGTTAATATTATTAAATGCAAATTAAGCTTTATCTCATTTCGTTCATTAGCGGCCAATTTGCGCGCCCTTGTTTATTATTAGACGAGAATTGCAGTTTGCTAAACCTGAAGCTGAAGCTAGGGGTTGATTAGCTGTTTAAGCCACACAGCTTGTGGCATGCATCAGGCAGTGCATCATTTTTGTGGCTGGCTGGCTGGCGCATTCCAATGCGTCTGCTGGAGGCATGTTCGGTGTTCACTTCCTGGCGACGTCGTCGGCTAATTTGCAAACCAATTAAATGTCAATTTGAGGCATTGTTCACTTCTCTCTTTCTCTCTCTCTTTCTCTGTGTGTGTCTCTCTGTGTTGGCCGACACAATGTCTGCCGTGTCAGCGCGTAAAAACTTTGCCCCAGACGCCGAGACATTGGTGCAACCTAAAGGCAGCAAGTGTGTTGTCGCCGCCTCAGCAACATTGTTGTTGTTGTTGTTGAGTTGGCAGCAAAGTTTCGCCACCGCCAAAGTTTTCACTCGCTGTCTAGACACGACTCAACTCAACTCAACGCGACAACGACAACGAAGACGACGACTCGACTCCTTTGTAGACTTCGCCGACTTCAGTTTTGTATTTGGTCGCGTAGTTTGCATAAGTTTCAGCTGCCGCTTGTCATCTTCCCTCTCTTTCTCCCTGTCTCTGTCTCTCTCTTTATCTCCCGCTGACTGCTAAGTGCATTTTAATGCCCTTACATTGGCCAAAAGGCGTGATTGAATTCTCTACACGCTCTGCATTTCGTTTGTTCGTGCCCAATATGTCGCACGTGGCGTATGCGTAATATTTGTTAATCAGCTCGTATATTGAAACCTCGCCACATTAGCCCAACTAGCCACGTTTATTGCTTCTTTTACACATTTTCCACATTTCGAGAACGGAAAGTTTACAACTTTCAAGAGCTTTCACTTAAGCACAAGCTAAAGCTTTAATATTCTCTAAGTACTATCTAAGCAAGGTGCTTTAGGTAATTTCATAGTTTTTGACGTTATATATTGAATGTATGTTTAATATCAGATCAAAGTAGACTTTCGAAATATTTGAATTTTGTTTCTAGAATAGTTTCTTTTTTTAGTGTTTTTTTTTTTAATTTTAATGAACTTTAAAATCAACTTTTGGATGCAAATAATGAAAGTAAGGAAGTAAGGAAATAAAAATCACTATACATAGAGAATATTTGATGCTGCACTTATATTTTAAATTTAGTTCATACAATACAAATTAGGAAAATAAAAGCCTTTCATCAGCTTAGATTAAAGTCGAGTCTCCCATAACTATTCAACATTAATTATAAATACATTAGTTAATGTTTGATAATGAAAAGCAATAGCTTATTGTTATAAATTTATGTTATAAAACTGTAAATTTTAAATTATGCTTTACAATTATTAGAAAAACACAAATTTTTAAGTATAGAATCAATTTAACAAGACGAAATTTGTATATGTATATAGTATATCAACATTAAATTTAGGTTCAAAAAAAGCTTTTAAGCTAAATTAGACGCTCTTAAAATTTTTTTTGTTGAAGCATTATAATTTCTAAAAAATTAAAATGCCCTTAAGTTTTAATTTGTATATACTGTGAAAATAAAAATTTAATAAACTCTTTTAATTTTTAGGGTAGGTGAAATGTCTAAGGATTGAGAAAATGTACTTGAAAAATATGGATTTTATTTTTATTTTAATTTATTCAAAGAGTAAGAAATAAAAAAGTATGAACTACATAGAACAATAAATTTGTATAAATTTTATTCTAATTTCTGCGAGATTCTAATTTCAGAGGATACTAATTTCAAATCTTTAACTGCAAATTGAAAACATTCATGTTTTAAATGGAAAGCTTCTGGGAATTAATCAAAGCTTTTGGTCATGCTTTGAATGATTGTGCATTGGTGCACCTGCTGAAAAGTTGAATGAGTCTAAAAGCTGAACAATTCCATCACTCATTATTTATGTCCATTTGGCACTCTGTTAGTTTTCTATGCAAATCCAGCGGCCGTCGACTGTCGACCAACGAAATGCCCCATAGGCACGCCCACACAACCGCAGCAGGAAAACGGATTTTATGCTACCAAAAATTTTTATGCAAATACGAATAGAGCGAAAGGAACACATCAACCAACGAGCCAACTAAAAAAAAGAATCAAAACAAAAACAACAAGAATGCTTGCAACGGAATATGGCTGCAGGATACTTTCATGCCACAGACACCCACGCAGCAGAGCAAGAGGGGGAGAGAGGGGAAGCGAGAGAGAGAGGCCGGGTCGAGCTGGGCAATGAGTTTTTGAGCTAAAAGTTGAATTGTGCATCGACAATTTCTCTGCCACTCCACTGAATGTATGTGTGTTGGTTCGTTTTCGACTGTCTGTGTGGTATGCACTTGTCTAGACGTTGGCTAGACAGTGTAAAACCGAACAACAACAGCAACAGAGACAGAGAGAGAAGAGAACAGCAACAACGAAAAAAAAATAGCCGAAAACGAAATAGTACAAGCCAACAACAATTACAGTCGAGTCGAAAAATGCCAGCGACAAAACGAAACGAATTTTTGCTGCACTGCATACGTTCCCTCCACTCCTCTCCCCCTCCTCTTCACTCCGCTGACAGAGACAAATTTTTGACAAATAAGAATCCAGCACGTTTTGTGTTTAAACAGTTCTGTGTTGTTACATTTACAAAGTATTCGCTTACAAGTATAAAAGGAAACTACTACGAAATTAATCCATCTACGCCTTGCCGAATTTCTTGGCCACATATGGAGGAGGCAGCAATGACAACAGATTTTTACGTTGTATGCTAACGGTGAGCAACTCCTTGTTGCCAAAGTGCGATGCAAAGATCAGCAGCTATCAAAGAAATGAAATAAATTAGCAAAATTAATAGCATTCAAACAGCTCAACTAACCTTGCGTGAAAACATCGAAACTAATCCGTAGTCAAGCAGATTTGTGGTGCCAACTGTAGAGTTAGATCGCTTTGCCTGCTGGCTGATCGACTGCCTTTCGCCCGCCTTGAGCACGAAGAAGTTGCTCTCGTTGTAGGCCATCACAATCTTGGGTTTCTGTGGATCCAACAGCAAGCCCTTGATGCAATGCGTCTGCGAATCGTGCACAAAACTGTTCGTTGTCTCGCAGACGAAGCGACGCGCTGACAGATCATAGTCCACAATGCGAGCATCGGCGTAAGCAACGACCAGACGTGGTTGATCCTGTTGCAGGGCGAGCGCTGAGGTGCCCGCTTTATAGCGTGGCAAATTCAGCAAATGCTTCGAATCCTTGCCGTTCATTTTCCAAACGCCAACTAAACGATCTGAGGTGGCAACCACAAAGTATGTGCCACAATGCGACATCTCCACCAGACGTATAGGCGACTTGACATGCGCACTCAGATTGACACTGTACAAGAAATCCACCTGGTTGTCCTCCAGCTTAAAGCAACGCAGCTGTCGGCTCTCGGCGTGTATGAGGAACATTTCCTTCGACGTTGGCGAGAAGAAAATGTGAGTGGCCACCTCAAGTTCGGCGGGCAGTTCCTCCGTAAAACGTTCCAGCGCCAAGGGTTCCAATTGCACGCGACTCAGGCGGAGTTCATACTGGGTGGAATAGCAAATCCATTGGCCATCTGGAGATAAGGCCGCAGCCTGTATCATCTTGTTGTTGCTCACATTCAATTCGAGCAGCTTGTCCGGAGTATCGAACATCTGCAGCGTTTGTATTTTGCCCACCGTCTTGTGGTTGGGTGCATTGGAACGCGTTTGGCCCAAACTCCACAAGTGCAGGCTGTGCGGGTAACGCAACAGCAGCAGATGAGCACTGGGTGATCCAGTGGCGATGGTACCGGGCAGAAATGGTGCATACTGATCGAAGGGTATTGTCTTGTCGGTAATGGAGGCAATGACGAGCAGGCCATCCTCACCTCCGGATATAATGTTGTCGCCCACAACGAGCAGCTGCTTGACATAGTGTTTATGCACATCGTACTTCAGGCACTTGATCCAACGTTCGCTGACCGACTCTTCACGCTTAATCAGCGTCTTGCTGAACACCAAGACATCCGGCGGCTTTCGACCGCTGCAAACCAAACGATCCTCGGTCTCGTTGATGGACAATGTGAACACATTCTCCTCCATCACCTTGTTGCTCTCCACTTGCGTAGCATTGGCGCCATTCCACACCGTCACATAGCCATCGGAGTCACCAGCAATGATCGTATTATTGCTCAGCACCAGCAGCGAATGAACAACAGTTGTTTTATTGTTCAGCGTCATTGTGTGCAACGTGGTGCCTTTGGCCACGTTCCAGATGCGCACGGCACCCAGTGAGCCGGTGACTAGACGCTTGCCCGGTTTGTCGAACTTGCAGCAGAGCACGCGTCCTTCCTGTTTGTTGAACAGCTGCTTGTAGTTGATCTCATTATTCTCAATGCTCATAATATTAATGTGTCCCTCCTCGGAGCCCACAGCCAGCTCGGTTAGTGCGCTGTTCACGTCCAGGCACCACAGTGCATTCCCAGTGGGCGACTGTTCGATGCGTGGCTGCAACAAAGTCAAATCCCATTCAATCAGCTTGCCCGCCAAGTCCACGGAGAAGAGTCGATCGCCTGCCCAGGCCAAGGCTTCGACTTCCGAGTCAGGTGTCAAGGTTATTACGCGGTCCAAATAGGGTGCAAAGCGCATGTCCCACAGCTCAATCGATCCCTCCTCACTAGCAATGAATTCACAAATACTATAAAAACTGTTGCACATTAATCAACTTTGACTTACCGGCTGATCGCCAGACATTTAATCTCTTTGCTGTAGGCCAGCGCCATAATGCCGCGCGGTTTGATTGTGTAGAAGCGCACATTGTGCACATAGTAATTGCCTTTCGCAGTACCTGATTTTGTCTTCATTTTGCTAGCTTAAATTATATTCTCAATAAAAACACATCTGCACGTGTGTTTCGAGAGCGTGTTGTGGTCACTTTGGTGTTGCCACCTTGTCGCAAACCGCGATGTAAACAATGTCATTCGCAGCGTGCCGCAAACACGATAACACTTGTTATCGATATGCCATTTTGAGCACATACAAATTGCGGTCACACTATTCTCCCAGTCAGCTAAACAACGGGAAATGGGGTTGGTTTTGTGTTTTTAGAAAAAAGCATCTATTACTAATTGAATTAATCATAATTTATGAGTGTGTCATAAGTGTAAACAGTGCTTAGAGCATGCTATAACAGCGTTAACCACAAATACACACACTCATCACACAGCAGTTGCAATGCCGAAATCAATGTGGAGCTGGAGCTTCGTCCTTTTGTTGTTTCTCCTGGTGCTCGGCACTCCAGCGATATCATCGCGTGTCCTCGAGCTAAGTGATCGCTTTATCGATGTGCGTCACGAAGGCCAATGGCTGGTCATGTTCTATGCGCCATGGTGCGGCTACTGCAAAAAAACCGAACCCATATTCGCCCTCGTTGCCCAAGCGTTGCATGCCACCAATGTGAGGGTGGGGCGCTTGGATTGCACGAAATATCCGGCCGCAGCGCGGGAGTTTAAGGTGCGCGGTTATCCCACCATTATGTTCATCAAGGGCAACATGGAATTCACTTACACCGGGGATCGCAGCAAGGACGAACTGGTGGATTATGCGTTGCGCATGTCGGGTCCACCAGTGCAGCTGGTGACACGCACCGAAAGCGTGGATATGCTGAAGGGTTCGCACACCATCTTCTTCATGTTTGTGGGCGCACAACAGGGCGTTGTCTGGGACACCTATTATGCCGCTGCCGAAGGATATCAGGAGCATGGTTTCTTCTATGCTACAAGCGAGGATATTGCAGCGCAACACTTTGATTTCGAGCAACTGCCGGCGGTGATAGTGTACAAGGAGGAGCAGCACCACTTCTATCCGCATGGTCATGTGGCGCATCAAATGGATCCGCAGGATGTCAACGAAACCATCTTTCAGTGGGTGAACGTGGAGCGTTTTACGCTCTTCCCCAAGGTGACGCGTTTCAACATCCATCAGCTGCTAAAGACGCAAAAGTATCTGGTGCTGGCCGTGGTGCAGGAGGACAAACTAAATCAGATTGCCACGCATGAGCTCGAGTTCCGTGACATGGTCGAAGGCGTCATACGCAAGCATCGTGCTCGCTATCACGATCAGTTCCAGTTTGGTTGGGTGAGTCTCGTTGCATTCTCAATTGATAGCCTTTATCTAATACCCATTTCTCTTGCAGATTGGCGAACCATCGATAGCACATTCCATTATACTGGACCAATTGCCCACACCACATCTCATTGCACTCAACTCAACCACACAGCATCATTACATACCCGACGATGAGCCGCTGCAGCTGACACCACAAGCGCTGCATCTGTTCCTCGAGTCCATCAGCAATGAGAGCGCCACAGTTTATGGCGGCGACACGTATTTTATGCGTGTGAATCGCGCTCTGTTTGAGGTGAAACGTTCGCTGCGCGAAATGTGGAAGGGAAATCCAGTGTTGACCACAGTCATCTTTGGACTGCCGCTTGGTTTCCTGTCGCTCATCATGTACTCGATCTTCTGTGGCGATTGTTTGGTTACCGAAGAGGAACAAGAGGAGGATCACGAGAAGCGAGAGTAGACGTCATACAGCATGCATTTTGTGGCGGGGAGCAAAACAATTCCATCTCATTGTGTTAAGCCAAAAAATCTAGTCTTAATTTAACCACGACAATTTTGCTTATGTAGAAGAAACTAATCAACTCTTTGATCTGAATTCCGCGATTCCTTTTTGTCGGCTGTTAGCATCGTATTTGTGTAAGATTTGAGAGCTCGAAGTGGGTGTGTTTCTAATTTAATAAACAAACATAGTTGTTTAAAACTATCTCGATCTATAAAAGCAAGTGTTTTGATTCTGTGAGTGATTTTTGAACCTTCAAGACAAGCGATAATAGAAATTATAATACGAGATGACATTGAAGAAAACAATTCATCTCATTGTTAAACTAAGCAATGTAGATTCGAGAAAAGTTTCACGAGACGCGAATTTAAATAAATTAAGGGAAGGGAAAATAATCTCATTGTTGAGTTAACGAATCTAGATTTTTTTATGATAAAAGAAACTCCTTTTCTAAAAAAAACATTGTGAGATTTGCGAAGTAATTGTAAAAGATCTCGATTTGGCATTTCCTTCCCTTAACTATTAGAAAGATTTGTTTGAATTTTCAGCTCGAAGTGTGTGTTTTTAATTTAATAAACATAGTTGTTTAAAACTATCCTGAACTAATGCACGTGTTTCCATTCTGTTTCTGTGTTTCTGAGTGTAAAATGAAAGCTTAAGCTTAGTACGCGTATTTAACTTATCAATCTCCCAGTCTGGCAGTTGGGCATGGGGAATCGATAATCAGCAACCATAATCCTCGTCATCATCGCTGTCAATGGCCGCACGACGTCTGTCGTACTTTACGGTGGATTTACTCTGTGGCATTTGGGCGTTCACGCTCTCCAGGATGCTGACGAACTGGGCATCGTCCAGTTTGCCACGAACTTGTCCCATTTGCGCCATGCGGATGACCATGCTCTCGAACATTTGTGCCTTCTCTGGTTTGCTCACTTTCAGTGTATTAACTGCAAATCGAAATTTTAAATCTGATTCCATACTTAATGCATTTGTACTAAACTTACGGCGGGCGCGTGCTTGTTGGTCGAGCACTTGCGAGAGGATTGAGTGCTTCATTTCCTCTTGGGCGCGCATCTGTTCTTGCTGAGCTTGTTGCTTTTCCGCATCGTTGCCACCGCCGCCGCCCTGTATGGAAATGGCAAATGCTTTCGTTAGTCGGGAAAACTACTTTAATCCAACAGATGGGCAAGGAATCGATGGCGATGAGTCACGCGTTGGTCATTGGCTCCCATTGGATTGCCAGCCAAGGGAGTTGCTTGACATTTGAGCCTAACTATATACTTGGTTAGCATGCAATGCTAGCACCACAAATACAAATATATCCATTTGGCATTTTGTGTCTATTTTTGGCATTTGGCAATTCACTTAATGTTCCAGTAGCTCCTCTGAATTGAATCACATTGTCTACATTGCTTGGTACTTACGAATTGCGATTGCATTTGGGCCATGCGCTGGGCGCGCAATGCATCTAAATCTCCGTCCGACATGTTTGAGTTGTGTTTTTATTTATTTTAAGCAAATATCAAAGTAAGAATAATAAAAAACCATGCACTTCTCCGGCAGTTAGTGTAAAATGCAATCGATAGTGCCGACGAATTATCGTTTATCGAGAAACTTCGAGGGCTTGTCGACTATTTAGTATATTTAATACCATAGTCGTAATCATGCAGCGTAACCACTACCTGTAATTATTAAGCGGTAGAGACACTTGCAGTAGCTCAATAAAATTAATATATTTAGAATAAAATCAATCGTATTTATGAACGTATTGAAAAAACTTATATTGTTTACGAAGTTACGAAACCAGCTAGAATCTATGGGAGGGATATTTCAGTATACATCCAACATAATATTGTAGTTTTCCTAATTCAACGTGCGGTCACACTTCAATCCGCAGAAACAATCAACAGCTGTCCGGCAGTTGGCAAAGAAGTAAAAGCGTATTATAATTTTGAGTTTTTTCGGCAGTTTAAATAAACCACTGTTGAAAATGACTTCGCCTTTGGAGAATCTTGAAACTCAGTTGGAAATGTTCATCGAGAACGTGCGCCAAATACGTATAATCGTTAGCGACTTCCAGCCCCAGGGTCAAAATGTACTCAATCAAAAGATGTAAGAAGAAGCTTTTCACTTTTTAATTTTTGTATACTAAATATTAATTTTTTTTTTGGGCAAATGCAGCAACAGTTTGGTGACTGGTCTACAGGAAATCGACAAATTACGACCACAGGTGCAGGATGTGTACGTGCCTTTTGAGGTGTTCTTTGATTACATCGATCAGGACAAGAATCCACAACTCTATACCAAGGATTGTGTGGAAAAGGCGCTGGCAAAAAATGAAGAAGTCAAAGGCAAAATCGAAAGCCTGAAAAAGTTCAAGGCCAATTTGCTGCTTGAATTGTTCAAGACTTTTCCCACTGAAATGAACAACTACAGAGCCTATAGAAAAGATTTGATCTAAGTAAATGGGAGATCATGCATAATGCTAGTTTTGTAAGCCTCATTTATACATTTTGTAAGCCAAAATAAACGCATCTGTGTACTTAGATAATGCAATAGACGCTTTTTTTTTTTTGCTAGGTTAAATGTCCTGCGGATGTAAGCCGGTGTTAGACAAGGGAGGGTTCCGGGTGTGTTTTCAGGATTGTGTTGCCGTAATTTCAAAACGTCCATTTGGCAAATTTTTTTCCGAAGGCTCCAGTGGCGCAATTGGTTAGCGCACGGTACTTATAATCAGTAACTGTGTATATGAGCAATGCCGGGGTTGTGAGTTCGAGCCTCACCTGGAGCAGCAGCGAATTATTGTTGAGTTGCTTACTTTTTTAATTTTTTTTTATTTGTATTTGAATTACCCTCTCTGCAAATGCATACAATAGCATACAAATGTGCAAGAATTTTGGTAAAAATAAAAATAAAAAGTGTATGCTCAGCAACAGTAGTGATGTATTTTAACATCGTTGCCAGACTGTTGTAATAACATAGCTGGCCAGCTGATTTTTGTTTTGTGTGCCTGCTTGTGTAATTGATAAGAGCGGTGGTTTATATTATAAGTATTTTGGTCATAAGATGCGACGTGTTGTGAGTATTTTAAAAACTAAATCTAGCGAATTAGTGTTCCGGCCATCGATTAAGTGTAGTATAGTGCCAAATACACGTCACTATGCGTCATTGTCAACTTCGGTTTGTTGGAATTGCCAGAAACCTGCAAAACAAATGATTTGTGCCGACTGCGGCAGCTTGCAGGATGTGGACAATACAATTGTGAGTAGTGCAAACAAAAACAAAAGCTTTTGAAATTGTTGAAATACATTGTATATTGTTGCAGAACTACTTTAAGCTGCTGGATTTTCCCACACAATTTACTTTGCAGTCTCAGCAGCTTACACAGCGTTTTCGCCAGTTGCAGTCGAGAGTCCATCCCGATAAATACAGTAACAAGTGAGTTTAATGGGTTTGATTCCACTTTTAATCGATAATTGACTATTATTTCTCCTAGGACATCACGGGAGCAAACAAATTCGGCAGATTGGAGTTCGCTAATTAACAAGGCTTATAAAACGCTGTCTGCGCCTGTGGAACGCGGTCAATACATGCTACAGTTGGCCGGCGAAGAGATGCCACAGGATAATAGTGCATTGAACGCCACATTTTTAATGGCTATGATGGAGCGGAACGAGGAGGTGGAGGAGGCCGATAACAGCGCTGCACTGGAAAAGTTGAGCGCCAACATTTCGCAAGAGCTTGAAGCATTTGCCGAGAAGCTAACAACACAATTTGAAGCCAATGACTTGGCGGCGGTGAAGGCAACGCTTGTGGAAATGAAATATTTGCACAGCATACAAAGCAGTATCAAAAAGAAACAGCAACATTTGATGTCTGCATAGACAAATCGATTGGTTTTAATCATCGGTCATCGATAGGTTGCAGAGAACGCGAAGTTGGCTGTACCAAACGTCAACTGGACAAAGAAACAGCTGGCAGTTGACAACAACAAGGGTGGATTCCAGTCATGATCGATTTGTTATGTATATTAATGAATGTGATTAAAAAACCACACAGGTGAATGCACCTGCTGATAAGTGAATACAACTTTGTTGTTGTTATAATAACTTGCCGTTTTTAATGTGAAAATGCCAAACGCTATGAATAATCAAGCAAACAAGTTGTTTCTGCTAGTGCCGGACCAGGGGGTTCTCAGCTTAGAAGACAACTAAGCCGAAAAAAGCCAGATAAAAGTTCCCCGTTTACTGCACTCATGGCAAAAAAATGGCAAATCACTGCTTAGTGATAAAAAATATAATCAATGTACGGGCAAGTGTTCTAAGGTCCACATACAAACACACGCACACACTGTTGCATAGGTATGTATGTTTATAGGGGCAATTGTGACGCATTCCCTAAACACAAAAACACACACACACAAACACAGGTACTCACACACACTTGTGACGTGTGATAATTTTTAGTAGTAGTATTTTTGTAGTGCAAATTGAATTTAAATTCAAAACGCTTTTTGTTTCACACTGCCAGTGTTATTTAGTTCTTTGCTCGAGGTGCACACACAACACAGCAGGTGCCTCATTCAACAATGTCGAGCTGCTGCAAGAGGATGCCATCCTTGTGTCTGGGATTTCTGGTGTTGTGTTTGATGACCACTGTGCAGGCCGATGTTAATGGCAGTGTATCGCCCATCATTGGAGTATTGGCACAAGAACTTTACCCGGATTCGTTATCAGCCACAACTTATAATGCAACCAGTTATATTGCGGCGTCGTATGTGAAGTTCATTGAAGGTGCGGGAGGCAGAGTGGTGCCAATTTGGTAAGTTGATTTTCGATTGCGAATTCGATTTAGAAATTAAGATTGAAATTGAGATTGAAAGACGACGACGCTGACAGTTGATAATCAGTTACGTGCAGCTTTATCATAGCGGGGCTTTAAATCATTGCCACTTTTGCTAATATGTTATTAAATTTATTATCTTTTGTTTACTTTGCGATCGCGATAACTGTTTTTTGACTTTGACAGGGAATTTTGAATTGTATGAGTCGTAATTTTCAACACGTGTTTATCGTCTTTCCCTTCACTCTCCTTAGGATCGGCCGCAATCAGAGCTACTATGAGAAACTGCTGCAGAACCTCCAAGGGTAAGTTAAGAAATCGATGATGATATTTACAATTTTTAAAAATATGTATAAATATAAAGAAACTTAAATTTGTATAAACAAAAATAAATAAATAAATGTACTTTTCCTACCAATCATGTTTAATTTAAAATGGCATCAATTTTTATAATTAAATTTTTTTCATTTATCTATATAAGTTTTATTTTGAAACTATTCTTATCTTTTCGTTAGTGTAAAATTACTTCAATTTGTATCCTTTCGTTGCTCAAAAATAGTGATATTGTTCGAAAAAGTAATAAATTATTTTAAATTTATATATTTCATTTATTTATATTTTTCATTTAATCGATATAAATTTATGTTTATATATTTTTTATCTTTTCGTTACTCCAAAGTAGTGATAATGGTCGAAAAAGTGTTAAAATACTTAAATTTTTATCTTTTCGTTGCTCAAAAATACTGATAATGGTCATTAAATTATTTCATTTGAATCATAATCGTTATAAATAATAAATCACTATTAATCACTACCGTTCAGATTGAACTAAAAATAAACGATTTATGTTTTTAGTGTGCTGTTGCCTGGTGGAGCGACGTGGTTTAATGAAACCCTCGGCTATGGTGATGCGGGCGAGCATCTGATAAGGATTGCCAAGCAGATCAACGATAATGGCACCTACTTTCCAGTGTGGGGCACCTGTCTGGGCATGGAATTGATGGTTCTCAAAGTGGCCAACGGCAGCGAGACGCGCAGCGATTGCAATTCAGCTGGACAAGCTCTGCCGCTGGAATTTCAAGCAGGTAAGTGACTGAGAGATTAGATTACTGATTGCTAATTATGGGACTAATTGTGGATTAACTTTTATTGCGCTTGTAGACTACAATTCGAGTCGTCTTTTTGCGGGCGCTAGCGATGAGGTAATTTCAGCGTTGGCCAACGAGAATATCACCTACAACTATCATCGTTTTTGCTACACGGTTGCCAGTTTTGAGGAGCCCGCTCTGAAGGATAATTGGCGTATAATGTCCCTGAATCATGATCTACAGGGCTATGAGTTTGTGTCCACAATTGAGCACTTGAAGTATCCGTTCTATGGCGTGCAATTCCATCCGGAGAAAGCACTTTACGAGTTCGTTAGCACTAAAGTTCCGCACACGAAATCAGCGGTGCTCGCTTCCCAGTATTTTGCTGACTTCTTTGTGAACGAAGCTCGTCAGTGTCCTCATGTGTTTGCAAATGCTACGGAGCAGAAGAGATCACTGATCTACAACTATAATCCAAAGTACACTTCGCTCGCCGGGTCGAGTTATACTCAGCAATATGTGTTCAACTTTGATGTCAATAGTGATTTTAGTGATGGTGATGATGATGACAGTCCTTATCCTCTGCCTTATCCTTATCCCGTGGGTGACGGGGCTGAAAGGCATTCCCTTGGACTTGCACTTGTGATAACCATTGCTTTCAGTATGTTTGTCGCCACGCAGCATTGCTGAAATTGTTTTTATTTCAATCTTTTTTTTCTATTTGTATACACCTTTTTTTTTGTTTTTTTTTTCTTCCCTTATTTGTATACAATTTTTTTTGTTTTTGTGTTTTTTTTTTTTACTTTTTTCTATTAATATTATTTGTTTTTTTGTACATTTATAAATAAATACGGCTATAGCTTTTAATATGTAGTATATTTCGAATACTTGTCTGTATACAGTATAGTATTCGGTTGGCTGGCAAAATCCTCTACTGAACCCTCCCCGAGGGTGCTGGCTGGGTAGGATCTGCATTACCTCATTGTCAACGGATAGTAGATCTCTACTATGCGTCGACGTTTCAGGTACTGCCGATCCTAGCTGAGGGCTCTGCTTCTTGTCTTTCGGGTACTTGTCTGTCTGAGGATAAGAAGCAGAATCCATGGTACGAGGTGTCTGGCGGTCAGACTGAAAACGCTATGGGGGGCTCCCAAGAACAAAATTAGCCAAAAAAATGTCTCAGAATGGACACATCAAAACATTCAACTCGGGCTGGGATGTCAGCCCAAACGTCGGTGGAAGGCGTGACTGCTACCACCGGCGGGCACGGGGGGGAGAAATCCTCTCTGCGTGTCGCCAGCGGTCACACCTCTGATGCGGTGGGTGCAGGCCAATTCAGTTGCAACAATACTGTCACGAACCAACAACAAACAAACAACAACTCGGGTGCCGTTGTCCTAACCGACTCGGACCAAGTGAGTGCAGTGTCAATCTCTACGGCGGAGGAGGACCGTCCTCTTCAGTCGCCGCGACTTATCGCCAGTAGCTCCAAGGCTGCGCTGAAGGAGAAGGCTAAAAAGAAGGCGGCGATCCGCATTCACGCAAGGCTCAGTGGCGTAGCAAACTTGTCCGCCCAGGACAAGGAGAGGCTTGCCTGGGCCAATGGGTGGATGCGAGATAACCAACTTCGCTTCCTTCCAAAAGACAATAAGGTGCAGGCCGGCTCTATTGGCCCTGACAACAAAAAGGTGGAGTCCACGGCAATCAAGCGCCAACAGTCTGCTGAGAGTTCCAAGCAAGGGGCTCCAGTGAGCAAGAGGCTGCGAGCATCTGGCTCCACTAACCAAACGGACAGCAACAAACAGCGACAGAGAGCAACGGTTGCTGATACCGCCGGGCGGCAACTCACCGTTGCCCTCATTGACAGAGGGAACGGGAAAATATCTGCAGAGCGGTGGCGGTTGACCCATGGCAAGCTGGTCGAGGCACTCTTTGTCAGTATGGAGAATGCCCCAGACAGTCCAATGCCTACTTTTGAAGGCAGTGGCTGGATGAATGGTGTCAAGATCCTGAAATGCAAGGACGAGCCAACGTTGCTATGGCTGAAAGCGACCGTCCCCAAGCTGGAGGGACTATGGGAGGGGGCCAAGCTGGACGTGGTGGACAGAAATAATATTCCGTCCATGCCGAAGGCAAAGGTCCTGTTCCCTATAGCCGTGCAGGGAGAGCGGGCGCTTCAGTTGCTTAAAAAGCAGAACCCGGCCATTCCGACGAGTGATTGGTCCGTGCTGAAGGTTGATAAACCTTTACCCAGTGGTGAGCAGCACGTGATCATGCAGATCAATAAGGAGGCCGAGGATCTGCTATACAAGCGCAACGGGAAGATGGCGTGGGGCTTAGGGAGCGTGTACCTTCGCCTCAAAAAACGCATCCGACTGACAAGGACACACACACGTTGAGGTCAGGGGAGGTAGAGGCAGATCTCGGTCTAGAGAGCATGACCGACGCCACCCTGCACTTGGACGAGACGGAGGAACTGTCCATGCAGACGGGCCCCCCCACGAGTTTGCGGCCCTCTAATGAGTGTGCTGCAGCTCAACCTCAATAAATCGAAAACGGCTTCGGCGGAGCTCCTCCTCGCACTAGAGGATGGGTCCGCCTACGCGGCTTTGGTCTAGGAACCGTGGATAGCGTCGGGAAACACGGTCGCAGGGCTGAAGTCGCCAAACTACAATCTATACGTCCCGACATTGGTAAGTAGATCGAGAACTGCCATCCTAGTAAGGAAGGGGTTAAAAGCTCATCTACTACCTAATTTTAGCACTGACGATCTAACCGTGGTGGTGCTGGTGAGCTGCGATGGATGTTCGCTGCTAGCATCCTGCTATATGGCCCACGACGAACCTGCTCCACCAGAAGAGCTTTTGAATCGCTTTTGTCAGCTGGGCAAATTTGATATTAAACAAATACAAACTTAAAACAAATTTGCATCAGTAATAACGACAAATTTATATTATGAAAAGAAAATAAATTTTAAAAACTATTTCTCTAGTATTTATTTGGGTTGGGTTAGGTTAGGATTCCATATCTCTTGAGCAGTTTCGATAGCAAATTGTTGGTTGCGCCAAACGTCAACTGAACAAAGAAACAGCTGGCAGCTGACAACAACAATGATGGACTTCAGTTAGACTCCAGGTGAATGCACCTGCTGATAAGTGAAAACAACTTTGTTATTGTTCTAATAACTTGCCGTTTTTAATGTGAAAATGCCAAACGCTATATTTTTGTAGTGCAAATTAAATTGAAATTGAAAAAGCTTTTTGTTTCACACTGCCAGTGCTATTTAGTTCTTTGCTCGAGGTGCACACACAACACAGCAGATGCCTCATTCAACAATGTCGAGCTGTTGCAAGAGGATGCAATCCTTGTGCCTGGGATTTCTGCTGTTGTGTTTATTGACCACTGTGCAGGCTGATGTTAATGGCAGTGTATCGCCCATCATTGGAGTATTGGCACAAGAACTTTACCCGGATTCGTTATCAGCCACAACTTATAATGCAACCAGTTATATTGCGGCGTCGTATGTGAAGTTCATTGAAGGTGCGGGAGGCAGAGTGGTGCCAATTTGGTAAGTAGATTTTCGATTGCGATTTTGAATTAGAAATTGAGATTGAAATTAAGATTGAGGCACGACGACGCTGACAGTTGATAATCAGTTACGTGCAGCGTTATCATAGCGGGGCTTTAAATCATTGCCACTTTTGCTAATATGTTATTATTCATTTCCCTTCACTCTTCTTAGGATCGGCCGCAATCAGAGCTACTATGAAAAACTGCTGCTGAACCTCCAAGGGTAAGTTAGGAAATCGATGATAATAATTATTTACAATTTTTTAAACTAAATAAAACAAAAAAAAAAAATAATAAATGAATATTTATTTTTATTTTTTATTTATCTATATCAGTTTTATATTGATACTATTTTTATCATTTCGTTACTCCAAAATACTGATAATAGTCGAAACAGTATTAATTTACTTATATTTGTATATTTCCGTTGCTCAAATATACTGATAATGGTCATAAAAAGTATTAAATTATTTTAAATGAACCATTAGCATTATAAATAAATCACTATTAATCACCACCATTCAGATTGAACTAAAAATAAACGATTTATGTTTTTAGTGTGCTGTTGCCTGGTGGAGCGACCTGGTTTATTGAGACCCTCGGCTATGGTGATGCGGGCGAGCATCTGATAAGGATTGCCAAGCAGATCAACGATAATGGCACCTACTTCCCAGTGTGGGGCACCTGTCTGGGCATGGAATTGATGGTTCTCAAAGTGGCCAACGGCAGCGAGACGCGCAGCGATTGCAATTCAGCTGGACAAGCTCTGCCGCTGGAATTTCAAGCAGGTAAATGACTGAGAGATTAGATTACTGATTGCTAATTATGGGACTAATAATGGATTAACTTTTATTGCGCTTGTAGACTACAATTCGAGTCGTCTTTTTGCGGGTGCTAGCGATGAGGTAATTTCAGCGCTGTCCAACGAGAATATCACCTACAACTATCATCGTTTTTGCTATACGGTTGCCAGTTTTGATGAGCCCGCTCTGAAGGATAATTGGCGTATAATGTCCCTAAATCATGATCTACAGGGCTATGAGTTTGTGTCTACCATTGAGCACTTAAAGTATCCGTTCTATGGCGTGGAATTCCATCCGGAGATTCCGCTTTACGAGTTCGTAGGCACTAAAATGCCGCACACGAAGTCTGCGGTCCTCGCTTCCCAGTATTTTGCTGACTTCTTTGTGAACGAAGCGCGTCAGTGTCCACATGTGTTTGCAAATGCTACAGAGCAGAAGAGATCACTGATCTACAACTATAATCCAAAGTACACTTCGCTCGCAGGGTCGAGTTATACTCAGCAATATGTGTTCCACTTTGATGTCGATAGTGTTTTTGGAGATGATGACAGTCTTTATCCATTGCCTTATCCTTATCCCACTGGGGCCGGGGCCGAAAAACATTACTTTGGATTTGCTTTTGTGATAACCATTGCTTTGAGTGCGTTTGTTGCCACGCAGCATTGCTGAAATATGTCGGAGAAATGTGTGCGTTATCCATCCTTTCAATGTCTTAACGACTGTCTTGCCAGCACAGCAAGTTCCGTTCACGTTCGCTATCAAGCATCGACTGACTCAACTGAATCGACAAAAAGATGATCTCTCATAAGTATTCAAGTTGAGTCTCTATAATCTCTTTTTTCAATCTGCCTGCGTTCGTTAACGAATCTCACTCACTAGCAGAAACAGCCACTGTCTCTGCTGATATGCCTTGCGCACAATTCCCTTTAATTCGGTGCTTCCCCGAATTTCTCTCCGACATATTCATTTTTATTATTTTTTTTTTATTTACTTTTTTGTTTTGTACACTTTTTTGTTTATTTTTTTTTTTTGTACGTTTATAAATAAATATGGCTATACCTTTTAATATGCAGTATATTTCGAATACTTGTTTTTATATAGTATAGTGTTCAGTTCTTGAGCCTAATCTAATCTTGAATCTCTCGTTAATGTCTCGCTGTTTTGATTAACCACAATGGGGCAAATAAACATTTTTCAAATGGGCATTCAAAAATGTTAACCTTTTTATTACAAAATTGCTTAAATTCATTTTCTGAGCATTTGAGATATCGTCAGTTCGACAAGTTTGATATTAAACGAATACAAATAAATAATGAAATTGCATTTATAATAATAAACTTTTTACATTTATTATAAAACGAAAATATAAATTAAAAACTATTTCACTAGTATTTCTTTGCATTGGGTAAGGATTCCACATCATTAAAGTAGTTTCGACAGTAAATTTGGTATCCTAGTCAAAGCTATCAAAGTAATTTCTAGACTTGACCTAATGGAATTCAAATAAATGTTTCTGCACATTAATATCGATAAAAAAGTTAAGAGAATATTGTTTTAAATAAATAAGCCGACAAATTGTAATACAACTTTTTGGTTTAAGTCTCTTAAGTCTTATCTATTCTTTCTATTCTACTGTCAAAGGAGCTTAACATTTTATTGACTCCTGAAAGTATGCAGCACCTTTTGTACTTTCTGCAAGTTGTCTCTCGCTCTCGGAAAAATGGTATGCATAGTTGTGTATGTGTGTGAGAGAATATGTCCGTGTGGGGGAGGGTGCAAGATGCGACTTGTCTTCTCTCTGAAATTTTGTGCATTTCTGAGAATTTCTTTTTCAGTCAGTTGTACACTAGTAGTATAAATGGCAGCACGCGCAGCGTCTGATAAATCGATATGCATTCCCGCTGTGGGCATCATTTGCATAGACTTGGCCCAAACGTTGGGAATGATTTACGAAGATCAGCCATGTTATAGCTACATTGCTGCCTCATATGTCAAATATCTGCAATCCGCGGGAGCACTTGTTGTGCCCATCTGGTAAGTATATGATTTGCACTTGTTTTCAATTTCTAGATTTAGTATAGCTATGAAATGGATTTGTTTTACTTAGCTGAATAATTAAATGGTTGCATTAAACCGTTACCGTAAAGAGATATACGATTAACTTACGAGCTTATGAGTTTACAGAAGGGGATATTGCAAGTTGATAACAGACATAAGACGGCATCAACGACCTCGTAAAGTAGAATATATCTAGGCTTGCGAGAGTGGCATGATAAGTAATTGGCTTCTGTAAGAAAGAGAGTTAAAATAATTTAAAACAAGTAAGAAAGCTACAGTCGAGTGTACTCGACTGTGAGATACCCGCTACCCATTTTGAATAAAATCAATATATTTTGCGGTATTATTCTCAAAATATACCAAATATACTGCAAAAATACTAAAAATATACCGAATGGTATATGTGGTATATCGATAAAGTACCGCATTCAAAATATACCATAGACGGCTCAATATACCAGATTGTCAGCCAAAGTAACTCAGACCCATAGTAAGTAGGCGTTTTTGCCCATACAAAAGTATTTCTTTAATAACTTCCACAATTTTCTTCTGATCGCAACAAAATTTTCAGGAATCATAACTACTATTGTAATTATTGTATATACCAAATTCGTAACTCTAGCTTTAAAATTACGCTTGTTATTCGATTTTTTTGATTTGCGGGGGCGGAAGTGGGCGTGGCAAAAATTTGAAACAAACTTGATCTGCGTGCAAACATAACAAATGCTGTCGAAAAAAAATTATAGCTCTATCTCTTATAGTCTCTGAGATCCAGTGTTTCATACGGACGGACGGACAGACGGACAGACACACAGACGGACAGACGGACAGACGGACATGGCTAGATCGTCTCGGCTGTTGACGCTGATCAAGAATATATATACTTTATAGGGTCGGAGATGCCTCCTTTTACCTGTTACATACATACATTTCCTGTCGGCACAAAGTTATAATACCCTTCTACCCTATGGGTAGCGGGTATAAAAATACATTGATTTTAAACAGCCGCCCCTCGTTTGCCTTGTCCGCTATTTAAAAATAAACAATTCATATAAATTAATCTTGCTCATCCATATCATGCATAATATTATTTAAGCTTTTTATACTCGCCACCCATAGGTGGCATTAAAAGCCGAAACGATAAACCAATGTCCGTCTGTCCGTCCGTTTGCCTGTACGAACACCAGATAAAGTTTGTTACAATATTTTGCCTAGTTCACTTCCGCCCCTGGAAAATCAATGAAAGTTGAATAGCGAAAGTAATATTGAATCCAGTCTCGAGGATTAGCACATACAATAAATAGTTTTTATGATTTCTGAAAACTTGGTTGCAATCACAAAAAAAATTGCAAAAATTGCAGTTATTTCGGCTGACAATTTGGTATATTTTTCACTCTGTGGTATATTTTGAATGTAGTATATCAATTACCAAATAAAAAATCTGGTATATTTTTAGTATTTATTTGATATATCAATTAAAATAATACATTTGGTATATTTTTAGTATTTTTCTTGTATCTTAATTTTGCATATTTAAAATTTAATTTAAATTCGCTTGAGGATATCTTACAGTCGAGCGGTATATTTTTGATATTTTTGTAGGTTATAGTTTTATTGAAAATTGGTAACGGGTGTTTCACAGTCGAGTACACTCGAATGTAGCTTTTTTACTTCTTTTTTAATCATTCTTTATACTTTTTCTTTGTTTTATATTAATTTCATCATCTATCGTAATGCATCGATAGAATGCAAAACAAAAGAGTGTTTCACAATTCGCTTAGTACGAATTATGATAAAAAAGCTCTTATCATGAGGAAACCGTTTATTGACTCCTTTACGAAAAACCGCAGACAGAGCAAATTAAAATGCTTATTAAAAAAACAAATTGATAAGCAAGGGAATGAGTCAAAGTAGGCGAATGTCTTCTTGCCATATGGTAATATGTTAAACACTTTTATTTAGTGAAAAACATTTGTAAATTATTTCAAAATTATCAAAACATTTTGCGGTCATGTATATAAGTTTGTTATGTGACTAAATTCAAAATTAAGCAAAGGAAAACATTTCTCTCTCTGTTTTCCGCCCCTTCTCTTTGTCTCCGTCTGTTTGCGAAATTTACTATATAAATCAAAATTCAGGTACTGAGTTGAGTACTCTTTGAACGGCATTCAACGAGAGTTGAAGTGAACGCATCAGTTTTTAGTGCACTAATTATTTGCAATGCAGGTTAATCCAATGGAGAGGGGAAGGTACATTGGTATCATGTGCATGGATATGGCGAAATGTTTGGAAAAGCATTTGGGCACTGGAATGTGGCATAGCTACTTGCCGGTCTCATACGTAAAACAATTGGAATCGGCGGGAGCTGTCGTCATACCCATTTGGTGAGTGACCGACCGACTGCATAAACAATGTGCAACATCACCTTGAAAGCGCTTGAGGGGCGGCAAAACAGAAACACAGAGCAAATAGAATAGAGAATAGAGAACCGAGAACTGAGAATAGAGAACGGAAAATAGAAAACGAAAAGCGACAAGAGAGTGCAGAGCATAATTTGGCAAAGTGCCAGTCTTGGGGGAAATTGTTTAATTGTTTTTCTGTTTTGATTTTTTTGATTCACAATTTGTACAAGTGTTTCACAATTTCACGCGTCGTCGATTCATTTAATTGTTTAAATACTTGCAACTTATGAGAAGGTAAATGGGTATTATAAATAAGTGACAATGCTCAATTAGGATTTAATATTGTTACTTCTTTTTCTTTTCTTTAGTACATATTCACAAATTTTGAGTTTAACATAAAAAATATCTTTCCTAAGTTCCATATAAAAATCCCCGGAAAGAATTTTATTAATAATAATTAGCCAGTAAAATTAGTATGTGCTAATATAATTACACAAATTCCAAAGTGACATTGAACTTACAAAAAAATTAATAACTTAATTGCTTTTAATTAAAAAATATATTTAAAAACATATATTTTGTTTATTATTTTATTTTAATACAAAATTTTTCCCAACAATTTTTAACAACTTACCGAATATAAATTTTGCGTAGCTCTACCTTAAAAAAATATATTCAAAAACTGTATATCTTATTTGATTATTATTTTATTTTTGTAAAGATTTTTGGTATTTAGAATTTTTGGTCTTAATTTGAGAATTTGGCATTTTTCAGACTAATCTTCTTAGTTGTTCTTAAAGTGGTCTTATTTTAAGAACACAATTTTTAAGACGAATGTTCATGATTTTAAATTTTGGTCATTTTTCCAGAAAATTATTTTAATTAGACCTTCTTAATAAAAATTCTAAAGAAATTTAATTTGTCTAAAAAAAATGGAAATATAAATATTAGGCATACCAAACTTACATTTTGAAATATTTTATTCTCTATTTTTTTTATGGATTGAACTTTATTTATGAATTAAATTATCAAATTTTATTTATGAAATATTTTAAATATTTTAAAGCACTTACATTTTTATAATATTTTGCAAGCATATTCAAATGTATTGTCGCCTTTGCGTAAATACATTTATCTCGTCTTGGTTTAGCAAATGTTGCTTTACTGTTCTTTATACTATACTCTTATGCTTTGCAGGATTGGCCGTGATCGCGATTACTATGAGGGGATAATGAACCTGGTTAATGGCGTGCTGTTGCCCGGCGGCGCTGTGTTTCTGGACGAGGACGAGACGAAGGAGTTTAAGGAGTCCAAGGAGTTCAAGGAGTCGAAAGAGCAGCCACGCCTAACAAACGATTGTGTGGCAGCTGCACAGCATATCTACGAGATTGCGATGCGTAAGAATGCGGCAGGTGAACACTTTCCGCTGTGGGGAACTTGCCTCGGCTTTCAGTTGATGATGATCAATGCAGCACGCACCAAAGAAGTGCGAACGATGTGCCGCAAGCCGCGCTTCGAAGCGTTGCCACTGCAGCTGACTCATGACTTCGCCGAATCGCAAATGTTTAAAGGTCAACCCGCCGAGTTGGCTCAACAGATGACTCGAGAGCCATTTGCCTGCCATCAGCATAGATATGGAATACCCGAAACCCAGTTGCGCCGCTTTAAACTGCACGAGGATTGGCATGTGTTGGCCACACGGGATGACGAAGAAGATGCACCACGATTCGTGACACTCATCGAACATCGCAAATATCCGATCGCTGGGGCGCAATTTCATCCCGAGAAAGTGGCACACGAATTGCTTTTCGCCAAGCCTGATACTTGCCAGGCATCGCACACTTCGAGCTGCATCAAGTTAGCTCAACATTTTGCCGATTTCTTTGTGAATGCGTGTCGTCGCAATGCGAATAGATTTGCCAGCCCAGAGCAGCTGGCATGCCACATGATCTGCAATTGGAAGCCGGTGTTTTGTGGCAAATTCGCCAGCTCACATTGGGTGGAATGCTACGTCTTCGAACAGGACGTGGACTATCCCAAGGAGGTGGCAAATGTAACAGAGAAGGTGCAACAACCCCTTGCGGCTTCGAAGTAAAGTAAATTCCAGAAAACTTTCCATTCTCGGTACTTTTCCGCCTCGTCGCCTTTTGGGCATGCAAATATTTCGTATACGCAGTGGAGGCTCGTCATTGTCGAAGGTGTGTGTTTGTCTTGTCTGTAGGTGTATGAGTGTGCGTGTGTTTGTGTGTGCCAATGTGTGTGTGTGTAATTAGCCCTTGTTGCTAGTGCGCATTTGTCTGGCGCGTGCTGAGAACAACACACTCTTAAAGTCGCACACCTGCGTTTTGGCTAACCGTAGCGTAAAAATAAAAATAATTGTCTGTCGTCGTCTGTAGTTGTTGTTTCCCTTTATTTTGTTCTGCTTTTTTTTGCTGCTGTCTTTTGACTTGGCCATTGTTTGCGGCCAGGACGAGACGGCATTGTTCGTCAACTAGACACGTTCTTTTGCCTTTGCTTGTATTCTATTTCCCTAAACTAGCAATGACTAAGACTTTTGGCTGGCCACTGATAGTGTCGTCTGGCTTCTGGTTGCATTGCATCATTAATTATCACTCATACGTCGCGTGCAACGCGTTGAATAATTTAATGAACTTTGTTCACTACCATTTTACTTATTTAAGTTACATATAATTAAATTGCATAAGTGATGAATTATACAATTACAAATAATAAATTATGTATAAGTACTATGCATATAAAATACTAAGTGATTACTCTACATACTATGTAAATACGAAATACTAAAACCTAGCTTTGGCTTTATTCCTTAACTTAAGCGCGATTTTAAATTCATGTTTTAGCTTTTTGTAAATAAAATAAATACAAATTAGAGACATGTTTAAATTTTGCAATGGGTCTATTGAAGGCTTCATTTAATGATATTTGTAATATTATAGTTAATAAATAATCTTATTTTGTAATGTCTCAAAAGCTTCATTTAGAGCTTTATTGAATAATAGATTGAAAAGTGTAAGAAATCAAAAAAATAACATACAATTTCTAAAACAATTTACAATTTGGAATGCAATCATTGAAAGCTATTTCATAATAAATATAATATTGTAAATAAATAAATGCACATTTTGCAATGTGGCAATTGAAAACTTTATTTACATAACTTGTTGTTTTGGCACGTAGATAAAGTTTGTTTAAAATCGAATAACAAGCAAAATTTTGAAGGTAGATCGAGTTAGAGCTAGAAGTAGAGTTGGTATAGAAATTAATAACTTTGATTCCTAAGAATTTAATTGCGACTAAATTGTAGAATTTATTTAAAGAATACTTCTGCATGGTAAATGCTTTGGCTGACAATCTGGAATATTTAAATGGTATATTTCGAAGGTATTACGTCAAGGCTATACCAAATATTAATTTGGTATATTCTAAGAATAATACCGCACTGTTTTGCTTTTATTCAAAATGGGTATCGGGTATTTCACTCAGCTGTAGTTTTCTTACTTGTTTTCTGCTTTATTTAGTACAAGGTATAATGTAATAATAAATAAATTGTTGCAACGTTCCACATTTCAGTTGCTGGTTCATTTCATAATATATTTTATATGAGCATAAATAAAAGATTTAAATTATAAAGCTGTTCACATTTTGCAATTTGGCATTTGGAACGTGGCATTTGCAACGCTTCATTTGCTGCCATCGGTCAGCGTTTTTGGTATTAGGCACTGCTCATTTAACCCGTCTACTTCTAGTCAGCACAATTGCCGCTTCAAATGCCCTTGTGCCCATTTCTCACACACAAACAGAGCACACATATACACACATTCACACACACTCGCATACACTCGAGCTGAGCTCAAAAGTAAATGCGCATATATTTTAAACACACACTCGAAAGTAAACCGCCGTCGCCTCAGTGTGTAGCATGCAACACTTGCCACAATACACAACATACACACATCGACACAAACACACACGCACACTCACACATACAGAGAGCACACTTATACACACTTAAGCACACCCTTCTTTTTTAATGACGTCATAGGCGCTGCTCGCTGCAGAAAGAAAAATCGAGCACAGCCTCTGTGCTAAAATCCGAAACCGAATCCGAGAACCGAAACTGAAACTGAAACTGAGTCTGTGTGTCGTCCCTTTAGCTCTTAACCTAGTTGGCGTGCATTGAACCAGCTGCTTACCCCCTTCTCTCCCCCCTCTTCCCCTTTCTCTCTCATACTCTACGCTCTCTGCGCAGCTGCGGCTCTCATGCAGGCTGCAGCTGCAACGGGCAATGAACTGCCAGGCAAACAAGGACATTGCAGTCACAGGCACCGGTACACACACACACACCAACACACACACACCAGCACACCAACACACACTCTCGCTTGGCTTGACACTTTTGCCCGGTTATGAAACAACAATAAAGTGTTGTAGCGACCCCTCGCAGACGGCGCAATTTGCGCCGATTTGGCATTTAACAACAGTTGAAGGATGCGCAACGCGTCGCCAAGCTGTGAAGCTGAAGCTATGAAGCTGTAGCTGGCCACTCGAAAGCGTTGCTAACCTTTCTCTCAAGGCAACGAACCGTAAATTGGCAGCGGACACGACGCATTCAGTCGCGAACCTTCGCCCAATTTCCGCTGTATTTTGCCGTTGCTGTTGTCGTTGCCTACTTTCGAGAGCGTCTGTTGTCTATTATTGTGTGACATTCGCGGTCTGGGCTGGGGTTCAAATTAAACTGACATTTTGAAGCGCATGCATGCGGCTATCTCTCTGTCTGTCTGTCTGTCTGTGACGTCATCGCCAACAGCTTTGATGCCGGTCGAAGGTCGGTGAGACAAAAGGCAGGCATTAAAACATGCATAAACATATATTTAGGTTAAGCCCATCTCAGGCGCTTGGGCTTAGGTGTCGTCCTTAATGGGCCATATCCTGCACATTAATCAGCGTGGCGTCGCATGGCGTGTGAAACTGAGTTTTGGGTCAAGTGGCGCAGCCTCTCGAACGACCTTTTTTCTTTGCATTCTTTGCCTAAACAATCCATGCGCCTTGTGGCCTTCCTTTGTTTGCTGTCTCCTCTCCCTCACGAAATTGTTGCAATTGTTAGAACGCAAGGTTGTCGCTGTTCCTTTTCACAAAAACTGCACCGCATTCAAATTAGTTGCAAGCGCTATGCTATTTATAGTGAGAAGATGGAGGAGCAGCGATGCATTATGCAAGCCACGCGATGGCCGCGAAGTCGCCGCCGTGTCGCCTGTTTTTATACTCGCTATCCATAGGATAGAAGGGTATGATAAGTTTATGCAGGAAAGAATTGTATGTGACAAGCAGAATAGGAAGTATATATATTCTTGATCAGCGACACAATATAGCTATGTCCGTTTGTCTGTCTGTCTGTCTGTCCGTCCGTATGAAAATCTACATTTTGGAGACTATAAGAAATAAATATTATATATATTTCTTTTTCGACAGCATTTATTAGATCAAGATTGTTTCAAATTTATGCCATGGCTACTTCCGGTCCCGCAAATTGGAAAAAATCGAATAACAAGCGTCATTTTAAAGACTTTTGGTTCACACAATAATAACTGTAGTCTTCCAGAAAATTTGGTTGCGATCAGATTAAAATTGTTGAAGTTATTAAGGAAATACTTTTGCTGACCATCTAATATATTTTGAACTTCTATGGTATATTTTAAATGTAGTACTATATCGATATACCAAATTTGGCTTTCGGTATATATTTTTATTTTTGAGGTATATTTTTGGTGTATTTATATTTTATGGCTTTATTGAAAATGGGTACCGACTATCCTACAGTTTGGCCTTCTGAATATTTTAGTATTTTTGCGGTATATGTTTGGTATATTGTACTATATAGTTTTATTGAAGGGGGCAGCGTGTATTTTAGGTGGAGCCTTCCGTATATCTTAATACTTTTTGTGGTATATTTTTGGTATATTTGTTGAATATTGTTATATGAATAATGGGTAGCGGGTATCCCATAGTCGAGCATACTCAACAACGTGTTTTAGTATTTGTGCAGTATTTATTAGATATATTTGTAGAATATAGTTATGTTGGAAATGTCTAGCGGGTATTTCACAGTCGAGCACATTCAACTGTATCTTTCTTACATCTATAAATATAGTGCAGTGCAACGAAGTGCGAAAAGGATGCGCCAAAGGGATGCAGTATAAATATAAAACACGCTCAGCACGTCCAACACTGCGTCACATGTCCTTTATGCACATGCATATCATTCAGCTATTCAATTATGCGCGGCCACATGACGTATACGCATTGTGTGACAATTAATGTTGCTTTGCCTTTGTGGTTAACTCGTCACTCGCTCATCAATTGCTGCATTTCTATAGTAACTTCCACCTCTACTCTCTCTTTCTCTTTGACTCTTTCTAGTTGTGACGCTGCAACAGTTTCAAGAATGAATTGCACAAGGATGCAAGCCGCTGCCGACAAACGTCAACGTTGCCGAGCGGCGTTGCCCTGACCCAGTTAGTGCAATTCGTACGCCACACACACACACACACACACGGACACATAGATACGACTTGCATTCTAAAGGCAGATAACGACGTCACAATTGAACCTTCAGCGTGTGGTCAAAGCGCAGCACCTGCTACGAACGTCTTAACGTTGCGTATACGCAATAAGTTTGTAAAGAAGTTGGTGAATCAATTTCGTTAGCCTGACACTTTAACTAATTGCAGACGTCTCCACAGTTCATTGGTTGCCAGGCTTCAGCCTTAGGGAGTTAAGTCAGGTGCATTAGACTCGTAATTACGCATATTTTCATCAACATATGTGTTTGCTTTTGGCCTTGAGCTGGCGTAAATTGAGTTGCGGCTGCTATGGTTTCCCGTGGGTTCCGTCAATGGGCAACGAGGTCGAGGACGTCGCTGTGGCGTCTGGCTTCCGGCCAATTATGAATGAAATCCTTGTAAGGACAACGACGCCCCAAAACAGGGAATCAAACTGGGAAGAGCGAAAGCGAGAGCGAGCGAGCGAGTGCGTTAGTTCTTGGCCCGGCGTTGTCCGGTCTGGGTGCTGAAGGCCAGACACAGGACACGCACAGGATGCGCGCGCTGCTCTCTGTCTGACGTATGACCTGATCAAGGATGCGACTGGGCATAAACTGGGCTACGTCATCAACGATGAGACGCTGCATTGTCCTCCAGCGGAAGCGTTAACCTTCGCCCCGCTTCGATTGCGGCTGCATTTTGTGAATGAATGCAGTCGAGTTGCCTGGATGAGTTGAGGGTTAATTGACAAGCCGAACAACTACCTTTCTCCTTCCCCTTTTCTCCTGTTTTATTGCTCACTTACTCGCTCTCCCTCTCGATTGTAGTTAATGCTACTAAAAGGGATACAATTAATTAGGGACGACCCTGGTCTGTCCCTAATCGTGTAATTGTTGCTTATGCGACTCCATATCTCTTCTTCCCTCTCTGTCTCCCTCCGCTCACTCTCTCCCCCTCTTTGTGTGAGTGCAAATGAGTGTTGTCACTTAGTGTTTTCGTTGCCTACTTTTATGCGTTGTCCATGTCACGTAGCCAACTCAGCTCATTACGAGCCCAAAGCATTGAAGTAGCATTGGAGCATTGCTAGCTAATGTGGCCGCAATGCGCATAATATTTTCGACCCTACGAGTAGCCCTCTTTAATGGCTTGTCATGCATTCGAAATAAGACACATGTGTCCACGCTGCAGTTGGCAGGTGAACGGCCAGCAGATGCCCTTCAATAAAACAACAAATGAAATAAAGTTAATGAAAAATGTATACAAAATCAGAGTACTAAACCTAAAGAAAAAAAGTGGTAAGATAAAGAATAAAATCTTGTATCCATATTATATGATGTCGAAATTGAACCAAAAAGGTTTTTTCTTAAAACAAGATCAAAATTCTTCAACAAAATTCAATCGTGAAAATCAAGATTATAATCTTGTTTTTAGAATGGAAAATCTTAAAGTGGAACCAAGAAATATCAGAAATTTGCCCTTCACAAAATTTTATGCGACGACGACCTTAGCCACAAATAAACTAATAGTAATAGAAAATTACGTAAAAATAACAGAAAGAAAAAGAGAATTTCCTTAAAAGTGGGAAAAGGCTAACACAGATTTGTATCTCACAATTTAGAAAAGGACTTGACAAAATTATCAATCATAAACTAAAAGATGTCGTTTAAACAGACAATACACAACAAAAGGAGTTAGGGTACTATACTTTTCAAATTGACAAAAGATGAAGCAAATAGATAATTTAATAAATATTTATAATGAAACGACAGCTTGAGTATTTTTTGGGAAATAATAGATAGGAAACGAATCTTGTTCATAAGTTGAAGGAGATTGTGCAAAGGTTCAGTTCACGATAGAAAGTGACTCACTAAATAAATGCCTTTGAGTCAGACAGCTAAACAATTTAGTAGCTATCATTGACTTCAGATAGATTTCAGATAATTGCATAGCAAATACCCTTTTTCTCAGCCAACAAATTGTCGATAGACAGAAGTTAGGGGAGCAGTAGGCAATTGACAAAGTAAATAGAACAAACTAGCCAGCATAAATATAGATACAACATAAATAAAGAAAGGATAGAAATATAGGGAAATACGGCAGACTAAGCAGTTGACTTCGTATTTGGAATTTAATGTAATTCAGTAAAAGCTACCCTATTCGGAATCAAAATAGATTAATTTAAATAAATTTTAGAATGAATGAAATTTATAATCGAATAATAAAACAATCTTTCATTTACTAATTTATTATGATTGAGCAAAGAAGAAAGACGTACTAAAATCAAAAATAAAGTCTTGAATCGAAATTGAACCAAGAAGTTTTATTTCTAAATTAAAATAAAAGTTCTATTAAAATTGTAAAGCTACAAAATAAATTCTGTAGTATAATAGTATATCCCAAGCAACTTAGACCTTCAATCTCTTAACTAAATGAGCTGCTCAAGTTTGCAAGTTATAAGTTAACAAGAAAGTAGTAATTAGTTTCATTATAAACAAATATTTATACAGCCCATCTAATCAATTGCCTTTACTGCTTATTAGGCTCTTAATAGACATCTATTTTAGTTACCATTTATTTTTACAATTACTATTTTTCTTTGTTATTATTATTAGAATGTGCTTGCTCTTATTTTTAGCTGGTAAATTTAAAAATATAATTTAGTAACAGGATAAACATCAAATCAACTCATCTTGAAACACACATTCGTTTTACTCCCATCCGTTTGGGATTGTTTCGTCACCTCAAACCCATTGATGTGGGTTTCTCATTTTAGCTGTTTTTTGTGGGCAATCTCCAGAGAGCATTGACTATTTTTATGCGTCTTTTCTTAGCTTGTTTTCTTTTCGACTGAACGGTAAGTGTAAATATTGGGACTAAACGAAGACGTTTTGTTTTGCGTATTGACTTCAATTACCGACACATTGTGCATATTTTATGAGCTGACAGAGAGACAGAGGCAGACAGACAGTAAGACCAATTGGGCGTGTGTAGCGTGTAAGAATCGCATAATTTATTATTTACTTAGTTCATGTCATTCTCTTGAGTTGGATTTGCGGCCAAGTCCTTTCGGTTTGAGCACGTTTATCAAGTGTGGTTACAAACACATCTCGTATTTGGGTCAAAGTACAAATTAGCATGCAAGTTGGTTCGCTCAACGTGACGTATACGTAACGTCTATTGTATCAGAGCATCGCATCGGTCGCGTGGCTTGAAGTGCCTTTCTATACATTTCTTCAGAGGAGGCAATAAGCGAAGATTTCATGCTCGCGTGGCAGCTAAAAATAGCAAAACGCAGCTACTCGAAATATTTATTAAACGCTTTGTCTCGAGCACAAGCTCAGAGCACAATATTCCCACCATTTGCTTTCCTCCCCCGCGCATTGTCTGTCGATGTCCTCGAGCAAAGTATGCAGCAATATTTTTAAAATGAAATTACAACCGAGTGCCATTAAAAAGGCGACGGAAAACGCCGTAAAGATAACAAGTATGAGAAGACGCAATAATAAAAAAATGCCTCACCAAAAAGAACAAGCGGCATGATAAAGGTAAACAATATTCACGCGCACTCACACACACACACACACACATACACATATATTGACATGCTCATAAAGAACAACGTGAGAACAACAAACAGCAGCATCAGGCAAACTTATAAACACATGAACACATATCATTCATTCGTGATGGCAACCGGAAATATTCCAACTGTGTGTACAAGCAAAAGTCATCAGGGAGTGCGCCTTTTTTTATACCCGTTATGGGTAGGGTAAAAGAGTATGATAACTTTGTGACAGAAGGAGGCAGCTTTGATCCCAATAGAAATAAATACTTGTGATCAGCGTTAACAGCCGAGACAATATAGTCATGCTTGACTATACGTCTGTCAGTCCGTTTGTCGTTTTGTCCGTCCGAATGAACACCTAGATCTCAGAGATACATAGAGCTATAATTTTTGTCGTGAGGCTTGAGTCACGACTTTTGGTGCAAACAATCATATGTAGCTGCAGTCTTTATGATTCTTGAACACTTAGTTGTGATCAGAGAAAACAGAATTTGTAGTAAAAGTTATTCAGTTATTCAATGCAATCTGGTTTATAGTTTGCTGTATATTTGGAATGTAGTACAGTATGTTCATATACCAAATTTAGTCTCAGATATATTTTAGTATTTTTTTGGTATATTAATTTTTGTCTAATTTGTACTGTAGGATATATTTTAAATGTAATATAGTATATCGATATACCAAATGTAGTGTCCGATATATTTTTTGCATTTTTTCGGTATACTAATTTGGTATAATTTGTACTGTATGGTATATTTCAGATATAATAGTACATTAATATTCCAAATATAGACTTAATATAGTTTACTATTTTTTCGGTATATTTGTTTAGAATATTTTGTAATGTATGGTATATTTTAAACATTATAGTGTGCCAATATTCCATATATAGCGATCGGTATATTTTTTTAAAAGTATTTTTAGGCATATTTATTCGATATATTTTAAGAATAATACCACACTGTTTTGCTTTCACTAAGAATAGATGGCGGGTATCTCACAGTCGATCACACTCGATTTCTTGCTTGTTTTCGTGCATTTTTTTTCTTGTCGGCTCTTTGCGTTATGGGCAGAAGAAGATTAATTATTGTGTTGTACCCAAAGTGCTTGAGTTCTCTCCTCTTGCACATGCCTCCTTTCGATTGTCGCGGCGCGTGAAACAAATTAACGTGGCCTGCATCGTAAAAAATGCCTTTTTTTTGTTGCGACGGGTGTCGAATCGGAGTCGCGTTGAGTTTTTCAGTGCCTTCGGTGGCCCATTAGACCTCGAATTAGACCCCTCGGTATCGTTTTGCAATGTGTGCACAGACGAAAATTAGTCATTTATTAATAACCAAAAGATTCACTTGGTTTCATATGAAACAACGACGACGTCAACAACGATGATGATGAGAATGATATGAAGCGGCTAAACGACAAGTAACTTTTGTAGCATAAATATAAATAGACAAATTGCCAAAAATAGCAGCAAAAACAAAACACACACCGAGCAGAAGAAGCTGAAACTTAATTAAATGTTGTGGCAGTTGTACAAGCAGCGAGCGACGTTAACCAAAACAAACAGAAATTGAAATGGAGAGGGAAAAGGGAAGAGAAAGTGAAGAAGGAGCAGGAGACAGGCAACTTGATGCCGCAGCTGTCTTGAGGCGAGGCTGCTGAGACTACGTGACTGCGGTCGCCGCTGGTAACGTTATACACACAATTGCTATTTTCCATTTCAGTGATTTGCCAACGGGTCGTATGCGCAACAGTAGCAGCAGCAATAGCAGCAGCGGTAGCCTATAAAAATCACACATACGACTAGTTGCCGGGGTAACATTCAGTTTCCAATTGTCTATGCTACATTTCGACAACTTTTCTACATTTGTCGTCTGTCAGTTAGGATTCATAAACTGTCAACGGGAATTGGGTCAATGATAAGTATTTTTAGTGGCAGGCTCAAATCCGTGCGTGCCACGCCCCAGACACGCCCTCCGGGGGCGAAGATAACCATACAAATAGCCACTCTTGATGATGTGACTTTTGTATGTCACTTTGTATGCTGCTGACGTATTTTGCTTCAAACTATTTTGGCTATTAGGACATTTGATTGGCTTGTCTGGCTCGCTAATTTGTGATGTTCCGCGCCCCAAACATTAGCTGCCGCAATATTGAGACTGTGACTGAATTAATTGCTCTGCTGCTGTGAGTACATAAAATGTGTGTGCACACGGGTTTTTATGAGGTAATTATTTCCATATCAATTCGTCTGTGCATTCAGTTGGAATAATGTTAATCAAATCAAGCGATAGACGACGACGACGACTGTCTCGACTTGTTGTTGTTATAAATTCAATGCTTGCATTTCAAATTTCATAAATTTCCATAAACAATTTTTATGGCGTTTGCCTGGCAACAACATCCATCCACAACGATATCGATATCGCTATTGCTATCCATCGGCAAACGAATAAAAAAGAAAAGCAACAAAATAAATGGCTTTTCAATCGCTGACCTACTTTTTGATGCCACGCCTGTGCGCCTTTCCCTTTCCCTCTCCCATTTGGCTGACACTCGAATAAGCAACAAATAATCAGGCATAGATTGTGTATTGAGATTGTAGCGAACAGCGAACATGGCGTATACGTAATGTGTGATTCAATGTGATATTCAATGGCCATAATTAGCCTTGATTCATTCTAATTGCCATGACTATTTTTGGAGCCTTTGGCAAAACTTCTGTCCAAGTGGGTCAGCCATCATTAAGATCGTAATAAGTTGGCAAACAAATATAGAATTTTATGTGGAAAAAGTAGGAAAGCTGCAGTCGAATGTGCTTGACTGTGAGATACCCGCAACACATTTAGAATAAAGTCAAAACAGTGCTGTATTATTATTAAAATATACAAAATTAATATAGCGCAAAATACTAAAAATATACCAGACGGTATATTTCGTATACTGATATAATAAATATAAAAATATACCAAATAGTAAGAAATATGCCACATTCAAAATATACCATAGAGTGCAAAATATACCAACGGCTATATTTGGTATATTGATATAGTACAACATTCAAAATATACCAACGGCTATATTTAGTATATTAATATAAATAGTACTGCATTCAAAATATACCAAAGAGTGCAAAATATACCAACGGCTATAATTGGTATAATGATATAGTACACCATTCAAAATATACCATAGAGTGAATATAAAATTTTTATAGAATATAAAAATATACCAAATAGTGAAAAATATGCCACATTCAAAATATACCATAGAGTGCAAAATATACCAACGGCTATATTTGGTATATTGGTATAGTACAACATTCAAAATATACCAACGGCTATATTTAGTATATTAATATAAATAGTACTACATTCAAAATATACCAAAGAGTGCAAAATATACCAACGGCTATAATTTGGTATAATGATATATATACCAAAGAGTGTAAAAAGTACCAAATTGTCAAAATTTAGAAACAACCTTGATCTACAAGCAGACATGATAGTCTCTCAGATCTAGTTGCTCATATGGACAGATGGACATGACTATATATAAGTATGTATATATACTTTATTGGGTCAAATATGCCTTCTTCTGCCTTTTACATACATATCAGGAAGGCACAAAGTTATAATACCCTTCTATACTGTGAGTAACGGGTATAAAAAGTAGAAGCAAAACAACGATTTTCTGGTGTAAATTATTTCATTTATTGAACTGGCTTCTGTGAGTTGTTGTTGTTGTTGTTGTGAGAAATTCCTCGTAATCTGAGTATTGGTAAATAGTTAACTTACGATTAAATATATAAGTATATTATATATGCATGTATATATAATATTATATGTTAATATATGCTGTATACGAGTATAATCATCAATTGTATTGCTTATTTGCCACTTTCGATATAGATTATTGAGACACTATTCTGTTATTTAATTATTGGTTTGCATTGTTGTATATGTTTTTGCTGTATATATTTAACTTTACTAATCAGTTTTCTCTTGGGGAATTTCAATTTTACTTTAAAGTGCTGTGCGATGAACTAAAACATAGCTGAAAGACTTAAACTAACTTACGAATTGTTTATTTTTGATCCCATTACAGCAAATTAAGTGAGTACATACTAAGTTGTTGGAACGAGTGTTCCTAAGTGAATTGAATACAAATATTAGATGCAAAATTTTGGGTTTATGGGATAAAGGCACGAATGTACAATATTAGAATTATTATTTTGTAAAACTTTCCAATTGTGTTTTTGTTTTCGAATACAAAATTTCTGATCTGCTTACAGTCTTTGTTTTTTGTTTTTTTTTTCTTCTTATGGATGCTGAACCGAAAAGCGATGTGTTGGAATATATAAGTATTATAATTATAATTATTATTATATGGTTTAACTCTAGGTGCTTAAGTCTTAACAATTTTGTTCTACATTTTCAAAATGAGTTTTTGTTCTTGTGATTTTCTTTTCTATTTGTTGCGTGGATATGAAAAAGATTATTGTATCACAGATTTCGAAATGAATAATGTGATGTAAATGGGGGGAAGGTTTTTTTTGGGTTTGGCAAAAGCTATCTCTATATTATCTAGCTGAACTATATATCAAACTGCGGCTACTTATCAAAGGGGAAGTGGAGGCGAATCTAGCGACGAGCGTACTGACAACAAACCGAACTGCGAGGCACTCGCTGTGTGGGAAGGCCGGACATGCCCTTTAGATATGTGTAGGAGACGGGCTGACGCAGAATGCGTTGTGGCGGCGGCTTCGATTTGCTCTTTGTGCTCGTTGCAGTTGCCGTTGCTGTTGCTGTTGCTGTGTTGGAGGTCGTCGATGAGGCTGTGGAGCAGGCGCTGGAGCTGCTCACCGATTTGGAGGCCAATCGATGGTGATGCGGTTGATGTCGTTGATGCAGCTCCACGTTTGATGCCGATTTCAACGCCGACTTCAATGGCAACGCTGTCGTGGTGGATGGCTGCTGCTGCTGCTGTGATGGCTGTGGCGGTGGCGGTGGCGAGGGGCCGCTGCAGGAAAGCGAACGTGATGTCAGCGAGAGGCTCTCAAAGGCGCGTCGCAACGACGAAGTCGACCGGCGATGCAATCGTGAGAAGCTCGTGCGGCTCATCGATTTGCGTTTCGATTTAGCTGGCTGCTGTTGCTGTTGTTGTAGTTGCAACTGCTGCTGCTCCTCGATGTCAATGGTGCTGCTGGTTTCGCTCGAGGCACACGACATCACACCATCGATGCGCGCCATCGTTCGACCCGCTGCCATCGACGATGAGTACGAATCGGTCGATGAACTGTTTGCATCCTCCTCGTGGGCGGCGCTGCAACTGACGTTGCTGGCGGTGGCTGCTGCGTCATCGCTGCCGCTGCCGCTGCCCTGAACTAGGTCATCGATTGACCGGAGGCCAAAGCGTCGGCTCAGTTGCTGAAAGAAGCCCATGTTACGCTCATAGCGTGGCGTTGGTGAGATGCTCTGGCTGCTGCAAGGCGAATGCGTTGATCTGCCTGAGTTCGAACTTGGCTCCAATTCGAGCAGCCATTTCTTGGTTGTTGTTGTGTTGCTGCTGCTGTTGTTATTGTTGCCGTGATTCGCATTGCCATTGCGTTCCTCCGGCTGCAGTTCGTCCGCAAAGCAGACGTGAGGTGTGGTCATCGTTGCACTTCTTTCGACTTCCTTGTTGTTGCTTCCTGTCTTTGTTGTTACCGGTCTTTGTTGCTTACGCACTTCAACACATACACAGAATACACTAACACACTCTTAAAACACCGTCTCGTAAAGCGTTTTGTCGGCTTTTTGTGCTTGTTCGCTTCGTGTGTGTACACAGACGTTGTCCTTTCGCGTTTGAGTCGGCAAAATGGCACGCCGATTCCTTTTATAGACTCGCCCGGCTGCAGAAGCCGCCTTCTGCAAAGCGGCAGCTCTCTCTGAGAGAACGAAATACTGTATTAAAAAGAGAGAAATGGAGAGAGAGAGAGAGAGGGAGTGGGAGAAAGTGAGAGGGAAGGCAGTCACATCCTTTTCTTTGTTGCTGAATTTTCGGTGCTGTTTGTGCGTTGCCTAATAACAAAACAGGATATGAAATTGTGGCATTTGTTTACCTGTTTCTCTGTTGACACTTCTGACCGCCAGGTGGTGTGTGAGTGCCACGCTGCCTGCCTGCCTACCTGTCGGTCAATATCAATATTTGCACTCACTGCAGTTTAATTGCTATCAACCGCAATTGCAAATCGATTGCAATTCGATTCGTCTCCATTTCCCATTTCCCATTTGGCATTTGCCAATTTCTTTTGCTTTCGATTTAACCTTTCGAGCACATCCTTATTACATTTGCTGCTGCTGCTGCCAAGAATAGACCTTTTGATAAGCCTTTTTTCTTTTTGCTATTTGCAAAAAGTTCTAATGGCTTTTTGCTGCGCAGTTGTTATTATTTTCTGTTTCTGTTTCTGTTTTAGTCCGGAGTCCGGACTTTGCACTTTTGGTGAAGCAAAATTCATAAGCCGCAATTAAGGCTGTCAAAAATAGATGTCGCTTTATTGTTGTCGCCCATGTTGTTGTCTTTTTATTTAATTACGCACGAAATTGATTTTAATGTGCTATAAATAAAACCGACTGCCAATTTTACGCCTCGCTGATGGCCTGCCTAGAGTAGTTGAAGACAGAGGAAGAGATGGAGATTGAGGGGGAGGTTTTTTAATGCCCCAATGTTGGACGATTTAATGAAGTCTGTTGTCTTCTTAATGCCGCTTTCAAAGTGTGTGTGAGTGTCTTAATGTGAGTGTGAGGGTTCGAGTCTGATGATTGTTTCTGTCGTGTTGTTTATCTTCTAATTAAAGGCGTAACTGTTGACTCCTGACGTCAGGCCATTAACAGATTTAGCGTTGTGAATTAAGTAACCAGAATATCTCACAAACAACGTAAAATAGTTTTTAACAAAGGCGCAGCACACACACCTTAATTAACAATGATTTTTAGTGGATTAATCACAACTTTTTATTAAACATTATTCGCAAATCGTCGCGTTGTTGATTGACAATTTTATATTGTTTATGGGTTGGGTGTCAAATTACTGGTTTTTAATATGGGAAGTCAAAATTATAAAAGCGAATTTTGATTCAATAGATTTGTTAGTCATTTAGCGAATTTAGTTTAGTGTGAGTTTTATTGTCGTTGCTGAATAGTTTTAATTGTTTGTTTGTGACTTAAATTACTGTTTTTTATCATGAAAAGAATTTGATTACTATTAAATATGATTTTCATGATATTATTAAGTGGGCTATCATTGATGTAACCGTTGAATTGATAAAGTCGCGTTTGCTTATACATATAATACTAATTTAGTCTTTATAATGTATAAATATATTATTACTATTTTAAAAATCTTAGAAATGTTTCAAGAAATAATTGTACGTGGCCAAAAGTGTCTGCTGCAATCGCTTGCTTTTGTATGACAACTAGGTAAATTTTGTACACTATGGTATATTTAGTATGCATAAGTATATTGATATACCAAATAAAGTCTTCGCTATATGCTAGTATTTATTCGATATATTAATTTGGTATATCTTAACCAAAATACTGTGATCGGACGTCATCTTTATTTAACTTGCGAACATAGACTGTCCGATACTTCTTTGAGCATAGTATTAAATATATAGTGAATAGTAATTAATTTTACTTATGTTATAGTTATGTTAATATTACAAAATCGCTAGCTTTGCTATACTATTAGGAATCCAGCACTGCCAGTATGGTACGGTATATATTGTTCTAAATGGTATATTTTTAATGTAATTGTATTATATACCAAATATAGTATTACTAAATATAGTATTTGATATATTTAATTGTTTTTTAGTATATTTTTAATAAATTTTAATCCTTATATGTTCTTGATTTACCTGTAATTGGGTAGCGGAAATCTTACACTCGACTGTAGCTTTGGTTGTGTTTTTTCTATTACTAAATTATCGTTAATATATCATAGCTACGTTTTCTTTATGTGTTTATTCAAATTAACTCTAAAAATTCTTAGCAAAATTCATACAAATATTAAATAATTCTGAATTTCATATTTATTTAACTAAAGGATTTAACTTAAGGATACTTCTTTTCCAAAGTCCATAAATTATTAAAATTCACAAATTCCTTGCGAATTTCTCTGAATTTTCAGTTGATACAATTGAGCTCCGCTGTGAGAGGAAATCTTTTTCTTTCTTTGAATTTCTTTCAATACGATTTAGTTCAGATTAGATATAAAGCAAATTAACATAGATTAGATTACATTTACAATTCCTTACAAAATTGTCCAAAAACCTTCAAAAAGCCGACGCAAAGCAGCCGTCAAGGATCACGCCGCATATGTGGACTGAGATTATGTGAGGCTTCTCATAAAAATTGTAATCAGTTGCATTTGCATTTAGCGGATTTGCGAGCACTTACAGAAAGCGGCAAGCGGCGTGTGTTGCAAGCAGCATTGGGCATGTAGCATGTGGCATCTGGCGATTAACGTCATCGTCGTTCTTAGCACCATATATATACGACGAGTAGTCGCAGCAGACATGATATCGTATGTCAAAACTATAAGGTCGAGTCCTTCACCAACTTGAAATTGAGGACTTTACCTACATCATCAGTCGCCGCAGCAGCAGCAGCAGCAGCAGCAACAATAACTGTTCCCTGGGTACAGTTCAGTTCACGTGCAACTTGTGGCAAGGCGCAGGCGCATGCCTCACATCAAGCTTTTACCTTCAAATGTGTCCTTAAAGGATGCCAAAGCTTTGTCCAACATAGCGAAAAGCTTCGAAACCCGTTAAATGCATTTTTTGAAATAAAAATTCATTTATTTTTTAGAGATTTTGTTTTAGATTTGTGTTTCTGTTTTTATTCGTTTTGACGGCTAAACTTATGCTTAAGGTTATATGCTCTAAAAATATATATATATAGGGTATTTATTTACTTAGTCTCTAAATATTTTTGCTATCTTTTTTTGTAATAGTTAATAAAAAAGTGTTTTCGTATGCTGTTGGGTTCTCTTTTTTCTGTTCTTTTTTTTTTTAAATGGAAATAAGCAAACATTTGTGGCGACTAAAGATTTGTTGGATTATTACTTCATATAATAATAATAATTATAATATTTTTGTATATATTTTTGTTTGTTTTTTTGGTGTGTATTTTGTACAATTTTGATTATTTTTTCTAGTTTTGTTTTTCTTTCGGTAAATTCGTAATTTTGTCTAAGTCAAGTGCCCATTGAAATAAGTGCAAAGTATAGTTGAAAAATGGCAAACATTTCGAAATAGTTTTCTTCATTGTACTTAGTTAATAATAATATTATGTTTTTTGTTTTTTAGCGAGCCAAGCTCCAAAAATTGAGACAAACATTGTTAAGAACTACATTTTTTTCTTAGGGGAGATATGTGTGGAAGTTAAGGGGTTTTGTATTTGTGTGTTTGTGTATTCTTTTAAACTAAATATTTAACTACTGTAAACTGAAAGTCCATACAGCTAGAGATTAGAGTATTTAGTTTGTTGATGTTTTTCTTTTGGCTAAACATTTACACATTTATAAAATATGTTGTATGTTGTATGATCGCTAACTTTGTATGCCAAACTCCATCTCTGTCTCTCTCTAAAGTCTAGTTCTACAGTTCCGTTCCCTTATTTATGTGTTTCGTTCTTTAGGCACTACATCACTTTTCACTATAAACTACCCGCCCCCCAACCCGAAAAAATTGGCATTGGCCTTCACCCGCATTCAGCATTGTGTGTTGTGCTGGGCAATGTCCTCGCCGCGATGACGCCTCTTCGTGACCATCTCTTTCGCACTCGCTCTATCGCTCTCTCTCTCTTTCTAATACATGTGGTGCAATGTGTAGGGACAGCAGACCGCGTAGCTGGGCACCCGCGAATACAATCCGGACATGCCCTTCATGTAAACATACTGAACTGGAGGTCGCAATATGCTCTGCTGCTTCTTATCCTTTTTGCCAGACTTCGATGAGTTGCTGTTGCTGTGGCTGTGGCTGTTGCTGCTGCTGTGACTGTTGCTGTGACTGCTGCTGCAACTGCTGTTGCTACTGCTGCTGCTGCTGTGACAGTTGTTGCTGCCGTGCGGTGACTTTTTCATCGGCGACACTCGCAATTGTCGCAACGGTGTGCTGCTGCAGGACAGCGAACGCAACGATGCGGTGGCCGTTGTTGCCGCCGATGTGGAGAAATGTTGCAACATGCGACTGACCGATGACGAGATCGAAATGCGACTCAAGTGCAGTCCACCTTTTGTTGTTGCTGTTGATGTTGCCGTTGTCGCAGCGCCAGCTGAAGCCGCCGATGCTGAACGTGGCTGTGGCTCCGTGTTTAGCTTGAGATTCTCATTCTCATCCACATGCTGCACCTCAGCATCGTCCTCGTCCTCATCCTCGACGTCCTCGACGCTGCTGTTGTCATCGTGATAGTGATGAGGCTGCAATTGTTCCATTGCGCTGCCCGGACGATAAACGGTCTCCACATAGATGTGTGTATTGTTGTCATAGAACTCCAGACCAGGCGAATACGAAGCCGACGAAGTGCGCGATGTGTTCTCCAAGTCCAAGCTTGAGCCACCATGTAACACCTCCTCCAAGCACTCGTTGCGCGAACCACGTTCATAGCTCAAACTGAAGGAATCCGTTGAGGAGCTGCGTATGTCATCCTGGCTGCTGTAGACGGTGTCATTCTGATGATGATGATGCTGGAAATGTCTGCCCAGATGCTTGCTGAGCAACTGCAGCAAACTCCGCGATCTCGACAACTTTTGGGCGCGTTGACGTTGCTGCTTCGTTGACTTGTTCTTGTCACCACCCAGATCCATGGAGGAGCTGGTCGCGGAACTGCCGCTGGAACTCGACTTGGAGCAATTGTTTGGCGATAGCGTATCCATCTCACGATAAGAGTTAAAGTTCTTTTTAGTTCACTTTTATTTTGATTTTTAGATTTCTTTTTGCTTTTTGTTTTTTTGCACTTTGAAGTTGCCTTTTAGCGCGACGTCTTGGTACTGACTGTTGGAGCAGGCGTCCGTGCTGCGTCTTTTATAGTTGCACTCAATGTCGAGCGCGTTCGCGTTTAACCTTCGTGTCGATTCGTTGTCGCCTGCTCCCCTCGTCTTTTGGCCACATCCTTTGGCCACGACGAGGACACTTCGTGCGTTGGCCAAAACACGGAGCAGTTCGGTTCATCTCCTGACGAACTCCTCGCATTCGTCAGTGCCACAGCAGCAGTCGTGGCAGCCACAACACAACGTGAGCTCTCACACATTTCGCTTTTTTTCAGACATACAACCTGTTGCCTCGTCGTTTTTTAAGTGCGAAAGTACGAAAGTGTGAAAGTGTTTTCCTTTGCGAAACGTCAACGTGACTCTTGCTGCCTGTTGTTGCCACACTTGCCACACGCCTACGAATAACACAAAAGAGGCAACGACGGTGTTGCACTTTTTAGTTTTTAGACTTTGTGCTCCGACTGCTGCGTGATTGGGAACGTGACCCTTGCACGTCATCCACCAGCGGCGACCCCAGCGACTCATTTTCACAAGCAATTTCCCTCAAAGCGCTTTCCCAGCGGACCTAAGTTTAGCAAAAATTGACTATTGACAGCGCAAAACTCTTGCCTCCAACTTGTGTGCATTGACGCGGCTGCTTTTCACGTGAAATGAACTTGCCTCATGCCACAGAATTTCAACTTGCCACAGTTCGCACTTCGCACTTTGCTACGCCTGCAATTTCGTTCTTATCCTTGACTAATTAATTGTCAGTTTCCCTCATTAACTGCAATTGTTTGGCGGCTGATGGCCACAGATACTTGAGCTTGGGTTGTGGGGATTACTTTCGTGACCTACTAAAAATAGGTGGCACCCTGAAAACTGTTTGAAGCCACCTCAAAGCGTTCAGCTAAGAGCTGCTGAAAACAGCTTCTAGTGGGTTATCTTAGAAATTGTTCTACTTCGCCTTCAGCTACTTTGCTTTTCTGACAATTCACACCACTTGAATTTAATTAAGATATATGAAGTTAAGTAATTTACAAATTTAGCTTTATATTCGCATTGTAGAAATATATCATTTTAATTATAGAGTGTCTTTTCTTTCAATTAAATTCAGTAACTACTGATGAAGTTGAAGTTGCTATCTGAATAGTTGACTCCGCTCGCATTAACAAATTCTTTCAATCAAATAGAAATAAATTGGATGTAAAATTTATTATTTTCGACTACATTAAGAGATTTTGTTTTATACAGAAAAATATCATTGCTCACACTAATTATTTCTACACCAGCTACTTCAAGCTTAAAAACGACAGTTGCTTTGACTGCACTTTGTATCCTAGAGTGCACCTCAAGTCTTGGTTACCAGTTATAATAAATAAACAAAAAGAAAATTTTAGTTTTTTTTTCATTAAACTCTATTTAAATTTACTATAATGTGATTACCTTGCGAAATCTAATTTTGCAAAGAGACACTCGAATAGCATTAACAATAATTGAATGAGCCATTGCCTTCAAAATACTTTTATATGTGCAAAAACGTCTACTTATTACGAGCCTTAGTTGCTTTGACTGAAAATCTGGTACATTTTGCACTCTTTGGTATATTTTTGACTCTATGGTATATTTTAAATGTTGTACTAGTACTACTATTATTATATGTTTAATAAGTTTTTGCGGTATATTAATTTTGTATATTCTAAAATTAATACCGCACTGTTTTGCTTTTGTTGGGTAGCGGGTATCTCACAGTCGAGCACACTCGACTATAGCTTTCAGCTTTATATAACAATTTAAAAACATTTTTGATTCACAACCTATGATTTATTTTCCTATAAATAATATATTTGAGCAAAATAGTTATTGACCTTAAGCTTAACATTATGAAATTTTCACAAATACTCTAGTTTCCTTTTTTTCCATTTTAATATATTTTTGAAGTAACTCCTACAGAAAGCAATGCAAATAAAATTTGACTTTCTAATTTCTGCAGATGAATTTCATCTTGCTGACAACTCTTTACTTTTAGAATCTATTCTTATTTATTCCATATTTATGGTTGTCATGTTTTACATCACTCTCTCCACTTTTTAGCTTTACTCTTGGCAAGTGTACTGAACCTAAAGACATTTCTCTGTCATAGATATCAACATTTGCGTCATCGCAGCAAAAGTTCCCCTCAATGATTTTTTACAACAACCTTCCTCAATTGATATACAATTTATTGAAACATTATTTATTTACTTTTCCGTGACCTTCACGATGGGGGAAATCTTCGACTTGAGCCGAAAGTCTTTAGTGCCTGCTATTTAACGAAAGTGTTTCAGTGGAGCATTGGAGCAGCGGAGCAGCGAAGCAGAGGCCAAGGTCAATGCGAAACTGGGAAATGTGTAACAATGTCACGTAGCAGCGATTTGGACACCTGTTGACCACCGTTGTTTGGGTCTCTGTCACACCGTGTGGAGCTTAACAAAGTTGCCTGAGTCTGAGTCGCAGTTGCTGAATTGAAGTAAAACGCATAAGAGAGAGGACTTGTTTGTGGTGTTTATTAGTTGTTTTCTTTTCACACATTTCCACATTGCCACAAATTTCGCAGATTTTCTTTAGTACATATTCAGTCTACTGATGTCCCGCTGTGTGTGTGACCATCAAAGCAGAAACGGGGTTAACGACAAAGCCCCAATGCCAAAGTCGAGTGCTCCATACTGACTGCCAGGAGCATAGGGAGCCGGATAATAGGGGTAACCGGGGGGCTGATATCTATTCGAATACGTGCCACCGCCATAGTAGCCATTGTAGCCATAGTAATTGTTGTAGTAAGGCTCTGGATAGGGTCTCGACGCTGTCTGCACTCCGATGCCAAAGGAAACAAGTGGCTTGGCCTTGATGCTGCCCAGATTAAGACAGCAGGCAACTAGAAGCAACCACCACTGCAGGTGGTTAACAAAAAATATTAGCAAATGAACTAGCTTAAGCTAAGATTTGCTTAGGATTGTCGCTCACCCAAAGATAATTGCGCATTTTTCTCATACACTTAATTCCGGCTCCTTCTTCTTTTGACGTCGACTGCTCCTGTGGTGTGAGCTCAACTCTGCATTCCTTTGGCCCTTTTATACCTTTTGTTCGCATTGATGTTGGTCCGGTTTGTGGTTGCTGCTCCTCAAACTGGCTTTGTCGTGTGTGTTTCCCTTTTTTGCCTCTGTTCTCGTTCTGTTTTCTGTTTTCCTGTCGTCACGCCCACCTCAAGTTGTAAACTTGTTTAAGCAATACTCGTAACCAAGTGCAACTGATACCCTCAACTTCTAGTCAACCATCTGCAATGAACTATCTAGTATAAATTCAAATTAACCATTTCTGATGACTACGCATCGCTTTTTGCTGGACTTAACGACTGTGCTGTGGATTCATTAAGAAACGAAGTTTGGTTATGTGGTGAATAGCTGATACTCTTTTATTAATATTAGTGTGAGCATAAATATGATAAAGGTACATAGTTAATTACGTATAAAAAGAACAATCTTGAAATAAGATTTCATCATTTTTATGTTAAGTTTGTCTTTCAAGAGTAAAAACATGTTATTTTAAGATTTAAATCTTGATTCAAAATTTTTATTTAGATTGAAAAGTAGATTGCTAAAGTGAAATTGTATCATCTCCCTATTTCATTCATAATCAATCTTATATCAAGTCTATCCAATCGAGAATTAAACTAGAAAGTTTGATCGTGATTTACGATTTTGTTTTCTTGGTTCAATTTTAAGATTTTTCCATTCTTGAATGAAGATTATAACTTTGAATTTCAAGATTGGGCAAGCTAGAAACTTTTGGAAGATTTTCAATCTTGTTTTAATTGTATAATGTTCTTGATTTAATAACAAAAAATTTTGGTCGCCTTCTTTTCAAAGTGTTGCTCTTAAAAATGCAATACCATTAGAAATTAAAGATTATCCTATCTCTCTGTTCCCATTCAATGCCAAGCACTAAGTAATCCGACAAGCTGCATTCAACCTGCTGGCCACAAGCAACTGCGCAATGTGGTTGGATGCTCTTTGCTTGGACTTGCTCAACCAACTCCGCAGGGTATGAAAAAGCAATCAAATATTAATTAATTTATGCGATTATATTAGCAACGTTTCCGCGAAGCATTTGCGTATGCGATGTCCGTCTATCCCAGTCCACAATGTATGCGTCTCTGTTTCCGAATCCATGTGACCAGCGACGGGTCACGTTTTCCGACGTGCTGAGTGAGAGCGAGAGAAAGGAAACCCAGAAGCGGAAAACTTTCCCGTTTGCAGCAAAAGTTGAGCTCACAGCAGCAGCAGCGTGTTTAGCATTGCCCGCCGCTTGGATTTGATTTGTTGATTTGTCGTGGCAACAACAAGAGTTCGACTCGCAACTGTTTGGTTTCCATGTGCCGCTGACGCTGACGTGCAACACGCCCCTCAAGCAACTTCTAGATTTATTTTAAAACATTGTCTTGGGGCCACAACAGGTTGAAGGTGCACGGCCGCTGGCCAGGACATTCGATATGCCGTTGGCAGCTGATCCGCCTTGCATTATTTGCACAGCCTGAGGCCAATAACTGACCGCGAGGTCAGAGACTAACACTTACACAAAAGAGTTAGGGAAACAAGACAATGATAGCATGGATCAACTTTATTCAGATTGCACTTAAAGTGGGAAGAAGCAGTTTCACTTAGTAGACACATTCGTAGGTCAGGGGTCGAGTCGGATGCCAGAGACCGCGGGGTTAAAGACTAATACTTCAAAAGAGTTAGGGAAACAAGACAATGATGAGATGGATCAACTTTATTCAGATTACATTTAAAGTGGGAAGAAGCTGTTTTACTTAGTAGACATATTCGTAGGTCAGGGGTCGAGTCGCATGCCAGAGACCGCGGGGTTAAAGACTAATACTTCAAAAGAGTTAGGGAAACAAGACAATGATGAGATGGATCAACTTTATTCACATTTCTCTTAAAACGGGAAATAACTGCTTCACTTAGTAGACATATTCGTAGGTCATAATAGTCGCTGCTATATTTCTGTTGAAAAGAATTCGGGGTTTCAACGTTGCAATACAAATGCCAGACATCGCGGAGTCCGAGACTAACACTACAAAAGAGTTAGGGAAACAAGACAATGATAGCATTGATTAACTTTATTCAGATTTCACTTAAAGTGGGAAGAAGCTGTTTTAGTTAGAAGACATATTCGTAGGTCATGGGCTGATGATAGTCACTCAGATATTGTTGCTGTAAAGAGTTCGGAGTTTTGACATTATGATACATATGTGATTGCGAGGTTTCGGGGTTTCAACGCTGTGATACAGATGCGATTGAGTAGCGGGAGCCAGAGATTGCGGGATTAAACACTAACATTTCAAAAGAAATAGGGAAACAAGACAATGATAGAATGAATCAACTTTACAACCACAAAGAGATAATGATGAGATGGATTAACTTTATTAAGATTTCCCTTTAAGCGGGAAGAAGCTGCCTCACTTGTAGACATTCGTAGGTAGATATTCGTAAGTCTTGGGTCATGATGAATGAACGAATCAACTTTATTCAGATTACATTGGGAAAAAGCTGCTTCACTCAGAAGACATATTCGTAGGTCATGGGCTGATGATAATCGCTGCGATATTGCTGCTGAAAGGAGTTCGGAGTTTCGACGCTGTGATACAGATGCGATTGAGTGGCGGGTGCCAGAAGACGAGTGTAGGCCAAAGGCACGACAGTGTGAGCATAGCTCAGTCCATGGCCCGCATAATAACCGTAGACCAACTCATGGCTCAAAGCAAGTCCCAGCAGGCAAACGAACAGCACCAAGAACAACTGCAAGTAAAAAGTGTTAAAATAGCAGAATAATTGCGTAGTGGACTTCCTTACCAGTTTCATTGTCAAGTTTCGATTTGAGCTGCAGGAAAAGCACACACAAACTGAATGCCATTGGCAGTGAGACTTTGCCTTTTATAGGCCCAACTAGACGGAGGGTCAAAGGCATTTGGTCCGCGGCAAATTGAAAGAAGTCCTTAACTCAGTTGCAGAGTCTAGAGCTTGCATTTGATCGTGGCAGGCTGACAAGATAAGCTTCGCTTCGCTTCTCTTCTCTCACTTCTCAATGTGGCGTGCCACACATTGTTGTGGCAAGCTGTGGGCACATTGTGTGTGCTTCAATGAGCACTTCATCTTCTTTTGTCCACTCCCCCGTCGATGATTCTCTCTTGGGATGTTTACTTACTTTGGTTCTTGGGCGCGTTTGTTTTGGTTACGTTTCGGTCGAAATCAACAATTAAGTGCGACCGATGCTGGGCACTTCCGGTATTTCTTTTTCACACTCTCCTTTCAAGGTCAGTGCCGAAACCCGCTGTGTGGGCGCATTTTATTTGCTTAGCTGCCCTTGAAATTGCGAAGTTTTCCAAGTGCGCAACGTTTTTGTTTTTGCCACAAGAGAACGAGAGTGTTGTATCATTTGATGTGAAGTCCGTAAACAAAATCCTACGCACACGGCAATTAATATTTTCTTTTTTGGTGTGGCTATTGTCAATAACATTTATTTATCTGCGTCGCATTATTTTGACCAGTTTCAGTTCAGTTTGGTGGCCAATTGCGCAGCTTCTTCGGTTACCACCATCATCAGGCAAAAAGTTTATGCTGCTGGTTGCGGTGCAATAACCACAGCTTAGTTAGCTAGCGAAACGACCCACTAGAATAGATCTTTGTGGCCTCTACGGGGCGTAATTCAAGCCAAATAATCGAGTCGGTCTCATGTGAAATCTGAGCTGGACTTCAAAAAGAAGTGCAGCAAGGTCGGTTGGTTGCCACTTGCAACAACTTGTTGCTCGTTATATAAATGCCGCGAGACAATGCAGCTAATCAACGAGTCTTCGCTTGCCATCTCAGCCAATCGAGTCGAAATCAACGCCCTCAACAAACCATGTTCAAACTGGTGGGTTAATAGCCTTTTGCTGTCTGTCATCTACAATTCTTTACTCTTTTTTTCCCCCCTGCCAGTTTCTGTTGCTGTCTCTGTGCGCCGCCTTCGCCTATGCGGCCCCAAGCCTCTCCACGCTGTCGAGCCTGTCGACTGTGCCCATCCTGAGCAGCTCGACGTCGTATCATGGCTGGCCACAGGCTGTGCATGTGGTGCGTCCCGTTTGGACACCATCACATACCATTGTGCGTCCCATCATTCACGGCAATCTCGGCCTTAATGGCTACGGTTATGGCCATGGTTGGCTATAAAAAAAAAATAACTCAGCCCACAGCTGTCACAGCGCTGTCAGAGAGGCGGCAACATCAAGATGCTGCTGCCTCCTCCTTCACTCAATCGCCTGAAATAAAGAGCGTTAAGCGTTGAAATTGATTGAAATCTTTGCATTGCATTTTTCTATTCGTTTTATTTCTTTTTTAACTCTGCTATAAAAGTGCCTTGTGTGCGCCAACTCGACTGCAGTTGGCTGCAAACATGCGGCTGCCTTGCAGTTGCTCTATTCTTCTACTCTGTTTGATGCTGTTGCACTTGTTGGCTGCGCTGCCGTTGCAAGTTTATGTGCTGTCACCCACATCTCAGCAGATGGAGTTACTTGAACTGCCTGATGTGGACGATCTGGACGAGATACGCGCTCCTTTGGATATTTTACAGCTGGTGCTAAACATGTATCAGCTAATGCAACCCATTGAGAGTCAGAATCCGGCTAGATCCAAGAAGAAGAAGCCGCCAACTAAGAAGCCACCGCCAACGAAAGTGGTGCTAAATCGTCTGGGCTTTGGCAATCTGTCGTTTACACTGGGATTTTCGTTCAACTTTCAGGTGAGCAACAGCGTGGGATTCGGCAACAATCGACAGCAGAGTCGTCTTGTGATTAACCCAGAGGCAGCACAAAGGGTTAATGAGTAAATAAAAAAGTGTAGCATACTTTTAGGTTCAAACGAATTTCAGTTGATTAAAATAAATGCTTTGTGATGTTTTTGTGGATTGTCGTGCATTTTTAATTCCTTATTTGAATTGTAGTTGCAATTTCAGATATTATATTTCCAGTTGGTTATAACACAACTATATTTTACTCAGCTCATGATTTCATTAGCAGCACTTTCAAGTTATTCTTTGACCCAATACCTGTAGAAAAAAGTGTTGCCTACTTTCAGGCAGTCAAATAATAAAAGCAATTAAAATTTGTTCCGTTTTGGGTTGTCAACTTTTTATTGTAACATTTATAGTTTCAGCAGCATTCTTGAGTTGTGAAGTCACTTCATCTACTTCCTGAGCAGCAGAGGTGCGGTGTAGGGAGCGGTGTAGGCAGCAGCGTAGGGCGAGGCGACGTATGGGGAAGCCACGTAAGGAGCTGCCACATAGGGTGATGCGAAGTTGCCGTGATATTCGGTGCTGTAGACAGCGGCAGCTGGGGCAGCAGCCACATAGTTGGTGGAGTAGGCCAGTGGAGCAACAATGCCAGGCTTGGCGGCGACGCAGGCGACCAGAGCAAGGAAAGCGAGAGCGATGAACTTGAACATGTTGTTTGAGTTGTTTTGGTTTGCTTGACTTGTTGAGGGAACAAATGAAACTGATGCTCAAACAAGTGACAAACTGTGCTTTATATACCCCCACGGTGACAAATTAAAAGCAGTTAAACAATTTGGTAAAACCTTGCAAGGTAATGCAAGTGTTTGCCCTGCCTAAATTCTGTTGCCAATTGATGGGCAGCTCACGTACGCACAGCGAAGTTGGTCATAACATAATCGCCGTTGTTAGCGCTTGCTTTAAGCAATTGCTTTAACTTGGCTTACCGAATTAGTTAAGTTGTCGATTGCCAAGTCCGGCCAAGGCTCCACTTATGTTAGTTTCCCGTTCAGCGGGTTGTATAAAAGGGCCAAGCGACGGGCCAAACATCATCAGTTCAGTTCAGTTTCTACGAACCAAACAACCAAATCCACCAAAATCAATCCAAGATGTTCAAGTTCATCGTTCTCGCTGTTCTCGCTCTGGTTGCCTGCGTCGCTGCCAAGCCAGGAATTGTTGCACCATTGGCTTACTCCGCCAACTACGTGGCATCTCCGTACGTGGCATCCCCCTATGTGGCATCTCCGTATGTGGCATCCTCCTACGTGGCATCTCCCTATGTGGCTTCTTCCTATGTGGCATCGCCCTACACCGCCGCCTACAGCGCTGCTCCCTTGCTGCTGAGGAAGTAGATAAACAAACAGAAGAGATATCTACCACCCGGAAAGATTGACGACTCCCTGAATGAATGAATAAATAAACAGAATACACTGATACTCGAAATGCATTTTGTTGTTGCTGTTGTTGTTGTTGACATTTTATCTCCACAGCTGGACTTGGTTCAAGGTCTTTGCCTGCGCAACTTATCGCAGCTGCTAACAGGAAGCGTCTCGTCTTGCGTAGCTCTATCTGAACGATGTACAAAGCTCAAAGATTTTGCTGGTGGCAAATTCAAATTCAATTGGGTTTTTTGCATAAGGCGGAACTTACGCAGCGACTTACGATAGATAATCTTTATGTTTTACTTTAAGAACTCTTGAACTTCAGCTTACACAAGAAATTATCTGTTATTTAGATTTAATGTGACGGATTTTTTCGGCGTAAAAAGCTCACGGATTTCCTGGTTGCAATTTTATAGGCTAGAATTATGGCTCAACACTTGACTTGATTTTGGCTTCAATTGACATTCAATTACCTCTATTTTGCCTTTCCTAGTTTCTCAAAGTTTTGCTGCTTGCTTTTTGAATGTAGTCTTTTATTTGGAATAGGCATAACTTAGACTAAAGCTTACACTAGGTAATATAATATCTCACTCTCTGACTCCTCTTCTCACTCTAAAGTCAAATTTCCATCCATAGTTGCACTCGATTGAAAGACAATGCTTCGACGATCATAGCGCCCAGAACGTCGCACTTTGAGATACTTTATCGTAACAATCGATACAAGAGAGACGAGTATAATCCCACCAATGACAAAGAGAAAAACCTTCATAAATGTCAAGTGCAACTCCAAGTTCTCGGCGTGCAACCTCAGCAGCTCCAGTTGTTTGTGCAGCGTCACTTCGGGACCTTCGAGAGCAGCAGGTGAAGCCGCAGTTGTGGCAGCCACATCCTTTTGCTGGGCGATGCTGATGCAGGAAACATCGCGTATATGCGGCGTTTCATCGGTGCTGTCATCGGGTTCAATGTGCAGCGAAACCAAGTCGGATAAATACGGAGGAATGAGGAGATGATGCAGATACGAGCAGTTAAAGCGATTGCGTGAAATTCCCAATTTCTGCAGCAATGGAAATGCTTGCGAGAAGGTGCGATTGCCTTGAATTTCGTGCAGTGAATTTCCATCCACCAAAAACTGCTTCAGGTTGGTCAGGTAGGGCACAAAGAGATCCAGATTGAGACTGCTCAGATTGTTGAACGACAAGTCGAGTATTTCGAGGTATTTCTGTTTCGAAAACATGCCAAATTCCAATTCCCTTATGCCATTTGACCGTAAATAAAGATTTCGCAGACGCTTCAGTTGATCAAAGGTGCTAACGCCGATGGGTCCAATGGGATTATAAGAGACATCCAGATGAAGCAAAGCCGTCATATTGGTGATGTTGGCAATGCTAGTCAATCGATTGTTGCGCAATTCAAGCGTCTCCAGTTGCAACGTTTGATGCATGTAGATTTCGCTAATATTATTGTAATTGGCGCGAACAAAGCGAGTGGCATTAATTGTGAGGTTGGTCAGTTGATTGTAATCCAGATGCAGCTGATGCACAATGCTCTTGTCCGTTAGTTGGAAAGCTCGCAGCGAGTTGACAGCTAATAGGAGACTCTCCAGATTCGATGCCTCTGAGAACATGTCCGGATGAACGCGTATCAATTTGTTGTGCGAGAGATTCACTTCCTTGATGCGACGCATGCGATTGAAGACCTCCGGTTCGATGTAGGTGAGCAGATTGCCCTCGAGGGAGATCGATTCAAGGTACTCGTTATCCTTGAAGATATCCTTATGCAGTTCGGTCAAACGATTTCCATTCAGCTGCAGCTTATTCAAGATGGGCAAACCACAAAACGTATTCTCACTGAGCACCATTATGCGATTGTACGACAAATCCAAACGCATTAATGCATTGGCTCCTATGAACACCGATGTCTGCAGCGAAGTCATATTGTTGTAGCTGAGATTGAGACTCGTCAAGTTGCCCGCCGCACTAAAAGTGTTGCGAGTGAGTTCCAGTATGCTCGTGTAGGATACATCCAAAGTCTTGAGATAGGTGAACGTCTCAAACAAACGAAACGGCACATAGAGCAGCGTTGAGTCGTAGAACTTCATAAACTTGACCATGTTGCCGGGCACAAAGTTCTTGATCACCACATTCTGGCTGTGTGTCACGATGAAGCCGGTGACGGTGCAGAATGCCTCGTTGGGATCCATGAACATGTGCTGCTCGAACTCATCGCAGCTCAAATACACATCGCCGGCAAGCACACGATTGCTGTTCACCAGCAGGAGCAACAGCAGACTCCAAATATTAAGTATACGCATTGTGTGAACCGATCGAAGCGAAGGCTTTTCGCAAACTGCCATGAGATGTGCCGCAAATAAATTGCCTGATCTTACAGAAATGCATTTTATCAATGCTGTAAATTATATATATTATATATATTTGTATACTCGCTTCCCGTAGCGAAAGCGTTTCCAGCCCAAGAACCTACATATATTCTTGATTAGCGAAAGAGGATGGTATATTTTAATCTCTATGGTATAATTTAAAATGAAGAACTATATCTATAAACCAAAAATGTTAATATTCTTGCGGTATATTTATTTGGAATATTTTCAGAAAATAGTTTCCTTTAAAGCCTTATGGTATATTATATTTTGAATGGAGTAGTATTTCGATGCACTTAATATGTGGGTGTTTTTTAATTATATTTTGAGAGGAGTACTACATCGTTATACTACATATGTTAGTATTTTTGTGGTATATTCATTTAGTAATTTTTCATAATATGGTTTTATTGAAAGATTTTTGGTATATTTTCAGAGGATTACTATATCGAGATACCATATATCTTAGTATTTTTTCGGTATATAAATTTGGTATATTTTCAGAATATAATATTATTAAAAGCTCTATGATATATTTTGAGAGGAGTACTACATCGATATAACAAATATGTTAGTATTTTTGTGGTATATTAATTTAGTATATTTTCATAATATGACATTATTGAAAAATTTTTGGTATATTTTGAGTGGAGTACTATATCTATATACCATCTATATTAGTATTTTTGTGGTATATTAATTCAGTATATTTTCAGAATTTGGTTTTAATGAAAATAAGTAGCGGGTATCTCATAGTCAAGCACACTCGACAGTAGCTTTATAACTAACTTACGTTATATATAACTATATGTATATTTTGCTTAAGCTTTTGTTGTAACCCGATAAGAAATGTCGGTTCTGTTCTGTTATGTTTTGTTTTGTTTTCGCTCTCTGCTCTGATATGGGAAAAATGGGAATGCAACTTTTGGCTGTCTGCAGTCCAATGGCCGTGCAATCGCTGTGCGCGTAATCGACTTAAAAGTTGTCTGCCGATTGCGGCACAGTTTGCAAGCCGTGTTGCATAAACAAATTGAGCCAGCCACGACGACCTTGTGCACCATCGAAATCGGATTAAGCCACATGCCACATGCAACAGATTCCGCATTGCAGCCTGCGGAGGCAAGGGCAGGTCAGTTAGCAGTCAAGCTGACCGCATAATCAATTCAACGCAGTTCAACACAACTTTGAATCAAATCATTTGAATCGACCAAAAAAAAAAAAATTTAACTGCTACCGAATTCACTCACCTTCAAAAGCACGGCGACAATTTTTATGGGCTCACATTGGAACGTGCTCGACATACCCAAGCGGAGACCTCTGTCTGCCACAGCAACTGAGTCTGGTGGTCATCATCTGGGCACGTAGCCAGAGAGCATTCCAACTCGCCTTCTAATTTGCGGCGCTTTGTAGAACAATGAAACCAAAAGTGTTGACCAAATATTTTCGTGGGCGACTATAAATTGCTGCCGCTTCCACTGCAAACACATAGTCTACCCAGTTAGCTTCAACCAATCAATTCAAGATGTTCAAACTGGTGCGTCTCTATAGCGAGAAAGGATTAACAGACAAATAATTCAATTCTTTTCCATTACTTTGCAGTCTGCTCTCTTCGTCCTGTGCGCTGTCGTCGCCTGCATCGAGGCTAAGCCTGCTGTCCTCGTGGATGCTGCTCCAGCTGTGGTCACCGCAACAAGCTCTCAATATGTGGCACGCAACTTCAATGGCATCGCTGCTGCTCCAGTTGTCGCCGCCGCTTATACCGCTCCCGTTGCTGCCGCTTACACTGCTCCAGTTGCCGCTGCTTACACAGCGCCAATTGCTTCCGCTTACTCTGCTTACACTTATCCCTACACCGCTGGTTACACCACTTACCTATAAATGACTCACTCGAAATTGAACACGGCTTGATCATCATTCAAATATAAACAATTGCTCAACAAAATCGGAAACTATTCATTTATTTTTATTTATCTTGCGTAGTTTTCAAAGTAAACAGCGAATTAATGAACTTTCAGTCCACGCTCAAAGGCAATAAATTACAAAAAATTTATTATTTCTTCAAATGTTGGACAAGAATAGTTCCATCTCTATACCAACATTCCAGTTATTATACAAATAAATAATTCCAAGAAATATTTTGAGATTGAATAACGAGATGAAGAATTTCTTGTTAGCATTCCAAGGAAATAAATTAAATTTTAGAAAGAACAAACCAACTGACAATCTGGTATATTTTGCACTCTATGCTATATATTGAATGTAGTACTATACCAATATACCAAATATAGAATTTAATATATATTTTACTTTAGCATTATTCAAGAATATCCGTTGGTATATTTTTAGTATTTTTCGGTATATTAATTTGGTATATTTTCAGAATAATGCCGGATTATTTTGATTTTATTAATAACTCATAGTTGAGCACGCTCGACTGTAGCTTCCTTATCTTTCAATTTTTCATTCGCACTTTTAAATGCCATTTTTTAATAAATTTCAACCACAATTAATTAAGATTATTAAGTATAGTCATTTGGGGCAATGCTTAAATATATTACCCCTATACATCAATTAAAATTATAAATTATTAAAGTGTCAACTGCACAGCATTGTATTTCAAAATGTATCTCTGGAATATTTGGGCAACTGCCTAATACAGGTTCCGGGTTTGCAAGCCAAAATTAAAATTGTAAACTTCACAGGCTGTTTAAATGCAAATATTCTCAGCTGCCAAACAGAATAAGTTCAAGGTTGCGCAAAGTAAATAAACAGTATTTCATTGGCCAAGTGTTCGATTTACATATTTAATGCAAATGGGTGTGAATAATAAGCAATTGAAAATATCAAATACAAGTAGGCAATGTTTATGACCCGGATTTAATAAATGTACAATATTTTGTTTGTTCTTAGAACTGATAAAGATATATATTTTAATATATGTACAATTTATTTATAAAATGTTTTTTCTTTGAAGAGATAAAGCTAGATATATTATTATATATTTTCTGAATTTTAGATTTCTTAAGACCATCATTTCAATGCAATTTAAATAGTTGTATATTGTTATTATGATTATAATTAAATAATAATAAATTAAATACAATTTCTTGAAAATAAAGATATCAAAATGAGGCATAAATATGTTATTACTCGTACATAGAAAGAAAAAATCTTTATTTAAAAATTGATTGATAATGTAAGAACAAAATTTTGAAATGAGATTTTTAGGTTGAAAAAATTTAAAATCGATATTTTGTTCTTTAATTATTGTTTTGAGATCTTCTTTTAAGATCAAATAGCTCTAAAATTTAATAATTTTGTTCTTCTATCTTAAAGTGCGGGAACTTCCTTCTTTTAAACTTAGAAGATTAGTCGCAAATCGCTTTGCTGTATGATCATTGGATTTTAGCTTCAAATTCTATTCGGGTTCGAAAATAAAAATACACATAAATCTATTGTTTATATTTTAAACAATCTTAATTATAGAATATTTAGTCTTAATTTAGGAAAAAACCTTCTTGTTTTAATTTTGATATAAAACATTCTTGATTCAAGATTTTATTCTTGATTTTAGCACTTTTCTTCTTTCTGTATACTTATAATAAATGAATATTCAAAAACACTTATCTCATAATTCCTCACTTATCTAACATCCGTTATTTAATACATAACATAATCATAATAAAATTCCACGTCATATCTTCGTCTTATTATCATATATATTTGGTAACATTTAGCAAACACTTATAGAGTAAATCGCTTAAATTATGTTCAACAGCAGCCAGGACAACAATGCGAGTTGCCAGTGACGTGCAACTTGCTTATTGTCATCGAATCAGTGGCAGGCATCGACCACTGACCACTGCCACTTGTGCAACACTTGTCTCGCTCAGCCAACGCTTGGAAGGCGCGAATGGCGCCCACACAACTGGGCAGAATGAACGAAGCTGTGCAGAGTTGACACGGTGTCTGAGGACAACACAACGCACAGCAATTGCAATTCGTTTGGGATTCGATTTCCGTTTCCTGTTCAGCTGGCAGTTGTTTGTAGCTGCCCGAGGAGATCTCATCGGTTGATCGTCGCTTGAAGCTGAGCAACTTCTTATACATTGTGTTCTAATCGCTTTCCGGTTAACAAATGAATCGACATATGGGGCAATCGCTTCCCTTTATAAATTCCGATTCAGAGAGTTTAAGAGAGAGAGAGAGAGAGGAGGTGAGATGAGGTTGTTGTTGAGTGGGTCAGCAAACTCGAAGTCAGTAGATCTCAATTCCAGGTGACAGCATTGAGCACATAACTTAGTACTACATATTCTTCATTTATTTATGCTAAACACGTGCTTTCGATTGGTTCGATTTGTTGTTTTCTGTTTGGTTCGTCACGCGTTTAAAAATACTCGAAACGAAACGAACGAAACTAAAAGTAAACTGCAAACAACAAAAAATAATATTGTGTTGATTCTCCTTGGCGTCAATTGATATGACGAGGCGTCATCGCAATTGGCAGGCAAGAGCATCTATCTGGACAATTGGCAACTGGTGGTGCATAATAATTTTGGATTACCTTCCAGTTGTTTTTAGGGTTCCATTAGTTGTGTATATAAGTTGACGCTTAGCTGGCTGTAAACATCAGTCAAGTTCTTCAGAACAAACAGACAACAACCCCAAAACTATACAAAATGTTCAAGTTTGTAAGTTGACCAAAAAAAGAGGAAATTCCTTAAATCCTTTATTAATTTGTGATCTCTACTTTTAGTTCGCTCTGTGCCTCTTCGCCATCGTCGCTTGCGTCGCCGCCAAGCCCGCAATTGTGGCTTCGCCTTTGGCTTATAGCGCCTACACCGCTGCTGCTCCAGTTGCCTACAGCTCGCCCTACACCGCCGCCTACACCGCAGCTGCTGCCTATCCCTACTCTGCCTATCCTTATGCTGCTGCCTACTCCGCTTACCCCTATGCCGCCTACTACCGTTAAGCAGGACATCGACTAAACTGATCTGGATCTGATAAACTGGAATAACTCTTCACTCCTTAACTCGGCTTTTTTTTCCTCATTTTTCTACTTCTATTTGGGACTATATGATTTCCTAGTATTATGCGTGTTTGGGAAGTTCTGCTGAAGAGAGGAATTTATGTTTGTAATTGAATAAATGCACTTTGCGTAAAACGTACACAACTCGAGCTCAACATTTTATTTTTAGTCTCCTCAAGGACTCAAGTTATTGCCCTTTTGGCTTCACCTTGGATTGACTAGCTTAGCTGCCCATCGTGATAATCAGTATCTATTTTTATTTGTTTTTGCTGCAGCACAATTAAAATGCACAGCCAACAGTATTGAAATCACTTGTTGTTGCAATGGACAGCACGTAGCCACAACAGTGCATAAGTTGGGAGGGATTGCGAACTGTTGAATTATGTTAATCGCAAAAAGTTCGCAAAAGGCAGATGACGCCACAGACGACGTCTCCTACAACAAAGTTTGAAAAGGCGGAAGTGACTAAGGAATTTCGATATTGGAATGTTGCTATGATCACAAGCAATTTGAATTTCGATAGAGGATTTGTTAACCTTGCCGAAACGTAATCGCTGTTAACCCTGATGCGTTGTGCGTGCGTCTTTCAATTATTCATTACGGGTAAACGACGGTAATTTGTAGGCCGAATTGTCCGTTTTATGGTGAGGCTATTTCAACTGATAATAAAAACAATTAAGTCAAGTCAAGTCAAGACTCAAGAAGTCTCGAAAGTCTAGTACTAAATGCAGTGCACGCGTGCCCACAAAGTCAAACAAACAACATCCTACACGCGACCTTAGACCCTATAAACTAAACTCTAGAACCACGACACACGACGACCTCGCCTCGCCTCGGTTCGGACTTTGTGTGCCAGTTCATTCGCCTTGCCAATGACATTGAAGCATCACATAATCCTCTGCTGCCATTGTTTTGCCTTCTTTCACTCTTGTGCTTGCGCTTGTGGTTGGGTTTATAATTATGCTCATCATCAGCAGTGTTTGACTGAAAGGGTATCTCACGATGAAGGCTGAGAAATGAAAGCATTTTGTTAGACTGGTTGATGAGAGAGACTTGAGATATTGAAGAGCAGAGTTTGGTGGCCTTAACTCATATATTTCTTTTCTAATATTCGGGGAAAAAATTCACAAGATGCTTTTACGTCTTTAAAAAGATATTTATCACAATATGATTTTACGAATTTTGTGTTGCGATAAATTTGTTTCGAATATGGGAAAATATATGGGTAATTCTTTGGTGGAATTTGTTAAGAAACATTGTAGAAGTTATTTAGGAAATATGTATTAGTAAACTTACAACGGATCTAAGTTAATTTGGCTGAAAATTTAGTATATATTATATTTCTAATGCATATTTTGAAAATATACCAAAGAATATATTTGGTATATTGATTACTATACACTACTATCATATCCTTTGGTATATTTTAAAATTTTATCGGTGTACTTTTTTTTTTTAGTATATTTTAAAAATAATATTGTACGGTTAGCTAGCGGATATTTGACAGCCTTACACATTTTTCCAATAACGAAAGTCTAAAACACTTTAATGTCATGTTGAAAATTGCATATTAAGAAATATAATGTAATAAAAATATAAGACAAATATTATATTGTTTTTTGTATACACTAATTTATTTTTTTGCTTAAGCTATCTATATATTTAACTGAAATATAATTTAGATAAATCTAAACCGCCTAAAAAAAATCTTAATATCTTACTGAAATATAACTATTAGGTAAATTCAAATTGAAATTTTAGCAGAATCAAATGAATTTTTTACTTTAATTATCTGTTATCTGACTTACTATTATTATTATCTGATATTTTTACAGGTATTATTGTAATAATAAAGATTGCAATTTTGAATTAGCATAATTGTAAGACTAATTTTAGCTATTTAAGAAAAATCAATCAACTCGACTTTATCTGTAACTAAGGAGTATGTGTTTGCAGCGACCCGCATACTGACTTCATTTTTAATTGAAATGTGGCGCATTTGTTGCGTGTGGCTGCCACAGCTGGCTGCCAGCATTTACACAGCTTGCCACATGCCTCTTACAGGCTGCCACTTGCCACTTGCAGCTTGTTGTTTGCCGTTTTTGCGTTTGTTATTGCAGTCTTTACTCTCGATGTCGTTGTTGTTGCTGTTGGAGTGCATTTAATTAAAAGGCGCCACTCGAAAACAGACTTTTTGCTAATCTCAGCCATCAATAACCTGGACGCCCTCCATTTGAATGCCGCACGGACACAGTCAGGGTGGCAAGCCCCTTTTTTTGTTCGTTCTCCAGCAGTCGCATCAAGTGTATTAATCATACGCCGCGTGGTACCAGCAACAACAATTGAGTGTCCAAAAAAAATAGATGATGGTGGTTTATATTAAATGTTAATGTCGGGTCTGTTTTGCAAAATTAAATCAAATGCGCTGCGGAGCATTTCGCGACTTTTCGAGTAGTTTTTTGCACTTTGTCAGAACGCCCACAGCTGCAATTGAAGGCGGCTTCAGCTAATTTACTCGCTTGTTTTCTGCGCCTTTGTGCATTGTGCGAAGCCCCTGCCAATTTACTCTGCGCCAGCCACGCCCCATTCAACGCCTTTATAATTGCTACAGCTTAATACTGCATTCAAGTTTCCCAGGCAACTCGTTTATTATGATTCGATTGCACGTTTTAATCAGCTTCCCGCGTGGCTTTAAATTGCAATACTCTCGTCAGGCGGGTATGAAATGTTTGCCAAGAACTTTGAAGTGCTCACATTTCGGGGATGGGGAATTTGCGCAGTTTAAATAAGTTGCTTAAAGGAATTATTTCTCTTAAGCATATTTTACAGAATTAAGAATTAAATAGAATGATCTATGAGTATTTAATATCTCTACTGAAATTTTTAATAATTTTGCAATTTATTTTATTGTCTTATTGATTAAAATACAATTTAAAGAGGATATAAATGCTTATAGAAAAATTAATTTCCATAAAATTAATTTAAGCATTGAAATATAAGCTATTATTGTAATTTAACTATAATTTCCAAAGATTGAAACTGTAGTAATTATTAACTTCGTTAATTATCTTCATGTTTATTAAAATATATTTTTTACTATTTATCCATTTCAACCAAAATATTATTCATTAAAAGAAAGTGTCAAGAGTTTAACGCTGGCAATGCAGCAAATTTCATGTTTAGTTAATTTTTAATTTAATTAGTACTTAATAAAAACATAAATTCTACCAAATTACGGACAACGGACTTTACTATTCATAAATATATCATTTACTTAACTTTTATTTATTACAATATAAATTGAACTACATATTTATTATATTTAATTTTCCAATAATGTTATTAAATAAAGAAAGTTTAAGAAATTGAATGAAAACACTTGGAGTTTAACAAATATAAGATAATTATTTCATTAAAATAAGAAATTGCAATGAGCCAGAGCAACTAAGGCCTTCAGACTAAATTTAAATAATATGTTATATTTTTCTAAGATAGAAATTGAATTCTTTATTATAATAACATTGTAACAGAATTATTCTTCAGTAAAATAAAGTGAAATATTTAAAATTTATAAAGAGAAACCTTTTATTTCAACGATTTTCAATTTGAATAATTAATCAAAATTAAAAAAAAAAAGAACTTGGATTTCAATAAATTACATTTTTAAAAATAAATAAATTTACTCAATTGCCTTCATATTTATTGCATTTGTGAAGCGCATTTAATATTCCCTTGATTTATTTTTAGGAGTATAATCAGCAATTCATTTAAATGCTGTTGTAGGCCTAAGACTATCTGTACAGTGCCGTCAGTCAGTTAACGTCTACACTGTGCCACAATTTGGCAGTTGGCTAACGAGCTGGCAAATTCAATTTGCAAAAACATCCATAAAGGTCACTCGCAGACCTAATAAATTCCAAACAGAATTAATCGCCGCCCGGCAGAGCTGACAAAACTTTAATTGAGTTAAATTTCTTACACTGTAATTCGAAACTAAACCGGCTTCGTAAAATTGGTGGCAACCCGCATAGAGGCAGGCAAAAAGCGTGTGATCTATGCTTTAGACCACATGGAGTTGCATGGAACCAAAAAATGGAACAAATCGAATAGATTGAGGTAGTAGTAGCCAGTAGATCGCCCACTCGATCTGAATACGAATACGAATTTGAATTTGTATGCAAATATTTGCGCTGGGCGTAAGTTACGCATAATCACTGCTCGCAATTAGCCAAGACACAACCTGGCCAAGGCTCTAACTCTCTGCCTCTGGCTGTCTCCTAGACTAGTCAGCCTCCCTCTCCATTGTCACCTGGACGCCTTTCCAATTGGCCCCAGGAGGGGAAGGTGTTCGGTTCGGTTCGGTTTTTTGGTGGCCACAAGATTTACGCAGTCAATTTGCTGTTTGTTGCAGTTGCTGCTCCGCAGGGCGGTTCAACTAGAGCAGCAATCAGGTGGTTGGGTTTACTTACGTAAGGTTTGACTTTGAGTTATGCGTAGAGTGGAGTGGAGTGAAGTGAAGTGCCTGGTCTGGTGTCTGGTGTGGCAATTAAACTGGCGGCTACAACAACTCTTAGAATTATGACAACAGCATTTGCATTGTGCCCGTTGTGGCACGCAGTTGATAGCTTTTGAATTTATGATTGCATTTAAAAGTTCTCTATGTTGTTTATTCTATTCTCTTTTTAACACAAATCACAATGCAGTGGCATGCCTCGCTGGGGGCAGGCTGTTAACCCCCGTGTTGGCGTTGACCTTGCCACGCCACTGCCACGTAAAGCTGTCAGCTGCGCAGCTAGGCACAGCACAGCACAACACAGCACAGCTCAACAACTAAGCTTATCGACAACTGACTGCCCTAGATAATGCCCAGACATGCCACTGCAAGTCCGGCTCAAGCTGACTGTCTAACTTGATCGTTGCACTGAGCAAAAAGAATTGGGAAGAATCAATGCTTATTGGAATTGCAAATGTATATTTAAATTGTTCCTCTATTAATTATATATTATGTTCCGCACATACATTTTTATCGCCAAGTAAATCTTCTAAACCAAAAAAAAAACAAATTGGCTAGTAGTCTTTCTTTTTTTTCATAAACATTGAAACTTTAAATTGCAAATTATATGTTATCTTCACTTTAAATCATTCAAAACTATATTTAAATTATATCTTATCATCAATTTAAAGTACTTAAAATTAATTTAATTCTTTAAAAATGAGAAAAAAATTTGATTTTTTCTATTCTATTTTATTTTATTTGCAAAAATTTCATAATTTATTTATTTAATGCCATTATGTAGTACAAAATTAAGCTCTTACACAGTTTTTTTTTATTTTCTTTGGCTTATGTTATATATTCTGTCTACACATCCAATGTGGAATTTCATACGGAATCATTATAACATATGTATAATAATTATTTATACTACATAGGCTATATCAATATATCAAATATGGCCTTTGGTAAATTTAAAAATTTTTGATATATTTGAAGAATAATATTTAAAATGGGTATCTCACAGTTGAGCACACTCGACTGTACCCTTTTCACTTGTTTCTTGAGCATAAGCAACATCAAAATTCATTACTTCACAAACTTATATTCTAATTATAGAAAGTTCTAATCTTAGACTCCTTTTGAGAGTAATTATATCAAGAGTCAAGTTCAAGCAAAAAATATGAATAAATTATTTGTATAATTTTATACATTTTAGCTGATTGTGTGAAGTACGAAGCTAAAATATTTTAAACTGAGTCTTCATTGAACACAAGTTGGAGTTGATCAAATTTATTGTTTTTGTTAATATTTTTATTACAGTAAGGCTTTTAAGAATTGAAATATTTGAAAATTGATTAGTTCTTTCAATACTTGGCATACATAATTCTCTCAGTGTAACTTAAACTGTTTTGTTGTCAACGCCCAGTCAATTTGTAAATAATTACGTCTATTACAGAGTCAAGCTCAAGCAGAAAATATAAATACAATATTTACATATTTTTATATACATATTTTCTTGTATTTCTTAAATGGTTGCTTTAGTGTGAATAATTAACATTTAACAAGTAATATATCCTACCGAGAAAAACTTAACATCTTTAAGAATTTATTTCCGATTTGAACTAGGACATTCTAGATCCCTCAAAATAAATTTAAAATGCTATTACTTATGCTCTATGTATACATTTGTCCTACTAATTCTTTTTAGAACTGGAATATTGGGAACTTGATGGGTTTCTTTACAAGCTGTAGTTTTTAATATGGTTTAGAATGAATACTAAGTAATATAAAATATTCTGATTTTTCTCGCAGTGTAGCTTAAGCTGTTCTGCAGTCAACGCCCAGCATTCTATCTTTGCCGGTGCTGTAATTATATCTTAATCTTGCGATCCTAAATGCTCACTTTACGCACTGAGCAAGATAATTGCGCCTCATACAATGCTCAGCACACCAAGCACAACTCTGCACCACTCTGCACTACCCGGCACCATTCTGCACCACGCATAACGCACCTCTCAGGTCGGCTGCAGAAACTCGTTGACCAGTTCTTAAATGTTTTCGGAAACTCGTTCAAAATCGCAATTTGAATTTTAGCAGTTTTCGGTTTTTTGGTATTTTTTTTTGTTCATTTTTCTCACCGATGCCATTTATCAGCGGGCCAAACATCCGCATTGGCTGCAGTTGGCTGTGGTGCGGTTTGGGCGGGTCTCTTTTATCGCAACCTCTTCGCCCCTCCGCTCTGTCGCACTTCACCCAACTCGGGCTGCAAACGCCGGCAACTGTTGCACTTTGCATGCACACGAAGTTGCAGTTGGAGTTGAAGTTGAAGTTGAGTCTCACAGCCTCGCAACAAAAGTAAAAGTGCATTTGATGCATTTTGGGCCTGACTCTCTGGCGATTTGGCTATAAAAGCGTTTGAGCCCATGCAACTAGCATTATTAGACGTTGTGTTCTCGACCCGAGTAAATCAGCTACAATAAATATTTGCAACATGTTCAAATACGTAAGTTTTTTTGCACTGAATGCAACTGCAATAAATTAATCATCTCTTCGATTTCTCGCAGTTCGTTTTGGCCTTCTGCTGCTTGGCGAGCGCTGCTGCCGCTCCTGGCTATCTGGGTGGCTTGGCTGCTCCAGCTTTGCCTCTGGCCGCTGCTCCGGCTATCTCTTATGGCCACGCCTTGGCCGCACCATCGATTGCCTCTTACGGTCTGGCGCCCAGGCTCAGCTATGCCGCTCCAGCTTTGGCTCACGCTCCTCTGGCTGCTCCGGCTTACTCCAGCTACGGACTGGCGCCCAGGATTAGCTATGCTGCCCCAGCTATTGCCCATGCTGCTCCACTTGGCCTCGCTCATGCTCCTTTGGGACTTGGCTACAGATCCTATGCTGCTCCAGCTCTCAGTCTGGGACATGGCTGGTAAAGATCAGATGAGGCTTTCGGTTCGTCGGTTCGTGCAGCTTCTTCTTAGGTGTCCAATTTCATTTCGTGTCGCCTGAAGAATTTTGAATAATATTGAAACAAAAAAATGCGCAAATTCTCGTGAAGTTTTATTACTTTTGTGTGATTGATTTGGAGATGGTATGATTGACTTAAAGTGCTACCTAATATATGGATGAGATGTGCATTCAAAAACTGCTATTTCTATGATTGATACAGCGAAATGTGAAGTGTGCCAATTGATTGATTGACTAAATTATTATCTGCTTGATTAATTGATTCTGTTTTATGCTAAAAAATCATTGAAAAACTGTGAAATTTTGAAGATGTTTTTTACCCAATTCAGCTAATTGGAAATTAGTTTATAATATGAGATTGATACAGCGATGTGATAATTTGTTGATTGACTGAATAATTGCTTAATTGATTGGTTCCGTTTTATGTTAAAGTGTTAGAGGTCGCAAAACTTAAACAATCGTTGACAAAATGCCAAGTTTTGGAAATATCTTTCCTACTACTACTAATTTGTTCAATTATTTCTCAAGAACATAACATCATATGATTGACAGACAATTTATATTATGTGGATAAACTACTTGATTGATAAGCAGTGCTTATTGGTGGAATGCGACACGTATCAAAATGTATAAAATATTGAACAATTTGTAAGTTTCCAAAATATTTTATCATTCGATTAAGCTAATTATGCGACTGCAAATTATTTCTCACGGACTTCATATCATACGCTTGATACAAATGACAAAATTTGATAATTGGCTGCTTAATTTTTGGATTTGATTAATGTTATAAATTGACAGATTGAAAAACTTTATATTCATTCGAATAATGCGAAATTGTACGAAATTTTATAACCGGATTGAGCTAATTAATCGATTGTAAGTTATTTCTTAAGAATTTATATAAAATGATTGATACATTGTCATGTAATATGTAATGATTGATAATGATTTGTCTACTTGATTGGTGGGTTTAAATGTGACACTTGACAAATTACATTAAAATCCTCATTACATTACATTAAATTCCTAAATCTCCAAGAATTTCATATCATATGATTCATACAGCAACATAACGTAATGATTGACTGCTTGATTGATGGGTTACGCCTTAGATTGGAATGCGACAGGGTGTAAAAACTTTACAAAACTCTTTAAGTTACTTAGTCGGAATCGTATTGCCCAAGAACTTTATGTCGTATAATAGAAATAGTTAAATAATTTGATGATTGACTGCTTGATTGATTGGTTCGTTTATATTTTGGAATGTAAGAGTTCATGGAAAAAATGTGTTCAAATTGTTAAGTTATTTTATTACTCAGTTGAGCTGTGAGAACAGCGAAAAAATATGATGATTGACTGATTGATTGACCGCTTCTGTTTATGTTGGAAATTTAAGAGTCGCAAAATTTGTAAAATACTTTGTAAAATGTTTATCTTTTATGATTGAAAAGTTTTAAATAATGTATATAGAACTTTGTATCGTATGTTTGATACATCCAAATGATTGATTGATTTCGCTTTGATATTAAAATGTGTTAATTAAAAAAATGTTCTCAAAGTTTTCAAGTTATTTTATTACTCGATTGAGCTACGTACATATGTATTCGATAGATGATTGATCGCATGAATCTCTAACTGATTGACTGACTGATTGCATGATTAGTTCTAGTTAATATTTGGATGTGTAAACACTTAAGCAATGGCTTGTTTAAAACTCTCACACGTTCTCAAAGCGCCCCACGTAAGCTGTGCTCTACCAGCCATAGCCATAGCCATGTCCATAGCCCAGTCCCAGGCCCAAGCCCAATCCGTGGCCATAGAGACCGTGTCCATATCCACCGAGGTAGCCGTGTCCCAGTCCATAGCCACCCAGATAACTCTTGCCAATGATGGTCTTCGAGATAATGGGCGCTCCAATGGACTTGATGATGGGCGAATGATAGCCCAAGCCCAATCCTAGACCGAGTCCATAGCCACCGTAGTGTCCATGGCCGAGTCCTAGGCCCAAGCCCAATCCCAGGCCGCCATAGCCAAGATAATCGTGTCCCAATCCAATGCTGGGCGCAGGAGCTGGCGCTGGAGCCGGAGCCGGAGCTGGAGCTGGCTCAGGAGCAGGAGCTGCAAAGCTGCTCGTCACGCAGAGCGCAGCTAATAATATAAGCTGATAGAGAATTGAATTGTAGATTAATCCTTGTCTAAGCATATTTGTCTACTCACTCCTTTGTACATTTCACTTAACGTCTTTTAACAATCGCTCGTCCGAAACTCTGTTGCGTTTATGCCGTTGCATTCGATCGAGGCGTGTTGCTTTTATACGCCCGGTTTTGCCGTTGCAGTTGCAAGTAGGAACTAAAGTGGCAGCGTCCAAAATGGGCTGTCGATGATCTAATGGATACTGCTTTTGGCCATTCGGTTTTGTGGCTGCTTCAGTTAATCTACTTTACGTGTATTTGGGCAAAGACATTTCACTCGCTTTGCCTCGCATTGCGCATACGCAATGTGGCACGCACTCACACACAAACTAAATCATTTAATTGGCAAAAGTGTTGAATTTACGAGTACAACATGCCACCAAACACTGCTACAACTTTGTTGTACCTGTCTCCACACTGGGAGCACATTAAATGTCCAGTTTTGGGCTGGGCTGTGCCTGCTTTTTGTGGTCTTTTGGCAGCAGCTTGTTGGCCAGTCGGGTTTTATGGTCTAAATTCAACCTCAAAGTTGTATTTTTAACTGTTTGTTGTGGGTGTATTTGGCATTTTCCAGAATCGATTAAGCATAAAGTAGGAGAAGGAGAAACAACAGTTAAAACTGATATTAAAATAAGGTCAATGTGCTCACAAATTATGCCTGAGGCGAGTAAACCAAATCACCAAAATAACAACAACAATTTAAAGTCATGTGACGCAATAATTTATGTATAAAGAGCAACAGATCATCGTCTCCTCCTCTTGTCTCGCTTAAACAAAATCATTTGCGTTCGTATAGAAGCGCCACAGTAATCAATTCTCTACAGCCAAAAGTGTCGATCATAAAGTGATTGGGCAATCTTAACTCTTTGAGACAACAGCTCATAAACAATGGATCAACTTAGCGAACCGCGCGACCAACTAGCTCAGCTGACTCTCATCAAAACAAATGCAAAAGAAATACGTGTATTATTTATCACAACGAAAAATTATAACAATGATGCAGTTTTTATTTTGAATCTTTGACTACCAGATGCCCTGTATCAAGTTAAATAGATCGTCAACGCATTTGCATGCTTTTAACTTGGCATAAAATCAATTTGATTGAATGAACATTCGATTTTTAAAGGTTAATCCAGACACTGATTTAATTTAAAATAGTTTGTGTAAAATGTAGCTTTTAAGGTAATAAAACAGCACACTTCACCACTGACTTACTGGCTTATAGAAAACTATCTCTTTTATGACTGATCGTAGAGATTAGAAGATCATAAAAAACTAAAATTGGAGGCAACTTTAAAATACTAGTTTGAAAGTAAATGGTCTTCCTTGGCTTGGAAAAACCTTAAATGCTTTCTGTTTAAAATAGTTTTTTGAAAGTTATAAATATGTTGTTACAGCTAAGAAATACCCTAAATACTTTTCGGAGTTATAATTCAAGTTTATATACCCATAGAGCAGAAGTTCATACAATCATAACTACTGTCTTTATGTTTCCTGAAAATTTGGTAAAGCTTAAAAAAAATATAGAAGTTAAGTATTAGTTTCTTTGGCTCACAATCTGGTATATTTTACATAAAAAATCAATAAGCCAAATATACATTTCGGTATATAGATATACATAGATATATTGTAGCATATTAAACTTTGAATTAATCTATACTCTAATCTGTACTCTATGGTATATAATATAACAATTATCGATAGACCAAAGATACACTTCCGTATATCTTATTATTTTTGTAGTATAGTATTTTGGCATATTGTAGTATACTAAACATTGATTTATTCTATACAAGTTTTATTTATAACAAGCAGCCTTCGTAATTGAAATAAAAGTAAAATAACTCTCATTAATAATTACTTCTTTATCTTCTTCAACTAGCAAACATTTTTAAATCGCTTAGTGCTATTCAACATTCATGCTACGTAACCCCAACTAATAACTCTTTTTCCACCAATAACCATACTGGGTATCAAAGTATTAAAAACACATTCATAAGCTCCACAAAAGAGTCACTGACACTTTGACAAACTTCAGACTGTGAGACGACAACAAAAGTAACAACAACAAACTCAACGTCGACGACAACCACAACTACAAAAGCGTTAAACTTGAACTTGAAAACGAGTTTTGGGAAGTGGAGTAAAAGATGGTTAACTGTGGAAGTGTGTGTGAGTGTTGCAACAGGTTCCCAGGGAATTGAAAAAAAAGTGCAGTCAAGTTGCACCGGAAAACCGGTTAAAGATGCCACCAGCTTCTAACTGTACACCAAGCTAGCTCAGGTCGAGCCTCAACTGCAGCTTAGTTGAACTGCAGTCGGGAAATGGAACGGATCAGAATGCGTGGCTTCTTCTTTGTTTGTCTTCTGCTGTGCTTTGTCCTCCAGCAAGTGGAGAGCGCTACTTTGGTGTATCATCAGCCCACAGCCGTTGTCTATCATCATCCAGCTACTCTCGAGGAGCAGCAACATCCTGGTTATACAATTGTGGCTCCGCTTACGAAGATTGCTCACGTCACCTACGACTCGGTGCCAATCTCTCACACACCCTTTGAGCATGTGCCGCTCTTTCAGCGCATTGGACATGTAAAGGGAATTCGATTGTAGAGAGGAAGTTTTTAAGAAGACGAATAAAAGTGTATTTTAAAATTTATTTGCCAAGCATTTTTGCTTTCTACTAGTTGAGATTTGTGCTAAGTCTGTGACTCCTTGTGGACGGAGGAAGTTTTATGTGCTAAGCTATGTTTAGAAGAAGTAAGGTGCAGGCGCGAACTTGGGTGCGACGGCCAGAGGAGCGGGCAGGGGAGCAGCAAAGGGAGCTGCGGCTGGCAGACCGAATCTGGCGGGCGCACCGAAAGCCAAAGGCGCAGGAGCGGCATATCCGAAGGGAGTGGCCAAAGGAGCAGCCAGAGGAGCGCCCAGAGGAGCAGCCAGAGGAGCAGCCAGAGGAGCACCCAAAGGAGCAGCCAGAGGAGCGGCCACTGGAGCAGGAACTGGAGCAAAAGCTGGTGCTGGAGCAAAGGCTGGAGCAGGAGCCAAAGCGGGAGCAGCAAATGCCACCTTGGGTGGAGCAAAGGCCACAGGTGCTGGGACTGGAGCAGCCAAAGCAACAGGAGCAACTGGAGGTGCTACGGGGAAGGCGACAGCATGGTTAATCCTATGTGCGTTGAAGCTGGAGGCATAGGGAGCCACAACACCGGCGGCAGCAAGTGGAGCGGGAGCAGCGAAGGGAAGCAGACCAGCCTGGGCACCAGCCACGCACAGAGCAACGAGCTGAAATCCAGAAGAGTGAAGATCGAAATCAATAATCCTTTTTTTTTGCGGTGGTTACACAAAACTTACCATCAACTTGGCAAACATTTTGTTTTAGTTTTTGGGTTTGGTTTGGGTTTTTGTGGGTGGTTTGTTTGAGTGCTAACTCGGCTTTGATGTGCAATTGTCAAGTGCGGAGGGTTTTTATAATTCTCGCCGGCGTGGACACGCATACGCAAATACCTTGGAAGACTTTCTATAAAAGGCCCATTGTCGAAGGGCGTTAACCGTGTGCGTCGTGTGTTTAAAAATCAATTGACCGCCTCTTACGTATTGATATCGAACTCCCAAGCAAACCAACAACAACAACCACTTTCATAATTGCACGCAACAAATTCGACACCAAATTCGAAAACTTAACTTAGCCCACTGGCCGATATTTTGCGGTTGGTCGTGGTTGTGGTCGTCGTTGCGGTTGTAATTGCGGTTGTGGTGAGGAGTTGAGCAAGTTTTCGTTGTCGTTTTCGTTGTTGCTTACAATATTTCAGTGGCAACGATTCATCAGCCACAAATGAGCCACACTTATCAGACGTGACATGCGTGCTGCACTTCTCTGTCTCTCTCTGTCTTTTACTCTCTTTCCCTCTCTTTCTTTCTCAATATATCCCCCCTTTTTCTTCCAACCTCTCTCCTCTCTCTTTTGCTCGCCTTCTTCCTAGTCTATCTTTCTTCTTCTCATTCGCGTGGGCGTCCACTTCACATAACATTTAATTTCTTTATTGCAATTGACTTACTTACCTCGCCGCTGCCTTTTTCCTCTACCTTTTCCACACTGACTTTGTCATGTGCTTGGCATTCATAATTTACTTGTTATGCCAGCCTAGTGTCGTGTGCCGCTGCACCACTTTGTCAATTTATCCACACATCATTTGTCTAGCCAGTTTTTTTAGTTACTCCAAACAATAGCTGCTTAGTTGGTTGGTTAGCTGATGGGTTAACCCGACATTGCCCGTGACATTTAAGTGCATTCACTCAGCTGATCTCAGTCATAGATAAAATTTGGCACAGCTGACCTCGACACCGATTCTCACACTTAAACAGTCTACACTCAACTATTTTTCACGTAGGGAACGCATTTAGTTTTAGGATTTTATTGTAGGTGCATAAACTGTGACTTTTATTCGATATGGAATTGGAATGTGTAATTTGTTTCGCAATCGTTTTCCTATAAAAGGGATTTCATTGAAATCTTATGACCCATGCTATACAGTTAAAGCCAGCTTGGGAAATATGGTGTGTAAATAAAATGAAATAAAATTAAAGAAGCCCAATTAGTAAGTGAATTATCGACAAAGAAATAAATAATAAAGTATTATTATATTATAGTATCAGAAACCTTATGTATAAAGAAGTGTGAATAAATAAAAGTAAAAATCGTAGATACAGTAGATTTTTTGCTCAAGTTAATTAAGGCGATTAGAGAAAAATAATATAAAAAATATAAAATAATATATTGAAATATATACAATTATATTTTTAGTACTACCTTCCGAAAAAACCCAAACCATTTTTAATTTTTTTAAAAATGTATACAAACAAAAAAATGGAAGGTATACAATGAATTGAACTAAACACATATTTCTCAGTATTTTCCATCAGTTTGGTTATAAATATATTTTCAAAATAAAAATGCATTTTGTCTTCGAATTATGGAAATATTTTGATTCCATCGGATTACTTATTTATGCAAAATATAATCTAACATAAATCTTGAAAGTAATTTCTCTTATCAGTCGCTTTCAAGTTGTCCGTTTACTCTTATATCAGTCAGAAACTTTCAGAGCAACTAAATGGTTTAAAAGTTATTAAGTAACACTAAAATAAATGTTTTGTTTTTGTAATTTAAGTATTTGTATATTTACATATAAATACATAATTTAAGGTATATGTTTAAACATGACACAAAACGTCTTTGGTTTGGTTCAATGTAGCTACAATAAAGTATTATGATTAAGATATGACTCCAATATTCCCTTTAGAAACTCCAAATCCAACTCTAAACTAGAAAAGCGAATGATGATGATGATGATGAGCCAACTTCAGGGGAAGAGCACGCAGATGAGCATGTGGAGCTGCCAGCAGCTTAGGGAAAGCATACCCGAAGGACACGCGGTGTGAGGTGGTCTTAGGTCCGGGAATAGCACGATAGCTGGAGGCGAAAGGCACCGACTCGAGCACAGGTGGCAGAAGTTGTGTCACCGTGGGCAGATGCACCTCAGTGGTGGGCAGCACATGTGTGTGCACAGCGGGAGGACATGGAACAGCAGCGGGAAGCAATGGAGCTGGCGCAGGCACCAAAGCTGGCAATGGAGCAGGTGCCAGGGGAGCTGGAGCAGGCCACAGTGGAGCGGGCAACGCAGCGGGCAGTAAAGGAGCAGGAGCGGGAAGCAAAGGAGCAGGAGCAGGTACTAAAGGAGCAGGCGCGAGAGGAGCAGGTGCCCAGAGTGGAGCAGGTGCTGGAGCTACAGGTGCAGGAGCTGGCCAAACGGGAGCAGGAGCTGGCACAGGAGCAAAGGACTCCAACAGTGGCGCTGCATAATCCACATGATCCACATGTCCATGAAGTTGCTCCAAGTGATTGAAATGAGGTTCGAAGTGGTGATCAAAGTGATGCGAAGGTCTCGCTTCGCTGCTGCACAAAGCCAAAGCAACAAAGAAAGCCTAGACGAAGGAAGGAAGGAAAAAGGATTAAATGAAGTCTGGGTTACTTGGAATTCCTTTCTTACCAATTTCAGCTGCCACATCTTGCTTGATTTGATTTTTGGTGGGTGGTTGAGTGGTTGCTACTGCTTGGCCTGAAGACGCGTCAGTCAATGTTTGACCATGGACAAATGCAATTGAATTTATAGTGTAAATTTGTTGTTAACTAATTTGGCCACTCGCCAAATGGAACGTGCAGCTCTTCACTTTCGTTTGCCAGCCAGTCAGCCAGCCAGCCCAAGACTGCAACAAAGTCTGTGTCCCGTTTATGGTTTATGTGGTAAGCCACAAGAAACGTGACTCGCTTTGCAACAAAATTACATTTGTTTACCGCCGCCCCCCGAGGCGGAAGGCGGTTCAATAACTTCTGATTATATAAGCACCTTTGACATTTCTGTGTCTGCCTGCCCACTTCAAATGGTAACGCTTTATGACAGCGTATAAACTATGATTAAGTCACTGATTTATGATCAACAATCAACGCTTTAAAGATTTCACAATTCTGTAAACATGATTTTATTTCGCTAAGAAAATAGTTTTATACACGGATTTAGGCAACAACTGCGGGCGCGGGGGCAGCAAAGCTGTAGGGAGCAGCAAGTGGAGCGCCGAAGCTGTAGGGAGCGGCAAAGGGAGCAGCGGCGTAGGGAGCAGCATAAGGAGCAGCCAGAGGAGCAGCGTAGGAAGCGGCCAGAGGAGCACCCAGTGGAGCGGCGTAGGAAGCAGCCAGAGGAGCGGTCAGACGAGCAGCCAGGGGAGCAGCAACTGGAGCAGCCAGAGGAGCAGCGGCATAGGGAGCAGCGGCGTAGGCAGCTGCGGGAATACCGGAGACGTAGCGGCTGGAGTAAGGTGGAGTCAGCTCGAAGGGCGCGGTGGTGTATGAAGATTGAGTGCCATCATAGTTGTTGCGCACATCCACCTGGCTGCTGCCTCCAGCGGCATAAAGTGGTGCATTCGCATATGCGAGTGGTGCAGCCGCAAGTGGGGCAGCAGCCAGAGGAGCAACCACGCCAGGCTTGGCAGCAGCGCAAGCGACAACAGCGGCAATGATGAGCTGAAGAAGTACAGAAAAGGATTAAATCACAAATCATCAAACTCCTCTTCAAGTTCAACTTACGAATTTGAACATGTTGCAGTTGGGTTTGTGTTTGGGTTTGGCTTGAGTTGGACTCTTAAACTCTGAACTGAGAATGTGTTTTAGCAGCCAGCGCATTGCCTTATATAGCCAAGTGCAATTGCTCGACTTTAGGGTAATGTATTTTGGTCGCTTCTTGTTGTCTCTGTTGTCTTCGTCAGCGGGACGTGTTCAGCCTTTGATAGTGGATCGAATGTAGGAAGTCGCCAAATTGATTTCGCAAAGCAATTTGTATGCAGACACAAACCTTCAACAGCAAAGCAAAAGCAAAAGCAATCGCAATGAGAGTGGGCCAAATGTTGGGCCAACGTCTTGTTGTTTTTTGGCTCGGGCTTTTTTCGGGCTAAGTTGGCTATAAAATGCGTGTCGCATGGCTCAAATGTCGCATTAGTGCCGCTTTTAATGCTCGACCATAAAAACACATTTCAATTTCAATCGTAAACAGTCCGAACTGTCCTTCCTCCTTTCCCTCGACGCTGAACACGATCCTTGAGTGACCTTGGCAACAGGATGTGGCCAAGAGTCAACAACTGTTTGAGTCATTATGTTGCGGCTTCTTTGCACACTAATTGACCTGAACACTCTGAGAGTGATGCTGCCTCTTGGCTTCTGACTAAGAAGAACGCTTAAAGACGGCAAACCGAAAACCGGCTCTTGGAATTTAATGAGCAATAATGATTGGACTTCGCTTCTTCGTCTTTGCTCTTGGCTGCGGTCACGTGCTGGCAACGTCATCAGCATCATGTGCTTCGTTGCCGCTGCTCTCCTTCCTCCTCTCTCTCTCTCTCGTTGCTTTACTCTCTTTTCGCAGTTTGTCTCTAGTTTGATCTCAAGGCCTCCCTCAAGCGATGAGTCTACTCAACGTCTTGCCCCACGCATGTAACTGTATCCGCATCTTAAAACACTCCACGCCACGATGATGATGATCATGTTCATGTTCATGTTGTTGACCACAGGCGGTCGACCTCTCACTCAAGTCCGAAGAAGATCTCATTATCTGCTTGATCCAGCAGGTTGATCTTTATGCGGAAATCTGTAATGTTTGCCCGTCCGCTCACTTCCTAGACGCCTTCTTGGAAGCTCTCGATTTACATATAAGCACAATCGATAAGTATAAAAGTTATATACTTTTTCTATATACTTTATAACGCATGATTATAAATCAGACTGCGCCTTAATTTGCTGGGTACCGTTGGATTTAATTTGATTGTCGCTTCGATACTTCGATTAAATTTAATTGCAGTTATTCCCGTTCTGAAAAGCGGTTTGCAACTTAAAGCTGGATCAGCAGTGTTCCGTTTGCTGATTAATCCACATCCGTTTAAGTAGCTTTCGATAATCAATCGAGAGGGGAGGTGGGAGATAGGTTGGGCACTAAATTATATAGCTAAATCAATGCCAAGTTTAAGGTCTTGGATTCATTGATCACATGCCAAAATGATCAGCTGCTCGAGCACTGCTCGAAATTGAGCTCTTCACAATATGCAAATTAATACATGTTCATAATTTTTGAAGATTGCCACCACCGAACGGTGCCCCTCCGCTCCCCCTTATGACCCCTTTATCGACTGTCTCCTTGACGCATAAACAAACAGTGCGCTGAGGTGAAAGGTGCGATCAAAGTTTGCTTTTGTCTGCCTTCTGTCTGCCTTCGACCTTCGACTTATTTTATGCAAATGCAGCAGCAATCAGACAACCCAGAGACAAACGTTTTGCAGTGCTAACCAAAGATTATCATCATCATCATCATCATAATGATCATTATCAACAACTTTGTTGATGGCTCATAAAATAGATATCGAAGCTCTGTTTTTTCTATAGCAACGTCGCTTTTACTTTATTTACGAGTATTATTTCGTACATATAGATATCGATATTTTGAGTATTCACTAGTCTCACACTCACACACTCATACACATACACTCACACACACACACTCTCAGTCAGGCTTATGAAATAGAGACTTGCAAGCTGCAAAGCTTTCGTCTATCGCCGTTGCACTTGCGCCGTGCCATACGAAGTCAAGCCCGTGGTATGTGGCACCGAGGCATATGGGGCACCAGCTTGGAGCGGCAAGTGTGCCACATTCAGTGGCATCACGCCAAAGGGCACGGGCAGCTTAAGGTTCAAGGAATTGCCATCGGCATGCGACGCTGGGGCAGCAATCGAGCGTCCCGTTGCACTCGGTGCCACAGCCGCAGTGAGTGGGGCAGAGGCAGCTGCCGTGTTGCCAGCCCCAAAGACATAGCCACGACTTGTCAGCGCCTGGGTGAAGGCGGCATGCTCCAGGGCGGGGGCAGCGAATTGACGTGCCACCTGATGACGCAGCTGTTGTCCTCGCGGCACCGGATAATGATAGTAGGCAACCTGCGAGCTGGGCGTTATAGAGTATTCCAAATTAGCTGGCGGTAGATGCGAAACATCGCCCAATGCCAAAGATGTTAGTCCAAGGAGCAGCAACGAAAGTTGAGCCACAGATTCGGATTTCTGCAAAAGAAACCCGGTTAGAAATAAAGTTCGTAGTTCACAATTCTCTCTCTCACACAATTTGCACTCACAATGGAAATCATTTTGAATTAGTTTAATTAGAAATTCTTCTTGTGTCACTTTTTTTTTTGCACTCGCGACGTCTTTTGCATATAATTTTTTGCAGCGATTGAATTCGATTCGTTTCGGTTTTGCGTTTGCTGTTGTTTATTGTCGACGGCCGAAGCTTTTGGAGCTGATTAAAATTTGTGCGGCAGCTGAAGATGCTTTTTATACGACAGTAGAGGAAGAAGAAGCAACAGCAGCAACAGCAGCGACACAGCTGAGCAAGAGTTCGGTTCTGTCGGTCGAGAGACGGATGGACAATCAGACAATCAGGTGAGACACCACTCAACCAGTCAAATAGTGGACGGCTCGACCAGTTGAGAGCTAAGCTCAAAAGCTACACAAGTGAATGTGCTTAGGGAGGGGATACTCGACGAGGTAAATACCCTGTGAAGAGCATTGAAACTATCGAGAGCATAAATTGATCCTTTACTTTAATGATCAACTTTTGATCAGCTCTGTATTGTTTCAAAATTGAGAAAAAATATTTTTGTTTATTTTAAATTAGTTTAAACCTTGAAGTGTATTACAAATATAATCATTTTATTATAAGGTATTCAATTAAATGAAAAATTTTCAATGAAGTATTAAATTCTAGAGTATTACAAATATAAATATTGTATTCTAAATTATAGAATGAAAGCCTGTAAATAAAAAAAAAATGAAAAATTTTGAATTATTGATTAAATTTTAAATTGAAAATTTAAATTAAAAATATTATAAATTCTTAAATTAAATCATGAAAAAATGAAAAAAAAATTGAATTACTAATTAATTTTAAATTTAGTGAATATCAAATGTAAAGATTATATTAAATATAATTGAATAAAAGAATCTAAATCATAAAAAAAATGAAGAATTTCCAATTATTGACTGTATAGTACTTTAAATTTCAAATTAAAATTTTGTGTAGAATAATTATAAATATTATATTATAAATTATTAAATAAAAGAATTCAAATGATAAAAAAAATGAAAAATGTAAATTAATGATTAAAATTAAAATTTAAATTTAGTGTATAACAAATGTAAATATTAAGTGGAAGCCTTAAAATCATAAAAATAAAATAGATTTTCAATTTCAAATTTTCCTTTTGGGTATAATAAAAATAAATATTATTTTATACATTTTAAATCTAAGTCTTTGAACCATACTCAAATTATATATTTTTAACGAATGATAAAAATTTAAGAGTTAGGAAAAGCAAAGCATTAAAAGTTGGGATTTGTTTATCATCGTCTATTTATTTTCTTTTCTTCTTTTTGATTGGAAAAGTCTAGCTTCCATTTCCTCCTCTTTGTATGTGATACTTATTTAAATTCTGACTTGATAGTTACCCTATAAACTATGTTAACTATGTTATGACATTAGTTTGCTATATCCTGGAATGTATTGTTGTGTTTTTACTATTTATTTCTTGCACTGATTTAATCTCTTAATAAATCCAAATACATATATTTGTATACACAACTAATTTGCTTTGAAACACAACTGTTTCAGCTGTTTCCGCTTCTTTGTTGTGATATCAACAATGCAACGAAATGTTATCCTGTCAACAATGCTAAGCCTGACTTTAAGTGCGCTTATTAACACCAAAATGATTAGCAGATTTTAATATCTGCTTCCTGCTTTATGAAGCAACGGCAACGCGACTAGTGTATACCCTGGAAATGGTTGTGAAGTGAAACTTTAAATTAGATATGATATTTTGCTAAGTTAATTAGCTAACCAAAATGAGATAAAGAATTCATTAATGATATGAAATATGTCATGTTATTAACAATATCTTAATAATCATATAAAAGTCAAGCTAAGTTTAAATTCCCGCTTAAGCTCGTGTTCTCTGTGTTTTACAGGGTATCAAAAACAATATCAAATATGCGTTGATGTTTGCTTTGCTTCTGCTGCGGCCTCAGCTGCCGTTGTTGCTTCTGCTTCTGCTGCTGTTGGCGGCATTCAATTTTTGGCTTTCAGCTGAGCTGAGCTTGTTGTTGACTCTCTGACGACATGGCTGTTGGCCAAAAGCCTTAAGTTAACTTATTCATTCTGCTTCTGTTTTACCGTATAATGTTGTTGTTGTTGCGGTTGTGCCTCTCTTGGGTTTTTTGTATTTCTTTTGGTTTTGTTATGTCGCTTTAATTTGATGCCGTCGTCGACTGCAGCTCTGGCATTTGTTATTGTTATTGCTGTGCTTTTTTTTATTGTTGCTGTTGTTGTTGTTGTTGTTATCTTGTGACTCTGTTTATTTATCTGTGCTAAGTTGTTGCCTTTTTTTGTTGTCATGAGCTGCTTTGCCATTTACTGCTGTTGTTTCTGCAACTGCTGTTGTTGTTGTTGTTGTTGCTGCTGCTGCTGCCTCTGACGTTGACGCTGACGTTGACGCTGTTGCTTTAGCTGTTGAGCAGCGCCTATTGATAATACATATTTAGTTTGCCTTGCATATAAATCAATGTTGGTCATTTCGATTGGCATCCAAACTATGCACAACGCGGCGGTCAAATAGTCTGTCAGGGTCGCCGCCAAGGGGGTTCAAAAGCTGATTGATCGCCCCTATACGCCCCAATGGAACTGTCAAGCTATAAATAACTAAATTCCTAAAATAGCAAATTTGACTTCAAGAACTTAAATAAATAAACAGTCAACTTAATTGTCATTTATATTAATCGGATTTAGTACGTTGCAGATTTGTATTTTTTAAATATTTAAGTATTTAATTTTGAAAATTTTAAAATATAATTATAAACGGTTTAATCTTTTTTTAAGTGACACTAAATAACTTCCTTACTAAAGATATATGTATATAACTTAGCATATTTAAATTTATTTATTTTTTTATATGAAAATTAAATATTTATATTTCTAAATTTAATTTGAACTACAATTTTTTTGTAATCTTTTATATTATATTGGTTAGATTTTTGTTTCAATAGAAGCAATATATGGTATATTTTGAATGCAGTAGTATACCAAAATACCAAAAATGCATTTTGACAGATTTAAGTATATTTTGGTATATCAACTCAATATATTTTGACAATAATTCGGTATGTTTCAGTATGTTTCCGGTACATTTTGGTATAATTTAGTATTTTGTCGGTATATTAATTTACTATATTTTAACGAAAAAACATTTCGGTATAATTCAGTATTTCTGGTATTTTAATTTACCTTGTTTTACCAGAAGTATATGTCGGTATATTTTAGTGTATTGTCGATATATTAAATTACCACATTTTAACGAAAACACATATCGGTATATGTCAGTATTATGTCGATATATTAATTTAGTATATTTATATGAAAACTTTGAGAAGAGTGTCTCAAAATCTTACTTTTCAACTAAATCCCTTTTTAATCTATATTAATTCACTTGAAACATAAGCAAAATGTTTACATACTGCAAATATTTGCTTAATATTGAAACGCTTCATTGGATTCCCCTTTAAAAAGGGACGCTTCTGTCCAGTGTTAAAAAACAACACAGAGAAGTAAAAAACTGGCAACGACTACAACAATGTCGACACCTTGCAAGCATTTAAACATTTAAACATTTGAGCAGTTGAGCAGTATTGAGTATTTGGGCTTATTAAACACAAAATCGTCTGTCATGTGACACCAGCAACGAATACCAATTGACGCAGGCAGCGACGTCAACTGCGTCTGCAACTGCGACGTCAACAGCGATCACGACTGCGACTGCGACTGCAAGTTGAAAGCAGAGCTCATTGACTGGCTAATAAGTTGGGGTATTAATGTTGTTTAGGAACTTAATAGAGATGACTACCTGGCTCGTAGCCGCCGCTAACGTAGCCCGAAAGCACCAAACCCAAAGAGATGCGATGACCTCCTAACGACGACGATACAACTATAATAAATATGTATATATTCAGTTATAATTTGTGGTAATTGAGTCGTCGTTTGGCGCTCCGACTTAATGCAGAAACCGACTGCTGAAACTGCTGACCCATTTGATGGATTTGCTTAACACACCACTGACAGCTTCAATAGATTTCGCATTGAGGTTGGTCATTTGTTTGTGGCTTGTATTAGATTGCTTTTGGATCGCATCGGATCGATTGATCTGCCATTTGGCTATAGCTTTTCGATTATTTATCATCATTTTTGTATTGCGTCTGTCGTATGATTAATATTTATTGTATTTGGTTATTTGGTTGCCCACACTTGGCGACTATCTTTGTGTTGCATAATTTAAATCGTTGTCGATTCTTTAACATAAATTATGCCGCGGAAGATGATTGTATCAGAAAATGTTTTAAGCACGCACTTATCATTCATTCTTAATTAATTGCTAATTTGCGCCATGCTACGCTACGGTGATTAACATTGAAAATTAACACAATACTGATTATGCTGATGAAGAAGATGAAGACGAAGTTGATGGTGCTAGCTGATTACCAGGTGGTGTCGCATGGCAGTGGAACTTCAGCTTCCACAGCAGCGACTGGTGCTGCATAAGTTGCAATCGCAGTTGGAGGTGCGGCATGCACTGCGAATTTGGTGTGATACGGGTAAGGTGCTGGTGGTGGTGCAGCTAATCTGGTGACAAATGTGGCTGGCTGTGGTGCAGCTGAATAGTGAACAGCTGGAGGTGGGGGTGCTGCATAGTGAACAGCTGGCGGGGCAGCTGAGTAGTGAACAACTGGAGGTGGTGCAGCATAATGAACAGCTGGTGGTGGTGCAGCGTAGTGAACAGCGGGTGGAGGTGGTGCAGCATAGCTGACAGCAGCTGCTGGTGGTGGTGGTGCAGCAAAACCAGTATAAGTTGTAGTTGTGGTGGTGACTGGCGCACCCAGCGTATACTTGATAACGGGAGAAGGCGCTGCATAAGTGCTGACATGATGAGCGGGCGCAGCGTACTTCACATACGCATGTGGTGCAGGCGGTGGTGCAGCATACGCCACAGCAGGTGGCGCACTGTAAACAGCCTGTACAGCAACAGGAGCTGGTGGGGGAGCATGCAGGAACCCAGCAAAAGTGCAGGAACAGAAGCCCAGCAGCAGCAGCGAAAGTAACTGAAAAGTCATGCGGAAAACATCAATGAAATCAGTCAGAAAAATTCAGCACCTCTTCACTTTTTACTTACAACTCTAAACATTTTGTGTTGGATTTGTGGTGATAGGTATTTATGATTTCAGACTTTCTCGCGGAATGAATTGATTTGGTTAAGTAATGCCCGTATTTATAGCGTATTGCCGAAAAAAAAGTCAAACTCCATTACGGGAGCATTTCACGCAGCTTAAGGCCACCGCAGCCACGTTCAATCTACAAGCGAATCGTGAGGCAAATGCACGCGACACGTTTCGCAATTCATTGCAGAGACGCAAATAAACACACACTACTATTCGACTACTCCGATATCATATAATACCAACACCACCACAATCGCAATCGCAGTCAAAGTCAGTCGCAGTCCCTGAAGACTGTCTTGGGAAATTGGGTTAGAATATGCGGCATGACTTCGACTTGCCTCACATGCAATTGCATTGCGAACACGTAACACGTTCCACGCCTTATGTCTAAAGGCGCTTTGAACCATACTCGAAATAAATGTCAAAATATCATAACATACTCGTAAAACATTTACAAGCGAACGCCGCAAAGTATGCTTTAATTTTTTGTAATAAAACGTAGCATACAAAAGTATGCAATGAAAAAACGAAATATTCGTTATTAGTTGATTTACATACGCAGCATACAGCCAATTAAATTGTGCCACAAAAACCCACCACGTGCCACAAAATGTCAACAAAAACACGGATAAGTTGATGTTTGCTGGGAAATTAGCATAACGAAGTGGTCCCCAAAAAAATCAGAAATCAATATTAATGTACCTCATATATGATGTATGGCATTTGTATTGTTCGAATGCTTGAGTATGGCACATGCCACGGCACTTGAAGTTGTAAGCAAGTGAAGTGCCACTGGCAACAGAAGATGCTACCATCGCGTAATGCGCTCTAAATTGGCGCACGTGTTTCGCAAGTCGTCGCAAGTTCAGCCTGCTTGCCTCCTTACCTCCTACTCCAAGTTTCGCCTGTTGCTGCTACTGCTGCTCATGTGACTTACCTTTTGCTTCGGCTTCGAGTACAATGCGAGCATACACATGCCCCACACACTTGAGGCACGCGCAACGCACACGCTGCTGTTGCTTCTACTGCTGCTGAAAAATCTGTCACGCATTGTTGCCGTTTGATGTTGCTGCCCCCGTTCACATTCACATTCACATTGCTGCGTGTGGCAGTGACAGTTTATTATGCTGCAGGGCAAATGTTGCTCATACGCAATGTTGCCTGTCATTGAACCCGCATTTTGCAGCTCAACATCAACAAAAATAAAACAAGTGAAAAAGTTACAGACGAGTGGGCTCGACAGTAAGATACCCGATGCCCATTTTCTATAAAAACAAAACAGTCAGGTATTTTCAGTGAAATATACTGAATTAAAATACCAAAAATACTGAAATATACCGAAAAGTATATATGGCATATAGTTTTATTATTATACTGTAAACTTACTAATCTAATATACCAAAAAAATATACTGAAATGTATATTTAGTATATCGATACACTATTATTAAAATACTGAAATATACTAAATTGTTTATTTGGTATATCGATATACTATTATTGAAATATACCGAAATTTTTATTATATATCTATATATACTACATATATAGATATGTGTATATCTATATACTACAATTATATTAAAATTATACCATCAAGTACACAATATTCTCCGATTCTTATTTCTTGAATAGCTTCCAAAATTTGTATTTGATCGCAGCCAATTTTTATCAAAACATTTTCAGAAGCGGAAGTAAATAAACTTGATCTACATTAATCAACAAAACAATTTTTTATTAATTGTATTTCTTTTTCTTGAAGATCGGGGTGTTCATATGGACAAATTTATATCATGTCATGTATTCTGTCACCACAAAATTATAATACCCTTCTATTCTGTTGATTGCGGGTATTAAAACATGTGCGCTTTTCTTTCCCGGCTTAAAGTCGACAAAAAGCTGCTAACAATGATAATAACAATATTCAAAACATAACATGTATTGTATAGCCAACGGTTGTATCTTTTCAAAGCGAGTTCAGCTATTTTCATTATACTTTTCGTTTTGAAAAATTGTTAGAATATGTACAAAGCATCTATAAATAAATGGCTTACAATACAGCTACCCCATTTGAGCTGTCTTTCCAGGATATATATTCAGCTAAAGTCAATGCTCTCCACAAGGTCAAAGCTAACTCCCAACTACGTGCAATGTGCAACGTGCAACGTGCATTTCCTGCGGCCAGGATCAGCTTGCATCCGAGTTGAGTTCGTTAACCGAAAGGGAACTTTAATTAAGCTGCACACTTGTTATGCCATGCGATGACAACGTGATGTTGGCCTGGCGAAATCAATTCAATGCCCTTTTAATTGCAAAGTGCAATCAACAGAGCAAAAAGCCCTTGTGTGGGTGTGTGTGTGTGTGTGTGATGTTTGTTGTTGAAATGTGTCCTGGACAACGTTGAGGTCCTTGCCCTGTGTGACCAATGGCTTGTTAATAATGCTTGGGCACGTCCCAGCTGCTAAATGCAAATGTGTAGCAAACTTAACATAAATAATTAAATGCAAATACTATTGCATACTTTTAAGATGCGAATTTAACTCAAAACTGCAGCAAAAAGCACTCAAAACTCAAGTACTCAGCAGCCAGCTGAGTCTCAAGCAACTGGCAGCAGGTGTTTCAATTGCAGCTCGTGGCCTCACGGTGTGGGAAACCAAGCTGCCAACCGACGGGAGGTAACTGTGCCATGAGAGCACAACCATCTCCCCTTCCTCTCCCCCCTTCGGAGTAATGTACTAAGTGCATTGTGGCAGAGACAATGATTTGCTTGAATGAATATTCAATGCAAGCGCAAAACATAAATTGCAAGCAAGTAGGAAGCAACCCACATTTTGTCTATACTCTCCATCTCTCTCTCTCACTCACATAATTTGCCTATTCCGTCTGCAAGGTCGTTGCCAAATTGTGGTTCGGCGGCCTTTTGTTAAACGCATCAGTGTGTAACTAATCCATACACAGTTTGGATGGACAATCGACGGGTGTCAACGTTGTTGTTAATAACCCCCTAAAAAGCGACTTCAACTAATCATAATAATAGACTTTATGATCGTTGATGGACGGGGCATAATTTATGCCAATAATGTATCTTGTATTTGGTTTCTTGGCCATTATTGTTGTACATTTGTTCGCATTGACTAAGGTCGTCGTTCATTTGTTCGTTCGTGCTCATGCTTATACCACAATGCCCAATTCTATGCCATAGACAAAAATCCTCAAGTGAATCGCATTCAGTTTGCCAACATCAAAATTTTAATAACCCAAAACTTGCAAAGCCACAAAAAAGCAAAACAAATTAAGTGACACATTTTTTTTTCAGCAATCTGCTCCAATTTCTCAATCAAGAAAACATTCAGTCGCTCAGACCTGGACTTGGCTTAATAAATAATTATTTTCAAATTGCACCACTCGACGCACTTTCGTCTGCAGCCACCTGTCAGCCACTCACAACATCTCAGCGCACCTCACTTCAGCTCCTCGACAAGTTTCCCCTTCGACAACATTTGTCAACGGGCATAATTGCCAGGCGTTGGCATTTGAATTGAATTTGTTCAAGGAAAATTTCAACACTTTTACATGTTGCACTGATAATAAAAACATTTCATAACTGAATTAGCGATTCGACAGAACTGAGCTGAGCACAAAAACAAAAATATGACAGGCGATTCGGGCAGCGCAAATTTATGGCATAATTATGGTCGAGATTATACAAATCTATTTTACACTGTGCAAAATTGATAGCCACAATAAACAAAATATGATAGTAATATGATAAAAATGTAAAACTTGAAATAGGTAAGCGATAGGGAAAAAAGGATTAAGCTTAGACATATTTATAAACTGTAGAAGAAAACAAAAAGAAACTTAGCATATTTATGGCATAATTATGGCTCACATTATACAAATCTATTATTTATAATCTATTATCTATAAATCTTGAAATAGGCAAAATAGAAGAAAAGGAAGGATTAAGTAATGGTAACCGAAACAAAAAGTTGACTTAGCAAATTTATGACATAATTATTTTCAAGATTATACAAATATATTTTACACTGTGCAAAATTGATGGCCACAATAATCGACATAAGGTTGTAATATGAAAAATAGGAAAAAAAACGATTAGACTTAGACATATTTATAAACTGTAAGAGAAACCAAAAATTGACTTAGCAAATTTATGACATAATTATGTTCAAGACTATACAAATATATGTATTTTACACTGTTGGAAATTGACCAAAAGAGTTAAAATATAAGTGAATTAATAAAAGGTCTTTTGGTCATCTTCATAAGCTGTAAAAAAAGACCAAAAGTGACTTAGGAAGTGTGTGGCATTATTATGGTCAAGATTATACAAATCTAGTATGCAACATTCACTAAAGCAATAAAAGCAAAAAAAATATGAAATAAATTTAAATTGTGCACTAGTTAAGAGGTAGGTAAAATAAAAAATACGACTTTTCATGGTCCTATTTATAAACTGCAAAAGGAAACAAAAAGTGACTTAGTAAAAACGAAATAATAATATAATGAAAATAATTAAAAAAAAAATATTATAATAATAAAATCTTATTCTAAGATATTTACTCTTATAATCATAAAATTAACTTTTAGGTATTTTAGTTTTATTAAAATAGAATAGAATTCTAAGATATTTCATTTACGTTTTTTACTCGATAGTTATAATAATCAAAATGTTGAATATGTTACCCAGTATTTTAAGATCTTTAATGTTCGTTCTTTACTATATTATTATGAATAGCATTTTATAATAAGACCATATCATTACTAAATATTTCATTCAGTTTTTTGATTAGATATCTAATAGATTATCATATGTTGTAGATATATTTTATTTTGAATTTAGTTTCTTAATAATTTGTATAATTTGAATGGATTTATTTCTTAGTTAAGTTTCTTAATATTTGTTTTATTTTTATTTGAATTTAGTTTGCTTATCTGTAAATGCATCAAAGCACATTTTACTTACACCTTGTTGATTACATATTTAAGTAATGTTGAAAAGAATTTTGCATTGATTTATATTTTTAATTATTCAATATTTGAATTCATTTCTAGATTAGATTTCTACTTGATTATATTTTTAGGTCGTTACTATTTATTTTTTTTATTATTTGAATTTAGTTAATTTATCTTTAAATTCATCAAAGCACATTGTTCTTGCACCTTGATGCTTGAATATTTTAAATTCTTATCTCCCAGTGTACAAAATGAAAAGAATGTTGCATTGTTTTAGTTTTTTGAGTTGTATATTTTTTTTCAAATCGTTTATTTACTTAAGTGGAAACCACGAGCATTGCACAATAACAAAAAGTAATAATTAACAGCATTGACTTGATCTCTTGCTCATTCGTTCATAGCTCTCACACTATCTCTATCTCTCTCTCGCTCTCGCTCACGCTCTCAGCCAGTGTCTCTGTCTCTGTTGTAATTTTGAACACGACTGCGAGTTCTGCACTTTGACAGCGGCAAAATGTCGAACATGTTGTACTGAGTTTTAAATCTCACACTATCCGCGATGGGAAAATGTAGATGTTGTTGTTGATGTTGTTGTGTTGTTCGTGTCAAGGATGTTGCTGGATGGTCGTCAACTGATCGTTAGAGTTAATACTCCGCTTAGTGCAGATAACCATGGCCATAGCCGGCGTATCCCAGACCGTAGCTGCCGTAGCTGCCATAGCCGCCATAGGCACCATGTCCGTGGTAGGTGGAGGTGGTGTGCAGAGCGGGGGCGGCAACCACAGCGGGGGCGTGGTAGACAGCGGGAGCAGCATGGACCACAGGGTAGGCCTTGGTGGCAACCTTGTAGGTGTTGGCATAAGAGGTGGCCAATGGAGCAATGGTCTTCACAATGGGAGCGTGCACAATAGGAGCAGCGTAGCTCTTGATGATGGGAGCATGCGAGATCACAGCTGGAGCAGCATAGGCGGGAGCCAGAGCGGCACCATAGCCCAGGCCATAGCCATGGCTGTAGGGAGCGATGACGCCAGCATTGGCAACGGCGCAGAGAGCGGACAGGACAGCGATCTAAGTGGATGATAGAATAGCAATCGATTAGTGTGGTGTCAAGTTTGTCGCCTAAGTCTTTTGTATCCTTACCAGCTTGAACATTTTGGTGTTTTTTTTTGGGTTTGCTTGACTACTTCTTGCTTGAAGAGTTGAGTGTGTTATGTTTTAACAAGCGCAGCGCGTGGCATATTTATACCAAAAACTCAAAAGCGCTGAGAAATATTCTGACAGACAATGCGCCAAGCGAAACGAACAAGAGCAACAACAACAACACCAACAACAAGAGCAGCGAGTGCGAGCGGCTTAGCGAACTGCGAATCAAAAGCGTGAACGCCCTGCCCTGTCCACGACTTCGTCGGCCGACTTCAGTCTCAAACTTCGGCAAAAAAGTCGAAGCCGACTTCGCTAGTTGTGAGAATGAACATGCAGAGCTTTGGAGATCGCAATCGCGATCGATCTTGATGCAGTGCCACAGAAATCAGTCACGCGCCTTCTTGTTGTTGTTGTTGTGGTTGTTGTTGCAGTTTTTCCCAGAAAACGAGAAAATCGAGAAAACTCTTCGATCGCTGGCAATGATCAATTCAATTAGTTGGCTTGTTCGCACCCAAGTGAGTTGTCAGCAGACTTCGACTTCCACTGGGAGCCAAATCGAGTTACTGTGCCGGAAATCAAAGGCTAAAGCCGTTGCATGACTTTTCCATTGTTGCATGCAGCCAACATATTACACTTTGCTGTTCTATTCGTAGTTGGTTTCTTAGCGTAATTCGTGTGGTTTACTTAAAGCGCAATTAACTTGCTGAGCTCTTGGGGCGTCAACCTGCCACACACATTAGACTAAATATCATTGGGCAACAGCAGCACAAAATATGTTTAGTTTCTAGCTCCCACATTTACAGATTCCTTTCTAAAAAAAAAAGAAAAAAACAAAAAAAACATACACGCACGTGATTATCAATCAGCATTTGAACTGATTGACAGCGCACTCGACGATCTCTCTGTAGGTGTAGAAAATGCACAACACTTCGCCAGCAAATGCAAATCCCAAGTCCAAATCCCATTCAAATCGCGACGCACATGAAAAATCGAGCTGCTTAATAACTGACAACAAATTGAGAGTGTGGAGTCCAGTTTAGTGTCCAGCTGGCGCTGTTCGGAGTGGTCACTGGTAGTAGTTAGCATTTGCTTGCCACTTTGTTGCTGCTTTGCTCGACGTTTTCACATTAATTTTTGCTTTAACTGATTTCTTATCGGTTGGCACGGCGTACGCGGCGTATGCGTAACTTGCAATTCATTGGAAAATCAATTCGCATCGCAAATGCAAATAAATTACAAAAATAAACAACTACGATTGTGAGGGATGCTGCATTGCAGCCGGGTTGATACCCTGTACTTTTTTGGAGTGTTATTATCTGTGATATATTCTAGAATAGTATTACTTATAATATTATGATTGCAATTTGTTTGTTATGAATTGTGGGAGCATTGTGTAGTTAGCATAATATTGCAGTACTATTTATACTATACACTATACACTATTGAAACTTAGTTTGAGTGATTTATGGTGCACAATGAATACGAATTGGATCAGAAGATTTATTAAATTTGATGAAAAGTCGAGTTTATGTCAAAGTTTATTCCAAATTCACCTATTTAAATTGAAGTGATAAACTAATTAAATGTTGAACACATATTATTTTAGTTGTGCTGTGTTAATTATATATACTTTGAATAAGATGAATAAGCATAAGATAAAATATTATAAACGACAATATTTGAATTAAGATTTCTTATTTTAGTGGCTAAATGAATAGTGTTGTAGTATTTGAAAAATTAATGAGCTTATATAATTTTTAATCTGTTGATAATTCAACATATTATGATGAATTTAGTATACATATGTTTATCAAATCAATTTAAGGTTAAAAGATTTCTTTCTAAGTGTGTGAAGGTTTGTTTCCATACTTCTTAGAATAGTTAAGGGATACCATTTTAAATAATATTAAGTATTTAATTCAGGACTTAAATGATAATGATTAATGATTAAATTCAAAGCGTTATTACTTAAATAATTCCATCCAAAAGTTGAGATTCTTTGAGCAGTACAGCAACAACATTTCATACGAATGACTTTATTGTGCTTTGATTTATTTTACAAATGAAGAGTTAAGAGTATAATTATCTATCTAAATAATGACTTATTTTTAGCAAGCTCTATTTATGCAATTTATGTTTACTGAGTATCGCATTCATATTTGAGCACTCGTTTTAATGGCCTGCCAGATTTCTTAATAGCCATTCTTAATTTTTTTGCCCGTTTGCCGCTCTCCTTGCTCTCCCCTCCCTTCCATCTTTTGGGCTGACCACGCCTTATCACTATCGACTGGCAATCTGCTTAAGCAGCTGGGAAAACAGCGGCAAAAGCTGTTCGCTGGTAGCATAATCAATGCAACAATCGTAGCAACAAATACGCGTATTTTGTTATTGCTGTTGCTGTTAAGCTTGCTTGTTGTGTTGTTTGTTGTGTGTTGTGTTGTGTGTTGTGATAAAAGGCGATTATACAATCGGTCGGGCGTAGGCCTGATGCTGACATGAAACCTTGACTGACGGCAGCTGCTGGAGAGCTCTTGAGAGTTTTAGTTTTAGTTTTTTTCTTTTTTGATTCTGCACACACAAAGCGCGCTTAAACTTTATGGCGCATAAATCAATCGAGAAAAGAAACAAAAAGTTTGCTACTACTATTCAGTTGGTGGACAATTCTTTTTTTTTTTTTTGGCGGCAACGGAAATCTACATATTAACAACGTCAGTAAACAGCGTCAAACCCTTCACCGGACACCTCGATTCGAGTCGATTCTGTGTGACAGCAATTTGCATGTGTTGCGGCTTTATCGATATGCAAAATAGCATCGAAATCAAGCGATTTTGATTGACACAAAACAGGATCCGAATTGCGTGACCCACCCACCACAGCAATCGCCACAGCAGTCGCCACAGCAGTTACCACTTCCACAGACACAACAAGTAAGAAAGCTAGAGTAGAGTGTGCTCGACTGTGAAATACCACAATACACATTGTGAATAAAAGCAAGCAGTATTCATTTTAAAATATACCAAATAAATATAACACTAAAACAAATTGCTAATAAAAGCAAAAGAGTGCGGTATAAAAATACCGAATTCATATACCGCAAAAATACTAAAATATACCTATGGTATATTGATTCAAAAGCAAAATATACCACATTGCTAATAAAAGCAAAAGAGTGCGGTATAAATATACCGAATTCATATACCGCAAAAATAATAAAATATACCTACGGTATATTGATTCAAAATATTGATACCAAATTCAAAATATACTGCAGCGTGCAAATTATACCAGATTGTAAATAAAAGCAAAACATTGCTGTATTTTTTTTAAATATCGCAAAAAAACTTTAACAAAATATACTAATAATATATCAAATGTAATATTTAGTATATTAATAAAGTACATTCAAAATATACCATAGAGTGCAAACTATACCATAGATGGCAAAATATGCCATAGAGTGCAAAATATACCAGATTGTTAGCCAAATATAGTGCTATCGTAAAAAACATTATATCTATATAGTCTCTGAGATCTAGGCGTTCATGCAGACCGACAGACAGACAGACGGATATATCTATATCGTCTCGATTGTTGCGCTGATCAATAATACATATTCTTTATGAGGTCGGAGATGCCTTCTTCTGCTTGTTACATACATTTCCTTCCGACACAATATTATAATACCCTTCTACCCTATGGGTAGCGGGTATAAAAAGACCACTTCCACCTCTTGTGGCCAGTCATTGTGGCTGTAATTGCATTTTAATGGTTTCGTGGCTGGTGCAATTGGGCAATGCGAGCCAGAGCTTGCCACATTGCTGCATGCCGCATGCTGCATGCACCGCACAATTGGAAATTGGCCACAAATGCAACACAAATCATTCAAACTTCAAATTAATAGCTAAGTTTTGTTTTTGTATGATTTATTTTCGGGCGTATGATTTATACATTTTTGGCGAAAATTTGATTTTGATATTTGCAGAAAATTTCACAACTCCTTTGTGGCGAAATGAAATGAGAAATGTGTGGGGGAATGCGCTTGTCTAATTAGCGTAAAGTGTGCAAGTTATTAAATTAAGATTTAATTTGTGTGTGTTGCTTTGCATACCATAATTATATGGTGCGCAACAGTGACGCGGCCAACGAGTGCGCCAATTAAGTATACCACATGTTGGACGCGGTCAAGGTCGCTTAATGTCGTGCACATTACAGCGACAACGGCAACGTAAACAACAACAACAACAACAACAACAAGAGCGATGACAACAACTAATAATAATAATACCAACAGCAACAGCAATAGCAACTGAAAACTGTAACAATGGCAAGACAATTGAAAAAAATTACTAGAATACCTTCAATTCAGTGCAAAATAAAGCAAGCAACTGCGACGAGCACACACGAGTTTACTCGTAATATGGCAAAGAGTAAGAAATAAATGGACTTGGCTTATAATTAATGACGTCGAAATACCCTTTGCTTTGGCACTTACAAATATGTATAAAGCATTTGTATGCTAAAGTCCAACGTTGTCTTAGAAAGTCTTAGTTTGCTTTCATTTTCAGCTCAGTTTCATTTAATTGATAATTTAGAATTAGATTGCTATATCATCGGAGTTGTAAATGGCATAAATTAGTCAATCACTTAATCTTTTGTAATATTCTACTCTATAAAATATTGCTAAAGTCGCAAATGATTTACACATCTTACTACATATCAACATAAAAACATGCATACGCTGCTATGATTCATCAAATGACATTCATCTAAATATATCTTAAGGACTGAAAGTGTAAGATGTCTAGCTTAAGTAGTAGATAGTAAAATGTATGTATATCAGTAGATAGTAAAGACTTCTAGATTTATTCTGCCATTTTAACTTATTTTCCTTGCTTGTACTTAGCTTGTCAGGAAATTGCTTTCAACTTAACAAATCGGTTTTTACTTTAAGCTGATATTCGTTGTTAACTTAAAGCGGATGGTAGTGAGATTTTGTGTTTCGTCCTAAACTTGTAGGATATATCTGAGTGAAAGAATGATATGTCTAGCTAAACATATAAGTAATCTATAGTATTATATTCTAATTTGATTCTGGATTTTTACTTGTACTTAATTTTCCTTCTGCTGCTCGGTTGCTTCTATCATTTTATGATTCATCTTTAATATATCTGTTATATGTAGCTTAAAATGTTAGACGTGATATAGTGTAGAATAAAATAAGCGTATATACTTGTAGTATAGTAGTAGTATAAGAGACTTCTTAATAAGTTTTCAGTAAGCTTAATTTGAATCCCCTTTTTCTTGCTTCAACTGAGAGACTTATGCATTTCTAGCGTAAGTTACTTATATTCAGCTTACTCACTTAAGAACACTTTACAGAAGTCTTCGTCACAACAAAAGGCTTTAATTATAAACTCTGTTAAGTGTACAAAAGTAATAATCTACATTCAAGTTTCATATCTGTCACGAAAACTAAAATACTCCAATATAAAAAGGGCATAGCTATGGAGTAGCTGTCGTTCCATTAATGAAATTAAAACGACCTCCTGCTGGCGCTCTGCAGCTGTCAGCGACAATTAGGTAGCGAGCAAGCAAGTCTCACCTTCGACTTGGCCGCGAGTTCGCAATTTGTCTTTGAGGTTTATCCCAAGCTGTTTTTATTTTTTAGTCAATCTGCCTGGGCCAACGCCTGTTTGCCATTTATATTCTTATTTCTGTGTTTGATCAGACCGTTGAGGACATTGCGCAATTACGCTTTTGCCAGCTGACAACAAAAGCACGTAGCATAAATAGTTGTTCTGATTGTTGTTGTTCCGAATTTTGGTATACTCTCTAATTGTTGTTGTTTGGCCATGCATGTTAACTTTTGAAGCTGAGATTATTTGACAGATTCAATGAGCGAAGTTTGCCGTTTGCCAATGCAAATTGCAGAATTCGCTTCATAATTAAGTAGTTTAACAGACGCCTGCCACTAAAATCTGTACACACGCACCGCAGACCAATTTGTGTACCGGCAACAACAATAACAACAACAACTTAAACAACAACACCTAACGGCAGCAACAAGCATAACAACGCCCCTAACTTAAGCTCGTAAATTAAAAATGGCAAACACCCCAACGGCAGATTGTAGTTTATTCACATACTCTTTATAGTGAAGTGGAGTCTAAGATCTTTATGTTCAACATTGTTGTGTTTAATGGTGTGAAATACTTAAGTGAGCTACCAAACTATAATTGAAGTCAGGTTGCCTTTTATGGCTTATACTTATAAAAAAAAGAAATAAATATATATATTATTCAAGATTTATGTTAGAGAAATAAGAAAATTAAATTTCGAATAAATATTGAAGTAAAAATAGATAAGGTAATAAGTACTCCAAGGAATTAAATACAATAATTTTTAGCGTTGAGCAAATGGCCTCTAATTTTATACAACGTTCAAAATTGTTGTATTTATGGCTGTGAAGTACTTAAGAGAGCTAGGAATCTTTAATTGAAAGCAACCTGTTTTTGTAGTTTAAGAAATACGAATAAAAAACAAATAAATGCATTCACTATTTCAGATTAAACAAAGAAAGAAACTAAAATTTCTAATTGATTTTAAGGCAAAAAACTAATACTAATCTAAATTCAAAATTGATTCAATATTGTATTTATTGCCTTGCTAGAGATCTTACAACATTTAATTAAACTTTTGCTGCTTTTTAAAGCAACACTTGAGATTAATGGCAATGAAGAAAACTACATTTTTAAATTATTATTAAACAAACTTTAAGTTAGAGACAATTTATTAAATTAAGCTTAGACTGATTATTTATTACTAACTACTTAAAATGAAATAATGTTGCTTTTTATGGCTAGACTGCTAAAAAATAAAATGAATTCACTTTTTAGATTAAGATGAGACAGAGAAAGAATGAAACTTAAATTCCGAATTAATATAATATAAAGATAAGAAATAAATTGACCATATTTTAAATTATAGACAATTCATTCAATTAAGCTTAAAGTTATTGCTAAAAATATTAACTTTTTAGATTAACATCGAAGGAAGTAAGAAATTGTAATTTCGAATTGTTATTAAGAAAAGTGTGTTCATATATTAACATGTTAAATTAGCTACACTTTTTTCACTTAAGCATTAATGAGGCTTACTATTTATTGCTAAATACTATTACTATTTTAAATTGATGTTTAATAAATATTTAAATTAAGAATTATAATCAAGGTAAAGTTATAAAAATGTATTAGGTGAATGTTACATAAGAGACAATTTATTTAATGAAGCTATGTTACTTATTATTCATTGTTGAACACATTCACTATTCAAGATAATTATCAAAGAAAGCAAGAATTTAAATTGCGAAATATTATTAAGATAGGTACTTATACTTAAATCAATTGTTTATTGTATCTACTGTGACATTTATCAAATTAAACAACTTTCATCTAACTTAAATTCCCGAATAAAGTGTATCTAATCATTCGCTCCATAAAATTTAAACGTATTTTTTTGTCTGTCTAATTTCGTAGTTGTCTGTCACCAAATTGTATGCAAATTGTTCGAACGCATTTTTTATGCACACACCAGCGTCATGTGATTTATTTGCTCTATCGAGTCCCACACGTCCTGAGCTTAACTGAGCTGAGTTGTTGATTCGCTGCTGCTTTAGTTTTTAGTTTGACGATTATTGCCTTTTAATTGACTACAAGCAATTGCCTCCCACTCCGCACTCCGCACTTTGCTCATTCTAATCCATCAAATGCAGGCGACTTTCACTTTTTGTTGTTGTTCGAAGTTATGTTCTAATTGCGATTGAATTTGTGTGAATATCGCTCAATGTGTGTGCTAGATCGAATACCCATGATTTGGTTGCGGGATTACTCACCCTGAACTTGGTGTATTGTTTAATGGTCGATCGACTTGCTCATTATAAGATATTGCAAACACCTGCCAAGACACACTGCGAGAAATCAACGCTTCATAAATATGCAACTTTTTATACCCGCTTCCCTAAGGGTAGAAGGGTAACTGTGTGCCTCCAGGAAATGTAGGTAAAAATAACAAGCTAGATTTTTGTATATACAATAATATCTGTATTCTTTATAATTCCTGAAAAATAAGTTGCGATCAGATGGAAATTTCACTACGAGACTTAGTTGCTTTGGCTAACAATCTGGTATATTCCGTACTGTGTGTTGAATTGATATAGTAAATATAACAAATATATTTTTAGTATATTTTATACTAGTTCGGTATATTTTAAAATGTATACCGCACTGTTTTGATTTTATTCACAATGTGATACATTTTGATAATCTGGTATATTTTGACTCTATGGTACATTTTTGAATGTAGTACATCAATATACCAAATATACCGTTTGGTATATTTATATTTGGTTTGGTACCAAATATACCGTTTGGTTTATTGATGTGGTATATTTTAATATGATAATTTGGTATATTTTGAATTGAATACGCACTGTTTTGTTTTATTCAAAACAAATAGCAAGTATCTCACAGTCGAGCACACTCTACTGTAGCTTTCTTACCTTCTACACTATTCTCATAATTTTTGTCATTTCTCGTAGTGTAGTTTTTGTCACGTCCACCGCAGCAGACGGATGAAACAAGAACAAAAAACGTAACGATAAAAAGTCAATTAGACTTAATGATAGCTTCAGCTAAACTACTACACATTAAATATATGTAGTACGTTGATTGAACCGAATTGAACTGAGCTATGGAAATAGACGGATCCGGTTTAAGGGGGCAAAACGACTCAAAACTGCTGTAATCAAGGAAGTTGCTAAGCTTAAAAAAATATAGACAAACAAAAACATGGCCAACTGCTGTTGTTGAGAAAAGTTTGGTAAGCATAAATATCGACAAAAAGTTGCACTGTATTTTTCTGTTTAATGCTGATCATTAAAATTAATAAGACAATCAGTGGCAGAAAACGGTGTAACGCCCATTTCGAAACTATTCCAGAACTGTCCGAAAAAGTCGCATTTACATTTACGACTGCAAGTGATTATTGAATGAGCGTTAAACGCGGCGTATGAGCAATGCCGTCTAAATATAATCGCATAATGAGTACCAATCTGACTTGGACAACAGCTAAGCACGACACTCGAATCGGCCTGAAACTGTGCGATTTCCAACGCTAATTAAGCCGCATGTTGCGTGGAAATGACGAACGTCGAGCCCCCCCTCTGGAGTCCCAGCGGAGTTGCGGACTTGTTGCCAACTTCTATTAATTAAACTATTAACCACACACGTAATACAACTGTCGATCCGTCAATACTCGTTGGCTGCAGCCAATTAACGAAATTCATGCATTCTGATTGTGCCTTTGGCAGTGGCGAAAAATGCATTCGCTGAATGAGTGATAGAGAGAGAGAGAGTGAAGAGAGAAAGAGACGACTGCGATTCTCATGATGTGAATGAGTGCAATGAGCAATGAGCAGTGGGTTAAATTATCGCTCTATCAGTCATTAGTGCAACGCGTGATGCGCTTTTCAGTGTGGGTTTAGTATGCAGCAAGTTTTTATACATAAGAAAATTTATTGCTTCATTTTATTTTTCTTTATATGTTTTGTTTAGCTTTAAAATTGCTTAAAATATTATGATCTAAGCTTAGATAGATATGATAAGAAATTTTCTAATACGATTGTTATTTATGAAAAAAATATATAAAGTGTAAATAATTGATAATTTAAATGAATACAGTTATTATTTGTATTTTATTTTGCACAGTATTATCACATTATATACAAAAGTACAAAGCTAATAATCTTTATCGTTTTTGTAGAATATTTGGTCTTTAAAAGCTAAAATTTTCTAACATTATAAAAATAAGTTTTTTTTTTAACAATTTTTTTCAATTATAAGAGCATGGTCGCAGTATCAAATGAATATTTATTCTTAAAAGAAAGTTTCTTTGTGTCTTAAGTTTTAACGATCTGTTTCTTATTTATAAGAACTTGGTCATTATTCATGTGGTAATTATCAAATATTGAAATGGACTTGGCTTTTCTTAGTTACAAGTTTACATAGCCTCCACGCATTCTTAGACCAAAATTTTGATTTTAGAACGCACACTTTGTGATTTGAGAACATTTTTGCTATTTCTGTAGAAAATCAAATCTTTAAATCTGCTTATAAAATTTGTAACTAAATTTACATTTATTCATGCCACTGTACTTCCTTAACAATCAAAAAATACCACTTACAATGCCATGCAAGTCATATCCGACAACTAAAATGAGATTAACCCAACTGAAGTCAACGCTCCAAATTCAAGACTTTTAACAAAATTGTTAACATATTACTGCAAGTAATTCCCAAGACAGTTTATGGCCATGTAAGAGATAAAGTTCTGCACAAAGTGGTTGGCTTTAAAACAATTTAATTAACTCTAGCAAAGAAAACTGCAATGATTTTGTCTTTCTAGGGTTAAGCTGAAACAAAAGCTTAAGCGTAGCTTACAAAAGCTCAAACAAAAGTTAAACTTTCAACCCCGCCTAAAAGTATGCAACATAATTTGTGAACCAATTGTAATGCAAAAAGTTATGAATGACAGCGAAATGACCTTAGTGGCAGAGCGTACCGAAAAATGCAAGTGGGTCAAGTAGGCAAACATACAGCTGTAAGCAAGGCCAATTATAAACTTATAAGACCCACAATTAACACCTCATTAAATGGGGCGCTTCAGTGCAATGAGATTTTCAGCTTATAGCTAGAGCATATCTGAGGGCAATTACAGATGTTTTTCTTCTTTTTTCGGGTGAAGTGTTTATGGTGGCCATAACTCGTTTCTTAATTATAATGTTGAGACGGCTGTCAGCGTGTTTGTTTGCGTGCCTTTAATTGAATTAGGCTGAAAAGGTCAACCACAAAAGCTGAAAAATCAGTGTGCCATGGAATATGCGAAGCGGGAAATACGACAAGCGAATGTCTGTCTGTCTGTCTCGGTATTTATGCTAATGCGAATTGTGCTGACTTCATTGTCTGGCAACTGGCAACTGGAGCGTTGCAATGGCCATTGAAGTTTGTGGCAAGTACAGAGCCAAACCATTAGCATTGCTTGTACTCAAGTAAAATGCAGCTGATTTATGGCTACAAGTGGGTCAGCTATTGGGTGGGTGTGAATGTAGGCGGTACACACACTGCGTGGAGACAGGAGCTAAAGCTAAAACTAAAGAAAACAAAAACCCCACACTCAAGTAAATATATGCCATATGAAAGAGTCTAAGTTTTGACTGTGTGTTCGTTGGGTTTTGCCTTGGCTGGAACCACTTAGTCGCTCAGTTACGCCCAAATGGGTCACTAATGAGGCGTCTTTTGGGGCTTGAGAAAAAAACTCGAAAACAAACAAAAAACACAGGGGCGATCTCTTGATGGGTCGATTGTCTGTGCCAATTCTAACGTAAAGAAACTACCGCACTCTGAGCTATAAAATTGTGTTGCTTCTTCAGCATTAGCCACAGTTCCAAGTTGTTACTAACAAGACGAAGACGACTCCCACCGCAAGAAATATGCTGAAATCTGTGAGTTAAACCTGTGGATTACCAACCAATTGTGGATAAACAACACATTTTCCCTTGCAGCTATTCGTGTTGTGCGTGGCTGTTGTGGCGCTGAGTCAGGCACGTCCTCATGCCAGCTATTTGCCCAGCTACGAGACCATCGAGTATGCGCCCACTGTGCTGGGCTACGACACTGTGGCACTCCCAGCTGCTGTCTCCCATCAGAGCTCGACTGTGGTGCACGAGAAGCGTCCCTACTGGCGTCCCATCATCGATCATCACACACCTCTTTTGAAGACCTACAGCCCAGCTAGTTATACCTATGCTGCTGCTCCACTCAGCTACAGCAGCGAGTGGTACGAACCTGGATGGAACAGTGGCCTCAGCTATCCCAGCATCTACCTCAAGTGATAGAGAGAAAAAACTCTAATAAATGTATACTATTCTTTAGATGGATTCAATGATTATACTCGAAGGTTTTTTATTTCTTAATGTTCTTGAGGGGGGAAACAAGATCTAACCTTTTTGTTTTTACCATCAGTCAAGGGTGTTTGTATCATCATTACTGTTGATCCATCAACGATCACTTCCATCATATGTTCGTCTTTCCTAAGGACCTACAATACAGCTAAATATACCTGCTACATCGCTCATCTACAGCAGTGAATGGTACGAGCTTAGTAAGAGTGGAGCGCTTGACTACCTCAGATAATGGAGAAGGAGAACTCTCTTAAATATCAACTAGTCCTTAATGGATGCATGGATTTGGAAACTTTCTTGATTTTTATTTTGGGGAACAGAAGTCACTGTCAGCAATAGTTAAGGGTTGTCGTCATATTAACGATCATGACAATCACATTACCCCAAGGGATAGGAAGAGAACTCTAAAAACTACTCATTAGATGGGATTCATCTTTTTTATTCGGAAGTTTTTCAGATCTTTCCTGAAGATCTACAGACGAGCTACCAGCTATATCGCTCATCTACTGGCTGAAATAGAACCTCAGCTATTCTAGAACTGAAAGTTTTGTTAAATTCCATTAATATTCGAAGTTTTCTTTATTTATTTGTATTTTGAGAGTAGACACAAGTCAACAACGGGCAACAAAATCTTTCGTTCTCGTTCTCTTACCAGGCGCTGGCGGCATAAGTCAAGGGAGCGGAGTGCACCACTGGAGCAGAGTAGGCAACGGGAGCGGGCACTGCGGAGTAGGTGGAGACGGGAGCGTGCACAGCGGAGTAGGTAGAGATAGGAGCCACAGCCGAGTAGGTAGAGACAGGAGCCACAGCGGAGTAGGTGGACACAGGAGCAGCAGCAGCATAGGTGGCAACTGGAGCAACAGCCGAGTAAGTGGACACAGGTGCGACAGCCGAGTAGGTGGAGACGGGAGCAGCGGCGGCATAGGTGGCAACTGGAGCGGCGGCGTGCAGAGTGGTCTTCACAACGGGAGCGACGACATCCTCAACGACGGGTGTGCTGTGCACCTGGGTGACGCTCTGGTGGCTGACAGCGGTGGGCACGCTCTTGACCACAGCACCGACCTTGGCCAAAGCGGGTTCCTGCACAATAGCGGTGGCTGGGGCGCTGTACACCAAGGGAGCAGCAGCCAGATGTCCTGGACGAGCGGCGGCAACGGCGAGCAGAGCGGAGAGAACGAACTGAAATTGAAAACAACATTATTTCAATTACATCATCCTCATCAACTCATAAACTGAGAGCTGCTTACCAATTTGAACATGTTGGAGCTGTGTTTTTGGTTTGCCGGTTCTTTGACTTGTGTCGAAGGGTAGACTGTTGCCTGTTGCTCAACTGTCGCCGGCTTTTATACTTGAACTTCACTTTCGAGGCACACACACTCGCACACACTCGCAGGCTTACGATCGCACAACAATAAGTGCTCGTTGTCGTACGTGCCTGAACGGATTCTTGTCTTGTCTCTCATTCTCTCTCTCACACACATATTTTCGTGCAGACAATAAACCAGATTATTATTCGCGGCCAATTTCAGCTAGTTACGCACCACATTACCGCTCCACTTAAGTACTTATTTCGTCGCCTCACCTTGCTGATCGAAAAGCCCGAGTCGCGACTCTAAAACCACAAGCCAAACCCACTCTTATTTTCATTTTCGAATCGCTGCTCATTAGTCGCACGTCAACCCGACCCGGGTCCAATGCTCGGCCCCGGGACAACGTTTGCCATTGACATTTAGTTTATTGTAAACTTGGCTTAACTTCCTACTACAGTTTGCTCTGTAAGGCTTCCGAGAAAAGTCAATTTGTACTAAGAGCTGTGAGAACATTCTGTGAATTGACGTGGTAGTAATATCTATATATCTATGATATATGATATTATAATTTTTTACTTTAGGGGATATAGAAACAGCAATTAGTTATGCTACAGAACACTGGTATAGCTAGGGAGCTCTATTGGTCTATGTTCTGCTTCTCCTAGGGACAGGTGGTTTGACCTAACCTAACCTAACTCAATCTAATCTAATCTAATCTAATCTATTCTAATCTAATCTAATGTAACCTAACCTAACCTAAGCTAACCTAGCCTAACCTAACCTAACCTAACCTATTTTAACTTAACCAAAACCACGCTTTATACATTGTATATAGAGAGTCTAGTACAATTTTCATACACCCATTACAAATTATCATTTGACTTCTATTAAGAGTGTCCAACGAAACTCTTTCTAGGAATGCTTCATTATACTGAAAATCTAGTTTTTCTATCAATGAAGATAAGTTTCAAAATTTTAGTATACAAAAATACAGAATTTGAAATAAAGCTTCAAATTGGACTTTGCATTTTTTCTTTAATAGAAAGTAATGAAATAATATAAAAATTCGACTCCAACCCAAAGTACAACTTTTAATCCGCTTAATGTAAATACTTAATATTTATTACACACATTCTAATATAGGAGGAAATGTGAAACCTTTATTGAATTATTGATTGTAATATTATATGAGTTAATGGCACACATAAATCAATAAAATAATAATATTCCAAAGGTGCAGTTCAAGTTCTAGCATGACATGTTAGACATTTAAGAAGGAAATATTAATATAAAATCTCTAAATATAAACTTTCAGTAATAAAAAAAAATACTTATTAAAACACTTTTGATTAACTACAATATTAAAATACAATATTAAATAATAAAAATATTAATTGATTGGCAAATTGACCAAAAAATAATTTCATTTCATTAGCTTTAAGTGAATAGCATTTTAAAGTAAAGTAAGTAACGAAATAAAGCACAAAATATAATAATAGCATCAAAATGTCAACAAAATTTGAACTGTTTGCACTGTTGGCAGTCTATTAAAATCAATTACAATTAAAAGCAGAGCCAATTGTTTTGCTGCATCAAGTTCGCTGACCCTTTGACTCAGAATGCAGCGCGTGCATCGGAGTCCTTGAACTTGCACTGCATCAAGCACAACAAATAATGCATTCTATTTTGCTTTCTGCCAATAAACTACAAGCTTTAGCATATGTAATGGATTTACTCTGTTGGTGTCGTACCTTATATGTTGTAAACACAAGAAAGTTTACACGGAAATGCGAATAAAGTTTGAGGATAGTTTCGACAGCAAAGAGATCACAGAGTAAATAATCATAAAAATATTATTTAATGTGGTGTAAAGCTATTTTACATTTCCTTAAGCTTTTAAAAAATAGGTGAGTCGAACATCGAAACTAAAAATATCGAAAAGAGTCTTAAGAATACTTGAAACAACTCTCTAACAATCTATACTAATGTACTTAAGTTCCGATTTAAGAGTTTAAAGCAGCTTAAAGTTGAAGTTGCTTGTCTCCAATTAAAACCCGATATTATTAGAGTTCTTCGTCGGGTATTTTAGAGTCGTCTATGCCACAGGATGACCTGCAATTGTTTACAAACTCGTTAGCTGTCTATCACTCGACCAGCAGGAAGTGCACGCCCAGGAGCAACGACCCTTGCTGTTAAGCAGCTGCAGGTAGCTAAGCTAAGCAGAGTAGTAAAGAAAAACACGCAATCGATATTCAATAGCAAAAAAGATTCATTTATTCAAATTCGTATCACAAAGACCGTCCAACGAAGCACGTCCCACACTCCCTTCGGAGCGTTCTTACCACACTCCCGTGGCGGTGTAAGTCAGAGGCGAAGAGGCAGCAACATGAGCAACTGGTGCAGCAACATAGGCACTGTGCACCACTGGGGCAGCTGCGGCATAAGTGCTGTGCACCACTGGGGCAGCTGCGGCGTAGGTGCTGTGGACAACTGGAGCAGGAGCAGCGTAGCTGACAACGGGCGTTGACTTGACGACGGGAGCGACAATATCCTCGACAACATGAGCGGAGCTGTGGACCACCGATTGGCTCTGATGGGAGATGGCGGTGGGCACACTCTTCACTACAGCACCGACCTTGGCCAGGACTGGCTCCTGGACAATTGTGGCAGCTGGAGCGGCATAGACGAGCGGCGAGGATTCGATCAGATGTCCGGGACGTGCAACGGCTACGGCAAGGAGAGCAGACAATACCACCAATTTGAACATTTTGTTAAGGTTTATTGATTGGTCTGTATTGACTGAGTGTGTGTGTTGGGTTTGAGTTTCTAGCGAGAACTGTTTGTGGTGTGGCAGCTGCAGCCAGAGTTTATATAGCACACACAACAACTTGCCGAATGACCTTCAACTACGCACAGAGAGTTAAAGGCAACAGCGATATATGAGACCCATATCAGATTCGATTCTCATAGACACGTCGCGATCAATAAGCAATTAGAGTCGGTGGGCGGCTCAACCAACAAGCAACAAGTAAGCCAGCAAGCAAACAATTGTCTGTTGACAAAAAAAACCTCAACCAAGTAACCAGTTTATTGACTCAGCATTGCTTTTGGCCATTAGACGCACTTCAATCGAGTCTTATTGCTTATTGCTTGGCCCTTCAATTATTTGATTCGTCGGTTCCTGCCCCAAACTGCATTACTTGCACTTTGACTGCGTCTGTCTTCGGTCTTCATTCAGGGTCATCGTCATCATCTTGCAAGGTTTTCGGTTACAGTTTTGATTTCATTTTCGTGTTCAGATTTCCCAGTTTTATGTTTCCCCACAGCGCAGCGTTAACCGTTTTAATTAAGCATTAAACTGACAGCAACAACAGCTGCGAGCAGCGCACTTTTCGGCCAAAACAATTGTATATAAGCGCAGGCTTCACTTTTGGCAATTATCAGTCAACCACGTTCGCTAACAACAGCAACAACACAGACCAACAAACAAACAAATCTCCTCAAAATGTTCAAATTGGTAAGTTTGCTGCACTGCATCATGGATAACCCACAAATAACTCATCTATTCCTCTTCTTCAGGTGGTGTTGTCTGCTCTCCTTGCCGTAGCTGTTGCTCGTCCCGGTCATCTTTATGAATCTCCCGTAGTCTATTCGGCGCCAGCTGCCACAATTGTCCAAGAACCGGTGCTGGCCAAGGTCGGTGCTGTGGTCAAGAGCATTCCCTCATCGGTCTCCCATCAGAGCCAATCGGTGGTCCATAGCGCTGCTCACTATGTCGAGGATGTGGTTGCACCTGTCGTCAAGTCCTATGCTGCCCCAGTTGTCTCCAGCTACGTGGCTGCTCCAGCGCCAATCATCTCCAGCTATGTGGCACCTGCTCCCATTGTCAAGACTGTGGCCACCTATGCCGCTGCTGCTCCAGTGCTGAAGACCATTGCCACGCCCGTTGTCTACAATGCTGGCTGGTAAAGCTTAGACTAGCGGACTAGTAACTGGACTATTCTATTACTGATCCTAAATAACCCAAATTCGCCTGTATATATTGCTTCATCTGTTTAATTGCGAGTAAAATGTGATTGTCAAAGAAAAGTACATTGTTTTATTTAGTTGAAAGGGTTAAATTTACAAACATTTTAGTGAAGAAGACTTGGTTAACTGATTTCTGAAATGTGTGAAACATTAAGACAATTTACTAGTGTGTCTAAGAAAAAGTTTGAAAATCTGTAATGTAAAAATTTACAACAAATTGCTACAATACAATAAAGTTACAACTTAGCCATGTCTCAACTTAAAGATACATTTTCTAAAGTATGGCTAAGAACAGTGAGAATTCTGCATTGAACACTTTTTTTTTAATATTTCTAAAGTTGAATAATGACTAAAAAAAAAAAAGATACAACATTTTTAAAAAGTTGTGCAAAACTGTAAAATAATAAGAATAAAATAAGAGAGAAATAAGTAAGACGGGCGGAAGTGGGCGTGGCAAAAATTTGAAACAAACTTGATCTGCGTGCAAACAAAACAAATGCTGTCGAAAAAAATTATAACTCTATCTCTTATAGTCTCTGAGATCCAGTGGTTCATATGAACGGACGGACAGACGGACATGGCTAGATTGTCTCGGCTGTTGACGTTGATCAAGAATATATATACTTTATAGGGTCGGAGATGCCTCGTTCTACCTGTTACATACAATTCCCGCCGGCACAAAGTTATAATACCCTATGGGTAGCGGGTATAAAAATTCATGAAAATCCTGAGAATTTGGTTGCGATCAAATAAAACTTTTTGAAGTTATACAAGAAATACTTTTGTATATTTTTGAGTTGAACTTTACAAAATTTCAAATCCTTGAATCTTAAAGCATGAATTTGTAATCCTAAAATGTATCTTAGTTCTTAGATGCTAGTTCTTGGAATGTTTGTTTACTAATTGAAGTAAGACCAAATATATACGCAAATAAATTTAGTCTATCACAACCTTAAAGAAGCAACAGACAAGCTACATATTTTCCAAAATTTCGCAGCATAAGAATGCTTAGGGAATTTTGAAATACATATAGTCGGAGCAATGTGGGAGCAATCAGGTGAAGATAAAATATAGACTGGAAGGTGCAAATTCATGGCTTTGTGATTGAATCGTATGTGATTGCATAATCTGTTGCCACTCTAAAAAATTTCGAAGCATGAGATTCTAGTTTACTTTGCATTGTTCGTTTTATTCGAATTGGATCCCGCTGAAATAAACTGCATCGCACCCAAACATGATTTGATATTTTGCAATTAGCTATCGAAAACATAAAAATACCAGAAAACTATTTCAGCTGCAACTAAATTTGAAGTTTTGTTTACAAAGAATTGAATTCTTGAATTTGAGGAACAAGTTTATGTTGCGTAAACAAGAATATTTGAAACTAAAAATGACTTTAAATTTTCAGAGCAAGATCGAAAACTTAATAAAGAATTAAAGTATAAAAAAAAACAGGTAATTTTCGTAATGATCTCATGGACTTTTATTTACATCAGTCGAAATGGGTTAAAGGTAAACAAAATGCAGAAAAGAGGAATAGAAAATTTGGCAGTAGAAAGGGCCTTAAAAGGACGAAGAGAATCGGATCGTGTAAATATCCTTTACCAGGATGACTCCCAGCCGTGAGAAGCCCACGAAGGCGACAGCACCGAAGTGTGGAGCACAGGAGCTGCATAGGTCTTGATGATGGGTGCGGCATAGGTTTTGATGACGGGTGCCACAATGGGTTGCACAATGTGCGCGGAGCTGTGCACCTGGCTGATGCTCTGATGCGAGACAGCGGTGGGAATGCTCTTCACAATGTGTCCCACCTTGGCGAGAGCCGGTTCATGGATGATAGCGGGAGCAGCGTAGCTATGCAGTAGAGGACCTGCCTCCAGATAGCCCGGGCGAGCAGCGGCCACAGCGAGCAGAGCAGACAACACCACCTAAAGAGGAGTGTAAAGTATGAGTTGAAGTTGCAGTTGAAGTTATTTTGTTGATACACTTACCAACTTGTACATTTTTGCTAATCCTGGCTGGGTTCTTGGTTGAAGAAATGAAGTAGGTCTGTGTTGACGCGTTGCCGTTGTCTGTTGCTAGCTGCAGATCTGCGCCAGCTTTTATACACGAAAAAGTGACCACACACACCACAGAGCACAAAACACATTACAGCACACACACACACAATCTAAATTCGAAATGTAAAACTGCGCCAAAAGTGCAGAGAATACAATAATAATAATTTTTTGCGCACAGCATCGTTAAGAAAAGCCAGAAAAGCAAAGCTCACCCGACTGCCCAAGTGCTCGAGTCGAGCTGCTGCTGCTGCTGTTGCAGCTGATTCGCCAACAACAACAAACAACGGCAACAACAACAACGCTTTCGTTTACAGTTTTATCCGCCCATGTCGGCCAGTGCCAGCCCATTAAAAAACCAGTCAAAATAAAGGCCCGACTCTTGACTAGACGAAGACCAAGACGATGACGTCGTTAGTTGGCCAGTTGGCCATTTGGCCAACTTTTTGCCGTCTGCTGTCTGCTGCCACTTGCAACATTCCAGCAACAACAACAACACATAAATTTGTCTGTTTTGCTGTCATTTTTCTTGGCAACGTTGACCGTGAAAATATGTTTGCTGGCGGCGCACGCACTACGCAATTGTCACTGCCAACCACAGACACAGACACAGCCACAGCCTCATAAAGTGGTTCAAGTTCAGTGCGTGGCTTTGCTCACTGCCAAATTGGCTTAGACATGAAATGTTGTCCATATTATTTGCTCTTGTTCATCCCGCAGCAACACGCAAAGATGTTGTTGACATTTTTCTTTGCCGATCACGTAGCAGCGAAAATAGAAGAAAAAGCTTATGTCTTTTGTAATATCCAGTTATGCTAATCTTGTCTATGCAAGACACAAGACAATACACCAACCCACATAGAACCCGCTCTCAGTCTCTCTCTCACTCAAGCTATTCCCACTCCCTCTGTCTCAATGAGTTCCGCTTTTGTAATAAGCTGCAACAGTTGCTGTTGCCACAGCGATCTCGAAGCTGTCGCCGTTATGGCGATTTGTCAGCAGATTTTGTTTTTTTTTTTTTTTTTTTGCGCCTTTTCGTGGCGTGATTAATGAATATTGCAAACCGGCGACAGATAATTCAGGTAGTCCACTCCCTTCACCTTCTTCTCTGCCAAAAACCTTCCCGTGTTTGTTTACAAATAAATTCTTTTGGCTATCGAAAAGTGCTTTTTAATAGATTTTTTTGTCGATTGCTATTTTTGAGTCAATTGTACAACAATTGTATCTCGTATTGTTTGTTTTTTACTTGTTTTTTTTTTCTCTCAAACTGAATTCCTTTAACAATATCCGGGCTCCATCGATCGCTTGAGAGGGTAATGTACGCCTTATGGCCAAACCCACACAAACACACAACTGGCTTCAGTCTGGACTGTCTTGTGACAGTTCTGGTTAGTTCACTCGCTCACCTGGCTTGCATAACAATGTGCCAACCAGGCAGCAATACAACAGCAGTGTTTGTACCATATCGATAGATCAGTTTAACCAGTTGCCAAGTAGCCAACGATTGCTTTATCGCCTTAACTTAATTTCGCTTTTAATTAAAGCCATTTTACTTGGGGATTAGTCGAGCAATTACACACAGTTTAAACTCTCATTGCTTGGTGAGTCGCTCGCCTGCGTCACTTTTAATCAATTTCAACTTTACTCAACTTGAATTTTGTTTCTGATTCTTTCTTCTTTGTCAGTTGTGCTACACTTAATTGGCCCGAAGGCCGTGAGCAACTGGCTTGAACTGATCTGACCGAGAGACAATGCTATTACTTTGATACGGAAGCACAGTCGGGAGATAGCAATTGATAAATACGGAAGCTATTCGCAGTTCTCATTGTAAACAAAAGTGATGCTAATGGAGTATTAATAGTTTCTGCAAAGTCTATCGAATCTGAATATCAATACATTAAAGAATATTGTTGATGGAATATCATTCTAATTGTAAAACTATTCTATAAGTTTTTGTTTATATCACGGAGTTATCTTTTTTGGATGTTATTCTATTCCATTTTGTTTGATCTTCTTATAAACAAAGTGATTCTTATGCAATATTAATACCTTTTGCCTAGCGAAATTCTTTAATTCTGTCTAAAGAATATGTTCGATTAAAGTGCTTTATACTTGTAGTTCCAACTAAATAATTTTTTTTTACTTCATAACTCTATGTAATATCTAATATCTTAATTTTAATTCTCATTTCCGTAGTTAAATATTTTTACCATTTTGCTGAATGTTTCTTCAAACAAAATGTTTTCGTATTGATTATTTTTACATAATTGGTCAAAGTTTTAAGTATTGAATTCTCAGCAAATTTCTTCAAATCTAGATATATTTTTTATAACGTATATTTTTCATTAAAGCACTGTACCCAGATAAACGAAAAAAATTACCAGAGGAAAAGCTATATATTTCACAAGTTTTACAAATTTAAGTGTGACCATATTAGAACAATCTTTAAATGTTTAAATTTGGTACGGAAACACTGAAACATTCGCCTATTACATTAATGTAATAATTAAAAGAAACAGAAACTCATATTCTATTAGCTTTTGGCTACAATATCCTATATCGGTTGCAATATTCTGTTGATTATTAATTTATTTTTTCTTCATTTTTTCATAAAGATCATTCCATAACTACACCACAAACAGAAGCACAACAATAATCCTTCTACAATCCTATTAGCATTGGTTTCTATTATGGTTTCCATATATTATTATCTATATTTTAATTAATTTATCTACCAATTTCTGTTATTAAATATTTGTACACTTTAATTGCATATGTCTGTACACTATTATCATTTTATTCACTTAATAATCTACTACATATTTATGTAATTAGAGAACCGCATAACTGCCAACTTAATTATCTGCATGTCCAGACAGACATCGTTAAATTAAGCTTGTTGTCATAAGTATGTACATATGTTTGACCCGCTTTAACCGCATGCAAATTGCAACTATTTGGGCATTGATTATGTTTTTTGCCAAACTTATTTGTACGAACATAAAAACAACCGCCCCACAAATGCACATTTAAGCTGTCCACCCGCTCTGGACTGGCACAATTCAGGCAGGTGTCAGTCAGTCAGTCCGTCAGTAAGTCAGTCCTCCAGTCATTCAGTAAGTCAGTAAGTCAGTCAGTCATTCGGGCAGAGGGAGCAACAGTCTGTTAGTTGGGCTTTCAGTCAGCCGGCGCCACAAATTGTCTGGCCAAAGAGTTTGCAGATTGCGCAAAGCCAAACACACAACACAAAAGCGGAGTGAAAAATGTTACGAATTTTTATTTTCGGTTTTTTGTTTTTCGGGTGCTGCGCAGCTGTGCATTTTGTTGCTTTTGGGTGTCAGTTTGAGACAATATGAAAAGCGTTTGAGCGAATGAGCATAATAAATGCATTTGCCGGAGCTCGATTGTAATTGCTTTGTCTGCGTGCAAACGCGTCGTATACTTAATATACTCGTACGTACGAGTAGTTTTGCTAGAAACGTAACGAAGCGAACAGGTGGCCAGTCTTTGCTACTCTTTGCTCGCGGCTAAGGTCAGCTGTGTCCATCAAATGTGGCATCGACATTTTGTTAGCTGGCCAGCGGATGCGAGTTTATTGTCATTTCAATCGAAATAACATTGAAAATGTTTTTGTTGATACTTTAATTAATGGCCACAGCAACGAATGTGTTATTACTAACCCAGTGAACTAAAAAGTGATTCGAAAGGCTTGCAACACACATTCGAGTGCAAGTTGCATGCAACAAAGCCAGTTTTTTTTTTGAGCTTGTTGCATTTCCTGGTCGAGATAAGCTTTGGGCTGCATTTGTTATGATTTTACGGGTGTGTTTTGCGGGTCAAGTCAATTGACCAGGGACTGCAATGCAATGCACTGCGCTGCGAATTGTTGTGCAAATATTTTCATACTCAATTGCAAGTCTGATTAATAAACTCGAGCTCCAGCCACTCGAACGGTATTTGCTGACATTTCAAGTCGTTGTTCGATACTCCAGCTTAGACTGTGACTGCGACTCTGACTCTGACTCCACTCGAAATGCACTTGTCGCATGTCGACTGTGTCTCATATCTCTAGTTTGCTGTCAGTTGCGACGACATTCTAATGAGCATTCTATAAAGAACCCCTCAAACGTTTCCCCTTTGCTGAGTGGAAGCACCTTGAATGTCGCATTTGTCTGTTCATGAACTTTTCGTAGCTCCAGTTCGAAGTTTTAAATATCAATACCAAAATGGTAGCACAGTTTTTTTGTTTATTGCTTGTGACACTTGTTATTGCCAAGAATTCTCAGCCTAAATTCGTTGTAATTGGTCTGTGGAGATAACAAGAGTTGCGACTAATTTCCACGCCAAAATCGGAAAAAAAAACTGAGGGAGAAAAACTGAATCACAATTAAATTGGCGAGTGTGAATTTCCGTTGCAACTGCCAAAAAGAGTTGGAAAAAAAAGCTGTAAAACCAACAATAAAAATAAAAACAACAATTTGGCTGGCTGGTCAAGGTCGCTGCAGGCAAATGTAACACTGGCATAAATTATGCTTGCCATGCAGCAGCAGCAGCAGCAGCGCAGTCAAGTGTTGCAAGAGAGCAACAACAGCAACAGTAACAGCAACTAGTTGCTGCCATTAGTAACGGTGAATACGATGAACTAAAGGCACAAATTGCGGCGACAGAAGCAAAAGCAGAGGCAACTACCATCTACCAACTATCAACTACCGACTACCAACTACCAACTGGCAATTACCTCTGGCAATAGTTGTATTGCAACTAAAACAACAGCAAGCGAGACAATCGCTGTGACATCGCGCTTTAAAGTTGCCAAAAATTAACGTTAGGCTTCATTGAGCACATTAAGCTCGACTTGCTGATGAGGTGTTATTCCCCTAAGGCAGGCTTTATCTGCGAGATTAAATAGTCAGGCTAAGGATTAAGATAAGTTCACTTCAAGTCTGCTATGAACTGAGTTCAATAGTGCATAGATCAAACTCAACAAGAATTGCTAAAGCAAAAGACCAACAAACACTGCGCAACAAGTCTATAAAAAGCATTGTCGAGAATGAGAATTGTATTTATTTAAATAAATAGAGAAATTTCAAGAAATGTACAGTCGAATCTATATGATTGTAAGATACACATTATGAATTTTTAATAAAAGAAAAACTTGATAATAATATTTTGTGCATATTATATATTCTATTGAATTACTAAGATATACAAATAACCGAACTTTTAAAGGAATTTTATTAAATTATATACCATTGGGAATACTAACATATATCAAACTCGGCATTTTTTTTTTTTTTTTTAATATACTAAAATATTCCAAAAGCTATGAAATATACCTAACGTTATAATTGGTATAACAATATGCTACCATGAAAAGTATATTAGTATATTACATTTAACAAAAAAGAGTAAGAAAGCCACATTAGAGTGTGCCCATTTTCAATGAAATAAAAATAGTGCTGTAGTAATTTAAAAATAAACAAAATTAAATTACAAAAATACTAAAAATATACCAAAGACTATTTAAGTAAAATTGATGGTTCTACAATCAAAAATAAACATATAGTGCAAAATATACCAAATTGTTACTTTGGTTATTATGGTATATTTGAGTATTTTAGCGGTATATGATTTTGGTATATTTTAAGAATAATAAAAAAACAGATAAGTTTTGTGTTTATTCACAATGGGTAGCCAGTATCTTATAGTATAAAGTTTTCTTCCAAAAATTTAATATAACATTTCAAACTCTTTCTTTTAAAATCAATGACTTCAACGCACTCATAACAAATACCAATATGTAATTCGATACATCTGAGCTCTTGTTGGCCAGTGTTAAAGCAATAATCAAACGCGGGGCAATTACAGCGTCTGCTGCAACTGCAACTTCAACTGCGGATGGAAGTGTTTCTCTCTCTCTCTCTCTCTCTATGTGTCTCTCGTTCTCTCACTATCAAATACCCAATGCCGGCAGCGCGGATATGTTGTTACCGGCGGCGGTGTTGAAGCTACTGCGATTGCCAATGGCGGTGGCAGTGGGGGTGATGGTGGCGGTGACGGTGGCGGATTGCAATGGCAAAAGATTGCATTGAAAATCGCGACAAACAATGAGAGCATCTGCAGCTGTTGGCACTGTCGAGTGGCAGCTGCTGTTGTTGCTGCTACTTGGGGCAACTGATGCAAGACGTTAAGTGTATAAAAGCCAAAGCTTGGTGTCATGGTGGCATCAGTTGCACGCTGCAAGTTGCAAGTCAACACATAAGGATTACCACCCACCAAATCAAAATGCTGAAATTGGTAAGCAAAGAGGATAACTACAGAAAAAGGACACCACAGATAATCACTTCACATCCTTTCCAGTTGCTGTCGCTGTTGCTGCTGTGCACTTTGGCCGCTGCACGTCCTGGTTATCTGCATGGCCACCATCATCACTATCCGGAGTATCATGTGGAGCCGTTACATGTGGCCAAAATTGTGCATTTGCCTGCCGCAGTCTCGCATCAGAGTTCGACCGTGGTGCACAGCGTGCCACATCACATCATCAAGCCCGTGGTGCTGCCCACTGTGGTGAAGACTGTGGTGCATCCACCAATCATTAAGGCCTACCATCCAGCACCCATTATCAAGGCTTATCATCCCTACGATCCGTATCATTTGCATCATCATCACGACTTCCATGACTATCATCATTATCATTAAAGGAATTGGTTTGCCAAGGTTCATATTTCATTCGCTACTCCATTTATTACTCCCACCAACCAAACTGCACCAACCCCAAAAACACGATCTAAAGATTGCCTGCTGACTTGCTGTGTATGTATGTGTGTGTCCAAGAAATATGTGCAACAATTTTGTATAAATATCGAAATAATTTTAATAAAAAATTTGTAAAAGAAATTTAGTTCAAAGTGGTTTTGTAATTTAAAGTTTTGTTCTTATAAAATTCAATATTTTAGTAGAAATTTTGAAATATTAATAATAAGAAAGAAAAAATCAGTCGAGTGTGCTCCACAGTGAGATATCCGCTCCCCATATTTAATAAAACATACCACAAAAATACTAAAATATACCTAAAGCTATATTCGGTATATCGGTGAAATACTATACATATACCATAAAGGTCTAAATTTACCAGATTATATCAATTCAACTAAGTTCCGTAGTAAGTAGCCATTTTTTCCAACCCTTCTACTCTTTGGGTAAATGAAAATTGCCACAAAATGAATTTTTTGTTATTGCTAATAAATATATGTCGCAGAAAATGGCTGCAAAATGTTTTTCGATACAAATAGTTGTGGCTATGCCGCAGTTCGTTGCGCATACGTTCCGTAATCGATATCTTAGTAGACAACGACGACGACAATGACGTCAAGCCAACATCAGCATAACAAGCCCATCAACATGCACACGCCTCCTCTCTGAGTATTTATACAATACCTTGGCAATTGTTTTAACCGGAAAGACGGCGGCCTATAACTCATCTTGCGGCTTTGGTAGCCAGCAAAAAAAAAAAAAAGCGGGCGATTGTGTGACATAATTAGCAGGTAATCAGTCGAATTATCATATGATACGACATTTGCTTGTCTGCCACATTTCGCAAGCTTATGAGATTGTCGTACTAGATGCTGCCACCATGGTGACACGTTGTCCGCACGTATGTAAGTTTAGGTTAAGTCTGTGTGTGTGTTGCCAATGAATGTGTGGCAACAAATGCAGTTTCTGTGTTATGCAAATGAGTGCATTAGCAAAACGAGTACAATGACTGCCACAAATGTAGTAGCTAAAGATAGCTTACTTACACACACACACACAATGGACAAACATAACATAGGGACAACAGGAACTCAGCTTTAGTTCACATGCTCCGCATATAGGGACAGAGGTTGGATGCTCTTATGAAACCACGTCCTTCCACATTCAAGTTCGAATTGAATTTGAGCTCTTTGTATCATTTGCAATTTATACAAGCGTTTGCATAAGCGAATCTTTGTTGTTAAATCGTTAGACAATTATCCAAGACCGGTCATGAATCAATTGCCAATTGCGACGTCTGTCCGCCCCATAAGTCGAGGCAAATCAACACCGTTTAGTCAAATTGCGTTAATTAGACAGTTGGTTGGACTCTAAGCCGACAGATTTGCAGCTTTTCTAGAGCTTTTCGAAATAAAGCTGCAGCTCAAGCATTTTAAAGATTCAGCTCTTAATCACTTCCCAGTCTGATCAATTAAAAGCTAATCAAAATCAAACAAGCGTTGAACTTAACCCTGAATTGTATTAATTTTTTTTTTTTTGGCTATAGCAAATTGAGGGAGCGGTTATCGTGATGTCTTTGGGGCGGCGTCGGAGGGCAAATGGCCTAAGGCACGCTAATTGATAATGATTTTTGGTATCACAGAAGCAAGATGATGGAATTTCACATACTCTGCAGTTAATCAAATTTATGTATAAGTTGGTATACTCGGGATAAAATCATAGATCGATGTCAATGTATTGAACTTGTGTTGACTCGATAACCAAGAAACAACAATGAACAACGTTTGCATATTCGATTTAAACTAGTAAGAAAGGTTAGAGTTGAGTGTGCTCGACTACAAGACACCCACGGTCCATTTTCAAACGAAGCAAATTTATTTATTATTATTAAATATACCGAACTAATATATAGTATTATTGTTAAAATGTATCGAATTGTTGTATGGTATTATTGTTATGATATACCGAATTAATATACAGAAAAGTAACTGAAATATACCAAAGTCTAGATTTCGAATGTCAATATACTGCAGACATTAAAATATGTCGAATTAATATACCAAAATATACTACATGTCATGAAATATACCGAATTAATATACCAAAAATAACTGAACTACCAAACTCTTTATTTCGTATGCCTATGTACTAAATACATTAAAATATACCGAATTAATATACCGGAATATATACCAAAATTGATATTTCCTATGTCCAAATACTACATTCAAAATATAGCATAGAAAATAAAATATACGGAATGTGCAACCTAAGCAAGTAAGTCTCGTTTTTCCGTATACAATTACTTCTTAAATAATTTCTAAGTTATTTATTCAAATTACTACATTTTTACGAATAATCTTAAGTATTGCCATGTATGTATGTTAAATATACCCTATAATCTTCTGATTAATGAAATGGGTAAGCTATGTTTATAGCAGCTCGTTAAATGTTTTAATTATGCTATCAAAATAGACGCGTGCACATCATAAACTATAAATAGAGCTATGAAGTTTGGGTCGTAGCAAAAAGACATTACAAAATTTATAGTAGAGGGTATCTAGGTGTCAAAGGCATAAGCAAACTTTGCATGATGTGCCACTGCGGCAGTATTGCACAAGACAATCTATGACAATTGGTCGACAAGCCGGCCACATTAATCAAGTGTTGGCAACAGCTTTGGCTTAATTTATGCGCGCCAAAAGTGCAAAGAGCAGACACCGAAGCTTTAGACATATATTTATTGAGATATACACATATAATAATAATAATAAAAATAATAAACTTTGTCGAACGCTCGATTGGACAGCAAAGGCGAAGGTGTGGAACGCATGCAACAATATCAAGCATACGCCGCGTTGCACGAATCGATAGCTGACAATATGGTTAGATGCATATAGAACCAGTTAATCATAGCGGCAAAGGTAAGTCAAGCGGCTTGTAGAACTTGTACGTAAGTTGAGAACCTGCCCCCGGAAGGGTTTAACGCCATCTGACTGAATGCATCAAGTGTCGCCTGTGTTGCTGCTTTCTGTGTTTGTTGCCGTGCCAATTGCAGCGGCCAGTGCAGAGGCGGTTGACACACACACACACAAACACACATGACTGATGCACTGCAGCTGACCATTTAGAGCAAATTCCCAGCACAATTGTTTTCCGTATAAATAGGCCAGTGATCAATGCAATTTTATGTCAAATCGTTTCAAACCATCGACACAAAAACAACAAAATGTTCAAGCTGGTAAGTAATACTATACCTAATAACAAGTTAAGGACTTCAGTTATCGTTATTGCACACTTTGCAGTGCGTCTTCGTTGCTCTTCTTAGCCTGGTGGCTGCTGCTCCTGCCCCAGCTCCAGTGCCTGCCCCAGCACCCGGTCTCATTGGTCCTGCTGTGATCGCCAGCCCCTGGGGAGCTCCCCTCGTTGCCGGCCCCATCCTGGCTGGTCCTCGCATTGTGAGCGTTGTGCCTGCCCCCGTTTCGCATGTTGCCATCAGCCAAGTGCATCCAGCACCAGTTGTTGTGAAGCATCTGTGGTAATCTACTGCGGCCATCTGAAGATTACAGACTCACCTACGCATACATACACACGCAACATACACACGCTGAAACTCGTCCACACCACACACATATTCTTTTGCCTTTTTCTGCTTCAAATTTTCGGGTGCCCTGTTTATGGAACAAGACCATCAAAATCCACAAAAAAAAAATGTTTAGATTCTACAATATTTGTATGCAATAAAATACCCTAAATGAATAATTCCTAAAGCGAGCCAATTGAATTCATTATCAACTACAACTTGCAGCAGTTAGATTTACATTTACTGATGATGTCCAAAAGTATGCAACACTTTTTACACAGCGTCTTTTAGCAGTATAAGAAAGGCGTATAAGACTGCAGAGCGTTGATATCCTCGATATAAGTATAAGAGTGACTTATAAGTCTGCGTATAAATTTGGATATCCTCGTTAGAAAACTTATTTATGGAACGGTAAAATTTATTTCAACAAAAATCATAAATTTCTTATCACAAGCGAATGGCAAAGGTTCTGTTGTTTATCCTAATGATGACCAGAGAAAGCTGCGAAGGGAGATGTGTGCAGCACAGACTTGACCAGAGGAGCAGAGTGCACCACAGGCACAACTGGAGCGGCGTAAGCAACTGGAGCGGCGTGAACAACTGGAGCAGCGTGGACAACTGGAGCAGCATGAACCACAGGAGCAGAGTGAACAGCAATGGCAGGAGCAGCATGGACAACTGGAGCAGAGTGAACAGCGATGGCAGGAGCAGCATGAACTGTGGTCTTCAGGACGGGAGCAACAACATGTTGGATGACTGGCTTGCTGTGCACCTGGGTGATGCTTTGATGGGACACGGCAGAAGGAGCGCTGTGCACCACGGTGCCCACCTTGGCGAGAACAGGCTCATGCACCACATGGTGGGTCTCGATGAGGCCAGCAGAGGCGGAGGCAACCAGCAGAGCGACGATAGCAACCTGTATTTCAAATCAAATGTTATACTTCAAGTTTGTTAAGTCAAATCTCAAAAGTGAACTTACGAATTTGAACATATTGAAGCAAGTAGATTTCAATTGAAACTGATGATATTTTGTGGCTACGCAGCGGAGTTTATATAGAACTTGAAAAGGCAAAGACATAATTTGGGAACTTATCAAGTTGAAGTCAAACTAAACACACACAAAACGCTGACCTTCAATGCGACTCAGCATAACCCCCAATCAAAAGTAACTCAAAGCCAAACCCAACTCAAACGCAAACGCAGACGCAGCCGAACACGAATTCAACAAGTTTGTATGAGAGATCGTGTCTGTTATTATTGCCGATTGCTGCAACGAAGGCGCAACTTTTGCTACTGCGGCTGCGGCTGCTGTCTTATCAAACGCGCTTCAAGGTGGACGACCTGCCAGCTGCTGTTATCGACTCTTTTGAGCCCTTAAGCAGCCAGCAGCCAACAGTTCCTATAAAAGCGTTTAGCGCAGAACCCAAAGGCATCAGTTCACATCGTCAGCTTCTCTACGCAGCACAACAGAACAACCTCAAAAAACCCCAAACTCAACATGTTCAAATTCGTAAGTCAATTTGGAACTATGAATAACGGATTGGATATTTCATTTGTTATCTCTTCAACTGCAGGTTGCTATCGTCGCTCTCTTGATTGCCTCCGCCTCTGCTGGCCTCATCGAGACCCACCATGTGGTGCATGAGCCCGTTCTCGCCAAGGTCGGCACCGTGGTGCACAGCGCTCCTTCTGCCGTGTCCCATCAGAGCATTACCCAGGTGCACAGCAAGCCAGTCATCCAACATGTTGTTGCTCCAGTCCTGAAGACCACAGTTCATGCTGCTCCTGCCATCGCTGTTCACTCTGCTCCAGTTGTTCATGCTGCTCCTGCCATAGCTGTTCACTCTGCTCCCGTTGTCCACACTTCCGTTGTCCATGCCGCTCCAGCTGTTGTGCCTGTTGTGCACTCTGCTCCTCTGGTCAAGTCTGTGCTGCACACAGCTCCTTTGGCATACACTCTGCATCATTAAATTAGCGCAAATTTGAATTTGTTTTGTTATACACGAAAATAAAAACATATAAAAGTATTATTGAAACATAAACTTGACGAACTTATTTTTTATAATGTCTGGGAAAGTTAAAAGAGGAGTTTTACTAAATATATTCAATCTAAAACACATATTTTTGTTTTAGTGAAGTACTATTTCTGTCAATTTTAAAGTACTTTTACTACTAAAGAATAATTGAATTGGAATAAAACACTTTAAATAATTTAAAATATTTCTTACTACTAAAGAATAATTGAAATCGAACAAAACTCTTGAAATAATTTCAAACATTTCTTACTACTAAAGAATAATTGACAACGAATAAAACTCTTGAAATAATTTAAAACAAATCTTTTTTATTAAAACAATAACAAACATAACCAACAACAATGCATAGATAACAATGCTTTCAACATGTGCCGCAACTGGGACTTAACCGAGACATCAACAAAGTCCCAGTTGCCCTCTGATTGCTCTCATATGCAAACTGATTCGCTGGACAAGCCACTAAAACTGCATTAGCACTGGAAAGCACTAAGCTCTCGCTGATTGGTAGAATTGCCAGCAGACAGGCGATTAAAGCCAGAGAATACAGCAGCTGTTGAGAGAGTGAAAATAAGATATATAAAATATTAAATGTTGTTACTGCTAAGTGGCAAGTGCTTTGCTTACAGCTCGTGGCATGTTGTTCGGTTGGCTTGAATTGGATTTAGTCTTAGTTTGAATTGGCAACAACCAAACTCCAGTAAGAACTCATAACATATACAGACTTTAGGCACGTTTATATACCGAAAAAACGGTTGACAAATGGCCAAATTTTGCACCAATTGTGTTGACAATAAAATATCAAATATCGATTATCAAAATGACAACTAATGACAACAACTGCAATTCGTTTTGGTGGATTAACTGAAGGCCTATCAAGGCAACTAGGTCTCTAGGTGAAAGGGTAATTACCCGCAAAGTTTTGTCGAGTTCTGGGTAATAAACAACTTCTACTTTCATTTAAAATATATACCTGAAAACAGCAAGCAAATTTTACTTGCAGTTAGCACAACATAAAGTTAGGATTTACATCCCACAGCTACTGCAGATGACACGACGTCCACGCTTTGTATTGTTGTCATTGTTTCTTCGGCGTATTTCATTTTTCGAAAAATATTTTCAATGATGTTTATCTTAAGTACGTGTAACTGTCACGCCGCTAAGACTCAACTGCTCTCTTCTCACTCCTTCCCCCTTAGATCCAATGAAAGAAAAATAAAATTATAAGATCTTGTCAAAAAATTGTGGGTTAAGTACGCGTGGGGCTTGTCCATGTCCATGGTGTAACCTTGACATAGGGCCTGAGACTCAGAGCCCCTTAAGTGAGCACTTAACGGCGACGGCAGCTGCACTCGGTACGAGTAGCTGAGTTTTTTTTTTCTTTTTGGGTTTTGTTTTTATGGCTCCATCCACATACGTCTGGACTGTTTGTCTGCTCGGCCATGAATCACACACTCACACACACACACACACACACCACAACAATCATCAACTGGATCTGACCAAGTTAATGCTGTCCACCGTCGACTGTCGATGTTGCAATTTTGCCTCAATTTGAATGCTGCAGCTACAATTGCAATATGTATAATTTATTTCGTATTGTTTGTGCCTGTCCCACTTGATGAACGAATGAATCAACTCAACGCAAAAGCAACGCAACATAATAAAGGGAAGGGCAAAGGCAGAGCCAAGCGCATCTTTTTAGCTGAGTTCTGAAATTATGTTAATTGGGTCAACAGCTGCTTAAAGCGAGCAGCAAGCAAAATATTTGCTAACTGCTGCCAAGTTAGTGTTTTACCATTGCAATTGCTGTGGTAATTTAGGTAATTAGTAGACTTTATGATGAGGTTATTTGCGCAGAAAATAAATTTGCTCTTCATTTTGTTATACACAAAGGGAAAATAAACTAGATTGAAAAGTAGATTGCAAATCTTGATCTGAGAATCTTTAAAAGAAAATCTTGAAAAAAGGAATTTAGTTAAATTTGCATTTTGAGATTCAGCAAGTAAGAAATCTACAGTCGAGAATGTCGACTATATTGATATAGTACTACATTCAAATTATACCAGATTGTGTGATACCCACTAACCATTTTGAATAAAAGCAAAACAGTGCAGTATTATTCTTAATATATACCAAATTAATGTGCCGAAAATACTACAAATATACCGAATGCTATATTTGGTATATTGATATACCATTTAAAAAATATTTTCTTTAGCAGAATTGAGAATTGCCTTTAAATTATTTGCTCTATTTTTCTACCTCTTTACAAAACATTATAAATTACTTTAGATGCTTGGCTTTAAATCTTAAACTTAATTTGCTTTTCATTTTATTGAACATTATACTCTTAACTTCAGCAAAGTAACTCTCATATCTCGAGAATTTTATTTATATATTTACTATTTTACTATAATATGAAATATGTTCTTTGCAAAGTATTCTAAGCTACATCCTGAATGTATTATTTATTTTGTGGTACATTATATTTACAACTTCAGCTGATCAACTTATTTTACATCTTAAGAAATTCATTTATTAATTTACTATATTCCGGTTTTCAGTAGAAAATAATTTAATTTATTTATTTAATATATTATGTCCTACTAGCTTCATTTATTTCATGTAAGCTGCTCTTTCAAGAAAATCTCTTTGCAAAGCATTCTCTAAACAACTTAACAGCTTTACAGTTAAATATGAAATCATGTCTTTGCCGAAATACTGTCACCAAGCAAATTATCTGTGTTGAGTTCCTAGTAAAAACTAAGCTGGTCTGAAGCTCTGTTTTTCCCTCAGCCAATCAAGCACTTTTCTGAGTACTAAATGAGCTTAGAAATTGTTGACATCTAATGTGTTAAATTTCGTAATACAGAACTCATTTAATTCTTATATCATGCCGAGGCAATTGATTAGCTAAAAGTTCTTGAAACGCAATATGTCTTGTTACGCGCCTCAACGTCATCGGGCGAATCACATAATTCAATTCAATTGCTGATGTAAGAAGTAGTAAAAGACGCAGCCACAGCAGTCACCGCCGCATCCTTGCACCACACACATAATGAAACTGTCAATGCGAAAAGAAGACAACTCAATTAGGTTGAAGCGTCTGTGGAAATGCCAGTGAAGATGGCATTTGTGGGCAAAGCGATAAAAAGCCAAATGCCAGACAATCAATCGATGCAGCTGCGAAAGGATAACCGAATGACTTCCTACACACATTCTGAATCAAATACGAATACGAAGCTCACAATTTGCGTAAGCGAATGCACACAGCTAAGGCCAATTACTGGTGCCATTGTCTAGAGAGTTGACTGATTGCTTTGCTAGTGGGTGCTGAGCTTCAAATACACAATAAGTAAGTACTTAGCTTCCTATCAGTCACTGCGTATGTGTGTGTGTCTAAAGATACTTACAATGGCAAACCTAGGTCAGTTAATGAACTTCCCATTGGACTTTGATGGATTTTAGAAGCTGCCGTCACACACCAAAAACCGGTTTGCGGCTCAAGTTCAGCTCTCGAGTACTTCACGACAAAACAAACCAGAATTTGAAGTTACCGAAGCCAAAAAAAAAAAGTGTCGAGCCATGTTCGTATAAAAGCGCTCAACCCATGGCCCAAACATCAACAGTTGCAATCAACGCACATCCAACAAACCAACAAACCAACTCCACAAACATGTTCAAATTCGTAAGTGCAGTTGGATAAATTGTAGTTTTTATACGCATCCTTAATATGCTCCTTTATCCCTTCAGGTTGCTTTCTTCGCCTGCATTGCCGTTGCGGCCGCTGCTCCTGGTCTTCTCGCCGAGACTCACGCCATTGTCCAGCCCGCCGCTGTGCTCACCAAGACCGCCTATGTGGATACCTCGGCTTCCTCGGCCATCACCCACCAGAGCAATGTGAACCTGTTGCGTAAGGTGCCAGTGGTTCAGACCTATGCTCCTCCTGTTGTCCACGCTGCTCCCGTTGTTCATGCTGCTCCCGTCGTCACTCCCGTAGTCCATGCTGCTCCAGTTGTTGCTCCTGTGGTCCACGCTGCTCCCGTTGTGAGCACCTATGCTGCTGCTCCTCTGGTCCACTCTGTGCCCGTCGTGCACTCTGCTCCTCTGGTCAAGACTGTCGTCAGCCCAGTTGCCTACACCGCTTACCACAAGTAAAGCGTAAAACTAATCGAAAACCTTGAGCCATAAACTGTGTCAATAAACGTGTATATAGAAAATCGATTTCAAAAAGAAAATCTTTGTTTTTAACAACTACGCAGCAGCTGATTTTTTCCAGGAACTGTAACTAATAATAGCAATTTCACATCCTGTATACAATTATGTGACAATACTATAGTTAATATATCACATATCCATCAAATCCGACAGGCCTTCTACTACAGACCGCGTTGACATTCAGTTGTCTTTTGCTTGCTTTGTTTTCTAGTTTTCTTTCAGCCAAATTGTAAAGAATATGAGAATATAGAAAAATGTACAAAACTGGTGGCCATAGAAATTTAGTAAAGTACGAGGTCAAATGCTTTGCAATTAAATAGAATTCCAGGAAATTCATGATTAGAATGAATAGCAAAGGAGAATAGAAAAATGTTCATAATAAATACAAAGGAAAGATACACACGATAAATAAGAAAAATAACAGACCTACTTACGTAGTACAAATACACAGAAAAAATGCTAAATTATATGTTAATTATGAACTAAGGAAATGTTAATAAATATAATTTATATAACTTAACTAAAGGCTAGTCGATATATCCTATCGGTATTGGTTGGCATTAGCAGGTCGATAGGTGCTAAGCTTTTGGTATCGTAAGTAGTTGGTAGTTAATAGATCATCAGTCGTAAGAAGAGCAAAAGTAAAAGTAAAAAAGTAGCGTCTGCAGGAAGCAGATTTATTTACGCTTAATCAAACTGTACTATTGCACACATTATCAAATATTCATATTAAATTATTTATATAACCAACATTACATTTGGGAGGCAAACCGTGATATAAACATAGTCAATATTACATTTATAAATAATTAGAATTCATTTTAGGCATCTTAGAACATTTACTTATAAAAAGCAACGATATATCTCTGGGATAACGAGCTCCAATTCGCGTTCAAAAAAACTCTAACTGGGCGTGTTTTTAAACCTTACCAACAATTATTGTATTGTAAGTGTTCTCAGAACTTATTACATTTTGTAATAGGAAAAAAATTTATGGAAATTCTTAAGAAGGAGATACGTCAAAATGTGGAATTTAAGTATCATCCACCGAACAGTCCTGACTTGGCACCCAATGACTTCTTTTTATTCCCGCACATCAAGAAAAAAAGGCGTGGTCAACGCTTTTCGATGCCAGAATATGCTGTTAAAGCGTTCAAAAACCATGTTTTGGAGGTGCCTCAATTAGAGTGGAAAAAGTGCTTCGACAATTAGTATGAGTGCATTCAAATGTATATAAATCTTGCTAGAGAATACTGTGAAAAACAATAAATCCATTTTTTATGATTAATATTCGCATTTTCATTATTAGGCCAGAAATATAAATAACAACCTTCGGAAAATAAGATTTTGTTTTGGTAATCTTAATAACCTTCCATAAAAAAGACACTTTTTTCAATAAAGTACATTTCACCGAGACTAAAATTAGTTATTCAACCAAGGCCAAATTAAACTGTAGCGGACTACAGATCGTATACGCAATACAACGGGGATATACATAAGACCATACATTTATGTATGTAAATACAATTGAAAATATAATCACTAATATTTTATGAATATTCAATATATGCTAGTCTTGTTGAGTCAAATATTTATTTCTATGCACATGCTGTTATTTGTAGTTAGTAAGTATTTTAGCTTTAAACATTTTGCGGATTAGGAACATTCCCAAATATTCGTAACTACAATGCATGATGATGTCCATTACACGATTTGAAATTAATATGAGCTTCACTTTCTGATAATATGTAATCCCAATTCACACCGAGTGAAGTTCATACAAAGTGCCCAACCGACACACGCTCATAGTTATGAGCAACATTTCGTCTGCTAAACTATTTGCAAAATATAAGAGACTAAGTGTTTAGATCAACATTCGTTTATTTACTGAAATAGTCAACAACTCGCTGCATCGATAAATAAGTTTCTTAATGGTGGTAGACATGAGCAACGGGAGCAGCAACAGCAACATGCTTCACAACAGGCACAACTGGGGTGGCGATGGTCTTGATAACGGGAGCCACAACCGGGGTGTAGATGGCCTTCTGGTGGATCTGGGTGTGGCTCTGGTGAGAGACAGCGTGGGGCACGGTCTTCACAACCGAAACGGGAGCCACATAGGTCTGGTGGTGCACAGCAGGAGCGACGACGGTCTTGACAACGGGCACAACTGGAGCCACATGCTTGACGACGGGCACAATGGGAGCAGCCACCTGGTGAACCACGGGCACAACTGGAGCCACAGTCTTCACCACTGGTACAACGGGAGCAACATGGTGCACAACAGGAACAACGGGAGCAACGGTCTTCACAACGGGCACAACGGGAGCGATGGTCTTAACGACGGGTGTGATCACAGCCTGGTTGTGGAACTGGGTGAAACTCTGGTGGGAAGTGGCCAAGGGAGCAGCGTGGACAACGGCGCCAACCTTGGCAACAACGGGAGCAGCAGCAACCACATGATGTTGCTCGATCAAACCAGGAGCAGCAGCAACAATGGTGGCGAAAGCACAGATGGCAAGCTACAGTAGAGAATAATTAGAGTCGAACAGTTGATCCAAGCAAAATCCTTTTACTTACATAACGGAACATGTTGAGTTTGGGTGTTTTGGATTTTGCGGTTGGCTACTCGAAATGAAGCTAAGCGACTGACTGATGCCGTTGGATATCAAAGTGGGCTCTTTTATACAGCCAAAAAGTGTAAAGTGTTTGGCCAAAGTGTCCTTCAAGCAAAAATACAAACAAACCCCGTCAAACACAAGACAAATTGCCAAACTCGTTTGTGCAAATTTTTCGGGTTTGCAAAGTCAGCATTGAACTTGAACTGAACCCTACGAAAAAATTAACTGAAAAAAAAACACACACACGACTAGCTTAGGAGTCTAAAGAGTGAAGCGTTGTTGTCTTAGGCCTGACAAAGCTTCAACCTTCGATGAGGCTCAGTTCGATTTGAAGCTCTAGGGCGAAGGCCGCAGCCAAAGATCGTTGTGAAAACAAGATGAAAATGCATATTTATTTCATACAAAACTAAAAATGCTAAAAACAATTGAAGCAGCCAGCAGCAAGAGACAGAGACAGAGATCAACAAGTTGTCATTAGTATATATGCCATATAAAAAGCGCAGCTATTTCCCTCTGTCAGTTCAGTTGCCAACTCAGAGGCGACAGCGATTGTTTAAACAAGTCCAGCCTGTGATTAAAAATAGACTTTAGACTAGTTTTTCATTACTAGCAGACAATTTTTAATGACGCGTCTCAACAACAAAGGGCACGACATTCTCAAAATCTGAACCGATTTCCGGTAGAAATTCCAAAATTCCGCCAACATTACCATTTTGATTATTTTCCGAGTCAGTGTCACCATATGCTGAGGACTTCTCTTTCCTGCTCTTCTTGAGCGGCTGAAATTGTGTGCCAATGCCCGGAGAGGCGATTGTTGGATCTGTGAATTCAGCACGCCACACAAGATTGCAATTCTCATAGAACTCCAAAGCAGATTCCTCAGCTGCATTCTCCGCCATAATCAGAGATTTAAGCATAGTGGAAGAAGCGGGCAAACGCGTATTATAAGAGTTTGAGGCAAACATATTATAAGCGATAGAAATGTAATTTAGATCAGAGTTTATTTCGTATGACAATTGTACAAAAATTTCCCTTGCTTGTGGAACACAGCCTAACTAGAGTAAAATTACATTTACAAAGCACTATTCACCGAAAAAATAAATATGGCTAGTGGGGCACATAGACAGGACGGACCTGAAGCAGTTGATCGATCTCAGTTGGCGTTGTGTGAAACGTCCGATTCAAATTCGTTGGCTCCACATAACCTAGAGCACGTCCCATCGGCGCTATAACGAAGCGTGTGTGTGTCTGCGATGAACCCTGATAGGAGACCACCGAAGGTGCTGCATCAATGGCCAGCTTGGCCGGCTCCAAAGACGGCATAGCCAACGTCAGCGTGAAAGCAAGCAATCCAATTAGCAACTGCAAGTGGAGAGATGTGTCAGATGTGAATGTGAATTCTCTGGACTGCACTTACCACTAAATGCCGCATTGTCAGTCGTGTGTTTAGTTTCTGTAAAACGTGGGCGGCTGCCTGCCTCAAAATGCTTCAGCACAAAACGGAGCGAGTGGCAAAGTCAAACTGAATGGCGGTGTGAATTGCTGTGCCATGAAATCACAGCCAAGCGATTGCTAACATCGCCAGTGGCTTAGACAGAATGACAGAGGCGAAGGGAGTTCGTTAAGCAAACGCACAAGCGACGCCTCTGGCTTTTGGTTATCTTGCAATTGTGGGAGTGTCTCAACTTGGCCGTTTTACGTAAAGAAATAAAAACGAAAATGTATAAATAAATACGAGCGAATGCCGCAAATATTGTAGTAATAACAATAACAATAACAACAATTACACCAACAACTAACAACAACAACTACAACTACTTCGAGTACAACACACAATTTGTGGAGCTGCGAGTGGAAATAACGTTAAAGCGGAGCGGAGCAGAGCATGCGCAACACGCTGAAGGTTGGTCGCCCAGCTAAACGCAGCAGAAATTGAAATCTCTAGCTTATTGATACCCTAGAAAACTTGCATACATTAGAACGGGGTAACTCAGCAAAATAGCACCCTAAACTTGACAGCTCGAATAACAGGTTTACAGAAAATAAACATGCTAAAATTAATAAACAAAATTTGAGATGAGAAAAATCTTTAATTAAGTTCAAATTAAATTTCAGCAATAATTCTAGATAGAAGACTCTTGAAATTTAAGATTCTTATATTCTATATTCTTATTTCAAGTTCAAATACATATGTCAAAATTGAAACCATAATTAATCATCGAAAGCTAATATCAAACATTCAAATCTAATAAATTACATTTTATATATATTTATTTTCTGTATACAACGACAACGAAAATATCGAGATTGATAATTCTAATTTTAAGCTTTTTACTTTGGAATGTAAGATATTTTTATTATTAAAACCCACTTTTAGAAAAAGCGATCAATATATTGAAAAATTTTTTATTCTAAAATAAGATTTTTCATTATAAAAGATACACAAAAGTCCGTAAAACAAACAGAACATCATTAAGAATTCTTAAAATTAGATTTCGTCAATCATAATTTTAAGAATTTTTAAAGACAGTTGTTTCAGTCTTCCATCATAATTTTAAAATTTTTTGAAGATTTACAGTTTGCATCAAGGTCTTTTGTTAAGATAGAAAAGTTCTCAAAGCTTTTGATCTTTAAGTTAGTTTTTAGAAAGTCAATTTGCTTTTCAAAATCGTTTAATTCATTCATGTGTTGCTATTTATACATCACCCCCTTTTAGCCAAAAAAACGTAAGTTATAATAATCTAATTTTATGGCAGTGCGATTTTTAATGCCAGCAAATTTCGCTAATCAAATAATACGTAACTTGAAGTGCTAATGAAAACAGTTTGTTATATATAATATAATACACTAAAAACTAGGTAACCCACCGTCGAGTATTGTCGCACTTGTCGTTGCTGCTTTTTTCTTTTATTGCTACCCAGTCGACACAATTCGATTCTCTTCGCTTTGCTTCGAGTCGCCTCGCCTTTTGCTAGCCAGCTCGCTGACTGTTCAGCAATTAGCCGGAGGCGCGTAATTGAAGCTGTAAGTGCGTTGTGGTTCGATTGAATCACTTTTTGGCTACTTGATTAATTAATTAAGCATATACGAGAGGGCTTGGTAATAAATCTTCCAGCTGTTGCTGGCCGACCTTTAGCTGCACTTCATGTGACTCTCAAGAGTCGTTCAATCCGATTAGCTATAAAAAGCGCCCGCGGCCCAACTCAGTTGCGTTAATTAGTCGCTCAATAAGCTTCAAACCATACCAAACAATAATAATGCGCAACTCAGAGAGTCCTTTGCTGCTTCAGCTGCTGCTGCTGCTGCTTTTGCTGGCACTTGAGAGCACCTGGTCAGCGACCATATTGCATCACGATGTCGCCGGAGCCAGCGCCATCTCGCATCAGAGCTTTATCCGTTTGTCATCGCCGCCAGCTGCTGCAGTAATCCATCAGTTGCCTGCAACTTTAGCTACGCCCACAGTGCGTATAATTAATGTGGCCAGGCAAACAAAGACCGAACCGCACCTACAGCTGCAGCTTAGTCCACAGTCTGAAGAGAACACTCCACTGCACACGCCGGCACATCTCACCTATGCGGCACATCCGGTGGTGCATCAGATGCTGCCCCGGATTAAGCCGGTGCGCAGTATAAGCTACGCCTCGCTGTTGCCGGGTCCGAGACAAGGACGCGGCACACACACATTTGCACAATCAGTTTAAGTTTAAGTTCTTTATACTTGTATGTACACAGGAAAAAACGTGATAACATAAAATATAAAACCTTGAATCAAGATTATTTGATAGCAAAATTTAATCAAGAAGGGTAGATCTTAAATCGAGATCAAAAGATCTGAAATGTAGATTGTTTTTTGTGCTTTATGTACCCGCTCTACATAGGGTAGAAGGGTATTTTGTGCCTCCAGGAAATGTTTGTACCAGATAGAAGGATGCATCTCCGAACCTACATATAACTTATATATATTCTTGATCAGCGTAAGCAGCCGAGACAATGTAGCCAGGTTCGTCTGTCTGTCTGTTCGTCGTTATGAATAGCTATATCTCAGATACTATAAGATATAGATATAGCACTTTTTGTTTGCACGTAGATTAAGTTTTGTTTCAAAATTTTTCCACGTCCACCTCTGCCCCTGAGAAAAATCGAATAACGAATAACTTTAAAGCTTGAGTCGATTTTTTGTACATGCTATAATAACCATAGTCTTTATGATTCCTGAAAATTTGGTTGTGATAAGATAAAAAATGTTGAAGTTATTTATAAAATTCTTTTGAATGGGGAAAAACGCCTACTTACATTCTAGGCGCCATAGTTGCATTGGCTGACAATCTGGTATATTTTGTACTCTATGGTATATATTGAATTAAGTACTGTATCATCTAAATATACCAATTATAGACTTTTGTATAGTATTTTAAAGAATAATGCCGCAAGGTTTGGGATTTAATTTAAAATGGATATCGGCTACCGTCGAACTCACTCGATTTCCAGTACCTCTACCTTCTGAACTAACATCAATAACACTAGAATTTAGGTTGTTATTTTAAAGGAAGGGAATTACAACAATCGCAATTCCGAAGACTTAAACTTCTTGTTTTAAGAGACAAGAACAAATTTCTTAAATTTGAGAATTTTTTGATTTTAAAAAAGGTTTTTTTAATCTCAAAACTATGATTGATGAACGAAATTTGATTTTAAGACGTTTTCAACTAAAAATTCTTGTTTCAAGATTTTTATCTTTTAAGATTGAAAAGTTTTCAAATCAAGATTTTTTTCTCTGCGTGTATGTATTTTTTTTTTAAATTAAGTAAACAATTTGAAAACCGTCTCGAAATTCAAGTGAGCTCGAAATTGACACGAAGCTAAACGGATGACATCAGCGAGCGAGAGAGATGAACTCGCCCAACATTCTCAGGCCCTTCTCCAATCACTTCATATTTCGAGCCCTGCACTACACATTCATTGCATTCCAGCTTCGCGATGAACTGATGCGAAGTAACCCAAGCAAGCAGCGGCCTCGCAGCTATCTGGAATGGCAACCGTTTGTGCTCTGGCTGAATCACGTGATGCTCACCTATGCTGGGGACATACTGGTCAATGTGATGCTCGGTTCGCTGCCACTTGAGCCGCTGAGCAATGTGCACGATGTCATCTTGTGTACTCTGACGTGGTATCTCATCTTCTACAGTCCCTTTGACTGGGCACATGCTGTGGCACGTACGGTGGCCTTTCGAATGCTTGCCACTCCGATTACGGCCATCAGTCAGGTGGTGCACATCGATAGGGGCATTCAGTTGGCTGGCAAGATGTATGGCAATAATGCCCTGGTGCCCATACTGATAATTGGCACCATTGTCGGAAGTGGAGCCGAGTTCCTTAAGCCAGTTGCCGCGCTGCTAATCAATCGCTGCCAATTGACCAATGCCGCTTATGTGAAGCTGAGCACGTGAGTCTCGAAATACTCACTCATCAAAATGGATGATGATCTCAACTCTGATGATGACTTACAGAAACTCCAAAGTGTCTTTCTGCATCGCCTTGGTGTTTGTGCTTCAGCTGAATCAAAGTCAATGGCTATTCGGTCTCAGTCGGCGGCAGCTGCATATCTATGTTCTGATCGTATTGATTTTATTCAAATATCTGTCAATGGCTTGTCGAATGGATCATTTGATTTGGAAGTTGGAAAATCAGTTGTGTTACGCCTTTTTCGGTGGCCTCTCGGCAGATTTAGCCAAGTTTTTCAAATGCCCAGAGCATTTCGAAAACTTGTTTAAAACTGCCAAGTTACAGCATCTCTTACATAATCATCGAGCGTGATAACAAGTGATAACAGTCGAGCTGAGTTGAGGTGAGGTTGCCAGAGGCATTCTCTCCTAACAGCTGCTAAGCGGCTTAAGTTACCCTCCCACCGGACACTGAGTGGATTGTGGCATGAAGTGCTGCTCATTCAATTGGCAGATGTTTCGCATCAATTGGCTGGCCAGCGCGCGAGGCAGCTCCGATTACATAAGGTGCCACTCACAGCCACGAGCTGAATCAATCGCTAAGAGGCTTACATGAGAATCCGAATGCGAGTGAGAATACCAAGCAAAGGAGTATCGCAGGAGTGGTCGGATTGGTAACGCATCTTAATTAATACTCCATGTATTGATTGTGTCATTACGCCGAGAACTGCGCATTTTAAAATGCCGCAAAGAACAAATAAAACAAGCCAATAAGCGCCTTTTAAACAATACAATAATTATGCAATCTTTTCATTTAATGCAAATAGTAAAAGATTTTGGAAGGTTAATATATGAATATTACCTTTTTGCGTGAAGAAATATAAAAATGGCTAAAGTAGTATAACGTTTTTATATATTTAAAAGTAAAAGATCAAATAATAATTATTGTTAAGATCTAAGATAATAGTTAAGATTTAAGGCAGTTAATGTATAAATATTATATAACCATGACTTATTGAATGAAGAAATATAAAAATTGCAACTACGTTCTAATATATTTAAAAATATCCTTCTTGTATGAAGAAATATAAAAATGGCAAAAGTAGAATTACGTTTTTATATATTTAATAGAATATATTTAAGACAGTTAGTACATGAAGAAATATAAGAATTGCAAAAGAAGTATTTTAAGATTTAAGGTAGTTAGTGTATGAATTCCCAGCCTTATTGCATTAAGAAATATAAAAATGACAATAGTAGTATTACGTTTTATTTAATTTTTGCCATGAATAAATATAAAATAGCAAAAGTAGTATTCGGCTTTAATAAAGATAGTTAGCATATAAAATTTATGAAGCTCAACCTTATTGCACGATTAAATGCAAAACTTCTGTTAAGTCATTAATATAGTAAGCTTTTTGAGAGTCTAGTTAGCTTAGCAGACGTTTCATTCTAAATGATTCCAGAATTCGTATATCATTTCATATTTTCTTAAGCTGCACAAGAAGAGTTTAAATCTTTTTAAAATGTCAACCACACAGGCAGACGTGGTGGAAAAAAAGCCAAAGAAGAAATGGGTGATGTGCTGTCCCAAAGATCTAAAGAAATCTCCGAAAAAACATATTGAGAACCCTCTGCCACCAATTCAGCAAGTGAACTGTGAACGCATCGAAAAGTTACCCAAAGCGATTAAGAAACAGGATGAACCTCATTGTGAACAATCCAAACATCGTACGCCTGCCGAGAAACGCGCTCATTTGGAGAAGGAAGTGGTGCCAATTTTTATGCAAGGCATGTTGGAGTTGGCACGTGAGCAACCCAAGGATCCGATTAGCTATCTAGAGAAGTTCTGGCTAAAGAAGCAGCACAAGTGTGACATATCGTTGCCGGAGAACCTGCTTTAGAATTAAATATGCTCTTTACTGTATTCAAATTTCAAAGCATCGATAAATAAATGTTTCTGATTATCGTTTGACGCAATCAACGATGCATTTCTGGATTTACTGAAGCCTAACCGATGAGATTGAGTATAAAAGCTAAGCTTGGCTTAAGCTAAAGCATCAGTCAATCCTCAGCTTTCTTCTAGTTTCCACAGCAGCAGAACCAAAGATTGAGATCATGTTCAAGCTGGTAAGTTGAGTTGTATATCAACTATTTTCTCCGTTAATAGTTTTCATTCCCTTACAGAGCCTTTTCGCTATTGCACTCATTGTGCTGGATGCAGCCAATGCTGGCACCTTGGAATGGCCCGCCAATCTTGTGGCTCTCAGCCAGCCGAAGTCCTCGCAAGTGTTACCTCTTCCCGTCAGCGAGGAGTCCGCTGAGATTGCAACTGAGAGCAGTGCCAATGCCAATAGCGCTGCTGCAGCTGCCGAGTCCGATGAAGATGAACTCTCTGAGGCATCCAGTGGCAATGCAGAGGCTCTCGATGCTCGTCTAGTTTCAGCTGTGCCACTCTCCGTTCCCTTGCCACTGATTGTTGCCGCTCGCCCAGGACTCCGCACCGTTCTGACCATTCGGGAACCCGCCTTGGCCAATGTGGGCAACATTGTGGAGCATGTGCCCACAGCTATCTCCCATCAGAGTCAGACTGTTGTCCATGAGCATAAACGTCTCGTCACACCCATTGTGGCTCCCGCTGTGCGCACCACACAACTTGTTCGTCAACAGCCGCCCTTGGTCTGGACTGTGTCCGCTGATCCCCGCCTCGTTCTGCTGCGCAACTAGACAGAGGACAACAACGTTGACAACAAGATGAAACCAAAGAGAAAACAATTGCCAAATTATTTCTATTAGCTAACCGATCTACTCTACTCTAACTTTTCTGCCTTTTATGCTGTACCTGCCATTTTCTACTACTTTATTCTCTCTCTAGTTCGCTTCTCTTCTCTTCTTATCTGTACTGTTCTTTTTTCTGGAATAAAGAATTCGAATTTGCAATCTGCTGAGCATATGCCTTGACTGCCCACAGGAAATCAGTAAAGTAAACAGACACGCAGACACTGAGTGTTAAAGTAGTGCATTGTTGTCCAACAACGACAATATCAATAAATATCGCAATCAGCGAACAAGATCCTAAGGAGGATTAGACTGGACCAAGCCCAAAGCATGGTCTCATGTTCAAGGTGTCGCCCATTAGAATGTCAATGTCTGGCTGGCAATTGGTATAAAAACTGCAGTTGCTCTTCGAAGGGCAGACAGTCCAAGTTTGAACGCCTGAAGATGCAATTGCAATTGGTAAGAGCAGCAGAGTTAAGTTAAAAATTTCAACTGCTGATTTCTGTTTTCCTCATTAGAATTTCCCTTTTGCCCTGTTGTTGTTGATGCTGCTGGGATTGAGCCATGCCCAGCCGACGTACATCAAGTGGGGTGAGCTAGTGGAGCACATACCCACAGCAGTTTCTCATCAGAGCTCGACTGTGGTGCACAGCAGCGTGCCACAGCGCACTCCACTGCTGGCACCCGCAGTGCGTAGCTTTGTAGTCTCCTCGCTTCGCCCAGCTCCGACTGCCTACGTCCACAGCCATGGCCCCTTGGGGTGGAGTTACCTCTACGCTGCCCCCGCCACCGCCACCGCCACCGCCAAGTTTTATGGAAATTGAATTTTCGATTTGTGTTTAGCAATTCACAACAACAAAGCAGAGCAAAGAATTTGAGCACACAATAAAAGAGCCCACGCCAAAAGCACAATCCTTGCCTTGTCTGCGCCTTTTGCTTTATTGTTCAGTGGTATTGGGAGGGGAATTTTACGCTTGCCTAGCTGGAGCTCCGGCGGGAGGATTAGTTGTTTCCCAGTAAAAAGAAAAACATTGGAACTGCCAATTAAATTTTGCGCTACGTTTCACAGTTGATGGAGATTTGGGTACATTCTTATCCGCCGCTGACGTCATCGGAGCAGCAATCTGATGAACCCTTAACAAGAACTGAACTCAACTCAATTGAACTGGTTGCTAACTGTCTCGCTGTCGGACGCTGCCAGCGACCTGAAGTACCTTAACCCAATATGTTCTTTTAATCGACTGACAATAAGTAGCTTCAGCTTCTAGGCCGACTCAATTGTCAACAGGTCGTTCGTCGAAGAAGCCAAGCATGCCAGGTGCTTGGCCGCCAGATGCATTGGACTGAGTTGGGCCTGCCGTGTGAATGTCTAGCTAATGGAGCAGCCAAACAAAAAATAAGTTTCAAATGACACAATGCAAGGTGAGAGTACCAAGAATGAGATTTATGAAATTGAAAACCTTGAACTCCTCACACACACACGCCTCAATGGCGGTGTCAATGTGCCGCTAGGGGCAAAGGTTAAGCCACAATGAATATTTTACACAGTTCGGAGAAGAGTTGAGCAGTTGGCTGACCGCTAGCCACAGCGTATGGGATGTCAGTTCGGGTTATGCAACAACCGAACTCATGCCACATAAATTGGTTAATAATGACGCAGTTCGTGTGCTTGTGGCAGGCCACACACTGCTGACAAGTGCAGTTTTTTTTCGGTGCAACCAATTGCCATTGTTATTGTTGTTTTTTTCTACGCTGATTACGTAAATTCCATGCGCCCCAGAAGACAATGCGCATAAAGGTCATAGCATCAGGACGAACCGAACCGCTTCAGTCTACGACAATTATTGGTGCTTATCGATTCGTTGAGTCTATTGTCTTCCTCTTGGTCGCCATCTCCATAGACTTTGGTGTCCTCGATTTGACTGCTTTTTAGCTGTCATTTGCAGCTTCAGGTGCACCCAGGCTCAATGATGCAATAGCTGAGCACACAAAAGTATGCCAGAGTACTAGCGTTAGGTGGCGCTGCTCGCCGCTAGATGGCGTGTAGTATTCAATTTTAAAGCAGCGCCTAAAAGGCTGCTACAAAATAAAAGTCCCGTAAGCATGACGAGAGTTCATTGCATTTGTATCTCGTATCTGTCTTCTCTGTCGACTGCTGTGTTGATTGAGCACAATTATCACAGCGGGCGTGTATTGGGTGGTTTTGGGTGGTTCCACTGTGCCTTGGGTTAACGTTAGCTCACCGCTGCGTAATCGGTTTGTTTGTTTATCAATGGACCGCCAATTGAATGCGTCGTTATACTGTCATCCCGGTATTGAGCGTTGTTGGGCGCTCTCTCTATTCGAACCATTACTACTCGTATAAGGATGCTACGACGCTGTTATGGCCCTGACCATGGGCGGTCCTACTGCGTAGACAAAAGTCGAACTAACAAGTTGAGCAAAAAGCAGACAAAAAGAGTGACACAGTCTAAACAAAATATTGTTAAAGGCAATCAGAGTCAAACCACTTAGCCAAAGTGCTGCAAAAGTTTTTAAGGCTACGGCGACCAACAAAAAAAGTTTAACCAGAACTGAGCAATTTGTGCAAAGAAAAACAGCGCGCAAAATAAAAGGGCATAAAAAGGGGCAAATTAAATAATTTATGTAATCTGAGCTGCGATGAACTACGCGTCGCGTATATGGGTGTATAAAACTGAATTACTAACAAAACACAAACAAAGACGAACATTTCAACTGCCACAAAAGATTAACAACGCCATGAACTTGCAGCATGGCTTTCACTGTCTGTGAGCATTTACCTCCCCCAAGCTTCAAGCTCTCCGCTGTCATTCACAGCTCCGTCACCCTTTTTTAGCTGTATTTCTCATGGCGCCGGAAGCAGCATGTGGCGCAATACTGCCAACTCCAGCTTTAACGTTGGGCTTTTTGCTTTGTTTCCTGCCACACTAATTGAGCTTGCAGCTTAAGATCTGCTCCAGAGAGCGCTCAGTGAAAGGGCAACAACACAGCAACAATAATAATAATAAACTTAATCTTATGCGGGAGTTACAATTGATCATTGCACAAGCGCTAAGCTGTATCTAATGGATATGATTCGTGGAGTCGAGCATGACTCACAATGCTGGAGACCCTAACCCGGGTTTTATGCGTATGTGTTCGGTTGACTAGCTGCTCAATCATGCCGGGCACATAATGTGGGTGAATGACCTTGACGATTAACCAACTAATAAATACAATAATCGAATAGCAATAACAAAACGTATATAAAACATTTATTATTACATGCAGTTTCGCAAAAGCAAAACAAATGCCGCAAAAACCCAAAGGTAAGACAAAATGTTGAATAAAAAACGTATTTAAATTCCAGCTGCGTGCACAAAGCTCGATCCCAAAATCAAAAGAAAGAAGAAAAGCAACCAGCAAAGCAAGCAAAGCGAATCAAAACAAAACGCAATAGCTAAAAATTAAAAAAATTGTGGTGCCATAAAGTAAATACCCTAACTTTGTAGTTACACTGGATTTACAATATACTCAAAATTAGTGCGCTTAATTTCAGTGATTCAAATTCATTTTATATCAAGTTTCCGTACTATATCCGCACATGATTTATTAGCTTAGTTTCCTCTACTATCAAACAATAATATTATGCTCTTCTCTTTATTACTACAATAACAACTTTATAAAAGACTTCTCCAGACTACATAACCCTCGCTTAGAGTATAATAAATCTCAATGAATCACACACCCGAACTACTCGCTCTACATGAATGCATCGCGTGCCGCACTCGGCTGCATTTCGGTTTGGATTATGTAAGCCAGCAAACAGAGAGACAAACAAATACAGAGACTAAGACTTCAACTGCGACTGAGAGATACAAACAACAACTGTGTGTGGCTTGCCACAAAAGCTTAGCTGGGGTTTCCCCAAGGCCCGACGATTAACGACCGGCTTCGAGCTGAGAATTGGCTAGGCCAATTGAAGTACGAGTATCTTGTACATGAAATTTGTTACTCTGATGTTGCATTGTTTTAGTGGGCTTTTCCACAGATTTTAATGTTGATTTTTGGGCAAAACCGTGGCACAATTGCAATTTGCAACTATGCTTGGTTGCACCTAATGCATCTACTCAAATTGCTACCTATTTATTTAACAAATGTTGCCAATGGGGAAGCTGTAAAAGCCGTAAAAGGTGTGTGGGAGTCGCCGCAAGTTATTAAGCAATTGGCACACAGACCGCGAAAGACAAAAGCGTGGCCTTCGACTGGAAAGAAACAGGTCTAAAGTCAACGATTATTGAGTTGAGAGAAGAGTTGAAAATAAAAAATTAAACAGAGCAATATAATCAAAAGTCAACAGACGTAAAGAGAAAAAAAAATTAATTACTTCTCACTTAACAGTGACAATTTCAGTTTTAAATTATATGTATTTAAGTTAGGAATTCAAAATTGAAAAGTAAAAGAATATAATTTAAAAATAATATTGACTTATTTAATACTAACTGAATCATGACAAAAACACTTCACTTTCTACATTAAATATATTTAAATCAGGGCTACAAATTGCAACATATTTTTATAAACATTGCTGTTCAATTAATTGATAGAAAAAAACATACTTTTTGCATAGATCAACTTAAGCTTAATTCGATATAATTGCAATTAAAAGATCAATTGAAGCCCTGAACCTGAGCTTATACTGTCACTGCGATTAGCTGTCACTTGTGTCCAAACAAGGTTCGCCACCTAAGGTCAAGTTCAAAGAGTGGCTCAGGGGGAATTCAAATATTTGCCCAAAAAAAAAACTGAGTTCACACTACGAGTAAATCATTTCCAAAATTAAATCGGAAGTGGCTCCTTCAAACAAGCCCCGAAAACTTGCGCTGAGTCAGCCACGAGAAAAAAACCCGATGGTCAATGAATTGATTGATAAAAGCAACACGAACTCCTGAACTCATCGCAAACTGTTTGGCAAACACAGCCAAGAGCAATTACAACAACAACAAAAGGCCAGAGTAGAGCGAAGAAATGATTGGACGAATTAGCATAATTATCATGGATCGGCCTGTTTACACATATTATCAGCTTTCTTGGAATGGTTAACATAAAACACCACTTAAATAAACTTTAAATGATTGTGTCGTCGTCTAACGATAGCTGGAAGGTCAGTCACACACTCTCAGCTTGTGAATAACAATCCCAACATCACTGACCACACACAATAAACGATAAACGGCTAAGCGAATCATCATCATCATCATCGGCTATGGCACGCGTATAGCATGTTTTTTGGGTCTACAAAGCCGGGAAGCTTGAGAGTCTCTAATTTTTATGAACTTCGGGTAATTCCAACCAAAAGATACAGCTTTGATTCACAATACTCATGAACTGTAATTGACTGAAATGAATGACCGACTGAGGCTCGATTTGAGGCTTGTTGTACTGACATTGGGGTAAACACGGGCAAACATGAGCAACAGTCGCAACCGAGTCGCCGAAATGTGGCTTCAAAGTGTGCCAGATCCGGTTTGTGGCGATGCCCTTTATTAGCCATTTGTGGGGCCCGTCGATTAGTCAGCAGCGCCCCAGTTGCCCCTCTTTGGGTCATTTTAGTGGTGTTGACCCAATTAATAATTGCAAATTTCATAATCTGTTGTTGTTCGAGAGAAGAGTGTTACACAAAAGCCCTGGGCGCCTTTTGCGGGAACTGAAGATGATGTGAAAAACTTTTATTTTGGACATTTTAATTCGACCCACATGAAAGCAGCAAACGCTAATTTGGTCGTAAGCGTTTTCAACATTTTTATGAGACATGTTTTGTTTACACTCTTTTTATTTTTGGAATGGAGTGAGATTGCAACAACATGAGTGTGATCATTAAGAAAAGGTTTCCGCTTAGACCCCATCTTAGCCTTCGTGTATACGCAGAATGCAACTCAAATTAACGAAAAGGAAAAAAAAACCCAGAAATACCCAAAAAACTATTTGACGTCATAGCCAGAAAATGGGCCCCTTCGGCGAGACCGAAAACTTGTTGCCAAACTGTTGGGCCGCGCTCTCTGTTTTGTTTTGAGTTAACAATTCGCAAAAGAGCAACAGCAACACTAACCGCAGCAGCAGCAGCAGCAACAGCAGCTTTGGCGTTGGCGTCGCGCATGCGCAACTTGCGTATAAAACGTGCAGCGCAGTTGAAAGCGAAATCAGTGAACGAGTCGACAACAAACGAATCAGACATATTCAATTGAGACTGAAAGTAACAGTGGTGCAGTGAAAGGATAAAGCAAGCACTTACATAAGGATTACAACAATACTGTGGAATATTTTATTTAATACAAAAGGTAAGTTAAAGTGTGCCAAGTGTGTGAATCAAAGTGAATCTAAACTCGAAACTCAGACAATTTTCAAGTGTAAAGTGCATCAAATTAAACAACACTGATTGAATTGCAATCGATATCGATTAACCCTTGATTTGAGTCAATGACCCAAGCAAGCCCTGTGCCGAAAACTTTCACTCCAGAGAAAAACCCCACACACAAATTGCCAATACATTTTCCCAGCTCCAACTCCAACTCCAGCTCCAGCAATTTGCAATGCAACGTTGCACACGACTTCCGTTTGGGGGCGCAGCCTCTGACAGCCAAAAACAAGGCAATAAGGCGCTACAAATTTCGCTTTATATAACATTCAAATAAAACGTTCGCTTCAAAGATCGACAACAGTCTCAACCCACGCTCCAGAAAGAAAAACACAATAAAAAAAAAAAACAAAACGTACATGACATAACACACAGGCAAAAGGCAATAAAAAGACTTGGGAAAAAGGGGGAATCGAGCAAGTAGTAAAAGTTACGAAAATACTTAAAGCGTAAAGTTTGCCTTGACAGCCGGCAGTGTCTGAGAGATCAAGTTGAGTGATCAGTTCGCTTGCAAAATCTCAACAAGGCGAACTCAGGTAAAATTACCTCATATGGGGGGAGCTGCTGCTGTAGTAAAACGATCACGGTCTGCGACCTCGAACGAAAGTAAAAGTCTTTTTCATGTTGAAAGACGCACGGACGAAGATCAGCGTGAAGATTGCAAGACGTTGGCCCGAACCGGTTTCGATTGCCACAGAGAATGCCCGTGAAAGACTCGCACCGGGGGAAAGAGGAAGAGAGGAGAGAGATGTGTAAATTGGCACAATGACCAGCCAGTTTACACAGCCGTATTGGGGTAATGGTGTCAAAGCAGATTATGTAATTCTCGAATCTTCCCTTGCCATCTTCTCATCCACAGCCAAAACAAGCAACACAATGAGATTGAGAATTGGTTGGTTATTAGTCTTGGCAGCCACTGCCGCAATTGCTGCCGCCGATTCCGACTCCAATTGGGGCAACGAATGGGCGCCCATGGATGCGGATTCGATGCTGAGCCGTCGCTCAGTGGATACTAAACCAGCTGAAGAGGTCCAGGGACGCAACTATGCCGTGCATGAGAGCACTCAGAGCAATGCCACCGAGATTGATACCGTCATTGACCAGCTGATTAACTCCAGACGCGAGGGACGCAATCTGGGTGAATATGATGCCGTCTACGCTGATGGTAACATTGATCAGGCGCTGCAGCAGGGCAACGATCTGCAGGCACGCAACTTGATTCGCGATAAGCTCTGTGGTCTGGGATTGATGAGCTGCGATGTGGAGGAGAAACGCCCCTTCTACTCAACCATCTACGCTCAGGGACCTCCTCCCCCATCGGCCTTTGGCGGTGGCCCCTATGGTCCAGCCAAACCCATGCCACCCCCAAGCTACTTCAACGGTCGTCCACCCATGAGCCCACCACCCAGCTCCCTGAACTCTTTCGGTCCACCACGCAAGGTTGGCTATGAAGGCTCCTACAAGCCAATGAACAGTCTGTACAGACCAGGCGGTCAGTTTGGTGGCGCTTACATGGAACACCCACCACCATCGGCCATTGATGGTTCCGATGGTATTACCTACACCAAGCCTCCACCAGGTGCTCTGATCTACGACAGCAAACCACCTGGTCCAATTTACACTGGCGGCTCCAATGGTCCCATCTTCAACGGTCCTCCCAACGGCGTACCACCCTACAACTTTGAGAATTCCGATAAGCTAGGTTCCAGCTCTTCGCTCAACGGTTTCTACAGCCAGCAATCTTCATCGTCCTCATCAGCTTCCACCGCTTCCAGCACTAAGGTCGTTGTTGGCGCTCCTCTCGATGCCGGTCTGCAGCAACATGTCCATCATCACTACCATCATGTGGATGGCGGCGATGCTCCCAATGTGCCCAGCGTAACCGTTCCCATTGGCGGCGGTCAAACCATCAACACCGACTTCAGCGCTCTGGCTCAATCCTCTGCTACTTATACACCACAGGCTCAAGCATCCTCCAACTCGGGCTCTAGCTTTACCCAGTCGAATGCATTCAATGCTGGTTTCAACGGTGCTTCCCAAGGCGGTCTGCTCTCTCAAGGTTACAATCCTTCCCAGAAGCCCAACAGTGAGATTTACAAGCCAAATGGCGGACTTGGAAACTACGGCGGCAGCTCTAGCTTTTCGCAATCGAACGGTTTCGGTCAAAATGGATTCAGCGGTTCCCCCAGCGGCAGCTATCACAGCCAGAACCCTGACTACTACAAGAAGGAACTGCAAAGCGGCTCAAGCGGCAGCTACAATGGTCTCTCCACTGGCTACGGATCTCAGAGCTCCCAGGGTGGTCTTTACCAAGGCGCCGGTGGCTATGACACTTCCCGTCAACAGATCGTCGACTGCCAGTGCGTGCCCATCTCACAGTGCCCCGCTGCTGATCGCATTGGACGCAAAGAGGATCTGATTCTGGCCATCGACCCCAGAAATCTGGGCAAGGACATCGAAGCCCTGGGTGATGATGCTGCCAAGACCAATGCCACTACCAATGCTGCCACCGAAACCAAGGAAGAAGAGAAGAAGGACGATGACAAGAAGCGTACTCGCCGCCAGGCCGATGCTGAGAACAAGGAAGAAGACACCGGTGATCTTTCATTGGATGCTCAAGGGGTAAGTTAAGACTAATAATGCAGCTAAGACTAGAATCCTTAGAACAACCCGAATGCTCAACTAATGCAATTCACACATAGTAAATGCTCCTTAGTTCAATGATTAATCTAGTTCCACACTCCACAAAAAAACACACGCATACACAACACACCTACACAACCCAACTCAAACTCAATACCACACCACATTGATCAACGCTCCACGCTCCATGCTCCACGCTCAACTTAAACTCAGCCAAGGTCCACTAAAAACTGCGCCCCGTTTCCCCTGCTCTTCGTGCGCGGGTTGGTTGCCACCGAGAGAGACATATAAAGATCGTCACTAATCCTACCGCAACTAAAACCAACCTAACCACGCACGGGGTCAAAAGGTCGCACGTCCAAACCAACGTTCAAGCAGCTCATTGGAGCCACCTGGCTAACTTCGTGTCCTTTCCATCTGCAGCGTCAGTCGCCACTCGGACAATCCCCGTTGGCACTGCCCGCCCTCCAAGCCATTGAGCTGATACAGCGAAAGATTCTGCCCACATATGGCGTCAGCTTCGGTTTGCCCTACCCCTCGGCTGGGCGTCCTGGCGGTTATCCATCCAATGTCTTGGGAGATTATTATCCAGCACAGAATCCATACTTTGGTTCCTTAGGGCCAAATGGTCTCAATCTTGGCCTGGTTAATGTCAATCCACTTGTCTCGCTGCAAGTGAGCAAAACGGATTATGGCGAAAAAGTGGTCAAGCCACTGGTCAATCTGCATGTGACGCCCAATGAGAATATCATCCAGAAAGTGGGCGATTTTTTCAAGAAGAAGCCCACCGAAGTGCACAACACGCATTATCACCATCACGATCACTTCAGCGGCTTTGAGCATGAGCACTCTCCTCACTACCATCACGATCATCATTATAGCGAGCCACAAGTTTACGAAAGCTTTGGACCAAAGCCCATTAATCACTACGATGTGGAAATGGTGCACAGTACGCCCATCTTTGAGTACCACAGTGGTCCCTCATTCCAACCGGCAGTTCAACAACATTATCATCACTCTGATCATCATGCTGATCACCATCACTTTGAGCACCACTCTGAGCATCATTCAGAGGGCTTTGATCCCTCTTATAACTCCATATATCCCGGTTCAGCTCCCGGTGATATTGCACCCAGTGGATTTGGTAGCTACGGAGATTACTCACAACTTTATGAGCGTAGTGTCAATGTCAGTGAACCCGCATGGTCGGCTCCAAGTCGTCGTGGCAAGCAACTGAACTTGGGGCAATTGCATAATATTCCTACGCCGGCTCCCGGTGCGGCAGAGGGCAGTGATTATGTCAGTTTTCCAAATGATCGTAGACGTCGCAGCGTGGATAATGAGAATGAGTTTGAGTTGAAAGCGGAGCAGGTAATCGTGTGGAAGCAAATCACATCCAACTAGGGCTTCATTTTATTTACTTTAGTAAGTTAAACTTATGTTAATTTTACGTTATTTTCCTGATTGTCATTGCAGCGCGCTTACTATGGCAACCGTCCTGTAGAGAAGACCTGCCGCATTAACGAAGTTTGCTGCCGTCGCCCCCTGCGCCCTCAGGCTCCACCCCAACAGCTCGGACGTTGCGGTACAAGGAACGCTGCCGGTATTACTGGTCGTATCAAGAACCCCGTCTATGTTGATGGCGACAGTGAGTTCGGTGAATACCCATGGCACGTGGCTATTCTGAAGAAGGACCCCAAGGAATCGATCTACGCCTGCGGTGGCACCCTCATCGATGCCCAGCACATCATTTCCGCTGCTCATTGCATCAAATCGTAAGTGAAAACTTTTTGAATACTAGAGAGCTTCGTTACTCATCTGACGATTCCCATTCTAGTCAAAATGGCTTCGATCTGCGTGTGCGCCTGGGCGAATGGGATGTCAACCACGATGTGGAATTCTTCCCCTACATTGAACGCGATGTTGTCTCCGTGCACATTCATCCCGAGTATTATGCCGGTACCCTGGACAACGATTTGGCCATCCTTAAGCTGGACCATCCCGTTGACTTCACCAAGAACCCACACATCAGCCCCGCCTGTCTGCCCGATCAGTACTCTGACTTCACCAACGCTCGCTGCTGGACCACCGGATGGGGCAAGGACGCTTTCGGCGAACACGGCAAATACCAGAACATCCTGAAGGAGGTTGATGTGCCAATTCTGTCTCACCACCAGTGCGAAGCCCAGCTGCGCAACACTCGTCTCGGCTACAGCTACAAACTTAATCCCGGCTTCATCTGTGCCGGTGGCGAGGAGGGCAAGGATGCCTGCAAGGGTGATGGCGGTGGTCCTCTGGTCTGCGAACGCAACGGCGTCTGGAACGTCGTGGGTGTTGTGTCCTGGGGCATTGGCTGTGGTCAAGTGAATGTGCCCGGCGTTTACGTCAAGGTTTCGGCCTACTTGCCCTGGATTCAGCAAATCACCCAGAGCTACAAATGATTAATCGAAGTCAGCACAGAGGCAAGCACAGTCACTGCCTACCACGCAGTGGGTGCAGCCATCGACCCCAATGACGATGACGATGCCTCTGATGAATTTGTTTTTCACTTTTGAGCAGCCATTTCCTTATGTAACTGTCCCGTCACTATGTCTATTTTTAATGTTTTTTATTATGTGTATATTTATTCGATCATGTTTGTTTAGCCCACTCGAAACACCATCACCGCTGTTGTTACCATCACGTACTCGTTACCTCTTTAGGCCTTCTTTCTTATTACCTTGTTACCATGTTATTACGTTTATTGTTATGACCCACGCAGACTCTTTTGTCACAAAACTCAACAAAGTCACTCATTAGATAAGAGACTCACGACAGTCGAGTAGCAGCGAGTAAGGCCCGGAAAGTGCCTTGGCAATCACTCTCTCTAACTTGGGTATTGCAGTCCATTCATGTTCCGAAAACAGAAACCGAATCGTAATGTGTAAAATAGTTGTGTTTATATTAATTAATTTATTATTTATACTTGTAATAAATTAAAAACTATTTAAATAAATTAATTTATAAAAAAAAAACATTTTAACTTTTCCATTTATTTAATATTCAGTTTTATTTCAAAGTTATTAGTGGTTTAGACTTAAAATTTTAATAATTGATCGCAACAATGGTTTAAAATTCAATTATCCACTTTAATTATGGAATTTGAATTGTGAGGTTCGTAATTATAATTATTACTATTAACTTTAGATTACAAAAATATATTGGCTACATCAACTTGATGATGAAGTTTGCACCTTTTAAAGCGCATTTCGTAGTTCTATAAATTGATCCTTCTCTTGAAAGTATGCTATAGACAAATCTTACGATGTCTATTCTTAGCAACACGTAATCGAATTTCTCATCTCTTAAATAATGCATTTTATAAGTTAATTAATTTACTTCCACTGCTTTCCGCTCTCATAATTTAATTGAAGCATTTCTGATTGCATTTGGTTATTCAATACATTAAGTATTGAATTTGATTTCACACTAAAAAATCGACATAAAAACCCTATTGCCAGTTGATTACCATTACAAGCGCTTTAGTATCAATTACGAATGGGCGCTACCCGAAACTATAAATGCAAATTAAATTTTAAACATCAAGCCACAACTTGGCAGCTTTACACCACCCATAACCACTAAAAACAAAAACTATCGGCCGTGCCAACAAAACATTAATGGAACCCCCAGAAATCAAGTACTTCCTCGAGAGATCGACTGCATGTATGTGTGTGTGTATGTATGTATGATGATATTCAAAATCGCCAAAATACGTATTATAATATTATAATCACATGTTGAACACCCGTTAAACTCAAAAAGCCACAGCAAAACTTTCCGCACTACTAAAATTTATGCACCGCTGACGTTGATCCATCTGGACACCGACACTTTGGGGGCAAGTATAAAACACATGGCGCCAATGAGAAAGACGTTTAATGCAGTTTTAGCAGCACAAGGGAGATGTACACAAAGGAATTCAGATGCCTGCTCTGTCAGTTGCTCCTAGGTGAGTTCACCAAAATTGAAGCAGCAAGGGAAGAAGGATTAATATAATACCATCGACAGCGCTGCTCTTCGCCGATGCAATGGGAAGGCTGAACAAGCGTAATGGATTTTACTACAGGCAACAGCAGCAGCAGCAGCATCAGCAGCAGCATCCACAACAGCATACGCAACCGCCTCCACTGCAGTTACATCAACATGGCAACTTCTTTGATCCCTCGTATCCAGCTTATGAGGAACCGGAGCAGCAACATCAATCTCACAGCAGCAGCGGAGACCGCAGCAGCAATTCGAAAGCTCAGCACAATCAACACAGCAGCCCTAGTGGAGACGGAGGCAAGACTGGATATAGCATAGGTAGCGGATTACGTTCCATTGCACAAGGATCTGCGGATCAGGCTTACAGCGCAGTGGCCAATCAACATGCTGCTGCCAAACAGGCTGCCTTCATAGCCAAGAATACACTCGCCCAGGCTGCATCACAGGCAGCAGCAACGGCTCAAGCAGCGTTGGCTGGCAAGCAAGTGATTCTACAGGAATTGGAGCAACAGGCAGCCGAAGCACAGCGTGCTCTCTCTCGCGAATTGGAGCAACTGAAGGCAGCCAAGCTGTCTGCGAAGCTGGCCCAGCAAACCGCCCAGGCAGCACATCATCACATCTCAGTGTTAACTGCAGCTGTGAACAATGCCAAGTCTGTTGCCGAGCAGGCGGAACAAACCTCCAGTGAGGTGTCGAACCAATTGGCATCTCAGGCCACAATGGTTGGTCAGGCGAAAAATCGCGTAGAGCAGGTGGAAGAGCAACTGCAGCAGGCGCGAGTTGACTTTGCGGCTACCAAGGAGTCGGCCATTAAGGCAGCATCCTCTGCAGCTGCTGCTCAAGTGAATGCCTCAAAGGCCGCAGCACATGCCACAATTGGTCTGCATGAGAGTGCAAATCAGCAGGATCATCATAATCATGAGGAGGAACTGGAATCATATGATGAACCCATAGACACAAGTGGTTCGGGTCACTCTGAGAACGATGCCCTCGAGGAGCATCCCCACAATGGCTAGTCCATAAATATTTATTTACATTTTAGGGATTTCAATGCCAAATACACAACTCTATTGCATAAGTAAATTATGTATGCACAACAAGAGTCTTAAATGTAAAAAGTGTAACGAAAATAAATTAAACTTACCATTAAGTTCCAAAGGTGAAACTGAATAAAAACGGTTATAATCCAATTATGATTTCAGTTGACTATTTCTCATATTATGAGAAACACTTTAAATCATTATTATAAATTATGCACTGAGTAGGGTTATCACAAAACAAACAGAATACAAAATGGCGCACATCACTTCACTTTTGCATTTTATTCAAACCGATTTATGACGATTTGATATCGATAACTTGATGAGAGAAATCGACAGCAGATTGCTTTTACGGATATTTTCAATTGCACCTGGGCTCATATTTTATATGCAGAATATACGATTTTATATAATAACGCGTAAATAATGCAGACATAACCACGTTTTACATTCACTATTGGACAATTTCATTACTTAGTTAAACGTCGAGCTTCACAACCCGGCCAGGTGCAACTGACCAGCGGAGCCCGACAGGATCGCACCGGCCAACATAATGAAATATGTATCACCCACGCATGCCACCATAAACATATTATGTTTTAGGTGCTCACTATCACTTTTCACATAATTACAATTATATTAAATGGCCATAATAGGCAAGATTAACACAAAACAAAAAATTAAAAAAAAAGCACGAACGCCAGCTAATTTTCGCAGTTACAGACTGTCAACGGATATTTTGGCGCGTATATCGATAACAAAGCAATCGAATTAACCAATTGCGTTGTTTTACTGGGCTCTTTTCATTATAGCTTAAGCACTTTCTATTTTGTATAAACTACAGTATTCATTGTAATAAATTATATATAAAAAAAAAAAATAAATAAACACATGCCTATAATATAACAACTTTTTCAAACTTAAAATTGAAAGTAATGCCGCGTTGCCAACCACGTTCAAACTCAAGATGTGGCAGCTCTACACGAACACAGCTGTTAGAGTGCATTGCGAATGACAATTTAAAAGAAGCAGCACCGCAAAATCTTCATAACATTTTGTTTAATTATCTGTTTATGAATAAAAACAAGTGCAATTGAAAGTAAAAAATGAGTCAGAAAGTCATCAAATATATTGGCCGCACCACAGACTTCCGCGGCAACACACTGTGGGAGCTGGTGGGCAACTTGCCCGACTGGGGAGTCGGTCGCATGCTCATACGTAACATGTTTCAGCGTTACCCGGAGCCCTGCTACATGCGGATACTAAAAGTGTCTGCGGTGGACGAAAAGGTGATATTAATACCGATCATGTGAATGAAAATATATAACTGACATGTATATCGTTTTCTTAGCCAAATGAAGAGCGCAAGGTGCGTGTCACGGTAGAGAAAACTTGGCGCGGCGTCACACAACCAAAACCCGTGGAAATCTATAGCACCAGCTACAAAGCCGACTATGAGCTGGTGCCTAAAGAGGAGGAGCACAAGTTCTTGAACAATAAGAAACAAGTCGCAGAAGTAATATTGCCCACAAAGATTGAGTTTCCTCCACTTCTGCGCGAATACATCAGAGACGAAACCGGCGAGTCAAATCCTCAGATGAAAGTGCACTTCAAGAAGACGTTCAACAAGCAGGCACGTCTCGCTCAACCAAATGAGCAGCCAACGCTGCAAGTTTCCATGGACTTAGGCAAACCAAAGCCAGTTAGCGCCAAGCTCTACGAGGGAGTGTTATAAGAAAGCAAGACATTTGCAAATTGTTGGAATATTAAATTTTGTATGTAATGTACATGGAATTTTCTTTAGTTAACTATATTTACAAGTTGAGACAGTGGTAGACTTATGGAATGGAATACTTTGTTGTGTGTGGTGTTTGCTCTCGTCATTTGTTCTGCTCATAGTTGCGCAATTTACGCGTCAAATTATCTACCTCCAAACCCAACACATCCAGATTCTCTTTGAGCGTAATGTTTTTCAGCAGCGTGTCCTCCAACACCGTCTGCAGCTTCTTGTTAATCTCCAGCGAAAGATCTAGAGACATGCCGCCTTTGCTTTCGGCGCCTTTAACTCCGCCATAGATGGCTGCCATGACACCGTTGCCATACTTGACCAGCTCGCTCTTGTTCTGATCACTCTTCGTGGTAGTCAAAGCGCCTGCCGTCTGATCACGCAGCATATAATGCTGCACCACCTTCGATTTCTTCTGCACCTCTGCAACGAGAGCAGCTGTATGATTCTCCAGAAACTCGATGCGTTCCGTTTGACGTGCTGTCGCCTGCTGCAGGCGGAGTATGCGCTCCACTAATACTTTCTTTGAGAGCACTGCTTGCAGCTCGGGAGGCGCTTGATTTTGTGGCTGTTGTGTTGTGGTCACGCTGCTGGCCACTGTTTCAGATTCGGATGATTCGCTGGCACGTCGACTGCTGCCATGGCTGCTGCTGCGACTGTGCGTGCGTTGAACTTGTTGTGGTTGCTGTTGCTGTTGTGGTGGCGTCTCTTGATTGTAGCCATTTAGCGCCTGTTGGCAATTGCTACAATACGGCATAATGGGTTTTGTTTCCACCACGCCTCTTTTGTACTTTTGCAGCTCTCGTTGCAGCTCCTTGACCAACGTCGCCTGTTTGTGCTGTGTTGCCTCAAAGTCACCCTGCACATTGTCCAACTTGGCCTTGGTCAGTTCGTAGAGTTTTGTCTTCTCCGACAGATGTTTGGCCAGCAATAGACGTTCTTCATTCTTTTCCGCCGACTCGACACTCAGTTGATTTTCTAGTTCACCGTACTTGATGTCATAGCCGTGTTTCTCCTGTTTCATCAATTTGTTTTCAGCCTCGAGACCTTGTGCCTAAAATAGAAATAGAGATCAGAACATCACCTGAAAAATTTATCGACAACGAGCTGGGGACATTCACGTGGCCTCGGTGGCGCAGTAGGCAGCGCGTAAGTCTCATAATCTTAAGGTCGTGAGTTCGAGCCTCACCCGGGGCATGTAACTTTTTTAAATTTTTTTTAATAATTACCTTTGCTTCAGCTAAGCTAATATTGTTTTGCAGCTGCACAATCACTTCGCTCATCTCTTTGTTAATGCTGAGCAGCTCTTGTTTCTTCTGCTGCAGCTGCTCTAAGTCAGCTTCCGTTTCCAGTGCATTTGCTTCGAGTTTCTCTCTTAGTTTTTGCTCCTCGGCGAGTTTTTCTTCATTGCTGTGTGAGTAAATAAAGATTAAATGAATATCTGACTGTTTGCATTAGGTATTGATGCATACATTGTGTTTTGTGTGCGCAAGAGCTGCAGCTCGGCAACTTGTCCATGCAGTTTGGCTGTCTTCAGTAGCTCATCACTGTACGCTGCCTCCACAGAGCTGTGCTGCTCTTGCAGCTCCTTAAACTCGTCCGTCAATTGACCATGCTATAGAGAGAGGTGTGTACAATTAATTTAGTTGAAACTATAATGAAGTAAATAAAACTTGCCGACGCATTAATGTCCTGTAGCTGTTGCTGCAGCTCCTTGAAAGCCTCAGATTGCTTCTGCTGCTCTTTGGTGAGTTTATCGAGGGCTTCAGTCTTGCGCATAATCTCATGCTTTAAGAGTATTGTATTCGCCTCGAATTCCATCTTGAGCTTCTCTGCAAGCGATGCGTTAATAATTGGTTTAATAGATTGCGTTTTTTTAGCTCTTACCATTGGCTTTCTCCTCCAGTTTATTAGGTGCATTGCGCTCCTCTTCGAGCTTGCGTTCTAGAGACTATAATGAAACAATTATTATTTGAAATATAATTTTGTAAATTGGGGTTTACTGACCGCCTTTGCTTCTACTTCAATGTTGAGCTTGTTGGCGTGATACTTCAGCTTGGACTCCAAGTGACCCATTTCAGTCTTGAGCTTCTCGCATTCCCGCTGATATTTGCGCACTTCGTTGCACTGCAAAAATGATTAAAATTAATATAGTGTCTTAATAACAGAGAATAGTTTACCCACCTTTTCGTCTATGATGTAGGTAATACGTGACTTCTCTTCGTTGACTGCATGAAAGCGTATGGATACATTTTTAACCTCTCTCTTGGCATCAGCCAGCTGCTTCTCCACCAACTCCTTCTCCTTTTTGGCATCGATGAGCAGCTTCTCCTTCATAGCAAATTTAATTACCGTCGCCTCCTTTTCTTTGTTAGCCACATCCATCTCATGGCGAAACGCCAGCTTCTCCTTGTCCAGTATTGCGTTCTCGCGTTGCAGCAGCGTCATCATGTTATCCTTCTGTGCGTTTGCTGTGCGCAGCTGTTCCAATTGCCGCTCATAGCTGCGACGCTGCTCTTCCAGCTGGGCCAAACAATGCACATGGGACAGAATATCATTTGGAGCAGGCAACACTGTATCCTTGTGTTCTTCAACCTCATCCTGCGCCTTTAATTCTGCGAAACTCATAATGGTCTCAGTTTCGTCGCTAATTTCTTTCGTCTTTTGTTCGACGTCGCCCACAATAGCAATCTCATTAATAACTTGTTTATTTTCTACTTGTTTATCTTGCAGTTCCGTGTCGTTCGTTGTTGGTGTTGGTGTCAGTTCTTCGTTTTTTGCTTGTCTCTCACATTCCAGCTGCTGTTGCTCCACTGAAATCGAAGCTGTCTCCACGTCGCATTTGTTTATTTCGATTTTGGCCGCCAGCTCTATTATTTCGCTGACCTTTTCTGCATTTGTGACAGAGGATGAGTCCTCTTTGTTGGCTTCACTCGGCGTTGTAGCCGACTCCATGTTTTCAAGTGTTGCTTTTCTTAAAACGAATATAAATATGGCAATAAAACAACTGATTTGATTTCACTACATTCTTCTCACTTATTAAAAAAACAGCATTCACACATGTGCGTCGACAAACACTGGCGCCACTGCCATTCGCAATACTGAGCCTTCAATAGTGCCGGCGTTTTAATATTATTCCGCCAAATCTAGCTTTGTTTTTAGTTTTCAAGTAGGAGAGAAATCTATATTTGGGAACGTAATTTATTGTCCTATAAATATATAACTAGTTAGAAAAATAATAGTAATTTTGCTTATATCTTAGCACATTGTGGACAATCCTTAATGGCAAAGTAAAGGTCTCAGTTGCAACAGCTTTGTACCCTAGAATATTATTGTAGGTTCCAACAAATAAATAATTTAAAAAAAATGTTAAACGGCAATAAACGAAATGGGAATATCAAATTTTAATTTAAATATTTGTGTTTGTTGTCATAAATGTATTGTCTTTCCAACCGTTAAAAGCACTTTCTGCTAGTCACACAAGATGGCCACACTGAAATTAAAATGTTTTGTTTATCGATAACACTTGCCGGCGACCAGCTGATTGGTTATAATTGTAATTTCGTGCATTAAAATATGGTTTGCGCGTTGGGAATCGAAGGAAGTGCCAATAAAATCGGAATTGGCATTATAAATGATGGCAAAGTCTTGGCAAATGTGCGACGCACCTATATAACGCCACCGGGTGAAGGTAATACTTCTAATGCCAGTGTGTACAATTCATATAAAACTTTGTTTAACGTGCAACAGGTTTTCTGCCCAAGGAGACAGCAAAGCATCATCGCGAAGCAATCTTGGCACTGGTGCAGGCGAGTCTCAAAGAGGCCGAGCTGCAGCCCAGTGACTTGGATGTCATATGCTACACAAAAGGACCCGGCATGGCGCCCCCTTTGCTCGTCGGAGCAATTGTGGCACGCACTCTTTCGCTGCTGTGGCAGAAGCCATTGCTGGGCGTTAATCACTGCATTGGTCATATTGAAATGGGCCGCTTGATAACTGGCGCACAGAATCCCATAGTGCTGTATGTGAGTGGCGGCAACACTCAAGTGATTGCCTATTCCAATAAACGTTATCGCATCTTTGGCGAAACAATCGACATTGCTGTGGGCAACTGTTTGGATAGATTTGCACGCATTATTAAGCTATCAAACGATCCCAGTCCAGGCTACAACATTGAGCAATTGGCCAAGCAAGGCAAACAATATATAAAACTACCCTACGTGGTAAAGGGCATGGATGTCAGCTTCTCCGGCCTGTTGTCACACATTGAAGAACTGGCCGAACCCAACAAGAGGCGCAACAAACGCAAAAAGCCAACGGATGAAGCGGAGAAAGAGCCGGAGTACAGTAAGGAGGATCTCTGCTATTCGCTGCAGGAGACCATCTTTGCCATGCTGGTGGAGATCACAGAACGTGCCATGGCACATTGTGAATCTAATGAGGTGAGTTTAATTGCAGCAATTGTGATGAATGCATTATAATTTTCTTTTCCTTAGGTGCTCATTGTGGGAGGCGTTGGTTGCAACGAGCGATTGCAGGAAATGATGCGCATCATGTGCGAGGAGCGCGATGGCAAACTCTTTGCCACTGACGAACGCTATTGCATTGACAATGGCTTGATGATTGCCCATGCTGGGGCGGAGATGTTCAAAGCGGGCACCAAGATGCCTTTCGAAGATGCATTCGTGACACAAAGATATCGCACAGATGAAGTGCTTGTTAATTGGCGAGATGATTAAACCATTTGGTATGCTTTACATTATGCTTGCTTTGTTTTTTTTTTTGTTCTTTATTAAAGATCTACCCTCGACAATTGATTGATAGCTACATAGTTGTTAACAGTGTGTGTGTGCGCTGCTTGTATCCTGCCCATATTGTTTTAGTTAGTTGAGTGTTGGTTCAGAGTGCCGGCTCCTTGCCCGTCCAATGTGGCTTCATATCGATGGGCACAATGCGTTTTCCCTCGATAACATAAACCGCACCGTTCTTCTCCTTCTCCAGCACATTCATTATGCAACGGGCAACATCGGTGGCGCTTTGTTTGTTCAGACGATCCAGAATCTTGTACGTCTCGTCGCTCGTCTCCGGGAAGATGATTTTCTCCGTGAAGTTGGTAAACATGTCCGTCATGGTGGCGCCGGGACAAACAGTGGCAAACTTGATGCCCGAACGCTGATAGAACTTTTCATTCTGAGGCGAGAAAACGATTTATTAGGGGGAGTTAAAGAAGGAGTTTTGTTATGTGACTTACGCCCAGACAACGTGTAAAGTTGATGATGCCAGCCTTGGTGGCGCCATAAACGGGAATGATGAACATGGGATCCAAGCCCACGACGGAGCTCATGTTGACCACCAAACCACCATTGCCACCGTTCTCCTTGCTCATATACTGCAAGGCACTCAAGCTGGAGTTGATAATTCCACCCTAAAAGAGGAACAAATTTAACTATTGTTGATTTTATTATTATTTATTTTGCTTACCAAATTCACCAGTAAAGTGCGCTGCACATCGCGATCGTTGAAGATGCCCGCCACATTCACCACAATGTCAATGTTGCCAAAGGTCTTCTTGATTTCCTCGTAGGTGGCCTCCACACCCTTTTTATTAGCCACATCCATTTTGATGATCATCACGCTCTGCGTGGGATGCGCACCGCGCAGCTTGACAAACTCCTCCAGATTATCCTGCAGATCTATGATGGCAATTTTCTACAATGATGATGAAGATGAGATGATTGTACATTTTTATAATAATAGCAAACTACTTACTCCAATGCCTGCAGCCAACAGCTGCCTGGCCACCTGGAGACCAATGCCACCAGCTCCTCCAGTGACCACTGCGCTCTTGCCACGGAAATTCATTGTTGTGCTGCTGGTTGCTTCTTGTGAATCTTCTACTAAGATGACGCCTGTTTCGGTGCGCTGCTCGAGTATCTGACGGATGCAACGATAGAGCTCCACAATTGTCTCCACTGCACTGCTACCTTGAGGTCTCTGGCGGGCCTCTTTTATAGCCCAGTCGGCAGACTAGAGTTTTATAATCACAAATATACGTAGTTATGCGATATGTGGACTTAAATCTGATCTGTGATTAGCATCCATTGACTGGCTGCCGAATGCAATCGATAGGCCAACAAACTGCAAAACTGCAGAGCGGGGATTATTATGCAAATACCTGGCAGCTATCAATTTCGATTTGTCGAGCAGCGGCTGCCATTGGGTTAGTCTAGCGTTTGATCTGCTTCACACTGCTCTGGTTTTTGCGAGGTTGGTTTCTGCTGCTCTCGATCGATCGGCTCATCTCGCCAGACTGCCGTCGGATGTGCTTCCAAGTACATTGCCAACCTTGGATTATTATCATATTGAGCTGAGGTGGGCTTTGTTTTCAACAACTCTAGTAGTTTATTTTAATTAAACGAAGAAATCTTTAAGTTTATTATTTTATTATCCAAGTGAATACAAAACAAGTAAGAAAGCTACAGTCGAGTGTACTCGACTGTGAGATACCCGCTACCCATTTTGAATAAAAGCAATATATTTTGCGGTATTATTCTCAAAATATACCAAATATACTGCAAAAATACTACAAATATACCAAATGGTATATGTGGTATATCGATATAGTACCGCATTCAAAATATACCATAGACGGCACAATATACCAGATTGTCAGCCATAGCAACTAAGACCCCTAGTAAGTAGGCGTTTTTGCCCATATAAAAGTATTTCTTTAATAACTTCCACAATTTTTATCTGATCGCAACCAAATTTTCAGGAATCATAACTACTATAGTAATTATTGTATATACCAAAATTCTAACGTAACTCTAGCTTTAAAATTAGGCTTGTTATTCGATTTTTTTGATTTGCAGGGGCGGAAGTGGGCGTGGCAAAAATTTGAAACAAACTTGATCTGCGTGCAAACATAACAAATGCTGTCGAAAAAAAATTAAAGCTCTATCTCTTATAGTCTCTGAGATCTAGGTGTTCATACGGACAGACGGACAGACGGACGGACGGACAGACGGACATGGCTATATCGTCTCGGCTGTTGACGCTGATCAAGAATATATATACTTTATAGGGTCGGAGATGCCTCCTTCTACCTGTTACATACATTTCCTGCCGGCACAAAGTTATAATACCCTTCTACCCTATGGGTAGCGGGTATAAAGATTGATAAGAAATAAATTTATTTTAAAGTATTCGAAAGCAAGGAAAGGTAAAAATTTTTTTGCATTTCTTATCAAAGCTTCTAGCTTCTAGAACTAACAAACTATAAAAACTTTCCGATAATAATTTTATCCCCATGATAAAACTTTCTTAAGTATTAATAGCGCTGCACATTCCCATTTGTTCCATTTAAAAAAAAACACTCAGAATAAAGTTTGATTTTAATATTTTTACGTATTTCACTTTATTCGAATATATTGCGATAAAGATACATCTCATAGAGCACAAATATGTTCGTTTATTAATCGTATTTCTTTGGTATATAAGCTAAATTGTTTATCATCTCTGTAAAGTGTATTATGAAAAGTTTTGTGCTAATGCTAGCAAATGGATTATATTCATACTTATATCATATATGTATAGTATATAAACATTTCTTTTATTTCTCGAGATATAAATTGTTGGATGTGTAAACATTTTGTTTGAACTTTTGGGCCATTTCGTATATATTTCAAATTTCGAAAAATGAAAATGATGAAATCAAAATAAAACAAAAGTGAAATTTTGTAATATTATTAATTTATTTTTAAAGTAAATCACTTAAGCACAACTTAGATTAGATAGCAAGGGAAATGAAACATAGAGGAAAATAACTGGTGCTACCATTAAAAACACATAATAAATTAGCTAAAAGATCTGAAGTAGATGAGACACACAGAAAAACACTGGGAAGCAGTGGGACAGGACAATTGAAGGAATTACTTTTGGGCACCATCGTAGGTATCCTTGTGCTGATAGCCGCTAACATAGCCCGAATCATCGACCAGATTCCGACGTCCGGCGATGCCTTTACCTTTGCCAGTGGCATCAAAGCGCTCCTTATGGGAGCCGGTGTACTTGCTGGTGTCCGTCAACCGATCCACAGTAGCAGCAGCCTTGCCAGCCTAGAGAATCAATGAATCAAAATTAGTAGAGATCTCAATCGATAACAATAGAACAACTTACCGAAGCGGAAATCACGCCTGGAGCACCACAACCCGCCATCTTCGACTTGATCGTCGCCAGCTCAACCTTTTTCGTCTTGGCCAAATCGTCGAGGAATTTGTTGTAGTCCGGCAGCGAAATCTTCATGGCCTTAAACTTCTTAAAGTGAATGCCAGTGTCGGTGGTTGTGATCTGTTTATCGATCACTTTCGCCTGCTTCATCCACTTATCGCTCTGCGACAGCGTTATCAGTTTGCCATCGGACTTGGTATCACCGAATTTCGAGAAGGCCTTGAACTGATCCGAGAATGTCACCTTTGGTGTCTCCTCCAGCGCCAACTCGGCCAGCTCGGCGGCTGGTGCCTCAGTTGCTGCCGCACTGCTGCCATTTTCTGCTGCCTCCGACATGCTGGCTCTGAAATACGTAGTACGTGAATGTAATTATAGTTACAATTAATAATACATGAATGTGATTATGTATAATTAAAGGTTGCTGCCACGCCATCTCTTGCCACTTCTACGCAGTTTCTCTCACCTGTGACTGACGACACTCAATAACATTGCGTTTTGTTTTGAACTTGGCTATCTGATTATTGTTATAACTTTAATCGCTTAACTCTGACTGCGGCATGCCCACCAAAGAGGCGTATACTTGATATTGATATTGCTTATCTAGTCGAAGCAGAAACTCTTTATGCCGATGATATCATGGCACAGCACCAAAAAGCTTTCGCAACTGTTGTGGCCGCTAATTAAGTGCGGAAGGTTAGTCACTTATTCAGCTATTCATTCGGATCTGACGCCATATATAAATGGGTACTCACATTGGGAGCTGCTCACACTCACACGCGATGCCGATACAAACTGACAATACATTTGCTCATTAGCGTCAACATTTGTATTCTAATCAAATAAACAGTTCTCTAACTACACTCACAAAAAATAAACGACAACAACACACAAGTTGTTTACATTTATGAAACATATCTTTTTTTAATAGTCATTTCCCAAATTATATTTCCACATTCAAAACAATTTAAAGTTTTATTGTGCATATTAATGAAGTTTTTCGCTTTGTGTAGTTGGAGTGAAATAGCTAATAAAAATGTTAATATCTTTTAAATGGTTTAAGTATTACTCTCGGAACATATTCTCAGCTTGACTTTTAACAACTTTGTATTAAATACACATAAAATAAAATTTTATGAGCACTGAAAGAAAACTGAGAACAGTTAGCTGAGCTGAACTGCTGATTTATTATTTATTCTTTGTTTGATTGATTTCTTTTGCAATTTTCGTAAAGCCCTCAGGGTTAAAATAATATAAATTCTATAGATAAAGGCAGCTTGATTGATTATATGCTAAGATTTCTAATGAAGTTAATTTTAATCAAGAATTTTTTCATAGTTTGCCAGAAAAATACGATATGGGGTTTGTAAACAAACCTCGAAGATGAAAAGAAAATATAAGCATATATTAGGGAGATGCTAAAACTAGGTTTTAAAGAAAAGACTAAAGAATTTATTACTAAAGATATAATTCAAAATTTCTATACACTTCTATAAAAAATCTCTGCCAATATTATAATTATTTTTGCACCGCTTGGTCAGTAAATAAGTAAGAAAATTACAGTCGAGTGTGCTCGACTATGACCCGATATCCATTTTCAATAAAAGCAAAAGAGTGCAGTATTATTCGTAAAATATAACAAATTAATATACAAAAAAAAATATTAATATATTCAGCAGTTAATATTTGGTATATTAATCATTCCAAAAATATACCTTAAGTAATATTTGCTATATTGATATAATACTCATTAAAAAATATACCGAAAATGATGTTTGGTATATTGATATATTACTTTTTCAAAAAATATAACAAATTTAATATTTGGTATATTAATATATAACTCATTTACCAAAAATTTATAAAAATATATTAGGTATATTGATATATTTAAATAATATACTGAAAGTTATATTTGGTATATTGATATATTATTGATTCAAGCCCATACGGGTCGCAGACGTCTCCTTCTGCCTATATACACTAAGAAATAACACCCTTTGAACATATTGACTAGCCATAAGCATATAATAAAAAAATATACACTCTATGGTTAACTTTCATAAATCGCGTGGATGTTTCAGTCTTGAAATTGCTTGTAGCATAAATTGTCGTCATGTTTACAGGCAGACAACAGGAGAAAACAAAAAGAAGAGTGGACAGAAAGAAGATTTGTACGTGTGCGGGCACAAATCGAACATAAACAGTAAATACAACGCGAGCTTTTGTTGTTACGATCATTAATTATGAGGCAGTTAAGATGCGAATGGGAATGAGTCTGGGAATGGGAATGGGGAATGGGACTGTGGAATGGGGAATGTGTATCTGCAACTGTGGAAGCTGCCCGCGCATAATTTAAAATGCGATAAGGAAAAGGTTGGTCCGATCGAAGCAAACGCGTCGCCCGGAAGGCAACCAGTTATGGAATCGGGAATCGGGGAGTACCGAGTATCGTATTCACCGACAATCGACAACCGTTTTATACCAAAGCCGAAGATGACGCAAGGTAATTGAATGCGACGATCTGACGATAAGATTGCCCCTGGGTCAAGGTCAGTGTCAGTGTCAGTGTCGACGATGCATTCAACTCGCGAAGCGTAACAGAAATGGATTTTGGGATCGACATTTGCAAGTGCAAATGATGAAGGTGAGGAGTGCGAGGAGGGGAAGAGGGTGGCAAATGTGCGTTCTAAACAGTAAGTCAACTAAATCGAATAGCTTAAATGACATCAGCACAAACAAAAAAAAAAAACAAAAAGAGCGCGGTGATTACGTCGCCTTTTGGGTGAGGCTAGTCGAGTGAAACTAGTTTGTGTTTCTAGCAAAGTGACCGCGAGTGTTTTAGTTGAGTTCAGTTCAGTTGCTGCTGCGTAGCAGTTTCATTAATAATACTATGCGACATAGGGTAACCCTTTGGCTGTGCCGGTAATTGGAAACCATAAATACTTGAAAAACAAACTCGAAAACATGACCAAAAGGCAAGCCGCAAGACAGCTACAACTATCATATACAACTCCAGACAGGCGGTGAACGTGGCTAGCACGAATCAAAAATAATCCGATTTGACTGCACAGAACATGTATCATTATACACGATACGTATATATGTATGTATACACAGTCGATACTCGTCGTATTTATAAATTGTCTTGTTCATCTTTCTGCCACATCCGCATCTCGAGTTAATTTCTGATGCGCGTGGCGAGCATCCCAAATGAACCATGTCCAAGTTGGATACTAAACAAATTAATGAGTTTTTTCCGAATTTGTAGTCGCAACAAATTAGCATTTGAAAGATATGCCTAAAAGGCGTGTCATCGTCTACAGAAATTGTATAATTGTGATTAATAAACATCATATTATTATTAGAATGCATGCCTCGAAATTTGGGTCACGACTGCCTCAATATGAAATGCGAGTAAATATGAAAATACTGCATAAATTAAATGCTTAACAGGAAATAAAATACACACCACAGTGGGGTGGCTCAAGTTGTGGGGAAGGGAGGGGGGCGAAGAAGGCATGTCTCACGCAATACAATGGGAAGCTTGGGGTCAGTTACGCTTTAGCATAGGCCGAAGCATAGGCATAGATGCAGAGAAGTGCGCTCAAGGGCTACACATACATACACACATATATGCATACTATATATACACAATCTCTGTGGTGTTAGATGACATCACACATCACAGGAACTGGGAAACGCGCAAGCGCCGCATACATACAAACGGTTATCAAAATGGGAACTGCGACTCTGCATTGCGATGCTACAGGAAAGTTGCAAAGTTTCGCGCGAAATCCTTTAATCTAGCGCACACAATTAGGTCATGGAGCATACCAAAAATAGCGCGAAATAAATTCCTCCCCCTGAAAAGCAAACTTCGTCTAGTCATTCGATTTGTTCCTTTGTCTTTTTTCTGTCCCTGAATCTCCATTATTGTAAACAAGCTGATGCTGTGTATATAACTGCATGTGTGTGTGCAACACTTTGTTGTGCTTTATGGCTGGCAGCTTAGTGTGCAAATCACTTTTATAACTTACATTTGTTGAAAGGAATTAGTTTAAAAATTATTAAATTTTTATTAAAGAATTTTTTAAACTTATTTTTGTGAATTATTTGTTGCAATAATTTGCTTTGCCGTACTGCGCGCGTTTGCTGTCGATGTTGAGAGTCAACTGTTTGGACAAATGCGCAGCACATAGCTAAGGGGGCCAAAGCCCAAGCGGCGTATGAGTGATGTTTTGTGTTCGCTTGAGCTTTTTTTGTTTTGAGCGCATTTCTAGGGAGCACGCACAAAAAAGAACAAAAAAGGAACAGACGAACGACTTGTATATACCCTGCTTGAATAAGATAATAAATAAATTTAAAAATACTTTAAAGGCATTAAAAACAAAATGAAACAAATTTAATTATTTTGTTTTGGGAAATCGTTTTTTTTGTCATCTCTTTTAGGAACCCCGTTAAAAAGTTTACAGCTCATAAAAATCAAAGTATTTTCAATAAATTAACTGACATTTTAACAGTTTTGCGTGCTTTAGTTGTGCGGTCGAGATATGTCCTCATAAATCATAATATTCACACCCTTTTCCTTTCTCTCTTCTCTTAAAATGAAGCAAGTTTTATCTCGAACCGCCCGCAGGGAACTTTGCGAATATACACAATGTTAATATACATATATTATTATGTGTATTTCGAAGCGATGACTTCATTTAACTAAAAACCGAAAAAAAATTGTATAAATGCCAGAAACTAACAACAAAAGCCGCTCGAAAAGCGTCGTGGCACAATCATTTATCAAACATGACGCCAGTTGCCTTATCAACTGAGTTTCACTCGCTTTTTCGGATTGTTTTGAGTGTGAAATTTGCACTCAAAGCTCGCTCGAAGCTTTTTGGGGTATGATGATGACGATGAGAGACAGGCAGGCAGACAATCGTGATGTCTATCCAAAAAACGATGCGTGAAATTTTGACAACAAAACATAAAACACAACAAGTGAGGAGCGCGCCCATTGGGCAACAAGACGAATAAGAGGAGAGGGACAGACGGAGGGAGGAAGGAAGGGAGACACCATGAGCTCATGGTGAGAGGCTACTCGATGTGTGGAACTACGAGTAGCTAATAATAATAGTATATATTTGATATGTAAATGACTAAATAGTGAGAGATTCACTCGCCGATTACTAGACCTGAAATCCCCCATTCATTTCTTTTCTTACGAAATGGGTTCTTTGAACTGAGAAAAATACCCAAAAAATTGGGAAATGGGAAAGTGGAAATTTGTAAATGGTAATGAGAACTCACTTCAAGAGGTAAAAGTCATGGATTAAGTGTCTGCACACACCTTGAGAGTGATTACAACTGTCGCGGCTAATTTGTTAACGTTAATGTTTCTACATGCTCTATAGAGCTGCTTTACAGGCCCAACTCGAACCTCTTCCCACAACTTTCCGCTTACTAGTTGTAACTACACGAAAGCTGGCAATGATTTATGCCTCTCTGACAGCGTCAAATATTTGGCTAACAGTGCGTGTGATGGCGTCATTTAAAGCCAAAAATAAAATAAAGAATATATGGAAACAGATAGAAGATAATGGTATGGGCTGAGTATAGTTAGAAATGTAAATACGCTTTAAGAATATTTTTTGTTAGTCTTAACCAATTTATTTATTGCGATTTAAAAGTGAATTTAGTGGACTTTAATAATAATTATTGGATTTATACCTACTTTTACAACAAATTTTCTGTAAATTGAAAATATTCGTTTGTAATAAAAGTTGTTTTATTGTCCAAGATCCAATGCATTTCCAGCAAGTATTCACCAGTTGGATAAGGCAAGCGCAATATTTCCGGTCGTAGATAAAAGCCTTGTATTATTTGATCACCCTAAAAAAAGTATTTTAGAATATATAATAAATAAAATTAATACTAAAAATATTAAACTTACCATGTAGGGGCAAGTATGATTAATATTGGAAAAATCCTTAAAAAGGCTATAAATTAGAATAATGGTTGGATTATATGATTTTTTGGTAAATTGACAGGCATCAACGGTCGCCTTAAAAAGCCACGGCTTGTAGCCATTTGCTCTCTTAAAAAGTTGAACGGCAACAAAAATATCATTGCATGGATGTAGAAATGTTATATTTATGTTAAGCACCGTCTTATTTCGGTTAATTGCACTCAGTCGACAATTGTTGATGACAACCCATGATTTGTTATAGGACTCGCAAACTGCATTTGTAAATTTGAATATAATAGCTTCCTGTCGAAAAAGAAATGTATGAATATAACAGCATTTAATTCATATAGATTAAACTTACATTGTAACTCATCCAAATGAGTAAAATTCCAAACAGAATAAGCCTCCTTTGCATGTTGGCGTATTCGAACTTTCTATTCAAATCAATGACCAATATTTATTTTAAAACTCGGCTAGATGGTCCATTTGACAATATAATTTGCAGGCAACCATCAACTCGTACAATTATTGAATAATTCTCGCATAAGAGAGACTGGCTGAACCACATACATAACATATTTCTATACTGACCAAACAGTATTTTTAATAAATTAAAAAATTTCAGTACTATTCAGTTTTAATAAATAACATTACAATAAATCAATTATTTTTGTCTAAAATATTTCAAGCAAATTTTGTCGATTATGAATAACACCAAAAGTGCGGTATTGTTCTTAAAATACACCAAACTATTTTATACCAAACATAGCAAAATATACTAAGGGCTATATTTGGTTTATTGACGTAGTACTACATTTAAAATATATCATAGAGTACAAAATGTTCCACATTGCCAGCCAAAGCAACTAAAACCCGTAGTAAGTAGGTAAGTAAGTAAAAAATCACCAGTTGACTGTCGCAATATCTCAAGTTGTAGATATTTGTTCACCCGAAAATAATAATATGTACTATATATATGATATATAGTAGAAATATACAAACTTAACTGTAAAGCTAACCATAAGAGTACTCAGGTGATAAGGATTCATTGTATGATTTTTTAGCAAATCAACAAAAAGTTAAAAAGTTGAACGTCAACTACTAAAATAACAGTAAAACTTTTTATACCCGCTACCCATAGGGTAGAAGGGTATTATAACTTTGTGCCGGCAGGAAATGTATGTAACAGGTAGAAGGAGGCATCTCCGACCCTATAAAGTATATATATTCTTGATCAGCGTCAACAGCCGAGGCGATATAGCCATGTCCGTCTGTCTGTCTGTGTGTCTGTCCGTCTGTCCGTCCGTCCGTATGAAACACTGGATCTCAGAGACTATAAGAGATAGAGCTATAATTTTTTTTCGACAGCATTTGTTATGTTTGCACGCAGATCAAGTTTGTTTAAAATTTTTGCCACGCCCACTTCCGCCCCCGCAAATCAAAAAAATCGAATAACAAGCGTAATTTTAAAGCTAGAGTTACGAATTTTGGTATATACAATAATTGAAAATTTTGTTGCGATCAGATAAAAATTGTGGAAGTTATTAAAGAAATACTTTTGTATGGGCAAAAACGCCTACTTACTAGGGGTCTGAGTTGCTTTGGCCGACAATCTGGTACATTGTACCGTCTATGGTATATTTTGAATGGTGTACTATATCGATATACCAAACATATCATTTGGTATATTTTTAGTATTTTCGGTATATTTTGAAAATGATACCGCAATATTTTGCCTTTATTAAAAATGGGTAGCGGGTATCTCAACTTTCTTACTTGTTTAAATTCAATGACTAGTATTTGATTGCACCCACGAGTAGTCGGTCCATTTGATATTTAACATATATATAATTGGAAGTCGACCATTAACTCATGCCATTATTGAATAATTCATTAATCTAACTGACTTAAGACTGAATTGAATATATATAAGTACTTATAATAATACCATCAACACACATGCACTTTCATTACTTTGAATGTAGAAAGAAAATTCATACAATTCTTGCTTTGAATTTAAATATATATAGGCTACATTTTGTCAATGATATCTATTGCAGAATTCTTTCTCACACAATTCAATTCTTACAAATCTTCTGTAAATTTAAAATGTGCGTTAATTATAAGAAATTTCTTATTCTCTGTAAACCAAGATGTTGCTACTAGATAGTCCCCAGTTGGTAATACGAGGCCCAATAACTCTGGTCTTAGGTAACATCCTTTAACTATTAGATCACCCTGGAAAAGAAAGGAAGAATATGCTTCGGAATAAATGCGTACACACTAAAAAAAAAACACTTACCACAAAGGGGCACGTATGATTAATATTTGTGAAATCTCTGAACATGCGATATAACATGATAGCAAACGGATTATATGCTCTCTTGAGGAATAGACATGCATCCCAAGATGTCTTAACTAGCCAAGGTTTATAACCATTTTCTCTTTTAAACACTTGAAATTCAACCATTGCTTTTTCAATTGGATGTAATGCTGTCACTCTCAAATTAAAGACCGTTTTATTCCGATTAATCGCACGTAGTCGACATTGATTTATGATAATCCACGATTTGTTATATGACTCACAAACTGCATTTGTAAATTTAAATACAACAGATTCCTACAAGAAAACGATCCATGAAAATATCCTTATAGTACATTTTTTTCGTAAATTACGCTTACATTGTAACTTATCCAAATAAGTAAAATTCCACACACGAAAAACCTCCTTTGCATGTTAGCGTATTCAAACCTTCTACTTAAATCAATGACCAATATTTGTTGAAAACTTTCCTAGATGGTCCATTTGACAATATAATTTGAAACCAACCATCAAATCAAACAATTATTGAATAACTCTTTGCAATTGATCTATTCTTTTTGTTCGGTACTTTTACAACATTTAGAGTAATCACTTTCAAAATTAGTAGACAATCTCTAAGAACTCTTAATAGAATGAGGAATTCATAAATCTTCTGTAAATCCAAAATATAAATTTGTTTTTAGTTGTCTTATGTAATCTGACAATCAAATTATTTTCAATAACTAATCACCAGTCAGCAGTCGCAATAGCTCTGAACGTACATATATAACACCCTTAAACTATTTGATCATCCTGAAATAAAATATATATGTAAAGCTAACCATAAGAGGAATCGGGTGATAAAGATTGATTATATGATTTCTTGACAAAAAAATCACCGTGAATTTCAAAAAAACAAGGGCTTGTAACCATTAGCTCTTTTAATAAGTTGAACTTTAACAACAATAATATTACATTTAAGTCTTGATTATATAGAATAAGAAAAATTTTATAAATTCTGTGACTAATATTTATTTGTTCATTCGAGTAGTCTGGCCATTTTACATTTAATATACAAATATATAATTAGAAATCGACCATTAACTCATGCCATTATTGAATAATTCTTTAATCTAACTGACGTAATACTGAAATAAATATATATAAGTAAATAAGTACGTATATAACTTATGTTATTAGTATCAACACACATGTTCTATATAAAAGGTTTTTCCAGAAATTTAAATGTAGCAGAAAGATACATGATAAAGAATTATTGATTTGAACAAGATTATATATAGGTTTTATTTCGATATCTCCTGTCACTTACTTTATTGTACAAATATGTTTTCAAAAATCTTCTGTAAATTTAAAATGTCCGTCAATTATAAGAAATTTCTTATTTTCTGTATACCAAGATGTTGCTACTAGATAATCCCCAGTTGGTAAAACGAGGCCCAATAACTGAGGTCGTAGGTAAAATCCTTTAACAATTATATCCCCCTGAAAATAAGAAAATGCTTCGGAATAAATGCGTACAAACTCAACGAAAAATCTTACCACATAGGGGCACGTATGATTAATATTAGAGAAAACCCTGAACATGCGATATAACATAATAGCAAATGGATTATGTGCTTTCTTGAGGAATAGACATGCATCCCAAGATGCCACGGCTTATAACCATTTTCTCTTTTAAACACTTGAAATTCAACCATTGCTTTTTCAATTGGATGTACTGCTGTCAATTTCAAATTAAAGACCGTCTTATTCCGATTAATCGCGCGTAGCATTGATTTACGATAATACAGGATTCATTATAGGACTCACAAACTGCATTTGTAAATTTGATTCAGATTCCTACAAGAAAATAATCCATGAAAATGTCCTAATACTAAATTTATTTTAGAAGTCAAACTCACATTGTAACTGATACAAATAAGTAAAATTCCACACACGAAAAACTTTTTTGCATGTTAGCGTATTTGAGCTTTCTACTTAAATCAATGACCAATATTTATATTAAAACTCGGCTGGATGGTCTATTTGACAATATAATTTGGAAGCATCCATCAACTCATACAATTATTGAAAAATAATCTTTAATCTGTTTGACATAAGAGAGACCAATCAAACTGTATTTATAATAAATTTAAGAACTCCAGTTCTATCCAGTTTTGACAGATAGCAATGCAAATAATCATTTCTTTTCGATCGGGGCTATTAAATCAATTCCAATAAATAATCTCCATTTGGAAAAGGCAGACGAAATAGCTAGCCCTAAAAAAAAACCATAATTGGTCCATTTCACAATATAATTTGAAGATATACATATATACTCGTATATATTTTATCGAGTTAAAGATCACTTCCTCTGTAAGAAATAAGTTATAAAAAATTTTCTGTAAATTTAAAATATGCGTTAATCATAATCAATTTCTTTTTATCAATAAACCAAGTTAATGTAGCTAGATAATCCCCAGTTGGTAAAACGAGGCCCAATAATTCAGGCCGAAGGTAAAAGCCTTCAAGCATTAGATCACCCTGGAAAGGAAAGAAAAACATAAGTTTGAGAGATATCCAGTACCCATTTTTAATAAATCCTACCATACCATACCATAGTATACCAAAACTATACCGCATAAACAACTAAGACCCGATTGCATAATGTGTTTTTTGGCGCACAAAAGTATTTCTTAAGTAACTTCGATAAATTTCAAATTTTGAGGAATCTTAAATATTGTAATTATAATTTGATGTACCAAAAACTTCGAAATTACGATTGTTATTTAATTTAGTCGATTGACGAGGGAGGAAGTAGGAGTGGCTTATTAAAAAAAATTCAAAAATTTAAAAAATCCAGTCCTTTATACGGACAGACAGAGGGACGGACAGACGGCTATATACGGAGGCACAAAGTTATAACTTACCACATAGGGGCACGAATGATTAAAGTTTGAGAAATCCTTAAACAGGCGATAAATAATAATTGCAAAGGGATTATGTGCTTTCTTGAGGAATAGACATGCATCCCAAGATGTCTTCACTAGCCATGGCTTGTAACCATTTTCTCTTTTGAACACTTGAAATCCAATCCAACAATTTGTAATTGGTTGTAATGTTGTCATATTTAAGTTAAAGACCGTTTTATTCCGATTAATTGCTCGCAGTCGACATTGATTAATGACAACATGTGATTTGTTTAAGGACTCACAAACTGCATTTGTAAATTTGAAAACGACAGATTCCTGCAAGAAAAAAATGCATGAAAGTGTTATTATACTAAATTTATTTCGGACGTTAAACTTACATTGAAACTCATCCAAATAAGTAAAATTCCACACAGAGCAAACCTCCTTTGCATGTTGGCGAATTTGAATCTTTTATTCAAACCAATGGCTAATATTTGTTTCAACGCTCAAATACTCGGTCGATTAAGCAATATAATTTGAAATATAAAGCATTTTCGTTTGGTACTTTTACATTATTTCAAGCAATTACTTTGCTATATTTATATTTGCTACAATTAAAAACCACTTAACACTACTGTCTAACACTGTAAAATAACATGAACCTATAATTTAGAGGTATTTTAAAAAATTTATTCGGACTGACTGACCCGTTTACAAAATGACGAACAACTTCTTGAAGAACTTATTCTTTGAATACATTTGAATGAACTTAAATCCCAATTTTACAAATCTTCTACAGATTCAAAAAATTTGTGTTAAGCTGTTTTTTGGTATATATAAGTAATCACCAGTTGGGAAAATGAGACCCATTATCTCAGGCCGTAGGTAAAATCCACATAGTATTTCATCAACCTGAAAACGATATACTTCAAAATATATATGAAGATGTGAACCTACTATATAAGGACAGGATTCATTAAGATTGGAAAATTTCTTAAATTGTCAGTAAAATAAAATATCGACAATCATCGACAAATCGACAATCATCTACAATCATATTAAAAAGCCAGGGCTTGCAGCCATTAGCTCTCTTGAAAAGCTGAACATCACCCAAAATTGTATTTAAGCATTAACCAATATTTATTTTAAAACTTTCCTAGATGATCCATTTGACAATATAATTTGCAAGCAACCATCAACTCGTACAATTATTGAACAATAATTTTTAATCCGTTTGACATAAGAGAGACCAATCCAACTGTATTTATAATAAATCTAAAAACTCCAGTAATATCCAGTTTTGACATTGCAATTAATCAATTTTTTCGATCGGGGCTATTAAATCAATTCCAATAAATAACAAGTAAGAAAGCTACAGTCGAGTGTACCCGACTGTGAGATACCCGCTACCCATTTTGAATAAAAGAAATGTATTTTGCGGTATTTTTCTCAAAAAATACCGAATATAATGCAAAAATGCTAAAAAAAAATATGCCAAATGGTATATTTGGTATATCGATATAGTACCGCATTCAAAATATACCATAGACGTTACAATATACCAGATTTGTCGGCCAAAGCAACTCAGACCCCTAGTAAGTAGGCGTTTTGCCCATACAAAAGTATTTCTTTAATAACTTCCACAATTTCTATCTGATCGCAACCAAATTTTCAGGAATCATAATAACTATAGTAGTTATTGTATATACTAAAATTCACAACTCTATCTTTAAAATTACGCTTGTTATTCGTTTTTTTGATTTGTGGGGGCGGAAGTAGGCGTGGCAAAAATTTGAAACAAACTTGATCTGCATGCAAACATAACAAATGCTGTCGAAAAAAAAATTATTATTATAAAAATTATAGCTCTATCTCTTATAGTCTCTGAGATCCAGTGTTTCAAACGGACAGACTGACAGACGGACATGGCTAGATCGTCTCGGCTGTTGACACTGATCAAGAATATATATACTTTATAGGGTCGGAGATGCCTCCTTCTACCTGTTACATACATTTCCTGCCGGCACAAAGTTATAATACCCTTCTACCCTATGGGTAGCGGGTATAATCACCATTTGGAAAAGGCAGACGAGATAGCTAACCCTGAAAAACCATAATTGGTGAATTTTTCAATATAATTTGATGATATCATTATTATTATACTCGTATATATATTATTCAGTTGAAGATCACTTCCTCTGTAACAAATAAGTTATAACAAATCTTCTGTAAATTTAAAATATCCGTTAATCATAAGCAGTTTCTTTTTATCAATAAACCAAGTTGTTGTAGCTAGATAATCCCCAGTTGGTAAAACGAGGCCCAATAATTCAGGCCGAAGGTAAAAGCCTTCAAGTATTACATCACCCTAAAAGGAAGAATATGCTTCAGAAGAAATTCAAATAACATAAGTTAGAGAGATATCCGTTACCTATTTTTAATAAAACCATAGTCTACCATTCCATACCATAGTATACCAAAACTATACCGCAAAAATACTTATGTAAATATACCAAAGGCTATATTTGGTATACTACTACAATTTACATTTTAAATATTATATATGTATAGATTACAGAACATATCAGATTGTCAGCCAAAACATCTCAGACCCGATTGCATAATGTGTTTTTTGGCAGACAAAAGTATTTCTTAAGTAACTTCGATAAATTTCAAATTTTGAGGAATCTTAAATATTGTAATTATAATTTGATGTACCAAAAACTTCGAAATTACGATTGTTATTTAATTTCGTCGATTTACGAGGGAGGAAGTAGGAGTGGTATATTAAAAAAAAATTCAAAAATTACAAAAATACAGTCTTTCATACGAACAGACAGAGGGACGGACAGACGGCTATATACGGCTATAGGATGTTGACGCTGATCATGAATATATAAACTTTATGAAGTAGGACATGAGCCTTTTTGCCGATTACACAAAATTCTGGAGGTATAATACCCTTCTATATAAAAACTTACCACATATGGGCACGAATGATTAAAGTTTGAGAAATCTTTGAACTGGCGATAAATAATAATTGCAAACGGATTATATGCTTTCTTCAAAAATCGACATGCATCCCAAGATGACTTCATTAGCCATGGCTTGTAACCATTTTCTCTTTTGAACATTTGAAATTCAATCCAACAATTTGTAACTGGTTGAAATGCTGTCATATTTAAGTTAAAGACCGTTTTATTCCGATTAATTGCTCGCAATCGACATTGATTAATGACCATCCGTGATTTGTTTAAGGACTCACAAAAAAAATTTGTAAATTTAAATACGACAGATTCCTGTAAGAAAAAAGTGTTATTATAGTTAATTTATTTTGGAAGTTAAACTTACATTGAAACTCATCCAAATGAGTAAAAATCCACACAGAATAAACCTCCTTTCCATGTTGGCGAACTTGAATTTTTTATTCAAACCAATGGCATATATTTATTCTAACACTCAAATACTCGGTCGGTTAAACAATATAGTGTGGAATCAAATATAAAGCATTTTCGTTTGGTACTTTTACAATATTTCAAACAATTACTTTAAAGTATATTTGCTGCAATTAAAATCAACTACTGTCTTACACTGTAAAATTACACCAACTTCTAATTTAGAGGTATTTTAATAAATTTATTCTGACGTTCAGTTAATCAGTTTTAACGCACAACCCAAATAATAAATATAAAATTAAGCAACGTTTATAAAAATCTGTAGCATTATTGGAACAGATAATCCCCAGTTGGTAACTATTAGATCACCCTGAAAATCAAAGCATACAAACTCAAAGAAAAATGTTACCACATAAGTACGCATAACATAAAAGCGAATGGATTATACGCTTTCTTAAAAAATTGAGACGCATCTCAAGATGTCTTAACTAGCCATTTTATCTTTTGAACACTTGAAATTCAACCATTGCATGCTGTCAATTCAAATTAAAGACCGCCTTATTCCGATGTTGATTTACGATAATACAGGATTTGTTATATGACTCACAAACTGGATTTGTAAATTTAAATACGACAAATGTTTACAAGAAACTAATGGAGGAAAATGTCTTTATACTGAATTTATTTTAGAAGTCAAACTCATATTGTAACTGATACAAATAAGTATAATTCCACACACGAAAAAACTCCTTTGCATGAGCGTATTCGAACCTTCTACTCAAATCAATGACCAATGTCCATTTGACAGTATAATTTGGAAGCAACCATCAACTCATACAATTATTGAATAATAATCTTTAATCTGTTTGACATAAGAGAGACCAATCAAACTGTATTTATAATAAATTTAAGAACTCCAACAGTATCCATTTTTGACATTGCAATTAATCAATTTTTTTCGAACGGGGCTATTAAATCAATTCCAATAAATAATCACCATTTGGAAAAGGCAGACGAGATAGCTAACCCTGAAAAACCATAATTGGTCAATTTCACAATATAATTTGAAGATATTTGTATATACTCGTATATATTTTATCGAGTTGAAGATCACTTCCTCTGTAACAAATAAGTTATAACAAATCTTCTGTAAATTTAAAATATGTGTTAGTCATAAGCATTTTCTTTTTATCAATAAACCAAGTTAGATAAGCTAGATAATCCCCAGTTGGTAAAACGAGGCCCAATAATTCAGGCCGAAGGTAAAAGCCTTCAAGTATTAGATCACCCTGGAAATGAAAGGAAAACATAAGTTTGAGAGATATCCAGTACCTAATAAATCCGACCATACGTATGGTATGCATACCATACCATAGTATACCAAAACTATACCGCAAAAATACTTAAATATACCGAAGGCTATATTTGGTATATCGTTATAGAACTACATTTTAAGTATATGGATTACAGAACATATCAGATTGTCAGCTAAAACAACTAAGACCCGATTGCAATATACGTTTTTTGGCACACAAAATTATTTCTTACAAATTTCAAATTTTCAAGAATCTTAAATACTATAATTATTATTTAATATACCAAAAACTTTCGATTTACTATTGTTATTCAATTTCGTCGATTTACGGGGATGATAGTAGGAGAGGCAAAATAAAAAAAATATTCAAATTATTACAGCTCTATCTCTTATAGTCCCTGTCTTATAGGCTTACAGGACAGACGGCTATATCGTCTCGGTTGTTGACGCTGATCAGAAAAATATACATTCTTTATGAAATCGGAGATGACTCTTTCTGCCTGTTACACACATTTCTTGGAGGCACAAAGTTATAACACCCTTCTACCCAATGGGTAGCGCGTATAAAAACTTACCACATAGGGGCACGAATGATTAAAGTTTGAGAAATCCTTGAACTGGCGATAAATAATAATTGCAAACGGATTATATGCTTTTTTCATAAATCGACATGCATCCCAAGATGTCTTCATTAGCCATGGCTTGTAACCATTTTCTCTTTTGAACACTTGAAATCTAAGCCAACAATTTGTTATTGGTTGTAATGCTGTCATATTTAAGTTAAAGACCGTTTTATTCCGATTAATTGCTCGCAGTCGACATTGATTAATGACAACATGCGATTTGTTCAAGGACTCACAAACTGCATTTGTAAATTTCAAAACGACAGATTCCTGCAAGAAAAAAATGCATTAAAGTGATATTACGAGTATACAAATTTTTTTCGGACGTTAAACTTACATTGAAACTCATCCAAATAAGTAAAATTCCACACAGAAAAAACCTCCTTTGTATGTTGGCGTACTTGAATCTTTTATTGAAACCAATGTCTAATATTTAATTTAACACTCAAATACTCGGTCGATTAAACAATATAATTTGAAATCAAATATGAAGCATTTTCGTTTGGTACTTTTACAATATTTCAAACAATTACTTTAAAATATATTTACTGCAATTAAAAACCACTTAACACTACTGTCTAACACTGTAAAATAACATCAACTTCTAATTTAGAGGTATTTTAATAAATTTAGTCTGACTGACTGAACTTTTAACGCAGAACCCAAATAATAAATATAAAATTAAGCAACGTTTATAAAAATGTGTTCCATCCCAAGATGCATGAATGAGCAAGGGCTTGTTCATCGGATAGGAATTGTAATAATCAAATAAAAATAGTCATTAAACGGTCGATATATGTTTTTTACATCAATTGCAAAAATCTAAAATAATCTTGGTCTATGACATTAACAAATGACGAAAAAAAAATGAGAATGTGACAGTTAAAAGCTTTGAGATACCCACAAGCACAAGCGGCACAATTATAAAACAAGTAAGAAAGTTACAGTCGAGTGTGCTCGACAGTAAGATACCATCTACCCACTTTTAATAAAGGCAAAATATTGCGGTATAATTTTCAAAATATACCGAAAATACTTCAAAATACTAAAAAAATGCCAAATGGTATGTTTGGTATATCGGTACACCATTCAAAATATACCATAGACGGCACAATATCAGATTGTCGGCCAAAGCAACTCAGACCCCTAGTAAGTAGGCGTTTTTGCCCATTCAAAAGTATTTCTTTAATAACTTCCACAATTTTTATCTGATCGCAACCAAATTTTCAGGAATCATAACTACTATAGTAATTATAACAATATATACCAGAATTCGCAACACTAGCTTTAAAATAAGGCTTCTTATTCGATTTTTTTGATTTGCGGGGGCGGAAGTGGGCGTGGCAAAAATTTGAAACAAACTTGATCTGCGTGCAAACATAACAAATGTTGTCGAAAATAAATTATAGCTCTATCTCTTATAGTCTCTGAGATCCAGTGTTTCATACGGACAGACGGACAGACACACAGGCACACAGACGGACATGGCTTTATCGTCTCGGCTGTTGACGCTGATCAAGAATATATATACTTTATAGGGTCGGAGATGCCTCCTTCTACCTGTTACATACATTTCCTGCCGGCACAAAGTTATAATTTCCTTGTAGCGGGTATAAATATACTAAACAATATATGAAACAATAAAAAAAAAACTGAAAGGCAAATTTGGTACAACAATATATAATTACATTTAAAATATCCCGCAGAGAACAAAATATACCAGATTGTCTGAAGCCATTAAGCCTTTTGGTTTTTGCCATATTACATTTATTGATCACTTCTTTTTGACTGGTCGCACCCAAATTCTGGAACCACAAATAATATTGTTATTATCAAATATTAGTTATTTTAAGCAAGAATACATATGTATATGCTTTATACAGTAGAAGATGGCGCCAAATAATTTATAATAAATCCTCTGTAAATATAGCATATGCGTTAATCATAAGCAGTTTCTTTTTATCAATGAACCAAGACGTTGTTATTAGATAGTCTCCACTTGGTGGAACGAGGCCCAATAATTCAGGTCGAAGGTAAAATCCTTCAACTATTATATCACCCTATAAAAAATTCAATTTTTAAGAATGAATGCGGTCCTACTAGAATAAAAACTTACCACATAGGGACACGTATGATTAAGATTTGAGAATTCCTTGAACAACTTAGCGAAGATAATAGCAAACGGATTATACGCTTTCCTGAGAAATTGACATGCATCCCAAGATGTCTTCACTAGCCACGGTTTGTAACCATTTTCTCTTTTGAACACTTGAAATCCAACCAAACAATTTGTAATTGGTTGTAATGCTGACATTTTTAAGTTAAGTACCGTCTTATTTCGATTAATTGCACGCAGCCGACATTGATTTATGACAATAAACGATTTGTTCAAGGACTCGCAAACTAAATTTGTAAATTTAAAAACGACAGACCCCTGCATGAAAAAATCCATGAAAATGTTGTTAAACTTAATTTATTTGGGAAGTAAACTTACATTGCAACTTATCCAAATAAGTAAAATTCCACACAGAATAAACCTCCTTTGCATGTTGGCGTACTTGAATCTTTTATTGAAACCAATGGCTAATATTTGTTTTAACGCTCAAATACTCGGTCGATTGAACAATATAATTTAAAATCAATTATAAAGCATTTTCGTTTGGTACTTTTACATTATTTCAAGCAATTACTTTGCTATATTTATATTTGCTATAATTAAAAACCACTTAACACTACTGTCTAACACTGTAAAAGAACATGAACCTCTAATTTAGAGGTATTTTAAAAAATTTATTCGGACTGACTGAACTTTTAACGCACAACCCAAATAATAAATATAAAATTTAGCAACGTTTTTAAAAATATGTTCCATTATATTATTGGCTAAGACGTTTACAAAACAACGAACAACTTCTTGAAGAACTTATTCTTTGAATACATTTGAATGAACTTAAAATCCCAATTTTACAAATTTTCTACAAATACAAAATACACATTTGTGTTAAGCTGTTTTTGGGTATCCAAACCAAAGTCAATAAGTAATCACCAGTTGGGAAAATGAGACCCATTATCTCAGGTCGCAGGTAAAATCCACATAGTATTTCATCACCCTGAAAACTATATACTTCGAAATATATATGAAGATGTGAATATTAAGATTGAATAATTTCATAAATTGTCTGTAAAATAAAATAGCCCATGGATTATGTTATATGACTTTATGTCAAATCGACAATCATCTACAATCATATTAAAAAGCCAGGGCTTGCAGCCATTAGCTCTCTTGAAAAGCTGAACATCACTCAAAATTATATTTAAGCATTGACCAATATTTATTTTAAAACTTTCCTAGATGATCCATTTGACAATATAATTTGCAAGCAACCATCAACTCATACAATTATTGAACAATAATCTTTAATCTGTTTGACATAAGAAAGACCAATCCAACTGTATTTATAATAAATTTAAAAACTCCAGTACTATCCAGTTTTGACATTGCAATTAATCAATTTTTTCAATCGGGGCTATTAAATCAATTCCAACAAATAATCACCATTTGGAAAAGGCAGACGAGATAGCTAACCCTGAAAAACCATAATTGGTGAATTTTACAATATAATTTGATGATATTATTATTATTATTCTCGTATATATATTATTGAGTTGAAGATCACTTCCTCTGTAACAAATAAGTTATAACAAATCTTCAGTAAATTTAAAATATGTGTTAGTCATAAGCATTTTCTTTTTATCAATAAACCAAGTTATTGTAGCTAGATAATCCCCAGTTGGTAAAAACGAGGCCCAATAATTCAGGCCGAAGGTAAAAGCCTTCAAGTATTAGATCACCCTGGAAAGGAAAGGAAAACATAAGTTTGAGAGATACCCAATACCTATTTTTAATAAATCATACCATACCATACCATAGTATACCAAAACTATACCGCAAAAATACTTAAATATTCCGAAGGCTATATTTGGTATATCGATATAGAACTACATTTTAAATATATGGATTACAGAACATATCAGATTGTCAGCTAAAACAACTAAGACCCGATTGCAATATACGTTTTTTGGCACACAAAATTATTTCTTACAAATTTCAAATTTTCAAGAATCTTAAATACTGTAATTATTATTTAATATACCAAAAACTTTCAATTTACTTTAGTAATTCAATTTCGTCGCAAAATAAAAACAAGTAAGAAAGTTACAGTCGAGTGTGCTCGACTGTGAGATACCCGCTACCCATTTTTAATAAAGGCAAAATATTGCGGAATTAATTTCAAAATATAACGAAAATACTAAAAATATACCAAATGGTATTTTTGTTATATCGATAAAGTACACCATTAAAAATATACCATAGACGGCACAATATACCAGATAGTAAGTAGGCGTTTTTGCCCATACAAAAGTATTTCTTCAATAACTTCCACAATTTTTATCTGAACGCAACTAAATTTTCAGAAATCATAACTAATATAGTAATTATAACAATATATACCAAAATTCTCAACTCTAGCTTTAAAATTACGCTTGTCATTCGATTTTTTGGATTTGCGGGGGCGGAAGTGGGCGTGGCAAAATTTTTAAACAAACTTGATCTCCGTGGAAAGATAACAAATGCTGTTGAAAAAAAATTATAGCTCTATCTCTTATAGTGTCTGAGATCTAGGTGTTCATACGGACGGACGGACAGACACACAGACGGACAGACACACAGACGGACAGACGGACATGGCTAGATCGTCTCGTTGTTGACGCTGATATATATACTTTATAGGGTCGGAGATGCCTCCTTCTATCTGTTTAATACATTTCCTGCCGGCACAAATTTATAATACCCTTCTACCCTATGGGTAGCGGGTATAAAAATATTCAAATATTACAGTTCTATCTCTTATAGTCCCTGTGATCCAGGCTTACATACGGACAGACGGCTATATCGTCTCGGCTGTTGACGCTGATCATGAATATACATTCTGTATGAATTCGGAGATGACTCTTTCTGCCGGTTACACACATTTCTTGGAGACACAAAGTTATAACACCCTTCTACCCAATGGGTAGCGCGTATAAAAACTTACCACATAGGGGCACGAATGATTAAAATTTGAGAAATCCTTGAACTGGCGATAAATAATAATTGCAAACGGATTATATGCTTTTTTCATAAATCGACATGCATCCCAAGATGTCTTCATTAGCCATGGCTTGTAACCATTTTCTCTTTTGAACACTTGAAATCTAAGCCAACAATTTGTAATTGGTTGTAATGCTGTCATATTTAAGTTAAAGACCGTTTTATTCCGATTAATTGCTCGCAGTCGACATTGATTAATGACAACATGTGATTTGTTTAAGGACTCACAAACTGCATTTGTAAATTTGAAAACGACAGATTCCTGCAGAAAAAAAAATGCATTAAAGTGATATTACGAGTATACAAATTTTTTTCGGACGTTAAACTTACATTGAAACTCAACCAAATAAGTAAAATTCCACACAGAATAAACCTCCTTTGCATGTTGGCGAACTTGAATCTTTTATTGAAACCAATGGCTAATATTTATTTTAACGCTCAAATACTCGGTCGGTTAAACAATATAATGTGGAATCAAATATAAAGCATTTTCGTTTGGTACTTTTACAACATTTCAAACAATTACTTTAAAATATATTTGCTGCAATTAAAAACCATTACTGTCTAACACTGTAAAATTACATCAACTTCTAATTTAGAGGTATTTTAACGCACAACCCAAACAATAAATATAAAATTAAACAACGTTTATAAAAATCTATTCCATTAGAATATTGAATTGTTTATAGAATAAAATAGTCCATGGATTATCTAATATGACATTTTGTTAAATCGATAAACATCCACAGTCATATTATGTAGCCAGGGCTAATAGCAATTAGCTCTCTTGAACAGCTGAACATCACCCAAAATATTATTACATGAATGATGTATTGTTATATTTAAATTCAATACACTGTTATTGTGGGTAATAGCCCGTAATCGACATTCATTTAGAATAAGCCATGATTTGTTTTAGAACTCACAAACTGCATTTGTAAATTTTAATTCCAAAGTATTCTGAAACTGGTTAAAGTTAAAATTCACTTAGTCACAAATAAACTTACATTATAACTCATCTTGTGTGTTATCCAAATGAACAAAATTGCAAACGCAAAAAGACTCCTTTGCATCATGACATCTAAAAATATTATATTTAAATGCACAAATAACAGGTTTAAATTTAACATTTCGAGTAGTCGGTCCATAAGAGTATACTCGACATACAATACGGAAAACAATACATACCAGATTGTCAACTTAAGCCCCCCTTGGTTTTTGACATATTACATTTCTTTTTTCTGATCGCACCCCAATACTCAAATCAAATATATTATATATTTTATTATCAAAGTTAAACACATACATTTATGCTTTATGTAGTTGGAGATGCCTCTTTTTTTACAAAATATTTATATTAAATTTTCTGTAAATTGGAAATATCCGTTAATTATAAGCAGTTTCTTTTGGTCAATGATCCAAGATGTTTTCGCTAGATAATTCCCAGTTGGTAAAACTAGGCCCAATATTTCAGGTCGAAGGTAAAAGCCTTCAATTATTATATCACCCTGAAAGAAACATTTTTTCATAATGAAGGCTTACTTAGTAAAAAACTTACCACATAGGGACACGTATGATTAAGATTTTAGAATTCCTTGAACAACTTAGCGAAGATAATAGCAAACGGATTATATGCTTTCCTGGTAAATTGACATGCATCCCAAGATGTTTTAACTAGCCACGGTTTGTAACCATTTTCTCTTTTGAACATTTGAAATTCAACCAAACAATTTGCAATTGGATGTAATGCTGACATTTTTAAGTTAAGTACCGTCTTATTTCGATTAATTGCACGCAGCCGACATTGATTTATGACAATAAACGATTTGTTTAAGGACTCGCATTCTAAATTTGTAAATTTGAAAACGACAGACTCCTAGAAGATCCAATCCATGAAAGTGATATTATACTAAATTTATTTTGAAAGTTAAACTTACATTATAACTTATACAAATAAGTATAATTCCACACAAAATAAACCACCTTTGCATGTTGACGTACTTGAACTTTATGTTGAATCTAATAAAAAAAACCAAATGTTAAAAATCTTCCACAGATGCAAAATACATATTTGTATAAATCTCTTTTTTTTAAGCTATTATATTATCCAACCCAATGTGAATATGTAATTACCCTTTGGAAAAATAAGGCCCATTAACTTAGGTCGCTGATAAAACCCACTTAGAATTTAATCACCCTTAAAAAATATATTTCAAAATATTTTAAACGAATTTAAGTTTTATTTTTATGCATCTCTTTCTACTCACACTTGGGAGCTCTGAGCTTAGTAGCTCTGGGCTTTCTTCTTGATGTGGTATCAGAAAAATCAATAATACAGCCAAGAATTAAATGAAAATTCCAGTAAAATCCGTATAGTTATTATATTACAAATGTGCCTTAGTAGAATAGTTTGTTGAATGTCAGGAAATATTTAATAATATTATTACTTATGTCCATACTAAAGTTCATCAAATACTTTAGTTCATCTCCTTTTCATTAATATTCCAGAATCCTTAAATATAATTGATCTGAGGGTTAAACGAAGAAATAATCATAAAAAGTTTCAGATACATAAATCTGACATAGAGCCAGATTGACATGGTTATAAATATACTTTTGGTCTTTACATTAAATTGACTATAAGTTATACTAAATTTTCTGTAAAAGCAGCATATGCGCTAACAATGAACTGTTTGTTGTTATCAATAATCCACAATGTTGTTATTAGATAATCCCCAGTTGGTAAAACGAGACCCAATAATTCAGGTCGTAGATAAAATCCTTCAACAATTTGATCGCCCTGAAAAGAAACGACTGTTTCAGAACATTTGTGGAAATATATGTTCATACTAAAGCTCACCACATAGGGGCATGTATGATTAAAATTTGTGAAGTCCTTGATCATACGGTAAACCATAATAGCGAACGGATTATAAGCTTTCGATTTCTCGACATACATCCCAAGATGTCTTCACGAGCCATGGCTTGTAACCCTTTTTTATTTTTAAACACTTGAAATTCAACTAAACAATTTGTGGCTGGATGTAATACTGACATATTTATATTAAGGACCGTCGTCTTCCGATTAATTGCATGAATCGACATTTATTTATGACAAACCACAATTTGTTAAAGTGCTCGCAAACTACGAGTATATTTTTGAATTTAAATTCAAAAGCTTCCTGCAAGAAAAAAATCAATAAAAGTATTTTTTTATTTAAATTAAACTTACATTAAAAGTTATCTTGTGACTCATCAAAATGAGTAAAATTCCACACACAATAAATCTTCTTGTCATGTTGGCGTATTTAAGCCCATAAATAATATTGATTTTATGGCAAAGCTATCACTTGATCTCTTAACAAAAGTAAATACCCAAGCTAATGATATTATTATAGAATAAATCCAACTACGTTTTAATCTTTACATTTAATCTATTTGTCTCGATTAGTCCAAAAAAGGGAATAAGTAAAAAAAAATGCTTGATTTGTACTACATATGAGTATTCTATCTTTGCGACTTTTCCATATTCTTTGAGAGAGTAAATATGAGAAAGACCAGACTGTGAGAATATTTACATACATCAAATTTAAGATATTCAGCAGAAGTTCTTAAGGACAGTTATACTAAATGATAGATATGACTGAACAATAATATATACCGATATGCTTTATTGAGCTAAAGAAGTGTTACATACTTTTTCGGCTGCCAATAAGTTATAATAAATCTTCTGTGAATGTAGCATAGACGTTTACAATTAAATGCTTTTTGTGATCAATGAACCAAGTCGTTGCCACTAGATAATCCCCAGTTGGTAAGACTAGACCCAATAACTCAGGTCGCAGATAAAGCCCTTTAACTATTATATCACCCTGAAAGGAACAAAATGTTTTAAAATAAATGTGTACAAGCTAAAAAGTAAATCTTACCACATAGGGACACGTATGATTAATATTGGAAAATTCCTTGAACATCCGATAGAAGATAATAGCAAACGGATTATATGCTTTCTTGTGATATCGGCATGAATCCCATGATGTTTTTACAAGCCAAGGCTTGTAACCATTTTCTTTTTTGAACAATTGAAATTCAACAAATGCATTTGTAACTGGATGAAATGTTGTTAAATTTAAATTAAGAACCGTTCTATTGCGATTGATTGCACGCAGTCGGCAATTATTGACGATAATCCTCGATTTATTATAAGACTCACAAATTGCATTTGTGAATTTAAATACGACAGATTCCTGGAAGGAAAAAATTGTGTAGAAACTTTCATTATAATATAGAAAGTATGTAAAATAAACTTACATTATAACTTATTTTGTGAGTTATCCAAATAAGTATAATTCCCAGCACAATAAGTCTTCGTTGCATGTTGTTGAACTCCAAGTTTATATTGAAATAGATGAATAATATTTTTTAAGCCCTCCACTTAAAAAAATTAAGTTAAAAGGGTTTTAATATGTGTGTCAAAGTCGAAATATGCTTTTAAGTCAAAACAAGAAGTGTGCGACTCTATAAAGTATATTATTATTTATGTTATTCCGCCTACATTCGTCCGTCAGAGCACCCGATTTCGAAAATTTTAAAAGACATGTTCATATTAGACGCTATCCTGTGTATTTTTAATTTTTTTATGTCTAAAAATTTTATATACAAGATATTTTCGGTATAAGTTTTGTATAAAAATCCAGATTTAGTTTAGAAAAATCGAATCTGTTTTAATAAATATTAATCAGAAATGAACACTAGAAGTCAAGATTTAATATAATATATTGAAAAAGTGAAAAGTCTATTGCTGTCAACATTTGATGGTAACTTTCTTGCACGATTTAAACCACGAGTTATCGCTTTATTTCACTATAAGATTTAAACTGCAAATATGTAATTATTTAATAATTCTTTCACATGACATATTTTAAATATACTATATACTTTTTTAATTGACAGAACAGTTATTATTTATTATCATTCCTTTGAATATTTTGAAATATTTCAGTACTCAATGGTAGAACAATTAAGGGAATTCAACAGTTCGATACCCGGTAACCAGATATTAAAGAATTCTTGGTTTGATATCAAATTTAAGATCATTTATTCTAAGATAACTCTTACCGTGAACTAAAAAAAAGCTAAACTTACATTGTGAGTTATCCAAATAAGTAAAATTCCACACACAATAAACCTCACTTGCATGTTGGCGTACTTAAAGCAATGAATAATTTTTTGTTGTGTTATACTATTTTTTTGCGATCCTATTTCATCGCTCAATTGCACTACAAAATTGAAATTAACCCCAGAATCTGTTAGATCTGTTTTTAAATTTATTTTTAATCACTGTATAGACAGGAAAATAAAATAATAAAAATGTACTCTCGAGCATAACAAACGCAATTAGCTAATAATCAAACTATCATTCGTATTGTAATGCCGAATGCAGAAATATTTTGAGCATGCGTAGTTTACAAAATTTTATTCACAATTTTTTTTTAAATTTTCAAGTCTTACTATATTAAATCAAAAATTTATATATCTGTTATGTGTTAAAGTTGATGTCATGATGTATTGATGTCAAACTACTTATGGTAGTCAATTAATATCTACTGAATAATATTGAATGGGTACATAAATCAAATGAGTTGAATTTTATAATTGTAATAAAAAAAATACTATATTTTCTATAAACGTTAAGATAACTTTATTGAACTAGTAGTTGGCACTCAGTTATAATAAATCTTCTGTGAATGTAGCATAGATGTTTACAATTAAATGCTTTTTGTTATCAATGAACCAAGTCGTTGCCACTAGATAATCCCCAGTTGGTAAGACTAGACCCAATAACTCTGGTCGCAGATAAAGCCCTTCAACTATTAAATCACCCTGAAAGGAACAAAATGTTTTACAATAAATGTGTACAAGCTAAAAATAAAACTTACCACATAGGGGCACGTATGATTAATATTGGTAAATTCCTTGAACATACGATAGAACATAATAGCAAACGGATTATATGCTTTTTTGGCAAATCGACATGCATCCCATGATGTCTTCATTAGCCACGGTTTGTACCCATTTTCTCTTTTGAACACTTGAAATTCAACAAATGAATTCGAAATTGGATGTAAAACTGTGATATTTAAATTAAGAACCGTTCTATTTCGATTGATTGCTCGCAATCGGCAATTATTGACGATAATCCACGATTTATTTCGAGACTCACAAACTGCATTTGTGAATTTGAAAACGACAGATTCCTGCAAGAAAAAAACATTTATTGAAACGCTAAAAAAAGCATTGGCAGTTAAACTTACATTGTGAGTTATTTTGTGAGTTATCCAAATGAGTAAAATTCCACATACAACAAATCTCATTTGCATGTTGGCGTACTTAAAGCAATGAATAATTTTTTGATATGTTATACTATTTTTTACGAGCCAAAAACTATTTTTAATTTCATCGCTCAATTTCACTGCAAAATTGAAATTAACCCAAGAATCTGTTAAATCTGTTTTTAAATTGATTTTTAATCACTGTATAGACAGGAAAATAAAATAATAAAAATGTTCTCTCGAGCATAAAAAACGCAATTAGCTAGTTTACAAAATTTTATTCACATTTTTTTTTTTAAGTTTTCAAGTCTTACAATATTAAATCAAAAATTTATATATCTGTTATGTGTTAAAGTTGATGTCATGATGTAATGATGTCAAATTACTTATGGTATTCAATGAATATCTACTGAATCATATTGAATGCGTACATAAATCAAATAAGTTGAATTTTATAATTGTAATAATTAAAAAAAAAATAAATGTTTTGTTATATTAACATAAATATAGTTTTACTATATTTTCTATAAACGTTAAGATTACTTTACTGAACTAGTTGGCACTCAGTTATAATAAATCTTCTGTAAATGCAGCATAGGCGTTGACAATAAACTGTTTTTTGTTATCAACGAACCAAGTTGTTGCAGCTCGATAATCTCCAGTTGGTAAAACTACGCCCAATAACTCAGGTCTTAGATGAAATCCTTCAACTACCAAGTCGCCCTGGAATTAAATGACTGTGGTAATATATTTTCATACCAAAATAAAAAGCTTACCTCATAGGGACACGTATGATTAATATTTGTGAATTCCTTAAACATGCGATAGAAGAGAATAGCAAATGGATTATAAGCTTTCGTGAGAAATCGACATAGATCCCAAGATGTCTTAACGAGCCAGGGTTTGTAACCATTTTCTCTTTTGAACACTTGAAATTCAGCAAATATATTTGTAACTGGATGTAAAGCTGTGATATTTATATTAAGAACTGTTTTATTGCGATTAATTGCACGCAGTCGGCAATTATTTACAATAATCCACGATTTATTTCGAGACTCACAAACTGCATTTGTAAATTTAAATACGACAGATTCCTACAAGAAGATTTGTTTTTAATAATACAAATTTCTATTGGAATTTAAACTTACATTGTAAGTTATCTTGTGAGTTATCCAAATGAGTAAAATTCCACACAATATAAACGTCATTTGCATGTTGATGTACTAAAACCTTATATCGAAATCAATGAATAACATTTATTTTAAGCAAAATAATATAAGCCTACAAATATTATTCATTTTATCGCTCAATTTCACGACAAAATTGTAACTAACCAATACTAATTGTCAAGAATCTATAAACGCTTTAATCTTTATTTTTAATCAGTAATAAACAGTGAACTCAAATAATAGAAGTAAACTGTCGAGCATAACAAACGCAATTTGACTCTTTAGCATATTGGTGACATCGAAGGTAATATTCAAACTATTCAAAATTATTATCTAATGAAACTTTTCGAATTCATTGGTCCGATTGGTATAATTTTAAAATAATAATAATAATAACAATAATAAATAATTTTTAAATGTTTTTTTATATTCTTTATTTATTTACAATCTTTCTATCTAAAGATAATAAGTAAATTCTATGACGAAGAGAATGACAGAAAATTTTACATGTAGGGGATATTTACAAGAAATTGTGCCTAAGAAAATTGCCTAATCTAAACTAAATTCATTTATAAAGTTTACAAATCTTCAATAAACATAAAATAAACATTTGTAAAATACATTCTTTTTTTATCCAATATCCAAGTAATATTCAATAAATAATCACCAGTTGGAAAAGGCAAACGCATTAGCTCCGGTCGTAGATAAAAGCCTTCTAATATTGTATCACCCTAAGAAATTTAAATTGAGAATATATAGAAAGACTTGAATAATATGATGTTAAGCTTACCACATACGGACACGTATGATTAAGATTAGTAAATTCTTTAAATTGGCTGTAAATTAATGTAGCCCATGGATTGTATGTTTTCTTAAAAAACCGACACACATCCACTGTCATCTTAAGGAGCCAAGGCTTATAGCCATTTGCTCTCTTGAAAAATTGGACATCAGCGATTATATTGCTACACGGATGTATTATTGTAATATTTAAATTAAAGACTGTCCTGTTGCGGCTTTTTGCACGTAATCGACAATAATTTACAACAACCCAAGATTTGTTGTACGATTCGCAAACTACATTTGTAAATTTAGCTTGGGCGGCATCCTGCGAAAAAATGAAAATAATAATAAGAAAAAGATATAACAGTCCCCCAGCTTAAGTTAAACTTACATTATAACTAATTTTGTGAGTTATCCAAACGAGAAAAAGTCCAATAGCAATAACTCTGCTTTGCATGCTGGCAAATTCGAAACTAATATTGTAATTCATCAATATTATTTATTGTAAGCAACATAATTTGAAAACAATAAATTTTAAATTTACGCTATTATTTAGTAATTAATCTATTTATATACTATATGTATGGTCTCCACTGGATCGATAAATAATAGTCAGTTAATTATAAATGCGTTGAATACATTTATGTTTCTAAAAACTTTAAACTTTTTACAATTCATTTCGTAATTGTATCGATACGTAGATGACTTTTTGTAGTTTAACTTTTAATGTTTTTGGATGTGCCTGTTAAGTGAAGATTAAATGAAAAAGCCATATACGAGTATGTTAGAGTAATGAATTTGAAGACTAGTTGGTTTGATATACCAGCTAAATGGTAAGAACTGAAGGTTTCACATAGATTATCCAACAATTTAATCTTAAAATAGAGCGGATATTTTTATAACTGTTGATTTATAATAATCTGCAATAAATACTGCTTGGAAACAAATGACCATAAGTATGGTAATATTTCAATACTCACAACATAGTATTTAATTCAATTTTCAGTATATAAAAGGTATTTTTTAAATACTTATAAGTTTTTCGTTTCAGAGTATTTCTCTAAATCAACTTATGATTTACATTTTATGATTCTTATATTGATTTTTTTAGATTAGTCTTTTAAAGCAGAAAAGTACAAATTATTTTCTTGTTGTCATTTTAAATATTTTAACTAGCTACATTACTTTCGCAATTATTTTAAAAATGAATTCTAATTTTAATGTCGTTAATAACAAGCTTCATATGTGATTCGAAAAAACTCGACTGTAGGGTATAAAGAAACAGTTGACCATAGCAAAACAAGGCTGAGAGTAGCGTCGAGTTGATTACAGAGTAGAAACAATAATTAGCCCTCGCATCCCGCGAACTAATGATGCACAAATCAGCAGTTGACAACCCACGACAAGTCCCAACCCAGTTGATGATAGGAATTTGCTAAACCAACAACAACGGAGAGAACCGAGAAATGAACGAGAAATGGGCTGACAATGTGTTTTGTGCCCAGGTGCGAAGGAATTTAAAGTGATTCGGATTGGGATACTATAAACACGCCCAAACAAGATCATTAAGCGGTCACAACACTGGGCGACGAAATTGGACTTTGATTAAGAGCAAAGAAAAGCAAGGCGAGGCAAAGCATGGATGTGATCAGAGTTTGTGGGACATTAAAATGCACTTATCAACATGGAAGCCATGGAAGTCGAAGTCAAGGGCATAACGATAACTATAACTATAACTATATTTGGCCAATGCTATCAATCGTAATCAGACGCTGAATTGTGTGTGCGTGTGAGTGTGTGTGTGTGCGTGTGTGTGTGTGCCACAAGGCAATGCAGCTGCAGCAACGATGCGTGGCCAGAGATAAACTAAAAATAAACCAAATGCGTTGCAAGGCCTTGGCCAGGCCAAGCTGGACAAATGTGGCCCTTGGCCTTCACTCACCTTGAAATGCCGTTGGGGCACAAACACACACACACACACACAGTTGTGTGTGCGCCGCATTTTAAATCGGTTGCAACTGCAGTTGCATGAATGAGTAGCAACAACAACAACAACAATTGAACAATCAGAGAGCGTGCCTCCAGTTCGTGATCATGGCCTTGATCTCTGCCTCTTTGCCGTTGCCTTTAGCTGTAGCTTTAGCTGTAGTTACCTCTCGTGATAAGCCACAGTTTGGCCAAGCGACGTCCTAAGTGAGCCGTGTTGCAGATGCCAAGGCGGCACTACTCATTAAGCTGCATGCCACAATTAAGCAACGTTGACGCGTTAACGATGACAACAAGATGCAAGTGGACAAGCAATCAACTCAATAGTTATAGGAGTGGGGCAAGTTGCAACAGTAACAGCAACAGCGACAGCCAAAAGAATCAGAATCAGAACGTGTAGCAAAACGGCCGACGAGGGTGCTCGACTGTGAGATACCTGTAATGTATTTGTGTGTAGGATAGCACAAAAATATGAATGTCAATAATATGAAAAATGTTAAGGAAATATTCTCTTAGTTGCTAGCACTCCCTTCTTTTAGGTATTATATTATTTTGTATAATAATTAACATGTAAATAAATAAATAATAATATTCTCAAATATCAATCAGTATGTCTTTAGTAATAGTATACTAAAACTAAAGTTAATTCGTCTATATTACATATTATGATATTCCAACACTCCAAATATTAACGTTTATATGTTTTTGAAGTTAAATATTATATAAGAATTATAATATAATAAAAGATAAGTAGCTATAGAACTAAAAACTAAAGCATTTCATGCTTTGTTAACAAATTTGTGGTTTATTGTCTTACAATGTCTTGAAATGTTAAGACTTCTAAGAGTTAAATTGTATTATGAAGATTACGTTGAATTGAAAAATTGATGTAAAGTTTTTATATTAACAGATCAAGTTATGAGATGAGTTTCATGTTTTAGTTCTACTCTAAACAGCTTGAGTTTCTCTTTAAAGAGTAAGAAAGTTTTTCTCCAAATGCGAAAAATAATTGTATACTAATTTGAAAGATAAAGCTCGAAAAGTCAATGAGATCTACACAACCAAATAGAATGCCTCCTTAATATACTCCTTCTACTTCATGTATTCCCTAAGACATTCCAGTTTCCCACAAGCTTGCTACACCCTTTTGCTCTATTGCCTACCGGGTAGAACAAGACCCAGAACCTGTAACGGCATCATCAGAACGTCTCCCACTTTTGGCTGGGTATAAAAGGACGCGTTGTTGCCCAGCCAAAGACAGAATCAAATCACGAGGCGAGTGCCCTAGACACACAACTCTGTTCTAGACGTAGCGTTTCCATTTGCAACACCAACAACAAGATGCAACTTTTGATAGTGTTTGCCACCTGCTTGGCGCTGACCAATGGCCTGGCGCTCTATGCCAACTATCCGTATCTGTATACGGCCCAGGGATCAGCGTTGATTACGCCCACACAGCAGCAGTATCTCACCCAGGATGCATTGGGTCAGTACGCCTATGGCTATGCCGAGCCTCACTCCAGCAAGCAAGAGATTCGCGGTCTGGATGGCACCACACGTGGCACCTACAGCTATCGCGATGCCACCGGCAAGCTGCAGACTGTGGAGTACACAGCCGACGGTGAGGGTTTCCATGTCTCGGCCACCAACTTGCCACGTGCCGTGCAACCAATCGCAAGCGAAGGCCGAAGTGCCAATGATGTGGCTCCAGCTCCAGCTCCAGCTGCTGATGTTCCTGCTGATTCCATCGAGGTGGCCGCAGCTCGTCAATCGCATTTCGCCGCTCACGAAGAGGCGCGTCTGCGTCTCGCTCAAGCTCAACAGCAACAACAACAACAGTCAAGTCCATCCCAGCCAGAAGTTGAGTTGCCGCGTCCCGTTTCCGACACTGCCGAAGTGGCAGCTGCCAAGTCCAATCATCTGAAGCGAGTTGCATCCGAAACGCTGCGCAATGAGCTGCTCAGCGGCAATGCTGTCCCGGTTGCACGCAGCTCCCATGTCATTGTGCCGGTGCCTTCGGTCTATGGCTACACCGTGCCACGCTTCTACAGTCCACGCTTTTATTATTAAATTGAGTTTTTTTGTGAACATTCCTTTAGAGCAAAAATAAAACTGATTGGCACTGAGATTGTTTCAACTTTTCGATATTTATTTGTCGACTGAGGGAAGGTTTCCTCTCTGTAGAATATGACACAAGCCGAGGGCCTTGTCAGACAGTGATTTAGAAATAGTGTTAGTTTTAATTTTAATCATATGCAACCTTTTTAAATAATTTGGGGAGACAGTTCACGAGATTGTACTACCGGAACTAGAGAGTACTTTGTTAGGACCGATTTTTACTATTTAAAAATTAAAGTCAAGGCATCTTTTAAAACCAACAACGAAGGAAGAAAAGCAAACTGACTTTGAAAAATCGAATTTTCGGATTTTATTTATTAAATCCTTTGAAGGTTAAAGACACAATTTATTGCTAGGTTCCTTGCTTGAAACATTTTTACTCTAATAAGATCCACTTTTTTATTAAGGGGTAACGCTACTGAAGAATTCTCAAAAAAAACATATTTTTGATTAAAAAATAGTTGAACTATCTTGCTTTTACTTTTTCTTACTTTTAAATATAACATATGTTTTACAACATACCCTTATTTCATTAATTTACCCCAAATTCTTCTCTTCTAAAAAACATCCAAAAAGAAGGGTAATTGTTACCCCTTAGTTATTGTTTTAAGTACAAGAATCTTGAACTGAACACGTTGATTAAAATATGAAATTAAAAATATAGCAGTCGATATTCTGGGCCTTCTTTATTACCGATCTCTAACATATTGAGTTTTTAACAAAGGCATCTCAATTCTTATAATCTTTTAGGATTCCAAACGAAACTTTACTTGTACTATTGACTGTAGTAAAAAGTCTCTGCTAAGTGATTCGAAGTCTCTGTGTTTCTGTAGGAAGCTGATCGAAATTTCATAAATGCATTGCGAAGTTTTGATTTCAATTAAATTTAATAGCGGCATAAACAACGTGTATGCAAGCAACGATAAGTATGTATGAGGCATGTAACATGGGTAGCATGCCCCAAATGGTTCCTTGACCTCACGACGAAGACGTGCCACAAAACCTGGCCTGATTAAGTTCTTGGCTGCCGACGAGGAATGCCAGAGATGAAGGCGGGATGATGGTGGTGGGGGGATTCACTGACAGATGAAAACAAATTGCGGCTTTTGTGTAAAAATTTATGCTTAACTTGTTGAAATCGAGAAAATATTTATGTACAAACAGAGCAAGAGGAAGAGGCAAGCAACAGTTGAAGTCGCAGCTTGCAACTGCAACAATAAGTGAACAGGGAATATGAAAGTAAACTGGACGACCTTCCCGAGAACGCACGATATTTTGTTTTTTTGGCAACCGGCAACTGGCGACAGAGCCAAGGAGGCGCCTCGGTCAAGTCTGAGGCTGTGGTAATTGTGCTACTACTATAAAAGGGAGAACCGCCAGCAGAGGCAAGCACAGAGTTCTCTAGAGCGAGTACTAGAGTCGACGACACTAGCAGCGCCACACAAAAGGAAGCCCCATCATCATCATCATCACAATACAATACAAAAAACCATTCCAACTCAAGATGCAGTTCCTCAACGTCAATCTTTGCCTTTGCCTGTTAATTGTACCTTTGGTGCATGGCATCGCTTTGCTGGAATACGGCGCTCCACCAGCTGCCGGCACAATTAGTCAATACCACACCCAGGATGAGCATGGACAGTACACTTATGGCTACACAGCGCCTCTCTACTCCAAGCACGAGACACGTACTGCAGATGGCGTTACACATGGTTCGTATTCCTATGTGGATGCCACAGGGAAGCAGCAGACAGTCGACTACAAGGCTGACTCAACTGGCTTCCATGTCACGGCCAGCACTCTAGAGCAGCGACCCAATGAGGAGACACCCGAGGTGGCTGCGTTGCGTGCCCAGCACTTGGCGGCCCATGCAGAGGCCAAGCTGCGTCTTGCTGGCGATCAATCAACAAGGTCAACTTCTGTGCAGGATACACCCGAAGTGGCCGCCGCCAAGGTGGCGTTCTTCAAGCGCTTCGAGGCGGAAAAGAGACGCAATCAGCTGGCTAAATCAGCCCAGCAAATACTGCCCAACACCAACACAATACTCTCCCAGCCGATCTATGTCTATCAGCCAGCCAATGGTTTCATCTACAAGTACAATCATCTACTGCGTTCACCCGCCAGAGACTAATTGCCAACTGCTTGATTGATTGACTGGCTTACTAATTGATTGATTGATTGTTGTGTTTCGCTAGCTGGTGAGCAAATAAATAAGAATGTTTTTGAACGATTACTCTGCGATTCTTTTCATTGATTGACTGGGTGATTGAGAGATTAATTGGATTAGATTGAATGATTAGTTGCGGTTTTATCTGTTTGTTGAAGTATTATTTTTATTGATAATTGGCGGAATGATGAAATTATTAGTTGATTGACCTGACTAAGGATTGATTGTTGTGTTTTACTGTTTGTTGAGCAATATTTCTGCGCACTCACTCGCAATTACTCTGCGATTTTTTTTTTGATTGACTGGGTGATTGATTGATCAATTATTTATTCATTGTTGCTCTTTTCTGCCTGCTGAGCGTATGAATAAGAATGCTGTTCTTTTCAGTGGTGATTGATAGGTTGATTAAATTATTGGTTGATTGATTGATTGACTAACTTATTGATTGAGAAATTTATTGTTGTATTTCGCAGTTTGGCATGTTTCTGCATACTCAGTTGCGATTAGTTTATAACAATTTTCATTGATTGACTAGGTGATTGACTGATCAATTGATCAATGGTTGATAAACTTACGTTTTTGTGATGTTTTGATTTTAGTTAAGCAATATATAATTTAATATGATGTTATTTAAATATGATTGATTGATTGACTGACCACTCGAATATTCGTAGGGCCACAGTCATGATGTCTTTTTTATGCATTTACATATTCTCTACTTGATTAAGTGAAGCGTAGAATGATTGATAATGTATTCATTGAACTTTTGAGAAAAGCGTTGCCTGATTGATTCCTAATTTGTTTAGCTAAGCAGTTGGCAGATAAATTGAATCATAGCCCGATTGATTTATTTGCTTCTGTTGTTTCGTTGATGGACCATTGTTTATTTTCTTTAGCTAATACTAAATCATTTAATAAATTGATGAACTTTTGGTTGATTGAATGACTGATAAACGATATATGATATATGATGCCCGCTTTAGCAAATCACTCATTAATAATTGATTGATTGCCGATTGATGACCGCTTTTCTATTCATTTTCCCACAATAAGTCAAAGAATTAGGCACAGTAGTGCACAGATTGCATTTATTCTTAAAACTACGACAACAATGTTCCAATCTCATCATCCAAATCAAATAACTCCAGTTTCAGTTTCCATTCCCGTCTCCTCTTTCACTCCCAGGTCCAGGTCCAAGTCTAGTTCTGGTTCTGATTCTGTTTGCTGAGCAACAAACTGCGACTGAGAGCAATAGGGCGCAGAGTTCTCACTTCAGTGGGCGTGGTCACGCTGTACTTGGCATTGGGCGAAGAATATGAATAGTAGGCGCCAATGGGCACACGCAATTCCTGGCTATTCCTGTCCAGACGATCCTCCAGATCACTGAGCTTCAGATAGCTGCTCGAACTGATGTCAGCCAGAGTATAAACAGTTCGCAGACGCAGATCATTGCCATCGTTGCCATCCTGGAGACGCGGATCACGTGAGGGGAGCTGTTGTTGCCTTGGCTGCTCTTCTCGCTGCTCTTCACGAGCATCAGCATCTCGTTCCTCGTCATTCGCCTCGTTCTGAGCAGAAGCATTGGAGGTGGCTGAATCTTGTTTGCGAGCCTGCTGCTGCTCATCCAAACGGCTCTCATCACGTTGTCGATCCGCCAGCATGGAGGTGAGCTCAGCTCGCACTCGCTCCAAGATGTCAGCATCCTCATCAGTCAACGTGCGTTCACTCACAGTACTTTGCTGCAGTTGTTGTTGTTGTTCTGTTAGTTGTTGCGCCTCTTCACGCCGTGCCTCTTCTTCGGCTTCACGCACCGCATCCAGATGAGCCTGACGTGCCTGCTGCACCTCGAGCGTATCAGTCACTGGCAGTGGCGGTTTCTTGTCATCAACTGGTGCCTGAGGCAGATTGCTGCCTTCGGCCTTGAAGCCCTGACGTCCGCCAGCCTCGTATTTGACCGTCTGCAACTTCCCGTTGGCATCTACATAGGAGTAGAAGCCGCGGGAGGAGCCATCCTGTGTCGTGTACTCCGCTCTGGCTGCATTCTCATCGCTGTAGCCATAGGAGTAGAAGGCACGCGCCGTATCCTGCTCTTGGTAGCCGCGTCTCAATGGCTCCGCTTGCGTAATCGTTATCCTCGGCAGATCACGCAAATTGTCGGCGCGGGAAATGCTGAGCAGAGGTCGAATCCCAGCACCGGATGTGACCGTCAATAAAGCGGCAGCTGTAGTGAGGTACAAAATGAGGCAGTGCATCCTTAATTGATGTTGCTATGTGGGTTAAGTGAACAATGGGCTTGAACTGATGCTGCAGTTGGCACAGCTTTGACTATTTATACCAATCAAACACCCAGTTGGTAACTCAAGAAATCTGCGCAATGACCTCGAAATCAAAATCGAATTCAGTGGAAACTCAGATCGATTTACAACCGCCATAGAGACCCAACCTAACCACGCTGTGTTGTAATACTTCTAGTGTGAACTTAATATTGATATTGCTTTGCACATGGATATCGATACCCGATCCCATTCGATGCGATCGCAGCCATTACGCAATTAGCCCACGCACTTGCGAGTTGCAAAGCCTCTTGGTTGGCTTCACATTTTGCGAGTTCCGGTGGCAAATGCAGCGACTCGAAACTGGAATAACTTCAAATGGAAATTACCGATGCTGTCGATAAGACGTGCAAAAAAAACGGGAAGCACTTAAGTGTCATTTAACACCTATCTAAAGGGAGTAAAGATAAGTAATTGTTGCATTTGTGGTAATTGTTATATCCGGCATACCAGAAGTAATTAGATAACGCTTATGGTGAATTAAAATGATGTAAATAAACGTCAGTAAACTGACAAAAAACCAAATCATATTTATCTGTGAAAAAGAATGGCTAAACTCCGTACAATTTAGTTTTTTATATGATTTCATTAGTTATCATATTATAAATTATATATTATCATATAAAGAAAAAGAAAGGAAATAAAAGGACAAACAAATAATCACATCATATTAAAAAGAAACATCAAGAAAATGAATAATCAATCAATAAACATCATATTAAACATTATATATTATCATATAAAAAAAAGAAAGAAAATAAAAGGACATATAAATAATCACATCATATTATGAAGAAACATCAAGAAAATAAATAATATGAATATCATTATTATAAAATATCGCAGGTGGCAAAAATAACACAGAATTTCCATTTGATATTTTCATTTTATGTATAGTGTTAATAAAGTTGTAGAACTGAATTAAAAGTGGTGAATTTTAAGGGTTTAAGACAAATTTCCGCAAAAATATAAATGTGTTGAACTCATTTACACAATTAACATAATCTTAAGCACTAATTATATTATTATAAACAAACAATAATATTATTAGCAAAAGTATTATAAATCAAATCTTATCTCTAGGCCTAATAACCTAATGTTTATGCCAGAGCTTCAAGGTTCAACGCGCTAAATCTTATCTCAAAATAATAATAACACCATATAAAAACATCGAGGGGGTCTCATCTAATCTCATGTTCTAATAATTGAATGTTCAGTTTCAATCAAAACAAAGTGAAAGTTAAGAGCGATTGAGGCATTAGCAGGTGTTATAAATTAGACAGTCACGTCTCTCTTCCCATTCTTTTTAACTCTGCATGTTAAATGATCTCGCAGAAAGCAGATGAACCCAAAATAAGACAACAACCTCGATTTCAAATCGCTTAGCTCCAAAGTACAAGGCGATAAACGTTAGTTTGTCAAGCCTCAATTAAAGCGCAAGCTCTTAAAACACAGAGAATTGCTCTCTTAGGTTTTAATCATGAATTCTCAAAAGAGTGAATAACTGATAAACATTGCCGTCGGCCAGCAAAAGTTGAGACCACACTGATCAGTTGAAAAACTAAGCTGCAACGTTAAGCAAGCAAGCACACAGAGTAGAATTGTTAATTGGCAATGGATTTGGCTGGCAAAAATGTGGTTTACCTCGGTGGCTTTGGCGGCATAGGCCAAAAAACATGCAGCGAACTGCTCGAGCGCCAACTACAGGTAAGTTTTGTTTGTCCAAATCAAACGATTTATTTAACCAACTCTTGTCTTAGGCGTTGGCCATATTCGATCTGACGCTGAACGAAGAGATCTTGACTACATGGCAGTCCAAATTTCCCAACACCAAAATATTTTATCTGAAAGTGGACATTACCCAAAGATCAGACATCGAGGCTGCCTATAAGGAGGCTGTGGAACGTTTGGGTCATTTGGATCTGGTGGTGAATGGCATGGGACTGATGGATGATCGACATATTGATCTCACTATTCAGATCAATTTGGTAGGTCAACACAATGTGATTGAAGCTCAACACATTCAACGAATCTTTGCAGATGGGTGTTATAAACAGTTGTCTGATTGCCCTCGAATACATGGATAAGTCGAAGGGTGGCAAGGGAGGTATGATCGTGAACATCTCCTCGGTGGCGGGAATCCAACCAACTCCATTAATGTCCGTCTATTCGGCAGCCAAGCATGGAGTGACAACTTTTACTCGCTGTCTTGCGGTAGGTTTTAATTCTCTATATCTAATCCGGTTTACTAATTAGCTTCTTCTATCTTTAGCACCCTCCCTATTTTGACATCATGGGCGTCGCCTTTGTCACCATCTGTCCTGGCTTCACTGAGACTCCTTTGCTCAACGACCTCGCTGATAAGATCACATTCAAATTCGAGACTCCAATGGCTTTGAGGAAAGCAAAGCGTCAGCCACCTCAAGTTTGTGCCGAGAACTTTGTAAAAGTCATTGAAAAGGCCCAAAATGGCACAGCTTGGTTGCTGGACGTGGGTGAGATCAAAGAGATCGAGTTTCCTGTGATGTGGATACCCCAGCTTGAACAATAACTAAGTATAACCAAATCTGTTTTAATATTAAGCTTCGGTTATTGTTGTTTTTTAATAAAGCTTATCGATATTGTAGACTTGTTAATTGTTCTAAACTGTGACTCAACTCAGCAGTATGTTATAATCAACCACAAATTATTGTGTAACGTGCATTGAAACCACGATAATCAATATTCACAACCATGCTCAGATGACACTAGTTGAAATGGGTACTTACATTAGCATTCAATAAAAAATGTAGTGAAATCATTTTGATAACTAAACATTAACTCTTTTAAGAGCGCTTTTTAAGAGCGCTATAAAAAAATACGTTTTTATGAATGCAAATATGATTTAGAAAATTATTAGTTTTTTATATTGTCAGCTGCGGTAAATAGCGTTATCGCGCTTTAGCTTTAAAGTAAGGGACAATTTTTTCATGCAAATAGGTTCAGTATTCACTAGCTACAGACGAGGGTAGTGGAAGATACCCACTATCCGTTCTTATTAAACGCGAAACAATGCGGTATGCTGATCGAAAGAGTTCAACGATCCCTACATCACTAAGACTTTGTAACACACCACTCAATAAGTCCCCGGCCTAAGAGGGAAAAACACATTTTTTTCTTGAAATTTACTTTTATTCATTAATATAGTTTCAATCTAAGGCTATACAGTCAGTCCAGCGCTTCTCCAACCTTTCAATGCCATTTTTGTAGAAGGATGAACTTTTGCCCTCAAAATAGCCCTCAGTATCGGCAATCACCTCCTCATTTGATCGATATCTCTCGCCTTGGAGGTGCTTTTTGAGATCTGCAAAAAGCCAGTAGTCGCTGGGGGCCAAATCTGGAGAGCAGGGTGGGTGTGGCACTAGTTCGAACCTCAAATCGCTTAATTTCAGCATTGTTGCCATAGACTTGTCACACGGTGCATTATCCTGATGAAACAGCGGTTTCTTCTTTGCCATATGTGGACGTTTTTTCTAAATCGCTTGGCCCAGTCGATCTGGCATCTTTATATATTATTCGTTGTTGATTGTTTTACCTTTCTCCAGGTAGTCTATAATCAAATTCCCGTATGCATTCCAAAATATGGACGCCATAACCTTACCCGCCGATTTTTCTGTTTTGGGACGCCTCGGACGGCTTTCACCGGCTACCACCCACTCAGAAGATTGACGACTGGATTCTGGAGTATAGTGGTGAATCCATGCTTCGTCCATGGTTACGGAACGGCGAAAAAATCGGTCCTATTGCGCTTCAACATGCTTAAACACGCCTCGAATGCATCGATGCGTTGTTGCTATTGGTCCGGTGCTAGCAATCGCGGCAGCCACTTTGAGTAGAGTTTTTTCGTATCCAAATGTTCATGCAAAATCGTAAACACACAGCCTTCTGATATCTTTGCGGCATCAGCTATCTCCTTTAATTTTAATTTGCGATCGGCCAATACCATTTTCCATATTTTTGCGATATTTTTCTGGCGTAACTGCTGTTTTTGGGCGTCCGCTACGCTCAGCGTCTTCGGTGACCACACGACCACGTTTAAATTCATTATACCAATCCTTAATGGTTGATTTTCCTGGAGAAGAATCCGGGTAATGCTTATGAAGCCAAATTTTGGCTTCTACCGTATTCTTTCCCATCAAAATACAGTGTTTAATGAGGACACGAAATTCCCTTTTTTCCATATTGTAGAAAAACTCAAAGGTTGTTTCACTTTAAAAAATGTAACTTAAAATCACGTGGTCGCAGAGTTGTAAAATTTTTACACAGAGCTTATAATAATTGACACTATCCATAAAAAATATTGATGTTTGCTTACTACTACCCCTTATATGTCGGGCCGGGAACTTATTGAGCGATGTGTTACGTCTCACTGGCTCGTCCTATCCTTGAGTACGGATCTCTTGTCTGGAATCCCCAGTATAGGGTTTAACAAGATAGGATTGAATCAGTGCAGAAACAATTCTTATTATTTGCTCTTCATAGTTTAAATTGGAATCCTAATATTAGATTACCACCGTATCGCAGTAGACTTTTATTTCTGCTTTCTATGCAAGATGCTGTTTTTATACAGAGACTAATTAATGGTGAAATAGACTCTTTGGAGCTGTTAAGTCAAATTAGTTTTGCAGTTCCTGTCAGGATCACTAGGAATTTTCTTCCTCTTCTCATTTCACGTAGATCTACTAACTTTGCTTGTCATAATCCCTTCCGTATTCTGTGTGTGAACTATAATAATCTCAATAACGTAGCTTGCTCTAGTAAATCTATTCCTTTGCTTAAAACCTTATTATTAGCTTATTTATCGAGAATTTAATTGTTATTTATCTTATCAACAAGCCCGTGCTTGGTATCGCTGGGCCACTTGATGGTACTGCCGTTAGTACGTCAACGTCCAAATAAAAAATTACCATTTAAATGTACAAAATTAATATACCGAACAAATACTTGGTATATTGATATAACAAGTGATGTCAAAGAAATTATGTCTCTACGTTTTATAGTTTCTGTGATCCAGCGATTGATATGGACAGACACACGGAGATGGCTATATCGTCTCTGCTGCTGACGCTGATAAAGAATATATAGACTTTATGAAGAGATGTGTCCTCCGGCCTGTTACGTACAAAAAGTTATAATACCCTTCTGTCCTATGGCTAACGGGTATAAAAATTTCAAAGGCCTAGCCAAGATAATAACTGAGATATCGGCTTTATAGCGCTTGCCAGTTACTAACATTAAACACTGATGAATTATAACCGACCTAAAAAATAAACTAACACTTACAATAAAGATAGTATTAATATAACATTATAAGCACATTCTTGGGATGAATTTTATGGCTTATTTTATTAGCGTTACCCACTGTGCTCACTTAGCTCAGCACGAACCAAGCTTTGCTGTAACTGTGCAAATGCTCTCTTAAATTATCTTATTAAGATAATTACGAATTCTTCTTCGTTTGCTTTCGATGTGACATTTTTGCTGCAATCCATTTTCAATGTCAATGCAAAGTCACTAAAATTTCGTTGTGATCGTCGGCCGCTCCAACTAGAAATATTATAAACAATTCGTATATTATTATAATTCGTATTTAGCAACCGCAAATAAAACACTAACAATGTACAGAAATCGACGGGCATCTTATAGTCGAGCACAATCGGTTGCAGTTTTTGTGTTTGTTCTTTTAGTGCTGCTTTTCATAACTTTCTTGAGAAAGAAATTACGTCAATTCTTTACCTAAATTCATTTGACTGCCTCAACAAATACATATGTGTAGGAAATTTATAGTTTATATTACTTAAGAATAAATGAGATTATATCAACGAAAATGAATTATTTTACAAGTGCTGATAAGAAACAAATGTTTAGTGATGATAAGAAACCTACTTTAGAAAAAATCTTATCGCTTAGTGTCATAAAAGAATGCAAACTTACAATAGGAGGGGCTTGACTTTTTTATTACTGACAATATGACAATATTTGCAAACAACAATTTAGTTTACTTATAAGTTTTACGTGTTATCGCCTAAAAATCGAACACTCCAAACAATGTGAAAAGTTTTTAGCAGTCGCAATCATTAGTTAGTTGGAATCAGTCGATGCTCTAAGGTGCAACGTTAGGCAATTAAAAAATGAATTTGGCTGGCAAAAATGTAGTTTACCTTGGTGGATTCGGTGGCATTGGCGAAAAAACATGCAACGAACTTCTCGAGCATCGATTGCAGGTAAGTTTTTAACCAACAAATTTACAAGATATTAGTTTCTTTAACCAGCTTTCTGATTACCTTAGGCGTTGGCCGTATTCGACTTGACGTTGAACGAAAAAATTTTGACGCAATGGCAGCTGAAATATCCGAATACGAAAATATTCTATCAAAAAGTGGACATTACGGAAAAATCTCAAATTGAGGAAGCTTACAAGGTGGCTAAAGAACGTTTGGGGCATTTTGATCTCGTTATTAATGGCATGGGATTCTTGGATGATCGACGAATTGTGTTGACTCTACAAATAAATTTGGTAAGCAATCAAAAAATAGATTTCAACACGTTTCGAAGTGATCTTGACTTGCAGCTGGGCGTTATCAACAGCTGCCTGATAGCCCTGGAGCACATGGACAAGTCCAAGGGGGGTCGGGGAGGCATGATTGTGAACATCTCATCGGTGGCTGGAATAGAACCAACTCCCATCATGTCAGTCTATTCGGCATCTAAGCACGGAGTTACGGCTTTTACTCGCTGTCTTGCGGTGAATATTTTACTTTAAATATCTTTGAAATTATTTATACTTATCTTAAATATATTCTATTGTTTAAGGGTCCCTTTTTTGCATCCTCTGGCGTTAGCTTTGTGACTGTTTGCCCGGGCATGACGGCAACTACTTTGATCGATAATATGCAGGATCGGACTATATATAAATTTGACATACCCGCTGAGTTGGATGCCAACAAGATGAAGCGTCAATCAGTCCAAGTTTGTGCAGAAAACATTATCAAAGTCGTTCAGCAGGCTAAAAATGGATCAGCTTGGCTTCTAGACGTGGGTGAGCTTAAAGAGATCGAGTTTCCTGTGATGTGGATACCCCCCATGGAGTCATAATTATAGATATACGAATTGCCTTAGAATTCTATAATAAACTTTTCCCGCAACCATGCTTAGACATTATAAAAATAGCATTACATAATTCTTATACACATACTTACTTCCAGCTTCAATGAGCATTCCATTAATTATAAGAATATATACTAACTAAATGACTTTATATCAAAAAAAAAAGAAAAAATACAAATAAAAGTAAACCTTTATCTGTTTAATAACTTTTATTGAGAATTCTCACACACACATTAGATTTATCAATTTTCTAATACATTTATAATTAATTTGTTTTCCTTTTTTGTTTTTTAGCTTTGTTAGTTTTAAGAAAATTCAGCACACACAAAAGTAGTACATACATAATTCAAGTAACTCTTGTCAATCGAACAGTAACAAACAAGACAAAGTATCTTATAGATGCAGATACCCCGGATTCTGTGCGAGCAAGTTCCTTGATTAACATTATTGGCTAGTTTTAGAAACAATATTTTTTTTCGAATATAATTATGTATGCTCTGAGTGTGTCTGAGTGTCTTCTGTGTATGTGTGTGTGTGTGTATACATTAGTTTTGTTAGTTAAGATTATCATAATAATACATATCTATGGAAATATAAAGACATTTGTTTGTTTTTCCCATTAAACTGGGAGTAGTTCTCATATGTTAACTGTAAATTTCACATCATCACAATTTAAGAATCTCCAACTAATAACACACAATAAATTTCACGCTGAATGAATTATATTTCATTAGTTTTGTACATATTCAAATACATTCGAATGGACATTTTCACACCATCATCATCATCATCGTTTTAGGGACTTATTTTGATAGAGCTGAGCTGAGCGTATTCCAAAATGGATTGTGCCAAAGACATTATTAAAATTGAATTGAGGATGGAAATAATAATTGAAAGTTCTTCATTTTTTTTTAGTATTTTTAGTTCTATTTTTTGTTTGGTTTCTGTATTTGTATTGTCCTCGCCATAACACATTTGATGCGTTAAGATGGAAGATATATTTTTGTTGTATAATTATATAGATATCATATGAGAGATAAACTATTGTAAGTCACTTGGCCAATTGAAAGAAGCGCTCGATTTGCAGCTACTTATGAAGCACTTTAGATAGTTGTTATCATTATTAAGTTTATTACGTTTACTGTAACTATTGCAAAAAGTTTGGATGCAGACATTTATTACTGTACTAGAATTAATCGCAAAAACGTGTTTTTATGACGTGTTCTCACTAACCCTAGGTCACAAGGAACAGAAGCGACTATCAAATACCATAGGCCATATCTATATATACGAGTATGTACATTTATCTGTAAGTATTGTTTAGAGACATATTATTAATATACATACTATTAAGATTGTCTGTAACTAGTTACTGTTTTAGTTTTCTTAATCATAGCTAACTTTCGGGTGGTTTCTTCATTTTGGGTGGTGGTATCATGTAAGTATCTAGGTTTCGGCTCTGATATGTTCACAATATACGTTGAAATTTATGAGGATGAAGAAGGGAGTAAATAAAAATCATAATCATAAAATAAAACAATATAAACATAAATTCAATTGAAAAAAATTTATTGGCAAAAATAAAATAAATTAAATTGTTTGTTGTTTGGGGTTAACAGAACTCGAAAATTGCTTAAGATTAACATTTTTAGTAATAATACAAAAAATACGCATAATACATATAAATAAAATATGATATTTTTTTGTGTATATTTAGATAAGATACAATATAATCAAAAAATTGTTTAGATGCTTTTGCTCGCGGCAATAAAACGAACGGATTTCAGAAGCTTGAAAATTGCTTTCAATTATCATACCTAGTTTGCATATTATATGTAGTATGTTTTTACAATTTCTATAATTATAAGATTACAAAACTCAACTCAACAACGAGAGTTATGAACCCATTGGGTTTAGACTAAAACTGCACCACGTCCAGTTTATGCCCCGAATACCGAGTGTGGTGTCTTTTAAGTACGCTGGGTACGTTGCGGATTAAGGATTGATGGGTGCTCGATTGACTGATTGATTGATTGACTAATTTGGTTTTGATTTCAATTGAGGTGATGCGTGGGCATGGGGAGCGTGGCAAATGAGTGTAAAATCAGATTACAAATACACATTTTTACAAATCTCATTCGCATTTCTCTATCGTTAATCAGTTAGTTGTTTTTGTTTGTTGCTTAAGTATACATAGTTATTACATACATTTAATGCATCATATATAGGAAATACATACATTTCACATATGTATGCATTGCTTTTCATTAACTAAACTCGTTCGCTTGGTTTTCGACTTCCCATTAACAACTGAGAAATTAATTTACATCTATCGGTTTAACAAAACACATTTCATTTCTTTTCATTATTCACTGATCAATCATAGAAACAAACGATGAATATAATAGGTATGATGGGTTCTTGACTTTTGCTCAAATATTACGAAAAAAAATCCATTGTTAAATTGCATTTGAATCGAAAGCAAACGTGGGGGATCATCTGACATTAATATATAATATTAATATATCAATTAAAATATATAGCGCATGTATTACATACGCACATACATACATTTACATATACATATTTAGTTTTTTGTTGTTTTTGTTTTTTTTTTTTTCATTTTCATATAGTATCTATATATAGTAGGGCTTTATGCATGTTTAGAAGCCTTTCGGATCATCGTCGTCGTGTCATCATCGCTTTACACTAAACGAGTACGAGTACGAATACGAGTACAACGAAAAGGGACATGATTTTAATTTATTTTCAATAAATTTAATAATATAGTACAATAGTTAACAACATCGCACAATAGCGTTATTAAAATTTCTTTAAGAAATATAAACATTCATCCACATACACATATAAATTATCAAACGTATGTGGGTCCCCCTCCCCCAAGGTGCGGGCCACACTTTTTACCCCAAAACTTCCTATTACATACATATTTGTTATCTTTCTTATATTTTCGCTTTTTTGTTTATCATCTTTCAACTTCATTTTGTTTTTGAGTGTATATATAAAATAGTGTTTTGATTTGAAAAAGTTAATAATTAAAAAAAAAAATACAAATTAAAAAGAGAAGATATATATATATATATATATATATATATATATATATATGTATATAAATATTTTTTAAACACACACAAAATATTGTTTTAAGCTTTCAATCGGATCAGCATTTTGCTGCTGCAAGTAAAAATCACGAACCGACCCACTGAGAGACTACATACATTATCAGCATTATGTAGTTTTATGGGGTCTTACAATTACAGATGGTAATAGCATTTTGGCATTTCAATTCTAGTACAATTTTCAGACATAGCTTTACTCTTAATAGATATCAAGTCGAGTTGTCTTTAATCGGTTGACATTGACTGCTCCATCATTATCATCATTCAATTCAATACATCTCTTATCGATCTAAAGATCTATATAGATCTATAGTCTTGCTGTTGATCTTGCTAGGGACCCCTGAACGTAATTCTTTTTTTTTTTTTTTGTTTGAACGGACGCAAATTGAAAAAGTTTGTGATCATAAATATTTGTTTTCCTGAAGATCGCCCAACACCTATTGAAATTATGCATAGACATAATTATATTATATATATATATCAATTTGAAATAACTATCAACTATTTATTTTATTGTTTGTTGTGCTAAAAGGTCGTGGCTAGTTTAGACATCCATTTCATATATATATTTTACATATATATATATTTCTATATTTACTATGTACGAGTTGTGGATCTGTTATAAATCGGAACAGATCAAGCTAAGAAAGAAACCCCAAAAAATTGAAATATAACACGGACTAGTTCGGTTCGGCCCGAACATCAATTTAAATAGAACAACTAACATATAAGATAAGTTATATCGATGACAACATTTTATATAGACAATTATATAATAGTTTCTAGTTTCCCAAACCCCATTTTTTTGTTGTTTTTCTTTTTTTTAAGTTCTTTTTACGATCCAATATCGATCAAGCTTTAAATATTTTTACTAATTGTAGGTTACTTGAAATTCTAGAATTTTAAGCTGTGCGGTGTACAAACCTCTAAAGTGTCCTTCAAATTGTGGACACAACTGTAAAATGATTGCATTATGTTTCCTCCTCAAACTGTGAGTTCGATGAGTTAGTTCCCTGGCTCTGGTTCTCTGCTGTCGCAAATTTAATCCAACTTAATGCCGCTGTCATCTGGATTCGACCAGACCTCAACAATGTCAACCAGATTCTTTTCCAACTCGCTCATCATGCCGCTATCGATGCCACCCTCGAAACTGTCCTCGGACAGCAGCTGTGGCTTTCTATCCAGGATCAGGTGATGTTTCAGTCTTTCGCCTTGGCTTGCACTTGCTGCAACTCCGGCTGCATCTGCATCACTTGTGTTGTTGCTCCAGTAATTGCTCGATGGACTCGTCGCATTCGCGTTCAAATCATTCCAGATGAACACGCCAGCTGTATTCTGTGGATTATACATTGAAATCGTGTCAACACGTTGCATCCAAAAACTATCTCAAACACTTACCTTATTGGCATTTGGATTGACATTGTCATTGTGCTCGGTTTTCAGCCTGTCATTGAAGGCGACGGCATTATCGCCGATTTTCACATCGTTTTCCATCATCCAATTGTTCCAATTGCTCGTCGAGCGTTTGGGACAAATGGGACCGTAGCGACTGTGCATCGATGAGCCAGAGGGAACTTCATAGGGTGACGCATCGTCATCCAGTATCGAATCGGAGCGCACAAAGTTGGCCGAATCCTTATTGTGTGTACTCCAGAATATGAGAGAGCTATTATTATTATTGTTGCTGTTGTTGTTGTTACTACTATTGTTGCTGGTGTTGGTGTTGTTGCTGTTGCCACTGTTGTTGCTAGTGTTGTGGTTGGACCTGAACAGCGGCAGCGGTATCGCATCTGGATTGGTTGCTCCACTATCGCCCATGGGCTTCACCAGCTCCAGGTCTATGTTAACATTACTCGGCGGTTTCTTTTCGTAAAATGAGGTATCAGCTGTTGCGGGTAAAATGGTCGACATGCCCGGTCGATTGGGGTTCTTGCTGGACGACGACGACGACGACGTCGGCGACGTTAGCGTCGCTAGCTGCTGTTGCATATACGTATGCTCCCAGGGATTTCCAGGATTACCGCCAGCGGCTAAATGTTGCCCCAGCTTTGTGGGTGGCTGTTCTTTGCTATTCGCTTGCGCATCGTTATTGTTGTTGTTGTTGTTGATGGTGTTGGTGTTGCCAAAGAAGGACGAATGATAGACATCCGTTGGAAGCATGCTGCAAAAGCTTTTGGCATGATTGTGTTGTAGTTGACTGCTATTGCTGTTGTTGTTGTTGCTGTTGTAATTCGGTGGGTTACGTTGCACGCCAGCAGCACCTGCCACATTGCCAGAGTAGTCGCGTGCTGCATTTCGTGGCTGCGTTGGCGCCGGGCCAAAGTTGAAGCGTGGCTCATAGCGTCCAGGTGGCGCAACCAAGAGACCATTCAAAGCCGTGTGCTGCTGCTGCTGCTGTTGTTGTTGCTGTTGTCGAGCAATGGGACTGTGATGTGGATGCATGAGCTGGCCATGCACACCGCTTGGCGACAGATTGTGTGCAACTGCTGGGGGCAAAGGCTCCAAGTAGCCCCTATGCGGTGGCGGTGGTGCGGATGCTTGCATATAGCGTATGGGCGATATGGGCATCATGGGACCCGCATGTGGCGGAGGTGGCTGCTGCTGTTGTTGTTGCTGCTGCTGCACTTCGTTGCCCATGGGCAACGACTTCTTGCCATTGTTGTTGACCGGCATATTCGGCATGGCCATCGGCATGGGCGATTTGATGTGTTTGCCGCGATTGCGTGCACGATAGCGTTCGACTTCCTCCTGGGAGTGGGCGAATGTGCAGCTGGCGCCTCGTGGACACACACGACGCACGTTGAGATCGCGACACAGACTGATCTTGTACTTGGTGTTGTTGCTGTTCGTTGAGCCGCTAGCCAAACTGCTGTCCTGCGGCTTGCGTACGCCGTGATGCTGCAGGAAGTGGACCAGTCCCATAACTGCATGTCGCACAGCGTCCAGCGCCTTGGACACATCCTCCCAGGGTGCTGTCTCCACGCACGGGTCAATGCTGGCCAAGTACTGCAGATGATTGTGCAGCTGCGACAATTTGGCCGGATCGCTGGTGCGTTGCAGAGCTATAACCAGCTCCTGCACCGACTGTGCAAACGATGATGGTGTCTGCAGCTTGTCGATGATGCTCTGCATGTGCGACTTATGCGCAATGTCGCCGTACAACAGCGACGACCATTGCTCGGGGGCTATGCGCAATCCCGCTTCGGTAGCAATTTGCACAATTTGTGCATCATGCTCTCGCCTCAACGCATCGTAGGTGCGAAACTCTTCCTTCAGCTGCATCAGCGAGGAGTCCGCCTCGCGTTTGGACACTTTAAAGCAGCTGGCACGATACAGCAACTGCACCACATGGCCAATGCTAGTCTTGGAGGCTTGTGGAAAGTGTGGCTCCAGCCGTTGCACCACAAACATAACCAGCACCTTGCGCGACAACGCCGAACCCTCTTCCAGTGCCAGCAAGACCAGTTTCAACACTTCCTCCTGCATCGCTGGGCCCAGGAATTGGCAGCCGCGTGTCCGCACTGCTGCCCACAGATTGGAGCTAAGCTGCTGGGGATTCTGATGCTGCAGTATCAGTTCGGTCACCGTCCGTTCGCCTAGCGAGCGAGCAGCGCGTAAAGCACGCACACGACCCTCTTCCTCCATCAGCTGACAGTTGACCAGGGTGACGAGTTTGCGCTGCATGGGTCTTGTCAGCAGATTGCTGCTGTTTAGATTGAGAAATGATTTGAGGTGCAGCGCCAGATCCTCGATGCATTTCTTGCCCAGCTTATAGCATTTGAGTTGTTCGGGCTGCAGTTTCTGTACACTTGGTGCCAGATCGGCCAGCTCTGAGTCCTTGCTGGCCACTGCCTTGCCTCCTGCCACGCCGCCACCTCCATTTCCACTTCCCACCAGCTGCAGCAGTGCATAGTTAATGGGCAAGTTGTCGATCTCCGTTACAATCAATGTCTGCATTAAAGTTCAAATTAATAATAATACATCAAGTATAGAAAAAAGGTTACTCACCTGATCGAAGGGACATTGGCGATTGTAGAGCGTGGTCAGGCATAGCTTGCATATCGTGTGACCACATCCCAGGCTGATCGGTACACGCTGACTGGCTGCAAACTCATTGCAGCAGATGGGACAGTTCAGAAAGTCTGTCCATGAGGGCGCCTGTATCGGCATGCTGCAATAATTGTAACACAAGAACAACAACACAACACATATTGAAGTCAATCACATTCATATAAATTCCTATACACACACATATTCATAGATATTTCCGTATGTGTGCAGCAGTTTGTATATAGGAAGAGAACGTTGGGCTTTTTAACTTGTTTTACGATTAACGATAGCCCAACGATAACACTAACGATACTCCAACCGATACCCCCACCGATACCCCAACAACGTCAGCTGTCGTTCACACATACACATCAAATACATGTCTGCGTGTGTGTGTGAGTGTTGAATAGATGTATACATATGCATGTGTTGCATCTGTGTTCGTTGGTATTTATACACAAGCATATTGCCACAGTATGTGTGCTTGCCACATACTTATGTACGGCGCATACATTACTACATATGGGGGGCAATTGGAAGTCTTTATTTTTATTTTTATTTTTATTTTTTTTTAAAGCACCTTCTTATATACAAAAATGTGCACACTCATATATGACTCTATAGAAATATCGCGATTATATGGCCCCCATATATTAACGACAATTGCTACAATGAAGAGAGAAATTTGAACATTGTTTCAACGTCATCAACGTCTCCCGTCTGCTTTCTTTTTCTTCCAAACAAAGACACTTTTTTGTAGTTGCCTGCCCCCCTAACTCCCTCTCAGTGATATTTCAGAAATCCCGTTAAAATGTCGTATGTGCCTATTATATATAACAGACGGTCCTTGAGAGCCTACACAGCAGGAGAGAGGAGGAAGGGGAGCTCGAACCCCCGTTCCGAGAAATAATGACAAGACAAACGACAAAAAGACTGGAGAGGCAGTGTTACGTTTCACTTTTCACTCGATTTTCAACAATTTGTTTTTGTTTATGCACTGTTTCACTTAAGCACTGTTTTGTTATTGTCAACTCACCTTCAAATTGCACATATTATTGCATTAAATTAAAGGTACGAAGTTTTTATTTTAATTTTCATTTGGCTTTTTGTAAAAATGGGGAGTAGATCAGGGTGACCGCAACTACGATTTAAAAATATTCCATTTAATGTCGTGAAATATACCTAATATACCAAATGAGAAATTGGTTACAAAATTTTGGAAAATGAAGAAATACTTAAGAAGAACAAAATAATTTTGACTACTTTTTGCTTCTAGGTATTTACATCACGCAGTTTATATGTTTAACTTCCTTTTAGCTCCTCAAAATTATAATTTTAAACGAAATGCCTGAGCACAAGTCAGCTGATGGTAACTCTAGACGCTTTTGTCGATAGTATCGAACAATCGGCTTATCAGCTGTTTACGCAAGTTGTTATTAATAGTTGCGCGCAACTTTTTGAATATATCTTAAAAGTAATGAAACAAGTAGTCATTTTTAAAACATGTAATTTTTATTATTGCATCATTGTACATTTTAACTTGTATTTCTAGTGTGCAGCCCTAAACATTTAATGAATTTTGTTGTAATTGTATTTCCAAACTGACATCATCATACATAATTAATAATCAATCGCTCTTATTATATAGCCAAGAAAATGAAAAAAATGATAATTTTGATAGCGCAAACGAATTTGGAGATAAAGATAGCTGATAAAATGATCAGGCGTAAATCACGATTTAAATTTACTCGTACATTTGTATATAATTGTGAGATTATCAGCTTGGCTTCATTGACTAATTGGTTTGTTGTACGTTCGTTAACAAAACGAATGCATATATTATATAATTTGTGTGTGTGTGTGTGTTAAAGTTAATTTGTGCTCACTTTTTTGCTATTGGAGCCATAGCTGGAGCCTTTGCTGATCTGTGTCTTGTTGATTGCCAGTCCCATCAACCAGTAAACTAAAAGAGATAGAGAAAACAGTATATTAGAATAAAAGCAAAGTCATGAATTAATTAAACTAATTGCTTGTCGTGGAGGCAACGTACAAGTTCCAAGCACAGACAATGCTGTGATCAAGCCAATCCAATTGGCAGCCAGCAATGAGCTGATCAGGTAATAGAATATGCACGACAATGAATACGTTGACCAGCCAACAAAGTTCAACAGGCTGCTGAGACGGCGATCGTAGATCTTAAATGGCACTTCCTTGATGCCAGATGTCTTGAAGAAACTGCCCGTCTCATGGAAGCTGTCGATAATGCGATCCTTCTCAACGAACAACTTTTGCAGCCAAGCGGCCGCTTCCTTCTCGTCCTCTGGAATCTGTTCCAATGGAATGCGACGCATCAGCAGATAAGGATCCACAGGTTTGCCATTGAGCAGCGAAAGCATCGTTGGTGGCGTCTAAAAAGGGAACAGATTTCAATTTATAGTTCAACACAAAATAAGTTAAGCTAATGCAAACCTTGTCTTCGCGCTTAAAGACCATATTGATGTCATAGACCACAGGGCAAATGCCACGCAATGTGGGCAAGCTGGTGGTGAATCCCTTGGTGCGTGGAATCAAATGATGCTTCAACACAGTCATACCACGTTCCTGGGCAAACTTGACAGACGCCTCATGCTTTGAGGGAGTAAAGCGTGTCCCTTCGGCATTGAGCAGCAGCCAAGTGGGATCCGGATAGGAGAAGACAATCTTCAGCTGTTTGGCAATGATCTCCTTGTCCTTGTCATAGTCACGATTGAGGAAGACGAACTCGGCCAACCACCAGGCCCAACCCATGCAGGGCACATATCTGATGGCCTTCTTGGCGTATGCTTTGCAGTTGCCCAGCACCCCCATTTTATCGGATATCATCCAGCCGGCAAGCCAATCGATTTCATATTGATGATTCATAATGAGCAGCACATTCTCTTTGCCCGCGAATTTCTTCTCATCCTCCTCATCCATATAGACGCGCATCGTGCAGCCCGCATACCAATCGGCCACAAAAACAAGCTCTACAAAATGCAAATGATAAAGGGTTAAAGATTGTTTGACCTCTGATTTCAATTGATTGAACTTACGGCAGTAGAAGGAATAGCACAAGTAGTACATCAATTTGCGAAACAATTGCTTATTGAAGGGCTTCAAGAAGATGTGGAGCAGCAGCTGGGCGAAATTGACGGTCAAGCCGCTCGTGAAGAACGTTATGGCAATGCATAGATGGATCAGTCTCAGTTTCTTCAGCTCCTCGAGCGTAATCATGGTGGTGCTATAGGAAATACAAATGATTTAGTTCACTTTACTTTTACGTAACAACAACTTGAAATACAGCGCGTTAAAATTCAGATATAACAAGGAAGGTTACAGCCAAGTGTTGACTTTAATAGACCCTTAACTTTTTATGGGTTTAAGCAAAATTTTCCCATTAATAAACTTTAATAGATTTATGGTTTGCTGATATAATTCAGTCTAGAGATATTTAGTATTTCCCTTTTTTCCAAAGTGAAACGGATTATTTGGAGCATGAACTAAAATGTTAATAAATAATATTTTTAAGTTCACCTTCAATTGAAACAAAAGCGAATGTTTAAAGCAGCTGGTCTCAACTTGAACTGATAGTAATAAGCATTAAGAAATCGGACCTGTCCCACAACAATTGCGAATAGATACTATAAACGATTTATGCTATCGCCACTTTATCTCGAAGGGAACAGATAAGGCTACTGTTACTTTACTTCTAAGAGTAGCGAATGCAATTCACACATAAAGATTAATAATTATTATATTGCTATGCCAAACTGACCAAAGTCCGGCGACAATATAACTTCGAGTCATCTCGAAATATGTACTTTAAAACACGCCATGAATGTGTGCTTGCGTGTGTGTGTGTGTGTATCTACATATACATACATACATTGTATCAGCTTATTTACATATATTACGTATAAAAGATACTTTTCACATGCGTGTTTTTCTTTTTTGTTGTGTATGTGTATGTGTGTGTGTGTGTGTGTGTGTGTGTGTGTGTGTGTAGGAGGCTTTTGTTTGTAAACGTCACATTTCATGGTACAATTACTATTAGTTACACTTTGGATTATCTGTCTGCTTCTCATTATAAGTTCATTGATCTGAAGTCATAGATTTATTTATCTCAGAACGAACCGAATTTAGAGACACAATACAATTTTTGCTTTAGTCCAATTTATAGCAGCCACCCCAAATTCGTAAGCACACGTGTATATGTATATATGTATATGCGTAATGTCTATAATAAAACTTTAAATGTCTCCGCGACACGAATTACCTTTTGGCAACGCGTTTTTTGTGCGATTAAAGTTTTGTTTTTGTTAATTATAGTTGTTTTCGTGTACAGCGTGACCGCAAATTGATTTTCGAAATATACTGCGCTACTTCGCATAAGAAATATACCACATGAAGACCTTGGCTACACTATTTACGCTAAGGGTGCCTATTGGTGCAGAAAGGCGCGAATTTGTCAAGTGTTATGAATTAAATTAAACTAAGTGTGAATTTGTAGTGATTCATATTAGCATGATATTTTCAATATTATGATTATTATTACATTTAGCATGCTAATAATCCCTAGTTGATATTGAAATGTAACGTAAGAACTATCGCATAATACAACAGCATTAATCGATTAACCAATTTAAATAACATGTGTTAACGCAGCCCTGGCTGATAAGAACTCGCAGCAACAGCTGTTTGACAACTTGGCGCGACATTTTGAAATCTGACTGAGTTTGTTATCAATTACGAAATTTGACGCTGATTGGCAAAAGCCAAGGCGGCAACCATTTATTGAAACAGACATTGATAAGATTTTTGATAGAACTAATATCACGCTACCTCCAAAAATGAATGTATTTATAATCATAATTACGTGTATCTTATCTCTTTGACTCATTGATAAATTTTATGTTATCACGGAAGTTAACATTAAGTAAGTAAGTATGAATGTCACTCTGTCGTACGTTTTGTGTTTAGTGCAAAGTGCAAATTTACTTCATTTCGTATACTTTATTTTCAATCCATCATTAAAACTATAAATGTTATATACACACGATATGTACACGTTTGTTGTAAGTCTCTGAACTCGCTCATTGACGTCATATTCCTTACGATGTATCTCGAATACATGGTGAAATTGTTAAAAGTCTAATTTGTTTTTGGTTTCGCCTGGCCGGCACCATAAGCGGAGGCCTTGCTGATCTTTGACATGTTGGAAACCTTCTTTAGCAGCACGTAAACTGTAGAAGGAAATTTAATTAATAAAGTTAATATAAGGTATAAAGTAATTTTACTCACATAGTCCGAGCACAAAGAGAGCAGTCAAGAGGCCAAGCCAATTGGCAGAGAGCAGCGATGAGAACAAGAATTTAAGAATCCAGAGATTGGCTATCAAAGCAACCGAGACAAAGCAGATGAGCGTGCTGAGACGAGGTTGAAGCACTTTCGAAGGCACCTCCTTGAATCCGGATGTCTTGAAGAAACTGCCCGTCTCATGGAAACTGTCCACCAGACGATCCTTCTCCACATACAAATTCTGCACCCAATCAGCCGCCGCCTTCTCATCCTTGGGCACTTGCTCCAGCGGGAAACGTCGGATGAACATCGTCGGCTCCAAATGTTCGCCACTGAGGACATTTGTGATGGTGGGACGCACCTTGGCATCGCGTTTAAAGACCAAATTCACATCATAGATGGCCGGACATATGCCACGCATCGTGGGCAAGCTGGTGGTGAATCCCTTGGTGCGGGGAATCAAATGATGCTTCAACACCGTCATGCCACGTTCCTGGGCAAACTTCACCGATGCCTCATGCTTGGCGGGAGTGAAGCGTGTTCCTTCGGCATTGAGGAGCAGCCAAATGGGATCGGGATAGGCGAAGACAATCTTCAGCTGCTTGGCAATGATCTCCTTGTCCTTGTCAAAGTCACGATTGAGGAACACAAACTCAGCCATGCTCCAAGCCCAGCCCAAGATGGGGGCATAGCTCAGAGCCTTCTTGGCGAATGCCTTCGAGCTGCCAAGCATGTGGAATTTGTCGAGCACCATCCAGGCCATCAGCCAGTCGATCTCATAGGTGTGATTCATGATCATCACTCCATGCTCCTTGCCAATATGCTTTGCGGTGTCCTCATCCATGAAGACAGTCAGTCTACCTCCGCCATACCATTCCACGACGCCAAGGAGCTCTAGGAATGTAAGGGAAATTAAATTAAGTTTCTCTCTATATAAAGTCTGATATTTACTTACGTGCATAGAACGCATAGCAGGGATAGAAGGCGAGCTTGCGGAAGAGTGTGGGATTCCAGGGTTTCACCAAGATGAGCAGCAGGAATTGTGCAATGTTGCAGAGCAGACCGCATGTGAAGAATGTGATGGCAATGATCAGATGACAGATTGTCATCTGCTTTATCTTCTGCAGCTCAACCATGTTGAAACTGTAAAGAATGAATGACATTCAATACTGACACTAATCATAAAATTCCCATGCTATATAGTAAGCTGATCTAAGCGATTTGATTGCGCTTAAATTTCAGCAAGTAAGCATGCCAAATGAGAGATTAGCTTGCCTCCAAACAGACGGACAGACAGACAGACAGACAGACGAAAGTGTGTTTATAATTATAGCAAGTCAACTCTGCTTGCTATAATCAACACTTAACTGATTTATTATTCATACATGTATGGCAGATAATTAAATGCAAATTGTATAACCTAGAATTACCTGTATTTTAAGTTACGTAAAACATGAAATAAAACATGAGTTTTTTTACTATTTTTCTATACTTTTATCAATGGTACTATGATATATGGTTACCTTTGTACCGGCTTCTAGTACATTTTACTAACCCCCAATTATCGGGTAGCTCACCTGTTGAATTGTTTGACGATCTCTATAAAGCGGGAACTGAAGCAATTCCTTTCACAGGCAGCTGCTGTGGTCAACTGAAAACAAACACCGCACAATTTGTGTTGCTTCCCATTCGACGACGCGTTGTTTGATTAACGAAATTAATCACCCTTTTTTTTCGGCTTTCTTATCAATATTCAATAACGAACCTTCTTCGTTATACGCGAGCAGTCAAGATAGAGCAAACTAAAGCACGCTTCTCACATATTTATATATTACGCACACTCACATGTGCGTTTTTATATATATTTATTTTATTTTATGACCCTTCGAGGTGGTTATAGTTCAAGTGAACCAAATGCGAATCATTACACGCTCTTAATATGTGACAATACTCTTTTATACATTTTATACATATTCAAATGTGATCTCTCTCTATTTTTATACCCTGCTACCATGCCGCTAGGGGAAAATGGGGTATGTTGGGTTTGTGCTAAAACAAAGTGCATGTTATGTGTAGGAGGAGATTTTACTGATTCTGTGAAGTCCATTTTTACTGTGCTAAATTACCTCAGATTTAAGGGGGGTCCACTTCAAATATGCAATGAAAAATCCTTTATTCATTCATAAATCCACATATAATCCAATTTGTATTCCTTTTGTCAATTTTATTTTGAAAAATAACTGACATATATTTAAAATATTTTTTATTTGAAAAGGAACAAAAAAAACTTCATTAAATTTAAGGCAGATGAACGTAGTAAGAATTATAATATTAAATTTTAAAAAATAAGTAAAACTATAAATTCACTTGGGAAACAGGGTATTTAGTAGTCGGCCACTCTTAACTAAAGCGCTCTCACTTGCTTTTCCTTGTGGTGCTTTATGTTGATGAGGTATTTTGGCGTTGTTGTAAAAATTTTCGCATTAAAACCAAGCAACTAATTATAAACATTATTGTTAATATATTGTCAGGGAATTAGATTTCGGCGAGGTTTATATATACTTTTTTATACTTTATACTTCAATATTTAATCAAGAATTTATTGATCTACGGGTTGAGAGATGATCACGTCTGTGGCTGGGTTTTTTATGGGTAAAACATAAAATATTTCTCAAAATAATATATTTTTAAAACATTGCAGATAAACTTAACTGCGAAACAACTATAGGTTGGCATTCAAACTGGCGGCAATTCAAATTATGCTATAAATCTTAGAGATGTATCGATAAAAATCGATTTTTATGGCAAACTAAATAAAATGCATTCACGATTAATTAATTCAATAGTTTTCGTTAAAAATTGCATGGCCGTCAGTTAAATCATCCAACCGGGTTTAAGTTCATATGATTATTGCCTTTCTATCTTTCTATCTGCTTCCGCATCTACCCGATAACATCGTAGCACCTAAAAGTATCGATTACCTCAAGCACTAACATTATTGTTGTTTTTGTTAAGTATTTAAACAAATATCATAATTATTACACAAACCACTGCAAATTATTAACTTGCATTGGAGTTTGTTTTATTTTTCATACGTCCTGCAATGCAAAATGTGATTTTAGCATAATAAAACAGCAACGACTGTTTTAGAACAAAGCCGTACGTTAACAGAACTACCGCAATGTTATGGCCGCCGTTAATTAACAGGCAAAACACTTGCGCAGAATATACTAATTTTGCCCGTATTTGCCATCCCCCCACTTTGGACGAAAAGACGTCGTCGATGTCGTCGCCGCATATCTTCAATATTTTTGCAATGCTAGAAAACAATTAAAAAGTATTGTTTCATTCGTCTTAATGTTGATTTTGTGTGATTAAAGTGAAAAATAGCTGTTCACCCATCGTATTGTGTGCAAAGCAAACGAGTTAAGCGTGGCTAAAAGAGCCAACAAAAAATAGCAGCCAAAACTGCCGGCAGACGCAGACGCTTTTCTTCTTTTTTTTGCGTGTGTGCAAACAGCAAGAAAGAAGAGAACGAAAATTGTGAACAGCGTGTAAGTATTGACAATAAGCATGCAATTAAATGGGTGTTTAGCATGGAAACAATTAATTAATCATTCATGACCAGCATCTGCAGCAAGTATGGCGAACGTGGAAATTTACGATTCATCCAATTCGCAATTGAGTAGCGATGAATACAGTCACGATGAGGACGACGATGGTCTGATGGACGTGGCTGTGATTGGCAAACAGCAGCAACAACAACAACAAACACCGGCCAAACAATCGTCCAAGTCTAACACAACAACAAACTCATCATCCACGGAGACATCGCCATCGAAATCGACCAGCAACGAAACAACACCAAGAAAACTCTCTTCCAACGATGTGATGGAGAGTGTCAAGAAGCCGCCAGATAGTACCGAGCATACACAACGACAGATCAAGCAGATGCAGCGCAACAACAACGCTAACTTGTACTTTAAACGTCGCAGCATCAAATGGTAAGTTGACAGCCCCAATCTCACCAGATCTGGCAACTCTGCAAGGAAGTGAAAACTAGTGACATTTCAATAAAACTTTATTCACTTTGTGACACAGGCTCAATCAACGTGCTGCTAATAAAATAGATTATTTGCTACGCTTGAAGCAAACGTTGCCGAAGCATTTGGACCACGCACGTCGAATGAATGCTTATCGGGCCAAGAAACGGGCCTTTGAGATGGCCCAACGCAACCGCCAACGGCGTCCTTATGACCGCACACCAAGTCGCAGTGCTTCAGCTTCGCCTGAATTGATTTGTCTCGACGACACTGAGAACGAAGATTCACCTGAGAAGCCGGCAGTCGTGCCGCCGCCAACACCACGCAATGATTCGCAACGTGCGCTCATCCAGCTGATGAAGACGCCTCCGCCGACAGCTGCATTTGCGGTGCAATTGGAACTGGAGGAGCAGGTGGAGGCACCGCCAGCCGAGAATGGTTCGGTGCTCGATGAGTTCCTTACGCTGAAGCCTGCTGTTGCTGCTGAGCCCATCATTGAGGCTGCCGTTTGCAATGATGTCAAAGAGCAACCACAGCAGCAGCAATTGGATCTGACTGTCTTGTCTAGTTACAAAGTGGTGGAAGCCATTGAGCCAGCTGTTGCTGCCAACTTGGAGCTGCCCTTAGAGGAGGCGAATCTGAAGCGTCGTCGTTCGATGACACCGCCGCCAACGGCTGAAAAGCGCGCCAAGCCATTGCCAATAACTGAAGAATTGGACGATGATATTGTAGAATTCATACCCAGTGATATGTCCAAACAGCAACAGCAAGCTGCAGCACCTGCAACGCCAGCACCAGCACAGCAACCGCCGACGCCAATTCAATCGACGCCGCTGTCCAAAGCAGCCAATTTGAACAATTCACTCAATGCTGAGACAACAGCTGCTGCAACGGTGCTCAAATTGGGTTCACCTTACACACTGAACGCATCGCCAGCGTTCTATGGCAAAGAGTTGCCGAGGAAGCCGCAGCTACCAGAGCACGTCTCGCCCATTTCCTACAGCCTGGAGCTGCCGCCAACACGTGTGGAGCACATGGAGATTGATTATGCCAAATCGAAGCTTGAGGCTCTGCCAAATGCTTTACTAAAGTCGGCTAAAGACACTCAGCAGCAATTGTTGCACTCGGAACAGCAGTTGTATCAGCAGCAGCAGCAGCTGGAACAGCAGTATCAACAACAGCTGCAGGCAGCCGAGCAGCAACGTCAACTGCAGGCAGCAGCACAACAGCAGCAACAACAACAGCAGCAGGAACAACAGCAGGCAGCAGAGCTGCTACTGCAACAACAGCGAGCAGCACAACAGCAGGCAGTAAATCCGCCGCAGCAACAGCAACCGGCAACAACTCAACAGCAGCCACCGCAGCAAATGTTGCCACCGCCACAGCAACCGCAGACGCCACCACGTTCCAAGTCGCGTCCGGCACAAACTCAAACCACATCGCCACAGCCACCGCCGGCGCCATCGCAGCCAGCTGGACGCAGCAACAAGTCGCGTGTGGACTTGAATAGCACCAACAACAGCGATGCCGCCTTCCATGAGCGTGTGCGCGAACTCTACACGGAGCTGGACGAGATTATGACTGATAAGGTGCGCGCTGTGAAGCCAGAGCTGAAAGCCTTCGCCGAGGAGAAGCAACGCATTGACTCGGATATTCGCACGCTGGACAATTTGATTGTCAAAAAGGAGGAGGAGCACAATCGTCTGCTGCACTTGCGTTGCATCAAAGGCGAGTTACGGGCGCGCGTCGAGCGGAAGGAACGCATGCTAATCATGCGCGAGATATTGCCCTCGATACTCAACAAGAACTGTAACACTTCCGATCTCTATGGCATGCAGTCAATGCTGTTGCAGGAGTACAATTCGCCCATGCCAAATCGTTCGGCTACCACGGCCATGGAGCAGCTAATCAACAGAGTGGAGAATGACATCGATGATGTGAAAATGTTGCGCAGGTGAGTTAAGCTTAAATTCAAAATAGTTGTGCATCTCTAACTAGTATCTTTTAGTGCTTTGGGCATGCTGGAACGCGAGGCAACCGGCGAGGCACGTTATGAAGATATGCATCCACTGCATCGCAGCAATTCGGTGCCCGTTTTGCGTCCCACATTGCCACCATTGGTTTCCACTGATCGCTCAGCCAATTACGGACGCCAAGGGCCGGTGCGCGATGTGCGCGGCCTCATCGAAGACTATCGTCGCGAGCATCCCGAACAGGTGCCGCTGGTGGGCAAACGCAATAAGGTGCAGCCACCTCCATCGCGGTAAGTAAACGTATTTTAAATTAATAGTGATACTTACCAATATACAGTAAGAGTGTTTATAAATGCATAAATCTGCTGGGCACAAATTACACGCTTAAATTGTCAAAAATTATATTCAAACATTTATGTTTTTTTATAAAGGATTTTCTCAAAAAAATCTGTTAGTCTAAAAGTTTGTGCTTTTTATAGAAACATATAAGAAAGCTTTAGTCGAGTGTGCTCGACTCTGAGACACCCGCTACCCATTTTGAATAAAAGCAAAACAGTGCGATATTAGTCTGAAAATATAGTAATTAATATACAGCATAAATACTAAAATATACCGAAGGCCATATTTGGTATATGGTTGAAGTACTAAATTTGAAGTATACAATCGAGGTCAAGGTATACCAGATTGTCAGCTAAAGCAAATTAGACTTGCAGTAGACCAAATTCGCTATATAGAAGTATTTCTCAAATAATCTAAAACTTGTATCCGTTTGCAGTCAAAATCTTAAATTCCTTAGTTATTATTGTCTGTATGAAAACTCAAAGAAATTATATTTAAAATAACTTTAAACTTTAAAAAATGCTCAACAAATTTTAAAGAAATCCGAATTGTACTCGGCATAAAATGTGCGCTAAGAAAAAATTCAAATTTCAAATAATTATATTCAGTTATACCACTTTTTAAGCTATTGACTAAACGCCTTTTTCACAATTCCTGAAGAAAAGAAAACAACTCAAAATAATACAGTGTATATCTTTAAAAATGCAGAAATTAGTTAAGCCAAGTTGTAGTCAACAAACGAGATACATTTTATCACGTTTTAATCAACTGATTGTCGACAATTTTATCATAATTTTTCTAACTTAATTCACTGAAAATCGTTAAGAATGTTAAACATAATTTATTGACTTACAACAATGAAAATAACTTGCCTACTAATTATATTCAAATAACTATCAATTTTAAAATACATAATTTATCATCATTTTATCTCTTTTTGTCCATTAATCATTTCCCTTTTTATATTTTTTTATCATAAATTTAAAACTTAGCAATGATTCTTTGCTTTGAAGCGTCTAAGACACATGCAAATATTTTAATTATGAAGAATTTTTCCATTTAATCATAAGAACATTACTAATAAAGCTGCAATGAAATTTAAATTTGTTTCTTGCTAATAAGTTATATTTTATTATCACTCTTTTTGCAGTTATCAACAGTTGATCAACGAGTCCAGACAGCTGACAAATGCTTCGATGAATCTAACTGCGGCTAGCTCGCAGCTTTCGCAGCCGCCCCAACAGGCTAACAATCATTTTGATGATGAGACGCCACAGAAGCCACTGTACAACAGCAGTCCATTGGGTGCCGGGGGACGCAATCCAAACAATTCACGCAATCAGTCCAACGTAGATGATGTCCAGGTTAGTCGATGAAATCAATAAATCTTAATTTTGTAGTACAACAAGAGTTAATCATTTAAGCAGTATGGAGCCACACATTCCACACATTATGCGGAGCAGATGCAGGAACTGGTGACGATCGAGAAGGCGCACACCAATCGCACCATCAATAACAATAACCACAGCAACTATAACAATAGAAGCATCGTCTCGTCCACAAACGGACCCCAGGAGCTGCAGCAACAGCAGCGGGGCGGCGGAGAGCGTCGTTGTCAGCACTGTGAACGCTCGAAGGCGTGCTACGTATGCGAGGGTTGCATGAATCAATGGTACTGCAGCCAAGAGTGTCAGGTGAGCTGCGAATTGGCAGTAGATGCTAATGATGGCTGATGATCAAGATTCTAACTGAGGCTTCTCTTTCTATCTCTTGACAGACAAAAGGCTGGGATACACACTGGAAGTTGTGCCACAATTAGGCAACAGACAACACGCTGCATCAGCATTACTACAACTACTACAATTAAATCAAACACTATATGAATACCCTCCCTCCCCCCATCTCCACGTATCAGACTTTATATTTATCGGAAGGAAATCTGCAATTGCAATGCATTAAATTAATTGCAATTGCAATTACATTAAATTAAATTAACAACAAAACACACACAATCAAACAAAAAAAAAAAAAAAGAAAAACAACACATGCTCCACTCACGCAATAACCGAAACAAAACAACCTTTATAAAATATACTATGATAATATTAATAATAACTCAACTTTATATCTATCTTAGATGTAATTTCCTGTTGATCCGGCTTGCCTGCTGCTTGATTGACTCGTCGAGTTCATGTCGATTAATTCGTTAATCGAGTGGCGTTTGTACATGTTTGATCTTGACATCGCCAGCAATTAATTTTAAATATTTGTTGTCATGCAATTCTTTACACTTTGTTCTGTTCTCGCTCCGTGAATGCAAAATTCACACCGAGATTTGAGTTGTGAAATGTGCGCCTAAAAGTATGCTACAAAAATTGATCAATATTTTAATTGAACGTAAAATAGTTCTCAATTAGTGTTTATTATTGGTCCCCTCTTACGAGTAGTTAACAAATAAGTTTCTCACTTCCTACTTGCTATATTTGCGTAGATGGCAGATCAACTCGATGTCTTGGATGTGCAAATGCAGCGGCTCCCGATTCGACCACATCACACGTCGCAGTTTCCGGATGCGCAGCTGCCGTTTGCAGTGTAGCTTGAATTTAAGATTCGGATTCCAGATGGCATCGTTGCCATTGCGCGTGACACATTTAAAGGCGTATTGCCACCACAAGCGGCTGTTTTGCTTTGTGCTGTGCTGCGATTTGAGGGCGACACACACGAGAAATATAGTTATAGCCATAATAATTCGACTCTGCTAAAGCATTTATGATCACGTCAATTGCCACTCACCATATAAACGGGCAAGACGTAAAAACGCTTGCACTCCCGCCGCCTAAAGTTGAACGCTATCGGATGCCGTTGCGTCGCCGACACCTTTGTCAGGTGCGATCGTATGGCGCTTGCCTGGGTTGGTCGCTGGTGCTGCAAACGCGCCTGTTGTTGTCACCATCGCCGACAATCATTGTTGTAGTTGTCATCGTAGTGGTGGTTGTTGTCATCATTGTGTTGGTGGTTGTTGGCCAAATCCATATGGAAATGGAATTTAGAATCCGAATGCGAATGCGAATGGAAATGGAAATGGAAACGAAGCGTAGCACGCGCATGGGCACGCGCACGTAATTATTTAAAAGTTTTTCAAACAATTGAACACTGTTTTTGTTTACACATTTTTAATATACACTTGCAAAGGGTCTTTTCATTTTGTGCGTAAATGTGTAAGATATTAGGGGGAAATATATTTTTGATAATGTGTAATTTAGAGACTGGTTTTAATACTAAAACTTAAGCGATCTCTCAAAAGTTATAAAAACACCAAACTAAAAGTAATTTTTTATACAAAATAATTTAGTTCTTTTGCTTTTCAATAACTATTGGGAACTCTCATATGTAAACATTTGGTTTATATATGAAATCTTAAGAGTTCTTAAAAGTTATTAAACAGCAAAACAACTAAGCGTAATTTTCGATAAAGAATAATTTAGTTAGACCATTTTGTTGCTATATTAAATCTAAAGAGTTATTGAATATCTAAAATAACTATAATTTAGTTTGACAATTGGTTTTTATATTAAATCTGAAGAACTATTCAACAAAATTTTTTTAGAATTATGATTATTAAACAGATTCTTTTTACTACTTTTTCTTCTTTGAATTATGATTATTAAACAGATTCTTTTCATTTCTTTTCGTATTTAGAACCAATTTGATTTAAAGTCTTAAGCGACTACTTGATATAATCCTAACTGATCTCAAAATAAAATAGAAAATGCCTCGTAGCTCAAAACATCTCAACACATCAACAAATTGGAAATATAATTCTGAATTTAAGTACAATTTTAAAAGTAATTTTTTTTAAACATTCTTATTTAAATTCTAACAAAATACATACATTATAGATATTTTATAGATACCTTCGATTGAGAAACAGTTAAGTAATACTAACAGTGTATTTTATTTTCAGTATGCTGAAAACAACTTTGTTTTGTCGCTTTTAATACCCTTCAAAATATTCAATTAGTCATGACAGGTGTAACTACGTTAAGTGGAGGGTTGCTTAATCTATCTTTAAAGTATGTTAAAAACCCGCTGCGTTATTTTTGGGTAATTGCAGTCTAACCTAAGCTATTTGTGACCTATGTGAACTCAGTCCACAGTGCAGCTATCTCAGCGAAACTTATTGTTAGCATTTAGTGTTAGCTATGTCGGTATGCTATGGATCAAAGCGCTATATTATATGCATAGCTAACAAGTAAAGTGTACAGCTTAGAAACTTCCAACTTCCTATCTCAGAATAGAATTAAGAAAGATGTAATATCTTCCCATATTAGAATAGAATTAAAGATGTGCTAAGCTTTAAGAAAATTTGTTCAGTGTATTTCTAATTCGTTCTATTCTTATTCTAACATATTACTGGCTATTGTAGCTAGTTAAGAAACAACTCTTAATTTTCTATCTCTGAATAGAAAAATGTACTTTTAATTTTCCTCTCCAAAAAAGTATTAAAAAAAATTGATTATAAATTTTTCTAAACATCAAACAATTTTGTTAAGTGTATTTCTAGTTTGTTCAATTCTCATTCTAATACTGCATTGTATCCTAGCTTCGAAAGAACTCTTAACTTTCCTTCTCAAAACTGTATTATGAAAGATGTATTATACATTTTTCTAAACATTAAGTAATTTTTTTGGGTGTATTTCTAATTCGTTCAATTCTTATTGAAATACGGAATTATAGCTAGTTAAGAAAGAACTCTTTACTTATGAAAGATATATTTTACAACTTTTTTATGTTCTGTGTATTTTTAATTCGTTCAATTCTCATTATAATACTAAATTGTATCTAGTTAAGAAAGAACTCTTAACTTCCTATCTCAGAATAGAATTATGAAAGATGTACCTTTAATTTCACTAAACATCAAGCGATTTTGTTGAGTGTATTTCTAATTCGTTCTATTCTCATTCTAATACTGAATTGTAGCTAGTTAAGAAAGAATTTGCTTCAAATTTGGATTGCAAATGATTACGAAAAGCGAACTCAGTCTCTACAATTGTTGATAAGTGAAACTCCAGTCGGACTAATGAGTACAACGATGATTAAGTAAGTTGTTGTTGCTGATGAAGTTTTGCTAAGTATTTAGCGGTGGGAGGGTGCGGTCGATGATTGACTTGGGCCTTGGCCCTGAACTTGCTTATCAAAGCGGCACACACACACACAGACTGCTAGTTAATACTCTTTGTTCAACAGTCTTGTTGTTGTTTGCATAATTACTGTAAAAATTACAGTTGCAAGTTTGTAAATTACTTTGTAATGGCAACTACGGTTTAAGCAAATGCGAATCGACAATCGAACAAGTCTCGAGTCTCTCGCAGCTCACAGCTGAGTGCTTCGAGAGCAATTAAGTCCGCTTATCAGTTTAGAGCTATAGCTTGAATTAGCACTCGCCTCTCTCCCCCCTCCCCCCGAGCTATATAGCCCAGCGTCCTCGATGGCTACAGCTGCGTCAGCCTCGACGTCGACGACACGTCTTGACACCCAATGACTTGGGCCAGAGAGTTTGGGTTTCGGTCTCGCTCTGGGTTTGTGTATTATTAAACAGTTTTTACAAGCCGCTAACGTTCGAAAATTGTTGCTAATTAGTTGAACCGCGCACGCCGGCGCACCAGACCTTAAAAAACCGCCCCGCGATAAGCAAATGTGTGCGCAACGAGAGGAAGGCGCAGGTGTCAAGTATAGAACGGAGAGGGAGAGAAGGGGAATGGGCGCTACACCTAGGTCCAATAAAAAACAAACGCTATACACATCATCATCGTTCCAGCTGCCGTTGTGTGTCATGCACGACGACAATACTACAAATGATGCCGAATCGCAATTCGCAGCAATTTCAAAACGATCCGTAACTGAAAATCAAAATGCAAATTTCACCCATTTATTGTAAGAACCTAATGAGAATGCTTCTCGTGGCAGTAATGCAGCTAATAATATTTATGATTCGCATACAAGATGACGGTACGACTACGAGATCACTTTAATTTAGCTACAGAATCACTGAAAGAGAATCTAAAGCTTGGAAGATCATCACTAAATAAATGAACGGAAATAACTTAGGAAATTAGCTAATACTGAATTAGGATAAAAATGATTATAAAAAGATGAAGAGTTTCTCTAGAATTTCACTTAAAAGATAAAAAATAACTAAAAAAAAAAGTGTGAAAGAAAATAAAAGATTGAATAACAAATTTGAATACTTTATAATTGTTATAAAAATGTTTATAAACAGAATTTCAGTAAATAGATCAATTATAACTTAAATAAAAAGTTACAAAAAATAAAAGCTTGTATAAAAAAAATTTAAGTACTTTATAGATATTGGCAAAAGACTGAACAATAAATGAAGTCAAACAATATTCAGAACAATATTAACTCTTTAAACTCTATTGATAATAATATGGATCTTAAGATGGAGGGCCTAAAATTTATAACTATAACTATAAATAATATGAAATTTATAACTAAATTTATTATTTAATGAAGTTATACATCTAGATAAAACATAAATAAAAGCTTCACTACAAAATTTAAATATTTAAAAAAAAACTACATTGACAAAATTTAATTCCTAATCTATAATAATCGAATAAATAGTTTTACAATAGTTGAAAAAATAAAATAAAACATTTTTTTATTATTTTATAAGCTTTAAAAAGAATATAATAAATACATCCATAAATTTATTATGAGATTTATTTATGCATTAAATAAAACATTTGTTAATACAAGCACCCAATTGAAATTAATTATTAAATTTATTCATCAATTAGCTGACTAATTGCTTAACAACATTAGATAAAAACATCGAACAAAACTTCCTTAATAATTTCAACTTCTAAACTCTACAAACTCTACTTTAAAGTAACAAATCTTTTCCAGCAAAAAACCGAGTAAATTTTCCAGCAAAGCGAGCAAAGAAAATGGGCAATAAATATTGCATCTTAATGAAATTGAAAGTTGAGTAAGTTTTGTGTTTTTTGCTTTAGAAAGCACTTCAGAAGCTCGTTAGCGTTTTGCGGAATTGAATAGAAAATACACTTTGGAATTTTCCCAGAGCGTTGAAGGCATTCCAGGGCTTCGCTTATTTATGCCATAAAGTTAATGGTATATTGTTAATAGATCAATGTAAAAAACAAAAACAAAACAAAACAACAATAACAAAAAAAAACACACGGCAACAAAACTGTTTATTCGAGTGCTGTCATCATATTTAGAGTCAAAGCAAAAGAATATTTAGCATGCAGAACTTTCGTTTGCCGATCAAATCAAATAACAATTTATTTGATTGTGCGAAGCGTTTGTGATTTTGATTGTTTAAGTAAATTGATTGATAGACTTCAATTGACCCAAACCCTGCGCTAAACAGTTGTCGAAAAACACCGAGGATGACTTTGTATTTTTTTCGACTTTTTTTCGGCATCGGAAATAAAGATTACTGCACAATCTAGGGTTATAGAATTTTGATATATTAAAGTTGGTTTAAAGATTGTTATCAAAATTACTACATGGGAACTTTGAATTTATTAGAACTAGAGATTCCAACATATTCAATGTGATTTATAGCTTCGATAAGAATACGATGAGATCATCTTACGAGCATCTTTAAATGAATCATTTCTATATTACATTATTAAAAGATTTTGAAAATGTAGATTACAATGCTTAGAGAGTTCTTTTTATTACAATCTATCAATTTGCTTTGATGCATTTCCGTTCAATTCACAATTTCTAAATTGCAATATTGATAAGGTTTTCAAAGTTTATCATTCGACAATCAGATTTGAAGTGTTCTTGGAATTAGGGCTTTCATTATTATCGAACAATTTGCTTTGTTGCATTTTTGTTTGAATTAGCAATAGAGGTTTACGGGTATTTCAATTCCTTATCGAAAAGAGCAGATGTAATTAAAAGTTCGAAGTAGTTATTAGATTGGATAAAGTCGATAGCTAAAAATGATGAAATTAAATTCCCCGGGTAATTTTCGTTCATTGAGTAATTATTGATAGGCAATAAAGCTTTAAAAATGTTGTTGACATATGCATTGAAAATGAAAGGGAACAAGGAGTCTAAGGTAATATCTATTTTGGTAGAGGGTAGATAAAATAAAAAGTTTTCGCACTTCTATTTATAAAGACGAGAGTTATTTTTGAGTGTGTTCTGTTCTATGGGAATATAATAAATGTAAAAGAAATAGCAATAGAGCTTTAAAGCGTAATATATTTGAATTGAAAGTGAAAGGTATGAGGTGTAAGGTTATCTATTTTTGTTGAGGTTAGCGACAAAACAAAAGTTTTCGCACTTGTATTTATAGAATGCGGAAAGAAATGATGAGAGTTATTTTTGGGTGAGCTCTGGTAGATAGGAAAACTTTTAAATAGCAATAGAGCTTAGATGGTGGAATTAAATGTAAAAGGTTTGCCTTGAAAAGAAGTCAAGAATTGAAAGATTATCTATTTTTATCGAGGGTAGCGAAAAAATAAAGTTTTCTCACTTCTATTCATAGAATGCGGAAAGAAAGGAATTATTTTTGAGGGTGTCACATAGGAATAGAATAGATGGAATACTTATATATAGTAAATAGCTTCGAAAAGCTTAGATATTTGAATGGAAAGTACAGAATTTGCCTTTCACACTTCTATTTATAAGCTGAGAGTTATTTTCGAGTGGTTATTCTGTTTCGATAGGAAGTAGGGCTTTGTTGGAGTCCAATCTTTCGATATTTGCGTTTCGATTTATGGTGTTGAGTTATGTGCGTGTCGAGGTGTGTTTGCTCGGCTGTTACTATCTCTATCTGTCAGCAGTGCGCTGCGATTGTCGTGTCAGTGATTCAGCGACTGAGTACACAATAAAAAAAAAAACACACACAGCACAGTGTGGCAAAGTTACTCCCACAATAAATGGAGTGGGAGGAGGAGGAAGAGGAGGAGGAGGTAAACGGGGTTGACTTTACAGTTCAGTTCGCTTCGTGTTCAGTTATTCGGTTCTAACGCTGTTCTGGGGACAGTCCGAACGATCTCCCCGATTGCGATCGCGATCGTGATCGCTTTCCCGATTGCCGAGCCGACCAAGCGAATCGTCAATCGTCGAATGCGGTTCCGTTTTTGGTATCGTGTTCGCATTTCGCATTTGCTTACGGATCGCAACGGATCGCAACGGGCCGTAGTTTTGTGTTGTGTTCTCCATCGCATAGTACAGAAGAAAAAAAAAACACAACATACAAATAAAATTTGGATGTTAATGAATGTTAATTTATACATTTTGTAAGAATCGACAAAAGCGACAACAACAACAACAAAAAAACCTCTGCCACAAACAATAAAATATCATTGACAGACAGGCGAGAGAACGCGCAGTCGATTAGTTAGTTATTTTTCGCCGTGATTTCGTGAATTCGGGACGCAGTCGTCTATGATACATTGCCGCTATCGGACATGGATCCCGATTTCGTCAACAAATACAATCAGGTGCTGAGTCGCCTCAAGCTTGTCGAAAACTTTGACGGTGATCCCGGCAAGCTGCCGCAATTTCTCCACAAAATCGAAGCTCTAATGCCGGCCATAAACACATTCGATGACTACTACAAGGCACAGCTGGTGGGTCACATCAAGAACAAGTGCACGGATCGAGCCCGCGAAGCGGTCTTCACACGTCAACTGAGTGCGCCGGCAGGCAACGGACATGTGGCAGGAAATGGGACCGCTTTGCTCAAGGCTGAATCCTGGCACAAGCTCAAGGAACAGTTGCTGCACAATTTTGCTGAGCGCGAGTCGAGTTACGCTCTAATACACAAGATCCGAAGTGCGGTGCTCGACTCGAATATCGAATTGTATTATCAGAAGATGGCGAAGCTCAAGCAGCGACTCTTAAATCGCAAACTCACCCACAACGACACACTCTATGCGCTGGAGGACATTGAAAGGATCACCCTGCAAGTGTTTCGCGATCATTTGCCCGAACCCACGCATTCGATGATCTTGAGGCGTAACCCTAAAAGCATGGAGGAGGCCTATCGCTACATCGTGGAGGTGCAACAACAGTTCTACACGCAGAGCGGACCTCTTGGAGGTGAACATGGCGCCACCTTCAGCACCAGCCACAAGCAAACCTTTGGCATTGGCATGGGCGGAGTGGGCATGGGCACCGTGGGCATTGGCAGCGTCGGAGGCTCAGGGGTGGGCATGGGATTGGGCATTGCTTCGGTGGGTTTGGCCAGCACGGGACTCTCATACAATCGCCAGCTGTCGGACAAGGGTTTCAACAATCAGTATCAACAGCAACAGCAGCAGCAGAACAACAAGAGCTACTACAATCAGGCTGCTCCAGCTGTCGGAGCTGGCAAAACGAGTCCCATGTTCAAGAGCAACGGCAATCCCTCCTTCAAGTCTAGCTTTAGCTACAATGGCAGCAGCAGCAGTGGTGGCTTCAATAATTCCTATTCGAGTGGTAAACTGGACAAGAGCAACAAGTCCAAGGATGCGGGCAAGGCCAAGGGCAACACAGGCAGCAGTTGGCGCAAGTAAAGTTGCGGGTTTTATGTCATGAGCTAATTCCCCCATTTTCACTCTCCATGACCTAATCTCTGACTAAGCCAATGATCGGCTCGCAGTGCGATTTGCCATTGCCATTGCATGCCTCATGCTAATTATTACCCCCCACCTTTGCTCTCCCCCCTCCTTTCCCCTTCCCATCTGCCCCTGACCCTGTCTAATAGTCAGGTGGATGCCGAGCCGGATGATTCCGCTGCTGCTGATGCTGCTGCAATTCACCGATGATGATGATGATGATTGCACTCCCGACACTGAACCCGCCATGGCGCATGTTAATTATTAGATCATAAGACTCGAAGTGTATATATATTGCCCCCTCTCCCCCAGTCTCCCCTCTCGTCGTAAGCCCTATTTCCCCTAACTGAAATATATTGTTGTTGTTTATGAAATAAAGTGTCAAGTCTAACACCATTGATAATCGTCTAAATAGTCTAGGTCATGAATGGACTGCTTTTGGCAGCCTGCTAAAATTCGCATCTTTCTGGAGTCGACTTTATTTAGTGAAGCTGCACTGTAGTTGATTCGGATAATTGGTGTTGTTTAGCAAATATCTGCAGATTGATTTTGAAACTATATATAGACTTAATTTGTGTCAACAAATCTAATCAAGTTGGGATTTTCATGTCTATTTTTAATATTAACAAATTAACACTACTTAAGAAAGGTTCAGAGTATCTTGTGAAGTTTTACTGTAGATCAATTAAAAGTACTAGTGGGAGTTGTCCTTAGTTAACATTACTTAACATTACTTAAAGAAATAGCTATCGCATTTAGATGGATGTAATTCATTCCCTACTTTATTTCCCATTGTAATTCTAGTTTCTTTACCGGTTCAGTGAAATTGAGTAAGTTTATGGTTATTATAATGCGCCTTCCGTAATTTTGCACTTAATGGCAACTCTGTATTAAGTACCAAAATTCACTTAACAGCTAACATATGTACATTTCTCGGTTTATGAAAAGACTTAGAAACAATTTAAGTATTAAATAATGCTTTTGCATAAAAAATTTTATCGCTTATTGGCCTATTTATTTCGTCCATGCTAAGGCAGTTAAGTGCAATTAATACATTATTAATCGAAATGTTTAAAATGAAAATCTTTCTCGGAATTAACCACAACGCAATTTCACTCTAAATTTCAATAACAATTTATTTCTTTCACGCTTTTTTTTATGATTTTTATACCCGAAATTATTTGTGGTTATAAAAATGTTATTAAATCTGTTAATTATTTTATTTTTCTTTAGCTTAGAAAATAATTCACGATTTCAAAAAAAAAATCTTATAGTTGCATTTTAACTTTATTTTTATCACCACCATAAAGATTTTTTTCTTGACGAAGTTGCATTCAATTAATAATATATTAGAGTTTGTAACCTCGCTAGTTCACTACATCGAAGTAGTACTGTACGCTTACACATTTTTGAACCATATTTCGTATCACTATAATATAGATTTGTCTTGATGAACATTCATTGCAATTAGGTCTAAGCTTGTTCACTCACTGCTATTTCACTGATATTGTCTTTTAACTACATAACTAAATCACTATAATAAAGATTTTTCTTGAGGAACCTTCAGTCCAATCAGGTGTACGTATGTTCACTATAGCCAATTGACACCGTAACAACTAGTAAGCTCACTGCTATTTTACTGATATTGTCTTTAAAGTATTTTCATTACCAAATCACTATAAAATAGATTTTCGTTAAAAACCTACATTGCAATCAGGTGTTCATCATAGTCAATTAGTACTGTAACAACAATAAAACTCACTTCTATTTCACTGATATTGTCTTTTCATTCCCAAATCACTAAAATATAGATTTTTCGTGATGAACCTACATTGCAATCAGATCTACGTTTGTTCACCATAGCCATTCACCACTGTAACAAGTAGTAAGCTCACTGATATTTCATTGATATTGTCTTTTAACTCTTCATTCCTCATTTTCAAAGCAAAGTTTCGTTGTAATAAATACTAAATCTTGAACTTGTAACTTGTCTTGTTCACCATATCGAATCACCACTTTGACAACGAGCAAACTCACCGATTGTTGTCCTCCCGTACGCGACGTAGCCGAGCTGTTGTCGTAGGTGGCATCAGGTGGCGGAGGTTCATTGACCTCCTGCATCTTCACTGCCTTGCGCGACTTATCACGATCCGCTGGCTTGCCAAAGAGTCCTCGACGCTCCGCCATGCTGATGAGATACTTTTCGTTGAGCTGCGTCAGCGATTTACGACGGATGAGCGAGAGAAAACTGCCCGTCGACTGATGGGCAATGCAATTGTCCTGATTGATGCAAATGTCCGGCACAATATCGAGCACAAACTCATCGATGTCCGGCGTGCAGATCAAATCGATGCTGTCGACGCGAGGCAATGGGACCACAGGAACAGCTCCAGATTCACCCGGCTTAGCTGGCAATTCTGGTTGGGATTTGCGTTTATCTTCGGCTGAGAGTTTCTCCTTCTTGCGTGGCGACTCCTTGGACATCGCAGCAGCGGGAATATTCGCTGCCTCCGCCTCGGCAATGGCTTCGAGTCGCTTGACCTCGCGATAGGCTTGACGATGCTTCTCCAGCGCCAGTTTGTTGATCACCTGCAGCACATGTTTCACCATATCCTCGTTCTCGGTGGTCACAATCGAGTGTGTTTGATAGAGCACAAATTGCACTTGAGGTCGTGACATAGTCATGGTCAGTGTGAGCAGCTGCTCTTCGAGAATGCAACCCACACGTTGTTTGCCCTCATCACTGACCTCCGACTCGGTGAGCACCTCAAGCATGCTTAAGTCACCCCCACGTGAGCAGATCAAATCAATGGGATCCGAGATGGCACTAAAGGAGTTCGGGGGCGTGGCAAATACCCCCACAACGGTGCGAAAACGATTCGATTCCATGGGAAACGAGGTGAAGGCATCCGCGAAGAGACGAATATTGTTGACCTGAAGGGAAGATCTTACTTTAACAGGAATTTATATAGTTGTAACTTGACTACTCACTCCTATGGACTCCATGTAGCGTCGGTACTCCTTAAGATTGGCGCCTGCTCCATAGACATAGAAATTGTTGACGCGGTTTACGGAGTAGAACAAGGCTGCCAAGTAGGCTGTGGAGCGTGGTGAATCAATGTGAGTTTGTAGTATGTCACCTGGTTAGAAATATAATAGGGATTAATCTAGTGAAAATACTTGAACGTGAGGCACTTACCGTAGAGCTCAAAATAGTCCATGAGCTTGGACATTATGGCGGGACCAAAGGAAAAGTTTTTGTCCTGCAAGCAATGTTGTATTATTGATAAAGTGAATGGTTTCCTTCCTTAAACCTTTTTCATTTGATATCTATCCTTAAATTCTTTTCTTGTAATCTCGGAATTTATTTAATTTTATTTTCATACTATTCCTCAATATGGCATTTCATGCAATATTTCCTTTATTTCCTCCTAATCCTCAATCAATCCCATACTACACTTTTCCATTCCATTCCATCCCATACCATTTCATTTCATACCATTCTATTTCATTCCATTCCATGCCATACCATTCCAATCCATACTATTCCATTTTATTTTATCCAATTCATTCCATACCATTCCTTTCCATTCCTTTCCATACTATTATATTCCATATCATTCTATTCCATTCCATACCATAATATTCCATTCTATTCTATTCTATCCCATTCTTTTCCATTCCATTCCATTCCTTTCCATTCTATTCCATTGCATTTCATACCATTCTATTCCATACCATTCTATTCCATACCAACCCTTTCATTGTATTCGATTCCATTTCATTTAATACCATTCCATACTATTCCATTCATTTCTATTCACTTGATTTATTTTTAATTCTTTCTATTTATAACTTGTTTTTATTTTTATTTTATAAGTATTCCCCTCATTCTTTTCTACTCTAACCTCTCTTCCTTCCCATACTAATATCTCCTTTTAATTCCAACCTAATCTTATCACTCCTTATCACTTCCCTTGCATTCTTCCTCCTCCTCGCTTTCCCTCACTCACCTGCATTATAAACATGTGCTTGGTCATTAGCACAGACTTTGTAAACTCGCTGCGATCCTTGGGTATCACCGATATGACCAATGGACAAATGTTGTCCCACTTGCAGTGCTGCTCAAGTAGCGGTTGCTCATCATCCGGTCCATGCACAGTGTAGCCCATCTCCGTAAGTATTTTATCCGCCTCCATCTTATTGCTAGCAAAGATTCCGTTAAAATTTAGGAATACAGGAAGTAACTCTAGCTTCACTTACCGCACCAGGAAGGGATTAATCCAACCCGTCACCACGGGATTAGCAGCGGCAATAGCAACCTTCTCGTTCTGCAAGTGAATGGGCAGCAGCTGGGAAAGACGCAGAGCTCCGACGCCAATGCGCATGCGAGAAATGGAGGCAGCCAACTTGATGCGATGGCGCCAAAGCACCGCAGCGTGTTCTTCACGAGATTAACAAATGCTGAAGAGCAGGGAAAAATGTTCCACTTACCTGTTACCTCGGACTCCTTGTAGAGCTGTGCTTGCAGCTCGTGTAGCTCCGAGTTGCGATTGCGGAAGTGACGATCGTAGAGCTCAAAGAGCATTAACCAAATACGCTGCTCATCCTTGATGAACTACAGGATTAGAGCGTGAAAGGAGAGAAGAGATAAAGGAACTGTTACATTCTGAAATTCTTAGAATTCTAAATTTTTCTTGTAAAAAAAGATTTCTATCTTGAAGAAGGATATTTCAGACCTTATTAAAAGAATTTTTGTTGAAAAGAGAGAAACCATATAGAAATGTAAATTTGAAAATTTTTACATTTTTCTTAGGATTCTTGGTTTGAGATTTCCAACTTTAATTTAGTCAAGTAATAGTCACATATTAATAGAGATATTTTCACTTCTTTCGTAAAGTGAAGGATGTAAAAAGATATATTGATCCGATAAAAAAACTGAGTCTTATGTAGAGAATATTATTCTCTTGTTTTTCGTTATTTTCTTAGTTAAGGAATTCTTTACGGAACTTTAAAATTGTTTTTCGTACTCTAGTCTCACCTTCTGATTTTCCTCCCGGTCGAAAAAACTCACATCCGATAACGCGTTGCACAACACTGTTTTATCTGCAAGAGAACTCAGATTACTTCAGCATCAAGACGCATCCTTTAGGATTACCCACAGCGAAACACATCGTAGATGAGGGAATAAGCCAACCGCATCTCGTGTTCATTCTGGAAATGCACGGGCAATGGAGGTTTCCTCAGCAACTTGGCTGCATTGGCAATTGTGGGAAGATTCCAGCGCGCACTTGCCTTCAGCCTAATCCTGACAGTCGTATCATGACAATACTTCAACACACGACTCCGACGACCATTCGGACTTACTCCAGGTGAGATGATTTTGGTAATGCGATCGGGATCAAAGGCGGGTTTGTCACGCTTATCGATGTCTTTGAGCGAGATGTTGACATCCGCGGATTCGTTGACCTGGCGTTGAATCTCGAGGAGCATGTAGTACATCTTGTCCTGCCATTCTTCATCGCTGGGCAGATAGATTTGTTTGGTCTTCTTGAGCTGTTTACTCACATCCTTAAAGATGGCTGGATACACGGAGAATATGTCGGCCAAACTGAGGAAAAATAGTTGATTGGACATTTTTGACTTGCTTCTGTGATCCTTGTGATGTCGTCTGCTCTCGGCTAGCTTCAATCGCCGTTTGTGTCGAATGACAACTTGCTGATTTTTTCATTTGCATTTTCCATTTCCATTTCGATTTCCATTTCCATTCCGCAGAGCAGTTCGTGCTTAACACCAATTCAATGCTTCTGTGAGCGAATCGACATCGACTTTGCCAGCTAGTCAACCAGCCAGTCAGTCAGTCAGCTCTCGCTTCATGCAATACTTATCTATCTCGCATGCACCCCTGAACACTTCCCTTCCCGACTGCTTCCTTTTTCCCTGCTCCATTCACATGCAATGTGCACGCCATTGCTCACCACAAAGGACAAAAGCTCGTTACGTTTGCCGAATGAGTTGTGACTGTGGAGGGAAGTGGGCGGAGGGGGAGTGGGAAATCTGGAATCTGGCCGATATCACACTTACCTTTTATTTGTTGATGGCCTCAGCACGCGGCCATAAATCCAGCGCTGCCATATTAGACGAGCTTCGCATGATTTGCTCTGATTGGAACTCGTCTTCAATAAATTGCCAAATGTCACAGTCCAACGCCCGTTGACAACCGCGTTGGTGGGGTTTGAGGGGGAGGGAGATAGAAGCCAGAAGACAACCAACCCACTTGGCATTTCTTTGACGTGTCTGCATTGATTATGACTCTTTGACGAGGGGCGTGGGGAGGCGCCATTTGATGAATCGTTGTGCGCTACTGCGAATGTGCTTCAAATTGAGCACAAACATTTAGTCAGACATCAAATTAGTCGTCGATTATCTAAGACAGTCGTCGCGTGGGAAGGGGCGAGATGAAGTTCGGGGGAGGTGCAGCACACTTTGAATAGTCATTTTTATATTGGCCTAGGTCAAATATCGATTATCGCCTGGCATGTTGTCTATGGGGTCAGGATTGGAATTGAATGTCAATTTGATTGGCATTTCTGGGTTGGAATCCAACGGATTCTAAGTGCACAACTTCTCAGTCTATCTCTTTCGCTCTCTCTCTCTCTCTTTCTCTGTATATAGTATTTGCCCCCGAGTCCGCTGTCTATCTTTATCTTTCGGTTGCCATCTATATATTTTTTTTATAAATTTGCTTAAATTTATTGGTTCCATGTTCCTCTGAGTAATCGTATGAGTAATCTAAACATATTGGCGTCAACTCGTATGGTCAGTGGCTATTATCATGATAAAACAGTTTATGATTCGATTTATCTAGCTCGATCAGGGGGGACTTCCAGCCAAAACAATGACGGTCAAGAATGTTACAAAAGGTTTACGCGACTAAAAGATAACCTATAAGGAAAATATGTAATACTCAAGATGTTTAATGAAAACTTCTGTTTTGGTTCTTCCCATGAACTTTTTGAAGATACGTCAAGAAGTGCCTCTTATGCTCTTCAACATGACGTCTTTGGAATACATAAAACAATTTAAATATGCCAATCTCTAATATTTAAAAGTGAATTCAATTAATATTGAAATTCTCAAGTGATGCTTATGAAATTTATTGTTCGAAATATGATCAATGAAATGTTTGTTTTTCAAATCATTTGCGTATTTTTTGACTTTGACAATTAGCAGAAATAAATTGTAAAGATCTAAAACGAGATAAATGTAAAATGCCTTGGTTCTTCTTAAGTTCATTTAGAATCCAAATTTACAAATACCAAATTGCCTCTTCTGGAATGTAATCATCATTGGCTCAATTTACAGGGTATTCAACATTTACTATCTTGTGCTGAACTTGAGCTGTCACTGCGACTGTGTTTTGGTGTCGCTGTTCCTGGTGTCGTTGTTGGGTCTGCTATCGAAACTCTTGCAGAAAGATAATTTAATTATTCTAAGCATTATGAAGCCTGCACAACTCGACTCGAGCAAGTTATCAGAACTATACGTCAAAGATAACTCAAGTATCATAATTAATTTTTCCTTTCTGCTTTTTTTTATATTGTTTGGGTCTCTCCGTGTAAGCCACCCCAGCTTAGGTTATCGTGTCTTCTGTAAATCCTCCGTCATAAATAAGTTGTATTTGTCTTTTTTTTTTTTTTTTTTTTTTTTTTTTTATTAAGAAGCATATTTATTATATATAAGATGTATGTAATACAATAATGTTTTGTCTGTCCGGTTGGTTGGTTGGTTTTTTTTTCTTGTTTTTGTTTTTCGGTTTTATCCATTTTATATAATCATATAAAACACTGAGCAGCTACAATACAAATATTGTGATAAAAACTTACAACATAACCTTTAATACATAAAAATACTTGCATAGTCTACAAATCGTATCGTTATGGAGATTCTTCTAGCCGAGATTCATCATCTATCGGTCGGCCGTCTCTTACACTTTTGTTTTCCCTTTCATTCAGCATTTAGCTTGTGTTCTTCTTCACCTCTCTTCTCTTCCTACCTACGGCTCTCTTTACTCTTCTTTTTTGCTTTCTCTTCGCCTCATTGCACGCCGTATTTGGCGATTTGTTGTTCTTTGTTTCGGTTGGTTTCTTTTAGTTTTCCGTGTTTCTTTTTTACCCTATTAAAAATTTGTTTTTTATTTTTTCTTCATCGATTCTTCTGAAAGAGAGAAGTTTCATTTTGTTTGTTTTATGCCACATTTTGTTAGACTTTGATTTTGTTTACTTTGCTCGCGGCATTGGCGGGTGTAGAATGGGATTAGAATTTGAAAGTGCAGTTGATGGGACAGCGAAAAAACCGATTTGAAAAAAAAAACCCATGGAAAAAGAAGGCGTTTGAGTTTTCGAAGAGATTTCGAAATCTCCAAAAATATTTGCATGAGATTTGTGTCAGTTTTGTTTTATGATTCTTCAACTTCGTCTTTCATCTTCATCTTTTTTGTCTATACGTTACTCTCAGATTCGTCTACTAAGTTTGATGTTTGTTTTTGTTTTGTTTTGTTCGCAGCGTTTAATTACAATAGAAATTATGTTTATTTGTTTATATCATATTTGCATAATTAAAATTAAACATTTATTTGTATACAAATCATAGAAGAAAAGACGAAACATAAAATCGAATGCGCCTCTTTTAAATTTAGTTACAATTTAATTTAATTTACGTTTTGCCGAGTATTTGTTTTTTTGTATTTTCATTTTTTGGTTCGAATTTGTGTGTTTTTGAAAAAACAGATAAAGCAACATGCTGGACAGGATCGGCAAAAGAGACCGATTTATATGCCCAGAATGGGAAATCATAAGAAAACGAAAACAATAATAAACAATATTTCATGTTTTGTTGTTTTTTTTTTTGTTTGTTTGTTTTGTTGTTTGTTTTATACACATCTTTATGATAGGGGCGTATATAATGTATGTATATATAATTATAAGTAATAAATTTTCAATATTTTTATTTAATTATTTGCACACATGAATAAAAAATTACTATTTGCAATCATATATATATAAAAAATAAACTTAATTATCAGCAGCGGCCCCTTTTCCTTCATCTTCTTCTCTACTTTCTCGTTCTCAACTGGTCACATCATCCTAAGCATCACCTACATATCATATATATTATATATATCATATCATATATATATTTATATATTCCTCCGCCGCAAATACATCCATAATTTTTTTTTTTTTTATTTACTTTAAGCTTAATAAATTTTGGAAGAGTAAACAATACCATCGAGTTGCAATTGTTGCTGCATAATGCATTATGTCTGTATGAGTGACTGTGTGTGAATGTATGTGTGTGAGTTTACATGGCTGTGTGAGAGTGTATGTGTCGAGTGAGTGGTGAGTGAGTGTGTGTGTTTGTGTATTATATAGATCGCTTTAATGAAAACTAATGGTTAATGCGTATTGTATGCTGTTCTACACCTTTTTTCTCACCCTTTTGCTCCTCTTACAATCTTCTGGTTTCATTCTCACTTTGATTTACTTTTCATATTCGAGTTCTTTAACTAATTTTTTATATTTCTTTTTCTCATCCTTTTCGCTTATACGTATAAACTTTTATAATTTTATACTAAATGTTTTTACCGTTTTCTTTTTTTTTTTTTAGATTTTCTTTTGTTTTTTTTCTCTTCCTCGTCTTCTTGGTTTTTACTTTGTATATATATAAAAAAAGATGTCCAAAGTTTTACGTTACGTTATTGTATATACGTTTTTTTGTTTTTGTTTTTTTTTTTTTCTTTTGAGTGGATCGTTCTTTTTTTTTCTTAATATTTTCTGCCTGTTTTGCTTTACAGTTGTCCTATGTTTTAAATGATTCTTTTGACATTCGAATGTTAATATATATGAGCGCCTTACTATATATATATATATAAGTTTATATATATACTATAGATATAGTATTAGTATCGTACTATGTATATATGTGGGGTGTTGTTGTTCTGCTTCATCTCCTTTCTCCTTCATTCAGATATATATATATATATATATTTCATATATAACTAACGGCGCTTTACTTTGTCTCCTCCTTCTCCTTGTTCTCTTCGGTCGACTCCTTCTCGTTCGACTGTAAAGGAAACAAGAAAATTAAAATATATTCGATTTAAAATATATGTTATCTATAGTTTACCTTGTCCTTCTCCAACTCCTTCTCGATCTTGTCACCCTCAGTGCCCTCCTGCTCATTTGATTTCTCCTGTTCACCACCCTCCTTGCCTTCCTTGGTCTCAGGCCTGTTTAAAATACATTTATTAATACAGAATTCAATACTTTGAGTAGAGCATAAAGTTTACTTACTCTGGCTTGGGAATGTGCGCATTCAGATCCAGCTTTGTGCAGATCTCATCCCAGTCGGGGAAGCACTTGTCCTTCATGCGGGACACATGACCAATCAAGTTGGGACACTTCTCGGTCATATAATCGCGCAATGGATACGCAATATCCTTGGACAGATAATGCAGTTGCGACAGAACCGCAAAGGCGACCACATCCAAGGTGGTCGGCTCATCGCCAAAGAAGAATGGCTTGCAGTCCAACATCTCGCTGAGCACCTTCAGATCGTTCTTGCCGAACTCCTCGATCTCCTCGGCGCTATGCACACCGATACCGTGCGCCTTGAGCTTTTTCGTACCCTGGAACCACTTGTTGTGTTGAATATATTGGGTACCACAAAGCATGTTGCAACAATTGATAGTTTTTTTTGGTTTTTTTGGTTAGGGGTTACAACAAAATGGATGCACAACGTGGGATAGGAAATAGTTGAGGAAGTTGTGTTGGTTGGTTGGTTGGTTATAGTTGTTGGGGGGTGAGGGGAACATACAATTAACACGTACAGTTAGGTTGGTAGTGGGGAGGAGAGAAACCATCGAAATTAACATAAAAATATATAAAAATGAAAAAAAAGAGAAAAAACACCATGCAGAGTTAGTGATAATGATGGATTGTTGTTTTTCATGTTTGTTTTCGTTCTTATTTGTACTTTTTTTTCTATTGTATTGGGGTATTTTTGGTATATTATTTCAATTGTGGGTTATATATTATATATGCAAGAGTGAGTGAGTGGGTGAGAGAGCGAGCGAAAAATAGAAATAGAAACTCTACGTCTGACCATAAACAATAAATAAATAAATGCACGCTCAAAACTCAAACCTTGCACCGTCGCATTTATTGTTTATGCTCACATTATATTACGGGAATCAACTATGTTTATATAACTGTGTCGGGGTACACAGCTCTGAGGTCTGTTCTCTGTTCTTCTCACTAAATCAGGAGTCGGAGTTTAGGTGCAACATAATATGCCAACGATTCCAATATTTCTGCTGCTGCTGTTTCCAATTGTCATGTTTATTTACACTAAGCCAGAAATGCCAGCCAAGAACATAAACCATTAGAAAACACAGCCGGAAAAGTCGACTCCGATTTCCATAAACAAAATACACAGAGAATGAGAAAGAGAGCGAGACAGACAACAGAAGTGCCGCCGATGCCAGTTCAACGAAACTATTTGAAAATGTATACTTTCGAGTACAATTTGAACTACAAGTACTTGTATCGCATTGCGAACGATTAAACATCTATCGAAATTGCCTAGTTATCGATTAGCGAATTACCTTGCGACCGAACGTTATTTTAAAGAAGAAATTCAAAATGGAGTTGGGCAAACGCAAGCCGAGCGCATGCTGCAAATTCACTTTGTATCCCTTGAGCACATTATCGGGATACTTGGCGCGCCAATAGAAGATGATCCAGATCAAATGGTTCTCCAACATGGCAATTGTGGCATACGACACATTGCGCTGCTCGGCTGTTAGACCGGCATCCAGATTCTTATCATACTTGGCCGATAGCTCCTTGATGATGATGGCCGAATCGGCAATCTCCTCGCCATTCAGCTCAATGAAAGGCAGTTGACCCTTCTTGGAACGGAAACGCATCTTATGATCGACATTCTGTAATAAGAAAAAATGCAAAACATATTTTAAAATGTGAAAAACAAGCGATGAGTAAGTATTTCATAAGTATGAATGAGTAATTTTATGGGTGGGGTTGGTTGGGTGAGCGACTGTGTTGATGATATCCCCGCCCCACAAATAACACTTCCGTATCATGGCATTCCAACTCATCGTGGCCCTTATGCGAGAGCAGATTATATATACATATATATGTATATATACATGTATTTGTGTGTATGCATGACTAATGTGCTTGTAATGTAGTTCAATCTGCTCCCACGCGAATCGGCATCGTTACGTTCCGGCCGCTAGATGTCGCTCATGACATACATAGGCCTACATATATACATACACACATACCTACTTATGTATGTATGCCAGAGATGCTGCTGCTGCTGCCAAAACCAACCACTACACTATACAAAAAGCTGTACCGAAAAAGCAACCAACACCCAACTACCCCCACAGTGTTCGCACGCATACTGTAAAATTACACAGGCGAACGAACACACATACAGACACGCGTTCCAATTGCCGCTTTTTGAATTTGGCATATTCCAGCCACTTCCACTTCCAGTGTGCTGTACATACAAATAAAGTGACAGTTATGTCCGGTATTATTTTTCTTCGTTATGCATACTTATTATAATTTCTAATTAGAAATTTTGTCCACAACAACAAAAAAAAAAAGCGAATGAATGCTTGGCTTGGCTTCGCATATTTTATGCTTTGGCGCGGAGGGAAACTACAAGGCAAGGGTGTGGTTGCAAACACGCACACACACAAGCACCGAAAGAGAGCTACAGCATAAAGTGAGAGCAGCGGGAGAGAGAGAAAGATTATGCTTTCCAGCAGCAGCAGCATCGTTGCTGCCCAGGCTAAAAAGGGTGGAGTCGTCGTCGTCGTTGCCACATTTAATTCCAATGATCCACAAAAAGGCTGCTACTCCAACGCACATAACTGTCGCCAAGAGAGTGCGAGAGAAGGAAAAAGAGAGTGGGGTATGAAGATGGAGGGGGGCCAACGAAGCCGGCGACGCATTGTCGCCATACAATGCAAATGTTTATTTTTTATTAAATCATTATGCCAATTAAGCGGCGGCGGCGACGACGAAGCTCAATTTTGGTGCAGTGTAGAGTTTTTGCATTGCCAACAACAATTGAATGCATGTTTAAAGACACGACAATCAAGAACAAGAACAGGAACAAGCAGCAACAGCAACGGCAACAACAACTACGACGCCGGCAGCAGCAGCGCAGCAGTCAACACGCCATGCAATTATGCAGTGTCTGCGTGTGTAAGTGAGAGTGTGTGTTTTGCGTGAGTGTGTTGTGTGTGTGTGTGAGTGGAAATCCACACCCTGTCCCAAAAGCAAAGAGAGGAGTTTCTTTAACAGCAGCAAACTGCGAGCGAGCGAGTGAGCAACAACAAAGGCACATTGCATATTTCATATGCCCAGCCTTTGTTTTAATGCAAATATGCGGTTATTAATTAAAGTAAAAACAACAACAATAAAATATGAACGAACAGAGAGCGAGAGCGCGCTCAAAACAAAAGCAAACCCGCTTTCAACGTTTGACTGCATTTGTCGTTTTGTTAGTAACAACAACAGCGAAATGCAAAACTCCACTTCCCCTACAAATACACACAAACGGCATGCAAGCAGCAGCATATGGACGGCGACACGCACACAACTGAAGCGTGTTCACACGTACAGTTGCATACACACAGGGTTGCCAGACCGTGCCGACATTGTCAACTTTTGTGCTGGCAATATGGCAACAAAAATGACGCGCCAACATTTCAAAATTTGAATAATGAAAAGCAGGAATTGTTTCATTCTGTTCTTATTGCTGCTAGTGCTGCTGTTTTTGCGCCGCATTTTACACAGATCAATTGAAATGGAAATTTATGCACACCACAATACAGCTTTATTTTATTTGTAATGCATATTGAAAAGTGAATTAATTGCACACACATTCATACAGCAGCAGTCACTTTGGTATGCCAACTATGCGGGCGGCAGCCTCGCCTTGCCATAGTTGTTGCTGTTGTTGTGGCTGGCGCTATTTATTGTTAATGGTTTCGACACGCTCGCTACGCTTGTGGTGTGAAAAAAATATGCGTTGCGTTTGCTTTATCACAGAAAAAGGAGCGCGTTTGTTTATTTTGGGCAACAACAGCGCCTGCTTGATAATGTATACAAAATGCAGCAATGCGTTTACAATAACAGCAACACTCATCGGCCCAGTCATCGTAGGGGGGATAGGGGAAGGGGCAACTCGATTACATGAGACGCGCCCTCCTCGTTTGGCATTGTGATTAATGAAAATGTCAAAGGTCTGTTTCATTCTCTCGTTATTTACTGGTGTTGTTGTTGTTGTCTTTACTTAGTCAGTTTGTTGAACTCTACACTCTACACTCACTCTACAAGCTAAGCTGTTATCACAAAACGGAACAAAATGGAAAGTATGCAATGACTCTGGAAGGGGGATAGGGAGGGGCGTAAATACTTCAAGTCTGTTTCGTCTTGATGGACTGTCAATCATAATTGCTTTTGGCTTTAGCTTCGGCTTTCTTTGCATTGGTCGAGTGAAATGCAATTGCAACAGCTACGACCACGACCACGACGACGACGGCGATAAATCAATTCAATGAGCCGACGCAACGGCTGCGGCAGCGCAGCTGCAACATATGGCAAAAGCTGCTGGCGCATTTATTAGACAGAAAGAGAGAGACTCTTTGTGTGTGTTTGAAACTACTTGCGGCATCAATTAACATTCCTATCATTATTCCCATCTCGCTCCCGCTGCTTCCATGCTTTATTCCCTTTGCACAGTGGCAGCATTTCCATTAACCAATGTAATTAATAAGATTAAGCAACACCAATTGCGTCGTGCGGGTGTCGTGACCGCACCCAGTTCTGCTTCCCCTTCCCAATGCCCTTCCACTCCCTGCTTTGTTTGTAAGTTCATGAATGAAAAAAGAAATATGAAATATATGCAAAGCGCATCGCGCGCTTTCAACTGTCTTCTTTTTTGGAGTGTCGCTTCGCTGTCATTGCACCACTGTTCGTGGACAGTGGACAGTCATTTGTCTAGCAGAGCTGCTTAAAGATAAGGCGCGGCGTCGACTGCGCTGCCGAGAAGAACTTCCAGACAGAGCACAGAACATTCTCGCTGTATTAAGAGTGGGAGTAAAGTGAGAGGGGAGGGGGAAGCGCAAAACTGCAACAATTTTTATTAAAAGCAATTACAAAACGGGCACAAATGCGGCTTGGAATTTGTGCAAGGCAAAGGCAGCAGACACAACTGCAAAACTGCAAAAAAGTAAATGAAGCAGAGCTGCAGCTGCAGCAGCAACAAAGACAAAGAGCAAAAGCATTAAAATGGGAGCCCCAAGCACACTGCTGTGTGAGAACGAGAGACAAACAGTGCGAGAGAGTGCCAAGTGCAAAATTTGAAGCACAACTTCAAGAGAGTTGTTATTGGGGAGGGGCAGTATGAGGGGAGTAAGCACATTAGTGTGTGTGTGTGTGTGTGTGTGTATAAAGCACAACTTATGAGAGAGCAAGCAGCGACGACGATGACAACGAAAACGGCAGCTAGGCAGGCAGAGCCAGAAGTAGAAGCCGGAGTCAGCAGAGACCAGCGCAGCGGCGTCGGCGCACACACAAATTTTATGTATACGCTGTTTTATGTAGACGCACACACACACACGTACACACATACACATGAGCAGACAGGAATAAAATCCAGCAGCAGCAGCGACAGCAACAGCAACAACAAAGCGCCTGGCTCGCTACAGGTTCAAATGCGAGAGTACACACACACACAGCCACGCATGGAAGGCTGCCTGCCTGGCTGCCGACTATATATACTTGCATGAATGTGTGCGTGTGCGGGATAGAAAGAAAAGGCAACTGCTGAATGTATCCCTTTTCAGCATATGTGTCGAGAGCTATAGGGCGCGGTGCGCGGGCAGGTCACACACAGGCTTAGCACACAATCATGGCGGTTTTAATGTGTGCGCGTGTGTGTGTAGAAAAAAATCTCTACCGCAAAAATACATACGCTTGTGTGTGGAGAAAAAGAGTAATGAAAAACCCGCCACAGGAAAAAATGAATTGTGAAATGTAAAAATTTAAATATGTTTTTAGGTAGAAGTTATATTACAAGTCTACAGCAACGTATGGAAGAGAGATGCTTTGTGGAGAGAACGTACCTCATACTTGAGTCCCACCAGACGCAGCCAAGTCTCCACTTTGAGGCAATATGGTGAGAGCGAGGGCAGCAGGGGGGTGCGCGAAAACTGATACAGATAGATGATGTCCTTTTCAAAATTGGTCTTGTGCACATTGAACTTTTGTGCTGGCGCTTCTGATTTTCCAGCAGCCGCAGCGGGAGCTGCAACTGCAGCGGCGGCATCTCCATCTTTCTTTGCATCAGCGGCTGCTCCATCTTCAGCAGCAGCGGCAGCAGGCGACGCCTTAGCATCCTCTTTGTTGTTGTCTTGGGCGTTAGCAGCGTTCTCGCCAGCGACGGCGGCAACAGCGACAGAGTCGGCAGCAGGTTTTTCCGCCTGTTCAGCGGCAGCGGCAGCAGCATTTTCTGTGCTTGCTGGTGCTGCAACTGCTGGCGTTTCCTCAGCGGGTATTTGAGCTACTTCAGTTGCCATTTTTCTTTATTTTTTTTTGCTTCGTTTTTCACTTTTCTTTCAAAGTTGCGCTTTCTTTCTTACTTCTTCAACACTTTTCCTTGTTCAAAATGCACACACATACACACACTGAGACGTCGTTGCACACACCACACAGAGTGAGATGATGATAGACAGAGAGAGGGCGAGAGTGCGAGAGACGAGAAGAGTCACAAGAGTCTCCACCACTACAAGCACACGCACACAAACACAGTTTTCAAAAAAGTGCACCCAACAATTTGTATTTTGCGCAAAATGTGGAAAAGGTACCGCACACAACAACCAGACGCAACCGCTCACAAAACAAAACTGAACGGTACATTTCCATTTCATTATTTTCCAGCCATGGCAACATTAACAGCAAGGGTTGCTGTTAAGCCAGCAAGCGGCTTTGCCGCCTGTTAGCCTAACAGCCAGTACTCCGCCTATGTTAAGCTGACTCCTCGACAAAGTGTTACAAAACACCAACATAATGCTAAAGCAACAACACTTGCACAGCAGAAAATACAAACATAAATGGTTTTCAATGTAATATGTTAAATAATAAGCAAAGCACTCTGAGGCAGTTAACGTATTAATGACTATTTTATTGTATGCAAATACTAACAGGTTATTTTGGTTTCAATTCCATTTGTATGAAGAAAATACGGGTACCCCTCGATTTAAGGTTGTATTATTGTATTTCTAGATAAACAATTATGTACATAGATACAGAAGGATACTGGAATAATGCTAGAAACGTGCTTTCTAGATTTTTAACAAATCATCAAGAGTTTCTTAGAACTACGCGCCTGTTTGAAAATATTGTGCGAGTTTCTGTCATTGGTATATCTCATGACGTCAAAATGTCTATTTCGGAATTATTGCTTTTGGTCACACTACGACAAGTGAAACAGCTTTCAGAAGAAAGAAAAAACAAAAGAATAACAAACCAAAATATTGAGTGTTTAATTTAAATAAATATCCAATTAACGCTACATAAGGAGAACAACAAACAATGGGCGCTGCATTGGGCCTTTGTTCGGCGGCACAGGTGCGTTGATTGCAATCAAATTTGATATGTGAAAAACATATTGCGCATATGGCAAACAACTGCAGCAGCATCTGAATCGATTTTCACAGTGCCTGTTAAATTTCGTTTGCCAAACAGTGCTGCCAGAATTTTAGAAGAAACGGCTAAAAATGTATATGTTGAAAATTCTTAAAAAGGGCTATTATCACATTTGTTTAAAGCTTAATGATAAAGACAAAAGTAACATATTATCTTAAGTAAATTTAAAGATAAAATGTACATCTTATCATTTGATATTTATTTATTGTATATAAAGCAATCTTAGTTCTTTGTCTGTGGTTGAAACGTTTTTTTTTTGTAAATTTTGTTTCACAAGTTTTTTTCCGTGGTCGTTACTCTAATTATTAGAGTCTAAAAGCATAACCGGCTAAGAGCAACTGAAGGAAATTAAAAATTTATTAAATTTCTGTCTAATAGTATATTGTAAACTTAAAGAAAAGGCTAGATTTAGCCAACAAAGGGCAGCACTGTTAAAGGAAAATTCCATATTTAAAAGCTATCGTCAAGTTTTGACCGGTTTATAAACAAAGTACTGTGTATACTAATTAAAATCTACGATTTCCTCTAATTTAATAGACCCCTGCATTTATGTTTAGTAATTAATATTTTTGTTTTTGCAGTGTGCCTTGTGCTGCACGGGAACGGCAGCAAGCATGTGCTGCTCCGCTTGCCCCACCTGCAAGAACTCTTCCTCTTCGCGCTTCATGTACGCCTTCATGCTGTTGATAGGCACTGTGCTGGGCGCCATTGCGCTGTCGCCTGGACTGCAGGACACTTTAAAGAAGCTTCCATTTTGCGTAAATTCCACATCAACGTATTCGGCGAAGGCACTTGGCGGACTCTCGGGAGGCTCACTGCAAGTTGACTGCGAGTTCGCCTTGGGTTACATGGCTGTGTATCGTTTATGCTTTGGTCTTGCTTGCTTCTTCACCTTGATGGCTTTGATAATGTTGGGCGTGAAGAGTTCACGTGATCCTCGATCTCATATACAAAACGAGTTTTGGCCTTTGAAATTCTTGATCTGCTTTGGTGCCTCGATTGCTGCGATCTTCATTCCGGATGGTTCTTTTGGGCCGGCCATGATGTGGGTGGGTCTCATCGGTGGATTGGCCTTCATCCTGGTGCAGCTGGTCATCATTGTGGACTTTGCGCACAGCGTTGCTGAGAACTGGATTGGTAAGAATTCAATAACTGCGACTACATTTAATGCTACTGCTATTAAGTGTGATGAAAAGTGGCAGTTAAATGTACATTAATTTAAAACATTTATAGTTTAGCAAACACATTGTACCACAATTGTGACTGTTAAATGGTAATCTGCAAGCTTTTAAAACCAAAATAATTCTAAAACTATTTTATTTTAATTGCATATTGGATATAAATGCATAATTTGTTGTATAAGACATACTTGCAGTTGTATTTGCAGTTAAACGCACATTAGCTATCAGGATAAACCATTTAACAGCTAAGAAAACATATTGTATGACCGTTGAGACTGTTAAATGTTAATCTCCAAGCTTTTAAAACTAAAATACAATAGTTCCCAAATTATTTTTATTTTAAATGTACATTGCATATAAATGCATAATTTGTTGTATAAGAAATTTATTGGCACTAATTTGTAAAACTTTTGCTTTGTATTTCTTGCAGAGAATGCTGAGAACAATCGTGGCTACTATTATGCCTTGGCTGGCGTCACTTTGCTGGGTTACATCGCTTCCCTCACAGGCATCACACTGCTCTACATCTACTTTACCACAGTAATTAAACGAGTTTGCTAATTGCTTTAATTCCTTTAATTGATTTAATGCTTTATCTCTTTGCAGTCGAGTGGCTGTGGCATCAACAAGTTCTTCATCTCCATCAATTTGATCTTCTGCCTGATCATCAGCGTGCTCTCAGTGCTTCCAGCAGTGCAGGAGCGTCTTCCTCACTCGGGATTACTTCAAAGCTCTTTGGTTACTCTTTACACTGTCTACTTGACCTGGTCCGCTGTGGCCAACAATCCGGGTTCGCATTGAATTTTGATATTTAATTTGAATACTTTATTAACTTGTATTGTATTTAAAGAGAGGGCTTGCAATCCTGGCATGTTTGGGGTGATTGAAAATGTGACCACAACTTTGGCGCCGCCTACACACAAATCCAAGGTTACTTTTGATACGACCAACATCATTGGCCTCGTTGTTTGGCTGCTTTGCATACTCTACAATTGCTTTAGCTCCGCCGTGGAAGTCTCGAAGATCAATCATGACAGCAGCGAAAAGCGTGGTAGGTTTCAATTCAATTTTTGAGCAGCAGCAGCATCACTTGTCATGCACCTGGCCACAGTTTCATTCTCAGAAAATTCCACACACCAAGCTTTTCATTTACGCTGTACAAAATACAATGAGCTAACAATGACTAACACCATTTAATTTCTCTATATTTTTTTCTCGCTATATTTTTTTGCTTTTACTTAACACTTTTTTCCACTAACCAAACTAACGTTAAATTGCTGTTTAACCTTTTGGTTATGGTTATTTTAACGAAACTGTGTACAATTTGCCCGACAACATCTGCCCTTCTGTCCTGCCACTAATCCCAGTTTTAACAGAAGCTCTATCAGACACAGAGACGGGCAACGTCGAGGGCGGAGGCAAGAAGGAGACGGACAATGAAACCGAAGGCGTCTCCTACAACTGGACTGCATTCCACACTGTGCTCGTTTGTGGTAAGTAAATTCAAGAGTTGAAGTCGTTTAGTTTCATTCTTAATTCAGGTTTAAATGAGTTTGGTTCATGGCTAAGAAAAGGTTTCGTTTGTTGCTAAGATTTTTTAAACCTGTGAAGCAAAGATTTGGTTTTAAACCTTGCTGCTCTTGAATCATTTATATTGTTGGGTATTAAAAATGAAAAGAGAAACTATTTTAAATATGAGTAATTCTCTGACGCATATGTAGCGTGAATCACTATCTAAAGTGAAAAAAAACCTTAGCAAAAATACTTTTTAAGTCAATCTAAGCTTTAAATATATTACTATATTTATCGAGAGCTTTAATAATAACCTTTACTTATTTTTGAAATGGTTTCAGTTTATGTTTTTTCATTGCAAATAATGACGTACAAATTCCGCCAGAGAATTGTTCTTTTATATATTATTTATTTATTAAATGAAATCTAGTATTTAAAAGAACCTTTAATAGAAAAGAGAGTACTGGCTGCTGGGGCGTTATACTACCATTTAATATTTATCATTTGATATATGTTAACAATTTTAGAAATATAATTTTTAGGTAGCATATTTATCCGATATTGGACTTGCAATAATTACTTAATTAATTACTTACTTATTAAATAAGGAAGCTGCTGTATTTTAACTTTTAGAAAATAATTTTATAGAAAAGAACTAATAAGATTTTCATTATTTTAACAGTTCAGTTCAATGACAATCTAGAACCTCACCTCTAAACCGCTTTGTATGTTGTCTTTAACTAATTGAGTACTACTTCTACAGCTTCTCTTTACGTGATGATGACGCTGACCAATTGGTACAAACCCAACTCGGACATTGCGCTGTTCAACACCAACGAGGCATCGATGTGGGTCAAGATCGTGTCCAGCTGGTTGGGCATCTTCATCTACGGTTGGAGTTTGGTTGCACCCATTGTGCTCTCCAATCGCGACTTTAGTTAAGCAGCGAGCGTATTATAAACTTACCAAAATATCAACATATATATATTATACTTATAATTAATCGATGGAAGGAGCGTGTTTAAAATGCGGACAGTGAATGCCAAAATGAATTGGAGCGGTGCTTAAAAGCGAAGGCTTTGGATTTTGCCATGGTTTACAAACAAGAAATATTCTCAACAAAAATACATTATAAATTTATTAACAATACGTATTGTAATAACTACGATCAAAAAATTGTCGTCAAATGTCTTTCCTCTAATTAAATAAAACGTAGTCAGAGTTGTTGCACTCGTGTCGACTCCACTTGCGTCGCCTTTTTCATGCACTCCTCAAGCCGCTCGAGTACCACAGCTTTGCCAAGGATTTCCATCATTTCAGCTACGCCAGGACCTTCTTGCAGGCCACTCAAAGCGCCACGCAGCGTTTTCATCAGCGCAGGGAATTTGAGAGCTTTGGATTTGGCAAAGTTCTTTAAAGTGTCGTTCAGTTGATCCTTTTCAAACTGCTTCAAGTCTTGCAATTGCAGCATCAGCTGCTGCAGCTGTTTTGCAGTTAAATCCTTGAGCTCAAATTGATTGGGTTTGACCCAGAGGAAGCTCAACTTGCTGCTGGTCAAGTCCTGAATCAAAGTCAAACGTTGCGCCGCCCAATTGAGCACGTCCACAATATGTGACTCAGCGAGATCCAAATGGGAGCTGAGGGAAGAAGTTAATAATAAGTAAAAGCTGCAGTTGGATTTGATGATGAGCTTACTGCGTAGAATATGTCTGCTTAACCAGCTGCTGGACATGCTTAACTAGCTGCTCGCGTGATTGTTGCGTAGTTAAACGTTGCTTGATCTCTAGCTGATTGTAATCGTTGAGCAGCTGTGCATTGAGGCGACTGGGATGCGAGTTCACGAGCTCCAAGCGAAACTCCTTAGCCAGTTCAGACAAGGAAAGCAGCTGCAGCTTGGCATGAGCACGATGCTCAAAGCCGCCGCCTGCGGAGCTGATGTAGTTCATCAGCGCTGTGGGAAAGTAGCCGCGTTCCCGAAACTGCGCAATGCCAATGTCACCTTGACGCTTGCTCAACTTTGTGCCATCAGCATTAACCAGTAAAGGCAGATGACCAAACTGCGGTGGCTGCCAGCCAAAGGCGCTAACAAAAAATAGATATAACATCAGTTAAGTGAATCACATTAATTAAGCCACTTCCTCACTTGTAGAGCAGCAGATGCTTTGTGGTGGAGATTTGCCACTCGACGCCGCGTAGCACATGTGTTATGCCCATGTGGTGATCATCCACCACGTTGGCCAAATGATATGTGGGAAACTGATCGCTTTTCATTATCACAGGATCTCCTTCTGTTTCACTCACATTGTGTTGCACGCTGCCATAGATGAGATCTTGCAGTGGCGTCTCGTGTGAGGTTAGCTTGAAGCGTATGCAGTGTGGTGTTTGCTTGGCCAACAGCGGCTGCAACTGCTCCTCTGTGAGATGTCGACACTTGTTGTCGTAGCGCGGCACTTGACGAGTGCGCAGCGCTTCCTTGCGTAACAGCTCCAGTCGGCGTTCGGTGCAGAAGCAGCGATAGGCGCTGCCATTGGCCAGCAGGCGTGCTACCGCATCGCTAGAACGCAGAAGAAAGATTTAAGTTAGACTTCCTCATCTGAAATTCGTCTTCTACTCACCTGTAAAGCTGCGTGCGCTGGCTTTGTATATAGGGTCCATGTTCTCCACCGCAATCTGGGCCCTCATCTATTTCAATGCCTGCCCAGCGCAAGTCTTCGATCAGTCTTTCGCTGGCACCGGGCACCAGGCGTGTTTGATCCGTATCCTCGATGCGGAGCAGGAATTTGCCGCCCGCATGCCGGGCAAATAAATAATTGTAGAGCGCTGTGCGCAAGCCGCCAAGATGCAGCTGCCCAGTGGGGCTGGGAGCGAAGCGAACACGCACTTCACTATGGTGGCGACGTTGGATGGCACATAAGCACGGCCTCAACAGTGTGGTGCGTTGCACATTTAGCATTTTCAGTTAAAACAACGGAAATGTGCAATACCAAAAGTTTGTTTACGTTTAGTAAGTTGATGCTATCTTAATTTGACCAGCTGGCAACGCTGAAATGAGTACCTAATAAGCGAGTACAAAAACTCCTCTTGTGAAATGCAATTAACAAGATTTTTAAGCAACCTTATTAGGTTTTATAAGAATTTAAAACTATTATTATTTATAATCACAATTCTTTATTGTATATTGTTTATTTAAGGTGTCCAGTTGCAATTTTGCCGAAACCGCTCTTGAACAGCCGGCAAACAGCTGATGGTGTTGCCAGACCGCATACTGCGTACCACGCATGCAGTTCTCTTCCTCTTTCGTCGGCCAACGATTTCACATAGCCTGCAACAGAAGCATTCGAATAATCATCATCAAAATGGTTGGAACCACTTTAAGCGCTGAGCAAAAGAAACAGCTCATTACGCGCAACCTGCAGGAAACGCTGGGCGAGGATAAACTCAACAAGGTGCTGCAGGAGCGCGATCTGAAAATCTACTGGGGCACAGCAACAACAGGCAAACCACATGTCGCCTACTTTGTGCCCATGTCCAAGATTGCCGACTTCCTCAAGGCTGGCTGTGAGGTGACCATTCTGTTTGCCGATCTGCATGCCTATCTGGATAACATGAAGGCACCATGGTCGCTGTTGGAGCTGCGCACACAGTATTACGAACAGGTGATCAAAGCCATGTTGAGCTCCATTGGAGTGCCGCTGGATAAGCTCAAGTTTGTCAAGGGCAGCGACTACCAGTTGTCCAAGGAGTACACACTCGATGTCTACAAACTCAGCTCGCTGGTGACTATTCACGATGCCAAGAAAGCCGGCGCCGAAGTCGTTAAGCAGGTGGAATATCCGCTGCTCTCGGGTTTGTTGTACCCAGGATTGCAGGGCTTGGATGAGGAGTACCTGAAGGTGGATGCACAGTTTGGTGGCGTGGATCAGCGCAAGATCTTCACATTCTCCGAGAAGTATTTGCCACAGCTGGGATACGAGAAACGCATTCACTTTATGAATCCCATGGGTGAGTCGTCAAAAGGCATTTCACAACTTTGCATCTCACCAATTTTCATTTCCAGTACCTGGCTTGGCGGGTGGCAAGATGTCTTCGTCGGAGGAGGACTCTAAAATCGATCTGCTCGATTCGCCCGCAAATGTCAAGAAGAAGCTGAAGAAGGCGTTCTGTGAACCCGGAAACATTGCTGACAATGGTCTGCTGTCCTTTGTGAAGCATGTGCTCTTCTCGCTCTTCAAGGAAGGCGAAGGCTTTGAGATCAATCGTCCAGCTGACAACGGTGGTGATGCCACATTCCTCAAGTACGAGGAACTGGAGCAATACTACGCAGACAACAAACTGCATCCTGGCGATCTGAAGGCAGCTGTGGAGAAGTACATCAATCGTTTGCTGGATCCCATTCGTAAGGCATTCGAGACGCCTGAGTTGCAGTGAGTTATTGAAAGAAGATTAATAGAAATATTGACTAATTAAGCGCCTTGTTAGAAAACTGACTGCTGCTGCTTATCCACCACCAGCTAAGGTGAAAGCGAACGCGCCAGCTGCTGCTGCTGCTGCTGGTGATGAAGATGCGCCACATCGTCTGGACATACGTGTGGGCAAAGTGCTTGAGGTGTCGCGTCATCCAGATGCCGATACGCTCTATGTGCTGAAGATTGATTTGGCGGAGGCACAACCTCGCACCATCATCAGCGGTCTGGTGAAGTTTGTTACCGTGGAGGAGCTGGATCAGCGTCTGGTCGCTGTGCTCTGCAATCTGAAGCCTTCCAAGATGCGTGGCATCCTATCCGAGGGCATGGTGTTGTGCACATCCAAGTGAGTTGCGATTTTTATATTTTAGTGGTCTCAATTTTAATTGTTATTCTTTGCAGCGCTGATCACACCGTCGTGGAACCCATTGTGGTTCCATCCAAGGCTGCGGCTGGCAGTCGTCTAGCTTTTGAGGGCTACAGCGGCACACCCGATGAGCAGCTGAATCCCAAGAAGAAGGTTTGGGAGAAACTGTCCGTCGATTTGAAAACTAATGCCGATGGTGTTGCCGTCTGGAAGAACAACTTTTTGCTGACTACGGATGGAGAGCAGCTAACCAGCAAATTGGCCAATTGCGCGATTAAATAAACCAGAATGTCCAGTCCACACCTGAGCCCTTGTAATACTTATAAACACACATAACTAAGCCGACAGTTCACACGCAGCGAAATGCATTTTTATATAATACTGCTTTTTATTATATATTTTTGAAATATGAATGAAAAGTTAATTAAAGCTTTTTAATTGAAGTGTACAATTTGAATTTGCTAAACAAGTTGGTTTAACACATTTATTTTTATTGTTTCATGTATTGAAATATTGCAGCTATTTGAATGAGTACAATTAGACTTCCTTAAACGAGTACAATTTGAATTTCCTCAACGAGTACTTTTTGTGCGCACAACGATGCCAGTTGGCAGCAGCACACAGCTGATTGAGCTTTCGCAGCTGATGTTGTAAACTACTCGTTGCAGTTATCGATAACAGCAAGTCGATTGCACGCATGTTGTTTAAAAAGTGTTTTGGCAACAAGTAATAAAGTTAAAATTAAACGTATAAAATGCCCGTTGTGGACGCGGGAGACCTAGCTCTGCTGCAGGCGAAACAGCAACAGGTGCGCAACATCTGTATATTGGCGCACGTGGATCATGGGAAGACTACGCTGGCGGATTCCCTCGTGGCCAGCAATGGCATCATTTCACAACGCATGGCTGGTTTGTTATTGTTGTTGTTGCTGCGACGCTTTTCGTGTTTATATGAAATGCTTTAATTTTAGGCAAGCTGCGATATATGGACAGTCGGCAGGATGAACAGGAACGTGGAATTACAATGAAAAGTAGCAGCATTTCGCTTTATTATCAGGACAACAAGAATGCTGATTATTTGATTAATTTGATTGATTCCCCTGGCCATGTGGACTTCTCTAGCGAAGTGTCCACAGCAGTTCGACTTTGTGATGGTGCCATTGTCGTTGTGGACGTCGTAGAAGGCGTTGGACCCCAGACACGCGCCTGTTTAAAGCAAATCTACGAGGAGCAGTTGAAACCTGTGCTGCTGCTCAATAAACTGGATCGTTTGATACTGGAGAAACAACTGACGCCACTGGATGCATACTTTCATTTGACTCAAGTGCTGGAGCAAGTCAATGCAGTGCTGGGCAGCATCTTTGCCTCCGATGTGCTGGCCAAAGAGGACATCAATGCCAAGGATAACTACGAGTCAGCGTTGGAGCAAGTGGATGACTCGGAGCTGTATTTCTCACCAGCTGCTGGCAATGTGGTCTTCTGCTCCGCCTACGATGGCTGGGCCTTTGCCGTGGGTGATTTTGCTGCCACATACGCTGAGCGTCTGGAAATGAAACGCAACGAGCTGGAGCAAGTGCTCTGGGGTGATTACTACTACAACAGCAAGAAGAAGGCGGCTATGCCTGGTGCCCAGGAGAAGGCAAAGAAGCCAATGTTTGTGCAGTTTGTGCTGGAGAACATTTGGAGCTTGTATGATATTATTGCCATACGCAAGGATAAGGATAAACTGCCGCTGATTGCCGAGAAGCTGGGACTCAAGTTGGCTGCGCGAGATTTGCGCGTTACGGATCCCAAGCTGCAGATTAAAACAGTTCTGGGACAGTGGTTGCCCATTGATCGTAGCGTGCTCGAGATGGTGGTGCGTCATGTGCCACCACCGCATCTCATCAGCGAGGAGCGTGCTCAGCGTTTGCTGTATCCAGCGAATGTGGAATTGAACACGCTGCCAGCTGCAACGTTGGAGTTAAAGGAGAGCTTCAAGAGCTGCAATGCGAGCAGCGAGAATGTGATTGCCTTTGTGTCCAAGATGACGCCAGTGCACGTCTCGCAGCTGCCACAGAATCGTCCCAAGCGACTGACGGATCAGGAGCTGCAGCAGCGACGCGACGAAGTTCGACGTCGCATCGAAGAGCGCAAACAGCAGACCGAACAGACAACGCTCGACAAACTGACGGAAGGTGTGGAGCAGCTAAGCACAAAAGCTGACAAAGTAGAGGAGACTCCGGAGGAGGCGCAAGCGGAGCCTATAGTCGAGGCCTCGGAGTACGAGTTCGTTGCCTTTGCACGTGTCTTTAGCGGCACCTTGCGCCGTGGCATGCAACTGTATAATCTAACGCCCAAGCATGATCCGCGCCAGCCTGCGCATCGTGTGGCCGAGACTGCGCCCTATGCCACCAAGGTGACTGTTGGCGATCTCTACATGTTCATGGGCGGCGAACTCCAGCTGCTGGATGAAGTGCCAGCTGGCAATATTGTGGGCATTGGTGGCTTGGAGGCGCACATTGTCAAGACGGCCACGTTGAGCAGCACTTTGGATTGTACCTCATTCAGTGAGCTGAGCATTATGGCCACGCCCATCTTGCGGGTGGCCATTGAGCCAGTGCAGCCACAGGATATGCCCAAATTGGTCAAGGGACTGAAGTTACTCAATCAAGCGGATGCATGTGTGCAGGTATCTGTGGCACCAACAGGAGAACATGTAATAACCACCTTGGGTGAAGTACATGTGGAGAAGTGCGTGCACGATTTGGAACAGAGCTATGCCAAGATCAAAGTGAACGTCTCCAAGCCAATCGTGTCGTTTAGGGAAACAATTGTGCCCGATGCCACTGTGGATATGGTAAACGAAGCCATTGTGAAGACAGCTGACGATAAGGATATTACCAAGAAGATTGCTGTGCAGCAGACGCTCAACAAACTGGGCACATTGCGAGTGCTTGCTGTGCCGCTCCCACAGGCTGCTGTGGAGCTGCTTGAGCAGCATGCCAACGTCTTCAAGGTGAGCATTAAAAAGAGTATTTTAAAGATTCCTATTAATACTTTTGCACTTTCAGGAACTGGCTGCCACCCAGCGTAATACTTTATTATCAGAGAAGTTTAGCACCTTGCTGACTACAATTAAAAATCAACTGTCTGCTGCACTTGAAGATATACAACTACATGGTCTAAGCAACCTAACGAGCTCTGAGCTTGTGGAGCGCATTTGGGCGTTGGGACCACGCAACTGTGGCACAAACATTCTACTTAATCTTAGCGACTATGAACAGCCGGACTTTTGGTCCACACAAACCAAGAGCTCAGACACAGATGTGCGAAATGTGAGCGATGCTCGTCGAGATTTCAATAGCTCGCTGGTGAATGGTTTTCAGCTGACAACAGGAGCTGGGCCACTGTGCGAGGAACCGATGCAGGGCGTCTGCTTTGCGGTGCTCGAGTGGTCAGTGCAATCGGAGGGCGAGGATCTCAATGCACGTGGGTTTGGGCCTTTCTCAGGTGTGTTTGATATAATTACTTTAATTATTTACAAGTATTTAAAAGTATTTTCTTATAGGACAAGTTTTGACGGCGGCCAAGGAGGTTTGTCGGCAGGCTTTTCAGAATCAAGCACAGCGTCTGGTGACGCCTATGTACAGCTGTAACATTGTTGTTAATGCCGAAATGTTGGGTAAGTTTTTACAACTTAAATATCAATTGGGATTTAGTAACTTATTTTCGACTGAATGATAAGTGTACAGCTTAAACGGTAAGAACTAGGAGGCTGTAATTATTCCGAAAGATAGCTTACAAAATCTGGTCATGTTCTACTACAATTATCTCAAATCGCATTAGTTTTCGGACTCAAGTAGGATAATTTTTTAAAAAGCGATACTTATTTTAGGTAAAACTTTTCTTTAAAATGAAATAGTCATTGCTAGGAACAATTTTTTTTTACTGTATCATCAAAACAAAGATAATAATAATATACCAAACTAATAATATACCAAAATGCACTTTCGGTATTTTCACTAAAACTTCACAGACAATAAAAACGTCATTGCAATTGCATTTAGTATTTATTTAACTAAAATGTATAAATAATTTTTTATTACATTTGCATTTTGAATTCGCCGTAAACAGCAAGAAATTCATGAATTGTTTTTTTCAATTTCAAATTAGGGATTTCACATTGATAATTTTTTGTATTGTTGGTTTCTTGATTTATTTAACTACTAGTAAATGCAGCTTAAGTCTAACATAAATAAGCAACTAAATATATTTTCGTTTTCTTCAATTCTTCAATTTAAATAATTGTTGTCTGCGAATTTCTTGGAACTAAACTAAATATTGTTGTTTTGTCGTGTTTCAATATGTATATAAATATGTTATTAAATTGAGGCCATGCTTGAGTTACATGCAAAACAAATTAATTAAACAATTAGTGTGGGCGGGACGTGGGCGCGTAATTGTTTAATTAATTCGTAATTGTTTCAATAAATAGAAAATACGTACGAGTATTATGTTTAAATTAAAAAGAGACGATCCAACTTGAAGATCGGAAAATGCCATTTCAAATGCTTAATGCTTAAGGGTGTCTTAATACCTAAATTGTAAGTACGTTACGTTACGCGACGTGATGCGACGCTACGTTACGTAACGTAAAACCGCCTCTCACGTAGTCGTAGTTGATCTCGCTAATCGAGACTCGTATTTCATGCGATCTTCATTTTTGCTTCAGTCACAGTGCGTTTGTTATTCATTTTTTTTTTGCCGAAAATTATCGTGTTTTGCTTTTCAAAATTTTGTGCTAGAAAAAATTTAACTACTCTAGTTCCGAACCTAATCCCAGACAATAGTCTGTTGGAACTCCAGCACACGATCCCAGGGAAACTCGGGCTCAAAGTCATCCAATGCCGCATCCAAGGCGCGCTTCACTCGGCTCGAGTCGGGCAACGTCGTCAGCTCCGCCGGCGATTCGCTCAGCTCCGAATTGAGGTTGGAGTCCGCTTGGAGTGTGGTGCGTGCCTCCAGCTCATCGCTGGCCTGTGTGCTGCTGCTGGGCGTCTGTCCATCACGCTCCTCGGCTGCGGCTTCAATTGGCGGCGCCTCGCCGCGTCGCTCGTTGTTGCGTCCGTAGTTGCTGCCGGGGAAACCGCTCAGGGTGAATTGATCCGGTCGGAAGTTGGGTGAACTGTGCGTGTTGTGTGTGCTCTCTGGACGATTCAAATACTGATAGGAGCTGCTGCCGCCGCCGTTCGCAAACGATTGATCCTGTGGCTGATAGTTGGCACTGATGGCCGAGCTGCCCACTTGGCTTCCGCTAGAGCCGCCTCCATAGATCGGACGCACATAGGTGTCCTTCTGAGCTCCCAGACCACCGCCATTTACACTGGGACGATAGAAGGGCTTTTGCAGCTGGTAGCGCTTGGGAGGCTGTGCGCTAGGTTTGCGCACCGAGTAGCCAGGTTTGACGCACATCATGCCAAAGACACGGATTCCGGGAACGCTGGCATATGTGGGTTGATCATGGGCCATGGGTCCCTCTGTGAAATGCAAGCGGGGAATTAAGAAATGCTTGTATTAGAATTAGAAAACTTTCGTACTTACCCATTTTGAAGTGATCGGGACAGCGACAGATGACGAGATAGTGCGATTTGCCAGTGCGTGTGTTTTGCAGCGCCAACAGCGACCAATCCTTGGGGGAGCGGCATTCGCGCATTTCTGTGGTCGCCTCGCAGGTTTTAGCCAGCGTAATTGCCTGTTGATTAGCCAGAGTATTTAATATGTGTAGCTAGCCGTCTAGACTGCACTAATAGCTAGTGTTGGAAGTGCAGCTAAGTGCTGCATGCCGCTGGGCAGCCAATTAGACATTCACTTGATGGTGGCGGCATTGCCCCTGGGCATCAAAGAAAGTTGCGCCGCGACCTTAGTCTAGCTTCACATATTGAATGACTGGCTAGCTCCCTGACTGACTGATTGTCTAACTACCTCATTGAACTGCCTTAGTTTAGCTGCCTCCGGGACTTACTGTTTCACAGAATTGCTCCCTTTCTCCTTAGTTTAAAGCCTACTTAGCTCCTAGGCTGACTGGCTGACTGAGTCTAGCTACTTTGTCTGCCTCTCTGTATTGATCTCTGGCTCCTTCTCTGAGCACCTCCCCGGTTGTCTGACTATCTGAGTGACTGTCTGACTACCTCAGTGACTGCGCATCGAACCAACTTAGTCTAGCTGCCTCCTAGTCTGATTTTCTTTAAGAATCCATTCCTAAATCCTTGGCTTATGGTCTGAATACCTCCCAGGCTGCTGTCTAACTTCTCGTCTAGATGCTTTGCCTCTTGTCTGAATACCTCCCAGGCTGACTCTTTCATTATCCCTGAGTGCTTACTGCCCATTTGATTATTGTTCCGTCTGTCTTCCTGACACGAGCCTCCTCTCTAATACTATCTCTATGACTGACTCCCGGGACTACCTCTCAATAGTCCCAGCTTTTCCTCTCTAACCCTGACGTGCTCCCAAACTCTCGCTATTGTCTAGCTGGCTATCATTGATCGTTGGGGCAAATTGAAAGTTAACATGCAACGGGCGAGCGGCAGACTTGACTCGGACAAGTAGCTGTCACTTACACCAAAGCCTAGGGCGTTGATGGCTGCTCTAGCGGCGAGAAGGGGATTGCAACTGGTCGGGGGAGGGGGGCGTGTTTGTGCCACATTAGCTAAGCTCATGATCCCGCTTGCCGTGTTTTCGGTGATCGCCTTTCAATTGCTCTGACATGATTGTCCTTTAACAGATTTTTCGTGTTTTGCCGCAGTAGCAAAAGCAGCAGCAACAGCAACATCAACTGTTGCAAGTGGCTGTGGCAAGTTGTTGCTTGGTGTTTGCCGCTGTCAATAATTTGATTGACTTGCGGCGCTCTTTGCATGTTGCCCCGGCATTTCCTTTCGCCCGCTCAAGTTGTTGCTCTTCATGTTGTTGTTACTGCCACAATTGGCTGCCATTCAGGTTAATGTGGCCAGCTCTCTGTGTTGCACAGTTGCCGGCTGCCAGTCGGTTAGCTTCGTTTTCCCAGTTGCTGTGCCAGTTTTTCTAGCTTCTCACTCTCTCCTAGTCCCGTTCCCGTTCCCGCTCTCTTTCTCTTGCCGCTTGTCGAGTGTTTTTCTAACGTTTAAACGCATTTTCATAATTTGCTCTCTGGTACAGTTCCGGCAAGATATCGAGACAACAAGTGTGGCATTCAACGGTACTCTCTTGTACAATTATGCACCACATACGAGCCTCCCCACCACTCTTTCCCCCCTTTCGCCCACGCTACTTGTTGCACCTGTAGACCATTAAACTATTAAAATTGTGCTTTATTATTTAATTCACATGATATTTTCCTTTTTGATGTTGACCAGCCAGTCAGCTACTAGAGGCAGCACTTATAACTCAATTAACTGCTCCGTCAACTAATTGACGACGTGAGTTAGCCACACACACACTCTCAGGGAGTAGTAGGGTGGGTGGTGAGAGGAGTAGAGACACATGGAGTAGTGCCAGCAGTGCTAGGAAGTATCCTTCTAGGAAATCTTGTTTGGCAATCTAAACAGTTACCAGCTGGGATCGCTCGCTGGTCGTGCTCAGACAGAAGATCTATCATTGGATACCAATTACTTTGATATGAATTGCAATGCACTGGGAAAACACGTTGCACTGAGAAAATCGAATTAAATTCCAAACGCGCAGTGTTCTTCCTTTTTATTTTTATTTTTGTTAAGTTTGGTTTGATGATTTTCCGAAATTGATGCAATAATCTTCTTTTATTATCTTTTGATTGTCTTTTATTATTCTATTTATTGCTCCTTAGTTTATGGGGTGCTGATTATGATTGCAACTTTATTGATTTAAAATTGCATTCTGTGAGGAAGTGGATTTATTAATGAAATCAATCTAATCTCGAAGTCTCGAAGCTCAGTTTCATGCTAAAATATTATCTTAATGCACTTTTGTGCCGGATGAGCTTTTTCTAATTTAGTAATGTATTTCCTGTAGATCTTAATAAATTTGTATTCATTTCTAATTCAGATTTGAGAATGTTTATAAATTTAGCCACCTGCTTATAATTAAACTTTCTGAAGACTTCCTAAACAAACCTTATTAAAAAGCGAAGAAAAATCAATCAAACTTTAGGCTCACACTTTGAGTTCAATATAAAACATAATTAAGAAAATAATGTTCTACTAAAACTAACTAATTGTCTGACTCCTCTGTATATTCTGAAGTATACAAAAAGTTTCATCTGTAATTCTGTGTGTCCAATTTTTTCAAACGTATTCTACATATGTAATTTTGAAATATATATTGGAAAAAATTAGAAAGCTAAGTAGGATTTCATTCTAGATTGTATTCAATTAATATTAATATCAATTTTATATTTATAAATTGTCATCCTAACATTTGAATGAAACTTAAAGTTTTTACCTTCTACCTTCAAACTTCAATTCAATCTTTCCTCTTTGTAAACCTCAAGTTCAACCCTCCCTTCACTCAGCTGCTTTGTTAATTCAATTCCCTTTTGCAGACAAATCAGATGCAGTTGTCGCTCATTCGTTTCGCTAAGTGTACTTTGGCAGTTTGGCTTTGGATCGCACGCCCCCTACTGTTAGATGGCAGATTGTAGAACTGATCTTGACTTACCTTCTTCTTATTATCACCGACCAATTTGGTGGTGTGCTGATCATCCTCGTTGAGACTCGCCGAACAGGGATCACGATATCTGCGAGAGAAACCAAGGAAACAGGAAAAAGACAGATTGGGTTTAGTGTTTAGCAGCTGTCTTGCTGAATGTCTGTCTGTCTGTCTCTTTGACTGTATCTAACTGAAGGTCTGTCTGTCTGCTCAGTTGGATGCTCACCTTGATGGACAGGCGCACAGTGGTTGGGTGTAGTTGAGACGCACATAGACCGCATTGCAGACCTGTTGTATGGCGCATTCGGGCAGCAGATAGATGTGTTGATTGTGCGGATAATAATGATATTTGGTGGGTTTCGCTGTCGCCGTCTTCTGCAAATAGAGTTAGAATAAAATCAGATATCAGTTTGCTGTCGTGATTGATGTGGCCAAGGGAACTTGTAATTAAACTAAGTATTCTTTTTTTTTTTTGCTGTTGCTGTTGCAGTTGCAGTTGCATCACCCGTTGCGTGGGCTTGAGGCATCATCATCCACAAACTTCAAGTTGCAACTGGCGATTCCGTCGCGCTTGTCAGTTGCAAATATTTGCCTCGCTTTGAGCTTGTTTGTCTCCTCCTCTCGTTGGCTCTCCATGAGCCGTCTAAGTGTGGCCAACGCACATATTTGTTTTGCCTGCCTGTGTGTGTGTGTGTCTGTGTTTGTTGCTCTTGGCAAGTGCGAAATTGACGCTCAGTTGCAGACGTAACTAAACAGTCATCTCTTTTTTTTTTAATAATAGTGGACAAGGTCCAGGCTCAAATTGAAAACGGTTAAACGCAATAAAGGCACAAAGCACAGAACGTCAGAGGCTGCAACTTCAACTTCAGCTCACAAGCTGAAGCTCTGCATTCAAAATAGACTTGCAGCAGGTTAATGGCAAACGAGACCCTCACATAATGCCACAAATTGCATGACTGCACTCGCCTCTTGCCTTCTCTTGCTTTGCTGCCAGCGGAAGCAAGGGCAACAAAAATGAAAAGTTATTAAGAAATTGATGCAATAGAGTTGGGGAAGCATCAGCAGCACGTGTGTGTGTGTGTAGCACACACACTCTACACACTCTCTTACTTAGTCTTACTCTAAAGTCTTGGCTTACTTCTTACTTCTTACTCTTTGCTATTTGCTTGGCAATTTGTGCGAAAGGCGAACCACAATCGCAGTTGCAGTCCCATCCCATCCCAATCCCAACCCAATTGCATCGCCCCGTCACTTCCTTTCCATAAATGCCAACCATTTCCCAGCCATTGCCAACTTTTCCTTGCCATCCAGCAAAACTTTCTAAATGTATTCCCCATTTACCCAAACACACATACATACATACATAGATAGTTCCTTCTTCTCTTCTCTATTTTTGTCGTCATCATCAACATTTCAATGGCCTTTTGCGCACTTTTGTTTAGCTATTTAAATGTTTTCAAAAGTACTTTTGCATCCCGTCTTTTTTTTCCATTTGCAATGAGCAAAGTTTTATTTTGCGCCCTTTACGCTTGGCAGCAGCTATCACTAACAAATTAAATAAATAATCACTGGGTTCGTGTATACGTGCAAAAGAATTCAACAAACTGCAGTTGCACTCGGTAAGAGTTAAGCTGCAATTAATTGAGCCATTTAATTATAAACAAAAGAGCAGCAAGAGACTTCCCCATCTGCTGTCGGATTGTGTATTGAAGTCTTGTTACTTTTTAATGATGTGGATAAGTTGCTTGAGAAAATTTATTAAGTGAATGTTTTTCAATTATAATGCTTTGGAATTATTCGACGAATGTTTTTGATTTTTGTTGAGTTGGTTTAGAAATGTCTTAAGTGAATATTATTCGACGAATGCTTTTAAATTTTATTACTTTTTGAGAAAATAAATAATTCAACATTTTGACATGGTATTGTAAATTTGTTAAGGATTAAAGACTGCTACATTTAAATAACATCAAGAGTCATTTTAAAGATGTATAAGTTGAATGGGATAGACTTCATTTAAAAAGTTGCCCTTTCGACCAAAATTACATAAAAAATACATTTGCCATACATTTTTACATGCATTGTTGCGAATTTTATTTTCTTATATTATTTTTCTTAATAAAGCTTAAGAAAACACAGACTCCAGTCAAAATAAAAATAGAATTTTTATGAATAGCCAAACAATCAAATTAGAGGCTTGAATACTGAGCGATTTGGTGAAGTTTTTGACTTCGATAAATATTGTTTTTATACATAGGCTTTCTTAAGTTTATTACTTTTGAATAATAGGGGCAATTAGATTGTCTTCATTTAGGGAAAGTTTAAGAAAATACAGACTGCAGTCAAAATAAAAATATAATTTCTTTAAATAGCCAATGGGCTTGAATACTGTCATATTTAATGAAGCTTATGATTGCAATATAAATATTTTATGTGTAGGCTTTTTTCAAAATATTTTTCTTTCTTTATTGCTAATAAATTGTATTGTATTGAGGAAAACTCCCAAAACTGCCGCCAAAATAAAAATATTATTTCTATAAATAACTGAAAATTTATCTTGAATACTTTGAAAAATGTTGTTTTCGATAAATATTATTTATAAATTATTTGTCATACATTATTTTAAGAAAATTCAGACTGCTGCCATAATGGATGTATTATTATTTATACAGACAGCCCAAATCTTAGAGTTTGAAATTTAGTGAAATTTTCAGATTCGATAAATATTTTTTATAGGCTTAAAACTAAGATAGTGAGTATGCGCAAGAATACTATTAAATTTTAATTTAATTTTAAATGTAGTGAAATTTTTGAATTTTATAAATATTTCTAATAGGCTTTTTAGGCGTTCTTAAATGTATTTTTCTTTCATAATTAAGATTTCTTAATTTAAGTAAACTTTCCAAAACTGTCGCCAAAATAAAAGAATTAAATCTGCAACAAGCAGAAGATACTTTTAATTCAATTAAAAGTGCAATTGCAAAAAGTTTCATTATAATGAAAACTTTCGTTGCCATCAGTTTAATCCCCAAATCGATTGTTTAGTCGACTGCTTAGCTAAAAGCATCACATTTGAAACTGTTTAACATTGCTCATACGCCATGTTAGCTGTCATTGTCAAGCTGTTGGCGAACTCTTGGTCGAAGTCGCAGTCGCAGTCGCGTCAAGTCAACTTAACTTTAGTGAAGTTGAAGTCAAGTCAACTCTCACTCAGTTTGTTACCAATTTTCTTTACTAATTGTAGCCTTGTTGCAGCTTGTTGTAGCTCCTTGCTACTTAGCACATAATTGAAGTTAACTTCTTCAGAGCGACGGACGGATGGAGGGAGGGACGGAGGGACGAGTGTTTAGGCTCTTGTTGTGCAGCTCTTCACCCAGAAAAGAGCGCTTCCCATGCCAATCATTTGCATTTGGTTTGGCTGTGTTTTGTGTCTTGTGTCTTGTGTTGCATCTCCATGTTGCAAGCTCTTCCTTTAGTCTGTTCGCTGTTGCCAGTGATTTACACTGGCTGGCATTATTATTGAGTTTGAGTCGGGGTCTTTTTTTTTTTTTTTGTAGCTGGCTGGAGTCAGCTGTTTGTCGCATCTGTTCAAATGTGCAACTGTCGCCTCATCGCATTGTTCCACCGAGAGTTGCGCTTTGCTAACTGTCTAGCTTTGCCCCTCTTTGACTGTCTGTCTGTCTGTCCGTCTGTCCGTCTGTCTGTCGGACTGTCTGCCTGTCTCTTTCACTTTGGCTAAGTACATTTTTAAATATTTACCATGTTGTTGGACAAGCGAACTGCCAACTGGGCAGCCATACAGCCAGCCATATGGGAGCAGCGCGCGGGGGTGGGGGGAAGCTGCCTTAACTAGGCTTTAGTTCAAGGAATTTTCCACGAATTGCAAATTAAGCGTCGCGTCCGTCTTTTTTTTTTTTTTTTTTGTGTAGCTTTCTTGTCGTTCGACATGGCACAGGTTAAAGTTCAGGCAGTGGCAGTTAGCCCTTTCCCTTCCCCCCCGATTCTCTTCCGCTTCCACTCTCTCTCTCTTCCTTCTCCGCTTCTTCCGCTTCACTCTTGCTCTTGGCCTATCTTGGCCCACCCAGTTGCCCACACTCGAAAATCGTGTTTCTCTCTCTCAGCAACAGCAACAGCAGCGGCTACCTTTCCGTTTTGTTGTTGATTTTGTTGCTGTTGTTGTTGCAGAGTCGAGTGTCGAGCGCGTCTCGCCTCATGAAGTGGCACGACCTTATGTTGCATTGCCCGTTGATGCTTTTCGAGTGCCATGAATTGCGTTTTGATTGAAAAGAAAGTGACATTTCCGCTGATTTCTTTGCCGCGTTGTTGCAAGTTCTATTGCTGCCTCTGCCTCTGCCTCTGCCTCTGCCTCTAGTTGTTGCACTTGCATTTGCTGCCGTTGTTGTTTGATTTGGCACAGCAAAAAAATTTTGCTTTTATACAGCCGGAGAGTTTTCAGACTCAATGTTTGCTTAGTTATGCCTACTTCTTGGTTTCTTGTATGCTACACGTGCAGCTTTTCAAATGAAGTGTCAATTATACTGATGTTTGCCAAAAAACAACTTTCGACAGCTAATTCTTGCCAACTTGCAACATGTGTCGAGTGTGTTTGTGTGTGTGGTGGCAATTGTGTGGATAACACATGCATAATAAAGCAAAAGGCAAATAAAGAGAGACTCTATAGAACAATTGTGGCTAACAATGGGCAGTTCTTAAGTTTTAATTTATCGAATTTATCGATTGCATTATAAAGAGGTAGGTTAGTCTAAAGCTCTGAAGCGTTTACTATTCCTTAAATATTTGAATAAATAGTGATTGAATAAGATACTCATGTGATTAAGATTATTTCTTAATTATTTTTTAGCATAGGATTCTAGTTAGTTAGTTAGAGGCTATTGATAACACCATTAAAGAGTTGAAGTTCTATGTTGTATGATATAGTACTTCGAAAAGTAGTTTGACATGTGTAGACATTATTAATTGTAGCTAAATCTTATTCTATTACTATTTATTATTTCTTATTATTTACTATTTATCGAGATTATCGATAACAGTCTTAAAGTCTTGTCTTAAAGCTCTATGATGTTAACGAAATACTTCTAGGAATAGATTGGCATATATAATTCTCATCAATTGCAGCCAGTTCGTATTCTTAAATCACTTGTAGATTTTTTAATACTTTTCTAGTTATCGGAGACTATCGATAACAGAAAAAGTTCACATAATGTTCATGTAATACTTGAAAAATTAGCTTGGAACTATTTGCATCATTAATTACAGCTCCTGTTCTTTCATTATTTTTCGATTATTTGCATCGCTTTCTAGTTATTGAGACTATCGATAACACTTCTGCAGGCCCAGTTGTATGTGGATGGTGTAGTGTTTCTAAAATTTGTGAATTGGAAGTTTATTTTAATCATTTCTTTCATTTTCAACTCCTTCAACTAGTTCTTTAGAAAGTTTTCAACAAACAATTTTCAACTATCGATAGTATTTTAAAGTGCTCTTCTAAATTTTCATTTCTACTATGAAACCTTAATTTTAGACTATCGATAACGGTTTTAAATGCTTGTAACTAATAATAATACTTCAAAAAGTTGTAAGCTGGCAATTTATTATTACTTCCCTATTGACATATTTTAGCATCATCTTATCGATAGTTTCTTGAAATACCATCTCTAATTTTGTTCTAATTTGAATCTACTTTTATCGACAATGTTTTTTGCTTCTCCTCTTGGTCTGATTTTGCAAACTTAGATCATAGGGAAAGCAAAGTTGCATGTTAAGCTGTCTGATTTAACTGCATTTATGGAAATATGTATAATTCACCACAAGCCGATTAGCTGTAGCAATCGATTATTAAATCTGTTTCTATTTCCTATGCTACACGGGTAGCATTTGTTGCCGTGTTTTCCCTTGCCCTTGCTGCTGGCAGCTTGCTCTAAATGCATATTTTATCCTTGTGAATTTCTCACTTTCCTTCGCTTGATTTATGCCAACAGCACGAAATTTACTTTTAATGAGCGAGAGCAGCAGCAAGCGATGGCTGCTAATGTTAATCGCATGTAACTGACAGCGATGTCAGAGATGAGATACTCTCTGTATCTGTATTTGTATCTGTATCAGTATTTGCAGCTGTATCTGTATCTGGAATATCGTGAGCATCTCAGAGATGCAAAGGCAACTTGTTATTCAAATTGGCCCTGGCGTAAATGTTGCACGGCTGAAACCAAAAAGCTGTTGATTCAATGCAAATTTGTATATACATATATATATAGTTAAGCACGATTGGGGGCATGCCACATGCCGCAGTCGAGAGAGTCTCACCCCCACCCACAGACGCCACAGAGTGATAGCTGAAGTGACTTTCTGTGTTTTGCTCTCGTGGCGCAATTAATAAATAATTTTCATTTTCATTTTCATTTTCATTTGAAATTTGATTTAATTACGTGAAAGTCGTCGCAACTTGTAGAGCGACCCACTCACTCACTTTGGTTATGTATTTATAGTGAAATAAAAAACGGAAAACGGAAAACAGAAAACAGAACACAAAATTAGTTGTTATTATATGCTGCATGTTTGGAGTTGTTGTTGTACATCACTTGTATTTTTCTTTGAAGGGCTTTTTATTTGTTATTTAATTTGATGCGTCAAGTGAAAATGAAATTTTGTTGTGCGGCCTCAAGTGTCTCTCTGTCTCTGTGTGTGTGTGTGCGTGTGTGTGTTTGTGTTGTGAATGGTTTACTTAATTGTTGTTTGGGGGGGCCCAAGTTCTTGTCAGTGCTCAAGTTGTTGTTGTTGTTGCTATTTAAAGAGCGTGAAATTTCAAGTAGATTGCCGCCTCACGATGTTGCCGCTGCTCTAAAGCTAAAAGCTACCGAAAATCTCATTTAGCATTAAGTTTTGGCCTGCTGTTGTACTTAGTTGTTATCGCTGTTGTACTTAGATGTTGTTGCTGTTGCTGTGGTTGCTGTTGCTGTTGTGCACACATTTCACTTGAGCCAAAGTTGTTATGTTGTTAACTGTAGTTTCTCATGCAAATCCACGCAATTAATTTGTTTGTTTGCTTTCAATGTTGCTGTTTGCTGCTTGTTGTTTGCTCAACGCTTTTTCCGGTTTGTTGCCCGTTTGATAGACATCGCCAGCCAACACAGCCCAGCTTCTTTCTTTCTCTCTCTCTTTGGCCACTTTATGGCTCCTGACCGCGGGGCGTAATTAAAATGTTCAATAAATCGCCAGGTGATGATGCTGCTTGCTGCCAGTTTGGTCGTCAGGTTGATGGTTGCAGCAAAGCAGTTCATGCATCCGTTAGATACTTAGATGCTTAACGCCAAGTCACGCTGAGTTCAAAGGGCAAGACTATTTCCTGGAACACTGCAGCAGCCATAACTAGACACAATCACGAAGAGAGCAACAGTAATGCGATCTGCTTCAGTTGCTGTCGTTTCTGTTGTTGTCGTTGCTGTCGCTGTCGTTGGTGTTGCTGCTGTCGTTGCTCTTGTTGCTCTTGTTGCTGTCGCTGTCTCTGCGCCTGCGTAACTGATATCCATCTTAAGCGGCGTTACATTTTTCCTTCGCTATACACATATTTATCTTATAGCCATTTTTTCGCATTTTTTTCCCCCATTTTTTTTGCACTCTGCGCATAACTTGTCAAACAACAAACAAAGCCGGATGGGCGAGCTCGCAAGTTTAGTTGGGCCAGGCCAAACCCAAACGCAGCATGTTGCAGCTTTGGTCATCTCTCGACTTCAGTTGCTGCTGTAATACAAAGTGTAACGCGCTTCATAAAAACTCGCCCAGTGTCTGCTTCGAAGATTGCATCAACCAAGTTCAAGGAGAAGGAGGAGGAGGAGGAGGCAGCTCCACAGCAATTACATTATTTTTACTTGCAGGCGGCAACAAAAATTGAATAATCCCAACTAGTGACATTCCAACGCTGGACTCGTGTTCATAATTGTCGCCAAGTTTGCCGCAGCAACAACAGCTCTTAATGTGTCAACTGCGAGTGGCAAGTGCAACATGTGGCAGGCAGACTGAGGCAGGCAGCAACTGCTAGACCAACGTTAATTTGTTCTAATTTGTTTCGAATGCCCGGCCACAATGAATGTCATTGCTGCGGTATTTTTGTGACTTGTCATAAGCTGTTGCCGCTGTTCGTGTTGGTCTCGGTGTTGTTGCTGCCACCGTTTGTTGCCACCAATGTTGCCGTGTTGACTTCAGCTTGGACTTCAACTTGGTTTCGTGTTTAATGCGCAGTGCCGTAATATTTTTCTTTATGCTTAGTACTTACATATTACTCGTTGTTACACGTATTGTTGGTGTTGCTGCTCGCTCCGTTGTTGGCCGAGTTTATTGTTCTAGTTTAGCCTTCGGTTGTGTCTTTTCCCCCCCCTCTCTCTCTCTTGCTTTATTAACAGTTCTTTCGGGTGCCCACTCTTTGCGTTTTTGGGTTTGTTGAACTTTTAATGAGTTTATATGGTCAGTATTATGTGATCTTTAACGAGCCTCCAAGCTTACTTCGACTTGCATTCGACTCAAGGCAACGACAACAACAACTACAACATCAACGGCATCGAATGCGTCTCCCTAATGATCAGATTTAACCATGAGGCACAACCCATATACCAAATGGTATTACAAGCCGTGTTCATTGGCTCTTTAGGGCTTGTGGTTTGTTTCTTCTTTTACGATAATTATGAACATTTACCTAGAATTTATTTACTTTTTTTAAAGAGCGAAAATTCATACTGAATTATAACGCAAAAAGCATTACTGAAGCTTAGTTTAATGCGGTAATTTGTTGTGCTTATTATCATTAAATTCATTTTATATTTTATTAAATTTATGCTCATTATAAATCATTTGAAGCCATTTTGAGAAATATAGAAGCATCGATAATATTATTTTCTAAATATCGATCACATTTCATTTGGCGATATTATAAGCTATGAACTCATTCTGATATCATAACTTTGATCTAACTCAAAGTATTCTTTAGTTATAGTTGTTTTTAATGATGGACATTACCCGGAAGTAGCTTTATCTGTGATTACTCTATCGGCAATGTTGAGTAACTGTTGCCTACAATTAATGAAATTAGATGCTCAGCGGAACTTCTAATGTCTGTCATCTTGATTGTGCAAGAATTTAGGTTACAAGTGTTTCACTAAATGTGCTAAACGCGATCGCTTAGTTAGATTATAAGTTTATATCTAATTTGAGTTTACATAGCCAGTATTAAAATGAGAACATGCTATTGATATTAACTGTTTTGCATTTTAATCGACTATCGACACATACTATCGATAAAATGGTATTATCTCTTATTTAAAGACTTATATTAATTTGTCAAATTGTTTAGAATATGCTACAATACATTATAATTAATATATGATAGGTTTACTAAATCTCAAATAATAGTAAAGAATATGGTTATTTTTAAAGCTCTATGATCGCTTGATCTCCATCAGTTCGATTTGTTGTAGCTTAATTTTAAAATCGATAAATTATAAGATAAAGTTGAATATGAAATGAAAATTGGAGACAATCTATTTTAGATATGTTGTTGCATGCTCTGAAGTAATTATAGCTAAAGTGTTATTATTATCAAAAGTTTTTTGATAAGCTATTGTTGAATATCAAATGGAAATTCTGAGAAATCTATTTTAGATATATCGCAGCATACTCAGATGTAATTAAAGCAGAAGTATTATTATTTTCAGAAATATTTCCGGTTACTTCAGACATTCGGACATTAAAGTTCTTCAAGTTACTTCAAACTATCGCTTTGTTGATTATCGACAATAACTATCACTTGATAAACCTTTCACAATCATTCAGCCATAAGTACGAACCACACTCAAAGGCAACCACAAACTATCGATTAGAGTTTAGAGAGCACACTCGCAATAAACTACTCACTCCAATTGCTTGCCAAGTGGTCTACTTTCAGTTTGGACAGCCGACAATGGTGCTATTGATAGATGCTTAAGGTAACGCTACTGTCTGCCCATCTCTGAGTCTCTCAGACTCACTTTCTATAGACCCATTTTTCAGTAATATATCTTTTACATGTAATTCTGGTAAAAATAATGCAAACTATCGATAAAATGTTACTATCGTGCATGCAATTCTCTTAGCAAGCCTTAAGGTCGATCGATCGCTATAATTTTGAATCTTAGTTGGTTCATGTACAGTTAATCTGAGTAATGTTATATTTATTCTAGCATATTCTTAAATAATTCCAGTTAAAGTAATATTATATCAGAAGTTCCTCAAGTTACTTTAAACTATCGCTTTGTTGATTATCGACAATAACTATCACTTGATAAACCTTTCACAATCATTCAGTCATAAGTACGAACCACACTCAAAGGCAACCACAAACTATCGATTAGAGTTTAGAGAGCACACTCGCAATAAACTACTCACTCCAATTGTTTGCCAAGTGGTCTACTTTCAGTTTGGACAGCCGACAATGGTGCTATTGATAGATGCTTAAGGTAACGCTACTGTCTGCCTGTCTCTGAGTCTCTCAGACTCACTTTCTATAGACCCATTCTGCAGTGGAGCGTCACAGTTATTTGCTCGTTAGACAAATTCACTTAAAATGGACAGAAAAAAAAACACACACACACACACATAGGCCACTCAGCTGGTCGTTTACCCCGAACAAAAGGCGGACCCCAAAAAAAAAAAAGAGACGTTAGAAAAAACCGCAAAACGGTCAAAATGTTTACATTTTGTTTTCAACGCTAATACGCACATGAAACTTAACGTAAACATTGTACTCACTCCTCCTCTTCAACCTCATCGGTCTTTTGTTGTTATTGCTTTTTGGATATTTCTAAAGATTTCGGAGAGTTTAGAGCTTCAGCTCACGTACCGAGTTGTGGTCACATTATTATAGAAGTCTGGTCTTACCTGCGAATGGAAATATAAATGGAAAGAAAGCGAAATTAGTTGCCAGAAGTTTAAGAGACGATAATCGCAACAAAATGTATTTTCAACAAATGGGTAATATGGATGAATGTTGTTTTCTGTCTGCCAATTCGCATTTAAATAAGCCATCAACTTTCTACAAGTTGCAAGCAGCAAGCAACCAGGAGCATTACTGGCAATTTCAGGTCCATTACTTTTGATCTTGGTAGAGAAGCCGCTTGAAGTTTTCAATTAAAGTCAAATCCCCGCCTTTTCCCCTATTTCCCGCCATTCCTCACTCAGATAAAATAATGTTGGCATTAATTTGCTGCGCCTAATTATTGCATTTGTTTTCGTTGTCTTTTGTGTGTGTCTCTCTCTGGCCATGGAATTGGAATTTCTTTTGGCATCTCTTAACTATGCATAGCATTATAACTTGTATTGTGTGCAGTTCTTCAGCGGAGCGAGGCCTTGAGGCCAACACTTTCTTCATTGGACTTTCTTTAGATTTATCTTTTTCATTTTTTCTATTTTTTTTTCTTTTACAGCTTTTGCAGCGGCGCGACCCGCGGCATGCTTGTTTTCAATGCTTTTGTTTTGCAACTTGCCGCAACTTGGGTCGCTCTCGAGTTTTTCGCATCGCGCTTTTCCAACGACTCGAATGAAGAGTCGAAGAAAAATGTGCGTTAATTATGGGAGTGCCTACTGCTACTGCGGTGCCTTGGGTCTAATGTCTCTATATCATTGGGTTTTGCTCCAACTATTTAAACAGTTGCCGCGCATAAAAAAAAAAAACACAACACAACACCGTGTCTGTCGCCATTATAAAGTCGACAAGTTGACCTTTTTCACGCTGTATTCCCAAAGGCTACTGCCATTAGAGATGGACACTTGTAAGCTTAATAACGATTTCAACAAGTTTAATAAACCAAATTAAAAACGTTTATTGCATTTAGTAGCCAGCAATTTGCAGAAAGAATAATTTTATGAGTTTACAATTAGTTTTGAATATAGAAAAAGCCAATTTATCAAAGAGAATGATTTCGTTACAAGTGTGAATAGTTACTGAAAGATATTTATATGAGCACGTTTAACATAGCTTTAACTCTTCGTTGTGTTTTGTTGATAGAATGGATAAATTCAACATTAAATCATCAAATTTGATTTGATTGGAGTGTTAATTTAGATGGCAAATTGTTTTTGCGATAAATTTTACTTTAAAAATTCTGTTTGGTTTTTAATTGCTTTGATTGATAATATGGTATATTTTGCACTCTGTGGTATATTTATGTATGCGGTATATTTAGGAATAATACCAAGAATACTCAACTGTAGTTTTCTTGATTTTTTTTTGTATTATTTTCGGTATATTCATTTGTTATATGCCATAATTAATACCGAGAACACTCGACTGCAGTTTTCGTTGATATTGTAGCACTTTTTCGGTATATTTTATGAATAATAGAGAGAACACTCGACAGTAGCTTTCTTGCATACATTAGTGTTTTTCGGTATATTTATTTGGTATATTTTAAGAACATTACAGAGACCATTCGACTGTATGTTTATTTGGTATATTTTGAGAACAGTAGCGACACACTTTGTAGCTTTCTCAATTGTTTTCTTTATTTATGCTTTAATTAAGATTTCTACATGTGTCTATTGATCTATGGCTATAAGTATCATTTTTTAAAATTGCTATTATTGCTTAAACTTTAAATAAACTTGACGATGGTTTATTTGAAATCGATTCCCAGTTTCATTATTTCACATTTGAAGCATGATCACAACAATTGATCCAACCCACAAGCTAACAGCGATATGATGCATATCAATATGTAAATCAAGATCACTTGAGATGCATTTCACACTCTTTGTATTACTTTCACTAAACCACATTTGGCTGGCGTGTCACGCAAGCAGCAGCAGCAGTGGGAAGCAGGACACGAGGTTGTCTCTGAGTAGCAACACCTTGGAATGGATTTGACCGAGCCGGGCTGCAAAATAATCAAATCTGTGTGGTGCTTTGGAGTCGACGTAGTCGAATTCGTCACAGTCCTTTGTCTCAGTCGTGACCGCAGACTGTGGCGAATTTTCACAGTTCACAGGTCCATTTGGGGAGGAGGAGATGGTGAAGTGAGAAGTTAAGTTACCTGCAATTTGCGACAAATTCTGTACACAAATTTCACTTGGCAATAACTAAGTTGGTCTGGCAGCCATTTGTGGGCATTTTGTACGGTTTGTAACCTCAATTTGCATTTCGGTTTTGTTTTGTTTTCTGCAGTTTCGACAAATATGGCCAAAGACAATTTTCGACTTGGTATCAAGCGAAAATGATGAGGAGGAGAAGAAGGAAAAGGAGATTGCGGAGGCAGTTGTCTAGAGATTGTGATTGCTATTGGCATTGGCATTGGCATTGGTATTGGGATTGTGGCGAAGCTCAACCGTTTTGATTGCTGCATGTAGAAATGATAGAAAACGGATAGTTGAGTTGAGGGTTAACAGTAAATCAATTGGCAGCAGAACGTATCTAAAAGATACAAACACAAGATACATCAGCATTTACAGCTATCAATCATAATTAAGTGTATGATAATCAACAATGGTCAGCATTATAGAGCTGCATCCCAGGGAGATAAAAAACAGAGAGAGAGAGAGAGAGAGACAGAGAGAGGGAACCCGGAGTTGGACTCGGTCATTGTTCGTCTTCGTCTATTATTAGAGGTAATCATAAAGAGCCGCGTCTCTGGCACCGTTATGCAGGTTAGCATAACTCTATCTCCAGCTTCTCTCTGTCTCTCATTGTCTGAGACTGTGTAGTCGACCTCATCTCGTATGCAAACGCAGCAGGCCAGTCGCATTCCCGCACTTTGAGATACAAATACAGATGCGAATTGCTGTTGTTGCAGTTGCATCTATTGGTATGCCAACTGTTGCTGTTGCTGTTGCAAATTTAGCACGCTAAGCAGCGAGCTCAGCTCCACTGTTGCAGCTTTCATTTTGAGACCAGGTGACAGCCAGCTATGAGTAGTTGTTGCCTCTGCAACAACAACAACTCGCTGCCACATTAATTTATTAGTTGCACTTGCAATTGCTCTCATGTTGCTGTTGCTGTGTAAAAGATACGCAAACATTGCGATACTTTTGCCTTCTCCTCGCTGCACACACACAAATACACACAAATACTTGTTGTCGCCTATCAAATTACGATTGCAACAGGGGCATGCCACATGCCCAGCGTCATTGAAATCTCTGGCATTCTGGTTGCTGCAAGAGTTGCGTAGAAATTGCCTTGTTAAATTGAAATGCAGTTTATGCGTGGCTCGTTGCTCGCTTATCATGAATTTGCATTGCCAATATGAATGCGCTGTCGTGATTAAGCTTACATGTGAACATAATTAATCAACTTTTACATTAATGCAGCTGAAACTTTTACTAAGGGGAAAGCCAACGCAAGAAACTTTACTTCATGAACTAACATTAAGTTGTGTGGGATTTTTAAAGCAAAAATATAATAAAAATTATACGATCTTAAGCTTAGCGAAAGCAATTGCAGTTAATATTTATTACTTCTTTAGTTTAATAGCAAAAACTAACAAAATTAAATCTGTATATGATGGTAGCTTGTCAGTTTTGGACATGATTTGGTCAAACTTTTAAGCTAACAAGAATTCATCACGATATGCATTTAACATTATTGCTGTCCAAACTTTTATTTATCCTTGAAGCGGTTTGTTTGTTTAACTGAATTTAACTGCCGAAAGTATTTTTACTATCTCCTGTTTACATTACAACTTAACTGTTGTTGCAAGTCGAAAGCAATCTATAAATACATATATAATGGTGGAAGAAAAAGTTGGAAAAGTTTTAAAGTAGAGAATTAGGCCACAATTTGGTGTAAAGCTTTTAAGTTGCCAAAACTAATGAAATTTCTTTTTAATGAGTTATTTACGTTTTATAAACAATTTAGCAAATTTTGACGAATTTTCAAGTTTTTAATTCCCTTAATCACGCTCTATAGAATTATTCTAATAATTTTAACAAAAAAAATTTTTAAATGATTTTTAAAGTGTTAAAATTTTGGAATTATGATCTATAGAAATGTCGTGAAAATTATACCAAAATCACTTTTTTAATGATTTGTCTCTACAAAAAGTGTTTAAATTCCATAGTCCACACCAAATATGATAAAAAATTTGAATTTTAAAGTCTTGAAATTATTATTATATTGAATTTTGTTGTAGCTGTAGATTTAGTTTAGATATGTTTGCAAATTTAAAAGATTTTCATTTTTTTATTTTTATCATAATCTAAAGAAATATACTGAATATATCAAATAAGCTAAGAAAGTATGAATTTTAAAGTCTTAATTTTTTTTTATTATGAAAATTATTTCAAAAACACTTTTGCAATAACTTTTCTTTACATGATCATAATCATAGAAATACGAGTATTCCGATTAGGATAATGAATTTGCTTTTTAAAGTCTTGAAATTTCATAATAATAACCAAATTAATTATCGAAGGAAACGTTTAATAGAATTTTTTTGTTGTTCTAAGCTTATATTCAAAATGTTTGGAAATTAATCACAATTTAAAGTATTATACTAAATATTTTACCAAATAAGATACAAAATTGCAGATTTTAATTCTTGAAATTTCTTAGACATGAGAAAATTAATTCTCCAATGAAAAACTTAAACAAATATTTTACAAATGTTTTTAACATTTTTAAAACTTTAAATATAATATACCAAATATGTCAAAAAAGTGTGCATTTTAAAGTCTTGAAATTTCTTAATCCTGAGAAATGGAATTATGGTGATAATTACACCAAAATAAGCTTCTCATTACTTTCCTGTCTAAGTCTTAGCTCATTAGCAGCAAAGCCTTGGCATTTTGTTAAATGTGTTCACTCTATTTTTATCACAATAACAAAGTGCGCATGAACCTGCATTGCTTTTTAGCAATTTTGTTGCGCCTGCCCATCATAGAAATAGTGTTCGTCGTCGTTGTCGTTGTCGGTGCAGAAAATACGAGTACAATATCCAATGTGGATGTGGATGTGGATGTGGATGCTACTACTATCTGTCCAGTGCAAAATTCGCTCATTAATTTTCGCGGTCTACTCCGTACAGCACAGCGTCTGACATTGATTGAAGATGCGGTCGTGTTATGGTTCCATGGGAACCACATAACTAATCCAAAGTCCTGCCGAGTGCCAGCTTCTAGCCAGCCTCGCATCTTTTGGTCTCTCTCTCATATGGATGATGATTAATAAAAATCGCCGGCAAAAAGCAAATTGGACAAGCGGCAAGCTTTCCATTTTCCATATGCAACCCCAGTGAACCCAATTAGTATTGTTGTTGTTGTGGTTGGTGCACAAATGACACATATATTGGCCACATCGAATGGATTTCCATTTCAATTGGCAACTGCCACGCCTACTGCACACGCTTTTAGCCCACACAAAACTTTTGCTTTTTATGGCCATGCGAGGCAATTGCCCAAAATATGATGGCGAATGATAAACTTCGATGACTTTATGATACTCGTTTTACGTTGCCAAGGAGGAGCTAGACTCCGCTTTCCGCTTTGTATTTTTCTTGCTTGCTTGCTGCTTTATTGTATGCGGTTAGAAAGCGCATTTTTCTGCCTGGACTGGCTTCAAGTCTTGGCCATAATTGCCCAGCTTTGCCTGTACCCTTTTTGCACCATTTGCTGCTGTGGGTTTCATGCCACTTACCAGCAAGCGATGCGCCTGCTTCTTGCCCCAATGACTGTTGCAAGTTTTGCGGCTTTTGTCCATTTTGTGTTATGGACTGCGTTTCGTGCGCAATTTGTTATTTTAATGATTTCGATGGAATCTTCCCGCCCTGTGTGCTGCTTCCCTCTCTAGCACTTAATTGCGCGGGTGTTGTTGTTGTTGTTTCTGCTGTTGCTGCTGCTGACTTCTGTATTTTTTTGGGGACTTGGCGAGAAAGTTGTGGCGTTGCATTCAAATGCAGCTTAACGGCGACGCCAAGTCAAAGCTAAAGTGTTTACACGCCTCTCTGATAATACCCACACTCATATAGAGACTTGAACACCAAACAAATCTGACAAATGGCCAAACAACAACTGCACAATGAGAACAACAACAGATCAGAGTAGAGCAGAGTAGAGACATGGCAATGGCTTACAAATTGCTGGCGACGTGCTGCACAGTAGTTGACAACATCAGCAACAACTAACAACAACAAACCAGCAGCAACTACAACAACCAGCAACTAGCAGCCAGCAACAACAATGCTTAGCTTGGCTGTTGAGATTGTTGTCTGTTTGCCTGGCCACAATTCAAAGCTCTCTTCAAGTGGACCTAGTCTTCGGGCTGGCATTGTAATCATCGATATGCCGCATACTTGCCAAACCCCAATCCTCCCCTCTCAACCCCCTCTTTTGCATTGCTATATCAATATTTACCCATGCCATTAGGCTGACTGCCGATGCCGAAGCCGCAGTCGCTTGTAATATCCGTGTAATATGAATATAACAAAAGGTTTAAAGCTAAAGTTGTGTGTTGTGTTGGATAAGGGGAAGCTTCTGCCTACACTCGTCTAGTTTGGAGTGCATAACTTGTTTGTATTTATGCCAAGTGTTTGGACTCTTAGGGCCGTCGCTTTGTCTGCCCTGCTCTGCTCTGCTCTCTGTTCTCTATTCTCTATTCTCTCTGCTCTCACAGATTTTCTTGCATGGAAATTGACACTTTTGCTGCTCGTTTGTCGTTGTTGTTGTTGTTGGCCATCGACACTTGGTGAAAAATTGTGTCAAGTTGTCAGCAACAGCAACAGGCGCAGCAGCAACATTGACAACGGCAGCAATCAGCTGTCAGTGTGTCAGTTGGATGGCCTAAAAACTGACCACACTTGCTGCAAGCTGAGTTGATGAAGTCGACTAAAGTCGATAATGCACTCGATATGTTGGCACAAATGAAAACGAAATTGGGCACAAACGAGTGAAATTTAGCATTCAGTTTTTTTTTTGAGGAGTCATCGATAATTATCGTGCGGCAAGAAAGTGATGAAGTTTGCCAAGTCTGATGATGAGTTTGAGAAATTGCTGTAGTCTAATTGCAGTTGATTTGAAGCGAAATTTGATTTTATGGGTTATCGGTAATTGTCGTTAATGATCCTACAGATGATTTCGATAACCAGAACGTTCAAATTTTACTCAACAACGATAATTATTGATATATCAAAGAAGTGATCAATGACCAGAATGTCCAACCTGAATTGGAATTTTTTAGGTTATCGAAAATTGAAGATAATCGATGAGGATATATATAAATCAACGTGTTTTAAGGCAATGATCTAGAAAAACTGAAGTGCTGTGATCCTTTTGAGACAAAGAATATTCCATTTTTCATTTGCAGCTGAAATTGTTTTGGTATGTTCTCGATAATTATCGATATATACAAAAATCGATTACTTGTAATGTTTTAATTGCATCGCAAGTAACTTTTTTTGAGTTCTCCATTACAATTGTCATACCAAAAAACTTATAGATATTCAACTTTTCATTTGCAGTTAAGTTTCATGAATTCTTTTCTCGATAATTATCGATACCCATAATACGTTATCAATATTGAAGTATAGATTTGCAGTCGAATTAGATTATTTCCGATAAATATTTATGTCCAAAAATATATCGATAACAACAATTATTGTGTTCTTAATAATTATCGATATCCACAAGAAGTTATCTATAAAGCGTATATGCAAGTATTGATTTGCAGTTAAATTTAATTATTTGTTTTCGATAAATATCGATATCCAAAAATGTATCGATAACAATTATGTATTTACGCAAATGCTCAATAATATTTCAGAGAGCAGTAAACATTTTGCTGTTATCTATAATTGAGCTAATGCGCATTAATGAGTGGCTGTTATCGATTATTTAGCAGCATTATTTTAAGAATTAACCCCAGTGGCCCCTTTTAGCTAGCCCGCACTGTGCTGCACAGCACAGTTCAGCACAGCAACTAATCCATTTTAATGTCTTGTCATAAAGATGGAGAATCAGACAGAAGAACAAGCAAAGGAATGAAAAGTATCTATGCATTTATGTAAGCTTTTGAGTCGTTTGTAACTGACTGCGATACACGTACAACACGTCGACGTTGTAGACGACTCTGAGTCCAACTTCGACTGTATCTGTAGATGCAGCAAAATTATGCGCCCCGCCTCTGATATCAGCAAAACTTTGTGCATTTTAATGGGACGACAACGCTGTGTTGCTTCTGCTTCTGCTGCTGTTGCTGCTGCCTGACCAGGTGGAGGACATGAAATTACAATTTCCCATGCATTTTGCGAGGAAACAAAACATAAATAAGTTGCAAATAAAAGAGCAAATAAACACAAAACTCACAAAAAAAAGGACGGGCAGCAACAATAACAAATTAGCAATTTAAATATGCAACAATAAGAGGCACAAGACTGCCGCAATTTGCCGCAAAGCAGATGTTATTTTGTTGCTTGCAACATTGTAGCAAAAGAGAATTGTGTCAAAGTATGCCACGCCTACGGAACGGCACTTTCTATGCTCAGAGATTTACAACGCCTTTATTATCAGTGGCACTTGAGTAAAAGTTGTTGCCACCGCTTGAAATTTGAAAACATTCCGATTCCGATTCCGATTCCGATTTTTGCCATTTAAAATGCGATTTGTTGCAATATTTTTACAACGTTGATTGCTGCAACAGCAATTGTGATGACTGTCTTAAATGTGGCATGCCACACACTCTCCCATCTGTCTGTGATTTGAGGAAAGTTTGATAGATGCATATCTTTTCAATGGCCAACGTTAATTGCAGTCGGCGCATAGAAATTGCTGTATTAAGATTGCCCCGAGGCCAAATCTATGGGTCAAAACGCAACACAACACAAAAAAAGGCCAACTTCACATTTTCCGTTGAACTCTAAAATTGTGGAGATGCTCCGTCGTCTTCGTCGTGGTTTCGTGGCTCATCGCATAATTTTTGGTTTAGAAAGTACAATAAATTTATAGACCATAAACGCGATTCTGGAATAGCGGCATAGCTCACTCCGAAAGCTTTATAAATAATTTATCAATTTGATTCTTATTTATTTTTACCCGAGCGCAGCAATTGAATTAGCCATAGACAACAACAGCAACAGCAACAACAATAACAATGGCAAACAGAGATTGGCAACAACAAAGCGAATTGTGATTTAAATGCAATTGGTTTTTTTTTTTTGTACGTATTGCAGCCATTTGCAGTTGTTTGTGTGAGTTTTGTGCTCTATGCACAATTACACGACCTAGAAACCCAAAGCAGCAGAAAAAACAAAGCGAGAAGAAAGCCAAAGACTTTAATACTAAAACTTAAACTCGGAAAATCAAATTCAAAGTCAAAGTCAAAGACAAAGACAAAGACAAAAGGATGAGAGTTTTGGAGAGCAACACAAAATGCAAATACTTTTGGCCTGAGACATTTACAATTAGTTTGTTGCTGTGAGATCTTAATTTGGTCGTGAACTTGATCGTGGCTAGTTGTGTCAGTTTTGATGTAGTTTGTTTTTCCGTTTCTTGCGTTGCAACTCTCACCATTTAATGGAAAGTGCGACCCAAAGGCCTCTCTCATTAGAGCATCAAAGTCGATCTCTGGCGCACGATGCCACAAAATGCAAATTAAAGGGACGACGCAGTATGAGTTTGAGTAGTAGCCAAGTCATTGCCACAAATGAATTGGTAACACACTGCACAATGCACAATCTGATGATCGTTGAGTGTAGAGCAAAGCAGTCAACAGTCATCAAAGCTCTGAGAGCTCTGAGCAGCATTTTGGCCTATAATTGCTCTTCGGCGAGTTTCACTTTTCATTTTCGCAGCATTTCAACCTTTACGCTAATGAGCTGTCTTCTCTCTGTTTTATATCAAATAAATTACTGCGATTAAAGTTAGTTCTTGGAGCTTGATTAGTTTGCCTGTTTAATTGCGAGTAAAAGTTTTTTGGGTTTTTTTCTGTTTGCTGTTTGCTGTTTTCATAAATCAACGCAGAATGTGAAATGTGGAAATGCAAAAAAGAAGAAAAAAAAGCCCTTTCCCAAAATGTTAGAAAGCCCACAACACAACAACACAAATATCAAGATACCACGAAGACAGTCTACTGTCTAACGTGCAGCTTTCTTCTTCTGTGTCTGTGTGTCTAAAGTAATGCATTGTTCGATTTTTCCTAATCATATGGAATAACGTCTGGCTTTGATTTCAACTCTAAGTCGAGTCTCGGTGTCTTTCTCTTGGCCCTGTCGCTGCTTTCTGCTTGAATGCTTTCATTTGCATTCGCTTGCAGCTTCCGCTAAGCACTTCAAGTGCTGCTCTGCCCTCTTAGCTCTTTCCTTTGGTATTGTAATTGCTTTGGCTTCGATTAATCGTTCGATTTTTGATTTTTGAGGCCGATAACAGTTTTGCTCTTCACCTTTGACCCAGTGCTGCTAATGTTTCAACTCATTTCATGGTCAGTGCTGATTTATGGCCAATTTTTGTTTGGTCATTTCTCTTTACACGCTTATAAACTATCAACTTGCCACCTGCCACAAAATGTTGCCTGTCAATCAAACAGCAACAGCAGCTGCATCGGTTTACAGTTTTCACACTTGTTCCGGGAATTTGGTTTAAGCCATAAGCTTAACAAATTCGACGACTTCTTGTGCGCACAATTTTTCTTTTTATGATTTGTTGAAATTACATTAACTGCAATTCACTTTTGTTGGCCGTTGTTGTTGTTGTTTTTCTCTTCGTTTCTTTTATTTTTACCCATTTGCTGCAGGCTATTATTATCTGCTCTATGCCTTGTAAAATTGTTGGTGTCATTGTTACCATGAGGCACGCGGCAAAAGCCACACACTCTTCGCTTGGGGGGCTGGGACATTGAATAAGGTAGTGAAAAAGCAGTGAAACTTCTTTTGTCTTTCGTTTTTTTTTCGTTTTTTGCCTCAGAGCTGAAAGCAATGCAAATGCAAAAGCCATAATTAATTGCCAGCTCCATGAAACCGTTTGGGGGCGTGGTCATCCAGAGGTCTTTTTGAGTTTTTCAGCTGGCTTTGGGTCTGAGTTGTTGGGGTCTGGCGCATGCCCAGCGACAGCGAGATTTTCTTCTTCTGGGGTATTGAAAAAGCGTTGAAGAGAAGAGTATTATCAACTGACGGAACTTCACTTTAAAGTCGCATGATTATGCGAAGCTATTGAATTCTTTAAAGCTACACGATTTCTATAGTTTTCTTAATACCTTTTGCTTTACAAATTTATTTAAAGTTGTGCTTCTGATTTGGGGCACGTGTGTATTTTCTTTTATTATAATAATTCTCTAGGTATTTGTTGGCGTTTTAAAGCGTATAATGCGAATTATAAAGGAAAAGTTTTCAATATCTGGAGCTTAGAGTATTTTTGCTTCTTTTTAACAGCAAAACTAAAAATATTTGCTGTGTACATTTTATTCAGATCTGTTTGGAATAATTTCTTATAACATAAACGGCTTTTGATTCAGTGATGTTTGTGTATTTTTTGCCTCTTTTCAACAACAAATCTAAAAATATCTCCTTAATATGTTACTTTCATTGTTGTTTGAATATTTTTTTGCTGCTTTTTGACAACAAATCTAAAAATATCTTCAAAGTCTGTTAATTTCATTGTTATTGAAGTGTTTTTTGCTTCTTTTCAACAATCGAATTAAAATTATTTTTAAATATTTCTTGCTATTCAATTTTTATTTTGGTTTTTATTATTTATTTTGATCAGTGTGGAATAATTTTTTATAAACGGCTTTCGATTTATTGATGCTTCAATATATGTATTTAGCTTCTTGTCTTTTCTCTTATTTGAATAATTTCAAAAACAAAACTAAAATTATCTTGAAAAATCTCTGAGTTGCTTATATAATTTTCATTTTAAGACAATGTGAAGTAATTATTATCAAACTGTTTACAATTCATAAATATTCATGTGATACAAATTAATATTTAACTGAGAAAACCTTTTTAATCTCGACTACAGGGCACTTTGTCAGTCGCATACGCTCAGATCGGTTTTTCAATCTTACAGTGGTGTTGTTTTTTTGATGTTGTTGTTAAGCTGCCCACTAATTAATTGAGTTGAGAGCGTGAAAAAGTCGCATGTTGCTCATGTTGTGTTGCATCATTCGGAGAAAGAGAAGAAGAAGCAACAACAGCAGCAGCAACAGTCTAACTGCAACTCATGCCACAACGCCATGACCTAGCCATTGTGTGGCATGAGGTATGTAAATGCAGTTAACGGTGCCTCAACTCAACTCAACTCAACACAGCTCAGCTCAGCTCATTATTATGACCATTATTAATATTATCAAAGAGGCTGCCCCCGATTGGCTTTGACTTTGAGTTTGAGTTCGAGTTGAGAAGAATCTTTATTGTACCTAGATCAAATTTATATAGTTGTATTGTGACGCATCGAGTTTATTTATGATATTTGTCTTGATTTGTGTGCCATTAGCGCCTTTTGATCTAAAAGAGGTTCTTAGTTTTCGGTCTACTCTGAACTGATCTTTTTTTGGGGGCTTAGAAAGCGTATAAATGAAATGCGAGCGAAAGTTGTTTCTTTCTTTCATTTCATATTATTATTTCTATGCAAATTAAGATCTTTCACAAAATGCGCTTTTTTTGTTTGTTTTTTGTTAGTGTGTCGCAATGTCGGAACAATTATAACTTAGTTTTTTGAGTGTGTTCCCTGGCAAAAATATTTAAACAATGTGTTAATTACAGCGTGGTCAGCCCACAGACAAAAAAAAAACTGTACAACAAATCTGTGCTTAATCGTTAATTTATGATATTTCTGTAGCGGTAAACACCGCAGATGGACAGAGAGCAATCAGTTGGCAGTTGGAAGTTGGCAGCTGAGTTACCGCTTGGTTGATCATTCAACAATCAGAATGTTTCACGGGTAGCTCATAAAGTTCTTTAATGTGTTTTTGCTGTCGACAAGAATCATTGATTACGAGTGGAACATTAAAATTAATGCGACCTTCAGTGAGCGAGTGAGACTTGTGGAGTAAGCATTGTACGGTTGAACGGCATTGATTGATCAATCAAACGCATTTCTTCAAATTTTACTATGCATTTTATTGTGTTATGCATTGTTAAGAGTATGAAATTAGTATTCAAAAACTGCTGCTGAGGAGAAACTTCCTTTAATTAGTTTTATTGCTCAATCAATCAAACGAATGATTGATGAATTGATTATAATAAATCTGATATTAAAAGTGTATGGCAGTAGTATGTAGTACCTTCCTTTGTGATTTACTTGCTTTTGCATCGATTCACTGTATCTATTCAGCTTTATGCATGCTTGAAAAAGACTCAATCAGTTCTCTCATGATTGATCAGTCAAGCAATTTACACCGTTATAGTTTATTATTATTAGTATAATCTCTAAAATAATTCAAATTAATGCGATTTTGAAATGAATGATGTGTTATATAAGCAGTAGATGCTTTTGCATTATGGCATTTGATTGATTAATCAATCAAATAAGTGAGTCGCTCAACTAATTAATATTTCCTTGAAGAAAATTCAATCAATAGTGTTCTAAGTTGATTGATCAGTCAAGCAACATAGACAGTTAGACAGCAAGTAAGTTCTTAAGTTTTTCAAGTCATTTATTAGAATAATCTTTAAAAAATTGAAATTAATGCGATTTGAGTTATGTTAGCAAAAGATACAATTGCGTTTGCCACATTTCATTGGTCAATCAAGCTCTAATAAGTGAGTAGTAACTTAACTGGTTGTGATTTTTCACAGGTTTGTGTGAAAACAATTAATGTTTGCATTAGAGACAAAGCTGAATCTTTTAAGGTTAATGCATCCTTGAAAAAAGCTCAATCAGTAACAGTGTTCCATGTTGATTGATCAGTCAAGTAAATTACACAGTTATTGTCAGTCTTTAGAATAATCTTTACACAAATTCAAATTAATGCGATTTTAAAAAGAATGATGAGTTCTGTTAGCGGGAGATGCAATTGCTTTTGCCGCAATCTGATTGATCAATCAAGCAAATAAGTGAGCTGCATTCAAGTCGTAATGATTCTCCCCAGGTTTGGGTTAAAACAATTAACGATTGCATTAGAGACGCAACCGTTGGTCCGTTGGCCTATTTAGGTGTGGATGCCACAACGTATGTGACTATCAAATCAATTAGGCAGGGGCATGGCAGGGGGCGTGTCTTGGGGTGCTGTGAGCGTGTGTGTGTGTGTGTGTGTGTGTAGGGTCCAATAATCCGTAGCCTTAACTAACGCATTTTCTATCGTTATTTTTCATTCTCATTGCAGGTAAGTTCATTGCTGATTGTCAACCTGTTGCTGCCACGGATTATGTGTTTGTGTGTCACGTAGCGACGTGCAACCGCCGCCGCCGCCGCAGTCGACGTGCAACTCGCTCAACCTGTCGATTGACTGATATAGCCAACGAGGAGTAGAGCTATGTTATGTTCGTATGTTCGTTCGTTCGTTTTGGTTCCCAGCTATGGCCAATTGGCAATTGGCAATCGCCTAGCCATAAATTATGTCGTCGTCTCGTTGCCAGGTTTCAGCTACAACTTCAGTTTCAGCTTCAGCTTCAGCTGGAGTCGCCACCGTCGCCGTCATCCTCATCATGCGAGTCCATGTTGTTAACCAAGGCTCACATCAAAATTTATAGGTCAGTAGTGGCAACAAATTGCAATTGTTTCTTTTTTTTTCTTCATCTTTCGTTTTTTTGATTTTACTGTGTGTGTGTTTGTGTGTGGAGCATAGCTATTGATGGAATGTGAGAAGCTGCCCTCAGACAACAACAACAACAGCAACAACAACAGCAACTGCGACTGCAACTTCGACTTCAACTGGGATCTTGACATGTCTTTGGCTTGTCTTTTGTTTCTTTTTTTTTCGGTTAGGCCAAAATTGACCCACTCTCTCAAAACGAGCAACTGTTGCTGATGTTGTTGCTGTGGTTGTTGTTGCCAACTTATGACAATCGATTTGCAATGGAAAGCCAGCCCCGCGGCGCTCCATTTATAACAAGTGGTCGACCTGGACGACAAGCATGTTGCAAGTCGCAAGTTGCTACAAAGTTGCTAGTTGCTAGTTGCTGGTTGCTGGTTGCCTGTCTAGCTGTCCCCCTTCGCTGGATAACTTTATACTGCAGTCGAATCGCGAATGCACTTTTTGTCTGCCTTCTTATTGTTTGTTGTTGTCCGTTTTGTTGACTATTGTTGCTGCTATTCGTTGTCGTCGTCGTCGTCGTTGTTGCTGTCGCTGTCAGTTGCGCTGTGGTCGCCGATTGTTGCCGCTTTTAAAGAGTCAACTTGTTGTACCAATAATTCTGCATTTGACATTCAACTTGGGTTGCCGCTTTTCCCCCCTTTTAAAACGGTTTCTTCACCCGCTGTTGGCATTGTCTGTATGCTTTTTTTTTTGGTTAAAGTCATCGCTAATTAAGCGGAAAATGTCAGCAGAAAGAAAGGCAATTGCTTTGGTCTCTTACCTTATTATCCTTGTTGTTGCTGTTGCCATTACTGTTGCTGCTGCTGCCACCGTTGGTGGCAAGCTTTTGTTGATAGTACTCCTCGCGCGCATGCGTATTGAGGCTGTCAATAAGCGCCGAGGCATTCACATGACCATCATAGACTATCGACTCCGATGGGTTGCTGTTGCTGTTCGTATAACTGCTGGCGGCGGGTGTTGCTGCTGCTGCTGCTGCCACGGAGGCGGCTGCTGCTGCTGCTGCAGGTATGTTGGCTTGAGGCGTGCGTGTGTAAAGCTGTTCTAGCGGCAATGCTGGCGCCTGAGAGTTGGCTGTTGTCATTGTTGCTGGTTGCTGCGTGTTGCCAGCGGCTGTTACCTTCTGCTGCTGTTGCTGCTGCTGTTTGGTTGTCTGCTTCTGCGCATAGTTGTTGCTGTTAGTGCCCTGCTTCTGCTTGATGGTTGTCGCTGTTTGAGAAGGTGGCTTTGAGGCTGCTGCTGCATTGGCTGCCGCTGCACTCACGCTGCTGGGACGTTGTCCTTGACGCTTCAGCGCTGCCGTTACCTTATGACCGAAAGGACGCTTCGTCGGACGCAATTTCAGCTTGCCCATGGTAGTCAAAGTGCGTTGATTGCCCGCACTTTGTGTTGTGCTGGTGCTGGGATCCGCATCGGCTGCTGTGATGGCAGCAATATTGTTGTTCGAACGTGCGGCCACAAATTGATCATCGGCATCGGTGGCATCGGTCAGTGAATCGTTGCTGGTTGTCGACTCCTCTTCGCTGGCATCGCTTGCTGTCTCCTGGCTGCTCTCAGCGAGCGTGGTCAAAGCGGGCGCTGTTGTTTCCCCAGCATCAATGGCATCTGTTGTGGTAGGGAATTCACGCATTAAAGTTGTCTGAGCCGTGACTTCAGCCTGGAGAGCAGCCTGTTCGTTCATTGTGTTCTGCAGCTCCAGCAACGTGGTCTCATCCAGCAGCAACGTGGGATCGGTTTCCGTTTCGGTGTAGCCCGTCGTTGGCAGCGTGCTTTGCTCGAGTTCCTCCGTTGAGAGTTGTTGAGTGGATGAGCTGCCGCTGCTGCTGCGTGCCGAGGTTGCCTCCTGTTGTATCAGCTGCTGTTCCTCGATGTCGAGTGTCTCCTTCAACCTTGCCACACGCTCCACAATACGCGCCAGCATATCCTTCTGTGGCTCCGGCAAGTTCTTTGTATCTAGCTCCAACAGACGATCGTACTTCTTCATGTTGCGCTTCACAGTCTCGATGTCAGCGCGTGTCTTGGCCGCAGGTGGCGTCAGCGTGGGATTCGGACTTGGGGACTCCATGAAATGAGTGCGCGCCCGTCGATTGCTGTAGCCAACGAGCTCAATGACGCCCGGATATTCAGCGGAACACAAGCTCGAGCAGAGGGTGGCGACGAATAGAAGCGCCAGGGCGCAGCTGCAGGCAGCACTTAGCGCCATGTTGGGGATGCGGAACGGGAATCCGAAAAGTAGAAGAAAGACACACACACACACTTGGGTGGTCAACAACAAGAACAACCCGGGGAACTGGTAACTGCAATTGCAAAAAACTAGAAATGGATGTGGCACTCGCGACTCGTTTCTTTAGCCAGTTTCTATTATGATTATAATTTATTTCTTATTCTTTTTTCGTATTTCGTTATTCGTTTTTTTATATTTTTGGCCAACGCATTCGGATTTCGCGTATTAGTGTCAACTAACTGTAACTGTTTGTTCGAAGCCTCTTCACGCTTTTGCACGACCGAAGCACACGTCCACTACGAAGTTCTTCTTTAGATCGCAGACGGAAGATCTGCCAAAGTCAAGTCCAAGTCGAACTGCAACTGGCAAAAGGAGCAGGCAACTAGTCTGAGACTTTTTTTTCGTTTTGTTTTTTTGGCCACTTTTCAAATAGCACTTGTATTTTCTTTTTCTTTTACTTTTTTTTTTGTCGCTTTACTCTCTCACACTCGCTCTATCTTTTTCACACTCTTGCGCTGTCTCTTTTTTTTGTTGTAAGTTTGTAAGTTTTGTTGTTCGCGCTCCGATCGCAGTTGCGTTGTCTTCTAACGTCTTGGTACAAATGTTTCCAGCCGCGTTGCGGCAGCGTCTTTTAAAAATTTTCAACCGGAAAACGCTGCCACCGTCGACTTCGACGTCGACGTCGCCGTCGCTGTTGCTGTTGACTTTGACTTTGGCGTCGCAGTCGCAGCGGCCTTTGCAGACTTTTCTCCCAGCGACCGTCGCAGAGACCGGTTTGCAGTTTGTTGCCACAAGCTCACACAAAGCGAAAGATACATTTTAACAGTTGCATATATCCAAGGCAGAACAATTGAACACAGACACAAGAAGAAGAGAGCCATAGAATTTCGTATAACAATCTTTATTTATTAACAACAACCATAAATCTTTAGATTTTCATACGCAAAATGTGGAACAAACTCTCAATTCAAATCGAAATAGAAGCTTCAATTCAAAGCTGTTTAAGCGACAGTTAACAGCGCACTGTTAAGCATCAAACATGTTGCATCGAACATGTTCGAAGACTGCAAAATGCAATTCGAATGTGTAATTGAATTGGTTTTTAATGCTGAATAATGAAGTTAGTAAAATTGTTTGAGTTGCCAAAAGAGGGGGAGGAACGGAGGGAGTTTTGATTAGACATGCCTCGCATGCCACAACGCAGCGAGAATCTTGTTCGGCATTTGTGGCCTGATTCTGTTGGCTTTCGCTTCAATGTCATTTGGGGCCTGTCATCGATCCATGATGAACCATATAAAAAAATTGTTAGTAACTGGTAAAACCAGACGGAACAGAACTTCTTACAAGCTTACAAACTTCAATAACTTCTTCTCAGTTTCAATTTAGCTAAATGGCAAAACGCTTAACATAATTCTGCCTCAGCCAGAAACTGAGATAATTGAAGCAAATGTTTGCTCTCTCCCTCTGCTCTTCACTCTTCTCCCCTTTCTATTTTGTTTGCTTGGAGACTCACTCTCCCTATGTTGGTCTGATCTATTAGTCAGCGCCCTGCAATCAACTGGCTGCGACTGCGGTACGTGCTCCGGATGCTAATGATCTTTATAGATTTCCATTTCTAGCGGCTTTCTGCGCCTTTCTGCCTTCCTCATCAAACATGAATTTTTGCCATTGAAACCCAGCCATGGGAAAGCAGCAGCCACAGTAACAACAGCAACCAGCAACCCTGCAACTAGACCTGGGATCTGGGAGCTGGGCAAAAGCAACTTGGCGTTAATTAAAAATAAATATAGAAAAAATGGCCATAGATCAATGCACCTGATAGATGCTCCGTTTTGCTGCCAGCGGCAACACAAAAATTTGTCTATAATTTTGTGGCATGTGGCAGGGTTTTTCTCTCTTTAAGGGGCCCTAATTGCAGCCGCCTCGCCGTCTGCGTTTGCTGTTGACATGACTTTGGGCGCTTCATTAGCAACTCGAATTGCGGTTCTATTCGCAGTTGACACACATGCAAATCGTGGGTGAAGTTTGCCGTTTTCCTTAGTGAGTGGGTGACTGTTGCTGCTGCGTGGCCAAATGTTGCTGCTGCAACTATTCACTGGCAACTTTCTTCGTCTTATCTTTATGCATATGCAACGCAATGGCGGCGGCGTCTGCATTCTTTTTGTGGCATAAAATATGCGAGCGTTGCGATCATCTGCCAGTTGCCAGTTGCAACAGCAGCAGCCACTGCCGCAGCAGCAGCAACAACATCTATGGCAAGAGCAACTCTTGAACTTTACCAGCAATGAAAAGCTTGGCAGTGGCCCTTTTAGCCAGCGACTGTTTAGCATTTGCTGCCAAGAGCAACTTTTGCATAGACTCAAGACTTGATGAAAAGACAGAGACAGCGAGAGAGAGAGAGAGACAGAGATGGACACTTTGTTATAGAAAGAGAGAGAGAAAGAGATGCTGCACGAAGTTGCTGCTGCTCAAGTGCCAATGGCAATCTGCTTTTTGCCATTGTTGCTGCTGCTGCTGCTGCTGTGTTGCTGGAACTGCTTTTTCTTCTGCTGCCGATGTTGCTGCTGCTGCAGTGGTTGTTGTTGCTGTTGCTGTTGTTTATTTCCCTGCAGTTTGATCTTTTGGTCTTTGGCGGTAATTTTTGTTGCCGCTGCGGCGTCTGCACTTTTTCCTAGCAATTGTTGCTGCTGCTGCAACGCTTTATTGGCTTTCAGCTTTGCTTGTTGTTGCAAATTCTTATTTCTATTTTCGCTTTATCTGCAAGTTTTGTCTTCATTTTTATTTTAATAGTGCAAATGATTCCGCTCTTTTTTGCAAATTGCAGCTGATTTTTTAGCCAGCGATAAAGCCGCAGCAGCAACTGTTGTTGCTGGCATCTTCGCTGCTGCTGTTGTTGCTGGCCATCTTTATCACATAATGATTTCAAATAGTTGCCACTTTGTTGCTGGGTGCGAAATTAATTTGAATTATTACTATTATTAGATGTTATTTGTGTAATGCGAAAGTTGATGCCGCATCGCGTTGCAGGTACAGTTACAGCGTCTGCAATGGTTGCTGTTGTTGCTGTGCATTATGCAAGATCTCGCCACGTTATCCACGCGGCGGCAGCGCAACAAATTTAGTGATAAGCTTAAGTACAGCAACATCTGCAACACAGTTGCTGTTGCGCATAACTTGCGTCTGCTTCAATTACCAATTGTTGTTGCCGTTTAAATGATTGCATTGCTTTGCATTGTTGTTGGCCACATTTAAATTTATTAAAACTGCGCAACTTCTAACGGAGAAGAGAGTCGCTTGGAATGTTGCTGCTGCTCTTACTGTTGCTGTTGCTGCTGCTGGCGATCAATGACCGTGTGCAACACTTTGTCTGCTGTGTGTTGTTGCTGTTGCACAATTAAGTCTGGACATGCTCCTGGCCCCGGCGCCTGTTCTCAGCCATTTTGCATGGCAATTTGATGTCATTTGTCATTTGCTTAATTGTGACCAAGTTGCGCCTGTTGCATTGCGTTTGCATTTCCTGCAACAACTGCAACTGCCGTTTTGTAATTGTTGCAAGGCACGCAGCAAATGTATTTGCTATTGTGGCTGTAGTTGTAGTTTGCATCCTCCTGACTGACTGTTGTTCGCCGCTGGGCCATTTAGTTTCAATTAATCAAGTTGTCGCTGCACGCGTCTATTAGCTGTTTATGATGTCTTCGATGGCAATGCCGATGCCCAGATGCCCCTTGGCGGCACGTTGCACCGCTTGACGCTCATTAGCGGCGCCCCCAACAGATTATTCTTCTTCTCCCGCCTCCCGCCTCCCGCCTCCCTCCTCCTTTGCTCCTGGGAAATTTTTAAATGCTCTCGTGGCAAATGCCGCTACTGCCTGGCGGTGTTTTAACTTCATTTGTTAACTAACTCTTACGTCGCTTTGTTTTACTTTTTTTTTTTTGGTTTTTTTGGACCGCTTTCGTAACTTGAAGTTCTTTTAATGTTCCATTTGGGTTTATACTTTGGTACCGTTGCATGATTGTGGTTGCGGTGCGCCTGCTTCCCTCTTTTTTTGTGTTTTTGTTTTTGATGGACAGCTTTTGCGCCCAGCTGTCACAGGTTCGTTGACTCGTCCACTTTGCTCAGTCGTCGCTGAGTCGGTGTTGAAACAATCAGGTCCAACCAGTGGCCATTTGATGTGTCTAACTCGTTGCATAATGCCTCAGACAGACGAAGAGACAGATGGATGGTTGGTTGGTTGGCTGGTCAGTTCAACTTGGCAACTCAACTTAACTCAGTCTGAGCCTAAGTAATTGCTTAGCTTGCAAATTGAATCTCTCAAATTTAACTAGCAATTTTGTTTGCCTAGTTAAAGAACGTTCTTAAATCTCTTTCCCCAACTGCGCATTTCTTTAATTTCATTTAAAAGCCATTTTACTTGGCAAAAGTAAACGTTCAAATTTAAAGAGACAGCAGCTTGCTATTTAATATAGTTGTAACAAAATATCAGTTGTTTTTTGCTAAAAGTTTATTTAATCGAGTTGTAAAGAAGTTTATTTTGCGTGGAAATTGTTTTATCGTTAAAGGATTATTTGTAATTCGTTTTGTTTTTTAAACTTCAACTTTTCATATTTAACATTTTTAAGCTAGTTTTGTTTTAATTACTTTTACAACGATTAATGTTTACAAATAGCTTTATGGCTTTGATAATTTTATTATATAATAGTGCTTTCTAGTTTCCTAGGATAAAGTTGTAATTCAATTTTACATGCGTTAAACTTTTTAATGAGCCAATGTAGTAAATAAATTGACTGCAGTTTGATTAAACTTTGCATAGTTGAGGGAAATTTACAAGGCAAAGTTTGATGTCAATTGATAAAGCAGTTTTATGTTTATGATGTAATTCTCTTTTTTTGAAATATTCTCTCATTAAGGGGAGGTAAGACTTGAAACACAAAAGTTTTGTCGTATTATTGTTTAACTTATAAATACAAGTATATTTCTTTCTTACAATTTCTCAAATATTGTAATTTTCTTATACAACACTTTTCATAATTTCTCAAAATTTGGTTGTGATATACAGAATATTCCGGATTCTTTAGTATAACATCATTTGAATGTAATAGTATATCAATATATCAAATTTTGTTCTCTGTATATTTGTATGAATTTGTGAATTGTTTCACTATATTAATCTGGTATATTTTAATCATAACACCACACTGTTTTGATATTATTTATGTATCTATGTATATACCAAATATAGCCTTCGATATAGTTTTGATTTTTTTCGGTATGTAAATTTGGTAGATTTTAATGATAATACCACACTGTTTTGGTTTTATCAGTATATTTATATAACAAATATAACCTTTGGTATATTTTTTGTATTTTTGTGCGTGTTAATTTGATAAATTTTAAGAATAATGCTTCACTGTTCTGTTTTTACTGGTACACCAATATACCAAATATGGCTTTAAAACAAATTTCTAGACCATGTTGCTCTAATTATCAGTAGTTATTAATATATGGGTAATTCCATGGCGAAATTTGTCTTTACAGTGAAAATAACATCAACTGAAACAATTTCAAAAATAAGTGAATGTTATTCTTAAAGCTTTAGATAAGCACTATATTTAGAGCTATGTAAGATTGATTTTAGGAACTTCATCTGTTTTAACTGATCACAACAGAAAACAAAACAGAAAAAAAATTCCAAAACCATTCTTAGCTCTAATTAAAGTACTTATCTAGAGCTATAAAAATAAACTTTTCTTATTTTTAAAATAGTTTCAGTTTATGTTATTTTTAATGTAAAGAGTCTCGCACGGGACAAATTCCGTCATGGAATTACCCATATTTAATATTTGAATACAAAAGATTTTTCTTTTTAATTTGCCTGCTGAAAGATTTTACTTTTATCAGCCGCAATATTAATCCATATTAATTTCAGTTCTAATTTTCTCCTCCAATCCGTTAACTTTGGTATACTCCGAAGCATTTGTAAAGCTCTAATCGAAATGAAAAATGCGTTGCTCGGCTAGAGTTACAAATTGCACGCTAGCTTAAAGTGCTTATCCCACTTCCCAGTTCTGAGTTCCCAGTTCCCAACTCTCAGTTCTCAGCAGATATCGCAGGCAAAGTTATCTGCGGAGTATTCTTCATTTTCATAGTTCCTTTGCTTATTTATTAACACACTCGCTGCGTATTTATCCGGTTTATCTCGATTAAATTAATAGATTTCCATAAGATAACTGGTATCCAATGAACCAGTTGGAGCGTTGGCAGTCAGTGAGCTTGAAATGGGCAAACAGATGCAATCTGTGCAGAGAATTAAGGGGAAGGAAAAGGGGAAGAAGAAGAAGAAGAAGGCGTAACACCCCCCACGACTAATTGTGCTCATTTCCATTTATCAGTTGGCTTCAAAATGAATTACAGCACTAAAAGCAAATTAAAATCGTGCCAAGTGTTGCAGAATAAACATTTCAGAAGACACCAATGAATGGTCTCTCCCGGTTGCAGTTGCAACTGTTGCTGCTGGCGGTTGCTGCTGGGGGGAATTGGGAATCTTGGCCAAACTGGGATGAGGGGCTGGGGAACGCATTAAGCTTTTAATTTAGTGCCTAGGCAGCAATTTTCATGCGTTGGAATTGTCTCGGACTCGAACTCGAACTCAGAGGAAAGATGCGGATTCTTTTGCTTATTCTTGGATGCAACGTCTGTGCTTGTTGCGTGTTCTGTGTGTCTTTTTATATTTTTAGCTGGAGACGACTCTTGTGGCAATCTCGTGGCACTTGTTGCGCTCGTTTGCCAAATGCAATTAAATGTGTGTCGTTGCCTGAGATGTTGTTGGCGTGCTGCAACTGTGCCGCATAATTGTGCCAAATGAATTTGTAATTATGTGTGTGTGTGTGTGTGTGTGTGTGTGTTGCCATGAACTTCAAATGGCCAAGCTAGCCGGTTTTTTCTTCTTGTTTTTTTGTGAGTGAGTGAGTGACATCACATGTGAGTGAAAGAAGCGGGCGAAGTCAAACCTGGCGCACAATAGAGCTTCGTCTAAGTCAAGCCGGTGATGACATTACAGAATACGACGAAAAAAAACAAACTGAAGCCAAAACAAAATTTAATTAAAGCGCATGACGACAACAACATTCTCACAATAGAGCAAAGATGACAAAAGAAAAGTTACGCAGCTTTAAAGACACGGCCAAAAAGTGTCAAAGTCACTGCGACATATTTGGCAAGCTTCTGCTTGGCTTCAGCTTGGCTGCTTGACTCCTTCGAGAGGCCAATTAAATGGCGACACTCGTCGAGTCCAGATCGCATAACGAAACAACAACAGAAGAACAGCAACCGAACATGAACAGCAGCAGCATCTGGAGTGGAGTTTGGAGGCATTCCCCAAGTGGCAAAAAAATGGGTCAATGATGGCTTAAATTGTGCGGCATTGTTAAATGACTTTGCTGACTGCTCCTCTCGCTTTGGTTTGTCGAGGTCTCTTAAGCCCTGACATTTGATCGCACCTCTGACTCGCTCGATGACTGAGCGCGACGACTGATGGATTGACTGATTGATGGATTGACTGCTGCTTTGCTTTGCTTTCGAGGCTCTTTTGCGGTTTTGTGGAAATATATTCAATTTATGATCTTCAGTTGCAGTTTGTTTTGCATTCAATCGAGTTGGGTTATTGAGATGTTTTCCCCTCCTCCACTCTCGTCGCTCGTCACTCGTCACTCGTCTGTCTGCAACAATTTGTCTAATGTGCCAATTTGGTCGCATCTACCGCCTGCTGTGTGCTGTGTGCTGTGTTGGCGTATCGTTAGCTCAATGCTTGATCATGTTGATTTCTTTCTTCGCATCGCATCGCATCGCTTTTGGCTTGGTTTGCTTCGCGTTTTCTTCTTGCGGCCTATCAATGACACTGCAACACGAGATGCGAAACGAGAGACAACGAGAGAGCTGCGGCAACGTTGCCCTCTTCCCTATAATTTCCACACCACATCGCGCTCACTTGTCCCATTTTTATTTATTTTGTATTTCTGTGCAGTTTAAATTTAATTCACGATCTGCCGCGATTCGATTCGACTGCCATAGCTCGCAAAAATTCCCTCGACGACGTTTGCTTTGCAATCTTCCTTAGTCTCAGTCTCTGACTTTGACTTTGACTTCTTCTGCCTTTTTTTCTAACAAGACTTTTCTTTTGCTTACTTTCCGATTTTTCAACTGCGCGTCGGAAAAATCTTTACGTTCGCGTACTTAACCGCAATAATTTTGCTCATTTGAGTGTCGTGGAAATGAGTTAAAGTTGCCTCCTGCCACTTGGCGGCAACTGCCACAGCAACAGCAACATTAAAACACAGCAGCAACATCAGCGGCTGCCGCTAATGTAATGTGAGCATTACTTATTTCCATTTTTTGTTTTTGTTTTTTCTTACCGCCAGCGAGTCTCTTAATTCATTAATTTCCCACAGACTGCAGCTGCAGGCAGGGTCGGGTGGCAGCAACATCAGCAGCAGCAACATCAGCAGCAGCAACAACAGCAGCAGCTTCAAGCCAATTTCAAACGTGAAACCGTTGAAAGTTATCACCTCCATCCACGAGCATCCAGCAAAGTGACAGCGCAAATGAGCTGAATTTTTTTCTTTCTTCTATTTTTTTGGGCTACAACCGCTAGAAGATTACACGCATCTCTCTGTTCCCTCTGTTCCTCCGCCCCCGAATTCCCTTCTCTATGCTCAGCTGTGACTGCAAACAGAATAAAGTTGTTGGCCTTTGTTTGCGGGTGTTGCAATGCCAATTGCAATTGCTGTTATCATGCCACAAAGTGCAAATTCTATCTTTCAACTCATGCACTTAACGAAACGAATTACTTCAGTCTCAATTAGGTTGCTCAAGCATAGTAGAAAACTTGCCATTTTAAGCATTTCTAATGACACTACTGGATTGAGAGTTCTTTTTGGTGTTTTTGGAAGAACTTCTTATTAACATTTAAGAGCTGGGAAGTTTGTGAGAAGTGCTTAGAGGTTTTGGAAAGGAACTACATTTATATTAAGCTAATTATTCAATGTTCTTCTTTTAAAATGCTCTTCTTTATATTTCAATTAAATTTTTTTAATCCTATTAAATTAATTACTTAAAGTTCTGAAAGTTTTTGTTGGCGTTTTAATATTACAATTTAATTCTGAGGAAAGTTATTGGAAAAGATTTTTTAATATATATGGTTATAGGCTAATAATTGATTTATTTAAGGCTTATTTTTATTAGCAATTGATTTTTTAGGCAATGCTTTAGGTGAATGTCTTTAGACAGAGTATACATAGCTGTTCTTTCATAATTCATATGAAATACTTTATTAAAAAACTTTTTAATATTTATAGGTTTTTGTATTGATTTAATGGCTTTTTATTTATATTATCCAATCATTGGTTAAACGTTTTTAATGTGGAAATAATTTTTCTTGATATTTTAATGCTTTTTTATGTTTATAGACAGAGAATATCACTTCCCAAATGCTTCATTAGCAGAAGAATTTATATTTATAGGTTTTGTATTCATTTGATTGTTAATCATTCTTATTATCCATTTATTAGTTTTCATTAATAGTCTTTATTATCTTTTTCTTATGTGAGTGTCATTTGTTCTGGTATTTTTTATTTTAGGATATACTCAAAGATTATCTTTATAATAGTATATTCAAAGCAGATTACTTCTATAATAATTCACATACTTTATTACTTGTTATAGTTTAATTAACATTTTTATAGTTTTCAATTCCTCAGCTATTAGCTTTTTAAAAGAATCCTTTATGCGAAAATGGTTTGTTATAATTTATTGGTATTTTTTCAAACACTCGGTATTTTAATCTATTCCAAATGTTTATGTATAGACACAGAACACATAAATAAGAATTAATTATTTTTTAAATAAAGTATTTCACATTACTTTGTATAACAGAAAATTTGTATGCTTTACTTTCATCTTACAAATTTCAAAGACCAATATTAAGTTACAATAGCTTTAGCCACTCGCATTTCTCCCAGTGCATTTCCCTTTTTTGTTGTGGGACGTTCTGCTGTGCCAGTTTTAAAGCATTGCGCATACGCACAGTTAGCCACAGTTGGGCAGTTATGCAGCTCAGGCTGGCTGGCTGGACAGCTTTTTTTTTTATAGCAAGTATATTCATGCTGTTGTGGAAAAATTACAATATGAATGGCTAGCAGGCATGATGATGAGTACCCGTAATAGTCGTTACGAGTCTCGAGTACTTCTACTTACATATTTGGTTATGTAAAACGCCCGTCGATGCAGTTTGTTGTCTGAGAGTTGTTCTATAGAATCATGTGTGTGTGTGTGATGTGATCCATTTGTGGGTCAGTGGTGGCCTCACAGTTATGCCAAGAGTTAAGAGCAGAGAGCCAAGAAAGGTGTCAAACGCTATAAGTATGACCTACAACCCAGGAAAAGAATCATCATGGCCAAAGAACCAACCATAGACATCAACTGGCAAATGGGAATCTTTTGTTTGTCGGCTCTCTCGCTCAGTTCTCTGTCTCTAATCTTTGTTGTGTTCGAACCTCGCATCGCTGTTCGACTCGACTCGTCGTCAACACGCATTTGCATTTTTTGTAACTGTGCCTCAGAACTTGTTGCTATTGGCTTGTTGTGTTAGTCACTTTTTTCTTCTTTTTTTTTTTTGGGTTTGTTGTCGACGAGGCTCGTTTATATGCTAATTAAATAATACAATTTCCAATCTGTCTTATCATATCTCGCTCGATTTCAGTTCCTCTACTTGCATTCTTATGCTAACACGCAAATTCCCTTTGATAAATTCTTCGGCTTCAAAAACGATGAAAGTGTTTTTTCTGACCCCGATTCTCAGGCTCCAGCTTCAGGTTGCAACTGTGTCGTCTTCCATTGAAATTGGTTTGCAGCTTGAGGCATGTTTCACATATTTCATGATTTTACTTTTTACTTTTTTTTTTCTTCTTTTTGCTCTTTATTTTTGCATTTTTTGCGCATATTTTTCAAGAGCTGTTCAGTGGTTTTCCGTCATCCCACGCTCTTAATTACCCCCAGTGCAGACGCCTTCGAGCATCCTCAGTGGCCACTTTGTGTAGTGGAAACTTCGACTAAAGTGTGGGATGCTCTTCTCTGCTCTCATCGTTGTTGTTGTTGCTGCTGTTTTTGTTGCTGTAGTTGTTGTAGACTTGTCATTTTTGTGGTGATTACTCTTCTGTTCTATACCCAGCAGAAGGTTGAGAGAATAATGCATTTCGACAGTGATTAGAAGGGACGAAGCTTGTTGCATTTATTTTAAATAAATACGCTATTTTAATTTTACTCTTTTTGACATACAATTAAAGTTTTTACAGTTTCGTATATAATTCATGTTTCTTACAACAATTTAATATATATTCTACTTTATTTTTATTGTCGTAAATTTTAAATTTTCGTTTATAATTTATGCTTTTCACAACAATTATCTAAAATTTAAAATCTATTTTGATGTTTAAATCAATTAAATCAAAGGATTAAATATGAATTAAATAAATGTAAAACAAACATTAAAAACTCTTCGCATTTATTTAACTAAAACTTAAATTGTATTATACATCTTTTTAGGCATAAGTCTAAGTTTTATGCATTTTTCGAAAACAACCACTTCACACTATAAGATGTGTCTAACCCAGGAACCCAGGAATCGACAAATCGATTTAAACCTTCCGAAGTACGATGCTTCAAATTATTAAACGTAAAAATTCACGATATAAAATAGTAATTAAAATACAAACTGAATCTATTTTTGGGGATATAAATGAAGATGAATCCATTATTATTATAATTATTTTACTAAAATAACAAATATAATTCCTTATTTCTAAAAATTGATCTAATCAAATTTGATATAGAAAAAATTATTCCACATGTTACAGTATAAATTTTAATTCTAAAGGTTATTCACAACCTATTGATTGTTTTTAAACTTTAAGGATCGAATAAATTTCGGGATTCAATGAGACTTTTTACTTTGTGTTAAAAGTAATATGAAAATATTTTTAATACTAGCACTATACGATAGTTTGATCATACTAAAATGCAGATAAACACAAAAAATTGGAAAAAAAAGAAAAAATAGAATGAATGACCATATTGTATATATTTGTATATACATATATAATCATTGTTCTCACATTAAATTTCGGCTTTGAATTATTTTGTTGTTTTTTAAATTGATGAATTAAAACAGATTTAAATATTTATCATAGTATAGTTCATTTCATATTTATTATTTTATTGAGTGTCCCTTTATGTTTGTTCACTTTGGTTATTAAGAGAGTGTAAATTAAAGTTCATCACAATTTTCATAATCAGCGTTTTCACTTTTCGCAACCAATTTGCATAGTTCAAACCAGCTTTGAAGGACTGTCCAGGGAAACTGGAAGTTTGTCAGACATTACTTAGCATCTTGCTTTGTAGTTGTTTAGTGTTGTTTTTGTTGTTCGCTTCGCTTGTCATTTTAATATCCAAATGGATTGCAGCAATGCTGCAATTTATGCTTAAATACCTCATCTCGGACCTTAAAGCTTTGCGACATGAATTTCGTATGAGTTTTCAAGTGCAATTATCGTTTGCTTGAGTTTGACTGTAATTACTTGACTAATCAGATTAGGAGGCTGTGTGTGAATATGCTAATAAATGTGGCATGTGGCAAGTGTGGTAACTGTCAGTCAGCTGGAGGAGACCACACAAAGCATAGCGCTGTGTGGCATGCAACTTCGTCAACTTGCCACCTGGTTGCAATTCATTTTAATGATTTTAACGAGTTCATTAAAAATGTATTTAAAATTGTTATTTGCAAGCCGCGTTGGCTTAAAGCAATTGTTATTGCCATTTCTGAATATGCATTGAATTATTCAAACAGCGGTGAAGAGAGAGATGGAGGCAGCTGCATTGTTAGCTTGGCGATGGCGTGGCACAACAATATTAACCGCACTCCTAAGTCTCCTCCCCCTCTCTCTGCAACACATGTCACGTTGCAAGCAGCAAGCAGTAGCTGTTGCCACGTTGTTGAGAGTTGTTGGTGGCACGTTGATAATGTCATGGCAACTGGCATTCGTCCAGGTTCAACTTCAACTCCGACACTCGCAACTCCGACTCAACTTCAACACCAACCAAAAAGTTGATGGGCTGCCAAGGCGCATGCATCAACATCATCAGCATCATCATCATCATTTCTGTCATAGCAAATGGCTATGGAAAATATGGAAAATTAAAGAAAAGCACCTCTCTGAGGATGTGACTGACTGACTGACTGACTGTTTTTTGCTGCCGTGTGATGAGCTTGATTTTCACTGCACCTAAATTATATTTTTCCCTTTTTGGTTTTTTTTTTTTTTTTTTTGGTTGCCTGGCCAAAGTTTTCTACTCTTTTACTTCTTTCTCTTCTTATAAACTCGCGCTGACTTCAGCTGTATTTAGGGAAATGGAAAGTTGGCGAGTTTCTTCTAGCGGAGATCATTTGTTGGCTAAACAATTGCAATTATTATCTTATTATTATGAACAGGATATGAGCGAGTTTAACGCACAAAATTGTTGAGGGTTTCTGTTTACTCTGTTGATTTAGCTAATTAACAACGAAAGTTCGCCGAAAGTTTTTTGGTCGAGTGCCGCGCAGCAAATAATGCCCAAAAACAATTTCAATAGCTCTCAGCTTCGAGTTGAGCATCTACTCGAAATATGATCTCACACTCACGACACAACACGACACGATACTATACAAGAAAGTAATTACAATATCTTTAAGGCATGGCAAAACAATGGCAAATGTTTACATTAAGTTGTGTTTAATATGCACCAAATGCATTATTCATGAAATTAATAGAAAATAATCCCATTTTTATTGTTTTTGTTGAACTTTTGCATTATGCCAAAATAGACAAATATTGCTTCAAATTTAAGACTTAAGATCGTAAGTTTGTATAAACTTATTGTGGATTTAATTTATAAATTTCATGCTTCACAAATGTTTTTAAATTTGTATGCCCTTTATATAAATATATTAAAAATACATGTGGGTATATGTCAGTATTTTTTCGGTATATTAATTTGGTATTCAATTTGTATACCCGTTATATAAATATTTTGGGCTTATTTCAGTGTTTTTTCGGTATAATAATACGGCATTATATTTGTAAACTTGTATACCTAATATATACACATTTCAGTATTTTTCGGTATATTTGGTATTCTGCTTTTAAATGTATATACTCATAAATATACTAAAACACATATGGGTATGTGTCAGTATTTTTTTGGTATATTGATTTGGTATTAAATTTGTATATTTTGGGCGTATTTTAGTGTTTTTTGGTATAATAATACGGCATTATATTTGTAAACTTGTATACGTAATATATACACATTTCAGTATTTTTCGGTATATTTGGTATTCTGCTTTTAAATGTATATACTCATAAATATACTAAAAATACACACGGGTATATTTCAGTATATTATCGGTATATTGATTTGGTATTATGTACTACATATATGTATATTTCTCTATTTTTTGGTATACTAATTATTTAAATTTCAATTGTAATACCGCACTATGTTGTTTTTATTGAGAACGTGTTGTGAGTATTTCGCATTTGAGCACCTTCGGCTGTACTTTTTTTGTATACGCCATTCAAATGTTATCAATCTTTAAATGCAAGAATTCAATTTATGCCATTAAAATTATGTCAATTTCTTATTTAAGTTAAGAAGCACGCCTTTTTGAAGATCTTATTCCGTTCACGTTCAAATAATTCCATTTAAAACTGATCACGTATAATTTTAGTGATGCTTATCGCTTCTCTCCACTCACGCTCACATCTCTGTGTGGTTGCGAAAAGTTGTCAAAAGGATGGATTTTAATTTGCAGCGTTGTTTGTCATTAATTACTCAGCAGGTCACTTGAGCACGCATTCAATTTGAAGAGTCAAATGGAGACTCGCGTCTCCCACTTTTGGCTCGCAGGCGGGAGCCGCCGCTGCTCAGCGGGATTGTGGCAGATAAGCATTACTTTCTTTGGTCAACTGCTCGAAATTGGCAATGGATTTTGGCAGCAATTTCCCTTCTTGTCTCTCTCGTCTCTCTTAGTGTCTTTCTTGCTGCTCGTTTGTTTTCCCATGATCGTTTGTCTAGCCAAACCCTGGGCAGTTAGTTTTGTATTTTGGCCTCACTTTATTTGGGAGGGGGAATCAACAAAAAGTAACAGCAACAACAAAAACACAAACAATCAACGCGCCTTTAGAAGAAACGAATTCGCATGACCGAAAGAAAAAAAAAAAATTCGTGCGAGATTTAAAGTCTATTTGGCTTTTAGTTTTGCTTTGTCTCTTTGTTGCCGTTTTTTTTTCTGTTTCTCTTTTTTGTGCAAGTAAATACTTAAATATAGCACACTTAAACAGTTTTGTTGATATTGCCATAGCGAAAGTGAAACCTCCCAAAAAAACCTTTAGACTACAACTAAAACGCCAATTGAGATTGAGAGACACAGATCTTTAGACTGCCATTGCGACTGCCTCTAATGAGAGTTAATTACAACATAAAAGAGTTGTTGCCTGCCAAGCTCTTTCCTCCCTCCACTTTTCCTCCTGCTGCTGCTTCTGCTGTTCTTCTCCTTAGCAACTTAGAAGACACGGCCTCCTAGCAGCTCATTAATATCACGATGGAAGCGTGCCTGATCATCTCTCTTTTGGCCGGGGACCTCTCGGGCCAGATTGGGCACAAGTTTCGATTAGGCGCGGCCAAAAAGGCAAGGCAACAAACTGCAAAAAACAAACACAAAATGTGAGAACATTGTGCTGAAGGAGTACCCGACTTAACAATACCCTAAGATATAGCTACTTTTTATTGTAATTTATAATAGTCTATCTTAAAACTATTTTATATAATTTGAATCCTACTTTGTAGGAATTTCTACTTGTCTCTGTCAACTGATGTGATGAAATTGAGGAAATATACGACTAAAGAATGCCCTAAGATATATCTACTTTTTATAGTAGTTTATACTAACATATCTTCAAATTACATAGTTGAAATAATTTTAATCATATTTTGTAGGAATTTCCACTTGTCTCTGTCAGTTTTCAGCGTATCACTTGGCTTCGTTTGTCATATAATGAAATTGAGTAAATGGAAGACTCAAAGATACCCTAAGATATATCAACTTTTTATAGTACTTTGTACTAGTCTATCTTGAAATAATTTCATATAATTTTAATCACATTTTGTCGAAATTTCCACTTATCTCTGTCAACGCAGTTTACAGCGTATCACTTGGCTCTGTTTGTCATCTGATGAAATTATAATACCCTCTTCAAGGGTATCAAAAAATAACAAAGAAGACAAGATGAAAAACCGCGTTTACCAGCTAAACTCTAAGTAGAGAAAGTACAAGCGGCGCACATGTAAAAGTAACCAAAAAAAACCCAAAAAAAAGATGCGAATCTTCGCCTTTGCCTTTGGCTGGCTTTTGGATTTGGATTTTGGATACGACTTCAGTTTTCTTTGGGGTCAAATCGCATGGAGCGCGCACTTTTACCGCTCGCTTTCGTATCGCAACGTATTCGATTGGATTGGTTAGCGGCAAAGCTCAGTCTCGTCACGCCTACATACATATGTACATGTGTAGAAGAGTTAGATAGATGCCTTGTAAATATTACAACATAACTGTTGTTATCACCCATTCATTATTGTGCTCATGTTGTACATCTTGTTGCTGTATGCCCTGTCATTTGCATACTTAACACCTTCTTCAGCACGTCCCGACTTCATCATCATCATTTCGAATTGAAATTGGAAAATTTTTCTGCTGTCAGATTGAATGTGCTGCTGACGCGGCCTCAGTGCAGGCCGTGACGAATTGAATGAGGAGAGTTTTGCTTTTGTAATTAGAAAATAATCGACTTGCATCTCTTTGAAGAGGCGAGCGCTCTCGGATCTTACTTTCAATTTCATCTGCATGTGAAGCAAATGTGTTGAGAGATTATTTGTACATATGAAGTTGTATGTGGATTTTTCAATGGCTTTTTTTTTTGTATTATTATTTGTTGTTGTTGATTTCGTGTTATGCATGATTTGTAAGTCTGTCGCTTTCTTTGCGCATCGCTGATGACTTTACATTGCACTATGCGATTACCACAAAATACGCTGTAGAAATGCGTATAATCGGGTGGATTAGTGCTAAGGTTGAAGCTCAATTTGTGGAAGGAAATTTATTCAAAAGAGGAAGATCGATGCTAAGGTTGAATCTCAATTTATTAGAGAGAATTTATGCAAATAGTTATCAAATTATTTCATTATAAATAACATGTCAAAAAATGGGTTACTTCTTAGCATTCATTCTCTGTTTTATCGTTTATTTATATACTGCGAATTTCGCTGGCATGACAAGATTAATGTCTTATCCGCAAATCAGTCCATTCACCTAATAACTAGTTCATAAATTCATGCCATATAACTCGCGACTATTATAGGGTACAACGTGAAGAAAGTCACATTCTTTTGTTATGATTATTGCTGTTGTTATTATTATTGCTTTATTAATGCATTTTATTGCTGGGGGGCAATCAAGAGATTCGTTATCGCATTGCATGCTTGAAAATCCATTAAGCTTTTTATGCCGATTTTCGCATATGATACTCCACAACCATCACAGCACTTCACACCGCAGAAGCAGCAACAGCAGCAGCAAACTCTCCCAGACAGACGTCCGGCCTCTGAAAAACAGAAGTTTGTATCTTCGTCGTCACTTTCACTCTCTCGCCCTTGCTCCAGTTGGAGCAAACACATTACGAATCATCGTCTACTTTGGCATTCAGTATTTGCGGAACTGTTTATCAATTTGAATCAATAACAAACATCGAGGCGGCCCTCTAATGGCACAGATTAATGTCTTATCATCTGTTGCCATTGAGCACTGAGAGCACAAAACTCATCATCAAACAGCCGAAGGGGGGAGCAAGGCAAATTACAAAGTGCCGTTAAAAAATTTCACTTTCTAAGGCAAAAACGCCAAGTTATAAAGTTACAAAAAAGAGTTGGCATCAACAGGTGAAATCGCTCCCAGCTTCCTGTGGAAGAGACGGCACCCAAAAGATGAAACAAAACTTTGCAGCAAGCTAAAGAAATGAAGAAGACAAGAAAAAAAAAAAACAATATTAAGAATACGCGTAATTATTGTTGAGTTGAGCCGGAAAAAATTGATAAGGCCCCATTGCCAACATAATGTTGAGCAATTAAATTCATAAGCGCCTCAACCTGTGGGGCACCCTAATTTTGCAGTTTCCCCTCTCTCACACTCAGACTCACACTCACAGCATTTGTCGCTGTTGCATGTCAGTGGCTCAAATCGTGGCTAATTAGTGTAGTAAAAGTGGCCAACGAAATGAAGAAATTTTCATAGAACCAAACAACATGCAACCCATACTAAATACCAAATACTGAAGAAGAGACCAGCAAGAAAGTCGAGTGTGCTCGACTTTGAGATATCCGCTACCCATTTTTTAAAAGAAGCAAAAGAATGAAGAATTATTCTTTTAATAAAATAAATTTTTATTCCGAAAAAATATTAATATATGCTTCAGGCTATTTTGTGTGTACTGATAATCTACTACGTTTAAAATATACCATCGCGTACAGAATATACCGGATTATCATCCAACCATTTAAGACTCTTCAGGAGCATCCATTTTTGTGCCATTAAAATGACTTCCTTAATTACTTTTAGGATTGAGTAAGGTATTGTTCTTAAAATATACCAACTTAATATACTGAAATATACTGAGTGTTATTTTTAGTATATTGATGTTCTTAAAATATATATATAAATATAAAATATATATTAAAATAATATATATATATAATATATTAAGTTGGTAATATACTGAAATATACTGAGTGTTATTTTTAGTATATTGATATACCAGTACAATCAAAACATACCAGATTGCCGAACCAAGTAGCTTTAACACAGCAAAAGCTTAAATATACCAAAAGCTATATTTGGTATATCGATTTACTATTACATTTTAAAATATACCAATATACCAGAATGCCAACAAAAGCAGCTTAAGCTCGAAAAAGTACTAAAATATACCGAAGACTTTATTTGGTATATCTATATACTATACCATTCGAAATATACCATAGAAATATGACAACCAAAGCAACTTAAGCTGCAGTAAAGACGGAGAAAGGCTGATCAAGAATATATGTATATACATTATGGGTTCGGAGTTAATTCCTTCTGCCTGTTATATTTGTTGAAGACACTAAGTTGTACTACCCTTCTACCCTATGGGCAGCGGGTATTCAAAAAATATAAACAACTAAAAAAGATGGCCAAATATGATGGGGTCGTCCGATTCTATACAGCGGATACTATTAGCTGGCCTTTTGTCATGTTGTTGTCTAATTTCTGTTGTTTCAACGTGTTGTGTTTTTGTTGACTTTTAATGATGTGAAAGAAAGCTCTCTTTTCGGTATGCCGTACGCTTCTAATGACCCAGCTGTCGCTTCTACTGCTGCGCCGCCCTGCTGCCAGAGTTAGATCTATTGTCAGCGCTCTATCAAAATATTTCAAATAGAAAACGCAGCTGAAAATGTGTGTGTAATCTTCTGTGAGTTTGCTAGCATGCAAATCTTAGCCAGCGGCCATGGAGCAGCTAATCAATCAATATGTTTTGAAGCACAGTAGTCGAAGTCGAAGTCAGAGCCAAAGTCAAGTCAAGAGAGTCAACGGAGTCAGGGAGTGGAGTCATAAATATATGACTCTGTGAACGCGCAGACAACACTTCAACAACAGCAACGCAGCTTAGCAAATCCCTGAGATAAATAATTAACCATCATCTTGGCTGTCCAACAAAATGTGCAACAGAAGCTGCTAAGGCAAAAATGATTTAGCTGAAATTCAAAACTTTCGCCACAGCCATAATGAATGGCACCTATTGGCAGTTTTTGGCCACTGCCCAGCAAAACTTTAACTTGGCTAACGCACAGCGGGTGAGAAATTGAACTGGAAGTCAAGCGGTGTCCAAGGGATATCGAAACTACCTAAATAAATATCTTTGCATATATTTAAGACTGTGATTGAAATTTATTTATCAAAGCAAACTGTATCGATTTCAAATCGAAATCGCACTGTGTTAACTTCCTTCTTCTCTTGATGAGGTCATTAAATTTGCACTGCTTTTTAATGATATTTGTTAGACACATCTAATAATAATAATCATATTGTCTTCATTTAGTAGAGCTAAGAATATAATTCATAGCTTATAACAAACGCCATTTGTTTTATGTTAATAACAATGTATTTGCTCTTTAACGAATAATATGTTATTAGCTACATAAGTTTATTTTAATGTCATATAATTAAATAATATATGTTTAATATAGATTTACAGTCTTAAAGATTTTTAAACATTTTTTCTCTGCTTCTTAATATATCTAGTTCTTTACTTTAATATTTTAAATTTTCTCAAATTGGTATCTACTTTAAACGCTAATAATGATATTTGAGTTTCCTCGAATCGCCACTTAATAGTTTTCACAATATTACAATTATTATTTCAAATTAAAGTTCATAACAAAAGACATTTGTCTTAATTTAATAACAATGTATTTGTTCTTAGCTATTAGTTGCATACATATGTATTGTATGTTCATTTTAATATCATAGTATTATATATTTTGTCAGTTGAGTCGAAGACAGTAGCAGCCAGTACGACCTTTTCTATTAAATGAAGTAATAAATACAAGATTTAATATAATAAATTAATCATATTTTATTAGAAAAATACTACAATATTGCAAGATGATTACGATTACTTTGAAATACTTCCCTTATATTATGAACTTGTCTTGGAGCAGTTTAAAAGTTTCATTAGTTTTTTTGTACAGATTTTTTCTTATTTATTAATTTTTTCTTATTCTGTTTTTATAGACCTTTTTACTATTCATATGAACAACAGGAACTTGGAAAAGTTTTAAACCTTTTCCACAATTTTAAAAATGTTATTCCTTGCAGTTTAATTTTTTATAAATTCCATTTTATTTTTTCACCTTTACATAATAAACCCATTTTAATGACATAACTTCTAAATACGTTTATTAAATTCTGATCCTGTTTCTAGCAATTATTCATGATTTTCTTTCTACGTCAATATGCTTAGTTTTTTTTTAAGACTACTTTTAGTATCTATATGAACAACGATATTTTATAAAAGTTTATAGATTTATTGACATTTTTTCTCTACTCTTTAATGAGTTAATTTCTTTAGTTTAATCCTTAAAACTTAGAGCAATTACTTTGAACTCTTACAGACAACTTTTACTATTCATATGTACAACAAGTGATCTGTATCAATAAGTACTTTAAAAACCCCTTTACGAAAAGCTGAGAGGTGACTAGAATTGTGCTGAGACTTCTTCTCGTGCCAGATATTGTCAGAGCGAAGTTGTTGTGACTTAACCCAATTTAGGTGGTCCAACAATGAATTATTTTTGTGTTGCGAGCATTTTCCTTGTTAGTGTGCTGCAATTTGGTCTCTGAATGCGCGAAATTTCATTTCCAACTAATAAAAAACGGTTACCCGTTGCGGCGGCTTACATTCAGCCCATGCTATAAATGTCTTATGTCTTATGTCTTGCTGCTGCTGCTGTTGCTTTTGTGCCCATTCTGTCTGCTTGAGAACGTTGAGATGAGGAGTTGTGATAGAGAGAGGGAGAGAGAGAAAAGGAGGGGAGAAGCCACTTGGCTGTATTTTTTGACTCGGCTAAAGACAATCTTTTATGGCATTTCTTCTCACCAATTAGACGCACTTTAAGGGGTCATTAAATGTATATGATTTTATTATTATTAATAATTTCAGTTTATGCATTTTTAAAATCCTATGTGCGAGTGCCAACTAACATCTAATTGCAGAGTCAAACTCGAAAGGCATGGACAAAGCCTCTTTCAATCTAACCAATCTCTAAAGACTCGGTTAACAGTTCTTTTGGGTGTAGATTGTTTGCTGTTGTCGCTGTCAATTTTGTTGTTGGTGTTGTTTACTGATATTGTTGTTGTTGTTGTGGTTGTTGTTGGTATAGTCGAGTTTTTAACGCGTTTAGCTTCCGGTTGAAGTCGTAAAAACAAAAACTGCTCCTCTTTCGACTATGGGCCATGTTAGCGCTCGTTGTTGTTGTTGTTGCTGCGCTTGGTGTTTGGCTTTTACGATTTACTTTTTTTTCGCCACGCTGTGTTTTTACACCTCGTTTTTTACACTTGAACCTTTTTTATATGCTTGTTTCTTGATAATTTTTTTTGTGTCCCTCTTTTTATGTTTTCATTTTTTCAGTTCAGTTTTTTCTTTATTGTTTTTTTTTGCCCGTCGACGCACGTTAATTGAATTTGTGGCATGGTTACGCCCACCCGGCCTCCCCGCCTGATGCTCCAAACCAGAGCAACTCTCCAGTTATTGTCTATTTGCTGTGCCATTTATTTAATTATATCGCCGCTGACTGCCTTTCTAGCCATCTATTTGCTGTTACCTGCTGCCTGCCTGCCTGCCGGCTGCTTGCCATCTACCTGGCCCCCTCTGCGTTCGCTACTCAATAATAATTTGCATTTTTCAGCTGCTTAATCCACAGCTCGTTGTTTTTTTCTTTGCATTTGCTTTTTAGTTTTTAATTGCCAGGAAATAGTCGAGCTTTTTGCTTGAATACCCAGCATACAGACAATAAAGCCCAAGCATGAATTGCATTCAGAAGTGTGTTTGCTTTTTCATTCGTATTTTTCTTTTCAATTTTTTTTTTTTGTTGATTGCTCAATTTCAATTTCTTCATTCTATTTTGCAAGCAACGCCAATCGCAGTCAGTTTCTTTAATTCCATTCAATCTGCAGTTGCAGTTGCTTTAAAATTGAAAATTTAGCAAAGTTTCAAACCGATTTTTGCTAACAGCAAATGTTGCTGCTACTTCAGGCGCAAGTTTTTTGTTGCATACTTTTTGGCTGTCAGCTTAAGTGAAGCTGTTGTGCACTAGTATTTTTATGCATGCATACGTATTTTAATATACACATACTTCAGAGCTTATTTCCTATTTATTATTTATTAAATGTAGAATCTATACAAAATCTGAGTTTGAATTTTATTATAAGAATAAAATTACATATTTATTTTCGAAGACTTTCGCAATACAATACACAAGACGTCACACAAAAATGTAGCATACTTTTGTGAGCTACAAGTGCTGCAAGGAATGAATTATTTAACAATTTCAAAAAATAAATAAAAACGCATTTTTCTGTAGTGTATTTCATTTAATATCTCATATTTAGTTTAAAATTTATTTTTGCTCGTTTAGGCTTTTATACAAAAACTGATTTTTCGATTTATAAAGTAATAGAAAAACACTGCTGGAAATTTCTTCAATAATACTTAAATAGATTAAATTATGGGGGATAAATAAGAGAATTTTACAATTGAAATTACAAATTTTTGCATATGCGATTTAATTCGTTCGTTGAATATGTTTATGATTAATATTAACTTTACATATGTGTATATTTTCATAAAAATATTAAAGCAAGTTATATATTTATATACTCATTTTTGTTATGCTTCGTTCTTAAAAATTGCTGCTGCTGCCGCTGCCTTGCGAAACAGTTTCTAACTGTACAACTTGTTGCTAAATCTGTTTAATTAATGCATTAATAAAAACTAAAAGAGGGCGAGTAAGATAAAAAGAAGCTGCATATTAATTTGGCACGCATGGGAGTTGGATTTGCAGCCGGGGAATTGCTGTCAAAGAAACTGCGTATAATATATACAATTAATAAGTGAGTGAAAAAAGGGAGGAGAAGGAGAAGAGGGGCTATGTTACAGATTTTCAATACGCTCTTTATAAATATTCATTACAAATGATTTGTATAACAAACTGCGCCTTAGAACTAATTAAATAGTTATATTTATGCATATTTTAGATTATCGATTATTTGTTATTACATATTACATATCCGATATATATATATATATATTACGATGTATGACCAAATTTTGGTAGCAACTAAAAACAAAAAACTTCTGCTCAACTTTACACACAGCACACACACACGCACACACACATGTATACATTACACACACATTCACACACACGCATCCCAGTTATAGTTGTAGTTGTAGTTTTAGTTTCAGTTTAATTGTTAACTTGGCGAGACTCAATTGGCTCAGTCGACTTATAAAAGCATATATAGTCCTAGATAAACCTATGTATAGCCCATATCTATATATATATATGTTGTGTGTATATATATTTTGTATATAGTAGATAGTAGTCGGCAAACTCAATTCAATCGTTGGCCATGCAATAGCCAGAATAGGTCTGTATGTTGTCCTCAAGGAAACTCTCGCCCGTTATGACGCCCGACTGCGTGTGATGGCTGGGACAACGATGTCCTTTGGGGCATTGGCACAGCGAGTTGATGTTGACCTCGTCGAGGAACTCCTGACGCTTACGCACCGTGAAGAGCTTGCAGGGCTGCTTGCGCTGGCAGCGTAGACGCTAAGCACAGAAGAAACACACAAGGATTAGTTTCGGGGGTTTACAAAAGGCAAAGAGGCGAAAACTTACAGTCAACGGCGAGCAGGCAAAGAGATAGCGATAGGCTGTGCTATCATTGGCAACGGGTTCGCGCTTCGTCAGATAGGTGACCGAGTTCTTGGGACAGCGACAGTGGACAATCTGCTCGGTGACATTCAATTCCGCTGCCGTAGTCAACGTCCAGGTGTAATCACGAAAGTGCCTGAGGAAGGAACGAAAAAAAAACAGGCAATTAGTAAAGGATTCACTTGCTGACTGAGCACAATCGAACTCACTTGCAAACGGGCAACTTGTGCACCGGCTGACAGAGCTTATAGTGTCGCGTCTTGTCCGCAATCGTGTGTCCATCCTCCACGCCCAGACTGCTCGGACAGCCGCCAATGTAGCTGGTCGCCTCCTTGAGGCCGCGATGTCCCGAATGTCGCATGTGCGTCGAGCCTCGCGGTTGTGGCAAGTGTGGTAACTCGTTGTCCGTCAACTCCTCGTAGCCGGATTGCGGCAATGCTTCGTTGTAGTCGGGGGAACGTTCCAGATAATCGCCCGACTGCAGCTGCAAATCATCTTCGTAGACTGCGCCCAATTTCTGCATCAGTTTCTTCAGATGCAAACTCTCGAATTTCTTGTCCTGAAACTCGCCGAGTAGCAATCGCTTGTGTTGCAACATTTTCTCTTTCTCGAAGTAGTTGCGATACTTTTGTTCGTGTCCGGCATGTGGATGCTCGTGATGATGGAGAATGACGTTGTTGGGCATGCGATTTGATTCCGGACAGCGACATTGTCGCTCAATCCAAGGCGTCTCGTAGAGATCAATCTTAGAGCAGACCGCATTGGGTGCACACACTGGCAAATCCTCTTCCGAGTCCTGCAAGCAAGCAAAGGAAAACAGTTTGTGTTAATGGCATTTTGAGGGAGACATTTGCATAGGCAAGTGGACAAGTCATTGAAATAATTTCATTCATTGGATTTGCTCCAACTTTTCAAGTGGCCATTCACGACAATATTCATAGTATTCAAACGATTTCCCCCCACACACACACACATACACATATTTCGGCTGCATTAGCATTCAGGGGATTCCCGTTGTTTAGCCAAGTTTAACTTGATTAACATTGCCTGCCATATAGGAGAATGTGGCTGATGTTTGAGTGTTTGTTAGAGCATGTTTGTTTGGGGTCCGGACAGATACATTTCATTAATTGAATTCCCAAGGCCTCGAAAGTTGTCACATTCGAGTCGCAGCTTGTTTACTTAATCCTTCGGTCCTTTTTGCACACTGCCACACCATAAAAGCTTATGTTACTAGCTGTCTTTGTTGTCCGTTTGGCTGTTTCATGTTGTTCTCCCTGTTGTTATACCCGGTAGCGATAAAGTAAAAGGGTATATGAATTCTTAAGAGCATAGACTTGTCTGACATCGTGTTTATATTTGTCTTTCCGGCTGTCTGTCTAGACTTTTCTGACATCATGTTTGTATCTGTCTTTCTGTCTGTCCATCAGAATTAACCTCTCGATATAGGTGACTATTAAAGTTAGAGCTAAGAAACTTGTTTATTATATTTCATCTTATTGTACAGATTTGAAATATGATTTAGAATTCGAGTTTTTCTCTGATGCTTCCTCTGTTTTATCAAATTTTTTTTTAATATATGCTGGCAAACTTCTACAAAATTGAGCTTAATAAACTGAAACTCAGCACTAATTATTTTATTCTCATCTTCTAACTAGATTTAAGTTATTGTTGGAATTAAAGCTATTATATTTGATAAAAATGCTCTTTTGTTAGATTAGACAAATCCATTTTAGTTAATGACTTAAAATTAAATTACAAATTGTGAAACTTCTCAAAAATACATTCTACAAATTGAATTTAGATTTATGTGAGCAGAACTTTAACATAGATTAGTTTGATTGTTTTATTTCAATGATTGATACATATGAAATTATGTAAATTTTACTACCCGGTATACTAAAGTCTAGCACATTGTAGTACAGCTTTGGGTCTGTTGTTGTCGTTGGGGGCCATAAACATAAAATCCAACTAGCAACTGCGGACTTTGGTTCTGTTTTCGTTTCGTTTCGTATTCGATTTGCTGCGTTTTTATTATGTGTCGTCTGCTGCTTCAACGCTTGTCATTGTCCTTTCTCATTTGATTTTATTGTATGGCACTCTAGTGACAACAGCAACAACAACAACAACAGTAACAGCGACAACAGCAACTCGCATATGAGCAACATCTTCCACAGGTTTCCAATGAAATTATCGAAAGCAATCAATTTTTTAAGTGGAACTGTTTTCAACTCGTACCTTTTGACATTCACTCCAAGCTTCTCCTTCTCTCTCTTTCTCCCTTTATCTGCCCCTCTCTTTCTACGTTGAGTTGTCGCCTACGTTTTTGTTGGGATCCTTTTCTTGTTGCTGTTGTTGTTGTTGTTGTTGTTGCTGGCCTTTTGTTGGGTTTCGATTTCAATTTGATTTTGTGTGTGTGTGTTTTTCTTCTTCTATTTCTTTCTGATTTGTATTCAAATTATTTTTATAATGAAATCAATAGGCCCGTTTCGTTTCAAGAGTTGCACCTGCCTCGCACCCCGCACCCCGTACTACCTGACCCGAAAAGTCCTTTAGCCCCGGTTCCCTTGTTCCGTGATCCCTGAGCCGCTTTTCGTACCCGAACTCCGATTCGTAACTCTGCTTTGCAGCTATCTACTTAGCGAGTCCGTGACGAACCGGAAGTCCGGAAGTGATTTAGTGCAGACGAGCCGACGGATGTAAATAAATAAGTGCAGCACACACTCTCACACACACGCACACATTAACACTCACACTCCATCTGTGTGTCTTCAAAAGGGATTAGCACTGAAACAGGAAGTAAAGCAAAGCCAAAGCCAAACAGGTTGCATGCCTGACCTTTTACCTTTGCCACTAACTGTCAGTGTGGCTCTCTCTTTCACTCCCTACCTCTCTCTCTGTCTCTCTCTCTCTCTCTCTTTTGACTACTCTCTCTTTCGCTTGCGGAAGCAGTCCGTCGACTTCCTTGTTGTTTTTCAGCAGGCTTCTTCATTTGCCGCTCTTTATTAGTTTTATTTACTTCCGCTCCGCATTTTTACTTCCGCATCGCGCGATTCCCACGCGTTTTTGACCTACTTTTTGTCCTTGTTTTTGTGTTTTTGCCCCTTGGCAGCTGCACCTGCCCCCGCTTCAGCTGCATACTACGAACTACGCGAGTTCCTGTTGTTCTCGCTGCGAACCTTAACCCTTTGTTGACAGATTTCAAACATTTTTCCATATTACGCTCCTCCCCACCACTCTACTCAGATTATTAGGATTCCTATGGATTCGGTGCGGGGATCGCGCGTTGACGCACTTGTGAGTGAAACCTTTGTCGTGCTGGCTGGCAGGATATGCTTATGTAAGGAGCCTCTGCCTCCTTCAGACTACTGCGTTCCTTCGTTCCTGCTGTAAGCAGCGTGGGAAATGCTTTGAAATACGAGTAGCTCCCCCCCGCAAAAAAATCCGCTTTGTTTTTACTGGACTTATGCTGTGCCACTTGAGAGAGAAGCAGTGGGGAGGAAGCGCATTTTACATATTGATAGGCAAATGTGTGTTGGAAGGTGGCTGTCAAAGGACTCTGCCACAGATAAACAACACATAACAGAACAAAGCTAGAGGGAAAGGGAAGTTCCCGCAAGAAAGTTTATGCCAAGACAGTAAAAGTTGCTGCTGAAAGCAAACAAAATAGCGACAGAGATAGCGACCGAGAGAGATAGAGAGAGAGAGACACAAAACTCACACCGGATTTCCGGTTTAACGCGTCAAAGTCTCAGTGGACAAGAGAGTAGGGAGAGGATAGGAGGGGAGAGATGGGAGCTCCCTCTAACCCAGCTTGCCACGACGACACTTTATAATTTGCTGTGCAGCACGCGCGCCACGTCACGACGCCACCAACAATTAGCCTCGTGTGTCAAAGTGCAGAGGTGCCAAAAGGGGAGCGAAGAGCATGAGGTGGAGCATGAGGAAGCAGCGGAAGCTGAGACAATACGCGTAGCGCTTGCAACGTGATGCGGCAAGCAGTGTGCAACTTTTGAATGACTTTACAAACAGCGTTGGGTGATTGAATTGGATTGCAATGAGTGAACAAGAGGAGGCGAAGAGTGAAGTAGAGAGGCGACTTTAAGAGCTGTCAAAGGGTTTTACGCACGCTCATTTAATTGAATCGAATTAACCCCCAAGAACCCCACAACACAAAACACAAAAAGCTGTAGCTGTAGCTATAGTTGCCGCCTCGTCATGCCTCATGTGGCTGGGGGCATGCTTGGAATGTTGCAAGCACCGGAAGCGTCTTGCCTCAAGATGCGACAATGACGCGCACAATTAGGGACTGGGGAAGGGGAAGTTGAGAGAGAGGAGTACGGTCACATTGCTGGCATGCCAATGCAACAAACAGTTGGGCTCAGTCCACTCATTAGCCCAATGGGGGAAGCCTTTGATTGTCGCCAGCAAAAGCGAACGTAATTCGAGCCAAAAGGTCCAAGCAGGGAAGAGGGGGGAGAATGGTGGAAGAGGGATTGCTTCGAACTAAAACTGGCTGACTGCACCTGCCGCTATCAATAACCCAAAACGCTTGACATGACGTGCGCAAAACTCGGCAACAAAAGGACGCGCCACAAAAGAACGCACACACACACATACATCCATGTGTGTGTGTGTTGCCAATCAGTGACATAAATTTGTGAATGCCGGAAGATGCCTTGCTTAAGAATGCCAGGGTCGATGGTTCGCTGGTGTTTGGTTCCCATGAGGGCGTTGACGCACAAAGAGACGCACACGATCGAGAGACGTTGCACACAGCCGAAAGGGAGGATGCTGCACATGCGCCGCTGCCGCCGATGTTGCTGCTGCTGGGACCGTTAGGCAGCCGCCTGGCACAAGTGTCTAACAGCAGCAGCAGCAGCAGGTAGTTGCAACAAATCTTCCTTCTTCTTCTGCTGTTATCTTTTGTCTGTGCGTTAATGATTTTTCTATACATTTCCTTTTGCTGCAACTGCAACTGCCGCAGTTGCTGTTGGTGTTGCTGTTGTTGTTCTTGCCCCATGACGGAGAATTATGCAATCTGGCGTCGTGGAAACATGTGGCCAGATTTCGAGACTGAGTCTCTGGGGCAGCATTTTAGGAAGGCGGAAGTGCTCTTTGGTCACCTCACGCTGTTTACACGAAAATTCAATTAAAATTGAAAATTGTTTTTCAAGCGGAAGTCAACGAGAGAGAGAGAGGGAAAGAGAGAGGGGGAAAGAGAGCAGCTTCTCTGCGGAAGTCACACGGAAGTTGTTTAGGCCAGCGCCAGCAACAACAACTTCCACTTAATCTTCATCCGCCTCGAGCCAAGCTGCTCTCCAAATTGTTCTTCTTCTGCAAGCGTTTTTTCTTCATCTTTTTTTTTGTTTTGTAGAAATTCCAATGAAAACATTAAGACTGGGACGCCATAGAGAGTGTGCCGGAAGTAGAAGCTGATTCAGTGTTTGTTCTCACCCGAGACACACATATTTTGCATAGTCCAACTTTTGACTTTGCAGCTTAAGCTGTAAATGAAGCAGCAGAGTGAAGAGAGAAGAGATGGGAGTAGAGGGGGAGAGCGGGAAGTGGGGCAACTGGCCGTGCCACTTTGGCGCGCCTTAACGGAAACATGCCAACCTCAACAGCAACAACAACAGCAGAGGAAGAAGCAACAACAGCAACGGCAGCAGCATAAAAATTTCATTCATAAAAGTGCAAAAATGCCAAAAGGAAGCAAACCACAGGCAACAACAACAAAAAACGGTCAATTGTTGTTGTCAAAGGGGAGGAGAGTGATCAGTATAAGAGGGGGGGGGGGATTTGAATTGGTTAGGCTGGAACTGGTTTGGTTTGCCTGTCTTGCAGCCAATTGCAGGCAGCAGGCAACAGGCAAGAAGCCAGCAACAAGCTTCAGCATGTTGTTGTTGTCCATTGTTGCCTGGCAGCAGCAGCAGCAGCAACAGCAACACTGGATTTTGCGTAGCTTGTTGATCGTCACAATTAATGAACGTCGTCTACGCACACGGACATCCACTAACCACATCCACATTCACATTCACATTTAGTTGCACATCCACATCCTCAGTCAGCATGTTGCTGCTGCTGCTTCGGTTGCTGTGGCCGCAAAACGGAAAAAAGCAATTCATTCATTCATTCAAAAAGGGGAGACAACAACAACAGCAACAACAACAACAATAAGCTGGCATAGTTGTTGCCTTGTGTAATTGTTGCTTTGGCCAAACCGCAAAATGTTGCTGCTGCTGCCAAGCAACATGTTTACAGTGCAGCAGCAGCAACAGTTGCTCTCAACTGCTGCCTCCTTTTACGCTCAGCTAAATAAATCAATCTTGCTGCTGCTATTGTTGTTGCTCAGCATTTTTATGAATGAAAAGTTGCTGCCGCGACGCGACGATCATTGTTGTTGCTGGCTGGGTGTTGCTGCTGTTGTTTTTCGCAATTTTTAATGAATGACAACGGCAAAACAATTGCGCGTAGCAGCTTGTTGTTGTTTTGTGGCCTTTTTTGGCTGTCTGTTAATTATGCTCAAGTTGCAGTTGCTTGTTGTTGCTGTTGCTGTTGTTCGCTCCATTTGTCGATGATCGCTTGTTGTTTGCTTTAATGAACACATGCGCACTCGTTGTTGTTGTTGTTTTTGTTGTTGCTGCGCGGTTTTTATGAATGAATGAATCAACAACAACAGCAGCAGCGTATTTATAGTTATTTATTTTTGCTGGCGTTGTAAACAATGCGCCTTTGGCACGTAATTAGCACACTTACAGATAGCAGCAGCAACTACACAACAGCAGCAGCAATAGTAGAAGCAACAACCCAAATTGGAGCGTGTCCGTCAATAACTGTAACAAGGTCTTGGCTGAAACGGAAACTCGCCCGGCCAGCGAAATATTTCCGTTCGATTTTTCCCGAATGCGTTTGCGTTTGCGTTTTGTGGCAAGTGGCAACAACAGCAGCAGCCACAGCAGCAGCAACCACAACGAAACTAGACAAAATTGTTGCTGTTGTTGTTTATCACACACAAAATTGTTACAAGTCTAATACTACTATAAAAAAGAGGAACGAACACAAAAAAAAAAAAAAGTTGACTTGGCGCGCGCGCCAGCTCCAAACTTGAGTCGATTGCCTCGAGAAACACGACAACAACAGCAACAACAACAACAACAGCAGCATCAGCAATAGGTGCAACAACAGCAACATCGGCTAAGAAAAAAGTGGGCAAACTAGTTTTTTGGTATCGAGCATCCGTTGGCTCAGGTTGTTGTAGCTTTCAGCCAGTTGTTGTTGCTGTTTGTTTTTTCTCAATGGAAGCTCTCTGAAATTGTGAACTGGAATTTTTTTAGGTGAATAATTGTTGCTGTTGCTGTTGCCGTGGTTGTTGTTGTATTTCGTTTTATGCTAATGCGTTAGACATTATTAAAAGAAATATGTTTTGTTTGTTCATGCGCAAAACACTGAGAGAAACGCCCAGCAAGTTTGTCTTGCTTTCAACTTAAATGTATTCCTTAATGATTTCTCTCAGTGTATGCTGAAGCTTCTGTTCCTGCTGTTGTTGTTGTTGTTGTCTACTCTCTTCGGGGCATTTGTTTTTCTTGTTTTCGCTTTGAATCGCATTGAATAATTTCTAAATTTAGCATAAAATATCATAAATTCTTCTGGCGTGAAAGGAAAGAAAGAGAGAGAGAGGGAGAAAGAAAAAAATAAATATGAATAAAATGCGAATACGAATGCGAAGAAGTTTTTTTTTTTTTTTTGAAGTGGCTCAGCAACTGATCGCTGATAGTGGAAGATCTATGCACACTGTGTGAGAGAGAGAGAGAGAGTATCTAAAGTCTCGAACTCGATGATGACCTTGCTGAGTTACAGCTACACACACACACATACACACACACACACACACAAACACACCCAGTTGAAAAGCAGTTATGATAAAGCTCGTAAATTTTATGACGCGACTTTTATGATGAATGCCTGCGGCTGGCATTAGCATAAAGATGACTAGTGAAGCAGCTCGCCACAAAGGGGTGAGTGACGTGGGGGGTGAGTGCTGGCAAAAATATGTGCCGAAAAACTTTACTTTACTAGACAATTGTATGCATTGTTTTGCTGTGTGTTGGGAGGGTGTGGTGAAGCGATTGATAAACAACTTTTATATTTACTACAGACAAACACTGCGCTCATATTGCGCATACGCAACGTTGTGCGGGATTGGAACTTGGACTGGCGCTCGCCTTAGACAAGAAAAGAAGAAGAAAAAAACTAGCTGAAAAATAAATAAAAATGCCGTTTTCACACCTGGCTGCGTTCCAGCCAGCCAACAATAAAAGCACCCACGTGTCTGGGGCCAGGCCACAAAACGGGGCACAAACAACACGGCGACGAGTGGACAGATGGACGGACAGACAGACAGATTGTAGAGACATGTTTATGCTTGATTTGTTTATGCATTTCTCAGGCGATTGGAATTTCTAGCAGCCTCTCTTTGATATCTCGTTTTTCGGTTTTTGGTTTTCGGTTTTTCGATGCCTGGGCTCTCGTGTCATTCAATGTCTGCCACATGCCACAAGAGCAACCGTTCATAGCCCACAGCAACAGCAACATCAGCTTTGACTGTGACTGCTTTTAGCCATGCCACGCGCATCGTTGCGAGTCTCGCGAGTTGTTTAAGCCAAATATGCGTAGCTGATCTGCTTGTATATGGCTAACAAATCACTGTTGTTGCCGTTGCCGTGCTGTTGTTGTAGTTGTTGATGTGTTATTCGTGTTGTTGTTACCCATTCAAACAACATTTGGACGCTCTGTCGCTTTGCCATTCATTCATAGATTGACTTGCCCAACGAAGCGAAACGTTGACGTCGCTGCCGCAGTCGCTGTTGCTGCCGCTGCTGGCGTCGCAGCTCATCAGCCGTTTACGTTTTCATTCATTCGGTTTCCACTCTCCATTCCTCTCCTCTCCCATCACATCGCCCTCCTCTTTCTCCTCTCCTCCTGCTGCTCTTCACACAGTTCTTGCTCATTCATCGTGCTTGCTGGCAACGCCATCTGCTGCCAGCTTCGTCGTCATCGTCGTATTTCATTCATGAATTTTCTTTCATTCAGCTTTGCCTGTGCTCCCCATCTCTCTCCCTCCCTCTCTCTCTCTCGCACTTTGCTCGGTTGTTGTTGTTATTGTTGAAAACATTTTTAAATACCGGAACTGAATGTTTAGCGCTTTTAAGCATGGGAACTTTTTGTTTTCTTCTTCAAGAAAAATAAAGAAAAAAAGTTTATCTATTCGCTCACACTCCCTCTCTCTCTCTCTCTCTCTCTTTCTTTTGAGCGATTTTATGCGAGCTCTTCCGAAATCCCCGAAAGGAATTTTTGGCTTTTTCTTTGTTTTTGTCTATTTTAGGTGTTGTTCTCTATGCGCCGCCCGGTTTGTTGTTGTTTTTTATGCCTTCACAATTTATTGCAGACATACGGATTGGAAATTTATGGGCCATACTGATGGCTCCACCCCCCCCCCCCCCCCAACTGTTCCTCTCACCACGAAACAAAAACCAACTGAGTCGGCGATCTGTTCATCGCTGACAATTTCAAAATGCTGGGCATATTAGCGGGATTATGTGTGGTCTAATGTGTGTAAATGAGTATGGTAAAAAGGATGGCTGGAGTTGACATTGAATGGGGACTTAAACGATCTATTAAGAATTGATTTTATAGACAGAGAATGGGAGTGAATATTAAAAAGTTGTAAGAGGATTTAATATAGTTGTGGCTGATCGTGATGAATATAGAAATGACTCAGTTAACATTGCTATTTTGATTTAATAGTTTCATTAAGGATTATGGATTTGTATTTTTTATGAATAGCTGATCAACAGATGCGATCCTCTACGGTTAGAAATAATGATATGACAGCAATAATTAAGCAAAAATATAATAGTTATTTAGTGTTTGGTATTTTTGTATTTAGTCTTTTAGTATTTAGTTTAGTGTTTAGTATTTAATATTTAGTATTATAGTATTTACTACTTAGTATTGAGTATTAGTTATTCAACATTTAGTATTTAATATTGAGTGTATTTTAGTATTCAATGTTAAGTATTTGGTATTTTTGAATTTATGGTTTCCTATTTAGTATTTAGTATTTCAGCATTTAAGTATTTAGTATTGAGTATTTTAGAATTTGATACTCAGTATTAAGTATTTACTGTATGATATTTAATATTCAAGAAGCAGTATTTTAGTATTTAATATTTAGTATTTTATTATTAAGCATTTAGTTTTGAGTATTGTATATTAAATAGTTGGTATTTAGTATCTAGTATTGACTATCTAGTATTTGGGGTTTATTATCTGGTATTTTCTTATTTTAATTTTTATGTTATTTTATTTTTATTTCTCTTGATTTGTTGCCCTTATTATATTCAATTCATGTCTGACGTTTGTCATTTTCTTTAAGGTAAATTCATAAGCTTTTTCCTCTATTAACATTTCCAGGGTATAAACGTAGTCAACCTTTAAGCACAGCTTATGCGCATTGTTTCCCTTTAGTTGTTGTTTAGATTGTCAATATTTTCGTTTTGATTGTTGTTGATATTTCACGCCTTGGCCAACTAACAACAAAAACAATATCAATAGCAACAGCAGCTAGGGAGTGTTCGCTACAGTGGACATTGGATAAAACTGATCGCTAACTGAAAACTCTATATTGCTTAGGGGAAAATTTGATTGAATGTTCATTGAGTTGGCTTCGCTGGAAAGATCGTATCGTTTAGTAACTCGCATGGTTTGTGGGGAACTTGGCTTAGTCATGCGGCATACAACATCAACATACAGTTCGTGCCTCATATAAAAACATTGAACTCCCGACCCGCAGCGCTAATTGGTCTATAAGGTATCGTTGACTTTAATTGATCAAATGCGACGACAACGAAGCAACAGCAACAGCAACCACAACAGCAACAATAATGTTTGTCAAATGACATGGAAAACGCTGCGAGACAACAAACAACTTTCATTTTTCATATAAAGCGATTGCTGTTGTTGTTGCTGCTGTTGTTGTGTGGTTGCTGCCGCTGCAGTTGCAATTAAATGTGCCATAAAAAATGAAACAACTGCCCCGTTTTGTGGGTGTCAAGTGTAATGGCTGTTAAGAACGTCAATCTGTTTGTTGTTGTATAGGGCGGCGGCTAAATATAGACAATGCCCATACTTCATACTCGCCGAGATCTCTGTCGATCCAAGTTAAGTTGAAAATCGTGGGCCCAGCCCCAAACTTGAGTGCAAAACCTGATGCTTTTCTTCATGTTGCTGTTGCTGGCGTGGGCATTGCAGCCAGTTACAATATGGCAACAACAACAACAAAAAAAGCAAACAAAGTTGTTGAGCAGGTGTCGCCGCATTATGCAATTGCCGACAAGTTGTTTGCATAGATCAATGCAGCCTCTGCTGCGGCTGCTCTGACTGCCAGCAACAGTTGCCGCTGTAATTAGCTGCGACTTATTTATTAGCTGTTTCGTTTTTTTTTCTTTAGACTTACCCCCACTTGATAGAGTATGCGCAGCTCCTTTGAATGCGCATGCCTGTTGTTGTTGTTGTTGTTGGTGTTGCTGCTGCCGCTTAGGCGATGTTGCTGCTGCAACATTTGGCGCGCTCGCCGTTTCGCTGGTTCCGACTCCTGTTGCTCCTTCTGCTCGCTGGAGATGCTGACAACAGCAACAGTTAGCGGCTTTTCGCTGCTCGTCGTCGTCGTTGTCGTTGTGGTTGCTGTTGTAGCTGTGGCTGCTACTGCTGCTGCTGCTGCTGTTGGTGGCGCACCTGTTGGCAACGTCTCTTTGGCATCGTAGATGGTGTACTCCAGCGTCTTGTGTTTGGCGCTGTCATCGCTGCCGCTGGACGTCGGCGTCAGCTCGTAGACTTCAAGCGGCAGACGCGTGCTTTGCACGCTGCTCGATAGCAGCAGCAACAACAACGGCAGCGATCTCAAGCGTATGCTGGCCATGTTTGTGTGTGTGTGTGTCTTTGGGTGTGTTGCTGCGGCTGTTGTAATTGACACTTTTTGTGGGTTTTGTAAGCTCAGTTGTGGTTGTTGTTGCTGGCAAATCGAAATCGTTGTTGATTGTTTTTCTTTTTATCTTTTTTTTTTCTTTTCTGAGGGGTTGCTAAATTAGCATTGGTCAGCGCTGACTGGCTGCTGGCAGCAATTGCCCGCTTTCAGCTTTGGCCCCTGGCCCACATGCTACGCTACAACGGCAACAACAACTACGAAAACAACTGGAAACTCGCGTTGCACGATTACGTTATATACTCGCAAAGCAGGTTTAAGCACACGATCGCGCGATTACCGATTAACGATCGCAGCAGCGATTATTGATTATCGATTGCACTTTCAACGAGGCAACGCTTCACTTGACTTGCAGTTGTATAATAAATAGTAATAAGTGATTTTCTTTTTCTGATTCGAAACACGCGACTCTTAAAAATTCGTTTAGTTTTGAGTTGTGTGGCATGCGTCTTCGGTCTCGGTTTCGGTTTCGGTCTTTCTTCGTCTTTTTTTCGTCGTCGTCGGCGTCGTCTGCTCAGGGCAACCTCACTTTTCGAACTGATCAAACAGAAAAACGAACGACGGCAACTTCTCAGCGCTGTCATCGTCGCAGTCGCAGTCGCCGTCGCTGCTTGCGCTGACGTTGTTGTCTCTCGCTCTCTTCTGTGTGTGTGTGTATTGAAGTCTTGAATGAACGCACACACACATAGCAACCGACTGCGACTGAAGCAGCGACTGAGACAGCGACTGTGACGTAGACAGCAGCAACAACTACTTGGACTGGTTGAATGAATGAATGAATGTTGTGAGACGACGATGACGACGACGCAGCAGCAGCAGCACAGCATCCATTATGAGAGAGTGTGTGCGTACATATGTATGTGTGTGTGTGTGTGTGATTATCTATGTGTAGCTGCGGCTCGCGTGTTGCGCTCGCCTGTCGCCTGAGGCCTCAAACGACGCGACGCGACGCTGCACGCTGGACATTGGACATGAGGCGCATCCTTTAGCCCGTTTTTGCGCTCAGTGTTTATGTTTGCCTCTTTTTGTTGTTGTTGTTGTCGCTCGTGTTGTTTTTGTGTCATTTTTACTACGACCGGAAACTAATTCCTGCCCAGCGACATTGTTGTTGTTGTCGCTGTTGTTGCTGTGGGTTTCTTTTCGCTGTCGCTTGTTTAATTTCGCGCGCATGCCAAAAAATAAGCAAGAAAAAAACAGCAGCAACAAATATGTATGTGGAAGACACGTCTTCTCGCTCTGAGGCTGAGCTTCAACTTTTGAGTGGCCAGTTCAAGCGAAAAGAGCGCGCGACGTTCTCAAGAAAGCGCGCCAATTTTTTTTTTGTTTTTATACCCGCTACCCATAGGGTAGAAGGGTATTATAACTTTGTGCCGGCAGGAAATGTATGTAACAGGTAGAAGTAGGCATCTCCGACCCTATAAAGTATATATATTCAGCATCAATAGCCGAGACTATCTAGCCATGTCCGTCTGTCTGTCCGTCTGTCCGTATGAACACCTAGATCTCAGAGACTATAAGAGATAGAGCTCTAATTTTTTTCGACAGTATTTATTATGTTTGCACGCAGATCAAGTTTGTTTCAAATTTTTGCCACGCCCACTTCCGCCTCCGCAAATCAAAAAAATTGAAAAACAAACGTAATTTTAAAGCTAGAGCTGCGAATTTTGGTATTTACAATAACAACTATAACTATACAATTTGGTATATTTTTTGTATTTTGGTATATTTTGAAAAAATACCGCAATATTTTGCTTTTATTCAAAATAGGTAGCGGGTATCTCATATTCGAGCACACTCGACTGTAACTTTCTTACTTGTTTTTTTTTTATGGGGACTCGGAGACTTGAAGCCTAGCGATAAGATTTCATTTGGTTTCCATTTTCATTGCCGACTGACTGACCATGGCGAGACATTAACTGGAGCCTTAGTTCTGCGTTGTGCAGTTGCCAACTGACTTTATTCGATTTGCGATTCCGATTCCAATTCCGATTGCCAATTGCTTGAAAGAAATTCCCTTCATTCTTTACATTCCAATGATAACGTAACATAAATATTATATGTCATTGCATGTTGCAACCAATATTCATAATAATCAATGCAGGTAAATGAATTGCGAATATTATTTGATGACAAATTCGTATTATTTGCATTGCATTTCCTACATGACTCTCATTTTAGTTTAGCTTCCAACATTTCATGTTGGTTCTTTTGGAATTTTTTGCTTATGCATAAATTACATTTTCGAAATCCATACAATATTTTGACATATTGTTTTGTTGTTCGTTTTTAATGCTGTTATGTTTATGGATTCATAGAACTTGTCTCATTTGAATATATATATCGTTTAGTATGTGTAAGCTATAAAATATAACTCTCATTCACAAGCGTTATTTAGATGACAGCATTATTAGTTCATCACTTCATTCATTTCCTATTCATTCATTCATTTCATTGATCAGATTGGCCAAAAGTGTTGCCAACATTTCGAATGTTGTCTGACTTCCTGTACATCTAAAGCTCAGCTCTGATTTACAATCTTTTTGTTTTACATACTAATGCTTCCCTTTCATATCAATTTTTATGCAATTGTACGACATATGAGAAACTTTTCCATTCCATTTTGAAATTTATATAGCAAACCCTTTTAGAAAAATCACGACTGTTTTATTTCTTTGCTAACAATTTCATTGCCCATTATATCATTTTATCCAGATTTAAAAAAAAATTGTTTATTTGAATATAATTCAGGATTGTTATATGACAGTAACTGACAGTTAACTTTATGTTAATATAATATTATGTCTGCAGAAGTTGTATGTATAAGGGAGAAGAAGTCATCTCCAACCCCTTAAGGAATATACATTCTTGATCAGCTTCAACAACCGAGACGATATAGCCATGTCTGTCCGTCCGTCTGTTCGTCCGTCCGTATGAACACCTAGATTTCAGAGACTAAATGAGATAGATTTAAAATATGTTTTCGGCAGCACTTGTTATATTTGGCGGAGGTCAAGTTTGTTTAAAATTTTTTGCCACGCCCATTTCCGACCCAGTAAATCGTAAAAATCGAGTAACAAGCGTTAAGCTAGAGTTGCGAATTTTGGTACATATAATAATACCTATAGATTTAATGATTCCTGAAAATTTGGTTGCGGTTAGATAAATTGTAGAAGTTATTCAAGAAATATTTTTGTATGGGCTTTCTTACTACGGATTTTAGTTGTTTTGTCTGACAATCTTGTATATTTTGTTCTCTATGTTTAGAATGCAGTACTATATCAATATACCAAATATAGCCATTGGTATATTTTTAGTATTTTTACGGATTATATTTATATAGATATATTTTAAGAATAATGCTGCGCTGTTTTGCTTTTATTTAAAATATGTAGTATCTCATTGTCGAGCACACTCGACTGCAGCTTTCTTACTTGTTTGTTAATCTGTCTTTTGACGCTGCAGATTTTATTTTAAATTCAGTAGTTTTCAAATTTTTCGCAAGATTGCAAATTCGTTGTTGTTCGTCAATAGTTTACAAATTCTTTTGGTACAAATTCGGTAACAATTTGACTAGAAATTCATCTCATTCGTATATCATATTCCTCTGTTGAACTGTGAATAAAATATTTTGCAAAATACCAAAAATCTTGTATTTGAATTTCTTTGTTATCTTTTTTTTGTATCTTATTAAGGAATTCAATGCCTGCCCAGCGAGGTCAAAAGTTACAGCAATGCCTTTTCAATTGATAAAATTTCAATAAACTGTTTTGCACAGATTTTCAGTCTTATTAATAGCATTTGCTTTTATTTCTCTGTGTTGCAGGTAAAATGTATGCAGTAATTGGACGACGTCATGGCAAAATTCTATCGGGTGACCTGACGCAGGGCAGCGGCAACTTTGCCGTGACCTGTCTGCTGCCGGTCATTGAATCGTTCAACTTTGCGCAGGAGATGCGCAAACAGACATCTGGCCTCGCCTGTCCCCAGCTAATGTTCAGTCATTGGGAGGTAAGTCTGCAATCAACGCAGCTGTTGCTGGTTGCTGGTTGCTGCTGTTGTTGTTGGTGGTGATTTTGGCGCAAGTGCGCCACGCAATCAAAGCTGAACTTATCCCTCTTTGAGAGTTGGCCATATGCCATATGTGTGTGTGCTTTGCTTGCCTCTTCATCTCTCTCCATCTGCGGTCTGTGTTTGGTCAGCTAAAATCTCAGCTTACCTTTGGTTAACTGTTGCTACCTTCTGCTGAAGTCTTATAAGCTAAAACCACAGCAGCAGCAACAGCCAGAGCCATAGCAACAGCAGCAACGATAGCGACAACAGTTGCTCTGAAAGTTATATGGTCCATTTGAGGCTGCAGCTGTGGCAGCAAGCTCTCTTGGCCTGAAATTCAAGTATGTATAGAAGGCGGGCGGCGGCCTTTCCCCTGACCTTGTCGCACTTCATCCGATTTGTATTTGTAACATTGCTAATAGTTGATCTCGATCCCCAACTGTGTATGAGCGGATGAGCCAAGCAGCAGCAGCGGATAGACTGATGATTAATAAAGACGCTGCTCTCTCAGGTGCACCACACAAAAGTGTCGCAAGCGAAAAGGTTTTTGACTTTTGTTGAAAGCGAATCGAGTTGTTTCTGGTTCTGAATATTATATCATCTCGCTTTTATTATTATATGCGAACAAGTTTACACACTTCTTGGAAAAAGTTGCCAAGAAAAACCGCAAGCCAAAGAATGTTTTGCGTTACACTCTTGAGCTGAGGGCATTATAATTATGTCACGAACTGTGTTAATTATTCTATATATAGCTGTGTTTATTTTTATCTCCGAAACCCCATAAAGTGTTTAGATTCTTGTGACAACTTTCTAACTCATTTTCATTTGTCAGGTAATTGGAGAAGTGTCGCGGTATGAAAAGGTATTCATGATCTTAGCTGCTTCGTTTTGATTATGAATTGTAGTGAATAAAAAAATTCAGCGGCACAGGATTGTTTTGAAGGTATTTTAAATATAAATTTTATGCCAAATACATTAATTTGGGATTTTATAAAAATTTATTAAATGTAGTTGTTAGTGTCATATAAAATTTTGTATTTTATTGAAATTTAACAATGCATTACAAAGACGCGCTATTTGGTTTTAATGTTCTCAAATATTGTTTATAAAATACAATTCATTTAATTTACAACACTTTGTTATATTTCATATGCTTTTGAAATTTGCAGTATGTAATTAATTATCAATAATACCACATGTATTTCGCAGTCTAGCTTTAAGGATTTATTTCTCCAATTCAATTGTGCTATATATGTATATATCTGCTATATTTTCTACTCTATAGTATATAGATATACCAAACATAGCCTTCGGTATATTATTTGTATACTCTGTCGTATATAGATATACCAAACGTAACCTTCGGTATATTTTTGTTGGTATACTTTATGGTGTATAGATATACCAAACGTAACTTTCAGTATATTTTATTGGCATACTCAATTTGAATATTTGACTTGACAATCTGCTATATTTTGTACTCTATAGTATATAGATATAGATACTAAATGCTGCCTTCGGTATATTTTTTTGGTTTATTTTAAGATACACGGTTTAGTACCAGCAGCACACTCAACCACACTCGAATGTAGCGTTCTGACTTTGGTAATTCTAAAGTGTTTACAATTTAATACAAGATCACTGAGATTACAATTATTTCAAAGTCTAGCTTTCAGGATTGAATCCTCAAGTTGAATACCTTTTCTTTTTTTCTTAAAAATAGTATTTAATGCTCATGAACTCTTCTTCCCCATTTAATTCCTTAAGTTAAATTTGTTGCTGATCAAAAGCGAAATGTTGCTTCACTTGTCGGGTGAGCGAAGAGTGTCAAGTGTGTGTGCTAGTATTAGTATATAACTATGTATGTGAGTATCTTCACATGTGCTTGTGTGTGTGTGTGTTGTATATCGCCCAACCAATCGATAACAACAAGTTTTTGTATAATGACTTCCGGTGATTTTCTATTTCTCAGCTGAAGTTTTGCCGGCATCGCAGTCTAGAGTTGTTGTTGATGTTGTTGTTGTCTTTTTGCTGCTTCGTATAATTTCATACGCATTTTCAGCGTCCGTCTCAAAGGGGAGCAGCAGCTGAAGGAGAAGGTGAAGGGAGCGGGAGGGGCGACGTTTGTAACTTTCCGTGTGTGTTTTTCCTGTAGAAATCTAAACGGAAACTAGTTTTGTTGAGCAGTTAGCTCTCTGAAATAAGTGCATTATTCGAGCCAATGAAATCCAACTGCGTGCGTTTTAGCAATTAGAATTCGACAACAGCCAAGACAGCAACAACAACAATCATAACAACAGCAATCAACAACAACAACAATCATCGACTTTGTGATGTGTGTCACCTGGCGATGAAATGCTGCTGACATTTCTGTTGTTCTGTTGTTGTTGTTAGCCATTCAACAATTAAACAGTTATTTGTGTGCGCAACGCCTGCGCCTATTGCCACGCCCACTCAACCAGCCCCCAGTGAGCGTTGTCGCTTCCACAATTGTTTCCACTCTCTGTGTGTTGCTCGACTGTTTCCACTGACCACAGTGACGTGGGCGCAGTTGTCACGTGCCCATAATAACAACGAATGCGACGGCCTCAAGTGCCAACACAGAGTGAGAGAGCAAGATAGAGAAAGAGAGAGAGAGAGAGAGCGCGTGCTTTTGACTGGTATTTGAATTTGTTGCCGCATCATCATGGCCTACAATGTGTTCGTTAACTTGCAGCAACTGCAACTGAGCTTTTGATGGAGTTTCTACCGCTTGCCTCCTTGTGACGAAGTCACCGAGGTGACCTTTTCGCCCCGAGCATCCGCGCATCCACAGAACCGCAACAGCAACAGCACAGCACAGCAGCAACTGCAACAGCAAAAACAACAGCAGCAGCAACAACAATAACAATAGCAGCAGCAACAACAATAACAATAGCAGCAGCAGAAACTAATTTTCAGTTTTCATACTCGTCTCTGTCTCTGTATATTTTTCACTTCACGTAACGCATTAAAGCCGCACACACACACATACACTCACACACTCACACATACACTCTGTGGTATGGCCAGCATAAATACTTGGTTGTTGTTGTTGCTGTGACTGTTGTTTCTGTTATTGCTACTGTTGCCGTTGTTGTTGTTGCTACCGTCTTGCGCGCTTTTGTTATTATTTGTGTTGCCGCATACCCTGCACATTGATAAGCTCTGTGCGGTATATTGTCTGCGGTGTCGTGAGAACTCCAACAAGTGTTGCTCCTACTCTTATTATCGCTATTGTTTAGCTTTAGTTTTGGCAGCTCTAAATCTTATGCTCGTTTACACTTTTAGCTTTTATCAAGTGCAACGAAAAATACTTAATCTTTTAGACAGCATCTTTTACTCTATTAATTTAAAACAACAGCATTTTCTTTACTTACTTTTCGATTGAAATTTTGCTGGGTTAATATACAACTCAATTTAATACTTTACATTTCTTTTGCTTGGCATTTAATTATCCCTAAGACCTACATTGTTGAATCTGAATCGCTGTCATCCAAGGCACAAACATTTTAAATATATTTGTATAATCTATGTATAACTACAAGATATCAACGTATGTAAGTTAATACAGCTGAAAACCGAGATGGACTTCAATTAAACACATAATTATTCAGTGGCAATGTACATATAGAGGCAAAAATGTAATGCATATTTTTGATTGCAAACTTGACTTCATTTAACTTCATCAAGGACATCTACGCAATCAAAAAATCAAGAATAAAATCTTCAGTCAAAGTTTAACCATAAAGGAAAATAATTGAGTTAAGATCAAAATTCTGCTAAGACATCGAAATCTTGATATATACAACCGAAAATTCTTAAAAGTTCTGAAAATTAAAATTGTAATCTAACTTTGTTTTCACTTTAATATTAGTTTATTCAATATTATTATTTATTATTAGTATCATAAAAGTAACAGCTCAACCAAACCCATCTTAAATATATATGTTTTTTAACATTATTTTTTTTTAATCCACTTTTATAATGATTAGTATTTTTCATTTTAATATTAGCCCATTCAAATTATATTTAATTCACATCCCTTAGCCTTGAATATATTTTCATATTTTTATTATTTCTCTTTTATAATGCTTTATGTTTGTCATTTTAATATAAGCCTTTCATCTCATAAAGGTAGCAGATTTTAATCTTAATTTCATTAAGCTTCGAATATTTCTAACAAATCCATTTACAAAAAAAAAAAGGTTTTTTTTTTTATATTCTTAATTTTTTTTTAAATCTAGTTTCATAATACTTTATTGTTGTAATTTTTATTAAATTTTATAAAAGTAGCAGGTTATAATATTCACTACTTTTAGCTTGGAAAAGTAAGATTGAGGCTTAAAATTAATATTAGTCTATTCAAATTTATTTAGTTTATTTTATTGCAATATTTTTATAAATTCAGTTCTCTAAGTCGTAATGCTTAATGTCATTTTAACATTATTTTAGTTAAATTTTTATTTTATAAAATTTCATAAAAGTGGCACTCAAATGTCGAGCACACACAATAGCGTCACATTTGCTCGAAATCTAATTACCGATAGCACCTTCGCAGGCTTTGTGTGTCAACTGCACATGTCACATGCGCACATGTTGTCAGCCTTCATGGTGGAGGTAACACTGTAGCAGCAGTAGCAGACTTCAGTCGCTTGACAGTCGCTGGCCGAAGTCCCAAATCCCCATTTTGAGACTCACTCGCCCCAAATGCTGCAGCGGCTTTGGCTACTGGTCTTACCTACTTAACTGTAGCGCGTGGTGCTCAAAAGGAGTGGGGGGAGGCGAGAGTAGAGTAGGGAAGGAGGAAGAGGTGGGGGAGAAGGGCCTTTCATTTGTTGTGGTTGCTGCTGTAGTAGTTGCTGTTGTTGTTGTTGTTGTTGTACTTGTTTGGAGTGTTTATCATTAACGCGTCGCATATTATTGTTATTATTATTGTTGTTGCTGTTGTTGTTGTTGTTGGTGTCGTGCTTTGCATATGCGAGGCATAACTCGAAAACTACTTGAAGAGCAGCGTATACAATAAAACAGAGCAGAGCAGAGCAGAGCAGAGCAGAGCAGAAAGAGCGAAGGAGATAGAAAGAGAGCAAGCGAAGGCGTTGATGAGGACAGAGAGGGGGGAGGAGAGAACAGCAGACGAAGACAAATAACAAATAATCTGATAACTCGTTTTGTACCTGAAGACAGAGCAGTGTAGAGCGAGAGAGGGAGAGGGAGAGGGAGAGACCCCCAGCACCAGCAAAGGGAAAGTCTCCAATGGAAGACGAAGAAGAAGAAGCAGAGGCTGATTCTTGAGACTTGGACTGCGACTGAGACTGAGGTTCAGGTTGAGGTTGAGGTTGAGGCCGTGGCAGTGCCCTAAAGTCTGCGCTGCATAGTGTGTATGTGTGTGTGTGTGTTGGTGTATGCAACAGGCTGGCAAGTGCTTATCCAAGTGGCTGTGGCAATCCTTTAGCCAGTTGCAGTTGTTGTTGTTGCGCTTAAGTGGAACGTGGTTTGCATTGTGCGCGCTGTCAAAATGACGCTCGTCGAGGTTCGAGGCTCGACTTTGCAGCAGCAACAACAACAGCGCATGCGCAACGTGTGTCTGTGTGTGTGTTGCTGTTGTGGTTATGGCAGACTCTTGTAGTCTTTGGCTAGTGGCACCGTCATCGACTGCGGCTCTGTTGCTGTTGCTGCCCCTTCTACTTCTACTTCTGTCACTGTCTCTCTGCCTCTGCCTCTTGTCTCTGCTGCCTCAGGCTGTGGCTCTGTTTCTGGCGCGCGATAATAATCTCGACTGCGGGGCCGCGCGTTCTGCTTTTTTTTTTCACTCTTCACTGTTTTTGTTGTTGTTGGTCGCTGTCTCAGCCACAGCTGCGCGTCAGGCGTATTTCGGTAGCTGCTGCGTAAATTATCTGCATGCGGACGTACGGCTGGACAGGTAAACACACTCCACACACACTCTACTCTCCACACACTCCATACACTACAAACACAACACACACACTCGCACTCACACTCACACTTCGTTTCGAGAGACAATCGACTCACGCGTCTGCGTGTTTATTAGAGGCCCCTCATGAGAGGCCGTGACAAATACGCGAGACTCAACCTGAGCACTTTTCGAAATACTATAAAATACAATACAATACGCATGATCTACTTTTACTACTACGCACACGCATTGAACCGAGAGTATTAGCTCCTAGTAACCGCTTATCTACGACAATAATGTAGCTCAATATATATTCAATTGGTTTACAAACTCAGTTTTGACTAGTTGTCTTTCAATAAAAAAGCTTTTCTTATTGGTGTTTTTCACTTTGTAGTATATAATTTACAAAGACTTCATTAATTTATATTAGTTAATAGAAAAGTATGCAACGTTACAACATTTATAATCAATTTTCATGCATTATGTATATACTAAGTACTAAAGATAGTATTTTTGTATACCGAAAATTTATGCATTTCTTTATTTAACATACAATTAATAAAATATGCAACGTTTGAACATTCGAAGTGAATTTTCACCCATTACGAATATACTAAATACTATAGATAGTATTTTTGTAATATACCAAAAATGTATGTAATTATTTATTTTGCATACAATTAATAGAATGGAAAAGTATGCAGTTTCAACATTTGTAGAGAATTTTCACACATTATGTATATACTAAATACTTAAGATAGTATTTTAATATACCAAAAATGTATCCATTTAATAGTTTTGCATACAATTAATAAAATGAAAATGTGTACAGTTTCAACATTTGTAGAGAATTTTTACCCTTTATGTATATACTAAATACTTAAGATAGTATTTTATTATACCAAAAATGTATCCATTTAATAGGTTTGCATATAATTAAGAAAGTGTTGGCCACTATAGTCTTCGATTATGCCTGAAATTTATTATTAAAAGTTCCCAAATTCTCACTTTTTTCTTCGCTTCATATTTATTTAAATATATTGAAAATCTTTTAGTCAGCACACAGAGCTCCAAACTTTTTTTAGGCTGCAGCTTGATGTGCTGGTGTGGATAACAACCGTCGAGTGTTTTTATAGGCTACCTTTAGCTGTGGGTTAAATGACAACACTGTGAGAAAAACTATAGTATGTCAATATTAGTGAATATCTGATATTTAGCAAAGACTTAGTTCTTAACCTAAGAAGTTATTCTAAAATACAAAACTGTCTTTTGAATGAAGGTGTTATGTCAATTTAAGTCATTAACTTGAATGGGAATGGGAACAAATTTATGGTCTTTATGGTTTTACAGTATGACAATGATTGATGTTTGCTTCAAATATCCTTATAGTAAGCCTTCGTAAATCAGTCTATAGCTTAGTACATCATAAGAAGTTTACTTACCAGAATAAATTAGAATCATAATCATAATCACCATAAATGGTGAACAATTTTGGATTTAACTTTTACCTATTTTTATAGATTTTGAATATTTTTAATAAGCATTTTTCATCTCCGCAAAAGAAGTTAGAAATTTTGTATTTTTTTTACCCTATTTTTAAAGATTTTTAATATTTTGAATGAGCATTTTTAATCTCCGCAAATAGCTACTCTCGATCAGTATAGTTAAGATTATGTCTGGGAACAACATTTAAGATTTTTTTTTTTTGGATTTTTATACCTCTTTTTTCTGCAAGTGTGCGACAGCGATTGCTGCTCATTTGTCTGGACCGGCTCAGACGCAAGCTTTGCGCACTTCTGGAGCACTTCAGCTGCCAAAAGGTCCCCAAGGGAGTGAAGATGCGGTTGCTGCTGCTGCTGGGGCATTGTTGTTCCACTGTTGTTGACGAACCGTTGTGCGTAGGGAAAGCAGCGTCCCTCCACAGCTTGATGATCAGCTCAAGCATCTTTTACTGCTCTTGTTGTAGACATGTGCAAAAGGATCTCAGTATGTGTGTGTGTGGATTGTTGGACGGGATTGCCCTGCCCTGCTCTGCCCTGTGCTCTTTCTTGGCCGCGTGTCGTTGTCGTGATCATGCTGGCTACTGCAGCTCTCCCCTTTTGTGCCTTCCCTCGCTCGCTCCTTGCTCCAACTGGTCCACTCCTTGCTCTGCTGGCGTTGTTAGTGGTTGTTAAACAAGCGAAACGTTGTGCCCGATAATGATCTACATGGGGAACTGAGCCGCAGTTTAGCGTAGTGCGAACAGATGGTGCAAAAAACAAAACTGCACAACAACTTACACACAAAACCGAAAAAAAAACAGAAATAAATAAAGTTTCACCACAGCACGAACTGAAACTGAAAATCCTGAAGCAAAGCAAAGTTCCTTGGCATTGAGGAGACGTTATTTTTTTTTTTTTTTTTTTTTTTTGGACTGGGATTCCACAGAACCGCATCGAATTGAACAGCACGTCTGACACCCGCCCGCTGTGCGACTCAAGTGCGTGTCCTTCCAACCAAACAAAACACAACAATCGAACACTAGAATTGGAGTTGGAGTCGGAGTTGCTGTTGTTGCTGTTGTGTTGAGGAGAAAATGAAGACAACGTGTAGTAGCGACGTTGGCAATCATCAATCACAGAAGAAAGGAGCAAAAACTTCACGCCATTCACTAAAATTCTGCGTATCCTGGCGTGCCTTATCACGCAATGAATGCCGAGGTTCTGTCCTCCTAGTCCTAGTCAGTCCTGGACTATACATAAAAGTCATTAAAGATGCGCGCAGCCATTTGAATGTCGAGCCGAAACCTAAAAGGAACGACCCTCTTGAGTTTAACAATGAAGATGAAGATGTGAAAATGCACGCTTTCCCTGATTGCCTGCTTACGCACGTAGACACCGAGACACCCAGACAGACTCATAAAACATCACGTAAATCCAATCACGCTGGCAGGACGAGGCAGGGACAGGGACAGAGACAGAGGTTGAGGTGCAGGCGCAGGCGCATAGACCAAACGACGCCGTTCTATTCATTCGCTATTGTCCTTTCTCAAGTGGCCCGACCCGCCCCCGTTGTGTCTAAATGATTTCCTGGAAAGCCCAAAAACCTTAACACTGATCTGTCTCTCGCTCTTCTCTTCGCTCCCTTTTTGCAGGTGATTGATATTGATCCCTTTTGGCTGCCCACAACCGAGGAGGAACTGATGCATTTCGGCGAGAAGGCCGACTCCGCAAACAGGGCCAAGGTCTACATGGACAGTGTGCGACGACGCAAGGGACTCTTCGTGGACGAACAGGTGGTGGAGCATGCCGAGAAACAGCGCACGCTCTCCAAGAACAAGTAAACTGGCAACTGGTGAGTGTTTTAAAAAGTAAAATATATCTCTGTCTTTTATTTATAATAGCAGTAGCTAGGTTGTGATGTAAAAACAAGATTTCATTTGGCCTCCTGTTCCGTCTTTTTGGATAGACTATCCCGATGTCTGTCCGTTGAGACAGTTTCGCTAATAAGTCCGCTGTCGTTCTCCTCCACATTTGGCACAGCCAACGAGTTTCGGCCCAACACAATGTGAATGCAACTAAAGAAGGATCGAGTGAGGATTAAGTTAGTCTCTTTTCGCCTTTTAAGTCAACCCCCAGTACTTACAGCACTAGCAAAAAGACTGCCATTTGGGTGCCAATGGTCAGTAGATAGATGCCACCGCCGTGACTAGTTTCGAGCGTGGCGACATAGATTTGAGAGTAGCAAACGCCGCTGATGAAGGGCACCGCATTGTCACAGACCGAGAGCAAGGCAAAGACCTTGCCACGTTCTGATTGGGGCACAATCTTCGACGTCATCGAACGTATCATGGGACCAACAATAGGACCCAAACTGCAGACCGCGCCACCCACATAGAACAGCGTTGGACCCATTGCAAAGTAGTAGAACAGTCGGGCAAGCGCATGTGCCCAGGTGCCAATAAAGATGATGGTCTATGCAGCAGAATAGAGTTAGGAAAAACAAGGGATGCTAGATAGGGAATACTTACTGTGTCGCGCCAGCCGAGGAGTTTGTTCATCACGGGCACAGCCAGCAGCATCATGACGACAAAGGCCGTTGACTTAAACGTCTTGAAGGTACTGTAGGAACTGACCTGCCAGCCGAACTTGCCGAATGTGTAAAGATACATGTAGCTTCCCTCATCGCGTTGGAACGTGTAGAGTGCCATACTGATGAGCAGGATATACAGGAAGCTGCGTCTGTGGCCCATGCGTGGCTTGAACAACACTGCAAACGAATCCTTAATGTGCTGCTTGTCAAAGAAGTCTGCCCAGAAGCCACAGCAACCCAACTCCCTCAACGAACGTTGATTGGGAGTCGTTTGCCACTAGATAGAAAGATTAAAAGGGATTTGAACATAATCCCGTTGACAAATCTAGCGAAAGTTGTCCTCACCTTCAGGGCAAACAATGTGTAGACAATCGCCAGGAACAATAAAGTTGCGTTGACCGCAAACATGTCCGCATAGGACTGATTGAAGACATTGTAGAACAGATAGGAGCCCAAGGCTACGCCTGTGGGCATGGCACTCAGATAAACCACATCCAATATGGTCACCCTAATTGTGCGATTATTCAGCGTTGTGATGTCCGATATGTACGCAAAGCAGCTTGCAAATATGGCCACATCGGCGCCCGTCAACGCCGATGGCAGCGTGGCTGTATAGATGACATTCTCCACCGGCCAGTTTGTCATCTTGGCATTCACTACTACCATCGCGGAGTAGATGAACTTACCCACCAGCCCCATGAGCAGCGGCAGCTTGCGACCGCGTCTATCCGAAAAGGAGCCCAGAAAGAGAGCTAGGAATATGGGAAAGATGTGCGCTGCAATGTTCTCCCACTGGTGGAACCAGGCCGTTGTCTCCAGCACCTTCTTCTTGTACTCCTCGTTCTCTGCATTATTGATGTTGTCACAGATCTCGGCGGAGAAATTTCTGTTCACCAGGCACGCCTTCTGCACAAAGAAGTTCTGCTCAACCACCGAGGTGATCATGAAGGCGAACATGTACAGAAACATCGTGGGCTCCACAGAGGTGGCGGTGACGGCGTCCCACAGCCATTCGCCGAAGCTGCGTCGTTGGCTTTCAATGGCAATAATATTGCTGCTGGCAGCACTGCTGCCAATGCTTGTGCGCCGAGCATTTTGCGTGCCCTCCTGAAAGTATGCAATGATTTTGTGTCAGTTTTTGGAAGTTGTGAGAGCGCAAGACCGCATGCGAGCCAATCGACGCCATAGCAGTAGGGCATGCACACGAAGAGAGAGCGGGAGCGACACCAAAGCACAGCTTACCAGGCCAGCGAATCAGGCGCAGTGTTTGTTCTGTTCGCCCTGATATTGAAAACAAAACGAGAGAGTGACAAACAAGAGAGAGGAAGCGCGAGAGGGCTTTGCAGAAGGTAAAAGCTTTTATAGCAGGGCAAGCAAGCAAAGCTCGCAAGCACGTTGCGTCGTCGAGAACAATTTGCCGTCAGCATTTGTTGCCGTTGTCTATTCTCAGTTTCGTCATTCGATGCTAATCATTCATCTTTATTATTATTATGAAGAATTCGATTATATTTAAAGCATGGTGTATGTTTTGTTATTATGAAAACATTAGTGCGATAAGCATTTCCAATAGCAGTACGAGGCGCTTGTATAAATACAAACAAATTTTGAATGTGAGTGTGTGCACGCGTGTGTATGAATGAGTATTAAATTTCTTTATTTCGTGCATAAGTCAAGCTTGAATTCCGAATTTCCAATCTACATATGAATTTATTTATTGATAAAAAATAGCAAATGCTGCATACCATACGGCCTCTCTATACAGATGTTGTGCTAGGTTTTGTAGTTGTGGTTATAGTTGTACTTGTACTTGTTGTTGTTTCTTGTTGATGTTGAGGTAGACGATGTTGTTGTTGTTGTTGCAGCTGCTGCTCAACTCGCAGTCATACGAAGTACTTTCGCGCAAGCCGATACCGATACCAAAAATAACTGCAAACACTGTGAACACTTTTCCATGACGCTTGAGATTCAGTTGATTTCGATGATTCGTGCTCATTCACTTTTAAACATGTGGTCAGCCACACACTCACAATTCACATTTTCTATTCACTACAATTTAGTGACACTTCTTTAGTTACATCAAACGCAAACAATAACAAACAAAAGAAAAAAGGAAAAAAAAAGCGAAAAAAAAAACAAGTCTGCCGCTTAAAAGCACTCACCTCGGTTACGCTCATTTCGCTTGTGCGCTTTGCGGCGTCGCTGCGTTCGCTCTGTTTGCACTCGCTTTATTGCTCTCGGTCTCTCTCCCTCTCTCGCAGTCTAAGTCAATAGACAGATGGGTTTTGCGGAAGTTCAGCGGGTCACGTTGTTTTTGGACGCGTTGAAGCTTTTGCCGCTCTCAGCAGTTTAAAAGCTTTTATTTTACGTTACAATTTGAATTTCTCTCGTTTTTTGTGTGGTTGCAAGTTTTAGTTCCCTTTTCCCCTGTGTGGAAGGTTTATCTATTTAGTCGGGATGGTTTATTGTTTAGGCAAGTCAACTTTTTTGTGTGCCTCTAATTGCTGTGCAGTAATATGAGTTTATGGGGCTCGTGTTAAGTTTTTTATAACCAATTTTCCTTATCAAGAGTTAAGGTATTTAGCGTTAGCGTTAACGCTTAGCCAAGTGTTATCCGCTAGGTCAAGTCAGCGTCTCGTCGCCGATAAGAAGCGAACTTCAGCCAATTGGGCAGACAAAAGAAGTTAAAAGTTTGGTAAACGAAAATAGTAATCGTATATATATGACACGATAACTGTTGCTTGGCATCGGACAGTGATTTTAATGCGACTACAATTATACTCCTAATCATTTGGCAGTTAGTTAAAGGGTTATAAATAATTTGGCATTGCTTGCATTTTGCAATCTTTATTACTCGAGTTTTCCCCAAGTTATATAAGATGGTATCAAGTGATGATTTGTACACGCTTCTTCAATTATCACGATTATATCAATTAATCGACATTCAGATAGCAAGCAAAGGCACTCTATCTATCTGTTAACTCATCGGACTGTCTCGAATTACGTATCAAAGACAATAAATGTTAATATTCCATTTTTTACTGCACCAACAAACCTTTTTGCGGTTTTTCAGAAAATAGCGACACTCGTTTGTTCACAAATTAATTTAAATTCCTTTAAAAAAAATATTTAAACAAATTGCACTTTTTCGTGATGAACGCCAGTTGGAATCGTTAGCACTTCGCGCGATATTACCAACCCCCCAAAGCGCGATCTCGGATGTATTGTATTTATATTCGACTCCCGTCCACGAACCGCGCTGTTTAATCGTGCTCATGCAACTGGCGTCTGCCGGTGATAGCTCATTGTTCTTATACCATTCTTATCAGGTATATTGACTCTGCTTTATTAACTGAGTGTGATATCAACAGAGACGCTTTTGGTGTTTATACACAAAAGTTGTAGAACTTCGTATAGAGTCGGACTCATTTGATTACTTCATTTTCTTGATACCCATCATAAATTGCAACTTATCTTTGTATCTTATTTAGCAAATTTTGCATTTTCTTTTATTTTCAGAGTCTAAAGATACGAAACATTGTATTGTTGATGCTCGACACTGACTGTTAATCTTGATGAATGAGATGATTTACAATTGTCATTCCTGGCATTACACATTATTTGTGGAAACAAAATGTAATAAAATGTTAGTGAATAATAAAATATTTTTCTACCAACAGAAATAAGAAGTGCATTCTTTTAAGTGTAGTATTTATATTATATTTCATCGTTCGCATAGTAGTATTTTAATCAATTGCATACTTTTGGGGGTGTGCAGGAATAACTAAAATGTTGTATACTTTCGTGCGCAAGTATGAAATATTTACGCATTATTTCACAGCTCAATAGAATAGGTAAACTTCATAAATTTGATTAAATTCTATATTTGTGTAGTAAATGGTGTATGAAATTTATGTAAATTGTTTATTAGCGTTAATGTAGAAAGCATAACGCACATTTTCAGGTTACTTTCAATATTTGAGTTGGACATTTAAAAGTGTAGCATACTTTTTGGCTGCAGCTGATAACATTTTGGGTTTATTTTGGACTGTCAAGCAGTTTTGAATTTTACACATTTATATTTTCGGTTTCATTTAAAGACCTCACTTGTCATCTTTATGTGTTGAGTTGTGCACAAAAATTTAAAGGGTTTTTATTTTTACTACCAAACGCAATGCGAAAATGCTGAGCAAAACACACAAGAGAAAAAGTCAAAGCCATTGACGTTGGCTTTCCCGTTGCGGTAGATTCCCGTTGCTGCTTGGCTGCTTTACTGGATGCGGCTTGGAGGGCTTCCCTCTGGGCTGGAATCAGCAGCAGCGGCGGCGGCGGCATAAGGTAATTTGAAACGAAGCTTAGGTTGCCAACTACTTCTACACATAAACGCTGAGCGTATGACCAGCTGAAGATTCAACTGCGACTTCTGTGTGAGAGCCACCCGAAAAGAGGCGTCAGACAAAGCCTCTACAGGTCGCTGTCACTGTCACTCAGGCAAACTACTGTTGCCTCAGTTGACATCGAGCTGCCGAACGCGTCGGTTGCGTGTTGATTAAAACTACTTAGAATGTCGGATACAGATAGTCGACAACTGCTGAGCGATATGGCAGACGTGCTGCCGCATGATCAGCACGAGCTGCAGCTCGTCTCGGTTGGTGGTGGCAGTGGCAGTGATTTGCCCAGTGTGGACACCACCCCGAAGCTATCGAAGCGCAACAGCTCGGAGCGCAGTCTCCCGCTGCGCAGCTACAACAAATGGGCGCCCACGGAACACGGGGCAACGTTGGTCTGGCGTGATCTTTGTGTGTACACCAATGTGGGATCGGGCAGCAAGATGAAGCGGATTATCAATAATTCAACGGGAGCTGTGCAGCCGGGTTCACTCATGGCTCTAATGGGCGCAAGGTAAGGCCGGGTTAAGTCAACTATAACGAGAAATCGATATGACCAAGTGTTGTTGGCTAAGAAAAAACAAGTCTGGCTAGTTTAGAACCATAAATTCCCGTGATATCTGGGTTGGCATTGTATCATAACATACTCCACTGAGAGATGCTCTTATCACTTACGCTGATAAGGCAGCTGGGGTGCAAATAAGACGAAGTAGGTCTTTTATAGTCTATCTAATTGTGGATAACTTATGTACTATTCTCAGTGGATCCGGTAAAACGACGCTAATGTCAACGCTCGCCTATCGCCAGCCAGGTAAGTGTGAGATGCTGTCGTTGCTTATCTTATCAGCAAACTAATTCAAGTTATCTCATCATCATCATCTACTACTTGGATAACTATAACACAACACGCTTTAGCTGGCACTGTGGTTCAAGGTGATATACTGATCAATGGACGTCGCGTTGGACCCTTCATGCATCGCATCAGTGGCTATGTGTACCAAGACGATCTCTTCATTGGCGCGCTCACTGTGCTCGAGCACCTCAATTTTATGGTGAGTAGCTAGAGCAACAAAAGATTTCTATGTTTAACTCGTTTATTCTTTTAGGCCAATCTTCGCCTGGATCGTCGTGTGTCCAGCGAGGAACGTCGTCTCATCATTAAGGATCTTCTGGAGCGCACAGGATTGCTGTCGGCTTCCTCCACTCGCATTGGCAGCGGCGATGACAAGAAGGTGCTCTCGGGTGGGGAGCGAAAGCGTCTCGCCTTTGCCGTGGAGCTGCTCAACAATCCGGTGATTCTTTTCTGCGATGAGCCCACCACGGGTCTGGACTCCTATAGTGCTCAGCAGTTGGTGGCCACTCTGCATGAGCTGGCCCAGAAAGGCACCACTATATTGTGCACAATTCATCAGGTAAGTTGAAAACTACTTTTTTTTTTATATTGGTTAACGATGAAGTTGTAGTAGATTCTTGAAAATTAATATAACTGCCAAAGTGAAGTATCTTCATAAAAATATATTGACAATCTTACTCTTACTTCAAAGTGGAGTATTTTTAATAGAACTTGTACAGTTTGTATACATCAGAACTACGATTATATCTTAGACACTCTTACCTTAGAACTGTATGCAAAACGAGTTCCTAGAGTGCATTGATTAGCCTGAATAACTTTCGTGATATACGCATATCTTAAAATCAATTTCTGACTATCAGTGCGTTGATCTCACTCACAATAAAAGCTAGAATCATCAAAAATGTGCGGGGGTCGCAAAATGTTAAGTATAAGTGCCTTTCCTTCACCTATCTTATAAATACGGGAAGCCTTTACCTTTGCATGTATAAGTTATTACTTAATTATATGAGACAATTTTCACATTCTTACATAACTCTAGACTTAATTGCTCTTACAGTTCAACATACCGTTTTAAAATAGTCTTAAAATTTTTTCAAATTTCCTTACCTTTTTTGCAAATGTGTATATCAAAGCTAATTTGCATAACCAAAAAGTGTTTAACTTTTTGTTTCACATAATGTTGAGATATTGTATTCATGTAAATTTTTCAATAATTGATCTACAAATACAGTAGAAGATGTATGTAACTTAGAAAGCATAAACCAAGTGTCTGATTTATCGACATTCATTAAAATATATATCTAAAAGTGTATATAACATTAAACAAAATATTTACTAAATCTTTGATACTTCAACCTACAAGCTGCAACTATTATATTCTATATTTCCTTCCTTTTAGCCAAGCTCGCAGCTCTTTGACAACTTCAACAATGTCATGCTGTTGGCAGATGGTCGCGTGGCCTTCACAGGCTCTCCACAGCACGCGTTGAGCTTCTTTGCCGATCATGGCTATTACTGCCCGGAGGCCTACAATCCGGCGGACTTTCTGATTGGCGTGTTGGCCACAGATCCCGGCTACGAGCAAGCTTCGCAGCGTTCGGCACAGCATTTGTGCGATCAATTTGCGGTCAGTTCGGCGGCCAAGCAGCGCGATATGCTGGTTAACCTCGAGATACACATGGCGCAATCGGGCAACTTTCCCTTTGACACTGAACTCGATGCTTTCCGCGGTGTTGCCTGGTACAAACGCTTCCATGTGGTCTGGCTGAGGGCAACGCTAACGCTGCTCAGAGATCCCACCATTCAGTGGATGCGTTTTGCACAGAAGATGGCGATGGCTTTCATCATTGGCGCCTGCTTTGCGGGCACCACGGAACTCACCCAACTCGGTGTGCAGGCTGTGCAGGTGAAGTTGAAAGTAGTTTTCTCATATGAATCGACTATTTACCATTTTGGCAATGCAGGGCACGCTCTTCATCATGATATCGGAGAACACGTACCATCCCATGTACTCGGTGCTCAATGTGTTTCCTCAGGGCTTTCCACTGTTCATGCGTGAGACGCGCTCCGGCTTATACAGTCCGGCTCATTACTATGTGGCAAACATTTTGGCAATGGTGAGTAGCGAGATTTGTTGCTTTGAATGTCTGGAATTACTTATGGGTAGTCTGCGGATTTTGAAGATCCGTTATATTGAAATACGAGTTGAAAGACGTGTAATCAATTTCAATCAATTTGTAATCAATTCTAAATACTTAGCTGCTAAAAAATTCGATTCGAGGTCGACTTATTAGAATGTTTTGCATATGTTTATCATATATACTGCATTTGAAGGATTAAGTTAGATGAGTTAAGGGAGATTCGACACATGAATTGCAAAAGATATAAACACTATAGTTTAAAAAGTTGTAATAAATACTTATAGTTTTACTTAATACATAATATTCGATTGAAGGTCTACTTATTAGGATCTCACTCAAATTTTGTTCATATGGTAAGATGAATTAAAAGTAATACGTTTAATTAAAACATGACTTGAATGAGATAAACATACTATATCATACTTCATGCTATATACGCAAAGTCAGTTCATGAAAAATATGATTGGACATTGGAATGTTATCTTTTCTTTATATAGTACTTACCTTCAGCATATGATTTAATGTACTTTTTAATTATTTAGTACAATTATAATGCTGTAGTAATAGCAATACTATAATTTTATAGTAGAATACTAAATTTATATTCATATATATATTATAATACCCACTACCTATAGGGTATTATAGTATAACTTTGTGCATTCATGTATGTAAGGCAAAAGCTTTGTTGAACATATTTTGTATTCTTTGGTATATTTTGTATATAATAGTATATCGATATACCAAATATAGTCTTCGGTATATTTTAGTATATTTTATATAGTATAATTTAAATGTAATATGTAGTATATCGATATACTAAAAAAGGCTGTTTTATATTTTAGTATTTCATCAATATCAATCGCATTGTTTTGCTTTCATTAATGGATAAAAGTCGAGCACACTATTGATTAAGTAGTTCATTTAATAATTTTATATTTATTTGTCCGACCTCTGTAAAAAGATTAATAGCGATAGAAACATTAAAGGTTGTGCCTATATTTTGTATGAAAGATAATTTATGCGACGGTTTTATTAAAATATGTAACGACTATCTTAGAGTCGTACACACTTGAATGTTACTTATTTTACGTGTTTACCTAAATGTCTGCTCTCTCTGTATTCCGCTCTCCAGTTGCCTGGCATGATTCTGGAGCCGCTGCTGTTCGTGGTCATCTGCTATTGGATCACGGGACTGCGTGCCACGTTGTATGCCTTTGGGATAACTGCGATTTGTGTGGTGCTCGTTATGAATGTGGCCACCGCATGTGGTTGCTTCTTCTCGACGGCCTTCAATTCGGTGCCCTTGGCCATGGCTTACTTGGTGCCCCTCGATTATATATTCATGATTACGTCTGGCATCTTTATCAAAATTAGGTGAGGCGCAGCTGCCACAACAGCAGAGCAATCATTGGTCTGACCCACAACACAAAATATTCACTACAATTTCCGTATGATTTCAGCTCGTTGCCATTGGCATTTTATTGGACGCAATTTCTATCGTGGATGCTCTATGCCAACGAAGCGATGACAATTGCCCAATGGTCCGGCGTGCAAAACATCAGTAAGTAGACGCAGTTCCCCTCTCTTCTTCTATTCTCACTCTTCTTCTAAAAAACTTTTCACTGCTTTGCAGCTTGCTTCCAGGAAAGTGCCGACTTGCCCTGCTTCCACACCGGGCAGGATGTGTTGGACAAGTACAGCTTCAATGAGGCGAATCTGCAGCGCAATCTCTTTGCCATACTTGGCCTCTACTTTGGCTTCCACCTGCTGGGCTATTATTTCCTTTGGCGACGCGCGCGCAAAATCTAAAAAAAAACAAAAACAATAGCTAACACACAATTACTCGTATTTATCCCTGTTTAGTCCTTGTTTAACCAACTGTTCTGTTTGCTTTGAGCAGCTGTAAATAAATTTATTACGAAATTTTGCAGAGATTTGTTGTATTTTTTGTTCATTTTTATTAACACATTTTGCAAACATTTGCGACACATTTAATAAACATTGAATTCAACCTTAACCTTAACCGAAACAGCAAACTACGAGTACTCGTACAATACATTATACAATAAATACATTTAACATTGTTTCTTTCACTTAAATTGACACAATTGTACTTCAATATACCATTTTACACATATATCATATCTCATATATATATATTTAGTCCTACGATAGCCGATCTAAATGGTAGAAAACTTAGTTAAATTATAGTAGTTAAATTCTGCGCTAGTCAAAGAGGTGTCGTAATAAAAGTTGCAGGCGTGTTCTCATTATCAATTTCGCCTAGCAATCGCCAAGTGCTTGAAACCGCCATAAAGTGTAGAAAATTATTTGAACTTAAACTTTGTTTTCGTATCTAAAACCGAAATTTGCGAAATTGCTTTTTAGAACACGCCTGCAAACAGTTGTCGAGTTTTCGAGTTATTCCAACTAAAACTAAGTTAACACAAATCACAAGTCCATAAAATAATCTATACATTTTAATTTTACAATAGAAATCACAGCAAGAATTGATTTTTTTTTGTGTTTTTTGGTTTTTGTTTCTTTGGTTTTGTTCCGTTGAAGTTATATCGTAATATATATATATAATATGTATGTATATTTGTTAAATACGCTTTGTTTAAACATTAAATTTAGTGTTGATTTCAGCAACATTGAGACGCATTCATCCACACACTCGCACACATACATTTTACATTTGATAATCGTTTTAACATACACATAAAGCATAATTAACAACTTTGCTTTTTAGTTGAATGTATTGTTTAAATAAATCTATTTTCATTTTTGTGCAAGCGGTTCCGAATTACACAATCAACTAATTTAGGAAAATTTAAAAAGTAAAATTGTTTCCTACTTTTCTGAAATACACAATCTTCTACATATGGAAGTCTAGATAAAATGTAGATTTGCACAATTGAAACGAAAGTGTAATTTGGAACAGCCTTTTTTGTGCAGGCTGTTCCGAGTTACACAATCAACTTATTTTGGGGAACTTGGGTAAAATGTAGATTTTCGCAATTGAATCGAAAGTGTAATTCGGAACAGCCTTTCGTCTGCTTTTGCTCTAAGAATTGACAGTTAGTTTCGATAAACTGTTTTATATTATTATTTTAGTTTCTTTGTAGTTAATATTTGCGTGTGCTTGTTCGACTTGGCATACCCTGTAATTGATTAATTTTCGCTTTTAAATTCAGTTTCTGTGCTACACTTTGCGTTGCTTTCTCTTTATGCAGTTTCGTCTCGTGTTGCCTTTAATGCTACATAGGAACCTTTGACCCGTTCCCTCGTGTCCCTCCCGCTTACAAGCTACATCAAAACTATCTTCGTATCTAGTGTGTGTTCAGTGGTTGTGTTGCTTGGTACCCAAAAATTGTGTGGTGCAAAATTGCTTTCGTACTTACTTTGCGTGTGATATGCAGTTCATGTTGAGGTTGAAATTAAATTCTACCCTGTACTCGCTCGCTACAAGTGTTAAAGGAACAACAAGGAACAACAATATATTGATGCTTAAATGCGAGATCATTTCAAGTGTGGGAAAAATACTGATTACTAGCTGGGCGCTCTCTTTCTCTCTTTCTGTTTATCCATTCTGTACATATTTACAAGAAGATTCTTAGCGCTTTACGTGCTCACATCCTGCAGCAATCCTGCGCGAGGACTATTCGCTGTGCCATTGCTGTTGCTGCCACTGCTGTTGCTGCTGATCAAGATCATGCTGCGACTGTTGGGCAGGACAAACACCTCGCTGGCCAACCCAATGGGACTCATCGATTGCGACGTCTTGATGGGACTTCGATTCGGTTCGAGGCTCGTAGTGCGTGGCTGCCAATCGCTTGTTGCAGTTGGCAACAACACCACAGCACTGCCATCGGCTGCTCCGCTGCTCTCCAACGTGCCAGGCGCCGTTTGAGTGGAGCTCTGGCTCTCATTAGACAGCAATCGTGTGGTTGTCGTGGTGCAACTCGCTGCCATGGTGGTCACTGAGCGTCGCTTGCGTTGTTGCTGCGAATAAGCCGCAGTTGTTGTCAACGTTTCGATCACATTGAAACTAACGATTGTGTCGCGTTTGCGCAGCGTTGTTGTCGCCGAGCTGCAGGTGGATGTGGAGACGAGTTCGCCACGTAGATTCTGCTGCTGCTTATTGCTCAAATCCGATAAACTTATGTTGTTCTTTAGCAGTATCTCGAGATTCTCAATCGAGTCCTTCAACGTGCTCTGTGTGATTTCCTCTTTGAGTTCGGTGACCAATGTTTTGGGTGGCGCTGTGGGCGTCACACAGTTCTCGGCATTCGCTGCATTTGAGTTCCTTAGCAAAGCAGGCAAAGCGCCAATGGTGACCACACTGGAACTGTTCGATATGCTGGGCGTGATACCCGTAGAGCTGCTGACCGTGGTGCCAAAGGATGATGAGATGTTGTGCTGTCTGCAGAGCGACTTGCGACGCTGCGCTGTCAAGTTTTGCATATTCGAGTTGAGATCGATGTCGTCCTCAATGTCATCGTCTTCATCAGGCGTCGGCACCGGAGTGGCAGCCACTGCCTCGATTTCCTTGGTCTCTGGCGGAGCTGTGGTCAATGGTAGACTCTTTGGTGGCTGCTGTTCCACAGCTGCAGCGATGGGAGCTGCGGCTTCGGTGGGCAATGGCGCTTTGCCTTTGAGAAAGTAGGTTATCATGGAGCCCTTGCCCTTGACATTGACGCTGCCGCGACAGGTGAGCTCGAAGCCGCGGCACTCGAGTATCTGCTGCATCTCCTGGGTCACCTGAATTGTGTGTGTGATGAAGTGAAAGTGTTGATTTCATTTGGGACAACAATTTGGAGTGTGAGGAAGGAAGGCGATAACATAAATTCAAAGTGACAAGTTCATTGGCATACACATAGACACAAAGCAATCCTCCCACACACACTCGCACAAATTCTCAGACAATCTGAGGGAAGACCTGACTCAATATTTCATGATAACACTCGGCTGCCTTTGCCTCTCATTCCTCTCTCGTCCCCTGTCGGATTGTCCCATACGCTTAATAATTTATTTCTTTTTGCAAATTTCGTGCGCTTTGCTTTTATCGGCAAATAAAATCAAATACGTGTGTGTCTGACTCACGCTTTGTCCGTGTGTGTTGAGCGTGGGTGCTTTAATGCCATGAAAGTTGTATGAGCAGCGTACGCGACGTATACGCAATATCTGTTGCCTGCTGCTCTTGCCGCTGGTCAACAATTGATTGGCGCTGCTTGTGACAACTTCTCGTTTTAATTTATTTAAAGCCAACAAGGCAAAAACTTGACAAATCCGTTTTTCGACTTACCTGTATGTGATCCACGAGTCCCGTCGAGTCCATCCGCGAAGCCACATTCACCGCGTTGCCCCAGATGTCGTACTGTGGCTTGCAGGCGCCAATCACACCAGCGACCACTGGGCCAATGTTGATGCCTGCATGACAGAGTAAAGAGTTGCGAGAGTTGTTTTTAACTTGGGTTTGAATACCGAAATGTCTCCCAAAATGTCAACAGCGCGCAAAGCAATAAATTACGCTTATTTTCAGTGTGTATTAAGTAAAGTCCTCAGTTTAAAAAATGTTACATAAAAGATTGGTGTTCTTACACAGATGTAGGAAAAAGTTTCTAGTTCAATCTAAATTTATAGTGATGTTGTTCAAGATAAAATTTAATCAATTTAGTTTTCAATTTTTAGTCTTAGTATTATTTTGAATTCTTTTTGTTATTCAATACTTTCCTCTATATACTTTTCTTAAAATTCTTTGCACCAAAATAAAAAATAATTAATTCTCTTATAATTATATATGAATTTAATGTTGGAAATCTAATAAAAAATAAATGTTTAAATATTTTTTAAAGGGAAAATACCATTGCTAAAGGAGAAGCAATGAATAAAAAATTAAAGGACGGGTGCTTTGGCTGACAATTTGGTATATTTTGCACTTTATGGTATTGATATACTACTATTTACAATATAGTAGTATATCAATATACCAAATATATCGTTTATATTTTAGTATTTTTTGGTATAATAATGTGGTATATCTTAAAATGAATAGTCTTAGTTGTTTTGGCTGACAATCTGGTATATTTTGAATGTTGTACTATACCAATATATCAAATATAGGTTATGGTATATTTTTTTTTAGTATATTAATTTGGTATATTTGAAAATTAATACGAATCAAATACAAGTAAATTTTTTATATTTTTGCAGTGTTATAATTTGGTATATTTTTAAAATGAATACCAATACATAGCCGTTGGCATAATTTTTGGTATGTTTGCGGTATATTAATTTGGTATATTTTAAAACACAATACTCGACTGTAGCTTTCTCATTTGTTTGTGATTGTTTTGAACTCCAATGATTGCACAAGATCAACCTTAAAGTAATCATGAAGTTCATGAGATTTTGTCTTTCGGCATAGCAAAATAATGCCTTGGCATATGATTTATTTCACTCTGAATGTCGCCTGCTTTCAATATTGCTGTTACTCACCTATGCGCATACGAAAGTTGTTGAAGGAATGCATGTTGACCTCCTCAATCTTGTCGAAGAGCTGCAGCGCATAGTCCGCCATGGCGGTGACATGACTGAAGTTCACCTGGTCGCAGGTGTTCACCGTCAGCCCCGAGGCAGCCATGTAAGTGGCGCCAGTGCTCTTGATTTTCTCAATGCAGCTGTGCGAGAGAGAGAGAGAGAGAGAGAGAGAGAGAGAGAGAGAGAGAGAGAGAGAGAGGGAGGAAAGAAATCATTGCATTAACAGAAAGATGGAAAGTGCTTGCAACCTTACCGGAAACGCTCTTCGCTGAGCAGCTCATCGAAATCGGCGATAATCTCGTTGAGCAGTCGCAGACACTCGACGCCCTCGTTGTTGCCCTCGAGTTCCACGTAGAACTCGGAGAAATTTGGTATGCTGGCAAACAGGATGCAGACCGAATCGCATTGCTCGTGGTACAGATCCTGTGAGAAAAGCAGTCAAATGTGTCAAATTCAATTAAATACAAAGACGCACGTTTCTCAGCTCATGTGATTTGCTTAAAAAAGTTGTTGTTGATTGCACACACACTTAATGTGGCAACTCGTAACTGTGTGTGTGTGTGTGAACCCGTTGAGCAGCGAAGCGTTGCAGGCCACAAGAAATAATCGGGCCAAAGGCGAAAAGGCCAATGGACATTTAAAGCCGCCAACGGCGACCTTGTCTTGAGCGCCTTTAGCATGCAAAATGCGTTTGCAAATCGCCCTCGCACTTAAGCTGTTATACTACACTACACACTGTTATATATACACTTGTATGTGTGTTATACTCACATCGAGGTGTTTTTCGCGGCTCAAAAAGTGCTCGGCAACATGCACTGGTAAAATGTTTTCGAGCAGTTTACGATTATAAGCCTGTAGATGCTCCATATCCTCTTTCTCCTCTGCAAATCATCACGGAAAAAATACAAGAAGAGCATCACGTTATACAGTTATCAAGTGTATCTGTGTGTGTGTGTGTGTGTGTGTGTATTTGGGTGTGTTCAAATAAAACGAGAACAACAAAACGCAGGCAAAACAAGCGCAGAGAGAATAAAAAACAGGAGCGTGAAATTGAAATATCAGTTTATCAGTTTACCGAAGCGTGAAGCGCACAGCAAAGAAGCGTACGGTACACAAAAAAACAAGTAGGTGTTTACTTTCAACAGGAAGTGCGCGACTAGCAGTTACTCTGTAAACACAACTTATTGTGTACTAACTTTAGATGTTTATCAAAATCAGTTCTAAACTGTTATTTTAATGATATCGCTTTCGATTCAGCAAGTTATCTTTCATTTTTGGTAACTTTAAGAAATATATAATAATAAAATAATACTACAAATGCTAAGATAATTCCATCTTCATCTTATTACGCATCCAATATATGTTAATTGCATAAATAAACTCCAACTTTAAAACAGTGTTTAATTATATTTAACTTAGTTTCACAATGTAGATAAGTGCTCTCTTTTTATCTTGACTCCCTTCTTTTGTCATTAAAACACTATCAATAACGGGACCTACATTATATTGCATATTCATTACAATAATAGTTCAATTTATAAGTTCAGTGTAGACTTGCAAATAATTTTTTTTTTTTGGTTTAAGAGATGTGACATATTAGTTGTAAGTATTTATATTTCTATTTCTATTTCTATTTCTATTTCTAATTCTATATCAATTGTGTTTTTTATTCAATTTCTATTTTCATTTCATTTCATTTTACCAACAATTAAATTTATTTTCACATCCGTTTATTATATTTATATTAAGCTAACGATTTATTCTTCTTTTCTGACTACTAAATCACAACTAAAAAATATACTTTTAGTAAAGAATAGTTTTATCAGATTATCTGTCTTAAGAACTACGAACTTTCTTTTGTTGTCAGCTTAATTTCCGCACTTCTTTGAATTCTATTGTCACTGATTTTAGCCAGCCTTACAACATGTTGTATAAGCCTGGACTAGTCTAACATATCCCACTTTAAGCACTTCCTGTGAGGCCAGAGAGTATCAAAAGAACAGAGCGCAAAAAAAGATGCGAAAAAGCGCTGCATAAGCTCAGGCGCCAGTCAAACATGAGTGCGATTGTTTGAGTGTATTAGTGAGTGCGAGTGTGTATGGAATATGAGTATGAGGACGAGTGTCAGCTGCTTGCGTGTGTGTGTGGGGGTGTATCTGTGTGTGTGTACTAATGAAAAGGCTTTGAATGGAGAAAAAGTGAACGGAAACGCAAGAGATGAGCAGCATTGCGTTGGATAAACGAATGTTGCCAGCGAGTGAATGGAGAAGCAGCACAAGTTGTTGAGTTGTTGTTGCTGTTGCTGTGAATTCCAGACAGACAGTGGGACAGACAGACAGACAGAGAGACTGTCAGAGTGCCAGTCAGGCAGTCAGTTAACGATACAACTTTGCAGCGCTTTAGCTAATTAGCTACCAAAAATAAATACAACAAAAAAAGTAATGAAAATTAAAACGAAAACGAAAATGTAGAAAAGTTTTTCGTGTGTGGCATTTGGAAATTGTGAATTAGAGACAGAAAGAGAGAGAGAGCTCACCCGTTGCCTGCAGCTTCCAGATGAAGTCCAGACGGTATGTGGCCTCGGTCTGATGGCTGTGGAAGATTAGGGCGAGCATAAATGCAAATAGGAAGATTGAATCAATTATGTAGCGCAGCAAGGCTTCCTCATTCCTGTGATGTGCAGCGCCAGTCGAAAGTCCCAAATGCAGTCAGACCCAGTTATTCCAGTCCATTAAAGTGTAATGCGGCATTGTGGCAAGAAAGAAGAGCAAAATTGGAGGGGAGGGGTAAAGATAAATGAAGCCAACGCCAAGTGCTAAATACAATTTTAATGCAGTTTGCGGCTGCCTGTAAATGCATTTACATTTGCAGCTGTGGCACGTGGCACGTGGCACAAACCTCGGGGAAAGGGGAAATCGAGGACGCTTCAAATTGCATTACATCGTAACTCGATTTCGCCTTGCGTTTTAGTTTGTTTCATTTGGGTTCTTTTCAGTACTTACGCCAAGTCGAGGCTCATTTCCCTGCTGCTTGCATACAAATAGCTGGAGCAGGCCATGTAACTGAATGCGGCAAGCAGCAAGAGGAGCAGCTTCAGCAGAATGCGCAGCACTTGGTACGTGGCACAGCACATCATCGAGAGCAGCGTGAGCAGCAGGAATGTCTGCGGATATGCAAGAAACAAGATGTTGCCACAAAAATGTGCAATAAACAGTGAGAGAACTACAGTCGAGTGTGCTCGACTGTGAAATACCCGCTACCCATTTTTACTAAGAGTAAAATATTTTGTGGTATTATTCTTACAATATACCAAATATATTCTGAAAAATACTGATTTACACTGAAGGCTTCATTTGGTTAACCGATTGACAAAAAACACCACAGTACAAAATATACAATTCTAAATAAGAGTAAAACATTTTGTGATGTTATTTTTAAAATATACCAAATAAATATACCGAAAAAATACTGAGTTACACCTGTAACACTGGGTATACCAATACTCTAATACGTTCATAATATACCAAAGAGTACAAAAATACTAGATTGTTAACCAAAGCAATCAAAACTTTATATTTGGTATATTTGATATACCGATACTCTATTGCGTTCATAATTTCCCAAAGAGCACAAAATTTACCAGATTATTAGTCAAAGCAATTAAGAGCCCACTGCATCAGCCTATTGTGCTATATAAAATTATGTCTTAAATAAAACCTTGTGGTATTATTATTAAAGTATACAAAGTTAATGTACCGAAAAAATACTAAAACACACTGAAGGCTGGATTTGGTACAACAATGCGTTATGTACTTAAAATTTACCAAATTAAACACCAAATACCAAAAAATACTAAAATAATCCGAAAGCTATATTTGGCATATCGATACACTATAACACTAAAAAATACTATTAAATCATATTTTGTACTATATACTGTCAACCAAAACAACAAAACTCCGATTGAAGGAGCCATTTGCAGCCATTTCAAATTGTTTCTTAAGTAACTTTTCAGTTTTTCTAAACTCATGATTCATAACAACTGTAGTTATGAATGCAAGTCTCAAAAATCTTGACTCTAGCATTAAAATTACGTCTGTTATTCGATTTTTTCGAGATCTACGTTTTATACGGACGGACGGTCAGACAGACAGACGGACATAACTATATTGTTTCAGCTGCTGATAGGAAATATATGATTAAGCCGGTCGGTGATGACTGTCTGTGACTGTTGAATATTGTTGCTGTACGCACAAAATTATAATACCCTTCTACTCTACAGGTAGCGAGTATAAAAAGCAAAGAGAAAGAGGTTAACTTACATTGTAGGCCAAGTAGAAATCACAGTCGGCAACCAGTTCGTGCAACTCCTGTTGCAACTGTGTGCTATTCAGTGGCAACCGGAGCCACTCCTCGTGCCGCAGTTCCAGCTGTCGTGACGATTCCTGCAACTTCAATTGACTGTTAATTAGCACACGATACTCTCAGTCGGCACTCTCAGCACTCATCAAATAAATTGCGGCCCAATGAATAGCGAATTGCGATCCCAAGTGCCCATTAAACAAGGCCCAAAAAGTTGACAACGTAATGTCAAAGAACCGCCAACGGTGCTTTGAACCCCGCAGACAAAGAGACAGACAGAGAGACAGAGATAGAGAGACATTGAGGCAGGCAGACTGTTGCCGCTGGGGCAGGTAACAAGTAGCACATAAATGGTGCACACTTCATGTATGAAACGTGGTTCGCATTTTTGCCTGGCCTTGTTGTTGTCTGGCCAACTTTAATGGAAAAACTTTTGTTTAGTCGCGTCCCGAACACAACAGCAACAACAACACTCTCAACAAGAGTGAGAGAGAGAGGGGAGAGGAGAGTGGGGCATGCAACACCCTCGCACAAATTTGTATTTTGAGCTACACAAAAATGGCAACAAAAAGAGAAAAAAATATGTAAAACGTAAATTTCATTTTTATTATTTTTAAGTTCCATTTTAGCCATGCCAAAAACTTTCAACTGATGGCCAACAAAATGGCAGCAGATACGCTGTGTGGCAAGGTGGCAAGGTTAAAGGGCACAAATTATGGTCTTATGAACACACAAAGACAAAAAAAGAGAGAGAAAGAGAGAGAGAAGTTGTCATTTCCAGGGGATTTGTCATTGTTTATGTTATTCCAGCTAAAAAGGCGCACATTACGAGCCACATTGCAAGCAACTGCCGCAAATTTGTCCCCATCTTGTTTCACTTACCATGGCCAGCAACGTGGTCAAAACAATCAGTCCAACCGTCGACAGGGCAAAGAACTGCGACCACGTCCGATTGCTGTGAATGTGACGTGAGAAGCGCTTCACCACGATGGGCAGCTGAAAACAAGAAAAGAACGTTTCAAGTTTATTTTAATTTGCAAGCCATGTATATAAATAAAGTGGGAGATCTTTTAAGTGGGCGACTTTTAGAGACCCTTGAGGTTGTTTTTTTAGCATTTGTTTTACTAAATGCGTGATTGGCTGATTCTTTATCGCTGATTTAAATTTAATCAATATACAAACTTGTTTTCTTACTAAATACTAACTTATAAATAATATTATTGCATGTATTTTAGACTTTTAAGTTTCCAGAATTCGCAAAATACTTCATTGTTACATAATTCATTGCTGACTTCAATTTGGTGAATAGATTTATTTATGAATATTTAAGGTCGAAGTTTATGTTCATCTCTGATTTTAATTTGATCAATACGTAAACAATTTTATTTATGAATTCTTAAAGCTGAACTTTGCTTAAAACAAAACTTTAGAAACTAACATTACAATATATAAGCATTAGCTAACATAGTTATGCGAGGAAAAAAATGCATAAAATTAATAACACTGTCTGCATGGCTTTTGGCTAATAAATATAGTTACAAATTAGTCGCTGAAAATTATGAATTGTTAAAGTTTGAGTTTCTTAAAACTTAATTTTAGCGACTAGCACCAAAATTTATAGCTTAAGCTAACATAGAAGTTCTAGGAAAGAAATCAACAAATAAATAATTTTGTTTAAATAGTTATAAATGTCTGATTAGTCGAAGTAGTAGCTACAGTTGTTAGCTTTGCTTTCAGACAATTACTTGAGATGTTTATTGTTCGTATATTTGGAAAATTGATAAACTACATGCAATTTGTAATTTCATAGAAATGTGAAAAAACATCAACGACTTGATTTCTCTTCATTATTATTCTCTTATTTATTTAGTTTATTAACTTATCTTATCAGCAAATAATGTTTCTCTTCAAATGCTTCAATTCAAAACTCAATTCAATTCAATTTGCTTAAACTTTCCCCATTTGCTTTACTCTATCTCCCATGCTTATTGTATCAGCTATATCAAGTATACGTATAGTGTGCAAATTGCTTTGCTTACCTGAACATTAATTTGATGGCAGGCAACCAAGAAGACCATCGAGCCCAAAAGCAGCAAGGCGCCAAAGGAGAGAACCAGACAGAGCGTGGAACTAAATATGAAGATGAAGATGAAAATGAAGATGAAAAGACAAATGTTAAAGCTAACTGCTCCATAAAGTCAGAGCTTATAAATAATGCATTAATGTGTGCCCATAACCCAGTTATCAGAGACAGCAAAGGACAAGCAGTAATAATATTAAATGTGAGAAGGAAAACTTACTTCTCAAAGACTGCAAAACGCATCACAGAAGTGCCCAACAAGACGAGCAGACTGCAATAGAAATAAACGCAGAGCATGCGATCCGGTTCGCTGGCGTACTTTATGATTGAAGTAGAGAATTAGTTTTATCACTGATGAGTTAAGAGTGTATTCTCTTACCTTACGCTCTAATGCTGCACTCTTAAAGCGCAGCAACAACGATTGACAATGTTCTGCACGCAGATGATCGATGCTGCGTGCATCGATGGCACGCATCAGATACTCGTTGACCTCATCCTCGGGATCCTTGGTGCTCTCCGCGCTATCTCCGAAACCAAATCTGCAAGGGATTGGAGTATAAATTAGAGGAAGAGAGAAAGAGTATGTGCTTCTTAGAGACTTACTTGGAGGTGTGTTTCTGTGCGGTGCCATGGCCCATCATGCGCAGCTCCTTCGAGATGTTGCCGTTGACTTGGAGACGATTGCGCGACTTTTTGTGCTAAAAAGAAAAACATGGATATTAATGATATAGATACACATACGCAAAAAGATATATATAAAGATAGATACAGAAAGTTAGTAGATACAAATAGATAGAAAGATAGATATAGATTGAAAGAAAGATAGATAGAGATATATAGAAAGATAGATACAGAAAATCACATCAAAATATATTTATAAAGATGATACTTGCTACGGACACCCAAATAAATAAACTTATAAAACTCTCCTCACTATCACCAACACTCCGTCATTACATTTAGTAATACAATCTCTAACCACTGAAAACTCTGTGAAGCTCAAGCACTTATACATATTTTAATAAAGATGAGTCCTTAACCACACCTTATCTCGCTCTCTCTTAAACATAACAATACTGATAAGTACACTACACACTACACAGATACAATTAAACATATGTATGTAAAAACAGATACAAACATGGCGGATAGATAAATAGTTAGTTAGATATGGAAGTTTCTCTGTCAGAATTGATCGCGTGCTACACCTATTAAAAAGTAGTGAAATTAAACATAAACTGAAACAATTATAAAAAAAAGTACAGATTATTATTTTAGCTTTGAATTATAACTTTATTTAGAGCTTCGCTTTACCTCCTGTTTTTCGTACGAAATCGCTCATTTTTTAAATTATCTTAAAACACAAACAAATTTCAAAATCATTCTCTAATTGAAGTGCTAATCAAGAGATAAGGTAAGATCCATATTTCTTCAAAATAAAAAAAATGTTTTCATGTATGTTTTTTTTAACTTTTTCGTCATATATATGTATAAAGGTTATACTCACTGGTCTGTAGATATCTCCCGGCACTATGAGATACGTTTCGATCTGATGATCCTTGAGATAGGAGTTGCGTTCGTTGCCCTTGCCCTCCTCCACCTCGTAGTCGCCATCCAAGCACTTGAGCGTCTCTTTGGTGATGTGCACGCGTCTATAAACGAAATGAAGAGCCATAAGGAATGGGGGGCAATAAGGCTGTATTTTAATGTGGATCTATCAAAAGGCAACATGTGGATGCCACGCGTATGAAAGGTGGAAGGGGGAAGTGGAAGTGGCAGGCACTGTTATTGTGGCCAGCCATTATGTCGCATTACATGCTCCACTTGCGGCAGCTGCCTCCGCAGGGGAGGCGTCTCGGTAAATACTTTTTAATGTTTTTCATGGCTGCGGCAGCTTAGTTCAGTGGCTTTATTAAATTGTCGTTTTGCCTGGCATCCCAGCAGGCAGCAGCCACGTGGCACTTGCTATGGGGCAGCAGCAAAAAAATGCAGTAGCAACAACAGCTGCAGTTGCTATCGCAGCCACAGCAGGAGGGAAGCAACAATAGATGCAACAAAGTGTGTGCCATGTTGTTGATTCTATTGATAATTACGTGGCGCTTTATTATGGATTGCCCGGGCTGTTGCACTTACTACTTGCCACTAGCTGGATGCTCCCAATTGCACATCCCACAGTTAACGAAGTTTTTGCATGCCTTCGTCGTCGTCTTCGTCTTGAGGCGTCCAAATTGCTGCTTATCAGGCAAGTGCAAGGCGCAAGTTTGCACTCGTTGTGTGTTGGGCCCAAGGGCCACTGCAGCTATTTGCTTTTAATTTCACTCAAGACAGGCTAACAAACGAGCTTGGTTGTCGTTGCCGTTGCCGTTGTCGCTTTGCTGACCCACATAAAACAAGCTGCAGGACTAAGTTGTGGCACATCAAGACACGACTCGACGACGACTCCGATACTCTGAGCTTATGCAGCTGAAACAAATTGCCAAAGTACTGCAGCCTCAAGTGTTGGCCATCCAGCCAGCCAGTTAACACGAAGGCGTTGGGGTGTGGCAGGCAACAACTCCATAATCGATTCAGCGATTGGGCAATGCAAAAGGGCCAGAGTCAAACTCAGTTCAGTTACCAATAACTCGGCATACCCTCGTCAACCACAATGGCTCCTCACACATCTGAGCACACATTGTGTGTGTGTGTGTGGTTAAAGTATGCAAATTTGTGCAACAACAACTGCAATAACAATTACAGCCATTACTGCTGTGGCTGCTTCTGCTTCTGCTTCTGTTGCTGCTATTATGTATGCCATTGGAAAACGCCTCAATGTAGCGACACTTGCCCAAGTGTTGAGAGTTGAAAGTTCCCTTCGAGTGCAGGCTGGCGGCAAACAGGAGCGGAATATACAATTGCCAGGGGCTCAAGGAAATAGAGTAGCTGCTTAGTTTGCTTAGTTTAACAAATTTGTAATGTAGGAGTTTTGCTAATGCAGCGGCAGTTGAAAAGAATAATGAACGCGAGAAAAATAAAAGTAGTGAGCGGATACACTGGAAATTTATAATATTATCTTGGGATACTGTAGAAAGCTTCTTCAAAGTTTATTTATGTATTTAGTTTGTAAGCTATTAAAACAAGTAAGAGTCGAGTCGCCATTATCTTAGAATTGAAGTCATGTTTAGATATATACTTATTTTTGAAATTTATATCTTCTAGATATAAAAATTGAAGTTCTTAAAGTGCAACGAATTTGCGTAAAATATAATTCTAAATAATACAAATTACATATAGTTTGTTTAGTTCCATTCTCTTATCTTTTAAATATGTAGGCTACAAAATGTTTTCTATTTCGTTTAGTACGTTTTATCCATTCTAAGACCCTTTTGACTTAAAGTGAACAAGGTTGATATGGCTCAATACGATGGCATGATGCTGAAATCTTTGTGAATGCCTATGAGCAGGGGTTCAAATTGAAATGCTTTTCCACCCATTTGCATTTAAATCTAGAATCTGTGCGTTCACAGCTGAGCTCACAAACACCTGCTGAGATGACTTGACGTTGTATTTCATCTAAGAGTTACAAATGCTTTCAATTATTATACGAACAATTCGTTTCGCATTCTGATGAAATAATGTTAAAATGAAATTACGTATACGAAATGTTGCTGAGCATGAACATTAATTTTACAATAAAATTACGTATACGTTATGTTGCTGAGTATAAAAAATAATTTTCAAATAAGAATAATATTACGTATACGCAATATTTGTGAATGTGAAAAGTAGTTTCAAAATAAAATATTACGCATACGCAATGAAAACTTAGCTTAAGATAATATTTCGTATACGCAATGTTGTAAAAAAAGTCAATGTAGAGATGTGAAATTAAAATTGTATACAAAACATTTTAATTTCTCTATTTATCAGTTATATCGAAATATATCAATTCAACGTGTACAATTTATAGGTTTACTAAAAAAATTGCATTGGAGCTTATTTCTCTTCAGTTGAATAGAATTTGTTGCTTAAGTAATACTTAATGAAATCTTTCATTAAACATTGAAATAGTTTGCAAAATTAAATTTTGCATATGAATAAAGTATTTGAAGCAAGTGCTAGAAAGAAGTTCGCTCCTGTTGGACATTTTTAAGCTGAAGAACTCTGTAAAACTGTGGTTTTGTGGCCCAATGCAAAAGTTGCCTTTAATTGCAGTAACACTCACTTGCACAAACACACACTCACACACGTAAACACACACTCACACATTCACTCACTTACTTGCTGAACGAAGGGCCTGTCAAAACGGAAATGAGACAAACTTGTCAGCGGCTTTTGCGGTTGGCGAACGAAGTAGAAGAACTTTGGCTTGGGTTGAGGATTGTGGGCTAACGATGGGTGATGGGCGTGGCACGCCGCCGCGATAAGAAGTGGAGTATGTACGGTTACTGCTGCTTACTGCCTTTCATTGCATACTTGTCGGGGGCGCATATCAAAGCGGGTCAAAAGCATAATTCTCAGCTGTCGTAAAGTAGCACACCGGCAACTCGAAGACCGAAAGACGCAGAACCAAAAGACCGAGAACTGACCACCATTCGAATAGCTGCTAACCGCAGAAAGCTAAAGCTGAGGCATTGTAAGGCGTCTCTGGCACAAACTGTCAGCCAAGCAAAATAATCAAGCGAAATGTGTTTTGAGGCAAAAACAAAGCATTAAGACAAAGCAATATGCTGCATGTTGTGAGTCGGTCGGTTTTTAGGGCCGGGATTAGGGCGGCTCAATTGGGGACAAAGCGCAAATCCCAAAAAGGGCTCAGCTTTGAAGTGGTTGCTGCCGCTGCAGCTCTTGTCAAACTTTGACAGACATTAAGTAATTAATAGCTATAGCTGAAAGTAAGTGAACTGTGCGATTTTGTCGCCTGTCATCGACTACGTAGAATCAATGCCATTAGCTCCACGCACACATAACATCAAGAATACTTACCCGGGAATGCCGCCGCTCTCCATGTGGTTAGCCAACGTTACATCGTTGGACCAGACATCGAACTGCCACTTGACCAGACCCAATACGCCGCAATGCACTCGTCCAGTGTGGATGCCCACTCGCATGTTCACATTCACGGCCATTACCTCTCGCACCAAACTGCAGAGCACAAAAGAGACCAAGAAAAGAAGAGAGTGCAAAAAAGGGTAAAAGGGAAAGCCGCACAATACACAAAAGCCACAACTGGCATTGTTCAATTGTGTGTTCTGTGTGTTGTACTCACGCTATGGCGTCTATCATATCGAGTCCCATTTCCACAGCACAGTGAGCATGATCCGGCCGAGGCTCCGGCAAACCGGAGACACAATAATAACAATCGCCGAGCAGCTTAATGCGCAAACAATGATGCTCCGCAGCCAATCGATCAAAGCTGCAAACCAAAGAACAACATGAAAAAAGGGTAACAGAAAAGTTGAACAATAAAATTCAATTTAATTGGCAATTTGTTAAATTTGAATTTAAAAAAGAAGTGCATGAACTCAAAGTACCAATTGCCATTCAAAGCATTCTAATTGAATGTTTACTATTTACGCTGAGCCACGCAAATAGTCAATATATCCGTTTCGTATACACAACAGTTTCATTCAATGTGAACCAATAAAGTGCCGGACAAACAAGCCAAAGGACATCGAGGCAGGAGTACATACTAAATGTTTGCACTGTTTGCTGCCCTGTTCCTGGCACCTAATCTAAGTCTAAGCTGAACCTGGCCTTTGGCCCACAGGTAACGTTGGCCAGGTTGGCCACGTTGCCAAGTTGCCAACTTGCCACTGCAATTAATTTGAGCTAGAAACAGTCACAGCGCCTCTGGTCAGTGTCAGCATCTTCATTTGTTCGACTCTTTGACATGACCAAAGGGGCAGCAAAACAACAACAGCATAAAAAAAACAAGTAAGAAAGTAAAAGTCAATTGTGCTCGACTATGAAGTACCCCGTATTACGAGTAACTGTAGAAAATGAATATACTGAACTAATATACAAAAAAAAAAAAAAAAAAAAAAATATATACTGAAACGCATATTTGTTATATCGATATACTAATACTTAAAAGCAAAAGTGTGTAGTATTGCGGTTAAAAATATATCGAATTTATATACTGGAAAAATAATGAAATGTACTGAAAGACCTATTTGGTTTAACGATTTACTAATACTTAAAAGCAAAAGTCTGCGATATTATCGTAAAAATATACTGAATATATACCGAATTGGGTATTTGGTATATTATTAACTAATAAAATTAACGTTAACATCAAAATTTCGTAAAAATATATTAAAAAAGTATTTCGAAAAAATACTTAAGTACTCCGAGTTCGGTATATATATGGTATATCGAAATACTGCAACATTCAATCTGCTTAAAACATACCAGATTATTAACCCAACAGCGGCAACTCATATTTTGACCAATAAAATAATTTCCTAAACAACTTTTCTCTATACCGAATATACTGAAATATACCGAATTGGGTATTTGGTATATTATTTACTAATAAAATCAACGTTAACATTAAAATTTCGTAAAAATATTTTAAAAAAGTATTCCGAAAAAATACTTAAATACTCAGAGTTTGGTATATATATGGTATATCGAGATATTGCAATATTCAATCTGCAAAAAATATTCCAGATTATTAACCCAATAGCTGCAACTCATATTTTGACCAATAAAACAATTCTACAATTTAAGGCAACTAAACTTTCAAGAATTTTTATGATCGTATGTACCAAAAACAAGTGCTGTCAAAAAAATGTTAAATATATCTATCAGACAGGCGGACATGGACAGCTATATGATATCACCCCAAAAACTATAATACCCTTCTAACTTTTGGGTAGTGGGTATAGAGACAAACAAACAATGTTCCAGACAGAGAGAGCGAGGCAATATCATTAAGTATGCCTCGACGACTCACCGTGCAAAGAGTTCGTTCAGCAGACGCACCAACTCCTCGGCCGTGCACTGATCCGAGAGGCTCGTGAAACCGCAAATGTCCGCAAAGAGAATGCTGCAAAAAAAACAAAGAAGTCGAAACGAAGTTGTGAGATGAAGTGCAAATATTACAGCTTGCGGTTGCCATTGTTCTTGGCATAGTTAACAACGGTTTTCGCCTGTTGTGTTGTGCTGTGTTGTGTTGTGTGGTTGGAATACTTGAATAAAAGTAAATTCGACTGGCTGCATTTAAATGTAAACTGAAATGCTTAAAGTCCCGAGCGCAACTTAAGCGGCTCAGCGCCAAATTTAATGCAGTCAAACAGGTGCGCCCCAAAGTATGCTTAATGTTGAGTAACTGCGTCTCTACATGTGTGTAAGTGACTGTGTGTGAGTGAGTGTAATTGTGTGTGTGACAGCTGGTTATGTGCAGTTGTTGGCTTGACATATATAAAAATTCATTGGACGGGTTACGCACACACGCAGAGCACGCGTCAGAGACAATTTATTGACTTTACATGCAAATAAATTTATACAGACGAAGAAGGAAGGCAAGAGAGATAGACAGAAGGGAGAAGTAGACAGAGGGAAAGGGGAGACAAACACTTACCTCACATTCTCGTGGCGCTGTATGTAAATCTTATGAAACTGCGTGTCACGTGGCTGGCCCGCAATATCGTCCTTCATCTCCATGGCAACATGTCGCGGCAGCACCGAGAGCAGCAGTCGCTCCTGCAAAACGTTAAAGGATAACGCACTCAGCACTCAGCAACACTCGATGGGGGAATAACTTTAAGGCGAGCCAAAGTGAACTGCCAAAAGGCGCTGGCAAATTATGCTATGCCAAATGCGTGACTGCTGTTTGTCCTTTGGCAGCTGGCAACAAGTCACCAGCCACGCCTCGTTGCCCCCTCCGCTTTGAGCGTGTTTGCACATTCATTTGCCTTGGCTTTGGCTTTTGCTTTGCTTTGAAGTTGCCTCCTTCTGCTTTGTGTTCATTCTCGAGCCGACTTTCACTTACCTGCTGCTGATTCTCGCGCTGTGTCCGCAGACGCGCCTCGATGCATTGTCGCGTCTCGATAAACGCCTTGCGTTGAGCCTTCTCCTTGGGCCAGTGTGTGTAGACGCCTGTTAGGTTGGCCAAGAGCAGAGCGATGCACGTGCACAGCAACTGGAATGACATTAATGGGCATTACATATCGATAACGTTGATAATAACACTATAAAAGCTTCGCTTCTCTTTCTCGATTTGATTCAATTTAGCGGCAATTTAATTTCATTTATTTATTTATGTTTCGCTTTATTTGCCAGCGTGAGTGGAATAAACGCATTTATTGTCCACCTCGATGGCGTGACCATTTAAAGCTGCTGCTGCTGCTGCCATAAAGGAAGTGAATTTGTGGCCCACACACACACACACACAAAGAAAACCTGTTGATAGATGTTGGCCACCCGCTTGATTTGTGGCCACAAACAAGTGCAGCAGCAAAGCTGCAGCTTATGATTTACCTCCTGCCAGCGCAGTGACATCTGTTCGCGTTGTCCTTCGAGTTGAAGCTCCTCGCTTACGTATTGTGTGTGCAGAGATGTGTACAAATGCGTGCCACTAAGCAGCATGCCACCGATGAGCGACTCACGCAAACGCAGCGGCAACATCGTATACGTCATGTAGATGAGCACAATACAGCAGGCGCTGCCATTGAATGATTTGCTGTGAAGAGAATGGAGTTAGAATTAAATTTAGCCAAGACAATCAATTTTGCCAGAGTCTAATTGTTTAACTGACAGCCGTTGCGTGGCATTGTTGTCAATCCCGCCAGCAATTAGCGTGGCATGATTAATTTCTGCTGCCAGAGCAGCAGCTGTTGATGTTTCCTTTCTTTCTCTTCAAAACTAACCTGGGTTGCATGGCATAGCTAACGGCTATTTCGATGGCCAGAAACGTGCCCAATATGACATAGGAGACAAGCACCAGAAAGATTTCGTTCATGGCCGGCTTGGAGAGTATGCAGAGTAGAACTGCAGGCGACAAACACAACACAGAGATAGAGAGTGAAACAATTAAAAGAGAATGTCGCCAGAATTGGCAACAATTTGTGGGGCAAAAATACACAGAGAAATCTAAAGCACTATGTACTCTCTACTCACATGCATAGACAATGGCACAGATTAGCATGACAATGAGGAAAACGAGCACAGACTCATCGATTTGCACAATCAGCGCGAGCAGCATGTGTGCGTAATCCAATGAAGTGTCGAAATTATCTGCTAAACCAAATAGTCCAGTCAGCTGCTCCTCGTCCTGTCCTTCATCCTTGTTGCTGCCGTTGTTGCTGTTGTTGTTGTTGTTGTTGGATCTATCAAACGGCGTCAGATTGAGCACTTCATCACGTGCCTGATGCCGTTGGCTTTCATTGTTGTTGCGCGAATTGGTAATGCGTTTTATGCCATCAGCAACATCAACAGCATCATCATCAAGAGCCAGAGATGAGGCCGCATTCAGCTGGGCAATGTCAACAGTCGAGTGGTGACGATGATGCTGATGCTCCTGCTCCAGGGCACGCTTGGCACGCAGTTTGTATCTGCGAGTGAACAACAACACAGAAAAAAAAAGAAAAAAAAAGGATAGAGTTGGTGGAGTAGAAAAGCAAATTTCATACGCATATCAATAAGCTGGGCATTAACCGAGCCTAACTCAATGCAAACACACATCACACTATCCATCTTGGCTGCATAAATATGAGAATAAATCGAAATCGAAATGGCAAAACGACAACGACAGCGACAACGACAACGATGAAATGGAAATCCGCAAATCGAAATGTAAATGGCAAATTCCAAAATAAATGCGTGACGAGCCAAAAGTTTTCTGACTCGCCTTTGCTTTACTTTTTTTGATGTATTTGTATTTGTATTTGCTGATGGTGCTGTCTTGGTTTATTGCTTTGTTCTCTCTCTCTCTCTCATGTCTCGCATTTCAATTTGTTCGCCATTCGCCCGTCTAATTTTAAACTTCAAAAACAATTTCATCAGCACAACAGAAAACAAAGCAAAAAAAAAAAGAGTAGCATACTTTTATGGGCAAGCGAGCCTCGATTGAATTTGGCGCGTGGCTAAAGGGGCGAATGCGTTATGCGTGTGTTCTGTGTGTATTGTGTATTATGTAGTACATAATGCGTGGCCTAAACCGGCAAACTTGTTTGCTTGCTCACTCAGTTGTTTGCATAACTCAACTCCGAAGCTGTCAAAACTCACCTGACTCGATGCTGCTGCGGCTTGTAGCGATGCTTGTGCTGGCGTCGATAATGTTTACGCTTCTGCCGCCTGCCCGATGCGCCGCCATAGTTAGCCATCAGCATGCGAAGTTGCCCCAATTCGTTGCCATTTGCAATTTGTGGCAATGCTGCTGCCGTTGAAGTTGGCATCGACACCGTAGTTGGAGTTGGCGTTGGCGTCGAAGTTGTGGCGTGTGTCAAATTCTCGACGCTGCCTTCGATGGTTAGACGTTCCAATCGTATGTCGGCCGTTGTGGCTGGCACAAAGCTGCGTCGCAGTTGCAGCGTGGTGAAGACAATATGCGTGCAGGACAACGCCAGGATGAGCGTTAGCAACAGCGCCAGTATATGCGTTGTGTTGCTCTGATTCATGCGCAAAAAATAACGCTGATAGAGCATTTCCACCTGTACAAATAAAATGGGAAGTGGAAAGTGGAAAATGGAAATACAAATAGAAAAAGTAATGTAAAAATAAATCTAAAAATACTGTAAAACGTAATGGAAAGCGTAAATATTGCCATAAGTAGCAAGGAACAAATTTGCAAAAGGGATTTTGAAGCAACCAAACTGTGAAGCTGTGAACTGTTAACTGAAACGATGCTAAGCTCACAATTTTGGCCAAAAAGAAGTAAGAAGGATGCAGTCGAGTGTGCACGACTGTGAGATACCAGCTAGTTATTTTTAATAAAAGCAAAAAATATACTAAAATAATATACAGAAAAATACTAAAACATACCGAAGACTATTTTTGTATATCGATAAGGAAGCAAACCATTAAAATATACCAAATTGATATACCGAAAAACGCTTGCAGTATTATTCTTTAAATATACCGAACTCAAATACCAAATAATACTAAAATATACAGAAAACTCCATTTTGTATATCGATAAACGATTGCGGAATAATTTTTTAAATATACTAATTAGTATATTAAAAATGTACTGAACATATATTGAAGAATTTATTTTTATAACGATAAACAAGCAAAATTTTGCCGTATTATGAATAAATACCATATTAATATACCAAAAAATACCAAAATCTAATGAATTCTTCATTTTGTATATCGATAAACAAGAGAAACATTGCGATATTATTCGAGAAATACACCAAAATAATATACCAAAAAATACTAAAATATACCGAGTGCTATTATTGGAATATCGATAAACAAGAAATCATTGACGTTTTATTCTTAAAATCTACCGAGTTAATATACTGAAAGAATACTATATAACTATATTTTGTATATCGATATACTTTTATTTAGTTATATATCTTATAGTCTATGAAATCCAGTGTTTCATGCGGACAGACGGACATGACTAAACAGTCTTAGTTGTAGACACAGATCAAGAATTTATACATATGTACATATATTGTCTATTAATTACATTTGCCAGAGGCGCAAAGTTATAATACCCTTCAACCCTAAACAGGTAACGGGTATAAAAATAGTAAGAGGCTTACCTGCAGGTTCTTAAACTGATGCGTCGAGCAGAGACGCAGAATGATGCGGTTGAGGCGATACCAAAACGAGATGCTCGGACTTGCCGCAGTGCCCGAGGTGCTGGGATTATTTGCCGCCTCCACATTGCTGCGACCATCGCCGCCATCAGCTGAGGGAAGTAGAAATGGAAATTTGGTAAATTGTCTAAGCTAATTTGTTTGGCACTTTATGCACATTAATATGCGGTTTGCCTTTTGCACATTTCACCTTTGAAATTGAAATTGAAATTTGAGCTATTCGAATTGCAATTTGTGGAGAGATAACTACTCACAGTGACTAGTTTAATATATGGAAATTATATTTGCAACTTGTGGCTGCCACAAATCTAATTTCGCATGCTCTGCACACACACAAACACACTCGCCCTTTCACCCTCTCGATTTTGATTTGGATTCAGCTTTAGATTTCGATTTGTTGTCGCTTCGACTTTGCGAGGGAGTCGCACAAAAACTCGTTGTGAATGCAATACACAAAGCCATAAAATGTTGTAAAATCGTTCAACTGACCCCCATAAACCGCACGCACACACATATATACATAACAAGCTGCAACAATAACAGCAACAACAACAAGAACAACAATCACGAGGCGTGTCACTGGCATACGTTCATTCGACTTGTGTGTTGTTGTGTTTCTTATGCTCACATGCATCAATAAATAAATGCCAAACGTGATTATGTAAATTTCTATAGAAATCTGTGTGTGTATCAAGAGCGCACAATGTGCCACAGAATGTGGCAAGGAGGCAAGGCAGCAGCCACACATAGAACATATCGTATGGCATATAAACTAAAATAAGTAAATTGTGGCAGACGCTTCTTCGACTGGCAGCCAAGGCAACCGACAAAGCAGCTCACAATGCTAAGCAGCTACAAAAGGGCGAGCAACTGCGATGGCAACGGGCAAGGGGCAAGTAGCCAAGTGGCAGTGGGGCAATGCCAGACCATAGTTTAAGGCTGAGAAGCTGAGCTCTAAGGCTACAGCTGAGGCTGAGGCTTCTGCTGTTGCCTCGTCAAATTCAATATGACAATGACAATCAACTTGTGACATTTGAGATGGCAGCACAGTCCTTGCCACATGCTTGTTGCACAACACACTCGCACACACACACGTGCTGGCATTTTTATTAGCAGAGGACACGCGCATCGCATTTCATTTTGCTGTTGATGCTACTCACATTGCTGCAGCAATTGCGCCTCGTCGCGTTGATAGATCATTGGGCTGTGGCAGGTGGAACTCGAGTTGGTCGAATCAATGGACTCATCGATGTTGCAGCGCGTGATGCCAGCCTGAAAAACACAAAAAGAGAGAGAGAGAGATAGAGAGAGTAAGTATGAAAGTGAGTCTTAAGCATATTAAGCATACGCCACGTTGCGTTGCACTTTGTTTACTATAATATTCAAAACGGTAAGTGAAGGGAAGAGGAGTGCAGGGGTATTCCTTGTGGCATCTTTAAACAAATTGCCGCCCATTTGTATGCCACACAGCTTGCCACATCTTGCGCCCTCGCAAATGGCCGAGAAGCGTCGTCGCTTTTTTCGTTCTGTGCCATATAAACTTTTTCAATTGACTCTCGACAACTGGCGAGCGACGAGCGCAAATTCAAATATACTCAAACATTCACACACTCACACTTACATACACTCACATATACACACTCTCACACACTTGCAAAGTGGCCCCTTGTGCTTGGAATACAATATGCCTGACTCTGTTTGTGTGTTGCACGTTGCTTGTTAGCTGAGCCAAAGGTGTTAACTTTTCGTCAAGTGACTGCACTTGGCCAAGAGAGGGACAGAGAACGAATGAGTGAGTGAGAGGGGGAGATAGAGAGTGCATAATAATGGCGACAACTTACACTAACAATGCAAAACTTTTAGACTAAATGCGAAGCATTCGTTCTCATTCATTGAATTTCCCCTTTTTTCGAGCTAAACTCTGCAGTAGCTTATAACTTATTGTCTTCACTTTTCTCTTTTCTTTATTATCGTACTTAAATTACAATACTTTCAGTACCGCATTAGCACATTTCCTCCTTCCATCGATAACACTATTGAACATCCTTTTTGTATCTTCTTCTCTTCACTTTATTTCATTGCCTAATTGCTTTCACTTTTTACTCAATTACGTCGTTTTTCTTTTCTGATTTTTTTTTTCTTTAAATTTTAGTGTTGTTCTTATGGTTAACCTTCTTCACTTATTTTTACGTTCTTCTACAGCTTTCTGCTTTTAGTAACTTTTCTTTGCCACACATTTTCAGTCTCTTCCATAAAGAAATATTATTCTTTCCTTTCAATTCTTCCTTTCGCTTTAATGTTATTCTTTCCCTTCAATTCTTCCTGTGCTTTAATGTTCCTTCTTTTTATCAATATATTTTGCGGCACCAATTTTCTTTGCGTCACAAGCTCCAGTTTCCCTCTTTTTACCAGTTCAAGTTTATTTTTGTTTTTTCTCAACACTTTCTATTTTTTCCTCCAAAATTTGATTCTTTCTGGCTTTCATTCACTTCCCTAAGTTTATTTTTTCTTTTCTCTCAACTCTTCCATTTTCTTCTCCCAAAACTTCATTTTTTCATGTCTTAATTTCTCTTGCTGTCTACTATTTTTGACCTCTCAATTTCCTTTCTCTTAGACTCTTTTCCTGAGCATGCCATGCCATCTATTATGACCTTTAAAATTCTTCCTTCCGCTGCTCTTTTTGTTCTTTCCTCCAAAAAGTAAAATAAAACTTTCTTAAAATAGTTCCTTTGCTTTAATGTTTCTTATTTTTTATCAATAAATTTTTCACTTCTTCCTACTCGAAGTTTATTTTTACTCTTTTCTCAACTCTTATATTTTCTTCCACCAAAATTCTTGCTTTTTTCTTAACTCTTTTTTTTCCTTTAAAATTCCTTTCTTTCTTGTAGTCATTTCTCTTGCTGCCAACTATTTTTTACCTCTCGATTTCCTCTCTTTTAGGCTCTTCTCTACAACATGCAATGCCATCTATTATTACCTTTAAATTTCTTCCTTCTGCTGCTCTTTATGTTCTTTCCTCCAAAAAAGTAATATTAAATTTTCTTTAAATTGTTCCTTTGCTTTAATGTTCCCTATTTTTTATCAATATATTTTTCACTTCTTTCTACTCTAAGTTTATTTTCATTCTTTTCTCAACTCTTCTATTTTCTTCCACCAAAATTCTTGCTTTTTTCTTAACTCTTTTTTTCCTTTAAAATGCCTTTCTTTCTTGTAGCCATTTCTCTTGCTGCCAACTATTTGTTACCTCTCGATTTCCTCTCTTTTAGGCTCATCTCTCCAACATGCAATGCCATCTATTATTACCTTTAAATTTCTTCCTTCCGCTGTCCTTTCTCACTTCACTTTCTACTAACAAATTGTGTTTTAATTTGAGTATCCCAGTTGTGTGTGTGTGTTTGTGTGTGTGTTGGCTACCCGCTGCTTATGGCCAAATCAAATTAAATATTTAAATCGCAAACGGCGCAAACCCGAGTCGAGTTCAACTCTGGAGTGGGCAACTGTCGATTGGCGGAGCTGCTGCCTGTCCATTAGGTGAGCAAATTAATTGATGCCAATCCCCAACTCAATAGACAGCCGAAAGGGAAGTGTTGGAGTGGAGTGTAGAGTGTGGAGTGCGGGGAAAAGGGAGGGAAACCTCTAATGAATGCTTACCGCAATCAGGCTGCTGCTCACCATCGCCTTGCCTCCCTTGGCGCTGGTATTGAAATGTTCGATCACCTCCCAATTGGATTTCTTTGGCGTTGATGGCTGTGTTTGTGGCTGTCCCGGACCGGCTGGTGAGCCAGCTCCTCCGGCCGAGTGCTGGCCGGGCACATGCAATTCCATGGAGGTTTGCCTGCTGCTGCCGCTGCCCGCCTGCTTCAATGAGGCGGATCGGCTAAAGAACTTGCGATGCTTGCTTGCCCCACTCGCTGTGCCACTCGCCGTGCCACTTGCCGCACTCTCCTGTAGAAGTAGATAAACTGTATCTCAATCTCACGATTATTTAGTTGGTTGCGTGTGAGACTTACCTCCTTGCTGGTTGCCAATCCAGCGGTGGCGCCTCCTCCTACTCCTCCTCCTCCACCATGTCGCATGCCACGCAATGACAGACGCTTCGACCATTCGCGCTTTTGGCTTTCCGATGACAGCGAGCGAAAGATGTGCGTGGCATTGCTTCCTCCTCCGCCAGCAGGAGCTGCGTTGACCCCTCCGCCAGCTCCTGCTCCTCCGCTGCCGCCTCCATTGCTGCTGCCGCCCGTGGCGCTCATTGTCTTCAGTTTCGTGTGGCAGCCACAACTTTAGCTGCAGGCACCAAAAAAAGAAAGAGACCAACAAATTCTTTTATATAGTACTTGGAATTGGGGTTGTCACGAGGGGCGAGCGGGCGGGCTGAGCCGGGGGTGAAATTGATTTTCATTTTACATGCTAAAGAAGCGCGCTAATTTCTAAACAAATTGCCAATTTTTGGGCCTCGTTGGCGACGGCAACAGCGACGTCGACAGTGAAAGCGACAGCGACAGAAATGGCATTAAAACAATAAATTCGATTTTAGCCCAAAAACGTTCTACAAACAGTAGAAGAGGCAACAAATAAGACAGCTGTTGGCTGAGTGTGCTCGACTGTGGCATACCTGGTAACATGGTCAATGAATTGTAAATATAGATTATAATTCAAATTGCAATCTAAATTCTAATACAATTTTATTGACATAGACAATTGTTTAGTTATGTTATGTAAACCTTTTCATTGCGAATGTTAAAAAACACAGAAAATGTGGCAACAGCTTATTTTTTGTGACTGATGGCAGCATCAAAAAATTGATATGTATATTTTATTAGATTAGATTGTTAGATTAGAGAATATCCCTTTCAGTACCGTAATAAAGAATGATGTCATCAAAATAATATGAAATTAAATATAATACCAATATTCTACAATACTTTATTAATGCAAAAATATAGAGGAAAGAATGATTGTCTAAACTACAAAAAAAATATCTATAGAAACCAATATATGGGACTTAATTTTTCTATAGTAATGATAATTTTCCTATAGTTAGGTTTTGTCCCAAACGTTATATAATATATAAACCCATTATTTGTAATCGCAAATTTATAACATTATCTATATTTTGTATTTTTAAGAACATTTTTTCGATATTTTTGTATATGATGTTGTTCTTAGTAAATTTAATTTAAATATTAATGCAAATTTAGGCAGCTAGGTTGTGTTTTTATTTCATTTAATACACGTTCAATTAAAAAGTTTGTTTTGTCATCAACATTTCTATTCACCGAATTAAACAATTGGAAAATGGTTCATTTAACTCAATTAAAATTCACAAATGAATGACAAAATAAATTAGAAAGCAATTTGATAAATTATTGATTGCATTAATTATATTTCATATTATAAAAAAAAAAATGACAAAAGGAGAAACACAGTATGATAGAGGTAAACCACATGTGGAGTTAGTGACATGACGACAAAAGTAAATAAATAGTATTTATTTGATTATTAAATACATTTGTTTATTTATCAAAAGCATAATCAACGCAACTCTTGTTGCTTATCTTTTTGGCTGGTTTGCGCAAACATTTGCAGTTATCAGCAGTTTATTATCACACCCATTCAGGCTAGACAGCTGCCGGGTATAACAAGAACAAGAACAACAAACAACGCCCACGCTGTGTAACGAGAACACTGGCGAAACTGGCGCTGCCAATAAATATATCGTATCGCAGCATATCGCATCGTATCGCAACGTATCGCATCGTACGAGTATCTGCCTGCTGCTGCTGTTTTGGTGCTGCCGTTTGCTGCTTGGGGTCGGCCCACTTAAGTCTCACGAAATGCGCGCCAGACACGCGAGGTCGCAACGACAGGAGACAGCAAGGAGTGAGAGAGAGAGAGAGAGAGAGAGAGGAGGAGAGTGAGAGGTGAAGAACTGCGCTGAAGAGCAACTCGACAGGTAACGGACTAAGGATTTGGCAACAGCTTTAAAAGTAACAACAAAGCAAATAGCTTTTCAAGCGAGTTCAAATAGCACAAAAACGATTGGGGGAAGAAGCAGGAGTGGGGGAGTGGAAGGGTGTGGGGAGATTTTAGGCTAAGCCAGCTGAAATTGTGTATAACCTAACAGGCATTATCTATAGCCATATACGCTCGTATAATAAATCAATTTAAACTTTTTGCCGCAGATCGAAATTGATAGATGTATAACATTTAATTAGCCAACGCTATACATTTAGGTGTGTACACACTGGCCAGCAAGCAAATGCCATTTCAGCAAGCATATTTCATTTGGTTAATCCAGAACTTTTGACTAGGGCCAACTGTTGCCTAAGCAAAGCTGAAGTTACAAAAAAATAAGTAAGAAAACTACAGTTGAGTGTGCTCGACTGTGAAATACTCGCTAACTGTTCTTAATAAAATCAAGACAATGTGTTATTATTATTAAAATGTACGAAATTAATACTGAATATAAAAGCTGCCCATTTTCAGTCAATGTAAATACATGGCGGCATTCTTATTAAAATAAAGCGAATTAATATACTGACAGGCTAGTCTCAAATTTGGCGAAAGTTATATTTCGTATATATTTATACTATTGCATTGCAATTATATCAAATTAAAAGTAAATTTGGTGTATGGATTTACTATTACACTCACAATATACCAAACAGTATACAATATACCAGATTGTTAACCAAAGAAACTAAGATCAAACTGCATCCGTGCGACCCATTTGCCATAAAGGCATTAAATATACCAAAAACATTGAAATATACCAAATGATATACTTGATATATCCATATACTATGTATTACACACAAATTATACTATAGAGTACAGAATATACCAACAACTAAGACCCGATTGCAGCAGCGTGCAGACGGGTATAAAAAGAAGTCTACGAACTTTTCGCATAACACGTTCAACTTCTGTGCAGCGCATAACAGTAAACTGTGCCACAGACAACAACAGCAACATTAACACTAAGCACACCAAGCAGCAAACAAAGGCAAAAGAAGTTTTTTGGGGTTTTTTGCTGGCTCCTAAGTCTTAAGGCCAAGTTGGAAGAGGCCAAAATAAGGGCGGCAAAAGGTGGCACGGTCAGGGCGTTGCTTTCATTTTGCTCTTGTTTTAGCTCCTCTTTTTTTTTTTGAGCGGTGGGCCACACGAGGGGGTGAAGGGGGGCGCACAAGTGCCGGCCGCCGGCATAAATATGTCAAAAACATCGCGCTATAAACAAATTGTTTTGTTGCCAGTACAAAACAGAAGAAAAAAAATAACAACAACACACAAGTGAAAATTGAATGGGAAAATCGAAAAATCGAAAAGTGGCAAAGAAGAGCAGCAGCACGTCATGTTGAGCAGGTGATATTATATTACAATTGTCAGCAGTAAGTAGGGGAAGTATATGGAACAGACGAAAGGAAAGAGAGAGAGTGGAGTTGTCTAAGAAAATACTTGCGATGCGAAATTGAAGATTAGTCACGCGGGAAAATGGCAAGCGGCAAAACCCAAAACGGAATGCCAGGCAAAAAGTGCGTGTGCGGTGTGTGTGTGTGTGTGTGTGTGGTGTGTGTGTGTGGTGTGTGGCCCACTCGTTGAGTGGAAAATTTAAGCACAACCGCGATGTATTTATCCAATTAAAAGTTGAAAGTGCTACGAGAATTGCGTCTCTGATATTAGTTTATAATATAAACTAATAGCAGTCAAAAGGCATAAATACGATTGCGAATAAAAAAATTTGGAATTTGAGTATGAAAATTCAGCAACAAAAACAAGTAAGAAAGCAGCAGTCGAGTGTGTTCGACTTTGAGATACCCGCTACACATTTTGAACAAATGAAAAACACTTCAGTATTACTCTTAAAATATTATATTATATACCAAATATACTGCCATCCATTTTTAGGACATTCTAAAATTTACCAAATTAATGTATCAACAAAATACTAGAATTAACCGAAAGTTTTATTTGGTATATCAATTATACCAAATAAAATGCATATTCGGTATATTGATTTACTATTACATTTAAAATATACCATAGAGTAAATAAAATAAAAAACCCTAATATCATATGCCTAGGGCTTTATTTGATAGTTTGATATATGTAGTACTTAATTAAAAATATACCAAAGAGTGCAAAATATACCATGTTATTGGCCAAAGCAACTAAGACCCGTACGAAAGTATATCTTAAATAGCTTTTACAATTTTTATCTGGTTTTTGGTTGCCAAAAATTTTCAGGAATCTTAAATACTATATGTATTATTTTCCCTACTCGACTCTAGCTTCAAAATTACGATTGTTATTAGATTTTTATCGATTTGTGGGGGACGCAAAAATTTGAAACATATTTGATTCGGGTGTTGTCGAAGAAAATTATTGATCTATTACGTATAGTTTCTGAGATCTAAGTGTTCATACGGATGGACAGACAGACAGACATGACTATATTCTTACATTCTTTATAAGGTCGGAGATCCCTGCTTCCTACCTGTTACATACATTTCTTAGAGGCACAAAGTAATAATACCCTTCTACCCTATGGATAGCGGGTATAAAAAGTATATAACGCTGCGCACTTAAGCTTGGCCAAGGTCTTATGGAAATTTATATGTACTCTATGTATGTTATATGGTTCGCTCCCCCAAAAGAACAATTTTTGTGCTTTTTGATTTAAATGGGAAAAGCTGTCAATGAAAATTAAACCGAGTACCGAGTGTTGAGTGCTGCGAGTCGAATGCAACTTGAGGGAAATATTAAATTTTTGTCAAATGAAATATGCAAACGAGTTTTTGCTTTCCCCACTAGAACTTCTGACTGTTGCTGCTGTTTGGGGCTGCTGCTGCTGCATGTGAACTTCTCCCACAGCAAGTATTTTTTTGTACGAGTATGAGCAGGTGAAAGCCAAGAAAATGCACGCACGACTGCCGCACAAAACTTGGCTCAAAGTGAGCACGAGAGCAGCTGAAAATAAATTGGGAGAGCTTAAAGTGGCTGTATTTAAGCCAAGTTAAGAGCTGCCTAGCCTAGTCCATAGTCCATAGTCCATAGTTGTTGCCTGCCTATTTGTTAGTTGATTTATGCCAAAGAAATGTTTGCTTTAACATTAAGAGGGCGGCATCAAAATCAGCTGTCAGCTTTTTAGCATAATCTCAGTGTAAGCCCCCAAAAGGCAGCTACAATCACGAAATCAGCCAACTGATTTAATTAACCAAACGACTGTGCAAAAGCGGACTAAGATTCAAGAATTTAAACTGAAGGTGTCGGAATGCATAGACGACTTGTTAATCAATGTCAGAGAGAGAGAGAAAGAGGAGGCAGGGCTTCGCTAGTGTGTGAGCCATTACAGTTCGATGGCAATTCATTAGATTAATGGCGCTAATGGGCTGGTAAACATTGCGGCGAAACAATGGCAGCAAAACAACTTGATGTCAGGCTTCGACAGAACGCCAAAAATTAATAACAACAAAACAAATTTGATAAGCAGCCAAACAGCCAAACAGCAGCAGCAGCAGAAATTAATGAGGCCAGCGAGAACGATGACGAGTCATCAGCAAACCGAAGCCATCATCGACCACCAGCAGCGACATTTGTAAGCAGCCAAAAGACACCCCTTCAACGCGCTTCTCACTCTCACACACATAGCCAAGAGGCAACAGTCATTGCTCATGCATATTCATTCATTAACTGGGCTAAAACAGCTGCTGGCATTTAGCAACAACAGTGAGAAAAGAACTCAACTCGCACTCAACTCTTCCGCAAATTCTATATATACAAAATGAGAGAGAACATATATTTTTAGCAGTTGTTGCCCGATATATTTATGCTGCCATGTGTTGGCCTTGTTTACGCGCCGTCATCTTTGTGTTTGGTTTGGTATTTGCTATTTGGCTGGCTTTTTCCCTTCTCCTACTACAGCATTTGTTTGCATTTCATTGACGCAAAGGTGTTGCCGCTGTTGCTGCCGTTGCCACAGCGAATTTGTAATGGAAATTAATTCATATGTTTGGCAAAGCGCCCTTGGCAGTGAATACCCAGTGACTACCTCCCAGCATAGCCATCTATCATCGAACATGCTTATAATGCACATCGTCCCACGGGACGTATGCGCGATGTGCACTGTGTTAGCGTAAAAGCTTTGAGCAGCGAGCCAAATCGCTACAGCAGCTGTGTGCTACACTGTTTACAGGAAAATACAAAACTTATTACTCATACGCATAGTGCGCCCACTTAAAAGAAGAACTCTCTCTCTCTATGTTTACAGCGTTGGGTTGGGCCAATGTATGCAATCTAGTCAAATAAATATTTGAGTTTTATTGTTCCTACTACGAATGTGCGAATGCGTGTGCGTCTGTCTAAAGTTTGCAAGCAATTGTATTGTTTTGACATTTATGTACACACACACACACACTCACACACACACACAGAGAAGTACTGAGGCTGCTGCTATAAAATATTTACTCAATTCATAATAAAATTGTATATTATCATTTATTAGCTCTCTCTCTCATTAGCAGAGCTGACTCAACTTTACAGCCTCGGCTTGACAGCGTAAGTCTGGCATTTTATTACTCGAGCTAGATAAAAGCCAAAGCTTATTTCGAGCATCAAAACTTTACTTATTTACAACTTCAGCTACTCAAGGCTTTTCAACACAGCGCTGATAACAAAACGCACTGCAATTTATTGAACTATAAAACGCCAGCTGTGCTTTAGACTTTCGTCTAACAACGTATTGCAGTCTCCCTCGCAGAGCTGTGCATAATCTTTATGATCTCAGACACCTTAGATAAAGTATACATATTTTTAATCAACGTTCGAATTTGTTCTTCGACATTTTGTCGCAATTCGTAATTCTTAAATATTACTAACTAACACACTAATCAAAGTACGAATATAAATAAAAATAATAAATAAATAAATATCAAAATAGACTATAAGCAAAAAAAAACCAAACAATATACCACAGAAATACTAAAAGCCATATTTGGTATATAGATGAAGTACTACATTCAAAATATACTATTATAAATATGTCAAATAATATACCACAAAAATACTAAAATATACCTACAGCGTTTGGTATATCATTGAGGTACTACTTTCAAAATATACCATAGAATTCTTAAAATATATCATTTTAATAAAATATAAAAAGTACTGAAATATATCGAGAGCCATACTTAGTATATCGTAGGCGTAATTTGCCATACAGATATATGTGTTAAAGAAATTTTTATCCAATCGCCATCAAACTCATAGGAATCACAAATACCGCAGTTGTTATTGCCTATACAAAAATTCGTGTTGAGCAAATATGTATAAACAAGAGCAACTGCTCTTTAACATTTGAATATACTTTACAGTTCCACTAATCAACACAGTATAGTTTTAACTTTTCTATACTCCATTTTGATAATGAAAGTTAACTATTATATCAAAATATTATTTTTAAATGAAAGCCACGAAACATACAAAATTTTGTATTTCTTTTTAGGTTCCTAAACTCTAGTTAGAGTATATTTTTTAGTCGATCGCTTGAGGCAACCACATTCTGACTTATTTTGATTTACAACATCAACAGTAATTAAATTATAACGCACAGATATGGATACACAACACAAAGCTCTCGACTCTATGTTTGTTTTGTGATTGAGATACAATGCTCATAATCGAGCAAAATGTGCTTGCTAGCAGTATAAATAAAATGCTTTGCCTGCAATCAAAGGGAATAGTTTACATTGTGTGCTATTTAAATGTATACTTTGTTTTCTCTTTTTGAGTTGAGCATCAAGGTTACTGACCACAGTTTGCCCCGACCACAGCAGCAACAACAACAAAAAATATACGAATTCAAATAGAAGTATTTCTATGTTTGGCTAGCTGAGGATATTCGAAATACCAGAGCGATTTATGAAATTAAATTCCCAGCATGAAACAAAAGGGATGAAATATGAAAAGAGCAGAGAGAGCGGGAAAACCTGGCTAAGAAAACAATGCAAAAATAACAACAACATTCATAATTAATAGGAATAACAGACGAGCAGCAACAGCAACAGAAGCAGCAGCAACATTTTGTTTAACTTATAAATTTGTTAAAACAAATCAAGGCAAGAGATGCGAGCAAAGATAACAAAATTTGCCAGACTAAATTTGAGTGAGTATCGAGTGTGATATGAATGAAAATGCCAAGCCATAAAAAAGGTAAACACATCGCACAGACTGACGAGACGATGATGGAGGAGAAGGAGGTGGAGAAGAAGGAGAAGGAGGCTCGCCGTCATTTATGAGACTTATGAAATGCAAATGGCAGGGCAATCTAACAGATACGAAGTTTAGCTTAAGCAGCTTAAAGGCGAGACTGACTGCAATGAAGAGTTGCCGAGGCTGCTGAGGATGACTTACTAATTTGTGACATGATCAAGTTAACCAAGCCAATGACAAACAAGCGGCGCAAACAGCCCCCCAGACGTTTATCCAACCTGCAGCTGCAGCCTTAGTAATCGGGGCAAAGACAGAGAGAGGAGAGGAAAAGAAACAGCCGCAGTAGCTGCATTCTGCTGCTGCTGTTGTTCATAGCTTGGAGCCGTAAGGCAAAGTTAACCTCACCTGACTCGGACTTGGTCTCCTACCAACTGCCAGCAACCAGCAACCAGCTACCAGCTACCAGCTACCAGCTATAGCTGCTGCATTGTTGTGCTTATGAATGCATTGTGTAAAAAACCAGCAGCATTTCTTACCGCTTGTACCCTGCAGACATTATAAATAGCACAGCAGGGCTTTAAGTGCAAGTACTTTAAACTCGAGAAAGGAAAGAGAAACAAAGGTGGTCTTGAATTTTTACTATTGATGAGTGCTTGAAATGAAATGAAAATACAAGTATATAGAATAACATCAATTGTTCTGCCAATTTATCAGTTGAACATTCAAGTATAAGTTGGTGTATATGAACAAATTCTAACATATCGTTAATAGAATACACTTTCACATTCACGAGCAAGATAAACTCTATAAAAATGTATAAGTACAATTTCCAGAAAAACTTTAATATTCAATTCCACAATAAACAGCAATAGAAAATTATTAAAAAAGCAACATTTTTAGACTGATTTCATAAGCAACATTACTAAACTGAATTCAACATCAATTTACACTTTTAACAACAAGAGAAACTATATCAAAATATAAGTAAAATTTTCATTAAAAACTGAGCAAGATTTCTAGATTGACATCATAGAAATATACAATATCTTTTTAAAAAGTAAGCAAGACTTCTAGACTAACATGAATTTACACTTTTACTCTTGCTGTTAAATGCGGAATTTGATAATAAAGATAATACACATTTTCACTTGCTGTTAAATGCCGAAATTAATGTTAAAGTTATTCTAGAAATTTGTCTTTTTGTTTTTGCCCCACACTTTTAGATTTCTTTATTTACTATGTAACATGAGCTCTCGAGCGGAAGTCAATGAGCCTATATTTCAATGTCTCAATAAGTCTTATTCCTCTGTTAAACAGACATATGAAGACAATTTCGTTATTCCACTAAGTCAGCAAATAAATAAAGAGTCAAACAAAAATAGACTTGAATTTAGCTTTATTTTGTTTATTAAGGATTTTATTTATGGAAGTTATATCATTCAATGGAGTATGTTGATTATTAATTTCTATTACAAATTTGTTTGTATTTTCAATGTAATTAGCAATTATGAACATCATACAAATATACAATATTTGGGCTAATAATAGCATTTACAATTTTTATATTTTCTTTGACGGGTAAAACTGTTCAATACTCTTATTTCAAAGGTCTGAATTTTCTATTCTAATTTATGCATGATGCAAATCTTCGTTTTCTTTACGGTTCATTTTATTCATTGATTCGATATCTAAGAAAAAAAAAGGATTTAATTAGCTCTAGTAGTTGAGCATATGCGTAACTTCTTCAACACTTGGTGACAAATGGTAATAACTAAATAAAATTTACACTATTCATAAAGCTAACTACGCATTTTAAGAGCCTCAAATAAATTATTTAATTTGTTGTTCTGTTGATAAGTTAATTAACTATAATTCTTGAAAAGTTGAAACCATTTGATAATAGAAGAAAGCATAGCAAAACAAGCGGTGTTTCTTTGCTGTGTTGTTAATACTTATTTATTTTATATGCTGTTCTTAAAGACTTAGTGAAATATGCTAAAGAACTCTTCTTACTATTCTTTGTTAGAAGTGAACAGTTTTTGAGAGTGCTAAGATATGACATGTAATGAAATGCATTCTTATGCAGGGTATCTACAGGTGCATCATTAATTTTCCCTACAATTGCCTTTCCATTGTTTCGTTGGTACTGTTTGTTTGTTTGCTTGTTTGTTGTGGCTGTGTCTGAGCTCCGCTCTCATTCTCTCTGTCTCTGTCGCCGAGTCTCTCTGGACGCTGGTTTAGGTTTTTAGCATTGTTTTTGCCTGTTGGTTGCATTGGTTGCCATTGCCTTGGCTTTTGTTTGCCCTAAGTCCATTATCCTTTATGCGTTCCATATGCGGAGCACAATGCACAACTACTATGTACTAGCTAGAGGACCCAAACCGCTTTGGTGGCAATCTGCATATGGCTGCCAGTTGCAACTGCATATTAAAGTTAAGCTTGCTGCGAGTGGCAGCAACATAAACACACACCAGCAAATGGCAATTTAATTAAAATTATGCACAACTCTCTTGCAGATGTTATTTTTTCCCCAACTCTCATCTCATCTCTCGTTTCTTGTCTCTCACCTCATTTGCTTGCACCCGCACTTAAGTGCACACACGGCGGCTGTCAATGAGTGTGCCTCATTGTGTCCTCGACAGGACACTGAAAATGCAACTGCAAAGTGCAAATTGCGAACTGCAAAACTGAGGGCATGACCATGTCAAGTGCTGATTTGGCATGCAGCCAGTTCAACAATTCCCCTACGAATCTCTGTGTCCAAGTTGAAGGCAGTCAAAGCAGACGCTTCATTGATTTTTGTTTTGCCAATTTCAGCACTTTTCAACCCAAACTGACTGACTGACCAAGTGACTGACCGAGTGACTGACTCACTCTTTAGACACCCGGAACAGTTTTGCCTAGTTTTAATGCCGAGAAACCTCAGAATAAACAAACAACATTTTCGAATTTTACGATTTTTATTTTCGCATTTCTCGATTTTGTTTAATTTTCAGCCACGATTTTTATGAAGTCTGCCGCTGTTGTTGCTGTTGCAGCTGTTGCAACCAACCACACAGATTTTGGCCTGCAGTCAACGCCACGCGCATATTGTCAGAAGTTCAAGGACATTTCGTTTTTAGCCACAGGCTGCTTCAAACTCACACAGCTGACCAACCACATGTCAAAGGCAGGCCACGGGAATTAAGACGCTGTCTGGGATTAGACAAAAGCGCAAAAGAAACAGATTGGAATTGTGTGTAACTGTATGTGTAAGTGAAAGTGAAAGTCGTAGGAAAAAAAACGGACTGTTCATTTTGTGCGTGTTCTGTGTGCCAAATGAGCCAGAACATGGCTAATGAGGCAAAGCCAAGTTGTCGTTGCTATTGTTGTTGTTGTTGTTGTTGCCGCTGGTCAGGCTAAATTTCATGAATAAATTAACGCACTCAACAGCTGATTGGATTTGGTTGCCTTTTAAAGCTGATCATGCTTCACATATTCGATTACTTATTTTAGTATTTCGAAATATGGCATTTCAATTGAATTTGTTATCATTGACTAATTGCTGTGTTGCTGTTGCAACAATCGACATGCCACACGGCAACGACAACAACAGCGGCTAATCGTAATTAGTGACATGTTCCACCAAATTAGCCACAGATTAGATAGAGAACATTTATTGATTTGCCTGAAAAAGTGAACAGTTTGCAGGTGAACAAATAATGTGAGATTGGGGATTAAATAATGCGAGTATTTTAGGCATTTGTTTAGTTAAATTATACCAGCGAATGTTTGCCAATGACTTTGTGTATTCAGTGATTAGTTATCTAAAAGATTTGATTAAAAATCTTATTTTAATTTGATGAATATGTATTTATTTATTTAAATTATATCAGCAAACTTTAGCCAACGACTTATTTTACTTATTGATTAGATACATTGATTAAGAGATTTAATGTCTCATTTAAATTTGGACTATTTATATCGGAAAATAATGTGAGATGGCCAATAAAGAATGCTTTGTCTATATATTGATTTGTTATCTATGAGATTTCATGTAAGGTCTTATTTCAATTGATTTTATTTGTTTATTCAAATTCTATAAGAAAATATTACTTGTTGACTAGGTAGCTAAGCGATTTGATTTAATGTTTCATTAAAATTTGAATTATTCGTTTTCAAAAATAATGTCGAATGGGGATTAAATATTAATATTTCTGAGAATATTTTTCATCGGCTTGATTTATTCATTGATTATATAGATTTCATTTGAAATGCCATATAAATTTGTATTTTTATACCCGCTACCCATAGGGTAGAAGGGTATTATAACTTTGTGCTGGCAGGAAATGTATGTAACAGGTAGAAGGAGGCATCTCCGACCCTATAAAGTATATATATTCTTGATCAGCGTCAACAGCCGAGACGATATAGCCATGTCCGTCTGTCCGTCTGTGTGTCTGTCCGTCTGTGTGTCTGTCCGTCTGTGTGTCTGTCCGTCTGTCCGTATGAACACCTAGATCTCAGAGACTATAAGAGATAGAGCTATAATTTTTTCTCGACAGCATTTGTTATGTTTGCACGCAGATCAAGTTTGTTTCAAATTTTTGCCACGCCCACTTCCGCCCCCGCAAATCAAAAAAATCGTATAGCAAGCGTAATTTTGAAGCTAGAGTTGCGAATTTTGGTATATACTATAATTACTATAGTAGTTATGAGTTCTGAGTTTGGTTGCGATCAGATAAAAATTGTGGAAGTTATTAAAGAAATACTTTTGTATGGGCAAAAACACCTACTTACTAGGCGTCTTAGTTGCTTTGGCCGACAATCTGGTACATTGTGCCGTCTATGGTATATCTTGAATGGTGTGCTGCATCGGTATACCAAACATACCATTTGGTATATTTTTTTTAGTATTTTTTAGTATTTTCGGTATATTTTGAAAATAATACCACAATATTTTGCCCTTATTAAAAATGGGTAGCGGGTATCTCACAGTCGAGCACACTCGACTGTAACTTTCTTACTTGTTTTTTTTTTTTTTGTTTTTATTAAATTTCTATCACCAAATTTCTATTATCCAACTTAGTTTATTCATCGATAAGATATCTAAGAGATTTGGCGTATTCATCTCCGAAAATAATTTCAAATGGGGATTAAAAAATGCGAATGCTCTAGGCACTCGATTAGTTCATTTATACCAGATTACCAGATTGATTAACCAGTCTCATTTTTATTTGTATTATTTAACACCGAAATCAAAGACTTTTTCATAGTAATGTTGACCAAAAGCTCCAGTCTGCAGCTGAATTGGCGCCACAGTTGCCGTGGCATTTGCATCCATCTCTTCCAAGCAGACATCAATGTTGATTTGATTGCGGAATTCTCCAAGATGTTTCCAAGGTTCCCAGCCAGATAATTCCTTAACTCGTAACGCACATTGAATGCTATATTCTATGTTGTCTGAGATCAACTTTTCGCAGCTCACTTTACAGTGATTTTTCGTATACACTTTTCCATCTTGACACCAGTATTCATTGCTAAATTGAAATAAACCAAAATCTCGCACACCATGTTTGTTTGGCTCACTAATCACATGAGTTTGAAAGTCGCTCGTTTCTTTCACAATGAAACACCATCGAGCCAAATCCTGTCGGGAGTTTATGCATCTTTAAAACCAATTCGCAACGATCAATCTGAACAGCTTCGGATGTGCTCCACAGCAATACAAAACAAGTAAGAAAGTTACAGTCGAGTGTGCTCGACTGTGAGATACCCGCTACCCATTTTAAATAAAGGCAAAATATTGCGGTATCATTTTCAAAATATACCGAAAATACTAAAAAAATACTAAAAATATACCAAATGGTATATGTGGTATATCGATATAGTACCGTATTCAAAATATACCATACACGGCACAATGTACCAGATTGTCGGCCAAAGCAACTCAGACCCCTAGTAAGTAGGAGTTTTTGCCCATACAAAAGTATTTCTTTAATAACTTCCACAATTTTTATCTGATCGCAACCAAATTTTCAGGAATCATAACTACTATAGTTATTATTATATATACCAAAATTCGCAACTCTAGCTTTAAAATTACGCTTGTTATTCGATTTTTTTGATTTGCGGGGGCGGAAGTGGGCGTGGCAAAAATTTGAAACAAACTTGATCTGCGTGCAAACATAACAAATGCTGTCGAAAAAAAATTATAGCTCTATCTCTTATAGTCTCCGAGATCTAGGTGTTCATACGGACGGACGGACGGACGGACGGACGGACGGACAGACGGACAAACGGACATGGCTATATCGTCTCGGCTGTTGACGCTGATCAAGAATATATATACTTTATAGGGTCGGAGATGCCTCCTTCTACCTGTTACATACATTTCCTGCCGGCACAAAGTTATAATACCCTTCTACCCTATGGGTAGCGGGTATAAAGAGCAACGATCACGTATGACTTTTGCATTTTGAGATAGCGTCACTTTGTTGCAAATGTGACACTCTGTTATCAGTTCACAATTAGTTGATGCTGCGACAACTGTTCAAAGCAAACTGCAGTGTGAAGACTTCTGTCGCAGCTTATGAAATGATTATCACTTGATGTGGAATGTATTACGTATATATAATTCTCTATTTACTATTCTATATTCGTCTTTTTATGTCCCTTATCTAAGTGTAATGAAAATCCACACTTTGTCGCATACATCACGCATATAAGACTCTCTCACTTTAAGTATTAAAGGACTAAAGCTTTCTACACTAAATTAGTATACTAACTATACTAAATTTATAATCAAAAAAAATATATATATACTTTTTAAATTATATCGAAGGAAGAATATATGAGTGAATATAGGAGATGCTTATTTTACCGCTACCTATTTTCAAAAATAATCAAAACAGTGCGGTATTACTATTTAAAAAATACTAAATGATACCGAAAGAAGTATAAAAGAGATGCATATTTTAAGGCTAATTATTTAAAACAACCTCAAAAACAGTGCGGTATTATTCTAAATATATACTAAATTAATATACCAACATATACTCAATTATACAGATTGAAGAATATAGAAGAGAATATATGTCTGTTACATACATTTCCGGCAGGTACTAAGCTATAATACCTTTCTAGCCATTGTGTAGCGGGTATATAAATTATATTAATCAGTTGTCCAAAGCTGTAAATATATATTTTATTCAATCGACCGACATGTGAGCCGTAAAATATTGGCAATTAATGAACCATCCAAGCACACCTATTATCATATCATCAAATTTACTGCAGGGAACATAACCTTAGACCCTCTCTTGACTCTGACGAATAGTATTTTTCTATACGATTAATTATAATCTTGACATTCACTTTCGAGTAAATAACAAAGCTATATACATAGTGTATATAACAAAAAAGAAAGATTAAAATCGAATTAGCGTAGGTCAGCATAGAGGCAAATACTTTCAACTAGAGCGTTTTAATAAAGATTTTTGTGGGCAAATCAGAAGCTGCTTTCATATTTGCTTCAGCCTCAGTTGAACGCACGTTTGATCGGCATAAAACTTTGCCAAAGAACAAATACTTCACCCCGTGTGCTGTTTTTTTTTGTTGGCAATTTTATGAAGGGTAAATACTTGATTTAAGCTTTGCCGAAAAGTATGAAATTGCCAAACGCCTTTTGCCAACTTTTATCCCAATTCATGCACAGCAAGTTGGCGAAACTTTTTTGCTCGACTAGTTACACCTGGCCTCGTATATACATATGTTCATATATGTATCATGTGTGTGTGTATGAGAATATTACATGCTACAGCTATATTTTGCGAGGCTTAGTAGCCTAATACCTAACACAGACACAAATCATGTAAAGCCAGCGCTGAAAATGGCAGTCGCAGCACATAAACTTTGTGTTTAACTAATTGCTGCTACAGACCGCAGACACGCCCCCCGCCCCCCGCTAAGCTGCTGTGTAACCGCTGAGCGAAAAGTGAAACTGGTTTGGTTGCATTTTTTGGCAGCGCACAAACTAATTTACTAGCTCATTACGTATACTTAATAATTTATAGAATTCATATTAAGCATACGCAAAGCTGGCCACAAGAGTGAAGCACACACGTACACACACACACACACACACTCCTGCATGCCACAACTGACATTTACCAGGGATGACAGCAAACCGCAGCAACACAGAGAGAGAGCATCACTAAACGAGACGGGGGAGGGAGGAATGGGAAGTGCCACATGTAGCGCGTCGTGCAACAAAATTAAATAATTAAGTGCTTAGTCCGTGGCGCCAACTGCAGCTAATGAATAAACAAAATGCCAAAGCGACTGAAACCACTTCGTCCTCTGTCTCTGCCCCCTTACACTGAAAAAAAAATTACCAGTTTCTAAAGTGAAGAATGTTCTTGAAAATTGTGTTCTTAAAATAAGACCAAAAAAAAAAACACCAAATACTAAAATACGTCCTAAATAACTAGACATAGGTTAAACAAGTCAAAAATCTACAATCGAGTGTGCTCATTTACAATAAAACCATATTATACAAATATACCGAAAATATACTAAAATATACATGATAGTATATTTGGTAAATATAAAATATACCATAGAGTACTAAACATAACATCCATAGCAGCTAAGATACTAAAATATACCGAAAGTCTTATTTGGTATATTGATATAGTACTGAATATCAAAATATACTAAAGATACCATCAAAAGCATCTAAGTTCTCATTGCAGTATGTGTTTTTTGCCATACGAAAGTATTTCTTTAATAACTTCTACGTTTTATCAAATTGCAATCACCGCTGATTAAAATATAGAATAGTAAAATAATAAATGGTTGAAAAACCACAAAATATGTGATATTTTGTTTATCTTAACAGACTTATCTGAATAAGAGATAAATCTTATTAAATGGAACTTGTTCTTTCTATATCAAATGCCCTTAAAATCAACTTGTACTTTTTCATCTTCAAGATTTTCATATACTTTACGCACATTTTTAGACAACAATTTTTAGTACAAAAACAAAAATCTTGTATCTCTTATTTATAAAAATGTTCCTTTCGTATTTCACATGTTCTTAAAATCAAGTCATGTTTTCAAACTTGAAGTTCTTCATGCTCTATGCTCTATGACCATAGTTTTGATTTAAGAACATTTTTTGATCAGTATATGGATCTACATAATATCTTTTTCTCTTATTAATAAGAGCTGTTTCTTCATATATCAAGTGTCCCTAAAATCAAGATGTGTTGTCCACCTTCACGATTTTCATGTTCCTAACACACATAGAAGAAAATTCTTAGTACTAAGATCAAACATTTTTTTGTTCAGTGTACTGACCCACACACACAGCTGAAATGAAGCATGTAAAGTGAGAATTTATGTGTTGTTGCGCCTACCTGTTACAGTGAATCCTCGTTTACGCTTGGTCCGTCCGCCTTTGATATGATTATTTATTTGTACATTGTGTGTATACAGATTGAAGCGCGGCCTTGCTACATTTGTTTTTCTTTGCTGCACGAAATGAAATGCGCGTTTAAATGAAAAATATCTCAAATAATTATAATAAATACTTTTTGGGGTGTCCGCTTCGTTCCCTTCACTTCACATCACGCATCTCCCACTTCGTGTGACGCGTTTGGCGCCGCGCGAAGTGTTTTCTTTTTTTTTCTCGGGCAAAGACTTTCCTTTTTCCACACACACACACACACGCACGCAACACAACGGAAAAGGGAAAATTTAAATTAAACTGATTTGTTGCTGTTGTCGCTTCAGTTTTTCGCTGCTGCGGCTGCCGCTTCTTCTGCTTGACAGCTTTTTTTTTTGTGGCTTTTGCAGTTTTTGTTGTTGTCCTTGCTTTTTATTATTGTTGCTCCGCGAGTTATTTTGCAATGTAAATTGTAAATGCCAGCTGCAAAATTAACGCGTATTTTAACAGCATTTTCGTGTGAAATGTCAAACAAAAAAAAAAAAAAAACAACACAAAAAATTATTCAAACGCATTTCAACGACCATTTAAGCTCTGGCCTATAAATATTAATCATACGCATCGCTGGACGTTGTCACCATGTCGGAAGTTCTGTTCGTGGCTTGGTTTGGGGGCGATTCTCTCGCCCAACCTGATTGTCGCAGCAATTACGCAAATCGAATTAATTAGTTGCTTATTAGTTTGACCCACTGTCAGCTGCTGCCACGCAAATTGCAGCCAATCAACGCAGCTCAAAAGGGCAAACAACAGAGACGTATAACGTATAGCAAAAAGGAAGGCGACTGGCATCAAATTGCAATCCTAGCTGCAATTTGCATACGAAATGCTTGTTGCAATAACATAAAATTGCAGACAGACAAATGATTGTTTTCGTTAGAGTTGGCGTCATAAACACGCCATAAACCCATCAAAAGCCTCCTCGCTTCTCACTTTCACTCTCTCTCTCTCTCTTTCTCTGTTGTTTGGAGCCAATCAATGCGGCAGGCTTCAAAGCGAAATCAGCGCAAATCGAAGCTAAATTAAAAATGCAAAAAAAAAGTATAACAAGAACCCAAATGAGAATTGACTTATTCGCTGGCTTGGCCAAATGAAGCGCAAAATTAGAAAAACATAAAAAAAGTGTGTAGAAGAAAACAAAAAAATAAATGTGGACGAAGAAAAAAACGAGGAAAAATTGTGAAACAATTTGCTGTTTGGAATTGTTGTTGCTGCCACTTGAGCCGGAAGTGCGGCGAATAGCAACAATGCCGCCAGGGCCTTAGAGGATGCAGCCGAAGACAGCCAGATAAGCCAGAGAGAGATAGTGAGAGTGAAAGAGAGAGTGAACGGGAAGTAGGTTGAGTTGGCGTTGCCATTGTTATGACTGCTGTAATACGCTTTGCGAGGAGATTACAATGTCTGATTACTTTGTTATTAATAAATACAAAAGCGTGCAGTACACACACACACACACACACACTGATACTGACACACACACACACACGCGCAGCGACTTACACACCAGCCCGCGGCCAACGGCGCGTATACGCGTTTTTATTATCTATTCTATGTATGTGGCTGTGCATTGTACTCAAAACGTTTATTAATAAACTGCTCAGCATGTGTGCATGTGTGTGAGTGTGTGTGTGTGTGTTAATGTGAACGTGTATTTGTAAGGCCGTCAACACAACACAACAAACTGGTAAAAGGTAAATGCAGTTTATTGCCAATGTAAATATACAACAAAATTTGTATTGAATTTCGCAAGCCACAAAATAAATTATTGTTATCATTTTGTTGTTGCAGTCTTTTTATTTATTATTATTGCTGTTGCTGTCGCTGTTTTTGTTGCTGTTGTTGTTCGTACTGAGGCGATTTGTGTATTTCATGTAACATTTAATTCGATTTGGTATGCAACATTTTGCACAATTTAATTGCATTTTAATTGCTTTTGTGAAAGTCCCCGAAATGGAATCCGAACTCCAAGTTTCAATTTAATTGAGCGTAAAATCTTTTTTTCATTACTTCTGCACGTCTTGCAATAAACAAACAACGGAAACGCTTATTTGTTCAAATTATATTTAAAAATTCATTTCATTCCCATTATTGTTTATACACATTTTGTATTTCGCGTATTCCGTTTTATTGCCGTTTAATAGCAAATTATGCATTCTTTAAACTTTTTTTATAGCATTTTTATTTAAAAGTTATTCATTTTTGCTTAATTTCATGTAATTATTACATTTTTATTTACTTTTATTGCTCTTTCATGGCAGGTAATGCTTTATGAATGTTTAAATCATTTACAATTCAATACTTTAAGTTATATTTATTACTTTTTTGTTGAATTTGAAATGGAATTTTGTATTAAAAATTAAAGTTCTTAAACTTTTAAAATTCTTTGTTATTATAGTTCTTGCTAGTTTTAAATTTATTTAGTTTTATCTTAGAGTTTTATAAAAGTTGTTATTACAATTTTGAAATATTTTGATTTCATTTTTATCCGAAAGTGTTATTTACTATTAATAAAAATTTTCATAAAAATTTTCAATTCTAAAATTTTGAAATTTATATTAATTATTAATAGCTGTTGTCATTAAAAACTTCAAATATTTTTAATTATAATCTTTTTCCCGAAAGACATATTTATTATTGCTCAAAAGCTTTGTTAAAATTTACAAACATTTTCATTATATTTTTTTTATGTTTTAATTTTCATCTTCTACCCGAATATATATTTATTAGTGCGAAAAGTTTTCATTACAATTTACGAAGATTTCAATTTTCATCTTTTACCCACAAGTTATGTTTATGAATGATAAAAGTTTCCATTACTATTCTGAAATATTTTCAATATCTCGCTTTTCCAATCGCACTTGCCATGTTTATTTATTTGCTCGAAATATTTCTCAATTTTGGAAATTCAATTTTCTTTGTTCTTTGGCTCTTCCAAAAGTTGTTTAATTGATTGCACTCAATTAATAAACAATTTGCTTGATCATTTGTCATTTTTCGGTTCACTTCGTGCCGCCCACTTTTGCTTTAACCTTTCACCTTCCGCAGGCAGTTTTGGTCAGTTACACACATATATTTTTTTTGTGGCAATATCATTTGTATCTATTGCCACTTGAATGATTTGTTTTTGGGTGCTACCTTTTCTTTTTTTTTTGTTTTTTTTTTGTTGGTGTTCAAATGTGCCCCGAAACGCTTTTCACTTGGCAAAAACGAAGCGTGTTAAACGCTTTCACTGTTCGATGTTTTCCCGTTGGCCACGTTGAAACCGCAACTGAGTTGAATTTTCCGACGCAACTGCCTTTTATGCGCTTTTCCTGTGTCGCTTCGTCAAGTGTTGAACGAACACACAGAGAAAAGCTTACGACGAAAGCTTTTCCACGTTCAATGTGGAATGCGACTTTCAATGGCGGCAAACGTTCAATCGTTGCGACTGTTGCCAGTGTTTACAGGTGTTTGTTTTGGCCCGAATTCACTGCCCTCCACACACAAAAAAAAACAAAAAAAGAAGAGAAAAACAGTTTCGAGTTTCGCAGCAGCAAGTTACGAGTTCCTCTGCTCTTGGCTGCAGTAAAAGCTTATTTCCTCATTTCCTTCTCCACACCTCTTTTTCTTCTCATTCTTTTTTCGATTTGTTTAGTTCTGTTGCTTTATTTTTACTTGTTTTTTTTTTTTTTTTTTTTTTGGTTACGGGTCGCTAACCGCAACACTTTGCTTTGCTTCTTGGGTGGCGTTGTTGCAGGCGCAACTGTTGCCACTTGTTGCGTGTTGCCTGGCTTTCAACTTGGCCAAAACTTGCGTAGGCAACAGGCAAAAACTTCTTACTCTCTCTCTCTCTCTTTCTCTCTCTTGAAGACGACATTATTTTAAAGTTTTTGATTTGAGAATTATAAATAATTCAAGAGATGGCAACAAAAGGCAATTTATTCTCGTGTTGCACCAATAAAAATAGCAAACTTCATTGATTGAAGTATGGCGAAAATTGAGATGCTCTGCAATTGAGTTGGACATTAATGAAAATAAGTTTTGAGTAAATGTCGCTCACTCATTAATATCAATTAGAGAAAATATTAAATAAAATCATGATATAAAAAACAGTCAACAACTAATGATAAATTTATGTTGATGTCGCTGTCTCATTAATATCAATTTTAACTGCTCTTGAAATGTAGGAAAAAATTAAGTTAAACTCTGGTATTCATCTAGAAAAAACTGTGTAAATATTGATCTATTTAGAGTTTGATTTATATATATTTAATTATATGTGAATAATATAGAAAATATCATTCAAATAAATTATGAATTTATGCTTACATAAAGTAGACGTCTCTATTTCATTAATACCAATTATAACTGCTATTTTTATATTTAAAAATAAAACTAAATTCTGATATAGGAAAAAGGAGTTAAATTAGAAACGAATTTATTTTATTTATTATTAAATTAAATTAAGATATTCATATACCAAAAAGTATTTAAATTAATGATGCTATGAATTTTAATTTTTCTCTCTATATCTATCTATTTATCTCTCTATTTCTTTCCCTTTTTCTTATCATATCAACTGCAAGTGCTTTTTAAGTTTCACAAAATTAAATGAAACAAATGTATTCTAAAAGAAAAAAATGTGAGATTAACAATGAATTTTCACTTATGTAAAGCAAATGAGTTAATCTCAATGTAGCATTAATATCAATAGCAACTTTTGTTTAACCTTAAACAAATGAAATTAAATTCTGATATTAATATAGAAGTGTGCTCGGCTGTAAAATACATGCTACTAAATTTTAATGAAAGCAAAACAGTGCGTTATTTTTCTTAAAATATACCGCAAAAATACTAAAATATACCAAAGCCCATATTTTGTAGATCGGTGAAGTGCTACAATCGAAATATACCATAGAGGAGGGGAAAATATACCAGAATGTCAGCGAAAGCAAACCCGAAGTGAGTAAGTAAAATTAAGTATTAATATACCTAAGGCTGTATTTGGTATATTGATATAGTACTTCATTCCAAATATACCATAGAGTACAAAATATACCAGACTTAGGTATTTAAATGAATCCCAAATTTATTTTACTTATCATTAAATTAAATTATAATGTAAATATAGAAAAAAGTATTCAAATTAAGTGCTTAATAAATTTTGTGTCAAGCAGCTGAAATATAATAACATATTTGTTATATCAAAGTCCATTCAAGTAATCAATCAACATCGCTTGCACTTAATGCCAATAACCAAGCCAAGCAGTGAAAATAGTTACACCCTCAGCGAATCATAATCAATCAGCATTTGAATGTTGACCACCTGGAGCTGTAGCTGGAGCCAAGTTGCCACAGTCGTCACGGTCTGGGCGACAAAATGTGGCCATAGAGGGAGTTTAAAACAACATTAAAAAGGAGCTGAAAAATTAATGGAGCAATCGGAAAATTGCTGAATTATTGAGCGAAAAGCGCTGGCTAGCTGGAGATGCCAAACTTGGCTAATCAAAATACGTATACGAACTGAGGAACAACAACAAGGAAAACAATAAAAAGGGACGAAACATTGTGTCAACAAGAAGCAGGAGAAATCGAGGGAGAAGGAGAAAGAGAAGGAAAAGGAGAAAAGCGAAGCCTGGCGTTTTGTGTCGTGACAGGCGCAAGGATTGAAAAGTGTAAGCGACAACAGACAAATCAATTGTGTAGCCACACACACGAGGAAGGACGACAGCGCAAGGACATGATGGCAACCCAGATGATGAGCCTGATGAGGATGATGATAATAATGATGATGAGGAAGCTGTATTTGTGGCTGTGGATGAGGGACACGCTGTTGTGTTGTGTGTTGTGTGTTGTCTTCGTCATCTGCGTGTGTGTGGCAAACAGAATGAAAACATTTTTCTAATTTCCTGTCATCAATATCAAATGAAATGTTATACTCCCCACGCTCGGAGCTCCGCCATCTAATTGAGTTGTTGCCACAGCAAAATGTTGCAAATGTGCGAGAGTGTCGCGCGTATTTATAGAGAATTCCATTTTATTGCAAGCCTTCAGCTGTGTGCGTTTTGTGTTTTGTGCGGTTTTGTGGTGCGCGTTTTGTGGTGTGGCAAATGTGGTGTGTATGTTTGTGTGTGTGTAAAAATAAACAACAAAAGTTGGTTAACAAAATTCGTTTTGGAATTAAGTCGCAGCCGGCGAATGGAGCGATAATGATAGCCATCATCTAGGAGAGCAGCTGATTCATCGCTCTCCGGCAACTCTTCAGCCACAACAGCGTTGTCCTCGAGGGGCGGCAGATAAGCTTCAACAGCAGCCACAGCCTGGCCAAGATCGGGAATAATCTCGGGTGCACTGTAGTGATAGCCATCGGCTTGCAACACGCCCGAACCCTGCTCGATATCCTCATGCGTCTTCACTTCAACGGGCTCCTCAGTGGCTGCCACTTCAGGCTCAGCTTCAACAGCTGCTTCTGTGGTTGGTTGCTCCGTTGGCTGCTCTGTGGTGGTGGTGGTTGTGGCAGGTGCTTCAACTGCCTCTGCGGTGGTGCTGGGAACGATCTCTTCAGTGGTTGTTTCTACTTCCTCAACTGGTGGCAAGTACTCGTTGCTTGGTGGCAAGTAATCACGTGGCGGTTGGAGAACATGTGATAGAGTAGCCGCATGTTGCTCCACAGGTGGCAAGTACTCGCGACTCGGCAGCGGTGGCAACACCACAGGCGGCAAATACTCCAACGGCAGATGACTAACATCGCGCAGCTGACGACGCAATGCGCCAGCATCAACTGAGGCAAGAGCCACCAAAAGCAGCAGTAGGCCAAGGAATTTGTTGTGTAGTTGCTGATGAGTAGACAAAGTTACAACTAAAAGCAAAAGCTAGAGATAAGAAATTACCACTTACCATGGTTAAAAAGTTGTTGATGGTCTTGCAGGGCGTTGCGTTATGCTGATACTGTTGAAATATCCTAAACTATTTATATGAAAAATTAGCGAAAGAGATTGCAGAGCAGAGCAGCGCAGCAGACTCTCAAACAGCGGCATCGAACATCAACGCAATCGAACCGGAATCTTTCATTCAGTTTCAGTTTCAGTTTGAACTTGTTGTTGTTGTTGTTGCTTGTGGTTCATTAAACACACTTAGCGACACCTTCCGCAATGAGACGGCGGCATCTTCAAACCTGTTGCAATTGAGCTGAAGAGAGATTAAAGCGATCGCCATGTTCGATGTTCGATTGCTCGATTGCTCGCTGCTGCGACCTCTAATCGCATTTTGGCCACTTCAATGCCATGGTCATCAACCAAACAGCTGAGGCTGAGGCATCGTTGGCATCGGCATCGTCCGAAGCTCGGCAACAGTTGTGTTTATCTACTTATTTATCTTGCTTCGCTTATGCTTTGGCCTGTTTGTCTCTCTATTGTTTGTCTGTTTGTTTTAACTGAAGAATATTTCGCACTCAATTTAAAAATCTGTCAATATTATAATGTTGTGTGTTATTGCCGTATAATGCGTGCCACATTCTACAAACACAAACGAACGAACGAACGAACTCTTAAGTCCATTTTCAATGCCCCGGCAAACAAGCAAACAAACCATTCAAATTCAATTCAATTTCAATGTCAAATGTAATTTTCGTGTGCAAGGCCCTAAGATACAAACAATTACAACATGTTGGTTCGTTGCTTGATGTGGTGCATGATGCAGCACTTCTTCGGCTTGCGGCTCAGAACTGTCCACGAGCAGTCACGAACACGCTAAATGCACACCATGACGTGGCAATTACACACTTATCACACATACGCCACATTGTCCGGCTCTTCTTTGTCTCTCTTGGTCTAAGCGGCTTAAGGCGAACTAATGAAAATCGAAATCAAAGCTCAAGATAAACGAGTGAAGCAGAAGGAGGAAGCAATGCACACACACACACACACACACACACACACACACACACACCTTGGCAATCGAAGTGCAATAAAGCGAGTTAAGCTCTGGCAAAATCCGTTTTGTGCCAATAAAAATATTAGTGCAGAAAAGTTATTGATCAATGGCATTCCTCCTACAGCTTCCCTCAGTTTATATTCATTTAAACATACAAACTTTTATATATGTATATATATATATATCCTTATCTTTGTATGATTTCCGACTTTATTTTCAGCGCGTGGCGAGCAAAACAAACAAACAGCGAGAAGAAGAACAAAAAACAAAAATACGGGCAAAAAATAAATCCAAATGAAAGCAAAAGCGTATACCATTTTTTTTTCCAGTACTTCAGCAGCTTCCCTCTGTTCCCCCCGTTTTCCTCTCCACTTCACGCTCTCACATTTCCAACAACGTAGTCAAATTCAATGTGATATCTTTTTCTTTTCTCTCTCTTGCTTTTTTTTATTTTTGGCCGGCTGGATTAGTAGAAATTGAAAATGCTGGCACAAAAACCGAAACGCGAGTCGCATTCTCCCTTCTCTCTCTCTCGCTTCCGCACTTGCCACGCTTTTGGTTATGCTTAATAGAAAAGTAAAATATTTAGTTAGGAATTTTAACTAAATAAGCTCCGCTTTAGCATCGACATCGACATGGTTGCTGGAAGGCAAAACCAGCAACCAGCAGCAAACCAACAGCAGCAGGCTGAGGCATCCATTGATGCCAGAAATCGAAACGAAACGAATTTTACAATAAAATCCGCGGATGGGTAAACGGAAAAATGTTTGCCCGATTGCAACTGTGACCAGCCGAACAACTCGATCTCCCAAAAAACAAACAAACAACAAAACCAAACCTGAAATTGTATGCAACTGAGTAGAGATGAAGCTTTATTGTGCTGCCCATCAATGGGAACAGCAAATACGGAGGAGGCATTGTGAGTGGCCCGAAAATCAAATAGAGACATGCAAAGTTGCAAGTTGCAAGGCGAATTTGCATTTTCAAAACCTAGATATGCAAATATTATTTCAGTTACTCTCGTTCGTAAAAAAAAAAAAATACAGCTATGCCAAATGCTTTTAAATGCCAAAATTCCATCAGAATTATATTTACAATAGATTTACCTGAAATAACGAAGATAAATTCACTAAAAATAAATAAATTTGCTTGATGAAGATAAATGCACTAATTGAGGCAATTCAGAGGGAAATATTTTCTATATTTCAAGTAATTTGAATAAAACCAAGTTTAAAGTTTACTCATGAATTTTAAGCTTCGTTTGATGTTTGTTTGCTAAATTAAAAAACAAACTCAAATGCAAGGAACTTTGATATAATTGATATTTGATATTTGACTATTTATTTAGTATACTCAAATGGTATATTTAAATGATAATACCGCACTGCTCTGATTTATTTCATATATATTTCAGTATTTTGTCGCTATATTAATTTGTTATATAGATATGATGATACCGCACTGTCTTGTTTTTATCTTGTTATACTTCAGTATTTTTTTGGTATATTAATTTGTTATACTTAAATGACAATATCGCACTGTTGGTATATTTATTTGGTATATTTACATGTTATATTCAGTTTTCTTTCCGTAATTTGATATTTTTAAATAAAAATACCGCACTGTTTTGCTTTAATTAGGAGAGGGTACGGGTATCTCACAGTCAAGCACACTCATATTATGCTGTGTTACTTGTTTATATTTATATTTTAGTTTGATTTAACAATGTTACAGTTGAAATTTAGAGTTAAGTTCTTGCATTGAATTATAATATGTTATAAATAAAATTGGAGCAGTCAATCCTCAATGTTTTGGACTTTTGATAGCTCAGACAATTATGTTAGTCAATCTGAACAAAACATTCTATTTATATTGAGAGATTGAAATTGTGTGCTCATTTTCTAAGCCACTTATTTTTTGTTTAAACTTTAAATTAAGTTATGTATGTATGTATATATGTATGTATGTATGTTTGTTTGCATCAATGTATGTGTTTGAAAGCAACATGAATTTGTTAAAAGCAACATGAATAATTCTTCAACTTTCCAAACTTTTTGTTTCCTGACTTAATTTTACTTTAATTTAGGAATTTATGTATGAGTTCTCTATAACATGACAAGAGTCTAAGCGACTGGTTTTCTATATATAGAACAATTTATTAGAATGTGGGAAGAGATATTTAGAATACATAGTGTATATGTTTAGGGAGAAGAACAAAAAGAGTACAAGCTAATTTAGAGATAACAAAACGAATAATACACAAGATTTGTAGAGGAAGTTTATCTACATAATGCTAAATATAAAAGTATTTAAATAAAATTGTTGTATGTTATAGTATCTTAAGAATAAAAGCAAATCCATTTAATGTTATTTAAGTCATCTATTTAGTTCAAGTTTTGTATTTACAAAAGTGTTTGAACATTAGCAATCACAGCATCAAATTATCAAACCAAATCTTGCGAATTGAGCTGAGTAATTAATCTGCTGTAAGTAAAACACAATAATTACAAATCCAATCAGTGCAATTGGCCTAGTGATTTACCAGGTTTCAGTTAAGCTGCTGCTGCTGTTGCTCTGAGCTTTGATTTGAGTCCCAGACATCATTTGCATGCGCTGCGGGAACTGGGAAACATGTATTTCTCTAGTCGTGGTACTTAGTTGTTGTTGTCTATGGTGGAAGGCAAACAAAATGTAATCACTTCATGCAATATGCAACAGTTGTGGGGGGCAGCAAAACTGGCAGCAAATTAGACGCAGTTCACGTGACTGTCACCTTAACACATTACGCTCCAATTACGCGTCCATCTGCTCAGCTGATGATGAAGGTAAGGAAAGGAAAGGTAAGGGAATCAGGGATGCTCAAAGTTGTTCTCTGCCTCTCTGTGTGTGTATCGCTTTCTGCATAATAAAATCAGTCGCAGCTTGTCGGCAAACTTAAGCTGCCTGCCTGCCTGCTGCCACAAGCACAAAGCTGCAAGGAGGAGTCACAAAATGCAATGCATACTAAACAGTGGCTGCGACTCTTGATTGTAGCCTCTCAGTTCAGTTATGCAACAGCTGCCACACGCGGAGTTGCACCCAGCTTAAGTTGTAGCACGAAAAATTTAATTACAACTTAAAGGTTTTCCCTGTCGTACCAAAAAAAAGAAAAAGGTTCTCAAATTTCCACAGATTATTTATTATATTTCGCCTTGCTGTTGATTTGCCAAGCTTCCTTTTATGCCAGCCAGGAGCCAGGACGAAAGAAGGAAAGGAAAGCAACCCATTGTCAAAGTCAATTTAATTGTCTCAATTACGCGCTAAGCGTCGCCAACTCGTAAACTCGGAACCCAAATCAAGCCAAGGTCAGTTAGTCTGACAAATGGGCGACGAAAAGCGCTTCATTTAAGACCAAAAGAAAAGAAAAGGCATTGCGCCACCTCGCCTCGAAAAATAATCAAGTGACTTACTCGAAAAGTTAACATAATTTTGTGGCAACTTCAAAAGTTTTTGGCTCGCGCTCTCAACTCTTTCTCTCAGCTTACTTTATTATTGTTACTTCTGCTTCTGCTGCTGGTTGTCAGCGTATTTTCACGCTTAGTTGAATGCATTTCAGGTTCTGAATTAAAGCACCCTGTACTTAGTTGCTGTGATATGCTGCGTATACGTAATACGCTTTGCAGTTTAATTAAAACCGGGACAACAACAACATCAACTTGTCTGTCATTTTGATCATTTTACACTTATTTGCGCAGCATCATCATTTTCGGCGTCAAAAAATAATCTAAAATTCTTTACGAAAAAGTGAGCAACGCATGTAAATTTTTCATAATCATCAAGTGAAAGCGGGGTAGGAGTAAGGGTTGAGCGCACAGCAAATTGTGTTGTGTGCAAATATAGGAAATTGTGCAAATATTGAACGGAAATATCCTGCGGCTTTCGGGGCATCCTATTCGACACGTGCTGCAAGCAAAACAGTCGTCCGTCCAAAAAGGGGGCGTGATTGAAAACCGCGTGGGCTGACTAACTGCCAGCTGCAAAACTTTAATACCCCATGATGTGAGTGCGCGTGAGTGTGAGAGTGAGTATATATATGAGTGCTTATACCCGCTACACATAGGGTAGAAGGGTATTAAAACTTTAGAAAATGTTTATAAAAGGTAGAAGGAGGCATCTCCAACGCTATACAGAATTTATATTATTGATCAGCGTTAGATCTCAAAGACAATAATAGATAAGGATATAATTTTTTTCGACAGCACTTGTTATATTTGCACACATATCAAGTTGGTTCCACTTCCAAACAAAACAAATACTAAGCGTGATTTAGAAGCTAGAATCGAGATTTTTGGTATATACAATAATAACTATAATCTTTTTGTTTCCTGAAAATTTGCGATCAGATAAAATTAGTAGAAGTTAGTAAAGAAATACTTTTGTATGGATAAAAACGACTAATTACTACGGGTCTTACATAGTTGCTTTCGCTGACAATGTGGTATATTTTACAGAGTGTAAAATATGGTATATTTTTAATGTAATATCAATACCAAATGTAGCCTTTGGTAAATTCTTGATATTTTTGTGGTATATTAATCTAATATATATTATATCCGGTATATTTTACTCTATGGTATATTTTATTGTAATACTGTACCAATATCTCTAAAATATCCTTTGGTATATTTTTAGTATTTTTGTGGTATATTAATTTGATGTATTTTGAAAAAGAATACTGCACTATTTTTTGCATTTATTAAAAATAGATAGCAGGTATCTCATAGTCGAGCATACTCGACTGAAGCTTTCTTACTTGAATTTGAGTGTGTGTGTGGCGCATACAAGTGAATCGCTCATTTTACTCCTTTAAGCCGCAAGAGCTTTGGCCAGGGCCGAGTGTGTGTATGAGTCAAAGTGTGTGTGTAAGTACGAGTGTGTATGTGTATGAATGTGTGTGTTTAAGCATGTGTGCATCTGTGTTCTGTTGTGTGTTAATGCCGGCGGTTGACGTTTATAATTTTACACCGAAACTAATTATATTAACTTGAGAGCAACGGCGCTCAACGGAATCAGTTTATGTAATGCATATGTAAGTGCTTGTCTCTCTCCTCTCTCTCTCTCTCGCTCTGTGTGTTTGGTTGCTACATAATAACAACAATAGCACTTGGATGTAATTTCCAATTAAGCTCAATTTAATGCGCAGCGAGGCAAACAGACACACAAAGAAGTGGACGCCAAACTCCGCAACTGGACCGAGGTCCATGGACATGGACATGAATGTGGACCTCATGGAATGGCGTGTGGGTGCGCCTGGAAACCTGGCCATAATTGGAAGCGAAAAACAAGAGCATCGAAGAACAGCACAAGCTGCTCTAGAAATTGCCAAGACATTGCCATTTACGACTATATAAGTATTTATTGTTTTTTCGCCTTCCAAGACAAAAGGTAATTACACTGCAAGAAATGCGAGCATAGATTGCCAGCAACTCAACAAAATTTGTGTTCTGCTCACACTTAATTGCCAGCTTAACAGCTTGTCTTCAAAGTTCTAAAAGATGCTCAATTGCTATGGCAAGTAAGCCGCAACGAGCTGTAAGAAAGACTCTTCGATAAATACTACAAACATATGTAAAAGTTTATTATAAATCACCTACGTTTGAATTAGAAATTAGAAAGGAGCATAAACTTTAAAAAAAATTTAAGATATAACGACACAATTGTAATAAAAAATGTATTACTAATACATTAATCAAGCTGTAAAGAAGGCTTCACTCTAAATACCTTAAACAACAATATGAGAAATTAGGAGATAGCATAAGCTAAAGTCAAACTAAATTAGTTTGAGGCAATATCTAAATCAAAAAAAGGAAATCTTTTATATAAATCAGCTCCCACTAAATTATGAATTAGGAAATGTAATAAAATAAATTTTGCAAAAGGTCTGAGGTTCCCTGGGCAAAGTATTTAATTGTCAGTCTAAATTTACAATAAATAAATTATTCAATGTACACATTAACTTCAACTTCAACACAGCAAGCTGTAAAGAAGACTTTAATAAAAATCAGCTGCCATTAAACTCATAATTAGAAAATAGAAGAAAGTAAAATATACTAAGAGTTTAAGTTACCCTGGCTAAAGTATTTAATTCTAGGGCCACAATTATAATAACAAAATCATCAGCTTCAAAATTAACCAAGAACTCTAAAATTAACACAACAAACATATCTAACAAATGTTTATTAAAAAAAAGAGACCACTCAGTTAAAGAATTAGAGATTATTTCTAAAATCCTTAAAATACTCTAGACAAACAATTGAATTGTAGCTTGAGAAAGAGATAAATACATATTTTTTAAATCACAATTATAACCGTTTAAATTCAACTCTAATTTAAAACTTCACTAAAATTTATTATATTTTAAAATTATATTTAAATAATAATAGTTTAATATTCCAAAGCACATTCTCTATTCACCCTGAATTTTTGCTATGCACAGCCCAGATTCAAATTCGATTATCCCATTGCAATTCCACTTACTTTGAACACCCTGTGCGCACCCTGTGCATAGCGTACGTCACTTTGCAAACTAATTAAATCGACAACTGGTGCTAGGCTACAATTTTAATTGAAAGCCATTTGGCTTCTAACAACTACAACAAACAAAACAAACTGACAAACAGTCAAACAAACACAACGCCAACGACTCCACAAGCAGCAAGCAGCAAGCTGAAGGAGCTTGACAAGTGTTCTGTCCTCTCTATATTAGTATAAATGCGAAAGTGTTTGTGTGTGTGTGTGTGTGTGAGGCGAATGTCCTTTAGTGTCTGTTTGCCACTTAAATTGAATTCGAGGCAACGCCGCCGCACGAAACTCATTTAAGCGGCACGGCAATTGTTATTGTTGCTGCTGTCAATTGTTGTAGTGGCACAATTATTTCATATTATGTATAAAAAAACAGAGGAGAAGAAAAGGAACAAGTAGGAAAGGTTCAGTTAAGTGTGTCCGACTGTGAGATACCCGCTACAGATTCTTAAAATATACCAAATTAATACCTCCAAAAATACTCCAATATACCAAAGGCTATTTTTGGTATATTGAATACATAGTGCTACATTCAGATATAACTGTAAGTCCAAAATATACCAGATTGACAAACAAAGCTGCTGTTGCATTTTAAAATATACCAAATTAGTATACCACAACATACTAAAAATATACCAAAGGGTATATTTGTTGCATTGAATTGTACTATATTCCAAGAAAAATACATATGCCAAATTAATACACCACAAAAATACTAAAATATACCATCTGCTATACTTGGTATATTCATCTAGTACTAAAGTAAAACAAGTAATTTACAGTAGAGTGTGCTTGACTGTGAAATACCCGATACCTATTTTGAATAAATACAAAATAGTGCGATGTTATTGCTAAAATATGTCAAAGTAAAATAGCGCAAAAATACTAAAATATACCAAAGGTTATATTTGGCGTTTTTCCCAAGCAAAAGTATTCCTTAAAAATCTTCTGAGATCTTCATAGGAACGAATGGACAGACAGACGGGCAGACAGTCTCGGTTGTTGGTCGGAGTTACGTTTCATAGAGGCACAAATGTATAATACCCTTCTACCCTATGAGTAGCGGGTATAACAAGAGAGAAAATTGAAGTAATGTGGCATCGAGGAAGCGCAAACAAATGTCGAATAATTAAAAGTAATTGAAAACGAAATAAAAGTGAAATACGAGACGTCTGCGTCGATTTTGAAATGGAAACCTAATTAAAAAGCATAAATCGTTGAATACCCATGGGACAGGAATCCGAACCTCTACTCTCTCCCCCTCTCTGTAATGCTGCTCATCTAATTGAAATGGAGTCATTATCCTGTCTGTGTTCTGTTCATTGAACTTTGCCAAAAAATAAAAAGAAAGAGAAAGAAGTAGAAAGAAGTAGAAAGAAAAGTTTTGCTTGCAGCTGCAGCTGTCGAAGGTAAATTTGAATGTAAATTGTAAATTAAATAGCCACAGCAAAGCAGCTCAGCCAAAGGTCTCGTTACGCTTCCCCCACTCCGCTCACTCCAACCCACTTTGTGGGTCGCGAGCTCTGTCCTTCCTGTGCCTGGCAAGACAAACAGCGCAAATAAAGCAAATAAACAGACAAATACCACGTACACAAAACTGACGAAGCGGCCAAGCAAACAGAAAACAGAAATCAAATTGTTATTGTGACTGCGACTCTGACTGAGGCAGCGACTGCTGTTGACCCTCGTTTGAGTTGTGCGTTCCATTCCTAACCATTTTTATGCTTATTTGTTTTCATTCTCATTTGTTGCCGCCGCAGCAGCTTCTTTTCAACTGCAGCGTTTCTTTTTTTCCGCTTCTCCCCCTGTTCTTCCATCCTCCGCCAATTGCAAGGTGTCTGGGGAAATTAACAGCGCCTCAGGTGCGGCCGCCTGCCACGCCCACTCTCGAGTCGATTTTTAATGAAATATGACTTTGGAAAGGGCAACAGTGAACCATCAAAGTCAACCTGTAGCAGTAGCAGAATATTGCGCATACGCAACGTTGAGCAGCAAAAGCTACGAAAAATTCCACAACAAGCAACGAGTTAATTATTACAGCTGACTGCGCAGCTAATTGGAGCAACGTTAGAACATAAGGATAAACCACCTTCGGCTACATCCTTTGTGCTCTCTTCATGATTTTTAACATCACATTTTATGTTATATACATACATATTTTTATCTTCATCTTTATATCTTCATCGACGACGAGGCACTTCCGAGCTGTGTGCCATAAATAGACAGGATAATAACCAAGGAGCAGGACACTGTCCTTGTTTTATGGCGGGGAGAAGAGCGAGAGCTTTTCATAATTGCTAAGCTTCGATTTTCTGTTTTTATTTAACACGCATTTTCCGACTGCGTGAATTTAAATTGAATTTTAAATATGCATAGTCACAACACTTGAGCCGGCACAGCCTATATAAATAGGGGGAGTGGTGACATGTGGGCGTGGCACTAATGACAACCTTGACAATGCCATCGATTTTCGGCTCGATGCCATTCCGATTCGATTCGATTTGATTCTGCTTTTAAAGTTTATAAATATTTATGATGTCGTATTCGACTCGAGTTTGCTTTCGCCTACTTTGAGCACAAACATTTTCATTTACTTGGCCCAAAGCTAAATGAAAGTTTACTATGGGCGAAGCTTGCATTATGAATGTTGCTCGAGTGTTGCAAGCAGCATACTAATTTTATAAATGGCTTTCTTGCTCTTACGACTGCTTTTTTCTTTGCATGTTCTTTGACTAGCTGTACTTTTATCTAGGCAGTAGTTTGGCGCAGATTAAGAAATCCTTTTGACTTGCGAACATTCGACTCAGCTTTAAGAGTGCTGAAGATGTTTTCTTAGTTTGAATTAGAAAAAATGAAAGACAGTTTGGGATTTCGAAACATATTTAAGAGTGCTAAAGATGTTCTCATTGTAAAATAGGAAAATTAAAAAAGATAAATTTTGGTATTACTTTTCTTATAATACTTTTCTAAATTTTTTCAACAGAAATTCCAAAGTTCCAAAGACGTTCTCTCATTTTTAATTTGAATTAAAGAAAGATAATTTAAAGAATACTTTATACATTTTTTTTATAATACTTTCAATTAGAAAATCCTTTGCCCTTGCCAGACCAAAGAGCAAAAGATTTTGAATTCATTTTGAATTAAGAAAAAATAAATAGAGAATTTGACATTCCAATAATTGACTTCGGCAAAACTTGAAGAGTGCCAAATATCATCTCTCATTTTTGGTTTAGGTAATTAAGCAAGATAATTTAAAATTATAATTTCATTAAAATACTATCAAAAGCCATCATCAGTTTTGTTAGTTAGTTATCCTTTTGACTTGCCTAATTTGGACAAAGCTTTTATAGTGTTAACAATGCTTTCCAATTTTAATTTTAGGAAAAAGAAAGAGAATTTTGGAATTTTCATTCTAAATTTTCGATAGAATAGAAATAATTCCAGTAAAGAAGACGTTTTTGCCATACAAAAGTATTTCTTAGATAAATTTAAAGATGTTATCACATTTTAATTTTAAATTTAAAGAACACATAAAACAACTTTTTAAAGCTATCATCAATTATCAATTCTATGCTACAAGCTATCAATCAATTATAACCAAAATTTGACGCATCTTTTAATAACATTTATTTGACTACTCAGCAAGCATTTCAATTCTCTCAGCGACCTACTCAAAATACATTTGCTATATTTATAATCAGCCGTCTCCACATTAGTCTTAAAGACTCTATCTATAACAGCTCGCTCCATTGCCTAGATAATTATTGTGCTATGCTGCCAATCAATTGCACGCTATTTATAAACGGCTTTTTCAGCTCCGTTTCGCTGACTTGAAGAGACTTTAAGCAGCAGGCGAGAGCGAGAGAGAGAGAGACAAGTTATTGACTAAAAGCAAGTAAATCACTTCCATCACTCGCATTGCTTCCAACACCTTCGTATTTAGATTTATCAGATTTTGTTGGCTAGGCATAGCCGGAAACGGAAACGGTCTGATGGCATTTGGCTGCCACAATTTTCAATCACAATTTTTGCTATTTATTTTTACTGACAGCTTCTCAACGGGCGAGCGAGGAAATGCTTATGGATTTATGTATTATGATGTCAGAATGTGTTATCATTGCTCTCTCTCTCTCTCTCTATCTCTTGCTCACTCGCAGCTCATCAATTTTTCAATAGCTCTGTCAGCCAGAAGTGACTTGTGGCACATTAGCTGTCACTCTCCGGCTGTCTGTCTGTCTGTCGGCTCTTAGCCAGCAAATTTTGCGACGTGTTAACAAGCCGTGGCTTAATTATGGCAAAGGTAAATCCTTGGCTAGGGGTTTAGACTTAGTAACATATGTGACATTTGGCTTACGTCTGCTGAATGAATTTAAATGTATCTGTCACAGAGTTAGTGTAAATTTATAGCCCAATTAATGAGAAGAGCAGCGTCAACGCTGCGTATGCGCAACGCCGACGCCAAATTGAATGATGGCAAATGCATGTCCTTGTCGCCAGTTGGTAGTTGACAAATTTGTTAACCCCAAAAAGGATTCTCATGTACCAGCTGTTTTTCGCAACTCTCTTTCTCGCTCTCTCTCTCTAAAGAAGCAATTTAAATATTTCGCATATAAATTTTGTGGGGCAATCGATATCTCAAGAAGAAAGGCAAAATGTGAAACCCTTTTTTTCCGGGTTGTTTTTCTCAACTGCTGCTGTTGCTTCTGCTGCTGTTGTCCTATTTAAAATATATAAATATTTTAACTTAATAAATGCGGCAGCAAACTGGTTGGCGCCCACGGCCAACTTACAAAAACTGGCAGCCGCCAAAAACTTGGACAAGTGCTGAGCACACAAAAGCTACGACATTTGCATAAACTAAGGCGGACCAAAGGAGAGAGACTCTCTCTTTTCTCTCTACTCTTCTTGCTACCAAGATTTGTTTTCTTTTTATACCCGCTTCCCGTAAAAAAGGTAAAAGGGTATTATAACTTTGTGCCTCCATGAAGTGTATGTAACAGGCAGAAGGAGGATCTGCAACCGAATAAAGTACATATATATTATATATATTCTTGATCAAAATCAACACCCAAGACGATATAGCCATGTCCATCTGTCCGCCTGCCTGTCTGTCGTTGTCTGTCTGTCTATCTGTATGAACACCTAGAACTCAGAGACTGTGAAAGATAAAGATATGATTTTTTTCGACAATACTTTTTGAGATTCCTAAACATTTGACTAAAATAAGAAAAAATTGTAGAACTTATATTTAGTATAATTAAAAACACCTACTTAATATGGCTTTGACTGGCAATCTGGTATATTGTGCACTCGTTGGTATATTTTGAATGTGGTACTATATTAATATTCCTCATATTATGGTATATTAATTTGTTATATTTTAAGAACAATACCGCCCATATCTCAGAACATTTGGTATATTTTTAGTATTTTTGTGGTATATTTATTTGGTATATTTTAAGAATAATACCGCCTATATCTGGTGGTTAAAAACTTAAAACGCGTATCGGGTATATCACAGTCGTGCACACTTAGCTTGTAGCTTTCTTACTTGTTTTTTTCGGGGGCGCTGCCCTTTTGCCGTGTGGCGCACGCAAACATTTTCGAACTTGTTGTCCGCCCGCGGGCTGGGCCTCAGCTGGTTAAAGAGTTCGCCTGGACAAGACAAGAAAGGAGAAAAGTCGAGGAAAGGATTGAACAGGAGCTCAGGTTAACTTTACAGCGGCTAATGGTCGATGAGCCTTTGGGAGCTTCTTTAAGCTGTTGCCCTTTATCGCTTCAGCTTCAGCAACAACAACAACAGCAGCAACAACAACATCAAGAGCAAGAGCAATCTTATCGAGAGGCAGTTGAATGCCACACTGTGCGGAACATGTAAATTGAACCTCAAACTGACAGAGCAAACAACACAAAACAAACACATACACACACACTTAACCACACCTACACACACACAGCGTGCAAAAAAAAAACACGAACAAGTTTCGTGTTGAGCGAAATTGCCAAACAAAATAGACATACAAAAAATCGCTTTTAAATAAAATCACAAGTCGAGAGCCGCACAAAAATCAATGAGGCACGCACAATTTATAGCACAACAGATTCACTGTTGTTGTTACTGGTGTGAATGCCCTGTAGAGAAAGTTGATGAAAGGGTAGTCTGGCGAAATATAAAACAATTTATGTCTTATGAAAAATATTAAATTATATTATATATCAAATTATATGTTATATACTGTAATAAAATTTTACTGAAGACAAATTTGAATTGTTCTCTCCATAACAAAAAGTCTACACAACTCTTTTCTTTAAGATAAATTTTCAAATATTAAATCTAATGAATATATTAAATAAATATTATAAAAAATACAACAGTTAGTATCTTTATTTATAGGATATGCAGTTTTAGCACTTTTCAATTCAAAATATTAACATTAAAATAATAAATATAAACATTAAAATAATAACATCTTACTCTGTAGCATCTTTGCTTTAATAAAATATGTGTACGAAAATTAAAGCTATAATATAAATCTTTTAAAATCTCAACTGCCATATATTATATCATACCATTTATATATTCTTCTGTCATGCCAGATACTTGTAGTGTAAATGCCAGTCTTTCACTTACTTCTAGCAGTTCCCTTTTATGTTACATTCTTAGTTAAGAGATTATATTTTTTTTTACATTATATATAAACAATATTAAATTTATACCCCGTAGCATCTTAAAAACTTCAACACTTAGCTTTACAATATCAATATTTAGCAAATACCATTTATATTTAAGTTTTTCAACTTAGCTGTTTACAGAGTATTCGCTAGCCGTGTTTTTCCACATTCTAATTTAATAGTTTATTGTGTATATAACCAATATTAAAATTATACCCCGTAGCATCATTTAGCTTTCACACTTATGCTTAACAGTCTTAACAGAATTTAATAAATGCTGTTGATATATTTTTTTGCCTACTCAACATAGTATTTGCTTGTCGTTCATTCAATTCTTGCCGTGCTCTTTTGCTTTCTTGTAGCTTGTACTATAAATTATGTTCGCGCTCCACAAGCCTAGACACATAAAATATGGCACACGAGTGGCTCTTAGGCCAAGCGGAGGGTTCTGGCCAATGCCAAATGAGATGCTCACAGCAGAAGCAACAGCAACAAGTCGCAGAGCCAACAGGAAAAAAATGTGTAGCATACTTTCAGGCGCAAATGTGCGTGGCAAACGGAAGTTGTTGCCGCCTTTTAAGCAGCCAGCGAAGAGAAGCAAAAGAAGGCAATAAACAGAGAGTGTGTGTGAGATAGCTAAGGAATGATTTACTTGCAGCTCTTACACGTTTATTAGATTACTCGCGAGAGTTATAGACAGAGTGGAAATGGTAAGCGAAAAATGCGAGGCGAAAACGTTTTCAACTTCGATTTTTCATTTCATTTGAGTTTTACCGCAACTTTTGAGCGCCCATGTGACCACGCCCACACAGCATACAGTACACAATTGGCATATTGGCCAAAACAAATGACAGAGTTCATTAACAATGCAATAAAAAGCCACCGCAAATAACGCGTTGTCGCCCATTTTTGCCACAGTGTCGAATTCAATTTACAAATGGCATGCGGTGTGGACAGACATACGAGAGTGAGTGTAATTATGCTTATGACTATTTAATGAGAAATGCTGTGTGTTGTATTTAAATTCAGATTTTCAGAAGAATTGTTGTAATCAATAATTAATTTCCGCAACAAGTTTTCCGATTGCAATTTGATAGCCGCTTTAACCGCCTCTCGGACACGAAGCCAAAACAGATTTACATTGCATATTTGAGTATGTTATAATTAGTTTAAATTTTAAATGAAGCCAAGTTTTGTTTCGAGTTTGCGAGTTGCAAAGGCACAAGAACGTAGCGAGTGCGCACTTCAGTTTCAGCTGAAGAGAGAGGCCTATAAATAAGCATAGCACTTCCGCAGCCGCACTTGAGATTGAGTTTGAATTTAAGAGTTTGAGTTTCGAGTGGACAGCAAATTAACACCTCAACCGAACCTGAACTACTTGGACCGAAATGGGCCAGCAAAGAGCAGCAAAAAAGAGATGGCCAAAATACATACACCAAAAAAAAAGAAGGCAAAGCCAAATAGCAATAGCCGCTGGAAAGGTCAAGCAGCCCAGCGTGTACGTCTTGACATTGCAGGCACTGTAAAAGAAAACAAAACAACAACACAGAAAAGAAAAAAAAACAAATGCAAGGCAACGTCCAAAGTCAAAGCCACATGGATAGACTTGGCTCACAAGCAACGCAACTGAATCTCAAGTGGCACTCGAAAAGCCAAAAAGGCAACAAAATGTGTGTGTTACTTTTTTTTGTTGTTTTGTGAAGATTTTTAATTAAGTTGAACCCAAGCTGTAGCTGAAGTTGGAGATGAAACTGAAACTGGAGCTGGAGCTGGCTTGAAGTGGACGACGAACTCAAAGTTTTTGAGCTATAAATTCGACGGTGCTCTAGAGCAAAGGCATCAAACAGTCCCAGCAACTTTTAATTGCCACACGCCGTTAACCCAAGTCCAAAAAAAAACCAGCCCAAAAATGGTTAGAAACAGAGCAAGAGAGACTTGCCTACAAGGATGTTGGAATACCACAAAATAATACTTATTTTTTTCTACAGAAATTCTTCTCGCTTAGCAGTGTTCTCACTTTGTCCGCCGTTGCCAGCGCCGCTTTGGCTGCTCCCCAGGATGCCTCTCGGCTGCGTCGCGATGTCTCCGAGCTAGTCGATGCCTCCGCAGTGGATTTCGTGCCTCCGGTTACGGAGTATTTGCCCGCTGATGTTGTCGATGCCACCGAGCAGCCGAGCGCTGTTTTAGGAGATGAAGGCTACGAGTATCGCACTGTGCGTCGCCTCAAGCTGCGTCATCGCAATCTTCGCGATGTCTCGCATCTGTCCACTCGCTACTTGCCACCACCCAGCAAGAACTATCTGCCCCCAGCTGCTGCTGCGCTGCCAACTCCAGCTGCCCCAGCTGATGACACCGAGGAGGTTGTCTCTGCCGTCGAACCCAAGGTGGCACGTGAGTATCTGCCACCAGCAGCCGAGGAGGTCAGCACCGAGGCAGCACCAGTTGTGGCCGAGACCGAGGCGCCAGCTGTCGAGGAGCAACCCGAACCCGAGCCTGAGCCTGAGGCTGATGTCCGTGTGGTCGATGTGCCCACAGCCGAGCTGCGTGACGATGGCTATCACTACAAGCAGCCCGAGGAGATGCCCGTCGAGCTGAAGGAGGCCGCTCCGGCTGCTCCCCAGGAGTACTTGCCGCCTCTTGGTGACGACGTCGTTGCCGAAGGACCCGCCGATGGCGAGAGTGCTGTGCTCACCAAGGATGGCTATCAGTATCGCGCCATCCGTCGTTACAGATTCTAGAGTGGATTGCATTTGTATTTGATTTTTGAATGTTTGAATTTTTCACTTGTTAATGTTTTTTTTCTTGAATAAATTGTAATCTTTTATTGCAAGAGGAATTCGTTTTATTTGGAGAAATAAGTTTTCTGTAATGTTTATTTTATTATAAATTACTATAATTTATATAGTAAATAAAAAATACAGTAAATTATACACCGACTATAAGCAAATATTTTCAACCGAACTTTCAGTGCAATGCATATTTTGAAAATTTTGGATACTTATATGTACTTATTAAAGTATAAAAATTTATATAATAGAATAAAAAGTGCTTAAATTAAATACAAATATAAATGACATTTCAACATACGTCGACAAATAATTTGACTCTCATTTTCATAACAATGAGAATTTGTTTAATTTCGAGTTAGCAGCAGCTTCTAAACGTATTCTACAATTGTTCATAATACCTATGAAATTACTATGAAAAACTTCTGCAATTTCTCATAATACCTATGAAATTACTATGAAATATATTGTTCATGTTTGGCAAAAGAAAAATAGCTATTTATGTTAATTAAAATATATATCATTCAATAAAAATATTAAAGCACTTATAGAATCATTTTGTAATAGCTAACGTTGCGAATTTGTTGTACTTTGTCACAGAAGTTTTTAGAAATTCTTCATTTTTATTATGAAGCTACTGAATGTATATACTTATACGAGTATGTATATCTTTGTAACAAATAAAAACAATTGCAGTTAAATATAAAAATAAATACACTATATACATTACTAAAGCAACTAGCTTGCACTAAGATTCTATACAGAAATTTCCAATTTGAATTTTATACTTATAAACTAGTGATATTAATCACATAAGTAGCTATTACAAATTATCTTTAAATTACTCATAATACTTATGAAACTACTATAAAAACGCATTTCTTTACAAACAAAATAAAAACACTCCATTACAGCAAGACATTAAAATTAAAGCATTTTAAAGCAAATAAATTATTCATAGCTTCTATTGCAATGCGAAATTATTTTATTTGAAGATGAAGCTGCTTAAGATTACTCTTCAATTTCAAAATTATTTTGATTATACAATTCCTTAAAAAAAAGTCTTGTAAAGTAAAGCGCAATAAATATATAATATATTTAAAACAAACATCAACTAAAAACAAATAAATTACTCCAAGCTGAAAAAAACTGAGTAGTTTAGTAAATTTCACTTGCATTAAAAATCTATATAGTTAATAAATGATACTTTTTGTATTAAAGTAACTCTGCTTGGTTTATTTTAGCAGCTATAGCATTCATTGAACTCCCAATGGAAAATGATACAAAAAAAAATATCTCATGTAATTCAATAGACAGTCCCCTCAAAAAAACAGGTACAGGCGGGCAGTAAATTATTAAATTACACTTCCACTAAATTATACACGTTGTTAATAAAAGCAACAAAAAAAAAGTATAAAATATCAGTGGAATTTTCGATTCGCCTTTTACCCTTATAGGAAGTGCACAAAAAACAAATTGCTGAACGTCCTTTTCATAGCATATTCAAATGAAATCTGAGTTTTTTTCGGTGAATTAATTGCGCGAAATCGATACGAAATATTGTTGAATAGTAAAAAGGGGTTTCCAATAAAATGCATAATGAAACCAACTGGAATGCAATAATGAAACTTTATGAATAAAATATGACATCGTCGCGTTCGAAGTAATCATAAAACCAATTTCCAAGTAATCTGAATTTATAGTGTGTCATTACACACACACACACACACACAGAAGAAGAAGAGAGCAAAGTTTATTAATCATTTTGATAACTTGCTGAGCAGTTAACTTTTATATTTAGCACACTTTATGTGCAACTAGTTAGTTTCACGTTACGTATACGCAACAATTTCCTTCTTGTTTGCTCTTGTTACTGGCTGGCCTGTGGCTGGCCATGGCCAAAGTTATTGTCAATAAAAAAAGAGCCTTTAAATGGCGCCTCCAATTAGTGCAAGTCTTCTTCCCTCATCGTCTGGCGTTTCCTGTTGCAACTCAAACTGTGCGTGAATCTTGTAAAAGATGCTGGAATATTCATGGGGGGAAGGGGAAAGTCGAGTGCCACATGTTGCCATGGTCGCCTTAAAGGCTTAATTAATGCACTTGCGCGTTAATACATCTCGACAGCAACAGCAACAAGTGCAGAGTAGAGTAGAGCAGAGCTGAGCATTAAGCGAGCACTCAAGATAAATTACTTGGCTTATTGCCGCGCGCCTCAGCTGGCTGAAAGATTCCCAAAGAGAACACGGATAATGGAGAGCTTAACATTTTTCCGCACTGTGGCTACGTTGCGTGTTTTAATTATGAAATCAATTGCATCAAATTCAATGAAAATTCAATTGAAATTGCCGCTGTACAGATTTCAATCCACTGCGAACAACTCAATTTGTAAGCGTTATTTCTGTCGAAATGAACAAAAGCGCTTCCCAGAGAGAAAAAGAGTATATGATTTTGGTAGCAGAATTACAAAACAAGTTAGAAAGCTACGGTTAAGTGTGCTCGACTGTGAGATATGCGCTACTCATTTTTAATAAAAAGCTAAATAGTTTTTAAAGTTGTTTAAAATATTCTTAAAGTATTCCAAATTAAAATATTAACAAAATACTAAAATATAACAAGTATACTACGAAATTCAGAATATACCATAAAGTACATTGCCGTAACATTGTTAGAATATTTTTAATAAAAAGCAAAATAGTTCTTAAAGTTGTTTAAAATATTCTTAAAGTATTCCAAATTAAAATTTCAACAAAATACTAAAATATAACAAGTATACTACGAATTTCAGAATATACCATAAAGTACATTGCCGTAACATTGTTAGAATATTTTTAATAAGAAGCATAATAGTTCTTAAAGTTGTTTAAAATATTCTTAAAGTATTCCAAATTAAAATATTAACAAAATACTAAAATATAACAGGTATACTTGGAAATTCAGAATATACCATAAAGTACAGTGCCATAATATTGTTAGAATATTTTTAATAAGAAGCAAAATAGTTCTTAACGTTGTTTAAAATATTCTTAAAGTATTCCAAATTAAAATATTAACAAAATACTAAAATATAACAACTATATAACGAATTTCAGAATATACCATAAAGTACAGTGTCATAATATTGTTAGAACATTTTAAATTAATATACCAAAAGTACCAAAATATACCGAAACCTGTTTCTGGTATATCTTTATATATATTGCATTCAAAACATACCATAAATTTCAGTGTGATATTATTTAAAATATATACCACATTTATAAACAAAAACCAATATACATTCTGAATATACCATAAAGTTCAGTGCGGCATTATTTTTAAAATATACTACATTTATAAAACAAAAATAGATTTAAAATATGTCGAAAGCTTCTTGTGGTATATTAATAAACTATCGTATTCAAATTATACAAAATAAATATACCAAAAATACTTAAATATAGGATTGTATTTGCTTTATCAATGCGGTATAATACCTAAAATATACGAAAAAATACTAATTTATTTCGAAGGCTTCTTCGGTATATCAATATACCATTAAGTACAATGCGGCATTATTTTTAAAATATACTTCCTTTGCAAAGCAAAAAAATATTTAAAATATGTCGAAAGCTTCTTGAGGTATATTAATATACTATCCCATACAAAATATACAAAATAAATATACCAAAAATATAGCATATTGGACTGTATTTGCCTTATCAATGCGGTATAATAAATATACTAATAAAATATACGAAAAAAATACTAATATATTTCGAGTGTCTCTTCGGTATATCAATATACCATAAAGTACAGTGCGGTATTATAATTAAACTATTCCTAATAAATATACCAAAAAATACTATAATACAGCGAAGACTTTTTCTGGTATATCAATATAATATTATATTCAGAATATACCATAAAATACAAAATATCTCAAAACACTATTTATTCAGAAAATACCATAAACCACAATATTACAGATAAACGGGCATGGCTATATCCTCTTTACTTAATGGGGTCAGAGATAACTTCTTCTGCCTTCCTTCAATACATTTCACTAAAGTCACTAAATTATAATACCCTTCTACCCCATGAGTAGCAGGTATTAAAAGAACAACAAAAGAGGGGGAGGTGAAAGTGAGAGGCAAGAACTGTCACTGACAGCCCGCTTATTGCATATTAAATTGCGTGTGTCGCAAAAATGTCAGAACAACAAAACAAAAATTAAAGCAACAAGCGGGCCAGCAAGCATGTTCAGCAATCATTTCTGTGAACTAGCCGGAAGGACAATTGCGATTGGGTGACAACTTGGTTGGTTTTCGGTGTGGAGGGAGGGGGTGGGGATACAATGCTCAGCAGCATGTCAACAATGCGTGCAGTTTAAAGTAAATATAATCACGACAAATTTAATACAAATAAAACCAAATAAAATCAAGTTAAATAACATTGTTGTCTGCTTTTACATCGCATTTTCGTTTTGTTCTCTCGATCGATTTTGTGTGGAATTTCCATTGCATACTTTTGGGGGCGCGCGGCTCAAAGTGAAAAGCGTTGTGAAAGCGTTTTGCAGAATGCCAGCGTTTGTCTTTCTTTGACAGCTCTCCAACGGAAATGTTATTAAACTTGTGCATATTTATGAATTTAATTTGTGCATTACAGCCTCAGCATGTCACCAACACACACACACAGACACTCACACTCACACTCTCCTCTACAGTTCCAATCACAATCACGTCACGCATACTTATGCAGCTCTTTTAAATGAGCAAAAATCACTGCAGGCATTATGTGTGTATGTGTGTGTGTGTGAGTGTGTGAGTGCTGAGGCGTGGGCAAAGACGTGGGCGTGTTCGTTAAATATCACCTGTTTATTTAAAGCAAAATTTGTTGCTCTTAAGTTGCAACATTTTATCAAGCAACTTGTAACGCTCGCAGTAAAACTTTATTGGGAACTTTGCTGTTGCAGTTAAGTTTTGATTTATAGTCATACAAGATAGTACCTAATATACAGATAGTTGACTTTATTGTTCGATTATTTATTTCATTTGTTTATAGTTTGCATATAAATATAATTAAGCAACTAACTTAGCGTTCAACTGACTATAGTACAATTGCGGAATTAAACTAATTGTTATTTGTTGTTTCAATAGTTTGCGCCAATGATAGTACATTTTGAGCAATCGATAGTATCGATAGTTCCATCCATTGTACCCGATAGTATCACCCGACATACAAAATTGTACATATTGCCGCTTATCTTGTATTCCTCGCCGCAGTTCTCATCTGAGCTTTTGAAATACTTTCAGACATGTGAAATATTACTCTTTTTTATAGTACTTCACCTATCTGATATAGAATCCACTTGACTGCGTCTTTAAAAATAGAAAAGGGTTAGTTAGACATAAAAATCAATTTTTAGCTTTATAAGACCTCGGATTAAAAGAAAACAATCTCTGTTCTCTAATAAAATTCACCTGAGTCGTGTCTATTTAGTTGGAGACAATCTTGATACTAGACTTTTTATTTCTTCTTCTTGAGCTAATTCATATTACTTATTCATATTGCTTTTATAATAATCTTACAGAAACTCTTTTTTATTAAATCTAATGCATAAAATGTGTCTTTAAATTAATAAAAACACGCATTGCATTTCACAAATATTTTCTAAAATATTTATTTCTTTAAATAGAATCTTAATTTTCAGATTATATTTTCATTATAAGAAGTACTCCCTCTTTAATAATAGCGGTTAATTTATCATGTGTTAATCTAGTTAAATTAGTAAAGTATATCATAAAATTAAATTAAAGTTCTTCATAAATTTTGCTAACTATATTTATGCTAGATATTTTTGTATAGACTATATATATAGAGTATTCATTTTCGTATCTCCCAGTCAATAGCTTCATTTTTCTTTAACACTCCACCACTTGAGGTCGCTTTAGAGCTCTATAAGCCATATATATAAATATGGTATATGGTGTGTATATGCGCACTTAAGGTTTAAACAAGCTTTGTGCTTTAAAATACGTTTATGAGACACTTGAGCGTCGCTTTTGATGGCCGCGCGTTAATCAGTGGCAAGCACAGAGATCTATTTGCCGCCTGCCACACGAAGCGATGCGATGCGACGTGGCAGCTTTGATTTCTCGTCTGCTAATTGGCGATGAAAAGCTAACAAACATATTTTTTTTATAATGCACGTTGAATTTGCAGCCAGGCCACAAACTGTTGGCGTTAAGCCTGAAGTTGCGTCGGTTTGTGGTGCGCGTGGCACGATCTACAAACTTTTGAATAGTAATAGTTTAAAGAGCATTTTCACACTGCAACACGCAATAAGCAAGGTTGCAACACGCTCTGCAACAACAACAGCCAAGCGTTGAGCTATTGTAAATATCAACAAACATTTTAACTTAATTAAAATGTGAGCAAAAAAGTGTTTGTTGGTTTTTGTTGTCATGCTGCAGCATGTGGCATGCAGCATACAGCATCCTCGTGTTGAACAAGTACACATAGCCTAAATCCAACCTCAAATTACACAATATTGTGGTCAAGCTATTAATTTTACAGGCCGCAACTTCAGCTTTGAAGATATCCAAAAATGTGTCGAAATGAAAAATTGTATGTTTGCTCATGCCTCATGCCTCATGCCTCATGCCACATGCCACACACATGCGTGTGGGCAGGAAAAATGTTATTAGTTTTGTGTGTGTGTGCTGTGTGAAAAGCTGAAAGCTGAAGCCAGCCTAGTGAGCAAAGCCAAAATGTGTCCTTGTCCTTCTTCCTTTTGCAATTTGCTTGTCAATTTTTGCCAGCTTAAATCATTTCTCGAATATTTCGTTTCATTTTTGGGTGCCACAATTAGCAAGAACTGTAAATGGAATTTAGCATCCAAGAAGCTTGCATTGACCAATTATGTAATCGAAAACGAAGCTGCTCAGTGAACATAACTCTTTTCTTGCTGTTGTTGTTTGTGTGATGGCCGCCAGGCGTAGATGCCACAATGGAAGCCTAATAATTAACCAATTACCAGTGGCAGAACTTCAAAGCCAAGGCCGCACAGCTCCAATTCATAGAAGAAGACTTTTCCCCCCCATTCTTTTCAAAAAGCGAGGTCAGCTTACAGGCAATCTGCTACCTGTTACCTGTGTTCTGTGTTTTCTGTGTGTGTTGCCTTTTGCCATTTGCCTTCTGCAAGCCTTTTTTAGAAAGGTGCAACCAAAATGAGCTCCCGAGTTTTATGTGGCAGAACCTTCATTTGCAGCTCCACAAAATTGCTTATTCATAGCTGACTGCCGACCAAATGAGCGCCCATTAACTTAATCCACGACACACAAAAACTATTCGCACTCGCCTCCCCTTCCAAAACTTATGGCCAAAATGAACCCTGGAATCGGAGCATTCTCTTCTGCAGCAGACAGCTTCTGGAGCATTGGCCCCATTTCAACAGTTCGGGTTACACTTGAGAATTGTAAAGTTTTGTGGCGCTCGCGCTAACTAACACGCAGAGAAAATCACAATCACAATCTCAATATAGAAGCAGCCACCCACCCAACCAGACACGCCTACTGCAGAGCTGATTTATTCGCTTGTTTCAAAGTCGACGCGAGTTCATGGTTCGGGTGTATTAGCCTAATGAAAACGCTGCTGGAATGACCGAAAAATGGGACCAAAGATAACAACTTGCTCTGGGCATATAAACACGTACACACCCACAACTCCCCCTCTCCCTTCTGTTCACAGCGGGAAACTCACGTCTAAGTAACTATAAAGCACTTTGGGTTGCAGCCTCCATCCCTCATATACGGACAAATTTAGACAGGCGAGCAGACCTAAAGTTCGGGATACACGCTCACGTGGACCAGTATAAGAGGGGGAAACCTGACGAAGTTGTCGTCCATTGGGTTGGGTTGCCTTGACAACGCGCCCAGGCGAACAGCAGCACAAGCAGCAACTAGCAACGAAGTGAAATAAAAAACGCATATTGCGTAAAATTCGATGTCGACGTCGCCTTCGATGTCGAAGGTGAAAGGTGGTTGGAGTCAGGTGCGTGTGCGGACGGCACTTATGAGTGGCACTTAGTCTGCCCTAATACGCATCATTAGAACATTTAACAGGAAGCACGTGATGACTCAAAATGGTTGGCCAGCATCAGCATCGCCTACGCCTAAAGACGCCGGCGACGGCGACAATGCCTACAACAACAACAACAACAACTACTACGTCACAGTTTTGTCGTCGCAAAGGATTTGTCAAGTTAATTTTAAAGTCGTATTGCTGGTCTATTGAAACTTAAGACGATAACACCTTTTAAGCTCGCATGAAAAGGGATAAAGTTGGTTGGATCCCAGCCAAGTGATTATTAAGATTAATATTCCTTCTTAGTTAACTGCCAAATTTTGCCTTAAAGAAAATAATTCTATTTCATAAACTTAATTGTATTTTGTTCTTCATTAAATCTGTTCATTTATGAACACAATTCAAGTTACATATGTGCAAAAGCAACATTTTCAAAAAGGCGCCCATCATTGGTAGCGTTGCCAGACCACGGAAACAACGAAAAACAACTTTGCCATTCACAGCAATGCGCTGAGCTTATCGATAAGTGTTCGATATAAGTAACACACAGTTAGCACATTAAATCGAAATTCAAATTTACATTATAAACAATCACAATGCTTTTAAATTAAATTATTTTAACATTATAATTCAAATTATGGCAGGACTAAGATGCGATACTAACTGGACAGTATAATTAAAAATTCATCCAATTAACCATTGACATATCATGTTATGAATCGCAACAAATAAGAAAGCTACAGACGAGTGTGCTCGACTATGATATACCCGCTATCCATTTTGAGTACAAGCAAAATATTGCGCTATTAATTTTAAAATATACCAAAAAAATATTGAAAATCTGCTGAAGGCTATTTTAGGTATATTACATTAAAAACAAGTAAGAAAGCTACAGTCGAGTGTGCTCGACTTTGAGATACCCGTTACCCATTTTGAATAAAAGCAAAATAATGCGGTATTTTTGGCAAATGTGTTGCTCTCGGCACTGGCAAAACAACATTTTAGAATAATTTATACTTTAAATTTCATCGTCTTTACATCACAAAATCCAAACATTTGATAAAATTGTTTTATCGTTGGCCTTCGCAATGGTCTTCTAGCTCATTGAAGTTGTCCAGTTCTTAAGCGATATCTTTAAACCGTCATTCCCGATCGATAAATGTATATGCAGGGTGTCGAAACATAAGACGATAATGTTTTTAGACCTAGCAACACCCTTCAATAGTCACCACAATGCGTTAAACTTATTGATAAGCAATAGTTAGAAACACACAATCGAAATTCTAATTTCAATAGTAGCAGCTAAAGTATTGATTCAAAAAGCAACAAAAACGGTTTTCTTTAATTCCTTTAATTATATAGTTTGTTAAGTTGTTAAAATACATTAAGAATTGATCATAACATTGAATTTGTTGTTCGAGTGTTGTGGAAATGTTTCTGAAATTATTAATGGCAAAACGTTTAAAACATTGCAAATTGTCATTTTCTTTACTATACACGATTAGAAAACTAGCTGTTTTACAATAACAGTCAGCAATATAGTGACAGGAAACGGAGCAATAGTCTCTCCCGCATTTTTTTTCGGAAGGCAGTAGAGTTCATCACAATTGGTCTCCAAAGTGTTCTTTAAGTATTCCAAAATATCCCACCAGTTGCAGAATTTAGATTTACAAATTTTGAACTCGACAAATTTCTCATTGTAGAAGAGCCCAATCTTCTCCTTCTCCCTTTCCGCCTCCGCAGGACAATTGTACTTGACGGCCAAAAAATTAGCAGCATATGAAGCGCTAACAATTTTAGGTGTCATATGAAATTCTAATTTGGCATTTCCCACCCATTCGTAAAACAAATGTAAAATCGACAAATCAGTGAAATATGCGACCACACGTGGAGACTCTGTACTATTGAGAATCGACACTATCTCCTTCACTAGACGGCAATTTAAATGTGCAATCTTATCGAGTCCATAGCCCAATCTAAAATTCTCTGCGAACGGAATCACCCAATAATCCTTATCTCCAAGAGCGGAACACCAGTTACAGGCCTTCAGGTTCAAAACTCTCTGCAAGATGCATATCTTGAATATCATAACAATGTCTTCTTTTGTCAGCTTAGGGTACCTACAAAGTAAAAAAAAAACTTAGAAAACTTGAAAAGTAACTTTCCAGAGAAAATATACCATAGAGTGCAAAATATATCAGATTTCAGCTAAAGCAACTACGACCCCTAGTAAGTAGGCGTTTTTGCCCATACAAAAGTATTTCTTTTATAACTTCGACAATTTTTTTTCTAATCGTAATCACATTTTCAGAAATCATAAATACTATAGTTATGTTATCAGAGCTCAATCTACTATTGTCTCTGAGATTCAGTGTTTCATACAGACAGACTGACAGACAGACGGACATGGCTAAATCGTCACGCTGATCAAAAATACATGGAATCGGGAATGATTCCTTCTGCCTGTTACATACATTTTCTGTCGACACAAAGTTATTTTTCCCTATGGGTAGCGGGTATAATTATTGTAATTTCAGGAAAAAATATATTAAACCACCGCAGCTATAGTTTTAAAGTGAACTGTTCAGTTAGTCAGTGCCACAAGTGCATATGTATGAATATCTAAATGGTAAATAAAATCCAACAACAACTTACTCCAAGCGTTCCGCAATATCTTTCGAAGTCCGATCATAGTATCTGACAAAATCCTTTTCTTCCTGTATGTAGTTTTTCTTGAATTGCTCACACGGATGCAGCAATTCAGTCAAATATTCCATATCTTCAGTCGCAGGCACTGTGCTTTTATCAAATAATCCCTCAGTAAAAGCTCTTAAGCTCGCTTCAGTGTGCTCGTAGTTAATGTGAGCGAACTTCAATATTAGAGAGAGTCAAAGCCTGTGTTAGCTAGGGAACAACATTGAGGACTCAGCTATGCATTATTCACCTTGTAGTAAGTATTGTTGTAGTTTTTGGGCAACAACTGGGGAAAATTGATCTGATAGAGCTTAGCAAAATTTTGATTTTCTTCGTAAGTCTGGTTGGCCGCATACTTATCGATATTGCCGGAGTTCCATCTCAGATCCTCCTCACACGAGGTATTCGTAGAGGAGTTTGTAGACATCTCACGGTTGTATCTCGTAAACAAATCGCGTAGCTAACAAAATCCGTAAGTGCTATAGGCATTATCTGAAAATTTTTTAACGCTTACCTCGTCGAAGTGTTTGGACTTATTGATATAATCTTTGCTGATCATGGGTGCGGTTTGAAATATCCACACCTTTGTGGCGTTACAGCCGGGTTCTGCGTACAGCGTCTGCGGAAGTTCAGAATGGTAATCGTCCTCGCTACGCACCTGTCCCCATTCAAGCAACGCCAGCAGCGTCGTCAACAGCAAGAGACGCATTGCTGCAAGAGAGAAGAGTGGGAAAAGAAAGAATTAAAGATTATGTCAAAAAGTTCACCGATAAGTTTCATAAAGTCAGCGATAAAGTTTTAGAGTTGTTTTAGTCACTCGTGGTGCAGAGTGTTCAACTGATGACGAAGACTTTTCAAAGGCCTTCGTACATAGAAAGAAGTGCATCCGAATCCTGGATATTTGAAACAATTACAAATCCTCAATTTACTAGTTAAAGTCTAAGGAGGGCGAAGTTAAAACCGAATACCACAAAAAAAACACGCTTGAAATTAAATTAAATAAATAAAATGAGAAACTTCAATAATTCCCAGCATCTCAATAAATCTCGTAAATCCGAAAAAGTATCTGCTAACCTAATTTGAATGAAAATTACTATTAAAATAGAGTACGTTATTATTAATTAAAATTCTGAAATGGTCCTTGTAAAGAGACCTTCACAATATTTAAAATGCACTTACTTAACGCTAATTTATCCAAGAGATGGACTTAGAATATAACTAAGCAATACAGAAAAAGTATAGCTAAACTGCACGCGATCGTGTCAGAAAAGAAACTGGATTGAAAAACGTAAAACACAAGCATTTATAGCTGACGCTCCGTTTTATCGGTTTAATCAGTCGAGCTTCACTTCAATAACTCATATATATTTTTTAATATATTTTATATATAAATATTCCAAAAATAATTTTTTCGATATACTAATTTGGCTTTATTTAACAATAATACCGCACTATTTGCTTTTTTTGAGTATCTCACAGTCGAGTTCCCTCGACTGCAGATTATTTACTTGTTAGTTTAACAATTGTTACGTAGTATAGTATAGTATATCAGTATGTACAAAGTCTATACTTTTAAAACAAAAAACCCTTCGTGAGTATGTACAAAAAACTACTCCAAAAAAATCCTTCTATAATTTTGATGTGTGTGATAACAGAATATAATAGTAAAAGCTCTGACAAAAATTAATCATACGTGATCTAGAAATAATAAAAAAGAATTTCGCAACACGTACCATTTGTTCATAAAATTTTGTTTGTTTGAAAGAATGTAGATAAAAACTAAAACAACGTATAATTTGATATAAACCATACACACGACCTTATTTGAATCGGTGTGGTCCTTGGTTTTTGTGATTATTCTTTGATAAGAGAGGGAAAGAAACTGGCAAATGTGTTGCTCTCGGCACTGGCAAAACAACATTCTAGAACAATTTAGACTTTAAATTTCTTCGCCGTTACATAACAAAATCGAAACATTTGAGAACATTGTTTTATAGTTGGCCTTCGCAATGGTCTTCTAGCTTGCAAGGCATCCATCCAATTGCGCATTGAAGTTGCTCAGTTCTTAGGCGATATATTTAAACTGTCATTCCTAATGGATAAAAGTATGTATATGCAGGGCAAGAACTAGGGTGTCGAGACTTAAGACGATAATGTTTTCACGCCTTGAAAAACGTATATTTTCACAAACGCTTTCGGTATTCGCAGCCAGAATAACAAAAAAAAAGAATAATAATGAATCGCTTCGATAGTCCATACAATACGCTAAAGTTATCGATAAGCAATCGATAGAAACACACAATCGAAATTCAAATTTCAATTTTAACAGCTGAAATATTGACTCAAAAAACAACAAAAACGGGTTTCTTTAATTCGTTTAATTACACATTTTCTTAAGTTGTTACAAAATATTAAGAATTAATTACTATATATCATTCAAGAATTATCGGTATGTTGAATTTATTGTTTAAGTGTCGAGGAATTGTTTTTGGAATTACTATTAGATGAACATTTAAAACATTGCAAATTGTTATTTTCGTTACTATGCACGATTACAAAACTAGCTGTCTCACAATAACAGTCAGCAGGGTAGTGACCATCAATGGAGCAATTGTCTCTCCAGCATTAACAATATTCTTTATCGTTTTGAAAGTATTCTCTGCCCCTTTAGCAAAAGTATCTGCCGCATTCTCTGCCCCTTTAACAAAAGTATCTGCCGCATTCTCTGCCCCTTTAACAAATGACCCTGCCACTTCAGAAACATTTTGAACCACTCCATTAATTTCGTTCTCAATCGAATTATGTTCTTCTTTCGTCTGTTTTGGTTTTTCCTTCTTACAATAAAATTCCTTACAATTGGCGTCCGAAAATATGTGGTAGGTTTTCAAAACATCCGACCAATTACACAAACCGTTTTTGCACCATTTGAACTCTACAGGTTTCTCATTCAGGAAGAACAGAGCCTTCTCAGTCACGTTATCTGCTGCTTCACTACAATTGTATTTCACGGCCACAAAATTGGCCCCAAATGGAACGAGCTCACTTAATTTCCATTTACGATTTGCCATATTTTCGAAGTTATCCGCACGCAGTTTCTCATCATCCTTGGCAATGCCCAGCGACACAAGAAGCATCTGCAGACCCGGCGAATGTGCAAAGTAAGCGACCACATTTGGTGATTCAGTGCTGTTGAGAACCGTCAGCAAGTCCTGCACGACAAGGCAATTTAATTTATCACTCGCATTAAAACCATAGCCCGAGCCGTAGTAATTCTTGAGCTCCTCGGCATAATTTAGCACGGTCACTTCCTCAGGCCTAAAGACGGCACACCAGACACTGCTTTCTTTCGGTTTCCAAGCCAGCTCAAATCGGCACATTTTGTACATCATGTCAATGTCTTCTTTGTACAGCTTAGATAAGCTGCAAGGAAAATCAATTAAAGGAAGATCAAAATCGCATGATAAATGACGAATGATTAACAATTCAGCTTATTGTACGAATAAATTGCATAAACTATTTTGTGTTACAGTTTTTGGGAGTAAGTTGGTAGTTCAGTTAATCATGGAACAGAATTGTATGTGTAAAGATAGTAAAAGAAAAACTTACCGCAAACGCTTGGTAATATTTGCAATGGTATTATTATAAATTGCACCTGTAATAAACTTCTTGAACTCGGAACCATCACCCATGTAGTTTGTTTTGTAGTAGTCTTGGCAATTATTGTATGCAAGAAGCAGTTCATTCGAAATTTCTGCTGAAACTCCAGTGCTATTATCAAATAAACCATCAGCAAAAGCCTTGAAACTCTCGTACGTACGCTGAGTATCAGTATGACCGAACTAGAAAGTCAAAGATTAGCTTGGGAACAATATTAAGCATTAGGTTTTGATTCCTCACCCGATAATAAGTACTGTTGTATGTTCTGGGCAACAACTCTGGATAATAGGACTGATAGCGTTTAGCAGAATTGCGCAAATCTTCGTAGCCCTGCTCGGTAAGATGCTCATCGAGATCGACGGTAATGCTTGAGTTCCATCTCCATTTCTGAAGTTCATCAAGATCTGCATCACACAAGGTATTCGTGTCAGGACTAGTCTGCATTTTATCATAGTTTCCCTTAATCAAATCACGAAGCTGCCAAATACCGTAAATCATCAAAGTGTTCTAGACATAATCTGTAAATCTGTTAGCGCTTACCTCGCCGAGGCGTTTGGACTTCTCGATATCGTCTTTTTCCATCAAGCGTGTGCCATGTCTGTGGTATATCCACATCTTCGTGGCCTTGCACCCGGGAACATTGAATTTCTCGGCATCGTGGCCGCTGACACGATTATAGACGCTCTTTGAGCTAAATTCGAGTGTCTGCGGACGTTTGGGGTCCGTTTTAAAGCAGTAATCCACACCACGCACCTGTTCCCATTCCAGCAACGCCAGCAGCAAAGTCAGCAGCAAAAGACGCATGACTGCAAGAAAGACTTGTGATAATCAGAGATGGGAAGATCAAAGGAATTTATGTTCAATTTGAGTTATACTTGAGTCTACCCCTAAATTTAACCAAATTTCACAGGCGTAATTTATAGAGATTGTGGAAATGATAGTTACTGTAAACTACTATTTTTTTTTTATTATTGCTATGGTACTAAATTGAAATACCCAAATTCCTGGTAGAGCTGAGTAAGCATAAGACATTTACCGAATTTCACAAATTTGCTTAATATTTCTTATGCAACCGAATCGGATCGCGCCGTTCGGAGAGCAGCCTCTTAACTCAACATAGTTGAATTAATCTCGACTAACTGGTATTGTTTTTTTCTCTTCTTAAAAACCTTTTTCAATAAACAGAAGGGGACATCTCCGACTCTATTAAGGATATACATTCGAGACTATATTCAAATTCAGACAAGTCTTTATATAGTTGTTGTAAATCGAAAAAAAACGAACAGCAAGGATAATTGCAAAAGCTTTTACGATTATTGAAAATTTGTACACACATTAGTTATAAGTTATTTGAAAAACTAATTTCAAACTTCGGGTCTTAATGGCTTTCGTTCACAATTGGATTCACATTGATCTCAATAGTATATATTAAATGTAAGTTCTCATACCAAAGGTACATTTTGGTATATTTTAATATTTCTTCGCTGTATTAATTAAATAATGACTTTCGCACAAATTTGCTTTTATTTAAAATTGGCTACACGTATCTCAGTGTTTTAGTTTTTATTTATTTCTTTTTAGTAATAACATTTCTACGTATTCACATTGGTTTTTTATGCATTCGTTCAGACGAAAATCGTTTTTTTTTTTGTACATTTTAAACAAGGTTTAAAAACAAGGTTCTGATGCAATCATTTTATTAAAACTTCTCTTATAGTCAAATTTAAATTGGTATCCTGAAGTAATTGTCGTGGCAAACAGACCTTTTGAATATTTAAAATGCACTTATAAACGCGAAAGAAAATAAGCTAAACTGCACGCGATCGTGTCAGAAAAGAAACTGACTCGAAAAACGTGAAACACAAGCTTTATAGCTGACGCTCCGTTTTATCGGTTTAATCAGCTGAGCTTCACTTCCAATAACTCAATTATATACAATATAACATATATGTTTTATTATCAAAAAAAAGCGTCATGCTCATGTATTGTTTCATAGTGTGTACAAAAAAAACGCTTGGTGCGTAAGTCCAAAAAAAAAACAAAAAAAAAAACAAAAAAAAAAATTCCTGCGCAAACAAATTATCGAGTCGTATGTCACTATGTTGTTCAACGTGATCAAGAGCTCGACGCTTTAACAGAAAAAAAACTCGAGCAAAAATTGGTCATACATTTATGATCTGTAAGTTCTGCACAAAATTCTATTGATAAAAGGACTCACAGTATCCTTCGCCTTGTCACGAAATTTAAACGGTTGTGAAAGTTTAATTAGATGAAATTTTGGCATTAGCATGAAGGGTATTATAACTTTGTGCCGGCAGGAAATGTATGTAACAGGCAGAAGGAGGCATCTCCAACCCGATAAAGTAAATATATTCTCGATCAGCGTCAACAGCTGAGACGATCTAGCCATGTCCGTTTGTCCGTCTGCCCGTCTGTCTGTATGAGCACCTAGTTCTCAGAAACTCTTAGAGAAAGAGTTATAATTTTCTTTCAGCATCACTTGTAATGTTTTGCAGCAAAATTTTGGCACGTCCACTTCCACCCCAAAAATAGACAACAATTGAATTGAACAAGAATAATTTTAAAGCTATGGTCGCATTTTTGGTATACAAATTTTGAAAGTTAGTTAAGAAAAACTTTTGTTTGCCAAATTACGACAATCTGGTATGTATTGAACTGCATGGTATATTTCGAATGTACTACTTCATCGATATACCAAATATGGCTTTCTGTATATTTTGGTATTATTGTATTATTATGGTTTGGTTTATTTTAAGTATAGTATATTTCGAGTGTAGTATACCAGTAGTACCATATACCAAATATGGCTTTCGGTATATTTTAGTATTTATGCAGTACATTTTTTGGTATATTTTTATTCCAAATGGGTATGGTATATTGATACCGCACTGTTTTTCTTTAATACTCAATATATAGCGGGTATCTTACAGTCCAGCAAAATCGACAGTAGCTTTCTTATCTGTTTTTATACAAAATTGGTATATTTTAAGGACATTATTTATGTAACGGATTTGTTTTTATCTCTTTCGGCTGAAGATAAACTTAGATTGTGAGCTATCTTTCTTTTTCCCGAACTAGGATAATTTGTCGTGATGCTGACATTCAACACCAATTGCATTGCTTCACAATTCCGTCAGAAGAAGTTCTATGTTTGAGTTTGCCTATATTATTTTAATTGTACATTAGTGTTAATTCAAATGCTCAGAATTTGATTTTCTACCATTGTGATTTGAGTTCTTTAATATTTTATAAATTTAACAACTAAGAACCTATCAGTCAAGAGGGCTCGACCTTAAGAAATCCTGATCCCTCGGCACCTATACATTTTACTCAAATAGAAATTTTGAAATTTGTAAATTACTCTAAAGTTGATTTTCCTAAGAATACTTTGAAAGTGGAACTGAGTAATTCATGTTTGCATGGCAATCAAAATTTAAATTATGAACGAAAATGTTTAGATTCATACAATCGCTGCTATCCACGTACATGGGCCACATGACTAAACTTGATTTTTTGTGAATAATGTAATCGAAGGTCGCTTTTTCAATGACACCATCCATTTTATCGTAAGTAACAATGGAACATTGTGTAGAACATCGAAGATTTTTTTGTGTCACTTTTAACATCGGTCGGCATAAGATTCAATATTATACATAACATATAATTTCAAAAGATAAAACCGATGCACGAACTTTTACAAATAAAATCTCTTTAATTTTAAGCAAGAATTTAAATGAAAATACTGCCTGCATTTTCACCTCTCATATTCATCTCTTTGAATGTTGCCCATATTGCTAATAAGTTCTTTGTACTCTAGAATCGAATCTAGAATAGAATATTCCACCCAGCAGACTCGAAATACCTTACGCAGCGGCTTAATAGCTGCGTTAATATTGCCGCAGCACGCTAGATGGCGCTACAAAGCATCCAAAGCCACAGAGAGATAAATTTTTTTCGGTGCATACTTTTAGGCTGTATATTTAACTTAAATGCTCCAAGAAGCGGCTTATTACATCTTTCCGCTGCGCATCTAAAGCGACCACAAGCAAATCGATTCCATTTGCTCTATTTGGTATGAACTTTGTACATTACAAATTAGAAAACTAAAGCAACTGTTTGATCTAATGCATTAAGTAGACAATGGCAGCTAGCAGTGTGGTGGCCAGCAACGAGGTAACTGTCTGTCCAGCATTCGCACCCGAACGGCAGTAGTATTCATCACAGTTGGCCTCCGCAATGGTCTTGTAGCGTTGCAAGACATCCGACCAGTTGCACAGTCCCACATTGCACCAGTCCAACTGCACACCATTCTGATTGAGGAAGAACACCACCTTCTCCTTCTCCACCTCGGAGGGACAATCGTACTTGACGGCCACGAAATTGCCTGCAAATGGACCCAAGAGACTGGTGCGCCAGCGACGACTTGCCATCGAATCGTAGTTGTCCGCACGCAATGGCACATCGTCCTTGTTAATGCCCAGAGCCGTGAGCAGCGTCTGCAGACCCGACGAATGGGCGAAATAGGCGACCACATGTGGAGAGACTGGACTGCTAAGACGCGCCAACATATCCTGCACGGCACGGCAATTGAAGCGTGTGTTCTCCTCAAAGCCATAGCCCGAACCGTAGTAATACTTGAGATCCTCAGCGTATTCCAGCACATCCACTTGCTGGGGCAGAAAAGCGGCACACCAGACACTGGTGCGATCCACCTGCCAGGCCTGCTCATAGCGGCAAATGTCGAACATCAGCTTAATGTCGTCTTCGGCCAGCACAGTGAAGCTGCAAAAAAGTACAATTAGCAAGGACATTTTGGGGAGCATAAAGTTGCAAATAGGGATTTTTTTCTTATCCTTCCCCCTTGCTAAAACTTCTTTATTAGCTTACCCCAACCGCTTGGCAATGTCTGCCATGGTCTGGTTCCACAGCGTGCTTGTGCGGAACTTCTGGTACTCGGAACCCTCACCCTTGTAGTTCTTTCCTTTGAAATCGGCACAATAATCGTAGGGACGCAATAGCAAATCCTGCTCAGGTATCTCAGCAGCCAGAGCCAGTTGACTGTCACCAAACAAACCCTCGGCAAAACCCTTAAAGCTCTCCGTGGTGCGTTGCGTGTTTGTATGACGGAACTGCCCGAATAAAGAAGGGGATAAGTGAGAGGCATAGATTAGCTTACTTTCATTTACTTACCAGATAGTAGGTGCTGTTGTACTTGTTGGGCAACACGTTGGGGAAGTAGTGTTGATAGAGCTTGGCAGTGCCGCGCAGATCCTCATAGCCCTGGCTGGTCAAATGCTCCTCGATGTCAACCGTGATGCTGGTGTTCCACTTCCACATTTGAATGGCAAACAGATCGTCCAGACACAAGGCATCCGTGTCGGGCTTTGTGCGCAGCACACGATAGTTTTTCACAATCAAATCACGCAGCTACCCACGAGATCGAAAACCAACATTAGTATTGTATCGTAAAAAGGCAGCTAACGCTCTTACCTCGCCGAGACGTGGAGCTTCTTCGATGGTCGAAGGTGTGGGCAGACGTGTACCGTGTCTGTGGAATATCCACATTTTCTTGGGCTCACAGTTGGGCACCTGGTACTGTTTATCGATATTGGTGCCCTTGACGATCTGATAGGCGGTCTTCGAGCTGAATTGACGCGTCTGCAGACGTTCGGCGTCCTTGCCAAAGCAGTAATCATCCTCGCCACGCACCTGTCCCCATTCCAGGAATGCCAGCAGCGCCGTCAGCAGCAAGAGACGCATGACTGCAAAAGAAGAGAGAATAGAGAGAAAGTGAGTCCAATGGGGAGTGAGCAAAGGGTAAGCACATGAAATTTAAGTGGCCCAGCCTTTGGACGATATCCTTGAACTGTCGTCCCCAAAGCGGCCCAAGAGTCCGCACCGAATGTCATATGTGGCTCGTGTTCACAGTTGCGACAGCAGCAAAGGCGAAGTTTTGGGGGTCGGAGAGGGGGAAACGTTGCATAGGTGTGGCATTTAAATTGCTCTGCTGGCGTCTGCCAAGGAGTTGACTCAAGACAATAAAGGAAGGGCTGACGCTGCCTGCTGGTCAGCATACTAACGAAATTTCCGTTTTGCTCAAAATGGCAAGACACACGCACACACTCTCGCACACACACACACTCTCACACACACACAAGTTCAGTGTGAAATTAGGCTAATGATTTGGCGACTGACAAATGGCTGCAGTTTTTACCACCTAACTCTGTGACGCAGCTGCTGCTCCGTTCTGTGCTCCGTTCACCTGTCCTTAGTCATCATAAACGCCACCTCGAAATAGGTCAAGATAGCAGCAACAACAACAGCAAGCAAAACAAATGTGGCATAGCGAGTGTTGGGCTGGCCATAAAAACTCATGTAATGGTTCAATTTGTAGCCCGCATCCTAAATTGATTTATCATCAAAGACAGTTCCCCTACTTGGTGTACCCTGCTCTGCCCCTGCTCTAGTTCATGTTGACACAATGCTCATTTAATTGACAACTAAATAATTGTGTGTGTGTGTGTGAAGCAGGCGACGCTTGAGTTTGTTCAACTTGCCACATTGAATAATCTCACATTTAATTATTCGGTTGAAAATGAAATTCAAGAAATTGTTCGCTTCGTTGAGCCCGACCAAGGGACAAAAGGAAATGGCCATGGCCTTGTAAGTGACACACGGAACAAAAAAAAAAAAAAACCTTAGCATTGTGCCACATTTAACATGCCACGCCCACAGTGTGCCAACAGCTGCCTACTTCGGACTGGCAAGTCTCTTAACACTTGTCTACTTCTCCGACTGGCGTCTCATCACCAACTACATTCCCCTCTACAACACCAAGTACCCGAAGGAACCCGCCAAATGAGACCCAAGTAAGTGCCACATGTGGCAGCCACACTAAGTACAGAATATAGATTGAATTTGGCGTCTGTTGCAGCCACATTTTACTATCGGCTTCGACCAATGTTTCATTTGGCTGCTTGTGATGAAGGTCTGGCAATTGGTCAAATAAACAGTCGAATTTTAATCAAAACATACAACAATTGACGAGCATTTCTATTTGAGGGAGGAGGAAAATGCATTTTTGGAACCACCAAGTAAAAGTAAATAAATTGATGCCGAGTCAAAATACACAAATCGAAAGAACAACAAATAAAAACACAACTAAAAGCATGTAAAGTTGGGTCGAACACAAATAGTCGCAATGCAATGTAAAATGTCCTATGTATACGGCTGTAAATACCCTATAAAAATGAAGTAGCAATTTAATGAACTCTATAACAAATTGATCAAATTTTGAAGTTTGGAATATGTAGTTAAATTATTTCATTATTTCATTTTAGTAAAATACATTTAGAAAACTGTATAATAAGGAAAAGATTTCTATAATATTAAAAATGGCAATTATTAAACATAGCAAATATTTTAAAAATGTCTAATAAAGCAAAAAAATCTATAATGTTAAAAAAATGCAACAATTTTGTAAACATATTTGTATCATTTGACAGATTTCAAGTTATTCTTAAACTCTCCGAAGACAACATTTTGTAGAGAATATAGTAAAAATATAATTTACAAATAAATATAAATAAAAAAAAATAGAAAAATAGCAAAAAGTTTAATAATAATAATAAAAAATAAATGGTTTGATTTGGTAATCAGTAATTAGACAATATATATTTAACAATGACAGATTTCAAGTTATTCTTTAATTATCTAAAGACAATTTTGTATAAAGTAACAACTACTAAAAAAAAAAATATAGAAAACTGTCGAATATAGCAACAATTTCTATAATTGTATTTATGATAAATATATTTATAGCAATTGAACGATTTAAAGTTATTCTTTAACTCTCTGAAGCCAACATTTTGTAAAGACTATAAAAAAATTCACTTTCAAAATATCATTATGTTTTATCTTAATTCTGATCATATAAAGTAAGCATGCCAACTTTAAATACGGAAATAACTGAGTTCATATAGTTTACATTTTAGATTACATTTTATATTTGAAAGATAGGAGAACTTTTGAATTTCTCAAACTTGTTACATATTTCCTCAACAGCCAAACTACCCTCTATGAACATTCGATTTACAGGGTATAGAATTAGTTCGTGCCTGCCGTAGAACAGATGTGTGCTAGGCCAGCCTCTCATCTCCTGTCATCGCATTGTTTACAACTTAGAACGTTGCATCATTTGGCTGCAAATTGTGCAACTTGTTGCGCCAGTGACGTCAGGCAGTGTATTAAAAGGGAGACGCCCTCTATGATGATGTACAGAGATGCTTAAAGTGCTGCTGCTGCTGCTGCTGGTGGCAGCCACAATTAGCTTAAGCAATTTTCTATTTTCAATTACGCACAGATCAACAATCGACAATCAACAATCAACAGGCAGAGCTCAAATGAGTAATATGAGTTTTTTTTTCTTGTTGCCCTTCAAGGCCAGATGCTGATCTTGCGATCTTCCCGATTGGGAATGAGCTTCAAGAGCGTCGCATCCATTAGTTATTTAGCTGTGTGAGTGTGGGTGGAGCTCTAATTGTGCAATGTAAATTCGCACGCTACCTCCTACCCCTCCCCTCTCTCTCTTCTCAACCCCTATTCCATCTTACATCTAACATATTCCCCCATAAATCGTTCACTCGTGCAATTGAATGCGTCGCCTTTGTTTGCTCAATGTGAAATTAAAATTCCAATTTGAATCGCGTTCGCCAGTTCGCCAGTTTTCACATTTGCTTAGCTCACTTTATCCAATCCGCCCCCGCTAGCCTCTATAATTTCTTCCACCCCCCCCTCGATCTACAATATTATAGTTTATTTTTAGTTAGACTGTATTTATTTCACTTGATTTATGGTTTTATTTATGCTTTTCAGCTCGAACGTGACATTCGCTAATTTTTCGCAGAGTTTTTTGTCTATGTTCTGTGTGTTTGTGTTTTCTCAGTAATGTGAAAATGCGCCCTTGTGCCGCTTTTTCGCGCGTGTTTTCTCAAGCGGCAAATAAATCATATACAGATTTTCAAATGCCACACCAAAATCGCGCACTTTATAATGATGGGCTTTGCCACATAACTTGAACTGCCCAGAATCGCCCAATACCTAATTGAAGAAGCCAAGATTGATCAACTTGCAGAGACCCTGGAGAATTTTTGGTACTTAAATTGACGACATTTAAGATGAATGTAAAGTGCATTTCAAATGCAATTATTATTAATTTATTATCTTTATAAGAAAAATGATAAAGTAACTATACAGTAAAGTCTTGATTAACTAATTATTATTAAGATATAACTTCATATTATTTCAAGACAAATTTTTGATTATCTAGTTACGATAAAAATCAATATACTTTGATAAACTAAGTATTATAAAGATTATTCACATTATGTAAGGACAAATTTCGATTATTTTTCTATGAAGTTAATACTTTTTTAGAACAAATATAGATTCTATCATATTATCTGTGTAGTTAAGGAATATACTTTTTTATTTTAAGATCCCAAAAGAATTTATTCTTCTAATAATACGTTTTTAGATAGAACAAAATGAGATTCTATGTAGTTGAATAATGTAACTTTTATTTTAATTTTTTATTTTTTTAAACAAATTTTTTCAAACTATTATTATCTTTAATATAATAATCTGAACATATACTATATGATAATCTATTTGATTGAATTGAAATTTAGATTTTTTTTCCAATAACACTTTATTAGAACAAATTTAGATACTAGCACATTATCTATGTACATACATAGTATATAGTTAAAAAAAAATAATTTCTTATTTTAAGAACTCGAAAAATTCTTTCGGGGTTCTTTCTATTTTCATTTCTCCTGTTATTAAATAAAATATTTATTTGAAAACAAACTTTAAGCTGAACATATACTGTATTCACATACTCGTATATGTATATTGATATATTATTTGCTATCATTTTCCTGCACTTCCTTTCAAGTCTTGCATACCCCATAGAAGCAACATTTACTGGGTATTCAAAGTCATATACAATTATAATTTAATTGATTCGTTCTGAATACGCACAGATTGCCCCCAAGATAAAAAAAAAACGAAAAAAACGCCACTGTTCTAGGCAGATCGTTGAACTGCGTGTTAGATCTGAAATTTTGCAGCGTTACGTAATGTTGCAAGTGCTTCAAGCACTTTGGCTGCTACTGTTGCTGCTGCCAAAAGGTGAATGACAAAACATGCAACAGGTTGCCACGCGTTTAGCGAGACAAAACGTGCCAAGAAATCAATCGAGAATTGCCAAGGGATTATCAAGTTGTCAGATATCACTTTGAATATACATATATATACAGGTATTACGGCTGTCAAAACAAAATATGGTAAGGTGGGCGATTCAGTCAGATAATTATCAAACTGACAGCTGACAGATATTTTGAGCGATTTTTGAGAGTTGCGAGTTGAGAGCTGTCAAAATTATTAAAAATATTAGATAAAGCTCTGAAAGTAATTATAGCAACTGATAAATAAAAATTACGGATAAGCGAAGATAAGAGGTTAATTCTGTAGTTCGATTTCAGTAAATACATAAATAGTAAATATAAATATAGTATTTATTTACTTATATTTACTACTATATAATAATATACTACACTATATATACTACTGACAACTAACAGATATTTTAAGCGATTTTGAGAGTTATGAGTTGAGAGCTGTCAAAATTATAAAAATATTAGATAAAGCTCTGAAAGTAATAATAGCTACTGATATAGAGAAGTTACGGATAAGCGAAGTTGGTAAGAGATTAATTCTGTAGTTTGATTTCAGTAATCATGTAAATAGTAAATAAATACTATACGTATAAAAATATACTATATAAACAAATACTTTACTATATAAGTTAAACAAATATTATATATAATATAAAGCCGGGTTAAATATTAAACTGCCAATTTACGAGTTACTGTCAGAAACTAGTTATGACTGTTGTGTGATATTGAAAATTACTTTGCACTCGGTTGCAATGCATATTAATTAGCGGAAAGAGTTAACTACCATATGGAGAGGGGGAACACCCCTCAGGTCAATTAGCATAATGATGCGCCAAGAGCACAATTTACAAAACATGGAAACACACACGAATCTACCGTCGGATCAGACGAGTATAACGCCTATTCCAAAGATAAGCGACGGCGTCCGGAACCGTTCATATTTTTCGGATTGGGGGGGGAGACGATGTCTAGACTGAGAATTCAAAAGTGTGACTAGTTAATATGCAAGACACGAAGGAGAGAGAGAGAGAGAAAGAGACGTGTCACAACCCTTTGGGGGAATCGATGAAGAACTTTGCCTCGCGCATTTTAAATTAAAGACAACGTCAGACATTTCCCAAATGATCAGTTTGATCTTCGGGCTGAGCATAAGACATTTAATTTATCACTTGTAGTTCTCGTTATATTGATAGGCCCCAAGTAGTAGACGACGACGTCGACCTTCCCCCTTGCTGCTCACTATATTTTAAATTATGTGAATTGTGCTGACCTTAAGGGAATAGAGAGAATATAGTAGATAGCTGAAAAGTGTTTGAGAAATGAAAGGGGAGAGATACCGAGAGAGAGAGAGCGCAAGAAACATTTCCCAACACATATTTGAGTGGTGTTTTGGAATTTTGTAAGAGTTCTTTCAGACACATCGGAATTCGTGTTGATATTATGACTACTCGAAGAACTTGAAATACTTTTTGGCAAACAAATCCGCCTGCGTGTGGAAAATACGAAAAATGCTTTAAAAATAATCTGAATGAGGGAAAAAAACTAGTCTTCAAATTCGGGTTGGTCTTTTGTATTTCAATATTTCGTTCAACATATTAAGTAATTCACTATAAAAACCGAAAGCGCTGCCGAATTGTTTGACATCAAACGCTATTTTTGGCATTATTCGACGAAAACGAAAAAAGAGATCTGAAAGTGAACTATTATCGTATATAGACCGATGAAAGGGGAAATGAGGAAACCTTTTGGTTAAGGTTAAGTGCAGCAACTGCTAACGATTGCTATTGCCAAAAATCATCTTGGCAACGTGGCCAAAAAATACTCATACCAAATCATCAAGATCCGGCGTATTTTTGACAAATTTTTGCAAATTTATTTGCATCTATTGCGCTATGAGGAAAATATTAAACGAAAAATAAATAATACTTAATATTTAATATGATTGCTGACGACGACACTTTGAGGAAAACTATGGAAGCTGTCCACAAATATTTCAATGTAGGACACCGAGTGATGTTCCGTCAACTAGGGGACGATCTATAGGAAGCGATATTATTGCGGGGGCGCCGATTAATGAACCCAGAAATATCTTAAAATTTATTTCAGTTGTTTTGGATGCTACACAACAAATTTCAGCTCTCTAGCTTTGCTAACAGCTGAGTTCAAAGAGGTTGGCAGCTGTTTACCGAGTTGTGTCTGCGCATCTTAGGTGCGAACTGGCTTGTGTTTGTCTGTTAAGCTACAAGTTGCACAATATTTGTTCAAAATTTTGAAGCGTATTGAGAAATTGAAGACAGCTGAGATCATTTGAAAAAAGCTTAAAGAAATAAATTTGAATGGAAGCGGAGCTTATAAAATTGAAGTTGTTTATCAAAAGTTAAATTCATTTTGGTATATATGAAGAATTTTCAAAAAGAAGTTATTTTACAAAATACTGAAAGCTTAGATCATTTGAGAAATGTTAAAGAAAAAATAAAATTGAATTAAAGCGGAGTTTAAAAAATTCCTATACTTTTACAACACAGTTGCAGTTGTTTAACAAAAGTTAAAATTTTGTAATGTATATGAAAAATTTAAGAAAGGTTAAAAGAGATGAATATAAATTGAAGGGGAGTTAAAAAATGGCTTTACTTTTATAATACAGTTAAATTTATTTTGGTATATATGAAGAATTTTCAAAAAGAAGTTTATTATCAAATTGCAGACAGCTGAGATCATTGGAGAAATGTTAAAGATTAAATAAAATTGAAACGGAATTTTAAAAATTCCTATACATTTATAATACAATTCCAGTTGTTTAACAAAAGTTAAATTTATATTGACATGTATGAAGTATTTTCAAAAAGAATTTGAAACCTAAAAGGAACTACTCTCTTCTACAAAATACTGGGTATAACTAAACAACAGCGTGGAAATTTTGACGAACGGCTTAGGAAAAACAAAACAAAGTCAATGCACGAACCGAAAACTGGTTTTATTTTTTCCAGCGCCTACACAAGTTGTTTTTGTTTTTTTTTCGTTTGGAACAAATTGTCATCGCTGTGTTGGCTGCAGTTGCAGTTGGCCCAAAAAGCGAGTCGAGATCAGGTAGTTAACCAGGTAGCCAAAGTCAACGAAGCGTCAATAGGAAAAGTCAGAGAATACTCGTATGTGACATTCTTGAAGGCATTTTTTAATGTTGACTCTTTGCGAGAGATTAGCATGAGGGCGGCATTATTTAATGAGCCACAAAACGGAGCGTGTTTAATTAGTTAAGCTAGGCTATCTGAAGAATCAGTTTGTTGTGGTGCGGGTCGCGTGCCACAAAAAGCCAGAGACGAGTCATAAATCTGAGAATAGCTGTAGAGTTGTGCTCCTTGTTAATGCGATTTGTTCAACTTAATGCCAGGGAACAACTAAGTTATCTAGGCGCAATTTAATTGCCACTCTTTATAACATACATATATGAGTATTTTGATTTGAAGATTGCACACGTTTTGTTTGGCTTTGTGGATTTGTTAATTCATTTAAGTGCCCAGCTAATTATTTTGATTGCCAAGCGTGCTCGCGATTTTTAAAACGCGTGCAAAACGCAATCATTCATTTGCATGATTACTCCAGATAACAATCCCCAAAAGGTGGGGTATATTAGACCAGCTGTCAGTTGGCAATTGTTCAGGCATCTTACGTCAACATTAAGCTTGACAATTTAGCCCCATTTGTGTGAGGCAGATCACTGAACCCAGCAAAAAAACAGACTCGACTTGGTTTTTTTTTTTGGAAGGGAATTCAAAACTTTCCAACGGAATCCGTTCACACGCTGCGTGGCTAAAACACAACAAAAAAAAGGTAGAAAGAGGAGAAACAACAACAGCAACAAATGTTCTCAACTGATTTATGTGACCAAAACAACAAAACATCAAATTTCATTCATTTTCATTCATATGCAAACACACAAAACACATTTGGAAAACTCTTAACTTTGTTTTTGTTGAGCTCATCACAAATGAAATTTCGCTCGTAACAAATCAGATTCTAAGGCGTATCAAGTTGATTATATAATAATAATTATTTTCTGAAGCGATTATTAACGCCAAACAGGTTTCCCCGCCAAAACACTTTTGGGCAGCAACAATTTATTTATAAACAAATGCCGTAGTCGTTGTGAATTAATTACAATTACAGCCGAGCACAATAAACAATAGACAGCAACGAATAGATAGATGTATAAATAATAATATTTAATTCAATAAAATGCTTGCTGATTGCTGATTCGAATTATTAACGGCAAATGGAAATGGAGAAGACATAGAAATTTTAACTACAGTGACACACACTTGTCTGGCATCTTAATTGTTTTTACACATTTACGATTAATATGATTATTATTATTATGGTTTTTGTTGTTGGAGAGTAATTGACATGGTAAACAGACCTATTGAAATGCACTTGATTAACGTGAATTTGTTTAAATGTATAGATGGGATAGTTATCTTAACCGTTTCGCGCTCAACTCAACTCAACGAAATCAAGTTACAATCTAGAAACTCAACCGCACGCGACGGCGTTCGCAATGAAACTGATTCAAGAAACGAGAAGCGCAAGCGTTTATAGCTGACACGCTGACAAAAACGACGAGCGCGCTCTCGTTGGCTCTCTCTCTCTTGCTCCCCTCTCTCGTTTGTTTAGCGCTCTCTCAGTGAAGGAGTCGTTGTAGTCGCTAACTATGTAGATCCTAAGTATTAAAAGCAAAGTTCGACAACGATTATCTTAGTAACTATATATTAATTTAGTTATAATTGTACAGCTGATAAGTGTTTGCGATTCCAATCGGGAGAGACGAGAGAGAGCCATCAGTCTAGAGATACTACTCGTAGTCCATATATTCGTTGTTATGGTACAAGTTCAAAGATTTGAAGGCACTCCAGTAATTATCACATTAAAGATTTCTGCGTAATTCTTTGATACGGATACTTTGGCACTTGACATTATCGCTGAATACAATATGGCTCTTCTTACGGCTGTGACACTTCTAGCAAGTGTTTTACGTCATACTTACTATCTAACACTATAACTATATATAAAATTCTATATAATTTAGCTCAGGCAAATGCATCATTGGGCAATTCACCACCCGACTGCATCTCTAGGAACTTTTGCAAAGCTACCTCGAAGTTCCAGTTGGCTTCCTCCTGCACAATGCGAGTGCACCATCTGGGACGCAAGCCAGTTATCTCCTGGAATATAATCAGTTTGTGCTCCTTAACATCCACGGAATTCTCCTCATGCTCCTGCTTCACTGTCACCTGGCTGGGCAACTCGCAGAACTTGAAGCCATCACGTGTTTGCTTCCTCGTCGGATTCATGATGTTGAAGCGCTCGTTGATGATCTTCAGACGGCGTGCACCTTTGCCAATGCCCTGGACCAAAATATATAATATTAGTAGAGAAATTAATGGAATACTTCTCTCAACTACTTACCAAACCCACAGCGTCCACATGCAGCACAATTTGCCTGCTGAATGCCAGCAGCAAATCGGGTTCATCGCGCAGCAAACCAATTACATTGATCACAATCATATTGGCATCGTAGTGCATCACATCCGTCTGCAGTGAGACGTAATCGTGCCTGACCACCGGGAGCTGCATCAGCACAGCCATTATATCATTGGTGCCCACACTTAAGCGACAAGTGTCCAGCGAGTTCTTGACGAGATTCCTGCTATGATAGTTGTACTTATTGATGCGCTTGAAAAGCTCACTCGAGGGTCGAGCACAGCGATTTATATCGAAGCTGCAGGTCATCGTAAATATGGAATTTTCCGTATAATACTTTATCATATTGATGCGTTGATCCAACTGCTCGAATTCACGCAGATAAGTTGTCAAAAACTCATTTGTCAACTCGTAGGCCGACAAATTGCACAGAAAATCCTTCTGGGTCGTCAATCCCGGTTTGCTGCTCAGCTCCACATCGTCCAGTTTGAGGAGTGTGGAAAATATTTGCGTTACAGCAGCGATATACTCGCTGGGCAAACTGTATTTCCGGCAGACGGGATTCCCATGTAAGCGCAACGATTTCAGAGGCACATCGCCAAGGCAACTGATTTCGGACAAATCATTAATCCAATTTTGACTCAAATCCAGCGCTTGCAGACTGCTCAACAGCGACAAGGAGCGCAAGTTATTGGCGCTCACGATCTTGTTATTGCCCAGCCGCAAGTCGACACAGTTGCCCATGAATTTACGCGATGCCATGCGCAAAATGCTGCCGAGTATCTTCGGTGAACTGAGCAGCACAATCACATGCTCCAGTCCTTCGGTTTGCTGAAACTGCGTCAAGTTGAGCGTACGATTGATGGCATTGAAGCGCTTTTGCACAGCCTGTTCGATGCATTGTTTGGGATCCACGTGACCCTGCTTAAACGAGCTCACATTCATGCGCAGATAGTAGGCAATGGAGCGCTCATAGTTGAGCTCCTGGACATCGTCCAGCGTGTTCACTAGCTCAGGTATTTTTAGCTCCAAGTTAAGCGTCTGCACCAAATGCTCGATCTGATCGAAACAGTTGCGAACCAGAAAACGATGCTCACCGCCATCGTACTGAAAATACACAAATGTTAGATACTTTGAGTTGTTAACTGCTTTGTTTGCTCACCTTGTAATAGCAGGGATAGAATTCGCCCAATTGCGGATGCAGTGAAATAGAGATATAATCAAATAGCAACTCTTTGGTAATCTCACACTGTGCATCGGGTATCTGCAAAGTATTTGAAACACTCTTATAAATGTCTGCTTAAGAATGACTTAACTTTCTCACCAAAAACGAATGCCAATCGGAGCTGTGCTTAAACTCATTAAGTTTCGACTTGTTGCTCCAGTCAATGCGTGTGCCATCGCATTCCACATCAATCTCATAGTTTAGCGGCGTGTACATTTTGTACAGCTTGTCGAAGGGTACGCCATCCTGTGGAGCAAAGAATTCTCTAGAAAATTTAGCTACTTAAACGTTTTCTTACACTTACAATAATTTGAAAGTTTGCTTTCAATGGTTCCAGGCAATTGGGATACTGTTTCTTCTTAGCGATGGGATTCTCCAGCAGCTTCAGATGCTTGGCGCGCACACGCTGCAAATCGCTGCACAAGCGCACAGCGGAACTTAGCTGTAAGGAATGTAAGTCTTTGAGATTATAGTGCTAAAGTTGTGCTCTATAACACTCACTCGATTGTAAGTTAAATCCAACAAATCATAGTCGACATCACCAAAGAGTTTCAGTGGTCCCAGATCGCTTATTTGATTGCAGGCAAAGCTGAAGCCCTTCAGCGCACGTCGATTATCATCGTTGTTGTAGATGGTGGAACAAACTAACTGAAAGGTAGCCAAATTCGAGAGACGCACCACAATATGCTTGAACGATTCATTGGCCTTAAAGTTGCACAGATTCAGCACACCGGGCACGCCTTCCACAGTTTCCAAATTGTCCATAAGGCGAGATATTACCTATGGTAATCATAAAACACACAACATTAGAACGCTTCTGTATCAATAAAATTAGGAATCCTTACCTGACTAATGATCACAGCTGGCGAAATTTGACTTCTGTTGTAGGCGGCTGCATTCAGACACACAGACAATTGCAGCTCAATGCCGGACACTGTCTGTATGCTGAGGCCACGCTGAAAGAGCTTGTCCAGCGCCGGTTTGCAGGTACGAACCAGAAATGTGTCCACATTTTGTCCGCACTTTCAACAAAAAGTTGCAAGGTCAGCATAAATATGCATTTGATCGTTGAGTTGTGCACTTACCTGATAGTTGACGGGAAACAGCTCATTGCCTTCGATGGCCTTGAAGAGTGCATCGAGTATCAATTGCTTGGGATCGGTGCTAAAATTCAATGCACCCTCGTGATGCACATTAAATTCAATCCAATTCAAGCCGGGCGTTCCTTCATAGTGTTTGGTCTTGAAATACTTGCGTGAGTTTCGGTAGTCCACCACAATGGGCTGCGTTCGATCGCCAAAGTCGATAATGCGCGCCTGAGCTGCAATAAACCCGTATTAATTGTATGTTTAATTCAACATTTTTACTTTAATTTCTCTTACTTCGATGTTTGTTGATATTGATGCCGTGCATTGTTAATAGCGTCCCATCGATAACTACGAATTGCACTGCAGCTTAAAGTCCTGTTATCGATAACAGATTCAGTATGCAATTTCCCTGCACTTGCTATCGATATCCAACGGGTCTGTCCTGTTATCATTAATGAGTGCTCTCAGTGCTGCCGCAATTTTTGAGGAAAAATTGCCATAATAGGAAAATTAAGTGATTTTCGAATGGCTGTGCATTGGCTTCAGAAGCTTAATATCATCAGCTTAATATCACTTGGCCATCTTTATATAGGCACTATTAAAGCAAAAATCATTTATAGCTATTGTTCCTAAAGATTACATTTAAGTAGCTAAATTTGTACTTACATATATAGTTATGAAATAGCCAATGTTGCAGCACTGGTCTGCCATTGACAACCCGTTAACTATGCTAAATAAAATGCAATTGCGATGTTCTTAACATTTTTTATTCTTAATGTCTAGATGAAATAAAAGAGTCTTGCTCTCTGCTTGAGATGGAATAATTTGTATGATTATTTCTTAGCTGCCTTCTTCTTAGCGCCGCCTTCCTTTCTGCCCTGATACAGTCCTGTATAATATCCAGACATATACCAAGCTGTCAACATAGCCACAAAATCCTGATCCGGTTCACCATCCACCCCAGCGGAGGAGGACGCAAACATTGGTGGCACCATCGGCATTGGAGGCATACTCAATCCACTGGCGCGTGAGCAAGTTGCCTGCTGCTTTCCTTTGGCGACAGCTGGTTTCTTATTGTTGTTCTTGACACGTTGCTGTTGAGCTGTTGGCTCAACTTCAGCATCCTCGGCATCCGCTTTAGCTACCTCGTGCTGCAAGCGACGTGCGTCGGCGCCCCACGTTGGCAACAATTCGGCCAGGGGAATTTCCTGTTCGTTTTCATATCCCACATAGCGCAGTATGCAGGTTTGGGCCTGCTCATCAATAGAAGTCACTTTGCCTTCGTAATCCAGGCCATCAGTGTATGTGGCGCGTGCAAAGTCGCCTACTTTAAACGGTTTATTCTCCGCTTGTTCCATGTCCGGCTTTTCGTTTTCATCGGCCTCGTTTTCCTCGCGTCGGTTGTTGGTGGAGTCGGCAATGCGGCGCGCTAGAGTTTCACGGGCCAAGTTCACGGAATCATCGTAGGCCTTGACCAATAGGCTATCGTCCCAGGCGTCCTTGTCCTCAGACATTTTGTATATGTCGTCGAAAGTTAAGTGAATTCAATCAATTTTGAAATACCAAAATGCATATGCCTTGGCGTCTGTTATCGATAACAGCGATACAGAGGTGAGAAAGTAACGATGGCAGCAACGTTTTTAGAATTTGTAAAACATCGGAATTGTAATACTATAAACACTCAACAAAATAATAATATAAAATGTTTCCTTATTAAATCAATTGCTCGATTATATACATAAATAAAGACCATTAGGTTGAGCAAATGGACCGCATAATACAGAAACACCGAAAAAATTTTCAAAACAGTCGCAGCATTTGTTATTACTGCGTTTTTTAAAAAATATTAAAATATAAGCCAAGTATTCTCCTCTAACTTTTCCGTTAAAAGCTGATTTTTTTTATATAATTACTAGATTAAAAAATAAGTAACGACATTTTGAATCATACAACTTGGAGTACTTTTCAGTATGTTATTCCACAATGTATATATATCGCAGTTTACGGTCTCACTCTGACAAAAAGAGCTGCCAACCGATTCGCATACAAATACCTGTGAGTAGCAAATAGCACGAAGAAGAAGAGCAAAAGCGAAAATCATTCTCAACTTGCTGCCGAGTTTGCTGTGTTTTTGTTTCAAAATAACTAAATATTCTGCATAAAAGATGGCTACAGTGGAAGCACTCTACAAGGAGCTTACTGCCGAGTGGACAAAGCGTCCACCCAACACGCCCAAATGTGGTCAACTGCTGGAACAACTGAAAGTGGCGCTCGTCAAGTTGTCTTTTCTGCCCACTGACGGCACCGATGCCCAGAACTCCAAGAAGCAATTGTTGCTGGCGCGTTCCGTCCTGGAAATTGCCGTGGAGCACAGTGTGATCAGTAAAGATCTGCTGGCCTTTGAACGCTACATGTCACAACTGAAGTGCTATTACTATGATTATGCCAAAATAATCGGTGAATCGGACAACAAATACAAATTGCTGGGACTCAATTTATTGTATCTTCTTTCTGGCAATCGTGTCTCGGATTTCCACACTGAATTGGAACTGCTGTCTGTGGACATAATTCAGCACAATCAATACATTAAACCCATTCTGGCGCTGGAACAATACATCATGGAGGGACGCTATAATAAAATCTTCCAAGCGAAATCTTCGATGCCCGCCGAAGTTTACAACTATTTCATGGATCTGCTGGTGGAAACAGTGCGTGATGAAATTGGTGCCTGCATTGAAATGTCCTACGAGAAAATCTCCGCCAAAGAGGCGGCCAAACGTCTCAATTTGCGAGTACCCGACGAGATTAAAGCATTCGGTGAGAAGCGGCAATGGAAACTCGAGGGCAATGGCAACTATAGTTTTACGGATCGCAGCATAAAGCCGAAAGAACTGCTGCCTTCGGAGGAGCTGGCCGAGCAGGTGCTCAGCTATGCGCGCGATCTGGAAATGATAGTTTAGGTGTGCACATTGTAATTAATATGTAATTAATCAAATAAAATCAACAAATTTCGATAAGCTCAGCATGAAAATTTACTTTTAAAAAATACCAAAATATGTAATTTTTATTGTTTAAAGTCTGGTCACACGTTAACCGTTTAACAAAAACGTACGAAGATTTTAAATTGGTAATTTAGTTTGCTTTTCTGTATTACATTTTTATTTCAATTAAATACTCAAAAAATTAAATTACAAACTGTATTTTTATCTACTCATTTTAATATAACTAAAAAAACCACTGCACTGCTGCTACAGATAAAAATAAATAAGTTTTTGATCAAAACCTAAAACTTAATTCACAAAAATAAATAAATGTAAGCTAAAAATAAGTAACTCACATAAAATAAGAATAAACATCAAATGTGCATTGAAAAATGATTTCTTCGTTTTTGATGTAAAGTTTAGTATAAAAACTTTTAAAACGTGAAATTTGCTCTATACCTTGTCGGTATATTTAACGTACTAAACTGCGGTCACGCTGATCACCGACGACGAAAACGGGTGGAAAAAATCGCACGCAACGCGAAATTCCGTAATATTATTTAATTGACGGGGCAAACGCAAATTAGTTGAACATAAAAATCAACACAAATGGCTTTTAATGCAAGCAAGACACCTCTCTTGCGCGCTGTCTCCGTAAGTTTTGCTAACTTAACCAACAAAAATACAGGCAAAAAAATGATTCCGATAGTCGTGTTACGTAAATAGTAAAGTTGCAATTTAGTGTAATAATAATGCATTGCTGTTTGTTGATAGAAACGGGGATATGCCGTCTGCCCACGTCTGGTTGGTGATACCTCCCCCATCAGCGTAAATGTGCTGGACAACAAACTGGTGGTGGCCACAGCTGAAGCCTCAGTTCCCGTTTCGCGTGTCTCCATTGTGCTGCGGTAAGTTGCAATTGCTCCTCAATTGCTCGAGCTGAATGAAAGATTTAACTATTGATGATTTCTTTTGGACAGCGCTGGCTCCCGCAACGAGGCCTACGACACCCAGGGTGCTTCGCATCTGCTGCGTCTTGCTGGCAGCCTCAGCACACAACGTTCCAGCGCCTTTGCCATTGCTCGTCACATTCAGCAGGTTGGCGGCACCTTGAGCGCTTGGGGAGATCGCGAGTTCGTTGGTTACACTGTGGAGACAACATCCGAGAATATCGAGACCGGTCTGCGCTATCTGCAGGATCTGTTGCTGCCTGCCTTCAAGCCCTGGGAGCTCAAGGATAACGCCAAGACGCTGAAGAACCAATTGGATGCAGTGACCACAGAGGTAAGTCAACAATCAATCTCTATTTAAATGAATCTCTTTATCTTCGCTTAATTGCAGCAACGCGCCATTGAGCTGGTGCACAAGGCTGCCTTCCGTCGCGGTCTGGGCAACTCCATCTACATCCCACGCTTCCAGCTGGCCAACATCTCCAGCGAGAATCTGTTGCACTACGTGGCCAACAACTATGCTCCCGGATCTGCCGCCGTTGTGGGCGTTGGCATCGATAACAACACTCTGTCTGGTTTTGCCCAGAACTTGAGTTTCCCAAGTGGCTCCTCGGGCAGCAAGAGCGCCAGCACCAGCTACTATGGTGGTGATGCACGCAAGGACACCGCCGGACATCGTGCTGTGGTCGCTGTGGCTGGCGAAGGTGCTGCTGCCTCCAACGAGAAGGAAGCCTTGGCCTTTGCCATTCTGAAACAGGCTGTTGCCGGCAAACCCACCAAGCGTGGCAATCTGTCGGGTCTGTTCGGTGAGGCTGCCAACTGTGCTGGTGATGCGCCCGTCTCTGTGAAGGGTTTGAATGCCAGCTACACGGATGCCGGCCTCTTTGGCTTTGTGGCCTCGGCCGATAGCAAGGACATTGGCAAGGCTGTTGACTTTTTGGTGCGTGCTCTGAAATCGGGCTCGATTTCCGAGAAGGATGTGCAGCGCGGCAAGGCGGCGCTCAAGGCCAGCGTCGTGACCAAGTACTCCTCGGACAGTGGTCTGATCAAGGAGATCGGTCGCCAGGCTGCCCTCAATCGCACTGTCCTGGAAGCCGACGCTTTGGTCGCTGCCATCGATGGCATTTCGGTGCAACAGGTGCAGGCTGCTGCCAAGAAAGTGGCCGGCTCCAAGCTGTCCGTGGGCGCCATTGGCAACCTGGCCAATGTGCCCTACGCTTCTGAACTTAAGTAGATAATGTTGTAATACGCTGTAAATGTAATTTAATATCCATGCTGTGGATGGAGGCCGTCTAACGAAATAAACCTGTTGGAATTAACGAAAGCGATTTGTGAGAAGAACAAATTGGGGTAAAACTTGCACTAGATGTTGGAATATAATTGCAGAAATCTTGTTATATTATAGTGAATTAATGGGTTTTTTTCTGACAATCATTTTAAAGTTCTGTATTTCAGAAATCGAGAAAAGTAGATCAAATATCTCTAAAGTAATTACCTTTTCGACATTGTAGTGAATTAGTTGAATTATTTATAGCTATCAAGTCTATTTTTAAAAATACAGGATGAGGGAAACATATATGATAGATTTACAAGTTTTATACTAAACTCTTCGACATCGAGTTAATTAGTAGAATTATTTATTGAATCAATTCTATTTTTTAAAAAGGCACGATGTGAATTTGCAATTCTCACATCAGACTCAAACAGAACTATCCCTAAATAAATCGCTTCTGCTGACAGAATTATTTCAGATTGCATAGCGAGTTTATATTGAATTGATATTACAACTTTTTAAAACAAGACAATTTTAAAGACCTGAAATTTGCTGAATTTAATTGGCCAATTATTTCACATGAATTTTCACCTTTCAATTGAATTTACATAATAATTTATATAGAAACTTTTAACTATTGCACTCATTGCACATTCAATTAAACTGATTGGACTATAAAAGGAAGGAAATATTCCCAATATATTGGCATATTTACTATTTTATTACAATTATTTCCAAGATTAGATTAGAAGACAAAAGCGCACAATTAATTCATATCTATATATCAATGATTATACCATATGTATTATATTATATGTATACTCATATAGAGGTATAACATATAGTATCATATATACAATATACTGACTTTGCAATATACTTACCTTACAATCTACTGACTGTATAATATACTGACCATACAAACTACTGACTGACAAAACTATGAACGTAACGCCCATAAAGAAAGCTGAAATTTCCGAAGAGCAAAACTCTTAGAATATCAACTTGCTATTTGGAGAAATAACAATAACATCTCAATTCTCTAACTACAAGTTGCTCAAATTATTGACGAGCTGCGGTAGAACTTTACAGTTTATTTAAAATCGTGTTAGGAGCATTAAAGTTAAACATACACAGAGTCAATACGCGACTCTTATTTGGAATCAAAACTGAATATAGACATAGATATACATATATATAACAATTGAGACGCTAGACCAGCAACACAATGATAATGGCCACAAAGAGCGCTATGATCACCAGCCAGTAACCGCAAGTGCTGTCGGTGCGATTGATTTGGCCAATGCTTCGAGTATCTCGCTGGACTCCAGACTCCACACGATCCATGGTATTCGAAAGATTATCCAGAATGTTGTTCTGATCCTCCACCTCGTTACCCAGTACGGTGGCCAGTTCTCGTTGCCGTCCAATGGTCGCAGACAGCACCTCCAGGCCACGATTCTGATTCTCCAGCATCTCTGTTTGCAATCGCTTCATGGACTCGGCATCCAGGTTACGATTTGGAGTTGGGTTTGAAGGGCCCGCATTTTGCCACACCGAGCTGGAGGAAAGCGCCGCTTGATCGGCACGTGTGCTGGTGTTGAATTGCGTGGTAATTACGCGCAACTCCGAGGTCAATTTATCCCAGTCGATGCGACGTTGCTGCAGCTCCGATTCGGGGCTAGTTTCCCAGGTGATGGCATTGTCCAGCACCACCTTGAGGTGGCTGACATCTTTGTTCAACTGTTCCAAACCGGAATGTATGCTACCTGTGAGTTTCACGTATTCTGTGGAGTTGGGAGACGTCTCATGCTGGCGACGCTGATTCAGCTGCACGAGCAATTGATGCCTCAAGCGCTCGCAACCTTCATATTCGATGTCCCTGCATATGAAATGTTGAACAATGCTGGCTATTCTAATCGCTGATGATGTGCTTACCATGAGTCATGATCCACTAGCGACATTTTGCGCCTTTTTAGTACATTTTATCAATTGCAACTGGAAAACTGCGTTGTTTTTTTTTTTGCTTATTGTTGAATGCGCGATTCAGCTGATTGATTAACAGCAACTGTTATTGTGCAGGGCTGCACAAACTGAAAATAGAGAGCAGCTCAATATTGTAGAATATACCGATCAGCTGTTTACTTAACACCTGCATCATTTTTTTAACAGTGATAACAAAAGCTACTCAAACGATTAGCAGGAGAAAGCTACTTTCGCAGTTTTATTTAATTTTGTAAAATTATCAATTCGTTTTCTCCTATCTATTCAAATAGTTTACGCTGCTGCAAATACGCGCAGCACCCACTTTACTTAACAGCGCTCATTTTTGCGTTAACATCTTGCTACCGGTGTCGCTTCACATGCATTTGCAACACTAGCCAACTGTTATTGCCCTGTACAACACTGCAGCCCAATCATTATTTACGTTATAAATAATTCCGTGCTCTGCCGTGTGAGTACGTTCTCGGTTCTTGCCAGCGTTTTTTGAATTGCAAATCGCCGTTACACGTTTTTTGAAAATGCATGCAGTGGCCTATTGAACCGATTAGTCAGTTTGTTTGCTGAGCCATTTATTGTGAAAAGCACACGAAATTTCGTTACGTCATATAAGAAAAATTTCGGTGCCCTAAAGAAAAGTGTATGTGTGTGATATGTTGATTTACCGCAAGAGTGCAGCATAAGAAGTCAAGTCGCTCGCTACCTTTTTATAGAAGACGACGCGTGTTGCATGTGCATACACACACACACATACAAACAAGCGTACAAAAAGGAAATAAAGAAATACACGCATGCTACATATGTGTGTTTTGTAAGTGAGATGAACATAAATTTTTGTGGAAAGAGAAAGGACATATCTAGAGTAGTCAGTGCGTAAATAGTCAGATGTGTGTGTGTATTTTGTAACTGTCGTTGATTTTTTCGGGGCATTTCATATTCACTTGTAATTGTGATTCGTAGGAAGTAAGATCTCTAGTAGTGTAAAATATATATATCTAAAAATAAAATAGTGTAATTCAATTTCAAATCGGAACCCTTCTAAAAAACCCGCCACCAATTCCAATAAAAAAGAAACAAAAAAACATAAGAAAACAGCAACAACAACAACGATAACAGCAAGCAAATCAACCGCACCGTAACGTAACGTCAATTGTCAACCGTTTATCGTAATAAGCAAATAGCGTAAGCCCTTACGTACCTCCCTCTCGATTTGCATGTGTGTGCGTGTGAGACAACAAGAACGGCAACTGCGGCTACAAAAGCGAGCAAGACAAATGCAACAACGATTTGGATAAAAGGTAAGTGAGTTTAGTTGTTTGCTTGTGTGTGTATAGCGACTACTCTAATTTTTGGAAACTCGCTTATGGGAAATGGAACTTTAGTTCGCGGGAGGAGGGGAAGGCAAATGTTTGTATGGTGGCGAATATTCTATGCATGCAACTCGTTTTTCCAGAGTTGATGAAGAACACACGCATCACACACACACATACAGAAAACACATGTGCATGCAGCGGACAAACGTGTATTTGTGAGAAAAACCAGAAAATCGAAACCGGGAATTGGGTCAGTGTGTCAAACGCGCACAACATTCGCTGGCCGAAGAAGAAGCAGAGGCAGCGGATAGTAGGGAGGAAGGGGGAAAGGTTCTTCGAGAGTGGCTGCTGCTGTTTTAGCTCTAACTCTAAAACGAGTATTTTAGCTGCTTGTTCTTTTTCATTTAGTCAACACTTGACGCTAGAACAAGCAGACAAACAGCATCCAAATACACGTGTGTGTGTCACTGTGTATGAGAACAGTCGCTTCGCTGTATGAGTGTGCATGTGTGTGTCTGTCTGATTGTCACTCGCCGCGCGTGGTTTTTCTTTCGTTATACTCGCTCTCTGGCTCGCTCTTTTTTTCGGCCTGCGTTGATCTTGCACTCAACGTAACGCAACGTAACTAAAACGCAGCATTTACCTTGGGCGCTGCACTTGTCACGTCACGACTTGTCACGTCGTGCGTTCTCTGTCGCACTACGGGTTAGAGGTTTGTTTCTTATTGGAGTCTGTTTTTTTGGGTAAACTTCTCTAAAATTATAGCCACACACTCACACACCTTTCGAAACACACTCACACATACACACTATTAAGTTGGCCAGTTAAGCGACTCTCGGGTCCGCTTTTCATGTTTGCTAATAAAATTATTACGATTTATCCAAGTGCTGCTAATGCGTTTTAAGGTCGAAAACTCAACTCAAGTCTAGTCGCCGCTCTGCTGACCCATTAAAACGTCTTTCACATGATATGCGCCGCTTACATTTCGCGCTCCATTTAACTAGGGTGGGAGAGGGAGGTGGTGTGTGTGGTTTACTGTTGATTTCTTCGTGATTTATTCTCAAATTATTTATTATACAACCCAAGCAAATATTCAAGTAACAAGCTAATCGACTAGCGCATACTCTAAAACTGAGATCAGCTTAAAACGTTATTTATAGACTCCTTGACACACAACTTTATTATGCCCTTTGCTGCCTATAATAAACATGGCAGAACAGCAGCAGGAATGAGCAAACTCTCTGCTGTCAAGTGTGTGTGAGAGAGAGAAAGGTGTAGTGTAGTAGTAAAAACAACACGCAAGGCGAAGAAGTTTGCTCTATTTAAGGTTGCGGGTTTACTAGGAACTCTGTGCTTCCTGAATCGCCCACGCACATTGCAAAGCTCTCGCTATTCTCTTTACCTTGGCGTACGCTCTCTTTTGAAAGAGCAGAGAGCGAAAGCTACGTTTTTTGGGGGATGTGCAAGGCACTGTTCTATGATTTTTGCACTTAAGAGAGCGCACACAAAAAGTGGCTTTGATTTTTTGTGATTATCGTGTTGTTGTTTGGAGTGACGAGTGGAAGTGGGAGTGGGAATGGGAGGACATGCGGCACACATTTGCATGTCGCGCTCTCCTGCTCTGGCGCAAGCATGCGGGATACGAGCGCAATGTTAACCTATATAAATTTTTTGTTGCTAATACGAGTACAACAACAGAGAGCCACCCTCACAGAGACGACGACGACGTTGACGTTAACGTCGACAGCGACGTCTTTGGCTGCTGGCAGTTGAAGGTTCTTTTTATAATTTAAAACATTATTTCGTTTTTTTTTTTTTGTATTTTCTTTTTTTAAGGCGACGACGTGCCCGACGCAGCTGCGACGGGTCGCGTCGTCGGAGCTGAGGAAGCTTTTGTAGCTGCGTTTGCTTTTGAATTTAATGTTAAGTATACGCATCAGTGAACTCAATTTAATTATCATGATTGTTTTTCTCGCTGCTCAAAAATTCAAATTCAGATTTTCCAACTTCACACACACACACAAACACACAGAGAGACATACACACATGCATACATACGTCCGGCTGTCGTTCCCAGCCACAGTTATCGAGATTTCCATCGTGGCGCTTATGTAATCGAGAGCTTTACACAAAAATGAAAAACACAAAAAAACGTGAAGTTGATAAAAGCGCTGGCCATAATTACGTGAATACGTTTGTCTCTCTGCTGCGTGTGTGTTTGTCTGTCTGTGTGTGTGTACGCCCTTCGCCCATTTTTTATCAGCACGTTATTTATGCGCCTCCGCCATGACAGATAGAACGACAGCCGCAGCAGCAGCAACTACAACAACAATAACTACAACAATGAGCATTTGAAGTGCAGCGTAGCGCAAAGAGAAAATAAAACTGCCAGTTGCTCTTATTATTGTCGTTGTTGTTTTTGTTGTTTTTATAGAAACCAAAAGCCCAAACGAAAAGCAATTAAGTCGCCATGGCTCATTGCACAATAAGCAAAGAATCAAAAAAACTAAACGCACGCAGCGACTGCGACTGAGAGCAGCGGCAAAACATAACTGTGTTTGCTTGGCCAGCCATAGCGCACCGACGTCGACGTCGACGTCAGCGTCACGCCAGAGCGAGAGCGCTAGTGTATGTGTGGGGGAGGGGAGCAGTGCTGCTGGTGGTGGGTGTGGGAGTGTAGTCCAAAGCGCGAGAGTTAAAGCGGCTACTGCTGCTGCTGCCGATTGTTGTTGTTGCTGTTGTCATTGGTATTTGCTGCTGCTTAATAAATAGGCCAAATATGTAATATCGCTAAAATGTGTTTATTGTAATCTTTTTTCACACACACACACACACACATGCACATCCACGTCCACATGCATAGGCACTCTCTCACACGTGCATTGCATCCCTCGTTGCGTTGTCGGCAAACACTCACAACGTTAAGAGAGAGCGCCAACCAACAAAAAAGAGAGCGCAAGCACACGAAAAGAAGTACGAACAGCGAAATGCCGAACGAGACACGACGACGACGTCGACGACGACAACACGAAGTGCGCGACGTTGGCGTCGCTGGCGCAGCTGCAGCGCTGCCCGCTATGTATGGGGGCCGCCGCCTGAGTTGAGTTGGTCGACGTTTCGTTAGCTGTTGTCGGCTGAGTCGTTGTTCTACCGTCGTGATTGCAACACTTCTGCTTCTGCCACACACACTCTCGCCGCCGTCATAGAAGCCGTCGCAGGTTCGCAGTTCGCTGTTCGCGCAGTTCGCAGTTTTTCGCAGTCGCAACGTTTTTCACGTTTTTGTCGGTTTTTTGTTCACAATAATATTCTCCTACAACGTTGACGTTGGCGTCGCAGTCGTCGTCGTCGTCGTAGCAGCAGCAACTCGTACGTTAGACGACATTTCAGCGTGTGTGTGTGTTTGTGTTTTTCCTGTATGTGTGTGAGTGTGTGCCAGTTTTCGTGCGTTCTGTGCTGCAACAACACAGCAACGAGAACAACAACAGCAACAACAACAGTTACCACACAAGCAACGTCGTGTTTAAAAATATAAACTGCGTTTTTTTCGCCAAAAAAGCCATAAAAAATAAGGTTTTTTTTTTTAAAGCCAGGCCAAGCAAACCAGACAAAAGTCAACGACAGCAACAACAACAACAAATCATAATAAAACAACTACAAAAAAAAAATAGTATTTCGGCCTGGTCAAGAGCCAGAAAGCCAGCCCAGAACCCAGACGAGCGACAAAAACAGAAAGCAGCGGCACAACTACACACATACATACATATATATCTACATGTGTATTCATGTACACATATGTGCTTCTATCAGAAATTGTGTGTGAACGTACTTGATTTTGGGACTAGTTGTTGTTCTTGTTGTTGTAGTTGCCATTGTTGCTGCTTTTTCGCCAGAAAAACAAAAAATTAGAAATATAAGCAAACGCGGGAAGTAGGAAAAGCTTGGCAAGGAAAACTCACAAACACACACAAGCGAATCACATTTTATGCGTGACACACAAAAAATTTGTTGTTTTCAAATTGTTGTTGTTGAATTGAAACAATTTTTGTGTATACCAAAGCACAAGTTTGCCCTTCCCCCCGCCCCCCCGAGTTCCGCTATTGGCCAAACGCCGCCCACATTCCCCCGGCACAGCACACAAATAGTCACAGAGCCATCGACGACTCTCTCTCTTTTATCCTCGTCCGTCGTCGTCCTCGTCCTCGTCCTCGCAGCGTCGTCCCTAGTGTGTTGCCATTCGTACACGTTGCGTATACGTAACGTAATGGCCATAAACAACAACAACTATACACACACATACACATACACAAAGGCAACTCGGTATCCGTTATACCCCGAGAAGACTCTCTCGCTCTTTTGCTGCCTCCCTCTTACGTCCTTCTCCTCCCCTTCTCTCGCCTTGCGCTCTGAAGTTTCTCGTATGCAGAGCGCATAGAAATTTCGTTTATTTTCACGTTGGCATTTTGACTGCCCTTTGATGAGTTGATAAACGAGCCCGAGATTAAACCCTGTCCTCCCCTTCTCTTAATCCTAACCCAACTCTGAACACACACACATACACCCACACATACGCACGCACATTGCTGACCCACAAATATGTGATAAAAGAAGAAACGAGCAGAATTATTTATTCAATTTTCCAACTCTCTTTAAAGCGCACGCGTTTTTCGGTACAACAACCACAAAACCACAATAATAATAATAATAATTGTTGTTATAATAATTATAATAAACAAGCTAAAAAAAAAGGTGCTAATATATTTTTAAACAGCCATATAAAAAAAGTATTTGGCTCAAAGGTGGCACAAATATTTGTTTGCCCTCAAAAGTAAAAAGAAATAATAGAAATTAAAAGTGCGGAAAGTTTTCAACTGCAGCAAGCGAGAAAAAGGAAAAGCCCCACAGCAATAAGGTAAAAATGCAATCTAAAAATATTTTTTTTATATTTTATTTAGTTGCATTCCGTGTTGAAAAATGAAATCAAAAAGAGTCGCCAACAGTTTCGAAATAACCCACGCGGTCTCTGTCTCTCTCATCGACATCGACATCATCATCAGCATTTAGCATCATCTTCTCATTTCCCTGACTCTCGACTCGACTCGCGTTGACTAGGAAACGTGTCGCCAGGGACTTTGGGACCCCGGGCGGGATGACAACTGTGGCAACATTGTTGTCTGTCCGTCCGTCTGTCTTTCTGTCTGTCGACGTCTTCCGAAGTGAAGAATAAGGGGTGTGACAGTCTGTGAGTCTCCCAAAATGTGCTTCGGATTTTCTTATTTTTTTTTTTATAGATTACTTGCCGGGGAAACGCGAGCGAACAGATTTGATTAAAAGATGAGAACTTAACCAAAAAGGTTTTCCGCTTACAAATTACTTGCAAGTTATTCACCGAAAAGAATTAAATGGCAAGCTTCAAGTTGTAAATAAAATTAGCATATCATAAATATTCTAAAAATTAGCTTAGATCTTTACAAGAAGTGTCATTTTTTAGAAAGTAGGGTTTCTTTTTTCTAAATAAATAAGTCGGAAATATGCAGGATAACATAAATTAATAAATGGGTGTTAATTACTCAATATGCATTTTAATAGGACTCCAAATTTGCATAAGGAAATTGGACTTAAAATTATAAGGAGTTTATTTACAAAAAAGAAATCCCTAGTGAGATAATTGCACCAACGAATATGAAGAAAAAAATATTTTAAAATATCAATTCTTTCAAAATAAAATAAAAATAATATATAATAATATACTAAATTACACATTAATTAAATTAATTAATAATAAAATTGGATTTCAATATAATAATATATATTATTCTTTATTGAACATATCCAGAAATCGATTTTTATAAATTTTCATCATTGATTCACATTTATTATATTAAAAATATTTTAAAAAAAATGCCATACCTACTTAATATACTTAGTATATTTAAATTTGAAGATATTTTGGTCGATAAAGGGACGTTTTAATGAAATTAAAGTAAATCATTGTATGAAACATTATATACTGAATTGTATTTTAGTATTATATAGTATTATTGTATTATATTTTATATAGTATTTTTTAGGCGGAAGTAAACTATATATACAAACATTTGACAGAATGGAGCATATAATACAAGATTTAGTATTTTATTTTATTAAGTATTTTCAAGGGAAAGTAACCCTATAAGCAAACATTCAATATTATTTCAATGGAATGTAATATACTACATTTAGTATTTTTAGCGGGGAATGTAAAATAAGCAAACAAAATATATAAGATTAAGTATTTTAGTTTATTTAGTATTTTTAGGGGAAGTAAGACCCAAAAAATATAAAATTATAAATTATCAGAATGGAATGACAGAATGGAACATAATATACTAGATTTATTATTTTAGGTATTTAGTATTTTTAAGGGGAAATTAACCCTAAAAGCGAACATTCAATATTTCATTAGAATATAATCTAGATTTAGTATTTTTGAACTCACGATTTATTTGGTATTTTTCGGAAGATACAGAACATTCAGTATTATTTGAATGGTACATAATATAATATGGTACATAATATTATTATTATATATATATATATATATATATATATATATATATATATATATATATATATTATTATATATTCAGTATTGTTTGCATATTAGGCTTACAAATTCATGCATTCCAAAACTGGGTACTGGGATTTAATAAAGTTTCTGTATAAACCAAGTTGTCATCAGGAAAACTGTTTTTCCATTATTGCTCAAAGTTGTGTGGTTTAAAAGCCTTTTGATAGTAATAACAATAATCATTTATTATCCTCGTTTTTCAATGTCTAGCCTAGCACCCGTTATGTTCACACCTGCTGGGAGTAGAGTGAGAGAGGGGGAAGAGAAAAGCAGCCAGCAGCATTCACAGACACCCTGTAGATAAATCTAAAATTAAATGCGCCGCTCTGCGGTCGTCTTCAATTTTCATTGCTTTGCTCGTCGCTGTCGTCGTCGTCTCCGACGTGTTGTCGATTCGCTTTGCTTTTGCATTTTGTCGCTAGGCCACAAACGCCAAATCTGTGTTACTTTAGAGATTTTCTAAAGTACTTTAGCCTGACTGCTGTCGAGTGTTGAGTGTGTGTGTGTAGCATATATGTTTTCATTTAATTTTGAGCCAAAAAGATTCAGTTTTATTTTTCGTTTTGTATTTCTGGCTTTTTTTTTTTGTTTCGTCTTGGCGCTCGTGCCAAAAAATAAGTCGTTGCTGTGTTTAGCTCTCGAGAGTTTTGTCGTCGCGGCGACATTGGCGACAGCTGTTGAGACTGCCTGCGGCGGGTGGCAGGAGGGAGGTTGAGAGAGGAGGAGGGGGAGCCGAAGGGGAGAGGCCAGCTGACACGCCCCGGGAGCTGCCGTCGCTGCTGTTGCTGCCGTTGGTCATAAAAATAAAATGACTTCGAGCTGTTATCGAAACGCTTTTTGGGGCTATATTTGAACTGCTACGCAAAATGGCATAAAACTTATATACAATGTGGAAAATCTGCGCCCCAAAGCCAAAAACGAGAAGAAAAACACAACAAACACAAACAAAATATAATATATAAAAATGAATATGCCTAAAAGCGCTTAGAGAGATGTATGCGATGAGTTTTCGTCGGTTTGTTTTCCCTCGTTTCGGGCATAACTTTGACTTTCAATTGCTGGCAATGATCCAGGAAATGGCAAAGTCGCCTCTTATTCGCTCTCTCTCCCTCTTTCTTTTCGCCCTTCTCTGTCTCACTTTCTTGGCTGCCTTTTTTTTCCGTAATGTGCCCAATGAACTTCAGGTTGCGCCCACATGCAAAATGTGACCCAACTGTTTGCAGCGTAGCGTGTAGCCTGTGGTCATTTGGACCGCAACACCTGCACCTATAATATAGCCAAGGTATAGAAAGAGAGAGAGCTATACACCCACCTGGCGACCTAATCTTCATTTGGCGACCATAAATAGACTCGCTCTCGGACCGTTGCACGCACTGCGCTAGTTTCAGATTCAGTTTTCAGTTTTTTTTTCAGTTTTGTGGGTCTGCTGCGGGTCTTTTATTATTACGGCCAACAGTCGTCGCAGTTAAAGGCCCCCAATTACAGCTTGTTTTAACTTTTGCTTCGCTCTCTCTCACACACACTTCTAACTGTCTCTTTCTATTCAATTCATTCAGCTTTTTTACAACTCTCAGCCGCTTCATTCATGCATTCAAACACACAAAGTTAATATTAGTTATCTGCATATTTTCACGGTTTCAAATCGTTCTGCCCACCAGCAGCGGATATACACACACACTAGACTCTCACACACACACACATACACTCACTCGATAGTCGCTGATGTGTGTTGAGAACTGTGGCAGCCACCTGACCAAATTTTTAACAATGCTTTTGCGGGCAACAACGTCAGCTTGGGATTAGCACATAGAATAGAATACTACAGATACGATGACTAGTCTAAGTGGAAAAAACTACAAATAGCATTTCAGCTATATATTATACATATGGAAATTGGGTTATATATTCTCATGCATATCATCGAAGTCAAGCTATTTATGCACATTGCTTTTTAATCGAAAATCAAATCGAATACATTTTGCATATATTTATTTTCATGAATTGAAGTGAAATTGAAATTTATTTTGTACTTACAATTTATTGCATATTCAAAATGTTATTCTATTAAATTATGTTTGTTTTATGTGGCTTCTTCTTTTTGTGTATACATTGCATTTAAATGCATTATAAATTTCTTCCAAATTTATTGACTTGCTTATCTCAATTTGATTGTGTTTATTTTTTTTTTGGGTATTTTATGTTCATAATTCTTCATTGAAAGTTAATTAAATTTGGCATTTTGTAAGATTGATGAATGCTTTTTGCAGCTATGCAAAAATAAGAATTTACATGCGTTACGCTTTTAGCCATATTTCCTCCCACACACACTTGAATTTCCTTCTCTCTCTCTCGCTCTCTGCTTATTCTAAATTCAGTGTTAAAATATATATTCATTATCTATTGAGATCGCATCTCTTTAATCGTTTCGCTCCGCTTTTTGCCGTGTTTGTCTGTGTGCTTTTTTGTGTTTCCGGTGATGATTCGGCATTCATAATTGAGTTATTCATTCGCTGTCATTATTCACGATATTAAGCAGCTGTGCTAATGACATCCATTGATCTGCCCCGATGTGAAATTACGTTCGCAATTCGATTATGAAATCGCCCCCAACTGCTGACGCGTAATTAACTCAATTTTCACATTGTGTTTACGCGATTTTCCAATTATGCGGTCTCTTTCTTTTTCAACATTTTTAATGAGGGAAATTCGGTTAGAGTAACAGCTTGAAGTATTTTAGTTTTGTTTTAGTATTTAATCAATTCAGTATTTGCTCGTATTAGTCTTTAGTCTGCAGTTTTTTAATTTGTAATGCAGGAAACAGTATTTTAGTATTTAGTATTTATTTCAGTATTTGTCACTATAAAAGTATATTTTTAGTATTTAAGCATTTATTTGTTACGTGTTTATGCAGTTGGTTTCTATTTTATTTTTAATTTGTAATGCAGGAAATTCAGTAACAAGCAGTATTTTAGTATTTAGTACAGTATTTGTCCATATACAAGTCTATATTTAGTATTTCCTTAATTGCGTTTTTATTTGTTAATATTCAGTCAGTACTAAATTCATTTTTAATTTTTAATAAAGGAAATTCGGTTAAACTAACATCAAGTAGTATTTTAGTATTTATTTAGTTCAGTATTCAAGTAGATTTTTAGTATTCAATTAATTCAGTATTTAGATGTTAGTATTATGTATGCACATATTTATGCAGCTGGTTACTATTTTACTTTTAATTTTCGATGCAGAAGGTACGGTCAGCAAGTAGTATATTATAATATTCTGTCTAGAATTTTTGAAGTAGATTTCTATTTATTTTGTTATTTTTGATGCAAGAAATTCAGTCAGATTTAATCCATTTGCGTTTGTGTATTCGTTTTTAATGAAAGAAATTATGTTGCAGTAACATCTCGTATTTATTTAGTATTCAGTTTAGTTCACGATTTTTCAGTATAAAAGTATTTTTAGTATTTTCGATTTTATTTCTTAGTATTAATGTATTTAATTTGTAATAACGTTAACCGAATGTCCTTTCTAACATATTTAGTATTAATATTTTAGTATTTATTTAGTATTGAATTTAGTTTAGTTTATTAATTTCGTATTTTAGTATTTATCTAATGGAGTATTTATTTAGTACTCAATTAAAATCGGTATTTATTTGCAAGTATTTAATGCAGTATTTCATTTGTCAAAATTTATTATTATTTTTATTTAATAAACAAATTTAGGAAACTAATATTTCAGTATTTAATTAATTCAGTATTTATTTAGTATTTAATGCAGTATATCTTTGTCATTATTTATTTAGTATTTAATGCAGTTTGACAGTATTTAATTTAGTATTTTAAGCATTAAGAAAGACGCGAGCAAAACGTCCGCTTAAAAGCAGCTACGCTAGACATCGCGTATGCATATTTGAAATATATATTTTTTTCGCCAACTTTACTTTTTTTATGTTAGTTTTTTATGACTTGCAACTTTGCGCTGCATGTGGGTGCACAGCGAAGTGAGTTGAGTTGAGTTGAGAGAGTGTGTTAGAGAGTGTGTGAGTAGAGAGTGAGTTTATCTAAAACTGTATTTTGAGACTCTTGCAGAACTTTATACACAAAAGAAATGCAAAATAGAAATGTGTATTATTTTAGTACGAAATTTGCTTGTCGCACTTTGAAATTAGATTTTTCACTCGGTACAAATCACAACAACTGGGACACAGCCAGAATGAGAGAGAAAGAGAGAGAGAGACTGAGGCGGACAGTCGGACAAATAACTTGCTAAATAGTTGAGGCGCAAATTTGTAACGAGCCAAAAAAAAGGAATGAAAAACAAACGCTGCTGCTGCTGAAACAAAAGCGAAAATGTTGGCTGGGTTTGCCTAAATGTTGGCTGCAGGTGAATTTCAAGTGGCAAAGAAAGGAGAGGAGAGTGAAGAGAGGTGTTCAGAGGGAGGGGGAGGGGAAGCAAGACGTGTCTATACATCAGAGCATGCAAATGCTGTGTTGGTAGAAGGCGGCGCAGTTTGTCGAGTTGCTTGATTGAAGTGCAAGCGGAAAATGCAAAAGGAAGAAAAAACAGCAGCAGCTAGAGACGCTTTTGATGACGTGCTCTCAGCTGCGCTTTTTCACTTTAACACACGCACACCCACATAGCACCTACACCTCTTCCTTCTCCCTCTCTCTTTGTTTTTCTCTCAACTTCTCTCTCTTTGGCTCGTTTTGCATTTTAATTTTATGCCTGGCCTAAGAAATGAAAGCAGCACAAAGCAAAGGCAGCTGTGTCTACAAAAATAGTTGGCAGCCCTTCTGCATTCACAACATCCCCCACCACTCCCTTCAAACCACCCCCTACCCCTACCTCCTCCCTTGTGCCTCATCTGTGCCCAAGTCACACTTTTAGGCCATTTCTTTTCGCTTTACGTTTGCTCTGTGTGTTGCCTTTTACAGCGTTGCTTTTTCATGATTGCATTTCTTGCTGGCTGCTTTTTTTTGTGTTTTTTTTTTATAGCTCCCCTCGCAGTCGCTAATAAATTTGCATATTCTACCGCGTTCGTTCTTCGTCGTCTTCTTCGAGAGCACCTTGTGTGCGCACATTACGCATACGCAGCGTGTGCTGTAACCCGAAAAAAGAACACGACGCTCGTTGAAATTGTTTTTTAATGACTTAATTTGGCGCAGCATTTAATAGATGTAACCACAACTTGTCCCTGGGTATATCAAATGCCACTTAAATCCTTTAAAGCGCACAGAGAGAGGGGGCGAGGCTTATGCGCCTAGCCATCGCTCATACGCAGCGTTGTCTCTGGCGCTGTGGCAATAAATCATCTGCCAAATGCTTGGCTAACTTTTCAACCGCACAACCAAAAGGGGATGGAAGAGGGGGAGGAGAAGATGAGGGGGGAAATATGGGTGCTGCTTGCGTGACAGATTTTTGTGTACATTTTGCGGAATATATTGATTCAGAGGAAAGTCTTCTTTAAGTTGCAATTCTGTGCAAATATTGGACCCCCAAAAACCCAATACAAATACGCAGTTGGACACACGACACGGACGAGTGTGTTAGTGTGTGTGTGTGTGAGTGTGTTACACACACACATATCAAACAATTTAACGCTGCTGCTGTAGAAAAAGTTTCATTGTTTCGAACGACGACGATGAACAGAGAACTTTTGCTTTGGCTTTGTAGTTTGTCGTTTCCCTTTTGCGAGGATTATGGATTTTTGTGTGCCACACACACACAAAGAGTAGAGAAAAGAAGGGGGAGGGAGGGATGGGGGAAGGGGTGGTGGGCTTGGCAGGCCATCAATTGTGCCCCGCTTCAGCAGCTCAGCATCAGTTTTTGAGGCATCGTCAACGTCTCGTGTTTCTCCTCCTCCTCATTCTGGCTGCCGCTCGTCAAGCCTCATCATGATGATGTTTGTCTGTTGGTATGTCTGCCACAGCCACGTTACAACGCCTCCCCGCTCCCCTTCTATTCCCCTTCTCTACGCTTCTCGTATCTGTTCGCTACAATTTCCTTTCACTTGACTGACACCCAAAGCAGCAGCAGCAAGCAGCAAACAGCAGAGGCAGCAAACGTCCTCGTGCTCGTCCTCGTCTGTGTCCTCGTCACACTCACACACACACTCTCGCACACACACTCTCGCACACACATTCGTATAACATCCCCACGCTTCGCTCTCAAGGATTGTGTAACATATTTCTGGCCCTTTTGTTGCTTGCTTGTATTTTCGCCTTTTTTTTTATTTTTGGTAGGAGGTGTTAGGTGAACTGGCAGCCACTTCCGGCGCGCTGTCAGTCAGCATCTGCCTCGTATGTATGTGTGTGTGTGTCCTGTGTATGTGTGTCCTGTGTGTGTGTGTGTGTTCTTTCACTGTGCCATTTTTGCGCTTTCTCGTATTACACTTGACTTGGCTGCTGTCGCTGCTGTCTGCTTGGCCGCAACTTCAATTGACCTTTGACTGAGTGCACTCTGCTTCTTTCCACCTCCTGCTGATGTCCTCTGCTCTTGTTCGGCCCGCATTTTTGGCCAAGTTATGCGGCAGCACGCGCCTGGGATTTTGCTTTTAGCCTTGTTTGCTGTTGGGATTTAGCTCTGCTGTTGCTGCCGAAAAAGAGTTCAACTCTTGAGCTTTTGGCTAATTGTTCTTATGTGACTTACATACGCTTATCAGCTTGTCGCCATGCCCCGGTTTCCCTTTCTTCCCTTCCTTACCTTTCTTCTTCCTCTGCTCTTCTCCCTTTTTACCTGCTGCTTCCTGTTGAGGCGTTGCTTCCTTTCCTTTACCTTTACTTTACATTTTACCCAACGTTACGTTACGTTACGTTTTTCTGTGTCAGCATTTAAGCTTTTATCAGTCTTTGACTATCGCTTGCCTTGGCTCTTTGCTTTACCTGTCCCACGTCGCTGTCTCTGCTTTCCCCTCCCTCCCTCCCTCCCTCTCTCTCTTTCCCCTTTCTGGCTTGTGTTTTATTTCGGCAAGGACACGTCGCAGGTGAGCGAAAAGCATTTCACTATTTTTATCTAGAACTTTGCGTGTGTTTGGCTGTGTGTGTCTTTCTGTATGTGTGTGTGTCTCTCTGTATATGTGTGTGTGTGTGCGTCTCGTGTGGGCAGTTTAGTTTTTACCCTGTGGGGCACAGGATGCAGCTCCTTTCCGTGGTTATTTCTGCTGCTATCTGTGCCAACTCAAGCGCCCACATTTTGCCATTTTTATAGGTCAAATGTTGCACTCGCTTTTGCCTCCCCTCCTCCACCCCTCTTCCCTTTTCCTTCTCCTGTTTTTAGGTTCACTTTTTCTTTTGCACTTCTTCGTTTGACCGTCTGGTTATTCAATAGTTTGACGCTTACTAATTGCATTGCCCTAATTGCCCAAGTTGCGCTTGAATTGTGCCAAAAAACATAATAAAAATACAGTAAAATTGTTGTTGGCGCTTCTCTCTCTCAGTTCTCAGTTTAGTGTGGAATGTTTGAATGTTGTTTTTGGGGCAGCTCCCGGAATTGTTGCATGGTTGAATCTGATTTCGGTTGCGCCCTGCAGCCAATCGAAATGCTGCACATCAAGGCTAAAATGCTTGTTCTATATACCAGAAGTATCTGTATCTGTGTATCTGAATCTGTGTGAAGTTCATTTAGATTGCATTTCCCAAATACTTATTTGATGAGCACATCAGGACTGTGCAATTTCGGATGAGCCATTGCTATCGATATCTTCCCAGTTTTCAGTTCCCATTTACGTTGCCAGTTTCCACAATCAACGCAAGTATGTTTGGTATTTGCTGTTTGCTCTGTGCACTTTAGATAAAACGTTTTGGTAGTGATTAAAAGCGACAAGTACTCTACTTAAAATCACTGAAAATCCTAGTAAGTCTCAAAGTATAGTGATTTAGTAATATTGAAAGTAATGTATTAATGATTGGTGATTAGTGCTCTCTGGCTTACGATAAGAATTATCGATAGTATTTGTGTACAAATTATTAAATTGTAAAGTATCTGTATCTATCGATTAGAAATTGATTTACAATCTAGTTTAAATTTACTATTATTGGCTGTCTTGGGCTTTAACTAAATTATTACATACAAAGAGAACTCGCTTAGGTAACGCCAAAACTTTGCGAATTATAGATCACAAATTAATTTCAAATATATTCGTGGTTTCTAATATATTTCTAGTATTCCGTATATACTACTGTGGGCAAAAAGTAAGGTGAATTTTCAATTTAAACTTCGCGGGCCTAACAATTCGGCCTAATTCTTTTTTTCTTAAGTTGGCAAGACTGTTAATGACATCTGGGCCAAATTTTATATGAATGTCATCATCAGAAATATATTTACGCTTGTGTTTTCCAAACGACCAAGAGTGCATTTTTCGATTTTTTACAATGTCTGAATGAGAAATGCCATCAAATTTTGTTTGCCGAATGAAATTTCGACTGCGGAAACGTTGAGGATGTTGCGGAAGACCTTTGGTGATTCTACCATGTCACAAAAAAAATGTTTTTAAGTGGTACAAAGACTTCAAAGAGGGTCGAGAACGTGTTGATGACTTGGAGCGCTCCGGACGACAATCGACGTCAACACATGACCAACACGTCAATGAAGTGGAGGCAAAAATCGTCGGTTGACTGTTAGAGACCTTACTGATATTATCGGAATATCAGAAAGTTCTGTAAAAACCATTTTGAAAGACCATTTGAGCCTACGAAAAGTCAAATCTCGTTTGGTACCAAAAACGACCAATTTCTGTACACGTTTTTCTTGACTATTTCGCCAAAAATTCGAGGCATACCGTTCCACAACCACTGTAATCGCCTGATTTGGCTCCGTGTGACTTCTGACTATTCCCAAAACTGAAGAGACCACTTCGGGGAACGCGTTTCTAGTCGATTCAGGAGATAAAAGCTAAATCGAAGAAGGCACTGATGGCTATACCGAAAAAGGACTATTTGGCATGTTTCGAGGATAGGAAAAAAAGTGTGCATAAGTGTATTTTATCGGGAGGAGATTACTTTGAAGGGCATGATATTGATTTAGAAGAATAAATAATGATTTTTCATTTTACAAACAAATTCACCTTACTTTTTGCTCACAGTAGTATTTCTTTAAATCGATCATATTTGAATGTGATATGATAATAAAATAGTATTAATTAAAAGAATATAGTTTCCAAGAAATTCATATTCATTCTATAAATCCGTCGTTTGAAAATGCATAATTGGATTATGAATTCGCTTTATGCACAGACACAATTCAATCTATATTGCAAATGCATTTCTTTAAGTTCATTAATCAAATATATTTGTACATACTCGTATAACACATGCAACTCGAAAATAGTGGTAGTATGGCAGATTTCAAATAATTTCATAAATTTATTTCTTCTTTCGATTTTTATCGATAGTATTTGCTTGCTATATAATTCATTACAATCTATATAGGACATTTTTTATACACATCTACAACAGAAAATGTTTAAAACATTTGCCGATTTTCTTCCTAATGATTAATGACTAATCGAAAATATTTTTCGATACTAACATAAAAATAGACTTAGTGAGATTTATATTTTTCTACTAAAAGTCTATATTTTTTATCGATAGTATTTGATAATAAATAACTACTACTTCGATTCAATGAATAATAAATATTGTTCTACTGAAAATTATTATTATTATAATAAATATAAATATATATATATAATTAATAATAATAAATATTGTTTTACTGAAAATTATTATTATTACATTTCCATAGTATTTGCTAATAGTAAATAAATAGAATATTTATATTCAATGAAGAACATATCAATGAAGTGCATATCATTTATTTATTTATTGATACATACAATATACACTGCATTAATAGTTTGTATTACTATCGATTAATTTATATTGGTATCGTTACTTCAACTATTGTACTTGCACTGCATTAATAATTTGTATTACTATCGATGAATTTGTGTTACTATCGTTACTATCGTACTTATTAGGTATTTTATAGGGTATTTTGCAGTCTTTCATTGCCAAGCAACTTTTGACAGTGTGTGTATGTTATTATTAAATTCTTTGGTTCGTTTTCATTGGCATTACGCGTGCAATTTTCGCACGTGGAATTTTGCAATAATGTCGAGTGCTGGCACGGCGATTGTGGCAGAGTGAGGGAGGAAGGGGGAGAGGTGGGAGTTACTTGCTGCTCTGGGGTAAACAGACAATTGAGAGATGACAAGCAGAAGAGAGACGTGAGAAAGGGGGAGAAGAGGAGGGAGGGGGAGTTGTGGGAGGTTTATTGTGGAGTGGCCGCTGCGCTCAGTTTGCTTGGTTTGCTGTGTGTTGATTAAATTCCGCTGATAGCATTGGCTGTGTTGTCATGTTGCTGTGATTTTCCGGTTGACCTCTGCCAACGTCGCTGCTGCTGATGTTGCTGCTGTCGCTGACGCTGCCAATTTCAGGGCCTCTTTTGATGGGCATTTTAATAATGCAGTTGCTCATACAATTTAACGACTGCTCTACGAGAAAGACCAAAAGAGATTTGCTGTGTGTGTGTGTGTCTGTCTTTATCATTTGGCCAGGGCGCAAATGAAGTGCTTCCAAATTTCATAATATTCATGTAAATAATTAAAAACTCAACACACTAATCTTTATGCTTCTTTGGATGCCAAGATGCTTGCCTTTTTGCTCTTTTGGATATTGCCATGATTTATGTCAGGGGCACTTAGGAAAAAGCTTTTACTTGGCGTAGTTTTCACTTTTTTTTTTTCTTCTTATTTTCCTTCTTTCCTTCGTTTTTCTTCCTCGTGTGGGCGTTGAGCTGCTTCGAGTTGTTTTCCTCTCCGACGTCTAAAAATAAAAGTAAAAATTGTGAAAAACATTTTGGAAATGTGACGCGATTTAATGAGAGAAAGAAAGATAGAACTATGACAGATACAGATACAACAACCAAATTCAACAGATACATCTCGTATAGCTTTATTAGCTCTGCTGTTGTGTGTTTATATTTAGTTTAGTGTTTTATGTGTTTGATTTATGCGAATTTCTAATTTATGTTTTGAGCTACATTGTGTGGCAGAAAGCACAGCAAAATTTTTGGCTCAAACAACGAAATGAGCCACACAAAATCACGTGTAGACACAAATTAGATAGCTGCAAACGCCATCGAGACATTTCGATATAAATGTACTTTTATTTCTCGGGCATTTGGAATCGATTTGGACTTATACATTGTTAATGAAAATATAATTATGATACAAACACACATACACATTTGGCGATAAGTGACAACCTCATGATTGGAAGAGGGAGGCGGGGTAGATAAAAGTAGAACACATGCCACACACACACACAAACACATGCAAATGCAACATTGGATATAGATATAAGATATATATCTCACATCCAATTCCTTGGGCGAACATGTTAAATGCCTTCACTAATTGAAGTCTCTTGTGCTGTGTGTATCTTGTTGTATCTGTATCTCTAGCCTAGCTAAAGTATCTAAAGTGTGTGCATCGCATTGTGAGATACAACAATTATTTTGGCCATTTCATTGTTGACAGTCTGCTGTTCGTGTCTGCTTCTCTGATTCTACTTTTGCTGTTGTGGCTGTTGTTAAATTTAAACACGCTGCGCTATTTGCTTGCTCGAGAGTCGAGAGTTGTCGCTGTTGCTGTTGCTGTGTTTTGTTGCTGCTCGGCTGAAGGTGAATTTATGGCGCACACATGTGTCTCGCACTAAGAAAAAGAGACTGTGCTCTCTCTCCCTCTCTCTCTCTCGCTCAGTGGCTGAGTTTTCCCTCTCGCGTGGTTGACATATGTCTCTGGCCTCTGGGACAAAAATAGACTGCATTTCGTTATGTAGGGGGCAATTTTACATTTCAAAACTCACAACACAAGATCTTTACGTATATTTTATTCTAACTCTTTTTTCTTTTTCTCTCTTTACAGTTGTGCATAAAGGAAACAATTTAGTAAAATTCATTGCAAAAAGCTGGAAAAGGCCAAGAAAAGCGAAGCCGTGACGTGACGATAGAGAGACGTGTTGTGTTAAAAAGAGGATCCAGAGACATAAGTTATATACATGCATGTTCGACCGGACTAAGGCGACAAAACAACAACCACAACAACAGCAATAACAATAGCAACAACAACTGCAGCGCACACCACTGAGCGAAAGAGATAGAGAAAGACAGAGAGAGAGAAGAAGTCTGCTCTTAGACACGAGAGACGATAATTTTTCGGTTTTGCTAGTGCCCAAGCGATTGGAGGAACAGCCTCAAGATTCTGCCCTTCGGAGCCAACTTTCGTCTGGAGACGACACCAGCCGAGATGCACAAGATCACAGCCGCACCGGCTGCTGCCACAGCGCCCGCCGGCGCCCTCGAGGCGCCACTTGCGGCACCCAAATACGGCACACTCATACCCAATCGCATCTTTGTGGGCGGCATAAGGTGAGCACTGAAAAAACATACACAAAAGTACTTTAAATGAGTTCTCTATTGCTTTAAAATCCATTTTCACACACTTTCCTTTCAAGCACACAATCAATTTTTGAATAAACAAACATATTCAAAGATTTCATTTGAAGAATATCAATTGGTTATTGTTAATTGAATAGATGATGTGTCTGCAAGTTAATAATACCCGCAGATCTAAAAAGTTCCTTAAATTAATATGTCAATTAAAATTCGAAAGTTTCAATATGCTTTAAAATCATTTTCATATAAAAACATTCATAAATAAATCAATATTCATAATAGTTGATAAAAATAATATTTCTTTATTGATTGATAATTGTTAATTTTCTTGTATTATCTATTCGAACTAAGTATATAATGATAATTCATATATTAAATATAATAATACAATAATCGCAATTGTCAATTCAATTAAATTTTAAAGTATAATTTAGTATTTTTCCGAATATTAATTCAATATATTTTTGACGATTACCGAAACTTTCTGTAACTTTTGTTTATTTTAAATGATATGTAAATAGTGAATTAATGTACCAAATATATGTAGCTTTTGGTATACTTCAGTAATTTTTGATGTATGTACGTATTTATGATACCTGTTTTGCGGTCGAGCACTCTTGACTGCAGCTTAATAAATTAATATACCAAATATATCTTTCGGTATATATTTACTTTATTTCGAAAAAAAATTGTAAATGAATATACCAAATATAGCTTTCAGTATATTGTATTATTTAGTATATAAATTAGATATATCACGAATACTGAAATATTTTTACGATCGAGCACTATGGCTATAGCTTTCTGTAACTTGTTTATATTTAATAATGCGTGTGGTATATATTGAAATAGTAAATTAATATACCAAATACAGCTTTCACTATATTTTAATGTATTCAGAATATTAATTCTGTGTATTTTACGATTAATACCGCAATGTCTGGGAGTAAAGCACACTTTTGAATTTAATGATCCAGTGAAACGTACATATTTATTCTTAACTAACCTTTTCTCTTTCTATCGCGTTTAGCGGCGACACCACCGAGGCGGATCTGACGCGCGTGTTCAGCGCCTATGGAACTGTGAAGAGTACAAAGATCATTGTGGATCGCGCTGGCGTCAGCAAGGGTTACGGCTTTGTCACATTCGAGACGGAGCAGGAGGCGCAAAGACTGCAGGCCGATGTAAGTAGAAGCCAACTCCAATCTATGCTGTGTTGCTAATGTCGCCTGTGTTATCGAATTATTCGATTAATTTTTTTTTACGATGCTTTTTGTCGTGTGCGACGCCTCACACAAATACACACACTACACTTCACTCCACACACATACACACACACACCCACTTACTGGAAGAGTATATGTATGTGAAACGATATATATATCTATATATAATGTGCCTCCGATCTTTTAGGGCATTAGCTGACCCAACAACATCACCAGCAGCAGCTCTGCGATGAACAATTGCTCTCTTTCATATTGAGCGTGTCATTAGTTATCGATAACTATTTATCGATGATGTGTATCGACGACGGATGAAAAAAAACCCGACGGCACTCTCTCTTCGTGTAATTCTCTTATGTATTTCTGTATTTCTTCTAATTGCGTTTTTGTTGAGTTACGATTCTCGAGTTACGTTTCCGTTGCGTTACGTTACGTTACGTTACATTATCATACACACACACACACAAACACACATTGCTCACTCACTCACTTAACATAGTTTTTAGTACGATACCAATTGCAAGTCCTTGTAAATGCATATATATATATACTATATAGTTATTTTTTTTAATGATGATGATGTTGATGATGGCGGCTGCTGTGCCCCGATTAATTTCGTATTTGTTGCCGATAAAACAAAAAACAGCAAACGATGTGTGTGTGTTGTTTTTACCAAAAAGTTGAGTTGCGTTCTTGCACCGTTTGTTTAATACGTTTCTTTTCTTTTTACCATATTTTCGTTTCTTTTGCTGCAAATTAAAAACTAAAATTCTTTTAGCTAATTATATAAAACGAGTCTTGAGTCTGTCCCTTTTTATAGCGTGTGTAGTACTCTAGTGCATAATTTTTTGCTTATAAAACAAACTATATATTATTTATATAAATACTATTTATTTTCTCGATTATTGTTTAGCTCTTACCTCGGTTCTTATACCCGCTCCTCATAGAGTAGAAGGGTATTATAACTGTCTGCAGGAAAAATGTATGAAACAGGCAGGAGGAAGCATCTCTGAACCTATAATAGTGTATACATATATTTTTGTTAAGCCGAGACGATACAGCCAATTTAGTAGTCCGCCCCAGATCTTAGAGGTACTGTAATAGAGTCTTAGATGCTTTGACTGACATTCTGCTATATATTGTACTCTATTCGGTATATTTCAGTATTTTGTATGTTGGTATTCTACCATAGAGTAGACCATATACTTTGAATGCAATATATCGATATACCAAATATTTTAGTATTTTTTCGGTATATATATATAGTTTCTTTATCTAGCAATCGGGTATATATTGTACTCTTTGACATATTTCGAATGTTAATCTATATCGATATACCAAATATAGTCATCGGTATATTTTAGTATTTTTTCGGAATACTATTTTGGTATTCTACCATAGAGTATACCATATACTTTGAATGTAATATGTCGATATACCAAATATAGTATTTTTTCGGTATTTATATATGGTTTCTTTATCTAGCAAACGGGTATATTTTGAACTCTTTAGCATATTGGAATGTAGATCTAAATCGATATACCAAATATAGTCTTCGGTATATTAGTATTTTTTCGGTATATTATTTTGGTGTACCATATACATACATTGAATAAATATGTCGTTATACCAAAAATATCTTTTGGTATATTATAGTATTTTTTGGTTTTTTCTTTGGTTAGCACTCCGGTATATATTGTACTCTTGGGAATATTTTGAATGTAGATCTATAAAAAAATATATACCAAACTTAGACTTTGGTATATTTTAGCATTTTCTCAGTATATTTTTAGAATATGGTGTTATTGAAAATGGGCAGCAAGTATCTCGCAGTCGAGCACCACAGTTCGTTTTAATTTTTTTTGTGGTGCGCTTTCTTATTAGTAATTCTCGCGGGGGTTACCTTAAAAGTTCATTGGACGGCTGCGACCTCGGCCTAGGGAATAATAATAATAATCGAATTGCTCCCACGGCAAAAGAAAATCAACCTGGCTAAAACAGGTTACAACGTTTCTTGTCCAAATAAAGTCACAAGCTTTAGGGTTGGGCGCTGCTTGCAACCTTATTAGATATTGCATATACAATATATTGGCTGCCTTTTTGATTGAGCAGCATTGCATAACACAGCAGCAGCTGCTGTGCTCTCTGTCACTCTCTCTTTCTCTCTCGCTCAGCTGGAGGCCAGCTCCTTTTGTGTGGCATACATTAAGTGAAAAAGTTTTCCACTTGTCATTAAATGTGCATTGTTATTGCGCTGCTGGCGCTTTGCACATTTCTGTGTTGCACACACACAGCCTCTTTCTTCCCCCCTCTTCTTTCCCCTCTCGCTGTGTAGGTGTATGTGTGTGTATTGTTCTTGTGTCCTTAGCAAACGCCCCTAGGCAGCAAACAGCAGCAACGACAGCAGCAGCAACAACAATAAGCAGCCTCCAACACAATGCTCTGCTGACTGCCATCCGTGGCAACGTTTAACGAGATTTTAATGTGCATACACAATACACATCACAAACACACACACACATTCGCACACACGTGTCACTCACACACTCATACACACACACATTCACATGACTAAACATTTGCACTAATTAAATTTCGGTTATCAAAAAGTTTCATTTGTTACCAAAAAGTTTTTAAGCCGCAAACTGGCAAATAGAGAAGAAGAGAAACGTCCAAGGTTCTTCACTCGTATCCTTTTTGGCCGAGTTCGTCGTCATGCTGCTGCTACTTAATTAGCATGCTGTCTCTCACACACACAGACACACACGGAGGTTTACACACACTCATTTCATCTACCAACAATTGTGTATATGTTTTTGATAGCGCACTAAATCCACACTTTAGCATACATAATTATCCAGCCACAAACTAGAGACTTAAAACACACACTCTCACAAACTTACACACACTCTCACTCATTATTCAAACACTCACACTCATTATTCACACACACAATCTAACTTCAAAGGATACAAAATTGAAATGTTACTTTGACTCAGTTTTCCTCTTTTTTTTTGGTGCTCAAGATGCGTTTATTAATGCGCATTGCCAATGACCAACAACTGTCTAGGGAATGGGGGCGGAGGGGGTGTGGTCAAGCAGCTGCCTGTTGTCCTTTTTATGCTTCTCTGTGTGTGTGAGTGGAGGAAACAAAAGGCTCAGGATGTCGTAGTGCAGCCCTCAAAGGGTTCTTAATTAAATTCGCTCAAGACAGCGAGACAGAAGTGGGTCTCCCCCGTTCACCCCCCACTTCACTACCCACCAACGAGTGGCTTCAACACTGTGGCCTTTTGTTCAGCGCAACGCCTTATCCTTGCTCCCTATGTGTGTGTGTGTGTGTGTCTTGGACGTCTTTTATTCTTTTAAGGGGCGTCTGTTTGCCCTGCGGCGGTCAAAGGATACGCTGAAAGAAAAAGCAAAGAACACAGAACCGAGAACCAAGAACAGTGAATGAAAAAAGGCAAAATCAAAAGCAAAGAAAAGTAGGCCTCGAGTTTCTCTCTTGCTCGTTTAAGAACTTTAAGACAGCAGCAGCTGTTGTTGTCCGCAAACATTTGCTTAGGACACGGCCACGCCCCATCATCGAGAGGTGGGCGGACGGACGGACAGACGGTCGTGCTTTGTGTTGGCTTTTCATGTATTTCAAGTGCAAATCGCTGCGGCTATCAGCGACTAATTGCCAATTAAAGATAAACTGACCCATGTACAACGACCAACGAGCATAACAGAGGCAGTCACGACAGACGGACGGACAGACAGACGGACTCAAGATGGCCGCCCATTAAATGGCCGACGGAATTTTGCGGCAAATAGCGATGGCACTTCGCCATCGATTGTGTCGAGAGAGTGAGAGAGTGAAGTCTACTATAGATATTTGTGGATTGTGGCACATTCTCTGTGGTCATAATAGCTTATGATGAGCCATAGACTACAACCTTATAAGCAGCTTTACAGTAAGAGTTTATACTTTCAGCTCGTTAGTATTTATTGAGGTCTCGAAGGTATTTTCGCTGGACATTTTAAAAAAGAATTATATAATATAAGCTGCTTTTAAAAGCAACACTCTTCATTTAGTATCATTGGTTGCCAAGCTAAATATTTTTGAGATGTTAATAGAAATATTAGATTGTAGAGATTGCAATTTAAGTCGGTATTTTAACATTGGATGTAAAGTTTGTACTTCATTTAAAGCGCTTAACGCTAATGCAATTAGGGATAGTTTGAACACAAATTAGATGTTTTTAAAAGCAACACTTCAAACAACTGTAAGAAAAAAGAAAAAGAAAAATTTGTGACATTTATTTATTTTAGCGAGATTCTAGAGCTTGTAACAAAAGACAGTATTTTAACTCTTAAGCTATATTTGGATGTACCTGTTTGTACTTCATTTAAAGCGATTAAAGCTAATGTGATTGTTAATATTTTAAAAGGAAAGTAGAAAGTGCTTTTAAGCAGAAACATTCTTCAATTACTATTGCAAAATTGAAAATTTTTGAGCTACTGCGAGATTGAAAATTGAGAGATTGTGGAGATTGGCTTTAAATAAAATACAAATTGGTACATTCAAAAAAAGAGGGGATATTTTCAGAGGAAACTACTAGAAGCTGCTTTTAAAACGAGGCATTCTTCAATTACTATTTCTATGTTTTTTGGTAATAAGAATTTCGAGATGGGAGCTTTTCAATATCAATATTTATATCTGTATCATTTGGAAGTTCCAGTTCACCTTTCTTTTTTTTAACGGAAGGTTGAAATATCTTCTAAAACCAACAGTAATATCCCTCAATATTTACATAAAAAATTTGAGAATTTCAATATGGCAATTTAAAGACAGTATCTTTTACCCTTTAACCCAACTAGTTCTAGTTCTAGTTTGAAGTTTGTTCAAAGCGATTGATTAATTGGAAAGTAGAACTGGATTTATTATCAAGAGTTGCCAAGATTTCTAATATTGTAAAGCAAAAAGCAAACTTTTCAATATTGCAGTATATATCTTATTTAATCGAATTAAAATACTAAATAAATACTGTACATTTTCTACTTCGCTTGAAGCCATTGTCAATTTGTCAATAGAGCAAATATTGCAAATAAAAATACTTGTTAAACCCTTATTGGCATACCTAGCTTTTGATGTTCCACTTTGTGCTTTATTAGTGTCGCTTTGAGATTGTCGATTAATCGAACCCCTCAGTTATATTGCTGTATGCTAGCTTTTGATGTTCCAGCTGTTCGTACTTGATTTAAAGCGCTTTCAAGCCGTTGTCGATTGCGCATATTTGATGCAGAGTGAATGCCATTTCAATGGTATTCTAATGCTACTAAAATGGACTCGAAATGCTCTTCAGCATATGGAGCAATTAGTGAGCTTATAAAGAGCTAGCAAGGCTTAGGCAAATGTCAAAAGCAGCTGAGATATTTGTGCCACAAGAGTCAGGTGAATTGAACAGGAGCACAGGAGTAGCATCAGCATATGGTAAAGCACTCTCAATCTGAATAAATTAAAATGCGTAGTAAGGAAACAAGTGATTAAAAGAGCAGCTAAAACAAGCGACTAACAAGGGTCACAAAATGGAGCTCTGAACTTGCATATTTTCACGAATATTTTACGCCATTTGATATAAAAAAATTTCACATAAATAAAATATTAAAAATAATAAAAGTATAAACTAAATATAATAAAATGAATAAAACAAATTAAAGAAAAAAAAAATAAATAATAATAATAATAACAAATTCATAACAAAAAATGATAATAAAAACAAAGAACTAAAATAACATACTAAATAATTAATATGCGAAAATACTAAAATTAAATACTAAATAATTAAATAAAATACTAAATATTTCTTCATACAATTTTGGAAAATAGAAACTGATATTAAATTAATACTAAATACAAAAATAAAAAAAAATAAATAAATAAATACTAAAAAATTCATAAAATATAAAATTGCCTAATAAATACTAAATAATTCATCATCATACATTCTTAAATTTGAACAAAATACTAAAATAAAATACTAAATATTTGAATACATCTTTGAAATATATGAAAATAATAAAAAAGAAATAAAATAAAATACTAAATAATTGAATAATATACCAAATAAAATACTAAATGGTTAAATAATTCTTCACAAATATGAAAATATGCAAAAGTTCGAGCTTTAAATCGCAAATCATTTAAATACACATATATGAGGTTGGTTTTATCAAAACTTAACACTTCTTTTAATTGTAAATTAAAAATTTTGTTGATTTTTGGCAATTTGGTGTTGGCGTTTGTTACACTTAAAATTAAAACGTATTTTTACCATTACCATTTTGAAGTTGTTCTTGCGGGTGCAAAAAACTGAAATTAAAATGTGAAACACACAACGAAACGAAACAAAAGCTTGTTTTTTAAACGCTTTTCTTGAGTTGATTTATTATTCGAGTTTTAAGTTTTACAATTTTTTATGTGTTCTTTTTTTTATTTTTATGAGTTTTTGTTGTTGATTTGTGTGCCTCGCAGATGGAAAAAAGCAAAATGAAAAACAAAAACCAAAAAGCAAAAAGCAAATAAAACATTTGTTCATTTCGGTTACGATTCGAGCTGCAGTACATGACATTTCGTAATAAACAAATACGATATTACACACACACATACTCTATAGATAATAGACTCACACACACACGCACACATTTGTACTTTTGTGGTAATGGTATTTTTTGGCTTGGCACGTGTTTTTCTTCAATATCTCTTGGCCAACATTTTTTGGCCTCTGCCAGCAACAGAACAAGACACAACACACAAAACAGTTCAGAGTTGATATAATAAAAGACGCCTTTTATTTAATACATAAATATTTTTGTTGGTTTTCTTTTTCCATTCTTGTTCCTTATTTTGTTTTTTTTTTCTTTTGGTTTTTCATTGGTTTCTTTGAGAATTTTATTGATGCTGCTGCGTTCGATTTGGATTTGAATTTGAATTTGAATTTTTCCAATTTGAATTTCGTTTGGCATTGTCTGTTGATAATGCCACACACACACACACAATACACATAAACAAACACACACACACACACACTCAAGTGAGACAAAGTTGTTAACCAAAGATTTTCTAATGCGTTTTTGCCATAACTACATATTGCTTTCTCTCTCTATCTCTTCCTCTCTTGTGTGTGCTCTCTCTCGCTCCCTCTCTCAGGGTGAATGCGTTGTGCTGCGTGATCGCAAGCTGAACATTGCACCGGCTATCAAGAAGCAGGTGAGTTTTTGATCGTATAATCTGAAATTGGAGAACGGATTTTTAATGTCTTTCTTTCTCTTTCATCTTAGCCCAATCCGCTGCAATCGATTGTGGCCACCAATGGAGCCGTTTATTATACAACCACACCGCCGGCACCGATTAGCAACATCCCGATGGATCAGTTTGCCGCTGCCGTCTATCCGCCAGGTGAGTGTGTTATCGTTTATCGATTTGACTATCGATGATTTCATCTCCGTCTTTGTTGAGTTCATCTTATATGAGTTCTCGTTTAGGGCTTGAGTTCGATTTAAATCAATATTTTCTTTTTTATATTCCATTTTTTTACTCTCTTTCTTCTTCTTGACACAAAAAATAAAAAAAAAAAACCACAACCAACCAACAACAACAATATAAAACAAATTGTATTCGCCGGACTAACTAATCCAACACCAGTTACTGACTTTACAGCCGCTGGTGTGCCAGCCATCTACCCACCTTCAGCCATGCAATATCAGCCATTCTATCAGTACTACAGCGTGCCAATGGTGAGTGAAAGCTTAAAACTCTGATATAATATTATGTGGATATATATATATAAGATTAGTTAACAGATTTGTGATGTGCAGCACGTAGAATTAAGGCTAGTAGTAGGAAAGCAAGAGAATGGCTTTTTGATAACAATAAGTAATATGACTAGAACTAGATAAATGATTTAAATATAATTAAGGATACTGGATGATTGTTATCAAAGGTGATAGTTAAATAAAATGTATATTTGGTATAAAAGTATTACCAAAATGTATATTTGGTATAATGATATTACCAAATATGTTTATTTGGTATATTGATATTACCAAATATGTATATCTGGTATATTGATATTACCAAATATGGTATATTTGGTATATTGATATTACCAAATATGTTTATTTGGTATATTGATATTGCCAAATATGGTATATTTGGTATAATGATATTGCCAAATATGGTATATTTGGTATAATGATATTGCCAAAATGTATATTTGGTATATTGATATTGACAAATATGTATATTTGGTATATTTATATTACCAATATGTATATTTGGTATATTGATATTACCAAAATGTATATTTGGTATATTGATATTACCAAAATGTATATTTGGTATATTGATATTACCAAAATGTATATTTGGTATAATGATATTACCAAATATGTATATTTGGTATATTGATATTACCAAAATGTAGATTTGGTATATTGATATTATAAATATGTAGATTTGGTATATTGATATTACGAAAATGTATATTTGATAAATTGATATTACCAAATATGTATATTTGGTATATTGATATTACCAAAATGTATATTTGGTATATTTATATTGCCAAATATGTATATTTGGTATATTGATATTACCAAATGCTATGTATAACTGGTATATATAAACGCATTGTAGTAAAAATTATTTAGTATTCTTGTTTCTACCACTGAGCAATAACTTCCCATATAAATGGATTACAGTTTAAATTTAAGTTGAAAATTAATATTTGACTAGAATTAGATTTATTACATTATTATTTAAATATAATTAAGGCTACAGTTACCATAGCACACCAATGTAATATTTGGCTGCAATTATTTTTATATATTTATATTGATAGCTGATATGTAATACATAAAAATATCATTAGGAGTTAGTGTGATATCTGAAATACTTATAGTATGAAAAGTATGAAACTTGATTAGTCCTAGGAAATTATTAAAATTGCAGCTTGTAAATATTTATATGGGTATACAAATAAAAATGATTAATTTTATAAAGCATTTAGGAAAAATAATAAATTTTGTTCTATATACACATATAGAAAAAGACAGCTGAATTTAAATTATATGCTTCACATAATTACTATATCGAAACAATTGCAAATCTATTTTCGTACCTCTCATTTCAATGTTGACCATTCTATTTGCTTTCAACCGAGTGCTGAAAAGCAAATTGGGAAAATAATTGTGAATCATGCAAGCAAAACGAATCGAAATAGAAATATTGAAAATTACTTGTCTAGCGGTAGGAAATAGTGACAAAATATAGAAGAGAGCTAGCTCAATAGCATAGCTAAAATAATTGCATATTGCGAATAGGAGCAACGTAATAGCTAGGTAACAGGCCAACAGCCGATAGATGGCGCCAACAGGAAGCGCAGTGCATTGTATATACTTTGATTTTTGTTTTCTGCTCGAGCATTTTAATTAAACGTCAAACGTTTTTCTTCTCTCTTTTGCTTTCTTTCACAGAATGTACCCACCATTTGGCCTCCGAATTATCAAGGTAATTAAAGTGCAGTGCAGCACTCACTCAACTCAACTCTACTCTCCACTATTCTCCATTCTCCACTCTCACAATCCGGTAGCTACTAGCTCAGTTTACACTCAAGTTTCTCACACGCTGCTGCCTGTGTGTAAAACAAGAACAACAACAACAACAACATCAAGAACAAGAACACCGCTTGCATCTCACTCTCTCTTCTCTTTTGTCACCACCTGAAGCTTGTTCTCGCTCGCTCGCTCCGCTGTAAAAACAAATTTGTCGTTTGTCGTTATATTTAGATGTAGATTTCTTTCCACACACCTCTTCTTTACGCTTTGTTTTTCTTTTCTTTTCATTCTTTACTTCGTTCGGTTTTTGCTGCACAACAACAACAACATTGAACGCCCAAAGGTTAAATACAACCATTTAAAAACAACTAGAACAACAACAACCAGAACAACAACTAGAACAACAACAAAAAACAAATTTTCGTAGTCGCCAAATTTTACGTTGAGAAAAGCTGCCCGAACAACAACAACAACAAAATACCACAGCAATAACAATAACAACAACAACAAGCAACAGCAACTGATGCAACAACAATAAGAACAACAACAAATACTGCTGCCACAACAACTACAACAACAACGATGATGCTCTTCGATTCTCCCTCCTTCGCACTCCACAGAAACAACAACAACCACAACAACAGCAAACAGCAACAATTAATTAGTTTTAATTTTAATTGCATAATTAATTTATGTTTAGTTTATTTTAATTTAACACACACACACATACGCATACGCATACATATGCACGCTTTAGGCGCTAGGAGAAATTTTTTTTGATTTTTAGCTGATTTTGTGTGGCCATTTAATTAATTAATTAATTATTGTGTATTTTTGGCGCTTGATTGTAAATGTAGCACACACATACACATACATATATGTAGTACACACACACACTGGCAGTATTGTAGATGTATCGTGTTTGAACATGTTCTTCGACTGTTTCTTGTAGGCATTTATCCCTGTTAACTTTGAGGATGCAGCAACAACTACAACTACAACAACAACCACAACTACGATAACAAGCGCAACAGCGACAACAACAACAGCAATAGCAAATAGTGCTGCTACTAACTACAACAACCACAACAACAACAACAACAAGCACAAACATGTACTACAACAAAGCATTAATAGAATTTATACACGGCAGCTGCTGCCCAAAAGAAGAAGAAGAAGCGACAGCAACACAAAATCATATAGAATGAGAGAAGAGGAGCTACTCAATACACACACACACACACTCTTAAGCTAGACAAGGATAGACACACACACACAGCGTATAAGCAGCTTATGTTTTCAGTTGATAGAACAGGCCAAGTGAAGCGTATTTCGGGGAAGGGGAAAGGGAAGGGGGCTGGAGACTGACAGCTTCAGTCGAAAGATTTAATAATGTGCAATTAGCGTAGTGGGAAGAAGGGGGTAGAAGTGTTTTTTGGGGGGGAAAGAAGCAGCAAAAGTTGCAGGCAAAAAGAAAAACAAAATAGAGAAAAAACAGAACAGCAATTTGTATATTTGTGAAAGAGGACTAAAGCAGCAATAATAATGAAAGTCAGCCTATACATATACATATATATATAGTATATAGTAGTATATTATTTATTAAAGCAGCAAAGAGACTGGAAGAGGAAGAAGAAGAGAAAGCTGCGGAAAGAGTTTTGTATTGTGGGGTTAAAAAAAAATGGGGGACAGAAAAAAGCGGGCAGCAAAACGAAAAATTAAAGACATAAATTATGCATAAATATTAATTTATATAAAACTACATTACACGCAAACACAAACACACACACACACATAAACAAACATATATGATAAACATAAAAAAAAGAAGCAAACTAAGAAGCAAAAATCGTATAGAAACGCAAAGGGAAAACAAATAAACCGCAGCACAAAGCATGCGCACACACACACACACTACAAACACACACATACTAAAACATATATAAATAAATAAATATATATATATAGATATTTAAGTTAAATAGAATGAAATATATACATACTGTAAGCCAAGCAAAAAGAAAGCAAAGCAAAGCAAAAAGTAAAACTGAAACGAAATTGTAGGAATAAAGTAAAAGAGTAAAGTAAATGAAGGAATAACGAAATTGATAAACTAGCAAACTAAGCGGCAAAGTGTAATGAGAAAGCGAATAGCGAAAAGAAAGAAAAGGAAGAAGGAAGAAGGCAAACCTATACAATAAAGATATTCAAAATATATGCTAGCTAAAAGAGCAAAAAGTATAAAAGTATATACAACAAAAAAAAAATAAGAAAGAAAGAAAGAAAAAAAAGCAAACCACACACATATACATATACAAATACATATATATATATACATATAATATATATACTAAATATACGCCTAGAAAAAAGAGAATGAAAGAAAAGTAAAAAGTAAAAAAATAACTAAAGCAATACATAGACACTCAATAAAAAGTGTGTTACACGAGTATTTAGCTAAATACCTACATATAAAAAAAATACAAATAACAAAACAATTAACAAAATGTACTAAGAAAATACTACAAATAAAATACTACAAACTAAGCAAAAAGAAAAGTGAGAAGAACGAAATTAATATGAATAATGAGACAAACAAAATCTCCATTTTGTTTTTCATGATTTGTTTTTGATATAAAACTCTTTTTTCTGTTACGAGAATCTATTGTTAAATCTTGGCATAAAAACAAAAACTAAATTATTTGCGGATGGAGTGGGAAGGCGAAAAAGAAAGAAAGCAGCGGCAACCAAAAGCGGCAAAAACGAAATGAAATTGATGCAAAATAGAAATTATATTTGTAAATTGCATTTGCCTTAACAGCAATTATTTTGGTCACACACCGAGACACGAGATACACTAACAAATCAAAAAAATAAACCCAGCGGTTTCACAAATTTACCTGCAACAGCAGCAGCCTCCGCTCCGTGCCCCAACACACACACACACACTTGCCACACACACACACACACACAGCAATCGTTGCCGCTTGCCTCCGCCTGCTCAGCTGCCACGCCTCCGCGGTACAGTTACTTCAAAAACGAAAAAAATACTTGTTGACAAATTTGTAACGTTAAAAACTAAATTGTTGCATAGTTAAAAAAAAGAAGGAAAAAACAAATTTTTAAATCGAATCGTAACAATAATTAGACAAAAACCAAAACGAATGAAAATAAAAGCAATAATTGAATAATTTATATGCTCTAGTTGAAAACTACACACACACAAACACACACACACACACACAGACATGGGAAAGTACTTAAAAGCCAGTCGAGGGATTTTTTCAGTTTAGTTTAAATTTAATTGAAAACAGTTTTTGAGCAGAAGTTGTTGAACACACAAATACATAGACACGTACAGGATAGCAACTAAAAAAATCCAAGGCATAACTTAAGATATATACGTGATATTTTGAAAAACAAAAAGCAAAAATTCATAAATAAATTGTTTAGGTTAAAACCAATAAATGAGAAAAAAAAAAACGAAAAAGATATGTATATACATATTATATACAAATGGCATAATTATTATGAACATTTTTGCTGACATACATACAAAATGAATAAGATAAATGATAATTGATAATTGATAATTGATAACGATAACGATAAAGTTAAAGATAACTTGTAAACTGTTTGTAACTCAATTTATTGTCTGACTTCGAGGGAAGGTTCTTAAGTTTTTACTGCGCTCAGTAAGCAGATTGTGTCCCATCGTCAAAAAAAATCTATTAAGTTTATACATGCATATAAAGAAAAATAAATGAAAATATATTATATATACAATATATATATATATAGTGAATATTTATATTGTGTATACTACCATATACATGCATAAATACAATATATATACATATAACGAAAAAGAAAAATCAACACAAATTAGTCAAAAAAGAAATGAAGAAAAAAATAAATAAAACAAAAAAATAAAAGTAAAAATATATATATCATAGCAAAAGGCATAAACTGTAAGCATAAGAAATGGAAAAACAAAAAACAAATATATACATACATTATATATATATATTTTAAACTAAAAATCAACTGATTAAAACAACACGTTTTTAGTGCTAAGTAAAAAAAACCTACCTACAAAATAAAAGAAGAAAAAAAAAAACGAAATAAAAAAATCAGCTCTACATACACACACATCATCACAATTATTTAACAACTATATAAGAAGACACACATTATTATAAAGCGAGAGAAAAGAAAAAAGAGCTAAACAAAAAAATAGCAGCAACACAATAAAGCAACAGCTACTTAATAATTTTTAGCAAAATGCAAAACTACAGAACAGCAAAAAAAAAAAAAAAAAAAAATCGAACAATACTTTTTTCTTTTGATTTCTTTAATTTTCTTAATTTGCAATTTATTTTTATGTTGGTGTTGGTTTCAACTAGACGCACAGCCGCCGATGCAACATCATGGACAGCCGCATGCCGCTTGGGAGTTCGATGATGGCAGCAATGCCAACAATCGCGGCAACAGCAAGAGCAACATTTCGGTGACCAATTGGCGCATGTCCATGTAAAGAAAAGAAAAACAACAAAAAATGGCAGAAGACAAAAGAAGACAGAAGAGAAAAACGAGCACTAAAAACATCCACAATCCACATAGCAATATCAAAACCAAATCAATGCGCAAAGCCACAAAGCAACTAACAACAAACAAACAACAGCAATCATTAGGAAAAGTGGCGCGCAACAAACAAACAAACCAAACCAAACAACAAAACGACGTTCATAATATGTTTTCATTACTTTGATTTACCGAGAGTTCAAATTGTTTCTATTGTTTTCGTTAAGCGTTTCTAAATGTTTCGATATATTTTGTGTTTGTAAGACCAGAATTTCAATCGGGGCTGCAGCCAAAGACAAAGAAAAGAAGAAGCAAAATATCAGATCAGATATCAGGATTAAGCAAGCAAGAAACATCTTCAACAAAAGGGGGGAACAAACCAAAAACAAAAAATCGAAAAAAAATCTCAACCAAAGCATATCCAAACTTCTTCAAAAATTACGCAAAACACAAGCCAAGATAAATCTCTCCCCCCCTCCTCATCGTCATACAGATCGAGAACAACAACTTGCTATCCTTTGCCTCTTAGCTTCAGCTGTGGCCCCATTGAGTAGGATTTAAAAAAACAGATCACAGAACCAACAACAACAACAGCAACATCCCAAACAGAACGTTTTCAAGCCAACAAATATGTGTTTCGGGTTCAGTTTTTCTGGCGTTCCGATTATAAAGTAGTTTTTATACAGATCTGTATATATATATATTATATGTGTGTATAATTGGCCTACACTTTCCCAAAATTTGTAACGTTTCTTATTATATATATATCTCTGTACTTTCTCACTCATCCCCAAAATTTCGTTTCCTCCCCCAATTTGTGTGTGCGTAATAATTATGTGTGTATAGAAAGTTTTTTCTAAATTTCAAAGTTGACATCAAATATTTCATCAATTGTAAAACTGAAATAAAAAGAGCCCGAAACGAGAAGAGATTTTATTTACTTTAAATTTAATTTTCATTTAACACCAACACGAATTCACACTGCGTATGCGTAATATTCGCATACGTAGCGAGGCGGCAATAAAGAGGAAAAAACTGTAGCATACTTTCAGGACGCATTCAAGTGAAACGTGCAACGAATCTTTTGTGTAGCCAAAAAGCAAGAACAACAATTTCGATGAGAATTATACGATTTAAATAGAAAAGAGTTGAATTATATAAACGGTTGTGTCAAATTAGCTCTTAAACAAAATACTTAAATTACTTCGAAAATAGAAACAGCAACAAAATATATATGTGCAAAGCTCAGTTGATAAATGATATATAGTTGATAAAATGAAAATAGCAAGCTGAATTAGTCATTCGATTTTCCATTTAGACTCGCCTGCGAAAATGGATATTTTTTGGTCAGTCGAGCGCCTACTTAGCACCTAATCAACAAATAAAATACATATGCATATAGACATAACTGTAAATGTACATATAAGAAGAAGAAGAAGAAGAAGGAAATCAAGCCTCTATATGTAATCTGAATGTAGTTCAATTATAATTGTAATTATCATTTATTTGCTAAACAACAAAACAAAACTCTCTTGAAAAACTCTCTCACAACTCTTCCGAAGCGAACAAAAGGATATATAATAGATAACTATACATATATATATATGTGTATATATACATCTATATAGATCGTATAATCTTAACAATATACAAAACGAAATAAATATATATATATATCTATGAGTGTACCAGAACAATATCTCGATGGCGTCGTAAAACCGAAACAAAAAATATTTATTAAATTAAAACCAAAAAAACAAAAAAGTCAAATCGTTTTTACATAAGAACAAAAAAATGCATTTTTTAAAGAAAAAAACGTCTACGTGTGAATTGAATAAACCTTATATACTACATACATATATATACACATATACATATATATACATATTACATATATATATATAGTGTATATAGTGTATATATGTATGCATTTTATTAAATATACATACATACACAAGTCAAGAGCAGCAGCAGATTTTTTGATAACAAATCAATTCGAGCGCGCGTGCCGCACTTGCCACATGCCACATAGAAAAACAGAGCTTGCAACACGTTGCAAGCGAACCTTCCTTCCCACCCCTCCTCTTCGCTTCTCGTTGAGTGTCTTTCTGCCTGTGTGTTGTGCGTTAAAACGTTTTTTGAAGTAAAATTTAATTTACACAAGACTGACGCTAAAAAAAAAGAATAACTAAAAACAAAAATATTAATTAAAACCAAAAAAAAAAAAAAAGTGTTTACGAATTTTTCAAATGCCACACACAGGTGACGCCCACGAACGTTGCAAGTTACGATTAATGAGGAAGGGGGGCAAGGCAAGGGGGAAGGGAAGGGTTTTGAAGCAACTGTGTTGCAAGTGGCAGGCAGAAAGAGTTTGTTAAAGAGTTTGGGGATTTTGAGGTTGAAAGTGGAGCGGGAAAAAGAAGTTGTGTGGCAAGTTGCCGGCGTTTGTGGCGCGTTTATATGGTTATATTATATTGTATTTAATAAATGGAAAACCTGAGATATATATTATATATATTTATATTTACAGAACGAACAAAATATACAGTGTTATTTTTATGATATTGTACTTATTAGTCGACGAAGCGCAAAACGTTAAAACTGGGCATTAGAAAAACGCGGCAGCAGCATAAAGAATAATAAATAAATAAATCAATAACTAATTACTAAACGAGTCGAGTAATGCATATAATAATAATAGAGAGCAATATTATGATAGACAAAACACACACACTCATACACTAGAGAATGTGATTAACACACACACACACACATACAAACACTCATTCACTGTCCTAACCAAAATATTGTAAAATTTTGAGACGCGGCTAACGTAAGTGAATAATGAATGAATGAATTGAATTGAATACTAATTGACTCATTCAATATGCGCATATGCATATGAGTAAATTGCCAGGCGCTCTCCTCTCACCTCCTACACTCCCCTCTCCTCAATCCCCGAATACAATAATAATAATGAAATGTGCAACGAACTCAATAAGAATAAAAACAAAAAAACATTTAGAGATGAGACCCACAAAACACACACACATACTCACAGGTGCATTACATAAGTATATAGCAAACGAGAGAAGGGGGCGTGGTGCATATTTTAGACACCCCCGAGGCTATTATCATATTTGGCAAATTTAGTCGTTGTTAGTTTTAGTTTTAACGAGGCAAAATCCCACGCACACCCCACTGAAAAAAACGAAAGTAAAGAAAAAAAAAAACTAATAAAGAAACGTTTCATTTTTATACAAGACGAGAGATTTTTTGGATCATATATATACATCGTATAATGTCAGCAAAGGAGTTTTTCCTACACCTACTAATATTATGTAGGTCTAGTTTGAGGCAGTTCGGGTGTGGCAACAACAACAACAACAACATGATTATTAACAACTACAACAAACATATGGCAAATGGTGAAAGCAACGTTAAAAAAAACATTTATGATTGATAGGTTGCGCAAAATGGTTTATTCTTTCATGTTGTAGCTGTGTGTGGGGAATAGAAAAGGAAGTGGAAAAGTGGAAAATACTTAAATAAGTACACAATGCGTTAAGCATATAAATTGTAGCTAAAATGGTTTCACGTAAACGAAATTGTTGAGTATTTTTAGTCAAGACACACATATGATGAGACATACTTATATACAAACAAAATCAAATGCAAAAACAAAAAATATGATGAAAAATAAATACAAAAACAAAAACAACTAAAAACAAACATAAAAATGTAATACACGAAATGAATTTATTATTATACTCTTTGTATATTTGTTAACATTCTGGACAAACCAAAAAAAAACAAAAACTAACTGAGCTGCCCGATGCAGAAAATATGTACAATAATATTTCAAAACAGCAAATTTTTTTCTTGCCTTCTGCGCTGACATATAAAAAAAAACTATATATTGTTTTAAAGGTGGAAAACAATCGATGATACTATCGAGCAGTAATCGATAGTAGCAGACACTTTCGATAGTAGCCCAAGCCATCGATAGTTAGCGACTAACACTATTCTGTGTAAAATCGTCAGCAATTAAGAAAAAAAATGGCTTTTAAAAACCGATATGTATTATTATACATAAGTATTTTGATCTATAATGTGACGAATTTAAGATAAACGTCGAATGTCCGCAACAAGTAGACTGAGATTGCATCAGCACAGACTTTAAAAAGGATTCTGTATTAAATAGGCAAAGTTCTATAAAAAAGAGTAAAATTGCACATGTTTGAAAGTATTTCAAAAAGTCAAACGAAAAAAAAACTTGCGAAATAGCTTGACTTCTAGATCAAAATTTATACGTTAATCGATATTATCGGCCACAATCGATAGTACTATCGATGGCTCAATTGACTATCGTCGCATATCGGTTGCGTCCACTGTCGATAGTTCTCCACCTCTACTTTGTTTACTCTTTCAACTCCCAAAATTATGCTACATTTAATTTAAATTATAGTGAAAGAGTTTGAAATAGATATCTTTATAGTTTGAGCAATAATTTTCGTTTTAATTTCTCGTTCGCTCTCTCTCATCTATAAAAAGAACATTAGTCAAAATGCCGCATTTTGTTTATAAATCTAACCAAATTGCACACTGTGCAGATGAAGTAAAAAAAATATCACACTCACACAGGCACATGCCAATCACTTACACACACTCACACACACACTCAGTCACAACTAGCGCCCAGTTAATGTGCTACATACGGTAAAAGCAAATAGAAAGATTAGCAGAAAAACAAAAATGAAATACAAAAAAATACCATCTAGATAAATTATACCTTTTAGCTAAAAAAAAACGAACCGAACACACGAGAAATGTATCCAAATTCTTCCGTACGAAAGACAGAAATTTATAAACAAAAAAAAAAAGGTCTAGCTAATGATTTACCACACGATAAGAGTCTATATATACAAAAGATACATACAACAAACATACGAGTACATAAGATATACATACATATACATAAATATATATATATTAAACGATATATATATATATATAAATTATACCGAGCAGCATAAAAGTAGCGACATGAAATACGTAAAACATATGAGAAAATCAGCCCAACACTTGAAAAAAACAATAAACGGAAAACAAAAAAATAGTGGAGCCACTTCAGGTTCAGTTACAGTTACAGGATCAACAAAAAAATAAAATAATACCAAAAAAATACTACAAAAAAATATATACTAGATCTTGAAATATCACAACTGATCTCTGCTGTGTTCTATGCTAGGCAAGATACCGAACTAGAGGAGTATATAATAATAATTAATACCACTAATAATAATAATAATAATAGTAAACAAAAAGTATTACAATTTCGAGCTGCAATATTTTTTAATCAAAAACCAAAAAAAAAAAAAAACGACAAAAAAATGTAAACGAAAAAATATTAAAGATAATAATTAATATATATTTTTCTCTTTTGAGATAAACGAAAAGCAAACTGTTTTCGATGTGTGAATTGAGTTAGGCAGAAAGACAACAACAACAACAAAAACAAAAACAAAGATACATAAAACATATTCCAAGCATTAAAAAACCAAAGAAAAACAAATCTTAAATGAAAAAGAAGAAAAGACATCACAAACTTTTTGTGTACTTTTTTTGCGGTCTTTATGTGTACAACTCTAAAACTTCCGTGTGCAAAAAATACAGAATAAATTTAAAAAATACAAAATACAAATTAAAGAAAAAAAACTACACAAAAACAAAAACAAACTACACTACACAACAACAACAACAAAAAGCAAAGCCAGACACTAAGCCCAACTGAAATTGTCAAATATAAAAAAAAAAATAAAAGTAAAAGTAAAAAATCTATATGAATATATATTTAGATAACTATTATATATATATATACATATAAGTATATATATATTATATACATGTGTGCAAATTATTCAAATACATAAAAAAGGTCTCTATATATATATATTTAGTAAAAATTATAAAGAAAGGCAAAAAAACGGATACGTAGTACAATGGCAAGCGAAATATGAAGTATAAAATAAAACATATTAAAATTAAAACAGAAAAAAGAAAAAAAAGAAGATAAGGAAAAATTATAAGGAGGGCAAAAAATAATTATTTATAAAGGCTGTAATTTTAAGTAAACAATTAATTACGATACTTAAAGACAAGTAATAATTAATAATAAATAATAAAAAACAAAAATACAACGTAAACACATTTCACCCACGAAGAGAAGAATTATATTAACTAAATGCTAAATACTATACAAATTAAGTACGATCGATATCTAAAGCGAAATTATAAATCTAAACATAAAGGCAAACAAAAAAAAAACATGAGCAAAACACACAAAACCAAAAGACACTATGATGATGAAAACATACCGATCAAAACATGCATACACTAAACATACAAGAAAAAACCACGACAAAAATAAACCATAATTAATGAAGCCCAACAACAACAACAACAAAACATAAACATAAATAAATGAAATATATATGGGAGAACTCAATGTATGTAATAAATATAAAACTAAATAAAATACATAAATAATTAAAAAGAATTTGCATTTTGTTTTATTTAATTTAAATGCAGCTTGGAATTAAATTCTAAAAATGAAATTCACAGCAACAAAAATTTTAAAATGCACTTGGTACAGTTTTATAGCTGCCAGACTTGGAGACAGACACAAGCAGTTGCTTAAGTTTTGTAGATGTCAGCCTTGTAATGTCACCATTGCAAGCAGTGCGTGAGCCGTAGACAAACACAGCGTGTGCTGCAGCAGATATCGCGTCTCTGGTTGTCTCGCTCTAGCTTGCTTGCAGCTAGCACCAGCATTGTCCTTCAATTAATGCACTTGCCTGCGCTATCTCTTTTTCGTACACGTTTGCTTGTCTTGATCACGCTGTGTTCTCAATTTGATGACGCATAAGATTAGCAGAATACAAGTTAACCCCCTCAACAAAAACACATTATCGGCTCGTGTTGTGATTAACTACTTAGATAGTCTAATATTTTATTTTAAACTCAAGGCTAGGCCTTGTTGCATTTGTCCGGCCTCGGCACATAATAACGAAGGCAACTCCATCACTTCGATAGGTACAATAAATATAGAATGTAGGAACTAGTTGAATTGTCGCCCATGTTAGGTGACAACTTATTTGCTGATGTAGGTGCGATTGTAGTTCTGCAGACGGACGCTACGTGGCGCCTCCGTGCTGCGATCAAATTCGCAGGTCTTGTTCGTCTTCAGCATGCGGGGATTCGGTCCGGCGGAGGTCCTCCAGTAAACAGTTTGCACGGCATTGCGTCCGGCAATGTAGCGCGACGTGGCACTGACCAGATGGTTAACTTTGTTTGCGGCAGACATGTTGAAAGTAAGTACTTGTAGTAGCTATCACAGTTGGGTTGCTTTGGTATTGAGCAGGATCTATTGAATATTTCCCGTTTGCGTTGTTGCGGCACGTTGTGTTCAGAACATTTGGCGGATCGTAACTGTGTTTCTATGCCTCGCAACCTCTGGCTTTTATAGCACAACTTCTTATCACAAATTTGTGTCTAGCGGCTTATCATGTTCAAAATTATTGTTGTGACTCTTGTGTTGTGTTGTGTTGTAGTAGGCAATTAATTGATTAGTTTATGCTTGCACACACTTGTGCAAATGCGTCTTGATTGCGAGTTTTTTGTTTACATTTGTCAAACCCCACAGAGAGTGAAGTGAAGTGCAGGGTATCTATTTGGTTAGCAGCGTCTGCTGCACTTCCATGTGCGCAGTGCAAAGTGCAAAGTCGTCATAAATGATGCGAATATAAATTTTGTATATGTATAATCAGCGAGATTTATTTATATATGCGTATATATAGGCTAAAGCTGACGTCAGTGAAACGCGCATAATTGACACATTTTACGCAAAGCGCCAACTCACGCGATAGTCAAAGGCCAGCTTGTTAAGCGGATCACTTGCCATAAGAATGTCACAGGCAAGGCTGCTGTAGGTGAGGGAAGGAAGGTGACGAAGGAGTTAAGGACTGTTTCAGATATTGTACGTCTTCGATCTAACATTTCTCTAAAGATTGAATAATTCCTCTGGCATAATAAAGCTCTATCTTATTACAATCTATTTCTACTTTATCCAACCCACAACTTAAAAGATGAGTAGCAGAAGCTAAGGACAAATTCATATATTCAGATATTCTATTTCTTGGATCTGACATTTCGATAAAGCTTGAATAATGTATAAGACATAATAAAGCTCAGCTCTTCAATCGTTTTACAATCTATTTTTACCCTATCCAACCCACAACTTAAGAAATTAGGAAGTATATGAATCACTTTCCAACTTCTATCAACAAATCATTCAATTTACAGTTTGTTAAGCGGATCACTTGTCGAAAAAATGTCGCAGACAAGGCTATTGTAGATGAAGTTGAGGACAGCTTCAAATATTATACTATACTCTGAGTTGGAATAACTATTTGGATTAAGTCAAAATAATGCATTCGGCATAATAAAGCTCTTTTCTTCAATCTTATGATAGCCCATATCTAGCCTATCCAACCTAAACCTTAAATGATGAGTGGAAGAAGTTAAGGACAGCTTCAGTTATTATCTCAAACTTACATCAACCATTTTGAGAAAGCTTAAGTAATGCATTCGGCATAATAGAAATCTCACACATTTATCAATCAATCAATCTCACTGCGATCTACTTCTAACCATTCAACAGACAACTTAAAAAGGTATTAAGCATTTGAATCACTTTACAGCTTCTCTCAACAAATCACCTATATCCCCAACTCTTCATTCCTATTACATTCTATTCCTTCGTATTCCAATTCCTAACCTATTCCTTTCTATTCCTATTCCTATTCCTATTCCTATTCCTATTCCTATTCCTATTCCTATTCCTATTCCTATTCCTATTCCTATTCCTATTCCTATTCCTATTCCTATTCCTATTCCTATTCCTATTCCTATTCCTATTCCTATTCCTATTCCTATTCCTATTCCTATTCCTATTCCTATTCCTATTCCTATTCCTATTCCTATTCCTATTCCTATTCCTATTCCTATTCCTATTCCTATTCCTATTCCTATTCCTATTCCTATTCCTATTCCTATTCCTATTCCTATTCCTATTCCTATTCCTATTCCTATTCCTATTCCTATTCCTATTCCTATTCCTATTCCTATTCCTATTCCTATTCCTATTCCTATTCCTATTCCTATTCCTATTCCTATTCCTATTCCTATTCCTATTCCTATTCCTATTCCTATTCCTATTCCTATTCCTATTCCTATTCCTATTCCTATTCCTATTCCTATTCCTATTCCTATTCCTATTCCTATTCCTATTCCTATTCCTATTCCTATTCCTATTCCTATTCCTATTCATATTCCTATTCCTATTCCTATTCCTATTCTATTCCTTTCTATTCCTATTCCTATACCATTCCCATTTAATTCCTATTCATTCCATTTACTCAACAACTTCCCTACTTGCTAAGCTGGTAAATAATGAATCACTTTTCAAATTCCATAAAGATCGTAACAACTCAATAAAGCATTCATTTTACTTTGCCAACCTCTGACCCAAGCACTGCATCGTGTGCATGCAACATCAATTGTCAGCAGCTCACAAATATGTTCGACTTCAGCTGACTAATCGAACCGAGTAACCCCAAGACAAATCCCCAGCGAACAAATCAAGCGATGACATCCCACCATATGAACCCGAAAAGCAGCGAAAAGCAGCTGATCATAGCGTGCTTGGTTGCCTTGGTATATCTTTTGTGTAACTGCTCATGAGCTGTCTACGTGTGACGCTTTGTTTTTCTTTGCTTTTACGCTTATCAGCGAGCGGCAATAGATGGACGGAGTCGGCACAGTCAACGGTACGCTTAGTCAATTTTCCAAAACAAAAACAAAACGTCAAGAAGCGCAATTGGAGCGTTGTAAAAAACTACAAAAGCGTGCGCTCGCTAAAGCGTTAATGAGTAAACAATAATAACAATAAAAAATAGAAATAAATAAAACAAAAAAGTGGCAAATATTATGTTATAATCGCAACAAGCAAGCAAATGCATTGACGCGGCACTTCAAGTTCAAGGGTCTCCCCCCCCCAATGCCTAGCCGAAGGGAAAGGGAGCGTGGGTGGAACAGCTTGGGCTCAGCTTGGGTCGCTGATAAGCGACGGCACGTTGTCTGCTAGTGCTCGAGGTGCTCGAAGCGGAATCACTTGAAGATTATGCGATGGGAATGTTTTGGGACAAAACTTTCCACATGGAAAGCTGTCGCTGCTGCTTCTGCTGCTTCATTTACTGTTTACGAATTTGCAGTCGAAAGTGAATAGCGTTAATGTACAATCAATGGCCTGATAAGCGGCTGCTAATGTCGGGGAACTCTCCAGCCAAATATTGCCAAAAAAAGTGCAGGAGGGAATGTGGGGAGTGCTTGACAAGCGGATACTCTGCAGACGGTTTTATGATGAACAACAAAAGATAAAACAAAAGCAAATGCTTGGGGAAATGTTTGTCAACACGGCAGAGTCTAATAGTTATCAGAGAAAAAACTCCGCTAATCTCTATGATACCCAAGTTTACTATGCCTCAGCTATAGGGTATTATTTACGCGCAGTATCAAAGGCAAGTCAAATAGATTATTTCTGCACTCGAAAGACATTTGCACCTTGGCCTAGCCCAATCGGATTAAACAAAACTTATCAAAATCAAACACAATAAACTTTGCCATAGAGTGTTAAACAACTCTACTTATCATGTTTTGCAGGGTATATTTAATCAAAGAAACTACAAAGTAATCTTTTTGGCAATGTGTTAAACAACTCTTCTTTAGAAATTTCGCAACTTCAGGGTATTTTTTTTGTTATCAAATACAATATAAAAATTAGCGCGGAACTTGTCAGACTTTTGCACCTTAGCCTATCGGTTAAACCAAATTATAAACAAGTCATATAATAAGCAACCCTTTGTCACAATATTAGCAGCTACAGGGTGTTCAGCTCTTGTGTTATCGCAAAGAAAGCGAACGAATTTAGTTCAGCAGTCGACAGTCGGCAGATATTTGCACCTTTGGCGAACGCCACTCGAAATCGCGTGTGCGTCTCGATAAGAAATGTTTTGAAAATTGCAATCTTGATTTCCAGACGCTGCTCCAATTTGTTGCTTAGCACTGATAAACACAGCATTGCTTAGATAACAGCAATCATGCCATTTAGATCTGCTTTTAATGGGGCCACGGTGCGTATGATGAGATAAGTGAAAAACGAAATGCAAATGGAAAAAAATCATTGCCTACTTTCGGGCGGGCGTGGGAAATAAATTCAATGTGTGTGGGAGGTTTATTGTTATTATTAAAGCTTTATTCGAACGAGATGATTGTGTCTAGAGTTGATAATTGAATTAAAAGAGCATTTAACGCCTACAAGACATTAGCCTTAGCTAGACTAACAGACTAGTTGAAAGGCAGACATAACCGGCTAGAGGTTTAAGGAGGGGGCAAGGAGGGTTACACAACTAATTGAGTTTAATTGGAAAGACGAAACAATTAACCGCAACCGAAACTCGACACTCGAGAGGATTGGTTAGCAGTGTTGTTGTCGTATTGACCGAGAGTTAAATGCTTAAGTAAGTAAATTATTGATAAATTAACATAGAAATATGGCTGGAATATGGCATTTCCTCGGCTAATTTGCCTATTACTGTCGACGACCCCAGCCGGATGCAAAGAGCAGCAACACCAGCGACAGCAGCGAGAGTGTGAACAGACCACCGCCCCGACTTGCGGCTCCATTGCAGACCTTGCGTATGTTCTCCACAAAGAGACCGCGACGCGAGAGCATGCTGCGAATGCTGCGCAACTCCTGTAAAAGGAAAAAGTTATCAATTCATGAATTTAACTCTCCGATACTCTACTCACATCATTGCTCAGTCCCAGCGGATTACGTGTCAACACCACGGTATAAATAGTGCTCTTGACATCGTTGCCACAGAAGGTCAACACCAGATGATCGTTCACCGCCTTCACCACCTGCACCATGCCACTGAACTGAGTGTATGTGTTGAGGGTGGCCAACGATCCCCGTTGATCCCCAATGTTGGACCAAACCCCGGGACGGTCTAGCGTATAGTTGAATGTGTACTCCAGATTGCTGTCACGTTCGCTCCACACCAGACGCAAGTATTTGGTCCGCTGCAGTTGCCGTTGACGCTCCTGTTCGTAATCAACACGTTCGAGGTACTGAGGTGTGGTCGAGATGCGTCCGTAATTGTTTTGATTATTGCGATTATTGTGGCCGTAATTGTAGTTGTGGTTATTGTTGTTGATATTACGGTTGCTATTGAGCACCTAAAGTACGCAAATTTTGTTTTGCATTTGAATAATGGCATTGATATTGGCATTCGTGTCGAACTCACCTGTTGCGTAACATCTGTCAGGTGAATGATAACGCACGAATCGTATTCGTATTCACCAGGAGTGTCTTGGCTGTGTATGATGATCTCGCTACCATACCAGAGACCCATTATCTGTGAATAACAAATATAGTATTAAATTCTAATATGTATACATTTTTATTGTTAGTGGGTATAAAATGTGTGAGCGAAATGCTCTTTAAAGTATCTATGAAATACAAAATATCTATAAGTTGCTAATTTGGAAGTTTGTTGAGAGATAGTAAAGATTTATTAGGTAATTGAAATTATATTATAGAGAACTTATTCAGCACGAACTTCAAGCTAATATAATTAATATTTGCGAAGACAGTTTTGTAAAAATATCCATTTATTTCGTAAAATAAGTAATTAAATTGAAAACTGACAATAAAATGTATTACGTATTCAGCCAATCAAAGAAATGTGATTAAATTATATAATAATAGCATATAGAGAGTTAATCTACAAATCAAAATGTGAAAACAACTTGGGAAATACCCGCTACTTAATTTCAATTGAAACGTAGTTTAAAAATATACCAAATGAATTAAAAATAATTAAGAAAGTTACAGACAAGTGTGCTCGACTGTGGTATACCCGCTACCCATTTCAAATAAAAACAAAACAGTGCGGTATTATTCTAAAAATATACTATATAATATACGCCAAATATGCTAAAATGTACCAAATACCATAGTTGGTATATTTATGAACTTATACTTTCGAAATTTACCATAGAGGTCAAAATTACCAGCTAAGATCCCATTTTAGTAGGCTTAATTTGTCATACAAAAGTTTTTCTTGAATAACTTCTACAATTTTGATTCAATCCCATCAAAAATTATCAGAATTCATAAGTAGTATAGTTATTATTGTCTATACCAAAACTCTATCTTCAAAATTATGCTTGTCTTTCGATTTTTGTCGATGTGCAGAGGCGGAAGGGGGCGTGGCAAAAATTTAAAATAAACTTGATCTGCGTGCAAACATAACAAGTGCTGTCGAATATGAATAATGCCTCTATCTTTTGTAGTTTCTGAGGTCTAGGCGTTAATACGGACAGACGGGCGGACACACAGATAAGTTTAAGCTGTTTAAAAATATATATATACAATATATTATGGGGTCGAAAAGGCCTCCTTCTGCCTGTGTAGCGGGTATAAATACTGAAATATACCAAAGGCTCTATTTAGTATATCGATATACTGCTGCATTCAAAATTGCAATTGCCTTTTTTCTGAAAACAAATTGTCATAACAAAATCATAAATACTGTAGCAATCAAATAACGCTTTCTACACGACTTTTGCCGAGGCGTAAGTGTGCCTGGTGCGTTTCGCTTGTTGACACTGATCAAGAATACATATACTTTATATGGTCGCAGATGACTCACTCGGTCTGTTACAATTGAACTAAGTTTAAGTGCCCATCTACCCTGTGTGAATGGTACATAAATATCATAAAAATGCATAATGAAACTATCTTAGGCATTTTCACTTCAAGCTTGGGTCTAAGACTAAGCTATACTCGAACTATCCATTTACATTTTCTTACATTATTAACAATTTTTCAATATACTTTTCAATATTAAACTCATTATTTCAAGAGAGTAAATAAAGCAAATCGTTTAATGAAATCAACTCTTTGTTCTGCTAAATTGCAATGCTGATGCAAATTCATTGTAACTATACTAAATTGCAAATGACAAATACATTAATAATGTACTTTACTGTATAAAGTATTTATCGGATCAGCGACAATAAAGTAGGCATACACAAATTATCATCCATTATTATTGTTAATCAATTTACCTCTACTAAAAAGCTTTTCTGATATAAATATATTAAAAGTATTATACTATTTTGCAGCTATTTGCAAGGGAATGTCAATATTAATTGCTCATCAGCTAAGTACTTTGCATTCGACAAATATGCGATTCGATAGGCGCTCCCATGCAATTTTATCCATGTGCGCGATCTCTATTAATTAACACCTATAATATATATGTATGTACATGTGTAAGTCCATAAACATGCGATGTCCACTTCCATTTTGGTATATACTATATATGTATGTTTATCATATGCATGTAATAAATAGCTCTACATTTTCAGCAATTTGAATTTGCATACGAGCATCCGACTGGCTCAATTAGATGCCCGCATAAGGCCGTCTGTTTAACAGGCGAGCGGACAGGCAGACAGACAGACGCTACTGGCTGGCAAACTAACTCAATTATTGATTCATTGATTGAATGATTGACTAGCTGAACGAGTGCGTGTGTGTGTGTGTGTGGGAAGCTGACCCAGAGTTGCAAGAGTTCGCCCAACAACCCAAAAGGGTTAATTAAAGCAAATGAGCCTTAATTTATGACTCTACAATTGGTATTTACTCCAGATCCCTAAGTTACTCACCTGGTTAAGATCCACCGAGTGCTGAGGATGCACATGCACACAACGCGTGGCTGCATGAATGCGTTCGGTTGAGCTGCTGCTGCCAATATCGTAGCCATAGAGATCACCCTGATTGCCAGCTGTTGCCAACGAGCAGAGGTTGAAGATCACAAAGAGTGTGGCGAATTTAATAAACATCGCGAGGATGCGTTATCAATGCAGCTGATAGTAAAGCTTGTTTCTACTCGTTAACCCCTTAGTGAAACAGAAGTCGAGACTGATAGTGAACCGCGCTTAGTGAAATCCCGCAAGCGACTGCAAAATAAACCCCAAGCCAGTAGCGCAGTCGAAGCTCAAACTTAACAAAGAGAACAAAGAGAGCGTGTGAGTGATTGCGAGAGAGAGTGTGAGAGAGAGAGTGTAACTCGTACGCCATCTTGCAAGTGCACTCTTTGAAAACAATAACAACAACAATGCGTGTGCTGCGTAGACGCGTCGATCATTAGTTAATTAAGTTAATTGTGATGCTTTTGCAGATCCACTCGCGCGTGCAACGCCCGCACAATGTGAGCGTAAACTCAATCCACACACACCCGCCACCCTTCCCTTTATAATGCCCAAAACATCAATTTAGCTGGCGTGTTTGTATTCAACTGACCATCAATTGGTTGAGCCTCAAAACTGAGTTAAATTCTTTTGCAAGGTGAAAGAGAGCGAGAGACGTAACTGCGGCACATGAGTCAACGACTCAGCTCGGAACTTGTGAATTAAATTCGTATCGCATTATTATTATTATTATTATTGCTGTTGTTGTTATGGCTGTCGCTGCTGCTGCTGTGCGTTTTATTAGCATTGATTATGCTTAAGCTACATTCGCCAGCCCAATTCACCCCACTCCACCCCTTCAATTGGATAATAAATCAAACCCAAGCGTAAAATTCGCATTGCATACTTTTAGGTGTTGATTTTTATTGCGCAGCTTAGCTCAAACAAATTTAATTAAAACGGCTCAAAGAATTTATAAAAGTGCAGGAATGCGAAACAGGTTAATTAAAAGTGCAGCAATCATAGATTAAGTTTTTCATAGGATTATAGACTATTGAAAAAAAGACAAATTTAATCCACAAACAGCAAACAAGAAATGGTATGCTTTGCATACTTTTAGGTGCCATCATTTATTACATAGCACTGCTTAAAACAATTAAATTAAAAGGCAAGTAATGGGTTAAGCATATTAGGCAACGCAGCGCCTTACATGCGCATTAAACTTTGATTGATCTTTTCGTAGATCCAATCGACGTAGTGACAGACACGCACATAGACGCCAGGACGATTCTGATAGCCGCAGTGTTGACCCCACGATATGATGCCGTACAGTGTCTCGCCATCTGCAAAGAAGTAGCAAACAAATAAGCTCTCGCAACATTTTGGGAGTCACTTATGCTTCAGTGTCAAGCTTACCCTCGTCGGAGCAGACAAGCGGGCCGCCAGAGTCGCCCTCGCAGGCATCGACGCTCTCATCCATGGAGCCGGCGCAGAACATGCCTAGCAACAAGCAACGAGCAGCGAAAAAGCGGCAATCAATCAATCAATCAATCATACCAAAATGTCACGCACTTACCCTCAGTCATAGCATCGCCGTAGACATTCAGTTGCTTGCAGGTGGTATCCGGCAAAATGGGCAACTGCGCAGCACGCAACTCCTGCGAGGGAGCTGTGTATAAAAAGGGGTCAGGGAATTAGCAAAAATTCGGCTTTAAGAGAGAGTACTTAATATTTTTTAAATTTATGAACTGGGTCTGAAAGTTGATTAATGACTGCACTTACTGGAAACACCTGATTTAATGGAGCCCCAGCCGGAGATGGTGCAGGTGCGGTTCTCGGTAAGCGGAGCTCCACGCTCCGGCAGGCAAATCGGTTGGACGTAATCGTTGAACTTGAGTGGCGTCTTCAACACCACAACGGCAATATCGTTGTTCATGTGCGTAGGCTGTCGGAACTGTTCGTGTGTGTACCAGTTCTCAATGAATGAATCCACCTCGGAGTGCTCGGCAATGTTGGCATAATGATCGCCCACGCGCACAAAGTAAGCGCCCTTCCGATGACCATAGAGACAATGGGCAGCAGTGAGCAGATGTCGCTTCGAGATGACCACAGCACCACACCAATGACTGGAGATGCCGCCACGTCCACGAGTGCGTATGGTTGCCTGCCAGGGATGGCGACCACGACGTGCCACGCTACCTTTGACAACACGCTCTTCGGGATGCGCAAACTCATCCAACAAATCATCCTTGAAGATCCCGCAGCGTCTTGGCGTGTGCAGCGCCTTGCTCGATCTCTCCCAGAGCCCAATATCGGAGAAACTAACTGCACTTGCATCACCGGCTGTCTTATTTGCGCTCGTTGGCTGCAACTTGGTGAAAAGTCGCTGCTGTCGTGGTCGTGGTCCTGCAGTGCAACGCAGACTGACATCCTCTGTGTGATTGCAATTGTGTTCGCCCCAATTCCAGTGGCTGCACGTGTCAATGCTCGTCTCATTGCCCTGGCACATCACTTGATCCAGCCAAATAGGTCCGTTGCCTGGCCCAAAGATGTTGGCTTCCATTTTCTGCAAAGTTGGGTGAATGCAATGTAAATAAGTAAAAAGTTCTTCTTCACGATGATGAAACTTACCGGTGTGCCGTAGTAGCCGAGCGAGTTGCAGGCCACTTGAGCGGATTTCATATTAAAATCGTCATCGCAAACGCTGCCCCAAACACCATGGTACTTGACTTCAAGACGTCCCTCATTTGGACTCCTTCCACCCTCTAAGCGGTACTCTACGGGCGCCTGTGAACGAAGGCAAAAAAAAGGAAAATTAAAAATAAGTTCCTTAAACATAGGGTATGCAATATTTTAGCAAATTCAATAAGCTGACAAACAGGCGAAGCTCGTCTATAGCCTCTTTACTATTGATGCTAATGTAACTCCATAGTCTAAAAAGATGCTTCATAATTGTCGACTATAATTCGAATTAATTCCAACAGGATTTCTTCTACTATTTACTCACCTTGCACACAGCATCACTTTCGTCTGATTTATCGGCACAATCAGCAGTATTATCACACACAAAGGCTGGAGGTATACACTCCTTTGACGTGTGACACAGCCACAAGTTGTTGGGGCACTTGAGCAGCGGCACCTTGCAGACAACGCCGACAACCTCATCGACACCACAGTTGTGAACACCCCAACCCTTGAAGTCGCAGTCCTTCAGCTTTGTCTCATTGCCGCGGCAATCGACTGCATCCATAACATAGTTGAAGTTGCGCTCGGGCGGCACATAAAATGAGTTACCGCGCACCTCGGCGGCACCCATCTTAAAGCCCAGTTCCCGGCACACAACGTCCGCATCCCGTAGTCCAAAATTATCATCGCAAACATAACCCCATTGACCATTGACTGGGGGCGAAATTCATCCATTAGTTTTATTGCTTTACAAGGAACTCTTAACTCACTTTTGACCTCAACACGTCCCATGTTTGGACTGTTGCCGCCGGTTAACCTTAGCTGATAACCCAGGTGATCACAGCGGGACTCATCTTTGCGATTGCCACAGTTGTTGACGCCATCACAGACCTGCGATTGCTTTACACACTTGCCGCCGCCACAATCGAACTCACAGGAGTCCTCAAAGTCGCCGCGAAAGCTAATGTCGACGCTTTGTGGTGTTGTGGCTTCAGCATTTGGATTGGGCAGAAACTCCTCGTCATCATCTTGCTGCTGCGGCTTTTGCTCTTCGTCAGCGAAGGGATTGGGCAAATTAGGATGCTGGCTGTGGAAGCGACGACTGTGCTGGTGCTCGGAATGGGAAGGATTGTGGTGTTGGTGGTGGTTATGGTCATGGTGGGGATGATGGGGATTGTGATGGTGTTGCGGCTTTTCGAACGGATCGGGCATGTTTGGATGACGCAGGTGGAACTCACGACTGTGACCCTGCGTGTGCCAATTACTTGGTGTTGTGCTGCCTTCGACATCTACCTTGCGGGTAGTCCGCTGAAAGTCGGTTGTGTCATAGCCGTTGGCATAGGTTGTGGGATTGAGAGTCTGCTCAGTGCGCGCCGTCTCGCCCGCATCTGGAACAACAGAATCGTCAGAATCGTCAAGGCTTGCCTGTTCGCCTGCCACAATCATTTCCACATCATCTTTGGGCGTCTGTCCACTAAGATGTCTTACTGTTCGCGGGGTAGTCGAGGTTGGGGGTCTACTAATAGCCGATGCTATTGCGGATTCAGCACGTAATGTTAGAGCCTCTGCAGCATTGCCGCTATGATTGAAATAGGGCCGCAGCATGAGACGCAATGCCTCGTTAAGAGCCGCCTTTGAATTCGGATCCACATTGGGTTGGGCACTTTGCGTGGGATTGTAAAAGTCATGCTTGAACGGCGGTGGCCTCAAACCACTTTTTTCAGTACTTGTGGTCAGCAGCTCAGCATCATCCAAGTCCTGATCATCGTATTCCTCTTGGGCATTGAACGGATCAGGAGCTGGAGCTGGCGGTGGCGCCTTGTGCCAAGAAGTATTACGCGAGTGCGCAACACCTGCATAGGGTGGACTATAATGAGGATAGCTGCCTGGCTGATTAGGCGATGCGTTGCTTAAGGGCGGATAAATGGGAAACGTGCGCACACTCGACTGGGTTGTGGTAGTCAAGGTATTTGCAGGAGAAGGTGGTGGTGGCTGCAGGCCACCATAGAGATTGGACTCGTCTGAAGGTTGAGAAGGAGCATGATAACTTGGACTGTGATTAGCGGGCACGCCAGGAACTGGAGGTGGTGGCCTAAAACTGGGCTGATGCCCTGAAGCACTGGGCAGCTGGTCAACACTTGTGTGTGGGTTGTAGTCGAGGTCTAGAGGTCGTTGTCCGGGTAGAGGAGGTGGAGTGGTCCGCGAATTAAAGTCTGGCTGAAGCCGCTCCCGGTATGTAGGTCGGGGACTATCTCGAGAGGGTTCGTAATCAATACCATAAGGGTTGGGACTAGTGGGAGTAGACGGATCGTAATCTAGGTCCAGGGGTCGCTGTCCGGACAGAGTAGATGGGTGTTGAGGTAGTGTAGAAGGATTTTGGGGTTGGTAGGAAGGATATTGAGGCGGGGAGGAGGGATTTTGGGGCAGTGGTCGCCATTCATTAGACGGCACATGCACATCGATTCTGCGACTAAAGTTCTGACGCGACAAAGTTTGTGGTTCATCCACGGGCTGGGCATAATAGATATGCTCCTGGCTTGATGTCGTTGTCGTTGGCACGGGCGCCATTGGAGCCAGCGGTGCTTTATAGATTGTGTTTGTGGCTGACTCAGGATAATTACGCTTTGGCTGCAGTGAACCCTCCACATAGAGCACGCTTTGCGTGGGCGATTGCTGACTGTAGGAGCTTCCGTGGCCCGACCAACCAGCCGGCTGGTGAGGTTGTGGAGGCTGTGAAGGCTGCTGCTGTCCGGGATAGCCAAAGCCAATGCCAGCAGGTCGCTGCATGTTCATGTTACTCCATCGATCACCACCTTGATATGTTGTCGTCTTAATGCCTGAAGCACTACCTGACTGATCGTAGCTTCCTTGATGTGTGCGCGGCTCACGGTATTCTGCAAATGTACAAAGTATGATTAGCAAGGCTTAAAAGGGGAGGAGTTGAGTTGTTAGTAACCAAGACTTAGATCTTCTCGCCAATTGTAGTTGCCCAATGCATATTCTACGTTGGGACCGAGCAACTGTTCGCGTGTTGCACAATTGTTTTCGGCAATGCTAAAAACTTTTCCTGCGGGACACTCAAGGATCAACGCCAGCGAATTAGAGGAACCGGGAGAGCAGCTCAAGTAACGATCGGAGCGCGTGGGATGCGGATAATACCCGATTACTCCAGATGGACAATAAATTCTGCTGCTGTTTGCCGCACGAATTTGCAGCCACCAATCGTAAAAGATCTTTAATTCACTGCTCTTGTCGACACGATTGGAACGTTGCACTTGTTGTTGCAACTGGCAGCTTCGTTGCGATAGACTAAAGTGTTGGCCCTGCGGACAACTCTCCAGATGAGTTTCACCCGCTACACATCTCAAGTACTTGGTACAGTCGAAGGGATAAACAAAGTTGCCCACCGCATCTCTGGGACAACTGATGGCTATAAATGAAAATTGACGTTTCAAGAAATTTCCAATTGTTTGGACACTCAGCACACTCACTCTCTAAGTGCTGCAGCTGTCCTTGGCCAAAGCTGGTCACGTGTTCGTTGGCCGACAGTCGATCAGTTGCCTGGCAAACCTTTTGAGCCACATTAAACAGCATGTTCGCCGGACACTTCCAGATCTCCGTCAATCCCTCCACACAATACAGATAGCTTTGGGCATCAAAGGGATGTGCATGCAGTCCATACACATTACTGGGACAGCTCACGCGATTGTAAGCACTTCCATCGCTATATTGTCGAGATCCTTGGTACAATTCTGCTTTCATGTATTCCACTCGATCGTAGTTGGAGTTCAAGGTATGAGCATCGGGCACACAACGTCGCTGCGAGATGCTAAAGACATGTCCCTGATCACAGCTCTCAATGGTAGTCCTGTGATTGAGGCAATTCAAATACTTGGTGCAATCGAAGGGATGCAAAAAGTAACCCTGATCGTTGAAAGGACAATTAATCGTAGTAATTTCTTGGCCATAGAAAGCTACAAAAATATGGGCAAAAATAAATAATAACAAACGAGGTGAACCAAAGAGCTGAGCTTACTGGGCAACTGCACACTTGTGTAGGAATAATCGAGGAATTCGTGCGACGACAGCTGAGAACGCGGCAGGCAGACACGTTTGGACAGACTGAAGAAGGTTCCAGTGGGACATTGGCCCACCTGCATTTCACCATGCTGACAGTAGACAAAGTAAGCACCGTGATAAGGATAGGCATACTTGCCATCCATGCTGCGTGGACAAGCCGTCAAAGTAAATTGAAAGCTTGAATTCTCGACATAAACAGAGCCAGACGAGCGTCTGATGTAATCCCCTTGTTGCAGCAACGCATATGGACGACAAGTACGTTCAATAAGACTGAAGCCCCTGCCCTCTCCACAGCTAACCACGAAGAGCTCTCCTCCGGTATCACAGCGCACATATTTGCCCGCATCGAAGGGATAGAGATGCAGACCATCAATGCCAGCCGGACAGCGAGTTAACTCCAAGGCTGTTGAGTGAAACAGTCTGAAACACTGATTTCTAAGGCAACAACTTGACGAACTTACAATATTCATGACTAATCTGCGATACGGTGTAACCCACATAGTCAGTGGGCTGCAGCTCAGCTTTGGGGCGACATTGACTTTTCGATATGCTAAACACATGGTTGGAAATACAGTTCTGTATGGCGACCCTATTGCCCTTACAGTTAAGGAACTTGGTCTGATCGAAGGGATGCACAAAAAGACCTTCAGTCCCATCAGGACAGAGCAGATCGTTTCGCGGCAACGCTAAGAGTGAACATAAGGATTAGCAAGAAGGAAAGACCACAGTCGATTCATTCGATGGGCGCAAAAGATGAAACGAAACCCAAGTGAAAAAGCAGGTGAAGCAAGTAAATCAGAGTTCAAAAACGAAATCTCTATAAAAGGGTAAGACCAAAGTCAATATATTGGACTTGGCCAGATCCTGTACTTATACTTATTCTAAATGAATAGCAAATGAAACAAAACCCATGTGAAAAAGCAGGTGAAGCAAGCAAGGCATAGAAATTGAATGATAAGACTCCAGACCACAGAGACTGTGCCAGTCCCAGTAGTTATGCTTATGGTGGCTTTAAAATGATCAGTTCAGGATGAAAAAATCCACACGAGAAAGCAGGCGAAACAAATAGGCGAAATATCAAAAATGTTGATAAACTTACAGGGTCTTTGGGTAGGTTGAATTGGACCGTAATTGAGTCCCACCGGCGAGCAATTCAATGTATGTGGATCGAAAATCTCATCCAATCCACATTCCTCCACAATTGGTTGGACGTCAATGCCGCACTTTTGATACTTACGCGGATCGCTGGCATGTGGACGTAGGCCGCGATATCCTGGTGGGCAATAAGGACCAACAGTTGACCCACTTGATTCAACTGATCCAAAGTGCGTGGAAGTCACATTTCCTGCTCCATTTAAGCTTCTGTCCCCGCAATCCACAATATTTATGAATTGACAGACCAAAGCGGCTGCATTGAAAGCCGTGCCAGGTGAACAATGCTGCACCGAAGTGTGTCCATCAGCGCAGTTTAGAAACTGGGCGCAGTCATAAGGATGCGGATGCAATCCCCTTACACCATAAGGACAACTTATCTCCTGGTGTGAGCTATCAACTTTGCTCTGTCGGTGTTGATCCACTTGAGTGTACTCAAACTCCACACGATCGTATGCGGCACTCAATTGATTTTTAGCCACACAACGCCGCTGCGAGATGCTAAAGAACTTGCCCAGTTCACAGCGCTCAATGAAGGTTTGACGATTGCCGCAGCTAAAATACTTGCTGGAGTCAAAGGGATGAAGGAAATAACCATCAGCATTATCGGGACACACTACAAGCTTAAAGTCTTGCATAAAGTTGCCTGTGAAAGTGAGGATCAATAAGAGGAACTTTTGGGTAATAAGAAGCCAAGCAGCTTACTAGACAATTGCACATTGGTGTAGGAATAGTCCAGGAATTCATGCTGCGTCAGCTGTTGTCCAGCAAAGCAATCACGCTTGGCCAGACTGTAATAGGTGTATCGCGGACAAGACTTCAATTGCAGAACACCTCCCTGACAGTGCACAAAGTAAGCCGCATTGAAGGGATAGGCGAACTTTCCCTCCAGACTACGGGGACAGGCTAAGAGTGAACTCTGTGTATCCGTGTAGATAAAAGTACCGGCAATAATCATCTCTGAGATAAACTTCACCCGTTCCCCTGCATCAAGATGTTCAATAGAGCGACAAGCTCGTTGCTTGAAGCTGTATGCCAAATTGGGATCGCAGCTGTGTAGCGACATTTTTCCACCCGATGAACAGCGCAAATACTTGCTAGCATCGTAGGGATAAAGATGAAGGCCTTCAGTGCCAGCAGGACAATTGTGGAGTATTAAAGCTGTGAGAGGATCACAAACACAATCACTGTGATGAACTTAGAGCGGAGGTAAAGCGTCTCACTTACAGTAGTCTTGACTGATCTCTGAGACAATGTAGGCCACATAATCGCTGTAGATTAACTGCGACTTTGGATGGCAGTATCCTCTCGATATGCTAAACACCTGACCGGAATTACAGCTCTGAACAGTCACCAATTTGCCTTTGCAACTCAAATACTTGGTCTGATCGAAGGGATGAGCAAACCATCCTTCGACACCATCAGGACAGAGCAGATAACTCGTTCCAGCAGCTAATATGGAGCATTAGGATTACAAACTAAGCAAACAACGCAAGCAAACTGAAAGCGCATGAGAAAAGCAAAGCGAATGGATAAGAAAAACCCAGATGAAAAAGCAAATGAGGTAAGCCAAGCAAAAATATCAACAATAAAAACGCGCAACTTACAAGAATTTTGATCTAAGGTTCGACTAGGAATGCAAGATAAACTCTTGCTATCGAATACCTCAGCCAAATGGCATTGCTCCACAATAGGCTGGGTGCCAATTCCACATCTAAGATACTTTTGAGGGTCAGTGGGATGGGGATGCAAGCCTTGGGCACCTGGCTGGCATCTTAAAGCAGCCGCAGCACCACTTGAAGCTCCTAAGATTGTGTTAGTTAAGGAACTAGTTACATCCATATCAAGCATACGCACCGTTGTTTAAAGATGTATTTAAACGATTTGCACCGCAATCCACTTTATGCTTGTAATCACAGACCTTTAGGTTTGGACTGAAAGCTGTTCCGGGTCCACAATCTTGAATAAAAGTCTGTCCATTGGCGCAATTCAGGAACTTGGTACAATCGTAGGGATGTGGCTGTAATCCAGAAACACCAGGAGCGCACTTGGGTGTTGAATGCGTTTCTACCAAACGACCTGAGCCAAACTGGTCATATGCTCCACTTCCAGCTACTGATTGTTGGTAATATCCGTTCGATGAATTTTCCCCATAATGATTAGCACCGCAATCCACTTTATGCTTGAAATCGCAGACCTTTAGCGAAGGACTAAAGGCGGTGCCAGGTCCACAATCTTGTATATAAGTCTGGCCATTGGCGCAGTTCAGGAACTTGGTGCAATCGTAAGGATGTGTCTGCAAACCGGACACACCAGGAGCGCACTTGGGTGATGAATGCGTCTCCACTAAACGTGATGATCCAGACTGAGCATAGCCTCCACTTTCGACTGCTGTCTGCTGACTCTGCTGATAAAGCTCATCTGTTGTTCTTTCCAGATAATCCACACGATCAAAGTAGGCAGCCAAACGCGATGTATCCACACAAATTCGCTGTGAGATGCTAAATACCTTGCCCTCTGCACAGCTCTTGATGAAAGTCTGCTGGCCGCGACAGCTGAAGTATTTATTGCAGTCAAAAGGATGCAAAAAGTAACCCACAGCATTCTCGGGACAAACAACAAATGAAAGGTCTTGCCTAAAGTTGCCTGTTGTTGAAAGCGATCATCAATAAGAGGAACTTTTGTGTATAATGAAGTCAATCAGCTTACTGGACAATTGCACGCTGGTGTAGGAATAATCCAGATATTCATGTGATGCCAACTGATTGGCCGACAAGCAATTACGCTTTGTGATGCTATAGTAAGTGCCCCATGGACACGACTCCACACGCAGCTGACCATTCTGGCAGAGCACAAAGTAAGCCGCATTGAAGGGATAGGCAAACTTGCCCTGCAGACTTTGCGGACAAGTCGACAGCTTGGAGTACGAAACCTGACCATAGCTTAGCTCCGATTGTGAAACCTGATCATAGCTGGTTGTGACCAACTCTGACCAGAACTTTACCCGTTCGCTGCGACTCAAGTGCTCAAGTAGCTGACAACTATGTCGAGTATAACTGTAGCCCATACTTGGAGTACAGCTGATCACAGTCAACGCTCCGCCAGCAGCACATTGTATGTACTTGCCAGCATCGTAGGGATAAAGATGAAGGCCAGATGTGCCATCAGGACAATGGGTCAGTATCAATGCTGTGAAGGGATTATTATCACTACCATAAAGACAGAAAAAGAGATCATGTCACTTACAATACTCGTAGCTGATATCTGAGACCATAAAAGTCACATAATCGCTATAGCTCAACTGAGATTTGAGGTGACAGTTGCCTCTCGATATGCTAAACACTTTCTGGGGCTCACAGCTTTGCACAGCTACCTTGCCATTTTTACAGCTGAGATACTTTGTCTGATCGAAGGGATGCACAAACAAACCCTCGACACCGTCGGGACAGAGTAAATCATTCCGGGCAGCTAAGATGGAGCATTAGGATTACAAACTAAACATAACACGCAGCTAAAAGCGGATGAGAGAAGCCAAAAGGATGAGTGAAAACCCAGGTGAAAAAGCAAATGGACCAAGCAAAGCAGGAATCAGTAGAAAGAGCACAACTTACAGTAGGAATGAGCTTGGCGGTGGCTAGAAACACACGTCAAAAGATTGCTATCGAATACCCAAGACAACTCACATTCCTGTACAATGGGTTGCATGCCAATTCCACAGGAGAGATACTTGTGAGGGTCAGTGGGATGGGGATGCGGACCTCGTACCCCAGGCGGGCAACTTAGATCCACCGCAAAATCACTTGCTTGACCTGTGTTTTGTGTTAGTTCAAGTTCAAGATAGGTTTATCAAGCATACGCACCGTTAGCAGCAGCAGTTGTAGCGCCATTGAAATTATGATTATCTCCGCACTGCACTTTGTGCCTAAAATCACAGACCAACATGGTTGGACTGAAAGCAGTGCCAGGTCCACAAGATTGTACATAAGTCTGTCCATTGGCGCAGTTCAGGAACTTGCTGCAGTCGTAAGGATGTGGCTGCAGTCCAGTCAAGCCTGGTGCGCACTTGGGTTCCGCATCCAGTTGTTGCAGACGCTCCGAACGATTCGGTTGAGCGGCACTTTCGCACGTCCTTTTACTCGCCTGATCACAGACGAGCGTCGAGGGATTGAACGCTGTGCCTGAAGCACATGTCTGTATCGACGGACGACCCTCGGCGCAGTTGATATAGCGATGGCAGTCGTGTGGATATGGTTTCAATCCATTATAGTGAGCCGGGCAAGGCGCATCACGATCATAGATGGGCGCCAGCTGCTCTTGAGCTCTCGCATTGCTGGCATAAGTCGCATGAGCTGATAACCCGCTGCCAGGTTGATAAGCGCTCGATTCATTTGGCTATTGAAGTCGCAATTATGAAATCAAATATTTGTAAATAATATATAGAATGTATGAGAATGATCAAGAGCTTCCTGTATTCCAGGAATTGCTCGACAATTAAAAACAATTAAGCACAATACTTACGACCAGCGACACCAGAAGAAGCGCCAGTCCCAGGCACTTAAATTGAACGATCATTTGCTACAGTCAATATACAATACGTATTATATTTGATTCACTGGAAAAACTGATAGCGTTTGCCCGAAAGTAAAACAGTTTAAGCGCGGAGATTTAAGTTGTGCTACCGTTGAGGTTCAGTCCTCGACTGATTTAGCCTCCAGTCGATGCTCAATGCTCAAGTCTCAATCTGAATTGGGCTGCAACAGATAGTGGACGACTCAGTGACGACAGAAAAGTCTTTCTCTCTCTATCGTTGTTAATGGGATGCTGCAACGAAGCGCCAATTGAATACTGCGCTTATCGGTCGTAGCAATCTCCCACTCGCTTATCGTTTTGTTTTGCTTCCATTTGTTTACTCAATTATGCTCTGTGTGTATGCGGGGGAACTTCTCAAGAACGATGAGTCGTCGTCTTGACAAATTTAATTTACAAGGGGACAGTCTCCCCTTTTAGGCATAACAAACTTAAGACTAGACTTATAAATAACAACAACTACCACACTACACAAAAGTAGCTCACTTGGCGGCTGGCTTATCAGCCGGCGCCTCATCCAGAAGACGCGCACGCTTCTGTATCTTCAGCCAGAGCTGATCGTAGGGCTGTTCGAGTTCACTCGCTGTCTTGGGTATTCCCACAGCACGTCGTACTTCCGGCGACAACAGCAGCAGATTCTGTGCTAAGCCAAAGCTGCTGGAAGACACCCAATAGACGACCAACGCCGATGGCACCGTGCAGGCCACAGGCACCATGAGAACACTCAGTCCTCTGAACACATTGTTGGCAATATTTTGAAGACGCGTTGCTGGACGTGTCCGCGTCATGGATTGTACCTCAACGATGGCCAGATTGATCAGACCCATTGCCACCGGCAGTATATAAGAGCTGTCCACAACAGTTAGATTTGGTATCCAGCCAAAGCCGCCAACAGTCATTTCGGTGGCAATAATTTGTGCCTGCAACGATGTGGGATCCGGCAGTAAGTAGACCAGATTGCGCAACGCAACGGATTGGAATATCCACAAGGGAATTTGGCCCCACAGCACAATGACCGTTTTCATTGGATGGCAATTGTCGCGCACAATCAGATTCTGCCACTGTTTCTTGATCTACAAATGTAATAAACACATGTATTAATTATGTAAAAGTTTATGGCCGCAATGAAACAAACCGAACGTCTGTAGACGACTGCCGTTTGCTTGTCGCTCCATTTGAACTTTTGCTTGGCCATTGCCGCCTCCCGCTTCAGCTCCTCCACTATGGCCGGCATCTCCAATGCGATTTTTTCAATGCGCGCCGTTATCTTGTGCTGATAAATGGTCAAGGGTAGCGTGACAACACTGCGAAACAGAAACGTTGACAGCACTATGGACGCCCACCATGGCAGGCCGCTATAGTCGTGGATCTGTGTTAGCGCCTCCTGCATATAGGCCACAGGTGTGCTGTTCGACAGCGTTTGCCAATAGCCAATCAGGCCACCGGTATTGGCTAAGTGTGTTGCTGCTGCCACTTCTGTCGATGCCTGACGACGTTCCTGCCAGTTGACAATTGTTGTGCTTGCCCGCAAATTTCCATATTTACTACAGGCTGCAAGTATTTGAGGTCGACGGCAAGCCGCCTGAAGTAACAACATTATTCCACCAAACAGCTGATTTTCAGGCCGTTGCGGTCTCACAGTATTTAAATCGTTATCGATAAAAACATCGACTCAACGATGCCATAGTGTGGCCGCAAACGGCTTAAAATATGTTTATTGGTATTTTCATACTGAAATGTGTGTGGAAACTCTTTTTCTTTATTATTAGATTTCGTATAATTACGAAAAGTCCTCTAATTTGTTGAAAGGTTGATAACGGACAGCAATGTAAAAGATGATAATATGATTTAAAAAAAACAGAAAATTAAGCAGCTGTTTAAAATTTTGCTTATGGTCACACTGCTACAAATAAAAGAGCTTTAAGAAAGCTTTTTAAAGAAACAAAAAAGTCTTCACCTCTTCTTCTTCATTCACCACAGTGCTGAATCTTAATTGGTCGGTGGATGTTGCGTCGTGTTCCGCCGCACACACAAAAAGTAAAAAATTAACAAGTTAAGTGTAGAAAACAAAACGGATTTTTTCGAGATTAAATAGTTGTGTGAATAGTTATGAATATACCCGAATGGCAGACAATACCAACGCTGGTACTGGAGCAAATATTCGATTATCTCGATTCGCGAGACCGCCGAGCTGCAGCCAATTGTTGTTGGGCATGGCGACAACATTTTTTTCAAAGACGGTAAGTGGTGCGCAAGCAAGGATTATGCTCTTTTAGTGCGTCTTACTAAATTCACAACAAATGGGCCATTTACTACTCGCTTGACTCTATATGCAAGAGGAAAAAAACATATACTCGAATGAATGTTTTGTTTGTATGGTGATTTTCGCTTTTTGCGTCTCAAACAAAAACGAAATGCTTCTGCTGCTGCTGTGGGTGACGCACAGCTGTTCCTTTGACTGTCTCTCAAGAGGGAAGAATAGGGGGTGGCAAGTGTATATGTGTGTGTCTGTTTTTTTGGCAAGCCTTGAAAGACAACAAAGCATTTATTAATACGTGTAAATAATAATCAAAGTGCTTTGCCACTCACACAGCTGCACAATGAAAATGTTGCTACACACACACACATAAACACTTGTACAATGTACATACCAAGCATCAGCTGTGTGCTTGTCGCAGCTACAGTGAGGGAAAAAAGTTTTCTGCTGCTAAGCAAACTTTCTATGTTATGTTGCTGTTAGCTTTAGTGTATGTTAAATAACATTTCATGTTATGTATTGCTTATTAAGCAAATTGTTTTTCAGTGAGCAGTGTACATGAAATATTTATATCGTTATTTATTATTATTATTATTTATTTTGATTGCCATTTTATTTGAAAAAATATATGAAAATCTTGCAAGTGAGGAAGCTAATATTAAATAAGATTACCGACAAATCGTACTTAAACTAGAAATTAAAAAACAATTTTTTTTGCTTACAAAAAATTAAAAAATATTATTTTCATATACACAAAATTAAAAAACAATATTTTATTTACAAAAAATTAAAAAACAAATTATTCATTTACAAAAAAAATAAAAAACAAATATTTTATTTATAAAAAATTAAAAAACAATTATTTTGTATTTACAAAAAATTAAAAAACAAATGTTTTATTTACCTTTTTTAAATTATGTTACGATTGCAAATATTTTCATTATATTTTTAAAAACAATTTGCCTTGCTCACTGTCCAACAATAAAGCAATGGAATTTTTTTAATGCAATAATTAATTGAAACTGCGGTGCAGTAAGTATGCATTAACTTTTGCTGCTTACTGTACATCAGTCACGTAGAAAACAAAAACAGTTTTTGTTAATAGCTGTCTATATGGCATTTGTTTGACTTTCGCCACGACAACGAACGAAATAGCTACTTTAGGAACTTTCGCTTTCACATTGACGTGGCCCAGGATGATCAACTGACGTTCTTCCATCGCTGCATGTCCAATCTGGCCAAGGAGCTGGTGATTGTCTTCAACTTCGACAATGCTTTTCACATCCAAAAGATACGTGGCCTGCTCTACAAGTAAGTGCAATCGAATCAAAAAACTTATTAATGCTTAACTCTAATTTATATTTTAATTTTTTAATAGGGCGGCACGCTGTGATAATATTCGCGCTCTACGTTTCCAAACCAACAGTGTGGGCTTAATAGCTCCGGGAAACGCACACAGCGATCAATTGGTGGCCATAGAACAGTAAGTTTCCAGTTAAACAATTGCTTAAGCTCCACATTCACTTTACACTCTTTCGACAGATGCTTTGTGGAGCCCTTGAAGATGTTTCTCAGTCGCAAGAATCAAGCTTGCCAAGTATTGGATTTGGGTGGCATTGAAGCACTCACTTATTATGGTTACGATCTGCTCAAGGCCATGGGCAAGCCCCAAGAGTTGTTGCAGTTGACGCTGGCCAGCATTAAATACGATCCCAATCATTATCCCATCCTCGAGCTGGACACAACGCTGTTGCAGAAGTGCGCCTCACTGCAAGTCCTTTCGCTGGACTACGACACACTCAGCGATGAGCTGCTGCACACGATTCAAGTGCTGCCGCTGCGCAAGTTGCTGATCGTTGTCCATGGCTTGGATCGTGATGAGCATGCTGGTGTCTCGGATGCTGCCTGGGCAAATTTCTCAATGCATTTCACACAAATCGAACTGGTGCTGACACTTGTGTATGCCTACGAGGCCGTCGAGCTGCTCGTCAATCGCATTGTCGGCGATCACATGCCTGTGACACACATACGCATACTGTTCTGTGAGTACATGAGCCACGATGCCATCGATGGCTTGTCGATGGCCAACAGCGACACGTTGCGCAGCATCTACTACATTGATTCGGGCAACAATCGCGGCCATAGCAACTACTTAAGCAATATACGCGGTCAGGATGCGTTCGTCATGTTGGCCTGGCGTTGCAAACAGCTCGAGGAGATCGTTGTCCATGGCCATCCAATGGATCCGCACAATTTACTGGGCATTGCAAGGCTGCGAAGTCGCCAGCTGCGTCGCGTTGAAGTATCGCAAATCAATTGGCCCAACGGTGAACCGCAATACGCCTTCAACGATGTGAGTAGCTGAGTTACTTGTATCAAGATTACAAGATGTATATAATTTGTACTTTGCAGGAAATGTGCAAGCTGTTGGGACAACGTTGGAGACTGCTCAAATACGAACAGCTGCCGGCAGCACTCGACTACGGACCCGTCGACTACGATGAACGCAATGAGTTTGTCTACGAGTTGTTGCGTCGGGATCTACAGATCCATTAAAAAACGGAAAAACAGGACACGCACAAACCAAAAATCGAAATAAGCAATGTCATTAATTTAGTAACATTCGACAATTGTGCAAAGCTGCAACAGCAACAACAACAACAAAACAACATGACACGTGATCAAATCGAGCGCATAGAAATTTGTAGCGTTTAGTAGACTAGTTAAAAGTTAAACACACAGCAACTATAAAGAAAAGCGATCAGTAGCCTTTTCTGTTAAGTTATAAAAGGAATTTTTTGATAATGTGACATTCGAGGAACTTATAATTGGCAAGCCTTTATACAACTTACAATATTATGATTACTCTTGACTATGTTTAAACTATGTAAACTAAAAACTTGAACTTTTACGTTTTGGCCACACAGCAAAACAAATAACAAAAAGATAGCAAAAGCAGAATATAAGTAGAAAGAAGCAAGACTTGAACACTTCGAGAAATGAGAATGCGAATTGTAAACAAACAACAAAAACGAGCCGAGTTTGTTGTATAAACCAAGTAGAACAACAACTAGCGAATATAGAAAAGAGACAAAAAGGAGACGTAGGAGAGATGAGAGATAAACATCATTTTATAAGCAACAACAACTGTGATTCAAACAAAATGCAAGCAAAGCAGCAAAAGCAAAGCCAGTTACAGAGCAGCGCGCAGTAGCTACAAAAACAAAACAAAACAAACAAACAAAAAACATCCAAGAACAACAAACAAACAATTGTTAAGCAAATTGTCTAGTTAGCTAAGTAGAATACTATAAACATAAATATGTGTTGAAAATGTTTGTAAACCAAAAACAAAAAAGCGAGAAAAAAACCGACCAATGTCAAATTGTTAGCTCAATCAATTGGCTGAAAAAAAAAAAATGAAAACAAACAAAATTGTTAACTTTTGTAATATGAGAAGAAGAACAAATAATGTGTAATGCGAAGTTGGCGCTAAATTGTGATAAACAAAAAACAACAACAAATGTAACAAGAACATGACAACAAAAGTACGCAAAGCGCCATCATTTGTGTAGTCTTTAAAAGTGATATTAGCAGCTTTTATGTAAAGCAAACAAAAGCATATTGTAAACAGCACACAACAACAACAGCTGTGTGTGTGTGTGTGTGTAGCTTGAAAAAAACTAAAACGAGACATGCGTTAGCCAAAAAAAACCCGAATCGAAACAATCCAATTCGTAAAACCGGTTCAAATCAATCAATCAAACTTGAGTATTTTGTAGCAACAAACAGGCATTCATTTATACAATCATCTACTATATTTTTACTTATGTTTGCACAAAAATGCAGTTAGGATACAACTGTTGTCAGGATAGTTGATAGCCCGAGACTAACAACAACAACAAACATCAACAACAACAACATGAAGAAGAAGAAAACGGTACCTGAAGATCAACTTTGAGCATTTAGCAAAACCAACTCACAAAGCGAGGAATGAAATTGCTCAAATTAAGCTATCTAACAAACAAACAAATCTATTAAAACGAAAGACTGACAACAACAACAACAAACAAAAACAAAACGTTGCAATGCTCATTGCTGGAGCCGGGCCAACTATCCAACAAGAAAAAAACAAAAAAAGAACAAGCAGCGATCTCAAAGACAAACTCTAAAAACAACTATCCAAAACTAGAAGAAAACAACAACAACAACTATGCATGTATTTTTGTTATAAACTTCAATAGCGAATATTAATTTGTAAACAACAATTGAGAGTGCAAATCATGTGTAATAAGAAGCAATCTTAATGTGTGTGTCTATTAAATACGTGTTTACGTATGTATGTGTGTGTGTACATAGTTTATATAACAACCAACAAAATGTAATTAAGTTAAGCCTAGTACATACCAACAACAACAAGAACAACAACAACAAAATGTGATAAAAGTGTCATGCTGCTTCCAATCAACAACAACCACAACAAATGAGAGAAGAGCACCAAAGAGTCCCCAACAACACACATGAAAAATGAAATTGGCAAAGTCAACTACAACTATATAAATTATTGTTTAACACAATCATTCAAAAGTATTACACATTTATTCAATGTTAACTGCAAACAAAAAAAAAACACTTCCAACGCTGCGTATGAGTAACACTCTTTTTGTATACTACAAACAGAACAGCAACAACAACAACAAGATATACATATATACTATATTTTTTAATGCCATTTATTGTATTTCAAAACGAAAACAAAAAACACACAACTTTTGTAAATCATTCCACACAAATATGCTAACGTATGTATTAAACAACAACAACAACAGCAGAAGTAGAAGAAGAAAATGAAGATGAAGATGAGATTAGAAACGAAACAACAAGAAAACTAAGAGACAGACAGGCCGTGCATTAACAACAAGAACATGAACAAGAATTATTATATATATGCAAGTTATGCTTAAAATCGTATAAGAGCAAAAAGTCTATGAAAGAAGAAGAAGCTGTGATAGAAACAACAACAAACAAAAGGCAAAATACAAAACAACACACAAAGCAAATTTGAAGAGTTAGGAGATGGAGTAGAAAAAGAAACAAAAAAACAAAAACAACATTTAAAAAAAGCCAATGCGAAACATATGCGACCAACCAAAGGTTAACAACAACTTTTGCAACAAAAGCGAAACTGAAAACTGAAAGAAAAATTTAAGGAACGAGGAGAGAGAGAGAGAGAAAATCGATCGAAGGCAGAGAGAACAAAGAGATCCAGAGTTCTAATTATTATTCTATTGATTATGCGTAGTAGTTAGCTTAGCAGACCAACTTAGAAAGACAACAACATCAACAACAACAAACATAAACAAAATATAGAAAACACAACAAGTAAAAGCACAAGAAGTGAAGTGTTTAAGCAACAACAACAACAACTAAATAATTAATTAATTAATGAGAAATTTGCACATTTCAAAAATGAAAAAAAAAATCGTATTTATTTTATTTAAATATATTAACTAAATAAATGTACTATTTTATTTGCCTAGCTTTTTGTGTTGTGCAACATTTTAAAAGCTTCTATATAAAAATACAAAAAAAAAACAAAGCAAAGCAAGCAAAAAGCCAACAGCAATTTTGTGGCATATGCAATATCATAAATTTAAGCAAGTTAAATGAAAATTATATATCGCAAAGAGAATAATTCAAAATGAAAACAAAAAAAAACTGAAAACAAATTCAAAAGTAGCAATTGAAATGTATTGAATTAATAAAGCTAATAAAAATCAATAAACACGTTTCAAACTTATTAAAAACAATCAACAATCATTGAAAATTAATGGTGGGATTAAAGAACACGTCGCAAATTGAGGGGGAAATATGGCCAGCTTATAAAGAAAGTTTTGCGGATCTGAAACTTGAACCGATTTTGAATTTTTTTTCAAAAATAAAATAGGCTGTAAGAGTATTATAACTTAGTACCTCCATGAAACGTATATAACAAGTACAAAGAGGCATCTCCGACCCTATAAAGTCTATATAAATATTATTGATCAGCGCCAACAGCCGAAACACTTAAGCCATATCCGTCAGTCTGTCTGTCCGTCCGTCCTGGATATCAGACAGCATTTTTTATGTTTGCACGCAGATCAAGTTTGTTTCAAGTTCTTGACACGCTCTATTCTAACAAGAGCAATTTTAAAGGTAGAGTGACGAGTTTTGGTACAAAAAATAACTATAGTTCTTATGATTTCTTTTCCCCATACAAAAGAATTTCTTTAATAACTTTTAACTCCTAATTGTAATGAATTTTAGTAGCTCTGTCTGTTCATTTGGTATATATTTAACTCTATGGTATATGTGGATCGTAGTACTTTATCAATATACCAATTATAGCCTTTGGTACATTTTAGGAATTTTGAGGTATATTTCAAGAATTATATCGCATTGTTTAGCTTTTATAAGAAATTGATTGCGGATCTCTTATAGTCGAAGACACTCAACTGTATCCTTTTTACTTGATAAAATAGTAATAGATTACTATGATATTTTCAATCAAATTTTTGGGAATATGTTGTCAGCTTTTAAAGTAAGTTTTGCAGATATAGTCGAAACTCGAAAAGATTCAAAATAAAAAATATGATTAGGGATATTTAATTTTGAAAACTAAAATTTTAAAAATTGTAACAGATTATTATACTAAAATTAATTTTTTTAGATTGAAGTTACAATTCGGAAATTATATCGGTTGTAAGTAAATCATATTGTAGAATAAAAAAGTTTGTTAGTTCCTTCTTTTTTATCATTTTCTATTTGAATTTAAATACACTAAACTAATCTACTTTAATGCAGACATTTAGCCAAACTCAAACCGTTTCTTCCTGTTGTGTTATTTACCATAAAACTGGCTAACAAAGTTACAAAAACCATAAGGATATCAGCCCAGCCCATACTGTAAAAAATTTAATCTGAAATCAGAAACTTTGGCTTCAAAAAGAAATGGAAAAAACACCCGCTGAGTAAAATTGCTGCGGCAGCAAAATAATAATAAATAAATGCGGTAAACGCAGATAAATAAACGTAGATAGGCTGCCAGAAAGAGAAAGAGAGAGAGAGAGAGCTAAAGGCGGTTTGTGTACAAAATGATGGCCGAAGCAAGGATATTAAATATGAGACACACCCCCCAAGGGCTGAGTTGCTTCCTCGAGAAGCACGAGACAGACATTTCAATCTATATACTTTATTATTGCATACTTTGAGGCGCCAGCAGCAGCTGTTACACAATCAAAACATCAACAAAAGAAGCAGACTCACACACACCCACACACCCAAACTCACACACACACATGTAAAGACACCCACACACACAGAGAGAGAAAATAATAACTTCCGCTTGTTGTTTTGATGTGCGCAATCGCAGAAAAAGCGAGCTTTTCTCTACGCGAAAAAGTCCTTGAACCTTTGACCTTGTTTTATTTGTTTGGAGATGAAACCTGGACTGCTAGCGCTATTATATAAGCAACGACGTTATGCAACATGCTGTGCTGCAATGTTGCAGCTGCTACTGCAGTGCTTCTCAAACTGGAAGGTGCTTAACAAACTGAATGATAAGGAGCATTTTAAGTTTGCTTTAAAGCAAGCAGATAGCGTAGCGAATTATTTAAACTTATCTAGAAATTGTACAGCGTTTGTTTGGCTAGACGTCAGCACGTCACGTAACGGAAATTTGATATGCGATACAATTCTGAGAAATTGTAAGAGCAACAACAAATGCAACTACTACAGCGTACAGTTTTCATTGCATTGACGCAAGCAGTTTGGGAGTCACACAGTGCAGGTAAAACTGCAGAGAAAAGCATTATAGTTGCTGTTGTTGATTCAGTAGTGCTTAAGCAACTTAGCTATCCTTGATAGACACACTCTAATACTCTTATTCTTATAATAATGCCCAAATAGCGAGAGTAAAATCTATATAGATTACAGTTTGTATTGCATTGCACTGCACGCACGTAGTTTGGAATTCACACAATGCAACTCAAACTGCAGAGACTTGATTTTTAATTACATTACTTGGTTTAGTCAGTGCGTAAACAACTTTGATATGATTGATAGACTTTATATAGTTGATACCGCCCAATTAAATAGAGTATATTTTATATAGAGCACAGTTGGCATTGCATTAACGCACGCAGTTTGGGAGTCACACAATGCAGCTCAAACAGCAGAGACCTGCATTTTAGTTACTTTTCTTAATGCAGTTAGTGTTTAGCTATGATTGATAGACGCGCTTCAATAATCATATTCACCCATAGTTAAAGCATGAGTAATAATACCCAATTAGCAAGAGTATATTTTATATACAGTACAGTTAGCATTGCATTGATCCAGTTTGAGAGTCACACAATGCAGCTCAAACTGCAGAGACCCGCATTTTAGTTGCTACAGTTAATGCTTAAACAACTTAGTTATGATTGATAGACGCACTCTAATACTCTTGGTCACCCATAGTTGAAGCATGAGTAATAATGCCCAATTAGCAAGAGTATATGTATTTTATATAGAGCACAGTTGGCATTGCATTGACCCAGTTTGAGAGTCACACAATGCAGCTCAAACTGCAGAGACCCGCATTTTAGTTGCTACAGTTAATGCTTAAACAACTTAGCTATGATTGATAGACGCACTCTAATACTCTTGGTCACCCATAGTTGAAGCATGAATAATAATGCCCAATTAGCAAGAGTATATTTTATATACAGAACAGTTTGTATTGCATTGATCCAGTTTGAGAGTCACGCAATGCAGCTCAAACTGCAGAGACCCGCATTTTAGTTGATGTTAGTGCTTAAACAACTTAGCTATGATTGATAGACGCACTCTAATACTCTTGGTCACCCATAGTTGAAGCATGAGTAATAATGCCCAATTAGCAAGAGTATTTTTTATATATCGAGTACCTCCATCTATGACAAATCTGCGAAGGAAAGCTCAATTGCAGCAGCTATAGTTGAGAGAGAGACCCCAAATGAAAGAGAGAGCGAGGAAGAGAGAGAGAGAGAGCGCCGGCGCCGAGTGGCATATTCGAGCGCTCTCTCCCCTCTCTTTCTGACAGTTGGTGGAACGTGCGCTCGCCGTCTCTCTCTTTCTACGTCGCTTTTGGCGGTTGAGCAGTCGATTTTTGCACAGTCGAAAAATTGTAAGCAGCAATCAACAGCAACTGGGAAACACACAAGAAGCGCAGTGAAAAACCTTAATAGAAAAACAAACGTAGAAAAATTAAATCTAGTTACAATTTCTTCGTAGTCTTTTCGCCGTGCGTGTTTTATACTTTTGTAGTTGAAAATTTCTTCGAGAGTGCCCAGCGAAATTAAAAAAAAAAACAGCATTTAGTAATCCCACACACACACACACAAACAAATTTTGATACAATTTACGAGCATCCCTTAAGATAAAAAGATAAACGATAAACTGTAAACGAACAAAACCTCCGAAAGACAGCTTCAGCTCTTAACTGTGACTGACAAACTGTGAATTTGTTTCTAGCACAAAAGGTGAGTGCACCCAAAAAGTGTGGCAAGTGGCAAGAAGTGTGTGTAAAGTGTGTGTGGCATGCAACACAGCGTCGTCGTCGTCTGTCAACGTTATGATGTGTGTGTGACGCTCTCTCATCAAGCAACGTGACGTAACTGAGTGAATGAGTGTGTATGTGTGTGTGTGTGTTTGCTGCTGGCATTGCTCATACGCCGCGTGTGCGTTGCCAAGAAAAAAAAACAAACACAGCATTATGCCACCCCGCTTCGCACCTTCGCATACGTTTTCAATAATAATGAAGTGCAGATCTCGATGATCAGCATTTCTTTGCTACCTCTCGGAAACAATTTCTTTTAGCTTTTGCTGCAAAATCAATTCGTGATTCTTTGGCTATTTGCCACAGAAAGTGTCACGACACTATGAACTATGAATTTGTGCAGTTTTGGTCATTTTAATTGCCAATTGCCAATCGCACTCACAAAAGTCGCACACTCACATCCTATCGCAAAATTGTTTATAAATAAATTGTGCGCAACAATCGACAAACGATAAATATGCCGGCAAAAATTCCGACGCTCTGCGAATGCTAAACAAATGTTTACCTTTGACGGCTGCTACGAATTGTTAAAGTTCGATTTTGTTATTTAATTTTTCCTACAAGCTAGCTGCATTTTTCATGCCCATTTACACATTTGCTGGCTAATTGTATCGCTTTAGTCATAGTATATTCTATAATTAACCCGTTTTATTTATCTCATTGCAGCAGCAACAACTACAACAACAACAACAATAATAAAAGATGTTTGCATTGTGGTATCTGACGTTCGCCGTTGACGAAATACGGTAAGTCCCAGTCCATACAAAACAGTTTGAGTGCCACTGCTGCAAATAGTGGAAATGTTGCGAACTGTTGCATACTTTTAGGCAGCTTAGGGAATAACAAACTGTTGCGAGTTGGGGGAAATGTAAACAATGTTCTGCTAGCTGGGAAAACATTACTTAAGCACACTCATGTTAATGCTGTTGATTCAAGAGCTTAATGATTTAGTTAAACAGCTCACATATGTAACTGAGTGTATATTTTATTGCTCTTTTTGTGTATTTAGTAAACACTTTTCTGGCGTTTCAGTAAACGGGAATTCTTCTCTCGTTTATTTTGGCCATAAATTACAAACGTCAAAAACTGCAAATGTCTAATCTAATCGCTTCGATTGTTGTAGACAACGCGCAATCACAACTCAAACTCTCTGGCCAGTTGTGCCGGATTTATAGGTCGCTTCCATGTGTTAAATAGCGAAATTGTTCGTGCACTTTTCAGTGTCACATGATAATAATAAATTTTGCACGGTTTCCTCAACAGCAACAGCAAAAGGCAAAAAGAAATCCACCGGCTATGGGCTCTAATCATGATAAGTGCAATTAGCAACGGCAACAAACTCAATGGAAATGGCCACAACAAATTTTTTTTGCGAATTTGCTAAAAGAGTGTTTCGAGTGTCTTCGTTTGTTGGCTGTTATCTAAGCTCTCTCTCGCCTATTGCTTAATTAGCGAAATAATGTGATAATTGAAGTTTGAAGCGATCGCCATCTAGTGTTAGAGTCATTTACCGGTTGGGACGCTGCACAAGAGGGCGTATGCGTAATATATACACATACGTACGTACTTAACGTTCGTATTTGTTTGCTTATCTTTTTTGTTGCGGTATACACGAGTTTTATATCGTTTCGTGTGGCGTACGTGACATTAGAAAGGCTTACGCTAGAGGGGTAAAAGTGGAAGTTGTTGCCAAATTACGAGATTTGCTAGTCCATTGGCGAAATTGTGATAGCAGCTAATACAGGTTTTTCGTTATCAGTTAACTTTGTCGTCTGACTATTGTATATCAATTGTCCAGCACTTCCTATCATTATCAATGAATGCTCAGTCATATCGGCTTGCTAATCGGAGCGTTAACTGATGCAATTTATTTTAACTGCAATTTAATTTACAAATTCTAGTTCAAAGTGGTCCAAACCAAACTTTTGAGATTTGTTTACATTTGTTGGTTTTAAAATACCGGTTAGATGGAATATACTGGTTTTGGCAACACTTATTTCTAAGCTCTGCCAAGTATCGATAATTTGATCGATATCTTCTAGCTGCTCACAAATATGCATTCATTCCTAACACCCATTTAATGCAATTGATGAAAAATTCTCGATTTAATGTATCTGGTTCACATTTTTTATTATATTTGGCTTGATTGAAATAAATAGCACAATTTATCGGTTTTAATTGGGCAGCTAATAAATTTTAATGGGTGGGGTCGCACTGCTTGTCCTGCTGCAGTGCTTTATGTCAGTGGGGTCACACTTGTTTTCATCTGCTCTCCTTCCTTCCTTTTCGTTTGTTCGCTTTGACAAGTTCAGTCGGTTTAACAAATTTTGCACATAAAAAAAGAATAATAATATAATTATAACAATTAAAAATTGTTTGCTATTAAAGTCGTGTTCTTTTTGCTCATTGTGTGAATTGAATATTCGTTTTTTGGTGAGTATTTTATTGCATAAGGAATTTAAGAAGCAGTGAAAAGGAAAAAGCTATTTTTCTCGAATTTTCGTCAGTGAAGAAGAAGACGCAAATGACGCTTCCTTTTTTTTTCGTTGAAATTTTTTCTCACTAGTTTTTTCAATGTAATGGAATTTTGTTCTTACTAGTTTGTTCATTGTAATATTATTTCGAATATTTATTTGATTTTATCATCATTTTCTTTTGTTTTTGGTTTTCATTTTATAATTTCGTAGCAAACGTTTGGCGTGGCTTTTTGGTCCAAAGAAGCCCGCACAGCAAGCGCTCGATAACAAACCAGCCGTTGCTTCCCCCTCGCCAGCTCCTGCGCCAGCACCACAACCTGCTGCCAAGCCAAACACACCACCAGCAACACCTTCGAAACCAGCCGCAGCGCCTGTTAGTCCACCCAAGCCATCGACCCCAACGCCGTCGCCTGCGGTCACTAAGCCAGCGCCTGCAGCTCCAACACCAGCACCTACTCCAGTTGTAGCACCCAAGCCAGCTCCTGCTCCCGCTCCAGCTCCAGTTCAAGTGCCTACTCCAGCTCCTGCCCCAGCACCTGTTCCCGTTGTAGCACCTAGGCCTACTCCAGCACCCACTCCAGTTGTTGTTGCACCCACTCCAGCACCTGCTCCAGTTGTTGCACCCAAACAAGCCGACAAGATGCCTATTCCCTTGCCCAAAGCTCTAACCGAGTCCAATACCAATGGCACAAACAATGGCACTGCCACCAATGGCAACGGCAATCAGTTGGATGCCTTGGATCAGAAGCTTTTCGACGCCACTTTGCCGCCGAGCAAAGTGGCAAAGATTGACAAGGAGCAGCTTAAGGATGCCAGCAATGATTTCATCAAAGGCGAGGCTCAAGCCTTTGTGCAGTCCATCAAGGAGGCGCAGCAAGCGGGTGAACGGTAAGACATTTTGATTTCATTTCATTTCGTTATTTATTATTATTATTTGGTTGCCTTATTTTTACGAAATTTTTCAATTAGTTTCTGTGTGTGGGGAAAAGCGACAGAACTTCCGCATGGCAGCAGAAGAGCTCCCAGTTTTCAGCTCTTGACTGCAGGCGGGTGCAACGAACTCAGCTGACTTCTTCTTGTCGCAAAAATAGTTGCCATGTGGCGTCAGTCTCAAGAGTTGTTGCAGCGCCTGTGACAATAATAATCATCAGCAAAAAACACCATCATCATCAGCATGATGATGTTGCGGCTGACGATGACGTTGTTTATTTTAGTTTCATGTTCTGTGCTTGGGCGGACAGCTCTTATGCCCCAATGTGGCATCAACTGACAACTCTCTCTGTCTCTTTCCCGCTTTGCACTGCAATGCCTTTTGTTTGCTGTAGGAAAAGAGCCAGCTTAATTGTGTGCAATTGATTTGTCATTAATATTAATGTTCAATGTTCACCAAATTGTGGAAACCTTGCACGCAAGCCTTGTCCTTGCCAGGTGTCCCCCAAGGATGTAACCCGAGCAGCGCGTTCAAACACCTTTTGGCAATGCGCTCACGCAAAGATACAGTGTGTATTGCTTATAATGTAATGAATATTCTATGCAGTATAGTGTGTGTTATTTTGTGTAATTTTATTAAGCCAGCGAAATCATAAGTTATATAGATCTGAAATTAGTTCTTTGAAAAAAAAACTTTTAGTCTTAAAGTTATCGATAGTTTACTAAATTACTTTAATTACATTTGAAAAAAAGTTTAAAGTATTGTGAAAATCATTGCTTTCGATGAAGTTCCTTTTTATGCCTATTAACAAGAGAATTAATAATAATTTTCGATACCTGTTTCTTTAAATAATACAATACTTCGTTGCAAATTTAATAAAATAAACAAAATTCAAAATATTCATGTTCGATCTTTGTTCAAAATAATTTCATTAAATAATAGTTATTTGCAAATCTTTCAATACTATTTAGTAGACATTTAACCCTTTTGCAATCAGCGAACTTTATAGGTATCATATCTTTATTTTATATATTTATCTTTTTTATTATGTTAGTTGATTTGTTGATTAGTCCAACACTTTTTACTTATGTTTTTCGCATATAGAGTTCTTGGGAAACTACTTACATGCATTCTATAACAATTTTTAATCAAAGTGTGTTAATGAGTCGTTTCCTTTTAAGAGATTACAAACATGGAAAGCTATAAGTTCTATAAAAAACAAATACTGTCAGTAAAACGATTGTAGTAAAACGATTGTAAAAATTGCATTTATTGCTTTATCAATTTATTTATTTTCTATCTTTAACTTTTATCTTGAGTTTGCTTTAAAAGCGTTACAGCCATTATTTTAATCAAAAATAATGCATTGCTTTAAAAATGTATTTATTTTATATCTTTATCTTTTGATCTATTAATTTTTTTAATCCATATTTTTTTAGTTCAGTCCAATATCTTTAGTTTGCCTTAAATAGTTGGTTTTTATAACTCATAGAGTCATTGCAAACTAATACGTTGCATTTTTTAATCACTTTCAATTAAAATGACGTTCTTCAATTTGCTTTAAAAGCGTTAACGAGGCGTTTCCCCTTAAGAGATTATAAACACCGATAGCTATGAGTTCTTTCCAAAAATATTGCTAGTAAAACGATCATAAAAGTAGCATTTATTTTTTTGTAGCTCGTGTGTTGACAAGCGATATTCACTGTATAGATAGATATAGATATAGTGGAAAAATGTCTTGAATAATGCACCCCATACGATTTTAGTCGCTTGCCCGTCCGTCTGTCTGTCCGTCCGGGTCACATGATCTCCCCCATGCCAAGTTTATATTTAAACGTGCATGTTTGGAGACGCAACGTGAACGTGAACGAGAATGAGAAGCGAGAACAACGATGGCAGACGCCGCCAACTCTCGACTCGCGGTGCTGGGACACACAAAATTTACTTAGATTTATTTTATTTAATTTCTTTTACTTATTGTTTTTTGTCGTTTTGTTGTTGTGTTGCTGTGTTGTATGCGGCAAATTGGCTGTGCAACGTTGCAGCCGCCGACGCCAAGCAAGCAAGCAACCTCCTCTGCGCCATTAAGGCTTAAATTTAGCCAGATCTTCTCAAATATATATACGTATGTGTGTACATATGTGTTTCCCTATATACATACATTAGTTTATTCTAATATTCATCTAGTGGATGTGCTGGCGTCACGCCTCATCTCTAATTGTTTGAGTTCGCTTTGTTCGCATATCGCGACACTTTCATAATGCAAAACATCCCGGGCTGATGGACAGCGGTCCGTCAACTTTTCAGATGTACTTTTTACTTGTACCCTGTATTTATTTAAAGTACGACAGGCTGTGATCTACTGGTCTAAGAGATCGGGAACTGAACCCACTTTTAAATAGTGTGAATTGTGAATATGTTTTCTTTTTGAATGGGAAGCCAATAAATTTGTTCTATGTGCAGAGAAACTTGTTTATGAATTCATAAACATATTACATATAATTTGGTCTATTAATTCTGAAATAAACTTACAGATAAACAAGCGAAAAATACTTAAAATTTGTTTTTTTCTGTAAATAATACTATTCCAGAACTGACTAGTTTTATTTAGTTTTCTCCCCCTCTAATTAGACGTCTTTTCAAAAGATGACAAACATTCTTTTACTTTGTTACTTGCTTAGAATTTATAAATAATTAATACTATTTTGACTGATATATGGTTTTAGATAGAAATTGAAAGTATCTGGAATATACGTTTATTTTATAACGAAATTTTCCTAAAGTAGGTAGAAACTTAAAGCTACTTGTATGTGTTTTTCCAAGAAAATCGAATTTTTAAGAAGATACAAATGCATATCAGGGATTTTGTTAAACAATGTATACTTATTCGATGAAAGTTTATATTTGTATTTGTTACTTTGACACCTTCTTCGGCATTTGTTTCTACTCAAAGTAATTACACTTGTATACCCTGTAAGAACTGACAATTGATACTCTGTAAACATAAGTGTGTATGAAAATATTAACTTAACTCTTGAAGATTATGAACAATGAATCTATCGTATTTATTTAGATTATATTTGTATTAATTTCACCTTTATTTAATGTTTGTTTTATCTGAAGTAATTACACTCTTATACCCTGTAAGTACAGGCTATTGATACTCTGTAAACACAAGTGTTTACACGTTATTTGATGCCATTGAAAAGTGTCGTTAGACGCACAGAATAGTGAGAATCGTTTGATGTGTTCAGTCGATAGAGTCAGTCTAGTTTGTTATAGATGTCGCATATCTTGGTAGATGGCTGATTTGATGTTTCTATATAGATATAGAGACAGGTACATATACATTATATACATATCTGTGCAGATGTGTGGTGAGTTGATTTTGGCTCACGCGTAATGCAAATTGCTTTTGGCAAGCGTCGCTTTTGAAGTGATGCCAAAATATTGTTTAGCAAACAAACAACAAAAGCGAGCGGGCGAGCGACAAAACACGCGCAGAGCTTTTAGCGGCAGGTAGTAGATATATAGATATATATTATCTATATCTATATCTACATCTGTATCTGTTGCAAGCAATTTCAGCTCTGATTCAGGCTTCAATGATTGCCTACAAAGCTAGAAAGAGAGCGAAAGTTAATTGAACTCGTGCTTGAGTGCCTGCAAATTGAACTAATTAATAACACATATTTCAAATGATTTGCTAATTTTCTTTCAGTTGCTGTTTTTTTCGGCATATTCACTTCCCTGAACTCAAATTATATGACCAGGCAACCAAATTGTTGCCTTTGCCGCATTTTCATTCACTCGAATGACTAACTTTTAGTACACACAAATTGCTCGCTCGCTTATGCAATTCCGATTTCAAGTTCAACAGCGTTTCAATGTGTTTCTATCTATCTATGTATGTATGTGTGTGTGTTTGACACACCCTCAATCAGCCGGCGATATTTTTGCGCGTGATAACTGAACTTAACATTCCCTCTCTTTGACTTCTCCGCCTTCTACATTCACTTTGGAGGAGGAAAATCGTTTAACCGAGCGCATTTAGCAATTAATCTAATCATTGAGTGTGTGCTTAACGTTTTCTAGCAGACATTTCGCCGGTATTATATATAGTATATTTGTATATATGTAGTATATCTTTTTGTTGGACTTTTTATCTTTGGAAATAATCGAGTTTTTCGCACGCCATTTCAATGTGTGAATTTCTATAGATTTGGTGTATAGTAAACTTAACTTTGTGATTATATGACTATTCGTTTTATGAGTAATCATTGTCGATTTTATTTGCATTTATTCAAATCGTCACTATTAATTGTGACCATATTTTTAATGCCTTTTCTAAAGCTTTATAACCGAAGTATTCAGCTGCTAGCGAATACATTTTCTCGCTTTAAAGCTCTGTCACTTGACTTTATTATTCGCCATACTTTAAATCCCTTTATGTTCAGAGTTTCTGCTTCAATTGTATCCCTCTATTATAAAACTTTTGCCTCTGCCAGCAAATATTATGAAAAGTTGAATCTATTAAATGCTCTGACTCACCCCCAATGCGCTTCAGAAGAGCACTAAAGCTCGAAGGCACAGTAAAGCCGTAGTATAACGATCATATTTAAATCGAATCAGAAAATGAAACAAATTTTCAGGCTAAAGAAGACTATTTGAAAACTTTTGTCAGTTTCTGAGTTCCTTGAAATTTAAAGAAGTACGAAACTATAATGTTTAACGACATTTATATTCCTTAAGTTTGAGATTAAGATCCACTAAACAAAAAGAAAAACGATTTTAATTGGTACTGAACTATAATGTTTAACGACTTTTTCTATTCCTTGATATTCATAATAAACTAAAGCAAGTGCCTTGAGCCCTTAAGCTCGAAAGCACAGTAAAGCTCTAATATAACGGTTAACTTAACTAAACTAAAATAAATTCTTTATAATGTTTAACGACATTTATATTCCTTGAGTTTCATATTAAGATCGAATAAACTAAAAGAAATTGATTTTAGTCAGTACTAAACAAAAATGTTTAACAACTTTTTCTATTCCCTGATATAATGCTTTTCTAAGCTCTACAAAACTGTAATGTCTTAATTCCTTGAGTTTCAAATAAAGACAGAAGAAAAAAGCTATTAGACAATACTAAAGTAACATGTTTAACGACTTTCTATCCCTTAACCTTAAACAAATGCGTTTCTAAGCATTACAAAACTGTAATGTTTAAATAGTTTTCTCAATTCATTGAGTTTCAGATTAAGATCAAATGTGTTTTACTACAGCTTGACTGTGCTTTCCTTAGATTTGTGAATGCTAAGTGCTTTTTTAACTACACGTCAAAATTGCCAGGCCACAAAACTTTGTTGTCGCCGTCAGAGATTTTTTTGCGTTTCGTTTTGTTTTGTTGTTTTGGTTTTTTCAAGGTCGATGTCAACCCCCTTAGCGGGCACTAAAGTACATGAGTAGTAGTGGAAGTAGTAGTATATTTATATTGTTGTATATGTATTTTGTTATTTTGCATATTGCCATATAGAACAATAGATACTTTAGCGGGTAGCTCACAGCGTCGTAGATTCTCCTCTACGCACAGAAATCTGCTAGCGGGATTTACGTAATCTCAGCGCCACTCGACGTCGACTCATGCTAATGATGATGATGATGATGATGATGATGAGGATGACGAGAAGCGACAACAAAACCAATTGAAAAGCGAAAGCGCAAATTGAAAACTGCAAATGTCGGGAGAAGAAACTTCTGCTGCTGGGATGGGATTATGTAAGGTTCGGGTCGAGTAGAGACCTCCAAGTTCATCATCCCACAACATCCTGTAGCATTCAACTTTTCTGCTTCTTTTCTTTCTCTTTGTTCACTTGACATTGCAACCACTGCGAATGTCAGAGTATAATCAAAAATATTTTATATAATTAATTAAATTTTCTGTAGAATTTTTCAAATTTTCAAGAAAGAAAAGCAAAAGTTCTTTTCAAAATATACTACATATAATATATATATTATTATGTGTGTAGTAAAAGATATATATTTTGCTGTTGTTGTTGTAGCGCTGTGGTTCGTTCTTTGTTTGTTGCATAAAATTCGTTGGCAACTGTTCAAATATCTATGTAGATATTTTCATTTTGCTCAAATAATATGTTCGGTTCGATATCTAGAACTGTCCGTATCGTATGTTTATGATCGCGAGCAGGTTGGAGGTACATCTATTTCTCTATATATACAATGTGAAAACAAATGTTAATGGCTATTCAAAATCAAGTTCAAGAATTTACCGAAAGACTGTTGAAATATCTATATTCTATTTTTCATGTCTCTTATAGCGCTTAAGTATGCTTTAGATTGATATTGTGTCATGTCGCTTGATCTAACCAATTGAGAAAACCCAAAATTCTATATATATGTATATATACATAAATGATATGAGCTGTAGTTTTCCTATTTGCCGTTTGCTATTTTATAATTATCTCAGTTTTTTTCTTTCGAAAATTTCTTAATTTTATGTGTGGTATTAGTGCCAAAATATACGATCTGTGGGACTGTAATATGGTGTTCATATTTATGAGGAATATAGAAACAACATTTTCTAGGCATATCGAATATGGTATACTCTATAATAAGAAAGCAAACTTCATGATAAAGTAAGGCGATGCTTAACGTCTGCTGACTGTCTGTATTTAATGGTGTTATATAGGCTAGGCACCTGTGTCAATTTTGTTTATTGAGAATTGTGTGCATAGCAACAAACAAAACTGCTTTTGGGGTCGTATATCGTCTCAACAGGAATACAATGCTATATGTATGTATATGTACATCTTCTATACATACAACATTCTTACACATTGCGTGTCACAAATAAAAAAGAAGAGTATAGCAAACAAATAGTAATTCTGTGTACAGATTCGTTTGCATACGCTGTAGTATCTACACTCTATACTCTCCACCTCCGTTCTACAGAGTCTACAGCTGACTACACTCTATACTCTCCACTACGGTATCGAGTATACAGCTGTAGACCTATAGGTTTGTCCCCTTCTCTCCTTCCTCTTCACCCATTGTTTGCGAAGCTTTTTTGTCAGCTTGTTTGCATGCTGCAAATATTTACACTTAATTCTGGAAAGCATGAACAAAAAGGAATAAAGCAAATAAATAGTTGTTGGGCTAGTTACGCCAGGGGAACAATAAATTTCGATTTACTTTGATTAGTTCGTCAGGTTCGTCACACACGCATACACACACACGTGTGTGGAGTGTCGTTATAAATTAAATACACACGGGTTCCTCAATAATTAAGCAATGTTTGTGTACTCTCTCGTACTCGTATGGGAAAAAAAGGCTTGCGTGTGTTTGTTGGTGTCATGTGAGCTCCGCTCGATTACCAATACCAGCACACATACGACGCCCCCATACACACACACACAGTAGTAGGCTTGCCGTAATCCGCTGCAGTCGATGCGACGACTGTCGCAGTAGCAGCGCTAACTGTACATAAACTTGCCTATATGTACCTTATATGTATGCAATTAGTTGCAAGGCAGAGAAAGATGCCGCGCTATCTCTCTTGCACACCGCATATCCAGTATAGTGCTCGCATACAAGTGCATGTTTTGTTCGAAGACTTTCCTTTTCACATACACAACACAGCGACACTGCTTAACATGGCATTGGTCACACTGCTTTAACCTGCTGCCAGCTGCTACGGCTGCTGCTGCTGCTGCGGCACAGTGTGACGAAAGCTTTGCACACACAGCTCGCGCTCTTTTGCGCTCGCATTTTATGAATAGGAACGAATAACGTAAAGCTTTTAGAGTCATACGTCACGTCCCGTCCTACGTCAATTGGCCGCCAACTACTAATACATGTAAGAAGCGACCAAGCGACAACAGCAAAGAACATCAGGCAGCACTGTTATAGCAACGTAGCAGGAGGCAGGCCTCACACACACACACACACACACACGTACGTACAGCTGCCAGTACATTCGATATACGAAAGCAAAGCTTTCAGCCGTCTCTGTTTCTCTCTCGCTCTCTCGCCGCATTGAGTAGTTTGAAAGTGAAAGAAGAAGGGTGCCGCTGTTGGCGTCGCTGCCTCTGCCGCTGCCTGGCAGGCTGCCTGACTGCCGTCGTCGACTGCAGCTGAGCCAAAGAACAACATTTTCTGATCATTGTAACGTTGGACGTTGAATTCTACGGTTGCAAAGGTGAGCCGTTCTCCAAGACAAAAAACCATAAAACAACTCAAATAAATACTGTGCATATTTTTTGTGATAATTATAATAATTATAGTCTAATTTATATATTATTAAGTTAAAGTGTTGAAGAGTGAAGCCCAAAAGGATGTGAGTGTGTTTGTGTGTGTGTGCCCAGTTCTCAATTTAATTCGATTTATCGAGTCTTGAACTTCAAGCTCTCTCTCTCTGAGTCATTGAAGGTGCAGTTTGCATTTTGCTTTTTGCAACTGCCAAACCGCAACGAAACCGGTTACCGGCAAAAAAATGGAAATCACCGAACGCTTCTCTCTTTATATAGATAGTATGCCTATATTTAGTCAGTCAATTGGCAACTGCAAAAACTTGTTTCGTCGTTCCCTTTTTGCGGCAACTGCAATTTACAAATGTATCGAACGAGCAAGTAACTAACCGAACCCAACTATCTATTGGCTTTGGCCAATAATAATGATAAGGCGAAAACAGAATGTTAACAGTGCCAAAACGATAAGCGAATACCAACTAATCAAAAGCACAGCAGCTGCCAAAAGTATTTTGCCAACATTGTAGCACTTGGCGGGCTTCCTTTCTGCTGTTGTCTACTTGAATTACATTCGCCTTGAACTTGTCTATGAGTGCAAACACATACAAACACACACTCTTACACTTAGAAAAATGGCGGTCATTGCCAAGTGAATTGCATAACCGCTTATCGTACACTCACGCCCAACGATATTGGGTCTGGCCATTATTAATCATATGCAATCAGTTGAATGAACTCATTCCTCCAGCAAGCGAGCTCTGTCTCTTTCTCACTGTTTGCAATTGCATCAAAACTATTATATAATTACAGTTTGAGAGTCCCCCCATATCCAATAGGAATTCGGAATTTCTTTTCTTGAGGCTAATTTTAGTAGCAGGTCGATGCGCGTAGGGGTTCGCTTACCGAGTTGATTTAATGCCGGCTGCTAAAAATACAGCCAAAAAACCAAAAGCGTTCAAATAAACAAAACAAAGCACCGCACACAAAAACACACAGACACACACACATTAGCTAGACCTATTATAAATGAGGAGATATACCCTATATATATACAATAGGTGGGGGGTAAGAATCAATACCTGAGCATAATATATTTATAGCGCCGTGCTGTGAAACTGGCGAAATAAAAACCAGCTGACAAGTTAACACACAAACACAACGGGCTAAAGAAAAGAGAATTGAAAATGGAAATGCTTTAGAACTGTGTTTTGTCAGTTTATTTATCTGTTTATTTCAACAGCAAATCGCGCAAATTTGTTGTACAAATTGCTGTTGTTCCCCTCTCTCTCCCTCTCTTTCTCTGACTCTGGCACGTTGTTGTTAATTATTCAATTGAAATCCATTAAAGCGCAAAATGAATGAAAAGAACGAGAAAAAAACTAGCTAGAAAAAAAACAGCAGCAGCGCACAACAAAAAAAAAGAAGCTGCTGCTGCAGTTGAACTACGAATTTGAATTCGCATTTCCCATTTTCCTATACAAAACAAACGCCGCCGCCCCCATTAAACCAAAAAAAGGGGGTGCGGTCGATTGAAAACAATAGGAGACCGCTCTCCAGTGTCGCCTTTGTCTGTCTGTTGTAAGCTGTCAAGAGTTGCATAATCGCGGCCCGAGTTGGGTTGGGCGTGGGCGTGTTCCCAGGTTAAGGCAGAGTTTTAGTTCGCATCATTTGGCTAGACAGGAAATGAAATTGCACACAGCAAAGTCTCTGTGTGTGTTTGTAACCCTAACTGACAAAAATTGCCAACTAGTCGAAAATACGTTTTCAGCAAACGATGTGTCTGCTTTGTGATATACAATTCGCTTTGGCGCTGCCACAAAGCAAATAAACAAATTGTGCATATTTCAAATGCAATGTAAACAAATCAAATAGAGTTCAACAGACATCATATTTTGGCCGCCACTGTAAGCAAGCAGGCGAAAGCTTTGCACGCGACAAACTTTTTGCCAATTGCACAGGACGAGCTTTTACTGGCCGAAAAAGCTATCGCTAGCGTACTGTATGACAACAGTACTGTTAACAGCAGCGCTGTTAGTTAACAGCCAAGCGAACTGTTAAATGCAATGACTGCAAACTGCAAGCGTCTGCTTGTGTATGTGTGTGTGTGTGTGTGTGACTGCTTGTTGTTGTAGCTAAATGACTGTCGCATTTTGCGCGTTGATTGTCTTCGCAGACAGAAGAATTAGCCATAAAAATAAAAAAATGAAAAAGAAAGAATGAAACAAAGTTAAATCAACGACATCCGGGCAATGAGCGCAAATATTCTAGCGAAATTTATACCGCCAACAATTGCTGCCGCTGCCAAGATGACGATGATGATGATGATGACGATGAGACCATCATAACCACATTCGTAAATATATTTAATCACAAAGCCATCTCACCCCATTCTGCTTAATCTCGCTATGGTTTAATTGAGGCAAGAGAACGTTTGCCAAAAAGAATTTTAATTAAATTAGCAGAACAAAAATGATTATAGAAAAAATATATGAGAAGGAAAGTATGGGAAATGCGGGTGTCCAAGAATATATGTATATCTCTCTCGCTCACACACACTATTTTCAGTTGAACCCTTATGCTGACTATTTGAATTGTAGTTGCCCCGCATGAGGGTTAATTGCATTATTAAGTGAAATTATTTTCCATGTTTTGTTTTCGTTATAAAAAAAAAATACTTTTTGTTGTTTTATTGCACTTTGCTGTTGCTGGTGCTGCATTTGCTCACGTTCGCGGCATATTGATGTCGTTAACTCATTTCGCATTTTAGCCATGGCCCGAACTGCCGTCTGCCAATTTCTTTGTGCAATCGCCAACAGGCCAAAATCGCAGCACTTTGCTATGCAATTAAAGCGCAGCTATTGCAGCACACAAAACAACAGCGGACAGTGGACCAACAACAGCAGGAGGTAAGAGGGTGAGGGGAGGGAGGGAGGTGAAAGGCGAGGCGACTCAGACTCAGTGTGTGGTTCAATGACTTGCGGAAAACACACAAAAAAAAAATACTGCAATGAGAAAACGATTTCCATTCGCTTGCGCGATTCTTGGCAAAAGCCTTTCGCTTTCATCGTTTGCCAATTTATGGCTGTGGCTCTAGAAGCAGCAACACATCTAATGAGTTTTTATGGCTGTATAGTACTAGATGTCGTCTATAGCGGACATTATCTTATCCGTTTTGTGCCAGCTGAGTTGGTTGTTGGCAAGATCAACTTTCAGCGCCCGGCAACTGCAACTTGAAAGTTTCAAACAGCAACTCACTCTCTCTCTCTCTCGCTCACTTGCTTGGCTTATCAGCTGACTTGCTACAGGCTAACTCTCCAGCGTCACGCTCTCTCTCTCCCTCTCTCTCTTACTCAGACTTAATCTCTCCACTTGACTGCGACTCTGGCACTGAGTTTGCGAATAAAACAAAAGCGTTAGCGCTGAAGCCTATTCGCCGTTTGCCATTCGCGTATCAAAGTTAACCGTTAACGGTTGCCAATATTCGTGTCGCGATATTCCCGACTCCCAATTAACTGTTGCACATATCAAATTACATATTAACATAGCTCTAATTAAGGAAATTCAACCAAAAATTAATCGTGCTGCGCGTGTGTATAAAATTTTGTTTCGTTTGCAATCGATTCTAAAGCTTGCCTTGCAAATTCAATACAATCAATTTATCGATATCCTTTTGTCACGTTTATCGCTGCCCTTGAGCAGGGTTGTTTAAGAGCAGAAGAGAGAGAGATTGAGAATCGTGTGTTTCGTTTGCAACGATTTTAAAGCTTGCCTTGTAAATTAAATCGAATCAATTTATCGATATCCTTTTGTCACGTTTATCGCTGCCCTTGAACAGGGTTGTTTAAGAGCAGAAGAGTGTGGGAGAGAGAGAGAGTGAGAATAAGAATGGGAGTGAGGCGCACACATAATGAAATCAGTTTTTCAATTGTGCCAAGTTAATGCGATTTGCTTCGCTTCGCTTTCAAGTGCCGCCGTGTGATGAGGACACTCAAGTTTAGTTTGTGTGTGTGTCTGTGTGTGTGTGACATGAATGTTGTGCACACTCGAGTTAATTGATTAGTTTGCCGGCAATAAGTCGAAACCCCTTCTTTTTAGTCCATTATTGTGCACTCACTCAAGTGCTCCAGGGCGTTGTCGCTGCAGATGTCGCTGTCGATGTGTCCCACCTATTTGACAATCTACAAGTTATAGAACTACAATAACTACCCGCTTATCTTTATGAGCGCAGTCACAACACCCGTGACTCTTTTAAAGTTTCCACAAAAAATCAAAATCTGATCCAACAAAAAAGTTCCCCAAATCGAAGGGAAAATTGACAAAAATTTATAATATAAGTGCAACGGCACTTGGTCAAAGTATTTTTGCAGATATCTGGAGATAAGTTTAGCCGACTACACGTAATTTTGCAAAAATATTCACTATCTATCAAGCAATCTGGTCAGATTAGATTACACAGTTTTCATTTCTGACATCTCTCTAATTGCTTTGCATTGAGTTCTTAAGCGATCCCAGAAGTATGCTGTTTATTTTATTTTGATCTCAAGTAAAAGTGAAATTCGGTTTGAGCTTGAAAGTGAGTTTTATCTGGCAGACTCGATTGAAACAGCTTTTATACACGCTCTAGTTAATTGTTTTTTTTAATTTGAACATTCGCATTTATTAGTTGCGGTTTAGGTGTGAGTTTTTTCTAAAGAAAGACAGACTATTTTGTATTTTAGGTTTATTTTAGTATAGATCCATATATACAGAAAGAAGAGTAAATATTGTATCTCATAACTTTTGAGAATAATTAGAACATATTAAAAAAATATTAAGAAATTTTTCCAAATATTTTGAATATTTGCAAATTAAAAAAAAAAAATAAATAAATAACAAAATACTTTTAATGAAAAACAGTGTAAGGAAAAAAACAAAGATTTCGATTAAAACAATATACAAGAATATTAAAACAATTTTTCAAAGTACCACGATTTTTATTATAAAAAAAAGATAACACAATAATTTGGACTTTTATACTTAAGCAGAATATTTTTATTGAAACCCCAATGTGAGGAATATTTAGCAATATTTAGTATTTTGACTTTTCTTCTTGAATAGATTAATTTAATGAGAAACCATGTAAGGAACAAATAAATAGCTAGGTTAATTTGATTTTTTTAAGGTTTTATAAAAACATTTTATACTAAAAATGTTCCTAATTCTATCTACTGCACTTAAAAGAGGAAAGATCAGAGCAGCATTGTAAACTAGAAAAATTTATCAAACTAGTGCAAAGATCTGACCTCATAGTAAACCAGATAAATATAAGAGACTATATATAAAGTATTTTCCCACTTTAAAATTTGTTAATCTATTGCGTTTTATGCGTCATAAAGTGAGGCCAACTTTTCGTATTCGCTTTTAAATAATTTGCAATTTTAAATCAATATTTCGCGGCAACTGCAAATGTAATTGCAGTGCAAGTCGTGAAAGAGAGAGAGGAAAGGGGAGGAGGGAGGGAGGGAGAGGGAAGCTAGGCCCGACTGAGTTTGGGAATTGGAGCTTAGTCATTGGAGAGCCGAGTGGGCAATTAGTCAGAGCTGAGCTGAGCTGAGTTGGGAGGCTGAGTAATGAAATTAGGCAAACAACAAAACAATAGCAGTGTCTGAAATTGCAGCGGCAAATAATGTGGCACAGACATGCAATGCCACTAGACTGCCAAATACCCCCCTTCCACACCTCACACACCCCCTTTTCTCTCCTGGTTACACGTCACTGCACAGGCGTGAAAAGTATCTCATCGCAGTCATCGTCGCTCGTTTTTCGGGTGCACGTGTACTTAGAGACAGTAGAGTGTTTGGTTGGGAATGCCGCAAGCTGCTGGCCGTGATTTCACATTGCCCCCGCGACGCGACGCATGCCACATGCCACATGCCACTTGAGGCGCCGCACAAGTAGGCAATGTGCTCAGTAGTCATGCCATTAGCAGCCCTCATTTCACACTCGAGCCGTCACTTGAAGTTGACTTGACCAGCCCCTGAGCTCTCCTCTGCTGGTGAGGCGCAACAATTTCCAGCTGCCGCGTGCCATAAATTTTATCGATTCGCGCGCATCCCTCCCTTCCTCCCTCAGCCCCCTGTACTCTACTCTGTGCTGGTGGTTGAACGCATCAAATAAATATATCCTTCCGCATTATGTTGCTCTCTCATCCGGCAACAGTCTTTTTTTTCATTCTTTCTGTTTTTTGCCCTTCGTCGCCGGCGCCTGCGGCTATGCAATGATTTTTGTACTGAACTGTGCAACCCTCTGCTGCCAAGCTGGCTGGCAACCCTGACAAGTCGCCGCTCTCTCTCGCTCTCTTGGGCTCTCTTTGCTGTGCTGAATGTGTGTGCGAGTTCGTGTTTGAAACACGAAGCGCATCCAGCACCCAAAAAAACCAAAACGTAAACGTAATGTAAAGCGTAGCTCGACGCACCCTAAGTCCCGGTTTCCCGGCCAGACAGCCAGAGTAGAGCGTAGTCCTTTGTATAGTGTCGAGTCGATAGTCGGTTGTAGTCAGTAGTCAGCAGCCAGTCGAGCAATCATCAGCAAGCAACAAAGTTCTCGTACGCAAAGCGCGCGCTCCGCTCCCGTTTTTTGCTCCTTAGTGTGTAGAGCCTAGGCCACATTTGTAGTAGTCGCTTTTTTGTAGTATACCTTTGGGCGCGGCAGCAGCAGTAAAAGCATCAGCAGCAGCCAGCAGCAGCGATAAACGCGACAACGAAGCGAAAGCAATATAACGCGCTCTAATCCTGATCTCTCTAACCAAGCTTAACACTTCACTTTATTTAAGACGACGAACAGACCACCAAAAAAAACGAAAAAAAAAAAGGATTTGCACACGCAAATCCCAAAATCGAATTAAAAGCAATATATATATAAATATATTTGAAGCGCCGCTTGTGCGTGCTTGTGTGTGTGTATTGATGTGTGCGTGTGTGTGATCTATATATAGAGAAGCTTGAGTGTAGAAAGCTGCAATTGTGATTTCATTTTTACCTGCAAAAAACAAAACGTGAACGCGAGGAGCACAAAACTAAACCCAAAAAAAACTCCCGCATCCGCATACACAACTTTGTGACCAAGCCAAGGCCAAATTTTATACACTTTACACCTTAAAAAACTTACAAAAAAAAACTAAAAAATACACAATGGGTTTGTGTGCGTCTAAGGATAAAAAGGAGAAAGTGATCGAAGGCGATGGCGGCGCCACAGCAACCGCAAATGGCGGCGCTGGCGGTGAGCCGAATGGCAGTGCGACAGCAGCAGCGGGAGGCGCCTCCGATGAGGCAGCTGCCCAAGGGTGTGTATACGAAATGGGGCTTGTCATAGGTCCTAGACAACCCACAAAAAAAAATAGCATTGTGTGGAGTGTGTGTATCCTAATGCTGACGTCAGACGGACCCCCCAAAAATAAAAAAAGAAAAACGAACTAAAGTTGCCATAAAAATATTATTGCCCTGGTCCTTTGACCGGGACCAAGTCCGGGACCGAGACTGAGACTTGGTTGTGCCCCGTGCCGGGTTTTTTTCGCGCATGTGCCGGGCAACAACGGGACAAGGGCGGGGCGCGGTGCTCTGTGTGTTCGCTGTGCGTATTCAGCGGCAGCCGGCAAAACTTTGCCACCACCACAACACCGAGACAGACAGTCCAGTAGTCAGCTCTAGAGAGAGAATCACCACCAATCGTCAAGTTTGATGGGGCGGTTTGCGTGCGAGATCCGAGCGCGAAATAAAACATTGCCTACTTTTGAGCGCACACACTTTTCACCCAAAAAAACTACAGTGCACGCTCCCTAAACAGTGAACCTGGTGTAGTTGCACACATCAAAATTATCATGTTACTGCGCATTTGTTTATATCTATTGTATGCTACGCATATGCTTGTTAAATCACACCTTAAAGTGCAGCAATGTGAACTGAAAAATGCACTGATTGAGCTTATGGAAAAGTAATAAGGAGAAGAATACTTGATTGCGCTTCAAATTAAGCAACAATGTAGCATAAATTGAAAAAGAAAAAAAAAGAATATTAAGATGAATCCCTATTACTATTATTATCACATTAGTTGCACAGTTTACTCTTTAAACCCTTCACTGTATGTAAAACCTATTCGATTTACCAAACTAACCCCAACCTTTTGCTCTCTTCTTTTACTACTATTTACAGCAAACAAGACACCATGGTTGATGCCGCTGTTCTCGCTAAACTGGAGGAGGGTTTCGCCAAGTTGGCTGCCTCCGACTCCAAGTCGCTGTTGAAGAAGTACCTGACCAAGGAGGTCTTCGACAACCTAAAGAACAAGGTGACCCCCACCTTCAAGTCGACCTTGTTGGATGTGATCCAGTCCGGTTTGGAGAACCACGACTCTGGCGTCGGCATCTATGCCCCCGACGCTGAGGCGTACACAGTGTTCGCCGATCTGTTCGATCCCATCATTGAGGACTACCATGGTGGCTTCAAGAAGACCGACAAGCATCCCGCATCCGATTTCGGTGATGTGAGCAGCTTCGGCAATGTCGATCCCACCAACGAGTATGTGATCTCGACTCGTGTCCGTTGCGGTCGCTCCATGCAGGGTTACCCCTTCAACCCCTGCTTGACCGAGGCCCAGTACAAGGAGATGGAATCGAAGGTTAGCAGCACTCTGTCTGGCCTCGAGGGCGAGCTCAAGGGCAAATTCTACCCATTGACCGGCATGGAGAAGGCCGTCCAGCAGCAGCTGATCGATGATCATTTCCTGTTCAAGGAGGGTGATCGTTTCCTGCAGGCCGCCAACGCTTGCCGTTACTGGCCATCGGGACGTGGCATCTACCACAACGACAACAAGACCTTCCTGGTCTGGTGCAATGAGGAGGATCATTTGCGTATCATCTCCATGCAGCAGGGTGGCGATTTGGGCGAGATCTACCGTCGTCTGACCACCGCCGTCAATGAGATCGAGAAGCGTGTGCCCTTCAGCCACGATGATCGTCTTGGCTTCTTGACCTTCTGCCCCACCAACTTGGGTACCACCATCCGTGCCTCCGTGCACATCAAGGTCCCCAAGCTGGCTTCGAACAAGGCCAAGCTCGAGGAGGTTGCCGCCAAGTACAACCTGCAGGTGCGCGGCACTCGTGGCGAGCACACCGAAGCCGAGGGCGGTGTCTATGACATCTCCAACAAGCGTCGCATGGGTCTCACCGAATACCAGGCCGTCAAGGAGATGTACGATGGCATCACCGAGCTGATCAAGCTCGAGAAGAGCCTGTAAATTCAACAACAGCAGCCAAACCCAACCAAACAATCATCAGTCAACTTCTTTCGGGAATCAGCAACGACATCCAATTGATTCCTGCCCCCTCTTTAAAGAAAGTTGGCGATAATCTTCAGCTCGGTTCGTCATGTCTAGATCTTTTTGGCGTTCCGAGTTGTGTTTGCTTTAGTTTGTAGTAGGATTAGTAGCGCTGCGGAGCGGCAAACTCGGTGGATTGTTCTGCTCGGGATTCGTTCTCTCAGTTTCTCGGATCTTCGGCTGGCGGCACTCGGCATTTGTCGTCTACTTTTTGAGAGTCGCGGCTAAACCCGAGCTGGAAGGACGCCATCTCACAGAACTTCCGCCACAACAACAACAACAACACCAAACTGCACACTACCAACCGCAAGAACAACAACAGAAACAACAATTGAAAACTATTTCACAAAAATATTTGCTTAAAAAACATAAAACAATGTAAAACATTTTTGGCATTTGTGTCAAGCAAAAAACAACCAACAAAAAAAATTTAAATATTTTTATTTTAAGTCTTAAGTTTATAAAAGAATTAAAATTATAAAAAAAATAAAAAAAAAAATACAAAAAATTGTATTGTATGTTATTTTAAGGGGGAAGAATGTTTACAGGACATACTTTAAAGAAAACTTTACTTCTATATGAAGTGTTTTATTTTTTTATAATCGATGAAATTCAAGAAATATAAAGGATGAAAATTTATGTATTTATGCGCGCAACAAATATTCAACTGATTTATTTTTCAAATTCTTTATACTTGGTAGAAGGAAATGTGTGTAACAGGCAGAAGGAGGCATCTCCGACCCTATAGAGTATATATAGCGTCAACAGCAGAGACATTTCCGTCTGTTCGTCCGTCCGTATAAACATAGATCTCAGAGACTATAACATATAGAGCTTTAATTTTCGAGAGGACTTTTTATGATTCCAGAAAATTTGGTTGCGATTAGAAATTAAGAAATTATTTTGTATGGGAAAACCACTTACTACTTGTCTTAATAGCTTTGGTTGGTATAAGAAGAACCATATCAATATACCAATTACAGCCTTTGGTATATTTTATGTTTTATTTACAGTAGCTTTCTTACTTTTATAATAAAAGAATTGTTAGACCCTTCACAAAAGACCCTTAAAGAAGAAAATTGAAAATAATATTAAGTTCGATTTTCATGAGTGCCAAGTTCAGGGTCGAGGTTTAGTAATGGATAAGGAGTGAAGGATGTGTGTTAATAGAGGCATTAAAATAATAAAATACTTTATGTCTATGCACCAAGAAGAGGGATACGATAAACCTTATAAATATTATTCTCCTTCAATACTTATAAATATTATTCTCCTTCAATACTTGAATTTGCATAGTTTCCTCAACTTCAATAATAAAAAGTCGAAGATTATTGCGAGGCGAACAACAACCTCCACAGAGTGTACTGATCATGTTTATTTCTGAGATAGGATGGGAATGAAAGCTCAGTTTAAACCAAATACAAATTTCAAAATTCCATAAATTTACGAATTTAAACAGAACAAAGCTGCTAAGAAATGGGAAATCATCTAATTGAAATGTGCTCTGAGATCACAATAATGATTAATGATAAGAATTCACATGGGTTAAGGGACCATTTAACACGATTTTCCATTTTGCAATACTTTTACTTGACTTGGATTTATTTCTTTTTGCCTGCACCACCTTTCTTATCCTTTTTATCACCACCTTTCTTGGCTTGCGGTTTTTTAGCAGCAACTTTTTTAGCTGCAGTTGCAGTTGCAGCTGCCTTAGCGGCAGCTTCCTTCGCTACAGTTTTCTTATCGTTAGCTTTCTTAGCTTCTGGTTTTTTAGCGGTACCCTTTTTATCGTCTGTTTTTTTTATCGCCCGGCTTTTTCTTAGGCGAACATTTATCCACTCTCTTGATTTTCTGCATTTCCTCGCCCTTCAGCACCATATTATCCTTGGCCGTCGCCTTCATAATCCTCTCCATATCCATTGCCGCCTGACACTCGGTCTCGATGATCGCCTTGATGCCGTTGTACATCTCCGTGATGATCTGATACTCGGTGACACCCATGCGACGCTTATTCGAGATGTCATAGATGCCATTGTCGGGTGACGAGTTTTCGCCCCGCGTCCCACGCACTTGGAGACTGTATTTTTCGGCCACATCGACAACGGTCGCCTCGGAGCTAATGCTGGGCAGCTTAATGTGCACGGAGGCTCGAATCGAGGTACCCAAATTCGTGGGACAAAAATTAATATGTCCCAGATGCGGATCGTGAGCGAATTTCATTTCATGGGCCAGCGACTCGACGCCAATTATCATGCGCTCATATACGCGACCCAAATCGCCGCCCTTCTCCATCGAAATGATGCGCACGTGATCCTCTTCATTGACCCACACAATAAACGTCTTCTGTCGATTCATGAATATGCCCCGACCCAGCGGCCAATAGCGGAAGGCCATTCCCTGCTCCAGGAACGGATCGTCCTCGCGGAACATGTAATGATCGGCGATCAGTTTTTCTTTTACCTTTTCTTTCATGTTGCAAACCGCAAAATATTTGCCCGAGAATTCGCCACAGAGCCGATCGAAGGCCCGACAGATCGTCGTCTGCAATTGGGCGTAATCGCAGTGCGTTAGCATCGGATTGAAGGGAAATCCGTCCAAGCTTCGGGCGCATCGTATACGGGTCGATAAAATGAATTTACGTTCCGGATCGAGATCGGGAAAATCGGAGCCATAGCCAAAGCAGCTGGCAGGATGTTTGTCACCCTGTTTAAAGCCATGATACTCTTCGATAATGGGATCGAAAAGTTTCGCAAATGTTTTATAGGACTCCGGATCGGCAGCATATATTCCTACATTCGAGTTGAAATTATACATGCCAGAGCGTACGCAATCCAATAGATTCGATTTGTACGTGGGCGTTGTCTTCACCTTCAGCTCATCGAAAAGATCGCGCGTTAAGTACTTGCGTAACAACGATGGCGAATCGGAATTGCATAAATTTATGAATCCTTCTTCCATTTCCTCCATGACGTCTTCTGGTATATCCGTCTTTTTGGCATAATAACGGATGGGCACTAGTCGCGGCAAAATGCCACGAAAACGCAAACGCAGGCACTGCATATTGAATTTAACTGCAATTTTGATTTCGAAAAAAGAAACAAAAATTATTTAATTTTTAATGTTAACGGCCAAACGAAACTAATAATCTATTTTCGACAGTCTGGCAACGCTGTCATATTGAGCTCAAGCAAATGGCTAACTAGACGACCAGACAAATGTCTATATGTGGAAAAATATTAATTTAAGCGGAAACAGGCAATATTAATTGTTTTTCATTTTACATTTTTAGAAAATAATAATTTATAACAAAAGTCTAAATACTGGTTGGAGAACACTCGGGACTCAAGTTGTTTAAAATGACGCGCCTTTGCTTTGAGAAATATACCAATATACCGCAAGAAGTGTAACCAAGGAGCAGTTATGGGCGCAACTGTATTTTGGTATATTTTAAGCATTTTGCTTGTGGTCATACTCCAAAACAGGTGTTGAATAAAACAGCTTTTTGCAAAGAAAGCTCTTTTTGTTAAGAACAGTCTTGATCTTGTTTTGGAGCACAGAGTTCAGCTAGTGAAATGGTGCAAATCTGGTTTATGGACACCGATCCGAGTGATCAGCGACTGGAGCATAAACGCAGCCCCGTTGAGTACTTGGAATTGGAGAATCTGTACAAGAAAACCGGCGTGGAGTACTTCAAGGTACATTTCATTGTTCCGCTTGCTAACGACCTTGACAAAGACGAGCTTATCTCTAACTTTTCCTTTCCATGCATAGATCAATGCTGATGACTATCTGAATGACAAGCAATTGAACGAGCTGCGTGCCACGCGTGGCTACACCTATGAGGATGAGGTATAGACAAAGGATTTTCATTTAAATATTTACCTGATTGGACTTCGCTTACAGATCACTTGCTCGGAGCAATGTTTGCCGGATTATGCGAACAAGCTGAAGGCTTTTTACACCGAGCACTTGCACACTGACGAGGAAATCCGCTTGATACTCGATGGCTCCGGCTACTTTGATGTGCGCGAGTAAGTATTCCAGTTCCCAATCCATCAATGGAAGTCGATTAATGGAAATATTCTTGGTAGTGGCGACGATAATTGGCTGCGCATTCAGGTGGTCAAAGGTGATATGATTATTATACCGTCGGGCATCTACCACCGTTTCACACTGGACACCAATGTGCGTAAATTCATACTGCAATTATAGTAAACTATTAATTTTTGGAACCTAATTTTGATTCACAGAACTTCATTCGAACCCGGCGTTATTTCATTGGTGAACCTGTTTGGGCTCCGCACAATCGTCCAGCTGATGATATGGACTGTCGTAAGGCCTATTTGCAGCATCTGGGTCAACTGACCAAGGCTTAAATATTGATTCGGCATTTATTTTTTTGTTAACGCTTGTTTTTCACTCCTAAACATATTGAAGATCAGTTTGTGGTCAATGTGACCATTTGCACTATATTCAAATTAACCAAAAATATACCGTACAACTTGTGTTGAATATTCCAAAAGTGCGCATATTTCCAATTGCAATTGACAATAATAATAAGGTAAAATTGTGTCTTTAAATAATTCACATTTATAAAATACAATTCAAATATAAGAAATATTTTTTCAAAAACGTAAATATTTTATTTAACCATTGTGTCTATGTTAATAACATTTTGCGATCTGCTACTAACAGAAAGTTAGATTGAATATTTAAATGCAAAAATATTTGTGTAATTTGAAAACAAAACAAAATATATTTTGTATGTAAATAGTTATTTAAATTAGAATTTAAAGCCTTATACTAAACCAATTTGAAATTAACATACAAATATGCTAATGTTCCAGTGTGTCCACATTCAAATATATAACATACAAAACAATTCCGCATAACATAAGTATTTTATGTTAAAATGCGATCTATCGATATTTTTACGGCCTTATTTGGCGCTAGTTATTTTCTGCCATAGTCATCGACGGTCATGCTGTAGCGATATTTTTGAAATGTATCAGCAACATTTACAAAAACAACATCGAGCGGGTTGGACGCGCTGAAAAACGTTAGCGGACAAAATCACCGTTTCACCGTTTAATTATTTTACAATTACGATTATTTGTTTACAAACAAACAACAAGCGGAGCATACAACAAGTAAAATAAAAAATGCTACACGCGAGTGCAACTACAGGTGTAATGCAATAAATTGCAACGGTTTCTTCGCTACTACGTTTCGTCGTCCGTTCCACGTCCGTGTGTATGTATGTGTATATGCCTTGAAGAAATATGCATGTGTGAGTGTCTAGAAGCTCTCTTCACAACAACATAATCGGGGAATAGTAAACAAATTATCTAGCAATTCATTTTGATACAAAAATCAAACAAACAAAACGTGCAATATAAATAACAACAAGAAAAGAAAACGCGAATAGTGTGCGCGTGCAAAAAAAAAACCAGCGAGAAAAAAGTAATTTGGAAAGCCGTAGAAGGCAACCCAGAAGCAGAAGCAAAAAAGCAGCGACGACGACGACGCAGCAGCAGCGTCAGCGACGCTAGCAGCGGCAGCGCGTTCTGTGCAAGTGTATTTGTGTTAAAAGGCACACGACGCGTGTACATAAGCAATTGTATATATACACACACCAACATACACACACATGTATAAGAAGTGGATGTGCAAGAAAATTAATTAAAATATAACAACAACAACAAATCAGTTGAAAAAAGTGAAATTTCTTATACAATTTTTGTGCACTTCTTAGTGTATGTGTGTGTGTGAGTGCGTACGTGTGGTTGTGTTAGTGCGAGTGTGAGTTTTGGAAAATTAGCATAAATTCCAAGAGGCTGGACGCCAACGCCAACACAGCAGCACCATAGCAGCAGCCACAACAACGACAACAACATCGACAAGCAGATTAACGGATTTTCTACTACTTTTTGCTTTCGGCGCGGTAAGTTAAAGACGAGAAGAAAAAAAACGTATCATAGACTTCCCATCATCATCAAGCATGCTGAAATTTTCATTACGTCGAAGAAAAATTCAATATGTACATATGCCTTGGCGAGCCAGCCAGGCAGCCAGTTGCCCCCCTCCTCTCCGCTCCACATCCCGCTTACCCAATCGCATCTGCTGCTTCCCCTATCCAATTTAACCTCAACCGGTCTGCGCTGCTGCGGCCGGCGTCTGCGTCGCGTGTGCATGTCGTTATATATATGTATGCGTGTGTATGTATGCGCGCGCGTGTGCATTTGTGTGTGTATGTATGTTGAGTTTTCGTACTAGTGTGCGCTTGTCACTCGGCTCGTTAAAAGAGCCTCTGCCGCTGTCGCTGTCGACGCCAACGTCGATGTCAGCGGCTTCTTCGCGCACATTATTTTGCAAGCTGTTGTTAGCGTAGACTTTTTTGTGCTTCTTTTCTATATTGACAATTTTTACAGCTTTTACCCGTGTTATTTTTTTTCTTTCTTTTAGATTGTCCGGTTAGGGGCGGCGTATTTTTTTTTATATTGTTGTTGTTAGGCAGCAGCAGCGTCGTCGCCGTCGTCGTCGTCTCAGTGACGCCATGCTTAGGCGCTTGCTTTTATTATCTGCTGCTGCTGCTGCTACTTTTTTTTTTGTACGTTTTCGTTGAGTTTGTCGTCGCTTGGCTACGTTTTTATGTTTTGGGCGACGGGGTTGCCGTTATCTATATACACACATTTGTGGTTGCCATATCTCAGGCTGATGTGGGCGTGTATGTGTAAGCGTGCTTGTTGGAGTTTGTGGCGATATTAAAGGAGGGGAAGGGGCTTATTGCGTGTATTGCCGTCATTATGAATGAAGTGCGCGGCGTTGTGGCTTTTGCCGCTGCTGCTTGATGCATATTAAATTGTGTTAATGAACTTTCTTACCTACATAGACTACTTTAAGAAATCTTTTGAATACTTCGCTAATTAGTTGTAGGCATTGCTTTTAACACTTGCAAATGTCATAAGTTTGCCTTTTACCACACTGGCACACACACACACACATGCAACTACACGCATATGCACTTGTTTCGGTCCCAACAACAACTTTACCTCACTCACTCACTCTCTCGGGTCTGCTGCCTTCACCCACCTTCTCCCCCTCCTCCCATTCCACATTCACATTCTAACTGTCGCTGTCTCGCTTTCGCATGCCGGGAAGCCAACGAACGCATTTTGCCAAAAGCACGAAAAGTTGCATGCTCCAAAATACGCACACACACAGACGCACACGCATACAAAATGCACCCATACATGCATAGCAAGCAAATTCACCTTGCTCGCTCTCTCGCACACTTTACTGGGCACTTGTTATGCTGCCTGCTCTCACACACACTAGCTCACGCATACTCGGCTGTCGTTAGTTTTAAACTTATTTTGGCGTTCTTTATGTGCTTGCATTCATTGCTCGCCGTCTCGTCTCGTCTCGATGACGACCCAGACCCGCATTTTCTAGTCGATGCCTTCTATGTGTGTGTGCGGTGTGTGTCTGTGTTTGTGTATCGGTATCGCTCACGCTCTGTATCAGCATGTGCGTGCACGTAAGTTTGTGTGTGTGTGTGCAGTGTTGGATATTGATGTGGTAGTGGTCGATGGGGGTAGGCAACCGAACTGTGTTGATGTTGCTGTTGTTGTTGTTGTTCATCGTTTTGTTTGTGCAAGTGGAGCAAGCAGCAGCCGCTGCGCACCTGTTTTTGGGACCTCACACACACACGCATACACCTCTCCAGTTTTTGAAGTTGAGCAGCAGGCAAAGATTTTTCTATTTAGGTTATCAAGTCGACGACTATTTCTTTTGACCCAACTTTTCTAGACATGCGTAAATAAATATAGAAACAGTAAGACCTGCCTTAATGGACACCTCTCTTGAGTGGACACTTTTATGACAGTAAAACATGCAAACATAAAATCGAAGTATCTTTTTAGACTGGACATTCCCTATAAATAAAGGGAATGTAAGACAATCTCAGCTTTTCCTTCTCTATTTTTATACAAATATGTGTATAACGAGTTCAGTTTGTTAAACGAACTATATGCAAGGGGTTCTTGCGAAGCCAGATAAGCTTATCAATTTCCCAGAGCAAATTATAAAAAAAAACACCAAGCAAATAAAAATTATCATTGCTTAGAATATTATAAACTCAGGGAAAAACAGCTATAATTAATCACTACATTTATTTATAGAACTAAAGCAGTTACTAACATAAAAATACATAGTTTTGTGCAAAATCTTAATGAAAACTACAATTTATTTTTCTTACTTTGCCGTTAAGAACTTACATATGTATAATATTTTTAGCCGAAAATTTGGAATGTCGAATCATGTCCAAAAATCTCCACTATGCACTTTTGCCATATTGCAATTGTTTTCTATTTCGTTGGCAAACGAATTGCTAAAATAACAGACACACATAGAAAACTATTTATGTATATACTCTGACACACACACACACACACACACATAGACGAAGTGGAGCTCTATGTATCAGAGACTTACAACTACAACAAAAGCAAGCAGCAAATGCAGTTTAAAGCGCAACTAAAACTAAACAGAGAGTTGGGCGAGTGGGTTGAGGGGGGCGAATACACACACACATACATACACGTACATAGAAGCCTATGTATGAGTGTGGTGGCATTTCTATGTGTGGCGAAGTGGATTTTATATCAAAAGTACAGTCGCTGAGTGCTTGTTGTTGTATTTCATAGTTGTTGCACATGTATGTATAGCATACACACACATACATATAAATTGCATGTTCATGCTTCAATAGTTGCATGCAGCACTTATGTACACATCCATCCATACATACATATTTATGCATATATCCATTTGTATGTGTATGTGTTTAGCCTAAGCCTAAGCTCTGCACCAAACATTGTGTGTTGACAACTAAAACAAAAGCCAAAGCGAATTGCAGTCGCAAAACAGCGCCAACAGCGATCCATTAAACGATTTCGATTTCAAGAGCGAACCAGCGACAAAGAGAGAGAGAGAGCAGCAGCAAGATTTAGTTTTTGCAACCGCTCTCTTCCATTTCCGTTGAGTGTTTGTGTGTGTCTGTTTGTGCTCCTCTCTCTCTTCACAGCTCGACAGCTTTGTAAAGTATCGACTTGACGCTTTATCGATAACAATGCGTCAAGTGCGCCGCTGTTATCTTAATGATGCTGCCCTATCGATTGTCGCGATCGCATGGGAGAGTCAGTGTTGGCAAACTACATGGCGAGATGCGGTGTCCAGTGCTGCCAAGTGGTTGACTTTATTAATCTCATCGCTTGCTGGTTGCTTTTTCTTCCTCTTTTTTTTTTACTTTTCTGTTTACTTGGCTTCACTTGGTCGCAAGGCGCAACTGCTGTGTGTGTGTGCAAGCGAGCCGGCATGTTAACTGTGGGTGGGCAAGGGGTGGTGGGTGTGGGTGGGTGGATAGCTCGTTTTGGCTGACTTGGTTGAAAAAATCGATTAAAAGACATGAGAAACTCGACAGCAGCAGCAGGCACAAAGAAGTCTGTCATAAACTTTAATTTTTTTGTTTTTCATATATAGTATATAGGTATATGATAAATAGGAATCCACGAAAATAGTCGAGAGTGTTGAAAATGAATATTGATTTTATTGCTGGGGCATTTTTCAAGAGTGCCCAGCTTATGTATCAAAAGTTTTTCGGCAACAACAGCAACAACAACAAGTAAAGCCAACTAAACCCAGTCGGCTGCTGCACTAGTTGCGAAGGGCACTAAAATGGGGTTGTGGAAGGGGGGGTTGGAGTATTGGGTGTTTGGTTGTTGGTCCCGGGGGTAGCTTCTGTTGCTGTTGTTGTTGGTGTTGTTGTTGTTTGTGTATTAGGTAGCGTTGCGGCGTTTTGTTGAAATGCAGACGTTTTGCATTGTTGTGTAGTGGGTGGCTCGGCTCTGTGGCTGTAAAGTGCCCCCGAAACACACGGCTACAAACATACGCACAACACAACAGCTAAAGCGAGATGGAGAGCAAGCGAGTAAGAGAGAGTGAGAGAGAGAGCTTCTGTCCAGGGTACAGCTGTGTACATGTGTACATAAAACTGCCATACAGTCGCATGCAAAAGCGGATACAGATAGAGATACATACATACACACACACACACACACACACATACACAGATAAATACGTATACATATAGAAAACAGCAACATGATGGCAAGTGGAAGGAGGGGATGAAAGGATGGGAGAAGGGGGCGAGGTCGCTTCCTTCCTCGTCGCATAGTTCAAGTATGCATATAATATCCGGGATTCGTCGGTGCCCGAAAACGAAGCAGCTGCAGCGCCAAAACGCCACTTGCGGGTGGTAGCAGCAACATTCAGTAGCATCCCGACCCGAGGCCTACAGCGGAGAGAGAGAACGAACGAGTTGTTGTTGTTGTTGTTGTTCTTGTTGCTGTTGCTGGTTGCAGGTGGTTTTTGAGGGGGTGTGGGTTTTATTTGGATGCCTGCTCCTATGCTTGAGTGGATGCTGTTGGGATGTGTGGGTGCTGAATGTGGAACTGGTTTGGTCGCCAGTCCCTTTTCTGCTTTTTGGAGTGGCACAAATGTGTCGCGAGTCGAGACAAGTGTAGTGGGTACTAGGTGGGTGGTGAGTGGGTGGTGACTGCCATAGGACTGCAATAGTTGCGTAATCTATGCGATGATATGCCACTGCTGCACGTATTTTACCCATTGTAGCTAGTCGCAGTACATTTGTATGTGCGATGGTCATAACGCTTGGTTGCCCGGTGTTAGTTCGATGGGTTGGATGGGTCACATCGTCATCCTCGTCGTCGTCGTCGCCCGGGTCGTGACACAGGCCAGACCTCGTATCGGGCCCTGGGCCTTATTTGTATAGTTGCTCTATGGTTGGCTTAGAAACCCAGCAGCAACAACAACAACTACAATGACAACTATGCCCAAAATGCAAATGTCGAATTGTAATTCGAACCCGAACACAACACTTCCCCTCTGCGCTGTCGTTCATCCCCCTCTTCACAATGCTGTTGCAGTTTCGATATAACTAACGACATATGTATTAGCTATCCTGGCTATGTAAAGACCTCCCTCCCTCGACGCCCCTCTTAATTTAACTGAATTGGAAGCCCTGTTAAAATCTCATTTGTTTAATAGCTGCCCTATATATTGCTGTTTAACAACATCTTTTATTTACTCGACTTCAGAGATTATATGTGCAAAATTTAATATACTATATAAAAAAACAACTTTTGTTCACAATAGATAGTAAAAATTCTAATTTTCAATCAACAAACTTCAAAATTGAGAAAGTTTGTGGGTTGTTTTGTTTTAATGGAAAAAACAACTCGTTATTTTTTTGTATTGACATTTAAATGAATTGTTAAATAAATATAAAATATCTATTTTTTAACACACTTTTTTATATGAAAATGAAATTTTTAAGTATTACAATTTATAGACAACTGAATTTTAATGATTAATAGAGCAATAAAATGATACTTCATGATATGAAAGACTTATTCGATTATTTAATGGAATATAAACTATCTGTGGAATATATATTTTTTGTTAACCGTATATGAAAAATAAGTCGTTATTTAATTTAAAATGAATTGTGATATAATTATATAATTTATATTTTATCTTTTAACTTTTTTACTTGAAATTTAATTTAATAAAGCATTACAATTTATAGACAACTGAATTTAGATAAAGTTATTAGTTTCGATTATTTAAAAATACAATTGAATAAAATCAAGATTAATACTAATGTCTGTGAAATAAATATTTTTTATTTATTGTTTACAGTTGATACTTTAAAGTGTACGAATATAATCTATGTACGTAAGCTACTAAAAATTTCTATTATGTTATCCTTATAAGCAAACTTTCATTAAAATTAAACCAAGTGCAACAATTTTTGTGTTTAATTATTTCTTTACTAGGTGCAATCACATAAGAAAAGTATTTAATCCTTAAATTTTAAAGGCACAATATGGAATATTTTAAATAAGCGTGAGTTAACTGGTTCCATTATAGTGTCTGTTCACTGTACTTGGTTGCTGCGGTGGGTTAGACTGAAAGCAGGAAATTAGTTTTAGCCACCGTTGTCGTGTTCAGAATTGCCAGCTTGGTTGGGCATTAATATTACGAAATTTTAATGAAACGGCCACACCAGGACAATTAGCGGTGCTCGAGGGAGAGGCTCAAAAGGTCAGCGGGGGCAACTCTACACAAATTCTAAATGCACGAAAGGGAGATGGAGAGAGAGAGCGAGCGTAATAGAGTGTAAGTGTGTGTGTGTGTGTGTGTGTACACATACATATATTCGACAAAAGCTGCGTATTAATTATGAAATAGCTTCGACTAACTACTCCGACAACTATGAATTGCAAACGCAACTGTACCTGCTGTTGAATGTTTTGGCATTGAATGCGGGTGGGCGGGGGCATGGCAGAGGGAGTTAGAAGGGGGTGGGTAGCGTGTCAGTGTGTGTAGGGTTAGCTATGTGTGAGTGAGCTTGGAACTTGGCTTCGATTTTGCGCGTTTGGCAATTATGTGGACATGTGTCTTGACACCGCCTATTATATATGCATATGCAGATGTATGCGTGTGTAGGTGTGTGTGTGTGTATATATCTCTATATACACACAACTGCAGGCAGGTGAAATGGCGCCTTCCTCCCTCACACATACATACAACAAGAGCTACCTTCCCGCCTCCCTTGCCTACGCCTGGCTGCAGAGTTTGCCTGCATAAAATATATTTCTAGATACACAATTTTTGTTAGGGCAGCAACAACAACCACAAGAACAACAGCATGAAGGAAAAAACCGTTACCCCAACATAAGCACAGCATTTGTAGGCTTGTGTGTGTGTGTGTAGCCCTTGAGTGGGCGACTGAGGCGTCCAGCGACAGCCGAAAGCTAAAGCAGCTTTAAAGGCAACTTTAAAATTTTCGCAGTGCACCTAAAGCACAAGTATATAAGCACACAAACACATACACCGCAAGCAGTGGAGCACTCATACATATGCAAACACACAACAACTGTATTATGTAGCTACTTATAATAAAAGTTTTGGCTGCGTTCTCCGTTCTCTTCTTCTCTGCGCTTCGAGTAACTTGTCGAAGCTTTTGCTTAACTTTTAGATGGTGCAGAGGGGGTGGGAGCAACGTCAAGTCCCACACAGCTGTCAAAAAGTAACAAACAAGCAAACAACAACAATGTTGTAGTTGTTGTTGCTGCTGTTGTTGCTGCTGTTGTTGAAGCGTTGCCACTTTGTCTCACATTGCATTTTGCTTGCCTGCTGTCTTTTGCTTATGTTTATAATTTAGCTGTTCATTTTTTTTCTTTTATTTCTCTATTTGTTTATATAGTTGAAATTTGTATTACTTTGAATGGCCACACATCAACACACACACTCACACACATAGTCGCTGTTATGTATAGGGCTTTGCTACTCACACACACGCTCTTCTTATTCTTGTGTAGCGCTCTTTCTCTCTCGCGCTCTCTTTCGCTCCGCTGTGTCTGCTAATTTATGCACGTTGCTCGATTTTGTGTTGTGTGTGTGCAAAAAACTTTTTTGATTGCCCATTTTATACTCAATTCAATAATTTATTTGTGACTGCTTATGTGTGTTTGAGTATGAGTGTGCGTGTGCTTGTGTTGTTCTCATTTTAAAGCGAGAAATTAAAATTTTACACCAACATTTTTTTCGGCATTGCAGCCGACTAGCCAAAGACAACAGCGAGCAGAGCAGCAGCAGAAGCAGCCACCACTGCTCAATTTCATTTAGTATTTTTTATGCCGTTTCTTAAAGGCTAAAAGGGTATTATGTGTGTTTATTTCTATAGGAAAATACTCAATCAGAAATAAACAACATACATTGTATAGAAAAAAATACATATGAAATGTCATTATTTATTTGTGTATTTAAATATATGAATATACAAAAAATATAATTAAGTGATAGAAAAATACCGACTAAGCGTTTTTATTAAACAACATATATTTTTGTCGGCATTATGTATTTAGTATGCTATATAAATAAAAAAAAAAGTCATTCAAATTTAATATAATATTGATAAATCGATTTCATTGATTCATAGCTCTGTTTGCTTTGTTTTTTGGGTATCTAAAAGTCGAGCACAAGCAACTGCAGCTTTCTCACTTGGTATGTTTTTTTCTCTTTTACTCTCTCTCGCTCGCTGTCTCTCTGTCTCTTCTATTCATACGTTTGCCTTTTTGCTTGAGGCAATTGACCGTTTAAATGAGTCGCTTGTTGTTGTTGTTGTTGGTGTTTTAGATGCTGTTGCTGTTGGCACGTTGAACATTTTTTTTTCTTATTTGGTTTTACATTTTTTGTTTTGCCTACACAGTTCATCTCGTTAGAGATGAACCCTTTTTTGTACCTTTTGACGGTGGATAGCCTCAGAGTTGCCACCTTACGCCGAAAGCGTAGACAAGTTTCAATGCAGTTCACAGAGTTGTGCATCTTCTTCTTTTCAGCTGCTGCTCTGATTACTTCCTTGTTTGTCTATGTGCACACATAAATACAGTTGTATGTATGTATTTGCTTATGTAACTGCGTCGCGGTTCGTTCGCCAGGGCAAAGAATGCGCAAGAAGTCAGACCCCAAACACCCATACATATGTACAAAAACATACATGAATGTGTATGTAATGTGTGTGGCCTTTTACATAAGCGAAAACTGCAAATCAAGCAAACGTTTGCATTGATCTTTGCGCTTTTTCTTTTTTGTAAATTTTCATGGTCGCTGCCCGCTGCTGACGTTGGCTAATTATGATTATAATTATTTAGCCAATGGCCAACTACAAATACAGCAGCAGCAACAACATGGACGACTGCAATGTCAATTTACTCAATACGCGAACTTCCATCTTCTGCTGTCAATTTCACGTAAAACAAAAGCAACAGCAGCAGCAAAGCAGCTTTGCCACTTTTGTTGTTGTTGTTTTCTTTTTGGCTTACCTTTTTTTTGTTACCTGTTTACTTTGGCATCTCTCTCGCACACAGTGAGGCCAAACTCTTCCCATTGTGTATAGAGCAGATACACACCAACACACACATACATATTCTCGAATACAAGCATGCATATAGTATGCTCACACACATACTAGTAGAAACGCACACAACTGTAAACACGCGCGCGCTGGTTACACGTCATTAAGTGCAAAATAAGAACAGCGCAACGTACAAAATAAAGTAGTGAGTGGCTGCTTCTTCTTCTTCATTTGCTTCGTCTGCTGTTGCTGCCGTTATTGTTGTTGTTGTCTTGCTCTTACATTGGGAACAGCAGTAGAAAGCGTTGCCTGCCTGTAGTCAATTACCCATTAGTTATTAAAATTGTGTGACGCGTTGTTCAACACTTAAATCGCATAATTCAAATAAATAAACTGTCGTAAATCTATGTGAAGTGATTCATATTGCGACTAGCGCCAAGCTGTGTGAACCATTAATATGTGTGCATGTAGATGTATATACATGTGTATGGGTATGTATTTCTCTATATGTGCTTCTATGTAAGTGTCGTCCGCTTATCAGCTGAAGCGCTAGAAAAAAATGTTTTCTCTTTTCGCTGTCATTTATTTTTATACGCCATGAATGTACGTACGTATGGATGTACATATATGTATGCATATGTATGTACATAAGGTATGTATATATGTATATGTAGTGTGTGGTCATGCAGTTAGTAGCAAAAAACGCATGTTAAGATATTATGATTGCATAGTTGAGTTGAGAGTATGCATTTATATACTACGTGTGTGTGTGTGTATGTGTATCGTGAGTTGGATTCAAGGCTATCTAAACTAAGCATAATGACTCTAAAACTATTTTGCCTCTAATTTATGCATAAAACATACGATGTTTATGTATGTACATAAGTATGTGTTTTATTAGCTGTAAATGAAATTGAAATCTTGCTTAGAATTGAATGAATTTCTGTTTTCTATTTTCTTACCTTTTTGGCACTTATCGAGCGGCAGTTTTATTTATAAATGTCAAATGTGTGCGTTTCACGTGTGTATGCATGTGTGTGTTACTCTGACAATGTGTATGTGTGTGTGTCGGCTAACTGGTTTTGTTATTCCTTTGCTTTTCGGCTGGGCGGCCGTGTCAGGGCAAAGCGACGTCGACGTCAACGTCGGCTGCGCTGCGTCGCTGCTTACCTTTTACGTGTTACTTTTTGGGGTTATTCTTAACAGAGCTCGGAGATCGTCTCATTTTCATGTAGCATTCAATTTGTAGCTGTTTTTTTACTTTTGCTGATTTTTTTCGTTTTGATGTTTTGCCAACAATAAAAGCTGAAATGAAAGGTAAAGCGCAGAGAGCCTAAAAATAGCCAAAAGCATAGCATCGATGACGGCGACGACGACGTCGGCAGCGACGCGTTGGTAATTTGCTTGATTAAGTGGAATTTTTCCACACACAAACGGACGCGCATAAAAAAATGTACTGAAATGCAACCGAAAAAAAATCATTAACAAAAGTTTGCAATGCCCAACACACATTCATACATATACATAAATGCTAATGAATGTGTGTGTGTGTTACCCTTCAGTGGAGATGATTGTCTCCACTGCACTAGTCGATCAACTAGTTACTTCGTAGACAGAGTTGTGTACAATTAGTACGCGAAATAAATAGATTTAACGCCTTGCCTGCCGATTATTTTTGTTGTTGCGTTTTTATGTGATTTTTTTCATTCATTTTTGCTGAATGTTGTTGTTAGTGGAGAAGACGGGCAGCAGGCAGGCAATACATGCAAACATAAACACAGACATACACACATACAGAGAAAGACGCACGGTTGGATAGACAAAAGCAGCGAGAAGAGCGCAGCACACACAACACTCTGAGTTTATGTACTAAAGTTGAACCCATGCCTGCCTGCTGTTGCCTATGTGTGAGTGAGAGCGTGAGAGTGTGAGTGAAATATGTGCGGGGCACTGTCTTATATACTTGTGCAATACATGCATATCTATCTCTGTGTGTGAGTGTATACAATAATAACAACAAGAGCAAAAGGCAAAAGACAACGACAAGAGCTTTACAAGCAACTGAGCTGCGCTTTTCTACATACATACATACATATGTACATGTGTATGTATTGGTGTATTAAGCAAATATGGAAATTGTCATTGCAAAATTGTGAAATTTGGTCGTCATAGGAATGATGATGAATTGCATCACAAATGCAAATAGTGTAGATATATAAACATTTATATACATTTATAGTTATGCACAAAAGTTTTTAGCTTTATGCTAAAAGTTAACTTTCAAGTTTAAACTATGCATTATCATCGGCATCTCATCGTCATAATTTTGTTCATTTCTAAGAAAAAAAAAAGCAGCAACACAATTAAAACCAGTTTGAAAGTTATTGCTCTTGTTGCTGTTATGTACATAAATACATACTTAGTTTTCTACATACATACATTTCTAGATACATGCGGTTCGGCTGGTCACGCTGCACCTTGCCTAAACAGTTGTAAATTTTGTAGGCTCAGCTTCCCGTCTTTCCAATATGCCGCCTCTCCCACTTCCTCCAACTACATCTCTTCCCTTGCTCCTCTCTTTCCCCCACACACAGTCACTTGCCAATTACTCAGCGCTGCCATAAAAGACAGTGCAAATATGTCCAGTGCGATAAGCAGGCGGCAGCAGCGCAGCGTCAAATCCGTAAACACAACAACAAAACCACGTCACACATTTCTAGTGGTTGGAGAGAGACAGCGACAGGCGCGCTGCTTCAGCTGCGAAGCTGGCAGAGGCCAACGACTGCGACGCTTTTTCGTTTGTAGTGCGCGCAATTAATTTGTATTAAGTTGTCGTCGTTATTGTTGTTGTACGTAACCCATTTTCTAGAAATTTATTTATATACTACTTACATGTGGTACATGTGTGCGTAAATAATTTATTTTGTGTTGCAATTTCCCCAAAGCGCTTATCCTTATCGGTGCTATTAATAAACAAGCATACTTATGTACAAACACACACACACACACATACGGTTGTCAAGTAAGTGGTGAGATTTGTATTAGCTCACTTACATATGCATATTGTATAATATATGTACATAATAGATAAGAATAACTGTATTAATGGATCAAAATGACTTAACACTTTTACGCTCATTAAATGCAAATTTACAAACACACATACTTACCAACACCAGGTAATGCTTACATAGTCAATAATGACGCTTTGTAAATTAGTCAAGGAGTTGCCACTACGTTGAAATGTGGTCTCGCTATTTACGTTGTTATTGCTTGGTTTTAGCAGCTGCTGACGTCACTAATAAATTTCAACAGTCGAAAAGGCGCAGCTTAGATTTATGCGCCACTGCATTTTGCAGCCGCCCACTTGACAAACCCCACCACAGACCAACCGCCACCCCCTACCACCACCCCTCAAGTTGGCATCCCAGACCGTACTCCTACCCCAACCCACCATTGGGGACGTTGTTGTTGTTGTTGTTGGTGATGGTGAGTTAATACATATGTACAAATGGCCCATGTACAAGTCGGTCGCTCTCTCTCTCGCACGCGCTCTCAGCAACAGCAGCCCACCGCTTTGCTGCTGCTCTTGCTCCTCTCTTCTTCCGCTCCGTTCGGTTTTGTGCTGTGTGTTGCTTTATGTACATACAATGGCAGGCCATAAGATATGCGCATTTCTTATACAAGTACATATGTATACGTATGTATGTACATGTACATGTGTATGTGCCTATTTATGTATGTGCGTGTGTATGTATTGCATATTTGTTTATTTATTTATTTGTCAGTTTTGTGTGCGAAGCTGCGACTTGTTTTGATAATTTTTTCATTTTATTGAAATGAATTGAATTATTTTGCGCATATCGCAAATTAAGGCAATTGCAGTTGCCCTTCTTCGATTAAGCTGTGAAGTTGGTGTGGTGTGGTGTAGAGATGGGGGGATGGGGATTCATTTGACTAATATGCAAATCTGTAGGTAAATCTTTTAACGAGAGTTGGGCGTAGTTAAGCAAGGTGTTCGCTAGATGTCGCTTCGATTTGTGGGCGCGAATGTGGATGGGGTAGGGGGGCAGTTTGGGGTGGCCAGACAGTTTTCTGTATATCTCCCTTCACCCCCCTTTCCATACTTGACTCCCATCGCAGCCCAACTCGGTCGCCGTCTCTCACCCGCCGCCTCACTCACTCTCTCTCTTAGTTGCTGTTTGGCTTTGGGACTCGCGTGTGTGTGCGAAGCGCGCTCTCTCTTCTGTCTTGCTCTCTCTCTCGACATCGGCTGCTGGCGTTGTTGCTGTTGTTGCTTTTGCTGCTCACCGCAGCCGCACTCAAACACATTTTGCTTGTTGGTTGCTCTTCGCTTTTGTTTGTGTTGTTGTTGTTGGTGCTGCTGCTGCTGCTCGCTGCGCTATGTACACAACTGTACTTTTGATTTAACCTTATTTCTTTTGCTTTTATTTTTTGCGTTTGTTTATGTGACTGTCTGTGTGTGTGTGTGTCGCTGTTGTTGCTTGCTCGCTAGATGTTGGTGTTGTTATCGCTTGTGATGATGACTCTTCTAATAGTACTTAACGAGTCCGTCGCGACTCCCTCGGCTGACCTCCAGGTCGCCAGCAGGGCAGCGCTTATCAGTTATCGGCTCGCCTCCTTAGCACTCCTTTCCTCACATTCTAATGGATGCCTGATGTCAGGTGGCAACGACCGTTGTACCTAAACTTGAACTTGCTGCTGAACATGTATTAAACACACACTCACACATATGCAAAACATATGCACATGCCTAACTATTTATGTATGTATGTGCGTGTACTGCATTAACATCAGTCCCCCATTGACATACATACACACACACACACACACACAAAGCTTTAAGCGCTAATTGAAACACATTTAGCGCGCTATTAAACACAATTATAGCCATCCGAATGTCAGTAAGGTATAAAAAAAACAGAAAGCAAATCTGTAAAAAATCGATACACAAGTTGTCGTTTTTTTGTTGCACTGGGGTTGCCAGAGGGGCAAACAAAACAGCAACAGGGAAAGTGTATACAAAACAAAACAAAGCCGGCATTTTATTTATTTAAACATTATTATTATTATTAATATGAAAGCAGCTGTAAAAAGTTGAAAATGTGTGTGTCCGATTTGCTTTAAATGAGAAACAAAATGCGGACAATAATCATTAAAACAGACACACTGGCAGTCGCCTCATACATAGACATTATCTTAGATATTCTCACGCTTACCCAATGCGACCGCACAGTGGGACTAAAGCATGCGAAAATAATCTAATAAATCGCAAGCTAATCTAATTATAGATCATATTACGGCTTATTGATTACGTTGTGAATCACAAATGCGGGCTTTGTGTTGCATAATTTTGTTAATCAATTGAAATGCCTGTTGCATTCTTTGCACAGCTGCGTTCCACGGTGCAACCAAGCACACGGCTGTGTGACAGTGTGTGTGTGTTCGTCGCTCTCAAGCAGCCAGCAATCTGATGACGACATAAGTGCGGAAAGTAACGAGACATTGCCGACAGCTGCTTTGCAAGGGGGAACCAAACGAGCGAGAGCGAGTGAGCGCGCTATATATGCACGTGTGTGTGTGCATGTGTGTGTGGTTGCCAACTTTCAAAGCGAGTTAATTTATAGCACGTTGGGGACGTCGTTGTTAGCCAAACAACAACAACACCAACAACAATACACAACTTACATACACATGCATAAAGCAAGCATAGTTTTGCTCGCGTTTGAATAATTATGCTATTCTTTGCTATGCTCTGTTTTTCTTCAAATAATTATTGTAAGCTCAGCTCAGCTCAGCTGAGAGTTGAAGCGTTGCCACCCGTCGCAAAAAGCTGGCAACTTTTCTATGTGTGTGTGTGCTTGTGCGGCTGCATTTATTTCATTTTAATTGGACTGTTATCGTTTGAGTTGTTACCGCTTTATTTTTTTTATTGGTTTGCTTTCAATGTGTGACAAAGAGACAGGTGCACTCTGCTTCTTCTTGTTGTTGTCTTAATTGCACATTCAGGCAAACATCTACACATTTATGTGTATGTATGTGCAGTGCAGTTGTTGAAAAGTTTATTCACCTCTCGCTCTCACGTGTTTCATGCTTGTGTGTGTGTGAGCGCCGTGATTTGAGTCTTTGCTAGTTCTGCAGCTACTAAACATTTACCGATTTGCATGTCTTCTCCTTTTCCCTCAGGCCCCCCCTCATACGTCCACCTGCTCAATCGCTGGCCACTTTGTTTTCATGTAAATTTTCTCGTTGCTCCGCTCCGCTTTTGTATGCGAAAATTTGATAAAACGAAAACGTGACTTGCTTATGGAAGCAGTTTCGTTTCGTTCCATTCCATTCCATGCTAATGCTGTGGCGCTTGGCGCATGCAAACACACACACATACAAATATTTGACTAGCTGTCTCTGTGTGTGTGTGTGTATCTGCGATCAAATCTCAACTGGCTTTGTGATTTAGTGCAGCTTTCCTTTTGTCGCTTCGCTCTTCTCTTTTTTTTTTTTTGTCTGCCGCCACACAACACAAGAGCACAAAAAGCAACGGCGTCTTGAGGCTATCAGTTGACTCAACAAGGTCGTCTCGTTTAAATGAATTGAAATCAGGATATCTTTATGATTTCCTTACACCCAGCAAATATAGTATATCTGGTAAAGGGAGCAAACAAATCGTTAAATCATTAAGGGTTAGACGCACAGTGAAAACAACAGCAACAAAAACAAAAAAAAAACCGAGAAATAAAAAGAAAAACACCAACAAACGGAAACGGGAGCGCTGCGTTGTTTAGCAACCCTTAAACGTCGGTAAAGTGTCCATTGCCGTACAGTAATCCTTCGCTAAGGTAAACTTCATAAAAAATACCAGTGTCGATAAAGTTTAATATTTGTATTTTGTTAGTTTCGTAAATAAGTTTTTTCATTATGGCATATAATATTATAATCAATACTCTAATAGGGTCTAATTGATAGTATAAAACTTTTCGAGCTAAAATTAGATTTCATTCTTTGTCCCAAAATTATAGAAAGTGCTAATTAGCTTAGTTTGCTTGTTTATTGAAGTCAACCGTTTTTCGGATTGTTAAACTTCAAGCTTACAAATCAAAATATACATAAAATAAGATTTGAAATTCACAAATCATAATACAATAAGTATAACATTTATTAATATAACAGTTTGGAATTTTAACTTTGAATAGGAATTCAAGATTTCTTAGTGGGAAAAAATACAAATTAAGTTTAGGCAAAGTATGAAAGTTATTTCTAGAAATGTGCTAATTAATACAATTATTAAATTACATAAATAAATATTTGCTGGGTATCTGTTGGTAAACAGTTTACATTTGAATCTTCTCAACACTTTTAAAAAAATTTAGGTAACTCCATTTCTATTTCATATACATAGATTTCATTTTTGTTTTTATTCTTTTCTACTAATATTATAAATTTTTTTTTTTTTTTAAGAAGGTAAATTTCGTTTGTTACAATTTGAGTAAAATACAAAAATATTGAACAAGTAATTTATATTCCACTATAATAAAAATCGTAGATTCATTTTTAGTTTAATGCTATAAGCTAGAGCTCATTCATCATGGGATTAGTCGGTGATTTTAATTATAATACTTTCCTCTCTTTCCTCACTTTCCTCTGACAATAGCATGCTGATTATTTCGAAATCTGATTAAAAAAGATTGTATGTCTCCCCTTACAATCTCTTATATTTTATTGAAATCTGAAACTCAATCTATACATTTTTATAATCCATATTTTTAATATATTATAATATAATATATTATATCGCCAATATTTCATTCAAATCTAAAACGGATGGCCTATATATTTTCATATTCAATATTTATAATATAATATATTATATCTCTAATATTTAAATGAAATCTAATGTACAATATATTTTTATGAACAATATTATAATATATTTTATTATTTCATCTGAAACTATTTATATTATATCTCTAATATGTTATTAAAATCTGAAATTGATAATCTATATATTTGCATATCCCATATATATAATATATTATCGGTAATACTTCATTGAAATCTGAAACAGATAATCTATATAGTTTTATATACACTGTTTATAATATATTTATGTTCTTCTTTATCTTACAGTTGAATCAAGATAAGTAATCACGACGACGCGACGCGCGAAAATGGCCAAAATGGAGGTCGACGATGTGGTCGACTTGAGTCTGAGTTCTGGGCGAGATCCGGCGTTGACCATAACGCCAACGACGGCGCTCAGCAATCGCGATCTGCGTGCGCTCACTGCAAATAATACGGGTCTGACCATAACGCCTGCTCCGCCTCCTTCTTCCTCTTCGCCTTCTCAGACGGCAGCCAGCAGCACAGCTTCCACCACAACAGCGGGCAATGGCAGCAGCAACAATAACAACAGCAACACTAACAGTAGTAGCAACAGCAGCAACAACAACAACACAGCCAACAGCAACACAAACAGCACAAATAGCAGCAGCAACAACAACAACACAGAAGGAACGTTAGCGGGCGCTGCGGCAGCAGGCAACGGCGGCAGCGGCAGCGGCGGCGGCAGCGCCCAGGATGAGAATAAAGTACAACGTCGCGTGCTGCGTCCACGCACCGAACCCAAATCGTATGCCGAGGCACCCGATATTGTGCTGCTGCCGGCGCGAACAAATGGACGACAGCAGAATGGCAACATTGATTCGGAGACGGACGACGAGGAGATGCCGCCCTATGTGCCCATCAAGGAGCTGACGCATGCCGAGCTCAAGGAGCGTGAGAAGAGTTTGCGTAAGCTGCGACAGGATTTGCGCAACGAGGAGACCAAATTGATGCTGCTGAAGAAACTGAAGCAATCGCAGCAGGTGATGAAGGAGAATCTGGTGGTCACGCCCACCAGCGTATCGCCCAATAATCCATTGGCCGCTATACCCAGCGCACTCACTGCCAAGGGGTCGCTTAGTGTGACGCCGACGTCGGCAATGCCGCTGCCCGCACACAGCAAAGGACGCAGCAGCTTGGGTGGCAGCGCAGCAGCCGTTAGCATTAGGTGAGTATCGATAACGATAGCGAGCGATAGCAGTGCGAGAGAAAGCGAAAGAACGATAGCAAGTGTGACCGTTGCAAAAAATACTATGCAGTATAATTTGCATCATTCAATGGGAAACTTGTGAAGAGACCAATTGGAAATTTATTTTTTGAGTGAAACAGAAATGATAAAAAAGTGGGTTTTAATAAATTAGTTACATTAATAATTAATGATTAAATAAATGAGATATATAAATTGAATAGTTCATAGATATATGTATGTGGTTTTTTATATATAGTAAAATTATTATTGAAAGAACTGGGATAAAAATTCAAATGTTGGCCCATAAATTAAATTCATTTGCTCAAAATATACTTTGTGTATATTAATTCAAGAGATCATTAAAATAAATTAGGCGGAAAACATAAATGCATGTTAATTGTAAGACTTAATAAATATATGATTGCTAGTTCTATTCTTAGTGCGTGATTTTTAATAGAAGAAAATAACTCACTACACATAATTATTTAACTGAAGAAAAGGATTTAATATGTATCAAGAATTAACCACCACTACAAAATATAGATGTTATGTTCAATACAAATTTTTGTCTGTTATCCAATTAAAAAAATGACCTGCTATCGATAGCGATAACATTTGAACGATAATCATTAACATTTTAATTAAATTTTCCAGCGCCACAAACAGTCGCAGCATCAGCTCAGCGGCCGTTGCAGCCGCTGCGGCAGCTTTGTCCGCTGGATCGCAACGCAACAGCGGCGGTGGCAACAACAACAGCCACAACCACAGCATGAACAACAGCAACTCGATACTCCCGCCACCTAGATCATCGCTCACAGCGGGCACCACGCTGGCATCCGGCACCACAATAACGCCTGCCACAAACAGCTCGCATCGATCGAGCGTGCTGCCACCGCGCACCAATCTGCCGAATCTCACGATAACGCCATCGGTGACCATAACGCCGACATCGGCGCCGCCTTCCAGCAGCCTGAAAGCACGCAATGTGAGTTATTGTAATGTCATCGTTGCCGTAAGCGCCGAGTTTTTCTATGCCACTTCTTTTGTTTGACTATAACTATATAAATATGTGTATATGCCAGCAATAATTAACAAACGATATCCTAGCACTTGCATCCCAAAAAACACACACAACAACACAAAACATAAACAGACAAAACACATTTTGTGCTGATTACAAATATTCCGTTTATCAAAATTATTACAAAACTCACGCTTACCAACACTAGACACTTGATACTGCAATTCGATAACAATTAGCACATGCGTTTTGCAACACTCCACAAAAAAACACACAACACAACTGTCAAATCTCTCAGCTTTTGTCGTGCCAACTTTTTTTGAATCACAATTTTATTTAATTTTTTCGAGTAGGCTTCAAGACACAATTATAGAAATTTATTTGAATTAAATGCAAAACGACAACCGCTGGCAAGCTAAAGAAATAAAGAAAGAAAAAGAGAGAGAGTGAGAAAAGGAGTTTTGTTAGAATTTGCCTAAAAACGCTTTACTAATTTGTTCATCCAATTCTTATACGAAAAATTAAAATCGAAAAATACGAAAAATATATTGTGAAACATGCAGCCTAATATTTCGGATAATTCGAAGGTACCTGGGACCATTAGCAATTCTGTTTCCATAACGCCGGCGCCCCCGCTATCGCAATCGCATCAGAATCAACTCAACGATCTAAAGGTTAGTTACTTTAATTGAATTTTCATTTGCAAATTTAATCAAATATTTCGTGACTGTTGCAGAATGATCGCTCGACGCCACGGGAAGAGGCGCAGACGCCGGCACAGCGTCAAGCAGCTGCGAAAATGGCACTGCGCAAGCAGCTGGAAAAGACTTTGCTACAGGTTGATGCAGTGCATCTATTAATCACTCTCAATGATCCAACTAATCGTGTATGTTCTGTAGATACCGCCACCAAAGCCGCCACCACCAGAGATGCACTTTATACCGAATCCCAGCAACACAGACTTTGTCTATCTGCTTGGCCTGGAGACCGTTGTCGACTATCTGACGGTGAACAAGAAGGCCAATGCTGTGGCAGCACCATTCCGTTGTGCCCAGTGTAAGATTGACTTTACGCCCGTATGGAAGTGGGAGAAGCAGAGTAAGTACATGAAATACTCAATTGCAGATCACATTTAATAGTTACTCTCTTTCTTAATGCAGCCAACAAGGAAGCCAAGGTTATTTGCGAACAGTGCGTCACCTCGAATGTGAAGAAGGCTCTGAAGGCCGAGCACACCAATCGACTGAAGCAGGCGTTCGTCAAGGCGCTGCAGCAGGAGCAGGAGATCGAACAACGTCTCGCCAGCCAGAGCAGTCCATCGCCCGTGGAAGCGCATGCCGTTCTCAACAGCAGCAACAGCAATGCCAGCAGTGTGGCTGCCTTGAATGCCTCCAATGTCTCTGCATCGCATCAGCATCAGCAGGCGCTGCAGCGTGAACGCGAACGTGAACAGCGCGAACAGTTGCAGGCATCGCATGCATCGGCGGCGGCTGCGTTGGTTAATTTACCGCCATCGGTGACGGTGATACCAACGAAATGCCAGACACCAACGCCAGCAACACCGCGTCCAACGCCGCCGCCACCGTCGCAAACACCAGCACAAAGTCAACCCACACCGCCGCCATCGTCTGCGTCGTCATCGTCCTCATCCGCTGCCGCTGCGGCCGCCGCCGTTGCCAACTCACAGCGCTCGTCGCGAGCAGCGGCCACAGCTGCAGCGGCAGCCATTGCTGCTCAGCAGGCGGGCATCCTCAGTCCCGGGCCGGTGCCAACGGCAGCGCATCATCACGAGCCAACCACATCGTCGGCAGCGCGTTCTTCGCGTGCCGAACGCGATCATCATCATCACCAGCAACAGCAGCAGCAGCAACAACAGCAGCAGCAACAGCGAGAGCAACAACGCGAGCAGCAGCAACAACAGGCGCAAAACTATGACAAGTACTCAGCTGCCACATTGGCGGCGGCAGCGCATCTGAGCGCTTTGGGCGGCATGGGCGGTCTGAATATCAATAATCTGGCCAGTTTGGGCAATCTCAGTCAGCTGGGCAATCTGGCGGCACTCAGTGGTCTCGGCAACTTTGGCGGCGCCTCGACGGCAGCCAGCAACTCGGCCGCAGCCGCTGCAGCGGCCATGGGAAATGCCTCGCCAGCGGCCACAGCGGCAGCTATGCAAGCCTTCCAGCAGCAGCTCTTCCGAGGTAAGAGTTTTTATCTGAACTTCAATCGAATTGTATTTAATTTGTCTTCATTTATTGCAGCACTTGGCCAGGGTTTGGGTGGCAATCCGCAGCACATGATGCAGTTTGCGCCGCTGCTTTACTCCTATCAAATGGCCATGGCGCAGGCGGCCCAAGTAGCAGGTGAGTTGTGCACATTAGTTAAGGGGTAAACACCACTGTAGAATATTAAAAAAATCAGATTTATACCCGCTACCCGTTAGGGTAGAAGGGTATTATAACTTTATGCCGGCAGGAAATGTATGTATAGGCATAAGGAGGCATGTATGTAAGAGGCATAAGGAGGCATCTCCGACCCTATATATATATATATGTGTAAATTTATTCTTGATCAGCGTCAACAGCCGAGACGATCTAGCCATGTCCATCTGTCGTGTCTGTACGGCTGTCAACACCAAGATCTCAAAGACTATAAGAGATAGAGCTATAATTTTTTTTAGACAGCACTTGATATGTTTGCACGCAGATCAAGTTCGTTTCAAAATGTTGCCACGCCCACTTTCGCCCCTTCAAATTGACAAAAATCGAATAACAAGCATAATTTTAAAGCTAAGGGTCGAATTTTGGCATATACAATAATAACTAGTATTTGTGATATACCATTCGGTATATTTATTGACATTTTTATGTATGTTATTTTGGTATATTTTGAGAAAAATACAGTAATATTTAGATTTTATTCAAAATAGGTAGCAAGTATTTCACAATCGAGCACACTCGACTCTAGCTCTTTTACTTTTTTATAAATTGAACGATTTTTAGTAAAATTTTGACCTCTATGTTCAAACATTCACTAAGACGACAGAAAAGGCATTTTCAAAAATTCCTACGACATTCTCTAGGAACATTGATCTAGATGAAGAGGTTTTATTTTCATTTAGATCAGGAGGTTTTATTTCACCGCCCAGTCTCAGTTGTTTTTTTATGAACGGATTTCTTTGAACTTTTAACAACACATCGAAATTGAATTTGTTTACCCTTTTCCTTCTGGTCTAAAAAAAATCGCAAAGAAGCGCTTCAAACTAGAGGTGGAGAACTATCGATAGTAAATTTTGAGCCATCGATTGTGTCGCTTCGATTGTTCTCCACCTTTACTTCAAGCACAGTGGTGTTATCCCCTTAAGCAACTGCAAAAAAACTTCAATACTAAATCCGATTCTATTTCCATTTCGGCAGCTTTTAACAACAATAACAAGAAGAGCAGCTCCGCATCGAGTTCGTCGAAGAGCAGCAACAATGCCACCAGCTTGGCGGACATTCAACGGGCCGCCGAATTGCAGCGTCAATATCTGCTCGAGATGATTCCGCCACAGCAGCCAAGCGGACCCAGTGGAAGTCGCCAGAACAACTGGAAGGCCTAAAGAAATAAATATGCATTGATTGATTGGATGAAAAAACAAAAAAACAAACAAACAAGCAGCAGCAACCACAACAACAACAACAATAACAACTAACTAACTTTATGATTTTCTTGATTAGGTAATTTTATAATTTACGCAAGCGAAAAACATAATTGTACACGTAAAGCAAACAAAAAAAAAAGATTAATCTATTTGTAAACAATAATTATTACATAATTAATTATATATAATTATACACGAAAACAAAACTTAAAAAAAAAAAACAAGAAAAAACAAAATGCAAGCATCGTCAACGTAATTGTTAGTAGTTTCTTTTTGTTAATAATACTTGTCGTGTGTTTCTCTCTCTTATTTTACCAACAACAAAAAACAAGAAGAACAACAGCAACAATTAATTGATTAATTCATTAACAATAGCAATTCACGAATGCAAAACATTTTTAAGCTCCTATAGTAATTGAAATATATGATACGAATAACAATTAATGATTGTAGCCTGTAAGGAGAGATAGACCCATTTTTAGGGCCCAATTTGTCCCCCCTCGTCCCCAGCCCCCCCTAGCCCCCACACAACTGAGTTATTCGGGGATGTACAAGTTTAATTTGTAGCACACACACACGTACACATACACAAAACATATACATAATACTATACATATATAAATATATATTTTGTAATCAATTTTAAAATTACGCATAGTTTTTAGTTGTAAACAAATTTGTTAGGGCTATAAAATAAATTGCAGCAACAATTGCACAATACTTTTTTTTATTTTGATCAGGCTATACATACATACATATATAATATACACACACACATAAAACCTTTTACTAGACTCAATTAACCATAATTCCCAGCCCCAAGATAGAACTGTTATTTAGTTGATCATTAGACTCGTTAATGCTCCCATTTAATGTGAAACCGCACATCGAACATCTATGCTTAACTTTTCAATTATTGTACATAAAAAACATAACACAACATTTACATACGATCCATAATTATCCGAAATTATTCCACACACATACAGTTTTTGCCTTTTGATGTGAGTTTAGAAAGAGTGGGGAAGATGATATATTGAAATATTGAAAGAAAAAAAAGCGTAATCTTGACTGATCATTAGCGTATTTTATATACTAGTAACTTCAAGCAAATGCGACAGCTTGCATGATTATAATTAGATATTGAGACATGTATGTGGTACTTTATTCGGCACACATTCAGAAATAAAAACAAAACAAAACATATATGAGAAAATATGCAAAAAGGGAACAGGAACAGGTATTTGTAGGAACGGAACAAAAGGAAAAGGAAGGAAGGAAGGTTACATTCAGGCGAATCATTCGGAACACAAACCAAATTCATTTTGGGCATGCGAAATCAAATTGTGATCAAAATAAAAACGTAAAAAACAAAACAAAATTCAAAACAAAAAAGAAAAAACCTTAAAGCTAAAGAAAAATAAGTGAAATCCATAATTATTTTTAGCCAACTAAGTTTAAAATGCATTGTAATTCAAATTCAAAATAATAACAGTCGATAATTATACAAAAACAAAAAGCAAAAAAAAAAACAAACAACAGCAGCATTCACAGCATACAATGGCGTTCGTTTCAGTGTGTATGTGTTTGAAATTCTATGCTAAATATAAAAACAGTATAATGAATATGCATATAAAAACGTTTTTAAACCGAAAAAAATAAATGCTGGCATTTTTCATTCAATATTTGAATTTACGGGCGCCCGCCACAAGCAAAGCGAACTTCTTATCGATATCACCAGTGGAGTAGAAATCGATTAATCGATCCATTAACAGGTGTTCTGTTAAGCTCATATGGCGCTGTTAACAATTGTATGGAAAGAGTTTCGAGGTTCGAAATGCTTTTACTTAACGCTTTTTCCGCGATTTCAAGTTTTTTAAAACAAAGTAAGGAAATCTGCTTACTGGGATTAAATGATGAGAAAATTATGCAATTTCTATATACAACGTTGTGTTCAAAATAACAAGCTGTTTAAAAAAACGAGCCTTTTTACACGAGTTTGTAATAATGCCAAAATGTTAAGTTGAAACCTTCAACATTTATTGGATTTTTTGTAAATTGTTAATCTTATTAACACAGGTTTCATGTAAAGCGGCTTATTTTACAAAATAATAATAATATGATAATTCATAAGTTTGCTGCACGACATCGATACACGAAATCGATTAAAAAAAGAAGCCAAGCAACAACGATAGTGCCACCTCTAATACTGTTTTACTTTTGTTGTTGTTAGAGTAGACATTTCGCTAGGTTACATTTTCTAGTGCTTCCCATCGACGGGTTAATTTATAGCCAAAAAAACAAGTGCTAGCTTTCAGCCGCCAGTTCAACATGATAAGCTTTCTGTTCATTGCCAATCGCGCACTCAGCGCAACCAGTTCAGCGATGTCGCAAGCTATCATCAGCAACGGTCCACGCCCCCTCGTGCTCTGCGGCCCCTCGGGCTCCGGCAAAAGCACGCTGCTGAAGCGTTTATTCGCCGAATTTCCGGATAAATTTGGATTTAGCGTGTCGCACACAACACGGCGACCACGCGAAGGCGAACAAGATGCGGTGCACTATTATTTCGTAAGTCGCTCCGACATGGAGAAGGCGATAGCCAACGATGAGTTCATCGAGACGGCCGAGTTTACGGGTAACATGTACGGCACCAGCAAGATGGCAGTGCGCGATATACAGAAACAGGGACGCGTCTGTATACTGGACATTGAGCAGAAGGGCGTGGAGCAGATCAAGCGCACCGATCTCAATCCCATACTCATCTTTAACAATCCCCCAAGCATCGATGAGCTGGAGCGTCGTCTGCGTCAGCGTGGTTCCGAAACGGAGGAGACGCTGCGCAATCGTCTCAATGCCGCCGAAGTGGAGATTGCCTACGGACTGGAGCCGGGCAATTTCCATAAGATCATCAATAATGTGGACATCGATGTGGCCTACGAGGAGTTCCGTGACTTTGTTGTCGCTGAGCTGAAGGAGCAGGAGGCGCAGGGAGTTCACTTTAATTGAAAGTGTCGCAGTGAGGAGAAGATGTAATGATATTATTTATGTACATTTTGCCGAATGTACTTAGAGAAGGAGGAAAACCTCTTAAACTAATGAATGAATGGCATTTATACTTATTGAACAATATTTATTGTAATTTGTCTCGCGTTGTTTGTTGTTTGTTTTAGTGCGGTAATTTTAAGCCTAAAGTTTGTTGTAAACATTAAAAGCAAACAAATGAACTAACGGAAATTTCATATTTACGTGTCCCCGATTCAATTGATTCAAATGAAGACAGCGTTAAAGGTCAAAATGTTATCATTGCTGGTCACGCAAACGTTCGCAATAAATTCGTTGATGATGATTCGTTTCTCTGATCCTTTGTTAAGTGAAGACAACACGCACGCCCAGCCGCCAGTCCTGTGACGAACCTTTAGGTCGATTGATATGGATTCGTTTTATACTCGTGATGCAGATGCACGCGCGCTTGATAGCTTGTGTTACCCGATTCCAACTGGCCACTGGCCCGATGCACAACTCGAGCGGAGCCATCGATTTTGGTGCGACTATCGGCGCTGCTCCACAGCCCTGCAATCGCCTCCAATGCCAGCTCGGTCTCGTCATCCTTGTCATTGTGATCGGCCGACAGAGTCAAGTCGATCTGACGTCGTTGTCGAGAAGTTGCTGGAGAAGCCAGAGGAGCGCCTGCAACGCAAGCAATGCCTACGATTAGCACAAGCAGTAGCCAACAGATGTGAAGCGTTTGCATGGTGGGATTAAACTGATAGCTCATTGATCATCATCACAAAGCGGCAGCTTATCAGGAATCGACTTGAACCCGCCACACACATAAACAACAAGTAGACAAGCTACTGTGGAGCATGCTCGACATGCGAAATACTCTACAAAATTGTTGCTAAAATATTCATTTAGTTAGGACACAAACTAGTGCTTATCGGAGACAATCTTATGTTAACACAGTTTATAGAGTTTAGAAAAACCTTCCTCTACATTTTGCTTGCCACTAAGTTATAATACCCTAATACACCTTAAGGTGTGTCGGGTATAAACATAAATCGCCAGTTGAATTCGGCCTTTGCTTTTTATTGCGGGCTACTTTTTGCATTCTGCTATCAACAAGGTCTTCTTAGGGGACGTAACTATAACTTAGACTCGGGGCTCCATGATTTGTGCTGGTGGCCAATCCCATTGCTTGGCTGGCACAGGCTGCACCAGTTTCTCCCATGGCTTCCAGCCGAGCATTTTGCGCGCCAGTATCAATTCATTCTCAGCCTGGACAATCAGTTCCTCCACTTGGCCGCAGCCCACAGCCTTCTCCAAGGCGCCAATGTCCTTATTCTGCAATCGATAAGGATTAATAGACTATATGCAATTTGAAATGTTGATAGCGCTTTTACCTTGGCCACAGCATCAGCACGCTGCTTGACCAGCTGCTCGGTGTTTTTACGGTAGCTGGCATCTTGTGGCATTTTGGCAACGGCACGCAGAATCTTGCCATACAGCGCGCTTAGTGTGTGGTGTGGATTGGTGGCCACCGCCAGACCAGTTAATCCTGTGGACTGTAAAGGGAAGCGGTTAACAAAATTTTCCTCAAATGGCAGCCGATGACATAACAATAACAAACGGCATGCAGCGCAAATACAGCAATATCCATAGTTTAAGCGATTACTGCAATATGGTCAGTACTTACTGCTTTAATTATCTTAGCCATGTTGTTTATTGAAATAGTGCTAGAATAAAATAATAATTTTACAGCAAAAATCAACGGCAACTATTGCCTTTAGAATAACAACCAGGGCTGCAGCGTGACGGAAAGTTCCAATTGCGGTATATACTAATTTACACCAGTAAATATACCAAAGGCACGATAAATAGACAAATATTTTTAAATGCACTTTAAATATCGTATATATCGAACTATATATAGAACAAAATATACGAATTCTGGTCAAATTAAACGGATTTGCATTTGAATAAAATGTTTGAACATATGAATTTATTAAATTGTCACGACAGGGTCGTCAAACATCCTGTGTTCACCAACACTGATTACTGGTAGTGAATAATTTTTTGTTATCGATAAATAGCTAACAGCTTTTTTCCGCCCAAATGAATATTCACAGATAAGTTCGGTGCAAAGTGTTTCGGATTTTAATTTAAATATCACAATAGAATTATTACATAAGATGATGAAAGTGAATTTCGAGTAAAGTCGTGAGTATTTTCTCAGACGTAATAAGTGCGATGATTTATGGAGATTTAAATTACGGCATGCAATCAATTAGTTGTTGGTACAGGAACAACGGGTGCTCGTTCCGCAACGCCAAAAGCTGAGATTAACACATTGACAACGGTTACAATGAAAATGCCAATGACTGTGTAATTATTAATTCTGTTCGCACGACAGATATCTTCCTCTTTCTTGATATTGTATCTGCCATTCCATATAAGTCCGACGCCGACGGCAATCTATATACAAAATATTAAATGTGAGACGCACCCTCGTAAATTACGGGACTACCAATTTGGCAATATTGCGAATGAGTAACGCACCTGGAATATGATGCTCACCGAAATGAACAATAAACTGGGATAAAAATATGGATGCTGCGAATTGGTCTCCAGCACATAACGCAATTGATTCGCATTCGCCGAGAGCAGCGCCAAGTCCATCATACCCTGAGCCAGTGTCTTCTTATGCTGGTATGCATTTAAATCCGGTACCGGAGTATCTACGCCATCGATGTTTACGAACCCGTTACCACTATAGCCGGGATATGGAAGACTTGGACGACGACCACCATTCGGCACGGGAGATTTTGCACCACCTCCCGGAACAGGAACACTACTTCCACCCCGACTGCCGCCTCGCTCCTCATCATCAGCTAGAAGACCATCGTCGACACCAACATTAATGCCGTTCGTATAGGGACGATCGTCATTTTCATCGTCATCAGTTTCAGGAACTACAAATGACAATTAAAGGTAATTAAATAAAATATACCATTTTTTTTTTTTAGCAGTTTCTTACACAAGTTAGGCACACAGAAGTTGTTTATAGCGGATGCAGTTTGTTAGAACACATTTAATTGAAGCACATAAATTGAATGAAAAACTTGATAGCACATATAGATGAATGTATAATATTTAACTTAATCATTACTAACCTGCTCGAGGTACACGAAGTCCACGTCCATCGATGTCATCAATGGCCTCGTTGTGAATACCCTGTAAAGCATTCGAGTATTTATTTTATTTATTTGTAAATACTACTTCTAATACTTGGCGATAAAGCTGGCCAGTATTTAAATGCACTTGTTTTATTATTAGCATAAAATGCATCCTTTGTTTGTAAACACAAATCTTGAGCATTAATAATGTTAAATGCACCACAACTTCCGTCACGTTTGCTGATTAATTCACTTACATACTTTTTTCTATATGTATGCTACAAATGTATGCGTAAACGCGAACTAGAAAAATACCCAGTAAAATTGGATTTCATAATTGTGTCCAGAGTACGGATGACTAACATGGGATTTTTTTCTTGTTTCTTTTTATGATCCACAGAAAAATCTTTCCCCAAACAGACTCTATCCGAAATTTACATTGGCAATTATCAGCTAAATCTACACAAACATATTTATTGCTAGACTACCTAGGCGCGAGAGTGTATATAATAAAATTTGATTGACGTTCTACTAGCTAAGCGATAAGGTGGGAAGAGTATGATCGACTGCAAGATGCTCTCCATATAATACTAGTAATTTCATAGTAATATAAGTTTTTTATTTACAACTATATTGTCTTTTGATTTATAGTTTTTGCTTTTGAACTTTGAAGTTGTCCGAGTTAACGTATAGAGTGTAAACCCACAAATGAGTATAAATAGATGTTATTTCATTTGTGTGCATAAATGTAACTTACTTGACTTTTTGCTAGCGATTTATCAGCGTCCAGTTTATCCATTTGAAGTGTAATATGCTTTAGATCGGTCATTTTACAATTACAAAAAACGTACTTAATTTACAATGCCAAGATTTTTAATGAATTGAGGACAAAAACCAAAAGTCTAAATGAATTTCTTTGTTTCTTTTATGCTTTTTGCGCCTCTGTCTTCGTATATCTTTGAGTAATACACTTGATAATATCACTTGACGTGTTTGTGGGGAAAATGAAAACTCGTGCGCGTTTAGCAACCGCGTCTCACGCTATTAACCATACAACTGACACTGAGCGAAACAGCTACAGAGACCCAGACCTCCAAACCTAAATCTCCATCCGAGATGAAATAGCTTGCGTTAACGTTAATGCTCTTTTCATGTTCTCCCGCTCTCTTTCTCTCTCTATCTTGTTTACATCACAGTGTCCAGTTGAGTGCGACTCTCTCGCAATGTTTGTGCTTTGACCGAAAGCTCTCTCTTGCAAATCTGCTCCTTAGCATGCTAACGTCTAGACATATTAGAAATGCTAATGCTTAGTATGAAAGTTTATCTGTTAGCACACATATAAACGCACATACACACAGTACATATGCACGTACTAAAATGTAGGTTGATTGTGTGTGCATTTTAATGACTGCACTTGGCGTGTTGCAATTTAATTTGATAATACATAAATTCTTAGAAATGGTTCTACGCAAAAATTAAGAGGAAAATGTCACAGGAAAATTAATAGTAAACGCTGAGTCACTAATGGAAAATTTAACTTATTGGCAGAGGCAGTGACTGGCACAAAGCGATTGGCAAGTTCAATGCCATAGAATCAAAGAACGCCAAACCAAAATAAAATCAACAGCATACATACGAAAAAACCGGTCTGGAAATTGGTATTTCAGAATATGAAGTATGTTCTAACCAACACAACAAATAACAAATATGTACATATGTATGTTTATATTATTTACAACTGTATGTATTTATAGATGTAAATCATAACTGGATTTCAGAATCCGCTGTATAGAAAGTGATGTCGCATTACTGGCTTTTTATATTTGAGCTTCTGCAAAATGTAGAACCGAACATACTTACATACATATATACTTCCAATGGTAATAGGGTGCTGAAATACTCTATAAAGCTTGTAGGAAATTGTTAAAAAAATATAATATCAACCGTATAATATATATGTATGTACATATGTATAATTATAATATAATTTTTGACTTACAAATTGATGTATTAATCTTCTGCAATTTTCTTTACACACATATTAAAGATTGGATAAGATTGTAGTGTGTAACGATATAAGTGTTTAAAATCGGAGAGTCTGTTCTAGCGGGGCACGCTATTGGGTCCGGCGTCTGCTCGTCGGCTTTGGGGGTGGTGGTCTTGCTTGGACGGACTCTATCACTTACCACACATTACTATTATTAAATCCAGAATTGAGCGTGCTTGCGACAAATACATAGAAGGAACAGATTACTAGCCCGGAAGAATTAAAAAAATAAATTCGGAAATAAAGAAATACGGACAGACAGAGAAGACTAAATTTTCTTAACAAGACACAGATGTTGTTGTGCTTGTGAATTGGCCACCCTACCTATGATCACCGGCCGCTAGAGCATTGCTCTGGTGATCCCTTAGACACCCTACATCCGGGTAAACATCAGCTCAGTTCAAACAGAATAATTAGGATTTCATGATTCAGTTTAATTCATACTTAAAGAGAACAAAAATTTGACTAAAATTACTAAGATTTTTAACACTATTTCTAGTTTCGGAGTTTCAATGCAGACAGATTGATTATATAAGCAAAATGTTTTAGATAAATTTTAGGTGTACGTATCACTCATGGAGAGAAAGTTGACCATAATTTCAATTAATTTAATTTATAAATCTACACTTATAAAATTACCAAAAATTATTATAATAACAATGTGGGGAAAAATAAAAGTTAGTAAAAATTTAAATTATGAGGTTATGGTATGCAATTCATGTGTTTAGATGTTATTAAACATTATTGAAATTAACACTTTATTCATTTGTGTGTTGGTGAACAAAAAATCAACAAGAATATAAAGAAAAATACATATGTAATCATGCCATAAACAAAAAAAAAAAAATTGTTAATGAATTGAATTTTGGGATATTATCAATTTGGTTTAGTTAGCGTGTTACGTTAGATATAAAAATTTTGTGCTATTAAATTATTTAAATAAAAATTCTTGTTAGGTCGGTTCTGATTGGTTCAATTAGTAGGGAGATGAGTTATTCACGTCATATAAATTAATGAAAATTTTTAAATGTATGTACATAATAAACCACTCACTGCATAACCATCGGCGAAAAATCGATCTCTGCTTAGGCTTGCTGTTAAAGAATTTAACCCCCATAGTATTTTCAAGAAATCTGACCTTTACACGAGAATGAGAATTTAAATAAATTGATGGCCAATTGTTTCGAGAAATTTTTCACACAAAAAAAATAAGACTAAAAAAAATAAATTTCTTTTATATTCACACAGATTCAGTTTTTCTCGCTTTCACTTCACTTTTTCTTGCATATTGTTTTTTAAAGGAAAAACACTTCAGATTATTTCGTATTCACCATTTTTGTCTTTTCTAGAAGGGCAATTAAAACTAAAAAATTTAGATGGTAAAAATTAAATAAAACTATAATATAGAAATAGACATTTTGAATTGACTTTAATTAATCTGACCAGATTGAGGTTAAAGAAATATTGGTTGCAAAAAAATGGGCCGCAGGCTTGGCAAAAAATAAAATTATCGATGAATTTTCCAACGTTGATTTGGGCTCAATATGTTAGCTTAGAATAGAATACCTTGCACCTTCATTCGGCTCGTCTTCCGGCAGAAAAAGGTTAGATTTCTGCCGCGTTTGAGGTTCAGTGTAATTGCGAAGCGAACATTTTATACTTCTCACATTATTTGAAGGGGACTCTGGTCGACTCTAATCTCGGCGCCTCCACATGGAGGGCTCCTGGGGTGATTCGTGTGGGCCGCAAACGAGCTGTCAATTTAAACGGCTCCGCAGCCAGTCAAGGGACTCCAATTAGGCTGTCTCTTTTTCGCTCTTTTTTTCCGTTCGCGCTCGCCGTCACGCACAAAACAAATATCCTAGATTTGCGTATAAGGATAAATGAGCTAAAACCGACGCATCCGGATATTCGGAAACTTACGAGGTTTTCTTTTCTGAACAAACAACACAACTTAGCACTTGCCGCCTTTGCACGACGAAAAAAAAACTTTTTTCACGGAACGTAACTATAAGCGCGTCTGCACTTTATGACAGTTTCGAACGAAAAGAATGTGAACCAATTAACGTGCAGTGGTGTCATTTTTTTTTTAAGCAAAATAAGCTGGATCAGCGAAAATAGAAAGCTAAAAAAAAGCGGAATACCAGAGAAAAAAGTTGGGAAAAACGCTTATTTTTATAAAGCAATGTGGCGTAAGTTTTTCATTTATAAACCCTCAGTTCAATACGTAATATAAAATATAATTCCTAATTTTCATAAACTGAAACAATTTTAAAAATAAGTGAAGGTTATTCTTAAAGCTTTGGATGAGCACTATATTTAGAGCTAAAATTGATTTTAGGAACTTGTTCTGTTTTTTGATAAAATATATATGTAAATTCGTTCATTTTTTGGTTTGCGTACGAATTTGTTGGTTTTTGTAATTATCAGATAAGAAAACAAAACAAAAAAAAATTTTAAAACCATTCGTAGCTTGTAGACTTCCTTTGGCATCGTCAATTTGTTTTAGCGCAAGCGAATTTCGCAATGATAGTTATGCAAGTCGCTCCAATTTAGGTGCAAACTTTTGAAGGAAGTTATTCGATACAAGTAAATATCGATATTTTGTCAATAGAAATACATTTCAGTTGTTAAATTCAATTTAAACATCACTAAAATTTGAGTAAAAGTAAACTAAAGAAAAAGCTGCTTAAATTTGGTTAAAAAGCCAGAATTCCCGCTGCCCGCTGTTTTCATATTTTTCCCGCAATCACACTTCAAAAAAATCCAAATCTGACGGGAAAAATGCGGAAATGACACCACTGTTAACGTGCATTCCATCTAGGTTACCGGAAATGCAAAACGGATGATATTCCAGCTTTCCTAAACATCTCTGATGCAGCTGATCTTGCAATTCCTAAGCAGCCCTGCTGCAGTTGATCTCGCAATTTCTAAACATCCCTGAAACAGCTGATATTGCAATAGTATTTCTTTATTTGTTTTATTTTGACTTTTCAGTCGCCGCTACAAGATAAAGTCCCACGTAATTGATAGCAATACACGTTTTATTCATAGTTCCCATTGTTAAATTTGTATACCTGTTAGATAGGGTAGAAAGGTAGTATAAATTTCAAGTCGAAAAAAAAATCTAATGCCAAGCGTAATTACATACAATAATAACTAGAGTATTTATGACTTCTGAAAATTTGGTTGCGATCAGATAAACAATTTATAAGTTATTTAAAAAATGCATTTGTAATCGTGTCTTTGGTATATTTTGTGTTCTATGGTATAATTTGAATGTAGTACGATATCAATATACCAACTATAAATTTTAGTATTTTTGCGGTATATTTTTAAAAATTATGGTTTTATTGAAAGTGAGTAGCGGGTATTTCGCAGTCGATCACACTCTACTGTAGCTTTCTTACTTGGTTTGTTTATTTTTTGTATAATCAGTTTGCCTGATAGGGTTCTTTGGACATACATATGTATATTTGATAATAATTGAAAAGTTTAGCAAAAAATAGTTTCTTTCTTGCCGCTGTGAAGTGCAGTCCAATTAATATGAGTAGTAAAAGTATTCGTGAAGTACAACAATCATTTGCCGAATCGCTTGGATTTGGTAATGAGACCATCTGGGATCTGTGAGTATTGTGCACATGATATTTGTGATCATATTGGGGATATTCAAGAAAGAAAAATCACCTGCATTAATAGAAATATATTTTATTGTTAAACAATTTTAATTAATTTTATTTATATTTGTAGTTTGTCAAATAGGCAATCCGAAATATTGAAAAAAAAGATCCGCACCCTTATTCCTGATCCTGAAAAAAATGACAAACAATGTGCAGTTTTTGCCAGAATACGTCAAACTTTATTCGATGCAGTTTGGGAACAACGTAAGTAAAGATTTCCCCATAACAGTTCATGTATTTTATTGTATCGTGAATTCACAGGAAAATACACAAATCGCCAGTCGTTAACATCGATCTTTTATGTGCTGGTTGCCACCGATGAGACGAATCACAATCGAGCTATGAATTCCACAAAATGGTCTTGTCATCCTGTTTTTCGTACACGTCGCTGCGTTTGTAAGCATGTTCGATTTTTATACCCGCACCCATTGGATTGAAAGGGTATTAGAAGGAGTCATCTTCTCCAACCTCGTAAAGTATATATATTCTTGATCAGCTCTAACAGCCGAGTCAATATAGCCATGTCTGTCTATCCGTTCGTCTATTCGTATGAAATACTGGATCTTAGAGTCTATAAGAGATAGAGTAGTATTTTCTCCACGCCTATTTCCGCCCTCGCAAATCGAATAACAAGGGTAACTAATTCACGATTTTTAGTACAAACATATGTACGTACATTCACAACTACAGCCTTTATTATTCATGTGTCCTGTAGGGTATATTGATATACCAAAAATAGTTTTCGGGGTATTTTAGTATTTTGGTAGTCCTGTATAGTACATTGATATTCAAAATACAGGTCTTGGTATATTTTAGTATTTTGTTATTCCTGTATATTATATTGATATACCAAATACAGCTTTTGGTATATTTTTTTTTAGCATTTTGTTAGTCCGGTATATTGACAAACCAAATACAGATTTTTGTATATTTTAGTATTTTGTTAGCCCTGTATATTATATTGACATACCAAATACACATCTTGGTATATTTAGTATTTTTGGTAGTCTTGTACGGTACAACTTTTGGTATGTTTTTAAAAGTTTGTTAGTCCTGTATAGTGTATTGATATACCAAATACAGCTGTTGGTATATTTTTAGTATTTTGTTAGTTATGTATACAATATTGATATACCAAATACAGCTTTTGGTATATTTTTAAATGTTTTTAGTCCTGTATAGTATATTGATACACCAAATACATCTTTTGGTATAATTTTAGTATATTGATAGCTCCGTACATTTGTAGTATTTTCTTATCCCTGTATAGTATATTCATATACCAAAGATATATTTGGTATTTTGGTCAGTATATTTAATTGAAATATTTTAAGAATAATACTGCACTGTTCTACACTCATTGAAAATGGGTGGCGGGTATCTTACAGTCGAGCACAGTCGACTTTCGATTTCCTTCTGGTTTATTATCTTATCTACAATTGACTAAATTGAACGCTTTACAGCCGATATCAATGGACGCTGCAACAACAGCGTCGATTGCTGCATGATTTATGTGGATGAGAATGGTCGCGTCTATCAAAATTGGGAGTCCTACTTGGATAACAATGAGTTGCCCGAAGGGATTATGGTGGCACCTCGACGAGGTGTCTACAATCTCACATCGAATGGCAGTGTCATATTGCAATCCAGGCAAACGCCAGCAGCGGGAGCAGCTCGCCAAGTACTTGGCGCCCTAGACACGGCTTCGGCAGTGGGTGGCTTAGGAGCAACAGCTGTGCCCGTCATTGGGCTGATGTGCACAGTCGCTGCCCCAATTGTCCTTACAGCTTCAATTGTTGGTCTTGCTTGTGCTGGCTATTCGACGATACGAGCTGGTGCTCAGCTTGTCGATCGCAGCCAGCACGAACAGTCGATCAATCTGACAGATCGCACGGCACGCGGTCAATGGCTGGGCGTGGTGGGCGGTGTTGTTGGTCTTGGGGCATCAGGTGCCACAACAGCGGCGACTGCGGCCACAAATGCAGGTAGACGAGTGGGAACAGTACGTGTTGTGTATAATGTGCCTTAGTTGAAGCGATCACTAATTAAATCACTCCACAATAGGTTGCTCAGTGGACTGTCAACGGCATGAACATTTCATCCATTGCGATGTCTGCTACGGGCATATCGAATGGCATCATCGATTTATTACTGGTAATTATGCTACTAATATTTACCTCAAGGATATTATTGACTATTTAATTATTCGATTATAGAAACACGACGATGGCGACGACATATCCGCCTTGGATGTGTTACAGTTGTCTGCTTCTCTTTTCCTATTCACACACAGTCTCTACAATTTCCAGCTGGCATCGAGCATCATCGATGACACGTCCAACGAACGTATAGGATCGTATCGAAAGACGCTAAGCAATCGACAGAGGTGAGTTGACACGACAAATACTTTTAATATTAACAACAATACAAATTTAAAACTGTGATCTAAACAAAACCTAAATTGCAGACGGATGTTCGACAAGATGGTGAAGGAGACGACTCGCATAAAGGGCGTGCGTCAGGCCAACGTGGACATTATACGCAATGTGAACGATATACCGTCGCGTCAGCAGTTCAATGATCTGTACAAGATCAACACCAAATTGAAAGAACGTGACATTATTCCATCGTTTGCAGCCAAAGGCAAGGGAGTTCTACTCAATGGCCAAGTGGTCACTAATGCAGCGGATTTGCGTGCCAACGTACAGCATAATATCGGACCCGATATCATCGCCCGAGTGACGAATCCAAAACCGGAAACTTTTCAAGGTTCTCGGACAAGTGGCAATAACGCTGCATTTCGAAGCAGTCGTTTTTTAAATGGACCCATACGCATGAGACAACGAAAAACGAACGGGGAAAACGACTGTTGCGAAGGTCTGCTTCCAACATGCGAATTGGCAGCAGAAGCTGTCTTAGTTTTACCCGAACTATGTGACGAAAAGTCTGGCGAGAGTATTATTAGTGAGGAAAGCTACAATACACTGTTGCTATTGTCCGATAAATTGGACGATGATACAATGCACTTTGTTGTCCAGTTGACAGCTACATTTCTAAAGAGATACAGAAATGGTCTGCATGAGAAGCTTCAGTTTTATATATCTACAGAGTCAGTGCTTTATAGGATTGGTACTCATATACTGGACAACTATCGTTCGTTTACTGTAGAAAAACTGGAAGAGATTGAGGACAAAATAATGGATGCCATCTATGAATACTTCATATCATTAAATCCCAACAATTATCGGGGTAGATTAAATAGGTGTGATGTATGCAAAAATTTCTATAAAATTTGCGAATTGTGAAAACAAATATAAAATCTAAAATAATAAATGTACAATTTCAGTTTTACCGTCCTATCAGCTTACAGGCTATCGCCGGTGCTGGAAGACGGCAACTTAATCCAATTTGGTTTTAGGAATCAACATGGAATCTCAGAGTAATGCACAGAATCTCACAAACGATATTGAGTTCATTTGAAGAAACGAAGTACTGTTCCGCAACGTTTCTAGACATAAAACAGGCGTTCGATCGTGTCTGGCATTTAGGCTTGCTTTACAAGCTCAAGTCCATCCTGTTATACAAAGTGGTACGCCCATATGGGCGTTCGGGATTCAGTTGTGGGGCACAGCCTCAACTTCTAACATCTAAATACTGCAACGCTTCCAAAACATTACTCTGCGAAGACTAGCCAAAGCACCTTTCTATATGAGAAACCAGGTGATCCATTAGAACCTTGAGATTCCAAGTGTAACCGAAGAGGTTTAAAGGTACGCTTTGAAATACCAGGAGAGACTGAATCGACACTGCAACCCGCTGGCCGTTAACCTGCTTGACAATAGCCAACATCGCCGACGTCAGAAGGTGCCCTTTCTGACGTAATCTTCCTTTTAGGCCACCCAAGGGGTGGTAGTAAACATTTCCTTGTAAATATCCACTATAAGTAAAAAAAAAAATAAATTCAAATTTTCTGTCATTCCCTACGCCAGCGGTCACACCTCTGATGCAGTGAGCAAGAAGCTGCGAGCACCTGGCTCCACCAAGAACAGCAATACTGACAGCAGCAGACAACGAGAGAGAGAGCAACGGTTGCTGAAACTGCTAGGCGGCATCTCGCCGGTGCTCTCATCGACAGGAGGGAACCTAACGGGAAAATGTCTGCAGAGCGGGGCCGAATGGAGAAAGCCAATGACAGACAGCTCAATGCCTACCTTGGAAGGCACGGGTTGGATGAATGGAGACAAGATCCCGACCCAACGTTGCTTTGGCTGAAAGCGACCGATCCCAAACTGAACTGATTATAGAAGGGGGTCACGTGGTGGACAGGAATAATATGCCGAAGGCAAAGTTCCTGCTCTCTATAGCTGTGCAGGGCGAGCGGGCGCTTCAGCTGCTTAAGAAGCAGAACCCGAACATTCCGATGATGGGTGATGGGTCCGTGCTGAAGGCTGATAAACCTTTACCCTGTGATGGGTAGCACGTGATCATTCAGATCAATAAGAAGGCCGAGGATCTGCTGTACAAGCGCAACGGAAAGATAACATGGGGCTTAGGGAGCGTGTAACTTCGCCTCAAAAAACGCCATCCGAAAAAAAAGACACACACACGTTGAGATCAGGTGAAGTAAAAGTTCAGAGAGCTTGACCGACGCCACCCTGAACCTCAACTTGACAGACGAGACGAAGTAGCTGTCCATGCAGACGGCCCCCTGCGAGTTTGCAACCCTTTAAGTCGAAAATGGATTCGGCAAAGCTCCTTCTCGCTCTAGAGGAAGGGTCCGCCTACGCGGCTTTAGTTCAGGAACCGTGTGCAACACGGTCGCAGGACTGAAGTTGCCTAACTACAATCTATACGTCCCGACATTGGTAAGTGGATCGAGAACTGCCATTCCTGTACGGAAGGGGTTACAAGGTTATCTACTGCCTAATTTTAGCACTGACGATCTAACCGTGATGGTGCTGGAGAGCTGTGAAGGATGTATGCTTCTAGCATCCTGCTACATGGCCCACGACGGACTCGGTCCACCGGAAGAGCTGCGGAGATTGGTGGACATGGTCTGCTTCTCCAACAAGCAACTTATTTTTGGTACGGACGCCAACGCCCACCATAGCGTTTGGGGAAGTCCCGGCGTTAATGAAAGGGGTCAGTCAGTACTTGATTTTATTATAAATTATAAGCTAAGACTAGCCAACAGAGGTGAGGAATTTACTTATACAGGTTCCACCTCTCGTAACGTGCTAAATGCACCCAACTATATATAGACTAGAATATATCTGGTCAAATTAAACGGATTTGAATTTAAATAAAATGTTTGAACATATGAATTTATTAAATTGTCACGACAGGGTCGTCAAACAAGCTGTGTTCACCAACACTAAACACTGTTAGTGAATAATTTTTTCTTATCGATAAATAGCTCTAGCAGCTTTTTTCCCGCCCAATTGAATATTCACAGATAAGTTCGTTGCAAAGTGTTTCGGACTTTAATTTTAATATCAAAATAGAATTATTACATAAGAGGATGAAAGTGAGTTTTGAATAAAGTCGCGATTATTTTCTCAGACGCAGATTTAAAGAGATTTAAATTACGGCACGCAATCAGTTGTGGATTCAGGAAAAACGGGTGCTTGTTCCTGAACGGCAAAAACTGAGATTAACACATTGACAATGGTTATCATGAAAATGCCAAGGAGTGTGTAATTATTATTTCTGTACGCATGACGGATTTCCTCCTCGTTCTTAATATCGTATCTGTAATTCCATATAAGTCCGATGCCGACGGCAATCTATAAACAAAATATTAAATGAGAGTCGCACCCTCGTAAATTACGGGACTACCAATTTGTCAATATTGCGAATGACTAACGCACCTGGAATAAGATGCTCACCGAAATGAACACTATACTGAAATAAAAATATGGTTGATGGGATTTAGTCTCCCACACATGACGCAGTTGATGCGCATTCGCCGTGAACAGCGCCAAGTCCATCATACCCTGTGCCAGTGTCTTCCTACTCTGGTATACATTTAAATCGGGTGTTGGCCTCTCCACACAGCCGCTACAACCATTCGGCATGGGACATCCAACCCGACAGCCGCCTCGCTTTTCATTATCGGCTAGAAGACCATCGTCCACACCAACATTACTGTCATCAGCGTCATCAGTTTCTTGAATTACAAATGTCAATCAGAGGTAATTAAATAAAATTTCGGTATTTCCAAGAGTCGCAAACGAACGTAATTTAAAAATAAAAATAAAAACAAACGTTTCCTGAAACTTTTTTTTGCTTTTCGATAGCATTTGTTTAGCTCTTTGGTTAGTCTGAATTATGCAGCTTATCGGGTTTTAATTTTCATAATATTAGCAAAGAAAAAAAAACCTGCTGTCGCGAACGCATGATAAGCAAAATGGAAGTCGACTTGACTTAATCTAGTAAAATGCAAAAATCTGCAAATTGGGACGAAATATATTTCACGTAAAGCGATAACTTTACTTATAAAATAGATTTATGTTGCTTTATATTTAATTTTAATTTATTTAAGTACCGGTCGCGAACGCACTCGTACGATTTTTCCATGCTGCTTTGTTTATTTTTATACCCGCTACCCATAGGGTAGAAGGGTATTATAACTTTGTGCGGGCAGGAAATGTATGTAACAGGTAGAAGGAGGTATCTCCGACCCTATAAAGTATATATATTCTTGATCAGTGTCAACAGCCGAGACGATCTAGCCATCTTCGTCTGTCCGTCTGTGTGTCTGTCCGTCTGTCCGTATGAAACACTGTATCTCAGAGACTATAAAAGATAGAGCTATAATTTGTTTTCGACAGCATTTGTTATGTTTGCTTGCAGATCAAGTGTGTTTCAAATTTTTGCCACGCCCACTTCGGGCCCCGCAAATCAAAAAAATCGAACAAATCGAACAAGCGTAATTTTAAAGCTAGAGTTGGTAGAGTTGGTAGCTAGAGTTTTGGTATATGCAATAATTACTATAGTTGTTATGACTCCTGAAAATCTGGTTGCGATCAGATAGAAATTGTCGAAGTTATTAAAGAAATATTTTTGAATGGGCAAAACGCCTACTTACTAGGGGTCTTAGTTGCTTTGGCTGACAATCTGGTATATTGTACCGACTATGGTATATTTTAAATGCGGTACTATAACGATATACCAAATATACCATCTGGTTTTTTTATTAGTATTTTTGCAGTATATTCTGTATTTTTTGAGAAAAATACCGCAAAATACATTTCTTTTATTCAAAATGGGTAGCGGGCATTTCACAACGCGTTCTCCGAATTACTCTTTCTACGGTTAGCAACATAAAACGCTTAGCAACTGTTTCTCTATCAACAATTATAGTGTCGTTCTTGACTGGCGACTGAACGTCTTCCCGTAAGAAAATATCCGAAATAAATTTCCGCCTTTCTTTCTTTCCAATCCAAGTTACCTTTTTTAGCATTGCTGTTATTCACATTTTCTGGGTTGACATACTTATTAAACAATGCTTAAATAATCTAAATTTTTCTGTTTGAATCGGTTGCTCTTTCTGCCTTTCTTTGTTTACAATGATATTTTTTCTGTTCTTCTTGTTTTGAGCTTCTCTTTTCTTCTTTTCTCTATCATATTTCAGCCTTTTTTGTTCTTTTTCTTGCATCTGTCTCAAAACAATTACATTTTTTTCAGTTTTCAGGCCAATTTTTTCATAAAAACAACTGAGATATGCTATGGATATATTGCATTATGAAATTTTAGACATTTCTTTATGAAATTATACAAAAAAGTTCGATGATTATGAAGATTTTTTTTTACGGCCGTGGTTGGACCGTTTGACTTATATGCCCATATATGTTACTAGTTTTCTTTTTTTTTTAGCAGTTTCTTACACAAGTTAGAAAAACACATGCTGAGAGGTTGTTTATAGCGGATGCAGTTTGTTAGAAGAATTTTAATTCAAGTACATAAATTGAATAAAAAACTTGATAGTAGTTTAGATGAATGAAATCATTACTAACCTACTTGCGGTCCACTAAGTCCACCTCCATTGATGTCATCATTGTCCTCGTTGTTAGTATCCTGCAAAGGAATCGAGTTTTTATTTATTTATTGTTGAAGTAGTATAGTAGATTTAAATATTAAACAAACTTGGCGATAAAGCTGACCAGTATTCAAATGCTAAAGCACCGCAGCTTCCGTCACGTTTGCTGATTAATTCACTTCCATACTTCTTTCTATGTGTATGCTACAAATGCGTATAAATGTGAGCTAGAAAAATACCTAGTAAAATTGAGTTTCATAATTGTGTTCAGATTACGGATGTTTCTTTTTGACCCATAGCAACATTTTTCCCCAAACAGAATCTATCCGCCATTTACATTGGCAATTATCAGTTAACTCTTCATAATCATATTTATTGCGAGACTTCCTGGTGCGAGAGTGTATATAAAATTTGATTTGCGTTCTAGTAAGCTAGTAAGCTAAGCGATAAGGTGGGTAGAGTACGATCGAGCATCTTTATGCTCTCCATATAATACTATTAATTGTAATTTAAGTTTTCTATTTAAAACTTTTCGCATAATAAGTAACACATTTTATTGTATTTTGATTTAGAGTTTTTATACACGCTACTCATACGGTAGAAGGGTATTTTAACTTTGTGCCGGCAGGAAATGTATGTAACAGGTAGTACGAGGCATCTCCGACCCTATAAAGTATATACATATAATATCTTGATCAGCGTCAACAGCCGAGACGATATAGCCATGTCCGTCTGTCCGTCTGTGTGTCTGGCCGTCTATCCATATGAACACCTAGATCTCAGAGACTATAAGAGATAGAGCTATAATTTTTTTCGACGGCATTTGTTAAGTTTGCACGCCGATCAAGTTTGTTTCAAATTTTTGCCACGGCCACTTCCACCCCCGCAAATCAACAAAAATCGAATAACAAGCGTAATTTTAGAGATGCGAGTGTATGGTATGTATAACAATAATATACAATAATGACTATAGTAATTGTGATTCCTGAAAACTTGGTCGCGATCAGATAAAAATTGTCGAAGTTATTATAGAAATACTTTTGTACAGGCAAAAACGCCTTCTTTCTAGGAGTCTTATATGATTTGGCTGACAATCTGGTATATTTTGCTCTATAATATATGAATCTCTACTATCTCTACCATATCAATATACAAAATATACAATTTGACATGTTTTTAAGTATATTGTTTAGGTATATTTTGAGAATATTACCGCAATATTTCGCTTTTTCTCAAAATGGGTAGCGGGTATCTCACAGTCGAGTACACTCGACTATAGCTTTCTTACTTGTTGAACTTTGAAGTTATCTGATTTAAAGTTGAGTATGTAAACCCACAAATAAGTATAAATAGATGTTATTTCATTTGTGTGCATAAATGTAACTTACTTGACTTTTTGCTAGCGATTTATCAGCCTCCAGTTTATTCATTTGAAGTGTAATATGCTTTGGATCATTCATTTTACTATTACAAAAAATTGACAATGCCAAGAATTTGAATGAATTAAAGGCAAAAACCAAAAACTAAATGAATTTCTTTGTTGCTTTTTGGCCCCTGTCTTTGAGTTATACACTTGATGATATCACTTGATGTGTTTGTGGGAAAAATGAAAACTTGTGTGCGTTTAGCAACCGCGTCTCACTCTAATAACCACACAACTGACACTGAGGAAAAGAGCTACAGAGACCCAGACCTCCAAACCTAAATCTCTATCCGAGATTAAATAGCTTCCGGTAACTCTGCTATCGCAGAGTCATATAACATAAATAGTTACTCGAACTCAAGTTTCGCCAACATTACAAATTTCCTACAAGATTGAAAATATCGTGTGTTCCGAAAATCAACTCTACAAAGTTATCGCAAACATTAAAAGTTTCCTACAAGAATATAACGTGTGTTCCGGAAACAAACAAGTAACGAGAGCATTAAAAATTTCTTACAATCCGAAATATCGAGTGTTCCAAAAAACCAAGCAAATTATGTGAATTCAGACCTAATAGTGAATATAAAAATATAATTGAAACGAATTATATTCACATCTCAAACGATATTGAGTTCATTTCAAGACAGAAAGTAATGTTCGTGTCTGACAGTTAAGCTTGCTTTACAAGCTCAAGTCCATGCTACCAGCCCCAATCTTCCTGCTGCTAAAATCCTACTTACATAGGCGCCTATTCTATGCGAATGGGCTGAGTCTGAAATATTCGAAGTAAAAGCCGATGTGTCCCAGAGAAGGGTGTTAGGCCTTATCTTGTATACCCTTACAACTGCAGACATTCCAGTGCTTGAGAGAGAAGATCTCGTTATTGCCACATACGCAGATGACACAACATTTTTATCCTCTTCAACGGTTCATGTAGAAGCATCAGCAATCCTACAACTACAAAACACATCTGGAACCGTGGCTGCTAAGATAGAATATCGTCGTCAACGAAAGCAAGTCAGCGCACATAACATTCGCAACCCGCCCTAAAAGCTGCTCGGAGGTCCTACTCAATGGCACTACACTGCCTGCCACTTGACAGAAGACTAACCTGGGCAGAGCACATCAAAACAAAAAGAAAACAGCTGAGTCTGAAACTTTGGCAAATGAGGTGGCTGCTGGGCTACAGATCCCAACTGAGCCTTAGAAACAAAGTTCTGGTGTCCAAAGTGGTACACCTTTCTATATGAGAAACCAGGTGATCCCTTAGGACCTTGAGATTCCAAGTGTAACCGAAGAGGTTTAAAGGTATGCTTTCAAATACTGGATCGACACTTCAACTGGATCGACACTTCAACCCGCTGGCCGTTAACCTGCTTGACAATAGCCAACATCGACGTTGACGTCTGGAAAGGCACCACCCCTTTAATCTTCCCTTTAGGCAACCCATGGAGTGGTAGTAAAAATTTCCTTGTAAATATCCACTATATGTAAAAAAAAGTAAATAAAAATATTCTGTCATTCCCTTCGCCAGCGGTCACACCTCTGATGCAGTGAGCAAGAGGCTGCGAGCACCTGGCTCTACCAACAACAACAATACGAAAAGCAGCAGACATGGACAGAGAGCAACGGTTGCTGGAACTGCTAGGTGGCATCTCGTCGTTGCTCTCATCGATAGGGAGGAACCTATCGGGAAAATGTCTACAGAGCGGGGTCGAATGGAGAATGCCAATGCCAGACAGCCTAATGCCTACCTTTGAAGGCACGGGTTGGATGAATGGAGACAAGATCCCGACATTGAAGGACAACCCAACGTTGCTTTGGCTGAAAGCGACCGATCCCAAACTGGACTGATTATAGTAGGGGTCATGCTGGACGTGGTGGACAGGAATAACATTCCGTCCATGCCGAAGTCAAAGTTCCTGCTCTCTATAGCTGTGCAGGGCGAGCGGGCGCTTCAGCTACTTAAGCAGAACTCGGCCATTCCGACGAGTGTTTGGTCCGTGCTGAAGGTTGATGAACCTTTACCCAGTGGTGAGCAGTACGTGATCATACAGATCAATAAGGAGGCCGAGGATCTGCTGTACAAGCGCCACGGAAAAATGACATGGGGCTTAGGGAGCGTGTAACTTCGCCACAAACGCCATCCGAAAAAAAATACACACACACGTTGAGATCAGGGGAAGTAAAGGTTCAGAGAGCATCACCCTGCACCTCAACTTGACGGAAGAGAAGGAGGGGCAAGTTTTGCAACCCTCTAAGTCGATAACGGAATCCGCAAAGCTCCTTCTCGCTCTAGAGGCAGGGTCCGCCTACGCGGCTTTAGTTCATTAACCGTGGATAGCGTCGTGCAACACGTTCGCAATCTATACGTCCCGACAATGGTAAGTAGATTGAGAACTGTCATCCTTGTAAGGAGGGGTTACAAGCTCATCTACTGCCTAATTTTAGCACTGACGATCTAACCGTGGTGGTGCTGGAGAGCTGTGAAGGATGTATGCTTCTAGCATCCTGCTACGTGGCCCACGACGGACTCGGCCCACCGGAAGAGCTGCGGAGACAAGCAACTTATTTTTGGTACAGATGCCAACGCCCACCATAGCGTTTGGGGAAGTCCCGACGTTAATGAAAGGGGTGAGTCAGTACTTGATTCTATTATAAATTATAAGCTGAGACAGAGGTGAGGTTACCTCTCGTAACGTGCTAAATGCACCCAACTGTATATAGACTAGAATATACGAAATCTGGTCAAATTAAACGGATTTGCATTTGAATAAAATGTTTGAACATATGAATTTATCAAATTGGCAGGGCAGGGTCGTCAAACAAGCTGTGTTTACCAACACTGAACACTGGTAGTGAATGATTTTTTGTTATCGATAAATAGCTCCAACAGCTTTTTCCACCCAATTGAATATTCAAAGATAAGTTCGCTACAAAGTGTTTCGGATTTTAATTTCAATATCAAAATAGAATTATTGCATAAGAGGATGAGTATATTTTGAGTAAAGTCATGACTTTATTGTCTCGGACGCAGATTTATGTTGATTAAGATGGCAGCGTTGTTGTTGTTGTTCCATTCTGGGGTCCTGGGGTATCCGAAACAAAAAAAGATGGGATTATCACATTAACAACGGTTACAATGAAAATGCCAATGACTGTGCAATTATTAATTTTGTTCGCATCACTGATATCCTCCCCTTCCTTGATATCGTATCTGCAATTCCATATAAGTCCGACGCCGACGGCAATCTATATACAAAATATTAAATGAGAGGCGCACCCTCGTAAATTATGGGACTACCAATTTGACAATATTGCGAGTAAGTAACACACCTGGAATATGATGCTCAACGAAATTAAAGATAAACTGATAAAAAAATATGCAGACTTGGTTTCGGCCTCCAGCACATGACGCAGTTGATTCGCATTCGCCGAGAGCAGCGCCAAGTCCATCATACCCTGTGCCAGTGTCTTCTTTCTCTGGTATGCATTAAAATCGTTAGATTTTTTACGATTTTTTTGCTTCCCATTATCGACCAGAATATCAGCAGTATTTTGATTTAAATCGGGAGATGTTGCACCACTTTCAAGGACGCCTCGCTCCACATTATTGGCCAGAAGACTAACATTATTGTCATTAGCTTGCGTTTTATCAGCGTTCGGTTCACGCTTTTTAAAAAAAAATTTAAACATTTTTTAATGAATTGAAGACAAGAACCAAAAGTCTAAATGAATTTCTTTGTTTCTTTTCGGGCTCTGTGGTCGTATATCTTTGAGTAATGCACTTGATAATAGCACTTGACGTGTTTGTGGGGAAAATGAAAACTCGTGCGCGTTTAGCAACCGCGTCTCACGCTATTAACCATGCAACTAACACTGAGCAGTTCCAATTCGCAAAAAGCAAGTACTAAGTATTAAGTATATAGTATCAAGGTATCAAGGTATCAAAAGTAATGAATCGATATGAAAAGTTACTCGAACTTAAAGTTTCGCGAACCGTATTCACAAAATAAAAAGTTTCAACAAACTAAAATCGTTCTACAAGCAGTTATAAATAAACTAAATAAAAATAAATAAATAAAATAGAACTCACTATATCAATGATCATCCAACAAGGAACAAGAACAAAGAAAAACCAAACCATAGAGGAGAGACCAACCACAGACGAAAGAAGGAAGTCCAACCCTTGACACCAGCTACGTGAGCTACAGATATTTTCAATTGTTCAAAGGTAATAAAAAACTGAACGAATCAATAAGTGATTTTAAAAACCTAAAAATGGCTCAAAATAATTTTGCCGCAGATATACACAATTAATTTTTTTTTCTTTCCGTGCGGTTCTTAAACATGACTGGTTTAACGAACAGGACCGTTGTTATTGATGGTCGCGGCCATTTGCTTGGCCGTCTGGCCTCCGTTGTCGCCAAGTACTTGTTGCAAGGCGGCAAGGTGGTTGTGGTGCGTTGCGAGGAGCTGAACCTCTCTGGTCACTTCTACAGAAACAAAATTAAGTTTTTGTCCTACTTGCGCAAACGTTGCAACGTTAATCCCGCTCGTGGTCCCTTCCACTTCCGGGCTCCCTCCCGTATCTTCTACAAGGCTGTACGAGGCATGATCCCACACAAGACCAAGCGTGGCCAGGCTGCACTTGCTCGTCTGCGTGTCTTCGATGGCATCCCATCCCCCTACGACAAGCGTCGTCGCGTTGTTGTCCCCATCGCATTGCGCGTGCTTACTCTGCGTTCCGACCGCAAATACTGCCAGGTTGGTCGTCTGTCGAGCGAGGTGGGCTGGCACTACCAGGATGTGATTAAGAGCCTGGAGCGCAAGCGTAAGGCAAAGTTGCGCGTCACCCTCAAGCACAACAGAGAAATGAAGAAGTTGACAGTGAAGGCGCGCGAGAATATTGCCAAGGCTGCCGAACCTTTCAACAAAATCATTCAATCCTACGGCTACGAGGTTTAAGAAGCGCCACAACAAGAACATTTACAGCCGACTTTGCTTGTATAAGCGTAGCGTTTTTTAAAAGAATAAAACAACATCGTAAGTTTAAAAATTGCTAATCAAACTAGGTCACTACAGGAGCAGATTGCTGAGTTAAAATTGCAGTTCACAACTAACACAAGTACAGTTGGGAAATATAAAACCAGAGTTATCAATGATAACTCTTAACAGAAGATATATAGGTGCACTTACAATTTTAAGGGACAAAGTAAAGGGATAAAGTAATGCTATATTAGCTAGATTAGATTTCGCTTACAGAGATAAGCCCCAAATTTATATTATATAATTGAATAAGAATTGAGTGTTCTGAGACAAGGTAAAATGACCGTGCTCGAATACTACAATTAAGTCAACAAAAAACTCACCTTACTGGCGATCAAAACAATCATGACCAATGTCATAACTGAAATGAAGAAAAAGAATAGAGATAACGCCTTGCGAATCTTTATTACTGGATTAAACGGTTCTTTGTCGGAAATATGTTATTGTTTTCTCTCAAACTAGAAAATTTGCTCAATGCCTTGGTGAAAGCCCAAGAGCTTGAAGCAAATCATCAAAGAGCAAATTTTGCTTACAATTATTTTGCAAACATAGTGCAAACAACAATTTGATTTGCGGGGGCGGAAGTGGGCGTGGCAAAAATTTGAAACAAACTTGATCTGCGTGCAAACATAACAAATGCTGTCGAAAAAATTATAGCTCTATCTCTTATAGTCTCTGAGATCCAATGTTAAATACGGACGGACGGACAGACGGACATGGCTATATAGTCTCGGCTGTTGACGCTGATCAAGAATATATATACTTTATAGGGTCGGAGATGCCTTCTTCTACCTGTTACATACATTTCCTGTCGGCACAAAGTTATAATACCCTTCTACCCTATGGGTAGCGGGTATAAAAAGTTTCAGCAAACTAAAATCGTTTAACAAGCGGTTATCAATAAACTGAAAATAAATAAAATAGAACTCATTATATCAATCCAACAAGAAGTTGCAAGGAACAAAGAAGAACCACACCATAGAGGAGAGACCAACCACAGACGAAAGAAGGAAGTCCAACCCTTGACACCAGCTACGTGAGCTACAGATATTTTTAATTGCTTAAAGGTAATACAAAAAACTGGACAAATTAACAAGTAATTTTAAAAACCTAAAAATGGCTCAAAATAATAATTTACCCGCAGATATAGCTACTCAATTGATTGCTAATCAAACTAGGGTTGCTGAGATAAAATTAAAGTTCACAACTAACACAAGTAAAGTTGGGAAATATAAAATCAGAGTTATCAATGATAACTCTTAACAGAAGATATATAGGTGCACTTACAATTTTAAGGGACAAAGTAAAGGGATAAAGTTATGATATATTAGCTAGATTAGATTTCGCTTACAGAGATAAGCGCCCAATTTATATTATATAATTGAACAAGAATTGAGTGTTCTGAGACAAGGTAAAATGATTTACAATTTAGACAACAAAAAACTCACCTTACTGGTGAACATAACAATCATGACCAATGTCGTAACTGAAATGAAGAAAAAGAATAGTGATAACGATTTGCGAATCTTTATTACTGGATTGAACGGTTCTTTGTCGGAAATATTGTTTTCCCTCAAACCAGAAAATTGCCCAATGCCTTGGCGAAAACCCAAGAGTTTGAAGTAAACATAGTGCAAAATAATAATGACACAAATCCAATCAAGAAAGCAAGAAAAAGAGTTCAAAGTGTAAATGGCTTCTGCAAAGTTCAGATGCGTCCTCTAGCATTATTCAAAATGAAACAAGGAAATCCCTATTTCAAGAATCTGATCATGAATCATCGTCATAATACAGATATAGACAACATAATGTCGGGCCCGATATCATCGCCCGGGTAACGAATCCCAAACCGAAGACTTTTCAAGGCTCTGGGACAAGCGGAAATAACGCTACATTTCGAAGCAGTCGTTTCTTAAAATGGACCCATACGCATGAGATATAGAAATGGTCTACATGGGAAGCTTCAGTTTTATATATCTTCTGAGTCAGTGCTTTATAGGGACAAGTATTACTCGTTCACTGTAGATAAACTGGAAATGATCGATAACGATATAATGGATGCCATCTATAAGTACTTTATATCATTAAATCCCAACAATTATCGGGGTAACTTAAATTTCTATAAAATTTGCAAATTGTGAAAACAAATATACAATCTAAAAAAAAAAAAATTCAGTTTCGATTTTGTTAAATTTAACGTTTGAGTTTAGAGTATTTCAAAAATGTTTTCTTTAAATATGTGTGAATAATAATTCAATATAAAATATAATAAATTAATTTGGCAAAAAAAAAAAAATTATTTTTTAACGCACATAGAAAGAAACAAGTAAGAATGATTCCCGGTACCTAAATAAACCAAAAATAATATAGCGCTAAATGCTAAAAATATACCAAATGGTATACTATATTTGGTGATATTGCATTATTAGCTTTTTAATATTTGAGCTTTTGCAGAACTTATACTTCGAATGGTAATAGAGTGCTGAAATATTTAATAAGGCTTAAACAAAATAGTTTATAATCATAATAAACTTTTCGACTTACAAATTGCCTGTATTAATCTTCCGTAATATTCATTGCACACAAATTGAAGATAGGATAGGATGTTCACAAATTAAAATTTTGTGGAACTTTTCGCAAAAATTAGTAACATTCTAGCTATTGTGAAGTAAAGTCAAATTAAAAATGAGGTAAAATAGCATTCGTTAGGTATAACAATTCTTTATTTGGATGATAAGGTTGTAATGCGATTTTGTAATGTTTAATATAAATTTTAAAATTAACAAACACTTATGGATTATATACTGTAGTGCCAGCAATTAAATGGTCTGTACAAGATCAACACCAAATTGAAAGAGCATGACATTATTCCTTCGATTGCTGCCAAAGCACAGTGGTTGCACCCATAGGCCAAAATTAAAAAAATCGTCATTACCAAAAAATTACGAAAAGAAAAGAAATTGTTTCAAAAATGTCCAAGCACCTTAATGGCAAACGAGATTTTTCTTGTCATACAAAGGTTGTATGGAGGCTATAGGATATAGTCTTCCGGTGTAGCCAATTTTTTTTACTATATATACAAAATATTTTTTTAGATTTTTGAGGATCATTTCATAACAATATCTCATCTGGAAATATTTATGGCCGCGGCTCCATACAAGCCCAACCACTGTGCAAATGCAAGGGAGTTCTGCTGAATGGTCAAGTGATCACTAATGCCAACGTACAGCATCCGAGATGAAATATCTTGCGCTGTTGTCATTAATGTTAATGCACTTTTCTCCCACTCTCTCTCTCTCCCTCTTACATCACAGTGTCCAGTTGAATGCGACTCTCTGGCTATGTTTGTGCTTTGACCGAAAGCTCTCTCTCTCTATTGAAATTTTGTTCCTTAGCATGCTTCGCCGAGTCATATTAAAAATGCTAATGCTTAGTATGAAAGTTTATCTGTAAGCACACATATAAACGCACATATGATACACACAGTACATACGCAAGTACTTAAATGTAGGTTGATTGTGTGTGAGTTGTATTAACTGCACTTGGCTTTGTTGCAATTTAATTTGATAACATCAAAATTCTAAGAAATTGCTCTACGTTCAGATAAACAAGTAAGAAAGTTACAGTCGAGTGTGAGATACCCGCTACCCATTTTTAATAAAGGCAAAATATTGCGGTATTATTTTCAAAATATACCGAAAATACTGAAAATATACCAAATGGTATATGTGGTATATCGATATAGTACCGCATTCAAAATATACCATAGACGTCGCAATGTACCAGATTGTCACCCAAAGCAACTAAGACCCCTAGTAAGTGGGCGTTTCTGGCCATACAAAAGTATTTCTTTAATAACTTCGACAATTTTTATCTGATCGCAACCAAATTTTTAGGAATAGTAATTATTGTATATACCAAAATTACGCTTGTTATTCGATTTTTTTGATTTGTGGGGGCGGAAGTGGGCGTGGCAAAAATTTGAAACAAACTTGATCTGGCGGACATGGCTAGATCGTCTCGGCTGTTGACGCTGATCAAGAATATATATACTTTATAGGGTCGGAGATGCCTCGTTCTCGTTCTGCCGGCACAAAGGTTTAATACCCTTCTACCCTATGGGTAGCGGGTATAAAAATTTGTTTTAGCTGGTTTGTTTGTTTTTTGGTCAATCAGTTTGCCTGATAAGGCTTAATTGACATATAAAGAAGTCGTCTGGACATATGTATATTCGATATAGATTTAATAGTTTAGCAAAAAATAGTTGCTTTCTTGCCGCTGTGAAGTGAAGTCAAATTGATAATGAGTAGAAAAAGTATTCGTGAAGTACAACAATCCTTTGCCGAATCTCTTGGATTTGGTAATGAGACCATCTGGGACCTGTGAGTATTGTGCACGAAATTTGCGAAGAAACAGAAATGATCTGTATTAATAGAAGTACATTTTATTGTAAGATAATTTTATTCATGTATAATATAAAGTTTGTCAAATGAGCAATCCAAAATATTGAAAAAAAAGATCCGCATCCTTATTCCTGATCCTGAAAAAAATGACAAACAATGTGCAGTATTTGCCAGAATACGACAAACTATATTCGATGCAGTTTGGGAACAACGTAAGTAAAGATTTCCCTATACCACTTCATGTGGTTTATTGTATCGTGAATTCGCAGGTAAATACACAAATCGCCAGTCGTTAACATCGATCTTTTATGTGCTGGTTGCCACCGATGAGACGAATGAAGATGATGCTATAAATTCCAAAAAATGGTCTTGTCATCCGGTTTTTCGTGCACGTCGCTGCGTTTGTAAGCATGTTCGATTTTTATACCTTCACCCATAGGATGGAAAGGTATTACAAGAAGAAGCAGTCATCTTCTCTAACCCCGTATTGAAGATATATTCTTGAACAGAAAATAAATATGAATATTTTTATATACTTAGTTAGTCCTGTAGAATATATTGATACACAGCATTCGGTATATTTTAGTATTTTGTTAGTCCTGTATAGTGAATTAATATAAAAAATACAGCTTTTAGTATATTTTTTGTATTTTGATAGTCATTCATAGTATATTGATATACCAAATATAGCTTTTGATATATTTTTCGTATTTTGTTTGCGCTGATATACTAAATACAGTCTTCGTCATATTTTAGTATGTATACCCGCTAGGGTAGAAGGTACCTATAGGGTAGAAGGGTATTATAATTTTGTACCTGCAGGAAATGTATGTAACAGACAGAAGGAGGCATCTCAGACCTTATAAAGTACATATGTATATATATTCTTAATCAGCGTTAACAGTCTAGACGATCTAGCCATGTCCGGACAGACGTCCGTCCGTCTGTCCGTATGAACACCTTGATCTCAGAGACTATAAGAGATAGAGCTATAATTTTTTTTATTAGTATTTTTGGCATCTTACAGCCGAGCAGACTCCATTTTAGCTTTCTTTCAAGTTTATTATCTTATCTGCAATTGACTAAATCGATCGCCTAATAGCTGATATCAATGGACGCAGCGTCGATTGCTGCCTGATTTATGTGGACGAAAATGGACGTGTCTATCAGAATTGGGAGTCCTATGTGACCAGTAATCAGCTGCCCGAAGGCATTATGGTGACACCTCCTCGAGGCGTCTACAATCTTACATTGCGAGGCGATGTTATCTTGCAATCCATGCCAACGCCGGCATCTTCAACGGAAAGCAAGGTACTTGGTGCACTCGACATTACCTTGGCAGTGGGTGGCTTGGGAGCAGCAGCTGTGCCCATAGCTGGACTAGCGTTCACAGTCGCTGCACCCGTTATGTTGGTAGCTGGCGCTGTTGGTTTAGCAGCTGCTGGCTATTCGACAGCACGAGCTGGCGCTCAGCTTGTGGATCGCAGTCAGCACGAGCAGTCGATCAATGTGACAGATCGCACGGCACGTGGTCAATGGCTGAGTGTGGTAGCAGGTGCTGTTGGCCTTGGGGCTGCAGGTGCCACAAGTGCCGTGACAGTGGCCACAGATGCTGGCCGAGAAGTGGGCGCCGTAAGTGTCATTTTCAATGTGTCTGAGTTGAAGCGTTAACTAATCAAACTATCCAACTACAGATTGCTCAATTGACGGTCAACAGCATGAACATTTCATCTATTATGATATCAGCCACGGGCTTGACGAGTGGCGTCATAGATTTAATACTTGTAAGCTGTAGTATTATTATTGTTTTGATACATTATAGAATACATTATTCATTTGCAGAAACATCAGGATGGCGACGATATATCCACCATGGATGCTCTACAGTTGTCTGCCTCGCTCTTCCTCTTCACGCACAGCGTCTACAATTTTAAACTGGCTTCGACTATCATCAATGATACGGCCAACAATCGCATTGGCTCGTATCGTGAATCGCTAAGCAATCAACAGAGGTGAGTTAATTAATCTCAATTGGAAAGGTGTGGTAGGTAGGACCGGCTGCCCCTATTAGGGGCGAACCATAGACTAGTTGAGGTTTGTAGCTATGCCGGTGGAGGGTATCTTCGTCTCAGAAGTCGCACAGCATAGATGCTGGACATCTACAGAGAAGATGCTCAAGTGTTTCCTTAACTCCGGACTCGTTGCATTTCCTGCACTGATCGCTGTTCATGATACCCATCTTTACAGCATGGATTAGCCTTCAGTCTTTCCTTGACGTATTTGGTTAAGTTGGTGTTTATTGAAGCACACATCAGCCTTGCAGTTTTGCACGAGTTGGTATTGCGCCAGCTCTCGTCCCTCTGACGCCTAGAGCGTACTTCAATTTCCCTGCCTATAGATCTCTGGGATATCAGCACATTGCACATATTGCCAACATGAAGCTCAACCTCCTTTGGCAAGAGTGTTCGCGATCTTGTTGCCATCGATGCCCTCGTGGCATGGGAACCAGTAGATGCGCATTACTGCAGATGCATTCAGCGACTCTATTGCTCTTCTACTTTCCAGGACAACTTTGGACTTGACCACATCTGAGTACATTGCTCTTATTGGAGCCTAGCTGTCAACCAAGATGTTAATCGAGTTGTACTTTTGTGGCCTTGCCTAGCGAAGCTTCCAACTGGAAGATGATGCAATGGTCAGAGAGTTTGTAGAAATGTTTGGAATCGGGTTGGCACCGACTTCTTCGACCCGTCGGTGAAGAGGTTTATTGCTTCGGGAATGCATATCCCAGCAGCCCGGTTCAGGGCCCTCAGTACAGGTGAGGGGGATAGCATAGTCCAAGTCTATACTAGTCTCCCTACTAATAAAGTAAGTTCCATTACTGAAGCGAGGGTGGTTATGCTTATGTCGTCGGGATAGGCAATTAACTTGGAAGCCCGTCTAGTAAATTTTTGTAGCGGGCTATTCACAACCAGATTGCAAAGGAGAGGCGAGAGAACCCCACCCTGGGGAGTGTCATCTCGCACATCCTTTGCAATAGTCGAATCGCCCCACGTGGCTACTTCCCGCCTGTCACCAAGAAATCGGTTGATCCATCTAAGGCTCTTCATATAGCGTCAGTAGTGACATTATTATAGGCGCCTGAAATGTCCAGAAATCCCCCTAAGCATATTCTTTGAAGTGGTCTGCCTTTTGAATGGATGCTACAAGAGCATGGTGATTGGGGGCCAACAGATGCAATGAATTGCTTCTAATATGGATATCACGAAGCTTCTCCAAACTTTTTAGCAGGAAAGAGGTTAGGCCGATTAGCCGGAAGTCATTTGAGTCCTCATGGCTGCATTGCCCGCCTTCGGCAGGAAAATGTTTTTAGACGTCCTTCAAAGAGTGGTGATATGAACCATGTGACTTACCATTGTCGGGACGTATAGATTGTAATTAGGCGACGTAAGCCCTGAGACCGTGTTGCCCGACGCTATCCACGGTTCCTGGACCAAAGTCGTGTAGGTGGACCCTCAAAGTTTGTGTCCTTGGCGAGTCCGCTCTTGGTCCGAGACGGCTAACCTCGAGTTGTTGATTGTAACGGAATTGTTACAACTGATTTGTAGACTTTTGGGTAATTTTATTCTTGGGAGCCCCCATAGTGTTTTCAGTCTGACCGCCAGACACCTCGTACCATGCATTCTACTTCTTGTTTTCAGACAGACAAGTGCCCGATAGACAAGGAGCTAGGATCGGCAGTACCTTTAACGTCGGCGCACAGTAGAGATCTGCTACCCGATGACAATGAGGCTTTGCAGATCCTACCCAGCCAACACCATCGGAGAAGTTCAGTAGAGGATTTTGCCAGCCTCAATTGGAAAGCAATCGACACTTTGTCGGCGTAAATATTAAATGGTAATCCCAAGTACCGAATTTTATTTTCATTTGGTGACTGAACCTATTTTGAGTACGCTATAAAGATGAAAATGGAAAGGCATACAAAGAAAGTACTTACACTCAGTTATATAATGTTCTTGAATTGATTTCGATACTTCCCCGAGCTTTATTCTGTGTGCCAAGCTGAGCTATCAACTACAAATGATCTTTGTGGAAAGATATGAATGAATATTTCTCTTGTTTTAGTCATTTTGATTATACAATTTTTTTATTTAGAGAAAGCTGAAACAAAAACGTCCATTAAAATATCATTTTATATTTATAATTCTCACGTTCCGCATACTGAATTGTCCTTTCAATTGCAGACGTACGATTGACAAGGTGGTCAAGGAGACGATCCGAACAAAAGGCGTTTCTACGGACATTATACGGAATGTGAACGAGATGCCATCGCGACAGCAGTTCAACAGGGATTTCAATCGCAATGGCATACGCCCCTCATTCGCAGCAAATGGCCAAGGTGTTGAGCTAAATGATCAAGTTTTCACAAATACGGCGGAGTTGCGTATACAGGATAATATCGAACCCGATATCCTTCGTCAAGTGACAAATCCCATGCCCGAGTCATTTGAGGGCTCCGCAGCCAGTGGCAATAACATCTGTCTTGTTGGCAATAACGGTGGTCGAGTTTTCACTGGATCCTCGGGAATGACAGAGTTAACCGCAAATTATGCGCCGGAGAACACAAGAAATTATGCTGACGGCGTACGCATTTTGAGACTCAGCAGTCTGGTGATTAATAATGTTGCAATTGAACTCTCTCAGTTCGGAGATGATATTTTCACACGGATCATCAATGCCGAGAGTTTTGAGAACGCTTTGCTAATGTTGGCCGACAATCTGAATGATAATGTGATGCAATTTGTGCTAAATTTGACGGAGACATTTATGCATATTTTTTGGGATGAACTCAACGATTTTCTAAAGTTTTACATACCAGCAGAGTCGGTGCTATATAGGATTGGTACTCATATATTGGACAACTATCGTTATTTAACGATAGACCATTTACAGCTTTTTACTAGAGAAATCCTTGTGGCCGTTAGTGATTATTTTACTTCACTAAATCCAAACAATTTCCCAGGATTGCTAACCAAGTGCAAGGTGTGCAATCATTTCTATAACATTTGCGACTTGTAAGCGAAAAATCATGGAAGCAAGCGCACAAATTAATTGAACACAATGTCAAGTTTCAATAAATATTAAAAGATTATTCTTTTTAGTAGTAGGGTATTATAACTTTGTGCCGGCAGAATATGCATGTAACATATACCAGATATTAATACACCATTCGGTATATTTGTGATATTTTGTGGTAGATTAATTTGGTATATTTTTTAGTTTTGATTTTATACAAAATAGATAGCGGGGTTTTTACTTGTTATAAAATACATAACGCATAATTTTTAAATAAAAATAATGGTAATAATAATAATAATAATAATAATAATAATAATAATAATAATAATAATAATAATAATAATAATAATAATAATAATAATAATAATAATAATAATAATAATAATAATAATAATAATAATAATAATAATAATAATAATAATAATAATAATAATAATAATAATAATAATAATAATAATAATAATAATAATAATAATAATAATAAAAAATGTATTTATTTGGGCCAAACCTCATATTAGTTTAAGGAGTTTATGTGAAGTTTACTATTGGGTGTGAACGTTTTGGCGAAACCTTGACGCTTCAATCGCCTCAACAGTCTAGCTGGTAGGAGCCTCCTAGCGAGTCTGTCTAACTCATAGAGTTAGCAACCTATCGCTATATCGGTTTGTGTGTGTCTACCAATCTACTCCTCTACAGAATGTATTTTTAGATCGCGGTGTAGGGAGGATCCACTCACGTACCAAGGGCAGTTTGTAATTTGTCGTAAACCCCTATTCTGCAGTACTTTGAATGTGTTTGTAGTTTGATTTGGCAGCAATCCCCCAAATCTGCATTCCATATAGCCAAATTGCCACTATGCAATGTACGTATACTGCTCTCTTTGCCCGAAGAGATATTTTGCTTCTTTTGTTGAGCAGCCAGCGTAATTTCTGTAGCCTTTGGCCACAGTTCTTGGTGACAGCGTTTAAGTGTGGCGCAAAAGTGAGTCTCTTGCCTAGAACGATACCCAGATATTTCGCAGAAGTAGGTTGTTCCAGTGTCACGCCTTCGAAGTGAATAGCCGGAGTGGTGAAGATTAATCTTTTCAGAGTAAATCACGGGTTTATTGTTTTTGTGGAATTTAGCTTCAGATTCCACCTTCTGCACCAAGCTGCCAAGCTATCCAAGTATCCTTGGAGTCCGTTTGCAGCTTCTACTCTGCTTGGAGAGTTGTATAAGACAGCAATCTCGTCCGCATAAGTTCCAATGAGAGCCTTGGAGGGATCTTCCATATATGCACCCATTGGGATGGGTAGGTCATAGGTGTATAAGGAGTACAGCAGTGGTCCTAGAAGACTACCCTGCAGGACAGGAATTCGGATCTATCCATATACGATTTTAAGATTCCATAGAATGGAGCAGGTAGCACCATTTTTATTTTACACAGAAGGCCATCGTGCCAGACTCTGTCGAAGGCTTGTTGCATGTCTATAAAGACTGCGTTGCAGTACTCTAAGTCGTCAAACGCTTGCAGGATATGTTTTGCCAGCCTGTGAATTTGTTCCACTGTACTGTGCCCTTCGCGAAAACCAAACTGGTGCTCCGGCCAGATGTGACGCTCTCATGACGTCATGCAGTCTATTGGCAATAAGTCGTTCAAATACCTTCGATAACGATGGGAGCAAGCTAATTGGTCGATAGAATTATGTTTCAGCTTCTGGTTTGCCTGGTTTATGAATCATCACAATCGTAGTCATCTTCCACTGCTTTGGAAACACCTGCATTCTCAGCATGGCATTGAAAATGTTTGCAATAGAGGGAATAGCCTTCATTGGCAAAACCTTCAACGTGCGATTGCTTATCCTATCTATGCCAGGTATTTTTTTGGTACTTAACGATTTGATGACGTCACATACTATATCTCCTCAGTTCTCACTGGCTTAATGGGAAGTGACATTTGCAGAGCCATCTGTAGATGCTGTTGCGTGATCCTGACCTGTTCCGTTGAGGTAAAATCGAATGGAGTGAATCGAGCTTCTAAATGGGCTGCAAACGCATTAGCTTGATCTTCTTCATTTCTGGCAAGGCCACCACTAGGGCACTGAACTGGAACCTGCCTGAAGGGTCGTCTTTTCAAGGCTTTTGTGCATCTCCAGAGCGAGTAGTTAGCGTCAACCGTGTAGTCTAATGATGCCAGTTTTTGCTCCTTTCCTTAGCTGCCTTAACAAACATAGTTTTCAACTGCCTTGTAGTCCGGTACCACATTAATCGATCCCAAGGGTCTCGAGAACGGATAGCACGTCTTCGAAGGCGTCGTTTATCTGCAAGAAGCTGTTTGGCTTCCCTTGTGAGGCTAATTCCGTATTCGATTGCATCTGGTTGAGCGGAAGGTGGAGTCGATGCAGCAGCAGCCCTATGTATGGAGTCAGTCAGTATGTCAACTTATCTTCTATGTCATTTCCAGAGTCCAGGGCTCGACTTAATTGCCATGAGCTTTCCAGATGCTGTCTAAATGCTGGCAAATTAGTGTGTTTTGTAATGAGCTGAGGAGAAGTAGTGACGCTAACGGTGACGACAAGGGCTAGGTGATCTGAATCAGCAAATCAGGAATGCCATGATATAAGGCAAAGTCACTGCAGGTAGGCGTGTGGTTGTCAACTTATGGGTACCTTGTGGGCGATCCTGTAGCAAGAACTTTGTCTCCGCAGGCAACGACGACTTCTGATAGTTTGCGTCCTCTGGGTGAGTTGTATGTGTCATCCCACATCCAGTGCCTAGCATTCAGTCTCCGCCAATTAAATATCGTTTAGCGCTAGCACGAAGTATGTCAATGAAGTCTCTTTCTTCAAGTCTATTTTTGGGAGTGCTAGTATAAGCACTAACCTTCATATCTCCTAGTTCAGTAGCAACTTTAATTGTTGATATTTGAGTAGTAAGTGTCTCAATAATTCTTCGAGGAAAGTGGCGTAGAGTACTTCTTCCTAAAACAGCTGCGTCGCCTCCACTGTGATTGTTGTTCGATGGCTTGTAGGCGGGATTGAAGGCATATCCAAAGATTTAGACTGTTTGTCCTCGGTTGAGCCTAATTTCAGACAACAGAATGATGTTAACGTTATTGCTGTGCGCAAACCTCTTTGGCTTTTCCAGCTATGCCGTTGACATTCCAAATAAGAATCTTTAGTGGATTCATTGTGATTCTGGAACGTTAAACTGGAGCTGTTAGCACAAGGCTTAACATTGTGGATTTGTAGCACTTCGTAGCCAAGGGTTTTTAAGTTCTCCGTAATGTCGCTGTTTAACGTACTATGGTGCAGGCCTTTTACAACGATTCTACGGCTTGTCTGTTTTCATTTGGTAGGTGTGAAATTCCAAGCCAACGTTATCCTTATGGTCCACAATGGCTCTGTAGGTATCACTGTCTTTGGGAAATATTTTTATCGTTTCGCCTTGATTGACCTTAACGATAACTTTGTCTCTATTAGCAACCTCATCTATACGTCCAGGAGCAGCCTCATCATTATCATTATTCATAACTGCTGCGTTGTTCACTGTGACATTAGTATCACCTACAGTTGCTTCATCAGCATCATCCGTTTCCGCATCCATGTCCAACAAAGCCAACATGTTGCTTGCCTGAGATCGATTGCTCTGTGTCAGTAGAGCAGCACTTTTGCTGGTGCTTTGGCTGATCACTCTGAGCCGAGAGTAAGCGTGAGCGTTTATGACCATTGAACGCCCTCTAATTCCTAAGGGGAGGCGACAATGGTTGCTTTTTTCTTTTGCCAGTTAAACACTTTTGCGCGTTTACCAGTCTAGTTGCAGCTGCACTGGGTGTAGCAGTATAATTGGTAGCAGAGCTGTGATGGGCATAACCACTACGGCTATCATTGGCTATGCCAGAACAATTGCTGCTAGTTAATGCAGTAGCCAGGTTGTAGGAGCTAGTTGTGGTAGTAGCCATGGAGTACGTGGTGTTGCTGGTAGCTCTCGTAAATGTTAATGTGGTAGTGGTTGCACTGCAACAAAAATGAGCAAAAATGTACCAAACATTTTTCACGGAGATTTTTGTATTTCACAAATTGTGACTTACAAATTGTGATTTACAATATATTACTGTTTACGTAGTGATGGACCTTACATTGGCGCATACACACATATTTTCTCAATTGACACGATACCTCGAAAATCGACTGTATGCGATAATTTCCAGTGCTATTTTCTAACTGAAACAAAATTTGTGTATGGTGGAACTGAGCCATTTGTTAAAATAATATGTGTGAACATAAAATTTTATGAAAAATTTAAATACTAGAACAGGCATATTAAAAATGTACCAAAACGTAAAAAAGTGATCCAATGTACCAACGCATAAAAAATGTACCCGTTTTGGTACATTTGTACCAAAAGTGGCAACCGTGCGCATAAGGCATATTATAGAAACATGGTGTATTCTTTCGTAAACAGCCTGCTTGTTTCCAAGTATGGAGTCAGAAGAAGTGCTACGATCCATTTGACAATTGTAATATTTAATTTCTTAAATATTAGATTGTCAAAATTTGCACTTGGTTTGCAGTTTTGCTGTTGTTTCAAGCAAATGTGGCAGCAAAGCAGAATATCTGACAGAGATAACGGCACATGCGCAGCAGCTTGCCCGTTTGGGCAGGCGCACACTTTGTTGTTATTGTCTTTGTTATCTCTATTACCGACACAGACTTGAGACGATGTCTTAAAATAGAATATTATTAGTGAAAATCACTGTCTGTGTCACTTGTACACTGTAAAATTGGATTTCATTATCGTGTCCAGATTAAGGATGTTTGTTTACTTACTTGGTTTGTTTTAGATGGTTTGTTTGCTTGTTTGGCCAATCAGTTTGCCTGATAAGGCTTAATTCACAGTATATAAAGAAGTCTTCTGGATATATAATTGAGTTGCTATCTTGCCGCTGTGAAGTGAAGTCAAATTAATAATGAGTGGAAAAAGTATTCGTGAAGTACAACAATCCTTTGCCGAATCGCTTGGATTTGGTAAGGAGATCATCTGGGACCTGTGAGTATTGTACACGACATTTGCGATAATATTGAGGATATTCAAGAAACAAAAATCACCTGCGTTAATACAAAAATATTTTATTGTAAAACAATTTAAATTAATTTTATTTCTGTTTGTAGTTTGTCAAATAGGCAATCCGAAATATTGGAAAAAAAGATCCGCACCCTTATTCCTGATCCTGAAAATTACAAACAACGTGCAGTATTTGACAGAATACGTGAAACTTTATTCGATGCAGTTTGGGAACAACGTAAGTAAAACATTCCCCATAATAGTTGGTGTGGTTTATTGTATCGTGAATTCACAGGGAAATACACAAATCGCCAGTCGTTAACATCGATCTTTTATGTGCTGGTTGCCACCGATGAGACGGATGAAGATGATGCTATGAATTCCACAAAATGGTCTTGTCATCCGGTTTTTCGTGCACGTCGCTGCGTTTGTAAGCATGTTCGATTATTATACCCGCACCCATAGGTTTGAAAGGTATTAGAAGGAGTCATCTCCTCGAACCACATAAAGTATATATATTCTTGATCAGCTCTAACAGCCGAGTCAATATAGCCATGTCAGTCTGTTCGTCTATTCGTATGAAATACTGGATCTCAGAGTCTATAAGAGATATAGTAATATTTGCTCCACGATCATTTCCGCCCCCGCAAATCGAATAACAAGCGTAACTATTTCATGATTTTTACTACATATGTACATGCAATCACAAGTTCAGCCTTCATTATTCCTGTGCTCTTAAGAGTATATTGATATACCAAAAACAGTTTTCGGCGTATTTTAGTATTTCGCTAGTCCTGTATAGAACATTGATATGCAAAATACATGTCTTGGTATATTTTAACATTTTGTTAATCCTGTATAGTATATTGAAATTTAGATATATTTTGTTACTCCTTTCTTATATATATATGCCAAAAATAGCTTTTGGTATACTTTAATATTTTCGCTAGTCTTGATAGTGCATTGATATATCGAATACAGTTTTTGGTATATTTTTAGTATTTTGTTAGTCCTGTACACTATATTGATATACCAATTACAGCTTTTGGTATATTTTTTATACATAGCTCTGTATATTTTTAGTATTTTGGTATAATTTAGTATTTCGGCCAGTATATTGGTTTGGTATATTTTAAGAATAATACCGCACTGTTCTACATTCATTGAAAATGGGTGGCGGGTATCTTACAGTCGAGCACACTCGACTTTCGCTTTCCTTCTGGTTTATTATCTTATCTACAATTGCCTAAATCGAACGCTTTACAGCCAGTAGCAATGGACGCAGCAACAACAGCGACGATTGCTGCATGATTTATGTGGACGAAAATGGGCGTGTCTATCAGAACTGGGAGTCCTACTTGGATGACAACGAGTTGCCTGAAGGGATTATGGTGGCACCTCGCCGAGGTGTCTACAATCTCACATCGAAAGGCAGAGTTATATTGGAATCAACGGAAACGCCAGCAGCAGGACCAATTCGCAAAGCAGTTGGCGTCCTAGACAAGTTTTCGGCGGTGGGTGGCTTAGGAGCAGCAGCTGTGCCCGTCATTGGTCTGATGTGCACAGTCGCTGCCCCAATTGTGCTGACAGCTTCAATTGTTGGTGGTGGTTGTGCTGTCTATTCGACGGTACGAGCTGGTGCTCAGCTTATCGATCGCAGTATGCACGATCAGTCGATCAATGTGAAAGATCGCACGGCACGCGGTCAATGGTTGGGCGTGGTGGGTGGTGTTGTTGGTCTTGGGGCATCACGTGCTACAGCAAATGCGATTAAGGTCACAAATGCCGGTAAACGAGTGGGCACAGTACGTGTTGTGTATAATGTGTCTTAGTTAGTCACTAATTAAATCATTCCACAATAGGTTGCTCAGTGGACTGTTAACGGCATGAACATCTCATCCATTGCGATGTCTGGTACGGGCTTAACGAATAGTATCATCGATTTATTACTGGTAATTAAGCTACTACTATTTACCTCAAGGATATTATTGACTCTTTAATTATTCGATTATAGAAACACGACGATGGCGATGACATATCCGCCTTGGATGTGTTACAGTTGTCTACTTCTCTTTTCCTGTTCACGCACAGTCTCTACAATTTCCAGCTGGCATCGAGCCTCATCGATGACACGTCTAACGAACGTATAGGATCGTATCGCAAGACTCTAAGCAATCGACAGAGGTGAGCTGACATGAACAATACTTTAAATATTAACAACAATACAAATTTAAAACTTTTATCTACACAAACTTGTTGATACATTGATATACTAGTACATTTAAAGTATTCCATAATATGTTATAAATATTAAAGCGCAAATTTAATTTGGATACCTGATTTGTGTTTTCAATTGCAGACGGATGTTCGACAAGATGGTGAAGGAGACGACTCGCATAAAGGGCGTTCGTCAGGCCAACGTGGACATTATACGCAATGTGAACGATATACCGTCGCGTCAGCAGTTCAATGATCTGTACAAGATCAACACCAAATTGAAAGAACGTGACATTATTCCATCGTTTGCAGCCAAAGGCAAGGGAGTTCTGCTTAATGGTCAAGTGATCACTAATGCAGCGGATTTGCGTGCCAACGTACAGCATAATGTCGGACCCGATATCATCGCCCGGGTGACAAATCCCAAGCCGGAAACTTTTCAAGGTTCTCGGACAAGTGGCAATAACGGTGCATTTCGAAGCAGTCGTTTTTTAAATGGACCTATACGAATGAGACAACGAAAAACGAACGGGGAAAACGACTGTTGCGAAGGTCTGCTTCCAACATGCGAATTGGCAGCAGAAGCTGTCTTAGTTTTACCCGAACTCTGTGACGAAAAGTCTGGCGAGAGTATAATTAGTGAGGAAAGCTACAATACACTGTTGCTATTGTCCGATAAATTCGACGATGATATGATGCACTTCGTTCTCCAGTTGACAGCTGCATTCCTTAAGAGATATAGAGATGGTCTACATGAGAAGCTTCAGTTTTTTATATCTTCAGAGTCAGTGCTTTATAGGATTGGTACTCATATACTGGACAACTATCGCTCGTTCACTGTAGAAAAACTGGAAATGATCGAGGACAAAATAATGGATGCCATCTATGAATACTTCATATCATTAAATCCCAACAATTATCGGGGTAAATTAAATAGGTGTGATGTCTGCAAAAATTTCTATAAAATTTGCGAATTGTGAAAACAAATATAAAATCTAAAATAATATATGTAAAATTTCAGTTTTACCATCCCATCAGCTTACTGGTAAAACTGTCCAAAATATTAGAACGCATATTTTTGGCCAGCCTATTACCGGTGCTGGAAGACGGCAACTTAATCCAATTTGGTTTTAGGAATCAACATGGAATCTCGGAGCAATGCCACAGAATCTCACAAACGATATTGAGTTTATTTGAGACATAAAACAGGCGTTCGATCGTGCCTGGCATTTAGGCATGCTTTATAAGCTGAAGTCCATCCTATCAGCCCCATTCTTCCTGCTGTTGAATTCCTACTCACATAGGCGGTTGCTGGAACTGCCAGGCGGCATCTCGCCGTTGCTCTCATCGACAGGAGGGAACCTATCGGGAAAATGTCTGCAGAGCGGGGGCGAATGGAGAAAGCCAAAGACAGACAGCCCAATGCCTACCTAGGAAGGCACGGGTTGGATGAATGAAGACAAGATCCCGACATTCAAGAACGACCCATCGTTGCTTTGGCTGGAAGCGACGCTGGACGTGGTGGACAGGAATAACATTCCGTCCATGCCGAAGGCAAAGTTCCTGCTCTCTATAGCTGTGCAGGGCGAGCAGGCACTTCAGCTGCTTAAGAAGCAGAACCCGGACATTCCGATGATGGGTGATGGGTCCGTGCTGAACGCTGATAAACCTTTATCCTGTGATGGGTAGCACGTGATCATACAGATCAATAAGAAGACCGAGGATCTTGTGTACAAGCGCAACGGAAAGATAACATGGGGCTTAGGGAGCGTGTAACTTCGCCTCAAAAAACGCCATCCGAAAAAAAAGACACACACACGTTGAGATCAGGTGAAGTAAAAGTTCAGAGAGCTTGACCGACGCCACCCTGCACCTCAACTTGACAGACGAGACGAAGGAGCTGTCCATGCAGACGACCCCCTGCGAGTTTGCAACCCTTTAAGTCGAAAATGGATTCGGCAAAGCTCCTTCTCGTTCTAGAGGAAGGGTCCGCCTACGCGGCTTTAGTTCAGGAACCGTGTGCAACACGGTCGCAGGGCTGAAGTCGCCTAACTACAATCTATACATCCCGACATTGGTAAGTGGATCGAGAACTGCCGTTCTTGTAAGGAAGGGGTTACAAACTCATCTACTGCCTAATTTTAGCACTAACGATCTAACCGTGGTGGTGCTGGAGAGCTGTGAAGGATGTATGCTTCTAGCATCCTGCTACGTGACCCACGACGTACACGCTCCACCGAAAGAGCTGCGGAGATTGGTGGACATGGTCTGCTTCTCCAACAGCAACTTATTTTTGGTACGGACGCCAACGCCCTCCATAGTGTTTGGGGAAGTCCCGACGTTAATGAAAGGGGTCAGTCAGTACTTGATTTTATTATAAATAAAAATAAATTAAAATTAAATAAAATAAATTATAAGCTAAGACTAGCCAACAGAGATGAGGAATTTACTTATACAGGTCCCACCTCTCGTAACGTGCTAAACCTAACCATCGCGACTAAATGCACCCAACTATATATAGACTAGAATATATCTGGTCAAATTAAATGGATTTTAATTTAAATAAAATGTTTGAACATATAATTTATTAAATTGGCAGGGCAGGGTCGTCAAACAAGCTGTGTTCACCAAAAACTGTGTTCCCGCCCAATTGAATATTCACAGATAAGTTCGCTGCAAAGTGTTTCTAACTTTAATTTTAATATCAAAATAGAATTATTACATAAGAGGATGAAAGTGAATTTTGAATAAAGTCGCGATTATTTTCTCAGACGCAGATTTAAAGAGATTTAAATTACGGCACGCAATCAGTTGTGGATTCAGGAAAAACGGGTGCTTGTTCCTGAACGGCAAAAACTGAGATTAACACATTGACAATGGTTATCATGAAAATGCCAAGGAGTGTGTAATTATTATTTCTGTACGCATGACGGATTTCCTCCTCGTTCTTAATATCGTATCTGTAATTCCATATAAGTCCGATGCCGACGGCAATCTATAAACAAAATATTAAATGAGAGTCGCACCCTCGTAAATTACGGGACTACCAATTTATCAATATTGCGAATGACTAACGCACCTGGAATAAGATGCTCACCGAAATGAACACTATACTGAAATAAAAATATGGTTGATGGGATTTAGTCTCCCACACATGACGCAGTTGATGCGCATTCGCCGTGAACAGCGCCAAGTCCATCATACCCTGTGCCAGTGTCTTCCTACTCTGGTATACATTTAAATCGGGTGCTGGCCTCTCCACACAACCGTTACAACCATTCGGCATGGGACATCCAACCCGACAGCCGCCTCGCTTTTCATTATCGGCTAGAAGACCATCGTCCACACCAACATTACTGTCATCAGCGTCATCAGTTTCTTGAATTACAAATGTCAATCAAAAGTAATTAAATAAAATTTCGGTATTTCCAAGAGTCGCAAACGAACGTAATTTAAAAATAAAAATAAAAACAAACGTTTCCTGCTTTTCGATAGCATTTATTTAGCTCTTTGGTTAGTCTAAATTATGCAGCTTATCGAGTTTTAATTTTCATAATATTAGCAAAAAAAAAAACATGCGACTTTGACTTAATCTAGTAAAATGCAAAAATCTGCAATTTGGGACGAAATATATTACTCGTAAAGCGATAACTTTACTTATAAAATAGATTTATGTTGCTTTATATTTAATTTTAATTTATTTAAGTACCGGTCGCGAACGTACTCGTACGATTTTTCCATGCTGCTTTATTTATTTTTTTTTACCACTACTTTCTTTTATGAATAACTTAACAGATAACGGGTTTAATGTGTCTAATAACATTTAAAGCAAGAAATTAATTTTGTATTAAATAAATTAAAGTTGGCATGATATTTACACACATATTATGCGGCATTTTATTTGAAAGTTGGACATGTTTAGGTCGATTTTCAAAAAATGCTGTTCGGCCAACGCGTTCTCCGATTAACTCTTTCTACGGTTAGCAACATAAAACGCTTAGCAACTGTTTCTCCATAAACAATTATAGTGTCCTTCTTGGCTGGCGACTGAACGTCTTCCCGTAAGAAAATATCCGAAATAAATTTCCGCCTTTCTTTCCAATCCAAGTTACCTTTTTTAGCATTGCTGTTATTCACATTTTCTGGCTTGACATACTTATTAAACAATACTTAAATAATCTAAATTTTTCTGTTTGAATCGGTTGCTCTTTCTGCCTTTCTTATAGCCTATCCCATATTTTGTTTACAATGATATTTTTTCTGTTCTTCTTGTTTTGAGCTTCTCTTTTCTTCTTTTCTCTATCATATTTCAGCCTTTTTCGTTCTTTTTCTTTCTGTCTCAAAACAATTAAATTTTTTTCAGTTTTCAGGCCAATTTTTTCATAAAAACAACTGAGATATGCTATGAATCTATTGCATTATGAAATTTTAGACATTTCTTTATGAAATTATACAAAAAAAAATTCTAAGAAGATTTTTTTTTTACGGCCGTGGTTGGACTATTTGACTGATATGCCCATATACTAGTTTTCTTTTTTTAGCAGTTTCTTACACAAGTTAGAAAAACACATGCTGAGAGGTTGTTTATAGCGGATGCAGTTTGTTACAACAATTTTAACTCAAGTACATAAATTAAATAAAAAAATTGATAGATACATTACTAACCTGCTTGCGGTCCACTAAGTCCACCTCCATCAATGTCATCAATATCCTCGTTGTTAGTATTCTAAAAAGCAATCGAGTTTTTATTTATTTATTGTTGAAGTAGTATAGTAGTTTTAAATATTAAACAAACTTGGCGATAAAGCTGACCAGTATTCAAATGCAAAAGCACCGCAGCTTCCGTCACGTTTGCTGATTAATTCACTTCCATACTTCTTTCTATGTGTATGCTAAAAATGCGTATAAATGTGAGCTAGAAAAATACCCAGTAAAATTGGGTTTCATAATTGTGTCCATATTAGGAAAATTCTTTTTGATCCATAGCAACGTTTTTCCCCAAACAGAATCTATCCGCCATTTACATTGGCAATTATCAGCTAACTCTTCACAATCATATTTATTGCGAGACTTCCTGGCGCGAGAGTGTATATAAAATTTGATTTGCGTTCTATGTAGTAAGCTAGTAAGCTAAGCGATAAGGTGGGTAGAGTATGATCCAGCATCTTTATGCTCTCCATATAATACTATTAATTGTAATTTAAGTTTTCTATTTAAAACTTTTCGCATAATAAGTAACACATTTTATTGTATTTTGATTTAGAGTTTTTATACACGCTACTCATACGGTAGAAGGGTATTATAACTTTGTGCCGGCAGGAAATGTATGTAACAGGTAGTACGAGGCATCTCCGACCCTATAAAGTATATACATATAATATCTTGATCAGCGTCAACAGCCGAGACGATCTAGCCATGTCCGTCTGTCCGTCTGTGTGCCTCTCCGTCTATCCGTCCGTCCGTATGAACACTGGATCTCAGAGACTAAAAGATATAGAGCTATAATTTTTTTCGAAGGCATTTGTTATGGTTGCACGCAGATCAAGTTTGTTTCAAATTTTTGCCAGACCCACTTCCACCCTCGCAAATCTACAAAAGTCGAATAACAAGCGTAATTTTATAGCTCTATATCTAATTCTGAAAATATTTGCTTTTTGCAATATTTTGCTTTTTCTCACAGTCGAGCACACTCGACTTTAAAATTGTCTGAGTTAAAGTAGAGTATGTACACTCACAAATGAGTATAAATAGATGTTATTTCATTTGTGTGCATAAATGTAACTTACTTGACTTTTTGCTAGCGATTTATCAGCGTCCAGTTTATCCATTTGAAGTGTAATATGCTTTAGATCGGTCATTTTACAATTACAAAAAACGTATTTAATTGACAATGCCAAGAATTTGAATGAATTGAAGACAAAAACCAAAAATCTAAATGAATTTCTTTGTTGCTTTTTGCGCCTCTGTCTTTGATTTATACACTTGATAATATCACTTGATGTGTTTGTGGGGAAAATGAAAACTCGTGCGCGTTTAGCAACCGCGTCTGACCCTAATAACCACACAACTGACACTGAGCAAAAGAGCTACGGAGACCCAGACCTCCAAACCTAAATCTCTATCCGAGATTAAATAGCATCCGGTAACTCTGCTATCGCAGAGTCATATAACATAAATAGTTACTCGAACTTAAAGTTTCGCGAACATTACAAATTTCCTACAAGATTGGAAATATCGTGTGTTCCGAAAATCAACTCTACAAAGTTATCGCAAACATTAAAAGTTTCCTACAAGAATGTATCGTATGTTCCGGAAACAAACAAGTTACGAGAGCATTAAAAATTTCTTATAATCCGAAATATCGAGTATTCCAAAAAACCAACCAAATTATGTGAATTCAGACCTAATGCAGCGTGTTTAAAAATACTACACCTAAAAAAATATATTTGAAAAGAATTATACTCACAAAATAAAAAAAATTAATATCGTTTTACAAGAAATTATCAATAAACTGAAAAAAATAAAATAAAACCCATTATATCAATGATCATCCAACAAGACGTTGCAAAGAACAAAGAAGAACCAAACCATAGAGGAAAGACCAACCACAGACGAAAGAAGGAAGTCCAACCCTTGACACTAGCTGCGTGCTCTACAGATATTTTTAATTGTTAAATTAAGTTTAAAATTCAGGAGCAGATTGCAGAGCTAAAATTGAAGCTCTCAATTAACACAAGTACAGCTCAGTAATATAAAACCAGAGTTATCAATGATTCGATTTGATGTTGTCAAGTCTGTCGCTGAGCTTTTGGGATACTTTAATCAATATGTCATAAAGATGTATAAAACAAATAGGAGAACTAACAATTTTAAGAAACAAAGTAACGGGAAAAGCTAACGACACATTAACAAATCATGGCACAGTCCTGAATTTTGAAGCTAGATTAGATTTCGCTCACAGTGATAAGCGCCCAATTTATATAATTGAACAAGAATTGAGCGTTCTGAGACAAGGTAAAACAAGTAAGAAAGCTACAGTCGAGTGTACTCGACAGTGAGATACCCGCTACTCATTTTGAATAAAAGCAATATATTTTGCGGTATTATTCTCAAAATATACCAAATATACTGAAAATATACCAAATGGTATATGTGGTATATCGATATAGTGCCACATTCAAAATATACCATAGACGGCACAATATACCAGATTGTCAGCCAAAGTAACTAAGACCCCCAGTAAGTAGGCGTTTTTGCCCATACAAAAGTATTTCTTTAATAACTTCGACAATTTTTATCTGATCGCAACCAAATTTTCAGGAATCATAACTACTATAATTATTACTGTATATATATTAAAATTCGTAACTCTAGCTTCAAAATTACGCTTGTTATTCGATTTTTTTGATTTGCAGGGGCGGAAGGGGGCGTGGCAAAAATTTGAAACAAACTTGATCTGCGTACAAACATTACAAATGCTGTCGAAAAAATTATAGCTCTATCTCTTTTAGTCTCTCAGATCCAGTGTTTCATACGGACATACGGCCAGACACACAGACGGACATGGCTATATCGTCTCGGCTGTTGATGCTGATCAAGAATATATATACTTTATAGGGTCGGAGATGCCTCGTTCTACCTGTTACATACATTTCCTGCCGGCACAAAGTTATAATACTCTTCTAGCGGGTAGCGGCTATAAAAACAAGTAAGAATGATACCCGTTACCCAAATAAACCAAAAATAATATAGCGCTAAATGTTAAAAATATACCAAATGGTAGAATGGTAGAATTTGCAGAATGTATACTTCGAATGGTAATAGAGTGCTGAAATATTCAATAAAGCCTAAACTAAATAGTTTAATAGTTTATAATCATAATAAATATCTCGACCTACAAATTGCCTGTATTAATCTTCTGTAATATTCATTGCACACAAATTGAATATAGGATAAGATAAAGTTCCACAAAATTTGATTCGTAGTTTCCTCCTGTATTAGCGAATACTTCGCAAAAACTAGTAACTTTCTAGCTGTTGTGAAGTAAAGTCAAATTAAAAATGAGGTAAAAGAGTATTCGTTAGGTATAACAACTCTTTATTTCGATGATAAGGTTGTAATGAGATTTTGTAATGTTTAATATAAACATTAAAAATTAACAAACACTTATGGAATATATGCATTATACGCAATGTGAACGATATACCGTCGTGCCGGCAATTCAATTCGATTTCTGCCAAAGCACAGTGGTTGCGCCCATATGCCAAAATTAAAAAAATCGTCATTACCAAAAAATTACGAAAAGAAAACCAATTGTCTCAAAAATGTCCAAGCACCTTAATGGCAAACGGGATTTTTTGCCATACTAAGGTTGTATGGGAGCTATAGGATATAGTCTTCCGATGTAGCCAATTTTTTTACTATATATACAAAATATTTTTTAAGATTTTTGAGGAACATTTCATAACGATATCTCTATTGGCCGCGGCTCCATACAAGCCCAACCACTGCAGAGCACTGTGCAAAGGCAAGGGAGTTCTGCTGAATGGCCAAGTGATCACTAATGCCAACGTACCTCATCCGAGATGAAATATCTTGCGCTGTTGTCATTACTGTTAATGATCTTTTCTCCCGCTCTCTCTCTCTTACATCACAGTGTCCAGTTGAATGCGACTCTCTCGCTATGTTTGTGCTTTGACCGAAAGCTCTCTCTCTCTATTGAAATTTTGTTCCTTAGCATGCTTCGCCGAGTCATATTAAAAATGCTAATGCTTAGTATGAAAGTTTATCTGTAAGCACACATATAAACGCACATATGATACACACAGTACATACGCACGTACTTAAATGTAGGTTGATTGTGTGTGAGTTGTATTAACTGCACTTGGCTTTGTTGCAATTTAATTTGATAACATCAAAATTCTAAGAAATTGCTCTACGTTCAGATAAACAAGTAAGAAAGTTACAGTCGAGTGTGAGATACCCGCTACCCATTTTTAATAAAGGCAAAATATTGCGGTATTATTTTCAAAATATACCGAAAATACTAAAAAATACTAAAAATGTAACAAATTGTATATGTCGTATATCGATATAGTACCGCATTCAAAATATACCATAGACGGCACAATATACCAGATTGTCACCCAAAGCAACTAAGACCCCTAGTAAGTGGGCGTTTCTGCCCATACAAAAGTATTTCTTTAATAACTTCGACAATTTTTATCTGATCGCAACCAAATTTTCAGGAATCATAACTACTATAGTTATTACTGTATATACCAAAATTCGTAACTCTAGTTTTAAAATTACGCTTGTTATTCGATATTTTTTATTTGCAGGGGCGGAAGTGGGCGTGGCAAAAATTTGAAACAAACTTGATCTGCGTGCAAACATAACAAATGCTGTCGAAAAAAAATTATAGCTCTATCTCTTATAGTCTCTGAGATCTAGGTGCTCATACGGACAGACGGACGGACGGACAGACGGACATGGCTAGATCGTCTCGGCTGTTGACGCTGATCAAGAATATATATACTTTATAGGGTCGGAGATGCCTCCTTCTACCTGTTACATACGTTTTCTGCCGGCACAAAGTTAAAATACCCTTCTACCCTACGGGTAGCGGGTATAAAAATTTGTTTTAGATGGTTTGTTTGTTTTTTGGTCAATCAGTTTGCCTGATAAGGCTTAATTGACATATAAAGAAGTCGTCTGGACATATGTATATTCGATATAGATTTAATAGTTTAGCAAAAAATAGTTGCTTTCTTGCCGCTGTGAAGTGAAGTCAAATTGATAATGAGTAGAAAAAGTATTCGTGAAGTACAACAATCCTTTGCCGAATCGCTTGGATTTGGTAATGAAACCATCTGGGACCTGTGAGTATTGTGCACGAAATTTGCGATCAAGAAACAGAAATGATCTGTATTAATAGAAATACATTTAATTGTAAGATAATTTTATTCATGTATAATATAAAGTTTGTCAAATGAGCAATCCAAAATATTGAAAAAAAAGATCCGCATCCTTATTCCTGATCCTGAAAAAAATGACAAACAATGTGTAGTATTTGCCAGAATACGACAAACTTTATTCGATGCAGTTTGGGAACAACGTAAGTAAAGATTTCTCCACAACAGTTCATGTGGTTTATTGTATCGTGAATTCGCAGGTAAATACACAAATCGCCAGTCATTAACATCGATCTTTTATGTGCTGGTTGCCACCGATGAGACGAATGAAGATGATGCTATGAATTCCACAAAATGGTCTTGTCATCCGGTTTTTCGTGCACGTCGATGCGTTTGTAAGCATGTTCGATTTTTATACCTTCACCCATAGGATGGAAAGGTATTACAAGAAGAAGCAGTCATCTTCTCCAACCCCGTATTGAAGACATATTCTTGAACAGAAAATAAATATAAATATTTGTATATTTAGTTAGTCCTGTAGAATATATTGATATACAGCATTCGGTATATTTTAGTATTTTGTTAGCCCTGTATAGTGAATTAATATACAAAATACGGCTTTTAGTATATTCTTTGTATTTTGCTAGTCATGCATAGTACATTCATATACCAAATACATCTTTTGGTATGTTTCCATTATTTTGCTACCCCTGTAGAGTACATTGATAAACTTAATGCCATATAAAGTATATTGATATACCAAATATAGCTATTACTATATATTTCTCGTATTTTGTTTGCCCTGATATACTAAATACAGTTTTCGTCATATTTTAGTATGTATACCCGCTAGGGTAGAAGGTACCTATAGGGAAGAAGGATATTATAATTTTGTGCCTGCAGGAAATGTATGTAACAGACAGAAGGTGGCATCTCAGACCTTATAAAGTACATATGGGTAATTCTCTGGTAAATGTCGCGTGCGAACAGCTTTTCAGTTACAAAAAAAAACATAAACTAAAACAAATTTAAAATTAAGTGAAGGTTTTTCTTAAAGCTTTGGATTAGCACTATTTTTACAGCTAAGATTGATTTTAGTAACTTATTCTGTTTTACGATAAAATATATAAATTTATTTATTTTTTGGTTTTGCATACGAATTTGTTAATTTCTGCAATTATCAGAACAGAAAACAAAACAGAAAAAAAAATCCAAAACCATTCTTAGCTCTAATTAAAGTACTAATCTAGAGCTATAAAAATAACCTTTACTTATTTTTAAAATTGTTTCAGAATATGTTTTTTTTTGTAACTGAAAAGCTGGTCGCACGCGACATCCCTCAGAGAATTACCCATATATATATTCTTGATCAGTGTTAACAGCCTAGACGATCTAGCCATGTCCGTCTGTCTGTCCGTCCGTCTGTCCGTAGTAACACCTAGATCTCAGAGACTATAAGAGATAGAGATATAATTTTTTTTTATTAGTATTTTTGGCATCTTACAGTCGAGCAGACTTTTTTCAAGTTTATTATCTTATCTGCAATTGACTAAATCGATCGCCTTATAGCTGATATCAATGGACGCAGCGTCGATTGTTGCCTGATTTATGTGGACGAAAATGGGCGTGTCTATCAGAATTGGGAGTCCTATGTGTCCAGTAATCAGCTGCCCGAAGGCATTATGGTGACACCTCCTCGAGGCGTCTACAATCTTACATTGCGAGGCGAAGTCATCTTGCAATCCATGCCAACGCCGGCATCTTCAACGGAAAGCAAGGTACTTGGTGCACTCGACATTACCTTGGCAGTAGGTGGCTTGGGAGCAGCAGCTGTGCCCATAGCTGGACTAGCGCTCACAGTCGCTGCACCCGTTATGTTGGTAGCTGGCGCTGTTGGTTTAGCAGCTGCTGGCTATACGACGGCACGAGCTGGCGCTCAGCTTGTGGATCGCAGTCAGCACGAGCAGTCAATCAATGTGACAGATCGCACGGCACGTGGTCAATGGCTGAGTGTGGTTGCAGGTGCTGTTGGCCTTGGGGCTGCAGGTGCCACAAGTGCGGTGACAGTGGCCACAGATGCTGGCCGAGAAGTGGGCGCCGTAAGTGTCATTTTCAAGTGTAAATGTCGAGTTGAAGCGTTAACTAATCACACTATCCAACTACAGATTGCTCAATTGACGGTCAACAGCATGAACATCTCATCCATTATGATATCAGCCACGGGCTTGACGAGTGGCGTCATAGATTTAATACTTGTAAGCTGTAGTATTATTACTGTTTTGATACATTATAGAATACATTATTCATTTGCAGAAACATCAGGATGGCGACGATATATCCACCATGGATGCTCTACAGTTGTCTGCCTCGCTCTTCCTATTCACGCACAGTGTCTACAATTTTAAACTGGCTTCGACCATCATCAATGATACGGCCAACAATCGCATTGGCTCGTATCGTGAATCGCTAAGCAATCAACAGAGGTGAGTTAATTAATCTCAATTGGAAAGGTGTGGTAGGTAGGACCGGCTGCCCCTATTAGGGGCGAACCATAGACTAGTTGAGGTTTGTAGGTATGCCGGTGGAGGGTAGCTTCGTCCCAGAAGTCGCACAGCATAGATGCTGAACATCTACAGAGAAGATGCTCATTTTCTCCACTGATCGTTGTTTATGATACCCCTTTACAGCATGGATTAGCCTTCAGTCTTTCCTTGACGTATTTGGTTAAGTTAGTGTTTATTGAAGCACACATCAGCCTTGCAGTTTTGCACGAGTTGGTATTGCGCCAGCTCTCGTCCCTCTAACGCCTAGAGCGTACTTCAATTTCCCTGCCTAGAGATCTCTGGGATATCAGCACATTGCACATATTGTTAACATGAAGCCCAACCCCTTTTGGCAAGAGTGTCCGCGATCTCGTTGCCATCGATGCCCTCGTGGCTTGGGATCTTGTAGATGCGTACTACCGCAGATGCATTCAGCGACTCTATTGCTCTTCTACTTTCCAGGACAACTTTGGACTTGACCACATCTGAGTACATTGCTCTTATTGGAGCCTAGCTGTCAACCAAGATGTTAATCGAGTTGTACTTTCGCAGTATACCTCGCGCCACTTAGCCTTGCCTAGCGAAGCCTTCCGACTGGAAGATGCTGCAATGGTCAGAGACTTTGTAGAAATGTTAGGAATCGGGTTGGCACCGACTCCTTCGTCCATCTTCGACTCGTCGGTGAAGAGGTATAGGGCTTCGGAAATGCATACCCCTTCCCGCCAGCAGTCCGGTTCCACATATGTCGTGTTAATATGGTCAGTACAGGTGAGGGGGATAGTAGATAGTAGATAGTCCAAGTCTATACCAGTCTCCCTACTAATAAAGTAAGTTCCATTACTGAAGCGAAGCTGATTATGCTTATGTCGTTGGCATAGGCAATTAACTTGGGAGCCCGTCAAGTAAATTTTTGTAGCAGGCTATTCACAACCAGATTGCAAAGGAGAGGCGAGAAAACCCCACCCTGGGGAGTGTCATCTCGCACATCCTTTGTAATAGTCGAGTCGCCCCACGTGGCTACTTCCCGCCTGTCATCAAGAAATCGGTTGATCCATCTAAGGCTCTTCATATAGCGTCAGTAGTGACATTATTATAGGCGCCTGAAATGTCCAGAAATCCCCCTAAGCATATTCTTTGAAATGGTCTGCCTTTTCAATGGATGCTATTGCACAAGAGCATCGATATGGACTTGCCCTTCGTATACGCATACTGATTGGGGGCCAACAGATGCAATGAATTGCTTCTGATATGCATATCAAGAAGCTTCTCCAAAGATTTTGGAAAGAGGTTAGACCGATTAGCCGGAAGTCATTTGAGTCCTCATGGCTGCATTTGCCCGCCTTCGGCAGGAAATGTCTTTAGAGGTCCTCCAAAGAGTGGTGATATGACACCATGCGACTTACCATTGTCGGGACGTATAGATTGTAATTAGGCGACGTAAGCCCTGAGACCGTGTTGCCCGACGCTATCCACGGTTCCTGGACCAAAGTCGTGTAGGTGGACCCTCAAAGTGTGTGACCTTGGCGAGTCGTCTCTTGGTCCGAGACGGCTAAGCTCGAGTTGTTGATAGTAAAGGAATTGTTACAACTGATTTGGAGACTTTTGGGTAATTTTATTCTTGGGAGCCCCCATAGTGTTTTCAGTCTGACCGCCAGACACCTCGTACCATGCATTCTGCTTCTTGTTTTCAGACAGAAAAGTGCCCGATAGACAAGGAGCAGAGTCCTCAGCTAGGATCGGCAGTACCTTAAACGTCGGCGCATAGTAGAGATCTGCTACCCGATGACAATGAGGCTTTGCAGATCCTACCCAGCCAACCCCATTGGGAAGGTTCAGTAGAGGATTTTGCCAGCCTCAATTGGAAAGCAATCGACACTTTGTCGGCGTAAAAATTAAATGGTAATTCCAAGTATCGAATTTTATTTTTATTTGGTGGCTGAACATATTTTGAGAACGCTATAAAGATGAAAATGGAAAGGCATATAAATAAAGTACTTCAACTCAGTAATATAATGTTCTTGAATTGATTCCGATACTTCCCCGAGCTTTATTCTGTGTGCCAAGCTGAGCTATTAACTATAAATGATCTTTGTGGAAAGATATGAATGAATATTTCTCTTGTTTTAGTCATTTTGATTATACAATTTTTTTATTTAGAGAAAGCTGAACAAAAACTTCCATTAAAATATCATTTTATATTTATAATTCTCACGTGCCGCATACTGAATTGTCCTTTCAATTGCAGACGTACGATTGACAAGGTGGTCAAGGAGACGATCCGAACAAAAGGCGTTTCTACGGACATTATACGTAATGTGAACGAGATGCCATCGCGACAGCAGTTCAACAGGGATTTCAATCGCAATGGCATACGCCCCTCATTCGCAGCAAATGGCCAAGGTGTTGAGCTAAATGATCAAGTGTTCACAAATATGGCGGAGTTGCGTATACAGGATAATATCGAACCCGATATCCTTCGTCAAGTGACAAATCCCATGCCAAAATCATTTGAGGGCTCCGAAGCCAGTGGCAATAACGTCTGTCTTCTTGGCAATAACGGTGGTCGAGTTTTCACTGGATCCTCGGGAATGACAGAGTCAACCGCAAATTATGCGCCGGAGAACACAAGAAATTATGCTGACGGCGTACGCATTTTGAGACTCAGCAGTCTGGTGATTAATAATGTTGCAATTGAACTCTCTCAGTTCGGAGATGATATTTTCACACGGATCATCAATGCCGAGAGTTTTGAGAACGCTTTGCTAATGTTGGCCGACAATCTGAATGATAATGTGATGCAATTTGTGCTCAATTTGACGGAGACTTTTATGCATATTTTTTGGGATGAACTCAACGATTTTCTAAAGTTTTACATACCAGCAGAGTCGGTGCTATATAGGATTGGTACTCATATATTGGATAACTATCGTTATTTAACGATAGACCATTTACAGCTTTTTACTAGAGAAATCCTTGTGGCCGTTAGTGATTATTTTACTTCACTAAATCCAAACAATTTCCCAGGATTGCTAACCAAGTGCAAGGTGTGCAATCATTTCTATAACATTTGCGACGTGTAAGCGAAAAAAACGATGGAAACAAGCGCACGAATTAATTAAACACAATGTAAAGTTTCAATAAATATTAAACGATTATTCTTTTTATACCCGCTAGGGTAGTAGGGTATTATAACTTTGTGCCGTCAGAATATGTATGTAACATATACCAAATATTTTTACACCATTCGGTGTATTTGTGATATTTTGTGGTAGATTAATTTGGTATATTTTGAGAAGAATACCACAAAGTTTTGATTTTATACAAAATAGATAGCGGGGTTTTTACTTGTTATAAAATACATAACGCATAATTTTTAAATAAAAATAATGGTAATAATAATAATAATAATAATAATAATAATAATAATAATAATAATAATAATAATAATAATAAATAATAATAATAATAATAATAATAATAATAATAATAATAATAATAATATAATAATAATAATAATAATAATAATAATAATAATAATAATAATAATAATAATAATAATAATAATAATAATAATAATAATAATAATAATAATAATAATAATAATAATAATAATAAAACTAATAATAATAAAAAAAAAATGTATTTATTTGGGCCAAACCTCATATTAGTTTAAGGAGTTTATGTGAAGTTTACTATTGGGTGAACGTTTTGGCGAAACCTTGACGCTTCAATCGCCTCAACAGTCTAGCTGGTAGGAGCCTCCTAGCGAGTCTGTCTAACTCATAGAGTTAGCAACCTATCGCTATATCGGTTTGTGTGTCTACCAATCTACTCCTCTACAGAATGTATTTTTAGATCGCGGTGTAGGGAGGATCCACTCACGTACCAAGGGCAGTTTGTAATTTGTCGTAAACCCCTATTCTGCAGTACTTGAATGTGTTTGTAGTTTGATTTGGCAGCAATCCCCCAAATCTGCATTCCATATAGCCAAATTGCCACTATGCAATGTACGTATACTGCTCTCTTTGCCCGAAGAGATATTTTGCTTCTTTTGTTGAGCAGCCAGCGTAATTTCTGTAGCCTTTGGCCACAGTTCTTGGTGACAGCGTTTAAGTGTGGCGCAAAAGTGAGTCTCTTGCCTAGAACGATACCAAGATATTTCGCAGAAGTAGGTTGTTCCAGTGTCACGCCTTCGAAGTGAATAGCCGGACTGGTGGAGATTAATCTTTTTAGAGTAAAACACGGGTTTACTGTTTTTGTGGAATTTACCTTCAGATTCCACATGCTGCACCAAGCTGCCAAGTAATCCAGATATCCTTGGAGTCCGTTTGCAGCTTCTACTTGGCTTGGAGAGTTGTATAAGACAGCAATCTCGTCCGCATAAGTTGCAATGAGAGCCTTGGAGGGATCTTCCATATATGCACCCATTGGGATGGGTCATAGGTGTATAAGGAGTACAGCAGTGGTCCTAGAACACTACCCAGCAGGACTCCAGCTCTCATGTTGCATGATGTAGAAAATGAGTCTCTGACCTTGAATTCGCATCTATCCATATATGATTTTAAGATTCCATAGAATGGAGCAGGTAGCACCATTTTTATTTTACACAGAAGGCCATCGTGCCAGACTCTGTCGAAGGCTTGTTGCATGTCTATAAAGACTGCGTTGCAGTACTCTAAGTCGTCAAACGCTTGCAGGATTTGTTTTGCCAGCCTGTGAATTTGTTGCACTGTACTGTCCCCTCCGCGAAAACCAAACTGGTGCTCCGGCCAGATGTGACGCTCTCATGACGTCATGCAGTCTATTGGCAATAAGTCGTTCAAATACCTTCGATAACGATGGGAGCAAGCTAATTGGTCGATAGGATTATGTTTCAGCTTCTGGTTTGCCTGGTTTATGAATCATCACAATCGTAGCCATCTTCCACTGCTTTGGAAACACCTGCATTCTCAGCATGGCATTGAAAATGTTTGCAATAGAGGGAATAGCCTTCATTGGCAAAACCTTCAACGTGCGATTGGACCGCATACGCATTAGCTTGTTCTTCTTCATTTCCTGCAAGGCCACCACTAGGGCACTGAACTGGAACCTGCCTGAAGGGTTGTCTTTTTAAGGCTTTTGTGCATCTCCAGAGCGAGTAGTTAGCGTCAATCGTGTAGTCTAATGATGCCAGTTTTTGCTCCTTTCCTTAGCTGCCTTAACATACATATTGTAGTTTTCAACTGCCTTGTAGTCCGGTACCACATTAATCGATCCCAAGGGTCTTGAGAACGGATAGCACGTCTTCGGAGGCGTCGTTTATTTGCAAGAAGCTGTTTGGCTTCCTTTGTGAGACTAATTCCGCATTCGATTGCATCTACAATAGTTGAGCGGAAGGTGGAGTCGATGCAGTAGCAGCCCTGTGTATGGAGTCAGTCAGTATGTCAACTTACCTTCTATGTCATCTCCAGAGTCCAGGGCTCGATTTAATTGCCATGAGCTTTCCAGATGCTGTCTAAATGCTGGCAAATTAGTGTGTTTTGTAATGAACTGAGGAGAGAAGTGACGACAAGGGCTAGGTGATCTGAATCAAGGTACCAGCTCTGTTTTATATTTATCAGCAAATCAGGAATTCCATGATATAAGGCAAAGTCACTGCAGGTAGGCGTGTGGTTGTCAACATATGGGTACCTTGTGGGCGATCCTGTAGCAAGAACTTTGCCTCCGCAGGCAACGGCTTCTAATAGTTTGCGTCCTCTGAGTGAGTTGTACATATGTGTCACCCCACATCCAGTGTCTAGCATTCAGTCTCCGCCAATTAGATATCGTTGACCGCTAGCACGAAGTATGTCAATGAAATCTCTTTCTTCAAGTCTATTTCTCGGAGTGCTAACCTCCATATCTCCTAGTTCAGTAGCAACTTTAATTGTTGATATTTGAGTAGTAAGTGTCTCAATAATTCTTCGAGGAAAGTGGCGTAGAGTACTTCTTCCTAAAACAGCTGCGTCGCCTCCACTGTGATTGTTGTTTGATGGCTTGTAGGCGGGATTGAAGGCATATCCAAAGATTTAGACTGTTTGTCCTCGGTTGAGCCTAATTTCAGACAACAGAATGATGTTAACGTTATTGCTGTGCGCAAACCTCTTTGGCTTTTCCAGCTATGCCGTTGACATTCCAAATAAGAATCTTTAGTGGATTCATTGTGATTCTGGAACGTTAAACTGGAGCTGTTAGCACAAGGCTTAACATTGTGGATTTGTAGCACTTCGTAGCCAAGGGGTTTTTAAGTTCTCCGTAATGTCGCTGTTTAACGTACTATGGTGCAGGCCTTTTACAACGATTCTACGGCTTGTCTGTTTTCATTTGGTAGGTGTGAAATTCCAAGCCAACGTTATCCTTATGGTCCACAATGGCTCTGTAGGTATCACTGTCTTTGGGAAATATTTTTATCGTTTCGCCTTGATTGACCTTAACGATAACTTTGTCTCTATTAGCAACCTCATCTATACGTCCAGGAGCAGCCTCATCATTATCATTATTCATAACTGCTGCGTTGTTCACTGTGACATTAGTATCACCTACAGTTGCTTCATCAGCATCATCCGTTTCCGCATCCATGTCCAACAAAGCCAACATGTTGCTTGCCTGAGATCGATTGCTCTGTGTCAGTAGAGCAGCACTTTTGCTGGTGCTTGGCTGATCACTCTGAGCCGAGAGTAAGCGTGAGCGTTTATGACCATTGAACGCCCTCTAATTCCTAAGGGGAGGCGACAATGGTTGCTTTTTTCTTTTGCCAGTTAAACACTTTTGCGCGTTTACCAGTCTAGTTGCAGCTGCACTGGGTGTAGCAGTATAATTGGTAGCAGAGCTGTGATGGGCATAACCACTACGGCTATCATTGGCTATGCCAGAACAATTGCTGCTAGTTAATGCAGTAGCCAGGTTGTAGGAGCTAGTTGTGGTAGTAGCCATGGAGTACGTGGTGTTGCTGGTAGCTCTCGTAAATGTTAATGTGGTAGTGGTTGCACTGCAACAAAAATGAGCAAAAATGTACCAAACATTTTTCACGGAGATTTTTGTATTTCACAAATTGTGACTTACAAATTGTGATTTACAATATATTACTGTTTACGTAGTGATGCCCCTTACATTGGCGCATACACACATATTTTCTCAATTGACACGATACCTCGAAAATCGACTGTATGCGATAATTTCCAGTGCTATTTTCTAACTGAAACAAAATTTGTGTATGGTGGAACTGAGCCATTTGTTAAAATAATATGTGTGAACATAAAATTTTATGAAAAATTTAAATACTAGAACAGGCATATTAAAAATGTACCAAAACGTAAAAAAGTGATCCAATGTACCAACGCATAAAAAATGTACCCGTTTTGGTACATTTGTACCAAAAGTGGCAACCGTGCGCATAAGGCATATTACCAGAAACATTGTGTATTCTTTCGTAAACAGCCTGCTTGTTTCCAAGTATGGAGTCAGAAGAAGTGCTACGATCCATTAGACAATTGAAATATTTAATTTCTTAAATATTAGATTGTCAAAATTTGCACTTGGTTTGTAGTTTTGCTGTTGTTTCAAGCAAATGTGGCAGCAAAGCAGAATATCTGACAGAGATAACGGCACATGCGCAGCAGCTGCCCGTTTGGGCAGGCGCACACTTTGTTGTTATTGTCTTTGTTATCTCTATTACCGACACAGACTTGAGACGATGTTTTAAAATAGAATATTGTTAGTGAAAATCACAACTTGTACACTGTAAAATTGGATTTCATTATCGTGTCCAGATTAAGGATGTTTGTTTACTTACTTGGTTTGTTTTAGATGGTTTGTTTGCTTGTTTGGCCAATCAATTTGCCTGATAAGGCATAATTCACAGTATATAAAGAAGTCTTCTGGATATATAATTGAGTTGCTATCTTGCCGCTGTGAAGTGAAGTCAAATTAATAATGAGTGGAAAAAGTATTCGTGAAGTACAACAATCCTTTGCCGAATCGCTTGGATTTGGTAAGGAGATCATCTGGGACCTGTGAGTATTGTACACGACATTTGCGATAATATTGAGGATATTCAAGAAACAAAAATCACCTGCGTTAATACAAAAATATTTTATTGTAAAACAATTTAAATTAATTTTATTTCTGTTTGTAGTTTGTCAAATAGGCAATCCGAAATATTGGAAAAAAAAGATCCGCACCCTTATTCCTGATCCTGAAAATTACAAACAACGTGCAGTATTTGACAGAATACGTGAAACTTTATTCGATGCAGTTTGGGAACAACGTAAGTAAAACATTCCCCATAATAGTTGGTGTGGTTTATTGTATCGTGAATTCACAGGGAAATACACAAATCGCCAGTCGTTAACATCGATCTTTTATGTGCTGGTTGCCACCGATGAGACGGATGAAGATGATGCTATGAATTCCACAAAATGGTCTTGTCATCCGGTTTTTCGTGCACGTCGCTGCGTTTGTAAGCATGTTCGATTATTATACCCGCACCCATAGGTTTGAAAGGTATTAGAAGGAGTCATCTCCTCGAACCACATAAAGTATATATATTCTTGATCAGCTCTAACAGCCGAGTCAATATAGCCATGTCAGTCTGTTCGTCTATTCGTATGAAATACTGGATCTCAGAGTCTATAAGAGATATAGTAATATTTGGTCCACGACCATTTCCGCCCCCGCAAATCGAATAACAAGCGTAACTATTTCATGATTTTTACTACATACATGCAATCACAAGATCAGCCTTCATTATTCCTGTGCTCTTAAGAGTATATTGATATACCAAAAACAGTTTTCGGCGTATTATAGTATTTTGCTAGTCCTGTATAGAACATTGATATGCAAAATACATGTCTTGGTATATTTTAGCATTTTGTTAATCCTGTATAGTATATTGAAATTTAGATATATTTTGTTACTCCTTTTTTATATATATTTGCCAAAAATAGCTTTTTGTATATGTTAATATTTTTGCTAGTCTTGATAGTGCATTGATATATCGAATACAGTTTTTGGTATATTTTTTAGTATTTTGTTAGTCCTGTACACTATATTGATATACCAATTACAGCTTTTGGTATATTTTTTATACGTAGCTCTGTATATTTTTAGTATTTTGGTATAATTTAGTATTTTGGTCAGTACACTGGTTTGGTATATTTTAAGAATAATACCGCACTGTTTTATATTCATTGAAAATGGGTGGCGGGTATCTTACAGTCGAGCACACTCGACTTTCGCTTTCCTTCTGGTTTATTATCTTATCTACAATTGACTAAATCGAACGCTTTACAGCCAGTAGCAATGGACGCAGCAACAACAGCGACGATTGCTGCATGATTTATGTGGACGAAAATGGGCGTGTCTATCAGAACTGGGAGTCCTACTTGGATGACAACGAGTTGCCTGAAGGGATTATGGTGGCACCTCGCCGAGGTGTCTACAATCTCACATCGAAAGGCAGAGTTATATTGCAATCAAAGGAAACGCCAGCAGCAGGACCAATTCGCAAAGCAGTTGGCGTCCTAGACAAGTTATCGGCGGTGGGTGGCTTAGGAGCAGCAGCTGTGCCCGTCATTGGTATGATGTGCACAGTCGCTGCCCCAATTGTGTTTACAGCTTCAATTGTTGGTGGTGGTTGTGCTGTCTATTCGACGGTACGAGCTGGTGCTCAGCTTATCGATCGCAGTATGCACGATCAGTCGATCAATGTGAAAGATCGCACGGCACGCGGTCAATGGTTGGGCGTGGTGGGTGGTGTTGTTGGTCTTGGGGCATCACGTGCTACAGCAAATGCGATTAAGGCCACAAATGCCGGTAAACGAGTGGGAACAGTACGTGTTGTGTATAATGTGTCTTAGTTGAAGGGATCACTAATTAAATCACTCCACAATAGGTTGCTCAGTGGACTGTTAACGGCATGAACATCTCATCCATTGCGATGTCTGGTACGGGCTTAACGAATAGTATCATCGATTTATTACTGGTAATTAAGCTACTACTATTTACCTCAAGGATATTATTGACTCTTTAATTATTCGATTATAGAAACACGACGATGGCGATGACATATCCGCCTTGGATGTGTTACAGTTGTCTACTTCTCTTGTCCTGTTCACGCACAGTCTCTACAATTTCCAGCTGGCATCGAGCCTCATCAATGACACGTCCAACGAACGTATAGGATCATATCGCAAGACTCTAAGCAATCGACAGAGGTGAGTTGACACGAATAATACTTTTAATAGTAACAAGAATACAAATTTAAAACTGTGATTTAAACAAATCCTAAATTGCAGACGGATGTTCGACAAGATGGTCAAGGAGACGACTCGCATCAAGGGCGTTCGTCAGGCCAACGTGGATATTATACGCAATGTGAACGATATACCGTCGCGTCAGCAGTTCAATGATCTGCACAAGATCAACACCAAATTGAAAGAACATGACATTTTTCCATCGTTTGCAGCCAACGGCAGGGGAGTTCTGCTTAATGGCCAAGTGGTCACTAATGCAGCGGATTTGCGTGCCTATGTACAACATAATGTCGGACCCGATATCATCGCCCGGGTGACGAATCCCAAACCGGACACTTTTCAAGGCTTTGGGACATTGACTGCATTTCGAAGCAGTTGTTTTTTAAATCCGCATGAGATAGCGAAAAACGAACGAAGAAAACGACTGTGTCGAATATTTGAATTGGTGAAAACAGCTCGCAAAGTTCTACCCGAACTCTTTGACAAAAAGTCTGGCGTTAGTATTATTAGTGAGGAAAGCTACAATACACTGTTACTATTGTTCGATAATTTCGACGATGATATAAGGCACTTCGCTCTCCAGTTGACAGCTACATTCCTTAAGAGATATAGAGATGGTCTACATGAGAAGCTTCAGTTTTATATATATCTTCAGAGTCAGTGCTTTATAGGATTGGTACTCATATACTGCGCAAGTATCCCTCGTTCACTGTAGAAAAACTGGAAAGGAAAGAGGAGAAAATAATGGATGCCATCTATGAATACTTCATATCATTAAATCCCAACAATTATCGGGGTAGATTAAATAAGTGTGGTGTCTGCGGAAATTTCTATCAAATTTGCGAATTGTGAAAACAAATATTAAATCTAAAATAATAAATGTGAAATTTCAGTTTCGATTTCGTTAAATTTAACGTTTTTGTGTGATTTGTGTGAATAATAAAACAATAAAATTTTTTGTGGATCATTAATACTGTAGTTATTATTGTATCTGCTGTGGTGGCGCAGAGTTCGAAGTTTCCCCTTTCCCGTACAAAGAAGTTACAACACTCGCCTTTTCTTTTTTATACATATATGTATGTATGTATATTTGAAATTTCAAATCCTTGGGCTCAAATGCTAATGAGTCGGTCGACGATAAATAATGTCACCAACATCCAACAGAATAACTAAATGCGCTTATTAAAAATCATAAAATATTAAAACAGTAAAAAAAAATTATAAAATATGTATATTTTTTTTATGTATGTATATATGTTATTTTTCAGTATTACGATCAAAAAAATGTACCCTAAAATTTTTTCACGAAAGATTTTTGTATTTTACAAATTGTGACTCACAACCACGGTTGCCATTCCAAAAAAATGTTTTGTACCAAAATTTGGAGCAAAAATGTACCAAACATTTTTCACGGAGATTTTTGTATTTCACAAATTGTGACTTACAAATTGTGATTTACAATATATTACTGTTTACGTAGTGATGCCCCTTACATTGGCGCATACACACATATTTTCTCAATTGACACGATACCTCGAAAATCGACTGTATGCGATAATTTCCAGTGCTATTTTCTAACTGAAACAAAATTTGTGTATGGTGGAACTGAGCCATTTGTTAAAATAATATGTGTGAACATAAAATTTTATGAAAAATTTAAATACTAGAACAGGCATATTAAAAATGTACCAAAACGTAAAAAAGTGATCCAATGTACCAACGCATAAAAAATGTACCCGTTTTGGTACATTTGTACCAAAAGTGGCAACCGTGCGCATAAGGCATATTATAGAAACATGGTGTATTCTTTCGTAAACAGCCTGCTTGTTTCCAAGTATGGAGTCAGAAGAAGTGCTACGATCCATTTGACAATTGTAATATTTAATTTCTTAAATATTAGATTGTCAAAATTTGCACTTGGTTTGCAGTTTTGCTGTTGTTTCAAGCAAATGTGGCAGCAAAGCAGAATATCTGACAGAGATAACGGCACATGCGCAGCAGCTTGCCCGTTTGGGCAGGCGCACACTTTGTTGTTATTGTCTTTGTTATCTCTATTACCGACACACAGACTTGAGACGATGTCTTAAAATAGAATATTATTAGTGAAAATCACTGTCTGTGTCACTTGTACACTGTAAAATTGGATTTCATTATCGTGTCCAGATTAAGGATGTTTGTTTACTTACTTGGTTTGTTTTAGATGGTTTGTTTGCTTGTTTGGCCAATCAGTTTGCCTGATAAGGCTTAATTCACAGTATATAAAGAAGTCTTCTGGATATATAATTGAGTTGCTATCTTGCCGCTGTGAAGTGAAGTCAAATTAATAATGAGTGGAAAAAGTATTCGTGAAGTACAACAATCCTTTGCTGAATCGCTTGGATTTGGTAAGGAGATCATCTGGGACCTGTGAGTATTGTACACGACATTTGCGATAATATTGAGGATATTCAAGAAACAAAAATCACCTGCGTTAATAAAAAAAATATTTTATTGTAAAACAATTTAAATTAATTTTATTTCTGTTTGTAGTTTGTCAAATAGGCAATCCGAAATATTGGAAAAAAAGATCCGCACCCTTATTCCTGATCCTGAAAATTACAAACAACGTGCAGTATTTGACAGAATACGTGAAACTTTATTCGATGCAGTTTGGGAACAACGTAAGTAAAACATTCCCCATAATAACATAGTTGGTGTGGTTTATTGTATCGTGAATTCACAGGGAAATACACAAATCGCCAGTCGTTAACATCGATCTTTTATGTGCTGGTTGCCACCGATGAGACGGATGAAGATGATGCTATGAATTCCACAAAATGGTCTTGTCATCCGGTTTTTCGTGCACGTCGCTGCGTTTGTAAGCATGTTCGATTATTATACCCGCACCCATAGGTTTGAAAGGTATTAGAAGGAGTCATCTCCTCGAACCACATAAAGTATATATATTCTTGATCAGCTCTAACAGCCGAGTCAATATAGCCATGTCAGTCTGTTCGTCTATTCGTATGAAATACTGGATCTCAGAGTCTATAAGAGATATAGTAATATTTGGTCCACGACCATTTCCGCCCCCGCAAATCGAATAACAAGCGTAACTATTTCATGATTTTTACTACATACATGCAATCACAAGATCAGCCTTCATTATTCCTGTGCTCTTAAGAGTATATTGATATACCAAAAACAGTTTTCGGCGTATTATAGTATTTTGCTAGTCCTGTATAGAACATTGATATGCAAAATACATGTCTTGGTATATTTTAGCATTTTGTTAATCCTGTATAGTATATTGAAATTTAGATATATTTTGTTACTCCTTTTTTATATATATTTGCCAAAAATAGCTTTTTGTATATGTTAATATTTTTGCTAGTCTTGATAGTGCATTGATATATCGAATACAGTTTTTGGTATATTTTTAGTATTTTGTTAGTCCTGTACACTATATTGATATACCAATTACAGCTTTTGGTATATTTTTTATACGTAGCTCTGTATATTTTTAGTATTTTGGTATAATTTAGTATTTTGGTCAGTACACTGGTTTGGTATATTTTAAGAATAATACCGCACTGTTTTATATTCATTGAAAATGGGTGGCGGGTATCTTACAGTCGAGCACACTCGACTTTCGCTTTCCTTCTGGTTTATTATCTTATCTACAATTGACTAAATCGAACGCTTTACAGCCAGTAGCAATGGACGCAGCAACAACAGCGACGATTGCTGCATGATTTATGTGGACGAAAATGGGCGTGTCTATCAGAACTGGGAGTCCTACTTGGATGACAACGAGTTGCCTGAAGGGATTATGGTGGCACCTCGCCGAGGTGTCTACAATCTCACATCGAAAGGCAGAGTTATATTGCAATCAAAGGAAACGCCAGCAGCAGGACCAATTCGCAAAGCAGTTGGCGTCCTAGACAAGTTATCGGCGGTGGGTGGCTTAGGAGCAGCAGCTGTGCCCGTCATTGGTATGATGTGCACAGTCGCTGCCCCAATTGTGTTTACAGCTTCAATTGTTGGTGGTGGTTGTGCTGTCTATTCGACGGTACGAGCTGGTGCTCAGCTTATCGATCGCAGTATGCACGATCAGTCGATCAATGTGAAAGATCGCACGGCACGCGGTCAATGGTTGGGCGTGGTGGGTGGTGTTGTTGGTCTTGGGGCATCACGTGCTACAGCAAATGCGATTAAGGCCACAAATGCCGGTAAACGAGTGGGAACAGTACGTGTTGTGTATAATGTGTCTTAGTTGAAGGGATCACTAATTAAATCACTCCACAATAGGTTGCTCAGTGGACTGTCAACGGCATGAACATTTCATCCATTGCGATGTCTGCTACGGGCATATCGAATGGCATCATCGATTTATTACTGGTAATTAAGCTACTACTATTTACCTCAAGGATATTATTGACTCTTTAATTATTCCATTATAGAAACACGACGATGGCGATGACATATCCGCCTTGGATGTAGTACAGTTGTCTACTTCTCTTATCCTGTTCACGCACAGTCTCTACAATTTCCAGCTGGCATCGAGCCTCATCAATGACACGTCCAACGAACGTATAGGATCATATCGCAAGACTCTAAGCAATCGACAGAGGTGAGTTGACACGACAAATACTTTTAATATTAACAACAATACAAATTTAAAACTGTGATTTAAACAAATCCTAAATTGCAGACGGATGTTCGACAAGATGGTCAAGGAGACGACTCGCATCAAGGGCGTTCGTCAGGCCAACGTGGATATTATACGCAATGTGAACGATATACCGTCGCGTCAGCAGTTCAATGATCTGCACAAGATCAACACCAAATTGAAAGAACATGACATTTTTCCATCGTTTGCAGCCAACGGCAGGGGAGTTCTGCTTAATGGCCAAGTGGTCACTAATGCAGCGGATTTGCGTGCCTATGTACAACATAATGTCGGACCCGATATCATCGCCCGGGTGACGAATCCCAAACCGGACACTTTTCAAGGCTTTGGGACATTGACTGCATTTCGAAGCAGTTGTTTTTTAAATCCGCATGAGATAGCGAAAAACGAACGAAGAAAACGACTGTGTCGAATATTTGAATTGGTGAAAACAGCTCGCAAAGTTCTACCCGAACTCTTTGACAAAAAGTCTGGCGTTAGTATTATTAGTGAGGAAAGCTACAATACACTGTTACTATTGTTCGATAATTTCGACGATGATATAAGGCACTTCGCTCTCCAGTTGACAGCTACATTCCTTAAGAGATATAGAGATGGTCTACATGAGAAGCTTCAGTTTTATATATCTTCAGAGTCAGTGCTTTATAGGATTGGTACTCATATACTGCGCAAGTATCCCTCGTTCACTGTAGAAAAACTGGAAAGGAAAGAGGAGAAAATAATGGATGCCATCTATGAATACTTCATATCATTAAATCCCAACAATTATCGGGGTAGATTAAATAAGTGTGGTGTCTGCGGAAATTTCTATCAAATTTGCGAATTGTGAAAACAAATATTAAATCTAAAATAATAAATGTGAAATTTCAGTTTCGATTTCGTTAAATTTAACGTTTTTGTGTGATTTGTGTGAATAATAAAACAATAAAATTTTTTGTGGATCATTAATACTGTAGTTATTATTGTATCTGCTGTGGTGGCGCAGAGTTCGAAGTTTTCCCCTTTCCCGTACAAAGAAGTTACAACACTCGCCTTTTCTTTTTTATACATATATGTATGTATGTATATTTGAAATTTCAAATCCTTGGGCTCAAATGCTAATGAGTCGGTCGACGATAAATAATGTCACCAACATCCAACAGAATAACTAAATGCGCTTATTAAAAATCATAGAATATTAAAACAGTAAAAAAAATTATAAAATATGTATAATATTTTTTTTATATATATATGTTATTTTTCAGTATTACGATCAAAATCTTAATTTTCGAACTTTTTATACCCGCTACCCATAGAGTAAAAGGGTATTATAACTTTGTGACTTCAGGAAATGTATGTAACAGGTAGAAGGAGGCATCTCCGACCCTATAAAATATATACATATTCTTGATCACCAGCAACAGCCGAGACGATCTAGCCATATACGAGATAGAGCTATAATTTTTTTTCGACATCATTTGTTATGTTTGCACGCAGATCAAGTTTGTTTAAAATTTTTGCCACGTCCTCTTCCGCCCCCGCAAATCAACAAAAATCAAATAACAAGCGTAATTTTAAAACTAGAGCGAATTTTGGTGTATACAATATTAACAATAGTTGTTATGATTCCTGAAAATTTGATATACCAAATATACATTTTGGTATATTTTTAATATTTTGCAGTATTTCGGTATATTTTGAAAATAATACCGCTAAATTTTGTTTTTATTCAAAATGGGTAGCGGGTATCTTACTCTCGTGGTCTTAAAGTGGTCTTATTTCAACAACACAACAAATGTTTTTGATTTTAGAACTTGATTTTTTTCAGTGCACTGTACAATTATTTATTTGCATTTTGTTTAGTTTTTCAACAATTGTTGATGGCGATAGACACTGAATTCATTTTGAGATCCAGCCAAATACTGTTTATTTTTATGTTAGCAGCATTAACTGGTGAGCTGACTGAATTCGAATTTCTCTACGGATTTGTTTAAACCATTGATAATTCCAGTCTGTGTGACTTATTTTGTTTGTCAGTCTTCTGCCCTGTTGACTTGACGCAGACCGCATTGAATTCACGCTGTTGTAAACGCCGAGATTAACACATTGACAACGGTTACAATGAAAATGCCAATGACTGTGTAATTATTAATTCGGTTCGCACGACAGATTTCCTTCTCGTTCTTGATATTGTATCTGCTAATCCATATAAGTCCGACGCCTACGGCAATCTACATATGCATATACAAAATATTAAAAGTCAATGCCAATTTGGCAATACTGCGAGTGAGTAACGCACCTGGAATATGATGCTCAACGAAATGAACAATAAACTGGGATAAAAATATGGATGTTGTTGTTTTGTCTCCAGCACATAACGCAGTTGATTCGCATTTGCCGAGAGCAGCGCCAAGTCCATCATACCCTTTGCCAGTGTCTTCTTATGCTGATACGTATTAACATCTGGTATTGGCGTCTGCACGCCATTGATGTTCACGAACCCGTTACCATTATAGCCGGGATATGGAAAGCTTCGACTTGGTCCTCCATTTGGCAGGGGAGATTTTGCAAAAGGAACAACACTTCCACCCCGACTGCCGCCTCGCTTCTCATCATCGGCTAGAAGACCATCGTCAACACCAACATTATTGCCATCTGTATAAGGACGATCGTCATTTTCATCGTCATCAGTTTCAGGAACTACAAACGAAAATCAAAGGTAATCAAATACAATTAAATACTTTTTAGTTAAGCAGCTCATACTTAAATCATATGTGAATAGATAGATGTAACATATTTAGTTCAATCAATACTAACCTGCTCGTGGTATACGACGCACACGTCCATCGATGTCGTCAATAGCCTCGTTGTGAATACCCTGTAAAGCAATGAAGTATTTATTGTTGAAGCTATAGTAATATTAAATGCTAAATAAACTTCGCGATAAAGTTATCCAGTATTTAAATGCACTTGTTTTATTATTAGCATAAAATGCATCCTTTGTTTGTAAACACAAATCTTGAGCATTAATAATACTAAGCAAGTAAGAAAGCTACAGTCGAGTGTGCTCGACTGTGAGATACCCACTACCCATTTTGAATAAATGCAAAATATTGCAGTATTTTAAAAAATACTAAAAATAATATACCACAAAATACCAAAAATATACAGAATTGTATATATATATTGGTATATTGGTATTGACCTACACTCGTATATTACAGAGTACAAAATATACCAGATTGTCGGCCAAAGCAACTAAGACCCCTACTAAGTAGGCGTTTTTGCTTATTCAAAAGATTTCGAAGCAAACTTGATCTGCGTACAAACATAACAAATACTGTCGAAACAAAATTATAGCTCTATCGCTTATAGTCTCTGAGATCTACATAGGTGTTCATACGGACAGACAGACAGACAGACATGGCTAGATCGTCTCGGCTGTTGACGCTGATCAAGAATATATATACTTCACAGGGTCGGAGATGCCTCCTAAATGTTACATACATTTCCTACCCTATGAGTAGCGGGTATGAAAACGCACCACAGCTTCCGTCACATTTGTTGATTAATTCACTTACATACTTATGTATTTCTATACATTGTACATATGTATGCTATAAACGCATGCGTAAATTTGAGCTAGAAAAAAGCCCCAGTGAAATTAAATCTCACAATTGTGTCCAGTCTACCTATGACTAACCTGGGATTTTTTTGTATTTCTTTTTATGGTACACAGACAGATACTTTCATCAAGTTCAACACTGTTTACTTTGGCAATTATCAGCAAAATCTTCATAAACATATTTATAGCGAACCTAACTAGTCGAAACATTGTATATAATAAAATATTTAAATGTTCTAAATGATGATCGACTGGAAGATACTGTGCATTTTAAAGATAAGTTGTTCTTGTGTGATTCATGAAATATTTAATTGTAATTTAAGTTCTTTATTTACATAGTTTTCCATAAAAAGTACTTAAGGTATTTTTATAGTTTATAGTAAGTTTTAATTTTTGCTCTGGTTTCTGCTTTAAAGTCGACTGAATGTAATGTATGCAAATCAGTTTAGATCAATCTAACTTACTTGATTTTTTAATTTATCAGCATCCATCTTATCCATTTGAAGTGTAATATGTTTTAGATTGTTCATTTTTCAATTAAAAATACGTTTTAACCGACAATGTAAACAAAATTTTAATGAGTTGAGGAAAAATACAAAAAGTTAACGTGAATGAACACTTGACGACGTTTTGACCGGGAAGCGAAAACTCATGCGCGTTTAGCAACCGCGTCTCACGCTATTAAAAATACAACCGACACTGAGCAAACCCCCAAACCTAAATCTTCATCCGAGATGAAATAGCATTCGCTGTTGCCGTTAACGTTAATGCTCTTGGCATGCTCTCCCTCTCTCTCTCTCTCTCTCTCTCGGTCTTACATCAATGTCCAGTTGGATGCGACTCTCACGTAATGTTTGTGCTTTAACCAAAAGCTCTTTCTTGCTCTCTAAAAGCCGCTTGCTAGCATGCTAACTGTGAGTCGTATTAGAAATGCTAAAACTTAGTATGAAAGTTCATACACATAAACAAACTCACACAGACACACGCACCTACATATGTATAAATATGCACATATTTAAAGAGTGCAAATTTATGGTGTGTAATGTGTCTCTAATTATTGTGCTTGGCGTGTTGCAATTCAATTTGATAAAAAAAAATTCTTGGAAAATGTTCTAAACAAAAGTTAAGTAGACAGGAATGTACATTGTATGTATGTGCAAAAAAAATCCATATGCACAAAAAGTAAACGCTGAGTCATTAATGGGAAATTTACCTCGTTGGCAGCATTTGCAGCTGCCAAAAAAAAAAAAAAGAAAACGATTGCCAAGTTCATCATAATCAAAGAAAACCAACACAAAGATAAATTACAACATAAAATGTATATTATTAGTTAATTAAAACACGCACATTTAAAGAGAAAACATCAAGTCGATATTGCTGCTAAACAATTTTTCGAAAGGCGCGAAAATGAATGAAACGGTATTGAGTTCATCGATAAGAGCTTAACCTATCAATAAGCTTCGATATCGATTATTATTGACATTGCAACACAGCGCAGTATCGATCAACACAAATTCATTGCCGAATATCGGACGCTTGTGAGTCACATCGTTGACAATCCGACGATAAAAGTGTGTTTTCCCTTTAAATGTGGAACATTACAGCAGCAGCAGTTAAAGTAGCGTGATCTGAACAGAATGGGCGAGCGTGTTGAAGCAAATAATAATGGAGTTGCAGCGCGTAGCATTCGTGAAGTGCAACAATCCTTTGGCGAATCCCTTGGATTTGGTAATGAGATCATTTGGGATCTGTGAGTACTGCGCAATTGAGTTTCGATGAGACATTAACACATTACTCACGCTATATGCATGTGCAATATGTATTTAGTTTATCAGATGAACAATCGCAGATATTGGAAACCAAAATCCGCACCCTTATACCTGATCCAACAGTGCCAAGCAATTTAGTAGGTGACGAAAGGGAAAAAGCCGAAGAAAGAGTTGCCAAACAATGTGGAGTCTTCGCCAGATTACGTCAAACTTTATTCAACGCGGTTTGGGAACAACGTAAGTAAAGATTTACCCATAACAGTTGATGTAGTTTATTGCATCGTGTATGCACAGGTAAATACACAAATCGCCAGTCGTTAACGTCGATCTTTTATGTGCTGGTTGCCACCGATGAGACGGATCACAATAATGCTCTGAATTGCACAAAGTGGTCTTGCCATCCCGTTTTTCGTGCCCGTCGCTGTCTTTGTAAGCATTTTCTGATTATCTTATCTACAATTGACTAAATCGAACGCTTTACAGCCGATAGCAATGGACGCAGCAACAACAGCGACGATTGCTGCCTGATTTATGTGGACGAAAATGGGCGTGTCTATCAGAATTGGGAGTCCTATGTGACCAGCAATCAGCTGCCCGAAGGCATTATGGTTACACCTCCTCGAGGCGTCTACAATCTTACATTGCGAGGCGATGTCATCTTGCAATCCATGTCAACGCCGGCGTCTTCAACGGGAAGCAAGGTACTTGGTGCACTCGACATTACCTCGGCTGTAGGTGGCTTGGGAGCAGCAGCTGTGCCCATAGCTGGACTAGCGTTCACAGTCGCTGCACCCGTTATGTTGGTAGCTGGCGCTGTTGGTTTAGCAGCTGCTGGCTATTCGACAGCACGAGCTGGCGCTCAGCTTGTGGATCGCAGTCAGCACGAGCAGTCAATCAATGTGACAGATCGCACGGCACGCGGTCATTGGCTGAGTGTGGTGGCAGGTGCTGTTGGCCTTGGGGCTGCAGGTGCCACAAGTGCGGTGACAGTGGCCACAAATGCTGGCCGAGAAGTGGGCGCCGTAAGTGCCATTTCCTTGCAATGTATTTGAGTTGAAGCGTTAACTAATCCTACTATCCAACAACAGATTGCTCAATTGACGGTCAACAGCATGAACATCTCATCCATTATGATATCAGCCACGGGCTTGACGAGTGGCGTCATAGATTTAATACTTGTAAGCTGTAGTATTATTATTGTTTTGATACATTATAGAATAGATTATTCATTTGCAGAAACATCAGGATGGCGACGATATATCCACCATGGATGTGCTACAGTTGTCAGCCTCGCTCTTCCTGTTCACGCACAGTGTCTACAATTTTAAACTGGCTTCGACCATCATCAATGATACGGCCAACAATCGCATTGGCTCGTATCGTGAAACGCTAAGCAATCGACAGAGGTGAGTTAAGCCGATTATGTTGCAATTGACAGTTTATCAGCATATCATTATCAGTTTAAATGGTAATTCCCCCACAATAATTTAGCTAAGTATCAATATTTGGTTCTTCCCCGAATTTTATTTTCATTTGGTGGTTGAACCCATTTTGAGTACGGCATAAAAATAGGAGAGGAAAGGCATACCAATAAGGTACTTCAACTCAGTTATATAATGTTCTTGAATTGATTTCGGTACTTCTCAGAGCTTTATTCTGTGTACCAAACTGAGCTATCAACTATAAGTGATCTTTGTGGAAAGATATGAATTTGTTTCAGTCAAAACACAAATCAAATGAACATATTTAGATTATACAATGTTATTGGCGTAGAGAGATTTATTAGAGCTATAACGAAAACATCCATTTTCGTTTAAAATCAAAAAAGGATCATTACCATTTTATTTTTTCTCTTCAATTGCAGGCGTATGTTCGACAAGGTGGTCAAGGAGACGATCCGAACTAAAGGCGTTTCTAGGGCCAACATGGACATTATACGGAATGTGAACGAGATGCCATCGCGACAGCAGTTCAACGATCTGTACAAGATCAACAGGGATTTAAATCGCAATGACATACGCCCCTCATTCGCAGCAAATGGGCAAGGTGTTGAGCTGAATGGTCAAGTGGTCACAAATACGGCGGAATTGCGTGCCAGCGTACAGCACAATATCGGACCCGATATCCTTGGCCGGGTGACGAATCCCATACCAGAGTCATTTCAAGGTTCCGCAGTCGGAGGCAATAACGCTGGCCTTCGTGGCAATAACGCTGGTCGAGTTTTTACTGGATCCGCCGGAATGATGCAGTCAAGCGCGATTGATGCGCCGGAGAACACAAGAAATTATGCTGACGGCGTACGCATTTTGAGACTCAGCAGTCTGGTGATTAATGGTGTTGCAATTGCACTCTCTCAGTTCGGAGATGATATTTTCACACGGATCATCAATGCCGAGAGTTTTGAGAACGCTTTGCTAATGTTGGCCGACAATCTGAATGATAATGTGATGCAATTTGTGCTTAATTTGACGGAGACATTTATGCATATTTTTTGGGATGAACTCAACGATTTGCTAAAGTTTTACATATCGGCAGAGTCGGTGCTATATAGGATTGGTACTCACATATTGGATAACTATCGTTATTTAACAATAGATCAGTTAAAGCTTTATACTGGAGAAATTATTCAGGCTGTTGATGATTATTTCACTTCACTAAATCCCAACAATTTTCCAGGATTGCTAACCAAGTGCAAGGTGTGCAATCATTTCTATAACATTTGCGACTTGTAAGCGATGATAAAACGATGGAAACGAGCGCACAAAATAATTAAACACAATATAAACTTTGAAATAAATATTAAAAAATCATAGTTTTTTTTCTGTATTTTCCATTTTTTGTATGTGAGAATATCTAAAGTAAAACTTAAAAACAAAAGATACATGAATACGCCACGCAAAACACACACAAGTAATAATAAAAATTATGCATAATTTAATAGTAATAATAATAATAATAATCATAATAGTAGTAGTAGTTGTTGTAATCCTTAGGCTTACGATACTGGGGGGAGGTAAATTCGAAACGATCGGACAGTTTAGAGTTAGGAACGTTGGAGCGAAATGAGTGCGCGTTGTAATCACAATTCGTTCATACTTGCTTTTCATTTATTAGTTCACGAAACACAGACAAAGATCCAAAATATATGTATATATATATATATATATATTTAGATATATATATATATATGTATTTAGATATATAGTATGTAAAGGTTTTTTCTGTTTTGTTTTCCATATCGAGTTCATTTTGTAACTTGGGTTTTTTTTCACTTTGCTCTTTTGGATGCGTTGCGTTTTCTTCTGATGCCTTGATGCGTGTATCTTCCATAACTGTATCTGTAAATCTGTGTGTGTGACTGGGTGTGTGTGTGTGTGGTGTGGTGTGCATGCTGTATTGTGTTGTGCGTTGGCGCCTCATTTGCGTTTATTCTGTTTCCATATATATTTGTAATTTGTTTTTTTTTTGTTGTTTTAGACTCGCGACAATTGCTGGAGCAGATTGCACGGCCAGAATGCCTCGATGCGCTCCTTGAGCAGCTGTATGGGATAGAGGATCCATGTAAGTACCGTCTGTGCCAGCAGACCCATCGGCTCCGGATACTGATGCGTTAGCAGCGCCAGCAATGCGGTAAACGAGCACAAGCCCGCCGTGAAGAGTATAAAGAATGGCAACTCCTTTTTCGGATAGACCGAGACCTCATGGAAGGCCGGCAACAGTTCACGATCGGCGCACTCTGTGCACGTCGGATATGGATAGAAGAGATGTCCGCGCTCCAATGGATACGGCAGCATACGAAATGTGCCCTCCCAGGTGCAGTGGAGCAAATTCAATGCGCCCTCCACCTGTTTCCAGTGCTTCAGATGGAAGAACGCATACGCCAATGCCTCGGAATCGCCGCGTTTCAATATATGCTCCGGCGGCAAAATGAGCGGCTTTGTTTCCAGCAAATATTTCGGCACATGCGGATTGAATTCCACCGCCCGATGTATGGCCTCCACAGCGCTCATTTCGGCCGGACTTAGACCACGTTTCGAGGCAATGTCCGGTGAGAATTTATCGGCCACAGCCCGTGCCTTGAGCAGCGCCGCTGTGTAGCAAATTGTCGCCGATTTGGGCAGCGAGATGTCATCGTATTTGGCCAGTATGGCATGGCAATCGGCATACGCCTGCATCTCGAGGAGTGTCTCAATGAGATTCTCGTGTATGTTCAGCACACTCATGATCGACGGTATCTCTTTGGTCAGATCACGAAACATCTTCGCGGCCTCCTTCAATTTGCCGAGTTTCCTGGCGCACATCGCCAACCGTCGCTTGATATAGATCAACACGTTCGTGTCGCGCCTGTGAACGCCATCAGCGATGGCGCCTTGATGTTGCGTCGCCTGCGATTTCCGATAATTGAGCTCGGCCACCTTGAGGGCCGTCTTCAGTATCTTCTCCGCCTCGAGTATGGTCATCGCTTCCTCCTCGGCCAGCAGTATGTAAGCGGGTGCACATTCCGCATTGATCTCCAGCGCATTATGTGCGGATTTGATGCGTTGCATTGGATTGCGTTCACGCCACGCCGTCTGCATGATTTCGTATTCCTCCTTGCGGGCATCGCCCTCGCACGTGAAGAACGTCTGATGATCCTGGGCACTCAGATTCATATCGTAGTACGTCAATGGCTCCTTGCTGGTGGCCCAAAAGAAGCGTTGATATTCGGCACCGCGAAATAAGTTGAGTGGATTGCGCCACACTTTGCATTCGGGTGTGCCGCTGCTGTTGCCTGAATTGGCATTGTTGCCACCGCCATTGGCACCACCTCCACCTCCATTGCTGCTGCTGGAGGAGCCGCTGCTGCTGCTACTGCCGCTGCCATTATCCGACTGAGCATCGTTGCCATTAATCCAGGGACTAATGTGATTGATCGATACTTGTTCTGCCGAATTGGGTGAAATTGTAAACGCAATTGCACATGATTATCATCATCATCACCATTAAAAACTCACCTATAAATGATGTGCCATATTTGCGAAAATACCACCATTCGAATATCAAGATGAGACCCGAGATTAAGCTCGAGGTGCCTGTGAGCGCTACGTAAAACTTTGGCGTCAGTGTGCTCAGAAACATTGACGAGTCCCACATCCTGTCGCTGTCGCGGTCGCAGTCGTCGTCGCCGTCGCAGTCGCTGCCACCACTTTGGCTGCCAAAATTTTGCTGGATTTTTGTTGTTTGCTATTTGTTTGTTGTTGTTTTCGTTACCGCCACCAATGCTAAAATTGTTTGCTTACAGCGCGCTTTCACAACTATTTTGTTTTACGCTCACGACCAGCCAAATTTACATAAACTTTTATGTTGAATAAAATAAACAAATTCCCCTCTTATCAGCGTTAGTCCTGCTGCTGCTGCTGCTGCAGATGAGACTTTTTTTTCCATGAAGTATTCATCAGAGTGGTGTATGGGTAGGGGGGTTGAGATATATTAGAGCTGTCAAACTATCGATATGCACGCAATTTGTACACAACCTATCGTCTATGTATCGATAAGAACACGACAGCTGACGAATACAAAAATAGTAGTCGAGCGCAGCAGTTCATTTCGAATTGTGTGGCCGTGTATATCGAATATATTTTTCTTTCGTAAAATACGCATCACTATAAAATGGCCGCTATTGCAGCAAGTGCATAAAAACGTTGAAAACACTATTTTGGCTGCATTGGAATTTTACAAGTTTTATGTGAATTAGAGTAGGCTAAATATTGCAAGTGCGCTAGTGAAATATGGCTGAAACAGCAGACGACAATAAATTGAAGGAAAAACTGGGCGCAACGCCGCCGTTGCCACAGCCGAAAACAGAAGAAACAAACAGCGTTGCGGCAGAAGAAGAACGAGGCGAACAAGAAGAAGCAGAAGCAGAAAAAGCGGGCCCAGCGAAATCTAAACATGAGGATATCAAAATACCAGAGGATGATAAAATTGACAAACTGGATGAGTTGAGCTCATTGGAGCAGGAAATAGCCAAAATGCATAATTTACAGCACGACGACGACACAGAGACAGAGACGGATCAATTGGCTAAAGAGCTGGCGGAGCAGGTGAAAGATGCGGGCGACAGCGCCGCGACTGAAAATGGCAACGCCAGCAATGAGGCACAACTGACGGATGAGCTGGTGTCACGTCGTCGCACACCAGTCAATCACAATAAAGACGAGACGGCATCGGCAGCCACACTGAAGGATGTGGATCTAATAGCGCTGCTCAAGGGCACTGATCAGGAGCAGGAGCAACCAACAGCTGCAGCGGCACCGGCAGCCGATCAAAAATCCATTGAACTGGCGCTGGCCGAGTTGGACAACGTAGGCGTGACCATTGAGGGCGAGGGTCAATACGAGATAATGGAAATTGATGATGGTGACAATGGCAGCGCTGCCAGTCCAGTTGTGTTGCCGGCAGCAGTTGCTGCTGCCGCTCCCAAAAGTGCAGCCAAGGGTAAGGCGAAGCTATCTCCAGAACAAGCGCGTGCTGTGGCCCTCGAGCAAATGGCAGATTTAAAAGCGCAAACAGCGCGTCGCAAAGAAGCAGCTGCCAAGCAACAGCAGCAGCAGCAACAACAGCAGCCGCAGCAGCAGCCGATGGATATTGTTAGCTCACTGAATGACGATTGGAACGAATATGACAGCGGCAGCGACAACAACTCCAATTCCCACTCTAATGCTAATTCCAATTTGACAGCTGCGAGCAAAAGGCCAATCGCAAAGAAGGCAAGCAAAGCCAGCAGCGAATCTGTGGGCAATGCGAAGGCGCTGACCAAGTCACCCACGCAGAGCGCACTGGATAAGCTGAAGGCAGCGACGACAGTGGAGCCGGCGAATAACAACAGTAGCCCAGAAGCCACAGGTATGCTTCAGCACCTTTTAATTATGATATAAACGAAAAGAATTGGATTCATATTCCTGTCCTTGCAGGCTATAAACGCACTCGGGTTATTAAACGGAAAATCATTTGGGATCCCGATATGCCAGATGCACAGAAATCCCTGGCGCAATATGCTACAACAAAGGCAGGCGGTTCAAACAGCGCCAGTCCAACAGCCACAGCAACAGTGACAAGTGAGCGACCTACAACACCGCGTGCTAGCGGTCAAGAAAGTATGAAACGTGCGCGTCCAATGACGCCCAAGGATGTGCATAAAGTAGCTAAGCGAGTTGCAACGCCAGCCAAGCTCAACGAATCAAATGTAGCATCAACAACAACTGTCAATCGTCGAGCGCAGACACCAAATGGCGCTGCAAGTGGCAGTGTGGTGCAGGTCAAGAAGAAAAAGGTCAGCGAAATTGATCGTTTGATGGGTGACGAAGGCGCCGCCAATATGATGCAGGCCGTGGAGCGAGAGCAGCGTGAACTTAGCGGTGGCGAGTCGCCTAACAAACCGTTGATGCGTAAACGTTCGCTGACCATCACTGGACGCGTAAGCTACACCGCAATTTAGTTTCCATTTCGATAGCTCTTTTAAGACATATTTGTATTTCATTTTCAGCAGCAGCAACCACCGAAAGCAAATGCCAGCGAGTTGATGTCACCCACAACACCGAAAAAGGAGAGTCCACCCAAAGCCTATAAACGTGCCTCGACACCCGCGGCTGCCATCGATGCTGTGTTCAAGAACAACAAGGCAGCAACACCGAAGCCCCAACCCTCCGACTCCTGGGATTATGTGTACAAACAGCGGGCGAGCGAAGAGTCGATGATTATGCGACGACGTTCCAATAGCTCCTATTCGAGCAATGCTTCGGCGAGTCGCCTTTCGCTAGACAATCGGCCAGCTGCCGTTGCCAATCTGTCGGACGATGCATCCGACGCGCCTGCCAATGATCCAGCATTCAAGTTCTTGAAACCGGAGACAAAAACCAACCAAAGAAACGATGGCAGTCCACCGCAAACGCTGGCGAATGATTTGAAACAGCAGCAATTGCCAAAGGAATCGAAAGCGTCAGCGAAAACGGAGCTGATTACGCTGCATAAGCTGGAGAAGGTGTCGCAGCTGATCGTCAATATGCAGCCATCGAAGACCGGTTACACCTACAAATTGCAGTTGCTGCAGAAACTGACGGAAATGCTCAATAAACTAGCCAAGAGCAATGACTGCAACACAGTGCTGTTGAGCGTGGGGCAGGGACAAACATTTTGCCAGGGCATCGACTGCCAGGAACTGATTGCATCTGCGCTCGACAAACGCAAATCAGGCGCCAACCAATTGGGATTGGTCTTAAAGTGAGTATAATGAAAGCCAATAAGAAAATACTTTGAACTTATTAAATTCCAATTTATATTTTGTTTGCTTTAGAACATATCTGCGAACTTTATTAACATTCCCCAAGCCTCTGGTGGCTGGCGTTGTGGGAAACCTCAAGAATCTGGGCGTTATGCAATTGCCGCTGTTTGACTATGTTGTCTCCGCCGATGACTGCAGCCTTGAGACAAGCTATGCCAAGCTTGGCCAGCTGCCAGAGGGTTATGCGCTCTGGCACAATCATCCAAAGGTCTCCAGTCAAGTTGTAAGTAATAAAATCTTGCATTTCAAAACATTCTCAATTGCTAAATGTATTATGTTTAATTTCAGCACAATCGTCTCTTTTTGCTGGGCGAGCAGCTGCAGGCACTGGAGTTAGTGACAACAGTCGGAGGGAATAGCTTTATTGACAAGTGCTGCAAGGCACGCAGTGTCAACGACGAGGCGCTCGAAGTGGCCAAACTTATTTCCAACAGCACAGCTGAGGTGAGTCCAACGACTTTTACTTCTAGCTCTTATTATACCTGATAACCATAGGGTAAAAGGTTATTTTAACTTTATGCCTGCCGCAGAAGGAGGCACTTTTTGATCAGCGTCGAAAGCCAAGACGAGATTGCAATATCTGTCTATCTGATTGTCCGTCCGTTTGAGCACCTACAGCGCAGAGTCTATAAGAGATAGAGATATATATTTTTTGTTTTCTGATTCTTATAGTTCTGTATTAGGACTTTAATTAGAAATGGTAATAATTTTGAAAATATTTTTCTGTTTTAAGATAATTGCAAAAATGAATGAATTCGTATTCAAACTAAAAAATTAAAGAATTTTTGTAATTTATCGTAAAACAGAAGTTACTAAAAAAAATATTAGCTCTAAATATAGTGCTTATCTAGAGCTATAAGAAAAACCTCAATTTTCTTATTTAATTGTTTTAGTTTTGTTTGTTTTTTTTTTCATTTTCATTAGTGAAAAATTTAGTCAGAGAATTACCCAAATATATACTAGCACATGCATTTACTAAATATAGCCATTCGGTATGATTCAGTATTTTTATACACTATATATTTTAAATGTATTATTATATAAATATACCATATGTATAACCAATGGTATAATTTAGTATTTTTGTACCATATGGTATATTTTAAATGTATTACCATATAAATATACCATATAGCCGTTAGTATAATATTAGCATATGGTATATTTTATATCTAGTACTATATAAATATACCAAATATAGCTATTGGTGTATATTTGCGCTATATAATTTGGTATATTTTAAGAATAATAGTTATCTAATAGTCAAGTACACTCGACTGCAGCTCCTAAATCTGTTTTAATTGTAATTACAGCATTATCGCGGGCTCAAGAAGCTAAATCAGACGGCGAATGCGGCGTTGCTGCCATCGCTGGATGCAGAGTTCAAAATCCTGACAGAGCAATGGGCATCGGCACAGTTTCAGGCCAATTGCAAGCGCTATGTGAGCGATCTTAACATATAGGCGGGTCTACCACGCGCAGTGGTAGACGATCAATTGTAATAAAAATGAGAATGTGGAAATGTAAATTCTTTATTTTAGCATTTGCATTTCGTTAATTATTTAGAACCATTGCAAAAATGAATGAATTTCGGACTTTTTAGGATTATACAAACTACAAACAACAAAAAAGGAAAAAACAAATGTTGCAATTGTTATTAAACCGTTTATTTTGTGGGAGAGACTAGAAAAGGGTTCTATTTATAATATACAATCGTAATTGTTAATGTTTTGTAATTGTAATACATGCAACTAGCAATTTAACTACTAAGTACGTGTTATGATGGGTGTTGTCCACCAGGCAGGCCTCTCCCCCAAAATCCAGAGTGTGTCTGTGTGATGTGTGTTTAAATGCACGTTCCTGTTACCAAGGTGGTGTTCTCTCTCTCTGTCCCGCCTAGTTGTGTTTTTCCTGCTCATAGAAATAAGGCAGCTCGGACTGAAGACGCAAGAGACGCACATAGCTAACGAGCTTCCAATTGTTCACGGGATCGTCGTCGGCGGGCACAAACGTGGACATGTACGACACCAGCTCCTGTGAGCCATCCATATCGAGATCGGCAATCAGCATTGAGTTCTCCTGATTAATGAGATCCGGCTGGCAAATCATTTCGTTGCGATCGCTGCGACAGAACTGCACAATATTGCTCTGCGATGTGTTCTCGATCCGTGTGTCGGCGCCAATGAAGAGCACCAGAATAACCGTCTCTGTGGTCATTTGCATTTTATAGTTTTTCATCAACTGTGCGGCGGGACTGTTGCCATTAAGTTTACGTTGATTCTTCGTGGCGAGCACATTGAATGTGTCGCGTTTTTCGATCGGCAGCAAGTGCTCAAAGTCATCGAATTCCTCGTGCTGTGCTGGGAATTCATGTTGCTGTTCGCGTTTAAGTCTCTGATGTTGCTGCTGTTGCTGTTGTTGCTGCTTCTTCTGCTGCTGCTGTTGTTGTGATGTTGCTGCTGTCTTGCTGTATGACTTGTCCTTGCTCTTGTCCTTCTCCTTAATGGCATTCAGATGCTTTGCGGAGCTGCTGCTCGTGCTGTTTGTATAGTTGCTTGTCTTATCCACGCTATTGCTAGCCTGTGATTGCTGTTGCGACTGTTGCTGCTGTGGCTGTGTCTGTCTGACTGCGTTGCTGTGCCACTTCCAGAACTTCATCACAAAGCCAGACATCTTGGTGTTCTTAAAATGCCACTGAGCCGGCACCATGCCATACATTCCGCTATTGGTGAAATTCCTTAGTGTGAAACGCTGGCCATTGCGACTTTCGGTCAACACCAGCGTCACATTGCAGTCGGGGCACTTGCCGCGATTCTCCACAGTCAACTCCCGTCCGCTCAGCGAGTAAACATTGCGCTGTGCCTCGGTATCCTTGCGCTGGCCATGGCGACGATGCTGCGCAATCTTGGAGGCGGGCAACAAACGTTGTCCCACTAACGATTTGTTGGTGATCAACTGATACAGCGCGGCCAGCGACTTGGAGCGCTGTTCCTCCGTGTGGTTGTCGCTGCGCTGGCAGCTGTAGCTAACGCTGAGCGTGGCAGCCGCATTGGCCGCATTCGATAGCTGTAATCGCGACAGCTGCGCGCAGTCGAGCACTCGAAATCCATCGCCAATGGGTACGCCACGGCGACCGGACAGCAAACGCAGCACATTGCGTGCCTCCAGTTGGGCGGCTGCTGGTGAGCCCGGCGTGTGTTGCTGCTGCACAAAAGTTTTGGTGCGCTGCTCCAGTGATATGCTCGAGATGAGCAGTATGTCCAGCACACCGTCGCCATCGATGTCGGGCAGTATGAGTGGGAAATCATAGGCATCCAGTTTGCGTGCCGAATGCTCCATGAAACGCCAATGCCACTGACCGCTGGCCGAATTGATGACGCCCAGTTCGCCGTACTCATCGATCACCAGGCAATCCGGTTTGCCATTGCTGTCCACATCGAGCAGTGTGCAATCAATGGCCACCGGCTCATCCACTGTCTCATCGTACCAGGCGACGGCGCCCGAGCTGCCCAGCAATGAGATGATGCCATTGCGTTTGTGATTTGTGGCACGAAATTCGGGGAAGAAGACATCGCCACGATACAGAAACACCAGATTATTCTCCCAGGCACGCAAACCGGCCACAACATTAACGCCACCTCTTAGCTCTATCTTTGTGTAGTTGTTCAGCCAGTTGTGCGTCTTCAGGCGATCCACGGGCGCTGGACAGGCGCCAGTGCCATCGGCATTGCCGCAGGGCAGCAGCCAAACGAAGCCTACAACGGCGAACAGGCAGAGCAGCAAGGAGGCAATGAAACAGCAGCGACGTCGCGTCGACATGGGCAGATGTTTGTGTATGTCGTCGGTTTGACTGTTGCCCAAGATGGCCACATTGTCGGCACTCACATCGTAGTCACCGCCGCCGCCATTGAAATTGGAGAACTCGACGCCCACATTGCCGCCTCCAACGGCTGCTGAGCTGCCTAGATCGCTAAGCATCACGGAGCGAAATGTATTTTGCATGTTGGTGGTGTAGCTGCTGCTATTGTTGCTGCTGTTGTCCGACTTAAATTTTGAATGTTGCTGCTGTTGCTGTGTATGTTGCTGCTGTGGTTTCAACTGTGACCCGCCACCCACAATACGTGTGGCTGTTGTGGTACGTGTGTGGGGCGACTTTAATGCCAACGTACTTGGTGGTATGCGGCTGCGATTACGTTGCAGTTGTTGTTGCTGCTGCTGTGATTGCAACTGCTGTTGATGTTGCTGCTGCTGCTGTTGAAGTTGCTGTTGTAACTGTTGTCGCTGTCGCTGATGCTTGGTTGCGTTGTGTATCTCAATCTCTTCATCGGACTCCGAATCGGTCATTGCCTGACTTAGCGGCGTATAAATGCCTTGATGTGTGGGCAATGATTCCGTGTGCAGCATTTTAGCTGAGGAAAAATCAATAAACCAATTTGTGTTGGACACACACACAAACCTATTTCTTAACCAACTTTACTGAGCACAGCGCTCACTACATACTTGTAATTGTTGGGCCAAACACTTGATGATTGCTTGCAGCATCCACATTGCGCCAATGTTTTCAGCTAATTTGCAAATTAAGTAAACATTTATTTCAAAAGTATCCAACGTTCGCACCGTTGCACCCACCCCAAGTTTAATTTCAAAATGATATCGCAATCGCAGTGTTGCTCATCAGCATGTTATCGCTTATCGATAGATTTACACTCATCTTTGGTATATTTTGTGTTGTACTGGCATGCGGTCACACTGTGGCACTACTAAGCAAAAAACAACAAAAACAACAACTGCAAAGTTTACGTGCGTGAAAAATTTAGTTAAGTTTTCTATGAAAAAACAGTATTTCGCAACTATACAAAGTAATTGAAAGTGTTCTGAATGCTACAGGAAACGGTCAGGCAATCAATAATAAACGGCAGCATTGAGCGCAGCACTGATAAACGCAAGTGGATCGCAAAAGTGAAAACAGTGCCAAAAAGCCAACAGTAAAAAAATCAAAAGCAACAGCAAAACGCAAAAGCAAAAGCAAAAGAAAAAGCAGCTGCAAACGAAAAGAAAAAGCTATACATCCCATATACATACATACATGCATACATATGTACATACACAAGTGGTGCTCGCGGTGCACTTGACGCCCTGTGTTCAATAAGTTATTTTACTTGATTTTCCTGTAGGGTATAGAGTTGTTGCAATTCGGGCAGCGCAGCTTACCACGGTCAACACACCACAGTCAACACACATAAACAAACTCACGCACACTTCGCTCCGTATATAATAATAACGTTGTGTTTATTGCGTAGCGTAAAGAAAGAAAAACCTGCAACAACGTCGTCTTCTTCACATACGCAATCTGCTGCTGCTCCAACGCCGACTTCGAGACATCGACGCAGCCTTCAACTCAAACAGCCACATTCACGCACACACACCCATTAACACTCGCACACACATTCACGCATACATACGCAGCCGAGACGCGTCGTACACATGTCGTACATGATGGCCAAGACTTTGGAGGAGCAGAGCTTGCGGGAGTGCGAACACTACATACAAACGCATGGCATCCAGCGAGTACTCAAAGACTGCATCGTCCAGCTGTGCGTCTGTCGCCCCGAGAATCCGGTGCAATTCCTGCGCAACTATTTTCAGAAACTCGAAAGGGTAAGTTTAGCCCCCGTTATTAACCCATTGTTTCCTTACTTTGATAAGCATGCCAATCTATGTAAACGATGGAAGGTATGAATTAGTAGGATTAAGCGTCGATCAGCGCCTCCATGTATTCCGGATCAGCAATAATCCATTAGGGCCTAGAGATTTATCCCATTGATTCCTTTATAACTACATATATAACTTACCAACTGATAATTGAACCTTTCTCTGTAATGAGACTGGAAAAGGGTCTATTAATTATAACTTATTCCTGGAGTTAATATGTAATAAGCAGAGGGTGATAGCTCCGATCCATATAAAGAACGTAGAATATATATTTTTGTGGGATACGTTTATTGTTGCCTTCTTATAACTTTTTGCCAACAAGAATTGTTTGTAACAACCAAAACAAAACCTCAATTATATACGTGAATACTCGTGATTTGTCAATTCTTGGCAACCTCGGTAACTGCACCTATAAATAGATTTATGTTTTGTTTCTTACACTGATATATTCGGAAACTCTATAATAAACACGGTTACGCAGCATTTTCTGACTATCAATTGATTAGGATCTTGAGGATCTTTACGGGGAAAGTAACTAACTAGAGGACTTATCTCTTTCTTCCCAATGAGCACTGGTGATGGTCGTTAGAATCTGATTTCTTCAAATATAACGATTTACCGAAGATTAAATATATTTACTTGCTATAGTTACCCATTGTTGCGTTTATATCAAAGACTTTAACAAATATAGCCATAATTTCTTTTAACAATACTGATCTAGTTTGATTTTAGAAGTTTATCACGTATTAGTTCACCACCTTTACCTTTTATATTGGTAGTTGCTGAATTTAATTGCTTAAGTTATGATTGGGTAATAAATAAGGAAGTTCTTGAAGCAATTTAATAGTGTTTAGACCAGCGAAATTTCTCCTACTTACCATTCGTTGTTTATTATTTTTGTTCGATGGTTTTTAGGAATATTTTCTTGCATCTAGTAATCCTCGAAAATTCAAATAGTATTGAGTTACTCCCTCCCATTTTTATTCTACATATATCAGCTTTACAGAAAAGATTAACAATAATTCTGAGAAAAAATTGCGGGTTTATTTCAAGTCTTTAATTGCTAGATTTATTTTTTTCGATTTTACCAAACATGGAAGACGGACACTGGCCTGTAATGCTAACCAAGAGTAGGCACTTTAATTTCTTGCGTGAAATGTGGTTGGGTAATAGAATCGACAAGTCGCCAAGTGATTTGCTAAAGGAGGCTTCCAATATGTGGAAGCGACTTGAGAGCGATGAGAAAGACTTATTCAGTGAGGGGAAATATTTGGGTGCTCGTTTGGCTTTCGACATGGAGAAAGATCAGCGTGGTGAAGAAGATGCAAGTGCAAGAAGTCGACGGAGGCATGCAAGGTCGCGATCGAGATCGAGAAGAAGAAAACGAAGAAATCCTGAAAGGTCTAGATCACCTGCCTCTCGAAGACATCGTTCTTAACCTCCGTAACTGCTGCTGAAGATAGATTAATGTTTTGTTTCTTACACTGATGTATTCGGAAAATATATTGTGAACACGGTTGCGAAGCATTTTCTGAATATCGATTGATTAGGGATTGATTGACTAGGATCTTGACTGGTTAGGATCTTGACTGATTAAGATCTTGACTGAGGATCTTAACTGGGAAAGTAACTAACTAGAGGACTTATCTGTTATATCTTCCCTGTGCGTAGGGGTGAAGGACCTTAAAATCTGAATTTTGTATTCAAATATGTCGGAAGATATCGATTTACCGAAGACTACATATATTTATGGAAGGAGTTGTAACAATTGCTATACTGTACTAACTATAGTAACCCAACGTTGTTTTTAAAATTTGATATTGATCTTTCGCGATATAAACTGTGCTGTTATTTTCATCAGTTGAATTCTCCATTTTTATTTTATTTAAGATATGGTTTATATACCAATCTAATGTATTCCATGCTTAATTTAGATAGATTTGTTCTAATAAATGTTCTTTTCTATGGTTTAGATATCATTATAATATATTCCATTCTCAACTCTGATAATTTGTTCTAATAGATTTTCTTCTCTATGGTTAAGATATCATTTATTATATTCCATTCTTAATTCAGATAGATTTGTTCTAATAGATTTTCTTCTCTATGGTTTATATACCAATATAATGTATTCCATTCATAATTTGGATAGATTGTCTCTAATAGATTTTCTTCTCTATGGTTTATATACCAATATAATATATTCCATTCATAATTCGTATAGATTGTCTCTAATAGATTTTCTTCTCTATGGTTTATATACCAATGTAATATATTCCATTCATAATTCGGATAGATTGTCTTCAATAGATTTTCATCTGTCGCTTTCTAAACATGTTCCACCGTTCAGCAATTTTTTACAGGTTCATTGTCCAACCCTGTGAAGGCGACGCGACTGCGTTGAAATCAATAAACCATATTGGGTTATTTTTGGGGACACAAAAAAGTGACCACGCTGAGGATGTGTGAGGATGGGATGATGGATTTAGAAGCGAGTCGCACGAGGAGCGTGTGATGCTGAATCGGAATGGTTCCAAAATATTAACGCAGACACATGCGCTACATGTGTTTGTAATGTTATTTATATGTGTCTGTGTGTGTGAGTGTGTGTGTGTGTTGGGTATTGCAACTGGGTGTTGCAGCTTGCGGGCCGTTGTAAGCTTGTGAAAAGCTTGCAATGTTTCCTGGAAATGGCTGCCTGGGTGCTGCAAGCAAAGTTCTGCCGTGCTGCACTTTGCAACCTGTGGACGCGCACTCTCTCTCTCTCTCTCTCTCTCTGTCTCTCTGTCCGTGACTGTCTCGCTCTTGCGCCATCCCCCTCACAGACACAGACACTTGCGCTCTCCTTTCCCGCCATGTGTAGTTGTCTCTCTTGCTCACCCCTTCTGCGTTCGTTGGCTTCGCCTTCTGCTGCGGCTGCTGCTGCTGTTGCTGTTGCTGCTTTGCCTGTTGAATGCCCGAGTCGATTTCAGTTTGATAAACATCCTGTCGCCGTGCAGAAGCGTCACAACAAAGCGGCTCCTCCCGCAAGCGAAGCTGTTGCGTCTCTCTCTCTCTCTTCCACTCGCTTTTGTTTTGTGTTTGTCAAGTGTTGTTGTTGTGCTTGGACAATTAGTTAGTTAGTTGTGTGTGTGCGCCCGCCATGGGCAATCAGCTGAGCGTGAATAGCATTCAGGATGCTGTTATCGATCGCTTCAAATCGGTTGCACTCACCACAGACGAAAATGGCGCGATGCGAATACGTTCGTTCTCCGAGGTGGGCGTCAGCTATACAACCTCCAGCCATCATCATCAGCATCAGCAGCATCATGGCAGCGGTTCGTTCAGTGGACGCGGCGGTCGAATATTACGGGAGAGCAGCATCGATGGCGGCGTCGCTGTCTTTGATGCCATGCTGCGGGATGACCACGAGCATCGGCTCAGTTTGGATGCCATGCATCGAGTGCGACACGTGCGCACCTCATGCACCACCATACCAGAGGAGGACATTGTAAGTAGCCACCTTATTTGTATTTGTGTTGCGATCGTGTTGCGCGCCCACAAACAATTCCAACTGCAGCAGCGAATTACAACAAACAACAATATTTGAAGGCGAAGGTGGCCTGATTTATGGTCAACCTAAAAGCTTTTACATGCCAGAGCTTCCGCTCGCTCTCTCCCCCTTTCTATCTCTCTCTCTCTGTTATGTTCTCTTTAGCGAAAGCTTTGATTTGTGTACTGTAAAGCAAAACTTGAAACTAGACTCTCTCTAACCGCAAGTGGAATGCTCTTATCAACTAAACGTTGCGTTTAACTTTAGTTATTAAATAAATTTGTTGTTAACTGATAATTTATATTAGTGGGTCACACATATAATGTAAACTTACGTTAGCATATGACAACTTAACAGCGCTATGTTAATGCTTAACATAAATCTCAACATTGCTAATGTGGCCACACTGACCGTACTTTTCTTGTGTTTACATTTGGCGCTCGTTCTTAAACTCTCTATCTCTTTGTCTCTCTCTTGCTAAAAGCGCAAAACGGCCATTGCTTGAGTGTGTACGTGTGTGAGTGTTTACAGCCCACACGTACACATACATATATGAAGCTCGTACTACACTCATCCACACATACAGGCGAAGGCAGCTTTTTGCAAGTTTATGGCAAATTTGCACTTGAAAACTCAACTCTCGGCATTCGGCACGCAACGTAGCAGAAAACCGAAATCAAAGCGCGAGTTTTTGCATGGCACACGACCCACGACCAAAGCTTTTTGCCAGGCGCTCTTTCTTCTGCTTGTTGTTGTTGTCCGGTTGTTGTTGTTGCTTCCCCCTGATGCTATGCTTTGCTACTTCAGTCGACGTCGTCGCTACTGCTACTTTACTCTGCTGCTAATGCCACTGTTACTGCTACTTCTGATGTTGTTGGCGTCGCAGTCGCTGCTTGTTATTGTTGTTGTTTTTACTTTTGTGTGTGTGTGTGTGTGTGTGCGAAAAGTTTTCTTTTTTTGGACACTTTCCTTGGGCTGTGCGTGTTGGTGAAGGTCATCATGTCGTCGTTGTCGCCATCGTTGGCGTCGTTGTCGTCGCTGCTGTTTACCGTTAGTCAGTTTGCCATCGTCGCTGCTGCTAACTGCGTGTGTTGTCTTTCTTCGTTTCCCCAAAAACAAATCGCAAATAAAACACATTCGTTTGTTCCACTGTGCGTGCCGTGCTGTGCTGTGCTGATGATACCGTCCTTTCTTGCTTTCCGTTCCGTTTCGTTCGTTTAACGTCGCTGATTGATTGCGTTTATGGCACGCTTGGCAATTGTCATCATTCTCTTCATCGTCAAATCGAACATTTAATGCCCGCAGTTTGTTGTAGTTGTTGTTGGTGTCCGTTACGCTTACAATTACAGTAAACAAATAGTGTCGCAAAAGTGAGAGTGAGTGAGAAGGCAGCAGTAAAACTTGTGAACGAAACAACAACAACACTAACACGAACAACGACAGCTGTCAACATCTTGTTTATTTACGCCGGCCTCTGATTAGTGTGGTCAATAACTAGTTGGCCAAATCGTATTGTCATCAGAGTGTTGTGGTTTTACTTTTTTTTCGCCACATTTACCTGCTACGAACCTGAGGCCTGAGAACTTCCCCCAGCAAAGAAATTATGGTGTGTATTACAAGTGCAAATCTATCTGAGTGAATGTGTGTGTGAGAGCGAGAAGGGGAACAAGATTGCGAATGGAGAGAGGGAGAAACAGTGATAGGGAACATTGGAGTACAGTAGAGTTTCAAAAAGAGCCTTTACTTACGGTATTTTATGTGGTCTCCTTTTGCAAACATTTTCATTTCGAGTTTGGTGACCTTTAAGTTGTCCTGTTTTTCAAAAGTATTTATTAAGTGAAGAATTCTTGCACCTAATATTACTTGTTAAGGGATAAGGATATTTTCCTTATTGTGAATAGGTTTTTATTTAAAACACGTATAATATTTGTATGTGTATATGCGAAATCATAAAGTTTCATTAAACTAAAAGAGTTGTTAAGATTTTGGTGACCTTTAATTTGTCCTGCTTTTAAACGTATTTATTAAGTGAAGAATTCTTTCATTTTTTATACTTTTTGTTAAGGGATAAGGATATTTTCCTTATTGTGAATAGATTTTTTATTTAAATCACAGGTTTATATTCTGTAAGAATTATTACTATGTACATCATTATATCAAAATATATAGTTTCGTCAAGCTAAAACTCTTTTTATAAGTTTGATGACCATTAAGATTTGTTTTTTTTTTTCAAAATGTGAAGAATTCTTATCTCTCATTCCTACAGACAAATAGATAACTAATTCTTAAAAAATAATATTGTGAATAGTTTTCAAATTTTTAAATTTATTTTATTTATTTTTGCATATTTCAAAAGAATACTTATTACATTATTTTTTTTACAACCGCAAATGGCATCGAAAAAAAGTTACCAAAAGTTACTACAAAATGTTTAGCACAATATTTGTTCTGTTTTTTCTTGATATCGTTAATCTTAAGCAAATTTTGCTAATCATGGTAAGCTCAAAGCCAGATATGGGTACATTATTATTACTATGTAATCTTTCTTCATCACGTTCCTAAAATAATAAGTTTTAAAGTTTTTTAAATATATGATATTAGGAAATTAAATACAACAATTGAGAATTTTGTAATCCCTGCCTCATCTTAAGCAATTTTGCTAATTGTGGAAAGTGTTTAGCTTGATATGGGTACATTAATATTAATCTAATGTTTTTTGTACTGCTTCCTAAAATAGTAAGTTTTATTTTTTTAAATCTGTGATATTAGAAAGTTTTGTTAACCCCGCCTTTAAAAACTTTAACAAGTTTGTTGAAGTTCATATATGTAAATTATACAAAATGTTTCAAATATTATATTGTTTAAGTGTTAAACTAAGTTTAAAATTTATTATATTTTATTGTTTTCTTAGATAAACTGATATTTTTTTTGTTTCTAGAACTTTTTTGTGCGGTTTTTGATATTAGTTATTTTCAATAGACAATCTATAAAGAAGTTAAGTGCACAAAATATTAGTTTACTACATCAAATTGGTACATATAAATAAAAATTAATTCATTTAACTGACAATCTCGCAAATTAGAAATTTTAGTTGTTTTTCTCGCAACTTTCTGCTGAGTTCGAGCTTCGAGGGAAGTTCGAATTTCAGTTCTTTTCTGTTTCCATATATCATTCTATATTAAGGATATGGCTTAGTGGCACAAGTTGAGCTGCTTGAGTCGCTGCCACTTGGGTATTGTAATTTGGTGGGGTAATTTATTCAACTGCTTTCCACTGTACATTTGGGATTCGCAGTTTGCTCTCTAATTTCGTAGGCTGCCTGCTTAAAAATGCGTTATGTGTGAGTGTCTCTCTCTCTTTCTCTCTCTGTCTGTCTCTTTCTCTCTCTTTTTATCTTTAGCGCTTTCCTTCTTCTGTATAACGCTGGCATTTTACTTCTATTGTCTTTTTCCGCCTGCATAAATAAACGTTTTTCATTTAATGTTGCCAAAAATGTTGGCCAGGTTTTGTCGTTGTTGTTGTTTTTGTTGTTATCGAGAAACAAAATCAATGTAAAACTTTTATGTAAATAACACACAAAAGTTGAAGCTGAAGGTTATTGGGGGGCAATCTGCAGGAATATTCGTGTATATCGAGCGGATGTGGCGACCTTTTGTTTGCCCATCCATTAAGCGGCTTATAAGCGACGTTCACAACATGGCAAGGAAATGGAAAGGAAGTTACCGAAAGAGAGAGGGAGACGGAGAGAGGGGAAAGGTGATGAGTGGACGCCGGGATGGATTGTAGTTCATGAATTATTTAGCCAATGAATATGGTTGCAAAAGAGCGAAAGAGAGAGAGAGAGAGAGTCTTGAGGCCCATGAGAGACGCAACAGCTGAAACTGCGATACAATGGCCAACTTGGCGTATACGTAATATGCGAGAGGACAAGTAAACTGCGTGCGGCTAATTCAATTATAGACTACTGAGATACCTTAATAACTTGGCAGGCACATTTAGTGCGATATAAATAACTGGCAAGCATGACGTCAAAGCAGCAGAAAAGGAACGAAGAAGAAGAAGAGCGGAAAATCGTAGAGTGGGAGAGAAATGAGGAAACAGTTTGGACAACTGCAAGGATTTGATAGGACTGATGATCAACTGACCAGTTGACAGCGCAATTCAAGCATCGACAACTCTTCCTCTGCTTCTTCTTCTTCTTCTTCTGTTGTGGCACGTTTGGCCCGAATAATTTTTCATGCAGCCACATTATAAGGAGCAACAGCAACAACAAAAGCTTTTGTTTAGCTGCCACACACACACACACACAGAGGCTGAGATACTGAAAGAGTGAGTGAGGAAAGGGTTGGTTGAGGCGTGCAGTAGGCGTGTCAACCGCCCACATGGCCCACTAAAAATTAGGGAGGGGCGAAGCGAAGTGGAGCAGCAGGCAGCTGGCAACAAAAAGTTCACTGAATTGGAAATTTCGCTTAACAAAGCAATGGGGCAGCGCCCCATCAAAGCAGCAAACGGGTGGAGAACAGTGTCAGAGGTGTGGCTGACTGCAGCATGCGGGTGCACAGTGACAAAAAAAGGCCTACGCATATTTAGGGAGTTTCCTAAAAAAGTGTGACCAGCCCAATATTAGATAAATCAGTTTAAATTTGACCGAAATTTATATAAAGTTTTTATTATTATGCTTACTGTATTTGTGGTACTTAGATTTAAATGACAATTAGTTAAATTTTACTAGATCATTTATTTATCACAGTGACAAAAAACAATGAGCTACGTATATTTAGAGAGTATTCTTAAGAAAGTGTGACCAGTCCAATATTGTTTAAATCAGTTTAAATTTGACCGAAATTCGCAAAAAGTGTATTATTGTGGTGCCTAGATTTAAACTACAATTAGTTAATTTTTACTTGATCATGTATTTATCACAGTGATAACGAAACAAAGAGCTATGCACATTTAGGGAGTATTCTAAAAAAATGTGACCAGCCCAATATTATTTAAATCAGTTTAGATTAGACCGAAATTTATATAAAGTTTTTATTATTATGCTAAGTGTATTTGTGGTACCTAGATTTAAATTACAATTAGTTAATTTTTACTTGATCAAGTACTTATCACAGTGACAAAAAACAATGAGCTACGCATATTTAATGAGAATCCTAGAAAAAGTGTGACCAGCCCAAAATTTTAAATTTAAATTAGTTTAAATATTACCAACATTTGAAGAAGAAACTTCTTTATTACTTTGCATACAACTTTATATCTAGAATGAAATTGTGCTCTGCAGTTAGTTATTATCTACATTATCGTATATTGGAACTAGCAAAATCCCAAAGGATTTTTCTTATCTACTTAGGAAATTCTCAGAAATCTTGCGAACGTTTTAATTATGCAAACTAAAGTTGTAATTCCTAGATTTAAAAGACCGTCTTTGATTAGTTATAGTTATTTTTTCATTTATCATATATTAAACATAGCATACTCTTAAAGAATTTTTCTTATCTTCTTAGCAAATTCTCAGAAATCTTGCAGAAAGATTTTGTAATTAAATTTATAGACAGCATTTCTTTAATGCTCGTATGTACATATTTTTGGGAATTTGCTACCACAAGAAACATATTTTTATCTAGAGAGAGAGGAAGAATAATAATGATGTTACTATGTTTTCTACATTTCCCTACATTTCAATTAATATTACAACTATTTCTTCTTTTCTTATATTTATTAACATATCAAATTGTGAAAACAATTTCTGTATCGACTTGGCAAATTTGAATTAATGTTGTAGGACTTTTTCATTATACGCAAACTTAATTCTTGGTTTCTAAATAACTTTTAGAATTAGGTAATATTTATTTTTGGTTTGCGACTTATGGGACTACAAAGTTAATTTTATTTGTTACACTTCCAAAAGGAATATTCTCACAAAACTTAATAGTTCTCTTATAATCCTAGAGATAAACAAGTTTAGTAAACATTTCAAAACTCCAACGGAAATTTAATCTGTGTAGTCAGTAAGGAAAATACTCGTATAACATATCTCTTTATTTATTACTATGTATATATTATATTGTTTATTATTATATTTTATTGATGACTAGCCTGTTTTCTCGCCGTGTATTGAGCGGCTTTAAAGGGACAGCTGAACTCACGTTTCGTTTGGGGCACGACAAAGTGTTGCTGCCACTGGCAGTGTGCAAAATTTTTAATTAATTCGATTATAAAACGCATTCACACACACTCAACTTGTCACAGAGCCGCACACACACACACACACACACACGTACACACACACACACACACGTAGTGGAAAAGGTAGACCAAAAGCTTTTCCACACTTTGTAGAAAGTTGGGTTAGGTCAACCCAGCTACCTTCTGCCTTTCACCTTTCCTCCCATTCCTCCCTCTCCCCCCTCAATAAGCTACGCATTCCCCCACACTTCGCACTGTGTCCACGTTCAACGAACTGCTTCGGTGGCTCAATATTGAAACTCAACGCCCTGCAAAACTTTTGGGGCTTGTGACCCAGTTTAATTGAGTCCTTAGCATGCGCCTTTTTAAGAGGACTTTAAAAAGAGTGGCATGTTAAATATTTGCAATGACTTGCAGTCGAGACTAATAATTGCATTTGTCTTTTTTAGATGTTTCTCTTAAGCTGAAAGTGAAAGATTCTGTTTATTCTTTCGTTCTATATAATTCTCTTTCTCTTTAACTGAATCTACAGATTCTGCTTTTGCTAGCTAGCCATTGAGAAGTATTTAAAATTGTCTTTTTTGCTTTCTACATTATTATGTTTCTTTTCAATTGAAAGTTTAGATTAAATTTAATCAATCTTTAAAAATTCTTCTTAGATTCTGTTTATTCCAGATTTATAGATTCTTTTTTTAGGATGTATTTTGTTTTTAACTCTGATTCTGTTTCTTTAATTATTCTGTTTTCTTAAGCTGAAAATACAGATTAAGATTAGTCGCTTATAGATAGATTCTATTTATTCCTTGTGATATTTCTTTTTTCTCAAACTGTTGTTTCTAGTTCTTTTGTTATGAAACTTTGATTCTGTTTCTTTTAGTTTCTCTGGTTTCTGTTTTTCTAAAGTTGCAATAATAGATAATATTTTTCTTACTTTGTGGTTTCTTATGGAATAAGAAAATTATATATAGATAGATTATATTTATTCGTGCTTGTCAGATGATTTCTTTTTAGATAAGCTGAGTATAGAGATCGCATTTGTTGTAGATTCTTTTGTTATGAAGTTTTTAAGTTTATTGTAGCTTTTTACATACTTCTAGTAACAATAATTTTGTTTAGTGAGACTAATAGATTTTGTTTAATTTAGTTTTCTAATTGAAATTTAGATTCTGTTTACTTTACTTTTCTAATTTATTGCCTTCAAAGTGCTGAATATATACAAAGATGATGTTTATTGTATCATTATAGATTCTTTTGTTGAGAAAGTCTTTTGATTTGTTGTTGTTATATATATAATCTTTTAGTGTTATTATGTCTCTTAACTCTTTGTCACTCTAGTGCTTTTATTTTTACATATTCCAACTTTTCTGTAATTTATATTATTTTCCATTTCGTTATTATTATTATCTATTATTTACATTTCGTTATATCTATTATGCCTTACGTTATTTCTCTTTTCCTCTCACTCTTTAAATTCTGTATTTCCCCCTTTATTTGTGCAATTCGCTGTTCGCTGTTAGTCATGACCCGTCTAAGCACTTCAGCCTCACCTGACAATTGCCTCTCAACGTGGACAAGGTCTCTAAGTCGAACTGGGTTCCTAGTCTCTTGTCCCTGTCTCTTGTCCCTTGTCTCTGTCCCGCCTGAGGCACCTCGTTACACATTCTCATTTTCCACTCTTATTCTTAGTGTCTTTGCTCTCCCTCTCTCTCTCTGTCTCTCTGTCTCTCGCTGTCTTTCTCTTTTTATGGGCACTCATAAGCAAAGCATGTTGTTAGAGTCTTATTCTCGCTTTTATATAATATATTTTTACATTGCGCATACGTCACGTGGTGCACGAAGAAATCACAAAATGGGTATCATAATTATTATTATAATAGCTATAGACACATTTCGTGTCTGTGTGTGTGTAAAAGTTAAGCAAACAAAACTTTTTTATGGCCACACGAAATTATAAATTCCGCACAGTCGCAACATTATGATTGCTGGCTTTGTTGTTCTTGCTGTGTAGGTTGAGCTTAGGCAAATAAATCGCCCACCATTCTTGCCCCTCGTCCCGTGCCCCTTGCCCCTAGGCCTAACCCTACACGAACACACTCGGTTTCTACCTCAGAAATTGATTTGTTTTACCTTTTTGCCATTTGCGAACATCGCCAACTGACAAGTGGCCAAAGCCAAAGCCAAAACTATGCCTACCATTCTCTCTCTCTCTCTCTCTCTCTGCCTCTCTCTTTCCCCCCCGTGGGGCAAGCAATTTCTTGGCTACACTTTGTGGCCATCATTTCACGTTGTTAGTGTTGCCTTTATTAATGTTTCGCTCATTTTAGTTGTTGAGCATGTGTATTTCTGTATTTGTGTTGTTTTTAGATTTTGCTGGGCAATTTTCAATGGCTACACTGTGCGAAAATTTCATGTTGCTACGCTACGCAAATGATGACAATTAATTCAATTGCTTTGATTCGTGCTTTAAATTGTTGTCAACCTATTATTGTTATACACTGCAAATGATTAACGACGCCGTCTGCGACCTTGGGCATAAGCAAATTCTTTTTTAGTGACAGTCTTCTTTGATCGTCGGTTTAAGTACGTTGATCTTAAATGGTTAACAATTAGAACTAGGGATGATTTCAAATCATTGTAATAGCAAATATAATAATAAAAAATGTATACATATATAATATATAATACTTTTTATTGACGTTTGGTTTAATTATCATTCACTATTCCTTGTTATGTTGTACAGTTTCTTCACTTAATAAATAAAATATTTGAATTTCACTCTTAAAGAAAGTACTGAAGCAGGAATATGTTTTCGGGTTTTAACTTTCCATTTATTTGCTAGTTTTTTATATTAGAGATCAGTAAAAATTGTAAGCATAGCTCAAAAAAAGCGTATGAGATTTTTTACCGTTACTTGAAAAAGGAAAATGTGAACAGAGATGAAAAATATCACATTTTGTGCATTTTATTCTTCTTTATTTTTTTTGTTTCTTCTTTCTGCTATTATTTTCCACACTTTATTTCAAACTATTTCATTATTCTTTTTCTTTTTTTCTGTTATTATTTTCCACTCTTTATTTAAAACTATTATCTCTTTATTCTTTATCTTCATTATTTTTTCATCTTCACATTTTATTTCCAACTATTTCTTTCTTTTTTCATCTATTTATATTTTCTCTGCTATTATTTTCCACTCTTTATTTAAAACTATTATCTCTTTTTTATTCTTTATCTTCATTATTTTCTTATCAATTATCCTCCACACTTTATTTCCAACTATTTCTTTCTTTTTATTTTTTTTTCTTCTATTATACTAAACTCTTTATTTCAAACTATTTCTTTCTTTTTTCTGTTATTATTTTCCACTCTTCATTTAAAACTATTATCTCTTCTTTATTCTTTATCTTCATTATTTTTTCATCTATTATTCTCCATACTTTATTTCCAACTATTTCTTTCTTTTTTCTTCTATTATACTAAACTCTTTAGCTCAAACTATTTCTTTCTTTTTTCTGCTATTATTTTCCACTCTTAGTTTCAAACTCTTTCTCTCTTCTTTATCCTTTTTTTCATTCCTTTTTCTGCTACTTGATTTCAAACTATTTCTTTCTTTTCTTTTTCTATTTTTTTATACATTACTTCAAACTTTAACGCATTCTTCTACGAGGATCGAAACAAAACTAAATTAGATGTCTTCTACTTTTTGTCATAAGTGTTGTATATGTGTAGTTCTTACTTTCCTTTCAACCCCTTCATTTGTGTCAGTGCATTCGCTTGGAACAGTTGGCGCCCCCGCACTAAGTCGTCGACGTCGTCGTCGTTGTCGTGTCCAGGTCTTAGTTGGCTACCTCAAGCGGCAAACCGCACGAGCTGAGGAGCACACACACACACACGGTACTTAACGGTGCACACACACACGTAGAAAGAGAGAGGGATGAGAGAGAGCGAGAGTGGGATAGTGGGAGAGCGAGGGACACTGGAAGGCGTGCAAAAGATGAAGCCTACGCTGACGGTTGCGTTTGCCGTTGACGTTGACGTCGACAGCGGCAGCGACGCTGACGTTGACGCTGAAAGCGAATTCGAATTCAGTTTTTAGTTGTGTGTTTTTTTTTTTTCATTTGAGTTTTCAGTTTGTGTCGCGCCTCCGTTTTGTAAATAACACGAATAAATCGCAAGCGAAATACAACAAAAACAAAAAAAAAAGTTGCACGAGGGCAACGTGAAAAGCGGGACTAAAAAGCGGGTACACATACACTCAAACACAACTACTCACATACACACATGCATATGTGTAGCTATATGTATGTGTGTGTGTGTGTGTTGGTGATATTCATATGCAGCGTGTAGCAAAGTTCCTGCAATTGGATTAATTAGACAATTAAAAATGTTCGAGCAAAGCACAAAAAAACCATAAAAATAAAACGAAGCGAAACGAAACGAAATTTATAAAAATCAAATTAATTAATAATCCACAGCAACAACATGAACTATAATAAAATTGTGTGTGTGACGCACGCGTAAAACAAATATAGAAAATTAAAAGAGTATATATACATATATAAATATGCGATACTTATGATGAGCATACATCTACTTTATATATACCTATATTCATATACTATATGATTATATAGTCAGAGAGAGAGAGTGGCATATACATATATAATATTTTTATATAATTTCCTTCGCATTTTGCGCCAATTAAAATTCTTTTAATAGCAACTAAAGTCACCCGCATCATAGAAGCAACATCACAACTCAATTGCATATTTTTATGATTTATTGCAAGATCGAAAAAAATTCCGAAAACTGTTCTATTCCAATGTCCTTTACATTCTAAATCTTTTCTTTTCATTTATTTATATTTCTTTTACACATTTATATGTTAATTCTCATTTTTTTTGACAATATCTTATGTATTTTTCAAATTTTTCTTGTTTTTGAATATTTATTTTTATAAATCTTTGACATTGGATTTGTCATTGCTCTCTCTTGTTGTTGTTGTCGTGCGTTACGTATACGTAATATTTTTTGTGAGCATTTTCTTTTGTGCTGCGAGTAGTTTTGCAGTTTGTTGTGCCTCTCGTCTTAAAATCTGTGAAAAAAGAATCCATTAGTGGAAAAAAAAAAAAAACAAGTGGAAATTTATTTGTTTCATTCGTTTTGTTGTTGTTGTTTTGCTTCTCACGTCGCGTCGTGTCGCGTTTGTTGTTTATTGTTGTGTCCATAAACAGCATTTGTTGCAATTACAGGCACACACACACACACCACCACCAAAGAGACACACACACACACGTAGAGCACACCAAGTCATCACACATCAGAGCTGAAAGCAAAAGCGCAAATATGTCAAAGGTTTGCAATGAGCTTCGTCGTCTATTATAAGCATAATCTCAGTTCAGCTTCGTTTTGCTTTTTTGCTTTTTAGTTTGTAATTTGTTCGTATTATTATTGTTATTGAATAAGAAGCATTCCACATGCAATTCACACGCATTCCTGCACCTTTTTTCATTGCGTGTCTTATCGCCAGCTAAAGAGAAGCGAATTTACTTGACGCTACACAACACAAAGCGCTTTATGAACTGGACAACTCTTTGGCTTTACACTCTATACAAATGAATAGTCACGCACTTGTTGTTGTTATCGCCTCATAAAACGCGCTCTTTTATGGCACATTGGCATTGACTTATTCTCTACACTGTGCGAAATGAACGTGTGCTCAAGTCATGCACATCGCCAACGTAATAATAATACTCGTAGCTGTTAAAAGTTCGCATTGTGAATTGATGTGGAAAATTCTTTATTACAAATTTAATTTGTCTTGTCTTCGTGCTTAATTTTAATTGCTTTTCTCGCTTGTTCGAAATTTTATAAGAGTGTGAATCCAACAAAATATTGTAGCTGAAATTGTTTGCTTTGATCATGGAGAATACAGAAAAATTTGAGCCAGAGATTTAAGAGTCTGGAATACAGTTGTAAATAATTATTATTCTAATTATTTTAATAGATTTTTGCTCAATCAATTTTGAAGCTATAAGAGTTGCGAATACCCTTACTCTTATACATTAAACATTTATATAGTAAAAGATTAAAATTTATGGAGATTGCCGAATCAGCGTTATATTCATACAACAGAATATGAATCATGTAAGAGAACTACAGTCGAGTGTGCTCGACTGTAAGATACTCGTTACTCATTTTCAATAAAACCAAAACCGTTTGGTATTATTTTTTAAATATTTGGTATATATTTTATTAATGATATTTTTAAAATATGTGATTTTGAAAATAGTTGGTGTATTTTAAGAATAATACCATACTGTTTTGGTTTTAATGAAAATGGGTAAAAATATGCAAAAATATGAATATATACTGAATGTGATATTGGGTATATAAAATATTTGGTATATTTTAAGAATAATACCGCACTGTCTAGGTTTTATCAAAAATGGGTAGTGGGTATATGATATATTGAAAAATACTAAATAAATACTGATTGACATATTTGGTATATCGAAATACTTTGCATTACATTCAAAATATACCTTAAAGAACAAAATATGCAAGATTAACTACCAAAGCAATTAAGACCTGACTGATCACAACCAAATGTTCAGGTAACATAAAGACTAAAGTTATGATTAAGGTAACTCTTAACTTAACTCAATACTATATTACGTATATATAATATATTACCCTTATTGTAGATATATATATATTTTGAGTTTATTTAGATATTGCAAAGTATAATCAATCTTAGGAGACAAGTGACACTTTTAGATTACCCAACTCATCCATTAGTTTTCAGTCGAGTGGCAATAAAATAGCGCACTAAATGATAATGCTTTGCTGGCTGACCATAAATACGATTTTAAAGTACACAAACTAAAAGAACTTTGCAACTGTTAAGAACATTCAAGTATATTGTAAATACCCTTTATTATGTATTCTAAATTTGTATTTTATTAATCTGTTTACTGGAAAAAGTCAAATTGATTGCTGCTCTTTTTTCTAAAATAAATGTTCTTCTATTTTTAAAATATTTGAAACTGGAGTTTTTGGTATATACAATCATATCTATATACTATATTCCTGATTCCTGAAATTTTGACTACGAACCAATAAAAATTGTAGAATTTTTTAAGAAATAATGTTTCGGGTTATAGTTGCTTTGGCTAACAATCTGGTATATTTTATACTCTATGACATATTTTTAATGTAATAGTATATTTATATACCAAATATAGTATTTGGTGTATTTTGGTATTTTTCAGTAAATTAATTAGTTTAAATTTTGTTGAAAATGGGCAGCGTGTATCTCACAGTTGAGCAAACTCGACTAAAGCGTTTTCAGTATATTTTTCAGTATATTCAATTACAGTATTTCGATTATAGCTATATTATAGCTAATATTTATGACTAACTCTATAATATATTTTGGGCGAAAACTGTTCTAATAAAATATAATAGGGAAGAAGCTTTAGGATGTTTAGTAAACAAGCGAAAGTTTTAATTAAACTAAAATGAAGTTGCAGTTGAGCTTATAGGCGGCACTTTTGAGGTCATTTTTAATTGCTTTTTGCTGTTTGGTTGTTATCAGCAGCAGAATGCAGCAAGTGCATCAATCGATATACATATATGTGAGTGTGTGTATTAGCGTTGCATGTTTCGATAAAATATGGAACGTTGCCGTTCTCATCGTTGTCATCGTTGTCGTTGTCATTTTCGATGTCAATCTACATGCCGCGTCATCTAATCAGCTGAGCTCGTTTATGTTTTCATTATGACATTACATTTTTGATAAGCGTCTCAGTGTCAGACATTTGTCAAGATTACAAACACACACACACCCAGTCAGTCAGAGTCATACACACCCATACACACACACCTACAACTACACCCAGTTGCAAATGTAGTTTACGTCAGTAACTCAATTTACAATGCGAAATCGATTTCCGTTTAATATGTCGCAGGGAACGTCGCCAAATGCTGAACAGAAAAAAAGCAAAAAAAAAAAACAAATCGCGCAAATGAAATTCGCAGTGAGAGAGATGACAACACAAACAGAGAGCAAGTGCAGAGCGGAGAGTGGGAGAGTGGAGAGTCAGGGCCATGACCATGGGCCTGCTGTTGGCTAGTTGACTGGGCGCCGACTTCGCTGTTGCTCCCTTCTTTTCTGCCTTTGCTCCCTTCGCTTCTGCCGCTGCTTCTGCTCCCTTCACTGCTGCTTTTTCTGCCTTTGCCTTTGCTTTTTTCGCTGCCGCTTCTGCTTTTGCTTTTACTGACTTCGCTTCTGCTGCTGCTTCTGCATTTGACTTTGCTGCTTTCACTGCTCCTGCTGCTTCTGCCTTTACTCCCTTCGCTTCTTCTTCTGCTTTGCCTTGCCTATGCCTTTGACTTTGATCCCTTCGCTTCTGTTGCTGCTTTGCCTTTGCCTTTGCTGCCTTCACTGTTACTTCTGCCTTTGCATTTGCTCCCTTCGCTTCTGCCTTCGGTTCTTCCGCCTTCTCTTCGGCTGACTTCGCTTCTGCCGCGGCTTTTGACTTTTCTCCCTTCGCTTCTGCTGCTGCTTCTGCCTTTGCCTTCTGCTTCTGCATAAAAGGTCATGGTCATGCCGTCGCCGCATGGACGACAACATGCGCGGCGCCGGCTCCCTTAAGTTGCCGCCCCAATGCTCTTGCCTCCCTTTCACTCCCACTCCCTCCGAAGTTTGCAATTGCGGCAGCAGAGAGTCAACAGGCGGCTTTGACTTGTCAGCTTTTGTGGTTGGGCTTCGGTTTACGTTGGGTGCAGCCTTTTACGGTTGTGTTGTTGTTGTTCTTGTTGTTGATAATGTGCTGCTACACTTTGTGGAATTTTGTATGCGCATCACGGGCGTCGCTTCGATTCGATTCGCTTTACTTTGCTTTGCTTTGATTGATTTATGTGGGCGTAGGCCGGCGACACCTCGAACAATCTGGCAACTGGCCCAAGACTTGACTCTTGACTCAATCCTCGAATCCTTATCAGCGCCATTTCCATGATCATCTGTCAATTTGTTGCTTGATTTATTTGCTAATTGTTTTTCTTTCGTTTCTTTTGTTATTTCCTATTTTTTTTTTTTTTGCTTTTTTGTGCTTTGTTTACACTTTGCAATTTGTACGCTTTGCGTCTATTTTATGCGTTTCCACAAAACGCTTTTGTTTGCCTCATAAAAGTTTATGCATTTTTGCCCATTTTCAATTTTTGTTGCCGCTCGCTTTGCTGCTTGTTTATTGACTTTTGCGGGGCGCTGCTTGGGACTGTGTTTATTGCCTTTGACGGGGACGGGGGCGGGTTGCGGAATAGAAAACTCTTTTTACGACGCTGATAAGTCTAATTGTTGGCTGGGGTCTCATATTTTGATTTGTAATCACCATTTAACTAGCCTTAAACGTGATGAGGACTATAATTAGACCTTGAATTTGTTGACGCAACTGTTTAGAACTGTTATATTAATCATTTAGTTGAATTTAGCGAGTGATAACTTGGTTTTTATCAAGTGCAATTTTGTCAACTATCTGCATAAATTGAACATAAATTATTGAACATACCTTTTGCCGTGTAGTTGGAAGCAGAACACTAATTTAATCAAGTCCAAAAAGAATTGGAGCATTAAAAAAATATATTTTTTGTATGTATTTTTAATTAGAAGTAAAAATATTTTAGTAGATTTTCTATTGCGCTCTTCAGAACTGTTATACAAGTATATACAAGAGCTGAAGTACATAAAAATCTTTATTAATTGACTGTTATACACTATTAAACTGACTGTTATACTGCTAAATAAACCATTTATATACTAAATAGAGCTGTAATACACCAAAGTTATATATCTTTAACTGTTATACACTGTTATAAAGACTGTTATACTAATGTGTGTAACGAATTATAGACATAAGAGAATTAAATTTGATCAAAATCATAAATTCTTTAATTGCTCTACACTATTATGCTGACTGTTATACTATGTAACCCACTTACAGGCTTAAAACAGCTGTCAAAGACTGTTAAATCTTTAGCTGTTATAAACTATTATGCTAATGTGTGTAATCAATTATAGAGCTCAACTGTAATTGACCAAAATCATAGCTGTTATACTCTTCTGTAATCCAATTATAGGTTAAAATAAACTGTTAAGAACCAAAATTATGTATCTTATCTGTTATACACTATTAAACAGCCTGCAATACGTTATCAGTCGATCTGTTATACTAGTGTATAGTCCACTTATAGGTTTAAAAGAGTTGTAATATGTCAAACTGATAAATATTTATTTGTTATACTAAAGCGTGTAAGCAATTAAAGGCTTAAAGCTGCAATTCACAAGAACCGTAAATCTTCAGCTGATATACGCTATTATGCTGTCTGGCCGACAATTAAACTTTGACTTTATCCCCCTTGAAATGCGTTCAGTTGAACATTTTGATTGTTACACAATCGCATGATGCCAGTTTAAGTAGCAGCAATGCACTTTCGGATAGCTCTTCCACAGACACAGCTTAGGGCACAAATGCGATGCCCAAATAGTGCAACAGCAGTCACTGCTCTGAGTGACATTGAAATGCAACTTAATCTGCTGGTGGGGGGCATCCAATTGTGGGTCTAGTTTTGTGGCACACTGACCACATTGACGTCACAGCAAATAGTCAGAGGTGATTAAGAGCAGAGCAGAGTCGAGTCGAGTCAAAGCAGCGCATTACATTTTATCATGTATTTGCATTGTGCAGTGCTTTGTTTTTAACTCTTGAGTAGGAGGAGGAGAAAGAGGATGACAACGGGAAAAAAAAGAAAAAGGGCGTGGACGGAGCTTAAACGTTTTTATGTTTTCTATTTGTCGCCACCACCATAAACTTTGAGCTCCCAAAAATAGATAAAACGGGCAACTGACACAATGGGAAGAAGCTTTTTATCCCGCTCTTTCTCTAAAATGGAAGCGGCTTGTAGTTGGGCGGCTTTTGTTGTGGGCGTCGAAGTGGATGGGATGGGGGCGTGGAGTTGACTTTTGACATATGTACAGCAAGTTGGCATCCCTGGAATGACGCACATTGGCTGCCTGGAGTAACTGCGGCTGCTGCAGCAACACACCAGCAGCAACACAGCAGAGGCAACAACAGCAAACAGCAGCAGCAGGTGGGCGTGCAAAGTGAATGCCTCCAGTGCGTGGGTTGTTAGCGAAAAGCTCCTGTTACAGTTTTAAACGTCTATTTGGCATCAAAAGATGCGCATTGTGGGCGTGTTGTTGGCTCTTGTACATACATAGTGCAAATATGTTGGAGATTGCTTGCGTTGCAGTTCGTTGATAAAGCTGAAAGGGAGCAGTCGTAGCAGTTGTGGCTATGGTGCTAAGAGAGAAAATGCGTTTTATTCATTTTAAAGCAATTTGATGGAAAATTTAAACTGTTATACAATGGTGTTATACAAAAGTGTTATACTGTTATACTCGTCAAACTTGTTGGCCATATTGTTACGTTCATTTAAAGCAAATTTGTTCAATACTTTAACATTTATACAATTGTGCTACTTCTGGGAAAAAGTGTTATACTCTTATACTTATCTAAATCGTTCCCCATCTTGTTGCTAACTAACAAATTATGTTTTATTTAATAATAATTCAATATTCAAACTGTTATACTGTTATATGCAAGTGTTATACTGCTATACCCATTAAAATTTATCCCCATCTTGTTGCTAATACACAAAATTCGTTTTATTTAATAAATTTGTTTGACAATTCAAACTGTTATACCGTTATACGAAAGTGTTATACTGTTATACTCATCAAAATTTTGCCCCATATTGTTGCGTTCATTAAAAGCAATGTGTGCAATATTCAAACTGTTATACAATAGTGTTATACGCAATGTTTTATACTGTTTTACTCACCCTAAATTTTCTACACATATTCTTCCAGGAACAAGTGAAACTGGATGCCAGCAAACAGGTGATCAGCCCAGACGATTGCGAGGATCTCAGTCCAATGCCACAAACAGCTGCACCGCCGGTGCGCAGGCGCGGCGGCATCTCCGCCGAACCGGTTACCGAAGAGGATGCCGCCAACTATGTTAAGAAAGTCGTACCCAAGGATTACAAGACAATGAACGCGCTGTCCAAGGCCATAGCCAAAAATGTGCTCTTTGCTCACTTGGATGAGAGCGAACGCTCCGATATATTCGATGCCATGTTTCCCGTTAATCACACGGCTGGCGAGAATATCATACAGCAGGGCGACGAAGGCGACAACTTCTATGTCATCGATGTGGGCGAGGTGGACGTGAGTACAATACACAGATAACTGTTATACACACATATACATATGTAAATATCTATATTCGTCCCTTCAGGTGTTTGTCAACTCTGAGCTGGTGACCACGATCAGCGAGGGCGGCAGCTTTGGTGAGCTGGCTCTCATCTATGGCACGCCACGAGCTGCCACAGTGCGCGCCAAGAGCGATGTCAAGCTGTGGGGCATCGATCGCGACTCCTACAGACGCATTCTGATGGGATCGACCATACGCAAGCGCAAGATGTACGAGGAGTTCCTGTCACGCGTCTCCATACTGGAGAGTCTGGACAAATGGGAACGCCTCACCGTTGCCGATTCGCTGGAGACGTGCTCCTTCGAGGATGGCGAGACAATTGTGAAGCAGGGCGCCGCTGGCGATGACTTTTACATCATACTCGAAGGCTGTGCCGTGGTGCTCCAGCAGCGCTCCGAGGTGAGTTTTTGGCTTGAGAAATCTTAAATGAATGTGAAGATTTAATATTTTCCTATTATTCAGCAGGGTGAAGAACCCGCTGAGGTGGGACGTCTGGGCTCCAGCGATTACTTTGGTGAGATTGCCCTGCTGTTGGATCGACCACGCGCAGCCACCGTTGTCGCTCGTGGTCCGCTCAAGTGCGTCAAGCTGGACAGAGCGAGGTAAGGAAACACACTCTAAACTTCAACTACAACTTTACTTAATCGCATTCCTTTTTCTCTGGCAGATTTGAACGTGTTTTGGGTCCCTGTGCTGACATTCTGAAGCGCAACATTACGCAGTATAACAGTTTCGTTTCATTGTCCGTCTAAGACGCCGCCGCCGCAGCCACAAGCACACCACATCAAATAGCAACATCAACAACAACAACAACGCAACTCGCATGCTAACCACAACAACAACAACATCAAAACGCTCAGAAGAAAAACAAAAAACTTAAACATTAAACATTTAAATTGTAAAGAAGAAACTGATGAAGAAGAAGCCCCAATGGAAGATTGAGTTGAGCTCAATGATCAGGAGGAAGCCGGGGGCTGTTGGAGGATTTAGGGACGGGGAGTTAATGGGGCGTATTTACAATACCAATACCAATACCAATACCAATATGTTAATTACGTATATGAATTCTGTATGTTGTGCTGAAGTTACATATGTATTTGTGTAATGTGTGTGTTTCTTTCTGTGTACGAGTTGTGGCATGTTCCACAAGCAGCAGCAGCAGCAGCTACAGCACCTGCAACATGTTGCACTTTCAATTTGAAACGAAACTGTATAACACTTTTTGAATACTTTCTTTCTTTTCCAAGCGGAACATGCTGCCAAAAGCAAAAAATACAAAACATAAAAAAAAAACAACAAAACAAAAAAAACAAATACTATGTATAACAATTAATTAATACATTTCATTTAAATAATCATTGGAGATCTGAATGTTTTTTACAACAACCTCAAGCAACAACTACAAAAAACAAAAAACCTAAATATAATTGAATACATATGAATGTAAAGTTAGCTATAACACACACACACACACAAACACACACACGAGCATGCTGAGTTTACTGTTATATATGCAAGGATGAGCAAGAATAGAGAGAGAGAGAGAACGAAGAAGAGAGAGAGAAAGTGAGCAACATCAGCAAAAAAAACTGCAACAATATTGTTTAATATTTAGTTAAATTATTTTTAAAAACCAACAAGCAAACAACAAAGTTCGCACATAAAACGGAAATATAAACAAATTGAGAGTGGAAATGAAAACAAAATTGTGTGCAATTTGTTTAATTGTAATTGAATAATTATTTGTATTCTTTGCGTTTGTTTTGCATTTGTTAATAACAGAATTTGTGCTTATGTTGGCAAGTGTTGTTATACATGCCCTCCCTCTAAATGATTTAACTGTTATACTCTGTTATACCATACATATACGCCGCATAACCAAACTGGCATTTTTTCTAACAACTGCCACAAAAACAAAAAAAAAACAAAACTAAAACAGCAAAACACACAAACAAAACATCACACAATAAATTGTAAAATAATACAACAAAAACAACAACATGAAAAGAAAACAAAAGAAGAATGCAAACTTGATGCTTGACAATTGCGCTTGTGCGAAAGTGTTATACTGCGACACGCACAAACATGCAAGCTTAGGAATTCGTTTTGTTTTTGTTTTCTGTTTGAGGTGTGCTAGCCACGCCCCCACGCCACAGAGCGTTGAGTGCACCCGCCGGCGGGTTAGACTAGAAGAAGAGAACGAGAGAGAGAAAGAGAGCGAGTGAGCGTGAGCGTGCATAGCGACAAAAGCTAAATGCTATGAAATTGTGTACATTAAGCCAAGGCAAGAGAAATTCGCCCCGAAAAAAGAAAAACACGTGTGTGACGCATGAGAGACAAAGAAGAGAAAGTGTTAGAGAAAGAGAGAGAATACAATTTAAAATAAATAATATTATCAATGTAAAATCGTATGTACTATATAAAACAAAACAAAAATGAAAAGCTAACAAAAAAACAAAAAACGAGCAAAAAACAAATACCAGTAATAAATACATTTACATAGATGTTGCAAAACAAAGATCGAATGGAATATGGAACATGGAACATGGAACATGGAAGAGAACAAAATTTGTGTGACATTTGAAACATTTTTCACAACTCGTTCGTTCTGAAAACAAATCCCAGCAGCCTTCTGTTCTAATGTTGCTGGACGCCATCATTTGGTTACCCACACTTTTCACGTACATTGTGTTTCTGTTGATCCTCATCATATTGTTCTTCATCGTTGCCTATGTCAGTCACAAGATCTACATCTCCATCTATGACAATCTGCCGCTGCCAGCTGCCCCGCTCTCCCGCTCCTCCATCGCAAGTCGTTCCCGCTCGACGATCGCTTTACGCTCCCGCACCACGATCAATGCTCGCGAATCGTCGCGTGGCGATCACATGAGTCTCAGCGCCAGCTCTCGCTCCATTTGGATACAGAATCGTTCGGCCATCTACGAAGCATCAACGGTGGGTAAGTAATGGGAGATGCATAAGAGATCTTAGCTGCGATCGTAACTCTGAGATTCTGAGATCAGTGCGCGTTACACTGACGTTGGAGCCGTGCTATTTGGTCAGCGTCGGACTTGATATTCTGCCGCACTCGGAGCATCGTGCCGTCAGCTTCTTGTGCAACTGCCAGGATAAGGTGGCTAAATGTGCGGCGACTGCCGAACGTGAGATCGACTCGTTGCGCATATTGCGCTACTACGATCAGCTGTCGAAGGTGCCGCGTCTGAAGTTGTTGTTGCGCTGCTGCGAACGCAAGAACATGCATCTGGTGCTCGACGATGTCATCAAGGATGTCATGGAGAATCGGGGCATAGACAATACGACGGCATGTCGAGCGCCCACACGACGCACGAGGCTGACCGAAGTGCGTAGCTCTGAGACTAGCGCGAGGCACGACATAGAAAGACAGAATGAGATGGAGCGAGGTGGACCATAAACCCAAGAGAGAGAACAAAGAGAGCGGAAAGAGAGAGAGAGTGTTGCTTACATATTTAATTTTTGTAGTTTGTAGAACTTGTTTTTATTGGCTTTTATTCAGGTTATGCAGATGAGCAAAACTATGCTTCTACTATGTATTATAACAGTAGCTACAAGGCCACTCGGGCGACTCTTGACTTCATCACTGGGTCGACTTGGGACTTGTGCACTCCCCCCAGAGAATCAGAGAGCAAGAGAAGCGTCGCCACACCTGTAATAAAGGCACATATAAGCTACGCTTCTTTACTTTATTTTGCTTATCTCGATGGCGGGCCCATAAAAAAAAATAAAACGAAACGTAATGAACTTTATCAGTCGAGTCGCTGTTTCATTAGATAGCGACGCACTTTAACGATTGCCAAATCTCAACGTTGGCGATGATGATGTTGAGTTGATAATAAAAGGCGATAGCGCCGGCAATCGGTCGGTATTTGGGGCCCCCCAACTTGCAATTGAGAGCGCGACAGATCGTAACAATAACGAGTCACAAATAGTCTGACGATATTCCAATTTAATTGCCAGCCATGCGCAGCGTGTGTTTCTCTCGATTTTATTCATTTCAATTAATAAAGCAAAAAAAAAAAAAACTAAATGAATTGGCTGGATTCATAAATGTGTTTGGCATTCATAATATTTAATACCCTGTAAATAGTTCAGAGCAAAAAGCGAGTCGTGTCAGCTGGGAACTAGATTTTAGAAAATATTTTAATAAATAAGTTTGCAGCTTTGTGTCATTTTAAGGCAATTCAAAATTTTATTCGGTTTTGTTTTTGTTGTAAATGTGCCCATATTTCATACATCAATCATAATTAGTATAACAAACGTGACCGTATTTAGTTTTAAGTGTCCTTCACTTTGCTGTGTGGTCACACCTTTGATATAATTAGCATAACGAACGTGACCGCATTTAGTATAAAATATCCTTCAGTTTGTTTTGTGGTCACACTTGATCTTTGCTGTATTTTTGTCTGTCTGTGGTTCGATCGATTCGCAGCGCGTCACGCAAAATAAAAGTTTATTATATATATTTAAAACTAAATCGATGTAGAGTAGTTTCTTTAGAAACGGATATTATCAATCATATAGTATAATAATAATGCGCCGCATTTCCGCTGGACTTACATAAAGCACTGAAGCTGATATCGGAAAGTTTTTGCCATGCAGCTGTGCTTTTTTTCAAAGTCCTCCCACAATGACAATGCTGTATTTATAAATAACCGAATATAGACGGAAAATCTGATATTAATATGTATACCCTGTAAAGCTGTAAAGATAAAGCGAGCATATTGTGGCTGTCAATGCCAGAAGTCGCTCTATAACGAGATGAATATGATTAAACATTTGAGTATTAATAATAAAAATGATATATCCATTAATCCATCAACGATCGAAATAAAAATACACCTTTAAAGGGTCTCTGCTAGTCTATCAAGACTTAATAGAAATACAAAACGAGTTCCGAGCTGGAAAACTGAGCAACATTGCATAATTAAAGAGTCTGAAGTTTAGACTATAAATAGCCTCGCTTTAAATAGACCTAATGAACTTTAAATGCTTTGCAGGGTGTGTGTTAGTCGCTGCACACTTTGCTCACACTCGATTTATTCTATATTTTATTTTGTTTGCTTCGAGTGAAAAGCTGTCACGACAGGCCTGAATGCTATGGGTATACTAGACGTATGCTTGTTTTTTTTTTCTACACACAGATATATAACAACTTCGACCTGACCCTGGCTAATGTAATAATGCTTCAGCTTGAGCGCTATAGCTTTGAGCTACAGTCGAGCGCCAGTCTGAAGCGCAGTGCAAACAAAAACGCAGCGAATTTTCAACTAGCTTATCAAAAACAGCGTAACACAACATTGCGTATACGTAACGGCAGTCAGCAGAGTTCTATATGCTAACTGGCTCTCGCTCGCTTGCTTGCTGGCTGACTGTCTGCTAGCTGGCTGGCTGGCTGCTTGGCTGCTTTCGACTGTCTAGTAGCTGGCTCGCCTCAGTTAACACACAGGTGTCAATGCATACGGTACGACAACTCGACGCGCGCTCGCTACAACAACAGCAACAAAAGCAACAGCAAGAGCAAGAGAAACATTTAATACTACAACAAACGGATATATACGACAACGAGTAAACTTTATATATAAACGACACATTTTAATTAACATACGCGTCGCCGCTTCAGTTCGACGCACTCATTCTTTGACTTTAGTCTTTCGAACGAAGAACGAAACAACTTCCTCAGTTCTCCAAAATTAAGAAAAAACACTTCTCTCTCTCACATAAACGTCACTCTCTCTTACAAATCGTGTAGAGAATTGTTATATATACGCACAGACAACAATTTGAAATCAATTTCGAATCATGTTGGATCCCATCTCGGATACACCGCTGGTGCTGGCGTATGTCTTCATGTCGCTGTTGGTGCTCATTGTCTGCTTTATCATCTTTAATGTCGTCCACAAGCTGTATCAGGGCATGTCCGACGATGGCGCTGTTATCGGAGCTCGCGTGGGCGTGTCAGTGAGCAGCAGCAGCAGTCCATCGATGCTGGAAGTGGATGCCTTGAAAACCGGTTAAACAACGAATAGTTGAATAGAAGACGACGACAACGACGGCGGCAGCTGTTTCTCGCAACGAGAATCGGAATCTCGCAGAGCAGAGAACGGAAGAGAGAGAGAGGCGACCGCATTGCGTTGCGCCGGTTTTAACAAGAACAAAACACAAACATTGTACATAGCCACAACACACAACAATAGCAATTAGAATTAGACTAACTCTTAACTACGTTTAAAACCTAGTACTTATCAATTACTATATTAACAATTTTACATGTATATAAATGCGAAAAAGAAGCATCATCACGCTGTCTTAGTCACTTACTTAAGGTGGGCGGCTTTTTAGCCTGCGGTGTCTAGTCCAACTTAATTAGCCATATCACTTAGGGTTAGACAAACACACAAAAGCATTAACATTGCCGTCGTCATGACCGCTCGACATTGATATTGTCAACAAATAATAAAAAGAAAAACAACAATAATATATATATGTGGAGAAACAACTGGAAATTAGTTACGACAAGTGCCTTAATTATTGCGCTACGTTCATTTTCAAGTACAAAGCGATTGAACTAGTCAGTCACTCGGGCAGTTGGCCATTTAGTTGTTTAGTGTGTTGGGCCACAAAAGTCGCCTGATCGAGTTAATGCCTCTGTTATCATAATTGAACTTGTTATCTCTCGTACTCGCACTCGCAGAACACTGTGTGTGTGGTAGGAATGTGGCATGCAATCAATAATTGGTCGCATTGATTAGAGGGACGTCATGCGTTGAGCCGGACGAGCTTAGTCGTAAAATGATTCATTGATTTATACATAGGTTTATTTAAAATAGCATGTTCATCTATAAATTTGCAATTAGGCGCGTTCTTTCCGTTCTCTCTTCAGTTGTGTTACGTTTTCTGCCTGCTGCTGTTGATGTTGTTTGTGGTGTTCTTGCCTGTTGTTGTTGCCTGCTTGCGGCGCCCTTGCAGCATCATGATGAGTGCGGAGTGGGCGCATCAATCCGTCGGATCACTGTCAATGGAAAGATGGGCTTGATTCTCGATTTCTTGTTTAATGTTCTTGTTTGCTTGTTTCTTACCCTGAATAGGTCTTGGGGTGCTGTGACGCCAAGTCATCGTCCTGACTGCCTAGCGCCTTTTTCACATACTGAGAGAATAAAAGAAACATTTTAGAATACTCATATAATTCGCAGATTATACAACATGTTTACCATGGGATTCAATATGATCTCCTCCTCCATTTTGTTGATCTGTTTAACCAAATCGAGCACTTGCGTTATGTTCGTTTGCACATTGAGGAACATGTCCGGTAAGTTGTATTGCTCTGGATCATCCTTGAACAGCACCATGCCATCCTTTTGATTAATACTGGCAAAGATCTCACCCGATTTGATCTGCAATTTAAAAGCAATATTAATCTTGTTAATCACAAAGAAAATGCTTCACTCTTACCATATTGAGGATGTAGCGTTCCGCTTCAGCGGCACTGGGCAGCTGGACACGACTGGCGACATCGCTGAGCGAGAGCGTGAGAAATGTTTTCGTCAGTCGCTGTATGTTGCGCTTGTAGAGCGATGTGGCCACCTGTTTGGCCAGTCCCATGTTATTATCACGCGTAAATGCTTCACTGTATTTGAGTATAAGGATGCGCAGCTCCTCGCTGGACGAATTGTCATACACATTGACCAGGTCATGATAATGATTTGCCAGCGGCTTCATGAAGCGCCCAATAACTTGTGCGTTCTTTGGTATATACGCAATCTACATTAGAGAATAATTGAGTTATTGATTTGAGGTATTTGTTGTTTGGAAGGAAGATCTTACCTTGCCCTCGACAATGAGTGAAACCATGAGAAACTTTTTGTATGCCTCCAGCATAATGTGAGACATGGCCATGGCGGGCGTGGTGATGCACACCTCAAAGAAGTACAAAGCACGCTCATAGTTTTTAACCGCCGTATAGATCATGCCGCCATAATAATAGTACAGCAAAAAGTACTTTGCATCATTGTTGGCATCCTTAAAAAGTAAAAAGGAAACATTATGATTGGTTAGTTTCAAACATAACATTAAGACTCGTGTAATATTAATCTCATATTCTAACAAAGAAAGCATCATAGCTACGAAATCTGCAACACTTTGATAAATTATTAAGTACATAAAGATTGTTTTTAGAATGAAGAATGCGGCTAGTGTAAGACTTGACTGTAAGATATTGATTCAGTTTTCTAATGCTGCCTTTGGCATTTAAAATTGGATAAGATAGTTTTCAGAATGATCTATTATGGACATTATTAGAAGACAAAAGTTTCGGGTAGCTTCAATCAACTTAAATGTATATTAATAGTCAATTGGTTTTAGAATTCGTTTTGATGATTAAGGATGCAGAGAATGAAGGAACCCCTTTCATTCTATGCATCGTTAATTATCATATCGAATAAGATGGTATGAGAGATTATATGAGATGGTAATCAAGAGAGTCTTTGGCACACACAAAATTCTAAAAACGAAAGCATCGACTAAATGATGAACTTAATTGTATGTTAAAAGATTGCGAGTTTAAGAAACTAAGACTAAAGACTGTGTTGTTTCTTAGGAATGTGTGCTCCACTAGGAATTATACCAATATGCGGGCTCTAAATGACCTTTGTCAACCAATAAGTTTGTGTATTCGTAGTCTTAAAAAGTTATTTAGCTAGTTACCAGCGTATGTTGAGGCTGCTGTTGCTGTTGATTTTTGCATTCGGCGGCAACGGTGGAGATGTCTGTGATGTCCGTATCCAAAAATGGCAGCACCACGTTAAAGTGTTTCGCTTTGAGGCTAAGCTGGCAGAGATCGGCGTGTATGGGCGTTAATTGTGTGTCCAATTGTCTGATTTGCTCAATGGCTCGCGATAGCACCTTGATGCCCAAAATGCTTAGGTTCTTTTGCACCAGAAAGTCCGTAAACAAATGGCACGTCTCATAAACTAAAAATGTTTATGTGGCTCGTTAGATAGAACCCTTTAAATAATAAATTTGAACTACTCACATGGGCAGACGGCAAAGCGCAACTGCTCGGCATTGCTGCGTTGCACAAAGTCGCGCATCAGTTGTATGATTTGCGTCGGTTCCGGATTCGAGGAGGCGACACTATGCAGCTTGCCAAGCAGCACATAGAGAACGCCGAGTGTGTGCTGTTGCATGTCCAGCGTTTCGAGCACATTGTCCAATATGCTCCAGTTGCGCACGAGCAGCGACAGCGATTCGGGCAACTCATCGGCCAGCTCTCGATAGCTGCCTGCAACAAGAATAATAATTGCGAATTTGTATTGCCAATTAATTTACTCCATTCCTCTCTCTCACTCTTTCGCACTCACACACAAGAGGAGACCGGAGGAGAGAAAGAACCCGGCGTTGCAAAAAGCTTACCTGCAGCACTTAGTGTGCGCACCTGATTCACATAGTTTTCTAGTGCGCTGCCCATTGTTGCAAATGTGTTTAAGAGTCCGAGACTACAGCGGTATATTCAATATTTTATCGCTAAGAACTAATAAATTAAATAAAATATAAAATCTTTTATACGCGTTTGCGTTTTTCCTGTTCACAGTGTGACCGTTCGACGTTATTAGCGAAATATTTTGCACACTTCGGTTTTGCACAAGGTGGCAACCTTATTCGTGCCGTTGGACGTTAGCGATGAGAGTTCTTAAAACGTTTAAATTAAATGCTAAATTCTTTTAAAATTTATTATTTAAAATTAAATTATTTTTATATTTATTATGACAGTTGTACACTATTTATATCACAGGTTGTATTTGGTTGTTAAAGCTGTGATAGTTTGCCAAATTGCAGCTGTTCGTTAAGGGCTGCACTAAGCATTATGTTAACCTCAAGGCGCTGTTAATAAACAGCTGATTATGTAGTGTCCTTTAAAATTGCATTCGTTTTCGTATTTTATTGCGTTATTATTGAATTGAAATATTACTTATTTTAATAAATAATAGTTTGGCACTTACAATATTTTAAGTTTTTGGTTAGTTTTCCAAATAGCAGATGGTTTCTGCTATGTTAGTCACAAGCAACTGTTAAAATTGAACACTGCTAAGCAACAGGGTGTTCGCTAGGAGCTGTTAAATTTAAAACAAACTGCACACTGCTGGCAGTTAACTGAAGAGGCGCTGTTAAAATCAGCTGTAAAGGCAGTGTTCAAAATTTGGAATTGGCGTCTGTGTGTTTTGTTTACTTAATTTCATAATTTATTTACAATATGGAATTGCCGGCACGCATTGTTTATGTGTGCAGTCTGTGTCTACGACAATATGATTTGCTGGAGGATCTGCGGGGCCACATGATGTTCTTCCATGGCTATAAACCGTTGCCCACAACAGGAGTTAAGCAGTCAAATGTCAAGCAAACAGAGACACAGCTGTCCAAAAGAGTCTCAATGCCGCCACCATCGCCATCGCCACCTGCGGAGCTACAACCCATGCCCTTCAAGGACTTTCGCTTAGCGCTGCGCGTGAACATGCGAGTGCCGTAAGTATTTTGCTTCTTTTTAATCCAAAGGGAACTGTAATTGATGGTTCTCTTTTTAGCTGTGCTGAGATCAGTGGCTGCGTCTACAAATTCGAGGATGCCAACAAACAGACGCTGCATGCCAAGTGCCACAAAGGCGAGACTTACAGCTGCAGCGAGTGCGGACAGGAGCAAGCAAACTGGCGACGCTGCTCGGCGCATCTGTGGAAGGAGCATCAAATCGATGTGGATTTGTTGCAATGTCCCGTGGCAGGTTGCGACTACAAGTCGCCGCTATCAGCCCTCGTCTGGCGGCATATGCGGGTACATAAGAAATGGCGGACCAGAGTTTTGCGACGCGAATTGTGGCGACGTCGCATCCAGAAGCAGCAGCAACAACAACAGCAATTGCTGCTGGACGAGGCAACCAACAGCCAGGCGCCATTGCAGCCTGCAGCTGAGGTGAAGAAGAACAAATACTATGCGGAAAAGACTTGTGAGATTTGCCAGCAAAAGTTTGTCAATGGCAAAACGCTGTCGAAACATGTGAAGACAGTGCACAACAAAATCAAACCCTTCATATGCAACGTGTGTGGCAAGAAGACGGCGCGCAAAGCAAGCTTAATCGTAAGTGCAACATCATATAGAAGAGTGAATTGTCCATTTAATGATTTCCATTCCAGATACACATGCGACAGCATACAGGAGAGAAGCCTCTAAAGTGTGAGCACTGCAAATTTGCCACTCGAGATCCCAGCTCACTGTTCAAGCATCGTCAGCGGCATTTAAAGGATGCGGCAGCCACAACTGTGCCACCAACTAGTTAGGATTAAGATTAAGTTTAGTTAAGGACTCTAGTTTGAATTTTAAATGTTCATTTATTGAGTTTACGTTTACCATTTAATGTTAATATCATTTTAGAATCTGATATGATTTTGGTTTTTTGTTTTTCTTTTTTACAACATTTTGAAATTTAGCTTATGTTGGTTTACGTTTTTATTTTTTTGGATTTGTTTGGTTTATTAATTGTTTTTATGTTTAAACTAGTTTTCTTTTGTTTATTTTGTAATTGTAATTTTAAAAATCTAACCTCATCGTCTTGTGGTCTGAGCCTCTTTCTCCAGGTTCTCTGTGTACGCTTTCCAGTATTTCAGTTAGCCTCAGTCCATTTTTGTGAGATCGGCGCACACAATATATAATTTATATATATATATATGCGTGTATGTATGTATGTATATCGTAATATATAATTGCCTAATTGTTTATAATGTCAACTCAACATAAATAGTTTTAATATGTTTTCTTTTTGTTTTGGTAATTAATTAATTTAATTATTTAGTTGATCGTTTGAAGTGATCTGATTCGGCGACTCCGATCTGAAGAGTCTTAAGAGTTAAGTATGTATTAAGTATTGTGGTACTTTAGCTGTGTTTACTACTCGATTAATCATTCCAAATCAATAAATGTGTATATATTGTTCATTTTGTTTTTTTGTTTTGCAATAATTTTTATTGTCTGCGTTTGATTTGAATATCAAAACATTTTTGTCGCTCTCAAGTACATATTTAGAGATAAAAAATGATGCTATGTTTGAAATAAAAGTCTCCAGTGTAAAATTGTTGAAATACAATTAATAATCTCTATTTGTTTATTTACAATTGTTTTGGAAAATGAAAAACAAAATATTGATAGAGAATTTGTCACTGTTGTCATTGCCTCGTCACTCTTCAGGAGAAGTGAGTCCCTGATCTTTGATCTCTGAGTTGTCTCTCTCTCTCTCTCTCTCTCTGTCTTTGTGCTGTGTTTGTTGTTGCGCCCCATTTCAAGCCTTGGTCTCAACGACGACGACATTTCGCGCTCTCTTCGATATTTTTTGAGTGGAATACAAAATAGAGAAATTATGCAATTTTAATTAGCTGACACATCTGCCCAGACATAGCCAACATATTACCATGCAATAATAAATCTTATTTATTTTTTTATTTTGGTTGTTTTTTTAGGGTGTGAAGAGGGGGAGAGCTAGATGAACTAGTGAGCGATGCCGATGTGGGCGAATTGTGCACATTATATTGATTTATAGTGGAGACAACAACAACAAGTTTAGTACAACAAATGAGCGTGACATTTGAGACAATGAAACTGCACTGCGATCAGTAGTTGAATTATATATACTAAAAAAAAGATTACGAGTTGGAATTATGCTGATATATATATATATATAGTAAATGCGTGTTGTGATTACGGCTACGTTCTATGAAACAACTAACGAATATTTCAGCTAGCTTTTTTCTTTTTCTTTTTTGTTTTCATATATGTATATATTGACATATGCTCTCGACTATCCAGCAGATCGATTTGATTCGATTTGATTCGATTCAACTAATTTATTATGTTTACGATGCATCCATCAAATCTTAAAATGTAAAACATTCTTTTCTTTTTTCACTTACTTTCTAGATTTTATTTTGTTGGGAGATTATTTCTGTATATTATTAAATTGTTTTTTCTTTTTTGTTTTACTTATTACTCTTTTCTTGTATTTAGATTAGTTCACTTTTTATTTTGTGCGCCGCATAATAAATGCTGTAGGGGGAGGAGTTCACGCCCCCCCCCAAAAATACTTGGAACAGAACGAAAAACAAAAAAGTAGAAAGAGGACTACGATAAGAGAAAGAGTTTTCTTCTCCTTAGTCAGCTTTCGATTGGCTAGTTACGTTAATTTTCTTCACTTAGAGGCTATTAGGAAACAGTTGTATCTACATAGGTCTATGAGCGTCATCATCAGTAATTGTTTTAATCCGTTTACGTTATACCGTTATGTATAAAAAAAACCTAATGGAAGTTATGATTAGAATATCATCTCTTTTTGATTGATTTGAACTAAACACTACACATTACACATTTATCTGTCTGTATACTTATGTACAGTGTGTGGAATAAGTATTCCGACCGTATAACAACTGAGCATGTGAAATTATATAGAAAAAACACACACATACATCATATGCTATATGAAAAAATCATTTTCAGGCCTAGAAAAATTGCTTATAAAAATTGCGATCGACTCGCGGGGGATTTGCCTCATCAAGATCTACCAAATATCTGTATATATAATATATAGATTTATATATAAGTATATGTTAAAAAAACCAGAGTTTTAAATACGAAATGAAAATCTTTCCTCAATTTCGTTTGCGGTTCTTTTTCTCCTTCCTTAAATGCATTTTAAAAACAGGTGAACGAGTTTGATTTCGGTTTTGATTTGGATTTGGTTTTGGTTGTGGTTTTTGATGCCTTTTCTTGTTGCGTTTCGCTTCGATATCTGTTTGATTTTCTGTTTCAGTTTCTGTATCATTTTTTTAGTGGTTTCAGTTTTCAGTTTCAGTTCCGGGGCACAATTCTGTACGTTAGGGGCCGTCGAGCATCAGACCGTGGTCACACGATCGATCTCAACATAACGCACAGAATTGTCGCTTTGTCAGCAAATCACCTCCTTTTCATCCAACACCGCCGTATCCATGGAACTGAGCGATTTGAGTCGCGTCTGCAGCACCGAAGAACCGCGAAGTTTCCGTTTGATTTTCCTGTAGAACAAAACGTGATTAGCAAAAGGGTTGATGAAGGTTTAAACTAAAATTTAAATGTATATCTTATTTTATGTCAAGTTTTGAGCTAAGCTCCTTGACAAACATTTTCATATTCTGTTTAGAAATATGTTAAGTTCTGCTAAGAATATCCGAATGCACTCTCTCTCCCATCTCCAGTTGGTAGCGAACTTACTTGTAAGCAAAGGCGGCGAATGCACAACACGAGAGCACAAAGATGAGACAGAGTGTGGCAAGTATTTCGGCGGGTAGTTTCATCAGAGCGGAGCACTGCAGGAAGGCCTCATCATCGCCGGAAGGACAATGCCGGATGCCGTCACACCAAATGCTCGCATTCACACAGGCGCCCAGCTCGGCGCACTTGAACTGACAATCCTCTGTAATACAATAAACCGGATTACAAAAAGGAATACAAGTTGCAGTCCAGACAAACTCACCAGCTATGCTGAGCGTGGGTCGTGGCACCAACTCCATCCAGTTGAAGGTGAATTCGCCATTCGTGGGACGCAGAAACTCAACGCTGATGGCCTTGGAGCGATTGATAAGCGCAAAGTTGGGACGTTCATTCCAGCCGGAGCTAAAGATCTCCACAAACTCGTACGCACTCGAATCGGGACTCAAAGGACAGGCGACAATGGTGAGACCTGAAAGTGGAGTGTTTGTTTAATAAAAGTTCAGTTGCAACTGCTTTAAAACTTACCTTCCGATGTGGTGAGCACAACGCGTGATTTGGTCTCACACAACCAACTGTTGGTTTGCAAATAAGTCGCATTCAGAGTCTTCTTCGGATTGTGTCTGCTCAGAAAGATAGCCTTGAGGCGCACATACAGAAACTTGTTGCCATTGGAGGGTTCTATCAACCAGGGTCGAGAGCGACATTCAATCTGTAGTAAGGATGGAAAAACACTTTAAATTGCTGCAATTTAAATCATATAGACTTCACTTACATCTCCAAAAGTCATGTCAATGGTGCCACTCGGTCCGAACTTGCGTCTGCCATCTTTGCAGCTGGTTGGCGCCTTCACGAACTCAAACATTCCCTCGAAGTTGGCCGTATCGGGATCATCCAGCGTCGTCATGTTGTGCGCTATGAAGTGCACCTCCACATCGCGTCCCGTTGAAGTGTATTCCACAGGCAAATGCGTCTGATTCGAAGAGTTGCAAACGCAACCGCGATGCAACAATATGGAATCCGGATAAGGACGTTCAAAGATCTATAAGGGAAAGACAATTAGTAAAGAAATTAATAGGATAAGATAGTAACTAAATGTATAAGGTTGTTCTACGCTACTTCTACTGAAATAATTAATTCTTTTCTGACTCTATTTCCGTTATCGCTTTGCTCTGATCAAATCATTTTCGCTATAATCTTAACTCTCCTCGATATTTACATTAATTTATTAATTCAAAGATCTATAAGGGAGATACGATAATAATTAGGTTACTTTTATTAAAATACTTAATTCTGTCGTGACTTAATTTGCAATTAATCTTTTATCGCTTTGCTCTGATCAAACTTTTCGTTCTGGAATCATTTCTTCCTCAATATTTACATTAATTTCTTGATTAAAACTTCTATAAGGTAAATAAGATAGTTCTAGGTTACTTCTACTGAAATACTTAATTCTTTCCTCATTTAAATTGCAATCAATCTTTTATGGCTTTACTATGATGAAATCTTTATCGTTACTCGCAATAGTTAAATTAATTTATTTAATATAATAATATATTTACGTTTAACCAATTAAGTGCTAAGTAATTAGAATGAGTTAAACCAAAAAAGAATTCTAGGTTGTTTCTGGATTCTATATCCATGATTTCTTTAAATTATCCCTACTGATCCAAGCTAATTTTCTCTTAATGTTTCTTACATCAATTTCCTGATACAATAACAATTTTACTTTTATATAAAACTTCTTTCTTTAACGGAATAGTTAGCCTTGTCATCAACGATTCATATTATTATATATTAAATATAAAATGTTGAAGACCTGTTTTTCAAGGTGTATTATCATCATATTTTATATTGTCTTCTTCCAAACGAATCTTTTTCTTTAAGAACTCACTATCCTTAAATGAATTGTAATTATTATGTGAAGTAGAACAGATCTATGGACTGTTCTTGAATATCATATCATAATACGCCTCTCACACCTTATATACAAAATTTATGGAATCTAATCTCAACTTTACCTCCACTCGCACATTGGTGTCGCCGTAGCAAAAGGAACGATTGATGTCCTCATCAAGGCGTGCATAACAAGGACGATTCGACGTGGTCACCTTGCGCAGCTTAATCCTCACTCGCTCGCCACGCAACGCCTCAAAGCGATAGACGCACTTGAGATGTCGAGTGCCTCCTCGGCCAAAGAGAAAGATGTTCCGCACGCTGCGGAAGATGGCCGGATCCTTGCGATCCATGAGGCTGCTGACAAACTTACGATTGCAGTCGAGTTCGCCGCCACCTTGAGGCAAACCATCCTGATGCAGATCAATGAACTCGTACTTTAGCTTAAAGTCCAGAGGTCTGAAATGAAACGTTGATGTAATTTAACCATTAAAAATTAACCTTTCAATTACTCAACTCACCTGAGCACTGTGGACTCGGTGTTGCGCAGCTCAAGCGTGATGGCATCGCTGCTGGACACATAACTTTCGGAGATGGTGCAAGGACGAGCGTAGGTTTCATTGATGTTCGATCTGTCGCAGGTGCGTGGAATTGTGCCTCGGCAAAAGCGAGCGATGACATTTGTGGTGTTGTGCGAATAGTGTCCCAAGGCGGAGTAGCTGCTTGTTTCGCTGATGCTGGGAAAAAGAATAAACAAGGATTAAGACATGCTTGACTATGAAATGTAAAGTATCTATCTTTAAAATACATTGCTAGAGCTCTTTCCAACTTTGTAATTAGCTGTAAAATCCTAAAATAAAACTGATAAAATGGTCCAAGTCATAACACTATAGTTTTTTAAATATAGTAATAAATATAATATAGTATATATAGTATATGTATCTGTTGGCTGCTGCATATAGTAGTAATATAATAACTTTAACTATAATAGTTTCTAATATATAGGCGTTAATGTAGGTGGACAGACGGCCAGAAGACTAAATTAACTACTATTGATTTAAAAAGTTTGACATTTTTAAAATAAAGCTAGAAATGATCTATCTGGGTGGACAGGAGGCTAAATCAACTCAGTGGGTAACGAAAAGCATTAATATAATACTATCGAAATTAAGGATTCAAAATATGATTTTTTTATTTCATTAGAACTGAGGTATAATTTAAAATTTGTAAGCCTCATTTTAAACAAGTAAGAAAGCTGCAGTAGTGTGTGCTAAAAATATACCATAGGCTTTATATGGTATATAGATAAAGTATTACATTTAAAATACACCATAAATACACCACATTTTCAGTTAAATCAACCTAAAAAACTTTTACTATTTTCAGGAATCACGAAGAGCAAAAATCGTTACCCTACGAGAGATAGCTTCAAATTTATGCGTTTTATTCTGTACTGTATTAATATGCTTCAAATAGTCTTAAGTATATCTCGTAGTATTTTAGTGGTATATTAATATGACATATTTTGTAATTAATACCGCACTGTTTTGCTTTCATTAAAAACTGCTAGCGAGTATCCCTAAGTCGAGCATCCTCAAATGTTTGCTTTCTTACTTGTTTTATATACTCTATTTTCATTTAGTTAAATATATTTTCTATAGTATTTTCTTTAGTAACTCCTTTTATGTTAATTAAATAAAATATATTGCTAGCATTCCCTTCTTTTTTCTTCAATTACCGTATTCCACAATAGTAACTCTAATAATCAAAGTCTTATCCTTCTACTCACCAGTTGAGATCCTTGCAGACGGGAGCGTCGCGGAGCGTTCCATCCCAGATGCGGAGCATGCCGCTGCAATCTTCCTGGGTTTGCAGCACACCAATGGCACCCACCGAAGTCTCATCGATCTGACCGAACTCGGGATCCAAATTGAACTTGAGCACCGAGATCCAGACCTTGAAGCGGGACAACGGTTGATGCATTCCCGAAGGACTGTTGGTGCGACGCGACAAACTCAGATGATCGAAGGTCTTGAAGACGCCCATGCCTTGGAGATGATAGAGACACGTTGAGTTGGGGGCCAGCGAGTGCTTGGGATTCTCGAGAATGCCGCGACCAGCGCCTCGAATCCAGAACTCGCAGGGTTTCTTGTTCTTCGAGTACGTTGGACTTTGTATGTCGACAAATTGCACCTCAACCTGAGAGTGTAAATAAAGTGAAATGTATGAGGGAGGAAATTGTGGGGTGCAAGTGTTTTCAGTCTTACCTCCAGCTGAAAACCGTAGAGCGGCAGCAGTTGCGATGAGGTGCCGGTGAAGGTGCCAAACGGCGACGTGCTGAACTCGACCAACAGCTCCGGGCCACTGGAGACAGCCGCGGGCACAGCCTGACCACCGCCGCAGAACTTCAAAATGATGGGGTCACGTGTGGTGTAGCCATCGTATACGGTCACGTAGTCCTGCGGCAGTCGGGAGGAGTGTGTGTGCAAAGCAGAGAAAGAGAGCGCGAGAGTGGGAGAGAGAGAGAGAGAGAGAGAGAGCGAGAGAATGCATGAGGAGAGCACGAAATGAATGACCAAAAAAGAAACCGAACCGAAAAACCAAAATACAAAAACGAACGAACGACAAATGTGAAATGGAAATGTTGTTCCATGTGCCTCTAAAAAAAAGGTCAGCTAAAGTCCGGGCAAAACATTTACACAAACTAAGTGAGAGAGAGAGAGAGACACAGAGAGATGGTCAGAGAGAGACCGAGAGAGAGAGCGAAATTTTCGGGGCTAGCGAAAAGAAATTGTCTTTAAGTGCAGCTGCTCTAAACGCTCTGTGTGAGTGTGTGCTTACTTTTTGTGCTCAGTGTACAAAGAGTAGTGTGTGTGGTTTGTGAGTGTGTGTGTTTGTGTGCTACCCTGCGGGCCCATTAGGCGTATACGTGATGTTCTCGCTAACTAATCCCTGCTAAAAGGTCAAAGCGTTTGCGGCATTTAAAGCTGATTTTAAGTTTCGTTCGTTCGCTTGCTGCAAATGCTTTTATGACCCTTCTTTATGGACGCATCAAAAGTTTCGTTGGAGGCCAAGATTGCCTCGATATCATCTAAAAGATGTTGCCAAATCTGTGACAGACGTTTCAGCTGCTGTTCGAGAAGTTTGTGGTTGGAAGACGTGTTAAACGGCTAAATTTGGTTTAACATCGATTTGCTCAATGTTTAACTTTTGATTTAATTAGCGGCTAATGAAAGCGTTTTCGCATTTTTTAATGTGAATTTTAGTTTAGTTACTAAACAGTTAATTTATAGTTTTATTCATTTTGATTTAATGTATTCAATATTCAATTAATAGTTGAATCAGCTTATATGGAACTAATTAATTAACGGCTATTTTCGTAGCTCAAAGTTGAATATATACTACATAGAATAATAATAGATTAACATCTAGAATTTAAATGACAGTTGCAAATTCAAAATTTATGAACAAGAGTTTGTTTTGCAATAAAATAAGATTGTTTAGACCAAGTAGTTGAAAAGAGCGTGAGTCTATTAGGTGTATTGAGAAGTGCGTAACAAATAAATGACAAAGATTTCGTAATACTCAAAAAACAAATACTGTGAAAAATCCATTTGTGGATAATACTTTTGGGGAGCAGTGTTTGCTGTGATTAGTTCTTTGCATAGTTTTCAAATTTGAGTCGATATGTTTACATTCCTTTCTTCGCTTTCTTTTTGAATACAAAATTATCTAACACAGTTATTAGAGTATATTTTTAGAACGGTACAGGGTAAAGGGAATTAGCAACAAACGCTAAGAGAAAACTTTTTACAATTTATTGAGAACGAGTAGCGATGCCTCACAGTCGAGCAGACTCAGCTGTGGCTTTCTCTTTTTTTATAATTAATGGACTTCCAAATAAATAATATAGTTTTCAGGGTTTTCAGTAAGATATTCAGTATTCAGTATATATTCTCTAACTAATATATTGTTTTACTTTTACTGAGAACGGCATGTGAGTATCTCACAGTCGAGTAGACTTGATAGTATTTTTTAATATATTCAAATATTAAAAAAATTTTATGAGTCATAGAATTTAAAATAAATAGAATAGTTTTCAGATTTTGCAATGACTAATTATTTGTTATTTTCTTTCTAATAACTTTATTTAACTAATTTATTCATTTAAATTCACGAATTATACGAAAGCATAAACTAAGCTTTTGTTTTCCCTGTCAGTGCTTACATTTTTAGTTAAGAACTGTCTTTACACAATTTTAAGTAATACTGCCGACAATTTATGCAATTAGAATAAAGTCCTCATTTTGAATTCATGAATTCGGTGGACGCATAAACGTAGCATTAGCTGATTGCTGTCTCTCTTTGCTGTGTGTGTATTTGAGTGTGTTCGTGTTTATGTGTGCGTGTGTGTGTGGGATTGTTTTTGTGTGTGTTTTGGAGTGTGGTTAGGCATTGCTTTGATATTTTTGCATAATTTCATGCATTTTAATTGAGTTGAGCCTCCGCTTTTTGCACTTCACACTCGAGAGAGAAAGAGAGGGAGAAGAGGGAGTTGAGTGTGCGGCGTGGTCAGTGGCAACTGGCTGCGAGGAATGCGGCATGTGGCATGTGGCAAGCGGAAAGCGACATGTGCCGCAGGTGGCTGTGTTCGGTTGCCATGTTCAACCTTTTGGCCACGCATGACAAATTAGTTTTGTGGCTGACAACTTTAGCATTAATTTAACTGAGGTTTCAACCAGCCCAAGGCCCAACAGCCTCACACACACACACACACTCACACACGCATACAGCCATGTTGCATGCCACAACCGCAAACAGGATCAGGTAATAGAGCACCGCAAATTTATTGAAAGCGTGGCAGCGATACGTATAAATTGTTGAAGGGGCAAAGCAACAAAAAAGGAAGAGTAGAGCAGAGTGAGAAAGAGAGGGAAATAAAGAGAGAGAGAGGGACAAATAGTGTAGGCAACACATGTGTGTTCTCATCGCTTTTCTCATCTGCCTTTGCGGCGATTATTCACACATGCCGCATCCAAAAACTGCCCAACACTTTGGCTTTGGCTTAAGCGCAGTCAAAAAAAAAGAAGAGAAGAGTGAAACTCGCCAGCCTTCAGGACAATTTGTTAGTTGCAGTTCTCTCTCCTTGCAGCACTTTTTGAATGCCCAAAAAGTGTTTTCTGGACGCGACGAGAGCGAGCACGATTTTCCTAAGATTGGGGCGCTGATCCTGGTCCCAGGACAACGAGCATTTAATGGCGACAGTCGCATGGAATTAACAACCGAGGGTCGCGACGACACTCGTGTTCTGGGTAGCAAAACGCAGAGAACGTGGGTTGCCACAACACTTTGCCATAGACTTTAGTTAGTTGGTTAGTGCAACGGCAATTAACTCAAACGTGCCTCGCTTACCACAGTTGTGACTACTTTTAATTACAAGAAAATTGCTTAAGTCTGGTCGAAAAAGAAAGAGAGCTGGTAGAAAAGGCTTTTTCACTTGCATCTTTAATATGAATATTTGAATTTAAGTTGTTTTTTTTTAATTTCATGTATTTGTTTGTTTAAAAAGGTCAGATATAATTCAAATTAACACCAATACTTTTATATATTATTGCCACTAAGAATTATTTTTTGTTTTTCTTCGCTACTTTTTTGAAAAATTGTAAAGACCTTCTAAAGAATAATGCCTAAACACATATGTTTTATTTTAATTTATAGCGAGAACATTTTATTGCAACAAGAAATTAATTTCGTAGAAACTTAAAGAATTGCTTGAAGATAGTTTTAAAAGCGATTTTTCAACGTCCCTAAAGTCTTATTGTTTGAATAAGCTGGCTTATAAAGAAAATTTCGTTTCTTCAATGTCGCAATAGCGCTATGTGAGCTATAAGTTGGAATAAAAACGAAACCCAACCTTATTGCATGGTGAAATGTCGCCCATTGTGTAAAAACTACAGTTTCCCAGCTTTTACCATTTCGGAAGAGCTTTAATAGTTCTGTCAGTAAATTCGACAGAACAAACCACTTTTTGTATAAAGATTAAAGAGCTTTACAATCGAGTTTCCTCAATTGCACGTACAAATTGCAGCCTCCTTACATTTACCGCTGTGGTTGAAATTTAATAGTTCTGTCGGACAACTCATCATCTTATATAAAGATTAAATAGCTTCTTGAAGACTATTTTAGAATTTCAATGATCCAGTGAGAACTTTCTCAATCTAGGAATCTTCTTGTGGATACTTTTTAATTAACTTTATCTTTGCTTTGGCCATAAAAACCATTTTGCAAATCCACATTTTTCTCTAAACAGTCAAATATTCTTCAACGGCTTGCGATCAATAGAGTTTTCACTGCATTCATTGGTTCGAAAGCTTCCTCAATAACTTCTTAGACGACCCTCGCGATACTACAAACTAGTAGTGACATTCTCGATTTCCTGTTACAGTGCTAACAACTCAAGCCACACTCTTTCTATGTCAACAAAACTACCGCTCGAACCTCCCTCGCACGTAGTTTTTGTGGCTTTCTGCGAGGAAGCGAGGAAAAGCGAAAAGAAAAATGGGAAAAAGGCCCTCAAATGCTCGGGATGCAGCTTGGCTCGCTGGTTGTCAAAACATTTTAGTGCTAATTCAAGGCAAATAGCAGCGGGCTGAGGGAGGAGCAGAAGGAGGAGGAGGGGGAGGAGTCGCCACGGCGGCAAGTGGCATGCTACAAAGTGGAGTGAAATGTCCTGCAACGAACGTTGCCAAACGTTCATCCCTCGTTGGCTTGAAGAAGTTGCTGGCCGGAAGGGAAAGCTAGCTGCTATTCATGAGCTGGATTGAATGTCGAAGCAGGGGACACAATAAGGGAACAGCTGGTAGGAGCTGGAAGGCTGAAGTGGGCGGAGGAGAATTGAGAGAGGAGGCTGAAGGCGTGCCTCGGCGTGCATTAGATGAATTGTGCTCGTGGCAATAATTTACACACAATTTACATAAGCCTAGAGCACGTCCATGCATTGAAGTGGAGACTGAGACTTTTCACTCTCCCCTCCGCTCCAATTTATCCCCCCCTCCCACGTCCCTCTTCCGCTGGACGCGCTTTTGTTGTGCGATTTATGATGTGCGTGTCGAGTGTTCATTAATATAAATCCAATGACGAGTTTGCCCCGAGATCCCCGCCATATAATGAATACATTATCTCTCATCTATCGCCATTCAATGAATGTTCTTTTGTGTGCGAGTCTATGTGTGTGTGTGAGTGTGATTTTGTGTGTGTTTATAGTGTGCATGTGTCTGATTAATTGTTTGCAATAGCAAAAGATGACAAACAATTGTTGCTAAAGATTATTGCTAATAGATCTGTGGACGGGAGTTCTTTGGTTTTTTTTTTTTTTTTTGGACGGGGTGTGTGAGGAATGAGGATGTGAAGGTGGTGGTGGAATATGGTGATATTATACTTAGATAACGTGCTTGTGACGCTACGACTAAATTTTTGATTTTCTTTTATGTGAGGAACTGAATTTGTTTTTTGCATTTATCGAGAATTTAGTTTTTACCGTTGATTTCCATTTGGGTTTTACATTTTCCTATTAGAGAAAATATACACACATACATATATAAAGAATATAGCGATATATACAATATTGTTTTCTATATAGTCAAACTTTTTTAGTATAATTTATTTTCAGGGTGCAATCAAATGGCTAAATGAGGTGTCGACGTTCAAGTCAGCGACTAAAGAATGAATTTTATAAAGGGTCGAACACGAGGCGATTACTTGTCTATATAGAGATTGAAAGTATAGAGGGATTGATCCTATTTTATGTTTTTAACAACAACCCTTTCCGTATCCGCTTAGTTTTTATAAGTTTCTAAATTAACTATTCTTCTTTTTCTCAAATCAATTTCCTTGGAAGTTTCCTTTAGAAAATGATTTAATATAATTTTTTTTCTTTCTTTGTGTTTTTATTGAAAATTTTTTCAATTTAAGGGAATTATCATCTATTTTAAATTATAGTGAAACTATTTTTTGTAAACTTTTCGTAATCAGACTTTACCTTTATCCTTAAGATATATTTTATCTAAACTCTCTGTTAGTTTACTAATCTAGTATATACTCTTGGTACTTTATTTATTACTTTAAAATCTGTATATGATATCCATTTTTGATCTTCATAATGTCCTTAAAATGTTCTTCCTTTCTTTAAAAGTAGTTGTGCAAATTCGTCTAAGTCTTTTCTTTTTACTGTATACAATATCTTAGGTTTAAGCTTTTTTTCACTAATTACAATTATATTTTTATCGCTTGCATTATTGTCTTGGTATTTTCCTTTATATCCGGTCTATATTTGGAAATACAGAATAACTTTTTATCTACATGCTTGCAATAAAAAGTTCTTTAAAGCAATAGAACTATTTTTGTAAACAATTACAAATCCAACTCTTCTTTTCTCTCTTTGTGTCTCACTTTATAGAATATCTCTTATAAAAATTTGCTCTTAACATTTAACCATATTATCGTGGTATTTTCTTTTATTTATTTCAGCTCTTTTCATATTACAAAATAACTTTATTTTTTCTTTAAAATGTTCTTTGTAGCTGTAATACTATTTTGGTAAACTATTTGAAGTCCAACTCTTTCATTCTCTTTTCGTTTCTCACTTTAAACAATATCCCTTATAAAAGCTTTCTCTTCCTCGACTAATTGCTATTATTGTATTATCTTTATTAAAGCAGAGCTCTAATCCATTTGCACTCGACATCTGTGTGAGAAAAGAACTCAACTTGGATTTTAATTTTAAGCAATCTTTTTGCAATTCAATGTCTCAGATTTATTTGTTTTCCCCCATACATCACACAGAGAGCACTTGGGACTAATGAAAATTCCATTAATTTTCTATCTCTTCTCTATGCTTCAGCTTCTGCTTTTCTTTGTTGTTCTACATTTTTTTTTGCAGTTGTTGTTGCTGTATTTTTCTTGTTGCTGTTGACTTGGGCACTCATTAAGAGCTCAGTCAAAAGTTACGTGTTTCAGCTTAAAGTTTACTCGCTATATATACTGGTATATGAGGAGGAATTTGAAGAGATCCTGGAGCTGCCAGGATTGTCCAGCATGTCCCGTGGACAATGACAAACAAAGAGGCTACGAAATTAACACTTCCCACAGATTCACACTGAAGCCTATCGAAGCTCAAGGCAATGTTGAATGGACAGACAGACAGACGGAAAGACGGATGGATGGATGGGAAGGGTTAAGAGTTGGGAGGAAAAGGACACAGGACGCAGGACATACGTTGCAGTTGGAACTGAGAACTGGGACATTGAGTGGGAGTTGGATCGTTGGTTGGAAGCTGGTCAAACAACAGATTTTTCCCAGTTTTGTCTTTCATTTCTTTCATTTTCAATTTGTCGTTTTTTGCGCAGTTTCGGCTCCTGGTCCTGTGTCCAGTGTCCTGTTTGCCGGCCATTGGCCAACAGAGGAAGTAATTTTTATACCGTGGTGCGCTCGTTAAAGTTGTTGGCATTGCAAGCCAACGCAACGCGCCTTGGGGCCAACCAACAGACAGACAAATGGACAGACAAACGGACATCTAGTGACTCCAACGGACTAAAGACTGAAGACGGACGGAGGCAATAGAAGCGAGAGAGGAGAGGAGAGTAGAGGAAGAGAACAAAGTAAAGTGCATTTTGAAGGCAGATTTAATTACCTGAATGTAATCGCAGTCGTTCCATGTTTTCAGCCTCGGCTCAAATTTCTTATCCTTGTCGCCGCCAGATGTTGCCGAGGACATTTTGTTGCTGTTCGCCGTTTCCTGTGTCGAGATCCACACCAGATTCCCCTTGGGCTGTTTGACCAGTATCAGCGCATGTTTGCCATGGGGCACATCGTGCTGCGAACACAATTAAATGCAAATTAATGAACTGATTTTCAACATAAATACTACAAAGCATAGGGCCAGAGAGTTGCATTACAGGAAACATGACAGCGACAACTGCGACAACAATTTCGACTCCGACTTGGAGTAGCTTAAGTTACTGCTTCTTAAGTCATTCAATTTATTTAAATCTATGGATTAAATTTACTTTTGCAGATTTTCAAGAGAATTTTCAAAGCATGTTTACGACTTTTAAGAGGAATTGAGTGGGTGATTTGCTAGCGAGCTTTATCAGTATTTATTTCCCTTTTTGCAAATTAATTAATTTATGTTAAAGTTCAATTTGAATTACTTCGCATTAAGCAGCAACGATAGCTCAATTTAATAAATTCCTAAAGCAATTTTTTGTTGCATTTGAACAATAATTAATTAATGCTAAAGTTCGTTTTGCATAGCTGCCTTTATGACTATATTTTATTGCATTTTGAAAATTAATTTATTTATGCTAAAGTTTTATTTAAATGCTGTTGCTCTAAAGAGAGTCGAGAGTTCAATTCAATAAATATTTAACAGCATAAACATTTTAGTTAAATTATCAAAAGAATTCGTTTCGAATATAAACGATTTTAAAGGACAGAATTCGGTTAAGTAAAAGTGCAAAAAGAAAGAGAGATTTATCTGTGATCACGTAACAAAATTGTTAAGCAACTTTATAAGAAACAACTTGAAATTATTAATGCGAAAATTGCAAATCTAAAAGTGTTAAAACAACTTGACGAGGTTAAAAAGTTTAAGTGTATAATTAAATTATACGCATTAATAAACCCTCAGCCTAAAGCTAAACCCTGTTGCTTTGCTTTAGCAGATGTGAAAGGTTAATAATGTACATTTATTGTAATACGCAGCAGGACATTAATGCTAAGCACATGTCGAGCACCCTCTGAATGCTTTTTACGACTTGAGTTACTGCAGAATCCTTGCAGACACACACACACTCTCATCTACTTGAGTCACAGCCGCAGTTAATTATAATAAAAGCGCGTTCTATTTTGGAATGTAAATTGCTTTTAAATCGACTCTCAGCATTCTTTTGCCTGTGCGACTTTTCAACTTTGTCAATCCAAAAGAAATTTCCGCGTATAATTTTTCGCTCTCGTTTTTGTTGTTGTTGTGGTTTTTGTCTTTTGCTTGTGGCATTTTTACGAGCCTGAAGATAATGTGGGCGGCATTAATGCGCAGATGAGCAGTTGAGGTTGAGAAGCTGAGTGAGGTGGCCATAATGAGGCGCTAACCTTTGACAACGATGAGAGGAGGGGACAGGGGACAACCTTAGCTTAGTGACACCATGTGAAACGCACCTGTCGAACAGCATAATAGCAGGTGAGATTGCGGGGATAGATGCCCGGATAGTTTGGCGATTGCAGGCGACACGGTTTCTTATCGCAGTCGCTAAAGATGCGTGAACAATACGTGCCGGGTATGAGGTCGCCTATAACAAAAATGTAACAACAATTAACAATCCTTAAAGTGCCATAAATTCACTCTTTCACCTACCCAAATAATACTTGGGTTCCGTGTAGTTGTGTTCGTCCTTGATGAGCGGTTTCTCCAGTGAGTCCATGAAGGTTTTATTATTCGCATACGCGCTGAACAAACTAAAGTCCTGACCATAACGATCCGAACGAGCTCCGCTCGAGCTGGTAAAATCATCCTGACTTCCCTGTTGCTGTTGTTGCTGCTGCTGCTGTTGGCTGAGCAGACTGCTTCGATTGTGCCACTGATTAAGCTCTGCAAAAGGAAAGAAAAAGCAATGAAAGTCCAAGTCAAAGGAGTTGGAGTCAAAGGCAATCCTGTTGCGGCAAGAAAGGATTTACCTGCCAGCTTAATGCCGCCGTAGCGCGTCACGGAACTGTCCTTGGACAGCACCTTGTACCTAATGCGAAAGTCAAAGTTGTAGCCGCTTTGATCCCTTGCCAGTCTGCAAGCAAGAAGGAGAAAACAAAGCTATAGTCAGGTGTGAATGACTGCGAGATGCTATCAAAGAAATAGCAGCGATAAGTATAAATGAATGATACAATATACCAAAACTTTGAATAGTGAAATAATAAATAAGCACAAAAATAATAATTAAAATAAATAATTTTCATATTGTAGAGCAAACATGGAACAAAAATAATATTTACAATAATTTTGTTCTTTTGAGTCAATAAAATTATATTTTTGCACAGAAAATTGTGGATAGAATAAAAATATATGTTACATGTTTCAAATTATGTATATTTTTTTTAAATTAAATTCAAATTTGTAGATAGACTGAATGAGAAAGTATACAATTGATATATTACTATATATCAATTTTAAATAAATATCAAAATACATACAGTAGATTGAATGTACTATATATTTTTATATATTATATTGCATATATTTTATAAGTAAGCCTATCAAAAATTATAAGCTTTAAAGCGAGTTGTTTATAAATGCGAATTTAATGATTGTACCTTTTAAGTACTTATCCAATTAACATCCGATTAGTTAAAAATATACTGTATAGTTTAAAATATACTATATATTTGTAACCAACTGTAACGTTTAAAATAATGTGAATATTCATTTAAGCTATTTAAAATACAGATAGACGGATTGGCGGTGCTTAAGCTTTGCAAAGTTGTATTGTGTGACAATATTTTAACTTATGCAAACATAGTAGAGTATATTGGATTAACTATAAAGTTTGTTTTTGTATATACTGTATACTGAATATATTTTTAATAAACTGAGTTTACATTTAGCAAAGTGTAAACATTAAAATAGAATGATTAATTCCTTTGTATGCGGTAGAAGATTGAGCTGCAGTGAGCTGTCTGTGCTTACCTGTTCAGCTTGATGGTGAATATCAAGGACCTGGTCTCGCTGTAGAAGAGCACGGGTCCCCACGAGCTGCCGCACCACATGCCACCGATGGGGGTGCGTGCCGATTCGGCAATCTGCATGAAGCCATCGGGACAACCCTCGTGCACGTAGCTGGTGAAGCGTCCAATGGTGAAGCTGTCCAATGTGACCTGTGTCGAGAGGAGGCAGATTAAAAAGATGCGGTCTCCGGTTGGGGTAATAAAGTGTGCGCTGTGTTTTTTATGTTATGTATTTTTTCTTTTTGGTCAGTATATCAGTGCAATGGTTGGTTGAGTTGCTATGCAGGATGAGGATGAGGATGAGGATGCTCTCAGGACGCACTCGAGCGTGGCAAAGCTAAAGCCAAAGCCAAAGCTGTTGCCTTCTTTGTGTGTGTGCTCCTTATGTGCGAAGGTGTGAAGTGGCATAATAACTAACTAGCGTCCACATCCTGTGTAAGGACTTGGGCGCGCATCCTTTGAGATGACCCCGACTCCGAGTGTCAGTTGTTGTTACGCTTCGTTCGTTGCACGCCTTTGGGGATTAGGGATTTGCGCTGCTCTGGTGAGTGGCTTTGAAATCAATATTGCTCACAACGTTGTGCTCGCTTGCTTGCTTATCTTTTTAATGGCATAGTTTATCCCACTTTGGCAAAATGAATTGTGAAAGGTAGCCAGGCAGCCACCTGGCGGCGAGAGGACGCACTACACTACTCACCTGCACTACGTCGCCATGTTGGCCGCCCGCCGCTGTGAACGTGAGCACACAAACAAACGGCACCCGATCCTGCTTGGGTCGATGCAGCTCCAGGGCATACGTCTGTCCAATATCGCCGTAGTAGGTGCGATTACAACCTGCGATGAGACAGCGAAAAACCATAAACGGGGTGGCAAAAATATCCTGTTAGCTGCTGATGCTACTGCTGCTTGTCGGCAAAGCATGTTTAATGCAATTAGCGTTAGTTGGGCAATTATGTGCTGCCGTTTTATGTGTTCCGTGAGCAAAGCTGCCAAGGCAACCGCAATTTACACCACAAAAAAATAAACTCCTTGCCTAAACGTCCATTTTGCTATTAAGCGTCGACTAGAATGACGATTTGCGCGCTATTTTGTTGAATGCCATAAATTAACACTGACTGTTAAGCAGCTGTTAACTTCACAGCGTCTTTACATATCTTTGAGAAGACAGAACTAGTGATGATTTGATAAATTTAAAAACAATTATTGATTGATAAAAAGAGTCAATAAATTGGTACAATGCAAATATTGCAATGCATATCACGACAGTCACTATAATTGTTTCTTATTAGTTTGTTATTTCTAGTTGCCCAAGCGATCAATTATCGATATCAGCTGATTATCGCGACTTAAGCTTGTGGTATTAAAATACTGCAAGTATTATGCACTTTTCGAAAGTAGAAATGGACGTTACTTTTTTGGCAATAATTAGTATATTTTCAAGTTGATCTAGCAGTGAAAAATTCGTGAGCGTCCTTTCAAAAAAATTGCATTAAAAATGCATTTGAGCGGTAAACAAATTCAATTTGTAGTGTTTTTTTTTACTTTTTTTTTTAAGTGAGTGTGTTCAGTGTTAGCATTTATGAAATGCAAATGTAGAAGGGCAAAATGAAAAACAAGCAAAAAATGGTAAGTGCCTAAAACTTTTTCACTTTGTCTTGGAAGCGCCTCCTTTTAAGCGCCACTTTTGCCATTTACCGCTACTTCATCTCATGCATAAAAATGTATTTGAGTGCGAAGGCTTGTGCATGAATGATATTTCTGTCTCTTTTGTTCTAATTGGTAAACCTAATGAAATTATGTGTTGTAGAAAACCAGAAAAGCAATTCAATTAGCATGACAATTGTGAATTGCAGTTTTGCTGTTGTTGCTCAACAGAATGACATATCAATTAGTTTTATTAAAAATGCATTGGGATTATGTAGAGACGAAAGAGAAGAGGTGAATGGACATACAATCGATTTCCATTCAATTTGCTTACTAATGCGTTAGCAGCTTACCTTTCAAATTGGATTGTTGTTTCTTGTTGTTGCTGCATCATTCAATCAAATTGAACATGCAGACGAGTAATCATCAATACTCAATTAGATAATTATGCCTAACAACTACACGTTGCCTGTCCGCACACACACACACGCACACAAATCCAGATCGAATATTCTGATGTGTTAGTGTGTATATGCGTAGGGGAGGCTTTGCTTATGTTAGTGTGCACGGAACGACATGAATTTAGAAGCTTTTAAGCTGTCAATAGGAACAACATGGCAGCAAAAAAGCTCGTCACCTTAAGCGGTAATTGCTTCAATTGTTTTATCTCGCATACACATGTTTGTTATACTATATTGAGTGCTTGATTGCCCAGTGAACCATCAATATTTACATATGCGCCCGTTTTTCAATTAAAACCCCAATGCGTTGACGTTCTCATTCTGCTCTGATCCTTTCGGCTGCTCCTGCTGCTCATTGAATGTCATTGAAAATACTTAATTAAATTCATCAACGCTTGACATGACGTGCCCATGACTGGGCAGGCGAATGCCTCTGGAAAAGGGAACTGGCATCTGGCAACTCTCTGTCTCTCTGTCTCACTCTCTCTCTCTCTCTCTCACTTCACTTTGGGCAGCCAATTGGCAAAGTGAGAAGTTCACTTTGCCGCCATTATGAGGGCGCTTCGTTGTGAGTGTCTACGTATGAGTGTGAGTGGGCTTAATTACATTTACACATGGTGGGGCGGGAGGCTGAAACGAGGCAGCGTAGGTTGAGAACGCGATAAACACACACAGAAAGTGTGCGTAGTGGGAGGGGGAACTGAGGTGAGCTTACACTGAGGCAAAAACGGCATGCCGAAAGCCTCATGAAATATACAACTAATTGCAGCTTAAAGACACTGTCAAATTGTAACCAGTAAGCTGCGCTTAAGTGAGCTTTCGAAAGCTGCCAAGAAATATGCAGATAATAAGATTATGTACTTGACTTGAAGATTTTGCGCAGCTTAATGCAGTTTTGTCTCTCTGCATGTGAGGGTGTATGTTTGTGTGTCTTTGCGATAGTGAGGTGTGTTTGAGTGAGAGGGGAAAAGTGCGGGCTGCCTTAAAGAGAGTGAACAGTGCTGCCACTATGGCCGTTTTATTGCGAGATTTGTTACTTTTTTAAATTTGAATAATTTTTTTTTAAATAAATATTACTAGTTCCAAATTTGAATAGTTTTAAGCTTAGTTTCGCATCTTCAAAACGTTGGGTTCTTGGTTTTTATTTGATAGGCCACTGTTGTTTGTGTTTGTACAGTGCTGCCACGTTGGCCGTTTTATAGCTAAATTTTAAAATGTTTAAAGATGTCAACATTTTTCTTAATGAATTCTACTAGTCCCAAATTTAAATGGTTTTCAGATTATTTTTGCATCTTTAAAACATTAGGTGTTTGGTTTTTATTTGAAAGCCAATGTTGTTTTAAATTAAATATATCGTTTACATATGTATAAACACAATTTTCACTGGGCATAAAAAATTAAGCAATGAATCTACAAGGACGCAATGACGAAAATTTAAATTTTAAACGAAGTGATAAATATTTGAATTATTCATATTATAGCCGTCGATTTTATAGCTATTTTTAACATATTTAAACTATCTATTTGAACTATTCATATTATAGCTATGGATTTTGTAGCTATTTTAAGTATTATTTTTATAAACTTTGTTATTCTTTTCTTTTATTGACATTATATGCACATATAATTATAAATAAAAATTAAGTATAGAGAAGATTTGCTCCATTAATTGGAATTTCTTTAAGCGAAAACATTCTCTAGTTCTTAATATAATTTTAAAGCAGTTTGCTTGAATGAAAAACAATTCCTTGACGTTGTGTGTCCAGCCAATAGAGTTTTTACTGTATTCTTTTTACACACATTTTAATCTACTTCTTTTCCCAAATCTGGCAGCTGCTTTCGAAATTGTGTCAGCACAGAGCATGTGTGTACAGAAGCTTAATATCGTGAGGTTGACTGAAATAAAGAGTTGCAAAAAAGTTCAACGACTGTTGATTTCATCAATAGCAATTTCACCTTCCTTTATTATTCGATCTCTTTCTCTTTCTTTCTTTCTCTCGGGTTGAGCAAACAAAAGCATGTGTTGCTATTCACCCACAGCGTTTGTCGTTGCTAATCTCTTATGACAGCTTTGGATAATTGCTCATCATACCCGTAGCGTAATGTTTCCTTCCCCTCCCTTTACTTACGTGTGCAGAAGCGTGGCTCGTCGCTGCCATCACCGCAATCGTTGTTGTTATTGCAGAATTTGCTGAGCGGCACGCAGCGTCCATTGGAGCAATTAAACTCGGACAGGGAGCAACCTGAACCTGAGCCTGAGCCACCTGACCCAAGCAAACTGGCAGCAACCGGCATGGCATTCGATGTGGAGGCGGCTGCTGCTGCCGCTGCTGCTGTTGCTGTTGCGGCTGCAATGGCTGCTGTTGCGGCCAGCGAGAGCAGCAAAGTCAGCGTCGACGTTGACGTCAGCGTCGCAAATGGATGACGTTGACGTTGAAGCTGACGTTGAAGCTGAAGCTGAGGCAAATGACAATGGTCGCTGCTACAGCTGGAAGCCTTAATTGCATGACATTGTGTTGCAGTTGCTGTTGCTGTCCTTGTCCTTCTTGTTGTTGTTGTTGTCCTTGTTGTTGTTGGCATTTGTAACATTTGTGTGACAGTTTTGTGGCGTTCATTTGACTGCCGTTTGCTGTGATCCCGCCAATGTTCCATGACCTCCCTCAGTCTGAATAATTTTGTTTTTGTTTTGGTTTTTCTTGTTGTTGTTGTTGGTGTTGCTGTTGTTGCTGATTCATTTGCAATTGCTGTTGTTTGGGCAGTGTTTGTTCCATTTATTCGTTGTTGTTCTTGTTGTTGTTTCAGTTTCTTTGGCCTTTTTCTGCTTTTGAATTTCTGACGCCATTTCAATGTCATTATGGTGGTTGTGGTATCTGTAAAAAAAACAGAAAACAGAAAACAAATTAATTAAATTGTCGTAATTTTTCATTTTTTCCCCCATTTTTTTGCAATTTTAATTAATTTTCACAAATGTAAATTGAGTTCAATTTGATGTATGCATAAGCGCATTGCTAATTAGTTGTATTTTTCTGTACAGCCTCGTTTTTTTTTTTTTGCTCATCATTTAATGAATATTCACGAATCAATTTTGGTATTCAAATGCACAAAACGATTCTCGTGCGGCTCACTTGGCGATTTATACGCCAAATTTATGGCCAAATATTTATCGCTCGGCATATAAATTGAAATAAATTTTACACTGTCCCCCCTCCTTCGTCTCAACCCTTTTATCTCCTCTTCTGTGTGTTGTGTCCTGTGTCCTGTAACAGTTTGCGTCGCTGTCTCTGTCGCAGTTGGCATCATAAATATTTGCAGCATAAACAATTTTTATTTTTCTACATTTTTTGTTTGTGTTGTGTTGTGTTGTGTTTTCGTTATCCTTGCGCATTCGCTAAGGACGAATTTTCACGCGCGTTGCACATTATGTGTAAAAATGTGTGGGAAATTCGCTGTTGTTGTTGTTACTGTTGTTTTTGTTTTTGTTGTTGCTTTTTGCTGTTTTGCGTTCACGAAGCGTGTAAGGGCACTTTTTCAGTTTTTGTTCAGTAGCACAATGGAAATATGTGTGTGGCCTGGTCCAGAGACGAAACCGAAACCAGACCAAAAACCCAAACGAGAGCAGAACAGACGCTATAAGGGGAATTGATTAATGTGTTTTTTTTTTTACGTCGTCGTTGTAGAGATCGGTGTAGAGGTGTAGAGGAGGATAGAAGGTGCTGCTGTCGATTGCAGCAGTCAGTGATAACGATGAGAATAGCAAGAGAGAAAAAAAGAGTATAGAGTGTATAGAGAGAGAGAGAGAGAGAGAGAAGGTTTCTCTATTGCTGCTGCTGAAGCTGCTGCCTCTTGCTCTTTGCTGATGATTTATTACCGTTGTTTGGGGCTTGCAACGCGTGACCCCAAAACAACAGCGAAAACAACAACAACAACAACAACGAAAGTCGGTAAGTCAATGAGGGCTAGTGGGAAATTACGGTGGCCGCCGGGGGAATTGAGTGCAGCAAGCGCATGGCGAAAAAAGGGAAAAAAGATGGAAAAAAATAAAAACGAATGAAGTGAGCAGAAAAACAGTTGCATAATTTTAAATTAGACGCACAGACATGGAACAGACAACGACGACTACAGCTGGACGGGACAGGAAGCACGGGGCAGACAACGACAACTATGGCGGCAGACAGCAGATGACGTCGACAACGTACAACGAACAACGAGCTAGTACAACGAACACAACAACAACAACAGCAACAACAACAGCGGCACACGGAAACTGCTGCTGATGCTCTTTTTTTTTGCTGCTGCTGCGGCGGCTGTTGCACAAGACAACACGAAAATGTTTTTGCGTCTGGCGGAGCGCATTAAAATGCCCTGTAAATGCTCTACAAATTGCCAAGTAAAATAACAAAAATAAATTCAATTACAAATAAAGAGGCGAAGGGCATGACGTATACTTAATTTGGTGCTGATTACCTACAAACAAATGTTGTATGCTTAATATTGAGGTGTGTAGTTGAGGTTAAATGTTAATTACGAAATTACTTTGCAAACCAACTATTATTATATTATCGAAATTAAAGGTACAAATGATACGTAGTTCTCCGTACGTATACGTAATTTCGGGTTAATGTGCCCTAGTTTGGAGTTCAGAGTTTATGTTGAGTGTTATTAATTTTGTGAAGTAATTTAATACACAATTGTCAATATAACAAATTGGTCCAGCAATTATTACATTATCGAAATCGACGGCAGACCACGAAATTACGAAATTTCTATAGAGTAGTCCAACAATTATTATCGAAATTAAAGGCAGAGAATGTGCAACAAAAATATCTTGGACTGTTCGATATACGTATACGTAATTTCAGGTTAATGTGCCCTAGTTTAAGCTGTTTAGTTTAGGTTGAATGTCATTGAATTTATGAAGTAATTTAATGCACAACTTTTAATATAACAATATAGTCCAACAATTATTGCATTATCGATTTAAGGATACGAAAGATATGATAAAAAAGTATTGATTAGTTAGTTCTCTATACGTATACGTAATATCGGGTTAGTTCGTAATTTGTGGCATCTAGTTTACGTAAAAAGTCATTCAATTTGTAAAGTAATTCAATGCACAACAATTTTCGAATAATTCAGCGAAAATTCACTACAAAAAAGTTTCAGCTCTTTTTCTGTACGTATACGTAATTTCGGGCTTACTGTGTTGAATGTCAAAGAATTTGTGAAGTAATTTAATGTGCAAAAATTACAATATTCTCTAATAAAAGAGCGAAAATCGATAACATAAAAATATCAGCTAGTTTTCTGAGCGTATACGTAATATTTTTATAATTATTGGTAAATATCAGCGAACTTTTGTATGTATAATATCCGCACTTGAACTTATAACTGTTCTATAAGCTAAACGTCCTAAAAACTGTAATTCATTCAAATCATTTATGTTGGGTTTAGCTTTGCTGGAAAATTTTCAAAGCTTCTAGTCTTTTTTTTAACCAAGTTGTACGTATACGTAATTTCCTATTGATTAGTTAACTGATATGCTCTATCTAAGTTTAGAGTATGCAATGTGTGCAAGTAAAAACATGTTGTTTTTAACATATCCATGCCAGCGGCTCCTTGTTGACTACCCTTTCTTCCTTTCTTCATCGCTCGCTCGCTCTTCGACGCTTCTTCGTCGACAAAGAAGAAGCAGTCTCTGCAGTCCCGCTGGCAATGTGTCCTGCTGTTACGCTGCAAATGTTATAGCGTCTGGCGTCAGTGGAATTTGCCACACACAAAATCAAGAAGCCTGCCACGCAAGCAGCTGACAGCAGCCACAAGCTAGAGTCCAGTCTGTACTCGAAGGACTCGCAAGGACATCGGGGGACTGAGAGGCTACTTGCAGTCGCTGACTAGTCGTGCATTAAATTGCTAATAATTTTTGATATGGCAAACTTTGTTTTCGTACAACGTAAAATAACGTCTGCCTTCCCTCTCTCTTTCTCTCTCCCTCTCTTTCTTTCTATTCACTTGGGTTTTATTGCAAAATCTGAGCAAAGTGCAGTTTCGTTATGGTCCTATGTGGCTTAAAGTCGTGGCCGGTCCAAGATTCTTGACTAGAGAGTAAAACAGTAAAGTAAACAAGCAAGTAAAGTTGAAAACAAAAGCACAAAACATGGAATGAGACTAAGACAAAAGAAGTCTGAAACTGAGGCTGAGCGTTCGATGGAGCAATGTCAAAAACCTTTCAAATTTGCACTTGTGCTGCTTCTTCTTCTTGTTTTCTCTCTCTCTCTCTCTTATTCTCAGTGTCGTCTACTGCGGTAGTTTCAATAACACAGCAACAGCAACAACAATAAGAAGAATGAAAGCGGGCAAGAACAAGAGCAGTAACTTGTTTATCATGGCGTTTGCTTGCTTATCAACACTAAAACACACACACATACACTCTCACACCCAAGCATAAACACACACACATACACATTTATACAATCTCATATCTGTTTACAATGGCGCAAGAAGAAGAAGATGAAGAAAACGACGACGACAAGCACGTGAAAGATGGTGGTGTAGATGATGATGATGGTGAAGTGAGAAGCAGAGTGAGAAGCGGAGAGACAAGCAAGCACTGAAATGGACGACCTTAATGGCGCCCAACGTGTGGCAGAGAGTGGAAGATAGAGAGGGAGAGCGCGCTATCAGTTACTGCTACTGCGTTGAAATGTGTGACCTCCATACCTCCAAGTCATCGCAACTAAAGCAGCAAACATCAATATCCAACAAGCTTTACCGCACACATTGCAACCACAGTTCACGTATGCGAGGAGGAGGAGGAGTAGACGCTTTTTCCTTGCTTGCGTATGTTTGCCATATGCAAAATAGTTGCATAGAAAAAGTGTTGAAAGACATGTTGGCAGTGGTACGTTGTAGCCAGCGGCATTGGCAGTTGTTTTACTATTTTTTGCTGTTGTTGTTGTTGTTGCCCCAACTCCTGAAGCAAGTCACATCGGCATCATCTTCATCATCGCCATCGCTGCAGTTACAGCCGGAGCATCATCATCAACTGGCAACCGGAAGAGAACTTGACTTATAGCATACCATGCACTGTGTACCAAGCTCTTCTCCTCCTCCTCCCTTCAACCATTTGCTAGCTAACAAACTTTGCTCAGGCGTCGCAGCGGAAAGGGAAGTGCAGCATCGCACTGTGCTCTGTGTTCTCCATCCCCCAACCTCGACTTCTTTCTTCCCTCCATCGACTTCCTGTAACCCCTTCTACAACGAAGCGTGTGATGTGACTTTAAATTTCAACTACATACTTGAAGGCGAAGGCGTTTTATCTGTGGCTCAATACGAAGGCATCCTCGTGTGTCGTGGGTCTTGCCTCATTAGCGCAACTAAATCCGAGCAGAGGGAAAGGAGAAATTGTGGGAGGAAGATGCACACAAAAAGCAAATGATAATTGCGACAATTTGCCAAATATAACCCGAGACAAATTACTTGTATCGCGCCAGTCGAAAAGTTGTCAACCCAAATTGCTAGCTGTATGTATTTTCCGGCTGTGTCTTGAGGGAAGTCAAAGCTTGATGTCGAAGGAGGAAGGAGGTGAGCGAAGGCGAATTCTGTTAGATTTTGGCAATGAGGCGAATGTATGTAACGAACTCAAAACAGACACAGTATGAGTACTCGAACAGTGAATGTGAATGTGAATATGTGAGTGTTTGAGATGTGTAAGTAAGTAGATTCCCTAGTTGGCAACGAAAGGCAAATTTCCCTTGGCCCTGTCAGCGGTAGTCGTCAAAAGTTTCTTTCGCTTCTGTTTCACAGTGTGCAATGTAAATGGCATTAGAAGCGGAAACGCCACACACACACATACACTCGCACACACACACACCTATGGGCACTCATGTGCATGTGGAAAAAGGGCGTCAAAGTTATTTAAACGCCAACATCGACAAGAGGGCAAAAAGCAGTGGCAAGAAAAAAGGGAAGCAGCCGCAATTGAGGCTGCTTCTGCTGCTCCTTCACTTTACTTTCTTTCCACTCTTTTTTTCGCTGGCGCTTTTGCACATTTGGCAAGGACTTTCACTAAGCCGCTTAAAGCAGGCTCAGTGAAGTGCGTGCCAGCAACTGGCGTGTGCCTCGCGATTTCTGTATCTCATTGTGTGTGTTAGAGTGTGAGTGTGTGTGTGACTCGTCTGTGTGTGTACTCTATGCAGTTAATGAATTTTGAGCGTTGCTCGCATTTTAAGCATTTTTTTTGGCCATTCACTTTGGCTTTCAAAGGATATAACAACTTTGTTATGCTCTTTGCTCAGAACAAAAACTCACTAAAACTTTTCCATTGAACTGAAAATTAAGTTATTTATGATAGCACACGAGAATCGCTTAATGGAGCTGGCCACAGTGAGAAACATTGAGAAACTATGTTGAAAGCTGCTGAGAATAAGCTTAATGCTGCTGTGATTTATTTCATTGCAACTCAAATGAATGATGACACTCTATGCAATTTGTTTGGCATTCAGCTTAGAGCTCAGTTGAATGGCGTAGCATGTTCATTGATTTAATTGCTAATGCTCTTCGATAGATAGTTCAAAGTGAGCTGAATAGCCTCGAGAGTAGTGCATATTGTTAAGCTTATTTCGAATATTCATTTGAAAGCGTAATTCATATTATTTATCTTAATATTATTTGATTTCTAATTGATATTGATTTTGATTTGCAATTTGGAAATAACCTAAATAACCTGAAGACTAATTCATTTTGTAAATGCATATTATTTATCTTAATATTATTTTATTTATAACTGGTATTGATTTTGGGCTTTAATTTGAAAATAACTTAACCTGAAGACTAATTTATTTGGTAACTTTATTGTGCATGGATGCATCAAACTGTTTGTACTTTTTATGCCCGATACCTATAAAAGAATAGAAGAATATTACTCTGTGGCTCCAGGAAATTGTAACAGGCAGAAGGATGCATCTCTGACCCTATAAAGTATATATAATCTTTATCAGCGTCAACAGCCGAGACAATATAACCAAGTCTGTCTGCCTGTCTGTCTGTCCATACGAACACCTAGATCTCAGAGACTATAATAGATAGAGATATGTTTGATATGTTTTTCCACGCTACAGACAAAAATCGAACAACAATCGAGTTATTGAAGCTAGAGTAGCACATAGTATATACATTAATAACTACTGTCTTTGTGATTCCCGAAAATTTGGTTGTGATTAGATGAAAAATATAGAAGTTACTTACGAACTTTTTAGTATGGGGAAAAACGTTAACTTTGGCTGACAATCTGGTATACTTAGCACTCTTTGGTATATTTTGGATGTAGTACTAAATCAATATACCAAATAAAGACTTTGGCATATTTATAGTATTTTTGCGATATATTATTTTAATATATTATATTTAAAGAATAAAGCTTCGCTATTTTGCTTTTATTCAAAATGTGTAGCGGGTATCTCATAGTCGAGCACACTGGTCTGTAGCTTTCTTGGATATAACCTGAAGACTAATTCATTTCATAAATGCATATTATTTATCTGAATATTATTTTATTTATAATTGGTATTGATTTTGAAAATAACTTAAATAACCTGAAGACCAATTCATTTAGTCATTGTATTGTGAGTGGAATTAAAAGATTTTCATCATTGAAAGAGTATTTGACAAACTGTTTGTACTTTTTATGTATGTTTTGGATTGCGCTCAATAAGGTTATTCTGTTGCTTGGCTTTTGCTTGAATTTTAAAGACAATACCTTCAGGGTTTGCCTTTTTATTTTTAATTTGCACCTAATATGTTTTTGTTGCGCTCGCACATCGCCTACGCCTTTCCCTCTCGCTCTCTCTGTCTCTCTCTCTCGTACTCACTCTCTCTCTCTCACTTCTCTTCTCTACTGCTGTAATGGGCCTCAGTTACAGTCGCTTCACGCAAATGAAGTTAATTTTATGGGCATTACAAATGCCATTTTAATGGCTGTGTAATTAAAGCGCATGCAACACTTCAGACTTAATTTAATTTTGGGTAAAATTTATAACAATTTTTTAGCGCCTGTCATCGCCTGTCAGTCGCAACGGGTTTCCATTTTCAAACAAAAATATTTTTGCTGCTGTGCATTGTTGTTGCTGTCCAGCTCGAATACTGGATACTGGATGGCTGGGATTCCATTGTTTAGCCTTTGATTCATTGATTCAGTCAACAGGACTCTAAAGTGTATTTTAATTTGATTTCATTGTTCGCTGTCATTCAATGGCATTCGGTCTGTTCCAAATGAATATGAATTGAATTCCCCAACTGCTGCAATTGGTGGGAGACGAAGCTACTTGTTTTCGGGTTTGAGTTCGGGTTAGAATTGAGAGGCGAGAAGGCGGAGGATTCTTTTTTTCATTCTCCTTTTTGGTGATTTGGGCTTTTTGAGGGCGCGTTCATTCATGACATTTATTCGATTAGTGTTAGGTGGGAAATGGGCCAAAGGGGCAAAGGCAATGGCGGGGGAAATCAGTGAAGGCGTGTCGTAATGCGACTCTGTATGTCTTTCTCTCTGTCAGTCTGAATGTCTGTGTGTCTGTCAATCGGTCTCTTGTCCATTTGTCTGTCTGATGACATGGCATTTTAATTAGTTTTCAGCAGTCGGACGGGTGGCGGGTGAAGTGTGAACTGGCTAATTAATATGACAGACGCAGGCAGAGGAAAATTGCAAATTTCGAATTCATTTGAAATGTGCAGAGGTCAAATTAGCTCGAGGAAAATCACGAAATGCGTTTGATTCAGCTTCGATATGATGCTCTGTGTATGTGTGTGTGAGACCAATGCTAATGGAAGTTATGCTGAATGAATCAACAATTAGTATGTGACCGGGAGCCAAATTAGAAATGAGTGAAAAATTGAACTATTTGAAAAATTGAAATGCTGCCGAGCTATTTTAGATACATTTAATAACGAAATTGCCCGCAAATAATTAAACAAATAAGAAATCGAGTGTAATCGACTGTGATATTCTGATACACGCTGCACATTTTCGAAAAAACCATATTTTAAAAATATACCGAATTAATATACCAGAAAATACTGAAATATACCAAAATTATACGATGTAAAATACTAAAATATATCAAAGGTTGTCCTTGGTATATCTATATAGTAGTGTATTAAAAATAGACCAAGAAATATACCGAAAAATACTGTATATTATATACCGAGTATACTGCATATTACAGTGAAAAAACTAAAATAGACTGTTATATTTTACATTATAAATATTTATGTAATAGTGTTATATTATTATTATTTTATAGACTCAGTGTTTCATATGGATCAATTTGTCATAATTATATTTAGTATATATTAGTATTATCTCGGTATAATAATTTGATATATTTTTGTATTTTTTCGGTATATTCAGACGCTTTCTCTCTGTTACACACATTTTCTGCATGCACAAAGTTATAATACCCTTCTACCCTATGGGTAGTGGGTAAAAATAGAGTATTTGCTAGCCAAGCATACCTCGAGCGCTGTATGCAACAATTTAAATTAAATTCGTATCTTTAGAAAGAATAAATTCGGCGTTTGCTCTCTCTCTCTGTGTGCAAGCATTTCACTTTGAGTGCTGTTCACATATCAAATATTACGCATACGCAACGTTAGCTGTGCTTGAATGATGGATTTTTTCTTCCGTGTTTTGGTTTTTTTGGTGATTTGAGTTATTTATGTGCATGTGAAATGCATTTCGAGTAAATATTGAAATTGTGCATAGCAAATTGGCAAATTGCCAGCACAAAGCGCAGACATTGGATTTGATTGATGTGCTATTAAAGCGATTGAAGTGGTCAGGGTGGAAATAAATTGAAATCGAAATCGAAAATCAACATTGAAAATCCCACTCTGACGGTTCGAGGAGAGAGCGAGAGAGGCTGGAAATGAAATTGCGATAGACAAAATGCTGTCAAATCACACCCATGAAACCGATACAGTCATTAATATTAATGTGCTATGGAAAAATATATCTTAAAACATCGGATGGCAAAAAAACAACAACACAAACGAGGAGAGGAGTGTATGTGCTATATTCTGATGTTGTCAACTTTGTACTCGGTCTCCTTCCCCTCCTCTATCCTCTTCTGCTGCTGCTGTCTATCATTATCGTCAGAGTCAACATCATCTCCGACTTATAAACGTGGTTGACGCACAAACATTATGCGATTCTTCAGGCGCAACGCTTGAATTATTTTTGCTTTTGTTAAAAGCAAACATGAAGTAGAGGGAGAGAGAAAGATTTTGTAGGGGATGTGCGTATGCGTGTCTCTGTGTGTGAAATACAAACAAAACTCCTTGCTTATAGAAGATAAACAGCGAGTAAGACTTGAGGGGCGGGGGGAAAAGAGAAGGCAACGAAAAGAACACGCGACATATTTGCAAAACATTTGTCACATCCTGCAGTTGCCTGGCAAATGGAAAGGAAAAGACTTTCCACACACACACGCACACACACAAGCCCTTACATGTGTGTGTGTGAATCGTTTCACTTCGTTTTATTTAAATCTAAAATTGCTTTTGCTTCAGTAATTTGTTTCCTATGCAAATTTCTCCTCAACAAAATTCCGCAAAAAATAAAGAAATTACTTGCTGTTGTTAGCTCAGTTCTTCTTCTTCTTGTTCGTTGTTTTTGTTGTTGTTGTTATTGGAGCAGCTTAATCTGCGAGCTGAATAATGCAATTACAAATAGATGAGTCGAATTTGTTGTTCGATTGCCCAATAAAAAAATCCGAGGAGAGAGACACACACAGAGAGTGAAGACTGTGAAAATCCGAGCTAGTCATTTTGTTGCTGCCTCTTGACAGCTTCAACTTTGTTGCCAGGCTTCCCCCTCTCGACTCATCGTCAATGCCATCAAGTGGCACTCAACTTGTACTCGACTCACAAGCAAAAGCGGTGCGAAGTGCCTGCTCTAGCTCCAAGGCTGCCTTGGCATGTTGCAACAAATCGAAATAGAAATTGAAAAAAAAAATGAGGAAAAAAACACAGAAAATAAAATCAAATTTCAAGTGGCGCTTCGAAGGCGCTGCAAACAGGCGTGGCAGCAATAGCGGCAGCATCCAACTCAAGAGCTATTTGCATAATGCGGCTGCTGCATGAATAAACCATGTCTCGATGGCAATGCTTCAGCAACTGCCTGCTGCTCCATTCCCCCATTCCCCCCTCCCTACAACGCTTTTGTGTTGCACTAAGAAAACGTTTAAATCAAATCAGCAAAAGACAGCGAATTGAGAGATGGTGGCAGAGAAGAGAGAGAGAAGAGTGGGAGAGCAGAGCAGTTGAGCAATTGGGAAACACAGACGTCCCAGGTTATGACTAGACGGCGATAAAGCATCGCACACGCTTCATTGAGCACTTTTGGGGGAAAAATAAAACTGATTTCTCATCTTTCTGGGTTAAAGGAAGCACACAAAATTTGATGTAACGGCTGCTTTAAGGCATTTTTCGTTGGCGACTTCAACACGGGGGAAAAATGAGCAGAAAAAAACGTAAATTGTCGTCTGCTGTCGGCGCCCTCATAAGTATGCTATGAAATGTGCTTGGCAAACTTGTGGGCCCCTTTTGAATATCAAATGTCAATGACAGGCGGCTGTCCACGTAAAACTATTTTCCAGGCAACGTCGACGGCGACGTCCTGCGGTGGGAGGCAAAACTCATAAGCCAGACCAAATATGAAATAAATCACAGGGCGGGTTATTGACACGTGAGCAAATATTTGCGCCCACACACACAGACAGGCAGAGGGGGGGGTAAGTGGGGGGCCACGTTGACTAGTGGCAGCTTGTGAAATGTATTCCCTAACTTCCCCATTACCTTCTGCCTCCTGTCTCTGCCTTAGTTCCCTATTTGCCATTTTCCTCTATCATATTGTGGCATGCAAAGCAGCGAACGCGCAAAACTCTTAAGAACTTTTCTCGGGACCTGCGACCTGCGTCAACCGCACCCCGTTCCTTGACATCCAACGTCAACAGCAAAGTCCACTTAATCCAAATACTGTAAAAATTGTGAAACGACAGATGTGAGAGGGAAGGGAGAGGAAAGAGTCTGCTTCAGTGTTAGTTCAACCTTTGCCAACGATGACGCCGACGATGATGGCGCGGCAATGTCACAAATGCTGATGTGTGTGTGCGAGTGTGTGTGTGTGTTTGAATGTGTGTGTGTGTGCTCTGTCATCAATTTCGCCTTGAATTTGTTTACCCTTTCAGTCGCTTGTCATATGCGACGACTTTGACTTCATTTCTCGCAAGATGAGCAGAAACCCCCACGACTTAAAAGGGGAAGCCGTCTTTTGTTGTTGTTTAATGTACAGTGAACAATTTGAGGCACATGCGTGAGACACGCTGTGAGAAACTGTTTATCTCTGGCTAATTATGGGGCAAGTTGTGGAGAAGGTAAAAGATTACAAGACGAAGATCCCCAGGATTGTTGAAAGCAGCTGCTGGTCAAAGGTTGCGTCAAACAAGGGTGAACGTATGTGTAGGGATATATAGTTATGTATGTGTGTGTGTGTGTGACTATCCATCAATTCGGTGGCATATCATTGGCTCGAATTGCATAGCATTTGAACCGAGCTGCTGCTCCTTCTCTCACATGGCTTAAACTCGACGTGCCATTGGATTCAGTTCTGGTTACAGACTTAAGTGATTGCTGAAATCTATTTGCATAATTTCTACAGATTTTTCAATGGTTGTCTGCGAGTGCTGATGCTGATGCTGTGGCTGCAGCTGCATAATGCGCACCACAGGCAGCTGGAGTTTATGCCACCCGCTGCTGCCTCACCTGAGCTGAGCTGAGCACACATGATGTCGGGGAGTGAACATGCCAGTTAAGCGTCGACACTTTTTACATATTTCCTTCTATTTTCCATCTACATTTTTTTCTACTACTTTTTTACTTTTCTTGCTTCATTTTTACGATTTTGCATATGCGAATATTTTATGCAGATTTATGTCAACTTTTCTGCTACGTGTCCTGCATCCTTGGCAGGCAAACATTCTAGGCAGGCTGGCTGGCAGATAGACAGCTCTGGCAAACGAGGTCCACGTGCATTTATTGAATTAGTGTGTGAGCCAGTGTTGCCAAACTGCCAGTAAAGTGTTGTAAAATGTTGTAAATTTTCGGGGCAGCAGTTTGCCATGACAGCACCAGCAGGGACAGACAGATATTCTGTGAGGCAGCACAAACAACATGACTAACAAACGAATCAACGCACAGCCCAAACAACTTGTTTTGCCCTACTCAACAGGGGATACATGTGCCCCTCCCCTTTCTCCTCCCCAATCTCCTCTTCGCATCCTGCTTGTTACTGTCCTGTCGTCGGCTGTCGCTTGAGCCTGTTTCCTGTCGCGTTCCTGTTACTGAACCAACATCGCCTGCCTGTTACGACTCCTGGGAATGTTCTCTCACACCGCTGCCACTGCCGCTGCCGCTGTTGCTGCCCATTTCCCTCTTCTTTTCGTTTTTTCTTCTTTTTTTTTGTATAATGAAAAGAAAACTTATCTTCAACTTTATGATGATTTCAAAGCAACAACAAGCAGAGAACTAGAGAGAACTCTAGACAAGCAAAAGCCTGTTTTTATACCCGATATCCATTGTATAGAAGGGTATTATGGCTTTGTGGCTAGAGGAGATGTACGTAACAGGCAAAAGAATCATCTCCGAATCCCTAACAAAGGCGATATAGCCAAGTCCGCCTACCAGGCAAAAAAAAAAAAAACGGCTGCTGCATTCGAGACTTAGCTGCTTTGGCAATCTGGTATATTCTGTACACAATGGTTTATTTGGACTGAATAGTACATTGATATACCATATGGTATATTTAATTATTTTGTGGTATATTAATCTGTTATAATTTAAGAATATCGCACTGTTTTGCTTTTCGTGAAAATGTGCAGTGTACTGATATACCAAATGTCTCATTCGGTATATTTTTTTAAAAAATATCAGTATATTAATTTTGTATACTGTAAGAATAATACTGCCCTCTTTTCATATTATTAGAAATGGGTAGTATATTGATATACCAAATACAGTCACTGGTAGATTTAAAAAAATTTCAGTATATTAATTTGGTATATTCTAAGTATGTGGTATATTAATCTGGTAGAATTTATGTACTATGTCGCACTGTTTTGCTTTTCATGAAAATGTGGAGTATATTGATATTTCTAATTTTTTTCAGAATATTAATTTGGCATATTCTAAGAATAATACTGCACTGTTTTGCTATTATTGGAAATGGGTAGTTTATTGATAAACCAAATACAGCACTTGATATATTTCAATATATTTTCTGTGCATTAATTTAGTATATTCTAAGAATAATACCGCACAGTTTTCCTATATTTAAATATGGGTAGCGGGTGTCTCACAGTCGATCACTCTCGACTAGCCATTTCCTACTTGTTTTCCTTCTTCACTTGTCGCACACGTTTTTGTTCGTCTGTCTTCGTCTTCGTCTTGTGACTCGTATTTGTGTTTTCTGTGCGCGTTGCTTTTCCCATTTCCTTTGTGACTCGCCATCTCTTTCGCATGTTTGCCAAGAGTCAGCTGAAGCGCTCGTGAAGTAGGACAACACTTAATTTTGTGTAAGTACTCACTCAGCTCATTAAGCGAACGAGCTGCTTCCCAGCTGAGGGAAATTAAATTTCAACGAAAATGCCCAAAACGGAAAAGAAGCCGAAGCAGAAGAAGTTTCGCAAAAGTAATTCTTACTTGATGTGTGCCTTTTTTTTTGTGTGCTTTTCTTCTATGTGTTATGTGTGAATCCAAATGCGAATCCGTTTAGTTGGTCCAAGTGGAGCCATCAATCAGTAGCAGCAGCAGCAACAGCTAAGGGAAATGTTTCAGATATGGAATCTAGCAAAGAGTCTGTGTTGCTGCCTAAATGCACGCAACGCACGCACTTGCCACACTTCAGTGTCTGTGCCCCCTTGGGGCAAGAACTCGAGCCATAACTCAGCTTGTCGCCTGCGGTTTGAGAGAAAGAGAGAGAGAGAGAGAGAGCAGCCAACTGCAGTTATTCGGCGAGGGAAGAGGCTTGAATTATGGCAACCAAATGGTGACTTCAAACAAATCCCCTTAAGCTGAGCCTTTTTGTCAACACATGAGATGTGTGTGTGGCATTTCTTCTTTTTGGTCAGTCCGTCGCAAGTTGTAAGTTGTAAGTTGCAAGTTGCAAAAACTTGCAATCCAAAGGCAAATGTAAATCTCAGTTCAACTCTCGACCTTCTTTGGCTGCTGCTGCTGAAAACTTTTCCGTACATTTCCATGCAATAATCCCCTATGAATCTTTTAGTAATCTCTGGGGGGATTTCCCTCTTTTTTTTTGTTGTTGTAACAATAACTGTTGTAAGCTGTAAACTGTTGCCAAAAGCTAAATCCGTCAGGGATTGTGCAAACTTTAATGCCTTTTAGCGATTTTCAACACTGTTAGTTGTCTTCTCCTCCCGCTCTCTGGCAAAAGAAAAACACTTTAAATAATTACAATGCACAAATACAACTAGAAATGCGGAAAAAAAAGAGCACACCACAATATGGCAAATATGTAAATATGAAAACTACACACACACACGCGTTGCACTTAAATTAGAAGCAACGAAAGGCAAAAAAAAAAGAAAATGGCGGAAAAATAAATTTCAGTGCAAAAGGTCCAGGAAAGCGGCGCACGATCCAGAGAGCAGCCAAGACAATAATATCTATGTCAGAGCTGCCAGCAGCAGCAGGAGTAGAAAGAGGAACAACCACAATAACCGCAACAACAATGCCTGCCACGCCTACTCGACTGGCCGCCCACATTTTGTGGGCAAGCAGCCAGGTAAAACGCCAACGCCAACAGCAAACAACACAAAACTGGAAAACTTTAATCTCTGTGTAATATTTTTCATAAACTCACTGAGAGAGAAGAAGGAGGTAAAGGGGGCGTGTCACAGTGCTGGCCACATATTTAATGCTAAAAGTTGTTGAAGTGGCAAGGGAGAGAGAGAGAGAGAGAGAGAGAGAGAGAGAGAGAGAGTGGAGAAACAGCAGCAACTGGAGCATGTGAAGCACATCCGAGTGGGCTACAGACGACGACGGCGACGACGGCGGCGGATTTTAAGAGCCAAAAGAGGTCAGTTTGTGGCTGCGTTTTAACAATGGTTAAAGAGATGCCTCCAACGGACAATGAACAGTCTGAAGAGAGCGGGGGAAGCAGGCTGTAAATGTTGGCAGTGCGTTGCCAATTAAACGCGAGGATTAGGCAAATCGATGCAGCGTGCAACCAATTGCAATTGGCAGCTGAACAGTCGATGGGGGTTTGGGGCGTGGCTTAAAGACAATGTGACTTAATGCAGCGAACAGCAGGGATTCTGGATGCTGCCTTTTGTCTGTCTGTCTCTCTGCTTGGCATCTTCAGCATGTGTGAAAAAGGGGGCGACAACACGCCCAAGCACACACACAGTGAGAAGCAGACGGAGTCGGAGACGCAGACACAGAGCTGAGGACAAGACAATGGCGTGCTCGGTTCGCAGCTTCAGGCAGCTCCTGGGATAACTTTGTGGTGTGCCAAAGTGACGGCGTTGCATGAAAAATGGCACTTGATAAGGCAGCAGCAGCAGCGGCAGCGGAGAAATGGGAAATGGGAAACTGGCTGGAGTCATCCTGTCAAGCAGGAAGTGTGAAGCTGGAGCAGCAGCAGCAGCAAGTCGCGTCTCGTGTGCAGCGCGCTGGATAAGCAACTGTGATGATGAGTTTTGGGCTTGTACCCCGCGGCCTGCCATTTGTCTACGGAGCCAACTCCTTCCTTCCAACCTGCTCCCTGCTTCCCTACCTCTTTTTTTACCCATTGCTGCAACGTTTTCCCGCTGAGTAAATAGTAAAAGGCGCGTGTCGAGGGTTTTGTGCGGGAATCCCTCTCTCTCTCTCTCTCTTGGCTGTGGCTTATGAATGTAAGTAAGTGGCTCTTGGTTAGTTCGTTTGCGCTCAAGTTGCCTGTTCCCATTCCCCAATCCCAAAGCTGTTGCTGTTGCCACTTCCGCATCAGGATGGACCTCGAGTTCCCAGCTGCGATGGAGATAGCTGCATTTTGTCCACTGGCGTCCTAATTTGGCCACGTTTCGCTCCCAATTGGCACAACGGCGGGCTAAACAAACAAACAGCTGTCACAAGACGAGCTGTGACAACAGCAACGAACGGTGGAAGGAGTTGGGGCGGGGAATAAGCAGGAAAAACGGTGATTGCGGTCATTACGGGAGTTGAATGCAATTCTGTTTATACTACACAAAAGTGGCGTCAACTGCGAGTTGCGAGTTGTGAGCACAAAGAAGCCACAAATAGTTGTGCGAATACGAATACGAATGCGAATGCGAAGCAGATGACTGCAATTACCGTATAATAAACTTGTTATGGCTTGTACAGGTAAACAGCGACAGCAGCGATAAATAAAGCCAGATGCGGATGCATAAACTGACGTATATAAATGGCGATATTGCGGTCTGTAGAGTTGCACTTTTAATGGAATAAATTAAGGTAGATAAACAACAAATGCAGTAAATACTTTGACATAAACAGAGAAATAAATGAAATTCAGAAACAAATGCATTAAATCCTTTATCTGAAAGTGAGATGCATTTATGAAAGAATAAATGAAGAAAGATATTCGGAGAGAAATGCTTAAAGCTTATATTGGGTTACAATTGCAAAAAAAAAAAAAAAAAAATTGTAGATATTTATATTCAAATTCATAAATTTGTATACAGAAAATTCATTGCTGAGTTATGGTTTCATATGAATAATGAAATAAAGGCAAAAATATACAGCATTGGATTATAATAAGAAAGTGTTCCTAGGAATAAAGAAATAAATGTAGGAACAATTACTCAAATATACGGAAAATCTAATAGTGAGTTGCATAAAAATAAATAAAGATATATATTGAGAATACTAAATAAATACTGAATGTATGCTAAATAAATCTAAAAGAATACCGAATAAAAACCAATTGAATAGCAAATAAATACCTAATAAATACTAAGTGATTGTTTAATAAATACTAAATGAATACTAAAAAAATACCAAATACATAAACGGCAACTAAATAAATATTAAATAAATACTTATCGAATACTAAATCAATACTAAATGAACTGATTACTAAATAAATACTAAATTAATACTAAACGAATATTGAATAACTATTACATCACTTCGAGATAATACTAAACAAATACTAAATGAAAACTATATGAAAACTAAATATATACTAAATAAATACTAAATGCAAACTAAAATGTGGATAGGAAGTAATATTCATTGACATGTTACTTAATTATAAGTAAATAAAAAGTGTAATAAGCAAATGTGATAATCTTCAAAGATAAATCCAGATATGCACATGAATGTCTAATGATGCCCTTAAAGATATAATTACTTTGAGAAATATACCGAAATAAATGCAGTCGGAATACATACATCAATATGCAATGGTGTAAATTGAACGCAGTTAACAAAGATGCTCGGATAAATTCAGATATAACTTGATGCACACATTTGGATTGCAAATTTATTTAGCTATAAATTTGCTCAGGCGAGTTATGGACTTATAAATGCAGATAGAAATTTGTATCTTGGAAGCTGAATGTACGCATTAAAGTGAAATGAAATTAATTATCCTTTAGCATACAAGCTTCTGCTGCAATCTTGTGAACCAATTTTGTGCCTTAATTTGTAATTTCCAATTTGATTTTCGTCTGCTATTCCCTCTCTTGCTGTTGCTGTTGGTGGCTTTAAAATCGAGAAAGCCAGCAGCTGACGTTCTTATGGGCATTTAACATGCTTGCACGAAAATTGAACACGCTTGCGGTGTCCTAATGAGTATCCTGATGTTCGTGCTGGGATAGAAGACACTTGCCTTTGCTCTACGCTGCCAAAATGTCAATTCAATTTGGGAAAGTTTTAAGGTCATGGCGTGTGCACGAAAAGGGAACGAGTTCTCCCCTCCTCTCTCTCTCTCTCCTGTCTCTTCCTCTTTGTGATGTCTCAATCAAAACGAGCAGCTGGCTTGGTGATGATTATGATCCTGCATGCTGGTGGCTTCTGTTGGCGTGACTGCATTGCCAATCATCGTAAATCAGCGTTAAATTAGCTCATCGATGACACAAGAGAATGCAGCACACTTTTCACTATTGGCCAGACTCGTTTCGTACCCCGTTCCCCTTTCCCCTTCCCCTCTTTGCCATTCTCTCCTCGATGGTCGTTTGCTTGTCTCGTTTTTGCTTGCTGTGCACGTTGCAAATTAACTTAATGTTGAATACTTGGACGAGAGGTGGAAAGTAGAGTTTGTGCTTGCTTTGCTTCCTGTCAGTAGCCGACAAAAGTGTCCTTAAGTGTTGCTAATGCTGCTGCGCAGGAACTTGCTTACGAGACACAAACCAACACACACACACACATAGAGATAGAGAGATGCACTCCACTCATACACACTATATACTAATGGGCTTGGCATTGCACTTTTGCTGCCACTTGGCAACTTTTTAATAGAATGAAAATGCTCCTATCTTTAAATGGCGTCGCCGCTGCCCTTTCCCTTGATACCAGGCAGCAACTTGAAGTTCAACTTGAAACTGCAACAGAGCAGGAGGGAGAAGAAGAAGAAGAGGAGAGGGGAGGCGGCTCATCTAGAAGATGCGTAGATAAGTTGCCACATGGCCAAATTGCAAAACATCAACAAGCTATTGAAGTCAAGTGCTAAGTGCTCCTCACTGCCTCTCTCTCTCTCTCTCTTTTTCTCTCTCGCACTTCCCTTTTGCGCTCTCCAAAGCGGATATTATAAATTTGCAATTTCGTATCCTTGGCACCAGAAATTTGCTTGGAGTTATTTTCGCAAGCGTCTCTAATGAGTTTTCCCCTGCTGGCAGGCGCTTGAAATGAAAATATGTTTGCCTTGTGGCAAGCATCAGCAGCAGCCACTTGAGTCCTGCATCCTTCAAACACAAACACAAGCACAGACAGACACACACACTCAGACACTCGTGATGCACCACAATGCAATTCGATGCGTTCGCAAGGCTTTTGCCATTTCAAGTGCTGTGCGCACAGCACTTTGCCACGCCTTCATTTCATTTTTCGTTTCGTCCTGACGCCTGTTTTTATCCAACTCTTCGAGTGGATTTTTGTTTTTCTGCCGCTGCTGCTGCTTTTCGCCTTTTGTTTTCCAAATGCCGCTAACAGCTCACTCGCTGCATATGGCGGCCACCTCACCAAGATTCCTTCGCTCTATTCCCCCGCCTCCTCTCTTTTCTCTATCGCACTCGCAAGGTGCTAAGGCATGCCTTAAAGCTGGCAAAAGAAAAAAACTGCACGCCAGTTTGCTGCTCCACTTTCTTTTTTCTGCTTTTTTTGTTTTTTTGTGTTCGTTCTGCATATGCTGATTGCGTTTTTTTCCATTTTTCATTTCTCATTTTCTTTGTAGTTGTCGCACTCATGTTTTAACATCAATTTTTTGTGTGTGTGTAGCGCGTGGTTCAAAGCTATTCATGAGACTCTTACGAATGATAATGGTTTCGCAAATATTTTGCCACTACTAAAAACGAAAGCACAAGTCTCAGAGCATTCAAACAAGCAAAAAAAACTAACTGAACATTAGGATTTTGCTTAAGTCGTTTGACTGGAAAAGGCAGCTATCGATAGCATTCGAAATCTATAAGAAAAAATTACAGCTTAATATAGTGATAAATGTGCTGCATAATTTAAAGAATTGTAAAATAAGTTAGGGATGGATGATCTACCTAGTTGTCATTAAAAGAAGCTGAGTTGAGAAAGATTATAGCTTAAAATAATGATTTATGTTGAATATGATTGACATTAAAGGTCCTTAATATAATAGTCTTTAAACTAAGAATCTCTAAAGCGGCTTTGTTTAAATCGTTTGGATGGAAGAGCTAGCTATCGATAGCATTCGAAATGTAAAAGAAAAAATTACAGTTTAAGGTAGTGATAAATGTGCTCCATAATTTAAAGAATTGTAAAATAAGTTAGGGATGGATGATCTACCTAGTTGTCATTAGAAGAAACTGAGCTGACAATTTTGTTTTTATATATTTTTGGGAGAAAACTTTTGCTACGTTTTAAATTCTTTAATTCAAAAGATTATAGCTTAAAATAATGATGTATGTGGAATAATTGACATTAAAGGTCCTTACTATAATATTCTTGAAACTAAGAATCTCTAAAGCGACTTTGTTCAAATCGTTTGAGCATCGACAGCATTCTAAATACATTAGACGCATTCAATTGATTTTAGTTTCAGATAGCGATAAATGTGCTTCATAATTGACATTAAAAGAAGAACAATCAGAGTTAAGAAAGCGCTTCTTCTACTTTCCAAATTCTCGAATTCAAAAGATTATAATTTAAAAGAATGATGGATATTAAATAAAGTTGCCATTAAGAGAAGCTCACTCAAGCTGAGCTAAGAATTTTGTTCTTATATAGTTTTGTAACAGATTTCTATTTTTTTTTACTTGAATTCATAAATTTTAATATTCATTAAGACAGTTCGACATCGACTTTAAAATTCTGTGAGCTGTGAGTAGCGATTTACTATTAGAGATTTACATAAATAAAAGAGTTTAATTTATAGACCACATGATATCAATTTAAATAAGGTAGTTTTTTCGAAAGTTCAATAACGTATAAAGTTTTTTTATATTTATGTAAATGCTTGTTTGATTGAAATTCGATGAGGTAGATAGCTTTTAAAATGAATCTGTTTTCATAACGAACTCGTTCTATTGATATATAAAGTTTGTTTAAGAAAAAAAGTAAATGAATATTATGATTTTTTTTATAAAGAACACGTTGCAAAATACGAAATCCGCTTAAATTGCAATGCAGTAAAAAATGTGCAAAAATCTCCTAACCTTTTCACCTTTAATTACTTGCAAAATTGCAAAACAAATAGAGAGAAAGAAATGCAGCTGAAATTAATCCCCTTTTATTTTGTGGAGCCAACACATATTGGAAACGAAGGCAAACAAAATGGTGAAAATGGTGAAACATATGAAGCACGTGCAAAATTGCATTGGGGAAATGTTATGACGCATATTTCATGCAGATCTGATATCAGGGATTACTAAATATACACACACACATATACACATATATGAAGTATACGCAGTGCTGACAAATTGTGTGAAATTAAATCATGGCACAGTTTCAGCAGATGCCGCAACATCGAATGGGGGGAAGGAGGAGAAAAGAAGAGAAGAGAGGGGAAGGTTGAGGAATTACTGTAAAATGTAAAATGTCAGCTTGGCAAAAATGTCAACGCAACATGCAACAAACAGGCACCGCAACAACATGCAACTGGTAGATAGGCAAAAGCCATAGAGGGGCTGGTAGTTGTTACACGATGGGCGTGGCAGTTGACACAGATTTAACACACACACACACACGTAGAGAGAGAAACTCGCTTTGCATGCTGCGACACACGCAAAATTGTGGCCATAAAATAAGCGCTGCATACTTTCGAGCATGCATTGAAAATAGGCAATAGCAAGAGGTGTGTGTGTGTATGTGTGTTTGTTATTGTGTGCGTTTCAAGAGTCTGTTTAGATATGAGTAGTAGTGGAAAAGTGCAACCGATTTGGCCTGAATCGATTTTCGATTGGCCATTATGCTGCACACACACACATACGCACACACAACACACATAGCTTGCAAAGCATTGCATATTTTCGAGGGCTGTTCTCCTATTGTGTGCTAAGCAGCTGACCCAAATCGCTAAGAGCGACTGCCGAGTGCTTGCTCCAACTGGAGTTGGACCGGCTTAACAGATATGCGAAATGCAGCCGCCGTTTAACTCCTGTGTATGTGTGTGTGTCTGTGTGTTTGTGTGTGTGCTTCGCTCATTAAAAAACCGTGAGCAAACACAGCCTGAAATGCGACTTTTACCCTGGCAGCAGAAGCAGCAGCAGCAGCATCTGTTGCCACTCGAGGCGTGTGCAAAAGTTGAATTTTAATTTGAATGTGACCAACTTTATGACTCCGAAATGAGTTCAGCCAACCAGATGGAGGAGAACTCCAACGCACTCTCCACTCTGCACTCTGCACTTAAGCACCTCCTCATGCTTTTATATCATTTTTGCAAGCGATTTAAAAATGTAATTTTTACAGATTTCTCTCTTTTTTTCGCTTTTGTATTTAATTTATAGAATTTCCGCTATTCGATTTTAACTTACTGCAAGCCAAATAGAGTTTTTTCATCGTTGTTGTTGCTGTTGCGGTTGTAAGTGTAGTCATAAATAAAAAGTAAATTGCGTGTGGCTATAAAATGGAAAAGCAACAACAAAAAGTACTGCAACAAACACGAGTAAGAAAGCTAGAGTCGAGTGTGCTCGACTGTGAGATACCTGAATCCCAATTTTGAATCGAAGGAACACAGTGCGGTATTATTTTAAAAATATACCAAACTAATATACCACAAATACTAAATATGTACCAAAGGCTATATTTGGTATATTGCCTGTGAGATACCCGCAATCCACTTTTAATGAATGCAAAAAATTGCGGTTTTATTCTAAAAATATACCAAATTAATATACCAAAAATACTAACAATACACAAAACTATGTATTTGGTATATCGACTGTGAGATAATCGCTGAGCATTCTTTATGAAAGCAAAACAGTGCGGTATTATCTTAAAATATACCAAATAATATACCTCAAAAATACTAAAATATGCCAAAAGCTATATTTAATTTATTGACTATCCATTTTGAATAAAATAAACAGTGCGGTATAATCTTAAAATATACCAAGTAATACTAAAATATACCAAAGGCTATATTAAGTGTATTGATATAGTACAATGTACTAAGTACATTCAAAATATATTCTTATTCGATTTTTGTCGATTTGCGGGGACAGAAGTGGTCAAATATTTGAAATTAAATTGAACTGTGTAAAATCATATCAAATATAGTTTCTGAGATCTAGGCATACGGACGGACGGACAGACAGACAGAAAGACGAACATGGCTATATCGTCTTGGCTGTTCACTCTGGTCAAGAATTGTATACTTTATAGGTTCAGCGATGCCACAAAGTTAGAATACCCTTCTGCCTTATGGGTAGCGGGTATAAAAAATATAAAGAAGCGCACAAATAATATATAAATGAAACGCACAGCGAACGGAACAAAACTTGTTTATTTGTTGTTGCACAGCTGTGCAAAGGACTACAGGATATAAAGTCGTAACTAAAAGAAACTCGCAAGGCAAATACGATTGTACGAGCTGAAAATAAAGCGAAAGGAACAAAGGCAGCTGCTTGCCTGATTATTACAAACTTATTACAAACGTGCCAGCGAAAGGGAAGCAAAGCAAAAGCAAGAGAAATGAATGTAAAGGGAACGCAATCATACACACATATACTATATATATATACAATCTTGATATATATATATATGTATAAGTATAAGCATAAAAGTGTATGGCAGGGATAAGAATTCATGTGTGTTGTTGCCCATTAAGAGCGTCCCATTGTTGCAAATACAATCGAAATGAAATCCTCACGTTCTGCCAAGTACAAGTAAAAATGAGCACACACACAAAACACACACACAGAGCGTAAGAAAGGACACAAGCGAGGAACACAGGACTCGCATTTGCCTACGCTTGTCATATTTCATACACAACGCAAACAGAACACAACAATTAAATTGAATGTGCGATGTGAACGTGGGCTGACAGCCAAGGACTCGTTGATTTAAGCACAATAATAATTCCAAGACATTTGTATAAATTTGCAATTGCATTTTATTGAGCAGCCAGCAAAACATTCAATTTACATAAGCATTCCAGTCTCGCTGTCTGTCTTTAACTGCCAGACATACATTACTCATACGCCTGGTGTGCAAAGACGTTTTATTACTTGACGATTAGAAGCAGCAGCAGCAGCAGCAGCCAACTTCAAAGCAAATAGTTATCCTCTTTCATTTCGTTTATTTTCACTTTCTTGCATTACTTGTGTATTTTAATTGAATGCTCGAAAAGAATGTCACAAAAAGTGTGTTTATGTTTTTGTTTTAAACGAAATTGCTTTTAATTAAAATTGGAATTTCAATTTGAAGTTTTTTTGTGTCACCTTTCCAAGTTAAGAGCATTAAAGTTTGTTTGTTTCTTTCACTTTCATTGCTCTGCACAAAAAATAATTGCCAGCTTTAAACAGCTAAAAACACAACAACGAGAGGGAAAAAACAAGAGAAAACTGTTGACAACAATTTCATTGACACAATTTCCTCTACGCTCTGTGCTGTGCTTTTGCTCTCGCTCTTTCTTTCTCTCTCTCTCGGTACTTTTACTATACAAAGACGAAAAATGTCAGTGACAAAATCGATGCCCTGAAAAGGCAACGAAATAAAACAAAACATTCGCAAAAGCAAAGTCGCAGTAAATCGCACAAAATGTGCACACACACATTCCATTCCATTCCACACACACACACTCATCTCCGCAATTTCTATTCCCTCTCCGAGTCTCTCTCCGGTGTTCCCTAACGGCAGTTGTACGTGTCATTTGGCTGCAGTTTTATTTGGCCAAGCATAATGCGAGTTTATGTTTATGGCCGCGTCGCAGCTTCAGACCTGAAAAACTGGGGCTGATCTTGCACTCGATGAAGCAGAAAACATGCGAAATGAAAACATGACGCGAGATGAGAGATTTTAATACTCTGCGCGAAGCTGTCGAAAATTGTTAAATAATAAGCCGACTTTAAGGCAGCTTTATAGCTCACATTTCAGTACGATAATTTATGAGGTAAGTCAGGGAATGCATGTGAGTGAAAGAGTGCACTGTAAAAAAAGATCAAGTTCTATAAACAAGAACATTCTATTCAATAAAGAAAGCTAGATCACTTTCAAAACGAATTATTAAAACTAAAAACATTAGTCTGAAAAATATTAAATTTTCAAAATAAGATTAAAAATATTAGACGTAGGTTACAAAACTTTGAATTTCATTAAAATTCCCATAAAGTTTTTATTTATCTTTGAGTGTCTTCATAGCTCAATTAGTTAAGCTGTCGCGCATTGCTGTTTAAGAGAGTCGAACTTGGGTGCAAAGGCTGAGCAAATCGATGATAAATATTTCGTTGATAGAGTTTTCAACAGTTTACAACTAAATGAACTAACTAAATACCATAATAAAATAGTAAAAAGAAAACATCAATAAAATAAAATATGTTTTTGTTTTTTTATTATAATATTGTTTGGTCATTTTAATTTCATATATTCCTCTTTTAATACGAACGCGTCTCTTATATCAAATGTTATTGAAATCTAAGTACTAAGTACTAAGAACAATTTCTTGATGTTAGAACTTTCTTTTTGCAGTGTATAAAATGAAGTCGGTGCTGTGGCTGCTGACCCTAATCCCTGAGGACGTCGTGACGTCGCAGTGACTTTCAGCACGTTGCGAAATTCTTAAAAATAGATTTCGACTTGGCCAGAAACAGTTGGGCACGTCCTGCCTCTTGGCTGTTGGCTCTGAGCTGAGCTGTAATGCTATTTACAAGTGGCAGAGCGAGAGAGAACTGAGGGAGAGAGAAGTGAGACGTAGCTAGTTGGCTTGGCCAGACAGATGGGCGACATTTTTTGGGAGAATAAAAATGGAAAGTTTGCATAAAAAGTAAACAGGAAGCAAAACAGCAGGAAGGTAGCTTCACAACGGAAAGCAAAAGCAAAAGCAAACGCCAATGCAGCAGCAGCAGCAGCAGCGGCAGTTGCAACTGCAACAAAAGAGGAAAAGCAGCTGCTGCCAGTTGAAGAAGCTGCTAAATCAGGTCAGGGATTTGGTGGAAGCAGTTTCGCTTGTTTCTATACTTTTGAATTGCATTATACTCGACTGTTGTTGTTGTTGTTGTTGTGGCTGCTACTTTGTGTCATTTTGTTGCCTACTTTGTTGTTGTTATTGGTGGAAAGTGAAATTGCGTATACGCCACGTGGCTTTCAATGCAATTTGTGCGAGTCGAGCATTAATTTAATTACACAGTTGTGCAAAATTTAGTATGGCAAATGAAATGCTGCACGGCTTTAGCTGGCTTTATCAAAGAAAGAGAGAAATGGAGACAGAGAGAGAGAGAGAGAGAGAAAGCGAGCTGGCTTTGTGTGTCACTGGAGCAGTGTATAAGCAGAAAAAGAGAGACAGTCAAGTCGTTGGGCAAAAGAAGAGCCAACTTTGGCCGACAACCGCAAGCTGCATTTTTAATTGCGCACACGTGCGAGTAGGCGTCAGTGGGCGTGGCACACACTACAGTGCCCAGAGGCTGTGAATGGCAAGGCGAAGCAAGGCAGTTGGCAGTTGGCAGTTTGGCGGCTGCTGCTCTACTTGAACTCATTTAGCGTGGAAATTATGGTACGCTCAAGTGGATTTTGACAGGTTCGTTCTTATAGCACACACACACACACATCCTTGAATCCTTTGAAAGTTTTGTGCACGTTTTGTGGCTTCTTCATGCCTGCAGCTGTTGCCAACTCACAACAAATTGGGGCCACTTAAAGACATCGCCCAGGAGAAGAACTAGGACTACTACTGAGGACTACGAGTCACTTGTCTAATTGATATGCAATAAACATTGAACGGCAGACAGGCGTATCACTCGAGAAAAGCCTAGCTTGCATATTGCTCTTGCCCCAAACTGACAACTCGAGCAATCACTATAGACAGACAAACACACACACACAGAAAGTCCTGGCCAGCAGGCATTTTGCCTTCAACTTGCAACATTTCAGCTTTTTGTTTTGTGCTTGACTTGGCCTGTGAAATGTGGGGTAAGCTTTTGCTACTCGCCTGTCAAGTATTTAAGTTTAATGCGCTTAGTTTGCATTGTTGTTGCTTCCATTGTTTTGCTGTCTAAAATGCTCAGTGGCATTTAACAGAATAGAGTTACAATGATTTCTCTGGTAAACTTTAGATACAAAAAGTGCTTTGCAGCCAATTAAGTTGCTGCCTCTTCACTACGTTGCGTATACGCAATATTGTGTTTAATTTAATTGCATTAACTTTTAATTGAGCAACTCTTGAGCTGGCACTTAAAAAGATATCCAAATATATAATAATTCACTTACTCATTTTGCCATGCAGAAAGCGTCTCAAATTTGTTGTTTGCTGTTGCTTTTGGATGTTTTTGTGTCGAGTTGAGTTACTTCTTGTGTAAACTATCACGTATACGCCTAGTAGCACATTTTATTACCAACACTTGCGATTGTATCTCGAGGCTCGCTTCAATGAAAATGGAATTTTACACACTTTTGTTGTTGTTATCGATACACAAAACGCATTATCAACAGATACAGCTGACAGCAAACTGGCATTGATACCGCAATTATGTTTGTATTTCTGCGAAATTTGTCATTGCCATTTAAATATGCACATTTAATTTATTTGGCCAAATCGCCAACGAACAAAATGTATAAATTTATATAAGTATGTATAACCCACAACCATTAAACGCCCACAAAATTCAATTTGTGTTGAGCGAAATGCGAATTTACGCAGTTTTATATAAACTGTGTGTTTTTGGAGGGATATCGCGCTGTGTTTTGTTAATGCAAATTATGCAAATTATTTGTGTTCTGTCGTAGCTGGATTTCAATTGCACAAACTGAAGTGCTTGATGAGGCAATTTCACAATATACAAAAAAAAAACTGAAGAGGGAAGTCTGAAAAATTGTGGATAAAATATTTTGTGCATTTGCATAATTAACTTTGTTGTTTATGCCGATTCAGTCTAATGGTCAAACAATATACAACAGTTTATTTTGCACACTGTCACGGCTGGGTAAATTTTTAAATAATTAAACGATATCTAAGCTGCTAACTTAAGGAAGGAAATGGAAATAAATGGACTGTGAGATACTGGTTTAGAATAGAAGCAAAACGGTGCGGTATTATTATTAAAATATATTAATAATATACCACATAAGTACTAAACTATACCAAAGGTTGGTATATTGATAACTACCTTTGAAATATATTATGTCATTCTTAAAATTCATCGAATAATATACCGCTAAAGTATACCAACGGATATTTTTGGTATATCGATGAAGTACTAAATTTGAAATATACCATAGAGGTCAAAATATACCAGATTCTCAGCCAGTAGAGGTAATTTTCAATACAAAAGTGTATCATAAATAAGTTCTATAATTTTTATCCGATTACAATCAAGTTATCAGAATAACAATCAAGTTATTATTGTCTTGTTATTCGATTTTTATCGATTTGAAGGGGCAGGAGTGGGTGTGGTAAGAATTTTAAACCAAATTGATCTGAATGAAAACATAACAAGTGCTTTCGAAAATTATATTTCTATCTCTTATAGTCTTTGAGATCTTAGTGTTCATATAGACGGACAGACAGACCGACGGACATGGCTATATCGTCTCGGTATATATTTATTGTCAGCACAAAATTTTATTACCCTTCTAACTTGTGGGTATCGGGTATGAAAAGGTCAAACCAAAAACTTTGGAATTTTAAATGAAATAAAAGATTAAAAAAGCTTTAAACGGATTAAACAGTATCTCTACCTCTATATCTATCTCTATATCTTTTCCGCTTTTTATGCAACTCATGCAACAGACAATTTATATTAACATATTTAATGCTCTCATAAATGTTTCAAATAATTAATCGATATCTAAGCCCTCAACCTAAAGAAGAAAATGGAAAAAAGGTCGCTTTAGGAATTTAAATAGCAGTCTATAAAAATTAGAGAAGGGGAAAATGGATATCAAAAAGGTCACTTTAGGAATTTAAATAAAATAGTGTAGAAACTTTAATGCGATTAAATAGTATCTCATCGTCGTTATCTATCTATCCATCTCATATTCAGTTGATGCCGCTTTGCCTTTTCACGTTCTTTATGCAATTCATGCAACAAACAATTTATATTAACATATTTTATCCTCTCATCAGTTTTTTCGGAAAAAGTTTTCATTAATTCCTTTGGCCTTTTCGCTTCGCCAGAATGTTGATTAAATTTTTATGATCATCATTTATTAATTAACATTCAAATTTATGCGCAAGTTTTGCACTATACAAAAAACTTACATAAAATGGATTTTTAATGGGCGAAGCATGCAAAATAAAATGTAAGTTCGGTTCAATGGTTTGCTATTGAATGAATAAATGAATAAATATACGCATAAATTAAATCGTATCTGTGTTCTTTTCTCTCGATTTTGCATTGTTTATTATTTATTTTCAATGAACAAATTGGCAAAAGGTTTGAGCCCCTGGATATTATATAAATGGCCAAGGAATTTATGAGTTAACTATTTGCTACATTTAAAATAATTAAAATGCCATATAAGAAATAATAAAGCAACCCTTTGATAGGGTCTCTCTTCTTTTTTGTGTGTGCAAAAAGCAGAACGAAAAGTTGAGGGGAAAGGGAGGGAAAGAAGGTTTCAGTCGGAACTTTGACCAACCGCAAATATTGCGAAACAAAAGCAGAGAACCGGAGAACGAACGAAAAAGGCAGCTTTCTCAAAATTTTAGGCGCTAAGCAAGATTTATGAGCCCCTAAAGAGCCAAAAAAGAGGGAGACAAGGGAGGCAGGAGGCAAGAGGCTGGGCATTGGCATTGGGGGTCGGTTTGTAGCATTTGGCAAGGCCTTTTCGGCCATTATTTGTTTTAACTGTGCGCATTTCACAGTCTGCGGCCTACACATTTCAATAATTTAAAGTATTTGCGACCATTTGAGAGTATTTGAGGCAATTTGGTTAATGGTCTGTGCCTCTTTCCACCAAAGGGTTTTCCTCGAACCCAGAACAGAAAGAGGAAGAAACACCGAATCGCAGAGTCAAATAAATAACGCACATAAAGTTTTTAAAGACAGCGCCCAGATAAAATACCCGAGCGAGAGAGCAACACAATGAACTTAAAGCTGTTTGCACATGTGACGCGGCTCGGGCGTTGCACATCACAGCAGAGCAGAGACAAGGCACGTGTGTGTGTGTGTGTGTGTGTGTGTGTGTGTGTGTGTGTGTGTGTGTGTGTGTGTGTGTGTGTGTGTGTGTGTGTGTGTGTGTGTGTGTGTGTGTGTGTGTGTGTGTGTGTGTGTGTGTGTGTGTGTGTGTGTGTGTGTAAAGCAGTTCAAGGACTCAATGCTGCGTTGCGCTCTGTACTCTGTACTCTGTGCACAACCCAATTACGCAAAATGTTCTGTAGAGAAACCGAACTGAACCGAAAAAGTGAAAAAAAATGTATGAGGAAGGCGATTGCGTCGCAAGCCGCAAGAGCTGCAAGCAAAAAAGCTGCCAAGCCAACGTAACATGCAACCTTTAACCCGTTGCAAAGTAAAGGCAAAGCAAGCCAAAGCCGACCTAGAAAACTGGCAACTGAACTGAACTCAGCTGAACTGAACTGAACTAAAGAGAACTGAGAGCTGAGGCGAGTTAACCACACACACACACTCACACAAACAAACACACACAACGACTCGACATATGTGTTGAGTTGTTTTCAAAGTTGGCGTGCCGTAAGTTCTTGTTTATGCTAAAGCAAAAAGATAAACAGAGCCAAGTGCCAATGCCAAAGGGGGCAAAAAAAAGCAGCGCAATCTCTCACCAACTCTTCTTGACTGACTGCCTAAACTGACTGACAGACAGCCAGAGTCAACGTTGTCTAGCACACATTTTATGCATAACAACATTCAAGGACATCAAGCGAGAGTTTTGTGTGTGCGAGCGCCTCTGCCTCTGCCTGCAATGTAAGTCACGAGTTTTTGTCTCGTTGCGCCTGCAGGTTATGCAACACTTTTTTTTTATTTGGACGCCACACCACATTATTCATCATATTCTCTGTGCTTATTGTTATCGTTGTTGTTGCTAATTGTGTCGCTGCTAATTTGTGTAGCTAATTTGTTAAATTTGACACTCTCACACACACACACTCAAGCACATCTGTATACGTATACGAATTAATGACGTCAAAAAAAGCGTTGAGCTCGTTTCTCGCTCGCTTTCTCTCTCTCGCTTTCACTCGCTTCGTTATGTTTGTGCGTGTGCGTTCGAGCAGCTGTGCGCTGTATCTGTATCTGTGTGTGAGTGTGTATGCTGTAACTGTATGTGTGTGTGTATGTTTTCACTTTCGCTTTTCATTGATTTTTAAGCAGCGCGCGCGAGCTCACAAAAGTATGCAACACTTTTTGTCACTTCTCGGATTTTCATTTGGCGATTTCCGTTTGCGTTTGCAATTATCACACTTTTGAACGCACTTTGATTACGTTACGTTTTAGACACACTCTTTGGCACTTACACTTTGATTGCGGCGCGCATGAAATACTTTCGTCTTCGCTTCGAACACAAGCTCTGTTGTGTTGTGTGTGGCAGCAAACGTTGTGCTGCTCTCGCTGCCAAAACTAAACTGAAACTGAAACTCGCATGTGACCAAAGCTCTGTCGCAGCAGCAGCAGCAGCACAGCTAACAGAAGCAGCAAAAGCAGTACAAATAAATACTGGTTACAGTTTTCTGTGTGTTTTGCGCGTCGTTGGCGGCGCAGGCGCTTTTGCTTACAACTTTGGTTACAGTTCACGTCACACTGTTGCTGCTCAGCTTCTCGCTCTCTCGGTCTTTGAGTTTGCTTCTCATTTTCACTCTCTGTTGGGTTTTTTGTTTACATTGCGTGCGCTGTGAGTTTGGTGTATTTTTAGGTCTGTTTACGTGGGTTGGCAGCGGGCAAAGCAAAGCAGCATTTTTTGTTGGGGGGCTGGTCAACGTGTGAAACGTATTTGGCGCCTATAAATAAAATTACGCATACGCCACGTGGTACGCATAAGCTACAAATGCAGCTCAGCTTTTCAATACAAAATTTATATTAAATTTGAAGCAGCATTGACAAAAAAAAGTTATCAAGTGGTTTCAGTTTGCCAATTTCAATTGTGAAATCGAAAAGCCTGCGGCTTGATTTGTGAGTCCGAGCGCATTAGGAAAGTACGGACTCAATTTACAGAAATCCAACAAGGCAGGAAACTGAATAACCTAAACACACACACACACTACAGAGAGGGGGCGGAGGGAAGGGTGGCGGGACACGTGCACATAAACTGCGTGTGTCCTTGTTAGTCGACAACAATTTTCACGCTGATTGGTTTCAAGTCATTTTCCCCCAAGTTTTTCATTTCACTTTTTATTTTTTCGTTGCTGTTGTTGTTGTTGTTGTTGCTTTCGTTGGCAAAACTCAACGAGCCAAAGCCAAATGTCACTTACCCCGCTCAGCTCAGCTCGACTCTCTCGCTCGACTTTGTCGCCTTGAAGCACTTTTGGAATTTAATAATGAAATAGCCTCAATTTCAGTGGCCTCCTTCCCTTTACTCTCTCCACTCGCCACCTCTCAAACCTCCTGCAGCCAATTCTCTCGGCTAACAATTTCCAATTTTCCATTTCGTGACTTTCGGTTGATAAATTCCATAGCCCAAAAAGATGTCGAACAAAGCTGCAAAAAAACAGTGTTGCTGACACTGAAATTGAAAATGCTGTTGCAAGTTGCAAGTTGCAGTTGTCAATTGGCAGTTGGTGGAGATAAATCATTCGATTCGCCAGCAAAACATTCCTAATAACTAATTAAAAGTTTCCCCCATTCGAGGATAATTTAATTCGATTGCAAACTTTTATATCCAGGCTATCGAGACACATTTCGGGGGAGTTTATAATGTAAACAGCTTAGTCACTTAGCTCCCACACACACACACACACACACATGCAACGTTTGACGTTGATTTTTATCAATGGACAGCGAATGATGAATGACATCGCAGTCGAGTTAATAACGATGTTTTTTCTGGTGCTGCGTTTGAGCTATTCATACCCTGTACTCGTAATAAATGTCAACGCTTAAGCGTAGTCTTCTTAAATCTTTATCACAAACTGAAGCCATTTTTTAACGCTTTTCAGCAAAGAAGCGCCTTACAATGAAAATTGCTGATAAGCAAGACAAATGCACAAGATTTACGGAATAAATTCGCAGTTATTCGCAGAGAAAGCATTGTGAAGCCATTGTAAAACTATTGGTAAGTCTTTGATAAAATTCTCTTTTTATTTGTATTATTAGTTTTTTAAGTCTGCAATTTTGCTGTTAAAGAAGTCATTCATTCTATTTATTTTCATATTAATTTCTCATAGAGAACCTATGGGATTGATTTAAGATTAATTTTCTTTAACTTAAATGCTATAAATATAAAAAAAAAACACTTTTAGATATTTAGGAGAACCCATAATAATAGTCTACATGATTCTTGAAAATTTGGTTGCGATCAGATAAAAATTGTAGATGTTATTTAAGAAATACTTTTGTATGACAATCTGGTATATTTTGTATTCTATGGTATATTTTGAAAATTATAGTACAAAAAAAATATACCAAATTACTATATCACAAGAATACTGAGTATATACCAAATGATATATTCGGTACTACAATCAAAATATACCAAATGAATATACCACAAGAAAACTGAATATATACATAAAATGATATATACGGTACTACAATCAAAATATACCAAATTAAATTACAACAAGAATTCTAAATACATACCAAAGGATGTATTCGGTAACCTTTACACTCTATGGTATATTTTGAACGTTATAGTACTACATGCAAAATATACCAAATGTCATATTTGGTACATATTCAGTATTTTTGCATTATATTAATTTTGAAATAATACCGCACTGTTTTGCTTTTAATAAAATTAGGCTGTAATTTGCCTACTTTTTACACATAAAAGAGATAACTAAAATAAAATTGTGATAAGAATGCTTACTTACAAACTATAGAACTAATCGTAAAGCTTATTTAAAAAAGAGTATTTCAAGCACTACTTTGTGACTTGAGCTTGTTTATTTTGCTCTTCAGATTGATTTGACATCTTTTGAGGTTTCTTTTTTTTTTTGGGAAAGCAACGCCTACGCCAAGTTGCCTGCGGCAAGTTTGGAGATGGAGGCGTTGGCTGCCTAAGCTTTTCTTGTCATGCTGCCTTGGTGATAGCTCTGAAGACTTTTGCTTCGCATCTTTATGGGCAATCGTCAATCGTTGCGCTTATCATAACTGATGTGGCACACTGTTGTGGCAAGTGCCCTCTAGACGACAAGTTTAGTTTTGCTCTACATGAGCCAAGTTGGCTCATTAGACTTGAGAAGAAACTGTTGCAGCGACGCTTTGAGAAGCTCTTCGTGCCTTTTGATAGTACTACACTTTGAGCTCAGTGCACATACGCTGTGTTATCAGTACCAGACTGTGGTGTGTACTGGTGTGTGTGTGTGTGGGTGAGTCGCACTTACACTTAATTGAATCCTGCGGGCAAAACAGTAAGCCGGAGGCATGAGGCATGAGGCATGCCAAAACGTTTAGAGGGCACCCGCAACCCGCAGAATCGTTGTTGTTCTTCTGTTGTTGTTACTGTTGCTTCACTTGCAACTTCTCTTCTGGTGCTGCTCCTTTTGCTACTCCTGCTTCTGCTCCTGCTCATATTCAACATCCTGCAGCGGCTCTAATTCAATTAGCAGGTTCAGCGCCAAAGCGGCAAATGGCTCGTTAAACACGCTGTGTGTGTGTTTTTGTAGTCTGTGAAACTCTCTCCTCGCTTCGCTTAATGCCACTTCACTTGCTTTATATATGTGTGTGTGTTCTCTCTGCTCTACTTCGTTTTTAAAACATGTTTTATTAGATTTTCGCTTTCTTCTTTTTTTTTTACTGTGGCGCCATTTTTATGCAAACGGATGTTGCCCCACACTCCACACTCTATCCACAAATTTATTCTCCATTGTGTGTGTAATGAGCAAAATGTTACAAATTGCCAAAACTCTACTCCATCCTCTGTCCTCCTCAGCTTCCTTTGTTCGTCGTTCCCTTCATTTGCTGTTTGCTTTTCAGATAATGCAGGAAAAATCTTTTGCACTTGAGCACGCAGCACAGCGCAGAGCAGCGCAGGATGTGGCCAGTGACCAAATGTTGCCCCAGCTTCAACATGTGAGTCCAGCGCATAATTATGAGCTATGCAAATAATGTGCCATCGCCAAACTCTTCTCTTTTAGCTCTGCTGCTATCTCCTAGCTATCTCTCTTCTTTTTTTATACTCGTTTCATTTTTACGCAAATAACTCCAGCAAATTGTTCACTTTGCTGACCAAATGTAAATTTCAGTTATTCTTCTTGCAAAGGATAAAGGATAAAGGGAGGTTGTGGCCAACATTTCAGTAAAGCTAATAAAACCACAGCGAAAACTCTTTTTACGAACACTTTTGCGTTTTGTGTCCGAAAATATGGCAAACAAAACCACAACAAATAAATAAAATATAGCTGGCGCCCTTTCATCCTGCTGCCAGCTTATGAAATATTGTTTATAAATGCGTAAATATGCAGTAAATATTGTGATAAAAATAGCGAACATATCCTTGATTAATATCTTCTAATGTTAAATTAGTGAAACCAAAACAATTTGCTATACATATGAATTATGAATTTGAATTGAAATTTATTGACCAAAATTATTCAAGTGTTTATTACTTTAGAGTACTCTTTAATTATGTAAATACATTCGACATTTAATGTCTGATGACGTAATTATTTCAAGAGGCTTTAGCAACGTGATGTGTTAAAATATTTTTAAGAGGGAGTATGTGAGAATTCCTGTAATAAATAATTAAATATGGAGATTTCAACAATTGACCACATAATTGACCTATTATTGAAGAGAATTTAACAACTTTTAAAGCGAATAATAGAAAATACATAAATTCGAAATCTATTAATAACCTGAGAAACTGCCTTTATTTTTTGAAGACATTGAGTTTTAGTATACGTATAATAAATGTTTATTATAAATAATTGAAAATATAAGAGAAATTCAAAATATTATATAAAGTACAGGTTAATTTATAGGTATTTGCCTATATAAAAGAATTTTAAATTAAAGTTTTTATAGTTCTATTGTTTGTCAAAAGAAAAGTAATAAATGTCAAGAATTTTAAATAAACATTTTTATATTCCGGGGACATTGAGTGCAGCTTTATTTTGTAATGTTTTCTATAGAATAAATTTAAGGTAATAAATTTGAAGAATTTTTTATTAAGATTTATATATATAAATTTTGTTTTGTTAGGCTCACAATTTGGTTTATTTTGTACTCTATGGTATATTTTGCATGTAGTACTATGTCCATATACCAATTAAAGGTATATATTGGTATTTTTGTGGTATATCAACTCGGTATATTTCAAGAATAATACCGCACTGTTTAGCTTTTATTAAAAATGGGTAGCAGGTATCTCACAGTCGAGAACACTTGTCTAAGAATTTTTTTATTCAAATTTATATGTTATTTATAAATTTATTTATTTATTTTTATATTCCGAATACAGCAAAATCTTATGTTTTATTTCATAACATTTGTACATTTGTCTTTGGAATATTGAATGCAGTTTTATTTCGAAATGATTGTCTATAAATAGCAAGTAAATTCATATAAATAATTTTAAGTTCAAATATTTTTTTTCAGAGTACAACGAAATCTTAAAACCCGTTTAAATACATTTGTACAAGTTACGAATATAGTCGACTTGATGGTCTGCATTCATAATATAATTACGCGAATATTTAAAGCGTTCTCACAGTTTCTTTTTCGTCAACAAATTTCATAGCATAAAGGATAGAGAAGCTGCATGCTTTGCATACTAGTTGCCAGTTAAGTATTTAAACTAAGCAGCCTGTGAATCTCGTCAGCTGTTGCGGGAATCAAGTCAAGTGCCTCTCTTTGCGCTTCTCATGAACCGAACCGAACTGAGACTCAAACCTAAACTCTGGCCATAATCGCCTTTTGCCCGTTCGCTAGTTGGTTTCTCGTTGTTGTTGGTTGCAATATGCTGCAGCATCCTTTTCAGTTCCCTTTTGATTTTTCGCCTCAGCATTTTCCAATTCCCGATCTCTTGCCCTGTGGACCATATTTTCAACTTTTTTCCGTTTTTCAGCTGTTCTTTTTTCCCGGTTTTTTTTTTTTTTGGCTGTTTCCTTTTCAACATTTCGTTAGTTTGCCGCCGGGCTGCTCATATTCCCTTCCGCATCTCGCCTATTTTTTTTGTGTCCCCCAGTTGTGCTTGTTGTTGTTGTCTTGCAGCAGCAGTTGCAGCTGGACAAAAGTCCATTATCCTTTTTGGCGTTATCGGTAATCAATTTCAGTGGCCGCTCGGCGAGTTTAACGCCCAAAAAAAAGAGAGAGAGCAAAACTTTTCCGTCGCTTCTTCTTTTTTAACAGCTTTTCGACCAGAGGCGGCAGCACAAAAGCAACGACAACAATTACAACAGCAGCAGCAACAGCAACAACAACAATTGTTAGTTTTGAAATATGCACGAAGTGAATGCCGCCAACACAGAGCGACCTCTGCTCTGCCACACACACACGCTCACACACTCACATGTGTGTGGCAGCAAACAAAAGCTGTTGAAGTGACGTTAGTTGCAAGTTTTGTGCGAGTTTTGTAAGCGCATTTCGCAGCGCAATTGCAGTTGTGCGCCCCCTCAACAAATAATTCAATTTCAATGTACAAGCAATTTTCCTTGTTGCAACTGCAGCTCAGTGCAGTTCACTTGTTGTTGTTGTTGCCACTCACTTACATAGTTGTCGAGTTGTTGAACAACTTTTTTTTCTGTTGCTGTTGTGCGCTGTTCACATTCGCAATTGGCTTCAAATTGGCTGCTCGTCGAATTAGTTGTGAATGAAAGAGTGATGAGAGCGGGAGGAATGGGTGAATGTGTCAGAAATGTTTTGCTGCAGCCTTGCGCTAGTTGCACTTGATTGGACAGCGCTCGTATATATAATTAGATGCAGTTATCTAACTCGACTTTTGAATTATGCAAGCAACTAAAGTGGCGGGAAAGTGAAACTGTAGCATACTTTTCTGCGCTTTCACTTTTCTATGTGGTTTGCTTATGTAATCCCAGGCGAACCACAAAACTCACTAACATGCCGAATGGGGTATTAAGAATTGATAGCAACCTATGAGCTTGGCTACCAAAATCCTTTAAGTCTGCGACCGAGTTAGAGTATTGCGAAGGCGGCTTGTTGAGCTCCTGAGTTGTTTATACCCTCCACTTACATACGAGTATAGGGTAGAAAAAAGACTTCTTCAATCGGGACTTGACTGACAATCTGGTATATTTTGAATGTAGTAAAATATCGATATACCAAATGTATACTTTAGTATATTTTAGTATTTTTTTGGTATATTGTGAATATTTTAAAAATATGGATTTATTGAGTATAGTTTTTGGTATTTTACGGCATTTTTTGGTATATTTTAAAAGTATTGTCCTATTGAAAATGGATAGTTTGTAATTCACTGTCGATCACACTCAAAAAGTCAACTTCAATCGGGTCTTAGATGATTCGACTGGCAATTCGGTATATTCTATACCCCATGGTATATTTTAAATGAAGTACAATATCGATATACCAAATATAGGCTTTGGTATATTTCAGTATTTCTGCCGTATATTGTCGGCATATTTCAAATATATGAAACTTAGTCTTGGTATATTTTTAGTATTTTTGTAGTATTTTTGGTATATTCTAAAAAATGGTTTTATTTTGCACTCTATGCTGTATTTTAAATGTAGTACAATATCAATATTCCAAATATAGACTTCGGTATCTTTTAGTATTTTGGTGGTATATTTTCGGTATATTTTAAAAATTGTTTTTTTTATTGAAAATGTGTAAGGGTATCTCACAGTCTGGCACACACGACTTTGTTACTTGTTTTTGGCTTACCATTAGTTTTTGAGTGTGGTTTTTGGCTTTGGCTTTGGCTTTCAATGTGGGTCACTGCAGTTGTTGGTGGCAGAGACCGAGGGATAGCGTTGGTTAGTTAGCGGAGCTGCCAAACCACGTGGCTATCTAGAACAATTGTGGGCAACAACAGCGCGGACCCGCAGTAAACAAAGCGAAATGAGGCACAGGCGGGGAGTGTGTCGATTAGCCAAATTGAAAATGACAGAAAAATAGAGAGAGAAAAATATGGGAATAAAAAAAAAAAATAGAAAAACAGGGGCAAAAATAGCCATAAAGTAGAACAGCAGCGGCTTATGATGATGGTTGAAGATGATGGCCATGAACTAGGTCAACTGGCAACTGCAAACAGCAAACGGGGGAGTGGTGAGGGAGGAGTGAAAAACAAAAAATCTGCGTTTCAATTGCTGCCACTTGACGTATGAGTAATTTTGTGCTAAGCGGTTTATGTTGCTGTTGCTGCCGTTGCCAATGGGAGAATCCGATATGCGATTTATTTTTGGTTAACTGCACATCCAATAAACTGTGACCAAGCGCACAAATAGTCGAGGACGGAAAGGCAACAGGAGGAAAGGCAGGAACACTTTTTGAATGGGGGAATGTGTAAATATTGACTTTGTAAAATCGAAATCGTCAAAATGTTCATAAAAGTCCAATGGGAAACTGTTGAGAGCTGCAAATATTTGGACCAACTAACAGACAACATGACTACAACAAGTGTGCAGCAGACAGAGATGGAGAAAGAGTGAGTGTGAGAGAGAGAGAGGGAGAGCTGACAGAGACTGACTGGAAAATCACAGAGTATAAATAATGAAAGACGATTTAATTTCGTACAGCTGCAGTTTGTCTGTCAGTCCCTGTCTCCCTCTCTCTTTCTCTCTATGAATAGAAATTGGGGGGGCGTGGCCCGGAGGCTGTGCGCCTCGTTAGACGCTCGTTAAGTGTTTAAAATGTTGGCAACAAGTTCACAAATTTAACGCTTGATTTCGCCACATCCACAGCGAGTCCTTCTTCTTCTTTTGTCAGTGCAACTACTTTAATACTCGCAAAGCATATTACTTTATCTATCTATGGCATTCAAGTTCATTTTGTACATTTTTCTTCTCGCTTTTTCGTCGCTTTTCGCTGTTTTCAATTTCCCTCAATTTGCTCATTGCTCAACAATCATTGCTCATCCTTCATCCTGTCGAGATGCCTGACTCTGTCTCTGTGTGCGTTTGTGTCCATTATGTTTACAGCTCTTTTTCAGTGTTGGCCAAACAGTATCTAGGTTTTTATACCTGTTATTTCGTAACGTAGAGGGGTATTATAGCTTTGAACCAACAGGAAATGTACGAGTATATGCAACAGGCGAAAGGACTGTTGACAATATATGTCTTAAAATTTTTTCACACGTTCCCTTCCACATCCGAAAATTTAATAAACTATAGCCAATTTGATGTGAAAACTAGAATCGATTTAATGTACATACATATAATAATAATTATTATCTTAATGATTCTTAAAAATGAAGTTGCGATCAGATCAAAACTTTAGAAGATATTCCTTTATTCAATTATCTGGTATATTTTGATTTTAGTAGTATATCGATACACCAAATATCCATTTCAGAAAATTTTCGTATTTTTTGGTTCATCAAAGTTCAGTTCTCATCAGCTTAACACCTTTGAAGTTTTGACATTGTTTTACAATTTAGTATATTTCGCACTACATGGTATATTTTGATTTTATTAGTATAGCAATATTCCAATAATATATTTCAGCATATTTTTATATATTGTGGTTTTTAATAATTCAGTTATGACCAGCATTAATATCTTAAAATTGGTGGCTTTGATTTACAATCTGGTATATTTTGTGCTTTATGGTGTATTTAGATTTAAATAGTATATATATATATATCAAATATACATTTCCGCATATTGTGTTTATTTTTTTGGTTACCTATATTTGCGTATTTTTCGGTATGTATTTTTAATGAGTAGTATATCGATATACTAAGTAGACACTTTGGCATATTTTTGTATTTTTTTTATGCATTGATTTTTAATTTTCTTGCTTTTAATTTTCGCTTTCGTATAATTTTATTATGTATCGGATATCTAACAGTCGAGCACACTCGATTCTAGTTATCTTGCTTGTTTTTTATTGCTTTTGTTTTGTTGGCTGTCAAGTTGGCCAACAGGCGAATATAGCTTTTAATTAATGCCCAAAAACTATAAATTGTATGCAGTATTCTATCATAATTGGCCATAAAACTTGATCAGCAACTTTTTGCCTGATTAATTTCGACTTTGAAGCGAAGCAAAGAATGAAAAGTTTTTCGCATCTCTTCTCCGCGTTCCACTCAAAAACAATTACACTCTAAAGTTGACATTCATTAGAGAATAAATGTTGTACGAAGACGAACAACAACAATAGCAGCAAAAATATGGCAACAGCTGAGACAAAAGCTGGCAGCTGGCATCCTGCTGCATCCTTGTTGCATCCTTTTGCAACATTTCGTTTTGTTTGGTTTGGTTTCTCGTTCGTTTCGTTTCGTTTCGTTTGCCCTGACAATAGCAACAGGCGTTGAATTAGCAGCCATCGCCACAGCGGAAGCTCTGTAGTCCTGTAGTCTTGTCCTGTCATCCTCTCTTTCTGTTTTTATCCTGGCTGGCTCCTTGGTGTGTTGTTCACGTTGTCGTTGTTGTTGCTGTTGTTGTCGTTGTCGTTTGCCTCATCAAAAACTCTTTGCAATGAGTTTTTATTAGTTTTTTCGCTACCGTTTTTTTGCTTTGTCTCTCTCTGTCACTTGTTGTTATTGTCCTTGTGGGTGTGTATGTGTATTTGTGTTGTGTGCGTGTTAATTAAATTTCAAATGCACAAAAGAAGCAACGACACGTTGCTCTCGACCCACAGCAATTCATTCAGCTCCTCCTCCTGGCTCCTGTTATAGTAATAATGCTGTGTAAGAATAGAGAATCCATGAGTCCTTTTCATTTTCAGTTTTCAGTTTTCATTTTCATTCATTCATTCTGATGCCCATTTTGCACTTTAATTGCATCTAAATGCTGAACATGTGTGTAAATGAAAATGTTTTTCATTTATCCCCAGCCATTTGTGGCACAAACTGGACAAAGGGCAGCGGCAGATGAGGGAGGAGGCAGAGAACACTTTGGAGGCCAAAAGATTTTATAGGAACAACGCCAAGTTTTGGCAACAAAATGTTGTTGGCTTTGCTTTGCTTTGTTATGGTTTTAATTAAGTTTTTAACTGGCGCCAGACCAAAAATTGCACCACACACAAAACACAGAGAGAGAGAGAGGGAGAGTAGCCAAGGAGCTGGCTAACTTGGCTGGAGATGAATCCTTGTGCTCGGGGACGGAGACGACACGGCAGCGTTATAATTTACATGAACGACTTGCCCCAGAGTTCGCTTTCGGTTTCGGTTTCGCTTGGCTGCCGTTGCTGCTTCTGACGGCTAAATTGATTAATGTGCCTTCTAAATGGCGCCAGGCAGTCCAGCTGTGAGCGAAGCAGCAGCTGGGAAGAGGAAAGGGAATTAAAATGGCCTCCAAAACTGACAACAAAGTGACGCAAACTGCAACATTCGGAAATTGTTGCGCCAAGTGTCGAGTGCAGTTGTCTACGCAAAACTTTAGCTAGCCATTAGAGGCTTAGAATCCTTGAGCTGCTTTTCATGGTTAATAGGCTACAAAATAATTAACAGCTTTCTCTCTCTATGTGTGTGTGTGTGTGTGTGTGTGTGTGTGTGTGTTCTGCGCATTGCAACAAATTTTGGCTTTCGCATGGAAAATGATTTGTAAACCTCATAAATTTTGTCTCGTCGCCTCGTTGAAATTTCATTATGCGAAAGTGAGTTGGGTTAATGTCCTTGCGTTGCTAAGTTGCCAACGGCTGCCGAAGGACGAACAAATTATGCACAACATAAACACAAAATATGCAAAGAACAACAAAGCGAGTTGCCGCTTGACTTGCGAATACTCTTAATTGTCGGTTGCTTAATAACTTTTGATGACGATGGCGAAATTTTTGTAGTCGGGCATGATTACTATTGAAATTATATAGTCATCGATGTTGAAACTAAATTCTACTGTTGACACTATTCTTTTAAACAGTTGTGTGGAAGGTAATTCATATTTTATTATATATCAAGCTTTGTTCTTTATGTTAAGCATGAATTTGAGTTGTCTTTATTAAGTGTAATAAATAAATTATTGCTCTTTATATAAGATGCTTTGTACATCATTAGTTTCAGTGTTCTGGACTAAAGATGATGAAGCGATTGTTATCTGGAAATAATGTTCATGTATGATATTCATGATTTTAATCAGGCAGTAGTGTTAAGATGATTGAACAGTGAATTTTTTTAAGCTTCATTAAACTAAACAATTCTTTTATATGCTTCTTGAATTACGTCGTTAAGAGAAAATCTAGCGTTTTGTTATTGTTACTGCTGTTAGATTTTTTTTGTATTCTGTTTATTTACAATCTATCTAATTGATAATAAGTAAGTTTTATGAAACTGCTGTTAGATGCCCACATTTATTTATGTACTTCCATGTTATTTAAATTTATTTGCCTTCATACCCTACCTATTTTATAAGTTTCTTAATTGTTATCAATCATTGAAAAAGACTATGAAGGAAAGAGTTGTAAACACAAGAATAATAACATAATAATTGGAAAATACTTACTAGATTGTAGTACCTCTTTCTTATTTATTTATATTCATTACTTAAATATTTAAAGAATGTTGGTATTCATATAATAACACTTCGTTATAAGCATCTTCTATGAACTCAATTTTCTTAATCGTTATCAATCAATTGCCACCACTTCATTAATAATAACAAATGTAATTGTCTTGCAAATTTAAAGAATCCAAATTCATTACATTATTTATACGTTGTTTTGTAATTACAGCACCAAATAAAATTTGTTATTCAATGGACTCGTTTGATGAGGGTGCGCAGCTGTTGTTGTTGTTGTTGGTGTTGTTTGTTATTGTTGTTGTTGAGCTCTGAAAATGTCTCGAATGGTGGCAAACCAACAATGAGCCAACAAATTGGCAACTCTCAACCCGTTGACAGCTTATCTGGCATTGTTGTGCTCCATATTCTCGTCGTGTTCCCTTTTTCCTATGCTTTCCTTTCTGCTCCCATCCATAATTTATGCCAAGTGTTTGTGTATGCCACAACAACAATAACAACAAAAAGAACAATAACACCAACTAAACAGCATCAGCACAAACATTCAAGCGAGGCCAATGTCAGCTTAACAATATAATAGAAGCTGCCAGTCAGGTTTTTCTTTTTTTCTTCTTTTTGGGTTGGCAATAAATGTAAATTGTCGTAAAAAGCGTTCGTTGTACGGAGCGTATACGCAATTTTTCTAACTGCAGCACAACGCGAAATTTGCAATTCGCAATTTGTGCTTTAAATCAACACAGTGCGCCATCTGGTTTGGGGGAAATTGACAAAGGTGGAAGGCAGTGGAAGGGATACAGACATAGATAGAGGGGGAGAAGGGGGGTGGAGGGAATTGTGTGGCATTTGTTTGGTTTTCATTTCGGTATCGCAGCCTCAAAGGCAGCCATGGCAACGCGCTCGCTCTCTCTGACATCCTGTCAGCCTGCATGTTCTGCCCTCTGTCTGCCCCCTTCAACTCCCTCCCCCCCGCCTCATCATCGACAGAGAGATGAACTATAAAAAAGAAGCGGGAAGGGAAAAAAGGCCAAAACCAAACCAAACTGTTGCAGTCGTCAGAAATGGCAACAACAAAATTGAAATATGGCACGAGTTGCAGCAAATGCACTAAGCTGTTGCTGCTGTTGCTGCCACATCCAGCCGACGATGTCGACGTGCAACTATTTAATAAACATCAGGCCCAGCAAGCGACTCTCAATAACTGTAAACTCCCTTCCATGGGAATGCAGAAAGGTTGCTACGAATCAACGAGGTCTTTGATGTTTTGCTCGAGTGCATTTAATAAGTTCAGCAGGCTGACGATGAGAGCAAGACCGCCAAAAGGGGCAATCTTGATGTTTGAGAAGAGGGGGCGAAGCCTAGAGGAAGCCAGCTATCTATAAAGTATGCGAATTAAAAGTCTGTAAAAATATAAAATTTCTAAAAACAAGCGGAGAAGCTGGCAAGTTGCTTATTCTCTGCCGTTTTTTTGTTGCAAGACTTGGAAGCTATTCTAAAATAACTAAAATTTATTACAAAAAAAAAACTAGAATTCCGTTTTCTATATTTTTTTCTATTAAAATTCGCCTATCGAGAATGCAACTTCCACAACATGTTTTATTTTTCACTGTCACAAGTTTTTGACATCACGTTCTATCCCGGCATGGGATGAGCTCGTGGCCTTGGTATCAAACGCAACAGCTTCCTTGGCCTTAGTATGCTCGTCGGTCGGAATTTTACCACTGCAGCCATGGGACAACAGCGCAGCTTGGTTAAGTCAGGTTCACTGTAGATCCAGCCGGTGACAAAGTAATCAAACAATCCCTTGCAACAGTCGCATCTGTAGTAAATATCAGGCAAATGGTTCAGCTTAGATGGTTTTTTATTTCCTGGGTCCATTTCTCTCAATAAGCTAGCGTATAAAACTGAAAAAATGTTTATCAAAATTTAAAAACACAAAACACACAGTTTCGAAATTTGCTTGCCAGCAAGAAAAAATCTTCGAACAAGTTGAGAAACTGCTTTGATTTTTTTACGGCAACAATTGATTAATGAAAATAAAATCGAAGCCTATTATAATTAAATTTGAATGGTTGAATTTCTATTATAAAATGTGTAAGTAAGCTACTGTCAAAAGTGCTTGACTGTGAGATATTGTCTTCAATAAAAGCAAAATAGTTCGGTAGTATTCGTAAAATATTAATTTGGTATATATTGCAAATACACCAAATATACCAAAAAAATACTAAAATCTGTAATTGGAATTTTGATGTGCTATAACATTGAAAATATACCATTCTAAAATATTACCAAACGTTAAATTTGGTATAAAATATTTAAAATTATAACATCTACCATTCATAAGAAATGAATTCTATACATTTTAAGAATATATTGGAAAAATACCTAAATATACCGAGATCTATATTTGGTATATTTATACACTATTGCATTAAAAATATATCATTAGTTAAATATTAACTCTGTCAATTTTGCAAATATACTAAAAAAATACCAAAATACACTGAGTGATATTTTTGGTATATTGTTATACAACATTCAAAATATTACATTCGTAGATATATTTTACGAATACACCGAAAAAATATAATAATACATAACGAAGGCTTCATTTGGTATATTGAGCAATATATACTAAAAGCATTTGAAGTAGGTCGCCGTTCAGCTGCAAGTCGTTAAACTTTTCATTTAATTTAAAAAATTGAGTTAGCATTAAAAATATTTAAAGTAGTTTCACATTTCAAAATACTGTCTACCTAATATCTTGTCTATACATATTTCAGCGGTTCATTCCTTCAATTTCCCGCATGCAATCAGAATCAGAATTTTCTGCACCTTTTGGTGCGAAGTCTATTTTGGGCATGTGAGTTTATTTTGTAGAATGCTCAAGGAATGCAGCAAGTCTCAGCAAAGGTTGGTAAACAAAGGGGCAGCCAACTGCCAACAGAGCTTTGAGAATGTTGTGTTGGATGCTGGAATTGGCGCAGTGCCAGCTGCGGATACGGGAGAGGGGAAAAGGGGAGGAAGCGGGATGTGGTAGATAGGAAAGTAGACAACAATAAGCAAAAACCAAAAACTATTTGCGCTGAGCAGCAAGAAAATGGAGTCGAGGCTGAGCACAAGCAGGCCATCGATTTGACTAAGTTGTTGTTGTTATTATCGTCATTGTTGTTGTTGTTGTTGCTTCTGTTGTTGCTGCTGGTGATGTTGCCTTGTGCCACTTACCAATATTTGCTGTAGATGTGCAAATAGAACGGCGCCTTGTGTTATGTTTACAGCTTGTGAATCGTCGTCATCGTCGTCGTTGTCATCTGCCAATCCTTTGGCAATCTCTTCGCCCGCTTTTCATTACCAATAGCAAAGTGTGGCGAGCAGCAAACAGTCAAACATCAATCAGGCTGCATTATGTAAATATTGCAACAAAAGCGCAATGTGGCACGAATAATATGACGAAGGGAAGCTGTCCATCATCAGTTCAGCCTCCACACACACACTCTCCTCTCTCTCTGTTTTTGCTGTGCCTGTCAGCTGCCAATAGATTGACTGGCTTTGGTAAGGACTCCACGCTGCTAGCCGGAATTAAAGGATAACGAGTTTTGGCTCCTCCCCGAAGCCGTTTTGCTGCCAGCTGCCAGCTGCAGTTGAGCGAGAAATACAGAAAAGAAAAAAACATGAATCGACATAGGGCAGTCGAACTTTATTTATGCGTAAAGTTTTCTGCACTTTTGCTTTAAGGTGCAACGCACTTTTAGCTGCAACTTGAATTCCAATTTGAATTTGAATTTCAATTTTGAATTTCTTTGCTTACGTTCTGAGCTTATCAAAAGTTTTGGCTGCCGTGCCAGAAATTTCCTTTTTGCATTTCAACTTTTGCCTGACAATAAACACCAGGTAGTCGAAGCGAGTGAGAGTGCGGACACGGGAGGAGGGGAGGGAACAGGTTGCTCGAGCTGTTTGTTTAGCTGCTTGCAACACTTTGTTGCAAAACTTTGCATCAACTTGGTGGCGCTTTATTTTTGTTGTTATTATTTAATCGCAAGCAAACGAAAAGCGAAGGAAACTTCTACGAAAATGGTAATGCAAAAGAAAAGGTTGCAAATTACTTGGCAACAACAACAGCAACACGAAGGTGTTGAAGACGTTTCCTTGGCAGCTCCAAGAACTGCAGCTGAATTTTGTTAATTGCAATACAATTTCGCAAATGCATTAAAAGTTGAGTTGAATTTTCTGGATCAAATGATTTAATAACCTCCATAATAAGCCACGAATTTACTTTAATAGCGTGACTGTGAAAAAGTTTTGTCAAAGACCGTGAAATAATTTTGTGGCACGCACCCCGAAAGTCTTTTGTCGACACACACCCACAATTAGGGGTAGGAAGGAGGAAGAGGCGCATCTTGCAAGTTGTTCTTGTTGTTTGGCAGTGAACACTTTAATTAGTTTGAGGCGCCCCTGACTGCTGCCATTTGCTGTAATCAGATATGCGCAAACAACACGACTACAACACACAGACAACTCCAGCGTGTGTGTGTGTGTGTGTGTAGGAAGGAACATGCAAACAAGACGCGGGCATGCGTAATTAAATTTACATGAATTGATATTGAATACACAGCAGCAGCAACAGCAGCAACCGAAGTAGCAATGGGAGCTGACATTACACACAGAAACACGCCCTAGTTACACCTCCGACCCCTCACATACATACACACACACATACAATATACACAGAGAACACAGTCTTGTAATATTACATGTAATTATCGTTGCCTACTTTTGTGCGCCAAGATGCGAATTTCAATTGCTGCTGAGACAAATTTCTGTTGCCTACTTTTGTGCGCCAAGGCGAGGCGAAGATTCGCAGCACAATTTGTGTTGCCTACTTTTGTGCGCGGTCTGTCTTGCAACGAATTGGCACGAAACGTTTATGACTGTCGCACATGTGACTGACACACACACACACACACTCTCGCACACACATACACATGCTCGCTTGAGTTGGCAAAAGTTCATTTGAGTATGAAAAAGTTGCGAGTTGTTTTCCGTTTTCCGGAACTTGATGTAAATTGGCTTTGCTCAGCTCAACTCATTACAGCTGTTGTTGTTGTTGTTGATGTCGTTGCTGCCAGCGACCCAAATGAATGTCTAATTTTCACAGTTCATAATAATTAAAATTATTCGGCATTGTCTGCTGTTGTTGTTGTTGTTAGTCTTGTTATATGCATTATTTACTGCTTTTACGCCAGAAAGTTTGCCCTTGTAACTTGAGACTGACTTTGCTGCTGCTGCTGCTGCCAACTCAACTTGTTTGGCATTCATCAAGTTTATTTTTGGACTTGACATCTTCATAGAGCTGTCTTCTCTCTTCCCCTCTCTCTCTCTCTCTCTCTCTCTCTATCGGTGCGTTTGCAGCATGTTTTTGTCATATTCGCTGGCTGATAATTGCGTTGATGGCCATTTTTGTTGGCCATAATGAACGCTGAACGCTTGGCCAACCATGAATTATTATTTAAAATTGCAGTTGAGAGCACTTTGAATGCAGCTCTGCAGACAAAGGCAGCGCGAGTGCGTTAAGAGCTTTGATTGAAAAAGTTAAATGCCAAGCGCGCGACAAAAAAATAAACTGACATAAAGTAGGGATAATTGAAGTGGTGAAATATATGCTGTATAATGTTGACTTTATTTTATTTGTATAAAGAGTTGACTTAATAAGGGATTAAATAATCTTTTCGACTGGCAAATTGTGTTGTTAATTTAGAAATTAAGTTATTTTAAATCGCGTTTTGTAGGGTATCTGCTGTGTCTGCATTTTGCCCGCATTTGCAGCAGTTTATTGTTGTTGTTCAACTCTTAACAATGTCAACACTTTGTGCTTTTATCTGTTTGCACAAAGGCAGTCGTTATCTCCCTTTCTCTCTCCCTCTCTCTTCTCTCTCTGTCTGTCTGTCACTGTCTGACTGTGTCAACCAACTCGTTCTCCGTATGTAAACATAATGCGATTAATTTGTTTTCATTAAACGTTCGTCCCGCCTGTTGCCACATGCTACACATGCCACTTGCGACCGCCACTTGCCACTTGCCACACCGCCACACTGAAGGCTGCGTGTGTTTAACTTTTAATTTAAAGTTAAGCTGCAGCCCAACTATGTTGCGAATGTTTATGCAAGCTCGCTCGCTTCAGCCTGCTTCATAAACTTTACACTTTATTTTAATTGCCCTTTCGGCGACAGGTAAGCAGAGTGAAAGCAACGCTCTCTCTCTCTCTCGAGACTCCTTCCTTTCCCTTTCTTTTCACGCAAAAAGAAATAAAAAGAACGTACACAATAAGAAAAAACAGCCCACGCACATCGAGTTCAAAGGTGACGACGCAGTTCAAGGCCAAAAGCAGACACACTCGATATAGGCTGGCAACAAACAGGCAACAACTTGCAACTGGCAGCTTGATTTGTTGCCATCATATCATACCCTATAAAACTGACAAATGATATTGATTCAACTCGAAACACCTGCACGCTTAAGTCTGCGGCCAAGTGCGAGTCATTATTGAGTGCTCACTTGTGCAAGAATTATTGCGAAGCATGTCTAAATTGAGAGAGAGTGATGAAGTCTTCATATTATTGTCGATTTCTTAGAGCAGCTGCTAGTCGGGAATGCTTTGAGGTGTTTGCGGCCATTGACCAGCTCTTCAGTTGAGAAATTCTTCAATGCGACAAAGCAGAATACTCATTTTGCAAAAAGTCCGAGAATTGCAGAGTATAAAACAGATAAACCTTGTCAATTTATGCGAAAAGCATGCTTTGTGTTATGTTAAATTGTAAATTAAAAGCTTCATATTTTAATAAGATTTTGGCAATCTTGTAATATTGAAGCTAGAGCGATTTTTGGTTCCTGAAAATTTGATTGCGATTAGACTAAAATTGTAGAATTTATTTAATAAATACTTTTATAAGGCAAAAAATGCCATTTAAAATCGTGTTTTAGTTGCTTTGGTTGACAATCGAATATATTTTGTACTGTATGGTATATTTAAAATGTAATACTATATAGATATATCAATTATATATTTTAGTATTTTTATGGTACATTATCGGTTTATTTGTAAAATCTGTTTTTTTTGTTTAAAATGGGTTGCGGGTATCTCTTCATACTTATTTTATTAACAATTTATAAATCTATTGTATAATTGGTACGCTTTGCTTTTTCTTTAAGCTAATCAGTTTTATTAGTAAATACTAGCTTCTAGCTTCTACTCTTTTTGATATTTTAAAATAATAAAACTTCCTTTGTTCTTGCCCTTGTGAAGTATTTTAAATATAATATCGAAAAGAAATGTAACCATTAAAAAACTATATTACTGAGACGAACAAACTTGCCTCCAGCTTACTTTTCTAAACAAATTAATTTCAGGGTGAATCTTGATTTCAGATGATTTGATTTGATTTTAAATATTGAAATATTCAAATAATTTGCGCAAAGGTTCATCCAAAATTATTTATTTATTTGCAGTTATATCAGGTTATATTTCGAGTGAGTATATTTAAGTTCATTTTAAACGTATAATTATGAAGAGAAAACATTTATCTATTCAATTCTACACTAAGTGAATCACTTAAAGTGATTGACTTTTGTGGTTTCTACACGACTCCTTCTTCACCCCTTTGATTTCCCATACGCTATCGATTTTTTGTGTCATCAGTATATCGATATGTTGTCGATACCTTGACTGTTAGGTATAATTAAAATGAAAACTAATTTATTTTTAAAGCACTGTCTACGGAATTCTTCGGCTTAGTTAATCCTTAAAGTTGAAAAAAATAATAATGATGAAAGTAATATAATAGTATAAAATATTATTACTACAGCTTTTAAGCTCTTACCGTACATTAAGAGTATTTAATAGTCGAGACTTTTATTGCTTGTCACAGTAATTCAATTTTCCATCAGCGGCCAATGACCATCTCGCCACGCTTTGAACTGGATTGACTTTGTGTTTTGGGGTCTAGACTTGGCCACAAGCTGATCAGCACACACTCAAACACACACATATATACACAGCAAACACTTCTATGAGTGGTGAGGAGGGGGGAGTGAAGAAACTGCAATTGTGACTGTGAAATGAAGCCAATAGGCGAGAGCTGAGAGTTAACTTGGTCGCTTGGGTGCACTGTAAAAAAGTTTTACAAAAAGCATTTGCTTGTCAGCAGCATTAAAGTTGTTACATGTGTGTGAGTGAGTGTGTGCGTGTGTGTTTGTATTTGTGTGTGAGTTATGGACCAGCCTTAGCCTTGGCCCAAGTAGTGCAATGTTGTATCGCTGTTAACAGACTGTTAACGGGCTGTTGACACGCTGTTAAGTGCATGCCACGTGTTACACGTGCTCCTTCGTCGCGGAGTCTGCGCAGTTGCTGCTGCTGCTGTCTCGAAACTGTTCCCAGTATGTGTGGCAGTGGGTCGCACCACGGTGCGTATGATTGATAAACCAAAATAAATATTTGGCCAGACTCGCAATGCATAAACGTTTATTGAGCGACAACAACAACAAGAGAAAAGACGAAGCAGCAGCTGTAGAAATGCTGTGCAAATGGCTTCGAGTTTCTATTTCTATTTTCTTTTTGTGGTGGTTACATTTTTAGGCGTTGGTTTTGCCCACGCATTGCGTAGGCGTAGACCTTGGACTGCCAACGGAGGCGGGAAGGAGAGCAAAAAACATCTGTAACACACACATAGACACAAGCACACACACTCATAGATTTGGGACACTGTCAGCAGTGACCTTGAGCTGGCTGTGAACTGTGAAAAGCAGCGCAGCGATTATGCTTGCCTCTGTGTGCGTATGTGTTAGTGTGTGTGTGTGTGTGTGTATGTTTGGGATAGAGAGGTTCTATAGCTACGACTTGTTGCCTAAATTGAAAGAAATTCGCGAGATTTGTATTAAACACTTGCTACTGCCTCTTTTGCCAGGCATCAACAGGCAGCTTGTCAATTAGATTGGTTCAACTGCTGTGGCAGAAAAGGCCAAAAGGGACAGCAGATTGATTGAAGGAATGAATGAATGAATGAAAAACATACTCCCTTACAGTCTGAGTCTTCTTTCAAGTGACTCTTTTACTGACTGACCGAATGAAGAATTAACTGACCACCTGACTCTTCTACTGCCTCATCCCAGTCAGTGACTGCCTGCCTCTCCCTGCCTCCCTGACTGACTTACTAACTGCCTGACTCTCTTACTGCTTGAGTATCCTACTGTCTAACTCCTGACTGAGTACAGAGCTGACTGACTGCCTGACTCCCCTACTGACTGACTTCTCTTCTGCCTGCCTCTTACTACTGCTTTCCTCCCCTTCTGAGTTTCCTGACTGACTCCCTTACTGACTGACTGTCTCACTTATTCACTGAATAAAGAATTGAATGAATGAATAACTGCCAGACACCCTTACTACTTGAGTCTCCCACTGACTGACTGACTCCCTTACTTCACGAAGTCTTCTACTATATGGCATCCTTACTGACTAACTGACTGAATCCTCAACGAAATGAAGAACTGAAAAAATCAATGAGTGACTGAATGAAGAACTGACTGACCGCCCGTCTCCCTTACTGACTGACTCCCCCTATTTACTGCCTTACTTCCTGACTCTCTTACTGGCTGGGTCTCCTACTCTCTGACACCTTTACTGACTGACTGTTTAACATCCCTACTAACTAAAGATCTGAAAAAATGAATGTCTGACTGAAAGAAGAACTGACTGACTGACCGAATTTCTTACTGAATGAATCTTCTACTGACTAACACCCTTCCTGCTTGATTCTCCTATTTCCTGAGCTCTCTACTGACTGATTCCCTTACTGAATAAAGAAGGGATGCATGACTGACAGAATGAAGAACTGACTGACTGAATGACGGTCCTACTGACGAAATCGCTTACTGTCTGACACCCTCACTGACTGACTGACTGAATGAAATGAGGAACTGACTGATTGACTGACTTCTCCACTTTCTGACTCACCTACCAATTTGCTGATTTCCTTACTGTCTGATTTCTCTATTGACTGACTGACTGACTCCACTACTGACTGACAGCCTAGATCTCTTACTATGAACAAGGACTGACTGACTAACTCCCTTTGACTTAGTTTCCAACTTACTGACTCACCTACTAACTAACTCCTTTAGGATCCCTTACTAAATGAAGAAGTGAAAGAATGAATGCCTGACTAAATGAAGACTGACTGACTGCCTAACACCCTATCCGGCTGACTTCTCTACTAACTGACTTTTCTACTGCTTAACTCCCCTACCAGCTGGATGCCTCACTGACTGTCTGAACGTTTTCCTAACTCTACATTATTTCAATGCCTGTCTCTGAGGTTTCCCTGCTCGCATTCATTGAATTGCAATTAAATTGCAGCAGCGACTTCACTCTTGCTCCCTCTCTCTCTCTCTCTTGGTTGGATTTGCAGCTGTCAAAGTGACAAACATTGTCTAGAATCTTAGCTTGCTTAGCTACTTGCCACTTATTATGCCGTTTGTGCTGTGCACTTTGTGGCAACTTTGGCTGCAGCCGCAAAGACTTGTCACTCGTTGTCAGCGACTGCCAGCTGCCCCCGTGTCTCCGTGCCTCTGTTCCTCCCCCTGCACCTTTTATGGCGCCTCAACTGCTGTCAAAGGCCAAACGCACACACATCTAAATTGCTTTTGACATGCTCCGTTGGCTTTTATTGCGAGCATTGTCTTGGCTTGACATTCAACACATTTGCTGGTGCCTTCCCCTTCCCCCTACATCTCAAACAGTTCTGTTTTGTAATTAGTGTGGGGCATGCAACATTTCACTACTTGCTGCTGCTGCTGCAGCTGCACAAAGTTTTGCGCCTTTCATAATAGAAATGTTTCAAATGTTCCAAATACTGAATGCTGACTGCTGAAATGTTTGCAACATTTCACAGACTTCTGTGTCGTTTCTCCCATTCGCTCTCTTTTCCCCTTTTCCCCTTTTCCCCTTTCAATTTCTCCCCGAATAACTTTTTGTTTCGTTCAGGTTAAATGCGCGCGAATTGTTTTTTGGCCAAAGAAACTTTGCCATTTAACTTTTGTTTAAGCTGAAGTCGAGTCGAGTCGAGTCGAGACTTGCCAAATATTTAAGAGCCAAACAAAGTTCTACTGCGTGTTCTTTGCACCTCTTCCCTTTCCCTCTCATTTCTTTTCTGTGTGCTTTTCTCTCAGTTTTTCTTCATGTGTTTCTCTCTCTCTGTCGGTTTCTTTTTTGCTGATTTGGCACCTTTAAAGCTGATTGCTCAGCAGTAATGAGTGTGTCCTGGCAGCCATCGTTGCTTGTCAACTGCTTTCCCATTTCTAACGAGCACATTTTTGCCTAGCCTAGCAGGGTTGCACCCGTTTCCCCTCTTCCTCCCCTTTCCTGTGCTATTCTTGCAACAGAAATTAGCAACCTTTTTATGCAAATTACCAAGTGGAAGAGAGAGGGAAAGAACGTTGCCTTTGTTTCCTCTTGCTGCTGTGTATCGACTGTAGATGGCACATTTGCGGCTGAGCTGTGCAAACACTTGGCAACCCTAGGCAAACTCAGAACACACACACACACTCACATAATAGGCTCAAACAGCAGCTTGACTTCTCTCTCTGTGTTTGTGTGCTGTCCACTTTCTAATCAGCCTATTTGTTTAGGCTACCAAATACACAAATGAGCATTGCATTTTTTTCCTGTTGTGTGTCAACTTTTAATTAAGCGCAGCCCCAAATGCAAAATGATAATGCATGAAAATCTCTTTCTCTCTCTGTCTCTTTGGCTAAGTGAATTACTCTTCTTTTGCGGTTTTCGGTTCTTTGTGTTTTTAATCTATTGTCGAGTTTTGAGAATGCGAATTTGATTTGCTCAACCGAATTTCCCCACACAGAGACTTTTATAACTAAAGTTCGCTTTGCCAGAAAACTTTACTCATTCCTGTTGCTCCGTTAAGCTCGCTCTAGCTGTCTCTTTCTAATTCCGTTTAGCTGTCTCTCTCTCTGGTTGATCTTATGCCTTGGGTTGCTGGCTGCCACATTTCAGTCATTTCATGGCCATTGAATTTGGGCATACATAAATTTATCCAAGCACTTGCAGTTTGTTATTTGCATTTTGCAGCGACGCGACGCCAGCTAAGTGTGCACTGCAAATACTCTAAACAAGTTGAAGAACATCCTGTTTTAGTTCAAGGATAAATATAAATGAAAAACTAAATAGTTAAATACTGGAAACTGCTTTGATTAAGGAGTGAAGAAAACGCTCAGTTAATCAGCTTAGAAAAAAAGAAAAGGAAACAAGAGAAAAAAGAAAAGAAAGGAAAAGAAAAGAAAAGAAAAGAAAAGAAAAGAAAAGAAGAGAAAAAAGGAAAGGCAAAAGAAAGAAAAATAGAAAAGAGATAAAATATAAAGAGAGAACAAAATTTTACAAAAAAAAAAGAAAGTATTCAAAAACATTAAGAAAATATACCAAAATATAAATACTTAAATCTGGAATAACATTCTAGAATAAATTTTGATTCAATTGAATTTTGAAATTCTATAAAAATATTCCCAATTTTAGAATGCAAAAATATCAAAACTTAATCTTTAACACGAATACTTAAATAAACACAAAAAATTCATAAATTTAGATGGTTACTCAAAAAATAAAACACTTAAAACAGCTACAGTCGAGTGTGCTTCATAAAATACACCAAATAATATATAACAAAAATTCTAAAATATACCGTAGGCTATAATTGGTATATCGGTGAAGTACTACACACATTTTAATTACAAGTATGGCAAATTTCGCCTACTGCAATCGAGTCATAGCTGCTTTGGCTGACAATCTGCGGAATTATATGGTATATTTCTTAAAAATATACCACATTGTCAGCTAAAGCAGCTAAGACCCGATTACAGTAGGAGAAGAATTAAATTCTTGAGCTTGAGGATTTTTCAAACTTAAAAAAAGGATTGTGTGGAATAATAAGTAAATCTTACAACTCAGATTAAAAAGGATAAAGATCTTCTTTGAAGAACTATTTACAATTAAAATCATTGTAAAACTGTTTTTAAAATTCTAAAAACAAAAGTATACATCTTTATTTTTGACTATATATCATAAATCTTTATGTTTGAGAAATTAAGATTTATTTTTATTTATTTTGCTTTCAATGCAGAACATTTGTTAGTCGCTCAAGCAAACGACGAATTAGAATTGTGTTTGTCTAAATATAGAAATATTTCCATGGGCTGTGCAGAAGCCAAAAGACGAAATGCAAACTCAAACCTAAACGAGTTTTGCCAGCAAAGTTAGTCCAGGCCTCGGCTGACCAACAATTTATTACAATTACGTCAAAATTCATTTGAAAGCCGCCGACACAGCTGCGCGAGAAGGAAAAGAGGATGAGGAGAGGGAGGAAGAGGAAGAGGAAGAGGAGAACAGAAGGGGAGGGGAATTAGTAGCAGTTGCCAGTTGGAGGCAGGTCATAAATTGGTAGCTGCAATGCGGCTGATAATGTTGCACAAAGAGAGCGAGAGAGCGAAAAAAAGAGAGAGACAGATAGAGAAGCAAGCAAACTTGCTCAATTGGATTGCCCACAGATTTCTGGTCAAGCGTGTGGGGTGCGGGAGGGCGGGGTGCCAGAGTTCTTTGGATCAACTGCAAAATGGGTCAGAGAAGTGAAGTGAAGAAGGAGCAAACATAAATCACAGCAAAAAAGTTGTGGTATAGAAAGTGAAAATGCTTTAAATATGATTAGCAAAAGGCAAATGCAAAGAGGTATGGATAGAAAAGGCAAACAAAAGATATATAAGAGTTGTATAGAGAGAGAGAGAGGGAGGAGGACAGACAAGAAGAGAGATATAGGCAGTGTGAACGAAAGAGAGATACAGGGAAAGAGGGAGAGATAAGATATGGGAGAAAGAGAAAGAGAGTGTGAAAGTAAGAAAGACTAAAGAGAGACAGAAATCAAGATTATAATCGAAGGGGGAAGGTAGAATGAGAGAGACAGGGACAGATGAAAGAATCGAGACTAGGAAAAGGGAGTAGGGAGACAGAAAGAGAAAGAGAGTGCGAAAGAGAGAGAGAGAGAGAGAGAGAGAGAGAGAGAGAGATAAAGAGTGAGAGAGAGAGAGAAGGAGATAAAAGAAGCAAGACTATAATCGAAGGAAGAAAGTGAGAGACAGAGACAGAGATAGAGATAAAGATAGAGATAGAGATAGAGATAGAGATAGAGATAGAGACAGAGAGGGGGATAGATGAAGGATGTTAGACTATAAGAGGATGAAGGAATCGAGACTAGGAAAAGGGAGTAGGGAGACAAAGGGGAAAAAAGAGTATAAAAGAGGGAGAGAGGGAGAGTGAGAGACAGAGAGAGAGAGAATGGAAAACACGACTATACGAGATGGGATAACTGAGACAGAGAGATAAAGATGGAGAGAGAGAGAGAGAGGGAAAGATATAAGAGAGTGTGAAAAAGAAAAAGAGAGAGAGAGAGAGAGAGAGAAGGAGATATATCATGCAAGTCTTTAAGAAAAGGGAGAAGGAAGACAAAGAGAGAAAGAGAGTGTGAAAGAGAGAAACAGAGAGAAAGACAGAAGCGAGACTATATGAGAAAGAGGGTGTGAAAGAGATAGATTGAGAAAGAGGTTGATATAGAGAGAGAGAGAGAGAGAGAGAGAGAGCAAGATTATAAGAGATAGCTAGTTGAAGCAGCTGACCATAAAGCTGCTCGAAATTGACATGTTTATGGAGCGTTTGCCGCAGACGTGTCTAAACCAATTCGATTATTTAGTGATTTTCGAGGATATACCAACTGCTAAGTGGGTGTGGAATCCTTTTTGCTTGCGGGTCGAGGCGAAGCATAAGCAGCAATTTTGGTGGGGCCGAAGAAGAGAACAGAACGTAACGAAAGAGAAACGTTGCCCATATTCGCCTTTTGTGTAATAAAACAAGATTTATTTAGTTGCTCGGCATTAACTGTTGCCCTTTGTAACGAGCTGTTTGTATGTGGAAGAGTGTAAGCTGCCAGCGTATGTGCGTGTGTGTGTGTGCGTGTGTGTGTGTGTGTTTTTTTTTTTTTTTTTTTTTTTTTTATTCGGAGGAACTAGATCTAATACTAAATATAATAAATATAACATAACATTAGGCACTAGAATATAGAAAAAAGGTTAGAAAGAAAACTGTCAAGGAAATTCTCGTGGTACTGCCGTGAGGTATTGCTTCACGAGACCTTGACGGGAGCTCACTCCCCTCCGTTACGCCTGCGGGTACGTTCCCTTTCGAGAGTTCGTAGTGCGGTGGTCACTTTTTCTGCATAGCTGCATACCGCTGACCAGTATTCCTCCTTCTCCAGCATACGGTTCACAATAGAGTCCGTCGTGACTCTACATCCTATCGCTTCTTCGAGCTCTCGTCTCTCACTAGCAAAGCGCCGACAGCACACTAGGATGTGTTCCGCCGTTTCTTCAGCTTCGGGATAGCAATATAGGCACATCGGGTCGCTGTCGTGTCCAAATCTACATAGGTAGCTGCGGAAGCAGCCGTGCCCACTCAGGATCTGCGTCAGATGATAGTTGACGAATCCGAAATTTCTGCTGACCCATTTGCCTATGTTTGGGATCAGAGCATGGGTCCAGCGGCCCTTACTAGATGTGTCCCACTTATCTTGCCATTTCCTTAGGCACTCTGTCTTAAAATTGGTCGACATGTAGTGAACATCCTCCATCTGGTTAGCCCTCTTGTGATTGTAGCTGTGAGTCCTCTCTAACGCCAGAGTATCCAACGGCATCATGCCAGCTATCACTAAAGCGGCTTCATCCGATATGGTCCTGAAGCCACTGCAGACTCGCAGCGCGCAGAGTCGATAGGTCGTCTGCATCTTCCGCCTATACGCCTTCACCTCCATTGCTTGCACCCATACTGGAGCGCCATAGAGCATTGTTGCTCTAACCACATTTTGTAGCAATAGTCTCCGACCTTGCTTAGGGCCGCGCGTATTTAGCATTATTCGACTCAATGCCTGCCCTACGACAGCAGCTCTCTTACCAGCATAGTCCAGGTGTTCGCGGAAGCTGAGCCGCGTGTCGATTAGGACGCCTAAGTATTTAATGGCTCGGCTCGACACTATTGAGGTCCGACCAAGGTTAATGTGAGCCACTTCGACGATCTTTCGGCTACTTATCAGGACCGCTTCAGTCTTGTGATCGGCCAATTGCAGCCCCACTGTCGCAAGCCAGTCTTTGACAGTGGCAACCGCTGCACTACAAAGTAGCTCAGCGTCGTCTAGTTGTTTCGCTGTCACCACTAAGGCCACATCGTCTGCAAAGCCGACAATGGTTGCAGACTCTGGAACGTCAAGCCGCAATATGTCATCGTACATGATGTTCCATAGTAGCGGGCCCAACACTGATCCTTGCGGTACTCCTCCAGTGATGTTGAACGATTTGGTTCCGTTATCCGTTCTATATCTCAGAATGCGTTTCCTGAAGTAGTCCTCAATTATTTCCATTAGGTAGCTCGGGGTGTTGAACCGCCTTAAGGCGCCTATAATGCAGCTCCAGTTTGCAGAATTGAAGGCGTTCTTGACGTCCAGAGTCATGACTATGCAGTACTCCTTTGCACCACCACGCCATCTTCTGCCTGCTATGGCTCTCCTTGCTATGTCCGTTACTTGTGAGATAGCGTCTACGGTTGAGTGATGCTTTCTGAAACCATATTGCATGGGTGACAGATCTCCTGCTTGTCGGACAGACTCCTCTAGCCTATGGCTCACCAGCCTCTCCAATATTTTGCCTGCTGTATCAAGCAGACAAATCGGTCGGTAAGACGACGGCGAATCAAGTGGCTTGTTCGGCTTTGGGATCAGCACCAGATTCTGCAGTTTCCATGGGCGGGGAAAGACACCTTGCCTCATACACTGTCCAAAAACTTCTGTAAAGCACTGCGGCTGGAGCCTGATCGCCATCTTCAGCGCGCGATTTGGGATCGCGTCCGGCCCAGGTGACTTGGAGTCCTTGATTCTTGCCGCTGCCAGCAGTACTTCCTCTACCGTAACCTCTGGGACCTCCGTATAGAGCCGGTGCTCTACGTGATCTTCCACTGTTGGAACAGTGAATGAGCCCGTGAACAGAGCATCCACTATGCCATTTAGGACGCCCTCCTCTCTAGGCACTGCACAGGTATTGGGCTTGAGTTTTTTAAGCACCACTTTGTATGCCATTCCCCAGATGTCTCGGTCGGCTTCGTCGCAAAGTTCTAGGAATTTCTCCTTCTTGCTGCTCAAGATGGACTTCTTCAGCAGCCTGCGATTAAGCGCGTACTCCAGCCTTCTTGCCTCAAAATCAGCTCTGCCTCGAGAACGTTGCAGGATCCTTCGCGATCTTATACATCGCCTTCTTACGTCTGCGATCTGCTGGTTCCACCAGTATACTGGTACGTGGTGTCTTTTGCACGATCTTCGCACCGCCATGCTAGCGTCGCAGGCATCCGTGATTGAACGCATGAGCAGCTCGGCGCTTACCTCTGCGTTGTCACTCCAATTGGGAACTGCAAAGGATCCAGCGAAAGCTTCCGGGTCCAGGGTGTCAACTTTGTAAGCCTTTCCGCTCTGTAATCCATTTGCTCGCGGAGACTCGGTATGGTCCAAATCTATCGTGATCGCCTTATGATCACTCGCTGTGTAGACATTGCTAATGGCCCATTTCGCTGATCTAGCAATTGGATAGCTAACGAATGCTAGATCTATAACCGATCCAGTGCCAGCTCTGGTGAAAGTGTGTTCGTTGCCATGGTTCATGAGGGCCAGGTCTAATGTGGCAAGGGCTTCCAGCACTGTTTGTCCTCGGGCGTTTGTCCGGTTGCTACCCCATTCCTCCGCCCAGGCATTGAAGTCACCAGCGATGATCACCTGTGGCTTTCCCCTTACATCGAGTGCTATCTCCTCCATGACGGATGCGAATTCTGATATGGTGAGACTGGGAGCCAGATAACAGCTGTATAGCCACTGGTTCCCCCATCTAGCCCGCACGAACCCACGCGATGAGCGCACATCATTAAGCTGGGGCTGTTCCAGGCCACATACCCATATTGACGCCTTTCCTTCCGTGTCTTCGACGTACTTTGGACTCTGAATTCTCTTATATGGTTCGCTCAGCAAAGCAGCATCCACCTTTAACTCTCTAACCGTCTGCTTCAGTAGCTCTTGGGCCGCCAAGCAGTGGTTTAAGTTGAGCTGCAGGAGCCTTTGAGTCATTTTGGCCCCTGCGTGACCCCGCTGACCCCTTTGAGAGGGCAGTGACTGCTTCCTGCGTGATGTCTGGTATCCTCTTTGCCCGCATCTGCACAGATGAAGCATTTAGCAGCATTTTTGCAAAGCGCCGCTTTATGGCCAGCTGCACCGCATCTTAGGCAGCACCCAGAGCGGTCGATCGTGCTCTTGCAAAACTTAGCAATGTGTCCAAACTCCAGACATTTGTAGCACCTCTTTTTTTCTGGCCTCTCAGACCTCTCTCTCACTCTACAGCTTGTCCAGCCTATCCGGATTTTTCCATTCTGTAGAATAGATGATGCAGCCTCCTTCGGCATACTAACAATTGCCAGCTGCATACCGTCAAAACCTGGCCTAAGTGCTTTGATGGCACTTAGCTCCAGGTTCGCTTGGCTGAGTTTTTCGCAGGCTACCAGCACGTCTTCTTTAGAAACCAGGCAGTCTATATCTCTGATCTCTAGGATGGTTTCCTGAGTTAGAGCTCTCACTTTGGCTTTCAAGCCGAGCGCTTCGCTTAATTCATCCTTCATTTTTAGCATAGAAGGCTTGGAGTTCATCCCCATTTCCAAAATCAGTCCGTCGCCGGCAGTTTTTCTTACCCGCCTTACTTGCTCACCGACGCTCTGTAGCTTGCTATCGTTGCTACGCGTCACCAATTTGAGCACTTCACTATAGGATATACCATCCGTGGGTTGGATAATAATGGCGTCCTGCCTTCTGCGTCTTCTCGGTGGCTTATTTGTGGTGTTGCGCCCTTCAGTATCCTGACGCACGCTTTCCTTCTCTGCTTTATTCTTAACCGTAGGATAAATACGCTGCTTGGATATGGGCTTCGTGGACGAAACAGTTTTGCGCTTGTCTTCAACCGTGATCACCGCATTACTCGGCGAGGTCTGCGTCGACGAGCTACGTACGCTATTGAAGACTTCATCCAGTGTCTTTGCGGTCACCTGCTCCACTGTCTCTACAGCCGACATCTTTAGACTAGCTGCCATCTCGATTTGCACGGTTTTGATTCGTGCGAACGTATTCTTGTTTGTTTGTGTGACGTGTCGCACTTCTCTGGGCGTAAATGTCTTAATCAGCCCATCGATCAACTCGCCCAGCTCTTTTACCGCCTCTTGAAGGCTTCTATGGATCTTAATCTTTTTTGGCACCGCTTCAGATGAGACACCAGGACTCCGATCCTCCCGGGCTCTTTTGGGCGTTGCCGCTTCTTCGCCTGCATCAAAGCTAAACACAAGCTCATCCACCTTTGGGGGCGCAGATGCAGGTCCTCCGCTCTGGGGCGATCTTGCGACTCTTGGAAGCTTGAGGAACTTTGCCAGCAGCTCAGCTTCCGCCTCACTCGTCTCAATATTGCTCATGACGAGCAATATCGGTCACTAACCAATCTGCTATACTCAATATAATATAATAACGCTCTACCAAGCAGTCCAACGTTGGCCGAGAATTTCCTACGACTTTTGTCGGAGGAGGTTATACCGCCCCGACTCGGTCACCAGGGCCTCTGTTTTTTGAGCGCCGTTACACGGCAGAGGTTGGTAATTGGTCAGTTCCACGACCTTTAGCTCACGATTCTGCTATGGCAGGCGCTAAAATTAAGTATGAACCTTCGGCTATGCAGCACTTTCTGTAGCTCCTGAAAGTATGCCGCGTTTCTTTACTCCTTTTGGTTCGTGTCACTGCTATGGGTCATATATGCAGTGGTTTGTCTCTTTGCTGTGCTCACCACTCAGCTGTTTGACTTGGCTTCACCGGTTGCAATCCGCAATCGCTAACCAACACTGCCACCAGCTGATCGTCTGACAGCTGACAGAGTGTGACGAGATTGCAAAAATGCAAAGTGCAGTGAAAGTGGAAGCAACAAAAAAGAGAGATTCGCCAGAAAAGGACAGTGAGTGACTTACTCACTGAGCGAGAGATGGTATATCTCTGCCCCTCTCCGACCCAAACCCACGGGCGACGCTTGGGCCGCCGAAATAAAAACACCAAAACTCCGGCCGCCTGGACTCGAGCGGCAGAAGTATGATGCAGAGTGAGTGACTCTACTTGTCGAGGAGCGTTTGATACAATTTCTTTTTTTTGCAGGCTGTGCTTACTGCTTAAACGACTCGGTGCACTATCGGCGAAACAAAAACGCGTCCGCGCACTTGCACACTTGACACACAGCTGTGTGTGTGTGTGTGTGTGTGTGTGTGTGTGTGTGTGTGTGTGTGTGTGTGTGTGTGTGTGTGTGTGTGTGGCAGGCACAGCTGTAGTCGATGCAAAGACGTCGACCACACACAAATACACATAAAAAGCCCAGATGAGTTTTCTTTTCATTAAAAGCGGATTTACGCACAGGAAGTTGTGTGCGCCAGAGCGAGAGAGCAACAGAGCGTGATAGGGAGAGAGTAAAAAGGGAAAAGAAGAACAGCTTATTGCACAATAAACATGCACACACACTCGCACACACACACACACATCGACAACAGCAACTTATAGGGCAAAAGGAGGCAACAATCTTCTTGCTGAGTCAGCTTGTAGAAATCTTGCTGCTCTTCTTTTATGCCTTTGAAGGGCGCTAACGAGACCCACACATGTCTGCCCCCAAATCTGTGTGTGGGTGTGTGTGTTCGAGTGTGTGTGTGTGTGTGTGTGCGACAACTGGTCAATGTTGTCACAGACTGAGAATGTCAACAAAAGATAAGCCATTCATTTTATTCATTCTTTCCTGTCTCCCCATGTCACTCACTCTTCCTCTCTCACTCCATGCTATCGCTTTGTCTCGCTCTACTGCTGTCCAATACTCGTATATTTAGTCTGCCGCCTGTCCACGAAAATTCCCAGTTAACTATTCCGTAATTTAAGTCTTGTTTGCTGTCACTTGAGACGAAAATAATCGACTTTGTCACGCTGATTCGCAAACTAGTCGCCTCCCCTTCTTCCAATCTGCTATCTCCCTCTCACTCTGTCTCTTTCTACTTGCTTCTAGCCTTTCTTCTTCTACTTCATTATGGCACTCGCTTTGTCGCCGCAGTGAAAGCTAAAGCAATCTTAAGCGCCATCAAAGCGAGTCTCAAATTTCATTGGAAAAAATTGTAGCATACTTTTAGGGGCCACATAAAAATACGCTGCGAATTGTTAGCGTTTGTACGTGTGGTTGTGCGTGTGTGTGTGTGCGCTGCTTGAGGTAACAAAAACGTGTGCTAATTATACCATAAAATCTTACCTTGACTCGTTGCTATTGTTGTCGACTTTTACTGGCATTTTGACAGAATAAACGATGCGAATTTGCGGCGCATGTTCTGCCAAGAAGAAGCTGCAACACACACACACACGCAAACACACACACACTTAGAACAGGAGACACACATGTTCTTGGTCATGTCCATTGTGTATCCTGCGGCAATGTGTTATTGGTAACTTTGTTTTTTTTTTTTTGCTTTTTGTAGTCGTTGCCAGACAGCAATGCATTTTTCAACAGTTTGCTGACCAACAACAGCAGCAGCTCCACCCACAATACACGCAAGAAGTGTGTGCGTGTGTGTGTGTTACCACAACTCTATCCGCCTCTCGCTAGATACTTTGGAGTGCTGTTTGAGCTGCGTATAAATGTAATTTACAGTTACACCAGTCAACGCCTCATGAATTTTAAGAAGCTGCTCTCTCTACCTCCGCCCACTCTTTGTCTGGCATTTGAGGGGGCGTGGCCAAGTGAATTATTTTGTGTTAAATGCAACGCTTAATTGCGAAGTGTGTGCGAAGTGTGTGCGAAGTGTGTGCGAAGTGCGGAGTTACAACCTATGCCAAGAGACAAACTCACAACTATCAAATGGAGAAAATGGAAAATTGTTCAAGTCTTTCGTTGTCGTTCTTTTTGGGGGAGAGAGAGAGAGAGGGAGAGAGAGAGAGAAAAGCGCAACATTTGTTTGTCTGTGGCAAACCTGCAATTCTCTGTCGTCCTTTAGTTGGCCTTTGATGACGATACGCCTGCTGCTCTGGCTGCTTGTATTTACAGAGCAATGTCCTGGCTGCATCCTGCTGCTGCCCATTTCCATCTGCACATCGTCTGGGCAATGTCCTCAACGTTGAGAGCATCGATTTCGATGTTCTCTTACTTTTTTGTACCCGCATTTTTCGCGTTTATTTATTGCACATATTTTTTTTATTGAATTCTTTGTGCCGACGGATGCGATATAAATATTTATACCCCCCGCTGGACGTTGAATATTGCCAGGATGCGACTCCCTTCCCTTCCCCTCCCCCTTGCTATTATTGCTCTGTCGCCCAACCCTTGTCCTTTGCTTAACTTATTTTAAATTGATTTCTCTTATCCATTGTGCGGGAAACCCAAACCAAGCTCAACTTCTCAACCACACACACACACAGCATTCATCTTGCTTATTACACTGGGGACTCTTTTGGGACCACACACAATAACTTGAAGAGGAATTGGCTTGTCCGCACTTAAATAATAATCAATTCCATTAAATTATTAAGTAAACCTTCCACCCCCACTCGCAGTGTTGTGTAGCTAATTGTGGGCGTTCGATATGGTCCGGGGGGCGTGCCAATCGAAAGTTATTATTACAGCTTACAGTCTTAAGTCTTAACAAAAAAAGTTTTCCCATTTTATTTCTTGTTGTTGCGCCTGACCCGCGTCTTTATTTATTTTATATCTTTTCTCTTGTCATCTTGAGAACAAAAAGAAAAGAAGAAACTTTGCTACTTACTTTATTATACCCGCTACCCATAGAGTAGAAGGGTATGATAACTTTGTGACTCCTGAATTGCAGTCTGGTATATTTTGAAAGTAGTACTATAGTATTTTATCTTAGTATTTTTGCAGTATATACATTAAGTATATTTTAAAATTATTATTATTATTGCAGTATATAAAATTGGTATATATTTATTTTTACGGTATATTAATTTGTTATATTTTAAATTATACCGCACTATTTAGTATACTCTTAGTATTTTTGCAGTATATATATTAAGTATATTTTAAAATTATTATTATTATTTTGCAGTATATAAAATTCGTATATTTTTAATGTATTTTTTACAGTATATAAATTCGGTATATTTTCAAATTAATACCGCACTATTTTGCTTTACATTATATCAATATACCGATGGTGACCTTTGGTATATTTTTAGTATTTTCCAGTATATCGATTTAGTATATTCTTAAATGAATTCTTTATTTTTACAGTATATAAATTTAGTTTATTTTAAAATTGTTGCTTTATATTATAGCAATATATCAAATACTTCCTTTTGTTTATTTTTAGTATTTTGCAGTATATTAATTTAGTATATTTTAAAATGAATACCGCACAAATTTACTTATATTCAAAATGTGTATCGAGTATCTCAAAGTCAAGCACTCTCGCCTGTAGCTTTCTTACTTGTTTTTGTTCGGCTCGAAGGGACAGAAACTCCCTTTTTGTTGCGTTGTGTTGTGTTGTGTTTGGCCTGCCATTCTGCTATCAGCTTATTACTGTGATTACAGTCATCATCTTCGAATTGTCCGGCGGCGGAAAGGGATGGCAAAATTGGCAGTGAGAAAGCTATTGCAAATGGGAAATGGAAATGGAAAAATGACCATAACATATGCCAGATGACATTGTGCTGTGGCTGCTGTGACTGTTTCCAAATTGTTGCTGCTGCAAACATTTGACAAGGATACAAATGAAATTTGTCTGCGCGTCATAAATCAAGCGGCAAGCCCTATGAATAAATTACCTGTTTCCATTTTAATTGCAAAAATTGTCTCGTTTGCCGATTGCCCTGCAAAGATTCTGATTACTATTCTGCATTCATTTGCATATTTCAACTACCGAAATGAATTTTTTGCTAGTAGCAAATCTCAACGATTTAAGCGTGAAATGATGGGAGATGCAGTGCACCTGTTAAATATCAAATATATATTAATTTATCATTTATTTAAATCCAAATTGAATTGCCGCCACAACGTCTGCAGCGCTTTTAATACGCGCAGCTTAACAGCGAGCTGTTAGGTTGCGAGTTAAGCGCACAGCTTAAAAGTATCCAACGCTTTAAATGCTTCTGTTAAATGCATGAGATGCATTGAGCCGTAAAGTATGCAGCACTTTAAATGATGAACCATTTAGCAGCGCGCTGTTAAAAACAGAAATCACTGTTAGCGCGAATTAGCTGACAGCTTAAAAGTATGCAGCACTTTAGGCACACAAAACGAGAACAACGAAATATTAGAGACGACGTCCAACAAAAAACAAACGAACACAGGTTTAAGCCGTGACGGCCGCGCCAAAAACTAAATGGGCTAAAAGTTTTTTGGCCAGCACAAAGCGAATTAAAATATTTATGCAAATGAAATCCGCAATTACAGTTAAAAGCACACACACACACACAAACAGAACAACAACTGTGAGATCAACAAAAGCGAAAACATAAATTGTTTATATTTATATCTAAAATGCAGGCGCAGATCAACTTTTTAATGAGTTTCTCGCTCAGTTCTCAGTTCGCAGTTTGTTTCGCTGTTGGCGTTTTGTTGTGTATTTTCTTTGCTTTTACACAAAATTTAATTTGCACTCGGGTCCATTTTGTATTTAATGGCTGCTCTTGCTGTCAATGGCCTCAGTGGGTGTGACTGGCCAGCCACACCTCCCTCCCTCACTCACACACCCACACACACACAGCCTCACACCCACAGTCCGCAGTAACGCGGTAAACTTTGTGCGCTGTGAATGCGGTTTGGAAATTATTTTGTAATATTACAAGCGATGCGCTCAGCTGGAAATTGTTCAACACACAACATTCCATAACTCACACGCACACACACACAGACAGATAAGCAGTTGGTATGTGTGTGAGCGTGTGTTAGTTGTCCCCATGTGCCATTAGCCACATGAATGCGGAGGGTGGCTTGGGTAGGTGGCAAAGCTGCCACGCAGGTAATAATCGGATGTAACTAATTGAATAAAGCGACGCAAAGGACAACACGCACACTCACACTCACACACACATACACACACACCTCAAACACTCCACTTTGTAGAGTAGAGAGTAAGGAGTCGCATTAGCCAAATCCACAGAGTGGTATCCACAAACACACACACACACACACTCGCACTTGGTTGTTGCATCCCTTGGCGCATTTATGCGCTCAACTATCCTTTGGGATACTGCATACTGTGCATCCTGTGTGTGTGTGTCCTGTGTGTGTGTGATGCAAGCGGATGTTTGTCGCGCGCTCTCTGTGACGAAGCAAGGACCTTCGTGTGCCCACAGGATATTGCTTAATGGTCGCCGCTATTTAAATTTTAATTTCTATTTAAAATGCTCTCATCAACTTCGCTTTAATCCGCTTCTTTCGTTACTTCGTTTATTTTCATTACCAGACACTTTTTTTGTTGTTGCTTTGTGATTCCCTCTATTTATTTTCCAACGCCTAATCCTTGGCTCGTTTAGCAAAACACGTAGGCAAAGCCAAATCAAATGAAACGAAATAAATCGACGACGTTTTTCAGTCGACTACTGTTACCTGTTTGCTTCTTTCCATTCCATTCCATTCATTTTCATTTTCCAATCTCAATTTACCGCCGCCTTTGACCTCAAAGTGTCGCCTTCTCTCTCAACGTTGCTCGTTGCTCGCCTTCTAATTGCAACTGCCGCCAGTTGCGCCCTTTTTCGTCGGCTTTCGACGATGATTAATGGCATTGCCAACGACGCATGTGTTCAACGAGAAACAACGAGAAACAACAACAAATTGTTACCCATAGAGTACAGTAATACCCACAGTTAATGCCCTTTCTGATTGATTTGTTGTTTGACATTTGTTCGTTAATTGTTAACTTGAATGATTGGCCAAGATTCTTTTTCGAGCCCAACTTTAAGGCGATTGCCATAGTGACTGAGCAGACAGGAAGTTGCGGCCTAAGAGGCAAATACGTCAAGTAATTGGCCAACAAATCACAATGACACGGCCTGAAAACGACACCTCAAAATTGAGAACGCGCAGTGCAGTGGCAAAACTTTTACGATTGATTTGACTGCAGCGAAAGAGCTTTAATGTGCTTTTGAAAGCAACTAACTGAGCAACTAATATCATATTAATTGACTGACTTTTCCGCCATTAAATCGTTTGGTACAATGCACTATTTACTCGCTGTTATCCAATTTTAAGCTGTTTAATTTTATTGCAATCGCAGTTCCTTTCAATTAAATGTGTTCATCGTAAAATCAATGATGTGGTCAACTTTAATGCATTTAAAAACCAAAATGGTTAAATGGGAATTCTTTTGCTACTGTTCGTTTCATGTTTCATAGGCACGCAAACTTCTTTCCACTTTTTAAATTAGTTTTGAATACGTGAGCGTTTAATTTTTATAATAGTTTTGAATACGTGTGCTTTTAATTGAGTATTAGGCACAACTTTAATGCACCTTAAAAGTTGAGTAGTCAAAGTTATGAACGCAACGACTGAAATGGTTACCGAGTCAAATGTGAAATGGAAAAAATTTAATTGGGAAAATTATCCAAAAAAAAACTTACCTTTATTCTTTATTATATATGTCACCTTTATTCTTTATACATATATGTCAATACATAGGTACTCGCATCTTAATTGTTATTGTTAATAGTTTGGTACATTTTATAGTCTTTATATAGTATATTATGGTGTATGGTATATTTTGAATATGGTTATATAGTACATAGTAGTTATTGTAGTAGTATAGCAATTGAATATGTGTTTCGATATAATTTTTAGTATTTTTTAAATGAATATCATAGTATATAAATATACCGAATATAACTATCGGTATATTTTTAAGTGTTTTTCGGTATATTGAAAAATTGTAGTATATCAATAAATCAAATATATTACTCAGTATATTTTTAGTATTTTTGGTATATTAAAATGGTATATTTTAAGAACAATCGAAGACACTTGACAGTAGCTTTTTTACTTGTAAGTCTATGAAATGAATTTTGAGTATCTAATATTAGGTTAAATATTTGCTTAATCAACTCGATGCATCTTGAAGGTCTCATCTTAAAAGCCAGTTTCCTTCTTTAACCAATTTTAATGTGCTTCAATGTGGTCACAACTTTTGATTTAAGCTCTTGTGTGCTTTGTAATCTCTCTTGCTTCCATGCGGCTAACTAAGCTAATGTCATTTGGTTAAAGCGAGCCTTATACTCACTCTGCATTTATAGTCCTAACTACTCTCGCCTCGAAATCAAATCAAGTTCAACTAAGTAGAACATCAGTCGTCGTTTGGGTGTTGGACGCTTTTGGGTTGCACTTGATGCGAAGGCTTTACGGCTCAATAGCTCGTCTAATTATATATACGGCATAGACAGAGGCTTAAGCGATTAAAGCAGCTGCCAGCCGACAAGGGACTAACATGACATGACCAACGTCACATGCAAAGGGACACGAACACACATGTGAAATTAACTAGCCCAACTGCCACAGCCGAAAAATGGATTACCAAATTTAACACTTGATTGGACTCCCTCTCTCTCTCTCTATACACTGAAAGAAAATGGTTCTAAAATCAATTTTGGTATTAAGATTTTTGATTTTAAAAGTGCGTCAAGAACATGAAAATCTTAATATTAGAAAACACATTTTGATTTCTAGAATATTTGATATAAGACCCAAGTTATTTTTAATAAGAAGAAAAATTTGTTTGCTTTCAAGGTGAAAAATCTTATTTGAAGATTAAAAATTACTACATTTTCTTGCTTTTCTCACCTTTCATTCATTATTTTACTATTTTATTTTTCAATTGGCATTCTTGGTTGTAAAAATTGATCTCTTTTTTCTGTCTGTGTACCGAGCTGACCTTTGCTTTGGGGGAACTTGTTTTAAATTCCGTTTTGGCCACAGACACAAAAATTGCGAACATTTTTTGATGAATTTAAAATATGAAATTTGCGATTTTATTTTTTTGTTGTCGTTGTCGTGTTGTGGCATTAACAAAAATGCAGAGGAGGAGGTTGCAACAACTGTCAACTGACAAAAGTAACAGTCGATGTGTCGCGTTCTCCCTTCACCTTCACCTTCACCTTCTCTTTACCCTTTCACTGTGTTGTTGTTGTTGCCTTTGTTATCGGTGCAACACATTGTTTTTGTCAGCTTTTTGGCTCGTTTGGTTTTCTCTTTGCACGCGTTGACAATTTTTTAATGAAGTTTCATTTCGTTTCGTTTTTGCCGGCAAAAAGTGTCAAATTAAAATAATCAGAACATGACAGCTACCGGCACAGCCCAGGACACGCCCCAAGACTTCAGTCCCCACATTCGAAAATTCGACAGAGAAAGATCTGACAAAGAAACAGGAAAGAGGAAGAAAAAGAAACCCACGCCACAAGTGGCAAAGAAATATGGAAAAAAAATTGTGAAATGTTACTTTAAGTTGGTTTCATTAGCGCGAATTTCGGCGCATTTCTTGCAACTTATTTTCATGCGCTTCATTAAAGCGACAAATCCGATTAGGCCGCAGCTTCAAAAATTCACAAAATTCACAAAATTCAAAAATTCAAGAACTTAAGAACTCGAGACTAAAATAAATTGAAAATGAAATCGAATGTGAACCGCGACATGAACATTAGGCGGCCAGCGACTAAGCATTCAATGTCAACCTTCAGTTTCAGCCACAAAACTTCCTTTTTTCTCTCTCTCTCTCTCTCTCTTGGTTTGAAACTTGTTCCCCCTCGAGAAGCGAAAAGAAAAGCAAAAGCAAATGAACGAAATATTGGCAAATAGACTGAAGAGCGTATGAATTTCTTGTACCCTACTCAACTAAAAAACACCAAAGCAAAGCACAACACAACAAAAAAAAAAGGTTCATCTTCTCTCTCTGAGTCGGAAATTTGAGATTTATGAATTCCCAGAATAATTCTCTGTGCAAAAATTAAGAAATTTTAATTTATTTATCTGCTGCCACACAAACAAATAAGCTAATTAATTTGGATTTAAATGCCAGACAGCAGTTACTTTACTTCAATTCACCTTTTCAATACACAGAGGTCAAAGTATGACTAAGAAAACATTTCACTTGGCAATCTGTTTAGTTTATTCCAGTTATGATGTTGTTGATGGAAGTTAAATAAATGTGATTTCACTAAATTAAATGAAATGTCTGCCTCTTTAAGTGGGTCACATTTATTCAATTTGTAATATTTATTTTGGAATGCTTTACGTGTGCATATGCAAAGCAATTTTATTTCCTTAGATGTCAAGCAATTATACATCCAAGCAAATAAAGCATTTCTCTTGTGTACTTCGTTATTTTCCAAGTCACTTCAAGTATTTGACTAGGCACATAATTCAATTTCTTGCTGTTAGCTTTGCAACTCACAAATATGGCTAAAAAGTCAATTTGTTTTGCTGTTCCAATTAAATTGTTTAACTTATTTAATAATTTCAGCAAATTACGTAAAGATAGGTTATGAATTATAATTCGCGATGAAATTATAATTCTTGTTAATCTGTAGATATTGTTGGTTACAAATGAAGTTCTTGATATTTCTTCTAGGACTTATTGTCACCTTGAAATGATTATTACCGAATTATCTTCAACAAAATTGTATATAATTTTTATCTCAGAATAAATGTAAGTCATAAAACAATGATTGATCAAAATGATTAATAGATAATATTGTGGCAGGCAAATGATTCAACAGATGTCACGTGTTGTGAAAAGTCCTTTCGCAATTAGAGCGTCCGTTTTTTTTTTCGCTTATCGATCAATACTAACTCCATCGCTCAAAATTATGTATTAGGAAATGCAGATATGAGAGTGTAACACAAAAAGCAACACTAACATCGCGAGGGAGTTGTTAGAAAAGCCAAGAGAGCATAACATAAAATATCTCTGTATATAGGCACTCGCCCTACTACAAAATTTCAACTCAAATAATTTATTAATACTTTCTATCTTAGCTTATATCATAATAAATAATGCACAAACTATCCAAAGGTGATCTTTCTTTGATGAATTGTCATCTTATAACAATTCAAAATTAAATTATATGCAAATACGTTTTATCTTAGACTGTAGCTCATTAAAACAAGCTTGCTTAGTGAAGTAAATATATTTAATCTTAGCTCAGCTGTCATCTTGTAACTATTATTATAAAAATGTAGGATTATATTTTTTGTCATAGACTATAGCTCATTGACTAATGCTCGATAAAAATGAAGCAAATAAATAAAGCAATTGTCAAATTATAACGAATATGCTTAAATGCATATTTCCCAATAGTGTATAATCGAGAATACATTATACAAATTATAGGATTACGTTAGATTAGACTTCCCCAGAAGAAGCAGAACAATAGAGACCAATATATCAATTAGAATAAAGTATTTGCTTTTATATCATTTGTCATCTAATAGCAATTAACCCATAAATTCTTATTTATTCATATTTACATTTTAAATACTTTTGAATAGACTCTAAATCATTTCAAAATTGTATATAAAAATGAAGTGAAATTATTCATTGACTAATTGCCGATAAATCTGAAAATGCATTTATCTTCCCAGTTAAAATATAAATACTTTTAAATTAGATAGCCATTTTTCCTCTTTATTTAATTGATTATTCAATAATTCACAATAATGCATATTGCATTCAATATTCCAATCCATTCGGTGAGCTTGCCTAACTGTAGTTATAAATAAGAATGCAATTTAATGTTGCCCTTTATTATATATATTACTTAATGTGTTGGAGTATAAATTATCATAATATGCTGATTTAAGCTTAGGTAAAGAAATTCCCTTTCTGATCAATCAACTTCTTTTCATTATTATCCCAAAATTCAATCATTACTTGGATTCTTTAATACTCGCACAAGTATCGCGTTAACTTTTAATATTCCTCCTCTCCACCTCTTGTTGCAACAACAGTGTATGCTGCGGTTGCTGCTGCTGTTTGTTGCACAGTTTGCCACAAGTGACACGCCCCCGCTGCATCTCTTGCAACTGCCTTGCAACTTGCAACCTGACCGCAGCATTGCTCAATACAATCTGTGGGCTTTAGCCATATTTCAGCTATGGCTAAAAAGTTTGGCTTGGCAAAACTTGTAGATAAACAAAAGTGAGTGTGTTGGCTGCATGCAACATCATGTTTCGGTTGCCACCTGGTTGGGAGTATGTGTGGCAACAGTTGTTGCCCCAAAACTCAGACTCTTCTCCTCCCCTTTTGCTTATGTGCAGCCCTACAAATTGTTTCCTCATTGGCCACCAATTAAAAGTAATGAAAAGTTGTATGGTTGGCCAGAAAAAAAATAGTTGCTGCCACTTGCCACTTGCAACTTGCCACTTGCCACTCACGTGAGCGAGTGCTGGCCACGTTTTCGATATATGTCGGATGCAGGCTCCGCATTTAAAGTCCAACAACGGTAATTATGCAAATTGCAAATGGAGCGAATGTGGCAGGCAGCTTAGCTAAGGCAACTTGCCACAGTCTGCCAGTCCATGCCCCATGTCCATGCCCCATTTCTCTATGTAGTCAATTTCCATGGAGCACTCGTCGTAGTGCAACCGCAAGTGTTGCCAGTAGGAAATCGAATTAGCGCGCCACGTCGCACAGCCCAAGCCCAAGCAGCAATTGCAACTAGATGGGGCATGCGGCATGGACACACAACTGGACAGTGGACACTGGACACGGCACTGCGTTGGACGGAACTGGATTCGACTCAACTTGACTCGACTCGCATTGCATTGCATCAAATCGAATCGAATCGACTCGCCTCGATTGCATTGAAATGAAGTTTGCACTGAGAGAAAAATCAAGAGCTGAATTTAAGATGAGGACAAAAACAACTTAAGCACTTTTTGGTTGATATTTGTAAGTTGAAAACGCAATCGATTGAATAAAAGCAAAACAGCGCGGTATTATTTTTAAAATATACCAAATAATATACCGCAAAAATTCAAAAATTTACCAAAGGCTATAATGTAGTACAACAAGTATTTCTTTTTGTAATTAATAATGATAAAAAAAAAGTAAGAGATAACAGCTACTCATTTTGAATAAGAGCAAAACTGCGCGGAATTTATCTTAAAATATACCAAAGTAATGCACCAAAAAATACTAAAAAAAATATTCCATATGGTAAATGTCAGCCAAAACTAACTAAGATCTCTAATAAGAGGGCGAATTTTCTCATACTTTAATAACTTGGACAATTTTTGTCTGATCACAACCAAATATAATATTATTATTGTATGTACCAAAATTTGAAAGTCTTTAGAATTACGCTTGTTATTCAATTTTAATACATTTTCCCGGGCGGAAGTAGGCAACAATTTGAAACAAACTTCGTCTACGTAGAAACATAACATGTTCAAAAAAATTTATATTTATATTTAATATAGAATCTGAGATCTAGGTATTCATACGGACGGATGGAAGGCAGACGGACCTGACTACATTTTCTCTGCTGTTGACTCTATCAAGAATAACGACTAGTATTTTTCTTTTAATATAACAGTTGGAAATTGCAATTCTAATCGGATTTCTTAAAATTTTAAACTGAATTTCAACATCGATAAGAACTGATAAATTTAAGAAGCATTTATTTTACATCAGAATTGATATAAATAAATAAATAAAAACTAATATAAATAATAATCGTATAACATTTTGCAAAAGCGATTCACTTCATATCTCTCTGTGTAGTTGCATTGCATTGGTTGCAAGTGCGGCGCTGAGCGCTGTTGCTGCCACACGCATGCTGCATGCTTAGCTTGATTATGAGTTGTGAAGTTGGCCAAGAACAAACTGAACTCGAATTAGTTTCTTTTGCTGCTATTGTTGCCTGCTACAAATCGATTGGTTCTTCACAGGAGAGGAAAAAGATTGCCAGAGAATCAGAGGCAGAGGCATAGAAAGAGGCAGCCAAAGAGCGCTACTTGCAACGTGTGACTAATTGACGTTGACGACTTTTTTTTTTTTTGCACATTCGCATTCCACTGACATCTTTGCGCCATAAACTTGAACTCGTTTCGCTGCGTTAGCCACTTGCCCCCAAACCGAGGTTGGCATGTAATAAACTTTGGTGGTGCCACCAGGTTGCAGCCACTGCGACGACGACGTCAACGGCAGCTAGCCAACGTTTTATGAGCCGATTCTACACTCGCTGCCCCCCTTCTTTCCTTTGCTGGCGGCAATGTTAAATAGCGGAAATGGCTTTTGACTCAAAAATGGTAAAGCAAAAATGAAAAGCATTAGACGAGGCGTAGTTGCAAGCGAGTTGTGTGTGTGGGGCAGCTGCAACAGCTGTGGCAGCTGGGTGGCCCCGAAACGTCTTTGAAGGTGTTGAAAATGGTCAGGGGCAGTCGCTGTCTATGCCACTGCCTCCTGCCTCATGCCTCATGCCGCCTGCCCCTGCCACATTTGCTTGCCCCGTGCTCACCTTAAGTGCAACTGTCTGTTGTGGCATTAAAAGTTGGAAGTTGCAGCCGAAATCGAAGTCAAACTAACTGCAACCATTTCCCAGGATGCACTTTAGCTATTGCCATCACTTTGCCTCACTCTCTGTCTCTCTCTCTCTCTCACTCTCCCTGTGTGTTCGCCCTCGCCGACACTTCAACTAATTGCAAATAGTCATAAAAATGTACAAGTTGACTGTATGACTTTTGGGACATCGCGCGAAATATGAAGTAGATGCACTTAGTATACACAGAGAAAAACAAATCAATGGAATAAGAATTGAATTTGTATATTTATTGAAGTCATGGAAATACAAATATTATACGTGAAGTCATTTTATATTATTTGAAAGCGATGTACTCACCAATTTGTTCTTTTTTATTTAAAGAGATTTCAAGAATACAGTATAAGGAACTTTGTAGAGTAAAAAGTATATACATAGGTTATTCAGTAATATAAAGTAAAAACCATAAACTGATAACAATATTCTTATTGCTCTGGACTAGATGCACTATATTTAGTGTTGAAATTGATTTTAGAAACTTTTTCTGTATTACGAACACATATATTAATTTTTTGATTCTTGAATTTATTTTGAAACAGAAAAATAAATCAAAAATCATTCTTAGCTCTAATTAAAATGCCAATCAAGAGCTATGCGAATCAAGAATCAAGAAATTAATATATGTTTTCCTAAAACATATGTTTTTTACTTTATATTACAAAAAAAAAAACAAAAAAACTTGTTGGTATTTGTTTTAGCGTTTGTGAACGCTAAATGTAAATATTTAACATAAAGCGCGTAAGCATAAGTTCTATCCTCTGCAACATATTAATATATGGAATATGTGTATGGAATTAATAATAAAACCAATTAATAACAAAACCAATAGCTTATGAGTTTTCTTGAAGTGTGATTTTACTTATATCCAAAAGCTTTATCACATTCTTGTCGTTTAAGTCTATTTTAAAGTTATGCACGAAATACCCATCTTTGTTGAATACCATACAGACTTTGTTGCATACCTTAGCAAGTTGAAATGATGCTGTTTTGTTAAGCTAATGTTGAGTAGAATAGAATATACAAGTTTATAAATGAATTTACAAATTAACGAATAATATACTACATATATTTTTTTCATTTTTATTGATATAAGTTCAAGCAATGCAAATTCTGATTACCTGAAAAATGTATAAATACATGAGTTTATAGCTTACCGATTTTAATTTTTTTATTATATTTATTTTCTACATTTGATGATTTTATTTTCATAACATTTATTGCCTGAATTTATCACGCCATAACAACAATCACCAACATTTTTACATCAATTTGATTATTTTATATTTATTGTGCCGAAAAATGTTTTCTGAATTGTGAATTTTATTCAGTTTACAATTGTTTGCTTTAAGCTTTTGCATTTTTTCTCTGTGTGTGCTCAGTTGTCTGACCATTGACACACTTGTTGCATATGTTAAATTCTATTCGAATGACAAACTTGGCTTCGCTGCTGGACTCGCTGTTTCCCCTTTGCCTTTCCCCCATACCCTCCCCGCTCTCTTTCACTTCCTCTTTGGGTCAGCGAACAGTCGCTTAATTGGCATCAAATTGCTTGCATATTTCAAACAACAACAGCGAAGCAAAGCGAGCGAAAAACAGCAGCAGCCAAAGACACATCAATACAATGGATACGTTTCCCCCTCTCCCACTCTCTCTCTCTCCTTCACTCGATATTCTTTCGGTTTCTTGCTGTCTCGCTCTGATCCCTTGAGCATTTTTCAAAGTCCGAAGCGCGTTAACAAAAATCCTTTTGAACATGTCTGTGCTCCTAATCAAAATTCCAAAAGTCATCAGTGGGGTCTCCACTTTAGGCGCAAGTCTCCGTCTCGCTCTCTGCCCCTGCCCCATGTTCTTGCCCCTCCCTGTTGCCACACGCTTAATGACTATTGCATGAAATTCTTGAGTCAAGTTTTTGGTGCACACAAAAAAAAAAAAAGGAGAGAACGAAAATGGATTTCTTTAATTTATAATTTATTGATCTTACCGCAAGCAACTGCGAATTGCGAACAGCGAACAGCGAACAGCGAACTGCGAATGTGGCAAGCACAACAATTGCTCATTAGCTGTGCCACAGCATTAATCAAAGGGACAAAGCCGCAGGCTGCAACACACTGTGTGTGTGAGGACTGCCTCAAGGTCAGCGATAACAGTGATAACAACTTGCTAATTATAAACACATTTGATAAGCGCACAGAGATTTGAGGCAAAAACATATCGCAACGAAAGAGAGAGCAAAGTAAACGGAAGTAGCTGACAACGAAAAAAAAAATAACAAAGAGTGGCAAACAGCAGAAAAACCAATTTGGTTGCACATCAAACTTGCAACGCCTTCGACAACGCCCCAAAGAAACTACCGATAAACCGATGAGCCAAGCTGTGTGCCACATCTGTTGGCTGCGTATCTGCGTAGCTGCAACTGCAACGCAGCAACAACACAAAAAGTGATTAATTTTTGATATTGTTTAAGAGATTGCGCACTAGCAAGAAGATGAAGCAAGGAGATGAGCAACTAAGACTGACTGGGAGAAGAGTAGAGTACACTGAAGAAAAGAAGTTCTATATTAAAGATTTTGTACTAAAAAAACTAAGAATTTTGGCTTAGAAAGTGCTTCAAGAACATGAAAATCTTATATCTTATAATTTTTTTATAAACACAACTTGATTTCAAGAACATTTTCTATAAAGATTCAAGTTCTTATCAATAATAGGAAAAAATCTTATAGTTTCATGACCAAAAATCTTATTAGATCAACAAAAATTGCTTTAAATATACTTTTTTGTTATTTTCGTACTATGTATTTATTTTATTTATTATTTTTCTATTATCTTATTTAATTGGCAAACATTCAGTTTTAAATGTTAGTTACTCTACACAGAAAGAAAAAAGTGTTAGAATCAAGAATAAAATCTTTAATAAAGATTGTTTGAATGTCAAAATTAACGCAAAAAAGTTTCGATCAAGATCGAAAATCTACAAAAAATCTTGATGGATAGATCTAGATAGATCTTCAAATTCAAGATTAATGCAAATTAAGCATCAAAATCTTGATATAAGATTGTTTTAAATGAAAAATCTTATTTTAAGATTTTTCTTGTTAAAATCGAAGCAATCTTAAATCAAGATTTTTTCAAATCTAGATTTTATTCTCTCTGAGTACTAACTGCAATGAAAAATGGTTCAACTAACTGAGCTCTGAATGAAAACACTCAAGCCTAGAAAAAAAAACTTCATAAGAATTCGGATGGATTGAAGAATTTTGTAACATAAATCTAGTATTTTTGGTTCTATTTTGACCATTTGACAATTTTTCAGACTAATGATCTCAGTTTTCAGAACTTGTTCTTAAAGTGATCTTATTTAAAGAACTCAATTTTTAAGACAAATATATGTTTTGGATTTTAGAAGTTGGTCTTATTTTTTGCAGTGCATCGAAGACCTTTCACAGACTGAACCTAAACTGTTTTGTTGTCTGCAGGTGCCGAACGAGTTGTAGCAGCAGAAACGCTGAAACAGGATACGAACTTGGCCTTAGGTCGCTTCATTCTTCACTCTCTTTGCTCTCTTCTCTCTTCTTTACTTCATTCGTCTGTCTGCCAGCTATCAATCAGCTTTTGACATTTTTAACTGGAATTTCATGAAAATTTATTCGATTTTAAATTAAAAAAAAAAGACATACACACACAAACATTTAGTCGATGTGAAAGGATACTGATCCTGGGCGCCTAAAAATCTGACAAAAAGTCATTTGGGGAATTTACATAAAAATTGTGCGCATTGTTAAATGCTTTAACGAGCCTCTTATTGTTTATTAGCCTCTCTCTCTCTCGGAAACGAAACGGAGACGAAATGAGAAATCAAATCAAAATAAAATAAAGAATTTAAATGGCAATTTAATGAACTCCAAATCCACGAAATGAACAACAACAAACCGATTCCCAATCCTCACTGAGAAAAAAGTCAAGTATTGGGCCATCAAAATTCATTTGCACTTCACGAGAGCTGTCAGAGAGGCTGAGAGAGGGAGAGAGAGTGAGAGGGGAATGCAAAGAGTGTGTGAGAGATGGAGGCATTTTAAGCTGCTTAAAACATCAGATGATTGTGGCTGATTAATCAGAGTGCGAGCATTTAAGCTGGACTCCAAAATGGGAAACACAAACGAGCGAGTGAGAATGTTGATGTGAATATATGAGTGAGAAGATGATGAAGCGAGGAAGAGAGAGGGAGAGAGAGAGGTGAAGCAGCTGCCTGCTTGCGTGTTTATTTCAGCCATAAAAGTGTCATTTATCAATTTCGGAGCACACCGAAAAAATCTCTGAGTCTCTGAGTGAAAAACTGTCCGTCTGCTGCCACACGCAGGGAACTACGCTCTGGCAATGGAATGCTATGACAGCCAGCCTCCAACTCCAACTCCATCTCCGACTCCCAGTTGAGGCAACTTCGTTGATAGATTTCGCTTAATTGGCCGCCTCTTTAATGTTGTGACATCAATCAACAGACACTCATTGTCAGAGCAACCAATACACAATGCGAGAAATAGAGAGTTGAGAGACTTGTTCAATTCTTCTATATGCGGTATTTACAGGTTACAAGGTATGACAAGTAAGTGAAGAGAGAGACTTCATAAAGAATATAATTATATATTCAACTTTTCTTGCTCATCTTAAAGATCTTAGAGGCAATACCACACACCAAAATATATTGAAGTCCAATAGAATTGAGTCTATCCAATAGGTGGAATAACTGATTGACTGAACTATTATTGCAAGGGCCAAACGGTAGTAGCTAGGAGGCTGCAAGTCTTAACTCAAATAGCATAATTTGATCGTCCAATAAGGTAGATTTTTTTACTCGTACTTTAACCTTTTGATGTTGCCCATCAAGAATTTATGATATGAGGTAAGAGCTAGAAGGCTGAGACTTGAACATAATACAGTTATATTATATTATAATCCTCAAAGTGCGCTTTAAATGTTGTTCGAAAAAAGGCTGCTATTTGCACTCAATATATAACAGTTAACATAATTTGATCATGCATAAAGGCTCAATTAATAAAATGAGGTAAGAACTAAGATGCTGAAATTTTACTGACTGATAGTTTGCATAAATTCAACTAGCAAATGTTCTATTCTATTTACTACCTACTTTAAGCTCATTAAATTACATATGAAAAGAAAGACTGTTTTTAATTTTATCTTGGCTATAATTTGGTCGTGCAATAGGGATGTTTTGTTTTTTAATTCCTACTCTGAGATTCTAAGCCCGCGCTTTAAGAATGTGTGCAATGAGGTGAGAGGCTAAGAAGGCTAAGATTTGAAAATAACATAAGTTGCTGAGTTTAAAATTGATAAATTCTTCATCTAATCAACTTAATATGCGCATTAAATGATGTGTGTTATATTTTAGTTAGCATACTTTGAACGTGCATTAAGGCTGAGCTAATGAAATGAAGTATGAGCTAGGGGGCTAGAATTTAAATATATTATAGTGTGCATCATTTTAACTTGAAAAACTTCTACTCTAACTATCTTGAAATGCGGATAAAATAATGATTGAAACGTTGAAACTGTAAGAACTAGGAAATATATTTCCAGAAATGTTATAGGGAAGGCAGTATTCAGTTTACTGGTAAGAGTTAGGAGGCTGAAATTCATAGTTCTAGTTTTATTATGGTCAACCTTTGACAGTAATCAATTTCTGAATTTTACTTAATTCCAAATGTTTACCGAGTATTTCAAAGCCGAGCACACTCAATCTTATCATTCCAATTTATTTTTATGTTCGCTTGAAATTTAAATAGCGCATTTTCAATTTGTAGTTTTAGTACGAGTTGATTCTCATTTTATGCCTTCTTTATATCTGATTGGAAATGCTCTGGCCCTTGGCCTCAAGTAGGCGCAAGAGGTGGACAGTGGGGAGGGGCATTAGGAGACGACGAGGTAGGCGACTCTAACCACAGAGCAATTAGTCCAGCAAATGGATTACTCTTCCGGGCTGACAAACAAAACACACACGAAAATAAACTCGACGCTCTCCGATGCCAAAGAGCAAAGAGGCATCGATCGGCTCCTATCTGTTGCTGTGTACTGTAGTCCTATACTCCCACCCCCCCTCTTACTCCCCCCTTGCTTACCTCAGCTGAATCCTGCTCGATTTGTGTCCTAGACAAACGCATCGAATTCGTGTCAATATTTACATTAATTCAGTTCACTCTCTCAGAGGCACACAACTGTGTGTGTGTGTGTAGGAGGACGAACAGCTGTGTCTGCAATCGATGTGTGTGTGGTGTGTGTGTGTGAGTGTGTGTGTAGGGCTAATGTGTGCATTGTGGTTGCAGTCACGTTCTGGGCACTTAATGTCACTTATAGCCCAGAGAGAGAGAGAGAGAGAGCGAGTGAGGCAGCCCGCAAATGACTTTTATTAGTAAAACTGCATTGAGGCAAAGTTTTGCCATGAAAAACTGTGAAAAACCATTTACAGTTGTTCACTTTTAATACCTACTAGACAAAGCCTGTCACAGGGATAAGTTTACGCAAAAGGGTAACTTAGCTCAAATACCATAAAAGATACAAAAATCTAGAGTTGGGAGCTAGGAAAAGGGAAGCTTAATAAATTCGTTTAAGAATTGAGAACAAACATCACAACTTGCTCAGTTTTATTTTATTTTACAAACTTAAAAGTAATTTTATTTATGAATATTTGGAGTACAAACAATTGATTGGGCAATCAACTCTATCTGTTTTATAATTTTAAATTACAATATTACGCACAGTATCAAATAAAATGAACCATTTTATAGATATATTGTGAAATATTTTATTTAAAAATAATTCTCTGCTATAATTTAATGTTATATTAAACCCAAACATATTTTATTTGTATTTTACTTTAATTTAAAAGCTTCGAACTAATGTACAATATCGAATTTAAAAAGAAAATTTTGCTGATACTTTAAGCTTTATAAAGATTAAATTACAACTCTTTCTGTTATTTATTTTTCTGTGTTCTGTATAAAGTAACTAAATTTAATGGAATAGAAACTTGACCGTAATAACCTAACTTATATCTTATATTTTACACTAGTTATAATATTACATAAAACATCGATGAAATTTACTCCCAACTTATATATTTCAATTATATTTAAACAAACTTGCAAGTGATTTGAAATATTAAAACTTAAAAGGAAAAAGATATTTTTAGCATTAGATTCAACTTTTAATTTTCTCTATTATTTAGTATTAAGTATTCATTCCACATGAATTCATATTGTATAAAAGTCAATTTATTTACTTTTGTTTTAATTAAGGAACTTCATATAGTAAATTAAATTTCAGAAAAAGATATTTGATTAAACTTCACTTTTGTGAGTAATATAATTAATTAATTAACATATGTTTGCACACAATCTAAAATACGTTCCATTTTTCTCATTTTATTTTATAACCTAAGAATATAATCTTTTTAAATATAAACAAGAACCAACAATGATATTTAGAGTGCTATCAACTAATTAGGTCTTCAACTCTATCTTATCATTTAATAATAAACAAATTCAACTACAAATTTTAAGCTCGTTTCAAGAAGAGCAAAAATCAACAGCTTATTTATTGTAGGGTATTTTTCCTTTGTTCGTTGAATGTCCACTCTCAATTAGTGTTTTTATACCCGCTACCCATAGGGTAGAAGGGTATTATAACTTTGTGCCGGCAGGAAATGTATGTAACAGGTAGAACGAGGCATCTCCGACCCTATAAAGTATATACATTCTTGATCAGCGTCAACAGCCGAGACGATATAGCCATGTCCGTCTGTCCGTCCGTCCGTCCGTCCGTCCGTATGAACACCTAGATCTCGGAGACTATAAGAGATAGAGCTATAATTTTTTTTCGACAGCATTTGTTATGTTTGCACGCAGATCAAGTTTGTTTCAAATTTTTGCCACGCCCACTTCCGCCCCCGCAAATCAAAAAAATCGAATAACAAGTGTAATTTTAAAGCTAGAGTTACGAATTTTGGTATATACAATAATTACTATAGTAGTTATGATTTCCGAAAATTTGGTTGCGATCAAATAAAAATTGTCGAAGTTATTTAGGAAATACTTTTGTATGGGAAAAACGCCTACTTACTAGGGGTCTGAGTTGCTTTGGCCGACAATCTGGCACATTGTGCCGTTTATGGTATATTTTGAATGGTGTACTATATCGATATACCAAATATACCATTTGGTATATTTTTTTAGTATTTTTTTTAGTATTTTCGGTATATTTTGAAAATGATACCGCAATATTTTGCCTTTATTAAAAATGGGTAGCGGGTATCTCACAGTCGAGTACACTCGACTGTAACTTTCTTACTTGTTTTTTTTGGTTGTAGTTATAGTTGTGCTCGTAGTTGTCGTTTGGCCAACTTTAACATTAGTTGGGTCACAACTTTTTACCTTGTTGTGGCGCTACAGTTGCCTGCCCCGCCACTCTTTTTCCTTCCCCTCTCTCTCTGTCGCTGTCGTTTGCTAAAACTTCTGCACAGCTTTTGCTTGGTGCATAATTTTGTCATTTAATTCGGTCGTTTTAATTTATTTCAATTAGCAGACGAAATTGTGTTGCCAACTGTTGTTGCCGCACGACTGTCACTTGGGTCCCTCTCCCCTCTCTCTCTCTCTCTCTCCCTCTCTTCACTTGCTGTCCACCCTCGAGACAGCTTTAACCCTTTCGCAAAGAGACAAATATCACGCATACGACGCGTTGTCGCTGTCGTTTCAGCTCTTGTTGCAGTTGCTTGATTTTATGGCGCGTGACAATTGTCCACAGTTTCCGCTGTACTATGCTCCCTCCCTCTCCCTCTCTCCCCTCTCTCCCCCCTCGCACTCACCCCTCCGCTTAGTTTATTGTGCAGCAATTGCATTTAAATTTTGCCAACGCATTTTTTTAATTAACGTTCAACTCGTCGCCGTTTTTCAGGCTGGCTTGTGCTGCTCCGCTTTTGTCTGTGTTTGTATTGTTGATTGTGTGGCACATGCCCCCCATCCCCCTTACCACTTGCCACTTGCCCCTCCAACTAGCATTTAAAATGCATTGTGTTATTGGCTTTTGTCATTGGCACATGTAAATCCATTGAAGCATGAAGCTCGAATCTCGCACAGTGGTCCAGCACTCCACATAAAAATAAACAAATAAATAGTGTAAGTAAATAACAGATAAGATTGGCATAATTGTAAATATACGAGTATCAAATGAAATGTTGTTGTTGTTGTTTTGAATTTTTAGTCAATTCAGTTTGATATTTATTTACTCAATTCTTGTTGATCAAGTAAATTTGCTTGTGGAGTTCTTACTTTGTTACATTTGTATTAAATTTCAAATTAGAATTATGAAATTTAGTATTATTTGTATTAACATATTTAACATATTTTAATTTAGTTGATTCAATTCAGTAGCAATTTATTCACTTTAAAGCGAAGTAAGATACATTTTTTGTTGGAGTTTCTACTTTTCCATACATTATTATTCCATAAGTTTCAATATATGTATTATGCTTTATTATGATTATTTTGTTAAACTATTAAATTAATTAATTAAATACCTCAAATTAAATGCAGATATTACCATTCTTGTATTTCTAGCGAGAAATTGAGCTGCAATTTTTTTTTAGTTATTTATTAGTTAATATGTATTAAGGAGTTGCTATTATATATGATGTTGTTCTTATTATATACCTATGAGTAGTGGTATATACTATAGGGTATGATAAATTTGTGCCGGCATGAAAAGTGTGCAACTGACAGAAGGAGGTATCTCCGACCCTATAAAGTATATATATTATTGATCAGCATAAACATTCGAGACCATATGGCCATGTCCGTCTGTCTGTCCGTCCGGCTGTATAAACCCCTAGATCTCGGAGACTGTAAAAGATAGAGATATAATATTTTAGTCCATTTAGTCCATACAATAGGAACTGAAGTATATAATATTTAAAAAAAAAATGATTGCGATCAGATAATAATTATCAATGTTATTTAAGAACTACAACAGTAATTTTTCATAGTGTTTCTATATTATTGAAATAATATTTCCAAGTTAAGCTGAAGGCCTTTGAGGACATTGCTTTACGACTAATGTTGGTATTAATTTGAATTATAGCTGACCATTTTAAATAAATTAATGAAATATTTCCAAGTTATTTCTATCAGTTGTAATATATATTATATAATATTTGTGCGCAATTCTCTGTATTATTCCCACTGTTCAGTGGGCAACAACTGGTTCACTTGCACATTTTATTGGCGACTAGCTTTTGCTCGAGAATTTTGAATATTTCCGTGCTGAGCAAAGCATTTTTGAGTCGCCCCACTGCTCTCAGCAATTTCTCTGCTATCTCTGGCAGACTCTCTCTCTCTCTCTCTCTCTCTCTCTCATCTGTAATTTCTCCAGCTGCTGTCATTCTTAAGCGCCTCTCAACAAATTGTTGCACAGTAATCGAAACATGGCAAGTGTAGCAAATGTTCATAGTCTAGTTGGGTCTTTGGCATCTTTTGCCATCAAGGTTTGGCTGTAAACATTTTCCCTGTGGGCGGGGCAGCAATAGCAATAGGTACGCTTTGGGGTTAAGAATTTGTGTGGCAAACGCTTGACAAGCTGCCAGACTGACAGTCGGGCAGTCGAACAACAAACGGATGCCTTTTTGTGTGTGTCTGTTTGTCCAGGCTCTGTCCAAATATTGCCGTGAATCATGACGCAAGCAAACTTGTCGGGCAGATCAAAAACGCTTTGCCAAAATTTATGTGCAACACAATGGGGAAAAACAAAAGCAAGTCAGAGCAGCAAGCGAGCAACAACTATAACAAAACAAAACATAAACCATTTCGGAGACAGCAGAAGATCCCAAAAGATCCCAACGTTGAGCGAATGAAAATGAAATGAAATATTTTATGTTCATAATAATGACACCAACTTCAGAGGCAGCTACAAAAGACAGCAGACAGACAGACGGACAGACAGACAGTCGGACAGACTGGCAGTTGGACATGCAGACATAACACATAGCAAGCGCCAAAATGTTATAAAATGTTGTTTGTAGTATATGATTATGATGAGGAGGCAGCTGCCTGCCTCACTAACAGCCTCAGCCTCAGCTTCTGCCCCATTCCCATTCCCATTCTCAGTCAAAGTCTCATTCCCATTGCTATTGCCAGTCTTCATTCCCATTCCAAAATGTGTGAAGTTTATGAACTACGCAACATCTGGAGGCTTTTGGCCTCAGCTTCAGCTTCAGCTTCAAATTGATTCAAGTGCCCCGACGCAAAGCATCTCATAAAAAAGACATCAATTCTGACTTTGTTTGAAATATAATAAGTATGACTCGCTAAGCTACACGCATGCAAAGCACGACTACCTAAATGCCCTGTAAACGAAGTATTGAAGAAGCTTCATAACGATCAAAATTAGTCCTTTTAGAAGCAATCTCCAAATAGACAATTAAAACTTATGAGTGCAAATAATATAAAATATGGTAAACGATTTGATAAAGAAAAAATAATATTTGGAATTATGTTTCTTTTTGATGTTGTTTGTCTTAAAAATAAACGAAGTTCAAAATGAATCTTTTATTCCAAAAAAATGTATCTTTACTAAGGAAATTAGTATAAAGAATATTCAGAGATTTAAATAGCTGAATAAATTTGTTGTTCAATTTATGTACTTTCTTAGGTTTTTTCAAAATATTGATCTCAATTTACGAAACTCGCAGAATAAGCAGACGAAGCAAATCGAAACAATAATTAAGTAATTAAAATTAATTGAACATTTTTATTAATGTTTTTTTTTTAAATACTGATCTTTATTAAAGAAATTCCCAAAAACAGCAAACGAACCCAATATAAAATGAAATTTGTATAAAGAATATACAGAGTTTTAAAATACTGAATACATTTCTTGTTTAATAACAATACAAATTGTAATTCATTGTTTTTATTTATTATTATTATTTTTTTAAAATATTGATATTTATTAAAGAAACACAACAAACGAGTCAAATTTAATTATAAATTAGTTTAATGAATCTTTTGAGCTTAATGTTACTAAATTAAATTTTTTAAATAATAAATATGGAGTTATTTATTTAAACACATTTTCTAGCCAAGTGAATTTTTTTATCGACTGTCATGCAACAAAAGCTGCCCATTGTTTGTTTAGTGTTTATAGAGGGTATAATAATTCCATAAGGCAACTCCGAAAAAGAAGTCTTGAGTTCATTAACAAATTGATACAACAAAACGCTGTAATTATCGCGTAGAGAAACGAAGGCCAAACAGAAGCATCAACAGCAGCAGCAACAGCAGCAACAGTGTGGCAAGTGTAGGAATTGGGGAGTAGCTGAAAAGGAGACTGCGGAGAATGAAGTGGAGTGGAGAGGGAAGGGAAGCGAAGTGGAGGGAGTAACAACATAGCTCGCAGCTATTTTCAGCAGAGAGCGTTTCAGCAATTAAACACTTGAGAACTGGAGTCAAGTGATGTTGTAGCTGAAGCTAAAGCTGAGGCTGAGGCTGGACAAGATTGCACGAGCTTGTCCATTTTATTTTTTCCTCCGTTTTTTTGCTGCCCATTTTTTTACTGCTCATTTTTTTTGCAGTTGCCATTATGGTTTATAATTATAGGCGCTGGAATGCTGGCCAAAGTGGGCGTTCAACTGACTTGATTCTTTCTTTATGTATATGAGAGTGTAGCTGACGTATGCGTGTGCGTGTGTGTGTGTGTGGCACGCCCACTGGCCACTTGAGTTGTGGCAAGATGCAAACCTTGAGATACATGCGAAGCTACCGCATTTTCAACAGGCTTATTCCAAGGAAAAACGGCAAGAGCTAAACTCTTGACTTGGTCTCGAGTTGAGTTTGGCCCAAAACTGAGAATTGATAAGAACACAACAAAAAAAAAAGTGGAAAACGAAATGACAAGCAAAAGGAAAAACATTAAACGGAACCACAAAGAAATAGTACAGAGTAAGAGAAAAAAAAAACATCTTGTAGATTTTTGAAAGCGCAAACAAATTCGTTGGAAACACATAACAAGCCGAAAGACTGGCGCTGAAAGGTGTGTGAGATAGTGTGTGTGTGTGTGAGTGTGTGTGTGTGTGTGTGTGTGTGTGTGTGAGTGAATCTGTGATAGTGTGCGTGTGTGTTCTAAGACAACTGGCGAGTGAAGTGCGTGCCACAAAAGGCGAAAGGCAACGCCTGATTAATATCAACTGATAAGCGCGTCATTTGCCTTTGTTTGCCGCTGTGATTGTTGTGCGCGAGTGTGTATATGTGTGTGTACTTTGTGTGTAGGTTGTAAACGTTGCGCAGGCGCAAACATTTACCAGGTCATACGCCCCAGCAGCAGCAACAGCAAAGCAGCACACGGGACACACACACAACTCGTACTTTATCTTTATCGCTTGTTGTTTTGCTGTTGTTGTTATTTGTTGCTGTCGCTCTTGTTGTTGTCGTTGTTGTTGTTGCTGTTCCTATTGTTGTTGCTTTGACTGTTGTTGACGTTATTGCCGTTGATGAAACGTCGCACGTTCGTTCAGGCAACAATTACAACCACAAAAGGGGCCATCAGCGGACCATCAACAGCGACAACAACAATGAAAACAACAGCGACAACAACTAAAGAAAGTTTTACTTCATTGTACACGACTGCAAGATACCCGGTAACTATTGTTCGGCTATGCGAAATGATGGAGAGTGACAAGAGTAATTCAATTTAAATGTAGATTTAATTATGTGGTCTATCTGTACTATTTGAAAGATTTATTTTGCTTTTAAAATTGAAAATGTTGTTATTAAAGCAGAAAAAAGTATATATTTTGAAGTTTCTTTAAATACATAAAAAAAAAAACATTTTGAATAAGCTTGATTGGCGTTTTGTAATTATTAATACACTTATTAATTTTACCTCCATTGCTTCGACAATTTGAGTTGATAAAATATAACATACTAACTTGAAACACTTCAATTTTTTTTAAAGTTAAGTTCTTGGCAAACGATAATCAACTGAATGAAAGTCTTTTCATTTTGATTAATACTATTTGTTTCAAGATACAAGTGTGTGTTGAAGAACTCAGTCTTATTACATGAGAAAATGTCGCAAATGCTTAAAAATATAATATGAGCATCCTTACATTTGTTCTGAACGTTGATAGTCTAGTCAGCAAATCAGTCAGATAATTAAGCAGTCTTTAAAAACAATTTTATAAATATAAATAAAATTCCTTAGCTTTTACTCTAACGTATATGCAGTTAGCTTGGAAAAAATAGAATAAACTAGTCAGAAACTTCATTCGGTTTACACTTTAATAAAAGTTTAATTTTTGTCAAGTTTGATTTTGTATATGGATTTTATTCGAAAAAACAAAAACTAGTTCACACTGGCAATGCAACTAGTTCAATGAAATCTTTTAAGAATGTAGAAATGGAAATTTTTAAGCACCCAGTCTTTCTACACTATGAAATATCTTTGGCTATACTGTGTATAAATGTGGGTCTTTTAACTATTACCTTTTGATAGTTTAGTCAATGGATCATTTTTTGACTGAGGATAAATAACTTTATATACATAGAAATCAAATTTATTTTTCATTGAGTTATAGATGACTTTTTTGTCACTACATTTTCAATTACATAACACCCCACATCTCTTTGAACTACCGGGTATTACAACGTCAGCTTCAGTCTGCGATTGAGACTGAGTCTGAGTAGTTGCAGGCCAAGTGCCTTTTTGCCTTTTGCCTTTATGGAGCGCATTCCCTGATATTCCGATAAGCATCGTGCGTCGGCAGCTTTTGTCAAAAATGTTTTCTTTACCTTTTGCAGAGGTGGAAGGAGGGAGAGGGGGTGGAGGTGGAGGTGGAGAAGAGGCACGTACATGTGGCAAATTCGGCGTAAATTTGTTAAGCCACTGGCACATGTGTTGCTGCTAATCAAGTTGTAAGCTCGAACGGGATAACTTTTAAAAAGAGATTAAGGATTTAGATTTCGACGTCGAAATCAGCTTTGTGTGTGTGTGTGTGTGTGCAGCGATTTGAGTACGGAAGTGGGCAGCAGTAATAGCTTGCAGCTGCAACTGCAACTGCAACAGTTGCAACGGGAGGTAAACATAATTTAGTAAAGTTGCCTCATAAACTGAGCTGGCTGACTTTAAGTTATGATCCCAGCGCCGAGTTCATTTTGCAATTATAGACAAGCAGCAAAACCAGCTAAGCTACTGGCTGCCTCTTCCTCTTCCTGCTGCTGTTGATGCACCTGCTGTGTGGCAAGCAGCAACAGGAATCGCTGCCTCGATCGTTGTGCTGCACCACATAAATTGTGTTGAACTTGCAACGCTTTGGGTGTAGTGTCTGCGCGCCGCGTTGCATCTCCAGTTGCACTAATTTATGGCTAGCTACAAGCAAGGAATAACCAACTGACTGACTGAGTGAATGACTAACTGACTGATGGAATAACAGACTGACTGCCTGATAGAATGACTGTCTGACTGAAGAACTTATTTGCTTGGCCATTTTTGGGACATTGGCATTTTGTGGCAGCAACCAAAATTGGTTGACAACGAGCAAAGCACAGCGAGCAAGCGATAAGCATCTTACAGATACTTTGGGCACGCATTGACGAGCGGCGTGCATCCACAAGATACGCGTACTTCTCCAACTACTTCTTCTGCTTCTTGCTTTGGCCTTATTATTATCGTGCCATCTTTGAGCCTTGTTCGGCTGTTCGTGTAATTTGCGCCTCGCTGCCTGTTCTGCATATAAATGAGTAAGAAAGATAGAAAGAGAGAGAGAGAGAGAGAGAGAGAGATGTGTTTGCCTTGCCTACAAAAAAATACAGCTCGCGAGATACTTTTGTATCTTTAGAGCCGAGCAAAGTCGAGAATTCAATTAAAATTATGATTTTACATAAATATAAATGGCGCCGCCGAGCTACATTTGTATCTAATGACTGGCAGCCTAACCACAAATTAAATGACTTGAAGCTGAGATACTTTTGTCGACGCTGCTCGTGGGCGGCGCCACAATGAGAAATGTATCTTTTGTAAGCAAGAGGGTGTGAGTGTGTGTATTGTGCGTGTGTTTGTGTGTGTTTGCCACTGGTGTTGTGTGTTGTGTATTTTGTTGAGGTCTTAGTTTAGCTGAGATTTTTGTGGCTTTAAACATGATGGATGAATGAGTAGAAAATCGAAGCGAGCTGCGTGCGTTGTGCCAGAAAAGCGCCCCCGAAAATACAACAAAAAAAAATGTTTATCTCGCTCTCGTCTGACCCTGGAGTTCATTACTTCAAAAATACATAAAATATGCAAAGGCGTGCCCAGGTGAACAGATAATCTCCGACTACGACGACGACGACGAAGCCAACTTCGACTTTTAATATATGATAATTAATTCATTATCAACGATGCTGTGACGTGGATAGACAGACAGACAGACTGGCAGACAGACAGGCAGACGCTGACAAGGATTTCACTTGCAATTAAAACGAACAAGACACAAAAATTGCAGTAACAAAGGCCAGAAGAAGTCACAGACTTTGTGGCTGGCCATTGGCTTTCATTGATTAAAGCCCAAAAGCGCGCTCCCAGCTGTGCCTGGACATGGACTAAAAACTGATTATCTGCATAACAGCGGCTAAAAATCGCAGTCAACTTGCCGAGTTAACCGAAAAGGAAGCAGCAAAAAATAATTGCCCAGAACTGTTTAACATATCAGCGAAAAGAGACAGCGATAAAGGCAGCAAAGAGGGAGCTGAAGAAGTCTCTCGAGTGAGTCTTTTATAAAAATGCACAACATGTCATTGGCAACGGCGTCGACGACGACGTCGACATCGTGAACCAGAGAGGCACCCTCAACTGTATTTGTGTGTGTTTTGTTGTCTCTGTGTGTGTGTGTCTGTGCGCCTTCCTGTGTGCGACTTTGACTGCACAGGACATGGACATGGACATGTCAATGTCCGTCTCTTGCTCTCTTGTCTGTTGTCTGGTCTGGCCTGGCGACTCTCTGATCCATATCGTTAAAAGTTAACGCTTTAGCGGCCTTAACATGGCTTTTAGCGTTAATTAACAACGAATTTTTGTGAACGAAAATGCAAAATGCAACAGCAGCCAACACACACTCACACACACACACACATCGATAAGCTGCCACAACAACATTGAGTACGACAACTGCAACTACAACTGTTGCACGATAAGCCAAAAAGTTGCATCAAAAAAACAAGTGAGAGGCTCTTAACAGCACTGTTAACGAGCTAACGGCAATTAGCACTGAAATGTGCAGCATAACAGTCAAAAATGTTGCGTGAAATGTTAAGTTAGCCGCAGTCAAAAATGTTAACTGTATGTTATTCTTTTTAAACTGGAGAAATGCTGTAAATAATGTTAAAATAAATGTGTGCCATGTCCAGAAAAACGATCGAAAATGTTAAAATTTAAATAAATGCTACTTTTAATAATGTTAAGTTAACTGAAGTGAATGTTATAAAAGAGAGATTAGTGTTATGTACAATGTTAATCAATGTTAACTTGGTTTAAAATGGTTTAAATTGGCAAAAAAAAAACTGTTAAACCCATTAATGTTACATAAATGTTATGTTAACTGCAGTCAATGTAAAATGAGTGAAATTATTGCACACATCTTAACTAACAAAACTGTTAAAATCAATGTTAACTAAATGTTAATAAATTGTTTGGTGAACTGCAATCAATGTTGATATAAAAAAGAAGAGATAAGTCAAAAATGTTTACTTTTCAGAGTTGTGGAAACATTACACAAATCTTAAATGAATTTCAATCCAATTATAGCTGTTAAAACATCAATGTTACCTTAATGTTACATAAAGTTAACTGCAATTATTGTTGAACGATGTGCCATATGCTAAGGAAAAGTGAACAATTTTCAATGGGAAATGTTAACAGCAAAACTGTTAAAACATCAATACTACCTAAATGTTATCAAAATGTTAAGTGAACTGCAAACAATGTAGAAATAAACATACTCATTTTTCTGATTATTTATGGTTTTTATTCAAGCAAACTAAAAATTAACAAAAAGAATTTAAACATTGCTTAGCATAGACTAAAAACTACAATTACAATATAGTACATAAATATATATATTTATATTTAGCATATATTTTATATACACACAGATTAGTTTTCATTTTTTATAAATTTATTTCGACTGCTGTTTGATTTATATTCTGGTTGTGAACTTAAACCTAGACTAGACCATTAAATTAACTAAGGCTTAGCTTCAATGGAAGACTTAACACTACGAAAAGGAAGCACTTGGAAAGTGTTGATTGTATTTCAAATTGCAAAAACGTTTACTTAAATGATAATAGTAGTAGTAATAGTTGTTTAGTAATCTTCAATGGTTATGTGGAAGGCATGAAGAGAACTTAACATGGTAAATCTCTAGGAAGCACAACGTTCGAGTTGAAATTCTATTAAATAGTTTCTAAGCACTATATACAAAAGAGCCATTAACTGTTTATCATTTTTCGTTTATCGATTACTTAATTGTTACATCACAGTGGTGAGATTTTGTTTTTTCCTTTCCTTCTTCGGTTCTGAACCGCAAAACAGCGACAGCCTGCATAAAATACCCTAGATATTGGATTTGTTTGTTTTCTCTAGCATTTATAAGGGCGGGCAGAAGCTGAAGTAGGGAAAGAGGCGACAGTGCAGCGAATAGAAGCGCTTGGGATCGGTCTTGAGATCGAAGCCATCCACTTTGATGACATTCCATTGGTTCTTCATGTGCGCATAGCTAAAGGACACCTGATCCTGGAACGTATCTGGACGTATCACCTCCATGGGCTCCAAATGCGAATGGAAGTTGTCCACAACGGTGAGAGGAACCTTCAGCAGATGCTCTGGAAATGGAGGAAAGAAAAAGGAATAAACATATTAAAGAGATTTGCATAGGAGAACAGAGTTAAGTGTCCACTCACCTATGATGAAACCCATTGTGACATCATCCGGAAAGCGTATCTTATCGCCGATGCTAATAAACTTGCCGCCACCTGCTATGGGCAGCATCTTGAGGGTGAGGGCGCGACTGAGGCAGAAGCCGGCGCCGCCAGTGGCAAACCAGAAGGTTATCTTCTTGTTTGTCGTCGCATTCTTCTGCAAGTAAAAAAAAAAAGGGAAGAATGAAGCATGAAGTTAACGGAAGAACTGGCTTATGAAAGAGGTGAACAAAGGATAAACTTAAATAAAAATTCTCTTGATTTTCTTTTTGGCAAAGTATTAAAAAACTTGGCTTGATTAATTGACCATGTAAATGTGGACATGTTGTGTGCGTTTGGGGGAAACTTAATACAAAGTCGAGAAAGAGGAGAACTGCAAACTCGTTCTTGGCTTGACCTAATGAAGCGTTAAGTTTGGACTTTCAATTAGGGATCAGACGAACTGATTCGCTACGAGTGGAGTGTGGAGTGTTGCAGTGTGGCATGCCCCATACTCCATGCCACGCCACAGCAATCGGCAAGTCAGCGAGCGAGTCAGTAAGCCGACAAAACTGTTGCATGCACATTCATTACGGGATCAGCTGGCGATATTTCAAATGCCACTGCGGAATGGGAACGGGTTGCAAGCAACTCAACTCAAGCCAAGCCAAAGCCACAAAGCTTGAATCTCTCTTCGAGTTATACATAGTTGTAGTTGCAGTTGTTGTAGTTGTTGCAGTCTGCAGTCCAGATCATATCGGTTATTAATGATAGCCCACGCTGGCAGCTGGAAGCCAAATGGCGGCATAGACAAATGGCTTCGGCCAGGCGCATAAATAATGTAGGCCGCTGATCTACAGCCAGGAGAAAGGCGATCGAAAGATCGTAGGCTCCAGCTTGAGCTCTCTGCATGTAATTACCAGTATTGGAAAATGTGCAAAAATTAAAGCGAATTCGAGTGAGCAAGCTACAGTTGAGGTTGCTCGACTTTGATATACGCTGTGGCGATTTAGATTATAATGAAAATGTTCCAAAAATAATGTGTTTAAGTGTTTGTATCACGTCCAGCTGCGAACCTTTCAAATTGATCTTAAATAAAAGCGCAACAAAAGGCTTAATACAGATTTTCAATTTAAATTTCTATGTATTTATACAAAAAAAAAAAACAATATTTGGAATGTTTAGTATAAAAACCATTAGTTTCCTCATCGACAACAAAAGGAAGCTTTTATTCAAGTTTGCAACTGTAATAGTTGTGTCTCTTACGTCATAAGAATGAATTGTGTGAACTAAACACATCAAAAATGATCTTAGTTAAGGATTTTTTAATTTAAGATGGCAAAAACCTTAAATCAAGAATGGCAATTTACTTTTCAATATTGATTTTTTTTCTGTGTACTTATTATTTATAGGAAAAGTGCGTAATGTGCTTAAAGCTTAACATAAACTATATAAACTCATTAATGCGCTGAGATGCACATACTTCACATGAAGTAACTGAGAACTATATATTTTAAAAAGAGAACAGACAGAAAGACTGGCCAACACTCTTGATTATATCGAAGAATGCTTACAAAATTGGAAAATATCTATCAAATTGAACAATACATGTTACTTATTGTCTAAACAGATAGATTGTAAATAAAAAAGAGAGAAAAAAATATTGAACAAAATATTTCAGCATTATAATATTGAATTTGCTTTTTTACTGGTAATTGAGAGACTCACTTAAGAACTTGCATATACAACTGGAGTTACGGAAGTACCGAAAGGACTATAGTTTCAATATTACTAAGCAATTATTAGCTTATTGCCTGTTATTAAAAAAGAACAACAGCAAATCAAGGAAACTTTACTAAATAAAATTCATAATTCTAGGCAATTAATATAGATGTCAAATATCCTGTCAAATATCTCTCCATTCTATTGGCTACCAAGCATAAAAAGAACATCCGTAAATCAATTATATAAATATTTATTGATTTGTTGCCAAATATTTGTGTACCCTATTTAGCTACTATCAACGAAATTATACTTACATTATCCAGGTGAATCTCTAGCGGCGATGAGATGCTCGGCTTGCCCAGATACCAGTCCACACTAGGACTGTACTCATCGAGCAGCTTCACCAGACGCGGCACATTGACATAGTTGTCATCGTCAAAGTGACAGAACCATCTGAAAATACAGAGAGAGAGAGAGTAAAGAATGATTTAGTTACTAATCAAAAATTCAAGACACAAACAGACGCAACACAATTTCAAAACTTAAACCAAACTTAAACTTATATTTCGATATTCGATATGGAATTAACGTTGGAGGAGTTGGCACGCATTGCTTTGGGCGTGCCCGAGATGAATCATGTGAATGTGGCCGTGTTGCACAGTCTGCTCGATGCGCTGATGAAGAAACTCGATTGCCAAAAGGATTTGGTTACTATTGGCGGCTTCGAAGGAAAGTGTTTAGAGCGTTTGCTAGAGCGTTCGAAGATTTCCCCACTGCCCTTTGATGTGGCCACCATTGTGCCCATTTCATCGGAGCTGGAGAAAGTCGAGGCGATGGAGAAACGCATCGCAAGCCTCGAGGCAAAGTTGGATGCGCACTTTCAGCAAATACGAGTGTGCAACAAGGTGAACAGCAAAAAGTATCAGAAGCAAATCTGGGAGCAGTATTCATCGCCCTGCGAGGATCTGTGCACCGTGTGCGATGAGGATAACAAGATCGCGTGTAGTTTGCTGCAGAACATGGACTTTATGAAGAAGCTTCTGCGACGCATCGCTTCACCCATGATGGAAGAAATGGAGGAGATCAAACGCAATCTGAGCGAATTCTACGAGAAACTCAAAAAGTTTCTCAAGAAAACCGAAGCGCTTTTCGAACGTCTCGAGCTGGTGAAGCAGTGCGTCATTGAGATTGAGAATCTGCGTGAGCTGGTGAAGAATTACAATCTCACATTTCTTGGGACAATGGAGGAACTGCAGGATATGCTCGATAGCAAGCTGGATAAAGTGCATATGCCAGCTCTGAAGAAGTACATTCGCGATCACTTCGATGACATCGAACTGCGACTGTCGAAGATCGAGGAAAAGGATTCGTGTCCACGTGCCGCGGGCTTTGTCAACACCGGCATTCGTTGCATTTCGTGTGGCAACAATCGCATTGGTGTCGATGTCGGACCGTTGAACATTGGTCCGCTGCCCGATGCAACGGCACAACATTTGCCACATCATCTGCAGAACAATTGTCAGAAAGCTTTGGTCTTCCGCACCAACGACAAGGAGCCAACGCTGATGGTGCGGGTTAATAATCTTGATTTGAATGTGATACAACAACGTTTGAATCGACCCTCGGGCAAAGTGTGCAAGCTGCCGGATGCCAATGACACCATCTACGGCGTTCGCAATTCCGTTTACTCCGCTTGAGATTCCACCTCAACAAAATCGTTTCGTTTAAGCCGGCAATAAAGCATGTAAAAAAAATAAAAGAAGAGAAGTGCATAAAAAAGTGCACTAATTTAAATAGTAATTACCGCGAGTGACCGACCGCGTTGTGGTCAGCTCTCCCCTTTTTTTTCCGCTGCTGCCGTGTCTCTCTGGGATTAGTCGCAGTGACAAACGATCAACCATATCCGGTAGCCAACGGCGCGGCCTAATGATGCCATTAAAATGCAGTCGAGGCTATCGAACGGGTTCCCTACTTCTTTTCCCTCTTCCCTCTCCACTCACTTTACAATTTCCATGAAGATAGGTTCATAAAGTTGGAATTTGTGGCTGCTTTGACTAGATCTCTCAGCTACTTTCGAGTGGATATATTTATTGCTCTTTGATTAACCCTCCAGGAAGTGTGACTATCCTAAGCACAGCTAGTGTGGAGCGTAGAGAGTTTCCTTAGAATGTAACTGAGATACTTAAGTATCTTATAAATGACTAGCTATTGCATAAATTGAAGTACACAACGAATTTAAATATGGGGTTGTTTTATTCTAGAGTTAGTTGAACTGCAGCAAACATTTCTTAATACTTATATGAAAAAAAAGCTATTGCAAAAGAAATTTATTTATAAAGATAAATTTCTGTTCTGGAGTTTGTAATTCCTTAAGTTTTCTCATTAATATATGGAATTACATGAACATAGAATCTATTACAAATGAAAATTAAAATTTGTTTATAAACATAAATCTCTTCTCTTGAATTTTTTATTCCTTAGGTCATCTTTTCTTTTTAATATATTGAAAATATTATTGATTCAATTACTTCAAGAAAATTGAAGCAATTGCAATTGAAGTTTCAATCTAAAGTATTTAATTGGCTAAATAGAAAGTTCTCTTGTGGAAGTGTTGATTCCACAAATTAACATTCTCTTTGATGTATTGAATTATTCCATAAATATTGTTTGGTTACTTTCAAATATTTCTTATACTGTTTATTTCACAAGTTTGATTTCACATCTTTGTTGTTTACTGTGTACACTGAACTAGTTAACTAACACATGTAATTTAATAGTGTTTGATTGCAATTGCAATTTAAATTTGTAATTGAATTTGTCGAAGTGTTAGATGCAAAATTATTTAATTGTATAAAAAGGAAGTTATTTTCTTAAAATTATTTAGGTACTATTATTTAAATACTAAGCAGAATATACTATTACATTGAACTGTGAAATTAATATTATCTAAAGAGTAGATAGAAGATGGGTTTGCATATTAAACGATATAGAAAATAGTATTGCATATTTCTAATAAACTATGTTGAGGTTTATTTTTGAGGTTTATCGCATGTTTCGAATAAACTATCTTGAGGCTTATTTTTGTTGTCACCTGCTAAAAGGTATCTTTTAGCAGCAGCAACAGAGTATCTAAAGTATCTATTTAACGAACAAATGCACTGAAAGTGCAACTCAATAGTCAAAGACACTTATCTGCTGAGTTGCTGTTGCTTTTCTCTTGCCACCTTGTCAACGTTTTTTTCTGTTGCTGTTGCTGCTGCCAATGGGGCATTGAGTTGAGTGCCCCTAACACAAACTATTCAATAATATCGAGAAGCGTTTGCTGGCGTCTAGTTGGGGTAATTTAATATTATTTTTATTGCATAAGCTGGCAAAGTGCGAAGGGGAAAAGAAGGCAGATTGTTAGCTAAAGCTAAAAGCGTATTTTTCAATAAACACAAGACATATAGAAGAAGTCGTAAGAGCTGGAGCTGAAGTTGAAGCTAATCGCAGTTGTGGCATTCATAAATTGCGTGTTGTTGTTGTCGTTGTTGTTGTTGCTATTATTACTGTCGCTGTGGTTGCCACATGCGATACCTGTGCGAAACGGCAGCCAAAGTTGTTTGCTGATTGTCGCTGTTGCCTCGCTTTTGCCGCTTCGTGTCGCATAAAAATGCGCTTTTAATATCGCTTAATTATGCGTGGCTCCGCGATGGAAATTTCCTGCACCGTTCACCCGCCTTTTCGCTGTCTACACTCCCCACCTTTGGTTTTTTTTTTCTGTTTGTTTCCCTGCGGAGTTTACCAAATTGAAATCTAGCTGACATTTTATGTCCGTTCTCTGTTCGCTTAATTAACGCGTTCTTCTCGCTGCCTATGAAAATGGAAATGTTTTCATCTCAATCGATCGATCGATCTGCGCTTTGGGGATCGCCTTGTGGCAGCTGCAGCTGCAGCAACGTTGGTGGCGCGTCTCAAATTTAGCTGCGCTTTACATTTTTTTCGGTTTTGGGTTTTGTGTTTATTTTTGTTCGTTTGCCGCTGTTTATCTTGCATCGCATTTCTAGAAGGCTGTGTTTGTTGTGTTTGGCCATTGGCCGCGAAAAACGAGACGCGCAAAAACGAGTGCAAAACTTTAAGTTTATTTTTATGGCAGTTTTCCAATTACTCGAGCAGCGGCTGCTGCTTTGGCTGTTGCTGTTGCTGATGTGGGCAGCTGTTGCCTGGGCGTTGGCGTCTTTTGCTGCACTGCAGGCGAAATGAGTTTTATGTCTGGAGCCATAATAAAAAATGATTGACGGGGCACTTTTCGAAGTCGCAAGTCGCAAGTCGAAGTTGAAGCACCAAATGCAGGGCAGTCTTAATAGATTTCGCATTAAGCGAACCAACGAACGAAACGAAACGAAGCGAAACAAACAGTTGATCAGCGAACAGTCGGCGTTAAAAGTATTTTGACAGGCAGAGGCAAGGCAAAAGGCAAAAGCGAAGAGAGATAAGCGATCGCGCCGAGTGGCAAAAAGGATGACGAACTGATTTTGTTTTCATTTCACAAATCGAAAAAGCGGCTGACGTTGCTCGTTGTTGGTTGCTGGTTGTTGTTGCTCTTGGTTGCTGTTGGTTGCTGGCTTAGCAATTAGCAATAAGTCAGCTGTCAGCTGTGCGAGGCAAATGGCAAATGGAATGTCCGAGGAGAGTAACTCGTATTGTATCTTTTGCGATTGATACAAATCAATGTGCCAAGTCAGTTCAACAACAAGATATTTACATTAAGCTGCGCCACTCAAGTCAACAGCAACAACCACCACAACAACAACAGCAACAGCGGACAGCTCATTAACAACAACAACAGCAAAACGAACGAGTTGCAGTTGCAAGTGAAACTTGCCATGAGTCAGAGATTTATGAGTGCAACGACGACGACGATCGCCCGCTGTTTATGTTTATTTTCTTTGCTAAATTTTTGCTTTGACACGCTCACTGAACAATTGCCACAGCTATGGCGACAATTGAAACGCATTTGTCAAGCAAAGTGCAACAACTGCCACAGCAACAGCAACAGCAACAGCGAATGCAACTTGCCAAATTGACGCCAATTGTCGTCATTGCGCTATTTCGTGGGCGGCTCTCTAATTGAAATGTAGAACAAGCGATTTGTGGCTGCCGCAGTCGCAGCCGCTTTCCGCCGGATGTTGCAAGTTGCAAGTTGCAACTTCATCTGCATCTGTGGCAGCAAACTATACGCAATTGTGCGTTTCCGCTGCGGCAGCAACAGTAATAAAAAACAAGTAAGAAAGCAACAATGAAGTGTGATTGACTGTGAGATACCTATTTTCAATAAAAATTTTTTGCTAAATATATACCGAAAAATACTAAAATATACCGAATTATATGCTCCACTGTGCGATGCTCGCTACCCACTTTGAATAAAACCATATACTAAAAATATACCGAAATATACCGAATTCGATGTAACACTTTATACAAAATATACCAGAAATGTATCGAAGGACATATTTCGTAGATCGATTCAAAGTGCAAAATATATCAGAAATATACTGATGTCAATATTTGGTATATCGGTATAGTTCTACATTTAAAATATTAGAGTACAAAATATACAAAATGCAATATTTGGTATATCGATATACATAGTACTACATTCCAAGTAAGTACCGGAAATATACCGAAGGCTAAATTTGGTATACTAATATGGTACTAATATCTATGCAGTGCTAAAATAAATACACCTAAGAGTACAAATATACCAGAAAAATACCGAAGGCTATATTTGGTATACCAATATGATACTAATATCTATGCAGCACTAAAATAAATACACCAAAGAGTACAAAATATACCAGAAATATACCGAAGGATATATTTGTTATATTTTTATAGTACTACATTCAAAATATATCATTGAGTGAAAAATATTCCATATTATTAACCCAAGCAAGAAAGATCCGATTACAGTCGGCGTTTTTTGTCATGCCAAAGTATTCCCTAAGTAACTACCACATTGATTGCCTGATCGCAACCAAATCACGACTCTAGCTTCAAAATTATATTTTATAGTTTCTGAGATACAGTGTTTTATACGGACAGACAGACACACATGGCTACATCGTCTCGGATGTTGATGCTAATCAAGAATATATTTATGGGGGAGATGCTTCCTTCTGCAGGCACAAAGTTATAACACCCTTCTACCCCATGTGTAGCGGGTATAAAAAGAGGGAAGCACAACTCTGCAACTGCAACAATTTCGAGTGCAAGTTGGCGACCCTGTCGCAGAGCTAGCCTTGCCCCTGCGCCTGTCACTGCCACACAGTCGCTGGCACACTCAACTGCATTCAATTGAATAATTGACATTATGCACAAGTTTTGTGTGTCTATGTGTACGCCACAAGTGGCAAATAAATGAAATTGATGCGCTTCAGTGTCGTTTGCTTTCCCCTAAACGACTAAGTGCAACGCACACACACACACGCACACACACATGCAACTGTTGCAGCCACTTCACACGCGGCTTGCGTTGCGTACCCCCCCAAGAAAATTTTCTCACAACAGACACAGCGACAACATCTGGTTTTTCATATATGCGACAAATGTTTATGAGGTTTTCCACACCGCAAAAGAAAAGCAATGTAGCAACAGCAATTAAAATTGTCGCAGCTGAAACTGAGGCCTTAGATGGATTGTGCATAATGCTGATGTTGCTGTTGGGAAATGCCAATGCCAAGCCCAACCCCAACAATATCAAAAGGCAAACACGCCTGGGAAATAACATTGATGTGGGGAGCAAATTATCGAGTAATGTGTGCCACAAATTCCCACGCACTTTCACAACAACAACAGCAACAACAACTCCCACCCAACATGCAACATATTTATATTTGTGCCAAAAAAGAAAAGAAAAGAAAATGTTATAAAGGAAGAAATCAACTCATCATTAAGCATATGTAACAACATCATCAGCCAGCAACAATAACAGCAACTTCCCATTGTTGCAACATCTCGTTCGATGGTTGCACTCGATTGTGTGAATCCTGTTTGCCTGTGTTTTGCACTTTCTTTTCGACTGCTGCTGCTGATGCCGTGAATATTACGCATATTACGTGTCGTAATTACACGCAGCAACTCCCAAAAAAAATGAAGAAAAATAACGTGTTCAGCACATCAAAGGGAGGCAAGCAAGCGAATAAACGATATGTATATGCCGTTATAATATCAATAAATGTTGATTACGAGACGTGCCACAGTGTGCCTTATGCGTCATAAGAGAGTCGCCATGATACGAGAGACAGATACAAAGATACGGATACTCGGTATTCGCACAAAGTTTGCTAGTTTCGCTGTTAGGTGTGGCACACTCAAATGAACTCAACGAAATGCGGCACGACATCGACAAAAACACACCCAAGGCATAAACACACACACCAGACTCTGAACAAAAACAACAAGTCTACAGATAAATTAGAACTGAAACAAATAAATCGAGAAAAATAATACAAAACAAATTAAGAACGCGAGTCAAACAGACAACAGGCAAAAACTTGCTGTGGCTGCAGCAATTGAAAGTCAACAATCTAAAGATAATATAAATAAATTCAATAAAAAAAAAACTAGTACATGAACGACATGCGACTTTAAGAAACGCTGTAGACTTTTTTACAGTTTAAAGCTAGAAGTAAAAGTAAACTAAATTGTGGGCAGAATAAAGCAAAGTTGAAAAAATATATATATACAAGTATATTAAATATAAACAGCATTAGATTGTACAAGACCCTAAACAACATTAGACTATGTAAAACCCTGTCGATTTATAGTAGTTCTATATATAAAAGTGAAATAAACTAGAAACTAATCATACCAGAAAGATGGACAAATAAAAAATAAATAAAAAGAAAACTAAATTACATAAGATATGTAATAAAATTCCTTCTACTAAAAAATAACTAAGATTTGCTGTAAACTTTTAAGAACCATTGTTGATATTTTAAGAATCTTCGAATTAACTTATACTTCCTTCCTTTGCAAAAGAAATTCATTGGACATTCGACTGCATGAGACCCTTTAAATTTGTTATAATTCAAAGTAATCAGCTGAAAGCAAAGTAAAGTAAACTGAAAACAGGCTAAAGTATTTGTAAAATAAGCAACAGCTTAGATATATTTAAACCCATTTATATTAAAAACAATCGACATTAAAAAATTATTAATTCTAAGTTAAAGCAGTAGAAATAATCTCTGTATGATATTTAAAGATGTTCGCCTTAACTCATGCTACTTTGCTTTCCTACATAAATAAATGTATTAGAGACTTGTAAACAACTTAGACGACATGCGACTGTTATAGACCCTTTATATTTTATAAAGTTGAAGATGGATAGAAGATTGCATAAAAGCTAAACTAAAGAATGAATTAAACATATTAAAAACCGACAATATCATACATAAAGTCAATGTTCAAGTAGTTGAAATAGCTAAGATAAAATGTAGACTACAAAAGCTCATTTAAGATCTAAGAACTGTTTAACGTTACGTAATATAAGTTATACGCTTAAATAAATTAAACAGCCTATAAACTGTAAAAAAGATATAATATCTATATTTTTTTAAAGCTCTTAGCACAAAACCCTACACAAACTCATGCTACTTCTGTGCGCTTTTGAATAACGAGTGTTTCGAATGCTGAATTGGAAAAACAAGAAACCAATTTCGAAGCGTGGAATTTAAAGTCGTACACAAAACTAATTTATAAGAACCCAAATGTCGCACAGCAAGTGGGGAGCAGGGGTCAAGCTTACCATAGTAGAGCAGAGTTAGAAGAAGGGGAGAGAGACTAAGCGACTTTGTGGCACAGCAGCCGACACTTGGAGGCGCCTCCATCAATGAGTGTGAGTGTGAGAGTGTGTGTGTGTGCGAGTGTAAGTGTGTGTGTGTGTTATAGAAATGCCTGCGCCAGTCGAATTTCCCTATGACTTATAATTGATGATTGTTGTTTGGCTGTTGTTGGCTGTGGTTGCTGTTGCTGCTGCTGCTGTTGTTGCTGTAGCTCTAGCTGCTGCTGAGAATGACGCTGGCGACGTCATGCATTAGTAAGGATAGAGTAGAGGGAAGTACAAGCTACAGCGGGAAGCGGAGTCGAGTCAGCAGCAATAGGCGTTGAATTGCCGGATTGCTGAGACGGAGGCGGCGACTGCAACTGATTGACGTGCCAGGTCGCCAAGTCAGCCAAGTTTCCCCTCTACATATATGACTTGCAGTTGTTGTTGTTGTTGTTGTTGCAGCTACGTTACAAGCGTAACAATTGTTGTTGCTGTTCGTTGTTGTAATTTTAATTAAATTGCACTAATTGTTCGGCTTCATAATAGACACTCGAATGGCTCAACGCGAGTTGCAATTAGCCAAAGCTGGCGGCAGCAACAAAAGGCGTTGCCAAGACGCCAGCAATGTGGTTGCTGCTGCACTGTGGTGCAAAATACAACGAAAATTTATGGAAATGTAATTAAAAAAACTGAAAGAAAGGCAAACGAGACAACAAAGCATATTTCGAGTATGATATAAAACTTGATTTGCATTTAATAGAACGGACATCCCGCTGATGTGAGCACATTTTTCCCAGCAACAGACACAGCAACTACCTCAGCAACAACATGTTGCTGCTGTGCGTATCAAGGGGCAATAAAAGTGCAACAACAACGAAGAGCGAGCGCCATAATTGCCAGTTTCAATGCACGTTAATTAACCTCTTTCCATATTTTTGCCAGGAACTGTTGCTGGTTGCCTTTTGGTTGGTGTTGCTGTTGCACTTATTCCACAACATTTCGCAGCTTGCGCAAAATTTAAGCGCTGCCAATCAACAACAAACCTACAGGAAACTGCCTGCCAGTGGAGCAGCCAAGCTGTGTGCGTTTGTGCCACCTGATACCATTTTGAGGCAGCAACAACCAAAGCAACAACAACCAACACAACAGGCAGCAACAGGCTGCGGCTGCCTCATCTTGATCATAACTGCACATTTAGCTTGCTTTGCCATTTATTTTGTTTTATTTTTTATGGACTTGCAGCAGCAGCAGCAACAAGGCGAGCAACCACAACAACAGCAACAGCAACATATTGCTGTCTGTCTGCAATTTGTTGTTGCTGCTGCTACTGTGGCAGTTGTTGTTGTTGTTGGTAGTGTATTGATTGCATGCTCAGTGCTTTCATAATGACAGTTTCAAGTTCTAAGCCAAAACGGGGCAACAACAAGAAGAGCAACAACAGCAACATCCTCATCCTCATCCTCTTTCTCATCCAGTGCCACATCATCTAAAGTGGCAGCATGTCCGAGTTGTTCTAGATATTCGCAACTTGCAGCACAACAATTTGCTGCTGTTGCTGCTCTTCTTGTTGCTGCCAGTGTAATTACAAACAAGCTCAAGAATTTCTAGACTTTTGCTCCTTTGGGCGCTGCTCGCCGTTGCAACTCACTGTTGCAACTCGCCGTTGCAGTTCAAGTGTCTTTTTTTTTAGCTTCATCTTGCGCGCTGCTTGTGGTTTTTGCCGGACAAGTTTTGAGTGGTTGCCACAACAACAGCAACAACAACAACAAGAGCAACATAAACTAGGGAGTTGCTATATTGCCACAGCGTCTTAATTGCGCAAATTAGAACGCATGTGGCAGCTGCAAGCCAGCAACTGAAGCTGGGTGTTTGCTTTGCTTTCATTGCAAAAGATGGATAGCTGCAACGACGAAATGACGAACTGCATCTTGGGCATGTTGCTGGGGCAAAAGTTGCTTATTAAAAGCATTAAAGTCTACAATTACAAAACACAACAACAGCAACAACAACAACAACAGCAACGACATCGAAGAGTCATTGCACTTGGCCAACCGCAAATCAAGTTGAGCTAAGAATTCTGACCATTAAGTCTGGCAAATATGACAAGCGCTTTTGGGCCGCCTCTTTTAATGCCACAGAATGTGGCATCAAATTGTGAAATTACAAAATTGATATTCAATTATTATAAGCGGTTGCTTTGAGCGAATTCTAAACATAGCAAACGACAAAGATAGAGGGAAAACTAAAGCGTAAAATCATAAGGAAAAATATTTAAAAATTGAAATTAAAATCAACAAAATGATAGTGAATCTTAAATTGAACAAATAACCAATATAAATAATGTCAGCACTAAATAAAGGCACAAATAAGTTTTTAAATTAATGATAAATATTATTGAAAAAAGAAAAAATTTAAAAATATACTAAAATATAGTAAATTAAATGGAAAAATGTAAATAAATAAACTGAAAAAAGAAAATAATGATAAAAATAATATAAAATAAAATTAAATGAAGCGAAATTAAATTAATTAAAATGAAATGAACCCAAAAGAAAATAAATTAAAGGAAACGAAATGAAATAAAATAATTGAAATAACATGATCTAAAATAAAATAAATTAAAATAAAAACGTAATAATTTAAAATATAAGCAAATGAAATGAAACTTAATAAATTAAAATGGAACGAAACAAAATTAAATGAAATATAATACTGATAAATCAAATTAAATTAATAAAATAAAATGTATATTTCATTTAAGAAATTTAAAAAATATGAAATAAAATGAAACGTAATGAAATTAAATGGAATGAAATAAAAAAAAATGGAATTAAAAAAATAAACAAATGAAATAAAATTCAATTCATCAATCGAATTGAAAATAAATTACATTAAAAAACTAAGAAAAAAGATATTAGATTAAAAAATAAATAATCAAAAAAAGTATTTTCTATTCTTAATTCTCAATATTTTCAGCACTTACTGAAATTTGTGTTCTGTTCCACTTTTAATAATAATAAAGCATTTTAAAACGTTAATTCTAGAGCACATTTGACTTAATAATTATTATAAACAAACTAAAGCTTTACTTAAATTTGATATTTGAACAATTTGACTTACTTCTTGCCGCTCTCCAGGAAGATATCGAGTTCCGCGGACATTTTGCAGCAGAGCGCCTTGCGAAAGTGGCCCTGTGAGCACTTTGTGTTTATAAGATGTCCCTCTGTGGAAGATACATAAGAAGAGAGAAGAGTTGAGGAGCAGGGAATTTGATAAAGATTGGTAATTAAGCAGAATAACAACGCGCCAACAAGCAACTTAGAGAGGGAAAAAGGAGGAAAAGGGAGAAGGGAGCGCTACCACTTCTATGTTAATTAACTAAAAGGCCAAAAGAAAAGAAGGCGAAGTGAAGCTCATATCGGTGCGATGGGCCAAAAACAGTAGCTTGTTAGCCAAGAATGCCGCTCATATCCAGCGGATACGTTTTGTATCTCGTTTGACAGACGCCGCCGATAAAGATAGAAGAGCAGAAAGCAGAGCTAAAGTTGTTGCCGAGTGTTGAAATCGAAAGGAGAGCAAAAACTTGTGTGCGCCTTAATTGGATGAAAATTGTTGAAATATTTAAAGCGGACAATGGTAAAAAGACTGAAGAAGATGCTTTTATTATCCTTTTGGGTTGCACAGCGCAGACAACAACAACAAGAACAACAAGAACTTGAGCACACGTAACTCAAAAATGTTGTATGCGTGTTTTGGGGAAGAAATCCTTTTCTGGTCCAGCCTAATCAAAATGCCTCATGTGGCAGCGTCTCGCCTGAAACTTGAGAAGACCTCAAGAGCGAGAGATAGAGTGCGAGAGAGAGGGAGCAAGAGATCCCAAGAGCCTCTTCTGCGTTGCTGTTTATGCAAAAATGAAATACAAATTTGAAATTTGAACTTTTTTCGATCTTGTGCTTGCTCTTTTTTATTTTATTTTTTTTTTTAATTAAAAGTCTCGCAGCGCTTGCAGCTGCAACGACGCGATGAGGCACGCAAAAATCGAAGCACGCAGAGGGCAAAGAAAACAGAATATAAAAGAAAAGGCTGCAATTCAATTAAAATGCGGGTGAGCAGCAACAGCAGCAGGTAAACACACACACACACACACACTCTGCACACACTCTTGTATAAAGTTTAATCGGTTTTGTGCTCCAAGACAGTGGCCAAGATTAGGCGTACAACGGGGCGTGGCTGGGTCGAGGCACAAATTGAAGCCGGACAGACGTCTGGACGATGGAATGGGAAAGGTAAGAGGTCGTCACAGACAGGTAGAAGCTGAGCTTCAGCTTTAGCCTCTCCAACTTCAATTTCAGCTCCCCGATTTTCAATTTGATTTCTTATATATATATTCGTATGTATTTTTTTGGGGCAGCGTTGCGAAATTGTAAGTTATGATTTTCATTTCCTTTTTCGAAATTTGGAATAATACTCACTTGTCTTCTCCTGATAATAATGATCGTCGGTGTCTGTGAAGAACCAGGTCTGTAAGCGCAAGAAAAAGAATGCGATTAATCATTGATGATGTAAAAAAAACCAAAATAAAATCGAGGCAGCGAAAGTTGCTCAGATTTGCATACTGTAAGTTTTAGGTTTAGGTTTTCATGGGAACTTAGACCTAACTTTAATTGACTCGATTCTTCTTTTAATTTAGTCATATGTTTACGAGGCGTAGACTCATCTACATAGCGAGTAGGAGCAGCGCCTATTCTTACAAGATTGCGAGACAATCAGATAAGAAATATTCCCACACACACACACACACTAGCCGGAAAAAAAAACATACGTCAAAAAAGCGCCCAAAGAAAACGAAACGAATCTTGTAGGGAAAAAACTGTGGTTGAACTAACATCAAGAAATAACTCAAGCAAAAAACTTGAAGAGCAGGCAAAGGGGATTGAGCTTGATTGACTAGAAGTTACTCTGCATTATTATTACATTTTGCTCAACCAAAAATTCTTTTATAATAAAATGAACAGCCACTATACTAGTGAACAAAAAGATTTTAGTCTTTCAATTAAAATCATATCTCTATATAAAAGAAAACAATGTATGAAAACTTTAGGATATCGATTTAAGGTCTTTTATATAATTATTTTATTTTTCTTACTATCCTTTAACCTTCTCTTTATAATTTACACAATTAATGTTTTTCACATTATCCTTTAAAGCACAATAACACTCTTTCGTTACTTATTTTATTTAACACTCAGTTTCAGTTCTCATTTCATTATTATTAAATGTTGATCTCCCGTCATATAATTCTGCTTTTATAAAACAGATTTTCAATTCAATCTTGATCATTTCAATATTACATTTTTCTTCCAGTCTTGAACTTTTGATTTTATAATACGAGTACACACTTTTAATACCTTTTTACACTGCTCTATCAAGAAGTAGAAAGCTTTGTAAGAAATTAGTCAAAAATTGATTTTATGTCTATATATAATATAATTATCTTTCAGTTACTTTTCAGCTTACAATAGATACTTTTAATACTTTTTTCTGCTGCTCTTTTAAGGTGTAGAAACCTTTTTAAAAAATAAGTAAAAAACTACTTTTTTCTTTATAACTTTTTCTTTATAGTACACACTTTCAATACGCCTTAAACTACTCTCTTAGGGCGCTAAAAACCTTGTAAGAAATAATTAAAAATGCACTTTTTCATTATATATTTTAAATTTATCTTTCAGTCATGTAACTTTTCAATTTATAACACCTACTTACAATACCCTTTTATATATACTCTTTTAAGGGGTAGAAAACCTTATAAGAAATGAGTCTAAAATTGACTTTTCCTTTAGCGTTGGGAATGAAGACACTTGGAAGTGTAAGTTGTTGTTATTCTGGTTTTGCTGCTGTTGGTTTTTTATGCATCGCTGACTACGCTAGGGGTTTCCCCCATCACTTTATTCCCATCTCTACACTTCTTCTCCCCTCTCTCTCTCTATCTCTCTAGTTGCCTCTAGCTGCCGCTTCTCTAACTATCTCGCTGACATAAGCGCAAACCTAATTGCCCAAAATGACAGCCCGATTGTGTTTTATTCGTAGACAATATACAAGTTTTCTTCCAGTCCCGTCATGTGTAGACACAAGATGCGAAAAGACTTTCTCACTTCGTTTTGCCGTATATGCGGAACTGATTATCTACAAGACTCGTCGAGTATAAATTCTTGCCAAAGGGAAATTTAAATTTCCCTCGGCTGCGCTGGCGGAATTTGTACTCGACGTTTCTTGTAGAAAATATGCGGTGCAGCTCTTGCCGAAAATCTGTGCTTAGATTCTAGTGCGTAGTTCGGAATATGCAAAACAAAAATACGCTCAAAAATATATGCAGTAAATAAAATGTTTATTGTACTTCAAATTAAATGTATTTAAACTAAAACAATGAGTACTTAAAATTATATATTATCTAAACAGTTTTACTTATAACTAAATAAACTAATAGCTAAAAGAAAAAACTAATTTATTTCGCCGTTTTCTATATTCTTCGCCATGGACAATGCATTGTAGTTTCTATTTTTGTCATCCAACATAGCTCTTTCGTGGTCCTTAAAACTGTAAATATAAATACAAATATATTTCTTAATTTAAATCAGATTAGAATAGAAGTTTAAAAGTATTAACAACTTACCTCTTATTGTTTTATAAAAGACGCGCAGGAAAAAATCAACTTTCTTGTACAACACTCACAAAACAAATGACAAATGATACACAAAATTGCACATGTTCGAGAAAAGTAGGCGTTAGGGAAATTACGCGTTGCGCTAAGAGGGCGCGTACACCAGACTCAATGCAAGAAGCATTCTACAAGACGATTCATCTAACGATCTACAGAAAATTCTTGCAGTCTCCGTCTTGGCATGACACGAAACACAATTGGGAGTCGCTGCGGCTATCTAAAAGTGTTTCCCACTTTTCCCCCTCCGTCTGCGCCATCTTCTTCGCCATGAGTCTCGCTCACAACAACTCAATTGGTTTTGCCTTTAATAACTATTTCTTCGCCTGTGTCAAATCAGGCGAAAATCGTTTTAAAGCTTTGACAACTAACACGAACACGAAGCACAGTCAACTACTGCCTCTGCTGCTGTAGCAGTTGTTGTTGCCCCATGTTGCAGCAACAACAAACACAATGCAACAGAAGTACGCCTGCTGTTGCTGCACAAGCATTTCGTCTGGAGCGAAAAACGACGCTTAAACAGTTAGAAAGTCAACGCAACGCTCGAGCTGAAGTTGAAGTTGAAGTCGACTCGAGTTGACTCGACTCTAGTCGAGTTCTTTATACAAAACAGCAACAACAACTGCGACTGCTACAAACTTTTCGTCGTCTGTTGAATTTTCATGGATTTTTACGAGATTTTTCTCGCTTCCCCCCCCCCTTTTACCTTTCTCTCACACTCATTTGGGCTAGAGAAAGAAAGACAGAGAGGGAAAGAGCGCTTCTGCCCGCCGCGGGGCGAGAAATGTTAACACCATGTTTTGCCGCATGATGTTGCTCTTGTTGTTGTCGATGTTGTTGTTGTTGTTGTTGTTGTTGCAAGTGTGGCTGCTGCTGTTGCTGGGCTGCTGCTGCTGCTGCTGCTGCAGTTGCCCGAGTGCCTCGACACTTGACTAGCATTTAATTTATGTGACTGTTGGAAACTGTTAAAACTGTTGACAAACAACATTACAACATGTTGCAGATTTATGAGGCAAGTTGAACGCGCTGATGCAACTGCCACATAAATAAGCATAGGCACTGAGCACTGTGCTCGCTATTGGCCCAGTTAATTGGTTTAGCTGCCCCTCAAACTTCCTTTTACGCTTTCGCCCACTCGTAAATTGCACCAAATGAGCAGCTGGTCAGCGAAAAATTCTCGCCGTAATTAGCTGACCCAAAACACAGCTTTATAACTGTCAAACGAAATTCTGGAATTTTCAGAATATCTAACAAGTATTTTAAGCTCGAGCAAGTAACAAAACTACTGACGAGTGTGATGGACTTTGAGTTACCTGTTACACATTTTGAATAAAAGCACAATTAAATTAAAATATACCACAAATTATACTGACAAAATACTAAAATATACCGATATCAATATTTGGTATATCAATAAATTATTCCATTTTAAATATACCACTAAGTACAGAATACCCCAGAATGTAATATATTGAAATTATACTGAAATATACCACAGGCAATATTTGGTGTATCAATAAACTATCACATTTAAAATATACCATGAACTACATTACATTTAAAATATGACATAGAGTCCAGCATAGACTAGATTGTAATGCACTGTAAAAATACTAAAATATACGTAGGGTAATATTTGGTATATCATTACATTTCAAATATACCATAGAGTAAAGCATATACCACATTGTAATATATTGAACAAACCCTAAAATATGCTTTTAAAATAAACCGTACATCACAGAATATACCAGATTATAGTATATAGATATACTAAAATATATCGAAGAGTACAGAATATATCAGATTGCAATAAAGTGACTAAACACTGAAATATAAGGAAGGCAATATTTGGTATATCAATATACCACTACTTTTTAAGCGTATATATACTTTTAGCGTATAGAATATACCAGATTGTAATATACTCAAAGAATACTAAATTATGTATGTGGTACATTGATATACTATTACATTTAAAATATACCATAGAGTACAGAATATAGCAGATTGCAATTCAATGAATAAACACTGAAATATAAGGAAGCCAATATTTGGTATATTAAAAGACTATCATATTTAAAACATACCACCGTTTGTAGAATATACCAGATTGCCAACCAAAGACCCGTTGAATGGATAAAAAGTGGCATACGCCGAGCAACTTTATTTGGTATTTGGTTCAACTGAGCAAGCATTTGAAATAATTCAAGTGCATGCCAAAGAGAAGAGAAAGAGTGTGAGAGGCAAGTCTATAAATTTGAAGCAACAATATTTCGCTTAGGTCAGCATTAAATGCAAAACAAATTTATCATGAAAAGGCTGCTGCAGCTGCAGCTGTAGTTGAAAATGTTGTTGGTTACGGATACGCGGATTCAGATACAGATTTTTGGCGAGTTGCAAGTTGAGGTGGCGGCGCGCATTTTGCGGCGCGGCATGCATTCAATTGGAACGAAGCGATTGCCACAACAATTCGTTATGTTTTCGGCGCTGGCAACAACAGCAACAACAACAGCTGGCCAACAAACTAACTGACTGTCGCCGGCAGAGGCCAACAACAACAAGAGCAACAACAATGTCTAACAACAAACAACGGCAACATTTTCAATGGCGTCTCTAACTGCAGCTGCAGGCAACCAGCAACCAGCAACCAAGCAACCAAAGCAACCATTTGTAGCGGCCACATTTTGCAGCATTTTAGCGTTTTGCTTTTTGGCCTCTTTGCTGCATTTAAGGACCAGCCAACTCCCTTCCCTTCTCCACCCTCCACACTCTCTTTCTCCTCTTTATTCGACACTCAACTCTAGTTCCACTCAATTCAATAGCTAGCCAAGCACGTGGGGTGCGGTCGATCGCCACCAGCTTCAGCTCCAGCTTCAACTTCGATGCTGGCTGCAATTGCAGCTGTGGTTGCTTGGGCCTTACATATGGCGCAAGCAGCAGCAATCGTGGTTGCCAGCCAGCTGCCTTTGTCTGCATTTTTGTGCATTTTGACCAAATAGCGAAAAACAAGCCAAACACACAAAAATGTATAATCTATGAGGCGAGGCGGCACTCTGGACACTGGGATGCTTTCTAAATTTGATCAGACAGCGCCAAGTGAAAGTTGCTTTAAATCAAAATGCAATGAAATCAAATATCAACAAATGCCATGATAGGAGTTGAAAGCAAATATGAAGCAGGACTACAAGAATTTCGAGAAGTGGGAACATTGTAGGTAAAGTGCCTGCTTATCTGCTTATATGTGACTTTTATAGTTGGAATTGTTTGCAAGAATTTGGAATCTAATATCTAGAAAGACAATTTGTACACAAAAGCGAACTATGGTTTTCTAAATCAACACAATTCAAAATAAGAAGAATAAAAAAGATCACTGAAATATACCAAATGCAATATGTGGTATATAAATATACAATCATAATTAAAATATAACATATCGTCAAGAATATACCAGATTGTACAATTATATATGAATAAGAATGAATACGGGAATATACGAAAATCAATATTTGGTATATTAATATACAATCATATTTAAAATATACCATAGCGTAGCGAATATTCCATATTGTCAAATTATGTTAGAAAAATAAGAAAGAAGAATTAGAACGAATAAGGAAATACACCAAAAACAAGATTTGGTATATTAATATACAATTATATAAGAATAAGGAAAAAGGAATAAGAAAAATCACTGATATATAACGAAGACAATACTTGATATTTTAAAATACAATCATATTTAAAATATACCATAATGTAAAGAATATACCATATAATAATAAAATTCAGTAAGAAACGACTTAAAAGTTTAATCTGTATGCAAGAATTAAAATGACAGACATAAATCTTTTTTGCCAAATCAATTAAATTCCAACTTATTGTTAGAATGGCCTTTAAGGAAAATATATATACAATATATAGCTGATTTCGACACATCAAATTAATATACACATACATAAAGCATTGTAGATTTATATAAATTTTTAGTTTTGTTCCCCAACCGCAAACTGTCCAATTGAGGGCGTGTCTCAATTTGCGTAATCGCAGTTTCGGCTATTTCGGCACTCCACAGTAAAAAAGAAGAGAAAAAAAAAACAAAACTCTAACCACAAAAGGTTCACATTTTAATTATATGTTAAAGCCTAAACCTCTCTGGTGAAGCATTTGCTACACTCCCAGCTCTCTGCTTAGCCACTGCCACAATCGTTTGTCTCGCCAGCTGTTGCCACATTGCGTGTGCCCCCAAGGCACAGGGCGATGTTTCTTCAGGGTTTAGGGAGGGGAGGAAAGGGAGGCGGGGCGTCATAAAGTGTTCTGGCGAGATTTGCGTTAATGAGGCGCTGGCCAAGCAAGCGGAATGAAATGTATCAATTAGCTGATTTCCAATTGATTGAAGGCACAGATAGACAAAAGAGAGAGAGGAGAAGATATTGTATCTGTGAGATACACGTGCTGAAAGGTGCGCGCATGTTGCAGTTTAATTAATCAATTGATTTGAATGTAATGAAAGACTGGCTTCAAATTTAAGACAAACGTTTAATTACTCACTTTAATTTATTGCACAAAATTGTGTCAGTTATTCAAGGAGTTAATAAAGTCAATTGATATCTTTAGTCATAAATTGTATCTTTAAGATGCGTTTGGAATAACTGCGATATTGTAAAATGTTAAAGCAAAACAACTGTTATTGCAATTGAGAGCGATGCTTGATAATAATTGCTGTTGCGCTGCGCGTTGACTATTTGCAGGCACTGTGTTTGTGTGTGTTTTTGAGCAAATGGCATACGAAATGAAACATTAAGCAGGAAGTTGCATGCGGGCAACAACAGCACAGTATAGGGAGGGGGGAGGGAAGGCGGGTGGCCTGCAACATCACAAAAATTGTGTCGTTGTTGTGTTGCGCGGGGCAACAATGGAAAAAATTTCAATTTATTGCGAATTAAATTAAATTGAAGCGCATTGAAAAGGCCGCCAAAAAAAAAACTGTCGCATAAAACAGGCCACAATCAAAAACTGTGGCAGCAACAGAAGAGAGAGGGGAAAGGGAAAGAGCAGAGAGAGAGGGGGAGAGAGATGTAATGTATGTGTGTTGTTGTGCGTTGGCGGCACACTTTGGACGTGCTGTCAATTGAGCTTTAATTGCCAAGCGGTTCGTTGCGCATACGCCACGTGATGCACAATGGAAATTGGAATTGGAAATGAAAATAAAGAGAATGGCAAAGCAGACAGAGTACACAGAGAACTCAGTATATGACAACTGTCATATGCTTAAGCATATTTTATTTGCAGCTGACAGCAGACAACAACATACACACGGACACACTGAAAGCAGCTGCGGCGACAGTCTGGGAAGAGAATTGGAAGCCAAAGACTTGGACTTGGACTTGGTCTTGGGAGCAGCGCAAGAGTTGTTAGCTAAAACCTGTAGACAACTTGTGACGCAGCTTACAACGGCGCTGACAAGTTAAGAAAGGGAATATAGTAAGGAGAGAGGGAGGGAGAGAGCAAAGTAGCAAGCTCGTTAAACACAAACACAACTGACCAAGGCTGAGTTGAGTTGAGTTGAATTGAGCCTAGTTAATGAGAATAAGTAAGAAAGCTACAGTCGAGTGTGCTCGATTTTGAGATACCCGATACACATTTTGAATACAAAGAAAATAGTGCGGTATAAACTTTTAAAATATACCAAATTAATATACCTCAAAAACGCTAAAAATATACCTACTGATATATTTGGTATATTGATATAGTAGTACATTAAAAATATCGCATAGAGTGCTCAATATACCAGATAGTTATACATTCGAAATATGCCATAAAGTGTAAAATATACCATATACTACTACATTCAAAATATACCAAACAAAATATTCCAGACTGTCAGACAAAGCAGCTAAGACCCATTGAAAGTAGGCGTTTTTTCCATACAAATACAGAGTTATTAATTTTAAAATATACCAAATTAATATACCACAAAAATACTAAAAATATACCAAAAGATATATTTGGTATATTGATATAATGCTGATTTAAACGTGCCAAGGAGTGTCAAATATACCAGATAGTACTACATTCAAAATATACCACAAAAATGCAATATATACCAGATAAGCTTTATTTGATACTTTATAGTGGCCGAGATGTCTTCTGCTTGTCACATACATTTCCTGCCGGCACAACCTTATAACACCCTTCTACTTTATGGGTAGCAGGTATAATAAGTCTTAAGCAGCAAAACATGACGCATGACGAGTCACAGCGACTTGTTCAACGAAAAATTTAACGACAACTGCTGTGTGTGTGGGGCTGGCTAATAAAATGTGAACCACACACAGAATGAAAATGTTTTCCGACTAAATCGAGGCTCATTAAAAATAGGGAAGAGCAGCAGCAGCAACAGTAGGAGCAGCAGCAACATCACCCACCCAAGCAACCAACAACCAGAAACTGATTGCTGCTGTCAATGCGCTGTGTCCATCGATTTATCTGCATAAATCTGCAAGCCAACAACTGACATTTGACATCCAACTGCCGTGTGTGTGTTTGTTTGTGTTTTGTCCTTTTTACGCCGAAAACAAATGAGCGAGAGAGAGAGGGAGAGAGAAAGAGAGTGAGACAACCACAAGCGAGTTGAGCAAATTTATGCATGCAAATCTCTCAGATGGCAAACCAAACGTAGACTGACAAACCTGCCACAGAGACACGGCGTCAGTTTTCAGTCTCCAACTCAGTCTCATTTTAAAGAGCTAGCGAGCTAGAGAGCTCTGCAAGTTGCAAGTTGCAAGTTGAGACTTGCCACAACGAACGAGTTGCTGCTGCTGCCAATTTGGCGCGTTGCATATTTGGGAGAAAAGCGTTCAATCAAAGTCGCGATTCTGTTGGCAAGCAGCAAACGCAACGGTGGCAACTCTTGTCAGTAATTTATGCTCATTTGTTTGCGGCATGAATAATTTGAATGCCACTTGCAATGTTGTTATTCAACACAAGCAGCAGCAGCAACAACAGCAGAGTTATTGTCTTATGCCCATAAACAAGATTAAACTAACAAATTATGTTTCAGCAGCCATAAAAACACAAGTCAACGACACAACAAATACCCTTGCTTTAAAGGTGAATTTCTTTTACTTTTGTGTACATACGAGGAGAGAGAGATTTTGCATAATTTAAGGATTTTCATCAGTTGATACTTATTTACTTTGAAAAGTATTCATGGCCACTGTATTAAAGACTTTTTTCCATCTATGTTTCAATGATTGTGTCATCAAACTTAAACTGTTCACTGTTCACTTTTTAAAAAATATCAATATTTGTTAAATCCCATATCTAGCTATTTATATTGCTTTTTCATTCAAAGTACTCTTTACTCTATATTGAATTCAATGGAAATATTTGAATTTAACACAACAGCATTGAAAAATTGATGAGAAAATGCAGCTAGACCCTAAGGTCAAACAAAAATTAAATCAGTATTCCATAAACGTTGTAGAAATTATGCTTAATTCTGCGTAAACCTAATAGTAATATGTTATATGAATACAAACAAATTTATTTTATTTCAAGTTGAATGCATCAGAGAACATAAAACAGCATTCTTCTAACATTCCAATTTACTCAAACCTTCAGCTTCTGAAATATGAAATATGTCAAAGCTTATGCCATAAGGAATTGCATTTTAAGGATCACAAACAATTGCACGAACAACTGTTGTTCAGCAACTTAACAAAAATCTATCAGAAATGTTGATAGAAGGATGCAAAATTTGGTCACAAGTAGCTAAGCTTTTCAAGGATTACAAGTATGGCCTAAATCATGCAGATTGTGCTGTTAATAATACCATACATTGTCATATAAGTTACAATCAAATGTGCAAAATTTTAAAAGCTGAAAGAAGTGTAATTTTAAATGAGCAAAATTTATCTATGCCCGACAATTCAATCTGAGTTCTACTGCAAAGCGTCTTACTTAGTAGTAGAACTCAGATTAAATTCGTAGAAGAGGACAAGATAGAACTTTGCCCTAAACTCAGTTTGAATTTGTAGGACAGTTGAAGTTAGCTTTCTAAAGCTTAGAAATTACCAGCTATTTATTGCTTTTGATTTCAATGGAAATGGAAAAAGGAATTGGCGCTACAAAAATCGCTATTTTTGGGGAAAGTGGCCAAAAAAGTATAGAGCAAATCAGCCATGTGTTAACTACTTCATTACATAACCAATATACCCGCTTTAACTAAGCTAAACAAGCAATGTGGCAAAGTGACTGTGACTGTATTGCTTGCTGCTGTCGTAGTTGCCTTTTAAGGAGACGCGACGGGAATGGGATTGGAAATGGGAATGGGAATGAGCAGTTGAGAGGCACATTAATCAAGCGTTTATAATGTGCAACACGGAGAGGGCAGCAGCAGTGGAAGCAGCAGCAAAAGTTGTGGCAGCCGCAGCAAATAGTTTTCAAATGCGGCGCACACAAACCAATCAAATTGAACGCATTTTCTTGCAGCAGCTTAAAATGTTGTTGTTGTTGCTGTGCTCCACATTGTTGGCATCGTTGCTGATGTTGCTGCGAGTCGCATCAAAATAATTGGCTGCCTGCAACAGCAGCAATAGCAGCTCAAAGCAAATCAAACTTTCGAGGCAATTGTTGCATGTCGCTCGCTCGCTTGCAACTTGATGCAACTCCGTTGACCAGCAGCTCCTTTAACAGTGTGAAACTGCAACTCGTTGTGGCAGGCAGCACAAATTGTCTAGCTGTCTGTCCCCCTTTTGCTCTTTGCTCTTTCCTCTCTCCTCGTTATTTGCAGCACGTTTGCCCCAATCCCAATCCGTTGCAGCTTTGGCCAGCAAAGGCCCGAAACGTGCCTGTCAGGCATTTTAACAATTTTGAATAGGTTCAACACACTCACACTCACACACTCACACTCAAGTACTCAGCTTGCAGAGATTATTTATTTATTTATGTTTTGGTTTTTATCTTTTTTGTATGTCATTTTTTTCGTTGCTGTTGTTGTTGTTGTTGTCGGTTTGTCGACTGCAGTTCCATGTAAACAATAACAAAACACATTTGTGACGCGTGATTTTGCATAAGTTGGCACAAAACTACAGTCGACAACAGCAACAACAACAATAAAAACAACAATAAACAAAAGGGCTATTACTCAGAGACACACACACAGATACATAAACACATTTACACCCATATACATATGTATATGTATATAGACATATTTATATATGAGTGTCCTTTCGATTGAATCGTAAATTGCCGTTGGAGCAAAGTTTTACACACAACAAAATCAAAATTGAATAAGAAAATAAGCAGAGTAACAACAGTTTTCATGGCAGACTAGCAGTTACCCTTTAAAAATATATATAGTATGATACCTATGTATATGATATGATATGTACATATATTATAAAACCATACATTTTATAAATGCAGTTTTAAAAACTAAACTTTTTATAAACTTAAAGTCTTACTTCCATGCAAAAAGACTGAAGCACTGAAAAACTTCTCAATCAAAAGCAGAACAGTGCGGCTATATCATTTATATATACCAAAATGTATATTTAGTATATTGAAATAAGGATTATCACTTCCAGGAAAAGATTCTTAGGCAAAAGCACTGAGAAACTCGTATGAATTCAACAAGTTTTCAATAAAAGGCAAATCATTGCGATATTACTATTTAAATATACCAAATTAATATACCAAAAAAATACTTAAATATACCAAATTTTATATTTGATATATTAAAACCAAAACAGTGCGGTGTTATCACTTAAATATACCAAATTTCTGTATATGGAAAATACTGTTATATACCAAAATGTATATTTAGTATATTGGAAAACTAGTATAAAAAACAAAACACTGCTGTGTTATCAGCATAATATTCTAATCAATTAAATATTCTACACAGTTGGTAACAAAATTCATTTGTCGTTAATTTCTAATTCTTGAATTCTTCCAAATACCAGCAAAATGTATAATAATTGTATACACCTTCAAGCTTATTATTATATCAAATGAGTATAAATGATACTTTTTTAAATACTTCACACATTATTCAGGCTTTTAGCAAAGTTTAGTTGTCTACAGAGTATATAGAATTCATTATGAGCAGTCAGGCAGCATCATTATTGAGAGTTAAGCTCAATATAAACCGCAACTTTTTGGCTTATGAAGACATTTTAATGGCCAATTAAGCCACAGCCACAAAATCATAAATCGCCCAATGAGACAAAGCGAAAAAAAAAACAAAAAAAAACAGAGACAACAAACAGCAAACAGCAAACAGAAACAGAAATCAATTCAAACAGCTTAAAAACTCATTATGCAAATGCGCCAAGCCCCAAGACGAAGAAGAAGAAGAAGAGGCAACGGAGAGGAGGAAGAGAGGAGAATGGAGAATGGAAACTGGACAAAAGTCTGATCTCAATCTGTGGCAACCTTTTGCAAATTGCTTAAAGAGTTAATCGATCTGCATTTTGTGTTGGGTGTCGAATCGAGCAAATTGTTTAGAAGGGGGATCGGGGGCAGTCATCGGAGGGTTAAGACTCACCTGATCTCTGGCCAATTGGAACCAGGTCTTGATGATCAGCGCCAGACGCGTGTCGTGATAGTTCTTCGTCGTCTTCACGCTGATGAAAATGTCATCCAACTCGGTCGTCGGTGGCTGCGGCGTCGCTGTCACCGCTCGCTGCGACAGATCATGGAGCAGCTCCCCATTGCGACTGCGGCGAGCGAGTTCGGTGAGGAGCGTTGCCGTTGGCCTCTCGCTCACCTCGATGTCGCTAAAGTTGAAGCTGTGGATGTCCTTGCGTATGATCAGCGAGGGCGTAATAGGCGACGGCGATGGCGACGATGCAACTGCCACAAGTTGCAAGGCGGCAGCAGCAGCAACAGGCAACTCACTTGCATGCTGTGTGGTCGTCGTTGCAGGTTCATTGCCATCCAACAGACTTGAGCTTAATTGTGGCTGCAACTGCAAAAGAGAGAGAGAGAACGAAAGAGATCGGTTAAAGCGAGAGCGTGTAAATTTGTTGTGTACATCGCTGTGGAAGCAGATTTGTGGTTGCTGCTGCGTTGAGAGGCATTTTCACCTGGCAAACAAAAGGCGAACTTCAATTGGTAAACAACAATGGCAAACAAATGAGCTGCAGGCAAGCAGACAACACACACACAACAAACAGGCAGCTGAGTTAAAGAGATGAGAGTGATCGACTGTGAAATACCTGCTACATCATTTTAGAGGAGATCAAGAGTATGTGAAGTGGGAGAAAAGCAAACTAAAAGAGTATGGAGCGCATCTTATTTGCAATATATTATTTATTTCTCTATTTATTATATTTATCTACTTATTATTATCTATTTATTATTAATAACTTGACTGAAGAGCTAATTAGCTTTGAGGTTATTAAAGTATTTCATGCTGGGCCACAACTTAATAATGTTTAAGATACTTTGACAATTTAAGCACTCAATCAATATTGCACTTGAGTTGCCAGCATTGTTAAATGCTTTATATGTAAAGATGGCAAAAATATTCATACATATTAATTGGCAACCAACTTTCTTTTTAGAATTTTTACAATTTGAAAATATTCTTTTTAACTTGATGTTAATAAAAGAAACATGAAAGAAATCTTAATGCCATCAAAATAAACCTACTAATTTCAATTCGAGGTCTACTTAAATTATGTTAAATGTTCATATCCTAATTAAGAGTTCCGAAATAATGACAATTTTTATTTTGTAATATAATACTTTGTCCATTAAAATGTGTGCCAAAATCATTTCGAATCGTGCATGCCATTCAGTTATTTAAATATATAGTACTATAGATATCGTGAAGATGATCTTCACTTATTTTGGAGCAGTTAATTTACAAAATAGGTAAGTTACACAAGTAAACGTAAATTTATATTACATACAATACGATATGAAACGATTTGATCAGTGCTGTTTAAGCAGATGATCTATATAAATTAAAAATTGTGTAAAACACAAGGTATAACATATTTTATGAGCAAAAAATTGTATTAACAAGGAAGCCCACAAATTTTTTCTCTCTTTCACTCATACTCTTTTTAAGGATCCAAATGAATATTATACCCAAATAAATATTATACCCCAACTGGCTGTTTCTAGTATCTAAAATATGTCGTGTAGTCGTCTTGTTCTTGAACATCATCAAAGTAATGAACTCACTTTAACCTTTGAACTTCACTTCTCTGTTTTTAAATTCAGCATACAAACCTATGCACCTATAGCATAGGCTTTACATCGGCTTTACCATCGCCACTAACTTGGCATACCTTTCCTCACTTTAACTACCGGGTATCACAACAACAATCGGCAAGCCATAAATGCTGAGTAAGTGCAAACAGAGACAGAACGAGCGCGCAAAGCGAACGTTTGTTGATCGGCAATCAGAGCCAAGATTGGGAACTCCTCTAGCTCTCTTCCCCCTCCCCTTCCCTGGGCACCTCTTCAGCACTCTCTGCTGCCTCTTGAGGCGCTGTGTAGGCTCGAGTTTTGATTAATTTCCACTGATAACAGGTTCATTTGCTTTTGTTAAGCGCGGCAATTCTTCAATTGCTTTTAATGCTGCTTCAACTTCTCTACTGCTTCTTCTTTCTCTTCTCCCTCCATCTCTTCTGCTTCTTCTTCAGTGTTTGAGTTTTGATTGAAGTGAGCTGATAAAGGCCAAAGACAGCACTTGAGCCTGTTTTACTTTATTTTCTTGAGATTTGTGTTTTTTTATTTTTGGGTTCTCTGCGCTTTTGCGCCAAGTGTTAATTTACTCGACCTTTTCCGCTATGCAAAGCAGCAGGCGCTTCCTCTGAGCTACACTTTGGTTTCCCCCTCCTCTCCCTTCCCCCTCTATTCCCCTGCTTTTACCTGGCCCACACATTTGCCTAGCTTTAGTATTTTTTATAGCTCATTCGCAGCGCATTTTCTCAAACTGAAAATGGAAACATTTCTTTGTCCGCAATCTTATTTCCCCCGTCTCTCCAATCTCCGCTCTCTCCTTAATCTATCTACCGTTGATCTTTTTATTACATGGTAAACGGGTCTTTCGGCTGCTGTGGCTGCTTCACACGATATTGTTCGCTTGATAGACTAAAGACTTCCAGAGCTCAATACAATTTTATTGCGGCACGATCGACAAACGGTGTTCGCCACACAATGGGGCAAGAGAAGGAGAGTTGAGAGTGGAGAGTGTAGAGAGAAAAGATGCCCAGCTACTGCCTAATGAGCCACAGAAGCCAGAGACTGAAGCAGTTTTGTGGATGTGGAGGACAAGTGCGAAAAGCAATCAAAGCGCTGGAAATATTAATTAATTCCGCGATAAACGGAGCTCAACAAAATCGAAAATCGTGATCAGCGGCAGTGAAAGCGACTTTGACTACGAATCCGGTTAACAACGCGCATTCAGAATTGAATTAAGTCAACAAACAGCCTTGCATAGATTAGAATGTTGCACCACTTGCTGCAACACAGCTGCCTGCTTGCAACGTCGCGAGTCGCGACTGATGTAATTCATGTATGCAAAATATGTTCGACGAGAGGCAAAGTGGCAAAAAAAAAACTTGGCGAATTACGCGAACGTGAGGCGATCGCAACAAAGTAACAAACAAACAGGGAGTTGCAACACAGAAACAGAGGGAAGGGTGAGAGAAAGAGAGAGAGAGAGTTGGGGGCAGAGACACAAACAACGCTGCTGGAGACACGTGTGGCCATATAAGCGCTATTGTCAAGCACGCCTGCGCACACACAACACAACACAAAGCAAAACAACACAAAACTTACAAACTACAAGATACAAGATACAATATGCCAGATACTGCAGATACAACAAGCTAGAGAAATGACAGTCGAGTAAACGCGACTGCGAGATACGCGGTATTCGATTTTTAAAGAATATTCGAAAAATTAAAATTTTAATTTTGAGCTTACAATAAAATTTAGAAATGAGAAAGATAGAAATGAATAACTCAAAATTTTAAATTGAAGAAAATAAATATATGATAGTATCCAAAATATTAGAAAAATCTCAATGTTACATTGCACTTAACACAAAATTGTAAAAGGCAGAAGAAAGAGTTTCAAAATTAAGAAATGTTATAAAATTTTCATAAAAAAAGGAATATAATTCTTTTATCTTGATATTGGTGTGTTAAAGAAGAAAGACAAATTATAAAAGTTTCAAATGAACTGTGTTGTCAATAATAATACAAGTAAATAATAATTAAATAAGCTTTAGAAAAAGAAGCTGTCAAATTCGTTGTTTTCTTTCTTATAGTTGTAGAGTTTATCGCATATAAGCGAAATTCTAAAACAAAAATCTATTTCAAAAAATAAAATAAATAAATCCTTTCAAAATGTTATATTTCTATATGAACTTATGAAATTCGCGATCAATCTATTATATTAAAATTATATTATTATTATTATTATTAATTTTGTGAACAACTTCATATTTCTTGCTAGATTTTTTGGCTTTTTTCAATTCCAAAACAAACCTTATGTCTATAGTTATTTTTTTCACAGATTTGATAGCCTTTAGCCTTAACATTCTGGCAGTTCTACAAGCCATAGAAGATTTATATAGACTTCGCGCTTATAATAATAAGTTTTAAAAAATCGTATTTTATATAGATTTCGCTGTTAACGATAGTTAGGAATATTTTCGTAAGAGATCAAAGATATGAGATCACAAACTTCGAAGCCTAGCAGATCTATAAGTTATTACAGATTTATATAGACTTCACTTTTAACGCCAATTAAGCATACTTCCGTTTGAGATCAAGGATTTAAGATCTAAAACATCATAGTCTCTAAACTTCACATTCACATTAATAGTTCTTAACGCTAATTAAGAATTTTTTATTTATGAGATCGAAGATAACTTACTCTCTTTCAATTTCCAACTGAGTTATTATACCCCTTCTTCAACATGACTACAGGGTATAAAACAGCAGGCGCAACAAAATGTACACACATACACCCTCACCAAACACACACACACACTAAAAGAGTTCGCGCAGGCGTTTGCCTAGTCGAAATTGAACACGCTTCGTGTCGGGGCAATTGTGTAATGCTTCATTATGGACATGATTAATATGTTTATAAACAATTTTCATGTCAATTAATAACAAGCAACAACAACCAGAAATACACAAAAGGTGCCCAGGCCAAAAAGGGCGCTAGATTAATGAAGTTTCCCAATGCCATAAACTCACTCTCGACTCATTCCTTTCAATCAACAAACAGAACTCCAGCTGTTTCTCCCCCCAAAGGCAAGAGAGAATCAAAGAGAAAGGGAAATGAAGTGGAGTGTGAAGTGGAGAGTGGAGAGAAAACGGCGAGAAAAGCTGGTAAAATCTTCATTAATTGCTGTTTTAACAATATTAAACCAAAAGATACAAATCTACGATAAGATACACAGCCGCAATCAAAGTCACATATCAGCCAACTGAGCGACAGAGCGCAGAGAGAGAGAGAGAGAAAGAGAGAGAGAGAGAGAGAAAGAGAGAGAGAGATGGGAAGCACTGGGAGACTCAACGATTGGAAGATTCTCAGCCTGAGTCTGAGCCTGCGATTTCGATTGGGATTGAGCCTCAATTAAGTAAACTGCCGACCACCAAATGATCGAAAAAGACCAGCAGCTGACTAAGTTACACTGAGCGAAAAGCGGACTTATTAAAATACTAATATGATCACTATACCAAGAGAAAGAGATAGAGAATTTGTTGTGTGATCTTTTGATTTATTCTTTATGTTTCAATGAAAATATATTTTTAGCATTTTTGAAAGCAACAACAAGTTTAGTTGTTATTAAAAGTGTTGTAAATATTATTATAAATATTATTTATATAATACTTAGCATAACAAACATGACCGCATTTAGTATAAAATACTTTACTTCGTTGTATGGTTACACTTGATCTTAAATGTCTTTTTTTCTGTACATTCGATATGTTCGTATGCCCAACACTATACGAAATTATAAGTTTTTTATCTATATTTAAAACTAAATCGATTGTGTATTTTAGTTGGAAACGGATATTGACAATCAATTAAAAATACTCGAAACAGAATTCTGTTTTTATAAATTATTCCACTAATATTTTATTGCCAAATATTAGAAATATAATTTTGTCCACCGACTTTATACCCATTTGGAGCAACTCTAAAAATTATGCGCTTTATATATGTACTCGTATATTCATATTGCTTTCAGGCTAACCATTTCATACGTTTAATCGTAAGCCTAAATGCAATATGAATAAGCATTTGAATGTAGCACAAAGAATTCCGAACCTTCTCTAAAATAATTTAGTAATTATACTCAGTTATCAAATATTATGCAACATTACTTGAAGTCTTATTCAAGAGAAGTTTACGAGTATAAGTTCCTTAAACTAGGCAAAGACACAACAGCCAGCAATAGTAAATTTATCCTAGGTTACAAATGAATAATAAAAGTTTCTTATAACTTTATATTTGTAGCATAAAATTTAGTGATTATCAAAATTGTCATAGAATAATTTCGCACAATTAGTGGGAACTACGTTAAACTATTTATTTATTTATAAAAGTAGACAAAAATTTATAAAAAATCTTAGCCTACTAGGAGAAGAGCCATGACAACTTAGGTCTTCGGCTATAAACTAATTAAAAGGCATTCAAGCATAATGAATAAAACTGTAACTGACTATTAAATAAATGATCATGCACCCAAAAGTATGCGAATATTTCTTCAATAATTTTAGTTTTTGAGAGTATTTTTCAACACAATTTGAAGTAGCAATCAGAAGAAGATTTAAAGTTCATCCATCGGTCGGGTAAAAAAAATAAATAAATAAAGTTAATCCAATTATCAAAGCTAAGTTTCAGCTAAGAAGTCTCAACTAATTTGGCTTCTAAGCTCAATTTAGCTAAAAAACAAATCTGCAGCATAAAAGCTAAGAACTTTAAAGCAACTGTTAAGCAGCTCAACATAGTACGTAAGTCAAACTTAAGTATTGATTATCAATAAAGTTGCTTAAAACTTTGCTAAATTTCATTTCATTTCATTTCATTTCTCAAAGTGTGTCCAGCTGCAGCAGATACAAAGATACTCTGAAACTCAGATACTGCGATGCTCAGATACATTTAGGTTGCAAGTTTTATCAGACGCGGCTTAATGTCGTCAACTTTTTGGGTAGTACGAGTAGCGGCTGTTTTTTGTGTGTTGCCGCTGATTATGTGGCAAGAAGAGGGAGGAAGAGTGAAGAGGAGAGAGAGGAGTGGACAGGCAGCTGCTACTGCTGGACAGGACGCTGCATGCTGTGGCATGCAACAAGCGCGGCACCTGCGAAAACTTTTCAACGATATTCTTTGACTTTGTTTCGGGCTTAACTTTATTTTTTTTTTAGGTTTTTTTTTAAGTTTTGCCTTGAAGACTTTAAAACTTGATTTGCATGCAAAGGCAGTCGCTTGATTGTTGTTGTTGTTGCTTTTTTTTGTTGCTTGGTATGCACAAGGCAAAGTACACGGAATCAATCAACAATCAAACAACAAGCGAAACTCATTCTGCGCGCCACTTTAAACCAATTCGCATAAACAAATTCATTTATCGATTACTTTCGTCATTTTTTTATGATTTATGCGTCAGCAACACGCGACAACTGAAAAGTGTGGGGGGGAGGGGAAGAGGGGCATGAACTAGGGGCGTGTTCAGTGGTCATGCAATCGGACAATTGTCATGCTTTATACGCAAAGCAAAGCAACGTCTGCGTCAGCTGTAAAATTCCAAGAAGCAACAAGCGACAATTTGCGCAACATTTGAACAAAACTAATAAAAATAAAAGAAAAATGAAAATGAAAAAATAAAAAAAATGTGTATTTTCAACATTGCATTGCATTTAATGTGGTCACAACAACAACAACAACAATGGCAACTGCCACAAAATGAGCTGACACAAGTCACAGACCTCTGCAAAGCGAAGCGACTTCAACGAAAACTATGTGAATTCAGCATTTTCAAGTTTCATCACATTACGCTGAGAACTCTTAACTCTATATAACTCACTAAGTTCTGGGCTGGTTTCCGGTTAAGTCGCAACAATTTGCTCGAAATTAAAACGGCATAAAAAGTTTTTAATGATTGCAAAAGCAAACACACACATAAAACTCAACTCGAAGTCAACAGACGACAAATTCCTATTTCATTGGAATTTAACTAATGCATTAATAATGCATTAGAGCCACACCTCTAGAAATTTGCATTTAAAAGAATCGAAAACTTTTGCTAATGGAATTGCCAACTCAACAATTTCCGGTGAGACATTTTAATACTAATTAGAACCACTAAAAGTCAAAATCTTTTAATAAAAATGTCGTCGAAAGCTTAACAAATTGTTATGTCTAAATTATTGCTATTATATTTTGTATAAGAATTGCCGCTAATTGAATTAAAACATCAAAGTTGTGAAGCGCCAAAAAAAGATCATTTCATTTAGATATTTTCTACACAATATTATTTAAATTTTGACATAAATTATATTAAATGTTAAAGATATTTTCTACACAATATTATTTAAATTTTGACATAAATTATATTAAATGTCAAAGACTAGATAAAACATTAAAGTTTTCAGAGTTTTCTATACGAACTACTTTTGAATTGTCAAGTTGAAATCCGGTTAGCTGACAAAAATTCAAAGTTTTACATATAGAATATAAATTTTCGAATTAGCAATTATATATAGTCGAAGGTCTTGGTTGTTATTACAGAGTTTCCTTAAATATATTATTAAAATATATTTAACTTCAATAGCTGAATATCATTTTTAAATTTAAATTATAAAATACAAGTTTTTGCTTTGCCCTTATTACCTTATTAACTTTATATCCTGAATTTAATGTTTAAAATGTTTAAGAATATATAAGGTTTTTCTTTTTTAACCTTATATCCTAAAATTCTAAAAAAGAAATTGCAAAAATAAACTAATGAAAATCAGAATCTTTATCATATCCTAAATTTTTAAATATGTTTTATGAATTATGAAAATTAAAGTTTTTCCTTTTCCCTCAATAAATAATACATGTTACAATCAACCTGAGAGTTTAGTGGTTCCATGATTCTATCTACATATGTTATAAATAATCTTATATTGCAAATTAGAAATTGCAAAAATAAACCATTGAAAACCACAATCTTTATTCACTCCTAAAACTTAATTACATTCTAATTTCTATGAATCACAAAATAACTATCCTAAGATCACTTTGAAAAATTCCAATTCTAATTAAATTTGTGAATGTAGAACTATAAAAATATCCAACACATACTACGCGAGGAATTTTCTTGCATTAACTAGCATAGAAAATCGTTGGCTTAATGATCCAGTAAATGATATAGTAATCCAATCCAGCCGGTTTCGCTCTGCAGCTGTGTTCAGTTCAGTTGCAATTAGCATAATAAAGATGTGAGTTTATAGTGAGAGCGAGTAAGAGGGAAGGAAAGGAAGCGACTCCAACTATATGGTATACTATGTGTTTAACTGTGTGATCCCACACACACTCTCTCCCTCTCTCTCTCTCTCTCTGGGGGCGCAAGCTCTCAACTAGCCGGGCGGTCAGCCAACTTTTAGCTGCTCTTGAATATTAGCGGGGAATATTTTATTACACAGAAATTTATGCAAAACCAAAGCAAAAACAACGAGAATAAGAAGCAGAAGAAGAAGGCGCAGGCGAAGAAGTAGAAGGAGAGGGAATTGCAGCTTGAAAGCTTTGGCGACGCGCTGCCGACGGCAATGAAACGCAACAAAAACAAAACAACAACAACAACAAAGACACAACAAAAAACAAAAAAGGAAAAAAGAAAAACAAAATAAAAATTGCTAAAAACTGAAACTGTTTTATATGCAAGGCAAAAGGCAGCGACAGCGGCAAAGTCAAACTTGGAAGACATTGGCAAGGGCGCAAAAAGGTTCCAGTCCAGAGGAGAGCAGCGAGCGAAAACAGTTGGTGGGGGGACAAGGACGGACAGACGCATGCGCGCAGCTGCAAACGTCTCCAGCGTTGATTTATGAAAGTGCACGAATCGGAGACGGAGACGGCGACATGTGGAGTACAAGCCGGCAGCAGAGGGAGTGGGATGCATATAGACTACGCATGTGTGTATGTGTGTGAGCAAACACATGCAAATTTGCAAGTGGACAGCAAAAGGCGGCCCCACAAATGTTAGAGGATTGAAAAGAGAATAAGTGAGGTAGAAGAAGCGTGACACCCACGCAACCAACGATCTGTGGCGAATCTGAATCAAAAGACATTACTCACTTGCATGCCCGGATATCCGTAGGCGCTCTGATAGAGCAACAGCGTCATGTAGACAACGGCGACGGCTAGAGACATGGCTTGCAGGAGGCGTTTGTAACGTTGCGGCAGCGAGAGCACAGTCAGGCTCATATCATATGTTGTCCGAACCGTCTACGCAAACATCGATCGATCGATCAATCGTCTATCGTATCTATCGAATATCGAACCGCAAATAACACACAAAACTCTATTTTCACAAAACACAGTTGTCGCACACTGATTAAGAATTCACTTGTTTTTTGCTTCGCACTTTTGGTTCCTTTGCAAAATTTTGCTCGTGTCTTCGTATTCGTATTGCACGTAATATTTTTGTTAGGCGCGCGCGCGTACGTCTTGCTTCGGGCAAGTTAGTTGAGCAACTGACGCAGGCCGCACAGCCGCACTGAGCTTACCTTTCCAGCGCACAATTTTTGTAAACAAACGACAGCAGAGCGCCAAGAGAGCGCGCGAGTGAGAGAGCGCTGCGCTCCAAGCTGTGCGTGTGTGCTCCAATTGGAAGCGAGGCGCGCATGCAGCAGTGTGACAGCGATAGCAACACATTTCGCAGAGAGACCAGTATTCCAATCGGAGCAGCAGAGAGCCAATGCTGCGCTCTCTCGTGGTTGTTCCAACTTGTTGCTCTCTCTCTCCGCACTGCACTGTGCAGTTGTTGTGCGACGTCGTTGTTCGTGGGTTGCTCTCGTTGACTGGTTAGTTCCGCCTCGGCATGTGCCACAGTAGCTGCCGAAGGCGATGATCGGTTAAGCAACTCTCGTGGGCGTTAGTTCGCTCTGCCCGCTGTGGTTGCTATAGTTGTTTTGCCGCTCCCTTTTTCGCTCGCACTCGCGCAATCGCGCTGTTATCCTTGCGTCCTTGCACGCGACCTGTGCCCATAAACTACATACATGTTGGTTGCTCTGTCGACGTCGTCGTCGTCGTCGTTGTAGTCGTTGTGGCTGCGTCAGCCGACGACAATTCCATTAAAAGTTGTACGTTGTCACTTTGCGTTAACTTATCTGTGTGGCATGTTGTGCGATCGCATTTTTATTGTCGCCATTGTTTCGCTGCCCTCAGCCGCTGTCTCTGTCGCTGTCGCTATCGCTATTGCTGCCCACACACACGAATACACACACACACACAGACAGAGACAGAGACAAGTCGCATGCACGTTCCGTTTTTGTCGCTTGAGTTTTCTGTAGCACTTCGTTTTTCTTCACTTGACAATGCTTTGCATGTCCCTCTTCCCTCCCTCCCCCCTTATTCGACCCACTACTCTCTGCTCTGCTGCCTGTCATATTCCATGTTTGTATGGCGGCAACAAAAGCTCGTTGACGTCAACGTCGACTGCGCTGCTCTGTTCTGCTCTGCTCACACAATCAGCAACTCGGCATCTTGTTCGCTGTCCCTTTGTGCGCCTTTCGCCTGAATTGCATTTAAAAAGCGGACCGAGACTGAGCTCAAGTCCAGAGACCCAACTTCAATTCCAACTCCAGCTCCAGCTCCAGGGCGTGCAACCTTGTTCTGCCACAGCGCAAAAAAGACATCGTCTAACCTCCCTCTGCACACCTTGCCCTTCCCTATATTCCTTGGCAGACTCGTTGCTGCTCATGCCTCATTTTTAATGTGCAACAACTGCAGTAGTATGCATCAGTGTGTGTGTGTGTTTGTGTTTGCATAGGTTGCACTGGTTAGGCATGTGCCACTGCCGCAAGTCGAGGCGACTCTCTAGCGTTGTGGCCACGTTTATCGCTGGCCTAACCTTGTTAGGATTGTAAAATGTAAACCGAAGGCGTTGGTGAAGTTTGCAACGTTCGGTTCGGTTCGGTTCGCTTCAAGCTTGGGGCATGCAACCAGCCTAGTCGAGTGCTCTCAACTGTGGCACACGCTTCGCTGCCAGACTCTGGACTTTAATCGAAAAACGGTCGCGCAGTCGCCCTGCGGTTAGCTCAAGAGCGGTGCATGCAACGGCGGGGCATGCAACTGCCAAGGTGGGGGCAGACAACACAGACTGTGTGCGCGTGCGCCTTTTGCCGCAACGTGTTCATTTCGCTGGCTCCACACATTTTGGCGCATATTTCGCTGGCTGGCAGAAAACAAAAGCAACAACAAAAATTGATGCCCGGTAGTCATGCAACAGCTGTGGCAAGGCACCAGGCAGGGGCAACCAGTTGACTGACAGTCTCAAGAGTGACTGACTGACTGACTGACTGACTGACTGACGCGCAACTTGATTGCAACGCTTGTCTACTGGCAGGCAAATGCAACTCAGGCATCCAACTGAGTTGCAAGCTCCCCTCTTCCCGTGCCACATTCATCATGCCACACGTACTAGGCACGCAATTTGTTGCTCATTTCGATTTCTGATGCGTCGCATATTGATGGCAAGCGACCAAAACTGACACTAAGCAGCCTCCAGATTAATGATCCCGAATTAGTCAGTGTCACTTAGTGGAACACTCGCTGAGACGACTCGCCGAGTCGCCTCCGGAGGGGGCAACGAGAGGCTGCGGGCAGCGGGCTGCCATTAGTCGCACGCTTAAAGTCAAAATACACGTAAATGCAAGATTGCCTACAATTGGGGCAACAACAACACTCTCTCATCACAACTCAACTGAACTGAGTTGAGCTTAGCTCATTGCAGACGAATCAAAAATTAATTTCAACATTGTGTTGCCTCGATATCATCGATCAATAACTGTCAACACAGCATTCAATACTCTAACCTTTTTTTGGGCATATTGGCTTATATGAAATGTTTGACTAAAATAATTCGAAAGTTGGGTTATAAATTGAAGGTCAAAGTTATGACTGTCAAATTAAAAATAAAAAAAATTAATCTTAGACAGTAAAATTCAGCAAATGTAATGAAAAAATTTATGAATACCAGCCACTTATATAAATTGAATTAACAGTCATTATTAAGATCAAATTAAAAAAAAAAAAAAAATATTTTAATGCAATTTATTATCTACAAATAATAAAAAAATTATTAAAAATTCTTGTCACTTATATAAATTGAATTAATTGTCATTATTAAGATAAAATTAAAAACAAAAATACAATTTATTTTCTACAAATAATAAATAGGAATTACTATATGTTTTAATAGCAGATTTCACTGGAAATCTGCTATTCCTGTTATGTAAATATTAGTCATAAAATTTACTTATTGTCTTAAGAGAGATTGTAAATAAAAATTAAACGAAAAAAAAAAAACAAAAAAACCATATGTTTTTCCTTAAACTAATATATTTATGTAGAAAAGTCCTAATTAAACTGCACCCATTTTTATAATTTAAAACACTTTCATTTTTAAGCATTTTCTTTGATATTATCTTAAAAAATATTAAAATTTTTATAAAAAGAAAAAAAAATATTAATGACGAATAGATAAAGTTTTAATTAAATGCTAATCTGAACCTTCTCAGTTATTATTAGATTGTTGTAATCAATAGGAATAAAATGCCTCATTAAATATAAGAAAAATAAATTACATTATTCGAGTTATAACGTCTTTTTTCTCTGATAAACCTAAGTATTTCAAATTCCACGCTAATTGACAACTGAATATGTGCAAAACCCTTTAGGAAGCGTCTACACAATTCGGTTTTAATCTGTACGTTTTCGCTTCTATGATTTCACACCTATTAAGTGTGACAAAAGCTTTTAAAAGCGCATTTTCTTAGTTGCGAAAAAACTTTATTTATAACAAAAGAATTGCTTCGAAGCTGTGGAATTCATTGAAAGCGTTGCGAAACAAATTTTATTATTATTTAATTGTTGAATCAGGAATTTAATTTTAAAAGATGTATATATAAATAAATAATAAAAGATCATAAACGATTTCAAAAATGCATTTTAAACTAAAAGTTCCTTAACAAATGCTGATAAGAGCATATGAACATTGTAAGATCCTCAAATAAATAATTCCAAATAATTCCCAAGAAATAGCTGAATACCTCCTAAAATGCAATCTAACCTCACTTTTTGTTTCTAATATCGAAAAAGAGTATTTTCAAATCAACTTGAGCTCAGAGCATGACTTTAAACTCCTCATTCGTTAAGGTGCTGCTCCCAAAAAGTGTAATACCAAAAAATTCGTTTCTCATTTTTACAGATTTTCGATTTGAGATTTGAGCGAAGGGGAGCAAGGGAGAGGGAGAGAGAAGGAGATAGGGAGACCACCTGGCGTCTACGGAGGCTAATTGCATTGAAGGTACGCCGAAGGAGACAAAGAAATGTGGCCCAGGTGATGATATCAGCATGATCAAGCACTTAAATAAGTACAAATAATGAACGTTTTCCCCTCTTTGCCCCCCTTACCCCTTGCAACTCAACAAAGTTTACAAATTTGTTGATTCAACGCGGCATGAAATCGCTTTTCAACTTTGTTAAACTTTAATTAACCGATTTTTGTGAGAAGCGGAGGAGGTGGAAAAGAAATAAGTTAAATTATATTTAAGCTGATTAAATTTATGAGTTTTTTTCGTCTCGTAGTTTTTTGGCAAAACGCGACTTGATTCAATTCGTTGTGTCTAGTTGCAGTTGCGTCGTGGCGGCCTCTCGAAAAGGTCATTAAAGTGGACCAAGCTAATCAATTGAACAAACAGCGTCGAGAGTCAAGAGTGTGTTGGAGACCCGGAATACGCGCATACTTCAGCGATGATGTTTCCCAAAACCTAATTTTCAATTTACTAAAGCAATTAACAACAAATTTTATTGGCTTTTAAGTTGTGCAAACACGGCGGCAGTTCTTCAGCTTCGAACTCGTAAACCGAACTCAAACTCGAACTCGAGCTGGCTGGCGATGCATAATAAAATGTATCTGTGGGATACAACAAGAAAACTGCGGTGGTTTGTTGTGCCGCTATTGATCAAGTGTTTGACGAGTTGAGTTGAGTCAAGTCGCGTTCACTCTTTCAGAATGGTTGTTGTTTACCTGAAGAAGCACTGCAAGTATTTCCATTTTCATTTCTTTAGAAACCCCGCCAGCGAAACCAACGAACCAGTTCTAGATCAAAACCCCGCCTCCATCTCACTCTCTTCCTTGTCTATGTGTTTCATTAATTAACAGCAGCTCCCAGCTCTGAACTGAACTGAAGCTGAGAACAGAATGAAGCCACTAACTGAAGTAACTAACTAACGCATAGAGCATTCGATTCGTTACGTCTGATTGCCGAGTTACGACTCCAAGTTGAACCACAAACATACATAACTACTCCTATGTGCAACACTTACATGGATAAATTATGATCCTCAGAGTCTCACAGTCTCCTCTGAAGCAGCGTGTCCAATGCCCCTCACAGCAATCTTGTGACCAACATCAATTTAGCAACGGTTGCAGATGCTCTGGATGTAAGCAAAAAAAAAAGAGTTAAGTGAAAGATATTAGATAATATAGAAATAAGATATATATTATTAATATATAATATTTATGTTAAAAATATATTAGAAGCATGTCTCTTTTATTCAGTATTCAGTTCATAAAAGAATAATTTAAGCGACTGATTCTCAAGTTGCTAGTATAATTTTAATGAAATACAATTAAAATAAAAGTAGTTACAATATAAAACTAAAAATATAATCAAAATAAATTTAATAATAATACAAATAATGAAACTTATAAATTTATAAACAGTAGCAATACAAAACTTACAATAAGAAAGTAAATATCAAAATGGTCAATATGTAAAAAATCAGAACAAAATAAAGAAATTATATATATATTTTATATATTTGATTTAAAATAAAACTTTATTAAAAACAGATTATATTAAGCATTTTAATCATCAAGAAACTAATATAAAAAGAACAAATAAGAAAGCTATAGTCGAGTGTGCTTGACTTTGAGATACCCGCTACCCATTGTGAATAAAAGCAAAACAGTGCGGTATTAACTTTAAAATATACCAATTTAATATACCGAAAAAATACTAAAAATATACCAAAGGCTTTATTTTGTGTTGATAAAGTACTTCTTTCAAAATATACCATATAGAGCAAAATATACCGGATTGTCAGCCAAAGCAATTAAGACCCGCAGTAAATAGCCGTTCTAGTATTATTTCTTAAATAAGTTCTACTTGTATGTACCAAAAATCCCGTGCAAAACATAACAAGTTCTGTCGAAAATAATTAAATCTCTATCTATTATAGTCTCTGAGATGTAGGTGTTCATACGAACAGACAGGAATATATATATTCTTTATAGAATCGCAGATGCCTCCTTCTGCCTGTTACATACATTTCCTGGAGACACAAAGTTATAATACCCTTTTACTCTATGGGTAGCGGGTATTCAAATTTCAATATTGTACATTAATAATAAAATGAATTCTACCAAGTGTTCTAACCACATTACATACATATGTACATATCTTACAGTATTCGGATTTCATTCGTTCATTATAATTTACAGCACATCTATAAGTCGTCAAAACATATTATTTATTTTTTAACTTCAATTTTTTTCGTTGCAGTTTGTGGCATGCTCCGAAAAGTCATCTCTGTAAATCTTGAGATTGACGCTGTAGGTGCCAGCTTGCATGTTGTTCCGACTACCGAAATCCTGTTGCTGCCCATGATGAAGTCCCCTCCAGAGGGTTGGTTGGGGCAACGCTTGCCAGGGGTCCACTCCAAGAGTCTGAGACTGAAACTGAGTATGAGGCTGACTCTGACTCTGAGAGCTGACTTGCTTTAGTCTGCTGCCCCACGTTATGGTCGCTACAATGTGCCATAAATTTATGATACTAGTAAAAATGCTCGCCAGTATCTGCTGTAAATGGTAGTCAAACTATCTGTGGTTACCTAAGCCCCCTTCTCCCTCTCCCTATCTTTTCTTCTCTTTGCTGTTTGGCTTGCTTATTGCGGCTGTTACATTATGTTGCCTTTGTTTCTGGTGCGCATTACATGACATCCAGAGTTATATGCAAGCCAAGAAGATGCCATTTAAAAGCAGATAAATAAACTTAATGCCAAACCCAGAGACTGCAATACTTTAGTCGAGAGAAAGAGAGAGGGGGGAGTGTTTGTGGCATACGCAGCCTGCCAAGTGTCGTCTTCGCAAACTACTTTATATTTATGTTGTTGCAAACTCGTCCAACTGTGCGGCGCTACAAAAAGCTGCCGAACATTGCCGCGACACCTGAGACGGAGTTTTACAGCCCAGATGACACCTAAAGGACATTTCTTGCGGTTTCCAGAGGACTTCGGAGAGAAGTTTTACACAAATGCCTAGGAAAACAAGACTCAAAATGTATTCACGTAGTTAAACTTCCATTGAGAGTCATCATATATGTAAGTGTATAAATATATATATATGTATATAAAAATAATTAATAATTTCTTTTCCGTCTAAGTCTATCAGTTAATTTCACCCAACTAGACTTCTGTTGATTAAAGATTGTTAACTAAGTTTATAGCATGATTCTCCATTTATTTTTGCTTTTGAAAATCTCATCTGTTTACTGCAGCTTCCGAAAGTTTCTCCATCTTCCTATGTCGCTTTATTCCCTAAAATAGATAGCTGTATCTTTCCTTGTTTTCTTGAATGTATCAAGGTTGAAAGGTTGTCTCCTTCGGCGTACTTGAATTATCATCCTTCTTCACCTATTATATTCCCAATTCTGCTGCGGTCTTTTCATCATCAACTTTATACTTTTGTTTTTCCTTGATTCTTCACTTTTTTGCTGTTCAATCACCCTGAACGCGATATTTTGATCATCCGCTATACTTTATCTTGCTCCTTCTTCATTTCTTAAAATATATCTCCAACTTTGTGCTTTATACTTTATGATTCATACTTTATCTTACTTTATCTTTATTTTTTTAATACATCGCAAACTCAATATGTTCTTCAAAACCCTAAAATCGATCCTCCTAAATTTCGTTTAGATCCGTTCTTTTAATAATTGTTTTTCGATGATATTTTTCCTTCGACATTTTTGTATGACATTTACCTTGTGCCTTTCCATCTCTCTCAATCACATACTCTATCTACTTCCAACTTTCTTTACCTTCTCTTCTCCAAGCTTGACCCGCATCAAGTATTAAAGTATTCCTTTCAGTCTGCTTGACCATCAGCATTCATCAGCATTTGAAATTCAACGGACCTATTCAAAAAAAAAAAAGAGTTAAAAGAAAGGCGTAATTTCTGCACCCCTATATCATTATGCCAAAAGTATTTCAGCTAAAAACAGTTAAGCGAACGCACAGCGCACAGTCTGGAAATTGGCTTTGCGTGCTGTAAAACAACATTTAGGCACGAAGAGGAGACGTTTGAAGCGACCCTCGCAATAGCGAGCGATAAATACAACGTAGAGCAGAGGAAGCTATAAATAACAATTAATTGTATTATTAAACTAATTCGAATTCAAGAGCAAAAAACAAAGTCGAAAGACGAAAGGCCGTCAGTCATGCAATGATTCTTCTTCGAGCACATACATTTTGATACGATTCGCAAAAGATGCCTGCCTTAGACCCATCTGATCGAGAGGACAGCTAATTTACATTTTGATGCAGCAGCAGCAGCAAAAGTAAAAGTTCGTCGATCCGTTGTTCCTCAAAATTGTGCCCCCGAGGCATTAGGACAGGACAACAGCCAAGAACCGAGCTCAGGGTCTGTGAGCACAATCAATTACTGGAATCGGTCAATGATCAGGAGGCACAGGAGTTTCGAGCTGCCGCAACACGCAAAGCACCCAAATGTGGCACGCAAAACTGATGCAAATAATGACAACAATTAAAGCACAATATAAGGTCGCTACAAGGAAGATTGCAAACAAGAGTTGACAAAGTCCTCGCTGCACAAAAAGATATCATTAAGGTTCCTTCGGACGGCCAATCAAAAAACCTGCAGCTGAGAAGTGGCACTAACTCTGCTTGGGACTTAAGGGTTTAAAGAGAAGTTGTCCTAAAGCAAAATGAGGGTAATGAAACATCCTTTGTTTTTCACTAAGAGAGATATATCTTGTCATCTAGTTGCTTCTCTCAAATGTAGCACAAACTAGATTCTGGTTGGGATTAAAAAGAAAGCATCCATAATCCAAATGAGACTAATAAAGAATCCTCGTCTTTTACTAAGAGGGACTTTAACTAAAATATCTTGTAGGTATTACTAGGTAAAACTGATACCTTCTAGGGATTTAAGGTATATTGCAGAGACTCTTCTCTATATGGAAATAAGACTAATAAAATATCTTCTTGACTAACATATATTCTGTCATTGCAAAATTTCTGCTCTGAAGTATTGCACTAACTGAGTTCTGCTAGGAGTTCCAGATATAACAGAGAAGCTTTCTTAAAGCAAAATAATGGCACGAACTCTATTCTATTCTATATTCTCTAATCTTTACAAAGCATCTCACAACTTCATTTTATGCATATCATTGCAGAAAAACTTCAATAACGAAATTCGACTACTAAACAAAATTTTGACTAATATATCATCTAGCCATTACAGAGCTTCCCTAAAGCAAAGCGAGATCATTAAAAAGAACTGAAGTAAATTATTTTCTAATTATTTAAAAACTATCTATTTCCATATAACATTTCAGAGAAACGTTCCTCTATATCCGCTAGTCATTAAATAGAAGCGTCCCCATAGCGAAGTGAGATATATGAATGTGAAAACATGCTTCACCAAAAACTAGCTATCATCGAAGTAGTATGTAGCTGGCGTGCTTAAAGAATCCTCTCACCATGAGAGAACATCTCCCATTCTCGCTTCCGCCTAACATTCGTTCTCTAAGCATACATTCTTTATTACATTATACTACGAAATGCGGCGACAGTCTTTTCAATGAAGGGTTTAACATAGTTGACATCCGTGTAGACGCCCGCATACTTGGGACTGGCGCAGCTGATGCCAAATGAGACAATGCCGCAGAGTTCGGTGACGCCATCCTTGCGCTTATAGACAAAAGGACCGCCCGAATCGAAAGTGCAAGCATCCTTGGCACCCAAAGCACCAGCACAGAACATACTTTCGGTGATAACCACTGGAAAAATTCAATTAAGAAAACGCAAAACTAATCAACCGTAATTTAGTAGAAGACTTACTTGATTTCTTATAGGTCTTTTTGCATTCGCTCTTTTTGACAATGGGCACCAGCACAGTGCGAATGCTCTGATGAGGTGACGCAGCTTTCGGATCAGTCAGACCCCAGCCGGAGACGCTCAACAGCCGTCCGGCATCGAGACTTGAGTTGCAGAGGGGAATTGTATGAATATTTGGTGCCTCAAGGGGTGTTTCTAGCAGCAACACAGCCACATCCATGTGCATGTTTCGCTCCGTGAACACGGCTGGCGAGACAATGTCCTGTACCTTGGACCGAGTGCCTTCCTCATCGAGACTGGTGACGCCACCCACGGCGACCCATTCGGCTATTATGGAACGTCCTTTGAAACAATGTGCTGCAGACACAACAATGCGAGCTTCTATCAAAGTGCCGCCACAAATAAAATCACCCATATATCGCAGGGAGATCAGATATCCACCCAACTTCTCAATGGTTGTAGCCTCGCCACCGATGACCCGAAGATGAACCTTTGGCGGACCGATGACGTCAGCTAAACCGGGATATTCCTTGAGGGCGTTCTTATACCAATCCTGGCCATGACACTGCGGCAGCAACGATACCAACGATATGAAGCATATGAACAGAGGATCCATGGCAGACTAAGCACAACTTTTGTTATCTAATCCAAAAGCTAATATTTGTTCACCCGTTACATAAACTTGGAACGTAAGCGAGTCGAATGCGAACTTTCGACACAGTTCACAGGGCGACAAAGTCAATTACTTTTAATTGCTGCCAATTGAAAGTGGCGAATGCATTTTCATCAGCGCCAGACTAAGAGAAACTCAAGGGTCGCACTTCGGTGAAGAGCGTGCGTATGTAGTAGATGAGTTTGGGATCCCGATTGCGCACATCTGTTGCCTGTGGATACATCGAGTTGATCAATTGATGCAGATCCGAGTAGTTCTAAAGAGAGAGAAATATTAAACGAGAAGTGAGAATTTGTTGAACCTACGCCAATGTTGCGCCACGTCAGCTGATAGTCCAGTTTGACCTCCTCCAGATCGAGGGAACATGGCTCGGAGACCTCCACAAAAGTCGCATTATCCGGCGTAACCCGAACCGTAACATCAGCGGCATCATTCACATCCTTCGGATTGCGCAAACACAAAACAATATTGCGTCGAGTTGCCAGGCGATTCCAATCGGAGCGATAGAACTTGATCAGCTTGCAGTGCACGGCAAAGGCGTCGTAGATGTGCAGCTCCGTCGACAGATGCTTCTCGCTGAAGTAGCCATTGTCGATGTAAAAGCTGGCATCATGCTTCGCAAATATATTGATGTTCTTATCCACAAAGCGCTGTAGAAATCGAGAAGAAATTCGTGAAGGAAATACAAGGAATTTTAGGTATTAATCTCCTTACCTTACGCAATTCCCGATAGTCCGAAATTGGCTCCTTGATTTCCAAATACTTGACGGGATTTGCGGTATACTGATTGGTGATTTCTGTCACATAGCCACGAATACCGATGTTGGTAATGAACAAGAAAATGCGCACATGGAAGGTATCCAGCGTGAAGACGATCTCGTTGGGACTACCAAAGAAATAGGAGTGAAAACGAAGCAGAATAATCTTTGATAACTTACTGCTCCTCGCTCTGCTGCAGCTTCCAGTCTCGAAATGGAAAGTGCGCATAGCGCTTGTAGGCGAAACCAAAGAGACCCAAGCGATCCGTCTTGATGGTAGCCACGCAGGTCTCCGGATTAAACTGCATATCCACAATGTGCTTGGTTGTCCAGTGCTTGACATTGACCTTTGGCCGCTCCTCTTCGTCGCGCATATTAAAGCTCTTGCCATGACGATATCCAGACGGACTGAGCAGCGAGCCACTGCTTTGCGAACCCTGACTGTCAAAGGAAACCGTATCGTAGGTTGAGACACGACTCCTTGAACCTCGACCGCCTATGTGATAGAGTTTGCTGCCCAGCGTCGAGATGCGCACCGTGCTCTTTGGCTTGCCCGTTATTATAGTCGAAGTGTCGGGCCGTCGCTGACGTCCTGTGACAATATTTTGATCCATCAGACGCATGGGACGTGCGGCGTATTCGTGCTGAATGTTCTCGAGTGTTTGGAGCACGCTGTACAAGGATGGCTTGGACGGATCCGTGGATGCCTCAAAGACTTCGTTCATTTGATCGATTTTCACCACCTTAACCGACACTTCCGAGGCCGAGGATCCTGTAGTCGAGACCTGCTCGTAGAGCACTTTTTCACGCCAATCGAAAATGGGATAAAGACGCTCCGGACCCTGTTGTTTCTCATAGCTCAAGTATTCCGGTTCGTTGGCAACATCCTCGCCCATGCGCTCAATGGCCAAGTTGGCACGCCGTAGAATTTTATTGCCCTTCGAGCGCTCGGCGAACTCGATCATTTTGTCCTGCTTGAACTCCAACGGGAATTTGAACGAGGACAATATGCGGGGCAGACAATGTTTAGTCAGCGCATGCACCTGCATGCTGTTCAGCGGCTTCTCGACCAGCGGAAAGTTGCGCAGCATCACTTCGGGCAGCACACTTGATCGCAGTGCTATCAAATGCAGCGTGGAGCGTTTCGAGGGTCGATACAGATTGTCGGGCATCGAAGTCTTGGGCATGATGCTCGACACTCGAGGCCGGGCAAACCCGTATTGCATATCGTCATCATCTTGCTTCTGCTTCGACTTGCGCGAACTGATTTTTTGGAATGCACTCAAGTCTGCAGTAATCCCCATTATATCCGATCTTTTGCGCGCCGTTTTGCGGCCTTTCTTTTTCTTTGTGCGCGGCTCTTCCGACTCTTCGACGATCTGCACTTCGGGCAGATCTTCGTCGACCATTTCGTCAAGATATTGACATGCCAACGGTTGGCCATAGCGACACAATTGCTTTGGCAGTTGAATGCTTACAAAGAAATAATCAATGTCATCGCCTTCCAGATGTAGATGCATTTTACTCGGTGAATTCGTCGCTTGTGCGAATTGCATTCGAGAGCGATTAATGCTCGCCGACTTTTGACTCCTCGCTGATACCCGAAATGCGAGAGTTGCTCGACTAGCTTGATCATTATCATCAGAATCGTTGCCGTCAAGAAACGCTTGCATATCCTTCAAGGTGTAGAGCAGGCGTTGATCATCGTGAAAGGTTCTGTTGAACGTCGCGAATTCCGTGTGTTTTGGCTTGTGAACAAACGACATGGCAAAGATGCCGCCCAAGATGTTGTAGCGCCTTAAGTTGATCTAGAAACGAGAAAATTTATATAATATCCGATATAAAGAAGCTCTAATTCACTCACTCACTCTAGCCTACAACATAAACTCTAGTTCTAGAAGGCTGCAATCTGTACACATCATAATTTACATAATTTCATCTAGCAATAAGGAATGGGTTTTCGAAGATCATACTCTACATATTATATATTACTTTTATACTTGTATAGGAAGAGTTTATTTTTCTACCATTTTACAATATTTCTTTGAAACTGGGTAACTGAATGACCAATTGGGGAATATTTCAATTAAATGTAAAGTAATAGTGAGCTGTACTTTTTACACAACAAAATCTACATTATTTCATATTGCAATAAGGCAGGGTTTTTGGAGCTCGTTTTCTTTATATCTTACATTATTCTTCTCAATAATCTTGAAAAGATTGGAAGACCCATTTAGTTAAATGTAAATGATTGAACGCTAAACTTTTACATAATTTCATCGTACAATAAGACAGGTTTTTTACAAGTTCTTACTCTATATATAATATATTATATTACTTGTGGTTGTAATTTTTACGTGACGTAATTTACACATTTTGATCGTGAGTAAGACAGATTTTCCAAATATGCACTCTTTAAAAAAAGTAAGCTATGGAGTGAAGTTGTTAATAAGTCCCCAATTAATAGCTTTACTCGCCCTAAATTTTAATTGTAGCATTAGTACTGAACAGAATGTTGTGGCTTGAAAAATTATCAAATTTATTTAGGTCTTTACATATTATTTTAAACACTGTTTGTCCAATAAATTCAACTGTAGCGAATCTATATTTAAGGAACTATCAAATCTCTTGTGATTCAAAAGCATTTACAATATGCAACCTTTTTCTACGAATAGGAAATTCTAAATAAGGTTTAACAACAGCTGTTACAACTGCCACAAATCTCGATACTCGAACATGTGGTTTAATTTAGGAAACCGAATAACCGCCTTCAAGCATGAGATGATGTCCATTGACAAAGCTGGAGCTCTCACTTAGCAAATAGCCAATTGTCTCGACCACTTCGTCCACCTCGCCGAATCGACTCAGAGGTATGCGCTCCAAAAGTGGTTCACTCTTTGCCGGATCTGACCAAATCTGGATTCCCATGGGCGTCATTACAACCGTAGGATTAACAGAGTTAACGCGTATCTTTTGCGGTGCCAACTCTAAGGCCAACGACTTGGTGAGAGAATCAAGAGCTGCCTTCGATGCACCGTAAGCTGCGTGACCATCGAAGCTACGGGATGAGGCCAACGAAGAGACGTTCACAATGGAGGAGGATTCACGAAGTTTGCCGTATCGCAGCAGCGATTGTGTGATGTTAACGACAGCCTTAAAGTTCACTTCGAATATCATATTAATATCCTTTTCGGTCAGCTCTTCGAAGGGTTTGATGATTGCCACGCCCGCATTATTTACCACACCATCGAGCTGAGGTAATTGTGCCAACTCCTGACGCACCGCATTCCAATCGGACAGATCGAGCATCAGTGGTCTAACGTGTTCCTCATCGACCTCGCAAAGCTTTTGCAGCTGCTCCTCCTTACGTGCCACAGCAATGACATTGGCTTCCGATTTGGCCAACTTCTTGACCAGAGCACTGCCAAAGCCGCCTCCAGCTCCAGTCACCAATATCACCTTGTTGCACAGACCGGCCCACATGGTTTAACTTTAGAATTTTCGCACGAATATTTACGTAGAATTTACCCTGATTTTTAACGTTGAAATTTTCAAACTCTAACTGAAAAGTGTAGCAAGTGAAATAAGACAATCAAGTAAATTCTCAATTTTCCTGCACTACTGAGATGAAGGAAACAAATACAAACTTAGGAAGCAGACTGTTAAAACCTCCATCTTTTATTAGGAACTCAAAAATTCGTAAAGCCAAATTCGAAGAAAACAGATAAGTTGAGCTTCTGAAAAAGCTTGCATGATTCCCTAATTAACAAAACAAAAAAGCAAGAAAACTACACTAAAGTGTAAGACTTTTGCTACCCATTTTCAATAAAAGCAAACCAGTGTGGTATTATTCGTAAAATATACCAAATTAGTATTATAATATACTACAACAATCACTATACTACAACTTTAAAAATATACCATTGAATACCAAATATACTAAACTGTCAACCAATAATATATTATCATACAATTTATTCCAATACTCACCTCATCTGGTTTCAAATTGAGATGCACTGGACTCAGATATTGATCAAGAAACTCCTCAAACTCCTGCTGCTCCTGCTCCAGGAACATCTTATAAGGGTCAGGAAATTTACCTTCGGGCAGCGTTTGTGGTTCCTTGGGTGCTTTCAGCTTCTTCAAGACATCTGGATCACCCTTTGCATGCGCTACTTTCGCCTCCAACTCCCTGCCAAGTGAAACTCAGTTCAATTATAAGTAAAATAAGTGAAAGCAGAAGTAGTACCTCATGGTCTCTTCATAGAGTATGGACTTCTGTTCCATGCTGGTGATCATCTGATTCATAATGGACGACTGCATGAGCCACTCATTGATCAGACAGTCTTCAATGTCCGTCATGCCGGCATTCAGTTCGTTTGTGCTCTTGTCAATCACATTCATGAAGCTCTTGGAAAACTCCGAATATGGATCGAAGAAAGTGTGAACGCAGCGTAAAGTTAAATTCTCGCTGAGCACACTTTTGGGAATTTGCACACTGACGCCCACGCAATCCAATTTGGCCACCATCAGCGGTATTCTAGGAAGAAAAGGAAAACACCTTTAATTCAATAATTCATAATAGAATTTATTATGAATAGTTCTAGGTGTTATTCTAGGCAAGAATAATTAATAACGACATTTTCGAATGCATTATGAAATAACTTAATTTAAGCATACTACATAGGTCTTTTCAATTGGAGGACGTTGAATTCACAATTTATAGTTAAAGCTCGACGAGTCCAGAATAAACCTGAGCTAAGAAAAATTACGGATAAAATGCATCCAGTTAAACAAATTTCTGTTCCTTCTTATTAAATACATTGTTAATTTACCCATTTACTTTGCGAGTAAAATAAGTATAAAAAGACTTTAATAGAGCTTACTCCAAGTAGTCGAGACGCAAGGGCACATCGCGTAGCCACCAGACTTGAAAGTTATAATTAATACTCTGATAGCAATAGCTCTCCATGATGCCATCAAATGAGCTGCGAATAAGTTTTGCATAATATTAAGTATACAACGTGTATGCGCACTCTCACTCACGTCTTGTAGGAATCGGGTGAGCACATGATGCGATAAGTTAATTTATCGAACAGCAAGTCAATCTCTCGACTCAACTCGCTGCTAATCTATATAAATAACTGTAATATATAAATCTCTTAACTGTATACTAACCACTCACTTGGGTTATTTCAAGCGCTCTATCAGCGGGTATTTGCTCTAGCTCAAACTCACAATCCAACAGTTGTTCAATGCGCTCCCAAGTTGCAAGAATGCGTTGCACAGCCACGTCATAGAGCTTGCCAATATTCGGACGCAGTTGCTGCTCGAGCACTTTGCGTGTCAAATCTGGAGCATCAATATCCTGTGTGAGGACGCTGCGCTCATTAACCGACAAAGCCCAATTCACCACAGACATCTCATCGCGCCACTCGGTGTGTCGTATTTCGGCAATGAACGATCGCAACTCGGGCGGATTGTGAGCCCGTGGCAAACCATCACAGTTCACATAGCGATTCCAGTGCTCCTGCTTTCTCTGCAGCTTCACCAAATCTTGATAGTCCTCAATGGACTCTGTAAAAAAATAAAGAAATTTAGTTTAGAAAACCACTATTAATTTGACAAACTTACCTATGATAAAACCTGCACAGATCCTGACGTCCTGTATGCGCTGTTGATGACGTTGCTCCCTCGCCAGCCACTCGGCCTCCGAGACAAAGGACATCGCACTTGATTCGACGACTTGTTTTCCATCTGTATTTGCCACAATTACTTGGGTGCGTTTCTTTTTAACCATTCTTTTTTTTTAAGTTTACTCAATATATTTTTTTTTTTTTTTTACATTAACATTTAAGAGTGTTTGTGTGTGCGTGTGTGTTGCATGCAAGTGTTGTAGAAATTGTAATTGGAAAACTGACAAATTTATCGGAGTAGTACAACTGTTAAAAAAACATTCTAGGAAAAATTCATAATATGAATTTCGCTCAACATGCGCTTGAGCCGGGACAAAAGCTGCACATCCTTGTTCCGCACATCAACGGCATGAGGATTCATTGAGGCAATTGCCTGATGCAGATCCGTATAGTGCTGCAAAGAAAGATCAGCCAATCATCTAGCATTATTCTTCTTTATCATACTCAATACTTACGCTCATATTGCGCCAAGTATTCTTATAGTCCAGCTTGATCACGTCGAGATCATCGGAACAGAGTTCGGTAACCTCCACAAATGTGGCCGCATCGGGTGTTATGCGCACCGTCACCTCCGTGTAATCGGATTGGTCTTTGGCATTCTTCATGCAGAGCAGAATATTGCGACGAGTGGCCAAACGATTCCAGCTAGAGCGAGTGAATTTCATCAGTTTGCAATGCAATGCCATTGCGTCATAGGTGTGATCCTCGGTGGCCACGTGCTTCACCGAAAAATAACCATTGTCGATGTAGAAGCTGGCATCGTGCTCCGCAAAGATGTTGATGCACTTGTCGTAGAATTTCTAAAGTGTAGTTACAATAAATATTTTGAATTCTTAGTAATAAAACTTAACATCAATATTTAATATTAGATGGTTCAAGGAGAATACATCTGTAATCTTAAGAATATAACATTAATAATCAAATCAAGGTGGATAAAGTTGCTGTTGACAAGTGTAACTAGAAACAGTTAATAGCTTCTCGTACTTTAACTCGATCTTGGGACAAAATCTATAGTGGTAAATAGGTAGTTATTTCTTGGTTAAAGTTGTTTCATGACTAACTTTCAATACTAAACATTTATCGTAGTGACAAACTAAAAGTGTACAAAATACTTCAACTTTTTATGGGACTATAGTTTCGAAATATAAGTAATCATTTCCTGAGGAGTAACCGAGAATACTAAAACTTAAGGACAAATCAATGTGTGTTCCATTTTTAATTTATGTAGCTCTTGATACTATAACCCATAAGTAGGAAGTTTGCAGACAAACATATTAGGCTAGGTTAGGTAGAACCGGCTACATCTGGGAGGGCGGAGCAGAGATCAGTGGAGAGTTGGCTTCCTCTTTTTTGCAAATGTGTGTCAAATTATTAATCAAACAATAAGTAGCTCTAGTTATTATAACCCCTGAGTTGGATGTTTGCAGACAGACATATTTACACATCATAGACATCTTAAGCATAAATTTCTACCTACCTTACGCAAGACTCGAAAATCAGCAATAGGCGTCGGTATATCCAAATACTTAACAGGATGAGCCACATAACCCTTGGTAATATCCGTCACATAACCCCTGACACCCTGTGCCGAAATATAGAGCACAATCCGAGCGTGGAAAGTATCGACAGTCAGTACGATTTCATCGGGACTGCAGCAAAGAAAGCGAGAGTTAGACACGAAATCTTTTAACAAACCGTGGTGTCTTACTTCTCCTCGTTGGGTTGCATGCTCCAGTCGCGAAATGGGAAATGTTCGTAGCGCTTAAAGGCCAACCCAAAGATTCCCAGACGATCCGTTTTGATGGTCAAAGTGCGTTCGTTTCGGTTGAAAGTGCTCGTGATTATGTGTTTCGTTGTCCAGTGTGTCACTTTAACCTTGGGCTTCTCCTCTTTATCATCAGTGGAGAACGTCATCCTGCTGTTGGTCGTCGCATCGGTGTCCGACAACTGTTCAGTGTGCACCGAGGTAGCGCTACGGGAACCCGAGCCGGATAAACTGGTAATGTGACTGCTGCGAAACGATGGCAGTCGACTCTCTGATTTCCTTCCAACCAGGGACTTGACTCGACCGGTGACCGTAGAGCGATTATCTGGGACGGGAACAACCGCCTTTTTAGACACCGCCGGTTTCTTATGCTGAAAGTCCGGTTGATTCATGATGAGCGCATAGTTTGTTTGATATTGTGAGCGTATATTGTCAAAGGTCTCTAGCAAACCATAAATGGATTTCTTATCCAAATGTTCATCTTCTTCCAGTTGCATATCCACATACCGCACTGTCTCTACATTCGAGAAGATGGGAAAGACACGTTCGGGTGCATGTTGCTCCTCAAAATTGAAATCGATGTAGCCTAGATCAAGGATCTCCTCGACATCGGCACTGCGACGACGCATCAACATATTCTTGTTCTTTGGCCTCTGGTCGTGTAGCTGCTCCAACTCTTCGCGCACCTCCAACGGGAACTTCAAGGATGATATGACACGGGGCACACCATAACGCTCTAGTTGCCGTATCTCCAGGTGAGTCAATTGCTTAAGCAGCGAAAAGTTATGAACAGGCATCGTCCTTGTGCCAACCGTAACACGTTTACTTTGGCGCAGCAGCGAGATCAACGTGGGACGAAACACATTGCTAATCGCTGAATCGCGACGAACAATTTTTGTAAATACGCTTGGTCGAGTTTCCACTTCCACGGATTTCATGATTGACTCGAATTTCGATTTCTTTTTCTTGCCTGTTGACTCCTTTTTCTCCTCGACAATGAATGAAATGTCTGACACAACTTCCTCCATCGTTGTGATGTATTGACAAGCGGTTGGTTCGCCCCATCTGCACATCTCCGGGGCCAGTTGTAAGGTCACAAAGAAATACGGCAACTCATCGTCCTCCAGCTTGCTGGACTTGCGCTGCTTTGCATCCATTTGGAGACGCATGCGCGACTTGGAGCGTCCTTGTGATGATGTGGAAGTTCGCTGCGAGGGCCGGGAATGTCGTTCGTGGAGATCATCGTGTCGCTTGGGATGCAAATCGGCCACCACGTTCTCCATGGTGTGCAACACTCGACCATCCTCGTGCAGTATAATGTTGAACTTCTCGAAATGCGTATTCCCCGGACGTCGCACAAACATCACCGAATATAAACCGCCCAGTAAAATGTATTGCCGCAGATTTATCTAAACAAGTAAGAAAGTTACTGTGAGATGCCCGCTACCCATTTTGAATAAAAGCAAAATATTGCGGTATTTTTTTTTTAAATTCGATTCTATTGATTTGCGGGGGCGGAAATGGAAATGCGTGGCAAAAATTCGAAACCAAATTGATCTGCGTGCAAACATAACAAATACTGTCGAAAAAAAATTATAGCTCTATCTCTTATGGTCTCTGAGATCTAGGTGTTCATACGGACAGACGGACAGACACACAGACGAACAGACGGGCATGGCTAGATCGTCTCGGCTGTTGACGCTGATCAAGAATATATATACTTTATAGGGTCGGAGATGCCTCGTTCTACCTGTTACATACATTTCCTGCCGGCACAAAGTTATAATCCCCTTCTACCCTATGGGTAGCGGGTATAAAAATAATCTCTATAACAATAATTACTGTTCGGATAAGTCCTCAACTTACCTCATCTAGCCTCATTTTCAAATTCAACGGATTGTACTGTGTATCCAGCATTTCCACATATTGTTGCTGTTCCTGTTCCAGGAATGCTGAGTAGGCATCGGGCAGCATGCCCTGCGGCACCGATGGTGGCTCTTTGGGCGCCTTAGGAATGGCAATGGCCTTCACAGTCTTGCCCTCATTGGCCTTCTTCTCTTTCGCCGCCCTCTCTGTGCGCTCGGCTATAATACGCATAATCTCCTCATAGGCTTCACGCTTTTGCAGCATATTATCCAGCAGCTCCGCTTGAATATCAACCTGCATTAGCCACTCATTCGCCAGGCAGTCCTCGATACTGAGTATGCCAGCTGTCAGATCCTTGATCGATTCGGGTATCACAGTATCGAAACTTTTGGCATACTGCGAGCAGTTGTCGAAATGTGTGTGAATGCAGCGGAGAGTAAGGCAATCGTGGAGCACGCTCAATGGCATCTGCACAGTGACACCCACATGCGTCAGCTCGGCCAGCATCAGAGGTGCGCTGCGGAGTGAGTAAACTGTAGTAGGCAGAGAAAAGTAAGCAAATTCATTGTGAGAGACCCTTTACCCATGTGTTTAATGAACGTAATGCTTAAGGAACATAAAATGTAACGCGAATGAAATCAAATTAACTTAAGGAAACGGTATCTGATATTCATTCTGAATTTTTTGATGAACCAATGAAGAAATACTACGGCTTTCGACTGTGAGAGACCCTTTAGTTAATAGCATGAGTATTGATAGTATAAGGTTGCTTCTACGTGAATTCAACTCAAGAATGAGGCAATCTAAATTATTATAACTCCAACTAATTTTGGAACGTGAACAGCTCTTACCACCAAACAAAAATCATGACTGCATTCGACTGTGAGAGACCCTTTTACCACAATCAAATTACAGTTGAAATTTAAGTGCATGAATTTAAACTAATCCATAGCTAATCGATACGAAATCAGATTGATTATTTAAATATATTCAAATTCCAAAGCCTGTGAACTTACAGCATTTGATCGAAGCGTATGGGCACATTACGCAATCCCCAGATATCGATGGCATATCGTTCGCATACGTGACCCCAAGTGGCCACAATGGCATCGCTTGAGCTGAGCTGTAGAAGTGAGGAAAGATCAATAGTTAAAATTTTCAAGTAAACTACTCACTTCATGTAAACGCCATCCATACGTATAATGCGATATGTCAAGCGATCAAAACTCGCTTCGATTTCCTCCTCGATTTCTTTACGTGCCTATGGGAGAAGGACTACTATAAATTAAATTTAGATTCGAATAATTGCACCCACATCCATAATCTCCATTTTTGTCTCAAAACTAACACGTGCCATTTCTGTTTCATTGTCCAACATACACTCGATCTTAACCAGCGTATCGAGAAACATTGTGATATCGTTCTCAAAGCGATCACCCACATGATCGTTCATCGTCTCCTTCATTGTGTTGCGGGTTTTATCCGTGCGAAAGACGTTTTGAGTTAAAATGGTGTTCTCATCCACCGACAGTGTCCAGTCCACACTGTGATCACAGTCGAACTGTTGATAGTGTCGCTTCTTGGCCAGAAAGGTTCGCATCTCGGGCGGAATATAGGGACGAGGCAAACCGTCACAGCGTATGAAATGCTCCCAATGATCCTGCTTCGCTTTCTCTTGATCTAGTCGCTCACACTCCGTGGTTGCCTCTGAGGTGAACTTACTGATTAATGTTGGTTTGATGGATGACAGACACCTTTATGCTTACCTCTAATGTAGCCACAGCTCACACTGACATCCTGCAAATGTTGAACATACTTGTTCTCACGATCCTGCATTTCCTTCTCGCTGATTAACAAAGCGGTGTTCTCCTTATCCCCAGTTTTCTTCACCATTTTGCCAATTCTTCATGTATTACTTGGTTTTACTTTTCTGTATGTGTGTGTGTAATGACAGTTAAGTCATGTGATTTAATTATTTTATAATAAAAATATTTACAATCTTTAAAATAATCTTATATTATTATTATTTCCCTTACATTGTTATTCTTTAATTTAAACGGTTTAAATAGAGAAGGCCAACGCATAAATCATTTTTAATTTTATTTTCCTATTATTACTCTTATGAATTGATATACTTAAGTTGCGTATTACTATTGCTACTTTAATGGAATTCATATAAATATGGTTTATTTTTGTGATACTATCGATATAGTTTCGATTAATTGTTTATCATTATAGCAATAGATATATTTATATATTATCGATTAATGGTTATAATGGTATACAATTAATTTTTAAAATGGTATGCAAATAATCGATAGTATTATTATAATATATCGTTATAATGGTAAGCTATTTATCGATAGCATACCGATAGTTCAGTTTAAGCAATTTAGGTTGAAGAAGCGCGGTAATTTAAAGAATGGAAAACCATTTCAAAAAATTTTGTAGATCTAATTTGTACAATCCGTGAGTTGTTTATACTTAATAACGGATGTTGTATACTATAAATTACATGATTATATAAACCAGATACTTAAAACCAAATACTTAAATGCATAAGGCTGCAGTTTTGGCCTCTATTAAAACCTCTTATGAATTATCGATACTGATATAATCTTCTCTTAAACTTTCTTGCGGAAAGTCTTCACAACTTTTCGACTGTTCGCAGCCTTCGGTGGGTGTGGTCCTTGGAAGCCATTGCAATCCATGCTATCTGCAAACTTGCTGCGATTACTTTCATTTTGGGTTTTTCTATGCAGAACTTTATTATGCTGGGCAACGTGCCAAAAACTTGCAACTTTATTTATGCTTTTTGTGCGCTGCGCCAAGGCACAAAACAATAAGAGAAAAAATATAAAACTGAGCGAAGAGAAAGTGTAGTGTGTAGCTGCCTAAGCTGGGGATAAGCCAAAAAGCCACCGAAAGAAGCTCAGAGACGAGAGCAGAAAAGAGGCGAAAAGACAATGCCTCGTTGCCAATAAATTGATTAAATTTGATGTTGCATTGTGAAGCAAGGCAATTTACATGCGCTTCAACATGACTACAAGACGAGACGAGACGAGTCGAGACGCATCGAATCGAGTCGGTCATGTCAGAGAGCTAAAGCTCGCCAGCCTCCGCTGATCGATCGATAACATTGATGAATGAATTTCAAACAAGCTATCACTATTGAAGACTCCTACACAGAGACAAAGAGAACGAGACAGCGATTGCATTCCTATCTTTCGATAGGCATCGTCGTCAAAAGTATCTGTATCTGTAACTGTCGCTGTATCTGTATCTGTGTGTATTCATCTGTGCGCCATGCTGCGGTTACAATACTCTTGAAAATTTATTTGTTTCTAGTTGTCTTTTAAATAAATTTCTTGTCAAACGTTCACGTCCATGTTGTCCCCCCATTCACATTCACATTCGTATTCACATCCAAGTCGACATCGTCGTTCACGTCCTCGTTTGAGTTTCAGTTTGATGTTGTGAGTTTGAGTTTGAGTTGAAGTCGTTCGTCGTTGTCTTTTGGCCAGGCCATTACATTCGTCAGTTGTTTAGGCTCTGGACTGCGTCTGTAATAAGTCACATGGCTTGACACAGACAAAACATCTTAAATAATTTAATGAACTTGACAGACATTTTTGGCCATTTAACCATTAGGCCATTTGTTCAAATATTTTGCAATTTTCAAACCGAAATGAGTCTGCTCCAAGTGCTTCACTTGTGGGTGTTCCATATAAAGACGAAGATATTCTTCTCTTCCTACTCTACATAATTGATGGTCTTTCTCAAGTCCACATATTGTGGCAAATAGTTGGCAGTTAGTTAGCAATTAGTAATTGAGAAAAGTTGCCGATAACCCTAATGGTGCTTTAATGCTGATATTGCAGTACTTTAGTATATTAAAAATGCAGTTAAACTGATTATACTTAAACGCGAAATACATTGTAGATAGTGGAAAGTTAAAATATAAAATCTGATGGCAAAGAAGAATACATATGTATGTATATTATGCTCATATCAATAAGTCGATAGTATACCGATAGTAAGTCACTATGTTATATTAAAGTAACGCAAAATTCATCAACGATGCTTAAATACTTCTGCAATCAGCGGAAAGTAAAGATTTAAATTCTGGATTCTGGATAGAATTCTATATCAATTGCTCGATAGTATACCGATAGTAACATAAGACACGATAAGATTTCTCGTTATCTTTATTGAAGACACACATAATTGATGGACGATGCTTAAATGTGAAATACTCTTCAAGAGAATGAAAAGACAAAAAGTTTACTCTAACGAACTCAAACTTATATCATATATATATCGATAGTATACTGATAGTAACACAAGCGAAATATACGATTCAATCACTTTAACTCTATTAAAGCAGCAAAAATTGATCAACGATGCTTAATAGCGAAATACTTTTGCAGAGATATAAAGACTGAGGATAGAATACATATGAGTACTTAAATCTCTAAGTCGATAGTATACCGATAACAACACAAGAGACAGACACGATTTAATCACTTTAAATCTATTAAAATAGCACAAATCAATTGACCAAGCAACAAAGAACTTTCTAATGCCTCAACCTCAATTAGGCGCCCCAGAAAAAAAAGCGCTTTATTGAATGCAAGCTGTAATCATAATGCGAGCTCAGCGAATAGTTTTGACACCTTCACAATTGGGAGATGAGGCCGAGCAATCAATTGATCAATTGATGCTCATAACAAGCAGCTGGAGAAAATGACGTGCAAATCATTTGGCAGTCCATGCAATCATTCAATTATTATTTGCTACAGTCAAAGATATATATATGTATACATATAGATTGATCAGCAGCAGTCATTCAGAGCAGGTCTAGTGGCATGTCCATCCATGTCGTTGGCAACATGTTTATGGGCAAAGCCAAAGCAATTTCCGAGCCAACAATTGGATGACTCGAAGACTCGCGGACTTGCAACTTGCAACAACAATAACAACAACAAGCAGAGGCCACAGTTGCCTCACGTAGTTGACGCTGGAATTGTGTTTGCCATGTAGAAAACCAAAACCGATAACGAGTTCAGCCAATGACTAGAGCAGTCATCAGCGAAAAGCTATAACAAAGACAACAACAACAAAGACTTTGAGCTCCAGCTATGGAACTGCAATTTAGCCAGCATGCTACAAGTTGCAAGTTGCCAAGTTGCAGCACCAAAATTGCAGGCGAAAATAATTGACATCTGTATAAGTTTTGCTTAGCTGGTTACCTGCTTAGTTGGATCAATGGATTGTTTCTCTGCTGCTGTTGCCGGATGGATAACAAGTGCAGCAGCAGTTGTCCAGTCTGTTCACCTGTCTATTTTTCACCTGCACTTCAAACAGCACAAAAATTACGCCAAAATGAATCCGCAAGTTTTGAGGCAAACAAAAAAAATACATCAGCTGACAGCTGATGTGGTTTTTATTGCAAATACTTGGCTACTTCAGCTCCTTCGTAGCGTGCGATTAGAAAGCGCCACTGCCTCAAAAATGTTGTCATGTTGCAGGCAAACGCTGACAGCAACATGTTTACCGTTTTCACTCGTTTTATGCTTAAACAATGCTCGAAACTTTTGGCATTTACATGAGAATTGTACACACAAACAAAACAAAAAACGACTAAATAAGAAAAAAACAAGACCTCAACACACAATATATGAGTTAAGAATCTCTGCAGCTGCAGGTGCTGGAGGGGCAGAAACAAAGGCAGCTGCCACATATTGAGTCTAATTAATTTTCAGCAAACTACATGAGCAACTTGACATACTCTGTCAACAGTAAGCTTATGGGCTTTAAGATGTTGTTTACAGACAATTTTGTAAGGCATAAATTTATTTTACAGTTAAAGTCATAAAAAATAAGTAGATAGTATCAAAAAATAATAAATTCATTAGAAGACACAAAATAATAAGTAGAGAACTTCAAGAAATAATAAATTCATTAGTCATTTTTAGTTACAAAAAATAAGAAGAGATTATCATGAAATAAAACATAGAATGTGTTGTAAATATATTAGTAATGAACAAATGTTTCAAGCTTTAGTTTATTGAAGTGAATAGTAAATACTAAAAGTATTATATAAAGTTATTGAAGTTCTATGTCTTAAAATGAACCAAAAAAAGAACTACACTCATAGTTGAATAGTTTAAAAGTGTCATTGGCTGTGAGATACGCGCCACCCATTTTTAATAGAAGCAAAACAGACGATTTAACATTTAAAATATACTAAATTAATACACTGATAAAACACTAACAATATACCGAAATGTACTTATTAGAACGGCATAACGCTGCTTTTAAAATATTCCGTAAATAACTAAATATACCATAATGTCAATCAAGCAATTTAAAATATACCATAAAGAATATAATATACCATAATGCCAACTCAAAATACACTATATTGTCAATCAAGCAATCCAATGGTATATTTTGGATTGCTTGATTGACAATATAGTGTATTTTGAGTTGGAAGAACATAATATTACATGTCATCCAAGCAATTCAAAATATACCATGAGAAACAAAATATACCATATTGTCAGCCAAGCAATTAAGACCCCAAAGAATTTAACTTGTAGTAGTTGAATTCGAAATTTTTTTTTTCGCAAATTGATTGAATGCAGATAACAATTGCATAATTTATAGTTAAATTAAGATTTATAGTTTTTAATTTTACCAAATTTATTGACCACAGAATACTGAAAATACTCTTAGCTTCTAAGCAAACCAAAGCGTATTTCGCTGGCGACTCTCGACTCTAATTTGGTGTGTATTGATGCTTCACTTTGTCAAAGTTACAAACTTTTTCTCTAGTTGCTTTTAACGGTATGTTAGCTGCATGTTTTTTATGCTTAAACAATGCAACAGCAGCAGCGGCAGCAGCAGCAGCAACATCAACAACAATTTGTTTAGTCTGAAAATCTATGCAAAGTAAGTTGAAAAGCCGAACGAGGAGCGAGCATTCAGCTAATGCCTTAGATATGCAAATTAGAAAATTCTTTGCCCAGTTGCCCAGTTGATTGGCTCTTGCTCTCTCGCTCTTCGCTGCTTAGTTAATTGTTGGCCCTCTCTTTCGTATTGTGAAATTTACATACATTAAATGAGCGGCAGCAAAAGCTACCGTTGATGAAAAGTGAGCGCGAGGAAAGTGCGACCTACAAAGCACCCAAGAAAAGAAGAAAAAAAAAATCAAAACTAATTTCCAATTTGGAATTTTCAATTCCAATTCCAATTTATTTGTGTGAACTGACCAAGTTATTTTCGTTTTTTCGTATGCTTGGGAAAATGAGTTGCAGGCCACACCCAAGAGCAATCGCTGTGGCTGTTGCTGTTGCTGCTTCTTGGTGGCATGCAATGTTGCGACGCGTCGCTGGTGGCAAGCAGACTCAACGCCTCGCCAAACGCTTATCAATTGACAGCGGACAGTTGCAACAATTTGCATTGGCAGTTGCCGCAGTGCCACAGCGTTGCAGTTGCAGTTGCAGTTGCTGCTACTTATCGCCGGCATCCCGAGCACTCGAGGAGCTGTGTGCTCATTACGAATGCAACTGGCTGTCGTGCAACAAGTGGCAGTGGCAGACAGGCTTTTGCAGCGCGGCAAATTGTGCTGCCACTTTTAATTGGCAACTTTTGGCACGCTCAGCAACGTTTCCTTTATCGATTTATGATGACGACCAAGCCAACCAGCCAGCCAGTCAGGGAATCAGAGTCAGCGCAACAGACAAGTTAGTTTTCTAGTTTTTTTTTTATTCCAGTTAGCTTTGATTGCTGCAGCTGCCGCTCACTCAATATGAAAATGCAAATTTAAGTGGCAACTCGAACAAAAAAAAAAGAAACCAAAGCTGCAACTGAAACTGGAACTGAAACTGAAACTGCAGTCCAGCACCTCGATTAGCCTGTGCCCCAGCTGCCGGCTGTGCAAATAAATGTTATTATTTCAATAAGGTTCCACTGATGATTGCTGTGCCCACATTTAATTATACCGCAGTCGCAGTCACAGCTTTAATGCCACAAACTGTAATCAACTGATACCCGTTTATTTAGCTCACTCAATATCTGTGGTACTCATTAAATGAACTGTAAGTAAAGTTTGCATTTTACATTCCAAAATATGTTTACTTGTGCGTATACGTAATATAAGTAGTTGTAAATTAGGCTTTCATTCCATTAAAATAAATGAGAGCAGAATCAGAAAACTATTAAATAATACATTAAAAATAAAAAAAAAACATAAAAGAAATAATAAAATTATGTCTGAGTAGGGAATATAAATAAGAAATATAGTCAAAAATTTAAAGTTGTAGTCATTATTGGTATCTCAAAAAAAAAATCTAATTTCCAATAAGCACAAAGAAAAACAAGAAATAAAGACAATTTATCTGTAAAATTTTTAATATAATCGATTGCAAATATGAATTGAATGTTAGATTGGACATTGCTCAACAATAAACAATATAAACAATTAAGAAAACTACAGTCGTGTGTACTCGACTGTGAGATATCCACAACGCATTTTGAATAAAAGCAAAACAGTGCGGTATTTATTTCCAAATATACCAAATTAACATGTGTAGTGCTACATTCAAAATATACCATAGAATGCAAAATATACCAGATTGTCAGCCAAAGCAACTAAGACCCGTAGTAAATGGGCGTTTTTGCCCATTCAAAAGTACAACCAAATTTTCAGGAATCACAAAGACTACCCTTGATGAGACAACGTATTTGCAGATTACATAAATTCACTTGTTTTAAAGACACTTTAGATATTTCATTTTTATTTATTTTCTCTTTTTACTAAACTTAGCTGTTGTCAAGGCGCAGCTAGGAAATATTTTAGATAAAAGGAAAATGAAAAGGTTTTCGTTCTGAAGAAGAAAATATGAAAAAATTTCTATTTTTCACTGATTATCAAGTTTCCGAATTTTAAAACTCAAAAAAATAAATACATAAGGAAAACGTTTAAGGTAAAACTGCATAGCAAAAACAATTGTCTGCGAATAAAGAATATAAATAAATTTGCTTTATAAAAAATCTATAACAAGAAAATTCAATTATCAAATATGTATCTATAAATCTTTAAAGCACATTTAGTAAATATTTAAGACAAAAATGGTCTGATGACTGACGAATATTGAAATATTGAAAATATAAATACTCATGCATAAGCAGATAGTTTCGTAGGAAGATGAATAAATAGCTAAATATTGATATAACTACACAAAAATAAAAAGTACAGCTAAGTAAAGAACTAAATAGAGTTATTTATATTCAGTCCACGAACTGAGTGCCCTTGTCAAACCCTACTTTAATTACAACTATAATAACAGAGCACTCTGTTGTTGTAGACTTCAAACAGCATTAAAAATGATACAGAAATATCGTGTCTGGTTTTAATGAACAATTTTAGCACGTTGTAAATAAGCAATTGCAGTTGCGAGTTGCAAGTTGCGAGTTGCGCTGAAATCTGTGGCAACAACTCGACACACGGACACTTTGAGAGAGAGATTGCGCCCCCATTTAATTTCAAATTCACAGCCAGTTCAATTCCATCAACAAGCAACTAAAGCGAGCAGCTGTGTTCAGAGTTAGAGAGACTGTAGACTAGGCGTTGGCTCTGAGTCAGCTCGATCTTGGCCTGGTCCAGAGCGCAGCTCTTATTGGTTATACATAAGTGCGAGTAGTTATGGTTTTTTGCTTGACTACGAAACACGCCCAAAAGCAGCAACAGCAGCTGCAACCGCTTGTTAGACAAGTTACCAAAAATAGACCAGCGACAGGCCTGAACTTGGCTTGAACTGGCAAAAGCAAAAGCAAAAGCTGGCCGAGCCAGATCTGGCTCTGTGACTACGTGTAATTGCCTTTAGATAAACTGAGGCGTAATTCATATTCGACTTTTATGGGCGCGAGATGCTGCACAGCTGCAAAAGGTAGTACGATTTGCATGCTTGCCACATGCAGCATTTGTTGCACCAGTTGCACCAGTTGTTGTTGTGTACTGTCTAATTGCCAGCTGTGTGGCAAATCACAGCGACTGCAACAATCTTGACAGTTATTATAAGACGCCAAGACGTTGACGCCTAAGGTTTCCATCTATCTCTCTTACACTTCTCTCTGTCTCTCTCTCTATCTTTGTTAATAATTATGTAGCACACATATGCTTCTCTATTTGCTGGCCCCCCGACTGCATTGCAATTTATGGGATCAACAAATCCGTTAGTGCCAAATTACAAATGGACTCCGCAGACTCGACGTGGCAATAACCAACAAGACATTAACCCGGCGCATGCCTGCCACACAGCTGTGCGGTGCATGCCCCATAATGCTGCATGTCCAATAATTGAACACAAACACACCAACCAACACACATACGTAACACACACCCGACCGCTTCCCACTCCCCCTATACTATGCTAACATTGAACAAGTAAGAAAGCTACAGTCGAGTGTACCTGACTGTGAAATACCCGCTTTTTGAATAAAAGCTAAGTGTTCCGGTAGTAAATTTAAAATATACCGAATATCGTAAACATACCGAAAATATACCAAATGATATATTTGGTATATTGATATTGTACTACATTAAAACAACTAAGAAAGCTACAATCGAGTGTGCTCGATTCTGAGACAGCCCTAGCCATTTTCAATAAATCCATGTACTAACAATATACCGAAAAAATACTAAAATATATGTCACATATATATAGCACTAGATTCAAAATATACCACATACAAAAAATACCGGAAATATGCCCAGAGATATATTTAGTATATCGATATACTGCCACATTGAAAATATACCTTAGAGAGCAAAATATACCATATATATCTATATACCGAAGACTATATTTGGTATATCGATATAGTACTATATACAAAACGTACCTTAGAGTAAAAAATATAACAGATTATGAGTCAAAGCAATGACGATCCATCTGCAGTAGACGTTTTTTGCCATACAAAAGAATTTCTGAAATAACTTCTACATTTTTTGTCTAATCGCAACCATAATTTCAAAAATCATAGAGAATATAGTTATTATTACGTTCACCAAGAATCTAGCTTGCAAACTACGCTTGTTATTTGATTTTATCGATTTTAGAAGGCGAAAGTGGGCATGGCATAACTTTGAAACAAACTTGATCTGCGTGCAAACATAACAAAAGCTGTAGAAAAAAATTATATCTCTATCTTTTATAGTCTCTGAGATCTAGATGATCATAAGGACAGACAGACGGACATGGCTAGATCGTCTCGACTGTTGACGCTGAAAAGGAATATGTATGCTTTATAGGATCGGAGATGTCTTCTTCTGCCTGTGCATACATTTCTTGCAGGTACAAAGTCATATTACCTTTCTACCCAATAGGTACCGGGTATAAACAGCTGCTGAGTGCAAGCTGAAGCAAAGCTGCAAGCGAACTTCGAGCTGCAATCTGAGCCAGCGGCTGTTCAACAAGATATGATAGTGCAGTTCTGGCTCTAAAGCAGACCAAAGCAACCAACACAATCGGACCACAGACAGACAGACAGACAGTCGGACATTCGGACAGACATTGGCCACAAAAACATAAAACAATAAAGTTGGGCGCTGCGCAAAAGAATAATCGCATAAATCATGCGGACTTGCGGCAACGCGCGGCGCGGCGTCTAAGCTCCGCTAACGGGCGTGTGGACAGCGGGGGGAGCAGCGGGATAAGCCAGAGGGGGACTATGGTACAAGTCGATGCCGGCCCAAAGTCGACCTGCCTGCCACACTGTGTTGCAAGCAATTTGCTTTTTAATTATTCAGCAAAAAAAAAATGAATTTTTGTGTTTTATTTTATTAGTAGTAAAAATGCAAAATTAGCAGTAAAATTGTATGTTGAAATATCCTTCAATGTTATAGGAAAAAAGTTACAATTTACAATGAAAGAAATAAATAATCCTTTGTATAATTTTTTCAAAAATTTTAAAATATTCAGCAAATAAAAGTCTAAAACCAACAACCCTGTTTTCCTAAAAATGTCGGTTTTCATGTAACCAAAATAACACCACGAATACTTGCTAAAATAATCCTCAATGCAATCAGTAAAAAATTTTAATTTAGTATACAGTAATACTCTAACAAAAAAGTTCTAAAATCAAGATTTTAGTCATAGTTTTAAGAATTTTGGTCTAAAAAATGCGTCAAGAACATGAAAATTTCAATGTTAGAAAGATTAAACAATTTTGTAACCTAAATCTAGAATTTTTGGCTTAATTTTGAGAATTTATCATTTTGCAGACTAACTTTTATGATATCTTAAATTAAACCTGTTTTATAATACTTTAGAATTGCGTAAAATTATATAATAATCCATCACCTCAAGAAACATTCACAAACGCTGGCAATGGGTTGATGATTTACTCAAATAATTTCAAAATACAAATAGCATTTCCAATTAAAAAATCAAGTCAATGCCATTATATTTTAAGAAATTATTTTTTGTGTGCTCCCAAAGTATGCCACTATAAATACTTGCTGAAATAAGCTTAAATACAATCTGCAAGCAAATCACTAAAATAAATACCGCGATTCAATAATATTGTTATTATTTACAACATGGTCTAATTTTAATTGAATTATAGAATATTACTTAGTATAAAAACTATAAATTTATTTAGTGTTTAAGAATTTTTAGTTCGTAGACTAAGTTGTATTATATAATTCATTAAAATTTAAATTCAAATCGCAGATATGAAAAACCATATTCCATATACAAAACCATTTAGTAACGTATAATGCTTTTGTATAGTTCACTAAAATAATTTCAAAATAATTAAAGCAAACACACAGAAATATACCTCAATTACTCGAATAACAATAACAGTCAGGACCCCAAAACAGTTTCTGCTTATAATAGTTATAGTTATACAGTCCAATATTTGTCAATAAAAAGCAATATTCCACAAAGAAAACGCCAACTAAACGAAATTTAATTGCAGAAAGTGACTACAAGCTCATGTTAACATGGCAAGAATATAAAGCACATTAAGATTAATTGCCTTCATTATTGTCAAACACAATTATTATAATGAGCTTTTTCGCAGTACACTCGCACCACTGTGCAACAATGGAGCAGGGCAGCTGCCGCTGTGGCAACCACGGCAATGGCAACAGCAACGGCAACACTTTTCTTGCCTTAAGCCAAATTTATAGCGATCTAAGTAGGTATAAAGCGCTCATTTTGTGGCAGCGACGACGTTGACTTCGTTACGTTTGCCAAGGAGTGCCCCACAGGAGTAAAGGCATAAGGGGGAGCGAGAGGGGAGAGGGAAGCTGCGCTTGGCTTTGTTATTTTTGTTTTCGGTTTTTTTTTTGGCTACGCTGTCTCGCTCTCTTTTGCTGCTAAGAACAATAGAAATGCATTGCATGAAAGTTCAGGGCGGTTCGGTGTTTAAACGAGGGAAAGGCTCAAGCTCGAAGCTCTGACAGAACTGCTTGATATACCGCATAATTATGCAGGAGAAAGGTATAATGAAAAACGTTAGTGCATGCAGCAATCAGTAGAGATATTGAACTTTATACAATACAAACTTTCTTCACTATTCAAAAAAAAACAACGATATAGTTTTTTTTGTTGCATTCTAATCGAAAATTTTATATTTCCAGATGGAACAAAAAACTATTTCAAAGATGACAAATGTCAACAATATATAGTACATTTATCACCTACAAGATAATAGTAAGCTTTGACACCATAAAATACGTTAGTTAATAATACTTATCTCAAAAATCTCATTTTTCGAATTTCAATATGTAAACCATATGAATAAGATTGTTTCCATCGCTTTATCTGTCCTGTTGCATGATAAGTTAAATCTTTCTGTACATCAAGTCTTCAGATCTTGAGTTGGGGAGAACAATTTTTAAATGCTTTCCAGTGCAATAATACAATAATAAAACCTTTCAAAGTTTAAAACTCAACAGTTAAAAAAGTTTAACATTATTTTAATATTCAATCGCTTAGAGTCAAAACTAGAACACAATAACTTGTAATTTCTATACATGTAAATAATGAGTAATAAAAACAATAAATAATAAAAAAGGCTCCTAGTGTTTTCCATAGCAAGTTTTCATACAAGAAAGATAATAATGAAATTCCATAGAATTTATGTGCACTCAAACAAATAATTTTCAAGTTTGAACCGAGATATTTTTTTTCCCTCTCTTCTTTTATTTGCCATCTGTCTGTATAAATAATAAGTAAATTTTATAATTAATATTAAATTAACATAAATAGCAGTTTACCAATGAGTCCTACTATTATATAATATTTAACATCTATCCATCGGAGAGATCGAGATCTCTTCAGACTCCTTACTGTTAAATTGTTGTCCACTAGACTTAAGGTTAGATATTATTCTACAAATAACAAAATGAATAAATAATAGATAGAACTCCTTTCTAACAAGTATCTCACAATTTTAAAGTTTTAAGCTAGATATTAAACAAAAAGGAATATAATAAGCTGCGTTATAAAGTTATTTAAAATCCGCGGTCCCATCGAATTCCTTTTAAATATCTAACAAGTAATTCAAAGTCGTTTCCACTCAGTTAAATAATGGCAAATAAATAATTTTCAACTTTAAAGCTAGATATTCAACAAATATCAACAAAATCAGCTGCGGAATAAAGTTATTGAACAATTTTGGGCTAAACCGAACTTCGAACCCATCGAACTCCTTTAAAATGTCTAACAAGTATTTCGCAGTCGTGTACACTCAACTAAATGATGTCAAATAAATAATTTTGAAGTTTTAAGCTAGATAATAAACAAAATGTCAATAAAATCAGCTCCGAATTCCCTTTAAAATGTCTAACAAGTATCTCCCAGTCGTGTACACTCAACTTTCTTGCTAGCTGCTGTTGTTGTTGTCGTTGTTGTTGTTGTTGTTGTGCACCCGCGGCTAGCACAACACGTTGACATGGTCGCAAAACGGGCGCGGCTGCAACACAGCCCCAAAAAAGTGGGGGGCAAGCATTGAAGAGAGGATGAAGGGAGGAGAGCAGAGTAAATATATTTGTGCTCACTCGTGCGCGATTTAAAACAACTTCTTGACGGGATTGCACTGAGCTGCTCTGCGTTGGTCTTTGTTGTGGTAAAACAGTAAAACAGTTAGCAGCTCAGAGTCTCTTAGCTTTTCAGCTTAAATCATAGAAGCCCGAATAAAAAACAGTTGGCCAAACTACAGTTGAGGGCTCTCAACTCTCAGTTCGCCAGCCAGCAAAATGGACAAATGACATTCTAATGCCGCTCCATTGGGTATTGGCAGCGAGGAGGCAAGGAGGCAAGGAGGCATGAGGCAGGCATAAATCGCATTTATCACGTTGATGACAAAATGCAATGCAAGCCAAACTTGCAGCAGAGAAAGAGAGAGAGAGAGACAGAGAGAGAAAGAGAGAGAGTTGAAACGGGTTTTGCGAGTCGAGTGCAAAACCTTCCTGCCACACATGCCTCATTATTATGCGCGCATTGTGCGTGCCCGGCAACAGGAACTGGACACAGAGTCAAAAGGAAAGAGCAGAGGCAGCGAGAGAGGTGGGATGGGGAGGGGAGGGGAGATTGGCAGGCGCATTGGGGCATATGCATAGAGGAATTTGTGCACGAGGCGTGCTCCGATTCTCAATTGCAATTGCAACGATGCGACGCACTCGTATGCTGCATATGCCTCCAGGGACTGCCACAAACTCGAGGCAAGCGCAGACAGAGAGAGAAAGAGAGAGAGAGGGAGAGTGGGACGGCGCAGTAACTCGCAATTAAACAAAGCCGCGTGCAGACAACAGACAATGCAACAGAGCCAAAATGGTAACTGTGCCCCATGTGGCAGGCAACAACCGGCAACAGGCAGACAGCAACTCCGGCAACAAGGATTCAAAACGCATTTCCGCCAACGCGTCGCCTTTTGCGTTTGGTTCGCTTTGCTTTTATGCAAAATTCGCCTATCAGCAGTCGTCAATCGCAATGCAAAAAACAACAACAAAAAAACAAAAAGGTAGCCACAAGCTGCAGCCTGCCACTTGCAACTTACAACTGACCAGTGACCAGGGACCAGGACAGGAGCAAACAACAACAGCAGCAGAGACCAAGCGATATGTGGCTGAAGCAGCTGAAGCAGAACGCTCGCTCGCTTGTCATATTCAAGTTGGCACAACAAAGAACTCTGACCAAAATCGCTTGTAAATCGAAAGCAAATCGCAAAACTAACAAAGAAGGAGAAATGAATAAGGAGAGGATTGGGGAAAAGAATAAGAAAAAGATAGAAAAGTGAAAAAGGAAAAGAAAAAGAAAAAGTTAAAAGAGAATTAAAAAGGGGTGAAAGAATAAAGGATAGAAATGAAAAATAATAAGTTAAAGGATAATAAAAGTTAGAGGATTGGCGAAAAGAATAAGAAAAACAATACGAAAAACAATAAGAAAAAGAATAACAAAAAGATAGAGAAGAGAAAAATAAAAAGAAAGTATTGGCAAGAATAATGGATAGAAAGTAAAGAGGATAAGATACAGGAGAATTGAATAAAAAGGAATGGGGAAAATAATAAAAAAAAATATAACACTAAAAAAAAGTAAAAATATAGAAGCAAAAAAAAATCTTTAAAAAAAATGCATAATATAAAACAACAATATAAAAGTAGTGAGAAATGAGAAATAGAGAAAATTATGATGGTATATAAGATTATAAAAAGTATAAAAGAAAGACACAAATAAGAATAAACAGACATAGATATAGAAATAAGAGAAAGAAAAATATAACACCAAATACTGAGAAAAAAATAATGTTATATATAAATGGGAGGAGAAATAAATTTAACTTAATATGGTAAAAACTATACAAACAAAAGTAATAAGGGAGATGATAAAAAAAGAGAAACACGCAAATAGAGAGAACAATCAGTCATAGATATAATAGAAAACAATGGATTAAAATAATAGAAAATTACATAAAGTAGTGAAAGTAATATAATGAGATTATTAAAAAAGTGAAGAGAAGAAATAAATATAACTAAAGTTGAAAAAAAAACAATAGAGAAAAAAGTAATAAGTTTAAAAGGCGGAGAAAAGAATAAAAATTAAGAGAAATCGGGAAACATAAATGATAAACAGACGTTAAATATGATCATTATGTAATTAGCTCTGTTATATCTTGTTAGCAAAAAACAAAAGATGTAAGAAATTAAGATTGTAAAAGTGAGAGTTAATAGTTAACTTCACGAGTTTTTAAACTCTTATTGAAATTTATAATTTTTCACAACTTTTTTTATCCTTTAGAAATTTTATAGTTTGTAATAGTTAAAAGTTATCAAAAATTCTAAGTCATAAAAAGACAGATAAATGTTGATATAGTATTGAGATATGACAGAGAAAATAGGTAATAGGTAATAGGCAACTATTTCGACTAAAATGTGTTGAATTACATGATTTAGTTCCTCAGAGTGTTATGAAATAACTAAAATTCAGATATAAAACAAAAAATAAATCGAAAACACGAAAAGCTATTCCAAGTAAAATGAATTCAATCACAATAAAAAGTTCTCTTATTGCAACCTTTCACTTCAACTAGTTTCCGTTTGAATTTCATCCCTTACAACATGTTGCAATAGAGATTGAGTTCGTGCCCCACAATGTTGACACAATTTCATTTTAAAGAATCATCTGAAATGGGGCATTGCCCAATTTTACTGGCCGTGTCCACAATGCAAATGAACTTCTTTCAGCGATCTTCGCTACCCATTTCATCTCCATCTCCATCTCCCGCTCCCAGTTCCATCTCCATCTCCATACTCAACATTATTATCAACGGCAATGGGATGTGATGCGTTGTCCTGTCGCTTTGTTGTCTGGCAATTTAACACACAAAACTCAGTGAAGCGTCCACTTGGGCAGCCAGCGAGAGTTTACTTCACGTTTCTCTATCCCTCTCTCTCTCTCTCTCTCTCTCTCTGTGTGTTTCTCTGTGTCGCTTTAATTTTTCCTTTTCCTTTGCGTTTTTGCCCCCCATGCGACATTTTTCTTGCAATTTTCCTGCCCTGCTTTTTTCGGCACACAAAGTTGTTGAAGCGGAAAACTTTACAATCCATCAAATTAATGGAGCAATGTGTCACAAGGAGCCAGCGACAAACGCACAACCAACTTTGCTCCCCGCCTTCTCCAAGTTTTTTCATTTTTTGAATATACCCGGTAGTCTGGGGTATATCATTTGTTGGTAATTAATCGCACAGAAAAGTGGCAGACTTATTGATTCTATTTCGGATAAAGTGATAATTGCGTTTAACAAAATTCTTTGATTTAATAAGCTAGCTTAGTATGTATTATCCGATCATATGAAAATATACAACAAATATAATATATCTTTTGTCAATAGTCTTATATACATGCTTTAGAATTATTCACTGCAGAATACATTACAAGTTCCGAAAATTGAAGAATAAATTTAGGCTCAAACATAAGATATGATAGATAAGATAAAAAAAATCAAAGTAGTAATGTTTCAAAACACTAAATCAAAGTTTTAAATGTAGAATTACATTGTTAGCGTCTGCGAAATATCAGAATTATTTCTTTATTTTATATTTCCTTGACACTAAACAACTTTCGATTGAATTTTAAGAGTATCGATCTCACTTGTTTATATATAGTTTGAGTAGAAACAATTTATTAACTTAGTATAAAAATAAAAGTGGAGTTTTAGTAGCCTTCTTGTTTCTTGTAGCTTTCGTGCACGTAAGATAATCTAGATTTCATTATTCCCCGCAGCTTTTCTATTTTAATATTGAACTACTTCAACTAAAAGGTTCCATAAACTAAACTTCATATTCTGATTGAAGCCATAATCCTATTTTATATACATATATTCAGTCTACTTTCCAGAGATACTAACAAAATTTTAGTCTCTTCCTTTAAGCTGTTCTTCTACTTCAATAAACGATACTAGTTGTTTACCATATTTGCAACGATCTATCAAAGGACACCCAAAACTCCAAATCTTATATATTTTATTGACGTAAGATGGTTTCAGATTTTATATAGAAGAAATTAGGGATACTAAAAACATTAATACATCGAGCATAGATACTTTTAATAGCAATATCTCCCGATGTTTTCGTTGATGTGGATGTTAAGCAATCCATCGCTGCTTGACAAAACATCGGTTCCCAATTTCACATGTTGCTTTGGGAGATGTTTTCCGATGTTTGTTTTTTTATATTGATGTTAAGCGATTCATCGATGTTCTATTTTAAAATCAGCGACGAATATGCACATCGATCTTTTCTGTCGAGCTTGCATCACTTGTGGAAATAGGAGCAAAGCTTTGTACACATTTAGCTAACAAGTATTTAATAGTCGAGTTCAATTTCCTGCACATTTTTTCAGTCCCTTCCTTAGAGAGTGTATTTGAATGACATTCTTTGGTCATATTATTAGTTGACATGGGTAACAGGTATCGCACAGTCAACTACACCCGAATCTCAACGACTGACAGTGTGTTGACTAGAAGCTGCAGCTGTTGTCAGCAAATGCTAAAGCACTGCTAAAATGTCATCAGTTCGAAATTGTAGATCAAGCAAAAGTTGATTGAACAAAGCGCGAGTTCTAGGGGAGAAGAGAAGAGAGGGAGAGGAAGATGAAATGGGGGCAAGAAATGGGTGACGCATTGATTGAGTTGCAACGGTTGAAAGTCGTTTGGATATATTTGGGTCTTAAGCACACCTGTTGACTGTTGACTTTTGTTGCATGTTGCTTGTTGTCTTGTTGCCAGTTGTTCCTCTTTGCTGGGCGCCCTGTCAATGGCTGTTCCTTGGCCTTTCACCAACGGCTAAAAAGCAATTACCTCATATGATATACAATTAACACAGATGAACGAAACGACTGCCCACCTTTCACCACGTTTGCACGCTCGCTTAATGAAAGTCCTACACTTGGAAGAAGAGATATGCAAATCGTCCCACTGCCATTTGCACGTACAAATGTAACGTACATTTTATAGACTTATCACGCGACACTCTTCCAACCCAGAGAGGCCCATAAATCTAAACGATATGCCGCCCACTCGGCAGCAAACAGAGGCTGCTGCTGTTGCTGCCGCTCTGTGGCATCGTCACGAGTGGCAGCAATTAATTTTTATACGCTGATGCAGATGCTGCAGATGCTTGACTTGGACTTGGACTTGGACTTCGGCTACTGCAACTTGCAACTTGCAAGACAACAAATTGCGCATCGATGTGCCGACTTGTGGCATTCTAGGAAAATAAATTTAAATAAAACGCAGACTCTCCAAGTCTCGATTTCGAAATGCAAATTAAACACTAAAACAAAATCAAGTAAAGTGCGAAAAGCAGCAGGAATAACAGAAGAAGGAGTTCAAAAGCGGGAAAGGAGAAGTTGTAGGAAGAACTTAAAAAACAACCTTGAGTGTCTGTGCGGCAAGTGTTTAAACAATGTTTGCATGCCGAATTACGTGATTTTGCCAACGCCCAAAAACCCATTCGCATTTCCCCCAATCCCTGCTTTGCGTGTTTGTAGCATGTTAAAAATTTAAATAAATCCCTTAAAAGGCACTATGAACCAGACGAGGACTTCACGCACTAAACATGTCGACTAGTTAATGCTTTAAGTTTAAAATTGAAACCTAACTAAGAATGAAAAATGCAATCGTCTTAAGCTGCGAAATAATCGGCAAAACTATCGATAGTTTACAAAATCTATTAGAGCTATAAAAACTTAGTTTAATCTTTTCGCGACGTGACTTTTTTACTTCTACTTAATTATTAATTCTTCAAGGTCGATATGTGCTTATTGACGTTTCGTAAATTTCTATTTTTTCTTTTTATTGTAATTCTACTTATGTAATTTTTACATTACCTTGTATGTACATTCTTTCATTCATTCATTCATTCATTCATCCTTAATTGAGTATACCTTCTCTACTTTGTCTTAATTTTTGATTTATTGTTAGTTTAATTAAAACGTCGATACCTTCTCAAACTTTTCTAAATTTGGTATTTATTATTACCCGTATTTGAACTTAAATTTTTTCTTTAATATCAATACTATCGCTAGAAACTATCGTCAATACCATCTCAATCTTTTCTATATATGAGATTTATTATTAGTTCAATTTAAATTTGCATCATTTTTTCTTTAGTAGCAAAATTATCCCGATTTTCTTTCTAATTTTCAAATTTAATTAATTTTACCCTTCTTCATTCTTTTTTAACATAGAAACTTTGTTGATCATTTCGAACTCTCGTAATTACATATTTCAATACTTTTCTACAAACTATCAAAATTTGTGGTCATCTTAATTTAGTGACAAATTGTTAAATTCTACATTACGCAATAAAAAATCCATCGATTTTGCTGATCCTCAAATTTAATTTTATGACAAATTATTAAATCCCACTATACACAATAAAATATCCATCGATTATTCGTCAATGATCAAATTGATACACATTCATTTCAATTAATCGACTTGCCGCAATTTTAGGCTATCGATAGTATAACGATAGTAAACCAACGATTTAACATTTTGAGCTATCGATAATATATAACGATAGCAAATTAACGATTTGATTAATATTCATTGTAATTAATTGACTTTCAGCATTTTTAAGCTATCGATACTATAACGATAGTAAGCTAACAATTTGATAAGCATTCATTGGAATTAATTGGCTTTCAGCTATTCCGAGCTATCAATAGTACAGCGATAGTAAGCTAACAAACTGATAAACATTCCTTTTAACTAATTGATCTTCAGCTATTTAAGCTATCGATAGTATAACGATAGTATGCTAACGCTTCGATAAACATTAATTTTTGATTTTCAGCTATCGATTATCCATTATTTGATTTTCAACTATCGTAGTAAGCTAACCATTTGATAAACTTTCATTTCAATTAATTTATTTTCAGCTATTAAAAGCTCTCGATAGTGAGCTAACGATTGCTGGCAACACCATAAGCCCAAGACAAAGTGGAATAACCTCAAGTTAGTCACCAAGTTGTCGAGGAATTTGGCTTTGTCTTGTGGCGTGGCAAGTATTTATCATTGCCTGTGTGTTGGCCAAACACTTTCGGCCGATAATGTTGGCGAGGAGGTTGGCGACAATTTCACAGGTCGCTGGCTTTTGTTATCTTCGATTCATGCATGCAACTTCATTACCGAAGAGTGCATTAATCAGCGACTCGCGAGAAGTGAGGATCACAATTCCCCGTTTGGGACAACAGCGAATGCTCCAGTTTGAAGTCGGGATAATGCTGCTGAGTCATTAGAATCAGCAGCTGCGTCTACACTGGGGGCTTAAATCCAATTATGCGCATTGACCAATGCCCAAAGCGACTGCGCAACCGAACACACACACACACACACACACTCGCACACACACACACACCTAGATTGAGGTACAAAGAGAGCGAAACAGGCTGAACAGCAATTTGGTCTTGGTCTTGGCCTTTTTTGCGCAGACAGCAACAGACAAGTTGGGCCAAAAGCCGATGCTGCTGCTGCTGGCCAAAGCATTGTCCACTCAGTGGGCAACTCTTTTGCTTTATTATAGCAATGCTTATACAGATTAGAATAAATCAACTTGCTCCCTTTCCTCTCCTTACACCAGTTCAGCGATCAGCAAACGCTACCGGCAACAATCTAGAGCTGCAATTGGAGCTGGCTGCAGCTGCAGCTGCATTACCTTTTCAGCCTTTCCAGAGAGTTGCCATCGGGCTCTCCTATTAAGTGCACACCATCGTCGTCCCGGGAGGAAGTTGGCATAGATAAGCAAAAGGCAAATAGCTTGGTCAACATGGAATCAATAATGCAAATCACAAAGAGCAATAGACCAACAAAGCGAGAGGGAGATTCATTTGAATTCTATGTCTTATGAGCGTAGAAAGTCATAAAGAATGAAGCTCAAATTCATTTTTAAAATATATGATTAGGGTACTTAACATTGATCATGGTTTAGTTAAACAGGAAATTCAAATATTTATAAAGTTTGTGCAAAAGAAGAAACACGAACTTTTCAAATGGATATAAAAGTAATGTTGCCAAAAAAAAAAACCATAAAGAAACTTAGCTTCCCATTTCAAATATATGATGCGAGTACTTTACGTTAATCATGGTTTAGTTGAACAACAAATTCAAGTTGGTAAACAAATTTAAAATGTAAAATTAACTAAATATTTGAAAAGTTTGTTCAAATGAAGAAACACGACCATTAAAAATGAAAATAAGCATCGAAAACCACACAAAAAAACTTAACTTCTCATTTAAAACATATGATAAGAGAGTATTCCACATTAATCAAGGTTTAATTAAACAACAAATTCAATATGCTAAAAAATATATAAAAAATAAAAGTATAAATATATACAAATTTAAAAATATAGCTACAAATAATATAAAATGTAAAATTAACTAAATATAATATTTCTAAACGTTGTTCAAATGAAGAAACACGAACTTTGAAAATTGACATAAATGAAATGTTGCCGTCAAAACTATTTTATAATTTAAAAAATACTTAATTTTATTTCTTTATCTTATGTTAACCAACACTATGAAAAACTAAAGAAAGATCGATTATACTTTAAAATCAGTGTTTGCTTTTCTTCCACGGAAAAGACATTGCATTAATTTTAACACAAATAATTTTAAACGCGTAGGTGGAAAACACTGCTATTTTAAAGTTCACAGCTATATCTCTTCTAAATGATGAAGAATTTAGTTAAAGTTCGTATTTCTAATATATATATATATATAAAACATACAAGCAAATTCATGTTCCCAATAAGAAATACGAACTTTAACTAAATTGTCAATAGTTTGGAAGATATATGATAAAAATCAGTATTTTAATTTCTCAAAATACTTTGACAACTTTCAAGTTTAAAAACATCTTGTAAAATATTTATGGGCTAAGGCTCAAATCAGTTCAAGGTAATACTAAATAAGAATCGCTACTAAATATAGATATAGAAAAAGGAAACTAAACGGTGCCACTTACCCGCAAGTACTCAAAATGCTACAATACATTGCAATGTATAAAATCCTTTTGTTGCAATGACTTAATCCTCAGCCGCCTTCTCCTGGGAGCATCCAATAATAGTCTTGCTATAAGTATTGTATATATGTAGTATATATGTATTTGTTTGTGAGTATATCAAGATCAGTTGTTTCAGACTCAGCTTACAAATTAAACGCATTCAAGTGCAAGATGCTGGAATTTTGATTGGGTCAACAAAGTCGATGCTGAAGCTGAGCGCGGTAGCAAAAATGCCATAACAAAATGTGTCAAGTGCCAGACATAAATGCCTAAGTAACGAAAGGGAGTTGTTCCAATGCATCGTTGTTCTTGTTGTTGTTACTCCTTTTGCTGTTTGTTTCGTTGCGTCTTCGTTGGCTTTTTTCTGTGTGTGTTTGTTCTCCGATCGGTTTTGCGCTCTTTGCTCTTTGGCAGCATGAGACAATAAATTTTCGGTGCGTCACTTTTTGTTGCCCGTTTGTTTTGCTGGCCGGACTTGCGATTTTTTGTTGCTTCCTTTTTTTTGTGCTATGCTTTCCAATTAAAAATGCGCGCGGTTCGCTGCTGACTGCATCTTGTACTTATTTGTAAGTTGCACGCATCGCGCTCGCTGCTTCATTCTAGCTGCCTTCTGTCTTCGAGCACATTAATTTACATAAAAATATCTTAATTGCAATGCTGGTTTGCTTTGTTTTTGCTTATCAACGTCATGTCATGTTGCCGACGCCAGTTACCATCGAGATCTTGCCTTGGACATTGGGCTGACAAATTCGGTGGCGGCACGTCAAGATCACAAAAATCGAGCCACCAAAAAAATGAAACCTTCAGATGCCTTGCACATCCGTTGCAAGGCTGCAAAAGCTGCCAGGCGTACACATGTTGCGCGACACTTGCGGCGCCGCCTCCCCTCCACTCCTCTTCCACTGAGCCTGCCTGCCATGCATAATCGCTGATAAATGCGCCCTTCAGTGCTACAAAAATGATTTGTTGATAATTAATGCAGTGCAGACCAAAAACGAACAGCAGCAACAAAAAGAAAACCAGTTTGCCGCGCGCTCTGCCACAAAAGAACAGCAATTTGTGCTTGCAACTTACATATACTCGATGTTGTTGTTGTTGTTGTTGCCTGGTGCACAATCAAGCCTTAAACGCAATCAACGCACAGTAATTCATGTTTGCAGCTTCAGCGCCTGACAGCGACCCCAAAAAAAGAAGAAGGAACTAGCTTGCAGCTAATTGCCCGTCGGCAGCGGGAGGCGGGGTGCGGGGTGAATTGGCGGGTCAGACGTAACAAGCGCGCAATTAAGGCGATCTTCAACTAGTTATGTTGATGCTATAGTTAATATTTAATCAAAATGCACCAGAACACAAACACGCAAGGCAAAACAGTGTTGGAAAATGGCAGCTTGTAATTGACACGCGCCATTGGTCCTTGCTAGTGATGATCGATATAGCTGCTAATCGATAGCCAAACGATATGCCAAACTTACGATGTTTGCATCACTAGCACTTTTGCCACTTTTGACCAGCAAAAAAAGCTGTTTTTGACGGAATAAATGGAGAAAAAAGCTCAAAAAAATTATTAAAAAATCCAAAAAAAAAAAGCTAAAAACAAATGTATCAAAAAAAAGAGAAAAAAGTCTTCAAAAATAACAATTTATTAAGTTCATTTTTGTTTAAAAGATAAAGATTTGCATTATTTTATCGTTATCTCCTTAGTCTGTCTCATTTGCGTATGTCATATTAGTGCCTATCATCTGCAGATATTTTATAGGCACTTCATAGTCGACGCAGCATTTTCCCATCCGTCACAATCCGATTCTCTTTATTACAATAAAAATTAATAGAGTATATCTTTTGCTTGAAATTAATACTTTAACTTATGCTTAAAATGCATTCCTTAATTTGGATTTAATTAGGTTAACCTGGCAAATAGCCAGAAATCGCGTATGACCAGGGCAAACACAATATTTGGATGGCCACAGTTGCCAACTCAAAAAATCTCCGGTTTTCACCAGAATCTTTAAAGACCAAAATTTGAGAAAACAATCGATACGCCAACACATTTTCTGGATTGTTTATAAGTGACTATCGTAAAGCTGCCACTTTTCCATATTTTGTACTTTTTGTACTTTTGTGTTAACAACACAAAAAAAGTTGGAAAAAGCCAACAGAATTTATAAAAAAGCTAGAATTCCCGCTTTTCACAATTCCCGCAATTCACAAATTTTTCCCGCATTTAGCCTTCAAAAAAAGCCAGATTTGACGGAAAAAAATCCAAATTGGCAGCACTGATCCCACGCACTAATTACGATCAATACTATCGATTAAAGGCGATGTGTGCAAAAAGTTGCGCTTTTCCTGCAGTGTTGTCTAATTACGCTTTCGAGTTTTATTGCACGCAATTGGTAATTTAAGAAATGGCTTCTCATCGTTCAGCTTTTAAGGAATTAAATCAAATGCCGGCTAAACTTAAAGAAGATGTAGAGTGTTGGCATCACTTAATAACAAATGGCAACAAACAGTTGACAAGTTACGCCAAAACCTATAGCTTTATTTTAATGCATCAAAATGAATTGAACTGCGGCGACAGGAAGACAACGCGTCGCACACAAGAGAGTATAGATCACCTATCGGTGCGCCTGAATAAAAACATTTTCGTACTAAAGCATATACTGGAAGCACTGCGTCTAACCCGGGATCGCATCGAGTACATGTGGCAACGTGTGCGCATATGGAACGATGATGCGCACTTGAAAAATCATCGCATTACGCAGAAGCTCAACACAAGCAAACTGCACAACTTGTTGTTGTTTTTGCACAAGCGCTACGAATATGAGTGGGAGGTAAAGGAGATGGTTGTGCGTAAGTAGATTGAGTGTTCACTGGAACCAATTGGAAATTTAATTCACTGTCTCTCTCTCTCTTTCACTCGATTTCACAGTGGGCCTTGATGATGACAACGTCGAGTACGATGTGGAAATATTGTTGGCAGCTTGGAAGACAAATCGTCATGCGGGAGGCTTTGAATTCAATGCAAAGCTCAAGGAATTCTATTCCAGCATTGGTCAGCGTCGCCCCAAATTTTTAAAGTAAAGTAAAACTAAGCTCGTTGAAATTCATTGTTTTCATTTCTTTAATTTTTATTGGAAAAATGTGTTTTTTTTTGTAATGTTTTGGTTTTGTTTTTTTTTTTTTGTATTTTGCCTGCTCGCCAAAAACCGGTTTTAATAATTATAAAGAATTTGCAAAAAAATTATTTGGTTTTCAATTTGTGTTTTGGTTTTCTTTTGCATTTTACACTTTGCACATTTAAAATTTGACTTTGTTTTTGTGTTTTCGCTTGACTTTTTTTTGCTATGCTTCTCATTACAGTTTAAACTCGTCAACGCCATCTATCGTTCGGTAGCAAAACAAAACTTAATTGTAATTTTACTACAACAACATTTTGTGTGTGTGTGTGTTTGAATGTGTGTTTTGTTTTGTTTTGTCCATTATATAATTATTATAATTGTATATAATATGCAATTCTGTAGCTAGATTTTGACATCGTTTTCTTATCTCCTCCTCCTCAAAACTCTCTCTCTCTCGCTTCCACTGCCATCTAATTTATGTATGTATTCATGTATATATGTATTGTATATATATATGGCGTTTTTTTAACATTCGCCCATTTGTTTTATAAACAAATGCATTTTTGGATTTTGTTTTTTTCTTTTTGTCGCTTTCATTAATTTAATTTTTGTTTTTTTTTGTTCTTTGTCGCCGCCTAAGTATAATTAATTTTGTTTTCAATTTGAATTTGGCCTATGTATGTATATGTATGTGTGTGTGTGTGTGGCTCCGAGTGTCTCTCTGTGTGTATGTGTGTTTCGCCGCTTTTTGATTCGCCGCGCGTAAAACTAACCTCGAAACTAACCTTAACAAATTTATTAACTTAGTAATTGCATACTTTTAGGCTAGGGGCTAGGCTAGTAAATGGTTTTCCTCCTCCAAACGCTTAATGCACTTATGTAATGTTTTCTTTAAATCGTTTTTATTCGTTTGTTTTGTTTTTTTTTTGCCGCAAAAATTGTTAATCTCAAGCCTTCGAAATTTTCGCTTAACTACTTTACAATTTTTTATATGTATATTCATTTTTTTTTTTGCTTTCTGTTTTGCGTTTGTTTTGTTTTTGCTTTGCTTGGCAATTCGTCGACGCTTCCACTGGAAATGCCGAACGAATTTTGTTTTTGTTTTTTTTTGTTGACCCTTACTTTTGGAAAAAGTTACACGAGTCGATTAGCATTTTTTTTTGTTGTTTTGCTTTTATTTTTCTTAGAAAATGGTTTCAACTCGTAAATTGAGTTGATTTTAAAAAACTGTTCCCTCCATTTTGGTTTTAATTCATTTTTTGTTTATTTATGAATGCGTTTTGTTGTTGTTCTTGTTGTCATTTGTTGCTGCTCTTTTTATTTATATGTAAGTTTCGCCTGCGCTCGCTCTCTGTATGTGTGTGAATGTATGAGTGTGTTCGTGTTTGTGTGTATGTGAATTACGATTAAAAATTATTGCTATATATTTTTTAAATATTTGCTCTTTGTTGTTGTTGTTGTTGTTCTTGGTTTCCCCCACCCCTTTTTACCCCGCAGATAAAATGAGAGTTGAACTGAAACCTTAGCTAGGAAATTTTTTACTTTTTTTTTTTTTTTGAAAATTTTTCATTTAGAAAATTTTATTTCTGTTTTTCTTTTTGTAGCTACGTCTTTTTTTGGAAAAATTCTAGAAATTATTGTTGAAGCATTTTTTATGTACAGCGTGCATCGTTTTATTTGTATTTCCTTTTTTTTTTTGGTTTTCTTTTTTAATGATGCTTTATAGATATGACTGATCCGCTAACTATGTGAACTGGACCTGAGCGAAGACTTAAAAACAAAGAGAAAAGAAAAACGAAATAATACGAAAATAAATTGCAAATCATTGTTTGTTTATTACACAAAAAAAATAGAATACTAAATGAAAAACCAAACTACTTAAATGTAAATCTGTTCTGTTTAAAAACGTCTTTGTAATAGTACTTTTTGTTGTTGTTTCGCTTTGTTGATAAATTATGCTAATTAAAATACACAGGTAAAAATAATTTCATTGTTTAATTATTTGTTGTTGTTTTCGTTTAGTTGATGCAAAACTTAAGTCTAGCGAAAATCTTGAAACGTGCTATATAAAAAATGAAATTCTCTTCAAGTGTGTGAGTGTATGTGTTTTGTATGTGTGTGTGTGTGTGTGTGTAGAAAGCTTTTCTTTGTAACCACATTATTATGTTAATTTGTACACATATTTCGCTTTTAAGTAATTTATTGTTAAACAATTGGCTATGTGGATGTGTGTGTGTGTGTGTCTGTGTTCGTGTGTGTGTGTGCGAAGTACAAAAGTTGCCTATGTCAACAAATAAACGCAATTTACAATAAACTGTCGCTCAATCTAATTACTGACTTTACTTTTCCCTTATACCATAAAACCCCAGCTCCCGCCCCTTCATGCTCTTCTTCTTCTTCTGATCTGCGCTTAGCGTCCAGATATAATTGTTTATATATCGCTCTTTCTATATATAGTATATATATAATTGTTATATATGCATGTACAGTATACTGTTTCCTTTTGTATATATGTCTGTGTGTGTTCCGCTTTGTCCGTTTGTATGTGTGAGTGTCTTTGTATAAGTGTTTGTGTGTGTGTGTGAGTTGTCGCTTTAACATTAATTTGTTGTTGCATTTTTATAATAATTTAAACTAATGCTCGCTTTGCACAAAAAATTTACACAATTTATTAATTTAATTTACGATTTAATTAGGTTTTTGTTTTTTTTTTTGTTTTTGTAAGCTACGTTTTCCTTTTTTTGTATAATTATACGTTGTGTTTGTTTATTTAGTTTTAATTTATGTTAATATGCTTATTATTTTTTCATATATAATTATTATTGTTGTTGTTGTTGTTGGTTTGTTGTTGTTGTTCTTAATGCTTACGGCAAATTGGTTGTAAATATGTACAAACTTTTCTTTACTTACTCGCTAAATATGTTTAATTTGCTTCCTCTCTTTCTCATTGCTGCTTAACTAATTTTGTTTTGTTTTTGTTTTCTTTGCTTAATTAATTGTATATATGAACCTAAGTATATAATATATATAAATACGCCCCTATGTGTGGTTGTTTTGTTTTGTTTTTCTTGATGTGGATTTTTTTTTCCATTTCTCTTTTGTTGTTGTTGTATATGTATAAATATTAAACACTAAAACGAACGCCAGCCTAAAAAAAACAATTCTCGCACTATACAATTCTCAATATATATATTAATAAATAGTAATGCTGTTGCTACACAAGACTTAACGGGTAAGTCGCTTAATCATCGGTTCATCAAATCAATCGATAACTATCTATCGATCGATCGATCTATCGTTCCATCTATCGCACACACCCTGTGCTGTTGTTGCTGTTGTTGTAAGGCTGTAAGGCTGCTGCTGTTTTTAATTACAAGGCTCTCGTGTTGTTGTTGTTGTTTTTAATACGCGCTAAAACTGTAACTCTGTATGGTTGTTGTTGTTCTTCTCTTTGTTGTGTGCGTTGTTGCTGTTCAAAAATGGTTTCGCAGCAGCGACTTTTACTGTTACCGCGCGCTTTTACTTTTCTTCTTGGACTGTTAACTTCATTTTTTCATTTGTTTTTGCCATTGCTGGTTTTGGTTGCTTGGTGTTGTTTCTTTTTGGTTTCATTTGGATTTCATTCATATTCTATGTTTGTATTTTAATTATAGCACTTGTGGATTTCTGCTATTTGTTTTTGTTTTTCTTTTTGTTTTCTTTTTGGAAGTACAGCAAACGGAAGCATGCGACTGTTACTGTTAATATTACGACTGCAGTTTACATTTACTGCCACTGTTATTGCTACTGTTACTGTTACTGCTCTGTTATGTGTGCTGTTCTGTTGATGCTGCCTACGCAATGGCCGCTGTTAGATAGTAAAGATCCATCAGCGTCTGCACATTGATGGGCAGACAGGAGAGACGATCGTGTGTATTCGAATCGAGTGCCAGCCATGAGAGTGCATTGTAGCCCTCGAGCACGAAGCGAAGGACGTCGGCGGTGAGCGTTGAGTCCAGCGGATGATCGTTGGCCGATTGATGGGCATTGGTCGAGTTGAGTATATCGTCGGCAATCTGTATGTTGGGCACATGCAAATGCAGCGCCGTCTTTAGGAAGACTGGACACACATCCTCGAGATGCGGGCATGCCGACCAGAACCAGGCGGGCATTCGACCTGTTGGCGCTGTGGACACCATATAACCCACCGATATCGGTTGCTGATTCAGCGATCCCACCTAAAAGAACATGCAATGATTAGTAAAGTGAAAGCTATGAACAGTAAAGTTACTTCCTACCTCCTCGACTTCTTGGGGAGGCGTGCACTTGAAGTTGTTGCCGCCGGGACTTTGCCAGCTGCGATTGTCCTCCATGCGACCTGGACTGCCGTGATTCGAAACGCGATCCATGTGAGCTACGAGAAGAGAGAGAGTCAGTATTGTTGGTTACGGAAGTTTTTTGATGTTTACAAAGCGACAATACTCACAGTCCCAGAAGAGATCTCCGATGTCGGCATCGCTAAAGTCCTCGTTGCCCTCTTCGCCCTCGCCGAAGATGAAATCATCTTCCACCGGCGGTTCGTTTTGGAATTGGCGTGTAAAGGACTACAATATCAAAAAAGAAAATATTGAAATTAGTAAATTATTAAATTCAAGCAGAAAAGAAGAAATTACCCATAAAGTCACTAATGTTTTAGGAGCTCTGTTTTCTCATTTTTAGGTCAATAATAACAAACAACTAAATCTAGGATGTTTTATCTATTTAATTACTAACCGAACATCTCATTTGATTTTTTTTCTTTCAAGGACTTTAGCAATCTGTATTATCCAATATTCAGCTCATTACTAGTACAAATTTTGTTTTGAAAATACTACAGCCTTCAAGCTCTTACCATAGGGGATTTGCATTGATAGTTCAATCAGTTTCTATTGCTTTACTTTGAAAACCCTAGTCTTATTGCACGATTATATTGAGGAAGTTGTGTGAGGTAAAAATGTCAGCCTCCTAGCTCTTACCGCTTGGGTTTGCATTGATACCTTAATAAATTTGGATTGAATTTCGGACAACCTAGTTTTATTGCACAATCAAATTGTATATTGTATTAAAAACCTTTAAGGTACAAATTTTAGTCTCCTACCACTTACCGCTTGGGTTGAGCGTTAATAGTTCAGTCAGTCTGTTCCTCAGTCAGTCAGGATAAACAGTTGAGTGCTTATATATTAATGCCTAAATTAATTTTTCAGCCTTCTGGGTCTTACCATTTAAACTCTACTGTATAAATCCGTCAGTCTGTTGGTCAGTCAGTCAGGATAAGAAGTTGAATTTATATAGATTGAAACCTAAATTAATTTTTCAGCCTCCTGAGTCTTACCACTTCAGCTCTGCTGTGTAAATCATTCATGCAGTTAGTCGGTCACTCAGTTTAAACCACTTTATGAACTTAAATCTAAGCCTAAATTAGATTCCCAATAACTAACTTCCTTGTGCCTTTTGTCATACTTAAAAATAAAGAATAAACTTTCAACTCACCGCACAAACAGCACTCGTGGGGAAGACCAAGATGTGAGTACAGGTCACGTCCTGTGGCGTGGAGAGCGGATTCTGCATTGAGATCTGTGAGAAGCGTTCGTCGGGCGTAAACTGATCGGGCATCACACGCAACTTGGCGTCCGGTTCGAGTGTGACAAGACACGCGCTGAGAATGGTCGGTGGATACATGAGCGTACACTGTTTGCACATGTCCTTGAACTGCTTCGAAGCCTTCTGCAGCTGTTGCTTGCTCAGCAAATAGCTCCAAGACTTCAGTTCGCTGTGCCCAATGCGACCGATGCGTCCGATGACCAGACGCCACATTTGCGACGTCTGCGATATAAGACCCATGACAAAGTCCATCAGCTTACGCAATGCCACATAACGAGCCGGAGCTTTGCGTCGTCGCGCACGATTCGGCACATCGATGTTGATGCAGACCTTCTCGAGGAGTTCGCCCCGTTCATCGGTAGCGGTGGCCAGCAACCAAGCCTGATCCTCGCTCAGACAGTAATTGCAATACATCACCGAATAGCGAGTCTCATTCTGACCGTGCATGCTTCCCGCTGCCCTGGAGAAGTCCGTCTTGTCGTTCCGCTCATGCATCGGCGCCAACACAAAGGGCGCTGTGTACATTTTGTACGCCCTCCGGTTGGGTTCATCCTTGGTCTTGAGGAACGCCTCCATGTTGGCGGCGGTGCCAAAGCCCGTCAGACTCTTCACCGGCTGCGCATGCACCAAATGCCGACGACACTGCGAGAATATGTTGAGTGCCAGGCACTTGATCTCATCGGAGAAGCGACGTCGGTTGCCCGCCGGACCGAGCTCCATGATCGATTCCAGCGAGATGATCTGTATGTTCATCTGGGCGCGCACCGAGTCGGGCACCGCTTTCAACAGTTCCGCATAGCAACGCAACAGCGCAATCAAGGCCAAACGCTCCAGCTCAACGCTGTCCGAGGCAAAGGTAAAGGGATTGACCACGTACAACACAATCGCGGAGGGATTTATATCCTCGAGGGTTTCGCCCATGCCCAGCGGATCGCCGAGCACGAGAGCTGGCTTGGCATCGGCGCCAGCGCCGCCTGCTCCAGCTCCCGCCACACCCGGCTTCACATCCTGCTTGCTATCCTGCTGCTGCTGTTGTTGCTGCTGTTGATCCTGTTGCCCCGTCGTCGTCGTCTGCTCTGTGCCAGGCTCGAGCTTGATAAGCGTAGTGCCATCGCTAGCATGATCCGTGCCAGGCGCTGAGGCGCCCGTCTGTGACTGCGTTGCATTCCCCGACTGTCCCTTGCTGCCCTGGTGACTGCCACTGGCATCGGGTGGATTGAGCAACGTCTTATCGTTGGGCACCCGACTCAAATACGGCGCCAGCTGATAGAGAAAGGCCATGGCATAGCGTCGGATTTGATCTGCAAGCGGCGCATGCTCCAGCGTGCGAAGCCAGTCATCCAGCGGTGTCTCACGTTCCCCAGGAGCTCCGTTGTTGTTGTTATTGTTGTTGGGTGCTCCGACTTGGAGCACACCATCCCAGCCGCGTATGGGCGTGTGCCGCCCTAGTTTGCACATCTCGTAGGTGCTGCTCAGCTCACGGAAATAAGTCCGAGTGTGCGCCGCAACATGCTCATTATCCGGACACACCACGACATAGACGACGTCCCGAGCATAGGAGTAAGGCTCCAGCAGAAACTTGTCCCAATAGTGTATGGAATGCGGTGCCACCGAGATCCAATCCTTCTCGTAACCCACCACGACCGAAGGGATCGGCTGAGGTTCACATTGACCCGACGCACGTCCGGCGAGACGATGAAACTGCCGCCAGGTGAGCGGTCCACTCACCGTGTTGTAGGAGCTGGCATCCTTAGAGCCGGCGGAGCCGCCGCGCGACTTACAGTGGAAGGCACTCTGCAGCATCGGCTGAATGGCGTTCATGGTGCGGACGATTTCCTTGTTGCTACGTGTGAAACCCACCGGGAGATACGGCCACTTGTGCACCGTCAGACGACCGCTGCCCAAAGCGTGGAGTTTCTGCCTCAACGCGGGCGCCGCTTGGAAGGCGCTCAACTGTTGTCCCGGCTGTGAGGGTTGATGCGGATGCGATTGCTGCTGATGATGCTGCGAGTGCTGCGAATTGTGCTGCTGTTGATTGTGCCCGAACTCGAGCATATTCATGTCCAGGCGTTGCTCCTCGAAAGCCAGTCGCGCCTGCTCCAGCGCCAGACTTATGACATCGTGGGCATCGGTGAACTCGAGCACATTCGCAATGGACTCCATCGATGCGGTCGGTGCACCGCTGTTGCCGAAGAGCCGCCGCTGTCGGGACATGCGACGTCGATGCGATTGCAACGCCCGATGCACCGAACTGCTCGACGTCTGTATGATGGAGCACTGATCCAGCAGCAGATCGAAGATGGCATGCGCCAGTTGCTCAGCGACCGCTAAACTAGCTCCCGCTCCTCCCGATGTCACCTTCTCCAGTTCCCTGCCCGTGGACAATTCCGAAGCTCCAGGTTTCACGCTCTTCCGGCACAAACTCTGTATGAGACTGAGCAGCGTGGGTTGTTTATTACGTCCCGGATCCTCGACAAAGCCCGTGATCTCCAGCTCATCCTCGTAGAACAAACCAGCACGATGAGAGAGTCGACGATTGACCACCGCACTAAAGCCGCAGGTGCACTCGACGGGATCGTCGTCCACGTAGCCGGTGATGTGCGGGTTGCTGCTGGGCGGTGTACACGAACTGGAACCACTCGAACCCCCGTTGGGTGCGGGCAATGCCGGCGAGTCCAGCCCGCCGCCAAAGGAGCTCAGCATACGCATGCCATAGGAGGAGGAGGCGGATGAGGAGTTGTTTGGCGCTGCCAATGCTGCGCCACTCGGTCCATTGAGCAGTCGCTGTTGCGTGGGAAACGGATTGAAACTGCTCCCTGGGAGCGGTACATAAACCCCTGAGTCCGCGCCGCGAATGTTGCCAATCTTCTGGGCATCGGCGTTGCACACACAAACACTGCTGCTGTCAAAGTTGTGATCCCGAAATACATTCAACGCGGTGTCGTACAGCAAAATGTTCACCAGCACCGAATTCACCTCGGGCAGCTCCTGCAGCAAACCCATTGCAGCTGCCACAGCCGAGGCAACCGCACCTCCCGCATTGTTAGCACCTCCACTTCCTGCGCCGTATTGCATCATGGCGAGCTTATCGCCGCCAGGCATTTGGTGTCCGAATTGTGCGTGCGGCGTGTGCGCATCCTGCGAGTTGTACGGCTTGTTGAGGTACGTGGAGGATGTTGAGGTCGCCGGACTCGCTGCTGCAAGCTCGTAGGGATACGGCGGTGGCGGATGTGTGGGTGTCTGACGCATATTCCCAGCATTGTGATGCATGGGACTGCTGCGTGGGAAGGGCACTAACCCGGCAGCTGCCGGTGAGGGAGGCATGGGTGACATCCCAGCGCGTTGCATCATCTGTTGCATGGAGCTGCCGGGCGGCGCTTGCGGACAGTTGAGCTGATTCAACAGCAGCTGGCTGCCACCGCTGCTCAACGGTTGGGGGACTGTGGAGACTGGCGACGGCATCGCCGTGTTCATCATGGGAGTCCGAGGTCCAGCGGCCAACAAATCATGCAGCTGCTGATGCTTCTGATGCGAATGTTGCTGCTGCTGTTGTTGTTGCTGCTGTTGTTGCTGCTGCTGCTGTTGTTGCTGGTGTTGCTGATGCTGTTGTATGCGCTGCTGCAGCTGTTGATGCTTCTGATGTTGTTGCTGTTGTTGTTGAGCTGCCGCCGCCTTGGCCAAAGTGGCTGCGCGTGACTTTTGACTGTGACTCCAGGTGGGATTGTAGTAACAATTGGCGGGCATGGCGAGTGCGGGGAGCGTTTGACTGGGCAGATTCGTGAGCGGCGCATAGCGTGAGCTGCCCACGAACTTCTCCTGCTGCGGCGGTCGGTACACGTAGTTCCAGTCGTGGATGGGCTCCTCCACGGGACTTCCCAGCTCCACGTTGTACTCCTGCTTCGTCAGCTTGAGCACAACACCGAGAGCAAGTGCAGCGCCTCCTCCATTATTGCTAGCATTGTTATTATTGTTGTTATTGCTATTACTATTGTTGTTATTGTTGTTGTTGTTGTTGTTGTTGTTATTGTTGGAGACGCCGCCAACGCTGCTCGTGTCCACGCTGAGATCCGTCATGACAACGTCCGTTTGGCAGGGACTGGAATTGGGATGTTGTTGCTCATGGGACGGCGGCGTTGGAAACATTTTGGTCAAATCCTCCGCTTGTATGCTGCCCGCCCCCGAACTGGCAACCACAGCGGCGACCACAGCACTTGCCACCGCAGTGCTACGCTTGAGTTCATCAATCGTATTTGTCACCGCACTGCAACCGCCATTCGAGGGATTATTGGAGTCGGGTGGCGTATGAATCTGCACGCTGCTGCACTCATCATTGGAGCTCGTGTCGAAGATCTGCTCCAGATCGTCGAGCGTGGGATTAAGTCCTTCGGCGGTGAAGAGATTGCCGCCGCTGCCAGCGAGATTCGTTGACTTGGACTCCTTGCAGGGCGAATGCAAACCGGGCTCCGTCTTAATGTCCAGACCCGGAAAGAAGCTGCTGGCCGTAGCTGCGCTCCCGCTGTTGCCACCGCCAGCTGCCGCATTGAGCGCACTGTCCGCCTCATCGTTGCTTCCGCTATTGAGTCCCGTTCCCGTTCCTCCACCGGCGGCTGTTGCTCCAAAGGAACTGGCTATGCCCACCAGACCGCCACCAGCTGCAGCTCCGGTTGTATCGGAGACTGCTGCCAGTTGCGACGGTTGCGTGGCATTGCCATCGATGGAGAGCAGCGAACCGTAGACGGATCCGGGTGACGGCATCAGCGGCTTGAAGTGCGTGTGTCCCTCGTAAAGGTTTTTGGCGTATCGTGGTCGCTTTTGCTTGGCGGATTCATTGAGATTGGGTCGCATCACCGGCAAATTGTCCCTGTGAAGAAAGAGTAGTTAAACATTTGCCACTCGAGAGGATTACTAAAGCAGCTAGCTTACCAAGCCTCCTGTAGGCTAAAGTCATATATGATTTCCTTGAGCCACTCCTCGCTAAAGCTATCCACATCCTTGAGCTTCAGCTGCGGCGTCTTGTACAAATTAAGCAGATTGCTCACCGCCTCCATCGTGCTTGTGGCCACCGTCTGCTGTTGCGATCGCTGCACCACTGTGCCTGGCTCCTGTTTGATTTGCGTTAAGGTTGGTGCTGTTGATGGTTGCATCTCCAGCTTCTTTACGCTAATTGTGCCACACTGCACACCAGCTGCACCACCTGCTGCCGCTCCAGCACCTGCCGTTGCTCCTCCTGCTCCTGCGCCAACTGTTGCTGGCGTTGTGCCGGAGGATGTTGCATTGCCGGATGTGGGCGTCGCTGGTTGCTGCTCGCCGGATGCTGCATTGGCGCCACCCGCGTTCGAGCCGTGCTCTGTGTAGGCGGGCGGCTCCCCGCTGGGCGTCTGATGCACATAGGGGGAGGCGGTTATACTCTTGTTATCGTGCTGATCCGTGGGCGTGGGCGCTGGCGTATTTTTGTCCAGCAGATGATCGATGGGCGTGGGCGGCTGCTGCAGATTCGAAACGGATGTGGGCGCATGCGGACTCATGTTAAGCAGCTGCAAAGCAATAAGGATAACAATTAGATTCAAATATTCCAGTTGATAGGTGGAGGGGAGGGCAGTACTCACTTGCTCAGCGGGCGGCACTGAGGTCGGCTGCGATTGTGCCGAGTTGGGATGCGGATGTGGAGATGGCGCTGGCGTCGCTGGTGATCCAACCGATGAGGAGGTCACCGCTGGCGGCATCGATGATGTATCGCCGCCCAGCGAGTTGCGTGATGAATATATCGACGCACCGCCACAGGGTGGTGTCGTTGCACTCGATGCGGCCAAATGTCTGCAGAAGAAAGTTTGCAATAATTGTTATTAGTAATTTATTATGGGCATTATGCAAACAAATGAAAATAGCATACGCTACATGCTTGCGGGTTATATACAAAAAATATATATTAGAAAATTAAAATATTTATAACCAACCAACTACTGTATAACGCATACATAGAGTAATTAATCGATTAATCAAAACGGCTTATCGATAAGCACTGCTAATATGCTAAGCAACAAAATCAAAACCACATCCAAGAGAGAGCGCGCGAGTGAACGAGATAGATAGTGTGTGGGAGGAAAAGGAGAGCCAAGGGAGTAGAATAAAAATATCATAATCAACTTCGCAGTTGCCAAAAAAAAAAAAAAAAATTACAAACAACATTAATATATGCATGTCATGTAATGGTTATTTACAGCATATACTTAAGTATGTGTATGCGGTAGTATGTGTGTGAGATGTGTGTGGGGCAGCACCGCAGGATCAATATCGATAGCAATGTACCAACTACTATATACCAAAAGTACCGATAACGAGTCGTTGTTTATGACAATCGTAACGACCGCTTTTGATTGGTGCAAAAGCGGAGTTATGTGGAAGGCTGTTGGCTGAAGCCATTCATTTACAATGTATGAAATTAATAATTGTTATTTATTATTGCCAGTTACCGCAAGTTAATAATTAAACAAAAAAAAAAAATACAATAAACATATTGTTAATAACTTTATGGCAGAGCTGCACATGTATTCTATGTATGTGTGGGTGGCCATTTCACAGTATGTATTTATGTATTTGTGTATTTATATGTGAGTTAAAAATTAGCAGCAAAGAAAACTTGTCAACCAAAAACAACGAAATTAAAAACTTAAGTAGAACATGTTGTTGTGTTGTCGTTTGTAGTAACAGAATATAAACAACTTAAAGGGAGTGTGTGTGAGTTTATGAGCAAGAAATTCAAAGAGAGCGTATTAGAACTAAAAAAAAAACAAAAAACAACCAAAAGAAAACGAAATGAAAAAAAAAATGAAAACAAGTTGGCAGCGCTGCTAAATTGCCTGCACACACACACACACACACTTGGCTTGAACAGCGACACAAACCTTTGTTTTGGTATATTGGTGTCTGTTGTTGTTGTAGTAGTGTTGTTGTTGTAAAGTTTGAGCGCTGTCTGAGAATTGAGTAGAAAGCGCTTGTGAAACGGTACAATTTTACGCTTGAGACTTGTGCCACCAGCAGCAGTAGTAGTTGTTGTTGTGAAGAATGAGGAGGAGGAGGAGTAGTAGGAAGTTGTTGAGGAGGAGCAGCCAAGACTGGAACTCGAACTGGAATGATGCGACGACGTTGACGACGCCCCCACCACAGACGCTGCTGCAGGTCGCTGGTGATGATGTTGTTGCTGTTGTAGTAGTTGTTGTTGTTGCTGCTGATAGAGCTGGAACGACGTTTTGCCACTGTTGTTGGCAGCACTGATGGCAGCACGCAGTGCAGGCGAATTGCCGCCGCTGCTACTGCTCTGCTGTTGCTGCTGACGCTGCTTGCTGCCGGCGCTGCTGCTGCCGCCGCCGCTGCATTGTGCGCTGAAATTTGGTGGGTTTTTTTTTTTGTGTTAAATTTTCAACTCAACTTTCAACACACATTTGATTCGCAGTCGCGCGCGCGTTTGCTGTGGTGAGTTTCGATTTGTCTTAACGGCTGTAAGCGTTTGATTAGAATGGCAACACATGCAACGCACACACACACAATTACACACAGACGCACGCACAATTAACTTATGATTAAAAATACATAAAAAAAAAACAAAAAAAATTATTTAATAATATTGCAATATTAGGGAATATACTGAATTCTGGTATTCTAGGCATGCCATCAAAGCGTTATACAAATCTCTCGATTACAATTCATATATATTCATAATATATCGATATCGATAAAAATTCAACACAAATCGCGCTACGAAAAAAAAAACAAATCACACATACTCCAAAAAAGAGAGACAGACAGACAGAGATAGATAGAGTAAAAGAGGAGTAGCAGGATCGTAACACACACAGTCACACATAAACACACACACTTGAAGTGCATGGTATAGGTGTTTGCTGGGTGGTTGGGTGCAGAGAAAAGTTAAAAAAAAAAAATCAAAGAGGAACAGGAATAGAAAAGAGAGACAGCGGGCGTTCGGTTTGCAAAGAGAAACTGCAGCGAGAAAAACTTACTTGGTGCATATGCAAGGAGCTTTCTGCATGGGATCCACAAAGTTCCACAGCTTTTGCCGCTGCTGTTGTTGTTGCTGCTGCTGCTGCTGTTGAATTTGCTGCTGGACATGCTGCTTGGAATCCGTTTGCTTCACATCCTCTTCCTCTGCCGGAATCGCTGCCGACGCTGACGTCGCTGACGCCGCGGCATCCACATGCAGTGTATTCATGATGCAATCCTGCCAAGCACGCTCAGGCATTTCAATGGCCGCCGTTGCTGGTATGTGAGTATTGTTGGTATTGAAGGTAAATCCCGATGTCGGACGCTGATCGTAGTACGGCTGAAACGTTAAACGTTCCAACGCACTCATCGCCTGCGTCGTCGTTGTTCCTATTGTTGTTGTTGCCTTCTTGTTGTTGTTACAGTTTCCATTCGTATTGCCGCCAGATGGCGCCACAATCGCCGCCTCTTTAATGGCCGCCGTTGGCATCGCTGCTGGCGTTGTTGCTGGCGCCATTGCGGCTGCTGCGGGCGAGGAGAGCGACGCAAGCACAGCTGGTTCGGCTGCCCCGCTGCCGCCATTCGCCTTGTACATCTCGGTAAACTCCATATGCTCCATGTCGTCCAGATCTGTGACTAGTACATAGTTCGTGGGGTGATACATCTTATGACCACCTGAAAGTAGCGGGAGATATTCGATTGGGATTAGCAAGTGGATTGAATGTGGATCGTATGTGTTTACTATGTATATTTAATGGAGGATCAAAGTGGATTGCATTTCAATGAGCATACTTATATTGTAGAAGATCGATTGGGATTAGCAAGTGGATTGCATGTGGATCGTATGTGATTGGGATGCGTATTTTATAAGGGTATCGAATGAGCTTACTTCATTTATTGACAGAGTTAACAAATATTTCAGTGTATTCCATGTGGATGGTATATGTTTGGGATGTGTATTTTGTGAAGGATCGAAATTCAATTCAAAAGAAGTTAACAAATATTTGAGGATCGCATAAGAAATTCATAAAGATTGGGATTAGCAAGTAAATTGCATGTGGATCGTATGTTCTTGGTATGTGTATTTTGTGGAGTACCATAGTGGATTGAATTTCAATGAGCTTAATTATAATGAGCTTTATTATAATTGTAGAGAATCATATTTTAAAAAATAGATCACACATTTGAAGATCGCATGAGTAATTTGTAAGGGCTCCTATTCTGAGCTTATAGTATAATGCGAATCGTAGGAATTCTATTCAAACCTTATGCTGGATGGTAGGAATTGTGAAAATCTCAGATTTAGATTAAAAATTTAAAGCATGTATACAGATGTGTGAAAAATAAATTTTTTTCAATAACAGCTGTCTAAATTGTAAAGCTTCCAGCTAACTTTACAAAAGTTAACGATAATTGCGATAGTGAAAATGGACTTTAAGACAGCTGTTCTTTAAAACAAAATAAAGATCAGTCAATGTAAAAAGCGAATACATTAAAAACATTCTTTTAAAGGTAAATTTTAGAAATTGTTTTTTATTTTTAAATATATATGATTTTAATATTCGACACAATCTCGCAAAGAATTGAAATTAAAGTTAAATTGTTGTGTATTATCGAAGAAAGGAATTTAGTTTATCTGGGAATAGATTTCAAATGGATCGTATGGGGAATTCAAGGGATAAATGTGTGATCTTTTAAGGGGTTTACCATGCTACTTCTTTTACTCACCCGACACCACCTCGACCACTGGCGGCACATCCGTGTTGTCCTTATTGCACAGCGGAAAAAACGATGCCCAATCCTCGAGAATCTTTTCGGCCATGGGATCGCTGGCCTTGTAACTGTTCCCAGTGAGTATTGCCGCAATGCCAAACGGTGCCAACATCACCTTCCTCGCCTGTGCCGGCGTCGTCGATGTCGTCGCTGGCTTCTCGGCTCCAGCCTCGATCAGCGGCGAAGCGGCAGGCAACGGTGTTGTGGCAGCAGCTGCGCCACCATTTGCCGCATCCTTGGAAGCCGAAGCATTGCCTTGGCCACTCGCCGCAGCGAAGGCTGCCGACGCCTCGGCCAGATGCTCCTTGGTCAAGGGACGCACGGCAGGATGTTCCCGCAAATCGATGGAGGCACAAACCGTGTCGCCATGCACAAAGAACGTAAACGAAAAGGACAAGTGTTGCGAACTAGAAGAAAGATGTAAGAGATATGTCAGCTAATCCTGTCAAGAATCAATTGGGGATTTGTGCCAGAAAGAACGATGCGATCGCATAGACTTCAATGCGAACGCACAGAGTTCCTGATTCATTTGATCTGGGATGATTACCGCGACAACCAGCGGAGTTACTTTCAACATCTGGTCATCGTCGTGTTGGCAAATGTCATCCAAAATGTGGATTCCATTTGGGATCGTAACTTACCTGCGTCCAAAGAGACGATCGCTTGAGGTGCAAGGCTGAACAAACCATTTGCCAAAGCGCACAATGTCCTTGGTGAGTACAAATCTGCGAGTAGGAAGAAATTAATGATTAATCCAAGTCTTTCTAAAGCATATCCAATAAACTCACCTCTCCATGAGATTGTGCAGCGCCTTGAAGAGCAGAGAGCGGCACTCGTAGGTCAGTTCACCCTTCCACGTGCCATTCCAAAGCGCTTGATTTGCTGCAATACAAAAAACAAAAGAAACCAGTTGGTTAACGGTGAGCTTTGAAAGCATATTAAAGCTTATAGTATAGAATAACTACTAACAGCTCTTATTAATTCAAGAAATTTATAGAATTTCTGGTTGCTAGTTAGTCAACGATGAGTTTCGAAAGCTTATTTGTATGGAAAAATTAAAAGCTCGTATTATTTAAAGGAATTTATAGAATTTATGGTTGCTATTTTAATTATTATTCTCCATATTATATACAAAAGGTAATTTTAAACTTATTAAGCAATTTTATTGATGTTATTATTATTAATTTACTAAAATAACGAATACAATTGCTTATTGCAATGAGATGAAAGACTCAGGGTTTCAGGCTTATTATTAATTTTAACTATATAAAGTTGTAAACTAATTTAAGCAACTCTTGAAACAAAACAATTTTATTTATTCAATCCCGTAATCCTTTAATGATGATTCTTTAATTTAAAATATATTAACAAATAATAAATTATTCATCATCAAAGTTTCTCTAGCAATAATATCATATAATTCCATTCTAGTAAGATCGTCAAATTATATTTTTTATACATAGAACAACTTTTCAATAAAAGTTTGGCTTAAAATATCGAATCACTTAACAACTTTTTGTAACAATTATAATTAAATGAATAAGATTAAAAAAAAAAGAGTATAGTATTGTTAGTGTCGATCACACTTTGTATAGCATCGATCCACAACAAGTTAATTTACACTTCTAATTGAGTTCCACACCCGCCCCCTACTCAATGGAATTTGTATTTAACTGGCGTGTGGAACGCATTTGAAAGGCGGAAAATAACCGCATAAAATAAGAGAAAAAGGCACGCGCGCGCTCTTCTTCATCTAGGCACGCACAAACACACACACACACACACATGCATACTTGGTGACAGCAAACAAGAGGAACAACGACAACAACAATCATAATAATAAGTGCAAAGGCAAACAACGCAAATCATTTTAGTGAGCAGCAAATTTGAAAGTGACGCGCGCGCGCTTATGAGAGCATTATTGAAAAGGCGAAATGATTTTGTTATTGTTTTGCGACGCGCGCATCCCAATGACAAATTTAACTCTGGTCGAACAGAGATGGATTAATAACAATGTTAGAGTGCGAGAGAGAGAGAGAGAAGGCGACAGTGTCTATGTAAATGCAAGTAAAAACAACAATGCGAGTGAAGCAGAGGAAGACAAAACGGTGCCCCTATAGGCAGAGAAGAAGAAGCAGAGGCAGAGGCAGAGGCAAATCAAAAGCGGAAGCGCAAACAAAATGCCACTTAAAACAAAAAGAGGCAACGACTACGACAAGTCGACGACTATTTACGTTGCGCCAGAGCGAGATAGAAAGAGGCGGCAGGAATAGTCGAGAAATTTTTTTTGGAAAATTCCAAGCATCTCACAAACACACACACATACAGACGTACACACGTACGTGAGACACCTACACAAGGCTGTAACTGCCGGTTTTCACCCTCAGCGCATTCAAAAACACACATACAAACAAACAAACAAGACAAAAAATTCAAGAAATAATAAGAGGCCAAAACACACAGAGGCGCAACATCCAAGCAATGTTGCAAAGATAATTACGTAAAGGTAAACAACATTATAAATAACAAAACACAAATGCAAAGAGAACAAGAGCGCGCGCCCCATTCACGCTCAAAAAAACAACAAAGCAGCAAAAAAAAAAAAAAAAAAAAAGAAACAAAGAGCGCACGCCGGCGAATGAGTGAGTAATAATGAGTGAATGAGCGAACTGAGTGTGAGTCCGAGTGACACGAGTGTGTGAGAGTGAGTGAGTGAGCGAGCAGCAAAGCAGCGAGTAACGACGTCACAATGCAGCAGCAGCGAACGACGCGACAGCGGCAAGAGCGTCGTCGTAGGCTGGGCTTTGGAAATGTATGCTTGTTGTTGTTGGTTTTCTTGTAGCTATGTAGTTGTAGTTGTAGTAGCTATAGTTGTTGTTGTTGTTGTTGTTACAAGCCTGCTTGTGGATTTCATTGTGTGTACCTTCTTTCAATGAGATCAGCGTAAAATTTTTAACCAGAGGGCAATGTACGATTATGTACGTGTGTGCGTTTGCGTACGTTTTTCTGAATGTGTGTGTGTGTGTTTGTGGGCTTATTTTTTCGCTAGTGTGACCAGCCAGGGGTCATATGCGAAGCCCGCAAAAGTTCAAAAGCTCGCACACACAAATACACACACACACACTCACTGTTCGAGACGAAACGTGCAACAGAATAATGTAAAAGTATAAAAGGGTAGCAACAGCTACATGGCTGGCTGCAGCCTCTCAAAGAAACAAAAAAAAGGCAAACCTACAAATTCTGCAAATATAAAATTGGCATTGCCGACAACGGCAACGACAGCGGCGACGTGATGCGGCTGCTGCTGCTGTTCATCGTCGTTACGCCGACTTGCGACTTCGTCGTCTGCAAGCCGACCAGGCAACCATCCGACCACCGCTGCTCAATGCAAATTCCAAATACAAGTACATATCTACACATACTTACATACAGGCATACGCATATTTATTATATACACGCATATGTGTGTGTGTGTTATTTTTTTTTGTAGCACGTGTGGTTTGTGCACATGTTGCTGCTGATTGAGAGACTCACGCAGAGCGACAGCTTCAAAGAGAGCGCGCGCCCACCCGCAAGAGAGAGAGAGTGCGAGAGTGGGTGAGTGAGAGGAGTGCACAGACAAACGCAACACTCACTGTTGCTGAGAGCGCAAGTGAGTGAGTGATGAGCGAATGAGTGTTGTTTGGCCAAAAAGTGCCGCTAGTTTTTCTAAAGCATGCACTCGCTCAACTGCTGCTGCTCTCCCACACACACGCACACCTTTTGCGCTCTCTTGATGTTGTTTGTGCGCTTGATGAAACGCTATTTTAGGTTAAAAATTTGCTGCCACAGCAAAATGTAAATGACGTGCGAAATGTATGAGTGTGTGTTTGTATGCTTATGCGTGTGTGTTGTGTTGTATTTTGAGTCTAAATAATTACAGAATTACAGCAATGAAATTCGTTGCAATGAATTGCGTGCAACAAGCGGTAGATGGCATGCAAAATCCACACATACAAATGCACATATATTGCATATGTGTGTATTTAATCAAGGTCAATAATCTGCTGCGATTGTGAGCGCACATTGAAAATTGGTTAATAAGCAAACCGCAGCAGCAACACACAAAAAACAGGTAAAGCGTCGTCGCAGTCGGCAAACGGAGCAAAAACGAATGCAAAATTTTGCCGTGCAGCAACAACAAAGCGCATTGTAATTAAGCTTTAAAACCAGTTTCGAAAAAAAAAAACAGCGCACAAATCTAAAGAGAGAACGAAACAGCGCACAATCACACACATACTCTCTAGCTAGAGAGCAGAGCGCAAGTAACTCTCTCACACACACCCACACACACATTGTACATGCAAAAGTTGAGCTCATAATTATTAGCCCCAATTGTGAGAGAGGGAGAGAGGCGCACACAAACACACATACACAATGTCAAAGCAGCAACAAAGTGACAGCTGTTTAAGGTAAACTGTATCAAGTTTGTGTGTGTGTGTGTGTGTGAGGAGAAGAACAACAACAACAGCCATTGGCAATGACAACAAGTAGCGGGGGCAACAAGCGAATAATCGCATAGTGTTGCTGTTTATGTCGTTTCTCGCCATCGTTCGAGTTGTTGCTATCGATATCGATATCAATACAATTTTGCAAAATCGAGTGAATATGACTTTGTTTCATTCTTTTGCAATTGATAATAACAAAATAACGGGCGCCATTGTGGGCATTGTGTGACGTCTGAGAAAGAACAACAACAACAACAAAATAAAACGCGTCGTTGCCTTTTTTCACTGGGCAGCGTCGCACACTCTCTTAATGTCTCTCTCTTTCTGGTTTCATTCACACGCAAATACACACACGCGCATACATACAAAATGTCAGTGGACAGCAGCTTTTTTGTTTGTTGATTGCGGCGACACAAAGTAAAAGGCTATAAAAAGCAAAGACAATTCGCACAACGTAATGTCAATGCAATTAGTCAATGTCCTTGTCATTAAAAAACAAAAAAATAAAACGACGAACGGGGTCGACAACAATTTCACCAGAGTCGAAACAGGCAGCGCAACGACAGTTACTGCGACAGCGGCAGCGACTGCGGCGCATTCAACTCGTCGCCTTATGACGTCGCACAATCGAAAGCAGACGTTAACTACGTTACGATTACGATAGCGATTACGTCGTTGGCTGACGTATGTTCACATGGTATGTTCATATTGTACATACACACATACATAGATACTGATTACAATGCGAGTGGAATTTTTGCCAGCCGCAACACAAAAATTACAAAGAGACACCAAGTGATAATTTGTGGTCAGAGATAGCGATAGCGCATATACTATGTGTGCATGGGAAGCCATGGGCAAAAATTAAATAAATATTAGCCACACGCCATACAACAAGAAAAAAAAACTACCGTTGCTCTACAGCTACAGCTACTACTGATAAGAAAAATGATGAAAAAATCTAAGTAAAAGCAAAAGCAATCATCATCGTCGAGGCTAACAGCAGCAAGTCCCCCTTAACAGCATTCTGAATTTGCCAAGGCGGCTACTACAACACACACACACACTTTCACACACAAATAAGCTTCAAAGAGAGCGCGCAACGAGAGAGCGAGAGAGAGGGAGCGCGCCCAAAAGCCCAAGTGAGAGCGCGCCATGCACAATACGAAACAAAAACATTGCAAATGACACAGGTGACGTTTTACGCGTGGGCTGACCGCAAGGCAACTCAGCGAGCGAGTGAGCGAGAGAGAAACAGAGAGAGGAGGGTCTGACTACTACTTCTGCTGTTGCTGACAGACGAGCGCGCCATGTGAGTGATTGTGTGTTGGGAGGGAGAAACACACACACACACACACACACGCGCGCGCGCGAGTTTATTTATTTGACATGCACATGTGTGTGTGCGTGTATTGTTTTGGTTTTCTCATGGGTACAACAAAATTTTTGCTGCGCTGCACGTTGCGGCCTTGAACGTTTTATTAAATTTATAAAGCTACCAGGCAATGTAACGGCATGTGATGCAAAACATCGATGTTTGCCGATATTTCTTATAGATCAATGTTTCCTTAAAATGTTGCCTAACGAAAGTTAAAACAACTATCAACTATAAAACTTTTCAATTTATTTATTGTAAGATTTTGTAAGAACTTTAAAACAAATTTAAACTGTCTTCACTAATAATCGAATTAAGTAGAGAATTTTGATGTATTTGTTTTATTAAATATATTTCCTATTATTGTATTATCATTATAATTTAAGGATGCTCTCATAATACAAAAACTAAAGATAGATCTATAATCGTAAATCAACAAAAATCGAATAACAAGCGTAATTTTAAAGCTGGAGTCGCGAATTTTGGTATATACAATAATAACTATAGTAATTGTCATTCCTGAAAATTTGGTTGCGATCAGATTGTCGAAGTTAGTAAAGAAATTCTTTTGTATGGGCAAAAACGCCTTCTTACTAGGGGTCTTAGTTGCTTTGCCTGACAATCTGGTATATTTACGGTATATTTTTAATGTGGTACTATATCGATATACCAAATACACCATTTGATATATTTTTAGTATTTTTGTAGTATAATATCACAATATTTTTCATTTATTCAAAATGGGAAGCGTGTATCTCATAGTCGAGCACTCTCGACTGTAGCTTTCTTACATGTTTCTATTTTCTTGTTTTGCTTACCTGCTACTTTTAGCAGCTCGGCATCGACGAGCTCACTGAGATCCGGCTCCTCGCCATACCAAAAGATCCACAGCTCCTTGGCGGCGGCAAGCGATAGAGGCGGGTGTACAGTAGTCGATGTGGTAATCTCAAAGTTTAAGGCATTCTGATCGGTGTTATCCTGCTTCGTGGATTGAACGCGTCGCCACACGCACAGCATATCCGCCTGCATGCATCGTGAATAGGATCGCAGTATCGGATCGGCCAGAGGATCACTCGATGCATTTGGCCGTTCGCCATTCACGAACTTTCGCCATTTTATTCCACACAAATCAGTCTGTGGAAGAGACAAGAAGGGAGATTCGTTATCATTTCAATGTTTACTCAATTAGAATATATCAAAGCGAAGGCAGATAAGCTCACAAAGTAAATAAATATATTTCGAAATCCATATTACACATTGTACAATCAATATGGTTGTAAAGTCTTTCACAGTTGTACTTCGATAAAGCAAAAGAGTGGAAATATTCTTTATCCGCACCTAACATAATTAATGCTCAAAGAATAACCAAGAATGTCCAATGTTATATGTATTTTTCAATTGTTTCGTAATTAATTATTTAATATCAAATTTACAAATATATACAAAAAATTTGTAAATCAAAGAAATATATAATTCTAATAGTTTATTAGTTTATTAGGCACAGAATATTGTTGAAAAGTATTTTGGAATGTTGAAAAAAAAAAAAATTTTCTTGAATGGAAGTGTGCCTTAAGTTTATTTTACGTTAAATTAACATTTGTTGTAAAATTATTAGAACGATGTCTATTTAAACTTTGAAGTATTGATTTAAAAATAAATTCTAAATTATCAATTTTATGATCCAACATAAATCAGTTGTCTTGTACAATACATTTTTTATACATTTCCGTAATTCAGTAAATTTTTATATATAAAATTATGAAGCGATTGTAAAAAATGAAATTGCTAATAGGACCTTTTTTTCTTAATGTTTATATTGAAAAATAAATTATTAAAATAAAACATTGAATTTCGATTTGTCAACTGAAAATGTATTATTTAAAATTGCCTTTTACAAGTTTTTTCATAAAGTATAATATTTGCTTTTCATGTTTCTTGATTCCTTAATTACATTAATCCATTTAAGTAAAAGAAATTAAGTTGGTTTGTGCTCTCATTTTGTAATATTAAAATAAAATGTATAATATAAAGTAAGCCTACTAAATTATATCTAGCATCTCCATCGTACTGGGTGATCACTGTAGCTTCTGCTAACTGTATCTAACTGAGATAACACCTACGCTTTGTTTACAAATCCCACACGCAACAATCTACTAACTAAGCAGCTACCACCTACAAAAGCTCCGCACAACAAAGCGCGTCAGTGTTGCAAAACGCTAAGCATACAACCACACACACAAACACACACACACACACATATACGCAGCACACACATTCCACAATCGCTGCACTTGTAACAGAAAACAGAAGCAAAAAAAAAACGAAAGGCGCATACAAAGCAAAGCTCAAAACAAAAGCACAAGCAGCAGCAGCAGAAGAAGAAGCAGACGAAGAAGAGGCAGCAGAAGAACACGACAACGACGAGCCACAATTTTGAAAGAAAAGCCAAAAGCAATAAAAAAAAAACACAACAACAAAACTGAAAAAAAAAAAAAAAACTGGCTGGGGTCTCTTTGGTGTCTTTGGCTCGTCATTGGCGGCTTCCGTTGTGCGAGTTGCGAGTTGCCGTTGTTGTAGCTTGTGTTGTAGTTTGTAGCTTTGGAACAAGTTGTCGTTGTTGCTGCCGCTGCTGTGGCAAGCACAAATCAATGGGCCAAAGACAAAAAGCGTTGGCCAAGAGAGCGTTAAGCGTAGCACAAAAAAACACTACGAGAGACTCGAGTACATACACACACACAATCGCGTCATAAACATAGCCAAATAACTGCACCTCACACACATACATAGCATATTCACACACATACATATTCAGTCGCAGTCTCGCGCAAAGTGAACAACAACAGCAAGCAGAGCAAAGCAGCAAAAGGTATTCCCCAAACCACGAATGGCTGCCGACTGCGCTGCCGACGAGCGTCGCCCCCAACAACACCGACAGCTACAACAACAAGAGACCGTCGCGTCGTCGTCGTCGTTCCACATTCTTCCGTACATTTGATTTTGTATTTTGTATTTCGGATTCTCAGGGGGTATCGCAATTTTGTGTTTTCATTTTCGCTCTCGTTTTTACAACTCGCTACTCTTTATGCATATGCGAGTGTGTGTGTGTTGCGACTTTTTATGTTTACTGGCCTTTTACTTTTTTTGGGCGAGCAATATATTTAATAAAAAAAAAATCATTCCTTCCACTTCCCCTACTGCTCTTTTGAGCGTTTTTCAACATTGTCATCGTCATCGTCTCACACGGCAACAAACAAAAACAACGGCAGCAATCTCAACGTTTTGGGTCGCCGTCTTTTATCTGCCGACGTCAGCGACGGCGGCGTCTCGTTGCATACTCGTCTCTTTCATTTTTCTTTTTGTTTCTTTCTATTATTTTTGCGATATTCATATAGGCAAACAATGTTCAATATGTGTGCGTGTGTGTGTTTGTGTGGCGGCTGCTTTGGGGCTTGCGCTCATTTCGCCGCTGGGACACATTTATTACAGCAGGTGTGTGTGTATGTGTGTTAAACTCTCTCGCGCGCTCTTTACATCAGCATGTGTGCGTGTGTGTGTGTTATCATTCTGACACGCTTCGCTTTGCTTGTGTTTGTTCACGCGCGCGTGCCTCCCAAGTTCAAGCTGTCGTCGTTTTATTTCTGTTGCTGCTGCTACCTCACTCACTCATTTACTCTTTGTGTGCGTGTGTGTGTTGCGCTCTCCGTAATTGGGTCTGCCTGTTGTCCACTACAAAGTTGCGCTCTCTCTCGCACAACGACATCGTCACTCGCCGCTCTCTCAGAGAAAGTTTTGCGCGTTTGTTATTGTTTCGTTATTTCGTACAGCGTTCGTTGGCGCGTCGTCGTCGTCGTCGCCGTTGTCTTCGTCGGCCATTCTCTCACAGTCTGCTTTTAGGGGGGCGGGGGGAGGGCTGAGAGTCGCTTTGGAGCACGTTGACTTGTCGAAGCTTAAGCTACCATTTGAGCTTTTCTTTTGCTACATCTATTTTTGTAGTTGTTGTCGCTCTTGTTGAGCGAGATTCATTAAAGAAATATGCCACTGAAAAAGAAAGAAGAAAAAAAAAGAAACGGCGTTGCGACCCGGCCAACTAGACGCCGCCGCTAAAGAAGAACCTGTTATGGCCGGTCACTCAGCCGCATGAGGAACCCACTCACACACTCACACGCACACATTCGTTATTTGTTGTTGCTTTCTTTTCTTTTGGCCTGACTTGTTTGCTGTCTATTCCCCCATCCCCCTTTCGTACTCTCATATGCATAGTTCCGCTTTGTGCGTGCTTTTTCTGATTATGTTTCGAATGGGGGGAAAATAACGTTACCAGGCAAAGAGCGTGAGAGAGTTGCTGGGAGTTGAGAAAAATATCAATAAACGCGCTGTGCGCACGCCTATCGCCTATCGATAACAATCAGCTGTCAACACTGAACCCAACTGAACTGCACTGAACGAAGCGAAGCGATCAACGTGGGTGGGCATGAGACACCCTGTGCTGCATTGTCACTGACCTAGATCTCAAAAGGCAAATTGGCAAAGAACGGAAATGGAAATTAAACGTAAGAGCAAAAACAAAAATATATGGCTAGACAAAGAGAGGGACAAAGACAGAGAGAGAGCGTTGTTTTCTGTGCGTTTCTTTACTTACCAAGGCATAGAAGTTTGTATGGCAATCCTCCAAACTTGCGCCGTTTGTCTGATGATTTTGATGCGTCATAGTTCTTGGCTTTTTATTTTTGCACAACAGCAGCACCTCATTTTCTCAAGATGATGAAACAAGTATTGTTGGAATTGTGGTGAGAAATTTCGATTGTGGTAAATTTTTAGATATTTTCTAGTATTTCTTTTTGTTGTATATTTGTTATTTGCACATTTGTTATGATTTCAATTGATATATTCTTTTTTCTTTTTTTTTGCTGCCTCTCTTTGCTCTTCTTCTGTATTGATTCTAATACGACGGCGGCGACGACGGTGACGGAGACACAGATACAAACACGAATACAGATGCAGAAGAGATACGGAGAGACATACACACACTCACACACATACAAGGGGACACGCACAAACACGGACGTAGAGGCACACAGACACGCACGTACACAGTGACACGAATTGCGTTTGTTTTGAGTGAATTTTTCGTATTTTGCAGTTGTTGATGATGCTGCTGCTGCTGTTGTTGTTGTAGCTGTTGTAGATGTCGCTGCTGCTGTTGTTGTTGTAGCTGTTGTAGTTGATGTTGTTGCGCAGCTGTTGCAGTTCACAACTGTTGTTGTTTGTTGTATTTGTAGAAGAACAAGAACATTGAATTTGTTATTATAATAAATATTTGTGTATTTGCATGATTATTCTTATTAATATTTGCAATTTGTATTTTTTTCTAGCTATTTTCCAATTTCACATTTTGTTTTTGTTTTGCACTAAAAATTGAGATTCGCATTATTTGCAATTCTTGTTTGTTGCTGCTGCACATATAATTTTTTCCTTTATATTTCCGAAAGCGAAACACGTTCAGGTTAAATCAATTTCGAAATCAGCAACATCATCGCAGAGAGAGAGAGAGACCGAATTGGCAAAACGTATTGCACTCACACACAATTGCACTCACATTCCACTTCACTCGGTCAGTTCACTCCATCATTCATTCACTCACTCAGCCACATACACGACAATGAAAAACAATTTTGTATTTGTCTTATTGTTCGTTCACTGCGTTGCTTTGCTTTGCTTGCTTGCTTATTTGTTGCTTGCTCTCTCATACACATAAACACATACACCGACACGTTCATATGCGGCAATTACAAGGGTGGACGGCCGCCATAGCAGCAATGCTAATGCTCCACACTCTCTCTCTCGCATCTTGCTCTCCCTCGCCCTGGGGCTGAACCACTGTCCATTCATTCGACGTACAAAGAGAGCACAGCACACACACGCGCGCAGAGAGCCATCTCGAAAGAGAGAGCGCGCGCTTAAGCGAGACACAAAAATTGACTTTTTCAAGGCGCGCAGACGACGTGACGAGACCGACTACAATAACAACAACTACTACTATTGGGGTGCTTTGCATGTGTGTGTGAGCGAACGAGTCTCACACATACACACACAAACACCGACGCACGACGACGATGAAAGTCGTTGGGTTTTCGTTAATCGTTGATGTAGACAAAAAAAAAAACATATCGAAAAAAGAAATACAAAAAAATAGGTATGTAGTTTTTTTTTTCTTCTTTTTTAGGCTACACACACAGTTTATTCGAAATTGAGTAAATAAATATGTGTATGCATAATGCTGAATGCTTTGTTTTTCTCCTCTTCGTCTGTCTGACTGTCTTTTTTTATTTTGCGCGTGATTTGATTTTTTTCTGGTTGCGCTATTTGTTGCAGTGTATGCACTTTGGAAATACCATTTTCATTTTTCTGTATACATTTTTCGTATTTCGATTTTTCCCATCCACACTCACATAGTGAGTGAGTGCACAAATAATATACATAAATGATTTATTTGTGCGGTTTGCTTGTTTTTTTATTTTGTGGACACACTGCGGAGCTGGCAAGAAGAAGCAGCAGTCAAATGAGTAATAGTAAATTGTAATGAGTTTGTGCTTAAAAAGGCACTCACACACAGATGCACACACGAGCGCGTACGAGACACACACACACACACACAGACACGTACAGAGGCATCAACAGTGGTGACACTCGATGTAAATATTGCTAATCTATTTGTATCGAACTTGCACCTTGCACCGCTCTTATTTCAATTTATACACAATAATATATGCATACTATTTGAAATTTATAACTCAATATATACATTGAAACGAATATACACACAATTAAATATATATGTACTATGTATATAAATGTATAATACGATTTTTCTCGCTTTTCGCACAACAACCAAATGACGAGTCAGAAAATTTTAAACCGACTGCGAGACCGAAACCGTTTCTGCTGCGACGACGACGCGACATCGCCACACACAATGGAAATTTCGCTCGCCTAGCTTTGGCTCGCTTGCTGCTGCTGCCTTTTGAGTGTAGTTCCTAAAAAAAAAAAATACAAATACAAGAGAGCGTACCAACTAAATAGTAGCAACGAGTAGCGAGAATCGGAATCAAACAGCAGCAAGCAGCAGCAGGCACTCAAAAGAAGATTTGTCAGTTCTCTCCGAACGAATATAGCGGCGTTTTGCTCATTTTGCAATTGAGAGAGCGTGAGAGAGCACCGCATCCAAACAAGTTTGTTTGCACGCTTGTGTGTGTGTGTGCTGTTTATAATACCATCTCGCTCTCCCGTTGCCGCTCTCACTGTGTCTGTGTGTGTTGCTCTCTTGCTTTTGTGCATCGCCCTCTACTTCGAATGCTGCTGCTTGGCTGCTTAGGGATGCAACTTTTTTTTTTGAAAACCGGAGAATAACCAGATCGATTTGCTTGAAATATGGCGCAGACAAAATGGCCAGACTATGTTTTTTCTCAAATAGTTTTTACGAGATAATTTCTTGCATAGCAGAGGAAGTGTTGTGAGAGCTGTAAAAGCAACAGCGATCGGCAATCGGTAGCTTTAATCCATTTTTGCAGAGAAGAAATTCAAAAGAATCTACATTCAAATCAGTTGGCTTCATGTTTTATGCACTACACAACACTAAGCACACACACACATGCACGCATATGCATATAGAGTGCGAAACGTGATACATAGACAGCATTCCTCTCGCATTCACACGCACACACACATACACTCGCACACAGCGGCAGTGACAAACGTACACACACACAGATACAAATGTAGCAGTGACGCGAGCAACCACTTTCGTAGTTTTTCTTTCCACACATACATATCTCTTCTCTCACTATATATTTTTTGTATTCGCCATAATTGTTCAATCTTCATTTTGCATTCGCATTCCAATTGTAAATTGTTTTTGCTTGCAGCTTATTAATTATTTTACAATGGATGCCGACGACGACTTTTTGTCGTCTGTTCCTTTCTCATATATGTATGTACATATCTACACACACTCACGCACTTCACCGACTCACACACGGACACTCACTCACTCACAAAATGATCCCCTTTCCAGCGGCAAATAGCACAATTATTTTAATGCTCTTGCGGAAATATTCAAATGCAGTTAATGCAGTTTAATGTGTAATAATTATGGCTCTGATATTTAAACGATTGCACTGTTATTATTATTGATGTGTATTATTTTTAATGTGCTTCATTTAGGCTCTACGTATATCTCTCTTTCACTCTCTCTCTCTCTCTTTCGTTTGGTCTTGCTCACTGCTCGACACACATACATATTATCTCATGTACATGCATGCAGATGTATGTATGCAGATGTACATATGTGTATGTATGTACATATTTTTCGCATTTCTTTGGCTTTGACTCTTTTTTATCATTTACATTTCTTTCTTTTATTTTATTTTTTTGCGCGATTTGTGCCACTTTCTATTCACATTTTGGATGAATTTTGCACTTGTTAAAACGACCGGCGCACGTTATTCCGCCGTGCGTTAAATTTGCACGCACGCAATTGGCGGTATATAGAAATTTAAAAATTTTAATTAAAATTCACACGGAGCAAATTTTTCCAGGAACGAAACTGCCGTTTTCTTTGCGTTTCTTCGACCGAACGTCGCGACGCAGTGTTGGCTAACGCCCCAATGCCAAGCGTTGCATTCGCTGAGTTGTCCAGCTGTTTGCCAACAACTGGTACGCAGCTCACATTTTGTAGACAGTATTTAATACATATTTTTCATTGTGTCGAAAATAAATATTGCTTGCAGATAGTGACGAAAGAATATTTGAAATTAAAATAGACAAATGAAAATGTCTAGAAACATTGCAAACACAAAATGGCAGACAGTATGTTCAAACAAATATACCAAACTATTGTCATTTCAAAAATATACCATTAAATTTTAGCATTTATAAGTGCTAATATATAACGCTATCGAAAATCATTTATATACGAAAAAATGACAAATTTTGATTTGAATGAGTATATATTATATTATTTATTTATAAAAATAGCCACCCTGTTGCAAATAAAAATAATCCCACGTACTGGTGCAAATACCTATCGAAAGCTGAACTGTATAAAGCGCTATCGATATTTCGTGCTTTGCGTGTCCAAAGTATTAGATATTATTTATTTTTATGTTTTCGCTGTTAAAATGGCAACAAAATTGAATGTAAACATACGAACGCTGCTCACCAACTGTGAGGATCTTGCCAAAAGCGAAAGCAACTTTTGGCGCCTGCAAAAGTTCCTTAAATCGCTAGACACAATGATTGCCGAGCTGGCGGCAATGGATGAGTGAGTTTTTATCAATAAAAACAATTTGGAGTTGACCCACAAAACGCTGATTACACGTCACTGCACACACAGTCCACAAAGTGCGAGTCGCATACCCGGCTACCAAGAACGTTTGGAGAACCTCAAACAGCTGACTGGCTATACAAGTAAACCGGCAACTGGAGGAGGTGGAGGCAATGGGGAGATTGCGTTGCAGGAGATGCGGCAATTGCAGAACACGGCCAAACACAATGAGATACGCAAGGACTTGTTGCAAGGTAAGCTACGACACAAGCACTTGGTTAGCGAATATACAAATCAGTTTAAAGATTTCTTCAGAGAGCAATCTCTCTTAGTTGAGACACAAACGATAACGGGTATTTCAACCAGTGCTTAGCAAAGACACGAACCAAATCTTAAAGGTGTTTTATTATTATTTCAAAGATCAATCTCGCTAAGCTATGAAACAAAGTCTTAAACACATTTATAACATTTTAAAATGAAAGCTAAAGCTCAGTTTTCTTTAACCAGATGGAGACACATTGCGCCGTCGACGTGGCAACGAAGAGGCAACAACGACAACAGGCGCTGCTGGGGCAGCTGGAGCGGTGGAAACTCCCGGCGGCAGCAGCATGAACGAGGCTGTCAAGTATTATAATAATGCGCAGGAGAAGATTACGGAACATATGCTGTCGTTGACACGCAATCTCAAGGAGCAAACAGAGACGGCAAATCGCATCATCAGGCGAGACACTGAAGTGGTCTCGAAATCTACAGGAATGGCGGATCGCAACATCAATTCGCTGGGCAAAGAGGCCGAGAAGTTGGAGCAGCATTCACGCAAAGCCTACAAATGTTGGCTCTGGCTAATGATTGTGTTTGTCATTGTAGTGTTTATCGGTGAGTTAGAAATCTCTACTTACACTCGTGGAGATGAGAGATTAAGTTCCGTTTTTTGTTTTGCTCTTTCAGGCATGGTGCTGTTCATGAAGATTATGAAGAAGAAAAAGACGTGAGCGGAGAGTTCAATAGGTTATCCCCTAGCTAAATGGTGTAAACAGCGAGATAAAGCATTAAAGCAAGCAACGATTTATTAATATATATGTATATTATATGTGTGTATTCCATTTGCCATTATGTATATAGTTTCATCTATTCGGCTGCTATCAGCTCTGTGACGCCATCCTTGGTGATCAGCTGCAGCAATGCACCAGACTTGGGACGCTCCTCGTTCAGTGTCCACTTGTTAAACAATTGCGCCACCTCAGTAAGCGGTGTCCAGCTGCCAAAGTCCGCTTTGGGCATCCATTTGCGGTTCATGGGAGTATCCAGGGTGACGGGCAAAATGGAAACAACCAACGCATCGTTGGGCAAACCCGAATCCTTGCCAGCCAGCGAGCGTGTCAACTGATGCACTGCAGCCTTGGCCATGCCATAGCCAATCATGCCAGGTGTGCCCTCCAAAGCGGGCTTGGCGCCCGTCAAAGCCAACAGACCGCCATCCTTGAGATGTTGTGCAGCCAAGGCGGCCGAAATGCTCGAGCTCCAGACGCTCTGGCGCCACATCAAATCAGCATTCTTGGCGAGATCTAAATGGAGTTAAGAGTATTAAATAAGTTGAGTTGATTAAGTAGTGGATTAAGTAGTTGTTTAACTAACCTTTCTTGGCATTTCCACCTGCCCAACCGCCTGCCACACAGATGACAGCGTCCAGTTTGTTGCCGGCCAGAGATTCGGCCACTTTGCCAATCACTGAGCTCTCCTGCTCCTCCCAACTGGCGTCGCGTGGCACCACAACACTGACATCGGCCTTGTCGTTTTCACTCAAGTCAATGCTGCCGACCCACTGAGAAAGATTGGTTACAACAAACAATGGCAATTAACAATTGTTAGCATGAAAAAAAAAATTGTTAGATTTCGATTTCGAGGGTCATGAAAGTGAAAGGCGTTTCTATATTTTGTTGTATAATTTAAGTATGTTTTTTTTTTATATTTCTATCCGTTTGTTATCAGTCTTTAATCTCTAAAACTAAAACAGTTTGGGCTACGGAAAAATTATTCTTGAAGCCGGTTTCTCATTTAGTCATTTGCTACCGCTTAAACAAAATGATAGCCAAGATTAAAGCAATGTGGCTTTCTCTATATCTTTTAACTTATAATAATAAGAAAGTAGATAACATAATAATTATTAAGTACAAAAGATAATAAGCTGTGCATACTCAAAGACCTTGAGCAAATCAATTGATTTTTTGTTCCCACGCCTTATCTCTGAACTTGAGGTTAAAAAACCTTTATAATATTAAACTTGATTATTTTTATTTAAATTTTATGGCAACACTTTACGCTACCGCAATTTAAAATTTTAATAAGAAACCACATTCTAAAAAGTTGCTGATAATTTCATTACATTATTATAAGCTTGCAAATTATTCCAGAATTTTGTTGTTGCTCTAGCTACACTTAACTCTTTTGTCTTGCGAGTGTCTCGTAGTCGAGCATACTCAACTGTTTTTTTCTTCCTTTTTTGTGGTACTTACAAAGTTTTTGGACTTAAAGTGATCAACGCAAGCGGAGCCCAATGCTCCCTTTCCTCCATAGACGACGACGCGACCCGCGGACATTGTACGTGCTGCCAGTTTAACGCTTTCAACTCAACTGAGCGCGGCTCAGTCACAAAACGTACGCAAAAAATAATAAACTTGTAATTCGATCGAATGGAATGACTCAAAAAGCAACAACAACAACTACGAAGTTGACTGGCCGGTTGGGGGTTTTTGGCCTGAAAGCGAGTTTATTTGACGTTAATTAGAAACACGGCGGTTGATTATTGTTCAGGTATTTCGCATTAATTTAATTCAAAACAAGAGCGAACAAGCTTTTTGTGCCGTGCGTGCAACAAGTGCAAAAATATAATCAATAATTTGATGATGGTGGAAATATCGATGACACTATCGATATTAAGAATCGAAGTTTTTGAATTTTATAAACTTCTGTTTTTTATCAACGAACTTGTTTTATAAATCAAATAATTCAATCAGTATAAATGGTATATTATAAAATTGGCTGTATTTGTTTATTAAACAGAAATTCGAAAATATTTTTACAAAAATTTAGAAACCGTCCATTTAAAAATCACGATATGATCTGGTATATTTTCATCAAGGCGCGTTTTTTAAATTGCATTTCTTTTCAAATTTTTCAAAAACCTAAAAACCTAAATGCTGTTGTGTATTCTTCCCACTTCAACTTCTTATCGAAAGGATTGCTTTTAAAAATTGTAAATTTTAAAATAATGCGGTATGAAAAGATTTTCGTTCGCGGACGGGACAGTAGTCAGAAGGTCCAAAATATACTAAACAACAAAATATTTTAGATACTCCTCAGTATTTGAAACCGAAAAGTGTTTTGAAATTGCGGACCCAGTGTGTTATATTGTAAATGATCGTTATATAGTTAATCTCTTAAGTGCATTAACTCTATGAGAATTTCTACTTCAAATGTAAAAACAAGTTTTTTACGTATTTAAATAATTAAATTGTTAAGAAACTGTATCAGTTTCTGGCAACGCTGTCTGTATTGATAATTTACGACAATCGCTATCGATAATGCACAATCGCCATTCACATGGGACGTTGTACACGTACACTCACACTCACACACGTACACGTACACACAATTTTGTCGTGATTTCATTATTTGTTTAAAATAATAGTGACAAATACAGTTTAAATGCATTGTTAAGTGCGTGCGCCGTTATGTCGAGTGTATTTGCTACGGTTGCGCTGCATTTTGCGCTCTAAGCGATCCAATTCGACGGCAACAAGCAAACAAAAAGACAACATTGTTCTGTTCGCATCGCGAGAGGGGAGAGAGAAGTTTTTTTTTATGCAAAACGAAGGAGTTTATTTATTGAATACGAAACGGAAAACATAATTGCAAAATGGAGCGGCGAGTCAAATTAAAAACAATTAATCCACACATCACATGCAAAATATGCGGCGGTTATTTCATCGATGCGACAACAGTGACCGAGTGTCTGCACACATGTGAGTTTTCGCCAATTGACAATTACTCCATTACCCCTCCCCCGCGCCATTGTCCCTGTAGCTGCAGCACCTGCTCTTGCACCGGTTGCCAGCAGATGCGAATGATGATGATATCTATGACATGTTCCAAAAGCAAACAGAATTTAGACGGTGACGTTTCTTTTGCCGGTGGAGTGCCCGCATTGCGTGGGAGTTGCTCTGATCTTAATCATATACGGTCACACAGTGCTCACGTTGAGGTTTCAGCGGCTTCCAGTAACTTTACAATGTCTTTCCAACGAGCTTTCCAAAGGATTGGGGAAGAGGAATCCGAAATTTCATATTTTATTTCAATTATAATCCCACAATATCTGAACTTTTTTAGTTTATTTACTAATCCTCTTAAAATAATAATGAATATATGATGTATTTTATTTAATAGTTTTAATAACATTTTAACATTTGGTATAATGAATTTCGAATTTACAGTTTGCAAGAGCTGTCTGGTCAAGCATCTGGAGGAGAAGAAAACATGCCCCACCTGCGACAACATCATACATCAGTCACACCCGCTGCAATACATCAGTTTCGATCGCACCATGCAGGACATTGTGTACAAATTGGTGCCGAAGCTGCAAGAGGGTATGTACTATAAATATTACATATTTATATGAAATGTATGATAATAATTTCGGGTACACTTTGCAGATGAATCACGTAGGGAGCGCGACTTTTACAAGAGCCGCAACATGCCGTGCCCGAAGGATATTACGCAAAACCATGAGGATGACAATGAGAAGGTGATGGAGGCGCATGCCGAATCCGATTTCCATCGCTTGGACGAACAGGTCAATGTGTGCCTCGAGTGCATAAGCAATAACTTTAAGAACCTGCAGCGACGTTTCATACGCTGCAGCTCGCAGGCGACGATCACGCATCTCAAGAAGCTCGTCGCCAAAAAGATACTCAACGGCATTGAAAAGTATCGTGAAGTGAGTGCAGCATTCATAATTAAATATGTTTAAATATTTATGTATTTAATTATGCAATTTAATTACAGATCGATATACTGTGTAATGAGGAGTTGTTGGGCAAGGATCACACACTGAAATTCGTCTATGTGACGCGTTGGCGTTTTCGAGATCCTCCATTACGTTTGCAGTTTCGTCCGCGTGTCGAGCTTTAACACAATAGTAGTTTCCGATATAGATATATAAATCTATCTATATATATATGTATGTCAGTCAGCGCGTCAAATGATCTATATATATATTTTTCTACACATATGTATAATTTATTGACAGATATATATATAAAAATATTTATATATGTGCGTGAGAATCTTAGCAGTTCCCCTCCCAGATAGTTTTGTAAGTCATCTCTATATGTATGTATGTGTAAATGTGCATGTATAAAGTCGTAATTATATATATATATAGTCGTTAAGTTTAACGTGATTAGCATACTCTTCGTGTGACTTTAGTTGCTGATATAATCAAACTTCCCTTGGCTTTTCGCCCTTTTTCCTTTTGCTAAAACAAAAAAAAAAACAAAAAAAAAAGAAAAGCAAAACACGAAACCGTTTAAGAAATGCAATATTTTTTGTACGTTTTTAGTTTCTTGTGTATTATTTATATATATATATATTTTATTTAATTAAAATGTACAAAACACACACGAATGTAAATAGCAGTTGAGTAAATAAATTTGTAATTATGTAAAATTTAAATGAAGATTCCTTTTTAAAATTTTATTGTGAGATCTTGTCGAATCCAGATTTATCTCAAAATCGGAGTAGATGGAAGTTTCAAGATTCAACAAAGTGTATTGCGGAAGAGTTGCAAAATGAAATGGTTTTCTTAAGTTATTTATTTTAATTAAAATATATAATATAATTTAAAATATAGCTTGTTAAATAACGTTCGGTAATCAAATTTACGCATTGAATTTCAACAATGAGACGTCGTGAATCATTTTCTTGAAAACCTTTTACAAAGATTTGCTATTATTTAAAATATTGATACTGTGTTTTCTATTTAAAATCTTCTGTTTTGGCTTCTAAACTCCAACATTAAGCAATGAGGTTCTTCCTTTTTTATGGTACATGTTTATGGTTATTCCTAAATCAACTCCTAGGCCAATCATCATCACTTTGACGCCCGCCTTGACCTTCTGTGAACCGAAAAAAGACTATTTGATTATGATGCATATAAAGATATTGTGTTCGCTTACAGTTTGGGTGCAGGATCGGTAACTTTGTGCTCATACTCGATGTGCCTCTTACGATAGTCGCTCCTATAAAAGGCCTCGGAACAATAAGGACATTCGTAGGGACATTCCCCGGTATGTATTCGCATATGCCGCGTTAAGTGTAGATTCTTGAAAAAGCCTTGATTGCATTCGGTGCACTGAAATGGTCGATCTGAAGTATCCGTAGTCCTCTTGCGAAACTTTTTTATCTCCTTTTTGGTTTTGACTGTTTTCTGCAGTTTCTCAATTGGTTTTCGTGTCACTTGTGCCACGGCCGCTTGTGCTTTACTCCGGATCTCTGCATGCCACCTAGGAAAAGGGAAGAAAGCGGCGGGTTAATAAATAAATAATAAAATTCCGGCCAATTCTAAGTTTCTTAAGCCAAACGCATTGTCAACAAATTTAAGGTCGCTCTTATCTTATTCAAGATACAGTTGCTTATACAGACAGAACACGGATATCGTGTTGAATACCAAAATTGCGGTTGTGGGATTCATACACTAAATTAAAATAACAAAAGTTTAATAGTTACTTCTTGTGCACTCGTAATATGGTGACATCAGCAAATGCTTTGCTGCACATGCCACATTTGTAAGGCTTTAAGGTAATCGCTTGGGTTGTTGTTTCCTTTTCCACTTCAAGCGGTTCCAGCTTGATTTCAATGATTTTACTTTCTTCACACACAATTTCTTCTTTGGCTTTCAATTGTTGCTCCTGCTGTTGCTGTAGTTGTTGTTCTTTTTGTTGCTGCTGCTCCTTAATTGCTATTAACTGTTTGTAGCTGGATTCGCATTTGTTTTTGAATCGCCAGGCATTTTGAGCGCCCAGCACGCAGCTGAGGCAAATGTGTTGCGGAAATGTATCGTCGAGCTTAACGTGACACACGGCGATCTCGTTGAGCATATCCGCCAGGCAGGGCTCCGGATTGGCCTGATCTACTTGCTCACGCTTGGCAAATATGTCCACTAGCGTAACTGTGCTGTTGAGACAAACCCGGCAAATATCCATGTTTGCAATATTTATGTTGAGCGTCGTTTGTTTTGCTTGGACTCTAGTGCTATCACAGTTTCAAGTGCGGCATATCGAGTGCAATTGCATCTATCGATAAATATCAAATGTAACTCTGACCATATAGCTGGAGGTGGCATGTCGATACGCTGGCGCTCTGCAATCGAATCGGTTATCGATTTAATGCATTTTAAAACAGGCAATGAAAATGAAAAGATTTGATTTATAAAAGAATAATTATTTATTTTCAACATTGTGAATAACATTCATAGATTATGTTTATTTGTTTATCGGTGTCTGTTTTTAAATGCTCAGGTATTTAATTGAAATTCAGGTGGTTTAACAGTTTTGATTTGTAATCGTTTCTTTCTGCTGATTCAATTTTTGAATTTGAAATACAATATTCGTTACTTGGAGTAGTCACAAGGCAACCCGTGAATTTTCGTTATACGTGTACACATTTATGGCACGCAAATTGAGTGCTAATCTGAGTTATGTAACCATAATAATAATATAGTAAAGTAAAGTTCTTTAATAATAAATGTGTCCAAAAGAATGCGGTGTGAAATTTGCATACTAAATATATGTGTTGTTTTTGTTTGTGTATCTTTACTTGTTGAAAATAGAATATATCATTCTAAAAAAACTCATCCGTACTTTGCGAGTACTTAATAATATTAATAATTAAGAATAGTTTACGCCTGGTGCAATCATGGTAAATTGGAATACAAATAGTAGAAGCTCATTTTTATAAATACATCATCGTCACATTACATAATATATAAGTAGAGTTTTTCATTTCAAACGATGTTTTCAATTTTTTTGGAAGATGGGAGAATTTGGGGTTTTGGTTTTGGCTTCATTGCGGAATGTTGATACATATAATAAGTATATATATATATATTGTGTATGAGGAGGTGCTGAAAGTGTGTAGTTAGAGGTCAGGTCTCTACATGTGTCTGGTGTTGCCAAAGTTGATGCCCGACTGAGTGGCGCCCTTGTTGGAGCCATACTGCAGAGAGATCACATTCTGGCCGGCACGCAGCTGCTCCTCGCTGAAGTTGCGCACATTCTTGTCCGCCTCCTTGGGACCAATCGATGGCTTATTGAAGTTGGATGCCTGCAAAATAAATACGTGGCATTAATAAAAGTTGAGTGAAATGATTACAGCATAATCATTTACCTTGCGGCCCAGCGACTGCAAGCAGATGACGACAGAGTTGAGATTCTGACGCTCCCAGAGATCGACGCTTTGGAATGTCTCCTGTGTGGGCACACCAAAGTTCTTGGCGCACTCGAGGAATGCCGAGATGTTCTCCATGCACTTGAAGGCCATTTTGCTCTCGTTGACCTTCTTGATGCAGCCCGGCTGCAGAGCATTGGCCAGCTTGCACAGGATCACGCCATCCTTGAGCACTTCAAAGAAATTGTCCGTATCACCGGATGTGTTAATGGGTTCTGCAGTCACGGCCTTGATCCATTCCAGCGACTCCTGAGCCAGCTCCTCGCTGTACTTTGAGTTGATCTGCAAGAAAAAAAGAAATTTTCATCAATTTATGTGATATATATTACTTTTTTTTTTTAACTGTTTTAGCACCTTTGATTGGTACATGTCTAAAGCGTACGATGCAATTTGCCCAGACTAAAGCCGAATCGCAACTGAAATCATGTCGGGCTCTATATATTCTTGTGTTATCTTGGAAAGAAATCGCTGATAACTCACGTATCGGTAATTGCCCATAAACATACACACCCATAGATAGAGTCGGCTAACAATTCACTCTTAGGTTGTATATTAATTTGGATGAGGATAAGATTGCAGTTTACCCCAGACAAACAGTTTTGCCGGGCCAAACAATAGAAATTCTTGCACATAAGAAACCCATAAAAATTGAGTGAATCTGTGGGAACCATGCATAAAAATTTCGAATTTTCCAATAAGCGAATTTCCAGGGAATGTTTCTATAATAAATTCCGAGTTTATTTTATTTAATTTAATTTTATTAAAACTAACTGTGCGGTTTCTTAAATGTATACTTTTATTCCCCTCATAAACAAATATCCCTATATACAATGTTTTATTTATGTGTGACTAGAAAAAGTCTATTTGTGTTCTTAAGAGTTCTTTATAAATCAAATAATAATAAAATTGTTCTAAGAAGCATGTGATTTTCACTCAATGTACCACATATGCGTACATAAAGTAGATATATATTTAAAAGAAGAAAGAAAGCTGCAATCGAGTGTGCTCGACTGTGAGATACCCGCTTCCCATTTTTAATAAAGCCAAAAATACTAAATTATACCGAAGGTTTTATTTGTTATATCGATATTGCTACCCATTTCAATAAAAAGAAAAACAAAAAAATACCGAAGACTATATTTGGTATATTGATATAGTTCCATTTCAATGAAACCAAAAAATATACCATATTTGACATATCGATAAGCCCAAAAAATACTAAATTATACCATGTGTTATATTTAGTATATCGATATGGCTACGCATTTCAGTAAAACTAACAAAAAATAAAAAATACTAAAATATACTGAAGACTATTTGGTATATCGATATAATACTACAATCAAAATACACCACAGAATACAAATTATACCAAAATGTCAGCCAAAGTAACTTAGACTAAATAAAAGTATTTCTTAAATAAATTCTTCGATAAAGAATATACATATATATAATACTTTTTAGTGAGACAGGCCCAAAGGTATAATGTTCTTCTATAATATGGGTAGCTGATATAAGAAAAAACAATTCCACACTCAGAATTGAGGAAGTAAAGCTCTGCTTTCCATCTTGTAACATGACTAATTGTCAATCCAAGATTTTAAGTTTCTCCAAATTGGTTTATCGCTTATCTTTCAGCTTAATTTTTCCCACAGCTGGGGTGGGTGAATTTTGGCAAAATATCGCCATAAATGGTCAACTTTTGGCTAGCTCGTTTGCCTGCAACTCTTTGCACACATAATCAATAACCATATTTGTTAATGTTGTTTGCTGATTTGTATTTTGCCCGCACCATATATGGCCTAAAGCAAAGCCGGCATTTGCTTAGGCGTCCTTCGCACCGCTTTTGGCTTGTAGACGACTAGACGAGGCCCACTTGTTGAGAATTATTGGAGTGGTCATTGAGAGACCCAGTTGAGAATAAACTTTGCTTTGCTTTGCTTTGCGTGATGTCTTCACATTTCGCTTTTGGCAGTTATTTGTTGTTTTTTAGTGGGGTTAAATCGCAGCACCGTTTAGCACCTAGTTATTAGTGTTATTTAATTGAATTGCTGTCGCTAAATGAATTTAGATTAACAATCATGCTCTCTCACGGTCTCGCTCTATCTATCTCTCTCTCTATCGCACTCCCTCTCGCCTGCTCACTCTATCAATGAACGTCGAGTTGACTGTGACAGCGACTCTATTAAAATGAATGATCTCAGAAACAAATGGAACGATTGTTTGTCGTCAATTGAGTGGTTTTTGCAAATTGTTTTGCTTTGTTCCTTATCGCAGCGCCCTAAAAGGCAAACAGGGTGAGGTAGCATTACGTACATAGGTTAATGCACCGTTATACATGGAGAGAAACAAATGGCGAAGCAATTTACTTAAAATATAGAGTAAAGATCGCGGTTCGAATTTCTGAATTGATGCCAAGCATTCTATAATTTAAATTGTTAATTAACGTTAATAAGGCTTTAATTTGGTATTAATAAAAACTCATTTAACATGTAAATTGATACTAATGGATATTTAAGGGATTAAATATCAAATACAAAACGAATGATGTGTGACAAATAATTGGATTATGTTTAGAAATTGACTCATTCTTTCAAATTTCAATATAAATACTTCCTTTAACTTCATATTAATGTAAGTTATAAAAACATATGTATAAGGAAATTCAATGAAATAAAAAATAGTATAATACATCAATCAAATGATTTATTTTTCGAAATGTATGAAAAGACGTCCATCATATTAATTAAGAGATTGACTTATTCTTTCAAATTTTATTATAGATAATTCCTAAAAGTTTATATTTATGTAAGTAACTTACAAAAAGGAATTAAATATTAATGCTATAAGAAATTCCATAAAGAAATTGACTCATTCTTTCAAATTTCAATATTAATAATTCCTTTAACTTCATAATTATGTAAGTAATAAATTTTAGGAAATGCAAAAAATAAAAAAAATACTAATAAACCAGTAAAATAATTTAATTTCGGAAAAGTATAATAAAAAGTTAATTATTTTAGTTAAGAAATTTACTTATTCTTTCAAATGTCATTATAAATATTTCATAAAACTTCATATCAATATAAGTAATTTCAAGAAATAAAAAAAGATATGTATATAATCAATAAAAAATAAATCAATTTTCGAAATACGTGATAAAAACTTCATTATTTTAATTTATTAAAATGAACAAAAATATATAATAATAAATAAAAATAAACATATTTTCAGAAATATTTGGTAAAAAGTTCATCATTTTAATTTAGTAAAGTGCACAATTAATTTTTGTAGGTACTTAATATTTTTCTCTGTGTACTCAATCTTACTTTCGCCATATCTTCGAGTTCACCTCTTTTAAGCGCAACGGTATTTGTGTTATCGATCAACTTTACGTGCTGTTGATGAGCTGATCAAGAAGCTGATATGCAGATATATCGCTCGTAAAAAATGCTAAACAGATTCGCATTTTATGTCTTTATCAAGAGTTTTATTGTTTTTGTTTTTGTTGTTTTACTTTGCGCATTCTTTTGTATGTTATGAGTTTGCACTGACGATGGTGTTCGCAATTATCGGCCGTGTTATCGATAATTAAAGCTCACCGTTTTTACAGTATTGCAATTAACCCAAACATTATCTTCACTTTTGCCAAGCACCCAAAAAACAGCACAAAAGAACGGTATTTAACAATCGCGGTCAGGTCATTAGATCCAAGATGAGCACACACAGAGAACGAGGTTAACCCCCTCAAAAGCAGAAATAACAGTGAGATTGAAAATCAAGACAATGGGAGAATGTGGCATGCGGGGTCAATTTATCATGTTTGAAGCGTTTTGAGAAGAATCGTAGATCAATTAATAAAGCACATTGTGTGATTGACATTCGTCTGAACCGAACGCGATGATCATCATAATTCTCTATCATAATTATGTTGATGGCAGATAAATTGACACCCTCGGGACATTCTGCATAAATTTTGATTAGAAATACACACTATTTTATTCGTTAGTTTCAGCACCAAAGACCGGCTATATTATGAATAAAATTATTCATGATCATAAATAACAAAAAACAGCCGTTAACTTACTAATGAATTCGGGCTATTTCTTACACATTTCTAGACACACTCAGTCACAGACATAACATAACATATGCATAAATATTTACAGATGTTTATGGTTTTGTGTGCTGTGACCAGACAATAAGCGAATTGGAATGCCAAGCTTGGAATTGGCAAGACATGGCTTACAATAACATATATATAGGAACAGAATATGAAAATAAACAATATGTTTGAATTAAAATCAAAAAATAGCAACGGTCAACAATTTGTAATACTCTATGTTCTCAAAGGGATATATAAATTTTGAGGAAAATAATGTAAAGATCATAATTTATAAATAGAACTTTGCGGAAATTAATGTAAAGATCATAATCGATTCTAGAACTTCAAGAAAAATAATGTAAAGATCATAAATGATTCTAGAAATTTGCGGAAATTTTGTAGAGATTATAATTGATTCTAGAACTTTGCGGAAATTTTGTAGAGATTATAATTGATTCTAGAAATTGGCGGAAAATAATGTAAAGATCATAATTGATTCCAGAATTACTTCACATAAATTCCTTTTATTGGATTGATAGCTTGAGGCGTTTGGAAACGTATCAAAGTTGAAAAAGTGCGATGAAATAAAGCTAATTTCATATAAGTATTTGATATAGTTTCTAAATATTTGATATAGTCTCTGAGATCTACAGAACTATATTGCAAGACAGTTGAATAAACGCTTCTTCGATATTCAACATAAAAAGTTTAACATCGCCAAACAACATCTTTAACATTACTTTTGAAACATCATCTATTTATGTCTGACCCAAAAAATTACTTATTATACACGATCATCCCACACGATCACATCTATAAAGTATCATTGAAGTTTTCTTACATAAAAAATACCATCTTATACATCACACGATCACATCTATAGAGTATTTGAAATTCATTGAAGCTTTCTTACATAAAGAATGTATATTTTTTTTATAGTGTTTCTTATGAACAAATATTTTTAGCGCTGTTTTAATGAGTCAGCAGAGTGCTCTGAGCTCAGTCAAAGCAGCATTTCATTTTTATAGAGTTTCGCTATGAGGTCGCCGACGAAATTCGACGACTGTACCCAGTACATATGTACTCTATACACATATGTATGTATAGAAGTTTGTGACTGAAAAGTACAGTAAATAATTGAATACATACAAAAGCCTCAAGAGTAAACGCGATCTATATACAAACACAGAAAACGTTCTGGAACGTGTTTGCCTTATCGAAGAGAACGCAAAATAATAATACAAAAATACAATGAGTGAAGGAGAGGGGGAAAATAATGTGCACGACGGGTGGGAGGATGTGAGAGGGTGAGGGAAACGCTTATCAACGCAGCGCCGCGTTCTCAAAGCTCTCCAAAAAAAAATGTCATCAACATTATCAAGTGGCCTAGCACTTGTGCTCAATATGGACTGACTTTTGGCGTGTACCGTTAAACGCTAGCCTAAAATGGCGCATGCGGAACAGCTGGAAATGAAACACTGACACTGACATTGGTCACTGGTCACTGGTCACTGGTCACTGAGCAACATTGAGCACTGGGCACTGGGTCTGTGGGTCAGATGATAAATGAAGCGCGATTATTACGCGCAATTACAGCGAGCGTGACAACGTCAAAAAGCCCAGCAGGAGACCAAAAACTAAAAAAAAGTGTAATTAGTTTTCAAGTACTTTTCATTTTTTGATGGAGTTTTCAGATAGTTGACAACTAACAACTAGAGTGGTTAAAATGTTCAACTCTGGGTGTTTTCTTGGCCCGCACGCAATACGCATTAGCCAAGTAAAAAAACAAAGGGGGACAAGCCAAGCCTATGGAAATAGAGTCAGGCAAACTTCATTAGCTTTTAGTGAAATTAAAAAAAAAAATGCCACTCTGTCAAAGCTTCTTCCAACGGATTTCCTTGCTGCGGGCAAGACACACATCATCATCACATCACAACGCCCACATATCATATTCAGGTAGAAAGTGAAATCGCCCTCAAGGAGCATGCAAAAAAAAAAAACGAAAAAATCTAACAAAATGCTGACGCAAGTTTCCGGTTGCACAGTTTGAACATATTTACGAGCATGTACGATCCATGTTATGTGTGTTTTGTCAGTTGTTTATTACTCATCTCTTATTTCCATTCAATATATGAAAGAAGTGACAGGCAAAGCATTATTCGAATTCAAGTCGCAACGGATCATTGCGTAATAAGCAATTTGTAGGATGCCAAAAAACTAAAAAAAACGATCAACAGATGACGATGACGATCACATCGATGGTGATGATGATGATGATGTCATTTGCCGGCTTGCTCGGTTTGTGAATTTTTGTGAACTTTGGCAATAATTCACAAACGCAACTAGCAAATGATTAGTTAACATCTTAAAGCTTGACTCATGTACTGTGAATTCAGTGTGTGGTTAATTTTTTAGCAATGCCGCGAAGAACAAACAATACCAAGTAAACTAAACTTGTTCAAGTTTATAAAGACATCAAAATTATGTTTAATTGTTAATCTTTACTAGAAGCGTTTCTCTTTTGTTTTTGGTTGCGGGATTTTCCATTGAGAAATTTTTATTTTGAATTTCAAACAGTTTGAAAAAACTCAAACAAAATTTCGAGACTATAGATTTTTTAGACTTTACAACAAATAATAAATACTTGTTGATCTTTACTTCCAAAGTTTCTCTCTTGTTTTTGGTTGCGGGATTTTTCATTGAGAAATTTTTATTTTGAATTTCAAAAAGTTTGAAAAAACTCAAACAAAATTTCGAGACTATAGATTTTTTAGACTTTACAACAAATAATAAATACTTGTTGATCTTTACTTCCAAAGTTTCTCTCTTGTTTTTGGTTGCGGGATTTTCCATTGAGAAATTTTTGGGGGTTAAAAGAAAGCTAAATATTGAAATACAATTTCAAGACCATAGATTTTATAGATTTTACGTTTTGCTTTGAAGCATTTCTCTATTGTTTTGTTGCGGTATTTTCTATTGAGGACTTTTTTGTTTAAATTGTTAAGAAGTTTCAATAAAACTAAATACTGAAACAAAATTTTAAGACTATAGATTTTCTAGATTTTACATCAAATTATATTTAATTGATAATCTTTACTTCAAGAGTTTCTCTAGTCTTTTTTTTAAGTGGTATTTTATATTAATTAATTTTGATTTTGAATTTCAAGACTATAGATTTTCTAGACTTTACATAAAAAAATAAATAATTGTTGATCTTTACTTCCGAAGTTTCTCTATTGTTTTTGGTTGCGGTAATTTCCATTGAGGAATTTTTTTGTTCAAATTTTTAAGAAGTTTGAATATTACTAAATACTGTAGGTTTCTGTAGAATTGTTTGAGCGGTATTTTCCATTGAGGAATTTTTTGCTAAATAATGAATCAAAATTTGATGACTATCGATTTTCAAGATTTTACATCAAATAATGTATAATTGTTAATCTTTACTTCATAAGTTTCTGTAGTCTTTTTTTGAGCGGTATTTTCTGAATACTAAAACAAAATTTCAAAAGTACAGTCAAACTAATGCTCTCAAAACGTAATTTAGTAATTAAAGCGCTCAGTTGATCATTCCTTTCATCGAGTGATCACTGTACTCGAAAGCAACGCTTTAAAACTTATCGGAAATCTGTCAGTTTGTTGCGATTATTCATTTCGATTTTTTCGGTTTCGCTTTCTTTTCGATGTGTCATGTCCGTGTCTCGAGTCCCTCAATGCTTTGCCGCCCCCCTCTTCCCACAATCGCAGTGTCGATGGCAATTGCGAAGCTCTTGAGCTGACCGATATTTGGTTAAAAAGCCACAGAAAAAACAATCACTCAAGCTTGGAATACCGCAAAATAAACGTAACGCGTAAACGAGGTCAATTATGTGACTGTTTTTCGCTATTTTTATGTTTTTTGTAGTGTCCCCCACTGTTGTCTTTTCTGTTTTGTTTTGATAAATGTAAACAGTGCAAAACATGCACAAATCGAATGAGAGACAGAGAGAGACCTCTTTCAACAAAAGGGCTACAGTGATTACCCGGAAATGAAAATCGTAATCGCAAGACTTTCGAAAAATTGCAGAAACGAAATTTCTGGCAAATTTTCAAGATATGTACAGAAATAGTCGATTATTTGCTAAGATCGAACTATGTAAAATCTATCTAATCAACGTACAATAATATGGAGGAAACATTTTTTTCAAAACTTTGATGATGATTTGTCAAGATTTATAACAAAATAATCCAAACTCTGCTAAAGTCGTACTATATTAAGTCTGTCTACCAAATTTACAAAAAAATTTCGAAAATCGAGTAATAATCTTTTGATAAGTTTTCAAGATCTATAACAATATAATCTAATATTTGGTAAAGTCGACTCGATCTACAAAATAAAGTGTCTCTACCTAATCTTTGAAATTTAGTTATGCTCCGTAAAAATCTATACGAAATCTGTCTACAAAAATGTTTGAATATCTTTGAAGTCAAAATCTTTTAATACTTTCGAAGATCTATAAAAATATAATCTAATATTTGGTAAAGTGGAATCTTTCTACCAAATTAAGTGTCTCTACCTAATCTTTGCAATCTACTTACATATGTAGTTATGCTCCGTAAAAAATAAATAATAAACCTTGTAGACGCGTCTATTGATAAGGAAAGTACAAATTCCGTTAGGCGAGCGAGAATAGTATATGACTTGAGTTCCATTATTAGAAATGAGAACTCTGCTTTTGGCATTCGTGTAAAGTTTCACCGGAAATCCAAACAACATTTAGATTTATGATTATGATATGTGTGTATGTTGCCCATCACTTTTTATGGCTTATCTGAAAATGTCTATACGACGGCTAACCAAAAAATGAAAAAAAAGTACTAACCACACACACACACACTTACATTAATTGCGTGTGTAGTTGTAAGCGAGCGACAAGTTCCATTTAGACAACTGATACCAATGGGTAACTTGCTGCGGATGTATTAATGTGACCATATCTAGCAAATGTGTGCGTATGTGTGTGAGTGTCTAACCGTGATTACTATGTATATATCTAGGTATATATATATGTACCTGCCCATGGGTGCTAACGTTTGTATGGCTACTCATACATGAAGAACGGACAATAGACAACAAGAGAACCGACTAATTAATGAAACTTGCTTCAAGAGCAGGGCTGCAAACGGGGAGGAGAGGGGACAAAAAGCAAAAGGGTTGCCTAGCTGTCTTTTGGGGGAAGGGGGACGACGACGAAGACGAAGGAACAGGCGCCTTCAATAGTAGTGTTAGTTGCTCGATTTTTTGCTGAACATTGAAATTTGAGTCGTTGCCATAAAAGTACACAAAATAACTGGCAAGCGACTCAGCACTTAACCACATATTCTTACACACACACATACATACATACGCTTGCGCATACACCTCAACAGTTAAATGGACAAACAATTTTGAAAAGTTGATTCAGCGGCATGTTGTTTTTGTTTGCACACTCACACACACATACACATACCCAACTCAAGTTGCTTTAAAGTGCGGTGCGCATGTGTGTGAGTGCGTCAAAGGTGCTATCGCTACGTGGGGCGCTTTTTACTTTTTTTTTTTGGTTGTTGTTGCTTGTACATTTTGGTAACTAATGAAGAAGAAGCAGAAGACGAGCAGCTGGCAGGCGGCAGCCAGAAAATGACATCATCAGCTTTATCCTCTGTCTCTGTCTCAAAAGCTCGTTGGCTCCTGCGAAGCCATTGATCGTGCGCCCCAAGCGGTGAGGTGAAGCAACTGGCAGTTTGCCGACGGCAAAAAGGGTGGCAACGCAGTCGCTGCTGTAACTGTAGACACACATTGCCTTTTGTTTTTGTAGTTGTGTTGTCCATTGGTAAACTGCACTTAATCTCCCCTGCCTCAAGCCCCATTTTCCCCCCACTCCCCCTTAGCTAAGCATATACAATTTCAATTTCACTCACGTCGCATTGCCACACACACACAGGGATAGGGCATTACATAATTGCCTCAAAGGGGAAGCAATAAATAGCTGCAAGCCCAATGCAGTAGATATATTATACGTATGCAGTATGTAAGCATGTAAATTGTTGTAAATAAGCGTTACTAATGTTGTCGAATTAGCATCAGCAACAATAAGGGAAGCTCACCCTGCGATCCTCTCTTGCGCCCATCATTTAAATTAAGAGTTGCATAGCAACTAGCAATCAGTCGCTTCAAGAAATTTAAGCTCAATCATACACAAACGCACACACTCTCACACAGACATTACGCATGCATTGTTAAGATACACGCACACACACACATACTTTAAGATGACTTATCGGCAACGCGCATTATTCGCCAATTCGGAATGAGGTCATTCCTAAGACCATTTTTAGTCTGGCTAAACTCGGTTTCAAATGCCCAAATAAAGTCAAAATGCAGCCTCGCACACACACTAGAGCTCAATACGTTTTTTTTTTGGCAAAAACAAAATTTGTTTGTGCTCTTGATGTTGTATTGTTGTTGTTTACCTTACGCTGCGCTTCGGCCGCAAAGCCACTCTTTGGAGCACGATTCGAAGACATGTTAATATTTGTTGTTGTTGTTGTGGTTTGAAGTTGCTGGATTTTGGGCTGGAAACGGGTTTGCAGGGCGCGTTTTTACTTGGTCCGAAAACTTATCGTTGCACTCTGGCCAATGGAATGTTTATCACAATTTGGGAATATGTTATTCGACACGCAAGCGAGGAAAACACGTCCGTACACAGCAAAAGTTAAAAGCGCTTTGAGCGTAGCAGTTAAACATGCAGACCAAGAAAACTTCACTCACACACACTAACAGCAAATGTTAACGGCTCGAGCGGCCGCGAGAGAGCGCATGATTAACAGTGAGAGTGTAAGTTCTATTCTCCGCATTTGAAATCGTTTAACATGAGCTGCTCTCAAAAGCTCAAAGCTCAAGCTCAGCTGCTGTTGCTGATGATGTCATAATGTGTGCTGTGCACATTGTTATTCCTTTGCTTGGCAATGAAAGTGAGTGAACTGATATGAAGCTTCAGCTCAGCTGCTGCTGCCGACGCTGTTTATTAGTAATGAAACATGCCTTATCCTAAACACAACATTCCAAGCATGACCTTGACAAATCAAAAGAGTAACATAAAACAGCAAAAAAAAAAATTGAAATAAAGATATTGCTGGGCTTTTGTTTTAGTTGCCTTGAGAATTAGTTACATTTTATTCACATAAATATATATTGTATATGTTATGCAATTGTTGTTTTTCGTTTTAGATAAGAAGAGAATTTCATTAGTGTTACAGTGTGTCGTATGTATGTATGTGTGTGTGTTTTATTGTGTTCTAAATAAATAGAGGGAATTGCTTTTATATTTTGTTTGTTGTTGCTTTGTGTGATACATACATATATAATTGTTATATTAAATATACATAGCTCTAAGGTAATTTTATCCATAATTGTTTATGTTTTTTTTCTGTTTTCATCATTTCACTGCAGCAAGACAATTGTTGAATTAATTAAACGTTTATATCATTATTTGTCTTTTGATTATATCGCCATTAATTTTTTTGTTTGTTTTGTTTTAACATAGGAAAAGCATTTTTCATTTAACTAGACAAAGTATGTTTTTCATTTATTTTTTTTTTTTTAGTATTTTGATTATACTAAAGATTAACGGGTTGTTTTATAAAGGGATCTCAATAGGGAATTTCCCCATTTCTTCACTTTGCTCTCATGCATGTTTAAGGCCCTCGCGCTCAAGTACTTGTTGATCAGAGTGTGTGTGTGTGTGTATTATATAGACTATTGAATTTGTGTATTTTGTATAAAGATTTATGTTTTTACAATTGGGGGGAAGATTGTGGGGGGTGGGGGCAAAAATTGCATGCTAAATAATTTGCTAGTTGTAATTAAAAAATAATCATAATTTATTTTGCACATGGATAAATACAAATTACAATTATAGATTTGATGTATATATAAAAAAGTATGTTTACCAAAAAAGTAAATTGACGCAAAAATAATATACACAGAGAGAGAGACAGTGAGTTTTTTTTTTGTTGTTGGGAGAAGGGGGAGACGCTACTAATATTATTAAAAAAAGACATAAGCATAATCAGAATTGACAAAGACTCCTGCAAGGCGCAGATCCTACGTATATATATCTATATATATTTATGTATAATGTGTGTGTGTGTGTATGTGTGTGTATAAGCACTGATATCTGATATCTGTGATTATGCTATATATATATAGTATAATAGTTACATTCTCTCCGAATCGCATTGGACATAGGACAGTATCAGCAAATAATTTCAAATAATTCTTTTTCTTTTTTGTTTTTTTTTTTTTTGTTTCTAATAAATAATACCTCACGATTCGTTGGCTCAACGGTTTTGTTTTGTTTTTCGTTTTTAACTTAACTTATAAAACAACTGTGCAAAAAATTGGGCAATAAACTCTCTCTTAGGGGCGAGCGTGGAGCGTGGGCGTGGCTGGCTGTAGAATATTGCATAAGCGGATATTTGTAATATTGCATATCGCGACGGCGTCTTCATGATCATGATCACTAGCAGAGTTGTTTTTATGTATCTTTCTGCTGTTGTTGTTTTTGTTTTTCTTTGTTTTTTTGAAGGGTATTATAATTCAGTTTTTCATTACTATTCTCTATATAATTTTCAATTATATACGCTGCGTCTCAAGTTCAAGTTAGACTCGTGTTAATCGAAAAAATTGCAAAAACTTTTGAAGCGATTTTGTTGCTAGCATTAATTATAATTAATAATCATAATTAAATTAGATCGTAACGCGTTTTGGGATCATCTTAATTTTCTTTTTTTGATATCGAATTGCTAACCAATTGTCAGGCTGATTATCATCATTATCATTATCATCCGTTCGTTCGTTCGTTCATCCATCCATCCATCATCAAAAATTTCTCTCTTGTTTTTAGTTGTTTAGTTTTTGTCTTAGTTCTTAACTAATATTACATGCACTCGGTTTTTGCTTCATCAGCTTCACTTTTCTCGGTCTCTTGCAGTTATTTTGACTGCTTCATTTTATAATGCATACATACATATGTATATATTGTAGATATATATATCTATTTGTATAATAGAGTGTATATAGTTGTTTTTTTTTTATATAAGCATTTTGTTTTCCTGTTTGTTTGTTAGTTTAGCTCTAGTAACCATAATTTGTTGCATTCTTTTTTGCACATTCTCCAAACACACATCGCGACACGACTCCGTCTTGAATCGCATCGTGTTGCATCATCGCATTGTTGATCCTATCTCAATCTATAAATAAATACTCCACACACATTTAGCTATATATCAGTTTTTTTTTGTAGATAGTTTTACGACAAACAATCTGGTTTGGTTTCCTTCTCATCGGATTCACAGCAACGATATATCTAGAAAAAGGAGGAAAAAAGTTTTAAATTAGTTTTGGTTAAGATAATATATGAAGTTATAATAAAACAAATAAGAAAATTAAGAATTCAGTACTAGCAAAATAATGTGGTATTACTCTTTAAATATACTAAAAAATACTGAAGGCTATATTTGGTATATTGAAATATTAGATTTACTATTGGATTTAAAATCTATCAAAACATACACACTTAATATGCTAAAAAAATACAAAAGATATGTATATAGAAGACTGTTTGGTATATCGATATACTATAAGATTTAAAATATACATAATATATGGGTTGTCAATATACTAATAGATTTAACATATTAGATTTAACATATAAAAAAATTAATATACTTCAAATATACCGAAGGCTATATTTGGTATATCGATATACTATTACTTTTAAAATAAATAATAATAATAATAATAATAATAATCATAAAAAATACAAAAATATACAGAATTCTATAAATGGTATACCGATAATAACTTTTAGATTTAAAATATACCATAAACAGTATATCGATAAACTATTAGATTTAAAATATACCATAGACTACAGATTATACCAGATTGTCAACTATGTAATCATGACCTGACCTATAAAATTATTTCTTTAATAATATTACTTTCTTCTTTATCTGATCGCAACCACATTTCTAGGAAACTTAAAGACTGTTCTTATAATTGTATGCACCAAAAATCGTAGCTAAAGCTTCTATTCATTTTTGAAAGTAAATTAAAAAGTGATTTTTAGTACTCCAGATGTTTTTGTTAAATGCAACAATTATACAAAATCAACTCAACAGAACTTGTTACGAGACTTAAAGTAATTGCACTCGATTTCCTCATGTGAAAATCTATTATTATACGTATTCTTAGTAATGTGAAGTTGTGGTACCTTTATTCTCGTGACTATCAGCAGTGACTAGCGTGGTGGTTGCCGCTGTGCTTGTCAGCAAGCTGTTGTTGTTGTTATTATTGTTGTTGTTGTTGATGTGCAGATCTTGTTGTGACTCAATGCTCAGATCAATTAACTGACTGACGGCCACTGGATTCACTGCATCCTGCAGCAGATTGATGTCACTGCAATAAGTGAGCAAACAATAAGTTCGAAACAAGTGAATAATAAATGCTGTGGATGCATCCACTTACTTCTTATTGTTAACATTCTCAATGTGGCCATTGCCATTGGCCACTGCTACGGGCGGCACAACGACAGCAGCTCCTCCTCCCGTTGTTGTCGTGGTCTCCACATGCAACTTGCCGTTGCTCACGTCAAACGGATGCAAGTTCTTGGCATTCTCGTCGATAATCATGTTGGAGAAACTGTTAATCAGCGAGTTCTCCTTGTCCAGCACCGATTGCTCATACATCGCCTGGCTGTTGATGGGCTCTGCAACAGCTGCCGGAGCAGCCACTGCTGTGGGTGCCACAGCAACGGGCGCAACTGGAGCAGCGTCTGTGCTGCTGCTGCTGTTGGGTGAGCCGCCTGTCGAGTTGTTGCTGCTGCTGCTGTTGCTGTCGCTTTCCTTGGGCGCCGCCGCTGTCGCAGCCTTGGCGTCACTTGATTCCTGCGGGAGAAATTTAATGTTAGATGGTGAAGATTGAGGCATCCTAATTGTTGCATTACCTTGCTGGGCGTGGCAGCTGCGCCAGCCTTGCGAGTGCGCGACATAATTGCCTCGACACGTTTGCGTCGCTCTTCGCGCTCTTTTTCCTCACGCTTGAGACGCTCGGCGACTTCGACGCGTTGCTTTTCCGCATCTTCCTTGGCCTTCTTTTCGGCCTCCTCGCGTTCAATGCGCTGACGCTCTTCATCTTCGCGTCGTCGCTGCTCCTCTTCCTCGCGCTGCTGTGCTTCCTGTGAAAGAGTTGTCAGAGTTGAGCTTGAGGTGGAGAAGTATAAGTTATTCCACTTACCTCGATGGCCTTGCGCAGACGCTCCTCTTCGCCGCGACGCTGCTCTTCGGCAAGACGTGTGGATTCCTCCTCGAAGAGTCGCTGACGTTCGGCTTCCTCCTCCTGGGCCTTGAGCTCGGCGAGGCGCTCAGCCTCGACACGTTGTCGCTCCAATTCGGCCTGTCGTTCGGCCTCCTCGCGGGCCAGGCGTCGTCGTTCGGCTAATGCCGCCTTTGCCTCCTCCTCCGTCGTGATCTTCTTGGCAATCATCGATGCGGTCATCAAATCGTTGCCCCCCTCAACAGCGAGTCCAGCAACTGCAACTGGAGCTGCGGCTGTCGTTGGTGGCGTTAATTCACGCACCTCTGAATTCTCCTTGCTGCCATTGCGTGATGTCTTCTTCGCCACAGCGACAACTGTTGCCTCCTGTGTTGGCTTCTCGTTGCCCTCGTCGGCCTTCTCCTCCACATGGGCAACAACTGGCTCCGCTGGTGGCTGCTCTTCCTGTGCAACTGGCTCTGGTTGTGCCTTCGCTTCCACCAATTGCACCAACTCCTGTTGCTCCTGTTCCGCCTGCTCAGTGTTTAGAGCCTCCTTCTCGGCCTTGCTGACCGCAGGCGCTGTAACCTCAGCTGTTGGAACCTCTGCATCTTGCTCTGGCTGCTCCTTTGCCACACCGTTAGCCTTGGGTGCGGGTGCAGCTGCTGCTGGAGCGGATTCAGCTGTTGATTTTGTTGTGGTTGTTGTGGAGGTAACAATCATAGATGTGCTCATGACCGAAGGGACTTTGTTGATCGACTCCTTCGCGTGTCGACTGATGCGCTCCGAGCTGGCGGTGCGGCTCGGCTGCTGTGCCTTCGATGCGGACGCGGCCTTAGGCAGCAGCGGCTCCTAGAAAACAAAAACGAGGTAATCAAATTAGTAGATGGTTAGACTTCGAGATCAATATCTTAAATTCAATGCCATTTAAATCTAATTAACTTTGAGCCTGCCCGGTATATTTTAGTATTTGAGGTATATTTTTGGTATATTTTAAGAATATGGGATAATTGAAGATGGGAACTCAGACTTCGGATCAATATAAAGCGTTTTAAATCTGATTTATACTCATAGGGTAGAAGTTTATAACTTTTGTACTCTATGGTATATTATGAATGTAGTAAAATATTGATATACCAAATATAGGCTTCAGTATATTTTTGACCCACTACCCATTGGGTAACTCAGACTTTGAATCAACATTACGTCTTTTAATTCAGATTTTTATACCCGCTACCCATAGGATAGAAAGGTATTATAACTTTGGGTCTGTCCGGCTATAATCTACGGCATATTTTAAATCTAGTACAAGTGGAGGCTTCGGTATACTTTAGGTATATTTTAATAATATGGTTTTATTGAAAAATGGTAGTGGGATACTCTAAGGGTAGAAGGATATTATAACTTTGTGTCTTTCCGATTGTTTGGTATATTTTTAGTCAAGTATAATATCGATATACCAAATATAGGCCTCGGTATATTTTAGTATTTTTGTGGTATACTTTAAGAATACGATTTTATTGAAAATTTGTGTCGAGCTTTCTTGTTAAATCTCAAGTTAATACTTTTCGCACAGATAAAACGGTTGACAAGAAAAATAAGTAAATAATCAGAGTTAACTCTTAAATATCAGACTCTAGCTAAAATGTTACTCCACACGGACAATTAGAAATTAGTTTTTTTCTTCAAGAAGTCAATGACAAGCTTATTTCATGAGTTTTAAAACAAGTCTTATCTTATATAATGGATTTCTTTTGCAGCTTATAATCTACATCAATTTATTTTCCTTGTTTAAAGTGTGAATTAGTTCTAGAAAATCACTTTTCAAATGTAATAATTCGCAACATATTTGTTATCTTAAAGAGCGCATATTAAATACGATTAAGCGCTTCACTGTGCATTATAATCTTTTATACTATATATCGTGTCGATTGCGAAATCTTATCACTTGGCTTACCCGCTTCGATGGCGTCTTCTTCTCGGCGCTGTGCATGCGCGTTGAACTGGAGGTGACAATCATTGAGGTGGACATCAGGTTCGCGGTTCGTTTGGGTGTCGTTTGTGCTGTAGACGTGGATGGCGAGGCGCTCGTTGTCTTCACCGGCGGCTTCTGATCCCTCTTCAATTTATTGATCTCTGCAAGAATGAGACAGCAATTAGTTAACAGATATATTAAGGAATTAATATCAATGATCTATGACTCACCCTCTAGGGACATGCCGGTGCCGGCAATGCTGGCTGGCCGTGGCTTACGTGTGGAGGCTGTGCCTGGACGTCGGGGCACCAATCCCGATGTGGACAACGTTGTGGATGTGGACATGGCGCTGCCTGGACGTGAGCCACTCAAGTGTCCATGACCGCCAGGTGTCACATTCCCTGATCGCGAGCCTAAACAAATGCAAAACAAATACAATTAAAAATCACAGTTCCACATAGAGTTAACAAATGATGTGCAGCAGGTTTTCTGGGTTTAAATTGTCTCTATATATATATTATATATGAAATATGGGTGAGAACCAAAAAGATTAAACGTTTTGTGATTTTTGTGACCGTCACCAGGAGAGTATTGTCATTAGCAGTAAACAAATACGAATACGAAAAACAAGTACAATAATAAATGAGAAGAGCTAAACACAGATTTCAAAAAAAGAAAAACCAAAGACACCTCGACGAAAAATACGGTTAAAACAAATACCAAAAACAAAGAAAATTTGTCAGCAACAGAAACAGAGGAAGACAAAGCATAACCTATAAAGGGTGTGTTGTGCACGTGTGTGTTTCAAAGGGTGTGGGTGTGAGTCAGTGTGTGTGTGTGTGTGTAGGGTGTATAGGGTGTTTATAGTGGAGCGAGGGTCGCCACCAGAGTTAGATGGTGAGAGACCAGTTGAAAACATACGAAGCGAACGAATACAAATGGCAATGCTCAGCACACAATATATGAGAACCACAATAAATTTCCACGCGATCGCTTTATGATATCTAATCAGATATAGATGGAACATATATATATATATAGACATTTATCAAGGCTGCAAAAGTTGGTTAGTTTAAAACTTCAATTGTAGTGGAACATTTTCAATTGAAATTCGTAATATTTTAAGATTTTGAACTTATCTATTTGAGTCAAATTATTTTTCTTGAACCGGTTCGATTGACTTGGAACAGTTTACTTTTTTCAAGTGCTAGCGTTTTATGTTTTAATTTATATTTTTGATCGCATTATAGTTGAAAATTTTTAATTTTAATTTATTCAAATTTTAGCGAAGCATTTTGTTTCATGGGTGTATTTCCTTTATATATTACTGAACCGTTTCAACTCGTAAGGAACACGGTACATTTTTAAAGAGCTAACGATTTATATTTTTCTACGCTTTGTAGTTGAAAATTGTTCGTTTAAATTGTTCACATTTTTTAGGTGCATTTTATATAACTGATATATATACTTCATATAATGCTTGAACCGGTTCGACATGTTGATAACAGCATAATGTTTTTTGAACCTCTGAAGTTCTATGTGTTAAATTATATTTTGTAACGTTGCAATTTCAAATTCGATTAATTAGATTTAAGTTATAATTTGTGGGTTTAGCGATTGAACCAATTATTTAATGAACCAGTTCGATGTGTTGTATTTCAAAGCAGCCTTGATAACTAACTATATATATATAGATGATAGATATATGCAGATTGTTGCTCAGATGAACTGCAGTTGAGAGCGGGCAAAGAGAGATTTTTTTCGTGTGGCGTTTTTGTTCCAACTCCTACTTCGTATGTCTTCCTACGCTATGTGTATGTATGTGTAAGATGTTAGCCAATAAGTGTAAATGTGTGTGTGATCGGGCGGGGGTCTTCAAATCGGAGCACTACTTGATGGAAGGGGGAGAGCTTAGAGAAATGTAAAAGGACTAAAGCACTACGTTTGAGTATGCCACCAAATGTACAGGAGAATGTGTTGTGTGTGTTGTGTAGCCAAAAGTTAGGTTATGTGTGATGTGAGGTGAGTTACGCTGTGGTGTGTTTTTGTAGTAGTATTGTTGTTCGTATGTTGGGTTTTGTTGTTGTTGTGGTTGTTTGGTTGATCGCACACACCTGCATTCACTAACAAACTAGAAGAGTTCATGAGCAACAATGAGTTTGGATCGAAATCGAGATAACGTTGGTGGTGGTGGTGTTGGTTGTGGTGGTGGTTGTTGTGTGGGTTAGTAGTTGTTGTTGTTGTATTATAGATCGCATATTGCTGCTGGGCACGCCTAGTTGCATTCGCTGAGGCTGTCGTATAGGATGCATTGTTGAGGGATGAGGCAAATGATGATTGTAGATATTTTTTAGTTGCGCTCGTTTGCAAGCCAAGACTCGATTGGCGTTGTTGCTGTGCTGATTGTGGTGGATTGTTTGCTGTGCCAAATTGGGACCACGAATAGCTAATCTGTGACATGCTCTTACTGGAATCACGCTGACCAGTGCTGCCCAAGGGACGAAAGCTAGTCGAGATGCCGCCACCAAGTGAATACTTTCCACGCTCACGCTGCTGACCTCCTCCTACTCCAACTCCACCAGCCAAATGGGTCATGCTCCTCGACATGGCGCCCACAGCCGTTGAACTTCCACTGGCGCTGCCCACACTTGCGCTTCCAGCCCGTCGATTGCTGTTGCCTCGCGACAAGTGGCCACGCCTTCCACTTCCGCCGCCGAGGGAGGCCGTCTCGTCCAGCATTTCCAGTTCACGTTCGCGTCGCTCCCGCTCCACGATGGCGCGCACATGTTCGCCATTGCGTCGTATCGGCTGGGCCAGTTGGTCCAAGCGGTTCATCGAATAGGCGCGTCCTGTGGAGCGGCAATCGATTGTGGTGTCGTTGTTGTGGTTGTTGTTGTTGTGGAGTTGTTGATATGTAAAGTGGAAAGTGGTTCAGAAAGTGGTTCATGAATCAAAAACGGAATCAGAAACATTGTTCTAGCTGTTGGTTGTTGTGGTTTTGGTGGTGGTGGTGCTATTTTTGTGGATCCTTATGCAGCTATATATATTTATATATACAGAAGACGTCACACTAATGGATCGCAGACTGCGCTACAAAATGTTTCGAGAGTGTGTGTGTGTGAGAGTGGGGTGTGTGTTTTGAGTGTGGTTGTGATAAACACTTTCCACTGGCACTACGGAAAATAATCAATTTTCAATAAATAATAATAAAATTGGGGCATGGATGATTAATATAAAAATGTGTTATTCATATTTCAACTTTATGAAAGTATTTGAATGAATCATCTTTGCTGAAGCTAAACGTCAAAATTACTCAGTATTTTTTGACTAAAATAGTATAATTTTAAAAGTACATTTTTTACGCATAGGAAAAAAGTATCTAAATGCAGTATTTTTTGGTCAAAATAGTATGTTTTTAAAAGTACACTTTTTTACGCACATAGAAAAAATGTACACTTAAAAATATATACTAATTCGGTTAAAAATACTGCATTTAGGGAAAAATACTGCATTATATAAGTGATAAATGTACATTTAAACTCATATACTATTTCGATCACAAAATACAGCATTTGATGGTTTTTCCCTATATACTAATTCGTTCAAAGAATACAGCATTTAGATGCATTTTACCTATGCTTAGTGTAATTATAAAAACATACTATTGGTAAAAAAATACTGAGTTATTTTTATGTTTGTCTTCAACAAAGATGATTCATTTTAAATAAATACATTTAGATGATTTCAATCTGTATGCCAGTGGAAAAGTGGTATTTGTATAAAGTGTGTCTTGTGTGCTCATTGGTGGTGCTTCAAAAATTGATACAACTCATAGATCCAGTTGCTGCGCTCAAGGGAATAAAGAAAGCAAGTGAGAGTGGAGACAAGACAACAGTATCTTCCATATTGTAAAAGAAATGATATCCTTGTTGCACTTTTTCGAATTGTCGTCGCTGCGGTCCGTCGTGTTGTTCTACAAATGCGGCTAACTTAAACAATGATGATCAAAAATGGGTTCATGAAGCTGCTTAAGAACGATGATCATGATGATGATGATACAAGATATTGATGCTGCTGAATATGATGATGATAAAAACACAATTGTCGAATTGCCGAGAAGGGGGGAATTGGCAGGGGGGAGGAAGAGAATAACTGTGTTTGTGGAGGAATTTGGTGACTGATCTTACCTGGGGTTCTGGGCGTGGTGCTCAGTGAGCTGCGCGAACCATAATGCCCGTCTCGGGGGCTGGGTATTGTCGGCATGAGGTCCGTTTTCCTGCGGTAAACGCTTCGGAACATAATGTTCTGTGATGTGTCAACGATATCTTCTGCAATTGTGGTTTTGGATATTTTTTTTTGTTGGTGTTTTGGTTTTTGGTAGTTTTCATTTTCATTCATTGATCAAAAGTAGTTGTCTGGACTTATTTTTTTTTTTGTGACACAGCGGTTATAAAAACTATTGCAAAATGTATCATCGATAAACCAAAAGCAAAGACTAAAGCAATAATCATGCCGAGAGAAAAAGAGGAGAGAGAGAGAATTCTACTAAAATAGGGAGAGAGTTGAAAAATAAAACTTTAAGGGCCACCGCTAGGGTTGGGTTTGGTTTTGCATTTTATACAGGGAGGAGAGCCAGGCAAGTTAGGGCTACGCAATCACTGAAAACGAAAAAGCTGCAAAACTATCGATAACACAAGCGATCGATTACTGTTAGCTGTAGTAGTATCAATAACATTCCGATTAACGATCAATTGCTTTGATAAGTATTATTAGTATTTCTTTGGCTGAGCTCAATACAACTATCGATAACTGTAGACTATCGCCTTACTATCGATCGAGCTGGTGCTCTACAGGGCAGATATGATTAGTACGAGTTTACGAGTAGAGAACATGCAAATTGGGCGCATGCTGGTTATGAAGGAGTTGTTGGCTTACAGCAAGCTCTTTTACACAACAGGAGCGGGGTTAAAGAGGGCAACAAACAATAATTTCTGAACAAAACAAAAAAACAATAAGGAGAAGAGTAGTAGAAGAGAATAGAGAAGAGGAACCCTCACCCTTACGATATGAGTTATTGTTGTAGTTGTTGTTGTTGTTGTGGCTTGCAGCTGTCGCTGTTGCTACATTTTGTCTGTGCGCAGTTGGTGTTGTTGTAGTTGTTGTAGTGGAAATCAGTTTTTGTGGATTATTGGGCGCTGCTGGCCCATCGATATTTATCTCATTGGCAGCGATTGAGAGCGAGAACCGCTTGGGTGGCTCATCATTGGAATAGCCCCAATTGAACACCTCATACATGGACGAAGATTTGCGTCGATGATCTGTGTGGGTTGGTATTAAAAATGGCCGGATTTGTACAGAGATAAAGTATAATAATTTGGTGATTTTAGAGGGAACAGTAGATTAAACAACAGCAAGGCAGGCAGACAATTCATTCAGGCTGGACGCGACTCGATTGAGAGGTAGAGAGAGTCGCGAAGGTTTTTTGGTGATCGTGTTTATGTATACTGTATATATATATCGTGATCATCAGTGCTATTGCTAAGTGATAAATCATATATTGTATATATTGTGTTTGCAAATCAAATTAAGAAACAAATGTGTGTGAGTGTTGGGTAGAAAGTAGAGAGTAAAGTTAAAAGTTTACACACAGCTGCAACAGTTGACAGTTACATGGGAATTGGGTACATTTAGAGTACACACAAGATTAAATATATATATATATGTATATATGGATATATACTTTAACGGAACTGAGTCTAAAGTAATATTAACTGCAAAATAAATATGTAGTTAAGATTAGGTGTGTCGGTGTCTGTGGGTTCGAGTGTTGTGTATTGGTGTGTGTCAAGTGTTTTTGTGGGAGGGCAGTTCGAATGTTTTCTTTCCGGCAAATTTGTGGGGGATTTGTGCACTTTACACTCACCATCGTGTCTGTCCGTGGAGGATGAGGCACGCTTCTTAGCACCACTATCGGCAAGTTCACGCTCGGAACTGCGACGTGAGAGCGAGGCGCCCGCCACATTCGATATGGATGTTGATCTGTAACAAATAGCAAATGAATTTTAGTTAGGAATTTATCGACACTTCGAATCCATCACATACCGTCGCTGACTCCAAAAGGTGCTGGGCGATACCAGGCCATAATCAGCCGGCACATCCAATAAACGTGGCGTCGATGATCCAAAAGCGAAAGCAATCGAATTTCTATCGCGTTTCTTTGTCTCTATTCGCGATTCGCGCTCCTAAAAAGAGGGAAAGGAAAGAGAGTATAAGTAAGAGAACATAATGTTGTTGTTGTTGTTGCGGAGATGACGCACCTGATTCTTTTTGAGAATATATTCACGTCGCTCCTTTTCGGCCTCAATGATGGCCTTTTTGCGCTCCTCCACCTGATGCCGCTTCTCTGTATCTCTCACGCGTATCTCCTCGATGCGACGTCGTCGTTCCTCCTCCTTTTGTTCGCGATACTTTTGCGCCGCCTCCGCTTGAGCCCGCAGCTCCTCGATTTTTCTTTGTCGTTCCTCATTCTGTCGATCGCGCGCATATTTCAGTTTCTCCTCGCGATCTTTGGACACTGTCAAATGACAGAAAAATAAATATAAAAAATAGCGTCAGCAAATGATTAGTCAGCGGGGAGTAGGCTCAAGGTGAGGTTCACAGTTTGGTTTGAGTGTGTGTAGCATAATCTTCATAAATTCACAAGTAAATGCAAGTTGTAATCGACATCGATATCGAGAGAGACATCGACACGACATGTGCTACCTGTAGACGAAATCAATAAAGCGTCAGCTTTGTTCGACATTCTCTTTCCCCCCAAGTATTTTGATGGGTTTTTATTTTGGCATTTGCCGGCGAGTCGCAAACTCGCGACTTTTACAGCCGTCGACTGACGTCATCGACCGTTGTGCGGCGGCTCCTCACTCACTATGTGGGTCAATTGACAACAAACTACAATAGCAATGCACACACTCATACAAATACACACACACACTCGCACATCAGGTCGCCCCCAGATGCGCAAATAAGGCAAAAAGAAAATGTAAGCGCACAATTTTATTAAAATGACATTGAAGCGCCATGCAAAAAAAAAAAAAAAACAAAATAGAATGCTAAACAATCGTTGGGCAAATCAAATATGTTGGTCAACTTTCTGCGCATTCGTTGTAATCGCCAATCGGTTTGCAACGTTATCGTTCTCGTTATCGGTTTCTGTATTTGTGTGCGGTATTTATGGAATGTAGTAATGACGTCATAAACACAAATACTACAGAACACAAAGAAGGAGCAACACTGCAAAAGCTGCAACCTGTCACTGAATCATGGTCAACTGTTTTTCATTATTTACATATTACTTACTGCCGGATGGAAAATATATCATCATGACAGCAGGCAGCAACAACAAGGTCGCATATTGTGTTTAATTTGGATATGTAAAATGAATGCTGAGATAAGAAGCAAATGAAGCTTATCAGCTGGGAAGAGTGTGTTGTTGATCATGCGATGGCGACAGGTGCTGAGAGAGAAGTAAAGAGAGCAAAGGGAGCTGCAGACAGCAAAGTTGTTTTGCACCGGAAAAGGGAACACGATTGTGCGTCCTTCTTTAGAACGTTCTAAAAGCAGTGGGGAACGCCATGTGTGCCAACGTGGATGACATGACCAACTGCAATTCCCCGCATTTTATGTCATGCATGAGGCATGAGGAATGTCAACTACCTTGAGCAGTCTCATCTGTGCTCTCCCTCTTGTTCGCTCTTTAAGGTCGCCCACCTGGGCAGAGACCAGTGTTGCAGAGTGCACTTTTGTGTGGGCAGCGCGAGATTTGTTTTGTTTTTGTTTGTTTGACAGTAGGAAAAGAGCGTGCCGAAGTCGTCTATGCCAACTTTATGTAACCAACACATACACATACTCTGACTACATCTGATAAAACTATAATAAAAAAAAACAATGTTTTATTTTGCTTTTACCTTTTCGTTCGGCGCTGCCCTCTCGGCTTTCGGGTCGCTTGGGTATGTTTTCCACTGAAAGTAAATAAAAGTGCAAGGCAATATAAACATTCAAGTTTTCCGTGTTTTCTTTTTATGTTCTTTCGGTTTCGTAAGCAGAAAAATTGAAAACGTGCTATTTTTGCAGTACAAAATAATAAGTTTTCCACTCACTGAATGCAAATACAAAAGGAATATCAATATTATGTCGGCAGCAAAAAAGAAAATCAATCGGCTTCTTGTTTTGCACTTGTAGGGCAAAGGAAAGAAAAACACGCATTTGAGACGACGACGGCGACGTTGACGATGACTGAGAGAGTGGCAGACGGACGGGCGGCGGTCGAAGGGGGGATGACGACCAAACACATACAAACAAATAACAAAAAAAAAAAAGTGTTCAGCTGCAGCGCAGCTGCTGTCTCACGATGACTGTGAACGGCGGCAGCGGCTGCGGCAGCGTCAGTGACGGTGACGGCAGCAGCAGCGAAAATGTTTTTCCTCCTGGAACTTTGAACGCATTTATTTATAACTCAAAACTCCGGTTGACGTTATGTGTGGTGGGGGAGGGAGGTAGGGATAAGGAATCATCACATCCGAGCACGGGGGCAAATTTCACCCATATGAAGCAAACACTTCTTTCTGGCTTCTTCTTTTTTTCACATCGTTCGCTTTTGCTTTTGAGTGTGAGTCGTCGTCGTCGTCGCCGTTGTCGTTGTCTTGGTCGCTGCCCATTCGACCAATAATTTTTTGTAGCTTGGCTAAAAACTTTTTGTTATACGCATTGATGGATACTATTTTGCACTTGTCATTGAACGCGCACGGTTTGAACTCTTATTTCTGATCGCATTTGATGTTTTTAATGCATACCTGATGGATCTTTCGAATAATTTTCTTGCTGGCCCTCGAGACTCGCCATATTCTCACTTTATTTTTTCTACATCTACACTTACATCTATACACTTAGTGATGGGCAAACTTCGATGGCACTATCGATGTTTCGATGTTTTAATCTTTTTTCTAGACACCGATGTTTTACGGTAAATATCGATGCTATCGCAGTCAAATAATATAATTTATTGAATTAAGTTATATTTCTCATTAAATAAACTTAAATTTTTGCACGAACTTACTTCTATTTTCGTACACTAAAAGACAGTCATATAAAGCTTCTCGTTTGGAAAACATGTGTCGAAATGTGACCGCAAACCCGATGCTGAAATATACTATTTACCGTTAAGAATATTAAATGCTCATCTTATTGAGAAGATTTAGTTTTATTTACTTATATTTGCTTATCTAACAATAGTCTGCCAATAATAAACAATAGAAAACTCGCTAAATATTAAAACAACCTGAAAAAGTATATACCACAAATGTCTATTATCGGTGTGTGTGTTGAGTACTTAACGGAAAGCTGCTTGCTACAATTATCGCTAAGCTGCCTCTCGATAATGCACTTAAATATACCGAATGCTTATTCAGAATCCCGCGTTTTATGTAGTAGCAGCAAAGCGAAGCAAACTTTTTAAGAAAATAAATTAAATATAATGCCAGAAGCGCCGGAAGCTGCCGTTGTGGATAAACGCAATAATTTGCCATGGATCGAGAAATATAGACCGGTCAAATTCGAAGAGATTGTGGGCAATGAAGACACTGTGGCCCGTCTCTCTGTCTTCTCCACGCAAGGCAATTCGCCCAACATTATCATTGCGGTAAATTGTTTAATTGTTGACAAGAACAGTTAAATTAATGTGTTCAACTTGCCATTACAGGGACCACCGGGCGTGGGCAAGACAACAACGATTCAGTGTCTGGCACGCATTTTGCTGGGCGACAGCTATAAGGATGCAGTGCTGGAATTGAATGCTTCCAATGAACGCGGCATCGATGTGGTGCGCAACAAGATCAAGATGTTTGCTCAGCAGAAGGTGACATTGCCACGCGGACGGCATAAGATTGTTATACTGGATGAGGCAGACAGCATGACGGAAGGTGCCCAGCAATCCTTGCGACGCACCATGGAAATCTACAGCAACACAACAAGATTTGCACTTGCTTGCAACACCAGCGAGAAGATCATCGAACCGATTCAGTCGCGTTGTGCCATGTTGCGTTTCACCAAGCTATCGGATGCTCAGGTGCTGGCCAAGCTAATTGAAGTGTGCCAACTGGAGAAGCTCAAGTACGATGAAGATGGCTTGGAGGCAATTGTATTTACGGCCCAAGGTGACATGCGACAGGCGCTGAACAATCTGCAGTCGACGGCACAGGGATTTGGCGATATCACTGGAGCAAATGTTTTTAAGGTGTGCGATGAACCGCATCCCATGCTGTTGCAGGATATGTTGCAGCATTGTGCCGCCAATGACATTCACAAGGCGTATAAGATTCTGGCGAAATTGTGGCGTCTTGGCTATGCACCGGAGGACATCATTGGCAACATCTTTCGTGTGTGCAAACGGCTCAATGTGGATGAGCAAATGAAATTGAATTTTATACGAGAGATTGGCATAACGCACATGAAGATTGTGGATGGCTGTAATTCCCTATTGCAGCTAACGAGCTTGTTGGCCCAGCTGTGCACGGTCGCTGAGTCGCATTAGAGATCAGAAACATTTAGAATTACTCAGTTTAGTTGTAAGATCAAGCTTGTTAAAAAAGTCCAGTTTAATTTACATAAAGTACATAACCAAATGAAAACTAATTCATGAATTAAGAAAATACTTAAATTTCGCAAACAGCTTACAGCAAAGTCATATTCGAAAATCGGCGCCCTTTAAAAAGTGTTACCAAGCTAGTACTTGACGCACCAGTATATTTAACTCATTAAATAAGTATATTATGTAAATTGAGCTTGCGGTCACACTGTCACATCGGTGTATTGCTAGTTGAATTTTTTTTTCGCGCACGGTCGGATATAAAGCATTGTATGAAACAATTGGTGGCTGCAGAAAGAAATACAATAAAAATGCAGATGCAAACATATAAATTGGTGGTCGTCGGTGGTGGCGGCGTAGGAAAATCAGCCATAACGATACAATTCATACAGGTGAGGTGATGCCCAGGAATAAGCTGGTGACGTCGTCGTTGTCGTTGTTGTTGTTGCTGTTGGAAAAAAACTAAAAGTGCTGTGAGCATACTGTGTGTGTGTGTGATGTGATATTGTGATGTTTTGTTTGGTTGAATAGCAGTTAGCTGTTGACACAGAACCTAACAACATAATTCGAGAAGTCATCAATGCGGCGAATGCAAAACCTCGCTACTCATCACTTTGAGACAGGGGCGCGGCGCAACGTAACAAGTGGGCTGGACCCTTGTTTTGGCAAAAGCAACAAGCGACTAGTCTTGATGTGCTTGCACATCCATATATGTATATACAGTATACATATGTGATTAGATATTTATGTCGTATGTGTATGTGTGTGTGTGTGCTACATATTTTCAAGCATAGATCATCTTCACTAAAAGCTGCAGCGAAATCAACAAGCACACACATACACATTCACACACACATGCAGTCGTATTGAATGAATTTTACGGCGAATTTCAAACATGGTTAAAGGGCGGCTCCCAGTGGAGCACCTTAACTTGGAGTTGCGCTTTTTGTTTATGGTTATCCGCGTGTGTATGTGTGTGTGTGTGTGTGTGTGTGAGCTGAGGTCAATACGACGACGTTCGTCATGGTCACGACCACGGTCTCTTGGCCCGTCGTCTAAATTCTGAATGGTGTGGCAATGTTGGCATTTATTTATAGTTATTTGCGTCATCTCCAACCTCCTCATTCATATATTTACACTAGCCCCTATATACATAAATATCTACATAAACATATGCATACACACACACACATACACATGCAACAATTGTTTTTATATGCTCTGATATTCATCTCGAATCTAGAGTGTATCTATGTACATATGTATGCATATGTTGTTGTTGTTCTGGAGATGATAAAAGAGGCGTCGTTGTGTGTAAACAAAAAGCACTTAAGAGAGAATGATCATTTCTTTTTAGATCCTTCACTTTAACCAAAGTAAAGTGAATATATTCGATCCCATATTCGTCTTAGATTCTTCGTTCTGATCCCATAACTTATGTTCATAGTATGAACTTCATACTTATATTATGAATCAGCATTAATAGCTGAGTCTGCCCACATATGGTTTATTATATAGACCTCTGTTAATATAGAGTAACTTATTACATATGGTAGCGTACATTTTAATATCTTTCCCCATTCCCAATGTTATAAATAAACCCGTATTTTATTATTAATTGCTTTTTATTAATTGCTCTACTATTAACCACAGCGAGAAAAACTATAAACTCAAAAACCTGTATATTAAGAACCTTATTTTAAATGAAATGAATAAAAGTGACGAATGGGTTTTAAATTGATTCTGCAAATTTTACAACGAAAGTGATATATTTTGTTTTTATATGAATGAAAATGATGAATAGTTCCTCAAAATGTTTGTAATGTAACAGACAGTTAAACTACAGTTTGATATTGATACTGCAAATTTTACAACGTAATTGATGTATTTTATTTTTCTTTTCATTTCCCAGAGCTATTTTGTGACAGACTATGATCCAACCATCGAGGATTCCTATACCAAACAATGTGTCATAGACGATGTGCCAGCCAAGCTGGACAGTGAGTAGATTTCCTTACAGATTACAATATCATATAATTAATGCTTTGGTTTTCCTTTTTCAGTTTTGGATACGGCTGGACAGGAGGAGTTTAGTGCAATGCGGGAGCAGTATATGCGTTCGGGCGAGGGATTTCTGTTAGTGTTCTCCTTGAATGATCATTCCAGCTTCGATGAGATACCAAAGTTTCAGCGACAAATATTGCGTGTGAAGGATCGCGATGAGTTCCCCATGCTGATGGTGGGCAACAAATGCGATTTGGAGCATCAGCGTCGGGTGTCGCTGGAGGAGGCGCAGAATACGAGCAGAAATCTAATGATACCCTACATTGAGTGCAGTGCCAAGTTGCGTGTCAATGTCGATCAGGCATTCCATGAACTGGTGCGCATTGTGCGTAAATTTCAAATCGCCGAGAGGCCCTACATTGAGGAGGGATACAAGAAGAAGGGCAAGAAGAAGTGCTGTCTGATGTAAGCAAAACGCTTGCAGTTGAATCTCACAATCTGGTGACAACAGCAGCAGCAACAGCGAACGAATTGTAACGAGTATAACACCAAATTTTAATAATTAAATAATACGGCGCCACGACTGAGCTATAAAGTAGAGATATCGAATCCAGAGATCCACCCACAAATCCCGCAAAATGTAATGCATTTTATACCGGCCCCGCCCAGTAGCATCAACGCGAATCGAGTCACAGCTCACAGCTTCAGTTGCAGCGTTCACGCCCAGCTCGCCAGTTAACTAACTAACAAAAAAAAGAGGAAAAAGAAAAATATAATGAAACTCAAGTAAACAAATGTCCTTGCGTCCCCAGAGAGCACAGAGCATACATCCATACATGAATACATATATACATACATTTATAAATACATGCATACATACATTACATACATCCATATATATACAAGCATGCATACATACATACATATATATATATAATATATATTTTTGTAATATTATTTGTTGATCACAACAAGGCAACAATTAAGAACAAAAGGTTTTTTATTATTACTATTGTGTGTATTATGGTTAAAAGTTGTGGAAATTTGCGAAACAAATTTTTGTGTGTGCGACTAGCGATATTTGTTTGTTTTCTAAATGCGATTAAATCAAATCAAATGAATGAAAAGTAAAATTAAATTTAATTAAATTATAAAAATGCAATGCAATAATTGAGCCAAGTTTCGTCATACGTTAAAACGTTTGTTTGTTTTTGTCGATTAAGCCAAAAGTAATGTGTTATTGTAATTTGTATTGTTATTTACTACTAATAATATATATATATGTATATGTATTACATATTTATATGCTATATACAAAATACATACATACGAATATGTATAAAATGCTTAGAATTCAATAATTTGTTATCAATGATTGTGTTGTGTTGTGTTTTTTGATTCAAATAACAAATTGAGTGCCTCGTTCTCGTTGCATTTAGTCAGCGCATTGATAACAACAACAAAAACAACAACAACAACTACTACTACAGCAACAAAAACAAAACAACAACAAACACATACGCAACAACAACAACATGAAAACAATTTAGAATTGATATTTGTAAACGATACAAAAACAAAAAAAAGAAAAGAAAAACAAAACAAAAAAGAAACGCACAATACAATAATAATTGTAAATCTCTTAAATTTATTCTATGTTTTTTATACAAATTGTGTATTTTTACATAATTCATTTTTATTATCGTACGAGTATTGAAAATATGAAAGCAAAGTGTTTATTACATTTTAAAAAAATATATTATGTATTTCTTTGTTTAACTCGACACCACCCGCTTCATTTAACGAGCCTTTATTAATTTATATTATATATATTTATATTTATATACTTATATATATATTTATATATATTTAATACAAAATATATGCGCAATTCTAATAAATACATACAAATCACAAATGCTTCCAAAAAGCTGTGTTTTTAATATTCGGGGATTAAGGATTAAAGGCATGGAAATCTGTAGCTCAAGATAAATTTGGAAAATCTGAGAAAATATATCATATAATACATATAGTGAGGTCCTTAATTAAATTAATTTTTTTCTATAGTTACAGCGTATTGTCGTATAAATTACAATAATGAACTTTTCAAAAATTTCGGGCCTTTTCGAGGAAGAAAATAAAGAACTGCTATTCCAGTGTGCATCCAAAACGTGCAATTGTGTAAAAATATAAAAAAAAAAAACTTAAAAATAAAGAAATCTAACTAGGTTTTTGATTGTTTGTTATCCCTATGTTCCAGTTTACAAAAATAAGGTGGAAGCGATCAAAATTACAAAAACAAATATGCGAATAAACCGCACTGCTATTTCAAAGTTCACTGCTGTTAAGTGGGGAAATGTAGTTGAAAATTGCCTTGTTAAATATTTATTTTTCAATTAATCGCCTGAGAATATTGTTAGTTCTCAAATAAATATAAAAATCGGAGTATAAGTAAATACTTTTTATTTATCATTTCAAACATTTACAAACTAATAAGCGATTAAAGTAAAGAGCTTTAACAACAGATTAACAAAGTTTAAGCATTAAACTAAATTTGTTTTTTTTTTAATTGTCTTGTTTAAAATATTATTAAATAAATGAGAAATTTAATGAACACACATCAAGGTTGATAAAAACAGAAACGAATTAATTTAGATCATTGCTTGATGGATTTTGATATAACAACAGATCGTTAATAACAAAGTTTAAGCATTGAACTAAATTATTCTGTAATTTGTAGAAAATTTTTTGTTAGGGATATGTTAATCCAGGACTATTTAGATTACAACATTTTCTTACACCTAATTAAAGTTCCCTAATTAAGTTTGATATGGGTAATTCTCTGGCGGAACTGAAACAATTTAAAAAATAAATAATGTTTATTCTTATAGCTCTGGATTACCACTTTATTTAGAGCTAATATTGATTTTTAGGAACTCGTTCTGTTATACCATTAAATATATAAGTTTGTTGATTTTTTGGTCTGCTTACGAATTAGTTCATTTTTATTCTAAAACAGAAAAATAGTTTACAAGATTCATTCTTTGCTGTAATTAAAGTTCTAATCAAGAGGTATAAGTTTCCTCTTTAAATGTCTTAGTACTATATGATTGTTTGATTTTTCGCCGGAGAATTACCCATATGTGGTCTTATGACGTCAGGATAATGAGTTGCGTCTGTTGTCTGCTGCTAGACAGGCAGCCTTATAAGTGTCCAATTAATTGAATGGAATAATGAGTCGAATGCTATTTGATTGGGTATAAAAGTAGCTGCGACTGTCCTCAACTGTATAGAAGGCATCATGAATCCAAAGAGTGAAATCCTCATCGCAGTTGTGCTCGTCTTTCTGCTGGCTTGTGTGGAGTGTCAAGTAATTGAAATCAATCCAAATTTCCACAAGCAATCCATTAACATTTCAGTAATTGCAGCTGACATTCTCACCCGACTGGGGCAAGCGATCGGTGGGCGGAGCAAGTGGATCAGGCAGCTTCTTTGAGCCACAGCAGGGAAACTGCAAAACTTCCAATGAGATGCTGCTGGAGATCTTTCGTTTTGTGCAATCGCAGGCACAACTATTTCTGGACTGTAAGCACAGGGAATAGATGGAAGGAAATGTGAACGAGGTGGACAACCAAATGATTATCTACTATTATTATAATGCTCCATATATGTATGTTTTGTGTTTTATATGTATTATATACGAGTACACAAGGTAGTCGTAGTCGGCATTTAGATTTAGAGAAGTTTTTCCTCCCCCACTTTTCATTTCTCTCAGTGCAACAAAATGTAGCCATGTACCCAACTCCAAGTCAAATAAATAAGCGCATCCGAAAATGATATAAAACAAATGTTTGTGATTGAGCGATTGACAACAACATTTGAGTCGAGACCTTGCGCCTGGTTTGAACCGCTTTTTCCGGTCATAGGTAGAGGTGCTTTACCCTTTCTGACTATTTCAAGTTCAAGCGATTTGGTTTTTACCCCGACAACATTAATCTATAAAGGTAATTTAATTTAATTTCGAAAATTACAACAATTAAACTAGAGCACAATTCAAATGTGTGTTTAAGTGCTCCACAGTTTGAGATGACTTTGCTCAGTGTAACGCGACATTTGACAGTCTGAGCAAGCATTCGCTATGGAGAACTCTACGAAATTCCGGATACAAAATGCTATAATAATGCTCCTTACGCTCAGTTACTCGGTCAACTGTAAGTGTTTAACGTTTTAGTTTAAAACAAATTATTATTGCACCAAGATTGTGATCGTGGCAAATGTAGTGTGTGTTTGTAAAGCGACAAAACATAAACAAATGAATAAACACGTATGTTAACCAACGCACAATTGTTGTGGGGGAAGTAATGTGTGTCATGTAAACACTTCCAACACAATCGATAGCATCGCTGGACCTAATCGGATGACAAACGTCAGTGGCCCAGATATTTTAATTTGTTGGAATTTGTTGAAATTAACAAAGCTGAGTGACGACGACAAGAGTTAATTGTGATTGCTGATAAAATTGTGTTTATTTATTAGTTTAAACAGCTTTTGCAAGTCAACGTTATGAAATGGACTTTTGTTATAGCAAGAAGCTTTTTAAAGCAAGGATCTGTCTAGAATTGCTGGCGCATACCAAACATCTTTAACGCAACAGCATCATAGCAAGCAGCTTTTTAGAGCAAGGATCTCTGTAGGAGTGCTGCCATCCTCTGTCTCATATCAAGCAGCTTTAACGGAAGTGCGTCTTAGCAAGCAGCTTTTGTTGCGCTCGCTCGCCCGTTGCTCACTGAACCGGCCCTGCACAACTGGGCGCCCAACGATCTACAACAGATAATTATCTGCAAAAGTCAACAAACGTTGGCACGTATCAAAATTGTGTTATAATTGAATAATTTAACAAATATGAAATCGCCGCAGTTGGCTGACTGCAATCAAATGCCGTCCATTTAGTTAGTCGCTGACCAACATTGGGCACAATTGGCAGCATGTTGCTGGAGGAGTTCTGCGTGAAGGTCTATTGGTGGCCATTTCTCTCGTATTTGGCCAGCATCAAGGGACTGTGTCCGCTGTATCCGACAGGTTACTATCCCATCTATCCGCTGCCACCACCGCCGCCACCACCGCCTCCGCCACAGCCAGTTACACTAATTCCATTCCCGTCGTCCACGTCCGCAGTGATACCAACGTTTCAACCCACGCCGCCGCCTCTAACGCTGCCACCGTTCCCACCACCGCTCACCACAACAACTACTACGACCACGTCGACATCGTCCACGTCATCGACGACAACAAGTGCTGCCACCACAACGACGAGCACGGCAGGCACAACGTTGCCAGTGCCCACCACGTGTCCATCGCAACCTTTTGTTTGCCTGCCCGGTGGCGTGCCTCCGTTGCCCAATTGTCCCTGCATCGATCCTCGCCAGCAGCAGCAGCAACCACAGCAGTTAAGAGCCACCGTTGGCTCGGATATGATGATATTTGTGCCGCTGAATCCAGGTCGACGTCGCCGTCGTCGGCGTCTCGCTGGCAAGGATTAGAATCGACTAGAACAAGCACCAACAAAATTCCAACACAACAACAAATTCAAAAACCAAATTCACTCATACTTCCCCCTCAACATAAATTATACTTAGTTCAATTACGCAATAAATTCTCAAACAAAACAATTGGCAATCTTTGCACCTCAACACAATATTAACTAAGCCTGCAAACCTGATCCATGAGCTGTGTTCCCTCTTTTAGCCCAGCAACAAAGCTGCTATGATGCACGTTCCCGCTCCGGGAGCTGTGTCCCTCTCACCTCCTGCGCCCAGCTGCTTGAGCAGGTGCAGACAGGCGCCTCCAGCGAGTTTCAAACGTTTTTGGGTCAATCCATTTGTGGCTTTGATGGCTCCAGTTTTCTGGTAACGCTGACGTCTGAAATGTGCTTTAGAGGTTACCTAATTAAAGTTGCTCCCCCCCAAATTTTCAGGTTTGCTGTGCTGAGCAGCGTGCGCCGCTGATTAGCCGCAGTCCCAAGGAGTATGTGCCGCCCACTAGCTCATCACTGGGTGCCTTTCAATTCTCTCCTTTGGGTGTTCCAACTATACAGAGTCCGCAGTCCACGCCGATGGTCTTTCAGCCCACACCCCCGTTTAATCAAGGTGCGTTGGTCATCAGACCAACTCCTGCTTTGCCAGCTCCAGGTTTTCCCTCAGCTTCCCCCTCAGGTAACAGCGTTTGCGGTATTGGCGGTGCAACCACAAATCGTGTGGTGGGCGGTTTGCCGGTCCGAAAAGGTAAACTATAAATTTAGATTAAACATAATAAATAATTTGGATATTTTTAAACAATTTAATGAATGAACAAAGGAATTACTTAATGAATATAAATTCGCAGAAAGTTTTTATATTATTTTGTATGCCGTAAATTTCGGTTTTTAAATGTTTTAATAATAATAAGATCATAATTCGTTGTAATCTTACCATTAGAAGAAAGTTTGTATATCATTTTGTATCTCGAAACTTTCGTCTTGCATATGTTTCAATTCGCTATTCATTAGGTTCTTTTTCTCATTTAAAATTTAACAAATGACTTTAATTATGATCGTTGAGGCACTTAATTTAAAACTGTAAATTTGAATTTTATTTTAGGCGCTTATCCCTGGATGGCAGCTCTTGGCTACTACGATGAAAACAATCGCAGTGCACTGAAGTTTCTCTGCGCTGGCAGCTTGATCAGCGCTCAGTTTGTGATCACCTCGGCGCACTGCATCAATCCCACTCTGACTTTGGTGCGACTGGGTGCCCATGATCTGACCAAGGCTGCAGAGCAGGGTGCCATTGATTATCGCATCAGGCGTAGCATTGTGCATGAGAACTTTGATTTGGCTTCCATTGCGAATGATATTGCGTTGATCGAGCTGAACGGCGAAGCGCCATCTAACGGTAAGTGGAGGCACTAAGCTTGTCTAATATCGGCTACTTGAATTGCTTTTGTTTCATGCTTGATTCGCAGGCGACATTCGACCCATTTGCTTGCCCGAGGGCAACAATTTTCAGCGCGAAGATGCGTTTGTTGGCATGCATCCGTTTGTGGCAGGTTATGGGGCAACTAAACATCAGGGCGCCACATCGAATGTGCTACGCGATGCTCAGGTGCCGATTGTGTCGCGTCAGAGCTGCGAACAGAACTATAAATCTGTTTTTCAGTTTGTCCAGTTCAGTGACAAGGTAAGGAAGGAATTATTGCCATGTTTATGATGATCATTCAACTGATATCAACTGATGTTCATTGCAGTTGATTTGCGCCGGCAGCTCCACTGTGGACGCCTGTCAGGGGGATTCCGGTGGACCACTTATGATGCCTCAGGTTAGTTACTGCTTCATCGATGCGTCATTGATTGGTGGAGAAATTTATTGTAGGGCAAATTACGCCTACTGCAATGGGTCTTAGTTGCTTTGGCTGAAATTTGGTATATTTTGACCTCTAGTAGTAATTAATCGATATACCAAATATGGCCTTCGGTATATTTTAGTATTGTGCTTTATATTTTGATCTGGTATATTTTGACATCTATGGTATATTTCGAATGTAGTACTTCATGGATATACCAAATATCTCATTCGGTATATTTTAGTATTTTACGGTATATGTTTGGTATATTTTAGGAGTAATACCGCGCTGTTTTGGTTTTATTTAAAATGGGTAGCTTTCTTACTTGTTTTTTAATTAAACTTGACTTTCTAAATTTGAAATTTTCTTTACAGCTCGATGGAGGCGGTTATCGTTTTTACTTGCTGGGGATTGTATCCTTTGGCTATGAGTGCGCCAGGCCAGGATTTCCTGGAGTCTATACGAGAGTTAGCAGTTACTTGGGCTGGATTCACAATAAATTGAACTCCCAAAGGGGCAAAAGGCGCTGATCCCATTTAAATCTATCTTTCCACCATACACACATTTAATATTTACTATTTAATAAAGCCAATCAATTTTGATTGAAATGGGTATTTAATTTTAATTTAACTTACAAACATTATTCAAATTTATTATAAATTCGTCACTAATATATTTAAGAGGTTCATAGTCTGCTGTTAAATTTCTTGAAATTAAATTAAATTATTCTTAGAAGAATAACATTTTATATGTGTATATACACATATCATACTTCCCGTGATTCATGTTTCAAGAAATGTCTAAAACCGGCTCTACAATCTGGCAGTCTTCAACACTTTGATGCTTATCAATCTCGCCAAGATAAATTGTCACAAACGTAAGACTATTAAGAAGACATTTCAGCTTCACAACAGTTCATTTTGGTGAATAAATATTTTTTAGGGAAGTACTTTTTTTATTATCATTCCTTGGTTTATAAAAACGCGATGCAGCAGCAATCAAATTCGATCGAAATTCGAAGGGAAAAGTAAACAACGAATTAAAGGGTTGCGCTGTGCGAAAAGTATTGGCACTATCATCATTAGCAGTCAAGAGGTGTACAATGGAAATCCCACAAATCTTTGATTGAAAATATGAAGGAGGGATCCAAATTAGATTGCAATTTTGGGCTCGTTGTAAGCAAGTTATAAATTAGGGTAGTTGTCACGAAGAAATTATATTAATTGATAAAAGATAATTATCTTATTATACTTTTATAAAATCTTTTAATATGCTTGAGACTTTTTCTGTTGTTTTATATAATGATCGATCCATGTATAATACAATATCAAGTACCAAGCAAACCCCATTAACAATTGAGTGTAGTCTTTCATAAAGACGCCTCTGCTTAAATTAACACACTTTATCACGATTAAAAACAAGTTGCACAGCTATAATTGAAAGTTCTTGTCTGCGAGATACCCTATAACCAAGAACTCATAACATATTTTATAACTTAAGTTATTCTAGCCAGAGTGATTTAAGAAACAGCATCCTATTTAATATATATTTAATAAGAGGGATTTATTTTTACTGAATCTATATATATCTATAGTTCTTAATGATGATAACTTTTCCCCATTTTCAATGTTTACAGGGTATTTTTATTGAGATTTTATTATAATAATGCAGATACACTTAATTTTGGAACAAGTTTTTGGTGGAAACTACTTCGCGATTGAATGCATATAAAGCCGCGTTCTATAATTGATCGAGTGAGTTTAGCTTCGCAGTTGAATCGGCAAAGTGGCATCGATCGCAACACTGAAAGACAAATTTTTTTCTTGATTACTTTTTTTAATGTTTACGTGCTGGCATTAAAATGAAGCTAATGTCATGTGAAGTGATCGCATTAACGATCATTTTCGTGTATTATGCCACGCCCATTTTGGGGTACTCGAATAAAACGCAAGGTACGAGTGTTGAATAAGAATTTAAACCGACCAAAAATTTATTATTAGTTGATAGCCAACAGATTTCAAAGAGTGAGATTAATAATTGAATAAATACGATTATGTTATATATAAATCTTTCGTTAAACATTACATTAAACATTTCTTTAAATCTATTTCATGATCAATTCTATTGAAAACATTGTTGTCTACTCAATTGTCTCATTCTTTTTCTCAGAATTGGAAACTCCAACGACACCCTCAACAACCATAAACAATAAATGCATATTATCAACGGGATCAGCCGGTGAATGTGTTGGTACATAAGTTCCTGAGATTGATTTTCAAGTACTTTAACTTATTTAAAATTTGATTTCTCTTTCACATATTAGATATCAGCAAATGTCCCATTATTCTGAATGAGCTAAAGACAGAAAAGGTCGATCCTAAAACTATCAGATATATAAGAGATTCGAACTTGATTTGTGGCCAGATTGGTCATAATGTCTGTTGTCCTAAAGAGAACTCTTTAGTTGAGCCAATTCCACGACGTTTGCCCACTGAAGAAGAGGGATGTGGTAAGCAAATAAACGGTTTCTCAAAGAAGATCGCTGGTGCCTTTCCTGCCAGCAGGAATGCCTGGCCATGGATAGCGTTACTTGCCTACACTTATGGATCCTCAAATCTCTTCAAGTGCGGTGGCACCTTGATCACCACGAGACACGTTCTCACAGCTGCTCATTGTATTCGCGATGAACTGTAAGTTAAAGTCGTATTACTGTATATGAGTAGATGATGCATTCTAACTGAGTAATATTTAGGTCCTTTGTGCGTTTAGGCGAGCATGATCTCTCCACAGAAACAGATACTAAGCTTGTTGATATTAATGTAGTCAAGGTAAATGTAACATGCTTCTTTAAATTATCATAAATTACTAATGGTTTATTTCTTTTACAGAAAGTAGTTCATCCACAATTCAATAGTCTCAGTGGTCGTGCTGACCTTGCGATTGTCTATTTGGAACGTAACGTGGATTTTATGGATTTAATAGTGCCCATTTGTTTACCTACTTCTCCGACCTTACGATCAAAGTCCTTTGTGGATTTATATCCCACCATCATTGGGTGGAGCAAAACTCAAGAGGAATGCCAATCTGTGAATATTTTAACTGCAAATCAAGTACCAGTTTGGGAAAACAAAGTCTGCCGAGATAGTTATGCCAAATTCAATCGAAGTTATACTGAGGATCAGTTTGATGGCGCCACTATATGCGCCGGAAATATGGGAGGTGGCAAGGATTCCTGTCTAGCCGATCCTGGGGGTCCGATAATGATTCCCGAAAGATATGAAAATAATTTTAGATTCTACCTGATTGGAGTTATGGCTTACGGCTGTGAATGTACCACGAAAAATGCGCCTGCTATTTATACGAGCACACAATACTTCATGGACTGGATAATCGAGAAGGTGGAGGACACGCCATGAACTGTAATTGTATCAGCGTACCTATGTAGTACTTAACATAAATAATATTTTAATAATAAGCAATGATTCTGTTTACTTATCATGCTTGGCAATCTTTTTGCTGTAAGACATTTGACTTAAGAGAAGATAAATGAGGAATAAATGAATAAAATGATTTAAAATTTACCGTTAAAAAAAATTAATTTGATTCAAATAATAATAGTATAATTGTTTTGGCTGTATTCATTGTTAAAATCTTTGTTTAACCCGTTTAATGAAGAATGTTGATCAATTGAATTATATAAATTAAATAAATATTCGCCAATGTTCTGGAATCCGTATAATTTATAAGCACTCCTCCACAAGAATTAAATTTATATAAAATATCTATTAACTTCCGATTTGATTGATATTTCTTCCATTTTATCATGATCGACATAATCATTGAAAATAATTCTTTTATGAATTAAATTTATGCGCCAATGTTTTCGAATTCTTAGAATTTAGAATCTCTACGACACAAAAATTAAATTTATATCAGATATCAAATAACCCCATAATCATCGAAAAGAAATCTTTTATGAAGAATTAACACCATTTATCACTATTAAAAACGAGTTGCAACGTTTTGTTCAAGAGTGCCTGTCTACTTGATACCCTGTACGTAAAAGTTTTATGACCTGTCACACAATCATTTAAATGTCTAAATGCATTTAATTTTAAATTGCCTGATTGACAATTCTTTACATAGTAAAAAAATCTAGATTGGAAATATCTTGATTTAAGACTTTCGATCTTAAAAAAAATCTTGAAAAAAGATTTTTGGGATTTATCCTAAATTTTCATTTTAAGATTAAATATATTTTATTTAAAGATTAAGATCGTTATTAAAAAATGTTTTATTTATTGTTTTATTGATTTAAGATTTTTTCGATCTAAAAAAAAGAATTTTATTTTTTTTTGAATTCCGTCCCTTTGAAATTAGAAATTAATTTCTGGTGTTATGCCGCAAGCCATTTTTACTCTAGTAATCTTCATTTTTTTTTTATAGTTTATAGTATAAATTTAATACCATAGTTGTGAATACACAAAATAAAAATAATTTTTTCGCCACATAAAATGGATATAGGGTATGTACAATTTTATTTAATGCAGCAGCTACACTCGATTTGGGAACAACTTTCTCGTGCGAACTACTTCTCAACCGAGTGCATATAAAGCCGTGTTCTAGCACTGATCGGGTGAGTTTAGCGACGCAGTTGAATCGGCAATGTAGCATCGATCGCGCTATTAGAAGATAAAGTGATTTTATTACTGTTTTGAAGATTTACGACTTGGGATCAACATGAAGTTAGCGTCACATAAAGTGATCGCGTTAATGATCACACTTGCATTCATTGCCACGCCCACTTTGGGGTACTTAAATAAATCGCAAGGTATGAATGTTAAATGGGAAATTACCTCGGTTCAAAATAGATGATTATTCCTTAGCCTTATGTTTGATTCTTAAAATGAATACTGATCATTCTTAATTTTTGCTTTGTTTTGTTCCTCAATAATTGATAATGATATAAACATTACTTATGTTCTTTCCAAGAATATATTTTATGGTCAATATTAAAACGTATTGAGTTCTTTAGAAACTTGTTTTTAACTCACTTGTATCATATCATTATTAAAACTTGTTGTTGACTCAATTATATATTTCTTGCTTACAGAATTGGAAACCCCATCCACAAACAATAAATGCATATTATCAACAGGATCGCTAGGCCAATGTGTCGGTAAGTTACTGAGATCTCATCTTAAGTTTTCAATCTAATCTGAAATTCGTTTTCACTATTATTTTTTAGATATCAGTAATTGTTCGATTATTCTAAACGAGCTGAAGGCAGAAAAGGTCGATCCTAAGATTATCAAATATGTGAAAGATTCGAATTTGATTTGTGGCCAGATTGGTCATAATGTCTGTTGTCCCAAAGATAACTCTTTAGTGGAGCCAATTCCACGTCGCTTACCCACCGAAGAAGAGAAATGTGGTAAACAAAGAAATGTTACATTCAAGAAGCTTATTGGAGGAGGCAAGGCCAAAAAAGGTGCTTGGCCATGGATTGCGCTACTCGCCTACGATTATGGATCCTCATATCAATTCAAGTGCGGTGGCAGCTTGATCACTGCGAGACATATTTTAACAGCAGCTCATTGCATACTTAATGAACTGTAAGTGGAATTACTACTAATTGAATACTACATTCTAAAATAATAATAATATTCAGTAAATTTGTGCGCTTAGGTGAGCACGATCTCTCCACGGAGAAGGAGGCTCAACATGTGGACATAAATGTAGTTAAGGTAAGGAAAACTTGCTCTCTACGTAATCTTTAATTATTGATGATTTGTTTCTCATTCAGAAAGAAGTTCATCCACATTACAATAGACTCACTCGTCGTGCTGATCTTGCGATCATATATTTGGAGCGTAACGTGGAGTTTTCTGAAGTAATTGTGCCCATTTGTTTGCCTAATACTCCTAGTCTGCGAGCAAAGTCGCATGTGGATTTGAATCCCATTATCATTGGGTGGCGCACAACTCATGGAGAATGTGAATCTGAGAATATCATACATCAGGTGCAAGTGACTGTTTGGGAAAATGAAGTCTGCCGAAGTAGTTATAGTAAATTGAATCAAAGTTTTACTGAGGATCAATTCGATGGCGCCGTTCTCTGTGCGGGTGATGTTCGTGGTGGATGGGAAGCTTGTCTAGCGGACTCTGGTGGTCCGCTCATGGCTCCCGAATTAAATGGAACCACATTTAAATACTATCTGATTGGAGTTGTGGCTTACGGCTGTGGCTGTGATGCGCAAAGTGCGCCTGCTGTTTATACGAGCACTCAGTACTTTATAGACTGGATAATCGAGAAGGTGCAGGACACGCCTTAAGTTGGAAGTGGAATTTTGTTATATTTATCTAGTACCTAAAGTGGTTTGCTCTGACTGAACTAATAATGTATAACAAGAATGGTAAGACCTATAAGGCTGCAATTTGAATACAAGAGAGCAATTATGTGAAAGGTTGAGTTTTAGGATTGAGTTTTTAAAATCCTTTAATCAAGTTTTTAACCTTAATCTAAGATTTTTTAAATATTACACAACAAAATCAGCACAAAAATCTTGAGTTAAGATTTTTCAACCAAAAAATCTTATTTTAAGATTGTTTTTTTAAAGATCGAAAACATCTTAACTCAAGACTTTTCAATCTAGATTTTTCCTTTCGGTGTAAGCATTTAAAAAAAACGCTACTTAATCGATTTCCAAATTTATTAAATTAGTTGCAATGTGATTTTTAATAAAAACGAAATGGGTTTCAGAAAAGTGTCGGGAGAGTCTTTAATATTCCATTTTTCTTAATCAGATATAAAATTATCGCTGAAAAAGAGATATCTTATATAAGAAGAAATTTTAAGTAGATATTTATGCTTATTGAATATTATGAACTAGAGCTAGTTGCTTACTTGACAAAACCGGAACGAACTGTTTGATATTCATTGTTGTAGTCTTTCTAAAACCAGTTTAAGTAAAGTTCGTTAGCTTTATTACATTTGAATTTATTCGGAAATGTTAGGGAATTCGTAGAATTAATTGTCTTGTCTGGTCATTAAACGATGACTTTTAATTGTGCTTAAAAATTACTTTGATATAAGATGTTTATCATCGATCGATTATATTTATAATTGATTTAATACAAATAGTACCCGCTGAACACGGCACTTTTTTAAACAACCCCCCAAACAATTAACGTTTTTAACTGAGTTGAAGTGACGTCATCATCAAGTCTTTTATGTAGACGCGTCTGCTTTGAATTAACACCATTTATCACGATGTTTGCGAAAATGCGACTTTTGTGAATTAAAAACAAGTAGCAACGCCTTGCTCAAGAAAGCTTGTCTATGTGGATACCCTGTGTCCAAGACTTTTATAAGCGACGCAAATTTACAAAAAAATATCTTAAAAAAACTACAAACAAAAGCATTGATTACAATGAAATGGGGGCAAAATTAAAATTGAGGGCACACAATACCATGTAATCGATTAATATCGAGAGAGTTTTAAAATTAAAAATTTGTTTTTAACAAAATATAGTATGAATATATAGTAAATATAAATAGTAAATAAATATAGTATCTACTTAATGTATTCTTGAGTGTGTATGCTGATGGAGTATCTAACTATTTAACTTTATATATACTATAGATACTACAATTATTGATAATGATCAAGCACACTTTATACACACTTGCATAAAATAATAATACCCTTTTCGCTATTTACAGTGGATACAGGGTATAATTATTTTATTTTAATATTGCAGCTATACTCGATTTTGAAACAACTTTTTTTGTGCAAACTACTTTTCGACCGAATGCATATAAAGCCCCATTCTAGCGATGATCGGGTGAGTTTAGCGACGCATTTCAATCGACAAAGTAGTAGAAAAAGTGATTACGTGGATCGGTATATTTGATTTAATCAAAATAATACTATTGTTTTTGTCGTAAACATGAAGTTAACTCCGTGTGAAGTGATCACGTTAACGATCGCATTTGTCTACCTTGCCACGCCCACTTTGGGGTACTCAAATAACTCACAAGGTACGAGTGTTGAATGGGAATTTAAATCTAACAGAAATGAAATGATTATTTTAAATATTTGATTATTGAAAACAATAGTGAACATCTTTTATTTTTGTTTATGAGTGCAAATAATGGTGAAAAATATCTTAAGTGCTCTCAAGAGTTGTAAAACAATGAATTCAAGAATACAATATTTAAAGTACTAATAGAAGAGTCAAACAGATGTGAACTTTAAGCAACGTGGCATTTCTGGTCTCTGATGCTAAGATAGAGATACTTTCTTGATTTCTACAAAAGTGAATAAAGTGAAAAATCATATTCTTTGTAAAGATCTGTTGATTATTAAATTGGTTTATGCATTGAATTGTATTTTTTTTGCTCTCAGAATTGGAGACTCCAACGACTCCATCGCCACTCACAAACAACAGTTGCATATTATCAACAGGATCACTTGGCGAGTGTGTTGGTAAGTTCCTGATATTACATTTCACCACCATAATGTAATCTCAGATACACTTTTTATTGTGCAGATGTCAGAAAATGTCCGACCATACTGAATGAGTTGAAAATGAAAAAGACCGATCCGGAATTTGTCAGATATGTGAGAGATTCGAATTTGATTTGCGGACAACTTGGTCACAATGTCTGTTGTCCCAAAGAGGACACTTTAGTGGATCCACTTCCACGTCGCTTGCCCACCCAGGAAGAGAAATGTGGTAAGCAAAAGAAGTTCAGTTTCAAGAAGATAATTGGAGGCAGTCCTGCCAAGAAAGGTGCCTGGCCATGGATTGCGCTACTTGCCTACGATTACGGTTTTTCACACGCCTTCAAGTGCGGTGGCACTTTGATAACATCAAGACACGTTTTGACAGCAGCTCATTGTATACTTGATGAATTGTAAGTTACAGAAGTCCTAGATATTAGACATTCTATTCTAAATATTTAATGTTTAGGACCTTTGTGCGCTTAGGCGAGCACGATCTCTCCACGGATACGGAGACTCGACATGTGGACATCAATGTTGTCAAGGTAAATATACCTAGTTCCTTTATATTATCATAGACTATTAATGCTTTGTCATTCCAGAAAGTAAAACATCCACATTTCAATAGGCGCAACGGTCGCAGTGATTTAGCGATCTTGTATTTGGAACGCAACGTGGAATTTACGGACTTAATTGTTCCCATTTGCTTGCCTAACTCTCCTCAATTACTTGCAAAATCCTATGTGGATGCTAATCCCTTTGTCATTGGCTGGGGCAAGACTCAGGAAGGAGGTCAATCTGCCAATATTTTAAATGAGCTGCAAGTGCCCGTTTGGGAAAATGACGTCTGCCGAGAAAGTTATGCCAAACTGAATCGTAGTTTTACTGAGGATCAGTTTGATAGCGCCATTCTCTGTGCGGGAGATCTGCAAGGTGGCAAGGATTCCTGTCAAGGGGACTCTGGTGGTCCGCTAATGTCCCCTGAATTTGGTAAAAATGGTGTCAGATACTTTCTCATCGGAGTTGTGGCTTATGGTTATGGTTGTGCTAGACCAAATGCTCCCGGTGTGTATACGAGCACACAACACTTTATGGACTGGATAATCGAGAAGGTGCACGAGACGCCTTAAAGTGTAAATTATATATTATCACATTAGTCTAATGTCTGTAATGTAATTTACATTAATTGTGAACCTTTTAGGGTTTTTGTTTATTATCGCAAACTAAATGTGATGTAATCCTTAAGTCAAACGCCTTGAAGTTCCTTAAGAAACTTGAAAAATAGAAAGTGATAGTTACAAATAAAGAGTGTACTTCATTCGGTTCAACTAAAATGATGAGCAAGAGCTAAATAACAGATTGTCACTCATATGGGTGACATAAACTATATTATGCATTGCATGTGGAACTAAAGCATTTTACCTGAATTTGGTGTATCCAATAAGACTGGAATCATAACAAGCTTCTAAGGGGAAAATAAACAAATGTGATAAAATGCGTATGCTTAGCATTTGCATGCCACTTGATCTTTACATAAACTTATTGAATACAATTATTAAGTTGTAGTAGATGAGCTTTTCTATTTAATCAGTAAACAAGTTTCAATATTCTCGCTTATTAATAAAACTGAGAACCTGAACATATTTGGATGATCATGAACTTGCAACGTCACTAACTATCAAACTAACTACTGAAGCTAAATTGACATCATCAAGATTATTATTATGTTTAGTGTGATTCAATTAACACAAATTAACATATAAATTTGCATACTAATATCTAGATAGTTTGCTCGGTAATCTACACTAATCTTAAATGAATTTGAAGTTTAGTTTTTGTTTGGATTATCCAAGATGAATAAAATTATTTTAGTATTTAACTTAACAAATGCACAAATATATTATATTCGGATATTGTTAATGCTTTTTGTGTTATTCTAGTCTTCTATTAATAGAAGATTACTTTTATAAAATATAATATTGTGAGTAGTATCTGATTTGTAAAGATGCGACTATTATGAATAAATAACAAGTGTTATTTGTATATATTGTAATTAAACTTCTAGTGCTCTAAGTTACCAATGGGAATTACTTTTTCCAATGTAATTTTCGATCGAATGCATATAAGGCCCTGTTGTAGCATTAAATCAGTGAGTATAACATCTAAATTGATAGCGCAAAGAGGTGTCGACGTTTTGGTTTTAGATATCAGTGTACATATATCAGGATAGATTTGTAAAGCGAATGAGAATATATTCAAAATGAAGTGCATGTCATGTGTGATCTTTATGATGATCAATTTTATCAGTCTTGGCATGTCAATTTTGGGGCGGTCCAATAGCTTGCGAAGTACGTTTTATTAAATTAAAATGTAATCTAAGCGCTATTCATTTATCCCTAGATAACCATCAAGAAATTTTGATAACAATTTTCTATATAATGCAATTTCTAAATATAACTATCTATTTAATAACTACGAAGAGTCTTTACTAAGTTAACTTATTAAATGAAGATTCAAAATAAAAATCTTGATTCGTATATTAACAGCAACAATGACAACTTCAACCACAAGATCACCAAAATCGAAAAATGAGACCCACGTTGAAAGCTGTTTTATATCTCCCGGTGAGCTTGGAGAATGTGTTGGTAAGCAGTTGATATTACAAGTTGGAGAAATAAATTATAGAATTCTCTATTTATTGTAGATGTCAGAAGCTGTCCGCCCATAGTAGATGAGCTAAAGATTAAACTTGTCGAACCCGGCTTTGCTAGATATGTGAAAGCTTCGAATTTCATCTGTGGCAAGGTTGGAAAAAAGGTCTGCTGTCCCATTGTGAGGCGTCGTTTGCCCACCGAGGAAGAAGGATGCGGTCAACCGAACATTTTAAGCTTCAGGAAGATCATCGACGGTAATGTGGCTGAAAAGGGCGCCTGGCCATGGATTGCACTGTTGGGCTACAACGATGGCACCTCTTCGCCTTTCAAGTGTGGTGGCACCTTGATCACCGATCGGCACATTGTGACTGCTGCACATTGTATACGAGATGAGCTGTAAGTTGTATCACTTATTGTTCTTAATAACTCATGATATTATTTATAATTTTAGCGCCTTTGTGCGTCTGGGCGAACACGATCTGAGCACGGATGCGGAGACTCATCATATTGATATTAAAGTGATCAAGGTATGTCTCTATCTCCCTTGACTTCATTCGATAACACAGACTTTTTCAGTCAGAGTGCCATCCGGAGTATAATCCTCGCAATAGTCGCAGCGATATAGCGATCATTCATTTGGAACGCAACATCGAGTTTACGGACCTAATCATGCCCATTTGCATGCCTAATTCTCCCAGCTTGCGTGTCAAGTCCTATGTGGGTGAATCTTCATTTGTCATTGGCTGGGGTAAAACTCAGGAAGGTGGCAAAACGGCAGCGGTGTTGAATCAGCTAAAGATACCGATCGTGGATAACGAAGTGTGTCGCAATTGTTACGACAAGTTGGATCGTTACTTTACTGTGGATCAATTCGATAAGGCTGTTCTCTGTGCTGGTTATCTTCGAGGTGGCTACGACACCTGCCAAGGCGACTCCGGTGGTCCGTTAATGAGCGCCGAAGATTTTCGAGGAAGCAAAAGATTCTATCTCATTGGGGTCGTGTCTTACGGCTTTGGTTGCGGAAGATCAAATGCCCCCGGAGTGTATTCAAGCACACAGTACTGCATGGACTGGATAATTAAAAAGCTGGAGGAAAGGCCTTGAGCTAGAATTTTAGTATAATAAATAGGTAAAAGTTTAAAGATTATTTAGATTAATTTTCAATCTCCTTGTTTTTATTTTAGCAAAATTTAAGAACTGTATTAATAAATAAATGGAAAGGGATGGTTCATTACTTGGATGAGACGATACATCAAAATATACCATAGAGTGCAAAATATACTGGATTGTTAGCCAAAGCAACTAAGTAGGCGTTTTTTCCAATACAAAAGAATTTCTTGAATAACTTTCTCAATTTTGATCTGATCGAAACAATTTTTTGGAAATCATAAAAAATCAAAACTTTAGCTTGTTATACTTGTAAGTTATATGTAAGTTTAAAACAAACTTGCTCTGCGTGCAAACATAACAAATGCTGATTTATGGGGTCAGAGATGACTCCTGCCTGTTAGCGGATATAAAAATTGATATTTTACTATATCCTAAATGCATTTGTTAAAATACATTTTTCAAATATAATTATATTAGTTTCGTAGCTGCCAAGTTAGTTGCCCTAGTCTAATAACTTATGAACTACCCAAATAAAATGTACATAAATTGTGAACCTCTTTGTCCATGACATTGTTCTCATAACCTCAGATCTAATCCCTGAGGTTAATGGCTAGAAGCACCTTTAAGACTTATGCAAATAAGCAAGCAAAGAAAAGGAACGTGCGCTGTTCGGTTCATCAATCATTCTCGGTAATGGGAAGGTAGGGGTTGAATATATCTCGAGAGTCGAGGGAAGAAAGAGCGAACTTCTCTACGCTGCACATCAACTGCATTCTGATTGCAGCTGATGATTTACATAAGATGTGGTGTGCTCCTTTGTAACGTTGGCGCCTTATCAAGCTCCTATTCTTTTACCTTACTGATCTTGCGATCTGTGGCCACATTGCAATTGCCTTTTGATTCGTAGGAGGATCCTTTCATTCCTTGTCTCAGATCAAAATCTGGCAGATGTTAGATTTTTATTTTAGAAAGTATTTTTGCTCCTCACTTGGCATTTCCCATTAAGTTAGTTTCCCCATGTTAGTGAAGAAATTTATATGCAAAACACAAACGAATATCTAAGTGCATGTAGTTTTCGCTAATAGTAATGTTATTCATTTAACTTTGTATTTCAAAATATGTAGAATTTAGTAAATTCACCGATTTACAAAAGAAATATTATATATCGACAACTAAACCAGAATAAATATTACTGAGAACGAGAATGTCCTAATTTATTATTATTATTTATATAGGAAATCTTAGCTCTAAAAAAAATGCTTTGAAAATAATGTGAAACCATGGCATCAAACTTCATTTAATACAAGGAAAACGTATTTTGGAGTAATGAGTAAATATCAATAAATTGTTAAATAAATAATTATAACATAATTGAGCATGCAACGCTTAAAAAACTACTCTCAGAGCAAATATTAAACAAATATTTGGAAAATATTCTACAATCGAAAAACAAGTAAGAAAGCTACAGTCGAGTGTACTCGAGAGATACCCGCTACCCATTTTGAGTAAAATAAATATATTTTGAGGTATTATTCTCAAAATATACCAAATATACTGCAAAAATACTAAAAATATACCGAATGGTGTATGTGGTGTATCGATATAGTACCGCATTCAAAATATACTATAGACGGTCAAAGCAACTAAGACCCCTAGTAAGTAGGCGTTTTTGCCCATACAAAAGTATTTATTTAATAACTTCGATAATTTTTATCTGATCGCAACCAAATTACGCTTGTTATTCGATTTTTTTGATTTGCGGGGGTGAAAGGGGGCGTGGCAAAAATTTGAAACAAACTTGATCTGCGTGCAAACATAGCAAATGTTGTCGTAAAAAAATTATAGCTCTATCTCTTATAGTCTCTGAGATCTAGGTGTTCAAACGGACAGACGGACAGACACATAGACCGACAGGCGGACATGGCTAGATCGTCTCGGCTGTTGACGCTGATCAAGAATATATATGCTTTATAGGGTCGGAGATGCCTCCTTCTACCTGTTACATACATTTCCTGTCGGCACAAAGTTATAATACCCTTCTACCCTATGGGTAGCGGGTATAAAAAAAACACTTCCAAAGAAATATATAATATGAATCAATATGTAAGCTAGGTGATGATGACGTTCAACATGGGTGGAATTTAATACATATTAACTTGTTATGTTGTGAATATATTTATTTAATCGTGAGCCTAAAGTGTTAATAAGACTATTTTTCTAGTGTATTTTCATAAAACCGGAACGGGTGATAAAGTGATTTGATGACAATACACTCACTCATATAAACGTACAAGTTGTCCTAAAAGATTGAGAGAGCAATACTACGAGTATGTTAACTCTCTTGAATAAAGTTCGTTAACTTGACAGTATGACAATATGTAAGTAATTTCTACAGATAATGTAAAACTTGTCAAAAAATATATAAAAGTAATATTTTGAAAGAAAAAGATTTCCAAATATGACAATCTTTTTCTTTCAAAATATCCCTCGCTGGCCGAATCGCGCAGTTTTTATCTTGATTGATCTTATACTTAAATGAAATACTTAGAACCACTTTATTATTATTATTAGATAAGTTAAAGTGACATTAAGTTGACAAGTCTATTATCATGTTGATTGTGCTTTAATTAAATTAAATGATTTATGTCAGTGTTCATGATTATGTGGCTTTAAGTCAAAAAATAACCCGCAACTTAATCCAAATGTTTTGAGTATCAACTTTGATACGCTTTAATTTGATTTCCGATTTCTATGAGTGGATTTATGAAAAGTTAATAATAGTAAACATTTTTACTTAATTATCATTAAAAATTTTGATAAATATATAAAAAGAGAGAAATAAAATATTATACGAATGTAGACGATTTATTATAGTTACACTCAAAGTTCTCTCAATGGGGCGCTCACACAATTTACCGATAATTTTCCCATTGGGAACTACTCGATTCAACGTAGTTCTCCATCGACTTAATATAAAGCCCCGTTCTAGCATCAATCGAGTGAGTATATCGTGTGCATTTGATCGGCGTTGGTCTTGTTATTAAAATAAAAAGTGTAATTTTAATAACGTCATAATCAGAAAAGATATATTATATAAGGAAAAGTGATTCAAAAATGAAGATTATATCATTTGAAGTGATAGTGGTATCGATGACAATTATCTGTATTGTCACGCCCACTTTGGGCGTGCTCGTTACACGATTGGAAGGTAGCAGTATTAAATGGAAATCAGGTTAAAACCGCATCTTTATTTATTAACTAACATAAGTTATTCATTAACTGGATTAAGTGATAAATAAACATATTTTTTTTGTAAGCGAATAAATATATACATAACATAAGTTGCGAAAACCGTGCTTCGGATTGGCAACTACAAAACTACAATACTGTTTTGCAGTTGTCAAATTTTGGAGCTACAAAATGGAAACACTAAATGGACATACATATATTAATGGATAACTAATATTTATCTAGGATAAGTCTAAATCATTAAATACTTTAATAACGCATAATACTAATATATTTTGTGCAGAGATTTTCTCGTTTAGTATTTCTATTTCTGATCATCAAAAGCACTTGAAATCATTTACATAATCGTATCATCATTTAAAATAACATCTAATTGTGAAAGAAACTCGACTTTTCCTAGTTTTTTATTTAATTTAAATGCATATGTATGAGCAAAAAAGCTTTATTCCTATTATCATATCAAGTTAGACGATTTATATAATATTATACAGATTCCCAAAGTCGACAGCACTGTTTTACTCCCGAGCCCTATCGAGGGACTTGTGTGGCACTCTGCGATTGCCCCCAGGTGACAGAAGTCTAACATTTTAGAGACAATCGCGTACGCACACAATATGTGCTCGCCTTGCACCGCAGAACATATATAATTTATTTGGCGAGTACTCTTTTTGAGATGTGTAGTTCCCAAATAAGTAGATCCAGCCCCAAATCCAACTATAACAAACCCAATACTAGCACCGACTTCAACAACAACAAGGACATACACAAATACTGTCGCCAAAATTAACAGTTCTAGCTATTGTAGTCTCTAAGATCTATCTATGTATGTTGGTATTCATATGAACAACACTATTTATACCCGCTACCCATAGGGTAGACGGGTATTATAACTTTGTGCCGGCAGGAAATGTATGTAACAGGTAGAAGAAAACATCTCTGACCCTACAAAGTATATATATTCTTGATCAGTGTCAACAGCCGAGACGATCTGGCAATGTCCCTCTGTCCTTCTGTCTGTCTGTCCGTCCGTCCGTATGAACACCTAAATCTCAGAGACTAAAAGAGATAGAGCTGTATTTTTTCGACAGCATTTGTTATGTTTGCACGCAGATCAAGTTTGTTTCAAATTTTTGCCACGCCCCCTTCCGTCCCTGCAAATAAAAAAAAAATCGAATAACAAGTGTAATTTTAAAGCTAGAGTTACAAATTTTGGTGTGTACAATAAAAAGTATATAATAAGTATAGTGATTCCTGAAAATTTAATTGCGATCAGATAAAAATTGTGGAAGTTATTAAAGAAATACTTTTGTATTGACAAAAACGCCTACTTAATGGGGGTTGCTTTGGTTGACAATCTGGTATATTGTGCCGTCTATGGTATATTTTGAATGCGGTACTATATTTATATACCACATATACCTTTTTGTATATTTTTAGTATTTTTGCAGCAGATTTGGTATATTTTGAGAATAATACCGCAAAATATATTGCTTTTATTCAAAATGGGTAACGGGATTAGATAAAACATAGGAAAAGACTTTAGGATGTTGATATGTATCTTTACAATATTTTGGAATACAATACATATTGATTAGAGAAGTTGTAGAAGAAATATATTTGACTGGGCAATCTGGTGTATTTTGAATGTATTACTATATGAATATACCAAATATATATATTAATAATATATTTTTAATAATAGTAATAATACCGCACTGTTTTGATTTAATTCAAAATGGGTAACGGATATCTCACAGTAGAGCACACTACACTTTAGATTTCTTATTTATTTTTTAATATTGTGTGGATGAGTCTCACCTAAGAAGAAATTAGACCATTCCTTGTTACTTTTTTAAGGTAAATACTTATTTCCATAACTAGTTTTTCTTTAATTATCATCGTCCGTTTGTATTCTTCAGGTACCCAAGGTGGAGAGCGGTGCATAACGCCCGAATTCTTAGAAGGGACTTGTGTGCGGCTCTCCGATTGCTCCCAGGAGAAAATTATAGTTGAAGGGTCAGAAGAAATGCGCGAATTGCACATCAGTTGTGGTACTCGCAAAGTCAACAGGGAACCAATTGTAAGGTATTAATCTATAAGAAATATCATTGATTTGGTAAATATTTCGTGTTCCCTTTCTTAGGTGTGTTGTACGAGACCATTAAAAGACCCTCCTTCAACAAGTACAACAACAACCACAACCATAACTCCAATACCAGAAACGACTTTAACAACCACAACACCGGAACCAACGTCAACCACATCAATCTCATCGCTTGTGGATCTTCGATCAAACAGTTGTCTATTAGTACCCGGAGTGTATGGCGAATGCATCGGTTGGTTGATTGTTAGATTTTAGCCATGAATACCAAACATCTTTTCATTTTTATTTTGCAGACATCAAGAGATGTCCGTCAATATTGAATCAGCTAAGGGAGAAGGGAAACGATCCTGTACTAGTCAAATTTATAAAAGCTTCGAATTTACTTTGTGACAACGTCGGCCAAAATGTCTGTTGTCCCACAGAGCCAGGTCCACGTCGCTTGCCCACTGAAAATGAGGGTTGTGGTGAACCAAACTTGGTCAGTTACAGGAGAATCGTGGGCGGCGATGAGGCAATGAAAGGTGCTTATCCATGGATCGCGCTGCTAGGGTATGGTGAAAGTTCCCTTTCGAACGTCAAATGTGGCGGAACTTTGATTACAGCCAGACATGTGGTGACAGCAGCTCATTGCATAAAGCACGATCTGTAAGTTGAGCTAGTCTTAAATTGTTCAGTATCAGCATAATATACGAGTGTTCAATTAGGTATTACAAAACTAGTGAGAAAGTTAAAACTTGAACAGTTCGAAAGTGGTATTAACGTTAAAAAATATACAAAAATGCAAAAGTTGGTGCGACAATAGACTATTACATTAGTATACTGTATACTATACTATACTATACTATACTATACTATACTATACTATACTATACTATACTATACTATACTATACTATACTATACTATACTATACTATACTATATACTGTATACTATACTATACTATGCTATATGTAAACAAGTAAGAAAGCTACAGTCGAGTGTACTCGACAGTGAGATACCCGCTACCCATTTTGAATAAAAGCAATATATTTTGCGGTATTTTTCTCAAAATATACCGAATATACTGCAAAAATACTAAAAATATTAAATTATATTTTTATTATTTTTGCAGAATATTCGGTTTTGAGGAAAATACCGCAAAATATAAATCTTTTATTCAAAATGTCGAGTACACTCGACTGTAGCTTTCTTACTTCTTTTATTATACATATAACATATAGTTGGAATATTAAATTAGTTTAGACTCTTTATTTTAGCTCGTTTGTGCGCCTCGGAGAGCACGATCTTTCTACCGACACTGACACTACGCACATGGACATCAACATAGTCAAGGTAAGTACTCTTCACTCCTCCACTTTATTTACTTTCCTTCTAATTAAGGGTTTGTCCTCTTAACAGAAGGTGTCCCATTCCAATTACAATAAGACAGACGGTCGCAGCGATATAGCGATGCTCTACTTGGAACGGAACGTAGAGTTTACAAATATAATGAAGCCCATTTGTTTGCCCAACTCTCCCAGCTTGCGTGCCAAGTCTTATGTGGATACAAACCCTATTGTCATTGGCTGGGGTAATACTCAAGAGTTTGGAAGAAGTGCAAAGATATTGCGTCAGCTAACGATACCCGTCCTGGAAAATTCAGTGTGCCAAAACAGTTATAAAGCAATGAATCTAAGCTTTAGCTTGAATCAATTCGATAAAGCCATTCTATGTGCTGGAATTTTAGCAGGCGGCCAAGACGCTTGCCAAGGGGACTCAGGTGGTCCGCTAATGATCTCCGAACAATTAGATAATGGTGAAATCAGATTCTATCTGATTGGAATTGTTGCCTATGGTTATGGTTGTGCCAGGCCAAATATACCTGGAGTCTATACGAGCACACAATACTTCATGGACTGGATAAACGATAAGGTGCGGGAGATGCCGTGAACTAGGACTGAAAGTTCGTTTGTGTAATCTATAAGCTTAAGTTTGAATTTATGTAAATAATAATTATACTGAAGCGCATTTCTAGTATTTACATAAACTGTGTGCCTCTTTGTTTTGGCTCCAATCTGCCAATATCTTAAATAAGCTGCAGGTGCCCGTTTGGGAAAATGTCTTTTGCCGAGAAATTTATTGAATCGTAGTTTTACTGAGGATCAGTAAGCTATGTGATGATGACGTAGCTGGCTGGCTAGCATTTAATATATATTAACTTGTTATGCTGAAAATATTTTACTAAAATCGTGAGCTTAAAGTATTTATAAAACTATTTTTCTAGTGTATTTTCATAAAACCGAAACGGGTGATAAAGTTGTTTGATTACAATACACTCTCTCATATAAAAGCTGTCGTAAAAGATTGAGAGAGCAATTTACTACGAGTATGTTAACTCTCTTGAGTAAGCTTCGTTAACTCGACAGTGTAACAGTATGTAAGTAATTTCTACAGAAATTATAAAACCTGTCAAATAATATAATATGGGAATATAAAGAACGTAAGATTGTCATTTTCGGAGTAATCACACTCGCTGGGGATTATTTTAATTTCACTCAGAATTAATCAATTGATTTAAAATTACTATTACAATTACATTTGTGCTGATTGAGGTTTTGTAATCTGTCTATTCGACGCGAATCGCTCTTATCTTGATCGATCTAACATTTTAATCAAATACTTAGAACCACTTTATCCCCATCAAATGTTAAACACACGCATTAGTTGCGTTAACTTAAGTTGTCGGCAAATTTATTATCATTTTGATTGTGCTTAAATTAAATTAAATGATTTATATCCTAGATAATTTGGCTTTAAGTCAACTAATAACCTGCAACTTAATCCAAATATTTTGGGTATTAACTTTGGTACGCTTTAGTTTGAAAATATTAGTCACAGTCCAATTTCTGTAACGGCTTTTTTGAAAAGTGAAAAATGGTAACAATTTCTACATGATGATCATTAAAATTGTTTGCTGAATAAAGAAAATGTGACTTATTATTTAATGTGAAATAAAATATTATATATATATGTATACGATTTATTATAGTTACACTCAAAGTTCTCTCAATGGCGCTCTCACACAATTTACCGATAATTTTCCCATTGGGAACTACTCGTTTCAACGTAGTTCTCCATCGACTTAATATAAAGCCCCGTTCTAGCATCAATCGAGTGAGTATATCGTGCGCATTTGATCGGCGTCGGTCTTGTAATTGAAATTAAAAGTGCAATTTTAATAACGTCCTAATCAGAAAAGATATATTATATAAAAGTGATTCAAAAATGAAGATTATATCATTTGAAGTGATTGTGTTATCGATGACAATTATCTGTATTGTCACGCCCACTTTGGGGCAGTTCGTTGGACGATTTGAAGGTACCAGTATTAAACGGAAATCAGCTTCCAACTCATCTTTATTTAGTCATCAACCGGATTATAAATTATTATACCTGCTACCCGACCCTATAAAGTATATATATTCTTGAACAGCATCAATACTCGAGACGATCTAGCCATGTCCGTCTGTTCTTCTGTCTGTCTGTCCGTCTGTTCGTATGAACACCTAGATCGCAGAGACTATTAGAGATAGAGCTATAATTTTTTTTTACGACAGCATTTTTTATGTTTGCACGCAGATGAAGTTTATTTCAAATTTTTGGTACGCCGACTTCCGTCCCCGCAAATCAACAAAAATATAATAAAAAGCGTAATTTTAAAGCTAAAGTCGCTACAATAATAACTTACTAGGCGTCTTATATGCTTTGGATGACAATCTGACATATTTTGCAGTCTTTAGTATATCTTGAATATACAGTACTACAGGAGTACTTTTAGTATTTATACCCGCTACCCATAGGGTAGAAGGGTATTATAACTTTGTGCCGGCAGGAAATGTATGTAACAGGTAGAAGGAGGCATCTCCGACCCTATAAAGTATATATATTCTTGATCAGCGTCAACAGCCGAGACGATATAGCCATGTCCGTCTGTCCGTCTGTGTGTCTGTCCGTCTGTCCGTATGAACACCTAGATCGCAGAGACTATTAGAGATAGAGCTATAATTTTTTTTTACGACAGCATTTTTTATGTTTGCACGCAGATGAAGTTTATTTCAAATTTTTGGTACGCCGACTTCCGTCCCCGCAAATCAACAAAAATGTAATAAAAAGCGTAATTTTAAAGCTAAAGTCGCTACAATAATAACTTACTAGGCGTCTTATATGCTTTGGATGACAATCTGACATATTTTGCAGTCTTTAGTATATCTTGAATATACAGTACTACAGGAGTACTTTTAGTATTTATACCCGCTACCCATAGGGTAGAAGGGTATTATAACTTTGTGCCGACAGGAAATGTATGTAACAGGTAGAAGGAGGCATCTCCGACCCTATAAAGTATATATATTCTTGATCAGCGTCAACAGCCGAGACGATATAGCCATGTCCGTCTGTACGTCTGTGTGTCTGTCCGCCTGTCCGTCTATGTGTCTGTCCGTCTGTCCGTATGAACACCTAGATCTCAGAGACTATAAGAGATAGAGCTATAATTTTTTTTCGACAGCATTTGTTATGTTTGCACGCAGATCAAGTTTGTTTCAAATTTTTGCCACGCCCACTTCCGCCCCTGCAAATCAAAAAAATCGAATAACAAGCGTAATTTTAAAGCTAGAGTTACGAATTTTGGTATATACAGTAATAACTATAGTAGTTATGATCCCTAAAAATTTAGTTGCGATCAGAAAAAAATTGTGGAAGTAATTAAAGAAATACTTTTGTATGGGCAAAAACGCCTACTTACTAGGGTCTGAGTTGCTTTGGCTGAAAATCTGGTATATTGTGCCGTCTATGGTATATTTTGAATGCGGTACTATATCGATATACCACATATACCATTTGGTATATTTTTAGTATTTTTGTAGTATATTTGGTATATTTTGAGAATAATACCGCAAAATATATTGCTTTTATTCAAAATGGGTAGCGGGTATCTCACAGTCGAGCACACTCGACTGTAGTTGTCTTACTTGTTTTTTTTTTTTCGTTTCGTCATAGATAAGTGAACATACAAGTATTTGCAGTGCTGCTTGTAAGCCAATAAATATATAAAATGCTACCGGTTTATAGACATGTTAGAAAGCGAATATAATCATTTATATATTCTTATTATCATTTTTAATTATAAGTAGCTGCATGTCATTGTAAATAGAAGATACTTGTTTCTTCTTTTGTTTAAATACATATGAAAGTTCAAAAAATCTTTGTTCCTATTATCATCTGAAGTTAGGGAATTTACTATATATTACACAGATTCCCAAAGTCGACAGCAGTGCTTCACGCCCGAACAAATTCGAGGGACTTGTATGGCACTCAGCGATTGCCCCCAGGTGACAGAAGTCTACAATTCTACAGACGATAGCGTAGGCACAGAACATGTGCTCTTCTTGCACCGCAATTGTGGATCGCGGAGTGTCAACGGGGATCCAATTGTAAGGGATTAATCTATCATATATATAATTTACTTATTCGCGTACTCTTCTTTAGGTCTGTTGTACGAGATCCACGACGAAGTCCCAGATAGATCCAACCCCAAATCCAGATATAACAAACTTAATACTATCACAGATTTCAACAACACCAAGGACACACACAAGTACTGTCGTCAAAATTAATAGTTCTAGCTATTATAGTCTCTAAGATCTACCTAGGCTAGGTTGTGAACCGTGAAGAAGATTTTTCCTTCTGTATACGGACACAATGTTATAAAACACTTCTGCAAAACTAATTTACGTAATAGGAAAGTTAAGCAAATTCCGATTCAGATAAATAAATAGGAAAATACTACAGGATATAGGCATGTATCTTGTAAATATCTTGAGATACAATAAATATTAGTCAGAGTTATTAAATATTTTGAGCTATTTGATATTAGTAATATCAATATATTATCAGAATTAAACAAGTAAGAAAGCTACAGTCGAGAGTGCTCGACTGTGAGATACCCGCTACCCATTTTGAATAAAAGCAATATATTTTGCGGTATTATTCTCAAAACATACCAATTATACTACAAACATACTAAAAATATATTTTGGGTATTATTATAAAAAATATAGCAAATATACTAAAAATACTAAAAAATATACCACATGGTATATTTGGTATATCGATATAGTACCGCATTCAAAATATACCATAGACGGCACAATATACCAGATTGTCGGCCAAAGCAAATTAGACCCCTAGTAAGTAGGCGTTTTTGCCCATACAAAAGTATTTCTTTAATAACTTCGACAATTTTTATCTGATCGCAACCAAATTTTCAGTCTGTCCGTCTGTCCGTCCGTCCGTATGAACACCTAGATCTCAGAGACTATAAGAGATAGAGCTATAATTTTTTTTCGACAGCATTTGTTATGTTTGCACGCAGATCAAGTTTGTTTCAAATTTTTGCCACGCCCTCTTCCGCCCCCGTAAATCAAAAAAATCGAATAACAAGCGTAATTTAAAAGCAAGAGTTGCGGATTTTGGTATAAACAATAATAACTATAGTATTTATGATCCCTGATTTGGTTGCGATCAGATAAAAATTGTGGAAGTTATTAAAGAAATACTTTTGTATGGGCAAAAACGCCTACTTACTAGGGGTCTAATTTGCTTTGGCCGACAATCTGGTATATTGTGCCGTCTATGGTATATTTTGAATGCGGTACTATATCGATATACCAAATATACCATGTGGTATATTTTTTTAGTATTTTTAGTATATTTGCTATATTTTTTATAATAATACCCCAAAATATATTTTTAGTATGTTTGTAGTATAATTGGTATGTTTTGAGAATAATACCGCAAAATATATTGCTTTTATTCAAAATGGGTAGCGGGTATCTCACAGTCGAGCACTCTCGACTGTAGCTTTCTTACTTGTTTCTTTTCTTATCATCGCCAATTCATGTTCTCATGATTCCCGAGGAGGTCAGCAGTGTCTCACGCCCGAACACCATCTTGGGACTTGTGTGGCGCTCAGCCATTGCCACCAGTTGACAGTAGTCTACAATTTTAGATACGATCGCGTAGGCACACAGTATGTGCTCGCCTTGCACCACAGTTGTGGAACGCGAAGTGTCAACGGAGTACCAATTGTAAGGGATTAATCTATAAGAAATATCATTGATTTGGCTAATATATTGCGTTCTCTTGTTTAGGTATGTTGTACAAGACCAAGCACAACAACAACGACAACAATACTTCCAATACCAGAAGCGACCTCAACAACAACAACAACCACAACACCACAACCAACCTCAACAACCACAACAACCAGAAAACCAGAACAAACCTCATCCACATCAATCTCACCGCCTATAGATCTTCGGTTAAACAGTTGTCTATTGTCACCCGGAGTATATGGAGAATGCATCGGTTGGTTAATTGTTATATTTTAGCCATGAATACCAAACATCTTTTGATTTTTATTTTGCAGACATCAAGAGATGTCCCTCCATATTTAATCAGCTAAAGGCTAAGGGAAACGATCCTGAACTAGTCAAATTTATAAAAGCTTCGAATTTACTTTGTGACAACGTCGGCCAAAATGTCTGTTGTCCCACAGAGCCAGCTCCACGTCGCTTGCCCACTGAAAAAGAGGGTTGTGGTGAACCAAACTTGGTCAGTTTTAGGAAAATCGTAGGCGGCGATGAGGCAGTGAAAGGTGCTTATCCATGGATCGCACTGCTAGGATATGGTGATAGTTCTCTTTCGATCTTCAAATGTGGAGGAACTTTGATTACGGCCAGACATGTGGTGACAGCAGCTCATTGCATAAAGGATAATCTGTAAGTTAAACTAGTCTTAAGTTGTTCAGTATCAGCATAATATACGAGTGTTCAAGAAGTTCATTAGGTATTACAAAATTAGTGAGAAAGTTAAAAGTTCAACAGCTCGAAAGTGGTATTAACGTTATAAAATATACAAAAATACAAAAGTTGGTGCAACAATATACTATTACATTAGTATAGTATATACTATACTACATGTAAAAAACACCAACCACGAATCTCTTCCAATCTGCCATACCAATAAATACTAAAATATACCATATAGTACATTAGGTTTAAAACTCTTTTATAAAGTTTGTGATTTTTGATGAGTAATTTTATTTATTTTATTTTAGGTCGTTTGTGCGCCTCAGAGAGCACGATCTTTCTACCGACACTGACACTACGCACATGGACATCAACATAGTCAAGGTATTCCTCACTCCTCAACTTTATTTACTTTCCTTCTAATTAAGAGTTTCTTCCTCTTAACAGAATGTGTCCCATTCCAATTACAATAAGACAGACGGTCGCAGCGATATAGCGATGCTTTACTTGGAACGGAACGTGGATTTTACAGATATAATGAAGCCCATTTGTTTGCCCAACTCTCCCAGCTTGCGTGCCAAGTCTTATGTGGATACAAACCCCATTGTCATTGGCTGGGGTAATACTCAAGAGTCTGGAAGAAGTGCAAAGATATTGCGTCAGCTAACGATACCCATCCTGGAAAATTCAGTGTGCCAAAACAGTTATAAAGCATTGAATTTAAGCTTTAGCTTGAATCAATTCGATAAAGCCATTCTATGTGCTGGCACTTTAGCAGGCGGCCAAGACGCTTGCCAAGGGGACTCAGGTGGTCCGCTAATGATCTCCGAACAATTAGATAATGGTGAAATCAGATTCTATCTGATTGGAATTGTTGCCTATGGTTATGGTTGTGCCAGGCCAAATATACCTGGAGTCTATACGAGCACACAATACTTCATGGACTGGATAAACGATAAGGTGCGGGAGATGCCGTGAACTAGGACTGAAAGTTCGTTTGTGTAATCTATAAGCTTACGTTTGAATTGATGTAAATAATAAATTTACTGAAGCGCATTTCTAATATTTACATAAACTGTGTTCCTCTTTGTCTTGGCTCCAATCTGCCAATATCTTTAATGAGCTGCAGGTGCCCGTTTGGGAAAAGTCGTTTGCGAAGAAAGTTATGCCAAACTGTATCGTAGTTTTTGAGGATCAGTTTGATAGCGCCAATTTCCCCCGGTGTGTAACTAGCATATTATTACGTCAGTTCAATGTCCGTAATATAATTTAAAACCATTTTGGCATGTTGTTTATTATCGCTGAACTGAACGTGATGTAATCCCTAACTCAAAGGCCTTAAAGTTTCTTGAAAAGTTTTGAAAATAGACAGCCTTAGCTACAGACAAGTATGGTAAGAAAGCTATCAGTCACCCATTTTGAATAAAACCAAAATATTGCGGTATTAATTTTAAAATATGTATAACAAATTAATATACCACAAAAATATAAAAAATATTCCAACGGATAGCTATGTAAGCTATGTGATGATGATGTTCAACCTGGCTAGCATTTAATATATATTAATTTGTTATGCTAAGAATTTATTTTTTTAATCGTGAGCCTAAAGTATTTATAAAACTATTTTTCTAGTGTATTTTTCAAAAACCGGAACGGGTGATAAAGTTGTTTGATGACAATACACTCACTCATATAAAAGTACAAGTTGTCGTGAAAGATTGAGAGAGCAATTTACTACAAGTATGTTAACTCTCTTGAGTAAGCTTCGTTAACTCGACAGTGTAACAGTATGTAAGTAATTTCTACAGAAATTATAAAACCTGTCAAATAATATAATACAGGAATATAAAGAACGTAAGATTGTCATTTTCGGAGTAATCACACTCGCTGGGGATTATTATACCCGCTACCCATAGGGTAGAAGGGTATTATAACTTTGTGCCGACAGGAAATGTATGTAACAGGTAGAAGGAGGCATCTCCGACCCTATAAAGTATATATATTCTTGATCAGCGTCAACAGCCGAGACGATCTAGCCATGTCCGTCTGTGTGTCTGTCCGTCTGTCCGTCTATGTGTCTGTCCGTCTGTCCGTATGAACACCTAGATCTCAGAGACTACAAGAGATAGAGCTATAATTTTTTTTCGATATTATTTGTTATGTTTGCACGCAGATCAAGTTTGTTTCAAATTTTTGCCACGCCCACTTCCGCCCCCGAAAATCAAAAAAATCGAATAACAAGCTTAATTTTAAAGCTAGAGCGAATTTTGGTATATACAATAATAACTATAGTAGTTATGATTCCTGAAAATTTGGTTGCGATCAGATAAAAATTGTGGAAGTTATTATTATTGTATGGGCAAAAACGCCTACTTACTAGGCGTCTTAGTTGCTTTGGCTGACAATCTGGTATATTTTGCCGTCTATGATATATTTTGAATGCGGTATTATATCGATATACCAAACATACCATTTGGTATATTTTTAGTATTTTTGCAATATATTTGGGTATATTTTGAGAATAATACCGCAAAATATGTTGCTTTTATTCAAAATGGGTAGCGGGTATCTTACAGTCGAGTACACTCGACTGTAGCTTTCTTACTTGTTTTAATTTCACTCAGAATTAATCAATTGACATAAAATTACTATTACAATTACATTTGTGCTGATTGAGTCAATCGTTCTAATCTTGATAGATCTGATATTTTAATCAAATAATTTGAACCAATTTATCCCCATGAAATGTTAAACCCATTTATTATCATTTTGATTGTGCTTAAATTAAATTAGATGATTTACATATATCCTAGATAATTTGGCTTTAAGTCAACTTATAACCTGCAACTTTATCCAAATGTTTTGGGTATTAACTTTGGTACGCTTTAGCTTGATAATATTAATTACTGTGAAATAAAATATTATACATACATATGTATACGATTTATTGTAGTTTCATGCAAAGTTCTCTCAGTGGCGCTCTCACACAATTTACCGATAATTTTCCCATTGGGAACTACTCGATTCAACGTAGTTCTCCATCGACTTAATATAAAGCCCCGTTCTAGCATCAATCGAGTGAGTATATCGTGTGCATTTGATCGGCGTTGGTCTTGTTATTGAAATTAAAAGTGCAATTTTAATAACGTCCTAATCAGAAAAGATATATTATATAAAAGTGATTCAAAAATGAAGATTATATCATTTGAAGTGATTGTGTTATCGATGACAATTATCTGTATTGTCACGCCCACTTTGGGCGTGTTTTATGAACCATTGGAAAATACCAGTATTAAACGGCAATCAACTTACAACCTAATCTTTATTTATTAATTAACATAATTTAATCATCAACCGGATTAAGTGCAGGAAAATGATTTATTCTTTCATTCCGTCATAGAAAAGTGAACATATTTTCAGTGCAGTTTACAAGCGAATAAATATATAAGTTGTGAAAACTGTGCTTTGGATTGGCAATTTCTGGTTTAGTATTTCTATTTGCTTAATTCAAGTATATATGATATACAAGATCCGATGTACAAGTCGGGACAATAGTTGTCAATCGATTCGTTCGCCTGAATGGCTGACCATCAAAAGCGCTTGCAATAATTTATATAGTATAATCTTATAATCATTTCCAATAACACCTCATTGTGAAAGAAACTTGACTTTTCCTAGTTTTTTATTTCATTTAAATGCATATGTATGTGCAACAGGTTTGTTTCTATTATCATATCAAGTTTATATAATATTGTACAGATTCTCAAAGTCGACAGCAGTGCTTCTCTTTTTGCATAGTGACAAATCTGACTGAACCAGATAAAAAGGAAAAGACTCTAGGATGTAGGCATGTACTATATCTTGAAAATATTTTAGAATATACGAGTAATAAATATTAGTAAGGGTTCTGTGTGTCCGTATAAAACGGTGGTCCGTATAAAACGACAATTAGAGATAGATATACTTGTATAATTTTTGTTGACAGCATTTGTTACGTTTGCCCTCAGATGACGTTCTGTTTTCTGTTTGCCACGACCACTTCCGCCACGAAATCAACAAAAATCGAATAACTAGCCTAAGCTAGAGTAGCGATTTTTGGTACATACAATAATAACTATTGATTTACAGTAATAATTTACAATAATAAGTAGAGTATTTGGTTGCGATCAGATAAAAATTGTGGAAGTTATATTAGAAATACATTTGAATGGGCAAAATGGACTACTATAATCGAGACTTAGTTGCTTTGTCTGCCAATCTGATTTAATTTAAATGCATTACTAAACCAATATATCAAACCTAACGTATAATATATTTTAAGAATATTAATTTGATATATTTTAAAAATAATTCCGCACTGTTTTGATTTCATTGAAAATGGGTAACGGGTATCTCACAGTCGAGCACACATGGTCGTAGCTTTCTTACTGATTTTTTAATAGTGTGTTGATGAGTCTCGCCTAAGAAGAAATTAGACCATTACCTATCTCTTTTTTAAGGTAAATACTTATTTCCATAAGTAGTTTTTCTTTAATTTTCATCGCCCGTTTGTATTCTTCAGGTACCCAAGGTGGAGAGCGGTGCATAACGCCCGAATTCTTAGAAGGGACTTGTGTGCGGCTCTCCGATTGCAACCAGGAGAAAATTATAGTTGAAGGGAACCTTCTTGAATTGCGCATCAGTTGTGGTACTCGCGAAGTCAACAGGGAACCAATTGTAAGGTATTAATCTATAAGAAATATCATTGATTTGGTAAATATTTCGTGTTCCCTTCTCTAGGTGTGTTGTACGAGACCATTAAAAGACCCTCCTTCAACAAGTACAACAACAACCACAACCATAACTATAATACCAGAAACGACTTTAACAACCACAACCCCGGAACCAACGTCAACCACATCAATCTCATCGCTTGTGGATCTTCGATCAAACAGTTGTCTATTAGTACCCGGAGTGTATGGCGAATGCATCGGTTGGTTGATTGTTAGATTTTACCCATGAAAACCAAACATCTTTTCATTTTTATTTTGCAGACATCAAGAGATGTCCGTCAATATTGAATCAGCTAAGGGAGAAGGGAAACGATCCTGTACTAGTCAAATTTATAAAAGCTTCGAATTCACTTTGTGACAACGTCGGCCAAAATGTCTGTTGTCCCACAGAGCCAGGTCCACGTCGCTTGCCCACTGAAAAAGAGGGTTGTGGGGAACCAAACTTGGTCAGTTATAGGAGAATCGTGGGCGGCGATGAGGCAATGAAAGGTGCTTATCCATGGATCGCACTGCTAGGATATGGTGATATTTCCCTTTCGAAATTCAAATGTGGCGGAACTTTGATTACAGCCAGACATGTGGTGACAGCAGCTCATTGCATAAAGCACGATCTGTAAGTTGAGCTAGTCTTAAGTTGTTCAGTATCAGCATAATATACGAGTGTTATACTATACTATATGTAAAAAACACCAAAAACGAATCACTTCCAATCTGCCATACCAATAAATACTAAAATATACCACAAAGTACATTAAGGTATAAAACATACCATTGGAGCGGCAACAAAGAAAAATTTTGTTTTGTAAATTTGTGTCCAAATTTTTTATATACATATATACATATATTTTTTAATGATATTTTTAATGAGAGCCATTGGAAGAATTAAAGTTTAAATATAATTTATTTTTGTCGTTATTCATAAACTCTTGTACTTTAATTTTATAAAGTTTGCGATTTTTGATGAGTTTAGTTTTATGAAATTTATTTTAGGTCGTTTGTGCGCCTCGGAGAGTATGATCTTTCTACCGACACTGACACTACGCACATGGACATCAACATAGTCAAGGTAATTACTCTTCACTCCTCCACTTTATTTAATTTGCTTCTAATTAAGGTTTCTTCCTCTTAAAAGAATGTCTCCCATTCCAATTACAATAAGACAGACGGTCGCTGCGATATAGCGATGCTTTACTTGGAACGGAACGTGGAGTTTACAGATATAATGAAGCCCATTTGTTTGCCCAACTCTCTCAGCTTGCGTGCCAAGACTTATGTGGATACAAACCCCATTGTCATTGGCTGGGGTAATACTCAAGAGTCTGGAAGAAGTGCAAAGATATTGCGTCAGCTAACGATACCCGTCCTGGAAAATTCAGTGTGCCAAAACAGTTATAAAGCAATGAATCTAAGCTTTAGCTTGAATCAATTCGATAAAGCCATTCTATGTGCTGGAATTTTAGCAGGCGGCCAAGACGCTTGCCAAGGGGACTCAGGTGGTCCGCTAATGACCTCCGAGCAATTAGATAATGGTGAAATCAGATTCTATCTGATTGGAATTGTTGCCTATGGTTATGGTTGTGCCAGGCCAAATATACCTGGAGTCTATACGAGCACACAGTACTTCATGGACTGGATAAACGATAAGGTGCGGGAGATGCCGTGAACTAGGACTGAAAGTTCGTTTGTGTAATATACTTGTATGTTACATGCAGTAGCTTAATTTTGAATTGATGTAAATAATAATTATACTGAAGCGCATTTCTAATATTTACATAAACTGTGTTCCTCTTTGTTTTGGCTCCAATCTGCCAATATCTTAAATGAGCTGCAGATAACCGTTTGGGAAAATGTCGTTTGCCGAGAAAGTTATTGAATCCTAATTTTACTGAGGATCAGTTTGATAGCGCCAATTTCCCCCGGTGTGTAACTAGCATATTATTACGTCAGTTCAATGTCTGTAATATAATTTAAAACCTTTTGGTTATTATCGCTGAACTGAACGTGATGTAATCCCTAACTCAAAGGTCTCAAAGTTTCTTGAAAAGTTTTGAAAATAGACAGCCTTAACTACAAAGAAGTAAACAAGCTACCTGCCACCCATTTTGAATAAAAGCAAAATATTGTGATATAAATTTTAAAAAATAACATATTAATATACCACAAAAATATAAAAATTATTCCAACGGATAGCTATGTGATGATGACGTTCAACCTGGCTAGCATTTAATATACATATATTTACTTGTTATGCTAAAAATATTTTACTAAAATCGTGAGCTTAAAGTATTTATAAAACTATTTTTCTAGTGTATTTTTCATAAAACCGGAACGGTTTATTACAATACACTCTCTCATATAAAAGTACAAGATGTCGTAAAAGATTGAGAGAGCAATTTACTACGGATATGTTAACTCTCTTGAGTAAAGTTCGTTAACTTGACACTGTAACAGTATGTAAGTAATTTCTACAGAAATTATAAAATCTGTCAAATAATATAATATAGGAATGTAAGATTGTCATTTTCGAAGTAATCACACTCGCTGGGGATTATTTTAATTTCACTCAGAATTAATCAATTGATTAAACCTAAAGATTTTCTACGCGAATCGCTCTTAGGATGATCGCTCTGACATCAAATGTTAAACACACGCATTAGCTGCGTTAACTTAAGTTGTTGGCAAATTTATCATCATTTTGATTGTGCTTAAATTAAATTAAATGATTTATATCCTAGATAATTTGGCTTTAAGTCAACTAATAACCTGCAACTTAATCCAAATATTTTGGGTATTAACTTTGGTACGCTTTAGTTTGAAAATATTAGTCACAGTCCAATTTCTGTAAGGACTTTTTTGAAAAGTGAAAAATGGTAACAATTTCTACATGATGATCATTAAAATTGTTTGCTGAATATATAAAATGCGACTTATTAATTACTGTGAAATAAAATATTATACATACGATTTATTGTAGTTACACTCAAAGTTCTCTCAATGGCGCTCTCACACAATTTACCGATAATTTTCCCATTGGGAACTACTCGTTTCAACGTAGTTCTCCATCGACTTAATATAAAGCCCCGTTCTAGCATCAATCGAGTGAGTATATCGTGCGCATTTGATCGGCGTCGGTCTTGTTATTGAAATTAAAAGTGCAAGTTTAATAACGTCATAATCAGAATAGATTCAGAGATTGCAATTCTATTAGTGTTTAGTCATATAAGTAAGAGAGATTCAAAAATGATGATTAGATCATTTGAAGTGATTGTATTATCAATGTCAATTATCTCTATTGCCGCGCCCGCTTTGGGGCAGTTCTTTGGACGATTGGAAGGTACCAGTATTAAACGGAAATCAGCTTACAACTCATCTTTATTTAGTCATCAACCGGATTAAAAATTTTTATACCCGCAACCCATAGGGTAGAAGGGTATTATAACTTTGTGGAGGCATCTCCGAGCCTATAAAGTATATAAATATATTTTTGAACAGCATCGATACTCGAGACGATCTAGCCATGTCCGTCTGTCCGTATGAAACACTAGAGATACTTAGACTTTTTCGACAACATTTTTGATGTTTGCACGGAGATGAAGTTTGCTTCAAATTTTTGCTACGCCCACTTCCGTCCCCGTAAATAAACAAAAATCGAATAAAAAGTGTAATTTTAAAACTAGAGTCGCTACAATAATAACTTACTAGGGGTCTTATATGCTTTGGATGACAATCTGGCATATTTTGCAGTCTATAGTATATCTTGAATGTAGTTTTACTACAGGGGTACTTTTAGAATTTTTATACCCGCTACCCATAGGGTAGAAGGGTATTATAACTTTGTGCCGACAAGAAATGTATGTAACAGGTAGAAGGAGGCATCTCCGACCCTATAAATTATATATATTCTTGATCAGCGTCAACAGCCGAGACGATCTAGCCATGTCCGTCTGTCCGTCTGTGTGTCTGTCCGTCCGTCCGTATGAACACCTAGGTCTCAGAGACTATAAGAGATAGAGCTATAATTTTTTTCGACAGCATTTGCAATGTTTGCACGCAGGTCAAGTTTGTTTCAAATTTTTGCCACGCCCACTTTCGCCCCCGCAAATCAAAAAATCGAATAACAAGCGTAATTTTAAAGCATAAGCTGCGAATTTTGGTACATACAATAATTACTATAGTAGTTATGATTCATAGAAATTTGGTTGCGATCAGATAAAAATTGTGGAAGTTATTAAAGAAATTCTTTTGTATGGGCAAAAACGCCTACTTACTAGGGGTCTGAGTTGCATAGACGGCACGTCTATGGTATATTTTGAATGGTGTAATATATCGATATACCAAACATACCATTTGGTATATTCTTAGTATTTTTTAGTATATTTGCAGTATATTCGGTATATTTTGAGAACAATCCCGCAAAATATATTGCTTTTAATCAAAGCGGGTATATCACAGTCGAGTACACTCGACTGTAGCTTTCTTACTTGTTTAAAGTATTTTTGTGGCATATTATTGTAGTATATTTTGAAAATATTACTGTAATATTTTGATTTTATTCAAAATGGATAGTGGGTTTCTCACAGTCCAGCACACTCGACTGTAGTTATCTTACTTGTTTTTTTTTTCGTTTCGTCATAGATAAGTGAACATATTTGCAGTGCTGCTTGTTAGCCAATAAATATATAAAATGCTACCGGTTTATATACATGTTAGAAAGCGAATATAATCATTTATATATTCTTATTATCATTTTTAATTATAAGTAGCATGTCATTGCATGTCATTGTAAATAGAAGAAACTTGTTTCTTCTTTTATTTAAATACATATGTAAGTTCAAAAAATCTTTGTTCCTATTATCATCTCAAGTTAGGGGATTTACTATATATTACACAGATTCCCAAAGTCGACAGCAGTGCTTGACGCCCGAACACTATCTAGGGACTTGTGTGGCGCTCATCGATTGCCCCCAGGTGTCAGAAGTCTACAATTTTAGAGACGATCGCGTAGGCACACAATATGTGCTCGCCTTGCACCGCAGTTGTGGAACGCGGAGTGTCAACGGGGAACCAATTGTAACGGATTGTAATCTATCACATATGTATATAATTTACTTATTCGCGTACTCTTCTTTAGGTCTGTTGTACGAGATCCACGTCGAAGTCCCAGATAGATCCAACCCCAACTCCAGATATAACAAACATAATACTATCACTGACTTCAACAACACCAAGGACACACACAAGTACTGCCGCCAAAATTAATAGTTCTAGCTAGTATAGTCTCTAAGATCTAACTAGGCTAGGCTGTGAACCCTGAAGAAGATTTTTCCTTCTGTATAGTGACACAATGTTATAATACAATTCTGCAAAAATAATCTATGTAATAGGAAAGTTTAGCAAATTCCGATTCAGGAAAAGACTCCAGGATGTAGGCATGTATCTTGTAAATATCTTGAGATACAATAAATATAAGTCAGAGTTATTAAATATTTTGAGCTATTTGATATTAGTAATATCAATATCAATTAATATCAGAATTAAAAAAATATTTTTTGAAGATTGGTTTCGTTCTCCAGATAGTAGTTTGATACCTAATTTTCTTTTTCTATTACCATATTCTTCTCTCTTTCCGTATTAAAACCAGCTGGAATCTTTCTTTTATTATTTTCTTTTCCACCTATGAATAAATTAGACCATTACTTGTTACTTTTTAAATGTTAATATTATCATCTTAAGTTAGGGGATTTATATTACACAGATTCCCAAAGTCGACAGCAGTCCTTCACGCATGAATACTGTCGAGGAACTTGTGTGGCGCTCAGCTATTGCCCCCAGGTGACAGAAGTCTACAATTTTGGAAACGATCGCGCAGGCACACAATATGTGCTCTTCTTGCACCGCAGTTGTGGATCGCGGAGTGTCAACGGGGATCCAATTGTAAGGGATTAATCTATAAGAAATATCATTGATTTGGCTAATATATTGTGTTCTCTTGTTTAGGTATGTTGTACAAGACCAAGCACAACAACAACGACAACAATACTTCCAATATCAGAAGCGACCTCAACAACAACAACAACCACAACACCACAACCAACCTCAACAACCAGAAAACCAGAACAAACCTCAACCACGTCAATCTCACCGCCTATAGATCTTCGGTTAAACAGTTGTCTATTGTCACCCGGAGTATATGGAGAATGCATCGGTTGGTTAATTGTTATATTTTAGCCATGAATACCAAACATCTTTTGATTTTTATTTTGCAGACATCAAGAGATGTCCGTCCATATTGAATCAGCTAAAAGCTAAGGGAAACGATCCTGAACTAGTCAAATTTATAAAAGCTTCGAATTTACTTTGTGACAACGTCGGCCAAAATGTCTGTTGTCCCACAGAGCCAGCTCCACGTCGCTTGCCCACTGAAAAAGAGGGTTGTGGTGAACCAAACTTGGTCAGTTTTAGGAAAATCGTAGGCGGCGATGAGGCAATGAAAGGTGCTTATCCATGGATCGCACTGCTAGGATATGGTGATAGTTCCCTTTCGATCTTCAAATGTGGAGGAACTTTGATTACGGCCAGACATGTGGTGACAGCAGCTCATTGCATAAAGGATAATCTGTAAGTTGAGCTAGACTTGAATTGTTATTCCTTAATCCTTATTTTTATACCCGGTACCCATTGACTATTGTAACTTTGTGCCTTCAGTAAGGTGGAAGAATTTATTTTGTATGAGCAAAAACGTCTACATAGTTGCTTAAGCTTACAATCTGGTATATTTATATCAATATACCTAATATAGACTTTAGTATATTTTAGTATTTTTTCTTATTTGTTCTACATCAACATTATTAATTCAAGAAGTTGATTAGATGTTACAACAAACTAGAAAGTTAAAATAGTTTGAAAGTGGTATTAACGTTAATATATATATTATATATTATATATTATATATATATATTATATATTATTTATTATATATTATATATTATTTATTATTTATTATATATTATATATTATATATTGTATATTATATTATATATCATTATTAAAATCTACCATACCAATAAATACTAAAATATACCGAATAGGAAATTTGTTATAAAAATATACCATAACAGCAGCAGCTGCAGATTTCTTCAATAGAAAAATGTTTCGTGAATAACATCTAAGTTTTTGTATCCACATTTTGTAATTATTCGCATATAATATATTTATACCCGCTACCCATAGGGTAGAAGGGTATTTTATAACTTTGTGACGGCAGGAAATGTATGTAACAGGTAAAAGGAGGCATCTCCGACCCTAAAAAGAATATATATTCTTGATCAGCGTCAACAGCCGAGACGATCTAGCCATGTCCGTCTGTCTGTCTGTCTGTCCGTCCGTCCGTATGAAGGACTAGATCTCAGAGACTATAAGAGATAGAGCTATAATTTTTTTTCGACAGCATTTGTTATGTTTGCACGCAGATCAAGTTTGCTTCAAATTTTTGCCATGCCCCCTTCCGCCCCCGAAAATCAAATAAAATGGAATAACAAGCGTAATTTTAAAGCTAGAGTTGCGAATTTTGGTATATACAATAACTACTATAGTAGGTATGATTCCTGAAAATTACGATCAGATTAAAATTGTCGAAGTTATTAAAGAAATACTTTTGTATGGGCAAAAACGCCTACTTACTAGGGGTCTTAGTTACTTTGGCTGACAATCCGTCTATGGTATATTTTCAATGCGGTACTATATCGATATACAAAATATACCGCTTGGTATATTTTTTAGTATTTTTGCAGAATATTCGGTATATTTTGAGAAAAATACCGCAAAATATAAATCTTTTATTCAAAATGGGTAGCGGGTATCTCACAGTCGAGTATACTCGACTGTAGCTTTCTTACTTGTGTTATTATATATAGTTGGAATATTAAATTAGTTTAGACTCTTTATTTTAGCTCGTTTGTGCGCCTCGGAGAGCACGATCTTTCTACCGACACTGACACTACGCACATGGACATCAACATAGTCAAGGTAAGTACTTTTTACTCCTCCACTTTATTTACTTTGATTCTAATTAAGGTTTCTTCCTCTTAAAAGAATGTGTCCCATTCCAATTACAATAAGACAGACGGTCGCAGCGATATAGCGATGCTTTATTTGGAACGCAACGTGGAGTTTACAAATATAATGAAGCCGATTTGTTTGCCCAACTCTCCCAGCTTGCGTGCCAAGTCTTATGTGGATACAAACCCCATTGTCATTGGCTGGGGTAATACTCAAGAGTTTGGAAGAAGTGCAAAGATATTGCGTCAGCTAATGATACCCGTTTTGGAGAATTCAGTTTGCCAAAACAGTTACAAAGCATTGAATCTAAGCTTTAGCTTGAATCAATTTGATAAAGCCATTCTATGTGCTGGCACTTTAGCTGGTGGCGAAGACTCTTGCCAAGGGGACTCAGGTGGTCCGCTAATGACATCCGAGCAATTAGATAATGGTGAAATCAGATTCTATCTTATTGGAATTGTTGCCTATGGTTATGGTTGTGCCAGGCCAAATTCACCCGGAATCTATACGAGCACACAATACTTCATGGACTGGATAAACGATAAGGTGCGGGAGATGTCATGAACTGAAACTGAAAGTTCGTTTGTCTAATCTATATGCAGTAGCTTACATTCGAATTGATGTAAATAATAATTATACTGAAGCGCATTTCTAATATTTACATAAACTGTGTTCCTCTTTGTCCTTGGCTTTGTTCTCATGACCTCAACGCGATTTAATCCCTGCGCCGAATGCTTGGACGCAGCACCTTTAAGACTTATGCAAATAGGGGCAAAAGAAAGAGAAGAGTTCGGTTCGCTTCGCTTCGGTTCGGTTCGGTTCATCAATCATGCTTGGTAATGATCTCGCCAAGACATTGAGGGGTTGTTCAACCTAAAGGGTAAATGCGTGTACTCCAGACATGAGCTGCATTTAAATTGTATGTTAGTAAGACACACAAAAGAAATTAAATATAATGTGCGGTCTTCTATTGCATCTTTTGGCGCCAACTACAGATTTGGTATAGCTGCATTTCCCTTACTGATTGTCCTACAAAGCCGCATATTGTCTATCTATTGTAGGTGGATCCTTTTAGCTTGAATACAATCACGCAGATGCTCGAAGGTCAGTTCCCCTAACACTTTAGTTGAATTTTCAATTAAGCTGACAAATCACAATATTATTTCTATTTATCATCAGGATTAAATTTGCATATGAAATTAGAAATTTGCATGCGAAACACGATTTGCGATTTCACTAAAGAATGGTTGGGGTAAGGGTGTAAATTTCTTCATTAGCTGAAATATCCTTATTGACAGCATTTGCGAAAAAGGCATAGGATCGCAGGGTCACAGGGTTGCTCTGATTGCGAAATAACATTAGTAAGATCGGCATCAGCATCAACAGTCAAGAGGCTTACAATGGAAAAACCCACAAATCGTAGATCACAAATAAAAACACAATTGAGGAGGGCGCAAAACAGACCGCAATTGTTTGCCCATTGTTAGTCGAACAATTCCGAGAGTAATTCGCAAATCGAGTCAATTGATAGTGAGTGTTAAAATTGAAGAAGTGCATGCTCCCCATAAGTCAAGTAAAGTAATTGATAGATTTGCAATGATAAATACCAAAAATGTTTAATATTCTTTTTCAAGTTTTCTGAGTTCTTTTAATAATGTTCTCATTTAAAGTATGTAATCATCATAAATGTGTTGAGATTTGGTTTATTTTTTTATATTTGCGACCCCTGTGTTGTTAAGGTTTTTTAAATATGCTGAACAGATTCTTCACTTAATAAAGCATGAAAAAAAAGGAAAAACACTCTGAAAGTAATACTTTATTCAACTGTACCAAATTGATTCATGACTCCTAAGAAGCAACACAGGTGACCAGTCCAAAAAGTTGTTCATCTTTCTTTACAGTTCAGCGACAAGGTGAGCGAGTTATTAGCATCACAACATCATGATCATTTGTGTTCACTTTGATCATTATGAGTAACCAATATTCTTTACATTCTTTCTGCAGGGGATTCCAGTGGACCGCATGCGATGCTGCAGGTCAGTTTCGCATCAATGACTCATTACTAAATTCTGTAACCAGTTTTGGGTCAACTTTTGATTAGCCCGGTTCCCCTCAAGGTGGTTTGGTTTGTTTGCACTGCACTAATTGGATCGAGGGGAACTCTTAAAACGGAAGCCAAAAACAATGTGTGCGATTCATTCGCAAATTGTTTACACAAGCAACTTTTAAGTTTATATCATGCTCATGCCTAAAGTTTAAAAGCCAATGTTAACTTTCTTTATGGTATTTTGAATAAAGTATATAACATATTTATAATTTATAAAAATTAGAAAGAGTCTTGAATTAAATATAAATTTTGATCAAGATAAATTTAGCATGTTTCTTATGGAATTGGGCTCGTTTTTAAATGGCCAAAGGATAAAAAATAAGGGAAACATTTAAAATCCAAATAATATTTACGAATATCCCTTTTTAACTGCAGAATATGTTAATTACAACGGCACGCGTGTCACTTTATAAATACTTTGCTTAAGCATCTTAATAGAAGTATAATGAGAATTAATGGAAATGACAAAATTGAGTTGCTGCTCAAAACCGGAAAGTGCATTTAATTATTATATTAGTACATTAAACAATTCTAGGTAAAAGTACAGATGTTGTCATAAAATAGACAAGTGTGTTACGACAACTATTTGGATTAAAGTCCGCCAACTCAATGGGTGGGCGTAGTATTAGTAATGAAACTATAGTAAATGGAATGACTTGAAGCCGGAATCAGGATCAGGAATAACCGATAGTCAGCACCTTGGCGACATTCCAAAAAGATATTCGTCATCGCCTTTAGAATTAACAATTCTTTTGGAGCGATTGCATTGAACGCATAACAATTGGGCGGTAAACTATTCGGAATTCCAGGCAGATGCCATTGCAACTACATCGATGACGAAAGCTATTCTAATCTATCAATCATTTTTAACTATTTGTACACTGACTGCAAATGCATTTTGCAATTGTAATCATAAACACTTTTAAAACACACATTCCAATCTACAATTAAGCTGTCTAGGCAAAGTGACAACTTCATAAATTCTACCGACAACCGAACTGAGTCTGTTTAAAATAACACTATTTATAAACATTTATGGATTCTTCTTATTAAACTACTTGACTCACACTGAAATTCTTATAAAATTGACAATGACAAACCGTCGACCGTCGCGTCAACATTTTGTCGCATCCGTCTTGGCTCCAAATTCGAGTGTAATGACACTATAAACCTTGACAATTTCCATAAGTTGATATTTTAATACACTTACCGAAGGTAAGTTTCGAACTATTGAAGAGACTTATATCAAATTTATAAAATTTGCTGTACATAATATAGAATAGAATTGCGCAGTGTATTAACATCATTTTTTGCCCTATATAAACTGGATTGCTTTTATAGCAATTCCAGATTTGATTACTTGTTTAAAAGATGTTTATAAGATACACTTAAAAGAAATGTCTTTCTTTACAGTTAGTGTATATTGTTGGTGCTGCTTCAATTGAATTGCCAAATCAAGCAGCAAGGGTATTTAAAGTTAAACTTGTAATAATTACAGATTCTATAGTCGGGTAATCAAATCGATTTTGTATATGGTGTTATATAAGTAATGTCAATGATAGTCTAATTAACACATAGCTTAAGTAATTGTAATTTAGTTGTGCTATTATATCCATTTATATTTATGAAGGTTTTATTTATGCACACGTATAATTTGCATTTGATTTGTCATCAATGCAATATTCAAAAGCTTTAATTTGGTGATTTTTTATACCCTCTGCATGTTTACGGAAAGAGTTTCATAATTTGGTGAAAGTGAATGTAACAATGTAAGAACTTAAAGGATATTGTTAACACATTTTAGAAGAGTTTTAATAACTAGTTTAGTTTAGTTTAAGATCGGTTCATCTGTTTATCTCAAGTCTTAATAGCTGAAATCAAATCAGCTTATTCAACTTATTTCTTTGCACTTTACACAGGGTATTTCATAGTCTTGAACTCTGGTCCCTTGCATTCTTACTGGTTTATAATTGATATAGTTAGACGCTCTCGATTCCCATTCGCACAAAGCTGTCATCATGATAATTTTCCCATTGCGAACAACTTTCGTCGGCGTCGCCGTCGTCGACATCGTCATCGTTGTTGTCGCTTAGTTGGCGATCGGCTGCATATAAAGCCCCGTTCTGGCAGCGATCGGGCGAGTTAAGCAGCGTCGTGATTTGGTCACGTAAAGCATCGGGCATCGGGCGTCGGGCATCGCAATCAAATTCGACAACAGAAAACTGCCCAAAGCGCGAAAGACGCGCTCAGTCTGATAACGTGCGGCAAGCCGTGAACAACGTGTTCGCGCTGAATCGATCGATTACGGTTAAAAAGTGTGCGCGTGTTTGTGAGAGATTTTTACGGGTTTTGCCCCAAAATGAAATCAGTGCCAAGTGCTGTGATTACGTTAGTGCTCGTCTGGTTTGCCACGCCCACACGCGGCCAATTCAATTTCAACCGGCAAGGTATGTGAGAATTAGGGGAATACTTTTTCCAAATGAAACGCTTGCTGCTTCTCGCATTTGTTGCGTACTTCACAGCTTCTATTTAATTACTAACTAACATTAAGAACATCTCGACGTGCACAAAAATAACAAAAACAATAACAACAACAACAACAACAAACGAGTGAATAAAGTTGCTGTGTTTACGCCTGAGAAACCTGTTCTCGAGTGTATCGTAAAAATATTTTAATATATTAGCAAATGATTACAGCAACAACAAATAACAACAACAACAATATCAATAAGAAACATTCAAATTTAAATTACAAAGCGAATAAGTTTTTGATTATTTTCCGTTTTGTTTTCGATTTTTGTATTTTGTGAATTTCTAAGTGGCAAGTTCGTTGCCTAAGTCTTTTGTTTTTGTTTTTTTTTTGCATTTCGATCCAAACACAAGTTTGATTTGCGTTTTTCGTTCGCCTTTCGAAACTCGTCTCGGGGAATTGGCAAAAAATAATATATACATACTTAAATATGTAATTAAATATATGTACTTATTTTTGTTGTTGTTAATTTTTTTTGGCGTTGCGCTTCAAGTTCAAAACTGAGGAGAAACCAGTCATTGTCAGTGTCATTGCAAACTCGCCCCAAGGTCGATTGACCCAGAGATGTTTCCTTAGAGCGACAGTTTTTGACTTGAATTCAATAGATTTATGTATTTCAATCACGTGTTTTTTGGGCTTATGACTGCAATTTGTGAATACGAAAAGAGACAGAGGGCAGATAGCATATCAAGTATTTCGTGGATTTCGTTCATTACTGTCAAAGCTTTTGAGGGGTGTAAGAAACTACTTATAAAACTTAAAGAACACATTCAATGTAGAGTGATAAAAAGAAGACAAAAATTTTAGTTAATTTAGTGGGAAATATTTAATCACTAAATCTATATTAGTAACAAATCTTTTTGGGGGTCTAAGAAACTACTTCTACAACCTTTTTTTTCGTTCACTTAGAACACAATATTAATAACAAGTGAACAAATATTTCCCACGAAATTAACTCAAATTTTTCTTTCCATTTCGGCCTTTATCACGTTATGTTTTCAATGCGAATATTTTCATATCATAAATAAATTACATCATTTAGTTTAAGTGAAAATATTCGCATTAAAATACTTCGCATTTTTCTTTGGTTTAATTGAACAAAATTCATTGTCAGAATTTAAAATTTAGTTGAATTTCTGTAAAATTAAAACTTTAAAGTCTTAATTGAAATGATATTTATCAAGCGATATATTTTAATTGAAGGTGCAATATATTGATTTAAAAACAAAAAAATGTTAAAATGTAATTGGAGATATAATTTTTTCCTTTCGGGACATCTACAAAATTTGTCTACTTTTTCACTTAAATCTTCCCTTCCTCTTACTTACTAGTTGACAGAATTCAAAATTTAGTTTAATTTCTTAAAAATTAAAACTTCAAAGTCTTGATTGAAATGCTATTTGTTAAAACTTCATGCAATAGGCTTGAAGTTTAGGTGCTATATATAAAATTAAAAACAAAGAATGTAGAAATCGGAAATCTGGTCTTAAAATGATCTCCTTTCTGCATATTTGCCAAATTTGTCTACTTTTTCATTTCAACTCAAAACTAGTTTAATCAGAGCTACAACCTCTTCCCTTCCTCTTAGTGCGTCAGAACTGCATTACTCCCGAGAACTATTATGGCAGCTGTGTGGCATTGAGCTACTGTCCCCAGGTGGCGGAAGTCTTCCAGTTGACCGACAGACGAACGGCCGAGAATTATGTGTTTGCGCTGCAACGCAGCTGCGGCACACGCAACATCAACAGGGATCCAGTGGTAATGGTTCATCATCCAATGCTTCTTCTCTATTCATCTGTGCTATCTGTACTAAGCTTTCGCTAAACTTTTTCGATTAGGTTTGCTGCACTAGACCGATTTCTGCTCCCGTTACAGAGCGACCCACGAATCCATTCTTCCCACCCACTGATGGCGGATTTGTGGGACCACAGCCAGTGCCAACCTCAGCGCCGAACAACAATCCCTTCTTCAGGTCGACGACACAGAGACCCACAACAGCTGCGCCAACAACATCTGCTCCGGTGACTTCTGCTCCCATCGTAGAGCAACGTGGCACCAGCTGTCGCATTCCCCCAAACAAACTTGGCGAATGCGTTGGTAAGTTTCACATATCATAAATAAATTTATCGATTTTATTAATCAATGTTTTCGCTTTAGATATCAAGAGCTGTCAACCCATTCTCAGTGAACTTTTGGTGAAGCGCAATGATCCCGAGTTTGCCAAATATGTGAAGGCCTCGAATTTGATCTGCGGCCAAATTGGCACCAATGTCTGTTGTCCCACTGGACAAACGGAGGCCACACGTGCTCCGATTAAGCCCAAGAACAGCGACGCCATTCCACGTAGTTTGTTTACTGTGGAGGATGGTTGCGGCTACACTTTGACAACCAACAAGAAGATCGTTGGTGGCGTCGTCTCCAAGAAAGGTGCCTGGCCCTGGATTGCTTTGCTTGGTTACGATGATGGCTCCTCGTCGCCGTTTAAGTGTGGTGGCACCTTGATCACGGCCAGACACGTTGTGACAGCAGCTCATTGCATTCGAGAAGATCTGTAAGTTGATGTTACACAGCTTCTACTCTCTTTTATACTAATTCGATTGATTATTTTAGCACCTTTGTGCGTCTGGGCGAACATGATCTGAGCGATGACACAGAGGCCGGTCATGTTGACATCAATATAGCCAAAGTAAGTTCACAAGAAAAGAAAAGTACTAAAGTCAAGAAAACAAATCTTGAACCCAGACGTTAAATTCTTAAACCGAAAGTAAACTTTTACAATTGGTTAAGTCCCGATTGTTTAGAGAAATGCAAGCATATATTCGGACTTGTAGATTGCAAACACTTTAAGAATAATATTAAATCAAGCTCAAACATTACTAAATTTAGATTGTTTAAACGAAATTAAAAAAGTTAGAAGAGTATAATAATGTTGTGTCTCCAGGAAATGTATGTAACAATCAAAAGGAAAAGAAAAATATTTGTTATGGTCACTATGGCATATTTTGAATGTACTACTATATCAATGTACCAGAAATAGCATTCGACTGTATCTTTCTTACTTGTTGTATATTTCGATACGCTTACTATTTAACTTGATTTCAATGTAAGCATTTGGTTTAAGGGATTTACAATATTCTGTCTGTTTTTGTTTTAAAATATTTTGATTGCAAAAAAAATAAAAACAATATCTAAGTGATGATTGAAGATTGAAATCCTAGTTCAAGAATAATTTTAGAATAGAAATTTGTTTCCTTAAGAGCAAAAAGTTTCTAAACTTAAGATAGTATTCAAATCTTTAGAGCCTAATTTTTCTGCTTAATCTTTAGCCAACTAAAGTTTCTCTCTCTTCTCCTTAGAAAGTCTCCCACCCCGAGTACAATCGACGCAATGGCCGCAGCGACATTGCAATGCTCTATTTGGAACGCAACGTGGAGTTAACATCGCTAATCCTTCCAATTTGTATGCCCAGCACACGTAGCTTGCGTGCCAAGTCCTATGTGGGCACACTTCCGTTTGTCATTGGCTGGGGCAAGACGCAGGAGGGAGGCGAATCGGCCACCGTGTTGAACGAACTGATGATACCCGTTATGGATAATGAGGTCTGCCGCAGCAGTTATGAGAAATTGAATCGTTACTTCAGCGAGGATCAGTTCGACAAAGCCGTGCTCTGTGCTGGCGTCCTCTCTGGCGGCAAGGATACGTGTCAGGGTGACTCGGGTGGTCCTCTAATGACGTCCGAGGGTGGTGGCGTTCAAATGCGGTTCTATCTGATTGGCGTTGTCTCCTATGGCGTGGGCTGTGCCAGGCCAGAGGTGCCGGGAGTCTATACGAGTGTGCAGTACTTTATGGACTGGATAATCGAAAAGGTGCAGGATACGCCCTGAACTTTGTAACTTTTGGAAGTTCGTTGCCCTAGTCTAACATCTCATGTACTTACTTACCTAAATAATATTTACATCTATGGTGAAACGCTGTGTTTTTATTGTATGGAATTCTTAGACACCCCTTTAAGGGAAAGAAAGATAAGGGAATGCTTCGGTTTTGAGGGCGAAGCAAAAGGATTTATATACTACTCTTCTATCTTTTGGCGCCATCTTGAGCTCCCCCTCGGCACTAGCTGCTTCTCCCCCTTTCTATTTCTATAATCAGATCGGCACGCTTTTGTGACCACATGGCATTTGTAGGAGGATCTTTTCAGCCGTCGAGTGTGATTGAAATCAGGCAGCTGCTAGACTGCTGTTTTCTTGGCACACACTTTGCATTTTCAATTAAGCTGACATCACAACATTATTTCTATTTTATGAACAGCATTTATAATCGATCTACAACAAATTTGCATATGAAAGTAGAAATTTGCATGCAAAATACGATTTGCGAATTCATCAAGAAAGGGAAAGAGACAAGGGGTGTTAATTGTATCATTAGCTGCGATATCTTTATTGACAGCATTTGCAAAAAAAGGGAAAATATAGAAGGGATAAAGGGTTCAATGTGTTCGAGGGTTGCGAAAAACATTAGCTGGATCAGCAACAACAGTCAAGAGGTGTACAAAGAGAAAACCCACAAATCGCTGATTGCAAATATAAACACAATTATGGGATTGATCGAGTTGTAATTTTGAGAAAAAGGAGTGCGGGTGAAATATTGTATTTATTACAGAATAGAGTAGATCACAGGGTTTATGCTCTAGATTGATTGATTTACTTTCGCACTTAGAACTAACAAATTGTATTTAATTAAATTGCACATACTTAAGACTGGCACTAAAAATTCCTTCCCGATCTACGATTCCGGTGTGGCGGCATTTCGCTTCAGGACCTCATTGAGGGTGGGACTAAGTGCCAGGGCGGGATTTGCGACAGCAATAATATTATCACCAGCGGCCGAGATGACCTGAACTCCGTTGGCGGTCAGATCAATGGATTCGGTAAGAGACAGATCTCTGGCATCGGCGTGCGATGTTTCGATGGGACACTGGCCGTGGGATGAGACCGGTGAACGTTCATTTTCCAGACCATTGGCCTGTGGAAGAGTGTTAACAATTGGCCTTTACTCAGGGCATGCGGGCAACGAAAGAAGCTGCACGGAATGTGCTCCAACACATACTCACTGGCATGGGTGGCGAGCTGGAGTTGCTGAACGAGAACCGCGAATCGTTGTCCTCAAAGTCGGCAGTCTTGGCCAGCCTAGGAAAATAATCAATAATATTATATCGATAGTAAAAAAGTATCTTTTTTTTTTTGTACTTACGAGAACTTGGCAATTTCAGTTAGATCGAACGGCGGCTTGGCAAACTTTTGGTACATGGCAAACAGATTGTAGCGTGAATCCTCAACAGCTTCCTTTGATTTCAGATTGGTTTTTTTTTTGCAAATGAAGATGTTTGATTAAAGTCGCTGGCATAGGAATAGTTGTTGGTTAACGGTTAAGCTAAGCAAAGCTTGGCAAGAAGCGCTTTTGGGATTTTGGCGTTTTGGAAGAATACACGTTGGTTCAGTTTGGTTCTCAAAAGCGGGCGAATTTATTTTGTTTGGACTCAAGGAGAAAGGTACACCATATATTGCAAAAAAATTATAAGAAAAAATACTAAACTAAACTTATGCAACTAAGCTAAGTTCTACATAAAGATGTGTCAACAATTTAACTAAGTAAAGTTCTACAACAATAACAACATTAATAAACTAAACGATATTATAAATTTGTAATAATAAAGATAGTTTGGTGTAATGGCCTTAGAGTAAGAGTAAACGCATTTAAAAGTGTAAACTTTAAAGATCTTAGGACTTAGCAACAATTAAACTACAACAAACAATACTGTAAAAGACTAGGGATTGTTTTAAGAGCAACGAACTATTTAAAAATACCTTCTAATGTTTAGGATTAGAAATAATAAAAATGTAATGCATACTTCTTCATATGTTATATGAAAATATTACTTTCGAAGACACTTGAACTCAAAAGCGTTAAAAAGCGCAAGAGTTTCAAAAAAGGTGTTGATAACGAATAAAGAATGATTCGATCAGATTTCAAATTGAAATAACAAATAACAATTTTGAAAATTCTAAATGAAATACTATAAAAACAAAGTCATCTTCTTAATCTATTAAAAACGGTTAATGATTTGGGATATATATAAATTAGTTTAAAGAAGTAGGGTGATTGAGAAATATTAAAAAGAATTCCCCAAAATTGTATTAAAAGTAGTTAAGGTTATAGGAGACAGAACTACTAAAGTCTAAGAATAAAGTAGGTTAAAATGTTTAAAATTGAATTCTAAAATAAGTTTCTAAATTGCTGTCTAGGGAAAGAAACGAGATGCGAAATTATTATAATACCATATATAAAATGTGTAACTAAATCAGAGTTACTATAAAGCAAGTGCTACCAATAACCCATTGAGATTCTGTGTAAAATCTCGTGCTAGACATTAGTAGACTTCATGGAGTTAGGCTGCAAAGCAAATATTTTGGTTAATGAGGGCACTCAGTGTGCCCACTGTGCAGAAGCAGAAGCTGAAGCTGAAGCACTGCACCCAAGGAGGGGGGAGTATGGCGTATTTACTGCTCGTTGGAATCTGGTTTCCTTACCCGACTGAGTTCCATGGGCAGCTGACTGGCTTCGGTGGAGGACAAACGCTGACGCTTGCTGCTCGGCACAGCAACGGCAGCCGCATCGCTGGACTCGCAATCGACATCGATGGAGACGACGCCGCCGCCACTGCGTTGACTTTGCGCCTGATTGTTGCCCGGCATTTGTGACAACAGATTGCCATAGCGAGCAATGCTGGCCGAGTGCCCGAAGCCCGCATCCTTGACAATCTGTCTCGCCAGCGGAAAAAGCTCATCACGACGCGTGAGCAACCAAATCGTCTGAGGATTCCGACACAACTGTGCGGCTGCCTCATTAACGCACACCTCATGCAAGGTGAGCGGCTTCTCTGGCCGTCGCTTGCAATCGAAGCGGCCATAGATGGCCGAGTACTTACGTATCTCATCCATGCGACGCGGATCATGTTCACCCATGGCAATCACCGCCTCCAGTTCGCGTGTGGTGCGCTTCTTGGAGGTCTGTGCCCGGGGTTCACGTTGCGGCAGCTGACGCGCAATCTTTGCTGCGCACATTGTGATCCGCTGCACCTGCATCTCGGTCAGTACCGGCGTCAGCTGTGGCGAGCTGGACGACACCTGGTGGGCGGTGCTGGCGCCACAGGGCGTGGTCACGCTTGGCGTGGATGGCAGTATCAGTGGGGAGGTGGATTGACTCTGCATCACAGCGGGCAACGGCACAGTGGGACAGAGCACGGGGGAGGGTTGACTGATCTGCGAGAGCATTGGCGCCGACACCGGAGTGGGCGTTGTGGCCAACGGCAGATTGGCAGAAACTTGGAACGAGGCAGCGGGATTGAACGAGGAGAATTTACTGCGCGACAGCGCGGGCGTGGCATCCGGATTGAAGACCAGCGATGGCTTCGTTGGCGTCTCACAAAGTCCTAAAAAGAGGTAAAATTGATATAAGTATAAAAATGTTAAAAGTAGGTAGTATGAACCTAGTGTAATTAAAAACTTTTAGAGACTAATTTTTATAATTAAGAAAAGAAGCACTAGAATTTATAAAGGTTTAGAAAAATCTAAATTAAGTTAAAGTTGAGTTGTAGCCAAGGCATTTGCAGAAACAGATAAGTTAAAAAAAAAATAATTTTGAGTTTAACTTTGAGAACAAAGTTCGTTAATCACAAAGAAATTTAATTGAATTAGGCTTACTGCTTCAGTCGCACTGCTATTTCAGTGACCGCAGCTGTAGATATTATTATTGCCCATATTCAGCTGTGTTCTATGAAATAGCAGTGCATCTGAAGCAGAAGTCTAAAACGTTCTTATATTTCTTCTTGGAACATTGTTCTTCAAAATATGATAATATTTTATAATATACAAAATAAAGAATTCGTCCAATTGGACCCTTATATCTGTTTTTACTTAGTAAGTAAAGTAAGGTAAGTAAGTAATAACTTTACTTTACTTACTAAAGAAGAATAGATGTAAAGGTCCAATTGGACGAATTCTTTATTATTTATATTATAAATGAATATCATATTTTGAAGTAATTATATTGTAAAATAAAGTGCTCTAAATAATATCAAAATTATTTGAGTCTTTAAGAATTTTGATCGAATACAAAAGTCATCAAATGCAACCAATACAATATATCATATTAAAATTAAGAATTTGGATTGAATACAAAAATCATCAAATGCAACAAATACAATATATTTGAATTTACGTTTTTGATAGTTTTGATATATAGAAATGGTTTATATTATACATATATAAAAATCTACAAAAGAACACTTATGAAAATGTAGTTCGAAAGCAAATAATATTAAATTGCTGTTTTTAAATTACTTCTGCTTAGTATCACATAATTTTTTATAGCTTAGTTTTGGTTAAAGAATCAGAATTAATTTAATCGAAAACATAAAAACTTTTCAACTTACCTAAATGCGGCAGCATAGGACCTTGGAAGAGCGCCGGATTGTTGGCCCATTCGTGCAGCGCCTTCTGGAGGCGACGCACATGGAGCGGCTTGGATGCCATGCCTACCAGTGCCATGATTTCGAGGAACTCCTCCTCGCCAGCATCGTACAGCTGCTGCACATCATCGCCGCCCATCTCAAGCAGAGTGTCATAGTAGGCCAATAGACTGGCTCGCTGGAGCACGCGGTACAGCTGCACCTCGGCCTCGTTGCTGGGACGCGACGTGGTGATCACTGCAAAGAAGAAGAAAAAAAAAACAACTATTAAAAAACAAGCCAAAAAAAAGATATTTATAGAGAGACTAAGCGCGTTCTCATAATGCTGCGAGTCCGTAAGAAAAAAATTTAATTAAATTCGTTTTTTTTTTTTGTTGAGAAATTTGAAAGAAGTCGACGGACGTCTGGACCCTAAAAAGGAAAGCAAAAAAACTAAAAAAAAAAAAGCTACGAAGCCCAATAAAAAAAAAGTTGAAAACGAGATAAAAAAAAAATCTGAAGCACAAAAAGGACGAGGCAAGAGTTTGGGAACGTCCTCATCTGCATAAGCAAATGCGGCGATCAGCGTCGGGGTGTATGTGTGTATGTGTGTGTGTATGTGTGTGTTCAACCCTTTCGCTTTCGTCCTCGAAGGATATTTTGGTCTGGGCCTCAAAACTCGTTAGAAATGCGTCACGCATGCGCTGAGATGGGCAAAAAGGATCGCAAGGATCATTTTAATCTTCGTTTTTTTTATCATTTTTTTTTTTTTGCGTTTGGGCACAAAAAATGTAAATATTTTATCGTGTGAAATATTGTGAGATAAAACTGGCTGCTTTTATCCAGAATTTATTGGCGAGTCTCTCTCTGCAAAAGAGACGAGCACAATTTAAAATGCCGCCTGAAGATGATGATTATGTCAAATCGTAAATAATTATGTGAGAATATTTTACTTGAGACGGAAAGCCAGTTACCAGTTGCCAGCATTAACCAGTTAGCATCTATCAAGAAGGCAACAGCAGCAGTAGCAATGAAGAAGAAAAAGAAGAAGCTACCAGTTCCCATTGCCAATGTGTGCGCTACTCGCTTTAATTAATAGAGAAGCAGCAAAAAAGTAAAGTAAAATAAAAGATGCGCTGGCCCAACTAAATTATAACAAAAGCGAATCAAATAAAAACACACATCGATCGATCGTTGGTTCATTTTTTTTTTTGCTCTGCAACCGCAGAAGGAGGATAAGGTTGTTGCATGTTGCAAGTTGTAGTTGTAGCTGTTGCTGTAGCTGGTGTTGTCACTTGATGCGCTGCCAATCATTAACCCATTACTGCACGCTTGTCACAATTTATGACACATTCCCGACAACTAAACAGACGACAAGAATGCAGACAACAGAGCTACCAAATGACTATTTAGACCTTTGAGGGTCTACTTTCTAAAGACATACTATATTCTAAAATAGTACCATATCAGTACTATAAAGTTGTACGAATAATGAAAATACAAATGAGTCAAGACTTTTACTAAAACAATTTAAGAAGAGTTTTAATTTCTGAAGAGATATTCTGAAATAGTACAACACGATTGTTGGAGATATCTCTAAATATAACAAATATTATGAAAGTTCCGCAAATGAATGTTTAATTTTTTTCGAACAGTATACAAAATATGCTATTTACGGCATTTTTCTGTAAATACTTTCAGGTTAAGGTATATTAATAATATACTTTTTTTGGTATGTTGCTATAAATACTTTCAGTATATGTTAAGGTGTATTGACTACTATTATAATTAAAGTATATAAGAAAAATATACTTTCTAAATATTTCAAGAAATCTTGTCAATTATATTTCTCGAATATTAGTATTATTAAAGTATATATTTATTTATACTTTCCAGATAATTCTTCAAATTTATTCAAATTAAGGTATACAGCTCTTAAATATTATTAATATTAGAGCACATACATATTTCTATAAATCGTTTATACAGAAAGTATTTTCAATTCAATTATACTTCTGGAATATTATTATTATTATTACTTAATAATATACTTTCTAGTATATATAGACCTATTCAAATTAAAGTATTCAGCTCTTGAATATTATTAGATCAATAAATAAATCATTTTTTCTGAAAGTATTTTCTAGATATTGCCAAAAATCTATTGAACTTAATTTTTTGCATATTATTATTACATTAAGATAATATAGTCCTGATATAGTCTAGTCTTCGAATATTATTTTAATTTTATAACAATATTGAAAAACGCCGCTATAACATACAGGAAACTATATTTCTTTATAATATGTGTTTTTTGAAACTAATTAAGTTAACGCTTGTTGCACACAAGTGTCGAATACTCTTGTTGTCAGTGGGTTAAGTGGGACTGTCAACGCCACGCTTCTTTTACTATGCGTGTCCCCCTTTGGTCCTGCCATGATGCTGTCCAGCAGCAACAAGGAGTATTTAACGCAGTCGAGGGAATCTTTTGCGTAAGACAGAAGCGAGACTCTGTAGTCTGTAGTCTGGAGTCTGCAGTCTGGAGTGTGGAGTCGCTGGAGTCTGTGGAGTGTCTGGGAGGCTGTAGCTGAAGGGGCACGCATTTGCAGCAATAAATAAATGAGACGTGATTTCAATACACAAATAACGTTTGAGTGGGGGGGAAGTAAAGGAAAAGGACAGGAGCCAACTGCAACTGGCCATTGGGTTGGGCTGGTTCTTCGACTTGGTTTAAGAAGGGAAGGAAGCATTCGTTGTTTGTCTGGCTGTGGCTACTTGGTGCGCTGATTGTCACTACCTTGCGAGCTACTGAAGTCACTACTCCTGCACCCCCCACTTCTCCCGCAACCGTTCTTCTTGTTGATTTTTTATTTATTTAATTTGCTGCTCACTTTTTGCTAACCCGTTGCCTGTTAATGTTGCTGGCTGCTTATGTTATTGTTGTTGTTGTTGTTGTTGTTGTTGCTGTTGTCATTTGCTAAATATGTTGTTTTTATGCGCGGCCAAATGGGCAAAGATGGACAAAAAAATGAACTGCAGTTGCTTTTTAGTTGGCACTTGAAAGCAATAATGACATTCGACGCCACATACCAAGTCGGCTCTCTGGCTCACTGCCTTCTGACCAGGCCAAGACCGCAGCTCCGACTGTTTCAGTGTGTGTGTGCGTGTGTGTGTGAGGGACGTCAATCGTGCTCGATCGCTTCGATTATGGGCAAAATACAAAATAAAAAAAATCAGAAGAGGAGACGCAATGCAGACGCCGCCAGAAGCGTCTTCCGTGTGTCGTCTCTCGCCACCGAAACTATTTCTCATATAAAACGATAAATTAAAAGCGACTTTTTGAACGATCAAATTCTTCGTCGATCAAAATTCCATTGGTGGCAATAACTTGACGTACGTACGTGCCAATGGCCCCAACGCAACTCTTCGATAAGGAGGAGGAGGAGGCTGCAGCATCCATCCCAACCCATAACCATAACAACTGGCGACAACAATCTGCAGCCGCAAGTCTCACAGACTGCATTCGCGTTTGCCAATTGAAAGACGCAGCTCTTCTCTCATATTTACTACCCTCAATCTTAGCTCTGGGGTGCGTTTTTTTCTTGCTGTTTATACCCACAATATTACCCCTGAGATTTGAGCCTATCATCTTGAGATCGTCACCGAAAAACTACTTCAAACCGTTATTTACCTGTGTGCTGCAAGCGTCTCATTGGACGGGTCTTTTAATGCTACCTGGCCTGGAGTATCAGACAATAGTTCTAGTCTTGAGTAGAGTAAAAGCCCTGCCCCCTTTTTTTTTGTTTGCTGTTTGTTGTCGCTACTCAGGGTGGTTGCACCAAGGAAGTGGAAACCGGAACTGAAGCTGTGGCAATGCGCGAACATTTCTATTGTTGCTCAAAGGTCCGTTATTGCCGCCCTTGGGTTTCCGTTACGAAAACAAGCCACGATCAACAAGAACAACAACAATGGCAGTTGAAACTTGCAAAGCTCGAAAAGCGCGCGAAAAACTTGCAACTGCATGTGGCACGTGATTATAAACCGCAATTGCTGACCGAGCAGGAATTAAGAAGCGCGAAAAATAAAGAACTTCAATTTTTTAGGAGTTATAAAAAGGGCTAATTTAAACTAATATTATCAGAAGAAAGCTTGGAAATTATTGAGAATAAAGTAGGAAGCACTAAAAGGTTAGAGAATTCTCTCTACGCAAACTACTTTAAAAGGAAATTATTCAAATCTTAAAAAAATTACGAAAAAATATATTTTTTTAATTTTTTTGTAAATGCATAAGAAACTTGTTGAAAATATAACTATAGTTCTTATAGGATCTGAACATTACAAAAAGAAGAATGCTGTTGAAGACCATAGATATCTAAGCCTGCTAGTTACTTTATCTATTGCTCGATTATTAAACTTTAGTTATATAAATAAATACTATAGTTAGGTAACTTTAACTTGGTTCCCAAAGGATTTGAACACGAAAAAAAGAATGCTTTTCAAGATAATAGATATATGAGGCTGCTTTCCATTGTATCTATGGTTCGATTATTAAACTTTGATTATTTAATTAGATAATTTAGTAATATTTAAAATAATTCACAAATTCTTAAAAATATATATTTTGTTATTGAAATAATCATACAAAAATTGGCTTTATATAACATTTTTAACATTCTCACTCATATTAAGAAGAACGAATTGAAATCATTAAAGATTTGAGAGCAAACTATTGGTATCAAATATAATAAATTTCAGAATTATAAATTCAGACGTTGATTCCTAAAGATTCCTTGATTCTTATATATTTAGTACGAGTAATACTTAAGAAATATAATGAATGTGCTCAGTTTACTTTAAAGTCACTTGAGTTGAACTTACTTGTGCCATTTGCATTGCGTCCAAAGATCTTGCCCTGCGGACTCAGTATGGGACTGGAGGACGCCGACGGCGCACCCGAAAGTGATCTCTGACCCTCAGAGGGTCCGCTGGCTAGCGATAGATTGTGGACATCCTCCTGCTTGCAGAGCTCAATGCTGGTGCTGGCTGCCAGCAGTTGGGGCAGCGACTGTGTTAGGCTGTTGCTGTTGCTGATGTTGCCCGTGGCAGTCGGTGTGGCAGCGGCAACGGTAGCTGAGGTCGAGCAGCTGGACGCTGTGGCGCTGTGGCTTCCGCTTCCTGTGAGGTTCTTTGCTGCGACGGCAGCTGGCGAGGGAACTGTTGAGCTGGTTGTGGAAGTGGATGCCAATGGCGCTGTGGTCGATGTCGCTGCTGTTGTCGTTGCTGTGATGGCAGCAGTGGTGGGAGAGTTGGCCTCCATTGTGACAGTTGAAGATGCTTGGGCAGCAAAGTAGAGCCAGACACAACCACGATACAATCAACACAAAATGCATGCAAAACTCAAAAAAGTGCTAGCAATAATCAAATCAAAAAGGATGCACACAACACTACACAACACACAACACAAGACGAACTACACAACACTACACTAAAAAGTGCTTTTGAGATTGGGCTTAGAACACAGTTGGATAATGCAAGCTGTGAAGAAGAGGAAGAAGAACACTTGGTACACTGGTGAGGCGCGCTTAAGATATCGATCTTTGATCTCTCTGCCTATCCGCTCAGCTCGAGGCCAGACGAACTTCTGTTGTCGCAATGCCGCCTGGACACAACGAGAACCCTTTTTCAGCTTCGCAGTCGCGGTCGCAGTTGCAGTCGCCGTCGCTGTCGTCGCAGCCTGCTTTCGTTTTCTTCAAGGGAAACATCTTTGAGATACTTTCGAAGAGAAGAAAAACAACGCACATAAAATCACGCAGCAGACGACGGACAACATCGAAAGGGTTAAAAAGGTAGAGAAAGAAACGCAAAAAAACAAACGCTGAACAGAACATGCAAAAGGGAGAAGGGGAAGCAAAAGTGGTTGGAGTGGAATTGGTATGCGAAACCCGAAGCCGAGACGAAGTTCAAGTCGAAGACGCACCCGATACGAAGGCATTGGCATTGGCGCTACCAGTTTGTCACTCGAACACCAATGAGGGTAAGTTTTTTTTTTTTTTCTTACTATTTCTTTTTTTTTTTGCAGACACGTTCTCTTATTAGAAGAAGACGTCCCGAGATTTACGCTCTCTCTCTCTCTCTCTCTGAGCGTCGCAACTTTGAGTGAGTTTGCGTGCTCCGCCTCTCTTTCTCTCTCTATTCATATTGTATTTCAAAAATACTTAGATACTTGGGTGCGAGTGTGAGGTAGCGTATCCTTACAATTCGCGACATTTTGATCCTTTCTTTCAATTTTATTCAATTTTTTTCTGACATTTTCCGTTAAAAATTCTGAATACATTAAAAAGATATTCAAATGAAGCGGGGAATCTTTGCAGACTTCGTTACGAATTGATTAGCCTTGCAGCTGTCTTTTTTAGCACCGAACTTATAAGTTCATCCAACTAAATATTCTTAATGAGTCTATAAAGAAAAAAGATCTTTTTCTTTTCAACTGTCCAAACCTTCTGGATTAGTCGAGAAAGCAAAAAAATGAAAAGATCTTTACTTTTTCAAATACCTCATTAAAACTTTTTCATCTTTGATTTCATTCCTTAAATTAAATAAATTTGCTCTTTAAATATGGAATTATTTTTGATGATCCATATTGAGACACATCACTGAAGAACCAATCCACTTTCTAGAGTTCTTTGTCGCCATAATTCTTTGATATTTGCGTTTATAAGAAATTTAATGAACGCTTTGCTTGTATTTTCTTTTTTTGTATATACAAAAACAGTTTACAATAGATTTATATTATTAGAAATAAGCATAATAATAATAAGTACGAGTAGCAGTTTAAGGAAGGGGCACAATACTAGCATACTTGCATTATAGTTAGAGGGGAGTTCGAATGGTGTTTGGTTTGAGGGGTTTTTGGGTTAGTAGATGTGATGTTACGAGTAAATATGAATAGATTACACTAGGATGGGCTTTACGTTAACAGTCGTAGTAGCATTTGGAACCCAAACTTCAATCAGTCGTAGGAGACTCCCCCTCTTCAACGGCTGCGGACAGGGGAAATCCCTACAAGTGCGGGGTTCCAGCTTATTGTTGGCTTCTTGTCCACTATAAGTTATTGACGCTAATTATCTGATTGATCCAGCCAATGAAGGAGGAGACCTTCACATAAACACCGGGCACGTCAACACGTCCACACCCAAAGCCCCACGAAACGAGGCCGGCCAATTCAAAGAACCCATCGTCCTGGCAGACCAAGGGACCGCCGCCATCACCCTGGCAGGCATCGTGTCCCTCTTCACCGCCAGCACAGAAACTGGAAGCGGGCAGTATAAAGATCTTCTCGGTGACGGCGTTCACTTTACGTATGCACTCCGTATCACTGACAATGGGAATCTCCGCCTCACGTACACGCAACGGTATGGGACCAGCTGTAAAAGCAGATGAGAGGTAAAGAATCGGTTTTAGCGGGAGGCATCTCTTAGGGTAACCTCACTTACCTTCACCCATGTAGCCGTAACCGGTGACCGTACAACGTTTGCCAGCCGTATGACTAACACCACGAGCTGGCAGACACACCAAGCAGACGCCATCACGCAACTCCGCCTGACCGTGCAGCTTAAGCAGCGCAATATCGTTGTCCAAGGTCTGGCTGTTGTGGTTGTGATGAATGTAAGTGGTGGCCACGCGCAGTGTCTGTGCTCCTGGACTACCGTACTTTCGGGTCAGATCGTAGTCACCAACGCGCACATAGATGGCATCGCCAGAGCGCACAATGCTGAAAGTAGAAAGGGAATTGTTTAGCAAAGTTAAAATTGCCCTGAGGAAGAACTTATTTTTGGTTGATCAACTGGATTTGTTTTTGGGAAGTGAATAAAAACTGGTAGATAGTGAATGAAGGTAAATACCATTGATAGATCACGAATCTTCTTTAAAGTAAGGAAGAGACTTTCGTGGAAACAAATTTGGATTTCAAATAGAGGATTATTCGGGAAAAAATGGATCGTAGGGAATTGATTGGGGACTTTGTTACCCATTTTGAACTCTATTATATTCTCTGTTCACTTACTTGGTCACGCAATGCGCTGCAGTCAACACCATTGGGTACCAATAAGGGCCGCACCGCAGAGATACTGGTTCAGGGAATTGATCAACGCTACTTGCCAGCACCACTCTCCATTCTCCCCATCCTCCCCTCCGACCACACGTGCTCTCCGCCTGCTGCTGTAATTCTGCTGCAATTGTTGTTGATAGTACTCTGGATAGACAATCGCTGTCTGCTCGCCTTGCTCGTGATACGATCTCAACTGATTGCTCTGCACACCGCCGCTCTCCACGAGATCGCCCAGCTTGTCATTGTGTATTTGAATAGGCACAATAGCTGAACCAAGCACCAGACGCTCTGTAGACTTGCTAATGGTGCTGCTGCTAGGATACGACATGGTCAATTGACGAGCCGTGCGCTGCACACCATACTTGGCCCTGGCATATGAAACCAGATTGAGAGCTGGCGAGCTACTTGAACGTCCAGTGCGCAGCGTGCCCTTAACACCGCACACATACTTGGAGTAGACATGGGGACGTGGTGTTGTCGTCGTTGTGCTTGTCGTTGTTGTAGGAGGTGTAGCTGGTGGCAGGGCGGGTCCTGGCTGTGGTCCCGGTCCGGGTCCGTAGTAGTCCGCATAGCTGGGCGGTGCTGGCTGATAAGGATGTGGTTGATGGTGCTGGGGTGGTGGTGGCGGCACAGCTGGCAACTGATTCGACATATATGAGGTGGGTGGATAGGGCGGTGGTGGTGGCTGCTGTTGCGGTTGTGTGGCATAGGGTGGCGGAGGCGGTCCCATGGGTGGATAGTTGAAGTAGGACGTATCGTTGCGTGTCTGGAACTGTTGTTTCTCCAGTATCTTGCTCTTGGGTGCACAGCAAATCTGACCTGAACGTTTGCATCTAAACAGATCTGTCATCTCGGCGTTTTCTGCGCAGAGTTCAAACACGAATTAGTTAAAATATATATGTGGGAGAGTCTTAGTACTTACTGAAACAAGTAAAACTGAGAAGGCTAACGATGCAAGAACCGGGACATTCCTCGCGTGGATCGGGACTGGGCGTATTGGGCAGCACATAAGGCGGTGCTGTGGGTGGTGGTGTTGGTGGCGGCGTCGGTGGTGGCAACTTTGGTTTGGGCGCACCCGCGCGGGAATTGTCACAGCAGACCGAACCCTTAGAGCAAGTGGTGGGGGTTGACACCAAAATCGAGGGACGTTCACAGAAAGCGGCCATAATGTTGAGCAGACAGAAGCCGGGACAACGTGGCACTTGGGGTGGTGCCTGCGGTGTTGGTGGCGGCGCCGGTGAGTTCAATGTGTTCTCCGCAAACGAAATGATCTGCGACAGGAAGTCTCCACCTCCGCCGCCCTGCGAGGCAGCCGGTGGCGGCGGTGGTGCCGAGGTGACGGGACGCACTGGTTTCGTGGCTGGCTTGGAAGCAATCTTCGTGGCTGGTTTGCTGGATGCCGGTGTCTTAGCTGGTGGCGATGATTCAGAGGCACTGCCGGTGACACAACAGCTGCCTTCGCCGGGACAAAAGGCTTCCGAGTCGATGTCATCGCAGAAAATGGCAAAGATGCCATTCATACACTCGCCCTCACATTCCTTTAACTCTGGTCCCTGACCCTGATTCTGCGACTGGCCGGACTTCAACTTGTTGTTGCTACTGCTTTCTTCTTGTTCTTCATCTTCCTCATCTTCTTCTTCCTCCTCCTCAGCAGCTGCCTCCGTTGTAGTCGTTGTGGTAGTCTTCTTATGCTTCGTCGGCTTCTGGGCATTGCTGTTGCTATTGGTGTTGGTTTTGGTGCGAGCTGGCTCCGGTGTGGTGCTAGTTGTGGTGGTGCTGCTGGTTGTCGTGGTACTGCTGCTCGTCTTAGTGGGTGTGGATTTGACCAGTGTCTGATTGCTCTTCAAATTGCTCATGTGCTCTGCGTGATGAAGATATGATAATATTTATGAAGTTGACACTAAATTTAAAATATATTTATAGGATTTTATTTGCTATGAAAGAAACCTCAATTTCCCTTCTGTACTTTCTTGTAAGTTTCACGACTACTTACTGGCTGGTATATAGATGTCCTTGGGCAACTTTCCGTTGGCATACTCATCCAGGGAGACGCAGCATTTGGTGCCCTCCTTGCAGAGATCTCCAGTGGTCAAATAAGCCTCACAGTATTCCGCAATGCGATCCGCCACACAGACACCAGTGCAGTTTTCTGGAGTAAAGAGTCGGGAAAACTGAGTGCTGAACCGAACTAAAGCCACTTCTACTTACTGCTCTCATTGGCAATTTTGCCTAGATCATCCTTATCCTTGGGCTTAGCTGTCGTCGACTTTTTAGTCGTAGCAGCCGGTTTCTTCGTCGTTGTGCTGGGTGCTCCAGTAGTAGCTGGCGGACGCTTGGGCTGTGTCTTTGGCTTCGGCTTAGGCGTGGTGCTGGCCGTGGTTGTGGTGCGTCGTGTGGTGCTTGTGCTAGCCACTGTGGTGGTGCTGCGTTGTGTGGTGCTCGTTGTCGTGGTGCTGGTGATCTTCGGTGTAGTTGCGGGCGGTGTGCGCAAAGCGGTGGCATTTTTACCTAGTCACAAATGATAGTCGGAAAATAATTAAGTGGGTTAATTAATGGGAGAGATTACTTACCTGGTGCGCTCTCTATGCAGCACTTCATACTAGGCGAGGGACAAGGCACATCATCAAGCACCTCGTAGCAGATAAGTGTGGCCAGCGTGTGCACACAGACACCAGGACAATCCTTGGCATCTGCAGTGCTGGTAATGGTGTCTAGGAGACCTAAAAGCAGAAAATACAAGCCGGAGATATAATCAGTATCCAGAGTGGAGAGAAAAGTCTGAGTCTGAGACAAAGATTTTAAGTTTGATAACTTTTGAATCTTATTTTAAAATTGCAAAGTTCGAAAAATTTAATATTTGTTCTTTATAAGGATTAACAAAAAATAGAGATTGAGATAGGACTTAAAACTTTTTCGTACCTGACAAAAAGCTCCCTGCTAGGGATTCATCCTGCGCTTTGACCAGCGTTGAACTGGCCAAAAGCAGGCTGAGACACACTGTGTATAGAATGTGGCAGCCGGACATAATGTTAGTTGCTGCTCTTCTTCGTCAGCTACTGCTATTTTATTTCTTGCACTTTTTGTTGTATCTGTTTTCTTTAACGTTTCCTGGGGCGTTGTCGGAGCTCACGTGCTCATCTTCTCGTTGCAAGAATCTGAAATCGAAAAAAAATGAAATTAGCCAAAGTGAAAGTCGGCAGCTGGCTACTGAGTGCTGACTGAGTCATCTGTTTTTTATTTTTTTATTTGTGCCCATGTAACCCCCACGAAAGGCCTGTGACGTAACAGTTAAGATCGCAGTTTGGAGTCGGTTTCGGTGTCGGAGCGTAAGCGTAAGCGCCTAAGATCATTGGCCTAGAAAGAGCTCATAAAGTTGATCGCAAACGATCCGTTGCCACCTTGTTGCAACTGATAACAGCAACTTGTTCTGGCGACATGTCGAGCGAATGAGAGAGAGAGAGAGAGATAGAGAATGGGAGCTGCCCCCAAAACCAGTTTGATGAAGTTGCGAGTCGCCTCGTTTTATGACTGGGAATGGAGCTGGGAGCTTTGAGCTGTGACTGGTTCTGTGACAGGTGCGATCATACCGTTGCGTTTGCTTCTTTGTGCGCCGAGAGTTCTGTGCCCCATTTCAATATTACGTATACGTATATTTTTGTTGAGGGGGAACAGAGGGATTGTGTCTCCAGCTTAGCATGGAAATGGGCACAACTCAGTTAGAATTCCGAGTGCGGTTTGGGGGCCTAATAAATGTATTTGGGTTGCTTGAACTTCAGAAACGGGTTTGCCACACATAAATCATCTATCAAAAATGTAGAAAAATACATCACATAATTTGTATGCTGGGATAAGTATGTTTCTTTGTCGTGCAATTAACATTAAAGAAAGACGTTGTAAATACCAAACGATCTTTGTGAATGAAATAGAAAGTATCCGGCAAAAGATATCGCACTTCGAAGATCTTTAGCGAAAGTGCAGGCCATTTGACAATGGCAATGGCCACAAGACTGGAGAATGAAAAGTGTAAGAGATATATATGTATACAGAGAGCAGAGCAATTATATTCAGTGTCTTCGGCATTAAAAATAAACCCCCACCCGCCTTGGCCTCACGTGCTCTGTGCTCTGTTCGCTGTTCGCTGTGTCGCTTTCACGTTCAACTCAAAACAACCGAAGACAGAAGACTTGAAGACTGTTGATGAAGACGCAGAAAACCGGAAATTTGTTAAAAGGGCCGCGACGCATTTGAAACCGATCGTGTGACAATCCTCATTCTGGCCATCGCTAGAAGAAAGCTAATGGCAACAGCTGGAGAGCTGGAGAGCCTGATAGAGTCAGCCAGCACGTATTTTGGGTCAACCCAAAGACTCACTGTCATTCCTGTCTCCCTCTCGCTTCCCCTCGCTCTCTCCCTCGTTATTTCTTCATTTCTTTGGCCGCCTACGCCAGCATGAATACAAAGTCCGGCACCAAAAACAGAGCCCCCCAAACCAAAGTGGGTCAGATGCATAAGGCGCGACGTTGTCGGCACGTTTAACACATTTTCCCCGCTACCTCCGCTCCCCGCTTTGTTACTTTAGCATTTGGCATGCGAATAATGCGTTCTCTCTTACACCTCCCCATCTCACGCACTCTCTCTCTCAAGTTGTTAAGAATTTCTTTCATTGTTTTCTTGTTGGCCAAAAACAAACACAAATACACTGACACATTTGAATGCCTCCATCGAACGGTTAATAATAACGGTAAACGTCTTAGGTGTAGCAACATTCTTAGGAGCGCGGGGAGGAAGCAGCAGCAAGCGGGTAAGAGTTAGATTTGGACAACTATTTTAAGTCAGCGGCTCAATTTGCAAATCGTCCAAACTCTTTCATTTTTAGCACTTCCCGAGACGTCAACACATTCTACACACACTCGTACACACATACATTCAGTACACACACACACACACACACACACATATACACAATTACACTCGCGTTGTCGACGCACTTTGAACAAGTCAAGTGAGATTTTCTTTGCAGTTTTATTGAGCATTTACTGTAACATAACTGTTAGCTGGATCAGCTTGCAGGAGACATGTTGGCATGCAACCTGGAATGCGGCACAGTTTGCTTGCCACTGCCACCTGCTGCCACTTAAGGCCATATGCAAAGTCTGCCACACAAATACCAACAAAGTGAGACACACACAGATACAACTTGAACACACTAACCGAGTGTTGAAAAGGCCTTGGCTGCTTTGATTGGGGCCGACTGCACCTTGCGAAAGCCAGCAACAAACTGACCATCGCTCAAGGTTCTCGATGCTTGGGAAGCCAAGCCAAGGCCAAGCTGAAAGACTTTTGAGCGCGACTCGGAGAAAGTGAGCAAAAGAAACGAACGCAAAGAGTTGAAGAATCGTCTGTGTGCTCTTTAGTGCTCTACTCTCTCTCTCTCTCTCTCTCTCTCTCTTTTTCGCTTGCTCTCTTTAACACCTGTGTTGAGTGTGGCATGCTGCAGCTACCTGTTGAACGCCGGCTGTTCACAACAACAGCTGTCCGACGTGGGTCAAACTCTTTTCGCATTAGCGTATTATGATCACAAGTAAACAATGCCAGCCCATTTCTAGGTTTACCTATGCAAATCTCAAGTGTTGCCACCCTTCGCTTCATTTGCAACCTATGCAAATTTCGCACCCTTTTTTCATTTATTGCCTTTTTCGCAAGTCGTCAGCGGGAGATTTGCACATCTCATTCTCGATTTCGTATGCAAATCGCAAATCTTTCATTATGCATTTTTGAAGAGAGCTGTTGACGTTTCACTGTTGTCAAACATTGTAAAATGCAATTACGAGTGCATAAATCAATGCAAAATATTTCTTAATCGTTAACTGGCTGGGAAAATTGCATAAGCTGTTACGTAAGCCGAAGGTTCTTACGTGGTTTTGCATAAGCCTAACCTCAAGGAGTTGCTGAAAGTGCCTTCAAAGGATTTACAGCCTAAGTTATGTAAATTACACTATAATGCCAAGTAATGAGAGTCTCCTTATGAGAATTTTAAGATCGTGGTATTGCATACGCCAAACCATGATTATGTATACTAAAATATTTCGGACTAATAAGGTATTAAATATTCGGTAATTGTACGAAATTTAAATCACTTCTTATTCATTTTAGTTAAATTTTATACAAACAAAATAAATCTTTTTAACCTTAAATGTAATCAAGAATATTTATAAAGCTTAAATATTTTCGGAATCTTTATAATGCTTAACTGCTTCTATATTTTAATTTATATGATGTGATTAGACAGTCTGTTTAAATTGAGATTTGATCAAATATTCTAATAGTGTGTTCGACAATTTCTTATTTTAAATATTTTATAAATGTTGCAATTACAAATATGAATACTAAGTAAATTATAATAAGCCCTTTAAATCATCAACCCTATTTTGTACATTTCATTCATAAGAATTGGTGCTTTTAAAAACATTTCTTGAATAACATTTTTATTTTAGATATAATATTTTGAAAATGTATTATTCATTCACTATATTAAATTTACTGTTATAAATACTAAGAAAATTCTGAAGATCACTTAAAATTCTAAACATTTTTTATATCTTATGAAATTCCTATAATTTCCATCATTATAAATACAATTTTTGTTTGCCTATAACTTCTGTTTGATGCCAACTAATTAGGCTTGGCATACTAAAAGCAAACGCCCCATCGAATCAAATGTCTATGAAAGGGACATGAGACGTTTTCGCGGATGTTCCCAGGCTCAGTCTCAGTCTCAGCTTCAGTCACAGACACAGACGCATCTTTGCCCTTTCCAGCGAAACATCTTCACACGACGCGCTCGATCAAGGAAATTTGAATAAAACGCTGCAAAGCAAAAAAAAATTGAAAGTGGTAAAAAAAAGTGAAAAAACTTAAAAAAAAAATCGAGAAAAAACTTATTTATCATTCTAAGCGTTGCGTGTGAGCATTTTATACCTGAACTTGATCCCTGGCCCCTGGGCAAAGGCAAATAGATAAGGCTGCCTGTGTGGTGGTGTCGTGTGGTGGTGGTTTCGCCAACAGGATCTCGTCCTCGTCCTCGTCCTCGGCGTCGTCGTCATCGTCATCATATGCAAATCACTCGACGAAGCTGAGCCCGAGACTGAGCCGCCGTCCACGATGATTCCTTTTCAATTCAAACAATGCCGAGGGTCGCCCTGGCCCTGTCCTTTGGCCACATGTATGTTTTGTGTCTGCGTTTTTTATACATTAATCGTCCTATTTAAAAAAAAATGATTAAACCCTTTCCCGATGTACGCGTTTTTTTTAGCTGATTTTTCCTCTTTTTTTATACCGTTTGCTCATCCCGTTGCCGATTTTCACTTTTTCGTGAGAACTTTTAAAAATTTGAATGCACCTTGAGCAGAATACTAAATGAATAGGCAGCTCGAGTGAATTTTTTATAGCTTTGGTTTATTTGGGCATACTATTAAAAAAGAATATAATATGAAATACTAAATTAAGTTGACTCCAAAGAAATTGGTAAAGGATAATATGGTTGGATTAGTACACAAATTACTACAAATTTAAAAAGAATTGTACAAAAATATTTAATTCACCAAAATTATTAAAAATGTACAACTTAAGAATGTTTTAAATATCTTTATCTACCTCATAAATTCTTAAACTTTATGTGTTATTGGAAAGTACATTTTCTTTTCTATTGTGGTTACATCGATTGCTCTCAGTCAATTCAATAGAATGCTCGAGGCGATTATGCTTAATCATTTTACCCGCCTGCCCTCATCCCCTTTGTGTCATCGAAGCGTCATAAGCGATTCACCCCCTGGTGTGGCTGATCTGTTTTTGGGACAGACCGAAATCTGGGCAAGAGTTCAATTTGCATATCGAAGATCATGTAAATTGTAAGGGCTGAGGGTTTGTCATGGGAACAAAAGATGCATTCAATGTCGAAGAATGGATTGATGAAATCAATATTTGAGGTAATTAATTAACAGCACAAAAAAAACCAACAACAATATTACCATATATTTAGCAATCAATTTCAGACAATTCAAACCTATTGGAATTTCAAATCAAACACAAGAAGTCAAATTATATAAAAGTATCAAATGTCAAAATTTCGCATTATTAGTATTATCAAATACTATTACTATATAATACTCCTTATAATCATATTGCTGCTTTTGATCAATTATTGAAAAAGTTTACTAAGTTTTTCTAAAGTTTTAGAACAAATAAAGTTATTCCATTGGCATTAAAAATTTTGACCAGACATTACACTATTAGATTTTTTCAATATGACCTAATTCTAAAACAAGCTGAAAATTAAACAGTAAAAATCTATGTCTAATCTTATTTAAAAAAAAAAAAATAATAATAATTTCTTTAAGGCGTGCAATAATATATTAAAGTACCGCAGCTTATGGATTTGTAACGCTCGCCAAAACTATCAATAATTTTTTACTGTTGCAAATAAATAAATAAATCGTGACATTGTTAAAAATGTAGTAAATAAATTAAAATAATCAGTTTCATTGGCAACCAAAATTTTCATTGTCATTCCTAATAGATGTAATTTGAGTGTAACCGATTTTGATTCTAATTCCGCTGATGTGGCAACCCCGTCGCTGGTGACACATCAATGGCATCGAAGCATCGATACTTTCACGTACAACAATAATACACACCTATCGATATTTACGTACGTGTCCAATATCAGCTGCGACTGAAACAAACAATGTGCGGTACATAAATACCTGGACTCTGGCTTGTAAAACGAATTAGCTGGTGAAATCAGTGAGAATTAGTTGTCTGCTCCGAGGCGAAAAATAAACTAGTACACGCAGGGCAGCGGTAGAAGAAGACGAAACGCCCACAACAAACACACAAGATGACGACACAACGAAAAGTGCGGCGCAATCTTTTAACTGCCAGCGGATTGGCGTTGGCTTTGCTGCTCGTCTTGTTATATTGGACCGATTTCACGCGCGGCTACTTTGCGGCACTCGATGAGGCGGAGACAAACAAGAATTGCTTCTGCGAGGTGAGTGGAGAAAGCGAATCAAAGTTACCAATAAAACCAACAACAACAAAACTCTTATTACACACAGCTGGAAGGCTCGATTAATGACTGCAGCTGTGATGTGGACACCGTGGATCACTTTAACAACATGAAAGTCTATCCGCGGCTGCAGAGCTTATTGGTGAAGAATTTCTTTCGATTTTACAAGGTGAATCTAAAGCAAGATTGTCCCTTTTGGCCAGATGACAGTCGCTGTGCCATGCGATTCTGTCAGGTGGAGAACTGTGAGGAGCAAGCCATACCTCAGGGCATCAAGGAGAAGGGCGAGCACAGGGACAAGACGGCATCGTTCAAGGTGAGTGAAGTGTTGTGGAGTATTTATCGCCTATATATTTGCTGCACTATCTGTCTGTGGGCTTTTATCAGTTTGTTATGCGCGCGGAAATTCGAATTAATTGATTTGCAATACAAGCACACCGTTCACAAATACCATTATACGATTTATAATTATCTTGAAGCTGACGCCATAAATAGTAACGCTATCTGTCGCACTCTTGTGAATGGGGGAACGTGAACGTGTCTGCAATGTGGCAATCACGATGGCCAATCTTCTTGTGGATCGAGTGGAGTTAAACGGGCTGAGCAGAGCTGAGCTGACGTGGCCAAGATTTCATTGCACACGCTCTAAACACAGAGTACAACACGCCCCTATTTAAACAATTGTAGTTTGTTTGCATTGTTTCAATCTACTTAAATCGCAATTGTTTGCTCATTGTCTTACTTAATGTCGAATACCTACTTACAATGTTCTTAAAGATTTACACAGCTGTGGTCGAAGTGCTTATTGACCGATTTCCTTAACTTGTTCTCATTTTGCAGTACACAAAAGAGGCGCAAGTGGACAGAAGTTGCTCCGAAGTCGAGGACTTTGACAGTGCTTTGGGTTTTCTCGACACCAGCATCAGCGATCAGGCGCATAAGGAGTTCGAATTGTGGGCCAAACACGACGAAGCTGAGGAAGATTTCTGTATTGTAGATGATCACGATGCTGGAGCACAATATGTCGATCTATTGCTTAATCCTGAACGCTATACGGGATATCGGGGAGATTCGGCGCATCGCATTTGGAAGAGCATCTATTTGGAAAACTGCTTCGGTGGCAACATTGACACGGCCAACAAATTCTCCAGTTATATGCCGCACATGGATCTGCGTGACGTGTGCTTGGAACAGCGTGCTTTCTATCGCATCATTTCGGGCTTGCACTCGAGCATAAACATTCATTTGTGCTCCAAGTATTTGTTGTCCGAATCGAAGGACTTTCTGGATCCACAAGGCGTTTGGGGACCAAATGTCAAGGAGTTTAAGCAACGCTTCAGTCCTGAGACAACAAGCGGCGAGGGACCGCATTGGCTACGCAATCTATACTTCATTTATCTGGTTGAGCTGAGAGCATTGGCCAAGGCAGCGCCGTATTTGCGACGCGAGGATTACTACACGGGCATTGCCGAGGAGGATGAGGAGGTTAAACTGGCCATGCACGATATGCTCTCGGTCATAGAGTGAGTAGCAAATAAAAGCTATGTAATCAACTGTTTCTAATGTTAACGCCCCTCATTTTGAACAGATCTTTTCAATCGCACTTCAATGAGAATGCGCTGTTTAGCAGCGGCATTGCGTCGATCAAATTCAAGCATGACTACAAGGAAAAGTTTAGGAATATATCCAGAATCATGGATTGTGTTGGCTGCGACAAGTGCAAACTGTGGGGAAAACTGCAGACGCAAGGTCTGGGCACAGCACTGAAAATACTGTACTCGGAAAAGCTAAATTTGGCAACGGAAAGCGGGATATGGGATAAGCCGCACATTGAGGCGGATCCCATTTTTAGACTATCGCGAACAGAAATCGTTGCTCTCTTCAACGCCTTTGGCAGGTAAGTTTCGCTTGACAAACTATTTGAATTCATGTCTAATTCTTTGTGCTTGGCAGATTATCAAACAGTATTTACGAAATGGAAAACTTCCGGCGTGTGCTCAGATAGCCCGACACTATATAGGCGCCTGATAGAACAGGGGCCGAGTCCTGATAATCCCATCAATCGAGCAACGTTGCGCAATTGCTCAAGCATCTCTCTGTCTCTCAAGTTAGCTGATAAACGCACATACAACTGTGGACATTATCACGAAATGGATCTTATTTCCGGTTGCCCTCCAATTACAGAAGCCAGAGGCTAACTAACCATGTCGAGCTGCATTATTGTACATAAATTGGGAATGCATTAAAAATTAATCATATATATAATTGTAGGCTACTTGTACTTTACTCTACCCACTATGCGCTACACAGGTGTATTTTAACTATTGTAAGCTAGCGTAGAATTATTTATTGTGTGTGTAATAGCCTAATTAATAATTAGGAATCAATCAAATGAAAAACTGTTGTGCAATACATTTAATAACATGCGGCGATCGTTTTAATTCAAATCTTTCTCATAATCGTTTACAGCCGTTAACCGGTTATCCGTTTTCAACCGGTTGAGTTGATTGATCAAACAGCGCTGCCATGCCAACTTAAGGGTGGCATCGCTGACAGGCGAATGTCGTTTCGATAACGATAAATCTTCATAATTATTTACACTTGTGCAGCATAGCAACCTGAGTTTTCAAAGCCAGTCAATTTGAAGTTGGCAAACAAATTCGAACTCAATAACACACGGATCTCAAGCAAGGATTTTTGCATATTTCAACTTTCAACAAAATGGTTATTTTGAATGTGAAACGTGGCGATGAAAGCCTCTTTCTGTACGAAACCAGTGTGAACACAGCCACGGATACCGTTATTCGCGAGCTTATCTCCGTGTTTAATGGACGCTTGAAAATTCAACGTTTGTGCATGGAGATTGAGGAGTTGGCCGATCATGGCACCATGTTGCCTGCAGAAATGATTGGTCTCAACGATGACCAAATCGAGGAGCTCAAGCTGAAGGATTCCTTCGCCGACAGATGCATCCCCATGGGCGGCTTTACTTTCAACAAGGATCCGCTGTGCCGACGCAATGGACAGCAGCCTAACGAAGCCATGCGCAAAGTGCTGACCAAAGCTATGGCCGATGCCAAAGCCATGGTTGACAAGGTATTAAGTGTAGCTCAACTATTATCCGTTATTCTTAATCCACTCCTAATTCTACCACAGAAACTGGTCAAGACATCGTCCAATCTTACACTTAAAATCGTGGAAGAGGCAATCAACATTTTGCGTGGCGCTGTGACCATTGTTTATCCCATGAAGTTGCCGCCTCACGACACCATTCAAATGGAGTTCGTTAACATGGAGGATTTGAGCGGCACTCAGGCATCCAAGGAGGTCATTGAACCCTCAAAGGCGCAACTTTGGTTTGCCGGTCGTCAAGTCTTGCCCGGCAAGCAGCTAAGCGAGTATCTAGGCAACAACGACAAGACTAAAGTGAGTTGCTAATACTTGAAATAGAAGTCTGTTGTACAGATGTTTATTATTTTAGGTGGTTGTCAAGCTGAATCAGTTGGGCGAAGGTCCGCCGGGTCGTGAGCAGGTGATGACCGAGCAGTTCCGTCGCCAAATGATGGCAGCTGAATATCGTCGCCAGGAGGAGCTCAAGGTAAGTGAGATGCCAAATGCTTTATTCGTTATATATTGGGTCTTACATACATACGTGTTTATAATAAGTATATAATATATTTATACGTTATATATGTATGCATATGAACTATATCTATAAACAGATTCATAGTGTAGAAAGTGAAGCTTGCTATGAGGTGTTTTCCCGACCTGACCCGTTTTCACCGTGATTTCTCTATATAGTATATGTATATATAGTAGTATATAAAGGTATTTTATGGGTATATATTTGCATAGATCAACTAAACTAAATCCAGTATCCTTTTGTATATTGCATAGCTACTAAATCGAACGATCAAGGCAGAGTTGTGTCATGTGAAGTGATGGGACTTTTGGTTGATGTTTTCGCTTCTCTTCTCGTCTTGATTTGATTTGTCTAGTAAATGCTTTTGCCCAAATTCTTTGGTGCAGTTTCCCTTGGGCAAGTCGTATTCGCTATCTAGTTCAGCAGCTGGGACCATCGAGTTCCAGGTGAGATTATCGTTGGTTCTTGGGTGTAGTTAAATTCTTGGTGTAAATGCAAACTCATCTGCAATGCAAAGGCACAGCTACTGAACCAGATATCGTCGTCGCCTATTTGTCTATATGTGATCATTTTTGGTTAATAAAGCTCTTGAGAGTTACATTGACTAAGGTCTAAAAATATATGTATATGTATGTATGTATATGTACCACTATTTGGGAAAGTGAAAGCAGATGTGAGCTAAGAATAATAATGAAACTTGGTGTCGTTGTTCTCTAAATATATACTGCATAGTATCTGTTATCTGTATCTGTAGATCCATTGTATAAATGCGGAGGTAAACAGCGCTGAGTAGAAATTAAATTCAGTTCCCATTGTACAATGCACAGGTCCATAAAGATTGATAGAGTCAGTTCCCTAGTATATAAAGTCTCGCCTATTATAGTATGACCAGCGGCTTCTCTGGCACATCACACTTGACCGCCTTCTCATCCTCCTCGTCCTGCACAAAATGCTGCTCACTTGTGCCCGAATCTCCTGCCGGACTCAGCGGTATTAACGACTTGGTGCTGCCAACCATTTCATGTGTATCCGGCATTGGATCTATCCCACCCGCTGCCACTGATTGCTGCTCCAAGTCAACGACATCGTCGTCCGTATCGTAGATATTATCTGGCTGCTGCTTTGAACTGACATTGCCAAACACATCGTCATCGGAATCATCTCCGGCGCACACACAACGCATTTTAGCATCGTCACCCACCTAAAATCAGCCAAGAGATTAGTCAAGAGGGAGCTGAAGGGAGTCAACCACAACTCACCTTAACAGATTTGGTGATGACGCACAGCGATATAGATGAAACCACAAAGAGCACAATGGGCACAATCAACGAGACGAGCAGCTCGCGATACACCTTATCCAGATCGTAGCGTGCGACCACAAATTCCACATTAGTATCCTGGAAAAAAGCAGAACATTCAATTGTAATCTGATACACTTGACTGTGGTCAACACATCTTACCTTATTGTAGTAGCATTGGTAGCGTGACTGGGCGGTGTTGTTGTCGCCATCGCTGCCATAGCGTGCCACAAAGTCCTTGCACTCACCGCGCAGCGTATTGACACAACCCTCGAGATTGATGAACAGCTTCTTCCAGCCGTATATGGTGAGATTGGCCTGGTTGGGCAGAAACTTTTGCTCGGGATCCACGGAGCGTGTGCTGTTGTCATAGATGGCCCAGAATTGTGTAAAGTTCATGAACGGAGCGGGCAAAGTGTCATGCTCCAGCAAGGTGCCATTCAGACAATCTGTGGCGCTGCAAAGAGAAGATTAGCACGTAAAAGAGTTGTTTCTCTTGACTGTCTGAGACCCTGTAATTGGTCTAGTAAAGCTTAAGACGTGAATGTAATCCCTCGGTAGTTGTTGGGGAATCAATATCTACTTCCTAGTTTCTTTAGTCTGTTACCCACATTCCACATTGATCGGGAAGGAATCAATATCTATATACTTCAGTCTGTTACCCACATTCCAACAAACTTAAAAGACTCTTGGTCTCAAACTGCGTTGCTAATTGTTCACACTTACGTGATGCGATTGTCGGTTTTGCTCACAGTGACTGTGGCGCAGTTGGTCAAGAGATTGCCGTCGTCTTCCTTCCAGAACTCCGTGGGCTCAATGCGCACTCCATGCTCCTTGCCGCGTGCCTCATTGAAAGCCACCGCGTTCTCGCAGTCGGCAGCAATCACATTGTCCTCCTACAAACATCATGATGAAGATTAAATAGAGCAAGATAACAGAAGACCCCAGCTTACATGCATGATGAGTGTGTTGATGTTAGCTGTGGTGATGCGGGAGCAGTAGCGATCACAGCTGAAGGGACGTCGGATCTTGGTGCAATGCACTCCGTGGCACTCAAAGAATCCGTTCAGCTTCGTATTGTCCTTGGCTGAATTTATCGTCGGACCATCGGGTTTGTGGTGGCACAAAAAGAACTCGGACATGTTCTTGCAGTGACCTAAGAAATGAAAGAATTTAATGTCAGTTAAGCGACTGATGATGGAAGTGCATAACTTACCATTGGAGCAGTTGAAGACACCGCGAATGTTGTTGCAGACGGTGCCATTGTTGCAGTTGAACTTGTTGAGGCGATTCAGGTCAATCTGTGGGTGGAGTAAGGAAGTGTCATAATAATGATGGCAAGTCAATGATCGTAAAGTTGGCTGACGCCAGCTCGAAATATTTGTGGCACATTAAGAAACGTGACTCACTCGAGATGACGTCGCTGTGTGTGGAGATGCGTAAGGGGTTTGGGGGTTAACAAGATGTCGCTTACCATGGCACAAGAGGTGTTGGTCACCCGGGTGCAGTTGTTGAGCTGAATGTCAGTGCCATTGCGACGCACCACCGAATGGATTTGGGGACAGAAGCCGCTGGTGCGCGTCAAGCACCATTCGCCACACGAAGCCCAAGGACAATTGTTGGGCATCTGACGATCCACAGTTTGACACATCACCGGATCCAGCTCAAAGCCGGACTTGAAGGCTCTGCAAACAAACACAAGGGAGGAGTTCATTTAGCTCTGAGACGGGACTATATTGGTCGAGACTTACTTGAGGGACGGCGAGTAGATGGCCACGCTGAGGTAGACAATGGACACGCAGGACAGCACCATGGTCAGCTGGCACAGGCAAATGGCGCGACAGATGCGCTTGTCCTGCTCGGGTATCAAACGCGGCTTGTCCTTGCGTCGAGCCATTGCTGGATGCGGAACTACGCTGATTTACGACTTGTTGATTCCCCCACACACAGCACACGGCACAGACTTCTCCTCTGTTCTCTGTCCTCTGTTGTTGTCCTTTCACCCAACGCCCGTTTTCAAGGTGATTGCGTTCGTTTGTTTGCTTAGGCGACAGCGGGGAGAAGGGCTGCTCCTTGGGGTTGCTTTTTGGGGGTACGAGTTCGGCCGTGTTTGTTCTATATTTGTGTCAACTGTTTGAGTTTGCCTCAGTTGCCTCCACGACTGTTGTCAATCGCCAGGTGTCGCATGTTTTATGGATGAGAGTTAGTTTTGGATTTGGTTGCGGGTGCGGAAGATGTCCAGGTGGTCTTGATAGGCCTTATCGATGCGTCGATGATTTCGGGGGGATTTTGTCAACTGCGACTTCGATGGTGACTTCGACTGACGACTGCAAAAACGTCACGTCCGCCTCCTGTGCGTGCTGGAACGATACTGACTAACTGACTCGACTCGACTCCTTTAGATCCCAGGGCTGGACGCTCGGTCGGTCAGAAGGATTCGAATTGAATTTCTCTGCACTGCGCACTTTTACTTTCCGAGAAAGCGAAAGTAAAAATGGCCCAAAGCCAAAACCCAAAACAAACCCCAACGCGTTGGTTTTCTTTTTCTTTTTGGTTCAGCTTTGTTTTTGGGGAGCTGGCTGGCTCAACAAATTGTTATCGCTCTCACTCCCACTTGCACTCCACTCCCCCTCTCTCGCTCTCCACGCCTGCGCTGTGAGAGAGTGAGAGAGAACGCGATTGAGTGAGCGGGAGAGCAGCAGCAGAGCTTTTCCTTCTCCCATACAAATGAAAATACAAGACAACTCTCAATTTGTTTTTCTCTTTTGCTTTCTTCTTTTTTTTTTGTTTTTTTTTTTTTAGTGTAATTGTTTATTATTAATTAGGCCGTTAGCTTGTTAAATTTGTTTATTGATAAAGACACGTTAAGTAAAAAATGTTTTAATCATTTTTGCATTCAAATATTTTGTTGTTGGTTTGTATGATTTAAAAAAATTCTCATAAGCAACGTGCGTTATATCGGTTCTGCTATTAAGCTATATATGCCCTATTTACACAAATATCTACTACATATATACATATGTATAACCCATATATCGGGATAGATATGTGTGTAAATGTGGCATATATTTTATGTATATACTTGTTATGTTTAATCCATTAAATGTTCATTTTTTACATAAGATTTTTAAAACTATTTCGAAAATGTCGCAAAGTGTATTTTTTTCGTATTTTAATGAATATTATTTTCAATATTTTCATTGGTTTCCAATTTTTATTTTGTGTTGGTTTTTTTTTTGTAGTTTTTATATTAATTCTTGGTTCTGCTTTGTTGTGGTTTTCAAAAGTTTTCGAGTTCTTTGACCTACGGATCAGAGAGTTATGCGGTTTTATACGAATCGGTTTTGCTAACTATTTTGTATACTATATATATATATCTCTCTGATCCGCAGATGCGGTTTTCTTTTTTTGTCGCTTCCGTGTTTTTTGTATGTCTAGATTTTATATAATTTTGTTTGATTTCATTACTTAATATTTTGTTTATGACTACTATCACAATTTTTTGAAAACAAGCATTATTTGGTTGTATCAGTATTATGTGTGGAAAGGTCGAGGAATTTTCATTTTATACTTTCATAATGCTCTCTCTATATTTATGTATAATGTGGGCAATTGCGGAGCATCGAATCGAGTCGAATCGTGTCTCATTTTTTTTTTTTTTGTATTGTATAATTGTTAAAAGCGAGCAAAAGTCATAAAGAACAAAAGCTTTTTACGTGGTAACTCAAGTTCTATGTATGTAGTTCTATATATTTATAGTAAGTATAGTAGCATAATAATATGGATAGCAAAAATCTCAATGATGTCATAAGTAATAATAATAATCATAATAATAATAATTAGAATTAGTTGTAACAAATTTTTGTATACGTTTGATTGGAAAATGGTCAATCTCAATGCTCCGCTATAAGTACAATGTCCTATATAGTAATGGCAGATGGCTTTTAAATATTAATATTAAGTATTATTAAGCTATGTGTTGGTGTGATTGTGTGTGTGTGTGTGTGTATTTGGTACAGACTACAGTAGTAAATTGCTATTTGTTATAAAGAGCGTTTAACTAATTTGTTTTTGCTAGTATTCCATTTCATCATCTTCGTCACTGTGACACAGAAGTTTGCTAAAAGAATTGATATTGGAACAAAGAGTTCTTGAATCTTTACTAATCGAGTACAGGAAAGCAGCAATAAGTAATACAATATATTGAATATGTTTTATATACAAATACATGCCATATTTTATTTGGTATTGTTCTAGACGTGGCTAAAAGCAAAAGTAGTAGTAATACATATTCATTTTGTATACATTATCTATAAACTAAAACATGCAAAAATCAAAGCTATACAACTCGGAATCATGCTAGATATTTTCGATAATTAAATCAATCTATAGTATATAACATATCAAGGCTGCAAACTCTAATTTTTGAATATTTATTTTATTTTATGTGTTTTTGTAGTTTGCAGCTTTGTTGATGAGAATAGGTTTAACTACAAAATGAACTGAGCGATGGTGATGTGAAAATTATATACGAGTTGTTTTATCCCACAGACAAGTGCACAATTTCATATGTTGTATATATTTATGTTATATATACCAAAGAGAGATTAAAGTTTTGTTAGGTTAATAATCTTTAAAAATAATTGCTTATCAAATCTTGAATGCATTAATTAATATCAGATTGTGCTTGTTGAAAAGTCTGTTTGGACATTTCAAAATGGGTTTCGTCATTTTCGATCCCGACTTGTGCTCTAACTAGATTAATCTAATCGATATGGCAGCTTTAAGCTGAAATCGGTTAAAGGCGTGAAATTTCGCTTACGACATTTTATGTTTTTTATTTATTTTTTATTTTGTTTGCTAAGGACACTTCATGAGTAACGGGCAAATATATATATTTGGGAGAGTGTGGTGAAAAGTGCTCAAGATAAAGTTTTGTACTTAGTACTAAGCGATTTTTTGATTGTGACTTTAATAATAAATGTCGAAGAAGAAGAGAGCTTGGTAATCCCATCGAATACCTATGCTAAGGAATATCTTTCTGTATTATATAGTATATGCATAATTTGCAGGCACTGTCGCTTCAATACAATTCAAAATACATTCAGGGATAACGACTTTTCCGTATTACATTTCATGCAGTTAACGATCCTGAAAAATAATCCAAGACAAGAGAGGAAGAAAAGAGAACGAAAAACGCATGAAAAGTCAATGGTCAAAGAAAATGTCTTGTGAAACTAAAGACAATTTAATTTGCGACTCAAATTGAGTTCTCAATTTTTGTTTTTGTGACCAATCCAATAATCATGACATTAACAATCAACAATAATAATAGATGAGCTACGAGTTACAAGTTTTACGATATACGATATACGATTTACGATAATACGTTACAATCAAACGATTATTGTAGACAATCTCAGTACAAGGCACAATGGTTAATTATCGTAAGTTATTTGTGGGAGTGTGTATGTGTTTGAGTAGGATTGTGTGTGTGTGTGTGGATTCTACTACAATACAATGGAGAAGGGGGGAGGAGGAGACTGCATTATCAAGATGAAAACACAAAAACTATATAGATGCAAACGAGACTTGAGGAGAGGTAGCAAGAGATAGAGAGAGGGGGGAGCGGGCGGTTTTGGCATTCACAGCGCTGTTCATAAAAATAAACTCACTCTTCCTTGGTTGGAAACTTTTCAGCATAGACGCGCGACGATTTGTTGCACGCCTTTTCGCAGCAGGGGCAATACCAATAGCTGAGCACCCCAATCGAGATGGCAAAGAGCACATTGGGTATGATCAGCGATAGCACCAGATGGTACAGATTGTTCTCCCACGAGTAGCGACCGATGACCACCTCCGGATAGGCGCGACTGTAGTAGCAGGGGAATGGCTCGCCAATATGTGAAAAGCTGTAGCAAAAGACAAGACATTAGATCAAGAACATCATTAACTTGGAATAAATTCTACAGATGATGGAGAGGATAGATAAAGGAGCTTCCTTAAAGAACAAAAGGATAGCTTTAAAACTGAAAGTGGGACTTAGGAAGTAACCGAAAACCGAAAGTAAACCGAGGAAGAATAATGGAAGTGATCGTGATCTAATCTGAGTAACTAATACACAACTAGTCAAACGGACATCGAATATATCGACTGAATATCAGAGATAAAGACTCACCCATATTGTCTGGCAAAGACGCTGCAATTGGTCGTGGGCGGATAGCCGCAGCCCTCGGAGTTGATGAGAAACTTTGTGTAGCTGACATCCCAGTTGACGCGCTCCAAGTCTCTTGGATTGCGCTCCCATTCGCTGAACGGGATGCGCGTGTAGTTGACAAACAACTGATGGCACCTACAACAGAAAAGAAATCAGATGTTTTAGTATTAGAAGTGAAAGCTGCTTCTCCATCGAGCACTTACTTTGTGAGTGATGAGGTGCAGCCCTCGCGACAAGAGCTCCAGCTGCAGTTCTTGATGCCTTCGGCATAGATGTGATCTATGACGACGCAAGTCACCGGCACCGGATCATAGTCGGCAATGATCGTTGAGATGGCGGGATCCACGACAAAAGGTATCAGGAAAAGGAATGTGAACACTGACAGTATGGCAGTCGTACCTGGAAATTAAATGGGAATCAAGATATTGATAGTAATGCTTATTTTAGCAATATCGTTGTATTTTGAGATACTGAGGAAAATTGTTTGATATCTACAAATGGTTCGTGTCTGTGTTAAGCAATGGTTGCAACACAGGCTATGGTGTGTGTCTTTACTTAGCGAAGAAATCAATCTTTAGTAAGTGTTCAAAATTGGCAGGATATCACTAAATGCACGATTATTTTGTTAAAAGTTTAATCAGTGATTCAGATTGAACAATTTGATAACTGTAGCTAACTTACCAAGGCACACGGAGGTGTAGAACTTTGCCTTCTCGAGTATGGTATCGATCTCGATCTCTTCACGCTTCGCCTTGATGGCATCGACGCATCCGCTGCCCGGTCGGACAGGACCATGCGACGAGTGGCAGGAAGAGCGCATCGATCCTGTGGCTGAGGCTGCTCCCGATCTGCTGCTGCTCAAGCTCATCTTGCTGGCGGAGAGCGTCTGTGCCGAAAGCGTTGGACTTGTCGGCATCGACGTCGTCGTCGTTAACGTAGAGCTCTTCTTCATTGTCAAAGTGTGTATTTGTTTGTGTGTCGGGTGTGTGTGTGTTTGGATGTGTGTGTCTCTTTGTGTGTTAAAGTAAAAATGTGTGTGTGTGTGCGTCTTTTTGGTTGTATCACTAAAAGCCTTAAAAATGAACACCGCTAACTTTGCTGCACTCTAAGCCTACAACAATAAACAACTTTTTTGGTGAGAGCGCTTATCGCTCTCGCTCTCTTTCTCTCTCTCTCTTTCTTTTGTCTGCCTTAACCTAATTCTCTTGTCGAAAACTTGAGTGTGTTGTGATTAGCCTAACACACTCGTGTTTTTTGTTATATTTTAAACTTTAGTTTCGTTTAGCCGAAATCGAAAATGTTTTATCATTAGTCTAAGTCTTTTTTTGTTTGTTTTTTTTAAAATTGCAATTACCACCTTGGGGGTATTTTTTGTTTTGTTTTGTTTTCGGGTTTTTGTATTGATTACTTTTAGTTAATTTAGTTGAAAGGTTAACTTGTTGTTGTTTGTTTTAGCTTTGTTCTTACTGGATTTTCTTAGTTGTTTCTTTTAAGTTTTGATCACGCATCCCTCCGACCATTGCTTGAATTGATCTGCCTGCTTCTAAGGGCCGATTCTAATTCCCATTGTGTGGTGTGTCCTCTTCTTCAGCTGGCTGTGTCTCTGTATGTCTGTGAGTCAGTGTGTGTGCTTGTAGAGTGGGTGTTACTTAAGTGAGTGCATTTAATTCGATTCTCTATATATTGATTCCTTAACTGTCTTTTCCCTACTTTCTTTCTGTCACTCTCTACCTCTATCCTATCCAAAAATATCGAAATTATACTAATATTGTCTTCAGATCTCTCTGCGTCGTAACCTCTAGAGAATTTCACGTGCCTCGCATGTGGTGTTAGCTCCGGAGTGTCCTTGCAAAGCCAAGCCTACTCCTCCCCTCTCCGCCTCCTTGCTGTTTCAGGTGTGTGTGTCTGTGAGTGTCTGTTATCTGTTTTGTGTGTGGTCGCGTTGTTAGAAGTTCGATGGAAGGATTACAAAGTGTTGCGAGTGGTTGCTGTGCCCAACTCCATTACTGCAAAGCGAAGACGCCCGTTTGATGCACCGGACTGTCTTCCTGGAGCAGAGGAATGCCTGCAATATAGAAATAGGGAACTTTCTTAATGGGGTAACTGAAAGGAAAATACAGTTGAGGGACTGCTAAGAAGTGTGAGGTCGCTCCTAAGTCTATGTTTAACTTGTCTAACTCTACATTGAGCCACTTTGCGTTGGGGAACAGCGCTATCAAGTCAAGTGGGGAAACATTTACCCGCTGAAAGTTGGACCACACATTAAGTAGACATGCTTTTTGGGTATTCTTACGTGACGGATCTCATAGGGCCATGACTTCATCGCCACCGCCGCCGCCCATGTCGCCGTTGGTGGGCGCGCCGACGTTGTTCTTATTCAGTATGGTCTCCGTGTCGACGCAACCCTTGAAACGCATCTTGGCATCATCGCCCACATAGACGGTGCGCTGGCAGAGCAACAGCACGGAGCAGGAGACCACGAACAGCACCGACGGCACCACCGACGCAAACACAAACTGACGATAGGTGACCTCCAGATCGAAGCGAGCCACGACCACATCCTTCTTGGACGGCGAATAGAAGCAGGGAAAACGAGCACGGGCATTGTGATCGCTGCCATCGCGTCCGAAATCCTTCAGGAACTCCTTGCACTCATCCATCAGCGTATTGACACAACCCTCCAAATTGATCATCAACTTCGACTCATTCGAAATGGTTAAATCCACATCCGGAGGGGCAATCTCAGGGACTGGCGTTGCCACGGATACATGAAGATGACTGAGATATGTAAAGTTGGTGAGATCGCTGAGCATATTGTGTTCGAGCGTGGAGCCATTGATGCAATCGACAGCGTCCACGCGATCCGAGGTATTCTTGATGAAATAGCACGACGTCATAGCTACATTGTCACTGGACTCGTTCCACACTTCCTCCAGGGTCTCGGCATTAATTGCATTCTGGCACTGCGACAGATAGACCTTATCACCGCTGAGGACCACAACATTCTTGTTCCGGGTCGGAATATCGACGCAACGTCTGTCGCAGTTGTAGGGTGTGCGGATCTTGCGACAAGTTCCACGACTGCACGAGAACAAACCGCTAATGTCCATGCAATTGATTTTGCCGCGACGTCCCGAACACTTCACCGGCGCATCGCTGTTGTGGAAGACGCATTCAAAGGCGTCCGTAATGTTCAAACACTGTCCGGCCGTGCAGTTGAATGTGCCGGTGAGATTCTTGCACTCATCGTTGATGCAACGCGCCTTGTCCGCCCGATCCTGATCGATGCCGTAGCACGTTTTATTCGCCGAGTTCGTGCAATTCTGGAAGGTGAGATTTGTGCCATTGCTGCGCAGATTCACATAGATCTGAATGCAGGCACCGGAAGTTTTGCTCAGACACCATTCCCCACAGCTGCCCCACTCGCAGTTGTCCTTGTTGACGGCACGCGTCGTCGTGCACATCACGGGCGTGGGATCAATGCCGCTCTTGAAAGCCCTGGTGGAAGGCATGTAGATGGCAACGGTGAGATACACGAGAGCCACCGAGCTGAGCACGAGCGTCATCTGACAGATGCAGATGGTGCCGCAGATGCGATTGTCCTGCGGCGGTACAATTAGCTCCTCGCTAGGCACCTTCTTCTTCCCCATGTTGAGTGGCGAAATCGATGACTGACTGAGCTACTGACGACTGACTGACTGACTATGTTATTGTTTTTGTTGTATTACTTTGCCTTTTTGGGGGCTATGCTAATCCGTCGCGTGTAATCCAATTAGATGCACATCATGTTTAGTCTATCGATTGACGGGGTGTCACTCCCTCAGCTCGCTCCTCCTCCTCCTTTCGTCTATTCCTTCTCGTGCTCGCGCTGCCCACGCAAAACTGTCGCCTCAGGCGGAGGAAACGTTATATAACTTTGCGTATCGCGAGATTTCGCTTGCTTTTCTTTTGGGTAATTTCAAATGTTTCACAAGCTGTGCGCACGTTTTTGCAACTTGCCCTCCAACTTGGCTTTGGCTATTAGCACTTCTTTTTTTTTTTTTGTGTGCTATTGATTTTTAGCTTTAACCCGTGTCACACACACACTCACATACACAATGACTACAATCGTACACACTACTTGCAACACAATCTGGTTGCAATGTGGGCTTCACAAGCTTTTTATAATTCGTATGTTAAGTCGTAACAGTTACAATTAACTAGATATATATTTATTTTTCTAAAACTATGTAGAATTATTGCTTTTTCTATTTGCTGCGAGTTTAGTTTGTCGCTTTCTACTGCTGCTTGCCGAGGCACACGACACACACAACACACTCTAGAGCCCAAGGCTTCTCCTGGCAACTGGCGCTGGCCTTTGCTCTGGCTTCGCACACAGTTTTCGCACTGCGAGTGTGGAATATGTGAATTGCTGCACTCAGCACTCAGCCAAGCAGGCAGCTGCTACTCGTTCTCAGTTGTCGTGTGTAAGCTCTCGGCATCGGCCTCTCGGCTCCATCCTGACCGCCGACAACATGCCGCCACATTGTCGTCCACCACATCATCAGCTCTTAGCTCATGTGCTGCTGCTGCTTGCTCTCCGGTTTTTGTGCAAAAATCAGAGCGCTGCGCGCGCATTTTTATTACAAAATCAATAGTTGCGCATTCACGTTTCTGCTGTTTGCTGCCTCTGCTGCCACAGTTCCAACTTCGTGATTGCCGAGCAGGAATCCATTGATTAAGCTTGCAGTGACTCTCGCGTTCCGTTCCGGTGCAAGTGCACTTGACTCTCACTCTCCGCCGTCACACGCCCCAGTTTCGGGAGAATGCAGGACACAGGAACTGCGACTGCGACTGGCACTGGGACAGGGTCGCCTGTGGGTGACGTCGATGACGTCGTCGTTGTCAACATGCTTATTACAATGATTACAATTATAAATATACATATATTTCTATATTATTGCGCTTGGAATGCACAAAGTTAGTTTAAACAATTTATGCTAATTAAAAAATTCATCGCCTTGGGTATAATAATTTGGTCCTCGAGATTAGTTTACACATATGTAGGAGATTAATACAGTTGGCAGAATTGATTGTCTTCGCCCTTATCCTCCCTCGTTGCTTCTTTCCTTGATTAGCCTTCCTTCAGGGGATTATTCCAAGACTTAGATATTATGTAGATAGCCGATCTGGTGAGTTTTGGTCCAATAAACGGATTCATTTGTGCCAAATAGCAGCACAACCAGAACAGCCAACAACACGTCGCCGTCAGCACCAAGAGACACTTGATCAACTTCTGGTTCGGCCCCCTTGGTGTAAAAATTGGTCCGGCAATTCCCACAGCCGCCCACAGCGAGGTAAAGAACAATATTGGCAGAATGGCGGCTCCCATGTTGTTGCAGTCTCAATAATTTGTAATTTGTGCGTATGTTGTATTGTTTAAAAATTATTTGTTGATTGTTGAGGGCAGCACTATGCTATTATTCACTTGTTGGCTGTGTTTTTTTCTTTCTTTCTCTCTGACTTTCGTTTGTATCAGCGTGTGACCGTATTAAATTTCGAAATATACTAGTGCATGTCAACAATAAAATATACCGAAAAGTAATTTTAGCAAATTTGCTAGCAAAGGGCGCGACTTTTTAAAAAGTTTATTTGCATCATTTTTATGTTTAACAGAATTAAAGTTCGTATATAATCCTAATTCAATGGCTCAAATGGTTTTAATAAAGTAATTATTTTGTACTCATACATTTTAATTACTTTTGGTCACGCTGCATTCCTGTTGCATATCGATAGACCCACATCGAAATATTAGCAACACTGTTAATCGAATTCGCGGAAAATTTAAATGGAATACAAAAGTTAATTATAACATTCCTTATATACAAATTTGTTTCTTTATCCATATGTTTGTAATTTTAGTTACTTTCAAAGTCAGCAGCGCTGTGTAATCATTTATGAATGTAATCTTGTCAATGACTCAAGTTAGAGCACCAATACCATAATAATAGTTATTTTAAACTGTTGAAATACTCAATGAAAAGGGCAGAGAATGACGTTAGCGTTCGGTTGTGGTCTCAACCATTGAATAATCAATGGCAAGTATTATTGAGCCAGAGCAACTTATATTTTACATTGTTGATTGAGGTGAGTTGTTTTCGTTGTTGTTGTTGTTAAGTGGGAAGGGGAATTTAGAATGCGCTCATAAGTAGGCAACACTTCCTCCTAACGATTCCCAAGCAAGGAAAGAAGGTCAAATGCACAACACGTAAAGTAAAAGTAAAAGTTGTTTTTTTGATGATATTGATATTAAAGTATTTGGAAATTCATTTCGTTGTACTCACATGAACAATTTTGTGGGTGTTGTTCCTTGGCCAAATGTATATTGAGGTTTATTTACGTTCACACGAACACACACACACAAAGGACGACACACAATCACATGCACGTACATACATACACACGCACATGTCTATCTGCAGCAACGCAGCACTTGCGACCAGTAAAGTCGTTTCATAATGGAATGCAGCTGGCTCCAATGAGATTTTGGACTTTCCAATTTAAATGTAGTTTATTAAACGCGATTTTGTAGTTTGTTAACTTTTGCAGTTGTTTGCAATTAGTACACACTATATAAGGCAGTAAAATGAGATTTGATTAAAAAATTTCCTCTTTTCTTTTTGCCTATTTTTTGCCCTTTTTCTTTATGCTTTTTACTGCCTTTTTACATGGCGAACGAACGAGAGCCGAGAAAATTCCAAACAGATGAAAATATGTGACGTGCACGGCTCGCGGCTCACATTTTCCTGCTGTTTACGCCAATTCTGACATTTCTCAAGCTGCTCGAACTGCTTGCTGCTGCTCGCTCTGCTGCTGCTCGGACAGCGACTGCGACTGCGAAAGCCAGCTTGAGAGAGAGATTGCGAGAACGATTGCTCGAAAAAAAAGCGCATGCGTTGCTTGGCTTTACGTCATCCAATGTGTAGCAAGCTTTTCGGCAGCCAGGCAGCGAACAAAGCTTTCACCTAGTTCACATCGAATTGAGTGTAACCCTACGCAATGTGTAAGCTAAGCAGATGTAAGTGGTGCGTGGATGCCGCCACTTTGTAGGGTAGCGCAGCGAAAGCTCTCGCCGCGGCGCATGTTGATGGAGGAGCTCGTTCAGCAGCAGCTGCAGCGTCGTCGCCAGTGGCAGTCCTTTCGGTGAAGAGTTCAGCCGTCGTCGTTCGCCGTCGCCATCGTTGTTGGTTGTGCTTTCGCCATTCATTGCCCGTCTGTCGTCGCCGTCGTTGCTCGTTGTTGCCGTCGCGTCGTCGGTCGGTCGGTCGCTCGTCCGTCGAGGTTCCCAGCGCAAAATGACAAAATGTGGATATTTTTTTATATTTTGAACTTTTGACCCGTACGCAATCAGGTCATAATAAAAGAAAAATAGATATATGGTTAATGTTGCAAAATGAGCCATGTAATTTGTTGTTGTTTTTATTGTTTGCCTACAGCAGCAGCACAAACAAGGCAAAACTTTGCTAGGCTTCTGATTGAAAATGCGTAATCGTAACCTGAACCTTGAGTAAACACTCACACACACACACATACACACACACACACACACACATACATACACTCAGCACATGCTCCAACACACATGTAGTCAACACGCAACTCGACGTCACAGGACAACACATTGAGAGACGACGGCAACAACAAAAACAACAACAGCAACGTCATTGGTCACACACATTATTATAAAAACAATGTCATATTTGAAGTGTTTGTGCTCTTCCCCCAACCCTTCCATAGAGTCTCTCCACTAACTGTTTCCAATTGGATTCCCAATTGCCAGTTACCATTTTGGGGTCTCCATTGAATCACAAAGCAAATGAAAAATCGTTTCGTGCAAAGCACGAGGAGTCGCCAAGTTGCCCCTCCCTTGCGTACTCCCTATCTCCCTCCCCCTTCCGGTTGTGGAGTGAACAGCGCCTCCTATGCCGCATAATGCCAATTGGAGTGAGTAGAGCTGCCTACTTACTCTATTTGTATGCGAGTGTGTTTCTTTTTTGTCCCTTGCATGTGCACGTTCTCTCTGTATATGCATGCATGTTTGTGCGTGTGTGTGTGTGTCCAATGAGAATGTAAGCGTGCCAAATGAATTGAAAATTACATGCGGCTGAGTCCGCTTTTTACTCTTCCTCCTCCTTTCCCACTCGGCTCTAGGCAACAACTTCGCCGAAGGAGTTTATTACTTCAACAACAACAGCAACAACAACAATTGCCGCTCGTGACGCCCATGTGAGCTCATTGTCGCCAGTTGCTACTGTTGTTGTTTGTTGCTCGGCAGCGGCATATTTCCGTTTCGTAATACTCCGGGACACGAGAGCACTGCCCTTCCCTCCCCTCCCACCATGTCTCCCCTTCACATCACTCTGCTGCCGCCAAAGAATAACAAGCAAAGCCAAAACCAAACAGCATTTAAACGTTGGCGAGGTTACATAAAAAATATATATACCAAGTATAGTATATAAATAAAACGCAACGCCAAGTGTCGAGGTCTCGAAAATAACGTCACAAAGTGAAAAAAACGCTGCTATTCTTAACCCATTTGACAGTCATTAAAATGTGAACTAAGCGCGTCTAACGGTTTAATTTTGATAACATGCCTCCATCTTGCTCTAACGCACACAGTTTAACAGGGTGACACCTGCACGTGGCAAAGGACAAGTGTAAGCAGCAGAAGAAGAGCCAAAGAGCGCAGCGCATATAAGTGAATAAAAAAAAAACAAAAAACAAACAAAAAAGAAAACAAAACTGTCCGTCCAGCAGCTGTAACAAAAGCGACTATAGCAACAAATGAACTAAATACCAAGCTAAGTAGCTAAAAGCAACAACAACAGCAACATTGTCAACTATATCAGCAGCAACAACAGCAACTACGACTACAACTACAAAGAGTGAGAAGAGGCCATTACTCAAAATTGGCCATTGGCAGGCCTACAACACACAGACACTCACACCCACACATACATTGTGACACGTACACACTCACACACATATGCGCAGCCTTTTGCCGCAGTCATAAAATAATCAAGCAAAGGCAAAGAACTGAGCGGAGAACGGGCGATTGGCAAAGGCGAAGGAGCAAGCGAGAGGACAGAGAGAGCAGAGCAAAGTGAAAACACTTGCTTGCTGGCTTGTTGGGGCTGTCTGAGGAGAGAGCAGCAGAAACGGAAAGGAAGAAGAGGCGTCACTGCATCGTCGTCGAACTGCTGCTGACGAAACATCTCCGTTGGGACGCATAAAGCAATTAGCAAAGGTTGACTTGACGCACTGCCAGGCGGGGATCGCTCATACGTTCGTTCGTTCGTTGGTTGGTCAGGATTTTGTGGTGTGGCTTCCTTCCACATGTCCATATCCAATGCCAGCTAGTGCTAACATGCGTGCTGTGGACGTTGTGGATGTGTCGCATCCCTGGGTTATATTTAGACTAATTACGCGACTGGCAACGCACAACAGCGGGAATGGAACACCACCCACAACAATTGCCCAGCTTCAGCGGCTGCTGTGAGAGTTGAACGGCAATGGTGGCAGAACAACAACAACAGCAATAACAAGAGGAAGTCAACAACACGAACAAGAATAACAACAAATAAGGACAGCAACAACATCAGCCGCAACGCAACATAAAGCAAAAGCAAGAAACGAACTCGAATCTCCCTGTGATATAACTGCACCGTAGTTGTAATCGTAAAACGTAAATCATAGCTTTTAGTTATCGTTTATCGATTAATAGCTTAACACTGATTCTAAGCTAAACCAACAAGATAAACAACAATTTCTCAACACTTAATTAACGCCTCTCGTGCACCGACAGCCCAATAAATAATATATACATTATATATATACATATATATATAGAGATATTCATACATATACATATATATATATAATATACAGATATTTAAGCTATATATACAAAATAGAAGGAACTACACTCTCTGCCTCCCATTACAAATTGCTCTCCCCGTTTTTGGATACTTTGCTGCCCGTTTGCCAGTTTGCCGATTTTGCCGCCAGACCTGCGCCGTTTAATTGACAAATCCGGATCCTTGCAACGCCGGACATAGACCAATCATCATCAGCATAACAAACAAAACACACATTTAGTGACTCAACATGGGAGATGAGGCGGACAAACGCACCACAAAGGAGAAACTGCTCTTCTATACGACGGCGTTCTTCATACTCCTCGGCACGTTCAGCATGTTTGCATTCCTGTTCCTCGTGCCGTTCGTCATCGAGCCAGCGTTTACCACCATCTTCATGCAGTTCGAGGAGGTGCCAGCGCTGTGCGAGACCTACGACACCGAAATCTATTTCGGTGCCAAGAACTGTTCGTGGTCATCGTGTCGCGAGGGTTGCACAAAGGATATATACACGTGCACTCAGATCCGTGTCAACTATCGACTGAATCTCTATAATTATACGGATGAGTTTAACTTCACGGAGTATCACATCAATCTGAAGGAATCGGAACGTGTCATACCGCCCGTCAAGCGAACAGATCGCTATGAGCGCGCTCTACGGGATTACGAGTACGATAATCTGGGTGCCGGAGATGCCAACTCCATCATGGACATGGATGTCGATACCGTGGGTCCCAGTGGTGGATTACTGAGTGGTGGCAGTCGATTTGAGCAGCTGAACTTTGGTGATGCCGATGGTTCAAATGGCTATTTAATCGAGGATTCGGAGGACACAGTGGGTCTCAGTGCTGCGGGCACACTGCTCAATGGCGAGCGTCGACCATTCGACGAGATCTCCGAACTGAACGAGGGTCTGATGGGCAATAACTCGGCGTACTTTTATGTCGGTGCCCGACTCTTTCCCAATGTCAAGGGTTGTGGTTATCCGCCCATGCTGAACTGCACCATTTGGCTGAAGCGCTACACGAAGGTGGGCATGAAGTTTCCCTGCTATTACTCCAAGGTGGATCCCAGTCTGGTCATCAGCGACTTGGACTATTGGCAGAACACACTGAATCTGGTCTATTCGATGGCCATTCCCATACCGTCGTTCATCATCTCGGTGATTTACCTGACGTACGCGTACTTTAAGATCTACAACGAGGACGAGGAGACGGCGCCGCTCGATAAGAATGCCGAGGATATGGACATTGATGACATCGATGCTGTCGATGATAGCGATGGCGCCGTTTTGGCTGACAATGCTGCCGGCAGCCAGATCGTCAACATGGACTCAACGACCAACGACAGCTGCCTGGAGGGCGTGCTGCCCAACGGTGGTCCTGGCATGACCACATGCATATCGCAAGGCGGCTCCATCACCACGCCTGGCCACTACATTGCTCAGTCGCCGGCGGGTTCACAGATGATGACGCCCAACTCGGAGATCAACTCGTTTGGCCATCAGCTCAAAGTGCAAATGGCCGATGAGTTGTCCAGGGATTCCTTGGAGAATGGCGTGCTATCCACGTCGAACTCTGTGCAAGGGTAAGGATCGATGATCCTTGTCCGCTACTTATCTATATATAAGATGCCCCTAAAACTATGCTACTTATTTAAACGGGGCTGCAAGAAGTCACTTTTGACCCTTTTTGCAGCCCTTCAAAGAGTCACTTTTAATCCATTTTGCATCGCTGAATTCCAAAGACTAATCCTTTATTTTTCGTGCTTTTTCCAGAAACTTGAGCAAGACGATGACGACGAGTATCTCAACTCCACCTGGGCCGACAGCGGCAGTCTGAAACGTCAGGCGCATGGTCTGGAAAATGTTAGATTCCGATTCGGAAAATGAACCGCTGCTGGATGGCGAATCCTAGACAGCAGCAAGTTGGTTCACCGAATTGAAAGTATAAAACGGAGCAAGCAACAAGAAACCCAAGTATTTCTACCCTAATACAATCGATAAACAACGCATGCAACTATGCGAAGCGAACCTGAATACCTTCAGAGCTGTTAAAGACATTTAAAAATAACTATGATAGATTATATTTACCTAACACACACTACACAACAACAACAACATGACGCACACACACACACACACCCGAGTCACATAATATTACGATAGATCGGAGTTATTTTCGAATAAGCTTAACACTCATAACACATTCAATTGAAATTAACAGAGCGTGTTTCCGATATGATCTGATGGGGGACGCATCGGAGACAGTTGAGGACACTTTTTAAAGGATGCGAGGCATGACGAAGGTGTTACTTTAATTGGTACAAATACAATAACAAGCAGACGATGGCGAAAAAAATAAAAAAAGAGTACGAAAAGGAATACTTCAGTACTATATACCTAAAAAGCAAATTATAAAACTTATACACAATACATATACAAATATTTACTTGGAATTATTTTTCTATTTGCAACAATCGCTGACGACTCGAAAGCAAATCGCAAGCAAAAAATAATAAATAAATAACAAAAAAAAAACCAAAGAAAAAATCTTTAAAAAAAAAATACAAAACACGCGCAACTTAAGTATTTACAAATCGAAAAAATTTTAGATATTGTAAAGCCGAAAATAAAGTGCTACATTTGCCTCGACAGTGTGAAACAAGAAAGCAAGCAAGATTTAAGCAGCATTGTTTATTTAATTAATGAAAAATACAACTAAACAAAAGCAAACTAAATTATGCGATAAAGAACGTAATTAAAATAACAAGTCAAAACGAAGCCTAAGTATATTACAAAATAATTGAAATCATAATTATTATAATAATAATAATAATATAAATAACAACAATTGTTATCCTTCTAATTAATGCTAATGGATAAAAACTCACAGCTTTAACTAAAGGAAAGTAACAGAGGCATAAGATTTTTCTTCTACATATTAATTTTATTAAGATTATTAAATGATAATGATATTTATAGGTACTACAAAATGGTTCAAGCTATTCAATTAATTCTTACAAATAATTAAAGCATTAAAATCATAATAATTTAGACTTAAATATAATGTTTCCTTTTTTTATATTAACAAAAACAAACAAACCCAAAAAAAAAATCAAACAAAAATAAATCCCCCAAAGGAAAACGAAATCAATTCAAAAAGCAAGCAAACAAAACTACTCGTAAAATTTCGAAAATTAAAAACAAATGAAAAACGATGCGAATACTTTCGGAACTCGTTGCCTAGGCATTACATATAGACGCATTTGCAACCGGTAATTGCACCTATTGCGAATAATCTATCAATGATAAGCAGCAAATATACACACACACACATATATAGTTTGGTTTTAACAAAAAGATACTTGCATGAGACACATAAACAGAATAACACAATACAAACACAAAACAGAAAATACAGAAATGAAAACAACAAGCGCAACTACTAGCTAATATCATGTAAAACAAAACAACAAACAAATGCTACTAGAATTGAAAACAAAAAGCGAAACAAAATCTCGAAATAAAATACGCATTTAGCAGCCTACAAACACGAACTTGTCTTTTCAACCGATTTCCAACTGTCAAGCGATTGCGCGGCTGCAATTTGAATTTACAGTGCTTTTCTGCAACACTTATTATCGATGAAAAAGCGCTCCGCTCGATATGTCTACACATGCGACGCATCAGGTGGCAACGCTAAACAGCTGCTTATCAGCTGCGGCTGCAAATCGCCGTGCAAAGCGATGGAAAAGAACTTTTACTATTGACAAATGTTGTTATTTTTATAAAACAGTGTTTTAATATTATCGCGCACGCTTTATTTATACACGCCACTAACTGCAACAAAAGGAGAAACGCTTTTCGCAACTGCTACGCTACGCACTAATCTGAATTGATCGGCAACTTTTGCTGTCGTTGTTGCCGTTGTTGTTGTTGCTGCCTTTTTGCTTGTAAACAAATAAACTCAAGTAGAAAATTAAACAAATGCTGTGGCAAAGCTGAAAATGGATAACAAAAAGGACATCTACAACCTGTGGGTGCAGTACACAACAAAGGTAAACGATAATAACATTGATAAAACGTTGCAAGTGCGCCATGTAGATAAGAGGTGAAGAGGGGAAAGAGGCGGTGACGTGTTTTTCGCATTAATCACCGCCAAACACACTTGCCAACGTGCTCTTCTTGCCAATAAGAAGACAGCATAGTATGTCTGCCTGCGGACGATATTTGCAGGACCTGCAGCTACGTGTGTGTGTGTTATATAATCAATTTCCCTTTCCACAGAACGATGAAACCTATTTTCGTGAGTTTGTCGCACGATTTGTGGACATTTGGCGCAGTCAATTGCAGCTGGACTTCCAGTCCGACGACTGTCCGCTGTGGCATGAGGTGCGCCCGGACAATGGACCGCATCTGGGACGACTGCCGGATGAGCTGTTGCCCGCCATTGGCAAGTTCATCATTGTGGCACGCGATGAATGCGACACCGATGCGCTGACGGAGGAGGGCATTGAACAGGTTGCCATACTGATTGATTGCCTGGTGATTGTCTGTCGACACTTTGACAACATACTGGCGATCATCAAGTATGAGTACAAGCCCAATCTAATCGCCATACTAGCCAAGCTGTTCAATCAGGTGAGACTTTCGTTAATCAATTTAATTACACTCGCTAATCAATTTCAATTTGGGCAGCAAATGGAGGCGCGTCGCGTCACGCCAGCTATGATTCATCTGTTTGGCAGTTTCTCGGCATTCCTGGAGGTCATGTATGATCCCTATTTGACGTGGCGCAGCTTTTTGCGTGGCCAACACGCCGATTATAATCAGTTGCCCTATAAACCGCATGCGGTGCATGTAGAAATTGTGCCCTTTATCTATGGTGAGTGTTTGCTATATACATAGACTCTATTATTGATTTATTACTCATCTGGTTTTGTTTGCAGATTGCTTTCAAAAGGAGGAACTGCTGCACTTTCCGAACATTGGCGAGAGTCTGTTGAATGTGCTGGGCGCTGTCATTTGCGGCTCTCAGGTAGCTGTTCAGTTTATTGTTACCGGGCCGTGGATTAATTGTGTCTAATAAGCGATTCCCTCAGCTGCTAATCGTTTTCTTTTTTTGTTTATGTTATTAACGACTTGTGATGGCTTCACTTAGCAACCTCCTTTTCTGTTTATATGGTTTTTAACTTGTCAATTAACTTGTAAATTTGTGATGGCTCTTGGCTCGCTTAACTTTCTATGGCTTTCTCTCTAATTTCATTTCGTTTTCATTTGTTTAACATGTCTTTTGGCTCTCGCATCCTTCATCTGCCTCGCAGAAAACCTTAAACTCGAACTCGACAAATAGAAATAGTACTAACGCTATAATTACTACTGCAATTGCCTCGCGCTCGGGTGACGGGCAGCTTCTAAACTGTGATAACTTGGTGAGTGGTAAACGCTTTTATTCTCATACTTTGTCCCCCATTGCCCGCACTTCGCTCTCTCTTACTCTCTGCATAAGTTACTGCTATTCATCCGTGTAATTGCGTCTTTACTTAAAACTAAACTGCAAACGATTCAAATTGCTGCTTCAGCGCAATGGAATGCGTGCCATTTGCCCGGCCACAGTCTCCATCATCATGCGCATCCTTAAGCAGTGGGAGAGCGCGAGCAGCCTGCGGCATGTGGCTCTCAATTGCTACGCACTCATGGTTATCGTGCTGCAGAAATCTAGTCCAGAAGAAGTAAGTGCCAGTTGATATGTGTAATAAGTATTGTTTTTTGATTAATAATCTCTTCCTTCTGCAGCGCCAAATAGATCTAGTTACGTTAATACAACTCTATTGTGATGCACTGCAGCAGCTGCTGGCAACGACGCTCTTCGACAGCGACGCCGCCAGCTTCGACATAACCAGCGACAGTGACAGCGATGCTACCATCGATGTCAACGCACTCGCCTCGAGCGTGGCAGCCGTGCAGCTTTTTCTGTCGCCTAACAAAGGACAGAGGACAACGGCGGCTGTTAGCGAGGCCATTGCCGAGACACAGCTTTTGGAGCTGCTCATTGGGCTGCCGCAGTCCATTAAGCATTGGCATGTGTTGTCACATTGTGTGCTAAATATGCTGAGCAGCACCATAGATTCGCTGGCTGCCTTGACGCACAGCTCGCCCAGCAATGCGGAGCAGCTGCGTCAAGGCGAACGCATCGAGCGACTGTTTGTGAACATGCATGACTTCAAGGAGGCGCCGTCGGTGTCGCTGCTGGAGGCGTGCTTCAGTCTGGGCTACAATGCCGATCAGCGATTGCTTGTGCTGCCCGAGGTGATGTTGCAGCTGCTGCAATGGCTGCCGCAGTTGCAAGAGCCGCAACAACTGCATGTGAGCACGCTGCTGCTCAAAGGTTGCACCGACAACTACGGCACGTAAGCGAGAACTTATAGAACATTGCTAATGATTAAGCATTAATATTGAATTTGTATTTATTTCTAGCAAAACTGTGGCCTGTGGCAGTCGAGTTGTCAAGGCTGTATGCGCTTGTTTATCGCGTGCTGCCACGTTGAGCGAGATTTGCGCCCAGAATCTGATCAAGTTGATTGAGGAGCTCAGCAAGCTGAGCATTGTACCCGTCGAGCTCAAGTGCATCTTTGCGCTGTTGCGTCAGGGCGCAGAGTTTCCGCAGCACAAGCAGCTGCAGCAGGTGAGAACGTTGAACCCACAAATCCAGTGCAAAATTCTTATCGTTAATCTTTGCAGACACTTGTGGTGATTGCTTTGCAAAGTTTGCGCGGCAGCAACTGTTGCTCCGAGTACTTTGCCATCGAGCAGCCAACGGATGGCATTTCGGTACCCGACATACGCAACTGGGTGTCCGGCTCCTATGGCTTCATATTCCACATTCTCGTGCGCTTCAATCAACCGTCTGCTGAGGCTGCCACGCAGAGCAACACGCGTCGCATGCTGCTTACACTTCAAACAGCCAGCGGCGGCGGCTTCGAGGTCTTTGTGCAGGCCAATGGCAATGTTGTGGTCGCGGCATTGACACGTCGCGAATACCTCACATCGGCCACGGCCACCAAGACACTACTCGATGGACAATGGCATTATCTGACGGTGGCCATAACGCCGCCAAAGCGTCCGTTCTCCTACAGCCAGATCAACATCTTTGTGGACTTTGTGCAGAAACTCAGCGCTACCCTCAAAGTGCAGGCGGTGAACGAACCCTTCACGGTGTGCTCCATTGGCGCTGTGGTCGCGCCGCCGCCCAAGTCGAGCGGCAATTTGCCACGCTCCTCGTCGCAGGAGAGCGCGCCAGCATTCAAAGGCATGCTGCCCAGTCTGCTAGAACGCACACTATCAGCAAATGTAAGCATTGTAATGATTAATCTTTTTATACCCGTTACCTATATGCCTCCGACAATTGTATGTATGTAATAGACAGAAGAAGACATCTCCGACCCTATAAAGTACTAGCCATGTCCCTTTGTCCGTCTTTCTGTCTGTCCGTCCGTATGAACACCTAGATCTCAGAGACTATAAGAGATAGAGGTATAATTTTTTCTCGACTACACTTTTAATGTTTGCACGCAGATCAAGTTTATTCCAAAGTTTTGCCACGCCTACGTCAGCCTCCGCTAATCGATTAAAATCGAATAACAATCGTAGAGTCGTGATTTTTGGTACATAAAATAATAATTTTAGTCTTTATGATTCCTGAAAAGTTGGTTGCGATCAGATAACAATTTTAAAAGATATTCGACTTTGGCTGACAATCGTGTATATTTGGTATGTCACTGCATGTCAATCTATGGTATATTTTATATCCAGCAGTAAATCAATATACCAACTATTTGGCGGGTAGGTAGCGGGTATCTCATAGTCGAGCACAATCGATTGCAGCTTTCTTAGTTGTTTTATATTACATAAGAAATTGTGGCACACTTAATAAGTCATTTACTGAGGCTTTAAAGTCGAATCCAATCGATAGCAACTTTGTATTTCTATTAGGAACTTTTGCTAATCTCCTTTCAACCTTCGCCAGGTATCCAACTACTTCACGCTGCCGCTGCGCACGCAAGCCGCCTTCGATCCGAATGTGAAGAACTTTCCCATTGGCATGCAGGACACGGTGTTTGGCGAGCAGGCGTGCCTGCAAGGACATCTCGGTGGCGTGTTGCTCGCTGAGCCAACGACCAGCCTGAAGACCATCTTCGATGCGGGCATGAACTTTAGCTCCATTTTCTCGCAGGACAACGATCTGCTTGAGCTGAACTCCCGCTTCGTGTTCTGCTACGCACCAGGAGCCGTTTGGCATGGCGGTTGCCAAGACTTGATACCAGGTGGCAGGTATCCGGGACGCATTAGCGCCGAGCATCGCAAGACGGTCAAGATGCAGGACACCATCAACAGCATTGGTGGCATCAATGCCATACTCCCAATGCTTCATCGGTTGGTCAAAGAGCAAGGCGAAGCGGACGTGTCAATTGGCAGCGTAAGCGAAGAGTCGGCAACAACACCAACGGCAACATCGTTGAAAACGCCCACGGCGGAGGAGTTCAACGACTGGGAAATGCTCTCGTCGAACTCGTACACCGAATGGAAGATGATCCAGCATCCGTTGGCCAGTCTGTTGTGTCTGCTGCGCTATTTGACCCACGAGAATGACAACAATCAACAGCAGTTGCTGAGCAGCGAATGCTTGGCCATCATTGGCACCATGCTGCAGCGTTGTCCGTCGCCGCTATTCGATGTGAATGCGCTGATGGCGACGCATCTCCTGATGGAGTCGCTGCAGGCACAAAAATCCACAGCTGCCGCCGACAATCAGCAGCAACAACTGTTGCTGGAGGCGCTCTATGCACACATTGTCTTTGACTTTGCCATCTGGTCACGTCTTCAATTCCAGATCACACTCGGTCATGCGCAATATCTGAGTGCAATGATTAAGAATGATCGCAAATACTTTCGGCGCCGCTATGGCATTCAGTTTGTGTTAGATGTGGTGCGACAATACTACAGCACACCGGATAACATTTGCAGCGATGATGCAAAAACTATACGCAGCACATTGTTTGGCATCGTACGTTTCTATCTACAGAAGGATGTCAACATCAAGGAGGTGAATGCAATGGTCGCGTTTCTGGCTTCGGTGCGTCAGGAGCTGGTGCTGATCGAGTTCCTCGAGATGATGACGTTGTATGTGCGCGGCAAGAACTGCAAGGATCAGATGGTGTTGCTGCTGCACGAACCGCAGACTGCGAATCTCGTCTACAACTTTTTCGTGGACAAAAGCTACAGCAGTGAGGTGCAAGAGGCGGCTATCAGAGTGAGTAGCAACTACATTTTAAACTCTGAAAAGAGTCGTATTTCCACTTCATCCTCCACAGTTCCTCAGCGGCTTGCTGGCTACTTCGCGTGTCCATCAAAAGTACAAGCAAGTACTTCGTCTCTACGATCAGAGCAGCGAGCAGAGCATGTTTCCCGGTTTCTTCTCCTTCATCACGCCCATGTCACTCAGCTCGACGATACTCTTTCATCTGGTTGACGAAATGCTTGGCGCACAGCCCGATTATGGCGGCCTCATGTTTCTCGTTTATCACGTGAGCAGCTGTGATCTGCAAGTCAAGCTGGAGATTGCGAAGCGTCTGCTGCAAACGACATTCGTCAAGCAGCAATCGACGCTGTACATTGCTCGCCAGACGGGTTGGCAGGAGTCGATTGCCCGACTCCTTATACGCAAACATATCACAAGCGTGCCACCGGATGAGGAACGACGTCGCAGCTTTGGCATCAATATGGATGTGCTGCTCGAGGATAACTCGAGTTTCTTGGCCCAGGCTGACTTGATTACTTTCTCGGATCAGGAGATTGGACTTGCGCAACTGCAGCAGCAACAGGCGCAATCCCAGGAAGAGCACAGCGACAGTGGACTCATACTCAATGAGATTCAAGCGAGCGTCTCGGAAGCTGCCACCGTCATTGAAAGCGAGATTAAGGGTGAGTTTAAATTGCAAATGGTTTGGCCATTTAATTACTTTACTCTTGCAGAATTGGCCGAGTCTGTGTCTGGTGCCGTTGTGGAGAATGTGAGCAGCGTATTTTCGGTGTTGCGTCAGACAACGCACGACATTCAGGACACCTTTGAGTCCCTCACGCTGGGCAGCTCCACGGACACCACGGATAGCGTGCCATCGGCGGCGTCGCTGCAGCGTGATGAGTCCCTGAGCTCTGACAGCTCCACGCAATCGCCACATGGACCAACCAAGAAGAGCGATTCCCTCGAGGTGGGTTTTTCTATATTTGAATGTCCAAAAGAAGAATTGTCATAATAATTTAGAGACAACTGATATTGAGTAGATAAAGAAATATTTCATAGAATGATAATCCATTTTCTCTTCTTATTACAGAGCACCACGGCCTTTGATTTTGTAGCCGATGGCGATGTGGACACCGAGGAGCAACTGGTTTATCTCGTCTCAAATACGTTGTTCAATATTTTCTGGCGCGGCATTGGCAACGATCATCCGCAATGCTGGCAGGAGCGTGGCCAGGTTCTGGGCTGCATTAATCTGCTGGCGTTGAACAATGAGCTGATTACATCGCATCTTTCGTTACGTCTGCGCATCCTCGAAATGGCTGTGCAGGCATCGCTCTTTGACCTCTCCGAGCATGGCAGTCAAACGCTCATCAATCAAGAGGTAAATTAACATAGTGTTACTTTAAAACTTTATTTATTACTACATATATTTTCTCTTCAACTTACTAGAACGCTTCTCACATTCTGCGCATGGTTTACGAGCTGGTTGTATTGGGCTCCAACGAGGATGAGTCCAAGAAGTGTTCCACCAAGCTGTTGGATGGTGTGCTCGCGCTGCTCGATGCACTCATGATATTCCAGCAGGGCTCATCGGACGATTGGTCCGATATGATACGGTTGTGTCTTGGTCTCTTACTCAAGTGCTCGCATCATCCCAATCCGGGTATTGTGGCCATGGCCACCGCTAAATTGCATGCCATACTCCAAAGTCGATCCACTGAGGATCCAGCCGAGCTCTCCTATCTGCTCTACAGCATCAATCGTGCTCTGGACAATGCTATCGAGGGTGAGCAAAAAACTCTTTCATTTGTTGATAGATTAATTTGATTTTAAAATACTCTCTGTTCACTTGCAGTTGGCAATCCAGAGGAGTATTCGTTCCTTATGCCTGTGATGAAGGCATTGTTGGAGAAATGCAGATCAGCATTTAATTTGGATACTACTTTGCCCGATCTACCATCCACTTCGAGTGGACCAGTTTTCTTCAATGATTTTCAAATGTACAGCACAAGCAAAAAGTGGCGCAACTTTATGGAACGCATGGTGAGTGTGAAGTTATTTTAATAGCTGTAAGCTTGAACTATTCTACTGCCCTTTGCTACTTGTATAACAGAAATATTAGATTTCGACAGTCTTAAAAAAAAGAACTCTAATAGACTTGATAATTGACAAGCAGAGATTTGTGGGGGCAGCAGTTGAAAAAATTTTAAACACATGAAAAGTCCAAATTACTTAAGTATACGATACTGTTATATTAGAATATAAAAAAGTATAATTTAGCAGCAAAGCATAGTAAGAGCTACAAACAAATATTATTTTAAACTTGAAGAGTTGTTTAACAACTTTTTTTTCACCAAATGAATAGCTTGCCTAGCAGCCGTATAACAAAAATGTTATAACAAAGAAAGAATACAAGTATATAATTCTTTTATAGGACAGCTTTCATGGGGATTACGGACAAAAGCTGACTGCCACAAAACTTTCTTGTTTCTTCTTTGAGAGTCGCGCAACAAATTGTAATTAGCGATCAGTCAAGGAATAAATTTGTTAGGCAAGAGTTCATATAAATAGCTTAATAATTGTGTTGCCGTTTATGTATAGTCCAATTTATTTAGGAGATTACGCACAAAAGCTGAGTTCCACAAAACTTGCTTGTAGCTTCTCATAAACTTCTCCAACAAATTGTTATTAGCGATAGTTTGGTCAAGAAATGATTTAGTTGGGCAGGAATTCATATAAATAGATAAATAATTAAGACTCTGTTGCATGTTATGGATAGTCCAATTTATTTTCTTAGTCTTACAATCTAAGCTCAGTTAACAAAGTCTTTCGGAGTCGTTTATTCCTCTGCATCGCATCCTTGACGTTTTCCTCTCTGCTGATCATGATATTGATGTTATTCTATATATACTATATGTGATGTAGATTCTAATCTAATATAGTTTGTGATTTTTTGGCAAGTTCTGACGCAAAGCACTGAGCTTGCGTTCCATTTCGCGATCGGTTTGCGGACTCTTGAAGAGCGTCGTATCGAAGACGCCTTTGGTGGTTCGTTTCAGCGTCGGATTCCGCTCCGTACCCGGCTGCAAGGCCAAAGTGGCGCCCACCCCACGACTCTGAACGGGTCGTGTGGGTCGCGTGCCACGCCCAAATTGGCGATAGGTGGGCGGTGCAATTGTGCCATCGTAGTAGCTCTTTGAGCGGGACTTTTGTATGGTCACCGCCGTTGAGGGTGTCTCCGAATTGCCTTCGACGGTGCTCGCAGTCCGTTGATGATAGCGCGAGGTGCCTCGACTTCTACTCCGACTGCTGCTGCTGCTCGACTGAGTGGGAGTCGGTGGTGTGCTGGTGATGATGGTGGGTATGAAGGAGCCACTCGATGTGCTGCGCATGCGCATTGGACTCCAAGGCGCTGGTGTTGTTGTTGTGCTGGTGGCCGCCGCATAGTGACGCTGCTTTTGCTCCACGTAGCGTGAACCGTAGGCAGCTGTGTCCAAGTCGGTGCCTCGCACCTGCACATGACTGTCGGCATCGTATGCTTCCTGCAGTTCAGGCACATCCAGCGTGTGTTTCTTAGAGATCACTGCGGATGAGGGACGTCGCTTGCGTTTCCGACTCTTCTGAGTAGTGCCTGAAGCATGTGCATCCGAGGGAGGCAAAGCATTCGATCCGGGGTCTTGTAGTATCGGCGGATAGGATTCTTGCTCCTCTTTGTTCGATGCCTCGAAGGGTATCGGATCGTAGATGGGCACCTCGTAGCTGGACTTGGGAAAATCAAAGCTAGGGAATTTGTGATGCGGATTCAAGGGTAACTCCTCGGAGGGCAATGCATAGTTCTCGCTGGGATACTGCTGTGCCGTGGGATGCAGCTCCACATTGGTGTAGCTGGTGGGAACTTGTGCATCCGGCGGTCCATAGCTGCTGGGCGGCTCAGCCGGCTGCTGTTGTTGATGATGATGTTGCTGTGGTGGTGTGTACGGCGATGGGGCAGCTGGCGGCGGTTCTGCAAAGTGACCATCGTGGGCCGACGACGCTGGTGGTGGTTGATACGACGGCTGCTTGGGTTGATACGAAGTGCTGATCTCATAGGCAGGCGGCGAGTAGGCAATCTCATAGTTGGGCGAGGGGCGTGGCGGCTCTGCAAAGTTCTGATGGTATCCAGTGTTCGGAATCTTTTGCTCGTAGATGGAGTAGGAGTCTGGCGGAGGTGGTGGACCTGGCTGTGAGTAGCTGGGCACATGAGCGGGCGCTGAGGGCACACCATAGCGTGTGGAGGGCGGCGCAGGAGGAGCTGCAGCTGCCGGTGGTCCGTATTGTTGTGGGATATAAGTGTCCGGTGTCTCGTAGCTGTTGGTCTCATAGCTGAGACTGGGAATTGGATCGGAATTGTGACTGGGGCTGTAGCTGGAGCTGGAACTATGACCGGAACTGTAACTGGAACCAGAACTATGACTGGGTCCTGAACTGTAACCGGAACTGGAGCTGGAGCTGTGTCCTGAACTGTAGCTGGAACTGGGACTATGACTGGAACCTGAACTGTAGCTGGAACTGGGACTATGTCCTGAACTATAGCCGGAATTGGAGCTGTGACTGGATCCTGAACTGTACCCGGAACTATGGCTAGGTCCTGAACTGTAACCAGAACTGGAGCTGTGACTGTGACTCGGACCTGAACTGTAGCTAGGTCCTGATCCACCGCTATAGCTAGGAATCGAGCTGTAGTGACTGTGACTCTGTTGCGGTGGCACGCCATATTTCTGATGCGGCGTGTGCTCGTCCGATCCCAGCGCAGGAGACTCGTCGCCAGGAAAACTGTACTCCAGACTGGGGAATTTGTGTGCGCCATAGAGATCGTTGTCCTCCTGCTCGTGACTGTAGAGATTCAGATCCATGGACTGTGCCTCGTAGCTGGAGGCAGGTATGTGAAAATCTGCGCCATCGAATTTCAAATGCTGAAAGTCCTCAATGGAAAAGCTCGGCTCTTCGAGATGCGATGGATACGAGGATGACGCGGGCTTGTAGTAACTCACAGGCGGATGGCCAGGTGGTCCATGCGAATGCGATGGTCCACGCGGATAGCTGGGTGGTCCATACTTGCCCTTCACACGACGTCGCTGCTTGTTGCGCTTGGGCGGCTGACGACGATAGCGTATCAGTTGCTCTGCTTTCGGCAGTAATGAACTGCTGGAGTTGTGGTTAGCAATCAGAGGTGTCTGGAGCGTCTGCTGAGCGTCTGTGACATTGACCTTTGATCCGACGGCAGTCAGCGCCAGGGGCAAGAGTGTTAGCTAAAAGAAAGGTCAGACACAATCAGTTAATGGTTTCAAAAAGACAGTTTCAAACTTTCTCCGCAAAAAACAGTTTGGTAACATTATTTGGTTTGTCTTTTTGGTAGTTGGCAACCTTTGACTTTCGGCAGCCTCAACTATTGCTCATGTTGTTGCTGGGATTGTGGATTGTGGTTACTAAAGTGATTGCACAGTCTTCCGCGAACACGTAACTAGCCTGCCTGCCTCTCCAGCTCGCCCCTTAATTGCCAGGCATGCAACAACGCTCGCCACGCTGCTGCCACACGCAACTCCAACAACAGCAGCAATTGATTGGCAAATGGAATAGACAAGCGGGAAGCAGTAGGAGGGGAGCGGGGAGAAGGGAACCATGCATTGAACCTGATCGTCGTCACCAATTCAGGTTCACTGTGCATCGCAATCCGTTTTGCTGCCTACACAATGAATGGATGGATGCGATGTATGATACATTGCCTTGTTGCATTGCTTTGCAGCAACTCTCTCGCTCACACACTTCCTCACTCTTTCGTTCATTTCTTTAAAAACTTCTCTTTGTTATACCTCCCTCTGAGTTATTGTTAGACAAATTAAACTTTAAAGATGATTCATTGCTGTTCCTAAAACTCAGCTCTTTGAATGTTGATACTCATATGCTTGATCCAAAACATTGGGTGTATTATGTGGATGTATATAGCTAGGAACTATGTTTCCAAATCCTAATGAGTAAAAAATACTTCGGTACAAACTATTTCTATATTGAAATTATCAATACTCCAAGAAAGAAGTGTCTTTCGAATAATTTCTATTTGTTCTGTTAAATCATCAATTTGTTTAAGTTCGTATTTTTCGTATTTTAATTTTTTATTGTAGTTACTTTCAAATTTATGAGCTTTGGAGGTTTGTTTTAGGTTCTTCTCGAGTTTGTGAGAATCCTCTTCAAATTAATCAAAAAACAACCAACTTTTTAAAAATTTCACTTTACTTCATCTTTCCTAACTCAACATGTTGTATAGAATATTGTAGGTTGACTTTACGATTAAAAAGGCTTAACTCTCGCTAACTTTTTTATCTTTTTTAGTATAATCAAATAGTTGATATAAATAAATTTCATATTGAGAGTTCAAACTATCATAGTAGTAAAGTAGAGTAGAGTTCAAACTATAGTAGATTGTTGCCTGTGTCTCTTAGTTCGGTTTCTATCATATTTGCAATAAATATGGATAGGAATTGCCTTTGTAAATCCTTGCACTCACTATCATTTAATTAGTCACTTCTTCGTATTAAGCACACATCTTGGTAATCACACTTACAAAACAAACACTAAACCACAAAATTTTGCACATTGTGGAACGTTCAAGAAATGCGTATCGATCTCAAAGTCAAAGTCTTTCAAGGCATCCAATAATCAAAACAGCAACAACTTTCATTGGGGCTACGCCTTGCAGTAGATTCCAGAGTGTAATCTGTAGAGAGTCGACTGAAGACTAAAGACTGCAGATTGCAGATTGCTGAGTGTAAACTGTAAACTCTTTGGCGAACACTTTAAACGATATTATGGGGAGTCTCACTGAACGGTTAAGCGCGCCACCCGGTCACGTCTCGTTGGACTTTCTTTCGGCAACTGAGCGTGCTCCAAGAAAGTGGTCTGGTTTTGTTGAAGAGACGACGTTGCCAGTTGCCAGCGGCAGCAGCAGCAGCAGCAATAGAAGAAGCAGCAATAGCAGCAGCAGTAGCTGGAACCAGTCGAATGACAAAGCGTTGCCATTAAAGCACCCACCGGTCCGGTGCAGCACCACAACAGCTATCATCAGCAACACCTGGAACAATCATATGCCCTCCAGGTGTTTATGTCTATGTCTGTGTTGCCAGCAGGCAGATTATGTAAAGAATGCCCAAATGCGGATGTCTCTCTCTGTCTTTGGGTTTTTGGCCTAAGACAACAGCAACAATAGCAACTACAACTATAAATAACCACAAGCAAAACAATACGAATTAAAACAATAACAAAATGTTAGATTCGTAAATCGCACAAGATCAAGTTAAACTTGTTTCGCTTCCAAAATGCATTCGAGGTGCATTCGCACGACTGAGCAACGCTTCCTCAGCTCCACTTCAAGCTGAAGCTGAAGATCAAGACTCGCATCCAGCTCGCATTTCGATCTTGAGTTCGCATCTCGATCTGCATCTGTGCATCCACATTGAACTTGAACCTGAGCGGACGTGACGTTTCCAACTTCGTCTCACAGTTCAAATATTGCATTCGATTTGTAAAGCGAGCAATCGAAAGTGAAAACAAATCGAAACTAAAGCTTAGTAGTGGCTAGAAGCACAAATACCCTGGACTTCAGATAACTTGCTTGAATTTCTAGATCTTTACTTTAAACTAAATATTCACAAAGCTAAAAATGCTTTCGATGGAAAATGAATAGTCAAAGCTTAAAATCTTAATTTCATTAAGAAACCCTACTGCTTTATATACATACATTTTTATAAGATATTTTCTTAACTTATTCATTCCCTGTTACTCTTAAGTATAATTAAGATATCCCCACAATAATCAAATAGAAGTACGCAATATTTGTCGTTCCACTGGATTTTTCAGATCTGTGCAGAAAATTTCGACGACTCGCATTTCTGCCTAAGTGGAAAGCAGCTCGCAATTTATTTTATGGGCGAAAGTTGCATACATAACTCTTGTTTGTTTTTTAATGAATAAACTCATGTTTTATTTTATGCACCCCCAAGGGCGTTGGGAAACTGCAGCTGTTCTGATTATTTCTGCACTAATTAGCATAGAGATGAGCTTTCTAATGTGAAGTGAAAAATATGTACTTGAAGCATATGTAATCTCTACGATGTTATTAAAATTTAAGATAGCAAAAAAGAGTTGTACATAACAAATTGGATATAGGAAAAGTATAAACAATGGAATATTGTATGGAGTTGACTGAAAAAGCATAAATGATAATCTTCAATTGAAATTCAAGCTATTCGGAGTTTATAAAATAAAAAACAAATCCAAAAGGAACGCCTTTTTCCATAAAAATTTATTTTAAAAATATACCAAAAATACTAAGGTTTACTAAATAATATATTTGGTACATTGATAGAGTACTACATTCAAAATATATCATAAAGTACAAAATATACCAGATTATCAACCAAAGCAACTGAGACACCACAACAGCAGCCTTTTTTGACATACGAAATTGTGTCTTAAACAAATTCTTCCATTTTTATCTGATTGCAATCATATTACAAATACTTTAGTTATTATTATATGTACAAACCATCGCAATTCTTGCTTCCAAATTCTAATATAAAAATAAGAAGAACCCTCCACCTAAAAATCAGTACACAACTTAAAATTATAATTGTTAGCGTATCCCTCTTCTAGGAAATTATAATTGCAATCGTTAGCCTATCCTCCCTCATAGTAAAGTAGCAACTACAGGGTATATTAGGCTGGCAATAAGTGCGTGCTTAGCTGTCATATTAAACAAACTTATGATGTGCGATTTGGCGTGCTCTTACTATATATCTAATAATTATAGCAATATAGTAATGTACAAAAATAATGTGTGTGTTTTTGTTCAGGTGAAGCCGCTTTACGATCGTTACCAGCGCGACATTGAGCTGCATCTGTGGGAGCCCATCAATCGCTTTTGGGCTGAATGCTATGAGGCATGCAAGGCGGCATCAAAGCAACGCGCCAGCTTTCAGGCCACAAATCGTCGGGTGTTCCAGCAGAAGATCTATATGCCCTGGAAGGTGCGACAGGTGGAGGAGATGCAACGACTGCAGACGGCGGCAATGCAGCACAAGACTAGCGATAATCATATACGGAAGAAATGGAAGACCGCCAAGCGTTTCTTATACGGCCCTAGGGGTCCCTGGTATACTGGGTAAGTGAATCGAATCCACAACTATATTCCCCCCTACCCCCCACTTTTGAGTGAGCATTATTATGAAACCACACAAAATTCAGCATTTTAATTAAGGCGACAATTGCAATCGGGCGTGCGGCCAACGTAAATGATTACATATGACGCGACACTCGAGTCGAGTCGCTGTTTGCTTCGTAGACAGTTAATCACCTTCAAACGCAGTCACATATCTGCCTCAAAGATATATATATTAAAAGATATATTATATGTTGTGCTGTGCTATGAAGTGATGTGATGTGATGTTTCTTGTGAGTGTGTGGGGACAGGTAACAAAGCTCTGCTGCCACGCTGTTTTGTGTTCATTTCACTGTAAAATGCTAACAAATGCACTCATTAATGTCTCCCTCTCGCTCGATCTCTCTCACTCACTCTCTCTCTCCCTCTCTTTCTGTTCGTTGCGTGTGTGGCTGCCACAGCGAGACATCTCTCAGTTGGCGGCAACAATGGGCTCAAATTGAATTTAATATACTGATAACTATAAACGGCTTCTGCCAAAAATATCAACTTCATCAAATGCCAATTTCACTTTTCATCATTTTTTGACACAGACTGAATGATAGATAAAGACTGAGAAAAATAAGCCGCCTAGTTGGTAATGCCTTTAGGGTTTTGAGGACCCCCCACTAGTTCTTTATTAGAATCTATTGTGTGTTGTTAATTTAGCTATTAATATTTTCTCAGCATACTTTCTTTGCTGTTTATATGCAGCGGAAAGTTTTTGCATGAAATTATTAGCTGATTCGGAAATAATTTTAGTTGGATATCTCAATTATATAATTATTTAATCGGATCAATATTTTTTGCTAAAGCGACCACATAAGAGATTATTATTAACACTCTTCATTTGAGATTTCGTTAATACACAGTTATAAAATATATGGTATATATATTGCAATCTTAAGATGATATCGAAACCATCTATGCAGTTATAAAATATACATACATATGTATATAGTGAAATCTTAAGATGATATCGAAACCATCTTAATTTTATAGTGCAAAAAGGGTCCTTTAAAGTATGACTGAAAACATAAGTTTTCCAAACTTTTGAAATATTTAAAGTAGTAATGAGATCTTAGCCTTTTAAAATCTTGATAATCTTAGTAAATGCTAATACTAAATATAGTTTATATGAATACTGAATTTAGGAAAAGTTTAGAATTGTATATGGAATACAAAAAAGTCTATAATTCCTGAAAACTTTGAAATTACCTTCTTTGAAGCTTTTCAAAACTTATCATACCTCATTTTGTAAGCTTTACAGGGCACTACAACTTTGTCAAATCGAAATTAGTTTTGCTTTCATTGTTGTTTTGTATTTCTGTATGTTTTTTTCACCATTTTGTTTGTTTTTTTATTGGATCTTTAATGGGTTTCGGCCCATTGTAAATGCTGTGAATTGTTTAAAGCTTTCGCTTGGCGTTGGGGCGCCTCATCAGTTGGCGGTGCGATTAAAATTACGATTTAATTTTATTAAATCATCAAAATGAATTTGTATTTATGCAACCAACAACCAACAGCCGACAAATGTAACAAACAAACAAATGTGCCTAACAGCATATTAGATGAGCTGCAGTCGAGTCGAGTCAATTATTCAGTGCAATAAGTGAATGCATAACCTGATTCACACCAAAAAAAAAAAAAAACACCCTGCAAGATATCTTTCTCAATTCAACGCCGCATAACTTTGGCCAATAGCCAATTACTAAGTGGCAATCACTTGGCCAAAAGTCTACGCATATTACGCATACATGTATGTATAAATACTGGGCGTGGGACCTTGTTCAACTGCATTAACATATTGCATTTGCATTGGCGGTCAAAGCTATCGATCGTGCTTTAGAGATAGTGCGTGGTCTCTGCTAATGTTCTAAGGTCGAACCATTCACGAGCCAAAAAAAAAACTAGTTCGAATCTAGTTCTAGTTTGCATTGACAATGAAACGAGTTAATGAACTTTCTACTTGAAATCGAACTTGTTGCTAAGTATCGATAAATTTAGAATATCAAGTTAATGGAACTTGCTGCCAATTATCGATTATAGATATTTTGAATGTTAAACTACATAACTTGTATTCTTTATAGAGATTATAGTTTATTTTCTTTATCGCGGTCGAAACAGCCTTAAGATTAAAAAGACAAGAAATATAAATGAAAGGCGTCGAATATGAGTGTAGATGGATTCGTCGAATGTGGTACAGGGAACGCGATGGGAAGGGGAAGGAACTTCCCCTTGCTCCTCACAACGTTCCTAGCGCACACGACGGTTAAATTCATATGTACATGTAGAGTTATCGATAAATCGCTTTCATTTCAACTAATACTACAACTATCGACTATCGATAGGCCAAGCTTCGCCTGACCAATTGGAGGAGAAGTTTCTGCGATGTGTCCGTTATGGGGCAAGAGGTCGGCAACGTTATTGTTGTTGGTTGTTCTTCAGTAATTCAGCGGATGATGACTTAGTGGTAGGCCAGTGGTGAGTAAGCGGGCGCCAGTGGAGAATAGGCGGGTGCCAAAGCCGGAGCGTGGTAGGCGGGAGCCAGAGCGGGGGCGTGGTAGGCGGACAGAGCTGGCAGAGCGGGCAGCTTGGCCACAACCGGAGCGTGCAACAGTGGAGCCGGAGCCAGCACCTTGGCAACGGGGGCAACAGCCTTAACCACAGCACCCTCGCGACGGACCACAGCGTTGAAGCCATGGACAGGATCGGCGGTGTACTCCACAATGCGACGAGTGCCGTCGGCCTCGATGAGCGAGTAGGCGCCCTGGACAACATCGCCGCTGCGTGTCTCCTGCTGGCTCTTCACATCACCAGTGGAACCATCCTGCAACAAAGAGAGTGAGGAGATCGATTAATGATCAATAATTGATGCCGCTTCGTTGAGGTTACTTACATGCACATCGTAGCTGTAGCTGTACTGAGGATTGGGATCGTATGGCTCGGGAGCAGCCACCTTGGCAACAGCCACCTTGGCCAATGCGGGATAAACGGGCGCCGCCAGTTTAGGGTAGACGGGTGCGGCGAGCGAAGGATATGCCGGCAGAGCGGGCAAGGCGACACCAGGTCCTGGCACAACGACAGCGCTGCTCAGAGCCAGCAAAGCGCTCAAGACGATTAACAACTGTTGGGCCATTGTTGCGGAGATTTTGTTTTTTTGGAGATTTTGTGCTGCTGCTTGGCTGACAAATGAACTCAGTCTGTGGTTCTGAAGCTCAGCGACAATTGCTTTTTATAGGCAAACCCAAAAGCCAAACTCAAAGCTAACTCTCGAGCCCAAGCCCCCGAAAAATTCGTCTAACCAAAATCAGCCTGTAAAAATATTTATGCAAAAAAATAGAAAAACAAAACAACAGCAGCAGCAGCCGACAACAATAACAACAACAACAACAGCAACTAAAAAGTGCGCATGCGTGTGGAGTGCAAAGATTGCAACTGCAACTGCAGCAGCAGCACCAACAAATGAAAATAATTCATTTTTATACCCGGCAGACATAAGGGAGGCATGGGGTTATAACTTAATGGCTAGCGAGAATGTACTTGGAAGTCAAAAAAAAGTCTCCAACCTATAGAAGTATTTTAAATTAACCCCAAAAAAAGAGCGTACACAAGAAGCGGAAACTAAGAGGATATTTCACGACATTTAACCCTAACAATGTTTCCAAAACCAATCGGAAAGTTTTGGGAAATACTACTTAAAATGTTAGGGGCATATTCTTAAAAACTTAAAGAATCGGATAGAGTAAAAATAAAATGGTATAAAGCTAAAAATGTTGGGGAGTATCCTCGTATAGTTAAAGATTCGGATAGGGTGAACAATTAAAGGTATGAAGCTAGTTCTGAACATATCCCAATCACAGTCAGTTAATCTCACTTGCTTGTATGCACTTAACATGAGTAACGGGTATCTCACAGTCGGGTCCACTAGACCCTGTAACTATCTTAGTTGCACGTTGCGTTGCATTGCCCCTGGCAATAGCTGTGGGAGGAGAGGAAGTGCGGTGATACGGGGGGCGACACTTGTCTGGGGCGAGACATAAAAGCAGCTTATAGGCCTACGAGAATGGCACGCATGTTGCTCTGGCGGCCTCCCAGGCGAGTGGACGACGACGTCGACATCGAAGTGGACGTCGACTGGCAACATATGGAGCATTGAGCATGGAGCTTGGACATGTTGCAAGGCAGGCGGTCGGGCGGATCACATTCGATCGTGACAAAAAAGTTCAATTCGAAAGCGATTTTTGGGGCCGGCATCAGCAGTGCGAGCGAGAGAGCACCACAATCTGTGCGTAGACGAGCGGGCGAGACAGAGAGCGATATATGCTGGGGCACGCACCCAAGTTGCCCCAGCATCAGTTTTGTTGAAAGGTGTGTGCGTTTTGCAGCCTTCGAAACTGGCACAAAGCAGCGGCGCGCCCAAAGCAAACACCAGCTCTCCATCTCTCTCTTCCCTCCACTTCCATCTCTCTCTCGATGGCTTGCACTATGTCGGTGTTCTCAGTCCCCTCCCCAGACTGGCCGACTCCTCGGTGGCTGTAACTGCCACTGCAACATTGTTTTCTTGTTACCCTTGTCGAATTTGGGGATTTCAAACATTTTATGTCGCTTGATATACCTCAACTCATGTCCTGACGTCCATTCTGACTGGTTTTTGTTCTAAGAATTCTCGAAAGGTCACAGCTTTCCTTATGAAATTTAGTATCGGTTATAAGAGTTATTATTTTAGAATAAATATATTAACTAGTAACGAAATCATAATTCAACGCTTTTTAGTTTTAAAAACTTCTATCTCAATGCTTAGTATCTAAAGATACTGTTATTACTTGTATAATAACAGATCTCTCAGATGTTCAGATGTTCTTTTATAAGGGCTTCGCTGACTAGTTTTTGTTCTAAGAATTCTTGAAGGGTTATAGCTTTCCTTATGAAATTTAGCATAGATCTATCGGTTGTATGAGTTATTATTTTAGAATAAATATATTAACCAGTAACGAAACAATAATTTAACGTTTTTTAGTTTTAAAAACTTCTATCTTACTATCTAAAGATACTGTTATTATAATAACAGATCACTCAGATGTTCTTTTATAAGGGTATTTAGTCTTCGCATTGCTGTTGCCCTTTCTTTGTTTGGGTTTTCATATTTTGTATTGGGTCTTTTATTTTTATTGCCATTGGGACAATTTTGCCCATTATCACTAATTTTGAACGCCTTGTACGCCTTGTTAGGCGTCGCTGCCGGCGTCTACGTCGACGTCAGCGTCAACGAAGACAGCGTCGCTGCCGACGCTAACGGTAACGGTAACGCCAACGCAGCTACAAACGCTGACGTAGAGACATGCGCCGTTTGCGTAATCAAAAATTGTATCGCGTGGAGTACTTTCAATTAAGCTATTGAATAATTCGAGTGCGTGCCGCGAGTGGCGAGTGAATGTTGCAGCCTATTTCAGTCACTTGAGATGGGGGAGAGTGTTCTTTGATATGGGAACAGGGAATTTACTAAGGAAAAGTGGGAGAGGGTAAATGATATTGGGACATATTAGGGGGAGAGACCTAGGGATAAGAGTTAGATCTTCTACTCGTATTAGGAGTTCAACATAAGAAGCTTGTCGTTCAACTTATTCTGTTAAGTAGATCCTTAACTCCGTAGGTTTACGTTTCATCCTTAAACCTTGGGATACAAGTTATTCTGCAGTTTTACAGTTCTTTAGCAATAGTGTACGACCGCCCCTTTTATGAATTGAAATAAAGTAATAACCAATAATTCAGAATCTACAATCCTAGATCCTAGTCCTAGTCGTCCTGCTCCCTCACAATTAAAAACTTAGTGATGGTTAAGCACCTAGTTAATTTTTGAAGCTTCATCATAAAACTATCAATTGTAGACCGGGATTATCCCTGACATTAAATCGGACTACATCGAATTAGTGAGTTTCAGGAAATATGGGAAAACTTAAGAAATACTTTCAATACTATAACCTAATCAGTGAAATTAAAGTGTTGCCCAAATAAATGTGAAAATCATCACAATCTATTTGAGACTGTTAATAACCCAGCAAAGGAACGGACCAGCTCCTCAGTTAGATCCGCAAAGCGATACAGATCTCCCGTCGATTGCCAAGTCAGAGCTAAGACCCAAGACCATTTGTCAGCGCAATATAATTCGCAAGTTGCTCGATTCACAATCCATAATCCATAACCAGGTGTCCGGCAATTAGGTGTGCGTCGTGCTTGTTCTCTTTGGCTAACTGGATTTATTAACTGATTTATGAGTGTGGTTAGATCTACAGAACAGACAATAACTTATCTACAGGCTAAGATCAACTCTGGGTGTGTTGAGTGTACTTTACATGGCAGCTGTGTGCTGCTCTAGCCCAGGAATGGACGGGCAGCCACTACTGGAGCAGCAACTGGAGCTGCAACTGGGACTGGAACTGGGCCACGTTGCACCACAGCATTGAAGCCATTGATAGGATCCGCAGTGTAGAAGACGGTACGCAATGATCCATCGGCATCGACCACAGAATAGGAGCCCTTGACGACATCGCCATCCCTCACCTCCTGCTGGCTCTTGCTATCGCCAGTGATTGCATCCTGCACATTATAGGCGTAGGCGTACTGAGGATGTGGATCAATCTCGGTATTGATGGGAACAGCAGGCAACAAGGCACACTCGACGATAGCGAAGAGAGCACAGCTTACGATGATGCACTGCAGTAGAGTTTGGGTTAATCCTTGTGGTTGGTTTCGATCCTTATCTTTGTTATGCTGCAACTTACCTTGAATAGGGCCATGTTTAAGCTTGGATTGGATGGATGGATACTGTTGGAACGCTGTCACTTTCTGAACTGTCTCTAGCTGCGTTGGTGACCGGGTTTTAAACGCTTTTCCCCATCGCCCAGCATTGTCGTGGTCATGTGCATTGTGGCAACTGCTGGCCAAACCTGGCCAAGTGTGAGCCAATGCCTGACGTAAGCTGCACTTCCAGTCGACACCCAAAATTTCCTCAACAAACGTGCCAACAATTCCCCTTTTACGTTTGCACAATTCTGCGCAGCCCCTTTTCCCTTCCCAATGTTATGACAATCATAACTTGAAATGTGGCACGTGAGGCGCATTAATTGCTTCCCATTTCGGCGCGTCTTGAGGTTGAGATTGAACCTTCCTCAACATTGTGTTGGCATTATGACTAATCGCCTAACCTTGACAGCGCAAAAGGTGTCCATTCAACTAGGGACAAGATTTGTTCAATCTGTAACTTTTGAGGGGAAGTCGGAGTTAAATAGAATCCTACTCTCTCTCAATCCTAAAAAATGTCTAATTTTGAGCTTTGATTGAGATTTGTTTTTTTTTTGTTTGCTAATTATTAATGCAGGGTATTAATCCCACCGATATTTAACGAAATTGTATAATAGATTATATAAAATTGTCAAGCAATGAAACGTCCTCTAAATAGTTCCTATTGAGGTTTTTTCCTAGGAACATTTGCTAAACATAAGGCGTTAGGAAACTCCTACACCATGTTTGTTGATTGTTTTTAGGGGTCATATGTAACAAAAATGATTATTTGTTTCACAGTATCTCTTTTACATTTTTTATTATTGTGATATCCTTTCTCATTTTACTAGACTGTTTTAATCGCAGCAGAAATGCATTACTATGATCACAAGATCCTTTCAGATCTTTCAGCACTCAATTGAAAATAAACAGGTTGTGTTTTTTTTTGTACCGAAACTTTTATTCAGTAGATGCAGATAAGTAATCACTAGATAAATGGCCGTTAGCCGTCCCCCAAAATCCCTTAGAAAACGGTAACCCTAAGAGCTAAATTCAGGTTGTCCGGGATAGAAATGATGCGGAGATACGGCAATCGATTGACAGAGCAGCACGCACGTTGTGTTTCGGGTTTTTGTTTTTGGATAGCATATTTATACTAGAACTATTCAACAATGATCCTGATCGCATTGTCCAGGATTGGTGGTTGTCGTTTGATATGGTAGAGTCCAGGGTACGCAGCCTACGTAGTCTAGTAGTGTCCACCATAGCCAGAGGCGGCGTACGCGGGTGCAGCATAAGCTGGCGCAGCGTAACCAATCTTGGTGATGGCCGGCACCGCCAGCTTGGTGATTGTGGGCACTGCAGCCACAGCCAGCGCTGGCTTAGCGATGGCGACGGCAGCGACGCCCTTCTTCTCGACAACGGCGTTGAAGCCATTGATCTTGTCGGCGGTGTAGGTCACCTTGCGAATGGTACCATCGGGTTCGGCCAGCGAGTAGCTGCCATGGACGACGCCGTTGACGAGTGTTTCCTCCTGTTGCTTGGAGTCGCCGGTGTGGTGATCGGTGACGCCATACGAGAAGCTGTACTGTGGATTGGGATCGTAGGGCTCAGCCACGGCGACCTTGGCCACAGCCAATGCGGGTGCTGCCAGGATCTTGGGTGCCGCATACGAGATGGCGGGAGCGGCCAGGATCTTGGGTGCCGCATACGAGATGGCGGGAGCGGCAATCAGCGAAGGACCATAGGGATCGATGGGCACTGCCAACGCCACGGAGAGCGTCAAACCCAATAGGCACACAGTCTACAAGTAACGATCGGTTGGTTGATCCTAGTTCGAAGTCATTTGGCGAGATAAACTTACCTGGACGAACATTGCAAAGGATGTGTGTGTTTTGGATGTGGAGACTGGAGAGATGGATGCTGTGTGTGTGTCTGCACTGCAAGAACTCAACTCGACTGTGAGATGCATTTTCCGCGAGTTCTTCAGTTTTATATTCGTGTTGCCAGCGCGCAACAGCAAAGCAAAGCGCTAACCATTTGTGGCAGAGTTCCCCCGCACTTGCCACTTGCCACTTGCTGGTTGCCAGTTGGCAGTTGCCACTCTCCCGCTTTTGGACAGGCTAATGGCAAGTGACAATTGCTCGTATCAAGTTGAGATCTTGAGATCTCCAATACGATCGAATCCGATCTTTGCTCAGCTGAGGTGGTGCGATGCACATGCTCGCATCTCGTGCGTTTCTCTGCTCTGTGCTGTGATCTGTGCTCCTAGTGCAATTTCATGTCTTGTCTCGCACATTTCGTCATTCGCATTTACTGCTCGTTTTTCAATGGAATACTCGTCGACTCGTTTTACTTCTCAAAAACACACACAAAAAGCGATTTCAATTCAAAACCAGATCTCGGCCAATTCTCAGGTTCTCCAAAACGTTAGGCAGGCAATTTTTTTTTGCGTTTGTCTTTTACTGTTTTGCCGTCTGATGTAATTTCGAGTCACTTGGCCGTTAGCCAGTTGCTGGGCAGGCTCAGCAAAATGAAAACGAGACCAAAAATTCAAAAGCACCCCGCTCCCCTTGAGAGCTAACTGACTGACTGGCAATGGCTTCGAGCGACTGCTGATCGACCATTCGACTCGTTTAATTAGAAATCGAAAATGGAAGCAATTGATCGCAAGGGGGCGGATGGACACACAACACACAGGCGGTGGCGGAAAGGGAGTGTCACAGAGACAAAGCAATTACGCACTGGCGCTACTCGCACTCGCACACTCGGATTCGTATTCGCTTCGACACGCACAGACATGTTGAGACACGCACACGCATGCATGCCACAACAAGTATCGCAGCAATGCAGTCCAAAGCGATTTGACCTTGCCACAATTGCCAACAAATGGACTTGGCCACCTCGCGTATAGTCCAAGCAATCTTTAATTACGCACCTTGTCATCGACAACGCCGTAAACACCTTTTCCCAGCATCTAAAAGTGTTTTACGTCTTTTTCGTAGAGGAAATCTGTTTTGGGAAAGGAAGAGATTGTTGCTGGATGTCATTTAAGGTATTTGATATCAAGGTTTTCAAGCAAAAGGAAGAGATTTAAAGTGTGTGTAATAAATTAGAGGCGGTATATTATGTACATATATTGGAGGTGTCAGAAGTTGTTCAAAGAATCCTATTGGATTAGCAGAATCAAATAGATACTGCAATGGATTAAGGTTTAGGTATAGAAGAAGGAGGAAACTGGGTATTAAAGGAACTTTTATTTTCTATCAACCTAAAAGGTTCGTAGAAGGAATTCCACTATTTAGTTATAGTTGGGTTTTATTTTAAGCTATTTTATTTTACTAAAACTTATTCAAAGATTAAATTTGTAACTCAATGGATGATATTGCCTTAGGTAATTGAAACTGGATAACTGTTTCATAGTGTAAACACTCTAATCCCGTTTGCACTTTAATGTAAACAACCTTAGACCCAAATATGTAATACACTCCTTCCTTCTAAGACAATCCCTAAAAACACTTTAAAACTATTTTTCAAACTTTGTTTTTAAACAATTTAAAAGTCTTATACACTGCTATAACAGAACTGCAACTAATAATATTATCAGAGTTAATTGTTTCGTAACCTGAGTGCAATTGGCAATTATTGCAATTTATGGACTACAAATTTGACAAGTAAAAGTCTGTAGAACTCGTAGAACCAAGCAAGCCGAGTCGAAGTCTCAGACTCCACATTGCGATTTGCCAATTATGGAATCTTGAATCTAGTTTGTGACTTTTGCCAAAAAAGCATTGCAAGCAAACAGTTTGCCGTGGATCAGCGTCAATTAAGTCAATTTCCGGTGACAACCGTTAACTGAACTCGCATGGTGCGCCAAGTGTACTGTGCCTCTGTCTCTGAGTTTTTGAATCCGAGTTTCAGTTTATGTTTCAGTTTCAATTTGCCAAGTCTCTGCCAAGTGACTCTCCCAGACTTGCGCGTTCGTTGGCAACGAGTCGCAAGGTCGTTCCCCGTGCAGCAATTGGCAAAAAAGTCACGCACTTAGCGTAACTTACAGCTCCGAGCATTGCGGTCAAAATCAGGTCAAATCTGCACTGGTAGCCCACTGTAAATTAGGTCGAATAGATCGTATAGTCTACACGGAGCTTCTGTGGTGGCACCTTGACAACCAATCGAAACCAGTTTACTGCGCCACACGTAAGAGAAACCCTCCAATCATTTGAGTTTTGTCGTGTACTCCCTTCGCATTTCTAATTGCAACTTTCGTCGCTGTGTCAGCCACCCAAACAGTTTGATCGATCATTCGAGTACGACTTATTGAATTTCAATTACATTTGCTTAGTAAATGGAAACCGTTTAGTAAGATAATTAATTAAAATCTTATAATAAAATAAGGTGTTTTTTATGGTTTATGGTTTATTATTTGTATAAATACAAATTTCACATCGATTGATACATGACTTAACTTTTAAAATTATTACATCTCATGACAAATTAATATTGTTATTTATTTTTACTAAAATTAATATCCATGTCCATTTTGTAATGTCTTTTAATATCTTGTCTGCAACCTTTTGCTATATGACCCTTACATTATTTTAACTTTTAAATCATCATAGAAGCCAATGAACTTTTGTAAAACTTGCCTGAATGTATTTCCTTACACCCAAGTATTAAACAAACTTAACTCTAAAATATAGAATCAAAATGCATGGAAATAAGTTAGATAAATCAATTCCCTTTTACCCAATTCTCCGCTCGATAATTGCCGTAACTAACGATCTGTCGCACATTTCGGAAGTTCCTCAAGCAGTACATTAATTTTAGTTTCATAACGTAGTTCATTAGCTCATAAACTTGACTTTTTGGTATGTGATCTGATACGATCTTTAAGTATATATTTTATTTTTTTGTTATTTTGGGTATTTAGGTATTTTGGTCTCTCGTAGTTAAAGTTTCGCGTGTGTTTTTGTGGTTGTAAAAGAAAATTAAAGTATTGCCATTGAATGGAACCTGCATGACAATTACCACACAAAGTCCAACAAATCGCATTCACTTTCGTAGCCATGGAGCATCGAAAACGTTTTGCTTGCAGCTTGCTCTGTGGATTCCAATTCGGATTCGAATTCGGAGCAGGGCCCCCAAAAACCAAAGTGGCAGCCAAGCTGAGAGCGAACTAAAAATTGAAAACGCTTTTTGGAATTGACAACAGAAAATGCGTCGTCTACGTGCTGCGAATTTGGATCATAGGCAGACACAGCCAAATGCGATGACTAGACGAGGGATGGGTGGGGTTGGCTACCGGTTGGGTTGATGGTACACGGTTGGGTAGATGTGTGTGGTTGTCTTTGCGTGTGAGGTTCGTACGCAGCTGATTACCGCATGCAAATTTCGCGAATGAATCTGCCTTCTGAATGGTTTTGTGTATAAAAAGCGTCGCGGTTTTGGTAACAGTATGTCAGTTCATTTTTGATAACCGACGGTGACAATCAAAACTCCCCCCCAAGCCTAACAATGAATCCTTTGACGGTAAGTCACAAAGTCACCTCAACTGCTCGGATCGATTACAATTAACTAATCCAATGACAACGTTACAGGTTGTTGCAGTCCTCTCCTCGATGGCGCTTTCGGCTCAGGGCCATTTGGCCGCAGCTCCTCTGGCTGCCGCTCCTCTGGCAGCTGCTGCTCCACTGGCTGCTGCTGCTCCATTGGCGGCTGCTCCCTACTTTGCCCAGCCTGCCTTTGCTGCGCCTCTACGTTATGCCGCACCAGCAGCCTACTCGGCCCCTCTTGGCTTCGCCGCTCCAGCACCTTACACCGCTCCTCTGGCCTACTCAGCTCCCTTAGTGGCTAAGACCTTCGCTGCTGCTCCAGTTGCCGCTCCAGTTGCTGCTCCTCTGGCTTACTCCGCTCCCTTGGTGGCTAAGACCTTCGCTGCTGCTCCAGTTGCTGCTCCTCTGGCTTACTCCGCTCCCTTGGTGGCCAAGACCTTTGCTGCTGCTCCCGTTGCTGCTCCTCTTGCTGCCCCAGTTGCTGCTCCAGTTGCTCCCGTGCTTGCCAAGACCGTCGCCGCTCCCCTGGCTGCTCCAGTTGCCCCCATTGCTCCCGTTGCCGCTGAGGTCGTCGATGCCCACCCACAGTACACCTATGCCTACGATGTCCAGGACACGCTCACCGGTGACTCAAAGACCCAGGAGGAGACCCGCGATGGCGATGTGGTGCGCGGCAGCTACTCGTTGATTGAGGCCGATGGCTCTCGTCGTATTGTCAGCTACTATGCCGATTCCATCAACGGTTTCAATGCCGTCGTCCAGAAGGATGTGCCAGTTGCTGCTGTTGCTCCAGTTGCTCCCGTTGCACCCGTCGCCAAGTTGACATCGTTCGCTGCCCCAGCTCCAGTGGTTGCTGCTGCCCCAGCGCCAGTGCTTGCCAAGACCCTTGCCGCTCCCATCGTTGTCTAAATGCGGATAAGGAGACTGGACTAAGGATGTTCATTTGTACATATTCGATTAATCATTGTCGTGCTATAAAATAACTTTCATCGCAATCCAAATTAAAGAAAATTTTTCAAAAACAAATTTTGTGATTTTTATAAGCTGCTCACAAGGGTTTTTTCTCAAACTGACTCCTACCTTAAGCCATGGGCCATTTGCTGATTATTATATTTACCTTTGCAGCGAGCTAGCCGAAGAGTTCTGGAAGCTTTCGCCACACGAGAATGTGGCACGCATGCGCCTTAAACTAGAGCCCCAACTGTATCCCAACAAGCACGAGAATGCCGCCAATCTGCGGGACAACGCCACCAATGCCTACGACACAAAGTGAGTAGCTTCCTTATTCCCTCAATCATTTTATTTTACCCCAAACTCGCGTTATTCTGTAGGGAAATATCCGAGTTTGACTCAACTATCAAAAATGCGGTAGTGCGCGACTTTCTCGCTGACGATGAGAGCTCCCAGCTAGAGGAGGAGTTGCGTCAGCTGATCGATACACAGTCACAACAGGATGCGGCATTGGAGAAACTAGTCATGTCCCAGGACTGTGAACTCATCACTCTGATGACCAAAGTCAAGGGACGCATTGAGGTCAACCAAAGTGTTTTTACATTTGTGGACCTTAGTCCAGCTTCGGACGATGGCTCCAAGCACGATTTTAGATTTTCTATCAATAAAATCCGAGAGGTTCATTTGCGAAAATATAATCTTAGACGCAGCGCATTGGAGATCTTTTTGATAGATCAAACCAGCTACTTTCTTAACTTTACTACCAAGGTATGTAACGATGGAAGAATTTCAACTTTAAATTTTAACGTCTTTCACTTTAGACTCGAAACAAAGTGTTTACCAAAATTGTCGGTCTTCCATTACCAAACATATTGTACGGTTCGGGTCGATCTCCGCCGGAGTTACTGCGCGCCTCAGGGTTAACACAGCGCTGGGTTAACCGTGAAATATCCAACTTTGAGTACTTGATGTACCTAAATACTATAGCTGGTAAGAAGCCTCAAACTAACTTGGTACTCCATATCAGACTAAGCTTTTTCTTATGTTTAGGTCGCTCGTATAACGATTTGAGCCAGTATCCCGTCTTCCCCTGGATCCTTGCTGACTACACCAGCGACGTGCTGGATCTGACGGACCCTCGATCATTCCGCGACTTGTCCAAGCCTATTGGATGCGTAAGTGCCTTACAGGCAAATCACACACATTTAATTAACCAAATATTTTTTCACACAGATTAATCCCAAAAACGAAGCTGAAGTCCGCAGCAAATACGATTCCTTTGAGGATCCCTCGGGTGCCATACCAAAGTTTCACTATGGAACTCATTATTCCAACTCCGCAGGAGTTCTTCATTATCTTCTGCGCGTCGAACCCTTCACTTCGCTGCATGTTGATCTGCAGAGCGGTCGTTTTGACGTGGCAGACCGACAATTTCACTCAATACCGCAAACGTGGAAGCTATTGATGGACAATCCCAACGATGTTAAAGAACTAATACCCGAGTTCTTCTATTTTCCGGAGTTTCTCAAGAATATGAATAAGTATGCGGTCTCCTAAATCCTTTCTTACTTCGTGGCTTTATTTACTTTCTTTCTTACATTCTGACTTTAGGTTCGATCTGGGTCAATTGCAAATCACCAAGGAGAAGGTCGACGATGTCATTTTGCCTGCGTGGGCAACCACGCCCGAAGAATTTATTGCCATACATCGGCGCGCACTGGAGTCCGAATATGTTAGTCAGCATCTGCATCACTGGATTGACCTCATCTTTGGCCACAAGCAGAAAGGACCCAAAGCCGTTGAGGCGCTAAATGTGTTCTACTATTGCTCCTATGAGGGTGCCGTCGATCTGGACAAAATTACCAATCCCATAGAAAGGGAAGCTGTTGAAGGTTAGCTGATGATATGGTCCCTTTAATGAATATACTAAAAATTCCATTCCTTATAGGTATGATCAACAATTTTGGCCAGGTGCCTTCACAATTGCTGCGAGAGCCACATCCTCGCCGTCTCACTCAGGAGGAGACATCACTTAAGTTGGTTCGAGCGGAGCTACGACGCCCGGATTTCACGCAGTTCCTGGACAAGGTTGTGCAGTACTACTGTGAGCTCTCCACACCTAAGGATCCCATTGTGTATCTAAGTCCACCACGCAGTCCCCCACGCTCCTTCCTGCAGATGAGCCCCGATGTGTTGGTCAGCGTGTCTAAAGGTTGCATTCTCGGCTGCAACTCATGGATGTCCTTCGACAAGGAGCAAGGTTTTCTACTGGAAATCGATGCCACTACAACAAACCTTAAGTAAGTGCCACGTTCTTAATTCCCAGAGAAATGCTAATACATGTCTTAATTTTACAGGAATCGCAAGCGTGTCTTCGGACCCTTCCACTCTTCACAGCCGCCGCACTCACAAAACTTTGCAGTCAGCACCGATGGCAAGCTGCTTTATGCCGGCGGCATCTGGGACAATGCGCTGCGCGTCTACAATCTAAACAAGGGCAAAACGGTGGCGTCTGTGACGCGTCATTTGGACATCATCACCTGTTTGGCGTTAGATAATTGCGGTTCATATCTGGTGACCGGCTCTAGGGATTGCACGTCCATTGTGTGGAGCATTCAGGCGAATCAACAGGGCGGTGGCCCAACTAGCAACATTCCAGTGCACGCATTGACGGGACAGTCGCATATGCAAGCGATTACCCAACTGAATACACAGAACAGTTACTCACCCAAACCGCTTACAGTACTCTATGGCCATGACGATGCCGTCTCCAGTGTGGCCATCTACACAGAACTGGATCTTGTTGTATCCGGCTCATTGGTAAGTAAGAGAATGACTTAACGCTTAAGTAAGAAATTAACTACTTTCAAATATTGCAGGATGGCACTGTTAATGTGTACACGCTGCAAGAGGGACAATTTGTGCGCACACTCAAGCCGATTGGCTGCACGGAGTTCTGTGTACAAATCAGCTTCGTGACTGTTTCATATCATGGTAAGTGAGATCGCACAACCTAAAAGTATGCAACGATTTCTGTGCGTCGCCGCACAAAAGTATGCTACAAAAAGTGAACGTTGCTGTCGACACGATTGAATTATTACATTGCCTACTTCTGGGGGCAATCGACGATGCGCTTCCGTTTGGCGCGTAGTATCATTGAACTGGCCCTTTATCAGACAGCAGACCCCACACTCAATGGCACTCACGTGCTTGCGCGCAGGGTCGGTGGCGGAGGGGGGTGTGTGTGTGTGTTAGCACAATGTGCAGTCGGTGTTTGAAGAGGGCAGGCACTCGAAACAATTTAATCAGCAGCAGTCGCCAGTCGCAGTTGTTCGCTTATCAAATGGCCTGTAAATTGCCACACACACAGCAAATATCACGTGATATTCTAGGCAGCACTTGTGTGTCACGTATGTGTGACTGTGTGTGCGTGTGTGTGTGTGTGCGATGATTGCTTGACTTTTGTTCATGCATTTCATCGTCATGGTCTCAATTTGTTTAATTTTTCTTTTTTGTGATACAGCAATTTCATATCTTATCTTAATTAAACACAGCACATTAGACTAAGCAGCTAGTTGAGCTTAGCTATTCTGCTGGCTGGCTAATCGCAATCGCAAGTGACTGGCAATCGTAAGTGCCAAGGTTGATCACACCAGATCGAGCAGAAGTCATGCAGTTTGAAATTCCCCCATATCTGTGAGTTTCCCCCCCTCCACCCCTAAAATTCCCAATTGCCGCTCAAGTGCTGGCGCCTGGCATTTATGGAATTTACGACTTTGCACTTTCTTTGCTGATTATGTGAATTATGCACATACTATAATTTTATATATGTATGTATATAACTGCAGTCGGGCCCACTCCAAATGTTGTATGTTTATTTTGCAATTTCCGGCTGGCATTTAAATGAAATTGTTTTAAAACATTTATAAATCAATTGATATTTTTTTTCGGCTGTAGTAAGTGGGATTGTTAATTGCGTTCTTTGCAAAACTCAATTAATAAAACGGCTTTAATTAAATGTCAAACTCACGACGACTGCCTCCTTCCACTGCTCTCAGCTTATCAGCTAGAACACACACACACATAGACGGACGGAGAATCGTGTAGTTCTAGCACATACTCATGCTTAATGGAATCAATTCAGAAAGCAAGTCCCGCCGCAATCACAACAGCGAGTCACACGACCCGACGACCGCCTTCAATTCTCAGCGCACCCCTTGACATCCCTCCTCCCTACCTCCCTCCCTTCCTCCGTCCGCTTCCTTCGCCTCCCCACATATTGTATGCGTAGAAGACGCAAAAGCACCACAGAGCAAGTGTCGACTCATTCATTCTTCATTCTTCTGAGGCGCTTCACAATTTCATGAAATAGTTTGTAGTAAATCTCAGCGAGGGGGGCCATAAATGCCACTCTACGTGAGTGTGTGTGTGTGTGAGTGGCCCACTGTGTGTGAGTCTACAATAAAAAAAAATACAAAAAAGTCCGCATCGAGATTTTTTTGAATGAATGTAAAATGTCGCAATTGGCGAGAAGATAGCGACGCAAAGTGATGGGTAGTGAGGGGGACGTTGGGGTAGGGGTAATGGGGAGGTGCAAACTGCCTGTGACATGGTTATTTCTAGTTTAAACAAAATCACGTGGAAGAGCATCTACTTCACGAGAATTGAGGCATCATCAAACAGCACTCGGAAATAAATGTTGCTCCATTCAAAAAAAAATTCATGAATTTATAATGCGACAATACGCGCTCTCTCAATCAGTCTGTCCCTCGTTCTTTCACCCGCTCGATTTCGCTCTCCTCACTGCTCGGCCATTCTCCGTCCCGCTCTCTGTTTAGCTGTTCTGCAACAGACTTTAGGAACGAGTTTTCAATCAATTTCATTGGCATAGAGTAGCTCCGCAAACACTGATAAGAGGACAAACTACGCATCGGTTTAATGATCCGCATGAATAACGCTCCCCATTCTTTTGCTTTCTTGTTGTTGCTATCTTGTGAAGCGTGTCATAATCTCGAGAATGTCAGCGAGAAGCGTGCGCTTCTTCGAGCCAGCTTATCGATAATCAATGTGGGCCGGACCCTAGGTTTCTTCGTCTCACTCTCTCTCTCTTCACTCTGCATTGGTAATACTCGGTGCTCGTACACTCGAATGCACACAGTGAAAAATATATATGCCTGTACATTGAAATTCATTTTATGAGCAGATGTGAGACTCAAATTTGGAAAGCCGAACAAAGTACTTACTCTCTTACAAGTTGCAATCATTATATTACGGAATCTTGTTCAAGGTTAATTAGCAATAAAGATTTTGTAATGAGGTGTCATTGATATGATGATTGAGTAAAAAAGTGGAGAGAATACTTTAGGAAATATATACAATTATACTCAATAAATACTGAATTTGAAAACTACCAAATAATACTGAAAGTACTAGGTACTAACAAATTTAGATGATTGCATAAAAAAGGTTGAGAAAATACTACACGAAATATATAATATTATACTCAATAAATACTGAAATTAAAAAAATACCAAATAATTAATACTGAACGTACTAGATACTAACAAAAATGTAGACGATTGAATGCAAAAAGTGAAGAAAATTCTTTATGAATTATAAATTATTATGCCCAATAAACACTAAAATAATAATATACCGAATAATTAATACTGAAAGTACTAAGAAATTAAGATATATAAAAGTGGAAAGAATACTTTACAAAATGTATATTATTATACCCAATAAATACTAAAATAAAAAAATACCAATACTATAATTAATACTGAAAGCAATCTACAAAAAAAATTCTTAGATTTTATCTCAGATCAATGTGTATCAAAATAATCTTTAATATCTTCATTGAAACAAGATTTCTGTGATTTCTGAAACCTTATCGGTTTTTTCTCTCTGTGTAGTTCGGTATTCGAACTCGCACTTGTGCGTATTCGTAATATTTCCAACTGCGTAGAATTCTCGCTCCCTGCCCCACATACCGCAATCGTTCCGGTTTGTCGATAAGATTGAGATGCTCAATTTGCCCCGCTTCCCTCAATCGCCCCCTCTCACACTCTGGGTCTCCCGTCACAATTGCAACGACTTCTTTGCCCCTGCATTTCAATTCAGTTTATTGGCATCATTCTTATCATCTCTCTGACGTCAGCATTACAATTGATTTCTCCCATCTCTTGCAGGTCATATTGCCTTCAGCGCCTTGGACGACACATCGCATTCGGTGCATGTGTATAGCATCAACGGTGCCAGCCTGGGCTCCAAGTATGTCTCTGGTCGGGTGACAGGACTCGCCTGTGCCTCCGACTATCTTGTTGTGGCTGACGATGCCGGCGACATTACCATGAGCCGCCTCCATGGGTGAGTAGAATCCACCTAAATAAATGAATATCGTTTGCTAATCCTTCTCATTCATTTCTTTGCAGGTTGAAGCCCGTCTTTGACATTCCTTTGCATATTCCAATCCAGACGGTGGTGGTGACCCCAGGCAACACGCACATCCTGGCGCCATTGCGCGATGGACGACTCGCGGTTGTCGCTGTCCAGCTGCCCAGTGGCAACAGCAAGAAACATTCCGTGCTCAACGTCTGAGCGAAACAATAGCTGCAACTGGGCAAGACTCGATTCCGCAGCATATACGTTTTTATTTATTGAGTATTGAGTAATAGGAGGAGCCCCCTCCCATTCTTTCCCCCTACCCCTCCGATTTGTGTTATTGCGAATCCCAAGGAATCACTGGCAAGACGTGCCCCAGTTCTCAGAATTTCCATTTGTTAGCAAATGTCTTTTCATTCTTATTTATGTATAACGTAGTATTTGTGCATTTTTTCAATATCTTTGTCGTGATTGTCCAAAGTCATTTTAATTTTATTTGTTTCCATTTTTTTGTATTTTTGTCGCTTACGTGCCAAAAGATAAATTTAAAGAAAGTTGTGTTAGCTTCGGCCAAACCGAATATGCAATACCCTTGCAAAGGAAGAACTTATTAAATTGAGACTAATATAGAAGAGAAAAGGAAAAAATCAGCTACTTAAAATTCCTGCCGCTTTTCAACCATACATCACATAATTTGAAAACATATCTAAACTTAAGAGATTGGCAAACAAATGCGGCAAATGACACGCTCAAAGCGTGGTAGCATTTGCAAGAGTATTGACCAGAGAAGAAGGTGAGAATGCGTTGCTTGAAATAACCCATTGACTAATGTCTGAGTATCCGCCAGATACACTTCTATTCACAGAAAGATAGAAGTGGAGTGAGAGAAGAATGAGACAGAGGAGAGAGAGAGTATTAGTAGATCGAAACAATAGATAGCATATCATTTCATTCCCTTGAATTACCAAGTATGATGACACATGCAACTTCAACAGTATTCCCATTATTTCTTTCATTCCTCTGTGTGAGTTCTGTACATTTTTGTTGTGCTTTTATCAGCAATTAATCAGCTGCCTTCATTGGTCATGTCCGGAGGCTAGACACTCAATGGGGCCTCCTCTTCTTCTACATACTATATACCATATATTTTATGTTGTGTGGGGCTTCGCGCGCGCCTTCCAATTAGCTTGACAAATATTCGAATAAATCATTTATCATTAGGCTTGTGCGCTGACGTTTTTTTTTTTATAAATTAGCACATATAAATACGTGCCGTCATTCACACAACTAGAGCGTCGATCGCAACGGGGGACTGCGATGGGGAGGAGAAGGCAAACTGGTTGCCTGGCTGCCTGCCTGGCAGAGTGGATCGTCAGCTGTCCTCCCCTCCCTAAGTTGTTTCCCCCCGCTTTATACCCATCATTTTGTGGGTATATCCATTCCCGTGCGCACTTGCCGCTGTCTCTGGCTCTGCCTCTGTCACATTGTTGCTGCCTCGCGTCCATCGTCCGACGTCGGACGTTTCCGTTGCCATTGCCTCTGGCTTGTTTCACAAGTATCTCTGACTCATGCGCGACTTTCAAATTGGCCCCAAAATCTCTGCCCGGCAACAGCAGCAAGAGCAACAACGTGAGGTAGATCAACCCAACCCAGTCGAATCTGTGGGTCCAGTTGATGCCAACTGAGAAAGCTTTCGTTTGCCAAGCAGCCAAAATGATTGCAAATAAAAGAAACACAAAAAACGAGACATATCTCGTGTCTTTGGTTCAGGTGAATGCCGTTGCCGTTGCCGTCGTCGTTCCCAATGCAATTCAAGTATTAAACGTAAAATTAGAGTCCGTCCACGGCACACACGAAATTTGTAGACAAAATTTGCAGACAATCGCAAATGCCAATTGATTGCACTTCTCTTTCAAACTTGGGCCCTTGCCAAAGATTGTGAAACCCTTTCAACACCACCAGATATCCTCAAGTTAACCCCACAACGCCCTACGCTCCTACCCTATCCCAACCTTATCTTTTCGCTCAAATGAAATTCCAATGACAAGTGACAATATATGTATAATAGAGCGTAATAGATCGTTGCCAATTGATCGCAATCTTCCCCGTTTCTTAATTTCTCTTCAAGCGCACAATCAGGACGTAATACAACTCAACTAACCTAATCTAACCTCACTTATGCTATATATGCTATACACTCGTAGTCAGTGTGCACTCCACAACAAAAAAAAACTATATATCAATCAATTATTTAGAAGTCTTTAACTTATATACGTACTCTACGTTTGCTCGTTATTTGTTAAAAAAAAAAAAAAAGAAAAAAATGCTAAAAGTGCAAGTGCGAATAAAGTGTTTCGATTTTAGCTGTAGACAATACTTATGTGACACACTGTGTATAGATTGTATAACTGTATAACTGGTCAATAAAATGTGTTAATTATTCAAGAAAACAAAAGAAACGACACTCGAATTAATTTCATGTATTTTTTATTCATATTTAAACATATATAAAAAAGCATACTTCAGTTCAATTAGCTTAAAAAATTAAATATAAATTGTAGGGTATTTTGAATGGTGGGACACAGGGGGAGACGTGTGTTGTACAGTATATAGGGTATACAATAACTGATCTGTTAACTAAGTGAATACTTTTGCATTGCGATGGTCGATGGCATTAATGAATGTGCTGATCGTTCAATAAATAAATTTCGATTGCAAATGAATAGCGAATACTTGTTTCGATTATTATTCGAGTTGAATTTATGGTCGCGGGGTGTGTGTGTGGGGGGATGCGAATGACTTGGCTAATTGAGCCAAGTAAGATTAAGTAACGGCCAATAAGGTTAAAGTTAACTAGATTAGCTGCCTGAATCGTTAGGAACAATCAATTGCTAACTAGAATTACCTGATACAAAAACTAAAAAACTAAATTAATATTAAAATAAAAATTAAAAAGAATTACAAAACGGGAAATTATTCGATTTATATAGTATGAACATTAAAGTCTAAGCCGGCATTAGATTCTAGAGTTGAACTTGGACTACGTGCTAAAAATTATTCCACTTAATACTAAACTTATTCGTCTGTGCTATTTTCTCCGAATCTTCTTTTTTTTGTGTCTTTTTTTTTAAATGTTGTGATATATTCTTATGGTATTTTTCTTTGTTTCACGCATCTTCAATGGCATTTGATCTATCTAACTAACTAAGAATTTTGTGTGTCAATTCAATAGCCTTGTTTATGCAATCTTTAGTCTTGTTCCTTCTGCAAAGAGTCAAAGCAAACATAGGGAAGATCGTCAGTTAGTAAGAGCCGTAAGAATCGGAAGAGATAGAGATGGGGGACGAGGAGGAGATACTTACAAGTACGGGGTAGACGAAGGTATCAGCCGAGTCGCTGCCAGCGCGATTTTGCGCTATGCACTTGTAGTTGCCCATGTCCTCCCATTTGAGACTGGAGATCAACAGATCGCCAGTGGGCAGGATCTTAAAGTGTTCACCCTGCACGATCTCCTTGTCCTCATTGTTGCGCCAGGTGATCTTGGCGTGGGGGCGAGCGTGCACCTTGCACGGCAACATCACCACCGAACCCATCAGGTCCAGATGCGTCTTCTCCGTGTGGACAATGCGAGGAGCTTGATCGCCCTGATATTGTTTCTCCGCCCGTATCAAACCGCCCAGCCTCTGATCGCGACCCTGGTCCAATGGATGCACCGTGGTGCTGGCATAAAGCATCTTGGAGCCAGTGCGTCCGACACATGTGTAGATTCGGGACTCGCTCAGCATGTGATCGATTATGTGCACGGATCGAACACGCACAATTGCGGAGGGCGCATACTCAGACACCGTATTCGTTTCCAAGTTATCGATCTCGGAGAGTGGCAGTTGGCCGACGATCCATTCGACCTTGGGTACCTGGGAGCCCATGAACTCACAGACAATGGCAACGGTGGCGCCGGGAGCTTGATGCATTGTTGTCGGGGGCGTCTTGGTGAATTTCAGCCACTCATCCTCGAAGGGATTGCCACGATTGCGATGCTTGCTGGACGATGATGATGAGGACGAGGATTCCGGCTCGGTTTGAATGGAGTTATCCACCTCGTTGTTGTCGTCCAAATCGGCGCTCGACGATGGACGACTGTGGGCAACCGAAAGGCTCCCAAACAGCAGCAGCGCTATGGCGCACAGATTTAAATTCATTTTCTAAAAAAGAACAGAAAAGAAACGAGGCGGGTCTTAGTGATACGTTGTCGTCGTACGAGCGAATGAGCGATAGATAGATAGAGTGATATATGTAGGTTAATAAACCCACGATGACGAGCATTATCAATAGAGGCACAGTCGGCAGTCGGTCGGACGGACTGATGACTGCTGGACTGCTGTACTGCCGGACGCAGTCGCAACTTACGTCCGAATCGAAGGCCGTAAATCACAAACGCAATGTCAACGCTAGGAGGTCCGATTCTTATCGTTAGACTGTACTCCTCGACTATCTATTGCGAAATATGTTGGGAATATACTACGCATCCTATATAATCGACATGAGAGTGGGAGAGATATGGCAATCTTAAGTGGGCAACGGAAATTGATATTGATAGATAGATAGATCCTTTGATGGTAATTAGCAGATATTTGCCCCGAATTCAATAAACTGGTTGTTTTTTCTTTTCCGAATTTCACCATGCCACGCGGTTCACACCGAAATAGAACATTCGACACGAAAGAGACGGCAACAAGCAGTAAAAGATGGTGGAGAGAGAGAGACAGAGAGTGAGAGACGACGTGTGTGGGACGGAATGACGTCAGCAAACACCCACGCGACACCGGATCAAAGGCTAACCGGACGACAGCTCGAAAACGATTTCGAATTTTCTGCGAATTTCGAATTCGAATTACGAATTCGAACTCGAATGCCCGTCTAGACAGCTAGATTAGCGATTCAGCTATGCATAATTTCGTATGACAATTTGTACGTCAAATATTGCATCAGATTTTGAGTTTCATTTGTAGTTTTTTTTTTCTATTTCGATTCGCCCTTCGAAATGGGGTCTAATGCGATGAGGGGTTTTTTTCTGTTTTTGTGGTTCGGCGAATTCGTCTCAAGGTTGGAGATTTTGTTGAAACTGGAACTGGAACTCACCTTTTGATTTGATTTCTTTTTTCTCTTCCGGTAAAAAATGTTTGCGAATTTCGGCGTAACGGTTATCGGTCTCAATTGCCAGTAGTAGTCGATTGTTTCGAGAGCTAATCGACAGCTCTTTGTTATGTTATGAACGTGTTGAGCAGCTCTAAGTTGTGTGGCGATCTCGATTGCGCTTTCTGATTGAAATTGTTGAGCAGTATTTGTCTTAGCACTGACATAGGACCGGCGAGGGATGCCGTCTTGGTAGCCTGGCAGCTTAATTGAGGTGGAATCTTGGCAACTTCTTCGACTTGCTGGCTGCAACAATTGATTGCCAGTTTATGATCTGGTCGGTACCAATTGTATTGAATTTACGAGTTTGTTTCGTGGGTTATTCGACGTAGCGAATGTCAAGCTGACGGTTCATCGAATTGTCTGCACTCTCTAGCTGGATAATTCTGGAGATGATTTCCTGCTGCTTCTTTACTCGACCACGACTTCACTGCGACTTTTGACTCTTATGGTTGTTCTGGGCGCGACACTTTTTGGTATACGCACGGTTCATCGACATTACAAGTCAAGGTGTCTCAAATAAGCTTTGGCTTTTTTTTTGTATTTTACGCTTTGAAACTTTTCTGAGGGGGGAAGTGTATTCGATTTGAAATCGCGGTTTTTATTCGCACAGCGGGCTCAACGTCAGCGAGAGACTCTCAAAAAAAAGTTGTGTTCAACAGCTGAAAACTGTAACAGAACTGATTCGTCGTCGTTAGCTGTCTTCAATTTATATTGCTCCGCCGCAACGCGAGCAGTCGCAGTCACACTCTCACTCTTCCTCTGCCTCTTCCACTCTCTCTCTCTTTGTCACTCATTCTCTTACAGAGTCTGGCTCTCCCTTTCTCTCTGCCACTCTTGCGCACCCCGCTGTCCGCCATTCATTTTGCTGCTTCGCCAGCTCTCTCGGTCCCGTTCTCACTCACGCTGTTTGCTTCGTCTCTGCCTTCGTCTTGACCTCGGTCGCTGTTGCTGCTGCTGCAATTGCGCTGCTCGGATGAGCTCGGGTGCGAGTTCGTGTCGGCACAATTCTTAGCAGAGATCGTAGGATGCCATCACCACAAAAAAACACGCATGCATAGCCATCATCATACAACACTTAATATCCGGAGCAAGCGAATTCGAACTGGACCATCTCCACAGTGACTATCTCATCGCATCTAGCATCTGTCGATTGCAATACAATTCTCCAATTTAAGCTGCTCTTCGCAACTCGATACTAATCCATTAATCTATTAATCCAGTAATATATAATTTTGGGTGATCTGTACACAATCGAGTCGAGGTCGTTTCATAATATTCCGCCGCTTTTTATCTTTTGAGAATGCATATTTCTTATTTCTTTTATCATAGCTTCACAGTTCTACAGTTCGTTTGAAATTAATATTAAACATATTTTTTAATTTCCTCAGTTTGTTGTTTTGAATATGTTAAATTTTAATGTAGTACAGTTTCAGATAGAAAACTATACTATGATAGATAATAAATTAATCACGTTTTCCATTAGGTTTTCTCAATCTATCCCTTATCATTGAATTGAAGTTTTTCCATTCATAATTGTTCTATTCTCCAAACTTCAACTATTAAATTGGTATTTCCATGTTCTACATTTTTACTTTTTCATAAAACTTATTGTTAAAAGAATAAAGTTGTGAAGTTTTATCGCTTTCAAAGCAGGAAACCTTGTAATACATTTATTTAAGGAATAATATTGCAATTCCATAAGTGATTCCATGAGCATACAACTTACAAGTTTCCTTAATTTGTTGATGAACTTTTACAATTATTTTTTGCCATTTCAGATATAATGGCATTATTAAATTCTAATTGGTTTCCCTAAGCTTTCAAAGTGGATTTGCTAACAGGAAACTTTAGGAAGTTGTAATTTCAATTATTTAGGCATTCAACTAACGACTTTAAATGTCGTATTCGAAATTTTAGTATAGGAAGATAGATTTCCTTAGGACTTCGAGGTACAGTTGCGAGCTAGACTCAAGGCTCTTGAATCTTTCGAATGCGTATTGCGTTGACTTGTTGGCTTGACTCCGTTGACAACTGCAAGAATTCAAATATATGGCCAAGAGCTGCACTTGTGTTTAAGCTTCTTGCTTGCTTGTCTTTCGACCAGATTCGTACGTGAGTGGCGGCATGGCTTTAACATTTAGATGAAGCTAGTGAGGGTCTGCGACAGGGGCAGGGGCAAGGGAATCAAGAATCGGCTGAATGCAAGGTTCCATTAGTCCGCGACCACCAAGTCGTCGCTCCACACATACTCTTCTCTTCTCTGTGTCTCTGCTGTTCTCCCGTTCTCTCCTCAGTCATCGCTCTGCATGCTGTTGTTCATTGCAATCAAGTGAGTGCCAGTTTGTCTGCTGCGATCGCTCGGTTGAGGGCAGAAACAACACAGTGTGTAACGTTGATTGCTCGATCCGACTCGTGGACGCTGCGGAGCGTGTTTTGGAGGGTGTGGGGATCAGGAACAACGTGTGACAGTGGAACTGAGGGGAACTGAGGGGCAGCAAGGGAGCCGCCACAATGGCAGACAGACTGGCAGCAGTCACAGTCGCAGCCGCAGCCAATTCAAGAGATCGCGTGTTCGTTTTCCGCTGTGCTGCGGTTACGTGGACAGCGACTGTGGCGGGACGGTGGGAGAGGGGAGAAATGGCAGCAATTGCTGGCCGCTTGTAGCTGGTTGCCTGTTGCTGTTGCTGTCGCTTGTCGTTTGTTGCTTGTTGCTGGGCGGCAGCCAGATCTGAGATCGGGTCGCGAGTGTCGCGCGTTCTCTTTGCTGCCCGGGTTGGCTGGCTGTGACTAGTTTTTCTTTCTTTATTATCATTGACAGCCAACAACGAGATGCAATTCTACAAGTAATATATATTTATTGCTCGTTACACAAATCGAGTTGCTCCCTTCCCTCCCCTTCCCCTCTTCAGCGGCATATCAATTGATGGCATAAAAAATCGCACAGGTGCTGAATGACTCTTGTGTCTCGTGCCCGCCCTTAGACAACGCCGGCACATCTCAAAGGTAAGTAAGTTTTCGCCCCATCTCACCCTCTTCACCTCATCCCTTTCTAATCAGATGATAACGTAACGCAACGTAACGCTGACGTAAGAGGGACAAGTACATTTATGGCAATTAAGTCTACAAAGATCATCTTCGAGGTGGTGGTATTTCCTAGCGAAAGCAATTAAACTAATGTTCCGGAAGAGACAATTTGAAATCTGGATGCAGCTTAAGATAGGAGCAGATTGAGCTATAGATGTAAATACAGATAATTCATGAGTGTGACTCAAATTAAGCTATAGACAAGCTACAGTTGAAGATATCTCCATTTGCTAATCGCGTTAACGAGCCATACATATTCATTAGCATTGAGAGCCGTACCAGCCTTTTTGGCAGCACCGACTTATCGATCTCATTTGGGTCTATCGCATTTTGATTAATGCCCCCCAAGCTTATGATGTCAATTTCCTAGAAATCTGTGTGTGTGGGGCTCGAAGAAAGGTCGACATGATGGCATGATCGTGTCATTGTCTTCTGATCATACGATCATCGTAGCTTTTGTTTTATATTTTTCTTTTCTTTTTTTTTTTATTGGGTGTGGTAACAATTATTGCATCAGCTGAAAGGGGAGAGATGTACAAACTCTACACTCTACACTATACACTACTGCAGTAGAGCTAAATTGGCCCGCTTCAGCTAATGGCGATCACTCTCCACTTCTCGCTCTCTCTCTCTCTAGCTCTTTCTCGCCTTCTCTTTCTCTAGCTCGATCGCTTAGTTTGCACTTTTCTTGCTAATTAACGGCTTCAGTCGAGACAGTCGAGACCGGAAGGTGCGAGGAGGGAGGGTACAGATGCTAAAACGGCTCATTCAAAGTCAGCAAACAGACAGGGGGGACAGACATTGAGTTCGGGGAAACGATAGTGCAACATGCAACTGCCAAGACCAGTCACAAACACACACACAGACACCAGTTGTCATGCTGGCATGTGAATTGCAGGTTGTACGAATCATCAAATGTATGAGTGTGTGAGTGTTTGCTATATACACTATCCATTGCACTGCACCGGGTGACGACGTGAGAAAATTCATGTGCATGCCACAAATTGTGTGCCGTTTTCATGGAGTTTGGTTTTTCTTTTTTTTTCAAAGACTGACTTGACTTGTTCGCCTGGCAACAGCAAAAAAAAAAAAAAAGAATCGACCTCGACCTCAAAGACGTCGCGACATCGTGCAAAGAGCTCGTGTCTTTGAAGAACGAAAGAAAAAACCCGCTGCCTGGGAATTATAACGGAAGTACGAGTCGGCTCATTTCCACTGTATTCTGATCTATTCATTTAGAATGGATTCAACAGGTTTCAGCTTTGAGGTTAGAAACCGACTCCACACTCACTGCAGCCATGACAGACAAAGTAAGCAAGCAAGAGAGAGAAAAAGAGAGAGAGACAAATGTCTGAACTTGCAAGTGGATTTCCCTTTCAAAGCCTGTCACAAGCTATGATATATCTTCAATTCTACGAACATTACTACAAACAATCCAAACAATCGTATAACATATAAAAGTACTATAATCGCTATTGTGTTTGTATTGTGTGGAAGCAAAATGGAATGGAAAATTTATAAAACCACTGTATATTTTTTTTTTTGGAATTTCGGCTTGTGGAAATTTTTCGAGTGCTGGCCGAGAAATCGAAATGAATTTCAATTATCGCTAATTGTTTAGCTGTTAGCATTAACAGCACATATGGTACAATATAATACAATATAGTATTATCATGCATACTATATTGTATTATATTGAGTAACTAACTAACTAGCTAGTCTAGTATAGACTAGTCGCAGTTGCAGTCGCAGTCGGCGTCACACTTCCTCATCTGCTCATTCATATTCATATTGTATTCTAATTTATCAATTAACCTATGGAGTGTGCCCATGTTAACACATGCATACACGTTCTCTGTGTGTGTGTGTGCTTAGTGTGTAAGTGTTTGTAATCTGCTTTCCTTGCATTCTTGCATTGTGTGTGTTTTTTGTGTGTCTCTGGTTACCTTTTGTTCGTTGTGCAACAAGCAGAGCACCCAACACTAACACCAACAACGGGCTACAACAACAACAGCAATGTGACCATCGGCGACCACCACCGAAGTGAGTATCGACTCTAAACTCACTCGCCCAATTCAACGCTGCGATTGCATCAGCCATTTCAACTCTGTCGACGGCGACGGCGACGTCGACTGCAATTGAGCGGGCAAAAGGTAAAGCCGAGCATAACCCATAAGCCCTTGCCCTTGTCGCGCTCTTTTTCACCTCTCACTCTCTTTGCTATGCGTGCGTGCTTGTGTTTGTGTGTGTGAGTGTGTGCCGATGAGTCAGCGTTCGAGTTAATCACAGCTTGGCAGGTGGCATTACCATACACACACAGTTGTTGGAAGCGAGGTTATGCGTTCGTATTAGGTTAAAGAGTAGACGGGATTCACGTAGGCAAAAACGTTGGCTACGTCAGAGATGCTTCTAATAAAATCTTAATCCATGCCAATTAATTTGATTTATGGGAATTTCTTTGCCGTCTGCTTGAAATTTACGAGGAATTGCGACGCTTTTGAATATTGTGAACTACCCACACATATTGTGAATTGGGGTCCAAGCATGTGATCTCCATCTATAAAATAACAACTTGAGGGGGGGAGGCGAGAGGGTTGGACCAACAAATAAGAAAAACAAAACTGAAGATCCAATGACGTATGTAGATGTTTTCAACTTGGCGCTATTATCAACGCAAAAGTTCAATAGAGCTTGAATAACAATTATGAGCGATATTGAGCAAAAAATATAAAAAAGGGGGCTCGTTGCTTTACACACACACACATCGAGGACAGGGCCGTTGCTCACATTATAATCAAACGAACCAAATACCACACAATTAACAATTTCTCTTAATTGGCAGCATACACACATAGGCAAACACACACAAATTGTCCATATTGATACAAAACATGCATACATATTTTTATATCTATTTGTCTTTGTCTCCCATCCAGCAGCATAATGACAGCTTTGCCTCTAACTAAGCAATTGTATGTGCGTGTGTGTATTTGTGTATCGTGAGCAAGAGCAACGTCACAAGCTAATTCGCCGCACTTGTCGCCGCAGCCTCACCCTTTGCCCATTTCGCCGCTTGGGGGCTCGTCTCTCTCGGTGTCGCCGTTGGGCCAACGTCAGCAGAGGCAGCGACGCATAAGCTATTAACACACACACAAACTCGCGCACAGTCGCACACATAAACGAAGAGCGACGTATGCCTCCACTAAGCTCCAGTGCCGTTGATTGCTCTTATGATCGAATGAGCGCATTCGTGCCTCTCTTTCTCCCTCTCTCTCCCTATGACTGTCTCTGTCTCTCTTGATCGATGGCATGCAAATGCAAATGTCAAATGCAAAATGCAAAAGCGAATGCCGTTGATCCGCCAATCTACCCAGCACTTACCCCCTCAGCCGCGCTCAATCTCTCGCTCGCGCTGTCTCGCTTCCTCCCTCTCAAGTAACTGTGACGCATTTGAACTCGTCCAGTGCTCCGCTTTGCTAATTCCATAACTGTCTGTCGGTCCCTGTCTGTATATTTATGTGTGCGTGTGTACACTTGTACTCCATTGCGCTTTTCGCCTTCAATTTTTCATTTTGTTTAGGTTTTTTTGCACTCTTTTCATTAAATAAATTGCAATTTATTACAAAACGATCTGATTATTAATTGCTTTTGAATTGATTTCGCTGGTCCGACTCGTTTGCCGTACCGCCCGGATGCTCGGATGCGGGGCAGCGGGCAGAGCAGCGACTGCGTGACCAGCGCAACGTCAACGTCAGCAACAAGGCAGGCGTTACAGATTCTGTGCTCTCTGTGTGCATGTCTCGAGGCGCACGTAGTCCAGCATCCAATTCCAATTGGAGTTGAAAATGACACTAAATGGAGCTGTTTGAGTCACCCACCAATTATGCAGATAAGAGCGCGGCAATTTCAATTTCGCCATTGATTGAAATTCGCCTTAATCGGATGTTAAATGTTACGTGGAAATGCAAATTAATAACATCCAAAAAAATAAAAACAATCTGCAAAAGTTTGTTATTATTTCGAGACATTTCTGTATTCTGTTTTTGTCGTAGCCAGAGGGTCTTGTATTTGTTTATACATCGGAGCATAAAAGCATTTTTCTGTTTATCTGAAACCCCTGAGAATCTCCGTATTTTGAAGGAATTCTACACAAACACAAGTCTTTTTCCCACTCGAGCAGACTTTTCGGCGTCAATTTTTCAGACTTCAACTGTATCTCAATCTTTATATTATCCCATATTCTACTCAGAGATTTATAAATAAAATTTTAAATACAAAATGTTTTACTGTCAGTGTCAATTCGTGTCAGTTAATTATGCCCGGCGATAAGCTTTAGACGTCATGATTTTGTGAAGGCCTCGCTTTAGATTTTAATGGGTTATATTATATAAAAGTTGGTATATAATTACGATTAAAATGTGCAAATCACGATATTCTTCCAGACCCAATGGCAAGGCCTCAAACTACATTTATCAACTTTTCTCTACTGAAATCCAGATTTGTTGCCAAGTGATACCGTATTTTTTGTTTGTTATCATGATAATATAATATTATAATGCATATAAATAATTGTTCACCGAGTCTATTAGACTAGGGCAATGTGCAAAATTGTATTACGCCTAATATATAAAAACTTTAACGAAATCTTCGCTTTATAATAAACAAAAGTCAATTCAATATTAAGCTTATTTGATAGATCTGACACATTATGACGAAAAAAACCCTTTTTACGGTGTGTAATCTTTGGCAACGCAAATAAAGCCTTTAGCACTATTATCTGTCAATTTATAAATAGGTAGTATCAACGATGGTCCGAAAGTGTCGCGGACTTGAGGTGTCAGGTGTTTCTCTGGCTGACTCAGAGCCCAATCAATTACTGACTGATAGTCGCAATTATAATTAATTTACGTATGATAGGTACTCACATGATTTTACTAGTTATTATGTTAAAAGTAAGTACATACCTGCATTTTAATGTTATTATATGTTGCGGTTCCTTTTGATAGTCGCTGCACTTTAATTTTCACTGGAGCTTTTCACTTGAACGTGCACTTTCGCTGAGGGAAATACCGAATCGTTTACAACTTTCCTCAAATGTATTTTTTCTATTTGAACGTTCTTGATTTTTGCGTATTCTCTCTTATTCTCGTTCGATACGAGTGAGATGTGATGTGATGACTGTTGGCTAGTGTTGTTACTGTTACTGTGCGGCGAAAGGTTGAGCGTCCATGCTTTTTATATCGGCCGCCGAATTCAACAAGTGCCGCTTGCTGCTCGTCAAAGCGACAGCAAATTGGTCGCCGCCACTCGGCTTATTAACAGTTATGGCGTCTGTCTCTGTCTTCGTCTCCATCACATCTTCGTTCTTGTCATGCATTAGTATTGGTGTTAACATCGGGATGGATGTGCGTGTACTTACACCAATACGCTTTGTTATATTTGTATTTGTATTTGTAATGGTATTGGATTTGCTCTCGTCGTTTCATCGTCGTCTCCGCCATCGTGTGATGCTGCTTTCAAAGTGTGCGTGTGTGCTTGTGCGTAAGTGTGGGTGACGATTTGTTGCGCTGGCTCCTTTGATTGAAAAAATGAATGCAAATTTATTTTGATATCACATTTTTTTCATTAATATTCGCGTTGATATGCATTGTCGCTGCCCGAATGCGAATTGGCATATAATAAAATGGGTACGCATTTATTTAGATACATTTATTTAATCCATTTGTAACCTCAATCCATAATTCAAATACAGTTTTTTCTCGACATTAGCAGTTAATTCTATTTGCGAGCATTTACAAAAATTTGCACTAGACTGTGCAGCGATCAAGTGTTGATTCACAGCCGGTATCGAAAGTTATCGAATGTTCGGTGACTTGGTTCCAAGTAAAAGGTTATCATCTGATTAAATTAAATGTTGAATCACTTTATATTTCAAGCAATTGGTTAATAAATTGCAACTCATGCACTACATTCTAGAATTGCTGGTCACTCTAAGCATTTGTTGATGCACATTTATTTTACAAACGTTATCGGCGTCTATCGCACCCTCATCGTTCGTATTTTTCAACTAATCGATATAGGCAAAGGATCATTAGGCGTATCGAAAGCTTTCGATACCTGAAGTCCGAGTGAGTATTTCTCCTGATATATCGCTAGTGATATCGATATTGCTATGGCCTGTTCTTTGTTGTTATGCCTATGTATTCCTATTTGGGCTGTGTCCAGAAATTAGTGTTTGACTCTTGCGTTGACCCTTGTTAAGTTTCGGAGCATTTGAATTCGTTGAGCAGCAGCTGGAATGCTTTGGTTCGTTCAGCCTACGCGAGTTGCTGTGTTGCTGCTTCTGATTGTCCGAATTGAATAGCCAGCGAAATCTGCATTTCATTTGCGGCCCTCCACAAATCTCAAACGTAACCAGTTCCAGCTGGGGCGGTACTTCCGTTTCCACTGACTCTTCCCCCTCCCCGCACTTACAAGTAGGTAAGCTAGCTAAATGCAACTGCGGATCAATGGCTGCTGTGGACGTCACGCATTGCGTTGAGCAGCCCTGGGTTGCCAGGGCTGCGCTTTGGTGGCAGACCTGCTGTGACATTTGCATATGCCATACCCCCCGCGCGTGCCCCCGCCTCACAGTGTGTTGCAAATAAAGCTTAATTGATTCCGTGCCATAAATTGAAATGCACTCGTCGAAGACGAAGTTGAAGTTGAACCGTTAAATTCAAATGAGATTGCAACTGCAGTGTGCACTTTAAGTGCACTGCATGGCGAGGGGAGAGGGCTTGACATGTGCGATAATTGCCAAGCGAGCCAAGCACAGCAATCATCATCATAATGAGCTGCTAATCAATGTGCGGGGTCTTTGGGGTCACCACACACCCCAAGCGCTGCCTGGCAACAGACGCTGCCCTTAGACAAGAAAAGAGAAGAGAAGACGAGACAAGACAAGCCCCGCTGTGCCAGCCCGTTGTTGTTGTCATTGGTCTGAGCCCTTCAGCGCCCACACAGCATCCAATTTGGCCATCATGGAATCCGCAATAAGGCTTCATTTGAATTGCCAGCTTGTCTCCAAATGATAACCATGCCGCCTACGCCTGTTGCGCATGGAGTCCCTACGTTTTCGTTCGTTCGTTCGTTTTTTTTTTCGGCCTCGGCTCCTTGGGGTCCCATCATCAGTCATCATCAGCGGCCAATCAGTCAACAGCATGTCGTAATTAAATATACATAGTAAACAACAACGTGCAACAAAACTGATGCCACTTGTGGCATGTCCACGCACGTACTTCGCAAATTATTTATCAAATTGTTCGGAATTAATCCCAGCGCAAGTCATCAGAGCCGCGTTAAGCCTATTGACGGTTTTTTTTTCGTATTTTTAGAATTTCTATAGATCTTTGTTGATTCCCTCAATTTATTCCTTTGTTGACAATTTTGAAGCATACTTTTAGGGGCAGCTCATGCAGAGCACGCAGCTTGACTCGATGCGATGCGATGCGATGACTTGAGCTGAGCATCTCGAAGCAGAGTTTACACAAAGGCACATTGGCTATTTATAAACTAATCAAATTTGTTGCTTCCAGTGATTCGACTTTAAATTGCAACACACCAAATTGGCTATAAATCACCCAATTTTGATTTTGCGGTTTTAAGCTTGTGAAACTTGCCACAACATTGAGCTCCAAGATGCTTTCACAATTTTCTTTTTTTAACATAATAAAAAAACCCAGCTAAGCCGCAAATGTGCCATAAAAATTGGATGTAAGTATTAAGATGGTATCTGTTTTATTTATAGAAATAAATTTAATTAGAGCTCCATTAACATTTAACTATTTGCTAAACTATAAAAATTACACAGTACAGATATCTCACTTAAGTAAAATGGACAGATAACTTAATTTATAAAATATTGTACAATTTAAAAATAATATTTAGATAGTAAATAAAAATCGGGAAAAATTATATATTCAGATTCCTATATACCCAAAATCTTCTATCTGTTGATATGAAAGTTACTTAACTCAAGGTCGATTTTTTACTGACTTTATAATAATAAAATGTTGAATCGGAGCAAACAATAAATGTGCTTAAACCACATATTGACAGAACAAAAATAAAAATCGTATATACTTAGTTAATGATATATTTACATTTTTAAGTATTATTAAGTCATTGAAAACACCAGATATTTCCATAATAACCCATCTTGTTATTTTTCTCTACAAGTGCACCGCGACTAACCTTAATGTATGCACCATCATTGTAATAATTTTTGTTATTTTTTGAAATATTAAAATCGTAGATTAAAACTGTTTATTTTGATTTACCCAAATAAATACCATAAAACAATTTCTTTATAGTACATTAAATCTATAAACAGGTTTTCTGCAACCTCGGTATCTATACATAAGAAAAAACTTAAACTTATAAACGCACAAACTGTATTGCAAAACAAAATAATACCTTTAAATTTATTTATTAAATAAATTATATATATATATCGCTTAAATAAGCTATGCAAATGATAATAATTTCAATTTAATTCCGAAATTTTTCAATGTAAATTTACTTTATTTAACAAAGTGCACATATATATGCGCACGGTGCTGTAGGCTATCAAAACATATGCCTAAAGCTTACTAATTAGCGACTTTACCAAAGCTTTCATTCAACTGCTAAACGGAAAAGTAGCGGCTATCAAAAAGCTTCAACAAGCCAGCTGACGTACCCAAAAAGAAAAAAGTTTGTACTTCCACAAGTGATCAAACAAATTATTGAATCATGAATCTCGTGTTGTTCTCATTCAAAACAAAAAAAAAGTAGAAAACTGACTGAAAAATTAGAAATTTATTGTGAAAACTAACGATCCGATCCGGTGGTTCAAGAAGACGTCTGCGGTTCATTTTCACAGGGTGTATGCGATGGCATAACCAGATGGCAAAAGCTCTGCACGCGCTATCTCTATCTCGCCTGTTCGCCAGTCGTCAAAGAGACGTCGTTGCAGTAAGTGAGCCCGCTTATCGCTGAGCTTTCGCTTTCGCTTTGGCTTTGAGAATTGAGAATATATTCTAAAAGCACTCACAACAAGTTGTTGATCTGAGGCACAATGAACTGCTACAGTCGCCTAGCGCCGACCATTCGATGGAGCCGACTCCAACACCACACTCAACAGAGCATACTCAACGAGCGATACCCGGTCCGCCAGATATCCAGTACACAAGTACACTTCGATAGACATGAGTGAGTACAAGAACTAACACCCAAATCAATAATTTATAGCAATAGCATTAGCTTTTACTTGGTAACCCAAAACAGGTACCAAAGGCTGATTACTATTCCAGGAATCGACATAAACTCGCATATATATCTATAAAAACAAAATAAAACAAATACAATTAGCATGATTAGAGTCCGGGGAAATTAAGCACGTATACCACAAAAAAAAACAAAAGTGTATTTAACTATGGCATCAGCTTTTAATACCCCTTGAAAGTAGCTTACGAAAAGAGGTGTGACGACTTAGCGAGTTGAAAAATAAATAATTGCTGGCATTACACAAGAAGTGAAGGAAAAATGCATTCAGCAACAGCTGACTATGATTGTTCCCCTTTGTTTATACGAATTTGTACGTACAAATTATATTGCTTTTCCTAAGTACTGTACTTTTGCTGTGGGCAAAGACTCTAGTTAAGTCTTTAGCAAAATCTCTAAAAGGTATTTGTTTTGCAATTTAATGTTTATTTATTTTTAGCAATCAATGAAATCAAAATCTACTTAGTAGAGATTTTTATTGCAGACTGTGTGTTTTGTAGTGATTGCTTTTAGCAGAGAGTATTTTCTAGTCGATCACTCTGCACTTGCATTTTACATTTTGGTGTCAAATATAACATTTATCTATTGATCCGCATTTGAGCCGGATTGAAGATGCTCTCATCGATTACAGGCTAATAACTTTTTGATAAGTTTCACTTGTTCTATGTTTTATACGATTTTGCTTGGGATTTTCCGAATTTATCGATCTTAAATTGTTCAGTAGACTACTTGCATTGATTACAGGGTATTTTCTTATTAATTATACACTTTTGCTTGGGATTTTCCCAATTTATCGATCACAACTTGTTCAATGGACTACTCTCATTGATTACAGGGTATGTTCTTATTGTTAAGCTTAACATGTTCTATGTTTTATACGGGTTTGCTTAAGATTTATCGAATTTATCGATCTCAAATTGTTAAATGGACTGCTTGCATGATCACAGGGTATTTTCTTATTGATTAGTCGCACTTAATACACTTTTGCTTGTGATTTTACATATTTATCGATCTTAAATAGACTGCTCTCATTGATTACAGGGTATGTTCTTATTGCTAAGCTTAACATGTTTTATGTTTTTAACGGGTTTGCTTAAGATTTATCGAATTTATCGATCTCAAATTGTTTAATAGACTTCGAATTGTTTCTAATTGTTCATTTATCGATTTCAAATCGATAATAATGGAATATATACTTATAATACAATTTTATGAATCTATTAATCTTCACTCCAACATTCTTTCTCTCCCAGCTGTAAGGTGCTGGTGGTGGGCGGTGGTAGCGGTGGTTGTGCCTTGGCCGCCAAGCTATCAAATCGCCTGGGCAAAGGGCAAGTGATCGTTCTGGAACCAGCCGAAGTATGTTATCGCAGTTATCGAAGAGTTATTCCAGACTTATCGAAATTTTTTTTTCATGCAGAGACACTATTACCAGCCGATGTTCACATTGATTGGCGGTGGAATGAAGCGCTTGGAGCATTGCCATAAGCCAATGGCCGATGTATTGCCCAAAAAGGCAAAATGGATGCGTGAGGCTGCCTGCGAATTTGATCCCGATAACAATACGGTCAAAACATCCGGTGGCAATACCATCAAATATGATATGTTGTTAATTGCCACCGGACTCCAACTGAACTACGAAAAGGTGAATAAGGCGACTCCTCCAATCGAAGCCGATCCTATATTTTCTTTATATTCCTTTTTAGATACCCGGCTTGGAGAAGGCTCTATCTGTGCCCGATGGCAACGTCTGCTCAATTTACTCGCCGTTGTACGTGGAGCATGTCTTCGATTGCTTGCGTAAGATCAGCGGTGGCAATGCGATCTTCACTTTCCCCCATTGCCCTATCAAGTGCGCGGGCGCACCTCAAAAGATCGCCTATATAGCAGACCACTATTTCCGAAAGGTAAGCTCCTGATTTTACTGGTAGCGATATCTGCCGACTTTCTTCACACTCGAAATTTGCAAATTTATCATATGCAACAAAAATTAGATTTTGATAAAGGCTAAATTTTTATGTTGGGTTATTAATCAAAATTTTATTGGAGTAATAACATTAATAATCCCGTAATATAAAATGTTATTGTACTAAGATCTGAATTCCCAGAAATTATCGTATATGCAATATTGGGTTTAATCACATTTTCCTTACCTGTTTCTTTGTGTCAGGTTGGTAAACGGGATGACATCAGCATCACCTATAATACAGCTTTGCCAGTGCTTTTCGGTGTGAAGCACTATGCGGATGCGCTGTGGCCGATAATGAAGAAACGCAACATAACGGTAAACACTTGTCGTAACTTAATTGAGGTTAAACACGAACAGGACATTGCTGTCTTTGAGGACGTTAACAAACCCGGTGAATTATACGAGGAGAAGGTACATACACTGCTACAAAATCGCAATCAATCCATATTTATGAATATTTTATTTGTCTTTAGTACTCAATGTTGCATGCTGTGCCACCAATGAGTCCACCAGATGAATTGACGCGTTGCAAGCAGCTGGTGAATGACGATGGCTATGTGGATGTGGACAAGTTTACGCTGCAACACATCAAATACAAGAATGTGTTCGCCATTGGAGACAGCTCTTCGACACCTAATTCAAAAACAGCAGCAGCTGCAGGTAATTAAATTTATGCTGATTATATTGACTAATTAACTGAATGTTGAACTTGTTTTTTAAAGCCGCACAGTCACCGGTTGTTTTCGACAATATGATGGCCGTAATTGAGGGAAAACCCCTAACTGGTTCCTACGATGGCTACGCATCGTGTCCACTGGTCACCGGCTATCACACCTGCATGCTGGCTGAGTTTGATTATAATCTGACACCGCTGGAAACATTCCCGGTGGCCCAAAACAAGGAGCGATATTCAATGTTTATCATGAAAAAAGACTTTATGCCGTTGCTCTACTGGAAACTCATGTTGCCCGGCTATTGGAATGGCCCAGCTCTCATGCGTAATATGTTGTCTGTGTTCAAAAGCAAAAAACATAAGTAAGGTCATCCCCTCAAATTAGAATGGATCATCTGGTTTATCTCTTAATGTCCAACAGAATTTAAATTAACTAAAAATTTTTCAATCAAGATGTTTATTCGTATCATCTGTGAATTTCTCGCTAGTTTTACTTGTACACATAAATTGTCTACCAAAAAAATAAATGCTGTACAATTTGAATTATAACGACGTTTCAAGTTAACAGAACTATGTTATTTAGCATTAAGTGTTACATTGATATGGTTGCACTGTGATTGACACAATAACATTGAGGAAGGCACAAAGGAGCAAATGTATCTCAAAACAACATTAAATAATTAATTTATTAATAACTCTCCACAATATTTTATACTTATACGATTTTGCGGAATATCAAAAAATTGGGGCGCAATGCGAATGCTACGCACTTCAGAGACACGTGAAGTTAGCTGCGATCGCGATTTTGTTATTAACAGAATACTTTCTGGTATTAAAATATTGTAATATACTAGATACATTTGTGCTATTGCTTGAATATGTGTGGAAATATGTATAAATAAGATATTAGTTTGATTTTTTTATAATAAAATAAAATAGAGCTGCTCAAAAAGTTAAAAACAACACCAATGCACTACATAAAGTGTTAGCAGCTAGTAGTTTTTTCTCAACACAAAAAGTGTGTTTAAAAACATTACATGCGGTCACACTTGCTCTGCAGCATAGCGTGGCGTCTCTTTGGGCGCAGCAATTTGAAGCTAACGATCGAAAAAAGTGTTTGCTGAAAAACGAAAAACTATAGTGGTCAGCTGTAAAACAACAAAGTGTCAAAATGAAAGCCGCCATGTAAGTCAAAAATAATAATTTATTGCAAATAGCAACTGAAATGAAAAGGACATTTCAATACAGGGCCCGAACGCCGATGCGTCCCCCGAAAACGCCGCGCGCAGCTCCGATGCCGTCTGCGCAGGCGCCACCGATGACCGAAGGGAAGCGACGGGACTTATCGGGAGGCAAACAACAGCCGCAGCAGCAGGACCCTGTGAATGTTTTTTGCCGCGTTAGGCCGCTGCCATCCGATGGCGATCTAACTTGTATGCGCGTGAAGAATTCCACAACAATTGCGGTCAACCCGCAGGATCAGCACAAGCTTCTGCAGAATGGCGCTCAGCGGGAAATGCAATACATATTCAAGCACGTCTTTCAGCCCGATGCCACGCAACAGGATGTCTTTGCATCCGTTGCCCAACCGCTGGTCGAGAATCTGGTGCGTGGTCGCAATAGTTTGCTCTTCACATACGGCGTCACAGGCAGTGGTAAGACGTACACGATGACAGGGAATTCGCGACATCGTGGTGTTATGCCTCGCTGCCTTGATCTCCTTTTTCGCACCATCTCCGATTATCAGGCCAAGAAGTTTGTCTTCAAACCGGATAAATTGAATGGCTTTGAGATCCTGTCGGAGGAGGATGCACTGCTCGAGCGGCAGCAGGAGATGAATCAACGCTTTGCAGGGACCGGACGTTTTGCATTTCGACGCAAGGAATCAGATCCCGAGATCGCATCACAAGCCTCCGTGGAGCCAACTCCGCTTTCAGTGCTGGATGAGGACAACATGTATTCGGTGTTTATAACTTACGTAGAGATGTACAACAATAGCGTCTACGATCTCCTCGAGGATTCGGGCATACAGAAGTAAGTATTAAATCGATGAACTCGTATAACAATGTTAATGCCAATGCTTTCATTTAGATCGTTGCAGTGCAAGATCATACGCGAAGACGCCAATCATCAGATGTTCGTGCACGGCGTCACTGAGGTGGAGGTGAAGACAGTCGACGAGGCGCTCGAGGTCTTCCAGATGGGTCAGAAGCGCAAGCGCATGGGCAACACGGTGCTCAATGCGGAATCCAGTCGCAGTCATTCCGTGTTCAACATACGTCTCGTCCAGGCGCCCACCGATTGCCAGGGCGAGCACGTTGTCCAGGACAAACAGAACATTACGGTCAGCCAGCTGTCGCTGGTGGATTTGGCGGGCAGCGAGCGATCGTCCCGTACCAAGAACACCGGCGTGCGGTTGCGCGAGGCTGGCAACATCAACAATTCGCTGATGACATTGCGCACGTGCCTCGAGTATCTGCGTGAGAATCAACAACAGTTGGGCCCCAATCCGGTGGCCAAGAAGATTCCTTATCGCGACTCAAAGATCACGCACATGTTCAAGAACTATTTCGACGGCGAGGGACAGGTGTCGATGATTGTGTGCATCAATCCACGCATCGAGGATTATGACGAGAACATGGTAAGTGGTTTTTTTCTTTGAAAGATCTGTCGTAGTTTTAAATTAGAGCTGCAAAATGGTTCTGAAGTAAGCGTGAACAAAGCAAATCATTCAAATTACAACCTCAACGAAAGCTTGGCTTTAGAAATGAAGATTAGTTTCATTTTTTATTCATTACTAAGGAACTATCAACGGACAGCTCAGATCGGATAGAGTTAGGATGCTGAATTTTTGTATATTTCAGCATTTATATCATTAGAAGATGTTTCTCAATCTCAAACTATTTTAAATCCCAAAAAACAAATAATCTGAAAACTCTTGGGTATTTAATTGTTAAGCAAATACATAAACCTTAGCAAGTATTTTAACCAGTACTTATCTAAGACGTGAACCATTTGCAGCTTTTAAACATGTCAGCCTTTTTTACATATTTATTTATCGTATTTATATTTATTTTATTTATCATACATCATATTAAGTTACCCTTTTTATTCAATTACTGAAAATACACATTATATTTATCATATTTATATTTAGTTACCTTTTTTAATTCAATTACTAAACATATTAGAAGTATTTGCTGTTTTTAAGTCCTGCTTTTATCAATGCTCATTGACTCTCATATCTTTCTCTTTACTCTTTCACAGCAAGTGATGAAGTTTGCCGAGATGACGCAAGAAGTGCAAATAGCGCGTGCCACACCCATTAAACCAGACTTGGGTCTGACGCCCGGACGTCGCAAGGCCAACAAATTGTTCAAGATTGCGGTGAACAATCTCAATGAGCTTGGCATACCTGAGGCAAAACAGCTTGAGATGGATGTGGGGCTGGTGTACAGTTTGGGTGCTGATTTCCCCCACTACCAGATGGATAGTCCCGAGACGGAGAGCAAGATACAGGAACTAATGGAGTACCTGGAGCAGCGCATCGATAAGCGACGCAAACTTCGCGCCAATATGGACTTAAAATGTGAGTTAAAAGGCATATAATCTATTTTGACACTTGGAATAACGAATGTGTTTTGTAGGCGACAATTTCCGACAGCTGTTGATGAACTTGGATCGTGACAATTTGCAACTGCGCACGGAGCTGGCTTCGCTGAAAGCCGTCTACAAACAGGAGCGCGATCGTAGCGCTGCTCTGGAGAACAGAGTGCGCATCCACGAGAGCTCCATCGATGTGCTCAACAATACGGTGAGCAAACGCGAGCGACAGATACAGGAGCTGACGCATAAGCTCAATGAACAGGAGCAACTGCTCTCGCAAAAGGAACAGGAGAAGGAGAAACAAAAGAAAAAGTTCAACTCCAAGCTGGCCGTTGAGTCTGACAAGAATAAGCGAGAGTTTGATCAGAAGCTGCGCGAGCAACGGGTCAAAATGCAGGAACGCATGCGCATCAAGGACGAGAAACTGCGACTGGTGTCCAACATACTGCAGTCGGAGGATGTGCCCAGTTTGCCGCGTTCCCAGAGCTCCGAGGATTTGCTAAATGACAAGAACCGCGATCGCGATCACGATCGTGGGGCGTTCACAGCGCGCACAGAATCCTCGGTGCCGCCAACGACACGGACCGATATCTATTGCACACCTCGCCACGTAAGTCGATACTGTAAATCATTTAGAAGAATACATTGTAAATATATCTCCTTTTCTAACAGGGTTTAGCTGCCGCCAACAATCGCCATCGACGCTCGCGCTCTGCTGGCGACAAGTGGCTGGAGCATCGTGCCGCCAATCCGGTGCCATTGGGCACCATCATGCAGCCGTATCTAAAGAATCGCAAGTCGGTTACCAAGCTAACCGACATGAAGCAACTGACTGACCATGGTGCCACCAAATACTGCCTCGTCTCCCAGGAGGCGGACACCGATGGCGATGTGGAGACAAAACTGTACAAGGGCAATGTGATTCCCACCTGTGGCGGCGGTGCCCAGGTTGTTTTTGAGGATGTCGAGTGCTTGCGTCAGAAATCGCCAGTTCATTCGCCCACCCGGAAACGGCCAAGCAACAGCAATCTGTCAGCGTCCGCCTTTGGTGGCCCATTGCCCAGCACTGGACTCACGTCCGTCCAAGATGTCGCCTCGCGTTGTAATCTCGGCATCGAGGGACACAGCAGCAAGAAGTCCAAGATCTAAGGCTAGATCTGTTTAATTTTTCGTAATTTTTGTATTATCACAAAGAACATTCGAAAGTGTTTTTTGCTTGCAGTTAATTAATTCATGTATATTATACTAAAATTCGCAAAAAGTTGAATCGCAAATGAAGTGATTGTTTTAAGTTTACACACTCAATAAAGAGAAGTCCATCATATTGAATATTCAGTTGAATTCGATGTTTTCAAACTTAACTACAAACGTCTATTATTATTCAAATACAATTTAATGGAAATGAAACTTTCAACTTGAAAGGGGAAAATGCAGCTGGATCCAACGATTAAAAAGTAAACCAAAGGGCGCAACTTTTAGAATTACTGCATTTATTGTTACGATTATTATGCCATAAAGTATTTCATAAATTATTGTGTAGAGTAATTCGCATACATATCCATGTTTTGTAGCTGTAACCCCCGGCCCCACCCGCCCTTTATTTCGTTTTTGTTTGTTTTCCAATCCCCGCGCCATTTTGTTTATTTTACGGTTATCCCGATGCATTTGTGATTTGCATTGAGAGTGTGTACAAATATATCGTATATCGAATTATCGCTTATCGTGTTATTGGCCGATTTGATGCGGTTTTGTAATCAAGTCTGTTGTTTGTTTAGAAAACGAAAAGAATGTAAACAAACATAAAATCACATGCACATGCATTTTTATTTAACTTTATTTGTTTTTTCTTCTTTTTTTAACTATTATTCCTGCGTTTATTCAGATTTATGCTTAAATTTGTAGATTAATTTCAATTACTAATAAATCAGTCTATAATTAAAATATATGTTCGCTTAATGCTTTTGTGTTTTTGTGTGTGTGTTTTTGTTTGTTTTTCTCATTTTTGTTTGATGTGTACTTGTGTGTGTGTGTTTGAGTGTGTGAGTTGCTCCCCCAAATGAGTACCACGGAATACTTAACTCTTTATATATATAGATATAGATGTATATAAGACGTCTTGTTCAAGTCCTTCATCGGACTCTGCAGGCAATTCATTAAATTAAGGGTAAATTTTTGTAAGCTTATACCAACATACAATTTGAATGGAGCTCCCCATTTGGAAGCCTATTTTTTTTTTTAACAAAACATAAAAATGAAGGGGAAGAATCAAATACATTATGTGGTTGTATTATGTATAAACAAAAACAGATTGAACGAATTGATACCACAACAGAATAGAACAGAAACGACAACTCAGGTGGAAAACCAAATATGATCTAACTGCATTATTAACATTAGCATATCTCAATCAATCAATCAATTCAATTAAACAATTTAATCAATATAAAGCTGTTGTTTTGTTTTTTGTTTCTTCATAAAGTTTCGCGTTCATCGCGACACGGAACAAAACTTGTATAAGTGTATGTGTATATATACTTCTTATATGTATATATGCATAATACGTATGTATGTATTTATGTGCATATAGTATGTTGTACCGCTTACTTCGACTTTCAATGCGAATTTGCATGCATATATGTACGTATGTATTATATATAAGTGTGTTTTTGTGTTATCAATAAGAACTAAGAAGCAAAAATTATGCTATTGTGGAAACAAATTTAGGCTATAAAGCAACGCATTTGAAACAAATTATAACATTGAAAACATTACACGCGCGCACTCACAACCCAACTCCCCGTGTATGTGTATGTGTGTGTTGTGTGGTGTGTTGTGTTTGTGTTGTGTGTGCAGCTGCATTTGGCAAGGCAAGCAACGATAAAAATCCGATTATCGATAATAGATAGACGGGTCATCTCCGTGTATGTGTGTATGTTCTTATGTGTTGGCATTTCGATGAGTATATGTGTGTGGTGTGTGTTTGTGTTTGCAATGAATATCTCGCCTCCGACGGGAGCTTTACGTGGAGCTCAAGCGATTGGTGGCCCTGGCTTTTGCGTGTATCATAACATAGAGTAGAGTGCGCCTTTCTTTGCTGCTAACGAATCGCAACTTGAAATGGAACAGATCTTCGCACAGATCCTATGAGCACTTCACACAAGCGCCCTCCACATCAAAGTCCAAAACCATCAACTTGGTTTCCTCGGTGCCATTGCGCGATCCCACCGCACAAATCAGCTTTGTATCATTTGCTCTGCGTTTGAAGAAAAATTGATTTAAGTACACATTGATAATTTTGTGGAAAGCGTTGAACTCACCTTATGCGCCACACAACGCCGCCGGAACCACCCGAATCGAGCGCCACCAGATTGCGTATGAATTCGCCAGTCTTGACGTCCCACAACTTGACGGTGCCGTCATCTGAGCTGGTCACCACAAAGCGTGTATTGAATTGCAGGCAAGTGACAGCGGATTGATGCTTGTTTGGACCTGTGAATAAGGAAAACAATTAGTCAGGGAGTCAATCAATTAGTTACCCAATCATTCAATCATTCAGCTAATCAAATAGTGTCGGGATATAAACAAGTACGTCATTTAGTGGGGCAATCAATCAGTCAGTAATTCAAGGACAATTACGAAATTTGTCAGTGAATCATTGGTAAATCAATCAACCAAATAATCAATCAGTTAGTAGCATAAAAAACGGCAAACAATTATTCAGGTAATAATTTATAGACAATCAATCAAATTGATAATTGAATAAGTTTAACCAGTCATCAGTCAGTAAATTATTTAGTCAATTATTCAGGCAGTCAATCAAGTAATCAGTTATACAATCATAGGAAGTCAAGCAATTAATCCACCATTTAGTTGTCAATTAATCAATCCGACAGCCAATCAATTGATCCACAATTTAGTAGTTAGTTATTAGTCAATCAATCATTCAAATAATCAATTAATCAGTTAGCTCTTCAAGCAATTAGTCCATTATTTATTAGTCAATCATTTTCAATCAATTATTCAGACAGTCAATCAATTAATCTGTCAGGTAATCAAAGAACGTCAACCATTTAGTAGTCAATCGATCATTGTTCATTGATCCAATTGATCCACCATTTAGTAGTCAATCAATCAATCGGACAATCAATCAATTAATCAGTTATCTCATCAATTAATTAGTCCACCATTCAGACAGTTATTCAATCAATCAGATAGCTAATCAAAGAACGTCAAACCATTTCGTAGTCACTCATTAGTCAATCAATCAATCAGACAGTCAATCAAACAGTATTTACCCGATAGCGTTTGCAGACACTGCCCCGTTGTGATGTCCCACACTTTAACGGTCGAATCAGCGTTGCCCGAGACGAGAATATTCTGACGCAGCTCCATTCCCGAGGTGAGACTCTGATGGCCCATCAACGTGTGCTTGCAGTTGCCCGTCTCCACGTCCCACACACGTATCGAGGTGTCCAGCGAGCCAGAGACGACATGAATGCCATCAAACTGTAGATAAACGTTTACGTTTAATCACAATTGAATGTTGATTTATTCAGTATGTGCTCCCATACCTGCAGTGAGTAGACGCGATTGGTGTGTCCCTGCAGCGTGTGCAAGCACTCCTGTCGCTCCGGATGCCAGATTTTGACCATGTAATCGTAAGCGCCCGACACAATCAGTTTGCCGTCGTATTGCACACAACGCACAGCAGCCAGATGACCGACAAGCACATGCAAACACGTGCCCAACTCAATGTCCCAAACACGCAGCGTTGCATCCCGCGAACCGCTCACCACCCTAAATAGCAACGAAAGGTGAGAGTAATTAATAACTAGATCAGACTAGAAGACTTCTCCGACTTACTTGTTGCCATGAAGATGCATGCAGCGCACCGTTGAGGTGTGTCCCTGTAGCGTGTGCACGCAACTGCCGCTGTCCATGTCCCACACCTTGAGAGTGCGATCCGTGCTGCCCGAAATGATGATGTTGCCCGACATCTGTGACGACCACACGCCCCCCGTGTGTCCCACCAATGTGCGCAGGCACTGCAAACCAAAGGAGAGCAAAGTTTAGAAGAAGATCAGCATAGATAGATTAGGTGTAAACTTACCTTGCCATTGACAGCGGACCACACCTTGAGCGTATTGTCGTCGGAGCCAGAGACAATGCGATTGCCCGAGAACTGCAGGCATGTGATGACATGATCATCGTGACCCTTGAGCACCTTCGGTTTACGCACTGGACGCGATCGCCAATTCATCTCGATGATATGCTGTCGCATGTAGGCCGCCTTCCACGGCGAGGCAATTGGCGGCATGTTGCCATCGCGTCCCCGCTTGGGCCGATCGCTGCTCGACTCGGTGAGTATTTGCGCCTTGCGGCACTTTTCCTTCCACAGCAGATTGTCGTCGCAGAGGAAACGCCAGCTGCGACACGTTTGCGCCGCACGCAACAGATCCTTGGGGTCCAGATACGAGAGTACAAAGAGCGCAAGTTCGCGGGGCAGCAGCGAGATGAAATCCCGCTGGAATTGCGGCTCGATTACCTTCATCATGTGACGGACTTGCGATGGATCACAGTTATCGATCAGTCGATCCACGGCCAGCAGACGTTCGGCATGCGACCAACGCTGAAATTGCGCCAACCAATGCTGCAACTCCGGCGGCGGATTATCGCGTGTCGGCATTAATGCACGCGGCGTGCGTCGTCCCACTCCCGCCGGTGAGCTACCGACGCCAGACAATCCCAATCCCAAGCCCAGACCACCGGCTGTGGGGGTCAACGAGATGAGGCCCGAGGTGGAGGTAGAGGACGAGGAGCGTGGCGTCGAGGCAAAATCGTAGGCAATGCGTTTGCGACTATTGTCCCCAGTATTATCCGCATGTCCAGCAGCTCCGACGCCTCCTGCGCCGCCGCTGCCAGTGACACTCAGGTTATGCTCACCATCCAGCAGTCGTCCCTCATTGTACTTGCGCTTTCGTTGCTGCTGCTGTTGCTGTTGGGTATTGTAGATTGTCGATGCTGCCGACGATGACGCTGAGGACATAATGGACAGCGTATTGTCGCCTTCGCCATTTGTGGTGGCCTGCTGATGTTGAAGCTGCTGCTGATGATAGCCCCCGATGGCATCGATGGCATCCATGTCGTGCATATCGCTGAGACTGGCATTGCTGCCACTACGACTGCCAGCCACGAGGCTATTCTGACACGTGCACACCTCCTCCAGATCGGAGCAGTTGTTCTCCTCATCACAATTGCCCCACGGCTCGTCGGCACTGAAATCACCCGGCTCGGCACCGTGACCCGCGTTATTATCGTTGCCATTATTCGCTCCATTCTCCTCGACAACCACTTCCAGCACTATGACATCGTTGGCACTGTTGCGTGTCGCCTCCACTCGGCGGCGCGAACGAAAGTTGCCCGCATTATTTGCATTGCCAGCGGCGGATGCTGCTGCTGCTCCGTTGTTTCGTCCCAGAAATATACTCATTGTTTGGGCGCTGGCATTCACCTGCCGTGGAGCCGATGGCTTTGACACGGGCGCATAATGGCAACGTGCAAACGATGATCCGGAGGATGTGCCCGATGTCGAGGGCTGTGCATCGACATCGACGGCGCCAGCTGAGGATGCTGAGGAGGAGGAGGAACTGCCGCCGCCGCCAGTGCCAAATGCTGTGTGCACAACGCTCGTTCGACTGCACCCACCATCCTGGCTGGTCTGCGAAGCAACCGAGCTGAATGATGTGGCTGCCGAAACGGGAACAGCGGCAACAGCAGCAGTTGACATTGTTGTGGTGTCTTTATTCTCGGTCGTCGACGTGGACGTAGAACTGCCGCCACCGAGCACAATAATGTGATCATTCGAGTTTGTATTCGTGCAGACGTCTGTGCGATTGCTGCCTGAAGTATATGTGGATGTGGATGCGTTACTACTGCTGCTGCTGCTGCTTTTGTTGGGCTCCACAATCACCGATGATGACGATGACGACTTGAGCTTGGCATTGTGCTGTGGACAGCTGCTCAGGGTGGAGCTCAAATTAAGTTTGGCAGTGGACTTGCTCAGTCGGTTGTTGGTGTACTTGCGGCTGCTTGTCGGAGTCGTTGACAGATCTTTGTAGGCGCACTAAGTGTAGAAAAGTGGAACGTGAGTTTCGATTCGATTCGATTATATAAACGATTATAATGCCAACTTACCTTGCTGTCCGAGGAGAAGGCGCGTCCATTGCTACTGCTGCTGGGCCAATCATCGTTGCTGCTCCCAGCAGCGGCAGCGGCAGCAGCTGTGCCTGCTCCCTCAGCAGCTGCGGCGGCATTAATCAGACTTAGATTGAGGCGATTCTTCATGACGAGACGTGTGGTGCCAATCACAATGCCGCCAGTTAGCCGTTGCTCCCTCTCAAAGTCGGAACGCTCTATCCGATCCATTGACTCAATGTCCGCCCTCGATGGGCAGCAACTTGAGCTAGCGTTGGACGTTGCTGACTCAGCCGTTGCTGCTGCAGCAGTTGCATTACTATTATTGTTGTTGTTGTTGGCATTGTTGAGGCTCATTTGCTTCAGCCGCACAGACATTTGTCTGTCGTGCAGCGATGTGGATGCTACATCTGCCAGTCCGCATCCAATTTCAGACTTAACTCCTCTTGTTGTTGTTGTTGTGGTTGACGCTGTGGCCACCTGCTCCTGCTGCTGCTGTTCCTGCTCATCATCCGCACACGTATCCGCAACATCGAACTCATCGCTAAGACGCTTCGGTTTGCCCGTCGCCAGCAGTTCGGATTGTGGAGCGTGGTGATGCTTTGCAGCTGCGGCAACATGATGATGATGATGGGTATGATGAGTATGTGATTGCGGCTCGTCGACTACGGGCGTCTCTAGGAAGATTTTCGAGCCGTCGGCCGTGGTGATGATGCCATTTCCATCGCCATTGCTGCCATCCATTTGTGAAGTGTTGGCGCAATCGATGGGCATTGACTGTTCCACAACATCATCATCATCCACATCCGCATCCCCTTCAGCATCATCATCGTCATCATCGACGTCGCCCTCGGCATCATCATCATCTTCAACGATTTCGTCCTCATCGAAATCGTCATCATCATTTATAAGGCACACAACGGGCGGCTCGTTGTCGTTAAAGAAAACGTTCTTCATCGAGCTAGCGCTAACGCTGTGATCCTCGGATGCGGAATGTCGATTCATGCTCCCGCTTCCGTTGCCGTTGCCATTGCCCTCATTCCCATTGAGCGTGTCTGTGGAGGAGCTATCGTCAACGGGGACGACAACAACAACATTCGAAGCAGCAGCCGCCGCCGCTGTGGCAGCAACAACAGCCGCTGTGGCAGCAGCAGCAGCTGGATCATCTGTAGTCGTCGAGGCAACCGAGGCAGCCGCATCCGCCGTACTCGTCGGCAGTGAGTTGGAAGAGCTAATCTCAAATGTCTCCATCTCTAGCACGCCCGTCTCGCTGCTGGACTCATCATCGTCGAGAACTACGGCGTAGCCATGTTGCGAGTGAGACGAGACACTGTCCTCCACATCTACTTCCCTCAGCTTGGACATAGATTTGTTTTCCCTTTCCGTTCCGGCTCTGACTTCTCCCTCCACCTCTCCTTCTCCTCCTTCTTCTGCCTGGCTAGTGCTTGGCTTTGGCTGTGATGGTGTTTGTTGTTGTTGCTGTTGTTTTTGGGGTTGTTGGCGAGATGTCTCGGGCTTAAGTTTGCTAAGCTTCCGCTTCCGCTCGTGCTGAGCGTCCTCTGCGCTATCACAACTATGAATGCTAGCAGCTGGACATCCTTTTTCCATAATATTTTCCACCAAAAACACCGAGGAATTCTGATCTCTCTCGCTCCTGCAAATAATTAAGGAACGCACATTAATACAGTTTGAAATTATAGTCACCGATTACTACAGATTAGTCTTGCAAGTTTGATTCATATTTCTTAATCAAAAATAGCTGTTTTTTCCCCACGATCAATCATTGCAAAGTGGGAATTTTGGCTTATTCACATTTTACTTGTTCAAACAAAAATAAATATCAAAAGAAAAATATTCTTTACAAATTAAAATTATGTTCTCGTTCTTTCCCATTTTTTCCAATTTTAAGTTAAAATTAAATTTTCTATTCAATTAAATAGCGAACACATTTTGGATTATTCCCACACATTTGATAATTTCTAATATCTAAGAATATGGGAACATTCCAAAATAAAAAAACTCCACGTATTTCAATAGTTTTTAAAGAACTCTACTTTTTGCAAATGTAATGATCTTCAACTTACAAGAAGATCAACACAATTATTATAAAATAATATCCTTCGCCTGGATGAACGAACCGACAGCGACGCTCTGACAAAAAAAGTTCCCACGCAATGCGACCCAGAGGAGCAAGATGATCGTGTGCAGTTATCTCGCTCACGCTTAAATGCGAATGCGAATGTGAACGTGAAAAAAAAAACGAAAATCAAAATCCAAAAGAAAAGAAAAGCAGTGGGAAAAATGTCTGTCTATAAAGCAGCAGACATCGGCGTCGACGTCGCTGTTGACGTCGCTGTCTTCTCTGAGCAATCAAAAACTGGCAAAGGAAATCACAAAAGTGCATCAGCGGCGGAAGAAGCTAAAACGGCGCGAAGTAGAATAGCCAAAGAAGACGAAACGGGTATTACAACAACACTAACACAAGCACAGGCGCGCAAACACACACACATGTGCAGACAGGCAGAGAGGGAGACAACGCACACACACTCTCACACAGCGATGCACACAAGGCAGGCAGATCAGTAGCCAGGTAAAGGCATGCAAGATGACAAGAGCAAAAGTAACGGACGGAAGAAGAAGCAATAAAGATACACACCACCACCAACAAACATAAGCAGCAGAAGCAGCAACAACAACAACAAAGACTATAGCGTACACCTTGCAATTTAAGCCGCTATCTGTTCGCGCTCTCTCTGCTCTCTCATGACCAGCGATAACTACGAAACAGCCAACCTCATGCGCTCCCTTTCTTTCTGGCTACCTCTCTCAGCATCAATTTAACACACACACAAGCAGATGCAACTGAAAAAAGGGATCACAGCAGACGTCGGCAGCGGGATGATGCTCCCTGCTGTCGCTGCTGCAATCGCAGTCGAATAACAAAGACCTATCGATCGCAAAGGAATTTTCTTTGCGCTCACACAAACGTAACCACGTGTATGTGTAGATCCTGTGTTGCATCACTTTTAAAACAGATCAGATGTGCGTGTATGTGTATGAGAATGTCGCTCTCAAACCCTCCCTGTGGAAAAGGAATGGCTGTTGACCTCCACAAGGTTTAAGGGTCTAAGAGCCTTCGCCATAGTTTCGCTTAATTTTTATTTTCTTTTTTACGCGTTACCTGTGCGACCACAACACGGGCCCAGGACTAGAGAGTAAGACTGAGAATATTGAAACTCTCGCTCACAAACACACGCACATGCTATCATCAAGCATTATTGCTATTTTAAGGCTCAAATAGAGAAACGGCCATGCAATTTCAGCATTTAAATTGACCAAATAATATACGACTATATCATCTAGCTACAATTGAATAAGAAATTCCATCAATTTAACTGATTTTTATAGGCCCTAACCCCACTTTTCTGCACCTGCACTGCGACGAGAAGCAGAAGCCAGCCCCATAATTCGTGGAGCAAACAACAAAAGAAAAAATGTGAACATTGTTGTACACATACACACAGACACACCAACACAAGCAAGGCATCAACGTCGAATGTCGTGTATGCACACACACACACGCACTCTCACACATACAGAACAAATGTCACGACATGCATGAGAAAATGACGTTTACTTTACCCCTAGATAACTCTTATTTTTTGCACTTTGAACAACAGATTTCATATATTTGGTACACAGTTGAGGTTTGCTGTTCTAGTTTAGCTAAATTGTTTAATTATTTCTTCCGTTTTACACTTTTTGCGTTTAGCTCACCCATACACGCACACGCACTCACTCACACACACACGCACACTTGCACTGCACAAGAAGCAGTTGGCACTGCTGGGCCCACGTTTAATTGAATCGTTTACCACGTACGTTTCTGGGCCGTTTTCTTCAAGATATTGTGTTACTTATCCAGTATTTTTGTTTTGTTTAAGCGTACTAGTTTTATGCGGACAACAAAAACAAAATTCTTAAATTCAGACAGAAAAATAACTAAATGACTTGAGCTGCGCTGCCACTGAATGTTAGCAGCACCAAAAGTATCGAGACGAAGCATCGATATGCTCGTGGCATCGCTGTGCAATCGGAATGTGTGTGACTGTTTTGTTTTTATTCTCTCTACAAAAAAAAAACGATACTATTGGCGGTGACTATTCGATTGTATTATTATGTGTTTAATATGCATATATATTATTTAGATTTCTTTTCTTTTTGAGCTAAAATCTAAATTTACAAAAATGTAGGCATAACATTTTACAATTAGTCTGCATAAAAATCATATAAAAATATGTCATGTTTTTGCGATCAAAAACGGTTACACCACAAATAATATCGATGTGCGAAAAATTCGAAGGCAATCGATTGTAAGCATTTAAATCAAGTCGCAGACCCATTAATATCAGTTTAGCTTTGACGATGGCTACAACGGCAGCGGTATCTGAGGGACTTGGTGACCTGGTGTCCCAGTACCTGGAGAAGGGAATAGTGCTGATTATTGCCGACTTGCTCAGTTTAATAACAGTATCATCCTGCCTGGTTATTAAGGTACCTCAAATAAACACCATACGCGAGAACAAATCCTCAAAAGGTAAATTTACGAAATATTCCACCCCCGCAAAAAAAGGAACTGGCTTTCTAATTTTTTTTCGCTGACTTTTAAGGTATTAGTGTGCTTGGATTATGTCTGGAACTATTCAGCTACACGGTGATGATGTCCTACAATTATACATCGGGCTATGATTTTCTCTCGTATATGGAATACCCTGTATTATTGCTTCAGGAATATGTGCTCATCTATTATGCTTTCAAGTATCAGGATCTGCTTGGCAAGCGTACACAGATATTTGCCGTTTTCTATGCAACGATAGCGACGCTTATATACCTAAAACTCTTTCCCATTATCATCCTTACGTTCCTAGTGGTGAGTAATAATCATGCATTGATTAGAAACTTTGGCAAGATAACGGTTGCCGTCAGTTCGACGTAGTTCAAACTCGTTTACTGTGAACTTCATTAATTAACTAATTATGTTACCTTGATGGTGCTCAAAACTAGTTTATGTTTTTGTTTGTTAGAAAGAGAAGCTCTCATCCGACACAAATTAAACCTATTTGAACTGGGCATCTTTGCTTCAAGGTCAAGAGTGTTTTGTTTGTTGTATAATATTTGTGATGCTGCTATTTATAAATTGTCATCCACCAATTGTCTTAAGAGCAGTCTGCTCACATTAGATTATTTATTTATATACTATGCACATATATTTGTATTATGATGGCTTTTATCAATTGATATTTGTGGTTCATCATCAGCCATTCTGCACACCCATCGGAGCCACGAGTAAAGTACTGCAACTGATTGCCATACTGCGTACCAAGGATGCCAGCTCCGTTAGCCGCACAACATGGGCACTATCCGCCTTCACTAACATGAGTAAGTGCCTCGATAATTGAACAACAATCAGAGCTTGCAATAGCTACACAACAGTTTACAAATTATATTTAAAAATTAGTCAGTGTGCGTTTGCTCACTAAATTAAGTTGTGTGCTTATCGAAAACACGAACCAGCTGTGACATTATTTTGAAAAGTAATATGTATAAGCGATATATCTTTAATATCTTTTTTGTATCCGGTTCAATAGCCCGCATATATACGGTGTACGTGCAATCCCATGACGTGATGCTGCTTTCAAATTTCCTGATATCCACGTTCCTCAGCTCTGCTGTCTTTGTTGCAGCCTGTGTGTACAAGAAAAAAACAAAGACGGCATAAAGTCACTACAAATAGTGACAGCTCCGATATCCACAATACGGATCTACAAAAAAACACAAAGGACTCGTGATCACAATTTTTGTAATCAGCCATTTTACTATTATTTCAAATTATAAATTTAAGCAAATATATATGCTTCGAAAGTCATTGGCATTTGTTACTCAAATCTATCGTTAAAAATCTGAGATGTTGTTATAACACAAATTAAAATATGTATATAGTATTTGTTTATATACACATACACTAAACCTTCTTTAAAGAGTACTTAGTCTAGCACGATTTGAAATTTCAATCGCTTTACTCTTTTTACATATTGAAAAAAAATTAAAAGTCACAGAGAATTTCACCGGAAGATTTAGAGAGAGAATTAGTCATATTAAACTCAGCTTGTAAAGAGTCTCATCAAAAAATGTTATAGTAACAAAAAAGAATAAATTTAAATCTAAATCTTAATTAATTACTTCGAAGTTTAGCAAATTAGTTGTTTGAGTTAATCTGTTTTTGTAAAAGTTGATATAAATTAATTTTAAACTTTTTGTCTGAAATAGAAAATAACCCGATTTTCTAACATCAATCTTCAACGACACAACAAACAATAACTCCAAAGACATTTTGAATAATTTGGTAATGTTTAATATCAATTTGGTTGGTGTCGCATATCCCTCACATAGTTAAATCGTGGTCGAGCCCCAAACGCTCCAGATCTGTATCGAAAAGGTGGAAACTGCGGATATGGGGCAAAGTAAGGCCGTGGTGGACGGGGATTCATTCCAAATGGCAACATCGGGGGATACATTGGATCGTAGTGTTGTCTTGGTGGATGCGGATGCGACCAGCCCTGTGAATACAATGAGTGCAATTAGCATGGCATATATAAATCAATCGATTTACTAACATAAGCGTAGTTATAGTCGGCGGCAGGAACTGGCACAGGAACAGTTATTATGCGAGGGGTTCGCGATCGACTGCGGCTGCGACTTCGCCGGCGACGCGAGAATGAAGATGACGAAGTGACCTTTTTGTAGCTGCCACTTCGACTACGCCTGCGGTCATAACTTCGGGACCGTTGTCGTCGTAGTCGGTCTCTGCTTCTATCAGCAGAACGGGATCTCGATCGGCTGCGTTGACTGCGTCCATACCTCGGAGCTCTTGGTGGCGTTGTGCGTCTTGTTCTTTTGCGCAGGTTCTGCACTCGGTCTCGCTCACGCGCTTCATCAGCGAAATATGGAATCTTTTTGGGCTGGCGTCTTTCGGAGCCTAAATGCAATTACACATACATATAAAAGAGCATTTCAGTATTACGCATTAGGTCAAAGGCAGTGCTGTAGTCTTTTCTCTCGCTCGCTCCCGAACGGTCTTCCATCTATCGTCTGATGATTGATTATTGCGCGTTGCTTTTGGGAAGTGCATCGTCGCCCTTCAGCTTCTTAGAAAATCACTTTCACAATGCCACACTAGAAAAAAAACAACAAAAACAACATTGTAGTCACAATGTAGCACTGGTATAATATTTTCACAATACACACCTCTCAGAGTACGGCTACTGCTGTCAGCATTCATTATTAATTTTGTGTAAAATAATGCACTTGCAGTTTCGATGAGAATTGTGGCCGGTTCATTAATGATGGCAATGGTACAGCGATGTATCTAAACATCGAAGTGCATCGATGTGAATAAGTATCGATACACAATGCTTAGGAAATATTTTTCATATTCGATTTAAATAGAATAATAGGCCATCATAAGCTTATTTGAGTGACAATAAGTTTTTAAATATTGCATATTTAGATGTTTTTTTATTTAATTTTAATTAAAGAAAATTATTATTTTTATTAACAAAAAATGTATGCATTTTTCAATATATACAGATATATCGATAGGTAAATTAATCGCAGCGCGAACTTTGTTTTCGAAAAATAAACAACATAATTCAAATTGAGTTCTTCTATTTATTGCTGCTAACTTGTAAACTCCTGTTCATATTTGTAAAAAAAAAAAAACATTTTTAGCAGTCATATTCTTTTTAATATTATAATTTTAATTCATTGGTATTCATTACTTTGATTGGAGAGTTTCCTAACTATCCGCATAGAATGCTACGGCCATAGCGCCCACCACAACCAGCACGGAAGCCGCATAGATGGCCACACGTTTCCAATCTATATTTAATTTGGTAGGCTCAACATCCACAGCTTTGCGTTCCTTAGGCTTGCGTTTACCGAACTTTTGTTCGAATTTTTCCAGCTCCAATTTATTCTTTGCCTCCTCCTGACGCAATCGCAGTTCCAGCTCCTGTTGCTCTGTCGCCTGGGCCTTTGATCGTTCGGCCTGACAATTCTCATCGCACTCCAAGTGTGTTTGACCAGCTCGATGCTTGTCACAGGCAACCTCCAATTTAATACGCTTACAGCTGCAGTATATGCGGACCTTTTTCCGACACAGCTGCGGATTAGGACACTTGCCCGAGTGGCATATGGCCATACAGCGATGCCCACAGCCAAACTGTAATTAAAAAGACATTTGAAATGCAATTGCAAAACTCTCGTGAATACAACACGTACGTTCTTGATGCAGCGATTGCCACAGCTGCGCAGTTTCTCGCGAAGCTCCGACACAATGCTTTCCTCAGTGTTGAATTCGCTGTAATACTCGCTGCACTTGTACACAATCTGATTGAGAGCACAGTGGCATTTTTGCTTGATGACCGAAGCACATGGTGCACATGGCGCCGGATGACAGCCTCTGGCACAAGCATGTACACAACCCGCTGGCCGAGCAATGTCACATCCTTGCTCGCAATTGCCACAGCCCAGTTGCTGTTGCATATCCTGGGGATTTGGCACGGCATGACAGACGAGGTCGCAACTGTGATTGCCACACTTCAATTGTCGTGCACATTTGCGCTGACATGATGTGGGCTTTGAGTTCCAACACGGCCAAGTGGCAACCTCATGGCCACCAATGCAGGTGACAACAACTCCTTGCTCACAACGTGGATGGGGCAATGAGCGATATTCATACTGTCAAAGACAAGGTTGTTAAGTTACGGAGTGCAAATCGTTGAATTCGTCATTCACGTTACCTTATTGCCACGTGTTGCACGTGCCTCCGTTGGCTTCAACACCCGGTTGGCGGCATGACAACGCGCCTGACAAATGTGTCCACAGCCGCTCGAGTCATTGGGCAATCCACATTGCTGGGTGCAGGGCGGGCATTCACCTTTATGGCAACGATGCTTGATGGCATGATGACATTTCGCTGTGATGCTGCGATAGAAGTACGAAATTAGAGATTGAAACAAACTATTTGGAATTGATTGGCTACAAACCGACACAGCTCAGGGCAGGCAATGCGTGCATTCTTTTCCCGACCACACGGCACATTGCGTCGCGTCTTGCCGCAGCGACAGTTAACCTGTGATTCCATTTTACAGGGATAACACGGTCCATTGTGGCAGACGGACTGACACTTGTGCTTGTTGCAGCTCAATTGCTTGCCGCAAATCTTTTCGCACGGCGGACACTGATCACCGCAGCACTAAGTAAATAGATCATATTTAGTGTCGGTTACACATAAATCAAAAGAATGGTCGCATACCTTGCGATTGCAACCATGCTTGCCACAATCACGCATCTGTTTGCACTTCGTTTCGCAGGTGAACTCCTTGGAGCAGGGCAACTCCTTCTCATGCAAGCCGCAGCGACACTTCTTCTTCGTTCGCACCAGACACTGCAAGGCATTTGGACTTCTTAGATATGTAAATGAAACGCTTTGCCCGTTTTGGGACTTACCAAATTGCAGGGGCCACGATGACAGCGTTGCGCACAAGTGTGCTTGCCGCAGGACAAAAGTTTCTGGCAGGTATCGCCACAAGTTTCCGCTGCCTCACCGCAAATGCCCGCTTTGATCTACAAACCATGACATCGTTATATTTGTTAATCTCTTAAGCAGTCTACATTTGACTTACGGTCTTGCCACACGGGCAGCTGCGCACGCTTAAAGGACATTCGCCGCCTCCACAAGGTCCAGCATGGCACACCTTGTCGCAGTTGTGAACGCCGCAGGCAAACGAAGCGCCACAAATCTAAAAAGGATAAAATACGAAAATTACTTGTAGTCGACTAATCTGATTGGGGTTTTCTTAGGTTTTCTATACCCAACTGTGAAACACCAGCTACATTTATATTAAATAGAACAAAATAAATTAGTTGACAATAGTAAGCTACACAAAAAACTAACAATATATCTAATGCTAACAACTTTTCGAAGTTATGATTTGTCGACGTGACCAAACAGAAATATTCTCATTAGCCTTTAGCTCCATTAGTTATTCATACTAATTGGTAGACGGAGCACTGTCTAAACACTTTAACTTGATTGCCAAGTAACCCTATCTTAAAATAGCATATCTTATCTAACTATTTTCACACATACTCTGTTGCACTTCCATTTGGGCTCGGAGCAGTTGACAACCTTCGTTTCCTGCTTGCAATCACATGGCTGGGAGCTCTTGCTCGTGCATGGCGGACACTGACCAGGTCGATGACACTTCTGGTTGCACTTGTGCTTGCCACATGCTAAAAGCGCTTGACACTGCAAATATAAAACCATTATGGAATAGAAATAGAAGGTGGAATGTGAAACTCACGGTTTGCTGACACTGCCAACTTTTGTCGAGGCAGCGCACTGAGCGTGGAGCGGATTTGCCACACAGACAAGAGCAGTTCGCTAGTTGAGCGCAGGGCGGACATGGTCCGGGATGACAGAGCAGTTTGCAATCGTGACCACATTTCGGTTGCAGCAATTTTCCACAGATTTCACCGCACGAATGCGGCACTAGAAACGGTTGTGGCTGCGGGTTTGTCTCTTTGCCGCAGAAGCATTCGTATTGTGTTGGCCGATCGCTAGGTTGGTAATCACGTCGGCACTGTGGACAACACCAGTGCACGGCTTTCTGGCGCTTGGGCGGCACAAATTCGCCCAGATGATTGTAGTGTCCTTGGCTTCCATTCTGCTGCTGTTCGGCTTTCACTTTCATTTGCATCAGACTGTCATTGGCCCAACGCTCAATGCACTGCAAGTGGAAGAAGCAGTAACAGTTCTTGCAGGACCAAATCGACTCCACGCGTCGAATGCTGCCAATACAGATGAGACAGGTGGCGGCACCCGAGTGCAAGGTGTTTTCCAGGAATGTTGCCGTACGATTGGCATCGTTGCGTTCAACGCTGCGTGCACCGCCTGGTGAGCTTTGGTAATGTTTATATAGCAAATCTGTAAGCAGACAATAAGGGGTAAAGAACACAACAAAAACAAGGGAAGAGGAGACACGTCATAGAATTGCTGTTAGTTGCATGTGTATACCCAGTATATGCTTTTCATCCAGTTCTCCTTCATCCTCAGAGCTGGAAGCGTACGTATCCATCACTTTTTGAGCGGCTGCCAAATTTTTGGCTTGAGCTTTATTAAATTTTTCCATTTTTACCGGTCAAATGAATATGAGGGCTCTTATTATAATAGAGACGGAGAAAGAACGATGACAGTATCGATGATCGATGTTTTTCACATTTTGCAACATCGATGCAAAAGTTATCGATATAGTCTTGCAACCACATTTTGTAATAGCTAAACCATAGTCTATATCATCCCTTACGAAATGTTAACAATATTTGAATAAAATGAAAATCATATTAAAAATAGTTTATTTTGTTTGTATCATACTGATTAGTCGACCAGTCGATTTCATTCGTTGGCTATCGATTCAGCGCGCTCATCTCTATGTTAAATGAAACTGGTTCATTTTTGGATTGGTTTGCGATCCCTAACTTTCACAACACAGTAAAAAAATAATCATAATATTTTCTCAGTGGCAGGTCGCAACAGAAACACTTGAAAATGAGTTTCTATAATTATATATTCGGACCAAAGTTGTACATGGAGTACAAAGGTGTACCCGAACCGCAGGTAAATCTTTATAACCCTTAAAGCAAACGATAAAATCATAATTTTCATTTGTTCATTCGCAGCGAAAAATTTACGAACCCGGCGCAGTTGAAAAGTTCGGAGAGCAAATATTGTCCACGGTGGGTGTATGTGTGAATGTGCATGTGTATCGGAGTGTGTGTGTGTGTGTTGGATGATGCGCTCATAATTATTTATTTTGAAACTCTATTTGTGCCGTGTGTTGCAGCTGTCGGTAGTTTGGTCGCTCAGCTATTACACGTCACCGCTGATCTTCACATTCCTGTATAGACGCGGTTATTTTGTGTCCGACTCGATACCAACGCTGGCGAAATTCACAACGAGCGTGGGCCTAATCGTTGTCCTCTCACTGTTGATGCGCGGCGTTGGACGCCGCCAGTCCAAGGCATATACGAACATGGTGAATGCCCTTGCACAGGCAAAGGGAAACAAATCGTCGGAGCCACTGCGTCGCTTTGACATCGACTTTTCAGCCTGGCCAATTGATTTCGATGTTAAAGCCTTGGCCGGGTAAGTGAAGATAGTTTCGCTTTAATTTGAGCGTTATTTTACAATGTTTTCCTCTCTCGTCTTTTCAGCGACCTCAAGAAGCCCACAAATACTGTGAGTCGACGTGAGGAGAAATTAAGTATTGCAACATTGCCCTGTGAGTTGATTGCTTATTTGGCCATCAATACCTTTGGTCTCTCCATGATTTATCCGGGTTCCGTCAAACTGTTGCAGAAATTCATGCGTATGTTGTATAGAAAAAAATATTATGAATACTTTAAATCTCAATCAGAACTCGTTTTGTAGGACCAATGTTGATCGCAGGACGAGCCAAGCTCATTGAGGACGACAATGGTATTCGCTACAAAGTGAAAACGATTGATTCAAACGAAATCGATACACTGTTCATCGATAATCGTAACGATAACGTGGGCAATGGCAAAACACTCGTCATTTGTTCCGAGGGCAATGCTGGATTCTATGAGGTGGGCATCATGAGCACACCCATTGCCCTGAAATACTCGGTGCTGGGCTGGAATCATCCCGGCTTTGCTGGCAGCACGGGCAGCCCGCATCCCGAGCAGGATAAGAACGCTATCGATGCTGTTGTCCGATTTGCCATCAATCAGTTGGGCTTTGCCGTTGAGGACATCATCTTGTATGGTTGGAGTATTGGCGGATTCAGTACTTTGTGGGCGGCATCCATCTATCCAGAGGTCAAGGGCGTGGTAAGTAATGACTACTTTCCACAACATCTAGAAACGCCTAAAATGATCCTTAACTCAAGTATTCAATCGTTGCATTTTTAACTGTATATCTCCTTTATAGATTCTTGATGCCACATTCGATGATGTGCTCTATTTGGCGCAGCCTCGTATGCCGGCTAGTCTTGGTGGCATTGTTCGCGTTGCCATACGCAAGCATTGCAATCTGAATAATGCAGAATTGGCAATGAATTACAATGGACCCTTGCTGTTGATACGTCGCACCGAAGATGAGATAATTGCCGAGTAAGTCAACAAAATTTTCTATGATTGTCGTAAGAACATTGAAGAATACTCTTTTTCTTTGCCACGCAGGGATAATCGCATTGATACAAATCGTGGCAATTATCTGACCATGTCGGTGCTCAAGTATCGCTATCCCAACTTGTTTACTGCTGCACAATTGTCGACGACCAAGGGATTGCTATCGAAGCCATTGGAATCTTTTAATTACACCGTCGCCGAGGAGAAACTCTGCATGTCGCGCCTTATTACTTATGCCTCCGATGAGGGTAAATCATTCCCCATGTTGATTGGTGCCGATTACAGCGAAGAAATGCGCAATCAAATGGCATTGTTTTTGGTCAGTTACTATTAATGGAATGTTGTTCAATAGTGTATAACCATTTATTTGTTTATCGCTTTTTTTACAGTTGCGCAAGCATTTACGTGATTACAACTCGACACATTGCACACAATTGCCCGGGGAGTTCTTCAACATTCCATGGGACATACCCATCGAGCATGGATTTGTATTCACTTAAGTTGACATCCCCGCATTTATTGTTGGCAGTCACAAAAACAATTGATAGTAGTATTCTTAATCGGAGTGTGGATGGAGGGGGGCTTTTATATATATAAGATTTTTAGTGAATTTCAATGATGTGTAAGTCCTTTTTGCATTTTGAGAACTGCTTATTTAAATTATAACCTTGGGCAATACGACAAAATAACACAAAAAAAAATTAACGAAATGGTGTAAATTGTCTTATATACAAACACACATTATACATTTAACATATACAATGATGATGATTATAAAATAAATGTCGCAAACCAATCACAGTCACAGCGATTAGCCCCAGTATAAAAGGGTTCGTTGGTTGCAGAAAAAACAGTTCTATTTTTTGCTATTGCTATTTCTATTTTGTATTTTTTTACGATTACAACTAGCGAACAATGTAAGGCCTATGAGTTCTTCTTCGAGCCGCCAAAGCCAGAGAAACCCATGATAGCAGCCATGTCATCAGGCAGTCCATTGGCGAAGTCATTGCCACCGCTCCCATTCTCCTCGGCTTTGCGTTTGCGCTCTTTTCGCTTCTCTTTTCTGTGCTCCTTGTAGCGATCCTCCTCCTCCTTGGCCTCGCGTAATCTCTTGTCCAGTTCGTAGTCTTTTTGCTTCTCCTCCATTTTCTTTTTGTTCTGTTGAAAGCGCTCCTTGACCTGATCAACGGTGCTGCGCTCCACTTTCATGGACATGCCCAGATTCCGTTGATGCTTCTTGCCATTGATGTGATCCAGAAAATTGATCGAATCCTTGACGACACAATCGCAAACATTGCAATAGTAGCCGCCAGATTGTGAGGTAGGTGTGTTTTTGTTGATCACAACACTTTTGCCCAATTTGCTATCGAGGTCAACCTTGTAGTCACGTCGTTTGAGATTCTCTCGCTGCACAGGCTCTGTCAAGAAGAGATCATCAACATTTGTATTACCTTTGTTTATCTAATATTCACAAAGGGGGGGAAGAAGCAGCAGCATCATTTGTTACCTTCTTCCTTGGGCGCCGTTTGATTGAGCAGGCGCTCCTGAGCCAACTTTTGATACTCGTTCTTGTCCCATTTTCTGCGGTGGTCATCGGGTCGCATCGTCATATTGATTTCAGTGAATTTATTGCTCTTATATGTATTCCAAAAAATGCAAAATAATTTCGTTTATTACTAATGCGATATATAAAATGTTGTAAAGTCCAATATCGATAGTCCCATAACACAGGGCTGCATCAACGTGCGTAGCGATTATTCGAGATATTGTCGATACACTTACTGTAATCGTATAATCGAAGTAACCGTCAATTATATTTATGTATTTTTTTATTGTTTACGACTTGAACCAACGATCAAAATACATAATATAGATTGGTTGATATATTTCTTTAATTGTTTCATATTTAAATAATAGGTTTAATTGTCATATGTATATTTTGATGATTATAATGCAAGAATTTTAAAGATTTTCTTCGCTGTTTATTACATAAAATCAGACATTAATAGCTATACTATTATATACAACATATATAAAAATCATTATTATTTAAATTAAAAACAAAGGAGGGATATAATCGGACATGGCTAGAAGTTCAGTTGCTCTACAACCTCTCTCAATCAAGTTCACATGTATCGAGTACGAGTAACTCCCGTTAGAAGTATCGATAACGGTTGTCGTCTTATTGATTTCTCACTTCAGCTGAAAATTCTTATTGGAAATCACAACAATTCTAATTTTCAATTCAACAAAAACGATTATAAAAATAGAAGAAAAGTGAAAAGTTTACTGTCGAATCACAAGTGCTCCAATTATAATTGAAATATGGGAGCTGCGTTCTTTCCAATTCTATTTTTCACAGCCCTTTGGGGAGCTGTGGGCATTGGAATGCCGATTATGACGCCAAACGGTCCGCATCAGAATTTAATACGCTGTATTCTGATGCTAACTGCGGCCTGTTGTTGGCTGTTCTGGCTCTGCTGCTATATGGCCCAGATGAATCCTTTGATTGGACCAAAAATTAAACGTGATGCCCTTGCTATGATTGCAAAGTCGTGGAGTGGTAATACGCTGCGAGATGCATAAATCTTTACTGTCTCCCATATATGCATAATTCAAGTTATCTATTATTGTAAAAAATCATGTTAAATAACAATAAAGGTATTAAATTTGTGTTGTACATTTCGTTTAACGAACTTATTTTGATTTCAGCGCGCTCGATCTTTGATTGAGCTGCCAACTTGCTTAAATTGCTTCTTATTAGTAAACGGAGAGAGGAAAGAGCGATTGTGTGAGTGTTGAATACAGCGCCTGTGCAACCTGCTACTCACTCTCTTAACTACATGCCGGCGCCATCTTCAATTCTCTCTTCCATAGCAAGCTGGCCATGAACTAGTGAGATGCCAAATTCCCATTGGATTCAGTGTTCTTTCAGCTGCGGGCGCGACAAGTTGACAAGTGAAAATGGTCGTGCTTATTTTGTAATTTGACCGCGATCACCGTTAATATTATTTGAAAACCAACAGATTTTGTGAGGTGGAAAAATAAATATATTTGTGATTGATGTGATTGATTGCATAGAATATACAGTACATATGAATTATTAGTAGATTTAACAGAGAGTTGCATCAAATGGAATCACACGCGCATACAGGATTTGGACTATAACAACAAATACACACACTCACACACACACTTTGGTAAGCCAAGTGAATTATCGATAACACAAGCATGCATCATAACTCAATACATTCCTCGCCCCTGCTCTGAACTAAAGAGTCAGTGTTTCTCCCTAAGAAAATAAAGTAGTTAGTCGGCCCCCTTTAGCCATAAACTAGTTAGACATGCATTAAAACTAGAAAAAGTAGTCGCACTTAAAGTACAAAAGGTACAAAACTGGTTACATTACTTCTTCAGCTATTGCGGCCCAACAGCAAAAGAAAAAGAGCAATCAAAACGATAAAAATAAAAAAATAAAACGCAAGCAACACAATAATCGCGTACCAACGAGCTGGCAAAGCTCAAAATTATGGATGTTAAAATGAAAATGGCAATAAAAGTCAAGCAGACTGAAGACTAGAGACTGAAGACCGAAGACTGAGACAAGCTAAGAGCGTAACAACACAACACTGTGGCCATAAAACGAGGGAAATTAGAAAATAAGACCCCACCCGACAAAAAAAAAAAAAAGGGCGGCAATGCGAAACGCTACAAAACACAAAAGAACAACACCGAAACATAAACTCAAAACACAAAGCACAAACGATCAAAACTATCAACTGCCCCCAGGTGAGCGAGTTGAGGAGTAACAAAGCTTAATGCAGGTGAAAGAATGAATCAAAGAGTGAAGAACGTTCCATGGTCGCGTTTTTTTTTTTTTCTTTTTATATGTATAGTATGTCGCTAACCGCACAATTACCACATTTATGAACTGGGCCAATTGACAGTGGATAGTGGACACATCGAGCACCGTTGAGTTGTACTCCATTATTATACATATACGTTTATGAAAGATGTTAGTTAGTTGTCGATCAACGTAGGAGACCGACCGGAGGTGATAGTATCAGATGTTAGCTTGGACCGTTTAACGCCGCTTTGAACGGAAATTGATTCTGATTACAGCTCTGCAACTTGAACTCAAACTCAAACTCCAACTCGAACAGGAAGAGTTTGATGCGTGCGACCCAATAACAGCGATTTTACGCAAATTTCTTAACTGATTCATCGACGAACGAAGAGAGAGAGAGTGAGGGGAGGATTGGTAATCGTATCGGTTACCAAATGTGAAAGTGCTGTGCGGGTTTTTAGATCTGCCGAAATGCCAACATGACTCACACACTTATGAACATCATTGCAGCCAAGCTAAAAGTTGGCCTACAACTAAGAGTGTTTAATGGGTGCGATACCCTGTAATTCTAGTGAAACATATTCTAGGCCATACGCTAGAATAAAAGCAGTGAGCGAAAGAGAGAATTAGTTGGATTGTTTTGTAGCGATTAGTAAAAAAAGTTTATCTAATTAAAAAAGAAATCTTTATTCTACATTTTTAGAAGAGTTTTTAATATTTGCCTTAAAGCAATAACTAAATATTTTTAATGATATTATAATGACTAAAATGACAGTTTTAATTTTTATGATTTTAATGATAAACAATCAATTATTTAAGAAAAAATATGAAAATGTTTCTGTAAAGTTTAAGAATTGCATAGTATAACATCTAAAAATTTGAACGACCCCACTTTGTAGCATTATCAATTACAGGGTAGAGGCAGATAGTCTAGCATTAAGAAAATTGCCTAACTGACAAATCCATTGGACATGAGCACGCCCATATCGCTGCTCAAGTGTCAACAGTGTGGACAATTTTCATTTTCACTCGTAATTATATTTTCACTTGTCGAAAAAAAGCGATTTTCATTTTGGCGGAAGTAGATCAAAAGTGAAATAGAAATGCGGCGCGAAAAACTTACAAAATTTATGTAGATTTGTGAATTATGTACATTTTAATGAGTTGCGTTTATTATTATTTTTTTTTTGTTGCTGGTACATTTCTTGTTTTTCGGTTTTTGGTTGATTTCGTTTCGTTTTGGGGCAAAGTAAAAAAAAAAACAAAAAAAAATGTGGCGAGTTAATGAAACACTTTCGCTCGTTAAGAGTTTTGGCCGCTTTTGAACTGATCCGACGACCGCCCACAAAGGGTTCTCATTCTCACACCCAAAGCGAGAGCGAGATCGCCGTTGATGTTGATGTTGATGTCGAGACCCTCATCCTCGGATCTGTGATCGCAAATTGGCAAGCAATCAACATCATTATTATGAACGTGGCTGGCCCGAATTGCCAAGCATTGACAGCTCTTGGCTAAAAGCTATTGACTGTTTGTCTGTTGCCTCGTTCTTCAACTGCTCCCCGGTTTTGTGGTCATCTGTGCCGCACGATTCTCGGACAGACGCGGCAGACGCACACACACACACACACACATACACAACATAAACGACAGAGAGTTGGTTGCCAATCAAGTTGGCTAAGTCGGGATTGAAGTCTCTGGCAACGAAAGAAATAGAACATAACGCTAAACTGCAGCTAAATTGCATTCAAATGATGCAAAATCGCATCTAATGGGCCGCTCTTTTGTTTCGCCAAAACAAGAAGAAGCCTATGAGGAAGAAGAAGAAGAAGAACAGTGAGACAAAAGAAACCAAAGACGAAAAAGAAGACTGCAGAGAAAATCGACCTCAAATGCCGCGCTGCAGCTCAACTCAAGTTGAAGTTGAAGTTGAAGCTGATGTTGAAGTTGAAGTTCGTTGTTGCGGTAAAGCAAACCCAAAAAGGCAACAACAGAAGAAGAAAATGCATAGAAGAAAATGAAATGCATTCGCTCATTCAAGCTGACTGCGTGTCTTGCATTTTGAGCGTGGCACTAATTGCACTTGGGGGCATCTTTGGTTTGTTCTTTTCCCCGCTCTTCTTTCTCTCTCTCTTATCGTCAACGGAAAGAATCATGTGTACGCATACTAAGCAAACAGCTTGTGTTTGTATTTTGCATTTGTATTTGTTGCGTGTGTGTGTGTGTTTGTGTGAGTGTGGACACTTGAAAGATGATAGCAAATAGTTTCCTGTCAGTTAACGTTTGATGTAAATACTTTTACATCAAATGACTGTTTACCAATACTGTTAGTGCTCAGTGTAACGGTCGCAACAGCAGCAACAACAACGTCAACAACTTATACACGGGAATGACTCCACAATTTCATGGCTGCCAAGCTTACCAAATTCTATTCCCCACACTCACATTCACACACACATGCTTTTAGGCTGGGAACAAACAGCCAGATTTGTATGCTTTTAATTACATATTAAGTCGACGGTTAAAGCGTAACGGTTTATCGCCCCACTCCCTACCCCAACCAACCATCACTCCAACACTCTCTGTAATAGTTGTTGGGCACACTCAACTATGTCGTCGGTCGTCCCTTGTGTCACACACTCATGAATGAAAATGCACTTTTGTGCGAGCGTTGCCACTTCGTTTAGCAGCCAAGTGCAATCACTTTGCGCCAGCAAGCAAAGCATATACCAAATACAGGGTGGCAGTGGCAACGCTGGGTTGGCTGTTATGCTCCAGTAAGGGGAGGCCCGTTAGAATGATGATGAAACTGCCGAGTTGCGAGTTGCATGCGTTTTCTAGCTGTGCTCTCGTAAACACAATTATTAGTTACAATATATTATACAATTATTTTCATTCATGAGTGCCTCGCGGCCAACTGGGCAAAAATAATATTGCATAAATTTGCTTTAAAACAAAAATAAACAAGCAAATCATTGAATAATTTTTTGTGACAGCTATCAATAATGTGGCGGTGAATGTTTTTTTTCTTTGTTTTGTGCTTTTCTTCTTCTTCTTCATATTTTTGGGCAAATCAAAAGACTTTCAAAATTGGAAATTTTGGCGTCTGGCTGCATTGTTTGGAATGATTCAATTTACGCTCTTCTAGAGATGCGCGAGATGCGCTCTAAAATCAACTTTCCATTTCACTGGTTGACGCTTCTTTTTTTTGTATTTTTTGTGTGCGCATGTTTGTGTGTATGATTGTTGATAAACATTTCCAAATGATCAAAATGTTGTTCACATTTCACTTTCTTCACTATTATTATTGAAAGTGGATCTGCTTGATTATAATCTGGAAATGACATCGACGACGACAAACGACTTTTGGCTCCTGCTGCCCCGCCTCAGACTTCACCTCCACGAGGTGAAGGTGAATTAATATGGTCATCTATGGTAAACTTGTTTGTGCTTGCTTCCGTTAGAAATTCGGTTGAGCAAAATTCTCATCAATCATTCTTTAGCTTTGTTTTTTTGGTTATTTTATAGCCAACAATAATTTCACCCCGTTGAGGAGAAAATTGTCTAATGCGAGAAATTTAATCAGTTTATGTGTGGACAGAGACAGAGACGTCGCCACCAAAAAAAAAAATTGTGACCGACTCTCAACGCGCGCGTTGTCTCGTCAAGTGTTGAGTTTTGTTTTTTAACCATTTTATTCACGCGGCTCAGACAGAGTTTGTGTGTGTGTGTGAGAGTGTATGAGTGTACTCGTAAGTCAATTTGTTCTTTCTCCAAACACAGACAACGGAGACTCGCACTCACATTGCGGCATATGGTCAAGTTTCCAGTTTTGGGGTCTGGGTCTGCGCCTCTTGCTATCTCCACCTCACCTTAACTCTCCACTTCACGTCTCTCCACTCTACACTCCACGCCGCTCAGCGCCTGCGCAACTGGGTCAACGTCAACCCATGGCAATGGCAATGGCTTGCCATCGTCTAACTGCCCGTCTGCCCGTCTGTCTGTCTGTCCGTCCGTTTGAATAGCTGAGTGTTTGGGCACTCATACGTCGTATTTCGCATGCATAGACTCGCACTCGCAGTAGTTGTGCTCGTAACACTAATTGTACTTCTATTTCATTCTATTTTCTTGCTCTGTCTTGTCTTGTCTTATGCGATTATTATGCAAATTTCTTTGCCTCATGTGGAAAAATTGCCGTTTAGCTGTGTCCAAAAAAAAAGAGGCTTACCCAACGGAATTCAGTTTAGTTCTGCAATAATACCACCAAAACTGTACTACATGCTCAATTTCATAATAACATGCAATTGTAAATCACGACATTAGGTTGGGTTCTATTTTATTTTTCGGTGTATAATAAAATTTATTGCAGTAGGTTAGCTCTTTAAAATAAGTTACTTCTTAGGTAATTACTATGAATATTTATTGAAGTATCTCTTTAAATATATTAGAGGCAAAATATTTCGAACATGATAATAATAAACACTAATTAAATAATTACTGTGAATTCGAGATGCAATTTAGATTTAGACTTAAGATATCCCATATTAAATTTCATGCATAACCAGCCAAATTTTCGTATATCAAAGTAATAGAGCTTATCTCTACTAAAACTGTTAAATTCAGCCTATAACTGTGCTCAACTTGTACGCAATTCATTAACAAAAGCTTGCGGCATTGCTGTAAACAAAAACAAATGACTATATGTTACTTAGGGCCATCCAATTAGTTTCACCAGAAGATTTCAAACCCGACTGCTTCGAGATGCGAGCTGCGAGCTTTAGACATGATCATCATTAACATCACCGCATTCCAAAAAGGCAGAAGAACTTTTACTTTTGACAGTTGAGAGACGCGCTCAAAACTCGTAAAAAATAAAAATACCATCTATATCTGTATGTGAGGTTGTTGCGGTTATTGTTGTTGTTGGCATCCCAGGTCCATCCATCGCAAAGACTATTTTTACCTTTAACACACAGGTTTCTCTCTTTGCTTTGTGCTTTGATTATACATAGTGGCATTATAAATACAACGTATGTGTTCGGGCACGAACACGACCACGACCAAGACCAAAAGCAAGACCATGAAGATGATGGCACGAGCAATAACCCTGCCCAGCCAACCAGCCCAGGCATCTTCTTATTCCATCCAGAGTCAAAGCCATCGCTTTGGTTTCGGCGTGGAACTGGTTTCTTGTAGCTTTTAGCTGATTTCTGATCTTCAGGCATGTACTTGGTACTAGCGAGTTCCACTGTGTAATACCCGACATCCCAAGGGACATGGGTATTATAACAGAGTGACAAGTGACAAGTCAAATGGTTGTCTGTCTGTCTGTCTGTCCGTCTGTGTAGACAACTACATCTATAAGTAAGAAGTAGAGAAACAAGAAATAAAAAATATATAGTTGTTATATTTGAGGAGTAATCTTTAATATTTTAAATGCAGATCAAGATTGGTTTGAAAATTGAACTATCCCCGACTAGAATTAAAAGAATTAAAGGAATGTCTAACATTACCTAATAATTAAGTAAATCACAATAGAAGTTTCAAGCAACTAGTATCGGGTATCTCAAAGTCGTATATATTTAAATTACTTACTTTTCCTCTTTTAGTTGTTTTTGTTGTGGGCTGCTGGTTCTCTCCGCGGCTTGTTTGTCTTTCCCAAGCCTGAAGACCTACCTCCCTCTGTACTTCACTCAGACTCACACACTCACAATTTGTACTCATACTCAAGATTATGTTTGTCCAGCGAGCGTATCAAAGTGTCGGAGTTCTCTAATTAGACTGGGCTTATTTTTGTTTTGTTGTTTTGAGAAAAGCGAAGCTTTCGCTTTCGCACTTGTGTGTTCCACATATATCAATTAAGAAATGTATTATATCAATTGGGGGACTCTTTGTGAAATGTGTCTCTCCCTCAAGCCACCTTTTGTGGATGCTATTCGCTGGTATGCAAAGCTAAACCGGTTGAGGAACGTTTTCCTCGGCTCAACTTGGTTCTTCAGCGGACACATTTCATTTTTTTTTTCTTTGGACTTGGCAAAAAGTGAGAATTTTCATTTGACTGTGAAAACAGGATTAGCTGGTTTTTTGGATGCCGGAAACAATTTCAACATGGAAAGTGAAGCACCCAACTAACAATAATAATACTTGTTTACTTCCATCTATTTTCAGCATAAAAACCAAGACCCTAAAACCAAGAAGACCCACAATAAAGGCAATATGGATACCGTTTATGGCACCAAAAAGTACTTCCAGAGTTTGTCCGGAGTCAGTGATATCTATCGAACGCAGACATGTCGACAAATGGTAACTTCCTCCATCTATCTATCTATCAGACAATAGAAATCTTTCACAGAAGAACTGTTATACAATTCGTCGAAATACAATGGCATAAAAAGTTAGAGGCTCATTTACATGACAACTGCTAAAAGTAGGTTAAAAGTCGAGGGTTCTTTTTTGTTGTTTCGTTGTTTAGGAAGACATTACGTAAAGCCCACAAACAAATCTTTTTCGGGGTTTCATCAAGAATTCAACTGCATGTTTGCTTAGATTGTAACAAGATTTCACTGCGAGATGTTTGTTTGCATTCCTCCCGACCAAGCTACTATAGTTATTAACTCAAGAACCAAGCGAACGCTCAAGCTAAAGGTGAATGACTTTCTCTGCAGAGCGCACAGAATGCGAAGAGCAAAGAGAGAACACACAAGAATTTGGTTGGAGGCAACAACAGCTGTTTCGACAACAGGTTGTCGCTTAAGAGAAAGAGAGAGAGACGGAGAAGAGATAGGGAGAGAGAGATTGAGCTGGCAATTGGCCTAGAGCTAATGACTGCTAAAAGGGCAAACCCAAAAAGTGAGTGCCCCCAACTGGCAAATGTGTTCCCAGGTAGTGCAATGACTAACTGACTGACTGTCTGGCTAATTAAATGCCAATTCTGCGTCTGCTGATTGCGCATTAATTAGCAAACGCATGACTTGAGTTCTAAGCGCTAATTGATACTTAGATAAGAACACAACAAGATTTGCAGTTCTCTCACGGACCCAGGTCAAACCGTTAGCATCCTATTTTACCGGTAAACAACACATTGGAAAGTGTTTAGAAAGCTTTCGCCAAATTGTTTGATCAAAAAGTGACGAATTAGAGGGGTAATTGGACTTCTCATCAACATCAAGAACATTTAAACACAGATATCTCAAGAGATAGCAAATTGGGGCACAATATTATTATTGGTATAGATAATTTGAGTACGTTGTCATTTGAGCTCACGGCTTTGTTCATTTCCAACCAATTAGTTTCAAAGACACACTAACACACTCTTCCACTAACACACTTTTTTGACCAATCGATATGTTTGCTTAATTGCCGCAGAACACCTCCGAATACAATTATCAGAACACGCTGGGCCGACGCTCCCAGCTTGGCGCCTATTATCATATGAATAAGCAGCCATCGTATACGAATGATCACAGCATCAACAGTCAGTACGGCTATAATACCTGGGGCATCTGGCGGGATGGTCGCAACATTGCTCCGTCCACTTTTTCAACGAAGACCCATGCCCATTATCCAAAGAATCGTTCCTTCTCCATCATATTGACCACGGCGGCGTTTATAGTGCTGCTCGCTGTCATCTCCATAGCTGGATTGGCGTTCTACTTTAGTTCGATTAAGGCCACGCTCGAGGATCGTAAGTAATTAGTCGACTCAGTAAGTTGCTCTCAATGACAGTTCGGTCTTTTTTTACACTTGCAGCTGTACTGGGCTTCGAGGGCTCCTTCCGCATTGCCAAGGGTGATCTCTATTCCACCGGACTAAAGTACAATCATACGACGACCTACAAACAAAAGATTGACTTTTACAAGCGCTTCGTGGAGCGCTCGCTTACTGATAACGGACTGCAGCCATTGCGCACCGATGTCTGGGGCTTTGGTGAGGGTCCATTGATCAAGGTCTCATTCCGCGTGTTCCTCGATGTGCGCAAATTGCCACAGTAAGTTACTTTTTGATCTTCAGTGGAATTCCTGTTTGTTTTTTCTTCTGTATTTCCTGCTTTAGTTGTTTTTGGAATTCCTATTTCCTTTTTGTCATCTGCGAATTCTTGTAAAACTTATTTTTCTATTTCCTAGTACCCTTTCTATTGTAAGTCCTGCTTTAAATTTTAGTCTGGATGTTCCTTATCTAATATTCCTGTTTTTATTACCTTTATTATTCCACTCACAATACCCATAGTAATTCCTGATTTCATACCTTCGTCAGGGAATTTCCGTAATAATTCCTATTGCCTCTTATGTTATCATTTCCTCGTCAGAGAATTCCTGTAGTTATTCATTTTATAATTCCCGTTGTCTTTGTCTTACAGAAACATACTCAGCGTGGAGGAGTACATCAAGGAGTCTTTGTTCCTGGAAACATCCGCCAGCAAGTCGCTCTATCGTTCGATACGTTTAGACTCCGACTCAGTGGAGATCAAACGCATACTGGACGAACAGGTTGTGCGCTCAGCGGGCATCCTTAAGGAAGCTGTAAGTATAGGAATGTACTTTTTCCCTACCTTTAACTAATTCCTCTTATTTGCTTGCAGCAAACCGTGCCCACCAGCCAGACTCAACTGGAGAAGCGCTTGATGAAGAAGGGTGCTGGAGCCGGAGCGGGAGCTCCGTTGCAAACCAAACCCAGTGGGTTGAGCACACCGAAGCCACGTCCAGCTGTGCGTCCGCACTCGCCAGATGATGAGCCCGATATTGATGTGGAGAATGCACCCGTTATTCAGGGCTCCTTCGAGGGTTCCTTTGAGATAACCAAAACCGATGCGGACATTGCACGCAAGAAGGCGTCGCCCACACGTTCCTATCAGAGCACCAGCCTGCCGCCCAAGACCATCTCCGTCACGCCTTATTCGTTGCGTGTGAAACCCAAGAAGCCGGGCATTGAGAAGTTGACCACAGTAACGATTCGGGAAAACTCACCGACGACAACAACGAGCAAGGCGACCACCCGAAAGCACATCAAAACCACAACACCAGCGACGACTAAAGCTACAACTAGGAGCACCACGACAACAACCACGACGACGACGACAACAACAACTACAACTACTCCCAAGCCCAGCACCACGAAGACTACAACCACGACAGCAGCGCCTCCAGTCTCCAGGACCACACCGAGCACAACCACAACGCCAGCCACAACTCCTAGCACAACAACAAGCACCACCAACCCAACAACAACTACAACAACAGGCACACCAACGATAAGCAGCTCAACTGCTACGTTGCCAAAGCTGGATGCAAGTCTCTTCACCACCTTCCCAATACTCGACACGCAACCCTGGCGTCCCATCCATCGTGAGGTGCCCGAGTTGCTGCCCGGACCGCCACCCGCTTTTCCCACCAAGACCTTGCCGGGCCTGGGTGCTCCACCTTCGATGCCAACCACAACCATGCAGACTGTCAATCATCTGCCACAACGTCGTATAGATGAGCTGGAGCTGCCTTTTATTGGGGATAATCCTACGCCACCCTCAGCTGCTATGCCTGCTCTGAATGTGGATCCGTTTGGCGCGCTGCCCGGCTTTATGGGTGGATCGTTGCGTAAGCCGGATGGCAAGTTGGATAATCCCAGTCAGCAGGAGCAGGACATGCTCTTCTATCACAACTTTGGCAGTCCCGTCTTCCTACCAGGCACAGAGAATATTGAACGCTTGGGCGGCGCTCTTGTGGAGCCGCATCCGTTGCCCGTGCCGCTGATCGATGATGTGATTGTGCCACCTTTTAGGCCCATTAATCCCACCATGGATGGACTGCATAAGCTGCAGTTTAACATCGATGGAAGCAACGAGAGATTTGAGCATTTGGGAGGTGGAGTCATTGCCAAGAAGCAGGAGAACGCCACACAGCACGAAGTCCAATCGAAGAACAAGCCACTGGAAACCACGACACCCAAGTTCAGCTCAACTTCAACAACTACCGTTGCGGTCACTGGTTCCACAACGCCTCTGAAGATTGAGATAGGAAACATGCCTAATAAACCTACAGAAAACTCCGTGCTCGCCGATACTATTGGAGAGTTTTTCATGGAACTGCTGAATCTACCGAAGGAGGACAACGCCACCATCAGCACAACAAGCACAGTGGAGCCCGAGCCTATTGAATCCCGCATAGAGCCAGACGAGATCGCTGACGATGAAGTGGAGTCGCAGCTGCCCACAACAAAAGCTAAGCCAAACTTTATGAATCTCAAGGAAATCATACTGCAAAGGAACACGCCAACACCGGCTCCCGAATCCACTACAACGACAAGCACAACTACAACTACAACTACTAAACCAACCACAACCACAACTACGACAACAACACCAATTCCGACGACTAAGAAAAACCGCGTGCGTCCAACCGCGCCCACAATGCTCGATGACTCTAATCTGTTTCCCTCGCATTCCAAGTGGGAATTCGTCAACAGCTCCGCGCCCCTCAATTTTGGTTCCAACGGCAACATGAGGAAGGTTTTCAACAAGACGTTGCAAGCTTGGGTCTCCGAGGATGTGGAGAAGACGGAAAACTTGACGTTGCACGACATCAAGACACGAATTAACAATGCCAGCAATATACAGGACATATCTCTGATCTTTGACACGCTCGCCTCCAAATTGGGCATCACTCCCAGTGCCTCCACGAAGTTTCCGCCCTTTTCGCACAATAAACTAAAGCATAGTCAGCGCAATGAGACCAAGGTGAAGCTCAGCTCAAGCTCCTCCACCACCACTGAGCTGCCCGAATTATTACCGGAATCGAGCGTGAAGAACTTTATCGAACTCCCACTGCAGCAGCGTGAACCTTTCATCAAGCCCATGTCTAGTTTTATGGATGATGGATCGTCTGAAGTGCTTGGCGCTGCGATTCCAGTTGTGGGCGAGGCAGAGGTTGAGGTCATTGATCCATTGAAGTATGAGGAACTACTGAAAACATCACAGTTTGCCGAGCCAATCACATCCACATCAACAGAGCCAAGTCCTCATCGCTTAGTCACCCTACTCCCGGTTCGCTCCAACTCGGGCATTCGGACGTACAAACCCATCTCTGAAGATCTTGAATTTGAATCGCAACGCAGTCAAAGTGACAGCGATATCGTGTCCGTTTCCAGCAATCCTCAAGTCCAGATACCTGCTCAGGTGCAGAACCAATCGCAGTCACAGTCTCAAACCCAATTGAGCAGTGGCATACGTCGCAAGAGCAACATAAATCAGAGCCGTAAATTTGCTCAGCCGCCTGCGGAGGCGATTGTCAAAGGTGGAATAAAAGTCACCGTAAAGAAGTGAATCTCATACATTTCGTGATTTGCTTCAAAGTGAGATTAAGTAAGCAATTAATACATACTGTGCTGACATGGAGTGCGTATTTATAAGAAGTTTCAAATAAGTAGAAAATTTAAGATCATAATTATTTGTAGGCATACAAAAATTGGCACATGCACAATCTTGTTCGAAAATTGTTCATTCTTTGAACAATTTTGGAATGACAATTTCTGTGTGTACCGACGTAAGTGATTACGACTTTTTATTTATTGTATATGAGAAATTTGAAGCTAATTAGTTTTCCACACAATACAAATAATAAAATTCCTTCAGCTTCACATTATGTAAATTAAGTTCGTACCAGTTCATTACCATTTTGCATTCGTAAGCTAAATATTAGTCAACAAGTAATTTATTACGTAATAAGATCTATATTTTAATAATAAAACGAAAACAATAAAAAATACTTTGTGAAGAATTCTGAAACAAATTCAAATTACTGGCGCGTAACGGTCGTAAGTGCAATGCACCGCGCCTAAATTGTTATCGATATATTGAAATGCAACGCCAAGTGAGAAAGTATCGAAACGAACAATACTTGCGCCAGCCCTAACTGTTTTTGTGTTCAGTGGCCGCTTCACCGTCCCTGTCAGACATTCGCGGTTTGGTTGTGAAACGAAATAATTAAAACAAAAAATAAAACGCTCAATATAGAAAACAAATTATAATAATTAATTAACATAAGTGAAAGGTGTTGCAATGGGGTGTGCGGAGAGCAAGGACGGCGAAGGCGAAGCCCAAAACAATAGAAATAGACCAAAATACCGCTCCTGTACCGACGTATTTTGGCTTGTACTTTACATATTGTTTTGGCTATTTCTGGTAAATATGCTAAATACATAATAGTGTGTGTGTGTGAGTGCATGTGTAATAGCAAAAAATAAAGCCCGCATTCCTGCATGCACTAGTAATCTAATGCATTTATATATAAAACCACATGAACATATATAAGTCAAGTGAAAGCTGCAAAGATTAATCAGACTTCTCTTTTGTGCGGTCGTAGTGCAAAGGGAGAGAGGAGAAGTTGTTGCTTGAACTGAACACACAACTGTAACAACAGTGTGTGTGTCGTCATCGCTATCATATGAGTGGACTTATTGCTAATTCGTCTAATGAAATGTTAGCCACAATATAATGGCTTTGGCAGCGCATGAAACATGAATCTATTAAAAATTCCTTTAGCAAAAAGTAAATTAAATATGTTTGGACACGCTATTCCCATGTCATGATACCGCATTTGTTTGCTATGCACAATTCAGACTGTATCTAGTCATGCTAAAATTCGTGGGCGTTGGCACTTAAACAGTAGCATATTCACATGCATATATCATATATACCTTGTAGTAATACGCGATTAGATCATATTTGTTTTGATTTTGATTTTCACACTCTCTCTCGGTCTCTTTTTTCAGATTGTGATTGCGATCTTCTCCTTCGTTTTTGGCAATCCATTGCGTCTGATTAATGGCTATGACTCCTTTGGCAATACCTGTGGCGTTAAGCACAATGAACGCTTTCAGAATTTCCCGCTATCCGGACGCAATACACTTGACACACCCGAACTGTTCTACTTCAGTGTCAAGGAGCTCAAACAATCGCTTAAGATTTGCGTTAAAACCTGTCCGAAACGCACACTGAATGAACCCAGCGAGCTGTTCAGTTATTTTACTGAAACTGGCACACAACTCTGCAAATATGACTATAATATGGCGCAAGTGGAAAGGCTGAGCAAGGGCGACAAGACGTTCAACATACTCGGCCCGTGTCCCACGCTTCCAGTGCTCGAAAGGTAAACGTTGCTCAGTTATTCTTCAAGGATTTATTAATGGCTTCAATATATATTTCTTTAGTTCGCCGGTGTTGCATCGTTGCGTGCCCAAAACGGCTGCTGATGAGGTGGTCAATGTGCTCAACAGCTGGGATGTTGCTCAACAGTTTCTCTCCGATATTTACTCCACCTGGCACCTTATAGCCGCAGTCTGCGGTATTTCCCTGCGTATGTCTTGAAACCTTATGTCAATAATGGCAGAGTTAACGCAAATCTTTTTTATAGTCATTTCCATTGTATTGGTTATCACGATGCATTGGCTTTCCCGCCTCGTCTCCTGGATAATTTGTGTGCTCGTCATCATTGCCAGCGTTGGCTTGGCTGGTGCATTGTGGTATGCTTACTACAGCATACGCAACAAGTCGCCAAATGTTCAATACTCTCAACTGGAGGAGTTCTTGCGCAATCGAGATGCTGTCTTTGCCTTGGCTGTTATAGCCACTATAACTATGGTATGAAAAAGAGACACAAAATGCTTATTCAGTTCAATAATTAACTATTTTATATTTGTAGATCATTCTGTTGGTCATCATATATTTTTTGAAAAATAAATTGTCCGGCTTGTCGGCACTTTTTGAGGAGGCTGGCGTCTGCATGATGAATCTGCCTGGACTGTTAATAGCTCCACTCTTGGCATTTATAGTGCTAATTGCATTTTTAAGCTTTTGGGTGGTGGTGGTCATCTGCCTTGTAACAGCCACCACTCCGGATGAGAGTCCGCTTGCACCGTTCCACGGCAATGCCGGATTTCAACAGCTGCCCGCCACTGCTGGGCAATTCCTCAACCAAACAGCAACAACAAACGATCAAAGAAGTAAGTTAACAAACGCAAAAGTATTTCGGAAGTTACTTGAATAGTTGGAGTATTAGATAGTAGCAGTACTTTAATTGTATTAATGCTAAATTGATATTTTTATTTTGTTGAAAACCAAAAAAAAACCATTGGTCAAATGGCTACGTAAGTGATATATATGACATCATTTAAATTGTGTTCTTTAAGCTCTCGCTCTTTTTATGTATATACACCAATTGATCTGAATGTTTGTTGCCTCTCTTATATTGTATATAGCAGAATCATTCCACACAATACTTGGAACCTTTACTAATCCGCATCTCTCTTTTAATAGCTATTCCTCGTATAGAGTATGCGGAAGCCGGTGCTTTGCGTAGCATGTTCTGGGTCTATGTTGTGGGTCTCATTTGGACTGTGGAGTTTATATTTGCCTGCCAACAATTTGCTTTGGCCGCTGCTGTGGCCTTTTGGTATTTTGGCAAGCCAACAACGACACCAACTTGGTATGCCATTGGCAAGCTGATTAAGTATCATTTGGGCACCGTTGCCAAGGGTTCTTTTGTGATTACCATTTTCAAAATTCCCCGCCTCATCTTGACGTATCTCTATGCCAAGTAAGTGTCGAACACATTATTTATTACTCTAATATTCACTAAAATACTTGTTTTCATTTGCAGATTGAAGAAGGGCGAGGATAAGGGCTCTGAATGCGCTGCCTGCTGTTTGAAGTGCTGCATTTGCGGCTTTTGGCTGCTTGAGAAGTTTATACGATTCCTTAATCATAATGCCTACACTGTGGTTGCCATTGAATCCATCAACTTTTGCCCAGCCGCAGGCATCGTAAGTCTTAAACTATAAAGTAATTATTATTATTTAAAACGTTTCAACATTTCAGGCTTGGAATGCCATGGCCACCAATGCTTTGCAAGTGGCAACAATCAACAGCATTGGTGACTTTATTCTCTTCTTGGGCAAGGTTGTTGTGGCCGCACTTTCCGGCTTGATTGGCATCGTTATGCTGAAGGATAAGCCGGGACTTAATTTCTATATGGCGCCCGTCATATTGATTATCATCTTCTCGTTCTTTATTGCTCACATTGTGCTGTCGCTCTTTGAGATGGTCGTCGATACACTCTTCCTGTGTGTCTGCGAGGATAAGACGATTAATGGACGCGCCGGTCGCTGGGCGCAGAGCAATCTGGCCAAGCTAGTTGGCGAGGAACCGCTGCAGCCGGGCGAAGAGCCACCAATTCAGGTGGTCGAAATGATGCCCATTAACAAGCAGCCATTCAGCATTACACGACTGCCACCCACAGATGCCGAAGTGTATCCTATGGCCGAGTAAATTCTTTAAGAAGTTCTCCCTCATAATATTCCAGAAACAAGACGAAACTCATAACGAACGCACATCTTAGAATGGATGTCTGGTGAAGGACCCTCCGTGTTAAGAAACAAAACAAACTCAACTCAACGTACAAAATGCAATGAAAAGAAATAATAAATAAGAATCTAATGTTTGCTAATATCAAGATATATATATACTACTGAAACAGAGGCAAATGTACAAGAAGTTGTAACTGTATTTATTAAATGTATCCATTTTTTATATATATGTATTTATGTATATTTATTCGTAATAAAACATTTAAACCTTTTTCTCACGTTTCACCTTGGCCTTCCTTTGCTCAATCACCTTCTGCACGGCCTTCATCTGTTTGTCCTTAATCTTTTGTGTCAATGCCGCCTTCGGTGTTTTAGTTTGCTGTGCCTTCTTTTTGGCCTTCAGTGCTAACAGTTTGGCTGTCTCAATGGGGTCCTCGTCGTCGAAGATCTCTTCATTGTCCAGACCCTCATAAGCATTCATGGGACGCGTTGCTTCGTGTTGCACCTTTTGCTCAACACGATTAACATATTTGTCCTTGGCAGCCTTCTTCAACAATTGTCTCTGCTTCGATGGACTCACGTAGTCGGGATTCTCCCAAATGGTTTTGCCCGTAAATGAGCCATCAAAAATCTTTACAGGATTCATGACATATCGGGGTCCCACCTCGGAGAGACCACCATCTTCGGAAAGGATTTGGAAATTACGGAACCAGATGCGATTATCCAGGTAGGTGAATGTGTACACATGGTCAATAAACGGCTGGCTCTTGGGATGATGGTTAGGCACCGAAAATGTCTGCACCAACAACTCTTTGAGCAGTTTCAGATGTGGCAACTCGTCAAACTTAGCATCAAACGATAGGAACGGACGCGAACCCTTCAAGCAATTGCCGGTCAATTTCAACTCAGCCATTGTGTGAATATTCTCAATGAGAAATTTAGCCGATGGTCCGGTAGCACCCGAAGTATTCGCCACCCACATGTACAAATCTCTTTTACGGCGTCCCTCAAACAACATGGCCTTGTTGCAGTGCTTCATCTCAGACATTTCATTGATGACCGACAACGTTTTGGCACGCTCCATTTTGGACTCGGCACGATGATGCGGCATCAATGTTTTGATATCACGCATTAAATGTCTGTCTCGGTGGCTGATACCACGTGCGGCAAACACCAATACACGCTGCTTGTTGATCCATTTCTCCTGCAGAGATTGAGAAATGTTGAGGATTTATTAATTTCCTTAGCAATAGATAGATGCTTCATACCTTTTTTGGAATCACTTCATCAGATGGTCGTTGTGATGGAAGTGGTGGATTTTCATCCAGCGGCACAATCTCCAACTGCTCGACCTTCTTTCCTTTCTTTTGGAATTTACGGCCCATTTGTTATTTTTATTTTTTTAATTTTAAACTTGTTTAAAAAATGCACCAATCCAAAACAACGTGGAGTTGAAATTAGTGATGTGCAATTAGCGATAAATTTGACTATCGAAAAGGATTAATCGGTTTTGTAGAACCAACAGGTGACAATATCGGGATTTGTACATTTTGGTATGTCTACAATTGGCGTTAAATCATTTTCGGAAATTGGTTTTGTGGTCACATTCCGGCGCAGATGATCAGGAAAATAATTTAATTTTAGGAAATAAAGCAAAAATATAAATTGATCTTAAAAATAAAATTTATTTATCAATCAGTTACAATATTATTTGGAAGCAAAACTATTTCTGAGCATCGATAAAACGTTTCATAAATTTGTTATCAGTACATTTGTACAGTTGATTGTTGTTATTCATGTTCGTCTTCGTCTGAATCGTCATCACATCCTGGTTCGGGGCATTGACTGCATCGACTCTCATTTATTCCATAGCTTGCACAGTAACCACCAACACATTCACAACAGCCGTCATGAAACCACCTGTAGCTCGTTGCTCCCGTCTTGTAACAAGTTTGCCTGCATTTATTCCAGGACGTACATTCCTTGAGATATACGACTGTACAATTCCGAGGTATATTATCAGCGTGTTTGACATTGTTTGGAAAGGAAAACACTTGCCAGTTGTCGTCGTTTGGCGATGTTGTAAGAGCCTCAAATAATACAGTAACGCCTTCAAAGTCCTCAACATGCGACTTCTTCGACATTTTCGTCATATCGCCAAGGACGTTGTGGTAATATGACATTGTTATGACAATAATTGCGACTCTTTGAAATGTTGACATTTGGAAGAACCTATTGTAACTAAAGCAGGCTAGATCAGGCATTAGTGTTTTATTCGCAACTGTAGCCTTTTCGCACAGGTAGTAGGATAAATTGGCGCGAACGTTGTAGAGTATGACAGATAGAGCATCAGAGCGTTTACCTGACTTCGAGATAAACAAACCTGCAAGCGGTCAGTGTTGGTAAATATCCCAGCCGGTATTACAAACAAATATTCTGAACGGAATCAAGAGGGGCTATTTTGTGGTAATATATTATTTTTTTTGCAATTATTACTCAAATTTCAAATCGGTACTGCCGTAGTTTCTTTTACGAAAAACAAGTTGAGCTGTTAAAAAATGTGACCAGCTTTCAATCATGAACGACGAAAAGAGCGTATTTCCAAATATAAACTGCGGTCACACTGTGTGGTATACACAAATGTACACAGTAGGCATTTTTTTATTTCTGCCATTTTGTGTTCTGCGTCTCGTCGGGAAAAAAATAAAATAGAAGGAAGTGAGACAGTGAGAAAGAAAATTATTATTTCGCAAAACAGAAAAAAATAATAAGAAATATGTCCGATTATCGTTCACAATCACGCGGCGGCGGACGTGGTGGCCAGGATTATTCGAATGATGATGATCCGCCGATGTCGCGGCTATTTATAATTTGCAACAAAGCGCATACCGAAGAAGATTTTCGCGAAGCGTTCTCAAAGTACGGGGAGATAGAAGATATTTGGGTGGTTAAGGATAAACACACACAGGAGAACAAAGGCATTGCATATGTCAAGTTTTCGAAGACTTCCGATGCCGCTAAGGCGCAGGAAGAGATGAATGGCAAAACGATTGGAAAAACAGATAGAACTCTCAAGGTGCTGGTTGCCGCAAAGTAAGTGAAATAAGTAATGACCTGGCAACTTTTTTCCCGCTGCTGCTGCTGTTGAGATCAGCATTAATTAGCATTACCAACTGTACTCGATATGTGATTTTCTTTTGTTTGATTTGCAGTCGTAATCAAGGTTCAAATAAATCTGAAAACGAGCAGGAAAAGTATGTGCGACTGTTTATTGTCATACCAAAAACAGCGACCGAAGATGACATACGTGATGAGTTTGTGCAATGGGGTGAGGTGGAGAATGTGACCATTGTGCGGGAGAAGAACAATGGCAGTCCAAAGGGTTTTGGATACGTGCGTTTTACAAAGTGAGTATTTCTTGGATTTCAACTTATGTTATGTATACTAAATTTTTATATTCTACAGATTCTATTATGCCGCAGTAGCATTCGAAAATTGTTCTGCTAAATACAAGGCAGTCTTTGCCGAGCCAAAGGGTTCTTCGCGCACACAACGTGACCAATACGGGCGTCTGGCTGATGATAGTCCCATATATGGCTCGGGACGTGGCGGAGGAGGAGGAGGCGGTGGTGGAGGCGGCTCCAATTACAATGGCGGTGGTAATGGAGGCGGTAGCGGCGGAGGTGGTAGTTACAACAACGATTGGAATGCATCGGTCAACAGTGATATGTCGGCATTTTTACGCATGCAAAACGTCCCCGTCCCACAGCCCACATGCCTCGAGGTGACGGTCAGCAATTGTGTTAACCAGGATCAGTTATGGCGACTCTTTGACATTATACCCGGCCTCGACTATTGTCAAATCATGCGCGAACGTAAGCGGATAACTTTATAATGTATCACAAATCTTACATTTGTCATTTTTACAGATGGACCGCGGACAAATGAAGCCGTTGTTGTCTACGACAATCCAGAAGCTGCGATTTATGCCAAGTAATGTTTTACATTCATGTACTTTACCAATTTACTGCAACACACATCATTTGCTTACAGAGACAAACTGCATGGCCTGGAATATCCGATGGGTGAACGCATAATTGTCAAAGTAAATGGCATGAGTTCAGCTCGCATGGACACCTCGTTTATAGACAGTATGTAAAATATCTCAAATTTTATTATGCTGATGATGATGAATTTACTCTACTCGTACTTTGTAGAACGCACTAAAAAGGACGCTATTTGCAATGTACCTTTGCCACCAACACAACCACTTGCATCTCCCGATTCTCAAGTTGCTCAAAGGCTTTTTATTGTGCTCTCAGCTGTAAGTGAACTAGTTACAACTGATTTTTATGTATTTTACTTACAATTGAAAATTACATTTTAGAATCTGCCGCACTCAATATTGAAGAATATATTCTCCTGCTGGAAAGGACTTATTGATGTCTATCTGCTGCCGAATAAAAATTGCGGATACGTCAAATATTCGGAACGGGAAAGTGCCCAAAAGGCAATAACTGTGTTGAATGGTGCAGAAATCTGTGGCACTAAAATAAAGGTTATGGAAGCGGAGGAACGAAGTGGCTCCGATGGTGACGATAGTGGCAGGAAGCGATTACGACGAAATTAAGTGTAAGTTATACATTTTTTAATGCTGATCCTGTGTATCTATATATATTAATGTAGCCATAGTTTTGGAATGCGTTGAACGCCTGATCTGAGGTAAGTTGTTAGTGTTTAGTGTAAGAAAGATCCAAAAATCTTGCTTATTATTATTATGTATGTACACAAAAAAAAATATAGACTTATCGTATATTCAGACTGTTCTATTACAATTAGATACTACCGCCGTTCTTCTGTACTTGTAACTTAACTAAAAACGCCCTCAAAAATTCAGCAGCAATTTGACGATCCTGCCGATCATCGACCACGAACAAACATAATAAGCAAAAACTATTTTTATCTTTCTATTTCCACAGACCCCACTGACAACAACATACTACTTAACAAAAAGAACATAATGTACGAGTAGTTTACAGAAAACAGATCAATTAAACAGTTCAACTGACCAACAACCGCCCAAAAAACACTACGGAATCAACCAGAACGAGAACCACAACAATCACAATCAAAACTGAGTGAAAACACGAGTGAACAGAAGTGAACAGACACGGAAAACGGAAACAAGATACGAGAAAACAAGAACTACCAAACAACCAACTTTACACAATTTTGACTTGTTTTTGTGTGCGCTGTTTGTACTGAAGAGACCCAATAAAGACCAGACCTAAACGGAGCCAACGAAACCATGAAACAATGAATGCAAAAAACAAAAAAAAAAAACCAACCACTAACTGGACTATCGTATCTATCGCATTACCCTTACCATAATACAAAAACCAAGAAACTATATACAAGAAACGAACTCGTTGTACAATTTACTAACGTATTCCGACAAAGATAAGAATATATATTCAAAAAGCAAGCTTACCGATCGTAGATTTCTGCATAGAAATTTAATCACTCAAATATGACATAATTATATACAACTATTATGTAAAGCCCTTAAAGCGATAAAAATAAACGAAATTACCAAAATATAACTGACTGTTTTTAATAGTGTTTTTGAAAATGCGCGCCATGAAACCTTTTGCTGTGGTTTTATTTTTTATCGAATTACATATATATCGACCAAAAATCGGCTATCGGGGAAAATACTGTTTTTAGAGTAACCATCTAGTAATCAATGATTGTGGTAAAATTTGGTATGTTTTTGGAAATCTAAATATCACCAACTACGGTCACCCTGACTCAGTCAACAGCTGCTTTTTGTTGAAGCAAATTGTAATTATTTTAAAATATCAAATTTTCTTTTAGTAAATACCGAAAAAGCTTAAAAATAAATAATAATGGATCCCGCACTGCTTCGGGAACGCGAGGCGTTCAAAAAACGGGCGATGGCTACGCCAACGTAAGTTCCCCAACCTTCCTGCTAACAAGTCGCGTTTTAATACATATCGTGTTGTTTTTTTTTCTATTTGCAGCGTTGAGAAGAAAACCAGAACGGAAAGAGCGCCGCCACCGCCGAGCAGAGATGATTCCCAAAAGAAAATGCGCCCTCCAACGGCACCCAAGCTTGATGCTTCTACGTAAGTGCTCACAGGCTGTCCCAGATCATCCAATATATCATATACTTGTTCTGTAGATACAAAACCATGTCTGGCAGTTCCCAATATCGTTTTGGAGTCTTGGCCAAAATAGTGAAATTTATGCGCACCCGCCATCAGGATGGCGATGATCATCCATTGAGTATTGAAGAGATCCTTGATGAAACCAACCAGCTAGATATAGGCCAATCGGTGAAGAATGTAAGCCATGATGGTTCCCTTTTCTTTTATGACCAATACAATAATGTGCATCTTGCTATTCGTTGCAGTGGTTGGCTGGTGAAGCGCTTAGCAATAATCCCAAAATAGATGTCACTCCGGATGGACAAAAGTTCAGCTTCAAACCCGTTTACAAAATCAAAGACGGCAAGACTCTGATGCGATTGCTGAAGCAGCACGACTTAAAGGGTCTTGGCGGCATTTTACTAGAGGATGTGCAAGAATCGCTGCCACATTGCGAAAAGGTTTTAAAAAATCGCGCTGCTGAAATATTGTTCATTGTCCGACCCATTGACAAAAAGAAGATACTCTTCTACAATGACAGAACCGCCAATTTTGCCGTAAGCTCCGAAGAAAAGTTTTACGCTTATCGTATGCCTTATTAAACTAATTCTACCCATTTATTAGGTGGACGACGAGTTTCAGAAGCTTTGGCGTTCCGCAACAGTCGATGCAATGGATGATGCCAAAATCGATGAATACCTCGAGAAACAAGGTGAAAGCCAAATGCATTCTCAATATGCAGCCAACCAATTACCTATTGTTTTATATTTTACTAGGTATTCGTTCGATGCAAGACCATGGCCTTAAGAAACCCGTGCCGAAGCGTAAGAAGGCGGCGAACAAAAAGCGACAGTTCAAGAAGCCGAGAGATAACGAGCATTTGGCTGACGTGCTAGAGACTTATGAGGATAACACCTTAACGCAGAAGGGCGCAAATCCCACATAGTGTAGAATAGCTAATAAAGATAATGTAATCGTTAAGAACCCAATAGAAATATAAACTAATGTTCTATGCATATTTCCGGTAGGTCGATGACCTTGCATATATTATGTGTTTTTAATAGATATTGCGAAATCGCAGGAGGCACAAATTAAGTGTTAATATATTTATATGTACCTAAGGAGCTTTCACCAAGATTTACAGCCACTTTTGCTATCTTCTAGTGCTTTTTTGCGGTATTTTAAAATATGACTTGACGAACAAGAACGATAGTTAAAAGCAAATGTATGTAATCTGCTCTTCGACATAACAACAAACACTCACGTAACTTGTGTATATGTGAGCGAGCCTCGGCTTGCGTCTGTATCAGTGTTGCCAACTGTAAACCTCCGTTTTAGCTGGAAGGGCCATTGAAAATAGCTAAACGAGTTTTTCAACATTTGAACATTTTTATCAGCCGATTTTGAAGAAGTGAAGTTTCTTCAATATGCTAAGCCACAGCTTTAAATTCCTTATTACTAATTGTAAGTTAGTTTTTTCTAAAATAACTCTGCCTCTCTGATTAGCTATACCCGCATAAGTTTAATATAACAAACCAAAGGAAAATGCAGCTTCACCGTAGAAAATTATTTGAGTCACTGTGTTACTAAGTAGATTATTAGTTAGCAAAGTCGATGCATGTTTTGTTTTTCGCTGATGTTTATGAATGTTTATTGTTTTTATGTGCATATTTTTATAATCTATTTCAACAACACAAAGTAAATTTTTCTTGGAAATATTAGCCTATTAACGTATTGTATTTCTAGACAAGCAGGCCCTTTTTTTTGGTTTCTTTCCAAATTCAGACAGATATTCAATTCTACGCTTCCCTAAAACATCTAATAATAACACACTATCTATAACAAATGTATCTAAACAAATTTTTGAAATATACATACATATTCAAATTGAATATTAAACTGATATATGATTGTTATCTTCTTTTGATAGACTTGCACACTAATCATAGCCACATCTAACGGAAAAACAGCTGCATTGCCTGCACTGATGTGCACAAGTGTGTGTGTGGGTGTGACTGTATGTGTATCAGAGTAATCGCAATCGATGTCGAGTGTTGCCGAACCGATAAATTGACCGCGCAGCAAAACAAAGGCGTCAGTTGGCGCTGAAGAGCCCTCGACACTGGTTTATTTGCTGTTCGCTTTCATAGCGCTCAGTTTGAACGGGAATACGTAACGTAAGCTAAGAAAACCCGTTTCAGGTTGTCTGTTTATTATTCCCCGTGCGTTCGATTGATTATTGTTGTTATAAAAACTAACAACACAAAAAAAAGCAGCAAAATGAAGTTGTTGCCGCTTGCAGTGGCATTAAGCGTTTCGTTGGCCTTTGGCTGTCTGCCAACACCTGGGGCAGCTGCTGGAGCCGAGTAAGTGCATAATAGATATAATATAAGTATTCCAAGTTGAAAGTTCTCATTTTTGCATTGTGACAGCGATCTGGTTTACGGCTACGAATGCCACTCTGGCGTCTGTCGCAAGGTGGAGCTGAGCGAGGACAACTTTGCCAAGGCAATCAGTCTGCCCGTCTGCCGTCTCTTCTGCAGCAGCAGCATTGGAACGTTGTGGCCCAAGCCCACGGGCGCTGTGCAGCTGGAGCCGCTGATGCGTCAAGTGGACATCACCAATATTAAAATCCAAAGGCCTGGCGGCGTCAATAAAAGGGACAAAGTTTGGCGGGACACCGAGCGACGTTGGATGGACTTGGTGCACGCCAAGATACCCAATCTCAAGCTGCTGCGTTCGGGTGGCTATCAATTGGCGGTAGTCATAAATACCGCTGATAGTGCGAAGCCCACACGCCTCACCCTCGACACCGACGAGAGCTATGTGCTGCAAATTGGCACCAACTCCACCGCTGGCCAGGTGACTGCCAACATTACGGCAGACAACTTTTATGGCGCACGCCATGCACTGGAGACGCTCAATCAACTGATTGTCTACGACGACATTCGCCGCGAACTCCAGGTGACAGCGAACGCCAGCATCAGCGATGCACCCGTCTACAAATGGCGCGGACTTTTGCTGGACACGTCACGCAACTACTTCTCCGTCAAGTCCATCAAGCGCACATTGGGTAAGCTATGGGGTGCTCCTCCTCCTCGTCTCTTACTCACTCCTTTTTCTCTTTCGCAGATGGCATGGCCATGGTCAAGCTCAACACCTTCCACTGGCACATCACCGATTCGCACAGCTTCCCGCTCGAGGTGAGCAAACGCCCCGAGCTGTCCAAACTGGGCGCCTATACACCTAGCAAGGTCTACACGCACAAGGACATCCAGGACATTGTGAATTATGGACGTGTGCGTGGCATTCGTGTTATGCCCGAGTTCGACAGTCCGGCGCATGTGGGCGAAGGTTGGCAACATAAGAACATGACTGCCTGCTTCAATGCGCAGCCATGGCAAAAGTTTTGCGTTGAGCCGCCTTGTGGACAACTGGATCCTACGGTTACCGAGATGTACGATGTGCTGCAGGACATTTTCAGTGATATGTTTGAGCTCTTCGATCCCGACGTTTTCCACATGGGCGGCGATGAAGTCTCTGTGGGCTGTTGGAACAGCAGCGAAACAATACGCAATTGGATGACAAAGCAGGGATGGAATCTGAATGAAGCCGACTTTATGCGTCTGTGGGGCCATTATCAAACCGAAGCTCTTAAGCGCTGGGATAACTTGACTTCGACAGCGGCAGCACCAACGCCTATTGTGCTCTGGACGAGCACACTGACACAGGAGCAGTATATTGATGACTATTTGAATCCGCAGCGTTACATCATTCAAATCTGGACAACTGGCACCGACAAGGTGATCAAGAAGATATTGAAACGCGGCTATCGCATCATTGTGTCCAACTATGATGCACTTTACTTTGATTGCGGCGGTCCTGGCTGGGTAACGGATGGCAACAACTGGTGTTCACCCTACATTGGCTGGCAGAAGGTCTACGAGAACAATCTCACCCATATCGCTGGCGATTATCAGCATCATGTGCTCGGCGCCGAGGCAGCAATTTGGTCCGAACAGATCGATGAGTATACGTTGGACAATCGCTTCTGGCCGCGAGCCAGCGCCTTGGCCGAACGTCTGTGGTCGGATCCCGTTGGCGCTGATGGTGGCTGGAAGCAGGCGGAGGCACGCATGCTGTTGCATCGCGAGCGTCTCGTGGAGAATGGCATCGGAGCGGAGGCAATGCAGCCTCAGTGGTGTCTGCAGAACGAGAACGAGTGCCCCATTGATGCGTATGCTTAGCGAAATGCTTGGGTAGCATAAGCATTTTACAAATTGTTATTCTTATTATACAGATATACAGCTGCTTATTGGGATGGCCACATCCACAGCCAACTCAGTCTGCTCTTTGCTGTTGGTTTAATGCTTTGCGTCTGCAATAAAATCCACTTGAGAGTGTGCGAGTGACTCGTCGTTTAATTAATTATATCGTTAAATGAGATTATTTTCGTGGTTTTTGTTGTTGTTTATGAATACAATGTGTGTTGTTTAGATTAATTACTAATTAATGGATGCACCTCCCGTTCACAGCCCCTTTTTAGAGGGATATGTTCAGTTTACTCGTTCCACTGCTCCTCGTTGCGTCCGAATTTGTACACCAAGCTGCCGAATAGTATGAAGACATTCTGCAGTAGCAGCGCCACACCTAGGCTCGTTTCCTTTTTATCTGTGTGAACAAGGATTCGATTTGTATCGCTGGACAAATTTAACAGTATCTACTTTCAATCTTACCATTGTTGATAAAGTCTGAGATCATCACCCAAATGGCCGCAATGATCGACGCAAATCCCATGATGAAGCCAAGGAGCAGTACGATCTTTGCATTTCTCGCTCCCCATTCCGAAGTGTTATCTTCCGAAATCTATAACAAACAAAAGAATTGCACATAAGACGGAGTGACTCATATTTCTTTGTACATATGTATGAAGTGCGTATATACAAATATTATTGTCACTTACATGTTCGCCTTTAACAATGTTGATCATAGCAAAGCTAAGGGTCCCAAAGATGCCAATGAAAACATGTCCTGTCGTTATCTGGTGCTGACTGTCGCCAGACATGGCATCGATTATTATCCACCACCCTGTGAAGAACTGCAGGAGGAGTAAACATTTTTTATCAATTACGCACAATTCCTTTAGCTGGCATACTATCATTTACTACATACCAGAAAGCCGGCTATAATAGCCGAAGTTTTGTTCACCCATGCCTCGGATGAAAACCAATCTCTAATGTTTTCAATAATACCCATTTTGTGTTTTATTTATGCTAAAAAAAACTGATTTTCTGCTGCGAACGAAGAGCTTAACACCTGTGTTTGGGTGTGACCGTGAGCAAAATTTCTAAAATCGGCGGTTTTACGTGTAATAAATATACCAAATTTGTCATTTGGTAGCGCTTAAAAGTACAAAGTTTGCAATACACTTAAAAATGCGCGAGACTTAAAGTATGATGTTATTTATGAAAGTATGATGTTATGTTATCTATGGTACAACATGTAACTAATTTTTTTGTTTTTATTTGCAAATTCGAATATCCCAAATAATTAACAGATAAAAAAATTGTGTATACACTAAAATACGTATACAAAATCTATCGATTAAGCATTCGATTAACCAGCCAGCTGTTTGCTAGAGAGTGGCAACGCTATTGTTTTCAAGCACGTGTGAGCGACAAACGACATAAACAAATTTGTTGCACTTACCAAAAATGAAGAAAGTGACTGAAGAAACTATCTCAGATGAGGAAGAAAGTATCACAGATAATTCAGACGCATCCGATGATGAGGAGAATGAAGTGGATTTGGGAGCCAGTGCAACAGAGTCGGATGAAGATGAAGATGTAGATGACGATGTTAATGACGACGGTGATGGCGGAGACTCCGATGAAGGTAGCGAGTTGAGTGACGAAGGAGAGGAAACAACGGCCCGCAAAACGAGAGCAGAAATTATCGAGGAACAAATACACAGCAAATACCAACAGCGCAAGGGAACACGTTTGTATGTCCGTTTCTTACACAAGCTTCCATTGGATGAACAGGAATTCAACTCAAAGGTAAAAGCGCTGCATCCACTCATATCGAAGGCATCCAAACCACGTCAAAAGCATGCACGTTTCTGCCTAGTCGAATTCCAAACTCAGCAGGATCGTGACACTGCGTTGCAGGACATTACAGCTTCAATTAAAAACAATAAAGCTGGATTCGAGGGATTATTCGTGTCACTTCCAAAGACCGATTCAGATGAGTTCGTCAACGAACTTGTTGTCCGCAAGCAGCAATCGTTTGAGAAACGCAAAACGAAAGCTCTGACCAAACGTGCCACAAAACAGGTGTCCCGCAAATCTAAGTTCACCTCATCGGTGCTCATTACCAATCTGCCCAAGACCGCCTCGGTAGCCCAAGTGCGTCAACTCTTCGAAAATGCCGTTGACATACAGCTGAAGCCCGGTAAAGGCAGATTCCGTGACTACAGCGCAGCCACCGTGACTTTGCCCTCAACTTTTGAGGCACGCAACGCCTTGAAGAAGGAACTGAGCATGGCGGGCACCAAACTGCAGTTGCGTTTCAATACCCAGCAACAGAAGAAGCGACGACCCAATAAGAACCAGAAACGCGGGGCAGGCAAAGTGGGTGCTGCGATTACGATTAACTCTTAATTAATATGTAACGATAATAGATACAACTCCTAAATAAACAATGTAACAATCTTTAACTTTTTGTGTATTGTCGTCCTATTCAAATGTCTCTTTTATTAAACATCTTGTAAGCTAGATCCTCAGTTTCGGAAACGCTGCTCAATAGCTCCAACTGGCTTTGCGTCTTCGATAAGTACTGGTTCAAATGCAAGCTATAACATATATAGCAAGAGTTACATATACATATGTATAAGAAAAAGAACCAACGAAAAATTATATTTATAATTTCAAATTTATCTTTGAATCGAATAGGAATTTGTATGATTCATTTAATGGGTTTTTAAATTTGTTCGTTGTTGCATTTGTTCTTTTTTCAAGATAAGCTAAAATTTGACTGCTATATTTCTTCCAGACTTCAGAAGTTCAAGAGTTATATTTGAATATATGAACGAAGAGAAAAACTTTATCGTCTGATAAAATTACCCTTTCATACTGTTATAATACAATAGACAAATGTAATTGTTAAAATATTTATTATCGTACACGATATACATACATACATAGTAAGGTATTTGTTTTTGAATAAGCCGGTTGAGTTTTACTGCATACATACATAAGTTGATATTTAAGCCTATAGGGTAAATATATATATTTGTATATAAAGAGATTTGGTAATGAGATTAATTAGTTGGTGCTGAGGAATATGAGAGGTCTAACAATAAGTGCGGATTGGGGAAGGGAAAACTGGTAGCTTGGATGCATTTTATGGGTGATTCATATGTGTTGTTCACGTTCAAAAATATCAAATATTCAACAATCGCATATTGTACATTTTATAGTATAACTTTTTCGCTCTTTTTCTTTCTCTCTCTCAATATGTTTTCGGTTCCGAAATGGACCCGCTGATATCAGTGTATGTACTCACAGGGAGTAAGGGGGAGGGGGAACTGCTCCTCTTCCATTTATAATATATTCCAAGTTGCGATGCCGTGTCAGGCGTTGTTGCGCTATCGATTATTTAGTAAGACACGGACACGCTTAGATATATAATATAGTACATGTATAGGTATGTTTGTGTTGGGTTGTGTTGTGTTTTGGTGCAATTATATCAGCAAAAGTAATCAGCATTTAATGTGATATTCGAAATGCAAATAGGAATAGATAAAAACGAAAACAAAAAAAAAACAGAGAACGCAATTTAATTCGGCTCGAACCGATTTACAAATATGCTTGCTTATATCCCTATGAGTGGCATTCTCTTTACTTATTTTCATTTTAGCATTTTTTTCTTTAGTTTAGTTATTATAATTTTCTCATTTTGTTTTTTAATTGTTTTGTAAATACAATCAAAATTTATATCTGCTCGCCGCTTTAGCAAATGAATATATAGATAAACACTGTGTGTTTTCTCCGATTTACTTAACATGCTTCACCTAACTTTCGAGATCCGATCGAAACATTATTCGGGGGGATCCCAAAAGTATATATTCCCCATACAGTCTCACATATTTGCCGTTATTGTTTGTGTAGTGTGCGATTTATACTCTTAACGTTCAATTCAATTATACATATATATTATTTTAATTGTTATGCTTATTAATTGTTGTTGTTTTTTATCTTCATGGCCAAGCTTAAGGGCATATATATAGTACTTTTTAAGGCGTTGAACATCCGCTTTACATTCGCTGATAAAGCTCAGACGAAACTCAACTTGATTCGCGATTCATGTGATTCATAAAAGCCATTCGAAATGTGTATAATATTTAATATATTAATATGTATATATTTATGTGTGTTTGTATATAGTATATATATAATTGCTGATAAAGGGAAGAATACGGAGCCAGCTGATTCATCGGACTCTTTTTCGATTCGATTTCAGGTGAAGAACCGACTTTGTTTTCTTCTTGAGAGAGGGGTTTGTATTTTTTCTTCTACTTTTTTATGGTTTTCTTTTTTTTTTGTTGAGAGTGGGAGTAGTGAAGGTCTTAAAGTATGTTTTTGAAGATTTTTTTATAGAGATTAATCGGGGCTCTTTGGATAGCTAAATTTGTTGTTGTTGTTGTTGATTTGTTGTGTATTTCCCCCGAGATAAATTACGTATGCAGCAGCAGCCGATCTCTGGCCGATGGTGAATTAGCCACATTCGAGTGCGATGCCTGACCGACTAAATGTTGAGCCGTTGGAGGTGGTGGTGGTGGCTGTGCTGGCGGCGATCGCAGCGGTATTGATGGCTGAACAAAACGCACACGTTCGGCATCCGTGGCATTGGCATTGTTGCCAGCCGATGATGATGACAAACCACCGCCAACGCCGCCACCGCCGGCTGCTGCATTGAAGGCCGACGTGAATGCTGTGGCGGCTCAAAGAGTGTGGTAATTGCGCTCATTGCGTGCCTTGTAGAATTTGTAGGCCACCAAACCGATGGCCAGCAATCCCAGCGTCAACACAATGCCGCCGATGAACGATGAACCATCAAAGTGACCACAAGGCACCGGAGCAGGCTTAGCGGTAGTGGTCGATGGTGGTGCCGGAGTGGTGCTTGTTGTTGTTGTTGTTGTCGTGTTCGATGCTGGAGTTGTTGTTGTAGCTGGTGTTGTTGTGGTTGTAGTTGTTGTTGTTGTAGTAGAGTTGTCCGGTTTCACAGTTGAGGTTGTTGAAGGCGTTGTTGTTTTTGGGGCCTCAGTTGTTGTTGTATTAGCTGCCGGCGTGGTTGTTTCTGGTGGTGTAGAAGTTGTTATCGGCGGCGTCACAGTTGTAATCGGTTTCTCAGTTGTTGTGGTGTTGTCATTGGCAGGCGGCACTGTTACAGTGGTGGCTGATGCGGCAGCTCCTAAGATACGAAGCAGCAAAAAAGCAAATGGCATATTAGTATGAGTAATTCTAGTCAAACCCTATACAAAAGAAAGTTCGTTTTTTTCTTTTCTGAAAATCTTCTTCAATTACGTTCCCTACTTACAAACACACACATACACGCTCACGTACAAATCCGAACGAGTGTGGCATTTAAAATTCCAATACATGCTTACTTAGTACACGCACACAGTGACAAATTGAATGTTCGCTGCAGGCAACCGAACACACACACACTCACACTTCAACATACGCAGTCGAATGGATTTCTTTGCTTACCTTCCCCTCCTGCTGCTTGACAACGATATGAGGCAAACAGTCCAACGAACAGACATAATAGCAAATATTTGGCCTGTAGCTGCATTTTTTATACTTTCCGTTTAATGGTTAATTGCACAGGACTCCGATAAGCTTATTTACTTCTTCGCCGTATTTTCGAGAACTGCCAAAAACTTTTTTCTTTTTTGCTTTTGACGTGTTCACTTATTGTTGTTGTTGCTAATGCTGTTGCTGCATCAAAAAAAAATCGGTGAAGACCACAAATTAGCAAGTAAAATTATATATGTGTGTAACGATTTGTACATAAATATAAGTCCGGTTAAATCCGCACAATATTAACTGCAAATCTGGAAAGCAGAATATTAAATCTGTTTGCTCCACTTACCAACAAATCGGCAACGCGCAATTGAATGATTAATAAAATCCAATCGAACAAATCATGAGCACAGCGTGACCACAAGTTATATTTCAAAATTTACCACTCCAAAATTTTACAAATATACCGCTGAGCAGTGTATATTGCAAAAGCTTGGTTACACTATTTTTAGTGTTGCATAGCATTTTAAAAAGGCGCGCGCAACATTTAAATCTGAGCTGTTTTTTTAAATTAATAGACCACGCGTTTAGCATGACATTCCGAATATAAATTATTGACATATTTGGAAAAACATAAATGCGAAAGATGAAACACAATTGAATTTAAATGTCAGTATTAAATGTTGGTATGCGTAATGCAATTGCGAAATCAGCAAAACATACTACGGTCACACTAGTCACACACACTGACTCAGACACTAGCTTTTTCATTTTTGTTTTATATGGGGAGCGGATTTAGATAAAAAAACGCGTTAAAATCGTGCAATAAACCAAAATGACATCTTACGTACGTGCTATGTACGATTTTTCTGGTGAGCCCGGCTCATCGGAATTATCGATTCTCACCGGCGACATCCTAACCGTGACGCGCAGCGATGTGGGCGAAGGTTGGTGGGAGGGCAAAAACAATCGGGGACAAATTGGTCTCTTCCCAGCGGCATACGTGGAGGTGATGTCGGCGGCGGAGGCGCGTCAATTTACCACAGGTGACTCAAGCGCTGCCCAATCCTCAGCCCTCGATCCCTTTGGCCCAATACCAGCGGCACCACGATACGATCCCACGCCCGATGGCGACGATGACAGTATATGGTCCGATAGCGAAGACAATGAAACCTATTCGGAAATTGCCCCCGCTGGAGGCAAAACAGCTGGAGCAGCAGGAGTACGTAACAGTGGCTTAACGCACTCGACTAGCGACTACGACAACAGGCATCTACCTGTTGCACCCAGCGAGGATGGCATCTCCTTGAGTTCGACGGCAACGGGCGGTGGAGCAAGTGCAGCGACCATGCGTAAGGGCATGTTTGCCAAGAGCTCGGATTCCTATATACTCGGTCTGTTCACCAGCAAGGAAGTAATACCCGAATGTGAAAAAGCCTATATTACGCAAGTGGAGGATTCGATATATCAGTGGACACAGAATCATTCGCCGTATACGGTAATTGTGGCCAGTCCCAAAAAGGAATCCAAATTCAAGGGCATGAAAACATTCATTGCCTACCAGCTGACGCCTAGTTTTAATAATATCTCCGTGAGTACAAGTAATATTTATGATATTAAAAGGGGGCAACTCAGCAAACGCAACAGAGAATTTAATCGCTAATCTGGCAAGAAAGTCAGAGTATGCTCGACTGCAAGATACCCGTAAGCCATTTTTTAGGGTGACCAAAGCTAGCAAAACAAGTGCAGTTTTTCTTGGAGACGTTTATTATAGTTTTCGAATATAACAAAAATATATTTTTTTTTTAGTTTTTGAGTAATTGAAAAGTCAATATTTTTTAATTCGAGATTACAAATTATATTTAAAAATTGAGTCCATAAAGGAAAATTTTTGTAGTAATTTTTTGATTGAAACATAAATATTAAAAAGATTCAATATTGACGTATTTTTTTGTTCAACGTTTTTCGAAATTTGAACTGTGAATTTAAATTTCTTCACTATTATCTGATTTTATATAAAAGTATTTATTAATATTTCAAATACAATCCAATGTAATTTAATTTTTCATATTTATTTGAGATGTAAAGTTAAAAAAAAGCGAATTTTAAAAATATTTTCAAATCATCTACGTATTTATCTAAAAAATGTAAATGTTTATTTACGTATTGATTTCTTTTATTACTCTTTATTATTTGCTTTTAAAGATTGTTTTCTAATTTGTATTGTACAAATTGAACTTAAATCAGAAAACAGCTACCTAATTGGAGATGTAATTGTGTAATATTAACAAGAAACAGTTGTTCTAAAATTAGTTTTTGGATAGTTTTAGTGAATCAGCTTATAACACAATCGATACGCCAGTTGAATGATTTATCGCCTTGATAGTTTAAACTATATTAGTCATATTATTACATAAATATTAACTTTATTAGCTCTTAGGCGGATATGAAAACACAATTTTACCAGCAAATATAATTAAAGTAGAAGAGTGCTTGAAACTTAAAGCGGAATCTTTTAGCAAGATGTGTAAGCATTGATGATGTAAGTAGAAGTTGAAGTTGGAAGTCAATTGGGGGCAAGCGAAGGGGCAACTCGGTTGCACTTCACTTATTACCCACTCCCATTCTGTTCGTCTCTGTCTTTGTGTGGCAAGTGTTTTTTATACCCGATGAATATAAGCAGAGAGGGTAATATGAGTTTATGGCAAGGGGAAATAAATAGAATTAGTATAAATAGTCTTGAGCAACTCTTAAGAATAAAACTGGTTAGAAGTAGTATCAAAAGTTGATTTTAGAAAACGGAATTACGTGCATATGAATGACGGGTATTTTGCTAGTCGTCATCAAGTTCGTCACTGTTCGGGTTCAACACTTGTTTGTTATTGTTGTTACAACATATGACTCAGTGTCTTTGTGTGTGTCGCATTTCGAAAATGAAATTGAATTTCTATCTAATCGACGAATGCTGTCATTTTATCGCAGGTGTCGCGTCGTTATAAGCACTTCGATTGGCTGCACGAACGCCTGACGGAGAAGTTCTGCTTGATACCGGTGCCACCGCTGCCAGACAAACAGATCTCGGGACGCTATGAGGAGCAATTCGTGGAGCATCGACGCGTCCAATTGCAGGAATTCGTCGACTGGGTGTGCCGACATCCCGTCATCTCGAAATGCGAAGTATGGTATCATTTTCTCACGTGCACCGACGAAAAGATCTGGAAATCGGGCAAACGGAAGGCCGAACGTGATCCCTACATGGACATCAACTATTGCATGGCCATCTCGCCGCCATCGAATCACTTGCTCCACTCGAAAGTCGATGCCCAGATAGAGAGCGGCACACAATTCATTCACAGCATGGACGGAGCCATTCGCAATCTAAACAACATTTCCAACGACATGGCCAAACGTTCGCTGGTCCAGAGTAAAAAGGAATTCCAACGCATCGGCGATGGCCTCTCAGAACTGGCCAAGGCGCTGGACATAGATGAGCGACGAGCGCCAACGCGCAACGGTTCCTCGCTGGCTGGCAGTGTTGGTCGCATTGGCGGCATCTACATTGGCATTGGTCAGATGTTTATGGATCAGCCAAAGCACGATTGGATACCGCTCTCCGATCGATTGCATATCTACAGGTAGCACAAGTGTTTTTCGGTGGTTTTTACATTGCTGTCTTAAGACGAAAATGCGTTTAGAATGTCTTACTACTTTTAGAAATCTTTTAAATTAACTGTTTGTTAAACAAGTTGTTGCTAATTGTACATTAATTGTGTAGCGTAGTGTAAAGACTATCAGAGTAGTTGGAATACCTAGTTAATTTAATTAAGTTTATGACCACTTACTTTTTGAACACAATCGATAAGAAAGAAAAGGCCGTTTGCATTGCCAGCTTCATTCTAATGATTATCAAATACGGAAACCGAAAGTTAGTTATTTTATACTCTCTTATCATTGAAGTCAAATTGTAATTTTCCTTATTTTACTTGTTTTAAGCATTAGTTCTACTTTTTTCCTTGAAGTCAAATTTCAGTTGTCTTAACTTATCTAAAGCAGAATCTTGTAAGCATTAGTTATATTGGGTTCGTTCAAGTTAGCTTATAGTTTTCTTTACTTTACTTACCTTTATCCTAAGTCAAAATGTTTTAAGCACTAGTTATGCTGTTTTCTGTTAAGACAACTTATAATTTTCCTTAATTGCCTTTACTTAGCCTTATCCTAAAGCAGAATGCTTTTAAAATTAGTTATGCTGTTTTTCTACAAGTCTACTTATAGTTTTCCTTACTTACCTTTTCATAACCATTATTATCTAAGCAGCCATGTAAAGCCACCTTTAAGTCCTCAGCAAGTTTACAACCTTAACTTACTCAACTCTTTTCCATTCACAGAGGCATCTTGAACTGCTTTCCGGATGTGTTCTCTCGACACAAGGGCGCCATACAGAAGCGCAAGGATTGCGAGCGATCTACGGCCGAGAATAAGATGAGTCCCGCCCAGCTGCAGGATGTGAACAGACGCACCGATGTCGTCTCCTACACGGTGCTGGCCGAGCTGACGCATTTCAAGAGCGAACGCGACACACATTTGAAGCAAACAATCAAGAACTTCATTGGTGAGCAGATCAAATTTTATCAGGGTGTCGTGGCACGACTTCAGGAGGCGCAACGCCAGATTGAATAACAATTCAAAAGGTGTTCAATGATCGTCGATCCGGCTGGGAGCACAAAACAAACAAAACATTACACTACACTAAACTACACTACAAAATAGCTGAAAACATTCGCACGCGTGCATTTCAAATGCTTTAAACAAATACTACAAAATAACAAAAAAAAAAAAAAAGAAAAGAAAAAAATGCAAATGAAAATTAGATTGTGGTTTTAACTAAACGATAAAATTATTCAATAATATTGTATGTAAGTGAACAAGTTGCGTATTTATACAGAAAATAACATATACATTTATATACTATATATGTATGTATATATATCTATCAATATACACCGAAATTAAAATATATATTTCTATATGTAAAACTGTAAAGCGTTGTCTGTTGTATTTCATTTCTTAAGCTCATCTTATCATCGAATATTTGTAGCTTTATGTTTAGAATATACACGCTTATCTATAGATAACAGCATCTGTTATAATCTTAAGCAGCAAGTATTTCTCTTTCGAGAAATTTCTGTAAACGATGCCGACAACTTGGATCTCGTTGAAAAGTAATTTGTCTTTAAGTGAGAGCCAATCACTTATGTTATCTACATAGTATTTACTATGTGCAGAAAGAGTCACGACTTTTATTTACTTTGCACACATATATGCGCTTTTCCACGATAAGTTACAAGGGAAAAAAAGCTAAGTATTGGACATGCACAATATTAATCTTAAATAAGAAAGCTATTGCCGAGTAGGATCGACTTTAACCCGCTACCCACTTTACCCGCTACGCATACACACAATATTCATTTTAAAATATACCCAATTAATCATAAATACCGCAAAAATCCTAAAATATACAAAAGGCTTTTGGAAGGCAATTAGTTTATTGATATATTACTACATTAAAAATATACCATAGAGTACAAAATATACCAGATTGTTAGTCAAATCTACTAAGACCCGTTGTAAGTAGGCTTTTCTCCCAATACAAAAGCATTTTTTTAATAACTTCTAAATTTTTTAATCTGATTGCAACCAAACTTTCAGGAAATATACAACATAGTTAGTGTATATACACTAGCTTCACTTGTACGCTACTTTTATTTTAATGGATTTGAAGGGGTGGAAGTTGGCGTTGTTATAGCTCTGAGATCCATGGACAGACGGACATGGCTATATCGTCTCGACTCTTATGACGATCGCTGATCAAGAATATATATATACTTTAAAAGGAGGGACATGCCTTTATCTGCCTGTCACATACATTTCCTCGAGGTAGCGATTATAAAAAAAGTTTTTTATGACTTATAGTAAAAATACTTATTAGCTTTTATAGATCCTTTTTGTTTTCTATACTTTTTGAAGTGTACAATTTTCTTTGGAAAAATACACTTTACTTTAATAATAAAAAAAGCAATATCCGTTCCAGGAAATAGATAAAACATACTTACCTTATGCTTAAACTGAAATTCCGCTCCAGATCAGCATTGCGATGCCATTCTTCCATACCAATTCAATATAATAAAAAGATTTGTTTTTATTTTTTGCTATTCTGTTGCCTTTATCAGCGAAATTCTCTAAAAGGGTTTTCTTTATTCTCATGTTTCATGTTGCATTTGCCATTTCTCGTTATAAATTGTTTGTGATTTTTTGTGTTGTTTTTGTTTTTCATATTTTTTGTGTTGTTTTTGTTTTGATTGCTAAAACATAAATGATGATTAATGTAAGAACTTCTTACCAAGAAGATTGCACATGTTGAAGGGGATTCGATATTTGTTTCGTCACATATATAAATAATAAGCATAATAATCGTAATAATAATCATAATAATAATCATAATGATAATAATAATAATAATGAATAATGAAAAACACAAAAAAAAAACCGTTTATCGTTTAGCTTTGCTCTTGCGGAATGAATACAAAATAGTTTAAAATTGCCTTTTAGCGCTGCGGATGATTTGAGGAACGAATTTGGATCAGCAAGGATTATGTAGGTTAGATCTAGAGGGGGTCAAAGGGGGAGGCGGGACGAGAGAGGAGGGGAGGGGGATCTTACTAAGTGTAATACATCTAGATAAAAACGCTATATACACACACACGAGTTAATAATCATAATAATAATAATAATAATCATAATAATATAACGCAGCTTGGGTTAACAATAATACAATAATTAGGTTGCCTTATTCCATATATATCTTTTATCCTTTTGCCATTTTCCACATTTTTCGTTTTTTTTCTGTTTTCTGCATTCTGCTTCGTTCTACTACGTTTATCTTTTTTCTTTTGCTTTTCATTACTTCTGTTTTGTTTTTTTGTTTTTTTTTTTTTGTTAACAAACTACCAATAACAAATTTTTACTAATTGTTTATAATTATGTTGTGTGTTTTTTCTTTTAATTATTGTTGTTTTCCGTTTACCTTGTTGATGCTTCTTTGTGTTTCTCTTGACAATTCCTTGCGTTAAAACGTCCTGTCACTATAGTATATGCCTATATATTATATATATATAAGTTTACTATATATATATTTGTATAGTTCTATATATGTTAATATGCAAGTGTTGTTGTGTTGATTATATGAAGTGCTTTCTTAGCCATAATCGCCCGCGTATCGAGCATGTTTATTGCTGTTGCCGCTGCTGCTGCTGTTGCTGCCGTGTGTTGCTGCTGCCGCTGATGTTGCCGCTGCAGCGGCTGCCGCTTGTGCCGCCTTTTCGGCGAGCAGCGCCGCCTTCTGTTGCATGTAGGGATTAAAGTGTTGCATGTACATTGAGGCAGCTGCTGCTGCGGCATAATTGTTGGCATAGCTATTGTTGTTGTTGTTGTTATTGCGCTGATTGTTGCTACCGCTGTTCTGGTTGCTGCTGCTGCTGTTGCGCTGATTGCTGTTGTGATTGCTCCACTGTTGCTGCTGCTGCTTTTGGTGCTGCTGCAGTTGCTGTTGATGTTGATGCTGCTGCTGTTGTTGGTGTTGATGTTGCTGCTGTTGTTGATGTTGTTGCTGCTGCTGTTGCTGCTGCCAGTAGCTTTGCTCTGTCATATAGTTGCTGGCTTCGTCATTCTTCTGATACAGATACGAATTGAGCAACTGATTGCTGGCAAACATGTTGTCATAACAGAATTTATTATTGCTGCTGCTGCTGCTGTTGTTGTGATTATTTTGATTGTTGGCTGCTGCTGTTGCTGCTGCTGCCGAGGTCAGCGATTGCTGCTGTTGCTTGGCATGGTAGTTGTTGCCGTACTCCAGCTGCTGTTGCTGCTGCTGTTGCTCCTCGTAGCCGCTGCTGTTGTGGGTTGCCGCTGCTGGCTCCTTGTGAGCCCGGCTTGACTGTCATTCGCCAGTTGCCGTCACCGTTGTCCACTGCCAAGGGCTGTTGTAGCCCTGCTTCGGATTGCTGTGGAGATGGCTGCTTTAACATGGCTGTTGCTGTTAACATCGAATGCAACTTTTTCACTTACCTGCCAAAGAGTGGATGCCACAATGCTGCATTTGCATCCAGTCCAGCGCCACCAGCTGCAGCCGCTGCTGCTGCAGCCTCGGCCAAATGTTGCTGTTGCTGCTGATGATGTTGCTGCTGCTGTTGTTGCTGCTGCTGTTGGTGCTGCTGCTGCTGCTGCAACTCGTGTGCCAACATGTTGCCACGTTTGCGCTGCATTTGTTGCTGCTGCTGCGATTGCTTGGACTGCTGCTCCAGGGGATTGTAGGTGACGCAGGCTTTGCTGGAACGCAACTGGCGACCGCTGCTCATCATGGCATCCTGGCTGGAAGCGGGCTTGTTGTGGCTGTTGTGCATGGCGGCAGAGCGACGTAGTGCATCGAAAGGCACATTCAACAGCGGCACCACATTGCTCTCCGGTTCGAGTAGATTCGACAGCGACTTGCACGTGAGGCGTGGCTTGTGCTCCACAGCTGGTGCAGCAGCTGTTGCAGGTGGCGCAGCACTTGGAACAGCAGCAACAGTTGGTGTGACAGCTGGCGGCGTCGCCTTGGCCACATGATCGTGTTCACGTCGCGCTCGTTTGTGCTCCAGATGCAATTGTTGCTGTGGTGTTGCCTTCGACTGTTGTGGTTGCTGCTGCTGCTGTTGTTGTTGTTGCTGCTGCTGGAGCAGCTTCTGCATGAAGGCCAGCTCCATGGGACTGCTGAAGCCATTGAAGGCAGCTGGCGGCTTGGTCGGTGTTGCTGGCGAGGAGGCAGCAACAGCAGCTGTTGCTGTTGGAGCAACTGTTGCTGCTGCTGCTGCTGGCGGTGCTTCGGCTTCGGATGCAGGCTTCTGTTTGAGGCAATGCTTGTAGAGCTCATCGAGATGCTGCAGCCCAAACTGACTGTTGTACAGCGGCAGCAGATTGCTCATGAACTTGCGCTGCAGCCCCAACGGATCCTTCAGCGTCTTGAAGAACTCCTGCGACAACTGGCCAAAGTACGGCAGCCACAGCATCTGCTGCAGCAGCGCCAACGTTGTGGCATTCAACTCCGTGGACATGCTGGAGTCGGCAGCTGGCGAACTGGATGCAGTGGCTGTGGTTGCAGGTGGCGGCGGAGGCGGTGTTGCTGTCACCAATGTTTTGCTGGGTGGTTGCTGCTTGTGCTGTTGCTGCTGCTGTTGCTTGAGACTGGGACTGGCTGTTGCCTTGCTGCTGGGCAGTTGCTGCACCAATGGCAGCGGCAGCAATTGCGCTGGCGTCGTTGGCGTCGTCTTCGACTGCTCCGCCTCGTTCTTGAGTATGGCCTCCAGTTGCTCCATGGTGACGACCAGTATGTTGGGATTCTGGATGATCTCCGGATAGGCAAACGCCTCCGGCAGTCGCAACTCTGGCCGTGTGGTCAACAGCAGCGGGATTTCACGCGCTGGCGACGCCAACACAGCGCCCAGGCGATCCTTTGGCACGAGTATGGGATCGGGCACCTTCCACTGCGGATTGCTGATCAGCATCTTGAGCTGCGTCAGTGCATCCGGATCCTTGTCCATTTTGATGGGTTTGGCGCGTTTGCGCAACGGTTCCGTCGGCTCCACATCGCCATCGCCCGCCTCCTCCTCATCCTCATCATCGATGACCACCGTGTGCAGCTTCTCATCGCCACCGGCTCCAACACGTGCATTCCCTTTGCCCAGATCCATGGGCTCCGCTTGCTGTTGCGAGTTGCCGCCACCGGCGCCGCCATTCAGCTTAAGGAACTGCTCCAGTATCAGATTCTTGATGGTCTCCGAGGTGGTCTCCACCTCGGCGGGTATGCTGCTGGCCACCGCTGGCAACTCGGGCAGCTCCGGTGACTTGGCCTTCAGTATGTCCGAGCTGGAGGTGACGGCGCATTGACTGCGCGACTCCGAGGGAGGACAAACTTCTTCGCGCTTCTTGTAGCTCAAATCCTTGGGCGTTTCATCGGCGGTCACCACATGTTGTGCTGGTTGCGTTGACTTCTCCACCACTGCATCCGCCTCGGCCTCCGTCTCCAGCTCCGCATCCACCAGCTCTGTTCGCGTTGCTGTCTCCGCCGTTTCCGCCTCCGCTTCCACTTCGGTTGCCGTCGCTGGCGTCGCCTCTGTGACCGTCTCCGGTTGCTTGTCGAAGGCATCGATGCCCAGGAAGAGATCCCCATGCAGTCCCTCAATCTCGCCGGCCTCGTTGAACGACAGGCACTTGGGTGCATCATCCATGCTGCTGCTGTCCATGCCCAGTATGCTGGGCAAATCCTTGCCCGCCACATCGGGCACACAGAACGCACTCAATCCCGACGCCGATCCCGTCGTCGTTGCCATCGTCGTTGTCGTCGTTGTGCCCTGCAAGTTATCCTCGCAGCTGCGCTTCACCAGCGAATCGAGCAGCTCGACGCCATTGTTGCTGCCATTGTCGCTGCTGCATTGCTGCAGCAGCAGATCATCCGCATCGTCGAGCAGATCCTTTAGATTCTTTGGCTGCTCCAGTTCCACATCTTGGGCGGCAACATCAGCTTGTTGTTCCTGCTCTTCTTCCTCCTCCACCTCGTTATTGTGTGGCAACTCGGCAGCCACGCCTTGGGGCAGAAAGAGTCCTGTTTTGGGGCAGAGTTGCAGCTCCAACGGCGCTGGCGACGATGGCGTGCTCTGATATGTTGGTGTATTGGGATTGCTGCTATTCGTGGTGCTCGTCTTGGTCGCCTTGGTCGATGCATTCGTTTCGCTATCGAGCAGCGCATCAAAGTCGGGCGTCGTCTCCTCCAGCGACTGTTGCTCCTGCTGCTGCTGGGCGGGCACAACGACCACGCTCTCGATTAGCGCTGGCTGCTTATCCAAGTGGTGCTGCTCTTCCTCCATCACTTGCTGCTGTTCCAGGTGCTGCTGTTGGTCTTCATCCTCTTGGACTACGCTCCAGTTGTGCGTCATCTGTTGCTCCTCCTCTTCCAGCTGATGGTGATGGTGGTGATGCTGCTGCTCCTTTTGTGCCAGCTCCTCCTCCTGCTCCATGGATTGCTGATGTTGCAGCTTCTCGCGCTTCACCTGCGCCACGCCGCTGTGGAAGAACTTGACAATGCGACTCGAGGAGGCGTCCGTGCGGGGCATGGAACGCCAGCCATTTGTCGTCTTGGTGAGGCGTATGCGATTGCGTTTGTCGTAATCCTCGCAGCGCACCTCAACGATGCGTGTGTCATCCTGTTTGACCCACAGGAAAATCGGATTCACGCTGGGCGTTGTGGGCGTGGCAGCCAGAGCTCTTCCTGCCGCTGCTGCTTCCCCACATCTTTCTGCTTCTGGCGGCGGCGTTTGCTGCGTCTTCAACTGTTGTTTGCTTTGGCTCAACTGTGGCGCAACAGCAACTGTTGCTGCTGCAGCTGCTGCTGTTACTGCTGTCGTTGCAGCAACTGTTGCTGTTACTGCTGTTGTTGCATTTGATGCTGTTTTGGTTTCAAGTTTCACTGTGGCCATTTTGGCCGGCGGCTTCTCTAGCTCCAGCTGTTGCAGCATGCCTGTCGCCGCTGTTGCAGCTGCCGATGTTGCAGTTGCATTTGTTACTGCTGCTGTTGCTCCCGATATTGCTTCCGTTGCTGTTGCTCCCGTTGCTGTTGCAGTTGCTGCTGCTGCTGCAGTTGCCGTTGCACTTACATTTGCTGCTGCTGTGCTGCACTTTGGTTCTGTTTTGATCTCCCGCAAGACGCTACTCTTGTTGTTGTTGTTATTGTTACTGCTGCTGCCGCTGATTGCGCTGTTATTATTGTTGGTGTTGCTGCTGCGCATTGGCGTCTTGGCCACGCTTAGATGTCCGAATTTCTGCTTGGCTCGCGTACACTTGCCTCGCGCTCCGCCGCGGCCGCGCCTCCTTCGACTGCTCGGCTGCTCCTCGAACACCAGGAAAATGTCGCGAGCGATTTTTCGCCGTTCTGATTTTCTGTGACAAACGGGCGGCGCCGCATCGAACTCCTGCTTAACGGTTGCTGTGGTGGCAACAATGCCATCGTGCTGTTGACCGTTAGCCTGATCGCCGTCACCATTGCAGTTATCGTTATCGTTGGCGTTATTGTTATCGTTAACACCAGCTGCACATTCACTTGACCTGCAAGTGTTGTTCCTGGGCATTTTACGGCCGGCCGCCGCAGCTCCAATTTGGCTTCCACCCAATATTATTCCTCCAAAACGATTGTCATTTTTTTGTTTTTTTTTTTTTTTGCTTTTTGTTTGCTGCTTTTCTATTTCTTTTGTTTGTTTGTGAGTGTCTTTTGCTTGCGCCTTTTTAATTGTGCCTCTCTGTTTTTTTTTTTGCTACTTTTTACCGTATGCTCTTTTTCTCGCACTTCTTTCTTATTGGAAATTAGTTATTGGGCACCAGCAGGTCATCGAGAAACTCTTATTGGACTCCACCGTAGGTTTCGTTTCACACTTGGCATTTGTCTTGCGTGTCTTGCATTTTGTTCCTCTGCTGCTGCGTTCCTTATTTGCGTTAAATTAACTTTAATTTAAATGTGTTTCGCCTGTGCAGAGCTATGCGCAGTGTGTGTGTTTTTTTTTACGTTGACAAAATCAATGAATTTTGTATATGTACCAGCGTGACCGCAAGACGGATTTCGAAATTTACCATTTCGATGCGATAAATATACGAAATATACCGCTTCCGTTGGGACCATTTAACGTACAATTTAAAGTTTGGCTACACTTGCGATAGATATGGGGCTATTTCTACAAAATAACATTCTAAAAGAGAACATTCTTTTTTTGAAATATATAACAAAAATGTTAATGCTTTAGATTCTGTAATATTTATTAGTTAATGTCTGACTAAAAATTAAAATTGTATAGTTCCTTTCTCAACAAATATTCTCACTAAAACCTGTGCTGCCCCGCATAAGATAAAATACCCCAATAAGAGTAGTTCAATCGATATATCGATAAACACCTTACAACCCCACTTCCATCGCTAGTCTTATCTTTGTTGTTGCTCTGCGCGAACGTGATTATTTCGTTCGGATCTCCGCTGTGTGTTTGCTCTTTATAATTTTCTAATTCTTTTGTAATATATATATATATATATATTTATATATACATATATGTATCGGCATTGCAAAGTGATATAAGAAAAACAACTGCATGCGTGAAATTGATATATATGTATGTGTGTGTGAGTGTGTGGAATACTAGAATATAAGTACAAAATGGATGCAAGCAGCGATGAGACGCTCAGCGCACAACTACAACAGCAACAACAACAGCAATACTACGAGCACAGTTGGAAGACGGCCAATCATGGAAATTCCTTATCAGACAGCAGGGATTATGATACAAACTCGACGCGCACATCGTTAACTGGTTCACCACCAATGACTGCGTCATCGCTGCAGCTGGACTTTAATGGATTTGAGGACAAAGCATTGTTAGCATCTTTGTTAACGCCCAAATTGGAAACCGATGGCAGCAACAGCAGTAGCAACGGCAGCATTTATGGCGGCAACAGTCAGACAACGACTGGGGAGCAACAGGTGCTGCAACCATTAGGCTTAAGTTTAACACTTGAGGCGGACGATAATGTTGATGATGATGAGCTAACGACAGGGACGACAACAACATACACGTTATACGGTGCGCCATCAGCGACACCGCTACAGGAAATGCAAGCACAGACCCAGACCTTAAAAATGGACGAGGACGTCGACGACGATGACAACGACGGAGACGAGGTGTTTACACTGCGACCGTTGACAACTGCACCCCTGTTGCTAACCAGCACAAACATGCACACAAACACAGACACCACATCCTCGCCCACATCCCATATTTCATCATCAATGCACACAACAACAACAACGTCGTCGATGCCATTAATAGCAACAATGGGCACTTATAATCTGGATGACATTTGTTTTACGCTGGAATATCAGTTTCAAAATCAAAAGCTTGTTCAGGTGCAGCCACCGACAGTGGTATCCTTCAGCATGGTGCCAGCCAACGATGAGGAAGATCCAACAAAAACATCAGCAACAACATCAGAGATGCAAAACAACAACAGCTGTTCAACCCCATCTCCACCTACTACTACTACTACAACTGCATATTTTACACTTGGGACGAGGTAGTAAGCACTGGCAGCCTCATTGCATGCTTTCCAACACTGCTTACACCATTTATGTTTGTTATTGTTATTGATATCAAGTTGCTTATCGATAACTTTGTTTTGTTGTTATTATTAGAAAAAGATTGGGCAGGTGTTTGCACATCCTCATTGCATGCTTCACAGAACTGTTTACGGTATTTGCTTTTGTTATCGATAACTCAACTTTAGTTTTTTACCGTTGCTCATTTGTCATTTTGAAATATGGCAGGTGTTTGCACTTTGCTAGCTTGACCCCCGCCCATGGCTAATGCCCATGGCTAAATTTTCCACTGCCCACACAAATCTGTTTGTTGCATGCTTTCTTTTCCGTCTGCTCTAATGTGACGTGCTTGCCTTCTCTTTTGTTGTTGTTGCAGCCAACTAATTAGATGCACATATCGGACTGTTAAAAGTTTTTTTTTATTTTTTGCTTGCCCCTGCGAAAATTTGGCAAATTTCAACAATTCCAATGTCCACTTATTACAACGCGCGTCCGTAAAGTGTCCGAAATGTTAGCATGTTGTTGCTAATTGCCTGATATGTGTTCGCCGGTACTCATCCACCTCACACACACACTCATATATTTTTGCATGCTTGTGTGTATGTATTTGATTTTGGATGGCAATGAGAATGTAACGGTTTTTGTTGCTACTGCGGCTGCTGCAGCCGCCTTCTGCTTCTTACTCTGCGATACGCGATGATTGTATCCAAATCGTTTGTTTGGTCTAAAAATAATTACGCCGATGAACGCATTTAGATTTCCCCCACTACAAAATAAAAACACACATGCACATAAATATATACATATGTATACATACAAAAACTTAGTCAAGTTTTGTATTTTTCCCCAAAATTCATTCACACTTGGTGTAAAATAGCCGGCTTCCATTTAGAATGAATCGCTTCTCGAGGCGTTGTGAAATTCAATTCCAGAATATTCTGAAAAACTAGAGCATTTATTGTCCAGTGAAACTGTCAATGTGCTATAATTCGCATCATCATTTAGTTAATTGTTTATTTTGAAAATATTAAATCTAGCTTTAAATGAATTGGCGACGTGCTTAGCACTTTATTTCGTATTGGAACTCTGTGTGTCTTATCAGTATGACAATACGATGCTCAGTTGGACTTAGTCACACACTGATTAGAAAACTTTCCGTGACTTGTTGTATACCCCACCCCCTCTTTTTATCCAAGCCATTGGACAGCCATTTTGTATTTTTTGCAGTCGCAAATTTACGATTATTGGTTGAACTGATTTTCTATTGAAATTTTGTGTCTGAGCACCTTGTTAATCATTAAAGATAAACTGTTGATTAATTTGTGTATCTATTAATGCCAATTTTCAAATTTAAATGATCTCTCACAATGTGGCTAGCCTATTCTTTGTAGTTGTTTTCATTTATAGTACAATCATATTTCAATTTTTCTTGTTGTTGCTGGCCGTCCTGTGCCTCCTCAACGTCTACGCCACGCTATTTTTATCGCCATGAGTGTTCCACCTCAATCATATTTCTCATTTTTCAGCGCTCGCCAGATATATAAGAAAAGGGAGGAGAATGGCAGGCATGCTGTCGGGACAGTGGGAAGGGGGGCTGCTGCCAGCTGTGTCCGTGACAGGGACAACAAATATCGCAAATAGTGACGGCTGCCTAGTAGACATACCTTCCGTCCCTCCCTGTTCTCCCTCCTTGGTCCACAATCTTCGTCCACTCGCCCACGCACTTGTTGTTTATCCAAATCGAATATTTTGGTTATGTGTGTGTGAGTGAGTGTGTTTTCTTTTAGGTTTGCTTTTATAGTTCGTTCGACGTCGTGTTTGACCATGACAATATTAAATATTAATTAATCTGGTTATTAAAGCTTAGTGGGGGTTTCCACTTCAAGCAAATCAGCCGTTAGTTTTCCCATTGTTTATGTTTTTGTTGTTCTCCTTTTTGACTGATGTTTCTGCTTTGCTGGCTGTCAACTGTTTATTAATGAATGTGTTCTGTTGTTCTTCTTCTCTTTGGTGCCGTTGTTGTTGTTGTTTTCGTTGCGCTCTCTAACCTCACTAATCTGTGCAGCAAGCACACATACATACATGTGCATGCGTCCATATGTATGTATGTATGTGTAATTGCAGTGTATATGTATATACATGATTTTAACGGCCCAATGACACAAATTAAAAACAAAAAAAAAAGAGCAGCAATGCTCGCCCGGCGCATTTCTTTTTGTTAATGTTGTTGCTTCCAAACCGGCGAGATTTCGATATATTTTGTGAGAGCCAATGAATAACAACGAACGATCTTCCTTCAGCTATAATATCGAAGAGCAGAATGAGCCAGATGAGGACGATGAGCTGGCTCACTGCATCCACCCCGGCGCCCTGCACAAGGACACCGAAGAAGATCAACTGATGGCGATGGCGTACGAGGTACTCAGTCCCCCTCCTCACCCAAACACACTCGCAAAAAAAAAAAACGTGTGCCGTAACGTAACTAACGTTTGTAACGCTGCTTTTAGCAAATTAATCGAAAGCCAAATAATCGATAGTCGTAGAGCTAGTCAACAAAACCAAAAGAGGGAGTCTGTGTTGTTGCGCACTTCCCCCCGCTCACGATCCTCGCTGCTCCAATTTGTTAACCACTTTTCATATTTCTCAACAGCCAACTTTTGGTGCGTAGCTTTAGTGATCCTTCGATCTCCTCTAAAAATACCAATACTTACAACATAATCTATATATGCAATATATTGTAAAACTCAAAAAAATTACAAGTACATATATATCTATATTTTGCATGCTTATTTTTACATACTCACTTACCTACTTATTTATTTATTGGCCGACTTACGAGTACATAAACATAACACACACATACCTAATGACCTAATGACTTACATACATACATATATATATTCGAAACCCCCGACTTTGTATATATTCTCAGTTAATTAAAAACATCTACAGGTTTTACAATAAAACTAATCAATTTATAACATTTGTATTGTGATCCTTCCTTCTCCTACTATAAAGCAGAGTTCCGACGAAGCTCTCAGCCGTTATAAATGCAACTATGAGAACTGTTATCGCAGCTACAGCACAATTGGTAATCTGCGAACGCATTTAAAAACCCACACAGGTGAGCTTAATCGATAATGTACAACATATTTAAAACTCGGGGAACGTTTATTAGCATTAGATGTAATTTGCTTTTTTTCTACGACAATGATCACTTAAGAAATTTTTTAAATTGTAGACCACAATCACTGAAAATAAGCCTAATTACAAAACTTGGAAATTTCTTCAGAGCGAATGTAATAAAGAATAATAATTTATATGTATTTATGAAAAAAGAATTGTTATTTTCGGTCCCTGATAAATATAGAAAACTATAATTCATATAGTATGTACGTACATATGCAATTCAATTACGTTGTGTTCTTCCATTTTTCACTAGCGTGTTGGCAACGTTTAACAATTCAAATTGTATATCGGCACGTGCCAATTCGTCTACCTTGTTGAGTATGCTATCTACATACATGCATATGTATGTAAATACATACATGTACAATGTACATACATATTTGTTGAAAGGGTCACTGTTCCTTTTAATGTTCCCTCGCTTTAATCTTGTGCAGCATCATAACTTCCTTCCACTGTGGTGTCTTCCTCATAATCCTCAATATAATGGTACTCATTAGCAGCTTTGCAATCGAGCCATTTTCCACAAGAACGATTTTAAATGCTTGCAGCAACTTTTTAAGCGTGCGTTACAGCAACGAATGCAATTAACCAACACTGGTCTACACTCTATTAAAGACAGGGTTGTTTCACAGCAGCACTTAAAGATGGCGCCAACAACTAAATAAAGTTGTTTATTCTGAGTTATTTTTAATTTTATAAAGAAATAAATAATTAATAACTAGCAGAGTAATAATAATAATAATAATAAATGTTTTGCAATTGCAAATTGGAAAAAACGTTACTTGTTAACCAATTACAATCAGTAATGTAGTATTGCTTGAAGTGTGTTTGTCAACATCAATAAGCAATACTTTTTTTTTAAATTAATAATTTAGTGAAAAAAAAAACAAATTAGTAAAATTAAAATAATTAGGCACTAATAAATTATGTTTATTATTATGTGCAGGTGACTATAGCTTCAAGTGCACGGAGGAGGGCTGCAACAAGGCATTTCTCACATCCTACAGCCTGAAGATCCATGTTCGTGTTCACACCAAGGTGAAGCCCTACGAGTGTGAAGTGAGTGGCTGTGATAAGGCGTTCAACACGCGCTACAGGTGAGTCAAAAAATCAGCAGCTGATTGCCAAGAATAAACTGTGCAGTATTTTTATTATGGTGTCTAATCACTGTCTAATCAAAACACTGCCATTTGCCATATTCCATTTGCTTATCTCACTCACAGATTACACGCCCACCTTCGTCTGCACAATGGCGAGACGTTCAATTGTGAAATGTGCCAGAAGTGCTTCACTACGCTCAGTGATCTGAAGAAGCATATGCGCACCCACACACAGGAGCGTCCCTACAAGTGTCCCGAGGACGATTGCGGTAAAGCGTTTACGGCCTCCCATCACTTAAAGACGCATAGACGCACGCACACCGGCGAGAAACCGTATCCATGCCAGGAGGACAGTTGTCAGAAGTCGTTTAGCACGTCGCACAGTTTGAAGTCGCACAAGAAGACGCATCAGCGGCAGCTGCTTAACAAGGGCAAAAAGAAGACGAAACGTGCACAGAAAACGCAACGCCAGGAGCAGGAAGACGACGAGCAGCAAGAGACGCAACCAGAAGAAGGGGAACATCTCGAAGAGGAATTGGAGTTGGAGCCAGTGCAAACGGACATGGTGCTGCTAAATCCCAGCAGTCATTCGTCGGAGACGACGAGCAATGACAGCGGCGTTGTGTTGCAGCAATTGTCCAATGTTTTCATGTTGCCCGAGACATCGCAAGCGTATCCCGTGTCCTATGCCGCCGAGGAGGAGATACCCAGTCCCTGGATTGATGCTGGTGTCCTGGTGTCCAAGCCCATCATGGCCATGGCACCGTTGACCGATGCCTGCGTTGTCTTGCCCACCGAGATGCCTAGTTTTGTGGATCTAAAGCAAAGCTTTGGCAATGCCATTGCCGGCAACATGGATGATCTAACGCTATCGTTGCCAACGCCAACGCTGGACATTGAAATGAACAATGCCCCAGCTGCAACTACAGAGCAATCAAATGCTTTACCCACGCTGGAGTTGAATCAGCAGAATATTGAGGAACTGCTCAAGGACGACAGCTTTGACAACGATGAGGACATGGAAACGGAATCGCTGCTCAACGATATACTCATGACCATTGATAATAACAGTGCGCTGCTGCAGGAGACACTGCAGCAGGCGGCCCAGGTGCCCAGCGATGCCTCTGGCCTCGTGGAGCTGGACATTCGAGACAATAAGCCAACGTTGAAGCAGATCACAGCAGATGCGGGCATCTGCAATTGCACCAATTGCAAGTGTGATCAGACCAAGAGTTGCCATGGCGGTGATTGTTCCGCCGCCGGGAAGCCGCCGGTTAATATTAAGCCCACCACAACGATTACAACGCTGGCCAGCTCTAACGGCAGCGGCAGCGGTAAACGCATCTGCGGCAGCAGCAACAGCAGCAAAAAAGTGAGTAAACGCGAAGCGGAAATGAACCAAAACATCGAGGATGTTGCTTTGCTCCTGCAGAATCTGGCTTCCATGAGTGGCGGACAAGCAGCTGGCAAAGTTGGCGGCGGCAACGGCGGTGGCGGATGCTGTGGTGGCGGCGCTGCCAAGCCTGTGGCAGCCACAACTGGCGGCGGCTGTGGCTGCGCTTCGAGTGCACCGAAACCTGCACCGGCAAGTGGTGGTGGCTGCTGTAGTCCAGCTCCGACTGCAGGCGGCTGTTGCTCAGGCAACAAGCCAGCAACTGCTGCACCAGCTGGCGGTTGTGGCTGTGGTCCAGTTGCACCATCTGTTGCTCCGCCAGCTGGCGGCTGCTGTGCGCCAGCTGCAGCTCCGCCCGTTGCTGCCAGTGGCTGCTGCTCCAGTAAAGCGTCAACGCCATCGTTGCCGCCGGCCAGCGACGCCGTGAAGAGCAACGCCTGCACCTGCAAGAGTCCAGCGGAGGGCGTGGCCAACGGCTGCTGTGTCGTCATCTGCATGAAAACGCTGCAAGCCTTACGCAAGGTGCTGACACGCCGCAACCTCAACCTAATGCTTTGCCCGCAGCAGAGCTAACCAAATCAACCATCATAATCCAGCAGCGACAACACGAAAATCCAGCAGAGCAACTGTTATCAATCAATCATAATAAGCCCAAAATCAAAAAGCCAAAGTATTGTTTATTGTGCCTGTGACAACGAAAGTATTCCATGTTAAAAAAAATGTTTTGTTATTTGTTATACAACATATACATGAATTAATAATGATAATGATTGTTGATGCCGCATTAGCAACAAAGCTACAGGCTTAACCCATTTTGTTTTCAGCCGCCTTAACAAAAAGTATAATACATGATAATAACAGCCAAGATAATCGAGTAAAGAAACCCGCTACCCATGCAAAGAAAAACATTTTATAATACAAAATATTTATATAATCCAATGGTAAACGTTTGCATTTTGAAAACTTGAGCTGCATATCAAAAATCGAAGCTTTAATTCTTAAAGTCCCTGGGATATTTGTGTTTGTGCAAACGGGACAGACAGACGGACGCAATAGAAGTTTCAGCCTCTGGGTATCGGGTATCATAATAAAAAATGATTAATTTGAATACATCAAAAACTGCTTTCGTCTAATGCTTAAACAATTTGTAACACAATGTTTTTGTTTTTAATGCTTTATGTTTATATAATATCTATATATATTCTATATAATATTGGAATTTGTATAAAGTCGAATAAAAATACAAACTAAACACTTGTTGTTTTCTAATTGTTGTTTTATGCTGCTGCTGCTGTTATTTTTTTTGTTTTTTCTTTCTCACAATTTGTTTTGTACGCCCTAACATCACGAACAACATTTAAAAAAAAACAAACTATCTCTTCTCTTTGTCTTCTCGTTCTAATCCTCGCCAGCTGGTATGGCTTCCTCTAGACGTCGCACGAACTTAACACGCAACTCCGTCACATTGTCGCCCTTCAGCTGATCCTGCAAGAGACACACAAACACACAAGCAAAACAAGAACAACAACAACCAATAAAGTATTCCTCATACAACACACACAATGAATATATTGTTTACCTGGACAAACCAACATTGCACCTCCAGCTGAACCATTTCGAGAGCACCACGTATGCAGCCACTGAGTATGGCGCTGTAGCGCAAATTTGCCAAATCGGCGGGCAGCTCAACGAACTCTGTCAACGGATTGGAGTCGAAGAGGAGCGAGAATTCATCGGAGGCTGGCGACCAATTTGAGATTGTGGGCTGCACATTCAAGTAGATGCGGAACGCCTGTTGAATGCGATCCGCTGTCTCACGCAGCTCCAGGCAGCGGGGTGATGAGGTGCGAGCCAGAAAGTCCTCGATTAGACGCATGCCCATGTTGTAGCCGATGCGCTCCAGCTGTTTGTTCACATCGTCCACGTTCTCAAAGTCGCGCAGCATCTGGGTGACCAAGGCGCCATAGGTGAGCGTGAGGAACTCCGAGTTCTGCGACCATAATGAAAGAAGAGAAATGCAGGACAATGAATCCAAGCCAACATCATCGAAATGGTTAGAGCTTTTCTTTTGCTACAGCTATGCTGTTGAGTTGATCCACAGATTTACAATAAATACAAATTTATTTGCCAGAGACTTCGGTCCTAATTGCTATAGACAGACTTACAATCTACATTCTTAACTTAATGATAAAGTGGGGTGTGTGCTCTATCTACAAACAACAACTGCGCTTCATTCACTCCGACTTGATGGCCGTTATGGTTATGCTTGGCGTTTGGTGTGGTGCTATCAGCTTTGGCGGCGCTCTCGCTGTGCCGCGACTCAATGTCGCTCCGCCGCTCGGTGTCAGCGGCAAACTGATGCCATCGAGTCCCGATTGATCGCCCTTCTCTTGCGCCGAATGAAAACGTCCGCCTTCACCGCGTGCCCGATTCATGGCGTGCCGATGACGAGATTCATGCAAGTACTTGCAACGCTCCTTGGGTATGCGTGACTCCAGTTTGGCTCGCGCTTGTCGTCGTATCAGTATACGCTTGTATTGCTTGGCATTCACATAGAGCGGCTCCTCGTCCGCCTCGCCCTTGGAGTTCTCATCCTCCTCGCTGTTCGTATTCGTGCCCGTGGTGCTTGTGCTGACATCGGCGCTGCTGCTGTTTGCATTGTTGTTGCCGCCTCCGCTGTTGTTGCTGCTGTTGCCGCCAGCGACACCAGCACTTGTTGTGCTTCCAACAACTGGCCCAGTTTGCACCTGAACCTGCAGCTGTGCCGCCTGTTGTTGTTGCTGCTGCTGCTGCACATTGCTGATGACAGCATTGCCGCCTTGGGTCGCATTATTGGCTGCTGCTGTGGCTGCCACAGCTGCCGCATTCACAGCTGCCATTTGTGGCAACATTATGATCTGTTGGCCCGCTGTTGCGGCTGTAGCCTGATTCGCACTTGGTGCCGTGGTTATCTGCACCAGCTGACCATTGATGTTAACGTAATGCGGCGTCGCTGCCGCTGCTGCTGCGGCGGCTGCTCCAATTGTGTTCGGATCCAGCGATGTTATGGTGGGTGTCTGATAGAACAGCGTTTGGCCATCGGGCAGCTGCATCACCTGCATCTGTGGCTGCTGTTGTGTCGCCTGTAGCATGATTTGATTTGCCTGCAGCGGTATCAGTTGTGGTTGCAGTGTACCCGCAGTTGCCGCGCCCCCCTGCGCCTGAGGCTGCTGGCCAATTATGATTTGAGCGGCACCCGCTGGCAGCAATGGCATCGGTATCACTTGTATCGGCTGGCCGCCAACTGTGGCTGTTGCTGTTGTTGTGGCAGCGTTGTTGTTTGTATTTGGATTGTTGACCACATTGTTGACGTTGGTGTTGTTGCTGTTCGTGCTGTTGTTGTTGTTGGTGCTCATTCTTGCTGGCGTTGCTGTTGTGCGGTGGTTACTGCTAAAATGGTTATCCATAGCGCGCAGGTTGCGCTACTTTGTGCTCGCCCACAATATATCACTTACTGCAAAAGCGAATGTGAAGCCGATTTTGAGGGTTTGGGTGGCACTTGCAAATGTTTGTCTTATGTTATTCGTTTTTAGGACTAGTGGCCAACTACTAATCTTATACTATTTTCAACGATGTATCGGGAGGCGAGCCCTGCTTGTGGTTTATGAACTTACCACTTTCTTTGCGTCTAATCGGGAGGCTTGTCGAGACATTTTGCTTGGAAATGATTTTGTCGCAATCTTTTTTTTTTTTCTTTTCAGTCAGTCAGTGGTGGGTGTACCGTTCAGTGTGGCCGCAGTTTTAATTTGCAAATACACCGCCAGTATAAATAAATATATCGCAATTGCTGTCAGGGCTGCATTTTATCGATGTTGAAAAGCGTTAATGCATATTTATCGATATGTATCCACCTCTAATGCGCAGTAATTTGATTTGAACATTCTTTCTTCTACTGTGTTGCGTATTTTAAAGCCATTTAAATTTATGGATACTACAGAATTTTGTGTGCTAATTAAGCACTGTTTTCTAATGGAGAAAAACACCGTTCAAGCTGCGGAATGGCTAGAAAAATGTTACGGCAGATCTGCGCCCACAATATCAACAGTACGCCGAGTGTTTGGGGAATTGCGAAAAGCACGCAAAAGTTCTGAAGCTGTTCAACTTTCGGGTCGTCATCCTGTAGAGGAGACTTCAACGCCAGATGATGTTAAGACTCTTCACCAACTTATTTTATGGGATCGTAAGATCAAAATCCGCGATTTAGTTGAGACAGCAGGCATAACAATCGAGCGCGTCAAATGCATTCTACAAGATCATTTGTTACTTAAAAAACTAAGAACTCGTTGGGTACCGCGCTTGCTCACAGTGGACATCGAAGATCCAAATGGCACCGGCTTGGCGAATACATTTTTACGCCGATACATTACCATGGATGCGAATTGGATCAATCACTACGCTTTGGGATCAGAGGACTTGCTCACATTAGGTAAACGCTCTCATCAGAAGAAACGGGCAAAAAAACAATCGAGCAAGCAGCTGTTTGTCAATATTTTTTGGGATTCAAATGGAATGGTTCATCTGGATATGATTGATAAAAATAAGATGATAAACAGCGACTATTACATAGATTTCTTGAGCAATCTAGAAGAAATTCTCAAACACAAGCAACCGCTTAAGGCGGCAAAGAAAGTGCACAATGCGGTGTCATCGATGAGCACAATGGCCGAACTTGGTTACGAAGTGCTTCCGTTTCCGCCTTATTGTCCAAATTTGAAGGCAATTGATTATAGTTTATTTCCAAATGTGAAACATTGGCTGGAAGCGAAAAAAACATATACTCATGCAGATGTCGAATATGTTGTTTCGTTGCTGCGTTGGAATGCAGAGAACTTTCAGCAATGAAGTGAAGGGCAAACGAGGAATTTCAAACACTTACGTTCAGGGAGCTAATTTCTCACTTATCGGAAATATGTTATCGATAATTCTTATTTGAATTTAACAGTAATCATATAACTATGAATATATAAGAAGCATTCCAATAGGTTGTAAACACCTTTTAAGAAGAACTCATTTTTTAATTTAATTTAACACTTTGAAACACTGAACTATATATAAAATCTAAGAATTGTTAGCATTAATAAATCTGAGTATAAATAAGATTGCGATTATATGCAAGCACATTAAATTAGAAATGACACATCTTAGAAATTTCTGTTATGTAAAATGGGACTTGAACATCGCTGATTTAAATTTGAATTTAACTGAAGCTGATCGACAGGTTTACTTGATTAAATACTTTATTAATAAAACGATATACATTGGACATAATTTTTGTTAAATTTAACAATATTCCTAAGAATAAATCTGAATATAAACATTACAATAAATGAAAATCACATTATATAATAAAAAGATCTTGAATGTCAAATCTGTTATTAATATCTCGGCTTTGAATTTGAATTTAACTGATGATTTGATTTAATACTTTATTGAGAAAAAGATAATAATTGTAAACATTAAATCATATCCCTATGAATATATGCGAATATAAGTAACATGACAATAAAATGCAAACACATTTCCAATTATAAATAAACTAAAGTCTTAACACACATTTTTCAAATCTAAAAGCGACATTTTGTAAAAATTTTACATAAACTCAGACGACGGCCTCATTCGAACCCTTCGACTGCGCAGCACACACGTGCGTAATGCACCCTCCGGCGTTGCTGCTTCCGCTGCATTCAAGTTTTGAATGGTCTGATTGCTTAGCGATGAACTCTTCTCCATTGACATGTCCTCCTCGCAATCTTCCAGCTTGTCGACGCCGTGGACCGTTTTGTCATCATCATCGCTACTCAGATTGCCCTCCTCGACTGTAAACTGAAAGCGACGCACTTTCTTCTTGGCACTGAAAAAGACACCACGTATCCCAGATTCCCGTTTCTTGGTGCCCGGCGTCTTCAAGATGGACATGCGTTGCTTTGGTGTCGCAACAGGCAGCGGCGCCGGTGGCGATGGCGGCGTCGCTTCTCGTGCTTTCTGCTCAGCGGCTGCCGCCCCCAAAAGAGCAGATTTCAACAAGGTGTTTCCGCCAATTGATGGACGTCCGCTGCTGCCACCCGATCTCCGTCCAGAGCTTCCAACAGAGAGACGCAGCACGGTGCGAGCAGGCGAAAAGGATTTACGATCGCGCACTACAATTATGCGTTTCTTCGGTGTTTCAACACTCGTCGTTTGCTGATCTGAGGCCGCTGCGTCTGCCTTGCGTTTTTCGGCCAGTGCTTTGCGTAGAAAACTCTTTATATTGCTGCTCGCCTTGGCTGCCACTTTAGGCTTGGCCTTTGCCTTCGTCTTGGGCTTGGGTGCTTCGGCAATGGCATCGGGATCCTGCCAATCGTTGGCTTTCCAGCGCGTCAAATTATTGAAACGCTTATCCACATTATCGCTCTGCAATCGCATCATATCCCACCAGCCCTCCAAGTCCTCGGCCATCACCGGTTTGGTGGCCTCGCTGCCATCGTTGGGTCGCAGTCCGACACCCGTTGCACCCGCTTCGCAGCGATCGATGAGGCTGCTAAACTGCATTAGTTTCTTGCTGGTCAAGAGCTTTGTCTGTCCAATGGCAGCATCAATCATATCCTTGCCACCCGATTCCGCCAAACGTTCCTCATGCTGTCCGCTGTACGAATCCCATTCATCGCACAACGCGTGCAATCGTCTAATCTCACTATCCAGCTGCATGCGAAAGTAGTGCACCGACTCCAGAGTGCGGCGCACTGCCACTGGTGTTTCTGGTTGCTTTTCATCCTGCAGATACATGCTGTTGCGCTTCTGGCGCTCCGTGTGTGAATTGACTTTGCCACGCGACACGCTCACATAGGGACTCAGATAGTTGGGACGTGCAGATGATGGCGGCGGCGTTTGTGCCACAATTGTCTTGTCCTCAGCAGGGCAATCTTAAAAGAACAATAGGAGATTAGGGAAGTTTATATGAATTGTTTGTAATACTTACCCGATTCTTGAGGTATCAGCGTGCTTTGCGCTTCCAGAGTTGGCGATTCTATTAGGGAATTGGCCTCGGAGTAGCGCACAAAATTGAATCTCTTCTTTGTTTCTTCCTCCGGTTTAGGCGCAGCCTCTGGCTGCTGTTTCGTGGCTGGTGGAATCAATTGCCGTTTGACTGTTTTAGGTTGTTCATTAACTGAGACTGGACTCAGCTGGGTGATATCACGATATGCCTCCAAAAGATTCTGACTGCAGTTGTTGCTTCTGCACTGTGTCGATGTGGCTTGCGCCTGAAATGGATTCTCAGTGCCCAGAATATCTATTGGTGTGTCGGGCAGTTGCTCCTCCGAGGCGATTTGCAGTAGCTCCTGCTTAAAGTTCGCGCGCTTTTCAATCATCTTTTGTTTGTTATGCACGGGCACTTCTTTCTTCACCTTCATGCGCGTGGAAAGATCGGCGAGTGCTTGACTTCTTTGTGTTCTGATTGGCGCGGTAGTCTTGAATTTACCAGCAGCACCGCCTCCGCCTCCGACGCCACCTCCACGTAGCGGCTTTACAATCTTCGCTGCATTTGTGGGCCTCTCAAATGGCTGCGTCATCAAGTTAGTGGGCTTGCTTGCCTTTATTGCAGTTGTGGCTCCTAGAGCTGTAGCTGGAGCTGGTGTTGGGCGCGTTACGGGTTTCCTTACAACGGACATCGGCTTCTTGAGCGGCTGCGGTTGCCTAGCTGTGGCCAGAGGCTGCTGCTTCACGACTGCTCCAGTCTGTTGCCATGGTTTCTTCACTACTGCCGCAACTGCTGGCTTGGGTTTGTTCACAACAATAGCTGATGCCTTTGTTGCTGTCAGCTGTCGAATGGGTTTCACTGTGGCCACTTGAATGGGCTTCGCTGTGGGCACTTGAATGGGCTTCGTAGTGGGCTTTGTTGTAGGCACTCCAATAGGTTTTACTGTGGGCACTTGAATGGGCTTCACAGTAGGCTTCAACTTGGCTGGCGGCTGCTCCAATGCAAGGATTTTCTCCGCTTTGATTTCCGTTGTCTTATTGGACTTGGTGTCGAGCACAACGTACAGAGAGCGTCGCTTGGGCGGCACAAACACCTCGGCTGTCGTTGTCGCAGCCGCTTGTCTAGTTTCTAGGGGCGCCGCCTTTTGCTTGTTTTCCGCCTTCCATTTGATGTAACGCTGCAGATAAATTTGCTTGCGTGCATCGCTATTATTCACTGGATTTTGATTCTCCTGATTGCCCTGCGCTGTGATGGCTGTCTGGTCTTTGTGTTGTGGCTGCTTCTGTTGCTCCTCTAACATATTGTTTGGACTAGGACTTTTGTCCATTTTACGATTGCTTTGAAAGCGTTCTTCGCGCTTTTTCGCTCGTTCGACGCGTAGGCGATCCCGGTTTAGTTTATTGTGATTGCGCGGGCTTAGCACAATCGATTGTGACTTGAACAACGCTTTATATTCGGCCATTTTACACAACAAATGCGCTAAGGCTTAATTTTTTGTATTTTAAAAATTGTTCTAACTAGTAAAACCGAGATAAATATAATTTTCTTTTATATTTATTGAAGGACGCCAAGCGTTTGAGTGAAACAGCAGCGTCGTTCTGCTGCTATCGATATTTTTCAAAAAGACGCGATAGACAGGATACGCAAAAATGAGTTACATTGTCGATAGCTTTGCGCAAAAAAGAGAGGTCCAAAGCACAACAAATAAAAGAAAATCGAAAATGGAGCGACAGTTGTGTGCAGAATTTATCGATAAAAACGAACTGTAGAATCAACAAACCTGGTACAAAGTACAACAAATAATAAACTTCAGTTAGCCGCTATAACAACATGGCCTCGACGGGACTGCTGGTAGTGTCCAACATTAAGCAACTGGGCAAATCACTGCGCAGCATTGAAAAATACGTAAATTCGCTATACATTCATTTAAATGTAGCCGAAACGACGCCAACGCCGCCGCCACCTGTTTGGGGTCGTCTTATATCACAATTGTATGCAGATAGTGGCAGTTATGTGGGCAATCAGATGGATCTGCGTGTGTTGGTAGCACCACTGAAGCAACAACATTCCGTAACACAACTTCGCAAGCCGGTGGATTTGTTATTCTCGGACGCACATCAGCCGGAACTTTGCGATCGGCTGCGCACAGCGCTCAACATTAGCAAACCCACCATATTCCTGGAGGAGGAAGACAGCACTGCTGTGCAGCTGCCGTCGAATTCAGAGTCAGCCAACTTGCAGGTCTATGCGAATGTTGTGCTGGGTGGCACCTTTGATCGCATTCATATTGGCCACAAGATATTCCTTACTCAAGCTGTGTTGCGCGCACGCAAACGTCTGGTTGTGGGCGTCACCACTTCGGCCATGACCAAGCGTAATGACAAGCAGTTACTTGAATGTAATCATTAACTAACGTATTAACTCAATTTGCAGATAAAGTGCTGCCTGAACTGATATTGCCAGTGGAGGAGCGTATTGCGCAGTTGCGCGAGTTCCTCTTGGATATTGATAACACACTGCAATATGAGATTGTGCCCATCGATGATCCCTTTGGGCCCACGCAAACTGATCCCAACCTCGACATGATTGTCGTCAGTGAAGAGACATTGTATGGCGGACAAAAGGTCAACACGATAAGAGCAACTCGTGCGCTTTGCAAACTGGATATTTTTTGCATTGATATTGTGGAAAGCAAAGTTAATGATGGCATACATGAATCAAAGGTCAGCTCGAGCAATACTCGCATCGATCTGCTGGGTACACGTTGGCAACAGCCTGAGGTAAACAGCACCACAACATCCATTTATATAAATTTAACACATATTTCCAATTACTAGCCACGTCCAAATCTGCCCAAACGTCCTTATATTATTGGACTGACGGGCGGCATAGCGTCGGGCAAAAGCAAGATGGCCGAGCGTCTGGGTAAACTAGGGGCTCATGTCATTGACTGCGATAAGGTGGCGCACTATGTCTACGAACCAGGGCAGCCCTGCTATCAGAAGATTGTCCAATACTTCGGCAGTGACATCTTGGCGAGCGCTAATGGACGGATTGATCGCACAAAGCTGGGACCACGAGTTTTTGCCAATCCGAAAGAGTTGCAGCTGCTTAACTCAATTGTCTGGCCCGAGATTATGATGGAGGTGAACAAGCGTCTGGCCGACCTACGGGCGTCAGAGCAAGTGCCGCAAGTTGTTGTCTTGGAGGCAGCTGTCTTATTGAAAGCCGGCTGGGAATCCAATTGTCATGAGGTGTGGTCCATGATAGTGCGACCCGAGGAGGCGGTCAAGCGGGTGATGGAGCGCAACAGTTTAAGCGAGACGGAGGCACGCAATCGTTTGGCCAATCAAGTGGCCAACGCAGATATTGTGGACAAATCGCAAGTGATCTTTAGTTCGCAATGGGATTATGATTTTACGCAGAGTCAGGCAGAGCGAGCTTGGCAATTGCTACTCAAGGAACTCAATGATGGCAAGCAGCAGAGTAGTCTATAGATAGATAAGATATTAATGATTGCCAGCTGATTGTTTTTATTTGTTGTTAGTCATTGTTGTCAATGTTTGTTAATGCATTCTGTTTTCTTTTTTAATTTGCTTAATTGTACGTCGAAAGTACAGATCAATACCAATCAAATTTAACTCAAACTCGATATTAATGGCTTTCGCCCTTCTTGCCGGAGACACGCTTAAAATCATTCATCTTAGTGGTGATGATGGGTGAACCGATGAAGCCAATGTAATCAATTTGAGTGATGTCGCCGCCCGACTGATTGTTCTTTATAAACAGCTGAATGTTCTGCACATTCTGGAATTTCACATAGCGCAAATTCACCGGCTGTCCATTCTCCAGTTCCTTTTCGCCCAGACTAAAAAAGAGATCGATTTTATAGACAAACAGTTAACGCAGACTATTGTGATTATTTCCATACGTTAACTCCTGTACACTGCTCATAGACTCGGCCATGTCAAAATCAATAGTACGCGGCTGATTGATGAACAGCTTCACATCCTTGGGTCCCAATTGAGGCGGCGCCTTAAACTTCAGCGAATGTATTTTGACCGCCTGATTAAAGGTGATGGACAGTATAAGCTGTTCATCGCAGTCCGATTGCAGGTAGCCACCAGCCGAAGCGAGCGCATGCTTCAGATTATGATCATCCGATTCGTTCAAGCATTCGCACTCCTGCTTCGAGATGAATGTGTTAAGTTCCATCTGAAAGAGAACGTTTTAGTGACATTACCCTTTAAGTTCTGTAACTTTGTGTACTCACCAAGCCCTGGCCGTAATCTTCGCCAGCTTCTTCAGCGCCGCCAGTGCCAATATGCTCCTGAATCTTGGCCTCCAATCCCATGACGTCAGCGCCCTGAATGCGATCGATTTTGCTGCGATTGCGATAGAATATGAACGTTGGCATTGCCGACACACCTTGGCCGGCAGCCGTGTCTTGGCACTTATCCACATCCACCTTGAGGAATATGGCTTTGGGATATTTGGTGGGAAACGTGTTGAAAACTGGCGCAATTCGTTGGCAAGGACCGCACCATGCTGCCGTAAAATCAACGACAACCAGGCGAACGCCCGCTTGGGTTAGTTCCGCTTGAAAATGCGCTTCGTCGTTAATTACACGTACTGCCATAATGAATTCTTTCTGTTTTCTTGTCTTTTTTTTGCGTTAATCAAAGAGAAATGCAATTTGAATGACTGGCAGGTTTTCTAATAAAAAAAACACGAAACCAGCAATAAGCTCGTTCGTTCGATTTCGATGAGGAAACTTATCGTTACTTATCGATAGGCTGCATTTACATTGTATGTATCGTGACAACTGCCAGCTCTAAATATGGCGTCTTGATAAAAATAAGAGGAAGAACAATTGATAAAAAAAGTTGTGCGGCCGCCGCAAAAAAAAGTCTTTGAATAGAACTGTAAAAAAGTTATGTTTTTTTAAGCCTTACCTTACAAAATAGCTAGTTTGTAAAACAACTCACAAAATGGACGTACAACCGCCAAGAGGTAAGTTCGCAACTACAAATAATAAAAGCTATGCTGCAAAATCGTTGCGCACGCACACATAAAAGGCAAACACACACATGCAAAATGTATGGCAAAACTAAATAGATGATATATTTTTATACTCCCTTTCCGTTAGATGCAAGTTTACGCAATATAATAGACAAATTGGCTGAATTTGTGGCACGCAATGGACCCGAATTTGAAGCGATCACCAAGCAAAAGCAGCAAAACAATCCAAAGTTCGAGTTCCTCTATGGCGGCGAATTTGCCAACTATTATCAATATCGTGTGGCAGCCGAGCAACAAAGTAAGTAGGCGTCGTCAATATATTGTTGGTTAATTGCTAGATTTCCGTCATTTTCGTCATATAGTGCTGAAACAGCAAGGAGCAGGCATGCCAAGTGGTCCGCTTTATATGCAACAGCCACCGCCAAATCACGCTCACTATGCGCCGCAGCAGCAGCAACAACAACAACAGCAGCAACCACAACAACAGTCGTCCGATGGCGCAATGCAACAATCTCAGCATTTGTGGCCGCCAAATGCCAATGCCACAAACCCTTCCAACCCCCAAGTGACAGCGGCAGCAGCTAATGGAACAGCGTTGACATTGAATTTAACCACTCAATTGGAGGCCATTAAAATGCAACAGAATACGCTAAGGGAACAAATCAAGCAATCGGATGCGAATCTTTCTGCACAACATACGGTAAATAAATCCAGTACTTGCTCCTTCTCTTCTCGTAGCAGGCGTGACTTCTCTTTTTGCAAAAAAAACCTACACTTATCATTAAGGAAAGCAGTTGCAATCTCGAATTGACATTTCGTTTAAAATTCTCGCTCTATGGGCTTGTGATACTCTTGTTATCCTTCCGTTTCTATTGCTCTTACTTCAAGTAATCAGTGAATGGCATAATGTGCATTTGCTCCACTCTTCCAATACAATTTTAAATCCCTTAGAGAAATGTAAGCAGTCATTTCTAAAGTATCCAAGGATTTTAGCCATTTCAGTCTTATTCCAATTGATCTATTGGCTAAGATTTTGTTGTCTCAATCTAAAAAATCAATAAGAATTGTAAATAGTTTGAAGTTCAGTCACTATTTAGCTCCTTCTTTGGAAAAATCGGAAACAAAAGAACCGGGAAATTGTAATTATTCCTGGTACTTTGTTATTGCTTTTAGTAATTACATTTGGGTCAGAAATCTCTATATCTTTATCACCTATTTCTACCGTATCCATTCAACATTATTAAAATTCATCTGTTTCAAATTGAAAATCTAATTTTCAATTAAACCCAAAATGCAAATTGTATTTGAAACTTCCTGTGACTTTTTACAACTTTTTCGCTGTTCCTTGCATCGGTAGTTAAATGTATCTTCAGTGTGATATGTGTGATTCCCCTGATTTGTCACTACACGTTTGGGCCTCCTTTACATATACTACTTGCAATATTGTTACAGCTTACCATTTGTACTTAAAAGAAGTATTTGACTATTTTTATTCTGTTACTTTTTTTTATAACTATCGAATTTAACAATTTTACAATGCTACATTAAATTTTTGCTTTATTGTATATTTTTTGAAACATAAAACAAAAATTAAAAAAAAAAAAACAAAACAAAAAATACAAAAATATAACGAAACCACTCTTCATACCACCAACTGATAACAAATGTGTGTGTTCAAAACACAAAACCCAATTGATGCAAACGAAATTCTCGTTTGTTGTCGCATTTGATCGATTCGAAAAAAAAAACAATACTAAAACGTATCGCAAATCTTTCTGTGATGCGTGCGTTCAATAATCCAACCAAAACAACCGACGAAACATCTAAACACCTGAACACCAAAATGATCTCAAAAATGAATGCGTAAAAACTGTGAATGAAACCTTTAGGCGCTGATGACGCAAAAGACAAAGCAAATCGACGATGCGATGGCGACGGCGCAGACAACGCAACTGGAGCAATTGGCCAACGAGCAGGGTATCGTGTTGAGGGAATTTGATTCAGTGCTTCAGCCGATTATCGAGTCCTGCACCAAGGATAGCATCTCAGCAGGTAAATATGCACAACATATCATATACTTCCTTATATAGTACAAACCAGATTCCACCAGACTGGGTTAATATTTAGTTTGTTAAGCCTTAAACTATATATATGTCAGTTAACTTTTTTGAGCTAGACAAAGCGAAAATATTCCAAATTAATTTTATACAAACAAAAAAAAGTATTTAAAAAAATATATTAACTTAATTTGCCCCGAGACAATAATGATAATATGAGTAACCCGTTTGATATTGCAATTTTAGGCAAGAACTGGATTTTACAGCATTCAACCGACAGCGCAAAAATCAATGTCGTTTTACAATATCTTTTAAAGAAGTATGCCTCAGTTTATATATAATTAATGATCTTTTCAACATTTATTAATTAACATTGTGTTTCTTTCTTTCAACGAGTGTGGTAAACGTAAACGTGTGTGTGAGCAAAAAAAACGAAATCAAATTGAAAATTTAACGCGATATGATGCAAGAGCGAGTCCATATTGGCGAATAAAAAAAAAACTACCGTGTCGCTGACTCGTCGAGCGAGAAACGAGAGAGATTCGTTGATTCGTTTTAGAAAAAAAAAAAACATTCAAACGATGCACGTTTATTTCCGATCTCGACTCTCAAAAAAAAAAAAAAAACATTAACAATTGAGCTTAGTTAGGCATTAGATAAGATACTTAACATAAATAAACACAACATAAACTTAACACACACACACACTAAAAATACACTAAACCAAAAAAGACAAAGACGTATTGAAAGTACAAAAAACAAGCACAGTTCATAAAATGCAGCACAACAAACACCTTTGGCAAAATGTTGTTGTGTGCGCTCAGAGAAAAATGGACAAAAATATGTTTTTCGTTTGTTAATTTATTTTTAGGGCTTTGGTCAATGGTTCAACGTTTCAGCAAAAATTGCATCTTATATATTTAGTTAATGATATACTCCATCATTGGTAAGTTCGCAAAAGCAACAAACTCACAAAAATTGTATAAAAACTAAGTAACAGAGTAAAGAATTTCTTAAGAACTGTGTTGCTTAGTTTATAAGAGACTGGACATGATTGACAGACAAATGAAAGACAGACAAAACCGTTGACCATCGACGAGACTTTTGCTTAAGCGGCCATAATCTATTTACAGTATGCGTAAAAATATCAGCGATTTGAAGAACAATCTCGAGAACGTCGTTATACCGATGTTCTGCAGCGCCGATTTGAGTAAGCATTTAAAATATTGTAAATTTATTTCTCGATATTCACTTAATAAAAACTCTTCCTTTAGTTGCCAGCAGTGATCAACGCACAAAGCTGTCGAAGTTGCTTTCACTGTGGGAGTCCAAGGCCAAGTTCTTTGATGCGTGTGTCATCTCGAAACTGCAATCGCCGGACTCCTCAATGCAAGAGTACAAAACGAATGTGCAGAACACGCATCATGACATTGTGGCCAAGTACTCACAGAGCACCAAAGCCACGTTAGACAAGTGAGTTGCACAATTCAATTATTTCACTTTGAATCTAATTTGGTATTCCTTTTGCAGCTATCAGAAACAGCATCAGATCTTCATGCAACATGCGACGCAGCAAATCGCGCAGTTGGAACAGCAAAAGTTGCAGCTGGAGAAGCAGTTGCTGGTCGCCCAAAAACCGCCACCACAGCAACAACAACAACAGCAGCAGCAGGTGCCACCTGGAACACCGCAAAACAAATCAATACCAGCACTCATGTCACAGCGAATTGCAATGCCAGGTGCGGATCAGGAGCACATGAACACACCGCCACCGCCGCCAAATCATGACCTGTCGCAGCCACCGGTTAACAACATGTATGCGGGCTACCAACAGCAACAGCAGCAGCAACAACAACAGCAGCCGCCGCCGCAATTGCCGCCGCAGCCTGGCAATCATTTTGTGGATGCACGCGGACCGAACTTCTTCATTCCGGACATGTCCAAGCCGCCGCCAGGATTTGGAGCGCCACCCTTGCATGGCCAAGGGCCGCCACAGCAGCAACAACAGCCACCGCCGCCAACGCAATATCCCCCGATGCCCGGTCAAGTGCCTGGGGGCGAGCCAATTGTGGATATGGGCGTGTTGAATGCTGCTATACAGGCTGTGATGCATCTGCAGCATCAACAACAGCAGCAGCAACATCAGCAGCAGCGGCATCCCGATGAACAACCACCAATGCCACAACAACAACAACACCAGTCGCAACAAATGCAACATCCACAGCAGGCGCAACAACCGCCACCGCCATTTGCTCAACTACCGCTCGGTAGCTTGGGGCAACCAGTTGATGGTGGCGTCGATATTGGTGCACTGAATGCGGCCATTAATGTGGTGTTGCAGCAGAGACCCGACGAGCAGCAGCAGGACCTCGATGACCTAAAGCACCGCAGTTTGGAGTCTGTTGAGTCCGCCATGGCGCCGTCTCAGGAACCGCAAGTGCCGACCGCACCGTATTATGATCTGCCAGCAGGTCTCATAGTGCCGCTGATACGTCTGGAGGATTACAACTACAAGCCGCTGGACTCGACGGACATTCGTTTGCCAGCGCCGGCGCCGCAAAGCGAGCGCTTGACCAATGCATTGAATGCCTTCTATGCGGCGCCGTCGCACGATCGACCCAGAGACAAGTGAGTGTAACGTGAAGATGGAATTTTGAATTGACACTGATTATTGTATTTCATTTACAGCGAGGGCTGGGAGAAGCTGGGCCTATATGAGTACTACAAGGTGAAGAATGCGGCACGCAAGCAAAAGGAGGAGGAAATCAAGAATGGCACACGCACCAAATCCCGCTCGCCCAGTCCCATTGTGCTGGAGAAGACAAAGAAGAGCAACAAGCGCTGTTATCGGTATGAGACATGCAACTTTAGAGCATCATCAGTAAATTATAACGTATCTAATTCTATTTTGCAGTTCCAAGAGTCGAAGTCGTTCACGTTCCCGCTCGCCCGCTAATCGCAACAGATCCCGCTCACGGTCCAAATCGCGTTCCATCGAACGTGCGCTGACGCCGCCGCCGCAAAGAAATCGAGCTGCTGGAGCTGCAGGAGGAGGCGGTAGCGGTGGTGGCAGCAATCGCAAGGCGCGCAATCGTTCGCCGCGTCATGAACGTGACAATAGTCGCGAGAATCGCGCGGAGCGAAACAACAGCAACAGCAGCAACAACAACAGTAACAATAGCAACAACAGCAGCAACAACGGTGCCGGACCGAGTGCCAACAACAATTCCAGACGCGTGGAACGCGACAGATCTCCCACGCCACCCAGTTTCTTGTAAGCACATCCAATTTTGCCATCCTTCATTGCTATTACACTTCTTATTACTTGCAGTGGCAGCAGTTTTGCCAAGCCACAGGAATTCATAGAGGAGACCAACAAGGGCCACCAGATGCTCATGAAAATGGGTTGGGCTGGTACTGGCACCGGCCTTGGCTCGAAGAATCAGGGCATTGATACGCCCATCTCGGGTGGCGAGGTGCGTGATCGCAAGGACATGTACAAGGTACGAAGCAGACGAAGTCGATGGCAGCCTAATGCGCATCAAGGAGGAGCAAGACGATGCTAGAGCAAGATAACTTTCGAATTTCAAATTCTTCCAGGGTGTGGGCAACAATCTGAACGATCCGTTTGAAAGGTTTCGCAAGAACAAGGGCGCCGCATTTGCGCACCGCATGAGCACAAGAGATTACAAAACTTAATCACAACTACAACAACTGGAACAATACCAACTACACTTCCGCTACACTTTCAACTAATCCTGATCTGATCTGGTGTTGTCTTCGCATTTCTGAGCTTTTCCTACTTCTTTTAGCGAAAGAAAATACACATAATTTTCATAAATCAAAATGCTAAACACTTTTTTTTATACATCGTAATTAAGATTAAGCTATAACATTGTGAGCCGACTGGGCTGCCTTGGCATTCACCTTGTCCAGCACCTGCAGCAAACCCTTGCCGGGTCCACACTCGAAGGTGCGTGGGAAATTGACGCCCTGTTGCCTCTCGTAGATCGTGTGCAACGACTGCTCCCATTTCACCGGGCGCACAATCTGCTTGGGCAGCTGGCGCAAGATGTGCGAAGCATGTTTGTACGGCTTGCCGTCCACGTTCGAGTAGACACGTATGATGGGATCCTCTAGTCGAATGCTGCTCAATGCCTTGGCGAAAGGTGCCACCGCGCTCTCCATGAGCGGTGTGTGAAATGCGCCGCTGACCGCCAAACGTTTCATGCGGCGAATCTTAAGCGATTTGGCGTGATGCTCCAGGAACTCAATGGCCTCCACATTGCCAGCAATGACCTTGCAATGCGGATACATATAGTTCGCAACGCCGCAGTATGGCGATTCTACTCCACGATCCAGACACCATTGCTGCGCCTTAGCGCATGCTTCGCCCACATTTGTATCGGGTCCGTAGATGGTCATGGCCATGGCGCCGGGTCGCTGATCACAGGCCAACTGCATGGCATTGGCACGCACTTGCACCAGCTTTAAGGCCTTGTCAAAGGGCAGCGAACCGGCAAAGACAAGCGCCGTAATCTCGCCCAGACTGAAGCCGGCTGTTGCCACACAGTTTTCTATGGCCTTGGGACGTTCCTCGCGCAGCTGTTCTAAGGCGGCCAGTGAGGATACCATCACAGCTAGCTGTGCGTATTCGGTGCGATTGAGTTTATCCCGTGGTCCCTCCAGGCAAATCTTCAGCAAATCGTATTTGAGCACTTCGTTGGCCAGCTCAAAGATGCGTCGTGCGCCTGGGAAACGCAGTAGATCTTTGGCCATGCCCACATATTGTGTGCCCTGGCCGGGAAATAGCACTATGCTCGTTTCTTTGGGATCAATCGTTGGCCGGCTGTTGGTTACCAAAGGCTCCGCAAGATCATTGAGTAGCTGTTGTCGTTGATTGGCGTTTACATCCGGTGCAGCGGCTGTTGCCGTTGTTTTGTTACTGCTGCTGCTCCAGCGGCACCAGCTCCAGTTGCCTGGTAAGTGAGTTTTACGCACCAAATTCCGTGTTTTTGCTGCGAACATTATTTTATTATTCTGTGTGCTTCGTATAAAAACGCGGACTACAAAATAATGCGTAACAGCTGTTGTTGTTAACATTAGTTAACACAAGATGGCGCCAGCTGCTAGCGCCCTCTAGCTAGTAATTCACTTACGATTTCAATTGGCGGTTGCTTTTGAAATACTAATCTGTCATATACGCGCGGTGTGATTTATGTTGGCCAAAACATGACTAAGCTGCTTGAATAGCCAATTCCAATTGGTTTAGCAATAATGTGTGTGCTTTTATTAGCCATAAACTTGGCATTGGTAGCACATTAGTCATGGCTGTCTGCGAATTTCTGATTCCAATTAGTCGACATACATGGGAATTATGTGAAAGAGCATAAGAATGTCGGTTTGTCGTTCACGGGCTGCTGCTCATTAGAAATTCGAGCATTCCTTGAGAATGTGCAGAGTTTCTTGAACTCGTGCAGATAAAAGACAAAAAAAAATGAAAACAAAAAATTCTTTGAGAGACCGCTAAGGCAGAGGAGGATTGGAAAAAGAGTAAACGGCAAATTGTGGTGTTCTTGCTCGATGCCGGAGTCAGACGCGGACGTGACGCACCACTTTCGCCGTTTCTTCAAGGAGCACGCCTTCCGAAAAAACAACAACAATAACAAGGAGGCGAACACAATAACTGAGGAAGAGCGAAACAGAGGAACCCACACGATCACACGCTCAGCAGACATTGGCCCTTCTTTGCTTGTTGTCTTGTTGCCAAGGACCAAGCTCGTCTAGACACCAGTGCGACCGAGTGATGATGCTATCGACTATTAGAATGAGAACCAGTTTGTTGTTCTCTTTATTTCGGCTTTTGGGCAGCCCAAATGTCGAGACGAGCAGAGAGTGCGGTGAACGGTGAACGGTGAGATGGTCACCTTTGAAGCGGTAGCGAGATGAGGTTGAATTGGCTGTGTTGGACGATCAGTGTCCATCAGGTAAGTACGCGACGAATAAGAATGAGATAATGAGACACACAGCACAGCACAGCACAACATACAGCATAAGATCGTTGACATGATGAGAAGCCAGCAGCAGCAGCAGGCAAGTGGCGTGTTCTTTAAATCAGGTTGTGAAATACGTAGCATCTTATGCGTGTGTGTGGATATGTGTGAGTATAGAATGAAGTATTTATGAATGAGCGGGATTAGATTGAGAAGCTTGGCCAGTTTCACGCGAATTTTTAGATCATAACAAGCCACAACAAAAACAACAAAATGCATATTTGAGTAAATGCCAAAGCCACTTTGTATTCACATTCTTGCTCGTTCATTATGTGTGTGTGTGTGTATATTGCGAATATTATTGGGATTCCGCAACGTGCCTGGTTGATATCGTTAGATTTTCAAAATTGCAAATGTCACAAGAGCACACCAAACACACGTACTGCAAATAAAAGTATGTAAAATGCAATTGCGTCGTAAAATAAAAATGCACTCACGCATTGCGCATACGACCCGTTTCCGCATGTGCGGCAGCCCAAAACTCCAAAGCGACAACAAAACTCGGCCGAAAGTGTGCATTGACACCAACAACACCAACAACACCAACACCAAACAAAACCAACATTAACGTACGCTGCCAAAAATACACATGCGCATGCGTATGCTGTAATGTGACCAGCCAATAAAAGTAAAATTAGACAAATAATTGCCGCCCCAGCAGCAATATGCATACAAATCTGACGTCGAAGCGATTAAGAACAACCGTTAAAGCTCTCAATGTCAGTATAACGTCAATGCTGCGGCTGCTGCTGCTGCTGCACCACCACCTGCTGCATTCTCACTCACACTTACGCGCGCACGCACATGAGCGCACAAGCAAAAGTGAGAGTGCATGCAAGAAATGAGAGTGAGAGCGGTTTGGCCTTGCTGGCGCACTCTCACTTACACTCTCGCACACACACACATTTGCACTAAAGCTCTTTGAACCAAAACACAGCAGTGTGGCTGCTGCACATGCAGACACGATGCTTTTACAAAAACTGCATTGCTGTCTACTAGTATGCTATGACTATGTTAATTAACAGCACAGTCATTTACGAGCTGTTATTATAGTACAATAAATACGCAGGCGTAAACTCGTGACGCTGTTATGAATGAAATACTCATACTAATTTCACAACAACGCACAACGTGCGTGAGGCTTGGCTAACGGAATTCCCCTAGCAACAAGGTAACTCGAGATACTCGACACTCTATTGGCAGCCATCACCGGCAGCTAGCCACGCGTTTAACTTCTCACTCAATCAGTCACTTTCTCCCACAGCGCAGGTCTGTGTGTGTTTTTGTTGAGGTTGAACGCCTTGGCGGTTTCCTCATTACATGACAATTACAGTTTCAAGGTGTTTTAGATTAGATGCCGGTAAAAATAACAATGTTTGCGTATTGATTATCAGCAAAGCAAGTTGATTGGCGCCATTTATAATGAATGTGAGCTCGTAGCGAAAACACCCACAAAAAATGAGCGAAGCAGGTAATAAAAAAAGATTTAGTTAATTAAATGCGCATCCTTTCATGTCCACACTGCTCAATTTTCTAAGCACAAGTCAAAGGCAAAGCCAAAGCTGCGGCGCCGGCGCGCCTTTGCACTTAAACATTGTTGCGCTCCACCTCCTTCTGCTGCTGCTTCTCTCTCGCTCGCGCTGCCTCTGCTGCTGTTTGCCTGGCCTGCTCGCGCTCTCTGAGTGGCTGCCTGGCTCGCTCGCTCTTGTGCGCTGCTCCTGCGCGCTCAGTTTTGCGATTTGCATATTTTTGTGCGCGTATAAAAGCTAACAACGTTTGGGTGAAGCTTTCATTTGAGGTTCGCAGCTTATCAGGTAACGGTCGGTGGTACGGTGGTGCAGTGCGTTCGTTTAACCGCCAAAAAAAAACGTCAAATAAAGTTACATACAAATACACAACCAAAAGCAAATCAAAAAACACGTATACGCAGTGTTTGCCAGTGGGGCAAAAGTTTAAGTGGAATTTAAAGAAAATAAATACACAAAACTAAAAGAACAACAAACACAAAATGCGCATAAAGGTAAGTTAATAAATTAATTAAAATGTTAGATTAATATAAGCATTAAGCAGTGCAATTATCTAGTTTGTTGGCTTGTGGAATATTTCTAATTGGCTTTGCAATTTCCATTGAGTCGTTTTTGTTGTTGTTGTTTGCGGTGGCTCAAAGAGGGGTGTGTGCCACTCAAACCTGTCTGCAAACAACATCCACCGTGATGATCACCTGTATCGGGGAGCGGGCTAAAAATAAATGACAACAAATGCGCTTTTGTTCTCCCTCTCTGTAAGAAACTGCAAAAATAAGCATAATGCGCTCAATATTTGCCGATCGTTGTTGTTGTTGTGGTTGTTGTTTTTTTTCTGGCTAATCAAATTGCGGAAATGCCTCTACCTGCCGTGTCTTATTGCATAACATTTAGCGCGGGGAAGTTTCGCACATTAAAAATGCCCAAATGGGCTGCGACGACTTGCAAATGCGCTCCAGTTTGATGCTCGCTTGTGACCCACTTTGTTGGCCACAAGCCGAGGACGACGACGACGACGTAGCACGTCACGAAGCAGCTGCCAGCTGGCGTCATCCAAAGCAGTTAATCCACATACAGATACAGATACAGATTCAGATATCTGGTTGCTTGACCCGCTTATATTTAGAAAATGATTTTAATTTTAGTTTTGATTTTTCTCTCGTTGCAGTTGATGCTTTTCTTTGCGATCCTCGCCAGCTTTTTTGTCAGCACAACGCATGGCTACTGTTCGCTGGAGAAGATGAAGACATTTGCCCGAGAGGCTTGCGAGCGTTTGTTCCAGCAGGATGAGGGCCGAGAGAGGCGTTCACTGGACTACAGCCATCATCGCCATGTAAACGAATTGATGCGTAAGTTGAACTCGCAAATACTAAAACCAATTAAGGTCACAGAGTCACTCAACTCCAGGCAAGAAACCGGCATCAATATCGCAATCCGAATCGGAATCGGAACTGCATCGAAACACGTTTTCATAAAGTAAACACAAAAAAAATGCGATTAACAATAATGCAGTTCCGATTGTCCACTTAACCGTTGTCAAGGCGCAAGTTCAAGACAAAAACAAGTACAAAAAAGGTGGCAGTAGAGTGTACCCGACTTTGAGATACCACGTGGGAAATGTTAAGGAAATTTTAAGGGAATATGATACTTAACAACTAATTAATGGGGATGGTTAAAATTCAAGTCACTAGCTTAAATTTGGTATTACAAAAATATACTGAAATAAAATATACTAAAATAAAATATACTGAAATATAGAAATATACCAAATTTACATATTCTATTCAGCATTATTGTCAGTAAATTTAATAGCATAATTTTGGAAAACTAAAATATACTAAAATATGCAAATTAAGTATATTTGCACTTAATTATTGATTTACTTAACTTGCATATTATACTCAGCATTATTGTCAGAAAGTTTTATATCGCTAGCTCTTATACTTCATAAGATCTTTATGTTTTTATAGACGGACAGACAGACAGACAGACTTACTAAAATATTCCCCCACATTTTCCGTCTGTCAGGCAAAATACTCCACGACCTTATAGTTATTGGGTGAACAAATAATGCATATTAATTAAACATTATTTGCATTTTATTATTCTTTCATTTACAGATGGTAAATCGCATAAACACGAGCACTTTATCGGACGCAGCAGCTTCCCAAAGGGTGGTTACCTCAAGGTCAGCAAGGCGCACTATCACAAGCTCGTGAATCTTGATGTCAAGCCTCGCTATAAGCCCCGCAAGCATCCGGAGATGAAGTCACGCTTCCGTCGCGACAATTCGATTCAAGCGTACAAAGGAATTTCCTATTGCTGCTTTCATCAGTGCGATGAGGATTTCTTCTGTTAAATAATGCTTTCAAGTGCTTCTTCTTCTTCGCTAGTCAGCAACAGATTCCGTCCATTTACAATTAACTATAACTACTTTTACTATTACTATTATCTTTATACATCTGGATATTCGATATTCTATATGTTTAAGTCGCGCTCACTCTTATAGAGTACCTTGTTTGTTGTCCCGGTTCCATTCTCAGTTCCCGGACAGCGAATCTTGCCACAGTATTACATAAAAAAAATACACAAAAACAACAAAACTTAGATAAATTAATGAAGTGATAAGTTTAGCGCCTAGGACTAACTCAAATCTATCTACATACATATCTTAAATGTGTCATAACATGAATATATACGGATTTATTATTTTTAATATACAATATTTTTTTCACAATCAACACAAATTTTGACTTTTATTGATTTTCATAGGAATTTTGGGTAAAAAGAACATATTTGTAAAATCAAAAAGATTTTTTCCGGAATATAGATATAGATAGATAATAGATATTATCCTTTAAATTATTCTAAATTCCAAAAACTATGAAGATATTTATAAATTTGAATATTTTTCGTATAAGTCCTGCAAGAAACTTTTAACTTGTAATTTACAGAATATTGAATATTCCACATTTTGTGCAAAAAGAGAATAACAATTTTAAATATTAATAATGACATTGTTACTAGTTATTAATACAAAATGTTTAAAATTTCAAAAGTAATGGGAATTTTATTTATTTTTAATTATTAAATCTGCATAAAATAACAAAATAAAGTGGGACAAAACTTATTTGAATTTCAATTTATTTTTAAACATTTTAAATAAACATTTCTATATAAAAACCAAAAATTTTTTTTATTTATGTTCAACACTTTATTTTAATAACATACATTTTCATTTTTCTAGTTATATATTTTCAACCTATGTTTTTGATAAACTTCATCGACGACAGAAATCGGGTATAGAGAACTTTTTAAAATTTTCCAAAATCCATGCTTCCATACAAAGATGAAAAACAAAAACTAAGTTACTAAACTTTATATAGAAGATTTGTTTTTAAAAAATATTCATTTTTCTCAACTGCGAAATAATATATTATGACATTATTATTTTAAATAACTCCAATTAGAACTTTTCTTTAAGCTTATAAAGGAAAGGATTTATATTATTATTGAGAACTTTAATAGCAACCCAATTTCATTGCTGATGCAATAAGTGTGATGAAACAGAATGTAAGAAAGCTGCAATCGAGTCTAAGCATTAGAAGGGCTTCGTTTCCTTTCCTGGAAAGCGAAACAGCTGCAGCTACAACCTGTATTCAAAAGGAATTTAAAGTGTGGATCTTCGCTGGTTTACAGTCTAGTTTAATATTGATTTTAAGTAATAAATGTTCACTACAATCTATTGGCTGACTGCATTGATATTGCTGCTGTTGCTGCTGCCGCTGCTGCAGTGCATCGAAAAGAATCGCTACGTGGTGGACACTGATTATTGTCGCATTCCCGATCCCTCGCCATTCAGCAAGGAATCGATGCAAGACTTTCGACTTGGCAAGTACAAACCATGCACCAAATTGCAGCCACTGACGTGGGTGAAGTACAACGAATCTTTGGAGCACTATGTGTTGAGCATCAATGAGAGTGCCTATCAATGGCATCTGCAGATCGATCTAGAGTTGAGGTCACCACAAACAGCTGCTCTCAACTGTTGCTATATGGAAGTCGAACGCGAGAACGACAACGTGGTGAATGTGATGCAATGCAAACACTTCAAGGGCAGCGTTCAGTTGTCCAATGACTTCGATAGTTTCCTCGTTGAGTGCTATGCCAAGGATAAACTGATCTATACCAATGCTCATGCCACAGTCCCGGAGCGAAGTGCGCTGCGTCAGCGTCTGCAGCAGTGGCGGAGCACAAAGGAAAAGCCACCCAGTGTGCTCATGCTGGGCATCGATACAATCTCGCGACTGAATCTGATGCGTGCCATGCCCTCCACTTACAGATATCTCAAGCTAAATGGCTGGTTCGAGTTGGCCGCCTACAACAAGGTATGCACACAAGTCTATCAAACTACGTAATTTGTATTATGATTAATTGTATTAATAGTATACTCTATGGTATATTTCAAATATAATATACTAAAATATGCCGCGGACTGGTATATCGATGTACTATATACTATAACTATAACTCTATAGTAAATCTAATGGTATATCGCTATACCATTCTTCGGTATATTTTAGTATTTTAGCGAACTACGTAATTTTTATTATGATTAATTGTATTTTCCCTATATATTGATTTGTAATAGTATAATCTATGGTATATTTCAAATCTAATATACTAAAATATACCGAGGACTTGTATATCGATGTACTATATACTATAACTCTATAGTAAATCTAATAGTATATCGCTATACCATTCTTCGGTATATTTTAGTATTTTAATGTTGTAATTTAATAATAAGAATAATATACTATTAGATTTTTAAATATACCATTGCGTATAGTACTTAGTATATCGATATACTAGTCCTCGGTATATTTTAGTATTTTAATTTGGTACCTTTTCAGAATAATTAGGCAGTGCGTAGTAATTTTTTTAAATAAGTATTATAAGTAACATTAATAATCAAATTACCTAAAATGTTAAATACTGCTTTTAACTATTAAGAATTTTGAAATAATTTGCCAACTCAATCCTTTACTGCAGATTGCGGCCAACACATTGCCCAATCTTTTGGCTTTCTTGACGGGTCGAAACTTGAACAGCGTCATGGAGCACTGTAATCCCTACTTGATTGGTGGTCTGGACAAGTGCGAGTTCATCTGGAAGCTGTATCGGGAACTGGGTTATGTAACAGCTTTTGGCGAGGATGCAGTGTCCATCAATACGTTCAATCTGCGAATGCGAGGTTTCCGGGAATCTCCCGTCGATTACTATTTGCGGCCGTATTTGATTGCCGCAGAACAGTGGCTGGACGTAAGTCAGCAGCCTGGCCAGGAGTATCAGGTGTGCCTGGGCTACGAACACGCATCGGAGCACATTTACAACTATGCGCTGGAGTTTGCTCGTCGCTATCGCAACGATAGCTTCTTTGGCTTCTTCTGGACAAACACACACAGTCATGGGTATCGCATCTCACGCACCAGCGCCATGGACAGCTATATGACCAAGTACCTGAAGCGTCTGGTAGAGCAAGGCACCATGAATCATACGATTGTGGTGCTGCTGAGTGATCATGGCACGCATCAGCTTCCCACTCGAATGAGCAGCTTGAGCTGGCTGGAGGAGCGTCTACCCTTTCTCTTTATCTGGTTGCCACCGTCGTTGAGGAAGGCGCATCCCGAGTTTGTGCAGGCGCTCCAAGTGAACAGGCAGCGCTTAAGTAATCCCTACGATTTACATGTCACTCTCAAGCATATACTCTCGCTGAGTGGACGCAACAGCTTGGAGGGGATGGGAGGAGCACAGGATTGCCCCAACTGTCAGAGTTTGCTACTGCCGCTGCCGCTCAATAGAAGCTGCGAGGATGTGGCCATTGGTGATCATTGGTGCACCTGCTGGTCCTATAGCGAATACAAGGCAAACTCAGCGAACGATAAAATGATGGCGCAACTAGCCTTCGAGTACCTCGTAGATTATTTTCACAAAAATGTTTTCGTACGCAATTTATATGATGTCCAGCCAAAGACTTTGGTGGGCATCTCAAAGGGGCTTGTAGCCAAACGTAATAAGGCTGATGATCCTCGCATCTCCATTTATCGTCTGCGGCTTTTGACGCAGCCAAAAAATGTGTTGTTCGAGGTCACCATACGCGTCAATTCCAGCTCCAAAGAAATGCACGTGAGCGACATCAGTCGTTTAGGTCCTGTTTGATCTAGCAGTTTATTTTTAAATTCAGCAATTTGAGCGCCTTAGTGCAGCGCCACCTGGCGGAAAACATATTTGATTTTAGAATTAGTTGTGGTAATCGACAATCGATACCCGATTACTAAGCTGGAAAGTGGTATATTTGAAATACTTTTTATTTGAAAATATTGTATTATTGTATCATAAATAGGTTTTAGTAAATATAACAATTGTATAATTGCATTACACATTCGAGAAATATAGAATTATCTAAAACTATTTGTGCGTACTGTACTCAACAGAGTAATTATATTACAATGTCGAATTAATATGTAAATTAACATGGAAGCTTAATTACTCCCACTTGACTACTTTTCTTTAAGGTGATAGAAACCGGGACAATCTTTACACTTGATTCTTCGACAGTTCTCCGTGTTATTCGGCTGCAAGGATTCAAAATATGTAGCAACGCCTGCAAGAATCGGTTCGCGACTTTGGTCTAACAACTCCAATGTGAAATCCTTATAATTTCGCAGGCATTCCATCAATATGCGATAGAGCACGGCTTCCGTTGATAGAAATGTCTTTAGGGTGCACTCTATGCCATCCACATTTTGCTCTAGAAAACTGCGTGTCAGCTGCATAAGCAGCTGCACCGTCTGCTCAGAGAAGTATCTTCCTAGGGCAAGCAGAACATCCAACAAGTTGTTCCAGTTGCTGATGTGCTGCACAAACTTTGGACCAAACTGTTTGGCCAGAAACTCCACATTCAATTGCGTCTCTCCAGCTTCATTCGAGCTTATCAAATGGGGCAACAAAGCGGCGCCCAGATCGCTTAAGTGCTTGTAGGCACCAAGTGCACTGAGCAACACCTCCTTGTAGGGTATATCATTGAGGGTGCGCACAAAGTCAAACTTCTGGGTGGCAGCATCTCTACTCTGTAGCATGGCCGACTCATTAGCGATTTGTCCAAAGATTTTGCTAAAAAAGGCACAACATTAGCACATAAGTAATAATTTCATATAGCGATCGCTAACCTGGTTTGATTGCGCACAGCGTAGCGTAAGTCGGAGGCATTGGTCGCCTCGATGGCCAAGCGCAGATTGTTTATGGAGTGGGTGAAGATGATCAAGCTGGAGGCAAGCTGCAGCAGATCGATTCCACTCAATGGCTCATCGTCGCTGATTTTCTAGAATAAGCAAGACGGGTACAAAATAAAGTAACTGTTCAGCATGGAAACGAAAAAGGTGCAGATCATTGTGGCTTAATAAACTTTCAAGTTCACAATAACTGGATACCCAATAACATTATATGTATCAATATCCAATTTTCTTTAATAGTTTTCTAATATGTCAACAGAGAATACGTTACAAATAATCTATACTCTCTCCATAAGCTTGTATATATTATATGTTATAAACAAAAAATTCAACCAATAGTTAATGAAAATGAAACATGTCTCAAACAAAATGAAAATACGCTCGAAACTATATACTGTGTATAATCAATATAGAACTCGTCTAAATTTCACTCACCAGATACAAATCGTAGGCACTGTTGGCCACACCCGTGCCGGAAATGACAATGGACGTCACATTGATGCCCTTCACGGCCAATTGAGCAGCCGCATGCGCCTCTGATCCCACCACGCTGAGCGCATTAGCGGCACCAGTGGCGCCCAGACCAACAACGCCTCCAGCCACGCCCAGCCAGCTGTTGCGCGCCTCATTATCACATAGCGAATTGGATTGCCCATAGCGATGGCGGTCAAAGAGACCGCTGGCCGAGCGCACAGTGCTGTAAGCGGCTGCAGTCACACCAACAACGGTGGCTCCAAGCAGTAAAGGAGGCGCCACAGGCATGGCCAGAGCAGCGGCAACTGGTAAACTGGCTGCTAAGCCTCCCATTGTGGCCACAGTGTCGCTGGCCTTGAGTACTTTGCACTTGACACGCGACGCTGGTGTCGCATGCATCATCAGATGGACACCAGTGTCCACATCATTGGTGAGACGATAGATACCTTGACTGGGTGCTATCATGGTGCCCTTTGGTAGTGTATTGTTATAGACGTACTGCCTCCAGTTGGCATAGACTCGGCCATGTTCATCAATAAAGATCATGCAGCAGCAATCGCTGTTGTCCTCCTCCTCCTCCATCACGCACTTGCGGGTGCGTATCACGGGATGACAAGTGAAGCTTGTGGATTGCATGGCCAATTCCGGGTCAGTTTCGTTTGTGACCAATACGTAGATAATAGCCGAGAGTAAAACGTCATTTGTGTATTTCCTTTGTTGCCAGACATTATCGAACACTTGCTGTCTTTGTCGCGCGACTTTTCGCGTTATCTTTGCTTCGTGTACACCAATAAGATTTGCAATTTTTTGTTGCAATACATCCGCCTGATCTGCTGACAATCTACAAACGATATTGTTTAACAGGGTAAGACCAAAAATAGTAAATCAACTTACGCATCCCAAATGATTTCAGAGCGTAGGCCACTGCTCAATGCAAAGTCGCGTTGCACGTCGTAAACAGAACGCGACATCGGAAGACGATTTAATTAACGTTATGCATTGAGTTTTATATATTTAATAAATAATTCACTTGTTCCTTTGACAGTTGCCTTGGTAACGGACAACTCCACTCACAGAGTTACCGTTATTATTTTGTTAGAGAGAGCTTTTCTTTAAAAAGCTGTTTAATATAGCACTTGTGGTATGGTGTGGCCGCAGCAATATTTCTAAATTACACGTTTTTATGTCAATTAGTTATACTGCTACTTCTGCACTCAAGATTTTAGTATATTCCATGCGTGCATAAACTGTTTTTAACCACTTGATATTTCTATATTTGAGAAAAAAAATGTAGATGCCGTAGATTCTCACTATTCGCATTTCACTATTTTGCTGCGTTACAATTACAGCAATTCCCTTACATGATCGATATTTTACTATAGTTTGTATGTCATTTATATACCGGCTTCAAATCTAGCTCGATGTCGCGCATCTGCGCAATCGATACCGAGTACATTTTTTGAAGGGCTGACACAATAAACCAACACTTTCGATAGCTTTACATTCACTTATCGACATTTTGCTAATAAGTTGCGCGTCCCTGGCATTTTGTTTATAACTAATACGCGAAACCGCCGGAGCACAGCTTGCGCATGAGTTTGTGACAATTTGCAGTTCTAATTCAATTAAATCAACAAAACACTGACTAAACTAGCAACTAAGTGCGCCGCGTGTAGCAAACAAACTACAGTTACAGGCAATTTACGTAAGAATTACACAAAAAAGAAAAGTGCGCAGTGCAGACGAACTCGACAAACTCAACAATTCAGCTTCAGCTACAACGTTTTGTTGGCCAGAACTACCCAAAGTACACACACACACACGCATACTCAATAGCAAACGAGACTATTGTGCAAATACACATTTGTAAGCCGAAACCAACTAACAATTGACATTGGAGAACTGTGAGTGAGACACCACCTGTTTGTTTATGGCATCGACAACGGAAGAGAACTAACAACAACAACAATAACGAAAATTGTTAACAAATTGCGAATGCGTCAGTGTGCGTTTTTACAAGTCTAATCAAATTCTCATTATATATGTACATTGCATACATATTCATGTTGAAGTTTTTGGCTAGTCGCGTGTCCTATTAATATCAATAATAATATTATTTATGGCTTCAAATGCACAGCTGGGCAAAATCATTTTGTTAATCGCAATAGTTGTGTTCTTTTACTACTTCTTCTGGGTAGCAATTTTGCCGTTTATGATACTCGATGAAGGTGAGTATTATTCACAGTAATATGTCATTGTATGTATTTGTATGTGTATGCGAAAAGTATTATTGTTAGCTTATTGAATAATCCGAGTGTTTGCACCACCATAATTCGCTCTCTGTGTGCTGTGTGCGCCATGCGGCTTTTGTATAGTAATTAAAGAACCACTGATTAAATTCATTTTGCGCGACACACATATGTACACACGTTTGTATTGCGCCCGCACCACGTGTGTGGTTGTGGGACTGTGTGTGTGTTGCGTAGGCGGCACCTATGATTATAAAATGGTAATTGTAGACTTTCTGTTTTGATGTGTATTTTTATGGTCACACTTTGACCAGCCGCTTTTGAGAAACAGCAAAAACAACAAAGCAGCCTTTACGATTACTGCACTTTCAATTCATCCAAGCGTATACAATTAATAGTTATGTATAGGGTATCTTTTAGTCGCGCATCAATCATAGAGTTACCTGGTCGCGCATAAACGCTGCAAAATAAAATTCACATGTTGTAAACACAAGCGACGACACAATGTCAAGGTCGCTCTTCCCTCTCTCGCTCTCACACATGTTCCGATAACTTACTTTGCTCTCCCATTTCGATAACTTTACCACAAACACACTCTCTTATCAATCGCTCTCTCTCGGTCTGTCTTTTAGGAAATCCCATACGCTCGCTGTTTCCACCGCTGAAATACGCATTCATAGTGCCCACGGTGTTTGGGGTCATCTGCTTGGGCGGCATTGCCGTGTTTTCCTTCTATCACATTTGGAGCTTCACAAAGTCAACAAAACGCAATTGAGTTGACTGAGACGGAGAGCGACGTCAATATTAAGGGTCACGACCCCGAAGATTACAATAATAAGCGATTATTATTAAGCGGCGGCGTAAACGCGACAGCAGATCAACTGGCTTGGCAGTCGGCAACAAGATGCCACAGTGGCTGGTCATTGGCATCTCGGGTGTCACCTGCGGCGGCAAGACAACGTTGGCCCATAAACTGCGCGATTATTTCAAGGGATTGCGCAATGCACCGCTGTGGAACACACCCTACACCATTGGCGATGTGCAGCTCGTCTCGCAGGACGATTACTTTCTGCCCGAGGACGATAGGCGGCACAAGCGCGTGGACAAGCTGAATGCCATCAACTATGAGCTGCTCACATCGCTGGACATGAAACAAATGCTGGCGGACATTGCCCAGATTATCAATGGACCCGTCGAACACACAGCCAGCTATGCCAACTTTGAGCACTATGCGTTACAGTATCAACAACAGCAACAACAACAGCAGCAGCAGCAACAGCAACAACAGCAATACAATTCTGGCTATTACCAATTGCACAGCAATGGCAAGCATATTCCACCCGTAGCAGCGGCAGCCTATCAGTATCAACCACAGCAACGCCATCATCCACATTCGCATCATCATCACCATCATCAGCAGCAGCAGTTCCAGCTGTCAGGCAGGCAACCTCATCATCCCCAGCAACAACAACAACAGCAGCAACAGCATGCCGATCACCTGATGCGTCTCAATATCAATGCACAGATTGCGGCTCAGTTGCGCGATAAGAAGATCAATGTGCTCTTTATTGAGGGCTTTATGATCTTTAATCAGCCCGAGCTGCTGGCATTATGCAATATCAAGTATCACGTCCATTTGCCGTATGAAAAGTGCTTTGAGCGTCGATCGAAGCGCACCTACGATCCACCCGATGTCACCGGCTATTTTGAGCTCTGCGTTTGGCCGTATTACGAGCAGAACTTTGCCGAGTATCGCGATTGCAAGGACATTACATTCCTGAATGGCGAGATCAGCAAGGAGAAGATCTTCAAGTTTGTGCTGCAACGCATTGTCCACTATTTCGAGGAGCGTTGCGATGTGCCCACCGCCGCCTCCCCGGTTGCTTGTCCGCCCCAACAAAAGCGTTTTGGTATGCTCTATAACATGGCAAGTGCGGGAGTCGCCAGCAATAATAATCATTTGGCCACAGCTTGCCCCATGGAGCAGTAGTTATTGCCTATATGTAAAGATGGCATATATTAGTTAGTTTTTATTGCTAGTTAAGCTAGTCTTACGACACATTCTCTCTAACAAAAATGAAAAAATCACTACTTCAGGAAATCTTTTTAGCTGTGCTAAAAGCAAAAGAAACGAAGACAACACTTGGAAATCACATGAATGGAATTCAATATTAACATAAATTAATAGCAACTTCTGGTAATGGAGGTGTGGACTTGTAAATATTGTATGTACTAACTATATTTACTGTTTTAAATTATCACTAAGACTATGGACTACTTTTTTTTCTCACATTCACACACAACACAGAGGAATAAAACACAATCTATTTACCCCATGAAACGGAAAAGACAATTACATTTCAATATACCTCGTTTTAAATTATAAAAAAAGAATTGATTGTTTATAACAGTCAATGGAAAAAGTCACCCTATGAAGTGTGTAAATATATTGTTGATTTGTTCGAGGCCGTCCGATTAGATATTCCATTCCTATATTCACACATTTTAGTTTAATTCCCAATAACTTTTTTTCCCCATAACTCCAATCTCTTTGAATTCATTATATCGATCACACTTTACTGTAGATTTCTTACTTGTTTTTACTGGACTTTATTGCAATTGGGGGAACGGGGAACGGTATGAGTGCGTGCCTCGAACACAATGATTGAACAAAATAAATACATTAAATATATAATCATAATTATAGTATGTACGATTATTAAATATACAATTAGTGTTGTGTCTCGATCTCGATGCGATGCCGTTTCCTTCCAACCATTTGATTATTGATTAGCTCCAGGTTTATTGCCAATAGTTTATTTTTTCTTTCCTTTTTATTTGAATGAGTAAAGCGCCTTCTTGCTGACTTTTTTGACTGCGACGACGGCGTTAGCTTCAGTTATAGCTTTAGCTTACATATGGGATTCGATTATATCAATGTCAACTTTACGTGTATGTGGTATGCTTAAGATTATGTTAATAACTTTTTGCTTAAATATGTGTATCCCGAGCTAATGAGAAGAGAAGAAAGTTCGATTAGATGAGGGGAAATAGGTAAAAAGTATTATGTACTCACCTTCTTAGAGCGCATCCCAGTCGGTTTGACTGTTGTAGACCTCCTCCTCCAGCCACACAGCATAGTTGGCCTTAAAGTAATCGGTTAATTCCACCTTGCGGTCCCACCAACCGGAATGACCGAAGAACGCAAAGTCCGAGTGCGTGAGTATCTCATCGCTAGGGAATCCACCTTCGACACCATAATCGTGCAGCTGCTGATGCTGTTGTCCGCTACCCGCGGTGCCGCCGCTTCCACTGCTGCCATTGCCATAGCCATTTGTGTCCCGATCACCGCCACTGTTGCCACTGCCATTACCTGCATGCATATTGGATTGTTGTGCATTCTCGGCATTTTGTGCCGCGGTGCCATTACTGCCACCGCCAGCTCCGCACTTTTGTGTCGCCTCCGGATAGCGGCGCAGATTGAAGCGATCGACGCAAGCGCGAAGCGTGCACTCCTCTGCCTGAAAGTCCCATGGCCGTGACTCGAGATCATTGCCAAAGGCCCAATCATCGTTGAGACGATGCCGCACCTTCGAGTAGATGGCACTCAACGTCTTCATGTTCGATTTGCGCCACTGTCGACCCAAGTATTTGGTCTGCATCTTGAGCAGCTTGAGGACATACAGCTGCATCATGGCGTGTCTCACCTTCAATGTCTTCTTCAAAATGGGCGCCGACTTGAAGACGACCAGCATCATGACACGCGAATGCTTCCATTTGATCAGTTTGTTGAGTATGCGCAGCAAATTGATGCACGAGAAAACGTTGCGCCAGGAGTACGGTTTGTCGGACATTTCGCCGCCGTAGACAAAGCTGTCACCACTCAAATCCGGCTGCTCGCCAATGACGCACGATGGAAAGTCCAGCAGCGGTATCGAATTCTTTGTATTCACATACTCTGTGATCGTTTGATTGAAGAACTTCAACACCAACGGAATGCAATTGGCAAACACCAGATGCTGGGACATGAACTCGAACTGATACACATGATTGATCTTGAAGTGCTTCAGATACAGCAATATGATGGCCGAGACGGCCTTCACAATGATCTCCTTGTGGCGTCCCATGTCCACAGTTAGTTTCGTCGATTGCGTTGCTGTTAGTGGCATCTTTTTGGGCAGCACATCAGCCATAATATTAATGCTCTCCGTCTTGGATTTGGATGTGGGCGACGCCGCCAGCAAGACTTTCAGCAGCGCTATCATATATTGCGGCAAATTGGGTAGTATGGCCTGGTAGAGTATTTCGGCTGGTGTTAGCTTAATCTCATCCTCGTGCGTTGAGATTGGATTGCGTGCAATATCCTCCTCCTTCTTGATCTGCATATCTGCCAGACTCACGTACATGTGACGCTGCAGTGTCTTGAATCCCTCGTGTATGGGCTGCGGCAAGCCAGCCAGACTCTCATGGTCGCCAATCAGCGAGTAGCCAATGAATTTGTTGCGCGATATATCCAGGAATTGATCGATATCCTTTTGCCGCACTTTCGGTGTCCAGGGTAAACGTGCTGTGATCTGCACCGCGGGCACAGCAGCCGCTGCTTGTGTGAGACTGGGTTGATTGTTTGGATTCGCTGTTGTTCCGGTGTTGTTGCCCGACGTGGAAGCCGACGGATCGTCAAAGGGCCGATAGTACTGCGACAATTCGTCCTCCCCGTTGCCAGTGCCGCTGCCCGTGCTCGTGTTGTTGCCATTGTTGGCATTCGGGCCGCTTTCGTTGCCCATTTGGTCCATATCGATCTGTTCCGGTTCGTCCAGAAAGCGTTGCTTCATCAATGAGCGTCTATTTCAGATGGAAGAATGAATTAAAGTGTGAGACGACATTATATTTAGTAAGTACTCACTTGAAATTACGCTTGGGATACTGATTCTCCAGTATGTCGGTGGCTGTGGCGGGCGGCGAACTGGCGCGCATGCATTTGGTCACCTCAAGAGTGTCCTCAGTGATCGGATCCAGTCCGACCTTGACGCGGTATTCGTTTTTGAGATGCTTCAGTACATCCATGCCGCCCAAGCCCAACAGTGACACCTTCCAAAGCAGCAACACCACCTTCTTCATGGGAAACTGTGGCGCAGCGCCGCTGCAGAAACGTGTTATCATGCCCAGCAACTTGACAGTCAACAGCTCGCCATCCGGCAATGGACTGTTGATTTCCTGCACAAAAGACTCGGCCAGCTGCCTGTAATCCTCGCTTCCCTTCTCTCGCTCATCCCGTATGGTCTCGGTGATGATGTAAAGCACCGATAGAATCACACGAATGTCTGTGGAATCAACCAGCGTAACATTGGTGATTTTAACGGCCACAATGTCGGGCGAACACGCAGTTTCAATCTCCATGTTGAGCAAATCAATGAAGGAGGAGAAGACTCCCAGCTGATAGAGCACAATGACATTGTCCCGTGTATTCTGATGCTGTTCCTCATCGGATTGCACTTCAGCCCAACAGCCCTGGGCCAAGTAGAGAATACAGCGAGCCGCCTGCATGCGAAACGCGCGATCCGAGACCTCAAGTTGATCCACCAACTTCATCACTATGCTGCGCTGTGACGCCGCATCCTGTTTCTGCCAATTGGGTGGCAGGTCATAGAGCTCCATTTGATCCTCGAACGCTTTGACGTTCATTTGAAATTCACAGAACTCTGTGTAGCTGTAGAGTTCAGCGATTTCATTTTGATAGCTATCCACATCGGCGTACACGAAATCCAGGTCGGGACCATCGCAGTTGGCATCCACATCGTGTGTGTCCTGCTCGAACGAGTTGTTTATGGATGAAAGCATCATTTAGAGGCTGTTTTCTTTTCGACTCTTTTTGCTACAAATTGTGTATGTGTAAATAGATGTGTGTTTGTGTGTGTGTATGGAAATGTGTGTATCCTTGTTGTTGGCAGTACGGCTGCTCAGGGCGGCGCCTTCAACAGTCTGCTCTACACTTTGACAAAAGCGCGCATAATAATACTATTTATGTGTTAAACACTGCATTTCACTATCAATTTTACAATCATAATTATTATATTCAGCTAGCCTATCACAAAAATGCAAGCACAAAAGAAGAAAATTTCAAAGAGTGACCAATCGCAAATTGGGTGCTAGTGTGCCCGCATTTCGCATTTCTAAATATGCCGAACAAATTTTGCGGTAGGCGTAAGAGTATCGATACCTTTATGTATTTTTGAATTCAAGTTGCGGTCACATCTTGCATTGACCGAATATATTTATTTGTGTTTTCGTGCAGTGCCGGTATCAGTTTTCATTCGAACTTCAAAACAATAACTATTACGAAATAAGTAAGCATAGTAAGGCCACATATTAACGAAGTTGTAAATAAAGCATATCTCGTTAGTATATTGATTAGTGTAGAGATTGTGGTGTTTGCGGTCAAAGAGCATAAAGCATATAGCAGGTGACAAACACATTATCCGCTACTTGTACTTTGTACCCTTCTTCCTCCATCAGTGTGACTGCACATCAGCGTGAGCTTGCAGATTCTTATTGGCACAGCTGCCGCCAAGTCTGATGAAACTATATTAACACATTGTTGTGCATACATATCTGAATTGCCATTGTAAAAGAATTATTGTGAAATCGTGTACTTGTAATTTAAAGATAATGGCTGGTCGTTCAATGATATCCTTTTTGATCGGTGCAATTGGCGCGGCATTGGGCTCCTACATCTACTTAACCATGCAAGTAATTACCATCCACTAATTCCAACTACCGCAGATAACTGCTTGATATATGGTTATTCCATTCCATTTGCATGCCAAATAATGTCGCGCGCCGGGACTTAAAAGCTAATCTAATCTTTCACGCATTTGTACACACAACAATGCGTATGTTGAGTCATCCGGTATTTTCGATGACCTTCATAAATTATGCATTCTGTGGGCATGACTTGTCGCTTTTCGAATTGTTCTAGACAGTGTTACCCACCCTATTCATTTCTAGCGGGTTGACCCTTTGAAAATAGCCAAAAATAGCTGGCAATAATCGCGAAATGCTTTTTCGTAAAGATCCAGCATGTGCGATTTACTTTGTTGTATTTTGAACAATCAAAAACTGAAATAGGTTCGACAGAAATTATATTTAGCCTTATCTGACTAAAATTGTAGTCAACATTGTGAGATTGCTGTTATTGACTCTTCTGAATAGCCTATTCATATAGGAGCAAATATAAAGAGCTTGTTGTCACAATAAACATAGTAAAATCTACTTGAGAGCTGTATATAGGAAATTTAATTTAAGAGTGTATATAAGTAATATATAGTCAAGTGTTCCCTTCCAAATTACGCTAAAACTACCAACAATCATATCCGTTTATTCATGCTAAATAGCCAGAATTAGTTTAGCGGGAAAATAGCCAAATTGACATAGTTGTGTTAATGACTGATAATATACGATGTGTATAGATATGAATTGGTATTCCGTTCGACTATATTTGCAGCTAGAGCGAACTTGTTATAAATTATGAATATCAGACACGTTCAAAACATATCGCAGCAGGCATTAAGGTGCTACAGAGCCGTCAACGTAACCAGAAACTTTGCCACAGTTCAGTTGAATCAGTGTCGTCGCTACTGCGTTGTCCTTTTGCCATTGGTGCCGCTTGTCAGCAGTGTGCATTGCAGTGCTGCGGATATCGCAACGAAGTCACAATACTCTACAGCAGCTGCCGTGAGTAGTTTGTGTGTAGTTTGTTGATTGACTAATCCTAATCTACTCTTAATGAATTGCTTATTGAAATTTGCCAAAAACTAAAAACGTTGTTCTTGCTTGCCCTTTGGACTTTCGTCTGCTTTCTATTTTTTCGTTCTTGCTGATCACTGATGACTAATTAATATTTTCAGCTCGACATGTCTAGCGGAGATTACAAGAACGCCTCGTCCATCTACGAGTTCAGCGTGAAGGACACACACGGCAACGATGTCTCGTTGGAGAAGTACAAGGGCAAAGTCGTCTTGGTGGTCAACATTGCCTCCAAGTGCGGCCTGGCAAAGAACAACTATCAGAAATTGACCGATTTAAAGGAAAAGTTCGGTGAACGTGGCCTAACGATTCTGAATTTCCCTTGCAATCAGTTTGGCTCTCAAATGCCCGAAGCTGATGGCGAAGCCATGGTATGCCACCTGCGCGATGCTAAAGCTGATATTGGTGATGTGTTTGCCAAGGTATGACAATTTGAAAATGCATAAGATGTGACGCATATACTAAACTCAATTTCGTTTTACAGATCAATGTTAATGGCGATGATGCCGCCCCTCTGTACAAGTACCTGAAGGCTAAGCAGACCGGCACCTTGGGCAGCGGTATTAAGTGGAACTTCACCAAGTTCCTGGTGAACAAGGAAGGCATCCCAGTTAATCGCTATGCACCCACCACCGATCCTATGGATATTGCCAAGGATATTGAGAAGTTGCTGTAGATCTCTAGCTTCTAAGCATTATACGACTTTCATTATATAGCTTTCGTCATGTCGTCGTTTTCGACTTTAGCTTACAACTTACAACTTACAACGGGTACAAATTGTACCCGTATTTATGGTGTTAGATGCCTTTTTGTCATGGATCACACAGTTAATCTTTAAATAAACTTTGCTAAACACTAAATCAAACAAGTTTGTTTAATGGGACAGCGAACTCACCTCCATGATGGCGATTCGTGCCTGACGATAGAGTTTGGCAAGAATGCCCATGTTCATGATGACACCGGAACCATATTTCTTTGGCCGTCGCATCAGCTTATAGTGTATCCAGACCATATCAAACTCGTGGTTATTCATAAAATATATAATTGAGAGCTTGAACGTCCTTCAACGTGGGAATATATTACAACTATCTTCGAAAATTTTGGGGAAATATATCTACTGTGTTTAGATTACGTTTCAAATTTAAAATGTTTGTAACAAAAAATGGAAAAGTCGTTGGCTCCTTTTTTTTGGTTTTTTGTTTGTTTATTTATTTATTTAAATAATTATGTATTTTCTGGGTGCAATTAATCATTAAATTAATTAGTATTATTATTGTTTATATAAGGTTCATATATATATTTATACGTATATATGTATAATTATATATCGACTTCAATTTTGCATTTTGGTATTATCATCATCATCATCATCTCTTCTTTGTATTAGTTTCCTTTCTACTGAGTGCTTCTTCATCAATTTCAACATTTTTGGTTTGCATTTTTCTTTTTGTGACGTCAACTAGTTAAATTTGTTTAAACATATACACATACAATTGTTGTTATTTGTTTTTTTCATTTTTTTAGAGGGTTTCTCTGGCTAGTTACATACATTAAGTAAGGTTTTTATTTATGGGGGGTTTTTTGGCTAAAAACAAAATAATGTTTGGAAACGCTTTTCTATTTACTGCACAAAACACGATTGAATATTTATTGATTCGGTTTTTTTTTTTTGCTTTGTTTTGATTGTGTATTTATTAGATAAATTTAGTCATAATTCTTGAATGTTTATATGCATGTGAAGTGTGAATGTGTGAGTGTCTGTATCTGTATGTATGTTATTGACAATTGAACAAAATACTAGTATAATTATGTATATTAAGCAATTGGCGACATATTGTACACGCTACGAATATTGCTAAAATACCTGCACATTGGTTTTCTTTTCTTTTTCATATTCATTTTTATTTATGTTTTCCGAATTAAGTTCATTGTTCAAAGCACTTTGGACAGGCGCTTGTTTAATTGTTAATACGTTGATTGTTTAAAGTAGTTGTTGTTGTAGTGTTAATGTTTGTTGTTGTTGAACAATTCAAGTACTACAATTACTAGTATTAAGAGAACTGTGTCGAATTTTTGCCATACAATTTCGAATTTCTTCATCGATCTTTACGAATGTTTATATAGTGAAGTATGAAGTGTAATCCCTATATAATCGTAACGTATATATATATATATATATAGTATATATTTATATATGCACTAAGTAATTCCCATTTTGTTTTCAAAATCAATAGCCAAATACATATTCTGTTTAATTAATTATTATTATTATTATTATTATTCATAACATTGAAATATACATAGAATTCCTTTGCTGTTTTGTTTCTTTTGTTCAAATTAAAAACGATATAATCAACAAATTGTGTGAGAAGCGCTTAATTTAATCGTTGAACTGCTTGGTATTTATTTCATTTACTCTTGTGACTTTTCCTTCAACTGAAAATCGCAACTAAACAACTTATTATCTTGTATATTTTTGCTAACTCTCTCTTTATTTTTTTTTGTTTGGTTGTTCAATCTTCTTTTCATTTGACTACATTGCCTTCATTTTGTTTTTAAATATGTTTTTTTTTTTTCTTGCACAGTAATACATTTATTTCTAGATAAGTTTATCCTTCTCCTCTGTTTATCTTTTACGTTTTTTTGTGGATTATACATGTCAAATATTTCTTTAGTTTTTGGTTTTAGTTAGGAACAAAAGCTTAGATTTTGTCTAATGTTTGTTCGAAAGTGTGTTCCGAAAGTTTTTTTTATTTGGGTTTGGTTTTTTTTTGTTTAGCTAAGGAAACTGAGTTCAAAGAGCTGCGAATGCGAAAATGCTGGGAAGCAACCTGAACATTGGCCTGGGGCTGGCGCTCCTTGTTGCCAGCACAGAGGGTAAGTTAGTATTAAGTACAATATATGTATGTATATTATATATAGTTTATGCATAATGCATACTATATACATATAGTTTATATATAGATATATATATTTATTTATATATAAGTATATGCATGAAATAATGTAACCATAAACAAATTAGCAACAACTTTAATTTGTCCGGAGCGTCTTTTAGATTTTTATTATATTTATTTATTAATATTATGAGTCATAATTTTTACTTAAAATGTTTTGTCGCAATCTCTTTTTCTTTTGCAATCTTCGTACAAGTTTACGTAGAAATTATTATGTGTGTTTTTCTTTTACTTCTTTTTTCTTTTGTTTTCTGCAATTCTCGAGATTTTCTAGTGTAACTGAGTTTTGTTTTTTTTTCTTTTGTGTTTGCTTTTAGATTTCATTTGACTTTTTTGTTGGTAATCAAGAAACATTTTGCTGTTTTGGCTTTAGTATACGTAATTAATTACTTATACGCCACCGTGCCCCGGCTCAGCCGCTGCCCCACCCCCTGCTGCGGCGCCACCATCTGCCCCAGCTGCATGATCAACCAGTGCCGATTGTTCTCCAGGGGCGGGTGCACCGGCTCCTGGTGCTGGTGGCCTGTATGGTGGATATTGTTGATAATATGGCGGCGGCTGCTGTTGATCGCCTCCAATGAGGCCAAGTTTATCTGCGGTGTCGAGAGAGAGAGCAAGAGACAGAGAAAGAGTGGGAGAGAGAGAGAAAGATATTGTTAGTTTGTGGCATAGTAGAAGGCACTTCAGTCTTTAAATTGACATAGATACAATTATACGAATATACGCCAAATATGTATGTATATTACACTTTAATGGACGTCTAGGTCTCAATTAAGGCTTGGATTATGGTATACGGAAGCAATATGAATGAGCGGAATTAGTTATCAAATTATCATTTGAAAGCTTTTTTGAATGTAGACATTATTAGCATGTTTGTCCCCAAACCCAGCTAACAGTTAATTTGTTGTTGTTGTTGTTTTTTTATAGTTTGTAATTTGCATTCTTCGTCCCATTAAGCTGTTGGTGCATTTGTGAACTAAAGGGAAATAGTCCATATAAGTTGCATATATGAAAGAGGACCAACAACATCAATAATAATCATAATCATAATTAAAAACAAAGCACACGTGGACACATATACGGTAAATATTGAAAAAGAAAAATGGTTTTTGCGTACAATAACGATAAACTCACACACATGCAGCGAAAATGATAAAGAGCCGATTAGAAATCGATAAGCGCACGATAATCGATAAGCCCAGGTAAATTTTGTTTTGATTTTTGCTGTTTTGCTTACAGTGTTCGATAATAATCGTATTTTTCGATTTTTGTATTTTTTTGGTTTTTTTTTTGGAAACTAAAGTGTAAAATGTTTATGTTGTTGGTTCTATTTTGGTTATTGTTCTTGTTGTTGTTGATGTAGTAATTGTGCTGTTGGTTTGGGTTGTTATTGTTGTTGATGTAGCTGTTATTGTTGTTGTTGGTTTTGAGCGTTTTTATTGTCCTGTCACCACGTCATCTCTGGGAGTCGGTGGGTAATCGGTCAATTTTCGGCCAATGGAGTTTTCTCGAGTGTCGTTGGTGGTTCGGATTTAACTAGTGTGTGGTGTGGTGGTGCAGATGCTGATGTTGGTGCTGGTACTGATAGAGATGAAGATGTTTGAGGCTGCTGTAAAGCAGTTGTTGGTGCATCCTCCGACAGCATGTCTACGAGAAATGTTGCGAATTTGCAGAATTTTTTTTTTGGTAACAAGCCATTAAAGTGTGATTTAATAAATTTAGAAATGTACTAACATACATATATGTTATTACTACTTAACTAAGATAACTTATTGAAATCATTAAAATGATAAGTGATTTGTGCGCCTAGCAATATTATTTTATGCTCCAAAAAATATTTGCATATTTTTATTCATTTTCTGTTTACCTCAAATAATAAAAGTTAAAGAATTTCATTTGATAATTTCTTATGGTTAATTATGTTTAAAGCTAAAGCTTGCACAAATTCTTATTCTTCGTCTTTCTCTGCAATTGTTGGAAAATATTTTGTGAGTGTATAGTAAATGGGGGCGTGGTCGTGGGCGGTACGAACAGGTCTTGGGATGTGGTGGTTACTGGTGGCTTGTGGTGGACACTGATGGATTGTGGTTTTTTTTTTTGTGGTGTTTTGAAAACAACATAAAGAAATAACATTGAACAAAATATTGGATTTAAAAATTATACATTTGTATACGATAAACAATTCTGCAGTACTTTATGCATTTGCCGAGTTGAATTGAGGTTATGTTCAATCTACAGATACTACCAATATTTATCCGGGGGAAGACAATGGATATTTGTTATTGTTTGTTTGTATGTTTTGTAGTCTAGTACGCCAATATAAAAACGAAAACAAGACATTAAACAAACAATCAAAATTACGGACTAACTATTGCAATAACAATGATCTATGGGGGAATCCACTACAAGTTACGGGTGGAAATTAAATTAACGTTGCCAAAATTGATCGACCGTACTCGATTGTCAAGTTTTTGAGCGGACATTGGATATTTGGGGGTTGCTATCAACCCAAAACATTTAGAGAGCGAGAACAACACACATAAATAAAGACAAAATCATTTATTACAGGGTATTTATACCCGCTGCCCACAGCATAGAAGAATATTCAAGTCTAAAATTCGATTTCAGACCGAATCAAAGTTGGCAATACTTCTAGCAATTTAAGATTTCAGAAATATAAATTCGAAGAAATAATGATTCCATAATAGTTTGATTACGATCGGATAAAAGTCTCAGGAGTCATTAAAGTGCGAAAATCTTTTACAAGTGAATTTTTTGCTTAAAATAGGAAGCGGGTATCTTACAGTCGAGCACAATCGACCTTTTACTTGTTGAAATAACAAAACAAAAACAACACACTGCCTTAAATCAAATTACCGAACCTGGTGCGTTTATGGTATCGTATGGAACCAGATGATGTTGAAGCTTTTTTCTTAATATACTTAGATATACGCTTTTTTTTGTGGTTGGTTGGATCGCATGATATGCTAAGTACATTGGATGCAATTGCTCGATCGATCGTTCGTTATTTTGTAAATTTAGTTTTTTTTTTGTTTTTTCGTTTTGTTAGTTTGCATTAGTTCAATTGACAACAATTTTGGATAATTTTGGTAAGGCGTCTATTTCAAATTCAGTACTTAAGCGAACGATTGACAGTTGGACTGTGAGTTTTTTTGGTCTCTACTCGTAGCGGTTGTTAAATGAGTTTTTGAATTTGACTTGATGTTGTTGGGTTGATTTTTAGCATTGCATTGTAACTAAGTTACTAGTTTCTTATATATATGTTATTAAGTTGTTTAGCAATCTACATAAAGTTACCTAGAGAAAAAAATTGTGACGGAATAAAGAAAAAACAAACAAACGAATTTAGTTTCTGTGTATTCCAAACATAAACCAAAATCAAATTTCTAACAAATTTGTTGAAAAATCAAAATGTTAAGGGAATTTTCATTTGGATAGAGTGATGGATGTATTAGTGTGTGTATCTTTTTTTTTCTTGTAGGTGTGAGTGTGTTTCTGCTTATGTGTTTTTGTGAGTATTGATGTATGTGAAAGTGTGTGTGATCTTAAGGATTTCCGCACGACAAACTTACTTGCTATAATGCCCACAATAACCAGTCCAATCACGCCCATGATGATCATCATCTGAAATCGAAGTTGATATTAAGCTAATGTTAATTAACATAATTAGTTAAACACAGATCTGACCTTCAAATTCTGCAACCAGAATTTTCGCTTCAGTTTGCCCGCCTGTTGCTCGAATTGCGAGGCGCCCTGTTGTAAAGCATCGGCACGATCGTCCAGCTCCGAGAGCTTGGCATCTCGCTCCAGCACCTTCTCGACATTCGTGCGCATAATATCAACAACCTGTCATCAATGATGTGGTGGTTAATCAGTTGGTTAATCAGTTGTGTATTCTAAATGCGACTCGTGCTTACCTCATCGACTTGAGCCTGCGTTTGCTGCAAGCGCTTTTGTGCCGCAATTTGCTGCGGGTTGCGTGGTCCGCCCACAATCTCACCATCGCCTCCCTCACCGGCTGGTGGGCCGTCGGTTGGTGGTGCATCGCCAGCTGCTGCAGCGTCCGCCCTGTGGAGAAATGTGCGTAGCATTGCTCATTAGTCATCAATAAATTGGCAAATGCTTTGACGTTTTGCTAATCAACTCCCCATGGAGATCTCAAATTAAGTACTTGGGACTTGGGTTCAATTACATACACATGATGATGTACAACAACATACAAATGTATACATACGTTATTAACTGGCGAGTAGTCCCAAACTATCTACTTAGTAGACAGATACTTTATAAAGTGAATGGTATTACTACAGAAGGTAACTGAATGACTATAGACTAGGTGTCTAGTACCGTACTAGTTCCGTTGTAAGCGAAAACATCACATAAACAATCCAAAACATGACTCGTTGTTTGACGTTGAACTAGCACTATACTCAAATGTACCAGCGAATTCGCTAGTGACGCACTTCTACTTCGTACTGAAGGGATCTATGTATAAGTGTGTGGGTGTGTGTAAGTGAGTATGTGTTTGTGGTATGCAGAGTGCTCAAATTGGGCGTCTGTTTTAACTTGGCGACACTTACTGTTCCTTGTTCTTGTCTTTTTTGCCCATTTTGTTAAAAGCTTTTTGGGTTTTGTGTGTGCGGCTTAGAAAGTAATAGTAGTAGTTGTATTAAAACCATAATTAAATAACTTAATTCGCTGCAAAATAAAAATACGCAAATTCATTTCAAATGACGCTGAGTCATGGCCCTCGATAGAAAAGTGTGTTTTAAGTTTATCGATTTTGCGGTGCGGGAAAATACCATGTGATGCGGAATCGGACATGGACACGGAGACGGACACGGACAAGCATCAACATTGAAATGTTGAATTTTGATGGAAACTATTTGTATTTTGTCATCATTATATTTGATGTATATTTTTTTATTCTTTCTGGGTACACAAATAATTTCCTATTGTTTGGTTGGTCAGATGCTAAAGGGGGGACAAAAGGAAAAGAAAGAGAAATCGATAATTTTCCATCACTTACATTGCTTTCTGTTTGTTGTTGTGGTTGTTATTGTTGTTGTATTAACAAATTGCAAACGTCGTCTGCGTCTCGGACTCTCAATTTACGATGACGGTGACTATATATATGTATATTCCTGTCCCGTGTCCAAATAACGTGTCCGTGTTCCGTGAATGCTTTTATTGCACTTGCCTCTATCACGCTTTTTGAGCGCTGTTTTGGTTTAAGGGGCTGCTTGCGGCGAACGAAAAAAGGGGGAAGGGCTAGGTGCAGAGCAACTTTGGCCTTTCGTTGTTTGGGTTATCGTGATGCCTTCGCTCGTTCGTTCGCTCTCTCACTGTCTTGCCGTTGCGCTCTCTCTCTCTTTCTCTTTCGCTCTCTTGTCTTTGGGAGCTTTTTCGACTATTCGTCAATGAACCTCAACGCACACTCACACACACAGACAGACGACACGCAAAACGGTCTCCTCACGGCTCGACGACTTGGCTGCGGTTAACAACAGTTGCGGGGGTATGTGTATGTTTGTGTGTGTATGTGTATGTGCGGGTTCCACTTGCCACGACAGCCTTTGCCTACGAAGGAATTCCACACTGGCTCTGTGCTGAAACTGAAACTGTTGATGTATAGAGACAGAGAACAAAAATAGTTGTAACTATTTATAGTATAACTGCTATTATGTTTTATTCTATCGACTGCTTAAGTTTACATTATTTTCTTTAACGGAAACCACGGAGTACATAACTAACACCCACACACCACCTCCACCATCACCATCTAAGTTAAATCTTAGCTCAATTATTACTTAAATGTTCAAGTATTTGCTGCAATTTTTGTTGCATTCTTTCAGGCGCATTATAGACTCCTTTTAATTTGTGAACAATATTGTTTTGTTTGCATTGTTAACCTTTTTTGTCAAGTTGCAAATTTTAACTATATCAATAGGAAAAATCAATGAAATTTTTACACAACACCAAATTCTTGTGTTTTAATCAACATGCAGCGTTTTTGTTTAATTGTTTTAAAGTTATTTTCCGTCTATCGTTTGTTGGTTTTAAATTTAACAACACATTTATAGGCATGTGAATTAATAGATTTAAATAATAAAAAATGAGTTACATTTACGCAGCACCAGGAAAATTTTCACTTACGACGTTTTTAGCCAACTGCGAAAACTTGCAGCTTTCCTAACTGTTATGTGTATTTGGGGAAAAAGCTCTTCGCAGGAGGACGAGAACTAAAAAGCTTGCAACGCGTTTTTAACGAGTAGCTTTTAAACATTTCAGCGAGTATTCTTGTGCAGCATGTATGGTAGTGGATGCTTATGTACATCACACCGTGGTACTAATGGACACTTTTTATTTATTATTAGACGCTGGTATTAGAGGGTCAAGAGGGTCATCTAGAAACTATAAATATTCCTCTTTATTATTAACATTATGTACAGCAATCTACAGAAATTCATAATTTTCGATTCTGATTATTATATTCCTCTTATTGTGCCCAAAAGATTATAATCATTTGATCAAGAATTACATTCACATTATATTCTAAGGAATGTTTGTAATACTTTGTATTTTTTCTATTTATGAATTATATTTCATATTAAATGTTCACTTGTTAAAGGGTTTATTACGAACACAGAATTATAATAATAAGACTTTCAAATTCAGCACTTAATATGCACAAACACTTAGTGCAAATACCTCTGATTTGATAGCACAGCACATTATAAATATTTTTCTTATATTTCAAAATTTTAACAAAACCGCTTTTTTTAGGTCTTGACACCAAGTAGAATGCAATTTTAATGAGCTGCTTGTTCAGTTGTTTACCTACAAAAGTTCACATTCAAAAACATATAGTACAAATAAACTGATTAGAATTAATCAATAAATCAGTTATCAGTTAATCTTATTTCTGAATTCGTGACAAATACAAAATCCCATTATTAGCATTTGCTTCTTCAATTAAAACTTCTTGTTTGAACAGCTGATTTAGCAAATGTGGCGCCATCTATTTTTCTTTTTCTATTTCTCTTCTGATATAAAGCGATCAAAGTCACAATATTATTTTTATTACTGCAAAATATGAGGTTTGGCTTCTTTAACTGGCTAGTGATAACTCGCTATTAAATTGTATTTTCCAGTTTGAGTATAAATAAAAGCTTGATGATTTTTTCTTTTTGTATATTTATGTCAACAAGATCGTTTTACAGTGGTTTTCGAAATTTTGTCTGTATCCAAACTCGATACATTTTAAGACCACGTCCACGATTGACCTGCAACCGTCTGTCCACGATGAGCTGCTCCTCCTTTAGTCCAGTCTTGCTGAACATGTCACGAATTTCCTGCTCTGTGAAAAAGTATACCATGGTGCCATCGCCACGTACATAGAAATTGTCCTCCAGGCACTTGCCACTCTTGAATCGCAACTGCGCCAGGTCATAACGTCCATAGTCGCGAAACAGCAAAAGCCCACCTGGCTTAAGATAGCGATAACAATTCTCCAGAACTCGCTGCATTTTAGACGGCTCGATGGCGGACAAAACAAATATCATCACAATAATGTCCTGTGAGTTCTCCTCAAAGGGAACCTGCCACTGCTCCTCTGTCGCATCCATAACAAAGACTTCACAGCGCTTGGCGTCAAACTGTCGCTGACTGCGCAAGATTTCAATAGCTCTCTCTGAGAAATCACATCCATATACCCGCAGTTGCGTTTCCGAGCTGAGCTCTAGTATGGGAAAAATAGTATTTCCAACTCCACAGCCTAATTCGAATATGCTTCTGGCTTGTGTTTTATCGTTAGCCTCATTTGGCGCCAGCTCGGGAAATTCTGTCAAGAGCCAGTGGCGATCTTTGAAAAAGCCATTGTCGTGTATGCCATAAAATGAATTCCAAAACTTGGGTGCATCCGATTGAAAGCGTTCCCGCTGATCGTCACTCATCTTCACCGTCGAGTTCTTTTCAACAGCCGCTTGAGCGGCCTCCTCCTGCTCCGTGTCCCATTGCACGTGGTCCCTGTGTGAAGTGAATTTTAGGCATTGCCCATCAATTGTCTATTATATCTTTTATACCATGCATTAAACTGAAACACCTCGCTCGCATCAGTAAGTATCCGATCACCAGCGCCGCTTGGTTTCTTGCGCAGACGAGTGTGTTCCCAAGTTTTGCTGGCAAATCTTCGTTGGAGATATTTACCAAGCGTTGTGTTTGAACACGTCGGCATCATCCGTAAGCAAACGTGTGCCGAACTGAGGGCGCTTCTCATTGTCGCCAGCATCCTCCACAGGCTGACTCGCTTCGCTCATAGCACGTATTCTAATAAGAATAATTCTAAATGCAATTAACAAATTGTAAACAAACAGCAACCGCGTTGCGTGTGAACTCAATGTGACAGCATGCTTGCTTTTCAAATATACCGAAAATGCACATGCTGGTCACACATTGTTGCACAGCGTAGCCAGACAATTGGCGTACAAAGCAAACATCGGTCAATCGACCGACCTCCACACCTTATCGGTTAGTATAACAAAACCGCAAGTATTTTTTGTTGTACGCTGCGTTGTTTGTTGCTGGTTTCCTGCACAGCAAATTGAAATTACAAAAATAAGAAGCAAAAGCGCCAAAAACAAGTGAAACTGCGAAAACTGCGCGAAAAAGAGAGTCTAGTGTATAGTGCAAATAACAAATAATAAAACGCGCTTACAAAGATGATGAACGAGGCTGCAGCACTGGCAAACATGATACCCTACGACACAATTGGACTCTACGAGCAGCCCAAGCCGCGTTTTATCTTCAAAATGCCACGCGTAGTGCCCGACCAGAAGTCCAAGTTCGAGAGCGACGAACTCTTTCGTCGTCTGAGCCGCGAGAGCGAGATACGCTACACAGGCTATCGGGAGCGCAGCATCGAGGAGCGTCAGGTGCGCTTCATGAACGGCTGTCGTGAGGGACACACGGAAACCAGTTTTGTGGCATCTGGAACGAACCTGCAGCTGGTGTTCAATGCCAATCAGAATCCCTATCTGCACGACAAAGAATGCGACTTTGACAAGGAGCACGGCAAGGTGCACATAAAATCCTATTTCATTATGAACGGAGTCTGTGTGCGATTCCGGGGCTGGCTCGATCTGGAGCGTTTGGATGGCGTTGGTTGTCTGGAGTACGACGAACGTCGGGCCATGCACGAGGATGCCATACTACGTGATCAGATCGATCGCTACAACCAGCGACTGCGCGAATTCGAGGACACCAAGCGCGCCTATCGTGACAATCGCCAGGATGAGATGGAGGCTGTGCGACGGGGCGTCGCATCCGGCGGCATTGGTGTGGGCGCCAGTATGTGGAGACGTTAGTTAGACTTTTGGACGGCTTCGTCGACAGCCTCAGCAGCATCGGCGTCGCCGTCGTTACAGCTACAACAACAGCATCAGCATCAACACCAGCAACAGCAGCATGAGACTCAATTCGCAACAAATACTCAATACTTTATGGAAAACTAAAGTTGCTCCTTCTACCAGAACCCAAAGCACACAGATTTTGAATGGGATTACGATTAGATATAAATGTATGATTCGAATATGCTCTTAGATTTAGTAATTAGCGTCTAGTAAGATTAATGCAAATACTACTTAACTTTTATGGTATCAAACATAACAATTTAATGTGAATGTTAGTGACGTACATATTTATATTTAAATTACACAATAAACTTACGCATATAAAAATTTCCGATATCTCGAACCATGACTAACGCATTATTGCATCACTAATCTTAATAATAATCATATGAATACACTAAGTAAGCTAAAAATCAAAATGAAGCGAGTTTTTATTTTTAACTGTAACGAAAAAATTGAGATTATAGCTCTTTAGGCTTTCGAGAGAATTCCCCAGCACAGTAAGAAAAGCTGCCGTCAAGTTTAGATAGCAGCAGACCGTGGATTAAAATTTTGTAATCTTGAAATTAAACTAAACATTTAAAGTGAGTAAAAAAATTGTTTATATCAAATTTAGGATTAAATCGAGCACCTTCATTTTTCAAATTTGATGCTCTCATGCTTATGTCTTCTAAATCCTTTTGGATAAATAAGAAAAGCTCTTTCACATTTGAATAATGATTGCAATGTATTTGTCGTATATTGTATTATAACATTATAACTAAGGCAATTAATAATTAATGCGTAACGTTTCGTTCCGTTCCGTTTAACGGAACTGCAGCGTGGAAATGCGCAATCCAATGCTATCCTTGCCCACCTGGCTGACCTCGCAGACGCCACAGATGCTGCCCTTGTACTGCGGATCATAGGAGGAGCCACAGAAGGGGCAATTCACCTCCGGTTTGCCACGATAGATCGGCTTCCAGCTGATGGCGCAGATATTAAATGGATTGAACTCATCGTACTGCAGCTGATGCTCATCAACGGGATTCACCTCGCAGGCCTGCAGAATTTTGCGCACCTGCTGCGCCACCTCTGGCCTGGGAGCCAGCTCCAGCAGACGACGGGCAAATGAGGCGGCTGTCTTGTAGTTCTTCAGCTTGAAGAACATATTCAACGCAGTGCGCAGCGTGAGAATCTGATGAACCGGCTGCAATTTGCAGTGTGTAAAGTAGGCGGCCATTTCACAGAGACGCTTCTGCTCCTCCAGCGTTGATTTCGGCATGCCCTTGCGCACAGTTTCCATCTTTAGGCCAACAATGTACTCTGCACAGATCTTGAGCAGCTGCTGGGCCTCGGCCACGTCCAGTTTGGTGTCCACCACCAGCAGCGGAATACTTATGAGTATGGAGTGGAACTTTTCGATGGCCTCGCTGAATTTACCCATGGTGGTCATCTGATAACAGGCCTGCAGACGTGACACCAACTCATTCAGTTTAATGCCCAATGCGGGACGCTGTTGCTTGGGATTCGTTTCGCCAGCATTGCGCAGCGGATAACCCGACAGCGATTGCAGATTCGGATACGCCGTGTAGCTGGTGCGAGTGGCCGCATAGTTCTGCAGGAAGAGCGACTTGAAGGGCTTAAAGTTGACGACGCCCAGCTGATCGTTCAGCAGACGGAAGGCACTCTCAAAGGCGCCCGCCTTCACATGATCCACCACCAGCTGCGAGTTGTTGGCCCAATGTTGTGCTGGGGATTGACCCTTGTTGGGTGCCGCATAGTAGTTGCTATCAAGTGCCGAGGCCTTAATCTTGGAGGCCAATTCGAGTGGCACCACCAAATCATCATCGCCAACATCCCAGCCACCGCCGCCAGCAGCATCATCCTGAGCCTCATCGTTGCTCAAAGCATCGTGCATCTCCTCATCGCCATCATCGTCCTCGCCCAAGCCCAGATCAGCATCGGCGCCCCAGCCATCGCCGCCGCCATTATGCTCATCCAGCAGCGCGGCATCCGCATTGATGTTGAGCGCTTGGCGTGCTGTGGCACTGGTTCCAGCACGCGTCACCATGGCGCCCTCGAAGAAGCCCTTCGAGACGGACAACAACGGCCAGTTGGTCTCCAGCTGTTGAATGGGCACCGGCGGCTGCAACAATTGCGCATTTGGATTAATCTCTGGCAACGAGCTGCCCTCGTCGGTAATGCTGGCACCAATGGTCTCCGCCAGATCATCCAATCCATTTGTGGCGGCTGTTAGATAGGCCAGCGACAGTTGGCCACAGTTCTTGAGAATGCCGACGCGTTCCTTGACATCGCCTAGGAGCAAGGCGCCCTGATATTGTGCGGAGACATCCTTACGAATCTCTGCAATCTTATTCATCTTCTTGAGCTTCTCCAGATTGCCAGTGATCAGATACAGGAAGCTCAGCTTGTCAAAGTTCTTGGTGCGCTGATAGCACATTTCCACCACCTGATGATTGCCCTGCAGCAAAGCAGCTTGTCCCAAACGATTCCAGCAATCTTTGTCATCTAGCGCCTTGGCCGCCTGCAATGCTATCTCAATGTTGCCGCACTCCAAAGCCAAGCCAAAGCGTGTCTTCTCATCCTTGACGAAATGCAGAGCCACCTCGGGATAACCCTTCTGCTGCAGATAAGCAATGATGCTCTGGCCAACGAGTCGAGCATTGCGCACCATGTGCAACACTTCGTCGTATTTGCGTTGAATCAGCGCCAACTTGAACTTGTACTCCGTGGGATCAATGTGAAGCACGCGGGTGCGACACTCGCGATCCAAGCAGAACACTTGATTGCCCTTGACACGTGTCAAATAGATGGGCAAATCCAGGGTGCGAATGATGCCGTGATCGCCATTGGTGATGGCATATTTGATGTGATTGCTGGTCGTATAGATGAACACACCGGACTCATCCCAGGCACCGGATTTGACGCGACAATTCTCCTGAACGGTGCACAGGAACTGCAGACGACGATCGCAAATGGTCACCGAATGCTTGCAGAGCAAAGCGACCAGCGACATGTCTGGCGACCACACAACATAGCGGCACTTGGCCAACTTAATGCTGCCCACCGACACAAGACGTTGCACTTCGTACAGAGTCACATATTCTGGGTCACGAATGAGCAACATGCCAGTGCCTGCATAGAAGATCTCCTCACAGAAGGTGGGTATCTTTTTGGTCACCTCGTTCTTAAAGTTCTTCACCACCAGCTGCTGATTGCGATCGAGCACCGCAAAGCGATTGCGTGCCACCCAAATTGCTGTGATGCCCGAGCTGCGTTTGCTGTCCGATTCATTTTGACGCTCACTCTCGCTGTCCTTGGGTATCTGGCACAGATCATAGGTGCTATTCTCCAGATTGTTGGTGCGTGTGCAGATGAGCACGGCATTAAGCGCCGGATTGTAGGACATGCTGTACACAGGCGATTTGCCAGGACGCAGTTGCATCACCACCGTATCCTTGGTGGTGGTAAAGTCCAGTTTGCGCAAAAAGCGATCCTTCACGTAGTACAGCATGTTGCCATGGACTGCGTAGGCGGGACGCTCACGCTCCAGCTTAAAGACCACCATGCCTAGGCAGGGGAAATATTAGATTAGCATTGAAAACTATGTGATTTAAGCCATCTTCCAATCTTACCGCCATCGTGACCGGCTGCAAAGAGATTGAGGGTGGGATGCGCTGCCATAATCCAGAAACGTTCGTTGTCACGTCGGAATGTGAACAGACACTGACGTTTCGTCATGTCCCAGACGCGTATGCTGCGATCTTCACCATTGGAAATGATCAAGTCCTGTCGTGGATGGAACAGCACACACGACACATTGTTGTAGTGACCACGGCAAGTGTCCACCTCCCAAGCCTTGTACTCGTTCATGCGCCACAGCTTGACCAAGCGATCATCGGCACCGGATACAATCAGAGGCAGTGTTGGGTGGAAGCTGGCCCAATTGACGCCACGATCGTGACCCTCTAGCACATGCTTGACCACAGCATCGGCCTGACCGAACAGATCTGTGGCACCTGGATGACCCTTCAGATGCTCATCGAGTCCTCCAGGGCCTGGGGCGACATTCTTCTTGCGCAATCCCGAAATGTCCCAGACGCGCACAGTCTGATCCAGCGATGCGGACACAATCTGATCCTCGGTGGGATGGAACTGGGCGCACATCACATAATGATTGTGGCCGGTCAGCACACAGATGCAGTTGCGCGATTGCCAGTTCCAGATGCGGATAGTCTGATCATCGGAGGCACTCAAGATCCATGGATACTCGTGATGGAATGCCACTGTGCGCACATAATCTAAATGCGCCAGCAGTGTGAAGATGCAACGGCGTTGCTTGTAATTCCACACCTTGATCTTGTAATCATCACCGCCCGAGACAAATAGCGGCATCTGTTGGTGAAAAGCCACACTACGAACGGGGCCATCGTGTTCGTCGAACTTCTCAAGCAAGGTGTGCATGCGATAATCCCACAACTGGATGACACCGCTGTGTAAACTGGTGAGAATCCATGGCCGTTTCGGATGGAACGACAAGCCCTTGACACGGGCCGATTTTGACTCGAAATTGGTCAACATTTTGTTGCTGCCGTGGCGGTGTCTCCTCAATTGATTTCGGCGTTTGACGTTTGACTTTACGTGTACTTAACTATTTCCTGCCGTGCACTTTTCTGCAAACAATTGAAATAAAAGGATGCGTTAGTGCATGTGGCGAGATACTACACTATATATGACAATTAATTGTTAATATATTTAACAATTTTAAGTAAAAACACACACCAATTGCACAAATTTTTCAAGTGACACGTCAATTATCTTCTTCTTGTCCAGCAGTTTTGCAGAGTTGTCACCCTGCCGTCAGAAATTGCAGCATACATTATCGATTGCGATATCGATATATATTAATTGATCTCTTCGCCCATCTCTAGCATGGAAACAGCTGTTTTTTGTTTTGGTATATAAATTGTGAAAACAACAAAAAGGGCTAAAGGGCTTATTTGCTTTTTCCCTAAAAATGCTAATATGAGAATTATAAAATCGAATTATACAAAGAAATTTTGAATATCTATACAATTCCAACTAGGTGTTACGAGTTTTAAGGTTTCTGTATTTGGGTAATTGCCATTGTCGTTAAAACGTATATTTTAAAAATTGTGTTGTTTAGTCTCCGTTTAGCTATCATCCTGCGCGGACGCTTTTTCTTTCGGTCCCTTTTTCAGCTCATTTCGATCATTTCAGCGGTTTTTCCCCTATTTTCCCACTATTTTCTCTAGCCCACAGGCACAAGGGGAATAGGAGAATTTGTAGGCGCGATCATGGCCAGCACGTCCAACTCAAGTGGGAGAATCGCCACCAGGCGAACAACTGCCACTGCAATCAATTCGGCTTCTTCAAAATAAATAATTCAAAATTGGACGGCAAATCCAACAAAATGAACACTCCAAAAGAAACCAATAAAAAAAGTATGACCAGCTCTGAAGCCACGCGCTCAGAAATAACGGACAAAACAACAAAGCAGAATAAAACGGAAAAGGCAAAAACACCAACAATCACCACGGATAACGGAACTAGCAAAGAAAATGTAAATGGATACTCTTACAACGAAAACCACAAGGGCCCTTACGCGGTATATCTTGAAAAAAATTTAAATGGAAATAGCGGAGCCATAAACTCCATCGAGCTGGCGGCTTTTCTGTCGTCAAAAGAAATAGAGGGCATAGAGGAGATTAAGAAGATGGGGTACGGACGGTGCAAAGTCGTTTGCAACTCGGCGCAGGCCGCTAATAACTTGGCTTACTGTGGCGATTTACTTGCAGGCTGCTACGAGCCGAAGATCCCTCGCCACCTAGTAAACACGGCTGGCATTATTTTCAATATCCCTTTAAACCTTTCAGATTCCGACATTTTAAAAAACATTAAATCTGACATCACAATAGACCAAGTCGAACGCATAATGAAAAAATCTCGAATTGACGGACAGCTTATCCCGACTGGACGAGTAAAACTGTGGTTTAATGGAGCAGTGATTCCTAAAGAGATAAAGCTTATGTACTCTAGACTGTCTGTTCAGCCGTTCATTTATTTTTGCCAGTGTTTTTGCTGCTTCCGGTTTGGCCACCTGGCTAAACATTGCAAGAGCAAGGCCAGATGTTTCAGGTGCGGCCTTGCACATGACAAGCAGGAGCCTTGCGGCCCAACCTCATGCGTCAACTGCAAGGAGCAGCATGTGGCGACTGACCCAAATTGTCCGGCGAGGATAAAAGAATATTCGATTAAAAAAATAATGGCTTCCGAAAATATGTCTAGAAAGGATGTAAAAACTAAATTCCCCTCCATTTTTCAGAAAGCTTCACCCCCTCCGCTCGATGCGTTGAACTTCCCACAGCTACCCAAGCAAACAGGCAACCCTAGATCAGCCAGATCCTCAAATTCTTCACTTCAGAGTACGCCAGTCCAATCCTTTTCAAATCCTACACCAGTGAGAGCAGCCAGCCCGAACCACTTCTTTGCTGAGGAGAAACTCAGTCAGTTAGGCACTAAAATTGCTGCATTTGTAACTGAGTGCAGAGAGGACACCACAACCAGTCTTTTCTCAGCTTTTCTCGTGGAGCTTAGAGATTTTATAAATTCAGCCAACGCAGAGATAGATGCATATAAAATAGCTAGCCAACTCTCTCTTGGAAACGTCCTATCATCATGAAGATCCTCCAATTCAACATCCAAAGCCTGACCTACAACAACAACAAACAACTTCTATATATGTACCTTGACAACAACAACATAGACATAGCTATTATTTCTGAAATCTGGGTTATGGACAACAGCGATTGTAGCATACCTGATTACAAATTTTATTGCAAGCCTAGGGAAGACGGATATGGAGGGGTAGGAATATACATTAGAAACAACATAACCTTTAAGATACTAAATCCCATTACCAAAATCGAATGCGTTGGAATTCAAACGCTAAATTTGAAACACAATCTAAATATCTTTAGTATCTATTCCTCCCCCTCCACCTCAGCTGCGGATGTTGGACTTGGTTTGCAGAGTATTTTTCAATTTTCAGCAGGTCTTAATAACCCTTCTCTAGTCGCGGGAGACATAAACGCCAAGTCAACATCCTGGGGTAGCCCAAGCTCTAACTCCAAAGGCCAACTTGTGGAAGATGCTGCCATGGACGCGGGCTTTATTTGCCTAAATGATGGTTCCCCACATTTTCCCGTAGCGTAAACCAATCCTCCGTCTTAGATCTAGCATTTACCAACTCAAGAGCAAGCAATATTAGATGGTCAGCGCACGATGTACGCATTACAAACAGCCCCCATTTCCCAATATTCATCTGCTTTGACAATCTTCCCACAGCAACATCACATAGGAAAGTTTTACATAACAAAATCGCAGATGCCTTCGCTGAGTGTGAATTCACCAGCCTAGAGGACCTAAGCGTGAGTGTTAAAAAACTCACAAAGCAGCACACTATTATAATTAGTTCGGAAAATAGATATAAGCCAAAGAAATGGTGGGACTCAGAAGTAGACAGATTGTTTAGATTAAGAAATGCTTGCAGGAAAAAGTTTTACAGCACAAAAAAGAGAGAAGACGCACTGAAAGCTTTTGAAGCAGATAGAAACTTTCAAAATCTAGTCAAAAATCGCAGAAAGTCCAGCTTCCAAGAATTTGTGAACGAATTTTCCTCAGCTTCAAATGTTTGGGCCAAAATTAAAAATATAAAAAACTACAAAAAAGTTAAAAGAATTGGTAATAAATGGACGGAAGAAGAGGATCAAAACTTTCTTCAAAGCGTAGTAGACACCACTAGACCTATGTGCCCCCCAAATAGTTAGCAACGGCGTAGAAGACACAGACCCTCGTAATCTACCCTTCGACTTATCGGACTTCAATGAATTTGTTAATGCTAGAAATCCCAACTCTGCCAGAGGTCTTGATGGCATTTCATACAAAATGATCCAAAAGCTGGATCACAGAAGGAAATGCTGTTTTCTGGAGATGCTAAACAAGAAATGGTCCATGGGCGTCATTCTTGAAAGTTGGAGAAAGATTGGAGTAGTCCCCATCCCTAAGAAAGGTATGGACACCTCAATAGTAAGCAACTACAGACCGATTTGCCTATTGAGTGTCCCTTTTAAAATACTAGAGGGGCTAGTAAAACAAAGAATGGAGGAGCATATTCGAGCGAATTTAATAATCCCAGAAAGATCATACGCTTTTCGCCGCCAGAGATCTACAGCCTTGTGCATCAATGATCTAATAAATAAAGTTCAATCACTGAAGTCCAAGCAGTATCAAGTCTTAGCAGCATGTCTAGACCTAAAAAAAGCTTTTGACTGTGTAAACATAGACATCCTCCAGTGTAAGCTAAACGAACTAGGTTTTGATAGGCATTTGGTCGAGTGGATTGCTAGCTTTTTACGCAGGAGGACGCTAGTCAAGGGAAATTGTGAAGTTACAATTGGTAAAGGTGTGTGTCAGGGTAGTTGCCTTAGTCCAACTCTGTTTAATTTGTACACGGCAGGACTCCACGATCTAAATGGCCCAAATTGCACACTTTTTCAATACGCAGACGATTTCTTTTTAATTTGCTTTCACAAAGATTTCAATTCAGCATCCGATCTACTTCAACAAAAGATAAATGAATTTCAAATTGTTTGCAATAGCCTAGACCTTCATTTCAACGCAGCCAAGTCCAACGTCATTCACTTTAGCACTCAGAGAAGACCCCTACCCATTTTCCATCAAAATAGGCCTATAAAAGAAGTCAGCCAAATCAAATACCTTGGTAGAGTCGTGTCAGCGTCTAGCTCCTCGTCAGCGCACATTGACCAAACGATCTCTGAGACATCAAAAGCGTGTACTTTCCTGCGGCTCCTAAGCGGCTGTCGTTTCGGCATTCATCCGTCACAAAGCCTAACTCTTTACAAGGCATACATGAGAAGCAAATTGGAATATGCATGCTCTTCCTTCAGCAACCTCAGAAAATCAGCTTTGTCCAAGATTCAAAGCCACGCAAATTGCCAGTTAAGAAAAGCGCTGGGACTCATAAAGTGCACACCCGTCCCAATAATTTACCATCTTGCTGCTGAATTGCCTCCACTCTATCGCTACAAATTCACAACTGCAAAGGAACTGGTTAAAGTCTTTGCCTTAAACCTCCCCGCAAGAAAAACAATATGTGTCAGTCCCCACATAAACACAAGTTACACAAAAACATACAGACAGTTCGCAGACGTGCTTGAGCATATCGAGGGAATTGAATCCTCTGTTACCCATTGCAAAAAACTGACCGGCTTTACTGACTTTTTTAAAGGTTCCGCAAAGAACAAAAAATCAATTTGCAATTCTAGTATTCTCCTTCTATTTAATGAAAAAATTGGACATTTAAAAAACAATAATTTTGAGCTATTTTTTACGGACGGATCTGTTACAAGAACACATTCGAGTGCAGCCTTTTTTTGGCACGAGAGGTCAAAGCACATAGCTAGTTATTACACAGACAAAGTACTGTCGTCACTCTCTGCCGAACTCCTTGCAATTGACAAAGCACTTGACTTCGCCTTATTCAACAATCTTCCTCGAGTCGCTATTCTTACGGACAGCAAAAATAGCATTATCAACCTATGCAAAACAATCCACGACAATCATATTGCAGCCAGCATCGTTGAAAAAATAAACCGGCATCACCATCTAAAGTCCATAGAAATTCATTACATTCCGGGACACTCCAACATCCCACAAAACACAATAGCCGATAATGCAGCCAAAAACGCACCCACAGAAGGCAGCTTCACATTGCTAAACTGGTCAGTCAAAGACGCAATCAACGAGATATACAAACGCATTAAACTGGAATGGGAAGAGGAGTACAACTCCTTCGTAGTTCGCAAACCTCGAGGTTTCTGTGACATCTTCCCAGCTTTAATCAAGAAACCCTGGTTTTCCAACAATAAATTCAATATGAAACCAAAAGACATAAAAACGATCAATCGCTTATTAAGTGGTAACGGCTTCGATAAGGCCACTCTTTTCAAAATGCATGTCACGTTGGACGACTTGTGCGATACTTGTGGAGCTATCGATAACGCTTCACATGCAATCCTCAGCTGTTCAAAATACGATACTGTACGCCAACGTTACCCAACACTAGGAACACACAACAACATTCACGCTCTCTTGAAGGAAGGAAATGTCGAGCACATTAAAACTATCATAGATTTCATAAAAGAAGCAAATTTGGACCTCTGATTGAGCACTTCAATCAATTTTTCGTGGCGTTTTTCACCTTATAAAGGCATCTACCAGTTCTCGGTCGGGTGCTTAGGGAGCGGCCAAATAATTCCCCCCTGCCCATGGGTCGGGTGGTAACTTAAAACAAAAAAAAAAAAAAAATAAAAATTGTGTTAATGGTCACACTTCGATTAAAGTAACACAAAGATTTGTTTATTTGTGACAATTTTATTTGTTGTGGGTGGAATATGCAAAACGTTTAAATCATGACGCTAGCACATCGGGCGCTCTTCACTTGGTTTATCGTCTTGGTGTTCTTAATACTGCTTTGCTTGCGCCTAGATCCACGCACCACATGGAATTGGTTCGTCACTTTTACGCCGCTTTGGTTCTTCGACTGCATCCTCATCATCTATGTGCTGATAAAGTTTATACGCAAATGGCGCAATCTCAATAGGCTCACCGATTTGCTCTTTCTCTACAAGTGGAATATCGGCGGTGTGCTGCTTACGATAACATCTCAAGTGATGATCTGCATGACTCTCGAGTATCCACAACAGATTCCAATCTATGTGACAATGGCTCCATTGATGCTTCTACTCTGCACAGCCATTGTCTATGTTGCCGGGCAGTTGAGACAACGTGAAAACTGGCTCAAATGAGCAATTCAACTTATTTATAAATTTATTCTTATTAAGTCTACATTGTAATTGAAAATAGTACATGAACAATATTAAAATGGAAACATTTAGAAGCCATATTTGCTTTGAGTGGCACGACGAGTTTGTCGATTTGCGGACCACATCGCTTGGAGTTCGGCCTCGTTGGCCTTCGCTTTGTGCGCCAGATAGGTGATTTGATGTTTCCTTTTTGTGCCCGCTACAGGTTCCTCATCCGTCAGCACTCCGGTGGGTTGATAAGTCGTCGCCGATGCCAACGCCGTGCGCATCCATTCATCACGATCGGGCATCACTTGTGTGCCGCTGATCTCAATCACCTGCATGTCCTTGGCCTCCTTGCGCCGTCGCTTGGCATTCTTGCCCACCAGCGCATCCATGGCCTCGGCATTCAGGTGCTGCTCTTGATAGCGTTGTTGTGCTAATCGCATCTCCTCCGAGTGTAATTCTGCAGCCTCCGCTTCAGCAGCTTCACGTTGCTTCTGCTCCTCGAGGAACTTGTTGCCAGCTGCAACCATTTGCTCCGCCCGCTTGGCCACCAGAGCACTAATCTCATTGCTGCTCACCTCAGGCAATTTATGTTCGCTGTGCAGTGAGAAGAAGTCACCAGAGCCATCCTCGTCGTCATCATCGCTGTCGCTAACGCTGACCAGTGCTGCCTTGGGCTGGATTGTGGACGGAGGTTTCTTTTGTGCTTGTTTTCCGGGAGGCTGTGGCGTCTTGACGCCATCGACGCCTTCTGTGTTGTGCGCTGCGCGTCGTTGCTTCACAGTGTCGGGCACAAAGGCAGGCTTAGCAGAAGCAGTAGTTGTACTTGGCTTCGTTATTGTGTCATTTTCTTTCTTACTGAAATCTCGCTCGGATTTCGCTTGCGGCAATATGCTAAGCAATCCGCAACCCTTTGTGGATTTGACTTGCTGCCTATTATTCTGCTGCTTTTCCGCCTTTTCCTTATCCACATCAGCGAAGTCCCTTAGTGACGGTATGGTGATCTTGACACGCGTTTTTCCAGCTGCTGGCGGTGGCGGCGGTTTTTCCAACGCTTCGCTACCTGCCGACGCCTTTTTGTGCAGAAATTCATCGTCCACTTCTTCGATATATGCTGCAGCTTTCCCTATGATAGCTGTCCGCGGCGTTGGTAATTTGGCAAATGCTTGCGTTACTTGCTGCTCCTCCGTTTCCTCTGCTTCCTCGTGCATTGGCTGGACTGCTTTTTTGGGCTGGGGCAGCGCAAGCGTTAGCCGGCCACTGGCCGTTGGCGGCTTAAGCTCCTGCAGCGACACTTCTCGTGGTACATAATCATCGTCGTCGTCACTTATGTGTCCAGCACTGGCGACGACGCCAGACTTGGCTGTCACATTGTTGTTGCTTGGCTGTTTTAGCAATTCCACTTGTGTGCCGGTGGATTCTTCTTCGTTTTCTGATTCCTCGTCACTACTTGCAGCGTATGCAACAAGAGACATTTTCAATATGTTTATTAAACAATATAAATTCAATAAAAACTGTTCAAATTTAACTTTTGCGACTGCGACAACGATTTCAACATAAAACAACAGCTGTTTATTGCTTGCGTGTGTCACCCTGTGATCCAAGTGGTAGTGGAGCGCTTTTTGCCATCTGGCAACGCCAGAATGTAAACAGTTACATTTTCAAAAGTTGTGAAGACGTCAGAGCTCTGTCTGTTACCTCTGCAGAGGTAAGTTTATATACAACTATAAAACGCAATTCCAATACAAATTAATAAATTCTATGCTCGCAATAAAAAACGATATCTGTTTGTAGTGTTAACCCATAAAGCAAGTTCATATTTACCTGTCATCTGGTAAGGTCAAAAACTAATCAGTTACATTTTCAAAAATTTGCGCAGCTGTTAGGGACGAAGTATTACACCGTAACAGGTAGGATTTGTATATTACGGTGATGACAGCTGCTGCCGTGGATCATAAAACTATACACTGCAGGTACCTATGCTCTATGCACTCAACTGATATATAAATCAAGCCATTCTTCTGTCCAGATATCAGTCTGCTTTTGCACATCAAAGTGTTAACATCTGAAGTATCATATATCAGTGAAATGCATCATCATCATCATCAGAGTCTTGGAGACGCTGCCTTGGCTGGCATGATGCCGCCTTATGAGCAAGCACCGATGTTTGAGCCACCCAGACCTCGCTTCATCTTCCGCATGCCGCGAGTGGTGCCCAATCAAAAGTCCAAGTTCGAAAGTGACGAACTTTTCCGCCGCCTGAGCCGCGAGAGCGAAGTGCGATACACTGGCTACCGGGAACGCGCCATCGACGAGCGAAGGATGCGATTTGTGACTGATTGTCGCAAGGGATACGCCGAGCTATCATTCTTGGCGTCTGGCACCAATCTGCAGTTGTACTTCAATGCCAATCACAATCCCTATGCGACGGAGCAGGAGTGCGACTTTGAGAAGGAGCGCAACAAAGTTCACTTGCGTTCCAGTTTCATTATGAACGGTGTGTGCGTGCGTTTCCGTGGCTGGGTGGATCTGGAACGCTTGGATGGCGTGGCCTGCTTGGAATATGACGAAGGACGTGCCCAGGTCGAGGATGCACAGCTGAATGAACAGATCGAAAGTCACAATCAACGCATGGCTGAATCGAAAAGAATGTATGCGCCCACTCCGCCAGAGGAACAGATGGTCCCTCATCCTAGACCCTTACCGTGCATGGCTCCAGAAACATTGAATAACCCACCGTTAAGATGGCTCTCATTTGAATAAGATCTTAAGCCTAGTTAACATAAGTTGTGTTTTTTTAATTGAATAAAACTTTGTAAAACAAAATGGAAATTTGGTTTTATTACACTTATTTTTAACAAGTATCATAACATAAAAGCGTATTAACGAACTAAAAGTTTCTTTATTAGTATAAATACATCCATACATGTACTTTGTACCAAGTTTAGATTATTGTACCAACGATCTAAAAATGTACCAAAAGTGTAACAAAAAGCATGAAAATTTTTTCATACAAAAGTGTACTAAACTATACATTGTACTAACGATCTAAAAGTGTAACCTTTTGTGTTACAATTGTACTAAATCCAACACTAGTGATTGTAGCCCTGTTGCTTTTGTGTCGTCATAAGGGTTGCTGGCCATGCCGAGGTCTTTGGCCTTAATTACATCAACTCCAACCCTCTCTCTCCATTCCCCCACTGGCAGGCGGCCTCGTGCGCTCTCTCGGTCTCGCTCTCTCTCGCTTGCGCTCTGAGCGATTTGAGGGCGCTTTCTTGTTATTTTGCCCAGCATAACAAATCTCTTGCGTCTCTCAATCTTCTCATGCATTATGTGTTATATATTGATTTTTCGACATTGGGATGCTGTTGAAACTTTTGCAGTCTCAGTCATATTTCGAACGTGAATGAGCGCTGTGCTGACGACGGATGCGACGGTTTTTAAATACGAATACAACTGAAGGAAAGTGGAAAATAAGCGAAAGGAAAAATTTCATAAATATTCTACACATATACTAGCGAATGGCGAGTGTATTGTGGTACTAAAAGTGATTTGCCAAACATTCAAAATTTCTATAATTTCGGTTTTGTTGTTGTGGTCGCTGTGTTCTTGTTGTTGTTGTTTTTCGGCTGCGACTGCGGCAAAAGCTGCGGACAAGCGCTAAAATTAGCGACCGGTGTATCGTAGGGTGATGTATGCTCTATGATTCCCAATCTCCCGACTTCTGCCCCGCCGCCGCCTCCCTCGCCACGAGCGCAATCGGCACTCGCCCCAATTGCTGCTGGCATTTTGTGAATTATACATATTTCACATAGCAGTACTCGCCATACAAAATAAACATCATATAAATTATACATTGAGCGAAGAGGCGTTCTGTGAAGTGAAGTGAAAAATCAATTGCGAGAAATATAAAAGCGAAAAAAGGACTTTTGTAAGAACTCAGCTACAAAATGCCAGCTTCAAATACGATTGTGTTGAAGAGCCTCTCCATACTGCTGGGACTATTCTTCATCTTTGTGGGCACGCTGAAACTCACCCCACACATCAGCAAGGATCTCTACAAGGATCTGGTAAGTGCTGGTCTCTGGGAGTGGAAAATCGATGTGCTTTGTTTACCTCGCCGTAGGCAACACTCTGCTCTCATCGATTTTCCAGAGCGAGAGACGAGTTGCCAACAAAAAGTGAACCACCACTAGCTCATTCTGCTATCCTGTCCGCTTTCTTTGCAATTGGGTCAGCAGGATAACGGCACTTAGAGAGAGATGGACAACAGTTACGGTATTACGAAGGGGGAGGAAGCAAACCATGAAGTATTGAGGATTCAAAGATCGTTGATATTTTTGATTTGAATTTCATTGAATCAGATAGATTCTAATATTCCTCTTTCTTCCATTGAATATATAGATAAATTTGGGAAATACAATTTAATAATGTTTACAGCTGTTTAAGTGTGCATATCTTTTTTTTTAGAAATATGACTAATATTTGTTTATTGATGCATAGGTAATTGGGAATTCAAAAATAAATTGATTGAAACGATTTTGCAAATTATTATTTACAATGTTTAGTTTACTTTTAAACATATTCCGTATCATTTGAAGAGAGTAAAGCGAATATATATTTTGTAATTTGAAAAACATGCTTAACTATTAAATATTGAATGAAATATTTTTTAGTACATTTTGATATGTAACTATGACTGATGCGAATAGTTGCACATTGAACTCGACCCCAGCCCAATGCCAGCCGTCGGCCTTCAGGAATACTTTTAAAAACGCAATGATCTTCAAACAAAAATCATACACGCAGAATATAAATAAGTTTTTATGATCTAAACACTTTGCAGTTCCGTTCAAACCGAAAGAATAAGTATGCGTAATGACGGAAATCGTTTAAAATGTTCTCCGGATTGCAAACACAGACTAAATTTATACTCTTTGCAGCGCATGTGCTACATTATAGAGTATATAATGTGTGAGAATCGCTGTAGAGCATCTACTATTCGAGCACTCTTGTAATCTGTAATGAATGATCATGGAAATGGAAGGAATTTGAACTTGCTTTGGCGAACATTTTGTTCCGTCAATTATTGTTTTTTTTTTTAGACATTTATATACACATGTGCATACATATTTTACGATATACATATAAACAAAGTTGTTAGCCGCAGCGAAACGTGCCAAATATTTATGTGATTTTCATTTGGTGATTTTGTTTACATCCCCCAAAAAGAAAATTAAACTTGTCATAAAACAAAAGTATTAGACGACTAAGAGATACTTCTTAATTAGAATTGTGGGAATAAAAAACGTTTTTGAAATTAAAGAAGCAAGTAAGATCCTTTTTTTTAAATCTTATTATCAGATCAGAATTAAATATGAAGAAGATCATTGGAAAAAAATGAATTTGATCAAGGTTTGGTATAATGACTTAAGCGTTAAACATTCATGTTTTAACCTATTGATTACAGGGTCTATCGATCAAATGCTTCTTTTGTCATCTGGTTACAGGGTATTAAAAACATAGTTTGTGGTTTTCGCTTTCATTTGCTGCAATCCCAAATAGCGCTTGTTAAACAATGCATAGAAAATAAACATGTTTGTCGATAAGTTTCAGCCCTTTCTTCATTTCAATTTTTGTATTCACGTTTTTCGCCTTTGGGATTTGGCGATTTCAAAATAGATTTATCCGCAAGTGCTTTTGCTTTTGCAATTTCGCAGCAAATAGTATAATTACCTTCGCAGTCGAAACACTTGGCGAATGCCAAACAAAATCTGACTGCGGTTTTGTTTTCTTTATTTCTCTTAAAAATAAACATCGTGCTTTGCCTTCTGCTCTGGGGTCAGCCATTAGTTCCGAGGGCAGCAAGCATAAATTTCAAGATTCCTGTTCTCACTTTCTATTTCACATCGAAAAACTCTTCTGATTTTCGAAAACTCTTATTTTTCATTACAGCGCACAGAGTATGTGAAATATGCCAAGGTATTTCCGCTAACCGCGCTCTTTGGCATTAAAATCCCCTCGAAATGGTATCGACGCACTGTCGGCATATTGGAGATTGTTTGCGGACTGGCCATGGCCTTAATACCCTATCGTAAGTGTTGAAATCCCTATTTAAGAAATTTATTCTAATTTTCAACTCTATTCCACAGACAAGGTGAAGAATGTGGCCAATGTGACGCTGTTGCTTCTTATGCTGTTGGGCATCTATCAGCACTGGATGGTCAGTGATCCCTTCGAGCGTTCGGGACCTGCGCTGGTCTTCACCTTCATGTTGGGCGGCCGTCTGGTTGTCTGGTATCAGACAAGTCGCAAGGAAGCTGCCGAATTGGCGGCGGTTAATGCTTCGCAAGCGAACGGGCTCAAGCAGGAGTAGATCAAAAGAGGAGAGAGAGAAAGAGTGGAGAGTTTTAGGAGCGTAATCGAATCATTTAGCACAACAAAATATATAAATTAAATTCAGTAAAGCAAAAAACATCACAATTAGTCGTCGTCGTCGTCGTTCATTAATCGCACTTGTAAACAGCTTTGTTTTAGCACAATAAGTTAAACAATATTTTGAACTTAATTGGTGCCCTGAATGAATGAATGAAGAAGAAGAAGAAGAATCCTCAAATCGAAAGCGTATAGACAAGTCTCGTTTCTAGTTATAAATGAATTGAAAAGCAAATTGTAGAAATTATAGAGAAATCAAAATTGAGAAATGAAATTAATGTTTTTCACTTTGGTGCCAAATAACAGAATACATGCTCGTACTCGTATTATATAATTATTATACATAAATAATTGCGAAAGTGTTCAGGTTATAAATAATATTAATAAAACGCGAGTAAAGTAACAGTATAGCTATAAAGACAAAGACCACATACACACATACATACATAACTACATAATAGTTTGCGTGAACAACATTAATGTATACAATTCACAACAAAAAAGAAAAATAAATCCTTTTAATTACGGCAATTCATGCTACACCCATGACATTTTAATATACGTAGTACTTGCAGCAATATTCACTACAGGCCTTTTAAGCTCCCCTCCATATAATTCGTACTGCGCTTTCAGTACAAGAACAACAACAACACTAGATTATCTATGCGCATGTGTGTGTTTGCTTGTGTGTGTGTGTATCCCATTCCACAAGGATGAACCTCATAAGCGTTGACAGCCTGTCGTTGTACAACATTTGCTGCGAACCTGTTCCTTTGACTTGTTTGATGGTTTTATGAGTGTCAAAACTTGACAGCTCAATCGCAAATTGATTGCTTTTCTTCTTATTTTACGTACATACACATACATACATACATTTTTATGCGTTTATGTTTTTGTGGTAAAGTTAGAATGACAATGGGAATTTCTGTGCGCCGGTTCCAGGTTCTGGTAAGCGTGAGAGAGCTAAGTATCCCCTGTGTAAGTAAAAGCCGCAGCTACCCTCAGACGAACTTTTACGACAAAAGCTATTAAAGTAAGCATTTCTCAGTGAACAAATTTCGTGTCCTGACTCCAAACGGTAAGAGCATGGATACTGAAACTTTTACACAAAGTAGTTTCAAAAATTTTAAAATTAATAAAATAAAAATGGACATTAATACTCACATAAATGAGTTTACAAAATTGTATAATTTTTCATTAAATAGAAGACAAGCTAAGAAGTTTTGAAAGGCTTATCGAATTCACGAATCTGATTTATCTTTTAAACTGTAAGGAGGCTGCACTTTTTACAAAAAAAAAAAAATTGAAAAAAAAACAGGAAACCATATCTTATTGATTGTAGAATTCACTCTTTTTCTTTTTTCTTTTTAGTTGGCTAAGTATTAGTAGCTTAAAGAATTTATTGAAAAAACACATACAAAATAAAAACAATTATAGGAAAATTAGGAAGTTGTGTAAGTTGGTCATAAAAATGTATATTTTTCCATTATGATTATCTGGTCGCTTATGTTGGAATAAGCGGCACATTTAATAATAAGTCGAAAAGTATATATTAACTTTAGCCAATCATCAAATTGTATAATACAACATCATTTGTAGATGGATGTTTATAAAATTTTCATTTTAATGACACTCCTTAAGCCTTCTCGCTGACAGCGAGAGCCAAAAATATTTACAACACAAATTTGCTAAATTTACAAAATTACAAAACATTTTCTTTTGTTTACGTTTTCCTTTATTTGACGTTAGCACGGTTTCATGCAATTATTATTTCGTTTATTTGAAACTGTTTTCTCTATATAAACTTGGATAAAATTCATTTGTGGCAATCTGAAAATTATTCTTGAATTACACATTTTGTTTGTTAACTACTTTACTCGGATTTCGTTTCACAGTCGAACACAATTGCCACGAATTGAACAGTAATCGTAGAATTTAGTTAAACAAGAGAAAGTCACCTTAAAAGCAAGGATAATTGTTGCACTTGTCGCACTACATGTTAACAAATTAAGGCTAATAACCGAACTATTTAAAAACAAAATCATATAAAAATGTTTACATATACCGACGTCTCATTTGCCACCAAAACCTCCCATTAGATTCCCGAGACCGCCCAGGCCACCGGCTGCGCCCTGTTGCAGTTGTCTCATCATATTCTGTAGGCCACCAACTCCGCCCATTTGCTGCAGCATGCGGGGATCAATCATTTTGGCCATCTGCTGATTCAGTTTCGCCATCTGTGTGGGATTCACATTTTTCGTCATGTCTCCTTGCTTGAACAATCCTTTGACGCCGCCCATTTTCTTAACCACTGCCGCAAACTTCGTATAATGTGCAATTAACTCCTTCACCTCACGCTCAATGACGCCAGAACCTTGTGCGACACGAATACAACGAGTGGGCTGCTTGCTGAAGAGCTTGGCGCCATCGCGGTTATCTAATTCGCTGTCTGACATACTGTCCATCATGGTCATCATGCGTTTGATGCGCGCCATCGATTCCTGCTCGCCACCCTTGGTCATGAAGTCCTGCGAGAAGCCGGGAATCATGTTCATGATTTGTGAGAATGGTCCCATTTTCATGATGTTTTGGAACTGCTCGTACATGTCGCGTATTGTGAAATGGCCATGTTTGATCTTTTCCAGCAGCTCCTCGTTGCCATCCAGTTTCAGTTCGTTGACCTGTTGAAGTAATCGAGCTGTTTACATATTACATATTACATGTGAGTATTTTATTACAATAACTTTACCTTGTCTATCAGTCCTTCAATGTCACCCATGCCCAGCAATTTGCTGACAAAAGGCTTTGTTTTGAATGGTTCCAAATCATCGATATGCTCGCCGGTGCCAATGAAGATGATGGGCGATTGTGTGGCAGCCACAGCCGATAAAGCACCACCTCCCTTAGCATGGCCATCCAACTTGGTAATGATCACGGATCCAATGTCGACTTTCTCTTTGAAGGCCTTAGCTTGAACCTCACAAGCCTGTCCAATCGTGGCATCCATGACGAAGATTATATTGTCGGGGCTGACAGCATTTGATACAGCCAACATCTCCTCGAACAGAGACTCCTCCTGTTTGTGTCGTCCCGAAGTATCGACGATGATCATTTCAAATCCTTCACGTTTGAACATATCGACACCCTCTTGGGCTATGACCACGGGATCGATTTCAGTGTAGCTACCGTAGAAGGGAATGCGTGCTTTCGTTGCGTTCTGCTTGATTTGATCGTAGGCACCAGCACGGAAGGTATCCGCACAGACCAGGCACGATTTCCAGTTGCGTTTTTGGTAGTGATAGGCTAGCTTTGTGCACGTTGTTGTCTTGCCAGAACCCTGCAGGCCGACAAACATGATAACATTCGCCTTTCCCTTGACTGGCTGATAGGGTTTCACACCTGGATCAACCAGCTTAATGAGCTCCTTGAAAACGGCGGATTGGATCATGCGACGTTTGTTTAATCCACCTGCCATCTCATCGAAGTCAATCACAGCTCGTACATTCTCGCGCAGCTGCTTCACCTGTCTTATGTTTACATCAGCCTCAAGTAATGCGGCGCATATCTCTTTGAGCATGGCACCCAGGGCTTCCTCATTTATCACTGTTGCCTTGCTCAGCGAGTGCAGCGCCGTTGTTATCTTGCGTCCCAGATCTGCTAAAACCATTTTGACTATCTACTTTCTGTGTTCACCGTTGTGCAGCTGCGTGCGTTTCAATTGTCTTGCGATATTTGCAAGACAAATACATGCAAATTGGAATTGCAATTGGAATTACTTTTGATTTTGCCCTGACACGTCAAATGTCGTACATTAGAAAGAAGAAGACTGACGTCTAGTAGAGATGGAAATACATCGATGACATCTATCTATGCACCGATATATTTTTGAAATTATTGTAAACATTCATTTTGTATGCCATACTCTGAAGAATTTTGCAGTCAGTAATATAAGTTAATTTATTATTTTATTATAAGTGTGATCATGAAAACATAAGATCAAATATTTATACATTTTATTTCAATAAACTACGAAATGTATTATCGATAACTTATGTAAAGTCGAACAAACGGAAATAACATTTTTGGTATTTTTAGAAATCCAATTGTGATGGAAGCAGCAACTACTCAGAAAAATATTGTGTGGTATTAAATGGTATATTTGTTTGTTTTGTGTTATTGGTATTACTTGTCGTTATCGGCGCGTTTTGCTTTCAAAAACAGACCGATTTTATTACTCTAAATTTGTTTATAATCCCTAAATATTTATGTAAATGGGAGTTAAAGAACTGTGGTCGGTTTTAACACCACACGGTCAACGGAAGCCAATATGTGAATTGCGTGGGAAAAAGGTAGCAATTGATCTCGCTGGATGGGTTTGCGAAAGTCTTAATGTGGTTGATTATTTTGTTCATCCGCGGCACCACTTAAAGTAAGACTATAAATTTTAAACATAATATCTATTTTCTTAAAATGAATATGTTGCACAGAAATCTATTCTTTCGCACCTGCTATCTCATATGGGAGCAGGTGACACCAGTATTTGTGCTGGAAGGCGCTGCACCAGAACTGAAAAACAAAGTGATAGCCAAACGCAATGAGCTGCAATTTCGAGGAGTGCGTCCCAATCAAAAGAATACACAGCCATCACAGCCAACTGGTCAAAGCCAAGGCCAAGGGAAAGCCAAAGGAAAAGGCGACGGTGGTCGCAGCCGGTTCAATCATGTTCTCAAACAATGCGAGAATTTGTTGCTGTCAATGGGCGTTCAATGTGTCCAAGGTCCAGGCGAGGCCGAAGCCTATTGTGCTTTCCTTAACAAACATGGCGTGAGTCTTAGAGAGATGCATTTGACTACTTATCATTGATGGCTCTTTCTTCAGTTGGTAGATGGTGTTATAAGTCAAGATTCAGACTGCTTTGCGTATGGAGCTATTCGTGTTTACCGCAATTTTTCGGTGTCCACGCAGGGAACACATGCCGCTGCTGGCGGCGCTGTGGACATCTATGATATGAGGGACATTTGTACGCATATGGATTTTGGGCAGCATAAGGTCATCGTAATGGCATTGCTGTGCGGCTGTGATTATTGTCCCGATGGCATTGGTGGTATTGGCAAAGATGGCGTTCTAAAGCTCTTTAAGAAGTACAAGGAAACCGAAATACTTAAGCGGTAAAGAGAAGATTATATCGTACACATTGCTGATATATAAATAGATTTATATGATAGCTTACGAAGTTGGCGTTCGGAACAGGATTCGTATCATGCGCTAGAGCTGCGAGTTGATGATAAAACAATTTGCAGCAATTGTGGTCACATTGGACGTACACAAAGCCACACAAAGAGCGGCTGCAGTGTCTGTAGAACTCATCAAGGATGCGACGAGAGCCTTTGGAAGTATGTCCATGTAAAATGTATATTAGTATATACCTTATTTATTTTAATGATTTTGTTTTAGAGAGCAACGTCTGTCCATAAAAGCGGAGTTAATGCTCCGCAAGAAGGCGCTTACTGATGTCAGCTTTCCAAACGAAGAGATAATATCCGAGTTTCTAAGTGAGCCAGCGAAAATACCAAATTTAAATTTGGACTGGCAGCAACCAAATCTCGTCAAATTTGTGAAACAAATCGGACATCTTCTGCAATGGCCCGAAATATATTGCGTTCAAAAGTTTTTCCCGATTTTAACGCGTTGGCAGGTGCAGCAGCAGACAATGCATAAGACATGTTTTCTCCAACCGAAGGAGATAATCAAGAAACGCGTTGTGAAGGGAGTGCCCAGCTTGGAGGTAGCTTGGGACGATACTCGCAATTGCCTTGTTGGTCTAATACCCCAGGAACAAATTGATGAATTTAGCCTGGAACATCCAAAAGGCATTGAGGAATTGTACTATACTATCGAGCCGCTTGAAATGCTGCAGGAAGCGTTTCCCGATCTTGTAGCGGCGTTTTTAAAATCAAAGGAGAAGCCACCTAAGCCTGCTAAGAAAGCAGGTCGCAAAAAAACCGAGAAAGCTGACTTGGATTCAGAAAATCCAAACAATGTTTTAAAACCAAAAAATCGTGCTCCTAAACAGCGACAAAACACAATCGATAAATTTCTTAAGAAAAACGAAGCACCAGCTAAAGAGCCTCCTAATGAGTTTCCCGGTCCGAAGGTGAAACAATGTTCAACGCCAATTAGCAAATGTTTGCCCTCCGATTTAGAGAGTGACGGGGAATTCGACATGTCGGATATCATTAACGGCATTATTTCAAATCCTAATACATTGCCGACTGTTACCAATCATGCGGGACATTTATTGCACTATAAACCTTTGGATGATGATTTAAGCTTGAGATTGGCACAGCTAAGTTTACATAATGATGAGAATTTAAGCGAGCCACCAAAAGATATTAGCTTTAAACTTGAAAAACGCCAAAATAGCTCAGTGGTCAAACCCATAAGTAAACGCCTGTCGTTGGACGATAGTTTTGATCGTTTGGTAAAGGGAGAGAAGAATCCAAACTTGGCCAAAACTCCTTTGGAGCGTTTCAAGCAGCAGCATCGTCTGAGTATCTCAAAAGTTAATCCATTAACTCCAGAGCCAACAACACACAATGTCAGCTACTTTTTCAATCAAAGCGCCGACGAAGGCGATGTTTTCGAGCAAATAATGGAGATGAGCATGGTGGACATGCAACAGGAAGAAGATTTAGTTGTTATTAGCGACAGTGATTAAAGTTCTTTATGTACATCACAAACTTCTGCAATAAATTCTCTCTTACAAATGGCAAATACAAACTTAAAGCTTAACTCTAGATTCATGTAAATTAAAAGTCTAAATGAGACTTGGCATAAGCCTGAGCACTACACATAGCTTGTTCCAATTGTTCCTCAAACTGCGTGTTCACTTTGCGGCCTTTCATATTGCACATGAGCTCAGCATTCTGGCCTTTGGGCGTTGCCACCTGGCCGCCAAATGTTTTGGCAAACGATTGGAGCCAAAGTGTGGCATTAAAGCGTTCGCTGGTACAATTCTGTAGAGATAATCATGAAAGAAAGAGTACTTTTTAATTGAATAGTATAGTTATTACCTTAGGTACGCAGCATCGTGCTTTAACAATGTTGTTGCACATGCTGACAACTAGAATGGGACGATCTGTGCATAATTTTGTGGCTCGCTGCAGGGGAATCTCCTCCACCAACGCTGAGCTAGTAATATAATGCAAAATGTAGGGATTTGTGTCCAGCGGCTTCTCCAACAATAAATTGCGCATTTCAACCTCTACGAATTCTCTGCAAATTGTCACAAATTAATTGCCTGCGAAAGAGTTACAATTATAGAGTGCCTACTTAAGTGTTGTACGCGATGTTTCCTTGAGTTTTCGCAGCATATCGTTGATGCGTTCGAGAGTGTCCATTTTAAAAGCATACGGCAATTTGATAGACGAGTGCAGAATGTTGTGGCGTATGGTTTGCAGCTCATTCTCTGTGGCATTGGTCAGCTTATCTGACTGAAATTGCTCCTCCAGCATATCCACGCGATGACGCAAAAGAGCCACTGTCTTTAGCACCTATTATAGAGTGGAGAAAGGGAACATCAGTAACTATAATATAAGATTCATACAATTCATCAAACTTACATTTTCAGCAGCATCTCCAGCGACTGCTGTGAAAGCAAAACGCGCTCGATTCGTTTGCTTGAGATTAATAATGCAGAAACTGGACAGCTCCTTTGTGTTTCTCACATGTGTGCCGCAGCATAGTTCCTTGGAACTCAGATTCAGCTCTGGACATTGCACATTAATCAAACGCAGGCCGTGCTCGGGATAAACCTCTCCGGGTATCATAGTTATGTCATTCTGTTGCAGAACATCGGCAGCACTCAGATGCTGCACTTTGACATCGGAAGCAGCACAAATTGCGCGACTAGATTTAAGTAGAAGCTAATTAGTTTAGCAAAGTTAATTTACATTGACTCCAACCTACTTGATTAGATCTTCAATGTGCTGCACATCACTCTTCTGTATGCGTTTGCCCAGCAGTCCCACTTCTAGTTTGCACAGCTCGCTGTTAACCTGGCTCGAAACCTGATATGTCACCTTGTTGAAGAGCGAACGAATGGCGGCATTTAGCAGATGTGTTGCTGTCAAGGGGAAATTATGAGTGCTTATGATGGTTGGTTTAATTGATATGTACTACACACCTGTGTGATGACACATGTTCAGCTGCCGATGCTTGGCATTCACCTCCAACTGTATCTCATCGCCAACGGCAAGTTCGAGGTCTTCGATGGGAGTGCTCAAACCACAAACATGCACCACACAACCGTTGAGTAGCTTCACATCCAACACCTCCAATTGATGTGGTTCACTGGGTTTTTGTTTGGTTTGTACTAACAGCTTGCCAAGATCAGATTGCTGTCCACCGGCTTCATAGTAAAAAGAGCTGGCCTCCGTCACAATCGACAACGTATCCACTTTGGCATTGAGGCGTTCACCCTGAGTGTTCGACACCTCCGTTTCGTTGTGCAGCATGCCAAGCACACGACTTTTCAGCACTGGAATTTCATAGGATTCATTTGCCACATCATAGCTGTATGTGTATTTGTGACTGTTGTCCGTGGCGGGCAATTTCTTGGTGAGCAGCGCTTGGGCATTTGCAATACGTTGCTCCATTGCAAAATCACCAGCAACACCATTGCGCAGCGGTTGCTTAGTTCTAAGCTTGGCCACAGCCAATTCGGCACGATATCGCTCCAAATCACAGTTCATATTCTCTAGCTCAGCTAGCTTGAGGAAGCTCTCTTCGCTAAGACCATAAGTGTCCGTTAGTTTATACAGAAAATCACCTGGTATTGTGTTGTTGGGGAAATTCGAGCGTTGCACTTGAAACTCGCGATAAGCAGGGACAAAGCCGGGACACTCCATTAAATCAATATCATCCAGTTTGGGGAATTCTGTTAGCACCTCAGCGAAAGCTTTCGATGAACTCGCACATAAATGTTTGTACACATCCTGCTCGTGGGCAATTAATTCAATAACCGACTGTTGCTTGGACGCAATCTCTGGATAAGCATCTCCCAGTGTTTCTGCTACAATTGGAATCAACTCCGCAAGCAAATTCTCATGGGCAAACACCTGTTTGGAAATGTTGAATGCCTTGCGCAGCACACGTCGCAATTTCTGACTAAGAAGGCAAATTGTTAACATTAAATAGTATTTGATTGTAGTCTTTTATACATACTTTTGGTCTGGCAGCATGCCATCGGCTAGACATACGCTAATCATGCGTGTGTGGTCGGCCAATATTCTATAGCTTGTGTCAAGCAATGCGGCATTATGGGAATCGGGAAAGCTGCCTCCGTAAATAGGTGCTTTAGCCAGCTGCAATTGCAATAGGAAAAACGTTAAACAAAGCTTATAAAATTGTAAATTTAACTTACACTTTGGATACCATCGAAGAGCGGCGTAAATAGATCCGTGTCATAGTTGGATGATTTATTCTGCAGTATCGCTGTTAAACGCTCGAATCCCATGCCCGTATCCACATGCTTGGCGGGCAGCTGTGTTATGCTGCCATCGGCATTGCTATGAACATTATGTGTTAGTAAAAATTACTTTAATAGCTAACTGACTAACGAACCGATTATATTGAATGAAAACCAAATTCCATAGCTCCGTCAGATCTGCATGCCCGGCATTGACTAGCTTAGCTCGCTCCTTGACGGCACTTGGGCCAGAGCCAGGTATGTGATCGATGTGAATTTCCGTGCAAGGTCCACATGGTCCTGTTGCACCCATTTCCCAAAAGTTATCCTTGCAGCCAAAGGGTAAAATACGCTCAGTTGGGAACCTTTAAGGTGAGAAGTATAAAAAAAAACATCGTGAGTTATATAACTTTTTATAAAAACAACGATCTTTTAGTGATATTGTTAACAGCAGTTGTGCTTTTGACTGTAACTGTTCATAAAAACATCGATCGTAAAGTATATTTCAGAAGTACTTTAACAGCTGCCTTCTATTAAATAAAATATTGGATGTGATGCCTCTAAAGTTATTCTATAATCTTAATTCTATTCTTTTAAAGTTAAGTTACTTAAAGTTAAAATATTTAAATCTAATAAACTGTTTTCTTTTTAATTGTCCTAAATAAATGGAAATATTCATATTCTATTTTATATAACTTACCCTAAGCTGCGCCAGATTTCAAAGCATTCCATGTCTGCAGGTATTCCAAGCACTTTGTCGCCCCCAAAATAGGTGACATACAATCGTCCCATATCGATGTTGTAAGGTCCTCGCAGCAGTTCTAAGGCCAAAGCACAGGCTTCGCGCTGTTGGTAAAAGAAGCGATATTAGTAAGCTTTAAATGTGAGAATAGCGTAACATATTGGCGATTTAATTTTTGTTATACAATAATGTAGAAAATTAACAAGTGCAACTATAACAGAAATTGCATAAGCCAATTCAGGCTAATTGTAATATTGGACTAAGAACAATGACCATGGACATTGGAAACTATAAAGAAACCCTTGTTAAATAAGCCTATGTTACTTTTGCATGGGTTTAATGTATTGCTAGTTAGTCTTGAAATTAATTGGGAATACCTTAAAGTAGTCACCAAAGGACCAATTGCCCAACATTTCGAAGAATGTGTGATGATAGCCATCCTGACCAACAACCGACAGATCGTTGTGTTTGCCGCCAACGCGCACACACTTCTGTGAATTGACAACCCGCTTGTGTGGCGCTGCTGCTGTGCCCAGGAACACAGATTTGAACTGAAATGAATGCAAACACTTCAATGTGGAACTCTATACCGTAATTGTTTATTGTTATGCACTTACCTGGTTCATGCCCGCGTTGACAAAGGCAACGGTGGGATCACAGAACGGCACCACGGGACTGGAGCGGACAAACTTGTGCTCATGGTTGAGCGTAAAGTAGTCTATGAATGTTTTGCGTATCTCGCGTGCGCTTAGCACACGCTGTAATTTTTTGGCCGAATTGTACATGCCAAATTCAAATGCGGTTTAAAATTACATATGCGATATTCCAATGTGGGGGACACTCAGCTGATTCAGAGAGAGAGCCGGTAATTAGGCAATAGAACTAGATCGAAGCTTTGCACAGCTGCTGTCAGCTGATTGAGAACTGTCATTCGCGTGTTTATGTACTCTGGCATTCACTTGTCGCAGCATGTTGTTCTATTTTTTGTAGCTGAAGCAACAGCTGCATATTTTGATTAAAAATATACCACAATGAGCAAAAACCAGAAATAAATCAACGACAAAAATTTATTGTGTTAAGTGAAAAGTGCAAATTGCAAAAAAGAGCATAGTGCAGTTTAGTTCTATGAAATTCTTACAATTCAATCAGTACAGTTTGAACTTTGACATCTGAAAACTTACAGCCGCTTTCACTTTTTTACCGTAACCAAAAAGGGCTATAGTACAAACAACGTAGTACAAGTATTCAATACTTAAACAACAACAACTATGGCCACAAAGCGACGTCCACTTCGGCCAAATCTGGGCGGCAGCGGAAGTAGCGGCCCTCAAAGTAGTAACTCCAATATGAACTTTCGACCTGGAGGACCTGACATCACAAGATCCGAGGCACGCGGCACACGTCCCACAGCGGCTCCAACGAGCATACGCGAGATCCTCGTCATGGGCGTGATACACTTGTGCAAAAAGACCATCTTCTTCAACACGGACCTTAAGGTGGCGCTCTATTTGGGCAGTCTATTCATCATATCGCTCATTGGCGACTTCTTGCCCTTTCCCAAAACGTACTTTGCCCGCTCTGACAACTTATTCAATTTGTATTTCGTCAAAATCGGCTGGGGTTGGACTTTGTTGTTCGTCGTGCCCTTCACGATTCTTTCGTCGTATACGATCACCTGTGGTGATATGAAACGCATGCTGAGACATCACTTGCCTCGCGTACTGATTGCCACATTCTTCTGGTTCTTCTGGACGAAACTGTTTAACATAGTGGAAACTTCATATGGTCGTTGCACAACGAAAGGTAAGCATGACAAGCTTAAGCATATGATGTGTTAATACTTATACTTATTTTTGCAGGCTACGCAAGCAAGTCCAGCTGCCTAAAAGCAGGTCATCTATGGCAAGGTTTCGACATCTCTGGCCACGCTTTCATACTCATCCACTCGAGCTTAGTGCTGATCGAAGAGGCGCGTCCCATTATCAAGTGGGAAACGATTAAAGAGCATCTGCGCAATGAATTGCACAATCGCAGTGTCTCCGAGACGTCTGGCAGCAATCCACTGCGTGCTCTTAATGAGGAACAAATTCGTAGTCTAAAATTTCTGTACAATCGCTGGACGCCCATTATTCGCACATTGTTCATTGGCATGGCTGCCCTGCAACTGCTCTGGGACATTATGCTAGTGGGTACGATGCTGTACTATCATCGCATGATCGAGAAGGTGATCAGCGGCATCATTGCCATTCTTACGTGGTACTTTACCTATCGCTTCTGGTATCCCACTAATGGTCTCTTACCCGAGGCGCCTGGCAATGGAGTATTCTACTATCAACGCGAGAGCTTTGTGTTCAAGCGTCCCACGCATTTGCCAAGCTGCTCAACGCAGGCTGGTGTCCAGGTGTCGCCAGGTGGTGCAAGAGCAAACGCCAATGGACAATGGCAGTCGGGTAAACTAGGTGGTCAATCGCAACAGCAGCAGCAACAGCAACAAATACCCACCTTTATGGGTATGCCGCTGTTCACCAATGTGAAGGCAGCTGCCTCAGCCGCTAGTTTGTTGCAGGCCGAGCAGAAGAAGCGCGAACAACAGGCAAGCTTGGAGAGTTGAGCGATTTGATTGAAACAGAGCAAAGATGACAGAGAACAGGAATTGAATTGTATGTGAATTGACGAATTATAACCGAGGTTGTGGTTAGAAAACACTTTTTGTACCAAATAGAACTTAATACCATGCGATTTTGTTTTATATATATAGTATGTATACTTGTACATGTTCTACAATCAAATTAAGGAGCACTTTTGAGGCTTGGCACAGTGTGTGTTCTTCATGAATATGTACTTTATTTGGGCAATTTGTCCGCTCTATCGCAATCTGTCTTTTCGCCTCTTCCTTGTGACTTCTGCAGTCCATATCTTGCATTGTTGTTACGTATGCAGTAGCTTTAAGCGTTCTTATTCGTTTCGTGTTTATACAATGTGCCCAACTTTAACAATAACAAATAAAACAATAACAATAATTAACAAACATTTGCCACCTACTTGTGCGCAAAGGCTGCGAACATCGCCATACCCAAGAAACCGGCCGTGGCTCCCACTTTGTAGTTTGTCGGCGTCATACTCCACATTTCCTTGAGTATCTCGAAATTGCTGTTCGGGATTAGCTTAAGGTACGATGCTCGTTGCCTGAAGCGCATAAAGTAACGCTCCACCCTTGGCAACTTGCCATGGGCCCAGTAATAGTTCTCGAATCCCAACTGAAAAAGACGCTGCAGCAGTATTCCAAAACCAACATCGGCCAGTGTAAAGTCATCTCCAATTAGCCAACCATCCTTATTATCTTTTTCCATTTGTTTCTCCACTTTGAGCAGTAGATCAAGCACCGCATCAAGGACACGCTGGAAATCGGCACGTGATGAAACCAACTCTCGGCGTCGCAATTGAAGATTTAGTTTCTGGTTTAAGGCAGCACTTTGAACAATCGATTCGCTTAACTGGCTACGCAAGAGTTCAACAATTTTGTGGTTGTTCTCTGTGGGAGATAATCCATCATAAGCAACAAAAACCTGCCTGAAACTTGTCTAATCTACTCACTGAGCAACGCTTGACGCACAGGTCCAATGAACGGAGCTTTTGGCACTAGTTTCAGATCATCGTGGATAAAGGATCCCAGACTTAGAGCACCGATTGGAAGTCGAGCTAATTCTCGTTCAAAAATCGTCACCTTACCAGCTTCAAATGAATTTGGATTGTATGGCTTGAGAAGGGGATGCGACTCTGTGGAATTCATAAAATTAATCGACTTGTATATAAATAATGCATTAAACTTCTTACCTCCTCGATATTTGGTTTCCACATAGTTGATGATGTGCTGAGAGTTGGGTATGGTAAGTATTCCATCCTGCAGCACTGGCACGTCTCCCTTGGGATTCAGATTTAGGAACCAATTCGAATATTGCTCTCCATTGCACAGATCGATCATGTACGGAGTAAATTCAATATTTTTTTCATAAAGCACAAGCAGCACCTAAAATATAAACAGCAATCATTTTTAATTGGGAAGAGAGCTAATTATACGAACTGCATTGTTTTGACTGCCTGACTGAATTAGTTATTGATTGCACTATAAACTTAATCGGTAAGAGCTAGGAGGATGCACTTTATATACACACTAATTTATAACTATTAAATCAGGAAAGATGTTGTTACTCCTAGCTTTAGTTCGCTATGTTTTAATTTGATCGATATTCATCATATTTTTCATATCATTGGAATCCTTGTCTTATATCAAAATATTTTTTTTAATTGATAATATTTTCCAACTGCCACATTCGAAAATAAATGATTAAAAATGTTGAAATTAAATTAGGGCTTATAAAAAATGTTTAAAAGCTTGTCGAATACATAAATTCAGCGTAGTTTTTATTAGAGGGCAATTGTTTTATTACATAACTTTAAATTAAACATTCATTGTAATATGTTTTTTTTGCGGTTTAAGGAATTTGTCGATGACATAGACAAACTAAATAACCAAATAAAACTGCCACAACTATGTAGATGATTCCTTTTGTTATATTTTAATTAGCAAATGTGTCAAACATTTCATGACTCTCTAATTCAGTGAAATGAACTAAGACAAAATTGTTTTGTTTATTCATCAACAAAAATAAATACTTTTCGAGAGATCAGCCCTCTATTCACTTCATTAACAACTATGAATCGTATGTTCGCTAATAGCTATCGAAATCTATTCTAATTATTAGTTACTAATTTGAGAAGCCATCATTAATCCACCCTCGTCACGCATGATGCTACATATTAAGTATTGTGTACTCATGCAATGGATGAATCAACTTCAAAACATAGAACTCTAAAAATAGCTATTGCTGTGATTATTCGAGTTATTCAGAGTCATACTCGTCGTATATATGTGAATTGAATTTGTATGCACTATTTTTAAAATATCACATGACTTTTGGCTTGCCGCTGATCGATCAACTAACTTTTTGTGAGTAAAAGTTGTACGGATGAAAGTAGAGCACTAGTTTGTCATCCTTAAAGATAGGAGCTTTGAAGTCCTGTGGCTTAGGCGCCACTGGCGCTATTTCGTTGCCTTGATGGTTGCTCATCTCAGAGATTGTTTTTCGGTCTGGTTTTCACAAAGAAGCGAAAATCTTTTTGCAAAAGTCACATGCTTTGCATTTCGATTTGCAAAGAGAAAAACCCGTTACTTTCCGCAGACTCCGCCGAAACTATGTAGAAAGGAAACCGACTTGAACCCACTGAGCTATGCGGAACGACTAAAAGCTGGTCGCTGGATTGCGGTTGGAGCAGAATATCAAAAAAATTGAGACTGCTACTTACTTGCTGTACGAAGTAATTTACACATTCTGCTGACAGAGAGTGAATACATATGTATATACATGCGATTGTTGTTGTCCTACTACTGTTCATATTAAGTTAGTGTTCGCTCCCATAGACGCTATTTGTTTATCATACATATTTATCTATATTTTTTTTTATCATATTACGCCATCCATCACTATCATATCTAGCTATGTTTATTTAAACGGTTAGCGTAAATTCTGCTGCCTACAACAAGCAAAAATGTATGCAGTTAGTTATAATAAATAAATTGAATTTTTATAATTACATACATAGTTTACGAAAATGTGGATAAATTGCAATTGACAATGTTTTTAGGCTGATATATAAATTATTACACTCTAATGGAATTTTTAATCTGTGATACAGTTTAGTTTGATAATTAACTATGTAATTGTTTAAAAATATCAACAAATTATCGTTGATGTCATTTAAAGTGTCCGATCACTTTAATCATAATCCATAACTAGCATGCATGCATTCAAAAGTCGCGCCATCGCTGATTGCTTCGGGGCGAATGGTCATTGAAGTAACAGCAATAAAAACAACAACAAATGTTGTTACTGGAAGTGCGCGTGAAATGAGATCAATAGAAATCTCATAAGCAAAATTGTCTGATAGCATCAAATAATCGAAAAATATAAACAACTATGTTGCAGTTTAGCAAACAATTGTTGAACAGAAGTTTGACAAACAATTTCAGCTCAACAACTGCGGTCTTGGCTGGAAGTCAAGTCCAAAGTACTTCAACGATTAGAAATCTTAATCAATTCAACAACATTGGCAACAACGCTGAGAAAGTCAGCAACAACTTGTGCCATAAGCGATTGTCGTCGACCAGTCAAAGTTCAACCTCCAGCAGCATGAAGCGTTTAGCAGGTAAAGTCGCTGTGGTCACCGCTTCAACAGACGGGTAAGTTGGGATTAAGATATTTACGTATACGCGATAAATTCTTAATATTGCACATACGCAGCATTGGATTTGCCATTGCCAAGCGTTTGGCTGAGGATGGAGCCGCCGTTGTGATCAGCAGTCGCAAGCAAAAGAATGTTGACAATGCCTTGGCCGAGCTGCGTAAATTGAATCTGAATGTTCATGGACTCAAGTGTCATGTTAGTGAAGCTACTGATCGCAAACAGCTTTTTGATGAGACCATTAGCAAGTATGGAAAACTAAACATTTTGATAAGCAATGCAGCCACAAATCCTGCTGTGGGCGGCGTACTCGAGTGTGATGAGAAAGTGTGGGACAAAATCTTTGATGTGAACGTGAAGAGTTCATATCTGTTGGCCAAGGAAGCGTTGCCCTACTTGCGACAAGAGAAGGGCTCCAGCATTGTGTTTGTCTCTTCGATTGCGGGCTACGATGCCTTTGAGGTGAGTGCATCAGCTTAATGCTACTGTAGCTTAATGTCAATTGGTCAATTGACAGCTTCTCGGCGCCTACTCGGTGAGCAAAACCGCACTCATTGGACTCACAAAGGCAGCAGCCAAGGATTTGGCACCCGAGGGCATACGTGTCAATTGCCTGGCACCCGGCGTCATACGCACTAAGTTCTCCAAGGCACTGTATGAGAACGAGGCGGCCAATGAAGCAGCACTCAGCAAGATACCCATGGGTCGACTGGGTACCAGCGAGGAGATGGCTGGTGTGGTTTCTTTCCTGGTATCCGAAGATGCTGGCTACATAACTGGTGAATCGATTGTCGCCTCTGGCGGGATGAGTGCGCGTCTCTAAAGTGGTTCAGGCATACTTATTTATTATGTCTTACAAATATAGCAAAGTGTTACAAAATCGAAGATACAGGAATTAAGATCGCAGTGAATTTGAATGTTATAATAATAATTAATCAACTATGAAGAGCGTAATTTTGCCAGCTGGTCTGCAATGTCCTTTTCGGTACGTTTGCCCGCCGAGGTGCTTACTTCAAGATCGTCCGTGCCCGTTGATGGTATGCCCGACATTTTGCCAGAAATTTCAATGCCAATTTCATCGAGTACCTTGTTGACCACATCGTTGGACTCCTCCTCGTCACCCGATTCGTTTAGCATATCATCGAGCGTATCGTTGATCATCTCGTCAGTCATCTCCATGCGCATATTCGCCTGCTGGAAGTCGCGCACAGTGCCCGCTATGGCTTCCGGTCGCATCACCTTATTCATGCTGGCCATTGTCTTGGCCGTGGTGCCCATGGCTTCACCCAGTGCAATGTTGGCGCCCATGTTTTTGTTCTGATATCCAATGGATTGTATTTTGCCAGAAGCTGCATAGCTGCGAGATTTCTGCTTTCGTATCTCCACCAATTGTTTGGCCAAAATGCGGCATGCATCATTGTTTCCAGAGGCTGCATTCCGTTTGATATCCAACATCAGTTTTTTCTCCTCTTCCTCCAGTTTGCGTTGCTCTCGCTCGATGTCGCGTGTTGCCTTCCTTAGGCTGCGATCATTTTCGCGTTGCTGCTCCTTGACAGTGGGTTTCTTGCCAAATATATTATTGAACATTTTGCGCAATTTTCACAGAACGAATAGATTTTCTATTTGCTTCTGAATGGATGAATCATTGGTAAGTACCAAACTCAAACACCAAAACAAAATCAGCTGTTTCGTCACAAAGAGTGAGGGGCTTCGTGTGAATGACAAAATGAATAGAATTTAAATTTATGGAGAAAATTACAGATGTTGGAATTTTATTTCACATTTCAAACATATTTTTTTTAAACAGTTATTTGTAACAAGTTTAACATAGATAATAAACAATTATATATTCGCAAGTTCCATGCCCCCGCGTACCTAAACAAAAAACAGCTGTTTCTCTTCATTTTGTGTGAATTGCAAAATTAATGTAATTTAAGCTTCACGTTTTGTATTATTGTTTCTCTTCAAATATGACTGCTGATATAATAAAACAAGGTGCAGAGGGTCGCCTGTATCTGGGTGACTTTAAGGGCGAATCATGCCTGATAAAAGAGCGTTTTGTCAAAAAATACCGTCATCCCGAATTGGACACACAAATAACCCGGCAACGCATGAAGGCGGAGGTTAAGGCATCTAGTCGTTGCCTGGCTGCCGGCATTCTTGCTCCCCGCATCCTTCATTCCGATTTAAACACGCACAAACTATATATGGAATACTTTGGCAATGCTCAGACAGCAAAGAAGTTTATACAAGACACAGTTGCCGCCGAATCAGATGAAGAAAAAGTTAAGGAAAAGCTGCTGGAACTCTGCATCCGCATTGGAGCTATAATTGGCCAAATGCATGCCAATAACATAATCCATGGCGACTTAACCACATCCAATATCCTCATCAATCCAAACCCAGCTGCCAAGAATGAATACGATGTCATTCTCATAGACTTCGGACTGAGCCACTATAATCAGGGGGCAGAGGATAAAGGCGTCGACCTCTATGTCCTGGAGCGGGCTCTGCTCAGCACACACAGCGAACAGAAGTATATATTTGAGTACATCCTGGCCGAATATCGCCGCAATTGTGGCAAGGATGAGGAAGTGGTTATCGCGAAGTTTGACGAAGTTCGAGCTCGTGGACGCAAACGTACAATGATTGGCTAAGTTCTTATGTATAACATACACAATAAACACTTTAAGTCAACAAATTGAGATCCTTTTAATTATGGAGCTAAATAATATTATAATTAAGATTTGGCTTCAATAATCGTTGTTCAATATGGTCGAAGAAAATCATTTTCAGACTGCGATTTACAACAATCATCCTCGTTAGGCTGAGCTACGTTGATATTTTTGATATATCCATGAACTATAAAAGATTGGAAACGTGTGCTTAACATAATAAATATTTTAATTCAAGATTATAAACACTTCAATATTTCTTATTCTAGTCTTTTGGTGAAACTGGCTTCACTTGGATCATCTCTTAGCTCGGCTATTTTGATTTTCTTAATGTACTTCCGCACTTTGGTTTTGCGCTTCACTTCCTCGTGTTTAGTTGGCTCTATGCCCTCAACAGGTGTTTCCTTGTACTGTGCATAGGGTCGTTCTTTCAGTTTATTGACTGCATCCTCGAGCTTTAGACCGGTAAGACCATGTTCCTCCAGAAACAGACGATATTTATCACAGAATTTCGAATGCCCTTTCTTGAAAGCAGTTGTTTTGGTTGACGGATGCTGTTAGAAAGAAACGTATTAATCATTTTTATTATATTTATATGGTATTTAGTAGTTTACGCTTACCCTGGCATCAATGGCTCGTGCGCAACCTCTGTGAAAATTGTATAAATGCCGTAGGAAAGGTTCATTCGGTTTAATGCCCTCCTCCAAACTTAGCTGCATGATTTCATTGATATAAGTGAAGGATTTCTGTGCACAACCTTGTCGCAACATGGCCCCCAATATGGCAATATTCATGCGTATGTCGGCTGCTTGCATTTGCTGCAGCAACTCCCGAGCCTGCTCCTGGGTGCGACAGCCCAGCGCCAAGACACCATAGGTGACAATATCTGGCCGCAGTCCTGTGGTGCGTATCATTGTGAGCACTTCGCGTGCACTTTCATAGTCGAAGCGCATCGAGCGTTTTTTGATGAGTATGTTAAAGAAATCAATATCAGCCTTGAGGCCAATTTTGCGCACAAAACTCAACAGTTGCTTCTCGGAGGCATTTGTTGGTGGTATCACCTCCAGCATTGTGGTAAAGCTCTTGATGTCGGGCGTTACTTTATGTGCCAGCATAAGATCCAGGTACCCGGTAAGACCGCCGAGCAGCAGAAAACGTTCATGGGGACGTGTGACTTCTTTTAAGGCAACTAAGTTGTCCAATTGTCCGCCTGGGAGCAGAAGATTTGGCAATTCCATAGCTACTTCCTCTGATGATGTAGTCGGAGTAACCGCAATTGAATTGGTTGCGATGCTTAAGCTATTAGACTGCTCTTTAGCAGTTATTGCTGTCTTCTTGGGCTCTCCACTTGCAGCAATCGCTGCCAACACTTGCTCCATAGACTCCAGTTCACCGAATCCGCAATCGCGCACACAGCGTAGCATCGTATTGAAGCTATAGTAATCAGGTTCAATGCGCAGTTGAATCATCTTGTGCCACGTGAGTAGCGCATAGCGAAATCCTAGTTGCTCATTTCCAGCACATGCTTGCAGTAGAAAGTTAAAAGTACTCGCGGTTAAGGGAAGTTGCCGCTCCAGCATTTCATCGGCCAGCATGTAAGCGGTTTCCACATCTCCACAGCGACCATAGGCCTTGATCATGGCATTGTAATTCATCACATTGGGCTCGTAACCCTTCTCCAGCATATTGTCACGCAACTGCTGCGCCTTGGCCAAACCATCAGCTGGCGTAGGAGCATTGGCGCAGGCATTAAAGAGCGATGTGTAGGTGCCACCGGTGACCTTAAGACCACGTTGTCGCATCTTCGTATAAAGGTTGAACGCCTTGCGTGTATAGCCCGCCTTGGCACATCCACTAATCAACAGATTGTAGATGTAGCTTTCGGGTTTTACGCGATCTTCGCGAAGCATTTTCACCTCCAAAACGTGGATGGCTTCATTGATGCGCTGTTTGATCAAATGTTCCTTGATGAGGCGTACGTACTCATTGGTACGTAGTTTACGTGTATGTCTTGTGGGTCTGCTTACAAACTCCTCTTCCTGCTGGTCGCCGGCATCAAGTGGAGTATCATCGGTTCCCAGCTTGGCATCGCCAAACACATCCGAATCACCAAAGTCGGGCTTTTTCACTTTGACAGGTTTGCTTTGTTGTGATGGTTTAATGACCTCCTCTTCTTCTATTTCATCATGAAAAGGATTGGTGTGCTTATTGGCAGCTCGTTTGGTTGGCCTATTCGTTTTCATAGTTTTCCTCGGCTGTGATGGTTGGCTAACTTCCTCTTCTTCTGTTTGATCGTGAAAGGGATTTGTGTGCCTATTGGCAGCCCGTTTGTTCTCTAGTCCCGCATCCTGGTCTGAAATACGCACGTGCAGCTGTCTTGTAAGAGCGGCCACATTTTGTGTGTTGAACGCGCCGTTGAAACGCCCATAGTGCACAGATTGTCTAGCTTGGACAATGCGTCGTGTGTTTGTGATTAGAGCAAAGCTTAAGAAACGCAATGCCATTATTATTTTCTGTAATTTTCCCCTATTTTTATGTAATTGAACAAGAGACCGCCGTCAACAAAAAGCCGTTGGTAAACTAGAATAGCTGTCATTCACTCTCATACGTATTTCTGGGAATGCCGACCAGCTGTTTTCCATAAGTCTGGCAACGCTCAGTCACATTCCCTGCTACGAATGAAAATTGCAGTTTTATTTTTCACCCAATTAATTCTAAATTAAACTTAATTTACAATGAGTATCACTGTCGATCCACGCCGCAAGGAGAAAATCGTTCGCTATAAGGCGCCCAAAAATCAAGGACAGAGCGGTGGCGCTAATGAGGACATGATGCCCGATTATATGAATATTCTGGGCATGATTTTCTCCATGTGTGGCCTGATGATGAAGGTAAAAAGTTGTCAACATCATCATCATAAAATATTAATGAAAGTGTACCTAATGAAATTTGTATTTAATTAACACAGCTGAAATGGTGTGCCTGGTTTGACTTTACTGCTCCTGCATTAGCTTTTCTAGTTCACGGGCAAGTGACGATGCCAAACAGGTAAATATAATGATTTGTAAATACGAATTCAATTCTAAGACTATTATTGGATTTTTATAGGTGCTTTCCTCGTTCATGTTGAGCGTAAGTGCTGTGGTCATGTCCTATCTGCAGAATCCAGCTGCAATGACGCCGCCATGGGCTTCTTAACCAAAGAAATATCGATTTTTATATACTAGCTGAATGAGTGGAACTTTTTATTATTGAATTAAAAAGAATGACAGTTTTGCGTGGATGTAGACAGATTTAAATAAATTAACCACTGAAGATTTAGCTAAAGAAGAGAAATAATAAAATAAGCAAAAAGCGCTTTAGGTTGGACAGTTCCAGGGCTCTCTATCTCTCTATGTGGTGAGTATGTAATAGGCGAAAAGAATAAAAGCCAAAATATAAATGCCGCCAAAGATCAGCACGTATTAAATCTCTCCGAAATTCGCATGTCCAGTTGCCTTGGCATGTTGCTGAGCCTGCGCTTGACCCACCAACATTAGGTCGCATTGCAGGCAGCGCAAATTGAATTTGTCCACATTGGTGAATTGACGCGACGATTTGGCCTCGTTGGCCAGCTGCTCAGCCTGCTGATAGACGCCCAGCTCCTCGACCGGAAAGATGGTGGCTGGTGCTGCGCTCTGTGAAGTCTCCATGTACAGCGGATCATAGTGAATGCCATCAAAGAGCAGGAAGACACGTAAACCAAAGTTTTTGTCCTCTCCGAATCGATTGATGATCGCATTCTGTATGTCAACCACATCGATTTCAATGCCATAATAATTGGACAATATGGACACTTCGATGGCACCGCCCCAAGAGTCAGCCTTCTGTATCCAGGCGCAGTACTCGGCATTCGATTTGCCCAATACAGCATCATTGTATTGCTGTGGATCGGCGGCGACCTCTGTTGCAATAATATGGCGCATCATTTCGCTGCCCTCGTTGTCCACTTTGCCGTTGAGCACAAAGCGTATGCTGGTGAAAAGGCACGAGTTGTCCGCTGGCACCACCTTCTTCAACAAGATTCCATTGAAGTCGCCATTTGGACCCGCTTCAACGGGTGCTGGCACAGGATTGGAACTGGGAGTGGCATTGGGAGCGCTGTCGGAGACAGCAGGGTCACTGCTTTGTGTTGTCACCTGTCGCAAGTGCTCGGCATCTTCCTCGGCCTGCAATCGACGCGCCAGCGCTTCGTCGTCCGCCAGTGTGGAATTATCAGCTAATGCCACCGCTGCCTTCTCCTCCACAATTAGTGTCTCACCACTTTTGATGCCTGCAGCGATTAAGTTGCGCTGCTGCTCTTCGGTGAGGTTTAGTGGGCGTGGTGGATAGCCAACGAGAACATGTAACTGCGGCTCCTTGATTTGCGTTACGTGCGCTATCCGCGTTTTCAGCTCGGCCAACGTTGTGTTCTCGCTGAGGTCGCTTACTATGAATTGACCTTTTTTTGACTTCAGTTTAACACTAAATGAACCAGTCATTTCTGCCGATTGCTATTTGTTTATTATCCTGAGTGCCAAAGAAATGTATTTTGTTACTTTTTTCGTTTTAGGTGTTTAGTATTTTGGAATTTTGACTTAATTTGGTCAAGTGTTTTTTATTGTCTAATTTTTTGTCCTTTTTTTTGTTTGCTTCTTGACGTTTAGCGATAACAGCGAACGATAACTAATTAACATTTTGGATTGCTGTTAAATAAAAGCGAGCGTTCATTGTTATCAAAAAATATATCGGTTTTTATATCGGCATTTATTTTAAATAAAGGCGTCTTCTTGCTACGAATTAATTCATATGTTTATGGTAGTGATTGGATTTGAGCTAGATATAATGCTTTCATTTAATAATAGAAGCAATCTATTGATTTATATTCTATGCTAGGCTTATGTAACTTCGATTATAAAAATGTGCTATTTTTTATTGAAGAAGACAAGAAATGGCTAATTCTAAATATAGCAAGGGCAAGTAAGCATTAATTGAAAACTGTTGAGAATCGTTTTCAAAATAATCGATTAAATTGATTGTAAGGGATATCGTTTCCAGCGCTATCTAACCTAAATAATAGTGTGACCAAAGTAGCAAAGTTTAAAAAAATACTGTCCGTTAAATTTGGCGCCTAGGCTTCAATTCAAATTTTGGCAAGTACTGTATTTATTTAATAATTTGCACAAATTACAAAGAGGTGTTAAGTAGTTAATAAATATATGGTCCGACTTCACAACCTTCAGTGAGTGAATTTATGCATTGTCATTTTTTCTCAGAAATAATTCTTATTCTATGATGAAATATAGTTTCTAATGCTAATGTTTGCTTATTGTTTAGTATCAGCAATTAGTTGAGATAATGTACGCGTAATTATTGTAAAACTAGTAAATCAAGTAGACGCACATTTCAAAGCTGAGGTCAATCGGCCATAGAAACTGCTAATCAATATTAAGTGAGAGAGGCGTTGTGGCATTGTCAGAGGCCGCTTTCGGCTAATGGTCAAGTCAAACAGAACCAACTAAGGAAACATAAAATATCGAAAAACCACAGCGAGATGTCAATCAACAAAACAATTTAGCGTTTGGGCTAGACAACAATGATGCCAATATTAACAAAGCGTCTTCAACACAAAAATATTATAGTTCAGTTTGCCTAATTCTTATTTTTCCACACGTCTAAAGAGCCAAAAACCCAAAAAAAAACGCGCCTTGCGTGGAACACTAAAATCACATTTAATAGTCCAAACAAATTTATTGTTGGGCTCTCGCGGTCAAGAAATACACGAAACTTTTACAGCGCGCGCTTGCATTATGACAATGTGTTGTTTTAATTTCTACGAAAGACGAGCGGCGCTTGCGCACAGCTCAAGCTCATACTCATACTCAAACTTAAACTCAAACTGAAGCTAAAAGCGGCTCGCTGATATAAATAGATGGCTGCCGAAGTCTATGTTCAGTGCAAGTCCGTCAACGCGAAACGCGAGATCATCAATACACTTTAACGTGCTCACCTGAAGGAAGTTCCCAGCAGTAATTCACAATGAAATTCTTATTATTGGTGCGTCCATCAGACATCTGAGAACTGTTCAATGGATAACAATTAATTGCGGATTACTTCTGTTTTTTTTTAGACCGTGTTCGTCTGCCTTGTTGTCTGCTTCATGGCGACATCTGCTGCTCCCTACGAGGAAGCCATTCCCGAAGGTATTGAGGGTCCTGGAAATGAGCCTGTTAACCCAAGCGATGATCAGTCCATCCTGCTCAAGCTGAAGCTGCTGAAGAAACTTCTGTTCCTGGGTTAATTGCCGAGAGTTCAACAATTGATTAGCATACTTTGTGTTTAGTGTTTAATGCGGATACCTATTAAAAATAACTACTATATATCTTAACAGTTGGTGTATTTATTTCTTTAATTAATAGCGTGAATGTTTATTACTGAATTTCGAACTGCTAAAAATAGTCGAAACCAGAAATGTATTGTGCATATATAAATGATTGCATAATCTAATATAATTCATGATTTGATTCATCGATTTGAAATCCTAGACTCCGAACACAGAATTAGCTATGTAGATTTTTAAACTCTGTGTTCTATGCAGATTAAATTGCTTTGGAATTCGCTCACTACCTCTTCTTCTATATTATATGTCCTTAAATCGAAAACATAAGTAATTATAAGTAGTAATAATAATAAGTAATAAGTAGTAATAATGAACAACGATATTAATGACATGCAAGAAATCATTTTGTTGGATGATAATTGCGTCATTATTTTATGGAATCTTCTGATAAGTAAATAATATATAGAATTCATTTTATTGAAAGAAAAATAAAAATAGAATAAGGTCAACCTATTAAACATTCAATAATGAGTTCTTCTTCAGCTTATTCTGTTTTTAAGTGGCTCTCAATAAAATTAATGTTATATATGTATATTTATCATCGTCTATTCATTTTAATATTTTTGTTGTTTTCAATAAAATTAAATATTTATTATTTATTTATTATTATTCCTCTCCTTACACTTCATTTTATTGTTTTGTTGTACTCAAAAAAGTGGTTGCGGATTTTTCTGGAATGCAGATTTCTAATTTGCTGTATGTATCATATCATTTTGAATAATTTTGATTATTATTATTTCATGATATATTGATTTCATATTTCATAATTCTCTGGCGAAAATTTGACTGTCTCTATAGTGAAAACAACGTATACCAAAAAATGTTTTGTTCTCAGTAGATTTTAATCTGATAGCTCTTGATTAATACTTTCATTAGAGCTAAGAATAATTTTGAAATTATTTTTCTGTTTAAAAATAATTCAAAGATAAACAAATTCCTACGTAAGCTAAAAATAAACGAATTTATACGTAAATTATATTGTAAAATAAGAAAAGTTTCAATAATCTATGTATTTAGCGTTAATTATATAGTGTCAAACCAGAGCTATAAGAGTAACTTTTACTTATTTCTGAAATTGTTTCAATTTTATGTTTTTTCACTGTAAATAGTTTAGCAAGAGAATTAAGGTTGAGTTAGATATAAAATAAAATACACGCTCAAAGACTTCTCTACTTTCAGGCATATATTTCGTTTTTTTTGTGATTTATTTAATTAATTTAGATTTCGTAATTACTCATGTAAAACTGCTGCATTTTTGTGTTTTATATATTTATCCATTTATTTTGTAGCGGTGAACTGAATTTATCTCTAAGGTTGGTGCAGCGCAGTGCCTAGGCTAAAGCGAAGAGGCGAAGTTCCCAGATTATTGTGTGTGCATGTGTGTGCGTGTGTGTGTGTTTGTGGTTTGTACATAGACTAGACAAGACTTGAACAAGTCTGATGAATATGGCTTGAGAGCTTAACCGAGCAGCAGCTTCTTGATCTTCTTCAGCTTGAAGATGGCCTGAGGATCGTGAGGATTGTGGACATCTGACTCGCTGTAGATGTTGTCACCTTGCAGCGTCTCGTCCACGGGCACCGCAGACACCAAAGCCACAGCAGCGAGGCAAAGGAAAACGACCTGCGACGACATGTGAATGGTCAAAGTAAGTAAAAAATACTTGAGATCCCAAAAAGGAAACTCACCAAAACAATGTACTTCATGATGATTGTGTGTGTGTGTGTGTGTGCGGGATATGCGAAGGCAACTTGTTGAGTTGTTTAATTCCAAAATTGACTGCAGCTGTTGGTTACAGCGCTGGTGGCTTTTATATCCGAAAAAAAGCCATTGGCAGTTACCCTTAACTCATGATAATGTCATATGTAAACTGCATATGGTGCGTCTTCGCCGATACATAAACAAAGGCGCATTAATAAACGAGTCCGGTAAACAAAAAGATGAAGAAAAAACCAAAAATCGAAAACCAAAAGAAAAACTCGCAAAAATTGCAAATGACTTCGATGCGAGATACGAGTTGAAGTCGACGTTAAAGTCTTTTAGCCCTGCTGGGCGTCCATCAGTCTATATGCTTATCGCAAATATTATAAGGTGAAGCAGCATCAGAAACTTGTCTGCAGCTGTAATTGTTTGCATTAGCTAAACAAAAGAAGTCTCTGCCACTGAAGAAGTCAAGCCGCTGATTAAATGTCACCTCATACTCTATAAGAAAACACTAGAAGAGTTGTATAACTCCAAAAGTTTACAAGTGCAATGCTTAAGGCGCATCTGCTAGTTTATCACTCTACCACGTAACAGCATCTGAAGGTTATGTCAACATATATATCACATATACAACTCGTTTGGAAATCGGTCAACGGAGCAGCTCAATTGATAAATAGTCAATTCCCCGACTCCACCTTAAACACACGGAAGATGCGATAGTACAGCGAACAAATTTGCGAAAGTTAAACAATGATATTCAAATTAAAATATTTCCATTCCCTTTCTATCGTTGGGGGTCTGTTAATCAAATAACTCGTATCATCATCGCGCAGCATCTTCAAGAACATTCACAAAGTTGACTCAAATAACTCACACGATGCCATAAAATGAATCTGGTCAGCAGCAACAATAAATATTTAGCACTTCTAATAGCCATCACAGCAAACGATTCAAAACGTTAAATCAATATAAAAGATTAAATTGGAATGGGATGGGATGAGTTGGGCGTTACTACTACGATGATGAAGACTACTAATAACAATAAATACAATAAGATAGAGGTCAACATGTGACTTAATTTCTTATGTATTATAGTTTAAGTTTTATTATAGATACCAAAGTTATTTTTCAAACAACATTTGCATAATAAGCGTTGACAAATGCAGTGCACTTTGAGGTGAGGACGACGACGATGAATTGATTAAGTCGGAAGTAAATGAATGATTTTTGATAAGCTAGCATATTGAAAATGCATAGACAATCGTGAGTCAGCATATTTGTGAGACATGTTAGCTGAATGTATCAGAGTGTGAGATAAGTCCAAGTATTTATGCAAATGTCTCCACTGGACCTCTCCAAACACAAAAAAAGTTGCCACACTCTGCGATCGCACAAAAATGCTTTGGCTTATTGTCGGATGATTAGACAACAAATTACAAGCATATTACGAGTACAGTCAAAAATCCTTTTGATGGACATCGAAGTTCAGCTTAACCTTCTAAGCCCCAAGAATATTTTGAGGCACCCATGATATAATTTGCACTTTGTAAGTTATTTTAGTTACCATATATTTGTCAGTTGGAAATAAGCATAGAATATTTAATATTTGAATATTGCCGACTGCCAACTATAATTCAAGTGACTTCTCTTTTTTAGATAATTACAAGTATGAAAAGTACAGTCGAGTGTGCTCGAATGTGAGATACCCGCTACCCTTTTTCAATAAAATCAGAACAGTGCGGTATTAATTTTAAAATATACCAAATTAATATACCACAAAAATACTGAAAATATACAAAATGTCATTTTTGGTATATCGATACAGTACTACATTAAGAATATATCTTAGAATGCAAAATATACAAAATTGTCAGGAGAGACCTTATTACAGTAGGCGTTTTTCTTCAATAACTTCGACAACTTTTATCTGATCGCAATCAAGTTTTGGTATCCACCAAAATTACTCTCATTATTCTGTAAAAGTGCCGTAAAAAAAAAATAATATCTTTATCTTTTATAGTCTCTGAGATGTAGGTGTAGGTGTACGGACGGACAGACAGACAGACGGACAAACAACTTAAAAGCATCTCGCTATCTTGGGTATTAGATTAAAGTTAAATTAAGCAAATTATTTGTTATAAGGCAACAAAATTTCCCTGCTATATTACTTAAACTTCATAGAAAAAGTTTCGAAGAAGTAAAGGCAGTCTTCACTGTAGCTAAATATTTTGATCGAGTCATACCCATCGACATCGAAGTCGACATCGTCACCGGTCTCATCGCTGTGTCGTCGATTCGTCTGCCAGTCCAACTATTCGATGTCATTGTTAACCCGTTTTTTATGCCCATGGGCAACTCAATTAGCTCGTAAATTATAGTAGCTCGACAAAAGGGCGTGGCTGCATCCCACATGTGTGTGTGTGTGTTTGATGTGTTAACTATGGGATTGCAATTTGTTTACAACCTGCCGCCTCCAACTCTCACTCTCTTTGTCTTTGCCTAAGATAAATTTACACGGGTAAGCGACGAGTTATTTGCACATGTTGACAATTTGAAGATTGTTAAATGAATGAAGATTGTGCAAAATGGCTGGAAATTTCGGTTGGTTGATATATAGGCATAAACATGCGTAACAGTCCGTTATATATCTTCAAATGATGCGCAAATGTGGGTTAAAAGCCTTGTAACCTTGACCTCATTAGAAAGAACACACATGCTGAACGCATTTAAATTATAGACTAATTTTTTAACTGCCCTCAAACACACACACCGAAAATACAAAAGAGGTTGATAAGAATCTGGGAAGCTCGATGAAGCGATCAGTAAACAGTAAACCATTAACTCAGGCGACGTGGTGTGACTTTAACTACAATATTTATCCAAAATTCATTCATTTGAAACTTCAGTTCGTTATAGTTTGCTATTATATTAGATGTGGGGAACTCAATGCATACATATAAACTTCTATTTCTATTCACCTGGACTAAACTTTGCGTCCTCGGCGTAAGTTGGAATTGTGTTTGATAGTTATATCTACCATATAAATATTTATGATCATTTGTTTAGCTCAACCTTCAGTACGATGAATTCTATTCAAAGTCTTTTGTTCCCAATGATATCTTTGTCAGCTATAGCGTTGAAAATATGGAGGAACTCAACTATAATATGACTGTGAGGGAACAATTTCCTGGCAAATTGTTAATGCATGTCTTTGCTCGCCGGTTGGATAATGTTCCAGGCGGATCGAAGACCGTGGAGATGATAAAAATGAAGAATTTAGATTTCTGTAAAACACTCGAGTCGCTGCGCAATTTAACCTTAGATGATCTACAAGGGGAATCCTTAATGCCATCGACATTTTTGATGTCCTGTCCGTTGACACCGGGTTTCTATTATGTGGATCATGGATCTATTGATGTCAACTTGTTTCCACTGCGCCTTGAGGATGGCAGATATTTGGTGCAATTCGAATTGATTCAGGTCTACGATGAGGTCATCAAATTACTCAATTGTAAAATCAAATTAAGAAAGAAGAAAAGTGAAGAGCCACATAAAAAGGAGGATTTATTCTCCTCAGAGGAGAAAACTTAGAAAGATAATACTTACACAACAAAGATTAATGTATTTACATTCTAATAGAGTATTACTGTACCCACTATATTATCCGGCTTGCTTTTTGGATATCTTGTTTAACCACTGGATGAGTTGTAATTTATAGGGAAGATAGCTGGAATCAAGCGCTGGACTTGAACTAAAAACACAGTTTTAACTAAGTAAGTAAAAGCACAGATATAAATTATGCGAAAGCGGAGCACAGGCAAAACTTGAATACGAATATGTATCTGATAAATCATACCAAAAAAAGAAGAATCTCCATGCACGGGACCATAAATTTAAGTACGAGTATTTTTATTGCAGTTCGCCTGTTTGTACCAACAAATAGCAAGTGCAAACAACAACAACAACAGTCAACTAAAGTAGCAGCAGCAACAGTAGCAGAAGCAGAAGCTGCGACAACAACAGCAACATCAACAACAACAAAAAGAAATAAATGTAAAGGGGGTTCGGTCTTAAGCCGCAAAGTACAGTGAAAGTGACGTAATGCGGCGATGTGTTTGGCAAATATAAAAAGAAAATAAAAGCATTAAACGGCGACAACAAAGTAACGAAAAAAGAAGAAGAAGCAACAGCAGCGGAAACAGCGGAGGTAGAAGAAGCAGCAGCAACAACAACGAATACAAAACTGACCATTGATACGGACATTGGCTGCTTTACTCTCCATCTACATGTAATCTGTGTGTTGTCCGTGGTTGTTGTCTTCACTTTTTTCTCACGCACACACATGCAATTTGTACATGCATCGTACGTCGCATCGTCTGTGTGTGTGGTTTGCATTTATTTACTTCATCTGGTTTGTTGGTCCTCTTCTTCTTTTTGATTTTGCTTTTGTTTTTGCTGCTACACTTACAATTCAATGTCAAACTTGATTCGCTTTCTTTGTGCTTGTATTACGACATAAACTAAAAAACAAAAAAATAAAAACTAAAAAACCAAGAAGACGAAGAAGAAGTAATTACAGCAAACCGCAGTATTTATGTAACCGGTTTTTTGAGTTTGCAATTCAATGCAGTTTCAATATTATTTTTAGGCTGCTGGCTGCACCTCTTGACCTTGGATATTCTGTACATACATATGTACATACATACATAGATCGTAGTCAGTGGCCATCTCTGTGGTCAAGCTCATGCATTATGCAGCGCAGCTGAATGTTCATCAATTTTTATGGTTTATATAAGTAAAGTAAGGTATTTAAGGGACGGCAGCCCATAATCATTACACGACTGCTAAACGATCTAGGCGTGCCAGCAGATTGCATCCAGATAGATCCAGTTTTTTTTCACTCAAGAGTGCCCAGAGTATATATAAAAATAATTTGTAGAAAAAGTGCAGTAAAAAGTTTTGGTAACACTATTAGGAAAGACAAAAGGACATTTGCTTTTGTAAGTGTTTATACAAAGCTACTCAACAGTTAAAATTAATGACAAAATAATGTAAAGAGCATAATAAATAATTTTTAGCGTAAAACTGATTTACACAAAACCTCATAAAGTTGTGCAATATTTTTAATTTAAATTGGATACAAATTGAAAAAAATAGGAAAAAGAGTAGTATTTTTTGTAGTACTTATTAATTTAGTATTTTTTTTTAAATGTGCATAAAGCTTAAGCATGTTTTTTCATTCATATTGATGAACAACGATCAGCTTCATCACATTTAAATTCAGGGTTTATGTTATGCTTTTGCCTTGTAAGCTCTCAATAGCTTTAACATATTTGTTATTAAACAAAACGTATTGTGTATACGATTGATTTCAAAGATCAATGTTAAGTGATGTAATAAAAGAATGTTCACACTAGTAGACAAATAATGTTTTATTTTTTTTTATCTTTACCTGTGTGTGTGTGTTGACTTAGCACACGTCAATGAGCAAGTTATATTCTAGAGGTTGGATTATGTTATGAGTATAATGAAGATGTTCTAACCGAATGTGAGCAATTTGGTCAGTAATATTGAAATTGTGGTGTGCTTGTGTGTGTGTGCTTTTGGTATTTTTTCATGGCAAAAGTGTTTTTAGATAAAATGCAAATTCCCGTTAATTGAACGCCAAACAGTGAGCACTGAGAGCACTGAAATATAAAAACAAAGTCGGGTTTGAAAAATCAATTAGCAGCATAAAATACTTTTGGCCGTGTCGCGGGGACTTGGTTGTTTTGTTACTAACACACACACACACACATAGAGTGACTGCGTCTGTCGCTAGCATCAGCGGGGCAGCAGCCTTTCCTCCCACACTCCTCCTCCTCCTCCCCCGTTAACGTGCAAATATCGAGCGAACTGTGGGAGCAACGAAAAACCGCAGCTGCTGCTTTAAATTTATGCCAGCGCGGCATTAGGAGCGTAGTTTGCGGTAGCTGCAACATTGCAATTGGCGAGGCGGTGCGCGGCGTGGGGGCGTGGCATATTGGTTAGGTATTTGGTAAGAACACAATATACAACAAAGTGAAATGCAAGAAATCACGGCCTTAGTTGTGGACCAGCGCACCACAAAGCAACAAAAGCAGAAAAAAAAGTAAAAACAAAAAAATAGAAACGCTTTTATGAATATTTATAACTCAATGGAGCATGAAAAAGTTTTGCAGGGCTTTATGCAACGCATGTACCATGCACACAAGTATCTTTCTCTATTCACATACATGCACACATACATATGTATATGTTATCGATAGTCCGAAAAATAGAAAATAAAAGTTGTGCTTTTATAAAAGTTGACACAATTTGAACGGTGATTTTAAGTTCACTTCAAAAAGTTGTTAAGTGTGAGCACAGTAACGAGTATTTTAATTACCAAAGCAATTAAAAAAGAATACGTAATAAATTTAAATAAGTTTAAAACTAAGTTTTGCTCTTATAATCAATAGTATAAGTTGGCCCACTTATAATGGAGATTTTAATTGATGTAAACAATGTTATGAGCTTATATATTAATTACGTATTTTGTAGTTTAATGGTCACACTATAACCAGTATTTTAATTACTTACGCATTTAGTAAATTCATCTCAATTATTTAAATTTATAGTTCAGTTGACAGCTTTGAATGGCATAATATTTTAAATAGTGCATTTCGTTTAATATAAAAATTATGCAATGCATTTTTACCCACTTCTAGTTTTAAACTTTTTTTTTATGGTGTAAAATCAAATATTGATCTTTTCTTTAGCTTCGAAGTGCGATTGACACGTGCCATTGCTAGCGCCATCTAGCGGTCGTTGCATGCAAATTGCAAAATCAGTGCGTGACTTGTGAGATTAAAATGGCGAAACTTGAGAAAATCACTTTTCTAAAAAAAGTGAGCAACAAAAAATTTTGCACTAAGTATAACAATATTTGAAGCCATTGTTCGTTGTTTTTTTTTCTTTACTTTTGATTAAATGCCCTTGAAGGTTACGCACATGACACATGTAATGCCCCCAAACAATGGTCAATGGCCAATGGGTCGCTAATCATGTCGTCAATTTACAAGAGGGGCTAATAGCAAAATAATTTCGAATACTTTTATCGCACTGTAACAATTGACCAGTCGTAACTTTTATGCGTTGACCATATTTCATATTTGTTTCTTTTTTTTTGTGTTCGTATTTACAGTTCACAAAAGCTCGCTTGTGTTGCCAATTTGACAACAATGATAATGATCACTATAAAAAAACATTAGCAAAAAGCGGTGAATTGTTAAAGGCAAAGAGTGGGAAATGTTACGCTTCCCCTCACTTTTATTTAATCAATATTGCTCGCTACTTGGAATAATTAATGTATAATTTAAATATTCTTGATCAGCCGAGACGATGTGGCCATATCAGTATGTCTGTTTGAACGGCTTAGTCTGTAATTTTTTTTGACAGCATTTGTAATTTAAATGTACCAAATATAAATTTTAGTATTTTTCAGTATATTAATTCGATTTATTTAAACGCTAATACAGCTTTGTTTTGATTAATATCTAGTACTAAATATACGTGTCAGTATATTTCAGTATTTATTCGGTACATTAGTTCATTATCACTCTACCAATATACATTCTATTATATTTCAACATTTATTCGGTATATTAATTTGGCACAATAAATATGAAATTTCAGTATTTTAATTCGATACATTTAAACACTAGTACCGCTTTGTTTTGATTAAAATGTAGTTGTTCACAAATATACCAAATATACGTGTTGGTATATTTTAGTATTTTTTCGGCACTTTAGTTCATCATGACTATACCAATATACATTCTATTATATTTCAGCATTTATTCGGTATATTAATTTGGCACAATAAATATACATTTCAGTATATTTCAGTATTTATTCAGTATGTTCATTCGATACATTTAAACACTAATACCGCTTTGTTTTGATTAAAATGTGGCAGTTCACAAATATACCAAATATACGTGTTGGTATATTTCAGTATTTATTCGGTATACTGCTTAATTTTTAATGAGAATGGATAGAGATTTTCTTATATGTCTCTTCGCTTATACAAAAAATGTTAAAGACAATTCAATATAATAGCGAAGATTTCCAACTAACAATAAGGCTAATTGTCAGCAATTCACCTTGTGCTGTTAAATTTGAATTTCATATAAAATTTTAGTATAATTGTCGGCCCGCAAATTCGTTCTTACTACTTTTGCCAAAAAGTTCTATATCCGATCGTTTAAAACTCTGATTTTTTATAGCTAAGATGCAGATTTAGTATTTCGAATTGGTGTTAGTATTAAGAGAGACATAAATGCCAAGTAGATGTCTTAGTTGTTGCAGATATCCTGAACGAGGTCGAAGGCGACGACTTTGTTAATGTGCATCCTCCCGACATATACAGAGCAACTACTCCGAAGGAGGAAATTAGTTCAGCGCCACTCGAAATGAGGCAGTTAAACGTCGCTGTCCACCAAAGACCACAAACCGCTGCGAGCCTCGCCAAAAACTACAATCTAGACATTTGCCGTTTGCTACTTACAACAACTGCACTTACACACACACACACACACACACACACACATAGAGAGTAGTTGTGTGCCCGGCACTTGTTTTTTATGGCCTTTGGGGAGTGGAGCAAGTGGAGCAAGACATGGATCCTGGACATTTGAAGATGATGTAGTGCGGACATAAACATAAATAATGGCAATGCGCAGTTATTACTTTCTTCATCTTCATCTTTTGCTTGCAGCGTCCTTCTCCTCCCCCTCCTTCTCCTCCAACTTGCAGCTCTCTTCTCTCTCACTTAATCTTAGGCGCTTCGTCGTCCTTGCTGCAGCGCATCCTCGCGAACATTAAAATTAAATGTGAGTGGCGAGAGGGCGTCGAATGGATGCATTTTTTAATTGCATTCTAGGCAGCTGGTTGGCTCGCTGGCTGCTGGCTCCATTCCAAATTGGTAAGTCGCATCCCACTAATAGGTTAATTGCATTTTAAGGCAACTCTCTAGCGAGTGATTTATGACAGCAGCAAATTGACAAACGATTGCAGTCTAATGGAAATGTTATGCATACGCCATGTAGTACATTGCTTTATTAATATTCATTTCGTGCTCTCTCAATGGCAAGTGCCACGATCCAAACAAACAAATAAAAGTGCGCGTTCCATGATTTGCAACTTCAAAAGTTAAAGCAGCGACTCTTGTTGAGCCTAAAGCTCGAGCTGCAGCTGAGAAGGAGCTGCGATGCAATGCAAATGGTTATTCCATGTCCTGAGCAAGTCATTGCCATGCATTAACAAAAGAGAACACACATGCAGGAGCGCAGTAGACATAATAACTACTATGGACTACTATGGACTACAGCCAAATATAAACAATAAAGTGTGCCACGATAGACGGGTTGCACATTCGGGTAAGGGAAGGAAAGGGGAAGGGGGCAACGCACTTGCCGCTAATGCACCAAAAACTGCGCCCAACGCTCCGCTTCTCTTCTCTTCTCCACTCGCTCCTTAACCACTCTGGCTCCTTTGTGCAGTTTACTTAACAATATTTCGCATTGTTGTTGAGACGTTGCAGGTGTTTGCTCAAGCATATCAAAAATATATGCGACTATGCCTAAGATGCAAGAACACACACATATGCACCCACCCACACACACAAACACACGTGCATGCAAGGACCAGAGCAAGAATGCAAGGCAACTTTAAGGTTCGCCTTTGCTGAGAAGATACCCTGTAAACGGTATCAGCTTAATCATGTATCATTAATATCATGTTGCGATATTAAGCTAAAGTTTGCTATTTTATTTAATTTATAAACTTGTAAAATTAAACATTAAAAATAAAAGGAAATAAAAGTAAAAGATTTACATACTTTAACAAAGATTACCATGCTTTTTACTTTATTTATTTTATAAACCTGGAAGTACAACCAAAAATTTAATCTAAAATAAACTGAAATACAAATTAAGTTCCAATAATTAGTACAAAATTCTTCAGCTTAAAAACTTTGAGGTCTTAAAAAATATATTAAAGCAATCAACCTATGTCACTATAAAAATGTTCTTTAAATAAGATTTCAATCTTGAGAATCTTGTTCAAAGATTAAATATTTCTCAAATTCCAGAACTTTGATAATGCTTTTTAAGAAACACAATATTCTTATTTATTTGGAATTTTTATTCTGATTTAAATTTTGACTTATTTATAAACTTGAAATAAGAGTTCAGGTTTTAATTTAGAAAGTGTCCAAGATAGAATTATTGTTGAATGATGATCTTGACTTTAGAATTTAACTTCTGGATTGAGTTTTGACTTAAATTCTTGATATTAGAACTTTTTCTGGATTGAGTTTTTACTTACATTTTTTTTTAAATAATTTTGGTCAACAATTTTGACAATAAAGCTTTTTGTCTGTTCATTATTAATTAGACTTTGAAATCCTAAGCTAACATTAAATGTATATGCATTAGTTATCATTTATTTAGTTAGTTTTTTGTTTAATACTAATTTTATACATTACTTTATATTTACTACTATTGCATCAAATTGAATATTCTTTTTATTTTCACCATAATACTATAGAAGTTAATAAAATATATTTTAATATAAGTTTCAACTCTTAAAGTTCTGCAGTAGAAAACCCGAGGATAACTTGTTGGCATAACCCAAAAATCGGCCACAATATGCTGCCACTTGCCACATGAACAGAAGGACTTGCCTACTAGTAGTTTTGCCAGCTGGATGGATTGGATGGCTTGTGCCTGGGCCTCGGCTTGTCTTAATTATGAGTTACTTTTGTGCATGCATTTTCTTAGTTGCCTTGCTATTTTCTCATTTTGTGAGGCCGTCGCCTCCAACTTTCCCTTCGCTGCCCTTTCTCCAAAGTCTGCCTTGTTGTGCAATGTTTTTTTTGTGTGCACCTTAAATCAAGTGAGGGTCGCTGAAGAAGTAGAAAGGAAGGAGAGGGGGAAAGAACACAGGCAATTGGTTGGTCTTGTGTTTGCCTTTTGGCCACAATGGGTTGCTCGCTTCACTCACTACGTGGGCACAACAAAGCAGACAAGTCGCCTGTTGGCGTTTGCCGCATGCTGTCGCAGTAGCACGAAGCAGGCCACCATCATCATCAGAAGCAGCAGCAGCAACAGAAGCTGGAGCAGAAGCTGTGTCAGATAGGTAGACAAGGACAACGACAGCTGCTTATGCTGTGTAATTCCGCGTAAAACGCACAAAGGGACCTTAACTTGGGTTACCCTTTCCGAGTGGCAATGGCTGCCTGACACCTGCCATTGTTCAAAAAAATACAATAGACAATCGCAGCGTTTTAAATGAAACACAGTCCGTAAAGAGGCAGAGGGTGAAAGAAGAGGGCAGCCAGAGATGATTACAAATTGTATTAAATATGTAAATTATTACTTATAATATAGAAGATATTAATATTGATTTCTGTTGATCATTCTTTAAAAGAGCAAAATGTACCACACACTTTCATTCTAAAAAGAAAACCATCGAAACGGTGTGACCATTTATAAAGAAATCGATTACTATCATAACAAAGAGTGAATGCAAAATATCGATAATTTAAATGACAGATATGATATCGATAAAGCGAAGAGTCAAACAGAAAACTAGTAACGAAATCGAAACGAACCTAATTAAATTTAATCGTCATAGAAATAAAGTTATAAAAACTTATTATTTCATTTAAGTGTTTTTCTATGTTGAGACATTACACATTTATGTATAGGCAAAATTCCTCAAATACTTGTTTTTATTTTCTTGTTAAGCGGTTTAAAGTTATCTTACTAAGAACTGTAATTTAACACGTCTATAAATCTTTAAACAATCGTCAAATTTTGAAAAGTACTTGTTAAAACAAACCTGTAAAGGCGTAGATATGTGGGAGATGTCTTTTTAACTTTGTTAGGTCATAAAAGTATTCAAGCATGGGAAAAGTAAGCATAGTACTAAGCTATGGTTCATTAATAACAATTTTAAATTATTAAACATATTTTTCAATTTAGAATTTATAGTTTCTATGCTTAATGTAATATGTATAACCCGAAATTCATGTAATTACTTAATAGGTTTCATTACATTAATTTAAATTAAACGAAAATACTTTTTTCACTGTTTACTGCCCAGTTAAGTTTAAAATAAATAAAAAATATATAGTAGTAATGATTGGTAAATATATTAAAACTTTATTAAATGCACACTGATGTCTTTTGGTTAGCCAAAATACTTTATTTCATCTCAATAAGTAACACTACTTTCCGCATGCAACAGTTTAAAATCCATTTAAAATGTTAATATCAAAATTTCTCTCAAAAGTACCCCAAATTCAATTGAATTACCTTGCCACAAACAACAATATAGTAAAAGAATTCACCCACACAAACTCACACAACGCTTACGCACACATTGTTTTCGGGGAGGGGAGGCCGGAAATGCAACAGGAAATCAGTGTGGCACATTGGAGCAACCACGTCGGTTGCCCGATCGTCTACCCAACAGAAAGAGACTGAAATTTTGGGGGAACTAAACACACGCCACATATTTTCGTTGCACATTTTGCGTTGAATAAACTTTGCCATTTACAACTGCCAACTACAATGAACTGGGCGTAGTTCAAAGTGTCTGTGAACGTCGAAGTGGAGTTGGCAAAGGGGAGAAGCACACGCACACACGCACACACACATACACACACACACAAGTCAAGCTATACATGTATGTATATGTGAGACGCTCAAAGTTGCTCTGCTTCTTTTACTTATTCTCTCTTTCTCTTTTTCGCTGCTTCGCATACTTTTATAGTGATAGAAATTCCACCAGAGGCCATTTTATTATTACACTTGCTGCAGTTTCTGTTGCTTTAACAACAATTACAGAAGGCTTCAATGTTATAAGAAAAAACGTTTACTTCCTCCCCCAAAAAGTAAAACTAAATTCTGTTTCTTATTCGATAGTATTGTGAATTCGATCTGGAGCAACAGTTTGTACTCAATGTACAACTCCGATTGTTTGATTGCATTGTGCAATTTTTTAGATAGTTGCAATCATTCAATTGAAGCAACAGTTTTATTAACAACAATTTCCTTATGGCTTTCAACTCTTCCCGAAAAAAACTTAATGAAAAGTAGTCAAGATTATTTTTATGACCTTTTAATTTACTTTTAAATTAGTTTAAACATAAAATATTCCAAACAATTTCTACTCTATTGTCTCACGACTCTTTTCGAAAAAAATTCAACATATATTTAAGAAATTTCAATTTAATTTCAAATTAGATTAAACATAAAATATAACTATCAACTTAAGCTCTTATTTTGTCTGCGAATCTGGTATATTTTCAATGTATAGCGACATGCCTAATGTTATGTAAATTGTAGTGTATTTTCGGTATATTTTAAGAATAATACTGCACTGTTTTGCTTTTATCTCTCATTCACATTCGACTGTAGCTTTTTTACTTCTTTGTTTTGCGACTCTTTCTAAAAAAAAGTTAATTGACAAAAAATCATGAAAAGATAGCCAAGATTTATTTTAACGTCACCTTTTAATTCGGTTTCATGGCAGTTTAAACATTACTTATGCAAAAAAAAAAAAACTAAAGCCATTACTCAATCGATCCTTTAATTCATAATGAATGACATCAGCAACGGAAAAATGCCATTTTCAGTTTCATTATCTTTTTTGCTGCTAATTTTCTTTTTATTCGTTTACATTATTCCGAATGGTTTTATTTGCATTTTGTGTCGTTCATGTTTAATTAAAAACACATTTGAAAGCTGCACCTACACCTGACTATAGTGCTATATATAGTTGAGCATCGCAGTGAGTGAAGCACTTCATTATTGCAATCATGCGACGCTTTATAAATTACAAAAATAACTCAATTACGACACCCGGAGCCCTTCTCCCCTTCCTTTACCCTCTTTTAGGAGAAAGCATGCGCTTTCCGTTTCCGCCTTTAGTTGATTTTTTAGCCATTTTGTTGTATGATAAAAGAATAAAAAAAAGAGTTTTTATTTCCGCTCTGATTGAGCATTAAATGCATATAAATTTTGCTAAAATAAAGCATACAAACAATTCGGCAACTGCAACAAAAGCGATTAATGGCAAACAAACAAAGCGCTCACACACACACACACAACACACTTACATAGCCACACTAACACACACACTCTCAGAAACACAGACAACAGCTTTGGCAATCGACATGCAAATAAACAGTAAATTTGAATAATCAATTTGTTTATTGATTCGTATATTCAACAATTTTAATTACGTTTACGCCTCCATCTCATTTTACGATTCGCATACAAACATACAAATACAGACAAATGAACACATTCATTATAACGTTGTTACTAAAGGCCCCCAAAAAGGTTGTTCCATCGCAATGACAAGTGGAGAATAGTTTTGATGTTTCAACATTTTTTAGCTTTTGTAATTGCAATGTCAATTTGTGCACATATTTATGCACAAATCAATCACAATAGATTCTATGTACTATGGGTAATCTCGATTATTAAGTAGTTTCAAAGTATTAAGTAGTTTGCTCGTATCGCAATTTTATTTCCAGCGACGATCACACGCAAATGGCACTTTGTTATCGATAATCTACTTTCTTCTCTAATTGATACTTCCTTATATTAAGTGTTGTGTATTATGCAATAACTTGTTTTTAGTGTTGAGCAGCACGCAATGCTTACTTAATTTAAGTGTTGAGCAGTGTAAAAAGATAAAAAATGAAACAACTCAACACTAGAAAGATTTTATAAATTGTCAGCAAATAAAAATGCAATCCACAGTGCAACATCAAGAATTAGCGGAAACATGTTGCATAACCTAAGGCGTGGAATTTATGATTATTCAATGATGCAATTGAGGTGGGCGGAATTTTTCTAGATATATTGTGACTGATTGTGGCTTTCAAGAATGAGAATTAAAAATGCCATTCATGCGATCAATTAAAATCAATTTACAAACTTTTTTTATCCGATTTAGATGCTTATACAAATATTTGCTGATTGTAAATCTCATGAATGAAATTTGTGCACATATTTATGCACAAATCAATCACAATAGATTCTACGTACTATGGGTAATCTTAATTATTAAGTAGCTGCAAAGTATCGTATCGCAATTTTACTTCCAGTGACGATCACACGCAAATGGCACTTTGTTATCGATAATTTTCTTTCTTCTCTTATCGATACTTCCTTATATTAAGTGTTGTGTATTATGCAATAGCTTGTTTTTAGTGTTGAGCAGCACGCAATGCTTACTTAATTTAAGTGTTGAGCAGTGTATAAAAATAATAAATGAAACAACTCAACACTAGAAAGATTTTATAAATTGTCAGCAAATAAAAATGCAATCCACAGTGCAACATCAAGAAATTAGCGGAAACATGTTGCATAACCTAAGGCGCGGAATTTATGATTATTCAATGATGCAATTGAGGTGGGCGGAATTTTTCTAGATATATTGTCACTGATTGTGGCTTTCAAGAGTGAGAAATAAAAATGCCATTTAAATCAATTCATTTTACAACCTTTTTTTCTCCGTTTTAGATGCTTATACAAATATTTGCTGATTGTGAATCTCATGAATGAAAAATATATTACCATTTATATCAATGGAAATTTGTATTCTCAGGCAACTCACTCGCAGCATAAGCCATGATAATGGTTACGCTTTTAAACTATATCTTGCTGAGAGACAACTTCAACTCGCCGCATAAATTTTATGCGTTGCACGAGATATGAACACAGAATAAAAAAAGATAATTAAATCACAGTGAGTGATGGTGTATAAATCTCAAAGCAAGCACTGCGATAAACTAAAACTTGGACAACAAAAATAGTTGAATAGAGCAAGATATGGAGACGACGTCGACGACGACGACGACGACGATGCCACTTGAAAACTTTGATTAAAATCCTTCTGAAGTGCTAACAAATAACGCAGGACAAAGACGCTGAGCAGTGTTAGGACAAGACAGAGCATTCAATTTGTATCCGCAGGTTTTTCGGCAGCAGTCAAGCAAAGAGAACAAAGAGTCATGCGAATTATTGGCGTTTGCATCACTTGTCCAACAAAACACACACAAAAAAAAGAAGAAACCGCCAATTCAACTGTCGCGACAGCACAACATCTGACTAGGATGAGGGCAAGGCCACCGTCAACTCAGCAACAACGAAGTCAACGACGCCGGCGACAATGCAATAACTCATGTGTTGTGTGGCTTGTAGCTTCTTCTGCGTTGCTGTTGCTGCTGCTGGTCATGATGACACTTTTGGTAGCTGCTGCTCTTTCTCATGCGGTTGTTGTTATTGCTTTGACTGAATGTTGTATTTCATAGGAGCACAATTGAGAAAACTTGAGCGCGCGCGCTTAAATGCATTCTAAATTGCCACAGTTCTGAGTTTGCACTTTAATAAAATGCTCTAGCATTTCAAGTTGTTGTTCAAGTTATCGGTATTGTTGTTGTTGTTGTGGCTAGTGTTGCTGCTGGTTTTAGAAACGCTCAGTTTTAGTTAAGTGCACTTGAGAGCGCTCGAAACTTGGTCAGATAAGCATTGCAGATTCGCGTTGCTTTGCGTACACCGTAACGTATGCGCAACGAGCCAACGAATTTTACTTACGTTATTCATACGCACTGTATGACGGCCCAGCCATGTGTGTGCAAAAGTCAGCCAGCGTGTGTGTTGTATGCAGGAAAAGAGTTTTGCTATTCATAAGGGGGAAATATGTATACGAGAGTTTCAAGAGTTTGCTCAAGTGAAGGTCGCTTAAGCAAGTTTTAAAAGCCAATGGCGAGATATCTTGTGCGTTTATCAGGAAGACAATGCAAATTAAAGCTTTGCATAAAGTTGACGGCAGCATGGGAACAAAGTTGTGATAAAAATAAGTACAAAAATCATTATTACTGTCTTAATTGCAGACTGTCCTTGAAGAGTTCAAGAAACTACATCTAAATATCAATATAAAGTTTGCATAGCTAAAACAACAATAGCAAAAGGAATGATGGTTCTGCTCTGTTATGCTGAAAAATTTTAAAACAAAAAAATGCAGTGATAACAAAAAACAGTTATGACAACAATAGAACCCAAAAACATGCGAGTAAACGTTGCAACGACAACTCAGCTGACAACAATAATACCAACTGTCGCAGCCCAGAAGGCAAAATGTCACCAGAACTGTGTTTCGGGAGTTCAACACTGTCAAAAAAACAATATAAAAAAACAAAAACATTACAGTTTACAAAATTGGTGAACATATAGAAACAAAAAACGAAATTGTGACTGGAATACATTAGAACTGTCGAAAGCTGCATGACTTGTGATGAAATGGAAATGCATAAAAATGTGAGAACATTTAAAATAATTTATAGAAATGCTTTTCCCAAAAGTTTTTTTTATAAACAAAACAACTATTTATTGAAAAACTTAATTGTGTTAACGCCTTCAAAGTTTCGATATTGAATAAACACTTTTAACGACATAATAAGTTTATTCGAATGATAATTTAATTTAATTAAGATAGTTTCAATTTCGTTATTGCTCCACGCTTGAATTTTTTCTCTTACTGCTCGCTTTATATATCGATTTCATGAATTAAAATTATCGATATATTTCTCTGATTCGATGTTATACTAATAAGCGATTTTTTATTACCAATTAATGGTCACACTCTTTGATAGTCGTCTTCTCAAATGATAAATAATAATTGCACGGTCTCTTCGGTTATTGTAAATAACTAATATAAAAAAAATAAAAATATATTTAAAACTAGTAATCGAGAACCACTCATTTTTGAAGCACTTTGCTGGGCAGTGTCACAAAGACTGAAATTGGAGTTCAAAATGTGGGTAAGAAAGGGACAAACAGTGAGAATTGGAGTTCAAAATAAGGGAGAGAAAGGGAGTGCTTACATGCAGCAGCAAAGCATCAACGAAATGAAAATGAAAATAGCTGCAACTGCAAACACGAGTTTGAGTATCTTATAGTGCGGTGTCTGCTTGCTGTTGCTGTTGTTATTGCGTTTTACATGCATGCAATGCAGAAATGGTGTTGCCGCTGCTGTTGTTGTTGGAACAACACAACAATACATCGAGGTCTAGCCATTATTATTATTCTTACTTCCTTGGATGCTGCCGCTGTTGCTGCTGCTGTGTTGTTTGTTGTTTGTGTTTCAACTGCCACTGTTGTTGGCATATTATTTTGCACGCTCGTTGAGACTGTGCGCTGCACAACAACAACAACAACAACACCGAATAGCGAACAACGAACGACGAACAACAACACTGCGAACATCAACAGGCAGACAACCGCAACGAGAAAAAATGTTTTCATATTTATTTGCTGCGCTCTGTGCGCGTCTCTAGCTTCAACTCTTGACACACCCCAGCCACGCCTCCACACCGCCTCTTCACCGCCCCGCCACGCCTCGCATAACTCTACTCAAGTATGCAACTTTATCATTTTGATTTAAATGTTTTGCTGCTGCTGTTGTTGCTGTTGCTTTTGCTGCTGCTGTTTGCCGCATTCTGACATACATGTCACTCTCTGTGAGGGGGACGACTACGCATTGTTGCTTAGGCAACAATAACAACAACAGCCAGCCAGTGTATAACGCAGGCAATGCGGCGTATGCGTGATGTGTTTTAAAGGCCTTTTGTTTTTAGTAAAACACTGCACAAATTGCTGGCAATAACTTTCGCCAAGGCATCGCAAAAGGTAAATACTATACAATATCACACATATAAAAGAGCAATTTTTTAATAAATCTTTAGTAATTAATTTTGACCCAAACTGTCATTTGGCTGTCGTTTCCATGCTTTTCCGGCATTGATATGCCATAAATTAAACGCGCTTGTCAGCAATTAATATGCCGACATTTTTCCATATCACAGAATCCCTATGAACTTTACCATCTACTACTCTCATCGTCGTCGCCGTCGTCGTCGTTGTCGTATTGTGCGCAATCCGAAAATTAATTTAATTAAGTAATTTCACACATGTCATGGCGCATTTGATTTATGCGTTGCTTCTATATACGAGTATAGTAAGTTCATAATATAACTTTTTATTCATAAATTTATTCATATATTTATATGTATCACATTTATTATTATTTATATAAAAATGAATTTTCTTATATTTTATAAGTATTAAATGACATAAATTGTGTTAGTCAAAATATAATAATGTTCAGTGAGTTTTATTCTTTCTTCTTTTTCGATCATTCGTTACTGGCGAGCTGCCAACCTTTTCTTACTTCTCTTATTGCCAGTGCTGCCTACTTAAGCGAATAATCAAATGAGTGCTTAAATTATCGATATATCTTATTTACAATTTCATATACTACTACAAACGTTACATAATTCCAACCAACTTGACTTAACATTTCGTCCGTGTTTTTTTATATATAAATTTTGCATATTCTAAAAGTTGTTTTGTTTATTATAATTTACCATATCATAAAGACTAAACTATCGAAATAATTTAGAATGAAATCGAAAGCTAGTAATCGAATGAATGAAAAATACCGATAATTTAAACGATGCAGATGATATCGATAAACGCCAGGAGTAAGAAAGAAAGCTTTTAACGAAATAGTCAGATCGCAAAGATAAAACGAAATTTAAACGAATTTAATTAAATTTAGAAATAAACTTAAATGAACCCATTACTTTATTAACAGTGATTTATAATATAAAGACTACATATACACTTATAAAAGAAAGTATTGCTAATGATCTGCTCTCGATGAAGTTGCCAATTTAAAGTAGCTTCCTGTTGCATGTTTCTCTCACACAAACAAGACACATAATTGCGTTGGTCTAGTATCGATGTCGTTGCTCACATGATATCGGCGATTAGTGTCGTGCCAATGTCTTGTCCTTGGCAGGACATTTCCGGTGCAGCAATAATGATAAATGAACAATGCGCACATTCGAGAGTGATTAGACTGCAATAACAAGTTGGTTGACTTGCAGCTCGGTTTATTGCTTGTTAGTCGCTCGCATCCTCGAGCTGCTCTTGAGTGCGACACGTTGCACATTCAAAGCACATAAGTTTTCACTCATTTATTTGGCAGTGGGAGCTTTGCCAAAAAAAAGAGAAGCAAACAAACAAACAAGACGAGGCGAATGGTCATTTGGTTTAACTGAAGCAGCAGAAAAGTTACTAAACTGCAAGTTGCTAGCTCCATTTTGTCTTCCGCAGTCGAATAATGCCGGTTACTTGTGTTGTTTATGGCCAGACTTTTGTGTTTACGGGATGCTCGCGAGCTACTTTGTCAGCCAAAGTAGCGTCTGACTCTATCGGCCGGGGCCGGGTTTATGCAATTAACTAATTCGATGTGGCCTTTTGTTGGTGTGTTGTAGGTTTCGCCTGGCGCACGAAGACAATTGCAGCGCATGCACAAAGTACGAACAAAAAGTCCGCACACAATGAAATTTATGTTGCCTAGGGTCATGGTTCAGGCAATTCAACTCAACTGCAGTTGAACAAAAGAGCGCGTTGCGTTCAATCGACGCCTCCAACAAATGTTTCTCTTGCACATCGGTGCTCTTTCCTTGCAGGAATGCAATGGAATGGAACACGAGAGTTAAGTGCAGCAGCAATAGCCAGCCAATGCTCTTACTGGAATTGTGAGTGGTTAAGGAAAGAGAGTTGCACATTATTCGAAAGTTTCTACTGAATCGAGATGTATACAAAGTTAGTGTCTACTTTACAGTGTTTACCGAAAATTGAGTTGCCAACAAAAAGGCAGCGCCAAAGAAACACAGTCTAAACTATTGGTTTATACATTGCTTTAATTGATGTAGGGTAGGATATGTGTACTTCGCTTGGACTAGTTTTTAGACTAAGAAAAACTTGAAATTGATAATGAAGACAGTCCTCAAAGATAGTCTTCATACTAATTAAAAATGTATTAAGAAAATTCTATGTTTTTTGGTTTATTTGGTTTAAGCTCAAGCTTAAATTATTATCATTTTTCTTCCATTTAATGTATAACTTGTTAAGCTCGCAAATACATAGCAGAAAATTTGTGTGAAAACTAAAAATAGCGTTGCATACTTTCAGGCGAAATTAGAGAATGGCAAAACAGTATTTAAATACCAATATCCCCACGATCTGTCTGAAGCAGTATTACTGCTGTATGCATTCACAAGACTTTTTCAAACGACTCTAGACATGAAATGTCTTTGTTTCTTAGTTTCATTTAAAAAAATGTACTCATATAGATTCTTAATATGTGTATTATATTGTTTACAATACAAATTGTAATAAGTTTCCCCTAAAAATATGATTTTATGAGAATGCTTGAATTAATGATGCTACTAATGCAGCTAATAATAAAGTGCAAGCAAATTTCCATTTCATCGAAAATGAAGATATTCTTTGGAGTTTCGTCTCTTTGGCTGTCATCTCAAACGCTGCCAACGTTCATTTTCACTTTCTCTCAAGTCACAAAAAGTATGCAAATAATTCCATTTACTAGCCATCACTTTTGTGTCATTGTATTTCCCTAACACGATAATGCACACAAATGACTTGATGCTAGGACTCTGGGCATTTGCCACAAGACACGAAGCAAGAGGCAGGAGGCAAGAGGCACTCCGCACCAGATTGACAAACATGACTACTATAAGGGACTTCAGCTGCAGCAGCAACTGCAGAAGCAACTGTCAATTGTTAGTATTGATGATGACAGTTTATTATTATTAAAGCAAAGCCCAAATTATGTGCCGTGGCAACTAACGCAGTGAGTGAGATGGGCGTAGGAAAATGGGCGTGTGTTCATGTCAGTGTGTGAAATGCCTGCAACGGAAATGAGGTTTCAATTATAATTTATGCAGGCAACAATGGCCAACAAGACGACGACGACAACGACAACGAGAACGACACAAGCGTAGACATTAACATTCGCTTGCTGGCAGACCAGTTATTAGCCACCCACACATACACACACACACACACACAGTGACTCACACACAAAGGCATATGGAACTTGACACGCATATTTAGTGGCAACAGCAAACCTAATTACGCATGTCCAAAAGCGACCACTGCAGTTCACCCGAGTTCTTTGGGCTCTGACTCTACTTCTCTGTCTCTGACTCAGGCTTCTACTCGAAATCTCTGTCCAGTTTCCTCTCTCTTTCTCTCTCTCAGTCTTTTCCTTTGCATCCCAACTCAGGGCAGTGTGAATTATAACTGCCACAGCTTTTCAATAAGAATATAACAAGTGACCATGCAATTGTTGTTGCAGTTGCATGCAACTAAGACTGTCCTCATCTTCTGGCTGCTGCTGCCCCGCTAGCTTATCTGCCAGCTGCACTCGAGTAGAGCATCTGAAACATTTGTCATCCGCAAAGATGTTGTGTCTCTGCCTTGTCTTCCCTCTTGACTAACTTTGTTGCGCAAAGCACAGATTTTATGCTAGAACTTCATGTCTTGGTGCATATTCCCTGTGAGTGTAAATTTGGGGTGTGTGTGTGTGTGTGCGTGTAAGATTTACCAGGTTAGTTGGACGAGTCCCAATTAGATTAAAATAATGCTTTGACACAAAACATTAGTTGGGCTAGTTAAGCAGTTGCTAATGTAAAAAAATTCCAATACATGTCTCAAACACATTTTTAAATCCCTTTCATAATTACATGGAAAAGTGTTTGTAGACATTTTCAAATCAGCTTCAATAGCCTAGTTGATAGAGTTTCATATATTTGTCCGTCTGTACGTATGCTATACCCGTCACCCGAAAGGTAAAAAGGTATTAAAACATTGATATACCAAATATATCTTTCGGTATATTTAAAGAATATTACCGTACTATTATGATTTTATTGGAAGTGGGTAGTGGGATATACCAAATATAGCTTTCGGTATATTTTCAGTATTTTTGGTATATAATAGTTAAGTATATTTTAAGAATAAAGCAGCACTGTTTTGGTCTTATTTAAAGTAGATAGCGGGTATCTCACAGTTGAGCACACTTGACTGTAGATTTCTTACTTTTTTTATTTTTATATGTATGTTATGTATATTTCACATTCACTATTAAAGCAGAATTTTATTTTGCATTTTAACTAATTAATTACCCATAGGGTAGAAGGGTATTATAACTTTGTGCCGGCAGGAAATGTATGTAACAGTTAGAAGGAGGCATCTCCGACCCTATAAAGTATATATATTCTTGATCAGCGTCAACAGCCGAGACGATCTAGCCATGTCCGTCTGTCCGTATGAAACACTGGATCTCAGAGACTATTAGAGATAGAGCTATAATTTTTTTTCAACAGCATTTGTTATGTTTGCACGCAGATCAAGTTTGTTTCAAATTTTTGCCACGCCCACCTCCGCCCACGCAAATCAAAAGAATCGAATAACAAGCGTAATTTTAAAGCTAGAGTTGCGAATTTAGGTATATATAATAATAACTATAGTAGTTATGACTCCTGAAAATTTGGTTACGATCAGATAAAAATTGTCGAAGTTATTAAAGAAATACTTTTGTATGGACAAAAACGCCTACTTACTAGGGGTCTGAGTTGCTTTGGCCGACAATCTGATATTGTGCCGTCTATGGTATATTTTGAATGGTTCTATATCGATATACCAAACATACCATTTGGTATATTTTTAGTATTTTTAAGTATTTTTGCTATATTTTGAAAATGATACCGCAATATTTTGCCTTTATTAAAAGTGGGTAGCGGGTATCTCACAGTCGAGTACACTCGACTGTAACTTTCTTACTTGTTTTTAATTGCTACTGTAACCCAAATATTACAAATAAGTTGGCCCTTCTATCACACTTTAGAATCTATAACCGCAAAAGAAAATATTAAACTGCAACTAGAGCCAAAAATTTGCCATAAATGAATTTGTCTACAACGAACAATCACAGACTGGTCACACAGGCAATATCCGCCTGCAAAAGTATGCAATTGTGTGTGTGTGTGTCTTGCAACCACAGAAATAGGCAGAAAATCTTATTAACAAAGAGGTCAAGGATTGACCACATCAATGTGCAAGACAGCAACAAGTTTGAGAGCTAAGGCCAGACAAGAGAGGAAAGGGTTGTGATGCGAATTTCGAGGTCGGAGTCACTCAACTGTCCACTTGACAACTGACAAAATATTGGTCTAGAGTGGTTGCCTGCAAAATAATCAAATGTTTGTTTGATTGAAAGCCCTCCCCCAAAAAAACAACAACAAAAAACAACACACTCGCTTTATCATATGCTTCAAAAATAGTAAAATGAATGCGATGTCGATGCTGATGTTTGTAAAGCGGCCGACGACAGGAAATTGTTGCATGGCGTTGCCATATTATGCAAATCAAAGCTATTGAACTGAGTTAAGCACTGTCAACAACCATAACAATGATGATGATCAGCACAACAGCGGACACAGCAACGACAACAACCACTGCCAATAACAACAACGACAACAACAACAACCACAGCCACAAAAACACAAAAGCTAAAAACCACTTTGCCATTTTATTTGTGGCTGACAACAACAACAAAAATTGTGCACATACATTTTGCAGCAATTGCTCGGCAATTGCCAATAACTGCATTTCATAGGTAATATGTGAATTAGTTTAATTTCAAAAGTCGTCAGTATTTTCCTGATTAAATTGAAGCTGTTTGAAAATCGTTTTGAGTTTTTCTTGATTGAATTGAATTTATCATCGGTTATCGGTTTAATTTTTGTTTGCGAAGACATAAGCTTAAGTCTAAGCCAATGCATTCAAAAGCTGATTGCTATGGGGAAGAATTCTCCCACATTCGATTTGAGTGATTATATCTCAAACACTTAGACAAGCGAACAGACAGCCGCAAACACTTGCTACGAGCCAATCTGCAGCTGATTGTTGCACTTGTCCTCAGCAAAAGTGCATTGAGCTGTGCAGATGTCAACACATTGCGGTGTTGCAAGGCGGCTCTTAAAACTGAGCCAAACAACAACAGGAAGACAACAAAAACAACGCACACACTTGTAGAAACGTGTATGGGTGTATGGGATCTAATTACAAAACGTAAATGTGCTATAATTTCAAAACCAGACTACAATCCTTTTGCCTGGTCCTTTTGTAGTCAATGCAAGGGCTATTCTGGAATCTGTCATTCACATGCATGATTTCGTAATTTAAACGGCCATCAAGTGTAGCGTCGTATGTCCCTCTCTCGGACAGTGCTCCTCCGCTCCACTGCTCCTCCCTTCCACATTGGGACCACATGTCAGCAGTCAGCAAACTTCTGTCAACAAAATCATGCAAAATGTGACATTGAACAGAGTCACAATCAGACTTCGGGGTGCAAGTGGTTTGAGTGGTTTCAATGCATCGAGAAGTTTTGAGAGTGAGCATAGAAAAGGGAAAGGCAAAGGAAAATGGGCAATGACAGTGTTGCAATTGGTCTAACAAGCTGTCAATCAAACAGTTATTTTGTGTGCGTCAGTTATTGATTCCAACACTTTCACATATTTTAATAGCGAAGCTTGCATTCTTCAGTCGATTGGACACCAATAAATGTACACAGCGTTGCCAGACTGTGCAACAATTCAAGATTGACAATAAAACTATAATTTGTAAAAGGTGAAGTTGTCAATATAAAGATATAAAAATGAACCTTCCCCTTTACTTTTTTACCAAATCTCCTTATAAAATGTTGATAGTGACCAGTTCCGATTGCAGTTGAATTTATTATTTATTTCTTGTTGTTTATTTAATCAAAAGCTGTGAATTTTTAATTTGAGTAAAGCAAACACACTTCAACACACTCACAACTTACAAAAATAGTCACTTCTATTGAGGTGTCAACTGATAAGGGAATAAAATGTGGTGATATAATGAAAGTGAACGTGAGTTTTTTTTACAGCTAAAATGCATTTTCAATATACTCAACTCAACTGACCACTGAACCCATTAATTGCTAATCAACTTTAATGAAACAGGTATCAAATATCACATTTAAATATATTGTAGAAGTGTGATAAACAAAAATAAAAGACATTTAAAGCAAAAAATACATTTAATTTATACAACACTGTTGTTATTAAATTTTATATATTTTATTTTTATGCTTTTAGTTTTCATTTATTTACTTATTTATATTTGAATTTGTGTTACTCCTATAAATGGAGTTACAAATTATAGCAAAAGCTCATAGTCGAGCTTGAAACCGAAACTTTGGCCAAAGCTTTTCAAACTTGGGTACTTTTATGGTAAGCATCAAACTTGGTATTTTGCATTGTCAAGATATAAAAATGTGTAGACTTATTTACGCTATAAAGATAAATATAAGATATCCTACTTGTATAGGTAAAATAATTAAGGACATTATAGCTAGGACTTTTCGAACACTCAGTTCCTATGATAATTTTATAGCGTTCCATATAGGCAAATAAAGCAGCATTGTATATATTTAACCTTTCTCATTACAATTGTTAAAATTGAGCACAACAACAAAAAACAATTGGCATTGCAAAACATTTACAAAAGTCCCCGAAAAATAACATAAATAAATATTAATGTCATATTCAATAATCAATGTAATGCCATGAGAAAAATGTAGATTTATTTCAATACAATCGGAGAAGTAATCACAGCAAAAGCAATACAAATACTCGTAATTTGCAGTTACATCTTCAATGAGAGTTGCCAAAGTCATAACCTCGCAATGGAAGCATAACCGAAGTGGGTCACATATGACTAGGCTGATTTGTAAAGGTCTCTCTCAGGTCTTCCATAGTTTCTTCTGGCTGACCTTGCCTTAAATTGCACTAAACAAAAATTGCAGAATTATGGTAAAATAAACCAAACTTTAAATGTATGCCAAACATATCGAGTTCAACAACAACTGCAGCTTCTGTTGATGCAGCATCATCTTTAAGCCAGCTGCTGTTGTTGTCGTTGTTTTTCTTGGCCAAGACAAGCGACAAGAGCTGCGAACTCCAACTTCAACTCGGACTTTAACTCGCACTCAAAGCTGTCCAAACGGTTTTGCTTTGACCCTGTTCGCGCCTCGTTATAGTTTCTATTACTCGTAATGCTTTTTTATACATAATATTGTATTGCCCCCCCTCTACTGGTTAACCCAATCGATTCTTCCACTGGCATTTTCAATACAGCCAAAGTCGGTTTCAATTTGTGCTGCAATATAATATTTTTTTCATTTTCGGCTGGCATTTTGTTAAATTTCGCCGAAAGCAATTGTCTATCATCGTCATTGCTAACGCGTCATGATTATCATTTGTACTTGTCCAACTATTTTTACTGCGGGTCTTTGTTGCATTTTTGTTTTGTTTTGTTTTCCATCGAATCGACTTGTTAGCTGTAGCTTCCTCTTCTTCTTCTGTCTGGCCACTTTTGGCCTTCTCACAATTTTCGATGAATCTGCCATTCACAGAATATTTGTTGTTATTGTTGCCGTTTTTATTGAATGCCTGCTTTGTTGTTGTTGTTGGTTATATTTTTGTTGCCACAGGCATCAAAATTCATTCAATCAATTTTTATGACATTTTTCTTGACTGCTCGATTTCAAGTAGTTGCGACTTATGATTCATTTCTTGAGCTTAAAATATTGAATAATTTATTTATTTCGAACATCAATTACATACAGATTCTGGAATTAAATTACAGCAGTAAATTATGCAAAAATATAAATAATTTAAATTTAAAACCAACATTTTTAAAAAAGTTCAATAACATAAAAAAAGAAACTTAAATTTAAAATTGGCAGTTTATTTAATGTAATTTATTTTTAATATCAATTACAGACAACAGAAATATATGCACATGTATGTGTGAGGTAAAAATGTGTAAGTGGCAGTGTGACTGCCTTGACCTTGGCAAATATCGATACATATACCACATCCGTGATTGTATTGTAACTAAAATTCATGCTAGTATTTTCTAGTATATTGCAAGTGTGGAATCCCTCATTTACACACACACATTGCATAGTTGCCATTCAACAACAACGTCGCCTGTTTTTCAATTTTGAGACTTGCAATTTTTTTGTTTTCAATTAAACAGTATAAATTTAAAAATAAAGAAACAAGTTTAATAACAAAAAGGTAAACTTTAAATCAAAAACTGACATTTTGATCAATTGAATTGAATGAATTTATAATTATTTCAATTCATTATATTTTGTGACATCTGGCAAAGCGTCAACTAAAGAAATGCCCCACTTGAATTTGTTATTTGTCATCGCTTCAGAGTCACTTCGACTAATGACTATAATTCAATGAACGACCTGAATTATGCCTGACTTTCGATATTTCAATTTGTTGATTTCGCCAAATCTTCACAAACAAAAATGTGACAAATTAGTTTTGCAAAAGTTCAACACACAAATTACATACAATTAAAATGCATTGAATTCAGTTTTGAAATGGATGAAAATTGGCTAAAGCTGGCAAAAGTATCCCAGATTCAGAGTAAAATGAAAAGACAATGATATGGTAAAGCTATCCGAAAAGTCAGCATGTGTGAAATTACTGGGCCGAAAAGCAGCAAAGAAGAAGAAGTAGAAGGCGAAAAAAATAGTTCGAGTTTGATTACAAAACTTCGACAATTTGCTACAATTTGAATTGAAGAGAGCAAAACACTGCGATCCGATATAATAGAAAAACCTTTTCGCGATGATGTATGATATTTGCTTTGATTTTGGTTTTAGGGTTTTGGGCAGCGTTGCGCAAATGTCTGCTTGGAATCTTGATGATCTTACTGATGACGATGATGATGCTCCCAACTCAACTCAACTTAACGGATGTAGTTGTGAGTCCATAGGATGTTCTTTCCGGTTATTTAGCATGCCATACTTAGCTGGTTTCTTGATTGTAACTCTATGATAATTTCAAATGCTTTGTTGTTGTTGCTTTTGTGTTTTCGTCTGATGACTTTAATTACCTTCCCTGCCCTGCCCTTCCCTTCGTTTCTTTGATATTGCTTTGCATAATTGCATTGTTGTTGCCGAAATTCATCATTAGAACTTTTATTTGCACAATAATCAACTAACTGCAGCTGCTGCTGCATTCTATTAACGTTTTGTGCAACATTCAAGCAAGGAGCAGCCACGAAAACAATGAGAACTCAAAACGGCTGCCGAAATGCGTTTATCAAGTTGCGGTCTGTTTAGGAGCAGTTTTTGTTGTCCAAGAGGAGCTTAGAAGGCACAGCTCATGAATTCAAGTCTTGGCCAGTTGCATCATCAAAGTGATGAATAAAAATTTTTAACTATAAACAAGCTAAAAAGCTGCAGTCGGGTATGCTAAGATTTTCTGTGCTGTATTATTCTTAAAATATACCAAATTAATATACCGAATAAATTCAAAATATACCGAAAGATATATTCTGGATTTGTTCTTAAAATATAACAAATTATTATATCGAAAAGGTACTAAAATGTACTAAAGGTTTTATTTGGTATATCGAGATACCACTATCTAAAAAAATACCAAAGTGTACACAATATAACATAATATTTATTATACCGAATGCTATATTGCGAAGTTGTTCTTAAAATAATAATACCGAAAAAATACTAAAATATACTGACATCTATACTAAATTCAAAATATACCAAAGACTACACAATATACCAAAATCATATAAATATATTTAAGAAATACTTAAATATACATACTTAATATACTAAAAATATACCACAGTATACCAAATACTTTGTTTTTTATATAAATATTCTAGAAATATCCTGAGCTCCCAGCTTCTTGAATAGCTTCTAAGGCTTTTATGTGAATACAACCAAATTTGCTGTATACACAAAGCTATAATACCCTTTTACACTATGAGTAGCGAGTATGAAAAGGAAATTAACAAGTTAGAGGTCACATTATGATGAAGACGACATTAAAGAATAGGAAACACTTTTACTGCAGAACTGGGAAATTTACAACCCAAATTAACTAAATTACCTCAGAGACATTCTCAAAATTACAAAATAGAAACAATGGAAAACGACATTAGGAATGGACAGCAGAATAAAGCGACAGTGTCAAAAAAGATGACAGCACAACAGAAGTTAAGTCAAGTGAGCTTAATGCTATACTTTGATAATTACTTTATCATTGTTATCGTCACGTATTTAAGTTCAATTTCCGAGCGACCGAAGCGACAAAGAAAATAAAGCTAATGGCTGTTGGCTGCTGGCTGATGGAGCTTCTCATAAGTAAAAGTCAAGGTTAATGCGTCGCTGTGCCTGCTAAATCAGATGGACGAAGAAGACGACGACGTCGACACAAGTTGGTGTCCGACCACATTCAAGGGCAAGTCGATACTCACAGCAGCGGATCGAATTGAAAATAATCCAAAGTAGCGTGTGAATAATGCGCCAAAGTACATGTATAAAATATGGCCACAAGACATGGCAGTAAGTGAGGTATAAGCTACAAGTTGGGCTCTTCAGCCATATTAATTACACATCACATCAGTCCGGCTCAGTTAAGATCAATTATGAAATGCCAACGCAAGTCTGTAAGTCTGTAAAGTCTGGCAAAGAGTCTGAGAGCCAGTCTTGAGTTACTCTACCATTTTTAGCTTTGCAGTCTCAACTTATTTAGACTTCTCTTGTTGCAATTGCGCTGATTAAGGGAATTTCTCACAGATCAAAACAGAAAATAATAATAATAAAATAGAAATAACTGATGGAAAAAAAAAAACTGAATTAACAGAAGCTAGTTGCAGTCGTTGTTACATTGCTAAACTTTTTGGATGTTATAGTTGTTGTTGTTATTGTTATTGTTGTTGTTGTACTTGCGGCTGCAATGCTTTTCTCGAAGGTGAACCAGAATCAGTTGCTGTCTCAGGCCAACCAAAGTCTCAGCTTGAGTCCCAAGCTTTAGCCTCCGCTCATTGAAAAGTATTCAAACTGAAGCGCATTGAAAGCCAGCCAGCTAAAGTCTGCAGCATTGCTTGCTACTCGATTGCTTCAACCGGATTGCCACTGCACATCTTGAAAGTGAGCGGCTGAAGCTGAAACTGAAGCTGAGGCTGGCAGCAGCATCAATTCTAGAGCGAATGCCTGCTGCAAATTTATTGCTGCATTTGATTTTAATTAGTTTAATTTATGCTCATTCATAATGGAAATTTACAGCTAGGGATTTGCGCAATTCAAAACAGCATCCGGCTGGTCATCAAAACAGACTTCAATTTAAATTTAATATATATCTATACCCGCTGGAAGTTATTTAAGACACGCTTTTGTATGGCAAAAAACACTTACTGCAATAGGGACAATCTGGCATATTAAGTATACATATGGTATATTTTGAAGGTAGTACTATTTCAGTATACCAAATAAAGTCTTCAGTATATTATAGTATTTCTGTGGTATGTAAAAAAATCCCGACTGCAATAGGGACGATCTGGTATATTGAGTATAAATATGGTATATTTTGAATGTAGTACTATTTCAGCATACTAAATAAAGCCTTCGGTATATTTTTAGCATTTTTAAATATTATGTACACTCGACAGCAGCTTTCTTCGATATATTATAGTATTTTATAGTATATTTTTAGTAGATTTTTATAATATGCACATTTGACGTTAACTTTCTTACTGGTTTTTCTTAAATTTAATTTCAATTCTCCGTTTTAACTTAATTCGTTTTTTCATAAAATATATATTTTTTTACAAATCGTTAGCTTTTACATTAATTTACTTTACTTGTTTATTTTGTATAAATTTTAATAACATTTTCAGTTTTAACTTCATTTAAATTTAAGCTCTTTACTTCTCATAAATTAGTATTAAATCATTAGTTTAAACTCATTTCTTTCTTCAGCTTTAACTTAAATTTATTTACCTTACATATTTTTTCACAAATTAGATAACTTCATAAATTTGAAACTTTATCTTTCATATTAACTTATATATTTTTCATGAATCCGAATTAAATCTTCAGTTTTAACTTCAATATCATTTTAGCTTATTTTTCACAAATTAGAATTAAATCCCTAGCTTATTAACTACATTTCTGAATTTGCGAAAAATCACCAAAATATTTGCCAACACTCTCACTTACTCATAATCAATAATCACATGCATAATTGCCAACAAAATGTGGCCATTAAATGCAGTTACATGCTTAAAACGCCATCAAGTTCGTTGCCTAAGTCTTTTGTTTGCCACCATCAATAGTTGAAAATTTGCACTAATTTTAAGTGTGTCTATGCAACACAAGAAAAATGTGCCAAAAACATAAACAAACAAAAGCCGAAAGGAAAATAAAAGCAGCAGGCAAGCAGACAAACAATGCTGCAATAATGCGAAGCTGTCCCATCTTCATCTTCTAAGGCGACAAATGCTTATTTAGAGAGTTGAGAGTTGACTCGAAAAACGAAACGAAACGAAGAGCCGAATACCGAATACCAAAATACCGTAAACCGATGATTTAATTTCTGTTTCGGCTGCCTCTCACACGATGACGATGACGATGCCGATGAGCTTGCTCTTTGGCAATTGCTTTGGCTTTGGCTCTTGCTCTGTTGCTGGCTTTGGCTTTGGCTCTAACTCGACGATGACGCTGTGCATTTTGTGTGAAGCTTGCTCTTCTATTGGCCCCTAACCGACACAGCGACACAGCGTCCAACAGCGGGCGCCAAGCGACCTGCTTTCGAGTATAAAACTAAAATTGATGCGAAATTTTTTCTAACTTTTGCATCAACTTCAAACGCGGCACCACGTGCAGCTCGCAACGCGTCCCAACAGCATAATGTAATCAATTCGAATACGTTATTGAATCATTTTAAGTGCGGTTGAAGTGCGTGGCATCATTTTGAAAAACAATTCAGAGATCGTGTATTTCAAGGAATAGATACAATGTTAAAACAAAAACAAGCAATTTATTCAAAACATAAATTTGTTTTTTTTTAAGGATACAAGATAATAAAAAAAAGAAAAACGCTGGTTAAACATTTAAAATAAAACAATGTTAAAATCAAAAACTATCAAATTAAATAATTTGTTTTAAAATTAATTAAAATTCATCAAAATAATATTTATAAATAGATAAACGAATAAAAAAAAAGAAGATATATTTTCAAAGATGCTATTTTGATAAAATCGTCTAGCTACAAAAATTCATTGAACACTTCAAAACTTTAATTTAAAGCTTCAAAAAGACTATTTAAATTATTAAACAATATATTTTCTAATAAACAATATTGATAAAAAAAAATGTTGCAAAAACGGATAAGAATCAAATTATTGTTCCTAGAAGAAAAAAACTGCATTTAAAAGTAGACAAAAGAATGCTAAAATTGTTTAAAAATACTAAAAAGAATACTAAAATTGCTAAAAAATAACTAAATAATTTATGAGAATACTAAAGATTTCCAAATAATTTAAAGGTTTAAAAAAAATGCAAAATTGCTATATATAAATACAAAATAATTAAAAAATTTGAAAAAGAATACTTAAACTTTTCTAAAATACAAAGAAACAAAAATATACAGAAGGATACTAAATAATTTAAAAGTTTTTAAAAGAATACCAAAATTGTTAAAAATACTGAATTTAAAAAATATCAAAATTGTTCCAATAATTTTGATTGAAAGATGTTTGAAAACTACATATCTTCATATAATATGAATACTCTTAGAACAATTTTTGTCTTCTTTATATTCCTAGAAGAATCTAAATAATTTGATTTTACTGTCATAATAATAAAAACTACTGAATAATAAATTTAACGTAATCAAAAATAATCACAGAACAAATTATAAACAATAACAACAAACTCTAGTGAAGAAGTGAATTTCAGTTACAACAGAAACTACAAAAACCACAAATACCAATTACCAATTGTGGCATCCATTATGCATAGATAAAAAAAAAAACTATAAAACTTTAATAATTACACGGCTTTGCATTGCGCTTCTGCCAAGCCAAAATGCAATTCCCAATTTTTCCTTTCTAAAAATGCTAAGTGAACACAGCGCATCCATTGAAACCCAATTTGACTAAAACCGCTTCTCTCTATTTCTCTCTTTCGCTCTCCCACTCTTGTATTTTTAGATAGCAAAACGAAACAAATACAAAATTACATTTAATCTATATATACGCCGTAATCCCAAAATCACAGACATTATGGCAGCCACAACAACAACAAAAGCAGCAGCAACAAACAAATCACCACAGCAACAACAGAAATGTTGCAGGCAGCAGCATCTTCATTTAGCAGCAACCAGCAACAGCAACAGCAGCAACAACAACAACAACAACAGCAGCAACCGCTTCAACTTTAGCTTCAGCTCCAGCATATCCATCGTGTTTGTTGTCGTGCTCGGTTTGCTGCTGGCGGGGAACTGTGTCAATGGGGTAAGTTGTGGGTGATGGGCAGTTGGTAACTTTGTACAGCATTTGACCTGCTGCTGATGATGATGATGATGATGATGATGATGATGTTTTGCTCTTTCGATTTCGATCTATACATTTTATTGCTGAGCTGTCATTTATCGTCGGAATATTGTGCTGGGAATCAATTATTTATGCAAGCCAGAATTTGATAGCTTTATTAGCTCGATGCGCCAACAAATTTGTCATTGCAGCCAAGTTTTGTGTGTAAAAGATTGCGCACACCATTTGTCTCTCTCCCTCGGTGATAGTGATCTACAACAAGCAAGCAACAGCAAAACTCCCACGCAAAGTTGCACAGCCAGCCAGCGAAAAAAAAAACAACAATGCAATTGCAGTTGCTGCTTACAACAGAAAAATAGACCAACAACAAAAATCTTCTTCGCTTTTTTTTTTGTTTTGTTCGTTGTTGTTTTGCAAGTGCGACGTCAACCTGTCTGCAAAGTGTTAGACATCTTCTCACGTCCGTGCAACACTACACTACACTACAGAGTAGAGCCATAAGCGAACCGATCCGATTCCGAACTCGATCCGATTCCAAACTCCTCCCCCGTCGATTGTTCCCATGCCCTATGCCCCATTCACCGTTTGCTTCAAGTGTCGTCATCGTTTGTTTTTCTTCTTTTGCTTTGTTTTCTATTGCGTTCGTTTACTGCCACTTTAAGCTCTTCTTTTCTTTGGTTTTTGCTTTTGTTGTAGTTGCTGTTGTTGTCTTTTATCAATTAGCCTTGGTGCCCTGCTTTAGACAACAAAAACAACAACAGCAACAACAACGAAAACAAAAACACAGACACTGACTTAAAAGAAAGAAAAATTGGCCGATTTGTTAGTCGGAGTCGGAGGAGTCTTCGTCTTCGTCATTGTCTGATCTTTAAAGAGACTATAAAGAGGGCGAAGGCTACAGAGAGGAAGAGAGAGAGAGAGAGAAGACTGTGCCAATTCGCTTAGCGAGCTATTGTTGTGTTGTAAAAGTTATTAGCGTGCCATTTTCTGAGCAGCGTCGTAAAGAAAACTAACTGAGGATGCAACTGCAATTCAATGTGCTATATACAAACAATGTAAAGTTAACAAATACGATCACTGTTTCAAAGATTAACTACATTCGTAGTAAAATATTTATATTCTTAATTTTCTGTATACCTTAGAATTTAATTCTAGGGCTCAAGACTAAATTACAAATTAAAATTACCCTCATTTTAATTTATCAGCATCGATAAGTCTAATAAAGAGTTCTTAACCTCAAACCTATTATACTCTGGTCTCATTGAAAATAGGAAAATAAAAAATTTCCTTCATTTTAATTTATCAGCATCGATAAGTCTAATAGTCAATTCTTAACCTCAAACCTATTATACTCTGGTCTCATTGAAAATAGGAAAATAAAGTATATTTGATACATAAATCAATCAGTATAGATTGTTAATCAGCAAAAAAAAAAAATTTTAATTGAAACTCTATACATATATTGTTGATCAGCAAAAAAAAAAATAATAATTCGGACTAACAATATTTGAATTTTTCTAAATTTGGGAAATAACATAACATTTTCAAATAACATTAATATTCTTTTTTTAGATACTTAACAAATAATAGAACAAATAATAAAAAAAAAAAAGTACTTCATTTAGAAATTTTAAAATTAACTTAATAATTATAAGAATAGCAATAATCTAAAATTTGTGTTCACACTTCTAGCTAAAGCTTTCTGGATTCTACTTTATGTTATATACGCACTCTATGGTATATTTTGAATACAGTACTATGTATATCTATATACCAACGCCTTCAGTATAGTTGAGTATTTTTGCTGAATATTTTTAGTATATTGGTAGAATATGGTTTTATTAAAGATGGGTAACGGATATTTCACAGTTGAGCACACTCGACTGTAACTTTCTTACTTGTTAAATTCAATATTTTCTAACTATCTAACTAACTTTGTAAATAAAAACAATATTCACTTACTTTAATATTCCAACTTGCAGAATACAGCAGAACAAATCGCATAGCTGCTGTCGAATATCAGACATGGGAATACTCATAGTACTCATAGTTCCATTATGAGGTTACAACTTTGCCACGCTTTGTTGCAGTATCGCCTTTCATGGTTTCATACGCATGAGATTGACAGTTGTTGTTGTTTGTTGTTAAAGTCTGGCTTTATTGTCACACACACACACACACACACACACACACTCACATAGTTAATGCAGTTTTTGTTGCAACACTCATTGAGTCTGATTCTTTTGTTGATCTCTACTCATTTTTTTTTTTTTTTTGTTGTGGCTTTTCGACAGCTTTTTTCGGTTGATGCATTTGCATTTTAAATTTTTGGTTGTTGCTGTGTGTGCTGTGTGTATGCACTAAATTTGCAAAAGCAATTGTTTTGGGCTCGTAATTTGTTATTGTTTAGACTTTTGCCATGATTTAAATGTGAATGACTTGGGCAATCATCACCGAAAATCGTCACACCGAAGCACAACTAAGGTCACCGTACTTGCACTCAATGAGATAATTCACATTCTCACACTAAATTATGCATAACTAAGAATAATACTAGTATTCACATTGTGTCATCATCTCTTGCAGCAAATTGATGGTTATATAGCTGGTGAGGATTATCCAGCTTACGATGCAGTTCCGCAAGGATTGTCCTTCAACTGCCAAGGACGACAACCAGGATATTATGCGGATACAGAGACGCGTTGTCAGGTGAGTAAAGTAGTAATCTATTCGATTAATGAACACTTCAGGAAAACACTTTAAAAATTACACTTTTTGAAAAAAACTGGCTTGGCTTGCCAAAAAATAAAGTAATGTGACCAAATTTTGAGAACGCTGAAAGCTATGGTGAAAAAGCTGAAAGCTATGGGATTTATAGTTTGAGCGCAAGCGAATATTGTGAATGGCAAATTTTTGCATCGCTCAAAATGTGACACTTGAAAAGTGCATGGCTGAAGTAATCATAATATTCAATATTAATAATTTTATATTATATATACTATTATAAAGAATCAACAATTTATGTTTATACATAATTACTTAATAGAAATATTATATTCTTATAAACTTTCGATTCTAAATTTATCGATTACATTTTAATCGTTATTTCTATCGCGGTCAAAGGTCTGGCATTGGTGCTTGCATTCTGGACATCAATACTCCTTCCTCTGCCCCAATGGAACCGTCTTCAATCAAGCTGTGCGCGTCTGCGATTGGTGGTCGAATGTGAACTGCGCCAGCTCTGAGCAATTGTATCAGAATAACGATGAACTGTACCGTATACCAGAGCGCAATCAGCAGCAACAGCAGGATGTATGATATAAGGCTGATGATGAGTATAAAATGGCAATTGAGAAAGCACAAACAACAACAAAAACAAAAGCGGACGCAGTGAGTCGGCAACGAGGAGGCAGACAGCGACAGTTTCTGTCACAAAATAGAAGCAGCAGCAGCAACAACAACAACAATAACATAGACACAAGCAAGCACACTAGCAACAGAATCGTAGATGACACCGCACCAACAAACTACAATAAAATGACCAAAAATAGTTTTAGAGGCAGTTTGAGATTCCAATCAAATACTCAATCGTCGTACTCATCATCACAGCAGCAGCAGCAACAGCAACAAAATAATTTTAGTAAAGTAAATAGTAAATATGAAAGTAGTAAAAATAGTAGCAGCAGCAATAGTCGTAAGCACACCGATAGAAATAGAACTAGCAGACCCAACAATTATCAAAATACTAGTAGCATAGTTAACTCTCCTCCTAGGCACACAACAAGTAACAGCAACAGCAAGAACAACTACAAAAGCAAGCAACGCGGAAGCCACCGTTATAATACGAATAAATTCGAAAACGACGACGAGCTGAAAGATTACAAAAGTAAAATCAAAAATAAATTCAACATTGATTATGATCATTCTTTAGACGAAGAATATGAAATAATTGAGGCCATTGAATGAGCAATGAATGAAATTCTCGAGAACGCATCGAAATTGTTTTGTAGTTGTTTTTGTGTGTTGCATCATTTCCTGATTACCATTTAGAAACTCATTACACAAAATCACTTCATTATTATAAAAATCATGTACCTGCAACAAATAAAAATTAAAAAATAATTTTTGATGTATACTTTTAGGCGTCTACTTTATTTTGTTTAGCTTTTGTTGGGAACTTACTTTTGAGTTTCGTAGCTGACAGCTTTGTTTAGTGTGCATCCCACTATCGTTGTCTCTTTTTCTCTCAAGTTAAATAAACGTGTTTTATCTTAAAGCTCTGCTTGGAGATCAGCTGTTGAACATATGGCTTTGCCTAAAGCTCATTTGCACAGATTCCAATTATCGTCAAAAATATTGCCAAATTTTGTTAGTGGTTGTTTTATTTGCACTAAACTCATCAATATGTACACGATTTGACAACAATGAGGTAAATATATTGCCAACGATAAGCTTAAGTAAAGACTAACATGGATAAGGCCAAAAGTTAAACTTGTGCTTAGACGCTGACATCTTGTGAATAGTAAAGATAAAAGGAAAAAAAGGCTGATCATACTGAATCTATTGCAAATCTTATTATAGAGCTGTTTTGGCAATCAGTTGAGTTTCAGTTTCACGTCTTGCATTTAATGTCGCAAAAATGAATTGACAGTTTAGTAGATTTAGCTGAGATGCTTCTTTGTGCCTCGTGTGTGATGCAGCTTAATTTATGCAGCACTTCAACTTCAGCATTTACGTTTTTGTGAACAGTCAGGAAGAATTCGATTTGCCATCAGACTTCAGAGATCAGACTTCAGACGCATAACAGCCTCCAAGTCCCCAACGCAATGAAGGCAATCCACTTTTGTCAATTTTTAAGACTGGTTTCTCGTTTTTATCGCCGTTTTGCATTGCAACCAAGATCGGTTTTTTTTTGGACTGAACATTTAAAAATATACATGTATAAAATATATAAAGTTTTGAAGCTGTTTTTAAACTCCGCTTAACTAAATTGCAAACCTGCATTTCGAGCTCGGATTTAGGTCTGTCGTTAACCACTTTATAAATGAGTATTAAATATTCTATAAAATGCACCTTTTATGATAATCTCATTTCATATTTGTACAAAATATATCAGCTTTTAGCGTCTGCTCCAGTTTTGATTCACATCCAATAATTTTCGCAATCTACTAATTTGTTTATTGAGCCCGTTATTTCTATCACGGTTTTATTACTAAATCATTTATCTTCATCGAGATAACATATAAGAGATAGCTTGTCCGAAACAAATTAATTTTCAATCAAATTAAAATGCGCTAAACATTTTTGTTTCTCTCTCTTTCTTTTTTGATTAAGCTTTTTCGGCATGGTGAGCAAATAAAAGCAAAATCAAATCGAAAAGCAAAATAATACAACTTCAAAAGCGACTACAATCCAATCCAATAGTAACATAATAATAATAAACGAGCAAAGCTACTCTACAAAATTACCATAATTGAGGTGCGCTTATAATGATCGAATGACAACGTGAGAGATACTAAAAACTGAGATAGAGAGAGAGAGAAAGAGAGAAAAACTGAATGCGGTAAGCAAACAATTATTAAAGATTGTAAAAGGCCCGAAATAGCGAAATCAAATCGAAAGATCATCAACACTATAAAATGCAAATGAAGCGACAATAAAAAAAAGAGAGGAGATGCCGAGCATCACGACAGCGACAGCGACAACAAATTGTGCATCTTCAACACTAAACTAATACGGTATTCACAATCAATACAATTTTGTCAGCTGCTGCCACAACAACACCAGCAACAACCACAACAATTGCATAAGCAACAAAGCAACAACAACAACAACAAGTGAGAGAGGCATTCGAGCGACTCCAAAGCGACCTCATTTACACAAATCGCAATCTTTAGCCAGCTTGTCGAGACCCTACACAGACAACACCGCCACCGCCACCGCCAGCAACCACAACACAACACAACACAACAACAACAACAACAACAACAACAACAACAACAACTTGACTCGAATTTTGTTGCCATTTTCAGATCAACATTCAAATTGATTGCTTGCTAAAACAAGTTGATTACACATACGCCACGTTATCCCATCAAACATGGACGCCGCCGAGTTGTTGCATCAATTGTATCTGAATGTTCTGCAAATATTCAAAATCTACATCAAGTTCGCTTTCATTACACTCATCGTCTACTTTGTCGCCGAGTGGTATATTGTGAAATATGGCGCCGAATTGGAGGCTCAACTGGATGCCCAATTGGGGGGAGAGAACAATGAGCCACCGCCATCGAATAGCACTCTAAGCAAAGTGATACGAGTTGTTTTGAATTTCTTTGTCATCTGAATACAATAATAATATTCTACTATATCGATTTATTGACTCGCAAGGTCAAGCTAAAAGTATTGCCGGGTATCTAAACTGAGACTGAGACTGAATCAGAAACTCGAACGCGAACTCGAATTTATTGCGGAATTGTGCAGCTCACGAGAGTTTTTTAGCGCTTAACTGTTAGCAAATACTACATACACACACACACATATATCTTCAAGGCCTTTTAGAGAATGTAAAACGTAGCCAGTTATCATAGGCGTTAACAAAAACAAAAAAAAAAAAAAACTCACTAAACAAAAACATTCTTTTCATGTAATTGCAAGAGTAAGAAAACGAGTTGAACGACTTTATGGTTTTAACAGTAACAATAACAATAACAACGAAAAAAATAACAATAAAAAAAAAACGATCTGCATGTACGAGTATTTTGTTGTTCTTTCATTTCAATGCAAATCAGTCAAAAATACTTTTTTGGGTGGGGTTTTATTTTTTTGTGGTTTCACGAAGTGTTCCACAAGCCACAAAAACATATTTACCGAGTGCCTTAATTAGCCGGCCTCATTTTTCAACAATAAATATTTAAAGAAAAAAGGAGGTTTTTTCATGTTCGTGGTGTTAATTGAAACTGCACAAGAAATTACAGATTTGTATTATTAACAACTTAGGATTGAAAAGCAATTATTTTGAAAACAAGTGCATAATTAACCAAACAACCAAGTGAGTTTCAGATAAGAAGAAATAAATATTTAAATATAAGAGTAATTTTTGCCTTTTAAAAAGAGCGTAAGAATAAAGAAATATCAATAGTTACTGCTATTTTGATTTTAGATTTTATTCCTCATATCCTCATCCTCATTTTTCAACAATAAATATTTAAATAAAAAAGGAGGTTTTTTTACGTTTGTGCTATTATTATTTAAAAGTGCATAAGAATGCAATTGCAGATTTGTATTATAAACTCCTTAAGATTGCTAAATTGACTTTGAGTTATGTTGGCAACAAATGCCTAATTAACTAACGTAATTTTCATTTATTTATGTTAAAACAAAAATAAAGTGCTCTCTACATTTTGAATTATTTTTACCAGAAATAGAATAATAATATAATAATATGAACATTAGAATTGCAAACTTGTTTTGGTAAATTTGAAACTTATCTTGTTGAAAGCAACTGATTAGCAATTAGCTAATCTCATTTTCAACAATACATATTTAAATAAAAAAGAATGAGTATTAGCTTAGAAATATTCAATTTAATAGTTAATTCAGTATAAACTTATGTAGTAATCATTTTTTAACATTTGTTATGCTATTCCAAATGGTGTTAAGCTGCCCTTTAAATGTGAGTGTAAGTATGTGAAAATATTAATATTAGTCATTACATTTTTAAAGTATGTTTAAAACCAGTTTCTAATTAACCCTAATTAAATTATTATGCTGAAAGCAAGTGGCGAACTAGTCAACCTCATTTTCAACAACAAATATTAAACAAATAAATAAAGACTTCATTTGGTTTTGTTAAGCGATGTTAAATATTAGTTATCTGCATTTTAAATATGAGTATTGATATTGCATATTTAGGTTTTTAGATTGTTAAATTATTATGTTGAAAGCAAGGGTGAAATTAGCCAACCTCATTTTTAATATTTAAACAAAAAAGTAATTTTTGATAGTAGTATTTGTTTTATGATTCAATTGCAAGCTACTTTGACTGACAATCTGGTATATTTTTAATGTATTACAGTACAAATATACCAAATATACAAATTGGTATACCTTTAGTATTTTTGCGGTGTATTATTTTTCTTTTATTCCAAATAGGTAGCGGGTATCTCACTGTCGATCACACTCGATTGTAGCTTTCTTATTTGTTATGCTGGAAGCAAGTGTCAAATTACTCAATTTCTATTTGAATAATAAATATAAAATATTAATTTGGTTGATTATCGGCTTTGATTGAATGTAAGTATTGCTAATTTCATTACACAAAATATTGAATTATTATGTTGAAAGTAAAAATATTGCAATTCAAAAGTTGAAGTATTTTCATGTTTTTGGCTGCCTGTCAAAATGGAAAACTATAAGCTAGGATTAGTTTTTGATTTTTGTATTAAAATGCCACAGTTTTCATTTTTTATCAGAGAGGCAAATGGAAACCGGCAGCTGCAGGCGACCAGTTGAGTCGCGTTTTTTGCAGTTACAACATGAACTCGTGCTAAACAGCAACTACAGATAAACACACACACACATACATAGATATATGAAGTAAGTAAGTAAGGAGTACTACAAAGCGAGCACAAGTGTGTTTGGAATACCGGTTTATCTGGCTGACCCACACACAACTATAGTATATATATGTACGATATATGTTGCTGCAGGCGCCGACATATTGCTCCCGTTCTCAGCTTAGGCAGCAGCAGCAGCCCCACAAGCACACATTCAAAGCGATACTAGAGATAATGAATGTGGATGTTGAATTTTAGTGTGAGTGAGTGAGTGTGACGGACCTTTGCGAGATGTAATACGATGCATGTTGAAAGTATATTTGGTATATCACTGCTATTTCAATGTTCACAGCTGTAGTACGTGTGTAAGGAAGTTCCATTGAGAGTTGAAAGTATTTAGTATTTAGTATTTATTATTTACTATTTAGTATTTAGTATTTAGTATTTAGTTTTTGAATTTAGTATTTAGTATTTAGTATTTAGTATTTAGTATTTAGTATTATACTGCTATTTCAATGTTCACAGATGTCGTATGACATACAGCAATATAGTATGTGTGTAACAGCTTTATAATATGTGTGGCAGGTCGCTAGCACTGCTATTTCAAAGTTCACAACTGTATATTTAGTATATTATACTGTTACTGCACTGCTATTCCAAAGTTCACATCTGTATATTTAGTATTTTATACAGCATTGAAGTATGTGTGCATCGAAGTTCCATTGGTAGTTAAAAGTATATTTAGTATATTATAGCACTACTACATCGAAGTTCACATCTGTAGTATGTATATACAGCATTATAGTATGTGTGTAAGGAAGTACAATTGAGAGTTGAAAGTATATTTAGTATTTTATACTAGGACTGCTATTTCAAAGTTAACATCTGTATACATATATAGTATAGCATTATAGTTTATGTTTAAGGATGTTTCATTGAGAGTTGAGAGTATATTTAGTATTATACTAGCACTCAATGTTCACAACTGTACTATATTATACAGCATTAGAGTACTTGTGTAAGGAAGTTCCATTGAGTTCAAAGTATATTAATCAATCATAGTTTACATTTGTATATATAGTATATTCTAGTAAGAAAGTTCGATTGAGAGTAGCACTGCTATTTCAACGTTCACATCTGTATATTTAGTATATTATACAGCATTATAGTAGGTGTGCATCTATTGATAGTTGCAAGTATATGTATTTAGTATTATAGCACTGCTATTTATAAGAGTTCACATCTGCATTATAGCATCATAGTATGTGTGTAAAAGAGTTCCATTCAGATTTGAAACTATATTTAGTATATTATACACCATTATAGTAAGTGTAGCTGGCACTGCTATTTAAAAGTTCACATCTGTATATTTAGTATATTATACTGTGTTTCTGCACTGCTATTTCAACGTTCACATCTGTATATTTAGTATATTATACAGCATTATAGTATGTGTGCATCTATTGATAGTTGCAAGTATATTTAGTATATTATATCACTGCTATATCAAAGACTTCACATCTGCATATATAGTATATTATAGCATCATAGTATGTGTGTAAAAAAGTTCCATTCAGAGCTGAAACTATATTTAGTATATTATACTCGATTATAGTATGTGTGGCAGGCACTGCTATTTCAAAGTTCACAGCTGTAGTATATTATGCAGCATTATAGTATGTGTGTTAGGCAGTTCCATTGAGAGTGTTGCGACTATTATGCTCTAATTTGAATACACAGACAACAACTGACAACGACTGACGACAACGCACACACACACAGACACACACACACACATAGAAAATCAAATTCAACTTTCACATGCGCAGATGCAGTGCACCACTCGCCAAGTACTTTGGATTTGTGACGTAATGAAAGCACACACACACACAGAGAGACTGCAGACACAGCTTCAAGTCAAGTCGTTTGGCAGTTAAAAGTAAAAAAAAAAAAAAACAAAAACCATAATCCGCAGTTACGGCAACCGATAACAACAACAACAGCAACAACAATGCAGAAAGGGGAGCAGTTGAACTAGCGGCCGATTGAAATCATTATGAGCCGCTTGAAATGCTTAACATTATTTTGCATTCAGTCAATTCGGTTTGTGTATATGAAATGGCCTAACTAAAATTTAATTGTGATCCGCACCACGCGGCGTATACGCAATAATTCATGAGCCGTTTAAGCAATTTATGTCGCTGGACAGCGTCCATTGGGTTTGTGCTCAGCTCTCTGTTACGGTTATTTTCTTGTTACTGCTGCTCTGAGTGTGTGTGTTTGTGTGCGTATGTGTGTGTGTATTTGTGACTAATGGCAGATGGATTTGGCCTACGTTAGTTCATTAATTGAAATGCCTGTCGATGTTGTTGTTGCTGTTGCTGTTGTTATTATTATTATTGTTGTTGATTGTGGCAATTTGTTGTGTTATTGTTATTATGTCATTGCGGTCGCTGAGCAAATAAAACGGAAAGTATTTAAACAAATTAACAAATGTGAATCGTTTAGAGTGGAGCAGTTAACATAGTTAGGAAATAGCTCAAATAAATAAAAAATGCAAAGCATATTCTTAAAGTTGCACAAATGTATTAAGTATACGAATTTCTTGCATGCATATTTCCAGCATAAGAAACAAAAGAGTTACAGCCGAGTGTGCTCTACTGTGAGATACCCCCTATCCATTTTCAAAAAATATACCGAAAAATACTGAAAATATACCAAGGAATATATCTAGTATATCTTAATAATATTACATTGAAAATATACCTGAAACAAAATATAATTAATTGTTTATATATTGGAAAAATACTAAAATATACCAAGTGCTATATTTGGTATATCGATATATTATTGGATTTAAAACAAATCATAGAGTACAACATATATCAGATTGTTAAAATACCAAGAAAATACTAAAATATACCAAGGGTTATATTTTGTAAATTGATATATTACTACCTTTAAAAAATACCGAAAAGTACAACTTATGACATAATGTTAATATACTAAGAATACTGAAATATACCATGGGTTATATTTGGTATATCGATATACTATTACACTTTGGTATATATTAAGTGTAATAGAGCACAAAATATGCCAGATTGTCAATCAAAGCAACTAAACCCCAACTGCAGCAGCTGCTTTTTTTTTGACATATACCTTTATTTCTTAACGCAATTAGATAATAATTGTATAAGTAACACAATTATTGTCTAATCGCAAACAAATTTTCAGAAACTATAAAAACTGTAAGTAATATTGTATGCACCAAAAATCGTTTTAAGTAAAGCATATTCTAAACGTCGCAAAAATCAAGTATACGCTCTTTCTGTTTTCATATTTACAGCAAAAGCAAAAATAAGATTTTATCAAAATAAAAACAAAAGCAAAACAAAACCGTATGCGAACTATTGCAGAATGTTGACATAGGAAAAACTGTAACAAAACTGCTATAAAATGAAAAGCTCGAGAGCACTCTTTGAGCTCACTTGACTCTCTCAAAGTCTCTCTCTCTCTCTCTATCGCTCTGTCTCTTTCGATGTCTGTCTCTCTTGTGCTTGTCTTAAGCTCTTTTTCTTGAGCCGAACGCATGCGCATGCGCCGCTGCGACGAAGCGGCAAGAAACCTGTTCCACGAGACATGCGCGAGACTGGAAACCAAATTAGCGAGCTCTGCACCAACAACAACAATAAGACAGCAAAAAGCTTCGTTTGGATTCGTAACGAAACAGCGACGACGACGACGACGACGATTTTTATGCCAACGCAAAGTTGGCCAACAGTCTGCAATTTCAGTCTGCAAACGGTGAGCCTGGTGAACGGCAGCCAAGACACGTTGGCTAAAAGTAAGTGGGCGTGGCTTAAACTCTTTTTTCGAATGACGCTGCGCATGCGCAGCAATCGCACAAGTGTTCACACAGTTACATATATATATATACCTTTATATATATATTTATTGTGCGCTTCGCATTGTTGTGTTGTAAAAAATTATATAAAAAAGAAATAAATACAAGTGTGGCGCGCGTAACAAAAGTTTTTTGCATAAAGCGGATTGCAATCTTCCAAAAAAATATGTTCAACAAAGTGTTAAATGCAAAAATGCATTTTCTTAGTGAAAATTTAGTGTTGTAATAATCTTAAAAAGAAACATAAACTGATTTTGAAATGGGATTAAAACGCGAGTGTTTGTAAAATCAGCGAAAATCAACAAGAGATTTTCACAACCACGCAACAAACTGCACAAAACACTCACACACACAAATACGTTACCATATATTGAGTATATATATGTATATATCTCACTCTGTCTCTCTGCGTATATCTCTCTCTTTTCTCCTATATCAAAGTGCGCTTGTGTTTTTGCAGTTTATTGTAAACATTTTTCTTTTTATGCAGCAACACTAAAAAGAAATACTATAATATTATGAAAATACTGTAAAATACATACCATTATACTATTAAAATACTGTAAAATCCTGTGTATGAAAAAATACTACAATATTATAAAAATACTGTAAAATCCTGTGGATAGTTTTGACCATTTTGTGCTTGTGCTTAAGGTAAGCATATATAGTATATAGTATATTCTGCTATCAAAAGTGGTATTTTTAGATGCTACTATATCATTTGATTACCAAGTTGCCAAGCCAGCCTCTTGATCGTTCATGGCCAAATCTCTTTGCAAAACTTTGCAAAATTATCTCAAGCGTAGCTAATTATTTTCCATGTACTTGTTGTACACTCTTATTGTTGTTGTTGTTGTGCATTACTCGCTTAAAAACACACAAACAATTGCAATCATTTGTTTATACACACATTTCATCGGTGTTTTCTTTGTGTTGTGCCTCGTTTTTTATGTTTTTCTCTCTCTCTCTCTCTCCTCATCTGCTGTGCGCATCTTTGCCAAACAAAACTACACCGATTTTACTTTCATCATCGCCACAGCAACAACTTCGGTTACAACAACTTTTAGCTTTTTTTTTTTTAATTTTACTTTCATCCCATTTGCGAATATCATACGCATACGTAGCTCTTCATGTATTTGGTTTATTTCGATTTGTGTTTAATTTCGTCACTGAATTTTATAATATGTTCACTTTGGAAGCATCTAGAAAGCTTTGCCAATTCTATATGATGGAGTAAATTTCCTATAGCGACAACTTCAACTTCGACTCGTAACCGGAATCGACTTTATTATTAACTTATTTGCCGACGAACATAAAAGCGACAAACTACCAAAGAGACACTAATTGAGACTGACAATGATTTTTCCAAGCGGAAATTTTATATTTTCACCAACGATACAAAGCTGTTTTTTTTTACGTTTTTGCAAAAGAAATTGTGCAAGTTTTAAAAGTAAAAAGAATGGCAAATTGTGCGTGATTTGTTATATAAAACAATGCTAAATCGATGCGAGAAAAATAAAATAAAACAATCAACAGCTGCACCACAAAATTCAATAGAAATCAAAAGTCATAGCATCGACCTTGAAAGAGCATCAAAATTGAAAAGATATAAAAAAAAACAAACAACATGAGAGAAAAGTAACCAAAAAAAAAACCGATTGACTGTGGCCCAGAGATGCTAATTTTTAGTGACAACACAGCAGACGATGCGATGCGATGATTATACGGAGTAAACCGGGGAACCGGCACCAAAAGTGAGGAGAAGGAGATGAAGATTGAGATGAAGATGAAGATCGGTGGGTAACGGTGGTCCTCTGTTAGATGAGCCAGATGAGCAACCGGTTGCAGCGACTTGAAATATAAATTAAATATTATCAAGCAAAAAAAAAAACACAAAAAGGAAAAACTATCTGGCAAAACCAGTTGCTGACGTCGACGTCGACGACGATATACATATTTCAAAGAAATTTTGTGACTTTTGAGACTTGGAGATTAGAAATGGAAATGAAATCGAGAGTTAATCAACACGAGAGCCAAACACACAGGTTCAACTTGTTGTCAAGACGAGACGAGACGAGACACGAGACATCTTATGACCTTTGAGTAATGAATGAATAATGCACAAAAGTACAAAAAATAAATTGAATAAATGTTTCTAATTGTGCATTGTTTGATTCTATCTATGTGAATGACCTTACCATATTTCTCCCTCCGATTCTAAACGCCATTCATTGTCTATATTTACGTAGGCTAATCAACTAACGTCATTTGCCAAAAAAAAAGAAGAGAAAAAAAACCCCATAGACACGCATAGATAGAATTTATTGTTAAATTATGTGAAAAGCAATTCGGTTTGTCTACAAATTTGCACAAATTCAAGGAACTTGCTCTCATAAAAACCATCAGCGAACGATTAAAAACAAACGAAACATTCTAATTAAAAAACTTCCTCTGAAGTGACTTTGCTTTGCTTTGCTTAAGCGAATATTTCCTTTTTCCGGCTGAAGCTAAAGTTAGATGATTTGATTTAGTAACTGTGACTGCGATTGTGACTCGTTACACATGATCAATAATTGTTAAAAGACAACAGACAAAGACAGAAACAAAGACAAAGACAAAGACAATGACATCAACAACAGCGACGAAAACAACAATGATTTACCGGTATTCATGTGTTTGTAAGACGTCGTGCTTAGCCTTGAATTTGAACTTGGCTAAAACAGTTTAACAACAATACCAACAACAACAACAACAATTTCGATACTGTAAAGACATCGCGCACATCTCCGCTGGTGGGCAGTAAAAATAAATATTCGCTTTTTTATTATTATTTTTATATTGCCAGACAGACGAACAAAATTAATGAATTAATACAAAAGCTGTGCCATAACTTTAATATGGTTTAATATGGTCATTTATCACACGATCTGACCTTAGATATTTCAAATATTGGCAGTTCAAATATGATCTTCATATTTGGAACACGATCTGCAGACGCACACACACACTTTGAGGGCATTGAACAGTCAATGGATCTATTAAAAAATACTTAGAAATGAACTGACAAATGCAAATCAGGTGTCGCGATCTCAAGTGTTAACAATGAAACTAAAAATAAAATACCATTTATTATTTATTAGATGTTTAATTAAATTTATCGGTAACTCAACTGTCAAATAACAAGTGAGTGTGTTCGAGCCTGTGTTCTAAAAAGCAAAACTGTTCGGTATTGCTCTTAAATTAAACTTAATTAATATACCAAAAAATACTAAAATATGCTGAAGGTTTCCATTTTAATATTCATACTACTACGTTGAAAATATACCATGCCTTAATATGTCAGCTTATCCAAAAAATCAGTTGCAGCGATTTATAAAATTAACAACAAAATGAAATTTCGTACTAATAGATTATGTTGAATAAAAGGTATAGCTTATTGAACTGAGAAATAACAAGTAAATGTGTTCGCGCTTGCTATCCATGTTATGAAAAGAAAACAGTTCGATATTGCTCTTAAAATAAAAGAAATTAATTTAACCGAAGAAATACTAAAATATACCGTAGGCTATCTTTTTTATATTATACCATACCTGAATATGACAGCTTGTCCAATAAATATTATAGCTCTATCTCTTTTAGTCTCTTATATCTAAGATTTGATGGTGATCAAGGGTTTGTGTATGTATGTATATGGGATGTTAGATGCCTCACTCGGCCCGTATTATATATTTTTGTATTTCTTTTATAATACACTTCTATCCTATAGTCATCGTGCTTAAAAATCAGTTGTAGCGATTTATAAAAGTAAAAACGAATTGCAATTTCTTACTTTTTGATTATATTTATGCCTATGCAGTATATTTCTTAAGATATACCAAATTCAAATACCTAAAGATTACTATTTTATACCGAAGGCTATGCGTGGTATATCGATATACTGCTGTATTCAAAATATACCACAGTAAACTTAATGTGTATATCAGATTGTCAATAAATTCTAACTGTATCTTTTTGTCTTAGGTGGCTTAGATGCATTATTCCGTTAGTATAATACACTTCTGTCCAATAGCGGGCATAAAAATCATATGTCACAATTTATCAAGTTGTAAATGAAATGCAATAAGATACTGGTTATTTTATGTTGTGCGGTATTATTCTTAAAATATACCAATTTAATATACCGAAAATATATAGAAATATACTAAAGGATATCTTTGCTATATTTATTCTACATTTGTAAAATACACTAAAATATGCCGATGTATTCATAATACTGCAATTGTAAAAATACTAAATTATACCGAAACCAATATTTGGTATATTCATTCCAATACATTCGTAAAAATATTAAAATATACCAAGGGTATATTTGTAAAAAAATACTGAAATATACCAATGTATTCATAATACTGCATTCGTATAAATACTAAAATATACCGAAACCTATATTTGGTATATTCATTCCATTACATTCGTAAAAATATTAAAATATACCGAGGGTTATCCTTGCTATATTCATACTACAACATTCCAAATATACTAAAATCTAAAATGATCAGCTTTTTTAAAAAAAAGTATAGATATATTTTTTTTAGTCGCTTATATCTGTATGTTGAATTTATATACTTTAGATGCCTTCTTCTGCCTATTGAATATATTATATATTTTTTTTTGTATAATAAACATGAGATGTCGCGATCTATGAAATTAAAAATAAACAGCAATATGTTACTTGTTATGAGTTTGTTAAATAATATTTATCGCTCGCTTATTTGCATTTATTAAACAGAACCAGTTGGAGATGCTTCACACTGTGCAGCGTAAACTAAAAGCAACACTTGATTATCGTATTTTGTCACATACGTATTTATGCATTAAGCTAAAAGCCACAAAATGTCAGAAACCGCATATTAACTCAACGCAACGCAACGCAATACAAAGAAGTACTTCAACGACAATACAACGAAAAATCGAGAAAAATACAAATAAAAATCCACTTAAAATGCGCGACACACTTTAGTTTTTTTTTCTTTTCGTTCGTTTTTTTGGAGCGGGGTGTGAAACGGTGTTGGATCTTTGAACTCGACAGTGAATGAAGCGAACGATGAAGACGAAACGAAACGAATCGAAACGCCTTCGTCATACAAAATGCAGCTAACAGTGATTCCAAAATATTTTGTGCCATGAATAAAATTGAAAGGCAATGCGGAGGAGGATGAACTCGCAGACAATTCGCAAAAGTTGCGTATACGCCCCGTTCTGTGTAATCGAATTTATGGGCAATCAATAAACAATGCATCTTAAATCAGAAAACAATCAAAAGCTGCCGAATTACATTGCTCTTGTGCACTTTTGCCATCGCATTGTCTTTCATTTGTATTCGATTCAAATTCGATTGCGCTTCCCTTTTTTCTCTCTTTTTCCCTCTCACTCTTTCGATTGTTTTGCAATAAATCAACTGCAGATTGTGGAATTTGCAACCACGCCAATAGTTTGTGTACACCACAAGCTCTTAAATGAAACCAATATAAATAATTAAAAACACTTGTGTTTTATGGCAGCTGCCACTTTTGATTTTTTTCTTTCTTTTTCCTCTTTTTCTATTTACTATTTGCACAGGGGAAAATGAAAGTGTTGGAGCTCTGTTTGCAAAGTGTAATTGTAACTATTGTTCAGCATTCAATTTGATATAGTTATGCATTATCTACTTGTATATTAATTGGCTCTCGAGCTGCCCTTTCGCTGCGCTTTACGTAAGTGACATTGATGGCCAACCACTAATTATTATGCAATTACTTTGTATAAAAATATATTTTAAAGAAATCACTGAAGAGAAAATGTATTTTTCTATGCAAGCAACTTGAGTCTAGAACACTTTCTACAACCATATCAAGTAGCCAAGTGCCTTTCTTTTCCGTCTTTAGCTTCAACGCAAAGACAACTCAATTAGCTGCTGACAAAAAGTAACGTTAATCAACACACAAAAGAGCAGAGAAAAACTTCGTTCGAGTGTCCGAAATGCGTGTTGAAAATGTTAAACAAGTGAAGAACTCGCAACACCGCAAAGCATAAATCTTATTTATTTCATTTGTATTTATTTCGGGGCGTGTTTTTAGCAAATTGTATTCCTTTGTAAATTTGCATAATATTTCATGATTTATTTTGTTTGTTTTTTGTCTAGCAAAGTAAAGGTGGAACAAGTAAAAAACAAAAGAAACTAAAGAGTCATTACCATGAAGAGGGCCAAACGTTGGCTGTTCACAACAGCAACAGGTGAGTTGAGTAAAATATAAATGTTCAGGTTCAGACATACTGTAATAACTTAATGGTTGTCTGAGTCCAAACAACACACAAAGCAAATAGCTAAATGACTGCTTACTACAAAATTGCTTGTCAGTGATAAGACAAAAAACAGAAAACAGAAAACAAACTCAGCTCTGGATTATGAAATTTTTTGTTTGGCAAAAACATTGCATTGATGTAATTTTGATATTTCTTACTTTTTAGTGCTGCTACTTTGTGTGCTGGCATCGACAGATGCCGCACTGCCCTTTAAAAAGGTTTCCATTGCCAAAGCATCCGCCTCCACAACAAGCACGAGCACGACGACCACAGCAGCTCCGGATTATGACACGGACAAGGAGGAGGAGGCGCCAGCAGAAGCCCCAACTGAGAGTGAGGATAACAAGGTGAGTCTACTAATAAGATATTTACTTTTAGGGGGCAAATAGTATCGCAAATCTGTTAATTTGGGCTGAACGAAATACTTATGGTTTCGTTATTAATATCCATTCAAAATTGCCACTTCAAGTATTATATTAATTCGATTTTGAGATGGGCAACTTTTTGTGAAGAGCTTAAAGTGAAATTTTTGTTTTAGTATTCTTGTTCAAACTATTCAGCATTGCGATTCTACTGATTTTGTGTGCTAATTAAAGTTTCTTTTACTTTGAATATGAATATGAACATCTCTGAAGTTATAATTCTATTTTTCTTTATTGATTCTACACAAATAGTTAGAAAACAAACCAAGAATAAATTCTAGTAAACAAGAGTTAATAAATGGGTAATCATTTTCAAAGAAAAGAGTCCATAAAGCATTAAGCTCACAGATTAACTTTTCACATCAGCTAATAAGTTCAACTACAAAAACAACAAACAATTGAAGCTCGATTTATAGTAAGCGAGATTTTTGGAATATCAATAGGATCACTGAAAACCATGTTGAGTGACCGTTTAAATGGTCACAGTATGAAAAAATATCAAGTGGACACAAAAACGGATCATTTCATCAGAAAATGAGCTCCATTATACTATTTTATCAGTCATTAAATAGACCCAACAAAAAAAGGGATTATTGCTTATTATTATTATTGATAAAAAAGAATAAAATAATATGATAATAATCACCAGATTGTTTGCATTAGTGAAATGGATCATCTAATTTTATGACAAATGTCGAAGACCGACCAATGAACAGCATTTTTAAGATGAGAAATGAAGAAAGGAAAATCTCATCTTTTAAGATTGAGCCAAATATTTGTACGCATTCATTCTGATAGTTCAAATAGTTAGTTCATATTTATTTCAATTATCATTATGTATAACATAGAACAGGACTTTTTTTTACATATTTCGTAAAATTAAATAAAACACTTTGTCACAAGTGTATTGCATGTAGGGAGTACTCATTTAAGGGGTAAAAAATTAATTTTAATGAATAAATAAATATCAATTAAGTTATTGCCACAGATACCGATAGTTAGATTACTTTAAAACTAAACTAAAATCAATTTCTTTTACAGTCAGACAATGCGACGTTGTCGAAGAACTCTAAGTTGACGGGCATACCGCAAATTGATTACATCTGGGATCCAAATTTGCCACGAGAACTGCGAGGGTAAGAAGCCAATTCTTAAATCAAATCTGTATCTTAATTTCGAAACTAACAACTATGTTAAACTCTTTAATTACAGCTACAACCTCTCTACATATCCTTTCCTGTCCACCGTGCCTCCCATGGATGAGATTCATTTCAAATGCGAGGGTCTCCACGACGGTTTCTATGCCTCCATCGAGTACAAGTGTCAGGTAAGGTTCAATGTATAGTAATCTCTTTAAATTTCTGAGCTCCTGTGTGCAAAGAGGATGAACACTCACTCGAGCTAGACGAGTTGACCTTGTGCTCAAAAGCGCAACGGTTGCTTTTGGGGCATATGTAGGGGAGAAGTAGGGAGGGGAGGGGCTATTCCAATTGGTCAAGCGTCGACGTAATTCATATCCAGTAATTTCTCTTTTTTGCTGTCGACGACTTGCGGACTTGCGGCTTACGTGCCCAAACGTGAAGCCAAAAACCCAAAGCAACAGTAAAATAACAAAAGCAACAACAAGTGAAAAAAAAAACTTGTCTGCATGTCGATCTTGACCTCAAAAGTTGAAATTTGTTTGCCTGGTGAAGAGACGTTCAACAAACGTCATTCACACCTCCATTTTGACATCGCGTAATTGGGTTTAGGACTCAAGACAGGCAGTTAATGGAAATTCAAAATAACTTAAATTAGGATTGACTATCGAAGGGGTAAAGTTTTGCATAACATTTGATAATTTAAATAAATAAATAAATAAATAAATAAATATGAAGAGCCTAATTTATCAAAATTAAATATTTAAATGTGTTTCAAGTGATTTTCGATAGAAATAATCTAAAATCGCGTCTTTTCAATTTGAGACAAGAATTCTTTCCCATAATCTCTTCTTTAAAGATTCGATCTTTATTTTTATTTTAAATTTCAATATGTGTAACATATATGAAACCTTGTGAAATTTTAGTAAACAAATCAAAATAAACAATTTGCCAGTTAGGAAAAGTTTTAAAGCCAAGATTTTTGTATTTATTGAAACTTCGGCAAAGATTTCTTTACCCTGTATGATTTAAATATAATACAGAAATGGTTCGAAAATGTTAATGTGATAAAGCTTAATTGGTATATAAAAATATAAAAATATAAATATAGCTAGTTTAAAAATTCAATTCCCCTTAAATTTTCCTTAAAGTGTACCTTAAATTGAGTCGAATAAAGGTAAAAAAAGTGTAAATTTATTTCCAGTTTTGAATTTAAATTATTAGTGTTTGTAACAAATTTGAGCAAAAAATTATTTTTTTTTTTTTACAAAATTAATTAATTAAATAAAATAATTAAATAAAATGTATTCTGCTAACTTTTCTGACAGCCTAACAAGTTATAAATAAGAACAACAAAAAAGGAATTTATCAAATAAAAAGTATTAAATATTTACAGTAATTTTTGTTGTAGTGATCTACATATAAGAAATCTATAAGCAACGAGTTTTTAACTTTAATGTCGTTTAACAAGTAAAATCGAACTTTATTTGTATATCCAAGGTATTCTTCGAATTGTATTCGCCTGAAGGCCTTAGTCGATCTGACTCAATGAAATAATTATGTTCTCGTTATTATGTTATTATATTCTCTTATCTGCAGATCTATCATCATTGTGTTTATGGCATAAGACACGACTTTTTGTGCGCCAATTTCACGGCCTTCGATCAGCGCACATTCATCTGTCACTTTGCCTCCGATGTGGACTGCGAGGGATCTCAAAAGTATTGGAACAGGTGAGCAGCAAAGTGAATCACACCTAACTACAACTAAGGGGAGTCTTTTAATTGAACAGAAATGATGAGCTGTACATGGCGACGACGACAACATCGACGAGCACAAGCACAACCGAGGCACCTGCCACAGCGCCGCCAAGACGTCGCCCTACACGTCCTTATCAACGACGCCATCGTCGCCCTCTGCCTGATTACTATGAGGAAGATGATTATTACTACAATGACTATGACGATGAGGTGCCTCGCAACAAGCAACGTCCTCGATCTCGTCCTCGCAAACCGCAGCCGGACTATGACGATGAATATGTGGAGAAGCAGCCAGCGCGACGCAATCGGAATCGGTATAGGGACGAGGAATATGACAGCGATGACGACTACGATGATCGTCGCAAGCGTCCAGGACGTCGCAAGGCGATTGCAGCAGCAGCTGGAGGACGTGGCAAGGGAACAGCGAGAAAGCCAGGACGTGTGGACGAACGTCGGAGTTTCAACGAGGATCGAACTGCCGATGAACCGCGACGTGCATCGGCGGGCAGACGTCGTGCCAATGAGAAACGCACTACGCCCTCGACAGCGGATTTAATCGATGATCTGGAAGAAATCGAGAAACCCTACGGACTGGATCAAGAGGAGGCAGCCGAGGAGCAAACGCCCCAAAAGGTGAAGACAACGCCCAAGCCACTGGCCGAGTATATCACACCGAAGTCGGCTGCCTCCGTCTACTCTCGTCCACGTGCTCCGCCTCGCATAGCGCGTCCGGTGCCCATCAATGAGAAGAAAAAGTATTCGTACCCGGTGCAAAAGAATGCGGCTGCCAATGCAGCGGGCGACGCTGACGAGGATGATTACTATCAAGAACCGGAACAAGAGGCCCAGGAGGAACCTCAGCATGAGGATGACTACGTTGAACCTCAACGCACCACGCCCCGTCGTCGCACTGTCGCCCCGCCCCGGGAGCAGAAGCAACATCCCACGCGTCCAACGCTCCGGAAGCCCGTGACAGACAAGAAGCAATTGCTCAGTCAAGATGATCAGGATTACTATGCGAATGAGGCGCCGCGTCGCAAGCGTCCTCAAGGCAACAGCAGATCCCGTGGGACGCCAGCTCCTGCGCCAACCGCAGCGGATGCCGATTTTGTGGATGATGTGGACTACGAGGAAAAACCTTTGCCGGCGCGCAATCAACGCCTGCGTCCCAAGACAGCAGCTGCTGCAGCTCCCGCAGCCCGCAAACCCATTCAACGTCCACGTCAACCCATAGTGCAACCCGAAGAGCCAGAAGCGGAGATAGAACCCAACAGCGAGGAACAGGAACCAGCGCCTCCTCCGCGTCCCAGAGTCAATGCAGCAAACAACGCGCGACGCAATCAGAAGCTGGCTCAGGTAACCAGACAGCGAGCGCTGCCCACGGTAAAGACCACAGCGGCGAGTATAGTCAACGATGAGGTGGAGCAGGAGCAAGAGCCGGAGCTCGACGAACCGGAACTGGATGAGACTGAAGAGCCGCTGGCGCCGGCAGCACCAGCGAAATCGCAACGCCCCGCATCGGTACGTGTGGTCAAGCGACCGTTTCTCCCCTCACGTGGGGGCAGCCCATACTTGCCACGCGGCCTGCAGCCGGTGGGCGTGGCCGTGAGGCAGCAACAGCAGCTGTCGGGTAACAACGATGCTGCACTGCATCGCACCACAGAGAGCACGCCCATCGACATGGGTTCAACCATATCGGGCGTGCGTCTGCTGGAGCACGGTGCACCGCTGTTGCGTGGCGAAGAGGCGCCACCGCCACCGCATCCACCGTCGACACATGCGCCACGCACCACGTTGCCACCGCGCAGCGCGTTGCCCACAGCGGTGACGCCAAGGCGTCCGGAACCGTTGCCGGCCAAGCTCAATTTGGATGAGCTGTATGAGAACGATTACGATGTGACCCTGAACGATGCGCTCGATCCCACGCTTAAGCCGCTTACGCCACAGCATTCACAACCGCATCAGCATCAGCCACAGCATGCCAGCTATCAGGGTCGTCCTTATGCGAGTGCGTATGCAGCGCCAGCATCTGAGAGCGGTGCCTACAATCCATTCAACAGCTATCAACAACCGCAGCAGACATCCATCTATCAGAATCATTCGCCATCATCCGCATCCGCTTTGCAGTCACCATCACAGCCACAGCATCAGCATCAGTCGCAATCCCAATCCCAGCCAGCGAGCAGCTATCATAGTGATTCCTATTTCTCATCAACAGATATACGCAGGCGGGCGATTGCAACGGCGCCGGCCTCGCGTTCACATAGACACGAATACCCTGCTGCCGGAGGAGCAGTGACCCATTCCCAACTGGCTGCGCGACCCCAACAGCAATTCTACGACGACTTTGCGTACTAATCGGGAGAGGATCGCGTGATTCAAACAAAAAGGTGAAAACTCCCATCCATATCGGGGCTGCAAACCTTGAAAACAATAATACCCGCTATACCTGAAATGTATATAATAAGCAGAATGGGGCATTTCCAGACTATGAATTATATATATTCTTGATCAGCATTAACTACCGAGACATTATAGGAATGTCCGTCTGTCTGTCTGTATATCCATGTGTTCATACACTTTTCGTTTCGATTTTTGCCACACCCCCTTCTGACCCCTTAAATCAGAAAAATTGAATAGCAAACATAACTTTAAACCTAAAGTCACAATGTTTGGTACATACAATAATAATAACCAGAGTATTTATGATTCCTGGTTGGGATCAGTTAAAAATTGTAGAAGTTATTCAGGAAATACTTTTGTATGACAAAAAACGGCTACAGCAATCGAGTCCTAGTTGCTTTGGTTGACCATCTGGTATATGTTATTTTATACTCTATGGTGTATTTAGAACTTATATGCCTATACCAAATATAGCCTTTGTATATTTTTTACCCGCTACCCATAGGGTAGAAGGGTATTTTAACTTTGTGCCGGCAGGAAATGTATGTAACAGTTAGAATGAGGCATCTCCGACCCTATAAAGTATATATATTCTTGATCAGCGTCAACAGCCGAGACGATATAGCCATGTCCGTCTGTCCGTATGAACACCTATATCTCAGAGACTATAAGACATACTATAGAGCTACAATCTTTTTTCGACAGCATTTGTTATGTATAATTATCTGACATTTTTTAGTATTTTCGGTATATTTTTAAAATAATACCGCAATATTTTGCCTTTATTAAAAATGGGTAGCGGGTATCTCACAGTCGAGCACACTCGACTGTAACTTTCTTACTTGTAGAATATCGTTTTATTGAGAATAGAATGAAAGATATACCAAATATAGCCTTTGGTATTTTTATTTCTTGGTATATTAATTTGGTATATTATTAGAATATGGTTTTATAGACAATGGAAATGGTAGTATAACGATATACCAAATATAGCCTTCAGTATTTTTTGTTTTTAATATATTTATTTGGTATACTTTTTTAGAATAGGGCTTTTATGAATATAGAAATGGTAGCATATCGATACCATACCAAATATAACCGGTTTGCAGCCTTTATCTCACATCCTTATACATATATCCATATATATTTATTCCTGTAATTCTTCTCTTGCAGCTGCAGATGTAAATAACTTTCAAGAGAGAGAGAGAGAGAGAGAGCGTTCCAGGTGCCTAGGCAACATAAATACATACATATAATGTACTCGTACTTTTCTCAACTATCTTTTTATTTTATATATACTACACATACATATATATTTTAGTATCTTAGCCACAGTCTACTTATACTCTTATAGTTAATGCTAAAGTTTATTCAGACCTAAGTAACACACACGCAAAACACAAAACACGTTTATCTTAAAAAAACTAATTAACATATCGTACATTTACATTATATAATACTCAATTCTCGTGATAGTAGCCGAGACAAAAGTAAATTACAATTTTGTCAGCTAAATTTAAAGTAAAACAACAACAAAAACCAACCAATTTTCCCTGTGACTGCGGAAAAACAAAAAAAAAAGAATTCGAAAACAAATAAAAAAAAATTAAATATTACAAAAATTGCAAGAACAATAAAAAAGTGCGCCTAATATTTAAGTAAAACAAAATAAATAAAACAAAAAACCTAAAGCCTTGCTTTTTGACTTACTTATGTGGCTGTATTTTGAGATGTCTCTTGGTTTGATAAACAATTCTTTAGCAGCTCCGTTGCCTCCTCCAGATGATCCAACTTTTTCATTAAAATTATCTAAAAATGTAACAAGTTATAAGAACTTTCTGTACAGTAAAGGCAATACAAACCTTAGCTGCTGAAATCATTTCAGTGGCCACTTTGACGGACATAAATTCCACAGATTTTGCCAGCGTTATGGGTCGGGTTTTGGCCACATCCTCAATAGTTCTGAAGCCTTGGGCATACAGCTGCTTAGCGCGATTCTAAAATATACAAATAAATTATAAATTATTATTATTAAATGATTTAAATGATTTTATGCAAGATTTCAGTTGAATAAACTTATAGAATTAAGAAAGAAAAATATTTACTCGTAAATGTTTAAGCGATCAAATTTGAAAAGATTCTAATAACAAGAAAAAAGCTACAATGGAGTATATATATAATATATATAATATAATATAATATAATATAATATAATATGTTTAAGCGATCAAATTTGAAAAGATTCTAATAACAAGAAAAAAGCTACAGTCGAGTGTACTCGACAGTAAAATACTCGCTACCCATTTATTCTTAAAATATACCAAATTAACATACAGAAATACTAAAAATATGCCGAATGCTGTATTTGGTATATTGATAGTAATACATTAAAAATATACCATAGAATGCAAAAAATGCAATAGAATGGATAGCAGATATAAGGAGCTAAACAATATTTTAGTTGAGAAGATGACAGCCAAGTTCGAAAATGATGCTAAATTCTTAAAAATTTTCAGGTTTTTGTTATTTTCTAGTGGAATTTCTGTCAACGGAGTCAATTCAGTTAGCGATTTCTGTGCCACAATTTAAAAACTGTAAACAAACCTGATATTTATCTACTCAAAAAGCTCAGAAAATTTAATTTGACAGCCAAGTTCGAAAATAATCGTAAAAAGAAAGTAAAAGAGCCTACACAATTTTTCAGGTTTCAGTGACAGCGCTGAGATTTTCTAGCGGAATTTCTATCGGCAGAATTAATTCCGCTGCGAATTTCAGTGACACAATTTAAAAACTGTAAATAAATACAATATTTATCTACTCACAATTTTAACTGCTGGCAATTCGAGAAGCGGCTCCAACTCCAACGTGCCACAACGATCTATTTTATGATTGATGCGCTCAAACAAAGGTTTATAGCACCAAAACTCATCAATCTGCTCGCAAAGACGCACAATGGCACTTGCCGCAGCCGTTGACTGGCTAATCAGATGCTGCAACGTGCCTCGCTCGATGTTGTACTTATTTGCCACCTCAGGCAGTGGAAGCAGGTCCAAGACATCGGTAAGAATGAGAACTTTGTAGAGACGATTCAATTGCAGCGACAATGGTCCTTGCACAGACTGCGTTTTGGCCAAGCGCGCAGCGTGAGCTTCCGTGAAGCCGAGTTGAGCAAATAGAGCGTGAGTCTTTGCTGTGTGAGTTGTGTATTCGCGGAAGAGTATCGTGGCATCGGCTGGAAACAATTCATCACCGCGCTCATTCGAATTGAAGCAGACAACCAAATACAATAGATGCATATAGCTAGATAGGATCAGACGTTGCTGCGCTTGCTGCAGCTCATTGTGTATGGCAAAGGCACGCTTGTAATCGATGCCCGCCTTGAAGGCGGCACAACCGATGCTCGTCAACTGGAATCGTGTGGACTGACTAATAAGCAGACGACGATTTAGTGACGCGGTGTGACTGCTCGACTGATTGATGTCTTGTGTGGTCATTATATCTGAACAATTCGACTTTGGTGCACTATCTTTGAGTTTAAGCACTTTGTTCTTAAACATATCGCGCAGTATGCGCAGCACTAGATCATCGACAGCCACCTCAAGGGCACCAGCTTGCACTGCCAGCAGTGTACTGTTCACCAGACGATTGAGATCACGACGACAATCCGCGAGGTTCAGTCCAATAACACTCAGTATTAGAGTCTGCAAAAGTGTATGCAAGTGTTTATTAACAATCAAAATCGAAGTAAATTCACTGCACTCACCTGCAAACCGGTGGCCTCTTGTTGCTCCAACGAACTCAACGCTTTGTCCATGGGCGAGAAGAGCATTTCACCCACCTTCAAGTTGTCTTTGTTCTGCGTGATGAGAATACTTTCGCCCGCATCCCCCAAGCCAGCGCGACCAGCGCGTCCAACCATTTGTTTGTACTTGCACAGCGTCATAAACTCTTGACCCACATAAGGAGCGCGTATAATCACACGCTTGGCAGGCAGATTGACACCGGCAGCCAGCGTGGATGTACAGCAAATGACGGTGATGACTCCAAAGCGATACGCAGTCTCAATGAACTTTCGCTCGTCGGTTGTGAGTCCCGAGTGATGATAGGCAATGCCATAGGGCAGCGTTTTGGCCAACACAGGACTAAGTACGCCACAAATATTGTCCAGGGCATTCATGAGATCGACTTTCTCGCTCTGACGATGCTCAAAGAACTTTTGCTTTGACACAATGCGACTTAGAAGCAATGCGACATTCTCGCAATTCTTGCGAGACGAACAAAAGATAAGGCAGCAATTCTCTGGTGCACACTCGCTGACCAGGCCAGCTAAGTGATCCGGATCAGCACGCTCCACAGCTGGACTATACTGTTAAAAAAAAGTTAAATTATCAGCTAGTTATTATTCATTATTTGTTATTATTCACATTGAAGTTGACACTGCGCGTGGGCACAAAGATCTCCTCCATCGTTTGGCCAGCTGAATTGATTTGCAGAATGTCCTTGCCACATTTTATGTATTCCTTCAACTCCACCGGACGAAAGCCGCGTGTATAAACATCGGCATTTAGGAACATTGAGATCTCGTTTAGATTTCCAATAGTTGCGCTCATGCCCACAATTTGTATGTTGGCTAAAAGAAGATAAAAAGTTTCATATAAATTATTGCGTTTACTGGCAAAACTAAAACATTCAACTTAAACTTCAGACTTCTAATTAGAATTTGTAGAGTTTGAACCTTTACTGGTTTAATCAATGAGACAGCCAATGAAACCGATGAGAATTGTCGTTGATTGTGTACTTAAGAAAGAATGAAATTAACTGCAATATACACTTAAAAATACGCTTACACCTAATTTATCCGGAAGTACTGTAACTTTTGAAGGTCACTCAATTTTTAGTGTGCAGATAAATTATGTAACTTAATAACTATTGTGAAACTTATAAAAAAATTCGACCTAAAAATTTTATTTTATTAATAACTGTCATTGTGAACATTACTGGAATGGAATGCATTTAGGTAAAACAATGAATGCGACGATAATGGCTTCGAAGAACTGCAATTTTGCAGTTATCTGGGATAGGTAATTAAGTGCAATTAGTGATATTGCATATATTTTAATACATACTGTAATGCAAACGTAAACAAGTAAGAAAGCTACAGTCGAGGGTACTCGACTGTGACATACCCCCTACCCATTTTGAATAAAAGAAATGTATTTTGCGGTATTTTTCTCAAAATATACCGAATTTATTACACAAATACTAAAAATATACTAAATGGAATATTTGGTATATCGATATAGTGCCAGACTCAAAATATACCACAGACGTCACAATATACTAGATTGTCAGCCAAAGCAACTAAGACCCCTAGTAAGTAGGCGTTTTTGCCCATACAAAAGTATTTCTTTAATAACTTCGACAGTTTTTATCTGATCGCAACCAAATCAGGAATCATAACTACTATAGTTATTACTATATATACCAAAATTCGTAACTCTAGCTTTAAAATTACGCTTGTAATTCGATTTTTTTGATTTGCAGGGGCGTAAGGGGGCGTGGCAAAAATTTGAAACAAACTTGATCTGCGTGCAAATATAACAAATGCTGTCGAAAAAAAATTATAGCTCTATGTCTTATAGTCTCTGAGATCTAGGTGTTCACACAGACGGACATGGCTATATCGTCTCGGCTGTTGACGCTGATCAAGAATATATAGACTTTATAGGGTCGGAGATGCCTCGTTCTACCTGTTACATACATTTCCTGCCGGCACAAAGTTATAATACCCTTCTACCCCATGGGTAGCGGGTATAAAACGATTCAAAGGTTAGGATATATAGTATTACTCTGGCATAATAATTGTACAGCACTTGTGTAAAACTGATCTACGCATATGGGCATTTCCCAAAGTCGCGAACGTACGTTCGTACGAGATAAATTAAAAAAATAAAATCGAAAACAAACGTTTCCTGAAACTTTTTTTTTACTCTTCGATAGCATTTGTTTAGCTCTTTGGTTAGTGTAAATTATGGGGCTTATCGATTTTTAATTTTCATAATATTGTCAAAAAACATGCGGTCGCGAACGTACGCAAAATGGAAGTCGACTTTGGCTTAATACAGTAAAATGCAAAACTCTGCGAATTGAGACGGAATATTTTAAAGAAATAACTTTACTTTTAAAGTAGAATCATGTAGCTTTCTATTAAGTCTACTCCCAAGAAAATATCTCCATTTATTTATTTTTAATTTAATTAAGTTCCGGTCGCGAACGTACGATTTTTCCATGTTGTTTTATTTATTAAATTTTTTTTTTTACCACAACTTTTTTTATTAATAACTTCATATTTCATAAAACAAACGGATTTAACTCAATTTAAGGTGTCTAATAACATTTAAAAGCAAAAAAAATAAATTTTTATTAAATATGAAATATGTACTGAAATTTATTAATAGCAAGAAAAATATGTAATAAATAATAAGTAATAACTAACAAGTAATAAGTAACTGCAAACGACATAGTTTTCAAAAACAAAAACAAAAAAAAAATTTTTTTTTAAATCCATGCGACGCTAGTGAAAATCGCACTCTACTTTGACAATCAATAAAAAATGATTGGTTTGAGTAACCCCAACGATTTTTTATATTTAAAATATATATACCAAAATAACTTAACACGCGAAGTTTCATCCACCTGCTTGCCCTTAATGCGAAGCAATTACAATAAAATGATGTTTTCGGTCGCGAACGTACGATTTGAACATAGATAAGAAGCAAAATAAAAATTAACAGTTAATTGAACATTTTTTCGCTCACTTTGCATTTTTATCTTATTATTGGATTGCTATTAAGAAATTTTGTAGAAAAAGAGCAAACATATCATATGTTTTCTTTGTGAAATAATAAAACATAAAAATGCATACAAAAGGAGCTAAAAGTGAAAATATTAAATTTTTTCAGTTTGCAGGCAAATTTTTTTATAAAAACAACGAACATATGCTACGGAGCCATTGTATTATGAAAATTTGGATATTTCTTTATGACATTATACAAAAAATACGTTGAATTTGAAGATTTTTTTTTTCGGTCGTGGTTTACCATTTTTTGGGAATTGCCCATATATAAGAAAAAACTCTTCACTCCATGTGGTAAAATGTTCCCTGCGTAAAAAAAAAATTACCTGTGTATGATAAGTATGTAAGGACCTATACTATATAAGACCTATCCGCAGGTATTAAAAAAGGAAACCAAGGAAGGTGACTAAATATTACTTCTAAGAAAACATAAAAAGGAAACAAAGCACTAGCAATAAAGTGACCTTTTTAGGACACAATTCTCATGCCTTCACATACCATTCAAGAACATCACCTTAGTGAGAAATGCTTCGAGTGTGGCGCCACGTCCACGTTCGCCAATCAAATGCAACTCATCCACCACAACCAGCCCAATTTCATGTGGTCGCTCTGCATCTATCAAGCTATCCATTAGCACAGCACCTTTCTCAATCGATGCAATGAACAAACATCGACGCTTGCGTTGCGGCTGTGGCGGACACTTTCCCTTCCCCGCCGTATACTCATCCACAATGAAGTCCATGGCAATGGCAAACGGTGACATGGCACTAACCTTCTCCTGCACTATGGACACATATGGAAGAATGAAGAGCACGTTACGTTCCCGGCACAATATTTCGCGCAACATTAGAATTTCGGCAACCAATGTTTTGCCGCCACTCGTGGGAAGTGCATAAATTAAATTCTTGCGCTGCTTTATAGCCGGTAGATTGAGGCATTCTTGTTGCCATTCATATAAACTGTCGATGCCTTTGTGCTCGAATATTAGCCTCTTCACCTTATCCGGCAACCCATAGAAACTGCCCTTGGATGGAAAACTATCGTTGAGCTGCTGCTGCTGCTTTGTGCTCTCGAATTCAGCAAAAGCTTGAGTCTGCCAGTCCAAGGGATCGAGCTCCGCAAGTTCATTATTACATTGACTTGCCAAGATCGTGCGACTTTTTAAAGCTTCGTATGTTTCGTACTGTGTGCCATGAACAATCCCATCGAGTATTGATTTTGATAGAAATGACATTGATTGGGACAACGACAAGTTTGGTGATTTGGTTACCGAAGGCATTGCATCCAAAAACATTTGCGAATTTTGTACTTCGGTACAATCATCAGCATCGTAGAAAATGTCTTTGACTTCGGCTGCTGTCAAATCGGTTATATTAATTTCATTAAAACTGTTCTCAGTCACGTTGTTGAGAACAGTTGTATTCCTGGTTTGAGTTGCACTGTGTAGCGACATGTCACCAAAGAGACTATCGTCGGAATCATTTTGAAATAATTTACAATTTGTTTGGCTGCTAAATGGTGCCGAAACAACACCATCTTGTCCACTAAACACTTCCTCCAGATTGACATGGCTAAAGAAGCTGGCATCGTTCTCCGGCCAAAATATACTTTCACTTAATGGCCTCGCGTCTGTAGTTTTCCTTGTCGATTGCACTTGTTCACTACGAATTCGCTTTGCATGTTTATTGTGCAATGGTGTTAACTTTTCATTTGTTTGCTTTCGCGACATAATGTGCAACAAATTGTCAATTCAACAACAACGCGCCAAAACTACATAAAACAGCTGATAATCTGAATTTGCATGTAAATATACCAGGGCTGCATATCATTAAATCCAGTTGCGGTTTGTATGTAACTGGGCACACTAATCGGCTCAAACCCGAATTGTACTTCAAGTGCAACTGTAGTTTGTGTAAAGTAAATATGTAAATATTATAAATATGTAAATATTTATAAATATGTAGTTGCAGGTATTAAACTATTTTTTGATATCCTGGATTCCAGTTAAAAAACATCAATAAACTTGGCGGTAGATTTGAAATCAAAAATCCTAGAAAATAATAGCAGTTGGTCACACTAGTTCGGACAGTCTCGGCTCGTACATTGCGGAGTGCGCAACAGTTAGTGTTGTTTGGATTGAATTTCATCATTGCAGCTCCGCAATGGATGCACCAATCAACTATTGGTATCTGGAGCACATTAGCTCTGGCAAAAAGATAATATTGCAGTCTGGTGAAAATACAGTGGGTCGGCACTCGTGCTGCAAGGTTGTGCTGCCGGGAAATGAGTTTTTGTCGAGGATGCATGCCAAATTAATTGTAAACATTGAGACTGGAGTTGTTTTGGAACAAATGGTGAGTGGGTGATATAAACAAACGATGTGCAGCCTTTAAACATTTCTATTATGAACAGAAATCTCTGAATGGCGTGTTTATAAACAAGGCATTACTTAAAGCCAACACTCAGCTACTCAATGATGGAGACCGATTAGGTTTGGGAGTTGAAGTAGATGAACCAGGGATTGTGCCACCAAACTATGCCATATTTATAGTGAAACAAATGTGTCCTACAGCAGAGGATGTTATACAAATTTCCGATGACGAAGATGATGATAATAATGGCAAAAACATTAGCAAAACGAAGCCGGCAAATGTCGAGCTTAGCAATGAAAATGCCAATAAAGATAATGAAAATGCGCATCGAGCATTGCATTTGCCGATATTGCCGGAAGTTAAAGCCGAAGCTTTGTTGGCAGCCACCCACGATATTGAGAATATATTCGGCGAACCTGATAAAGAGCTGCTGGAATCCGTTTTACAGATTAATCCGTATGTTTTCCAGAAGCTGAATAACAAGCATGTTGCAGCGGGTCCAAATAATATATGCAATGGTGATGTAATTGAATTGAACGAGGACAAAACTGAAGATGTTGACAAAGACAAAAATATAGAGATTGCTGTTGAAGCCGGCGGAAACGCGGAGGTTGTTGTGGAAGACAAAAATGAAGAGGCTGTTGTTGAAGAGATTGTTCTCGGTGATGAGAGCGATGGCGATTATGATGAAAATTTTGCTATGTCGCAGGCTGTGCTGCAAGAGATTAAAGAGGATATGGACTTCGAGGGCATCAATCTCAGCGGAGATGATGTTGACAATCGGGACAATGACAACTTGCTGGAACCGATCAAAATGGAAAGTGATATATCCAAACAATTCGACGAGAATGAGATTGTTATTATCGATGATGATGACGAAGTCGAGCTGTTCACCAAGGTGGCAGATTGGTCGTCGAAACTGCTTTCGCAAAACGTCATGTCGCAAATCTATCCTATGGATAATGAAGAAAATCTAGGCTTTGATAACATTCAGGAGGAGCCAAGCGATCAGGCAGCTAATGAGAAATCGAGTAAATCTAGTAAAAGCTCATCGCATAGCAAGGACTCAAAAAAGAGGCATAGAAGAAAAAGCTCAGACAAAACTGCCACGACGTCCAAGTCCGACAAGACTAAGGACAAGAAAAGCTCAACTAAGGAAAAATCTACTACAAATCGTAAGCGTTACTACTCGAGTTCAACCACTGAGAAATCTAGCGACTCGGATCGCAAATCCCAGGAAAACACAACCAAAGAATCAAGTAAATTCGCGGAGTCGACAAATGAGTCCACAAAAGTGATGCCTGACGCAGCACCCAAAACTAAGTCGCCTCGGTTGATGAATAGATCCGTTTCATGTTATGTTGAACACACTGCATTAATACCTGAAAAGGATGTTGAAAATCCGTCATTGTTGGAGAAAATCAATCAAGAACCAACATTGATTTGCTCTAGCTCAACAACTGAGAAATCAAGCGACCCCATTTGCAAACCTCAGGAAACCTTAAACAAAGAATCACCAAGTAAATTCGTCGAGCCAACAAATGAAGGAACAAAAGAATTACCTTCCACAACACCGAAAAATAAGTCACCTCGCTTGATGAACAGATCCATCTCATGTTATGTTGATCGAAACGACTTAATTGAGAAACCGCCATTGATTGAAAAAACCAATCGAGGACCTACATTGATTACAGCACCGCAATTACCCAAGCATCGTGGCAAGTTGAGAGGCGTTTCAGCCGAAAGCAAGAAAGTCGAAGACAAACAAAACATTTTGGAAAGACAGCGCTCCAAAGATTACCAAGACGAAATGAAAAAGAAATGGTATCAAAAGCCCAAAGATCAGAAGATCGAGTATGAAAAGAATAAGGAAAAGCGTCGCGAGCATCTCAAGAAATTGTCCGAAAAATCGAAACCTTCCCCAGAGAAGTCTTCATCATCATCGTCCGAATTGAAACGCAAACACAGCGTACCTAAGCCAAGTAATAGCAACCGTGGTGATTTTCTCACAAAGGAGGTGGAGCCCGTAACATCAGCAAAGCGAAACAAATTGGACCCAACCGCTGCAAGAGCTCAGTTAACTCGGCGGCGTGTTACACTCGATTGTCCTTCACACCTGGAAGATCCGCCCGTTCAATCCAAACAGCCGGCGGAGCGTAAGGACGCTGAATCGGCACGAAATCGTCGAACCTGTAATCGAGTTACATTTGCCGAAATGGAACGAGACTTCGCTTTGCAGGAAGAGCGGAATATGAAAGTCAAACGCAATCGTCGTGTTCGATTCAACGACAATGTTCAGATCCGCATTATCGAGCGTGTGGAAGGTGCGATCAGAAAGACGAAAAATATCAAGGATACCAACAAGTTCTCGCTGAGCACATATGCTGAGCGTCGCGAGTGGGCTTTGGCCCTGGGAAAGGCACAGAACTGTAATGAGTTCATCACTAGCAACATTCTAAGCTGGGGCAATCAATGGCTCTCCCTGCGCGATCCAAACGAGGTAGCGGAATCGGATATCCTTTTGCCCATTCCAACCGAATTCAATACCTTTAAACAGTACAAAGAGTAAGTGATTTGCCTTTGCTTGTTATTCGATTATTGATTGTAATAACTTTTTTTGTTTAGAACCTTCGTGCCATTAATGAAAGTCGAGCTCCTGACTACCATAGAACGTGAATACAAGAACTCCACACATACCTATGAAGTTAGTCTAGAGAGCTTTACCTGTGAGAGTACAAAAAGTCGTCCACGTTATATTCTGATCACCCGATGTAAGTTAAGTTTATAAAGTTTACAAGTTAAGTTTATACCCGCTACCCATAGGGTAGAAAGTTATGTAAAAGACAGAATGATACATCTCCGACCCCATAAAGTATATACATTCATGATCAGGGTCAAAAACCGAGAAGGTATTTTTGACACGCCCATTTCCGCCCCTCAAAACGATAAAAGTCGAATAACAAGCGTTTAAAGTTAGAATCTCTAATTTTGCTACAGACTATAATATCTATAGTTTTTATTATTCCTGCAAATTTGGATGCGAGCGCTCTCGACTGTAGCTTTTTTTTATAAAATTAAATAAATAAATTAAATATAGAAAATATGTAATATATAATTTCATCTTCATTCGCAGGCAAAAACAAGCCCGCTAAGCAATTTGATCTCTATACTTTGAGCAGTGATGGAAACATTTTTGAAACATTCGCAACAATGCCTCGCATGAGGCACATAGCCGGTAACTATATACTATATATGCACTATAGTATATTCGATATACTCATTTTGTTTGTCAACTTTTAGGCACTATCTTTGAGTTGACCTTTGAAATACTGACACAGAACATCAATAAGGAGATGCTGGAGATGGCTAAGACGCTGACGATTCGCCCGGTCGTTGATAATTTGCGAGTGGAGCTGGGAGCGTTTAGTGCCGTTTATCAACTGTGCCGCTCTCCATTGTATCGCCGTATATTGCAACCCAGCGAGAATGTGCTGTCCTTTGACAAGCACATATTGAAGGATACAGAATATAAAGGCTTCACGAAACTGAATGATCATCAGATCGATATTTGTCAGAGTACGTGGATACGTTTAATTGACGATTCAACGCCCAGCATCACATTGATACAGGGTCCGCCGGGAACTGGCAAATCGGTGGTCATCTCGAATCTGACGTTACAATGCATGTATGGCCGAAGCAATCGGCACCTCGATCGCAAAATTTTAATATGCGCTCACAGCAATACGGCTGTCGATAATATAACAATGTATTTGAATCGTGCACGCAATTGCATGACTCACTCGCAATTCCGATTGCTGCGTTTTGGTCGATTTGATAAGATCGATTCCAAGGTCGGCGAAGTCTCGTTGGATCATCTGTTGAACATTGAACGTGAAGAGAAAGGCAAGCGTCTGACGGCTGAAAACAGAGCGAACTTAATGCAACAACAGGAGATGCTTAAAGCAGAAATTGCCGAACTTAGGCAGAAGAACTCTGCGAGCACTAGCTATTTGCAACCGTTGTTGCAGTCGAAGGAGCGACAATTAAAGACACTGAATGAACGACTAAATCCACCATTGACGCCCCGCGAAGAGTACGAACTCTCGAAGAAATATATCCAGCGTGCCAACATTGTGTGCACAACGCTCTCAAGTTGTGTGAAACTTGCTTACTACATCGATTACTTTGATGTTTGCATCATTGATGAGGCGACTCAATGCACTGAGCCCTGGACACTTCTACCGCTGCAGTTTGGAGTACGAGGTCTTGTTTTGGTGGGCGACACTCAGCAGTTGCCTGCAACAGTGCTGTCTCAGAAGGCCATTGATCTTGGATTGGGTAACTCGATGTTCGATCGCATTCAACGCAATTTGACGCATCATCTGAGCAAGTCGGGTAAAAATCATTTAGCCCATACCAAAGTGTTTAAACTGAGCATGCAGTATCGAATGCATCCGGAGATATGCAGATGGCCGAATAGTTACTTTTATCATGATCAACTGGTCAATGCGGATGCAACAAAACAGTTATTGTCGCCTATTATTCCGTATTGTGTGATCAACTTGAGTTACACAAAAGACACAAACGACAGCAGAAGCCGGAGTATTAGCAACATCGAGGAGGCTCACTTTGTGGCCAAGTTGCTGATAGAGTTGAAGAAACATATGCCGACAACGCGTTACAAATACGGCTTAATAACGCCGTACAGCAATCAGTGCTCAGTGCTTAGCGGTGTGATACCCAGAGAAATGATGATCGTACCGAATACGGTGGATGCATATCAAGGACAGGAGCGAGATGTCATCATTATATCGAATGCACGCACTCGCGGAGTTGGCTTCCTCACCAATTATCAACGATTGAACGTAGCCATCACGAGACCTCGTCGTTGCCTCATCATCTGTGGTAATTTCGATGATTTGAAGGTACTTGTATTGATCAATCCAATGTATATACGAATAGTTCAAATATTTTGCATTATTATAGGCGGTTGATATGTGGCGACATTTACTGGATGATGCGCGCCATCGGCAGATCTATTTTAATCTGAAGAAAACCGATGTGGAAGATCTAAATCGTTCACTAATAAGCAAGATCCTAGTGAAGCCTATTGAAATAAGCGATGAGCCTTTCTCCAAATGATATTGTAGATATATATTATATCTATCGAAATAATAGCTTTAAATAACAATGGAATTCTTTCTTTTTTGAGTTTGATCCATCACCAACAGTTTTTGTTTCTCATTAACTTACATTCACTTTAATATTGTTTTCGTTTTATAACATCAATAGAGACTTGCCTTATATATTAAACAGTTTGCTGGATCTGAATTCAATTGAGTAAGTGTAAGAAATTGTTTTTTTTTTCTTTCTTGTTAACCATATATCATTAACCAAAACATATATAAATGCTAAGATTATACAATTCAATAAATTAAGAATTTAAAAAAAAATCACGTATTGAAATAAAAAACAATGTTTTAAATGGTATTATGTATATTGCACTAGACATGAACTGGTAAAATACGAAATCATTTGATAATCGATATTACGTATTGATTAGATACAACAAAATGCGCATCCAACTTTTATACTACAAGTTAGACATTAACTAGGGAACATTTCACAAACTAAACTAAATTTGCCTCGATTGAAGGACATTCTTCTTCCCTTTTCTAAACTAATAGTTGGTAAAATAGTACACATACATATATGCATAAGTAGTTTTATACAGACTCGTGCATGGATGTAATTTCACACATAGTACATATGGAGACACACAAAACATCAAATTTATAGGATCGTTTAACTGGTTGTTTGGATTTTTTTTTTTGTTTTTGTTCGCATTTGGTTTGCTTTCATTTTTCCAGTGTTTAATTCGATTTGGTAAAAAGTCAATCTCATAACGCAATCGCATGTCATTAAAATTAATGGAATCGCTTAATAGCAAATCTCCGATAAGCGGATTACAATTGCACTATATAATGCCATATTGATCATAATTATAATAATCATAATAATAATCGTAACTGAAATAACTTAAAATTGTAACAACAACAAAATTCTAAACTATAACTAAAAACATAACAAAAATTATGCTCAAAATTAAAACTATCCGCGCGTGTTTTGATTGGATTCAAACGAATCGCTTTTTTTTTAAGGAGACTAACAGCATTCGAGAGGTTTTTGCTGCATTTTCTTATACCGATCATCATATATATATGTATATATAGAATCTTCCATTTTTATAATGAATATTTATATAGACGTACGACTAAAGCAAACAATTGTTGTTGTCGAAATATTTAGTTTAGCATATCGCCCAGAGAATCCTTCAAGGACTGATAGATTTGGTATTGTTGATCCGGTTTAAGATTATAAATCTGGAAGAGTAATGAAAATAATTCAATTTCAAAAGTTATTTTCAACATTCTTAGATATTGACAAACCTGTGTCAAGAGTTTAGCTGGTGAAGGAGTTCTAATAAAACTCGAAATGTAAACATTCACGAACGTGGCCATGAGGAACTGACAGTCGAAGCGATCCATGATACCGCCATGTCCAGGAATCATATCGCCAAAGTCCTATGTAGAACAAAAACGTTAATAATTAAAATAATAAAATATTCGACAAAATGTTCTTACCTTGATCTTGAAAGCACGCTTAAATCCGGACGCAAAGAAGCCGCCGAAAGGTCCAATTATTGAACTGAACAGACTCAACGAAATGGAGTGCCAAATGAATGGATAAATGTTCAAGGTTTTTCCAATGCCAAACTGCAATTTCAATTTGATTAGATTATTACTAAATTGTGCATAATTGCAGTGCATAGAAAGGCTCACCAATTTAAGACTGTATTCCTGTGGCGTAAACAGATAGCTGGGAACACAGGACATGGTCATGCGACCCAGTTCCTCCGAATATTGTATGGGACAGATGAAATATTGGTAATTGCACAAGACGTATGAGAATAATATGCCAAATAGTACCGTGGCAAAACCACCACCAATAAAGCCCTCCCACGTCTTCTTCGGGCTGAGCTTTATGAGGGGTGTGCGTCCAAAGAAGAAACCAAACACATACGCCATGACATCATTGCAAACAATCATCGATACGGGCACTATAAACCAAATAAGTCCCTCGAATATGTTCTGTATAATTAGATAGCTCTGTGTGACGACAATCAGCAGCGAGACGTGCGTCCAGGCGAATAGGCTGAACTGTTTGATATAGTATTTCTTGACCAGCGAGAGCACGAACCAAACGAAGCCAACGATATACAGGGCAAATGAGAGGAAGCGGTGATAGGTCACCAAGAACTTAAGATATTCCTGCGAAAACAATAGAAAATTATAATAAGTATTACAATGACAATCGTGGTGTATAGACACTTACCACACGATTGATTACGACCCCAAAGTAATCGACTAGATTTTCGCCATAGAAGAAATAGTTGGAAGTGAGCAAGAAATACCAGGAGAGACTACGAAACCAGGGCAAACCGTGTATACGATACACTTGATAACCAATTGAGATAATTTCCTGAAAGCACTTCACTTGCACCAACAGCGTCTATAAATGCATTTAGATAAGTAACTAGTTAATATAGTTATTAACCCCTAATTAATGAACAATTCAAATGAAACGCACCGTAATCATCAAGGCCAATGGTCCACCATAGATGATTAATGCGAATCCACAGATCATAATCCATGTGAATATACCGCGTATGACCCAATTTTTCCATCTGAAAGAAAAAAGTGTAACATATATAAACAAATTGAATACCATATGTCCATTAAATGTTTTCACACACATTTAATTTTCACAGTCATTAATTTTGCAATAATTCAAATTGGAAATTTTGACCTTTAAGTGTTACGGTACATATACTTTAGACAGCTGGGAGCTGTCTTGAAATAATTTTGGAATTTTTAGATAAATAAATATAAATATATATCACATACCGATCGGGCAAATCCTTCAGAGCAGAATCCAAAAGTTCTGGTGTTTTATCTGTACCTTGGGGCAAATTCTTAGCCAACTCCTCAACGAATTTCTCCTCAGGTATTTTCTCCTCCTCCGAATCAACCTATAAAATAAATCACAAAAAGAACAGACTAAGTCATTTTCGAACAAAATATCAAAGTCCAATATTCCGGTTGAATATGTACACATGTACATATGTACATGTGTAGAACATATAATCAGTACAAAACATTTGGGTAATTTATTTATCCAAGTAGCGTGGTTGGCTGTTGGAAGGTGGCGTGTTTTGTTTGGGTGACAAAATATTAGCAAGGTCTTGATAAGAAAGTGAAAGACGCTAGACGCTAGCTAGCTGAAATATAGTGCGGCTTTTGAGCATTATCACCGTCATCATTATCATTATCATAAAGACACGGCGCGCAGCCAAAAGACAAGCGTGTCTCTTACAGAATGCATGGTGTCGAGCTAATTCGCTGGGGGTAGGTAACAGATGGGGGGTTGGAAGCGTCCCACCGCTTCCGTAATGGTCACTTAATTGGATTTGCCTATTATTCTTGTAACTATGTGAGAGAGTGAGCAAGTGTGTGTGTGTGAGAGTACACAGTACATTTGTTATTGGTTTTTCACCGTTAGTGTCTTCAGTCTCTCTCTCTCGTTGCTCTCTCGCTAGATGGCGCTCTTTTACCACCTGCTTTTGCGTCAGAAAATAACAAAAACACTGCACACACAGAAACATACACGTATGTGTTTGTGTATGTATGTATTAAATTTCTTGTTGTGTGGGTATACATACATAAATTTTGCCTGATTTTGCGCTTCAATTATTGCAAATTTGGAATGCGCAGCAAATAAGGATGCATTCCATATTTATGCCACAGAAGTGAAGTTGCATTTTCTCTTAATTTCCTGGACAGGGAAAAGGAAACCAACTTACATGATCCGAAGAATCAGCTGCACTACTCGCGGCAACAGCAGCAGCAGCATCGTCAGCCTCGTTGTCCGTCTTCCTACGTCGCACCTCTGCCATGTTTGTATTGTGTGTGTTTTGAATAAATTCTTCAAATGATTTTAATATGTTTTTTCAAATTAACAGATTTAGCGCAGTAGGTGTCGTGCTGCACAAAAACAAGCACTTAAAAAATAAAACGTCCGCTTTTCGCTTCAACACAACAATACACACACATGAAGCTACAAAAAATACAATCAATTGAAATTGTGTGGCTGTGTGGACAAATACAGAAAATGCTTAAAAATATGTGTTATGAAACGTCAAACTGTATTTCCCAAGGGCTACATGCGCACACACCCAGCTGATCCATTTATATTCCAGGGCTGGAGTAATAGCTATACATACACATTGAAGAAAGCCGGCGAGCGTCATTTGCGAATTTATTTTCTATCAGCACGACTGTGAAAGCATAATAATAATAAAATAATGGCCGCATCAATTGATGGCGTTTTGCCCGCAACATTGCAGGAATTAGTTAAGAAGTCCAAAGTGTTGGTTGTTGGCGCCGGTGGCATCGGCTGCGAGGTGCTTAAAAATCTTGTCCTCAGCGGCTTCACGCAAATTGAAATTGTAAGTAAAAGAGTTAGCCGCCATAGTGTAAATTAAACGTGCAACTAACTAAAATACTTTTAGATCGATTTGGATACCATCGATCTAAGCAATTTGAATCGGCAGTTCCTGTTCCATCGTGAGCATGTGGGCAAGTCAAAAGCACGCGTAGCACGCGAAAGTGCACTCAGCTTCAATCCTGATGCGAATATAACGGCATACCACGATAGCGTTACATCGTAAGTGATTGGTGTTGATCCGTGCAATTGTGATTGATTAACGATTGGTTTTATTTACAGAACTGATTATGGTGTCAACTTCTTCAAGAAATTTGATGTGGTGCTCAGCGCCTTAGATAACCGAGCAGCTCGCAACCATGTGAACCGCATGTGTTTGAACGCCGATGTGCCGCTAATCGAAAGTGGCACCTCTGGCTACAATGGTCAAGTGGAGCTGATTAAGCGCGGCTTGACGCAATGCTACGAATGCACACCGAAGGAGAAGCAACGCAGTTTTCCCGGCTGCACCATAAGGAACACACCATCGGAGCCCATTCATTGCATTGTCTGGGCCAAGCATTTGTTCAAGTAAGCTGTCGTAAAATTAACATTTAAGAATAAATAATTCATCAATTCTTTTGCAGTCAACTCTTTGGAGAATCTGTTGAAGATGAGGATATTTCGCCAGACTCTGCTGATCCGGAGGCACAAAATGAAAGTGTAACAGCAGAAGCTAAAGCAGCTGATGGCGCTGGTGATGTTGCCATGGAGGATAAAGAAAATGATAAGGAGCAAGAGAAATCAACTGAAGCTGAATCTGAAGGCGAGCCAAAAAACAATGGCAATGTGGTGCGCATCAATACACGCCAATGGGCCAAGGACTGCAACTATGATGCTGGCAAATTGTTCAACAAGTTCTTCAACGAGGACATCAACTACTTGTTGCGCATGTCGAATCTCTGGAAGTCTCGCAAGGCGCCCGTGCCCGTGCAATGGGATACGTTGTTGCCCGACGGCACCAAAGCAGCAGAAGCTCCAGAGTTCGCGCGTCAGCATCATAAAGTTTGGACCGTGGAGGAATGCGCCCATGTGTTTGCCAATGCTCTCAAAGAGTTGAGCGCTGCTTTCCTGAAGCTAGAAGGCAGTGATACCCTTGTGTGGGATAAGGATGATCAGCCTGCTATGGATTTTGTGGCTGCCTGTGCCAATGTGCGTTCCCATATCTTTGATATTGAGCGCAAATCACGCTTCGAAATCAAATCAATGGCTGGCAACATCATTCCAGCTATTGCGACCACAAATGCCATTACCGCTGGCATTTCCGTAATGCGCGCATTCAGTGTGTTGCAGTCCAAGTGGGAGCAATGCAAGGCTGTCTATGCTCGTCTACGTCTCAATGGACGCCAGCAGTTCCTTGTGGCAGATACATTCTTTCCGCCACCAAATCCCAATTGTTATGTGTGTGCTAGTGATCCGGCAATTACATTGCGCATCGATACCAAGCGCATTCAAGTTAAAGCTTTTCGCGATGATGTTCTCATTAAAACTCTGAATATGGTCAATCCGGATGTCACAGTCGAGGCCACCGGCTCCATTGTCATCTCTTCGGAGGAGGGTGAAACCGAATGCAATGAACAGAAGCTGCTCTCGGAGATGAACATTGTAGATGGTGTGATTCTCAAGTGCGATGATTTCTTCCAAAGCTATGAGCTTAGCATTATCATATCACACTTCGATGCTGAACGTGATGATGTGCTGTTCGAGGTAATCGCCGATAAAAGTCAATTACAGCCTAAGCAAGAAGAAAAACCGAAGGAAGATAGCGAGGAGCAGAGTTCCACCTCCCGCAAGCGTCCGGCGAACGGCAGTGATATTGCTGATGATGGTCCATCGACCTCAAAGCGCACTCGATTGCCTGAAGTTGAGGATGATGATGATGATTGTCTCGTCATTGAAGAAGATGATGATGTTCAGGAGATTGTAAACACGAAAACAGAACAGCTTACCGTCAAAAGCCCACCAAAGGTAGCAATTAAACGGAAGCCGGACAATCTAACGGATGATGAAAATATAACCGAAATACTTGACTCATCGGATGAGGAAGATGTGGGTCCTACTAAAAGCAAGCGCACGAAACTAAATGACAGTCAGCCTAATGAAGTAATTAGTATTGACTAATATACTTTGAATGTTCCAACTTAATGTCATTCTCAACTTAAATAAACAAATGATTTTTATTTGTATAAAATTCTACATATATACTGTGGCAGACACATAAGTTGTTTAAATTTTTTATTTGTCAACGAAATCTGATAGATTGGTCTCCAAAGTATAAAAATATTGTTTCTTGCCATCGATTTTCACCAATGGACCGCTATTCCACCATTTTATCGAAATTAGAGTACTGCTTGCACAAAAGATGATCAATATGGATAAATTTTATCCACTTTCAGTAACTAAACAGCGTAACATTGAAATCTTCGGGATTTCTCAATTTATCAAGTTTGAATTTAAAAAAAGTGTTGAAAAACAATCGTGCAAAAGTTGACAACTTGACTTTTTCAAATAAAAATATATCAAAAATATTTATTTGTTCTATTTAAAAATGAAGAAGATTAATGAATACAAGTCAGAAGTGACAAATATATATTAAGATGTGCTCGCCACTGTGTTTTCATTTTATATCTCATGCTATTTGAATTTTAAGTGTTGACTAGTGGAAATAAAATAAAATTGTTGGCAGCACTACGCTTTTAACATTTATAGTTTGGCAACACTCATACAATCAGAGGTGTGTGTTGCTATTATTCTGTTATTGAAAAATATAAATAAAAACGTTCGTTACAGATGTCGTTCGCAAGCAAACTTTTACATACCAGCGTTCGGCTGTGGAATGGAATTAGCGCCACCAGGAGCTTCCATGCTCTCGTGCGTCCCACCATTGCAACATCTTCGCCGGCTCAAAATTCACTTGTCCATCAACAGCAATTAAATGGAACAAATAACCAGGTTGTGCCGTTGCTTTCGCCAATGAATACACTGGTGCAACAAGTGGCCGGATTTAAGGTGAAAGGACGTCTAAAGCGGCGCTGCAAGGACTGCTTAATTGTCGTGCGTCAGGAGCGTGGTTATGTCATCTGTCCAACGCATCCGCGGCACAAGCAAATGTCTATGAAGAAACGTGACTACAAGTCGTGGCTGTTAACACATGCTACACAATCCAAGGAAAGGGGCTTTTAGTTCAATAAATACGAAAACTTATAATTAAAAAATAAAACCAAAACACATGTTAGTTTGTTAAAATAAAAGGCTTTTATTTAGCATAATTATTTTGTCTCTCAATTGAAGCGATTTGCAACACTGTTCATTGTTTTTGTTTATTTTGAAATGCCGCAGTTGGCCGCAATGTTATTTTTAGTAGAAGTGAAACAAAGCAGCTTTGCATTAACACCACTTCTCACTGCATTGTAAAGTTAGTTATCATTTCAGTTCTTAACAATCAACAAAACTGAAAACTGCTTTTGAAATTCATATTCATTTAACGCGACGTATTTTAGCAATTGCCAACACTTGTCGTCAAACAGCTGATTTTTTGTTTATCTACAATTCGTTTTCTGGTTGATTTAGACGGCATTTGCTGTTTTTCGCGAAATTGCACATATCGACAATCAAAAATAAACCTTACGTCAGTGTCGGGTAAAGTCGTTGCATTATTGATAACGCGCCGCGAGGCTTTTGGCCATGACGTCCCATTTTATGAGCGTGCTGCGCCAGGCCTTCAAGACATTTGATCGAGCCAATCTTGCCAACTTCAATGCGAATCTGCAGCATTTAAAGCAGCTAACGGATCAATTAACTTACCGGGACTTGCACATCAGAGAGGAGTTGTTTCGCGATGACGCTGACGTTGACATTGGGTGCCAGCAGCCAAGAGCACCATGCACCTACATGCACATCTTCGAGGATGAACGCTTCTCCATGAGCCTGTTTATTGTACGCGGCAACAATTCGATTCCCCTGCACGATCATCCCATGATGTATGGCTTGCTGCGTTGCCTCTGGGGCAAGGTACACATCCAGAGCTACTCGCAGAAATTACAGCCAGATGAGCCGGTGGGCTACGACATAAATCCCTCGCTGGTCAAGGTAATGGCCGAGGAGCCCTCAATGGTGACGCCGGAGACAACAAGCGCTGTATTAACGCCACGTAAACGCAACTATCATCAGATAACAGAGGCCGGAAATGGCATTGCCGCATTCTTTGATATTCTAAGTCCACCATACGATGCCAATATGCCGTTATATGGACCACGTCGCTGTCGCTTTTACCGGCCCAAGTGCGACGACGATGGTCAGGTGCAGCTTCAGTGCATCCCATCGCCAACCAGCTACTACTGTGATTTGGCCGATACGCCTGAGTCTGTGCTGCAGTGCGGATTCATTTGTGCCGCCGAAGCATTTGCCGCCAATTCCGCCAGCAACTCTTAAAACTACTTACAACTTACTTTATCTAGTTGAATCCTTATTTATTTTGTCACGCATGCCGCGTGTCAAGCATCTTCTGTGTTATTCAAATAAAATTGCCTCCTTTTTTGTTTTTTAAAAGCACATTCATTCACTCAATGAAAGCTTCCATTTTATTATCAATAACTACTATTTATAGTTAACCTTCAGATTGTCGTTACTTTTTTGTTTAATCGTCCATATCATCAGCTTGATAAATGCTCTGATTTCTTCTCTTAAGCTTTTTTATACTAGTTGTTCCAGGTAACTCTGCTTTTGGCTCCTCTAGCTTCTCTTCAGTGACTTTAACTGGCACTTCACTGATAATATTATCAGTTTTTGATGCAATTGGCTCTGGCAGCGTTAAATTAAGTTTCCGTTTCGTCGGCGCCAATTGAAAATCTTGTTCGTTCATTGTTGAATCCACTGCAACATTAGTAGGAAGCGAATTTGACTCCTCATCGACTTCAGCTGGCACTTCGCTGATATCTTTGTCAACTTCTGAAGCAGTTGGCGCTGGCAACTTTAAATTCAGTTTCCTCTTTGATGGCGACAATTGTAAATCTTGTTCAACATCCGAAACACGTGACGTAGCCTCCTCATCCTCTTCCACCGGCAGCTCAATGACATTCTTATCAACTTCCGCTGTAATTGGTGCTGGCAGTGTTAAATTTAGTTTTCTATGCGTCGGAGCCAATGGCACATCTTCATCTTTAGTTTCCTGCACGTTTAGCTCAGCTGTACTCTCCTCCAAACTGCTGGTTTGCGGTAAGTCCTTGCCATTTGCCAACATGGCCAGGCAGAGTGGATCATCGATGCCCAGTATAGCACAGAAATCATTGCACTGTGGATTTAATTGAGCCTGCGGCTGATCAACAAACATTTGTTTATAATTCTGTTGCTCATCGGCATCGAATGCGTTGACGGTGCGACAAAAGTTCTTGGGCACCTCGAGATTATTGAACTTGTGGCGAATGTGCGACAATTCATCGACAGTTGGCGTAAAGTTGCAACGTTCTTCCATGCTGCCAGCCTTCTTGCCGGGCAAATAGTAATTGTTATCCTTGATAGAAGTCAGATGATTTGTGGTGAGCAATATCGACAACCATTCGATGTCGTACTCTAGAGTTGGCTTTTCGCTTTCTACGCTTGTGGGCATGTCAAGCACTTGCAGAAAACGACGCTTTGGCAAGCATTTATCCAACGCCAAGAATTTGGTTACGGCAACAGGAGCAGCCGGTGCTGTTGCTGATGACTTTGAGTGCTTCTCCTCTTCCTCCTCTTCGCTATCGCTGTTGCTATCTGAGGATGATTCCTCCTCATTCAACGATTTACCTGCAGTTCTCGTGTGCTGCACCAGAGCAGCAAACTTGCAATGCAAATGAGCAGCAAACCAATAGGTTGGCTGCAGTGTCTTCAGCAATTCCTCCAGCGGACGGCTTCCCAGTTGCCCCTTCTCAATGTCCTCGGCAAAATGTGGCTTAAATCTCAACAGTTGTGCCTTGTTGCCATACTCGTGTATGCCACGCGGCCAATCGTGCGACATAAAGATGTCCACCTTTCCTGACAACTGTTGCAAGCGAAACACCTCCAGTTGACGCACGTGGTAGACACTGCGACAAGTTTTCTCCGTGTACGGTGGAAATTCGTGATGACCGCGCAGAAAGTCGTGTCCCTTGTAAATACCACTGATGCCTGCTATACGAATGCCATTCACATTCACGACACCAGCATAACCCAGGTAATAAATGTTGGGCGCAACCCAGCCACCATAGGGCAGCTCCTGAAGATAGTTGGATGCCTCATGATTTCCGCCAATGAAGATGGTGAGAATAGGCGCAACGCGCTCTCCACTGTAATATCTGCAATGAACACGATATAGTCGAGTTATGCCGCCTATTAATTTAGTAACTTACTTGTAAAATGTGCACATATCCATGTACTTTCGGGGCACAGCCATGGTTTGCAAATCCGCAAGATTGCGCGTCGATTGAAAGTCGCCGCAGCAGAGCAGCAGATCGATCTTGATGTTGCGCTCCTTTTCGATGCCCTCGATGGTATCGTAGATGCGTTCCAGCTCTCCATGCGCACATCCTTCTATTGCGATTTTCATTTTAATTTATATTTATTTGTTTATTTCGATTGTAAACAAAACAAATGCGGCAATGCAATTGCCGCGCTTTACTGTGAATGGCAATAACAAGAGTTACAGTCGCGTGCTATGTTATTAACAGAATGTGACTACTGTTAACACATCTGTACTAAAACTGTTACATTTCTGTTGTTGATGATATTGTTGTAACGGAAATCTATGCCAAAAGATCAAAAAGCTGCTTTCTAAAAATACTATTTTTGGAAAATAATGAAAAAGTCGTGGCTTCTGTATTTAGATATATTTCATCCCCGTTTAAAACACATATTTTAAAAATCCGTCTTTTGGTCACACTGCGCGCCACTGAAAAGTACCATTACAAAATTTGAATTATTGTATTGTTCATATTTTGATCGGTACCTTAATACCGAAAATAATTGAAATAAAAAACCATACAAAACATAGTACAAAACCAAACAACAGATGAATTCAAACGTTAAAAATGTTTTTATTTTTCAAAAATATCTCTCCATCTGGTACATTTAATGTGTGTTCTCGTGTGTGTGTTGTGTGTGGGGGGTGTGTCGTAAAGACAGTGTAATTGAAATGCTCTGCGTTAAATTCTCATTCTCTAACCAATTGTGTTTCGTTTTTGGAGTGTGCTCAGCAAGCTTGACGCAATCTCATTCCATGAGGCGGCGACATCCAAGTAGTTTTCGTAATATTCACACACACGCATAATGATGATATACAATAGATTTCAACTTAAGTTTTATCATAATTTAGTTGGCATGGACTTGCCAAGAATAGAAATTTAAAATATAAATCTACAATAAATATATAAAGCGATCATGTCCCACTTGCCCGCCTCTTCGCCGACCGCTACCTTTGAAGCATGCAACATATATCTATGTTTATGTATATAAACGTATGTTGAATGTGAGTCGTACTCAAGATGTACGAGAATCTAGAGAATGGTTGAACAGTCATATTACATCAAGTGTTGGTTTTTGGAAAGAATATGAGAAACAATGAAGTCAGAAAGATGGTACAAAGTGTCAGTGTACAGCAGCTACTTTTTAAGAGCCAAACTTAAACGATGTGGGCACAGTTGTCTGGGGGAATGCGAATCCACCCTGTTTCTCAATCAGTTTCGATTCTTTGGCAGCCTTGCGTTGATCAGCTGTCACGACCACCTCCTGAAGCGCTTTAGCCTGTTCGGGTGTCAGGTTTGAGGTCAGCAGCGAATACCAGGCTTGATCTTGTGCAGAAAGTGCTAAAAAAAAATGAAAATTACAGAACATTAGCTAAAAAAATGATATCAAAATCACATCTGAATCTTATTACCGGTAATAACTTCCTTAAATGTCCAATATTCATCGATAGCAGTTTCGTTCTCTTCGTCATCAATGGGCGTGGTGAATGTTTCGAGGCCAGTTTCATTTAAATCACCAACAGATTCCTCCGCCTCATCGTCGGAATCTTCCTCGTCATCCTTCAGCTCAGCTTTCACCTCAAAGCCAGCTGCACTTCCTTTCGTTTTTGCGAAATCGGCTAGTTTATCCAAATAGTTGGGCGCCATTTCATCCATCTCGTCTTCATCGCTCGAAAGAGCCTCTGTAGGAAAATAATAAGTTTTTAAAACAGTAAAAGTAACACTTTCATTTTGAGTCTAACCTTCGCAATCATCACCACCCTCTTCTTCTTCCTCCTCTTCCTCTTCCTGGGCACGCGATTCATAGGCACGCTTGAGGCCATCGAACAGCAATATCAGTGACGGCACAATCTTGTCCGCAACCTCGCTTAGCACTTGTGGTTTGGCATCCCCCAAGGAGATTAGTGTACACAGACCAAGCACGCAGAGTTTACGATCGTGAATGCTAAAAAATAATTATGATAATTAAGCAATTTGCGATTTGAAACGTATTCTGAATTACCCTAAGAAGCAGTCCGTATCGTGTAGCCATTGTTTAATGAAATGCGAGGCAATTGGTTCTTCACTGGTTTGCGACATCTTGTCCAGAATGGAGAGTAATAGCTGTGGATTATAATACAGTGCAGCGATGACCACCTGCAAGCACATGGTGCGCAACTCCGACGATTGCACCTCGCGTGTCAAACGCGACAACGCCAATTCAACAAACACATGGACCACAGAATCAATTTGTCCCTTGCACTGCAATAAAATCACCTCCATCAATTTGGCGGCATGGCATTCGGGATCCTCGCCAGGGCTGCCAGTTAGCATCTAGATCGCAAGAATAGAACAACACTTTAACAAAACAAGTCTAGACCAAGGTTTGTTGTAGATTCACTTACAGTTTTGCACATGTCCAAAATGGCCAGTAAGCGATTTGGATTCGACAGGAACGCTGGTGTATCAACGGTTACATAGTTGTGTAATGCCGGCATAATATCAATAAAATAATCCACACCATCCTTTTTAAAGACCTGATAGATAAGTTCGAGCATCTGCCACATTTCGGCCGAAATTGCCTTGGACGTTAAATCGTAAACCAACGAAAAGGTTTCCTCATAGAAATCTGTAATAAAGTTAAGAGTTAAAGAATTATTTACATATTCTTTTTAATAATTAACTCACCCGTAATGTTGTGCTGGAATATATGACCGACTACATTGATAACAATTGGATGCAGATTGAGCAACACATCCGGATGTTCCTCCATAACACTAAGCAGTGTTTCTATCGTGTTAAGCAAACCCATTGCTGTGATTGCCTTCTCATCGGAACCTTCCTCCGACTCCAACACTTGACTGAATGTTGTTGCCAAATGCTGACAGATTTCCGTTGCAACTGGGAGCAGTTGTTCCGTAAATGTGCAGACAATCTTTTGCATGACATTGGTCAAGTCTTCGTTTTCCGTTTCACGTATGATGGTCAACAATTCTTTAGTAATCTCTTTGATTTGCGATGACACATACTGAGGTGCCTCATCCTGCGATGATAGGAACATTTGCAGGCCAATGGCGGCCTCCACCTTAACCGGCAGCTCTTTATCGGTGAGCAAGGCATTCGTGGTTAGGCGCATCGTTTCGGCCAGCACCTGAGGATTCTTGATTTGAACGTCGCAGAAATAGTGCAATACCCAACAGGCACGAGCACGCATATGACCGGCCGGATTCTGGAATTCCGGAAAGACATAGGTGGTGAGCATAGACTCTACTTGATCACGATATAGGGCCTTCTTTAAAAGCACATCTGCGAGAGTGCCAATCATATGCAGAGCACCATCCTTCTGCTTGTTATCAGCATTGGGCGAGGTAATTATTTGCATAATGGTGCTCATTGCCTTGGGCAAGATGCCTTTGCGTTTTTTGCAAACGGAATGCAACAGAGATTGGGCAGCTGGCACTGGAGTAGCATAATCCTCAAAGATATCTGCAATGCAAATGCATAATATGAATCCACATTTCTTCTTCTAATCATTCCGATTTATAGCTCATACCAAACTTGAGGCGAATGTACTCGTAGGGGTCGCTTTCCCACAGCTCCTGATCAGAGTCGGTAAATGACATGATAGGGAATATGACATCTTGAATAACTGCCACCATGTGCGGCTTTATCAGCTTCCAGGTGTAAGCATGGCTCACACTACATAAAAAAACATATACAATCAACAAATGGCTAATCAATTAAATTTGCAATTAAAAACTTACGCTATTTTTAGATAGTTCAGCACATCTGTGAGCACACGCGGCGAAACATAGACGCGATTGCGATATTGATCCAAGATCTTAAGCAGGACTTCCAATACGCCAGAGCTGAAGGTTGGCAGATACCATTCCGCAAACTTCTGGTACTTTTCGCTAACAAGACTGGTGGGACTGCCATAACTGCAAAATATTATTCATGTTTATTTACTAATTATGGTGATTCATATCGATTCGCTACTTACCGCTCAAACATGCGCACCATGATGTGCAGCGCCCATTTCTTTGTCTTCCAGTAGGGGAATTCAGTGCGCTCATCATCATCCAAATGCGAACAATCGGGCACAGCGCGATCTGCAATCTGCCGGCAAATTTCCATCCATTGCGAGAAAATTTCCTTAGTGATGAGATCTAGCGGCAAACTGTACTGTGTCAGTGCATAATAGATTTTGAGTATTTGCTTTTGCAGCAACACCGATTGCTCCGACTGATCGTTGAGCAGCGTCATCATCAGCTGATAAATCATGGGCAACAACAGATTCATTGCCTCATTAAGTGGTGTACGCTCCTCGAAACGTTTGTATTCGTACGTTTTGACCAACTGATACATGGTGACCAAGGCGCCATTCCAGCCATTCACATCAGGATTTTGCAAATAGATGCTAATGTTGTCAACCACCTGTGGCCAACGTCCGGGGAAATCACTCTTGATGATGTGATTTACGCACACAGACAGCTGAACTCTGTAATAGGTTTTTTTTGGATTTAGATTCAATTCAAAACTGATATGTTATAGTTGTGTTCTTACCTGATGAGCTCTGGAGCGTGGACAATAGCATCGACAATGGATCCGCGAATCATGGCGCGATCCTGCTCGTGAATGGAGAATGGTATCGGCTCGCCGGGCTTGGTTTCATGATCCGACCAGCTGCTATTGATAAGATTCTTTAGATAAACAGCGCCGGCTTGACGAACTGGCTGGTCGAGCGATGTTTGCATGACGATTTGCAATATAGTCGGCACAAAACCAATGATTTTGTGTATCTAAAAGTGGGTGGAAAATGTGCGAGAGGTGTGAGAGAGAGCATTTAGTATTTTTCCCGGCTGCCGTCAACAGTTTGTTTACACAGCTGCCGCATAACATGGCGTATGAGTAATGTGATTCTCTAGGCTAACATTTCGCGTGCCAGTGCGAAAAGAATCTGCACATTGTATTGATAAAACAATACCAAGCAGCAGCGTAACACATGTAGCACCTGTTTATTTCGATCCTACTACCAATCCGGGCAGCATTTAAAAATTCCAAGCACATTTTGACTACTCATATATATATGCGATTACTTATACATAAATACATATTTAAATAGCATGCGTTTTCCCATTAAAGAAGCTCCAATCAACGTGCCCTGGTAGCAGCAGCAGTTTGCAATATATGCTGATAAAGACAATTAACCGATTGAATAAGGCGGGGCATGGAAATCGTTAGAAGCTGACTCAGCCACAAGTCTAGAGGCTCTTGAACAGTGGTACAAGCACAATTGAATAAATGTTTAATTACTGCCAATTAAATACCAAGGCGTGACAGACTTGGAATTCGTTATTTCTGTAGATAATTACATTTATTACTGGGTAGTTAAATAGTTTGAAATCAGAGATTCTTATATTCTTAAGTGATCGTTTCAAAAATAAATCTTCGGGATAGTTTGCGATATTAAAAAAAAACTCCAAATTGAATAAGTTAGAGAGCTAAGACACAAACCATTAAAGCCACGAAAAATGTTTAACCATATTATATTGAATATGCAAACTAAGTATACTTGAAACTTGAATTAGAATAAATAGAAATATTAATTCATTGACATAAATTCATGATCATATGCGCTCGTCATCGATGTTTTTCCCACAAATTTTGGGAGAATTTTTCAACAGACAATTACAGTAATTTTGTAATATTACATCAAATGATTGATTGTAAATAAACCGTAACACACAGTGCAGTAAACACACACACACATGTGATTGAGATTGCGAAACTGCATTTGTATGTAAAAATTGCCGAGCGCTTCCTATTGGCCTGTATTACTTGTTGCCCCTATTCAATTATTTACCATACAGCAAAAATTTGCTTTAATGCCAACAAAATAATCGTTCTTTTTTGGATACTATAAACTTAATATTGACTAAAGCACAGCCGCAACTACATACAAATGTGCATATACACACACACACTAGCATATATCCAGTGTGAGCATTGATAGGCAGCAACAGGGAGGGAAGAGGTTAAAAGCGAACAATTAAAAAAGCACATGGTTTTGGGCTACAGCAGCAACCAAATGGCATTACTTTAAAGTGGAGGGAATGATGCGCTTGTTGTGTCATTATTGCAGCTAACTGGTTTTAATAACAAGGCTTCGCTTACTTGTGCCAATTGGTCCTCGGCTGCTTTCCTTTGCTCGGGATTCGGATCAATCGTTGCGCGCAACAGTTCCGTCAATTTCTGTGCCTCCATTTTCGCGTATGTGGTTTGTCCAATTCGCCGGTTTTATCGCAGTGATTGCTGCCGCAGAAACAAAGAAGCTCCCACAAAGCACCCGAAATACGCACGATTTTTCGTTCAATTGTCAATTGCAATTGACACACCAGCAGAAATAATGACAATAGCAAAAAAATGTGCCAATAGGAAAAAACGTGGAAAAAGGCTGTGACAGCCACACAACACCGCCGAAATTTCCGAGTCCGAACGTACTTCGGAGAAGTATCGATACTTATAGAGCTGCAGCAATATCGATATATTTTTCGCAATGTTGTGAATCTTCACAGCAAATATTCTTTGAATGTTGACTTTAATTTATGTCATTTTAAGATATGCTGCATTAATATTTTAAATTCTAAATTTCAGATTTAAATCAAGCACACAGATTTTGGTCGATATAAATCCGACAGTATTGCCGAGATTTATTTGCTTTATTTGGATAGTGCTGTAAAACTCATATTTGACGAATGCAACACTGCAACTTATTCATTCATGTATGAGTATGTCGTATGTGTGTGTGAGAGGAGTGACAAAGAGCGAAGTTTTCTAAATGACACATCGCGTTGCTGGAGGAGGTGTGGTTGAAAATTTATAAACTTGGCTGTTTATCAAACGTAAAATTCATTTGCAAGTGCTGTGTAACTTGAGCTTAAAGTGTAATTCATCGCGCTCCATAGTTAACTAGAAGTAAATCCTCAAGACACGATGACAGGCAGGCTACCGGCATGCGTAATTGATGTGGGCACCGGGTAAGTTTCTGCTGTCTGCTTTTGTTGTTTGATAATGAATCAGATTTTAATTTATGTGTAATCTCGGTTTGTGCAGGTACTCGAAACTGGGTTTTGCTGGCAACAAGGAGCCCCAGTTCATAATTCCCTCTGCAATTGCTATTAAGGAGTCCGCTCGTGTTGGTGACAACAATGCGCGACGCATCACAAAAGGTATCGAGGACTTGGACTTTTTTATCGGTGACGAAGCCTTCGATGCCACCGGCTATTCCATTAAAGTAAGTGAATATTCTTTATATATAAGACAATGAATTGAACCTTCTTATTTATTTTATAGTATCCAGTGCGACATGGATTGGTGGAAGATTGGGATTTGATGGAACGGTTTCTGGAGCAATGCGTCTTCAAGTATTTGCGTGCGGAGCCAGAGGATCATTATTTTCTGTTAACAGAGCCGCCGCTTAATACGCCCGAGAATCGTGAATACACTGCCGAAATCATGTTTGAGACATTCAATGTTCCTGGTCTCTATATTGCGGTGCAGGCGGTGCTAGCTTTGGCTGCCAGTTGGGCATCCAGATCCGCCGAGGAGCGCACACTGACTGGTATTGTGGTGGACAGTGGTGATGGTGTGACGCACGTCATACCTGTGGTATGTTGAAGAGAGCGCAATATTTCGATATCTTATCGCTTACTATTTTCATGACATCGTTTTGTTTTGCTGACAGGCGGAAGGTTATGTGATTGGATCGTGCATTAAGCATATACCGATTGCTGGCCGCAACATTACATCGTTTATTCAAAGTTTGCTGCGTGAACGCGAGGTGGGCATACCGCCTGAACAGAGCCTCGAAACTGCCAAAGCGATCAAAGAGAAGCATTGCTACATTTGTCCAGACATTGCCAAAGAGTTTGCCAAGTATGATACGGAGCCAAACAAATGGATTCGCAATTATACCGGCCTCAATACCGTCACCAAGCAACCCTTCAGTGTCGATGTGGGCTATGAACGTTTTCTCGGTCCAGAAATCTTCTTCCATCCCGAATTTTCCAACCCCGACTTTACCATACCGCTGTCAGAGATTGTTGACAATGTCATACAAAACTGCCCCATTGATGTGCGGCGTCCACTCTACAACAATATTGTATTGAGCGGTGGCTCGACCATGTTCAAGGACTTTGGCCGGCGTTTGCAACGCGACATTAAGAGATCGGTGGACACACGCTTGCGTATTAGCGAAAACCTTTCGGAGGGTCGCATTAAGGTATGTATAATTAGATAGATTCTTTTACAAACATTGTAATAATCTGTTATTTTGTAGCCAAAGCCCATCGATGTGCAGGTGATTACGCATCATATGCAGCGTTATGCTGTTTGGTTTGGAGGCAGCATGTTGGCCTCAACGGTAAGACAATATTTACTGTTAAAAAGAAGAGAGATTTACCATTCGTATTTGCTTTCAGCCGGAGTTCTATCAGGTGTGTCACACTAAGGCTGCCTATGAGGAATATGGACCCAGCATCTGCCGTCATAATCCTGTCTTTGGTACCATGACATAATCATAATCGTTTCGATGTAAAAAGTGGCAGATACAACACAGATTAATGCCGCGCCTTAACCTATTATTATTTTGTCGTTTTTCAAGTTTTGTTTTCTATGTATTTCTATATATATATGCGATCACGTATTCCACGCTATAGTATTGCTTAGCCGTTAGTAATGATTTTCTGTGTTAAGCTCTAAAGTTGTCTAAAAACGTATTTTGTATATCAATAGCAATACGCAAAAATTAATCATTTTGGCCAAATATCTTTAATTTCAAGTGTGATTCGGATTCTGACTTTTGAATTAAGCTAAAAGACCTATACACAAACAGCAACAACAACAAGAACAACAACCAAATGTCTGCCAGTTGAACTTTTTATAAGGTGCATTACTTCTACAAGATTATCATAATTATACACTTTTATACACATACAAACACACACATACACACACCAAACGGCGCTTCATTGAATACCGATCTAAACCTAAACCCAATTAAATATATGAATTTGAACTTGTCGTAGTAATATTTACATATATTGCAATAACCGCAAAATGATTGATTACATGTAAAAGAAGTGAAAACATGAAAACTAATATTGATGAAAAAATCTGTTTGTTATAATTGATAAGCGTAAAAACTGAAGGCATTCATAAAAATCAATAAAACATTCTTTAAGCTAAAGGTGAAATACATGTTTCAGTTTCAATGACACCATTGCATTTATTTTACTTTTTTTTTGTTCTAAAGCTTTGACAAGAAATTTGATTAATGCATTACATAGGTTTTGTTTTGTTGAATACACAGGCGTAATAAACATTACTTAAATATTCAAATTTTTTGTGACTGGCGCATATAATAAGCGTAAGAGGAAAACAACAATGTGTTTTTAAAAAACACTCGAAGAGCGCTGCTCTAAGGACGACGCTGCCCAAGAAGCGATGCCTGGATGCAATTACAAATAGTAAACTGTTTTTATCCTTTTTTGTTTTTTTTTTCTTGATAGAAAATGTCGTGCAAGTTATCGTCTTTAAGTAGATGTGAGGGGATTAATAATAATATAATATGTGATAAGCATGAATATATTTGTAGACCAGGACTGTGGACTACTCTAATCCACATAGTCGCTGGATCCTTCCTCTTCGTCATCATTGCTGCTACTCGAATGGGCAACGGCTGTTTCAGGTGCTCTCAACGTTTCAGCTGTGCGAAAGTTATGCAGAAAGTCACGCATCGCATCCATCATCAGAGTTAACGACTGCTGTAGACCAGTTTCTATAAAGATTGTTTGCAAACGAACAAATGAAATTTAATAATAGTTTTTTTTAACAACAAAATATCTTCAACTCAAAAAATGAATGAAAACCGAAATATAAATTTAACCTTCTGCTTGGCCTTGGGCCACTTGTGCTAGTCTTCGTTGTTGTGCCACGATATCAGCAGCATCGATATTCTCCTCACCAGCAACACCACCAGCTTGTTGTTGTTGCGGCTGCTGCTGCTGTTGTTGCTGCTGTGCAGCAATATTGTTCAAATTGAATGACGGCAAGAGCGATTGGAAAAACATGGATACAGAACTGTTGGTATTGGTAGTTGGACTACTGCTCGAAGATGATTTACTGCAAATGAAGTTAACAAACATTTAAGTTGCTGCACAAGTTCATTATTCATTTTAGTCGTACCGCTGATAACAGTTGACAGTGTCAGCGGGTGGCAGCGGATCGTAAGTCATGATTGCCTGCTTGTCCTTTGCCACAAACACGGCTAAGGGCACTTTCTCCTTGTAGTCCGAGAGGACGACATGACGCAAAATAGGACGCGGTGGTGTACCACTGTAGCGTAACGAACGCTTCTCTTTGCAATCAGCGACAATCGGATCCTTGGCATCAATGCGATCCAGAACGCTATTCACATTCGTTTCCAGCCAAGAAAGCACATCATTCTGACGATAAACGATTTTCGCTCGACACACATACAAGCAAACAAGCTGATGTAGCGCTGGTGATTGACTATAAAACAAAGGGTAATCTATTAGATTGGAGTGCAATGTTGATAAAGCCAGTTGATGACTCACTTGCCAGACACGTCGGCAAAGAAATACGACGAAGCCAGTACACGTTTATCCGTTTGCACAGACATCTCGTCGAGCAGCGGACGCAGTACGCCCGGGAACATCAGGAGCGCGTATTGCAGAGCCTCGTTGGCACGCTCACAACTGCCATGCAGCGTGTAGAGCGCTAGGGCATAAGAGTAAGCCATGTTGGGCAGCTGACTGAGATTGCGTGCCGCATTGTACTGCTCATAAAACTCCACTAGCCAGCCATATTGTTTGCTACGCAATGCATAATAATCGATGACCAGAATCATGGCCAGCGGATCAACATCTGGCTGCAGACTCAACAACAGTTTGGAGATCTCAAATGCGGTGCGACAGCAAGCACGTTCCTCCAAATATTGTGCATGCTTGAAAAGCACAATGAAGAAGGCGCGGTTCTCCTGTCGACGATAATCCAAGCGAGAATTTCCCGATGTCAGGCTGAAGTTGATATGCAGCGATGACTCCAAGAGTAACAGCGCACGCTCAATCAGCTCGGATGCAAGCGCAAAATCTTCCGTCATCTTGCACACCTCACTCAGCTGGACCAGCGAGTCGACGTGGTAGGGGCAGCGTTTGATTAGCGTGATCAGAAACTCGGAGTCGATGCGTTCCAGTGCCGAAAGAAACATATGCTGTATGCCTTGATAGTATTGACTGTGCTGAAAGCTAAACCATTGAACATTCTCCTCGTCGTTGATTTGGATTTTCGGACTTGTGGATGTGCTTGGAGTATCCGGCGATGGCAGCAATTTCATTGTGACAATATTCTTGGTCAAGGGTGGCCACGAATCCTTTGCGGTTACTATGTAAGTGGACTTCAGCGAGGGCTTTTGGCGACCACGTTTATTTCTAATAAAAAGATATTGAAAATGTATATAGTTGAGTTGTAATACTAAACATAACTATGTTAGCTACATTCTAAATGGTGTCTAAGAATTTCATTCATATATATTCGTATTAATGCATAATAAATTTATGATAATAGGGGTAAACTCCACCGTAGCTTCTTAAAATATGCACATTGCAATCTATAACTTGCAAAAATACGTATAATCTGTGTGAATTCTGAGTAAACCTTTACAATAGTGTAATAAATATGGATATGATAACGATATGTAAATTACAAATTTTTGTATTTCCCTTCTAAAGCAAAGATTAACTAAAGGAATTGTTAGAGTAAATATAAATAAATATGTAATCTATGATAACAGGTTCTTCTCGAATTATGTATATACGTTAATTTTAAATAATCTCATTCTAAATAAATTCAGAAAGTTTCATTACGACTGAGCTGGGCAGGTATCTAATAATCGGTGCACTCTGCTTAAAATTCTTAACTAACATAATAAATATCACATTCTAAATGGATTCTGAGAATTTCATTACGATCAGAGGAAAAATTTGCATTATTAGCGGGTATATTAGGGCCGGACACAAACTATTAACTTACTCGACTTTGACGACACGTTTGCCAAAAGTACGCCGCATTTCGTTCTGTTGATTCAGATGTTTCAGCTCCACCGTCAACAGTTTTTGGCTGGCCAGTTTCCGAATTGAAGCTGCTGCAGTTGCCGTTGAAGTCTTTTGCGACTGTTTGCTGTTGGGAGTCGCTTCATGGAGTTTGCCGTAGAGGGGATCAAGGTGGTCCAAGTACTTGTCTTGCCGTTCATTATCTTCGCTGCTTATGTGATTGCCATGCGACTTGGTCTTCTTCTTACGTTTCTTCTTCTTCTTTTTGGCAGCGGCATTTGCTTGCAGCGCTGCCGATGGATGCTCGGTCTCATTGTCGTCCTCTTTAAATTCGCTCTCGGACAAACTTTGTTGATTTAGCTGCACAAGAATATCACACGTCACAATAGGTTATACACTTTAAATGCACGCGTGTCCAAATCTTACCAAATCAAATGGATTTAAATGCGAATTCCCTCGAACCGTGTCCAGTTCATCATTGTCAGTTAAGTGATCATTGTCCAATTCATCATCTGGCGGCGGGGCCAATTTATCGGCTTCGCCTTGCAGCTTTTTTAGCATACGTGCGGACATTGTTTTCTATCGTTTCTTTCCACTAAGCAAATTTATTCATGTGAAAAATTATTTACAAGAAATCACAAACAAATGTCGTTTCCTCGTTCCTTTTCCTGTTGTTGTTGTCAGTCGGACTAGAATGACGTCCCTGTTCAATAAATACAGATATTAGCTTTAATTTCGCCACAACAGCGATAACGATAACATAACATTTTCCCAAATCGTTAACAACTGACAATGCTCTGGTAACATGATTTTTTGCTGTTTAGTATTTAAAGTAAAAAACGACGCGGTCTCACTCGACAAATCTGTCAACTGAAAGACGCCTAACTATTAGATTTGTGTTTGTTTACAATAACTGCGGATTTATAAGTGTTGTTTACGTTTTTGTGATTTTTTTAAATTTAATTGTTATTTTCTTTGTGCCATATTTGTTTTAAAAGCTCATATAACGTTATTAATGAGCTACAAATCTAGTGATTAACCAGTAGTAGATTTTGGCGCCAATCGCCTGTTACCTGTTTTGCAATTGCAAATTTATTTGTTGTCATCATGGTGTTTGTGACTTTCCGCTTTGAGGATGGTACAAATCCGGAAGCTGTTCAATTGCAGCCAGATACCATATATCGCATTGGTCGTAAGCGGGAACTGGAGTTTCACAGCGACGATGAGGTGAGTTTTAGTTTCATGGAAACCAATAGCTTCTATTTATATATATTTGAATTTTTCAGTCCTTGGAGCTGGCACACGCAACTATAGCACTTATAGCTGGCGGAATTGTGCGTATAGCTGCGGTGGCCGGCAAAGTGATTGTGAATGGCAGTGAAACCGAAATCCAAAGCATCAGTAATTCAGATATTGTCAATTGTCTGGTGGATTTGAAGTTTGGGAATGTGAAGGCCAAGTTATCCTTTAAGGAAGACAAGCATGATGAAGCGGTGAGTGTGGAAAAAGGCTAGATAATGTTGCAATTTCAGCAAATCGTTGTCTATTGCAGGCTCACGATAGCAGTGGCTTCGAGGAAGAGACAAAGGATAAGTCTGTGGATACAACGGGTGATAGCTTCATCATACCTGAAACAATGCCTCCACCTAAGGAGGTATGCTTCGATGATGACAAGGAACTGGTATGCGCAATGTAATACTTTGTTTTAATTGACTGTTTACTATATATTTGCATTACAGGAGAAGATCCAGAATAGAACTGTCAATAAGACAAGCGATAGCTTAGTCATTCCCGAATCAATGCCGCCATCAGCGAATACTACATTTGACTGCGATAGTTTTAACATACCCGAAACACAAGCCGTTCCCTTGCACAGACAATCGAGAGGTCCCGAAGTGTCGAAGGTTTCATTTGATGATGATGATTTCTTAATACCGGAGACACAAGAGGTCTTACCACAAAATCCTAGGCCAGACTTAGATCATAAGACTAATGTCGTGGACGACGATTCCTCGGAGCTGGGCAGCCAAATTCGGATTTGTACACAGGAGTTTAACGAATTTGATGAAGATGCCATTGATGATTTCGATTCATCTCTTTTGCTTGGCGACGTAGCTATAACAGTGCTTGGTAAAGGAGCTTTAAAGCAGCCAGCGGGTAATAATTGCGTTGAGGATGATACAAACGAACTTTGTTAAATGATTAAAATTGTTTTCTTTTAGACAACGCTGCTGTCGACCAGGAAGTGAGTGCTTTAAATTGGTCTGCAACCAACACAAAGTACTCTGCTGAGGCTTGTTTAACACCCGAATTGTCTGCAGCAGGAATACCACTCGACGATGTACCCTGCACACCCGATTTGTTTGATTTCATTAACAATGAAGCAAATCAGAGCAGTAACTCCCCACCTCATGAATTAATCAATGTAACTGCGGATGTACATCGAAATTCGGTCTGCAGAGCAGAAAAGTCTGCAGTGAACAGCATTGAGACGCCTGACAATACACCAGGAGAGGCGAATGATAATAATGACGACTTCATTGAGACGCAGGCATTTCCCATGCGCAAATTAATTGCAAACGATGATGATGTTGCAACTCAAGCCTTCAACCGAAATGCTAGCTGGAGCGATAATGATGATTTCATTGCCACTCAAGTATTTCCAAAGCGAACATCACTGGCGAATACCAATTTGGAGGATAACATTGCCACGCAAGCATTTATTAGAGATCCTGAAGTGTCCAAAACCAAGTCAAAAGAAACTGACGGAAACAACTCGAATACCTCATCTGCTTTTCTTGCGCCACAGCCAAAATCAACGGTTAATAATTCAGAGAATTTCAACAACTCGAATACCTCATCTCCATTTAAGGCGCCACTGGCAAAGTCAGCGGTTAATGATATTGCTAATAATTCAGAGGACTTAATCGCTACTCAGGTGTTCTTTAAACAGCCTCGAGTATCTGAAACAATCACGAAAGAATCAACGAATTCTAGCATCAACATCAATGACGATATGCAGGAGACTCAGTTGTTTATTCCTCCCAAAACTGCAGGTAATTATTTGCAGCTTAATAATACTTATAACTATTGCTTAAAATCTTTTTATTTCAGATCCAAATTCTTCGCGACTGAATATATCAGATTGCCTAAGTATTGGAGATGAGTTAGATCATGAGCTCAAGGAATTTATTGCACTTAAATCACTGCCTAGTTCATCAGAAGATGAAGATTTCCAGTTTGCAAATTCAAAATGCAACACCGAGAAAAAAGAGCAAAATGAAGTAAGTAGAATAGCGATAATTATTATTATTTGTAGTACAACGATTTTCACTACAGATATCAAAGGAGGTGGCAAACCAATCAGCTACAACTTTTAGTCGAAAACGACTTGCAGTAAAGGTTCGGGACATGTCCAAGTCCAGCACTCCCATTACTGTTGAATCCAACGACGAAAAAACTCCTCTGGCTACTACAAAACAACATCGGAAGAGGTCTTCGACGACAAATACAAAGTTAACATCACGTGAGTCACGGTATTATATTTTACAATTTATAAATTGTATTAATAAGACACACAATCTTTCACAGCTCCAAAAAAACAACGTTCAGAAGAAAATGAAACTTTGGAGTATGCTGATGAGAAGACTCCCCTTTCTTCAAAAATGTCACGTCAAGCGAAATCGAAAAGTGAAGCAATTGTAGATCAAACAGCCTCAGCTCGTTCCGAATCAGATGCAAAAGCTCGTTTAAGAAAAGTGAAAAGCAATGAAAAATTGGATCAAGCTCCTTCAGTTCGTTCTGAGTCGGAAACAAAAAAAGGGCGTCCTAAAAGGCTAAAAACCACTGACGAAATTTTGCATGAAAAATTGGATCAAGCAGCTTCAGTTCGCTCAGCATCAGAAACAAAAAAAGGCCGTCCTAAAAAACTGAAATCTAATGACGTGATTTTGCATGAAACAAAGGATCAAGCAGTTTCAGTTCGTTCAGAATCGGACACAAAAAGGGGACGTCCTAGTAAACTCAAAACCAATGACGAGGTTTTGCATGAAACAAAGGATCAAGCAGCTTCAGTTCGTTCAGCATCAGAAACAAGAGGTCAGCGTTCTAAAAAATCAAGAAATACTGACGAGTCTGTGCCAGAAAAATTAGATGAAGCAGCTTCAAGCCGATTAACATCAACTGCAAAAACTCTGCATGGAAAAACTTCTGCCAACAACATTTCAAAAAGCCGTTCAGAAAAATCAGAAATTATTCAACCCATTGATCAAGTTGCTCCGCCTAAACGCAGCAAACGTCTGGCGTCACTCAGAACGGATTCACAATTATCTGAAGCTGCTGGGTCAAGCAATGAATCTACAAAGGAAACCGATGTTCCACCAGAGAAGAAAGTAAAGAAATCAAAGATCGAGAGTTCGAGTATGCCAGCCAGCGAAACTGAAGGTTAATTTCATTATTTAAGAGTGATTGTCATAATTTTAATAGCATAATTTTATGTTCGCAGTTTCTAGTCGCTCTAAATCTAAAAAGAAAACTGGCAAGTCCGAAAGTGAACCAATTTTTAGTGATAAGGCAATTGCCAGCAGTTCAACTCCAATAGCCAAATCCAGGGATGTTGCTGAGAAATCAACGACTGCAACTAAGGTTGCATCTAAACTGGATGCTGCAAGAAAGCCTGATGGCAATACCGAAGGTTGGTCAGATGAATTTATTGTGATATTGTCATAATTATATAAGCATAATCTTTTGCATGCAGTGCCTAGTCGCTCAAAATCAACGAAGACAACTGGAAAGTCAGACAAAGTAGCGAAAGCTGAAAAGGCAGCTCCCATAGCTAAAGCTAAGGATGTTGCTAAAACAAATCCCAAAGATGAAGAGGAGTCAGCGACTACATTAAATAATAGTAAGTTGAGTTTTCACTTTGGGCAAATTTCATAATGATTCATTTACAACTTTTCCATTTAAGGTAGACGCAAAAATAATCAACAGGATTATCTTCAAGGTAAATGCTTGCAATATTTAGAAACTTTAAACTATTAATAGTCATTATTTAAATTGCAGATATTAACAAGTACATCATGAAAATAAAGCGATCGGGTCGCAAAATTCAATTATCACTGTCAATGTGCAATTATGCAGAGCTGCGTCAAATTTTATATTTTTTGAGAAGTATGAGCATTGTTTTATTATTTATTGCCGTCTTTGACGTTTTACTTAAATATTTTCCCCAGACGAGTTTGACGTTACTGATGATCCGCGTTGCTGTGACGTTCTCCTCATGGACCGTGGGGAACGCACTTACAAGTTCTTAATAGGAATTGCATCCAATAGACCCATTCTGTCATCTTGTTGGTTACATGACATTAAGGAGAATCGCTCGTTGGCCGTCAAATCGAATCACATATTTAAGGACTACAAATTCATGGAGCTCTTCAAGTTCAATCCACTGGCAGTATTAGAACCAACGAATTTATTAAAAGGCTTCAATTTCATGCTCGGAACTGATATTCAGCCAAATGCTAAGGATATGCAAGGTGGATTGAATACTGATTCACTTGAATCTAAAATTGAACTAAAAGTGTTTCTCTTTTGCAGCCATCATTGAATGCGCTGGTGGCACGGTGCACCGCAAAGCTCCGCCAATTGCCAGCAATGTGCGTCTCTATGTGGTGGCTAGTCAGAAGGATAAACATATGTGGCAGCTGCTCAGGAACTACACTAATCTAGAGTACATCAAAACAGAAGGCGTTATGCAGGCGCTAGTGCAACACAAGCCAGAATTGTTGGATGAGCACAAGCTCATTAGATTGTAGTTTAGATATTTACTATTTGTTTTCGCATTTACACACAATATATTTTCACTTTTACACATATACTGCATATTTTGTTGTTATTCTACTTAAAATCTATTCCATCTTTTTCCGCTTGGAAGCTGTTGGCTTATCAAATTGCTGCCTCATGCCGCCAGCACGTTCATTATGAAATTTCATGTTATTGGAGGTTTCGGCATACCAAGGTGAATCGAATTTGGTTGTATCTTGATCTACCAAATGCGTGTATTTGGTGCGACCACAGCGACCAAAGTTCTTCACTTGCATCACCTTGGGCAGAATGGTTTTGTCGAAGTGATCTTCGAGCGTGGCTTGAGCAAAGTCTCGTTTCAGCACATCGTTCTCCTCGTCCAAGTAGAAGGCACCACGATGATAGTACTTTTGGAGGAATTTGTATTTGCCCTTGGTCGCCTTGTTCGTCACCAGCTTGGGGTTTGAACGCAGCTCCTGGCGTCGCTCCTCCTCGGTGAGATTACGCATACGTTCGATTTCCACCTTTTCACGATCCGCGCTGCAAAAATAAAACGTTTAATAAAAAAGTGTTTAGAGTATGTTAAAGTAAAGCTTACTTGTCTCGCTCCTCGCGATCACGTTTCATTCGCTTGAGTTCGCGCAGTTTCCACGCCTCGTACTCGACTTCGTCATTCTCATCGGCTGTGCACACATCATCAATGGATGCTTCATTTGTCTCTGGCTTCACCTTTTCCAGATCCTTCTTCACGCTCTCCTCCACCATGCGCAGTGTGGCGCGTCTTCGTTCCTTGGCCGCTCGCTTGGCCTCCGCTTCAATTTGCTTTTGCTTTTGGACTTCACGTTCCTTTTCTTGGATGGTGGCACGATCACGTTTGCGCACAAACAATGGTTTCAATCGTGGCTCGTTTTCCTCCTCACTTTCTGTCTCCTCTTCGTACTCGGTGCTGTCGGACTCTGATGATTCCGATTGCTTTTCATCCTCTTTTTGAAGGACTTCTTCTTCCCGTTGTTGTTGCAACATGCGTGCTCTCAATTTGGAGCGTCGCTTCTCCAATTCTGTGTCGCTCAACTCGGAGTCTGTGTCGGATTCGGATGCCAGTGTAATTTTATTGGTTGCCCGCTCAATGCGCTGTTGCTGCACGTTGGCGTCCTCATCATCCTCATCTTCGCTTGCGCTTTCCACCATTTCCGGTTCGTGAATGTGTCGATGGCGTTCACGTCGCTCCCGCTCCAAATCTTCCATATCAGCCGGGCGAGCACGCAAGCGTCGCAAACGTGGATCATCCACCTCGGCCTCATCCTCTTGATCTAGCGCCTTCTCGTCAGCGCTGTCACGTCGCTCCAATTCCAGCTTATGGCGTTCAGCCTTGTGTCGCTCCATGCGTTTGCGATTGTCTACGAAGTCATCGTCGTCACTTTCATCTGAGCTGGAATCGGCGCATGCATAATCAGGTCTCTTTCCAGATATATAACGCTGTACCTTCACCTTTTGCATGGAAATCTCGCCTGCAAGCGCATCAAGAATCAGTTGTCAGTTCATTATTCTCATTTTTTAACTCACCCTTTTCATTGCGCACGGGAACTGCACCCGCGGTGCATTGGATGCCCGTTGGAGCTGCTGGTGCGCTCATAGTTTAGGTTTTATGGAAATCTAATTAACTAAAAAACAATTTGTTTCCTTATTTATATTTTCTTTCGGCAGCAAGTATTGTTAAGTGTGACCAAAGCTTGCAAACTTGAATATACCACTGTAGCTTAATGAAAATATACTTTTAAATATATTATTAACCACCAACTCGCTCATCGGAGCTATTCTGATTCCGAGATGTTGCTTTAACGTATTTGTATGCAAACATCTACGTTTTCTTACCAAACATCGACTTTTTCTTTTAATAATTAATATTTTCGTTAATTCAACCTAGTTATATTATTAATAAAAGTGGCTTAGAAATTTATTAAAAACATCTTTACAATTAGTAAAAGCAGTTGCTGCACCTTGTCTATCATACATCAAACTGTCTACTATACATCAAACTGTAAGGTTGATGAGCCTAATTTATCATACATCAAACTGTAAGGTTGATAAGCATATTTTCAAATAATTTTCAAACTGTGAGGTTGATGATCTTATTTTCAAATAATTTTTAACAAAATATTTCATTTTTATTGCTTAATCTGCTGATATAAAAGAAATTTAAAATTAGAAAAGCCTTCCTGTAATATCTGTAGCCACTTAAGAAATTGTTTTTGTTTCGGTTTTAATTATAACCGCATAGACAGTTGGTAATGTTGTATAGAAAACTGAGTCATACAAAAAATATCTTCTATGTAGAAATTTTGCAGGTCGACAATTTGACGCCCACTTTCATGAGTGAACACAATTAGCGGTTTGGCTTTTAAAGCTTTCTCCTTAACAAGCTTCAGGGGAACACACCCACATTCAGGGTTACGAGTGTCAATTAATAGAAATAAAACAATTACAAATTTGCAATTATTATGTGACGAAATATATCTTAACATTTGAATTCTCAAATACATCTCTGAGATAAATAATGCAGTCAAGAGAGCTCAGAAGATAAAAAAATTTGGGGGTTTCTCCAAAAATACATTGAACTGCATTTGACTAGTTTAAGACTGAGATTGTTTAATTATGTACATACATAATTAAAAAACTCGAAGTTGGCTACCAGATAAAATATCTTTTATGAGTGGGGAAGCACCGCATGTCTCGATTTTAATGGAATGGAATTTATATTACTCATACGCCAGGTACACGTGCATATTGAAAACCATTCGACAGTTTGATAAAGATTTATATGTAAATGCGGCGCCTCTGGCAATGTTTTCAATTTTAATTTGGCATACATTTCAATTAACACTAAAACACTTGCAGCATTTTGCAAGAAGAGCGAAAGAGTACTATAAACAAATTGTAAACAAATAATTTTCTATTAACAAGAACGTGAGCTCGCTGTTCCAGATCAAACTCGTTTTTTCGTTATCCAAGCTCGGGGGCCTAAATAGTATGCATAACCGGGAGACCAAAGCCCCCGCCCCAATTGGATCGCTAAGATAAAATTATATATATACTCATATTGTATTGTATTGTTTACGGTTTACTCGAAAATTTATTGATGATCGTTGTTTTTTTTTTGCGACTTTCTTGAGTTATTTACACATTTCAAATTCAAAAGGGCAGCTGTACAGAATTCATCACACACAAAAACCTAAAAAGTTATTAACATTTGACGTCTCTTATGGCTCGTCAATTAAAATGTTGCACGCAAATCGCGATGGAGGCGTCTCCGATTAGCCTTTTGGGTGAGCAACTAATTGTTGATGTGTGCTCGCTTCGAGCACAGCCTTCAAGACCGCCTTAAAGAAGTCTTCTCCGGTATTTTCCGCCAATCTCTTCCTGTTCTTCTACGCGTGAATCATTTAGCAAGAAGTTTTCACTTTGGGGGAAGGGAAAACTTCTTGCTAAATGATTCACGCTTAGGAGAACATGAAGGGATTGACGGAAAATATATAAACTGAATTACGAATTATTATGAAATGCAGCTAATATTAGACAATCTTTTGTAATAATAATTGATATAAAAAGAAATTAACTTACGATCAAAGCTAATATTGGACAATCTTTTGTAATAATAAATTTTATAAAAAATAAATTAAATTACGATCAAAGTTTTTATGGTATCTGTTTGTATTTCATAAAGTTGATCAGTAAAGATTGTTTCACTTGATTTGCTGCAACGTTCTCGCTTGCTGCACTCAATATCCATCTTAATTTATTAATCGAGCTCGTTCTCTTTTCTGTTTTGGGTTTCATATTCATTGTGCTCTTTCCAATTTCCAAACACAGCGAGAAGCTGGAGCTCGATGAATTGCTGACCAATCGGGCTTATAAAAGCCCATCACAATCGCTGACCGCAGCTCATTCCGTTGAAAATTGTCGAACGCGTTCGAAGTATTGGAAACCTAAAAAAAAAAAACCATATCATATTGTGCAATTCCTAGATTCGATAAAAGTCCTCAAAAAACAAAAGCGGATATTTCGATTTCTATTTTTGTGATTTGAAAAGTGTTTGGTGTTAATGAAATACAGAAATAATCGTGGAACAATTCTACAAATACAATTCAGAACATTTTTACTTGAGCTGTGAGTTTCAATAACGAACGGGAAATAATACTACGATTTTAACGAAAGAAAAGGATTTTCTAAACACGGATTATATCACATTTAAAATAGTAAGTTTTAATTACAAAATTGTGCAACTTTTAAAATATTTTGTGAAAATACCCCACTTTAAATTATTATTTCATTTTATGTAGACACGCAAAGCTTGTTACAATTTCAATAGTTTAATTGTTAATTGAAGATTGAACAAAGATGCTAATCCTTAAATTTAAAAAAATCTTTTGTAATTATAAATAGACACATTCTTTTATTATTTTATAGAAATAGATTTAATTGAAAAAAAAAACTATGCGCAGTTTAAATTATTACTTAATTTCATTAAGTCACGCTAAGGTAATTGAGATCCATATTTTTATATATAGTAATTTGAAGATCGGAGCTGACCATTTTGTCAATAAATCAGTTGACCTGCTTAATTTTATTTTACAAAATAGATTGTAAATCAAATAGATTTACATAATGTTATGACTTCATAGTGAAATTTGCGTAAGCTACTTTTTTTTTAGAGTTCGCTGTAACAATTAAATTGCACAGTTATCTCGATAGCTCGCCTGTAATAAATTTTAATAAATATATGACGAGTATTAAAACGTCAAAATGGAATTGCGCCCAAGATGCCAGCCAAGATGTATTATTATTAAAATTCTTATTATTATAATTAATATTAATGACCGGGCAGCGAGTCACTTTGCCAGACAACAAAAAAAACAAAAAAAAAAAGCGAGATATGCGCATATCAATTGACTCGATAAGGCTGGAAAAGAAGAAGAACACACAGATTGCAATCTCCAGTTGAAAGTGACGCGTGCTTCGGGTTAAGTGGAAACTAGGGAGACTGAGAAACAGAACAGAACAGAACAGATTTATTTTTTTCATTTTTGGTAAGGCATCGATTTGGTCCCTTTAGTCATTGTGTTCAATGATGCTCTTGGCTTGCTCAACGCTCTTTGTTCTTAGGCCAATTTCTAGTAGAAACTGGTGCAAGGCAGCTTAAAATTTCCAATCGAAACCAGTTCAAATCGCTTAATTCCCACTTGAAACCATGCGACAGGAGCTGAGAGCAAGCGTTGCGAGAATATTTTATAGTTTTGCAGTTTGCATGTTCATCAGATACTCATCATCATCGTATCAAATCGTAGCTTGTTTGTTCGATGTCTTTTATTTAATGGGTTCCTCTTGAGTGTGTTAAGCAATTAATTGTGTTTTCTCAACGCGTAACAATTTCTATATGTTTTTTAACGATTAAATTTCACAGTTTATAATCAAATTAATGTCTGAAAATCAAATTGAAAAAAAGATAAAGAAATACATTTAAATATTCAAATATATAAAAATTTCAAAAAAAGTATCTTACTATAAAATAATAACATTCTTTTTTAGTATATTGCATTTTTTTAATAAAATTGTTTATGTATCCAAATAATATAATAATCCTCTTGAGTGCCTTAAGCAATTAATTGTGTTTTCTCAACGCGTAACAATTTCTTTATTTTTTAACGATTACAGATCAGAGTTTATAACCAAATTAATGTCTGAAAAAAGTAAAAAGCAAATATATAAAATAGTTTTTTTAAAGAATTTTATAAAAAATGTCTTACTATAAAATAATAACAAAAACGTTCTTTGTTACCATATTGCTTTTCTTAATTAAATTGTTTATGTAACCAAATAATATAGATGTGTGTACGCGACTCTGAAGCAATGGCCATCAAACATTGTCACGAGTGTGAATGTGTCGATTTTATTACATCTACACTTACAGTCGAAGATCTTAATTAATTAACGACACCCACAGCTCTTTGCATTACAAATTGCCGCCCTGGCGCAATTTCTCTTCCAATAAAACCTTGAACTTGCCATTAGTCGAACATCTTCATCGTCGATCTACAATAGCAATTAAATTAATATGCGCATTTTAACTGCTTCCTGAGTTCATGGCTTTATGTTACATATTTAAAAATAAAATAATAAAAATTGTATTTTATTTATATATCCGCTTTCCATAGGGTAGAAGGGTTTTGTTTTATAACTGTGTTTATGCAGGTAGAAGGAGGCACCATATATTCTTGATCAGCGTCAATAGTCATGTCCGTCTGAACGTCCGCTTGTCTGTCAGCCTATTTGACCGTCTGTCTGTCTGTCCATCCATATAAACATCTATATCTCAGAGACTCTATGAGATAGTTCTATAATTTTTTTTGACAGGATTTATTCTGTTTACACGCAGATCAAGTTTGTTTAAAATTTTTACCATTTTTACTTACTTTCGTCCCTTCAAATGAACAAAACTCGAATAGCAAGCGTAATTTTAAGTTTAAGCCAGAGTCGCGAATTTTGATATGGACAATAATAACTACAGTATTTTTAATTCCTGTGAATTTTGTTGGTTGGATCAAAATTTTAGAAGTTGTTTAAAAAGTTATTTAATGCTTACTGCAATCGGGTCTTAGCTGCTTTGACTGACAATCTGGTATATTTTGACTAGTATATTTCGAAAGTACTACTTCAACGATATACCAAATATGACCTCCAGTATATTTTGGTATTTTTTCGGTACATTACTGGGTTTATTTTAAGAATAATACTGCACTGTTTTGATTTTATTAAAATGGGTAGCGGGTATCTCATAGTCGAGCACACTCGACTTTAGCTCTCTTATTTCCTTCTTAGCTTCAGTTGCTCTGGCTTATTTATTAAATTATTATTAAAAATAAAAATAAATATTTAAATAATTGTTCCTTTCTATTACAGATCATTTTTGTGGGCTGTGAGATGTAAATGCAACATTTACTAATTGTATGATTACAACGAATTTTCCGCTTACTTCAACGCTCTTCCCAACATGTGTGCTAATACCATTTTAAAATTGTTAACCCTGTGTGCTCTGGCCCATTTTATAAGCGCCCACACTCTGAAGGAACAACCCATCTCCACCGAACAGAAGTATCTGATTGTGCGAGGCGAGACGCCGAAGGAATCTGCTGGCTCCCAGGAGCATCTGGAGTTCAATGATGCTGCCACCTTGCTGCTCACTTCATTCAAGACCCAAACAATATCTGCGAGCAATGCAATCGAGGAATGCAGTCAACCTGCTCATAAGGCGACCTTCTCAGGCATCGACTACGTCATTTTGCTGGGCATGTTGGTCGTCTCCTTGGGCATTGGCATCTTTTATGGCTTCTTCGAAACTGGCGGCAGTTCATCCGAGGATTTCCTGCTTGGCTCTGGCATGAGTTTACTTCCAGTTACACTTAGTTTAACAACGAGTTTCATCACCGCAATCGAGTTGCTTGGAAATCCCTCCGAGATGTATTTCCAGGGCACGCAGTTTGTGCTCATTGTGATTCCCATGGTGCTCGTTATTCCCGTGGCTGTGAAGATCTTTTATCCCATCTACTTTAAAATGGAGCTGACCAGCTGTTATGAGTATCTCGGTATTCGCTTTGGCAAGGAGATTCGCATTCTAGGCGCAGTACTTTATGTAATTCAAGTGAGTTGGCTGATCGTGTAAAAGTATTTAGATTATATTTAAATTATTTTGAATTATTCAGATGTGCTTTTATACCGCCGTTGCTGTACTTGCTCCGGCTATTGCTTTATCCAAAGCCACGGGCTTGAATACCAAAATTGCTGTCATCTTAATATACGTTGTCTGCGTTTTCTACTCTTCCATGGGCGGCATCAAAGCATGTGTTATTGCGGATTCTTTTCAGGTGAGTTATGAAAAGGGTTTAAAACATAAGCAACCATAGAAAATTAAAATTTGAATAATGATTATAATTATATATTATATATAAAAAATTAGCTCCTTTTCTAAAATCAACAATATTTAAAAATCAAAGACAAATGTTAAAATTTTAAATTTGTAAATGCTTAACAATAATAATAATATATTTTTGATATATTATATTATATATATATTTGAAAATTGATTTGGAAATATAAATATATATACATAAATACAATTTATAAACTTATAATAATAGTGAAATTTGAATAAATTTAAAAATTTTATATTATCGTAATACAACAACTTTGACAAATTGGGAAACAAATTTAAAATTTTAAAAGTTTTCGAAAATAAAAAGATTTTGAAATATAGATTTTTCGGACGAACAAATTTTTAATTTATAAAAAAACCAAAAATATTTAAATTTAAAAATTTATAAATCTATCAAAATAGTGAAATTTGAATAAATTTTAAAATTAAAATAATCGTAAAATCAAGAAATTTACCAAATTCGAAAAATATGTAAAATCGAAAAAATTCTAAAATCAAGATCCTTAAGACGAAAAAGTGGTTCATTCCAAAGATACTATTTTTCATTTAATATTTAATGTTAAAAACGTATTGAAAATTAGAAGTAACATTTACTCTCGACTACAAAAATTTACTAAGTATTATAGTAGTTAAAAGTCGAATTCAAAAATCCAAATATATTTTTGTAATTTTTTAACTCAATTTGTATTAATATTATATATATTTTATATTTTCATGTATGTTATCTCTCTATCGTTGCAGTAGTATTGTAGTAGATCAGAGTCGAATTATAAGAATCCAAATATATGTTATTCTTGTAATCTTTGAATTCAATTTGTATTAATATAGCTTTTATATTTTCATTTAAATCTCTATGATCATTAAACAATATTTCTATAAATATTCATCCTTCAATGTTATAAATTCCTATTTATTCCAGGCTGCTGTGTTGGCCGTCTCTTTAGTCTTGATCGTGGGTCTTGGCTCTTTTTACAGTGGCAATCCGATAGAAGTTTTTCAGACTGCTGCTGAATACGATCGCTTGGAGTTTTTCAAGTGAGTTGACATAATAAAATTATAAAGTTATATCTAAAGTTTCTATTAATCATCAGCTTTGATCCCGATCCAACCACTCGGCATACAGTTTGGTCTGTGGTCATTGGAGGCTTCTTCTACTGGACTTCGCTTTTCTGCACCAATCAGGCTTCGGTGCAAAAGTGCATGTCTCTTAAATCCCTGAAGCTGGCCAAGATTGCGTTGGGATTTGCCATAATTGGACTGATTATAGTCTTTCTGCTTAACTTTTACACCGGACTGATGGTCTTCACTCACTATGCGCAATGCGATCCCTTGATTGTGGGTCGCATCACAGCCTCCGATCAACTTTTGCCTTACTATGTGATCAATACGTATGAAGGAGTTTATACCATCGCTGGCATCTTTGTGGCTGGCATCTTTGCAGCCAGTTTGGGGTAAGTCTCAAATTGATTCTTTAATGATTGATGGTTAACTTACTCTTAACTTATCTTCACAGAACTGTTGCCTCAGCCTTGAACTCATTGTCAGCTGTCACTTGCGAAGATTTGCTCATCAATGGCATGAACATCAAGATTTCACCGGAGAAAGGCGCCACCTATGCCAAATGGATGTCTTTGGGTTTTGGTGCTGTATCATTTGGTTTGGTTTTCATTGTGGAACACTTGGGTGGCGTACTTCAGGCCACATTGACGCTCAACGGGCTGATTGGAGGCGTTACTTTGGGGCTTTTTGTTCTTGGCATTGCTTGCAAGCAGGCGAACTCCAAGGGAGCATTCTATGGAGGACTCTTGTCGCTGACCTTGGTCGTATTTGTGGGCGTGGTGGCGCAACTTGGCGATGTAAAGACACCAACGTTGCCAACGTCTGTGGAAAGTTGCAATTGTCATATGAATGTGACGGGCATCATTGGCGATTTGCTTAGCGAAAGTCTACTAGTGAAAACTGAGGGAGGATTCACGTAAGTCTCGAAAATTATTATTATTGTTATTTTATTAAAATAACGAATACAATTCCTTTTTGCAATGTGATGAGCCAGAGCCACAAAGGTCTTCAGACTGTCGAGCAAATTATTTTCATTTTAGTATGAATTTCTTAGTCCAAACTAAAGGGTCTACTGAAGTCTATACTCAAATGTAGCATTCGTATTTCTTATGTTCAAGATTGCTACCAAAACAAAGGGTCTATAAAAGTTAATACTTTATTCGATTTCATATTTGTTGGCGCTTCTTCATAGAAGCTTTTATCTCTATAACGAGTCCATTATAGTCAACAGTTAGTTTTTTATTTACTTAACATACATAAATTAAAATGTCTATTACTGTCAATAGTTAATGAAACTGAATTTGTGTCATAGAATTCTTTTCATCTGTTATTTGGTTTACGTGTTGAATCATAGTAAAGGGTCTAATGCAGCCAATACTTAGCTGTAACTTTTATAATTGTTATCGTTGTTTCATTAGATTTCCTTTTATTGATCTTTTACATGTGTAAGACCAAAGTAAAGGGTCTATATAAGTCAATACTCAACTGCTATGCTTATTATTATTAGGCAATTTTTTCATTCTTTGCTTTTTATTACATTGTACATTGTAGTTGTAAAACCAAGCTAAAGGGTCTATGGCAGTCAAGGCAAACTGTATCTTTTATAAGTGTAATAGTTATTTCAAAGAATTCTCTTCGTCGGTTACTTTGATTAGTAAAGGGTCTATTGCAGTCAGAACAAACTGTATCTTTTAGAAGTGTAATCTTTGTTACTGTTATTTTATTTTGTAAAGGGTCTACTCCAGTCAATAATCAACTATAACTTTTGTATTTTTTAACGTTGTTTAATAAAATTTTCTTCTTTTCCTCTCCCTCCAACAGCTCTTGGCCGATTTTCCGAATAAGCTACATGTGGTTCAGCATGATCGGTTGCCTGTTAACCGTTTTCCTCGGTTGGCTGATATCACTCATCATCGATGCACTGCAGCGTCGAAGCGTGCTGAAGATTACCGGTAAAGGTATTGACAATCCTGCGATATCCGAAGATATTTTCCAGAAGGAAACTTCCGTAACGTTCTCCACAGTAGTGAAGCCGACTGAGACGACAAGTGGAGAGGGTCACATTAACTTGGCCATTCACCTCGACGATGAAAGCCAACCAAAATAGGTTTTTCGAAAATGAAGAAGAAATATTCCTGTAACTGTAATTGTAACTGTAACCTCCATGTACAAAGCAAAGTTGTCGTTTAGTTTAGTCGCAAACAAAAAAAAAAAACATTATATACTAAGTTATAGTCGAATGAGTGATTTATTTTTGTTATTTATAAGCACACACTTACAGTATTTTGCTAAACAACTATTAAAACGCCTTTTGTTGCGTTGAGATACACAATAAAAAATCGTGTTGAAGAGAAATAATACATCGGAGGTTGTGAATTGCTCAAAGACCTTTATTTTTGTTGTTGTATTTTTGTATTTTGTGTGTGTTTGTATGTGTATTTGAATTTAAATTCGAATGAAATATGCACAGGTTAAGTACAATAAATTAATGCAATAATTAATGAATTAATGGATTAGTTTATAAGAGCATAAAATGTACAATTAAAAGTGCTAAACATATATATTATATATCGAGTATTTACAATGCGCTCTCTTGCTGCCAATTTTGGCAATCACGTAACGCTTATTTCCTCATCGCTATCCGAGTTGGAGTCGTCGTATTCATCGTAGTAGAGCTTCATGAACTCTGCACTCTGGAAATGCGCCGCTGAAGTTGGCGTCGATTGCAATTGTTGTTGCTGTTGTTGTTGCTGCTGCTGTTGTTGTTGCTGTTGGTGATGATGATGCAGTTGAGCAGCAGCTGCTGCAGCAGCCAGCTCAACTTCTCGCATGGCTGTGAAATGCGGTGAATGATGAAGTTGCTGCAGCTGCTCGAAGCGTCGTTGCTTCGCCTCTTGGATGCTCGTCTCCAGCTTGAACTTCAGATCGGCGGCAACCAATTGCTTTTGCATTTCCGCATTGATCTTGGCCTGGAATTCAGCCACGCCGGGTGGCGATGAGGCAGCCGAGGAGACCGTTGTGGTGGGCGTTGGTGTGGGCGTGGCTGACTGATCGCTCATCTTGATGCTGGTGAGCAACGGAGGCGGCGAACTGATTTGCATCCCATAGCCAGACGACGATGTTGGCGTCGGAGCACCCTCAACGGGTGAGCTGCTGCTGCTCGCTGTCTGAGATTGCGATTGCGGTGATTTGGGTGTGACAGCCAAGGCAGCTCCGCCTCCTCCTGCTGCTGCTGCTGCCGATGTCAGCTCATCCTTCCCAGCAGCTGCTGCTGTTAATGACGGTGGCGGTGTGCTGGCGCTGCCATTGGGCGAGAGCAGCGAGGGGGAGAGCGGCGTCAAGGGGCGATCGCATTTGGCATCGGACAAATCCGGATTCGGGTTGTTCTTGTTGGGCAGCGTTTGGTCGCGTGAGCCGCCGTTGGCCAAGAGTTCGCGCTCCTTCGAGTTGCGCCATTTCATGCGGCGATTTTGAAACCAAATTTTTACCTGCAATGATGAAATGGGTAAATTGAAAATGTTAAAGTTTTCTTCTTCTTTTTTGGATGGATTGCTGTCCTAAGACTCTGCTCAACTGTCCGCTGCAGCTGCGTTGAGTAGACAAGGAGTTGGCCCCAAAAAAGTTTTCATAACCACAGGCATAGGATAAAATTCATGGCCGTCGCTCTTCGGTCAATTCAACTTTTCGGCTAAAGTTTTCTGTGGCTAAAAGGGGATGGAAGTGTGTGTGTGTGTGTGTGATGAAGGGAAGGAGGCGGTGACGTGTGTGTGGGTGTGGCCGGGGCAAAAGTTTCAAACTGCAATGCCAACAACAGATGCCTGGCAAATCCATAATAAATGCAAATGAGAGAGGCATTTGCTTAGCGGCAACAAATTGATTAGAGAGGCCGCACAGTGTCATCAACTGCATTTGAAATGCACTCCAACTACATGCTGCACACATTTTGTCAGTTTGTCACACTGTGCCGATTAAAAGTTGGTCCAGCAAAAGTGCTGTAAGCCCATCGTGTGTTTATGTGCGTTTGCTGCATGTGACAGGGACACTAAGAGACAAGTAGGACGCCAAACACTCAAAGCAAATTGCAGGCATGCTGGCAACCCTGCCACACACACCCTGACAACCATGCTTCTTCCTGTTGTTGTTGTTGCTGCTAAGTTTGCGACTGTTTTTGAGTTATTATTCAATGGGTGTTTACCTCTGCCCTGACTTGTTGTTGTGCTCTTGTTGTCCTTCGCCTGTCTAGGACACAGCGGGAGACTCGCACTTTGTTGCCAGGCATACAGGGCAACAAGTTTGCAACAATTTATAGGACTGCCAGTCTCCAAAATACAGCAACTCATCTCATAATTAGTTTTGATTTAATTGAAAATTAAAGCGCAAATTGTGCACGTTCAACATAGCCTATAATTATTAATCTGTTTGTGATGATTTGCTGAAGTATCAAGACAAAGCTTGAAAGGTCTTACTTAGAAGGCTAAAGGTTTTAAAAAGCGTATCTCTTTCCTTGTTCAATAAGACAGAACTAACTAACTAGCAGTTTCCTATTAATCCTTTCCTATATTAATTACTCATTTTAACGGTATAGCTGACTAATGCGAAAGGGTAAGAGCTGAAAGGCTACATATTTTACACAGTGAGTCTCTATTAATTTTATCGTGCAATAAGAAAGAACTCCAGAATATTGCAAAGGCAACATGATTGAGTAACTGAAATGGTAAGAGCTGGAAGGCTACACTTTTTACACGGAGAACCTCTATTATTTTCCTCGTGCAGTAAAAAAGAGCTGCAGAATATTGCAATGACTAGATGATTGAGTAACTGTAATGGTAAGAGCTGGAAGGCTGCAGCTTTTGTGAAGTCTTAACTATTATAAATTCAATAAATAAGATAGGACACAAAAATCTTTCTAATTAACTGACTGACTAACTAAACAATCAAGGCTCAGCTCAAGCGGTAAGAGTTTTTAAGTAGCGTACCTATTACAATGTTGTTGCACAATAAGAAGGATCTTCAAAATATTGCAATGGCAAGCAACTGAAATGGTAAGAGCTAGAAGGCTGTAGTTGTTTTACAATGTACACAAAGCTTATTTTTAGTTGCACATCATCCTGAGCCTATATTTATTCATTTATTTATTTTATCAAGATCTGGAAAGATGTTGTTTGTTACAAGCTCAATGTTACTTGCACATTATCCTTAGCCTATATTTATTCTTTTATTTGCTGACTTAACAGAAATGGTAGTAGCTTAAAGGCCGTAGTTTTTAGAAAGCGTTCCAATCACAATTTCTTTGTACAATAAGGCGGTATACATTAATGGATCCCTTTTTTACAACTAGCAAACTAAACTAAATAGGGTAGGAGTTAAAAGACTGCAGTTCTTAGACATCGTATCTCTTACTCTCCCCACATGTTATGAAACGCAAATTCGGAATATTGCAATAGCAAGATGAGTGAGTAACTAAAATAGTAAGAGCTAGCAGTAAGAGCTAGAAAGTAAAGCTCATTTGTGGTTGATAATTATCCCTAGTCGATGTACATTCATTTATTTTCAGACTATTTGATTTTAGTAGTAGTTTTTACATAGCTTTCCTCTTACAATTTCAGTGAACAAAAAGACGGTGCACATAGCTAAGTTATTTATATTATTATTCTATATTTATTTATATTATAATAATCTATCTTAACTTAAAAAGTAAGAGGTAGAAGTTTGCAGCTAATGCACAGCTCTCAATTTCATAAGAAAGAACACATATATAATACTATCAACCTTCAGCCCAGAACTAAAACTAAGAGCTATGTAGAAGTCTGAAGCTTGTAGAACAATACGGTATACAAAGCTAGCTTCTATCTAGTCTAGTCTAGTCTAGACTTAACTAAAATGGTAAGAGCAAGAAGGCTGCACTTTTAACACAGTTCTTAACTCTCACAATTTGTTCTGAATTTTGCAATATTGCAATGTTAAATGTGATGTATGGGAACTGCAGGGATTAGCAAGCAAGTACTCGATATAATCGCTCGGCATATAAATAAATAAACAACAATTACCACAACAACAACAGCAGCAAAGTGGAAAAGTGCTGACATGTTGAACAAGCGATTAACCGCAGAGATTGTGCCGAGGAGCTTAACATCGTCGCCTTGCCTCTGGCTCTAGTTTGAGTCTTCGACTCCCCTCCGCGTTTTGGCCACGTGGCGAGTCTTTTTTGGGATTTGCTGTTTTACTTACTTCCGGTCATTGAATTTTCCAACGGCAGTTGCACACCCACCCAAGCAATTCACCACCCCGTCGCCCCACCCAACCGCTTTCTCTCGCTCTCTCTCTCTCTCGTCTCAAACAACATCAGCAGCAATTGAAATAATAAGCTCAGGCGGCGATAAGATTAATGATTATGGCCCAACCCGAATTGTGAGCCAGCCTTCGTCCGTTGTCCGTTTTCGTCCTGTGTGCGTCCTTTCGTCGTCTGTTTTTGATGGAAATTAATTATAAAGCGTGCAATTTAGTATGCGTCTCGGTCTCGGGGTGAACGGACCGTGCAAAAAGTCGAAAGTCGACTGGAAAATGTGGCTCCATCTCCATCTCCCTGCCTCCCACTCTTCTTTAATCTATGCTTTACTTCCAAGTTTAATGAGCTTGAAATTATGATGTTTGCTCTGGCTTTTAATAGCTTGCCTTTTGGCTCAACAAATAACAAGAGTCAAGTCAAGTTCTGTCCCGAATCACATCACATAGAGCTAATTAATGCACAACTTCGAAATAATTAAATAACTGACCTATCAAATGCAACTCGAAACTGAACTCTCGCAATCTGCATTTAATTGAAGAATCTAACATAATAATCGTAATAATATTGTAGAAACAATTAGTGGCAATTGAAATGCGTATACATTTATTTGCCATGTTTTTCTAGTACATTATTAATTTACATGCTGAACAATGAATGTGTTTTTGTGCACAACAAATTAAAACACAAATAGTGCACAATATGAAAATGTAAGCGAATGACTTTTTGCTGGCTTGTTCATTTGCATTCTGTGCAAAACAATTGAGGGATTTGCAGTCTGAATAATTTCGATTATAACATATGATAATAGTTACTTAATGACTGTTTGCTTTTGTTATGATAAACCTAATTATTAGTATAAAATTAACACTTTCAATGGCATTTTAGAATTTTTAAATCTTAAAACAGAAATTTATAATCTCTTGTCGGTTTGCTAATGTAGTTTTCTCTAAATAACATTTTCATCTAAAATTGGATTATACTATTGTCTTTATTTTGTTTTTCTTTACATTACAATTTAGTGTAATAATAATAGCACATAGCTAACATTTATTGAGTTTATCTTTTCTAATTTGTTTAATTTGGAAAGGTTTATTTGCCCAATATTTTTTATTGTATTGTGGATAGACATATGGATAATTCTCTGGCTGAAAAGTTACAGTCAAGAAACATAAACTGAAACTATTTTAAAAATGAGTAAAGCTTATTCTTATAGCTCTGGATTAGGACTATATTTATAGTTAGGATTGATTTCAGTAACTTTTTCTGTTTCAAGACAAGACACATTCTTTAATTTTTTGTTTTTCGTACGAATTGGTTCCTTTTTGGAATAATTTAAAAACAGAAAAATAATACATTTAATAATTAATTCTTACTTCTAATGAATGTGCTAATCAAGAGATATGAGACTCATCTTTATTCAAAGTAAACAAGTAAAAAAGGTACAGTCGGGTGTGCTACCTAAGGCTATATTTGGTATATTAATATACGAATACATTCAAAATGTACTGTATAGTATAAAATATACCATATTGTGAGATAAATCTATTGAGGCCTGTAGTAAAATAACTTCCCTATTTTGTATCTGATTCCAATCAAATTTGGAAACATCATAGTTATTATTATTATATGTATGCTTTAAAATATTATTATTATAAATAATACATATATTTTACAAAAAAATATGAAGAATAAATAAAAGTGTCTGTTTATAAAAATCATTCAATTCCCGACTTTTATACAAATCTTATCGCAAATACTAGACTTGCTGTTTAAGAGTCAAATCAATTATCTAAACGAGAGCAATTTAGCCTGGATTCCCAATTTCGTTAAGGACTCGAGATATTCAACACATTGTGCTCAACTAGTTTGAGCCACATTCGGCAGCCATGTAACAGATTTTTCAGACACACGCTCCGCCAGCATAAAGCGGATATCATTTGCTAGAAGTTTTTATAAAGCTGGCAAAGTGAAAGAAAAACATAGACGAGGGGTAAATGGAGTTTAAGTGGTGGAAATTGGTTTGCTCAGAGTCAGTTTGGCTACAAATTGTTTTGGCTCCCTTTTTTGCCGAAAATTGACTTTGGCAATGAGCACAAGCTGTTGTTTGTTTCGAGTTAGACTCGGAATCAGAGTCAGAGTTGGAGTTGGAGATGCAAACAGCGTTGAGAGGGGGGAGAGGGAGAGAGAGAGGAAGATAAAGTGTGAGTCTGGGTTGGCAACATATGTTAACTAATGAGGCACAATTGCTACTTGGGGGTGACTTTGTCTCCTGGCATGTCATTCGATATGCTGCGTAATAGCGTATTAAATAGTCTGCTACTATTTGCCAAAGTCATTTCCAGAGCCGTTTTGGGTTACCAACAAAATTGTGTTACTCGACTGGCCAATGTCCTGTGTGTGTGTGTGTGTGTGTGGAAATCTGAACCGAGTTCTCTCTCTCTCTCTCTTTCTTTTGCTCTCAATTTTACTGGCATTTATTTAGCAATTTGTCATAAATTTATTTTGTAACCAAAGTTGCAAATGATGGTTTTTAATGTGTTTCTCAATCGTTTTTGCAAGACAAATGAAATTCGAGTTATGAACGCATTTTGTGTTCTGCAAAAGTGCTTTTTGATTGCCATGCGAATTGTGGCAGACGTCTAAGAAAAATGTCATATGTTGACTTGAACAAGTGATAAATGGAATTAATATCTTTTCCTTCCTTAAATCAATTGCAGATGTCTCCCACCAAAAAAACAAAAGAATGCTGTCTGGCCATTAAGGCGATAACAAGACTCATAAAAAACAAGCAAAACAGACGACCGAAAAGACCAACCAAAAGTCAGTTATTCTTACTGCTTATAGTGCTCTCTATATACAAGTAAGCTCTCTCTCTCTCTCGCGCTCTTTTATTTCACAGCTTATTTATCATTCAATTTGATTTAAAGCCTTCGCCGGCAAGTAAATAAAACGCAGACGAAATCGAAATGACAAACAAATAAAATGGAAAATACAAAACATAAAAAAAAGAATACCACAAATGTGTGGAGTAATCCTCCCTTATCCCATTTCCCCTCCCCCCCGGGTTCGTTTCGCCCTCGCAGTGCCAGACAAATGAAATAAAGATAAAAATATTTATAACGTGAAAATTCCGAAAGCGAAGAGAGCCTCAGCACTGAGTTTCCACAATTGATATTAAGGATTTTCCCACTGTCTGCTTGGTTGGTGTTTTTTTTTCGCTGTGAGCTTCCCCCATTTTTGGGCAAATCAAAAACAGACGAATTTGTTTTGGACATGACACTTAAAAAGTTGCTGCCAGGCATTTGCCATAGCTTTGACACGTGTGTCTCTCTTTGTGTGTGCGGGTGTGTTTGTGTGTGTTTCTGTTTTGCTTGCAGGGATGCTAAAGAACCAACTCGTTCAGTGATCTCACGATTCCTTGAACTCTGATTTAAAAATGCAAATCAACTTTGAGTATTGAATTTGCCCTCAAGTTATTTTCATTTTCGCGTTTTTTTTGTTGTGGTTGTTATTTGAAGTGTGCTATTAATGGCAATTAAATTTATCGCAGCCAGATTATGAGGCTGCTAACTGTCAAATGCAGTTACGAGAGCAGCCATATTTACTACACGATATACGTGCAAAGAAAACTATCGAAAGAGTGTGACCATTATTAGCACAACAAATATATCGATAATTTAAATGAATGAAATGATATCGATAAGAGACAGAAGCAAGAAAAAAGTTTGCAACGAAACAGTGAGTGAAAAGAAAAAGAAACAAAGTTAAACTTATTATTTAATTGAAAGTGTTTTATAATGTTTTATGTGTAATGTGTAAAGCAGAAGCACTTCGTTTGTACATCGCTTACATCAATTGCACTGCAATAAAAATTCTCGCTGGACCAAATTGCGAGCTTTGAGTGCGTTTGTTAAAATCGCAATAAAAGTTGCAATGAACAACACTCGAAATGATGAATCACCTGAGCGGTTTTGGTTGCCATCAATGCAACGATTGTCAACCGCAAGGCACGCGACTCCAAAAGCCAAAGCCAAGCTCCCAAACTCTGGAGGCATTCTAGGTGCATTTCACACTCGAAGGGGGAAAATTTATGACGTGGCGTCCGACAAAAGGGCAGCGTGCAGCAAATGAACAGCAGCGAACAACAAAAAGTGCAGCAAGAGAAATACAAATGCGAGGCAAAGTCCTTAAATCATGTTGCATACAACTAGGCGCCACGACACGCGTTGCATTGCAATCCACACACACAGACTCACACTCTACTGTGTACGTATGTGTGTGTGTCACTTGAGTGTGAATATCCACACTCGTTCATCACCCACACCCTAAAAAACATTTCACAGTCAACCACAAGTTCTCTTTCCCCACTTTGAAGCTGTTAATGGAGCCGGTGTCGCCATCGCCGACGGCTGGACAACACTTTGTCCACTTTATAAGGAGAGCGGGGAGCGGGAAACTGGGAGTTGGGTCCAGCCTTGGACATTGGACCAACTGCTGCGATTTGACTGTGAGTTTTTCTGACATTTTTGCACATTTTTTAAACGGTTCTCTTTTAGGGTTCTTTGGCTCTTTGTTTCTGACGCCATCCCGTCGACATTTTCATTTTGCCATTTTCCCATTTTTGGTAAAGTGCAATTGATGAATGCTTTGATTTGCTTTTCTTTTCCACTCGATGAAAAGTACAAAGTACTACAGCTTTGTACTATATTTTTTTTTGATTTTTTGCCAACTCAGATTAATGGCTGAGAGCGCTGCGGACAATAATCGTAAAATAATTGTAAGACCAAGCGCTGCAAAGGCCTTAGAAAAAATGCGAAGTATATAACATAGAACATGATTTATATAGAGTATGATTTGCTTTGAAGAAGAAAGACTCTTTAGAATTTTATAAAAATAGTGCTTTAGTAGTTACATACATATAACTAAAGTATTATCATGTTCTGTGTTTCCCATTTTCAATATTATAATGCTGAGCAGTACTTATTTTAGAGCTTACTTGAGAACTCTGTTTCTAAAAAGATTCTACAAAAGTAATTAAAATACTTTGAGTACTGCAAAATCATTCAAAGTGATCTCAAGGCACAAATGCTAAAATCGATATATTCATTTTAATGATCTTTAGGTAATCATCATTGTGTAATACCAAGAGATTATTTTTTGCATAAGAGTTGTCTTAGGTAACTGCCAAATGAATCGCAGTGGTTTGAACAAAGTCAATCTATTCATGTAGTTTCGAGCACATGGTTCGCATTATAAGATCATTAGGTTGCATATGATCGATCGACTCATCAGCAGCAGGCAACTGAGCGTAAAAAAGGGGCGTGAGTTGATGATGATGATGAATTCTTGTCTGGCAAACGGACAAATGTAAATGGACACGCTTATTGCGTAATTATGAAATTTTTATGAATTATATGCAGTTGCATTGTTAGTGGCAAAATTTCGAAAAACGAAAAAAAGAGCTGCACTAATTTGGCATAAAATTGTCAGCATCATCATTCGACTGTCAATTGCCGACGGCAGCAGCGGCTGCAGTTCCTCATCATCAGTTCAGTTCAGTCATCTCCGACGGCTGCTGACAACTCGCAGTTGTCTTTTGATTGAGTTGTGATCGATTACATTGTGACAAGGCCAAATTGGTCATGCCACATTTGTAGCAGCTACAGCAACAGCAGCAGTCATGCGAAAAATGTCGCTGTGGAAATTGCGAAGTCGTATTTTTTTATATGGACCCTTTTATGGGGTAGTAAGATTATGTATTTAAATCGAGTTCATAATTTGCGGCTAAATACAGCTCGTAACAATTTGAGATATGAATATTAGCATTGAAGTTAAATTTCAATACATTAATATTCAATAATATCTACCATGATACACAACTTGACTTTGGGTTTATTCATATTAAAGTAATCATCAATTCAATTTTCGCAGCACACATTTTAAAAAAGTCATTTCATATTTCTTTATTGAGCCATGCGAACAAATTATTGAACGATTCCAATTTAAATTTTTAACACCTCTTTATTGGGTAGTAAAATATTTAATTGTTACATTTGATCGGTCTAGAGATTGCATAGAATTCATATAAAAAATACTGTAAAAGTAAATTTTAGATTTTAAAAACTTTTCAACTTCTATTTTAGAATGCTATAATATATTAATTTTCAACTTCTTTCTTAGAATTATATCCTAAAAAGGAATTTAAAAAGTTTCTAATCTTTGAAATTTACTTTCAATATTCATATTTGGTATATTCATTATATTCAATTAACTTTCAAAGATTAGAAATGTGTTATTTTCTTGTTATTAAAAGTTAACTTTGTCAGACTTCCTATTTAAATTATTATCCAATCGCTAATCGCTTCATATAATATTAAAATCATATTTCTCACAGCTTTAATATTTATTGAGACATGTGAAACTAATGTTGCAAACATTCTTAAAATTTGTTTGTAACCATTTACTGCCAATAATGTTAATTTTTAATGCTTACAAATGTTTTAATAGATTGTCTTTAAAAACAAAAATTAACTTAGTCGGCATTCCTACATATTTAAATAATACTCCATCTATTAATCTCTAACTGGAATATTTAGATCCATTTCATATTTCTCATCCACTAAACGCTGCTTTATAATTTTAAAATTCATCTAATATTTCCCACAGTTTCAAACTTTATTGAGACATGCGAAACTAATATTGAAAAACATTCTTAAAATACTTAATGGTAATAATATTAATTTTCAATGATTAAACATGTTTTATTAAATTATCTTTTAAGAATTTACTTTCTTAGTTTTCATATTTACTCGTATGTAAATAATTGTCTATCCACTAAGATTAGTCTGATCCATTGCCTTTTTCCCATCCACTTAATGCTGTAATTTTATATTCCCCACCGTCTTAAACTTTACTGAACCTTTCTTTATATTTTCGGCCGCCTTTCAGCTTTTGGCAAAAAGTAAGTAAAATAAAAAGAGGAAAGATGAAAATGAAAATAAAGAAGGAATCAGCTTAATTATGCCCGGCTACACGCAATCAATAAGAGCTGCTGCTGCTTCAGGACTCGCGATTCTTTGCGTCTGGCTTTTCAAAAAGGAGAAATGAATTTCTTATAGCTCGTTATAATTTCATTATATGTATTTCGCTGACAGGGCGACCTTTATGTGTGAGTATGCGTGTTGTATACTCTATATATGTATGTATGTTGGTTGAAGACAAGCGACTGCGCATTTAAAGGAAGCACGCCCAGCCCCTCTCTCCCCCTTCCCTCTCCTCTTCATCCGCTCCCCGCTTTATAAGCTTGATGCTGCTTCCATTTTTGGTATGCGCAGCCATTGCTGAGAGCTTTTCGATATTCCACTTGCCACTTAAAGGGCGGAGTTTTATATTCCCTTATGTGTGTGCTTATTTTATATTTTCATGTTGTTCTTATTATTTCGTATTATTATTGTTGTTCTAGTTGTTGTTGTTGTTGTTGTTGTTGAAGCTGATTTGAAAAGTTTTCGAAAAATGTTTATGCGTGCTTAAAAATGATATTCATAAAAGCATTATAAAGCAAGTTTATTATGAGCACGTCTCGTCGGAGTTTATATAATTTGATTGGCTCTCATGTAAACTTGGAATTAGCGCAATTCCAGTTTCGGGGTTATTTCAAATTAAAGAGCGGTTTATTGGCATAACATAGCTACACTTTAATATGTAAATTTTCAGTTAAGAATATGATAATATTAAAGGGCATTTCAATAATTAGATTTTAAATGAATCGTAGACTCATTTTAAGATCTAAACTTTCAGTTAATGGTATAAATTATGAAAGAGCATTTCTTAATAAAAAATCAGTTTAGAATATGATATATTAAAGAGTACTCAGTAGCAAATCAGTCTTGCAGATTTCAACTTAATAAAAAATAAATTAAATGAATTGCTTAGAATGTAAAATGTATGTTTAAGATGAGAAATATTAGCCACTCTTTAAAGTATAATCTTTTATTAAGAATATGAAATTCTGAATAGCGATCATTGGTATATATTAGACTCATTTATTATATTCTAAACTTTCAATTAAAATTGTAGAATATTAAAGAACTTTAATTCATATATCATAACCATTCTTTAAACGTTTCGAAAGAATTATAGACCTCTTTTCAATTGTAAACTAGGAATATTAAAGAACAATCAGAGACATACTCACAAAACTAAAACTCCAAACTTTTTTATTATGAAATAAGTATTTTATATGAACCACTTTCATAATTTTAAACTTTCGGTTAGGAACATGATATATAATGTTAAAGATATCACCCTTGAAATTCTCACACTTTAGTTTGTAATCTTTTAGTTAAGACTTTAAAATATTAAATATTATTATATTACGTTATATTCACTCTTTAAATTCTAAACTTACTTTTGAATACATAAATATTTCAAATAATTCAAAGACACTCTCTAAATGACACTGTATCATATAAGAATTTTAATAGGAATCATAGACACATTCCTAATTTTAAACTTTCGGTTAAGAATATGATATCATATAATATCATCTTAATCATATCTCATCATATCAAATCGTATCATCTTATATATCATATGATATGATTGGTATATTATATATCATAGTCTTTCACTTACTATCTTAACTGTCTTATAAATAGACACATTTATAAAAAGGTTAAAGAGCAATAATTTGACACTTTTTTAACATTTTAATTTCTAATTAATAACTAAATAACTGAAAATAAAATCTTAGCTCACCTGCGAGTCTTTAAGACCCAATCTCTCAGCGAGTTTCTTGCGATCTGGTTTGCTGATATATTTCTGCTGCTGGAAACGTTTCTCCAATCCTTTTCGCTGCGAATCTGTGGAGCGAGACAAAAGTGCAACATGTGATTAAACGGATTGAAGGGGATTAAAGCAACTCATGCTACGAACCTGAGAAGACGGCACGCCGCATCATGCCACGCCTTGGCTTTCCACGTGTCGAGTGCGCCCAGGGAAATCCCTGACCAGGTGGCAGGGGAAATACTTGGGCACCAACTGCAATGAGGATGTAATTTGTGTAATCGGAATGGGGAAATGCATTAGACATGCAGGCAAACACTTGTTAATGAGCGCCATGGGGTGCCCAAAACTGAGAAGGAGTGAGAGAGAGAGAGAGAGAGAAGGGGAGCTGCTTACCACTCATGTAGGGATTGCGACAGTGAGCCAGCAACGAATGCAAATGCGGATGGTTGAGTGTGTGTGGCAGAAACGGAGTCGGGCGACTGGGCATCGGCTTGGCAATCACCGGATGTATGGGCGGGGGTAGAGGCGGTGGCGTTGGATGCGCTGTTGGTGGTCCAACGCCCCCTCCTCCTCCCCCTACTCCGCCTGTTGCTTGTCCACTCAACAGTTGCTGCTGCTTTTCTTGCGTTAATCTTCGATTGCTGTTGTCCTCGTTGTTGTCGATTTCATGCGGTCTCCCATCCTGTCCAATGTTGCCATTACTACTGCTGCTATTGTTGTTGTTGTTGTTGCTGTGATTGTTGTCGCTATCACTAATTGTGCTGCCAGGTGACGACGAGGATGCGGCCGTCGTTGCTGTGGTTTGCGGTTGACAACTATTGCCGTGATGTTGCTGTTGCTGCTGTTGTTGTTGTTGTTGCTGCTGATGCGTTAGAAATGCGGGATGCGGAAAATGGGCATGTGCATGGTGATGCAGTGGATGCGGCAATCCAACGAGTGCCGTCTGTCCAACCAATGCCTGATGGTGTTGCTGCTGCTGCTGCTGCTGATGGTGATGATGATGATGATGCGATGTTGGTGGCGCCGACTGTTGCTGCTGATGCTGGGGATGTTGCTGCTGCGGATGGTGCTGGTGATATTGATGTGTGTGCTGTTGCATAAAGTTCTGTTGCAGATAAGGCCATATATGCTGCGGTTGCATAAACTCTGTTCGCAATAAAGAAAACCAGCAAAAGGAGATAGTTATTAGTTAGTAGACAATGCTAAAGTAGGGAAGAACTCAATGAATGAACTTTAGAGAATAAAGTGCTTAGCGCAAAATGAAAATTTGTAACTAAAATTAAGATTTTGACGATAGCGTTTACCTGTTTGCACAGGAAAGCCAAGTAATAAATCTGAATGAGAGAAACTTAATACCAAAAAATTAAGTTTTCTTTTTTTTGTAACTTGATTTGTCATATTCATATCATAAACACTATTCAAATTCTAAACATTCGGCTAGGAATAGAAATTTTGTAGAGCATTCCTTAACAAATCATTGTGAGAATATTGCAAACACATATACATACATAATGAGGAATGGATTGTTTTACTCTAAAATCAAGGTGAGAATATTAGAGCACATATTTTTTATATTGAAATTTGAATTGCTCTTGATTTCAGGTATTTGATGCCTTGAAATATGTTATTAGAGAACATTTAGGCTTAAGCCCTTTAATCTTTTTTAGAACAAATAAAGAAAGCAAACAAAAATTGCTAATTGAATTTGAGTTTTATATTTTTCTTCAGAAATCTAAATATTCCAACAATAAAAAAAGAAATATACGGACAGACTTCACAATCATGTAAATAATTTAGCCCTAGGTCTATTAGACAATAGCTCAACATATAGAAGACTCAAAAGATTTCGCATTCTTGATCTCCCTGAAAGGTAAATTTAAGTAAACGAGAAGTTATATTTAATAGCAGGTTTCACTGGAAATCTGCTATTCCTGTTATGTAAATATTAGTCATAAAATTTACTTATTGTCACAAGACAGATTGTAAATAAAAATTGAAAAAAAAAAATAAATATTTTTCTTACAACAACTTAAATTGTGCTTTTTTAGTTAAGTGTTCAGGGGATTTATTAGGTGTTGCTTTGGCTGACAATCTGGTATATTTTGCGTGTAATACTATATCAATATACAAAATATAGTCTTTAGTATATATTTAGTATTTTCGCGATATATTAGTTTTGTGTAATTTAAACTTTATACCGCATTGTTTTGCTTTTATTGAAAAGGGTATCGGGTTTTTTACTTGTTTGTTTTTTGAAGTAATTTGATTTCTTTTTCTTAAGATATAGTTTTCTTTTAAATAAATCTTAAAATTTTGAAACTTTGAAAATTATTATCTAGTTTAGAGTTTTTCTTTGTTTTATATTGTGTAGTAAGTATTTTTGAAGTAAGTATTCGGGTTTTTGGAGATACGACTATTAGTATTATAGATATTAGCTATAGAATTTTTGTTGAACTTTGATCTTGATTGAAGAATAAACCTTTTTGTTTAAATTTTGACATAATTTAAGATTTTATTTTGAATTTTAACACTTTTTTTTCTGTGTATAGTTTATCAATTTTCATAGAAAATCTTGTACTATCTAAATTTAGTTTTTCTTTAGTTTATTTTCTGTGGTAATTTGATTTATGGTTATCACTAAACTGAATAAGATTTATTTATTGGTATTTATGCTTGCATAATTTAAAATTAGCCGCAAATGTTATACTCCAATTTAAGAACAGAACACCTTCAAGGAAGGGTCTAAGATCTTGGGTAAGATTTGCTGAAGTGTTTTCCTTGACGCCCCAAAGTCCCCACTCCCCCGTCCACAGTCATGTCTTGGAATCAACCCTTCACATGTGAGACTAAGAGATAAGTTGTGGCCGTGATTCGCCTTTCGCTTGGCAGATGCTGCTTTGAAGTGTCAAACTGGCATAATTAAACAGCTCGCAGCTTTCAGTTCCACTCAGTTCCTTACAGAGCCCCCAAAACACATTGAAAACTTTTGAACACATCCCACGCACACACACACATACACACACAAGCACACCCACACCTTGGAAGCAGACGTTGATTTGAACCAAAAGTTTTGTGCCTTTGATTTCAGTGCTGAGGAGTTTAGCCTGCGGAAAGATTTTGGCGCTTTTGCGGCTGCATTTCATTTTCTAATTAAACACCCCCAAAGCAGCAGCAGTCGCCATTTACAAACACAAACACACACAAGGACACACACATACACATACACTGACAGACGCTGCAGGATATGATTTTAATTCGATTAGAGCGACTGAAACAATTAACATATTAACGCCTCTTCAGGCGCATTGTGTGTATATAATTTGATGCTGAAATCTTTGTGGTTTAACTTTTTGGCATGCTCCACATGTGTGTTAGTGTGTGTGAGTGTGTTAGTGTGTGTGTGTGAGTGTGTAAGTGTGTGCCACATGTGTGCCTAATGAGCGCACAAATTAAGTTATAATTGTTCGCATTGTTTGTTTTATTTCCACTGCTGCTTTTTGGCCACTTTTGCATCTGTGCCACGGAAATTTTCCCCCCACCCCGTGAAAAACTGTTAGTTTTGGGCAAAAACTTTGCCCCAATCGCTTTATGGCACAAAAAGTTCATTTGCGGCCTTAGACTCCAGCGAAAGTAAACGCACTTGGTTTCTATTTATTGGCAATTAGTGGAACGCCATTAAGCTAACATATCTAATGGATTAGTCCTAAGTGTGTGATTGCTCCCCAAAATTAGTTGTGTGCTTAGGGAAATACTTTATGCGATTATAATTATATGCGAAGTATTACAATAGAGATATTTTCTAATTGTGATGACCATCCTTGTAAAGGAAGTGCTTACAAGAAATGATTCTAACTCAAATGAAGAATTAAAATCGAAATTATAAATAACTTGCTAGCGAAATATGAAATGAATCGTCTCAATTATTTTCTTGTTCTTTAATATTTATTTGTCAGATGAAGCTCAAAAATAGAATTCTCCTGTTTTGGAATTTTCCAGAAATAAGAATCGTTTTTTTTTATTTTTTAAGTAATGATAGTTATTCTTTTGGCCATGCTGCCAATACTAAAAAATACGAGTTCCAATTTATAGTATGGGAGAGTTTAATTTGAAGTTTAGAAATAAATCTATAGCATTCTTAAAGCAAACTTTTCTTTTTTTAACTTAACAGTATCTAAAAATTAAAAAAAAAAAATCAAAATATTGTCATTTTTCATTTATTAGAATTACTTTGAAAGCTAAATCTTTTTTTTTCAATAATCTCTTGTGTTTTAGTGATTAACATTTAATGATTTAAATATTTCAACATTTAAGATTCCTTTTGGTATTTCGATTGATTCAGAAGAATATTCAATATAACAAAATAAAAACCAAAATACAAACCTATTGAAAGAAAATAGATTTATTTTGAACTTATTTGTGTGTATTATTTAAGGGAATTACACAAAGTTAAAAACAAATTGTTGTACATTAGTAGATTACTTAATTTAAATAGATTTCTATTCAATTTATTTGCATGTGCTATTTGAACGACCTTTAATAAAGTTTAGAAGAAATCCATTTGCTTTTAAAAATGTATAATATATTCATTTCATTCATATGACATATATTTATTTCCTTTTCAATGTTCTTTCCAATCATTAATGACCAAATAATAGACTCTATTCTATTCCGTAGTAGATTACTTTTGGCATAATAATCATTATTTTGTTTTCATAATCTATTTTCTCTCACCTCTGGCCACGCTTTAGTCACAAAATGCTATCTACTAAATGTGAAATGATCTTTGGCCAAAAAAATTGCACCACAAAATCACATAAAAAGTGCCATAAAAAGTTCCGGAAAAAATAAGTCAGCCTACTCATTAATAAAAGGCCATGACAATTAAAATCCCACAATCCAATTGCAATTCACATGCTAAAAAGATGGATAAAATTGCGGCGCAGTTACATTGACTGATAGACGATTTGTCACGCCTACTTTTTGGCGATGCACAACGCTAAAAAAAGGACCCTCAATAAACCCTCATTGTGATCCTCTACGTATGTGTGTGTGTGTGTGTAAGTAGCACGCGCAGCCGCAAAAAAGGACGAGCAGAGATAGTGAAAACGGAAGCTGAACTGGTTTATGCGCATTTATCGAGGTGAGGCGAGGCGAGGCGAGGCTGAGATACAATAATTTAAACATGATTAGGTCTGGTTGTGTTTTTACAGCCTGCGAGAATGTGAATGCCTCAAGGGGCTTAGGGAGCACAATAAAAAAATGGATAAACTGATCCCCGTGGCACATTGAAATTGAAATGGAAATTGCAAAGGGGCAAGTTGTTATTCTTTTGGATTTTCATATTGCAATTGTATTTTGAATTCAGTTTTATATTCTCTGCCATTGTTTATGTTTGGCATTAGCCACGGCAAATTAATTGCCAAGCCGCGTTTATTGCGATCTTACCATTCCTAACCCGAACTCCTTCACGCGTGTCTCCTAATATGGCGGACACACTGAACTTGAGTATCGGTTTGCTGTTGTTATCCTTAAGGATCGTAGTGCCACCACTCGGAAGAGGTGTATTGACCTCCTTGGGTTCGAGTTTGGGCAATTTGATTGCCTCACGTCGCGACGTCTCCATGTCCAGCTCATCGTCGAGCAGTTCATCATCGTCCAAATGCGGAGCTTCAATGCTGCCGATGTCAGCCACGATTTCATCTTCATCCTCATCATCATCGTCGTCTTCCAGCTCCATTTCCTCAATGCTATCGACACTTTCCGCACGCAATTCGCGACACTTATCACATTTGTAGCCCCGCTTGGCCAACGCACAATTGCAGCTGCACAACAACTCACTCGAACTGGAGCTGGAGCGTTCCTCCTGTGCCGGCTGTCTCTCAGCTGTCGGCTCTGTCGACTGGCCGCGGCTCAGGAGCATCTCGCTCAGACTTGACTTCAACTGACTCTCACTGTAACTCTGGGCGCGCTGTTGTTGTTGTTGTTGTGCATGCAACAAACTGTCCACGAGAAACGCCGTAGACATTACGAAAGAACGCAACTGTTTCTATTTCCTTGGCCTGTGCTGTGCTTGCGGATTTTACTCGGATTTAGTTCTTTGCTTTATGCCGCGCCGCGTACGCGTCGAGTGCTCGATTCGTACTGAACAAGAAGAAGCCTTGACTGGTGCTCGCTGCTGGCTGGCGCAGCATCCCAGAAGCAAAACGGCAGCAACACATTTTTAGGGGTTGCTCTACGGTGGTTGGTCCTCGTCTCCTGCCCAGTGGCACTTGTGTTTTGTATGTGTGGCACGTGACGTCCTCCTTTCATTACATATATACACACACACACATACACAATGCTCTCTCTTCACTCTTTGCATGTGTGAGTGCGTGTCTCTTCTCTGTTATTGTTGTACGCTTTTTATTTGATTTTATTTGTGTGAAAACAATAAAAATTTAATTTTCTTGTTGCTCGCTTTTCAACGTGTTTTGTTTTTGGCTGTGCCTCCATATTGTCGTTGCTGTCTCGCTTTCGCTCTCTATTTGCTGGCTCGCTCTAACACGCCTTTTTAGAACTACGCACAGTGGGCTCAAGTTGCGCTCTTGGGTATGGGAATGTGTTCAGTAAATATATTCATAATTTTATTTGGCTTAGCTTAGCTTACACTGAGCGATAATGCTTGAAACAACAACAAAATGTTAATAGCAAGTGTGTGGCATTGATTTAAATATTTAGTTTATCTTTATTGTGTGAATTTTGTTCATCTTTTAATTGCGTTTTAATGTGACTGGCTCCTATTTTACTGTTGCCGTTTTTACTGACTTGCTTTTGCCAGCCGCAAAAAATACTGTATTCGATCGTTAATATTATCGATTATCGATAGTTATTGCAAACTTTGCATGCAGAGCAGTGCTGCCAGATCTTTTCATTGCCTCAAAAGCTGCGTGCTCTGAAGTTGCCTGATCAATGCTTACATAGATAAAGCTTGTAATGCAGACTACAAAATAAATATTTTAGAAAATAAATTATAATGAAATTCTTTGCTGTCTGATTTGTACAATTTCGGAGCAAAGCTTGCTTGGCTACAAGTTCTTAGTGTCCACACGCAATTTGTTGCAGCAGCTACACAACAACATTGTTGTTGTTGTTGTTGTTGTTGCTGCTGGGCAAACAAGAGCGCCAAGAGTCAGTAGATTAACTTTTATTATGACCGCAAATTAGTTGTCCTCGGCGCGTTGATGACGACAATCGACAATGATGACTTATTTACTAGCCAAGCGGAGTTCAGCAATGAAATTACACCGAGTACATACATAGATGGCAAAGTTGGCCAACTTGACAGAATGCTGCGTCTGGCTCTGGTTTATGTAAGCTTAGATAGCACAACTGCCTGGGCTTTTCCTTATGCCGCAGACTCTCTATTGTATACAACATACATAACACACACACAAACACACACACACTTAGTGAGCTATGTAGACAGAGAGATGTGAACTAAAAGCAACCCTTGTTGCGGCTTTGCTGAGCAAGCTGAGCAAGCAGCAAAAGCGAAAAGTGCAAGTGGTTGCCCTCTCGTCGTCCGCTCTCCTTCCTCCTCTGACAATGGGGCGTGGCCTCACTCGAATTGGAAACTCATCAGGAGCACTCTCAGGGCAACAATAAGAATAAGGATAACAAAGCGCTGTCTTTGTCAGTATGTGTGTGTGTTTGTGTGTTATCCTCGCATTGTTTTGTCAGCCTTTTTGCGCTGCCATTTGTGGGTTTTTGCCTTCAAAAGGATTACGACTATGACTACTTCGCATCCTGCATCCTTGAGTCCTTCTGCTGCTGCTGCTTCAGTTGCTGCCTCTGCCAGCGAGTACATAAAACATGCTCATATAAGCGTATAAATATGTGATAATAATGATTAAAAGTTCTCATCATGCCATCATCATTTATGCAAAGGATTTCGCATCCTTCTGGCTCCCTTTGCTTCTGTTTGTATTGGTATTCGTTTCGTGTATGTGTTAGTGTGTGTGTGTCCCTACATTTTTATTTGGCACCACAAAGCTTAGCGACGGCTTCTGGCTTGAATTCGACTGCGATTTCAATTTGCCAGTTGTCACTGCGTATACTTAATTTCATATATATGTATGTATATGTGTAGTAGGGATCCCTTTGTCGCCAACATAATGCATATGAGGACAATTATTTGATGAGTGGGCTGAAGAGGGACGAGTATTTGTACTGAATCCTTTACTTGTCAAATCAAAAAGGGGTCACACTTCACACTCCTTTGGGGGGATTTTATTCGTACCTAAGAATTTCAATTCCATTTCCAGTCGCTGTTGCTGAAGACAAAGTTGAAAACAAACAAAAGTTTTAATTGTTTTTCGGTGGCAGAATTGAGAATCATTCGAGCTACTATTGTGTGTTATAAAAGTGTTTGCTGAATTGGAAATATGTAAATGATTTGAGTTTTGTTTTGCGCTTTATTTCAATGTTTTTAGCTTTTCGTGGCTTTCATCGTGCAAAAGGACTCTGAATGTTTATTTGGCCTGAATGTTGCCATTTTTTGGGTTAGTTGTTTGTAGAGTGAGAGATTTATCTTTATCCATATCTATTATTTATAATATTTTTATAAAAAAAACTTTACTAATGAAATACTTTCTCTTTTAAATTCACTTCTCTAATGTTGTCTTTAAAACGAGTCTAAATAAAAAGAAGAATAATAATATTTGAATTGTAAAATAATCGAAATTCTAGATTTTTTTTTAATTTATGTTTTTTTTTAACAACTTTCATTCACATTTTTGAATAGTGTATGAAAGTTGTCGTCTATATTTCATAGAGACATCCCTCATATTTATAATATCAAACTTAAAATATCGTTTTAAGTAAAATGTTTCCTTTGTAATTTGTATTTTTTCTTCTATATACTATATACATCTAATATTTCTTTAAATCAATTAATAAAAAAAGAATTTCTAATGTTAGAAATGTAAATAAATAAAAACATCACATTTATATTTATTTATTAGAAAAGTGTGTAAAAGTTGTCTTTTTGTATGTTCCATAGTTGCATATCTAATTCTTATTTAAATAGATTCTTTGTTAATATAATTAATTTTTTTTATGAAGCGAAATTTGAATGAAATCTAATGAATTTAATGATTTTCTTTACTCCTTAGTTGCAGCTTTAAATAATAATATAATATAATAATGATACAATAATAAACTAATAGATTAATGATATACAATTTATGTTGTAATATTAGATCAAGATTTTTAGTTAAGTGATCATATTTTTCGAACAAATATTTAATAATATAAAATGCAAAATTGTATTCATTTTTGTATTCATTTTATGGATGAAGACAGTTTATTAACTTACAAATAAACTAAAATTAGAACGAATAAATTTTAAAAAATTTAGTTTGTAAATTTTCTGGTATATGTTTATAGAATTTATGAACTAAGGCAATTAAATAACATACAAATTATTATTATACGATATGCGTTAGTCTGTTAAATGTTCATAAAAACATATAAATTATTATTATGTTGTAATATTTATTTTCATTTATGTGTTAAATGTACATATTTTTCAGATAAAGAAACGTAAAATAAAGAATATGTTTGGAAACATCTTTTTCATATAAAGAAATATAAAATAAATAAATTAAAAATATATGTTTTTATAGGTATTTAGAATGTTAAGTTGCAATATTTTTTTTCCAAATGTAATTCAACATTTATAGTATTAAGGAACTTCGACAAAACCTAATCGCATCAAAAGGCTACTCGCAGGCTCTGTAACAAGGACAAACAGAGAGTCTTCTTCTTCTTCCTCCAGGACGTGAAAATGCCAATGGGGAATGGAATTGACAGGCGCATCATTATATGGATATCATTATCGTGTACTCGAATCGAATGTGTATCGGCATGAGACGACGACGACTTCGACAATGGATGTCGATTGCACGTTGAGTTGCAAAAAGAAAAAAAAAGAAGTAAAAATAAGGTAAAATGTCACAAGATGCTGCCGACGTATATGTTTCGATGAGGGCGTGGATGGGCAATATAATAAAGCGCAAACATTTATACACGACACTCGATGGGAACGTTATAGCTATAGCATAACAGAACAGAACAGAACTCTGAGTTCTGAGTTCATGAGCCACGACAACCGCCGCCGCCAAGTCAACTGTCGATATCAGCTGCTGCCCACCTCCCTCTCCACCCCCTCCCTCTGTTGGCTGTTGGCAAACTGAATGCGAATTCTGTTTGCTATCGATTTTCAACAGAGGAACGTTTATTATTTTTATTATATGGCAAAGCAGCAAGCGAGTCGGAGGGTGGCTGGCAAATTATGGGCTTTTCATAACGTTAACAGTCGCATAAATACGCTCTTTGTGTCAACCAAGTAGAAAAAATGCGATAAAAGATTATAAACTGTGTGTGTTGGTTGGTTTGGTACGTTGCCTGGCTCTGACTCTCTGGCTTTTGCTTTGGCACAGGCTGCTGAGCTGAGAGGTGGAAAGGGAGACGACGACATCTGTTTCCGACATCTTTTAATAAAATTTTCATCTTTATTACGAAACGATTGTTTTATATGCGCCCTGCGCCCAGTTTCTACACTCGACACTCAACACTCGACACTACTTCGAACTAGAGAAACGTGTCCACATCGAGGCACGAAGCAAAAGGAAGTTCTCTTTGCGGCTCCGCGATCCACAACTTGAAGCGTCTCCGTTTTCCCTTGGCACCCAAACAGGAAGTAATTAGAATGAAGCGATTTTTAGTTGCCAGCGTCGTCGACAAAAGTTTCTGCAAGTTTTCCATTTCTTTTATTACATTTTTCACAAAGTTTTATGCAAACTCGCCGCGAGTTCATAATAACTTCAGTCCATGAAAATTTAATTTTATTACACAGCTTTTTTTTATTCTGTTTTTCGTTTTTTTTTTATTTGCGTACGTTGAGTATGTGTAAATTTTTGTCAAAAGTGGACAGTAAACAGGTGCTTGTATTGAAATAATTGCGTACTTAATTGCTTAATTTATTAATATTACACAATGCATAATTATTAATGGACTGCGTGTGTGTATGTGTGTGTGTGTGTGTGTGTGTGGTTGGTTTGCGGTTTCCGCTGCTGTTGCATTTCGTGTCAACGTTTTTAAAGTATTGGCCAAATTATTTAGTGGTCAGTTGTGTGGTAAAAAGCAATGAAATCGTTAAATCCATTTAATATTTTTATTTATATTTTTTTCAATTGTAGAAATAGGCTTTTTATTGAGTGTAATCTATGAAGTCTCAGACAACATTAAGAGTTATGTGTTGCCATATTAATTTTTATTTTTTTCAAAGTTTTTAATGTATTGTCCAAATTTGTGATGTGTGGTAAATATTAATAAAATTATTAAGTCCATTTTACAATTTTTTTTTTTTTTTAAATTGTGTGTATCGTCTTTTTATTGAGTCTTTTCATCGATGAGTGAACTATGAAAGTTCGTCCTATTAAAGGGTTAAATTTTGCTATATTCATTTTCATTTTTAGCCAGCTTTTTAAAGTATTTCAAGTAAGTTATTTAGTGGTCACTTGTGTGGTGAATAACAATCAAATCATTAAGGTAGTTTATTTATTTATTTTTAAATTATAGAAATAGACTTTTTATTAAGTCTTTGCATCGATGAATGAGCCAACATAAAGGGTTAAATTTGGCAATATTTATTTTCATTTTTGTGAATTTTTATACCCTTTATCCATAGGCTCGAAGGGTATTATTAATTACGAAAATATAGATTTGTGATATATGATAATTGCAAGAATACCTTTAGCTTTTGTGGATCCTGAAAATTTGGCGATTGGAATATAAATTTTAGAAATTAAAAACAATTGAATGTGGGAAAAAAACGACAGGTATATTTTGGAGTTTAGAGTATATTTTGAACGTAATAGTATATCAACATACTAAATATAGTATTTGGTATATTGTAGTATTTTGTGGAATATTTTGAACGTAATAATATATCGAAATATCAAATGTAGTATTCGGTATGTTTCAGTGTTATGTCGGTATATTTTGCACTATTTGGTATATTTTGAAACGTAACAGTATTCGTCATACAAATTAAAGTATATGGTATATTTTGGTATTTTGTCGGTATATTTTGTAAACTATGGTATATTTTCTACGCAATCGTATATCGAATTTCAAATACAGTATTCGATACATTTCAGTATTAAGTCGGTGTAATAATTTGGCATATTTTCAAAATAATATCTCTTTCGCTTTTATTTAAAAGGGATAGCAGGTATCTCAAAGTCGAGCACATCCGACTGTAGCTTTCTTAATTGTTTTTTCATATATATATATTTTTTTTTTTGTGAAATGCGGCTGCCCAGAATTTCTGCATTGATGTTCGCATGAAGGCGCAGAATAAACCAACTGGAAAATTTGCATGTGGCTATTCACAATTTTTTTGTCCGCGTCCAAACAACAATAAGAAGAGCGAGAGCAATAAATAAATAAACAAAGTGCACAGCAGCAGCAGCTTTAATCAATGCAAGCAAAAGATTCGAAAGAGTGAGATAGCTGCATAATTCATCCAAAAAAAATAATAATAATAATTATATTAATTAAATCATTAATATTTTGATTGCATACAAATTGCATAATTAGTCAAAACTAAATGACAGCAATTGAGAAAGGATGTTGTGCAGCTGAAGGAAGGGAAAAGAAAACGAATGTGTTGTTGTGATTAATAAAATAACACAAACGAAAATACAACGAAATTTGACAGCTCAAAACAATAACAACATCGGTGGAAGCATTAAAGAAGGGATGTTTTGTTGTTGTTACCTTTTTTCGGGCGTTAAATAAAAAGGCGCATCACTTGACGCCGCGGCTGCTACAAGGACTCGCAATTGTGGCAGAGATACAGACAGAGAGAGAGAGAGAGAGAGAAGGTAGACAGAGAAAGGTAGAGAGACAGAGGTCAGACAGTGGGCAATTGTTGTTGCAGCCTTTAAGGCGTATAAAGATGCCACAAGATGTTGCAATCGCAACGTGTGAACAATTTAGGGAAAACGAAACGAAGACATTGCCGCGATTTGATGTTCCTCGCCCTTGCAAGGGGGTTGAGACATCACCCAAAAGGACTTTAATTAATTTTTATATTTGCTGTCTGCTCGCTACTCTGTTTGGTCCCATTGTGTTGACCTGAGTTATGTGACTTGCTGTGGGCATTTGGCAGCATTGTGAAGTGCAGTTCTTCAGATCGATTTGCCCAGGCGGAAGTAACTTGAAAATTTATGTTTCCCTTTGCGAGCACTTAATGTATCACACACAAACACACTCACACACACACACACATGAGAATCGATGTTGAATTGCTTTGTTCGGACGTGGTAAGTAATTAGTCAAAAATTAGCTAGCCATGTGATTTACTCAAGTGTGGAAGAAAAGTTCCGAAGAAAAAGGAGTAAGGAGGAAAATGTGTAAGTGATTTTTACGTGGCGATTTTGGGAAAACACAAATTATGTTTACTACAATAGGATTTCATTTTTATACGGCTATAAGGTTATTGAAATATTTTTGAAGTTTTAAATAAGAGGACTAATGATGAAAGTCTGCCAGTGATTTTTTTCTTGTTCTATTTTGAGAAAACTTAAATGGTATCATTATCATGTTATCACGATTAGACATAAAAAAAGGTATTGATCATTTAATGGGTTAAGAAGTTGTCTAGAGGAGTGATGATGAAAGTCTGTGTGATGTTTTCTTATTTGATCTTCTTATACTAGGAATTTTTTATGAAAAATTTATTCTACTATGACCTAAAAGAATATTTTTTAAGAATTATCTTTCTTTCTAAGAAAAATCTAAGTTGAAAGTAAAGTCAAAAAGCAAGTTATTTATGTATAACATAATTTTGTATGCGATATTATAGATTATTTTTATATTACCTGAAGTCAAAGCTATTTAGTTATTATACGATTTTAAAGAATTTTTCTTATTCTTCTATAAGAAAATGATTTCATAAGAGTAATGATGCCTTCTGCGATAGGATTTAGACTGTATAGATCAATTGTCTAGTGTTTAAGAAAGAACTAATGAAGAAAGTCTGTAGCCCTACATTATGAAAAAACGATATATGTAGCTTTTATGACGTACTCGTATATGTTTATACGATAATCTATCGTTAAAGTATTTGAACAAATTATCTAGGTCTTATTGTATTATATATTATAAGTATTATATTATAATTTGTAATTATTAAACTATATTTAAAAGATTTTTCATATATGATATTATTATTATATAATATTTATATGCTATACTGTTTGAAAGTTTTCTTTTAACAATTTCTAAAAAAAAAAGTCATGTTAATAAGATCTTTGATGGTTACTACAATGAAACTACAATGAATATTTGATATATTTAAGAAATATTTCGGTATATTATTTTAACCTTAATTATATTATACCATACTCTCTTGCTTGTAAATGGATGGGTAGCGAATAACTCCAAGCTTTCTCAATTGTATTTTTTTGGATATGACATCTAATATTATATTTATAATGCTACTATAATAGGTATATCTAACATAATATAACCTTTTATATATTATATCAATATTTTTGTATATTAATTTGGTATACTTTAACAATAATAATAATAATGCTTCTATAACATAATTAATATAACCTTTGGTACTTTAACAAGAATAATACCACACTCTTTTGTTTGTAGATGGCAAGCGGATAATTCACAGCTTTCCAAATTGATTTTTTTTTTGGAAATGTCTAATATTTATAGTGCTCAGCTTAGCTAAATGTCTAATAGACTTATGGCACTTGTTTGATTGCATATCAGTGCTTAATAAGGAAGCCTTCCCCTTGGCGGCACATGATGCCCCCGCACCACCACCGAAAGAGGCAAATGTGACAGCGATGTTACGCTTAGTTAGGTAACAGATTGCGTTGAAATGTATCATATTAGAGAGAGAGATTGAAGACTCACAATTTAAGGGATGCCCAAATGTTTCGATGCGGTGCTAAATAAGTGAAAGGGTGGCTCGATGATTTGTCATACGTGGCCAATCTGCAAGCAGAAATAGATTGTTATATAGAGCAATAGTTGGCTTATAAATGCGATTATGTTGCATACGATGCGAACGAAAATGATAATTAAATTTGTTATGGTCACGTGTTTGGGCGATGCTTAGACGGACTTATAAAAGACAAAAATGGGAAATATGAATTAATGATTATGATTCAAATGCAAAGCTGTCAAAACTAATTCAAATCCATTGCCCTAATTCCTAATAAAAATAACAAAAAATTCGACTGGCTATCGAAAGGATTTCTCGGTTTTCAATTAACTAGCTGCCAGAAGTTTGAGTGAAATTGTGTTTGCCTGAGGCGCAGCATTTTTAATTAACCCGTTGATGGATCGCGCCCATTTTCATTTTCCATTTACCGTTCATCGTCCATCGTTCATCGTTTACCGTTTAACGTTTTTCACCTGCTGTCCATTGGCTGCATCTTTGATGGACATTTGGCGTCTGTTTCTGAACGGAAGCCTTCACAGCACATTTGGCATTTTGGCTTTTTCGGTTTTTCTGTTTTTGCATTGCAACTCTACGTTTTTTTTTGTTTTTTGATTGCACATTTTAATTTAATTTCACATTTTTTGCTACTTACACGATGTGGCATAGAATCAAATTGTCATTTCACTAGACAGCTGTATCATATAATTTGCTATGCAAACGATTTGTGTTTGCTTTTTGTTTTTTGATTTGATTGACATTTCAGGCGAGTTGCAATTACAATGAGTACAACAAATAAAAAAGGGTTGCATTTGCATAATTAAGTAAATACGAATATGAAAATAATTAATATTTGCATTGGTTATGTTTGCGAGTTTAAAAATTCATCTTAAATTTATTTGACTTTACTCAGTCTAAGTTGGTTTTATAAATTCTGAATTCAAGTTTCGAAATTCTTTTATGAATTGTTGGCATTAAATATGAATTCAAGTTCGAAAATCTTTTTAAAATATATTAAAAATCATTTGACTAATTACAGAATAAGCTCTTCTAGAGTTCGAGTCAAAAAATTTTTTTGACTTAACTTTGGACTTATTTTTAAAGTTAAAAAAAATTCTTCATGACTATCCTAAAGTTTGTTTATTTGAAATCTGAATTTAAATATGTAAACTCTTTAAAAATTCCCTGTTTAAATTGAGCATTCGCTAATTTAATAAGATCTGATTTTGGATTTAGCAATTCATTACGAATCTTTTTATATACTCTTTAATTAAATGGTTAGCATTAGTTATTTTAATAAAATATTTATTTAGTCATTCTTATCACCCTTATATCAATAGTTTCTTTATTTCAAATCAACAGTATTTAACCAAATAAAACAATAAGTAAAGTATTAATTTACTCTTATCAAAAATTTAGCTCAGTTAATTACGCATAACTGAGCAATACACGTCTCATAATATCGTGTGAAATACATACATATCATAAAGATGTATATATATATATGTGTATATATAATTGTATGTAGCACGTCCATCCGCAGGTCAGTCGCTTAGTTCAATTAAAGCATATTAAATATGCCACAGTTCAGGAGCGCTCTGAGGGTTTCTCAAATTTCAATTTGCCAAAAACTACGACAAACTAAATTCTAGACAAGACTTTTTACCATAAAAGATTCGACACTATTTAAATGAATCACAATTATTTTTACTTTATCAACCTCATTCCGCTCCTGATCAGAGCACTTAAACAGAAATTCTTGTGGAAAAGAAATCTCAAATTGAACTCGGCAGTCGAAAAGAAGAAGTCGCGCTTACACATTCGAAAGATAATATTGAAGAATTGAAACGTGTCATCTGAATAGTTTATATTAATTATCGTATTAAATTGCCTTAAAAATAAATTAATTACCATAAAAAATGTGAAAATCTCATTAAACAATTATTCTGTGCACGCATTGATTAAATATCAATTGCAACATAATTAAAAGTCAGACGGCAGAGTTAATTATATGAAGAGAATAAAAAACCCGCAATGTGTAAATGAAATTCTTATGTGTGAGTGAAGCAATTGACTAAATTTGCAAAAAAAGAACAAAAAATTATAATAAATGAAACAAGTTTCGTTCAACGAGCAGAGAAATAACATGACCTACATTGATGACGGCCCTAGGGTCACTTAGAATCAAAGAGAACAGACTGTGGGGTAGGTTTCATTTTTATGCAATACTATAATAAATTATATTATATATGAATACGTTGTCCATTCAATTGCAAAGATGACTGACCAACCTGGTATAAAATGGGTGGGTATATCATACGAAAGGGTTGATTACTGACTTTCTTTGGACAGATTCTAACAAAACGAACTTAATAAATTTATTTAAGCACTAACATATTTTCGCAAAACTTTGTTATAAAGGTAATTCTTAAGCGGAGTTTGTTTCGTGCGACACAATTTACAGTAAAAAAACATAATTTGAAACTATTTTCAAAATAAGTAAAGATTATTCTTATTGCTATATAAAGAGCATAGATTGATTTTAGGAACTTTTTTTTGTTTTACGATAAAATATATAAATTCGTAAAATTTTTTTTGATTTTTCTACGAACACTTTCACACTTACAATTATCTTAAAACAGAAATAAAATACCGAAATCATTCTTAGCTGTAATTAATCTCCTAATCAAGAGCTATAAGATTCATCTATCCTCAAAATATAAAAATGTTTTGCAATATGTTTTTTTCACAATAGTTTTCGCTAAAGTATTACCTCATATGTAGATTGGTAGATTTGTATTTCTTTTTTCTAACTTTTCGTAATCGATAGCTTGTGATCAACAACAAAAGCTGTTAACTGATCAAAATCAAAAGTATTTTAATGAAGTCAACTGAATTGTTATAATGACATGCTTCTCATTAGAGCAATGCTCTAATATAAATTAATTAATTAAACGTGCCTGTAATTAAGGCATACAAGTTTATCAAACATAGCTTGAAATTTGAGCTGAACCGCTCTGTATAAGTTCATGACGGAAATACTTATAACGAGTACACGCTGTTATTAGATGTATTTATTAATGCCGAAAAGTATGCAACATTTTTTATCAAACATTTTTGCTGCTGTTAAACATTTTGAATATTGTGTATATTGAACTGTTGTTGAATACATATTTGTAGAAAATTAGTTTTTTGAAATATTTATTGCTAGAAAGAACCATTAGTTATTCACTCAAGAAAAATAGGTAGAAATAAAATTTGGTGCTATTTTTAATTTGCAACTTTATATTAAGCTGTTATAACTAAAATTTGTTTCAAAGTAGTTTTTATAATAGCATTTTTCAATTTTAAATGTGCAAGTCGAAAGCACTGCTATTTTAAAGTACACATCTGCAAAGTCCATTTGTATGCATAAAATTGTTTATGTTTATTTTTGTAGAAATGCAAAAAGTACATAATTAGTTTTATCTAGTCATTGTGTGTAATGTTGAATATATAATTAGTTGAAGAATTAAACTTTAAGTCTAAAAAAATGAATATGTTTGTGTATTTTGAAGTTAATAACAATACTATCAAGTATGACAACTTAATGATATATTCATGAAATGTATATAATATAATAATATTTTAGAAAGTGGTACTTAAAATAAACTATTTATAAATGCTATATTGATGTCTGTTTAATTGTTGTTAAGTGAAGATGCCGTACAAGAAAATAGTACTAAGTATAACATTAGAGTTTAAAATGCATATTAACGAACTTAACCACTTAGCTCACTATGAGGAATTTTTGAAATATTTGGCTGGAAATCTGGTATATTTTGTACTTTATAGTATTTATTGAATTTAGTACTATACCAATATACCAAATATAGTCTTTGCTATGATTTAGTTTTTTTGTGATATATTCATTATAATTAAAACTATATCAATATACCAAATATAGCCTTTGGTATATCTTAGTATTTTTGGGGTATATTTTAAGAATAATACCGTATCTCAAAGTCGAGTACACTCGACTGTAGCTTTCTTACTTGTTATATTACATTCGAATAATTAATAATTTATACGACCTTCACATCTACATATAGTACATAAGTATCTTAGCATTTTGGTTTTCAAACTATGATTACCAAATGAATTATACAAATGGCATTTTTAATATATATGTCATAATCCAATAACTGTTTTTTATACACCTATTACAATTCTTAATAATATTTATTAAATGGAGTTGCAAGATAAATCGAAACTTTTTGCTGATGCTAAGTGAATTAATGTAAAAAGTCTGCTGGTAATTATTTCCATATCAGCGCCTTTATTGTACGGCGCGTTAACGACGAAAACTTTTCAAAGATTTCGCATGGCAAACACAGACATTTGCTCTCCCCTCTGCCTTTAGGGGGGTAAACGAAATCTTCCCCTCTTTCAACTCAGAGTAAGCCCCAAAAAACAAAAGCGATATTAAAATGATGTCCTTCGTAGAGTAATTGAAAACACAAAACAAAACACGAAAAAAAAGTTAAGAAATCAACGTAGTAGTAAATGCTGTGTAAACCCCTCAAGCAAACTTGGCTTGGCTTCTAAACCAGCCGTCTGTGAATTATGGCCCAATAAGAGCAGGTCGAATGCGAGTAACGTTGACTGTTGTGTCTTGACTGTTTTGCAGTTGTTGTTGCTGTTGCTGTTGTTTGCTTTGTAAACCCGTTTATAAGAGCCCATTTTACGTTGTTTTGTTTTGAGTAATTGAAATACATGTAAAAATTATTGCACACAATTTTGGCAATATTTTTATATGTACAATATTAAATAGACATATATCATAAAATATGAATAAATATAATTTTTTGTTTCTTTACTTTGTGCTAGGTCATATTTCATGTCTCATTGTTGCGTCTGATTTCCGATTCGCTTTGGCAATGAGATGCCATTTGATCTCAGATCTTTCAGATCTTTAGTAGGCTACGAAGCACAGATCTGAGGTAATTCAACTTTCAATGTGAAGGATGTTTTGTTTTTTGGATTTAATTACATTCTGGTCACACCTTTTTCTGTTGACGTAAGTCACACCACATTTTTATTTTTTTATCGCATGTGCGAGATGAAAGATAATATTTAATGAACATTTTCAAGAAATTATTATTAGCATAAACAGTCGTTAAAAAATCCCTTAAGTTCGAAGTACGTTAATTCTATATACAAGTATATAAAAGTTATTAGTCTAAAACCGTTGCTAATCACCCATTAGAAAATTTAATTTGTGTGCTCTTTGAGCCAAACTTGAACTTGTCTGCAAAGTTGGGCTATTAAAATGAATCTGCCCTGGACAATTACTGGACACACAACTGTGTTGTCTTTATTTATACATTGTACTATAGTGTATCATAGCACATTTTGTGTTTTTTTGTTTGCGCGACATTTTAATGTGCATTGTGGCCTTTTACAGACAGCAAACAAAAACCAAAAAAAAAAGAGCAAACAGCAGCAATTATAATTATAAACAATATACATTTAATTTTTGAATGCCCGTGTCCAAAAATATGTAAATTCGTTATGCGACCACAATTAAAGTCGTTCTTGTCAAGCGATTATTAGATTAAGGTCTTTTTGCATAAGTGCAGCGATATCCTTGTGCCGCATTTCAAATACTGGAATACTGATGCAATCTCTTAAGTGTTTTTTAACGGAGTTTTGACTCAGTTCCGAGTTGGGTTGAGGTTGGGTCTCTCTCTCTCAGCTTTGTTGACACACAATAACCGAAACACTTGAGTTTCAACATTGACTGCAATGAACTTTTATAAATATTATACTATGGAACTTCCCAGTACTTCTTTACACTTGGTTTCATTTCAACAAATTTTAGTTTATCTTAGAGTTAAAAGTTGAGTGAGTTGTTGATTATGTTCTTCAAGCCGATTTGTTTCAAACTGCCCGGTTTCCGCTTTATGGCGATGAACACTATTATATATTAAGTATATCAATAAAAGTTTGAACTTTGTGATGCAATAGAACTTAGAATATGACATACTTTATGCATTTATGCATTGTAATGCAGCAACATGCAAATCAAGCGATTCGATCGTTAAAAGCCCATTAAACATTGTATTTTAACTGGTTTTTTGAGTGAGTTAAATGAATACATTTTCTGATACATAGTATGATATGTTATTAGCAGCCACAACTTCTTCAGCATGTGCAGGAAGTTAAATACTTGTTATACCCGCTGGCCATTGGGTAAAAGGGTATTATATCAGACCGGAGGAGGCATAAAGTATACATATATGTATATACATATCTAAATTCTTGATCGGCGTTACTAACAGAGACGAAATGTCCGTCTGTCCCTATGATCTCAGAGACTATACTTATATTCTTCAAATATGGGCAATTCTCTAGAAAGTGCAACCGGCGCCAAAAAATTCAAACTCTATAAAAGCATGTTTTCTTCACATTTGTTTATAGGGAAAATATTACATTTAACTAATATAAACGATTTTTCCATTTACTCATAACACATTTTGAAAAATTTCAATACAAAGTCGAAGATGAGCAAAAGTTCTGTTTTGAACATTTCTACTGCAAGTTTTGTTTTGATTCATTTCCTTAAAGGGAGTCAGTATGCATTGATACCCTTAATTTAATATCTTGTTTAATATCCAAGGAATATACAAAATATATAAAAGAAATTATGCAGTAGCTAATAACGGTAAATTTCTTTTCAGCTAATCAGCTTCTATTTTTGTCGCGTGCGACAGTGAAAAACAGCATTTGTTATGAGTGCATCTAAAGTTTTTGTCCATTGAGCATGCAAAACTGTGTCCAAACACATATTTTGCTACCAAATATAATAAAATAAAATTTGGATGAATATAAGCACAACTTCATTTTTAAGAATTTTTGAAAGTTTGTCGCGTGCGACATGGCAAAAAAAAATTTTTTTTTTTTTTTCGTTAAATTATTTTTTTTTTAGTGTAGATGATGCATACTCTTTTTATGTGCAAAAAATAATATAAATTTCATGTCATAAGCGCCAATTGAGACTTTGTCATTAAAAACAATGATAGAATAAATGTGCACAGTATACCGGGTATAAACCAAATGAATTTGTTTTGCTGAAATGGCCAACAAACGAAATCTACTAGAACAGCATATTCATAAAAAAAAATTTTTGACATTAATGATGTAATTTAAGATAGTTAATTATGTTTCTTATGTACATGTTATGAATTTATTTCGTTTTGTTTACCTTTATTAAAGTTATTTTTTAAAGTATGAAATTTCAGTTGAAAATAAAAATATATATTGAATATATTAAAAAACTATGAAAATGCTTCATATGCTCTTCAAATGAACTTAAAAAGTACAAAAAAACAGCATAAAAAGTATGATGGAAAAAATGTCGCATGCGACATGTCGCGTGCGACAGTGATTAAAATTTAATTTAAAAAAAAACAACTTAATATTTTTAAGTCAAACCAAATACACTATTTCGATAAATATATGCATAATACATTAAAATTAATTGCATTAAAATCTTTCATCACGTTTCGCTGAAATTAGTGCTTGAACTGGGTTTTGAAAAAGTAACTTCTGTTTTTGTCGCGTGCGAATGCGCAACATTTTTGCAATTTTCTTGAAAACGAACAATTGCCCAAAATCCATCTTAGCACCAATTATAGTGCTAACCGAGAGCTATAAGTTTCAATTTTTACAAAATTAAAATAATGTCTTGGCACATGTTTTTTTTCAGTTTGAATGCGTACAAATGTCGCATTCGACATCAGAGAATTGCCCATATATATTATTGAAATATGCATTTCGATATATTTTAGTACATGTATTAATTCGATATGCTTTAAATAATTTTTTGTTTATATCTAAAATGTACTGCATCGATCTACCAAATATTACCCTCAGTATATTTTTGGTATATTATTTATATATATTTTCAATGATAATTCCGCACTGTTCTACTTTCATTAGAATGAAGTATTTCAAAGATATACCAAATATGCATTTCGGCAAATTTCAGTATATTTTTAGGTATATTAATTCGATATACCTTTAATAAGTTTTTGTTTTTATTGTAAATGTGCTGCATCGACGTACCTCAGTATATTTTCGGTATATTTTTAATAAGTTTTTATTTTTAATGGAAATGTACTAAATCGATGTACTAAGTATAGCCTTTAGTATATTTCAGTATGTTAATTTGGTACATTTTTAATGATAATACCGCACAGTTTGTTTTTATTAAAATTCATGTATATCCAAATAAGCATTAAGTCGGTACATATTTAATAATTTTGTGTCTTTTTATAATTTTACTATATGATTGTACTGATTTAAGTATAGCCTTTAGTATATTTCAGTATATATGGTATATTAATTTGGTATACTTAAATGATAAAACCGCACTGTTTGCTTTTATTAAAATGCATTAGTTCATGGATATACCAAATATGCATTTCGGTATACTTCAGTATTTTTTTTTTGCCTTTTAAGTCGGCATATTGTTTGGCTTTTATTAAATGCTTTTGTTCATGTATAAAATGCAAATATACATATCGATTTATTTCAGTAATTTTAGTATATTAAATTGGAACACTTAAATTAAATTTGTAGTATATTAATATGGTATACTTAAATGTTAATACCGCACTCTTAGTTTTAATGAGAACGGTTAACTGGTATCTTACAGTCAATCCGACTTGCGTTTTTAACTGGTATCTATAAATAAATCTATAAATAAATGTTTTATTATGACTAGCATAACTGCAAATTAGCCGAGTGCAAGCTTCTGAACTGTATCTATTATATAGTAGATATTGTTGTAATATAGTTCGTCAACAAGTGACGTCAAGAGCTGTATATTTTAATTCTTGTTTACAAACAATAACAAATGATTGTTGCTGCTTTACTATGCGTAAAACTCCTGATTGATTTGCTTAAGTGGTTAGTACACTGACAATACTTATTAATATCGTATAAGTACATCTATTGAGGGCTTCGAGTATGGCTAACTAAGCGCGACGAAGTGTCTGATCGATAGTTGGCTTCCAGTTTTCCGTTTTGCGGGGCTAATAAAAGTCGATGAGTGGCAATTGCCTGCTATAACAAAAATTTTCCACTTTAAAGTGCCTATTTGTTTATAGACTTTATTCATTATATTATATTATTCATATTAAGTAGAATTTTCGCAACGTTGCCCTTCATGGTAGTAGTAATATTGCTCTGGTGCAATATACTAAGTTAATTAGGCTCGTTTAACTTGTAAACTATTCCTTGGGGTTTTTCTTATGACGCCGGCAATCAAATCATGCATCAGCGAACTGATTAAAAAGGAATCTGGCAAATGTCGAGTTGAATATCCTTCAAACAGCACAGAAAAGAAAAAAAAACCCTTAACGATTATAGACTAAAGTAAACAATGTAGGAAGCAATTGAGGCACTCAATGAATGCTTTTTCTGGTTAAGATCAGTTTACGGCCACTAAACTAGAACCACAGGCGATAAACGGCAAGTGACTCAGCAAAAGTTGCTGTCGCGACTTCAAAATTTCAAGTAAAATAAAACGAAAAAAAAACATCCAAAAATCCCCTTTGCGCACTTCAGAGTGTAAAGCGAGTAGAAATCAACAAAAGGAAAACTCAACATAGCGTGCAAAAAAGAAACAACAACAAGTATCATATCGTTTATTCACCACGCTGAGAACGAGCAGCGACGTCGACGTTGACGTCGCTTGATCGCGCAACTGCGCCATGTACTCGCAGATTGCCAAATTTTATTCGACTGCGACGTCGGCAGCGAGGATTGCGCCAAGTGATAACCCAACACACACACACACAGCCAAGTAAACGACACGAGCGCAAGCTGAGATTTGCACACACATACACACACACATGCACAGCAGCCGACTCAGCTGTTGGCTCGGCTCCGATGCTTAGTCGAAGGCAGTTGCTGCGCTGCGCTGCGATTGCTGCTGCTGCTGCGACTGCAGCGGAGACTGAGCTGCGACTGAGCTACGACGCCGACTTAAAGTCTTGCGTTTTGAACAAAAACGTCTTGCGACGCTGTTCGTCCATTCATGCGAGCTTTTCATTTCGACGCGTCAACTTCAACTTGCCAACGAGAGACACACACACACGACATTTGCTCTATGTTCGGCTCGTCTCGTCTCGCGATCGCTTTTCAGTTTCGCTTTCAATCTCGGCTTCGCTTTCGATTTCGCTCTACAATTTTTGGGATTTTGTTGTGTGTACTATGTGATGAATTATATTTAATTGAATGCTAATTAAAAGTATCAAGAATACATTAAAAAATGTGCGTATAAAAAGAAGTTTTTAAGGATATGTGCGAAGCTCTAGAATTGGCATAAAACGAAGAAAAAAGTATATATTTAAATCGATTGAGCATGCGGCTAACGTGTTTTCTAAAAATCTAAGCAAAATCATTATAATATTTACAAAGTGCAATTACAAAAAATAAAGTTTCTTTTGGATTAGCGGTATTGCTTGAAGTTTTGAAATTTATAAAGTAAGTGTAAACGGAGCGAATGCGTGATTTATACCAAATATTCTATTATTTAAAAGTGTGTTTCTTTAAAAAGGAAAAAAAAAGAAAATAGCAGACCAATTTAGTATTTTCTATTTACTAAATATTCTAGTATTTAAAAGTGTATTTCTTTAAAGAGTAGACAAAAAAAAACAGACCAATTTGGTATTTTCTATGTACGAAATGTTCTATCATTACAAAGTGTATTTATTTAAAGAGGAGGAAAAAAAACAACAACATTCCAATTTTTTATTTTCTATTTATGCAGATTTATTAAGTGATGAAAAAATGAATATAATATTCAATTCTAAAGGAAAACCATTTGTTAAAACTTCATAGAAAAAATTTCACAATAATTTAATTACATTTTTAAATAATAACATTTTTTGTTTAATGATCGATTCCTGTTTTCTTAAATACATTTAATGTAATAAATAAATAAATATGTTAAAACATACAAAATTCAAGGTATTCCACAAAGTTATCAGTCAGCTTAAAAACTTAACTAAGCCAAGGCAAATTCTATAGAACAGAGCGACATTTTGTTTGTTGAAATTAAAATTAGTCACAGGTGTTTAAAGCTTATTTATTAATGTGAAATGAGCAATTTAAATATTTGAAAATTATTCTTAAAATTTTTAAATTTCTAAATATTTTGTAAGTGCTTTTAAATCAATTTCTTCTTCTGATTGACGTCGACTTCAGCTCTGCTTATGTGTTTATATAGTATATTTTTTACATAGTAGGTTGAGTATGTGCTTATATAATATTTTTTATATACTATATGTTATGTGCTTATGCAAATTTGAAGCTTCAAAGTGCAAATATGCAAGCACACATCACGTAGCTTTTTGTGTTGTTCACCCGCTCTTTAAATTTGGGAAAATGCTTGTTGCATTTTCTAAAGGTCAGGTCAATGTTAAGGTTAACAAAAAAGAGCTATCAAAATATAACGGTCAGCTTTAATGGTTGAATTTTATCAAAAGAGTTTTCCATTTAGTGTTGAACTCATTAAAAGCCTACAAAATGTTTATGCATTTTAATATTTGTTGTGTGTGTACCGTTCTTTTATGAGTTGTGTTTCAGTCAATAGACGGCGTCATGTTACGTTAATTTGACCTAGCTATGCCAAAACAGAAACAAGAGCTTACTACAAATCCAAAAATAAAAAAAAAAAACACACAGAAATGTAAGTCAATGTCAAGCTGACTATTGGGCATAAAGTAATAGCTATTTTTGTTGTGTTGGCGTTCAGCAAATGAAGCAAAAAAGTGTGAAATTTATTGTGTAAACATCACAGAGAAATTGCTAGTTACAGTTTTGCTTCTTTTTTTTTTTTTTTTTTTTTTTTGGGTGTGTCGAAAGTCTAGTTGTAGAAAGAGTTGAAGGTTGGCCACAGCAATTGAGGTCTTCATCTTCGTGCGTCTTGTTTGCAGTTCAATGCACGAATTGTCATTGACATTGGTTGGATTGAAAAAGAAGAATTATGGCTGATTTATTTATGATTCATTTCAAGAACTATTTGACAAGTTGAAATTGTAATATTCATTCAATTTTGAAGTTTCGAAATAGGAACGGTTTTTTTTATGATTGATATTGACATTATAATTATCATACCAAGCTTAAAATGGAAGAATATTCTGCTGCTTTATGTAGATTAATTTCGAGAAGTGTCAAAGCCTTAATTATCATAAAATTCAAATTATGAAATACTTCTAAAATTGGAGTAGCTTCTACTCTGTTGCTTTTGCTTAACCATTTATATATGATTATTGTTAATAAATCTTATTGAAGTGCAATTATCAATTTATAAAGTTAGATCAGAAGACAAATTACAATAAAATTATAATTTGAAAGTTGAACTAGATGAAGTACTGTTGCTATTATTTATGAATAGTTTCTAGAACTGTTTCGCAATTCGAAATTGAAATGAATTTAACGTATGATTAATTTGAGGAACAATCTCACTGAACTTGTAATTAGTTTAAAATTATAATCTTCAAAACGTGGAATAGAAAATTTACTGCTGCTTTAGATAGGAATAATATTAAGATCGTAATTATCATTCCACATTTGAATTAGAAGAATTACTATGAATAATTTCTAGAAATTTGAAATTTTAATTAACCTAACTTAAAATTAATTTGAGGAACTATTAGTCTCACTGATATTATAATTAACATAAAATTACACACTTCAAAACACAAAAGAGAAGAACTAATTAATATAAAGAATAAATTTTGTTACATTCAAAATTTTAAATATGACTAAAGTCTGAATTCTTAAAATGGAATATATATAAGTATTATTTTATTCATATTGAAATTTTGGATTGTCATAAAATTGTGAATTTTTGAAATTGGAATATCGTAATCACAGCTGCTTTATATATGTATGTTTACTTTTGAGAAGAATTAGTCATATTCAAATTGCAATTAGTGTAAAATGGAACACATCAAAACGTAGAACAGAAGAATTAGTGCTACTTTAGTTATGATTATATTTGAGAATAAATACACGATATATTATAATTTTATTCTTATCCCTAAATTAAACATTTACGGATAAGAATTACTGATATTTTATTTATTATTGACATTTTAATTATCATTAAATTCTTTCTTTCTTTTATAAATTCGAATAGAAAATAGTTGTGCAAGGTTTTAATATTCAAATTATAGTTACTACAAAATTACGCACTTTCAAAACATAGAACAGAAAAATTAGTAGTATTAAATCGATATACCAAATATACTTATCAGTATGTTTCAGTGAACTTTTTGTATTCACATTTTTTGGTTTCACATAGAATATAAGAATAACTGCTACTTTGAATAATTTAAAAAACTTCTAAACATTAATTTATAAATTTCCGAAATCGAAAGAGCAAATATCTGCTACATTGTTAATGTTTACTTTTCTGAACTATTAGTCTTATTCAAAGCTGTAATTAGCATTAACTGAGACACTTTGAAACCTCCTCCTCAAACTAAATTTTACTTTCAAGCAGGCATTTCAAATTTTGTCAGCACTTAACTGTAAAGCTATGCCAACTACCAACTAATCATCCATCTGCACCAAGAAAAAACTCCACACGCCCACAAAACACAAAACTCGTAAAAATTGGCATCGCCATCGACACAGAAGTCGTCTTAATTAACCGCAAAATGCAAAATGCTTAAGTGCAATAGGCGTCGAAAAAAAAAAGAAACTAAAACCAAAAGTCGAGTGTGTTCGACTGAGAGATACCGCTACCCATTTTGAATTAAAGCAAAACAGTGCGGTATTAATTTTTATATATTGCAAAAACTACACTGCAAAATACTAAAAATATACATTCAAAATATACTAAAATTTTATACCACAAAAATACTAAAAATATATCAGTATTAATTCAAATGATAACAAAATAATATACCGCAAAATACTGAAAACATGCGGAAGGCTATATTTGGTATATTGATGTAGTGTTACATTTAAAATATAGCATAAATTTCAAAATATACCAGATTGATATACCAGATATTTGGTATATTGATGTAGTGCTACATTCAAATATACCACGAAGTGAAAAATATACTAGAATGCAAATATACCAAATCATTATACCGCAAAAATACTTAAAATACAAATTATATATTCGGTATATTAATACATTTAAAATATACCATAGAGAGCAAAATATACCAGATTGTCAGCTGAAGCAAATATACTAAAATAATATGCCGCAAAAATACTAAAAATATATCAGTATTAATTCAAATTATAACAAAATAATATACCGCAAAAATACTGAAAATATGCGGAAGGCTATATTTGGTATATTGATGTAGTGCTACATGCAAATATACCACGAAGTGCAAAATATACTAGAATGCAAATATACCAAATCAATATACCGCAAAAATACTAAAAATATATCAAATTATATATTCGGTATATTAATACATTCAAAATATGTCTGTCAAAGCAACTAAGAATCGATTGCAGTTAGAGTTTTTTTTTACTGAACAAAGGTGTTTCTTAAATAACTTATACAATTTTTATCTGATCGCAACAAAATATAATAAATATAATAGTTATATTCAAACTACAATGCCTCTCTAACCTATTGATAGCGGGTATAGAAAAAAAGGGTCCCGAAGAGCAACAATTGCTTGACAAAGTGCTCGCATTGTTGTTTCTTTGGCTGTTGGGGAATATTTTGTGGTGTGTTTTCTTAGCCGTTAAAATTGAAATATTGACATAAGCATGTGATTCACGACGCTGTTTTTGCCAATGTTGCCACACGCTGTTGTCGCTGTTGTTGTTGTTGCTGTTGTTGCCCCCAAGGTACATTTTGCTAATAAAGTGAACATGCGACAAGCTTTCGAGTATGGCAACTATTATAAGCATATTATATAATGAATGCTGTATGCCTTTTTTTTAATAGCAAATTGATTTGCCTATTGATAAGCTCTTAATTTGTTAGAGGAGGAAGGGAGGGGGGAAGTTCGCTTTAATGTGCCAGAAACCCATCAATCTATCAGCCACTCCAGCCCAGACTCCGTCAAAAAAAACAAGAAAGAAAAAAGCAGCCGCCAATCAAAAAAGCGGTGACTTAGGTCAGGATTGACTTGGCTTTGTATTTTTTTTCGGCCACGCTTCGTTTGCGGCCTTCGTTGCGTCTGTCAGCTCTGAGCTGAGCGGCAGGCATAAAAAATCGATAAAATTAACCATATATATATAAATTGGGTTTCAAATCCCAAGAAAGGATTTCGTTGTAAGCCAAGTTCGGTATCTGAAAGCGGCAAATTCTGCAGCGTAATTAGAGCATTTAGCCAAAAATAAAATGGATCACGAACATGGCTAAAACAGAGAGTGTCAGAAAGAGAGAGAGAGAGAGAGAGAGAGAGAGAAGAGAGAAGTAGTTGTTAATAGACGTATAAATTACAACACACACGACGCACAGTAAACAACAACAAGTTGTTGCTGTTGTTGTTTGGCTGCAACTATTGGAAAATTGTTAGCCAATAATGCGCTGAAGCGGACACGCTTCAACGATTCGCCACGGCAGCCAACCGACAAGAGAAGAGCGCGTGGCAATTTGTTGCCGAGTTGCCAAGAATAAGTAAACTTAAGCCAAACTCATTTGCAGAGCTGCAAAGGCGGCAAAGAGGGCCAAACAAAAAAAAAAAGCCACTTCGTTCGCTCGCTCGCTTGTTGGCTGTAATTGAAAAAGAATTGTAGACCGGCTACTGAAACAATTGAACATTTGTGTAGGTGTGTTGGCGCTTTTTTGGGGCGTTTCACAGATTTAACATTTTAAGATAAAACAATGCGATGGGCATGAAAAAAAAAACGCAGATCACTCTAAGATATTCAACAGACAAAACGGCGACTTGATCATTAATAATTTTATGTGTTAGACTTGTTAAAAAATTAATATGAAATAAATTTCAATTAACAAATTTGTTACAAATTAATGAATGCATTTATGTAGAATTTACATAATTGTTAGACCACATTACAAAATTAAGAATAAGAATAGAATATTAGAAAATTCACACTTCGAAAACCAATCTTATAACAGTATTAATCTTATATAATAGACTTGTTAAATACAATATATCACATTAATTTTAATTAACAAATTAGCCTTCTACTAACAGACGCCTTTAAACTGCTTCTTCAAAATTGTAAGAATGTTATAATAAAAACTTAGAAAAAGTAAATTTCTCATTTTTTTTTTATAAATCACATATTATCTGAAAAAGATTAGGAGAAAAAATGAACTTAAATTTTCTACTGATCTTTAAAAAAACACAAATCAATCTAAGAAACTTATTCAAAAAACCTGACAGCTCTTATATTGCTAAAGGAAACCTAAAACAGCATTAATTCAATTCGACATGATGCAAATAAAATGTTTAATTTCTTTGCAATATCAAATGAATCTTAAATTAATGGACGCTTCTACAAAATTTTTAGGGATTGCAACAAAATTGGAAACAAAAACTTTCTTACATTTTGTTTGGCTGTCTAAGATTTGCATTGATTTTTAAAATACTATAAAAAAAACGCAAGTCACTCAGAGAAAAGACAAATCAGTATGTTGGCCCTTATTAATTGAATTTGTTTGAATTGCTGAAAACACAATATGCGTTTAATTTTTATTAACAAATTAGTCATTAAGTAGTGAACGCCTCTCAGCAGCTTCCAGAAATTTATCACAGCATATTAATCAAATAAAAAATGTATTCAAAAAACTCAGACCATTCCATATAAAAAACAAAGAAGTACTAAATTAATGAAAACATAATAACAAATTACATTTAATTAATAAATTAGCTTCCAGCAGCTTCTGCATTTGCTGTTTATAAACTTTCTTATACAACAAACTCATTTTTCTTTCGCCAAGCCGCACGTCAAGTTCGTTGCCTCAGTCTTTCGTTATATTTTTGCGCATGCTGCGAATTGCATAACCCACAAAACCCATATTCAAAGTCGAATGTTAAACGGCTTAATAACATTTAAAAAATGCTTTAACAGCGTTTCGTTTTCGTTTTTTCGTAGTATGTAGTTGTTGTTGTTAGAATGATTTGATGCGCTCGAAGTGTTGCCAATTTAAGTTAATTGAGGAGCTCAGCGAAACGATTTACATGGCTCGGGGAATCAGCCACTGAAGCGGCTTTCAGAGGGGCTTTTCAGAGGGGAACTTTGCGTGCTATTTGGCATACGCAAAGAAATTGCCAACATACGTTTCTTATGGCTCTAATGAATACCTCGCCGATGTGTAAGCAACAATTATGGCTAAATACTTTTTGTCTGTCTGTCTGTCTGAGTTGGCTCAGCGTCTGCCAGAGTCTGGTGCTTGGCACTCAACTTCCGCAACATTGTGGAACGTCTCAATGTCAACAGTGCAAAAGATGAACGAACTTTTACGGGAATCAAAATCGAAAACTCGAAGCTTTCGTTTCAATAATTGCATACAATTTGCCAATCAACGCGTTCCATACAACGATGCCAATTATGAGATGCGCCCCTCTTTGGCATTGGCTTTATGAAGCCATTCAAGTGCCATTCAAGACATTGCAATCGCTCCTTCTCTCCCTGTAATCAGCTCCCAAAAAGAAGCAACGTTTCAAGTTGCATGCGAGCCAGAAAAAAATCTGGAAAAAAATTGAAATTTTATATACATAAAATATTGTAATAAGTCGTATAAGTTTAGCACAGAAATTTATTAAAAATGCATTAAATGCAACCGAAGTGCATAAAGAGTTGAGCTACAGCAACACCAACAACAACAACAAAACTGGATATGGAACAGCTGCCGGCTGCACAAAAGAAAGAAAGATAAATGAAGCGCGACCTTCACACTGTGCAAGTCGCAACTTGCAGTCTTTTTTTGGCTGCTGTGTGAAATTTATAAATGCGCGTAAAAATAAGCAACAAAAAAGCCACAACAATGCCACAACACACAACACAACCAAAACAAAAACAAACAGCAAACAAGTGCACACAGATTTCAACAGTAGCTGCAAAATTTCAACAGCATCAACTGAATGAACAACACTCACTGAAAGCGTTGGCGTTGAACTGCAATTCTTCTTTTTTGAACAGATATTTCTTACAGGGTATATGAAAACCTTACACCAAAGACGAGACTGCAGGGATAAACTTTAAAAATATTGAAAAGAAAACTAAACTAAGGTTTAGAGGAAGCAAATTTAACAAACTTAGGAAAAAACTGATTGATGAAATAATTTTTCATTACAACTGTTACTAAATTATAAGTGAAGTAATATACACACTTTAATTCTTAAAAAAAAAAAAAAAAATAAAGATTATTCAATAATACAATAATAATAATACAATTTAGTAAAAAGAAACTCTTTCCATTTCTTCCTCGAAGACTCAATAGTGGAGTGTTCAAAAATACAGAGCCTTTGTTATATCATATTATAAGAAATTTAGTATAGTAAAAGTAGGATATCACAAACATACAATTTTCTTTTCGTTAGTGACATTTTACATTTATTTTTATTATATGCCAACATTCTATATTAGTGATGTATATTATTTGAATTACACATATCTGATTATTCTTTCTCGGTTTAAGAATTCATTAAATGAATTTATGGAAAATTTAATATATTTATTGATATTTAAATCTTTAAAATGTGAGGAAGTCTTTTAATAAAGTCTTTTTTATACAACATTAATTATTATTTTAGAGATCTGTAGTGTAACTCATTGAAATGTATGGAAGTCCTTTGATAAAGCTTCTTTTAATAATACCAAATTGTTAGGGAATATTAAAAAATTGGAAAGAAGACGCTTACTGCATCTGGATACCTAAATTTATAAAATATTTAGAAAGAAATGAAAGCAAAACTTTGTTACTCATTTAGTTCAGTTTAATGTTCTTTTTGTTTTACATTTATTATTATATGAAATATTAGATCTTTGGATCTATTAAATTTTAATAAGTTGCATAGAAACTCTTATGCTTTTCATGCTTATGATCTCTGTAGCTTTAAAGTAGCGGTATATTAGTTACCTTAAAATTAAGTATAAGCAGACTTTGCCAACTTACAAGTTAAATTCCCTTTTGCTTGGGCATCTTGCATAAAAAAGGCGCGACTTACTATAAATACTTAATACACGATATCTTAAAATTTTGGCGATACTCTGCACAAGTTCAGTTACATTATATATATTAACTTAAAAGTGAATTCCCTAGAAATAAGGTGCGACTAACTAATACTTAGTATATACTTAAAAAGTCTGCACGAAGCTTCAACAACAGCATTAACAATAAACGCAGGCGGGCAAGAAGATTTGTTTTGTTGTTGTGCGGCACGTTAAATGCCAACCAGTCTGTGGCAGCCACATCGTGTTGCACTGTGCTCAGCACTGCGCTCAGCGCATTGGCTTATTGGCTTAGTGGCCTGTTGGCCAAGCAACCTACTTATTGCATTGCCTGGAATGGCCCGTTTGGCTTTCTGGTTAGCTAGTTAGATAGTTAGCTGCTGGTTAGCAGCTTGTCTGGCAACTGGCAACTGGCAACCGGCAACTGCACAGTGCAACTTGTGCTGCTGCTATGTGCAATCAAAAGTGTTACTATTACCAATGAGGTGGCCAAAGCCAAAGCCCAAACTCAAACTCAAAAATATCGTCATCAGCTGTGTTGGGAATGTTTAGAAAGCCAAAAACCTGGAGCTGGAGCTGAATTGCACCATCGCATATTGGTTTGGCCATATGTGTCCGACTGGTTATACTATAAACTGTATTTGGGTCAATAGATTTTCGTATTTGTGCAATTTTGCAATCTCTTTGCTGTTGTTATTATTTTTACTCTTGCTGCTGCTGCTGCTGTAATTTCTTTATTTACGCAAATGTCTGTGCTATTTTTTAATGATTTCTAGACAGTTTGTTTTCGGACAAATGCATTTTTTCGTTCAATCATTTTTACTTTTTCGTATTTGCTTACATAATACCTGTGGCAAAAAGAAGCTGAAGCTGAGACCGAGACTGAGACTGAACAAAAGTGAATACGAAGCCGCATCGAAAAGAAGTCGAGGTGACCAAAGTCGAAGCCGGCCAAAAAAACAAAAAAAAAAAAAAAGAAAGAAAAATGTGTGAAAATAAGCAAGAAAATTGTTAAAACGTGTTTTAGTCAGGCTCAGTCACAGTTTTAGTTTTAGTTCGGGACTTGGGCGGTTTTAATGTCTTCAAAGACTTCTTAATGGATTGGCTTTAATGGCGCTTATGAGCCGCAAATTTGTGGGAAAGTGATTTGCCGTTTACGTGTATATCACTTTAATTGGGGTGTGTGCAAAGTGGAAATTACATTGGCATTAAAATCCACTAAAGGAACAAGATTTCACTCCATTTTAACAGGCGGTTATTTAAACCCACATTGTAAGCTGTTTATGGCTCATTATAATGTGGTCTGTAAACAGATTGAGAGGCATGAAAAGAGTGTGATTTATAATACTACTTACTAATCAGTGTCAATAAGAATAAATCATTTATTTATAACTTCTTATTTGTTTACTAATTTATGTTCGCTTTTTATGTCCCATTAGAATGTGATCAATAAACAAATTTTAAGGCATAAACTGACTGAGATAAGAATAAATTATTTATTAATATCACAATTAATTATATATTTCTTGCTACTGTTTTCGTCAGTAATTTCTGTTCCATTTTTATGGGTCATTAGAATGTGATCTTTAAACTTATTTTGAGCCAAGAAATATCAACAAAAGTATTGAGCGTAAAAGAAAAAGAAAAGAATAGTGCAATTATGATAATTCAACACTAGTACTTGTTTCCTTGATGAGATAAAAATTGTAGAAGTTATTTTGGAAACAATTTTGTATGGCAAAAAAGGCTAAAGCAATCGGGAATTAGCTGCTTTGGTTAACAATCAGACATATAGTATATCAGACATATGCACTCTAAGGTATCTGACATATGTTCTTTGAATGTAGTAGTATATCGATATACCAAATATACCCTGTCGTATGTTTTAGTATTCTTTAGTATATTTAATTGTTATATTTTAAGAATAACGCCGTTCTATTGTGATATATAACATATATGTGTTTGAATGTCATTGTGTATCGATACACCAAACATAACCTGTGGTATATTTTAGTATTTTTTTGGTACATATATTAATTTGGCATATTTTAAAAATTTTAAAATATTCTTTCATTCATTTGGTACTTCGCACTGTTTTGCTTTTATAGAAAATGGATAGGGGGTATCCCACAGTCGAGCATACTCAAATGTAGCTTTCCTACTTGTTTTTCTTTTGTTATCCTATGTTATGGATCACTAGAATGTGACCTGTAAACAAACTTTGAACCATGAAAACTAAGCAAAAATGTGGAGCGCCAAATAGAGTAAAGTATTTTTATTAATAACACAATTTTTAATAATTTCAATTATTTTCTTTATAAAATCTGATAAAGATTTTGAACCACGAATTCACTGAGATTTACAATAATTTTAACGAGCTTAAAAAAAGAGTAAAGCATTTATTAATAACACAATTAATTCGATTCTTCCTGCTAAATTTTTGTCTTAAGTAATTCCAGTTCCTTTCCATTTAACCTTATTTGGCTATTCTACAAACTTTGAGCCTGCGGCTTTTTTCTTAATTTCCTCATTGCGCAAATATTTGCAAATTAAAACTGGTCTTAATTATTTTCATGCTCATTAAGCGCAACCTGCAGACGAAAGATCTTTACTTTGTCGTCTGTAGTTTTTTTTTCATGTTTCTTTCTTCAACTGGTGGCGAAAATGAAGTTTAAAGTCAGGTTGTCAGTCAGATGGGGCAGACAGAGCTTTTGAACTTGGCCCAAAGCAGTTGACAATCTTTCGTGTGTGTTTCGTCTACTGCGGCAAGCAATTAAAACCGAAAACGGGGCAAAAACTAAATGCCATTAATTGTCTTTAAATAATTTCTGTGCATCTTTATTTTGTTTTTTTTTTTAACCTTACACAACAGTTGAACATTTCGTTGTTCATAACTCGAAACTCGCTCAAATGTAACAGAGCAGCAACTACTATATAATAAAAGTAAACTTTTGGAATGTTATATCAGCGAGTGAATGAGAGAGAGAGAGACAGAGATGACGCAGGAGTACCAAAGATCTTAAAAATAACTGCAGCACATGCATCACATGGCATATATTAATTATGAAAGTGTTTGTTTAGTGTCGGCAAGTTCGTCGCTTGAGTCTTTCGTTTACATCCACTAAACGCTTGTCATGCCATGTCGCATTTAAATCATGCCAAGAGTCGTGCAGCCAAACGGACTTCAATTACCCCGTATACAAGGTGTTGTTAAACTGCCCAACAATGAATGAATCTCTCTCTCACTCGCTTCAATAAAAATCACAGATCACAGCTCGCAGGTGAATTCTTCGTGCTGGACAGCGGGCAAATGCAACTGGCATTTGCATAAGTTGCACTGGCAATGACAAATGTTTTATTTTAATTATACGAGTAATACTCTTCAAAATTGTTGCCAGAGTATTCACAAATTGTCACTGCGAACGTCACAAGCTACAACAACAAAAAAATTACGCTTAATCAGTCGAGTGCACAAATATAATAGTTAAATTTGCGTGTGGCATGTTGAACTTAATTTTGAAGCACTTTGAACTTGGGCACTGGCCGAGCACCCTAGACTAGAGCATACTCAATTGGTTTTTGATATTAATGATTCGTATATTGCTTGCATGCTTGCTCGTTAACTGTTCGTGGTCGATCGTTCCCCTACACTACGATTTAATTAATGCACAAAATCTTGGGATTCCTCTAATGCCGGACATTCTCTACTTTTCGAAAAACATCGTTTACAATAGTATCCATCAAAAGTCGTAAGCATACTATACACTGATAAAAAAAAATGTATGCAATCTTGATATTGGTCTTAGTGGTAAGCATTTTCTTTTAAAAAGTGCATCGAGAACAGAAATCTTGAATCTCAATTTCAAGAATCTAAAGTTCTTTATCAATTTTTTATAAATAAGAGTAAACATGAAGAAAATCAAAACTGTGCGGTATTAATTTTAAAATATGTGAAATTATTGTAACGCAAAAATACTAAACAAATCTTGAATTTCGATTTCAAGAACATTTGATATAAGAGCAAGTTCTTATTACTTAGAGAAAACAAATAAGAAAGCTATAAACGCTGCCCATTTTAATATACAGCAAGAATACTCAATTCAACAAAGAATATATTTGGTATATTAATATAGTGCTACATTTAAAATATACCATAGAGTGCAAAATATACCAGATTGAGGAGTTTTTCCTATAAACCTTTATAAAAAGATATTCCTCTATTATACTATTTATTTTCTGACTATGCGAATGAATTATGTATTCCAGTTACTATTTCTTATTATTTAGGCGCTTATGCTTGTTTACTCATTCAGTTGTAAGCATATGTTAAACCACCTTCTTCTACTTACGAAATACTTATCGAATCGCGCGGCAATTGAAACCCAGAACCTTCCCTTTCACAGGCTACAATGAAGAATATTTCGCCACAGCTCAACTTACTGAGCTATGAACGAAAATTCTTAAAAGTTAGACAAAAATTTTATAGGAATTTCGATGGATTACAGAATTGTGTAACCTAAATCTAGTATTTTATGTCCTATTTTAGAAATTTTGACATCTTTCAGATTAATCCTCTTAGTTTTTATAGCTTGATCTAAATCTTATATTGAGAATTTCACATTTTTCAAATTAATGCTCTTAGTTTTTATAATTTGTTCTTAGAATGGTCTGACTTTAAGAACACAATTATTAAAACGAATGTTCTAGACTTTAGAAACTGTTCTTTTTCTAGTGCATATTCTGAATAAAATCCCCTCACATATGGTATAATTAAGCGTTTTGAAGCCTTAGTCCCCAGTTGACCCCTAACGGCAATAGAGATTAGATTAATTAAATTATAATTGCAATGTCGACTTTAAACTAATTTATTTGACTTTAACTTATTTCCATTTGCATTTGACAGACTTGAATTATGGGCTTAGAAAAACATTATTTGAGATATGGACGCACGGCTAGAGATCACCTACTCGACTGGGCGAGCTGTGGGCGTGGTCGAAGACACCAGCAACAACAACAGCAGCAGCAGCAACAACAGCAACAATTGCAGCCACAGCAGCAACCACAACAACAACAACAACAGCAGAGCAGCAATCCACAAGCGTCAACTGCTAGCGGGCGTCGGACACGCCCCCATGTAACACACAGAGGGACGCCTCTATCCATGTTAATATCGCATGGCATTAAGATTAGCAATAGTAAGTATGCTCAACTAAGCTCAACTCAACTCAGACTCAACTAGAAATGCAAGTCATTCGGAAAAGCTGCAGGCAAATATTCCATTGAACAAAGTTTCTCGTTAATTTTCCATAATCTGTGCTTTAGTTACAATGCTTATCAATTATTTTTTAATTTGTGTTTACACCTTTATTTTGCATTGCAAAATCGAAACGTTTAATTAAGTATAGATAATTTTTATGTTATTATTCTTTGGATTTGTACCCAACTATTTCATTGAACGTTATTAAGCAAGCTTCTCTTAAATTTCCCAAAGTCAGTATTTTTTATTACTTAAAATACATCCAGATCACTAGAATTTCTTTTTAAGTAACATAGTTGTTTCAATTTAGGAAATTTAATCGTTTCATTTATTTTATTCTTTTGGATTTCTGACATTATTCAGCAAAATTCTTATTAATTTTATAGTCAGTATTTTTGTTTAATTACTTAAAAATACTATAAAAGCATGAAATTATATGTCATTAAAAAAGAATTAATCATTTTTATTGTTTAAATTTGCAAATTGCAGGCAAATATTCCTCTCAACAAGCTTTGAATTCATTGTTTATAAGCGATTTAGTTCCATTACTTAAAAATACTTTTAAACCATAATAATTATGGTTTGTTTTCTGCTATTTTGAATAGCTAAAATTTACTTTTTTCAAAGAAAAATGATTTAATGTTTATCTGCAGTCGAATAAGTTGTTAAACACAAGCTTCTTTTAAATCCTTCCTCATCAATGTTTTAGTCGAATTTCTTAAATATTATTGCAAATTTATATTTCTACATATGTTTTGCATTGCAAAACTTGAAGGTTTCATCACAAATAATTTAAAATTTTATATTTCATTATTTGGATTTGCATACTGCAGGAAAATATTCCACATTTTTCGTTTCATTATTTAAAAATACTAAATACTATTTATAATTTACATCTGCATGGTTATTTTGGATTGCAAAAGTAAACTTTTTTGTATTTAATTCCTATAAACTGCAGCCAAATATTCCATTGAACAATATTATAGATTGAGTATTTTCTATTATATTCACAATTTTATATTTTATTCAGTATTTCATTTTAATGATGCAAAAATACTTCCAAATTATTTAAAATTCGAATTGTCAAAGTTATTCGACATTGTGAAACTTGCTCATTTAATTAAGCAGAATTGAGCATTTTTGTATTTTATTCTTTGGATGTTTTCACACTAAATTAAAAACAATTATTACATTTTTATCAATAAAACGCGCAATTAGCCAGCTTAAAGTCAATATCAACTACCAAATTGGTAACGTTTTGTTGTGTTTTGCGCTTTTTTTTATCTGCTGTTGCTGTTGTTGTTTACTTGACCAAAAATCTAAAGCTAAAACAAGTTGTGCGCCACTTTAAACTTGCAAAAAATACAAAATGAAAATAAAAAATACTTGAAGCTGGTGCTTAAAACCAACAACAACAAGTACTATATACTAAATAGATAAAACTTAAAACTAAAAAACAACAACAACAACGTTGCAATCAACTGTTGATGTAAATACCGCAAAAGTTTTCTGTGTTTTTTTTTACAAAACTGGTCATCCAAGAACTGCAATTGCAAACAGCAAATGCAAAACGAGTATTTGGCCAAAAATACCGAGATAAACAACAACATTAAGCATTAAGGCAATCAACTGATGCAGACTTGAAAAAAAGCCAAAAAATGCAGAAACCCGAAAAAAAAGTCAAAGGAAAAACTGCAACTAACTAAACATTGAGATTGAAATCAAGGAAACAGCCAACAACATAACATAACTTGCCTAGTTAGCCGAGTTCTGTGCCACAGACGACATTACGTATACGCCATGTGAGCCCCAGCTGCGCAGTCATGAAATCTAGTCGTCGTCGTCGAAGCCAGCCATGCAAACAACAACCATGGCCAAGAACACTAACTAGCTCCGTCTAACAGTCTATCTCTCTGTCTCTCTCTCTCACTCTTTATGTTTCTCTCTGTCGTTGTCTCTCTCTGAACTTGGCCATATCATCGCCCAAGTTGTTTCGCTTTCGGTTTCGTTGACATCGCATTCGGTGTTTTTGATTGCCTTCATTTTAGGCAAGTTCTCTCGTTGTCTAGAATCATTTCGCTTTTCTGTCAACATTTTGCACTTGGCTTTTAAAAGTTTGTTGTCTAGTTATTGATGCCTCCAATTATTCTTGGGCTTGGCCTTTTTTTAAGACTTCTGTGTTACGTGAGAGCAAATCAGATGTTGCTATCCGATAATGCTTACACTTTATGCTTGGCTAGTTAAATACTATATAGTCTAGTCAAGTTATGATGCTACCTAGAATAATTGCCTTCCAAGCTGTTATTGCGCATTACGAGCAAATGCGAGTTTTGTGTCTCATCTCGTCACAGTCGTAATCATAATCATAATCACTCTGCCTCTCTGAAGGTCAATCAATCTGTTTCGCATAAATGGAAAAGTACAATTTGATATTTGATACCAAATGTGTTAATGTCAATTCTCAATAAAAATGCCCTTAAGGGGCACTCGAAATCGACTCTCAATTGATTTTGCACCACGGTGCTTAGGCAATTCTAAACCGCAAAGCAACATAAAAACAGAAGTGAAGCAAACCGCAAACGTGAAAAAAATCGCAATTGAAAAGTCCAAGCGAATTCGCATAGAAGTAAAACTACAACAACAACGACTAAAAGACTGTGAGTGTTTTAGTGACCAGTGCAACAGCTGAACAACAACAACAACGACTATTAACTGCCAAATGCTACAACTAACAAATACAAGTACGGGTATAAGCACTCTCGAATCTTGTACATACAAAAGCAAATATGAAAATGTTGCCAAATCAATATGCTACAAGACCTCAAGAGGCCGAGCCTCAGAGTCAGAGTCGAAGTTGTAGTCGGAGAGTGAAATACCAACATCCGAAAATTGAAGCTGAGCTGAGCTCCAACAAAAGTGGGAAACGGAGACGGAGACGCAGACGAAGTAGCAGGTGAAGCGAGGGAGATAGCGACAGCTGTGTGAGTCGATTGGCCAGCTCTGGACATGGATATGGACTGCGCTGTCGGTTTCCACAGAGTGTTAGACGACATCAAGAGAGTGAGCTAAAAATTAACACAATTAACACGACCAAGACAGCAATCACAGCTGCTGCTGGCCAATTCTGAGTCAAACTCAAAAACGGGGAGCCTGGGAAGTTGTCAGCGGGGGAAGTGGGGAGCCGAGTATTTGCCATTCCGTTTATGTGCTCAGCACAAACAGAAGCAGAAATAGGCGCGGTAGTCGAAGTCGTAGCAGGCACACTCTTGAGCGTTGCACTCACTGCATGGCAAAGTGAGCTCAACAAATCTGCAGAGTCTCGCAAGAAGAAGTCTCTTAGTGGGGCCAATAACTTGGCTCATAACATGGCGTCTTTGGCAATAACAAGTCGTTGATTTTCTGTTTACAGATTGTATAACCAAAATGTGCAATTGATTTGTAGTTGATTTAGGCCAATAAGCCTTTAAAATCACAATGATTCTGAGGCACTTACGTTAGTTCACTTGCACTTGTTATCGATAACTAATCCCAATTCATAAGCTCGATTACTCAATGGAACTAGATCACAATAGTTCACGTGCACTTATCGCTAACAAGTTCGGAATAAAAAGTTCGATTACTCAAAGGAAGTAAATCCTACACATATACATACATACATAAGAGTGAATAAGTAAGAAGCGCAACAAGCGTTTATATTTCATAAATTAAATCTTGTAAAATCGAATGTGACTTGTGGCATAAAATAAACGTTACAATTCTTTGTCTCACTTTTAGCTTTATGTGCCGAAGAATATCGAATTTCCTTTCCAACTGAATTACTTCCAGCCGATCGATTCTTTTGATGGGTTTCTCCCACCTTTCACTTTCCCAATAACATGGCACTCGTAATTGTCTTCGCTTGTAATTTGTTTCTGTTTACGTGTTTTCTGTTTTTGCTACTCGTGAGCAACGTCTTTATTATCCAGCATCGGAATCAGTTGTAAGTATTTTAATTAAGGGTTAATATGCGATAACTTTAAGCAAAAATTACCCAAGAAGGCACGTCACATACGAAAAAAAAAAAATAAGGAGAATAAACCCAGGAAACCGGTTCAAAATGCCACTGCGACTGCCGGCAACCTGAACATGAGACATCCTCGTAATTGGCAACGAGGATCGAAGATCGGAACGATCGACAATGCGATGCAAATTGTAAGGCAGTACAAGGAAGTGTGTCCGAGTGCAATTCCATTTCCATTTCCTACAGTAATTGCAATAATTTGCTTAAACAAAAGTGTTTACATTGCGGCCCAGACAATGCAGCCAAGTCCAACACAATGCAACAACAGCAACAAATGGACAACAATGCCTCACTTTGCGGTACTTTGGCAGTCAGATCATGAATAATGCCGCAATGGGGCACGTTCTGAAACGAAATCTGAGCTTAATTGTTAAGCTGCAGGCATTGTTGGCAAGCGTTGCAAAGTGTTTAGTTACTCACGAGTTGCCGCTGTTGTCGCTTTGTCTGTTGCATTGTGTTGCAGCAATTCCGCATGCCGCATCTATTGAAACTGTATTCTTAAGCTCACAGATATTCATAGTTGTAACTCTTTTTGTTGATGACCGTTCCCCTTTTGTAAATTGCAAGTGCTCAACAGAGTCTTGCGAAATGTTAAGTTAATGTTAATGCTAATATTAATAAGAGTTATAAATTTACAGAACTATTACTATCATTAGTATGAAATAAGCCTTCAGGCTACTTTTAAGTTCGAACAGATTTTTTGTAATTTCGACAGTTCAGCAAACGGATGGAAACCAGAAACGATGTTGCATGCCTAGCTGTAATTTTCAACAAACTGAACATATGACACCAGCATTAAGTGTCTAAAGCAGGGACTCAACGTAAGAGGGATGCATTTTATTAAAATTAAAATTAAAAAATAATTATTAATTCGGAATCTTTCTTGGGATAGACATCAACTACATTTTACAAAAAAGAAACTTTACTCTGAGGTTATATTAGCCAATTACATTTGCTTTATAGATGGACAAAATTGCATAATATATTTAGTCATAAATAAGAAAAAGAAATATAAAAATACTACATCAATTTTGGCCATAAATTATGTGATGAAAGATTTACTGCCTGAATCCTTTAAAGTTTTCTTTTAATACGTATGAAATCCTCTTCATATTCATTATATAATATACCACATAATATAAGTTGTTAAACCCCTCTTTAAGACGCCTCTGAGTCTGTTGTAACTCAAGTCGTTGCAAATATTTACAATGCAGAAAAAACGAAATGAAATGAGCCGACTATTAAATATTCTCGTAAACAATTAATTCTTTACATATTTGTAATCATAATTAGCAGCAGAAAGAAAAGCTACACCCAACGCCTCGAATAATTATTATTCTGTATACTTTAAATATTTGTTGCTAAAATTATTAGGGAAAAGCAATCATAATTAGCACTTTGGCTACATTTAGTGGTGACATCGTTGATGACAAAATGGGAATGCTTTCGTCTAGTGTATGAAAACAGCTTAAAGTGCAAATAGAAATATCGAAGTAACAACAACTTCTTACATGCAATAACAATAAACAGCAGCAACAGCAACGACAGCAAACGCAGCAATAACAATAACAACTGAGAATTCAGCATTATTGTCAACAGCAGCAGGCTGCTGACGTATCAATTGTGTGCCAAATGCTTATTGACCATGTCGCCAATCATAGGCTCAAGCAATCGTTGTTGTCAGTTGCAGTAACAATATACATATATATATTTGAAAAGATTTATATATACGAAATAAATTTAAAAACAAAACTATCAGAATAGTGTGGCCATTTATTTATAAGCAAATCGGTAATCAGCATAATATCGAAAAAAATACCGATAATTTAGGTGAAGGACATGTTATCGATAAAAGCCACAAGTGAACAAAGAAAGAGGAAGACAAAATTGAAACGAACTTAATTAAATTGAATTGTGATAGAATTTAACTTAAACGTATTTATTTTAGAGAGTCTTTACAACATTTATAAGAGCATATATGTAAGTATAGCTAAATAATTATCGATGTAAACTAATAAGGCAACGAACGAGAAGAAGCCCAAAAGACGATTAATATAAACCGGCAGTAAATGCAATCAGATTGTCCCAACTCAAACTCCCTTGACCTTGAAACTGACAGCTGCCCCAAAAAAATATATATGTATACCTTCATATATTAAAAAAAAAAAAAACGAAGAAAAAAACATAAACCAGCCAGCTCAACTACAACGTCAGTTTCAACAGTTTGTGCTTGATTTTATGACATTTTACGTAACTTTCTCTGCGTCAATTTGTTGTTGTTGTTGTTGTTGCTGATTTGCAGGCTGTGGTGAAGCGGCTTTCAGGGTCAATGAAACTCTTGAACTTTGCCGCTTTCTTGTCGCCAAAAAAACGTACGCAATCATTTTCGACAAACAATCAACAATCGCGCTGTCTATATACTCTATAGATGCTATAGCTCAATATGAGTTGGAATAAATCTCAGACAACGCTATCGAAAAGCGCTGACTTTAGCTGCTTGGCTTGACCCGATAAATCGAAAATAGGAAATGCATTTATATATGCTCGCATATATATTCATATATACATATATTTAGACGAAAACAAAGTATATATTAATTGGCTGGTCTTTGCACTTTTTGTGAGGCGCATGCAATTCGCATTTTGTTGGAGGCAAATAAGAAGTTCAATCAGTTCGTTGACTGTTTTAGGCGGTTTCGGACTCACAAAATACGGTGACCGAAAAACCCGTTGGCATTGCACGTTATACGTTATAACCAGGCTAACCGCCCACATGTCGGTCACGCCCACTTCAACAAAATGCCATCAAGGTAATCGCAGATGGGATGCGTAAAGTGCATAGGCCCATAAACATAACAATTTGCAACGAAAAACAACAACAAAAATGCAGTTTCAATTAAGTGTTTAGTTCAATTCAAAATATGAAATTTAATTTCGTAAGTCGGCCAAGATCAAGATGCCAAGTGCGAGTGACAGCCGTGAAATGCCGCACGCAAAAAAAAATCGCCTCTTAACTGGAATTGCAGCCATTAAACAGGTGTGAAGTGCCTCAGGAAATTGGGTTGGGTTCGGTTAGGTTGCTATGGGATCTTGTTAACGGAAGTATGACGAATCTTTTGAGTACGACTTCCCACTGACGTTTTTCGCGTTTGTCAATCCATATAACGAGTATTTCCCCAATGCTAACAATGCTAATTGATTTGCCTAACAGACTGCAACTTTTACTATTCCTAACTAGAATCAACATCGAACTAAGTTTATCAACATTTGTATTTATTTTCAGATAGACTAGCTGTGATAATTATTGGTATAGTTACATTAATCTTAGGCATAGTTTTAACATCCATACCATGGCTGGATTATTTTATACTAAAGGTAAGTACTCCTTAAAAGTTAATCTTTAGGTTAAACTAATAAATTTGTACTTTCCCACAGAATTTAAGGCTGTGGAACGACACTTTAAGTTATCATTATTGGCAGCGACCCGGCGTTATACGATTAACCAAGGTATATATCTATAATGTTACGAATCCAGATGGTTTTTTAAATGGCGAGAAGCCCAAACTGCAGGAGGTTGGACCATTTGTCTACAGGTGAGCTTAACATTTATTTTTAATTGCAAAATAATTATAATCTCGCCGAGTTTTTGGTGGGGTTCTAGAGGGAAAGTTGTTATGCCTTTTGATTCTATATAGTTACTTAAATATCAGAGTATTTAACATGAGCATTTTCATGGCAGCTCTTTTGTTATGGTTCGTTAGGAAATACGTGTTTTTAATCAACCTTAATGAGTGCAATTACAATAATTATGTGTTTCTTTTTTTTTAGTCGGTGCATTTATAGAAAGCGCTTTTGTCTAGAGTTTGCTCAAAGTAATTAGCTAAGCGAAATCACGCCGAAAATTTAATCAAAAATTTGTGTTTTTTCGGCTTTATTGTTATTGCCTTGTTTGTTTAGCATTATTTGCAATTCATAAAAGATTATGCATCACATCAATTTGATTGATTGGCGCATGTAATTATATTCCACAATTGCTATCGCTGAAATATGGTATATAGACAACAATGCAAAAAAGCAAAACAATTGCAACAATTTATTCATTTAAAATGTTAACACTTAATAATCGGAGCAACAACTGTAATTAGTTGCGACAACTTTAGTTGCAGTCGTAGCCACAGACTTATTGAATTTTACTTACAATTTGCACCTGAGCATGGAACCACTGTGCAGCATTTGCAATAATTGAGCCATTAACTCGAATCGATATCAAATATTATATCTCGAGAGATCGAGTATAGTAATGTGAGAGTATCTGTGAATATTGTGCAAGTCAAGACCGAGACCGCCCAGAAATGAAACCTGTTTCACTGAAGGATAACGTGCTGAGAGCGCTGACTATCGGCAATCAATCTTGCATCGATACAAATAAATATAAATCAACAGAAATAGATTAATCTATAGCTGCGAAATGTTTTTTGTTTATTTTTTTCATATGAGATAATTAATGATTCTTGTAGCAATTATCCCAAAAGTGTTTTTGCTTATACAGAATTTCGTTATCCCTTAATGTAATAAATGCTAAATTGGGATATGTTTAGCCTTTTTTAGAGAAATTTGTAACGAAACAAGAAGTTACAGTCGAGTTCATTTTTCAATAAAGAAAGGACAGTGAGATATTATTATTGTTAAAATATATCAAATGTACCGAATGAATATACTGAAATAAACCGAAGACTATGCTAGGTATATTATCGATATACTATTACATTCCAACACATACCATGACAGTGCGGTATTATTCTTAAAATATACCAAAAATTACTAAAACGTATCGATATACTATTACATTTAAACATATATCAAAAGGACGGTATTATTCTCAAAATATATAAAACCAATATACTTAAAATGTATACCAATAGTCATGCTTTGAATTTCGATATACTACTACTATTTTCAAAATATACTATAGACTACAAAATATACTTTCTAAATTAGCTTTTTAAATTCGAATAAAATACAAATTTATACTTCTATGCTAGGTATATTATCTATATTCTATTACATTCCAACACATACCATGACAATGCGGTATTATTCTTAAAATATACCAAACCAATATACTGAAAATAAATACCAATAGTCATGCTTTGAATATAGATATACGACTACTATTCTAAATATATTGTAGACTACAAAATATACTTTCTAAATTAGCTTTTTATATTCGAAATGTTTATAAATACAGCATAAAATTCAAACATTTTAGCATTAAAATTAGAGAACTGACAGCGCAGTGACTGTTGTATTTACAAGATGAGACAGATGGATTTATTTGAGCAGACAAAAACGCTTAACAAATTGCTGACAACTAATGACAACTTCAAACAGTAGCCAAAGCGCCAGAAAAAACGCCAAAATGTTTGTCATTATTATGGGGTTTTTGAGTTTTGAACGTTTTGTCTTTAATACTTTGTTGTTGTTTTTGTTGTCGACAACATTTCTCTAACTGAACCAAATGAACTTGACATTCAGTTTGGGTTGGGTTGAGTTTTCGGATCTTTTTTTTTTTATTTAACGACCAACACTGTCCCTGACTTTGGGCTGACTGCCAACAACAATTGCGAACGGACAACAACAAATATCAGGCAACTTGTTGAAACTGTCAACGACTGACTTTGAGTGTGAGACTTGGACACGTGCTGTAATGCGATCGAGGGAAACTGATTACGAAAATGAACGTAACATAATTTCAAAAATGTTAAACGCTGTTTTTTGTTATGGTGTCATTACAGAGAAGATATGGAGAAGGTGAATGTGAAGTTCCATGAGAACAATTACACGGTGTCATATCAGCATAAGAAAATCTTACAATTTGTTCCTGAACTGAGTGTGGATAAAAACACGCCCATTGTCACGCCCAATATACCAATGCTCGTAAGTAAAAATAAGTTAATTATTGAATGGTATAGTTTATCATATATTTCCCTTTCAGACACTGACAAGTTTAAGTCCCAAGCTCGGTTACCTGCTGTCTAGAACTATATCCTTTGTGTTAACTGCGGCAAAGTTCAAGCCTTTTATTAATGTGACTGCCGATCAATTGGTCTTTGGCTATGACGATGCTCTCGTGAGTTTAGCACATCGATTTTATCCGAAGCACATGCGACCCATGGAGCGAATGGGTTTACTGCTAGCACGCAATGGAACGCTTACAGAGGTCTCAAGCATTAAGACGGGTTATCAGGGCATGGATCAGTTTGGCTACATCGACTCACTCAATGGCCTCGATCACTTGCCGCACTGGAGCGAAGGACCTTGCACAAGTATTGCTGGGTCTGAAGGATCCTTCTTTCCGCCACGCGATATTACAAAGTCCGATGTGGTGCACATCTATGACAAGGATTTGTGTAGGATTATACCTCTAAAGTATGTGGAGAGTGTGGAGAAGGATGGCCTCAAAGCAGATCTGTTTCGACTGCCCAACAATTCGTATGGCGATTCGGCGAATAATCCAGAGAACAAATGCTACGATGCCAGCGATTATGATCCTGTGCGTGGCTTGCAGAACATCAGTCCATGTCAGTATGGTGCGCCTGTCTACATCTCCAATCCGCATTTCTACGAGTCCGATCCAGAGTTGCTCGATGCTGTGGAAGGTTTGCAGCCAGAGCGCGAGAAACATGAAACCTACTTCAAAATACAACCGGTAAGAGATTTGAATTATCATATTATCATCTTAGATTCTAAAGTTTGTTTCATCTTTTAGAAACTTGGAGTACCTTTGGAGGGCAAAGTGCGCATACAGCTCAATCTGAAGGTCACACATGCCAAGGACGTGCATCCGGTGCGTGATTTTCGTGACTTTGTGTTTCCGGTCATGTGGCTGGAAGAGGTGTGTACGCATTCTTAACTTAGTAACCAAATAAAATAAATAATTTGAATTTATTTCCTAGGGCATCTCGGAGTTAACACCCGCCATCAAGCGTTGGCTTTATCTGGCCACCGTGATTGCCCCACATGCGGTGCCTATTGGCTCCTATCTGATGATCGTGGGCGGAGCTTCGGCCGTCATCTTCAGCCTTGTGCGTGCGTATCAGAACTTTGTCTTCGGTCGCGATCCAAGTCTGGAAATTCTCGAGATGGGTCGGCGTTCGCTTCGTCGTGGCAGCAGCTTCATTGCCCATCAGCAGCACAAATTGCTCCTCCATCACAGAGATAGCTATGCGCTGCTGCGCACCATGCCACATGCCATGACCGCCTGCCTTGATCCGGAGCGGGACAGCGACGAGGTGCAGCCGATCATCGATTGTGCCGTTGCCAGCCAGGCAGCTTCATAGTGAAAAGCACTTTGACTCCGTTTAGGTTTTTAGTCACGTTCTGGCCAATTTTGTGGCATATACACAAAAAAACACGGTTTTGATGCTACAGGGGTTTTATTCATTTCATTTGCACATCTTGACCAATTCCATATAATTCATTATCTTGCAACCAAATGCCAAATCGGGTTTGCTAGTTATAGATGTATGTATGTTTTAATCTATATATATTGTATATACATAATCATAATAGTAATTGTAATTGTAATTTGTAATTGTTAAAGCTACAAATAATTCACTAGTCATTTTTACAATGTGAAAAATGCGAGCTCGTTTCTAGTTCTACTTAGCTAGTTAGCTAGATATAAAATTAGATAATTACATTTAGCTATTTTAATGAGTAACTATTTAATGTTTTAGGCAGTGGATGTTCTGAAGATTATTCGATTTTATGTACATGAAATAAATCAAATATTATTTCACATAAATCAAACTATGTGTCGTCTATCAATTACATGTTTTTCTTTCAGCTCTTTTATACATTTTATGACTTCATAATTAATTGCTGCTTATCGTTCATTAAGAAATCTCATCTCAATTTCGTCATAGTCTCTAATACTTGTTCTGTTCTAAATTAATGTGAAACTTTTAAGGTATATTGTCTTGAGCAACAATATCATCCATCGTTAGGTTCCACCTTATGAAATCATTGAAATTTCAGTTTATATTTATATTTTGCTTAGTTAAGTGTAACAACAATTTGAACTATAAATCAATATACAATTTAACATTCTTTGCTAATATCAGGTATATTTTTAAATAATTATAAGTTGGATAACATTAGCTCAACCGATTTTTAAGTCAAGAACTGTTTGGAAGGACTTTAAGGGTCTCAATCTTCTCTTAAGATTGCAATCCAGTCAACAGAATTATCACATTTAAAAATGTGTAGCATACTTTTAGGTATCTAAATAAAATTGCTAGCCAAAGCATTGCAATGTTCCCAAAAAGTGTTGCCTGCTTTTAGGTGAAATATATAAGTAAGGTGAGGACTATCTATTGAAAGTGGAAGTTTTGTTTTTCAAAAAGCAACGATAAATCTCTAAAGGTTGTACTTCAGTGTCAGTAAATCGTATGTATGATGAATTAATGATTCCTCCAAGCTTTGAAGGCAATTCTCCTCCATCTCTTTGTCCTATGCTAGACGGGAAACTCGCAAACCATAAAAATTGTTCTTATTTTGCAGAAGTATTTGATTGACGCTCTTTTAACGTTTTGCACAATTCTGAACAACAACGCAGCGTTTTTCTTCAAACACACTCGTCGTATGAGCAATAAATTATATGTACACAAGTGCCCATGGGGTAAGAACTAGACGGAGAAAGACTGGGAGGTGAAAGCTTTTGTTTTGCACAGGAAATAAAAAACAGGCACAAGAAATATGATGTTTTCAATGCTCAAAAGTCAAGAGAGGAAGCATACAAAAAAGAAATAACAGAAGCAACGGAATTCGACTTGGAAATGGAATGAGAATTGGACTTCATCCTTATTGGGATTTTGGAATTGGGATTGGGATTGGTAGTAGCAGTAACAGCCTCAATTCTCTTCTCTTCTCTTTTGGTTCTTCTTACCAGCTATAACAAAAGCATTTTCATTTCATTTCATTTGGCAAAAATGTTTATACAAAACCAATTTTACAATTTTCGATTCAATTTCTGTTACTGACATTTCACTTAAACGAAAACCTTAAAGGCGCAATTCATTTTCCTGCCTCCCGACCCTTTGACTTTGTTGTGAATGTTGCAAAAAAAATTCGAAGCGAGTGGCAGATTCGCTTTGCTCTTGGCAATCAACGTTAAGCTTTGAGCGTTAAAGGTCAAATGATGTCCAGCACTTGTAATTACACCAACAACATAATAGCTCTTCTATGTGTGTTGTTTTCCCCCATTTCCCCCCTCCATTTTCACGCACACTTGGAAACGCATAAAACGGCCAAGTGATAAACTAATAAGCGGCAACATATTTGCGGCACATGTTGCACGCATTGAGGATGCAAGCTCAAACCTCAAAAAGTTAAAAATTCATTTATGGCGCGCCATAAAATCGAATAAAAACAATTGGCACATCAAAAAATCACAGCGCAACCAAGAGACACAGCGAGATCTTCATTCCTTTTACGGAAATGGAGGAGGGTTGGCCACGTAGTCAATGCGTGTCGAAATAGGCCAGAAAGCAGCGTTGGCCATATGTTGCACCAAAGTGGGGGAAGTTTTTGGGTGCCGAAAGAAATGGCTGAAGTAAATAAAATGCCACGATGAAGGGCGTTTGTTGGGCTTCGGCGTCTTGAGCTTGGCGACAGCTGGTTGGCCACTTAGGCCGCATTTGTAAGCGTTGATGGAATTGCTTATGAATTATACAAGAATATTAAAACGTGCCCAGCCAAAAACACACACAAAGAGAGAGAGAGAGCAAGAGACAGAGAGAGACAGAAAGCGATTGCTACGTGGAAGTGCCTCACTTTTAGTATTTTTTGCTTTTCTTCTATTTGATTTCATCTTTGAGCGCAGCGGAATATTTCAATTGGCAGCACAAAGTTTGCTGTAAATACTTTATTGGAAAAGTATGTGGCAAATGGTTATTGAGGGTAGCGCACAAACAAATTGGGCGCTAAGTTGCCCGTTATTGGTTTTTATGTGTGCCGTCTGCTCCATCTGGAGATGGAGATGGCGATGGAGATGGAAGTTAGTGGCCCAAAATGTTGAGCATAATTTGATTTTCGTTATTTGTCCAAGTGCGCCAGAAAAAGTTGTGCTGACCTTGTTCATGTTTTATAGCGTAATGATGATGGCATAATTGAGGCTGTTGAACAAATTGTGCCTGCGGTCGAAAAAACATTCATTTTATGTTCGGTATATATAGTAAAAGGTATATATTTTGTACATCATTATATTTATGGGCATAGATATATTACAGGCAGCGATCATTTCTTACACACTTAACATTTCAATTTAGGCACAAGCTAGTATACACACATATATTTTTAAATTAGTTTAATTATTATCATTCATCATTCAGTCTAACTTTAACACGCACACAAACATACAAATACAATCAGCTTCACACGTTTTTAAAAATTGTAACAGCCAACAGCAATTTCAACATTTAACGAAAATCCCACGCACTTGCTGGTTTGTGTCTTCGCTAAGCCAGTTCGTTCAAAAAAAGCCCAACTCAACGCAGTCAGTGCGCGGGAACTTTTCAACTTTAGCGCGGACAACAACCCAAGTCGATCGAGTTGCGTTAGTTCGTTGAAAATGCGCTAGAGGCAAGGTAATCTCAGTGGTAGCGCGAAAACTGTGAGATGCTGTCCTCGTTAGGTGGCGCCACCAGCAAAATGGGCTGCAGATTCAAGCCAGTTATGTGAGGATTCGACTTGCGTGAACCAGCTAAGCTGATGGCATCCGTTAGATACGCGTTATTGATTTCACCTGCAATTAAAAATTAATTAGCTTAGCTGGCCAAATATGTTAGTTAATGCTGGAAACTCACCTTTGTAGAGCGAGTTCTGATAAATGGGATCAGGCTGAAGTCGCACGTGACGCGTGGCCAAAATGAAGGCCAACGTGGCTAAGACAACGCCATCAATGCAGCCAATAATGGCCAATGGATATGCCCAACGAATGCCGCAAAGCCCCAACTCAAATCGATTCGCCTCTGGTCCGCAAATCTTGCGGAAGTCATCAGAGTTCCAGCCAAAAGGAAATGCGGCACATGCCACAATCATGCAAAGAGCTAAAGAGGAGAAAGGGAAACAACAAAGGTTAGATTAAAAGCAGTTACGTGACAAATGCTGATCGAAGTACAAGAATTCAAAATGGAATTTAGCCATGGCGATTGTGATTAACAACAAAACGTGCTCAAAGTCAAGTCAAAGTGAATATCACGTATACGTAGAGACTTCCGTTAAGAGTTATACCAAAGACTATAGAATATTCAGCTAAAGTATAGTCTTACTATAGCATACATTCCATTATCTTTGACTATATTTTATACCTGATATGATCTGCATCCAGCCGCAAATGTGAAAGACGCGCGTTGACTTCATAAACAGCAAACAGACCAAAAAGAATATGGTGAGCAAGGCCAAACCAACGGCTCCAATCATAAAGAAAGTGGCCAACTAAATGGGAGTAGAACATACATGATTTATAGAGATTAAAGATATTATTTAGAACTCACCTGGAATGAAAATGTTGGCACTGCCAAAATGTTCTCCCAGCGACGTCGGCAATTGTCAAAGATCTCATCGCGTTGACATTGCTGCCAAAGACCCAAACGACCTGCGCTGTCGCTATCCGGATCTCCAATCCACTCTAAAAAAGAGGAGAACAACAAAAATATATAAAAAACTCAAACCAAAACCGTTTTAAGCTGAGACTAACCTGGTGTCACAAATGCCACAATTCCAATGATCGCATAGCAAATTGTGAAGATCGCCCAAAGAACTCCGATTGCTTTTGAGTTTCGAATGTATTTCGAAGCGTATAAATGTGTCGTATCGACGTACTCGATTTTAGTGCCCATTACGATTGGTTTTATGTGCCTTTTGTCTTCTTTATTGTCTGCTATTTGGATGAAGAAGAAAAAAACGTAAACGTCAAGCATTAATTTAAGTAAAAATTTAATAATGATGACGGCTGTTATAATAGCAAATATGTTAAGAGTATTTCATTTGTGTCAGTCATTTTTTCAGTTTGTAATCGTATTAATATTTGACAGTCTTCAGTCTTCAGTTTGCAGTTTGCTGACCTCGTTTGTTATTTTAGCCAATGTTACAAATTTTGCACTGTTCAAACTCGAATAGTATTATTATATAAGTAACTAAATGAAAATTATAAATAATATGTGATTTGAAATTAAAGGAAACATCTTAAAATATGTTATTTTAAATTAAAAGAAAGTATTATTAAATATGAAGGTAGACATTAAAGAAAATGTTATAAAATAGCTAACAAGAAATTTCAAAAAATATGTAATTGAAAATGAAAACAAAGTATTACAAAATATAAGATTAACTACAAAACTTCATAAAATATGTCATAAAATAAATCAGAAATTCAAAAAACTATATAACATTTTAAAATTTCAAAATAATAAATATATTTTAAAATTCAATTAATTTTGTCAGTCACTTCAGTTTGTAATCGTATTAATAATTGTCCAGTCTTCAGTCCTCAATTTGCTGACCTCGTTTATTATTTTGAGTAATCGTTTAACAAATTATAATTGGAACTACAAATTTTGGCATGTTTCGATTTTTATATGTCATAAGAAATTGAAAAGAAACTTTCGTAAAATATTTAAAAAGACTGATTCAAAAAAATATCTTAAAATATGAAAAATAATTTAAAAATAAAATAAAATATAACATATAAACCTAAATAAAATTCGTCATAAAATTGTAATTGGATATTAAATGAACTTGAAAGATAATGCCATTAAATATGTAATTTTAAATTAAAAATAAACGTCAATTAATATGTTTTTTTTATGTTAAAAGAAAATGTCAAACAAATAAGGAAGCTGTAGTCGTGTGTGTACAGAAGTGTGCTCGACTGTGAGATACCCTCTACCCATTTTTTAATAAAAGCAAAACAGTGCAGAAACTTTTTCAAAATATAATATATCAAATTAATATACCACAAAAATTCTAAAAATATACCAAATGGTATATTTGGTATATTGATATAGTAAATTTAAAATATACCATAGAGTGCAAAATATACCAGATTGTCAGCCAAAGAAAATTAAAATCCTTAGTAAGTAGGTTTTTTTTCCCATACAAAACTATTTTTCAAATTATTTTTACAATTTGTATCTGATGGCTTCCAAATATTAAGGAATCATAAAGACTATTAAAAATTAAAATATCAAAAAATATGCAATTATAAATGAAAAGAAAATGTCATAAAATATTAAAATTGAAATCAGATATAAAATCAATTCGCTTTGCATCAGCTTTCAATAAATAAACTCCACTTAGAGAATGTCTTTTTGCAAATGAGTTTTCGACTTTTCCTTTTTGTTTTTTGCTGTTTGTTTTCAAACCTAATTTTCATATAATTAAATATTTGAATTCGTTTTCCCCTTCACTTTTATTGAAAACTCGCATGTGTTTAGCATTGGCTTTTAGTTAAATGTTAAATGCTTACAGCATTGACTAACTTATGTAAATGGAATAGATAATTGTAAACAACCTTTCTTTCGCATATTGCTTAATTTTCACCGCTAATTCTATGCTATGCTTTGCTTCGAACTGAAATGATAATGATAAACGAGACAACAATAAATATAAATCAATGAACAGAGAGCAAAAGACGTTATGCAAAAACAACAAAATATAATTTCACAAACCAAAGAGAGAGAGAGAGAGAGAGAGAGAGAGAGAGAGGGAGAGAGACTCCAAACAGACAGTCGACAAATCTTAAGACTGTCTAATTTTAACTGTGATTCATGGCAAAAGCAAAAAAAAAAAAAAACTGGCAAAACCAACTGAGCAAGTGAGGCTTAGCTTTAGCTTTACCTATCAATAAACATGTTTTTCATATTTTGAAAGTGTGGCAAATTTCAGTTCAATTTCAAATTCATTGTATTTGCAGATGGGCAACCAAAAAACCAAAACCAAAAAAAACGACTCGAAATGAAAACTGACAACGTGAAACGTGAAAACAAAAGGTTGACTTGGAAATGCAAGTGTATTTTCTTGTATTTTTGGGGGGCATTGTTTTGTCTTTGGTTGCTCCCACAGCCAACATTGCGTATGCGTAATTGAGTAATTCATTAAATCGAGATTTTTTTTGCTTTTTGGGCGGAAGCAAAACAAAGGTAAAAGCGTAACTGGCTGCATTTTTGGCTTAACTGTGAGAAGTCCGACAATTATAATCGAGTCAGAAGTGGGTTGATTTAACTAAAGCAAATGACACTCAATTAAATCCAAAGAAAACGCTCAACAGCCAAGCCAAGTCCAAGGCAATTATCATCTGATTGCTAATGAGTAAGAGACCGATGAACGAACAAACATAGACACAACACATTAATATTCACATAGCCCACATTGAAAGTTAAGGCACGTGAGCAACAAAAGGCTCCTTCGATCAATAACAATGGAAAAACTTCGAGTACAAATATCTCTGTCTGAGTCACGTAGAGCACGAAAAACGGGTCTGCAAAGTCTGCTGTCCATCAATTGCGATACATTGTGAGAGAGTCTCGACTCTCGACGCAGACAAGCCGCAGACAAATAATAATTTCCTGCAAACTGCGAATGATTGCCATATAATTTAAATGAAAACCGAACGTGAATATGAGCAGAGGGAAATATGTTCTGTTTGTTGTAATTGCATATTGCAATTTAAAGCAGCCAATTAACTGGTTTCTGTCTCGACTAATCACGGGCCGCGTACACTGAACGAAAGAATTCCTTCCGTCGGGGTACAAAATGGAGGTTTTAAGCGGAACTACGAAATGTGGTTCAAAAACTAACCTGAGAATTTTTTTGGTTAGTGGTGCATATGATTACTAAAATACATAATGCACACGTATATATTGCATAGGTGTGTTTGTTTATGAATGTGTAATAAATAAAATGTATTGTCTTGGTTTACTGATTTATGAAGCCATAGCTCCAACCTTAAGTAAACCAAATATTCAAAGTGATATTGTATTAAAACTTGAGGTCAAAGCAGCATGAAAAACTACACGAAATAGTAAGCGAATATTAAAGTATAAACGGATCTTAGAAATAAATAGTATTTCATTTGATTATTATACGATATATTCTTTTTCGTGAATGGTTTAAAGCACAAATTAAGAGCTAAATACATACAAATATGTATGTGTGAAATTCTTGGTCTTAAAGCACAACCTAAAGTTAAGAGTAAAAGGCACCACCTTGTATTAAATATTCGAAATGCATTCAAAAACTTTATGAAATACTATTAAATTAATATATAAACGGAACTAAGAAATAGTATTCTATATTCTAGAAATATAGTATGCTATGCTATATAGTATGCTCTTTGATTTGGATCTATTCAAGCACAACCTTAAATCAAGTGCTTAAAGATAGCACTGTAACTATTCTTGCTAAAATTGTATCCAACTCTAGAACAAAGCACACAAAAGAACCAGCTTAAAAAATATAATATTTAAGTTTCATTTGGAGGATATGAAATTTATATATTTTTTATATTATTATTATCCTATTAAATAAATACAATTCTTAGTCATGACAGACTGAATTATGAAGGCCTAATCCAAAGAGTAAAGATCAGCAACATCGTCATCTAACTAAAATGTTATTAAACTCAGCACAACCAACTGAAAAAGTGTATTAACTATAATGTTTACCTCTAAAATGTTATAAAGATTATAATCTTTATATTTAATGACTCTAATCCAAAGACTAAAGATTAAAAGATAGAGATATCATAAGAGGAACAGTCTACATAACTAAAATTTAATCAAATTCAGCAAAACTAGCTGAAGTAGTATATTAACAATAATGTTTATCATAATATTCTTTATATTTACTGACTGAATTATGAAGGTCTAATCCAAAGACTAAATATTAAAAGATAGCAATATCATAAGAAGAATATTCGAGCTAACATTTGATCTAACTCAGAAAAACTAGCTGAAGTAATATATTAACAATAATGCTTATCTCTAGTATGTTATAAAGATTATAATCTTTATATTTACTAACTGAATTATGAAATAGTATATTAACTATTATGTTTATATGTCTTATATGTTGACTGAATTATGAAGAAGAATTATTCAAAATGTATTTAATTCGAGGTCAATTATCAAATGGAAGCTGCAAGCAAAGCTAACTGACATCGAATACCGATTTTAAAGTTTTATATCACCTCGATTTCACACATATATTTAACACTTTTACGCTCAGTGGCTCAGAGAGGCGAACGCGAGTATTATTTGTATTTATTTGTACTTGACTGCATTCTTCGGGCACTCGCATCGATCATCGGGCGAGAGAAAGAAAAGAAAGTGACCAGCGAGGTGAGTACTGTAACTGGTATTGAAGTGAGTACAGCGATTGCTGTTGCTGTTGCTATTGCTGTGATCTCAAGATGAACAGATGGGTGAGCTGCTGAGATGGAAGAGATGCGATGTTGTATCTACATCCGTTGTTGACGTTGCTGATATGTTGTGTTGTGTTGATGTGGTAAAGTGTTGTTATACAAAGTTTCTCTCAGACACAAAACAGAAATCAGCATTGATTTAGCATCAATAATAACATCGGCGACGGCCTCACAATTCCAATTCCAATGCTGTCTCGCTGAAGTTGCAATCGTAAGCGAGTTTTTTTCATCATGCTGGCAAAAAATGCTGAAAATGCCATTTTTGAGCAGCGAAATGTAGAAACTTAACTACACACATATATGTGTGTTATATTTGTACATAAGTCAGTTAGTTGCATATGGCATAAAATAAGGTCAGTTGGGTAATGATTGTTACCTTAAACGTGGCCAAAATGGATTGCAACATTTGACAGACATTTTGCCAAAGAACTGTAAAAAAACAACTGCAACTGCAATTTTTGCTGCTGTTTTTTTGCTGGCGGCTTTCTTTCTTTTCAAGCCACCAACTAACTAACTTTGGTCAGCATTTTGTGTCTGTTGGCCCAATGGACTTTCTACTTTAAACATAAATTTCACATTAGGCATAACATGCTGCAGCAGACGCAGAGAGAGAGAGGGAGAGAAAGAGAGGGATACACTGTCTGATGTCGGCTTTCAACTGCCAGCTTTTGATGGCCAGCTATTCATTTTCACATTAAAGATTTTTCAGCTTTTCAGCTTTTCTCAGCTAATATCGTTTAAGCACGGTATAGTTGCCGCTTTATAGCTGCTTAATGTGTGTTTTTTTTTGTGCCCAGTTCCGCATTGTTCCGATCTTTAGTTGTTGGCTTGTTATAGTTTGTTTTCCATTGCATGCTCTTTTTTTATTAAACTTTTTTTGGAGTGACCAACAAAGCGGAACCTTAAACAACAACAAGAAGTAACTTGTAAGGCGGCTTGATTAACACATTCAACATACTCGTAGTTACTACATGGCTCTTGTTTTTGTTTTTTTTTTGGTTTTTGTTGTGCCACCAACAAACTTGTTCCAACAGACTGCCCTCTGACAGTAAAAAACAAGCTTGTTTCAGAATTATGCGGAAATGTCTTTAAACTGATCCCACCTTTTGGCCAGGGCAAATATGAAAGACAAATAGAATTCATTTTTGTTCCCTTTTGGTTTCGGTTTAAATTTCTCGCCATTCGATCAGAGTTTTTGCATATTTTTTATTTTGTTGGCAGACGATTTCTTTTTTAGCAACGACAACGACAACGGAACCCGCAACCCGCAAATATTGCGGTCAGTTATTCAACATTTAGGTCTGGGCTTCTTTATAGAAAGATATGTGGGAAGTCTGGTTTAAATCACTATTTAAAAAAATAGAGACTGCGACTGCCACTGTGACTGCCATTGTGACTGCCACTGTGACTGCCACTTTGACTGACACTGTGACTGCCACTGTGACTGTGACTGTGACTCTGCTTTTTATTAGATCACGACTCTTAATGTTGTTGTTGGCAAACACTCGCGCGCACATTCCAAAAGCACAAGTCGAAGTCGAAGCCGAAGCTAGCTGGCAAATAGCAAAGACGAAAACATCACCAACAACAACAACAGCAATGTGGGCCCCACACAAACACACACACACACACACACACATATATACCTAATAGTAAACACACACCAAGATTCTTCTGCAAATTTTTTGTACCTTTTGCCAGGAGCGGAATGCGCTTAAAAAGGGTGTTGGGCGCCAGCTCAGCAAAGCTGCGTTTAAAATATGCATATTAATTGAGAGGTTGAGTATATTGAAAATATTGAATTATTAAACTTAATTAAGTTTTGTTTTATCTTGTTATGTTTCAAGTTTATTAATTTGCTTTGCATTTCTAGCACTTCGTTCTGCCTTTCACTCAGTTGTCTGTCTCTATTTAGCACTGTTTGCATTTGCATTTGCTTTTCACTTATGCAATTTCAGACGCCCCATTTCGGCCATTTGCTCGTCGCATTCATTTAGGGCGCCTCGGGTGAGAAGCGGCTCTGCGCAGTCGCAGACGTTCGTTTCAAACAACAAAAACAACAACTACAACAAAAACTGTGCCTCTTTTCTGGTTTTTCACGTTACTGTTGTTGTTGCTTGTGTGCTTGCAGTTGTTGTTGTTGTTCTGGCTGCAGTTGTTGTTGCAGTTTTTGAAACGCACGTCTTCAGAGGGAACATGGTCACTAAATGGCATTCTAGTTGTAGCTGTGTATGTGAACTAACTGTGTGTGTGCATACATGCATATGAGTGTGTGTGTGTGTGCGTAAGTCCGTCAGCGTGTTTTTGTGGTTGTGAATGTTGCTTGCAATATTGTTGCAGTTGTTTTGTTGTTGCTTTCCACGTTTCGTTTGTTGCACGAACTTTGTTGCTGTTGTTATTTTTTTTTATTTTTTCGTTTCGCTGTTTGTTTAATGTCAAAACCCGCAAAACTGGGCGAAGTCAGAGTCGAAGTGGAAGTCGATTGTCGTCGCCTTTACGAGTCCACGTATTGTCCAATACATTAACTGACATTTACTTTGTGTTTTTTCTTTTGTATTTTTGCAGTTAACTTAAGCAACTTTTTGTGTGGCTTACAATTCTATTTTGACGTTGATCGTTGAGAACCGGTTGAATATTTCTTTATTTCTTGTGTTTAATATTATTCAATTTTGTTGTTACTGTTTTGTGTTGTGCGTTGTGCATAAGTAGTTTAAAACCGCGAATACCATTAACAAAAATTCAACTGAATCCGCACAAAAGTAAAACGCGAACGTGATCCGCTGTCAACCGTCGCATTTGGCGCTGAAAACCGAACTGCGGCTCTCGTGTCTTAAGATCCGCTTGGCATTGGGAGACAACCATCTTTGAACCTCGCTCGCTCTCGCTCTCTCACGGCTCTCGCGAAACACCTTCACATACCTGTCAAGTGCGGGGCAGAAAGAGATAGACGCTAAGAGAGTGGAAGGTGAAGTGGAGAGTGGCAAAATGGAGAAAAAGATATTTGGAGAGAGCAGAATCGTGACAGTTGGCTGAGCCGATGATAAGTGCAACGCAAATTGTTGAAATTTCTTTTCAATTATGTTGCTGTTGCCTTGTGATAAATGCACGTAAATGCACAGAATGCACTTGGAGTCTTTTTCTTTGAATAATCAAAGAAATTTCACATATTAACTCCCTCTCTCACTCTCTCTGCAAAGGTCTTTTGTGTTTGTTTACAGATTTCCGTTCGTTTCGCTTACCTGCAGGATAACAATAAGTAGCTTGGCATTTCCTTTCATCGCTGCTCAAATTCCTAAGTAAATATTAAAAACAAGAGATGAAAGCAAAGAAATATATTTATCACATTTTCACTATGTATAAGAAACTAAATTATATTATATTTTATAATTCTTTATATTACTTTATTTCCCAATTCAAATCTAAAACAAAAAATAAAATTTGGGCTTTATTTAAAGAATAAAGCAAAAAGAATTGATGACTATTTATTATTGTATTTATTTAACAAATTTTAATATAACTAAAATTTTTGAATGCAACACCTCAATAACATTTAATTTTAATTTAATAAAACTCTATAAAACCCAACTTAAGCATGGCAGAACGTACACGAACAATTTGAATTGCCCGCCAACGGCAAGTTATCGATAACACAACTCAAATTAATCGCACTGACAGCAAACACCTGATAAACAGCTGTGGGTTATCAGCTGGGGTTATCAGCTGTTCTTGCTCAACTTGATAGTTTTAGTTCCCAAAAATACATCACAACTCACGTAGTTGCTGCACAAAATCTCTAAATTATTTTTAAATTTAAACATTAACAAAAAACATTGATAGTAAATATGGCCGAAGTAAGCAGCGCAGATAAATTGGATTATGTGAAGTCGAAAATTGGCGAATATGCTGATTTCCCCAAAAAAGGAATTGTCTTTCGGTAAGCAAATCCAACGGCAGCTAATTGCTATGCTGATGAACACATGTACTATTTGATTAATGATATATGGTCTTAATATTGTTGTTGAGCTTATCGATTGAATTACATGTGTTCCTGTTCTTATCTGTCTCCCCATCAGTGATATATTTGGGGCACTCACGGATGGCAAGGCTTGTGTTTATCTACGTGATTTGCTGGTGCGCCACATTCGTGATAAATACCCCGATGTGGAGCTTATTGTGGGCCTCGATTCGCGTGGCTTTCTCTTCAATCTGCTGCTGGCCACCGAACTCGGAGTGGGATGTGCCCCCATTCGCAAGAAGGGCAAACTAGCCGGTGAGGTCATCTCTGTCGAGTATCAACTGGAGTACGGCTCTGTAAGTGTTTCCTAATTGAATGTAAATATTTTTAGCTAAATAACATTTGTTGTAGGACGTGTTTGAGTTGCAACGTGCTGCTATTAAGCCTGGACAGAAGGTTGTTATTGTGGATGATCTCCTTGCCACTGGAGGATCTCTGTTGGCTGCCACAGCCCTGGTGCGTAAAGTTGGAGGCGTTGTTCTGGAAAGTTTGGTTGTCATAGAGCTGGTTGGACTGGGAGGCCGCAAGAAGCTAGACTCCAATGTACATTCCTTGATACAGTACTAACAAACTAACAAAAGGAAAAGAAGATCAAAAGACACATCTTTTGCATTTGCATTTAGACATCAAATTTGTACCTCAATCGAACAAAATTTTAAATTTTGTAATACTGTAATAATGGAAATTCTTATAAGCATATTTTAACAGGTTGTCCAAACAAAAGAATAGTGCAAATAAAAGAATTTATATTTTTATACAGAATTAGAAGCGTAACGATTATATTTATGTTTTAAAATTTGTGTAGTACTCGAAATAATATATATATTACCAACTTAATTAGAAAGCACTTTACGAAACCAATTTAATAGTACAATTATATAATTATTCATATATTGTACTATTTGAATAGAAAATTAACAACTGGAACTACTTTACAAACCAATTTCATGGAAACAATTGTACAATTATTATTTTTTATTTGTGCATTATTTTCTCTTACACTATTTAAGTCATATACAATTATTTTGCAAATTCTTTTAAACTGAATAATTTGTTATTAATGAGTTAAACGAAAAAACATTATTTATTATTATTCATTTGTGCTTTATTCTTCTTACAATTCTCCACATTCATTTAAATTTATTATAATTGTTTATAAAGTTTATACCAACAAATTTTTTATATTCTCTTCTTTATTTTGTTTACCTATAGTTTCATTAAACTTTTTGAGTAGAAAAGGTCAAATTAAAATCCAAAACATCCATATGAGAAATGTAAATATTTGCTCATAAATAAAGTGCTCTAAAATGAGAATGAAAAAGTTGTTCAAAGTTGAGTAATAGCTTTTCCACTGAAAAATATGTGATTGTTTATGTGTTTACTTTTGTTTGTTTACATCATTGTCTACAGCTTAGAATTAAATTCTAGTGTAGAAAGTCTAGAATCAGAGATTTACAATAACTACAAAGAAAAGACATTTTTTTTAACTTTATTTTACTTTTATATATTCATCTATTTTATTAAGCTTAAATGTCAAATATTATTGATAATAATAATATTTCTTTAGCATTGTTATGTGATAAATCATTTGAACTCATTCATTTAAAATTCATTTTTTATGACATACATTATGCGCAACTTTATGTGCTCCCCATGGTAACCCAATGTGCTCCAAAAACAACCCTAAACCACAAACATTGTACTCTCGCTCTCTCTCGCCGCGTCTCTCTCTGCGACCATTTGGATACATATGTGTCGCTCTGTGCTCATCGCAATTTGCTGTTGTTTTGTTGCCGGCCTTGTCTTTTGCTCAGCTATAAACAAAAATGTTTGCACTGCGTGCTGTGGATATTCTCACCGATAAACAAATCTAAAGACCAGACTCAGACCGCGCGACTCTCTCGCGTGCTCTCTCAGCAATAGCAACAACAAAATAGAAACTGAAACTGACAGTCGAATCAGAATCAGAGGGAGGCCAAAGTCTGTCTATGTGTGTGTGTGTGTTTGTATGTGTTTGTTTCAGCCTGTGCTCATTTCGTTTCGCATTTGAATTCATTCGTGAAATGTGCGTCGCTCGGAACGGTGTGTTGCGGTTTTAATGTGTTTTCCTTCTGCTTCTGTTGCTGCTTCTGCAGTGCGGCGCTTTATTCTTTATTCTTTGCGCCTTTCTCACACTACAAAAGCTGTATTTGATAGTCGTTGTCGTTGTTGTTGTCGTTGCAAATGGCATTACGTTTAGTGAATAGTGAAAATCACAGTTGTGGTTGTGGTTGCAATTGCAATTCATATTGATTGAGCGTCTTTCAATTGGCAAACAATCGAGTCAAGTCGAATACAAAAGCAAAGACAACGCACTCACTCGCAGCGTAGCAATTGACAGAATTACGTATACGCCGCGTGCGCTTTCATTTGTTTTGTTTGCGTGATTGCGATTGTTCGCGGGTGTATGTGTGTGTGTGTACGATTGTGTGTGTTTGTGTTGGTCGTGCGCCCATTTGAATGAATTTTATATAAATACCGAGCCAAACTTGGAGCACTGCCTAAATAGTTTTGCGAAAAAAAAATGTTTTGCAAACAACAACAGCGTGCCAATTAAATGAGTTTTCAGTATGCTCATAAAAACTGAAGCCAGCAGAAAGTGAACACATTACTGGGCCGTTTTTTGTTTTGTTCGAGCTCAAAGTCATGCAATGGCATTGCACCTGGGCACAGGCAACAAACAACACAAACAAACTTCCCGTGTTCAGCGTCAAAAAATCAATAATTGACATCTTGACTTCACAACAGCAGCAGCAGAAGCAGAAACAGCAGCCCGTAGAGAAAGTTGCGGAAGTTGTGCCGAAAAAAAAAGAAAAAGAATAACATAATATATAACACACCCTTAAGAATGAAATTAGAAATTCCATTTGCAAGATTCTTTGGCGTAGAGGAAAACATTTGTCATCATTTATGTGATGTTTCGTGTGTAATATTTGATATATTTTTGTACTCTGAACACAGCACAGAACAGCACAGAGCAGCGTTAACTAAATTTAGCAATAACCAACAGCAACAACAAAACGGAGGCGTATTAAGAACGAATATGAACATGAACAAAATGTACAAAAACTGTCGCCAACTGCACGCAAAATTCACCGCGTAGCAGACTGAAATATTATTGAACACAACAACAAAACATGAATGGGAAATATATCAAAAGAAATAAAAATAGCAAATACTCGTAATAACTAATAAATAAAGTAAAGAAAAAACGTAAAGAAAAGAACAGAAAAGAACCGTTCCTATGCATTTGGCCTTGTGTCTTAAATGAAATTGAACAAGAGCAACGCAAATTGTCGCGTACGGCGATATTTGCTCATCTTTACGGCATTATCGCTGCTATTGCTGCCACTATCGTTGATCTACTTGGTATGGAATGAGCAGCTGCAGAAGATTAAGGGATACGAGGTGAGTCTTGAGACTTGAGTGAATGGATACTATATGTTAACCACACCCCACAAAACCACATTCAAGTCTGTGTTTGTGTGTGGCCCTGAACAAAGGCTGTAATTGTTTGCTGTAGCTGACTTATAAGTGCCCTGCAAACACACACACTCACACACACTCATACTGCACATGCACATACACACCAACACACACACACCTATACCTATATTACACATTCGAGTAGTTGAACTGTTTGCAGGCGCTGCCCTGACAACAAGCAAATTGCCTCCGATCGATTTGCTTGTTATTCCATAAATCATCAATATATAATCACATCATCATCATCATCGTCATTATCGTCATCATTATTATTGTGCATTAGCTTGGTACGTAATTAATCGTTATCTCTGCATATTATCAAATTGTATATATTGCTGCCACAAATTCACATTCCATGTGCGTCGTTTGCCTTTTTTTTGGAAAAAGTAAATAAATCGTTATTATAAATATAATCAAACTACCAAACATAGAATATACATTTAGTTTGCGCTGTTTGCCTTTTAGTTATCTGCAGGAAAAATAAATAAATCATCATTGTTAATATAATTGAACCACCTTACAAAGACTGTTTATCGACTGTTTAATATATCTGAACAAATAAATAAATATTTATAGTAAATATAATCAAACTATTATAGAAAGACTCTTACGCCTAAATTCACATTCAATTTTCTGCGCTGATCTTTTAGTGCCTTTTAGAATTGTGTTGTATAATAAATTTTGAAAAATAAATAAATAATAAAAAGAAATATAATCAAACTATATAAAATTAACCTTTGCTTTTGTTGTTGTTTAATAAAATGTATGAAATAAAACGATCTTATTTATAAATATAATCATAATATGGTCTTTAATCTTAAATTCGCATTTAATTAGCATCGTTTGCTTCTTGTATAATAAAAATAAAAAAAATAAATAAATAGTAAAAAGAAATATAAACAATCTATCCATAAAAAGCTAAAAGGAATGTGCTCGACTGTAAAATACACGCTACTCATCTCCAATAAAACCATATTTTACAAATATACTGAAAATATAAGACAAATATACTAAAATATACCCGCTACATAACTCCAATAAAACCTTATTCTACAAATATACGGAAAATATACCGCAAAGTACTAAAATATACCAACAGCTTTATTTGATATGAAATAATATAGTTCCATATAAATATGTAATAATAAATAAATCATAATAAGAAACATAATCAAACTAAAATAAACAGCTTCCTCAAATTGTCATTTTATGTGCGTCTTTTCCTTGATAGCTTGTTGTTGTATAATAGATGTGGAAAACTAAAACAAATAAAGAGTATTTATAAAAATAATCACACTTTATAGACTCTTATCAGAAATTCACCTTTGACATTTAGCTCTCATCAGAATGTTTGTTGTATAATGAGTTAGGAAAGAAATAAACAAATAATGATAATATATACTATATAGATTGTTTCGCAGATTCTCATGCAATATGTTCCTATATAATACATTTAGGGAAATAAATAAATAATTTTAAATATTGTCAAACTTTTCGAACCGATTCACATATGCGTCTTTGCATTGCAATAGATTTGTTTAAATAAATAAATACATAAATAATCCTAAAGAATATATTCAAGTTTTAAAGACTGATCCCTCAAATTCCCATTCCATTTGCGTCGTTAGATCTCTTAGATCTTTTGTATAAATTTCAATTTCATAAATAAATAAACAAATGATTATTTGCGACGCCCAGTTTACGATTCAGTTTCACTTTCAGTTCCAGTTCTTAGTGAATGTTTATAAAATGGAATTTTACGCGTTGCTGATAACAATAATTCTTAATTTTATTATGCAACTTTCTATTTGTCGATTAGACAGCTTGAATTTCGTGAAATACAATTACTTTTTATATTCCCAACCAGTTTGCACCGCACTCGACTGGAGAGCATCATCATCATCGACTTGCTGTGATTTTTATCGCTATTGCGATGCGAATGCGAATGCTATGTTTAGATTTCAGTCCCAGTCCAGTGTGAAGGGCATTCGAAAGATACATTCATAATACTCGAATTCCAGATACACATACCGCCGTGTGTTATTCTCTTTTCCACACGTATGTATTACGTGTGTTGTACTTTTATAATGAGCAATTCTCGAAAGCTTAATATTTCCATAACAATTTTCCCCGGTTCTCGCGATTTTTGTTTATGAAAGCTATTAGCAAAATTCAGCAGCGTTTACACCTCGTTGCACTGTGTAAGCGCTTTTAGAGGTGTAAATTAATTTAAAATTAGCTCAATATTGAGAGAATACTGCCTCAGGTATTATTGCAATTAGCAGTTGAATGTAACAACTAAACAGTTGCATTGCTTTTAGCGGCTTCTCTTTTGCGCTGTCCGAGACACAAAGGCGCCCTTTCCCCTATTCTTATACTCGCTACTGTTAAGTTGGAAGGGTATTATAACTTTGTGCCTTCAGGAAATATATGTAACAAACAGAAGGAGGCATCCCCGACCATGTTCGTCTTTCCGTCTGTCTGTACTCTGTGGTGTGTTTTTAACGGAGTAGTATAGTAGAATGTACCAAATATAGCCTGCGGTATATTTTAGTATTTTTCGGGTATATTTTTATAATATGTAGTTCGCGTATGTAGAACTATATCAATGTGCCAAATATAGTGTGTAGTATATTTTAGTATTTTTTTGGTATATTAATTTAGTATATTTTTAGTATATTTTTAGAACGCTATGGTGTATTTTAAATGAAGTTCTACATCGATGTACCACATATAGTTTATGGTATATTTCAGTATTTTTTCGGTATAATAATTCGTTACATTTTAGTATTTTGCTCATTTAATTCAGGATATTTTGGTATATTTAGTATATATATTTTGGTATATTTTAAGAATGTCTTTTTTCTCAAATGTTTAGCGGGTATCTCACAGTCGACCACACTCGATAGTAGCTTTCTTACATGCTTTTTTTTGTTTTGTTTTGTTGAGAACTCGAACAAATGGCAAATGGCATTTTGGCCTTGGGGCATGCCACAGCACAGCTTAATTGCCCCTTCAACAGTGGCCAGCGATAGAGAGTTAAACATTTGGCAGGACACGTCAGAGGCCTCTCGAAAATCAATGAAAGTCGACGTCTAATTTTTTGCGTTACATTATTCAAATGACACAATGCTTAGGCAGCAAAACAAACCAAAAAAGGGGACAACAAAAAAAAAAAACAACACTGAAATAAAAACAAACGGAAAACACGCATATGCCAAACATTGGCATAATTAAGCACAGACACACCTACACACACACACACATGCATAAAGTGAATGAGATGTGCGGACATGCACAGACAGGCAGAAACATGTACAGCAAGCCGTTTAAGTGACAAGACGCCCACATTTCAACGCCCACGTCTCACAGCTCACATCTTTCACTTATTAACCTCCCACACACACACACAATCACATACACACAGCTCACTTCATGCACATAGCGCCACTTTTGTTGCAAACCAAAACATAAAAATAAATATGAAATTAATGAAGATGAACTGAGAAATACCCGTCGAAGAATTGTAAAGAATTGAGAAGAATGAACTTAAAGATATCATTTGAGCAATTGCAATGAGTTAATATATGATGAATTTATGGAACATTTGCATAGAATTGATAAATAATGAACATAAAAATAAGTGTTAAACAATTGAAAGGAATTAATAGAAAGAAACATAAAGATAACCATTGAACAATTAAACAGAATTGATATGGATAAATTTGAAGATAACATTTGACAAACTGTAAATAATAGATGGATAAAGTATATGCAAATACTAGCTAAACAATTTTAAAGAATTAAATGATGAATAACATAAAAATACGTCCAAGAGAATTGTAATGAATTGATAGATGAAGAACATCAATTTAACCGCTAAACAATTGCAATGCTAATTGTGCTTAAATACACACTATAAAAATATTATATAATATGTTCTTGAGCTTAGAAAGAGTTTTACTATTTACTGTATATTAACAAATATTTCCAATCACAGTTTTCAATTATCCATCAAAATAGCAATGTTTATAGAGATAAAGCTTGAGATGTACGTTACGTATTCGTTGCGCTCAAAAGTAGGCTATGATTTTTTTGAAAATTTTTTGCTCAGTCAACGCTATTTATAAATGAATTTATTCTTATAACTTACTCAACTTTTGGCAATATATAAATATTATATATTATTGACATAGTTTATGAAAGCATATTTATTACCTTTGAAGTGCACAATCGAAATTACAATAATACTACTTAGAAGTAGAGGAGATGCATTTGAGTTCCTCCTTTGTAACGTGTATTGGCAAAACCTCCCCCATTAACTCTCTTGAACTGCTTTTATTTTAAATAAATATATATAAATAAATATGAAACGAGGTTAACAAATTATTCTCTTCGAATAAATTGTAATTAGAAGTAGCAGAAACGCATTTGAACTGTTTCTTTTTCTTTTTAATGTGTATTTGGAAAAATCCAAAGCTTAGCTCAATCACAATAATACTAATTAGATTTAATTACCAGAAAAAAAACCTCAATGTGAAATCTCTTTAACTTCTTCAACGTTAAATAAATAAACTATATTTTTAAAATAGGTTACCTATTATATTTCCCTCAAAATAATACTAATTACAAGTAGCATAGATGATTGAGTTTTTTATAAATGTGAATTGGTTAAATCCCCTTCAATTTCCTTTCAATGAAACTTCTTCAAACTACTTAAAGTTAATCTACGCTTAACTAAATTAATTTAATTTTGGCAAAGTTTCGCAAATTTTAATGCTTTTAAAATTCATAATTAGAATAGTAATAAGACTCATTAGAAGAAGTCTCAGATATGCCTTTGTATAACTCATGAACTTTGCTTATATCACCAAGCTCAATTCAAAGTAGCTTTGAAACCTCTTAAAACTAGTTCAGTTTATGTTTAACAAATATATATTCGGTATATATTTGAATAATAGTTGTCAAATATATTACTTAAATAATGTATAATAAGAATAGCAACAATATTTGAGTTAATAAAAATTCACAGTAGCAAAGATTTTCTTTGAGCTTTTCCTCGCTTAAAAGTATTATTTAAATTCCCCTTCCAAATGCAATTCGATATACCCTTCATTCGCTTAACTGCTGGGAATATAGAAATACGAGTAGTGCAGGGGCCAAATGACAACTGCAAATTGCCTTGACCGCTGCACAATCATGTAGCTAGCTGAGACTTAACATATGTATGTATATAATAAAGCCTCCTCATCAGAACGAACGTTTACAGCTCTCACATACATATATGCGATTTTTAATTGGGTTGAGCGCTGCCTTGACACTGAAATGCCAGTGACATGCGTCAGAGAGGCGACTGTTAAACATGACTGCTGCGACTATTTAAATTATGAAAATATTATTAATAGTAAACAAATCTGGCGATAACTCATATATAAAAACGCTTGTATATATTACGCATACGACTCGTCATGATTGCTTTAAAATCAAACGCCCAACTCCCTTCACTCTCTCTCTCTCTCCAAATGTGTTTTGACTCTTCGTTGAGTCTTTTTAGTTAATGTGTTGAATGCTTTTTTAGGCCTTTAATGCGCAACAGCAGCAGCAAGAGCAACAACAGCAGCAACAACAACAGCAACCGCTGTCGGTGGGTCAAACATTTCGTTATCCTGTGCTGCTGCTGAACAAAAACAAAAACAAGGAGTTGACTGTGGTCGCAACGGGCAAGACTAAGAATAAGTGGCGCTATGTTGATAAAGTAAATATAACACACACACATACACACACATAATTAATGAGCACATAACAAACACACGAACACACACACACACACTCAAAGTCTCATTTATAGTGCATTAAAATGCGCAATTATTGAAATTTGTTACATTAACCGCGCGTCTCTGGCAAATTAATGATTGACAGTTGTTTGGGTTTGGCGTCATCATCATCGGCATCATTATCACCATCATCATCATCATTATCATCATTTTAGTCATCAGCATACCTTGAAAATTGTGTTTACTGTGTTATTAAGTTTTGTTTATCATGCTCAAATGGCCCATTTCTCAAGTGCTTTCCTTTCCTTTCTCGTTTCCATCAACTGCACCCACAGATTAACAATGAAACAGGACTTCCGCTTATACCCGACTATGCAGTGCAGACGCTTTCACAGGACGAAATGCAGGAAATGTCTGTGGTAAAGTCATTTATCTACCACATCCGCTTCATACGCTTTTAATTGTACTTTCTTTTTTTTAATGATTCGCAGCGCATGGAAGAACGACTTGATAGACTGAAGGACAAGTGCTCGGAGTACGGTTTGGATGTGTTGGGTGAGCTACGATTTTATGATCTAATAAAGTACTTTAAGCTTAATACTAATTTATTGCAGGTCATGATTCGTGGCATACACCCAACACGTGGGAGTTTTTAGTGAATAAAAAGTATCATATTATATGGTAAGCTAAACGATTTATTTAAAAGTAAGATAGCTAAAGTCGCGTGGTATTATTCTCAAAATATACCAAAGTAATATACCGCACAAAATACTAAAATATATCAAAGGCTGTAATTGGTATATGGTTTCAGTATATTTTTTTGTTTAGTATATTTATAGAATATAAATATGAGAACGCTACATTCGAGTGGTATTAGACTGTATCCTTCTCACTTTGATATGCTATTACCAAATGTAACATTGTCTACAAAAACAAACCCAGCCCTTTTTTGCTTTAAAAACCTTCAACAATTTTCAGCAATGATAAATACTGTAGTTGTGAAATTAGTACCAAAAATTGCTACTCTAGCTTGAAAATTAAGTTCGCTATTCGTGTAAAAAATGTGAAAAGTGAAGAAAAAAACATTTTTTTTGTTTTAAGTAAAAATAGCACTAGAATAGCACTTTTATCAAAGCTTAGAATATTATTGCAATTATTTTTATGTTTTAAAAAAAATTAAAATGAACGAAATTATAAGCAAACTCAAAAATAAGAAAATGTATATTTTATCGTAAAACAAAAAGGGTTCCTAAAATCGATCTTAGCTCCAAGTGTAGTACTAATCCAGATCTACATGTAAGAATAACCTTTACTTATTATTCAAATTTCCATTATATTAAATATTTCAATGAAAGCTAAAGAGTTAAGTCCACTTTATTGTATTGCAGGTGCAATGTCTTTAAGGCAGCATCATCGTCCTGGATGTTCAATTTCAATGTGCTGGCTGGTTACACGCCGAACTATTTGCATAAGACCAAAAAGATTCTGCTGAACTTGGCCAGAGAGCGTTATCCACGAGTGACACTTCAAGAGGTGACTTAAGATTAGTTTTTCTTTAATTCGATAATATTAATAATATTGGAAATACTTTGAATTGCAGCTGCGCGAGGCACAAAATGATTCAATTACATTTATCATAGCTAGGAATCCCTTCGAGAGACTGTTGAGCGCCTATCGAGATAAAATTGTATTCGCTCTACCTTATTCCTTTCACGATAAGCTGGGACGCAGCATTGTGCGCACCTATCGCAAAAAGGTAAAGGAATTTACTATACTCAACTTTATTGGGTATTCTAGTTAACTCATTTGCATTTACAATAGCCATAAAGTAATAATATTTTTGCTAATTTGGCTACTTTCAATTTTTGTTGTCTATATTTTTTGATGGTAAAAGTTCCGCTAATTTAGCTATTTTCATAATTATTTTTGATCATAAAAGTTCCGCTAATTTAGCTACTCTCATGATTATTTTTGATAATAAAACTTCCATCAATTTAAGTAATTTCTTTACTTTTTTCTGCAGCCAAAGCTGGTGGCACGTTCCGGCAACACAAAGTATCCGTCATTTCCTGAATTCGTCCACTGGCTGCTCGACCAGGTGAAGCGTGGCAACTACATCGACATGCACTTTGTGTCGGCGACATCATTTTGCACTCCCTGCCTGATTCGCTTTGATATGATACTCAAGTTCGAATCGCTGGCAGAGGATCAACTATATCTAATCGAAAAGACTGGCCTCAAGCGTGTCATTGCCCCGGTGTGGCGCAACATGGGCAAAGGAGGCAGAAAAACGCAGGAGCTGCAACAGCAATTCTATTCACAGCTGACCAGAAAGGAGATGATGGCGCTGTATGAATATTATCAGTGAGTTTGCAGTCTCTTAGCTTCGATCAAAATCAGTAATTCATCGAATATATTTTATTTTCACAGATTCGACTTTGATCTGTTCGGCTATGACATTAAAGAATATTTGAAGTATGCTCGAGCAGATGCATTGGAAGATGCCGCCGCATCGGTGGCGTAGTAACTAAGCTAACTAACTCTATAGCTAAGCTTAAACTTAAACTTACAAATTCATAGAATTTAGCGAAATGAAATCTTAGACACAATACATATGAACTAATTAGCCGTCACAGTACGTAAATTGCAAATGTTGATAATAATGAATGAAACAATAATAAAGTTAAAGAGAGAAAAGTAATGAAGAAATGATATTATTAGGGGATATGTTATTTCTTCTTCTCATTCGACAATTCATACAAAATCTAGTTGGGTTCCAAATATGAATTTCGTTTTATTTTTCTTGTTGTTTCTTTGTTTGTTAATAAAAATAATAAGTTTAATTTGTAATATTAAATGATTATATAAAAAATAGCAATAATAAAAAATCATTAAATTCGACTACATATTGTATAATTTAATGAATTAACTAGCTACAATAATTAACTGAGATACCGTTACACAAATCTTTACTGCATTCTCTCGACCAATATCGAATCTTTCCCATAAGTTTTGAGCGCATCGAATTAGTTGTTTCTTTTAATTTTGTTTTATTTTTTTTTCGTTTGTTTTGTTTTTTGTTGTTTTTTTTTTGTTTGTTTTAACTTAAATTATACATACAATAGGGTTTGCTTGTTGTTGTTTTTCGTTTTTTTAGTAATTGTAAAACATAATATGCATGTATATATTTATAGATGTATTTAATATATTCAGTTATATGCCTACTAAACTATGCGCTGTTGAAGTTTGCATCATCTAGTTGTACATTGTTTTTTTAGCACACACACAGAATTTGAAATTGTTTTGTTTGTTTCTTTTTAAATTTATATTTAATATATATACGTGGTCAATTGATTTCAGTGTATTTTACAATATTACGGCGTTTTCTTCCTTTTTTCATTCTTGTTTTTTTTTTTGTATAAAATTTACCTATTTTGTGGCTGGTGCAAATGTTCAAAATGAAAAGTCTACCTGCAAGAACATTATAAAGACGCACACTCACGTTGGGCGCCACTAATAATCATAATAATAATGATAATAAAAAAACATATATATTGTATGTTTAGTGTCTACAACTACGTTCGGGTTTTTAGTTCTATTTTTGCTGTAAATTTGTTAATTACGATGTGTTGTTGTTGTTGTTTACCTAGTTAAACTATCGAAAAAACTTAGTCTGCACTTTATACACATCTATTTAGGTTTTTGTTTTGTTTCTGGTTGTTTATTCATAAGCTAATTAAAATTACATCAATTTGTTTAAACAACTACAACTAGTTCAATGTATGCATATTGTGGATATTTTTCTCTTATTTTGTTTTGTTGTTTGCTTTTTCCTCATTCTCTTGCTTTTGCAACTTGCAATATGGTTTTAAAAACCATCTTATGATCGATCTTGAATGCTAACTTAAACACTAAAATTACGCTTGATTTTTTCGTTTAACAATCTAAGCTACACAATTTAATCATATTATTTATATATGTTTATATCGTTTAGATAAGGCCGTCAATGCAATTATTACTGCAATTAATTATATATTTTAAACATTACAAAATCAAACGCTGGCTGACTGCACGTTGATGCTTTTGTTTTTATGATTTACTTCTTTTCTTTTCATTTCTTTTTGTTTGTTATTAGTTCTGTTGTTGATGTTGGTTTTTGGATTGGTTTGGTTTAAGTGTTGTAGGCGTTTCTTTTGTTTTTAATTGGAAAACGAGAAGTATATATGAGTTATAGAAAATTATAATTACAATTTAAATTTGTATGTCTAACTAAAAATAACAAGGGGACGACGCAGTTAAATGTGACAGCTAAAGTATATTGCAAATTAATGAACCATGCTGAATTGGCGCAAATTGAAATTAGACCAAGAGGACAGTAACAGACGACAGGAGGCGGAGACAGTGGCGGAGGCGGAGGCAGAGGCGGAGATGGAGCCGTACAGGAGCGTAGGTGCGTATGAACAACGGCTGCGCCAGCAGCGATCACTTGAGGTAAGTTTTGAACAGCAGCGAGCTGCGACAAAATTCACGTTCCTGCTCCATGTAGAAGAGCATATCGCGCAGATTGACACGTTTAATGCGCGGCCGCAACGTTGTCGATGTGTTGCCACTACTGCTCAGCAGACCGCCACTACTGGAACCCTGTAGATAGCAAATATGATTGGATGTCAGCAAAGGCATGCTTCTGGCTTCGATTTTAAAGTACTCACCACACCCACACCGCTCGCTTCGCTATCTAGTTTGAGTTTCTTGCGCGGTCCAATCGCCTGAAGTGCCGTCAGATTCGCATCACGCTGGCGCAGCTCCTCCATTTCAGCACGCTGCATCTCTTTTGCCTTAAGTGAATGAATAGAAATAAAGAATTCGAATTAGAGGGAAATAACTTTAATTGGAAATATAAATATAAATACTACTGATAAACAATTCTTAAAAATGTTTTCTATAACCGCTATCTATAGGGTAGAAGGGCATTAATCGGTATATTTTGCACTCTATGGAATATTTTGTAGTTTTTTTTTTATTTTTATTTGTAGTATTGTATCAATATACCAAATATATCTTTTGGTATTTTGTGGTATACTACTTTAAAATGAGGCATATTTTAGTATTTTTTTTTTTCAGTACATTAATTCGACATTATTACTCTTGATCAGTGTCAACAGCAGTTTTTTATATGAACACCTAGATCTGAGAGACTATAAAAGATGGAGATGATAATTCTTTTTCACAGCACTTGTTACGTTTTGAAAAAATCAATTAATGACCGTAACAACTATAGTTTTTATAATTCCTGAAATTTGGTTACTATTGGATACAAATTGTGGAGATTACAGAAATACTTTTGTATGGGCAAAAACACCTAGTTACTACGGGTCTTAGTTCCTTTGGCTTGTAATCTGATATATTTTGCACTTGGTATTTGGTATATTGATAAAGTACTGCATCAATAAACCAAATACATCATTTAGTGCATATTTTGTATATTTTACAATGAATTCCGCACTGTCTTTCTATCATTAAAAATGTGTATCTCTAGTCTCGAGTCGACCACACTCTACTCTAGTTGTCTTACTTCTTCTTACTGGTACTACTATATTAATTTAATAAAAAAAAGTTCGCTTACTCTCGCCTTCATTTTGGCCTGCTCGGGATCCTCCACTCGCGTCCTGGACTTGGCAGCACGCAGCAGCATCTCACGTTCCAGTTCTTCGTGTCGCTTCTGTTCCGCCTTGTCCAACTCCTCCAAGAACTTGATTTGGCCTCGCACATCTTTCGCCGCCTCATACCGTGGATCCAACTGCGGGACGAACATTCAACATTTTAGTATAGAAAAGTGGGAATATACTAAGTGCTGCACTTACCTTGATGACATCAATGCGGTGCTCCGCTATCACAGCCAACTTCTCCACAATGTTCTTGAGCCTTTCCTGGCACGCATGCGATATGAGCACAGCCACATCCTGTGATGGTTCCTCGAGACCACGTTCCGCGGTTATTGCGCGTATTCGCGCCTGCAATGCTGGTAGATTGAGAAACACCTCGTCCTTGCACGAACGGATTTGTGTGCCAATGTTTTCGGTGCAACCCAGAATTCGCTGCGATTCCTCGGCCAGATTAACGCCACCCATCGCCGCCACATCGTTGATGTCATCGTCCCCGTACATCGACGATGACATCGAGCTCTGCTGGAAAAACGAATTGGCAGCCGCAGCTGCGGCCGCCGTCGCCGCGGATGTGACCATTCCACTGCTACTGTTCAGCTTGTCGTCCTTGGCATCGCGATCCACCGCATCGCGTTTCTTTTTACTCACTGTCTTGTTGGGCATGGGCATTGAGTTGCGCGGCAGCGTCTTGGCCGAAATGGGCGTTAGCGAGGCATTGATGCGCTCAATGTGCGGCAATTGCGGTGCCTTAATCTCAACCAGCTTCGGCTCAAAGTGATTATTGTTGTTCTGATGCAGCGAATTCTGCATCTGTTCGCGGGCACGCAAAGCCTCCGGCGGCAAATGCACCGTGGGCAGCGACGGCACCGGCAACGAGGTGGTCGAGGCCGAATTGATCGTCGAGAGCACGGATAACGTTGGCGTTGGGGGTGGTCCGCTATTGGATGATATGGCCGCCAGCGAGGGCGGATGCAAACTGGGCGTTATGGCCTTGATCTGCGTCTGGCCAACTTTAACGGCAGTGACTTTGTTCGTGGGCGTGCTGTTTGGCGGCCGAGGCGTGGCTCGAATCTGCACCGAACTCGTGCGCTGCAGCTGGGCATTGTGTGGGCCACGGATTTGCACAATGTTCTAAATGACAAGAAGACAAGGAGTTAGTGCATCGCATAAGGGAATAAAGTGCTCCTCCTTGGACTTACCGCCTGTGTGGGCATTGGCAGCGAAGGCATTTGGCCGCGTATGGCGCCTGTGTTCACCAGACGCGGCGCTGTGGGTAAACGTATGCTTGGCGGCTGCTTCGATATCGTCGTGTGGCCAATTGTGGGTCGCGGCACATTGCCCAGGGCATTCTGTTGGATCATGCGCACCTGTGTCTGTCCAATGGTCGTCGTAGTCTGGCTGAGTCCAATGGGACGGATTTGCGCTTGAATTTTCTGCAAACAGTTTTACAATTAATGATCTAAATTTATTTGATTTGTTATATTTTCTTACCGGCAGCTGCTGCGGCAGTCCAGGTAATCCCAACACATGCTGCGCTGGCGGTTTAATGCCCTCAATAACCAGCTCCTTGGTGTAGAGCGCCTGGCGCAACAGTGGCAGACTTTTCTATAGGTTAAATAAATCATATTAATTTATTGTGCTCAGTAAAAAGTTAAAATAGTTGTTATACCTTTAGAAAACCAATGAGGCACGGCTGTGGACTGGCGTTGAGTAAACGCTCCAGGCGATCACAAAACTCCTCGGGCTCCACATTCGCATTGACCAGCTCCTGGATGAGCGTGCGCACATTTTTCTCCACCGGCTTGGGTTCGCGTGTCGACAATTCGATTAAATTGGCTAAAAACTTGCGACATTTCTCTTTGGTATTGCCCTGCGCCGCCGTTGTTGTTGTCGTATTAACAGCATTTGATGCTGTCGCCGCCGCCGATGCCGCCGCTGCTGCACTTACAACTTGCACATTGTTGGCCTGTGTCTGGGGCTGAACTGCTGCTGGTATCGTTTGGATTTGCGTTACCTGCGGCAAATGTGGCGCCTGCTGCGGCTGCGTCTGCTGTAGCTGGGCCAAATGCGGAGGCTGCGAGCCGCTGCCATAAGTGTGCGCATTGCTGCTGGCCACCGAGTTCACAATTATGTTGCTCGACGCCGTCGTGTTCGTCATCGACTGCAGATAGAACAAATCGGATTAGTAAATATATAAGAAAAGTATTAGATTTAAAATTAATGCTATGGTGTTCAGTCAGTGCAAATTAAGAGCGATAAGCGTTACAAGTTTTAGCTAGAAATAAAGGTAAATGATGAATCGGATGATCGTGGCTCACAAGGGCAACTGAATCCGAGAAGTGTTTTTGTGTGTAAACGAATATAATTGTATATTTATTACATTACATTTTGCAGACAAGCGATTTTTTCAACTAATTTAACTGATAATTCATTTAAATATCTTTGTATCGAAATATTGATCGGACACACTCCGAAATAAATGCCATAATATATTCCGAAACATAGGGATTTTATAGTTGATGAACAGAAAGTTAATTTTCTGTTTCTAATTTAACTTTATCATTGTATTAAAATATATACATTCATTGATCGGACATACTCAAAAGTAAATTCCTTAGCATGTGGATTTTATGTTCACATATTTCTAGCTGATGAATCAGTGATTTTACAATTGTTTCGTATTGAGTTACTCATACATCTATATTTATATATATTAGTTTGATAAGCCGCCTTATTCGTTTAAACACAAATGACTGGGGACGCCGTTAAGCCACATGCTCATTAATTCTAAATGGGCTAAATGATTAATTTGAATGTTCAGAATTCCTTTACAAAAAAAAGTTGAGCAGCAACGCAGCATAGAACTGCAGCGAAAGACGTAAATCATAAACAAATATATATATTGAATATATTATATCTTAAATACACACACACAGTTACAACGCAACATGCAAAACTGAGCAGAAGAAGTACAAATACTATCAAGATTGAAATACTTAATTGAAATTAAAAAAAAAAAATGCCGACTGACTGCAAAAGTCTTTAACAAAATGGAAATTGAAACTGAAGCGTAGCTTAAAAAAAAATACAATTAACAGATCAGATCAAATGCATAAACAGACAAATAGAGAGAGAGAATTTTACGAAATTATTTGGAAATTTGAAAATTTGAAGACATTTTTCCATTCAAGCAAAGTTTAAGTTTAAGTTGTTGAAAAGTTTGTTGAGATTTGCTTTAGATTTTTACGTTTTGCTTGATCTTTATGGTTGCCGCGACATTCGCGGCAGCGGCTGCGGCAGCCGCGGCTGCTGCGCTGCTTGCGCTGGCTGCTGAGGCCTGTTGCTGCTGTTGTTTATGCTGAGCCTGTTGCTGCTGCTGCTGCTGTTTGAGATGTAGCTGTAGCTTCTGTTGCTGTTGCAGGTTAGTAGCGGGTTTGTTGCTGTTGTTGTTGTTGTTGTTGGTAGTGGTTGTGGTATTGGTGGTGGTGTTGTTGGTGGTGGTGTTATTATTAATATTATTAAGATTATTATTGCTGGATGGGAGGATTGTGGATGAAGTTCGGACAATCGTTTTGCGCAGTGCAATACTAGTGCTGGCAGTTGTTGCTTGTGAGGATGATTGTGTGCTTGACTGAAGGTGTTGTTGTTGCTGCTGCTGCTGTTGTTGCTGCTGCTGTGTCTGTTGTTGTTGTTGCTGTGATGGAGCTTGGCCATGATATCTACTTACAGCTGCAGCCGGCACAGTTTGCAAGCGTATCTGTGTTGTTGTGGGATGATTTGTGGTTGTTGTTGTTGTGTTGTTACTGTTGTTGTTGCTGTTGTTGTTACTGCTGTTGTTGTTGCTGCTGTTGATGTTGCTGGTGTTGGATATGGTCTGTGTCATCGTCGGCGGGCCCGTCGTTGTGGCCGTACCCACGCGCAACAATTGAAATCCATTATCCGTTTTCACTAACAGAGCAGGCGTTTGTCCTGCATTTATTGTGCTTAAAGTTATCTATTGAGAACAAAAATGGGAAAGAGAAAGAGAGAGAGACAATAGACACAGTTCGACCCGCTGATAATGGTAATTTGAATATGTATGTGTGTGTGTGTGCAAGTGGGATTAGTACTAAAGAGAAGAACCCACCACACAACAACAAGAGTCGCGCCACTTACCGATGGACTCTGTGGCCTCACTCCGGGCATGTGGGGATTGCTGATGACCACGCGACTCAGCGGATTGGCGGGCATGTTCTTTGGCTGCTGCTGCGTCGGACCTTGCGGACGCATGCCGACCACAACTCCAGCGGGCAGCATCGAGTTGAGCAGCGGCTGCCCGGCCTGTGGAACACAATTAGAATATTAGCATGATCTTAAAAATAGTCTGGGAGAAGTCAAGTGAGTTTTCTATAGGCGGCAATACATATAAGCTTTGATAGAGTTCACAGCATTTGTGTTCAATTTAGCGTTTCTTCTTTTTTCACTACACATGCAGCAGTTCACGTCGATGTCGATGGAAACAAGGTCAAAGTTGAGCAAGAGCAAGATCAGTCCGAAAAATGTGCGATTTTGCAACTACAAATTAAAAATATTCTACTACACTATAAGCCAAGTTAAAAAGTCATCGTCGTGTACTACAGGCAATATTAACTAAACCATCAAAATCGGTTTTATAAAATGGAAAATAAGGGTCTAAAAAGTGAGGGATTTAATAATTTGGTAATGAGAAAGCATAAGAAGTTAATAACTTTACTAAGGTAAAATAAGTCTAAAAAAATATATATATGAAAGCATTTTGAAAGACATCAAAAATCATCTGTAAGAATTTCGTTAGGAACTTAAACTTTGTAAGCAACTCCAAATTTTGATCTATCAAAAATGAATAAGACATCCAACAATTATGCATACATTTAGTCTAAACAGTGGCTGCTCAATATAGAGACTTTCTTCCAATTACTATTTCAATAAGAGAATACTTTAGAATTATATTTGTTTTAATCTTTAGCTATTGCAGATAGGTAAGCACAATTTTGAGGATCAACCTTCAGCTAAGCGAATTTATTGCATTAATTATTAATATCTTGTCAATAACAAATTTATTTTTTTTTTGCTGAAACTATTACTAAAATCAAATTCCATGACTGGATAAATATGAATATTGCGAAAAGGGCAACAGAGATCAGCAAAATTGAGATTGTTGTTGAAGGAATTAAGAATTGAGCTTTACTCTTAAATTTTTCTTAATAATAATTTGATATTTGATACGAAAGCAAATTAAACAAACTAGCTTCTAAATTGAAAATTTTGTCTTATAAATTGCGTTTTTCTGGCTACATTAATTTACTATAAAATTGATAAACATAATTAGAATTATAATGAGTAAATAAGTAATTGAAGTATTTGTAAATATTCGAAACTCAACTAAACGAAAGACATACTGTAATTGGATAGATCTTGTATATGGAACATTCACTGTGCTAACTACAAAATGTTTTGGTGTTTTTTGATGCCATAGTTTTTTTTGTTTGTTGAAAGACGCACGCTAATCGTGGCTAAATGAATAAGGCGGTATAAAGCGAGAGAGTGGGAACAGAATACAGATTGGGAACAGATTACAGAAGTGAGGTGTGTGGGTGTAAGTGTGTGCGTGTGTCTGTGATAGAGACAGAGTGTGAGATAGAACGGCGCCTGATATTTGGGGCTCGCTTTTTAAATGTGGAGCACGTTGGTGGTGTGGTTGGAGTTGTTGTTGTTGGTGGATACCTGATTGATGGTCTTGGTCATTGTTACGATTCCTGCTGGTGCACTTGATACTAGACCCGCCGGCAGGGTGACAGCATGGTGATTGGATTTAATAACTAAGGTTTGTGTTTGCGTGGCACCTACTGATTGCGTTTGCTGCTGCTGTTGTTGCTGCTGCTGTTGCACCTGATGTTGCTGCTGCTGTGGATGATGATGCGAGACCTGCGATAATCCGGGCATTCCCGTATGTCCACCCAAGCCCGCCGTAATCGTCTTGATCGTTGTCGTGTTCGGCAGCTGGGCCGTTGAGATGATCGTCGGTCCGCCGGGGGCGCCGCCAATGTTGATGGTGCCATTGGGCAGCGGTTGGCTGGTGAACGTGATGCGATTGCTGCTGGCCGATGTGGCCGTTGCTGCCGTCTGGCTGCTGTTCATTGCTCTTCTTCTGTTTGGCTCTCGTTTTGAATAACCAAAGTCTTCTTCTCCTGCTGCTGCTGTCGCTTTAAACTGGAATCAGTCTTCAGCCTGTTTTTGTGTTTGTTGCTAGATCAACTGAGCATCATCTGCAGCATGTTGGTGTTTTGATTGTTATTGCTGTTGTGGCATCTTCGTGTGGCATCAATGCTGCAAGCAAATTGTGGTACAATTTAGTTGAATTTTGTTTACAACAAATTGGTCACAGCGACAACTCCAGAGCTACCTGGCAAGGAAGACAGTTTTACCTGTGGGTCATAAAACTGCTTCCTCTTCTTCTTCGGTGCTCGTTCTTTTTTTCGCTCTTTCTGTTGCAGATGTTTCAAGAAGAAGAAGCAGAAGCGGGGGCGGGCAGGGAAGAGGGGCGCAGGTGAAAGCCGACAAACGAGACGCTGCGTTGCACTGCTAATTTCACATTCAACTATCGACACAATCCGTAATCACCTTGCGGGTGCTCCGCTGGCCAAAAGTGGCAAAAGCAATCGCAAAATGCTCCGCGCTCACTCACTCGCACTTATGCTCGCTTATTCACGCGGCTGCTGCGCTGGCGACGTCAACGACAGCGACGACGGCGACAACGACGTTGACTCCTTGTCACTAGAGCACTGACTTTTTGTTATATGTTGAATTTGCTTTTTGGATTAATCGTTTGATTATTTGTGCTGCTTTTATTTGATTTATCACTCACACGCGCGCACGCGGCCTCTAGCGCAGACTGTTTGTTGAGCACTGTATTTATTGTCGCTTTATTTTGATTATTTTGGATGTACAAAAAATTTGGCAGCGACCGAGCGACAACGCCGCCATTTTCACGAATGCGCGTGCAAAACGACAGTAAACGCGCAAAGAGGGGCCGCAGACGTCGATAAAAGTGCGAGACAAAACGCAACGCTGAACAAAATTTTCATCATCCGCTAGAGGTCGCTAGCACTTTAGAAGCGGCATTGCCAACATACACAACACATAGCGAGCAAATAGTTGCGTTTTGCGTCGGGCAGCCGACTTAACGTGAGTTACAATTTGCGCGCAGCCGACTTCACACAAGTTGAAAAAATTTGTCACTTCGCCTCCGGAATTCTCACGTTTTGCCGCCACATTTCCCCGTGTACAAAAACAATAATGTTCGACTTACTGTCCGCATGCATTAACGTACAATATCATTTATATGGGGGTATGAGTATTATTATTAACAAATGTAGTGCAACGAATTATTGCTATTGTTATCAAGGTAATAATCGCTTGATGACTGTCGCTCTTTGGCCTGGTTCTATTTGTTGTTGTCGTTGGTACAGGCTGAGGCAATTTTTTCGTAAATTGTGGCTTATTTAAAAAAGCACTCACGTTAATTCATTTTGCATTACAACTGTGTACACCAGAGCGCATTTTTAACGTTTAATACTACGTTTTTCTTGGCGAAAACAACAATTGAATGTTTATTAACCGTCCACCGCAACCAGATTAACTTTTTACAGCACAGTGTGGCCAACGGTCATAAGGAATAAAATGCAACAATGTTTTATAGGTATGTCCAATATACTATTATTCTTATTTAAGATAATTATTATATTGTCGACAAATATTTATACATTATGTTTAAATGCATTATTATTGTTTTCAACGCAATGAGAAAATTAGAAATATTTCCCATACTCGATTACTTATGGGTTATCGATTTGACACCATATCTTCATGAGAGTGCTTAACAATATGCTAAAATAGGGCGGGAACGTTTAACAACACTGAAGCAATTTGAAATGAAAAACATTCGACATTCGAAAATTGAATAATTTGCTAATTTATTTGAATTAAACTGAAAATTGAAATACAAGCAATCTTTTAGAACTTGTTATGTCACGCCTAAGTTGTTATCTGAATGCTTTTGTTGTTGTGTGTGTTAACATGGCAAACACCCGATCAAAAACAAGTTAATGAAATTAATCAAAAGCATCTTCTCTAGCTGGCAGTATTAAGCGTGTCATTCAGGTCTTTAGACTGGTCTTCGCATTAAATTAAAATTTATATATTGAGTATTTGCATGTCGTTTATTTTCGTTTTATTATCTGAATCCTAAATTTATGTTTTAAAATTAATAACTTATGAGTATTCTTGCATTATACTAAACTAGCCGTATTATGAACATTTATTTACAAGATTATCTTGCTGTCTCTTTGACGCTTGAATTTAGTTGATATAGGTTGAATAATGTTTATAAGGTCGCGTGGTGGTTGTTGTTGTTAGATTATGGCCAAAATTGTAGGTGTAAACGGTTTTTGATGCGACCTTTGAACTATTATCTTGAAATTTGCTATAATACGGACTAGAATTCAAAGTTGAGGTGGGTTTTGCAGTAGTCGAAGTTGGCACACGATTTGTATCAAAGGCTGCTTTGAATTTGGCAAAGAATGGGTGACTGAAAGGATCGGTAGTGGTCTTAATCCTTTGTGTTGTGACAGGACGATGTGTTGTTGTAGTTGTTGCAGTTGCCCGCGACGAGCTAAAAAGATATGGCCGAGGTGTTGTGGATGTGGCAAACGGACGCAAAGTAGTTGTTGTGTAACGTGTTGAGGATCTTACGGTTGTAGAACGAGTAGTTCTTGTGGTCGGTCTCGTTGTTGTGGGTCTCGTTGTTGTAGGACGAGTAGTTGTTCTTGTTGCTATGGGACTCGTTATTGTAGAACGAGTTGGGATTCTCGTTGTTGTGGGTCTCGTAGATGGTTTTGCTGTAGGCCTCGTTGTATAACTAAAAGGGATTTTGGTTGCTGGAGAAAGTGTCGTTGTTTTAAAGTAGTTTGCTGTAGAATGAGTGGTAGGTCTTAATGTTGCTGGTCTTGATGTTGAGGGTTTCGATGTTGTAGATCTTGTTGTAGAATGAGTAGTGCTTTTAGCTGCTGGGAGAGATGTCGATCTCGTAGTTCTGGGGTAATTTGTTGTAGAATAAGTTGTTCTTGTTGTGGTTGGTCGCGTTGTTGTTGAACGAGTTGTGGTTCTTGCTGTTGTAGATCTCGGTGTTGTTGAACGAGTAGTTGTTCTCGTTGTTGTAGAACGAGTGGTTGTCCTCGTTGTTGTGGGTTTTGTTGTTGAAGGCGGAGTAGTTTTTCTCGTTGTTATGGATCTGGCTGTTGTAGAACGAGTTGTGGTCGGTCTCGTTGTTGTATAACGAGTAGTTGTTCTCGCTAATGTTGACGTAGTTGTGTGCTTTGTAGTTATTGGTTTTGGTGTTGTAAAATAAGTAAAAGGCGTTGCAGTATAATGGCTGGCTATTGGGGGACGAGTTGTTGTAGAACGAGTTGTGGTTCTCGTTGTGGGTCTCGTTGTTGTTGGACGAGTAGTAGTTCTTGGTGTCGTGTGCTTTATAGTTGTTGGTTTTTGAGTTGTGAAATAATTAAAATTTGAAGCAGTATAATGGCTAGCTGTTTGGGAGCGAGTTGTTGTTGAACGAGTTGTGGTTCTCGTTGTGGGTCTCGTTGTTGTGGAACTCGTAGTTGTTGGACGAGCTGTGGTTCTTGCTGTCGAGTGCTTTGTAGTTGTTGGTTTTGGAGTTGTGAAGTAACTGGAAGTTATTGCATTATAACGATTGGCTGTTGTGGGGCGAGTTGTTGTTTGACGAGTAGCTGGAGTCGTAGTAGAATATCGACTTGATGAACTTGGTGTAGTTGGCCTAGTTGTAGTCCTTTGTGTAGTCGAATGTAAGGTTGAACTTTTTGTTGTAGGTCTGGTTGTTGTATGCTGTGTAGTTCTCGTTGTTGGTAATGGCTTTGTAGTTGATTTAAAAGGCGCAGCTGTTGTCGTTGGTGTCCTTCTCGTTGTGCTGGTAAAAGGATATGCAGTTGTGAATGGACGAGTTGTTGTTTTGCTGTGGTTGAAGGTCTTGGCGTTGTTTTTGGAGTTGTGTTTGTTGTTGACGATGTTGCCGTAAACTTGATAATCTCGTTACGAAAGCTGTCGCTGTTGACATATGGATGAAGTGTGGCCTTTGTTGACCTGACAGGCTTTAGAGTTGTACTTGTTTTTGGTCTATTTATGTCTGGCACAATATTAGGTTTACTTAGAATACTCAGATATGGATTCGATTGATAGGCTTGACTGTGTTCCGACTGCTTTACGGGCTGGCGTTGCGAAGATTGTTGAATACTATTTCCAGTTGGCGCTTTAAGCTGACTTAGAAATGGATTTTGATTGTAGCTTGGCTTTGATGCAGTGACATGATCAACAATTTTCTCAGGACGTGGCTGCTGCCTCTGCGGTTGCTGTGGGTGAACTTGCTGTTGTGGGTGAACTTGCTGAAGAAAGGGATTCGAGCAGTAAAGACTGTTCTGACATGAACTGGGAGTCTGTGGAGTTGCAGTTGTTTTGACACTTGATTGCTGTGGCTTTGGGGCTTGAGTTGGTTTTTTATTGACAGGACGAAGTTGCTGCAGAAAAGGATTTGAACCGAAGGGATGATTGGCAACTGTTTGCTTGACAGGCGCATGGCTAACTTGAGCTGAACTTGCAGAGATCTTTACGCTTGACTGTTGTTGAGGTCGCTCTCTTATTGCCTCATCAATTTCATTGCCCTGAAAGCAATCGCTCAACTGGACGAGACTTTGATGCTTGCAGTGACCATTGTACACAGTCCAAGCATTGAAGCCATCACCAGAGATTCGAGTGTGTTCCTCATGAATGGTGCGAATGCATTGCACATCATCGGAGATGTCAGAGTCGAGCAGACGATCGCATTCAATGTGACAAGCTTTTCCATCTCCATCGTTGTGTGTGCACCAAAAGAGATCGCTTATCTGAAACAGTCCGTGATCTTCGCTGCCATCAGCATTAAGGCGACCCACAGCCGCAGTATTGAAGGACGATTCATGCTCCGCAATGCAGACCCAGGTGGGAATCTGTTGCATGGGCAGTTTGTGGCGATAGTAAAGTTCCTGAGCCAGCTCGCAGCGTTTGTAGATCTTCCCTGTGGGCTTAGGCTTGGGTTTGGGTTTGGGCTTAGATTGGGGAGAAGCTGATGTGATTAACTTGTTCGGTAGCTCACCGGACTCAAAGCAGCTGGCGATCTCGTCTGGCTTTCGCTCCCTGCAGTGTCCATTGTAGACAGTCCAGGCAGTGAAGCCATCACCCGAGATGCGCGTGTGCTCCTCATGGATAGTCCGAATGCATTGCACATCATCGGAAATATCCGAGTCCAGCAGTCGACTGCAATCGATGCTGCAACCTTTGCCCCCGCTGCCCTCGTCGTGTGTGCACCAGTAGAGATCGCTGATTTGGAACAAGCCGTGATCTTCGCTGCCATCGGTGTTGAGTCGACCCACAGCAGCCGTGTTAAAGGACGATTCATGCTCTGCAATGCAGACCCAGGTAGGAATCTGTTGCATGGGCAGTTTGTGGCGATAGTAAAGTTCCCGAGCCAGCTCGCAGCGTTTGTAGATCTTCCCTGTGGGCTTAGGCTTGGGTTTGGGCTTGGGTTTGGACTGGAGAGCATTAGGTTTGATCATCTGCTCACCGGACTCAAAGCAGCTGGCGATCTCGTCTGGCTTCCGCTCCCTGCAGTGTCCATTGTAGACAGTCCAGGCAGTGAAGCCATCACCCGAGATGCGCGTGTGCTCCTCATGGATAGTCCGAATGCATTGCACATCATCGGAGATATCCGAGTCGAGCAGTCGACTGCAATCGATGCTGCAACCTTTGCCCCCGCTGCCCTCGTCGTGTGTGCACCAGTAGAGATCGCTGATTTGGAACAAGCCGTGATCTTCGCTGCCATCGGTGTTGAGTCGACCCACAGCAGCCGTGTTAAAGGAGGATTCATGCTCGGCGATGCACACCCAAGTGGCTAAATCCTGCATGGGAAACTTGTGTGAGAAATACAACTCTTGGGCCAATTCACAACGTGTATAAACTTTACCAGCTCGCTTGAGTGTCGTGTGATAGTGTTGTTGTTGTTGCTGATAGTGTAGTTGTTGCTGTTGATAGTGTAGTTGTTGTTGATAGTATTGTTGTTTAGGTGTTGTGTGTTGTTGTTTGTAGCTGAGCAAAGGATTTGCGGGAGTCACTTGATGTGGCTTCTGTGCAAAGCCAATAGCATTGGGATGCGACTGAACCGAAGACTGAGGCAGACGAGGACGCAAAAAGGGATTGCCCTGATAGCTAGAGGTGGCTTGATACGAGACAACCTTTGTGCTGGGGCGGTAGTAAGGATTGGGCGTGGTTGCCGCCTGATAAGCATAGCTGCCAATTTTACCACCTCCCGAATGTTCAATGGCATTCGGATGATGGGAGACCACCTGAGGTTTGGAAAAGCAGGCAGCAACCTGTTCGTAGTGCTGATTGCGACAGTCGCGATTGTAAACAGTCCACGCAGTGAAGCCATCGCCAGAGATTTGCGTGTGTTCCTCGTGAATACGACGAATGCACTGCACATCATCCGCAATGCTCGAGTCGAGGAATTGATCGCAAGATGCGCGACATCCTTTACCCCCTCGCTGATCGTGTGTGCACCAGAAGAGATCGCTGATCTGAAACAATCCGTGATCAGCGCTGCCATCCGCATTGAGGCGACCCACAGCTGCCGTGTTGTAAGAGGATTCGTGTTGGGCAATGCACACCCAGGTAGGAATCTGCTGCATTGGCAGCTTGTGCTGATAGTAAAGTTCCTGAGCGAGTTCGCAGCGACTGTAGATTTTGCCTTGAACCTGAGGTCGCTGATAGGACTGGGCAACTGGTTGATAAATCTGTTGATGATGATAGCCAACAGCTGTTGTTGCTTGCTGTGGTTGCTGATACGAAGCAGCCACTTGCAACGCTTTGTGAGGAGCACCCGCTAAACCACATCCACTCACATACGAAGACGCATCCTGGCGACAATAAGCTCCGTAAGCTTGCCAAGCTGTGAAGCCATCGCCCGAGATGCGTTGATGCTCGACAAAGATCTTCCTCACACACAAAACATCATCGGCAATGTCATCATCCCGCAACGAAGCACAGTTCAATCCACAACCCGCACCCTGACCCGGTGGCGAACACCAGTAGACATCGCTGATCTGGAAGATGCCATGGGAGCCGCCACCTGGACCGCTGCCACCACCAAAGGCTGCTGTGTTGAGGTCACTCGAGTGCTGGGCAATGCAGACCAAGGTGGCCACCTGAGCTGGGGGCAATCCATAACGTTGCTGCAGGAGTCCAGCTAATTCACAACGCTCAAAGATTCTTGCCGAGCTCAGCTGAAGCTGAAGCAGCAGCAACACAAGCAGCGGGATTCGAAGCAGAGTTGACGACATCTCGCGTTGCTTTGACACCAAAGATCGCGACGTTCGAGCTTTTTATATTTTACAGTCCTTAGTCGACGAATTTAAATTGTAAATTAATTTCAAAAAAAAAGAGAAGAAAAATTCACACTCGACGCGTTTGCGTTGCGTTGCGTGCGTTTTCGCGTTCCGTTGTCGACTGAGACGAGATGGGAGCTCATCTTGGGCCCCAAAGTTAAAGTTGATGGCGATTTGAATATGACGACAGCGAGAGATGGCAAACTGGTTGTAGCTTTGTCCGACTGTCTGTCTGCTTGACTATCTATCTGTCTATATATATTGCATAATTATTGACCAGCGCACGCTTTGGGAACGTAAAAAGGTTCTCGACAGATCTTTTTTTTGGTTGTTGTCTGCTTCAAACGACACTTTGTCTAAAGTGTCCACGCGCGAGAGAAAGGAAGGCAGATGGCAGATCGTTAAAGATGCGAAAGTTCTATGGCCATTAGCTAATGAAATTAATTTACAATATTTATTAGACAACGTTTTTTTTTAGAATGCTTAACAGAGTGAGAACGAGTTGAGAAACCAAAGCACGATCGTGATTGCGATTACGCGATTGAGTTTTGAAAACGCCTTTTCTCACGCCCCAAACGATCAGTCGCAACGATCAGTTGACAGTTGATCACAGTTTGAGCAATTTGCCAGTTACGCAGCGCAAAAGCTGTCAATCGAAGTGAGAGACAGTCAGATGCTGTCTCAATCACCCATTGAATGTGAACACCTTGGCGCATTGTGGATTGTTGATCTTGCCAAGCAATTTCATGTTTGCATACACACACATTCGACTTGGTCAATCATCAACTCTTGCCCAAAAAAAAGCTATGAAGAAAAGGTCTTTGAAATGATGTCTACAGGTTTCTTAACAACTGTATTTAAAGCATGATTTAATTAGCAGCTTTGCGCAAATTTTAATGAACTTTTTTCTTTTGGTTTGTGTTGTGCCATTGATTGATTCATTTAATGAATATTTTATGTTGTCGCTCTTGAACTTGGCTTTCGGCTTTGATCAAGGTGTAAACAGAGACCAACTAAAGTGATTTTTGTGGTTTTTCTTTCGGTTTGTTTGTCACATAAATTGCGAGTTCCTTAGAAGATTACTCACTCCAAAAGTTTCTAAGAAATAAAACACTCTTGTTGTTCTTTCCTCAATTTATTCAACAATTTTTAGTACACACTAAATCACAATATAATAAAATCACATTTAAACAATAAATTATTTACAAATTCGTAGACAATTAGAGCAAATTGTTACATCGATTATTACAACAACAATAATAATATTAATAATAATAATAATAATTAGTAATAATAAAATACATTCATAACAGTTGCTTTAGCCTCCTCTTTCATCGACTTTTTACTTCACTGGCGCCTCGTCTTCTTGTCTGCCCCGCTGATATATATAGTAGATCAGGCTAATGGCTGCGATTCCTAGACCTCCACATAATCCAACCCAGTGGACAATATCGAGGGTCTTTAGCGTGTTGATCAGTTTCTTCTTGAAGAACTTTACCATCTCGCCATTCAGCTGAATGCCCTGTGGATTTCAATGTTAATCAATAATCAGATTAAATTAAGCTAAGTTGACTGACCTCCTCGACCCAAATGGCTGGCATCAACACCGTTGTGAGATTCTCGGTGATCGTTATGCGATTAATACTCTTCAAGAACATGTTGAACTGCACTCGCTTGCCACCTTGCAATGGCGTGCCCGTTAACTATATTAAATGCACTTTCGATTAATACTTTAATGATGCTAAAACTTTAGTTCAAGGCACTCACCGATTGCACATCCACAAAGGTCTGATGCTTCTTGGCATCGGGCTTGAGGCCTCGGATCATCTTTCGATATTCATTCGAGGCGCCAAGCATGTGAGGCAGCGTCAGAATGACGGGCGCATCTGCAATAATCATCATTAATCGTTAATCGTTATTCATTTAATATGCTCCATTAAATTTTTGCATTAAATTACAATAAAAATTGTCATGTTGACAAAATATATTGAAACTGGATTAAAGATACAAATATTTACATCAAAATATATCGCAAGTTCAATGGATCGCTGAACTGAGAATCATCAAAAAAAAAAAGAAAAAATAAGAGAAAAAAACATCTCAAGTACAGTGAAGCACAGCATAGTGCGGAAGTAAAGATTCAATTTTGTGTTTACTTAGTATTTATTTATTTAGTGTTTGTTTTTTTTTGTAGCATTGAACCAATTTGTCTGAGTTTCCTCATATGGTCGGACTGAGCAAACATTCGAGAAACGCTTATTGATGAAACTGTTAACTCACGTTTTGCCAATTAAAAGCCAAGAATCTCAAGTCGAAACGTGCGTCCAGCAAACACCCAAACAAAACAAAACAAAACAAAAAATAAAAAGAAAAATCAAATAAAATACGAGAAATACTCGTAATAAAAAATGAAGAATATGGAATTTAATGCTTCAATTTGTAGAGCGCACTCGAGGAAGATCATAATGAGCCGATGAGCACTTCAGAAGCCATAAAACCAGCCGTCAACACTTTTCATTTCAAATGCGCAATACAAATTGTGTCTGTGCTTTTTATTCCTCTCCGTTCATGATTTTTTTGCTGGGATCTGCAACTGCTTGTTTGAAGTGTTAATTAAGAAATTAACAATAAATTGGAATGGGTCAATAAACGGCAGAATATCAAATTTATCTAGGATGCCGCACAATAAATACTCTGAAAGTAATTCGAAACTCATGGAATGCAAAGAGTACACAGAAAAAAAAGTGCTTAAGAAAGTCAAGCATTTTCAAGTTTAATATGAGTTTAAATTTTGAAGTATGCATTCAGTATTATGTTGTCAAATTAATCTGTGTTGAGTATTCAAATGAAACAATTTAGGAAATATACTAGACTATAAAATTCTGTAGACTATAAGAAGCTGTCGCAAATCATTCTTTCGAGGTTCTTAGTTCAAGTGCTGCACGATTCGGTATAAAGTATTTCGTAAGATGAATTAAACCACCAAGTAATTATATGAAAATACTAAAATAACTTTATCCACGCATTCAGTATATAAAAAATACTAAATGTATCATATGGTATTATATTTCAATTCAGAATAATTATATAAAAATACTAAAATAACATTATCCAAGAATTCAGTATATGAAAAATACTAAATATACCATATGGTATGGTATGGAAATTCCAGTAGGAATTAAAAGTATTTTCGTTGTTCGGGATTTTCATAGTTCGGGATTAACCAGATATTGACGCCGCTTCAATCCCAAAGTTAAACATTTCGGTTTTACTATTTTACTATTTTAGTAATTGAAAATCCAGAATTAAGAAGAAGATATTGATACTGCTGCGGTCTTCTTCGTTTTTATCGTTTGAAATAAAATAAAAAATGAATAGTAATATTGAAAGACAAATATCACATTTTAATGCGTACTCAGAAAAATGAAAATAAAAACAGACACCGCTTCTTGCTTAATTCTACGATTTTTTCCTAGATTTTTTTCTGTGTACTAACATTTAATAGAGTCAAAAATAAATAGTACTCGAAAATACACATTTCACATAACAATGTGTACTATGTAAAACAGAAAGACAATTTTTTCAAAAATACCAGAAGGTGTTCATAGTAAAATAAAAATACCAAAAGATGTTCGTAGTAAAATAAAAATACTATATTGCCAAATATACATAAGGTATTTAAAGATTTCAGCAATAAAAAAATAAATATTTTCTAATGTTTTCATGCTTAATTCTGCGTCTTTTTAATAGATTGTTTTCTGTGTACTAAACAGCAATAAAATAAAAAATTAATAGTACTTTAAAATACACATTTCACATGTTAATGTGTACTAAGTAAAACGGAAATACACTTTTTTCAAAAATACTAGAAGGTGTTCATACTATTCTTTCAAAAATACCAAAAGATGTTCGTAGTAAGATAAAAATACTATTTTGCCAAATATACCATAAGGTATTTAAAGATTTCAGCAATAAAAAAATAAATATTTTCCAATGTTTTCATGCTTAATTCTGCGTATTTTCAATAGATTTTTTTCTGTGTACTTAACAGCAATAAAATAAAAAATTAATAGTACTCTAAAATACACATTTCACATTTGAATGTGTAGACTCGAGACTCTTCGTTAAGTGCTTTAATTCGACCCACACAGCTGTGCTCCAATTGCAATTTGTTTCGTTTTTGTTACGAGTATTTTTTTTTTTTTTTTGCTCTTCGCGTGCAAATCCCAAGTTCTTAAAGATGCTTGAAATAACTATTGATATTATATGAAGTTTTATTGCTAGTGTCGATTTTAATGAGCTGTGTGTTTACGAGCTGACTTTGCACCTACAATTAGCATAAAATCAACATATAAAAAATCGATATCAAAAGTGAACTCGATCGGAGTTTGGATTCATGTTAGTAATAAAAATTGAAACATATTTCTGCAATAAAGCGGATGCTGCTGGGCGAGGGCGGATTCACAGTAGTCTATGTAGCTGACAGACTGAAAAAATTAGCATATCAAGCATAAAACATAAAGTATAATCATCGGACAAAACAAACACGCCAAGGCGTAAACAAGCATGTCAAGCATTTCCGGATTTTCTAGAATTGTTTTGCATATAATTCTTCGTCGCGTTTTGTTTGTGTCTATTCAAATTATCGAGCTGATGAAGCAGAAACTGAAACTGAAACTGAAAGTTGATACTCGTCGCTTGGGATTTAATTTTGGCTGTGACAAACGCGGCTAGATAATTAGATAGTCAACTAACTATCTTTGCGGGGGGTTAGACTAATTAATGCCCATACTAATGGGGCCCAAAAGATCGTTAGCATATCAAATATCGAATATCGGAGTCACAAAGTTGTCGAATGTACATTTTGCTACTCGTAAATAAAGTGGTAATTAAATTCAAATGGCTAAGCGAGATTTTAAATTTAAATTGCTCAGCTTCTGAACCACTTATCGAGCCAGCAACACTTTAATTAAATCGAGGTGTTGGACTGAATGAACACTTACCCAAACAGGTTGTCAGATCCAATGCGCCTGCATAAAGACATCCGTTCTTCCGTTTGATCACATTCGCCAATTTGTCCACACAGAAGCATTCGTTATCATGTTCGGGTCCAATATCATTGATAAAGTTCTCCCCAATCGAGTATCTGAAACCGGGTATGCCCTGATACTGAATATCCGACTGATAGAACAACTGCACAGAGCGACAAATGTCCGCACTAAAGATGTACATCGAATCGCCTCTTTGTCTAAAAGGTGGATATGAAGAAGCGTCTGTTCCATTGATCTGATTGCACACTGAGGTCTCGCCTTCGTTGCTGCTGTTGAGCCACACTTGCAGATTGTGTGAATCGTCTAGTTTTTGTATCTCCAGCACCTTCATCGCATCGCCTTTGCCAGTGTGCACCTCGTAAACCTCGTGGCCAGAACCATTTTTCTATTAAATTAAGGATAGATGAAATGTATGGAGTTGAGTAAGATAAATAAGATACTAAATTGGGAATTGAAAAGTAAATTTATACAGTTCAGTTTTATAGAGTTGAGTAAGATAAAGAGAATATTAAATTGGGAATTGAAAGGAAAATTAATAGAACTGAGTTGTACAGAGTTGAGTAAGATAAATAGAATATTGATTTGGTTATTGAAAGGAAAATGAATAGAGCTGAGTTGTACAGAGTTGAGTACGTTAAATATGTTAGGATATTAAATCAGGAATCGCAAAGTTAAGTCAAATAAATAAGATATTAAATTGGGAATTGAAAGGAAAATGTATAGAATCGAGTTATATAGACTTAAGTCAGATAAATAGGATATTAAATTAGGAATTCAAAGGGAATTGTGTAAGATAAGGAATCGCAATGTCAAAAATTAAATTGAACTAAAAGCTGAAGAAATGTAGATAATTTTATTTGAATTAAATTTAAGTTGCAATAAAATTGTAATTAACTTGAAAAAGGATCAGAGCAAATGAAAAAGCTAAAGCTAATTCAATTTTCATAAATTAAACAAATTTGCAATTGAATTTATCTGAAAACTAAGTACTTATGGTAAAAGTAACAAGGCTAAAGTCGAGTGTGCTCCACTATGAGATAGCAGATGTTCAGGTTGACTAAAAGCATAACATTGCGGTTATAATTTAAAAATATACCGAATTAATATACTGCAAAATTACTAGAAATATACCAAAGACTACATTTGCTATATATATGTACAATATTCAAAAAATACTTTAAAGTGCAAAATATAGTAGATTGCCAGCCATAGCAACTAAGAACTCTAATAAATAGGTGTTTTTGCCATTCAAAAGTATTTCTTCTATAACTTTTACAATTTTGCATCTGACCAATTATAGTTCAACTTGAATTTAAAATAGAACTGAAAGAAAATTGCCAAAGAAAAAAGTTAGCTGCTATCTGTGCTAGTTAAGAAGTAGCTGTCTAAGTCGATTCAAGTTTGAGAAAAAAATACTAATAAAAACAATGGTTCAATTATTCAATCAAATTGCATAAATAAATAAAAACAATTTTAAGTAGTATTTTAACACTTAATTAAAATGCACATAAAAATATCTGGTTGAATTGTCACTTAGAAAACAATATCAATATAACATCAAACTAAGTTAATTAAAAATGCAATAAAAATGTCACTTGGATTTGAGCACTTATTTAAAATATAAATAAATAATTGCTCTGATTGCTACTTAGTTTCTTCTTATAAATTAAATTGGAAGTTTAATAAAATGGAAATTAAATTCAAGTTCTTTAAATGCAAAATATAAATAAAGGCAAATGGAATTCTTGATCTAATTGAATTGTTACTTGATTGTCAACATATAGAGAAATTAAATTGAATCTGAGCACTTAATTAAAATACAAAACAAATGAATATGCTTATGGGATTGCTAAGAACATGTCCAAATAAAACTAAAATTAAACGAAATTCATTAACTATAAATTATATTCAAACAAATATATCGATGGAGTGAAATTGTGGACTGATGGCATTTTTGCTTCTATGCCAAAAAGGATAAATTAATTGATTGAAATTTAATTTTTTTTTTAATATAGTTAAATTTAATTCTGAGCAGTTCAAGTATTTGAAAAATAAAGATAGCTAAAGTGGAATTAGATAACATTAATTTAATTGATAATATACTTAAATATGTTGAGTATGCTCGACTGTTAGATACCCGTTAGGCATTTTGAATAAAAGCAAAGCAGTACGGTATTATCTTCATAATATACCAAATTAATATACCACAAAAATACTAACAAAATACTAAATGTTATATTAGGTATATTAATATAGTACTGCATTCAACATATATGTTTAGTATTTTTGCGGTATATTGATTTGGTATATTCTGTGGTATACCATAGATTGCAAAATATACCACATTGTCAGTCAAAGCAACTAATTCACGTAGTAAGTAGACGTTTTTGCCCATATTAAAAATTAAAATTTAAATTAGCTTTGACTAGATTATATACTTAAACAATAAAGGAACCTTAAAGGGGAATTCTCAGTCCGATTAAAATGCTACTCACGTGTCCAAAGAAGGAGAAGGCCAAACTGCCGTCGCTCTGTTCGCGAATCGTCTTCGAGCCGCTCTCCTTGATCTGATTGCAAATGGCCTTGGCAATTCCCTGAGGATTAATGCAGAAGCGGACGCCATCGAAGAGATATTCTCGAACTGAGGTGGTGACAAACATGGAGCGCGGATCGTTGAAGACAGCCTTGAGATTGGCATTGAGATGGACCAGAAGTAGAGCCAGTCCAGGATCATTCTCGCCAATTTGTAGCACAGACTGTAAAAAGTGAAGTTGAAGAAAGTCAAAGAGATGAGTAAAATCTCAATATTGAAATGAACCAAAAACCAGGAAAGGCGTCAAAGCAGTAGCGGCATAATTAATTGTAGAATATGTTGTTAATTTGTTAAAGGCGATTAAAGCGTTTTGGCTGTAAGCAATGTAACAGGCAGTTAATTGGCAGGCAGCAGGCAGCAGGCGGGTACAAAATTTGTTATTATTAATTACTCAAATAACGAGGAGAGTTAGGAGTGTTAGAGCTGTGTGTTAGTTGAACGAGTCGATTCGAGTCTGAGATATTCAGTTTGTCAATTTATCAAAAATATATATAATATTTACACTTGGCAGTAGTTCTCTCTATCTTCGCCAAGGTTCATGCCAATCAATATGAATAACAGTTGATGATGAGCTGTTGTGATGTGTGATGTCTGTGTATGAACTTGAGTTTAATGAGCAACTTTCGTAATTAATAATAAACATGCAAAGTAGAGGAATTGATAGAAACAACAGGCGAACTGTCAGAGAGACAGATAAAGTCAAACACACAATATTTTAAACTTACTTTGACATCTTCAATAAGGCTGATTAAGATGCCGTTAACCCAGCTAAAGGGTGCTAAAATTAGTTATTAACGTTATTATCCATGAAAACACCTCAAGTGACATTCAAGTCTCAAGTTCTCAGTCTCGAGACTTAAATGCCAAGGTGAGTTAGTGGAAATAGAAATAGAAATTTTTAGAGCAACATTTTAACCTTTGTTTGATAGTTATTATCTTTTATATTACAGCCCTGAACTTCTTCAGCTACAAGTAAGGGTAAGTGCACATATTAATTTGCCCAGGTTGGAATCGTAATTAATAACAAAATCGATTCACTTATCAACGACACTCATCAGAGGACGAACAAAGCGAAGGCAAATTAAGTCACAGATTGTATCTGTTGTCAAACAATTTGTATTCGAAGTATTCATTACTTAACCGAAAAACAATTCAGGTCAATGTGTAGTTAGTTAGACTTAATCAAAACAGAATCCGTATACCATAAATAAAATGTTAACCCATCATGCACTCAATATACATTGTATGTTGGCTCTTTATAGAATTAGTAGTAAATAAAATTACTTTACGTTTCCCTCGAATGCGCTCCATCAGACGCTTTAAAACACGAACGCCGGGTGTGCGATTGAGACGCGAGTTCAATCTATTTGCAAAACCCTGTAAGATATCAGTGATTTCTCTTTCGAATACTTGCAAAAAGGCCTGTGGAGAATGTGTTCAGAGGTTAAATCAGTTTCTATTTGTAATATATATAGTTAAGATAGTACTTGGGGTATATAGTATATAAATATACTAAACTTACATTCATGTGCATGTTGAGGGCCACAATGTGATCGCTTTGTCTATAAGGAGCTGAGGCATCTTCATCGAAATCAAAGTGCACATTCTGCACATAAGTAATCTTCGATCCATCTCTCGAGAAGTGCTTCACCTTCTTCTGACGATATTGTCTGGGGAAGAAGATATGTTATTAGCAATCTTTTCTATTACAAGAAACTAAATCTCTTACTTGTAAACATAAGGTCCGATTTCTTCAACTATTGGTATGGCGCCGTGTTGTATCATATCGGGATTTGTCACATTGAAAATGTAGACTTTAAAGTTGAGTGGTTGAGGCAAATTTACGAATCTTTTATACTGCTCAGAACCATCGGCAATTATGACGCTCTAAATAGATGAGAGAAAAAGGATTGATAAATTAGTTTAGCTTAAAGACAAAGTATAAAGTATAAGGAAGGGATGGATATTCACAACTGCCAAAAGAAAAGAAAAAAGGCTGAAGCTCATTAGAGCTTTTCTAGTTTAGCGATAATAGAAACATAAAATATATTTTGTAAAGATTTTAATAAGTTAGTTTAGTTTAATTTGAAGGCGTAAAGAATGAAAAAGGAATACTTATAACAGTCAATGTTTGAAGAGAAGAACAGAGGCTAAAGCACAATTGAGGATTTTTAGTTTAGCGATAAAGGAAACATAAAACATTTGCAAAGATTGTAATAAAATAGTTTAGTTTAAAGGCAACGCTTAAATGATGAAAAGGAATACTTCTAACAATCAATATTTATAAAGAAGGAAGAAAAAGTCTAAAGAAATATTGAAACTTTTCTACTTTAACAACTTATGTTAGTGATAAAACACAATAATCTAAAATTTGCAGAAATTTTGAAAAATGATAATCACATTTGCAACTTAATTTGTTCTTAAATCATAAATAAATTCTCAAGACGTTGTCAGTTGAGTTTTTTTTCCAATCGTGGGTTAATTATCATTTATTAAACAGCATTTACTTTTTTTTTGGTTATTTGCCGTCTAACCACACACTATAAGAAATAAGACGGCAAATATGATGATGAATTAGTGACCATAAAAGTCTCATCAACATCGCCAAACTGTCGAGACTGTGAACCAGTTTTTGTTTTTTGTTTTTGCTTCTTCCATTTATAATGAGAGTTGAAATAATGACGACAACAACAGCGCAAATATTTCAAGCACTCATTGCATTAAAATTTTTGATCATTATACGTTGTCTTCTAATTTGTTTTATTTTCTGAGGTGTTATTAATATTTGTTTTCGTTGACATTTCGGTGCATTGAACTGCGCACAAAAACAAATCAATAAATGTGCATTTGAAATAACTTTAGCATTGACAAAATTGCGTAAGCCAAAGTTAACTAGTATTATATGTACTTAAAATCAATGATCACGAGATCGTATTCCTATTTGATCATAATTCATATACTGTAATCTTTATATAGTATATTTATAGTATATACGAGTATAGTATATTTATAAAATTGAACTATGCAGAGTTGCTTCTTTTATTATCCGTTAATCTTCACACATCATACAACACTTCAACTAACTTATTACTATGGATTACTCAACTTTACAGTACAGTATATATAAGTACTATACTATAAAAGTTCAGTACATTTGTAGTATATAATACATATATAGAATTTATAGTATAAGGAAATGCAGAGTTGCTTTCTTTAGTATCCTTCAATCTTCAATTGTTATACAACACTTCAGCGAAGTTACCTTTATGCACTACTCAACACTTAAATTACATATGTAACCATTGTATATTACACAACACCTAATAATGTAAGAAAGTATCGAAAGGAAGAAATTAGAAAATTGATAATAAAGCGAGTGATCGATGCTTGAAGAAACTTTGTAAAATGGGGCAAATTAATAAAATTTTTAAAAACAGAAATAAAGTAAATGAAATTTAACATGTCTGCAGATTTATGAAATTCTGACTAATAGACAAAGAAATTTGTGGGTAGCATATCGAATTGGCGATTTTAAATTAGCTTGTTCATGTATTATTTATATCAACTTTAGCCCTGTGCTGCAATTAACAACTTTGCAGCACCTTGACTAGAAGTCTTAGCAACTGTACACGATTCCCTTATAAGGTAAAAACATAAAAAATTGGCAAAGAAATAAAAAAAAGAGCAAACATGACTAGCAATATAATTTTATGATGGGGTTAAACGCAAGCCACGTACAAGATACAATTGAAGAATTGTCAAAAACACAAAAATCTTCGACGAAAAAAAAACTCCATAACATAAAAATACAAACAGAGGCAGACACTCAAGGTCAATGCACACGCAGCGCGACCGTCGCAGACTATCGACGACTATCGGCAAAACAATCGGAGTGTTGCGACTGCGCAGTCGACGATCGAAGAGAATACAAAACGATTGATTAACCTTAAGAGCGACCCCAAAAACGTGAAGAGAAAGAGAGTCGAAGATGGAGGCACACGCATTGACAATGGCCCAAAATCCAGTTGGCAGCCAAACAAAATAATAATCAACAACAACACAACACAGCACAAAAAAAAGCAACAAAATAATTATTGCGAAATTGACCATTTTTTAACAAGCAACAACAACAACTGCGACAAGCGACAACAACAAGAAATCAAAGTCAAAGCGAGTGCCAAAACGTGACTGAAATTTTTGAAGACTGTCTGTCGCATGGCTGATGGATGATGAGTTCAGAATGTGCTCAGCGTTGGGGTCAATTCGGCGTATGCGTAATATTTAATTGCCTCTGCTTTCTAGATCGCCATGCGATACATAATTGTAATTGTCAATGTCTGTTGAGCCATTGCATAAACACAAAACTTCGGTTAAGCAGCAATTGACCATCGAGGCACTTGAAGTGCTTTGAATTTCAATTTGGTTTTATTTGATTTGCTTTGAATTCCAAATAGAAATTGTTTGTTTTGTTTTTGTTGTTACAAGCCAAGTTTCGCCTTCAACTTGAAGGCGACAAAAGCCTTAAAAACTAGGTGCTTAACTTTTTTTAACCTGGCTTTTAACCACATTCTAGATTGCATCTGAATGATACACAAGACACGGAACTTCAATGGCTCGTAAAAAAAAACAGCAAAAAAAAAAAAAAAACAGTGAAACATGGTTTGAGTTGACCTCTGTCATGGGCGCCAGGTCGCTTAAAGTTTTAGTGACTTCTACGATTCGAGGTTCCCAAAGCATGACAACCAAAAGTACAACGACAACCCTAAGAGCGCAATTAATGTGACTTCGGCTGCCATGGGCAGGGCCATAAGGCAATTAAAAAGCGATGTGCGCATTCTAATTACGTTCACAATAAAACACCAACTGAATTGTGAAGTGAATATGGCAATGACTCAGTCTCCCCCCCTTCCAAGCCCAGCAACTTATTCACCTTGTTTCACCCAGAGAACTAAAACTAATGTTGTCGATCCATCAACCATTAGTCTACATAGAAGAACATATTTAGAACAACGCGATCGTCAGTCAAATTGTAAAAGACATAAATTAGAAACTTCTATGTAGAGCGGGGGATTATACTTTTGACTTTCTGACACTTTCATTGCTTTCGGGGAAAATTCAGTCGAATATCTTTCTTTTTACGTTTTGCTATTTCAATTTAGTCGGCATTCTAAAAATGTGATGGATGCCGTTGCGTTGATGGACATTTGGCTGCAGTCGTTTTAGGTTTTTTCTATAGAATTGTTTTATCTAAGTTTGGAATTCGTACAAGTAAAAAGCAGTAGCTTAGTCATATAAATTTGCATTCCATATACAGTTGCAAAATTAAAAACAAGTAAGAAAACTACAGCTGAATGTGGTCGACTGTGAGATACCCTTTACCCATTTTGAATAAAGCTAAAATTCCAAATTAATAAAATTCAAAAATACTAAAAGTGTAGAGAAGCTTATATTTAGTATATTGATATATACTACAAAATATATATTGATATATACTATATTGATATATACTAAAATATACCAAAAGTATATTTGGTATATTGATATATTATACCACAAAAATACTAAAGTATACCTAAATCCATATTTGGTTTATTGGTATTGTTAAAATTAATATACCACAAAAATACTAAAATATGCTGAAGACTGTATTTGGTATATTAATATAGTATTACATTCACAAAAATACCGCGGAGTAGTAAAATATACCAAATTACCAGACTGTGCTATAGAAATAAAATCATGTGCCTATCTCTTATAGTCACTGAGATATACATAAGCATTCATACAGACGGACGGACAGACGGATATATCGCCTCGGCTGATCAAGAATATATACACTTTATAATGTCAGAGATGCTTCCTTCTGCCTACCACATACATTTGCTGCAGGTTTAATACCCTTCTACCCTGTGGGTAGCGAGTGTAGATCAGATACTGATTTTTCATATGTCATTTAATTATTTCTTAATGTAATAAAAGTTTAAATGAAATATTATGTTAAGTCGTTTTTTAAAAGGAATTCTTGAAAGTGTTTGCTTCTTTTTATTTCGCAGCTATTTATACGAAACCTTTCGATACACTCAATAGAATTAAAGTCGTGTTACGATTGAATAATAAAGTTGAGTTTCGTTACATTTTTTATCATGTTTGCTGCAGCAATTATAGCAAACACTCCCTAAACAATTGCGAATGCATTTTTAGCATGTTCTGCAGTGTCATTCATGACGATAATGAAGCGTTGTTTGGGTCGCTCACTGGTGGCGTAACTTTGTAGATCGTTGAGAGATATTTGGTAATCGCCTCGACAGTGGTAATGGTAATGAGTTAGTTGTACCTGCCTGCCTACTGTTGACTGCATTTGGAATGTAATGCATTCGTGTTCTATTGAAGGTCATGCTTAGAAGCCAGCCTAAGTGCTTTATGTGATTGCTACAACTTTTAGAATTTCCAATCATCCAAATGGAATGCCTTTTTGAGTGAAAAGTTAATTCGATGACCCACAAAATCAATAAACTTCCCTATTTCTATTCCCTATTTAATGAGTTATTGTTATTTATTTAATAAACCGATAGCAAACTCCCTATCGATTTATTAAATGAAAAACAATTAGAAAAGGCAAATAAGTCATTAAATAGGGAATATAAACTATTGGCATTTGTTTGATAATAAATGCTTTTTATTAAGCCAGATATGGGCACATTATTTTACATATATTACATGTTATCATTTATATGGGTTTGCTTTATTACTTTTCTTTGGAAAGTATGAATTGGAATTTCAATGTTTCAACTTTGATTTCATTGCTTTCTATATTAGACAAATTTTCCCGAATATAGTAACTAATTTATATATGTTATTTTATAGTAACTATAGTAGAGAACACTTAACTAAAAAAGAATAGTAAGATAGAATTAACAATTGAATAGAAAATTGACGTAGAAATTAAAGCGAAATTTGTATTTTGTATTTAAAAAACAATAAAATACAAAAAAAATAATTGGAAATTGTCTCTAAAGAGAATTTGTGAATTTGTATTGTAGATGTAGGGTATTAAAGTTTCGCATTAAAAATGTCAAGTTCAATGAGCTGTTTTTGTATTAGAGAGATTTTCAGCAGGGGTTATTTGTTTTAAATTTTTCATTACGCACTGAAAGGAGACTTTTATGCTTTTATCTAAAACGTTTTTTATCTAAATCGTTGTAAATACTTAAAAGTTACTATTGTATGAGAACTATCATTGTATATTTCCTGATAAGAAATATTCAAATAGAAGTTATTTGTTTGGCATCTAAAGTGTGAAATTAAAAAATAATCTAATGTAAGCTAAGTTCTTCTGAATGTAGTGTAAGCAAGTGTCGTTTTAAAAAATTAAAATCTATTACTTTTTGTGAGAGGGTGATTCATAGAGTTGTTTGCTTTATTTTCTCATTAGCAGCTAAAGTGAGATGATTAAAGAAAGAACATACATTCAATTCAAATTTAAACTGTATTCTTCTGGGTGTAGAGTATGCTAAAATTGTTTTAAATACACCAAATTTATTATTTTCTGAGAATTGTCATTGTGTATTTCCAAGTAGGAGAAGTTCACACATAAGTTATTTATTTGATTTTCTATTTGCCAGCTAAAGTGTGAATCTCAAAGATTCATTTAAATCAAATATGGTATTCTTCTGAATGTAGAGTATGCAAGTGTCGTTTTAAGTAATCAAAAGCTATTACTTTCTGTGGGCTGTCATTGTGAGAAAGATGCAAATAGAAGTTGTTTGTTGTGCGATGCTCAAAGTCTTTCTCATTCGTATTATTACTCAGCTGTGTTATTTGCTCGCACTTTTGTGTAATCATGGAAAATAACTAACTTTTGGTTGACGCCCAATTCTATCGCATATCCGTTATTTTGCTATAATTTCACACTCACCTGTTCGACCTTTTTGTGAATCATTGTGGGAAACAGCGACCAGCCACAATAGCCACCCAAACCGGCAATGATGATGCCCAAGGCGCTTACAATCAATGACCAATGGATCATTTTGGATTTGGCGAATTCAAAACTTTTGAGAGAGAGAGAGAGATCGAGTCTTAAGCCATCGGCCAATTGCTGGTGTAACTGTTAAGGTATTTGCTTGAAGTTCAATCTCAATCTCAAACTTGAATCTCGAATCTTGAATTTAGCCGGCAGCTTTAATCAGCGCATAGTTTTGTGTGTGGTTTATTTACTGGGACAGCTTTTCGGAGCTCTTGTTGAAGTCGCCTGACCTACGTCAAGACAGTTTGCTTGAGGTTGTTGCCGATGTTGTTGTGGTTGTTGTTGGGGTGCCGAAACAAAGCGCACTATTTATAAGATATACGCGCTTTCAGGTTTTGCCTTTTGTTATATATACTTATATGTTTTGAAATAAACAAGTTGTTGAATGCGGCTGCGATGCGTTGTTGATGTTGTCGGCGTTGCTGCTGTTGCTGCTGCTGATGTTGCTGCTGTTGGGGTTAGCTTTGGCTTCGTTCACTTCGGTTTGGTTCGGTTTAGTTTGGTACATAAGAAATATTGTAATTTATAATGTCTTTTGTCGTAGTAAAAGCGCCAAAAAAAACGAGTTTATTTTCGCCTCGTTTGCTTTGTTAGGTGAAAGCTTTTTGTTATTTTTTTTTGTCGTTTTCGTTAATTTTTTGCTTATAATTTCGTGTGTGGTACAAATATTTTAATTGGGTCGACACTTGTGACGCGCTGAAGTTCATCCACGAACTGACAGCTCAAGATAATTGCGACACATATTTATTTGTTCTACACCACACACACACACATGTAGAAGCACACACACTTAAACACAACAATGGCCACACACGAAGTTAGCGTAATAGGGTTTCAGATTTGTATCTGGGCCAGGATAGTTATAGCTTAGGCTACCGATTAAATCGGAATACATTTATTTAACGAACACACGCGAATTCGAAAAAAAGAAGGCCTAAAACAACGTCGAGACTGGGTAAGTACAATATGCACTTTGTGGCTCTTAATTACCGGGAATTTGACTAAGCGATAGACGATAGACGATAGGCGATACACTCGGAGATCGTTGCGCGGTTGAAACAACGCGCCGCATGGAACAACCGTAAACGACTGCCAAAGTTCAAGACAAGCTCAGAGCAAAGCGGCGTCAACAGTGTGAGTTGAGTTGACGACCTCCTCTCTCTCTCTCTCTCTCTGTCTGTCCGCACCCTCGAAGCCCTCTGAGCGATCACGTCTGCACACAGCCCTGTGAAAACAGACGAAGAGAGAGAGAGAGGAAACCGACAGAGCGAAAAAAAGCGATAACGAAGTGTGGCGCTCACTTCGACAGCTGAAAAAGAGTTGAAATCGTGTCTCGACTGACCCGGGACTTGGGTCTTTAATGATGCTGCGACTCGTTGAGTTGTTGCTTGTAATATTGTTGTTGTTGTTGTTGTTGCTGTTGCTGCTGTTTGATGAGCAACACGTTTTTATGCTGTGCTTTTTTGTGTAATTCGCTTATAAAAATATGGGCGACCCATTAGCAAATTAGTGCAACTAACATTTTTCGCTTTTAATTTTGTGAGTTTGCTCAAAAATTGCGTTAATTTATGTTAGGTGTGTGCCAAGCTTAAACCAAAAAAAAAAAAAAAAAAACAACATTTTGTGTATCCTCATTTTTATCAACCTCTTTTTTTTTAAGGTCACATCTCTCTCGGCAAAATAATGCTCTCTCTCTCTTTCTCGCTGTGACAACTGCGACGCTCTTCACGAGCCGCGTGGGTGCATTTTTTTGAATGGCAAAAAAAAAAAAATGACAGACAAGCAAAACTAACGCATTAACAGGTTTTCTACTGTTTTTTTTTTTTTTTTTTTTGGGTTTTGTGCGTGCCACGAATTTTAAAAATAAAAGATTCAACAGCGGGTGAAGCTTTTGTTGAACTTGACACGATTGTTGTTGTTGCTGCTGCTGTTTGTTGTTGTTGTTAATTTACAACTCTTATTGTTGTTGTTGTTGCTGTTATTATTATACTGTGGCTGTTGCTGTGGTTAATATAAATTGCCGTTCAGTGACGGTTCTCTTATAGCTGTTGCCGTTTTTGCATTAGCTGTTGTGCAAAAATGTTAAGCTTTCAATATTAAACGAATTGAAAATCATGTAAGAAAGCTACGGATGAGTGTTGTCGACTGTGAGATATACTTTATATGTTGCCAATTAAAGGAAAACAGGGCTTTTAAGTATGTCATATTAATATACCAAAAAAATACTAAAACAATCCAAAATGTATATTTGGTATGTCCTTGAACTACTAAATTTTTAATGAAATATACAACATTTTTAATACCGGCAAAAATACTAAGATATACCGCAAGGTATCTTTTTGGTATATTCATGAAATAACAATTACCAGTACAGTATTATCATTAAAATACACAAAATGATTATACCAAATAAATACTGAAATATACCAAAATATATATTCGGTATATCAATGAACTACTGCATTTTAATAGAAGCAAAACCGCGCAGTATTATCTTTTAATAAAATCAGCGGTATTATCTATTAAAAATGTCAAATTAATATATACTGAAAACTACAAATATATACAGAAAAGTATATATTTGGTATATCCATGAACTAAAAGCAGAAAAGATGGTATTATCATTTAAATATACCTAGTTATCTACCGAACAAATTCGGAAATATACCAAAATTTATATTTTTATAAAAATGTAGTCTATCTCATATAGTCTTTGAGATCTAAGTCAGGCAGACGGATATGACAACATCGGCTGTTGAACAAGAATACATATATTTTATAACACCCTTCTACCCTTTCGGTACTGGGTGTAATTAAAGCTCAGTTCCACTGACAACAAACGAGAAAGAAAGCTCTTAAGCAATGTAATAAATTAATTATTTATTTCTAAGACTGCTTTTGCTTTCTCATTTCTTAGTTGCAATTAAAAATGTTGCTGGCAACATTTGCTGCACCTACGTTTCTTTCAATTATTTTGCAGCATTATCCACATTTAGCCTAGTTTTTTATTTGAAGGGCCCTGAACCCAGTTTCAGTTTTCAGTTTTCAGTTGCAGTTTCTGTTTCTTATTTGCGTGCAGTTCGTTGATATCGCAATTTAAATATTTATTGCATTTTTTATGCCTTGCTTGTCACTTGACTACCAAGCAAAGCAAAGCAACTGGCACATCCTTACACACACACACACACACACACTCAACGTGTCCTCTTTTGTGTGACCTGAAAATTAAATTCAAATCTCGAGTAAATACCCAGAGCAACAAACAAACCTTTTCTTTTTTCTTTTTGGCAGTTTTGTGCTTCGAATTTATGCGATTATAATGTATAAATCGCAATCTGTGTGACATTTGATATGAATGAAGTATGAAATTTCACACGGCAGGCGCACAATAAAAAACAATCAAATCTAACTCGAAACGAACGACACAAGGCAAGGCAAGGAAAACATACCGAGTATGCAAAAATATCCTCCTCATCGATGATGGCGTGCGCCGGCAAATGCAATTTATAGATAATTTGATACGTGGTGATGTCAGGCAGCGAGTCAGTCACTCAGTCATTCACTCATTCGTTCAGTCAGTCAGTCAGTCAGACGAAGAGCTCAACGATTGCCAACTGGCACAAGGACATTGGGCTGGTAGAAGTTTTCAGTTTGTTTATTGGCGATTCGGAATGCATTTCTAATTTGTATTATGCTTTGCAACTTGTACACTGGGGCGTATGCGTATTCTTTTGCCCACCCGCTTTAAATTGCAATCAAATGGATTAAACGGCATGAAAAGGCAAGCGAGTAACAAATGAGGGCAACATGGCGTATGCTTATTGTTGTGGCTGCCAGGCATGGTCACAACATCAACATGAGCTCAAAGTGCCTCATCTACTCAGCTCAGCTCAGACTCGACTCGACCGCTTATCGCTTGGCTGTCATCGTCTAAGGGGCACTCAAAGGTGCATGGACATTGCAGCAGACATACAACTGCACTGAAAAAATACTGCTAACATCATGAAGTATGAGAATGCATCTTGATTTCGAGAACTTACGAACTGACGAAATACTCACCAAAGAATCGTGCAGAAATAATTTTATATGGCAAGGACGGTTGCTGTTGACATACATATGTTAATTGCTTTAATTGTCAATATGGTATTTTTTTTACCCAATGGTATCTTTTTACCAATCTATCCGTATATTTTTCTATTTCTATCAAATGGTCATATTTTAATAATACTGTTTTGCATATATTTGGTATTTTATACTATATTTGTATTATTTTAGTTGTTACCCAAATTCGGTATATTTTAGTATTTTTCAAAGTTAAATTTTTAATTAATAAATAGCTACATATGTATATGTTATTTTTTGAATGTAGTAAATTGTGTAAGTTTTGGTATATTTCTTGTGTAAGTTTTGGTATTTTCTATTCCTATTGATTCGGTATATTCTAACAATACTACTGCACTGTTTTGCATATATTTGGAGTGTATTTTACACAATATGATATATTTTCATTGTAGTACTACATCTATATAATAAATTATTTTCAGTGTATTTCAGTATATTTTTCGGTATATTACATTTGTATTTTTTGGGAGCAACACGGCACTGTTTTGGATATATTTGGAATGTTTTTTATATTATATGACATTCTTTCTCTGTAGTAGTATATTAATATACCAAACATTCATTTCAGTATATTTCAGTAATTGTTCGGCATATTAATTTGGTAAAATTTAACAATACACTTTGGAGTGTATTTTATACAGCATGTTATATTTTCGATGTAGTAGTACATCAATATACCAAATAATAATTCGGCAATATTAATTCGGTTTATTTTAAAAACAATGCAGCACTATTTTGTATTTATTTCGAGTGCATTTTTTAGTATATGGTATATTTTCATTGTAGTAGTATACATTTCAGTAGTTTTTCGTTATATTAGTTTGTTTAGTTTAATGTTCTTAGTTTTAATAATTTCGTCTTTACATTTTTTTAGATGAATCTTCTTGACTGGTCATTTTTCTCAGTGTGCAAACTGAGGGCCAATGTGAGCGACCGATTGATGAGCAACGTGACGTTGCAGCAGTCCCATCTTCTTTTCCTTTGAAAACTGTGTCATATAGAGTGCTAAAAGATTTATGTGCTGCCTCTGTTCCTATTGTTGCCTCGTTCTGTCACTCGGCTTCCTCTCCTCTGTCTGTCTCCGTTCGTCTGCCTGTCTGTTTGTCTATTGCTCTCAATAAGCGGCACAAACGACAGGCGCTCACCACAGGCTTAAGTGTAGCTCACAGCCAGACACAGGACACACATGAGGAGTGTACATGTGTTGTGCTGTGTTGTGTTGTGACTCTGCCACAGTTTTTCATGTTGCCCTGCAGCACAGCAATTCTACATAATTGCCTGCCTGGCTATGTTGACTACTTTTACAGAGCTTGACCCATTCAACTGGTTTTAGCTCTCAGCTTCAACTAAGCCAATTGCTTGGGATTTGTGGCTAAATAATGAATGCCAAACTGAATATTGCAGGCACTTCATTTGTGCCAGATTATCGACCAACAATGAAATGAACTGAAGGTAATAGAAAAGTGATAAATTCTTGGCATTCTTGGCTAATCAGTCTGCATTAAATTGAGATTTTCCACAAGAATGCAGTTGCCAAGAAAAAATTCAACTGCGTTGTAAAAATAAATTATTGAGCAAACGGATGTGCTCTCATCGCATATCGCCATATCGCGCATCGTTGTCCTTCGCAGCTGTCAGACCGAGGACGCAATGCACACAGCCTGCACTTCTGGAGGCCACTTTCTGTGCTGTGCTGTGCTGTGTGTAAACTAATGAGAATCTATGTGGCGCGAAGAAGGCGCTAGAAATTGTGCTCAACACATATTCACATTCAAGGCAATCAACGACTCGAGCCGTGCCTTTTATGCTTTTGTCTGCAGGCATATCATAATAATAATAATACGCATACGCCGCGTTGAACGCGCTTTGCATGCGCTGTGCGAAATCAAAACATAAACCGAGCGTAGACCCAAATCAGGTAACAAAAACATATACAAAGAGAAGGGGTTAAGGTTCGGGGTTGCTATTTTTATTTGGGTTTTTTTTCTTTCTGTTCTGTTGTTGCTGCTGCACTTCGTGGCAACATCGTCATCGGTATTTCTGTGTTCGTTGAAGGCGCGTGACTGCCCGAGAGAGAAAGTCAGTGAGAGAGAGAGAGAGAGAGCCGAAGGAGTTGGCCCCGCATGTTGTTGATGATGATGATGAAGCAACATAATCGCATTCGTGCAACGCTCAAATTGCATTTCGTCGTGCTCAGCTTTTTCGGTTTGAATTCAGTTCTGTTTGAGTTTCGAGTCCGTGCAGTGCTTGCGAGCGGAGTCAGCTCCAAAACAGCTGAGGCCGAGTGCAGAAAGTGCAGAAAGTAAAGAAAAAGCAAAGTAAATGCAAAAAGCAAAGTAAAAAGCAAACAAGTGCAGTTCACTGTGTATCTGTGTGTGTCTCTATTTCCCTCTATGTGTGTGTATGTGTCAGTGTATGTGTGATAGCATAGATACAGAGATACTTACACATTTTCAGCCAGCTAGTGAAAACAAACGAGGCCAGCAATTGAAAATTGTAAATAAACTGTGCACAAAACTCTGCAATTGCAAACAATAAAGTGCAAAAATTAAACAACAATAACGAATATTAAATAGAGCAAATCACATTTGTTGAGTTGACAAAATACGACGCACAATCTACAAGGAAACCATGTCGACGCTTCCCTTTCTGCTGAGCGTTGCCGACGAGCTGGACAACATCCATACGCAATCGTACATGGATGACTTTGGTCTGGGCTTCCATCCGCATCGACAGTATTATCGGACGCCAACAATTCAGCTGTCGCTGCCCGCCAGCACCGATTGGACTGGCCGTGATTGGCAGGGACGACATGCGCGTTATCGCAGCTACAAATTTTACGATGATACGCAGAATAATCTGGAGGAAGAGCAGGAGGATGAGGAGCAGAAGCGACAGCAGCAGCAGCAGTTGCTCGAAGGCGAACAGCAGCTGCAACAGCTGCATCAACACAAGCAGCAACATCAACAACAACAACAGCAACAACAACAGCAACATCAGCAGCAACATCAGCAGCAGCAACAACAACAGGAACATACTGCCAACTTGGTCATGGTTAAATCGAATTCGCACGATGTGGGCGTAGGCGGCATGGGACTCAACCTGAAAGCAGGCGAGGAAGAGGACGACGAGAACATCGATCGCACTGTGCGCATGTATAATCTTTCGAAGAAATGCTGCAAGAATTACTATCGACATGCTCTGGAGATGGATGCCGGCGGGGCAAGTGCAAGTGGACGCACAAAGTGCAGCAATCTTCGAGCTGGCAGCCATCAGACGCCCACGGAATCCAGCTCCGAGGAGAGTTTGCAAAAGGTACCATCGCCCATAGAGTTTCTTACGTGTTTTCTCGTCAAGAAATCGCGTGGCTCAAAGTGCTCCAGTCGAGCGGCTGAGCAGCTAAAGAAATCATAGAACGCGGCTGCGTTGTTGCCGGCATTGACAGCAGCAGCACCGACAACAACAACAGCAAGAACAGCAACAGCAAGTGCAACAACAACAATCGCATCGGCATCGATGGCGTCCACATGCGGCTCGACATTGGCATCAGCAGCCTCGGCCTCGGCCTCGCTGTCGGCGTCGACGTCGGCGAAGCGTCGCAACAACTGCTTCTGAATGTTGGCCCGAGTCGGTGTGCTCTGCAGCCAGGCTTGGAACTGGCTGCAGCGTTGCGGCGAGTTGCCCAGCTCGGAGCCAACAACGTTGCCCGCAACACGCCTCGGTCGCATTACCTACTAGTAAGGAGCAATGGAGGCGTGGCACACGCGACTCTCACTCGCATTAAACAACAACAACAGAAATTAGCATTAATATTGGTTTTAGCGGTGCGCAAAATTTACATAATGCTGCGTGCCTCAATTTTGTGGCCAACTTTAAAAGAGCCAAAAGCAAAACACACACACAACACAAACACAAAAGCAAAGAGCAACAAGCAACAAGCTAAAGCTACAGCCGCTTTTCAGCAGCAACGAATTCTAATTGAAATAAATAACACACCGAACATTATTTTTTGTGAAATTATTCAAAAATATTAATATAATCGCAAACAATTTTTAAAAACCAAATTTATACGGAAACTAAAGAGAATTTGTTAAGCAAAACGTTTTTTATACGAATTTTTTGATACCGAAACCAAAAAAGAGAAATCGAAAATATTTATATACTTCTATATATATATATATACTATATACATAATCGTACACACAGCAAGTTTAAGGCAAACACTTTAAAGCAGCTACACAGGGACTTTTTGCTTTTTTATTTCTCGTTTTTGTTTTTAGTAAAAAAGGAAAAACTAACAAACAAAATGTGAAAAAGTTTTGCCAACGTCAGCGAAGGCTGCGAGTTTGGTTTTTTTTTTTTCGTTGTTTTCATTTCAGCTTCTGTTTCTGTTTCAGTTTTAGTTTTCCGAAACGGGGAAAAACTATTTGAGGAGGACTCATAATATTTACAGACCTTGTCCCGGTTATTGAATTGAGCAGAAAGGCAATTGTTAAAACTTGTTAAAATTAATGAATTTGATTGATTTGACACAACAACAACAACAACAACACACTCTACAAATATTTTCCGTGTTCTAAATGTATTCTAAATGTTGTTTTTAGCAAAATCGAAAAACAAAAACCAAATACAAAGTAAGACAGAATTTGATATAGTATATATAAAAAGTAAAAGTAAAGTAAAGTAATTCAAGTTGCTACACGTTTTGCACTTTCAGAGTTTAATAGAAACATATTAGACTAATATGATATATCTCTATCGAGTCTTTTGAAATAAAGAATTACACGCATAGCTTTATAAGTGACAACAAAATAATCATATTTAACACTCACACACAGTCGAACTTTCGTATCTAGTTGTTACTTGATGTCAATCAATATCAATCATATTGGAAATATTGAACTCCTCTCCCAAAACATGACAAAAGTAGCGCAAATAACAAAAAAACAAAAACAAAAATAACGTTTTTAAACTTGTTCTCATACTACGTAGAAATAGAGCAAAGCTAATGTTAATTGTTAAATTAGCGTTTTGTCTCTCGTCTCTTCTAAGCACACACTCAACTCGTAACGAAACATACTTTAGAAACGCAACGCATATCATTAAAAAAACAAATACAAAAACAGAAAAAGCTAAATCGTATCGTATCGAATGCATATTTAACTTGAAATTCAATAAATGAAAGTGTAACAAATATCTCTCGATGTTTCGCATATTTTGTTTGCCCTTTTTACAGATTTCGCCTTGAGCCACAGACACTTTAGCAAGGACAATTGGCTTGTCCTTCTACCAAAACTTGACACTTGCATTAATTTTCCAAACGTCAACTCAAAAATTTCAAGTGCAAGACAGCAAAGAAAAGACAGAGTGGAGTATTAGCAAAAATATGCGCAATGGATTGTTTGGAAGTTTGTGACCTTTTGCTAAAAAGAAACGAAAAAACAACTGAGAAAGGAGGACAGTAAATGGCATGTCCTTCCACTGTCCTTTCGCATGCATATGAGCTGGTTGCTGCTGCGACGCTTATCCTGGCCCCAAGGATATGCCAAGGATTCAGGTGTCAGTTTTTTCTATGTGTCTGCGGAATTCCAAATGAACTGCAGTTGTCACTCGCTTCGCTTAGCTTCTTTCTCCCTTTTGCGAAATTCCTTTGCTGCCAACAAACATCAAAGAGCACCTGCTTCGGCTTTACTTTCAATTTCAAGCGGATCGCAATTCTATTGGGTTCAATAGCACACAGCGTACACAACAAAAATAGACTAATAGAGCAGGCATGTTTTCCCTTCCCCCCTTCTGCTCTGCTCTGCTTTGGCCACTCTGACTGCGCCTATAAATATATCTTTCAAATGCAAACAAGTGCATACGTTGTGGGCGTGCCAGAGAGGCACCGGAATGGACAAAAGGAAACGTGGCTCGTCGTACTCTATTCATTTCTCTGTCGTGTTGTGTTCCGTGTTTTCTGTTCTCTGTTCTGTGTTTTGTGCTGTCTTCCCAAAGTGAACTGAAACTTTTTACGTGCTGACTTTATTCGTGTTTCTCGTCTTGTTGCTGTGGTGTGTTGCCCTTTTTATACTCGCTACTTAAAGAGGTGGAAGGGTATTTTAATTTTGTGCGAAGGCGAAAGAAGTAGGCACAACCTTTTTTCACCCTTTCAGAAATATATTAACAGTCCAAGCGGTATAACCATGTCTGTCTATGGCTTTGGCTAAAAATCTGGTATATTTTGTATTCTTTGATTTTAAAGTAGTTGTATATCGATACACGATATAATTTTCGGTATATTAAAGCATTTAATTTTAGTAATAAATTATGTGGTATATTTCTAATATAGTTGTAATTGTAATGGGTATGTTGATCAATTATGGGTTACAGTATATTTCAGTATTTTTGGTACATTTATTTGGTATATTTTAAAAACAAGACCGACGTGCAATAAGTTGAGTTGCAGTGGTTTAAGATACCATCTGGTATATTTCAAGGATTGTAGTAGAACATTGATATACCAAGTATACTTTTCGGTATTTCAGTATTTTTTATATGCACATTTGGTATATTTTTCCAATAACTCTGAGCTGCTTTGAGTTTATTTGTTTTTATTTAAACTGGCATATTTTGAAGATAATAGTATATTGATATACCAAATATACTTTTCGGTATTTCAGTATATTTATTATTTTTTCTTTTGATATATTAATTTAGAATACCTTATCAATAATTTCGAACTGCTTTGACTTTATTTGTACTATATTACTTACTAGTATATTTTATAGTTGGTAGTATATTGATATACCAAATATTGTTTAAGATTTCTTTTTCTTTTAAATAATTTATTATTTAAAATTTATGTGATATTAGTAGCAGTATATTGATTCAGTATTTTTTCGGTATATTAATTTGGTATATTCTAACAATAAATTGAATTACCAAATATATATTTCGGTATTTTTTTGCTATATTCATTTTGGTATTTGATTGAACTTGGATACCAGATATCTCATAGTCGATCACACTCCACTGTAACTTTATTACTTTCCCTTTTGGTTGAGGGGGAGGTGAACGCTGTGTAGAGGTCGCTTCTTTGCACGGGCAATTACAGTTTAAGTTGCACCATGCCACCAACATGGCTGTCTTCAACCGCATTGCAGTGTTGCCCGTTGTGCCCAGTGTGTCGTCTGGTGACGGAGACGGTGACGCTGACGCGTTTCGCCTCAGTTCGCTTGCACCGGCAGAAAGTAGGAAAAGTTGCCCTTTTGTGTGGTTGCTAGCTTAAGTAAGCGACTTGGCCACAATTTATTTTGTGCACTCAACTTGAGTCTAGGCTTCTGCCAAAATATATATTGTGCAGAAGTAGCTTATTGATTTCTGGTAATTAGTTTGACACAATTTTGCGTATTAACTCTGCACACCACGCGGCGTATACGTGATTTGGCGAAATTATTAATTTTACATGGCCTACTTTTAGGCGGCCGCTTGAAATTGCCGAGCGAGCAATTTAGAAATTATGAAAGCAGCAAACTATAATTGGAATAACTTGTTAATGTTTTCGAATTCTATTAAGCTGCTACACATATACATAATAATTGTGCATATATGTTGTTTAAATTAATGTGTTGCCTTTTCATTTATTAATGATTTTATGCCACTGTTTGGCTAATTTGTTTCATTGGGGTCGACATCTAACATGCCAGAACTTAACATTTCATAAGCATAAGCATTTAGTTTGATACACACTACACTACCGAAGTCACATGTAAAAAATATGATTTAAGTTTTTTATGAGACCAATAAACTAGCGTCTTTTGCGGAGGTGTTTGTCCAACGCGCCGCGCGGCCTCATAAAATCGAGCAACAAACGTAGAATGTTGCGCCAATCGAACAAATGGTTGAGAATCTTTCGAGATGTTCGCCTGAGGCTGAGGTGAGTTGTTTTGCCCCTGGCATTTTGCCCGTTGGATGACAAATTTGTGGCGAGCAAATGAGCCAACATTTGTGGCAATAAACTAGCTGCAAGCAAATAGAGTAGAGCTACACCTACTTTGTAGGTTGCATTCACTTTTGCTTTTTAGGAATTGAACCCGAGGAAAAGCATTGTCAACAGCTGCAATCTGGTTTCCAATTCCTTTTGTTTTTTAATTGCCATATGGCCAAAGGGCCAAAGGTGGGTGGCTGTCCGATCTATGCAAATCAGTTGAGAGATTCAAGCGCATCAAATATATCACAAGGTCTTGTGCAATCGTAAAGAAAGTGCTGAGGGTGGAGACCCACACCCTTTGGAATTGTTCGCTGGGGTCGTTTTACTTCGCATTTGATTTGATTTTGCCATAAAATCAAACAAATTAGTCGATTGCTTTGTGCTGCTGCTTATAAAATTGTTTAGCTATAATTACATTGCATTATTGTCACTAGTTTGCATTGTTGTTGCTGCTGCTGTTGTTGCGGCACTTCATTGATTTTCAAACGAGATTCTGTGTGCGCGCATTTCACGGTTACACTGCACAACATGGCATCATTATTTTATTCATTTCCACTGCATAAATAATGCACATTAGCCCATTAAACGAACGTGCCACCAAAATGTATTTATAGCTGCGCTTTTAAATTTAGTTCATGCGGCTGCTGTCGATGGTATAAATTATATTTTTGATTATTTTCTCTAAACTTATTTACCTCTCCCCAAATGGGTGTCAAGCGCACAAACATTACTTCCTAATTTGAGTGGATGGCCATAAATTAAAGTCCCGCAGCGGCCATCGAAGGCAGACAGTCTGTAAAATGAATTGACAGCTTTTAGGTGAGAGCTAAGGTATGATTTACAAACTGTGAGGAAAGTAGAGTAATGTGAAGTTAGAATAGAGTAATGAAATATGAAGATTTTACAAAGTAAAGTAAGTAATGTAATGCTATATACAAGTAGAGAGTATGACAATAGAAGTACTTGATTGAAAGATTGTAAACAAATATTTTGAATCATATTTTGAAGTCTTTGAAATGAATTAACAGCTTTTGGATGAGAGATAAGGTATGATTTACAAACTGTGTGGGAAGTAGAGTAATGTAAAGTTAAAGAAGAATATTATACTAAGAAGGTTTTACAATGCAATATAATAAATAAAGATTGAGTATAGAATAATAATAGGAATAATTTACTTATTACAAATAGATACATCGTTTGAGCGAGAACTTGGCTTTGATTGTCAAGTTGTTAAAGAAAGTATTGTGGAGTAATATTATTAATATTTTCTGAGAAAGACCGTAGCTATGACGTAAATATTGTATAGAAAGTAATTTAGTATATTACAATATGCAGTTAAATATTTAGATAGTTATAGTCATAAATGTTATAGTTTTAGTTTTAAATGTTGCAAAGTAATATAATTTTTAAATTATAATTCTTCAGTCGGTTAATGGAATTGACACCTTTTATGTAAGAACTGATCTGTGAGTTACAAGCTATGAGAAATGTAGTCTGGAGTTTCTTTTATATACAGTTAGTAATTTATATTTTGGAGCTATAATATGAACTAAGCTATACATATTTTTGAAGTATTGCAATGTGAAGTTAATTATTATATATATATAAATATAAATATATCACTTATTTCAAATACATACATTTCAGCACATTTGAGCAATAACTGATGTATGGATTAGAGGCTCTGAAGAAAGTATAAAAAGTACTACAATAAGATGTTAGTCATAAACATTCGTTATTGATCTTTTGAGTAAGAGCTGAGATGTGATGTTGAACTCTAGTATAATAATATGAAACTTTTTGAGTAAAAACAATAATTTAGAGGCAGTGAAGAAAGTTTTAAAATATTAATACGTTGTAATATAAAATTGCTATAAATTTCAAAGAGTATTGTGATATACTTTATGAAGTGGGTTTTTGATATTATAATGTGAAATTAGTTTTTAATGTAGAGTACTATATTAATTTAGAATGAGATTAGGTATTAAAATGAATATCTTACTTATTGCAGATCAATACTATGAACATCTAAATCAATTTGTTTGTAGTGCGCTGTAAGTGTGTGTGTTCTCTTCTGCAATCGAAGCAAACACTTCGTTACAGGGCACATAGCACAGCAGACAGCATCGCATAGTAAATTGTCGCGTTGTCAATGTAATTACTATCGGGCATTGGCAAAATCTATCTATCTCAACTAAAGCAAGAACAATGACAATAATAACAGCAGCAGCAACAAGAACAACAAAAACATGAGAAGCAGCATAAAATACAATTATAAATGGGGTTGGGTCACACACACAAACACACACACATACAAAAATGCGACCCCATCACATTTGTCGCCATGGCGCTGATTGAAGAAGAGTGAGAAAGGTAGAGTGGGGAAGGAGAAGGGGAAGGGTAGGTCAGGCCCATAAATGTTATGTTCGCGATGAGCTGAATTCGATGCCAATCTTTCATGTGTCGCTGTTGTCATTGTTGTTGTTGCTGTTGTTGTTGTTGTGCTTGTTGTCGCTAATCTTTGCTGCAAATCGATGGCAATAGCCGAAAAGCCGTTTAGCAGACAAGAGAACAGAACAGAACTCGATGTTACGTGTATACAAATTGCCTTTTGTTATGACTACCAAATGTTTCAATCCGAAATACATGCTGCAGATATTGTATCTTTGTATCTTTCTATCTCTATCTCGTTCTCTGTTTCGAGTTAATTGAAAATGAAAATCCGCATTAAAAGTCGAAAGGCCAAATTTGGTCAAAAAGTGAAAAGAATTATGCGACGTTTGTTTTCAGACGTTTTGTTTTATTTTATTTTATTTTATTTTATTTTATTTTATTTTATTTTATTTTATTTTATTTTCGGATTTCCGCTAAAGAAATTTGTTAATTTAGCTTGGGCCAGACATATTTGTGAATCGACTATTCATAAGTAAAATAACAGCAGCGGAAATGCTGCGTAATTAAGTTTGTAAACGCTTGAAAAAGTGAGCGCGAACTTTGAGCTTGAAAAAAATCAGATGAGTTGTTATGGGAGAGTGACTTTTGTACTACGGATTGTGCAGATGATCGGCGAAAATATTTCTTTTGATTGCTTTCCAATACGCGGAAGCATTGTGTTCACCCCTCTAAGGAAATGTCATTGAGATTCTCGGCCCACCGCCAACAGCAAAGCAAAACAAACCAAGTAAGAAAGCTGCAGTTGGGTATGCTCGACTTTGAGATACCCGCTACACATTGTGAATAAAAACTAAGCATTGCGGTATTCATTTTAAAATATACCAAATTAATATACCACACAAATATTAACAATATACAATACAATAACCAATTTTGAATAAAAGAAAAACCATGATATTAATCGTAATATACCACAAAAATACTAAAAATATACCAAGGGCTAAAAACGCTCTACTAATTTGAAATCAAAGCAAAACAAGGTATTTTTCTTAATACCGCAATAATACTAAAAATATACCAAAAATATATATTTGGTATATTGACATACTACTGCATTTTAAATATACCAAATTTTCAACCAAAGCAACTAAGTCCCATAGTAAGTAGATTATAGCTTCAAAATTACGTTCGTTATTCGATTTTAGTCGATTTTCAGGGGCGGAAGTGGGCGTGGCAAGCTTTTAAAACCAACTTGATCTGCGTACAAACAAAATAAATGCTTTCTAAAAAAATTATATCTTTATCTCCTATAGTCTCTGAGATCTAGGTGTTCATACGGATGGACGGATAGACAGACAGACGGACATCGCTGTATCGTTTATAGTTGATCAAGAGTCGGAGATGCTTCTTTCTGCCTTTACATACGTTTCATAGACACAATTATATAATACCCTTCTAACCTATGGATAGCAGGTATAAACACAACCCACCAAGCCCAGCCTCATCAAAACAAGCGGCGACAATTTCAAGATAAACACCAGCTCAACAGACAGCAGGCAGCTACGTCACAGTTGTCATTAGCCCACTGGGAAGCTTGAGGTTGAGCTTGGGAGCTGAGCTGTGAGCTGTGAGTTGTGTTCTATAAAAGGCGCTGGTTGTGTCTCTGACGAGCTTAATTGGCTTTGCGCTAAAATCGCGTGCGGACGTTTCATAGAGAACGCGCTGAATCGAAACGGGTGAAAACGGAAAAGTCGAAAAGCGTTGTAAATTCAATTCGAAACGCGTTGCTGCGTCCTGCGTCCACGTAAATCGAATACGAAAACGAAAACCACAATCACAGACAGCCTTAAGATGGCCTTAGTACCAGCTACAAACAACACGGATTGGGATTATTGGGATTATCGTCGTCGCTTGTGGCGCGATTGGGATTTAGCTGCCGACTGGGATTTGCCCTATTGGAAGCGACTCTCGCGTGTCGGATCCGCACCCGATCTTAGCCGTGTTGTGGTGGGCAAGGATGGCTTCGAGGCCAACGTCGATGTGCATCAGTTCAAGCCCTATGAAATCACAGTGAAGACAACGGGAGACACTGTTGTCGTGGAAGCCAAGCACGAGAAGCGTCGCGATGGCGACAGTTTCGTGGGTCGACACATTGTCAAACGTTTCGTCTTGCCCCGTGGATATTATCCCAACGATGTCCGATCCGAGCTCTCCTCCGATGGCATTCTCACAGTTCGCTGTCCGCCGTATCTGACGAATGAGCGCAGCGTCTATGTCCGTCAAGTGGGACCCTCGTATCTGAGCATCAAGAACAACTAACAAGAACACAACCGACAGACAACAAAGTCGCAATCACAGCCATATTTAGTCATTCAGAGTCCAGGTGGAGTCCAGTGCATCAGTCATTATTGTGCGTTTCTGTTTTTATTTTAGCACTCGAAACTCGAAATTACAATTTGTTTACAAATTAATTTAATTAATTTAAGTTACATTTGAATTAACTGAATACCCTTTTGGACTTTTTTTCTGTAATTAACCAAAACATTTTGTAGTTAAATAAAACAAAAAAGTTTAATTTATTAAAAACGACAACAATTCGTTTCAGTTTCACTCAAAAATACATTTTCCCTCTTTAGCAGACGCCTTGGAAAATGTCAACATAAATTTCCACATGCGATTCTTAGACAGCTGCGATTACATTGTCTATACGGAGAGCATGCCCTTGAGCAATTTCCGCAACTGCCAACTAAGGTAAAGTTAAAATGTAAATAGAGCAATAAACAACAAGTCTGAATCTGGAACACTTCGCGTAGAACGTCACAGAAGCCTACACGTTACATAGATTGTATTTTTTATTATTTACTTTTTGCAAGAAAACTCGCACAAATAGTCGCTAGAGATACATCTGACAGCTGACCATAATGGTCAGCTCGCAAAAACAATGCTCAATAAAAAACATTTGCACACCCACAGTCACAGATTGGGCGCGTTTTGTGCGCGTTTTAAAACGCGCGCAATTTCAAGTGTGCGACTGCGACGCGAGTTTTGCTCACAGCTGTCTGTCAATGGGTCAATCATTGTTTAGCCAGTTCATTCTATGTGTAACCTTAAAACATTTTATTGTTTTGTGTGGTATTCGACAAACAATTTGTCAATCAAATGATAGCTAAACAAAGTCGCCAAGCAATTTAGATAGTTTACAATACCCTGTAAGGAGCTAACTTATTTTACAATTGTAATTTTTATATTTTTAATTTTGGATTTTATTTTTGTTTCCTAAATTTATTTATTTACTTTGTTTAGTAGTGTAGGTTTGTCTTATTACATTTTGTTACAGTTATCTTATAATTACATTAAGAAGTTAACTTATTTTATATTATTTTTGAAATACAATATTTTACTATTTGATTATTTAGTTTTTAAATTGTATACTTTCCATATTTATTTCTTTTTTGTTATCAAATTAGATTACAGTTAATTTATAATTTCATTAGAAGGTAAACTTATTTCATATATTTTATCTTTTTGTATCGTTAAGATATTTAGTTTATTTAAAAAATATTTTACAGTTAACTTAAGAAGCTAACTTATTTCATATATTTTATTTGTTGTATATAATTGAAATATATACTTATCTTATTAAAGTTTGCTTCAGTCCACTAAGAAGCTAATTTTATAATATTCATTTAAAAGTATTTAAATTTTTTTTTATAAATATTTGTAATATATTTGGATTATCAAATTAGATTACCATTAATTTACAATTACATTAAGGAACTTAAACATTTTATTATTCTAACTTATTTTACAGTATATTTTTATTTAAAATATTCTTTATTAGAGGGTATCGGTTGGCAGATCGACTCTCCCTATTCGTTGTTTACTTTATTGAACACACTGGGTAGATAATTCATTTGTTATATGATCGAGGCTGGTATTGGGGATTGGGGACTGGGGATTGGGGACTGGGGGTAGTGTGCTACACCTATATGGGTCGCATCAACTCTTTGTGCGCTACTTAACTATATATACTCGTATGTATAAAATTTATAATAAAAAGTAGCAGCGCAACAAATAGCGACAAAAAGCAAACATGTTTGTGGCAAAGCCAAATAAGTAAAAGACTCGCGAGTTCACCACACCTACGCGACTTTTATTCCCCATTCGAGAACGTATTTAGTTTTAATTAAAAACAATTTAGCTGTCGCTGTCTCTGTCTCTGTATTGTGTGTGTAATTCTCATGTTATAGCCAAGATAAAACAATTGTTAGCGGCTTATTTGATTTAATGATTGATGCGCTTTATGTAATTGCGAATTTCAAATGATTATTAATTTTGAGTAATATTTTAGACATGTTGGGGGCGAAGAACTCATTGCACATTCACAATGCATTTCGAATGCATTCGATCAAGTTCAATGCAAGCAGCACGCACAGCGAACAGAGAGAGGAGAAACGTTGCTCTGAAGTAATTATCATTGTGAATGATGATGATGATATATCTTAAAAATAGTCCCTCATCGTTCTCTCCCTAAGACAACGGCGACACTTGTGCGCGACTCTCGCGCTAATTTACTTTATGATAAACATAAAAGATCAGCATATATCTTTCAGTATATTTTTATACCCACTACGCATAGGGTAGAAGGGTATTATAACGTTGTGCTTCTTTAAAATGTATGTAACAGGCAGAAGGAGTCATCTCTGACCCTTTGAAGTATAATTTTGATCATCGTCAACAGCCGAGACGATATTGCCGTGTCTGTCTGTCCGTCTGTCTGTCTGTCCGTCTGTATGAACTCCAAGATTTCAGAGACTATAAGAGATAGAGACATAATTTTATGTCAACAGCACTTGTTATGTTTGCACGCAGATCAAGTTTGTTTCCAATCTTCCCCCGCAAATCAATAATAATCATTTCAAAAGCGTAATATTTGGAAATTTGGCACAATAATAACTACAGTCTGATTCCTGTAAATTTGGTTGCGATCAGATAAAAATAGTGGAAGTTTTTTTAAGAAATACGTTGACTTACTACGGGACTAAGTTGCTTTGGCCGACAATCTGGTATATTTTGCACTTTTTGGTATATTCCAAATTAATATTCCGAAAAAATACTGAAATATATCAAGGGCTATATTTGGTATATCAAAATACCAAAAAAATACTGAAATATTTCAAGGGCTATATGTGGTATATCAAAATACCAAATATAGCCCTTGATATATTTCAGTATTTTTTGTATATTCCAGTATTTTCTTCGGTATATTAATTCGGTATATTTTAGAAATAATACTGCACTGTTATGCTCTTATTAAAAATGGTTACCAGATATCTCGTAGTCGAGCACACTCCACTGTATCTTTCTCACTTGTCAATTTTGGAGACAACATTGGATTCCCTTCGCTTCGGTCTTCAGTCTGCAGTCTTTAGTCTTGCCTGGGCGGTCGTCGGGAACGGTGTGTGTTTCGCTTTTCCTAGAAAATAGTTCTCCACATTTCGTGTCCTTTCTGTGAACTCACCTGCTCAAATACTTGAAACTTTTTAAGTAGATTTTTCATTAAGTTTTGCTGGAGTTGAATTGTGATTTATGTGCAGTTTTCCAAAGTGTATAAAATCGTATTCCAGCAGCAATATTTAAATATATATGCATATATACATATATATGTGACTATAAGTGTTGTGCGTGTTCAGGCGCATGCTATTTATAAAGCCGCCTTAATCTTAATGGATTTTTATACCAGCCTATTTCACCTCGCCATCTATATTTTCAGCCTTCTCTCGCTCGTCTCTTCGTCTCTCTGCTGAAAAGTAAAATTAATTAATGTCTTGTTATTTATAAAAACAAAAAAAAAAAAACTAAACCCAAATCCAACGACGTGCAAAGGTGTGAAGAGAAATATTTTCGATTGGAATAAACAATATTTTTAGGCAACCGAAAAAAATGTCGCCAGCACATTTGATTTTATGTGTGCTGAGCTGCATTGCATTTTCCGGAGGTAAGTGGGCGACACAGGAAGTCGACAACCAGCTGGAAATACAACTGCATTCAGATATGCTAGATATATGATATATGAGTTTTTGTTCATGCTTTCTTGCAACCCCCTCTGATTGGCCTTAACTTGGCCACAAATGTGATTTCACTGTCCAAATAATATTACTCACTTCAAGTTGAGGAAAAGCTGAAACGAAAAACACATTAAAACGTGCCATAAAAACCATTTTCTTTAATATCTGATGAGCCATATCCATAAGAAAAAGCTGACTGATAGTTGCATGACACATTTGCCTCGTGGGGGTTTATCTTGTCATGTAGCTGATTTTTCATATGTATCACAGACAGAAAAGTTTTGAAATTAAAGAAAGATATCTTTGAACTTGTATTTTTTAGTTTTAATGTCAACATTCACTTTACCTAGATTAAAAATTATTGTTTTCAGATTCTTACATTTAAATTAAAAATATTGAATGCAATTTTTAGATATAAATATAGCATATTAAAATTTTTGAATATAAAAATTTTTAAAATAATGTAAAAAAATGATTTTATAATTTTTAAACGATATTTGAAGTCTCATGTCTCTTTTCCGGAACATTTTAAGATTAAAATCTTCTATGAAGATGTTTATTTCTATATTATTAACGATATTTTCGATACTATGGCTCAATTTAAGGGAAAAGCAAACAAATTCTTAAACTTCTGACAATATTATTTTAATCTCAAAAAGGCGATCGAAATCTTGTTGTCTTTTGTAAAAGAAATTTAGTTTGAAATTATTTTTACGATGAAATCTTGATTTAACAATTTTTTGAAGTTGAAATGTTATTTTAAATTTCTTTGTCTTAGAAATTTTGTTTCCAAATTTTGTCCTCATCTTCAAAATTCATGGATATTCTGCATCTTCATTTACATTTAATTTTTTTTGTATATCAATTTCAGTTTTTAAATCTTTTTAAAATTGAATTCTTGTTTCTATAACTTTTTAGGATTGTAATATTGTTTAACAAACTTTTTAATTTTGAAATCCTGTTTCAAGAATTTTTTAGGATTGTAATCTTTCAAAATCTTTTTAACATTGAAATTTTGCTTCAAGAATTTTTTAAATCGAAAATTCTTCATTCTCATAATTTGTATTCTCTGTGTATACTTTTGGGGATTATCTGTTTTAGTTTTCACTGATTATAATATATTTTTGCGGCTGGCCGCCTACGAAGTTGACTAATTGTCAGTGTATCAAATTGTCAGTGTCGCCAGCGTAGAATATATGTTAACTTGTGATACTTGTGAACAGACAATTCATGGCGAAAAGATCGATGATTCATCGCCGCTTTGCTTCCTCTATGTCATCTACATATAAACCAATGTTTTTCCCTCACATCCTACTACAAATAGACCACTTAATTACCGGCCGGCATTTACCAAACGAGAAGCATAAAACGTGCTCGTAAATTTTCAAAACAGATAAAAATAAACGTAACGACAATGAAAATGATTTTTAGCGTATATCTTCATGATCTGTGCGGCAGACTCAACAACTGGATTTCCCCTCCATATGGGATCAATCATGTTGTTCGAATTATTTGAAAAAGATTCACGGGCTTTAATTTTATAATCATCTCAAGATCTCTTTTTCCTTATGTTACTTAAGCTTTCAATAAGATTCATTGGTTCTAGTTTAACAGGTCTCTTTTTCGATATGTTACTAAAGTTTTAATAGGATCCACTGACTTTATTAATACTGTTTCAAGATCTCTTGTTTAATATGTTACTATGTGTTGAAAAGATATAGACTTGTTTCAAATCTTATAGTAAAACGGCTTAGTAAATCTCTTTTCCAAAGATATTGAAAAACATTTGTCCTTTTTCTTATGTTACAAAAGTTATTAAAAGATATAAATTGTCAAATTTTTCTGTACAACATCTTCTCCAAGTTTTTAAAGAAATTAGCTAGCTATAGTATATCGTTCATTTTGTAATAGAACATCATAATAAATTTGTGTATGTCCATGCTATTTTAAAATATTAACTTTGTATTGCAGATCTATTTCTCCAAGTAATACTAAAGATTTGAAGAGATGAACTGGCTTCAAATTTTACAATAAAACATCGTCGAAAAATTGTTTTAACTTTAACTTTGTTTTTTAAGATGTCGTTTTCCTTATGTTACTAAAATTATTAGAAGATATAAACTGGATTAAAATGTTTCAGTGGAATATCTTACCAAATCGCTTTTTACAAGTTTTAAAAAGAGATTAACTGGCTTTAATTTTACAGAAGATTTATAAATTGATTTCTCCATTTTATTAAAAGATATTAATTTTGTTATACAGATTCAAAATTTCTTTTTCCAAATGTTACTAAATCTTTTAAAAAATGTAAACTATAAAGTAAAAAAAAAAAAAATATTTGACAGTAGAACATCTTATTATGGTAAATATATTTTTGCAAAATTACTAAAAGATATTAACTTTGTTTTTACGCTTTCAAGATCAATTTTTCAAAATATAATGAAGCTAATTAAAATAAATTAAGTGGCTTTAATTAGAAAGTCTTTCAACTTGTATTTCAATATGCTACCGAAGTTATTTAAGGAGTTCAACTTTTCTTTTACAGTTGCAAATGCCGTCTATGAGGATTGTCAGACACCGCCGCCTGTGGATCATGCCCAAGCAGAGTTGTTTGTTAGCGAATCAAATCATGTGAACACTGCCATCTACAGCTGTGCTTCGGGGTATGTTCTCAAGGGTCCCAAGGAGCTGCTGTGCAACGTGGACACCGAAGAATGGCAGGGCGAACCTCCCATCTGCCTCAAAGCGAAGGGTGAGTAAAAGTCAGATACAATTGGAATGCATTTATAACCAATTTCTTTTTAAAGGCACGCATTCGGAACGCAAACAGAAATTGCTGGCAATTGCCGAGGATTTAAATGTGCCTGCTAAGTTGGTGCCGCAGCTCGACTTGAGCTGCATTCAAGCTAAAGTGGAGGCGCCACAAATTAGTCACGGCATTGTGGCAAGATACGAAAGGAAAAGACGCGGAGAGAAGGTTTTCCTTGTGGCGTATTATGCGTGCAATGAGAACTACGAGTTTGAGAACACACAGAATTATGCTTTGTACTGTGGAGCAAAGCAATGGGTGGGAGATTTGCCCGCTTGTTATCCACGTGTGGAATATACCGACGATAACGACGAAAATGACGATGACGGGGATAATGCCAACGACGATGACTATAATTATGAAGATTATGAAGAGGTAGAGGAAGAAACCAAGACGCCAAAGCCAGTGTACGATACATTGGAGGGCGTGAAGCCACCGCCGCCTCCACCGCCAGTTGAGGAAGTGGAGGAGGAGGAGCGGCCACAAGTGCAACCTGAAACTGTGCCCGCTGTGCCAACTGCTGCAGAGCCGAAGATCGAGACAGTTGCTGTACCTAAGACTGAAGTACAAACTCCAGTTGAAAATGAAGTACAAACTCCAATTGAGAATGAAGTGCACACTGCAGTTGATCCACACGTGGAACAAGTTGAGGAGACGGCAGCTCATCCCGAAGTGGAATTGAAACCTGAAAACGAATCCGAATTTGTGGTGCCCGTTGACGAACCAAAGGCAGAGCCAGAATTAGTGCCCAGTGCTGAGGCAACTAACCAAACGGAGAAGAAGATTGTGACTGAGAGTGTCACCGACATCAACATTGTTGTTGCACCCACAAAGGATCCTTATTCACCTCGACTGCTGGACGAGAATTGCGGTGAGGATCGCGGTGGTTGTGCGCAAAAATGCGAGCGTGTGTTGTTCCCCGGAGAGAATGAGCCGCGTCTCAAGTGTAGCTGCTATGAGGGTTTCACTCTGGATCCACAAGATTATTCCAGCTGTCATGGTAGGTTTAAAAACCATTTGGAATGAATTTGTCAGATGTCTTTCTGAAGTTGTTATGTAATTGTGTGGATTTAATAGCAACTTTGAATGAATATATACATATATAAAAGGTTTAGGTAGAACCGGCTGAAAGTACGTAGCTGTACCGCTGACCATATATGTATAATGTTTAAATTATTTCGAAAATAATCATTTGTTATTGATTTTGGAAATTTTGAAATGGTCGTAGAAAATCTGATCTTCAGATCCTTTTTGCTCTGTTTAAAATGGATGATCGCAGGCAGTTCAGTTCGAATGAAGGTTTACATTTCTAAAATCTAAAGTCTATTTTGAGATGACACTGTATTACAAAATTTTAAAAAGATATAAAATAGAAGGAATAAAAATGGTCGAAGTTATTTAGGAAATACTTTTGTATGGTAAAAAACGTCAACTACAATCAGGTCTTTGCTGCCATGGCAGATATTTGGTATATTTGTATTCTATGGTATATTTTGAATGTAGTAATATCACAATATTACAATTATTGCTTTTGTTATTATTCAGTATTTTGTTAGTATATTAATTTGGTATATATTAGGAATATGATTTTATTGTTTGATTGATATACCACATATACTTTAGTATTTTTTCGGTATATTAATTTGGTATATTTGTAGAATTTTGATTTTATTGATAATGGGTAGCGGGTATGTCACAGTCGAGCTCACTCGAATGAAACTTTGTTCCTTATTAAAATCAATTCTAAACAAATTCAACATTCTCTCCCATCATCACAGATATTGACGAGTGCCAGGAGTCGAATGGCGGTTGTTCACAGATCTGCAACAACTTGCCCGGTGGCTACGAATGCGGCTGCGAGAAGGGCTACGTGATTGACGCAGCTACTCGCAACACCTGTGTGGGTAAGTAGTTGAAGTTGAAACTGATTGTGACAGCTTTCAAACACTAAATTCTTCCGCAGATATTGACGAGTGTGCACTGCCCGAAGTGATCGCCGAGTGCGTCAATGGCTGTGAGAATACGCCTGGTTCCTATCGCTGTGTGATTGCTTTGAACACCAAGGAGGAAGCTGAGGAGGAAGAAAAGGAAGAGGACGAAGAAGCTGTTAAACAAACAAAGGAGGAAGAGCACGACAACGAAATTGAAGTTGGGCCTGAGGAACCTGTTAAGGCTGTTGAGACGGAGCCTCAACCTGAACTCAAAGTTGAACCTGAAGTTGAACTCGATGTTAAACCCGAAGCTGAACCCGAAACTGTGCCTGTAACTCCCAAACCAACTTGCAATCCAGGCTTTGGGCTCTCGCCCGACGGCAGCGTCTGTGTGGACATCAACGAGTGCGACATTGTCGTGGAGGACGACAGCAACATAGAGCATGTTCCCCATCGTGTTTGCCAACAACTCTGCGAGAACACGCTTGGATCCTTCCGTTGCAGCTGTCGCGATGGCTTCCACTTGCTGGAGGATCAAGTCAACTGCGCCCCGGACAACTGCGAGGCTCTCGACAATCCCCAACTGAATCGCACACGTTGTGCGCATCAATGTGAGAACCTGGAGAGCGGAGGCTACGTTTGCGTCTGTCCCGAGGGCTACAGACTAGGTGAAGACGCACACAGTTGCGAGGTGCTAGAGAGCGTTTGCAGTCGCGAACAGGGACATGAGAGATGTCGACCAGGAAGTTGTCTGGTCAGCGAGGACAACAGCACTTTCAGTTGCCTGTGTCCGCCTGGATATGCCAGTGAAGTGTTCAGCTGCCAGGACATCGATGAATGTGCTCAGGGCACACACAAATGCAGCCACGATTGCTTCAACACAGCGGGTGGCTATCAATGCTTGTGTCCGCGTGGCATGTCGTTGCAGGAACCTGAAGGACACGCTTGCGTGGCTCCCGATCCTTGTGCTGTGAACAACAATGGCTGCGAGCAGCTTTGCCGCAGTGCCGAAAATGGCATCTGCGCTTGCAGCAAGGGTTATGTACTTAGTGAGGATGGCAAGAGTTGCAACGATGTGGATGAATGTAAGGTGAACAACGGCGGCTGTCAGCAGCTGTGTCACAATGTACCAGGTGCGTATGAATGTCACTGCTCGACGGGCTACGAGATGCTTCAGCTGCCAGGACTCTCCTCCGACTATTGCTTCGACATCGACGAATGTGCCCAGAATACACACAGCTGTGAGCCGCCGCTGCAATGCGAGAACTTAAACGGTTCCTACACTTGCTTATGTGAACCGGGCTACGCTTGGGGCTTCGACAATCGCATTCATGAATCATCTGTCACATCAACATCATCTGCAGCTTCATCACCATCCGCTTGCTTGGACATTGACGAGTGCTCGCTTGCGAATGCCAACTGCTCGCATTTCTGCATCAATTTACCGGGCAGCTTTCAGTGCGCTTGTCCCTTGGGTTTCACCTTAAACCCGGATGACCGCAGTTGTAGCGATCATGATGAGTGTCTTCAGCAGAATGGGAATTGTGCTCAGCTCTGCTTGAATCAACCAGGTGGCTTTGCCTGTGCTTGCAACTCAGGTTTTGAGCTGGCTCCCGATGGCTTCGGTTGCTTGGACATTGATGAATGTTCGCTCGATTTTGGTAATTGCAGCGGCATTTGCATTAATCTTATAGGTTCGCATGAGTGTGCCTGTGATCGAGGATATGAACTTGCGGCTGATGGCACTTGCCAGGATGTGGATGAGTGTGCTGGCTTACTCTCAGGTGGTTGCACACACGAGTGCATCAACAAACCGGGCAGCTTTGAGTGTGGCTGCCCCTTGGGATATCTGCTGCAGGAGGATGAACGCAGTTGTCGGCCTGCTCTCGTCGGTTGTCCCCCAGGTACTGAGAAGTCGGAGCAAGGATGCTCGCCCATCGAGTGTGGCGAGGGAATGTTGATCGGGGTCGATGGCAGTTGCGTGGACATCGATGAGTGTCATGTGAACAACGGCGGCTGCTCGCATCTCTGCGAGAATGCGCAGGGTTCGTTTAAGTGCGCCTGTCCCGCGGGTTACAAGTTGGCGGAGAATGCCCAGGATTGTGTGGACATCGATGAATGTGCTGTGAACAATGGCGGCTGCGAGGAGTCGTGTCTGAATGAGCCTGGCAGCTTCAAGTGCTCGTGTGGCGCTGGCAAGAAGTTGTCATTTGATGAACGCAGCTGCTACAAGACATTCGAGGTGCTCAAGCCTAGCTTGCCGCCAGCTCAGATACCGCTCTCGGAGCCTCGACCAATGCCTCTAACCCCGCTGGGTGAGGATCTGTTGCCACAACCAGCGCCTTCGCCAGTGCCGTTGCCTGCCCCAAGACCAGTTCCAACTTTCCCATCATTCACATCGAATCAGTTGCCGAAACACAGACCAACTCCACTGCCAGCTCCGAGAGTATTTCCCAGTACCGATTTACCTACTCCTATCGCCCCAGATCACAGCGATCGATGTGTGCGCTTCCAGGCACCAGCCAATGGCAGGGCACATTGCAATCGGTATCGCCACAAGCGCAAGTTGTACTACAACACGCGTTGCAAGGTGCGTTGCAATGCTGGCTATGTGCTCTTAGGTTCGGAGATCCGTAACTGCGGCATCACGGGCAACTGGGAGGGAGAGGAGAACAAGTGTGTGCGTAAGTACTTCAAGCTTTATATCTAAATTTATCTGCCACTCATATGGTAGAATTGAATTGAATTGAATTGAAGAATTGAAGAAAGCATCGCTGATCCCGTAAAGTATTTTCAAGATCAGCGTGAAGACCTGAAACGATTGACCTTTGTCTGTTTGTTCGTGTAGATCGTGTAGATCTCAGAGACTACATGAGATTAAAGTATAATTTTTGGGAGACAGCACATGTTATTGTTGAATACAGATCAGGTTTGTTTTACATTTTTGTAAATCGAAAAAATAACAAATAATAAGCGTAATTTGAAAGCTATAGTAATTTTACAAGAATAACAACATATCAGATAAAAAGGTTAGTTCTTAAGAAAGTTATTTTTTAAACGAATAACAAAAAAAAAGAAAACTACAGGAACATAGTTTCTTTGGCTGGAGTAGTAATTTATAGAAATACTAAATAGGGATTTTGGTTAATTTAATATATTTATTTAATAACATATAACAGTAATAGTATATTAATATACCAAATATAAATGTCGGTATGCTTAAGTATTTTTACAGTATTTTGAGTAAACTTTTGTATATTTCAGTAGTTATGAATATACCCCAATGTCTTGGTAAAAAATTGTAACGGGTATCTCATATTTGAGCACATTCGACTGTAGATTTCTTCCTTGCTTTATCTAGTTTTCAGTATATTTCAGTAACTTTATAGATAATTAATTAATTTCTCTCAATATAGTATAATTTAAATATATTAGTATACCATTATACCAAACGTTTACTTTGGTATGTTTTAGTAGTTGTTGGTATATTCAGTTGGTGTATTTTAATCGCACTGTTTTTGTTAAAAACCTGTAGAGGGTATCTTACAGTCGATCACATTCGCCCTGTAATAAATTGTTTTATCTAAACTCACGACTAACGTTCTTCCCCTCATTTTTTCAGCCGCACATCACTCTCGTGGCGTGTGGCTAACAGGCACAACTCCACAGCTGACAGCACCAGCTGGTGTTTGTCCTCCACTACCTGCCCCCAGTAATGGCGTCATCGTCCCAGCCAACTGCACGCGAGTCGCCTCCACTTTCGGCACCATCTGCAACCTGCAGTGCAACATGGGCTTTGTGCCAGTTGCCGGAATGTTCACCAGCTGCTTCAATGGCTGGAGCTTGGGCAGCGTCTTGGAGTGCAAACCTTTTGGCTCGAATCTCTTTGACAGTCGCATCTCCACAAGAATTGTTGCTCCTTGGCAAGCACAACAAACGTTCAGACAGCAATCGAGACCACAGCAATCTGTTCGTTTACCACAACCTCACATCAAGCTGTTCATTACTTGCCCGGAGAATGTTGTCATCATGCTGGGACCACAGCAGACAAAGGCTCATGTTATTCTCCAGCGACCGGCGACAAATGCGGATTATCGCTACGTGGCTGCATCTCCGACTTGGGCTAGGCAACTGCAAGGACATTTACCTGAAGGAGTCCACAAAGTCATTTTCCGTGCAACCGATCCGACGTCTCAACAATCAGTTGGCTGTCAAACGCTCATCACGATTAGAAGATCGCCAGCAACATTGAATTCGAATCCTTTTGCTTCCTTGCAAACTTTTAGATCCTTCTCATTGCCACCACGTCAACCCGCCAGATTGCCCGACTTTAACTTCAACCAGAAATTCGCCAAGCTAACGGATGCAACGTTGCCAAGACCAGCTGAGAGTCTGGTTGAAGAGGCGCCTTCCATACGTCATCCTGAGAGCAGTCGCATTGATCTGGGCTCATCCACATCCAGCTACTGTCCGCCTTCGTTTGAGGTGCATTTGAAGGAGCATCAAAATCTGCGTTCTGTGCTTTGGGAAGAGCCGCGCTTCGAGGGCAAACTCCTGAAGATCTTCAAGTCATCTGTAAGTATGCGGGGAAGTAAATTATTAAGTTATAAATATTATAAGTTTGTACACACAATCGCCTTTAGATAATTTCTTGTTTAATCGCGAATGTCTAGAACGATTTTTGGTACATACAATAACAACGATACATAGTATTTATAATTCTTGAAATTTTGTTTGCAATCAGATAAAAATTATAGAAATTATTTAAGAAATACTTAATTGTTTTGGCTGACAATCTAGTATATACTCTACAGTATATTTTGAATGTAGTAATATATCAATCTACATATATGGTATATTTTAGTATTTTGCGATATAATAATTCGGTATGCTAACTTCTTGTTTTTAATTGGAAAAATACCTTTCAAGTAAAACTGTTTCCCTCTTTAATAAGAATAATACCATTTTTGATACTCATGTGAGTCCATGATCGTCTTGAAGGCTAATGAAAAACAGTTGTTCCAGAAAACTTTCAAACAAATCTTTGAATTTGTTAGTAAAGTCAGTTAAAGTTAAAGCCTTAATTAGAATGCAAAAAGTAATAGAGTAAGGATCAGAATAAAGTGTATTAATCATACTACCATAAAATCTCTCACTTTCTCTATCAAAGTACGAATAATTAAGAATATTGTCGAAATTATGAATGTTTTAGGAGACTTAACAATTTGTAGAATAATAAAACAATCCAAGTACGAGAGAATTGTTGGTTTGCTAACTTTGTCCTTGATAAAAAATCCTTTTTAATTGGTAGATCGAAAATTTTGTTATATTTATAAAGAGAAAAATTAGTTTGCGACCTTATAGTACAAGTATATTGTTTAAGCAAGACTTACATATGTATAATAGACCGCAGTTTAAGTAACCAATTAAGTATGACTTTTAATTCTAATTTTATTGCAGTTCCCTGGTGCGTTGTTTGGTGCTGGTGATCACACTGTGAAATACGAGGCAACCACAACAGATGGACGAACTCTTCAGTGTACTTTCATAATCCATGTCAAACGTAAGTTTATATTAATAATTATGCATAATTATCAATCTACTAAAGATACTTTTTCGCACAGCTGCCTCAGCTTCTTCAACAACGTCGCATGCAAGGCTCAGTTATCCTGTGGAGCAGGAAACACACAGCAGTCTCTTCGCTGGCCATGAGTCCTATGTTATTTGTCCCGATAAGGAGCCAGTCAGAGTCACATCGCAACAATCTGTAAGTTGTCACGATCGATTGAATTAAATGCCACTGCCCAAGTTCATAAAACGCATCAAACCGTAATGCGAGAAATTGAATGAAGGCTTTAACGCATCGATGTATATTTGTAGCTGTATATGTATATGTCAATGTATCTGTATCTGTTTCACTTTGCTTTGCAGGTCAACCTGCCCGTGGGCTGCAGTCTGAAGAACGTTCGGCCGAAGTCAAGTGCATTAACAAAGCCTAAACGCGGTCTGCTCACCTCGCTCTGGCGTCAATATGGTAGTTACTAATTAATCGTTAGTCAATTATCATTAACTCAATTTACTTGTATCGAACTTTTTTATAAACTCACGAACTCTATATTTTATTTGTATCGATAATTGTTAAATAAATAAATATAATTATTTATATAAAATATATTTTCCTTTATCTTCAAATGTTGAAATAATATTGAACGCTTTTCTGATTTATTAGATTAGGGTGAAATTAAAACTTATAATAAACCTTATATCAATATATAGAACATGTATATAAAAGACGCAATTTAATATGATTGATCTTTTTAAACTCCTTCCTTGGTACCAAAATTATACCTTATTAAGAAAACAAAATTTATATTATTCGGATTATTAGAACAGAAAACTATATCCAATATTTATTAATATAATTATGGACAGCGCTCTAGTCCCTTAGTAACTTGCATGTAAATTCATTTGTATAAATTAAAATAAAATAACATTTTTATAGAACATATTTCAATCATTTTTCTTGAAGCTACCTTAGCTAACTATGATGTTAATTATATGAGAATAGAGAACATCACCTGTCACAATTTCTGTAGAAAGTTGCTAAGAAACATCTTAAAATGGAAATGGATAATGCAATCCTTTAAAGAGCTTGAGAGTTGGCACTTATTGTTCTTAAGCATTATGTCATTTTATTCCTCGAGTTCATTCATCGACAGAGATCTTAGCATACTTTCGCAATGACTCCCTCCATTAGCAAGCAAATTAAGAAAATTTGTTTCAAGTTTTTATACCCGCTACCCATAGGGTAGAAGGGTATTATAACTTTGTGCCGGCAGGAAATGTATGTAACAGGTAGAACGAGGCATCTCCGACCCTATAAAGTATATATATTCTTGATCAGCGTCAACAGCCGAGACGATCTAGCCATGTCCGTCTGTCCGTCTGTGTGTCTGTCCGTCTGTCCGTATGAAACACTGGATCTCAGAGACTATAAGAGATAGAGCTTTTAATTTTTTTCGACAGCACTTGTTATGTTTGCATGCAGATCAAGTTTGTTTCAAATTTTTGACACGCCCACTTCCGCCCCCGAAAATGAAAAAAATCGAGTAACAAGCGTAATTTTAAAGCTAGAGTTGCAAATTGGTTGGTATATACAATAATTACTATAGTAGTTATGATTCCTGAAATACTTTTGTATGGGCAAAGACGCCTACTTACAAGGGCTCTTAGTTGCTTTGGCCGACAATCTGGTACATTTTGCCGTCTACCATTTGGTATTTATAGTATTTTTGCAGTATATTCGGTATATTTTGACAAAAATACCGCAAAATATATTTCTTTTATTCAAAATGGGTAGCGGGTATCTCACAGTCGAGTACACTCGACTGTAGCTTTCTTACTTGTTTTTTTAACAATTGGGAAAGTGAATTTATAGCCCTGCTTTCTGTAATTACTAAAAAGTGTATCCTTCTGAAAATCTTTAAATACATTTGTAAATGAGAACTATGCAAAAAAAAAGATATCTTAATGATTTCCTTGTAAATTTTGAAATTTTAAATTTTAGAATTGCTCAAATCGCAAGGCCGATTGCTAACAATGAGTATCAATCAGCTTCATAAAAATCTGTATGAAAGCACACTTTCATCTGCTAATCAAATTATTTAAATGATAAAAAATAAATCAGCATCAACTATATTTTAGAATACTTTTGGCTGATAATCAAATTATTTAAATGTTAATAAATAAGAAACTAAAGTCGTAGTTACATTTGGCGTAAAATCCATGGCATATTGCATCAGATTTTGTATGTTTTGGGTTGTGTAGTGAAACAGACAATAGTCACGCATTAAAAAGAGCCGAAATATGCTGACCTTACATGTGTCATACAACAAAATGTGGAGCTGCACAATCTCGCCGAGCCGCAGACCGAAGAGAAGAGATACAACTGAGCTGCAGCTGAGTCGCAAGTTAGTCGATGCTTAAAATGCGATCCACAAAACAAAGCAAACAGCAAACAAGTTCCACACGTGTGTGTGTTTTAACAGCGGCCTCGTTGATTGACTGAAAGCTGATTTTGCAAGTCTGTAAATCGGTTGAACGTCTAGTTAATTGATAAGCACAAAGCAGAGCGACGCCATAGCAGAAAATGACTAAAACAAAAGCAGTTTGAAAAACTTTGTGCTGAAAACTTTGGACAGGTTGTTCGGCAGTAGAATCTCAACTTCAGTTCGGTTGTGGATGTGGAATAATGCCAGTTTTAGAAAGCTCTGAATTTTTAAAGTTTATTTACTTCCAATAATTGCCCAGAAATGCCGTTGAACTCGTTTGGTTAGAACTTGTCATTAGAATTCATTGAATTATTCCACTATTTAGATTTCGATTTTGATTGTGATACGAGTCTTGTGCAAAAATAGCCCCAAAAACATAGACCACAAGCAGCGCACAAGCTGACGATAAGAGCAAAAGCATAAGAATTAATAATATATAACATATTTAGCATCATTTAGAGAACTGAACACCGAGGCCTATCTAGACTCCATCCAGAGCTGATAACCCTCGAGAGTTCGATTTCATTTCAATGGATGTGGATGCTGTTCTCTGCCTCTGATCATCGTTTAACCGCTCGATAGGCTCGTTGTATTACTTTCTGTTCTCGACTCGTATTGTTTATTGTGTTGTTATTGTTTTTAGTATTTCTTTTTTTTATTATTCATTTTTGTTATTGTCTCAAAGATTAGCGCTTAGCTACTGTTGCTGCTTCGGTTGCTGCTGCTGCTGCTGATGGCGAAGCGAAGTCTATTTAAACGCTCGACTAACTGAAAAATCAAATCAGTTTTAAATCGTGTGCTGTTCGGTGCGTTCGCATTGTTATTTTCGTTGTTTTCGAACATCATCGTCAGTGAGTGCAAAATGTACCAACGTCAAGTCTCCTTCGATAAGGTTGGTGTGGACTACGCAGTAATAGCATTTATTTTCCATCTATAATATACTTTGCTAAAACAACAATTTAAAACGCGTCACGTAAAAGCCAAAATTCATAACCTTGAAGTAAATAATATTATTGAAAGAAAGTGGAACAATTAAATTCGAGATTTCAAATCATCACATGAATAAAAGAAACAAAAGAAATCATGTTACTAATCTATAATTTTTAATTTGATATTTATTATGAATAAACTCTTAGAGAATGTGCTCAATAACGATGAGCTGTATAATGAATTGGCATAATTAAAAAACACAAATAATTTCTAAATTTAAAAAAAAGAAGGGTGTGTATTTTTAAGTTCGTTCAAAGCTAAATCGAGCTTCAGCGTAATCTCAATTATAATGTCTTAAAAACAAAACTAAGTTCTGAATTTTAATTGAAATGGGTTGTGAATTTTGCCGTTACAAATTAGTTGATCTCTAACCTATAAAACTAAATTTCGTTTTTACTATGAATAAAATCTATAAAATATGCTCAATAATGATAAGCTGAATAATATAATGGCATAATAAAATATCACAATCAATTTCAAAATATTTTTATGTTAAAAAGTACCGTATTTTTTATTGCATTAAAAGCTAAATATAACCTTAGAGAATAGAAACAAGTAATAAAGCCGCAAGCAATAATTTTTAATTTGATACTTATTATAAATCAGCGCTTCAACAACAAAGTATAAAAATATATAATATATTGGCATGATCTTAATAATATATTTATTAAAAATAATTTACAAATAATTTCTAAAATCGTATAAAAGGCATGCATATATTCAATATGAAATCCAAGTTCAAAGAAACCTTCAAAATAACGGCTTTAAATAATACAAATTAAAGAAATTTCGATGAGAAGAGTTTTACGTTAGTTGAATTCAAAGATTTCAATGATATCTTTTTTAAAAACATTTCAAACAATTTCTAAATCTTCATACCTCAAAAAAAAGCCTTCAAAACATCGGTGGAGTGTTTATCTTTAGTTACATTCAAAGCCAAATCAAACCTCACAGTAACCCTTTTAATTGGTTAACACAAGCTCAAGTCAAAAGAGGCAATGTTCTGGCCCTGTTTAAAAAACAATATAATTTTATTTTTCATTTTTACTGATTAAAGAATTCCATAAAGAATCTTCAATATTTAATTTAATTTAATATCGATATTATTTAACGATTTCTTTTTTAAAAACGTTGCAAATAATTTCTAAAACTTCCTACCTCAATGAAACCCTCAAAATATCGAAGCAGAGTTTATCTTGTATTCAATTCAAAGCCAATTCGAACCTCAGAGCAACCTTGTTAATAGGTTAACACGAGTTCAAGGCAATAAGAGGCAATGTTCTGGCCCTGCATTAGAACATTGTGGTTTAAGAAACAACATAATTTTATTTTTCGTTTTTACTGATAAAGAATCATAAAGAATCTATAATTTTAAAATCGTTATTTTTTAACTACATCTTTTTTAAAAACATTGCAAACAATTTTTAAAACTTCCAACCTCAATGAAACCTTTAAAATATCGAAGAAGAGTTTTCATTTATGTTACTTGTATTCAAAGCCAAATCAAACCTCAAAACAACCTTGTTAATAGGTTAACACAAGTTCAAGGCAATAAGAAGTAATGTTCTGGCCCTGCATTAGAACATTGTGGTTTAAAAAACAATATACTTTTATTTTTCGTTGTTGCTGATTAAAGAATCCCATAAAGAATCTATAATTTTAAAATCGTTATTTTTTAACTACATATTTTTTAAAAACTTTGCAAACAATTTCTAAAACTTCCAACCTCAATGAAACCTTCAAAATTCGAAGAGTTTTTATCTCAAAGCCAAATTGAACCTCAAAACAACCTTGTTAATAGGTTAACACAAGTTCAAGGCAATCAGAGGCAATTTTCTGGCCCTGCATTAGAACATTGTGGTTGGAGTGGGAAACCTTCGATATGCATTTGCAATGAGGCGAATCTTGGGCTGACGTTGACCTTTGTAACTGGATCTATCAATCGTCGAACTGTCAATGACGCTAATATCTGTTTACAACACAAGTTACAATTTATTATTTTATTATTTAGTCTTTCTTTGTGTATATAGTTATTGCTGATTGATTGACGGGTTGTTTAAGTCTCGTGAAAATTCCCGATTACACATTCGCAATTCGTAATGCTGATAGGCAGCAGATTATGCAAAAGTGCTTTCCATTTAATTGATAAGAGATTCCAATTCCAATTCTAATAAAATTAATTGCTTAATTTGCTCGTGATTAGCCAACGCGCATCGAGGACTCCGCCTACATTGCCGAGGGCGTTGATATTCAAGAGGCACGCAACACTTGCCTCCTCTTCTCGCCCAAGGACTCTTCGTTGTCCAGCGGCGCCTTGGCCAATGCCTTGGGCATCTTCAAGCAGCACGACATCAATCTCGTGCACATCGAATCACGTTCTTCACTCCGTGTTCCCGGCTACGAATTCTTTGTGGAGTGCGATGGCAAAACTGGCGCCTTGGGCAAAGCTATTGCCGATCTCCGCGAGCAATGTGTTTACTTCAACATCATCTCTCGCGATTACAAGGACAACGCAACTGCTGTGCCCTGGTTTCCACGTCGTATACGTGATCTCGATCGCTTCGCTAATCAGATTCTGAGCTATGGCGCTGAACTCGATTCGGATCATCCCGGTTTCACGGATCCCGAGTACCGCAAACGTCGCAAGTACTTTGCAGACATCGCCTACAACTACAAGCACGGGGAGCCGTTGCCGCACGTCGACTACAGCAAGGAGGAGATCGAGACTTGGGGCATCATCTTTCGCAATCTGACCAAGCTCTACAAGACGCACGCTTGCCGTGAATACAATCACGTCTTTCCATTGCTTGTCGACAACTGCGGCTTCCGTGAGGACAACATTCCCCAGCTGGAGGATGTATCCAACTTCCTAAGGGGTAAGTGAGGGATAACTCTTATTTATATAAAAATAAGTTAGAAAGGTACAAAGGTAAAACAATGCGGTGCTATTCTTAAAATATACCAAATACACACATACACCAGAAATTCTGAAATATGTATATACCGAAGGGCATATTTGCTATATCGATGAAGTACTTCGAAATTATACCATAGAGGTCAAAGTATAAGAGATTGGTGGCCAAAGCAGCTAAGATGCCATTGCAGTAGGCGTAATTTGCCATATAAAAGTTTTTCTTTAATAACTTATACAATTTTAATCCGATCAAAAACATTCTCAGGAGTCATAATACTGTCTATACAAAAATTTGTAAAGAATTTAAAATTTCATAGTTAAAATCTTATAAAACATTCTCTATTTTCATTTTGCAATGACTATCAGATCTTCTCACATATGTAAGTTCAATATTTGAGCAGGAAAGTAAAACTTAAATAGGAATAATTAATTCTTAAACAATAATAAATTAAGTAGTCATCATTTTGGAGCGAATTAATAAAATTGTAATTGTATTTTTAATTGTATTTTATATATATTATCTTTTAGATAATAGTGATTCTGATATTTTCATTAGACAACTTTTCATGAATTATTCTGTAATTTTGTTGAGACAATTTATTCTTTGCTCAAACACTGACTGATTTTTAAATTATATGACAAACAATTTTACTTTTTTATTATAAAAATACAACTTATAATTCTATAAAATAACATAATACTTTCTTTAATGAAAAAAGAAAGAAATAGTTCACTTCTCCTGCAGTTACTTTATTTTGTTCCTTAAAAATAAATTTCATATATTTATTTATTGTTTTTTGTACATTTACATTTCTTTAGTTACCAAAATAATGATATTATCATAGTACTTATTTATTCATTTTTGTATATTTCTTTACTAGATTGCACTGGTTTCACTTTGCGTCCCGTGGCTGGTTTGCTGAGCTCTCGCGATTTCCTCGCTGGCCTCGCCTTCCGCGTCTTCCACTCCACGCAGTACATCCGTCATCCCAGCAAGCCGATGTACACTCCAGAGCCGGATGTGTGCCACGAACTCTTGGGTCATGTTCCGCTCTTTGCCGATCCAGCTTTTGCTCAGTTCAGTCAGGAAATCGGACTCGCTTCTTTGGGTGCACCCGATGACTACATTGAGAAGCTGTCAACTGTAAGTTGTCCTAAAATAGTTATTTGTAAATATAGTTTAATTAATTTCTGATTTTAATAGATCTTCTGGTTCACTGTGGAGTATGGCATGTGCCGTCAGGAAGGCGAACTCAAAGCCTTTGGCGCTGGTTTGCTCTCTTCTTATGGCGAGCTGGAATATTGTTTGACCGACAAGCCGCAGCTTAAGGACTTTGAGCCAGAGATCACGGGCATTACCAAATATCCCATCACGCAGTTCCAGCCGCTTTACTATGTGGCCGACAGCTTCGAGAGTGCCAAGGAGAAGACTATGTAAGTTGCTTTTAAGTTATATCGAAGCTCAAATCAATTTTAATAATATCGATTAATATAAACAAGAAAGCTACAGTTGAGTCTACTCGACTGTAGAATACCCGGTACCTATTTTCAGTATATATAAAATATAGCCTATGTCATATGTTGGTATTTTTTAGAATAATACTATAATTATATACCAAATGCAGCTTGCGGTATATGTTAGTATTTTATGATATATTCATTTGGTTTATATTACTACTTTTAACATATACCAAATACAGCCAAATAATTCGGTATATTTTAAAAAAAAATTTCTACCATTTTAAGTACATACCAAATGTTGGCTTCGGTATATGTTAGTATTTTTCCAGAATATTAATTACGTATATTTCAAAAATAAAATTACCATTTTCAATATATACCAAATGTTTACTTTGGTATATGTATGTTAGTAATTTTATAGTATATTTAAAGAATTGTACTACCATTTTCAATATATACCACATATAGACTTTAGTATATGTTAGTATGTGTGGTATATTAATATACCACAGAAATAGTACTATAATTTTTAATATAATTCAAATGTAGCCCTCGGTGTTTGATATAATATTTTAGTATATTAATTAGGTTTGTTATATGATATATAAATGATATTATTTTTTGTCTATTTTATGAACTTATATTAACCTTTTCAGTGTATACCAAATACCAAAACTTGGTATATATTTTAGTATTTCTTCAATATATTCATTTGGAATGTTTTAAGAATAATACTACTATGTTCAATATACACAAAATAAAATCTTCATCATATGGTAGTATTTTTTGGTATATAATAATATGGTATGCTTTTAAGAATACTTTAGCACTTTCTTTGCTTTCATTAAAAATATGTAGCGGGTATCTCACCGTCGAGCAGTCTCGAGTGTAGCTTTCTTACTTGTTTATATTAATTGAGAACAGACATCTAACCCATTATTTTAAAATAAATTATTGACATTATCTGAATAATATCTTTCTTATCTTTTTTTCCCCTAGCAAATTTGCCAATTCGATTCCACGTCCTTTTGGTGTGCGCTACAATGCTTACACACAGAGCATTGAGGTGTTGGACTCGAAGCCGCAGATTAACAATCTGATGAACAACATCAATTCGGAGTTTCAGATACTGCAGAATGCGATTGTCAAGCTACGCGTTTAAGTTTCCTTATTCGATGATACTATATTATACATATTAAATAAATGCTATCAATTATTCGTTTTACATCATTTTTGTCATTTGTTTATTTGTAGTTATTTACAGAGAACTACATGGTGCATTCCAAAGTAAACAGGACTTTTTGAATCTAGCGCCCTCTGGTGGCGCCATATTTATGTCAACTGGTGCGTTAGAATCTGCTATCCTTTATCGACTTCCAGTAAAAATTTCATGACATTTCATCTATTGGAAGTGAAGTTATTGCCTTTTAAGTGTCAGTATGTTTTTGTCATCGGTGCGAGAATGAGCTTCGAACAAAAAACCCAACACTAAATTTTGTTTTAAAACTTTTACCGAAACGTTTCAATTGATGAAACAAGTTTATGGCGATGGTTGCTTATCCCGTAGCAGAGTGCACGAGTGGTTTCAACGTTTTCAAAGTGATCGTAAGGACATAAATGACGATGAACATGTGGGCCAACCAAAATCCGTGATCACCGAAAATTCCATCGAAACTGTGCGTAAATTCATAAAAAATCAGACGAAATCATTATTGAAATTAATGGAAATAGAATTGAACATCTCCAAAACATCGATTTATCGCATTTTGACCGAACATTTGGGTGTGTGCACGGTTTGTTCGGCACAAATTGACTGACGTCCAAAAATTGCTCAGAATTAAACATTCGAAGGACCGACTATTTGACCAAAAATCACATTTTAACCATGAACCACTCCCCGTATTCAACTGATATTGCACCGTGCGACTTCTACCTTTTCGGAAAAATGCATTTGCCGATGAAAGGAAAGCGTTATGCAGACGTCGAGGCCATTCAAAAGGCTTGCACCGGCATACTGGAGGCCATACCGGGCAACGAGCTGAAACACTCGTTCGACTTGCTTTCGGACCGTGTAAAAAGCTGTATTAAAGCAGAAGGAGACTATTTTGAATAATATAAATTGATTTTGCCGAAAAAGCTATTTATTCTGTCTTTTTGTTAAAAGTCCTGTTTACTTTGGAATGCACCTTGTATAATTAGAGTTGTATATTGTATATTTTTGTATAGGTATGTACAGGAATGTTTAGAACTAAGCTTAGCAAATTACTTCTGGTTTAACAAGTGATCGTGATCGTGATCGTGAGTTGAATAAGGTTAAGTTCTTAGCATTTGGCTCTTTCGAATAGAATGAAAAATTCCCTTTCTTTTTTTTCAACTTATTCAATGTGGAATTTTGAATACTAATCATAGAGTGAGAAGCCGAAACTTCTCTTAAAAAATAATAAATGTGGTTTTTTGTTTTGTTTTGTTTGCAAAATGTTCACAGCAAATAATTCAGTTGCAATCTCAACCTGAGTGTTGACTTATCGACTACTTAGATATACAATATATTTAAAATTATATACAATCAACAAATGATTTACAATAAAAGAAAACCCTTTACTGCAGTCAGTCTTTAAAATAATAATAAACTAGAATCTATATATTTACAATTACAATTTAATTTACATTTAACATACAAATATTATTATGATATAGTTTTGTTTTTCGATTTGATATCAGAGATCCCTGTTGGTGCCAGCTTGCCAGACACTTACTGGATAAAATTGTAACTAATTGAAGCGATGGGCGATGTTCCTAATCAACACGACTACTTAAAAATTAAAAACTTACTTAGTATACTTTACATACTTTTTTGAGAACGCACAAAACTCTAAACAATGAATTTAAGGATTAACGATTTAAGGTTTAAGGAGTACTCAGTCAGTTGAGATCTACAACTATAGATTTTCGGGTTATTCGATACAGAGAGCCATCAGCTGAGACTTTGCATTATCAATCATACGCAGCGTGGTACTTGACTACTTTTGACTATGATGCTACTACTTCTACTTACGCATGAGCTTAAGGAATTTGGATATCAAGGCGCATGCCACGCCCCCAGATTAACCATTTGCTATTGACTGCTGCTCGCCGTATGCGGTGAATTGAACAAATTCTGCGATTGCTCCTGCGACATTTGATACGGCAATATCTCGAGTTCGTTGGGCAACTGGCTTTGGTTCTGATTGCTGAGCGATTGAAATGGATTCGAATTGAAAAAGTTGTTGCTTTGTTGCTGTTGTTGCAGTAACTGTTGCTGCTGTTGTTGCTGTTGCTGCTGTTGTTGCTGTTGCTGTTGCTGCTGCTGTTGTTGCTGCAACATTTGTTGCTGCTGTTGTTGTTGCTGCTGTTGTTGCTGCTGTTGTTGCTGATGCAGTTGACTCGAGCTGTGCAGCATTTTGTTGTCCTCGCTGTGCGTCTCGGAGCCATCGTCGCTGATGCCCATGTGAAAGTTGAGCGAAGGACTCGACTCGGTTGCCATTTGCATGTAGGAAAGCAATGAATCCTCATTCGTATTCTGCGGCACATTCGAGCTGCTGTTGTTGTTGTTATTATTATTGCTGGCGTTGTTGTTACTGTTGCTGCTCTGGTTGTTGCTGCTATTGTTTTGCTGGCTGCTGTTGTTAAAGTTCTGATTGTTGCTGCTGCCGTTGTTGTTATTGTTGTTGTTGTTGCTGCCGCTGAGCTGCTGGCCAAGCGATTGCAAAGGAGATAGATTGAGAAGGGCGTCAATGTCTTCCATGTCCTCTCGAGACAACATGTTGCTCGTTTGCTGCTGCTGCTGTTGTGGCTGCAACTGCAATTGTTGCTGACTTTGCTGCTGCTGCTGTTGCATGTTGTGATTGTGCTGCTGCTGATTGTGCAGATTCTGCTGCTGTTGCATCAACATTTGCTGATCCTGTTGATTCAACATCTGCTCCGAATTCAAAGCAAATCCATACTGATTAAACTGCGGCTCAACTGCATTGCTGCCACTGAAATTGAAGTTACGTTGCACGCTCGCACCAGCAGCGGCTGCTGCAGCCATGTTGCTGGCAGCAAAGCCCATGGGCATCATGGGTTGCAGGTAAGTGTAGCGCGCCAGCAACAGTTGCTCGGACACAATGCGCAATTCATCCTGCTGCTGCATGATCAACTTTTGCAGTTCATCGTGTTTTCGCTGCAACTGATCCTGAAGTTGACTCTGCGTTGGCGTCATCACCACAGCAGCCGCAGCAGCAGCGGCAGCAGCACCCGACAACAACTCCTGCTGTGTGGCTGCTGGCACCGGCATCGTTGACATGGGCATCGGCACGGGCAACGGCGACAACACGGGAGCAACAGGAAATTGCGCCATCACCGGTTGCATCGAGATGGCTGTGAGGTATTGCGGTGGCTCAAGAAAACTGGGAGCAACCAATTGGGGGCTGGTCAGCGGGTAATTTGATTGCGGAAACTGACACGCATTGTTGGTGACAATTTGCGTGGGTGCCAGCGGCAACATGGGCACCAACTTTGGTTGTCCTGGCTGCAGATGATGATGTGCGAGCTGATGTTGCTGCTGCTGTTGTTGTTGCTGCTGCTGTTGTTGCTGCTGCTGCTGTTGTTGCTGCTGATGTTGTTGCTGCTGCTGTTGCATTTGATGCTGTTGACTGTGCTCGCGTCCATGGTGATGCGATCGCTGTCGCTGACTCACCGAACTCACGTGCGTCATCAGCGATTGTCGACTGGTCACCGAATCCGCAGACATCGACGTCGAATCGGATTCATTCCCTCGATTGTTGTAGAAGTAACATTTGCGCTTGGCTTTCGGTGAAATGCCCGTTGAACTAATGTTGCCATAACTCGAGGCGGGTCGCGAAGTCTTCAGCGGATTGATGAGGCACGAACTCGAAGCAGGCGCCGCTGCCGTTGACCACATGGGAGAAGAGTCGATGGGAGGTGAGCTGGCAGCAGCAGCAACAGTTGCTGTGGCGCCTTCGTTGCTCAGATTGGCCAGTGAATTCCCTAAGAGCGGACTATCCAAAGTCTGATTGGTCAACTCAAAGTCACGCAACGTTGTTGTAGCCGAGGCGCATTTGCTGCTATTCGAATTCGAAGTGTGTCCTTTAATCGAATGCGTCTTCTCGCGTTCCTTCTCCTTGTGATGTTGCTTGATCACCTCCGCATAGCTGACAACCTTGTGCGTACACACAACATAATCGGGCTTTGAATTATACTGATGATAGCTCACATAGTAATCCGTTTGCAACCAGATCCATTGTTGACCCTTGGTGAGAAATCGATAGTAACAAGACTTTCCTTCCCCCGTCTGACGCACTGTGAAAAGAAAATAAAAAGTTTAAGGAAAAGTTTGTTGGGTTCACACTGCGGCTTACATACATTCCTCGTGGCAGGCGACAATGCTGTCGAGATCATCGAAGTGATAGTAATCATAACCCGAAGTCCCAAGCACCTCAAAGGGCATATAACCGATAATCGGGGGCGCTCGATGATCGAGAAAGAGAAACTTCCATTCCATGCTGTGCTTCGAGGTGAACTCATTGCTCGTCGGATCAATGATGCTCATCTCGCGTATCAACTGCGGCGTCTGTATTCGTCCCGTGCCCACAAACACCAGCTTCTTGTCCACCTCGACGCTGGGATTGTTCTGAAAGATGCGCGGGAGCGTTTGACTCGAGCTGCTCTGACTATCCGAACTCGATCCGGCATTCGTATTCGCATCGTTGCGAAAGTAGCCCACAAACTTGACCAACTCATACGCATTGGCATCGACTTTCTCAATCCCTCCTCGTTTCAGATGAGTGTAGAATGTGATTTGATTGCTGGCATTAATGTCCGTTTGACGGGGTTCAATCACCGGCGTGGGATTGAGAAAGATGTTGAGCAGCGCCTCGTGATCCATTTCATAAGCCAGATCGTAAATGCTCATGTTGTAGAGTTCATGCTGTAGAGAAAAGTAAATAAATGTTTGCATACTACAAAGTTGATAAGTAGCGCCACCTACCGGCAAGTAGCCCAGCTGCGACGTAATACTTTCGGATGCATAGAATATGGAGCCCAAGCTGCTGAACACAATCATAAAACCATCCAATGACTCCAGCATTAAATGCGTAAACTCATCATTCGTCAGATATGTCGGCTTCCAGTCTTGTTGTATCTCAAACACCTTCGAACGATCCGTTGCCTCTGTAAAAGTATTTCAAATTTAATAAGGGAAAACTTTAAAGAAAGATAACTTCTATTTACCATTGTGATTCTTCAAGAATGCTATGGTCGACTTGAGCACCGTCGACTTGTCCATCTTGCGATTGGACGTGGAGATCAACGCACTCAGATCATTGACCAGCGAATTGAATTGATCCCGTCGCTTTTTTTCGCTCAAGTTGCGTGATTTTCTGCAAAGAAGACTGCGAATTACCAAAAAAACGCTGATAAAACTTTGGCAAAGCAAAAAAGTATTCATTATATGTAAAAAATTGTTAAATTAGCTCAAAACAGATGAATGAATGAAGGACTTTTTAACCACCCCAAAACAGATGCTCATCTACACAGAGAGAAAAAGTCTAGATTAAAAAAAATCGTGATTTAAGATTTGTTCGATCTTAAAAAGAAAACAATCTTGAAATAAATTTTTAGGTTAAGACAATCTTAAATCAAGATTTTGATGCGAAATTTGCATTTTAAGATTAGAAATATCTTATTTTATGATTCAAATTTTGATTCAAGAATGTTTTTTTCTAGATTGACAATAAGATTGAAAATCTTGAAAAACTTTTCGATTTAAAAAAAAAAATTTTTTTCTTTGAAAATTATAATCTATATTTCTGTTGTTGTTTCTGTTAGCTCAATAAGTAGAGATGGTCCTTAATTCCAATCCTAATATTGCAATTGATATATAAAAGGGGTAAGTTTTTTATTTTTAATTTATGCACGTTTTTTCTTTCTGTGTATCGATGACCCACGTGTGTGGTGCGATTGATGCTTTTGTCTGGCGTTTATTAGACAAATCCACCCATATGCTACCCCAGCAACCCCTTCTCCTTAACCTTCTTTCCCTTTCCCTTTCCACACACTTTACACTGATACACTGATATGTGTATTTAACTGTGTGTGTGTGTGTGTGTGTGTGTGTGTGTGTGTGGAGAGAGGAAGGGAGGCAAACAGTTTTCTTCTTCTCTTGTTGTCGCTTTGCATTTGTTGCGCTAGGACAAACATTTTTGGGCCTGGAGTTATGCATTTGACAACTGTATGTCAAGAAAATGAATCGACTCGCCGACAGAGCAAAACAATATGTGAGGGAAAGGGATAGGGAGAGGTAGAAGGAGCATTGCAGGTAAGTCAGAGACAAAGAATTTAAAATTTATTTAGCTGTCGGTCCACAGTGATTTTGGAATTTTTATAAACATTTTATTTAGATAAAATATGTAATGTATGCAAACGTGTGGTATAAGTTCATACTACTTCATTTTAAATATACTACAATATATACCATATAGTCAACCAACACTGCAGCCGGATTTTACCATATAAAATTATTTTAATAACTTCTAAATTATATAGACTCTACTTATTACTCTATAATGAGTTTGCATAGTTCGATAACTTACATACAACAATAATAAGATATTATAAAATTATTGAAAAGCTTTAAAATTGTGGAAGATATTATTCATTAGAGTAACTAGATATAGAAATGCAAGGCAATGTTTTTAAAATACAACAAACTAACTAGCATTGAAATTTTATCTTTTAAAATTATAGTTAATTGCAAAAGTATCGAATCTCAGCTTACTATTAACATCTGAATTAATTTCTAGTATTGAATCATTATTGGCACCGTTTCTTCTATTAATCATTAACCTATTCGATCTAATATATAAAAAAAATTATAGAAATTTACTGGAATTTGGAACTAACATATTAAAGCAATAATATAAACTAAGTTTAGCATTAAGAAATTAATGAATTTGTCTAATGTAATCATTATTAACATAGATCCATAAACATGTCTCTAGTCAAAACTTTCTTATCTTTATGATGGTAACATTTAAACAATAAACAAATATTAAACTATTTGTTACTCCCTTTATGTTCTGAAAATCCTGATTCCCCAGCTACTTTTTGTCTCTTTAAATCCTTTTAATTGTAAACATGTAATATTTATTTTAATCTGATTTCTCCATGAATACTCGCTTTATTATAATAAGAAACACGCTTTTAAATATAACATATTAATTTTGATTAATAAAGTGTTAGCCAATTAAATACTTAGTATTACTAAAATTCCAATGCATAATAGGAAAAACAAAAATGTTAGAATATAAAATTTGTTTTTTTTTCGATTCTCAGCTAATCTAAAAAATAATTAAGTTTCCTTTTCTCTTTTTAAATCCTTTTCCAATAAAAAATAGTAACTTAAGTATTCAGATATTTTTGCCATCTTTGTTCGAGTCTTATCTATGCAATAATAATTATTAAAATTTATTATAATTATAAATTATAAACTATACACATATAAAAGTATTGTCTTTGATTGCCTTAATTCTCAACTATGCAACAAATACTGTTAAAATTTGCCTTTATTTCCTTAAAATAGATTCCAAGAAATTTAAGTTTCCATACTCTTTTTCTTTTTGAAGTCTTGGCTAAGTAGCAAATATTATTAAAATTTTCTTTTGTGTTTCTATCCGCAAACTTTTATAAATATTAGCCTTGTTTATTAAATTCTTAAATATGCAGTAAATATTATTAAAATTCCCTACAACTAAAATAAAATCATCTAAATTAAGTTCAATACTAAACTAAGCAGCAAATGTTATTAAAATTTTGCTTGTTTCTATTCACAAACATTTATAAATATTATCTTTGTTAGTTCAATTCTTAAGTATTATAAAAATCCTTTAGAAATCAAATTAAATCAAATACATAAAGTTCAGCACTAAACTAAGCAACAAATATTATAAAAATTTATTATGTATGATAATAATAAATTATATTCATATTAAAGAATTAGCTTTGATAGTTTGAACACTCAACTATGCAGCAAATATTGTTAAAATTTGCTTTATTTCCTTAAAAAAAGATTTCAAGAGTTCTAAATTTTCCCTCTTTTTTTGTAGAAGGCTTAGCTAAGCAGCAAATGTTATTAATATTTTGCTTGTTTCTATTCACAAACATTTATAAATATTATCTTTGTTAATTCAATTCTTAAGTATTATTAAAATTCCCTATAAATCAAATAAATTATGTTCAGCACTGAACTAAGCTACAAATATTATTAAAATTGATTAGGAATGATAATTATAAATTATACTTCTATTAAAGAATTAGCTTTGATGGGTTTAACAATCAACTAAGCAACGAATATTATTAAAATTTCTTTTCTACTTTTTTTTGTTCGTGTTGAGTTGTTTTCCAAGCGATTGTGTTACTAATTTGATATTTTTATTGCAACCCGATCGCCGAATGCCAAAATATTATGCAATAGCGAAAGAGGGCAAAAAATAACATAACGAGAATGGGAATGCGAATGAGAATGAGAACGAGAGGTGAGAATAATAATGATTATTAAGTGGTTGGACAAGTACTCAACGTCTGTGTGTGTTGAGAGAAGATTTTTGTGAGTTGCTTGGTCAGTGGCCAAAAATCAAATCACACTCGAATTACAACTAATTAAAGAACTGAATTGGATTTCATGCGACTTTTTTTTTGATTGCTTTGCTCCTCTGCCTGTTGATTGTTATGCTGCAGCTGAAGCTTAAGCTCAAGCTCGGTGTCTGTTACTTCTGTTTTCTTTTCTTTTTTCTTATTTCTTTTCTGCTTTAGCGAATCGTGCAGTGAAATATGCGAACTCCAGCAGTTAACTCAGCTGCTTCTTCTTTCGAATTTCTTCGCGAATTTTTCCTAAAATTGTTTTACGTCTCGGCTTATGGAATTGTCATTGGCCACAACAGAAAAAAATGTATCGACATCTCTTCTACCACATTTCTAATCATAACTGTCAAATGCATGTCTTTCTTTAATGTGTGTGTGTGTTTAAGTCTGTATGTGTGTGTGTGCGTAGTTGCTTTAAGTCAACTCACCTTTTCGTATCATCCTTGTCATCGCTCTCGTCGTCCATCTTCGTATTTATTAGATAATCCACTTCCACGTCCACTTCCAAGTTGATTTTCCTTTTCGAAAGATTTCCACGACAAATTTGTGTAGTTTTATGTTTTATTTAGTTTATGTATTTTCCTTAGTTGTCTTAGTAGATTGATTAATTACATAATTTGTAATTGCATTTGAAGCGTTTGTTACACTTCTAGGTCACATTCACACAACAGCTTATGGAAATATGCTGCAACATGTGCCACATTTTGTATTTCTTTTGTTTTTCTTAAACACTGGCTGCATAACAAAAAATAAAATTGAACTATTTTTGAAATTTCAATATATTTTTAAATCACTTTTTGTGGAATTTTTTTGCAGATTTATTCGCGTTTCATTTTCGTGCGCTTCGCGTACCGTCAGCAACAAGTGCAGTTGAGTTTCTGCGTCGCCTTGTCGCCCAAAACCATTTGCCAACGACACGCAACACAAATACACACATCTAGAAAGCTATGCCACACAGATACTTTGTGGCATCCTTCACTTCGCTGTTGCAGTTATGTAATCGTTGCCATTGAGCTGCGCCTGCGCATGTGCCCCACAGTTATTTTTTTTGTTGGGGGTGAGCACCCAGTGGCGAATGTGCTGACAGCGAGCGCCAATCGTTGCAAGTCATAGTCAGAGTCAGAGTCGAGCTGTTGCACTTTTGCAACCCCTAAAAAGTATGCTACGTTATTTGGCCGATGTTACTAAATGCGACAGCGAATGCCATAACAACCTCAAGCTCAGTCTCTCAACAGCGTGTTGCTGACTCTAGTAGGGTGTGAGAGGGTGTGGGAGAGTATGTGTAAGGGTGTGAGAGTGTGAGTGTATGTGTGTAGCTTCGTTTGTGTTGAGCAGCTGCTAACCAATTGCCTGGCTGCGTTTGTCTGCCTATTTATAGCATTAACAAACACACGCAGACAACCGACAAACACTCACACACACATATACACACCTTTCACACACTTACACACTCTCACACACACTCAGACACATTCACACACACTCTCCCACACAAATACACACCTTTCACACACTCTCCACTCATCAACTCACTCATATTGCATAATGCCAGCGTGCCACACTTTTATGAGCAGTTACAGTCACAGTTTCAGTTACAGTTTTGTTTGTCGAGTGTTTTTCCTTTAATAACTCTGCAAGGCAAAAACCATACGCATGCAATTTCCATATTCGCCGTGTCACAACAATCGCTTGCTTAATTGCCAAATGCAGGGCTTCTCTTCTCGTCCTTCTCTCAACGTCTTTTCCAGGCAACAAACTTTCGCCAAAAGAAAAGCCTGCAAAATGCGCGCCACAAACTTGTCGCTAAAACAATCAACACACTCTCGCAAAGGTGTAAAATGTGCTCGTTGAACTTTAATTAAAGCCCAGAAGTCACAAGATTTAAATACACAGAGAGAAACAAATCTACATTAAAAAAATCTTCATTTTCGATCTTCAAATGAACAATCTTAAAATGAGATTCTTACGTTGAAATACTCTCAAATCAAGATTTTGTATGTGAAATTTGCATTTTGAGATTTAAAACATCTTATTTTAAGACTAAAATCTTGAATCAAGAATGTTTAATTCTAAATTGAAAGTAAGATTGCACATCGTGATTTAAAAACATTTCGATTTAAAAAAAAAAAATAAGAAAATAAAAGAAAAAACATATTGATTAACGATTTTATCGATCTTAACAAAAACAATTTTGAAATATGATTTTAAGGTTGAAATAATCTTAAATCAAGATTCTTATTCTAAATTTGGATCTAATTCTTCAAGAATGTTTTATTCTTAATTGAAAAAAAAAATTTCAAATCTTGATTTTCGATCTAAAAAAAGAAAAAATATTGATTTATGATTTTTTCGAACTTCGAAAAGAACACTATTGAAATAAGATTTTTATTTGAAATTTTCATTTTAAGATAAAAATCAATTTATTGCTATTTAAAAGTAGAATGCAAATCTTAATTTAAGAACTTTTTGATCTTAATAAACTAAGATATTTGCTCTTAATTCTTAAAATGTTTGATTTCGCTTCCTTTAAAATTAGAACCTAGTATCTGGTGATATCGCAGACCACTGTTTAAAAAAAAAGTTTACATAAATGTGTATAAAAATACACGTAATCTAATCTTATTATTTTAAACAATCTACACTTAAGATTGTTTGATTTAAAATGATGTCTTCAACTTAACTTTAAGATTTTTCCATTCTTAAAACAAGACTATAATGCAGATTTTTGGTCTTGATTTAAGAATAAACCTTCTTGGTTCAATTTTGACAATTTTCATTCCAGATTATATTCTTGATTTTATTCTTGATTTTCTTTCAGTGTATGCAGCTTAAATATGACATTCGCAAAGCAGCTTACACACGCATTGCAAAGCTGTTTAATTAATCCGTTTAACATTTCGTACAAAACGGTCAAGTGAAGCATTTAACGAATCATAATTTCCCACATGTATTCAAAGGAGAATGGGTTAAAAAGCTAGACAACATTTTAAATACACATCAAAGCCAAAAATGCCAACCACATCCTGCATCCTGTTGTCCTTTCCACCTACACAGAGATATATTTTAAACTCGTGCCAAGTGTTTGCTGGTTAACCGTAAGTATCTGTTGCTTTTGCTGTTCTACACTTGACATTCTCTCGTTGTTGTTAGATTTAGCTTTAGGTTGTGGTTGAGAAAAGTAGCTGCTGATAATTGCGACTGGTTAAATGGCTCGTGTTGTAATTAGTGTGGTTTTGTTTGCTGCAAATTGCCAATTGCCAATTGCCAGTCTATTGAACTTTGTGCGACGCGGGAGATTTAAGATCAGATATCAGGTCTATCTGGAAAATTTAACGACATCTCATTTAATTAAGATGCAATAAAACAAGTGAACACGCCGCAAAAACTAGACTAAGTTATTCCCCAAGGTGTTGACTGAATTTCAAATTTATTCAATCTGATCTTGCTTAGTAGGCTAAATTACCTATTTTATCATTAGTTTGTTGCTCAAGATATCAATATTTTTCTAATGAATTTAATCAATTTTATCACTACTTTGTTGCTAAAGATATTGATATGTCTTTTTAAGAATTAAATTTCATAGTTTATGATGAAAAGTATTAATAAAATTTTAAAAATATGTTTATATTGAAATATACTTTTTTATATTTCAATGCAAAAATATTTCTTCTTGCTTCTTGTTTTTCTTTCTACTTATTCTTATTAAAAACGAAAACACACTTCTAAACTACGTAGTTATATTTAAAATTCTAATGACATTTGTGTTAAATTATTTAGTCTCAAAGTTCTACTTAAAATTTTGGCTGCCCGATCTTTTTGATATGAAAAAGGAATTTAACTTTATATATAACGTAGAAAATTGTAAATAAAATTTAGAAAAATATGAATATAAAACAAATATACTTTCCAATTGTTAAAAACGGAAAATTAAGATTTTTGAAAACATTTCTTTTTACATTTACTCCATAAATATATAGTTTTTATTAATATACTAACAATATTTGTTTTAAATTATTCACTTTCATCAATATTATGTATGAAACTACATATTTATTATTATTTATTTATATTTTAATCTCAAAGTGTTGAATCTTTTTGAAAAAGGTTTTTTAAGTATCTATCTTTTATGTGGAATTCTTTTATTGCTCAGTTTTACTTACTACATTTTACAGTGGTTTTCTCCAATCTTTTTTGTTTATGAATGGAAAAAGTTAATCCAATATATGTATGATATTTATATATGATATAGTTTTAACCTATCAATTTAAATTTAAAACTTTCAAAATTATACTTAAAATTTGAGGTGTCTTTTATATGATTTTTGAAAAAATATAGATTTTTTCCGTAAAATTCTTATATGTATATCGTTCGTTATATTCATCGTTTTTTTTCGATAATTTTTGCTTATGAATCGGAAGAGTTCTTCCAAGCTTCACATATACTTAAATATCAAGCCAAGCAAAATATACTACTATGGGCAAAAAGTAAGGTGAATTTGTTTGTAAAATGAAAAATCTTTATTTATTCTTCTAAATCAATATCATTCCCTTCAAAGTAATCCCCTCCCGATAAAATACACTTATGCACACTTTTTTTCCTATCCTCGAAATATGCCAAATAGTCCCTTTTCGGTATAGCCATCAGTGCCTTCTTCGATTTAGCTTTTATCTCCTCAATCGACTTGAAACGCATTCCCCGAAGTGGTCTCTTCAGTTTTGGGAATAGTCAGAAGTCACACGGAGCCAAATCAGGCGATTTGGTGGTTGTGGAACGATATGCCTCGAATTTTTGGCCAAGAAAAACGTGTACAGAAATTGGTCGTTTTTGGTACCAAACGAGATTTGATGTTTCGTAGGTCCAAATGATCCTTCAAAATGGTTTTCACAGATCTTTCTGATATTCCGATCATATCAGTAAGGTCTCTAATAGTCAACCGACGATTTTTGCCTCCACTTCATTGACGTGTTGGTCATGTGTTGACGTCGATTGTCGTCCGGAGCGCTCCAAGTCATCAACACGTTCTCGACCCTCTTTGAAGTCTTTGTACCACTTAAAAACATTTTTTTTGTGACATGGTAGAATCACCAAAGGTCTTCCGCAACATCCTCAACGTTTCCGCAGCCGAAATTTCATTCGGCAAACAAAATTTGATGGCACTTCTCATTCAGACATTGTAAAAAATCGAAAAATGCACTCTTGGTCGTTTGGAAAACACAAGCGTAAATATATTTCTGATAATGACATTTATATGAAATTTGGCCCAGATGTCATCAACAGTCTTGTCAACTTAAGAAAAAAGGAATTAGGCCGAATTGTTACGCCCGCGAAGTTTAAATTGAAAATTCACCTTACTTTTTGCCCACAGTAGTATTATAATTATTATGCGACCAGTTTATGAGTAAGTTTAGAGGAATGTTGCATCACAATTTTAATTGCGGTAATTATTACCATATTATAATATTGCAAAGAAAATATAATATTGATGAATTAATATTTCATCTTACAGCTCAAATATTCGGAAATTTCTTTCTTATAGCATTAAAATCATCTTCCTCACTCTTATCATTTCTTATAGACAATAATAGTTTAGTTCTGAAAATATCTACATAGAAAGCTTATTTTCTTTTATGTTTTATCATTCTCGGAAGCTTTAAAAATCTTTATCATTCGCTCCCATTAAATAACTAGTGTGCACAATAAATTATGCCAAATGCGGCCGCATGTAAACAAACAATAGTTGCAAATGTTTTTCGCCTTCTATAAAGCTCTTCACTCCTCCCACAACTCTCCATTCGGTGCAGTGCAATGCAGAGACAACATTTTGTCAATGCTCGATTGGCATTGATAATAAATAGTTGAGTGCAATGCGGAAGCAAAAGCTCGAAAAGCCGGTTGCCAACTGCAGCAGGCAGAGAGACGAGACAAGGCGACAGCAGCAGGTTTGCTTCACGAAGATCGTTGACTGACCTACTCATGACAACCAAGAGAGAGAGAGCCAAAGCTCTCTCTAATGCCTTGCTCTCTCAGCTGCCCTCGCTCTAACTATTGCCCTCGCAGTCGCACTGACGCTCTCTAGTGGTTGCACTCTGTCTATCGCTCGTTTTGCCGTGTACAACAACTAACGTCATTTGATTGCATTTCTAAAGCTTCGCTCAATGCGCAAATTATCGCATAGCTAGAGCTGTGTTGGTGTGAGTGTGTGTTGGTGTGTGTGTGTGTGTGTTGGTGTCAGTGTTTGATTTCTTTGTCAGTGAACTTGAGCTTTTGCTTGCTACGCTAATTGCATTGCGATTACAGCATAGCGCAGTTGTCTCTGTGTGTGAGTGTGACTCGAGTGCAATGTGTTGTTGTATTTGATAATACCAAACACACTCGCACACACACAGACACTCATATGTACTCAACCCCTGTCTCTATCTCTCCCTCTTACTGTTTTTTTTTTCGTTTGCATTTGCGTTCCGTTCCGCATTTGACAAAGCTTTACGCGATGCCTGTAATATTTTTTGTTGCACTCGCACTCGCAGTGCATCGCTATTGACTCACTTGGCACTGTACCCACGCTACCTTTCTCTCTCCCACTCTCTTCCCCTCCATCCAATGGTGAGTCTTTGTGTTTGTGTTTGAGCTTGTTGTTGTTTTAAACTTGACTTAATTAAATTTTTCACTATTATTCTGTTTAGTCTATTTTGTGTTGTGTGTGTGTGTGTGTTTTCGTCTTATTTTTATCTTTTGCCGATTGTCTGCTACTCATTGATTTATTTTCCCTTTTGCGCGCTCTTCCTCAAACAATTCTCCATTTATTATTTACCGCTAGTTAGGCCTAATATGTACTTTTGTCTACTTATTATCTACTATATAGTATGCCTTAACTTGTTCTACGGTTTTGGCTTTAATTGCTGACCCCACTTAAATCTAATATCCTCTACCTCTGAGCTCAACTTAAAACTATTCTCAACAACGTTTTGGCTGTTCCCATAAATAGTCGATCGGCAGCACTTCAAGTTTTAGTGTGCTCATCTGATCATTAGATTAACTTTCAATGGGTCGAGTCGAATACAAAGCGGATGTGCAGCTGCAACTGCAACTGCAGCTTTGCTCATTAATTTCCTTAATTACTTTTGCCATTTACTAATTTTAGTTGTAGTTTAAGATGCTCTGTTCACGCTCTAGAGTCGTTGCTCAAGTAATTAACCATTACAATAATTGATTGTTAAGACAATCCATTGGGTAAATATGTTAGTTCTTATCGTGATACAATGATCCCCATATTCATTTTTTTCTTCTTTTTGCTTTTTTGATAGGCGTGAAACCAAATCAGCTGTTGGCAATTGCATTCGCTTATCTCAGTTTATTACTTTTCCCTTTTCCAGACACAAAGGGAATTTGTATGTCTGGTTAATAACTATGGCAAGAGCTTTTTTTTGTTTTTATTGCATTTTATTGTGTCACGTTCTATAATTAATTGAAAAGGTATTGAGATGCCTCTCTTTTTTTTAACATATTTGTTTATAGTTTACGAGTTGTCAATTGAAACAGTTTCGCGCTCGCTGGCTGGCGCATGATCACAAACACACACACACACACACACACTACACAACAGACAACACACACACACACACACACTGCACACCTCACTGCACCACACACTCAGCATTCAGCATTTAGAGCCAACAAGCTTGACACACTAATGTAGAATGCACACGCGCACTCACACAAAGACACACACGGGCAGCACACAGACACAGGCAAGACACTCACACACAGACAGAGAAGCAATCGAGTCGACTGACGCTCAAACGCTGACGATGACGTTTCAAAAAGACGCTGCTCAGACACAAACCAAAAAGCCAAAAAAAAAAAAACCCAAACACCCCAAAAGCAAAGATTTGAACCTTGAGCCGAATTTTAAGCGCAGGATTTTCCTTTTAAGGGAAATTTGCAAAGCAACATGAAATATATATGAAAAAACTAATAAACTTTTATATATGAAAAAACTATTAAAAGAAAAAATAAAAATAAAAAAATATATATAAAGTTAAATGTATATAACTGCAGAAATGGACAACTGCTTAGAACATTTGCAAAAAATTAAAAAATACAACTAAAAAGAAGGCAATAATCGTAAGTTTTGTCAATTCCTATTTTTTTATTTTTTTGTTTTGTGTTTTTTTTTTTTGCTGCGACACCTTTTGAGCTCAAGTTTAGTGCACTCTCCTTTTCACACTGCATACGTAGATAATTTTTGGTTGAATGCACTTTTGATTAGTTTTCATTTCGCTCACTTTTACACACGTTCTCATCTAATACACGCTTTAAATCATATTTTTCATTATCATTTTTCCGTTCATTTTTGGTTTATTGAACTAATTGAATTTGTGTAGCTCTCAGGTTACCACATTTTAAACAAATTTTTTGCTTAGCACTTGAATTCTTTTCAACAAAATTACATAATATTTGCAATTTATTGTTAACTCTGGCACTTTTTCCATATTTGTTTACTTCGATTTTTTTTCGCATACGCGTGCGCACATTTGTATTAGTTGTTGTTGTTGAAATTTATAACAATAAGTAATTATTATTTGTGCAGCTCTTAAAAAAAACACACACAGAAAACAAAAAGAAATAAACTTTCAATTTACTTTTCACAAATGCATTTTGCCGATTTCTTTTTAACTTTTTCTTTTGCGGAGTATCAGCAAATATTTTTTTTTTGGGCAGGAAGACAAGCGATGATCGAATTACAGCTTTAAATCCGTTACGAGTTGAGACGAGAGCGAAGACAACACGGAAAACTCGATGTTTGATTTACGTCTCGAGGGGGAAAACTGGGGAAAACTGAGAAAACTTGGGAACGCGCTCGTTGTCGCTGCGCGTGTCAAAATAAAACTGAAAGAAAAGGCCCCAAAAAGCGGCAGCAGCAAAATGTTCTAAGCTGCCGACGCTGCCGTTCGCTGTGGATAAACGTCGAGCCACCAAGCGAGCAAGCGAACAAGCGAACGAGGAACAAACGAGCGAGCGAGCGAAATGCAACGAAATGCAAGTGAAATACAACGAAATGCGAGTGCACAACGAAATATATATTTCTTTCGTTTTTTTTAATTCTCATCACTCACACACACTCACGACTATTTTACTGTTTTGCTTTGGCATTCGCTTCGCTTAGCCGGTAGCTCTACACGGGGCGTATACGCGATATACTCGTATGCGAGCGTTCTCAACGTTACCTGACATTTGCCAGACTCGCCAGCCAACGACCGGCTATTATTTAATATGGAAGCCAAGAGACACATACAAAAGCCAATTCACTCAATTTCGCTGACACGATCGAGTTGAGCAGCGACGTCGGCAGCGCTGCTTCTCTTGAGTCGCTTTGCACATGACGTTTTCAACTTTATCTCCCCGCTTTAGTTTTTTTTTTTTCAACTGTTGCTGTCGCTTATCAGCAATTAGATTTCTCCAGGGTCTTGTTTGATTGTGTTGACAATTTCTGGCATGCAATTGCAGCTTTTTTCCTTTTTTTTTTGTCGATCACTTTTTGCACCCTTCAAGACGATCTCAACGGCGCATGCTCAACATTATTGCACACAATACGTCTTCGGTTTCAGTTTCAGTTTCTTTTTCAGTTTCTGTTTCCTTTTCTCACTCCCACTTTCTGTGTCTCTTATTTTCTATATTGCTGATTTGTGCGATACTTTGTTGCAGTGTGGTTCAAGGTCTGCAAGGTTTTGCTGTCTCGCTTGGCGTAGGTTAAGGCAACAGCATTCTTAGTGCCGACTAATTATACCCTTCTTCCATCTTAACTGAGCTGAGCTGTAATTACAATGCTGCAGAATTTTAATATTTTAAAACACACAGCATATTAAAAGAGGCATTAAAAAAAGCTCTTTAAAATTCACGGCATTGAAGTCATGTTTTTTATTTTTCTTTCTTATAAGAGCATTTCTTATTTGAAATATTTTTATACAATTTTGGAAAATTTTAATTTTTTGAATAAACAACATAAACAAAATAACTAAAACAAAAACCAAAAAAAAAAAAAAACAATTGACTTAAATTTTCCTATTTAATCAATTTGTTTTTCTTTTATAGATAATATAAAATAAAAAGTAAGCTAATCTGAGCAGATATAAATAAATTTTTTATCCTATTCGTTCAATTCCCAAAAACAACATATTTATTCCTACACACATAGGATAGGAGGGTACGAGTATTACAACTTTGCGCCTCCAAGAAATCTATGTAACAGGCATAAGAAGGCATATCCGACCCCATAAAGTATATATATACTTGATCAGCGTACCCATCTCCATCTGTCTGTCTGTCCGTCCGTCTGTATGAACACCTAGATTTCAGAGACTATAAGACATAGAGATATAATTTTTGTGGACAGCACTTAATATTTTTGTACGCAGATCAAGATTGTTTAAAATTTCGTTTGTCACTCCCAGAATTCAGAATTTTGGTACATAAAATTATAACTACAGTATTTATGATTCCCGATAAGTTATTTATGAATTACTTTTGTATGGCTGACAATCTGGTATATTTTGTATTCTATGTAGATCCTTTTGGATTATCTTCAATAAACAAACTCATTTTTTTTATAAATAAGTCTTCAAACATTACAAAAAATTAAGAGAAAAAGTGGAATTCTTTTGTTATCAACATTTTTCCCATTTGTTCAATGCTCAGTTCTATATATGTCAATTTTTTTGTATATTTTGAAATTTAATATTTACAATAAACTTCAAAAGTAATTTTAAAATGTTAGTCATATTATTATTAAATATTTTTTTTACTTTCTTGTTTAGAGAGCATCTGAAAAAAAATTAAAAATTTACGGACAATTTCCAATTTGATTTTTTATGTTCTTCCTTACCTATGTACATATTATATTTAGAGCATTTTCAATTCGTTAAATTCCCAAACTAAACCTTTTTATACCCGCTATCCATTGTGTAGAAGGGTATTATAACTTTGTGCTGGCAGGAAATGTATGTAACAGGCAGAGAGAGGCATCTCCGACCCTATAAATTATAAAGCCGACACTATATAGCCATGTCCGTCTGTCCGTCCGTCCTTATGAGCACCTAGATCTCAGAGACTATAAGAGTCCTAGTTGCTTTGGCAGAAAATCTAGTATATTTTGCACTGTATGGTATATTTTGAACGTAGTACTAATACAATATTCCAAATATACCATACCGTATATTTCTAGTATTTTTGTGGTATATTATTTTGGTATATTTTAAGAATAATACAGCTCTTATTCAAAATTGGTATCCCATAGTCGAGCACACCCGACTGTAGCGTTCTTGTTATATTTTGTATACTTTTTCGTACGCAAATTTGCGCTATGAATATTTCATATGCACAGAGAGTTCAGACGACAACGAAGTTCAGCTAGATCGGAGGCGAAAGAAAGAACTCAAGGAACTGCCTTCAACTCTTCTAAAGTGTGAACTGATCAAGAAGCATATCAAATAATCGATTCAAAATCGCAAAATCAAATTGCACAACTCCCTTTTTTTTTTATTTTTTTTTTTCGTCCAAATGCTGTGGAAATATCGTATGTAGAATATGCTTACGTAATACATCCGAAGAGAATTTGCATTGTGCATTCGAATTGACGATTTTTCTATTTGTGCGTTTTTGTTTTGAAGTTTTATGCATTTTATGCAACACACAGGATATATTGAGATTGTATATAGCGCAATAACCCAGCCCCGATATCTGGGCCTCTCGCGTAGCAAGTGTTAAATATTTATGGGCATCAGAAGTTTAGAATTTTCCGAATACGTTGAACCCAAAGTGCAAAATCGAAGGCTGCGCAAAAAAATATCGACAGATAGAAGAAAATTTTGCAGACCAAGAAAAAAAAAAAATGATAAGAAAATTGTTGTAGTTAAGATATGGTTTATCTTTCAAGTTGTTGTTTTCATATATCATATATTCATTTATTTTTCTTTTTTTGTTTTTTTTTTTTTAGTTGTTTTCGGTATAAATTAGACACACAAAAAACGTTTACAAATTATGTCGAATATTCAAACTTAGTTGCGAAATAATTGTTTATCTTTTTTTTTGTATAAAATTACATAGCTAAGTGCAGAGTATGTGTGTGTTCGGTGTGTGTATGTGTTTTTAGCTGCTTGCACTAAATTAAATTCGTGATCGTATTAGAAAAAATGTGTGTGTGTGTGAGTTTTAAGGCTTAAGCTTCAAACAGAGTTCTAGCTGATTATATACAAAAGTTGCCACAAGAATTGTAATCGTAATTTTACAGGGTATACGAAGAGTCGGCGTGTGTGCGAGCTCCAAAGTTAGGGTATATATGATGAAAGCTTAGAGCTAAAAGTTGGCTAAGCAAATTGTTGTTTTTAAAATTGATTTGCTTAACGAAACATTGCAAAAAACATTGATGATGATGAATGAGGCTTAAAGCTAATTATTAAATTAATTAAATTACGTTTAATCAAGTTTTCTCTCTGTGTACCTTGTGTGTGTGTGTGTCAGTGTGTGTGTGTGTGTGTGTGTTTTAAAGGAATGCGGACTTTAGATACAGTTTAAATCGTACAGAAGAAAATTACAGAAAAAGAGCATTAGCTTTAGCCGGTTATCGTTTTTTGTTTTCTCATTTTTATCGTATTGGCATTATAGGGGGTATATAGGTGAGCATATATAACTTGACTTGATTATTATCGTTATCATAGATAGAAGCTTAATTCATAGAAAGACAGACAGTTTTTAAGGTTATTGATTAAGAAGACAAAGAGTACAAATTTCGCAGGGGGCTTAAACAAATTCTAAGTGAATCAATTTGTTGTATAGAAATGAAGTTACTAACTACTAACTAATATTTCTCTCTCTCTCTCTCTTTCGATCGGGTTTTATATTATTATTTACTGTATATATATATATATATATATATATATATATATGTGTATAGTATATACTCAGCTTTGATGCTTTTAATTCTCATTTATAGTTACAGAGTACGACATATATAAAAAAAAGTTGTTTTGTTGCAGATTGTCTTATAGTTCCAGCCGCTTATACTAAAAAATAATTCAAGAAGAATTCTTCACAGTGAATTTTTCTTTTTTTCTCTTTTCACTTCTGCTCTTTTTCTTGTTCAAGTTCTTGTTTGTTGTTGTTGTTGCTCTTGCTCTTGAGGTGTAAGTAAAAATGTTTCGAGTTTGCCTTTTTTTCGTTTTCTTTTTATAGTTATTATTTAAAATTTGTGTTGTAGAAACCATGAGTTGTTGTTGTTGTTATTTATTTGTTTTTATTTTTTTGCTGGAGCGAAAATAACGAGGCTTTTCTTTTCTTTGCTTTTCTTTCTTTCTTTGATGTTTTGTGGAATGTGGATTGTAGTTTTGATGTTAAACAAGAACTTTCTTTGGGGTCTTCTCTTCTATTTAGGGACAGTTTTTTGATTGTATGTGAATTATGCAGTACATATACATATATCTATATATATAGATCTTCTATTTGTTGTAAAACTCTCTACACATCGATCAACTTTTCAACTTTACACACATTTAGTTTACAGTTTATAGTTTACAGTTTTACAGTTTACAGTTTTAGAGTTACAGTTACAGTTCTAAGTTTACAGTTTACAGTTTTCAACTACTGATAATTTGGTTCTGCTAAGTTTCTTTTTTGTTTTTGTTTGTTTGTTTATATATCTTTCGTTTTGGCCCCTAGGATAACGTGTAACGTGTAATACAAATGGCTTAGACACAGAATTTTTACATTACTTCTTTACTTGTTGCTTTACTTTTGCTTGATCTGAGAGAAATGTTTGACATTCAACTAAGAGTTTTAGGCGAAGGAAGTAAACTAGACTAGCAACTCCTCATCGGTATGCGGTTCGGCATAGAGACAACATTCATCATTGGCCGCTTGATCCTCGTCAACTGCTTCTTGCTCCTCACAGTCCAGGCTGAGATCGTGCGTCTGCTGTGACTGCGTTTGCGGTGACTGTAACTGCTGATGATGCTGTTGGTGCACATGCTGTGGCTGGCGCAGCCAGTCGAGCATCTTCTCGATCGCACGCAGACGCTTCCTCAGCGAAGTGGTGGCCAGAATGTCAACCTGGAAGAGGAATAAATGCAGTTAGTAATGATGCAAGGAAGTAAGTAAGTGAGAATGTGAGATACCCGCTACTCATTTTGAATAAAATATACGGTATATATTTATATACCAAAAAAATACTGATATATACCGAAGACATATTCTGAATAAAGGCAAAACAGTGCGGTATGTTTCATAAAATATACCATTCTAGTATACCACAAATATACTAAAATATACTAAAGACTTATTTCGAATAAACTCAAAACAGTGCGGTGTTATTCTTTAACTATACCGAATTAATATACCTCAGACATACTAAAACATACCCAAGGCATATTTTGAATAAGAGGCATATTTTCAATATACCAAATTAATAAACTGCATATATACTAAAATACACCCACGGCATATTTTAAGTAAGAGAAAAACAGTAATATAACGCAAAAATACTGAGATATACCGAAGGCATATTTTGAATAAAGGCAAAACAGTGCGGTATTATTCTTAAAATATACCGAATTAATACATATTTTGAATAAGAGGAATATTTTCAATATACCAAATCAATGTACTACAAAAATCTACCGAAGGCATATTTCAAATACAATACAATACAAAAATAAACCTAAGCCACAGTATGGTATTATTCTTAAAATATACCAAACCGCAAAAATACAAAAATATACCGAAAGCATATTTTGAAGAAAAAAAACATATTATTCTTAAAAACATACTAAACCACCACAAAAATACTCAAATATACCGAAGGTGCATTTCAAATAAAAGAGCAAAAGTGTTTTAAGTATTATACTGCACTAATACTTAAAATATACCACATTTATATACCGCAACATTACTAAAGTTAAATAACCAGCTAACTTCTATAATTTTTATCGGATCGCAACAAAATTTTCAAGAAACATAAAGTCTTTAGTTATGATTAAGCTACGCTTGCTATTCGATTTTAAGGGCCGGAAGTGGGTGTGGCAAAAGTTAAACTTTATATGCGTGTAAATATAACAAGTGCTGTCAAACAACATTATATCTCTATCTCTTATAGTCTCTAAGATCTAAGTGTTCATATGGACGGACAGACAGACAGACAGATGTTGGGTATTGAGATAACTTTGACTGATGATCTACTACTGACCACTACTCATACTGATAGCTTAAAGTCTATTGGCTTGCGAATTTCAACCGATACCGAAAGGGTCTATCGACTAGCCTCCACCTCTGAGGTTGAAGATGATACATTCTGAACAAATTCCCTATGGGTAGCGGGTATAATAAAGTACTTAAACTTCCACTCACCTTCAGCTGCTGTGAGAGCGGCAGCAAAGCGATGATCCACCAAGCCCAAGCCGGTCCATCTGTGGTCAACTCCCAGCTGTGCTCGAGCGGCGGCATCTTGCCATAGCTCTGGAGTATCTCATGTTTCTGCGCCGAGCTGAGACTGTCGAACCAACCCGTTGCTTTGGCTAAAACTAGAGCTTGCATTGTGGCCAGCGACTTGACTTGATCGTGCTCGATGGGCTCATCGCAGATGTACTCCACTTTGGCAGTCTCGTACCCATCTTTTTCACTGCGCGCGAGAATCTTAAAGCGCTTGCAACCAATTGTGCTGAGAATGGAGCAACCATCGCCAAGTAGAACACAATCCCTGATGTCCAGAATTGTGCCGATGTCGTAGTAACGCGATTTGCCGCCATTCGGCTGAACGATGCCGAAGGTTTTGTCGCCCGATTCGAGGGCACGACGGACCATCAAGCGATAGCGTGGATCACAGACGATGAGGGGACAGGGCACCGAGGGGAAGGCGGCGGTGCAAATGAACACGGGCACCGATGGCTCCAGATCGATCTCCTGACGGAAGCGCGCCTCGTAGTGGTCTGGAATGAATCGTTTCATTGCGGCTTCTATGAATTTCGTGATCGTCACTGGCCGCTTGGCCAGCGCAAAGGATACTGGCGAGGATGCTGATGATGAGCCCTGATACAGATTGCTATTGCTATGCGTGTTCTGGTTGTTCTGGTTGTTGCTCATGTTGTTGTTGATGGTATTCGTGTTGCTGTTGTTGTTCTGGTTGGTGTTGACATTGAGTTCCACAAGTGGCGACATGCACAATGGACACGAGGAGTTGTAATCCATGCAACGATCCAAGCATACCAGACAGTAGGTGTGTCCACAGGGCGTCACCACCGGCTTCCACAGCGTCCTGCAGCACAGCACGCAGTCAAAGTCGCTGGCATCGATCAGTTGACCCGACACAGCAGTCACTTGATGCTGACCCGATTCATCGAGCTCTGCAAAAGAGGAAGGATTTAGTATTTATTGCAAAAGAGTTGTACAGAACAAAAATCAGTTGATAAAGGGAAATTATCAATTCATCTCTAGCATCTTCTGCTATTTTAAAACAAAGATTTCGGGTTGATCAGTACAAAATTAGGATTGAATCCTACACTATCTTATTCTAAAATTCGGGAGCTCTAGTACTTGAAATTATTTTTGAAATAGAATACTTCTCACTGTCTAAATAAAGTGGATTCTTGAATAAAATAAATATATTGTTATATTCCTAATATAATTGAACACTTGAATAACAGCATTGTTTCTCTTGAGTTCTAAGACACTTCTGCAATGTCTTTTTAAAACAGCGTTTTCAATATCAAAGATAAATAATTGACAACGACAAATATAACGTCTAACTTGAAATCTACAATCTTAAAGCAATCTTGAAATATGTATTTTACTAAATAATCAATACATTCCAAGTCTTTGTTTAAAATAAAAAAAATTTGCTTTCTATTTTGAATTTAAAAACCAACAATTACCACTAGAGTTTTAAAAATTTTTGTGCATTTCATAAAACGCATTTGATTTAGACTATCAGTAATAACTAATTTGATATTCTACAATTCGAATCTCGTCTAAGAATTTTCATGCTATAACATTATAAACGTAAATATCGAACAAAAATGATCTATAATGAACATTTTACTGTGTTCTAGTGCTCTAAAATTCTACTAGAAATAAGAATTATCTTTCTCTTGAAACATATTTTCGATTTTTAAAATAGTAAAATAATTATAATGTTGAATTTTAAACTATTTTCGGAAATGTTAAAAACCGCTTCCAATAATGTTCTATTTTGAATATTCATTCTTCAAAATACATCTTAAATGATTTCTAAAACTTGAAAATCTTCTTGAAATAATTTTAATTCTCTACAAGCACATTTGCTATATTCAATAAGGGAAAATTTGTATGATCTAATACTCTTACATGATTGCTAGAATTTGAAATACTTCTTTCTATAATGTACTATCAACTCAACTATCAACTTAACTGATTTCTAAAATTTGAAAATCTTCTTAAAAACAAGGAATTGTAATTTTCTAAAAGTACATTTTCAGGAAGATAAATTATTTAAGATTACTAATCTTACATGAATTATAGAAATTTAAATGCTTATTGAAATATACATTTGGTTTCTTCAAATACATTGAGTTATGCAAATTATAATCTTAGATGATGTCTAGAATTCGAAATTAGAATTTTCATCTTTTGGGTACATTTTGTATTAATGCAATGTTGTATTAATGAAAACTAAATATAATGTTCTATTCTGAATATGATTATAAAGAGATGTTCTTCAAACAACATTTCATTGCTATAAACGATCTGATCCCTTTGTTTTAGATGTTTTTATTGGCTGTTGAAACTTTGTCTTCCTAATCGAAATTAAATTCTTGCTTTAGCGTTTGTTTCCCTATATCGAATCGACGTTTACAATTGTTTTTCCCTCTGTGAACTCACTTCTCAGGCGTTGCAGCTCGTGCTGTGTGCGCTCCAGAACTCCGGTGAGCAAGCGACTGCATCGGCGACTCTCGAAGGCGGCGGAGTCGAGGCTCGACTGCGATGCCTGCAACGTGGGCCATTTTCTGCGGCAAGGTTTGCGGTTGGTGTGGCGCCTCGCCTGCAGCTCGAATTGTTTGGCGCTGTGCAGCTGCTCGTAGACATTGTGCTGATCGATGTAGTCGAGAGCACTGGGAAAGAGGAAATCCCCATCCATATCAAGATGAGAGGAGTCCTCATCCACCTCCTCTTCGTCCTCCTCATCGGCCATGATGTAGTTGTCATAGTGCTGATCACAGCCCAAACCGAATTCATCCTCCACATCATCGAAATGCATATGATGATGACGATGATGATGATGGAGATTGCGATGCAGATGATGATGCGGCTGTTTCCTACGACGACGCGTCTGCTCCCAGAGCAGCACGTAAGGCGCCTTGGCAGCCGCATAGCTGCGATGCTGCTGGCCCATAGATGGCGCCAGCGATTCGATCGCCCCACGACTTTTGGGCGTTTGTGCCAAAAGACGTTGCAGAATCTGCAAAAAGTTACACGAAATTATAATTTATTCATAGATTAGAAAGTAAAGCATTTCCAACCTTGGCGAGATCATGTTGAAATATTTCCGAGTTGCTGAGATTTGTGTTCTTGTCCAGGCAAATGGCGAGGAAGCCATTGAACAACGCCTCCTCCAATCTGCCAAGACCGCTGAGCGCCAAAGCTTTCAGATAGTGTGCCTGTAAAAGAGTGAACACTTTAGTGAGTATTTACTGTGGATTTCAGCTTATATATCTAACTCACCTTGGGCGATGTGCAGCGCGTCTTCAGCGCATTCTCAATGTCCGCCAGCGAGCTTTGGAAATGACTGAGTTTGAGCAGAACTTCGGCGCGTAGACAGAGACTCTTAAAGTTGCTCGGCGCTGTAAGCAGATCAAAGCGAAAGAAACATACATTAAATTGGTTGTTAAATTCGGTTAAATTTAAGACAAAAATATAGGCGGAAATTGCTTGAATTTTAGAATATTACTGATTGACTCTGAGATACCCGCTAAACATAAAAATAATAATAATAATAAACCCACTAGTGTTCATCTGGCATCACTGTCAATAAGTATCGATAGATCGATACAATCATTTACGATGAATTGCGTGCAAATAAATTCTAACACACTTTATAAACTTTGTATTACATCAATAAAACTGTAAATCACATCAAACAACAACTGCATAATTTAAAAACATTCTTCACATCTTTAGCTCTGATAATCTCTGAGATTGAGCTATTTATATTAACAAAAACAGACAGGTGTCTCGAACAATCATTTTAAGTGGAAGCAGATTTCGTCAGTTGTCGCTCAGTTAATAATAATACCTGAGATCGCAATCTTTATAAATAGATTTGGATTTGTTCGATATTATCATTAGATATATTATTAATATATTATATTATTAAAATGTATATAATTATTATTTTTCTTATTATTATATGTATATTATTATGTATTATATATACATATTATTCTTATTATTATTATTATTATTCATTCGTATAGATGCATTTTAAAGATACCTAGGTTTTTTTCATTGAAACATGAGTAAAAAAAAGATATATTGAAATATTGTTGATAAAGCCATCATTCAACTCCACCTCAATACAAAATTTGGTATCAACTGACAAACCCAAATATTAAAACATGCAATTTTAAATGAAGTTAGAGTTAATAATTCATGATATTCAATAATTTGACTTTTTTATATTTTTCTTTTATAATAACAACTAATTTAAATTATAATTTTTCCTAAAAAAAAAAGAATAAATAAGTTGGAAATAATTTTGAACAGAAATTTTTATTTTTTACATCAAAAAATAATGATTATATATTTATTATATATTTATTGCTCAGTAAAATGTATACTGTAATTTGAATTTTTGAAATTTTTATTTTTGCTATATATAATATATTTTTTTTAAATTTAGCTCAATAAAATTTATACTGTTACTTTTGAATTTTAATAATCAAATAAATATGTAGAATTATTGAAATTTTTAAGGAATGCTCATTATAATATACATATTAAATATAATAATAATATAATGCATTTTTAAAATTTGTATGAAATAATACATTGGAAATCATTTAATAAATTATTGAAACCTTCATTTTTGCCCATGGATGATTTTTATCATCTAGACAGAAATAAATAACAATGTATTACTGTCAATTTATAATTTTGCCCCATAATTAAAAATTATCTTTAAAAAAAATGTCAAGTACAAAGTAAGTATTATTTATGAGTTTTCTCTTTTCGCTCTAAAAAATATAAAACATTAATTTATTATAGCTTTCATTAGTTTAATCTGTTTAAGGCAATATTATTTTTATCTTCCTTTTTTGTAAGCACATTCACTTCTAAACTTCTTTATGCAATTTTTAAACACAGTAATTAAATGTAGAAAGTCAAATTCATATCTAATTTTGAATTATGCAATTTAATTTATAAAATCAAATTCATATCTAACTTTGCATTCTGCAATTTAATTTTTTTTGTATTTTTGATTTCCCAATTATTATCGTTATACCCTTCACCATTCTGTATGTCGGGTATCAACAAACTGTGTAAATTGTGTGTCGCTCATGAAAGTCACACTTAATGTCATCTGCTGTAAATGAAAATGTCAAAAATTGCAGCAACTAAACGTCGCCATCATCGTCGCCATCGCTCGTCATTATCTTTTGGAGGTGATCGGCTGCCAAAGCAATCGCTTGCCAATTATATACGTTTACCTCATCAGCAACAGCAGCAGCAGCCAAAAGCACCTGCCACCCACCACCCACCAAATGGGAGAGAGAGACGCAGACGTTTAACACGCGCGCAAATTCGACAATTAGTTTTTGCTGTCGACGCTTGACGTTTAACTATTTAACATAACATTAACAGAGACTGTTAAGAGTGCGGCACGCGTCGCAAATTAGCATTTGCCACAAACACAATTGGCAAGTGGAAACTTCCATTCGAAAACAAATTATCAGCATTTCATTAACATTTCTGTTGCCAGCAACAACAACCGAAATGTTGCCAAGCAACAACAACAGAAATGTTGCTAGCAAATGGGCTTAGCAACATCGGCTGTTAAGTAACAGCACGTGGGCGACACGTTAACAGCGCTGACCGAAAGTGCACTGCTCCCCCAGCGTTTAACAGCAATGTTAACATATGAAGAGACTGTTAATAAAAGAGAGTGCGAGCACATTCGCTCTTGCGCTGTTAACTGTTAAGAGCGTCGCTTAGTGGAGGCAGCTGCTGACGCGTCTGTTAAAAATCGCGATTATGTAGCCTAACATTACGCAACATAAAACAACAACAACTTTGCCGCGTCGATATCAATAAATGCGAGCATACGCAGCGTTTACTGTTGTTGTTGTTGTTACTGTTGTTGTGGCAATAGTTATACAAAAATTGTTGATTACATATCAGCCGAAAAAAGAGGCAGCAAAGTAATTTGCATTTGCCGCTTAAATTATGATGATGTTGTGTGAACATAATGTTTACTCGCATTTGCTTGTTATGTAAAATGTTTGTCAATAACTGTCAAGTGAAGAAAGAGACAGAGAAAGGGAGAGAGAGAGGTTGAGACTTTGCTTTATATTTAGCATAAATGAATTAGTTAGTTAATAAGTTTATTGCTCTTGTCCAGCGCGATAGTTTCGTTATCTCTGGGTCGACTTTATTTCGGTTTCCATTTTCATTTGATTCCCCTGCAGCGACGACTGCTGATAGTAAGCGACCCACATGCCAAAAATGTTAGATAGGGTATCTTCAAGTCTGCTTATTTTTAGACGAGTTTTATTACTATCACAATTATTATTGATAATTGTGCCCAGTCGACAGAAACGTGCTCAGCCTCAGCTGTGAGATACTCATATAAGACTATAAAAGTTGTATTTTAAGCTTATTACAAACAGCCGACACGTTCTGAACACGACTTCCCGTTCGATAAAATCAAGTCGAGTCAAGTGTGTTTGACTGTGAGATACCTGATACACATATTCTAAAATATAGTAAAAATATACCGCAAAAATACTGTATTTGATATGTCAGAGTATAAAATATACCAGATTGTCGGTCAAAACTACCATATAGTGTACTGAGATATATAAATATAGATATAGATATATAAATATACTAAAAATATACCGCAAAAAATACTAGAAAATATCGAAGGCTATATTTGGTATATCGTTATTATACTATAAAATGTATCATAAAGTACACAATATACCAAATTGTCAGACAAAGTTACTTTCGAGTATGGTTGACAGTGAGATATCATATCCATATTCTTAAATATACTAAATATATACCACAAAAATACTCAAGGTATACTGAAGGCTATATTTGGTATATCGAAAGTGTACTATGTACATAGTATACTTGAATAGCCAAAACTACTTTCGTGTGTGCTTGACTGTGAGATAGCCACCACCCAAAAATACTAAAATATACCAAATGTTATATTTGGTATATCGACATTCCACTCAAAATGCACCATAGAGTACAAATTATACAAAGCTATCCATATTATAAAATATACTGAAAATATACTGTACTACAAAATGTACCAAAGAGTATAAAAATATACCAAATAAGACCCGATTGCAGTAGACGTTTGTTGTCATACAATACGAACATCGTCTAGCTGATCAAGAATATATATTATTTATAGGGGTTGAAGATAACATCTTATAATACCCTTCTACCTTTAAGGTAGCGGGTATAATTACGTATACGCCACCGTGTCGCAAGTCGAAACAGAATTCAATTAGAATTGCCGCCGTTGATCCGCTCGTTGATTGTTGTCAATTTGCACATATTACAAAATGAAAATATAAAACGAAAATTAAAATGAAATGCAAAACACGCACATTCGTTGCATCCTTTTGGCTTTTGGCTGCGATATTTTCCGTGAGGCTGCAGACAATTTAAGCCCAACTGTTGATAAATTGCATTTGGCCACAGCTAATCGCTATATAAGCTATATATATGAGATACCATATATATATATGTATATATAAACAGAATTTCAAATGCAGCTGTGGCCTCTTCTGACTGTGTTGCATTGAGAACTGAAATCCGATTTCGTCACGTACATTAAAAATCATTTTCGCAATTCGCAATTTGTTGACAAGTGGCCGCCACTTGCTGGTTGCTTTTTGCTTCTTTCTGCTTGCCTCTTGCTTCTTGCATAATAAGATAATAAACAATCAAAAAAGAAAATGCGAATCTGATTCAATTTCAGTTCATGATTCATTCTAATATTACGAAATTAGCAAACAAAAAAAAAAGAATTCGGTCGGAAATTCGCCGCATTTTGATCATTAAAATAATGATCATCATGATCACGATCGCGTGTGTAAATGTGTAAAATCAGCTCATTCTCCATTGAGAACTTAACGGGGCAACGCACACACACACACACACAGAACGCAAAAGTCGTTAAACAATTTGCTAAAAATAAACGTTGCGTATACGTCGTGTGGGACTGTGGGCTGGACTGGGCAATAGCTTTGATTATGCTCAGTGCGAAATTGTGTTTAGCACAGTGCAAACACACATAAAAATGCGAATGAACGAACAGTTTATGTAAAACCACATAAAGGAGAAGAGACTGAGAGAGTGAGAGATGAAGAGGCGAAGAGTGGAGAGCTGAAAGCAGAAAGCACATTCAAAATGCTGGAACGAAATGCCGCAAAGCGACGCAAAACTGACCCAAATACCCAAATGAATGCCCAGCAACTGAGGCGGAGTGTGTGAAGGGGGAGGTAATTGGAGGAGGAGGAGGAGGAAGCTACAACGAGGCGTTGCTAAGGGCAAAGACTGAATCGGAGTCTCGAGTCTGAAACGGAGGCAACTTGTTAGTTGAGGCTGCACACAGAGAGAAAAACATCCAAGTGATTTGATTGATGAAAGAACTAAATGTATTAAGTTGTATTACATTACTTGAATAATTAACAAGTCATTAAACAATTCAAATTTATAAAATAGATTCACTTTAATTCAATAGGCACATTTAAATAAACCAATTATTAGGAAAAAAATATTAATATTTAATACGATATTTTGTGAAACTTAAAAATAACATCAATGGTATTCAATATTATTCAATTTTGAAATCTCACTTATAAAGAAATAATTTAAAGCAAGAATTCATTAGATTTATGCAGGTATATATTACTCAAATTCCACATAACTACATAGCTCATTTTTTTATATCGATTCATTTCCGCTTGATGACGACAACAAAATAACAAAATAGTTTTAACAAAGAGTATTTAGTAATTGACAATAAAATGTGTTTATTTATATTTGATTTGATATCTTTGAATTGGGTATCTACAAAAGTCAAAAATATCAAATCAAATAAAAATAAACAGGCAACAAAATTTATTGTTGTCAATTACATAAATGCAAAATTATTATAGAATCCAATTGGTTATTATTATTTATTATCCTGTATTTAATATATTATCGATTACTATTCTGCTACTCTAATTGGTTATTATTTTTTATTATCCTGTATTTAATAGATTCAATTATCGATTACTATTCTGCTATAATATAAATCGCTACTCTAATTACAATGATGTAATATTATATTATCATTCGAAATCTTGAGATAATCAATGAAGTCTAGATTTAAACGTTGCATTAATTATCGTGTGATGTCATCATTTTTTTATGATAATTTTCTTATCCTAAATAGAATACAAATGAAATCGGAGAATCAATTATAAATCGATTAAATCCGCGTGTTCCTCTCTATAATATTTGCATATATATTACTATAACTATCAAACAGAAAATCATCATTTATTTTGAAATAGATTATTATTTCTATAAATGAATTAGATAATCAGTTAAGTATGGATTTAAACGCAGTAACTATATTTTTAATCTTGCATTTCTCTTCATTTAATTATGATATTTATCTAATGCAAATATAATTTCTTAATAATTCTTCATCACCAAATACAAAAGCTGCAACTTTGAGCCAAACGAAATGTTAATTCACTTGTAATCCTTATTTCTATTTATAATTTAATATTGGCATTTATTTTTTTCTTTCTAACTACACTTTACTTTTATATAATTGTTGTAATTTTGTAGAGATTTTAACTGAATTTTTGTATTTATGTTTAATTACAATAATTATAAATATCTCTTGCTAAATACAACTTTGTTCATTTTGAGCAACTTTCTACTTCTAAGCATCCTAAGTGTCCCTCTATCTGTACATAAATATCATCATATATATTTAGTTTAAAGAATTAACGAATCTTTAGTCATTATTTCTTACTTCTAACCAAGTGTTACTTCTATGTTACTACATAATTAAATATAAGTTTATCATCTCAACTGATTGCCATAAGGAATTGTATTCGATATTTCAATAAAATAATAATTATAATATATAATATTTCAACAGCATCCTCATCATTTCATCTTTTATAGCCACACATGAATATTTTTAATATACATATCTATATAATTATTTGTAATAATTGAACATTATTTCATACATTGCAATTGCATTCCACTTTTGTGTCTAATTCTCAAATTGAAACATTTAATGAAGTATAGAAAACCCAAAAGCAACTTTTGGTACTCCATGGTATATCAATATACCAAATATAGTCTATGGTATATTTTGTACTCTATGGTATATTTCCAATTTAGTACTATATTAATATATCACAACATTTCTCTCAGTGCAATAACCAAAAGCAACTTGTTAGTTTGGGGAGGTGAAAAGCAGGCAAAAGTTTTGGGTGTGGGCAAAAAGGGCAAAGCTGGATTTGATGCCTTTTAGTTTTCGATGTTTTTTGATGTTTGTCCTGCTTCAGAGCTTCAACTTGTTTCCCCCTCTTTCATGTTGTGGTTGCCACTCTGTGGTTGGCTTGGATGGAGTCTGTGTGGCAGCTGAAGTTAATTGAGCCAGTTTGAATGGCAAACACGTTGAACATATGCATATATAAAATATATGAACATTTATTTGCTTTAGATGATTATGAAATCAAGTCATGAGGCAGAAGGCAACATCTGTCTGTGTCTCGATTTGATTGCTATTTAAAATGTTGATTATTTGCAGATGAGTTGAGTTTATATGCAAAATTTACAAATTGTGAATTGCAAATTGTAAATTGTAAATTGGCATTGTTGAGCAGGAAGTGCGACGCTTTGTTTGCGTTTCTTGCTTGCTATTAAACGTTTAATTTGCAGCAGAATTTCACAAAAAGTCCATTAATTATGCTCGCCTCGACTCGACACTCGATGAAAAATTGCGAAATGTGCAAGTGGAAAACGAGGGAAATGCGAATAAATGACAGACATTTGATGTTGTTGTAGTTGCAGTTGAAATTACATTTTAGCAGGCGACGCACGTGGCGTATGCGCAACGTCACTTTTGCACTGCTTGTTGAATTGCATTGATTATTGCTAAGGAATTTAGAGCATTTAGTGTCTCAACTTTTGATTGCGATTTAATATGCTACAAATATGAAACTCAACATTGCCAAAAACAAGAAAAATGTTGCGTCATGTTTGCTGAGTGTTTTTTTTTTCTTTCGGATTTTGCGTGGCGCCGCCCACGAGATGTTGAATGTCAACGCAAGGCGAACAACAACAACAACAACAGCAACAACAACGACAACAAAGCAAAAACAATAAATGGCTATGTTGTAATATTCGCTTTGCTCTTTTTTGGCTGTCTATTTGCTTGCAAATACTCTACTTGAGAAGTATTTGCACTATTTATTCATTTAGACTACATTAATTGGGAATTTTATTATTGTAGCATCATACCAAGTATATTCTTTGGTATTTTTTAGTACTCGTTGGCATGTTTTGATCGTGGTACTATATTAATATACCATAAGCATTGGTGTATTTCGGTACTTCTTGGTATATTTTGAATGTAATACTATAACAATATACCAAAAATAGTGTTCGCTATATTTCACTGGTCTATGGTATATTTTGAATGCAGTTCCATATGATTACTCCTTCGGTATATTTTAGTACTTTATGATATATTTTAAATGTACTACTATATCAATATACCAAATATATCCTTCGGTATATTCCAGTACTCCGTAGTATATTTTAAATGTTACACTATATCAATATACCAAATACAGTCCTAGTATATTTAAGTAGTCTATGGCATATTTTGAATGTATACCAAATATAGCCTTTGGTATATTTTATATTAATAGATTTTGAATGTAGTATTTTACCAAATATTGTCCTTGATTGTTATCCTATATCAATATACCAACTATTTTAGTACTCTATGGAATATTTTGAATGTTATACTATATAAATATACCAAATATAGCCTTCGGTATATTTTAGTACTCCACGATATATTATGAATGTAGTACTTTATCAATATACCAAAATAAACCTTAGTATATTTTAGTACTCTAATAGTATATTTAGTACTCTCTCTCTCTTTTAAATGTAATGCTATGTTAATATACCAAATATAGCCCACGGTATATTTAAGTACTCAATAGTATATTTTATATCTAGTACAATATCAAACACAGCCTTCGGTATATTTTAGTACTCTATGGTATATTTTGAACGTATAACAATATAAATATACCAAATGCAGCCTTAGTATATTAAAGTAATCTGTGGTATATTTTGAATGGAGCACCTTCGGCATATTTAAGAATTTTTGTGGTATATTTTTAGTATATTTGTATAATATGGCTATATTGAAAATGAGTAGCAGATATTTATTTGTTTTCCGTTTCTTATAAAACTATTTGCATTTCGAATGTGTTTATTCATTATTATAATTATTTTTAGCTTTATATTCACATCAATATAATTTAGTATTAAACAATGGTAAATAGTTTTGTTAAGTTGATATTTAAACTGAATAAAGTACTATCTCAAGCGTATTTATTTGTCGGCATTTCCATGTTAGATTACTTGTCATTGTTTGCACTCGCATTCAGCGAAGTGTAAAGATTGTCGCTGCTGGCAGACAACACGAAGGCGAAGCCAAAATGGCCAAATGTCAACTCATCGCCGCTGGGTTCAGCGCCAAGGTCAACAGGAAGCTGTGGCCAGAAGAGAGAGCAGAGAAGAGAAGAGAGAGAGAGAGAGGGAAACAGGAATTGGGAATGGGTTAAATGCGTTACACACACAAAGCTGTCAATTGCGTGAGATGCTCTGGGGAGCGAATGAAACTTGGCTAAAAACATCATTAAAGCTGTTCCGCTGGGACTTCAATGTTTGCTCTTCTCGACTAATGGAATCTTGCTCTATCTCTCTCTATCTCCCTCTCTCTCTCTCTCTTTCTAGGTGATTGACCCACACTCTACTGACTGACAATTGGCAACTGCGAACATTTGATTTCGACATTTTTTGCGACAATTGCGACGCAGTTTCTTGTTCTCCGCACTTTTCGGGGGGTACAACAGGGCGTATGCGTCATTTGGCTTATCTACGTTCTGCGTTCCTCGTTCCGTGTTCTGCTTTTTGCGATTGTTCGCCACACAAATATAAACTACAACAACAACAACAACAACAACAACAGAAAATAAATAAAAACACACTCATCGCTAGCTCACTTGAAGCGAGGTTTCGAATTGCGAATTCGAAATGATTTCAAGGTAAACTCAAACTCAAAAGCGAAATACAAAAAATAAACCGAAAACCGAAAACAATCTCTATCCAGATGTTATATAAGACATCGCTTGTGTCTTTTGTTGTTTTTTATTTTTGTGTGCCGCAACCTTCGCGCAATGTGGAGCAACACAATTCGTAATACAAATGAACTTTTCATAATTTTGCCTGAAATTGAAATCAAATTTTCCAGTTGCAACGTTGCGTTAAAAGCTAAAACAATTTCATAATTTGTTAATAGAATTATTTGCAATGTTCGATTGCAATTGTTTATGTGCTACGCGAAATTGTTAAATGCCGCAAGAGCGTGTAATAAACACACAAAAAAAAAAAACGCATCAATGAGCAGCCAAAGCAGCGACGCTAACTGCGACGTCAGCAGCGACGCATTCAAGGTTAAACACGTAGCGAGATCTATAGAGGAGTGAAAGGGAGGGCAAGAGGGAGTGCGAGCGAAATTGACAATATTGTTGTCTGCTTCCTTTTCGCTCAAGTATAACAGTTTTGCAGTTGATACTTTGTTTGTGCATTGTTATACTTTGTAGTAAGCGAGAATATTGTTGTCCGCTTCCTAATTACACAAGTATAACAGTTTTGAAGTTGCTGTGCATTGTTATACTTTGTAGTGAGCGAAGTTGGAAATATGGTTGTCTATTTCCTTCATACAAAAGTATAACAGTTTGGCAGTTTATTGAAAGTATAACAGTTTTGCAGTTGATGCTTTGTATGTGAGCGAGAATATTGTTGTTTGCTTCCTTTTTACACAAGTATAACGCTTGGCAGTTCAAAGTAAAACAGTATAACAGTTTTGCATTTGATGCTTTGTGCATTGTCATAATTCATAGTGAGCGAGAATATTGTTGTCTGGTTCCTTCTTACACAAGTATAACAGTTTGTCAGTCTATTAAAATTATAACAGTTTTGCAGTTGCTCTGCATTGTTATACTTCGTAATGAGGGAAGGTTGTCTATGGTTGTCTATTTTCTTCATACAAAAGTATAACAGTTTGGCAGTTTATTGAAAGTATAACAGTTTTGCAGTTGATGCTTTGTACTATACATATGTGAGCGAGAATATTGTGTGATTCCTTTTTACACACGCTTGGCAGTTCAAAGTATAACACTTTTGAAGTTAATGATTTGTTTGTCCGTTGTTATACTTTGAAGCAAGTGAAGTTGACAATATTGTTGTCTGCTTCCTTCTCACACAAGTATAACAGCTTTACAGTCTATAGAAAGTTTAACACTTTTGCAGTTGCTCTACATAGTTATACTTAGAAGTGCGTGTTATTGTTATGACGACAGCTGCTATTATTGTCGTTGTTGTTTGGTGCTAAGCCCGCAGTTTGGTGCTAAGCCCGCAGCTTATGCAATTGAGTCGCTGACCAAAGAGTCCGACACAGCTGATAAGCCAGCGCGTATTACGTCGCTTGTCTTCTTGTTCTGTTCTGCAGTCTTATCGTAAAGTGCGTTGGCTACCAGCGCCCACAGATGGCGCCACCAAACTGTCCACTATGCTGTGCTCCCGTTCTAACTCACACCATTCTCCTACTTGTCACCATATGTTGGCTATTGACTTTTGTCCGGGCTCTTGGCCATATGTTGGCGTTGACATTTGATAAATGTTCTCGCTTCTGTATGTGTGCAAGTATGTGTATGTGTGTGTGCAGACAAACTTCCCACACTTCCGTTTGCACTTCCGGAACGTGGTCAGGCGTTTTTTGACGCGTAGTTAATTGATTTCTGAGACACCCTCGACAGCAAAGCCATCATGCCACACACACCACATGCCACACATCACACCATGGACACTTGTGCCCCGCTAATCCATTTAAAATAAATGTACGACAACAAATGGAACCATTGACCAGCAACAGGGGAGCTTGGGATGGCCTCTTTGATTCTTTTGAGCAATGGCTATTTTTACGGCTGAACTATTTTTGGGACAGCAGCGGCAGCTGTAGAGACGCTGACAGCGGGCAGACGCTTATATAACGACATCGACAGCGACATAGGCGCAAACAGCCCCTAACGATGGCCAAAGAGACGAAACAAAACCGAAAAAAAAAAATGGAATGAAAAAAAAAAGACTGACAAGCAAACCGGCTTTTTATGCAAAGCTGCCAAAATTGAAGCACTCGAAAAGAGCGAAGAGAGCGTGAAGGGGGACTAGCATAAGCATTGCGTGAGCGTTGTGCTTGTGCAACAACAGCAAGAGCGCAAGAGCAAGGCAAGAAAGAAAAAAAGAGAGCACGGCTTACGAAACACAAACGAACAGCAACAGGGCCAAAGAGCAAACCACGCGCAACACCAAGAGAGAGAGAGTGACAGTAAGAGCGGCGCAAAGCTTATGCTGTGTGACTGCAGAGCGAGAGAGCGCAAGCTTGGCTTATGTCAAAATTTTGACAGTTGTGCTGTGCGCTCTCTTCTTATGGCAAAGCCAAAAAAGTATGTCAAAGTCAAACGTCGCAGTCGCTGCTGCAGTCGGCGTCGACGCTGCCGCTGTCGCATTACTAAACATTGCTGCTGCTGAGGCTGAGGCTGCTGTTGGCGACGTCACTTTTTATTATGTTTGTTTGGTAAGTGGAGCTGTGGTTATGTAAGCCCAGCAGGCAGGCAGCAGCCAAGCCAACTTGTTGGCCATCGACGACGTCGTCATCGTTACGTTATGTTACGTTACGTTAAGCCCAAACGAAAGCTCTTCTCTCACACGCTCGTCTTAGTCTTTTGTCTTTTTCACGCCGTTTATAGCGCCCCCCTCCCGTTGCTCTTCCTCTTCTGCAGCACTCATTTGTTTGTTGCCAATTTCAACGCTTGACTTTTTGCGTCGGTGTCGACATCGAGAGGAGGGGGAAACTGAAGATGAAGACGGGGCGAACAGAAAATTAAATCGTGATTTGTAAATGCGCTCAATTTTTCTCGTCTCGCTCGCCTTTTATGCATGGTAAGCTTAAGGGAGAGGGAGAGGGAGACGGAGAGATGGAAGGAAAGGGAGTGAATTTGGCAATTTTGTAATAAGTTTCGTTGCTTTTGTTTTTTTTTTTTTTGTTTGGTGTATGTTGCTTCGCTGCGATTAAATAATCAACAACAATGTGGCAACAAGCAAACACACACACACACACACAGTTTGAAAGTGATTGTGTTGTTATCTTGTGTCATTCTTCAGTGTTCAGTGTTGCATAACCTTCGATTTCGATGCTGTGTTAATCTTCACTTTCTAGGCGCCTTGATTCTTTATGCTTGCATAACGATAATTACACGACGAGTAGAACTAATTTCCCTACAGTCAAGTCAGTATATTTGTCATACTCTCGTAATTCAAATGAAATTTCATGTGTCAGCTTTACAACGTTCTCAATGAATACGTAATGAGCTTTGTCAGCAGCCCCTTTTTCAGAAACTAAAAGCTTCCATGAACTTTTCATTTAATTTGCGGCAGTTGCTTCGTTCTCTTCATCTCCTACTTCTTCTTCTTCTTCTTCTTACAACCACCTGTCTGTCATTCGTTGGGGGATTCGTCATGGAAGCAACTGTTGCATAACTTGCGGCGTACACACTCCCTCTTGCTCTCTCTCTCTCCCTCCCCCACACTCAACAAACAAACACACACACAGACAAAGGGAAGTCGTTTTAGACAATGCGATAGCTCAATTGTGTGGCAAATTGAAATGCTTCGATTCGCCATTGTTTCTATGGCACTTTGCGATAGCGATTTCCTTTGTCTCCGGCAATTTGAAGTTTGCCCTTTTGACTCCTCGAACTTTGAGTTGAGTTGTGTTGTGTTGTGTTACGTTGTGAGTAGTTGAGTTAAATCTTACCAAATCAGATCGCAAGTTGTCAGCTAAAGAGATCTACTCCTACACACACACACATCAAACTATTGGCCTGCTGTCTCTGTCTGCCCACTTGGTTCACTCGTGTGCCGATTACTCAATAGACGCAAATGATTGTTGCAATTGCAGTTCGCCTGCTGATTGCCGTCAAATCGCTTATACAGTTACAACAGCGATAAAGCGAACACGAGCGACAACAACAACAGCAACAACAGCGACAGCTGCATGAGCTAAGTTCTATGACATAACTGTAATTCAAATGCGCTCTCGCGAGAGCCGCACCAAGAGCTTCAAAAATCCAAAATGAGAGAGAGAGCGCCCAAGCAAAAGCGAGAGAGCGCACACAACGTGTGGGTTGCTGTTGTTGAGTGCAAGCGAGCAAGCAAGCGAACGCAAACGACTTAGTTTTGATTTGTTGTTGTTATTGCAGTCGTTGCTGCTGCTGCTGCTGCTGCAATTGAGTAATCCCAATGTTGTTGCTTTTGCTGTCGTCGCTGCTGTTTGTTTACAAATGTTGAAAGTGAATTTTCAATTGCAATTCACAATTACAATTTACAATAGAATATTACTTAATAGGTAATTGGCGCAAATCTAAACTGAACAGCGTGAGTCACACAAGACAAGTCAATGCGGCGTTGCCAGACTGTTGTTGTTATTATTACAGCAGCCCGTTACTTTTCCTTTTTGCTTTTATTTCGCTTGTTTTGTTTTTGTTGTTGTTGAGCTCTTGGCTAATGAGGACAACAATTGCAGTTGCGGCAACTCTGGCTGCAAATCCCGTTGCCATTTGGATTTTTGGTTTTCGGTTTGCGCTTTTTTGCTTGCAGTATTTTTTGTGTTTTTTTGTTGTTGTTTTTTTGAGCTCGTATCGCGCCCGTCGGGCCTCATTATGCAATTACAAAGCGCATTTTGCAAACATATTTTTAACAGAGCGACCCAAAAGACGCCAAAGACTTTAAACGCCCGCGCGAGCGTTTTTGTAGTATGCAAAAGCAGTAGAGAGAGGAGGGAGGAGAGAGGGGAGTGAGGAACTGCAGTTGAGCTCCATAATGTGCTGTCGTTCAGTTTTAATTAAGACAAGGCGCAGTAACAAATTTGTCTGAGTGTGTGTGTGTGTGTATTTGTGTAGGAATATTTTATGTACTTATAAGTACTGCATATCAGTAACAGCGCATGTGTGTGTGTGTGTGTGTGTGGACTAAGGCGACTGAATATTACATCACTCTGCTTGGCCAGACAGAATTTTGCATGCGTCGCATTGCGAGGCTGAAGTCAGGGCCGCTGCGCGGGGTGAAGTCAGGGCCGCATTGCGAGTTCGAGCTGCAGGGCTGTGGGCGTGGCTCTTGCAATGTTGCTGGCAGCAGCAAATTTCGTCGAGTTATTACTCTGAATGTTATGCTGGTGTTTTGTTAAGCATTAACATATTATTATCATTTTTATTATTATGACTTTTATTGTTATTGTTATGGTTATGCAGGCATATTACTTGTTACGACTTCTTCTTCTGTCCAAGAAGGTGGCTCCAATGGCATTGGCATTAAATATGATATGCATAACATGCATATTACGTAACAAATAAGCTCAAGAACGAATATTTTGAAGGCTAAGCAGAATTGAACTCGTGCTGACAGGGTTCAGAGGGTATTATCAAAGAGCATAGATTGCTCTACAGGCGTTGGTGTTAAGCATAACATTAGATCAACTTTTATAATCTAGTATTTTATTTTAAAATATACCACAATAATAATGACTGAGTACATCTAGTTTGTAGTGCATTATAGAGCAAAAAAGAAATTTTGGAAAACATTAATAATTCTTAAAAGGCTTTATTTCAACTGTCTTCTTCATAAATAATAAATACAGAAAACCTAAAAAATCATTATAGATTGTAATAATAATATGTAAGTATACGAAACTAAACAAGTCTGTGTCGGATTTGCTTTTTAACTTGAAAAATTTTAATTTGAAAAGATTTCTACAACGAGAAAAAAAACAAATCTAGATTGAAAAGTAGAATGCAAGTCTAGATTTAACTTTTATCTTAAGAAATCTTCAGATAAGATTTTTAGGTTGAAAAACGATGATCTTCATTCAAGAATAAACAATTTTTGGTTAAATTTTGACATCACATAATTTGACTTATAAATTCTCCAAATTTTAACATCTGTAAGTAAACGAAACTAACAATCTAGTGCACTACACATAACTTGAGCTTGTTGACCAATCCTTAGAAGATTAAAATTTGAGATAAATTTAAGTTAGGAACTCCTACAATACTTCCCATAAATAAGTAGAGGGTATCTCGCAGTCAAGCTCCCTCGACTCTCATTTTCTACACGTTTCATTTATGATAGTTATTTGTTGCGAGGCAAAGAACGGAAGTATATAGAATTGACTGCCACACCTTCAACTAGCAAACCGACAACTTTCAATTACTTTCAAGGCATTTTTGCTGGCAGCCCCGCCCACTTCCCCCTGCGGAGGTGGGAGCACGTAAATATTTGAGTAGAAACAATTTCTGGGCCACAAGTCTCATTGCAATCGTATTGTCGAGCATTTTTCTGCAGTTCTTTTATTGTATTTTGTTTTTTATTTTTTTTTTGCATTTTTCAGCTGTGAAAAAGAAAGTACGAAAAATGTGCGCTGGCATTTCAGCAATGTGCGCCAGACTTGAGCATTTGTCTAGAAGTGGGCAGCACAAATAAATAGCAATAAGACACAAAGACACACACTCGCCGAGAGAGTCAAAGGCGTCGCATGCCAGAGCAACTGAAAGTATCTGCAAGATACAATTGGGGAATGCCGGCAATGCAGCGACAAGCTGGCAGGCAAGAAGTTGAATCCAATTCTCGAGGTGGCGTCTCGTCAAATAACTAAACAACAAACAGACGCAATATTAACACATTATTATAATGTGTGTGCTAGACGAAAGTGAAGGGGGAGGGGCAAGAGATACAGATACAGACGGGAGATATGGCAAATGTCTTTGGCTCAAGGCCATGCCCAGCTGCTGGTCATTAAACTTTCCCTCGATTCACAATTCACGATTCGCAGCTTGCGACTTTCGACTCTCTTTGTTCGCTTGAACAATTGTTCTCCAAATGCGCATAAAGTGACCAGAAGAAAAATATATAAAGGCTACAAAATCGGTTAATATAAATATACTATATCTCCCAGTTGGCTAATTAAAAACGGCAGCCAGAAAACAAATGTTAATTAGTGCACTCACTTTGAATGATTGCGGTGCCAAGAGAGGGGAAACGAATGACGCCAACGACGAAAAAGAAATACAAATAAAAGTATAACAAAAAAACAAGTGAGAAAGCTATATCAAACACACTCGACTCGATACCCGCTACATATTTTTAATAAGAACAATACAGTGCGATATTATTCTTAAAACATATTAAAAATACTGAAAATATATCACAGACTATATTTGGTATATTGATATATTACTGCATTTAAACAACAAAGGCTATATTTAGTGTATTGATTCAAAATATACCAAATATTGCAAAATATACTAAGGCCATATTCGGTATATTTATATAGTACTACATTCTAAATATACCAAATAGTGTTAAAATATACTTAATCTATATTTGGTATATGGAAATAGAACGACATTCAAAATATACCAAAGTGTACTAAAATATACCAAGTGTATATTTGTTGTATTTGAGTAGCACTCGTTAAAAATATACCAAAGAGTACTAAAATACCAAGGTATATTGATATAGTACTCCACTCAGAATATAACATATAGTACTAACAATTACTGAGGCTATACTTGGTATATTGATATAGGAATATATTCAAAATATTCCACATATAGCACTAAAATATACCAAGGCTATTTTTGGTATATTTCTATAGTACTACATTCGAAATATACTAAACAGTATTAACATACACTGAATCTAAGTTTGGTATATTGATCTATCATTTCATTCAAAATATATCAAAGTGTACTAAAATTTACTGAGTATATATTTGGTATATTTATATATTACTACATTAAAAATATACCAAAGAGTACTAAAATATACCAAGGTATATCCATATAGTACTCCACTCAGAACATAACATATAGTACTAACAAATACTAAGGCTATATTTGGTATATTGATAGAGGAATATATTCAAAGTATTCCACATATAGCACTAAAATATACCAAGGCTACATTTGGTATATTCATATATGGTACTACAATCAAAATATACCAAATTGTCAGACAAAAGTAAGTAGATGCTGATCACTTTATAAGGTCTGAGATACGTTTTTCTCCCTACTACATACATTTCCTGCTAGCACAAAGTTATAATGCCCTTCTATATATTGAGTAGCGCGTATGACAAATGGGAATAACATTAAATACACAGTATATTTCTAGAGAGTTGAGAGACCTCAACGTTTGGCCATAAATCCAAAGTGAGTGTGAGAGTGAATAAGCAAGTGAATACACACATTTGTGAGTGTGTGCGTATGAATAGTATACGAATTTGATAGTCGCTTTTATCAGCTGTTTTTTCAGCTGACAGTCGGACAAGTCACAACAAGTCACATGGATACACAAGTGTGTGAGTGTGTGTGTGTGTGTTTGTGTGGTTTTACTGATACGATAATCGGTCATATCTGTGGCATGTATTTGGGTGATGGTCATACGATAATTATATCTCTCTCCTCTCCCTTTCTCATTCTCTCTCCTCCTCTTAAAAGCCTTTTCGAATTAGCTGCGCAATTTCGCCCATTTTTCCATAGAAAGTGCAATGGCTTTTATCGCTCAAACTGAAATTGGCCGAAAACAACACAAACACAAAAACAAACACAGAACGAAAGCGAGGCAAGTTCAGGGCCGAATTCTAGGCAAATAGAACGACCGCAGCAATGTGGCAACTTTTAATCAGCTGCGAGCAGCAATTGGTAAGTAATCATGGCGATTAACTACGAAACATTTGACTAATGAATCACCCATTATAAGCATACCTTTTAACCAATTAAAAGGGCGCAAGGAAATATGCATTTTGTGGTTAGTTGGAAGTGAAATGAAAAGAAAAGTTTATACAGTGAAAAAAAACATTCTATAATCAAGGAAACAAGCTGAAATTATATCAACATGAAACACCCAGAATAAATTATAGTATGAAAGCAAGACTATACTTCTAGAAAATTTCTATACTGTGGATTCTTGAAATTTAAGAATATTTTCTCAATTTAGGAATGTAATAATATCCGAATTGAATGCAGAAAATAAATTCTTTAATCAATACTAAAGTTGTACAACAATTGTAGATTGGAAACTCGAAAATATATTTATAATTTCAACATTGAAAAACGTCAAATTTGAATCAGCAAAGAATACTCTAGATTGGAAACTATAGACTATGTTCATCATTATTTAAATATGAAAAATTGTCAAAATTGAACTTTGATCAGATGTTTTTAAAGCAAAAATAAAAAACAAAATTTCTATGACAAATTGAGATTAAACATTTTGGAAATTCATACTTAAGTTAATATATGTATATACATATATATTCTTAAGAAATGCCCAAAATATAAATTCTGAATCGAGATAATAGTTCTCAAATAAATCTAGCATTGCGGTATTTATTCAAGCGAGAATCTAAATTCAAGAGCAAACCTAGAATAATTTGTTTACTCCAGATTTATTTTCTAGTATTATTTCCCCTATACAAAAAATTTAATTCTTATCATATTATTAAAACGAGAAATAAAAGTTCTAGAATAAAGTAGAAAAGAAGAAAAACGTTGAGTTTAAAAACTTTTTGATATAACAAAAAAATTATTTATTTGGTCTATCAACAAGTTTTCAAACACAAATCTTTTCTCGTTTTATGAATAGAAGAGTTAACTAGAACTATATTGAAAAAAAGTATTGAAATTTGCAGATAATAATTTTCAACTGATTTTGTATGTTTATAACAAAAATATGTATGTACTCCAAAAAACTGCAATTGAATTGCTGATTAATTTAACAGCTTTTATACCTATGCACTTGCCACAAATTGAAATGTGTTTTTCATGAATTTGAGGGATAGAGAACAGAAGAAAGAACATTCTGCAGGGTATCTCATTGTTTACCTTGTTGGTCTGGTATTTGCTTTACATTCGTTTGACCTCATTAGCGAAATGAGTTCTACGAAAGTACAAATATCATTTCAGTTAGCTGCTAATTAAACGCGACCCCGCAACGTTAATCCATAAAATCAAATAGGCAGGCGACCAGCCCAGAAAAGAGTAGGAGAGAGGAGAAGCAGAACGAGGAAAGGGGAAGGGGAAAACAGGGGAATTGGTTAACCGCCTCCACACGTAGCTGAGCCGAAATAATTGCATGGCGCGTGCTAAATTCTTTTGGCCATTTCCACATTTAATGCACCTTTTGTGGTCAAACCAGCAGAGAAACAGAGCAACAGAACACACGCCATCAAATTATACGGCGATCTATGAGTGAGATACGCGAAATAAGTATATTATTCTTTTATATACATAAATTACAATGCTGTGGCTTTGCCTGCGCGTGTGGAGACCACTAAATAAAAAAATGGCTAAAAGCAGCAACAGTCGAGAGCACATTGCATGACACATGAGCATTTTCCAGCTGCAGCAAAACATTTCCCTCCCTCTCTCTCTCCCCTTTTTCGTTGTTTGGCTAAAATGTATTCAGGCCAAGTCCTCGCGGCGGTTTAACAACTCTTTACACTTAGCCAAGCCGAAATAAAAAAAAGCGACCAGCGAGCAAATACATTTTTGGGGTACCCTGGATGAAGGGCAATAAAAGGTGTATTTATTTTTTATAAGGCAGATTGTTCTCTCTCTTCTGTTCTCTTTCAGTCAAATGCATAAAAAAGATGTATCAATTTGTGACCACAATAAACAGCTGATGCATAAAATATGACAACTAACGAGTGCCTTAAAGTTGAGCAGACTTACAAAGATAAAAATAAGAAATAGGTTATCTATTTATCTTTTATCTGCTCATATCTATAAATAAAGCTTATTTCAATTTGTGACAAGCACTACTCAATTACTGCATAATACATTGTAACGAGTGTCTCAAAGTCGAGCAGCCTTCTCTTCAACTCCAGACTTTCATCTATTCGCTTTCACCTTCAGAAATCTATAAAAATGTCTATCAATTTGCGACAAGCATCACTGTACATAAAAAAGGAGAGTCATCTCTATGCTCTTGACCTCCTCAAATCAATAAAAATGATATTTCAATTTGTGGCCAGCCATAAAAAGATGCTACATAAACCATGCCAACTAACGAGTGTCTTAAAATCGAGCAGTTTTATTGCATGCATGCAGGAATAAAGCTAGCTCAGCTCTTTTTTATCTACTCAAGTCAATAAAAACCATTCTATTTTGTGGGAAGCAGCAATTATAAACAGCTGCTGAACCAGCAATGCAACTAACGAGTACTTCAAAAACGAGCAGACTTCTCTTTTTTTGCACTATAAGAGCTAAAAGGATAAAGCTGACTAAGTTCTCTTAACTTACCAACTCCAATTTTTAAAAAAACATATTTCAATTTGTGAGTGCATGAAATATGACAACTAAAGAGTGCTTCAAAGTCGAGTTCTCTTGATGAAAGCTATACTATCTCTATATTCTTTAACCTACACAAATTTTTAAACATGATATTTTAATTTGCGACTAGCATCACTATTAGCAACTTACTTCTCTTCTTCACTATGCCAATGCCAGAGTTTCCTCGCTTGGCAATTAACGAGTAGCTTAAGGTCTAGCAGAATTCTCTTCTACTGCGCTATGAAAGCTATAGTTACTTTGGTACTCTTTCACCTTTTCAAATCTATAAAAAAGATATTTCATTTTGTGGTTTCTTCATAAAAAAGTCGAGCACTCTTGCTTTTATGAAATAAAGAGTTATCTCTAAGCATGTCAACTAATGAGTGCCTTAAAGTCGAGCTGCACTTGCAACTCGCTGTTTCAGTTTAGTGTATTTCGTTGTTAGCTCAGCTCAGTTGTAATTGCGAATTCTGATGGTTGTGTGTGGCAAGTGTGGGAAGCGTGTGTGTGGCAAGTGTGGCAACTGCACGAGGTCGACGACTACATTAGCAGCTCTCTCTCTCTCTCTTTATGACGCAGTGTTGCGGTTGGGTGTTGGTAATCTTCTTGATGTCTGGCACGTGTTGTGGCTCATTTAGTGCTCGCTGTTAAGTGCCTTCCATCGCAAACAACCTCAACTCTTGACTGATGTGCAGAAAGAGAGAGAGAGACGGAGAGAGAGAGAGAGAGAGAGAGAGAGAGAGAGAGAGAGAGACAGAGAGAGAGAGACAGAGAGAGTACACTTGTCTAGCCTGATTTAAATGCTGCCACTTGATTCAGAGTCCTCGCCACAGTCTCACAACGTCTCATTGTCAACGTCAAGTGGCCTCTGGCTCTGATATATTTATGCAAGCCAACACTGCGTATGCGTTATATGAAGCGAAGCTTTGTTATTTGTTCGCCTAATTGGCTTCGAGTTCAGTTAACCACGATGACTTGCCAAAAATGTTGTATTATCAACAAATAAAAAAAAATATGTGTTTATGTGCTACGCTGTATTTTAAACATTTTTTCGTGCTCATTTCTTATGCCCTGATTTCGACTACTTTTTTTTTTTGGTTGTTGTTTATCAGCACAAAAGTCAATAACTGATTGCGCGAAGAGAACCTCAAAAAAATAACAAACAATGCTTATAAATAGCGCCTAGATAGTCCAACCAAAGGAAAAGAGAATGAGAATGTGTGTGTGTGTGCAAGTGTGTGCGTGTGTGATTACGTGTGACTTTGGCGGCGTTTGTCTTGTGGCTCTGATTTGTGACTTCGCTTGCTCAACTGCACTTGGGACAGCCAAAGCCAAAGCAAATCGTATGATGCGACCAATCAATACACAGAACTGTTTTGTTGACTGTTTTCTGTTTATTGAAGCGAATCAAAAACAACAACAACGACAACAAGCGCGGTAATTATAAAGGCCACAAGACAAGGCGACAAGCTCTCAAAGTCACGCAACAGTTTGATATGCACAGAGAAAAATTTCAATTCTAGAAAACTTTAATTCAACATAAACAGATTTGAATAAAGAATATGAGAATTTTAAGTTAAATATAATATATAAATAAATTCTGCATTAGTTGATGTTTAACTTTTCATTAATTTACATTTATCAAGGCATTGTTAATAGTACTTTACAAATACTTTTTGTAATATCAAATGGTTTGATTTTATTTTCATACATTTTCAAGATTTCAAATTAATGAAATAAATAAATTCCTTAGAATCTCTTTTTTGGTACTTCAAGCTGTGAACTTAGAATTTTTGTCTCGAAGTTGCGTTCATATTAGTATTTTTTCAATCGGTCGTAAGCACTGCTATTTCAAAGTTCACAGCTGCAAGTTCCAAAGATATAAGTACTAAACATTCTATAAAGGAATAATTCAGAATTTACTTATAAAGTATAATTCAGAATTTTTTCGGATTCTAATGTTTTGGTTAGAGATAATAGTTCACAGCTGTAAGTTCGAAAGATATAAGAACTAAGGACTCTAAAAAAGAATAATTCAGAATTTACTTATAAAGTATGTTTAAGAATTTTTTTCGAAATCAACTGTTTCGGTTAGAGATAATAGATATATTATATTATTAGACTTTGTTTTCAAAATTTCTTTTAAGTGTCAAGCTTAAATTTCATAAATTCTTTTGTCACACTTTTGTAACTCACACTTTTTGGAAGTAGATTTTTAAAACTTCAAATCAATCATATAATTTCGATTGTTTAAGCTTTTATATATATTTTGACTTTGTTTTTATTATTTTTGTTAAAGTGTCAAGCTATATTTAAATGTCAGAAATACTTCTGACAATCTATAAATACTTTGGAAAAAGTGAAAATAATAAATGCTGCCCTAGTTTTTATATATTCATTACGGATTTAAATATATTTTCTCACTAAAATTCACATTAATTTCAAGCCATTTTTATATTTGTTTAAAAAAACATAAATTGTCAATTTCTGGCTGAAAGCTTGTAATTTTTCCTTATAATAAACACGAATTGTCAATCACTTGCTTTTAGCTTGTAATTTTCTCTCAGTGCTTTAGCCAGAAATCGTATCGACATCTGGCAAACCAAAACAAACACACCTGATATTTCGTCGTTATGGCTGTCGCATATAATTTGTATCTGAATGCTTAAGTGGCACTTCACTTTTCAGATACTTTGGCGCAAGGTCACGCGGAACTCTTTGAACATGATCTGGCCGAAGAAACTTCTGTCTGCTTCAATGGGAAAATCAAAAAATCAGGCCAGCTAAGTAGTTTAATTTTCACAATCGCTTTTCCGTTGTGTGTTTGCTTTGCTTTGTGTTTTTCCCCCTTGGCCCCTTCTCAGTGTGTCAGCTTATTTGAGGTAATTGTTAAACGTTTCATGTGGCAGATGCCATGCAGTCACAGTCAAGTGTCTCTGGCCTGGTATTTCTCAGCATGTTTGATGGATTTCTAAGTGCGTGGATCGCTGTGATTTTTCAAAAAACGCCACAAAATACGTATACGCAGCGTGTTCGCTCAAACTATTTGTATTTGTTTTTGTTTGTGGAGGAGCTGTCGGACGCTAAGGCGAAGGCGACAAAAAGTGACGGGGCGAATGATTAATTAGCTGTTATTTCGGTGCTCAGTGTTCTGAGTGTGTGGCAGGGAAAAGCCTGCAATGAGTTGACTCAGCGCCTCAATTATTCATGCCTAGTGATTCCATCTGTCTGCAAATGAATCGAGTGGAACTAGAAGTTCAAAGTGGAAGAGAAAGAGAGGGAGAGAGTTCACCTTTAAGTTCGCTTTCCCAAGTGTCATGGTTTATTTACTTTGAATTTGCCACATGAATATTTAATAATCGAAAGTCCTTGGCACACACACCGAGCAGAAGCAACTCAATTAGAGCAGCGACCAGCACACAAAGAGTTGACAAATGATGCTCCCTCTTCTCTCTGTGCTCCCGTTGTACTCCCATTACGCATACGACCTGTTTGCCATGCCAAGAGGCCTTGACAACTGGTCTAAAGTGGAGGCGGCAGCCAATGAAAACTTGTTGCGCAGTTCACAGCACTTGCTGACGTCAGCATGAAGTTTAGCTGGTTTGTTAGTGTGTGTGTGTGTGTGTGTGTGGGCGTGGCCCACCTCCCTCTTTTATTGATTTGCCGAGCTAGTTCCCTAAGCACTCAGCAACCAGAAACCAGCACCCAACACGCCCCAAGCACACAAAGCTGAGCGTTGCGCGCGTCAGCAGATTCCACCCAAGGGAGTTCAGTCAGTCAATCACTCCGTCAATCAGCGAGGATATCAGAAAGCTATTCAATCGTAATACATTTCCAACGCATGCAGACGAGTACTCAGCGGTGCTTTTAAACTCAAGCTTAGCAAGTCAAGCGCACTACAACACAAGTTACATTTGAGATCAATCAGTCAATCAATCGAATTACATTTCAATACTATTTCACATTACACACCAAATTAAAATATTATGCAGCACTTCAATAACATGAGGACAGTTAAATTACGATTGAATTTCCGTTTGGAATGAATCATTCAGTAAACAATAAAGAATATCAATCATTCAGTATAGAATAAAGAACGTGAATCATACATCATAGAATAAAGAACGTCAATCAATCGTGCCTGGACTTAATTAACATTCATAATTCCGCATAGTGATTCAATTCACTCAACCTGTATGTCAATTAATAGTACTTTAAGTCGAAATACAATAGTGAATAAATCATACTGCACTTAAATAATGTTAAGTCAATGTTTGGTCAATCAAGAAATTAGGCTATCAATCTAACTACAACAAAGATTCCATTTACATTCAATCAGTCAGAAAATACATATTCAAAACATATCGAACATTCATATTTACTAAGAGTGTTTGATCAATCAGTACATCAATCGTATTACAGTACATCAATCGTATTCTGTTCAGACTAAATCAGTCAGTCAATCAAATACTGAGGACTTAGTCCATCATTCTGCACTTAAATAACATTGAAGTATCCACGCAATCAAGGAGTCAATCATTAAATCATTCAATAAATCGTACTATAACAGAAATTGTGTCTAGCATCAATCAGTCAGTCAATCAACTTCTTAGGAAAGAGTCAATGAAACAAACCGCACTTAAATAACATTCATGTTTCCACACAATCATGTGCGTCAATCATTAAGTCATTCAATCAATCGTACTATAGCAGAAATTGTGTTTAGCATCAATAAGTCAGTCAATCAACTTCTTAGGAAAGAGTCAATGAAACAAACCGCACTTAAATAACATTCATGTTTCCACACAATCATGTGCGTCAATCATTAAGTCATTCAATCAATCGCACTATAATAGAAATTCCGTATAGTATAAATCAGTCAGTCAATCAACTACCCAATGAGTACTCAATATATTATAATTCACTTATATCATACAATCAATCGTAACAGGAATTCTGTTTAGAATCAATCAGTCAGTCAATCAACTACTTAGTGAGAAGTCAACCCATTTAAGTGCACTTTAGTAACCTAAACTTTTACCCTTTTTAGTCTGACTCAATCACCAAGTCAATCAATCAATCAATCTTAATTTCCCTTCAATAACATTAACGTTTCCCCACAAAAATCTAAATCAATCAATCAATAATTCTTCAATAGATATGTGACTCACCTTTCTCCAGGCTGGCGTTACAGAACTTGAGTGCATCATCAAGCCTGTTGAGATGCATGCAACTAGCGGCGCGTTCGATGATCTTCTTGGCCAACAGCTCCGGTCCCCACCACTTCTCCACCAAGCGTCTGACAAGCACATCGGGCATGAATTTCATGGCCGTAGACACGCCCAGCGCATAGCCGCCCGCTAAAGCGGATGCCGAACTAGTCGAGGCCATCGTTGTGGTTGCCGTGGCTGTGGTGGATGCCACCGTTGTGGTGGTCACCGTGGTGGGTGCCGCATTCAATGCAAACCTCGGTCCGAGTTCAAAGGGAAAAGTGCCTTGCGGACTCAAAGCTGACGCAATGGTGTTGTAGTTGTTGCTATTGTAGTTGTTGCTGACGTTGACACCGATGCTGGACGTTGGCGTTGTGGCCGGACTGGAGCTGCTGGTGCTGGTCAGTGCCACAGCTGCCTGAGGCATGCGTTCGGCGCTGCGGGGAAACTTCACCAGGCAGATGTTGCACTGCGTGATCGTTTCACAACACTGGCCGCAAAAAGTGTGACCACAATTCGTGGTGACAGGACCACGCAACATATCCCTACACAACGGACACAGCAACGGATCGTAATCATCGCTGTCCGTCGGACTGGGGACGCATAGTTCTCGCGTTGGGGCATGCAACTCAAGGAGATCGGATGCCACATCGGCGGACAAATCCAAACCCATCGGCCAATCGTCCATATGTTGTTGCTTCGCAGAGTGTTGTTGGTAGCGCGTCGAGGTGGTGGTGGGCGTGGTCGTTGTGGGCGTTGTGGGCCTGCCAATGCCGAACTGCCGTACGAGGGCTGTCAATGCGCTGGCAAGGGCTGCCAACTTGTCGAGCGGGACATGTCCATCTGGCTGGCGACTCGCAATCATTTCGTACGCATCGAAGGCTTGCGGTAAATTTCCGTAGCGGACAAACGATTCGCCCAGCAACAACGACAGCTCTAGCTGATTGTTGCTGAGACTTTGCAGCAGCGCATGCAACGTGTGTGTTGAGCTGCGTGTTGCAGCGTTGCCTTGATGCAGTTGCTGTTGTTGTTGCTGCTGCTGATGTTGTTGTTGCAGTTGCATTTGTTGTTGTTGCAGTTGCATTTGTTGTTGGTTCTCCTTGCGCAACGCTTTGAGAGCACGCTTGGTGGCCACCGAGGGCTTCATGTAACAGCCCTGAGAGAGCGGCATGGCGACAGCTGTTGCTCTTGTTCTTCTAACGTTGTTGTTGTTGTGGCTGTTGCTGTGTAGCTGGCCGTGGTCACGTATGCGACACGACGACGACGAAGCGTCGCCAGTAATTTGCCTCGGAGTCTCTCTCGCTGCTTTGATTTGTTTATGCTATAATATTTATATTTATAACTTTGTATTTGAATTTGAATTTATATCTGTATTTTTGTATTTGCTTTGTATTTGATTTCTTTTCGTGTATTTGCATGCACTTCACATTAAGCTTAAGCTCTGCTCTGCTCTGGTCCGCTCAATTAAACACTGCACTCGGGACCTTTTAAGCACTTTATTTATAAACACATGTATTTTACTTTTTTTATAATTTATTATTTCTTGGAGTAGTTAGTTGTTACTCTCTTTGTTGTTGTTGTTGTGGGTTGAGCAGCTGAAAGCAGAAGACAAAACGAAACGAGAAATGAATGAGAAATGCGAAATGAACTGAGAAATCAACTCGGTATTGTGTCTGTTGTGTATGAATTTTTACGTAACGTACAAAATGCCGTTTGCGTTTTGTCCGATTCTGTTCTGCCGCCATCGCAGCTTTTGATTCTGTTTTATAATTCACACAAGCACACACACACACGTACACATACGTAAGCAAAAGAGCGGCAAGCTAAAGAGAGCACGCTTCTCTCGCATGCTCATTCTCTCTCTCTCTCTCTCTTTGATTTCATTTTCGTTTTATTGCTTGCGCCTTCGCTTGCCTATTTTATGACAGCTCCACAGAAGCAGCAGCGAAAAAAAAAAGAAACAGAAAACAGAAAAAAAAAAACATACCATATCTATTACTCAACCTCTGCTATCTCCTGTTACTTGCAGCTGTCTCTCTCTCTCTCTCTCTCTCTTACTCTTCGTGCAGTGACGTGACATTTGTCGCGTATGCTGTTAATTGACAGTCCTAAAAATTCTGAGCTTTGCAGCTGCGGCTGCTGCTGCTGCGAGACTTGAGACTTTGGCGCGTTACATAAACGGTCAACGAACTTGCAGCCGAAGCTGAGAAGCCGCAAAGTAACAGACGATGCAGTAAAAAGTTCAGAGCGCAACGGTAAAATCCAAGCCAGCTGTTCAAAAAGTGTAAATGATATGTTTAATTAGGCTCAACCTAATCGCATGTCATTTTGAATTTGTTGTCTATTCTATTTCTGTCGCTGTCGCAGTCGCTGCCGCTGCTGCTGCTGTAATACGCGAGGCTTCAATTGCTGCTGCTGATGTCTGGCCGCACATGTTGTTACATAATATTATGAAAATTAACACTGAATCACGAAGCGAACTGACGCGGACGCTGGCGCAAGTAACGAAATCAAAATCAAAATCGTCGTCACACACACACACGTAGCACACAAAAACAAAGGCAGCCACACACTCAAACGAAAAGTAACAAGCAAAGAAGAGAAGAGAACGTTGCGACGCTCTTAGCGCAAACAGTAATTTTATGCTCTTTAGAATTGTTCTCGCTCTGCTTGCTTACGTACGTGTATGCGAGAGAGCGCGTGTCTGTATGTCTGTGTGTGTGTGTTTGTGTGCGCTGCTGCTGCTGAAGCATTTGAACTGTTCTGTTTTTCAGTTTTGTTTTATGCGCACGTTTTTCTTTTGACGTTCAATTTTTGTATCTTGAAGATAAACAATGCCGGCACAACACACTCACACACACACTCTCACACACGTACACCCGCACACACACACTAACACGCAGAGAGCGGCGTGGCCATTGGCAACGTTGAAATGTTTTTGGTTTTTTGTTATGTAAACAATCATTTTTTTTTTTGGCTACTTTGTTTTTCCCTTTTGTTTTCGCCTGTTGTTGTTGTTGATTATAATTTGTTTACATCTCGCACTGCCAGAGAGAGATAAACAGGTACACACACACATGTATTTTACATTGCTTAGGCTGAAATCAAAGTGTGCCACAGAAAACAAAAAAATCGTTTATTTATCTTTGTTTCGCTCATAAGTATCTCAATGTATGTGATTATTATGTACGCAGCGTGTCCCAGTTGATTCTTTTTTTTCTGTTGTTGTTGTGTTTTTTGCATAAATTTCATGTTAAGTAACGACGAAAAGAAATATCCCGTTGAAATCGTCTGCTCTATTGGTAGTTGGCCAAGAAAAGAAAAATCGCACATATGCTTATGTGTATGCTTATGTGAAGGTTTCTATAGATGTTCCGATTTTATTTTTATATAAATTTGATTTCATTTCGTCGTCGTCGAGGCACTGAAATATCACAATCTGAATTTGATGCCGTATTTTTTGAAGAATAAAGAATGAGAATCTTTATTTCACACACGTGTCATCGCTGCGATTTCCAAATATTTAATTCGACCTTTAAGCACTTGAGAGATCTTTTGTTGTTGTTACCGACCGAGTATAATCGAGTTATCTGCACTTTGTATGCCATGTAATTGGCTCGTAAGTGTTTTTCCTTTAGACACTCAGTCAACTTGTGACGCATGCAAGTTGGTAAACAACTTTATTGCCACAACCTGATTTAGTCGATTCTAGTTGCTTGCATTTTCCCCTGTTAGTTTGTTATTGCTTTGCGTAAGTAAAAATTATGTATACGCCTCATATAACAGCACGTGTATCTAAAAGCAATCGCTTATATGGCTGTCTAATTGCATAATGCAACAACAATAGCAACAACACTGATAAACGCTCCTAAACGAACTGCAAATATGTCGCCTTTTGTTGTTGTTGTTGTTGTTGCTAGTGTTGCTTCGTGTTGTTGTTGTTGTTGTTGTGAGCAATGCTAGCATTCTATTCTAGTTAGTTTTTCACGTTTACGTTTTTTGTTTTCATTATTTTCTCTCTCTCTCGCATTATGCAATGTCAATCATATTTCGCGATTGCATTTATCGTTGCCTGTTGTCGCCATCGCCTCAGCAATTGTTGTTGCTGTTGTTGTTGTTGTTGCTGCTGTTGCTGCTGCTGTTGTCGTCAGACGACTTGGCAGCAATGGCGACAACATTCTGAGTCGGAGACTGGGCATGGAACGGAGACTGGAACCGATACAAAAACCAATTACAACGACGACGACAACAACTACTTACTTACTTTGCTCAATACCCTGGAAATTTTGAATGCCTTCAAGTGGGTATCTTAGTCAGAGAGTTGACCGAGTTGAAAATACTTTCAGAATTTGTAATCTATAATAGAAGCTCACAAATTACAATCAGTTCAAAAAGCTGTACACAGAAAGAAAAATCGGGATTTTGGTCTTGGTCTAAAAAGTGCCTCAAGAACATGAAATTCCTAAAGTTAGAAAACACATCTTGATTTCAAGAAAATTTGAAGAAGTTCCAAGAGAAGAAAAAATCTTATACAGAAGCTCACAAAGTAAGATTTTTATTTCTAATTTCTGAAGAAATGGTTATATTACTTGTGAATACTACAAAGTGATTCTAAATATTTAAGTAAGTTTTAGCCCATACACTAAGTTTTATTCAAATTTGTATTTCTTGGTTTTCTTTTTGTTTAAAGAGATTGATTATTAAGCAGTTTATACACAGAGAGAGAAATTCTAGATTTAAAAAACCTTGATTTAAGATTTTTTCGATCATAATCGAAATCTTGGACAGATTTTTTGTAGAATTTCGATCTTGATTAAAGAATAAAGCTTCAACATTGTCATCAAACAATTTAGATTCAAGATTTTATTCTTGGTTTTAGCACTTTTTTCTTTTTGTATAATAGCTAAAATTTATATTTAATTCCAGTTAGTCGTAAATAAAAAAAAAAAAAACAAATATTTAAATAACAGTTTTTCAGAGCTCTATAAAAAAAAAGAAAACATGTAAGCTTGATTTTATTTAACTTTACTTAATTTCATTCAAATAATAAGAACGCAAATAGATTCACTTCAATTTCTTTCAATACTTTGATTATAAATTCTGGAAAATTCCAATTGTAATCATTTCTTTTTTTATTTCTTATATTTCTCAAGAGATTAAATCACTGCATGAAACAACAAATTTTGGAATTCTCTAATTCTTATATAAAATTATAATTAAAATAAAATAAAATAAAATTATAATTAAAAAAAAACACTTTGTCATACGAAGTCTATCAAATTTGGTTCATCATTATTGCTATAAAATATTGAAAACGAATTGAAATTGTTAAAATATTTAGAATATTATGTAGTTTAATAAATTTCTTGACTCTACTTTCTTTCTTCCTAATATGCAGCATTAATAGTCTTTACTTTGCTCTTCTACACTTACAGGGTATTTTCAAGTCGCTCATCTCTACTTGCTCTTAAATTTATATGTATATTGCTTGGCTTATTACTTAAGTCAATTGTCAATTGTTGTGGGTGGCGACAAGAAATTGCCTTGAAATGCAATGTCGGATGCAAATAAGCAAATGTTTTTCCCTCCCCCTCCCCCACCCCACTCTCCACGCTCCTCACCCCTTCTTAATTGCCCTTAGGCGCTCCACAAGTGTGTGTGCGAGTGTGCGAGTGTGTGTGTGTGAAAGGCTAAGCTGGCGTGAGTTTTGGGCCTAATGGAATTACATAATTGCCGTGATTGCCGTTCAATAAGTGCGAGTGCGAGAGTCTGTTATGAAATCGCTTCAACTTATTATACAATTTTCATAAACATTTTCTTGCTGACATTGCTGCTGCTGTTTTTTTTTTTTTTTTTTTATTGTTGCTGCGTGAGTGATTTTTTTTGTTCGTTTTTTTTTTTGCTCTGATATTTGTTTTATTGGCTTTTCATTTGTTTTTTTATGGCCCCCTTTTACGAGTGTTGTATGTGTCGACGATAAACGGCACCCAACAAGAAATTAATTTCAAATGAGGGGAAAACAACAACAGAAAACTGAGAAAGAATTCAAAATCATCACAAAGCAACATTCTGTATAGTTTTTTTTTTAGGGCACTTTATGATTACGTTTATTTCTTTTGCTTTTTTGGGGCATTTGATTTGTCGCATGATTGCATAATGTCTCACATTAAAATTACTCGATGCGAGATTCTGACTAATTGCATTTTTTTCAGGCTTATGTCACGAGCTCATTTTACATACGAGTAAAGGCCACAATGGAGAGCAGGCCAATTTTCCATAGCTGAGTCACACACAACTCTAAGGGGGGACTCTTTGCATAATGACGAAGGAAATATTTGCCATTTCCAGTTGAAGGTTTAAACAGCTTAACAGTTTTCAGTTCGTGTTGATGTTGTTGCTGTTGTTGCAGTCGCATTATGCGTCGCGTGTCGTAACTGCGACGTCGACGTCGATGACGATGTCGAGAGTGTGAGGCGACAACGCTGCCAGCGTCACGTAAACTGCAACGAGCCGGCAATCTTGCTTACTCTACAAAGTGGTGGAGGAGGAGGAGGGGAGGGGGTGTCAAGGAACTGTTAATTTGACAAGCGATTCCGTTTGTTGACTTTTCAATAAAGTTCAGAGAACGAGCGCAGTGCATAATTCGCATTATGTATGAATAACATTTGTATTTCATCATAATTCGTAGTATAATTATAATTTGCATTATGTATTTCATCATAATTTGTATTATGAACATTACAAGTTTCTGCCAACAGTAAATGTATGTAACAGAAGCAGCCCTCTCTGACCCTTTAATAATATATATGTATATTCTTGATCAGCGTCAACATCCTAGACAATATAAGAACCTTTATGTCAAAGGTCATAAGAGATAGAGTTATCTCAATATACCAAATATACATTTCGGTATATTTTAGCTATGATTTTTTGTATTGAAAGCACTTGTTATATCAATATACCAAATATATACTTTGGTATATTTTTAGTATTTTTTGGTATTATTTGGTATGCTTTTACGTATATACCAAATATATTTTGTATATGGATTTGGTATATAATATAAGAACCTTTATGTCAAAGGTCATAAGAGATAGAGTTATATCAATATACCAAATATACATTTCGGTATATTTTAGCTAGAATTTTGTGAACTGACTTGGTATATCAATCTACTAAATATATATTTCGGTATATTTCAGCTACAATTTTGTGTGTTGACAGCAATTGGTATATCAATATACCAAATATGTATACATTTCGGTATATTTCCGCTACAATTCTGTGTACTTAAAACACTTTACATCACAATATACCAAATATACATTTCGGTATATTTTAGCTATGATTTTTTGTATTGAAAGCACTTGGTATATCAATATACCAAATATATAATTTGGTATATTTTTAGTATTTTTCGGAATTATTCAGTATCCTTGTACATATATACCAAATATATTTTGTATGTGAATTTGGTATATTTGAACGATTACACTAATATGTATACCAAATATACGTTACGGTATATTTTTCTATGTGTCGGTTATTAATTTGGTATATTTTAATGATATCACTGTAAGTTTTTCTAACTTGTCGTTTAGTTGGAGAAGGAAATCCAACAAAAAAAACTTAATAGTTTTCCATAATTTATCTTAAAACTTGCTTTTGATTTTCTTAAAATTCACAGAAATTTTATAGATCACATTGTGACATTGAAAATTTAACTAAGTCATGGCAACGTTATACTATTTTATAGTTTTAGTACTAATTTTAATTTAGTTACCACATAATAAAGGATATATATAGTATACATAATAAATGGAAACGGGAATTAAATTGTTTACTTTAGCTTTATCTCTTTTCAATCGTTATAAAATAAATATAAATGGAATACGTTACACATTGTAAGGAACATGCAACGTAATTGCAATAAGTGCACTGGAAGAATTAAATAGTTTTCTTATATAATACTTCACTAATATTGTTCTATTTATTGTGTTTCTTTGTATGAAATGGGACTTTGAACATTTCACTTATGTAATGCAATTGAAATATATATTATGGGAATCTAGTAAGCTAATTAATTTAATATTTTTCTTTGTATAATACTTTTAAATTCATTCCATCTATTTATTTACTATAATTTTGCTTTCATTGTTTCTATTCTTCCTAGAATAAATCACATTAAACCTTTGAACTCTGGACTTATATAATGGAAATTAAATAATATTGGAATCGAGTAAGATTCAATTTATTGACTGAGATTAATATATTCATTAGCAATCGGTGAATTTAATAGATTTCTTATGTAATGCTTTACTATTAATTGCCCTGATTTACTCAAATGTATTTATATTTATTTTGATGGTTCTTGAAATTTATAGAAATACTAGAATAGATCGCATTGGGACATTGAACATTTTACATTTTATTTGCATTACAATTATGTAATTGCGTCGTACATTGTTGCCAAAGTGTTGTTTTATGCATATTTATTTGACTTGATTTCATTTGTAGTATTCACATTGTTATTTTTTGGCATTTGTCACAGTTACGCAAAGTTGTCGGCAGCATTGAAATTATATTTATATATTCGTATTTAATTTACTTTGCATGCGAATTAATCATGCATGTTATGAGAATGCATTCACAGTTCACATATTACATATTTAATTCAATCTAAATGCTTGCTTATGAATTAATCATGCACATTACTCAGCGCACTGCGTTTATCACCAAATTAAATATAAATTATTATCAAGTGCCCATTTTGATTCTCATTCTGATTTCGATTCTGTTTTGCTATTGCTGTCTTTGTCTTCTGTGGCTGTGGAAAGAAAAACAAACGACGACAACAACACGACGAGCGAAAAAAACAAAAAAAAAAACGCTTAGTAATGCCTTTAAAAATATGGCAACACGTAAGCGGTGCAAAACGACCTCCCCCTCTCTCTCACACTATCTCTCTCCCACTCTTTCTCTAACCATCACTGGCCACCCTTTGGCAGCTCATTGCAGCGCATTTTGTTTTCACAATCAATTCGCAGAAACACCAACAACAACACCAACAACTACAACAATGAAAACAGTTTTTTCGCTGCCTTTTAACTCTGCTGCTGCGCTGCTGCTGGGCAAAGAGCAATGCAACTTAGTTGAGCGGCCCGTTCATTCACATTGCACACAAGCACACACACATACAGTCATGCACTCTCACTCACACACATTTACGTTCACATGCACTTGCTTAACAGCAGACGGCGTGTGGCCTGATGTCGTAACTTAAGCACAAAAGAGAGAGAGAGAGAACTTTTTAAGCACAAATAAGGCTGCTGCGCTGCTTGCTTGCTGGCTGGCTTGCTTACTCTTAGCGCCACACTCTCTTTTGTATTATTTAGTTCGCACTTTACCTGTCGCACTCTCAGCTGCTGTTGCTGCTGCTGCTTCTTCTTCTTGTTGTGTAGTTGTACAACACGACCGCGCCTCCTGTCTAAGAAGCGGAGCGTAGCAAAAAACACACACACAATAAATTCTTTTGTGTCAAAATTTATTGCCACACGCGAGACACTGCAAAATTCTTTTGCTCGATTTATAATTATTTTTTTTTTGTATTTTTTGATTGTGATGTGCCCGCTTTTTATATTTTATATTTTTTTGGGGCGTGCGCGTAACTTTTGCTTTTGCCTTCGTTTTTTTTTTTTTTGTTGGTTGGTTTTCTTTTTTGCTCTGTGTTTTGTAAGAACTGAACGACTCTCGGCTTTACGTAACCCACAGACGGGTTTTACACATTTGGCGCGCACGAGGGGCGGCTGCAGCGGCGGGGGGCAGAATAATGACGTTTCTATATCTCCAGTTTGCCAACTTTATGCCGAAACTAATTGAAAAATTTGTATGCTGCTTTTACGCATAAACATATTCATACACACACACACTCACTAACACAGAGAGAGGCGCGCGCAAAAAACAGTAGGCGCGCTTGTTACGTTGACGTTGTTTTGTAATGCGCTTACGTTACGGTTACGATTACGATTACGCGACGTGTGGAGGCGCGAGGCGTCGAGCGATTGCGGTGCAGAGCGAGGGGGGCGGCGTAAGGCAACGTGTTCGAGGGCGGCGCGAGCGCTGTGTGAATTCAAAACGCTCCGCCTGCTGTTTTTTTGCTGTACTTGCCACGGCCGCTGTTCGACAGCAAATGAACGCAGCTCACTGCGAGCGCCATCGAAAAGCATTCCAAAGAGCGCGTAAAGTAACAACAGCAGCAACAGCAACAGTCGCTGCTCTCTCACACATACTGCCGTGCTATTATGTCATAGCTCTCTTAAGCAGCCAACAGCGCGCTGTTGCGTCATCAGTTCAACGGCTCTCTTTTTGTGCGTTGTGCAAATTTGTGCTCTCTGTCGCTGTTGCTGTCTCTGCCTCTGCTGCTTGAGATTTGCCGGCAAAATTGACAACTATTAAACAAGGTGACGCCAAACTTAGGCAATGTACAACGTAATTGTGTGTGTGTGTGTTCGTGTTTGTGTGCTTGCCGCCCACGCTAGCTCATCATTTATCGTATGTTGTGTGTGCTTCCGGCGCCACTCAAAACTACGTTAAACGAGAGAAAATTGATGTGTAAAAAATCTTCATATTTGCCGCTGCTGTTGTTGTTGTTGTTTTGGTTTCATAAGTTTGTCTTTTATTTAACGCGTATTACGTGTGTGACGCGTTGACCTCATTTGCTTGCCAAGACGATCAAAAAAAAAACAAAAAGAGAGCGCCAAAGCTGCACGCAGCAATGCATCGCTGCCAACGTCGCTGTCGCTGTTACTGCGGCTGCGATGGCGACTGCTGCTCAGCCATGCAGAGCCAATTCACCGCATCGCCGCTCACATTTCAAGCTCAAGTTCAACGCTGTCCGCAGTCCACTGCCTGATGCATATTTCCAGTTTTTATCGCTTGATGTTGTTATTAACATTTTAAGTGGACGTTGTTGTTGTTGTTGTTGCTTTTATTGTGTGTTGTGTGTTGCCAGTTACTATTTTCGTAATTTGGTAATTTGTTGCGTCTGGTTTTCAACACACACACATACAGACAGCTGTTACATACACAGTTAGCCTTACACATGTTTATTCATATTTGGATCTCATGTGCTAACATTGCCCGCATTTGTTGCAACACTCGTTGCCACGCACGTTTCATCGTTTCATCGTAGGAAGTAATCGACAAGCGTTATGCAGCTATTTTATATACATACATATTATTTATTTTTTTTTGCGCTGTGCTTGTTGTTAATCAACGGAAATTGCTTTGGCGTTTTTCGAAAAATATGAGGAAATTCGTTTTGTGTTTTGCATAAGTTAATGGCTAAGAGAGGTGTGTCTGCTCGATTTATTTGGTAATTAGTTTACAGTGATGATTTTGACTCATGTAATTGTCGGGTTAACCTTAGAGCGGAGGAAATGCCTTGATAACATGCTAACAACATTGGCAACACTTGCTGTTAGCAACATGTTGCTAAGCTTGCGGCTTAACAGTCCAGCGCAATGTTAAACCATCCAGAATTTGCACAGCAGCTTCTTCAAGGTCGTTGTAGAGGTTTTAACGATCGCAGTCAAATTTTAGTGAATAATTTTAAAGCATACTTTTGGGCAGTCACATAAACAACCAATTAGTCTCTTTGGCAAATGCCGCCTAAGCAACACGCTGCATTTGCTCAAGTAAATGCAGCACCTAAAAGTATGCAACATATTTTAAAAAGAAGATTTGTCACTGATGAAGTTAGTAATGACACAATTTGTGTTATGGCAACCAGATATATGTCTGATTTATTTGGAGTATTTCATGATGATGATTTCTTATGTACTTGATGAGTAAGCGCACAAAGAAACACATAAAATACCATAATTAAAATATACACACTCTTCAAGTAACTCAGTTATATGCAGCACCTCAAAGTATGCAACAGATTTTGAAATGAGAACGTTGCTAATGAAAAGAATAACATACAAGTTCTTTTGCATTAGTTTATGTCAAAGGTTTGTATATATAAGCGAAATACTTGATAATTAGTTTGAGATATAATTTCTTATGTAATTGCCGAGTACTACAGAGCGAAAGAAACACCAAAATAATAAGAACACGCTATTCAAGAAACCCAGTTCCATGCAGCACCTAAAAGTATGCAACAGATTTTAAACACAATTGAAGAAACCCAGTTCCATTCAGCACCTAAAAGTATGCAACATAAAATAAAACGAGTAATGACACAATTGGTTTGTTTTTTTTTTTTTTTGCATTTTTATCGTTTCAAAATTTGTATCTAAACCTTTATTGTTTTTGCAGTTTCAATAAATCATATATTTCTCCCCTTCTTCCATCATCATCTTCACTAATAATGCCATCATTTATTCCTACGAATATTCCACTTATTGGTTTTTGCTTTTTGCTTGCGCTTCACAGAATTTATCGCATGTTCTCTAAGTCATATACATATATTTAACAAAATGTGTAATAACATTCAAGATAACATAGTCAATTATAAGTTTACATTCCAGAAGGAGAAACAAATTCAAATTAGTTGAACCAAGGTGAAAATGCTTCAGCTTTTTTAAGCGAAACGTAATCATGACTTTTAAATGACTTTTGTGTACAAAAAATGTAACAAATTATTTGGTAAAAATTATTAGAACTAAGTAGAACTAATATCTGCAGCATTTTATTTTTGCGCCATTTTTTGTCGAGCACTTGTGTTTAGTTTAGCTTTGTTTTTTTTTATATTTTATATTTTCTTGTTTACTTTTGCTCATATTGTAGATCTTTAATTACGTTTTCTTTACTTGTTTTTTTTTCTGTTTTCGTTTTCGTTTTGTATATATATCTAGGTACATGTTAGTGTCCTTGCATAGGCTGTTTTTTTTTTTTTTTTTGAATTTCATTTAAATTTAAATTTTAAGTTTTATTTTCATTTTGCATGCTGCCAACAACAACTAGGCGCAGATTTATTTATTAAATCATTGAATTTTTTATTTATTTTTTCTCTTTGCTGCTTTCTTTTTGCATTGCTTTCTATTGCCGCAAGCGGATTTTATTTTTTTTCCATTGTTTTTTCGTTACTAATACAAACGCTTTACAAATTGTTAGTTCTAAATTATTTATTTACCATTAGCTTTAGCCATTTTGTCATTTATTTCATTCCATTTTTTTTTTCGATTTTTTCCATTTTTTTTTTGTTGTATTTTTTTCATATAAAATTATTTGCATTCGTTTCAATCGCAAAATTCTCAAAATATAAGTAAAGGCTCTAAAACGCATGTGTGTGTGTGTTTGTGTGTGTGTTTATGGGTGTTTTAATTCTTTTGTTTAATTTCGGGATTTTTAGCTTCATTTTCCATTTTTTTTTGCAACAACTAACAATTTTTTTTATGGTATTTTCTTTTTAAGTGTTTTTTGGTTTTTCTTCTCAGATTTTTACTACATTTAGAAATCAGCGTTTAATTCTGATTCTGTTTTTTTGGGTTTCTTATTGATTTTAAAATTCAACAACATTTTCGTCTTTAATAATATGTAAGAATATATATATATATAAGTATTTATGTGTATATGTATATAATATTATATATGTATATATAATATATATAATAATATGTTCGCATTGCCGACACTCCTCGCTGTCTCTTTCCTCCTCAATTCTTCTCCATCTCTACTTCGTCTTCTTCTTCTTCTTCTTGTTCTTCTTCTTCTTCATCTGCTTAAGGACTAAAAACACTCAGCATTTGCTTAACCGTACTTAACTGTACTTGACTGTCTGTCTCTCTAGGCTTAGTTACATAATCTTCTTCTTCTTCTTCTTCTTCCTCTTCTTCTTCTTCTATAGCTATAGCTAGATACGTTTCTTGTAGCTAAATGTTTTGCGATATCGCGATTTGCTTCATTTTGCTTTGCACTGCAACAATTTGTGTCTTTAGTTACTATTTTTAACCCTGCCTACGATTTACGATGCGCAACAGCTCCATTGCTCTATGTGGTATATAATATATACTAAATATGGTATTTTAATTTATATACTAAGTATGCTTTGTTGTTGTTGGTATGTAAGTACTTATAAAAAATCATCAGCTACAATATATATTGAATTTATCTACAGAAGTTACTCCCAACTAATTAGTATTACAATAATATAATTTCATGTAATTCATATATAATATAATATATATTTAATCATCTTTTGTTTGTATATAATAAATATATATATATGTATATATGTATTGTATATTAGACATAATTTCGTTTTATTTTCATTCATTCTTTTTTTTAACAAAAGGTTTTTCTTTTTTTTTACTTTCAGTTTTATCGTCTTCATTTTGTTGCTAAAGTCTACATTTTTTTGTTACGGAACATTCTTATTCAGAGAATACATATTTTAATACCATATGCTTGATTAAATTATCAAAAAACCTAATCAAAATCGATCACTAACAAATCAAAATGAAATCTATCAACAAACTCGTTGCATAAAACTTGTGTATAATTTATTTAGATTTCACTTTAGTTTTCATTTTTTTTTGTGAGCTGCTTTATTTGCTTTTAGTGTTGCTCGCTTTTAGGCTGTGCGAGTTACCCAAACAGCGCAGCCCGAAAGTATGCTACAATAATTTTTAAAATAGTAGAAAGTAAAAGATTTTCTCTAATCTTGTTTTTATTGTAATCCAACAGAAGTTTAATTAACTTTTAGCCGACTACAAACTACGCGAAACGAAACGAAAAAAATACTAAATGTGCTGTGTGTGTGCTACGGTCACACTGCGTGTTAGGGTCACACTCGCAAGCCGTTTTTGGCTAGCAACAAACTCAACTACTTTCACCTCTATGCGCATTGATCTTATCATTTATCATTTATCGTTATCGTTATCATTAACTAATATCTCTTTATATAAATATAACACGATTTGTTTTCTTGTTGTTGTTAATTGATTTTTGTTTTGTTTTTTTTACAAATATGTAGCAATTGCTTAGTTTTGTGGATTTTTTTATTGGGCTAAATGTTCTACGGTAGTAAACGTTATCGTTATCGTTATCATTAATGTTATCATTATAGTTATAGTTATCGTATATTTTCTGTGTCACTTTACAAAACAACCGAAGCTCAAGCATTGACTCAACTTTTTTTTTGTTTTTTTACCAATGATACGAGTAATTTTTTTAATTGTTATTTTATTTTTCTCTCTTTTTCATTTGAGTTTAAGGGTTTTTCTTCTTCTTCTAGGTGGTTTCTTAGCAGTGCAAAAGGCTTAAGGTTAATTTCTAGTTGGGGTGTTTGTTTTTTTGATGTTATCTTGGGAGAGAACTTAAGAGGTTTTTTAGTTATTTGTTTTTTGTATAAATCTCGGAAGTTGTTCAAGTTCAACTATTTGCTAGGTGCTCGTTGCCCGTGGATAAACATCATCTAATTATTTTCGTATATCAATGTAAAGTTTAATGTAAATGTGTTTTTGTAATTGCCTTTTCTTTAGTTATCGTTAGGGTTAGTTTCGGGTACGTATTTTTAGTTTGTTTGTTTTTTTGTTTTTTGTTTATGGCATTTGCTAACTCTTTACTTGCTGTGAGATCCTTTTATTGTATTCTAGTTTTTAGTTTTTTGTTGTATATCTGGGGTGAGGATTGAGGGAGGAAAGTAAAACCAAATGAAAACAAAATGTAAACCAAAAAAATCATTTTCAATATTTGAAAGCAACGCTTAGACTTTTATTATTACACAATTGTTTGCTTGCTCTTTCATTCTTTCATTCTTTCTTTCTTGTTTTTCTCTCATCATTTATCAATCTATTATTCTTCGAATGGTTGTTGTTATAGTTTGTTTTGCACAGTTTTTCTCATTAAAAATAAATAAAACTTATTGAAATTTGTAAAGAATTGCTTAAACATAAATCGCTTCATGAAAACTTGTTTAAATTGTAAATGAATTTTGTTTTTCAGAGTTTCGTATAAAATTTATTTAATTTGTTTTGTTTTTATGCTTAATTAACGTTTTGTTTTTGTTTTTTTTTTTTATATATTTTTTGTTGTTGCTTTTATGTGGTTAGCTTAAAATGCTAAAAATATGCAGGTAAATGTAACTCAATGTTTAACAAATAAAATTAATAAAACTTAAACAGTAATAATAAAAATAATGATATTTATAATAATAATAATAATAATAATATATAATCATAATAATAATAATTATGTATAAGATTTAAGATCTTTGCAAAATCACACCAAACAAATTAGTTAAAACAAAAAATAAAGCAACTAAGAGAAAATAGAAATATAATAAAAGTAGAAAATAGTGTGCGAAAAAGGTTTTCTTTCTATAGTCTGAGTGGGGTTCAGTTATATAGTGTATATATATATATATATAGTAAGGATCGAAGCATATGCTTTCTCTGACTACGGTTAGTGCTGCTATTTTGTTGTTTAAATGTTTATTCTCATCGATTTTATTGTTTTGTTTTTCCATTAACAAATAACAAAAACTATAAAATAATAGTTTCACATGGTCTGCTGCCATTTTAATTATGTATTCCTCTCATCTTTATCGTATATATAAAAATCATAGCTCACTTAAACTAACAGCTGCCTAGCGGGGAGGCAACTGAGGAGGGAAGTTCTTTGCTCATTTCTAAATGGTTTTATTTTATTTTGTATTAATTTTAGTAGTTTTTCTTTCCTTCGTTCTTTATTTTTTTTTGTGGTTTTTTATAATTGTTTTTCTTTTTTTGGGGATTTTCCTTTTCCAGTTTTTTCGTTTTTTTTTTATTTATTATTTTGCTTGTTATCATTGAGTCAAATTTGAAGAAAGCAACAAAATTATTTACAATATGTGTGTGATTGATTGATTTAGATGATTAGAAGAAGAAAGCAAAAATAAAATTAATTATGTGGTAAAATTCACTAACAAAACTTAACAACAAAATAAAGTTGAAGAAGAAAATCAAGAAATCAGAAATTTCTGTCTCTCTGGGTGTGTGTGTGTGTGTTTGTGTGTGTGTGAAATGAATGAATTGAACTTGGTATTAAAAACTAATAACAAAAATTAACAACTCTAGAGTCTAGACAATATTTAAATGTGGATCAGGATCAGTTTTTGTCAATTAAAAACAAAATGTTTTGCAACTAGTTTTGCACTTTTTAGCGATAGTTTTTTCAATGTGTGTGTGTGTGTGTGTGTGTGTGTTGAAAAGTTTCCTTTTTACGCTACACTAAAATGTAAAGTTAAATGTTTTTTTGTTTTGTTTTTAGTTTTAGTTGTAGTTAATTTGCATTTAGTTTTACGTTAAGTTTAAAATAAATATGCGATCACACAGGAATCGCTGCTTACAAATGTTTGTGTGTGTGTATGTGTTGGTATAGATGTGTGTGTGTCTGCTTATCATATATATGTATGTATTTAACTTTTATTTATAGCGAAACACTTTTCAATGCTTCAATATTTGTATAGTGTACTTTTTTTTCATGTCTGCTTTACTATAACGTTTTTTTGTTTTCTTGTTTTTTTTTGTATTTATCAATTATATTATTATATTATCATAATTATTATTATAATGTAGTTGTAGTTGTTGTTGTGGTTTCGTCACATTTTTCATTACACATCCTGGAATTTCGATAGACGTGCACGCAAGTCCATGTTCTCCTGTTTTAGCTGCTCAACCTCCTGATGTAGTGTTGCGTTCTACAATTAAGAGAGAGAGAAAGTTATTCGATAGTTCTACACCGATAGTACGTTCGATAGTACTCACTTCCTTTTCCAAGTAGCGTGCACGCATCGCAATCTGATTCTCCTTTTGCCGACGCGCATCCCGTGACCTTTTGGCAGCAATGTTATTCTTTCGTCGACGCGCCCAATACTTGTCGTCCTTGAGCTCATCTGGAACAAATTGTTTGCGTGACTTTTTAATCATCGGCTGCGGTTTGAGCTCTTCATCGGAGAATGCTCTGGTGCGCGGATCAAAGTCACGCCCCGACGATGCGAATGAAAATGCTGGAATATCAAATACTAAATGTTAACAATGTTTCACAGACTGTTCGTGCTAAATTAAATCAATAAACAATGGCGCACACAATAATACAAAAACGAATAGAGAAAAAAATAGAGAAATCAAAATAAAATTAAAGAAGAATATATTAAATAGAAATGAAGAAATCAGAAATCAGAAAGAGGAATACAAAATTTGCCTCGAAATTGCACAAATTGGAATGTAATCAGCCTTTAACATTTAGCATTTGATAAAACATGAGCAAAAACATTTTCTTGTTTTCTTTTTTTTATAAATCTATCGATTCTTTGGGACGGTGAATTCACTAGATGGAAAAGTTGCATATGGATTATAGTCGATATTTAAGCATAATCAAAAAAGTATATTAAAAACAATGTACATTTAAATCATATCAAAAGTCAAAGTTAATTTTAGGCGCAATGTCCATTCCATTTGTGTTTTAATATATATAATAAGAAATCAAAATTCGTTAATGAAAGGGTTTTACTATCGGGTGAATTAATCGATTAATCGATACTTTATTGTTTTCCCCGCTCTCTACTTACTTGATTCGGCCGGGGATGGCGGATTTAGCGTGTCAGGACTAATGCAATCCGATGGCGATGGCGATCGCTCGCGTTTCGTGGTTATATGCCCAAGACCCAGCGACAGACCCGCTGCATGACTCAGCGAATCGGAGCGATGCCCCAGACCTCCCGAGTGTCCCAAATGTGTGCCCGGCAATCCATCTGGTATGTTATTCTCCGACAAGAACTCGTCTAGATCGGCATACTGTCGGTGCGAGAAGAGACGGACACAAAGATTTGTGTGTGTTTGCAAATTGTAGTTCAAGTTCAGAGTAGTTTTTAAAGAGGAATGCATCACCAAAAAGCACGCAAAATGGCAACAGAAACAGTGACAGCAAACAATAAACCCATTTTTGGCAATGTGTTTGTGTAGAAATTGACTGCGATTTTCAATTACTTCTTAAAAATTTAATTCCTATTAAAATTCGAATTCGAATTATGCTAAAAGGAAAAACTGAACAGTTTTTGAAGATCGTGAATTTGAAATTGTTAAGAAATTTAAATAAATTTAAATGTATTTTGAAACTGTTATTTTTAAGTACCTCAATTACGAAAATTTTCTATTAATTTCAAATTCAGCTAACAGTTCTTCGAATTTGAATTAATTTAAGTTAAAGTATTTGAAATAGAAGCAAAATTTAAATCAATTTTTTTTTTTTGAAACTGTTAACTTCAATTCCTTCAAAAATTAAGAATTTCTTTTATTTTCGAATTTCGCTAATAGAACAAACTCAAAAGTACTTCTTTTTAATTTTAATTTTGGTGGGATTTTTTCTATCCACACAGAGAGGAGAAAATCTAGATTGAAAAGAATCTTAGTTTAAAATTTGTTTTCGATCTTAGAACGAACAATCTTGAAATAAGAAATTTGGCTTGAAACAATCATAAATCAAGATTTTTAATGCTAAAATTGAATTTTAAGATTTTCATTTATTTTAAGATTAAAATCTTGATTTAAGAATGTTTTCTTCTAGATTGAAAATAATAATGCAAATCTTGATTTAAGAACTACTCGATCTTCAAAGGAAAGAGTTTTATTTTTGTTTCTTAACATGTTAGAATTTCCTTCCTTTAAAATTAGAATCTAATTTCCGGTGTTTAGATTTTCCTATTCATAAAACAAGATTATAATCTTTAATTTCAAGACTTGTTAATCTATAGAATCTGTTTCTTATCGATCAAATGTCAAATTTCCTTTTTCCATTGCTAAGTAGTAAAATTGTAAAAGTTGTTTAAATAGTAGAATAATTGGAAGTAATTAAAAATCACTGTGATGTTAATTTGTGTAATATTTGTTAGATTGAGAGCCACACAAAACTGTACAGAATATGTTATATAAATATATACACATAGGTCTATATACGATATGATGAGAATACAATTCTCGCACTAGTTAAGCACCAAATTGAGGTTAATTTCCATGTTTGATGTTTGTGTCTGTGTTTGTGTGTGTAACTGTTTCAATTGCAAATTTGTTTCATTTTGAGTTGAGAGGTAGATTTTTTTTTAGGAATGTTGTATTAAGTGTATTTTTGGGGTGGGGAAGGGGGGAGATAAAACAGACGCAGCCACTACGCAGCGATGAATATGATACTAACTTGTGTTACCTTGAGGTCAGCATCGTAGGGCAAGGTTTTGTCCCACAAATTGGGGCCGAGAAATGCCGTTTGCGCCTCAACATTCCAAATGTCGCCCTCCTCCTTGTATTTGTCATCCGGGCAGATGATTTCTTTGCTATTCGATGTGGATTTGCCTGCAAAACAACAAAACGTATAAGAGATTAGATTAAATATACTATATAAATATACTAAATATACGTGTGTAAATATAACAACAATGCGTACAAATGATAAGTACACAAAGGGCAAGGGTAATATATAGTATTTGAAATATACTATATAAATATACTGAGTATATATGTGTTAATATACTAACAATGGCAGTATAGTATACTAATTAGTATATTATAGTATAGTATTTTAAATATACTCAATAGAAATATGTGTGAAATATACCAACAATATGTGAATAATACATGAGTTAACGAATGCCAAGTACAGTATATAGTAATATATTAAATATACTTCATAAATATACTGTATTTGTATATGTGTAGATATACCGAAAATGTATATAAAACATAAGTAAGACAGTATATAATATATTAAGTAAAATATACTGAGTATATAGTATATTTAATATACTATGTAAATATATCAACAGTATGTATACAAGATACGTTAACAAAGGCCAATGACAGCATATAGTATATAAAAAATACTAAAAATGTATGTAAACGCCGTATCTGGTCTATAGTATATTAATTATACTATATAAATAATTTAAGTGTATATGTAAATATACCAACAATGCGTATAACAGATAACTACTCGAATGCCAAGGGCAGCATATAGTATACGTAATATACTATATACATATACCAACAGTCCGTATAGAAGATATATTAACAAAGGCCAATACCAAAATATAGTATATATAATATACTAAATTAAATATACAAACAATGCGTATAAAAGATAAGTACTTGAATGCCAAGGGCAGCATATAGTATATTAAGTCAACTATACTATATAAATATACTAAATATACATATTTGTAAATTTACCAAAAAAGCATATAAAATATAAATTAATGAAAGTCAACGGCTGCATATAGTATATTAAATATATGTGTAAGTATACTAACAATAAGTATAAGAAGCCCAAGAACAGTAGTAGTAGTAGTGGGAGTAGTATATAAATTATACTCTATAAATATACTAAGTGTATATGTAAATATACCAACAATGCGTATAAAAGATAAGTACTGCCAAGGGCAGCATATAGTATACTAAATATACTATATAAATATACCAATAGTCCGTATTGAAGGCTAATGACAGCATATAGTATAAAATACTAAACATGTGTGTAAACACCCTATATATAGTATATAGAGTACTAAATAAATATACTAAGTGCATATGTAAATATACCAACAATGCGTATAAAAGATAAGTACTTGAATGCCAAGGGCAGCATATAGTATACTAAATATACTACTATGTTGTTGTTTGCTTTGCAGCAGTTACAAGCTACAAATATTAATCATACGTAGACAGCGTTGATAAGAGGGCGCCAACGTCTCTTTTTTTGTTTTTTTGCCATTAGAATTTATTTCGTTGTAAATGTTTACAAGTGCAAAGACGAGCAGAAGTCCGAGTAGCAGGCAGCGCATGATAAGGGCGCTGAGCACTGAGTACTGAGCACTACTTGGACAGCTGCAAAGTGGGTCAAACTGCGTTTCGCACTTGACAGAGTACTCGACATTTTTCTTTCTTTCTTTCTTTCTACTCGTATTATATAAAAATACAAAACTACGTAGTGTAGACAAATAAAATTGGCAATTCTTATGGTGAACACGATTTCCGCATGCGCCCCAAAAATGGCCAAGCAAACAAATAGACAAAGAGAGGGAGAGAGAGAGAGACTATTACATTGCTGCGTATGCGCAGTAGAGAGAGAGGGAAGGAAGCGTGCAGACAAAGCAAACAAAGAGGAAGCGAAAAAAAAGCGAAAGTGAAATTTCAGCTTTCAACCGATTTTCATCGTCGTCGACGCTCTCAAAAAGCTTCTTTTACGAGTTGTCGCTGCGCAGACGCAGCTGAGCGTGAGCTGAGCGCCAAACGAGTTTGCTCCGCTGCCGCTGTTTGCGTCGCAGTCGCCGTTGCAGTCGACGTCGGCAGCAGTTGAAACCAGTTTTGCGTCGTGCAGAGTTTTGTTGTTGTTGTTTTTGCTGGTTGCTGGTTTCGCTTGCATTAGTTTCCGCTTTCTTATTCACTCTCACTTTCATTTGCGAACTTTTTTTCTTTTAACTGTTTTTACTGTTACTGTTGCTTTTAGGCGATTTACCAACTATTGCGAAATTTTATGCCAACTTTGCGGCCACATTTCTGGTCTGTGGCAGTGAAGTAATATTTTCTTTTCTTTTTCTTTTTCATTTGCTTTTCTTTAATGCCGTTTGCCGTTGGCAGCGAAGCGTAAGTAAGTGAAGATAAAAAAAAGTGCTTGTTGCATGTTGTGATTGTGAAGTAATAGCAAAAATACACACAACAGCGAGAGAGATATGCTAACAAAAATTAGGACTTGCAAATCTGCATGCAGCGACTGCGGCTCACACGGCGTATGAGCAACTTTTCATTTGGCTTTTTAATTAAGCATTTGCATTTGATTTAAGCGGGCAGAGAGAAAGAGAAGATATTTAACGCTAGGATTTATGCATGGGAAACTTTTTTTTTAGGAGTCGCTTAACTGATGCTGGTTTCGTGTTTTTGTCACGAGAAACCGAAAGCGCCACATGATAAATGGACAAATAAATAGAAAAAACAAGGCAAGGCAAACACAACAAAAAAGTTATTGATATTTTTCCTGTTTCGGAAGGAAATTTCAAAAATAATGATAAATAAATGAACGATAAAAAGCAGACGGCAAGCAATTAAAAATGATCGGAAAACAAAAAAAACAATTTTTTTAGCAAAAAAAAACAAAGAAAAACAAAAGATTGGACGAAAAATTTACCGTTTGCTTTGCAAATAAAACCCAAAAATGGAGATTTCCTGCCTGTAAAAACAGAAGAGAAATGAAAAAGAAGATAGTAGATAGATCAGATAGTCTATAGATCACATTATTTTTATACAACAAACAAAAAAGATCGAACGCAAACGAAACAAAGCATACAAAAAACACTTATAACAAAGGCAAAAGGGAGGATCAAAAGCAGAAGCAGAAGATACAATTGTATCTTGTATCTTTTGGGTCGTCGCTGTCACTTTCACACGCAGCAGAGAGAATCTGGCTCAGGGTTTATTTTTAGACACAACAACAACGACGACAACTTGACGATGACTTAAGTCCATTCGGGATCTCCTCGCCATCCAACTGGTTACAGTTTCTCTCTTGCCATTTTAAGTGGGTCAAACTCAGTTCACAAAGTAAAAAAAAAAAAACTGAATCGAGCCCTCGCACTTTTTATGGGCATTTTTTGTATTTTTTTTGGAGGTTTGCTGAGTTTCTCATTTGTAATTAAATTAATTTGCATAATTTTCGTGACTATTTTGCATTTGGTTTCCGCTTATTTACTTTCATTAGAAATGCTCAACGCGATCTTTTTTCAGGGCGCGGGCCTACGACATCATGAAATTTATGGCGTTTTCGGGGTGAAAATGAAATGCGGAATGGGCATCTATTATTATTATTATTACTGTTATTATTATTATTATTGTTTTCATAGATGAAATTGTTAGCCCTCGGGCTTCTTTTGTTGTGTTAATGGACTGACGAGAGTTGGTCACAATTTTTAGTGGACCATGCTTCTTTTTTTGTTGTGTTTTTATTATTATTTTAATGCGGCATTAAACTTTCACTTTTTTGTGGTGTTTCCATTTAGCATGAAGCTGCGCTTTTTTTTGACATTTTTTTTTTTGTTGGTGGAGTTGTGACAACATCGTTGGATTTTATAATAAACAAAGTTCTACCCTTTAGCTATTTAAAGCTTAAAATTGCTTTCGCATCCGTTTTGGCAGGCAATAAAAATCAACTTCCTGCCGCTTTGCTTGATTTCATTGGAAATCACGCTTTGTATTAAAATGAAAGTGAGAGTTAAATCTCCTGTAAGCAGACAACAAACGATAGCAAGCCGAAAAAACAACTCGCTTGAAACAAAATGCCAAAAAAAAACCGACTTCGAATTGAATGAAATTCAAAACCCGTTTTTCCCCAAAGCAATCAACGACGTTCTATGCACAAAGTAGAACACGATGTTGAACAAAAGACCGCGACATTGACATCGAAGTTATTACGTCTACGTCATAGCGTCGTAGTAGAATAGCGAGTATTCCTCTTCTATCTATCAGCGACAGCTGACTTTTCAGCAGCGTGTCAGCTACGTTTTCAGGCGGTATCTGGAAATTATGCAACGAGCTGAGCTGAGCTTTTTTTTTGTTGGTTGGTTGGTTGGAGTGTGAGGCACGTACAAAGCGAGTACTCGCTGTTGCACGCCCCTTTCACCTGCCTCGCTATTGCCCACTCTCTCTCTCTCGCTCTCTCTTGCTCTCTCTCTTTCACTATCTTTCGCTGCTTGCGCATTCGTCGCAAGTCGCGACGCTTTTTGAGGCGATGGCGCAATTGCCGCAATTTTAGCTGCATTATTGTTGTTGTTGCCGTTACTTGTTGTCGGTTGTTGTTGTTGCTGGTTGTTGTTGCTGGTTGTTGTACTTGTTGCTGTTGGCCGTTGTATTACATGGCACTCGTTTATGGCTCGGCTGGCTCTTGTTTTGTTTGACTGCCTTTTTGCTGAAGTGCAGAAAGTGTAACACTTTCGATTGTTGTGCTGTCTCTCTACTTGTTGTTGTTGTTGCTGTGATTGTTGTTGTTGCTGTGATTGTTGTGATTGCTGTGGTTGCTAGTAGTACTCTTGTTGTTGTTACTGTTGCGTTTGCTGGTGTGCATTGCATTCATTCCGCATTTGCGAACTCATTTGCATAGTCTTTTTTATGTAGCACTTTTTATGCTTAATTTTACTCTTTTTTCCAACATTGTTGTTGTTGTTGTTGCTGTTGTTTTTTCCTACTCGAGTGAGTGTAAAATTAATTATGTGTGGGAAAAATGTGCTTTGGGCATTTTGTGATTTCCGGGTTGTTAAGCCGACGAAAGTCTATGAACTGAGCCCAAAAACTAAACTAAATACTGATTAAATATTATAGTGAGACCACAAGAAAAATACTAAACAAATATTATGCATAAAATATACTAAATAGTATGTTCAGTTGAGGCAAAGAAAATACTGAATAAGTATAATGTATAAAATATACTAAATTTTATGCTGAACTGAGGTAAAGAAAATACTAAATAAGTATTATACTGAACTGAGACAAAAAATACTGATTAAGAATTTTGCACAAAATATACTAAATTTTATACTGAAGTGAGGAACAAATATTGAATCAATAAAAATGAATCAAAAATACTGTTAAAATATTATGCTGAACTGAGGTAAAAAATACTACATAAATATTATTCACACAAAATACTGACATCACAAAAATAAATACTGAATAAATATAATGCAAATACTCATAAAAGATTATGTTGAACTGAGGTAAACAAAAAATACTGAATTAATACTATGCATGAAAATACTGATAAAATGTTGTGTTGAACTAAGTTCACAAAATAGTACTGAATAAATATTTTGCATAAAAAGTATTGAACCTAAAATAAATAATGAGTAAATATTATGCATAAAAAATACTGAATAAATATTATGCTGCACTGAAAAAACTGAATAGTGATTAAATTTAATGGGAAGCTGAGACAAAAATAAATACCTAATAAATACTGGCCATAAGAAATACTGATTGCAGTATACTGAAAATATATTGAATAAATACTATGCATATACTGATAAAGTTTAATACTGAACTCAGCCCAAAAAATACTGATTAAATACATACAAAATACTGAGACTAAAAAAAATACTGAATAAATATTATGAAGACAAAACTCTGATTAAATTTTATGGCTACCCATATATTGAAAAAAACTTAATAAATACTATGCAGAAAAATGCTGATTAAATCTATTAGGGTCAAAAGAATATACTGAAAATATATTACATATACAAAATACTAATTAAATATTATGCTGAGCTCAGCCCACAAAAATACTCATTCAATATTATGCATACTTTAATCAGCTGCAATTGATTTTGCAATAGTTTAAATGATAAAAAACTGGGAAAGTGAATATAAAGCAAGCAAAATTGTTTCAGCCACGCCCAAGTTTAACATATATTTCAGAGAAAGATGTGGAGTAAAATTAACCCCAATTTTGTATGTTGGAGTAGAGTGAAAAGAAAGCCAGCTAATGCTGAAGTCAAAGCTGTTTGGCGCCGTGCAGTTAATTAGCTAAAATAAGGAAGCAGTCGCAAATAATGATAATGATAATCATAGTCACAGTAACGCGCTCGCTATAAAATTACACACAACAACCGCTGCCATAAAACGGCAAACAGACACCGAAACCTAAATAAATACAGCGAGGAAAAAAAAAAAAACAAAAAACTATTGCCTGCAAGTATGCCGAGCACGCAGCGGCACGAAAAGCGGGCGGTATGTGAGATGGGGCGTGGTCAGGTAGCTAAAATTAAAACGTAATCAAAAAACAGCTAAAAAAGAGAGGACAGCAAATCAATACAACAACAACAACAACGTGAATTGAGCTTCTGGTCTTTGGCAAAACGACAGGCGCGACGACGTGTGAAACAGAGTAACAATTAAAAGATTGCTCATACGCCGCGTGGTGCGGCGCGCCACTTTCACTGATATTTTAGCCCCAGCAAACGAGTGAACCAACGAACGGTTTCCCAGCTAAACGATGTCGCATTTTGCACGTTTGTTGCGTCGATTGCGCAACACGAGTTGCTGCTGTTGTGGTTGCTGTTGCTGCTGCTGTTGCCCCTGGACAACAGCAATCAGTGCAGCAGCTTCAAGACGTTGAAGTAACTGTATTACGTTGCAATTTGGGCTGCGATATCTGGGTGAGTGTGCAACACGCCTGCCAATTTGTCTTTGTTATTGTCATGCACAAATTATGCGGATAAACGTTTTACGTTTTAAGTTTTGTGCAGCCAACAGCACGAAAGGAAGTCAGCTAACACTGTGACTTCAATTTCAAATTTAAGCGATAACAGAATACACTTCGAGCTCTCTTCAAAACGATGAGCAAAAGCTCAACTCAACTCACAACATAAATGACTGACTGATTGACTGGCAAATTGATTAATGGCTTCAGCTGAGCTGATGAAGTTTCGAGAGTCAGGAAATTGCTACGCTTAGCTTACTGTTAAAACTTAAGTTAGTTGGCCAGTTATGACGAAAGTTTGCCCCGCAGCTTTAAAGAGTAGGAAGCTAAACAAGATCAGACACTCAATAATTGGCACAAAATATTTGTGTACAAATTTATTAGAAAACTTTCCTATTTCGATGTTGAAGGTGTGAAGGAAACGTTATAGATAAATCACATATTTTTGACATAATATGTAATGTTAATAACTTTCCTATTTTGATGTAGAGGGTGTGAAGTAAGCTACAAAGTTAGATCAGTTAAATTTTGTAAAAATTCAAGAATTTGTGAAGATTACTTAAAAAGTAATAAATACTTTTATATTTGGATGATAAGGTTGTGAGATACTCGTATATAATATTATATAAAAATGAAAGAGATTTTAAAGATCACTCAAAAATGAAAGACAGCTTTCCTTTAGTGTGAAGGAAGCGTTTAAGTTAAATCAGATATATTTGGCATAATATATAATAATAATAACTTTCCCATTTTGATGTTGACTCTGATGTTTACTCTGATATATTTTGTAATAATTCAAGACATTCTCAACATAACTCATAAATTTAGTATAACTCTTAAATTTTAAAAACTTTTCTATCTTGATGTGGAGATTGAGAAGGAAACGCTGTAAGAATTTAAGCTATTGTGATGCAAGCTTAAAAAATTTAACAAGATCAAACTTAGACTTTTCTATTTAATAGTCAGAGCTCGTACTAAAAGTTTTGGAGAAATATGTGAAACAAGTTTTTAAGTTAAGCAAGATCAGAAGTATAAATGAAGTTCAATATTTTTTGTACAAATTGGAGAAAATCTCTTTTAAATTTTGAGTTATTTAATCTTGCAAACAAACTTCATATCATCATTTGTGGTTTAACTTTATCAACTAGAAAATAAGTTTTGTGATTGTATCAAACTAGAAATTTATGATAAACTTTCAACATGAACTTAGAAACAATTTTTATATATTTTTCGGCTTTTTTAATAAAGTAAAATCAGAAATTTCACATCTTTAATAATTGAATACTCTCAAATTTATGACAAATTTAAATATCATGTTTATACCCGCTACCCATAGGGTAGAAGGGTATTATAACTTTGTGCCGGCAGGAAATGTATGTAACAGGTAGAAGGAGGCATCTCCGACCCTATAAAGTATATATATTCTTGATCAGCGTCAACAGCCGAGACGATATAGCCATGTCCGTCTGTCCGTCTGTGTGTCTGTGTGTCTGTGTGTCTGTCCGTCCGTCCGTATGAACACCTAGATCTCAGAGACTATAAGAGATAGAGCTATAATTTTTTTTCGACAGCATTTGTTATGTTTGCACGCAGATCAAGTTTGTTTCAAATTTTTGCCACGCCCACTTCCGCCCCCGCAAATCAAAAAAATCGAATAACAAGCGTAATTTTAAAGCTAGAGTTGCGAATTTTGGTATATATAATAACTACTATAGTAGTTATGATTCCTGAAAATTTGGTTGCGATCAGATAAAAATTGTGGAAGTTATTAAAAAAAATACTTTTGTATGAGCAAAAACGCCTACTTACTAGGGGTCTTAGTTGCTTTGGCGGACAATCTGGTATATTATGCCGTCTATGGTATATTTTGAATGTGGTACTATATCGATATAACAAAAATACCATTTGGTATATTTTTAGTATTTTTGCATTTTTGGTATATTTTGAAAAAAATACCGCAATATTTTGCTTTTATTCAAAATGGGTAGCGGGTATCTCACAGTCGAGCACACTCAACTGTAACTTTCTTACTTGTTTTAAATTGGAAGAGTGCCAAAATTATTATATATTTAAATAATTTACAAATTTAAGATGTTTTTGCAAAAATAAATAATACTTTTTGTTAATCCTCACATGTTTTTAAATTCCACATAAAAACTATAAACATTTTGTTGAGTATATTTCAAATTTTTGCGTAAATAAATAAATCTCTTCCTAATATTCGACTTTTGGAATACATCACTAAAGAGGTTAAAGAAATTCATAAATTATTGAATATGTTTTATTTAAATTTTATAGAAATTTTTGCAATATAATTAATATTTAAGGTCGTCATAAATTTAAAATATATATTTCATTTCAATGTATTAGAAATTCCAAGCTGAGCGAATTGTCAATGTTGAAAACTTTCGAAATAAATTGTACATTTTTGGTATGGATGAAATTATACGAGTATTTCCCAAAAGAAGAAGCACCACCAGCAACAACAACAACAACAACGGCAACAGACAAAATTCGTTGCCAAGAGCCAAAACAAAAAAAAAAAAGACCAAAATGCCACAAAAATATCAAAAACCGAAAAAAAAAGAAAGAAATGAATTTAAAAACTGCCGAAAAAGTGAAAGTTAATTTTTGTGATGTTGCTTAGCCGCCGAGCAGAGCAGTCGACGTCGCAGTCGCAGTCGACGTCGCGAAGCGTTAACGTTAACGTTGACTGCGCCGTTGGCGTCGCTCAATGAAAGTAAAAACGCATTTTCGGTCGAGTCAAATGAGTTTTGATATTGTTACCGTCTTTTATTGTCGCTGTCGTTGTTGGTAGCTGGACATATATTAATTATGCGGCAATGTCACACGCTTTGATAGAGCCAAAGAGAGGGGAAAGAGAGAGAAGAGGGGAAGACAGAAGAGAGAAGAGGGGAGTGAGTGCCAAAATTGCCCTTTTGTGGCTGCTGGTTTATTGTGTGTGTTCGCTGTTAGGCTGTAAAAGCCGGCCTTTTATCTTGGCCATAAACTCGAACTCGAAAACGAATTCGAAGCGGAGAACGCGCGCGAGTTGAGATAAAAGTTGTGTGATAACGAAAAAATGGCCAAGCACAAAAGGTTCGTTGAGGCTTAGTCAAAACTGGACCCGAGGCAAAGACTTTGTATATATATATATATTTTTTTTTTTTCACTTTTGTTAAGTAAATAAAACAAAAGTTGGCTCTTTTTTTGCTGCTGCATGTGGAAAGCACCCCGACCGAAACGAAACGAAAGTTGTCTGAAAATGTCGCGGGCCAACAAGTTGAAGTTGAAGTTGAAGCTGAAGTTGGCTCTTTCGGCCCTTGTAGAGACACCGAAAAAATCTGAAAAAAACTGAAAGCAAAAGTGATTGTAAATTGCCGCAGAGTCAGGGCAGCCAGAGCCAAAAGGTTTTCTGGTGCAGTTGAAAGTTGAGCCTCTTGACTCTTGTCTTTTTGCGGGGAACTTGAACCTCACGCGGAAATGGCAAATGGCAAACGGCAGACGGCGAATGGAAAACGGGGAAATGAACCCATAGAGCAGCTTGTCATATGCCTCAAAAAGAAAAGAAAACCCTTATTTAAGTCTGAGCTGCAATCGATTTAAGCTGATGACACACAATCAGGGTCAACGCTTGTCGCAAATTAGTCGAGCGTGCAATCAATTTGTGGTTAAAAGAGGAAAATGCAAGAACAACAAGTGCAGAGAAAGAATTATTAGCACCTTAGCTCAAGGTGGGCTTAAAGTGAAAGAGGTTCTCAAGCAATGTTGCTTGGTGACAACAAGTTAACAAGAGAAATGTAACTAAAATTGTTCAAAGATCGTAGTTATTAAGAATTTTAGTATATTTAATATACTAATTTTCTCTTACAAGTATCGGTAACACTTTTAACAAGAGTTCCAACAAGGATTGTTAGACCGGAAGTGAAAAACAGCTATTAAGAATTTTAGTATATTTAATATACTGAGTTTAACTTGTTGTGTAGCACTTTTAAGAAAAGTTTCAGCAACGAATGTTAAGCACCAGCAACAGTTGCTGTTGATCAATACTGTAAATAAAATTGTCCAAAAGAAAGAACAAAAAGTGGAAAAACAGCAAGAATTTTAGTATATTTAATATACTGAATTTCACTGCGCAGCACTTATAAAAGGAGTTCCAGTTAGGATTGTTGGACAGGAAGTGAAAAAACAGCAACAAAACTTAGTGACTATGAAATTTAATATATATTTAATATACTAAGTTTTTGAGTTTTATTTATTGCGTAGCACTTTCAAGGGGAGTCCCAGCAAGGATTATTGAACAGGATGTAAAAAAAACAGCAAGAAATGTACTAATTAAGAAATTTAGTATATTTAATATACTGAGTTTTTGAGTTTTATTCATTGAGTAGCACTTTTTAAAAGAGTCCCAGCTAGGATTGTTGAACAGGATGTAAAAAAAACAGTAAGAAATGTAGTAATTAAGAAACTTGGTATATTTAATATACTAAGATTCACTTGATGTGTGGCATTTTTAAGAAAAGTTCCAACAAGCAATGCTAAGCACCAGCAACAGTTACTGTTGATCAACAGAGTAATTAAAATTGTAAACAAAATAGTATAAAAAGTGCAAAAGTGGCAAGAAATGTAGAAATCATGATGGTATATTGAATATACTGAGTATTATATGCGTATATGTTTTAGTAGATTTGCAGCAAATTGCTGTAGCTAAGAATATCAACGGAATAAACAATAAAGGGAAGTTTAAGAACAACTAGAAAATCATTTAATGAAATACAGTATATTTTTTATACTGAGTTTTTTGCACTGAGCAATATTTTCAAGAAGTATTGTAGTAATTTTGTGAACAGTAGCTGAAATTATTAATCAAAAGTAAGCCCCAAGTCCCGCGGCAGTGTTGCTCGTCGCTGTCAGCAACAAGTTGCAAGTTGCCTGGCGGCAGCAACAGTTGCTGGCGGGCGTAAACATAATTCATACCGTTCAAATAGTTGGCATGTTGCTTCCACAGCTGTTGCACCTGAAACTGCGTCCAGCGATTGTTGTCATCGCCATTGTTGGCGTTGTTGCTGTTGGCGTTGTTGCTGGTATTGTTGTTGTTGTTGTTGTTACTGTTGTTGCTGTTGCCGTTGATGACGCCCACCAGGCTGTTGACCAAACTGTTCTCATGCGCCTGTTGCTGCTGTGCCACCGCAGAGGCGGCGCTGTTCACAGTGGGCGTGGCTGTTGCCAGATTCGCATTTGGTGTTGCTGGATTGTTGTTGTTGTTGTTGTTGTTGCTGTTGCTGCTGTTGTTGTTGTTGGTGTGATTGTTGATGATAATGTTGAGATTGTTGTGGTTGAGAATCGTGTTGTTGTTGTTGTTGGCGCTGTTGTTGTTGTTGTTGGCAGCGCTGTTGTTGCCGTTGTTGCTGTGCTGCAGATTGTTGCTGAGATTGTTGGCGGCAACGGCAACCACAGCGGCTGCTGCATTGACATTGACATGCGCCAAGTGTTGCAAGTGATGTTGCAGCAGTTGCGTGGGCGGCGGCAATGCTCCGTTTGCAACATGCGATCCATTGCCAGCGGCAACATTATTGCCATTGCTGTTGTTGCTCAGATTGCTGAGCAGCTGATGTTGCATCGAGTTGCGCAATAAATTATTACTAGCCTGGCTATTGTTGTTGTTGTTGTTGTTGCATGCAACCACACCAACGTTGTTGCCATTGAGATTCGTATTGTTGTTGTTGTTGTTGCTACTGTTATTGTTGCTGTTGTTGCCATTCCCGGCCAGCAGGTGTGGCAAGTTGTGCACCACCTGCAGCGGCAAGCTGCTCAGTGGTGGCAACGTTGTCGCTTGCGACATGTTGCCCAGCATTTGTTGTTGTTGTTGCTGCTGATGTTGCTGCTGCTGCTGCAACATTTGCAACTGATTTTGCTGATGTTGCAGTGCTGCATTGTGTGATTGTTGTTGTTGCTGCTGCTGTTGATGTTGTTGCTGTTGTTGTTGCAAGGCCAATGCTGGCGGTGGCATTTGATAGTCCATTCTCATTGCTGAGCGCACAAATTTGTTTTATATTGGTCGCTTTCAATGTGAGAATTATTTGTCTATATTTTATTTAATTTATTATTGTTGTTGTTGTTATTGTTAGCTGTTCAGTTGTTGACACATTGCTGCTGCCGTCTGTGTAGCTGCTGCGGCTGCTTCGATTAATTACAACAATTAAGAAACGGAAAACGAAAGAAAGAAATAGCAACAAAGTTTCGCAAAGCCTGCGTTCTAATTGCTGCTCTCTAAGCAACAACTACAACAACTAGGCAAGCACAGCTTTGAGAAAGAGCGGAAGAGAGAGACAGAGAGAGTGCGCCTCTAGAACTTTTGCTTTTCTGCCTTTTGCCTCTGTCGCCTCTGTTCACCTGCCTTTTGTTGTTTTGTTTTTGTTTTGCTTTTTGCGCTCTGCCTCTTTTTTTCTATTATTTTGTGTGCGTTCGTTTTGTTGTGCTGCTGTTTGTAGTTGTAGTTGTCACTGTAGTTGTAGTTGTAGTTGTTGTCAACTAGTTCGCGTACTTCGCTTCGTTCCACTGCGATTGGGTTTTAAAGGGGTTCTCGGTTGTCGTCGTCGTCGTTGTTGTTGTTGTTGTTGTCTTTCTCGGTTGTCGTCAACGTCAAAGTCGCGTCGCGTCGTTTGAATGAGAAAAGTTTGACCTTGAATTAGGCAGCAACAACAACAATTTTGCTATGCGCTTTTTTTTTTTTTTTTTGCTTGCTGTTTTGCTATTTGCGAGTGTGTGTGGATTGCGAATTGTTGTGGATCGTGGGCAGTGTGGACTGCGGATTGCGGACTGTCGATTGTGGATGGTCGGATTCAGATTCGGATTCGGTTTGTTGTTGGGCGCACTTTTGTCTGCTTGCTATTGTCTTTGTTGTTGTTTCATTCTTTCTTTCTATTGCTATTGCTATTTCTATTTCTTTTCTGTTGTTGATGTTAATTTCTTGTTGATTTAGTAAATACATATGTATGTATATATACACACAATATGAATGTACTATATACACACATATAAAATATATTTATTTATGTGCTAAACTAGTTGACATGATTTCGATTTTGTGTGATTTTCAGGTTTTATTTTGTTTTTTATAAACTGTGGAATTTTTCGATTAATATTATTTCGCTATTTTGCCTTTTCGTATTTTTAGCAAATTTTTTTATGCACTTTATGTATTCATCATCACTGTGAGAGCATATTTTATATATTTATACGCATATATTTTCAAAGTTTTCTCTTGCCTGTTGTTGAGATCTCTTTTTTTACACTTCACTGCTAGGCAACTTTTAATTTCATTTCGTATTTGCAACACACCAATTTATACATTTAACACAATCCAAAGACGTCCTTCTGCTAACTTGTTGTTGTTGTAGTTGTTGTTGTTGCTGCTGCCGCCGAAAACGAAAGTTCACAAGTTCGCACGAAATTCGAATTCGAAAGCAGCCGCGACGTTGACACGCGCCGCTCTTTTAATTTTAGTACGAAGGGGGGGCAGTCTCTATATACATATACATATATATATATATTTTTTATTTTTTGGGGACTTTGGGGCTCGCTTTCGTGGGCTTATTCGCTGTGTGGTTGTGGAGCCGTGAACCGAACCGGTGCCGCCGGACTGCAAACGTTGAGTGAACGCGCGCGTCGTGCGCCTCTTGCAACGCAGCTCAGATCAGCTCCAAAAAAAACAGAAAAAAAGTAAAAACAACAAAAACAAAAGCCCCACGCAGAAAGCGCCAAAGCCAAAAAGTGACGGCGACTGCGCAGCCAGCGTCAAAGCCAAACTTGAAACCGAAAGCATAAGGCAGCAACAGCAGCAGAGGTAGCGACAGCGACAGCGTCACAGCCACAACAACGCCTGCGTCAGCCGCTCTCGCTCTCTCGCATGCGATGTGCTCTCTTTCTCTTTCGCTCTGCCTCTCAATTTGCCTGTGCCTTTGGCTCTTTCACATTTCAGCTTTGTTTTTTTTTTTGTTTTTTTGCGCATTCCACTATTCACTTTCTTTCGCACAGCCTGCGCTAAAGTTCGTGAGTGTGAAAAAGCTGTCGTCGCTACGCTTCGTGTGAGCCACGAGCAGCGCTGTCACTGTCGCTGCCGCTGTCGACGCCAACCACTGCATGCGGAAGCGTCGCTTGGTTTTAGATTTTCCATACGCCAGCGACGACGGCAACAGCGACGCTAGCGTCGACTGCGTTTATTTTGAGCGACTTACTGTTTGCTTACTTAAATCAAAAAAAGCTTTTGCATGCAATGTTTTGAGTGCGCTTTTGACTCACTCACACTTATACTAACTCACTCATTGCTGCGGTCGTCGCAATGGCGCAATGATAAGAGAAGCAGCTTACCAGCAAATACGAGTGCGCATGCAGTCCTCAGTCACGTTTTGGGACCCAACGCACTCGACGAATACAAAATAAGTGACAAACAAAACTAACATTCAACACAAACCCAAGACGAGTGTGCCACATGAAGGTGTTCGTGGTCGAGATGCTTACCTGCAAAGAGACGAAAATCAAAATGTTTCAATTAATAACACAGTCAGCGACAATTCAAATTTTGCGAATGCGGTGAATGGCAAAAATATATCTATGTACATATGTAGTATGGCAAATGACAATTAGGGTAATTGCCATATAGACCACCCACAGCGATAACCCTCGACTCCCCCTTCTCTGGACGTTGCTAAACTAAAAAAAACCCATTTCCCCATTTCTTCCATTGCCACTGGCATTGACAGTGACTGTGAGTAGGGTTGCCAGGCATACTGCTAAAACCGAATTACAGAATTTGTTCTCTATTTTATACAGTTTTTGTTATTAACTGTTAAACAGATATAAAATATTTTTGCAGATAGAAAATATCACAAATTAAACTGATAAAAATGTATGTATTATAAAAAATATTCAGTTTTTACAGTTCCAAAAATAAAAAGTATGCAAAATATTGTTGTAGGTAGAAAATGTCATATATTAAACTGATCAAAAATTAAATTTTATAAAATACATTCAGTTTTTAGTGCTCAACAAATATAAAGTATGCAAAATATTGTTGTAGATAGTCTGATCAAAAATTGAGTTTCATAAAAGATATTCAGTTTTTACTTTTCCATAAATGTAAAGAAGGGAAAATTTTGGGGAAGTTAAAAAATATCATATTTGATATATTATATACAGATATATGCAGATCAAATATTGTAAATAAATAAATTGTATAAGTTTAATATATACTGATTATAGCATAAAATGTTAAAAGTAAATATAGAATCTAATATCCTAAAAAAATCCTAGCTTCTTATCAACTTAAATTTTAATTAAATTAAATAAAAAAATAATAATATATAAATGTATTTAAAAAGTACTCTTTCAATTTTCCTTTGATATGTAAATTTATTTTATTTCCTGACAAACCAAAACTTGGCAACCCTAGCTACAACTGTGGGCCACCCCATGGTGCATTCGTTTCAGGTTGAGCTTGAGCTTCAGCTGCAGTCACAGCCACAGCTACAGTTGCAGCTTTCCCCTGCTGCCCACACATCGACGCCAACATGGAAGAAAGGCCTGTTGCCTGGCTGCCTTTAAAAGGTCATTTTAGCAATTTTCACTGCAAGCCGAAATAAAAGCAAACCACAAAAAATAAACTGAGAGAAAAAACAACTGTAAAACACATAAATTAATTTTAAGCGGTGCAGCGAATAAAATGAATTCGATTGTTTGCAATAAACTTGACGAAATTTCACCAAAGCAACGAAACCGAAACCAACAGCGTATCGTATCGCATTGTGTATCGTAATTCGTATATCGTAACATCGTATATCGTATCAAGCGCGTTTTTGGGTGCAAGCATCGTAGAAACGAAAAGAACGCCTACAAATTGCATGCAAGCAACAACAAAATAAAAGGGGGAGAGAAATGTAAAAATGTAAACGTGAATGTGAATGTGAATGTGACACTGAAATGTCTGCTGTCAGGGCCGTTGAAGGGAGATGCGGAAATAGCGGAAGCAGTTGATTCAGTTGATGTGATGAGCATCAGCTACAAACTAAACTGTCTGTGTGTGGGCCACAGCTAAAAATGCAGCAGCTACAGCAGATGGGAACTGCCCACAATGCAGTTTGTAATACATTACAATATTATAGGGATGAGATCTAAAGAGGTGTGCCACATACCATATCTGATCTAACACCAGATGCATGCACAAAATGATGTTTAATTATTCATTGAGTTCAATTTAATTCGCAAAAAATAGGTACAAAGTATTTGAAAGGTATGAATTTATAATATTTTTTTAGATTTTTATAAATATAGAATATGAAATTCAATTTTAACTTCGAAATTGAGAACTTAACGATTACAAAATGAAGTATTTTGCAAATATCAAAGTATTCCACATTTAAGAATTTAGTTTTTAAAAGAATGAAATATCTTTATAAGTCCTGTTTAAAGTATACATTTTAAAAAATTAACACATTATTTTTTTTTTAGAGTTGTCAAAATATAGAATATGAAACTAAACTTTATGTCCGAAAATTTAAACTTAAAGATTAAAAAATGAAGTATTTTGCAAATAATGTTCAAAGTATTCCACATTTAAGAATTTAGTGTTTAAAAGAATAAAAAATATTCATAAATCCTGTTCAAAGTATAAATTAAAAAAAAATGAACTAATTTTTTTTTTTTTTTAGATTTTTTAGAAAAACGCATTTTTATAATGAAGTTAAGAAAATCCAGTTTAAACTATAAATTTGTTTCATTTTTTTCAAAGATTTGTTAAAATGTAGAATTTAAAACTAAATTTGAATTTTAACAATTGGATAATTTGCTAATTAAAAGAATAAAGTATTTTCATAATGGGGCTTAGAATAAAAATGAACACATTCTTTTTAAATTTGAATAATGAAATTAAAAATTTTCATCCTTGAGCTAAGAAAATTCATAATTATCAACATTTCGACATCGTTTATATTTTTCTCTGTGTGCAACGAATTTTCAATATAGAAAATTAAACAAAATTTTTAATTCCGAATTAAAAAATTTAGTGATTACAAGGATGACGTATTTTTATAGCCGAACATAGAAAATCCATTTCGAAGAATTAATTTTAAAACATGAATACGTGAAATTATATTTTTAGAAAGAAACTCTAAATGTTCATTCTTGAGTTAAGAAAATTCAGAATTATCTATAAAATAACACCTCTGCGATTTTTTCTCTGTGTACAAACTTTGTCAGTGGCTCATTTTCAATATTCATTTCATAAGCATAATTTTGTATAATTTACTCAAACTCATCAATCTAATTTCTGAAATGTGCACGTAGAGATTCGCTGTTCCCATTCACTTTTTCAGCTTTTTCAGATTTTTAGCCCAGCCATAAAGCTAATCAAATGAATGGATGCCACAAAAGGCGCAGCGAGGTCAGTTCGCGGCCATAAAAATGGATCAAAATGGTGGCAGAGGTCCATTTGGAAGGGTCAAAGGCTCTATATGTGTGATGTGATGTGAATGTGATGTGAATACGATGTGAATATGGTTGCCAATTTTGTCAATTGGTCTTTTAGGCTAATGAGCTGCAGGCTGCATTGCAAACTTCATCCAAATGTGCCATTTGACCTATTGACGAACTTAACCTCAATCTCAATCTCCGGTTAAGAAGGCGTATCGGTATTTGCCAGTTAATTTATGCAAATTGCAATTTTCACAACTTGTCAAATAATTTTCCAATACAAAATCGTCTGTGAAATGGCAATTTACATGCAAAAAGTGTGCACTATTTGTTTTTTTTTTTTTTGCGAAATGTCGAACTTAACCTCAATCTTGTTCCTAAGTAGATGTGATAATTTATAGTTAATTATCGCTGTTACAATATATAAATTTCACAAGTTGTCACTCAAAAATTTTCCGTCTATATTGAACGGGGCAATTTGCATGCATCGAGAGAATATTATCTTAATTACAACTATAATAAAAATAATAATAATCATTATTGTTATTGTTATTGTTCTCTTTTGGCGTAGGTCGTAACTTATCAGTCGACAAAAACAGAGACAGAGACAGAAAAAAAAGCACACTCGAAACTTTCGAGTGCAAACTTTAACATGCAAAGCTTGGCGAACTTTGGCGCAACAAAAACAGAAAAGAAAAAAAGCGTCGTCGCATATTAATTACGTTTTTATTGCGATAGGCTGAATGACGCCAAAAACGAATGTTCAATTGCAAGCTCAAAACACACACACACACTCACAATGCTTGCAATTGAGAGAATGCATGTGTGTGAGTGAGCAAAGACGTCAGCACAGCTGAGCTCACGTGTGTGAGCTGCGCGCTTCGCTTTCTGACATTTTACTCAAAGTTCCCACAGCGACAACGGATTTGACTTTCTGATGATATCAGCAACGAACCAAGGGACAAAACGGAATGCGCAAAACGGAAGAAGGGAAGCAGCAAATAGCGTGATATATGGACAATATTACACGGCGAGAAAACATCAATCTGAATGATACTAAGAACAACAAGTAAGAAAACTACAGTCGAGTGTGCTCAACTTTGAGATACCCGCTACCCATTCAGAACAAAAGCTAAATAGTGCAGTATTTATTTTAAAATATACCAAATTAATATACTGAAAATATAATACAAATAACCCAACAGCTAAACAGTGCGGTATTAATTTTAAAATACACCAAATTGATATACCGAACAAAATACCGAAGACTATATTTGGTATATTTAGTATTGTATTAAATTCAAAATATACTATGGAGCGCAAAATAACTCGGATTGCAAAATATATACCAAAATTATAAATAACTTTTCTATTTTTATCTGATTGCAACCAAATTCTGTTAATAGATTTAAAATATATTAAAAATTAAACGATAAAGGGAAGCTGTGAAAAGGGTGGATACTATTACAAAAGAAAAAATAATCAATGCTTAAAATCTTATTTGATAACATATTTTTTTTTTTCAACATCAAAAACAATTTGTTTTAAAGAATTTTGTATATTTTTATAATTCTTTAAAAGAAGGCTGAGATCGTTGAGATCGAAAAAACACTTTTCTCATATAATAGACAGATTTTATTCTTTGTATTTCTATTTGCCCTTTAAAATGTTTAAGCTTCCTTTTTGATTCAAGAATTAGAATAGAGATATAATCTATTCAAGTGATATTGTTTAAAAAGCAGATTTTTCCAATGATAAACATTTTTGTATAGTATTTCGATTTGTTTTTTAATAGAATAACAAAAATACTGCATAATAATGACAATGCAAAAATCAGTTTTTAAGGATTTTGATTCTTTAGTATTAAAGATCATTATTTTGTTCAAAATATTATGGAATTTCAAAGTTTTCTTTCAGTGGACTGCTTGAATATTGTCGTAGCAAGGGATAATATTATTATTCTTTTTTTTTTCTTGGTTCAAAAATTGAATTCAGAATTTGTTTAAAAATTTCAAAGTATTTTTCCAATGCGCTATTTCAAAGCCATCTTATAAAGGGATAATATTAAATTGTTTATATATTTTTTTTATTTCAAATTTTCAAATACGCATTTTCATTAATTTCTGACAAGGAAACTTAGTTAGAGCTGAAGATCGTACTATATTTATTGGCTAAGCGATCAGCTGAGTAAATATTTGCCTAGAATATTATCGAGTCGACTAATTTATTGATCTATTTGTTGTTTTTATTGCCCACCTGAACTCGATGGCTGAAAGCGCGCTTTCAGGTTGTTCAAATGATTGTGATGCTCGCTTGCAATTACTGCAGCTGCCACAGCATTTGCCACATGTTGCACTGAGGAGACGTTGCTGTTGTTGTTGTTGTTGCCCGAGTTGTTGTTGTTGTTGTTGCTGCTGCTGTTGTTGTTATTGTTGCTTGAGTTGTTGTTGGCATTTGAGACAGCATTGTTGTTGTTGTTGTTATTTGCATTGTTGCCCGCAGCAACAACCGAATTGTTGTTGCTGTTCGTTGTGGCTGCCGCCGCAGCTGCAGCAGCAGCAGCCGCAGTGGCTGCCGCCGCATTGGCTGCTGCCGCGCTGCCTTGAGTCGAGTCCATGAAACTGTTGCGCTGATGGTAGCTGGGATTGTCCTGATAAATGCGCTGGTAGCTCAACGTCGGCAACGTCCAGGAATTGTTCGTCTTGTAGTGGAAATTCCCAGTGCCAAAGATCGAATGAGTGTTGGTGTTGTTGTTGGCAGCAGCAGCAGCAACCACGGCAGCCGATGACAATGTGTGAGCCAATTGAGCGGCGTGATGTTGTTGCTGCTGTTGCTGTTGTGGTTGCTGTTGCTGATGCAAATGTTGCTGTTGTTGTTGATGTTGCTGCTGCTGCTGTTGTTGTTGCTGTTGCTGTTGCTGGTGGGGATGATGTGGATGCAAATGCGGATTGTGGCCATGTGTATGATGTTGTTGCTGAGCATGTTGCTGCTGCTGCTGCTGTTGTTGTTGTTGCTGCGCGTGATGTGAGTGATGTTGCTGCAATTGCTGCTGTGCGGCAGCAACAGCCGCTGCATGTTGCTGCTGTGCATGCTGCTGTTGCAATTGCTGTTGCTGTTGCGCATGCTGTTGCTGCTGCTGTTGTTGCTGATGCTGATGATGATGCAGCGCTGCTGTCTGCTGCTGTTGCAAGTTCCATGCATTGGCTGCCGCTGCAGCAGCAGCAGCTGAAGATCCATTGTTGCTGCTCTTGCCAGAGTCATTGCTGCTGACGCTGCTGCGATGGTTGTCCAGCGTGGTTGTTGTTGAGCCCGACATGCTGCCGTCGTTGCCGCTGTCGCTGTTGCCACCGCTGCTGCTCCTGCTGTTGTTGCCGTTGCCACTCGAGCTGTTCCTCGAGCTGCTGTTGCCACTGTTTTGGTTGCTGTTGTTATTGTTGTTGTTGGCAACAGCTGCTGCTGCTGCCACCTGCGAGTTGAGTTGCTGAAAGTATTGTGTCAGCGTTGCATTCGCATGCTCCTGGGCAAAGAAACTGGCGCATGAATTCGCATCGGAAGACATTTTGTTGCCGTCGACTGTTTTCCAACACTGGTTGAGGTGCAAATCAAATTCTAGTTTTCGGTCGTTATCACTGGGTTTGTTATCGATGATTTAAAAAGATTTTTCCTTTGTTGTTTAGGTGGCCACGTCCTTGTGATTGGCGTGATTGTATTTGCTGCACAGCCGAAGATACTTTGAGCAGCGTCTTAAAGTTGTGCGCATTTTCAAATTAACTAGCACTGGCCGGAACACTCGTCGTTTTCAAACACTGGTTTCGCTTTCAATTTGTGAACTGTTTTGTGTTTATGAATCGATTAATTATCGTTTTTGGAGCTGCACATAACTAGAAATATGTTGCTTTCATTTTGAAAATGTGGCGATTAGTCGAGTGCATGATTCAATTGGTTTTTTTTTTATATTGATAAGGAGACTAGCGAATGACGAATGACGAATGATTGGGATTGATGATAATAACAAAATGATCACAATCACAATAGTTGATGATAGTGTTACGATAAAGATGAGAGCTTGTTATTTCGATGTGACTTGGAATAAGTATTAGAATGAATGTTAGTTTTGCTTTTTGTTGCCGATGAGTTGTGTGTTTTTTTCTATTTTCATTCTTTGGTTGTGGGGCGATAAGGAATAAGAAAAGGCATTGTTTCTATACATATTTCTTAATCATTTTCTTTGCTTTCTATTATTTTATTTATTTGCACTTGATTCAATTAGTATTTTAATCATTTCTCTCTTTCTTAGAGAATTTACTAGCACAAAGTGCGCTGACTCATCAAAGGGATTTACAAAGGCAATTATACAAAAAAAACAAAAACGAAAACATTTTACTAGTTGCGAAATCAATTATAAAATATTATATATCATATCATTTTCCACCTCTCTTTTTTTTTGCAATACCTTTTCCTATTCGTTGATGATATTTTTAAATTCTAGATATTTTTGTTGATGATCTTCAGTGTGGTATTTTTTTGTTGTGAAGATTTTGAGTTTGGTTTTGTAATAAGTATAAAATAAAATTTAAACTGATTGAAATTAGATCCGTAACTTTGGCGATGCTGCTTGCATTTTTAGTGTGGCGGCCACACTCAATATCGTATATCGTAAAACGTATATCGTATATCGTTTAGCCAACTACTTTGTTAGCTGCTTAGGCAAAAAAGCACAAACACTTTTTTAATTTTTTGCTACACCCAATATCGTAAAACGTATATCGTAAAACGTATGTCGTATATCGAATAGCCAACTACTTTGTTAACTGCTTAGGCAAAAAGATATAAACACTTTTTTTTTAATTTTTTATATATTTAAATTTAATTTTTTATTTTAGATATTCCACTTTGATATAAACTTTTTCCCACTGCTTTTGCGATAGTTAACTATCTTTAGCATATGATTTGGATTTTTCCAAAATGTTTTTCACACAGTTTTTCACGTTAGAATCGCACGCGCAATTGACGAACGACGATAAAGACGACGACAACGAGACACGAAACGATTTTGACATGAGAACGCGATGCGACCGAATGCCGGCCACAGTTGAGCCTCAGCCTGAGCGCACTCAACGCTGCCCGCTGTCAACGTCAGCTGCGCAGTCAGCGCTGCAGCGACTGCAAATAAAAAAAAACACCTACTAAGCGAGTGAGGCGGAGGAGGAGAAGGAGGCGATAAAGTCTGACAGCCAGACAGCGAAAATTGCAATTTTCTGCAAGTAAATTAAAATTCTAACCAAAAAAGGGTTGCATAAGTGGCGAAGAAGAATTTGTTGTGGCTTCTAAACTAAAGTGCAATTATGACTTGAAAACTATTTACAGAATGCAACCATAAATAAAAAGCAAATAATAAATAGCAAAAAAAAAAGTACAGAGAGTGAGAGAGATACTCGTATGCAAGCAGCAACAAACGTTGACTGCGCAGTTTTGTAGCTAATGAAAAATTCAGCGAGCGACAAAGCAGCGACTGCGAGCAGCGAGCAGCGACGTCGACGTCGGCAGCAGCGACAAAGTCACGCGGATTCCGAGTATGACCCAAAGCCCAAAGCGTCTAGCGACGTTCTAAGCACGTGTTGTGAACACACCGGGGCGACACACACACACACACACATATGTCTCTACACACACTCACACACACATACGTTGCTAAGAGTGAGAGACAGCAACGACGTTTGGCACGTTGAATGTACATTGCATTCGGCATACTTACAGCTACAAATACAACTACAACTACAACTAAAGTACAAAAAATATCCTACTATGCAAGCTTTATTTATTTATTTTTCTTGTTGTGCGAATTTGATGCGATGTTCTCCCTAGTTACAGTTAGCAGAGACAAAGATGAGATGCCCCCAACTCTGTGAATTGAATCTTCCGTTTCCTGCAAAAACTGATTAAAGTATCGATGACAAACTTTGCTGCAGCAGAGCAGTTGCCAATTAATTCTGCTTGCAACACGTGACGTATGCGTAATTATTCGATGTCTATGGAAATCTCTTTCTTCTTCTTCGCCTGCAGACCAATCTGTTTGTTGTTGCTCTTGACAACCTTCTGAACTGAGAAGAGGGAGAGAAACACGACAAACACAGGCCACAAAACGTGAATCAAACAACTTTGCGGCAATTACCGACTGTAAAAATTAATTAACTGCACATAATTCCTAGCAAAACGACAATGATTTGGAATTTTCCTATTGTTGTTTGCTGTTTTTTCCTTCTGCTATTGAACTTGGCAATATTCAAAACAATATTTTTTAAAATATTACAAAAAAATAATTTTCAAAAAGTTGTTTGTTCTTTTCTGCAAAATAAAATAAAAATATAAGAATGAAAAAAACAATTGTAAAATATTTGAAAATAAAATTTAATTTTTAAAAGAGTTTTTTGCAATAAATATAATTTTATTGCAAGCAAGAAAAAAGTTAAAAATCTTTGAAATAAAAATAAATTATTTGCAATAAATAAAACTTTTATTCAACGAAAAAAAAACACAATTTAAAAATCTTAGTAATAATTAAAATTAAATACTTTAAACTAAATATGTAACTTTTCAAAAAGTTTCTTAGTTTTTTGACCATAAATACAATGGCACGAAACAAAAAAAAAAAAAAAAAACAAATTAAAAAACTTTGCAATAAAAAAACTCTTATAACACACAAAAAAAAAAAAAAACAAATTAAAAATCTTTAAAATAAAAATGAGTTGCTTAGTTTTTTGAAAAATAAAATTTTATTACACCGAAAAAAAACATTTTAATAATCTTAAAAACAAAAATATAATAATTGTTTTTTTTTTCTTTATAGAATACAATTTTAGTTTAATAAAAAAAACTCAAACATCGAATATATATTTATAATGTATAAAAAATGTGTATTCAAGTAGATGTCCAAAATGGAATTCCAAATAAAATGTAAATATTGAAACATAAAATTCAAATTTTATGCAAAATTTGTATTTAAAAAAATATAAAAATTTTAATCAAAATTAATTATTGAAAATTTTGACTTTTTATATTAAATACAAAATTTGTAATAATTTAATTATTGAAAGTTTGTACTTTTTATATTAATAACAAAATTTTGAATAATTTAGACATTGAAACTATTTATTTTTGATAAATAAAAATTTTGAAGAATGAAATTTAAAAAGAACTTTGAAAATAAATATAAAGTTGACATAAAATGGAGTGATGACAACAGTTTAATACTTTGATTAGCATCTAAATTTTGTCGCTAATTGAGTAAGCTCTAAATAGTTTTTTTTTTTTTTTTTTTGATAATCAAATCACACTAGGCAATAATGTGAAATACGTCGCCTTAAAAAAAATAGCTGGCTATTTTTAAACAAGCAAAGCAAACAAAACAAATCTGAACTCTGCCCTGTCCTCAGATTACGCTTGTGACCGGCTTAACTACTTTCCTCCCCCCTCCGCCCGCACACACCTCCCTTTCAATTGAAACGCATCAACACAAAACGACATCAAGCATACGCCCCGTGATGCGTTTATTTTAAACCCACAGCGAACACACGGCAACAAGTCGTGTTCTCGCATCTCGGGTTTAATTTGTTTGCATTTCCTCAGCAGCAGCCGAATGTCTGTGAAACGTTTTTTCCTGTCAATTGCCAATTGCCGAGCAGCCGAGCGTAAAGGATCCCGTTGCGTTGACTGCGTTCGCTGTCATTGGCGCAGCTGCTTCGTGCAGGCGCCGAGCCAATCAGAGCAACAGGCGCTGGGCAACTGTTGCCGCAGCCCTGCGTCGCAGCTGCAGTCGACGTCGATGGCGGCAGCAACTGCGACCGAGGCAGCGCAAGCGAAGCGACAAACAGCTGCGACGACGTCGTTGTCAGGTTTTCTATTTGTTTTGCTTTCAGTTGTTCGGCTTTTGTGTTGTTGTGTTATCACGTTTTGCTACCACGTGCGCCGGCCCCCGTTTTGTGCTAGTGTGCGAGTACTTTTGATTATACACACACAGACACAAATACAAGCACGTACACACAGACACCGACACAAACGTTTGTGGAGTGGCGCTTGGCTCGCAATGAATGAGCTCTCGTTGCGAGCGAGCGAGCGAGAGCAAACGATAGTGAGAGAACAAAACAAACGTGCCAAATGCAAAAGAGAGCGGAGAAGAGCGTCGCGAATATTCTGAGAACACAAACGAAGCAACAACAAAACAACAAGAACAACAGTAGAACAAGTAGACGACGGCGACTGTTTGTCGTTTTATAAATAGCAAAATTGGAGGCAATGGAAATGCAGTCGAGCACACACACGCACTCAGCATCAATAGCGGCATCAATGAGTGTGATTCACACATGCAAAACAAAACTTGCACTCGATGAAAAATATTTGTATGAATTTGTATATCGAAGAAAAAAACGTAAAACGTTAAGATTCAAGTTTGCTCATAAAACCTTCTCTCTCTCTCCGTTTCTCTATTTATCCCTCTCTTCCGCCCACCTTTTCTTTATTAGCTGCTGCACAAAGTAAACAGAATAATTGTTTGACACAGAGAGAGACAGAGATGGAGAGAGAAAGAGCAAAGGGAGCTTTAACTGTCGATCGATTTATTTGCGACAATTTTACAACTTTTGTTCGCAGTTTAATTGAAAAGCAGCTGCTTAATTGCTGCATAGTTCTCTTCGATCGCTCTGCTTGCACATAAAGTATATAAAGTTAAGTAAAGTCTAGACTCTAAACACGTGATTGGCCATTGCAGCTCATAAACAAGCTTTGCTGTCAAGTAATTAATTTGCAAAACGTTTGAACGTTTAACTTTTTTTCTGCGTTGTCCCTCCATCCGCAAATTATAATCATTGTCCAGTTGACCCAGATAGATTAGATTTGTATTTGCTGTTTGCTCATTCTGACTGTACAGTTAAATATTGAAGGGTCTAATTAACAGAGAAAATAGCTCTAGAAATCTGAGTTCCTTGAGTACGAAATACACGGGGCAAAAATAAAACGCATTTTGTTATTAATACATTTTATGTTTTTTTTTTTTTATTGAGTGAGTATGAAATTTTATTGTCTATAATTTGTATGTATTTTTTTTTTCTATTTTTATTAGATAGTCCGATATAAAATGCAAGAATAGTACACGAATTATGGAATTAATACTTTGAAATAATAGAAATTCTTTGATTTTTGAATTTCCATTTTTATATTTATAGTTTTTTAAATTTCAATGTATAAGAGAACTTTCAGAAATTTGAATTTAACGTAAGGAAGTGCATGAAACTAATGGCATATTTGTGCTTTAAATATCTTTTTATATTTATATAATATTTTTTTTTAATTCTTTGTATAAGAGATCTATCCAAAATGTAAAGTTAAGACTGTCTTTATCATTTTTATTTACTTCTATTTTATTATGCTCTAAATAAACATCTACAACAGGGGTGCTCAACGCCTATACACTGAGTGCACTTTTGTTTTTGTAGATGCTCTGTGCTTATGGGTAGTGCGCCCATAAGCACCGTGCATATGGGCTTCGATTTGCATGCGAAACAAAAACAATTTTGCTTGTTTCTCCTTTACATCTCTTTCCGTCGTCACGCTTCGCTGACCGCAATGTATTTTGTTTTTGTTTTTTCCTCGAACACATGCACTGGAACTTATTTTTCTGTCTGCGTTGGCTTTTGATTTATTAAAATGCGTAATATGCTTCGTAGTTCTGGATGTAAACACAAAATACAATCGTAATTTCTCTCAGTGCACAGCTGCGCCTCAACACAAAAGCGCCGCTACATATGTACACGTTTTCTTGTGTCTGTGTTAGTAGACGCACTGCCATAAGACGAATTTGAGCACCCCTGATCTACAAAATTTAAGAATTATATCGAAAGTATAGTTATTTAACTTTTTTTTAATGTATAATTATTATTTCTTTGTATTAAGTGTTTTTCCATTTTATTTATTTTGCTATTCTAATTATACTTGAATTACTTAAATTCAAATCTACGAAATGTATACGCAAATTTTGTATTTAAAACTTTTAAGTTCAAGAAATGATTTAAGAAGCATTTTTCTCGTAAATTTTGTAATCTTGAAATGTAATCTTAAAAATAAAATCTTTATTTATAAAAAATTAAATAATATCGCATTAGGAACCGCAAAATAACTTAAAATAGACTGTTTCAGATAGCTTAAAGTAAGAACTGTTGAAGCTTAAAACTGTTGTTCGCTCATAACTTGCGGTTTCGTCTATTCAAATACAAATTTCGAGAGCGCAGTTGTCATAATCGACAAAAAAAAAAAAAAAAAAAAAAAAACAATTTCGTTACGGACAATCTATGCAAATACCGTTAGATGGCTCATAAATCGCCACGTGCTGGTTTTTATTTTACGACCAGAAATTCTAGCATTAACATTCATATCGCAATATGTGTCTATGAATGTGAAAACTAGTTGTATGAACTTTATGCGAAACAAGTCCCATCATCGATACGAGAATTTTGCTGAAATACCGAATGCTAGATATATAGATAGAGCAAAAACAATTTGGTGACTTATCTACCTACAACCGGTTCCGTTATAATTTTTGATATCTGATAGGAAGAGTTTTATGGTGGGTAAATAAATGAAAAAGAGAGGCGCGTTACGATAAATGTGGTGCAAAATTAAAGTGGCTACCAAAATAAAGTGTGCACTAGGTCCGAATTTTGTGGGGTGTACTCGACCATGAAATACCTGGTACACATTTTTATTTTTTTATTATTTATGTTATTCAAATTTGTTTTATTTATTTTACATTATTTTACTTAATTGTGCTTTTCTATAATATTTAGTATAAGAAATTTGACCACTTTATATATTATTATTTTTTTATTACTATTATTTAGAAAAAAATGCTTTAAATTGAGCATTGCTATATTTTTTGTATAAGAAATTCAACAATTTTATATATTATTATATTTGTATTACTATTATTTGGATTATAATACTTTAAATTATGCATTTCTATATTATTTGGTATAAGAAATTCAACAACTTTAATTATTATTTTATTTGTATTACTGTTATTTGGATTAAAATAGAAGACGTTGCTTAATTCAATAAGAAGTATTGTATATAATCTCTGAGATTGATGTATTCTAATATATAAAGTGGTGTTCTAAACGAACACCTCTATAAAACGGACAGTCTAGCTCTTAATTTACAGCTACAAACAAAAATTAATTAATTAAAAATAATATATTTATTTGTAAAAAACTTAAAATGGTAATTAAACTTTATTAAATTCAGTATTAAATATAAAAGTGGAAAGTAAAAAACAATCTTACTATTTTTTATCCGTTCCACCCAACAAAGTTTTCACTATTTTACTTCTGCCAACTCCCACACTAAATCATCATACCTTGCTACCACGCAAGTTCCAGGTACATTTAGAAATACCTCTTGCACTTCGCTTATTAAGCACTCACTCACTCACTCACTCACTTGAGAGTTGCAATTTGATGCGGGACATGGCGAAGAACAAGCAAAAAAACAATGGCAAAAAGAAACCGCAAGGGCAACAGTTGTTTGCTGACGTCGTTGTGCATATGCATTGGCATGTGTGTGTGTGTGCTGTGTGTGCCTGTGTGTTGTGTGTTTGTCGACACACTGCGCCAACATGTGACTGTGAGCGAGAATGAGACGCAGAAGTCGAGAAGCAGAAGGTGAAGGAGAAACAACCAAAACAACGAGAACGAAGCATTTCATTGCAAATTGTTGTCGTAGGCAACAAAAATTGAAATTAATTGCAATGCTCAAGTGTCGAGTGGTCAACGGGAGTGAAGAGTGCGGAGATGTCGAAGACGGGCGGAAGCGCGGAAAGGGGAGTCACAAGGAGGGGAGGTGACTGGGGCGTTTATTAAGCGCTGCGCACGTGTTGCAGCCAGCGGTGCAAACATTGTCGACAAGGTGAGGGGGACAAGCGGAAACGGGATGCGCAAGCGACGCGCCAGACAAGCTGCCTACAGCATGTGAGCAACAGTCAACGAGAGAGAGAGAGAGAGAGAGAGTAAAAACGACAACGAGAGAGCACCAAGTAGCAAAGCTTTCGCTGCAAGTGCAGCGCACAGCCGCCAGAGGGCGCCACTAGGGCAGAGCTTTGACAGTGTTGCGTGCAAGTTGAGCACTGAAAATAGTACTAAAATTTGTAACTAAAAAGTAGTAAAAATAGCGTATACAAAAATTTATAATATTTCATGATCAAATTGAGGTACTTATACTGGCGCTTATCAGTATTTTAATTAAACAAATTTGTCAATGTGATTGATTAGAATTGTAGCCTCAATGGAGGAAAACAAGCGGACGTAAATTTTCCACTTAGCATGAATACAAAGTACAATTCATTCAAATTCTAATTGGAGTGAAAACATATGTGCCTCTTAATTGTGCGTGTGTTATCGCGCTCTCTCTCTCTTTTTCTCACTCTGTCTGTCTTTCATTCTGGGTAACGTTATAAATAAATGCAAATTTTGATTCATTCACAAAAAAATAACAAGCTGTTGGAAAGGGAAAGAAGTTGACAACGAGAAAGCGAATGAATGAATGTTTGTTGCCAGTTGTCACCGCCAGAGGGCGGCACAAGCGACTATAACTCGAGTAGAATAAAGTCTGGTTTCTCATTTGAGTTATATCCTCATCAAACTGGTATCTCTGACATTATTTACACTCAAAGTGACAGACTGAGAGGTAATTGCTGAAAATTGGGGGTTTTCTAGTTGTCTAGTTTGCTCTTTGTATGCCTATTCTAAACAATTGTCTTCAATAGACAGCAAAGCAACGACAAAAAAACAAACACTTTAAACTACAGATTGACCTTATGACGGCAATGCGATTGTCCAGCAAACGGCAAAACTTGGCACCTGTTAATCACAATAAAACGTTGACTGAGCGAGCGACAGAGAGAGCGAGAGCGAGAGAGAGAGTGATAAAAGCAAATGTTCGGTTTCTTTTTATCTTTTGCTTGCGTATTTGGAATTATTGCCTATGATTTATAGCGACTGAAATATTCGATTGCCAACTAGGAAATTCACTAATTTGTACACAGTGAGAAAGAAAACTTGATTTTGTTTTAAATTAATATTTGTTGACAAATTATTTTAAAGTTATTTGTTAAAACGGAAAAGAAAAATATTCAATTGATATCTTAGGCTATATTTTTGAAGTAGTGAAAAAAGACTTTTATTAAAAACAAACATTTTTTAGACCCTTTAGATTTTCAAAGAGAAAAAAAGGGTCTAACTAGTTTGTCGAAATTAAAATATAAAGTATATATATCCAAAAGAATATATTATTTTTTAATATGTATATTTTTTGGAACGGGGTGAAAAAGACTATTACTTAAAACAAACATTTTTTAGACCCTTTAGTTTTACAAAAAGAAAACAGGGTCTAATTAGCTTGTCGAAATAAGAATATATAGTAAACTAACATCAAGAGCTGAGCTGATATAAAATACATTCTTTCTTAATATTTTTTTTTTTTAATTTTTATAATAAATAATACAAAATTTCTAAGCAAAAGGTCGATTAGAGTCAATATTACTGTAAAATTCTGATTTCCAAATTATTTTCAATTTATTTGTTAAAGAAGTAAGTTAAAACATTTGAAGTACATAAGCGAAAAGTCATTAATTTGTTACTAGATATATTTGTAAGACCCTTTATTAAAAAAAAAGAGTTTTTTTGTTTGTCAAGCACACATAAAGTATGCATAGATATTCTTAAATAAAATTTCATTTTTCCATTACTTTTATTTTATTTATTTTAACGATACACATTTCCAAAGTAAAGGCTATATTACAGTCTATATAACTGCAATATTCTTATTTATAAGTCCCTATTATTATTTTTTTTTTCGAGGTATTTGTTAAAAGTGCATCAATGAGAAAAAATCATAAATTTAGTACTAGATTTTGTCTAATACACATAAATTACTATGCAATAACATTTCCTTTTTCCATAATTATTTCAACGATAAAAGATTTCAAAGTAAAGGGTCTATGACAGTCAATACAACTATAACATTCTTCAGTGTTAATTCCTATTTTTTGTCGAAAATAATTTTCAAGTTATTTGTTAAAAGTGCCAAGTGAAATTAGTTTTCGCTAATAACATTTAAGCACCCGAAATATTTAAAAGATCTCAATTTTTCTCTTGGTATATACTATATTTAGTATTATGCATATACTATATAACCGCAAATATTTCCAAGTTCTTGTGTCGAACAAGTACGTGAATTATGCGTGTATTTTCACTAATTTTCCGACACTTGGCGACACAAAATATTCGCGACACTTGTCGTTGACAGTTCTAAAAATGTGTGTGTGTGTGTGTGAGTGTAAAAACATCTATAAGTATTACTTGTCCGTAGTACCCAAGGCAAATCTTCAGACTAAAACATAAATAAATATAAAATCAAAGGCAAAGGCAAAGTTTTAAGTTTCACAAATTGAAACTGAAAATATGTGAAATATGTTCAAACTTATTTTTACTTGCAATACATATAATTACAGATGACAAACAAAGTCTACTCGATGGATGATTCTCTCTCAATTTTGTATTTTGTTTTTTTTTTTTTTTTTGTTTCCGTTCTACATGGAAATTAACCCAACAACAACAACAATCGGCAAGCTGCCCCAAAATGATGTAACCGCCTTTTTTTCTAATTGCCACAGCGCCATTCGCATGTGAAACTACTTCAAACTAGTAATTTTCTATGCTTTATGAATGCACTACCCCTTCCCCTTCCCTTCGCTTCCCTTCCCCCATTACCTCCCCCTTTCAGTCCATCAACTATTTGTCTGTTGTCTGTTGATGTTCATGTCTCTGACTGGCGTTAATTGAGCTGCTTATTGTTATTGTTATTGTGCTTTATGGTCTGAAATTATTGTTGTTGTATCAGTTGTATTTGTTATTATTATTGTTGTTGTTGTCGTTGTTGCGAGTGTTAATTAAGAATAAGTCATCTTTCAAGTCTAGCCGAAGGGCAGCTCGAAATGTGCATTCAAATTTGTATGGCAGAAAGTACGGGTATCTTCTAGCTGTGTACATCAACTTTAATTGTGATTGAATGACTTGATGCATTTCAATAAAACCATAAATTAATGAGGCATCTAATGGATTTCGGCTTTGTTTAGTTTTAATTTCCAACATCATTTTTATTTATAATCATTTTATGTTCGTAATTTATTTGAAACTTTAGGAATAATAAAAAAAATTGTTTGGCTTTGTTTACTTTTAATTTCTGATATCATTATTATTTCATAAAAATCATTTCTCACTTTTATTTTATTTAACATTTTTAGAAATACAGCAATATATGGTGCATATAGAACCATAAATAAATAAATTCTAACCATACAGTGTTTTTTTTTTTTGGGAGAATACTCAAGTTTGGTTCAAATTTTTGCAAAGCCTATTCCCACCTTCAAATATTTTTGGTACATACATTAATAACTATATTATTTTAAATTCCTCTACATTTGATTAAGATCAGATAAAAATTGTAGAAGTTATTTAAGAAATACTTATGGCGAATAATCTAGTATATTTTGCACTCCATGGTATATTTTGAATAGAATAAATACTATATCAATATACTTGGTATATATTTTTTATAGTACTTTTGTTAAATTTTGAATCCAGTACTATATCTATATACAAAATGTAGCGCTTGGTATATTTTTAGTATTTATGTGGTATATTAATTTGGTATTTTTTGCTTTTATTCGCATTGCTAAGTGGTTATCTCAAAGTAGAGCACATTCGAATGTAGATTTCTTACTTCGAAAATAAATCAGAATTATATTTACTTCTTCTTTACTTTTCTTCTTTTACATTTCAATCCAGTAGACTATTATTATTATTTTTACTTTGCTCTTGTTAGTTACACAATAAAAATTTTGTTTGATAACACAATATTTATTATACAAATTCATTTTAAACAACTTTTCTTTTTAAATTTAGTTTAACTGACATTGAATAAGGATTAAATAAATAATAATTATATTTACTTTACTTTTATGCACATCTTAAATTTCTTAATCATTGTATCTTAATTTAATTTGGCCAATCTTGAAATAATAAATACCTATTCAATTTTGCTTTCTTCTCAATTTTGAGCTGACTTTAAACATTTAAATACATTATTTTCCTCATTCTACCTCATTTTTTAAGCAGATAATGTGATTAGATCGAAAGTCCTGCTCTTTTTCCCCTTTTGGCACACTTATCAAATTAGAAAAATAAAAGTTTTCTTTAGCCTGAGACACTTGCAAATGCGCTTAATTAATTAAATTGTCACACATTTTTCACGAGAGCCAAGAAAAGTTTTCTTTTTGCTCAATTTGCCAACGAAAGGATAAATTCTGATGATTGTAAAACTTACTCACCCATAAGCAAAATAATCTTTTCTTATTTATATAGTACTTCAGTAGAAGAGGCAACTCACCTGCAAAGAGAGAGAGAAAAAAGCAAATACAAATTAATAAAAATTAATAGAATTCGTTAGGCAAATAACATGCAGTCATAAATGAAAACCAAACATCGAAAAATGCAGAGACATGTGTTTTTATTCTTTTTTTTCTCTTTTTTCTTTTCATTTCGTGTTTTTGTCTGTTTTCTCTGCTCTATGTACAATTTGGGCAATTAAAAGTACAAATTTAATAAGCAGAACATACACTCGAAATTCTTATAGAGCTTATTGCTGTTCTGCTCTTGCTCTTGTCTTCTGATCAAACATCAAAAGTCATTCAGAGCAGAAGAGAGAAGAGAGAAGAGGAAGGAATCAACGTCGTTGTTGGTGGCCTCTGAAGTGAAGCAGGACGATGGCAAAAGGCGACGAAATTCATTAAGGAAAACACACACAAATATCAGCATGTTGCCTTTTTGTGCAGCACCCAAAAAGGCAGGTGACTGGGGAGCTGAGAAATACACTGAGCGAAAATGAAGGCAACTTCAGGGAGAAAAGTTATAGTAGAAGCTGAGAGATATACTGAAGAAAACTGCAAATTAAATTGAGGGATATAAGGAGATGTGGAAGCTGAGAGATACAATGTGGAAAAATAAAGAATGTATATTTCAATTTTCTAGAGAAAATTTGAGAGAAAATAACAATTTTCTATTGGCAAAGAAGCTGAGAGATACACTGAGCGAAAATGAAGGCAACTTAAGGGAGAAAATAAAGAATGTATGTTAAGGTTTTCTATTAACTTAGAAATTGAGAGATAAACTCAGGCAAATGCATGGAAATTTAACGGAGGCAATGAAAAATTTGGTCAAATATTGCTAAGAATGAAAAGCTTAAGAAAGCAAGGAAATAAATGCATTATCTAAATCAACAGTAGAAATTATATTATTGCATCAATCTTTTAACAGACAAGCTAAAATATACACTGAGAAAAATGAAAAAAGACAATTCACAAATATTCTACTAAATATAAAAATTGAGAAAAAGGCAAGAAAGATAAACAGAGTCTATGAAAAATATTATCCCATACTCTGTTGACAGATAAAATGAATTGTACACTGTAAAAAAAGGTATGCAAATTTCACAAAGTCTTTAAATTTGTACTCCAATAATTTGTTATAATAAACACCAATAGAAATGAACGAAAACTTCAATATTCTAAGAGGTAAGAAACTGGGAAAGATGCACTGAGAGAAAAAACAAGAGAGCTCAAGGAGAATTATATCCCAATGTTCAAATTAAATAATAAATATTTTCTAATATTTTCAATTTATATTCATTCTATAATGAAAATCTTTTAATATTCTTTAGTGAAGCTGAAATATACACTTATAAAAATGTTTAAAAGCTTGAGTGTGTCTATGAAGAATACACTGCAACATTATTTTAATTGACTATAAGAAATGTAAGCTAAGAGATATGCAATTTAACTGATTTAATAGAAAATACATTTCCTTATTATTGTGACTCAGAAGCAGAAATATACACTGAGCAAAAATAAACAAAGCTAGCAAAATATATTCCTATACTTTGTGATTCGCAACATAGTTTTTCTAGCTTATGTGATCATATTTACGAAATATATTTTTATGTATTATATTTTTATTTATTTTTATACTTTCATTATTGAATTTTATATTTTTCTATATTATTATGTTTTTATTTAATGAATTATGTTCACAAATATTGCATGACTGCTGTCACTTCCCGTTTGTTATTCTTCTTCTGCCAGCTGTCAATCTGTCTGTCCGCCTCGTTGCTATGCAAATTACTCAATTCGCTGTTAATCCATCATAAATGCAACTTTGTAAAAGTTTGTAATATTTCTGTAGGTTATTCGTATGTCAAAAAATTGTCAAATCCGATGAATATATCCTATAGCTGTCATAGTCACGACTTTGTTGCCCGTTGAGGTATTTCAACACTCTGCACAAAATTGGATATGAAATTGGTTGATTTACATACACTCTAAGCAAATTTATTAATTTGTATTTATTTATTTTATGTTCTTCAAGAAATTCCTAATATTAAAAATAACTGACAAATTCTTTTATTTATTTTTACTAAGAGCAATTATTTTTACTGCCTAATAAAGCATTTTTAATGAGTCCAACGAAATTCATTTAAATGCCGCTAAATTTGTTTATTTTCTATTTTAAAATATGAATTTTGTGCAACAATCTTTTCTCGCAGTGTTCTTTCTCTTCCCAACGGATGTGCTGCATACATCAGCAGTTGTATCTCAGCTTCCCTCTTCGTCTGTTGTCTGATTTTTTGGCTCGCTCTCGAAGGTGGAAATGCCAAATGGACAGAAATCATTTGAAAATGCTGTGCCAACATTTTCTTAAATTTTGAGCAAGAAATTGTCTTAAGCAAACACATTTTTCGTTTGTTAGTTTAGTGCCAAGTCATTAACACCTTACGAGTAAGTGCAATAGTTGATCGTAATAATAATTTAGTTTTATTTCCCACAGACCCTGACACTTGCCAAAGGCTAAAACGAAACTGCACTTTTATTGATTTAGCTGAAAACTCAACTCGTTTTTATTGGCTCATTAAGTGTGCAAACATTTGGCCAACTGCTCGAGACTTTTTCTCTCTCTCTCCCTACAGATCACGCATACGACCCATTAGCTGGCAGACTTTCGGACTGTTTTGTAGTTGTTATTGTTGCTGCTGTTGTGCTTGGCATCTTACAACTTGGCACAATAATAACTCATAACACAGCAGTGAAATGATGGATTCCAATCATGCCAGACATCTTGCTGGCAACGATCAAAGCAAAAATGCGCCAAATGTTGTCTGAACAAAAGGTGCAAAACATGTATGGAAACTCATATAATTTTAACAGCGGATTAATAGATGCTCTAGCTGTTAGAAGCACATTTATTTTAACTGATAAAGTGATGTGAATAAAGTGGAGAATTCACAATTCATTTAAAGTTAAATATCATTACCTAACATTATGGTATCAAAAATGATAGATAGATTGTAAATAAAAAAAGAAAGAATGTATAAAAAACATTTGAAAAAGTAGTCTCTGCAATTCATTACTTAACATTATGTTAACTTTAGCATTCACTTTATCAGCATGTTAACATAGTTTATTGTTGTTAAAGGGAAAAACTGAAGTCAAATAACTGTAAGCAACTCACTAAATCTATCTGCACATAAAGTCTATAAAACCATAACATAATGTTAAGTATAACTTCAGCACTTGAAGCCTATGATAATCTTTCTATAACACTATGTTAACTATAACATTTGAGTGTGAAGTCTCTGAAATTTATTACTTAACAGTCTCTTACGCTGTCTATGATAATCATCCAGTAACATTATGTTAGCTATAACTATTGAAGAATTCTTTACTAAAATTATAGTAACATAAACATTCATTTTAACATCAACTTAACATCTGTCAAATATGTGTTCATTCCTTGTTACTGTTAGCTAGTAAAGTTGAGTTAATGAAATTGAGAATTCACACTTAAATTCATGTCAAGATAAAGGTAATAAATAACACTTAAAGTCGTAATTCAATACTTAAAGTTATGTTAACTTAAATATTCTCTTATCGCTGTTAAGTCTGCGCTTCTGTTAAGTAGTTATGTGAAATGAATAAATTTAACTATGAAATTCATTTCAAGATATAACAACATTTGAAGAATAAATCTGAGAATTTTACTTAACATTAGTTAACTATAAATTTTGCTCAGCCTGTCTATGATAATCATTGCTTAACATTATGATAACTATAACATTTGAAGATAAAGTCTGTGGCAACCATTCATAATAACTCTTTAAAATGCATTACTGACATTCTCTCACTCTGTTTAATCGACCCTACTCAACTACTCACATAATTATTTCCAATTACAATTGTCAGTTAATTCCATCTGGGATATGCAAACTTTGGCATCACATTTTAATTGACAACAATAACAATTTCTTGGCCAACTCATTCTGAAATTCAACTTCATTCGCTAAATGACAGACACTTGCTCGTCCCCCTCCCCCTTTCGCCTCCCTCTTCGCACATTTTCCCCCCACTTGCCTGCATTTTGTTTGCATTTTCCGGCCACTAACCGCAACTTAATTGAAATGAAAACCGAAAATTTTAATGAAGCCGCCAGCAATTGGATGAGGGGCAAGTGGCAGCTGAGGCAACGGAGGCAGCAGCAGCAGAATTTTCAATTGCAAGTTGCTACCCATTCTTTTTTCTATTTCACATTACCCATTCCCCTTCATTGCTCTCCCCCTCTTATTCTCGCTGTCTTCTATATCTTGCCCACTTTTTTCTGGTATTTGTTTTTATGTGCTTTTGCACTTTTTTGAACATTGTCGTCGTCGTTGCAGTTGCTGCTTAAGTGTTTTTTCTTTTTTTTGTATTTCAATGAAATGAGTATGGCACCGTCTGCTGCAGTCTATCTCCCCTGCAGCTCTTCCCCCGCCCCCTTTTCACCCTCCCCTCCCTTGCGGAACCGTGAATTGACGATTGCCGCTCGACGCTTTCATCAAATGCAAAGTGTTTGCAGTTTCTTTCTTTCTTTCTTGTTGCCTTGCACACACTTTTATGCACTTTTTGCATCATTTTTCTTTTTTTGCTTTCTTTGCTTTTGCAGTATACCCTGTAAAATTTTGTATCTTAAGGAAACAATATATCAGATTAAATGTGCTTCAGCAGTGACACAATTTCAAGTATTATGGAATAAGAACAATAATTTAAGAATGTATCCAAAATAAATGTTTGCGCATATTTAAGTTTATTGTTCGCATGTTAGAAAAACACATTATTTAGAATGATTTAATGCATTTTTTGGGCATTAATTGTCATGTACTTTTTTGGTTATTTGGCTAAGTAAAATGTTCTGTATTCTCAAGCAGTTTATTTTATGAAATTTGCTAAGAAATAAAATAAAATTTGTTGTGCTCAAAATAATTCAATATTTTTATATTTCTTTCACATAGAAATATTGTCATTTTCTAGCACTATTCTTTGTCAAATAAACATTGCATTGATATCATTTCTTTTTACATACATTTTTGCTTTTTTGGCTAAGCTAAATTTTCAGTCCTGTTTTTTTAAGTAGTTTATTATATGAAATGTGCTTCGAAAAACGACAATTTCTCGTGTCCAATATAATTCAATATTTTGATACTTCATACACATTTAAGGTTTGCCTTTCCTAGCACAAATAATTTATTTTTTACATATTCAGTATACAAGCAAGGTATTAAAAAATTTTATAAGAAGAACCTCAAAGTAACACAATAAGCGAATGTGCTCGACTTGGATCCGCTACCTATTAATAATACTTAATTAAAATACCGAACAAATACTAAAAATATACCAAAGGCTATTTTAAGTACATTTATACATTACTACATATACCATATAATGCAAAATATACTAGATTGTTAGTCAGAACAACATCCAATTTCTTTTGTTATGAATTATACAAAATTTCAAAATTTTTATAAAATTCATTGAGCATTCTATTTCTCGTATTAAAAACAAATTAATTAAATAATATATTTAATTAATATTGCTTATATTTAGCATTATTTCTCTCTAGAAATAATACAATATTGAAGTAAAATATTTGATATATAAATCTTGAATTATTATTCATCATTATATTGATTAACTTTTCAGGTCATATTCTTTTGCCACAAATATGGCATTATTTAAGAGTAAATCTAAGATAAATATATCATTTTTACTCATTATTTATCCCTAAAAATATTACTATATTTCTTATATATTGTATATGTTATATTTTTTAACATATAAATTTAATTAGCATTATTTTGCTCCCCTTTACAGCGTATGTTAAAGTTGTTCATTTACCTGCTTCTCATTTCATTTGCTGCAATTTGCCTTTCGACAAATTCAATGCTCAAGTGTTGTGCTCTGTTGCCAAGGAGAGGAGGAGGCAGAGAAAGAGACAAATAGTGTGAGAGAGAGAGGGGAAGATGCACACATATCATTTTAGGGTTAAACGCACCTCAATTTCAATTAGAGCGATTTTAACCGCTTCTGTTTCTGTGTTGTTTTTTGTTACACTAATTAACCGACAGGTAAAAGCGGCATCTGAGTTTGACTTTTGGCTTCATGTTTTTGTTTTTATATTTATGAGAAATTAAGTAAATTTTTCGCTTTTTATTTTTTCTTTTATATTTATAATAAGTTAGGTCAATTTTTGGCTTTTAATGTTTTTTTTGTTATTTTTTTTTTAACAATTTCTAGTAAATTTTTAGCTTTAATTTTTTTTTTGTTTTATAACAAGTTAAATAAATTTTTGGCTTTTCAAGTTTTTTATTGTTTTTTGGCTTTCCTTATTTTATTTTTGTTTTATTTATAACAAGTTAAATCAATTTTTGGCTTTTCAAGTTTTTTTTTTGTTATATTTTAAACAAATTAAGTCAATTTTGACCTTTCATGAAGAAATAAAGTAAATTTTTGTTTTTTTAATGTGTTTTTTTTTTTTTTGTTATTTTTATAACAATTTCTAGTACATTTTTGGCTTTTCTTATTTTATTTTTGTTTTATTTATAGCAAGTTAAGTCAATATTTGGCTTTTAATGTTTTTTTTTTTTTGTTATATTTAAAACAAATTAAGTCAATTTGTACCTTTCATGATTTGTTTTTATATTTGTTACAAATGAAGTAAACTTTTGCCTTTTCATTTATATATTTAAAACAAATGAAGTCAATTTTTGGCAGCTGGTCGCAATTGCGTGATGTTGTTGTTGGCATAAATTAATGCAATGGCCCCGCCCACCAATCGCCAATCGCCTTGGTCTGCCAGCCATAGACTCTTGGCTCTTGGCTGTTGGTTGTTGATGCTTCGTTGTTGTTGTTGTTGTTGTTGTCTTGGTTGGCAACGTGTTAATTGAATAAAAAGTGTAGCATGTGCTAGCAACAAAATATATATGTATGTATGTGTGGCAACAAACTTGCAGCAGCCACTGTGAACATAGTTGGGCACGCTTTCGGCTTTGAAGTGCTGCTCTCATTGTTGCACGAGCTACTTGCCACAGCTGTGCCCAGCAACCACAACAACAACAACAACCTCGACAACAACAACACTTATTCTCAGGCATCATCTTGTGTGTGTGTGTATCTTTAAGCTTTACTCGGGGAGCTGTATCTCATATTTGCCGTGTGTATCTAATAAACGCAAATTGACTAGCGACTCAGCAGACGCTGGGCCAAAGGGGAAGGCACTAAGAGAGAGAGACAGAGAGAGATAGAGAGGAGGAGACAGAGAGGGGAGAGGGAAGGCAGCTGTCAGCTCGTGACACTTTAATCTGCCGGATAAGGTAAATAGGCAAAAGTAGCGTATTAGATCACAAAGCACACTATGGACTCGAGTTGCAGCCGCTGATGATGATGATGTTGCAGTTGTTGTTGTTGTTGCTGCTGTTGTTGTTGTTGGTCCATTAAGTAAGCAAATGACTGGCATTAGCTGTGCTATGATCTAAGCGCCAAATCATTTTTAGTTACGAGGTGTCAAAACTAGCACCAAAACACTTTTTTTTTTGTTTGCTTTAAAATGCCACACATTCTCCATTACATTCTATGCACTTGGTCAAGTGAGTTAAGTTAATATTTGCTAAAGAAAACTTAGCCGAGGGAAAACCCTCAACTCAACTGCAACAAAACAAGAAAATAAATAAAGAAAGCGCTTTGAGCGCTATAAAGTGTGTCGCTGATAAGTCTTAATTTAGATTGCTCGACAAGTTAACAGAGGAATTAACTGTCATGCTATGCTACTGCTTAGATGACTCTGTTATCGTTAACAGCTGTTACTGCTGAGCGTAACAGCGTAATATTTAGGAGTCTGTTCTACTAGATTTAACAAAAAATATCACCTGATAGTTAGCTTAACAAAACAAACTACAGAATACATACTGATTAGATCATTCTGTTAGTGTTAAACTAGCAAAGTACAACAACTGTCTGTTACTGTTATTGAACTTAACTGTTAATAACAGCTGTTAGCTTGCTTAACAACTCAACAGAACTAAGTACAGATAATGTTATGCTACTGCTTAGACCACTGTTGAACTAGAAAACTACAAATACTGTCTGTTATTACTTAGCTTACTCTATTATATTTAAGTGTTAATAACAGCTGTAAGCCTGCTTTACAATTTAACAGAACTAATTATAGAGTGTATTATGCCGCAGCTTAGATCACTCTGTTAGTGTTAACATCTATTACATATATTAATTTAGCAACCTACAGCAACTCTCTGTTACTGCGTAGATTACTCTGTTACAGTCAGCTGTTTATAACAGCTTTTAGCTTGATAGACAACTTAACAGTGCAAGCAACAGATCATGTGCTGTTAATGTTTAGATCATTCTGCTAAGTTTTTTTTTATTTTTAATTTCGGAAAATAAGAAAATTGTAAAGTGTACGAATTTTACTGTAATCCACTGTTTCGATGATTAGAAACTTATCGGTAAATACAAAATAATTGAGTTACAATGTATAACGCTGATAATTGATAATAAAGAGCAGTAAAAACCATCAGAGAAAACTATGGGACTGCTTGAAAATTTAACAGAGCAAACTTCACAGATTTTACCGTTAAATGTTAACTGGGAATTGGACCTGTTAGAGTATTCAACAGCTAATATAATTGTAAGGGAAAGTACTATTTATATTTCTTAAGGTTTTATTTCTTGCATTCTCGCTTATCAAATTGTAAAGAATTTGTAAGTGTGTCGTTTATAAATCATAATAACAAACCTAAGCCAAAGCAAACAACTGTTAGATAACTTGATAACTTAACAGAGCAAAGTACAGACTGTGTTCTGTTACTGCTAACGTTACACTTGGTAATTTTTAATTGGCAATAACAACTGTTAAGCTGTTGTAGGTTTAAGTGATTGTAAAACAAAGTCTGGCGCTGATAACACATCATAAACTAAAGCAGACAAATATTGGATAACGGTCTTAGACTTAACATAGTTATGTAAAGTGAATGTCTGTTAATGTTAACTGATATTAACAGCTGTAAAACTGTAGACAAAGCAAACAAATGTTAGATTGCTTGGCATAAGTTAACAGTCTGTTAATGCTTTACATGCCTGACATTAACATATGTTAAACTGCAGATAATGAAGACGAATGCTAAATTGGCTCGACATAACTTAACAGAGGAATGTAAATGTTACATATTTTAACAGCAGTTAAACTATTACATTGTAAACAACTTAACAGAGCACTTTACAGAGTCTGTTCTGTTACCGATGTTAGCAGCTGTTAAATATTTGTAGTTGAAGAGCAGTCTCTGTAATTACAAGTGAAAGTATCTCTTCTTTAAAGTTTCATCTCTTTTACTGCTCGCTTATCGAATTGTAAAGAAATTTATTTCATTAGCTGTGCCGATTACCCAAACTGACCCAATGGCATACGCAGGCCATAAAGCAACTAAAAGAGTCCAGGGCAATCAAAATGTCTCTTTCTTGGCTTATCAGCTAGACAACGAACACGCTTTGTAGTGCCATCGATGCCACAGAGCTACAAAACTCAACTCAACTCGACTCGAGCGTTATTTACAACCTCTGGCTCTGTGTGTCCACGAATGGAGTGTGAATAGTGTGAATAGCATGCCAAGTGCAAATGACCCCAATAAATTACACAACATGACGGCTAGAAAACCCCTTCTTCTTCTTCTTCTTTTTCGTTTTAACTCTCTCAAAATAATAATAAAAAAAATATATAACATTGTATTGCTAGAGATACGAAAAAATGCCAGATAGAGTGGGGTGTGGAAAAGGGGACTGAAAGTGGAAGGGGAGAGGTCAGCTGAACAGATTGTTGTCTACTGCGAACGTTACCTGCAAATAAATTGCCATTAAATGTGAGCAAATGAATCACCTGGTGACTTTACACTCACATCTGACAAATGCATATTCATATGAAAAGCTAGAATTTAAAGTCAATGTTAGTGAGGGGAATTTGAAATGGAATTGGAATTGGAATAGAAAAACTACAATTTTAGAAAATTGATTTTTTTGTAAATGGCTTTTTCGCCTAAAATATATTCTAAGTATTATTTTTTTAACATAGTTTTTGTTGAGTTGTATTCGAAATTTAACTGTAATCTTTATTATATCTTTTCAATACCCGTCAAGTTTATAAAAAATCATCAGCATCGTCTGTATGTCAGACCCGAAACTTTTCAATTGGCCCGTAAAATTGTTCAACAAAAAGTATTTTTAAATTAAAAAACGTTTTCCCCCAAAATCTGCTTTCTATGTTTATTTAATTTTGTTCACTGGCTTCACTCATCATTTTTTTAAGTAGAATATATCATATTGAATTGAACTCCTGATTATGAGAATTCATTCTTCGAAAAGTGATCTAAAAATGCCTTTATATCGATTCTAAGTAGAAAGATGTTTATGTTCTATTTCTTGAGTTGCATTATAAATCAGTAAAATAGGTTAATTGGACTGCACTTTTACTTTTTTATTATTATAATATTCTAATAAATCCCAAAAATCTCCTATTTGTTCTTTACATTGTTGTCCTTAAGTTTTATAGTATGAAATATACATTTTATATAAAAGTTTTCTAAAAAAACTAGTTTGTTTTTCTTAGTTTGCTTTATAGATATTGTGGAACTGAAATGTCCCATTGAGTTGTACTCTTTATTTTGTATTATTAATATACAATTTTCAAATAAAGTATTCTAAAAAGTGTAGAATATTAATACTGATTAATACTTTGAAGTATATTCTATTCGATGTTTCCCTTTATTTAATATTATAAATGAATATTTTCTTTTTATTTCATTATTAATATTTTAAAGTCTAAGTGTTCTATTAGAATGTACTTTTTATTCAATATTATAAATGTATAACTAATATATTTATTTAATATTATGAAAATTTTCAAATAAAGTCTTCTTAAAACAAATGAAAATAAACAACAAATATTGTGAAATGACTAAAGACATAAATTCCTGTGGCATTTGCATTACTAATGAAAACTGTGTTCAACTTTTGCGCTGTCAGTTTGTCAACCATTTAGTCAGTCAGTCAGTCAGCAAATAATAATATTCCATAGATATAGAGAAAATTTAGATATATGAAAGAGCTTTGCACATACACGCAATTAAATATAATTTATGAAGTGCATTATTTGCGAATTTGCTTTTATTTTTCATCAAATTTGTGCACAAATTTGTTGTCATTTTAATAATCGTTTTTGTTGTTGTTGAGGTTGTTGTTGTTGTGTGTGTTGTTGTTTGTGTTCGCACTTCTACTTTCTATAATAATACGGCCGACTAGCTGGCTGGTTGGTTAGTTGTGTTTGTTGCTATTTGTGCTTTTCATTCTGTTTCGATTCGTTTTTGTTTCGTTTTCATTTGCAGTCGCATTTATTGGCCCCATGCCAAGCAATCTCCTCCTATTGTATAATGTCCATATCATACATATATAACATATATATATCTATATCTATATCTATATGAATGTTTATCCATACACATTCATAGTTATGCTTGCTGCTGTTGATGATGACTCTAATCAAGATAATAAAAATAAATACTACATGATATTTGATTGCAAAACATTCTTTTGCTCATATATTTATCGCCGCATACTTTTCCATATTATATTTATAAATTCATGCACACAAATATCTAACATACATATATTTTTAAATGCTCTTTTACTATTTCTTAGTTGTTGTTATTGTTGTTAGTTTGGTGTCAACTTTGTGTAAGCATTTCGCTCATAAATTTAATAATATATCAACTTTGCGCTGTCTATTCTTAATTTTTATGGCTAAGTTATAGTCGGTCGGCTGACATATATATCGTGTGGGATTAGGGACATACATCTCTATACTATATACTATATATGTATGTAAGCAACATATTTATTTTCTTCTTGGAAATCTCAGGGACACCTGCTATCTACGTAGATTGAGAAACATTTGTGTGATTTCACTCGTTTATTTATTGTAAGCCATCTTAATTTATCGCCCCAAAATATGGGTGAGGTTCAAGGAAGCTTCTGACTAATTTCAACAAAAACAAAAATGTTAATTACTTAACATTGTATGTTAGTTAATGGCTGTAATGTAATTTAAATGTAAATAACTTAAATGTTTATGTTACTTAACATTTTGGGCGGCTTTAATTTGAATTTACACTTAAATTATATTTTAAGTGCAAATACTTGCAGACAATTTCAATCTCTTTTAGAATGATTCGAATAAATTTGATACGAAAAATGCTGTAATTACAACAAAATATGCAAGGATTTTAAAATTGCATATATGTTATCTTAACATTCATGGCTGCTGTAATTCAAATATAAATATAATAAACCGTATTCGTTTGTGGCACAAAATATGAAAGAGCTTCAAGGAAGTTGTCAATAATTTAACATTGTATGTTACTTAACATTTTCTGGTTCTGTAATCTCTATGTAATTTTAATTTGCAATATTGTAGAAGCTTTTATTTTCATCCAACCTAACTTATTGCCCAAAATAAAGTTCAATAATTTATTTGATTAATTTATTTTTCTAATATAAAATATGTATGCGATTTAAGAAAAAGGTTGATTTAAAACAACAAATAGAAATGTTAATATTTTAACATGCAACTTTACATTTTATGTGCTGTTATTTTAAATGTAAATTGTTAAAGTGCTTTTTAGAGCAGTTATTATAAGTCGCTCACACTTAGAGTCCAAATTTTATTTCATGTTTAAAGAATCCGTTGATTTACACTTTATTTATTTTTTACAAATGTTAATACTTTAACATGTGCCTAACATTTTGGGTGGCTGTCATTTAAAAGTAAATGGTTTGAGTCCAATTTAGTATCCTTATTAATATCCGTTCTTATTCAAAGTCTAAAATTTGAGCTGAGGTTTAAATAATCTGATGATTAATACTTTATTTACATTACGTCCATGTTAATACTTTAACATATGCTTAACATTGCTGTTGTTATTTAAATGTAAATGCTCATGTTTTAAATTTATCGTCTAAAATATGACTGAGGTTAAAAAAATCTTTTGATTTATACTTTATTTATATTGCGTAAATAGTAATTTTTTAACATGTGCTTCAAATTTTTTGGCGGCCGCAATTTAAATGTAAATATTTGCAGCTCAGCAGCAAAAAGACTTAATGAGCGCCAATTAGAGTTCAAGGCAGTTGCCATTTAGCAAAGCTTAGCATACATTTGGGGGCCACAGCTGCTGTTTAAACTTGGCTCGTTTCCTGACTTTCTCTCTCTCTCAGTCTCAGTCTGCTTTTGAGATTAAAAAATTAAATGTAATTTGTTATAAATGTGAATCAGACTGCAGAATCGCTGTTGCTTGGCGAATATCTTATCAAACGGCCTTGAGAGTCTTTTATTTGATGCTCTCTTTGCTTTGGCTCATAAAGCAATCAAATTGCTCTGTGGCATGCCACAGCCGCCTGCAAGCAGCGTGCACATGACTCGTGACGTTGCAGCCGCAGATGCAGCGCCTGAGAATGTGATTCAAAATTGCGACACAGCATTGGGGAAGAGGTGTGGAAAATAAGGCAAATGTCAATGAGCCAACAGCAAATAAAAGCAAAAAGAAAAACGCGCGCTAAAAGCGACGCCAAAAAAAAAAACTGAGACTGAGAAATCGAAAACGAAGAAATTAGACAAAAATGCGGCTAAATTTAATTTGCGAGCAAGAACGAAAATGGCCAAAACAAATACCTTTAACCAGGGGATGTGATTGTCGTTGTCGTTGTGGTGGAAAAATACCACAGAGCAAGCACAGAAAAGCGCGAAAAGCGCCACAAAAAGCATTAGAAATAAAAACAAAAAACCACACACACATACTATATAGAAAACTAACAAAACTTGAAATCAACAACAGCGAGAAAAATCAAAAAGGAAAAACAAATCGTTTGGATTTCGCACACAAATTTATGAGAAATGAGAAATGGATGACGTCTAAATGTGCTTGAAGGTTGCGACAAATGGCAAGACATGGAAAGGGGGGGAGGGGAGCGGAGAGAGGGGGGAGGTGAACGGAAAGGGGTGTAATCTATTAGGTATGCCGAGTTGAAACATTAGCAATAGAATGCTAAGAGCACACTCTGCGCTTTTGCTCTTCGCTTTCCAGCTACGTATACGTAATATACTAAACTACGTATGCTTGTGTGCTGGCCACGCCCACAGTTGAAGGCGCTGCTGAGTCATAATTTTGCAGAGCACACAATTTGCATTACTGCTTCGACTGCTGCTCTGGCTGCAATTAGGCTAAACTTTCAAGTTGAGGCCAGTTGACTTTTGATCAGAAGTTGTCCTTTAGTAGTCAGGACTCTCTCACTCAACATTAATGGCTAGGTAGCATTTTATAGGTTTGTGCATTGCTTTTGGCCGCATGCCAAGGCGTCTGCCATCTTGATAAAGTGTTGGCCAAAAAATGTACGCCACATTAGTGGCAGACGACGACGACAAAGTCGACAAAGCAAAGCAAAGCAAAGGGAAGCGAAAAACGACAAAAAAAACAAACTGAAACTAAAGCCAAAATTTTCGTATTTGTGTGAGTTTACTTGAAGAAATAGAAATGTCATTTAACAGAACGAGTACGAAAAACAACAACATCGAGTCGAAATGTCAAGCGAATGCAAGCAGAGAAAAACTAATTGCAAAGCGACTAAAAATCAAAATGAGAAACTAAAGCCAACTAACTTAATGATCCCCGGCTGCATGCCTTTAGCTTTGCTGCCTTTGTCTTTGGCATTTTGGACAAATTGTTTTGTAAATGGGCACAAACATTTAGCTGCATATTTTATAGACACCATCATTGTTGTGCCCTCTTCTCTTTGGCTCTCTCTCGCATATGACAATCATCAATTATGCAGCCACAAAAAGACAAAAGACACAAAAGCCAATGAAGAACAATTGTGGGCCATCTTTCAGTTATGGCCAACAATCCATGTCGCAGGACTTTGTTGTCCATAGGCTAATGAATTATTCATTTGTTGCTCAGTTCAGTTTTCAATGAAAATCGTTGCCACCCTGCGCACACATCACGTATCACGTACAGTTTACCCACATTGACTTTGTCTAATGACAGTTTCAGACACATGACACAAATGACTTTTTAGCAAATACTCTGGGATCGATAAACTTGTTACAACAATTCTCTGTGGTGGCAATTATGCTGTGTCTTTAAAGTTCTAGACACTGTTCTTCCTGCTCGTATTTCAATTTCAACAATAAATTTCATTGTTTTTGCCTACGCCCACCGTTAAGCTCTTTAATCGTTTGTTTACAGTCTGGTCGAGTTTTCAATTAAACAAACTAGCAACTAAATGCTGCTCAATAATCCCGACAAAAAAAAACAGGAAGTAAGAAAGCTGCTCGACTTTGAGATATCCGGTATGCTTTTTCAATAAAAACAAAATAGTTGGATACTATAAAATATACTTCGTTAATATACTGAATATAATAATGAAATATACCGAAATGTGTATTTGGTATATTTATATACTACTAAGCTTTAATAAAAGCAAAAGAGTGTTTATTATCATATGAATATACGCAATTAATATACCAAAAATATACTTAAATGTACCAAAAACGACAAAAATATACCGAATTGTATATTTTATTGATTTTCTTATGCGTGTTAATTAGGAAAGAGAGTCCATATTACTATATGAATATATAAAATAAATATACCAAATATACTGAAATGCATATTTGGGTATATCAATATATTACTACTTTTTAATAAAAGACATAAGAGATTATTATCATTGCAATATAGCAAATTAATATACTGACGAAACACTGAAATATACTAAAATGTATATTTTGTATATCGTTTACTTCAACATTCAAAATATACCGTAGAGAAAAAATAAAATATACCAGACTAACAACCAACGCCATGGTTTATTTGTATATTACAGTATACCAGATTGCCAATAAATATACTATGCGATAGACTAATACATTTAAAAAATACCATAGACTACAAAATATACCATATTAAGAACCTACGCAATTTTATATATCAATATTATGGTATTATATTGTCAACTAATCCAATTAGTATATCGATATACTACCACATTCAAAATATACCATAAACTACAAAATATACCAACATAATACCCTTCTACCCTGTCAGTAGCGAGTATAAAGAACAAGTACACGCCTTCAACTCGGCAACAGCCGGAAAAGTATACAAACGAATTTTGCAATGCTTGCAATTTTGATTTATGCGCATTTTATCGTAAACATTATCGATAAAGCAAAAGTATATTGTGTATACAGTATATAGTATATATAGATATCCCATCGCAGTGGCAATTCTTAATTGTTTGTGTACAAAAAAAAAAAAAAAAAAAGAGTCGCTTTAACAAACGAGCGCAAAAAGCAAACAAACAAAAATTTTTAAAAGTGGACAGCAGCAAAAATATATAGCTAAAGCGTAAAGTAAGTAATACGATATGAGTCGATGATGCACTACCATATCAATATACAGTATATAAAGTAAACTTGTTGATAGACGCATTTCCAAGAAGTGCTAATCGTGGACGTCGTCGTAAATCGTTCGATTGTTTTCCTTAATGAAAGCGAATCTTTCAGCCGCCCACCTCTCTTTTTATTACAGTTTTGCCACGCCCCTGAGTGTTATCAGACAAAGCTAAAAAAATAAGACCGCAAAGCACAAAACTTTTTTTAATACATTTGCAATGCTGTTTTCCGGTGCTGCAGCAATTAAGGCCAACGATGCGTATACGTATTAAATTGAATAGCCTGCTCGACTACGCACATACCCTGTGAGATATTAGAGTAGAGATACCCATTAGTGTCTGTCTTTCAAATAAAGACATCAGCAAGCTGCTAATTGATGCGTCTTATGCCAACTATTTAAAAACAATTCAAAGTTGCGTCAGCAAAAACGCGAAACGCGAAACGTTGAAAAGAACTAAAATGTATATATCTAGCATATATCTATAGGGAGCATCTGAAAACACAGCCACACACACACACACATACACATAGCGAGTGCTGTACATATTTCATGTACAGACTCAAAATTCTATTGTACACAAAATATTTGGCAATTAAAAAAAAAACAAGAATTGAAAATGAAAATGAAAAATTCTAAATGAATTTTAAGGTAAATTAGCTGCGTGGGCGTGGAGCATGAGAAACACACAAACGAAGGAGGGGAAAGTGAGGAGGGGGGACTTCTTTTTGTTCCAAATTGCATTTGCATGTTTGCTGCAAATGTTTCTCAATTGAGTTGAGCCGCATTTTGAAATAGCTTTCACTAAAAATATACAATATAGAATCTTTGTTTATTCTTGGCTCATCATCACTTGATCACTGCGCGTACGTCAGAGAGCTGATTATGATTCGCAACTTATATTTAATGTGCTTTTTGCCAGTCTGACCTGAAGGGTGCAAATCGCAATTGCGTGATTGCGATTGGCGTCGCGTATTTCTATTTTTAATTAAACTTTGCTGCTAATCGCACAGCACAACAGTGCGTATGCTTAATGCCGAAGGCAGACCTTGAGCCAAGGATGTGTAACATCTCTCTTGTTAAGTCCATCAAGTGCTTGTTTACCCTCCCTGGTTCACCCTGCGTATGATTAATATTTGAACACGCATACGCACTGTGTGCAGCAGATTTATCTATGACAAAAAAAAAAAACGGTTACGTCGTCAGATAATTTCATCATCTAGTGCAAACATCTTTCGGTAATAAAACGTAACAGACTCGCTAACTGACAAATTCGCAAAACAAACAACGTGCAAAACTTCGGAGCACAGCTAACGAAATGCTAAACAAATTGTGAACATGCAATTTTCGTTGGCTGTTAAACTGAAACTCGTGACGCGTCTCAAAGATTTTCAACTAGTTCAATAAAAAAAAAGCGGGCTGCTTTGCTAAGTTTAGTTAATAATTTAAACACGCGCTGCAAATCACACACCGTTTTAGGGTCTACACGTAGTTTTGTGGCAACGTAGGAGAAGAGGGGTGGAGACGGGAGGTGGAGAGGCAAATCCTCTTCGGGGCTAATACACAGTGTCAAGACAGAGATACACTGTGAGAAAAGAAGCTAACTCTAAAATCATTGTAGAAAATATAAATGAAAAAAATACTTATTAAAAGAAAATTTAAATACTAAAAATTTCTTGAGTCGATAAAGAAAAAATAATACTTTTGAAATATTTACATATATAGACATGAATATTAATTCTATATAGAATTTTAAAAGAATATGTAAATACTAAAAATGCATTTCTTGAGTCAATAAAAAGAATAATTTCTAAATCTTTAAATATAAATTAATATTTGTTGCAAATGAATGCTAATTCTATATAGAAAAAGAAAAGAAGAAATAAAATTCTAAAAGAAACACATAATATTAAAATACCAAAAATTTATTTCATAAGTCAATAAAAAATCATTATTTAGATGCCTCAATAAATTTATTAAAGATGCATTAAATCGAATTTCTTGCAATAAACATAGAAAAAAAACATATTATATAAATTTTAATATCACAAAAATTTGTCTTTATATATAAACTATATTTTATTTGATTTTGTGAAATGTTTTTGCTAAACGGCACGTAAAATAAATAATAAATCTAAATGAAGAAAGCAAGAATTTGCGCTCACGAAAAAATTTTAATTTTGCTTAGAGAAACCAATAAATTCATTAAACATTTCATAAAATATACGAGATGAATAAGGAAACGAACAAAATAGAATGTATTATACATAGAGTACTTTAAATCAAAAGAAAGAGAAGAGAACTTATATGTTTGAAACCGCTCTAAAATTTAGCTGGCATATAAATTTCAATTTCATATAGATAATGTATGAAATAATTATCAAATTCTTTTCATAAATCGAATATGAAAAAGATAATTTTTTATAATTGGCAAAAACTAACTTTACTTGCCAATAAATATAACAAAAATCTTATATAGACAGGGAGAAAATTAATTTTTTAAAACGAATGAGAAAAATGTGAATGTAAAATCTTCTTAAAATCCTTTTCTCAAATCGAATATGAAAAAAGTATTTTTTTTATTATTGACCAAAACAATTTTTACTTGCAAATCAATATAATATTAATGTAATATAGTCAGAAAGAAAAATAATTTGTTAAAACCTGATTATAAACATATTCTAAGTAAGTACAAATTCAACTAGCGAATTAATAACTCTTTTAATAACATAAATCAATGCAATATTTAAGTAGTTTATTGATTAAAATTCATCTCGGAAGCCAAATGAAATGCTTATCTATGAAGCTACTCGATGTTGTCAGTATTAGCATGATTTATTTACTTCAGGGAACGCATCGCTTCGTTTCGTTTGAATCCCAAATGGATTAATTATTTCTCACTGTGTAGAGAAGCAGAAGAAGAAGAGAAGAGAGCTGCTCGTTGTGTGTGTGTGTGTGTGTATTTTGGTCGCACACACGTAGGACGCTAACTTGGCTTAAGACGCTTAACGTTGACTTACATTTACACATTAAGTATCTCTCTCTCTCTCCCTCTCTTCCTTCACTTTATAGTGTACTCTATAAGTGTGTAGGTGTGTGTGTGTGTGTGTGTGTGTGTATTACCGGCATAGAATACGACAATAACAATTACGACAGCAGCTGAAGCAGCGAGGCCAAAAGCAGAAGCATCAATAAAACAAAAACAAAAGGCGAGCACTGAGAGAGGCTCCAAAAAGAGAGCGAGAGAGCGAGAGAGAGAGTCTGACTGCGCATGTCTACACTTTGTGTAGAGTTTCCACTCTCTCTCTCTCTCTCTCTCTCTCTTTCGGTGTGCTTTGTGTAGGCGTTCGCTGCTGTTGTGGGCGTCGTTGTATTCTCGCAGCCTTTTCGAACATGTCCTTCGAATTTCCGGGTTTTGCTACTTTGACATTTGCAACATGCTCCTAGCCGGGCACACAACAGTGAGCGAGCGAGACAGAGAGAGAGAGAGTGGGTGAGTGACAGAAAGAGAGAGTGAGACAGAGAGAGCGTGCGAATTCGCCAGGCCAGAAAGCATGCTTTAAGCTGCTTCGGCTTTGCTTCCTGTTTACAACCAACACATGTTCGGGCCAAGTAAGGAGCAGAGGGGGGAGCGGAGGGGGGAGTAGAAAAGGGGGAGGAGGCCGATTGCTATGTGGGTCTGTGTGTCGTTTGACTGTGTTGTCGTTTCGTGCCGGGCCACAAACACACAGAAAGCCATTAAAAGTGTCGAGTAGAGTCGAGCAGAGACACAGCTGAAGGCTGCAGGGGGTGGAGAAGGGGGAGAGTGTGTAGGGGGGGTTGCAAAAGTTCAACAAAAGTATTTTGGCCCATTGTACTTCGATTTTTTTCGGCCACTTCCCGTATATGTCCTTATTTTGCCCGTTTTTATTTTTATTGTATTTATTTCATTTTATTTCAGTGTTTTCTTTTCCTTCTCGATTTTTTCTTTTTTTTTGACGTCATGCGCAAACAAATGAAGTCGCAACGCACATTATTTCATTTATGGATTTTATTATTAATGTTGATTTGTTGTTGTCGCTTCTGTCGCTTCTTGTTGTTATTATTATTTGCCGTTCTTGTTGTTGTTTGGAGTATTTTTAGTGCCCTTTTTTTTTGCGCGCAGCGCTTTCGTGACTGTTTTCAACTTCCTGCCGCTGTTTCATTGTTGTTGTTGCTGTTGTTGTCCATCATTTTGCCAACACGATTCCGGCGGCAACGCCTACGGAGCCTTTAACTACAACAAACGAAGCAGCAGCAACAGCAACAACAGCAATATCAATAATAACAACAAGAAGTACAAAATGCCAAAATGTATTGCCTGCTTTCAGGCGCCGCCGCCAGCAGCGCACGTGTGTGTGTGTGTGTGTGTGGATGTGGGTGTAAGTCTGCTGCATGCTTTGGCTTACTTTGGATTTAAGGCATAACTACACACTCTAGTGTATGTGTGTGTGTGTTTGTGTGTGTGTGTGATACTCGCTTTGTGGTATTTAACCTTAATTTGATTTTTTTTTTGCCTTTTGTATACCCGCTAACCACGGGGTGGAAGGGTATTATAAGTTTGTGCCAGGCAAAAGGATTCCTTAAAGTATTTATATACTTAATCTGCATTGAAGATATAAGCATGACTGTCTGTCGTATGTCAGAGTCAGAGATAGAACTAAAAGTTCATAAATGAGTGGACTTGGTATATCAATATACTAAATATACACTTAGGTATGTTACAGTATTTTTTATAGTTAATGATAATACTCCACTAGTCATAGAACACAATACCAAATACAATTTTCGGTATATTTCAGTATTTTTTCAGTATATTAATATGGTATATTTATATAATACCGTATTGTTTCACTTTCTTATACATAAATATGATAGTATTTTGTTGTATAGTAAATGATAATACCCCACTAGTCATATAACGCACTACCAAATACAAATTTCGGTATATTTCAGTATTTTTTCAGTATATTAATATGGTATATTTAAATAACACCATATTGTTTCACTTTCATATACATAAATATGATAATATACTCTTTGGTATATTTAGGTATTTTCTCAATATATTTATTTGATATATTTATGCCAATATCGTACTATATTCATCTACCAAATATACATTTAAATATATTACAGTATATTTCGGTATACTAAGTTGGTACATTTAAATGATTATAGCCTAGGAATACAAATATCATAAATAAATTTCAGTATTTTTTCGGTATATCATTATGGTATATTTAAATGATAATACTCTAACATTCATATACATAAATATGAAAGTATATATTTACAAATTTCTCAATATCTTTATTTGGTATACTAAATATATATGTGAGTATATTTCCATATTGGTTGGTATATTAAATTGTTAGATTTAAATAATAATACGCATCGTTTATTAAGTATAGTAGTATATTTATAAAGCAAATATACATTTCGGTATATTTTACTATTAATGTTAATATCACATAATTAGGAACATGTAGCGGGTATCTCACAGTCGAGCAAGATTCTTACTTGTTTTTTTTTTTGCCTACGCTTAGCTTTTGCTTTGCTTTTCTTTTTGCTTTTGGCCTCACACAGGTACAAAAGTTGCCATTGTTTGTGCTCGTCCTTGCTCTCTCTCTCTCTTTCTCACTCTCAATGAGTGTGTGTGTGTGTGTTTGTGTAAATGCCCTGCTGGCATTTTTTTTTTTAGTTTAGTTTAGCTTTTTTGTTTAAAGAGTTTGGGTTGTGTGGCATTGATTAAACAATTTCGCCAGCGCTTGGGCTTCGCCTGCTGCTTGCTGCCTTCTGCTTGCTTCTTGCTTCTTGCTGCTTGCTGACACATTGTCCCAGCTGTCAGTTGGCCAAAACGTTGAAATTTGACTAGAAAATGTGGCGAGTTGGATGTGTGTTTAAAATAGCTGCACAAACAAATTGTTTGACCGCATTTTGTCACACACAAGAACTGTGCACGAGAAATGAGCATCAGCTGCTCATCTTCTTTTTGTTGTTGTTCTTGTTGTTTTTGTTGCTGCTGCTGCTTCGCTTGACAAATTCACACAACGCTGCAATTTTCATTTTTCTTGATAGACAACCCCTTCCCAACCCCTTTCCCCCTCCCCTCCCCCCTCGTTGCTTGCATGCAACATTAAGATTATGAAAATATTTTTCACACTTTGTCAGTGCAAAAGTCTCATTCTCATTGCTGATGGCGTCTTTTGTTTTGCTTTGAATATTTCGTATAATTAATGCGGCAATATAACGCATACGCAGCGTGAAACGAAGCACTTTAAATAGCCACAAAAAAATATAATTCTAGAAAATGTGTTGAAAATAATTCTAACACAACCTTGATAAGGTCCACTGACTTTTCACCAAATGCTTCAAATTTAGTTTCGTTTAAATTATTACAAATCTTTCACAAATTTGCAATGAATTCAAAATCTATATTAAGTAATTATACTTTGTATTTTTGTTCTGCACATTTGTGAAATGTTTCTTAAGTGCTCAACTAGAAACAACTCATGTGTAATAAATGCATTTTATTAATTAAAATGTTTCTTATACTTCTAAACTATTCCAATTGAATTAACCCTTAATATAATGATTCTCAGCATTGTCTTTTGAATATTTGTGAACAAGTCATGCGTAATAAATTCTTATTATTAATTAAAATGTTTCTTAAGCTTCTCAAATATTTAGATTTCATATAAACCATTTTTCTTGGCATTCACTTTTGAATATTTATGACAACTTTGAATAGTATTAAACTAAGGACAAGTCATGCTAAATAAAATATAATATATTTATAACTTAAGGTATTTCTTAATTAATTACACTTTGCATTTCCCTTTTAATTAAGTCATGTGTAATAAGTTCTCTTCCTAGTTTTAAAGATTGTTGAAGCCTGCAATGAATTTGCACTAAGTTATATTTATTCAACTATTATACTTTGTATTTTGTTTTGAATTAACTCAAGCGCAATAAATTCTATTTATAATTTGTCTTTTGTATTGAATGATGTTTAATAAATTCTTTATTAATTTGTTTCATAGTTGAACTCATTTATATCTTATGTATGTTATTTTACTAGTAATAAATACTTGAAGTAAACATTTCCAAAACTTGCAAATAATTTAAATCCATTTAAATTATACTTTGAATTTTGTTTTTCTTCTAATAATAAGAAGATTTTCTTCATTTCTGTTAATGCGTTAAGCAGAATATTTCTCAATTGTTCAACTCATTTAAATCTCATTTCGTTTAAAATAATTCCAAACATTGAAAAGAATTTTAATCCATTTGAAATATACATTACATTTTTTGTTTTATTTCCAATCATAAATTATTTTTATAACTTAAAATTCTTCTCAAAATTGGCATTAAAATTAATCTCGATTATATATTTATTGTTCTATATTTCGTCATTAAAAATGCATTTATTTTTAAGTGTTTTTTAGTCTGCTCTTTATAACTTAAAATGTTTTCTTTGGCAAGCAAATTTTCTATCTACTTAACAGACAAGAATCCACTCATGTGTAATAAACTCTATTTAATACTTGAATTTATTTCTTAAGCTTGCCATGAATTCAAATTAAAGTATTCATACTAAATAATTATGCTTTGTATTTCATCTGAAATGTTTTGAAATAGATCAAGTCATGTGAAATAAATTTGCCTTTATAATTCGATTTGAATCAAGTTGTCTTTATTAAATTATTTTCTTTTCTATTCAACTCAACTACATCAAAATTCTTTTAAAGTATTTCTGGAGCATTTAAATCTCACCAAATAATAAATTTGGTTGATTTTCTTTTCTATTCTTTTAAAACATTTATAAATCCTTAAACACACTCCGATCAACTCAAGTGTAATAAAATTCTTTTTTTTAAATATATCTCGAGCATTTAAATCTCATTAAATAATAAATTTTATTTGCCAACTTCTGCACTTTAAAGTGAGTTGAAAACATGTGCGAGACATGTTTGAATTTTTGTTTTAATATTAATAGTTCTTTAAGTTTTATGCAAATGAACTTGTCATAATATTCTCAAATGTTGCTCAAATGTTTCGCAACAGATTGAAATCAACAAACACAGGCAAAAATGTTGAGCAATGTTTAAATGCAGTTGCTTAAAGCTAAATTAAACAAATTTTGCAACTCATTGCCGCTCCCTTTGCCTTCTTCGATGTTACACTCCCAGCAGTTTTTATTGTTTTGTGTGATTTATGATGAGCTGAAGCTTGTTCTCATGGCGTCATTTGTTTGATTTATCAATGAGATTGCACACTCAGGTAAACTTGCAACTCAAATGTGTCTTTTATGTGCCTTGAACATTTTCAATTAAAACTTTTAATTGCCAAGGAAGCTGAGCGAGCGAGAAAAAAAGGGCTGAAGGCAATCCGCAAGATACTTTTATGCAAAATCAAAGTGAATTCAACACTTTTGCCTTATCGAATTGTGTGTTCGATTGCAGTCGCATTCGCATTCCTTTTTCGCTTATCAATATGACGACAAGTTTTATTAGCTGCAAGGGGGCAAGGTGAAGAGTGATGAGCGAAGAGGCGACGTGTGTGCAGCCATTAAGTGCGATTATGTCACAACAAATAGATGGATGGATGGAGGAATGTGTGTGTGTGTGAGTGCTTATGCCATTCAATGATTAGCAGCCAATTTGCAATCAATAATCAACAATTGCAACAACAACAACAACAACAACTGTTAATTGGCAGTTGACTCGCCAAGTGGCAGCAACATCGGCATCAACATCGGCATCGCATCGATTGCCCGCTTTGTTTATGATGGCAAACAAATTTCCTTCTTTTTTTGGCTGCCTGGTTGCCAATTGCCCTCAGTCGATGTCTGTTTCTCTGTCTGGTTTATGCAAAGCAAACATGCACAGCTTTGACACGCAAATCTCTCTCACAAAGAAAAGCAACTATTAAATGCAGTTTTGCATACAGAGACAGAAAATAATAGAGAGTTGAATAAATCACAAACTCTAAATGCATTTCTTACTTTGTCAATTTAAAATTAAGTGAACAAATTAATGAAGTAATGAAAAATATAGTTTTGTATACAAAATAGTATACAAATTGTTGCATATGTTTATTTTACAAATCAACAAATATAAATCATTTAAAAATGTATCAATTTATCATTGAACTCTTATTAATTTCAGCCTTCATTTGGATATCTTTTCTTCAATTTTTGTACTAAAGCAGCACTGAAAATCAATGTCAACAAATCTAAGCAATCCAAGAAAAAGTTTAAAACTTTCTTTTCAACTTTAATGGAATGCAATTTCAATTTGCAACAAAACAAACTCAAGTTTAAATATTTGTTGTTGCAAAAAAAATTCAAATATTGTAAAAGCATTTTTTCCTTTAATACATTCTTCAAAAATGCTTTCGTATGACAAAAAATACCTACTGCAACTACTGTCTCAATTCCTTTGGCTGATAATTTGGTATATTTTGTACTCGTTGGCATATTTTGAATATAATCCAATATCAACATACAAAATAGAGCCTTTGATATTTTCAGTATTTTTGCAGTACAGTAAATGTACTGCAATATCGATATACCAAATAAAGCCTTTAATATATTTTAGTACTTTTGCAGTATGCAGTACAATGAAAATACTACAAAATCGATATACCAAATCAAAACTATCTTTTTCTTAGTAATTTTTGCTGAATATTTTTGGTATATATGTAAAATTTTTTTTTTTAATAATTTTGAAACAATTAAACATATAATTTCTGTATCTACTTTTTATACTTTTTTTGTATAAAAATATTATACTAAAGTAGTCCAGAAAATCACAAAACTGTTATACATAATATTTATGTCAAGGCATAAATGTAAACAATTGAAAACAATATAAATAAATATTGTTTAAATTCTTTTGAAATACTCTTTAAAGTATTTGAGAATTTAAATGTTCTTAAACAGTGATTTAAAGAAGTTAGTTTGAAGAAATAAATTTGTTCTCAAAAGCACATTTAAAAATATTTGTCATACTCCTATTAAACTTAAAGCGCTGCCATTTCGAATTTATATTTTTAACTTTTTAGTACAAAAATATACTTAGGTAAAAATGTTTTTCTCTCTGTGCATTTGCATTTTTGTTGGACGTTGCCAAGCAAAAGTCATCGCGCACTCGTAAATGTAATTTAACAGCCACTTGGCATTAAATTATAATAATTCTAGCTCTGCTCTGATTTAAACAACAACGTTCTCTCTCTCTCTCTCTCTCTCTCTCTCTTTGTGCTACACATAATTCCACTGTGGCCCAATCTGGAAATGCTTCTTAACAGCTAAAACAACTCGAGCCTATCTTATCTGCATGTTCATGTAAGATTTACCAGCACTAAAAAGAAAAAAATAGCTAATTTTTCTAATCATCAAGTTGACCGCTCGCATCAACCTCAAAAACTAGAAAAAGATGTAGACAAGGCACTAAAAAAAAAGAAAAAAAGTGCCTTCTTATCAGTCGTCAGTTCGTAGTATTTATTTGTCTAACATTGTGTGTTTTTTTTTTTTGTACAAGTTTTTAATGCGGTAATCAAGCGCTTGTTAACACACGCGGCGTATGCGCAATGTACTTGATAACGCGACTAACTCGAAAATTATGCTACAATAAATTAAACTTGGTAAACTCAAGTGGATGGGGAGAGGGGAGGGGGAGAGGGGAAAAGAGGAGGGGGGAGGCGACGAGGGTTGCCACCTTCAATTGCTTGGTTTCCGCTTATTGATTTATGAAACAAATCGAAGACGACGGCCGAAAAGCAAACTACGAAAAAATGCACAAGACGTCGACGAGGCAAAGTTGCCTCCTTCCCTCCCCTCCCCCTCGCTGTACATGTTCCCCTCCCCACTGCACCCCCTCTATGCCAACCCCCCTTTTCTCTACTCTTCATTATGCTGACCGATTATGACACTTTTTAATGGCATTTTCTCGTTTTGCTTTTACACGTTTTTATGCTATTGATTTCTGGTTACGACTTTTGCTGCTGTTTCTTCTGCTGCTGTTGCTGCTGCTGTGTAGTGTGCTGTGTTCTAGTGCTGTGGTACAGTTGCTACATAGTCCAGGCCAAATGTCACTTAAATTGCAATTATTTCGCCATATGCAAAATTCTGCTGGCAACGCACAAAATTGCCGACTGAGTGAAATTGCTTGGAAAATGCCAAAATGATGGCGCATAAAATGCAGATTGCAGACGGAAAAAGAGATGGGAGATAAAGATAGAGTTAGAGAGAGAGAGAATGAGAGAGAAATAAGTTTACACTGAAAAAAAGATGAGGTTCTAAAATCAAAATTTCAACTTTAATATAAAAATATTTGTTGTTAAGAAAAGTATTCAAATATTGTAAAAGAATTTTTTTTTTTAAATACATTTTTAGAAATTTTTTTGTAATGCGTAAAACCTCTACTGCAATCGGATCTTAACTGGTTTGGTTGACAGTCTGGTATATTTTGTACTCTATGGTATATTTCTAGGATAGTACAATATCCATATACCAAATACAGCATTCGGTATCTTTTAGTTGTATACTAAATATTATACTTCGTCATCTTTTGGTAGTATACTAAGTATAATACTTTGGTATATTTTAGTATTGCGGATTGTTTTTGGTATATTTGTAGAATATTAGTATTATAAAAGTTAGTCTGAAATCTGTCAAGTTCTCAAAATATGACCAAAAATACTAGATTTAGGTTACAACATTTTGAAATCCATCGAATGACAGTCTGGTATATTTTATATTCTATGGTATATTTTGAATGTAGTACTATTCAATATACCAAATATAGTCTTTGATATATTTTAGTATTTTTGTAGTATATTTTTTTGGTATATTTTAAGAAGCACATTCTTTAGTATCTTTCGTTTTTCCTCTTCGTTTTCCTCTTGGTTTTATATCAAAACTTTTTAAAATAAAAAATAATAAAAAGAAGTTTTTAATACTAAAATCTACATTTTATTACTTTGTTTTTCGGTGTAGCTGCTTCCGCTTTACAAAGTACCTTCAATTGTCATTTAGCATTTGTAACTAAATCAAATACAAAAATAAAAAAGAGGAAAACAGATTTTATTGCTTCGCATAGTAAATGAAACTAAAAAGTGCCCTTGGCGTTGTCAATGGTTTAATAACCTTATCAATTCGTGATTCGTTTACTAAATCGCGTTCTAATGTCACCTCGAACTTTGCACCAAAAGTGCAGGTACTCAATTTGTTGTTGTTGTTGTTGTATTTTGAATAGCTTCGAGTCTAATCAGCAACTAATTCAAGCACATGGCCAAAGCAAATCGATTTGGGAATGTGAATTTTTCCCTAGGTTTTTTCGTTTTTGGGCCAAAAGGAAATCATGCTCCCCAATCGAATGCTTTCATTTTGATTTATGGCACAAACATGTTTAGCAAACAGCAAAAAATTTCCTGGCCATTTTTTAAAATTTAAAGGCCATCAATAAGGATTTGTGTATTGCAGCTTGAGTTTGCTGAGCAATCGAAAGAATGTCCTGAGAATAATTTTATACCCTAGAGAAATGTGAAGAGATAAGAATATATGAATATTATTTCCATATTTTATTGATTTATTTTTCAAAACATTATTGGAAAATTTGTAGCACTTTTTTTTTATAAATTTTAAATGTATTAAGAATAACGATTTTTTACGACGTATTAACTTATCAACGACATACATTTTGGGAATGTTCCAAAAATACTTTAATACTCTAGAGAGTGGGGTATTCACTTTTTACGTCAAACTTATTTTCTACATTTTTTTATTGATTTGTGTTTAGAAATGTAAAAGCCATGAATAACAATTTTTGGAACCAAGAAATCGAGAAAATGTCCCAAGCATATTTTAATACCCTAGAAAACCCTTGAAAATATAAGAACATTATTTCCATTTTTAATAGATTTATGATAAAAACCTTATCGGTAAAATTCTTATATATATTTTTTTTAATTAAATTTAATTTAATTTAAACGCATCAATAAGTTTAACGATGTTATACAGCAGATAAACTTTTCAACCGTATAAATCTTGGAAATGCCCCAAGCATATTTTAATACCCTGGAGAAATAAGTAGAGTGCGGTATTTGCGGTTGAAAATATGAGAACATTATATTCATATTTTATTGATTTTTGTTAAAACTCTTTTCAGAGAAATTCTTGTATTTTTTTTTTATAAATTTTAATCACATCAAGAAGAATTACGATTTTATACGACTAATTAACTTTTCAACGGTATTAATCAAGGGAATATCCCAAGCATAAATTGAATACCCTACAGAAATGTGCAGAGTAGGGTATTCACATTTTTAGTTAGAAGTATTTGATTTAAAGTTTTATATAAATATTATATATTGACCTTGCCACTTTTCACAAATTTAAAGGTCCGTCAATAAGGATAATAATTGTATATTACAGTTTGAGTTTGCTAAGAAATAAGTCGAGAGTATGTCCCAAGAATATTCTAAATTTATAACCCAGACAACTTAGCAGAGTAAAGAATTCACATCATTATTTAAATTTCTTTTATTGATTTATAGCACAAGCAAAAGAAAATTTTCTAGCTTCATTTAAAGCCCATAAATAAGGATAAGAATTTGCTTAGGCAAATAAATCGAGAGAAAATGTCCAAGAAAATATTGTAGAGAAATATAACCAAAAGATAAGGATTAGTCAGATAAATCGAGAGACAGTTTCCAAGAATATGTTGTAAAGCAAACCCCCCAATGACAAAAAAATAAAAGAAAAAGAAAATTTCAAAATGTTTCTATTAAAAAATCATCTACCATAAATAGTTGATTTAAATGAAAGAAGTTAAAAATATGAAATATGAAACTTAAAGTTAACTATAAAAATAAAATAAATCCATCAAAAACACTCATTAACTATAATCAGATTGAGATATTCCTATTCCCCCAATTGAACACTTATTTCCATTTTATTATTGGGTTTGTCCAGTTGCATAAATAACTGTATTATTTGCACATTTACAATTCGCATCTATTAGATACATTTGTATCTCTATGGAGGATGAGGGGGGGCAGAACTTACCATTTATGCCGCTGATCAGTGGATAATTACCATCACGGCCGCCGATTAAGTTTTTTAAACCAGTTTCGATCAGTGTTGGGGACGATCGCTCCCTGTCGCTCATTTTTTCATAAAAATGTGTTCAATTTTGTGATTATACACGAATTTCAACAAAGTATTTTGCGAGGGTTTTTTGAAGCGCGTGTTTTTTACTTTTTTTGTTTATCGCTTTGCACAATTTGATTTGCTTGGTTTTTTATTGGTTACAACACGGGGCATAAAGCCGACTCACAACAATAATTATTTGAATTGCTTACGATAATTAATAATAGCAACAAATAAAAAATAACGTTTCTTCTTCTTTTTTGATTTATTTGCGTTAACTTTTGTTTTGTTGTTTTGTTTTGTTGTTTATAACGATAAATTGTTTTCTTGTTTTGTTTGTTTGGAATCACAATGTACAAAAAATGAATTACTTTTGTTTTTTTTAAGTTATGCTAAATTCAATGTAAACTTTAAATATTGCACGTTAACGTTCGTTATTGCTTGACTAAATATGCTTGTAGATTATCGATTATCAACTAGATAATATATAATATATATATAATATAATTTTTCTTTACTTTTTTCGTATATCTCTTTTATAGCGTTTATATATATATTTCTAATTATTTTTTCTGCTGCTCGCTATAAATAAAGGCACCGCGAATTCATTCAACAATTTGTTCTTGTTCTTCTTATTTGTTTTATTTATTTATTTTTATAATTTGTGTGTGTGTGTTTCTTGCGTTTTTTATTGTTAACAACAACATGCGAATGCTGCACATTCAATTTAATAATAAAATAAAATCAACAACAAAATACGTTTGGATTGGTTTTCTTTTGGTTTCGTTTTAGTTTTTTTTTTTAATTTTAGTTTTCAGTTACAATTTAGTTAAAGTTGTTTTTGTTGCTGTTGTTGATACTTTGTTTCATTGGCTAATTGCGTTATTTATTTATAGCGTTCTTTCAAATGCCGATGCGTTTTTTTTTTCTTTTGTTTTAATTGTTGACCGTTTAACGTATGTTATTTGTATTTGTATTTTATAGGCTTTTTTCCGTTGCTTTTGCTTTGCTTTATTTTTGGTGTTGCACTAAAAATAAAATCAATTGCTTTTTGCGTTGCTTTTTTTGTTTTGGTTTTTGTGTTTTTTTGTTTTTTATTTTTGTAGTTGAATTTTTATTGTACAGTCATAAAGCACTAGTATGGCATTTGCATAGTTATCGTGTAGTTTACAAACTTAATAACAGTTAAACTGTAGCGTTGAGGGGGTGGAGTGGGGGGTGTCAGCGCCCGGCGTGCGATAGATATAGCTATAGACACAGAGAGAGAGAGTGTGAGAGAGAGAATTTTGTTTTGAGCCTGATCGAGTTTTGACGGAGGGCAGGAGAGTGTGGGCGGGGGTGTGTAGTATATTTACACTCACACACACACACGCGCGCACGCACACACACAGTCACTCACACACAAGCACACGGATGAGGACACGGATGATGCTTGGAAGTCGCGACGACGACAACGACAACGACAACAACGACGATGACGATGACGACGAAGGCGAAGGCAAAGGCGACGGCGACGAGCGTCAGCACACGAAACACGAGGAGGAGCCGAAAATCGATGAAAAATGTTGACAGCTAGCTAGCTCACCGACACACACACCACATAGGCGTCACACACACATAGATAGATAGGTTGGACACACGCACAATTTTTCGCACAATTCACAATTTTTGCACTTTGCACAAAAATGTCGCGCGCGCGTTTCGCTTGCGTTTTTTGTCGCTTGCTTTAAAGTGTTGTCCTTGTTGTGGTCAAATTGTAGTTGCAGTTGCAGTTGTAGTTGTAGTTGTGTTGTTTTGTTCAGCGCGTGGCGTGTTTTTGTATTTTTGCTGCTGCTGCTGACGCTGCTGCTGCCGCTGCCTGACGACGACTGTTCGCTTAGCGCTGTCTTCGGGCGTTGTGGGTGTCGTCGACGTAGCCGCTCTGCTATTATCGCTGCTGCTGCTTCTGCTGCCGACGCTGCTGTCTATGCTGACTGAGCGCGCATGTGACAAGAGCGAGCACACACACACACACACGCACACAGAGACTGACGCACACTGTTAGACACGAACACAAGTGCGCTTTCGAAGTTCGAAGGGTCGCGTAGGACGCGGAAGCAATACAAAAGAAATCTCTACACAAAATGTGCGAGCGAAGCTTCCGCTGCAGCTAGGATGCACTTTACATACACCGAGAGAGAATGAGAGTGTGAGAGCGTTGGAGAGTGTTCGACACTGCGAGAGTAAAGTAGCTTTGTGGGAGAGAGTGCGCAAGAGTCAGCTGATTTGATGTGCTTCCTTTTTTTTTTTTTTGTCTTTGCCTTTGCACTGTTTGTTTTACTTGCTGCTGCTGCTGCTGTTGGCAATGTTTTATTGCTGCTGCTGCTTTTTGCACTATGAACAGCTCACTTACACGCACACATACACTCGCGTTTAATAGTGTTGTCGTTGTCAGGCAAAAGAAAAAAACTGATTCTTTTTTTTTGCTGCTGCCGTTTTAAAGTTCTTATTGAACACACGTGCTTCGGCTGTGTTGGAATTTTTTTTTTTTTTTTTGAGAGCGGCTTTTGCGCGTAAACTTTGGTTGATTTAATATGCAAACATTGTTAAGTGTTTCGTGCGCAATTAATTAATAATGATTTTTTGCAATATTTGTTATACTTTTTGATACGTTTTCTATTTGAATTTTAGTGTGTGTTTTTTGTATTATTGTATTCGTGTATGTTATTTGCGTCCACACAACTTTGACTGTTCATCTGACTCTGAACTGGGCACACGCGCTCACGTTGCAAAGTGTACAAAATACACTCGCAATAGATGGGAGAGTGAGTGGAATGAGTGAGTGATAGAGAGCGAGCACGCGTTTCGTTTGAGAGAGCGCAGTTCTTAGGGCAAATGTACGACGACAACGACAACAACAACACGAGGTGCTAATACTCAGATACGCGACTAGCAGCGATATACTACCACGCTACAGATACAGATACCATTACTTAGCTCAGAACGAACCATGCTGCCATGTGGCTGTCGACAACACCATTCTCTCGCTCTCTCAATGTGTAACTCTCTCGGGCTCACACACAAACAGACACACACAGTAGCAGCGCTCTCTCTCAGTGGGGCCGCTACCGCGTGCTGTGCACATTTTGAACTTTTATTTTTGGCAACCATTTTTTTGTCGTCGCGCGCGCAACTCAAAACTCAACAAACGAACGAACGAGCGCACGAACAGCCGAACGATTGAGCGAGCACACGAAGCTTAGCTTTAAGCTCTCAGTCTCTCTCGCAACTGCTCTCATGAGCTCACTTGCGTTCTTGTTGTTGCTGGCTGGCGTTTCTAATGGCGCTCAATTGTTCTATTGCCCAGCAGCAGCCTTTGCCTTTGCCTTTGGGCATTTTCCATTGCGTCTCAAAGTTCAATTTGATATTTTTAATTGCGCCGCTCTCTCACGCTATCACTTGTGCGCTCTCACTCATTGCTTACTCTCACTCTGAGATCGGTAGCCGGCACTCGGCGTCGCTGCTGTCGTTTTATTTATTTGTGTTATTTTAATTTACTCGCGCCGTACTATAGTTTTGCTATTACGTCAATGCGACGGCAGCGCGCTGACGTTTAAGTTTTTGCGAATGTGTGTATGTGTGTGTGTGCTTGTTGCTGTACCTGAATAAGCTGCCTTAGCTTGGGTGTGTGTGTGTGTGTGTGTGCGGCACTGCGGCAAGCGGCATTCGCTGTTCATTTCAATGTTTTTAGGTTTTTTCTCTGATTTATCTGCCATACGCGCCTTTTTTTTTCTTTTTGCCTTCTTTTGTTCTTGTTATTGTTGTTGTTATGTATTTCTAATATTTTGTATACATATTTGTAGCTGCTGTCAGTGACAGCGTCGTTGGCGTTGGCGTTGACGCTGACGTCGCTGTAGCAGCACTCACGTGAGTTGCTTTCATACAACAGCTAAAAACTTTTAATGTGTGGAAATTTTTTTGTTTGCATTTCGCTGTAATTTGTATAAATAAACACAGCGGCAACTCAACACGACAGCAACAGCAGCAGCAGCAACGCCCCCTCCCCTCTCCCACACAACCCTAAGAAGCAAGCATCCCCCTTCCCCTTTCATTTACAATATCGAAATTTTAGCTATGTTTTGTGCAATTTGCCAGATGTAATTAAATTTGCAATTCACGTACATATGTACCAACAAGACGCGTGCAATTAGAGCGCCTTGAAAGTATCTGCATTATAGGGAGGAGAGAAGCGATGGGGTTGGAAGGGGGAAGCGTCTAACATAACCAGAAATTTGGTAAGCTACTAATGAGCTTGTAGCCAACGTTTATGAAATTGCATTATATATCTCTATATCTATAGATAGCTTAACCTCGCTGTAGATACTAAGCGTATTTCTATATATTGAGCAAGAGCAGCTCAGATAAGAAAAGTGCATATTTATAGCAAAAGCAATCAATAATAGAGTACAACAAATACTTGCAACTGATAAGGCGCATTTATAAGTTGCCTGATTCATAGTTGAGAGCTTGCAAGCGCATTAAGCAATTAGAGGGGAAAAAAGTGTGACCAAGACAACTGATAATTAAATAATTTGAATTATTTTATGATTGGTTGAAGCTAGAGAGCCTATGCAAATTATAGAAAAAGAGAAGATATGCCCGACTAAACGCTACCCCTAAACATTTTTTAAAAATATAAAAAAAATAAAGTGTGACCAAAGCAGTTAACCATTAATTTTCATAAAATCAGTTGATCGCTAGAGTGCTTAAGATTATTGTAGAAAAAGACAAGATAAGCGCGACTAAAAGCTACCCTCTAAACATTTTTGAACAATTAAGTGTGACCAAAGCAGCTAATAATTCATTTTGGTAAGATTTGTAGACCGCTAGAGTGATTATTATAGAAAAAATAAGATATGCCCAACTAAAAGGTACCCTCTAATATTTTGGAATGGAAACAATATTAAGTGTGCCCAAATCAGTTAATAATTTAAGTTGGTTAGATCAGTAGATCGCTAGAGTGCTTAAGCATATTATACAAAAAAACAAGATAAGCGCGACTAAAAGTTACCCTATAAACATTTTTTAATAAGAACAAAATTAAGTGTGACCAAATCAGTTAATAATAAATATTTTCATATGATCGGTGGGCGTGATCGTATTATAGTACAAGTTTAGCTCGATCATAACATTACACGATACCCTGTATATATTTTTAAAAGCATACAAGTTAAATTAAAGGTGAACCAAAAGTATATGATTATAGGAAGCATAGTTCAAACTTTTTGAATTAATTGTATGTAATATAGAGCATACTTATTAACAATTTTGTAAATCTGTTTATATTGCTTGGACAATTGATTGAAATATATTGAAATATTTATTGCTTTGGTCACACTTAATTTCACTTGTATGCTTTTTAATCCGTTTAATCTATTTACTAATCATACTAACACTCTAATTATTACTTTTCATAATGCTTAAATTACCTAATATTTGTTAAAACTAATAATTATTTTATTAAATTGCTTAATTTTTCTTTATAAACTTTTATTTTGTTAACTCTTGCTGACATACATTTTAAAATAAAAGTTGTAATACATATATGTATATGAATCTTAATTCCATTGTACTCATCTGTCATATTAAAATTTATTATAATTTTGTTGCGGTTTAAAGGGTGAATGAAAAGGTGTGACCATATACTAAATAATAATTCAACTTTGTTGCTTACTAAATGTAAATGTTTAAACAAATAGTTAGTCGGAATATAATGCTTGCTAAAACGTTTCAGCTGTTGACGTATTTGAAATATATTTATACTTTTGAATTTATGACTGCGGCATTGATTTATAATGATCCTAAAAAGATTGCTTGATTAATTTTCAAGTGTTTGAAATTTTTCCAAAATGTTAATAGCCCTTTAGGCATTTAAATAACATGTAGTAAATGAGAATGAGAATGGATGTCAACCTTCAACTGGCTTAACTACAAAAGACACTAAATATATGATAAAACGTAATGCTTCAAAATTATCTATTCGTTTCAATTTGGCTATTTTCGTGGCTGCTGTGAATCATCGCCATACACAACTGAAAATATGCACAACTTAATACCCAAAAATTGAAAGAAACAACAAAAAAGAAAAGTTTTTCTCAAAAAATATATATTGAAAACTGTCGCCTGTCATCATGTGACATTCTGTGAATGAAACAACTAGGAAATGCCAGGAGAAGCAACATTTTTAGTTGCTGCTGGGCAAAAGAAGGCTGCTGCTGCTTCTGCTTTCAATACATTAGACAGATATTAGAGTATATACTATATATATTTGTATATTTTAGGCGGAAGGCAAAACGTGTTCAAGCGCAATAAATTATAAATGAGCCTCGTCGAAGACGACGCAACTTTTGACTGGGCCAAAAGGCCCCAACATAATGCTACAACCCCTGTCCTCGGATGCCTTTTTGTCACCTCCGCAGCAGCAGAAGAAGCAACCAACAATAGAATGACAAAGCCAAATGTGTGTGTGTCTTTCTTTTTATACCCGCTACGCATAGGGTAGAAGGGTATTATAACTTTGTGCCCCTATGACATGTATGAAACAGACAGAAAGAGGCATCTCCGACCCTATAAAGTAGATATTTTCTTGATCAGCGTCAACAGCCGAGCCATTTCCGTCTGTCTGTCCGTCCGCCTGTTTGAACACCCAGATCTCAGAAACTATAGTAGATAGAGATATAATTTTTCGGCAGCCCTTGTTTTGTTGGCATGCAGATCAAGTTTGTTTCAAATTTGGTTTGCCACGCCCACTTCCGCCCCTGAAAATCGGTAAAAATCGAATAACAAGCGTAATTTTAAAGAAAATTTTAGTAATAATAATTATAGTCTTTGTGATTCCTGAATATTTGGTTGCGATCATAAAAAAGTTGTCGAAGTTATTAAAGAAATACTTTTGTATGGGCAAAAACGCCCACAATCTGGTATATTTTGCAGTCTATGGTATATTTTAAACGCAGTACTATATTGATATACCAAATATGTCATTTTTCATATTTTCAGTATTTGTGCTGTATATAGTTGGTATATTTGTGTATTTTATATTAGCATATTTTCAGTATTTTTTAGTATATAGTTGGTATATTGGTGTAGTGTATATGTTGGTATATTTTGAGAATAATACCGCAATATTTTACTTTTATTCAAAATTGATAGTGGGTATCTCACAGTCAAGTACACTGGACTGTAGCTTTCTTAGTTGTTCTTATTCTTCTTCAATGTGTGGGTGTTTTTCTTGTCGTTGTTGGAGGAACCAGCGACGCATTCTCATGTCGAAAATATCATAGAGATAGAGATAGAAAAGATAGATGTACTATACATAGTACAAGTCTTCTTCTATATAGATATGCAATGTGGGAGATGAGCCAGATGAACGTTCTTCGTCAGTTGTTTCCGTCACAACTGTTCTTCTTCTGCTTCATTCTTCAACCTCCACATCGTAGAACTCATTTATTTGCTTTGGCATTTCATGTGTGTCGCAGCCAAAAAAAACGAATGAAAATGGAATTTATTTCGACTACAAGAAATTCTTTCAGCAGGCTAAGCTCACTTCCCTCAACCTGGCAAATATTGGACTCGTTATCAGCTCAACACGCATGCATATCACTAAATAAACATACAACAACAACCACGACAACGACAACGATGACAGCCCTAACAAAAAAAGAAGAATAATACAAATAAAAATAAAAATAAAACGCGTTTTTTTTCTTTTCGTATTTAATTCTGCCCGTCGCTTTACCTTTATAACGCACATCATGCGTTTTATTTTTTTGTCGGTCTGGCTTCTTATCAAAAATCATCAAAGACCAGCAACAACAACAACAACAGCCAAAATTAAGTTGCCTTGGCTACCGCCAACTTAGAATTTACTTCCAAGCAGAGCAAAGTAAAGTAAAGTAAAGCCGCCTGTTCCGAGTTCCCTAATCTCTTTGAGAAACTCGCCGAGTTTTGCTATAGCAATGATAGCTCAAGTGGCAGACGATATGAAGATATGGCATATCGATATTCCACTTGTCAGGTAGCTGCTCATCCCTTGCCACATATCGTTCAAGTAGTCTACCATCTACATATGTTTGTACCCGGTAGGTAAATGTTAGTGGGGTATGTGAAACTAGTGGCAAATGGAAATTTATGCCGAAGATGGAAAATATAATGATTCAGATGCTTGATCAACAATATGAATTATACAAATAATTATAATGTTTAAGTACAGAATTTAGAAATATCTCAAACTTGAATTAATTAAAAATGGTCATTTATTTTTAAATGAAGTAATTTATGAATATACCAAATGTATCCCTCGGTATATTTTATTATTTTTGCGGTATATTGTCTAAAACTTGAATCTACTAGAAAATACAAATTTTAATTCATTATTAAATGTAGTACGATATCAATATACCAAATATAACCTTAAGTTTATTTAAGTACATTTTTTTTAATTTTAATTCATAATAAATTTGCTATGTCAATATACCAAATATAGCCTTCGGTATAATTTAGTATTTTTGCGGTACATAAATTCGGTATATTATAAGAATAATACCGCACTGTTTTGCTTAAATTTTAAATGGGTAGTTGGAAGTCGAGTTTTGTTACTGGAATTTCTATATCTTGTTGGGACTAGTTAAAAAGTACAAAACATACATGTTATGTTTTACTTTTCTGTTTTATATATAAGAAAAGTTGAAATTAAAAAATAAAGTAATAAATTAACTTCATTATACCCATTTTATATAAATAAATAAAGAAGTTTGTCATTAGATTCAAGTGAGTTTTCACCATTTTGAATTTATAGTATTAATCTCGAGGAATAAAAAAATAAACTGTTCAGAAACTCGTCTTAAAATGTGATTCAATTAGCGAATGTTTGTTGTATGTATATGTTTTGAATGGATGAAAAAACTCAATTGCAAATGGAATATTAAAGACATGTTATTATTGCATATGTTTAACGGGTATCTTACAGTCGTCAATAAAAAATCGATTTACACATGAAATATTATTGTTGTATTTGGTTCATATGTTCAACAGGTTTCTCATATACTCCACTAAAAAAGTGATTATAATTAGCAAATATTTATTGCGTATATATTAAGTCGATGGAAAACCCCAATTATAAATTGAATACTAAAGTCGAAGTTATTGCTGCAAACCTAGAATACCTTTTTTATATGATTAACGGGTATCTCTAAGACGTGTATACTCCACTCAAAAAGTGATTATAATTAGAAAATGTTTATTGTATATATTTTTAGTCAATGAATAACCCCATTTACAAATGGAATATCAAATTATAAGTTGTTCTTCTGATTATTCATTTCATTTGTTTACCGTGTATCTCACAGTCGCGCATACTCCACTCTACTAGCCTGCTTACATGCTGTCTGGGTATTTGTGTTTGTGCAACACGCTTGTTGTTCTGTTTGCTTCTCTAATTTGCCACATTCGAATAGATTACATACGGCTGCTCGCTCTGAGCTGCGACCGATCCATTATCAGCTGAGGCTATAGCAACATCTAGACTCTGAGGAGATACATACATCGACATAGTATAGACAGCGTTCACTCGTATTCAGATCTGAACTACATTCTACTCTATTTGAAATCTCGCACATTGATACGTAAAAGCAACAACAAATTGAAGACAGACGACAACATCAACAACAACATCGACAACAACAACAACTGCGGCGGCAACTTGTACAAATTAACGTACAAATGAATGACGGAATTAGTACGTGTGCTCTTCGCTATAGGGATCTACATATATAGGGGTCTTAGAGAGGGGAAACTTAGACGGGGGCAAACCTAGCACATTCAAATGCAAACGAGAGCAGTGCAGAGCAGCATTTGGAGCACTTCTCTGAATCAGATCGATCATCTAAACGACATTAGCATACACTGAGAGAAAAAAGGAATTCATTAAATTTTAGAATTGAATTTAGAATGTAATTGCTTCTTACAGTTCATTTATCTTTTCACTTAAAAAAACAAAGTGAACAAATGATGATGATAAAAACTACAATTACTATTTTAATTTATAATATTTCTAAATATTATAATTCTTGAATGGAGAACAAAATGTGATTGCTTCTTACAGTCCATATATCTGTTCATATTAAATAAAAAAAGTATTAAATTGAGACAAAGAATAAATAAATAATAATAAAAATAATAAATAAAGAAAATTTCTGTTATTATAGAAAGGATTTTTCAATTTTTAAATTCTCGAATAGAGAACAAATTGTGATCGTTTAGAACATTCCATATAATTTTTCAGATTTATAAATAAAATATTTAGTTGAGATAAGGAATGACAAAAAATAAGTATAAATAGTATTGTGATTTTCAAATTTTAATAATTAAATGAAATAAAAGTTTGTAAAAATAAAAAAAAAAAGATTATTTTATTATATATATGGATTTATACATACATATAGATTTATTATATTTAGTCATTAGAATAGATTCGAATTTGTAGCAAATTAATCTAGAAATATTAGGTTGGCCAAAAAGTATTTCCGATTGGTGTCTTTGCAAGCGCGTAGTTCTAGTTCTATTCGTCGCATCGGTTCATGCGATACCTTTTTGGAAAGCTCTTTTCACGCGCTAACACGTGTTTGATTTAATTTTTTTTGTTTTGATTCGTTCGTGAATTATAGCGTCACAAACATGGAGAAAAATAAAGAGAAAATATCGCATATTTTACAGTTCTACTACGCTAAAGGCAAAAATGCAACTCATGCTGCCAATAAAATTTGTGCAGTTTATGGACCCAATACAGTTTCCATTTCCACCGCACAACGATGGTTTCAACGTTTTCGTTCTGGTGCGGAGGTGGTCGAAGATGCGCCACGGTCCGGAAGGCCTGTCGTCGAAAATTGCGATAAAATCGCTGAATTGATCGAAAGAGATCGGCATAGTAGCGCCGGAGCATCGGCCAAGAGCTGGGCATGAGTCATCAAACCGTTTTAAACCATTTGAAGAAGCTTGGATTAAAAAAAAAGTTCGATGTGTGGGTGCCACACGACTTGACGCAAAAAAACATTTTTGACCGTATGGATGCATGCGAATCGCTTCTGAATCGCAACAAAATCGACCCGTTTTTGAAGCGGATGGTGACTGGTGATGAAAAGTGGATCACTTACGACAACGTGAAGCGCAAACGGTTGTGGTCGAAAAGCGGTGAAGCTGTCCAGACGGTGGCCAAGCCTGGATTACCAGCCAGGAAGGTTCTTCTGTGTGTTTGGTGGGATTAGCAGGGAATCATCCACTATGAGCTGCTCCCCTATGGCCAAACGCTCAATTTGGACCTGTACTGGACCGCTTGAATGCAGCACTCATGCAGAAGAGTCCATCTTTGATCAACAGAGGCCGAATTGTCTTCCATCAGGACAACGTCAGGCCACACACATCTTTGGGGACTCGCCAGAAGCTCCGGGAGCTCGGATGGGCGGTTTTTTTGCATCCACCGTATAGTCTGGATCTCGCACCAAGTGATTACCACCTATTTCTGTCCATGGCGAACGACCTTGGTAGTCGGAAATTGGCCACAAGAGAGTCCTGTGAAAATTGGCTCTCCGAGTTTTTTGCCAATAGAAAAGCGAGCTTCTATAAGAGGGGCATTATGAAGTTGGCATCTCGTTGGGAACTCGTCATCGAACAAAACGGCGCATATTTGACTTAAATCGCATTATTCTAACCAATTTTATGAACAATTGAAAATTCAATAAAAATACCGCAAGACTTTTTGGCCAACCTAATATGATGATGAATTTTTGTCTTATTCAATATTAGTATTAAAATTTGGATTGATGCCAAATAAAATTCTCTTTTTAATAGTTTTTGATTAGATCATACTAAACTTATTAAATTGAGATCAACAAGTATATTAACTTTAATTCTTTCATATTTAAAATCAATACGAATTAATACCAACGTTAATTGGAAATCACATATTTAAAGGGAATCAATATATTTTTCAATTAAGAATTTCGCTCTTAAATAACAGTTCTGTTGAAGGATTTCGAAACTCGTGCACTATTTCTCTCAGTGTAAAAGACTATCTTTTATTTTATTACCCATTCCAGTTTCAGATTCGTGCTTCGTTTTTTGTGCTGCGTGTTGCGGCAATTCATTAGCATCACTCTAATGAATTAATAACACCAAACTACGAGATTTGTAGTTTTCATTTTTTATCACTTTATTTTTCTGATTTAATTTTCTTCTTTTTTTTTGTTTAACTTGTAGCCAGAATAATTTATGCATCGCATTTAATGTACTCAAATAATGCTTTAAATCATCGTTGACTCTACTTCAAGTTGCTTTCGACACAATTGATTGAATTTTTGATGTAATTTCAAATGCTGTGAGTCATAGTTCAATTGCTTCATCATTCAATCATAATATTTTACGAATTCCGAACGTATTCCAAAAATATTTCCCATCAAAATTCAACTGTTTACAGTGCAGCATCTTTTGGCCGCAAAAATTGATTTATACGAAAAAAAAAGAAAATATTTATCGATTTTCTTCTTGGCTTCAAAAATAGTAATGTGTAATTTATTTGAAGTATAGGAATCTATATCTATAAAGCACATCGAGTGGAAGATTGGGTTGCCCAGGTATATTTTTTTTTTTTTTTGTAACATATTTTTGTGTGTTGCTGCGTGTGCTTAAATCATTTCCTGGCATTTTCCACGCCCCTGGCTTCAGCGAGCGCTGCTCGCTTTTCCACTCAAATGCCATTGATTACAATGCACACAAATCCAATTTCCAATTTCCTTACAAAAGCCAAAGGCCAAAGAAAAAAACATTTTTCCAGCTAAACTTTCGAGCAGCAGCAACGAACAACAACAACAATATTGATATTACAAACTGCAGTGCAATAACAACAAACGCAAACATAAAATACAAACACACACACACAGTCGCACAGCTTTTATGTGCCAGAGCGAGAGAGCACGTGACGTGCACAAAGAAGAAGCAAGACAAACAAACACGCACGACTTAGGCTGTCAAACAAAACGATGAAGAAGAAGGAGAAGAGATAACTAAGCTCCCCCTCCCCCTCCACTCCAACTATGCGCACACTGCACTAACACCCCTCACACCGCTCTCGCCATCACAAGGCGACCCACTTGACTGCCTGTGGTGCGATCATTTATTAACTTCAGCTTGTCTTTGGACTGTCTGCCGGACAAGGACAACTATTGGGGTTGGGGAGGGACAGCAGGAAGTGCCTTTAAAGAGAGCACGCATACACTTAACACCCACACACTCTCACACACAAACACTTGCAGCGGCACACCCTTTAGACGCCGCCTTGGCTGCTTTTGCTATTGACCTCGCTTCGTAGTCGAGTTGTGGGCAACCAGAAAATAATAATAAAAATAAAAACGCACGCGAATTTGATTGAGCTTTTAGTTCGATGTTCGCCCCACACTCTTTCTCTCTACCTCTCTCTTTCTGTCGTGGGCAGTTAATAGGCTATCGCTTGCTTCGTTTTCGTTTTTTTTTTAATTGCTGCCCTGTTAATTGAATTAATATTTTTTTCTTTGGGTGTTGTGTCTTTATCAAATGGCAAACACAATTCATATCTCTTTTTCACTATTTGTATTTATTATTGTATTTGTGTGTTGGTGTCTGTGTGAAATGTAAATTCAATTAAAATTTGGCGTGTGACGTTTGCAACGGCGCGTGTTTTAAGGCGTTCGCCTAGCCACTAGGCGTGGCACTGCCCACACACTGAAATAGTTTTGTACGATTTGCGACCTTGAACTAAACCATTTTTGCTACGCACACGAAAATTAAATTCATGTTTCAGCTACATAAATTTTACATTTGCGCCTTTCTTTTGTTGTTATTGTTCTCGATGTTTGTGCTGTCGAAAAATCTCAACAATTTTTCAATTTAATGGCAACACAATGACGAAGGCAGAAGACGGCTAAAACTGTCAATTATATGGCAACAAGATTACAAAGCAAATGAGGTGAGTTCGCCAAAGGGGGTTGAGAGAGGGAGGTGGAGGGGTAGTTTGATGGAGAGGTGGGCTTACATTGTGATGGATCACTTAAAGAGCGGCAAGCAATCTGAACAACGGAAAGCGGAAAACGAAAAGACCCCGCCACAGCACAAAAGTGTCAGTTACAAGAAGAGTTCAAAGCAAGCAAAGATATGGGAAAATTCAGTTGGGGAAAATGTATCGCATGGTCACATACAAAACATACTATACCCAGAAACTGTCAGCGTTGACATGCTGTGCTCACCTTTCATACTCACACCCACACCAACACACACTCTCACACACACACACACAGATAAGAATTTGTATCCTAGTGGCCCATGCAGCGTGGCTCCTCTCGCTCTCCTTTTCACCCTCGCTAACTGTCAATACATCAAACAAAGAAAGAAAAAACGTGCACGGCCTCTCCAGTGGCACATTTTTCATCATCTGCTGACACTTGGTTGCTCCAGCAGCAGCAGCCACCACCACAACAACAATAACAACAACAAGAGAGCGACCGCAAAAACAACAAAATATGAAACGCACAGTGGAGTGAGCGCTGTCACTGCCGCAGCCGACGTCGCTGTCAGCGCTGCGCGTTGAACAAAAGTACAAGTGCTCAAGAAACAATTGAAAGTGCACCGCATAAACAACGAGAACAACAAGAACAGCAACAACAATAACAACAGCGACCCGCAGCAGTGGCAACAGAATCACGCACCACGTGGTTATTAAAGTTGGCTTTTCAATTAAACTTTTTGCCGGCGCCTCAAAGTAGCTGCCGCACAGTGGAGCAAACAATGAGCGCATAAATTAAGTCAGACAAAATACAAAAAATTAGGGTGCAGGTAACCAAAATATATGGTCATAAAATTTGAATATATTTTGTAATTTAAGTGACAATGATACATAAAAATAAAAAACAAATAAATAAGCAAAACTAAATATTTGTATGTTATGTAAACAAGATCCCCTTTATCTGTTTTATTTTTTGTAATTTTACATCACGTGCACTTATGTAATTCCCATAAACTTGTTTATAAAGTGGCATCATGTAACTTAATAATATATTAATATTGTAAAATAATAATAAAACGAACAAAACAATAAATGTTCCAAAAATACATTATTGTCGAATTAACAAGATTATTAAATATTGAGGGAAACCTAAAATATTTATTAATATCATCATTTAAAGCACAACGTAACATAGTCTAAAATAATTATTTATAAGGCTACCCCAGACACCTTTTATAATTATCAGCACATTTCTCACACATTAACATGTCAATTAGCATATTCGAGCAGTGTCCGCCATACTGTGAACCACTGTAGAACCCGTTTGCTGTGTCAGTCGTGTATTTCAAAGCTCGGCTCTCTTCTTGCGCTTACTTGGCCTTCTCTTCTCCTCTCATCTGTGTGTTTGTGATACGTGCTAATTATGTATGTTTTACTCATGTTTTCTCATTTGCACCTCGCTCTCGCAGCTCAGCTTCAGTCTTACATTCTACCGCTCTCCCTCTCCCTCACATCTATTTTGCTTAGTCGCTCAATCGAGTTCTGCATTTTGACTTTAAGCACTTTTCTATGTTTACGATTTCGATGCGAATGTAATGCTCAAAAATAATTTAATGCTTTTTTGTTTGTTGATTTTTGTCTGCTTTGCAGTCTGCACACAAACACATATACACATTGCTTCGTCATTGCTTGGCGTCTATCATAAAAGTTCTCTTACGAGTTTCTTTGGCTGCCGCATACAATAAATAAATAAACACACCAACATTCACACACACTCAAACATCTATGTTTGTTTAGTTTTGTGTGTACGTTTTTGTGTTATATTTTTGCAAATTGATTGCTTGCAATTTATATGCGTGGCTGATGGGCCGTTGAATATAACGTTTTGTGTATTTTATGGCGCATTCTAATTAAAACGGTGCCACACATAAACAGACACACACACATACAATTGCCATTACATACAATTGCGTGGAGGGCTTGCCAAGCAGGCCAAGCTCAAATCTACTCTCTCACTTGTTTCTCTCTCCCGCTCTGACTTCATCTCGCTCACTCGCTGTCAATCTTGTCTGCGTGGCATTGAACGATCTAAGCACGTGTTTATCGTATCAAAGTTGTTCTGGCGCATTGATTTAAAAAAAGCTGCAATCACAACACACACGCGTCGCAAAAGCCACTGCACTAATTACGCACACACACATTGTTGCGGTTGTTGAAATGCATGTGTATGACATAATAATAATTCTGGCGTCGTAATTGTTGCCGTTGTCCACGGCGCCGGCGACGCTTCGGCTTCGGCTTCTCAATTAAAGCTCCCCCATTCCCATTCGCATTCCCCTTTTCACATTCTCATTCTCTCGTGTTTGCATTTGCATTTGCACTGCAATTTCAGCTCAGTTTGCCCTCTCATTCTCTCGCTCTCGCTCTCTTTATTGCCAGTGACTGCGACCGTTGGTGGGCGTGAGTGAGATAGACTGCTTATTACCGCATTTGATGGCGTTGCAATTTTGTTTATGTGTTTTGTTGTGCTTTGTTGTTATTACTGTTGTTGTTGCTGCTTGTTATATTGCACATTGACGTAATATCGGCTGGAACCAGTCGAGACTGAATGCTTGACGAGCCGTTCGTTCGTCCAATCGCAAAACAAAAAAAAATAAAAACAAAACGAGGAATAAGCACAATTTTTGAAGGGCAACAACAGAATTTTATAGCCACATTGCTGAGCTGGCAAGAAATGCATAATTAAACTCTATGGAACTTGATGACGATCAAACTTGAGTTCGTGGAAACTATTAGAAAATAAGGAATAAGAGCGGTAAAGTTGGTTGACTGATATTTTCGGAATTCAGAATTTAAAATTTTGTAACGATTTAAAAAAAGAAAAATTATTAAATATACATATTTTATAATTTGCAACCACAGTAGACGCGCGCAAAGAAGAAATTTTATATTCAAGGTAATACAACTTAAATTTAAAAGTACAAATTTGTAACAAAATAAAAATCAAAAATAATACTTAAAAAATGTAATTCATGTTTTGACTGTGTTTTATCAATTAAAACTAAAGTATTGTAAAAATATAATTCTTTGTTATTGTAACTTTGGATTGTATTCTGTTAAAAAAAATTCTTTCACTTACATTAAACATTTCAATTCTAATTTCTAACTATCAGAAAATTCTGTTTTAAATAATTATTAGATAATTACTTCATTTATGCTTGATAATCAAGCAAAGTTTCAGCAATATATTTTTTGAAATCAAAAATATTTGGTGATCCCAAAGCAAGTGCACCTGCACTTAAAGTACTTACCTACCAAAATAAAATTTGCAGAATTAACAAGACTTCGATAATTCCTGATCTTTTATCGGAGCATCGAACGCTTCTCCCCCACCTCCTTGACCATTAGCTCTATCACACCACAATTGAATGTCTAGGCAAGTTTATCACGCCACCAAAAGCAAAAGTCCATGGGCTTCGACCTCACACAACAACGCCTGACTCAGTTCAATCAAAAAAAATTTTCCAAAAGTGTCCAGACGCGTGTGAAGGTTTTTTTTTTCATTCATGTTTTGATTTCGCGTCGCATATTATTATTTTTTAATGGCTCTAATTTGGGACAGATTAAAATGGACCTATAACAAAATGCCGCATTTGGATGACAGGCAAAAATAAAAATAAAAAACAAATAGAAAATACAATATAGAATTCATGGCATGCTCCACTGTGATTAGAAGCGAGTGAATGAAGCTTTGAACTTGGTCTCTGACCCAACGCAAGCTGCAAGCTCTGGCTCTTGCAGTTAAACAACGAATGACAAATTTTCCATGTCTATGGTGAAGTGGGACAGACGCGTGCGATGTTATCAGGCCAACAGCAACAACAACAACAACAAAAAGTGAACGGCCCGGTTTTAGTCACGTCACGGATATTTCGAATGCGACGACTGTGATTGCGAATGCGACCGCAAACCATGTGATCTGATTACGTTGCTAACTAAGAGAGAGAGAGAGACAGCAAGTCACTCTCTTTTGAGCGCGCGCTCTCTCAGTAAGAGAGAGCTTTTAAGCATTGATGATTCGAATGCCCTTTGACTGCAAGTTGTCACGCCCCCTCCCAAGTACATTGAAGACTTGAACTTTGTGAAGTCGTAAAAGTTGATAATTAAAACCGCGCTATATTTTCATTTGCTGAGCGCCATTTTTCATCATCAACGTGTTGTTGTTTTTTTTTTTCTTCTATTTTTTTTTTATGTGCGCCCCAAAGCACTAATCATGAGGGTAAATATTTATAGTCGCGTGGTAACCTCGTCGCTGGGCTCCGATATTGATAACACAAAAACGAAGGCGACGGACGTCGACGATGACGGCGATTTTTAGCTTTGGATTTTTGAATTTTTGATTGGGGCGACGTCGTCGTCGTCGCGTCGGTCGCCGGTATTTCATCAATGTGGAGGGGACAAGTCCAATTGTTGTGAGTGCCAACAACCACAGGAGCTGTCCAATCGAATTTATCGAATTTTTTTTTGGCGTCTAATTTATAATTAGTCTGATATCAAAGACCATAAAAACCGAAAGCCACTACAATGGAAAGCTATCGATCAGCCTCAACTCAACTTTACTAGCAACTTGTTTATCTAAAAGGGTTGGGGAGAGGAGGGGGCTGTGTCACAATAATAAGTATCACTTGGTAAACATCTGCGGCTAAACTAATTAATTTTATAATATTTTCATTTACCAATACCAAAACATTATTCATTGGTATGTCGCTTAAAAGTAGCACAAGATCTATGCATGCAATCTAAAAGCTCACATTACACGTCGAGCTTGGGTCAAAAGCTCAACAAATTTGCTGCCCTTGAGCTTCCGCTCAGCAGCATGGCTTGAAAGCTCTGCTTCGTTTGATGTTTTTGTTTTGCTCTTTTGCAATAATCATTTCGCTACTCTATGGGTTATTATTATACTATTATTAATTTAACCATATCATTGTTTGATTACTTGTATTTGCTCAATTCGCCGGGCAAAAGCAATTGGCCGCATTACGAAAAGAAGGCAAAGTCAAATAAATTGTCACATGGGCTGCTGTCGATTGCACGATTCCTCTCTCTTTCTTGCACACATGCAAACACAGAGATCTCAGTCACGCACTGAGATTGTATGTGTGTAAACAAAGCACACGCTACACGTGTTCTTCGCTCAGAGTGAAGAGGGGGAAATATGCAAGAATTGGCAGCCAAATGAGTTGAGTTTTATTTAAAGTGAACAATGGGGAGGGGGGGTGTGTTGGCAAACTCACCTCTTATTGATAAATCCATAATGTTCTCACGCTCTCTCTCCGCTTCGCTGCCGCTGCTGGTGCTGCTGCTCGCACTGCTCTCAGCAGACATGACGCTCAAATGAAATCAACTCACGGTGCGCAAAAATAAAAACGAAACTGATTCGCTCCAAGAGCAACAACAACTGGGTAGCAACACTTGTAATAAATGCGCCAGACACAAATCCGAAACACTTGTAAAATGAATATCAAATTATGAGCACAACGATCAGCAGCAGAATAAGCAGCAAGCACAGCACCAAGCAGCGCAGCCAAAACATTGAGAGCGAGAGAGTGATGATGCTTTTTGGGGGGGTTGTTGCAGTCACGTGGTCGCCTTTGACGTCGTGGTCGTCGTCTTCGCCTTTGCTGCCGACGCTGCTGGAGTAAGGAATGAAAGAATGTATTGGTGTTGTTGTCAAGAGCGCGGCATACTCTCGACACACCAGTCGTCTCGCTCACACCATCGCCGTGCTTATATAAGCCTTATGTAATTGAGAATCGAGAAGGCATGCGCACGGCGCTTTTCTGTGTAGTCACAGTGGGCAACAAAAATAGCAACTGAAAGAGATTTGTGATTTTTGTATAGTGAGGTGGATGATGAGTAATCTTGGCGATCTCGATCTGGCTATTTTTGGTAATGCCCATGCCGCCGCACTAATGAGTTTCAAGTTGCAACAGGATGAGCTCCCATCACCTGTTCCCCCCTTTTCATTCATTAAAAACTGAAAGTGTCAAACGTTTCAACTGGCATTTAGCACTCGGTATCATCATTATTTATTTTTGTCAAGCATTTATAGAACTAACAATAAAAAAAACTATAAACAAAAAACCACAACAACATATTCACAAGGCTACACAATCAATTTGATTGGCAAGCTGTCCGCCTATTTAGATACGCGACATTAAGTTTGAGGGGATTTGTGTGGGGATTATGTTTGCACCGGCCGCCGGCAGTGGGATTAGTTCTCAATATTCTGATACGTCTGGCTGGCAGCTGGTTTTATGTGTTACAAATGGGGTAATAATTTAAAGCTAAGCGATTGCACAGCCATTAGAAACGTGCTCAGTAATTAAAAAAATGTAACGTTTTAAAATGAACTATTTTTGTTGCATACTTTCAAAAGTAACTAAATTGAGCAGTTCAGAAAATTTTCGTTGCATACTTTTCGGATCTTTGAAAATGTAAAATTGCAGTTGTTACTTAACATTAGTTAAGAGCATTACAGTGGTCTAACAATAGATTTAGAAAATATACCATATGAAGTATGACCAGGGGAATTTATTTTTTAATTTTGGTATATCTGTTTGACATTTTTGAAATATTGCCAGTGGTCACATCGCGCAGCTTTAAAGAAAGCTCTCTTTCTCTGCGTTGCCGCTCATTCTCGAGAGAGAAGTTGAACGATCGTGTCGTGTTCCGTTGCGGTTCGCAGTGTACAAGTTTTATTCGCAAGCGCGCGAAACTATTCGCAAAAAATTCAATTTGATTTGAAAAATAGTGCTTGCCATAAAAAATAATTGCAATTGAAATTGAATTGGCAAAACATCTGATTCTGCCTGCGGCAAAATTCGTTTGTGCATAATTTTGCAGTCTTTGTGTCTGTGTGTGTGTCCAGTGCTCGCGTGTGTGTGTGAGTGTGTGTCAAAAACGTGCGTGAAAAAATGCACTAAACACACGAAAATCAAAAGCGCAATAGGAAAAACATCAACAATGCGAAATTAAAGGCGAGCAAAAGCAAAGTAAAAGAAAAAAAAAGAAAGAAATTTATAATCGAAAATCGAATTAAAATCCGGTATGCAAAATACAATGCCAGCGAGTTTTCCAGCTGCTGCTGCCGCGGATGCGTTGACGCCGCCAGACTTTGATTTCCAGATGCCTTGTCGCTACTTTAAAAGTTCTTTTGCGCGTTCGCTTTCACTGAACAACAACAACAACAACAGTGGTGGGAATGGGAATGGGAGCATTGCGTTGGCATTGGCAAAGAAGTCACCACAGATTCCGATTTCAGCAATTGAGGCCAAGCAGCCAGAAGAGAATGGGGAGGGTGAGGTGGAGCTGGAATTGCAATCACCCTGTTTGACGCCGCCGCCAGCGCTGCCAGCTCGTCGTCACACGAGCAGCAGTGGCAGCAACAATTTGACACATTTTAACACTGCGTCGGCTAATCAGCTGCCACCACTACAACATCAACAACAACTACTACAGCAACAACAGCAGCAGCAAAAGAGGAATCTGAATCTTACCGTCGCTTGGTCGCTACAGGTTAGTAACTTCTGCTGCTTCTTCTTCTTTTGTTTCTTCTACTTGTGTGCAAAAAGTTGAGTTTCCTTTTGTGCAAAGCAACTGGATATTTATGTCACCTTGTTGTTTTCCTTGTTCGCTGTTGTGTAGCCTTGACAGCCTGCCTTCTCCCTCTACGTCTAGTGCCGCCCGTTCGTTGCCTGCGTGTTAGTGTGACAGCGACAACAACAGAGGAGGATGCTCTGACAGGGTGGTCATGTTATGACAAACTTTTTTTTGTTGTTTTAAGGTCAACTTGATTTATGTGTGCGAAAATGTAATGGATGCCATGTGAAGTGCGTGTGCGTAACAGAGATGGCAATTTGATCAATGCGAGAACTACGCACAACAAGAGTTGTAACATTAACATCAATGAGAGGATAGCTTAATTGGGCACACATATACATACATACATATGCAAAGTGCTTACTGTTGTCTGAGAACATTTAATCACATGCTGTTTGTGACGCACAAAGACGAAATATTAGATGCACGTAGCCAAAAGCAATTTTCATTCTTTTGTCAAAATAAGAGACAACTAAAAAAAATCTTCCGAATAGTTCATAAATAGTGTCATTAAAATTAAATGGGCATTTTAAGAAATTTATAATAATTTCGTGTCAGTTACAAATTGTGGTCTATTATTTTGTAAATCTTTGTTCTAAACACATAACTCGCTACTTCGTTTAGACTGTTTTTTTTTTGAGCCTAAACAAATTGCGACAATTAGCCTAAATGTCAATTTTGTTGACTGGCAAGCAAATTGCTTATAGCGCAATACGTATTTCGGTCATGGTCTAAAACGCACAAAATGAAGACATCTTTTTTTTTGTTGACATCTTAAAGTTGCCTGTCGAGGTTATAAAACAACGCCCGCTCGACGCTAGATGGCGCCAGCGAGCGTTGCATAGTGTTGGGTAATCCGTAATCTGCTCGCAATTGAACTTACCGGCCAAAGCTGTGTGACGTTGTCTCTTCTTCTTCTTCGTCGCTTCACTCTTGGCTTAACGGTATCCAAGCGACGATGCGTCGACTGTTTTGACAGCAGCTGTCTCTCGATGTCGATGTCGATGCGGTTTTGCCAATTGAAAGTGAAAACCCAATGCAATGAACTCTTGGGCATGCCAAGGCGGCCAAGCAACTCCCTCCTCCTCCCCCTCTTTCACCACCCACACTGCTGCTATCGAGGAGGGGGGAGGAGGGGGAGAAAGCGTTGTGTGAGCCAAGCAGCTGCGTTAGAAAAATTCAAATTATGCGCCTCAGCGCCATTCAAGTGTGGCCAACAACAACAATGAGTATCGAGTGACAATCATAAAGAGAAATACAAATAATAAACAGGCAACAGTCGCTGATGCTGCTGCTGTTGTTGTTGTTGCTGTTGTTGCTGCTGCTTTTACCCATTACGATTTTAACGGCGTCTATTAAAGCCACAAATCTTGGCGACATTTCGTAATGAGGCAGTCGCCAGTGGCATATCCATTTGCAAAAAGAAAGAGAGACAGAGATAGGGGGAGAGAGATAGAGAGGGGGAGTGAGTGGCAGATAGACAAAAGGCCATCAAGTTGCTGCTGAAAAGTATCTGACAGATACCGAGTAATCGTGACGCCCGCTTTTCATTGTTGTAGATGTTGTTGCTTTTCTTTTTCCAATGCTTTTTCATGACCTTTGCAGCCTTAATTAATGACTCAAACTGAAATGTAAATAAATTTCTAGAGTTCTTGCTTTTTGCCTAATTACAGGTCGAGTGCGAACCTAATCACAGTTCCCACCTCCTTAGCCAAGTTTATAAACAACAATTTAGCCTTATGTTTATGGCCTGAATTATTAACAATTCGCCAGCTAATTAGTGAAGAATTTCGAATGTAGGAAAAACTTTGCTGCATTCTTTTTTTTCCGTTTATTTTTTTGTAGTTTTTGGTCATGGCCATGAAAAAAGAAGGAAAAAATTAAGCTAGCTGTCTATAAAATAATAAGTCTGTTTGTTTAAGGTCATTTGCCTAAAATATATTATAGTCGATTAATCCATCTCCAAGTGGTAAAAAAACTTAATTGTTTTTTCCACGAATTCTGCGTGTTATGCAGGAAAACTTATCAAACTAAATATTTGCACGCTAAATCAATATTTTGAACACAAACTTTTCTTGCGGCTTCTTCAAGCGCAAAAATATTCTTGGAAATTTGAGGAAAAATGTTATTGACTATGAGAATACCTGATATTATATTTAGAGAGTGTGATTAAGTAATGACTATTTATTTATTTTATTTATTTACTTTTTTTAAGAATCTATTGTGAAATGAGAACTACCTTTGAAAATAATTTATATTTAATTATACAATTTAATTTAAATTCTGCTATGAGCAAACTCACTAAGAATTTTTCTTAATGATAATGATTTTTATTGAACTTTAATTTTAAGATTTGATTTTTTCCATATATTTTTTTAAATATTGAATTCAATTTAAATAATATAATATAAAAATCTTTTAATCTATATTAGTATAGCTGGATAATGAGACGAATATTTATATCTGCCAAAAATTGTTTTACAGTATTTTAGGATAGTTAAAATATTTATTAAACAAAAAACAAAAAATTCGAAAATTTCAAATTCAAATTTTGAAAATACAAATTACGATTTATATTTTTTATAAAAGAATATAGAAGTTTAATAAAAAATTTTTTCCCCTAATCGTTGTGAAGGTTTCTTAAAGTTGTTTGTGTCTGTTTGTTAAAGTTGTATTATATTTTTTCTATAATGACAATTTAAGAATTAATAATTATTTTTGTCAACAAATTTTATACTTTTTCTGAGTATTGCTTTTTTTGTGAAATTTCTTTTTTGAAGATACTTTTTTATGTTATTCCTTTTTGGGTCCCTGAATTAAGCACTCAGCCTTGTTGGGTCTGTTTCTAATTAAAATACCCTTTCTAAATTCTGCGTATCGGGTATAAAAATTGGCTGAGTGAGTTGGTTAAAAGAAAACGACATGAAATCCCAACATCATTATAGATATATAGTATATATAGAGAAGCGTGCAGATGTGTTTGAGATTTTGTGCGGGATTCTTGGTGCTTGCAATTGGAATTGGAAATGCCACCGTGATGCCACATTTCCATTTGGCTCGTCAATCGACGGCACAAGTGTGAGTGCGTGTTTGTGTGTGTGTTGGCAGGGGGAGGGAGGAAAGAGGGAGGTAGGCGTGGCAGCAGTCGCAGGTCGACTGTTGATTTTGCATATGAGACTCGCTCGCATTTCAGCAGAGAAGCGGAGGAAAAGAGGAGGATGGTGGAGGAGGCGAAGGGGATGCAGGGGAAGGAAACTGAAATCGGACAGGTCCCACATAAATTCATCCAGAGACCGCACGAAGAATTTCCTCAACTGGGAAGAGAGAGGAGAGGAGAGACGCAAGTGTTGTATTTATTTATAGTCGAAGTTTTGCGCGTATTGCGTTAAAATAGCTTAATGGCTATATCTACAGACAGACAGACGGACAGACATATCATCCAATCTATATGTATGTTATTTTTGCATGAAGAAAATTGCACGAAAATTCGAGATAAATGGAAATGGGTTAACGTGCTCTCGCCCCGATGTTTTATTCATGACTCGCAAGCCGAGGCAGTGTAATGAATGGAATAAATCTTGCAACAATGTTCGAGCGACAAGAACAGTGTGAATGAGGCGAAAGAGCGAGGGAGATGCACAGATACAGAGAGAGCGAAAGAGAGGGAAAGAAATCATAACAATTTAAGTTTCTTCATTGAATAAGAGCCGCAACGGCAATCGCAATATGTTGCAACTGTCGAGACAATTTGCGAAACGGTTCCCGAAATTCCAAGCTACCAAACCAAAAAATGCAGCCAAAGCGGCGAACACAAGATGAAAATGGAAATGGAGATGGAGATGGTGCGTGTCTCGGCTAGACGTAATTAAAACCAACACACAAAACTCGACAGATTTTTTCTACTTTTATTTTGTGTTTTTTAGATTGCTATGCGCTACTGCAGAGAAGTAACAGTAGCTACAAGTATTATTTGACCGGATATTAGACAAATATTGAAAAACTCTTCTTAAAATTATATAGTTTATATACCCGTTACACATAAGATAGACGATATATCCATGTCCGTCTGTCCGTCCGTATGTATAAACACATAAATCTCAGAAACTTTAAGAGATAAAGATATCATTTTTTTCGACAGCATTTGTTATGTTTGCTCACAGATTAAGTTTGTTTCAAATTTTTACCACGCCTATTTTCGCCCCTTCAAATAGGTAAAAATCGAATATCAAGCGTAATTTTGAAGTAAGATTGGATTTTGGTACATTCAATAATAACTATTGTATATAACATTCCTGAAAATTTAGTTACGATCAGATAAACATTGTGGAAATACTTAAATAAATTTAAGAAATACTATACCGTCTACTTACTACGGTTCTTAGTTGCTTTGGCTGCCAATTTACAATATTTAATATGGTATATTTAGAATGTAGTACGCTATAAATATGCCTTTGGTATACTTTTAGTATTTTTGCGGTATATAGTCGAGCACACTCAACATTAGCTTTCTTCATTTTTTTTTCTTGTGATGCCTTGTTATTGAAATTGTATGTGATTAATATTCAAATATAACAATTTTAAAGCTAGGAGTTACATTTTTTAAATTATCTATTTAAGCATTTAACATTTTTAAAGAATTATGTTGACTGACTTTCAATGCAATTTAATAAATAAGTTGGTAATCAGTAAATAGTTTTTACATTAAAGTTTCTAATCCTTAGAATGCATTCGAATTGGGTTTATCGATCCAAAAATCTTAATGGATTGTATATTGATCTGTTTATGTGCTATTATAGTTTTACAAAAGAAGGTTTTACTCAACTTTTTATGGCATTTAATATATGTATTTTGGTATTTATTAAAGGCTGATTATTAAATAACTTAAGAACATTTAGAATTGTTTTTTGACTTAAAATATAATCCTTGACATGCTTCGATTTGAACATAAATTTTACTTACAGCCTTCAATGGCATTTAATATGTTTCTTGATTGCTATTCAAATAGGTTATTTAATAAGTTAGAAATCAGTTGAGTACAAATTCAATGAGAACTTAACCTTTAATTTTTCTAATGTTTATATAGTAATCAATTCATAAATTTTATTTACAAATATTGTCTAAATGCCAAGTTTTTTCTTCTTCGCATAATGCATTCTTATTGAAAGAGTATTTAGTAGTCACCAATCCATTCAATGTTTTCTTTCCTCTCAATTTTCTTTGACCACACACTTGGGTGCTGCTATTGCGCCAAGCGAAAGAATGCGTTTAACAGCCAAAGAAAGAAAGCAACTAGCTGCGGCGTCTAGCCAAGCAAACAACTAATAAACCAACTAACTAACTAACAAACTAACTAACTTACTAACAGACTGAGTATCTGCAAGTTCGAGTGGAGTTGTCCATATGGAAAATGCATTCGCAAAGCATTTGGTTTTGGGTTGTGTGTGAAATCGTCGCCAGCTCATTAGGCATTTTCCATACCGGAAACTATTTGGCCATAATATTTGGTCATTTTGCAGTCGCTGTAGTTGTTGTTGTTGCTGCGCCTTGTTGGCCAATTAAGCCATTTCCATGGCAACTTCGAGACAACGAGCAATCTGTCAGCGTGGCCAGCGTTTGATTGACACATTGATACAGTTTGCTTGCTTTTGGGTAACGAGTTGTAAGCTCCGAGAGCTGCGAATGGCAACGGTAACGACGAGAGGCATGCAACATGTGGTGGCATGTGGCATGTGGCGACAGGTTGCTGCCTGGGCCACATTTGGTGCGACGCTATTTGCGTTTAGGCCATCATTTAAATGCCAGTCGAAGCAGCAATGGCTCCACAATTAGCTTTGCCATTGAAAGCGATTTAACTTCAAGTTGCCTGAGTGCTGGAGTGGAGTGGAGTAAAGTGCTTCAAGTGCGCCTGGCCAAGAGCCATGAAATTGTGCTTACTCTTTGCCATTAGAGATGCACAGATCTACACAGATGGAGCTGACTGGGGCATAATTACCATAAGTGTGTAGGAATTGCAACCAGCGGAAGGGTCGCACTCTTATCTATTCTTCTCTTGTGGCAAGAAAGTTTGTGCTCTGCATATCATCCCTCTTTTATTTTGAAGTATCTGCTTCCACATTTGCATTTGCATTTGTCTATGTTTGCTTGGAGGAACTTGCAACTTCGCATACCCGTTAGCTGACGGATAAAAGAATAAACTCACTTAGTGGCCACTTGTAAATGTAAATGAATTCGAGGTTTCTTATATTTAATTGCACATCTAAGATAGATAAAAGTATACCGAAAAAAAAACAGTTTTAAAATCAAGGATAAAAGTATAAACTCACTTAGTGGCCACTAGTAAATGCAAATGAATTAGAGGTTTCTGTGACACTTTAAATTATATTCAACTTACAATTTTATATTTAATATCACATCTAAAATAGGTACACATAATTATGTGAAAATTGCACAAAAGGAAGTTTCTGTGCTTTTTTAACTTTAATGCATGGCAGATAAGTGCACAGTGTATGTATTTTTGGATTATCATTATTTTGAAGTATCTGCTTCCACATTTGCATTTGCATTTGTCTGCTATGTTTGCTTGGAGGAAGTTTTAACTTCGCATACCCATTATCTGAAGGATAAAAGAATAAACTCACTTAGTGGCCACTAGTAAATGTAAATGAATTAGAGGTTTCTGCGACGCTTTAAAGTATATTACTTACAACTTACAATTTAATTTTAATGTCACATCTACAATAGGTACACATAATGATATATTCAAGTGCTCATTTAACTTAAATGCAAGGCAGATAAGTGCACAGTTCATGAATTTTTGGATTATCAGATATTTTATGTTGTTCTAAGAATGCTGTAAGATCGTTTATTGGTCGTGATTGTCAAATTTTCATTTATTTTTGAATTGCACATTGCAGATAAATTTTCGTATAATCGAAATATGTGCTATATTATTATATTTTTAAGTTTTTTAACTGTATAAATACAATGATTTGAGGTTCTTATAGGGTTAGAAATATTTGAAAACATTAAAATTAACTTAAAAGTATATTATGTTTAAGTGCAAATTGTTGAGTCATTAAGTAATTTTTTTGTATAAGTAACATGTGTTCAATTACCGCAAATATACTTTATTTGTTATATTCAGTCAAGTTTTTCATCAGATAGGATCATATTGTCATGGTTTTTTTTTAACCTGTGCAAACTTATCAATCTCAGGGATTATTCGATATTTTCAGACAGTAATTCTTCTTTTGCCCTGTGATCAATTTCATATACAAATGTTTACCAGGTATATTCTAGTTGAGTACACTTTAAATAGATTAATTTTCTTATTTTTAGACTGCGCATTAACATGAAATTGCGCACTTTGAATGTTTTTCCAAATTCCGTGAAGTCTTTCACACGCTTTTTTATCCAGAACCCATTCCAACCCCTATGACTGACTCACAGACCCAAAAAAAAAAAGAAACAAAATTGTAACTCCCGAAAAAAAAGAAACAATTGAATTTCCCACCAAGCTATTATTATTCACTTCACTCGCGCTGAGTTTTTTGTGGTTGCCTCTCAGCGTCTTTGCTGCGCTCTTTTAATGCGTTTTAATTTAAACGCTGTTAATTTAGTTGTTACGCTTGAGGTCTGCTTTGGCAGACGGATCAAAGGCAGCAGCGAATAGATAACAAAAATATATGTGTAGAAAAGAAATTTCCCAGTTACATGAGCAAAGCAACAAAATAAAAAAATAATAATTTCACTCGCAATCCTTTTGATTTCTTCTTGAATGCTGACAACTCGTAATTGTTTGTAGCACTCTCTTGTGTTTCTCTCTCTTTCGTACGTCATGCTAAACAGCTTCAACAACAAAAAGAAGAAGAGGAGCAACATGTAGGTATTGTTGTCGAGCTAGAATTTATTATTTCCGCCAACATGTTGCACGACTCAAAAAACAGCGATATGCTTCCCCCCTCAACAAAAAAAAAGCGAAATAAAACCAAAAAAAAAAAGAAAAGAGTTGACAGCCCAAGCGACGATGTTCCATTGAGTCATGAGCTGCGGCGTCGACAGCGCAGCAGCAGAGGCAACAGGTACGCATGCGCAACGCAAACGTCAGCGTCGCAGTCGCTGTCGCAGTCGAAGTTAGCGTCGCTGAGGGTGGCCGCTGAAGGGGAACGCAGCAAACGCAGCGAAACGCGTTCACTGCGGGCTGCTTTACTTTAATTTCGTCTACCTTGTAGTTGTAGTTGTTACAGTTGTTGTTGTAGTCAATGCTGCTCTTGTTTGTGCTGTTGTTGTTGCTGTTATCGGCACAATTCCGCCTTTTGAAATTTGCTGCTCTGTTGAGCTTTTTTTTCTAGTTTTTTGTTTTGTTTTACACTTGATGAACTCTCTGCCAGGCAAGGGGGAGCGAGAGTGAGACAAATATATGCTGCTTACACTTGTTAAAGGCTAAAACATAACCTCAACTCTGCTTTGGTGATATGTATATCAATTCCCAATATCAAATTATTGTGGTGGCCAACCCTCAAACAAGTTTTTTTCGCTTTTCCGAAACAATTATTTTTTGGAAGAGCTGAAATATAATCTGAATTCTGATTTAATCGAAAGTCAGAATATCACATTAAGTAAACATCTAATTAGCGCTTTGCACTTAATTGCAGTTAGATTTTAGCCAAATATATTTTCTGCTTAAAATTGTAGAAGAACGGTAAACCAAACGAAATACTCCGCTAATAATCCTTGTTAAAGGATTTACCATTACTTTAACTTCGCCCTAATCATATTTCAATACCCCAAGTTTACATTAAATATGTACAAACCTCAAAAACACTCTGCACTTAAATGCACTGCTATAGTTGGGTTTTAGTTAAATATATTTTTTTATAATTATTCTCCCAAAGAATATTTTTCAAAAAAACAGAAGACAAGGCGAGGGACCTTTACACAACATCATTAATGTGGAAGCACTTGCACTTAATTGCAGTGTTGTAGTTAGATTTACACCGAATTCATTTTTCATTTATGTCTAGCACTTTACATTTCAAACGGAGCCTAAGCATCACATTTAATATTCTCGAATATAAAAAATCTAAAAAAATAACAAATAAAAATATAAATAACATTTTGCACTTAACTGCAGCGTTGTAGTGAGATTTTCATTAAATATATTTGCCTCTCCCAATCAATTTTTTTTTAGAGTATCGGAAAACAGCGAGAGTGACTTGTTGAAGGCTTAAACATAACTTCAACTTTGTTTTAATTATATTTCGATTCCTAATATATTATTAATGAATTTGCACTTAATTGCAGTGTTATAGTCAAATTTAATTTGCATTATTTCGCTTATTCCTAACAATACTAAACATTATACCCTGACAACACTTGTTAAAGGCTACAACATAATCTTAACTATGCTTAATTCATATTTCGCTTCGCAAATATTACAGTAAATAAAGACATAAATACCACTTTGCACTTAATTGCAGCATTATATTCAGATTTAAGGCAAATCGTATTGATTGTTCAAAGTTAACCTCAACTCTGCTCTAATCACATTGCAACTCGCCAATATCACGTTAATATTGTGTTGGGTTCAGCATTAAATAGCACTTTGCATTTTATTGCAAGTTTTATGGCCAAATCTCAGCGCTTATCCACACAACAATTCTTCTCGAAGAGTCACGCCTTAATGGCCCCAACCGAAGGTTGATATCATCTATTCAATTACTCAGAAAAGTATCTACACAAACAGCGCTGGCAGCGTTGAAGCTTTAAACAAACAAAGCAGACAATCATTTCCTAGGTCAAAGCTATCATTCGAAGATATCTGCATGCCAAGAGGGATAGCAAACAAAAATAGCAACGAAACGAAAATAATAATAATAATACAAAATAAAAACCTTAACAATTTGCTATTACACTTTTATGGCAAAATGCTCAAAACTAATTTCATGGCTTTAGTGTAAAGCTCTGCTGTGGCAGCAACAAATTGAAATGCTCGTAATAAGGTCAAATGTGTAGCCCATAAAGGTCACGGAAACGTGGGTGCGCTGCATCCATTGCATCGCATCACATCATCAGGGAGCGGGGGTTGCGGCGCTCTCTGAATTTGCATTTGCATTTCAACGCAGAGCGCCCCAAGCGGCCAAAAAAAAAAAGCGACGAAACGACGTCGGCCAAGAGACCTCGCAGTTGCAGTCGCCATCACAGTCCTTTCCGCAACCCGAAACAAACCGAAAAGCTACCCAAAGTGCTTGTCAGGAATGCGGCAGTAGAATTAGTGTACAATGGGGAGATACCCTGTAATTTATTTACAAATTAAATTTTTGCTCTTCATGTATTTATTGTTAAGTAGTTTTATCTAGATGTGGTGTACTATCCATAGAACAATCGTTACTATCGACAGCACTTTCGTTATTATTAATAACACTATCGTTGCTATTGATAGCACTATCGTTACTATCGATGACATTATTGTTACTATCGATAGTGCTGTATCAAGTCATCTGGACTATAGAAAGTGGTGTTCTCTGGAATAAAATTTAGCGATTTTTTGTGAAGTTATTTAATTAAAATTCAAATTAATAATAACATAAATGCACACAATAATACACTTTTAAATATGAGTAATTCAATTCATAAATTAATTTCGAAGTTCTGCTTTAATTCCTTTTTTTCTCTTCTTTATTTTGTAGTAGAAAAGTTAACACATGCTGTTGCTAGAGTGATTTAAAATGTGATGTGAAATAAGGATAAGATATTGAACTAATTACAAAGATTGTTGGTGCAGATTTGTTTAAGATTTCTATAGGTTTACATTCTTTATATTATGAATACATTTTAGTGTAATGTATGACTTGAAGTTTTAAATCTAGACTTGTGATATATCATTACTATCGATGATCATCGATTAATATCAAGTACTATTGATGGGGCAGAATATCGATAGTTATATTATTGATAGCGTCGACTATATATAACATAGTTCTTCAACTATATAGAGATATCATCACTATCGATGATCATCATCGATAGGCATCAATTACTATCGATAACGTCGAATATCGATCTTTCTCCAACTCTATTGATATATTATTACTATCGACGTTTATTATCAATAAATAATTAAGTACTATCGATAGCGCTGTATATCGATAGTTCTCTAGTTCACAATACATAAATATAGCTTCCGCACACTTCCGGTGTTTGCCATGCATGTCGCAAGTCACAAGTGTGACGCCCCCTTTTTGCTGCCCTTTGGAGTGCAGGGTACAAATAGCTGCAAACAAAACAATGCGAGAGAAAAACGTTGAAATAATGACAGCCCCAGGAGGGGGGCTGAGCTCAGTTCGTTTTTGTTTCATTTTCTCGGTTTTTGGGGGAGTGTTGTCTATGAGTGTGTGCGGTGTGTGTGTGTGTGTTGATGGCGGCAAGGCGACGCTGACAACTGTGGCTGCTGTTGCTGTTGTTGATGATGATGCTGATGCTGAAATCAAAACACGGCTGCAAACAATGCAACAGACAAAAAAGTGCAATGCGCTGCAAGACAATAGCAGAGCAGGCTAAAGGGGACACCCCCCAGGGGGGCAATGATGGGGAGGTGGACGGGAGGGGGCAACGCGTATTTTCTATGTGGACCATTAATGAAAATAGCCAAGATCGGCGGAGGGGAGAGCGGGGAGAGTGGAGCGTTGTCTATGCCCGCATTGTTTTCATTTCAGAAACTATGTTTTCGCATGCTTAATTATGGCCATTGACATGCAACGTGTTGCTGCACGGCCATACAAACTAATAAGCGAACGTTTCAGCATTGTTGCCAGTTGCAAGTTGCCTCCTCGAGGCCCTATCAAATTAATCATGCGGCAGTATCGCATTTCACCCGAAAAGCCAGCGACGACAATGCGATTTGCAGTTTTCATTTATAGCTCAATATTGCTGTTGTTGCCACTTTTCCACTTTGTGCCACATGTGGCATATGCACTCCACTCGACGCCACTTGGTTGGAATTTATCTTTTTTGGCGCGCAGCGACATAAATTACTTGCAGCTTGCAAACAAGGTGCACTGCAAAAAAAGGGCAACAACGCGGACGATGATCGTGTTGCACTTTGCCGAGTACTCTTAACGGGCCAAGCTGAGAGCTCTTTTAAATTTAGACTCCGCTACTGTATCTCCACATCTGCAACTGCAACTGTATCTATATCTTCATCTGCCTGCTCTTAGTGGCTCATAAATCAGCTGACTTTATTTACGACTGTTTATGGCTTAGCTTTTGCCCATATTTTAATTAGTTTTTCCACTTCATTTCTGTTGTAATTGCCCAGATTGTTGAAAATAAACGTTTTAGTGTCGTTTTATAATATTTCTTGAACAACTTCCGTGTATAGCTTTTGATGTGAACAAGATTTTGAGTGCCGCCAGCTAATTATACCCGCTATCTATTGGGTATTATAAACGGCAGCAGAAGGGAAGATCAACTTCATAAAGTATCCATTCTTGACTGTCTGTCTGTCCGTCCGTCCGTTTAAACACCTAGATTTCAGAAACTATAATTTTTTTGACAGCACTTATTATTTATGCACGCTTTTCAAGTTTGCATTACAGTTTGCATATTTTCCACGCCCACTTCCGGCTCCGAAAATCTAGAATAATAGAATAGCAAGCGTAATTTTAAGGCCAGAGTCGCAATAATAACAACAGTATTTATGATTCCGAGCGATTAAAAATTGCAGAAGTTATTTAAGAAATACTTTTGTATGCCATAAAACGTCTACTGCAAACTAGATTTAGTTGGTTTGGCTGACACTATGGTATATTTGTTCTACTTTACGGTATATTTTCAATGCAGTCCTATACCGGCTTACCAAATACAGCCTTTGGTATTATTGTGGTATATTAATTTAGTATATTTTAAAATGAATACCCCACAGATTTGTTTTGAACATATAATAAAAACTCATAACTATAACGCCTCTTGGTGCATTCAAAAATAACAACAGTATTTATGATTCCCAATAATTTCATTGCAATCGGATAAAAATTGTAGAAGTTATTTGGGATTTGATTTTTGTATTGCAAAAACACCTACTGCAATCAAGTCCTAATTGCTTTGGCCAACAATCTGGTATATTTTGTGTTATGTGGTATATTAAAAAAAATAGTTTATAACGATATAATATATACAGCCTTCAGTATATTTTATTTGGTATATGTTTAGAACATGGTTTTATTTTAAATGGGTGTCGCACAGTCGAGCTCACTTTACAACTACACCGATATACCAAATATAACCTTCGGTATATTTCATTTGGTTTTATAATGATATAATATATACAGCCTTCAGTATATTTTATTTGGTATTTGTTTAGAACATGGTTTTATTTCAAATGGGTAACAAATACTTCACAGTCCAGCCCACTTGACTACTAGGCCGATATACCAAATATAACCTTTGGTGTATTTCATTTGGTATATTTGTTGCTTATGATTTTATTGCAAGAGGGTAGCGGGTATGTCACAGTCGAACCCACTCGAATGTACTATATCGATATACCAACTATAGCCTTCGGTATATTAATTTGGTATATTTGTAGAATATGGCTTTATTACACATATATAGTGGGTATCTCGCAGTCGAACCCACTCGACTATAGATTTCATACTTACTTTTTGGCTAGTTTAAGCACTTTGCCAATTACGATTAACAAATTATTAAACATGAAAATACACATCCTGCTCTTAGACATTTGTGTAGCTTAAGCGTGTGTGTGGCCAACTTGGCTAACTAATGAGCTCCGACGCATAGACACATTAAATGTATATTTTAATTAAACAATTTGCACAGCTTCCAGGCAACTGTGTGTGTGTGTGTTAAGAGGCCATTAAACGCAATTAGCCAATTAGCATGGGTCATCTGCGTCAGTCGAGTCGCCAAGAGCTGCCAACGAGTTGTTGTGGCAACAACTTCCGTTAGAATAAAAAAAAAATACATTTCAGCTTTATTATACGTCATGTTTTGTTTTGATTTTTGTTGTATTTTTTGTTTTTGTTTCAACTCTGAGCGTGCAAATTGCTGTCCCAATTTTTCAAGCATAAAAACTGACGACCGCTAGAAATAGAGAGAGACTGCTCCACGAGCGAGAGAGACAGCAATAGAGAGGCGCCAAAGAGCTCATGAAGTTACTTAAAAATACTTAAAAAATATATATATATATATATATAATATTTTTGCTGTAAATGTATTAATGTTGTAATCAACAAGCGCGAGTTCGAGAGACATAAAAAAGAATTGTTATGCAATTTTTTGTTAGTCGCGCGATGATAATAGGTTTTTTTTTTTCTTTCGCTTCGCTGGGCAGCTGGATGACTTGACTTAAGTTGAGTTGAGTTAAGTTGAGATGACCTAACAAGTCAAAAGAGGCTAAAGAACTTGTTGATTATGCTAAAGATGCCATCATGGGTTGGGTTACATAAAAAGCAAAGTAGGTCCAAGTTCTGAAAGTTGCTTTCTTTCCATTTTGGGATCGTCATGAAATCACAATTCAGAATCAAAGTCCGTTTATTGATCGCGTGTGATAAATTTAACGCCTCTTTTGGGTTCCTTTTTTCACATGAATTTTTGATTTGATTTGACAGTTCAATGAACTCTTTACTTGGAATATATTTATAAGATTGTATGTACGTAACATCGCGTGATTTATAAATAATGTAAGATCCCCAAGGTTCACTCTCCTCTTCTTTTCACTTCTTTTTTTGCTCCTTCTCTCTCTTTCACTCTCGACACGTCGAGCATTTTAAAACCAATTTCCACAGCTATTTGAGTTTATGTGCAATTTTAAAATTTATGCTAACGGGCAGTAAAGTTTTATGAGTGCTTCTGGGGTAGCCACAAACTGAAACACTGAGTGCAGAACGTTAATTGAATTGGTTGGCAAACTATTAGTTGAAATGCAAACAGTGAACAATTTAATTCCCATATCCTTGACATTAGCGGAGTAGAGAGCAAAAAAAAAGAGGCCCATCAGCACCCACTAAAGTGAAATAAAAAAAACACTCCCACCCACCCATTGAGACGACGCGCGTCTTTTCCAATGAAGTCAGCGAAGTGAACCAATTAAATTGCAGCGAGGAGCTCACATTGGTCGCTTGCTGTAGTTGCTGCTGCTGCTGCAGCGTCAGTTTGCAAATTAATGTTACTTCACACACTGAATTATGAGGTTGCCACAAGCGGCGCATAAATAAAATCAGTCTACCGAACCCAACAACGAACGCCGACACGACCTAAAAGAATCAAAACACACACCGGCAACGTGCAAAAAGCAAGCGCTGAAAAAAATGGGGAAAAAATGTAACGAAAGTGCGACAAAGTGAAGACGACGAGGATATACTCTAGCAAAAGTTATCTAGAATAATGTTCCTACTTGCACTTAGTTTAGGTAACAGTTCAAATATTATATTTCCATATATGAAATTTAAAAATTCATAAAATTGTTTTTGTTGGTTTGATTTTAATTTAATTCCAACATTAAAATGAAATGATACTGTCAAATAGTTTTTGAATTTTTTAATAATTAGTTAAGGTAACACTTCTGAAATAATTTCAGAAATGAAATTTTAAATTGAATTATTATTATTAAGTTTGTTTTTAATTTAATTGCAGTTTAAAATAATTTGCATTTTGTTTGTACAATTTTTGATGTTATAAGTAATATTATGTTGAATAGTAATTTCAATTTCATAAGAACTAGTTTAGGCAAGACATCAAAAATAATTTCAGAAATTAAATTTAAAATTAAATTTGTAATTTAATCGCAAACCACGCAATTTGGCATATTTTTTATAAAATGATTGACATTATACTATAGGTATACTATAGGAATAAGTATGTCAATTTCATAATAACTTTATTGTCTGTACGTTTGTATAAAGCTCTAACCAAACTTATAATTGGAATTCTGGGGATCATTTTACATGATTAAATCTATATATTTGTGGTCTAAACTTTCATTCTTTTGCTGATAAAGCAACTAGATAGTTGAAATGAAAATAATTATATAGATATATGTAGATAAATATAAAAGTATTCAATAATAGAAAATTGAAGATTAGCCTTACTTTTTTTTAGTATTTAAAAAAATGGTCACTAAAAAAATCTGCTAAAAATATTATACCACTTATTTCACATTTATTTTAAAACAAGCGGCGCTATTCTTAATGCATAACTGTATAAACATTATTATATAATATTCATAATTAAATTAAATTGAAGTAACATTACTATATTTTTATACGTATAATATATTATTAGATATATTTTTATTATACTAGATTATCACGATTCATGAAAAATTCTAGCATACCCTTTTTGCACAAGAGAATACATTCTGTCTAGTGAGAATCGTGCTGAGCTTTAGCTCGCGTCGTCATCACCTTTGTTGCTGCTGGGGCACTCAAAGAGTGGTGAGCTCATCACGTATGCAGGGCGCGCATTATGTTTGGATTTTTCTACCCCTCTAGTCTCCACTCTCCACACAGCAAAAGCAGCGGTAAAATTTGCTGCACGAGTGTCGAACCTATTTGTAGTTATCAGAAAATTAAAAAGAACGTGCGCGGGCAGGAAGGAGGAGGAAAGGGAATTCAGAGTGATTGAGAGGCAATGCGGCGTCGCGCAGTCGTGCGATTCTAACTGTGCTTGCGAGTAAGTGAATTAAATTTATGGCAAGAGGGCTAAATTGTTAAAGCCAATGAGCCAATGATAGCTAACTCTAAAGCAAGAGCAGCTCCACAAACACTGAAAAAGCTTTAAAGCAAAGCCAATAATATTGCGTACATGTCAAGATGAAGTTAAGCTTTCGTGGTGGGTTGTGTATGTGTGTGTGTGGGTGAGAGGGGGAGGGCAATGCAAGCTCGTCACGTTTTACGATGCCAAAGGCAAACTGTGCGTATATGTTGCTCAATATCGCATAACTATTGATTTCAAATTGTATATAATGGCTTTATAAGCTGCTGCACGTTCTCACACAGATAGCAAAACACATCAATAACAATAAAAGTTGCTTAGATGATGCACTTAAACAAAGCCACTTAATGGCTGCACTTGTGCAAGATTTTTCACCTTGAATGGTCACTAAGTGACCTGCATACATACATACTACTGCTAAACGGACACACGCAAACTCACCATCACTCTAGTAGTGGGTTAGAACCCTATTGTCAAGTGACTGCGAGAAAAGGAGACAGCTTATAGCTTTTTCACCTTAAATACGCATTAACTAACCTCACACACACATAATTATGCATGTAAGTACATACTGCAGCTAAACGGACACACGCAAGCTCACCACGATTCTAGTAGAGGCCTAGAACCCACCCTACTGTCAAGTGACCGCCAGAAAGTGAGAGAGCAACGTAGTCAGATTTGTCACCTGGAATACGCATCAACTAATGTCACTCACACATTCATATCTTTATGTATGCTTGCAAGTACACATGTAAGTACACGTACTGCGCACGCAAACTCACCACGATTCTAGTTGTGGTAATATTTGACATTGATGCTGATTTGAAACCCTCTCAGTAAAGTGACAGCGAGAAAGAGAGAGCAGCGTATGCAATTTAGTAGCTCATTAATTGTAGCATTTGTCAAAGCGAGACAGCTGCGTGTCGCATTTACTGTCTAACTGACTGACTGACTGGGCCCATCAATATGTTAGTTGAACAATTTTCAAGTTCCGTTCAGCGCTTTGTTGCTTTGCATTTCCGTTCTACGGCTACGTGCATGACGACAACAGGCGGCCACTCCCCTTCCCCCTCCCCTTTCCCTTCGCCAACACGCGTCCGTTTGGTTCCGCCACTTTGGTCAACGAAGGCCAATGGCTTTTGGAAAACAAGCGACAATAACAACAACAACAGGTCTGAAGCGCAGCTGCTGCAGAAGAATATTCCATTCAATATTCCATTGATCGATGTTGTTGTTGTTGGATGCTGGCTGGATGTTGCAATTTCGACTTGGGACTCAACTTTCGTGCTGGCCTGACCAATTGATTGGAACGTTAGGCAAACTGATAATTGACTCTGAAGTAAAAGGTTAAGAACGGGCCAACTTGCTAAATTGCTAAGCGTTTCAGCGTTTCACAACGTGAAAATTTTCAATTTATTATTGGCGTTGCTGTTGCGAATTTCGTTTCGTTTCGTTTTTGAAAGTCTCTAGAAAGCTGGGAATTGCTCTGCCACAGCCGCCTGTTAAAATTTCATTTCGAATTCTCTATAATTCAAGCGTATAAAAATACTCAAATCCCGCAAAACAAAAACAACAAAAAAAAAAATAAAGAAACAACTTCAAAGCGTCAGCATCAAAGGCGTTGGCGATGACGAAGCGTCTTTTTTGCACTCAAGCAGGGTATGATTTAGTCGAGCATGTAGAACATGGAATTTTGCTGACCGTTCTATATATTTTGTGTACGTCTATTAATTCAATTAAATTCTGTTGCTTTTGAAATTCGTAGAACATTTTTTTGAAAGTTTTTATGTCACGTTTGCACAGCAAAATTAATCAATTTAAAGCGTAATCAAAGCATTTTGCGTGATTCGCCAAAATTATGGATAGCTCCCAAAACCGAAAAAAAAACAAAAACAACGCGCAAACATTTTGTGAAGTGTTTTGCTTGATTCAGTTTTATTTTTTGTGGTTTTTTTGTTTTGCCGCAGGGGCGAACCAAATTGAAGCTACTCGAAGCTTGAAGCTTGAGAAATGCTGGCAACTTTTTGCTGCAGGGCAATCAGATAAAAAAATAAAACTGTATTTCAATTGGGGTAAAACGACTCAAGTGGCTGCGAAAAAATTGACAAAAAATAACAAGAAAAAATATGAATAATAGTTGCGAACAATCACAGAAAGCAAAGTGAATTTCTGCTTATTCATAGAAATTATCAAAAATCAACAGTTCAGCGGGTAAAGTTGTTAAATAACGCGTTAAAATTGATTCAATTTTTGAGATTTTCATATTTCAAGTATATGGTGTAAATCGATATACGAAATACATACATATTGCGGTATATTTTGTAATGTATGGTATATTTTGAAAGTAGTCGTATATAAATATACTAAACATGTATTTTGTCGTATTTTAAAATTTTTGTATTTCGCACTCTAAAAACCATATTTCGCACTCTAAAAACAAACATTTTTGATACAGTAATTTGTTTAAAAATGTTGCATATTTCGTTCTCTATGAAACCATAACAGAAAACAAAGTGAATTTCTGCTTATTCATAGAAATTATCAAAAATCGACAACAGTTCATCGGGTAAAGTTGTTAAATAAACGCTTTGAAATTGCTGCAATTTCTGACCCATTTTTGTTTTAAATTTTTTTCAATTATAGTTTTTTTGTATATTGTGAACTCTATGGTATATTTTGAATGTAGTTGTATATCGATATACTAAATATATCTTTTAAGTATTTTTGTTTTATAGTAATTTGGTTAACTATTTAGCATATTTCGTACCCGATGAACTAAAAGCAGAAAACAAAATTAATTTTTGCTTATTCATGAAATTATGAAAAATCAACAAAAGTTCAACAGTTAAAGCTGTTCAATAAACGCTTTGAAATTGCTTCAATTTCTGACCTTTTCGACAAGAAAATCTCAGCCGGCAGTTAGCGTGATTTAATTACCCAATAAGAAGAAGAAGAAGAGGCAAATCGACAGCAGGCGAAGCAGCAACGCGTTAAACAACAATTGAAATTGATTGTGCGTAAAGAGAAGCAGCAGCTACAATACAAATAGTTGTAACAAAAGCGAAAAGGGAGGCGAACTAAAGGGCTTTGGCGAACAGTTGGCCATTAGGGCGCCATTTAAAATTACATTTAACCCTCTACACTCCCCTTTCGAGTCTCTCTCCCAAACATGGTTAACATGGCCAGGCCCAAAAACAATGCGATGGTCAACTGTGTGTGTGTGTGTGTGTGGTTCACTGTCAATGCAATTGCCATGAAATGGAACGCGACACGGGCTTAAAATGTGAGCTTAACTGAACTGAGATCGCACTCGCATTCGTTGCTTGCAACATCATCAGCACCTTGCACCACCCGCAACAAAAGAAGACTGGCCAATGCCAACTGAAGATTGACAATGACGTTGACGTTGATGTTCAAGTTGATGAGATGACATCGCGTCGTCGCTTGGTTAATCAGCAAAGCGTTTCCTAATGAAGGTCAAATGTGGTGACAACAGGCGCAGCTCGGCTGCATTCGACAGCGTCTTCAGTTAACGCTTTAGTCTTAGAGGGCAATTGTCAGTTGGATTGTTTACTCTGTCATTATAAGATAGTTGTAATGTTACGACAGATATTCAACAACGAAAGTGGAATAGGCTTGTACATTATTATATTTACAGATCAGCAAGAAATTTAAGATGCATTTCAATATTAACAATTATTAAACAAAAAAAAACATTAAACATCTACAAAATGAATTTCCATAAAATTTAATGAACAAACAAGTTTCAGTCAGAAAGTATAGCAAATATTAATATAAACATTCATGGCTTTAGAATCTTAATAATAATGTTGGATTATTTTGATAAAATTTAAGCATACACTGAAAAGAATCTACAAAAAGAAGAGCAAATAAATAATATTAAAGTACTAACAAGAAATTTCTGCGAACATTGAATTCATGTTCATAGAATATAGAACAGATTATTTTGAAAAGATTTAAATAATGAATTTCCATCAAATTTACAATTAGAATCTTCTTTTGGATTAAGTAAAAAGAAATTTCTTTGAATATTGAATTTATGTTTATAGAATAAAATAAATCATTTGGATATGATTTAAACACTCAACAAAATGAAATTCATTAAAATTAAAAAATATAATTTTCTACTCTTGAAATCTTGAATCCACACAATGTTTGTTGCTATTGTATTTATTATTTTTAATTTTCTAACAACATTTCAAGAAGCAAAGTATAGTCCAATACAATTTTTAACAAGAATTAATTCCAGACTGTAATATTTTGTATGATATAATTTTTAAAGATAATTAACTAGATACTTTGACTATAATCTTGTTTTTAAATAAATCTCAAATCAAAGTTGAAGTATTGAACTTTAAATTCGGGAGTAGATATAATTTTGAGCTTAGTCTAATATTTTATAGTCCAGTAAATTCTTAAGAATAGATTATAACATGTGTTAATTTGTCATTTTCCAAAAAGGGAATCTGTCTGTCGAGAGAGTTTAATCTGCCAGATGATTCTTTGTAACATACTCGTATAATACATATATAGTTGTTGCCTGGCGGATATTGAAATACGTTCCACTTCGCAGCTCGTGCATTTGAGTTATTCGCGCAGAGCAGCATTTGTATCTCTGTATCCAGCAGATGCACAACGTAAACACATACCACGAATGTGTATTATATAGACCTGCGAAGTGATCCACTAATGGCGGCAATTTCATGGAAATGCGACAGTCTGTTGTCTGTCTATGTTGAATCGGCAGACAACATGACGTATGAGTAACCTAATTTCAAATGATCAAAATGAAAAGCAAAACAACGAACGGAAGCCAAATTAAAGCGACGACGCGACGTGCTGAAGATTTCCGTCATTGAAAAGTGAGAGATTTGTTTGTTGAAAATGAAATGGAATTCCTAGGCAAAATAATAAAAACGAATGCAAAGTAAACAATAATAATTATGCTCAATAATAAACTTGTCGATTGCAAAATGCCGGACAAACAATTGAAACTTCAAGTTTGTCATTTTGTTGCTGTTTTTGCTGTGCGCACTCATGTGAGAAAGTTGTGCCAAATGCAGATATTTTTGTTGGCCATAATGATAATGTACCAATGATAGCGCAACAATTTGTTTATTTTTTTTTTTTTGGTATAGCATGTCTTCGTTTTCATTTGAAAGCAAAAATTTAGCTTCACTTGTTTTGTTGTTGAGGGCGTTGCGAATGGCATTTTGTAGGCGGTTAGTTTTTTTTTTTCTGTTTAATTCGAGTGTACATAATTGTAATGACATCAATTTGGCTTAGTTGTGCGTTTGGTCAAGCCACAACAATTTGTGTGTGGCATTTAAAGTTTCCTTACCTTGAAATTAAAGAGGCCCTCCCCCCACCCGCCTCCCCACATTCAATTTGAAGTGTATTGTACTCGAAGCAGAGCACAAATGGGCATTGTGCCAAATGATATTGTTTATAACAATAAAATGGCATTAGATGTGCCTCGAGATTATGCTCACCACAACTGTCTGTAGTCTGTAGTCTGTAGTTTCATGTAGATTGTGCAATTAACATGTCTTGCATCATGTGGCAGGCAAAACTGAAAGCTTATTTTGATAGCTTTCAACTCACAGATAGAAAAGGGTTGTTATTTAAATTGTATTCAAGTGACTGTTGCAGTCGAGCATTTCCTGTATATCTGATGACAAGTTCTGTTTTAAATGTGTTTTCAATACCCGTTAAGCACAGGGTAGAAGGGTATGATAACTTTGTAGCAACAGGAGATGCACTTAAAAGGTAGAAAGAGACACAAAGTATTTATTGTCTTGACCGTTGAGATTAGAATTGATTTAGGTTATTATTTTATATAGCAAAACAGGTTCTCTACTGTGTGTCCTTAATTGCTCTGTTTGCCATTTGATATATTTTGTACTTATATACTTATACTTGGTATATTCTGAATATATATTGATAATATGAATATCAGTTTAATATACGAAATATATCAGTGGCTTATCTTGAACTCGAATATATAGTTGGTATATTTTTAACCCTATGGTATATTTTGAATGTAGTAGAATATCAATATACGAAATTTATACATGCAGTAGTACATACTTATAACGATATTCGAAAAACATTTTCATATTTTAGTATATTAATATACGAATTATATATTTTGGTATGTACATATGTTTTGTACTCTTTTATATATGTATATTTTAAATGCAGTAGTATATCGATATTTAAAATAAATATTTTGTCATATTCCTAAATATCAATATATAGGTATAATTGGTATATTTTCAATGTAGTAGTATGTTCCAAATACAGTATTTTTTAAATACCTGAATATCAATATCCCAAATATATCTTTTGTTGTATATAGTATTTTTACTCTTTGGTATATTGTGAATATACCATAGTATAGTATATCAATTTTCGATATACATACATTGTTTTGCCAAATTTCTGAGTATCAATATACGAAATATATATTTTGGTACTCTTTGGTATATTTTGAATGTAGTAGTATATCGATATTCCAAATACATTTTTTGCCATATTTCGAAATATCAGTATACGAAATTTAATATTTTAGTATGTATATTTGTATGTACTCTTTGGTATATTATTTTTAGTATTTTTGTATATACTGATTTGATATATTTGAACGATATTTTGATTTTATTTAAAATGGATAGCGAGTATCTCACAGCCTAGCATACTCTGTAGCTTTTCTACTTGTTCAAACAACGTTTTTTTCACACAGAACAAAAAAATCAATTCATTTTAAATTAGTTTGTTATACTCCATACTTATTATGATACTTTAATCATAATAAAGTTTTGTTGTAACTACCCAGCTCTTAAACTTTAAGTTTATAATAATTACATTATGCAAATCTTCAGTTTTCTCATTTGGAGTTTATTATTATTTTTCTCTCTGTATGTAAAACTCCCTCCAACATCCGCTTTTACAACTTCTCTTTAACACACTCCCCCTCCCTCTCCACTTCTGTGTGTCTCTGTCTCTGTCTGTTTTTTATGCATAACTTTTAGTCCAAAACAATTTAAATAACAAGCTGGTAATGGAGCTGCGCTGCTCTGCTTTTGCTCTGCTCCGCTTTGGCCTGGGAATCTTCTATTCTCTTTTCCATATGTGGCAAACCTTTGCAGCACTTGTTGCAGCTCGCTCGCTGTTGTTGTAAAATTACTGGAGCATGCAATTGGCTGCTGCTGTTGTTGCTGGCGCTGATTTAAAATGCAGATTTCCTTTGCCAAGTGGAAACTGGCAACTTTACGGAGGTTTCATTGCATTAAAATAGCCCATTGATGTGCTAGGAACTCTGAACTGCAAATGTTGTTGTTGCTGCTGTTCCTGTTCTTATTATTGTTGTTGTTGTTGCAATTGACATTTGTTGGCAGCCAGCGAAAAATTAGCATGCCAAAGCCATTTTGCAATGAGGTCGCCAGCAGCCGTCTGTTTATGCGAATTGTAACGCGCATTTTAATTAGATTTTGATTGAGAACATGGTATAATAAGCAGCATAAGGGCAGCAAAGAGAGGGAAAAACAAGAGACATGTGTGAGCTCCAGCATCATGTAGATTGGATTACGCTGGCAACAAAACATTGCTGTTGCAAATGCGGAGCGGAGCGTGCATCTAATGGAAACCCAACCCAGCCGCTAACTTTGGGAAATGGATCTAAAAGCGTCACACGAGCTGAATATGTAATTGTTGTCTGTAGAAAAATGACGGAGGGGGAGCTCAGTTATTAGCATAATAATAATGTGCAACTGTGCAACATCGCTTTAAAAAGATACTTTAATTGAAATTGCGCTGTAAAAATGCATATTATTTTTATGCATTATTATTATTTGGTTGGGATCAGTTAAAGAACTTAAAGGTTTATAATGTTGTATATTTTGAACTTTGAGGAATATTTTAATTTGTTGGTATAACTTTTAGTATATTATATTTGTATGTATAACTTCTAGTATATTTGAATATGAATCTGAAATTCAAAATATGGAATATATTTTGTATTTTTTGGTTCTACCAAGTACAGCTTTTAGTATATTTGAATATGAAAATTTTAAAAGTTTATCAAATTATTTGCTCTATTTTGAACTTTGAGGAATATTTTGAATTTTATGGTTTAACTTTTAGTATATTTGAATATGAATATGAATGTGAAACTTTTAAAAGTTTTTCATGTTATTTGGTATATTTTGATCTTCGAAGTATTGAATTGAATTATATTTTGAATTTTTTGGAATACCAAGTACAGCTTTTTTATTTAAATACTAATATGAAAAATTGAAAACTTTTTCAAGTTCTTTGGTATATTTTGAACTTCGACGTATATTTTGAATATTTTGGTATACCGTACTACCAAGTATAACTTGTAGTATATTTTAATATGAATATAAATGTGAACATTTTAAAAGTTATCTGGAATATTTTGTACTATAGAATACTTCTTGAACTTTTTTTAAGAATTCCTTGGGTATGTGAATTGTGTATATTTGAACAAAAATTCAGTTCTCGTACTGTTTTGCTTTTATTGTAAATGGATAGCTGGTATCACACAGTCGAGCACACTTCACTGTAGTTTACTCACTTGTTTAATATCAAAATAATGATTGAAGCTAAAAATCCAGTTTCAAGATTGAAATGTTGTTTCGCTTCAATACTAATATCTTCTTTCAACAATTCTTTTTTTTTTAATTGAAAAAATATAAAAATTAAAATTTTTTTCCTACATTTTAGAATGTCATGTTTTTGGGAAGCATTTAATTCTAATTCAAACATTTAATGTGCTAAGCATTTATTTAAGCGTCTTAAGAAAGCTTCACAAAATAATACGTTCGTTGAAATTTGTGTAACCTAGAAAATTATATAATTAACAAATTAAACAAATGTAACACACTTTGAGGACCATAAACACAACTCATTTGCTGTGCATTAATTAGTTGATGCACTTTAAAGTAAACTTGTATGAAGCGAAATGAAAACACTAATTAACAAGCGTTAAAATTGAACCAAATTGAGTCTTGGCCTTGTCCACACTTAATACAAAATCGAAAAAGTAGGCGGGTCACCCACAAATGGCAGAGACTTGAAGTTTAATATTATGGCCAGTCAACAAGTCAGATAATTTATTTAAAGAAGGGTATGTTTGAAGCTGGATGAAAGAGATTTTTGAGTTCATTATTGTGCCGATGATGATTATCAGCTGAGGAAAGTGCGCAACAATTAGCTAATTATTTTTTGGTAGACAGTTTTTTAAATGCGGGTCAAATGGGCTTGTGAATTGTGATTACTTTTAAGCACATGGCTGTTTTCTTTTTCTATGCTGCATTGTGGGTCAAAGTCTTTGAAAAAATGACGTTATAAAAGAAAAAGTAAACCATGAACATAAAGCCCAAAAACAAAAAATGTTGTTATATGAAAACAAAACAAAAACAAAAGCAGAAAAAAACCAAAATATAATATGGCGCATAACTGAGAAACGGGTTCTGCCAGACAGACAGATAACAAACAGACAGCAAAAAACTGAAACTGAAACTAAAACTACAACTAAAAAGCTGCGCTTGAATAAATGCTGAAAATTTTAAGTATACCAGAAATTTATTGCAGCGCATTTTTTTAATGTAGTGTGAAAAAAGCGCACTGGAAATACACATGTTGTTAGATGAAATGGAATCGCAAGAAAATAAAACAAGTGAGAAAGCTACAGAGTGTGCTCGACTGTGAGATACCAGTTATCGATTTTAAGTAGAAGCAAAATAGTACGGTATTATTCTTAAAACATACCGAATTAATATACTGAAATATACTAAAATATACCACTGAAGCTATGGTCGAGTGTGCTCGACTGTGAGATACCAGCTTTGCATTTTTAACAAAACCAAACAGTGCGGTATTTTTCTTGAAATATACTAAATTAATATACTAAACAAATACTAAACTATACCAATAAAGAAGGCTATAGTCGAGTGTAGTCTGTACTGTGAGATACCCGCTTACAAAAAAGTGTGGCAGTCTTAAAATATACCAAATTATTATACTGAACAAATACTAAAATATACCAAATGCTATATTTGGTATATCGATGTACAAGTAGGAAAGCTATAGTCGAATGTGCTCGACTTTGAGCTACCCATTTTCAATTAATGCAAAAGAGTGCGGTATTTTTCTTAAAATATACCAAATTCGGATATTAAAAACTAAGATATATCAGTAATGAAAAGTATAATCGAGTGTGCAACTTCATTAAGTATTATTCTTATAATTTCATGCCAACCTTATCTTTTAACAAATTAATATAATGAAAAATACTAAAATATACCGAATGCTTTATGTGGTATATCAATATACTACTACAGATGGATACTTGTATATTTTATCGCCTTTTAACGCTGATCAAGAATATTTAGATGACCCCTTCTGCCTCTCACATTCATCTTCTGCAGGCACAAACTTATAACACCCTTTTACCCTATAGATACCCGGTATAAAAAGCGCAATGGCGAAAAGCCAGTTGCAATGCTTGTACAAAATTGTGGAAATGGCAAAAAACAAACAAACGAATGCGTTGTAAAACAATTTCTCTCTAATTAATTGTGTGCATTTAGTTGGAGGTGGGGGAATTTGCTTTAGTTTCGATTTAGTTTATTTTGTTTGTATGTGTTTATGTGTGTGCATTTTCCGCTTTTGGGCCTTGTGTTTATACGCCTGAAAAGTGCGAAACATGGCGCAACATTGCTGCCATGTTGCAAGTGCCACCCAGGGAGGTTGCAAGCAGCGACAACATTGTTGAGATGGCAAAGCTGTTGGCTAATTTAACGCGCATTTTTTCTAATCTGTTGACAACATTTGCAGGATGCCGCACCCAACAACAGCAGCAACAACTACAACTTGGCACAGCATCAACAGCAACCACAGCAGTCGGCGACAGCAGCAACACAGCAACAAACAGCACATGAGCAGTCGTTAAATGTCGAGGCTGTCATATTGCAAAATCAGGTGGATACATTGCAATGGCAATTGAAGCAGGTGAGTGCAACAACAACCAAAACAACAACAACAACGAGAATGACAACGACAACTTGCAGATTGAAAGACTTAAGACACAAACCTCGCATGGCAGCCAGACAAAAGACTTAAGACACAAACGTGACTTCGAGCCGCTCACTTTGCATTGTTAACTATGCACAACTATATTCTGCCCTTCTCCTGCCTCCCCCTCCCCCTGCCCCTCTGCTAAGCAGACCTGCTCCAAATACCTTCAACTTCAACCTGTTCCCTTGACTTGTCTTTGTCTTTTGCTTTTTTTTTATCTCTCTGCCATTCTCGACTTGGCAGCTTGTGTTCTCACGCCTAATACGCTCATAATTACCACTCAATGCCAACGCGAAAGAGAGACGTTGTTATCCGCCTGGCTTCCAGCTTGCTTTTCCCTGTCTCTCCCTTCCCATTCCTCTACCTCTCCTCCACTTTCTTGTCTAGGCTTTTCAGCGCCATGTTAAGTGGCCTTTGTTGTTGTTGTCGGGTTTATCTATAGTGTTGGCAGCAGCATTTCCTTCATTTGTTTTTCTTTATTTCCATTTCTTTTGTATTGTATTCTACCTTCAGTGTTCTGTTTTGTGCAGCTCTTCAAATTGATGGGTTGTGTGTGTTAGGGCGAATACTACGTCCAGAATACCACGTCCACACAATTAGGCGGCACATTCTTTTTTAACGCTTAATTATAGAGCCCGGTGGTCGTTTCAAGTCATTCTGTTCTATGAGTATTCTGTTCTGGTCATCATCTTATTGTCTTTTGGCTTTGACCATTTCCTCAATGCCGACATTAATTTTATATTTCCTCATTGAATACTGCATAGAAATGCTTAAAGATTACGACGAAAAGATTTTAAACTTTTTATAAAGGAAAGGCAACTTCCTTTATTAGGAACAAGTCGAGTGTGCTCGACTGTGAGATGCGCGATTTTGAATAAAATCAAAACTGTACGGTTTTAGTCTTAAAATATACTATATATATCGCAAAAATACTAAAATGTAACTAGAGCTATATTTGGCATATTGACATAGTAGTATTTTCAATAAAAGGAAAGCAGTGCTATATTATTTTTAAAATATAACAAATGAATATATCACAAAAAAACAGAAATAAAACTAGGGCTATATTTGATATATTGATATAACGGTGTGGTCTTTAAATATACTAAATTTATATACCACAAAAATATGGAGAAAAACAATATTCTTAAAATATACCGAATCAATATACCTTAAAGTACTGATAAAAGCAAATTCTTGTGTGGTATTATTCTTAAAATATACCGAATTAATATACCACAACAATACTAAAATATCCACATATGGCCATATTTGGTATATTAGTATTTTAGTGCTTGAAGAACGGCAGTGCGGCATTTTTCTTAAAATATACCGAAAAAATATATGTACCACAAAAATACTAAAAATTTACTTAGGGGTATATTTGATATATTGACATAGTTCTGCATTTAAAATATAGAGTATACGATATGCCAGATTGTGAGCAAAAGCAGCTAAGATCCGTTTTAAGTATGCGTTTATACGGTCGACAGACAGACAAACGGACATGTCTATATCGTCTGGTCAAGAATATACATACTTTATGGGGTCCGAGATGCCTTCTCCCTCTTACACACAAAATTATAATACCCTTTTAATTCTATGGGCACCGTGTATAAAAAGAGGTAGGGAGTCTCGATCACATTGCGTAATTCCCATTAGCCACAAGCCAAACGAATCGACTTGACTCGCCTCAAAAAGAGAGCAGAAGACTTACCAAATATTTAGGCCAACTTCTTGGTTCTGCGTTAGAGTCAGTTAACCGGGTTAAAATTTAAAGTTTGTATTGTTCCCAATACGTTGACTTATTTCAAGCATTTTTCCAATCCATATTTGAACCACAATGACCTTCAACTTTCTTTGCAACACTTGCTGAACAGATTCTATATATAATTCATCAGTTAGTTGCCAACAATGGGAAAATATTTACGCTTTCATTTCGTTTTAATGCGCCTCTTAAATGAAGTTGTCTGCGGCTGAAGCTGTGTGTGAGGAAAGCCGTCGAGGTGCCAGGAAAATTGCAATATAATCAGTGATAAACATTTTCCATTTCCATTTTACTTTGGACCGTGTCTATCGACACCATGAGCGCTGCCAGCGTTTGGAATGTTAGCAAGCAGAGAAGGAAAACTTGGCAACGAGGCAAAAAACTGGGTTACAAGACAAACCAAAGGCGGTCAGCACGAGCAGCAGCAGCAGCAGCAGCAATAGCAAACTGGCAGCAGCATAAAAAAAACTTCATTAAACTGCAAACAAATCACAGACGAAGCGTGGGCTGAGACCAGACCTAGAGATTTAGCCGGTTTGATTGATTGCGGCGTGGACGGAAGCTTAATCTATGCAACAGTCTTGGAACAGCAGTCCAGAGCGGATGCTGTTCCAGCTCTGAGATGACTTTTCAATGAACCAAATTTCAAAGTTGAGTACTGGGAAGGGAGGGGGAGACAGGAAGTGCGGCCAGGCAAAAGGCGATTCGCTTGTCAAATGCAACTGAAATCCGAATTAATGAATTAAACAAGGCATAACCGAGCAGGCATATTTCAACATAACTACAACTAATGAAACTACAACAATACAAATAAAAATACCTGGAGAGCGATTCCTACTCAACAACAACAATAACAACAACAACAACAACGTCTCATCGCGTAACTCGCATTTTGCCATCTTCAGTGCAATAAACACGCAGTAGGAAAACGTTTGGCTGCTTAAACGGCAGCTGCTAAAAACCCCAAAACGGAAAAATGAACACAACAGCAACAGCAACAACAACAAAATAAAGCAAAATAAAGCTACTGTTGAGTGTGCTCAGCTCGGTAATACTTGCTATAAACATTTTGGCAAATTTCGCTAACAATTTTGTAAACTTAGTCAAATAATTTTTTGCGCTTTGAGCTAAATTTCTAGCTTAGCATTGTTGGTTTTTTATTTTAAGATTTTTATAGATGAACTTCATAAGTTTCCTTTTTTTGCAACATAAATTAAAGAAGAATACACCCATTGAAATGCTCCTCAGACACAAATTTATCTAAAGAGTGTCAATGATAGGTATAGGAATATGAAAAAAATGAAATATAAGCAATGAAAAACTCAGCTTTTAATAGTAACTTATGTTAAGGGTTTTATAAGGAATTGACTTGCTAGATACTTTAATGACAGTTTAAAATATGTACTTATTTTACATATCCAATCATAAAAGGCAGTTCTCATCACTAAAAATATTATTCCATTTAATTTTTGCGACACTGATTTCTTCTTTTTAGTTTTGTGGCGTCGCTTGACTTGACTTTCTTTATTTTATGTTATACACTTGGAAATAATATAAAATTTTTATCTAAAACAGAAGAATATTTTTGTACATTCTTTAATATGTGTCTTTTTCTAAACTTTTAAATATAAAGTTTAAAATCTATAAGAAAAATACTTCATTTTGTTTATTACTTTTTCATTTTATAAACTTTGTATAGACTTTGAAATATTTGTATTATATTTTTGTTATTCAATATACTTAAATATAATATACAATTTACCATCTAACAGAAAGAATACGGTATTGCTAAGCGCTGCCGCAAATTTAAAACGAATGAATAGGAAATAAGTGTCCCAAAAATAAAAAAGTAATAATACTTGTAGTGATGGGATACGATGTTATTGATATGTTTTTGTTATTTTGTTTTGTTCTGTTTTATGTAAACATAAATTATATTATAATAATATAGATTTGTAATTCAAAATAAGCAAAATGAGTATTTTTATCCATGCCTTCAATCTTTAATATGTATACATATATCCGAATCAGATCTTTAAACAGAGACACGAAATGACATTCAGCAATATTTTATCTACTTTTTAAGCAGATCAATAATGGAAAATAATTATACTCTTAGAGTTTTCCTTCGTTGACACTAAGTTAAAATACACTTCTACCATCCAAAGTAGCAAGTATCGACATTAACAACGATTTGAACCGCCACAGCAACCAACATCAGCAACAACCAACGACAGCAACAACAGCTAATAGCCACAACAACTGCAACTACAACGACAACTACAACAAGTCTTATGCAATCAGCAGACTGGCTTGCTGGCCAAAATACACATTGGATAAATTCACCGCCTGCCAAATTGCATTTGCCAATGTTTTTTTTTTCTTTTTTGGGCTTCGTGTGAAACTCTTTTTTCCCTCTTTATTGGTGTGGCCAAATTTGGTTGCAATGTGGGCGTGGCGGTGGGAGATAAAATGGGCATATTGGTCAGGTGGCATCTTAACACTTTGAGTTGCCAATTTGGCAATGTGTTGCCTCTTAATTAGGCGATGGAATTATAATATCTCGCTAGCCTAAAGACTGTGTGCTATTTGGCTCGAGTCGTGATTCCATAAAAGTACATTGAAGAAAAGATATATATCAGATTTCAAGTGAAAGTTGAGAGAGAAAGAGAGAGAAAAGTTCGATGACTGCTCCAATAGAAAATAATCACAGAAAACGAAAATTAACATAATCGATTAATCGCCGATAGATTCATATCAAATATGATTTTCATTAGAGGTTATTGTGACACACGACACGCTGCATGCAACCAACGACCTTGCAACGTGCTGCTGCTGCTGCTGCCACGAAAGTGAGTGAAATGCGAAGCAGAGATGATCGAAGAATGTGTTAATACATTCGCAAAAGAAATACAGAAAGCACAGACTTTAAAAACTGGATCTGAGTCTGAGTTATTAGAGCAGCGAGAGAGAAAAACAGTTACAAAGAAAACAACAAACAACATTCCAACTGATTGGGAAAATGTGTGCGAGAAAAGTGCATAAATCAAAAAGAAGAAGACACATACTCGTAACATATCACAAAAAGAATCTCAAATACCCTCAAAGATTGAAAAACTGTCCAAACTCAATTTGCATGCAAAATTACTCGAGATAATTAGCATAACAAATTGCTACAAATGAATTTAAACTGCGCTGAGTAGACGAAGCGTAAAATGATATCTACAAGAGTCAAAGAGACAGACACACGCTGTTGAACACACAAAGAACAAAGAACACAAACTGTTTTGAGACAATCAAGATTCTAGACTTGTTACGTTTACAACACGACAAAATCTCTGTTGCGCAACAGTCCCTGAATTATTATTAAATTTTCTACTGAGATCACTTCTGCTTAGCTTAAGACTCTCGCTTTGGTGTCTTAGCTCGAGTTAGAAACCTGATTTCGTTACACTTTCTCTGTGGGCTGGGCTCATGTTTTATAGATCTTCGGTTTTTACAATAAATGTAAATCAATCTTTTCTTTTGGCAAAGTGAATCATATCGCTGCGAGCATCTATAAAAGATAGTCAAGTCTCTGATAAATTACTTTTACTTTTACTTGCTTTTTATTTTCTATTATTATGCCTATTTCTCTCATTCCTAAGAAAAACATAAATTGCAAACTTACAAATTTATAATGCAATAAACATAATTCTGAAATACACTTTGACTGAATAAAGGCAATTAAAACAAGTATGAAAGCTACATTCGAGTATACCTGACTGCGAGATATCCGCTACCCATTTTGAATATAGTGCAGTATTCATTCAAAATAATATACCGTCAAAATACTAAGTATCTATATACCTAAAGCTAAATATGCCAAGACGTTTAGGGTTTTCAGAGCCTCTTCATTTCTTAAAACATGTTTGAAACTCTTTCGAATCCAAATCGAATAAAACATTCGGGCATATTTTGCATTCTTTGCTTTATTTTGTATGTAGTACTATGCCAATATACCTAAAACATGGTCTTTGGTATGTTTCAATATTTTTGCGGTATATTCATTTGGTTTTTAGCCACACATTCGCCTAGAGTGGGCGAAAATGTTTCGACGATTAGTGCTGTTGTTCTTTATTATTGCTTTCAAATATCAAATATTCAATATAAGAAATTTAGATGTTGAGATTAATTTGTATATTGAAGATTATGTTTGACAATTTATTGATTCCTTTGAGATGAGATGAGATGAACCACAGAATACATTTAAGTTTGAAATTGAACAAATGTTACATTTAGCTACGGATGAAGATGATTCAAGACATACTTAGCAAAAAGAAGAAACTTTACATGTTTTCACAGGACGGCAAAGTAATATTTCCTACTAAGAGAAACTTTATGGTATACTTTTTATATAAAAAAACGGAATACCACAATAAAAGAGTAAACAAAGTTGCATTAAAACACACTTTACAAGTCCTAAAGATAGTATCTGGTCTTATTCTCTTTGCTCCTTTCAAGACACACCTGACAATATTTGCAATCATCTAATTTAATGTCCACTTTTGCAGACGGAAACGAATTGCGAAATGTATCGCGCTGTTATGGAGGAAGTTGCTCGCTTCTTCGAGCGCTATCAGCAACAGCAGCAGCAGCAACAACAACAGCAGCAACAACAGCAGCAGCAACAACATCTCCTTCGCCAGCAGCAAATGCAAGCGAATCGCCACAGTCTAGGCGGAGGCAGTGGAGAGCAAATCTCGCGTTCAAAGAGTCTGCATCATGTGCAGGGCAGCGTACAGAGTGATCCCAATGGCTACACGGAGAACTCGACAAGTTCTGCATCGAACTCAGCCTCGGCATCGTATCTGCGAGCACGCAGCAGCACCAACTTGATGTTGAATCAATCGATGCTGACGATGAACGAGGATCACAATTACGAAAGCATTGCGCCCGCTGGCAGTTACAATGCCTTCAAGGATTTTACCTGGTAAGTGAAAATCGAAATGTGAAATGACAAGTAATTTAACTATTTGTGTCTTTTTTTTCTTTTGCAGGCGACGTTCGCCGAAAAAGTTTGGCGGCTGCAAGGCGCGATTGTCATCGCCGGAAGCAGCCGAGGAGAAACTGAACCAGGAGGCGTTTCGCCTGGCGCGCACCATACGCAATCTGTTGCACACATCGCAACAGCAACCGGATCTCACGCAGCCGCGTCATTCGATTGGAGCTGGAGTTGGCGTTGGAGCTGCAGGTCATCGGCTGTGCATGACGCAAAAGACGAGCTCAGTGCTGACGCTGCACAATGCCACAATGGATGCTACGACGCCTAGTTTGCCAGCTGCCAAGACAAGCAGCAACAGCAACAACAACACCACCGCAACTGCCACAGCAACTGCCACCGCTGCTGAGATGCTCTTTCTGCGCGCCAACACAATGCGAGACTCGCGTCTCTCGTTGCGCAGCTCCACCGACAGCTCTGTGCATTCCACCATCTCCTCGACATCATCATCGAAGCTGGAAACCGACGAGGAGATCAACGCAATACCACAGCCAACAACAGCAGCAGCAACTGCAGCACCAGCAGCAGTGGCAGCAACAAGCAGAGTCCAACCACAGGCTCCAGCACTGAGGATGAGAGTGGATTCAGTTCGATTAGCTCCTTCCACGATGTCGGTTTGCCACTGAGCTCTACGCTCATTGGGGACACTTCGTCGAGACGTCTCTCGATGTCCACGGAGAGCCGCAATTCGACGCTGAAGTCAGCGCTGAATGTGGTGGGCGTGCCGACCTGCTCGCTGAGCAGCAACCAGTCGCCAGTGCAATCGCCCGCCAAGACGTATCGCAATGCCAATCGCTATCAGCAGCGCTTCTCGACGCTCTCCAACGAGGATGCAGCCGCTGTGCTTTGGGTTTAATCTCAACCCATTAACTATGTACAGTGGTTCTTTCCCCGCATAAATTATTTACATATTACATTTTAGTTTTTAATGATTTTTCTTGCGTCGCGTCGTCGTGAAGTGCCTCCTTCTTTTTTCGTAGTTATTAGTTGTTGCATAAGTTGATGGCAACTTTCTTAAATACTTTTACGATACAATTTTATCGATTGCATTTTTACATTTAACGCTTTTTTATATATATCTATGTAAAGTGTTAGGCTAAGTTTTGCAGTATTTATGCTTAATTGTGCAGTTTGTAACAAAATAAAACGACAACTCTAAAAGTTATATGACTGACAGTTAGTTGACTTTCGATTTCGATAACATAGGCCTTAGAGCTTGTGTCAAAAACAAAAAAAGGGACATTCTCTAATTTTATTCGATTCGTTGTTTCGGTTTTTGGCACGTTTCGTTTCGCTCAAAACTTTTCGGTATTTCTTTCCGCAATATTCCGGCACTCAACTTTTCGTACTTTCAATCAAGTGCATTTTCCAATTTTCTTTCCCAATCAAAGCAAAATCAATACCTAAAAAAAAAGAGAAGAAAATGGCCAGCGCTGAGATCCAAATCCCTGAGCCATCGGTGTTCGAACCAAACAAGTTTTTGCAGAGCCGCCTCGAGCTGCAAGCTCAAGCGCAGTCGCCGCAATCGGCACATGATGCCAAGCAGGAGCTGCAGAAGCCACGGGATCAGGAGCTGGAAGGAGCTAATAATAAAAGTGTGCCCGAGCAACAAAACGAGCAAACATACAAAATCGAATATAAACATCCACTTGAGCATGTCTGGACGCTGTGGTATCTGGAAAACGATCGCACCAAGCACTGGCGGGACATGCTCAATGAAATAACACAGATTGACAGTATCGAAACATTCTGGAGGTGAGTATAAGGACCTTATCTTACACCCGATACAAATAGAGTTAAAGGGTATTATAACTTTGTGCCTCCATGAAATGTTTGTAACAGACAGAAGTAGGAATCTTTGACCCTATAAAGTATGCATATTCTTGATCAGCGTCAACAGTCGAAAAGATATAGCCATATCCGTCCGTCTGTCTGTCCGTCCGTCAGTTTGAACACCTAGATCTCAGAGACTATATGAGATAGAGCTATCATTTTTTTCTACAGCACTTGTTATGTTTGCACGCAGATCAAGTTTGTTTCTAATTTTTGCCACGCCCATTTCAACCCCCGCAAATCGACAAAAGCACACTCTTACTTACTATGGGCTTAGTAGCTTTATCTGACAATATACCTTATCATAAATTTTGGTATATATAGCAAACATAGATGTTAGTATTTTTGTAGTATTTTAATTTTTGTATATTATGAATAATACTTCAGTATATATTAATATACTGAATCTATATTATGGTATATTTTGGTATTTTTAGTATTTTGATTTGGAACCTCTTTATAATAATATCTCACAGTCGAGCACACTCGAATTTATCTTTCTTACTTGCTTTCTGTTAATCACAATTATTTTTACTTTTCAGTTTGTACTACACTATCAAAACACCATCGGAACTCAAGGTTAACTGCGATTACTATATGTTCAAACAGGGCATTCAGTATGTATAAAATACTAAATTCTTTCACTTACTAAATCTACTCTACTTCATTCTTAGACCCATGTGGGAAGACGAGGCCAACATCAAAGGTGGTCGCTGGCTTTTCACAATGGGCAAGAGCTCGAAGGATGCCCTCGATCGCGTTTGGCTGGACATCTTGCTCATGATGGTGGGCGAATCCTTCGAGTACGCCAGCGACATTTGCGGCGCTGTCGTCAACATACGCGGCAAAAGCAATAAGATTTGTAAGTCAATCGAATATATTAAATATATTATATACATATTAATTAATTATTTCAATTATTTCCGATTTCACAGCTGTCTGGACTGCGAATCACACAAATGAATTGGCTGTCTTGGAGATTGGCTTTAAGCTGAAAACATTGTTGCATCTACAGTCGCATAATTTGCAATATCAACTGCATTCGGATGCCATGTCAAAAATGAATTCAGGAGTTCGATCTGTATATAGCCTGTAAAGTATTCTACTTTGTATATTTACAGATTAGGATGGACAGCTGAGATAAGATTCACGTAATTATGCAATGCATGTCGTTGAAGAATTGTGCATGTAGTATATGAAATTATTCTGGCATCAGCCAAAATTGTACACATTGAAATTCCAGCAAATTCTGTCACAAAAAATGCGTGTTCATATAGATTATACAAATAAAATTATTCGCCGTAAAATCGGTAAAACAGCATTGAATTATTATTTCTCCAAGTTTAAGAAATTTTTGTTAACTGTTATCCTTTCAAAGCTCTTACCTCTTCACATCCTTGTAAATTGGAAAAGGATATGGTTTTTGGGCTCATCAAGACCTAATCTATCGATTTGCATTCAAAGTTTTTTCAAATTGTTAAAAAAAATTTTTTTAAATTTTTTAAGGGGGACCATGGACAAATTGGTCAAAAATCACAAAATCAGCTGTAACTCCCGCATTTTAAGGACTAGCCGGATGTCCTTTACAGCAATAATAGACCTTGGCATTAGAAGCCAGAAAGTGCAATAAAAAGGACAAAAGTCCTTACAGGAGCTAAGATATTCGCAAATTTTTCTATGGCAAAAATACGTTATAACTCTAGAGTCCTTTGAAGGATAACAGTAAAACTAGTGTCAATCGATGGCTTTTTGATATATCTATCACTTGGCCAAAGGACATACCAATCGCGACAGTGGTTCAGCAGATATCCTGAATTTTGTATTTTTGAGAAAATTCTGTGCAAATTTTTTAAACCTTGTCATCGAATTTTTTTTCCCTCGAAATTTTCCAAATCTTTTTAAATTCCGCGCTTCCTTAGACTTTCCTTATATCCTTCGACAGAATGCGCAAGGATATACAACATTTATACAAAGAACTGCGTATTTTCCGCTTATCCTGCGGAGTGCCAAATCCAAAAATAATGGGAGAAATAAAAAATCGCATTCTTGATAGATTTATGTCATAGTTCATATATTTAAGATTATCATACTCAGTTAGGATTAAACTGCTTAGCTGTACGCCGTCCTCAAAACAATATTAATTGAGTATAACATTAACTGTTACATAATTTTTAAAAAATTTACTCAGTAAACATTCACAGCTTTTGTGCAAAAGTGGCGACAAGCCGACGAAGGACATGAAATCGAACCGAACCGATTCGAATCGATCGAGAATGACCGATTAAAAACGTTTTCAGTGCGTGAATGAGATTTCAAGTCACTAATACAATTAGTTACATTATGCGGTTATACATTGAACATATCGATAAACAGTAGTTTTTAGTTGTAGCGTATAATAGAGAACTATTTACAAATTAATAATAGACTTGACTTTACTTTTGGGGAGAACAGAAATCAATTCGAGATCGCCAAATTCGAATGCAAACGCTTCAACATTTGCGAAATACGAAAGCTCTGACGATCAAAACGAAACTTACGAATTTGTAGCTTATAAACTAGGGGAGATTGGACGCGTGAATGTGAGATTACAATTTTGAAATAATAGTTACAGTTAAAATTAAATGTTAATGCTTAGCCTACGTTGAGCACAAATTTGAAACACATTTCAAGCGAGTTTTTTTTTGTTGTGCCTACACAAAAAAAGAGAGTTCAAATGGAATACACTTTTTGGGAGCATCTCAGCTCAACAGCATTCATGGCTAAATTCGACCCACGACGGCCTTGTTTTTGCGCGTGGGCTGCACAGAAAGAGGTGGCACAACCAGCATCTCAGACTGCGCGGATGGTGAATTGCTGCGCATGCTAGAGCAATCCTCATCTGCAACTTCCTGTAATTGAAATTCGATTTAATTAGATTCCAGTATACACAAAAATAAGTGATTCAAGCTTACGTTAATGTTGGTGCAGCTGGCAAGACGCATCTGTGCCAGCTGCGAGGCGGGCGTCAAGGAGTTGGTGCTGCCAAAGGGTGAAGTCATCATCGTGGATACGGCACGCTTCAGCTTATTGGGTGTTTTGTTAAAGGAAAAGGCGCGTCCCACCTAGAGAAAAGCTACACAGATTAATAAAACATACTTTCGACTCGGGAATTATTAATTAAAATTACCTTCAGGCGCGTTTTGGCTGCCAATTTAAATGCTTTGCTCAATGTGCTGACATTCACATCGCTGATGTCCACTTCCAGTTCCAGTGAGGTGCGACTCAGCAGCATTTTGTCCTGCAGAATAGAAGTTTTAATCAGTATTTATTTCAATCATCACTTTGTGGTTTTACTTACCGCATCTGTGCGACAGGTGTGTGCTGCAATTTGCATGCACAGCTTTTTGAGATAGACCAGCTTATCCGTCTCCTCATCGATAATGCTAAAGGTGTATAGCTTCTCCTTCTCGCCACGCTGTAGCAGTCCAAATGCACGCGGACTGTCAGTGATGTCAATGACAAAGCGTATCGTATTCAAGGATATCAGCTTAATGTGCTTATGCGTCTTGGCCGTGCTCGGCGATTTGGCTGCGTTGAAGCCACGCGAACGCTTCTTACACAGCTCAATGGAATCGGAGAACAAATATAGCAGCAAACTATCGCCACGACCGCTGAGTGAATCGGACAGTTCGTTGACCTCACACTTGGAGATGAAGCTGCGATTCGAGCTGACCAAATGCGCAGGACAACCATCGATATCGTTGAATATATCGAAGATGGCCATGCGTGACTCTGTGCGTCGCTTGTCCTCATTGATGTGCAGCGTCACCTGCTTGATGGCCTTCAGCGCCTCCTCGAGGCGTGCATGATCCACATTTGCGTTGCCCGTGTGCTTCAGTATATCGTTGAGCAGCAGACTAATGCTAGGCAATCGCTGCACGGGCCGTATCATCAGATCCTGTAGACTCTGGCGACCGCATTCGGGCTTTGTCTGATTGATCTTGAGGAAGGCGTGGAAGCGCGGGTATTCCCGATCACAGTATAGCAGCTGTTCCTTCATCTGCTCATAGAAGTTCACATAGGGCGGATATGCTTTGATAAGTTCATCGCGATGCTGAATGATAATATCGCCAATGAGGCAATCCTCTCGCCAATTGGCGTGCAGTTTACGCAAATGCTCCAGCATGCTCTGATGCACCTCGTGTATGGGCAGAAAGTTGCCAAAGATAGATTTGATCTCTGATTTATTCAGCAGTGGATCATTCGTCTCCGCGAGTTCTTCCAATTTGTTTTTAAAGAGCTATGAAATAGAATGAGATTAGAACTGATTGTTTTGGCATTTCATCAAGCTACTCACGTTTAATATGGTGTCTAGAATGCCCACATAATTCGACTCTGTGGTAAAAAAGTCCATAAAGTGATTGAAGCGCATGGATTTCTTTGTGGGCGTTGCTTCACTTGCTTCGGGCTCAGCGTGTAAGAGTTTATCATTCTCAAGCTTATCAGGACTGGTGGTGCAATCAAAGAAGCTATTCGAAACGGACAACAGACCAGCATCGGACACCGAAGAGCGTCGCTTGCCCGAGCCCAAAGGTGTGCCCTCCAATTGAATGCGCTGTGAGAAACGCTTCCGTTTCCGCTTGTTGAAGCTAATGGGCAGCGAATCGCGACGATCGGTGCTGGGCGTATTCGTAATGCTGTCCAGATACTGCAGACAAAACACATACGTCAATAAATGTATAACAAAGGGAAAGAGCTGTCAATCTTACATCGCCGAATAGAAAGTCCATCTCGTTGGCGTATCCATTCTGGATCGTGTACCAGAACCAATCCGATTTCAGAATGTGCGTATTGTGATTCTTTGGCTCCGGCTTCGCGGCAGCCGTGTGTTGATCGACAACCTGATGGAATGAACAAACAAATAATTAACAATTGTTACCAATCTATATAGTGCAAAAATGTGGGGAATAAAAATGTTTTGTTTGTTGCCCAATAAATTTGATCGAAACTCGCATGCGTCTAACTAATTAAATCTATTGTACAGTGTTCACACAACGCAGCAACAGCAGCAGCAGCACAATATATGATGATGTTCTTCATTATAAAAAAAAGAGGCCAAACAAAACATTTTTAATGCACACACATTATATCTTTTTTTTTCATTTTTTGGCAACACACTTTGAAACGGCATAAAAAGAAATCGCAAGCAAAATGTACAAGAATAATTGGAAATAACGAAATGGAGTGAGCAATAAAAGTGAATAAAAAAAATGAGTGAACAAGCAAATTGTTGAACAAAATTCCTTCCATCTCAAGTGTAGTGAAACATTTGTGCAAATATTTGTTAGTCTATAATCAAATGGAATTCTTTAAAGTCTCTCTGACGCGAATTATAGATCTAGATATGTATGTGTTCATTATATTGTTTAATTATTTCAACTTTTTTTTGTGCGTTTTGTTCTTGTGTGAGTTTGAAGAAGGCATTTGAAACATTTATTCACGTGGAACGACGAAAACGACGTGTGCTCTAGCTGCTCTCGCCTTTCGCAAATAAATGTTTATCAATATTTATTGTGCTGCTTCTGTTTTTTTGTACGCTTATTTTGTTTGTTTGTTGTTGTTGTTGCGCGTGATCGGATACCATAAAGTAGATAGCATAGCATTAGAGAGGAAGTGTTTGGATATGAAAAGAATAAAGGGATAGAAGTCAAATTTACCGCACCCAAAATCAAAAAATTATGACTTAAGCTACATAACATAACCATTAACAATTAACATGTAATTTAATTTGAAGAGTGAGATCATTAAATCTGATTAAAAAGCAGATGAATTCGTGACGAACATGATTCGCGAAATGAAATACGATTTTATAAAGAGCACAAAATGTTTCAATGCAAGTGGAGGGGCGAAGCGAAGTGCGAGAAGCGTGTGAAAGAGAAGCGATGAAGAGAAGAGACGTTGAGGGGAGCCATTTCTCAATTGCAATTAGAATTCCCTATGCGAGTCGTTTCAAAGCGTATTCCAAGTGTTAAAGTGTATGCCTTATCCTGGCTATTTTAATTGTACCATTGGCTCATCTCCATCTGCATCTGCAGCGGGTGCCTGCTTGACACCATCGACATCAATTACTTCCACAGCTGGTATCAACGATGATGGAGACGGCGACGTTGATGATGTTGATGATGAGGTGATTTGAAGTGGCACCATGGCCGTGACAGCAGCACAGCAGGCAATTGTGGATGAAGTGTCATTGGATGTGGTGGAATTGCAAATGACATTGGGATTGTTAGTTGTTGTGAATGCAGCACCAACACCACCTCCAACAACAGCAACAGCAGCAGCAGTTGCACCCACCGGTGGACCAAAGAGACGTTTCGCTGTTTTCTTCGTTGAAGCTGATGCACTTCCGCTGGCACCAAAGCGTTGCAGTGGCGCCTTGGGCGTCTTGAAACCGCTGTCCAACAGTCCCAACTCTGGCGTTCCTTCACGTTCGACACGTCGACTGCTGCTGCGTGTAATGCGACCGCAAATGCTGCGCAGCTTCTCCTTGACTGGTTTGCGTATGGATTCATTCAGCGTTGTACTGATGCTGCTGGCCAGCGAACAAACCGAATCATCGGCAGCATCGAGGGTTTCACTCCCTAGTATGGAAGCATCTGCACCAGCAATCGAGCTGCGACGCGTGCGCAGCGTCTTGATGATGGGCGTGCGATCGGCCACAAAACTCATGGAACGCTTCAAGGTGCGCGTTATGGAACCGGTGCGTATTAGTTTCGGTTTCTTGGTGCTGGCGGGCAAAGCAAACGAGTCGACAGACATCAGCGAGACGCTGTCGAAACTGTCGCGTTTGCGTTTCAAATCATTCTCGGTGGCCAGCAAATCATCCGACTCCATGTCGCATTCATTGATTGTCTCGATCGCAAGCAGCTTGGCGGGTGCTTTGAGTATGGGCGAAAGACTCTCGGTGGTCGGTTGAAAGCCATCGGTAGATGGACTGCCATTGCAGCTGGTGGGCGTGCCAGCTGTGATCGTGATGCTTGGTTGTTCCAACTTGTGCTGCATGTGATTGCTCTTCTTGGGTGTGCTTGCCTGCACATCTTCCTCGTCAGCGGAATCGGGCAGCGGCAATTCCTCCTCCGGTTGTTGCATGTCCGCTGCCTCCACAAAGAGGCGATCATCAAAGTGTATATCATCGAGATCCTCCGCTTCTAGATTCTCCTTATCTGTAGTTGGTGATGTTTCCATCTTGAACTCCTTTTGCTCGGCAGCTGAGAGATCAGCAATGTCCGCGTCGTTGTATTGAGTTGTGGTGTTGGGTGGTGTGTGTTTTGGACTGTTGTTGTTGCTGCTGCTGTTGCTGCTACAGCTGGTGTTGCTTATGGGATGGGGGGGCTTGGGGTTAGTGCTGTGGTTAGTAGTAGTAGTGTCAGTGCTAGTAGTAGTGCTAGTGCTAGAGCTTGTAAAGACTGCGCCCGTATTGGGCATCACCTGCAAGATATATACACGAGAATCGAACCATAAGACACACATAGAATATAAAACAAACTCAAACAAATAAAGTAACAAGAGACCAAATGCCAGCATGCAAGTGTTTACTTCAACTACTGTAAGTAAGATTGGTTGGTAACTAAATAAGTGGCTGTTTAACTCACGACATGCGAGCACTCGGGATCATCCAGTTCAGCACAGACGCCCCCATTCTCCAGCAGCACATCGACCATATGCTGATGCTCCTCGGCGGGAAAGCCAAAGAAACAGATCTTCTGTCCCTCGAATGCCCTTAACCGATGCGTCTTCGTGAAACTGTCTTGCGTCGCCTCAAACTCCAGCGAATCGCGTGCTGACCAAGCGGCATAGACCCAAGCTGGACGAACCACAGTCAACCGAAAGGTCTTGGCGTATCTGTGGAGAGAAGAAAGTGATGTTAATAAAAGGAAGCAAATAAAAAGGAGAAAGGAAACACTATTTAACATGTCTAATAAATATAAGAGGGAAGAAAACACTCCTTAAAATGTTTAAAATCACTTAATTTATTCACTTTTTAATAATATAAATAATAACAATAGTAATTAGATTAAAAGGAGAAAAGAAACTCTCAATAAAATATATAAAATCCCTTCAAATATTCACTTTTTGACAACATAAATAATAATAAGAGGAAGTTAACAAAAAAGAGACTCCTTAACATGTCTAAGTCCCTTAAAATATTCATTATTACCAAATATGAACGGGTCTGAGCTTTAACATATTAAAAAAGTTTAGAGATCAGCGAAAAAAGTACTGATAATAAATTTATATATGTAAATGCAACATTTCAATTAAATTGAATAATTTTCAATTTTTACGTTGGAATAAAACATCTAAAAAATGAAAGGGTCTATTACAGTCAATACTTGGTTGAAGTAAATAAAGTTTAAGTGATGCCAATAAAGTAATAATTCAATTTAATTTAAGCTTAAAATGATGTAAGTCAATTAATATCTAAAGAAAATGCAGTTTATGTAAACTCTTTATTTTTATGTTGGAGTAAAAAAATAAAGCCAAATGATAGGGTCTATTACAGTCAATACTTGGTTGAAGTAAATAAAGTTTAAGTGATGCTAATCCATTAATATTTGAAGAAAATACTAATAATATTTTAAAAATCAATGATCTATTAAATTAGGGAAAGTCTAGTCGAACTCCAGTCAATGACGAAGTAATTCTAAATAAGTCTCAATTAAAATCAATAAAATGAAATTGAAAGTTCTTATATTTCTAGTCTTGCACACTTACTGATACTTTTCGCCGCCACTGTGATTGCATATCAGATGCGTGGTCTTTGTGTTCAGATCCTTCTTGATGCAGCCGCCCATGGAGTGAATGAGATTCACCAGCTTTGTCTGCAATGATGAAGAGTTTTATTAGCTTTGCTTGCTGTTCAATAAAAGAAGCAGATCTTGCATCCACTTACCAGCTCATCCTTTTTGCGTATGCCGGTGAAGCAAGTGACGACGCCGCGCATTGCATAGTTGTAAATGGGCCTCGTGTTCTGGCCCAGAGTTTGCTTCATTTCGGCGGCATACTTCAAAGCGGGTGGACCCAAAATGCTGTAAAGAGAGAATTGTAGAGAAAAGCCCATTAAATATTTATGTTTGTGGCACACATTTTGAGTTATGCAAGGTTATAGACGAGACGAGACGAGACTATAATCTGTATCATGTAACTTTTTGTATCTTGTTTTTAATGCCCTCCCCAATTGACCTTGGCGTTGACCATTGCGATGATGCTGCAGCCATATCTCAATTGCTCGATACACAATAAATCGGTTATAAGCGCTTCCAAATAGTTGAGGCAATCGTCGTGTGCACAACCGTGCGATCAGGCCATCCACGAGTGACTGCAAGTCAACAATCAGACGAGATCAAGCATGTCGAGTGGCAAGCAACAAGATGTGAGAAGAAATATACACACGCGACACCAGGTGGCAAATTGCTTGAGGCAATGTAAACAACAATCAACAAGACGAACTTTGCCTCCCAGAGATCACATCGTTTAAGGGCCTTTTGTTTATGACTAAGAGACACAGAGAGTGAGAGAGGGAGATAGAGAGCGAGAGGCAGATGCACAAGCGCTGCCAGCTGATGATGGGAGCGTCCACAACTGGCCACGAACCGGAAGTTTTTGTAAACAAATCAATCGAGCCGAGCCAAGCGAGCGAACGGAAGTGGGCGGATGCCGATTGCTCCTCTTCGCTCCTTCATCTGCCTCTGCCTCTGCACTTGTATTTATGATTATTTTTAAATGAACCACAAATCCAACAATATTGCCAATTAATTTATGTACATCGTTTTGTATTCATCATCATTCAAGCATATTCATTCATTCATGCGTTCGTTCGGTTCGTTATTTGCGGCTAGGATACGCGAGTTGGTTGAGTAACAATGAGCAATGAGCAACAATAATAATCAAAAGTCAGAAATAAATATGGGAATTCCAGGAAACACTTTTTTTGGCATACAAATGAAAAGTGGATTATTAAAATAGCACGGCGATTGACATGCGAAGTATTGCCACAATAATAATAATAAATTACATATTACGAATTACAATTTTATTCATTTTATTCTACACAATGAATTCTTCTCAGTTAACCGGCATTTAAATAACACGATAAGAACTGCGTTTTCATTTTAGGGTCGACACTTTTCACACACTATTGAAAGCGATGCAACTCGCATTTTCCCACACACACATCACGTTGCACATTTGACCTTACCAAAGTTGAAAAATTTCCATGTGCAGAGCACAACAAACAAAAATATTTAAACACAAAACGTTGACTTTTATTTCCGTAAAAAGTAGAAAGAATCCCTTGTAGTTCACGTGGAAAACTCTTGAGCAAACACACAACTGTTGACCACGGGGGAAAATTGCCGAAAAATACGAACAGCGAAAAACCAGCCAAATGCCTGAACTGAACGCAATGGAATGAAAAATTGTGGAAATAGAAAAATGCCATACGAATATATATTTGTGGCACTCACACTCAAGTGCCAAATGTCATATATAGTATACACACTCCCACACACACACACATTAACACACTCACACTCACTCACACATTGTCTATGAGTCAAGTGTTCTCTGTAAGCTGTGCAAACATTTAGGCAACGTTAGAGAGAAGAATCCACAATGACAAAAAGAAAAAATGGTAAACAAAAAGCGCGACAGGTGCATAAATTGCAAATATTTCAATTCAAAGCGAAAGCATATCATTTTATAGGAATTTCTTTGGAAACAGGAAAACCCAGTCAATGCTTAGTCAAAGCACAAAAATGCGCAGCAAAGAGTTCACAATGATGATGATGATGATGATTTCTCATCGACGACCTCCGAGTTTTGGGCTGCTTGTAAAGTGCGCTGATCTTTTGCCCCCCAACACGAGACAACACAGAAAAAACCAATCGAACTTTGCGAGGGTCAAAACTATAGAACAGTCAATGACAGCAGTATTCTGACCCCCTTTCCCCTTCTCTCTGTCATCACCCCTCCACAATTAATTAGCCATGCTGAAGCATATAAATTATAAAACATGCATATACATAAATAAATACACGCACTGCCACAACTTCATAGTATATAAGCTACAATAAAAATGTATGCATATACTTTTTTATATATTTATTTTTTCTGCGATTTGCTTCGAATACTTTCCCAGTTGAAATGTTCAAGAATTTCGGAATCGTTGGCGACGTTTTCACACTTTCTTCTACGCGTCGTGTTCCCCCAAAAACAGACGACATTTTTTATAGAGAATAGAAAGAATCTTGGCGCCAAACGATTACTGCAACATCCCCCAACCAAACATCACCATTAACAGCATCCCACCTCAAGTATTTATCAAAGGCGTACGATTCATTTCGATTTCGTTCGAACTACGCAAAAGTTTTTCCCCTATGAGAAAATTGTCATCTATTTGTAATTTTAATTTTCATTTGAATTTTTTCCCAGCATTGTGAATTTAATGTCAAAGCCTTGGATGGTCGATGAATGAAAGCGCCCCAAAATAGGCAATGCAATCGTGAGTTGCTATGATTCAGATCGTCATCGTCAGCTATATATAATATATGTAAATCTCTTTTTGTATATAAAAATACGTATATAGCCATGTTGCCGAATAGCAATTAACGAGATCTTTGTGGCATTATTCGAATGAGTTTAAGTGGTCGTCAAGTATACGCCACGTTGTGTCTGTCTCTGGTGCAATTCTTGCAAAGTGTTCAGGGAATTTTCTCAATAGCCTGATCCAATTTGTTTCACTTCATTCTTCACAGGAAGTTAACGCAATTTCTTCAGAATTGTGCTTTTTTTTTTATTGTATTTATTTTCGCAACTTGCAGCAAGGCAAAGGTTATCATCGGCAGAGATTCGATATTGAGGGCAATGAAAGCCAGAAGTTCGAGCAGAAACTGGGGAATTATTTTATTTTTAAACTGTGGAATTTATGAATCAAAATTCCCCATTCGAATTGTGTCATAATTTTGTGAAAGCAATAATTCTGGGCTGAGAGATAAATGGCATATTATGTAAAATATTGTTGTAAAAGTGTGCCCATATTACGTATCATAATTAACATAACAAAAGTGACCGTGCGAAAATATAAGTTCATTGAACGTATTTGAAACTAAAATATAAAATTAAACAATTGTAAAAGTGGCCATATTACATATCATATTTAGCATAAAAAACTGACTGTATTCACTTTTAAATATCCTTTACTTTGTTGTATGGACACACTTAATCTTAACTTTCTCATTGTTATTAGATGCGAAAATATACCTTCATTATATGTACTTAAAACTAAATCGATGTTGTTTTCATTTGGAAAAAGATATTGACAATCAAATAGGTTTGTTATGCTAATCATAATATATATAATTTGGGCACATTTACAAGAAGTGTGAAGTTAAAGATAAGTTGAATTTTGCTGAACAATTTTGATACTAGAATTACTAAAGAATTTGGATAATGTGTATTGGAACTTTCTTTGCTACAGAAATATCTAAGAAATAATTTTTAACTAATTAGGGATTATTTTTAAAACATATGATAAATGTATTTCGAGCAGTATGCCATAAAAAATATCCACCACTTATATTTATATATGCTCCCCGTTCGGAATCGGGGTGTACGTATTTCTGTATTTACTGCTAACTAAAAACAATTTTATGTGCACAAAACAATAACAATAACAGAAATGAAAAAAACCAAAAAGATGAGAATACAAACATTCGAAACATGAATGAAATTTTGGCAAATAAATAATAACGTTGTGGGTGGTGTATGATACCGAGGGGCAAAGGGTGGGGAGAGGGAGGAGATGCTGGGGGCTGAAGGTGCTTTGGTGGCTTCCGTTTGCGGTGCTCTTCTGACGATTTTTACATGTTGTGTGCGAAAAGTAGGAACGATGTTTAACATGAAAGCAAAAGCATAGCGAAAACAGGGAAAAGAACTCCCCCTCACTTCTCTCCCATCCCTCTCCCATTTGGACTGCAGGCACGACAAACGCATTTGTTAACCTTGAATATGAGTTGGTAAATATAATAAATAAAATAAAAATTATTGTTAATCACTACTAATGATGTTGTTCTTTGTTGTTGTTATTGATGTTTTATTTGAATGCTGATATTACTGCGCAGCGGGTAAATTAATCAAGCGTGGCGAATAATGCCGCAAGTTCCAAATTTGACAACAATTTATAGCAAATGTGCAAAAAAAAAAGAGGAGACTGCGGGGAAATGTCAGCGGTTTGCTGCTGTCAATCTCCCGCAAAAGTCAGCCAGCTAAATGGCAAAAGGGAGGCGGAGGGATTGTTGTTGTTGTTGTATGAAGAGAAGTAGATGATGGGGCAACACATGCGTGTCTCAATTTCAAATTTGGCTCCGACTACAGCTCCACTCGTGGCATTTTGTGGCGTCTGTTGTGTCGTGTCCAATTTGGTGACATTATTGTGCTAAGGCAGCGATATATTTAGATCTAGCAACGTTTTTCTCTTTTTTTTTTTTTTTTGTTTTCCTGCAGCTTCACCCGCATTTTCATATCAACTTTGACCTTAGAATTGACCAGCTTGCAATGCGAATTAGGTTAAAAGGTGTCACATATTTAAAGTAGATCAAGACCTTCTGGCGTCTGTGAAAATTGCAGCCTTCTAGCTACTACCGTTTGTGCTGTACGTTGACAAATGAGTCAGGCAGCAGTCACACAAAAATATTAAACTTAAAACAACAATAGCTGTGTTGTATAAAAATAGAAACCTTCTAGCTACTACCTCTTATGCTGTGAGGTTGATAAATCAGTCAAACAATTAAGCATGGAGTCTGCCATTCAGGGCAAATATTACACCCAGGACAACACTAAGTTGTGTACAAATTGCAGCCTTCTAGCTACTACCGTTTGTGCAGAACGTTGACAAATGAGTCAGGCAGCCTCACACAAAAATATTAAACTTAAGGCAACAACAGTCGTGTTGTACAAAAATAGCAACCTCTTAGCCACTACCGTGTATGCTATGAGGTTGATAAATCAGTCAAACAATTATGCATGTAGTCTGCCATTCAGGGCAAATATTACACCCAGGACAACACTAAGTTGTGTACAAATTTCAGCCTTCTAGCTATTACAGCTTATGCTGTACTTTGATATATTAGTCAGACTGCCAAAAATATTAAACTTAAAGGAGCAACATCTGAGTAGTATAAAAATAGCCACCTTCTAGCTACTACCGCTTATGCTGTATATAGCTAAATAAACCAAAAAGAGGAACAGTCAAGTACAAATTACATACAGTGTAAAAATAACAACCATTTAGCTTCTACCAAATGTGTTATACGTTGATAAATAAGTCAGAATGTCCATCAGTCCGTCAATCGAGACATATAATACGCATCGAGTAACGTTATCTCTGTTGTATAAAAATAACAACCTTCTAGTTACTACCGTTTATGCTGTAAGTTTGATAAATCAGTTAAACACTCAAGCATTCAGTTTGTTATTCGAGACAAATATTACACCCATGACAAGACTGAGCTGTGCAGCCTTTTAGCTACTACCGTTTCTACTGTTGGTGGATAAATGTGTCAAGAAGTCTGTCAGTTATAAGATATATTAAACTTTAAACCTCTAAGTTATATAGACATATCAGCCCTTTAGCTGCTACCGCTTAGACTGAAAGTTTGATAGAACAGATAAGCATTCAGTCTGTCATTCAAAACAAATAGTACACCAAGGGCCTCTTAGCTACTACCATGTGTGTTGTACATTTACAAATCAATAAAAATTACAGCCTTCCAACTACTACCGAGATAATGAGCTGTACTTACCATTCCTTTTGCTTGTGTATGGCATCAAAGATCTCATCTTCGAAATCCTGCAGCACATAGAACGTGCGCCATTCCGTGTCGTTGATGATGTCCAGACCAGTTTGCGATTGGATGACGGGCATGCCGAAACTCTCGGCCGCCTGCACTGTGCCAGCATCTCGACCAGCCTCGCCCACCAGACAGATGCGTGTGGGCAGCTTCGACATGATGGACATCTCTGCAAAAAAGAGAAAATCGCAAACGCAAACGAATGACAAAGGCATTAGGATCTATATATACACATAATACTTTCTATATTTATAACTATAGATTATAGTACTTAAGTGCAGTGAGAATCATCGCGATACGACTCGAAAGACTTTCTCATGCGCTACAAATTTTTCATTAGCATCGCATTTGACTAATTTGAGATCGACAATTGTGCAATCGATTGTTTTGGCTATTTTAGCCTTCAACCCCTCGCCGCCCTATTGAGTGGATAAACAGATAAACAAACCCAATAAATTTAAGTACACTTTTGGGCGAGCGTAGAGAACGTCATATTAAAAGTTTGGCGCTATGATTTATGGCCATCGCTTTTGTTTGTTTATGCAAATTGCAAATTGCAAAGTGAGGCGCTGCCGATGGCATTGACAAGAGGAGAGAAGAGCGGAGAGCAGAGTAAAGCAGATCTTAAGCAGAGGGCAGCGAAAACAAAACAAAACAAACGAACGAACCGAATGATGAACAGAACTAAGAGCAGGAGCTCTCGCTGAAGGGCAGCAACAGAGACAGAGATAGAGGAAAACAGAGAAAGATAGATGAAGAGACAGAGATAGAGATAGATATAGAGAAAGACAGCGCTCCGTTCGTCGATCATTTAACAGCATTTTGCGAGCTGTTGACATCAGTTTTAATTGTGATCGCCAAGTGATGATTGTTGTTATTATTATTGTTGTTGTTGTTGTTGCTTGGCATAACATACTACATCGCTCTACTAGCTGCAGCCCGCCCCCTGTGACCTTCACATCAATGCCAGGCTTCTTAGATTTTGACAAGCCAAAAACAAAAAATGCAAACAAGAAAATGCAACGATGCTGCTGCTGCACTGCGTCGCCACCCACACGAGAGCTCCACAAAAATGTTCAAGTGCATTCAATTTTTCCACAGCACAAGCAGCACCAAGCTCCGCTCCGCCCCCCCTGCTCCATGCATATTAATTTTATCCAGAACTTGGCGGCTGTAACTGATGCCAATTGCGCTTTTGTATCTCCGCCGCCACGATTCAAAACGAAACAAAACGAGACGCAGTCGCCATCGCCATCGTTGTCGTCGGGGCAAATTGAGCAAAGTCCAGACTCCCCCAAGAGAATGGGGATGATGATGATGAGCAGCAGATGCACTCACTGCTGCTGATGCCTTTGTCGTCGCCATATGACGCATGGAATGTTTTAGAATAATCTCGGTTCATAAACACGGCAAAGGCAATGGAATTTTCTGCAGCTATTCCAAATATTTATAGTGTTTATAAAGGTATTAAAATGGGTCTGAGGAATGTGCATCGCATGACATGCACTGTTAATGCACTCTCTCTCTAACATTATTATTATTGTTATTGCTGTTGTTGTGAGTCAAGTTTTGAGAAATGACAGTGGAAACAACACTCAGCAGCAGCAACAATAATTGCCATAATGATACCAAAGCAGTTCGTACACTTGACAACTGAGAAAACAACAGTCACAGTTCACTATTTACATTAAAGGTGGCTAACACTCCATTTATATAATATTATAAGCTGTCTGTGACTGTTACCGCTTTAAAGACCAATTCCGAATTGAATCACTTGATATAGTATATGGATTTATTTGTGCAGCCAACTCGAAAATCTGTTTGGATATATTTCATTTCATTCCAAAGAAATGGGAAAACATTTCGAAAATATTTTAAGCAAGTACGAGGCATAAAATTACATTAACAAGCGGTACAAATGTCCCAAGGGGTGGGATAATAAATAAGGTATATATTGATTTTAAAATAACACTTATGATTTCATCTTAAACAAAATTGTTTAAAGTTACATAACAAAAACTTTAAGGTACAACAATTGCAATTACATTTAATTCATTTTGTATTGTGGGTGGGTAATAAATCACTTGATTGCCTACGGAATATTTCCCTTTATTTCTATTCACTAGATTCCATTAATTTCAGTTTTCAACGTGCTGCGTGTAGACTTTATATATTCTATGTGTGTCTGGACTGCAATATTTATTTATCTTGCATGCAATTTGCTATCGGAAATAAAGAATTTATTTGCTTCAATTAAGAGTTTCTCTATGTTCGTCTGGCTTTCTACAAATTTAAATGCACCGACTGCATTGATATTGTAATTTCCCAAGCGTAGAAAGAATGCATATATGTATGTATGTAAATATCTTCGAGGAACTAACAAAGACATGCTTGAGAAAATCCATGTGATCCTGAGATTTTCGAAATAAATACCTGTGAAATCCTCATACACTTGGCAAAGTGCAGCCTGCTTAAGGTTCCGCTGTTTGCTGAGTTCATCCTGCTCCGAGTAAGTGAAATATGACCAGGCATCGCGACGAACCGTGACCAAATTAAGGTTCTTCTTGTAGACAGAGCCGAGCTGAGCAGAAGCACCAGCTTGTGGCAAGTGTAGCATGGTGAACAGTCGACGTTTATGGATCAAACACAAAATTGCAACTGAGACCCAGACGAATTTCTGCATGAAAACGCAGTCAGGCGAAAGCCACAGGTGTTGCCCCTTGTTGAGGAGGCACGAAAGCAAGGAGAAGAACTCTCACTCTCACACACACACCAATACATGTGCAGAAGTTAAGGGCAAAGTGCGAAACAAACTCACACAGGTGGCCACTGGGCATGGGAACGAGCAAAGGACAAGGAAAGGGCATGTGACTGAAGGTGGGACTTGGAACAGGGAAATAACGGCAAGCAATTTGCGTTTGGGAATTTCCTTTTAGTGTATGCGGTCTACTGTTGCTCTGCTCTTCTCTACTTAAGCTTCTTCTTTACACTCACTGGCCGCATGCCAAAGACAAGGCGAAAAACTAATTGAATAGCATTTGCTGCCTCACACGCACACTCACGCAGATTCGTCGTCAAACTTTTGTCAAACAGACTCATCAAAGTGGAATCTTGTAAAAAAAAAATCACACGAAATTTACGTTTACGTTTGTCAAGCCTTGACGCCGTCTCTGTCTCCCTCATTCACTCACGCTGACCTGAGACCTTCGCGTCGGCGTACATCTCTCTATACACAGACACACACACTCTTTCGCGCATATGCATGTGCGGCATGTCATTAACATTGAAACAACAGCCGAATGCAATGGCATGTTGTTGTCCTCTGTTAATCAGCGACCCGGAAAGAAGGAAGAAGGGAAAAGCAGGACGTGCAAGCGCAATAGGTAAATCTCTAGGCAAATGTATCAATAACAAACGCCAGACAGAGATAGAGAGAGTGTGCGCAACCAAATTTGTTTCCTTCGCTACCTAAGACAGGCAAGCTGGCCTAGGGCTGCAAGCGAGTTTATTTTGTTGTTGTTCTCGGGTACAGTGCCGGTAGAATAGGGGAATCTGAGGGTAGAGGGTAGCTGGTCAAGAGGGGTGCAAAATATTTAGCACACATTTTTATGCGTGGTCGACGATACATCAGTTGAAAGCGAAATAAATTAAAAAAATAAGAAAGCAGCTTAAAATACTCTGACGCGTTGGCGCTAGCTTTTTTTAGTCTCTGCTACAACAGCAACAACCAGAAATAAGTACTACACATAATATTTATCTGCTGTTAGTGACATTTTTTATGCTTCTCTGGCGGCGACATTGAAAATTCAACAAATATAATAAAAAAAAACTACAAAAAGATATCCAAACAGCTGCTGCTGCTTTCGTCTTTGTTCTATTCTAACTCACCTGTTTTTGATTGTTCCTCTATGGTTTCCATTTCGTTTGAATTGCATTAAATTTGGCAGAAGACGCCACACACACACGCACTTAAACGCACACAGTCACTGTAATAGGCCTTTTTGCAACTGTTCTGCTAAACGTTTCTTTGTTTTAGTTTCAATAGTAGTTTGTTTACTATGTTTTACTCATTTCTGCGACAGATCCATCGTTGTTTTTCAAACAAATAAATTGAACAAATGCGTTTGGTCAATTAAAAAGCGGCGCGCGAAATTGCTCAGCGTTTACACACACACTCAACAAATACAAGCCAGTCACAAACACAGACACATTAATCGACGAACTCCATTGAATGTAAGTCGGCGTCGCTTTTATTTTAGCACTTTTCTTCAATTCTCAGTACTCGACTACGAATTACTTTCGAATGCACACGATTAATTGCACCAATGTCTATTGTAAAATTGTTTTACAAATTAATTACACCGCGCCTAGTACGTGAGTTTAAGTTGCTGGCGCAGCAGCGCGTCGGAATTAAAAAAATCAAAATCAACGGCCAAACACGTCCGGTCGCACGGCTGTTCGTCTCGCTTTATTTTACATAAATGTTAAAGCTGCTGCCTCTTCACACTCAAAACTGCTCTGTTAAAATACTAATTTTTAGCATACAACTCACAATGGCACTGTTAAACTGTATTGACACCGACGAAAATTGATATCGATAAGTGCGCATCGGTCGCGGCATTGATACTAAACAGTGCTACCCTACAAGCCGAAAGCAAGCAACCTACCACTTATGAAAAAAGTCCACACGCCAATCTGCTTATAATCCATGTATATGTTAAATATGTGAGCGTTTTCGAAAGATGTCTGTAAAAATAATTAGTATCGATAAGTCTGCAATCGATGTTAAAACAGTGTTCACATATGAGCATCGGGAAAAATAAAGCGAGCAACACTTGTTGCTGTGACGTCACACACACAAGCGCAGTTACGTCAATGCAGCAATATGCCCAGCAATCTGTCAAACAACCCACCACCAACACAACAACAACAACAACAGCCCACTGACATTTCGTCAATAGGTCCATACATAAATTTGTCATTTTTTCAGCCAAGTGCAAGCAAAGCAAGAAGCAACATTTTCGGTGGCTAATTTTTTGAAAGTTGCATTTGAAAAAATGCTCCATCAACCGCCGCCACCGCCACCGCAATCGACGCACAGCATTAAGATCATGTCCGGAGCCGAGGAGAATCGTCATTATCTGCGTGCCTTTATCCAAACGTATCGCGACATGCCCGTGCTTTGGGACACTTCACTGCGCGATTACACGAATCGGGAGAAACGCGCCGAGGCCTATCAGCGTCTGGTGCCCATCTATCATTATCTGAAGCGCGACGCGACTGTCGAGGATGTGAAGAAGAAGATCAACACACTGCGGACCAACTATCGCAAGGAGCTCAAGGTGGTAGAGAGCGCCATGCGCTCGGGCAACTTGCACACACCACGTTGCTGGACATTTCAGGAGCTCGACTTTCTGCGCAACACCGAAAAGTTTTTGGCCGTGAATCCTACGTTCAAGAACGAACCAAGCTTTTCGTTCAGCGAAAACTCCAGCTCAACGGCCGCCTTCATGGAGCAGCATTCGAGCGGAGGAAGTGTATCAGCCGCTTTGCATTATCCATATCGCCAGACGCCTAACATCAGCGAAATGTTTCACAAATCATTTGGCCATGTGCAAAAGGTAGATCCGCTGCCACCGCCAGCGGTGCCTGTCATGCACCACCAGCAACAACAGCAGCAGCCGCAGCAGACAACGCATGCCACACAAGGTGACTACGCGGGCGCTAAGCGAGCGCGACAAACGCCGCCTTGCAACAACGCCTCCTCCAGCACCGTGAGCACTCACAACACGGATGAGCTGCTGAACATTGCCTGTGAGTACTTGGCGGGCACGTATCCCGAGGAGGAATCCATAGCGCGCACCTGGACACACAAGCTGAAGCGGTTGCCACGCGAGCAACGACTTTTGGCAGAGCGTTTCATCAATGAGATTTTGTTCGAAGCCGAGTCGAATAATCTGCATCGCGGCTCGGTGCAGATCAACAACAGTTTCGAGCCCTACGTGCGCTTCGAGGAGCCGCCCGCTTGTCACGAGGAGCAGGACAAGTCACAGAGTCCCAGCGTACACACTTCCTCGGAGTCGACGCCTAAACCCAGCGCTGGAGGTGCAGGGGGAGGAGGTGGAGGAGCGGCAACAGCAAGCAGCGCACTCAACGAGACGCCGAATGCGGGCATTCGAGAGTTCTAGAATTAGTTATATAGTATTAATAAGTGTTATCCAGTTTTTATTGACGTCACAAATTGTAAATAGCTAAAGCAGTGGCTCCAGTGAGTCTTTGGTATCTGAGATTCACAGCTGTACTCTCAGTCGATGCGATTGTAATCGACGAGGTTACGCGTCAGCCAAACGTATGGCGAGGCGCCAGCGAGAAAGAGGCAGGCGCCAATCACGGGACGATGCAATATCCAGGCGACGGCAGCGATGGTCAAGGCCAGTGAGAAGGCAATGATGAAGTTTCCAGTGACGGGGAAATGTGAATCCGGCGCCAGGGCAATCAACAAAGGAACACGAAGCACTGCAAGATGAAGGTGTAAATGTTAATATTAAGTATTAAGACTAAAAATAATATAGAATATTATTATAAAAACGAAATTGGAGAATTGTTTAAAATTAGTGTGAGAAGGAAGTGCATATATTTGTGAAGAATCGACAATTTCTTTAGTTGAGCCACAAATTATAGCAAGGATTTTAACCAGTGCTTAGCGAAAGAATCAGCTGCAACTCCCAAACGTATTTTAAAAGTTGCTTTGATCATTATGAACTTACGAATTACTCGCAGCAGCTTTGAGTTGCACGTCACACCGAAGAAGATGAGCACCCAGCCAATGAAGCGCCACCACCAAGTGTGCAGCACCTGTGCCCGATACTCCAAGCGGAACACTTCCAGTGCGCTAATTTCACCCGGATAAACGAGCAGAACAGGAACACCGCGAGTGGTCAGATATGGCTCCACCTTGTTGCCCTGCAGTCGACCTACTATGCTGTACATTTCACCCTCCATGCCGGCATAAGTGAACAATATGCGCAAATCTCCAATCTCGGGATTAAACACATCATTTGTATGATAATATAAACCCAGATGAAGTTTGATGCTGCTGTCATCCGGACGAATGTCCGAAGTCAGCTCATTAAAGCTATTGAATTTGTGCTTGACCTGGGCGCCCAGCTCATATTTGCCAATGTAGACGGCATCTGCCACCTGGACGGCGCTCTCGATGGGAAAACTAGTGGGATTCGTGTGTCCGTGGCGATTATTAAAGTTGCGCGAGTCGACAATCTTGTCGCGCCACTCTCTAGTGTAGTAATAGGTGGTCGAATCCGATTCCAGACTGCTGCCGGCCCCAACACTTTCGCCAAAATTGTGTTCTACCTTTTCCTCGACCCATTGATACATTTGAACACGTCGCTTCAACTTCACAGCCATGAGCTGTATGTTGTAGTCGGGTTCGGTGAGCGGTTCACCGCATATGATAGGGCCGGACAGATGTACTATGCGATTCTCGAAGTTTTGATCTTGCTCCTCCTCTGTGAACTGCATCGAATAGACATCGGCGTAGGCTTCATCCAAGGCGAGCATTGTGTGCACCGCTCGTCCCTCATTCCAGTAGAGAACACTGCCGCCCGCTGTGAATAGAATCAGGCCAAACACCGATATCAGCCAGTGGGCGCGAAATGTGTCCTGTAGCGTGGCCATTTGCACTGTGTACGCCGCTAGTCACGCATTTAAATTGTTATTAAACAGCAAATAATGCTGTGTCGAAATTTTTGCAGTTCTTCTTCTTGAACCGTAAGCAGTCGCAAACCACCGTGTATCCGTTGCAGCAACAGCTGATGAGCAAAAAACAGCTGTTGCGTTTGTATGTTAAATTATATCAAAACAACATTGGGCAAGGGTATATTTTCGGCTCTTTTACTTTTATTGCTGTTCCAATATTAATTAATTGAAAACTTAGTTAATTAACAACCGAATACTCTGTTTTCCACACATAATCCCATTCATTACTCCACCTAAACCCATTTAGTATATTTATACCAGACGGTCAAGTCGTGGTCACACTGGCATCAGATGTTTTGCAGTAACAGCTGTTCGTTGGAGCTAGCAAACGAATATTTAACAAAAATACAAATAAGAAAATGTTTAGCAGTAGTTTGTCCGATTATCAGTTCACAAAGCTATTTAAAAATGGAAAATTCAGTTCAGTTTACAAAGCCAATCATACGATCAACAATCGTGTTATTGTCATCAAAAAGTTTACGCTCGAGGAGGAAAACGATGAAGCATTGAAGAAACTCTTTGCCGAAATTTTATGTTGTCGTCAGTTCAATCATCCAAATATCAATAAAATTCTGCACAGTTTTATATCGGACATGGATGTGTATGTCCTGTATCCCTATATGTGTTTCGGAACGTGCCAAATTTTACTCGATAGCATTTTCATCAACGGTTTGCCAGAAACATTGATTGCCCTGATCTTTAAGGATGTGCTCTCGGCTCTTATGTATATTCACTCCAATGACTTTGTTCATGGTTCGGTAAGAGCGCATCACATTCTACTGGACAGCCAGAGAGCAGTATTATCGAATTTCCACGAAAGTCGCAGTTTCATAAAGCATGGAAAGAAGAAGAACGTGCTGCACGGTGTCTCCCAAATGAAAAATCTAAACTGGGCGGCACCCGAAGTCCTTGATCAAAATATCCATGGATTCACCGAGAAGTGTGACATTTACTCCGTGGGCATTACGGCGTGTGAGTTGGCCAACGGAATTCAACCATATATTGAGACACAGCCCACACTAATGTATACGGAAAAGATACGAGGAAATGTGCCTTCATTGCTAGATAGATCCACTTATACCATGCTCCTGGATGATCAGGGAAAAATGCCATTTGAAAATTCGACAAGACGACGATCGTTTGAGGTGTATAGTCAACGTGTTCTATCGGAAGATTTCCATCAGTTTGCGGAGATCTGCCTGAATCGCAATGCTGAGAATCGTTGGAGTGCCAAGAAGTTGATGACACACGCCTTCTTCAAGCAATGTCGACACTCGAGCATCTCGGATCACATCAAGAAATGTCGCACCGACTTGCAACACAATTCGTCGCTGGACGATGAAGTAATAATTGGACTACAAGATGAACAGCAAACCGAAAGACGAGGCAACTCGGATCATGTTCAATGGAATTTTTAATGTGTTCGTTGCGATTTGTAAAATGTCATAGACAAATAAGCATAAGATTAATAATAAACAAAATATACAGACAAAGAAAGATACATTAACCAGATGCATTTATCTATGTATATAAGACGCTGTTCGATTGAAATCAATAATTTATTTCACATAATTTTCTATATTATAAATGTGGCTTTATTTACAGTATATTTGTTTCGTTTTTATATGTAATATATATATATATATTTCTTTTGTTTTGTTTGTTAGTTGTTGTTACTCAAGCCAAAGCCAATAATGCCGTATTTTTGTATTTGCATTTAAATGTTTCTTAAATTGTGTCTCCCATAATATATATATATATATAGTTTGTATATAAATGTGCTTGACAAAAAATAAAATATCACTTGGCGCCTTTAAAAACTAATCGAAATGATATGCATTGGAAACAGAAACAGAACAAAAAAAACACTGCAACTGAAAACGAGGAATTAATTAGTTAGTCACTTTTGGTTTCCCTTTCTTTCGTTTTATTAAATGTAAACAAATTAATAACAACTATGCGAACTAAAATTAAAATTATTTAACAAATAACTCTATATAGAAAGTTGCGTTGTTGTTGTCTTCTTTGCGTTAGTTAACTTAAAAGAATTAAAATTCAACTAAATATTTGGACAAACATCACGCACAAAATTTGCTTCCGAAAATGGGCGCTTCTTTAGTATGCTTAAGGTTTCTTGGGCATTTTCTTTAAAACTATAATAGAGATATAAAAACATAACTTGCTTCAACTTCTTCTTCTTTAACTGTCAGTAGAGCGCATAAAATGTACAAATTTAAATCTTAGTATTTATGTAGATGTATATATATATTTATATATTGTTTATACTTTATATTTGCAAATATCTAGCGGGCTATCACTGACAAATAACGATTATTTCATCTAGATTTATTTAGTACGTGAAGCTAACTCTTTGCATATGTGAAGCATAATTATTAGCACAATTTGTGTGTGTTATTTTTAACTAAAAATGTGTTACGACCCAATTGTGTTTTTTTTCTCTTTTTTTAGGCAATGCTGCGGCGCACTGAATTAGTTAAATAAATTTTGGGTGTATTAATTGAAAGTAAAGTACGGTGTTATTTTTGCTAGCCCTTAAGAGTTGGTAACTCTCCATATATAACTTGTTTATAAATATATTCATATCGACTTAAAGCAAAGTTAACAGTTAAGAATTCCACAGTCGATGGCGTTCGACTGTCCGATACCCGGTACTCGATACAATCTTCAATCGTAAAGAAATTTTCTTGAAATATTTAAAAGAAAAACGCTGGCAACTCAATTTTTAGGAGTTCTAACTGTCGGAGAGACTTAGATCAGGAATATATATATACTTTATGGTATCGGCAATGTGTACCGGGTATAATTGTTAATTAGATTTAACGTTGACTAACATGCCACACAATTAAATAACTCTTATCGCCTCGATTTTCGATCGTTTGATTTGGTTCCAGTTGAATACTGTTCTCCATGTCATTGTCATCTGTAAAATGCGATAAAACATCATTAGCAATCATTGATCATAATTAATTATACACTATTTACACATAGTTAGTGCTGCAGCGAAACACAACTACAAAGGATCATGAAAGATTTCTCATATAGTATATTACAGAAAAGCATTGGAATATTATAATTATTATTGTTTAATCTATTATTTTAGTTTGCTGCAAAGCTACTTGGAGTATTTTTTGTTTAGTTTTAGATTAGTATTATTTTTGTTTTATTCTTTTAAACTGAAAGTGCGCGTATTGTTTGGTAGTTTGTAAGTAAGCCAAGATTTCTTTACAATTTAAAAGATAATAAATAATATTAAATTGAAATAAAATAGAATAGTTAAAATAAAAAGCATAAAGAGCAAGAACTAATACCATAATAAAAAGTTAAACACCGCGTTTAAGTAAAAGTGTGAGTCTTTGGCTTAAGCTTTTGCCTTTGCTCCGAGTTGAAAACTAGATCAATAGAAATATGGCACAGAATTAGAATTAGAATTAGAATTCATTTATATACACAAGATCGGAGATATATATTTTTTATATAATTGTTCCTTCGGTTCGAGTAGGACATTTTACAAGGACACCACGTGTGACCAGTGTGTGGATTTTTGGAACTGATTAGAACGTGATAAGGTGCACAGAACATATACAGGAAAGTGATGTCAAAATTTGCAACAGAACGAAAATAAAACATTGAACATAAAGTATTCGCATAAACCTTAACGGGGGTCGGGTACTGAATCAGGTCACAACACAGGTCACGGCACTCGGGGCTCAGTTAAAATGCTGCATTCCAATTTGAACTTGTGCCTAGCTACAAGCTACAAGAGAAAGGCGTCCACGGAGGCGCTGAGCACTACAAATTGAAGGTACTACGCTCGGCCGTCGGCAGGTTAAACAACAAAAAGAAAATGCGATTAAATCAACGAATACGAATGCGATTACGAATAATAAAATAACGTTTACAAAACGAAGCAAATAAATCAAAAAAGTAATCGATGCAAATCAAAAGAAACAGAACGCAAAATCGAAATCAAAAACAAAAAAGTCAAAATCAAAAAATGCAAAAGGCTTACGTATCGACTTTCCAAACTATCAAATGCGCTGCATTATCACTAGCATCGAATTTATCATGTCCTGCAGGAGGAATATGGAACGATTATACAATTTGCATTTGCACATTATATGTTTGTGTGTAGTAGAAAGCTGGTCGCGTTTTGGCGGCTTTACTTTTTTAGAGATCTGATCTGATCTCTGTTCTGGGTAAGCTAGAGCTTGCAAGGCCGTTGGCTCCACTTACTTATGCGAAAATCGATGTAACCCTCGCCGCCGCACATGACCAACATATCGGGACGTTTGTTGCTAAAGGTTAACGTGCTGCCATTCGGTTGCTGCAGCATCGGCACCGACACAAAGAACTTGACCGCATCGCGATGACCGTGGAAGGACAGTTGAGCATTGGCCATGCAGCACAATGGCATTTGGCCATGGGGATCAGCTGAGGAGATAGAGAGTATTAGATTAGTGATTGAATAAAGATAGAGTTAAACTTCAGACTCACATGACTTTTGTTGCGCCTCGGCAAGCGGTACAGAGATGATGACACCATTGCTGGTGCCGATCCAGAGGCGATTGCAGGACACCATCAGCGCTGTGATGCGCACAAAGCTAAAGCCCAGCTTGCCAGTGCCCAGCATCTTGGACACGTAAGGCTCAATGTCCACGTCCTGCTTGTGCTCAAACGTATGCGTGTTGTACAGACGCAGCGTGGAGTCCAGACTGAAAATGAAATAGAATACAATATAATATAAAATGAAGACCTCAAATATAATAAAATAATTGAATAATAAAAATACTATAATAAAAATATAAGTTGAATTTGTGGTTATCTGTACATTGGTTTCTATTTGTATTTTCCAGTAAGTGAATTGTTTAGAAAGTTGGAGAATTTATATTAAGAGTCTTTTTGGAGACATCAGCAACTTATTTGCTTTTACTTGCGTAACAAAATTGGGTAATGATGCTATTCAATTCCAGAATAAACTAATTGGGTAAAGATACTATTGAAATCAAGAGTACTAACTTACGATGATTAACCCTTTAGTGTCCAAATTAAAAAACAATATATACTTTTTATTGTTTTCCTTATCTTTTAAGAGTAAAGGTTTGTTCCGGCAAAAATTTTGGCTTTTGTACGGGTTGAGAATTAGAGGACAACAACTTTGGATTGCCTAGACTTTATATAGAAGCAATAAAAAGCTAGCGAAAGCTTGTGCATTGGTCTGGGTTTTGTGTTTTGCGACCTTTAGAGTATCAGCAACACGATTGTAATTTTATTTCTTTTGAACTATTAAAACATTAAACATTTTTTAAGTCGGCTTTCTTGCGAAAATTATTATTTCCTCTGAACTCACACTTTTTCAACTTCAAACCCAACAAACATAATTTGTGGACTTCCTTTGTGGAGTTGGTAAAATTAAGAACGAAGATAAAAAGCAATAAGGACGGAAAACTAGAGGGTTAACATACATCATAGTTAAGATGGACAAGATGCTATAGTGCGTTAAAGTTTTTGTTTTATTGCTTTGGAATTGTCTTCTGCCATTTCAATCTCTTCCTCTCTTTCTAGCTATCTTTTGCTTTATAAAAAATAAACTTATGTTTATCAACTCGACTACGCACTCAGAATGTATTAACATTTGCTTTAATTTAGGCTTCTCTCTTCATCATGGCAACTGACTGGGTTTAAGAATTTATTTCTTTGTAATGCCAAATCAATCGGACTTACCGTATGGAAACCCAAACGCCGGCACCTGTGGCTGCCATCTGTCGCACTTGGCTCTCCTTGCGCGGATGTGCGTCCAGCGAGTGCACAATGTTGAGCGATATGGGATCAACAATGAAGATCTTGTTGCGATGCGCCGCCCAAATGCGCTCGCCAGCCACGCAGAGGCAACGTATCGAATGATTGCGATCACCGAGCGTAACCAGGTGATAACTATTCAGATCCCATTGGCCGTCTGTTTGGCGGCGAAACACAGCCAACTGAGCATTGGCCAGCGCAACAACCACACGCGACTCCACATGCACAATCGCCAGCACCGCATCAGGCAAGAGCACCTTGTGCAGACACTCGTGCCACCTTCCCACGCTGCTGTGGACATATAGCCAACCCTCCTGGTCACCCAGCCACATTGTCGGTCCCACCGAACTCATGGCGGGTTCATCACGCTCCTTAGTACCGAGTATGGGATTCAGCGACTTGATCGTGAACTGCGAACTGTTGCTGCTGTTGTTGTTGTTGTTCGCCTGATTGTTGCTCTCGCTGCTGTTGCTGGGCAAGCGTTGCGGTGCTCCAGGCAACGCCTGTCGTATCTTGATAGCCTCCACATTGCCCAAAGGTTCGGCTGCATCCACCGCAGGCAACTGCTCATTGGACTTCTCGGTTGCCTCCTTCGCCTCAGCCACGCCAGGCACAGCAACTGCTGTGGCTGCTGCTGCTGTCGCTGCGTCATCGCCATCCTCCTGCGAGTGCTGCTTGCTGTTGCTGTTCTGATCCGCTTTGGGACGCACGCGTATAAACTCCACCTTGCCCAGGAGTTCGGCACCTTCGCCCGGTCGCTGCAGCATCTCACCGGCCTTGACCACTTCTGATTGCTCGAGCAGCGCATAGTCACTCTCCATGGCACCCTGAACCGAGGCTATGCAGAGCAGATGCGATGCACAGATGGGAAATGCATCCAGCACAGTGGCCGATTGATTCGCATCCACCACACTCACAGTGCTTGCACCGTGAGTACTTGTGCAGATCCAAACATACGAACTGAGCTGCGTCTCCGGCTCCAGAGTCTCGAGGCTGGCCCGCGCCATTTGGCGATCCAGCGCCTCAGCGCTTTGCTCAGCCGTTGGACTAGTAATCTCAGCGATTTTAAGCGTCGAGCGTGGCGCATACGGCGAGTCGGCGGGTATCAGCGATTGACCATCTTTGGTGAAGCCGCCCTGCAGATTGACGCCCGCGGCACAAAAGACCTTCATGTGTGGCGATGCCTCTGCGAGTGGATTACAATAGACGGGCACTGGGACACCGCCAGAATGGCGACTCGGATTCGCATCCTGATTGGTCTTATTGATGGGCAGACTCCAGCCGTAGGCATGCAAGCGTCCGTCCTCCTTTTGCACATGGGCACGCAGCTGACGATACTGTTCACGCCTCCGGGCGCTAATGCGTTCCGAACTGCCTTCCTCCGCATAGTCCTTGGCCATGATTAGCGCATTGGCGAGTCCGGCGCTGGCCGGATGCGGCGGCGGATGGGCACCGGCTAGGGCAAGGCGATTGTCGCTTCCTCCACGGCTGGGTGATCCATGGCTGTGGGCAGGGCTTCCTCCGCCTGTGTGACGAAACATCGGCCCCCCTCCAAGCCCGTCGGCAACGCGTTCCGTCGGGCGATTGGAAGGGCTGAAAGTAAGGAAAATAATCAATAGAAAATCGTTGAACAAATTACAAAAGACTTACGTAAAAAGATTGCTAAAATATTTCCAAATGCTTTGCTTCGACTTCTTGTCCAAGTTGTCGACTGTGCGCGAGGCGCGCAATATCTCCGTGAGACGCACCGCCTCCTGCAGCTCCATCAGCCTCTCCTTGTACTGATTGCGCTCCATCAGCACCATGGCCATCTCGACACGAGTGAAGCGCTTGCGTTGCGCCAACGGCACATCGTTCTCCTCCTGTTCGGTGTCTGTAATCGTAAATTGAATTAGATCCTGGGCATATTTGAATTCGAAACAAACTTGCAAACTTACTTTGTTGCTTCACCTGTTCCTTGACCTTCTTCAGTTCGTCCTCTAGCTCACTGATGCGTTGCCGCAGCTTCGTTCTCGACTGTTGCATTGCGTTCAGCTCTTCGCGCACAATTTCAATTTCGCCCGTCAGCTCATCCACTTTGACTATCAAATCGTCCTTGACAATGTTGAGTGCATTTCTGTGCGGTTGAATGAACGTTTGATTGATTGATTGCCAAGTGGGTCGATTGGTTTAGTCACACTTACTTGGTTGCCAGCAGCTCATTGTTCTCCATGATGAGGTTCTCCACCTCCTTGCCCATGCCTGTAAATGCATTCAGAATGTCGTTAGCATCATTTGAAAGTGTATGAAAATGTAAATTGTGAAGAAACGAAATCCAATTAAAATGTGTGTATGTGGAATGCAAGTGGATGTTAAGTGTGGATTGTAAGTAGATGAAATAAATTAGGGTGAATGTTAATTTGAATGAAGGGAAAAGACATGCTTTTGATTGACTTCGATGTGGAACATAAGTGGATCGTATGTGGAACATAAGTGAATCGTATGTGGAACATAAGTGAATCGTATGCGGAACGTCAGGAGATTAGTGAAATAACGAAAAACGGAACGTTAAATTAAAGTTTGTGCAAGAATTGATGTAGATCGAAATCAAATTTTAATAAAACCTGAACCAAAAAATTGTATAAAATTGATCTACAAATAATAATGTCAACTGAAAACCAAACTATGATTAACCCCAATATCCATTATATGGCTAGCTCACCCACTGACACCAAACGTAAAAGGTAAAGATCAATGTGTGGAAGAGAGAAAGTTCAAATAGAGACGCTACTTACAAGAGACTACGATAGTTTATGAACTATATGGGAACTATAGCTATTTACTATGTGTGTGTATGAATATCAAAGTTGTATCACACTACAGAACTTACCAAAATAGTTGTCGTTTGCTTCATATCATAAAAAATTTGTTGTTTTTTTTGTTGTGCGTGTCGGTGTTTTGGGTTTGTTTTGTGTTTTTGGGGTATTTTGTACAGAAGATTTGTTGTTTTGGGAAAATGGGATTTGATATTGAGAGAATAAGTTTAAGAGGTTTCGGCATAAAAAGAGAAATTGAAATTTTCATTAGAGGTCAATTGATTATAAAGATAGTTTTTATTAGGTTTTGCAATTGTGACAACAGTATCTCTCTCGAGCACATCAATTCCAACACATAAGAGTATCACAAAAATAGTAATTTCTTTTTTCCGATGTCATATTTCAGTCGAATCAGTTGATTGATTGATTGATCAGTCGATAATCGTATGATATTTGATGTATTTACAGGTTATATAGATGAATCCATATATGTAGGAATTATATGGTGTTGGTGGTGGAGTTTGTTGTTGTTCGCGATCGCGTTCGCGGACTTGAACTTGATCGAGTGTTGTGTTCTTGTTCTTGTTGTGGTACCTACCTGAGGATGCGTACTCTCCGGGATGTACCCAGCTGCCTGCAACAGGAAGACAGAAGACATACAGAGAGAGTGTGTGTGTGTTTGAGGCAGATTCGCAAGTTCCCGATTTAGTTGAGTTGAGTTGAGTTGTGTGTGTTTTTGGGTGCATTGTGTATCGTATTGTAGTGCATTCAAGTCAGAGAGAGAGAGAAAAAAAGAGAGATGAAAACAAGGCATTGAATTGAGTATTGGGATACATTTCAAAAGACAAACGCGTGCGAAGAACAGGCAGCTGGAAGCCACCTCTTCTTACCTGTGACAATCTCATTCTCTTCGCTCTCTTCATTATCCTGGAAGGACAACTCTTGGTATAGGTTATTGTCCGACCGTTGCTCCTTCTTCGTGGTCGATCGACCAACTGGGGGAATTGTTTTAGTTTTTTTGGTGGGTTCGATTTGTTTTTTTGGTTTTGATTTTTAGTGAAGTTAACACAAACACAAAAGAAAGTAGAAAATTGTCGGAAAATTAGTACGAGTTGCAGTTACAGGTTAGCTAATGGATCAACCAGATCAGTTGCTCTAGATGTCTCCACCTACCATTTGCGGGCACATTTGGCACAACGGGACTGATGTCGGGACTCTGTGGCGATGTCGCTTGATGTTGTTGCTGCAGCGCATCTGTTGCTGCACCTCGCTCCACAGTGCCAGCCAAATTGTCGAGCTCATTCTGTAACGAAGGCGGACCCGAGTCATCCGACTGGCTGCCGACACTGCAAATTGTTTCTGTGTCAAGCATAACCGAGTTCTCCAGTGAGGCAAAGCCATAGGAAACGGGACCCGAGCTGCGTGCGACGGGATTGAGACGTGCTCGACTCACTTCCATGCGATCGGAGGCTGTGCTCATCTGCGAATGCGTTGAGCCCATTAGCATCTTTGTGCGCTCCATGTAGTCCACATGGTTCTTGAACAGTTCCGTGTATCGTTCATGCAACCTGGCATATTCCTGAAAAGGAGAACATTTTTTAAATGAGTAAAGTTCAATGAATTGTTTATGATTACTACTCACCTTCTTGAGGTCTGTCTCACGCTCCTCCAGGCGACTGGCGTGCTCCACGCTGTTCTTGTGCTTCAGCTCCAGCATGCGCACAATGCTCTCCAGCGATTCCAGACGGCTGGCCAGCTCCTTGTTCTCCTGCTCGGCCAAGTCCTCAGCCTCCAGCAGCTACACAGAGAAGGGTTTAACTTCTGACTTCAAATTAATTCAACTTTCGACTCACCTTTTGCTCCGACTGTTTGCGAGCACTTTTCTCTCGCTCATATTGTGTGACAAGCTGTTCGTTGTCCTCGCGCAGCAGCTCCACCTCAACGTCCTGCTCCTGATTGATGCGATAGGAGGCATCCAGGCACTCCAGCACGTTCACCAGCAACGGCATCAGGTTCTTCACCACATCCTCATCGTAGCGATTGATCATTCGCTCGAACTCCTGATAAATGCTACCCGCCAGCTGCTGCACCTGAAGTGTTAAATTTTTGTGGGTGGCATCAGTTTCAAAACGTTTGCAATTGAGACATTCACAACAACAACAACGACAACAACAAGACAAAAAGAGAGAGAAAGATATAGAGTGTGTTAGAGACAGAGCTAGAGAAAGATGGGCGCACTTTAATGGCTTAATTAAATGCCAAGTATCGTATTCGCGGTTTGCGGCTGCTTTTGTTTTTATTATTATTTTCATGAATGAAATTGTAAATGAAAGCGCTGGAAATTGTGGCCCAATGAAAACGCAAGTCATGCGTTGCCAACAACAAGAGATGTTTCCAAAAAAAAGTATATAGTTAAGTTAAGTAAGATAGAGGAGAAGATGGGAAAGCTGAAAGGTCAAAGTTAAAAACTTCCCATGCCATTTCGTTAGGTAGAAAAAAAACAAAAACAAGATGCAAAACAAAAAACTCAGTTTTTAAGTGTAGAGCGTAACAAATTAAGAGAGTAGAAGTTATACACAAACAAAATAAACAAATTTAAAATTTAAATATCGTGCAATTAGAAGGAAAACGAATAAAGTGAGTGACAACAATAATTACAAAACAAAAAAAAACCACCAACAAAATTTTGAACTCACGATGCTGACAACCTGTTCATTCTGAAAGAGAAAGAAAAAGAAGAGAAAAGGACACATAAAAAACCAAAAATTAACAACAAAAAATTGGTATTTTAATTTACATTTAAATTAATATAAAACACAAAATAAATCAGGTTAAATCCCACATAGTGCAATGAATAAATGAGGAATGGGTGAAATGGCATTGAATATAAAAAATTAAAAAAAAAGTTTTAGTACTAGAGTTAAAATTAAATTTAGTTTAAACACATATAAGAAATAATATAAAAATCATAATTGAATTGGAAATGTTTAAAATTCAATCAGTCGTGACTCTCTTTCCGCATTTTAGAAGCCCCCAAAGTAATGTCTTACTCAAGGCTAGACTCCGATCCACACAACATCGACTTATAAGGCCAGCAACAAATCATGCATAGACAAGTGAAAAAGCTGCTTAAGAGGGTTTGACTATAAAATACCCGCTTCCCGTTTTTAGTGAAATGTAAGAAAGCTATAGTATGGATTACAAATGACTCTTTTCTTTTGTATGAGTTAATGAACAGCAATTTTCGACGTTCAAAAATTGTCTTCGTTTAAGCCAAAGTCATAGTTTTTTCTTTAAGGGATAATGCATTTATACCTTTTATAATAGATTGAGCGATTTTTCGAAATTCCCGGAATTTTGAAGAAAAATTTATTTTAAGTAAGCAGTCAGTATGTTATTGCTTTAAAGTATGTTGATAGTTTTTCTATACATAATCATCACAATTATCACAATTTGACTTTAAAATATTAATGCAATCTTTATGTAATCCCGTTATCTTCCAACGTTACTACGACCAAGGTATTAATACAGACTAATGTGACTAAGTTTACTACGTTTCTGATGCTGATTCATATATATTTATAGTTCATGTCGTAAGGTTTCTGATAATTACGAACCTTTTTCACTTAAACAACAAACTTTTTCAAATAATTAAAGAAGTAATTTATATGATTATTACTATTATAATGAAAATGTTTGAAATTATTTTAAATATCGATTTTATAGCTATACAATTATTCTTCTAATAGGTTCTCTTTGCAGGCTGAAAGAAACGTATCCGATACTTCCTCGAGTCTTAAGCATTTATTTGCAATTATCACTAACCTAATATACCCCACTACCCAACTAGAGCATGTGAAGTTGCTGAAATGTTAAAACCAGTTTTCTGCTCAGCTGCAAATGTTTGTAAGCTTATGCGTCACATCTGTGACGGAGTCGCTTGAATGAGTTAAATTGAGTTGAGTCGAGTTGGGGGCGGAACTGAACGGAGCAGTAGAACTGGGAGGGGCTTTAACACAATTAACAGGTAGTCAATAAGGTTAGTAAAGCATGTGTCTATGTCTAAAGGGTTCTTGTCGTTGTCGCTCATTTAGTCGGTCGATGAGCTCATTTGCATGGATGGCGATTAAAAAAGCCCTGCGACGAAGCTGATAAAGTGCAAAAATCAATGACGCTGCTTTGATTGCCAGAAAAATGGCAAAACGTCGGTCGGAGGGTAAAAAAAGGGGGGACAAAATGCACATAAAAATAAACTGCTCATAGAAGCAGTAAAACAAGAAGAAGAAGAAGGAAAAGGGAATTGCGTGAGGCGACATTACATTATGGCAACTGACTCTTTATTGATTTCTATGTTTCGTACTCATTCTCGCTCTCTCTCGCGCTCTCTGTTGCTCTTTTGCGGTGTCTGCATGTCTCGCTATTTTTGAACTCCTTTTTGGTCAAGTATTTTGAATGTCAATGACTTGGGCTGTGGTCAGCTGATGCATAATAAACAAGCCAAGGCGACTGAGAGAAAGAGTGAGCGAGAGGGCGAATAGGGAATGAGATAGCTTAAGAGACAGAGTGCAGACATGAACTGCGATTATAACACTTCCTGCTGGGGCAAAAATGCTTTCAATTATAAGAAACAACAACACAATATAGATATGATTGTCCCCTTATCAGCAAATGAACCGTTACTGTGAGTTGAATGATATGGTTTATTATAGCAAACATATCGTAACATAACGTACCTTCTCCGACATGACCATATTGTTGTCCTCGGTGCCATAAACGGTCTCGGCGCCCGACTGTGGACCACAGTTATTGAGCATTGTGTCATCGTTGTCCATCATTTTGGGTGTTTTTGGTGTTCAGTTGTTGTCTCTCTTTTGAGTCTCTTGTGGCTTCTGTTTCGTCTCGAGTCGATTTCCTAATTACGCATTTGTGGGTGTGAGGTGGCACTTGTAACTTGTAACGTGTGCGACACTTTAAAGGGGGTTGTATAGAGACACTACCAAAAACACACACACACACACACACACACACGTCACGCGTTATGCAGCTTTCAACCCCAAAAACAACAACAACTCAATAACACCAGTTATTGTGTGTGTGAGATGCGCCCACACACACTCACAAGTAATACACAAGTGCAGTTCGTTTGGATTTTTGATCTCTTTCTCTCTTTCACCGTATGTGTGTATGGTAGTGTCAATGAATATATTTTTGTATATTAATTTGTCTTGCTTATTTACAAATACAATTGTATTATCTTGCTCTGCGTGTCACTTATTTGCGTTTTTCGCTCTGTGGCTATGTTTGGCCATCCATCATCATCCTCTTTCCCCCTCCATTTGCGACGTATTTTTGACTAGATTTCATTTTTTCGTTTTACGTTTTTCGCACATTCCTACCACGTATTGCATGTGCATTTAATTTTTATGACATGACCGCACTGTCATAGCACAAGCTTATGCACTATTTATAACAAACAAACACTTTGTTTTTAACACATTTTTGGCATAAATATTGAGAAAATTGCTGGCGACCGAACGATTTTCATGATGAATGAGAGAATGACTGCAGCGTGACCGCATTTCCAATTTTAAGATTTATTTTTTATTGTCGATAAATATACTAGAAGTACAACATCCGCAACTGCATGTTTGGTCTTACTTTGCTGAGAACGGTGAGCTCAGTCAATGGAGGCGCAGTTATTTGAATGGCTTTTCGTTTCCAACTTAAAACACTTTTATAAAAATTTAAATGCCTTTTCCAACTGATATGTTAATTTTCATAGTAGGCTTATAACTGATAATTTAAAGTAGCAAATTTTCTTATTAGTTTTGTCATATAAATTTCCAATAATAGGAACTTTGTCGCTTCTCAGTGTACAAAAACGAGCAAAGACTATCGGAAGTTACTGACGGGCATTCTTAACAGTGTAACCAGATTGCATTTTCATTGCGGAAGCGGTATGTTTTTATATTTGTTGTAGTAAATGGTATATTAACTAATTGAAAGTACGGTCACGTTGTCTTTTGACGTTTACGTTGTTGCATTTTGCTTTCGCAGCTGAGTTTCGTATTTTGCATTTAGAAACTTCGAATATCATCATGGTTTATGTGAAGAACTGGGAAGATTTTGAAATCGCTGCCGAGAATATGTATATGGCGAATCCACAAAATTGCCGATATACAATGAAATACGTGCACTCCAAGGGTCACATACTGCTCAAAATGACGGACAATGTCAAGGTACGAAATGTGCAAATTGATTAAAAACGTGTATTATTAACATTATTGTTTACATTGCAGTGCGTACAATACAAGGCGGAGAACATGCCCGATCTGAAGAAAATTGAGAAAATCACAAGCAATCTGGTCGGTCACATGGCGTCCAAGGAGTAAAGCAAGCACACAAAATTGGCCACGGCAGCAGTTTGGATGTGGAGCAAAAACAACAATAACAACAAATGCCTTGATGTTATTGTCACTGTCGTTGTTGCTGTTGTCTGATGCTGAATCGCCGTGTGTCCCACCTGCAATTGTTTAGTTTGTAAGCGCCCTGACCAATAAGGCGACTAATTAAGTGTGTGGTAACAAGAGTAGTTGTTTAAATAACATTTTATAAATGTTAGCTCTGTACACACCAGTCAGCCTAATTGGCGCCAGTGCAGTTTTAATAATTACGATACTTGTATATTTATTGTAATGAAGAATGAATGGGTAAAGTTATAGCTGCATTATTGTGACATATTGAGTTTAGTGCATATTTCCATGAAATGCTTAAAAAACGAATTAAATGGGGTGTTTTCTAAGAAAATTTCGTGTTTTTGTATTCGAATCAGGGAACTGAGCTAATTTCCCTAAAACCTAGCTGTAAATATATCAAGTGGCATCACTGATGTTTCAGTTGCTAGTGTTGTTAGCTTTCGCAGAGAGCAGCAAAATTCGAGCCATAGATGGCGCTACTAAAGCCGTTGTAATTTGAAAATTCAAGGCGCGTTTTTAAATTGAAATGTTTCGCAACATTTTGTACACTTGTAAGCTAGTCGTTTTGTTTTTATGATTTTAGTAATTTTGTGGCTGCCACTTTGGTTGAAAAAATGTTAATTGCCTAGCCATTAAAGCGATTAAACAGGCAAAGCAAACAATTTGCAATGCACAGCTGAATGACTCAGTGTGAAGAAGAACGCTGCTGTTGCTGTTGTTGTTGTTGTTGTTGTTGCTGTTGCTGTTGATGCTCAGTCGCTGACCGCTGTTACTCACTTAATAAGCGGAGAGTAAATATTTGGTTATTTGCATATCGAGACACTCGAGTTTATTTGCCACAGGAGATTGACAGCAGCAATATGAGCTGCGTAAAGTTTCGATGGATGAGAAACAGAGAGAAAGAGAGAGACTGAGAGAGATCAGTAGCTGGCGAAGCAAAGTGTTGTTGACCAAATGCCATAAGAAGTGTTTGCACTTTTGCAAGAATGAGTACCTGCAACTAGGCAACTCAGTAGCCACTTTGGATTAAGGCAACGCTTCGCATCGCATCGCATCGTTCTCTCTCTTTGTGTTTGACCCAAAGAATCGATTCGGCCGCGTTTGATCGACACCGTCACAGGCCCTACAGTTGCAGCTCAAGCAGTTGCACTTGGCTTTGATTAGAGACCACAGAAGCCGACGAAGTCGACATCGTCACCAGACAGTTTCCGGCCATGCGATGGCTTCAGCGATGAGAGAGAGACAAGCTCATTTGGCTTCTGTTTGTCGACTTGGCCTTGTTAGAGACGACTTGACTTGAAAGTGTGGAAGGGTATGATGAGTGACTGCAAAAGGTTGTAGAAGAAGAAGGAATTCTAGATATACTTTATAATAAACTTATGAAAGAAATTATTTATAATTCCCTATTTTTGAGGTCGCATTTATGGATATCAAATAATGATCATTTAAATTTTCAATGAAACTTTTCATTAATGATTATTTATGTATAATCCTTGAAAATATATAAAACTTATTTTTAAAGATAAGAATTTAAAGATAAAAGCAAAACATGAAATTATTTTGTACTATTAACAATGTTGTTTTAAGAAATTTTAAATATGGAATTCCATATTTAAATATGGATATATATATATATATATATATATATATATATATATATTTTTTTTAAGATTGAAAAGTATTTATCTCAAGATTTACTCTCAGTGTATAACAAAAAATTCTTTAATCAAGATTTGAATTTTATAATAAGAGTTTTTTAATCTTAAAATGAAAATATAACATTTTTAATTTTTGTTGTGACACATAGTAACCTCGAATTCTGGTTACGAGATTTTTTTAAAATCATAAAACATTTAAATCAAGATTTTTATTTAAGTTTTTAGAAGCTAATTTTTGTATAGAATAAAAGATTCTTGGAGCATGACTTCAATCTTAAAATAAAATTAATTTCATCTTAAAGTGTGAATTTAACATTTGAAAACATGTTTTAAGATTTTTTCAAACTAGAATTCTTGCTTCTAGATTTTTTAAGATCAAAAAGTTTTTAACTCAAGATTTTCATTTTAGTTTCAAGAAGCTAATTTTTTCTCTCTATATAATTAGAATAAAAGATAAGGCAAGATTTCAATCTTAAGAATATTGTTTTTAAATCTTAAAATGCAATTTAACATTTGAAATGTGGCTTTAGGATTTTTCAAGATTTTTTTCAGATTGAAAATCTACTTTTCTACTACTACTTTTTAATATGTTTTTTTTTTAGTTTTGATCACTTATACTACTTAATCTCAAAGAGAAGCTTCTATAAGTAAATGCAAACAAACAATTTTATTGGGTATTTCAAAGTCGTGCACACTCTCTTTCCCTTACAGCTTTCTTCATGAAGAGATCTTCGTCGATCGGATGTTTGTGTTTGACGTCTTGTGCTTTTGAATACGCTGTTTACCGTGCATGCATTGCAATCACAATCTCAATCTCAATCACAATCACTTTAGGCGGTTAGCTTGAACACCACTGCAAATGCACCATCGTAAAGCATTTTCCTCTCTTCCCCCCTGAGTTTGGTTCCATAAATTTAAAGCACAATTGCGGCGGCAGCTATCGAAATATAGAAATCAAATATAGAAATAAATAAAAAGAGTCAATCTGAAATATACGACATGAGCAGAGGCAGAAGCAGAAAGTCAAGCTACTGGTATTTGAAAATCATAAACGCAACATTCAAGCGATCGTTACATGTCGATAAAGCAACACCTCCTCCTCCACCTACTCCTCCCCCACCTTCTCCACCTCATCGACTACTTGCTTGGGGTTTAATTAGGCACAGTGGTTGGCCATAGAAGTCATATTCGTATCCACATCGATGTCGCTTCACTTCGCTGCGATAAACTTGACAAATAACATAAATGCTTTTTATTGCGGGTGGTGAGGTTCCTTCACCCCTCTACTCCCTCTCCTCAAACACATGGACATGAACTATGTATGTATGTATGTGAGTACTTACTACCCGTATTACGCTGCGATGCATTTTACGACACCCACTGGCGTCAATTATAAAGATATTTAAGTACAGTTAGCATGCAATTAGATAGGCCAAAGGCAAAGGGATCTGTTTCGACTGCGCCTTCGTCGCAACTTATAACTGCAATCACACACACATGTGCCGAGCAATAAATCCCCCGAGATTTCACATTCTATATAAATTACTGCCATTGATATAGTCGCTTTGGTCATATGACAATTAGTTGTAAATTAAGACCATGTCGCCGCGTCTTATGCAAGTGCAAAAAACTTTAAAAGGCTTTGCAACTCGAGGCTAGTCAGAAGACTAACTGCAAAACTATTGCCAACTCAATTTTAGACACTTTCTTTCCTCTACACAAAATGGTGGCCATGGCAGTTGAAGTTGTTGCCTGACTGCCTGCTCTTAGCCCTTCACTTCAGTTATGCAAATAAGCCAAGTTTAATTATGACCATTAGCCACTGTTGAGCTACCGTTTAAAGTCAATACTTTTGGTCGGCTTTCGATGGGTTGGCACACAGCGAGAAATTGAGAATTGCTAAGTGATTTCATTTGTCTTCGAATCGAGTCACTAAACTCAAATATGGTCTATCAACCTATAAAAAAAATAAATCCTATTTTTGAATTGATTGCCAATTTATTATTTATTTATTTAATAAAGTTTAATATATTTAAAATTGACAATAACACTATTACTAAAGCACTGACTGCAAAGGCCTTAAGCTTAATTGTCAATTTATATACGTAATTTATTATTCAAATTAAACGTGGCTTTCTTTTACTCTTATATCTCTTTGGTTATTATGACATTGTTGATAATACTGATTGCTATTTAAAATTGTTTGAAAATGATTAAGGAATAAAAACAATTTAAATATAGATCCAAGAAATCTTTCTTGAATTTAAAGTTAAAATAAATAAATAGAATAGATAGAGCTATAATAATGTTTTATATGTAATTGTTGCAAATGTGCCCATATATAACATAATTTATATCATAATTAGCATAACAAACGTGACCGTATTAAGTTTTAGTTATCCTTTACTTTGTCGTTTACTTGATCCTTTGTCTGTGCATTTAGTGTGATTAGATAAAAATATAAGCTCATTACGAGTATATATACTTAAAACTAAATTGATCTTGAGCGTTTTATTTTAGAAACGGATATTGACAATGAAATACTAATAACATAAAAATAATTGTTAAAATATAACTGAAGAATATAGAAAAATGTAGATCATTTAATGTAATTATAATATGTTAGCTAGAAAATAAATGAACTTTTAAAATTATGAAATAATGTAATTTATTTAATTTAATACTTATAAAATTAAAAAAGGAAAACTAATCCAATTAAAACGAAAAAAAATCGAATAAAATGCAAGGGAAATTGTATTAATCAAAGTTACAGCCAATAACAGTTCGAAATGATTGGTAAAATTCCTTAAAACCTTAAAAATGTTGCAATTTCTGTGGCATTGTTGAAATTAAGGAGCGAAATCAAATCCGGTAGCAATTTCTGGCGCACTCCTGATTATCTGAAGATAAAGCTCATAGAATATAGTTAAATTAAAATTGCATAGAATCTGACCGTTAAAATTATAATAAGATCTTTTTCAACATTAAGAATAAATATAATTTAGTTAAGGATTCGAGATAACTATCTGTATATAATAATAATAATATTAGTGTTTTTCAGTTATAGTACTAAGTAAAGATTTATGCATAGCTATTGTAGAAATAGAGTTTTAAACAACTTTATTGAACCGTAATAAAAAGAAAATAAATGCACAAAAAACTTTCAAAAGTGAGATTTGCTTTGATTTATGATTGGGAATTTGAATTTAATCTGAAGCTAATAAGCGAATAATCACGTGAACGTTAAATAAGAATGGGATTTATATGTACTGCTATTTGAATGATTTAAATTTAGAACTAGTCGAAGGCAGCCATTGCTATCAAAATTTATTATGTAGTGTTAGCTGTCTGATAAGTTTATAAATAAAAAACCATGTATAATTTATAATTTAAAGAGGTAATGCTTGATGTGAAGAATATGGACTATGACTAATGCTACAATTTATAAGCTTAAACTTGTTGAACTAGAAAGCACTGGAAAATATAAATAAATACAAATATCAAAAAAGATAGAAAGCACTAGAAAATATAAATAAATGAAGTATCGAAAAAGATAATCACAAGTGAAAAATGATTATAACTAATTTTAATTTTCTAGGTCATTTTTTTTTCACTGTGCAAGTTTTTATGTTAGTCTGAAGTTTGTGACTTAAACTTGGTCGGCTTGGGTTAAAGATTCGCTTTGTTGTGCAAATGGCAGCAGCAGAAGCAGAAGCAAAACCAAAAGCAGTGGCAGTGGCGATAATGGCCATTAATGAGCACTTTATTGACGCAAGCCATTGACCGTATGCCGAAATGATATGCCAAATATCGGTGACTCAACCCCCGATCATCGAGTTGTGGGGCGTCATGAAACTTGTCATTGAATAAAGAGTACTTTTAAAAGTGTGAAAGTAATGCTGGCTGGGTAACATATCTATTATTAACAACTGACCCTCCCTTTTTTTCAATCGAATTCAAACAAGGAACTGAGCCCGCGAATTTCAAATACATTATGATTAACCGGAAGATACAATATCTTTTGGACTTTGGCTGACTTCAAAAGCTAAATGCCCTTAGTAATAACTAGAGCTTGTCGTATCAATGTCATTCATCATCAGTCAGTTAGTTGTTAGAGTTGCTCAGCTGGCTAATCAACGGTGACACAATGTCTATAAGGAAGCAATAAAATGACAAAAAAAAAATCGAGTATAGCATATAATTTCATTACAATTGAATCACGATGAATGAGTTCGACACACATATTTCAAGAATTGCCCAGAGATACTTCCTATCACTGAGCTGATACTGAGCGATAGAGAAGTGCTACAACTAATTGGCAAATATGTAGGTAAACAGTAAACAGATTTGTCATCCCATTCAACCACAAGGACTTCCGCGCCTCCCCGCTTTCCCCACACATTGTAAAGTCTAACGATTAAGTTTAATTAGTTTTTTGTACTCAAAAGTAGGCGAAAGAGATTTGCGATAAAATTCTTTAAAAAATGGAATTTATTGTTTAATATAAAGTACAAAATTTTCGAGAAGGTACTTAACAAAACTATAGGAATTTTAATGATGTAATAAAATAAATGTTTACCAACTTTGTTTAGCAATAAAATATAAAATAAATTCCCATTGTGAACTTTTGCTTTTCATTCATTTTCACATATTTTATATATTTATATTTATGATTCACGAAGTTGAAAACCCATAAAATTAAACAAAAATATTAAATTGATTCTTCAATTTGAAGCACAAATTTTTAATAAGAATCTTTAGAAAATGTAGAATTGATTCATAAATGTTAAACACAAAAAATGCTTTAAAATATATTATTGATACTTAAATTTAAAACACTTCATTTCTAATAAAATGGTGGATATGATTATTATAAAAATCCTATAAAAAAATAAAGAATAAATTCCTAAAACATGAACAGAATAAAATTCTTTTGAAATAATGTAAGTTTGAATATTATCTATAAGGCAACATTAATTAATTAACAGTGCTCTGAAAACACTCTTTTTTATATATTTTGCTAACATCCGCATTCTGTTCTGTAAACTCGAATAAAGAACAATCAATTTTGATTTATGCGCCTCTACAAATAACCACTTACAGCAACATTTTAAAAATATCGATTTATTTATTAAGTAATTGAACCAGTACATCAATAAAGTAACTCATTTAGATAGAAATTTATTCTGGTCAAAACTCATACTTTTTAAAAATATAGAATTAATTCCAACATTTTAATGCTGGCTTACATACTATATTATTATTTTATTTGATAAATAAGCTGAAGTCCTCTGCAGCCATTGCTTTACTAATAGTGTTAGTATTAATTTCAATTATAGCTAACCTTTTTAAATAAATAAATAAATTGGTAAATACAAATAATTTCAAGACAAAAAATGTACAATATAAATATTGATTTTTGAATTTCTTTTAAATTTTATACTCAGTTAAAACCCCTTTTAGTTGCTAGTATTAAAATTAATAAGCATTGTTACTTTTAGTTTTAATATTCCATATTATTTGCAGGTATATAAAATAAAATGAAAAAATATTAATATAAATATAAAATATGAATAATATACAAATATTTAATAATATTTTGTTGCTGTGTATTGTTCACAAATCAAAAACGGAATATTTGAGGTTATTGAAAACCGATTTGAGCAGCCTTGATATATTGAATGGTTGCCAATAATAATAATAATAAGTACAACAATTATATGTTATACGACTCGACGATTCGTAATGTGTTATTTATAACGAGGCTGCCTGGTAAATCAACGTCAATGATTAGAGCTTAATACATCTTGATAGGCAAGTGTAGCAAATTGATAAATCAAATATTTCTACTGGACTTGGTCGCTTATCTAGGGAAAACCAATCTAACATATTATTAAGGCTAATCACGCGATTTGCCACACAACTTTATAGAGGAACTTGAAGTGCCCATTTCCGTGCGATAGTTTTCCATAAGCACGAGACGCACACGACTCGCGACTCGCGACTTCGAAGCTCGAACTTTGTCACAGCCTTTGGATCTTCACCGCATCATCACCGCAGCTCTGTTTACCCATTAGCGTTTTTGGGCGACTAAAATGTTTGCTCTGTGGCGTCGATAACTTCGCTGTCGTCTGGCGTCGGAGTCGGAGTCGGAGTCAGAGTCTGTGTCTTTTGGGGGGGCCTTTTTTGGGGGCGCGGCTTGAAATCAGTTTTCTCTAAGCATTTTTGGCATTTGTTTGCCTTCGAATTATTGCAAATGTACAAAAGTACAAGCAAAGTACGCGTAAGTGCGGTAGCTTCAGCTTCAGGTTTCCACTTTTAAGCCACCAAATTTGACAACCACTGGCGCCACGTTTTTTTTTTCCATTGAAATTCCCTTTTAATGGAGATTAATGCGCAGCTTTTTATACTCGGTATTTATAGGGTAGAAGGGTATTATAAATTTATGGTGGCAGGAAATGTATGTAACAGGCAGAAGGAGGCATCTCCTACCAATAAAGTATATATATTCTTCATCATCTTCAAGATGTCCGTCTGTCTGTCCGTCTGTCCGTTTGAACTCCTAGATCTCAGAGACTATAGGAGATAGCTATCATTTTCGACAGCACTTGTTAGCAACCAGATCAAGTTTGTTTCAAATTTTTGCTACGCCCACTTTCACCCCCGCAAATCAATAAAAATCCAATAACAAACGTACTTTTGAAACTAGAGTCGCATTTTTTGGTAGATACATACATATATTAATATTTATGATTCCTGCAAATTTGGTTTCAATCAGATAAAAAAAATAGATTCAGATTTAAGAAAAACTTTTGTATGGGGAAAACGCCAACTTATCATACTCAATATACCAAATATAGCCCTTGATACATTTTTAGTATTGTTGTGGTATATTAAATTGGTATATTTTAAAATTAATACCGCACTGTTTTGCTTTTATATAAAAATGAAGTACGTAAGTCAATATATCAAATGTAACACTCGGTATATTTTTAGTATATTTGCGGTATATTATTTTTGATATATTTTCAAATTGATACTGCAACGTTTTCATTTGTTCAAAATGTTGACATATAATGTTTGAGATATTTTCAGTATATTTGCGGTATATTAATTTGGAATATTTGTAAATTTGGTTGTAAATTTGTAAATTTGCCCGATATACCAAAAATGCCATTAGGTGTATTTTTAGTATTTTTATGGTATATTAATTTTTTTCAAATTAAAACCGCACTGTTTTGCTTATATTTAAAATGGGTGGCGGGTATCTCACAGTCGAGCACTCTCGACTCTTAGTTGTGGTTTTTATGGTGTGTGGTTGAAGAGGCGCCCGATGCTGTTGACATTGCTAAATGTTTTCGAAAAACTTTGGCAGCTATTTGTACAGACATACATTTCGCATTGAGCGAGCTAATTAAGAACGTGGGAAACAAATGACGTATACGCAATATCTGGGAAGCAAAGCGGATGTTTTGGTTATAATTTGATTACAGCTTAATCCATTGAATACTATTTATTACAATTATCTTATTATTCTAAAAAAAAAGATAAACGTACTTAATTTCCTGCTAATTTATCGCTTTATTTTTTATTTTTATTTCGGGTTTTCTATGCCTATCGGGGTCGATTGAGAAATGACCCTCTGGCCACTTGAGGAGGCAACAAATCTATAGCCCACATAACCCAACAAATAGTAAACCGATTAACAAACAATGGGAGCTAAGAAATGCGCCACGACTATTTCACATTTATGAGCAAATCAATCAAATTCAATGCAATTTCAATTAGAGTGCCACAAAGTGGAGGACCGATAAGGCGGTCTAAAGCATAGCACAAGTATGTGGTTGGGGATTGTATTTGTGGTGGCTTCTGGTGGCGACCACAAACCAATCAAACTGACCGAATGGTGGCCATAAAACATCGACAGCTCGAAACCCGACGTCAAATGAAACTCCAAATGGGCAGCAGATGAAATGCTTGCTAGCTCGTTATCAATGGCATTCAGGGGGAATGGGAATGGGAATCGGAATGGGAATGGGAATGGGCCGTGTATAATAAACAATTTTAATATTTTTTAATTATGAAAACAAGCTGATTATATAAATTAAATCGCAGACGGCGATTAGATTGTGGCTGAAGTGACACAACGATGCTTAAAGTGCAATTTAAATGGCTTTAAACAAATTTCTATAATTTTTTCGTTTTTTCCAAACAAAAAAAAAAAGGCTAAACCAACCTGACGTTATCGCAGCTGATTAAAGACCCGAAAAAAAAGACGAAAGACGAAACGGGGTCTTGAAACTGATATGCGCTTTGAATTAATTGAAAATTGATTATTGGCGATGGACGAAAGAAGAAAAAGATAAGGCGACAATGGAGCTCAACTAGTTGCCCAGCTATTGGCTCGATAAGCAGCTTGGACAGCGACATAGTGACAGAGCGACAGAGGTTTTAATAATTGAAAATTAATCCATCATAATAGACGTCAAAGTCAAGAGAGAGAGAGAGAGTTGAGTGAGAGGACAACTCAAGAAGAGTGAGAAAAAAACTGAACAGAACAGAGATAATAAATTATGAGCACACACAAGAAGATAAACAGAGCCTAACCGAAAATAAAATATTGATATCTAAATAGGGACAGCGACGAAGACAGAGACATCAGGATATCAGCAGCAGAAGCAGCAGCGTCATCATTATCTGGCAATTGAATTTACAAAACAAATAATTACAAAATGCAGTTCAAATATAAATACGGTAAATGTGACAGTCGTAACTCTGATCAAATACGGAATACGGAATACAAATCAAAATGCGATTTTCAAGCAGCCCAAAAAAAAGAAAAAATAAAGGTTGTGCTCTTATCTCTCAGCTCAGCTCACGTTTACCTCTGAGCTTGGGGTTCAGTTCAGTTTACGATTACGCCCTGGCGCTACAAGGAAGAAGAGTATGCCCTCTCTTTCTACTTTCTCTCCCTCCCTCTCTCTCTCTCTCAGTTTGGAAAAGGTTAAAAAACTTTGTCGCAACAACTTCGACGGCAGCAAATGTATCTGAGCAAACAACTGCTGTGTTGTATTGCTACACATTTTCTTCCACTATCCAACTGGTTGACTGACTGAATGAATAACTGACTGAGAGAATGACTGACTAACTGCCAGACTGACAGACTGACTGAGTGACTGACTGGCTCGTTGCCTGGCTGATGGTTTCAATGGCAGCGAATTTGTTTACGCTGCGCCTAATGAGCCAACTTTATTTGTGCAGCGCAGCAAGTCGCGACCGCAGCTCACAGACTGAACAACATACGTACATAGGTGTGTGTGTGTGTGTGTGTAGAGACAACTGCAGATACAGATACAGCTCGAAATGCAGATACTGTTGCAGATAAAGATATCCAGTTACAGATATTTGTATTTAGTTTTAAAGTGCTTGCTCAAGACAGCAAATAATTTACATTTTCAATTATTTAAATACACACAAGAGTTGTAGATACTTTTAAGCCAAAAGATACATTCGTTGATCAGCTTTAACTGCATATAATAGCAGGTGCAACTAATAAGATAAATAGCATATCTATAATAATTTGACTATATATATTTCACATTCCTGTGCAAAAAGGCAAATGCAGTTTGAAGATATAGATACAGATACCAATAGAACTGAAGATAAAGTTATAAAGCTAAAGCAGATACAGATACTCTTCTTACAGACATATATATGCAGTTGTAAATATTTGTTTGAAAGTTAAAAATTATTGTTGAAAAGAGCAAATAATTTATATTTTCAATTGTTTAAAGACTCATAAAAGCGATAGATACTTTTGAGCTAAAAGATTTATTCACTGATCAACTTTAACTATATATAAAGACAGGTGAAGTTGTTTAAAATTCAATTTTGTTTATTAGCTAATCCTGCCAGAGCTGAATGGAATAATTTGACAACATATAAATAAATTAGATGTGTATTGAGACATCCGCAGAAAGAGATGCAGATACAAAAAGAACTGCAGATACTTATAAAGCTAAAGCATATGCAGATAAAGATATACAATTACATATATTTGTTCACATTCTTTAAGTAATTTCTGAATACATAAAATAATACACATTTTCAACTATTAAAATACAAATAAAAATTGTAGATACTCTCAATACCCTTAACCCAAGAGATAAGAATGTATCTCAAGAGCTTTAACCACATTTAACAAAACAGGTGTAACTGCTTAAAATCCCATTCATTTATTATCACTAGAAATCTAATCCTTCCACAGCTGATTGGAATAATTTGTAATCGTTTAGCAATCGCTTAACACTCGCCCACTTCACAGCGCGATTTCCTCTTTAAATCCTCTTTTATAACTCGACAGATTAAGGTGCAAAGCGTTCGCAGCAGTTGCTTATCAATTACGGAGGTAAGAATTATAAGCACACCCCAAAAAAAATGAAAGAATTCATGAGTATTCACGTCATTGCTGGAAATCAAAAGTCCGAGTCCCCATTAAAGAGCATAATATCATAGCTATACATATAGTATAGTAAAAAGTATATATTGTAGTCATATACATACATAATAAATTAAATTCATTGAAAGTCATTTATCAGTTTTTAATAAGTTTGCTCTGTTCACGAAGCCCAACAGCAACAACAACAAATCAATTCGCACACTTAATGAAAAAAAAAACACAACTCAATTATAAAGTTTATCATGCGTTGGAGGCGACCAAAAGGGGTGACGGAAGTGGGGGGTGAAAAGTCCATACGTTAAAAGTATTTTTCAATGTTGAAATTGAATTAAAATTTTGTGTCAATAAATGGCATTTACTTTAGTAGCGCCATAATTTTCCGTACATTTGTACAATATACATATATATGTATGTATGTATATATGTATGGAAGTGCACTCGCATTTCCATTATGACAAACATCGTATATACCTTTAAGTTGCTTTTTAATGCAACTTTAAAGAGCTGACTGGGGAATGACTGAAATGACTGACTCAAGTTTTGTGTTGATGAAGAGTTTACTGTTCTATAGAACCCATTAGGAACGGGGTTTCCCTTCTGTTGGCTAACTTATAAATGTAAAGTTCAAAGTTCAAAGATAAAAAAATAGATATATTACTTATTTTTTGTACGGTTCTTTCTGCGGGCTTACAACTCAAGTGTACTCCAGTATTTAGTAGGAAAAACTATTTCCGCTTTATAAATACAATATAAATTGCTATATTATTAATTTGATATATTATATTCCGCAAATTGTACTACTGCTTTAGTACATATGTATATTTGTATATATCTACATATTTATATGTTTATAGGTATTAATGAACCTGTAAAGGGCTGTCTGCCAACTCAAGTTGCGTTTTTATACTTTTGAATCTATAAAATTTATCTTGAAAACTTGTATGTTTAAAATTTCCAAATTTATTTTATTTATTTTTGTGAATTGCCTGTTAGAGAGATGCCAACTCAAGGGAAATACCGTATATAGTAGATCCTATATATTCATCTCACTTTGTCTTTTTAAACTGTCATTTCCCAAGTTTATTAAATAAAATATTTTTTGTGTTATAAACAGAAATGTGTACTATGTTTTTAGTACATACATATATATAAGTTATATAAATATAAATTAATTTTAATGAAACTTTAAAGAGCTGCCTTTGGGAATTTTTCGGGAATTGACTGATCTACAGAAGTATTTCTTATAGAACCTTATTACTACAGAGTTTCACTTGGAAAACTTGTACATTTTATAGTGATAATTTACATTATTTTATATTTATTTTTGCTTCTAATTCAAGGGATCCCGTACCTAAAAGATTCAATTTCCCAAGTTTTTTATACAAGTTTATTAATAAAATTATTGCAATATAAACAAAAATTGTTACTATACTTTTGGTACTATAGAAGTACATTTATAGATTTATTGAAATTAAATAAATTTTAGTTGACTTTCTGAGGAACATAGTAAATATTGAACTTCAGTTTGACAAATTTTATATGTGAGGGACAATTAGTTAAGAAAGGTGCAAATGAAGTGAAACTCTTGTTTAAAGAAGAATCTATATAACATTAAAGTATAGCAAACTACTCTTATAAAATTTGTATTTTCTTTTTAGTTTAATTAATAAACATTTAATACTTACAGATATATTTTAAATATTTGTATGGAGAGTACCAACGAAAAGTATTTAGTAGATTATATATAACATCAGAGTAAACTTTATGATGAGTCTGTTTAACATCAGAATACATTTGGCTATGTTCTATTTTTATTATTACAAATAGTTATTATATCATAATATAAATATATGCTTTCCTTTTAATTCGATTTATATTTATTATATCATAATCTTAATATATAGTTTCTTTTTCATTTGATTTATAATATAGTTATTAAATCAATAGTAAATTATCTTTAGTTAATCTTAACTAAATAAATTGTTGCTAACTATAGCCTTTAGCTGCGTTATATATGCTGCATCGGTTAATAAAGTGCTGCAACTTAATCAATCAACATCTCGCCTCAGTTTACATTGTAAATTACAAGCGAAATAAATAATAAATAAAAAAAGCAGCACTCCGCAGTTACAATTTAATCCAGATAAAGCGACTGCAACTCGATCAACATAATTAGCCAATGCTTAAATATGCGCCATGCTACGTGCAATCTGTAACTGCAACTCGCTTTGTATCTGTATCTGTATCCGCAGCTATGGATGTATCTGTATCTGTAGCTGTGAGTGCAACTGCAACTTTGTGACTGTTTAACCATGACAGTTTATATCAGCGCTCAATTGTAAAAATTATTTATTGATAACGCAATTTAATGCCAATTATTTGTACATAAATATTTGTTTAATTATCAATTGCATGTCGAGCTCAATTGACGTGGGTGTGTGTGTGTGTGTGTGTGTGTTTGGCATCGCCATCGCCATCCGCGTGATTAATGACATCGTTTTTACGATAAAGATACTGCGCATTGTTTTTCAAAATGTTTGCAAATCTTGTCAAATTTGCTGGCCAAACAAATCGTTATGCTTTAAAGTGAGGAATTCACAAAAAAAAAAAGTTACCCTCTACTTTGTTTACTCAGAAATTACGTGCAACTTTGGCTGGCGTTTAGCATTTTTATGGCATTATTGTGCACTTATCGGATGAATTAACACCCCAAAAGGGGTTGCAGCCCTTAAACCGAGAGAGGGTTGCCAGCTGGCACGCCCTTCTCTCCCCTCCTCGCTTAACCACAAGCTAAATTGCAGCAACATATGCGACAATTTTACGATTTTTATTGGCATCTCAATTTTTGACATTTGCCAGCTGATTATAATCGTCGTACTAATGTCATTTAATGGTTTGCAGCTCTAATTGCATCAAAAACTCAAAAACCCAATTCCAACATTCTGCAGTCGTTGTTTATTTTATATAATATTTGGAAAACAAAGGCACAAATCATGCTGCAGACTTTCATTGTTCTCTGCTGTTGTTGGCCGTTGCCCAAGCTTGTCTATTCTGTTTGCTCCCCAACTGCAAATGTTGGTTAAATGCACGTGGATGAGTAGATAAATATCGTATAATGAAAATAAAATAGGAACGGGCTCGAACAACAGCAATAACAATAACATTTGAGCAATCAGTCGCAATCCAACGTTGCAGTCATCTCACTAATTTGGAGCTAGTTTTCGGGGTTTACAAACTGGACTCGAGCTAAGACTGAAGCTGAAGCTGAGTACGTGGCCAAAGAAAATACACTTTAGCACGTTTCTTGTTAGCGCACAGTTTTCCACATTGCATGATATACTTACACACGTCTGAAGCGAAGAAGTGAGAGAGAGAGTTTTGGAGAGTTCTACTCTGCTTTGTGGCAGCTGCAAGGTCCGTTTGTTTATCTTGGCATAGGTGAATAGTTCAAATTAAGGCTCAGACATAGAGCATGAACAACAAAACTTGAGTTGGGAGTTGGAGTAAGAGAGCTGCAACTTCCTCTCGAATTGAGTTTCTTACTTTATTTTAACAGATCGCTTTGTAATCCATCAGTTGCGAATCAAGAGCCATAAAACGCTTGCTAAACGAACCGAATCGAACCCAAAATCGTGTACTTAATATAAAAAATGCATTATTTTGACATTAGCGGTAGCCCACAGCATCATTAATATCATTTATTGTGCGCTCCTCAGACGCGACACAACGATTTGAGTGGTCATAACAATTGAATATCAATGAGCGAGAGTTGGAAAGGAGAAAATGGCGCAAGGACATTATCGATTTTCATCGGAGCTTAAAGCGCAAAAGAATTTCACGGCTTGAAGCGACGTTGTGTGTCAAGTCAAGTAACAAACTGCCTCCTTAATTGCTGCTCTAATGATGTGCCGGAATGGCATCCTGGCAGACAGAGACAGAGACAGAGTCAGCGACAGCGACAGAGACAGACTGGAGACAGGCCCAAGTTGATTATGAAGTCCAGTCCCCCCCCCAAAAAAAAAACCCAATGCGAGGTCTGCTGCTCAGCTCAACTGGCTCAACACTCCATAATGATGGCAATTATAGCTCGTTTTTCCAACAATTTATATGAAATTTTTGTGCCCGACCAGCAGCAGAGTCAACTCAACTGGCCACGCCCCCATCTACAGGCACACGACATTTTTTCGTGTGCTATGTGGCCCACGCATCGCAACAGCAGCAGCAGCAGCTGGCAACGCCCAGCGCCTATTGCCGGCCTGCTCTAGCCGACGGCGGTGTGAATGAGTCGGCATGCGCTGAGCGCCTCCATCTTGAAAGCACGCCAGCCAAAAGAGAACGGCAAAACAACACAGAGCGAGAGCGAACGACTGAGAGAGAGCAGACAACACGAGTGAGCGCACACTCGGCATGCAATGCGGAAAGCAAACGTGAGCGAAGAAGGTGCTAACGAGTTTCGGCTGGTGGTGGGCAATTATCAGCTTACAGTACTCTGCACTGAGAGAAATGAGTGGTGAGTGAAGTTGTCAAAAGAGCGTAATGGGAAAAAGTTAAATACTTGAAATTTTGTTAAGATATAGAGTAAGTCAACATTTATATCAGTTAGTAGAAAAAAAAGTTTTAGATTGAGTAAAATTATACATACTTTAGGATGAGTTACATTGTAGAATACTTTTCAATATTTGAAATAGTGTTAATTGAATGCAAAAAATGTTACGAATAAAAAAAACTAGATTTAAATAATGCAATGAAGATTGAATGCAAATCAAACTTATTAGTTTAGGTTGAGTGAAGATGCTGACAAATTTATAAAATAAAAATTATATATGTATATTATGTAGTCAAGTAAAAATATTAAAAAAATAAACAAAGTGAAGATTCTGAAAATTTATAAATTTGTAAAAATATTTAAAAAATTAAGCAAAATATTTTATGTTGTATAAAAATGTAAAATTAATTATGAAAGTTAAAATCAAGAGTTCGTCAAAGTATTGCGAATTGAAGAAGCAAACTAAATACATACATATGTTAAGAGCAATTATGCAAATATTTTAATTATTTCAGTTATGACAATTTATGTATTTTTAATAAAAGCGTCATTAAATTTTAATGATATTAAATTCAAAAAGAAAATAAAAACAATCTATAAAAAAATGTTTCTCAATATACACTTAAGGGAGATCTAAGAAATTATGCAATATTAGTATTAACAGAAAATGTAAATGCAAAAATGCAAGTCTTAAAATAAATTAATTTACAATGAAATATTTTTAAAAATTACAAGCAATCAAATAATAATGAAAATAAAAAACAATTATTATATTTTTTTTATTATTATTATAAATTCAAAATATATAAATACAATATTTTAACATTTAAATAAATATTATAATAAAAGAATTATTGTGTATTCCTCTAAATTTACTGAAAATGTTCTACTTTCTGTACTTGTATTAAGTAAGTATTTTAAATTTTAAGTATTATAATTTTTAAATTATTAAATATTTTAAAGAAAGAATTATGTTGTATTCCCCTAAATTTACTGAAAATGTTCAACCTCCTTTACTTGTACTTAGTTTGTTTCGCTCAGTGTATGCTTGGCATTGCTCTTGCAGCCACCCCGTCACAATTGCGCTCTCCTTACAACACACACACACTAACGCACTCACACACCGAGGCATTTGGGAACAGCCCAATCATCGCGATATGCGACTCTATATGACACAGCGACGGACCGGCAATGAACACAGTCGTTGATTAGCGCTCGTCGCGTCGAGTTCGCAGTCGCAGTCGCAGTTGAATTCCACAGAGTCGAAGACGTCAATCGTTCGTACTTTAAGTCAAACGTCGGTTGAGTGTTACACCCAAAAGTGTGTTTGCCAAGTGTCAGAAGCAAAGAAAAGAACGCATTGCATAAGAAAGCAATTAGAAGCAAATAAGTCGCGTGCGCAGACAAAGCATGTCCAGTGCACAAGTGTCACAGCCGCCGCCGCCCACAACGCAGCAGCCGTCGCAGCAGCCCCAACAACAACAACAGCAGGCGCCACATATTAGCCAGCTGCTCATCAGTCACATTGCAGCCGCACAGCATCAACAAAGCCGTGCCACAACAACAACGCCACCAGTTGCCAACGATTACGATCAGAGTAGCAACAACTCGACGTTGTCGCCTTCGCCACGATCGAGTGGCAGCCACAGTCCAGCGGCAGCAGCAGCCGCTGCAAGTCCCACACACTCCTCGGCAACCACAGGATCACCGCACAGCGCCTACGCCCCAACACACAGTCCAGCTGCAGCTCAAGAGGCAGTTATCCAAGAGCAACAAGCTCTTCAACATCACCAGTTGCAATCGCAATCGCAGTCACATCTTGCAACAGGCATGCCGCTGCTTGTGGCACCCATTCCCATGGGTCCAGTTGGTGCACCGCCAACGCATCATCCACACGCTGCACCGCCACATCCGCGTCTCTATGTAGAAGGCGGCTTTGCCCCCCATCATATGCCACATTCCGCTCTAGTCAACGGCGCTTATCCGCTGCCCCGTTTGCCACTTGCCGCCGTCATGTTGCCCGCCAATGCGCCACAAGCTGCACCAGCCACAGCTGCCGTTCCGCCTCCTCCGCTGCCCGTTCCCATTCCCGTGTCCAGCTGCTCGCCTCCCTCGACGGGCACCGCGTTGCAACAAGCGCAGAGTCAGCCAAAGAAATCGTTTTGCATCGATGCGCTGCTCGCCAAGAATCAACATCAGCAGTCAGCCAGCGAAAGACAACCTGCAGCGGCTGCTGTCGACATGATTGTCGATGATCATCGCTTGGCCGCCTTGCATTATGCCCGCGATCAGGCGGAACTCAATCACGCCTTCGTTGCTGCCTCGAATGCGGCTGCCGCAGCCGCTGCCGCCGGCATCAGCGATCATGAGGCTCTGCAGCGGATACGCGAGTCGCGGGAATACGATTCACCCAGTCCCGACGGCATGTCCAGGTGTGTATTGCAATTCAACTGAATTAATGTGATTCATTTTATTGGTTAGTAATGATATTCATGAGTGAAGATACACAGAAATATGTCTGGTGAAGTGATTTAAAAAACTCTTTACTATGCATTCTATTTGGATTGCTTTTAAGACAAGAGGTATTCATTATTATTTAAAAAGGTTAGATATAATTAAAATTAAGCACTGGCTTGGAATAGATATGATTTGCCTAAAGTGATATATAATTGTAGAAGTTTAAATATTCGATGCAGTTCTTTTCCAATACAATTAAATTCATCATCAGTATTATTATTAAGAATATTTGTAGGAGCTTAAATACAACATCACGCAATTTAAATTCATTTTATAACTATTTACTCAATTTATAAATTTGCTTCAACAAATTACTACTGAAAATACACATAATAATGATAATAATTCTAAATATAAATATTTTTAAAATTGTTCAATTTGATCTTAGACTATTACTTGCAACATTAAAATTCTATACGATAAGTTGAAGGTCAGGAATGTTGCCATTATCTTTTGAGTATAGTCAGCAAGTTATTTACAATATAAATTAAATAAAAACAACTTTTTTAAATATGAATTCAAATTAATTCTCGGGCAAATTATAGAGTATTACTTTATGTAATTATACAAATTTTATTTATTTATTTATTTACATGTTAATTATTATACAGAATAATATAATAACTAAAAGAAAGGGAGTGCTAGCAACTAAGGCCATCGACTCTATTATACAAATTACCTGTTAACTTGTTTTTAATTAATTAATTTTCCTAACACAAAAAAGTATTTCATAAAGTGCTTCGAAATATCATTAAAACAGTTTTAACTTATCTTTGAATTACAATAAACTCATATTCTTATTATTATTGATTTATATTGTGACAAAAATCATTATTGGCACAAATATTATTTCATTTAAATTTGCAATTGATTCATATGCTTATATCGTTATTGAAACAATTATTATTTTATTTCAATTTTCAATAAATTCCCAATCTTATTATAAATAACTTAAACTATTATTTTATAGTGCTTTATAAGCAATTATTATCTTATTTTATATTATTTTCTTATTGCAAAATAACTTTTAACATAATAATATTTAATTGTGCTTCATAAAGTAAACGAATTCATTATTGAAATCATTTTGATTTTGAATTGTTTCTTAAGTCTATTTCTTTTTCTTAAATGAGACCTTCAACCTTCAACATGCACAAACATTGGAAAAAATATATTGGGAAACACAATTGCTTTGTCAATTCTTTTAAGGCTAACACTTGACTCCGCTGAGAGCAGCAAATGCAGCTAAATCCAATAAAATGCAATTAGCAAAACCTCAAATCGAGCAGGCTTGCAATGTTGTTGGCCAACGGGCTTTAAAGCGGCTTTGTTGGCACTCGACAACATGGCCGAAAAGCTTAATGGGAGTAGCCTGAGTTACCGAAACTGGTCACGTTACGCTCTCCCTCTCTCTATAACGTATACGCAGCGTGTGACGTGTGGGGTAAAAGCAAACACATTAGACAGTCGAGGGCTTTTAATTGTTTTTCAAATTTTAATTGGACGCTATTTATGCAGCTGCTTAGCTAAAACAGGGTGTGCATTTTATTTATCTCAAATCTATTTTTCTATTACTTTTGCAGATCTGAATCTCCCAGCTCATCGCATCGCTCCAGTCCGCCTATCAGCCCCGGCTGCGAAGATCAACAGCCGCTGCCCGCGCATCATCATCACGCCCAGCATCTGGGCATGCGAATGTCCGATCTACACGATGAGTTCAAGAAACCCGTGCCACCACACAGTCCGATCAGACCGCAGGACTTTCCTCTCTATGCCGGCGGACATCCTTATCAGCTGCTAGCGCAAGGTGGCTCTGCTTTCCATCGGCCACTCGATCCCTCTGGGAAACCCATACCGGTAAGTAATTGGCAACTCTTCAGGTTTTTATATCGGTTATCTTTAGGGTTGAAGGGTATTATAAGTTTGTACCGGCAGGAAATGTACTTAACAGGCATAAGGAGGCAACTCCGATCCTATAAAGTATATATATTCTTGATCAGCGTCAACAGCCAAGACGATCTAGCCATGTCCGTCTGTCTGTCTGTCCGTATGAAACACTGGATCTCAGAGGCTATAAGAGATAGAGCTTAAAGACGATCTAGCCATCTCCGTCTGTCTGTCTGTCCATTCGTCTGTCTGTCTGTCCGTCCGTCCGTATGAACACCTTGATCTCAGAGACTATAAGAGATAGAGTTATAAATCTTTTTCAGCATTTGTAATGTTAGCACGCAGATCAAGTTTGTTTTAAATTTTTGCCACGCCCACTTTCGCCCCCGCAAATCGACAAAACTCGAATATCAAACGTAATTTTAAAGCTAGAGTCGCAACTTTTGGTATGTACAATAATAACTATAGTTTTTTCCTGAAAATTTGCTTGCAATCAGGTAAAAATTGTCGAAGTTATTAAAGAAATACTTTTGTATGGGCAAAAACGCCTACTTACTTGGGGTCTTAGTTGCTTTGGCTGACAATCTGGTATATTTTAGAGTATGTGGTATATTTTGAATGTGACACTATATCGATATTCCGAATATACCATTTGCTATTTTTCTAGAATTTTGTAGTATATTTTATTTTTGGTATATTTTGAGGATAATACCGCAATATTTTGCTTTTATTCAAAATGAGTAGCTGGTGTCTCACAGTTGAGCACACTCGACTGTAGCTTTCATACTTGTTTTAATGTGGTGCCATATCCATATACCAAATATACCATTTGATATATTTGCAGAATTTTTATGAGGTATTATTTCGGTATATTTTGAGAATAATACCGAACACTCGACTGTAGCTTTCTTACTTGTTTTAGTGTAATGTCATATCAACATACCAAATACAGTATTCGGTATATTTTTAGTATTTTCGGTATATTTTGAGAATAATACAGCACACTCGACTGAAGCTTTCTTACTTATTTTAATAAATATTTTACTAATTGGAACTTTGTTTTATTCTTCACTTTTTACAGATCCCCATGGGTCCCAATTTCATGCCTTCCCAGCTGCAGTTTGAGTTCCTGGCACGCGCTGGCATGCTGCATCATCGCATACCCGAGCTGGCCGCGTATCCGCATCATGCAATTCTGGGCAAGACGCGGCGTCCACGCACCGCGTTCACTTCACAGCAGCTGCTCGAGTTGGAGAAACAGTTCAAGCAGAACAAATACTTGTCGCGACCCAAACGCTTTGAGGTTGCCAGTGGATTGATGCTTTCGGAGACGCAGGTTAAGATCTGGTTTCAGAATCGACGCATGAAATGGAAGCGCTCGAAGAAGGCACAACAAGAGGCCAAAGAACGTGCCAAGCAACAGCAGCAACAACAGCAACAGAGCAGCTCGAATTCGAACTCAGCATCGGGAAGTTAGTTTGTTGGGAAGCGAGGAGAGAGCTGAAACTGAAAAGCATTTCTAGTCAACCACATCGAACAACCGTCCACCTGGTGAGACACCCTGTATGCGACACCCCCCTCCCCCACTTCGCCCACTTCCCTCCCCACCACTTTAAAATCATTTCATGAGATTGCGCAAAATTAGCTTCGCAATTAGTTGAAATTTTGTTGGTCGTCGCGATGTTGTTGTTACCGCGTTGTTGTGATTTTATATTGTTGTATTTATTATAAAATCGATGTGGGAATTGGCAACAGCAACAGCAGCAACAACAACAACAACAGCGAACGCACTGTGTGATATATGTAAACAAACAACACAAAAAAAAAAAGAAATATAAATTAAACACTGCTCTACAAAAGTATTTTCCAATGTACATAAAACTCACCCAAACAAAAAAAAAGAAGAGAAATAAACATTAACATTAACATCAACATATGTACATTTGAATTACGTTAAATATAATGCAAAAACATTACAATAAATGAGATTAGTTTAGTTAAGTTTAGTTTACTTTTATTGTACAATGGTAACGACACCTTTTCTTATATAATTGTGTAAATATATCTTTGTCATGTAATTATGTAATGTATGACTAAAAAACCGCAAATGCTGCGGTCGAATTAGTAAATTTTATTAAATTTATTTTCAAATTCAGAAAGTGGTATAAATTTGAAAAAAATTATTTTACAGCGCGGGCAAAGCCGGGGAGATTACTTCGCTTTAATTTGTAAAATATGGAACAAATTTCATCACTTTTAAAAAGGATTTTTTCTAAACGGTAAAAGCTTGCAATTAGTTGTATAATATAGAACAAATTTCATACATTACAATAAATTATTTTGCAGTGGGGGCAGATTAAATACTTCGCTTTTATTTGTATAATATGAAACAAGTTTCATATATTTTAACAAATTATTTCAGCGTTTGCAATACCGGGCAAACATATGGAATAACTCGCTATTTTTTTGTGAAATATTTTACAGATTTCAAAAATATTTAAAAATATGAATCGCGGGCACTTCCGGACAAAATATGAAACAACATTTTCTAAACTTCAACATAATATTTTGTGTTTTATGCCGGTCAAACTAAATACATCCCAATTATTTGTAAAATATGAACCGAATTTCATAAATTTCAATAAATTATTTTGCAGCGTAGGCAAATATGAAATAAATTTTATAAATTTAAATGCCGCGCAAAATATCAAACAAATTTCATAAATTTGATCAAATTTTTTGAATCGCAGGCAATGCAAAATTATGAAATAGCTAGGTTTTCTTTAAAAAATATGGAACGCATTTTACAAATTTGAACAAATTATATTATTATATTATATTATATTATTATATTATTATTTCTTTGCAAAAAAGACAAAAGGCAATATATTTTATTCAGGGGAAGCATAAATAAACAATGCAGGATAAAAATATCCTTATGTGAGTTCAATCCACGCCCGAAATTTGACATACAAAAGTCATTTTTTCGCGTTGTTTACTTTTAACCAAAACACAAGTCAGCTGTTTTAGCAGTAAAAAATGAAACGTTCCGATAGCAAAACGATGACCAAAAACGTGTGAAAACTGGAGCACCTAAAAACGAAAATCTCGGTTTTGGTCCCAAAACGAAAACGAAAACGAAAAGTGAAAACCGGAGCATGCCTGAATATAATAGATCGCTTTTCCTTGCAAAATATAAAACAAATTTCATAAATTTTTAAAAAAATTTTCTTGTTGCACAAGCTGGTCAAAATATGAAACAAATTTACAAGATTTGAACAAAGTATTTGGCATTACAGTATCAAAAATCTCGCTATTTTTTGTAAAATATGAAACAAGATTTCTAAACTTCAAAAAAATATATTGTAGCGCTAGCAATGCTGGTCAAAATATTCAACAAATTTCGCAAACTTCAACAATTATTTTGTAAAATATGGAACGCATTTTATAAATTCGAAAAAATGATATAATTGCTCACATTTCTTTCTAAAATATAAAACAATTTGTAGCGCGGGCAATGCCGGGCAGACATAATAGCTAGCTATTATTTGTAAATAACTCTTATAGCTCTCGAAAAACCAAGTAAGAGATTAGATACTTGGCCAGAATTCGGTGCGGAGCTATCTTCGGGTGTCCGGAGTGCTATTAAAGGTGTATTTATAAATGCCATATATACTTACATATCATATATAGTCGAAGTCTGTCGTGGTTGACTGTGAGGGGGCCAATCAGGTACAATTTTTAATTTTATACGAGCCTCGTTTCACAGAGATAGCGACTATCACGGCAAATAAATCAAAAGCGCGCAGATAATCAATATAATTGTTGAGACAATAATTATGTCTAAATTTATAGTGTCACTTAAAAATTATTTCGCTAATTAAAATGTTGCTCGCATTAGCAACAATAACAATAACCAAATGCCACTTATATAAAATCCAAAATCATGGTGAGCCTCCATTTCCGCAATCAACTTGGTAAAAAAAATTAATAACAAAATGGAATTACAAATCGAGGGAATTCAACTTTGAAACGTTTTTTTTTATCATCACCAAGCAGGGGAATCATTTTCGAATTTCTAGATACGTGGCCTAATCGAAGCTAATACGGCTAATCAAATGTGACAACATCGTTGAAGAAATCATTCAACGATCGATTGAATGTCCAATAATCAGTGTTAATTGGTGCAAAGTTCCCCAGTTTAGAGCACGATGTCATAACTCTAAAAATACCGAACAAATCTTTCATCGATTCACAGGGTCCTGAGACACAATAAGCTATTGAGGATTATGATCGAAATGGGGCCTGTGAATGGTCGCTAATTGTTGTTGAGTGGGGGGGAAATCGGGGAACAATTCTGGCCACTTTATCACGTAGTCATCAAGTATCGCTTGGCTCGACCTCAGCTCATAAACAGCTCGAGAGGGAGAACTTTGGTTTGCTTTTCTTTTCGGGAATTGCCCCGAACTATGTGTCGCATTTCATTCTTGTTGTTCTGCTGTTGTTGCTGTTGCTGTAGCTGTAGCTCTTGTTGTTATTATTATGCAGCAGTTCTTGTGTTGATTATGCGCCTGTGATGGGCTAATAAAAATTCATTTGTTACCCGCCAGACACTCGTCAGCCACTCACAAACACGTAACGCATTGCGTCAACAAAACTAGTGACGAGAGCAAAAAGGGTGGAGAAACAAAGGAATGCGGAGTGCAAAGAGCAGACGAGATAGTTCCATGAATGAATTGTACGCGTATATTGAGCTTGAGCTTTCATTTCACAGTGGTTCACAATCTGCATTAAATGCTCATATGAAATGTTTACTTTTTTTGTTTTTTGTTAACATATGTATATTCTTCATTATTGCTAAGTCTAACAAGAAAACTTAAAATGTGAAATTTTTTTATGAATTTTATAAAAAAAAAGAGATAGAGTAGGATTGATCAATGATCAAGTTTAAAATATTATAGTATTTTTTTATTTCCTTATTTACATTTTTTCAATATTATCAATTTTGAAAAAATTCAATTCTGCATTTCATTAAAAATATTAAATAAAATGATTTGAAAATTAATATTTACTTATTATTTTATTTTTCATATTATCAATAGTTCGTTGGCTATTATATTCAGATATTTAAAAAAAAATATTTATATATCATTTTAGAATATATTTAGAAAGAAGATAAAATTATTTTTAAATAATGTGTTTTGAAATCGATAAATATTTACATGAATATATATATATATATATTTTCCTTACATTATTTTGAATCATATTAATCTGTTAATATAGAATAAACAAAATTCGCCTGCTTAGTTTTTTTCTTTATAATATAAATCACGTTGCCTACAAAATAATTACATTTTTTTGAAAAAAAAATGAAATAAAATTAAATCACATTAATTTTTGTATTAATTAAATTAATAATGTATTCTACATTTATGAAATAAGGTAATATATTTTTATTTTTATAATAGTTATCATGTTTGATGAGTCCCCTTTTAAATATGAATATTTATGACAAATTCGCATATCTAGTCAGGCACAACTTTAAGGTGCTCTTTAGCAATAAATTAAACTGAAAGCAATAGAAATTAATTGTTAATTGAAAAAGACAGGTAATACTTTTTTAGGTCACCTCAACAAATTAAATTGCAATTACCTTTAAGCAACCCTTTCACCGATCTCTTTAAAATCCAAGCAAGTTCAACAACTTCCACCTCTACACTTTTGAACCACTGTGCGCTGTGATGCTGTGTCTGTAGTTGTGGTTGCGCTGCCTTGAAGTGGCCAAAAGTGTTGAAGCAACAGCAGCAGAAGCATTAAAAGCAAGAATACAAAGGATGTCAGAGCAAATTCAATTCATGAGCTATTAGCGGGTAATTTGTAACAATTGCCGAGCACAATTTCAGTCGCAAAATAAAAAAAAAAGAAAAGGGTGTCAGAGTTCAAACCGAAAACCGGAGTAGGAAAAAGGAACGAGGAAAAGCAAGGAGAGGGGATTGAGATGACGATTGGCATTGCTTAATTGTGGCACAATCGCAGTTGGATTTCGATGCTGTCGCATCTGTTGCAAATTAAATTTCAGTTATAATTTCCTATAAACAGACAATGAATGAATATCCGAGCGAGTGCATGCGTGTGTGAGTGTGTGTGTGTGCGTGTGTACACACCCAGTAAATTGCCATTTGAATTGAGGGGTCGCAATTCCCCCCGCCCTTTCCTTTTGCGCTCATGACTTTCAACACCAGTTTTTGGCATTGTTGTTGCTGTCGCTGTTGTTGTTGTTGTTGTTGTTGCTGGTGTTACAATTTGGTTACCCTCGGGGTTGTTCCCCCCCGCTCTTCCAACGAGCATCGTCGTTGATCTTCATGTCAACACAGATGATCACATTTTATGCTTAATTTTCTATATGTGTTTTTCGACCCGTTGCTGCTGCTGCTTGTGTTTACTTTTGTGATTTCCAGCTGAATTTAGCTAATATTTCGAGGGGTGGGGGAGGGGAAACGGGGGAAAAACATTTTCCCTAGTTGCATTTTCGTGCATTTTCCGTTTGATTTTATTGTCAAATATGTGCGATTATTTGTCATATGTTGCATTTTATTATTGCCAAATTTGCATTCGCCTCGCAAAATTCGCTCGTTAGTCAGCGTTCATGTTTTGTTAGCCGGGTCAAAAATAGGAGTAAGAGAGACGGGATGCGGAAGTCAGTTTCAATTGATTGTTTGCCTGGATAAATTGCGAAACTGATATCACAATTTATGTGACAATTTTGTTTTAATTGCGCATTTTACAGAGCTTTGTTTATGCCCCAAAATACACAATGAAATATGATTTGATTTCGTATTACATTTTTGGATTGCATATTTGGAATAGAAAACTGAATTATTATTGCAACAAATTTAGAATATAGATACACCAATAAACCTAAACTATGGATATGCAGCTGAAGCGGAGACTACGAATAGAATTGTTTGATTTACATACTTGAATAAAATGCAAAGTTTTTGAACTGTGTTTCCTTATAATTTATTATTAGAAAGTTACGTCTAAATAAATATTTATGAGTTATTTACAATTTATTTATATTTTTGCAAGAACTATTTTCTGTTTAATTTTTTATTAGAAAAACTTCTAAGTCTTCTAAAAAACAAGTAAGAAATCTACAGTCAAGTGTGAATAAAAGTAAAACAGTGCGGTATTAAAATATACCAAAGGCTATATTTGGTATATTGGTGTAGTACTACATTCAAAATATAACATAGAGTGAGTGCTAAATATACCTAGAAAGTAAGTTTTTTTTCCCATATAGAAGTATTTCTTAAATAACTTCAACAAAAAAAGGAATAATTTAAATTTGATTACATACTTTCTATGACTATTTATTCTCACTACCCAAAGGGTTTTATATTAACTCTACAAAGTAAAATGAATAAGTTTAAATTGTGTATATAATTTCTATTACTATCTCAAGATTTTTTTTTTAAATTTTCTGTAAGTATTTTCAGTGCTATGTTAAGTCTACTAAATAAAATGAATAATTTTATAGTATTGATAACTTTGTCAATTTTATTTCTTATTTAAATGATTTTTTTTTTTTGAATACTTCTACGTATTACTCTTGCAATCATAGAAAGAGTTCTACGTTGAGTCTACTAAAGAAAATGAATAACTTCAAATTTTTTCTATACATTGTATGATAATTCTGTTTAATAATTAGTATCTCTTTTCTATTAGGCCCACAAAGTAAAATGATGTATATATTTTTTATGATTATCTTACGTGTTTTTTTTCTATGTAATTTTTATATATATTTTCAGTTTAATTTGTTATAGAAAATACTTCTTTGTTGAGTCTACTAAAAGAAAATGAATAATTTAAAATAGTTTACACATATTCTATAACTCTCTAGGCATGTTCTATTTTTTTTTTTATTAAAAAGAATTCTATTTTAAGTCTACTTACATTACTATAAAATTGTATGCTTACAAAGTATTTTATTTAAATTGTGTACATATTTTCTATGACTATCTTAACATTTTCTATTTGATTTTAGTTCTTTGTTATATCTACTTCCATTCCTGGGGAACAATTTACATGGCATTTAAGCAGTTCTGGCTCAATATTGATTTATGTCTCTGGTTATCAATTAATACTCGTACTTTCACTGACAAGAACTACAACGCATATTGCTGCTTAATGCCATAATTTCCAGCTTGTTTACACAATCCATCTGGCTATATTTTCCTCAAACACACACACACACATGGACACTCACACACACACACACACAGACACATGTCCGGTACAATCATCAGGCCCAAGCTGAAGTCGCAGTCATCAATCTATTGAAGGAAATCCGTGCGTGCGCGTTGAGTAAACAACAAAAATGTGCGACAGAGAAACGCAGCCAAAAACTGAATTAGAGGAAGAGACACCGAACCAGAAACAGAAACAGAACCAGAGCAATCCTCATCAGACAGCACAAAGAGCCATTAGGGCACTACAAACACACATACAAACACAAACATACACACATACTTAAACGCTGCATTGAATTTGTCAAATGATTTCGATTTAATCGCCGGGAAATTTTGCAATCAAAATGCACGAATATCAGCGGCTAATTGCAAATTGGCGAATGCACTGCATTCTGTTTGATTCTCATTCTGTTTATATCAAGAGGCTACATTGAAAGAAAAATTATTATATGTAATACATAATACTTTATCGATCTATCACTAAAAGAATTCAGGTTTATAGAATTTATTGTAAATATGTTTAATTCAATACATTTCTTCATTGAGTATTAATAGCTTGATAATTAATATAAAGTATTTACTATACTTATATATTAGGCATTATAATAGTAAATACCACATTTCCAGCTCTATTTAAAATTAAGATAAATTCAGATTTATATCTTAATAGATTTATAGTGTAAAACAAGTTCAATACGCTAAGTTCAAAGGTTTGTATCTTCTCTTCTAATTTAGTTTTATTTTTTTTCGTAGGTTTAATTTATCAAAAAGTTTAAGCCATTTGATAATAGGTGAAAAAATGTAATATATTGTTAATATTAGAATAATGACAAAACACATTTTACAAGTGAACGAATATTTCAATTATAATTTGACTTTTTCTACTCAATCAAACATATTTGAAGACAAAACAATAAAAATAACAGAATATATGAATTTGTAAAAAAAAATTTATTTTATATTAAGAATATATATATATTTAAATATATTATATTTTAAAAATAAAATCTAAAATAATATGAAAAAAAAAAAATGTTGTTCCTATAAAAATTGATTAAAAATATTTTATAAAAAATTGATTTTGTTATAGCACAGCAAAGAAAATTAGTCGCTTTGATTCAACTCAAATCATAAAAATATTTTATCAAGGATTTCAAATTTTGTTCTGCCAAAAATAAAGAAAATTTCTAGTTCCTGTAACATTTGATTTCAAATATTTTATCAGAGAATTAATATTTTTTATTGTATAGTAAAGAAAATTAGTCGCTTTGATTCAACTCAAAACTTAAAAACATTTTTTCAAAGAATTCAAATTTTTTTCTGCCAAAAATAAAAAAAATTTCTAGTTTCTATAATATTTGATTAAAAACATTTTGTTAAAGAATGAATATTTTTTATAGGAAAGTCAATTCAATTCCAAAAGTAATTGGATTTTTCTCTCAGTGTAAGCGCATTAGATCCCCAGAGAGAGCGACAGATTCGAAGCTGACGGCAGATCCATGGAGAGACTGAGCAAATTGTCACCATATGCGTCAACACGCAATAATTCACCAGAAAAGTAATCCAAACAATTGACCAGGAAGGACGACGACGAAGCATCGACTCGTAATGGAGCGGGTGTGTCTGCTGATGCTGATGCTGGTGACTCTTAACTGCCTGCAGCAAGTGCGGCAACACCCCTCTGCTGACTCTACTCCCCTCCCCCTCCCAACTATGCCAAAGGGAAAACCCATCGCTGGTCTCTAACTCTCAGTTCGCTGGGTGTTTTGGTGCTAATTGAATTCATTGCCGTTGATCAAGTGCTGCCAAACAACAAATCATCCCCAGAGGCTAATGATACGGACGAACGAGCTAACTGACTGACTGACTGACTGCAGTGCTAGGGAACAGGACGAGGACGAGAACCAGGACGAAGTTAAAACCCAGAGCAGAACTTCAGACAGGGCAGAAGAGGCAACGAGGGTGCTAAATGGGAGGGCAACAATCGACAAGTTCTTTCTCTCGATGCGTTAAATGAAATTAGAAAACCTTATGTTGAGTTAATTAGCAAATTTAAGGACATTGCGGATAGTTAAGGACTCTAGGGAAAAGAGAGGGTGTGAGGTGGAATGGGAAAGCGGAAAATGAGGAAATTAGAGCAGCAATTAAGTATTGGAAATAAACAATTCATGTTGACTTTGAAACACCAATTGAGAATATAAATTAAAAATTAATTAAAAAGAATTTAAAAATATATAAAAACAATAATAAGAAGATGATTTTAAACAAGTGAAAAAGTTATGGTCAAATTTTTGACTTCACTCTTTCATAATAATTCTTTATTTATTTGAAACCGTTTCTTAATCACTAAAAATTAATGCTTTTCCCTCCGATTTGTATGTCATTTCAAATATATTCTTATTAAAATAGTCATTAATATTTGACATGTTTTCATTTTTCTACCAAAATTTAGTAAGTAAAAAGTAATGTCGAAATATAATAATATAATATAATTGAATAAATATAATATAAGTAACTGGTTTCTAAAAAGAATATAAATTTTTACATATATGTTATGTATGGTTTTTTCCTAATATACGAGGGTAGGCGTTTTTTTTTTTAATTTTGCTTTTTTATTTCTCAACATAATCTCCTTTTAGACGTACTCGTAAAATAGGGTTTTAATTAGTTAAAATAACAAAATCTTTTTACAACCTCAAAATATATAAACTATCCAAATTTGACTACATGCATATAAGAAGAAATTTTAAACCTTGTGATCACCATTTAAATTAATTGCCTTACCCATATTTCATAGAAAATCTATTTCATAAGCAGGAAGTAAGAATACTATACAATTATTGCCAATAAAAATGTCCACAAATTTCTTAAGATTTATCTTTCCATTATATCCGCTTAACCAACCTTGGCAAAACCCTTTTGCCAATTAGCCACCTTGAATCCAGCCAAGTGCTGACAATTTGGCAAATTCGAAGTAAGTTGCAACCCTTTTGGGCCACGTTAATTGCAACAATTAAACTACAAATGTTTTGCCACAAAAGTCGAGGCGTATGCTAATTAAGCTGTTGTGTGTGATGCTGTTGTTAATGTCGTCAGCTACCTTTTTGTCGAATTGTGCTCTAAACTCTAAACAAACAACCGAATAACAACAACTACAACAACAACATGAAGAACAACAAAACAAACAGAAATATTAAATTGTAATCCGCTTAAATGAGTACGAAAGCAAAGGCATTAGAGCGCATTTGCATAATTGTTGGAAATACGCGAGCACAGAAGCAGGACTAAAAGTATCTGCAACTTTTTGTTGTTCAGCCAGAGCAATCCAATCAAAAGTGAGGAACACAACCCTCAAGGGCCTCCAGAGCTCGGCACGATGCACGTGAGGACAATATTTAAAAATGTTTAGCATAATTAATGCGGACCTCGGGTACGCTTCGCTTCGCTACGTTTCCTTTTGCATTTTGCCTTCAGTTCGGGATTTTGGTATTGGGATTTGTTGTTCGTCAGACAAGTGCACGGAAAAGTTAACAAAGAATTTGGCGTGCCTAATCAACCCCTAAAACGGCGTTAATTGGCGAGGTGCTCCGGGAATGCCGCCGGGTCGCATTATTCACACATACGCTCAACTGCATCCCCTCTTTCCCATTCCTATTCTCATTCCCATTCCCATTCCCAATCCCATTCCCTAGGGTCTGGCCAAAAACTGGATCCACAACCGCAGCGTGTGCGTGAAATTGAATTTATTTTATTGCCACTAATTGGCTGAAATACCTGAGGGCGCTCAGGTTTTCGCTTTTTAGGGTCGCGTCCATGTTCCACCATTTGATGTGTGGGTGTGAAGTCAGATGCGGATTCGGATTCGGTTTCGGTTTTTGGCTGCTTCAGAAAGGTATCCAGTTGAGGTTGTTTGTTTTGGCTAGCAAGATAAGCACAAAGTTTGCATAGTTTTGTCTTTGTTAACTTAAGACGAATTGGGGATGGAATAGGTCTAAAATATATAAGAATAATAAATGGTTAAACTTTAATCCTTAATAATCTTTACAATCTTTTCAAAAACTCTGATCTCAAGACATTGTACTTGTAATGTATATAATATTAATGTTCATCTTAAACTTCAATTTTAAAATTTATTAAATTATTATTTAAAAAAAGAGTTTCCATAAAATCAAAGACAAATCTTCAGCACTCTCTAAACACTCTTTATAATATATACCTATCCTTCATTACATAAAACTTAAGTCGAATTTCATAAATTACGATTTTTTCAATGTATATTTGATGAAAAAGAAGCTTTCCAAAAAGTGAGATTTCAAGACCTCACTTAACATTGTATATGTATAAAATATACTACATATATTCAGCTTTAGCCTCAACATTACAATTTCTTAAATTTTTATTTTTTAAGAAAAAAGTTTCCATAAAATCAAATATAAATCTGAAAGCCTCTCTAAACACATTTCTTAATATATATTTATAATTTCCTAATTTCAATAAAAATAATAAGAATAATATAGTTATCATTCAATACTTACAATATCGTTAGAATTTCATCAATTAACTTCAATTTTATGAAAAATAAAATCATAATATTTTTATATATTTTAATATCTTAATAATCAAAGATAAGATTTCAAGACTTCACAAAATGTGTTTCAGCTTAAACTATAATATTAAATCTTAATTTTAATCAACCTATCCATGCAATAAAATATTTATAAATGTTCTTAAATCCTAAAGATTAAAGACAAATCATAAACTGCTTCGAAGATTACACTTAAAATTTCTGCATTTTATGTTTTACATTACATTAAAATATTCACAAAATTTCCAAAAATCTTAAAAATCAAAGACAAATCTTAAGTTCTTACTAGACACATTACATAACATGGAGAACATAGAAGAAAAAAAATGGTACTCCATTTTTTGCACACACACTCAGATGATATGATAATGGCAATAAAAGATGATAATGTGCAAAATCCTTTGGCCAGATTCGCAACAGCAGCCCCAGAAAACCAGGCAAAGCCCCTGACCCAAAATAATATGCAGAGAAAAAAAGTAACTTAAAAAGTAGCAAAGGAGCGAAAGAGACGGGAAGAGAGAAAAACAGCACACAAGATGAAGAAAAATAACAAACTACGACAACAACAAGAAACAAGAAAACGAACAAGTAGAAAAGGAAGAAGAAGAAGAAGCGACGGAGCCGTAAAAGCTATTAACATATTAAAGCAATAAAAGAAATGGCATATAAAATGCTGCAGACAAAAAGGCCAACCTCCGGATGGATACCACACCCAAATGTTTAGCGGCAAGTGGCATTTACCCTCTTGCCACACTGTGTCTCGCTGTCTCGCTGTCTCTGCGTCTGCCATCATCAACATCAACGCCGTCGCCATCAGCAGCAGCAGCAGAAACAGCGGCAACCCTGGCGAACAACCGCAGCGCGCTCTCTCTCTGCTTAGAGTGTGGGGGAAACAAAGTGGGGGGAGGAGGACTGATGATAATCATACTAAATGCTGCCATTTGCCATTTGTGAGGTTTTGCCACTTGCCCTATAGAACAATACAAGTGTACGACTGTGCAAGTGTGTGTGTGTGTCTGGGTTGAAAATGGGCGTGCTTCGAGGGTGGTTGGCAAAGGCAAATTGTGAAAAGTTTCATCGGCAAGTACTTCTAAGCTTTGTGTAAACACCCACTAAAATCAATTTGCTGGATTTTCTACCACCAGAAAATGTGTATTTTACGGGTTACGAGAACTGAACTGAGCAATAGATAAACTGTGTGGAGTTTTTGCTCAAAATGCGAGCTGATTGCGCTTTTTGCTTTCGAAATGGGAGTAAAGCTGTTCGGGATTACCATGGAATGGGCTTATAATACAAACGCATGAGTTTGAATAGTTCGATATGTTCAAGAGAATAATGGCAAAAGTTGTAAACAGCTTCCAATTAGCGTGCACATTAAAGCGATCAACTTAAGAGAAAGAACAGCAAAGAGAAAATAAAGCAAAAGTAGATTTGTTGTTGCTAATTTGCATCAACAGGAAACTTACATGTGCTAAACTGAGATGGCGAGCTAAGCTAAGTAAGGCAGCGATGCAACAGCATCTTTCCTGCTCTAACTCACAACTCATCTCGTAGATCGCAGTCTTTGCTCTATTTACAGTGTAGCAAACGTGATTAGCTGCACTGTGAATATAATAAAACGAATATGCTCTGCAATTCTCCTACTCTTCTCTATGGATGTATAATCTCACATAATGTTGCTGCAATTTGTATTGGAGAGCGCACAAAACTTTTATTTGAATTTTCCCCCAAAACGAACGAAGCGAAACGATTGCAAAACTTTTTCTGTGTGCCATGTCCTAGCATGGCTCCTTTTGCTCTTACCCCGCCCCACTGTGCACACACTTGTACACAAAGTGTATTCTGTGCTTTGCTTGTTCTCTCTGTCTGCTCTCTTGCTCCCTTTATTTAATCTTATCTAATAAATGGCTTGTCTTGTCTCGTAAATCACTTAACAATTTGCAAAAATTTTCTACGAAACGTAAGTAAAAATCGTGCTAAGGTTCCTTGATGCTCTCGATTTTTACATGTGCACGCATAAGTGGCCCTAAATCGCATTCATATGACTGCCCATCGCCCCCCTCCTCCCACACTCTCTCTCTCCCATTCTTTCCTTTGACCATTTTGCTTGGGGGCAGCTTTTTTGTGTGACCTGCCATTTGATTTATTTATTGTTGGTTTATGCGTGATCTCGCCTCAAATTAGCATTTATCATTTTGCCCCGCCATTGCTCCACCTTCTTCACTTCACATAAAAAACTCTCTTAACTCCCCCTTCCCCTCACACATCGCATTTCGTTACAAGTACTTTGAACCAGCGTCGAACCCACAATCACAAATAAAGAAAAAGGGCTGCAAATTGTTTTTAACAAGTGCAACGTAATTTTTTCAAATGGCTTTCAACGATCCGTTGCTTTTTTTCTGTTTTTTTTTTTGCAGTGATTGATTGCGATTATGCAAATGTTCGCATAAAATTGATATGTGTTTACGGGGTAAGGGTTAAGGGGAGGAATTTTCGCTTTTGCAATGGAACATTTTCGGCAATTTGGCGGCACCTCCTAAATAGCAAATAGTCGTAGTAGTACTTAAACTTTGGCGTCACAATTAGCGCATAATAAATTTGCAATAATTATGCAAACGACGCAAATAGCAAGTTCTAGCAGCGATTGAAATGTGCGAAAACACTGGGAGAAATTCTGGAAACTTATTTGAAATATTTACTTATGGAGTTTATAAATATTGCGACTTTTATATAACTTTTTTGTCGTCTATTATTGCAGACCTTTATAGAATATACTTTACATAGGGATTTAATAAGTTTAGAAGGTTAAAATTACAAAATTGCGACTTTTATATAATTTTGTTGGCATCTATTATAGCGGATCATAAGAAATTAACAATATAGAAGTTTAATATTACATAATTTCGACATTTTGGGAACTTGCTAAAATCGAATATTGCAAATTCTTATAGAGTGTACTCAGACAAAACAAACCTACACAAAAAATAAAATTAGTTGAGAGTGCTTGACTGTGAGATACCAATACCAATAAAAGCAAAAGAGTGTGGTATAATTCTTCAAATATACCGAAATATTATACAGAAAAATACAAAAATATACTGAAGGCTATAATTGGTATTTTTGGTATAGTTCTTTAAATATACCAAATTAATACAGTGAAAAAATCAAATAATACCGAAGGTGGTATTTGGTATATCGATATACTACTACATTCATTGCAATTATTAATCAATGGAACTAAAACTTATAGCAGCTGTACAAGAGTTGCCCCAAGTGAATTAAAGTGACTACTATTGGTTTTTGTAGTTCCATTCTTTTACTGCAATATTTTCGGTTGAAAGCCAATAATCATTATTTACGGTTTGTGATTTTAATGCTCTCAACATTTTATTATACAGTGACAAACGACTTAGTGATTAAAAAGGTATTTTTAAAACTTGGTTAGCTCATCATTTAAATTCTAATAAATATAATTATTATTAATTCAAATACAAAGCTTATTATATTATTTATTGATTTATTATTTATTATTGTAGTTATCAGTCATTACTTTAAAAATATTTTTAAGAAAATATGTAAAATAATACTTAAGTAATAAGATGACTAAAATTAATATTGTCTCTAATGTATTTCCTTGCTATACGTTATAATCTTAAGAGTATAATGTATATTTTAGTTAATATTGTCAAATGATTTTTATAAAAACTGACTTTTTACAGCATTAAGTTGTTTTCTCGGATTAAGATAAGTGAAATAAAGATATCCTTTTGATATATTTCCTTATGCTTTAAGTATTATATTATTATAGTATTATATTATTATTATTATTATATGCATTTATTTATATTATAGAAGTATATATAGTAGTATTATTTTCTTTTGATTTAAGTATTACACTACACAAAAAATAACTAACTAACTAACTACATTTTTTCAGTACTAAAAGTATTTTTAGCATATCATAGTTTATTTTCAATTAAACACTCTTGATAAAGGTTTGATTTGTTCGCTCTGTGTAGACACGAGAATCGCGTAGCTCGTAGAGAGATAATCCAACACAGTAGCTTAATCGAGAACCAACCTTCCCCTTTCCATCGCTGGGCGCCAATTTGTGTCACTAATTGCGTGCAAATGGCGATGCCTTTTGCATTTTGGGCCATGCATATAAATAAGGCCACAATGGACAGCTAATTAAAAGGGGGGAGGACAGTGGCAAGGATAATCGCAAATGCCTCTATATATATAGAAGATTAGTGCTAGTTAAGGGTAACTTAATCTAATCTATGGCTTATCCCTAGGTCCACTTTCAGTTCAATTAAATAAAAGCAAAACCCTTTTTGTTTGCTGTTGTTGTTGTTATTGTTGTTCCCAGAAATTACAGAACTTTATGACTGGATCGTAAACCAGGCGATTTCATTATTTTCGATCCAACTTATTAATACTTTTTTAGTACAATAATTTCGTTTAATTTGTTTATTTATCTAGCCAAACGCGTAGAAGAGCCCCCAATAAACAAATTTGTTTAGTTAATGAAGTCGATAAGACTACTGGTTGGACCTATCATAAAGATATAGTATATTATATAGTATATTAACGTGACACTCGGTAGCCTACGAAAACAATCCATAGTTCGTTTCAAGATTTATGACAGACGCTGCATATCGGACAGGCTTTAATTGAAAGCAAAGCGTATAATTTTCAATCAACGAAATCCGAACAGCAGAAAAAACGAATCGAACGGAGTGCCAGATAAGAGGTGAGGATGGGAATTATACGGTAGTCAGTCGATGGTTGGTAACCATTGATTGCCATTTATTTGAATGTTTGCCAAGAGAGAGAGAGAGAGAGCCAACAACAACGTGAATGATGATGACGAACCGTGGGCACGGATATATTTCTATTGATTTTAAAATTATGCGCACAAACAAAAGTATGCAATGTTGTCGTCGTCGTTGTTGTTGTTGTTATTGCTACTGTTTGCTAAAAAGCCAGTGACTAGAGGGAACAAGCGAGGGAGAGAGAGAGAGGGAGAGGGAGATTGGGAGACCAGTCGGGACGTGGTCGTCATTTTGACTTTCCATCCATGTTGACTTGCTGTTTAGATTTTCAATTAAATTTGTTGACACAACTCGCTTGGGGACGACGACCAAGGGGTCGTATACGTAATATAAATTGATTATTTCAATTTATTTAAGCGCAACGATAGCATTTAATTAAAAACTCATCTGTGCAAACAGCGTAGACAACAACGTCGACGACGACGATGACTTTTAACAACGAGCACGACTCCGACACGACTCATTACAGCTCAAGTACCACGAAGCGAGCAGCTACTTCGATACTCCGCCACTACTCCGGTTAGGCGGGGGCCAAGCGCTGCTGATAAGCCACCGGGCAAAGAGTGTAACTTTATCAGCGTTTTACATCTGTTTCTAATTGAAAATGCAGCTACTGTCGCTACTCAGTCACGACACGAAAATTGACGCCAATCGTCAAGCAAGCAGCAACTAAGGCAGCAACGTAGTGTCAACATTGAGAGACAAGGAGACTCAACGTCCAGCTTCGGGTAAACACTCGATAAAAATGGGCAACTAAAGGAAAAACGCATTTTTCCCTCTGCCTCTGTCACAAGTTTTTATAGTCAATAGCAAAACAATAAAATGCAGTTGAAGTTGTTCGTTGTTATGATCGTTAATCGGTGAGAAAAAGTAGGGTATATTCATTTAGTGAGAACACACAATGAGTTTGAAGGAAATAAAACTATTTTTTTTGCCAACAGCTCAGACAACGAAGAAGGCTCAAAAGGGTTCATTCATTAGATCTTCCATTAAGAGTCATCATCATACAATTTATGTCCTACATTTGTGTATAATGTAATTTTTGTTTAAACTATAAGGTTTGATAATGATGCTATGTGGATATCAGAGATATATAAAATGTTAATAAAATATACTAAAATAAATAGTCTTATATATATTTATATAAAAATTTCAATCACAGTGACTATTTACAACAAAAATATGTAAAAGTAAAAGGGACAAATTTTAAAGGTAGCTTAAAAAGGTTTGCTTTGCTATGAATAACAAAATTTTAAAGTAAATTAATATAAAATTATTTATGTGAGAGCATTGCTTGTAAACTATCAGTAAATATTATTCAAATCTTTATTCAAATCTATATATCAGAGACGATAAAAACTCTTTAGAATTACCAAATATTAAAATAAAATTCCATAGTTAATGTTTCTATATTATTTTAATTTTATAATAATTTTATCGAGTCACTATCAGCCAAATTGTTTTTCAAAACTTGGTCACAATCTTAAGCAAACATTTTGATTCCATAAAATTTCATAGCGGAAAATCCAAAAAGTTATTCCCCAATAATTGTTTTTCTATCTATTCCATTTTAAAGTACTTTAGTTTCAAATTATTTAAAATATTAAACGATAATTCAAAGTGTTTCTGAAAACTTGATTACAATCTAATAAAAATATAAAATGTATTAAAGAAAAATGTCAAACAAAAAAGTTGCTCCTCTTTAATTGCCTTTCTCTCTATTCTCTTGCACTAAATACCGGGTATCTTCTAGTCTATCAGACTGCAGTCTAGCTTATTGACTAGCTCATTGTTGGAGCTGAGCGCTCTTTGCGCCTTTTGTTGACTTTTTCATATTTCTTAATGATGACATTTTAATTATTAGTAAAGTGCTTTCAACTACTGATAAGATATCACATTGGATACTATGTTTTATTTATGGTGGCATGTGTGTGTGTGTGGCGTGTACGAAGTTCAAGTTGCCACCAACAACAACAACTATGCGACACTCTCTCTGCCTCTGCCTCTGGGCATTGATTGATAATACTGTTGAACGACTTGTCTAGAGAGTCTAGAATGATTAAGCAATGATTAGAAGGCACCAAAACAGAGATAATGTGAAGTTGTTGTCTTCAGCTGAGCAGTGAAGCTTTGAGTTATGGCCAAAGATTTGTATGATTTTTGGGGGGGCTCAAGATTTATGACAAGTATTGTGCAAATACACAACTGGAGGAGGAGGAGAGAAGAACAACATCGAGCAAATCTCTGTCACTTTTTTGGCACATGCGTCAGCTCCACTGGGAACACACACGAGTCCTTAACGAAAGCGGCTGAGAAGGACTTGCCCAGTGACAAGACCACAAAAGGCGCATAAAGTGCAAACAGACAAATGGCACGCGTTGTCATACTCTTGATGTCCTCGTCTTCGTCTTCGTCTTGAAGATTATGATTTGTTTTACTTGGCGCTTAACGAGCGCATGATACAAAACCCACACCAAGGATTCTCATACTCTTCACTACACTGAGAGAAAGTAGTGATGATTTTAGAATGAAAGTGACACAAAATTGTCTATTCATCTAAGCTAACAATATTGATAAAAACTTCGTTCTTTCATTTTAAATAAATCTTACGAATTTACTTTTATTTCTAAGTTCAGTTCTAAATGTTTATTATTTATTTATTCAATTTTAATCATTATATCATCAATAAATTTTATTTGTTTCTGGAGTAATATTATAAATAAAGTATATAAGTAAACTCAAAGCTTTCATATTTGTGAAACAATTTAATTTGATTTCTTAAAATATGTGTATTATATATTTTGGTTCAAAAAATTCTAAGAAATTCTCAAAGCATATGTAAGAATTAGTTTTTTTTATATAATTAATTTAAATTAACATAATATATATTTTATTATTTTGTTCATTAATGTATGGAAATTTATTATTGAATAATGAAAACCGAAACTTAATTGAATTATTCATTTGATATATTGGTTTCAGATTTCTAAGCTTAAATTATGTAAAAGAATTATACAAAATTATACAATACAAATAAAGATATTACAATAAAGAATTTGAATTTCTTGTCTTGATTTTTAATCATTATTATCGCAACTTGTAGCTTAACATGAATTCTAAGAGAAATTGACTTCATAAAATTTTTAAAATTGACCTTTTGGTAGAATGTTTTGTGTAAGCGAAATTCATGAACAAATTTTTACGAATTGTTAAGTATAATTTTTATGAGAAATAAGTATATCTTGTCTTTATTTTGGATCATCATATGCTTATTAGTATTTCTTGTCTTTACATTCGATCATCATTTTCTCGACGAAAAAATAATTCTATAGAAGTCTGGAGTATAAACACAAATGTTAAAATTAAATTCTTAAAATAAATGACATAAATATAAATGAATGAATCATTATTTTCTTAATGCGTAACTTAACTCATTCATTCATTTTTAGAACATCTTGTCTAATGCTAAGTATAATTCATAATTAGAATGTAATTTCTTTAATTTAAATCACAATTTTCTCGCCGAAGTATAATGCAAAAGAATTCTATAAAAACCTGCTACAAAATTCTTTAAATAAATGAAATAGAAATTAATGAGACATTATTTTCTCCACGTGTAGTTGGCCTCTGATAAGTATGCTAAACATGCGCGAGGCAGCAAAGTCAAAGTTGAAGCAGAAAGGGGAATTCCCTTTGAATCATTTGCCAGAGGACAGACGACAAATTTTTACAGATTTGTCAGAATTTAGGCAAAACTTTGATGGTTCGTTGAAGGAGTGGGTAGGGGAGGGGAGGGAGATCCACTTGGCACTTGCCTCGTAAAAACAAATGTGCCACATATGTAAATAAATGCTCCTCCGTTTGCACTTAAAAACTGAAGTTGTTTATGCCGGATGCTGACATCATGTAAGCAAATTGCGTAAGTAGCGAGCACTCTGACATTGATTTGACATGACAGACCCCGACTTCTAATTCCATCTTTTCATCTCTTCATCTTCCCATCTCCAGCTCCATTTCCATCTCCATCTCCAGCTCCCGACTTTTCGGGATTAGTCAACTCATAAGACCCGACGTCGACCCTTTTGCGTGATGTAACGAAATTTGTTTGTCTTGTTTGCAAACGTCTCAATCAACCCTTAAGATACATTTCTTTAACCCTTTCAGTAAATTGATATGACAAATCCGTAAAAAATGTTTAATGAAGTGAAAAATTGCAAAATAACCAAAAATTAAATGGGACATTCTTTCATTGTTGTTGTTGTGGCTTTGTTTTCTGTGTTTCTCATTTAAAATTAAGCCTAAGGTCAGATTGTTATCCTTACTCTTGCTCTTGCTCTTGTTGTTAGTATCTGCTATGCATGACAATTTTTCGGGTTCTCGGACCACAAACAATAAAATTGTGTAAACAAGCATTGGGCAATTTTCAGTCGACTGGCTTTGTGGCTGGCCATTTCTTTGGCGCCAAGAGGCGGGGAGAGCAGAGGCGGAGGCGGTGGGTGTGGCTGCTGTTGCCAATAACAACAACTGGCTACAATTTGTATTTATTTGTGGATTTTACGAAAATTGGGTGTGTCTTTTATTATTATGCGAAATGTATATAAATATTTGTAGTTGCCCTCTCTCTCTCTCTCTCTCACTCTTAAGACGCAGACAGAAGAGAGAGAAAAGGAGAAACTCTGTTAAATGGCTGCCCCCAAAAGCAGGCAACACTTTTTGTACAGTCGCAGTCGCCATTGTCGCAGTCGTAAAACAAAAATCATACACAAATTTGTGGTTTCTCTTGCTGCTGCTATTCCACTTCCCCCCGCTTCTGCTCATCTCAAGTGTCGCTTCGTTAAACACATACGCAAATTTGAAGCTGCCAAATTGCATATCAAAATACATAACTTGCAAGTTTGTTTATCGCACTAGCAACTGAATATTTGGCAGTTAACGCACGACTTCGCCGCTGTCATTTTTGGGGAACATACACTGAAAGAAAATCCGAAATATGTTCGCGGATTTAAGCCTGAAGCGGGATACCTTGTACTCTATATTATATTTTCAACTTTCTACTCAATATTATATTTGCAATGTAATAGTATGTCTGTCAAAATATACCATATACCATATATACTGTATGGTATATTTTGAAAATAGTAGTAAATCTGTCAAAATATACCATATTCTCTATGATATATTTTGAATGTTGTAGCATTTATAGCATTGGTATATTTTATAATGTAGTATTATATCTGTCAAAATATACCAGATACCATATATACTCCATGGTATATTTTTAATGTAGTAGTATATCTGTCAAAATATACCATATATACTCGATGGTATATTTTGAGTGTAGTATTATATCTGTCAAAATATACCAGAGAGTATTTTTTTGGTATATCACTTTAGTATATATTTAATTCCAAAATTCTTAAATTCGGGAGTTAGATTTAATGCCGTAAAGATACTTAAGAAAACCATAAAATAAAAGGATATACTGAATGTGCAAAATATTCCAAATTTGTATTATTATTTAGCTTGCATTTATATTCAGTTATTTTTATTTGTTTAATACTACCAGCGAAATACTTATCACCGATTCCCACAGCATTTAAATGGTAAATGAAGTCTTGGTTAGCTAAAATCTAGTATTTATGGTATGTTTTATCATTCTAATCTTCAATGAGGATTAACTTACGAATTTAATACTGAATGCTTGACTTCTTTGAGTACTTTTTTTATGTTTTTCTCTGTGTAGCTCATTTTGCACACATCTCCGCATAACGACAGCAGTTATGCAGAGGCCAGAAGTTCAAGCAAAAGGACACATTGGGGAATTTGGTAGCCAATAACGAAATTGTGCACAAATTGACTTGACAGTGCTAACAAAGCCAGCATCGAGCATTCAGCATTCAGCAGTCAGTAGTCGACAGTTGAGTCGCTTTTCCACATTTTCCCATTTGCCGCTCAAGCACAAATCAGAGTTGTGCCTCCATCTGCCTCTGCCTGCAGCATACAACTGAAATGCGAAGTGCAAACCAAGATCATGGCAATGCTTGGCAATTGTGTTTGCCAACAACAACTTGACTTTTCACACTCTCTTCCTCCTCCTGCTCCTCAACAACTGCAGCAGCAACTCGGGCACAAATTTGCGTGCAGATAAATTGCAATCTGGCCAAGTTTGGCACTCCAACAGTTCAGTGGCAATTGTTGTCTTTTAATCATCAGACAAGTCAAGTTTGGGGGCTCACGACTTGGCTTCATAATTTTAATTGGCCGGACTTATGGAGCATGGGGAGCTGCTGTTTGGCCAAGGCATTAGACTCAACTCGCACGTGACTGCGAAACGAGAAAGAGAAGGAGAAGTGGGGAAAGGAGATGGAGATGAAGGAGGCTTCTCTTATATAGCGAGCCTGATAAGCAAACAATAAATTGCAACTGCAGGCTATTTGCTTGGGTCAATAGCGGAGAGCTGTTTAAGCACTTGATAAGTGACCTGTTGAGATGCAGCTAGGTCAAGGAAGAAGATTACAAGAGGTGTGAGAAGAAGAGAAAGAGTTGGAGAGGAAAAGCGAGAGGCGTGAATCCTTAATGAGGTACTATAAACAAATATTTACAGCTTAATTGAATGGCTGTAAAATACTCTTAATTTAAGCGAAGTAGCACATTATTGAATTGTAAATTTAGAAAGTGCAAAAAGTGATTTTTATAATAATTAAAATAATTTCCTTTATTAAAGATGCCTTTATAAATTAAATTTTTACTAAAGTTAGCTTAACATGTTGAGTTTAGAGTTTATATAGCGGAAAAGGAATTATAAAATTGTATTAAATCTTATCAGTTAAAGTTTGCAGAACCGACAAGAATTTAATAAACAATATTTCTATTTGAAAAAAAATCCTTTCTTACTTTAAAACATGAACAAAACAAGGTAAGTTCACATAAGATGACATTATACGTAATTTGCAAATGAAACAAAATATGTTTGAGCTTCCTTTTATTTCTAGCAATGAGGAGGAGTATTTTTATATAAAATAAAAGAAATGATGGCTCAAAAATAAAGAAATTATCCAAAATGTGAAATTTGTATGATGCATAAAAGGTAAAAAATTGTGTTCGATTATATTTAAATTAACCAAATTTCTGATAACAGCTTAATCTAGATTTAGAATTGGCAAAAATTACATAATAGACTTTATTACTTGGTTATAAATATAAAAATTCCATTTAGAACAAATTTAATAAAATGAGTTTAATGATTCTAAGATATGTAAATCGAATAAGCTTCATTTTCTTATTTAGAAACATTTCATGAAATTATCTTTAATGTCTAATTAAATTAGATGAACAAGATCAAATCGAAATGTTATGCTTTAAATTAGGGTTTTAAAGAGTCTTTAACAACAGCTGCAACTTTAGTTGTAATCTTACTTTAACATAAATAATATGGCCATGTATTAATTAAGTAACATAATATTATATTTGGACCTCTTTATTTTCAATAAACTTGTTTACTCTCCGTTTCAAACTTAGTGTTTCATATTCACAAATACTTGTGCATCTAGTAAATAGCATGAGTGAACGATTCTTTTACGATAACCATAAACTCAGTTGTGAATCATCTCTGAAAGTCAGCTTCTTTTGAACCTCATCAAATCATAATTTCCACACGTATTCGCGATACTTGTTTATACTTTACGCTGTATCTGCAAATATGCCAATGTCTATAGTCTATAGTCTATATTTATAGATCAAATATATATTTTGTTGTATTTATTCAGTTTCATTTTGTGTTTTTTTCTTTCTCGTATTTTGAGTTTTCGACACGCACCGCAAATTTGACTGGTTGGTCGCGTTTATTGATGTGTAATAAACCAATTGCATTTGTTTTGAATATATAAATAGTCATAAAAAAAAACGTTCCCTACCACAGCAACAACAACAACAACATCATTCAGCTGAATCGCCATTTTTTGTTGTTGTTTTGTTTCAGTTTCTGTTTCAGTTTCCGCTTTGCTGCTGCTTTTGTTAAGCGTTTGCTTTTTTCTGTTTGGATATTTTTTTGGGCGAAACGTGCGTGGCATACTAATTTGGTCTAAATGGATACATGGCTATATATACACATATATATACTATATATCTCTCTATCTATGTGTCGATGAGTAGCTAGCAAATGTAGCTTTTGATTAATCAAACGAAATGTGTTGAAAATGTTATTTTTGCCAGCGTTGCAAATGGCGCATTTGGATTTTTATGTGTCACACACAGATTTAACTACATGAGGAGTGTGAGTGTGTGTGTCAGAGTGTATGTGTGTGTGTTTGTGTGTGCGGTCAGTCGATATAAAAAGCCACAAATGGCGCTGCGAATGGAGCTATAAACTTGCCAAGACAAACATTTACAAATCATAAAAACGGCAGACAGAAGGCGCAACAACAATTGAAAGCCGCTAGCGAGTCTTCAGATTTGTCTCTTTTTGGCCTGCTCAAAATCAATCGGCCATAAAATGTCAATGATGCGTCTTGTACTTTTCGGTACTTTCAGACGCCTCGTTTTTATTTTTTTTTTGTTTTCTGCAAAGTGTCATAACAATTGCTCGTTAGCCGAAGTAGCAGACAGAATACCTGGATAATTAGTAAACGGCTGTAAAGAGCAGAAAATTGACAAATATCAAAGCTATAGTCAAGTCTGATCGACTGTGAGATACCCGCTACCCATTTTCAATAGCAGCAAAAACCATGCGACATATTTCTTAAAATATACCGAATTAATATACCGAAAAAATACTAAATATATATACCGAATGCTATATTCGGTATATTGATATACTCCTTCATTTACTGCACTATTCTTAACATATACCAAATTAATATACCAAAAAAATACTAAAATATAGCATGAGCAATATATGGTATATTAGCTAACTAATACAATATTCTTAAAAAATACCGAATTATTAAACTCAACCATACTATAAATATGCCGAAGATTCACGAAAATACTAACATATACAAAATTAATATACAGAAGAATACTAAAAGTTAGCAAAGGAATATTTGGTATATTGAAATACTATTACATTCATGGCATTATTTTTAAAATATACTATTAATTTGGTATATTTGAATAATAATGCCTTAATAATACTAAATATATACCGAATTCTATATATGGTATATCGATACACTACAACATTCACGGCCCTAACATATAATAATTTTTATATACCAAAAAATACTGAATTATAGCATAGAAAATATTTGGGATATTGATATACTCATACAATATTCTTAAAGTATACCAGTTTCATAGACTTAACAATACTAAATATATACCGAATACTATATTTGGTATATCGCTAATCTACAACATTCACGGCACTATTATTAATATATACCATAAAATACTTAAAAATAATATAGGCAATATACAGTATATTAATACTACAACATTCACGGCATTATTCTGAAAATATGCCAAATTAATATACCAAACAAATTTTGAAATCTTCTAATGACTATCTATGTTATACTAAGATTAAAAATTTACGATAAAGTACAAAATTGGCAATCAAACTGATGTCAAAGCATACATTTCCTATATTATACCCTTCTACCCTATGGATAGCGGGTGTAAAAATGGAAAATTGTCGATGCGACAAGCAAATGGCCGAAAGGCACAAAAAGCCGGCTTCATTAACAAACAGCAACGCAGTCGGAACTGAGAACTGAGAAGTGAAAATGGAGCTGGGAGCTGGAAACTGAGGACGTGCCACGTCGACAGGCAGTTTGTCATTTAACATTTGGCAAACGTATTAAAACACCCCATCATTGCCTTAATTAAGAGCCATAAAAGCACATTTACTTATTGTACCAGATCCAAACGAGTGGAGAGAGAGGGAAAAGGGAAAGGGAAAAGGAAAGGGAAAGGGAGAGAGAGTTGCGACTCGTCGTCGTCGTCGTCGACGTCGAGTTCTCGAGCACGTCTTTACGCTTATTTATATTTATACCCAACTTGGGCAACCAGTCAGCGCAACGCCAATGTGGCCACCCCCTTTCACCCCCTCTCGCTTTCATCCCCCCGAAAGCTGTACAAGGATGGAGGAATTTCTCTCCAACCCATTTGTCGGGCTTAATTCATGGCTAAAGTTGGAATTAAGTGAATTTTACGTTCATTAACGTGCGAGGGTTGTGCTCCGCTTTTCTCTTTATGTCTATAGGTGTATAAGGGTGTAGAAGTGTATGTGTGTGTGTGTGTGCTTGGGGGTGGCATTTGAGGGGGAGTATTGTGTATGTTTTAGTGGCACTTTCTGCTGTATTGGCGCTTTTCGAATGCTTCTGATGATGGCCATTCGCATTCCCAATGCCAGTTGCCAGTTTGCCAGACAGTGTTGGTAATTAGCAGCGCGTCTAATGTTGCGCTAATAACGTAAATTTGCGGCTTAGAGAGAGAGAGAGAGAGAGAGAGAGAGAGAGAGAGAGAGAGTGAGTGGATGCTAGTCACACTTCAGCAATGGAATATCAATTCCAAATGAAATGCCTAGAATATACGCACAATGCAAGCTGAGGGAATATTAGGCTCTATATAAAGAAGCAAGTTTTCCTCTTAATAAGTATAAAAGAATATAAGGTAAATAAACAAATTATTTAAAGGAATATAAGATTAAGATGAAAAATACACCCAATTATTATAGAAACACACGAGCTTTTTATTCTCTTGATTATTTATTTAGTTAACACTCTTCAAAGATTATGGACGAAGTGAGAGAGAGCACATCAGTGTGACCAACGTGCCCAACAATCAATATACTTACATATATATTATAGTAAATCTTATTTCAAGATTGTTTTTTTTTTAAGACTGGAAAAATCTTAAATCAAAATTTTTCAACTTAAAGAATTGATGTTTTTTTCTTTAATTCTTAACTATCCTAATTATCACTTTAACTAGACATCGAGAAAGCGGCGTTCAAGAATCGGATAATAAGAAACAATGTAACTATTTTTAATATATTTAATACTTCTCTTATTGTTTAATATTTGTTTATTCAAACTGGCTTTTAAACAGAACGTAAATTACAATAGATTGCATTTTGTTCAAATTCTAAAATATTGTAATTAATTATATTTCCGGCATATGATAATAATAATCTTTGTCGATTATTCAATCCTGTTATTTTTTATAACTAACCATAATCCATCTAATTTGAGACTCTATTATCATTATATACATATGTACTTGAACTTTTTTTTAAAACATTTTTGTCTGCTACAAATCGTTTATACCATGTTTTCACATTAACATATTTTTCTTTTATTATTATTTTGTTTCAGACAAAAAAGTTTTGACTAGCTTGAACTTTTTGTACAATGTGTGGTGTGAAATAGATGAAATCTTCAAATTAAGTGTTCTAAAACAAAAGTAATAACTACATATTTTCAACTATTAGTATATTATACAAATAATTTTATATAGTTAATCTTGAAAAGTTTTCTTAATACAAAATTTCAGTCAACTTCAGGATTGAATTCTTAACAATTTCAATATATTTTGATTTAAATAATATTTATTTTTGAATTTGCGTATGTTTATATTATATGTAGAAGACAATTAGCGAAATATTCGAAATTAAATTAATAATTATTTTTATTAAAAAGACTTGCCGCTTTCGTATTATAATTAGAATTGTGTTTAATATCCGTTAATTTCCAACTTATATTCGATAGTTTTTATAGACCAAAGTTAATGCTCAAAACTTGGCCAACTGACATAATTGGGAATAAAAAGTTTTGCTGAAAATAAAAGTTTTTTTTATGTTTGTTGGAAGTTGATTCAATGTCTTTTGGGGCACTTTGCATGCTATCAACCAACTAACTAGCCCAAAATGTTGACCATTTTCGCCAGCCACTCAAACACACACACAGCGAACTCTGTGAGCTCCAACTAAATCCAAACTAAACCCAAGCTAGAGAGGGAGGAAGAAGAAAGAAGAAGAAGCTGCTGCTGGACGTGGAAAATGTGCCGCAATGCTACGAATAGCCCGTTAATTAGTCTCACTTAGAAAATAAACTGCAGTAATTAAGCGGAGGCAGACGCCAAATCCAAATCCCAAACGAAGCTCCTCCTTTTCACAGCCTCTAAAAAACGACTCGTTTTTTAGGAATTTATTTCAATGCAGAGACCGGAAGAGGAGAGAATGAAATAGAGTGAAGGGGGGAATTTAATTTCAACGCTAGAATTCTAATTAACAAACAAATCCGGCAAAATACACAGCAGCCATGCCAAGCCCCAGGAGACAGAGAAGGAGAGCGAGAGTCAGAGCGAGTGCGAGCGAGATGGAATTAGAGATGGCGACGACAGCAAAAAAGTATGCTACGATAAACGTACATAAAAACGAGCACTCCAAGTGGGGGAAGGGGTGGGGGAAGGCAGGAAAACCCTGTGAGCCATGATCTCCCAATTTAATATTATAATTGCTACAATTATCATTCTCATGCCATTTACACAGCAATTGCACAAAAACAACGACAACAACGAAAGCAACGACGACGACGACGACGTCGCCAAGAAAGCAGCAAAATAGAAAAAAACGAAAGAAGAAATAAGGAAAAAAAAGAGGGCAGCACGTCAACTGACTGGCTGCGAGTATGTACGGCAAATTGAGGCAATTACCGGCTCTTCAATCCCCCTCCCTCTTGCTTGCATGTGCTCTACATAAAGCGTGAACTATGCTGACTCCACCCACATAGTTGCTCTCGTTCTCCCTTTCTCTCTTTCACACACACTTGCAAGTGCATGCTCTCAACGCATGCGTTGCGCTCTGTGAGAGAGAGCGAGCGTCGGCAGAGGCTGCGGCTGCGGCTGAGCATCATGGCGTGCGTCGACGCTGGCAGAGGCTGAGCCAGCATCATGGCGTGCGATGATGGCGTTGATTACGCGACGAAGACTCCGAAGCCGATGACGACGCCGTTGATGATGATGGTGATGATGATGACGGCGTTGATTATGCGACGTCGACTTATAATGGGCGCATTTTAAAATTAATGTCTCAACTTTTTCGCTTGCCTTGGCGATTTTTCGACTATTTGCGCCAAATAATGATAATTTTGTTAATGTCACGAATGGGCAACTACTATGTATACGAAAATGCTTTTAATTGGCCAATGTTTTTATCTAAGGCCAACAAATGCAAAAACAAAACACACACAATGGATGCATAACAACAACAAGCATTAATTGATTGTACAGACAGCCAAGTCAATTGATTACAAAATGTTTGCAGCTGTTATTATTAAATTAATTTGTCATCAAACAAAACACATATACACAGTATAAAAACAAAACTAAATCTGCATAAAAGCAACCCCCAGTTGGCTCAAAAAATCATGTACTTCACTTAGCTCGAAAAGCCCACAAAACATGACAAAATAATCACAAATGTTTTGATAAAGCTCCCCCAAATGATAACGAACTGTGGCGCATGTAAATGAGTTCGACTAATTGAATTCGATAAAATTGCTGACACTAAGTGTTAAAGTGCTGCCAAATGCTTCCACTTTGGGTGCGCTTTATCTATCTATGCCCCCGCAACATCAAAATGGGATCACCACCGGAAAAGTTAGGAGTTGGAGAGGAGGAGAGCTCGAAGTACAGTTAAGCAATAATCAATTGCTTAGCAATGGTTGTATTAATTTCAGTAGCAAAAACACTATTGTTGCTCCCTCTTGTTCGCCTTGTCATTGCTGTGTTGCTGTGGCTGTGGCTGTGTAGTTGGAGTAGTCATTGAGTTTTCAACAGAAGTCGTTTGGTGTTTGGTTACTTGTCATGTTTGTCATTTCATAGATAAAATAGCGCAATTGTGCCAGCACAAAATGTGTGTAATTATCGTTGTCACTAATTAAAGTGCTTAGGCGCGCTTGTTTATCGGTGTGTGTGTGTGCATCTTTTTCTATGCCTCTGACTAAAAAGTTGCATCTTATCTTTAACTAGCAGTGAGTGTGATTTTTTATTTTCATTTCTTGGATTTCAAAACAAAATCCAGCAGACTATGTGTCGGAAATCCCACTGAGTAACTCACAATAAATTTAACAATTGCAAAGATCGTGTATTTTATCTGAGAAATAAGTACAAAGTATTACTTACCTGCGAACATATCGTTATTCGAGTTTGAATAACGCGCCTTAATCGAATATCGATGTACACCAGGACACTTATCGATGACATTAAATCGCATTTAGCAACACTTATCATTTGCACCTGTTATTACACGACTGTTATTAACAGTGCAACGAACGTCGCCAGTGTTGCAGAGCGGACAATGTAACACAGTGAAACCGGTGACGGGGATATAAAAACTTTTTAGTATAAAAATACTGTATAGTACCTGAGCATTTACCGTTAGTTTTTTTTGGGCACCACTCACTTTTATGAAAACCAATTTGAAATCTCTTTTCAGTTTTATGAAAAGTTCTCCAAGTGAACACGAATAATGAAATAAAACGACTTTAAACGGTATCAAGATTTTTTCTAAATAACGCGAAACGCGGTTATTTTCAACGGCGCTTCATTTTACGCGCACTCTGCCACTTTTTTTGCAATTTCTATGGGTGTAACCAGGTGACAGTTCGCAGAATTCCTACATTTTAGTATATCCCAACGGTCGACGCATTAGAAATGTTGTTAGCAGTCACATACCGACAAATCCAAGAAAGATTGTTTTTTTAAATAAAAAAAGACTAAGTTTATCTAAACTAATAATTTCTTCAAAAATAAATGTAAAAAAAACATCGATGTTTGTCATAAAGAATCGATATAAAAAAAAGTCATCGATATATCGATAAAACTTTGCATTTTTCTACACCTCTAACAAAAACAAGAGTATTTATAACAAAACAAGTCAATCCCCTGAATGCAGTTGTCGCAATTAAATCGGAACAACAATAGAAAAGCAGGCATAAGTGCCCGCTTTACATATTATAAATAGTTTTTGCGGCTGCTCGCATGTGAAAATGCGTCATAGTTGAAATAGTGCTTACGCGTCGTTATTCAAAAAAAAAAAAAAAAATCGAGAGTTCAGCAAAAAAATTATGCAGAAACAACAACAATATTTGGGTCTTTTGACGATTTTAATATGCAGCATTAGTTGGACAAAAGCGAGTCCACTGAGGTAAGCGACACTCATGAAATAATAATAAACAAAATAGTGTTAGGCAATCCAAACAAAAGAGCTGCGAAATTTCTGGTTTGTTTGCGTAGGCGGCAACCAAAGAAAACAAAAACAATAAGCGCAAGACGTCGTAGTATAACAACAAAACAGCTTTGCAGCTGGTCGAGATTACTGCAAAACTTAACGAAGCGCACACTAATCGATATCCCGATAAACACCCTTGCGATGGCAGCAAGTTCAAGGTTATCCCCCTCCCCTTGCGGTGCATCTATTCTTTGACCTTCGAGAATAACAACAAATGTAGATTACTCACGCTCACGCTCTCATCTCTGTTTTGTTTTTGTTTTGATAGCCTGCTCGAAGACATCTCGGACTCGGGCATTGCACTGGCCAACGCATCAGATGAATCGAGTAGTTCCGTGGAGCAGCCACTGAAGCGTCCAACGGCTGCAGACTTTGATGACGATGATGACTACGACAAGGAAGATGATTATGCGTATGGCAATGAGTTAGAGCGGCGCAATGACCACGAATGGGATGTGCTGATCTTTACACAGCAGTGGCCCGTGACCACCTGTTATCACTGGAGGGAGCAGAATCCCTCACACGAATGTGTGCTGCCCCAGCAGAAGGAGTTCTGGACCATACACGGCATTTGGCCCACAAAATTCGAGCGCATTGGACCGAATTTCTGCAACCGTTCGGCGGAATTCAATCCCGATCAGCTGCAAGCAATACTGGATCGTTTGAACACCTATTGGCCGGATCTGGAGGGGGCCTCGTCCGAGGAATGGCTGTGGAAACATGAGTGGCTGAAACATGGCACCTGCGCAGCTGTGCTCGCCGAGCTGGACGATGAGTACAAGTACTTTAATCAGGGTCTCAAATGGCGCGAGAATTTCATCATGTCACGCGTTCTCGACGCCGCTGGCATTCATCCCGACTCCAATAACACGGTCATTGCGCTGAATAATGCCATTGTGCGGGGACTGGGTAAGAATCCATCGATTCACTGTTTCTACGATAGCAAGACGAGCATTAGCTATTTGGCCGAAATACGCATATGCTTCAACAAATCGCTGGAACTGATGGATTGCGATGGCGTCATGCAGGGAGATCTCACGGCCATCAAATATCCCGGCGGCACCGTCAACACCAATTGCCACATCAGCAGTCCGGTGCATTATCCAAGTCTGGTGCCGCCGCTGCAGCGCAAAGAGGAATGGAAGTTCCCGCTGGTCAACATCTACAAGTTGCTGCAGTTCCTCATCTGGTTCACAGTGTAGAGTGGAGAAGGAGAGGAGAGAAGAGAAGAGTTCACCCACATCTGCGGAGCTTACTCAATCTTTATGTTTAACGATCTGTTCTATAGTATTTAAGGAGCCATCAGCATTGGACATCGCTGATGTGAGGCTACGTTGTATATACATACGTATGTATGTATGTATGTATGTGTATGCAACATAGAGATTGTGATCCGATCCACCATATCACGACAATGTGCAGTATTCGCTGCACTCATTGCATCTATTATTAACATTAATTAGAACAAATTTGTTTATTATTTACACATCAGTCTTTCGATTGTTTCTGAATAAAAAAAGGCACACAGATAACATACTTTATGATGCGATTATTGAAGTTATTTAGTATAAAACCGGAGTTGTTGATGGGGTTGGGTTCGATGTACGATTTCTCTTCAATCATTACTACTTGATTTCTAAGTATAGAAATATAATGATTACAAGACAACAACAATATTAATCATTTGTTTACTTGATAAAGCAAGTAATTTTTCCTGGCTATTAAAGATAGAAATTTTATTTGAATTGTGGAAAGATTTTTAAGAACTCTCATAATTTCAACTAGAGAAACCATAAGCCACAAATCCAAATGCATAACAACAAATATATTTGTCACTTCCCCCATAATTTAAATTCTACAGGTTACAAAAATAGAAACGATTAGGGCTGAAGTTTAAAAACATACTGGTATGTAAAATATTTTCTTTATAGTTATTGAGCAAACACAAAGCAAAATTTTGCATACTTTGAATATTACACAACTGCATTTTTAATAAAACGCAGTGCTTAACATTTTTTAGAAGTTGTGAAATGATTTTTAAGAGCTCCATAATAAAATCTTGAGAATCAAACTCAGCTAAATATATAAAGTATTCTGATTTCCCCTACATATTACATTTATTCTCATCCCTAGAAAGTAAATTGTATAGGCTATAGAAGATATATATTTTGATTAAATTTAATATGATTTAAAGCCTGCAGAAGAATCATAAAGACAACAGAAATATTTGTCACTTCCCCAATAACTTATATTTTTGATAGCTTTTAGAAGTGAGGTAAAAATATCAATTCTAATGACTGATATATTATGAAACACTTATAATCATAATGGTAAATTGTCGATTGTTTTTAATCAAAAACAAAATATGAAACATACATTGACATTTTTCTGTAAATTTGATATAGAACTGAATTTATGATTAATTAGTTCAACAAGACTTCAAATTTTTCGGAGTTATTGTTTAAGTTCAATTCTTGGAATGATTCTTAAATTCCAACCAAATATAGGAAATACTTTTATTTGATTTTCCCTATAAATAACATTTATTCTCACCCCTAGAAAGCAAGTTCTATAAGCTACAAAATAAACACAAATTCTGAGGGATCATATTTTTTAAACATATACACACATAACATACAGGCACCGCGCTCTGATTATGGTTCGTATTTATTTAGATAATAATAATAATTTAAAGCTACATATTTTTGAAGCTGAGAGAATATAACATATGTGTGGAAGGGAGGGAGAGCTCTAAAGGGGGATATTATTTATATATAGATCATTTAATATTTAGCTAACGTTAGCTAATGTAATTTAGCTGATGTGTTGCTTCTTTTTTATTGCTGCTGAGTCGAGTTGCCATTGTAGGTCGCCTTCTCATCGTCGTCATCCTTGGTGTCCGCCAGTCGACGTATGTTCGATCCGCCATAGCGTCTAAAACTGCCACCAGAATTGGCATTGGAACTTGAACTTGCTCCGCCTCCAGCACGTTGACTGTTTTGCTGTGAGCTGGCGCCCTGGGAGAAGAACATGTTGGGCGGTTCATACTGAGGATCGGTGCTGTAAGTGGATGTGGCATCGTCTGCCGTCGACTCAGCGGGCGGCGAACGTGGCCGCGACTGCAGCGTAAACATGCCCATATTGCGACGTGCAGAACTAGAAAAGGGAAAATATAGTTTAGTTAATATTCGATATATAAATTAAGAAGGTAAAAAAGCTACAGTCGAGTGTGGTCGACTCTGAGAAACCTGCTGCTCATTTTTAATAAGACCATAATCTACAAATATACCACCACTAGATACTAAATTATACCGAAAGCTATATTTGGTATATCAATATAGTACTACATTTACTAATACACACATTTTAAATATAATATACCACAGATAATACAATTAAATCAGTAAAAAAGCTACAGTCGAGTGTAGTCGACTCTGAAAAACCTGCAACTCATTTTTAATAAGATAATGTTTTACAAGTATACCGCAAAAATTGAAAAATATATCCAAATGTATATTTGGTATATCAATATAGTACTAAATACATTTTAAATATACCATAATAATAAAATTAAACAATTGAGAAAGCTTCAGTTGAGTGTAGTCGACTCTGGTAAACCAGCTACCCATTTTTAATGAGACAATATTCTACAAATATACTGCAAAAATACAAGATTATACCGAACGCTATATTTTGTATATCAATACTGTACTACATACATTTTAAATAAACCATAGATAATACATTTAAACAAGTAAGAATGGTACAATTGAGTGTGCTCAACTTTGGGATACCCGCTATCCATTTTTAATAAAGCCATTATATACGTACAAAAATACCGTAAAAATACTAAACTACTAAATTTTTCTATAATAAAACTGTATCCTATAAATATACAGTAAAAACACTAAATTACACTGAAGGTTATACTTGGTATATCAATATCAGTACATTTTAAATATACCACAGAGTACAAAATATAGAAGATTGTCAACCAAAGCAACTAAAACTAGATTGCAGTAGATGCTTTTTCCCATTATATCTCTATCTCATATAGTCTCTGAGATCTAAGTGTTGATGCGGACGGACAGACAGACGGATATTGTTATAAAGTCTCAACTGTTGATATTGATCAAGAAAATATATAGGGACGCAGATTGCTTCTTCTGCCTGTACATACATTTCTTACAAAGTTATAATACCCTTCTACTCTATGGGCAAAAGGGCTCAACTTACGCATCTTGAGCGGCTGCCACATCGATGTCAACTGCGCGTCCTGGCGTCTTGAAGCCCACATTGGAGACCATCTGGACGAAACGCTGTCGTATGCGTTGCAATCCCATCTTGTTCAGATAGTCAAATGCCATCGTTGCGGGTGTGAGTATCGCCCACAGAACGCTGGACAAAATGCTGAACAGATTGTTGCTGGTGCGCACAACGCTATTGACTTGCTCACGCTGCAGAACCAACAGCACCGCATTGGGCACCAGATTCAGCTCAAGCAGTGACTTAATCTCATCCTCGGTTTGGAATTCGCGACGCGGATAACTCGTGGCCAAGCTGAAGTTGCGAACATTGCTGTTGCCAGCGAGCAGTTCGTTGGTCACATAGACGCGCACTGTGGCCAAAGGCTCAGCACTGGGAAAAGCCTTGGTGCGCGTTATTCCACCAGGCAGGCGAATCTGTAGACGTGTCTCATCCGACGAGCTGCTGTTGCTCTGCGTGGACTCAACTGGCGTTGATGCCGTGTTCGTTGTGTTCGACTGTGTGTTGACGTTCTGCGCTTCCGCTCTGTTCGCTTGCTCTGCGCGATCGGCGGCGATTTGTGCCTTAATTCGCTCCCGTGCTGCCTGCTCTTCCTGTTTCTCACGACGTAGACGTTCCTGAGGAATAGGAGTTGAGGTAAAGTAGAGATTAGAAAATTGAGTTGGTGAGAGAATTAAAAACTGCTTTTATTTTTACAATATAGAAAAAATCCAGAACTTAGAAATAAAGAAACTTTCAACTCCTTTCTATTTTAATTTTGGCACAATATAATCAAACATAGTTTGATTTGAACATAGCTTCCGTCTCTTTGCTGTACATAAATACTATTCAAAGGAGTTGTTTAAGATAAAGCTGAAACTACATTATCATTTTTCCATAAATGAAAGTTGCACGACTTTTGTATGAAGGTTTAAAACTACACTATTGAAGTGAGCAAAGGTTCCAACCTAAACTTTTAGCTCAGGGGCTCTAAGAATTTTATTAGAATCGATATATTTCAATAGTTTAAATTTTGTAATTAAGTATTTAATATTATAATAATTAAATGAAGTCTTTGTTTTGTGTATAAATGGTATTTGAAAGATTTGTGCAATATTTAAAGGTTCAAGACTATACTATTAAAGTGAGCAAAGGTTCCAACCCAAACTTTTAGCTCAGGAGCACGGTTGCCACTTTTGGTACAAATGTACCAAAACTGGTACATTTTTTATGCGTTGGTACATTGGATCACTTTTTTCATTTTGGTACGTTTGCCTGTATTTTATGTTCACACATATTATTTTAATATGTCCACCAGACACAAATTTTGTATCAGTTAGAAATGAACCATGACTAAGACTGGAAAATATCGCATACAGTCGATTTGCGACGTATTGTGTCAATTGAGGAAATATCTAAGGTCTATCACTACGTAAACAGATATATATTGTGAATCACAATTTGTGAAATACAAAAGAACTTTCGTGAAAAAATTTGTGGTACATTTTTGCTAAAATTGGTACATTTTTTCAAAATTTTGGTACAAAAATTTTTTTTGGAATGGCAACCGTGCTCAGGAGCTCTAGGAATTGTTCCCAGAGTCGAAGAAAAAATTATATATGATATAAAAGTTTTAAGTATGAATGATTTTGTAATAATTAGTAAAGGATTTTTAAGCAAAATAGTTAAAACTATTGAAAATCATGGAGACATTTAAATAGTTTTGATATTGTAAAGAATATACATAAAAGCAAAATAGTTGAAAATTACATTACCAAAGCAAATTCAGTGTTCTAAATGTTTGTTTATAACATAGAAATTTGAATAGTTATTTTTAAATTGGGAAGTGCAAAATTTATAAGTATCGTTGGAAACTTCCTTACGTTAAAGTGGCCTAAAAAAACTTTTTATCTTACACGTTCTAGGAACAGTTTCCCTAAACGAGTCTTAGCATTCAGGTTCTAACACAAAGTTCTAAAAAAAAGCATTGCTAATTTATGCTTTTTACTCACCTGCATGTTCTTCAGCTCCTGTTCCCTGGCTTGTTGTTGATGCACTTGCGATTCGCGTCCCTCGCGACGTCGTCGCAGCTCGTTGTCCTTCTCGCGACGTCGCTGCTCCTTCTGTCGCTCCGCACGCTTCTGCTCTACCAGCTGCTGTATGTCCACTGGCTCCTGAGTCAGGGAACGTGTGCTGCCGTTGTCAGCTTGAGGTGGCACAAGCGGCACACTCACTGGCATCAGCGAGGCCACCGCCGTAGCAGCTGCACTAGCTGCTCGTTTCTCTGCGGCAGCAGCGGCTGTCGAAGAGGTCGACGTTGGCTCAGGTGCAATGACTGGCTGAATTGGTTCATCGGCTGCATCGCTGGAGAGTTCCGGTGTTTCAATGGGCTCGGGAGCAGGTGCCTCCGATGAACCCTCCTCTGATGCACTCTCCTCTGTTGCTTGTTCCGTTTGTTCCTCCTGCTCAGATTGCTGCTCCTGCTGTGCTTGTTTCTTCTTTTCCTCGCCAGCAATGCTGCGTTCCAGCTCAGCAGCTGGAGTCTCTATGTGACTACTGGTAGATGCTTCCTGATTGGTTTGCTTGCCCGCCAGCAGCAGCACTTTATCGATTTTGGCCACCAGCTCCTCGACGCTCTCAATGATGCCTGTGGTCACGTCCAGCGGTGTGCCTGAGTTACCAATGAAGAAAATCGATGGCACTGGCACGACTTTGTCTAAGATAAGATATGAGTGGTTATTAGACAACAGTTAAACAGAGTAGCTAGAGTTGTGTAATTGTGAAATACCCGACACCATGTAAATTTAAATTATTCTCGCTTTTTTTTTTTCTAATTATAATTCATAGCGTTAACATATTAAGCACTAGCTAATATCTTTTGCTTTCCCAACCGATAGCTACTAACCTATCATACCCCTCTATACAATTAACTGCCGGGTATAACGGATAATGCAGTTTACTTACACAGCGCTATGAACTGAGCGTAGGTTGGACTATCGCCTTGTATTTTAACTGCAACAAAGTCGGATGTCATCAGTTTGGAGCTGACGCGCGAGTCGCCAAGGAACCTGTCCAGTTTGGCCGACATCTCATCCTGGCCTGTGATCGAGAAAACATAACATTTAGTATGCACAATGACTGTGCCCTTTTTTGGGGATATCGACAACATGACGTGGTTGCAAAGTTCATGTTTTTTTTCATTTTCTCGCTTTACCTTCAATGTAAACGACGAAGATGGCATCATTGGCCTTGGACTCGGCTACAGCCTCAGCTATGTTGCCCGTGTGCCAATTCATGATTAATTTCTCCGCCTGGAATGTTATTGTTTTGCAGCCCCGAAATATAAAAAAAAAACTGACGAACAAAATTTTGGGAAATTTTTCTCAAATATCTTTTGTAGCTGACAGCCAAAGACTAGAGATGGCAGCCCATGCAACGCAACCTTTATCGATAGCTCGTGCTCCCGTCAATCGGTTGTGCTTTTGAAATTTGTTAGCAAACAGTAAGTAAATTTATTTCGTTACAAATGTGTGTAAATATTCTTATAATATTACAGTGAATATGGGATCCCCGGACAGCACGCTCTCATTGAGTCTCGTCAAAAGTCTTTGTTCTGCATAGCAAGTGTATTTCATCATCCGCTAACATTGTTATTCATGTGTGGATTCTGCAAAAACAAACAATCATCATTCACAATCTGTATGTAGATTAGAAAAAGCAATGCTTATCAGTTACCATCGTCGAAATCGGAGCAGACTATTGAACTGGCTGGCGTCACGGACATCTCATTGCGTTCCACGTTTGGCAGACGCGCAACCCGAACGCAGCATCGCTTTGCGTTTGGTTTCTTTAATGTTAATGGATTCTGGTGTCCTTTGATGCGCTCCAAGTTGACGCGACATTTACGTATCTGCACGCGATCTGTGTAATTTAACTCGTCTTGCGCCATTATGTATGGATGGCGTGGGATTTTAATTACTATTTTTTTGGTTTTGTGTTGAGGTGACATTTTCTGTGATGCTTCCTTGTAGTAAAAACGCAGCTGAATCAGACGCCAGCTGAAATTGTCAGGCAGCTGCAGCTGCAAGAACTTCGATAACAATAACAAACATCTGCTTAACTATCGATAATCGTTCTTAAACAATAAAATGATTAAACTTTATTAAAATATACCACGAGCAACAGCGGCAATAATAATACAATATTTTCATTAAACGTTATATTACCATTTACAATATCAATATTTTAATTCATATATTCAGTGCTTCAGCATTGTTTAACACTGCGGAAACGGAATATTTGTATTGTTTTCCGACAGCTGTTAATTATCGATATGTTAAATTTTAAGTTTTAAAACTTAATTTCAAGCAAGAATTCAAAATGAATTGTAATATATAGCACACCTTTTTTAAATGCATGTTTTAATTGTAATCTTTTAATGTAAATATTGTAATCGATTAATTAGTTACGAATAGCCATTCAAACTTATCGCGTTTTAGAACACTAACAACGGGACATTGTTTTTGTGTGTCACTCTGAACGAGAAAATATTACAGAAGTTGAATAGTTTCGTAAATTTTACGTTTTAGCTTATTTCAAGAATCGAACGCAGCAAACGATACAGATATGAGCGATGTGCAAACATTAATGGACATGGGTTTTCCCAAGGAGAGAGTGTAAGTAACCGAATAATTATGTTTTCACCGGCATTTAAAAATAATAATTTTGTTGTCCAGTGAATATGCTTTGCAGGTGACCAGCCACAAGGGAGTCGAGATGGCCATGGAATGGCTCTTGGCTCATGGTGATGAAGAGATTCCAGCTGCCGCTGCCGCCGCACCAGCTGCCCCGGCTGCCGAAACAGCCACAGCTACAGCTGCAACTGCATCGCAGGACAATGCACCAAGCAGCAGCGGAGCAACTGAAGCTGTGGCCAAATCTCTTAAGTGCGACGATTGCGGCAAGGTGCTAAAGGATCAGACAGAGGTTGAATACCATGCCGCGAAGACGGGACACGCCAATTTCTCCGAGTCCACCGAAGAGAAGAAAGCACTCACCGAGGAGGAGAAGAAGGAACAGCTTGCTCTCATCGAAGAGAAACTCAAACAGAAGCGCGTCGAGCGCGAGGAGCGTGAAAAAGCCGATGCCCTGGAGCGCGAACGCAATCGCATACGCTCTGGCAAGGACATGACTGAGGCACGTCGTCGCATGGAAGAGATCGAGATGAAGAAAATTGTGGATCAACGCAAACGCGAAAAGGAAGAGGAGAAGGCTGCCCGTGATCGAGTGCGTGCCAAGATCGAAGCTGACAAAGCAGCACGCAAGGCCAGGTGAGTTTATAGTTGAAGTTTGCAAGACATATTTCTTACTTTTCTCTACTTGGCAGAGAGCTAAAGGACAGTCCCCAACTGTCGGATGCCGTAGCTTCTGTCAGTTCCACCACCACTTCGGTCACATCGCCAACAAGTGTTAAATCGCCGCCGCGTGAATACACCGAGACACGCATCCAGGTGCGACTGCAGGATGGTTCAACGCTGACTTCCGAGTTTAATGTAAAGGAACCGCTGTCCGCTGTGCGTGTCTTCATCCAGGTGAAGACTGGAATTGAGACACCGTTCGCCCTGATGACTTCGTTTCCGCGTAAGCACTTTGGCGACGATGACTATGAGAAGCCGCTTGAGGTGCTCGGCCTGGTGCCGTCCGCTGTCATCATTATGACTAAAGCCGCGGCGTAAATCTATCCAACGAATCACAAAGAATTAAACAAAACATTTATAACTATACACATACTATATACAAAATACGATACATTATATATTTAATAAATATTTCCAGTCGCCCTCGAGAGGCTGGGGCGTAAAATCGGCGATTTTATAAAGTAAACAAGACTTATTATTGAAGGTAGATAAATGCGTATTAAGACCAAGTCTTATAGAAGGCATTTATGTTTATTTTATTAGCAATAAAAGGACAACCGATCTATACAAACATGTTTTTCTGACTGTTCATACAATTGACTGATCTCTGAGATAGGAGTTGGCAATGTGAATCTTGTGAACAATGTTCCGTTAGTTCATTTCAAAAACATTACTCTTCGAATTTATTTTCTTACTGTTAGGAACTATATTTCTATCAAACTTAATAAGCATCTTATAAATGATTCCCTCGAGACTTTGCTACATGAAGGGCTCCACGTAATTCTTGATTTTCTTGACGCTGCGCTCCGCTGGTCGCATCGTCAGATGCTGTCCAAAGATGGTGAACTCCATATTGCCCACATTGAGACCAAAGACGCATTCGCTCTTGGGCACCGTTCGTACCACATGATCCTCGCCCAGCAGCTTCAGCACATTCTTTGTGTCCATCACACATATACCATTCAATCCGACTAGTGTCTGACATTTGGACTGCAGCACACGCAGCTTGGCGCCGTGGAAGTCCATCTTGACCAATTGCTTGCTAAATTCATCGTAGCGCTTCTCATGCAGTTGTGGCACCTCGTCGCCCTCCTCAAGCTCCAGATGCTCGCGTATATAGCCTCGCCACAGTTTGTGCAGTGGCAGCATCTGTTCGTAGCGCAACTGTTTCCTGGGCAGTGTATTTAGGCCCAGTTCAGCGTATTGTTTCCTGGTCAGCGTGTTGGATTTGTGTGCACGCCGCTTGCGGCTGAGCTGCTTTTTGCTCTTGGTGCCGTGCAGCATGGTAATGTGATCAGGTATGATGTTGACATTGCAGCGATGATGGGGCACTACGAGATCGGTAAGGTATTCCTTCACTGCATCCACAGTTCCACTGGTTTTGGCCATATTCCTGAGATTAAATTCCAGCAGCGTGATAAACAGTAGCAGCGGTTGGAAACATCGATTACATTAGCTTATTATCGATAGTTTTTGAAATCTTTACACCTTAAATATCTATATATTACGTTTTTGCCTTTTATAATTGCTTAGAAGTATGTATTGCAGAGCAAATTATTCTTTTAGATCAGCTAAAGCCATTTATTTTATTGAAGCCAGCTTTAATTTCAAATATACCAAAATATACTAATAACAAATTGTTTTTAGCGACAACAGCTGTTATTAACATTGCGCTGTTACTTTACAATTCTAATAACACTTGAAAGTTTTGTAGGGTCACACTTATATGTTTATAATCCCAAAGACATTCGAGTATTGACACAACTGCACATTAAAATAAACTAATCTGTATAAATTTCCCATTTAACTGTTCAGAAAACTTGTCGTCAAAGGATCACAACGTTATTAAATGTTGCTGAGTATGCGTGCAACATGTTGCCAACGGCCAGCTGTTCGTGAAAATCCGCACAACTGACGGTGACTGGTCACACCGTTGTGTAAAGTCACTTTAGTGAAAATTTTTGTTGTTGTCAGTCCTATCACGACTTTCGCATAAACGACACGCATGTTATCGGGAAAAAGACGCCGCGTGTGTTTGATGCAAAAGGCAAAGGAAAAAAGTTAATGCATGCATATTTATCCGCTGTGTGTATTGCAAAAGCAATTTCAATTTTTTGCTACCTAAATCCAAACTACTTACAAAAGGTAGTGTGATAACGCAAGATAATGCAATAGAAAATTTAGAGTTCCATTCTCTCAGCAAAACGTGACAAATGCACAACAAATAAAGAAAATATTATTCAATTCAAATTGATTGCCGTCGGTCTCGCTCTCTTTTCTGTGTGTGTCGTTGTCCGTCGTCTGTGTGTTGAAATCAATGTGTGTGTGCGTTAATAAACCACAAATAACAACAACAAATTCGTGAGATTTTACTGCATTTTAGTCGTCGTCGCAGTCGCAGTACGCGTCGCGTTTTAGTTAGCTTCGAATTTTATTTGTACAATTTCGTATATTGTTGTTGTGTTGCTTGTCTGTCTTTCGAGCCGCGCCGTTTGTCGCTGCCGTCGTCGTCGTCGCCGCCACCGACGCTACTGCACACACACATACACACACTCGCAAACACAAGCATACACGCACGCACTCATACATACAAATGCGGAAGAGTCGCCGCAGTTATTGAAATCAGCTCCCCACCAACAACAATAAGCCGCTGCTTCTCAATAATTGTGCATTTCTATAAGGTGAGCATACAACAACAACAACAACAACAGCAGCAGCAGCATTAGTGAAAAACACAATGTGCAATTAGGTTGGCAACAAATTCCATGTGAAATGCAAATTCTTCATTTCATTTCATTGCATCTTCCCTTCCACATTTTTTTTGTGCATTGTTTTCTATGCCCGCTGCTTTTGATTTTGCTTTTGCCTTGTCGTCCGTCCGTCTGTCTGCAAAAAGTGTCAAGTGCGCGACGCTAGCGCTGCTGCTGCGGCTACAGAGCGACATGACGCTGAGCTGTGACTGCGACTGAGACTGAGGCCGAAAAGAGCGCCGTCGTCTCGCTCTCTCATTTTGACTTTTGTGTGTGTTTGTTGCAAAACATGTGCAGCACTTATTAAATTGTATTTTCTTTTTTTTTATTTCGTTGTATTTTCAAGTTTATTAAACTGTCTGCTGCGTGCTCTCTCCCATGTAAACAACACTTGAAAACTTCATACTCCACTTTTATTTCGTTGTTTGGTTGTGTTGTGTCTTGTTTGCGCGCTCTCTCGCTCGCTCTCTCTCACACACACTCACTCTCCGATACTGAGACTCACGCATACATATACATGCGCACACTTACATTCGCTTACACGGACGCGCCCCGGTCGCAGCTAACGGCACTTTTTTCTTCATTTTTGTGTTTTGTGCGTTCTCTTTGTGCTGTTTTTCGCTCTCTTTTAGCCTGCCAAAAAAAAAAAAATCAAAATGCGCCTAAATATCTAAAATGTTTCTTTTTCCCCTCCAATTTCTTATGTTTTCTTATTGAAATTCTTCCTCTCTCTCTTTACAGTCGCAGCAGCAACAAACGCAACAACTGCAAGAAAATCTCGCAAGCAAAATTAATTAAAATAAGTGCATAAAATCGGAAAACGGAAATCGCAACGAATACTAGAAATTCCAGAAATATTCGTATTTTAAATGTGTTAAACTGCAAGAAAATCAAAACAACAAAATTAAAAAATTCAAATGGGCAACTATTGAATGGCGGCCATTAGTGGCCCCAAGCGGCATCCATTGAGCAATCAACACCATTTCTCCCATCCAAACATCAGCACTACCATCTCCACCAATACCAAGATCAAAACCAATATCAACAACACCACCACCACCAACAACAACAACAGCAACAACAACAATTGCAACACCACCACAACTAGCACTAACAATAGCAACAGCAACAATAAGCAGCAAAGGCCTTTTAGCTATCAAACGCAAGCTAATCCCCTCCAGCACAACAACAACAACAACAGCAACAACTCCTCCAATTGCAACAACAGCTGCCCAAATTCTTCAGCTGCTGCGCCGCGTAGCTCAATGAGCGTATCGATGTCACTGGTACAGGGTGGTGCTGCCGGTGGTGCGCCACAGGGCGCTAGCGCAATATTGGCCGCTGCGGCTCCATATTATCAGCCGCCAGCTGTGCCCCAGGATGTGCAACCGGATCGTCCAATTGGCTACGGTGCCTTCGGAGTTGTATGGTAAGTTTGAATATGATCGAAACATCAAATCGTATAGCATATATAAATCGAATATTAATGTTGAAGTAGTGCTAACAGAAAGTAGCTAGGTTTCAGAGGCTAGAAGTGGCAAATAATAGCTAAAAACTATTTTAGTATTTATAATGCATACATGTAGTTTATTTCGTGGCCTTTTATTAAAAAGTCCTGATTGAAAATGTTCACTAAAAAATAATGTTTGTGTTTATAGACACTTTTATTATTTGATTCTCTAGATTCTCTAGGCCTTTTCTGAGTAATTTGTGCCGTTTTTTTGTTGTTTCATTCAAAACTCAATTTATTTTTTCCATACATACGCTGGAATGTTGTTTTTTTATTGTCGTCATAAATTGGTCATATACAAACACAAATCTATTCATAACATCAAAATTTGGGCTAGCAATTAAAACCAGTGTTAAAAGTTGTAAAAGAAAACTTCAATTTGGTCTAGCATTTTTATGCTGATAGTAATTAAAGATTGCTGACTAGCTCGAAAGTCGGCTCTAAAATAGCCAAATTGTCAGCACTCGATGACTTGCATCAGGTGATCAAAAATACATACAATATACTTTATGGGCTCATAGATTTCCGCTTTTCCTGCTACACACATTTTCCACCATGGGGACTAACTTTTGCAATGGGTAATGGGTAAAATCAAATGCTGTGCAGACTAAACCCTAGTCTAGGATTGTGACTGTGGGTTCAATGCCTTGGCTGGCGGGCGACCTTTCGCTGGGCCCGTGCTCCTTTATGCATAGGCCTGACGTCCACTTTATGCGCTCTCTAGCTGCTTTCTATTTTTTCTTTTACCCCTTTTTGTGCGGTCTGTCGTCGCAACGTCAACATCAACATCAGCTTGTCGTCCTGACGTCCCTTTATCCTTTTGTGCCTTGTTGCCTTGTGCATTTCTGCAACTTGCTTGTAACGACAGGGTGGTTTTTCTATCAAATGATTCACCCCATTCCGACATCCCTGGCTCGCGCGGTAACTGTTGTTTTATTTTTGTTCTTTTGCTGCTTTGGCTCGCGGCAGAGTTGTGAAAAATGTGTGCCTTCTTTTTCTGATTTGCATTTGCATTTTTTACTTTTTAGCCTTTGTATGAAATTTTTAAAGTTTACATTAATTGTTGCTAAACGAGTTCGTTCGTTGTAATGACTTCTTTTTGGCAGCTGTATTGAGAAGCCAGTGAAGTTTGGCAACGTCGCATACATCATACTCATATTACGATTATATTTTCATTCACGTGTAAAACGGCATTTCCGGCTGCAAATGCAATCACACAAGCTGCTCGCCCAGCGCCTAGTCAAGCAATAAGGCTCACTCTAAAGGCCTTTGACGAAAGGGAGGCGGTGGTGCAGCGGCTTTAGTGTTGGGTAAACACTAAAAGAAGCCAGTGGAAAAAAAGTGGCACACGCTAAGTGACGCCAAGTAGCGATGCGAGGAGAGGCAAAGAGAAAAAGTAGGCACAAGGAAGTTGCAGTCCATAAAGACGACAACGAAATGTGCCACAAGTGGAGGAGAGAGACCCCCAAGCTGAACCAGTACCAGCACCAGCACCAGAACCTGAGCCCTAAAGAATGGGAAAGGCGAGTGCAGAAAGCTGGTTAGAATGAAGCCGGCATGGGCCATGGGCTTAAAGTAGAGCCCGCTTGAATAGAGTCGTTGACGTTGGATTGGCTTTTGAAAGCAATCATCATGTTCTCTGGTCTCTGGTCTTTGGGTCTTGGGTCGAAGTCGAAGAGTTGGAGAGTCAGCTGCACTAGCTCTCGCAGAAATGCTTACTTATATTAATATATAGTTAGTCGACAGTCGACACTCAACGGTCCACGCTGAGCACAGCACACTGCACTCTGTAAATGCAATCAAGCGTTAAATTTAAGTGCCAAATGTCGAACTTGTTAGATGCCGTGTGGGCCAGATGCCTGGCTAGTTTTGTTTATGGTCTCTTGGTTTGTTGTGTGCCGTTGGTTAGCAGCACAAGCAGGTGAGGTGCCAGGAAGTTAACCAGAAATGCGAGCAAGTGTCATTTCAGTCATACATTCCGTTTTGGGTAGTAAACTGTGAACTGTGCGTGAAGTTTGGCAACAGAGGGCAACCACTTGAACTCTGCACAAATGCATAGCGAATGCTAGGGCAAAGAACACTTTACAATCGAGTCCAAATGTGGTCTATGAAGTGTGACAACAGCATACTAAGAAGTTTGGCAACACAGCCTGATGCAGCACTAAATTGATCGCTAATTACATCGACCATTTCCATTACCACTCGAGCAGCTCGAGTAATAAAAAATGCGATGCTAAACGCCAGATTAATCAGTTTATGATTTATTTCGAAGAAATGGGAAACCATTTATGCACTTAAACACACAACAAGATTAACCAATTAATCCTAGGCAAAGTTCTACGAATTTTTCTCACTGCATTTGGCCAAGACAAGCGTACAGAAAAAAAAAATGGAAAAAACGGCCACAGTCGGACTGAGTTTTGCTGTGTGTGTGTGTGTGGGGGCGAGGGCAAAGAGCGGGGTTTGGGCCACAAAACAAAATATTGGACACAGGCCGAAAGCGAACAGACTTCGCTGGACTGTTGCGCAGACAGTAGACAAAGCAGCAACAGCAGCAGCAGTCGTCGAAGGCGAAGAAGAAGAGGAGGAGGAAATGTGCTATAAGGCATCGAAGGCATGCCGAAAAGAGCCGCAAAAGATGACCGAACACATCTTTGGGCTTACTTTAAACTACCTGCAACTGGTTTTAGAAGCAAGCAGGCAACCAAGCAAGCAAAGCAGCAGACGCAAGACGACAAGTCCAAGAACGGACAGTGGAACAGACAGACTGCGAGAGAGGAGAGACGTGATAAACCTTTTGCCTGCATAAAACTCGCTTCCTGCACGACTTGTGGCCTGGCTGAGTCTCGATGCTGAGTCTCGAGACTGAACATCAGCATCAGCTTCAGCTACAGCCTGTGGCTTGCAAGGTGTCGTCGTTGTCGTTGCCGTTGTCGTTGTCGTTATCTGGTTGCCCAAGCTAGAGCTCTGCTCTGGTGTTCCTGTTATTTTTTCTCTAGGCTTTTCTCTCTAGTCTTTGATCAGGCGCAAATCCTGTGCTAATCTCGAGTCCAATGGCCCTGCCCGGACACAGAATCAGTATCAGAGACTCTCTCATAGGCCTGGCGAAAATCCATGACCATGCCCATTGCCCGCATGCGATTCGATGCGATTCTCTGGTATTAGTTGACGCTGCTGCCGCTTTACTTTATTTCCCCACCCGTTTGCTCCCTTCTCGTATTCCTCTGCCTATTAAGTGATTTCCTCACTCTTCTCTCTTGCCCTTTCTTTCTACTTGCGACGGTGGTGTTGCACCACCACCAAAAAAAGCAACCTAAACAAAACAAAAGCAAATGCAAAAGCAGTGCACGCGGTGCGCAGCATTCAACATTCGAACACCGGGACACGTAGTTTTATTTTATCATCCACTATTTGTGTAATGCCCTTGCTCTAGGCACTTTTACAATGACATATGGAAGGTTTTGTAATTGAAATATAGACATAATTAAAATATGTTCAATACAATTGTTTTCTCAAAAGAAAGGAAAGATAATAAGAACATGTTTGTTTAAATTTTATATTGTGTTATTGATTTAAATATCTAATATAACGATACATTTTGGGAAACATTTTTTTAGATTAATTTCCTGAACAATCAAATATTTTCTGTCCGTCGATTAAATGAAAAAATTATTATTATTATGAAATCTGAAGAAATTTTAGTGAAATTGATTTATTTATTAAATTTGAAGTTGACAAATATCTTTTATATTATTTTCTGCCATCATATTAACTAATATTTGTGGTTAAATGTCAGGGTATTTTATTTCTCGGCATCCCTTAGTCTACCTTTGCTTCCTTTCAGCACTTTCCGGAGACAGAACAGCTGCTCTGGTCGTGGCTTTAGAGTTCGATGTTGTTGATGCTGGCTGGTCGGTCGACTTGCTGAGGCTGAGACTGGTCCTTGTGGTGGTTGCTTCGTTGGTTCGTTGGTTGGTTGAACAACCTTCGACAGTTTTTAGATATTTTGTCTGCCGCACACATACACACACACACTCGCACATACAATATGCAGGCATATAGTCGGGAATATGCAGACAGGACCGCTTGCAGGATATATGCTGCTTCTGGCTTGCGAGTCCCGCATATGTTTTTCATCTGCCACCACATTTTTCCTATCGCTTCCTTTCGTCTCGCTTCTCGTTTCGCTTGGAGAGTAAAGTAAAACTTCCCTGAACTGTACTTTCATCCATTCATCCATCCCTTGGACTGCTGCTGCTGCTGCAGTTTTCAGTGACAAAGTTTTTCCCATATAGAGTTCCGTTTGCCTGATTCTGATTCTCAATTCTGAATTCTGAATATATTCTCGTTGGTTTTTCCTCTTTGCATGCATAGTATGTGCGGCTCTCTGTGTGTTTGACTTTGAAAGTGTTTGAATAATTATCCTGTTTTTCATTCAACCAGCCTCCTCTGCCTCTTCTCGCTTTCTCGTTGCCTCTTCGATTTTACTGTCTGCTTTAAATTTCATGCGTTTTCATTTTATTACTACCATTTGATTGCATTACATGATGGCAAAATTGCTTTATGGGTTGAATTTTTTTTTGTTTTATTGTTTTTCGTTTTAAATAACTTTTGGGCGCTTTAATGGGGTCGAGTAGGGTTCTGACAAATCCCTGCATAAATTATAAAGTGTTCGGCTTATAGTTCATATTGAAGTTTTGTCGAATTTCTTAAAAGTTTTTGTCCATCAACTTTTTGGGTTTTAATAATACTTAAGTGCAGCTGGTCGACAGCACACAAGTGAATGAATTTCGGCAACAATGCCGCAGAATGGCAATTTAATCGAAGGATAATTTAATTGAATTCACCTCAAAACTATTTCTTATTTGCTGGTGAAATTTGGCAACATCGCAATGCTGTTGTTCGCTGCATTTTTCAGCTGGTTTGGGCTTAGGTAGTGCCCAAATAGCAGCGACATCTCAGTTCTGCTCCTTTCTTCTCCGTTCCTTTCGCTGCTTTTACTGCTATTCGTTGCCAAACTATTTCAGCTCTGCGCTTTGTTTTTTTGGCTCAAACATTTGCCGTACGTTGCCAAAGAATTACGCACGCAATTTTGTCTACAGCTTCATTTCGCCCTCACACAACACACTCACACATCATACAAATACAAACACATATCTCACGTACACATAAACAGATACACATAGTTAGATAGATAGATAGATATGTGAGTCACTTGCTGCGGCTCCAGCTTAGTTCACTTGAATTGCGTTCTACGGTTCAAGTGAAGCGCAAATGTATCTTTGAGGTTTATATTTTCTATCTCTGTTCTGCTTACGCTCACACTCTCTCTTTCTCTCTGTCTCTGTCTCTCACCTCTTCTCCGCCTGCAGCTCCGGCTTTAGATATCATGTAACAGCCATAGCAAACACTTTGAACCTATGTTGCTTTGAGTGTGTGTGTGTGTGTGCTTGTGTGACATGAAATAATTATACCCTAGAGTTTTTGAAAGGATGTATTATGAGAAGCATTTGAAAAGGTCTTCAAAACTGTTATTTTATGTCAGCTATGAACCTTTGGCTTTGAAATGATTACTTTAATTATATTAATAAAAAAAAATATATTAAAAAATATAAAATAAATATAGTACAAACTTTAAAAAGTGAAGAAGTCAAAATTCACAACATAAATTGGAAAATTCTACTTTAGTCGTCATCAAAATTGAAGAAATAAAATTGTGAAAGTGAAATAATGATTATATATGGATTAAAATATTATAGCTTATATAAATTAAAATTCAAATTTCAATAAAAGTATTAAATTTAAAAAAATTCTTAAAAATAAAGTAATAAAATTGTTATAGTGAAATAATAATTATAAATGGATTGAAATATTATAACTTAAATAAAGAAAAAACTAAAATTTCAAAAAAAAATATATTTAAAAGTAAGAAAATATTCAATTTAGTTGATTGCTTGCTATATATTCATTTCATAACTCCTTTCGCGAATTTTTTTTAGTTTTCAGCAGACTATCTGCTACAGGGTATCTCTGTGGTCTACCCCTTTTCATTGTCAACGCTCTCCCACTTGTTTTCACATGCGTCCCGCGGCCCTCCCAAGTTGAGCTCGCACTCAAAATGAAAAATAATAGTCAACAAAGTGCCACCAACGAAAAAGCTTTTGGCCCAGCGAAGAGAAGACCTCATCGACCCCTCTCTCGCCACTGCCCCCGCTCTCACAGTTCCCCAGAGACTCTCTCGCTCTCTCTTCGTTCTCCCAACAGAGCTGCCCTTCTCGCCCTAGTTTTTCCTCGCTCCATGCAACAGCAGCAGCAGAAAACCTAATTCACCTACAGCAAAATGCATTTACACGCGCAGGTAGCGCCTCAATGTGTGAGTGTGTGTGTGTGCCAAATAAATCATTGTGTCGGTGTGTGTGTGTGTGTGTGTGCGGTGCGACGAGAGACGAACGACGATGCACAAAACTCTTTGCCACAAACGGATCGTAAACTACATTGGAAAACTGAAATAGACAATTCGTTGCAGTTGCAGTTGCAGGTTGCGTGAAGGGGCAACAAGTAATAAGGGGTTGAGATCGGTGTGTGCGGTGTGTGTGTGTGGTGAGGTGAGGTGTATGTGTGTGTGTGCAACACAATTAGACAGCTGGACAGTTGGACAGTTGAACTGGCAGCCAACGGGAAACTGCTTGAACCCAAAACTTAATGAAGCTCGGGCGGTGAACACAGACCAGAAAGCCATAAGAAAAACCCAAGTTGAAGTAAGAAGCGCCTCGAGGGGATAGCATAGATGATGATGAAGAGTGAAGCGGGGGGTGAAAAAGGCGAGCGGGCATTAAGCTGCCTTCAGGGCAAAGCCAGTCAGTCCTCTTCCCTCAACTTCCTTCGATAGCCACACAGGCGAGAGAGAAACTAATTAAGTTTTGCGTCAAACTATTTTCTTGACACCAAACAACTGGAAAAATGTTTGAGTAAATTTATGCATGTGTGTGCGAATGTGCGAGTGTGTGTGTGTGTGTGTGGGGAAAATACATTTCTCAGGATATGATTTAAATTTATGATTCGCTTGCCAACATCATTTGGAGGCCACCGTAGTAACACATTTTTATGAGGCAACCAAGGTGCAGCTTATGTCTCCCTTGCTCAACGTTATCGATATGAAGCATGGAACATATATAAATGGTTGAAAATTCTGCAGTTTTGAATGCTTTAAACTGATGCTTTTCACTTTAAGATTAATGCGTCTTCATTTATTATTTGTTCTACTATCTGGAAAAGCGATGTGTAGCTGCTCTTTGGACACACCTCTTCATCTTGACGATTTTTCCCCCTCTGGTCGAGTTATGCAGTCGGCGCTATTTATAGCCCAAAAAAAAAAAAAAATATGTTGGAGACGTGCTAATTAAGCGACTGCAGCTTCGTCATCATCAGGACAGGATTCGTTGTGGTTTTCAGCAGCTGAAGCAGCTTCTGCTTGAGTCTCTTCTATCTCCATCTCTATCTGTCTCGCTTTCGTATATTTAGCACAATGCGCAGGTTTTTCTTGAGTTTCGTTTTTTTTTGTATTGTGTTGTTTTGCTTTTCAAGAGCCGCTGGCACGACGGCACAAGTCACTCAGCCGCAACGAGAAAATCGTGCGAGCGTTTAATACGACGACCAAGACGACGACGACGACGAGTATTTTGCTGCTGCTGCAGTTGAAGTTGCAGTTGCAGCTGCATGCAACAGCAGCTATTGTCTGACTGGGGACTCGATTCATCTGCCTGCTGTGTTTATGCTAAATGAGGGTTCAAAAATGAAACGGCAATGAGCCAAGCTCAGCTCCTTTAACCAAAAAGCTGCTGCAACTGCAACTGTAAATGTCTGCGGGCTGCTGTAGCTTGCTGCTGCTGATGCTGCCACTCATCTGCTTGCCCCAACTAAGCACACACACACACAAACACACACACAATCATCGAGACCTGTGAAATACCCTAATGGTCTATCTGGCATCTCTTTTGTTGCACAAGTTTTGACAACATTTGCCACCCTCTCCTCAACCTTCGGTTGCGGTGCATCTTTGATTCCTTTTGCTGTTGCATTTGCCCTGTCTCCAATTTGTAACCACAATTTGTGCAAATTTTGTTGCCTCTGGCAGTGTTAATTAACAATTGTCGGATGCAACTTCAGTTACAGCTTTTCAATGAACGTTAATCGATTTGGATTGACAGCAAAGTTTGTGTCTTTGCACTTTGCATAATTTGCGGCAATTTTGTGGCAAAGTCAAGTTCGATATCTCTAAAGGTTTGACTGTTGTGTGTGTGTGTGGAACGATTGTGGTCTGAATTCAAGAATTATTAAGAATATTTTCAAGTGCAATTCAAGTTTCATTTTCAAATTGTCAAGTGAAGTTTGGCAACATTGTTTGTAATTTGATAGTAAAGTGAAGGCTAGAACTGTGATTCATTTTATGAAATGAAGTGTGTTGAATTGTTATTAAACTTCTCTGTACATATGTTTTGTAAACAGCTGAAGTTTGGCAACACTGCAGGTGTTCTAATAAGTCAAAGTAAAGTTTGATGTCTTTAATGGTTTGTGTGTGTGGTCTGAAGTCATTAATCGATTCGATTGAGAACATTTCAAAGTGCAATTGAAGTGTTCGATTTTTAAATAGTCGAGAGAACTTTGGCAGTTTGTTACTTTGTTTATTTATTGAGGCTTAAGTTGATGGTATTAACGTGAAGGCAAAAACTATGATTCCAGTTGAGTAATAATTTATGATGAATACTGATTAAACTTCACTGCACATCTGTTTTTTATCCATTAAAACTCTAAACTTCTGTACTCAACTGCTTTCTTATCCAGTGCAACACTAATGCAATTTGTCAGCAGTGTAAACAGCTGAAGTTTGGCAATACTGCATGTGTTTTAATAAATCAAAGTAAATTTCGATATGCTTAAAGGTTTTATAGTAAAGCGAAAACACAATCTATGATTCCAGTTAAGAAACAATGTATGATAAATGCTGATTAAACTTCTCTACACAACTGCTTTCTTATCCAGTGCAAGACTAATGTAATTTGTAGGCAGTGTAAACAGCTGAAGTTTGGCAACACTGCAGCTGTCCTATTAAAACACACACGTACTCATACATTCACACTTTGGCTGTCCTTGCACAAAGCAGACCTCATTTGCGGTGCTTTATAGACTCTCGGGCCCATTGTCCGGGACTGTGAAGCTGCTCTTAACATATTTCCTTAACCTCAATAATGCCACAATCAAATTCTGCCGCATTGCCGATTAAAATTCCAGTACCTGGCCGCTCGCCAGTTGCGTTTGCAGTTTGTCGAGTTTGCTGTCTGCTTTGTGGCAATGACAGCACCAGTGGCGGCTGCATCATAGCTGCTGATGCTGTTGCTGCCTCTACTTGCTTGCCACACACTAAACGCTTTTGACATTTCAATTAAAATTCTACAAAGTCTCGTCTATTGCGGCGGTAATTGCAGAAGCTGCGCGACATAACGACGACGGCGACGTCATTGTTAAATATTTGCCAAATGTATTTGGAAATGGTGCAGTTGGCGCCGCAGTCTGTTGCCATGTTGCAAGCAGTCGTTGCAGTTGCAGTTGCAGCTCCTCCTCGACTACTGCTGTCAACGAGATAATTAGAGAGTCAGAGAGAAAGATAGAGAGAGAGAGAGAGTGAAGAACGCGTTAATTGTGGCACTTTCAAATGGCTGCAGTGGCATTGGCAAACTTTGAGTCATGCTCCAGCCAGTTGCATGCCACGCCTGCTGCAAATAGAGACGCATATAAATACTAAATATGATTGCTGCGTGTTATCTGCTGTCTGATGTTCTCCCATCCAGCCGCATGTCTGCTAATGTCTTATGACAAATGAGCAGCATCAAGAGTGCAACTGCCACAACTGCCTTTCAAGCCGCTGACATTTGTCTAGTCCCAACGAACGTTCTGATCTGGATTTGGAACCACACCCAACACAACACAACACAGTTCGCAAATGTGGCAACTGAGCTGCGCCACCTGCAACATGTGCCCCATCATCAGAACAAGGGAAACAGACAGCCTCTGCTCTTGGGTTGAGTAGCCTGTGGCTGGGCTTTTGTTTGACATTCCAGCTCTGATCTCCCCCCTCGCATGACATGTTGCATTTTTATTACGTTTAAAAATAATTTCCATTTTTGTTGCTTATTGCTGTTTCTCCTTTTTTTTTGCATGCTGTGTGTGTGTGTGTGTGTGAGTCAGCAGCAGATTCTCTCTTTCTCATTGTCAACTGTCATTATTGATGTATGATCTTGATTTCCGCACAAAAATACAACGTATACACAACGTGCATGACAAAAGAGGCAGCCAGCCTCTGCTGCCCCTCAAAAGTCTCTCTCCATTCCCTCTTCTACGCTTTGTGCTGTTGCCTTGGCGCCTCCATCAACTGCGCATCAGTTAAAGATTTGCAATGAGGGGGCAGGCGGGAAGGCGGGAGTCTGTGGGGGTGCAGATGAAGGCTGACGGTCGAAGTCGCTTTTGTTGCCAGTTTTGAATAAGCTTCAGCTGCGAATTGTTTGACAACAATTGTTGTGTTGCTGTTGCCAAGATGACTTGCAGCAGCAACAGCAGCAGCAGCTTCGTTGTCGATACTGTTTTTTAGCAATTGTTACGAAAAGTTACAAAAGTTTACATGAAAATGCCACACACACAGCAACTGATGCCAAATGTCACATGTGTGAAGTGTGGCAACAACGCATGAGCTTACAACATGTGCCTCAACACGGTGCACGTTTACATCAATTCTTATCGCGATTAACCTTTAATTCAATGCGTTCAGCATACGTTTAAAACTTAGAGACGCATTTAAGTAAAATTTCTTTGTTGATCGTAATAACAGCTAATCATGATTACACGCCGTGTAAACAGTTGAGTCACTGCAATTGCTCTGATGAAATCAGCAGTTGAAAAACTTTTCTTCAATCACTTTCCGAGTACAACCAATTATTTGCAGTTTCAATTAGCCATGGTTGCGATGGCAGCAACAACGAAAAGTATTTTGTAGAGCAGGTGCAAAACTATTTGCAGGTATATAAAAGATCCTTGGGCTGAATCGTTTTGTTCCCTTCCTTTTTTGTGAAAAGCAGTTCTACGGATTGCGCTCAAATTACAGCATTGTTAGTTTAGGTTTTTTTTTTTGTCTTTTAGGGGTTGTCTGGCAAAAGATCCTTTCTCAAGTGCTGCTTTGTGTCCTTTACTTGAGCACTTGCAGCTGCAACACAAATGTCTGTGATCTCTCCTCTCTCTTTGCTTCTCTTCTTTTTTTTTGGGATCCTTTTTTGCTTATTGATTTTTCTCACATGTCACAAATCGATGCGGCTGCCACTTGGAGTTGTTGTGGGAGCTCGACAGCCGGTTTTTGGGTTGATCTTGAATGCCTGGCAAATGGCAGATGGTCTGAGATAATAGCGACGACGACGATGACGACGACGACGACGACACAAGTGGGCCGTTGACCCTGAGGGGTAGCAGTCGTTGAAGTTGCAACCGGCAACAACAAAAACAACAACAGCTAAAAGGATGAGCATGAATGTTAATATTGACGCAAGGTGGAGCTTGGGACCTCGGCAGTTCGGGTAGCCAATTTATTAACGAATTTTTCAACGAACCGGGCAGCAACTCGCAGACCAGACTACAATGTTGTTGCTTTTGCTGTTGCTGTTGCGCATGCGTGCCAGCAGCAGCAACAACAACAACAACAACAACGACGACGCAACGTTCATTGCACCCAAAACAAAAAAAAAAACACAAAATACAACAAAAATAAAAAGAACAAAAAGAAGAATGAAATTTTCGTTGGGTTTCTTTATTTTGTTGTTGTTGTTGTTTCTTTCTCGCTCGCTTCTCCTTTTATTGTTGCTGTTGTTGCTGTTGTGTTTTTACGACGACGACGACGACTGAGAACCGGATGGTCGAAGCAGCAGCAGCAGGCAGGAGGCGACGGTGAAGGTAGAGGGAACGCAGTCACTGGTTAGCAGAGAGAAGGGCAAAAGAAGGGGAGGGGGGAGGGAGGGAGGCATGTGGGGGTCGTCAACACGCTGACCGATGCGGCTTATGGCCATTGCGAGGCGTTCGTTGTACTGAAGTTGCCTTCCTTGCAGCTTTTGCAACTTGTTGTTGCTGTCGCAGTTGTTGTTGTTGCCTTGCGGGAGCTCTCCAACCTATCCCAAGTTGAGTTTTGACACGCATCAGCCAATGGGATGCGCAATGCTGTTCACTGTGTGTGCCCATCCCCAGGCGGCGGGCAAAGCGCAGTTTAAATATTTTTAATTGAACTTTTGCCTCCAGACAACGTGCAACTTGAACGTACGAACAGTCGGACGGACAGACAGACAGACGGATGGACAACAACAACTACGGGCATTAACTTTGTTTCTACAATGTCGAAAACCACAAGGGGGAAATTTTCGGGGGGTTCTCCACTCTTCACTCTCTGCGATGTGTTGTGTACTGTGTTGGGGAGCGGTTCTTGTGGTTATTGATTAGATAGATATCGGGGAGAAAAACATGCAAAGTTTTGCCCCCATCGTCTGTCTTTCTCACACACACACACACACATATATTCAACCTTGCCCTCGCATAGTTATGATATACAGTTAACATTATAATTTGCTTGTTAGATGAGTCACAAGGGGTCAAGCTAATTACTCGACACACAGATAGAGAAACACAGGAAGTGTGAAAGAGAGGGAGACGGAGAGAGAGAGAGAGAGAGAGAGAGGGAGAGGAGCATTTATTAATTGGAGCTGTAATACACAAGCCATTGATAGTTGCATTGAGTGCTTTATAGTATCCCCATCGAGCTGGAAATTTTAATAAATAACCAGTTAATAGTAGAGCGGAAATTTATACTTGAATATCAATATGAAACTAAATTTATATTTGATTGCACAATAATGTGCAATTTAATTAACTAGAATAGTTATGAAAATTTATAGATTTATGTGAATGAAATTTTTCCTTTTAGAAGGGGTGCTTATATTTTATGTTTCATATAAAAATATATAGATTTATGTGCTTCAAATGTTTTTGCCTTAATAAATTGTATATAAGGTATTGTATTGTATATACAAGGTATTTCTTTATGTTAAATTGTAGAAGTAATTTAACAAATAACACTAACAATCGGTTCTTAGCTGCTTTGACTGAAAAGCTGGTATATTTTAACCTCTTATGGTATATTTCAGATAGAGTGCTTAGAATATAGTATTAATCAATATACCAAATATGGCCTTCGGTATATTTTAGTACATTCGCAGTATATTATTTGGTATATTTTAAGAATAATACCGCACTACTCCGATTTTAATAAAATGTATAGTTTTTTTTTTAACACATTCACTTATAAAATGTCGTTTGCTATTAATTATTATTATTAAGAATCCAGTTTGACTTGTTATTAATTATTTCCTTCTCTTCTCTTTGCAGGTAAGTTAAGCGTTGAATTTATCGATTGTTACGTAAGTAAAATAAAATAGAAAAAAAAGAAGTCTGAACACATCAACCCACATTGCAAACGCAAACTTGTAATTAGAACTCTGAACTGAGTTGCTCTTAATTATGTATGACTAATTAATAAATGTAACTCCGCCTTAAACCCGCATGCTAGACAACTTCGATTGTAGAGAGAGAGAGAGAGAGAAGAGAGAGATAATGAGAATGTGTGTGGAGAGAAGTCCAATCAATGGACACGACACAAGAGTTTGCATCATAAAACGCACAGCGAACAACACAAAATGCATTAAAATTTTCAATAAAAATGCGTCATAAAATAAATGTAGAAATGTGTTCTGTTCAAAGAGCAGAGATGACGAGAGAGAGAGAGAGAGAGACAGGGAGAGATAAGTGTGATGGCGTGGGTAGTGAGAACACATCTTTTTATGGAGCTTTGGCGACTTGAGGCACAAAGTTCTAGGGTCAAAATGCAGCCAGGAAAAAGACACGCATCAAATTGACACGCACGGGACAAGAACAACCAGAAAAAAGGGGGTCAGGGGTAAGTGGGATGCCAACATACATATCGTACATATGTAGGGGACCGCGCGACTAATAATGCGCCATATAGAATAGAGATGGAGAGATGTTGTTGTTGTTGTTGTTGTTGGTGGTTGTGGCAGCCAACAGTCAACGGAATGCATGTAGAGCTGCAGTAAAAATAGCAAACAATGCGAGTCATCGGCAAATCAATAAAGAAAGTAATTTGAAACGTGCTGCGGGAACGAAACCGAGAGAGAGAGAGAGAAAAACTTGTGAATATCCCGCACTTCTTCTTTTTCTATTCTATCTAGCTTCATGTCCAGTCCAGGCCAAAAGGCAATTTATCTAATGGTAATATTGTATGGGCTATAAAACAATATTGGCTAAAGGCAAGGCAGGATAGAAAATACAGTGCCAGAGAGAGCGAGTGTGAGAGACGAGGGTGCTGCACTAACGGTCCAACTATCCAACTATTTTTAGGCGCAGTCGGTCCACACTGCCTGGAATTTGAGTTGACCATAATGTAGGCTTTATTCTCCGGCCAAGCTCAACTCACTCGCTTCGCTGTGCTTGGGACGTAATTAAAAAAGTGCTGCAAGTGTGCATAAAAAGTTGAGCCACAGAATAAAGCATAATTTTGTGGCCAGGATGTGAACTCAAAGAGAAAGAGAATTAGTATGAGTTAATAAGAGTTGGAAATTGTCGAGAATTGTCGGCTCACCGTGAGAAAATCTAGTATCCAAAAACTATAAAACACACATGAGAATCATGTTTGGATATTGTCTGAAATCTGCATTAAATTGATTATACATTTAATGTGTGAAATTAAGAGATCTTTTTCACTTATTTTAAAAGTTAATGATCTAATGATAATACTCTATTTCTTGTTGTGTAGATTAACTTATAAGATACTTTTATTTTTGATTTGGCAATTAACTGATATTCTTAAATTTAGCATTCCTTAAGAAATCAGTACAGCACACTTTATAGATTTTTTTTTTTTTGTTTGAAAAGTTTATGTTTGGTATAGCATTGCTATCCAAAATAGTTGGTATCTAATAAAAATAAGCTTTGAATATGAGAGATTACATTTTTAAACAATTTTCATTTGTTTTAATAGTTAAGGGTCTAATAAATTTGACTTATTTATCCGTTGTGTAGAAATATTTGGTATTTCTAGAGAATTTACTTATCTTCGGAAATCATGTTTTAGTTTTGACTTCAGAATACAATATATATTTTTAAATTTTAATAGAACCTTTTCCACTTGTCTTTAAATTGAAGAGTCGAATGCATAAGAATGTAAAGCGTTTTACCAGATACTTTAAATATTGGATAAATAGGGTTTTGATCTTGTCTCAAGAATTCCAAACGAAATCCTTTCTACCACTTAAACCTAAAAAAATTAATAGACTCTTTTTCACTATTTTGACAAGTAAAGGGTCTGCCAATTTTAAACATTTCTCGCTGTGTAGAATAGTTAACTAAAATAGTTGAAACCTGAAATAAAGATATTCCGAGATATGTGATATTTTTAAATCAATTATGTTTTAATATTTCCTCAAAATCTATACTTCAAAGTGTAAAGAATGAAATGAATCTATTTCCTTTTTCACTATTTTGAAAAGTAAAAGGTCTGCTAATTTTAAACGTTTCTCGCTGTGTAGAATAGTTCCGAGAGAGTATTTCCTCAAACTCTATGCGAAATCTATACTACAAAGTGTAAAGAATGAAATGAGTAGACTCTTTTTCACTATTTTGAAAAGTAAAGGGTCTGCCAATATTAAACGTTTCTCGCTGTGTACGATAGTTGCTTATTCACATACTGTTCGTATTAATGTCGGCGGCACATTAGTTCGCTTTCAGCATGATTGAAAACTGTTGACAGAAGGGGCGGCGACAAAGGGAATTTCCATTTTAATCTATCGAGAGAGAGGGGTGTGTGTGTGTGTTAGTTGTTGTTGTTGTTCGTGTCTTTATTTCCAGTTGTGTTCCTTTTGATATTTGCTAAATTTAAATGTGCCCCTCTATGTGCATCGCATTGATTTGTCAGCGCCTCAATGTGGCACGATCCCCAAGAGAAGAAGCGTGTTTCCATACGTTGTTTTCACACATATGTTATAGTGTATGCCTGACTCATCTTTGGCATCATTATCGTTTCACAGAACGTCATTTTCAGCGTTGACTTTACTCATTTGCTTTGTCGTCGTCGTCGTCGTGTTGGTCTCTCTATTCACTATTTATCCAGCTGTTAATTGTGGACCCAACACACAACTTGTCTTTGTGAACACACTCACATTTGTGTGTCTCTCTCTCTCTTTCTCTTCACATTTTGGGGGCACATTTTAACTAGTTTCATATACAGAAGATATAGACGTATTTCAGAGTCAGTTCAGTGCCATCTGTTCACATGTTCTTTGCCTTCTTATTTGACTTTTAGCTCTGATCATTTCAAAGTTTGATGACCTTCGACAAAAAAAAAGGGGGGAAGCAGAAGGCACTCAGAGCTATGTGTGTAAACAAACAGATTGAAGATTGAGTTTCTCTTATCTTATCTCAATGTTTTATGGCTCTTTGAATCATTTTGGTTTTTGGTTTTCCTTTGGCTTCCTTTGCTACTTACTCCTTCGATAAACATCAATGGGAAAACGTAGACAAAAGAGAGAGAGAGAAAAGGCTGTGTGGAAAATTCTGTGTAAAATTGATCAATTGATTTTCAGCTTAAGCAACAAGGAAATTTGTCATTAATTTTTCCTTTGCTTTCTTTCTATTACATTTTTTTCCCCCTGTGTGTTGTTGTTTTCATTTTCATTTTCGTTTCTTCTTTTCACTTTGGTTTTCCCGCTGTGTCTTTACCTGCTGTGCGCTAAATTTTCAAACAATTTTTTCCGTAGTTCATTTTTTGTTGTGTTCATCTTATGGGCGTGTTCAACGCCTAAGTCGAAAGCAGGCAAACTGCAGTTTTTCTTTATTTCTCTTTTTGTGAAATATATATTTTGTTGCCTGTTTACAGCTCAGAGGTTAGGATGGAGGTTAGGGACTGGAGCGCGTTCTCTTGTTGCCACACAATTCGCAGCCACAGAATGAAAATTTCCAGGCAATTTGCAGCATGCGGCAGCCATCGCGCAGCTCATTTCGTTTTCAATTCCGCGCTCTTTTCTCACTTCATCGCATTTTGTTGCAACTTTACTTCGCGAACTTTTGACTTGTACCAGAGCAGAAAAAAAACGGCAGCAGTAGAAAACTTTTGGCTGCCAGCGCGCATTTCAATCAAAAGTATATATATAACGAATGTATATATAGTATATGTAAGTCAGACTTGCCTAGAGACTTGCCTTGGTCGTTTGGCCTCGTTATCCTCGACACAAAACATTTGCTGGGCGCGGCATTTCAGCTATTGTTTTTCTTTCAACAAACACACAGAGACAGAAAGAGAGAGAGACAGAGAGAGAGAGTGGGAAAACTCATCTTGAAAACTCATTAAACAAAGTACACACTTCAACACCAAAGCCAAAGTCACTGATGTGCAATCTTTCTCTGTATCTGAATGTGTGTTCAAGTGTGTGTGTGCAGATGTGTGTGTGTGTGTGTTTGTAGTTGTTGTACTTATTACTGTTATAATGCCAGAAAGTTTCAGTGCTCGACTTTGGCTTTTTTTGTTTTGTTTTGTTTGCTTTTCACACCTTTATTTTGTGCAGCAGCAAAATATGCTTCAAATGAAATTTGCATACCTTAAAAGTGCTTAACAAACCAACTCACACACCCACACACACGTAGCACTTGCGCGGCTTTAATTGTGTGCAATGCAAAAAAAAGAAAAAAAAAGTATAGCACACTTTTCAGCGCCAAGGGAGAAAGAGAGCGAATAGTTGATGTGTGGCAGGTGGCAGCTTCATTGTTGCTTTGCTGCACGCATGTTTTGTGCTGCTGCTGCTTGTTAAGCGCATGCAACACACACACACACAACAACACTGAGCTTAATGGTGTTGCATGCCACACCAGCTTCCATTTAAAGTGATACCTTGTAGGTGCATTGAAAACTTTTGCGCATAACTCACATGGCTCACAGGCAACGAGACTCCTTCGGTTGCAAGCATAAGTTGTTTAGCTGGGCAAGCTCTCTACCCTCTCTATCCTCTTCCCCCCTCTCTCCACTTCCTTCTCCCTCTTCATTGTGTCTTATTTTGCTCCATTTCAATTACCTTTGGCGAATTCCTAGCAATGCTGCAAGTCACAATTTTAAAGCAAATCGTAAAACTTTTTCATTTGTTTTGCTCTGCTTCACATGTGACTGTGTGTGTGTGTAATTGCCACGCCCACAGCTTAGTTAAGGGCGCGCACTCGGAGCTCTATCGTCTGTCGCAAATATAAAAATTATGCACATAAATTCAAGCGCTGCTTTTCCAAGTCGTAAACTTTTCTGCAACGTTTGTGTGTGTTTGTGTGTGTTTTGCTTTTGGTTTTTCTGCTTTTCTGCTTTGCTTACTCATTGCTTGGCATTTTCCAAAACGCCTTTGTTGGATTCCTTTCCTTTTCTCTTCACCCGCGCGACCTTCTCATTTGTTTTTTTGTCCCACTATTTTTCTTGTCGTTCTCTCAACTGTGTTTTTTTTTTGTTGGTCGCTTTTTATATTTATCTCTTGTTTTGTGCGAAATAAATTACTCGAACTTTTATGCAAAAAACGTAAAATTTTCAAACATTTTGTTGCTGTTGTGTTCTGGGGGCGTGGCTTTTTCTAGTTTTAATTTTGTAAAGCAGAAAATAGAAATGCGAAAATGTGGGCAATAAATTCAACGGGTTGTGATCAAGCTTGTGTGTGAAAAATGTTAGGGAAAATCTATGGAAATTAGTTAACGAGAGTGCGCAAGAAAAAAAATAAAAACAGGAGAATGTTTGGCAAATTGCGGCTTGATAACTTTGCCAAGGGAAAGTTAAAGTTTTAATTGGTTTTTTATATTCCTCAAAATTTCTCATCAGTCTGTGCATAATAATGTTATATATGTATGTATAAATATTTAGAGGGAATATTAGAGGGAAATGAGAGCAGCTCATGTGTTGTTGTTTGTTTCTCATTTTGGATCTTTGAATCTCTTTTGTGTTTGTCTTGCTTGTTAAACTTTAGAAAGCTTGCCAGCCGAGAGTGCTTAACATTTTGCTCACTCTTTCCTCTTTTCCTCCTGCTCCCTGCTTTGCGTTAGCAACTTGATTAAGATCATAATCGTTAAAATTACTTGAGCGCAACTATTTTACGAGCAAATTACTATTTTTATTACTTATGCAGGCCGAGCGAGAGGCAAAGAGAGAGAGAGAGAGAGAGAGAGAGAGAGAGACAGAGAAGTCGCCAAGTTCAGTGCCTTGTGCGAAATTATATATGCCATCTCTCTGGTCAAGTCTTAACCCCACAGTTGCCTCCTCATTCCCCTCTCTCTCTCTCTTCAGTTGGCCTCTCTTATTGGGTTGTAACTTTTATGGCTCCACATTGCAGTTGTTGTTGCTTTTGTTGCTGCTGCTTGGCTGAAATTTATGCCGCTCGAGTAGTTGCTAGATTACGCAGCTGACGACGGCCAAATGGATGCCAGGCACTGCAATCGCTGCAGACTAAGATGGAGGTAAGGTGTAGAGAGTGTGTGTGTGTGGTGTGGAAAAGGCAGCTTCCGGGTGCCTTACTTTTAGCCGAGATTCATCGCTGCCAACTTGTGTTTTGTTTAATTTTAAGCGACGCTTTTTCCACCCTCGACGACGACAGAGACAGCAAAGGGCGAACAAAGTTTTCGCCAACATTGCGGCGATTATTTAACGAATTTCATTTTATTTTCGTTCGGGGTGAAATTTGTGTGTGAAGAGATAAACTAAATGGGGAAAAGTATTTTTACAACTTTTTTCCGTTATATAAAGCAAACTATATACGATATATATATATCTGCCATGCAATTGATTTAGTTTGTTCAACATGTATTTGACTCATCATTAAAATTAGATTCGCCCCGAAGAGTTTTTGGTGCGCCATAAAGCGCTTAAAACTAGGCAACAGCATTTTAGTTTCTATTTTGTTTGCCAAACTCAAACACAAACACAGAGAAAGCAACACACAAGACTTCCAAATTTGTAGAGCACACACACACACACACTGGGCAACATACGTTGCGTATGCGTAACGTAAAATTAGCTAACGCAGTTGTTGAAACGAAACGCACGTGGGTTAAGCGCTGGCAAGAGTTTTGGTCTGAGGGTCGCTCAAAGGACAAACAGCAGCTGAGGATGACGGGGCTCAAAGATGCGAAAGAAGGGGAAAGGGGCAGAGGATGACTATGGGAAATTGGCGGTAACGATGGGCGCCAACGACGCGTGCACAGTGGGACACACAGAGCACAGTGGGCAGCAAAAAGCGAAGCGAAGCGAAGGGTGGCACAAACAAAAACCGAGACGAAGGTGGAAGCACAGATAGCAGAGGGCATGGGGAGGGGGATGAAAGGAAGCCGGGGCATGTTCGAAATTTAACCGCTTATAACACCCTCATCTCGCACACACACACATTCACACACACGCGCGCGCATACAATTTTGCACCCTTCGCGGGACAGCAGCAAAAGCAAAAGCAGCAACAACAACCACAGCAAAATCAGCAGCTGAGTAGATTTTCATGTTGTGTAGCAGAGTGTGTGCAAGTATGTGTGTGTGTGTGTGTGTGTGTGTGTGTGCCCCTGGACGCTGCGAAATTCCCGGGCACACGGGGCGCGCACACAGACAGAAGAAGAAACCAAACCAAACCAAGGCAAGCCAAAGCAAGACACAAGTAAAAAGGAAAAACTCAGCTCCCAAGTTGATGCCCAGCGATTTTCTTCTTCGATTTTCCTTCAGCTTCATCTCTCACTCACTCTCTATCTCTGTCTCGCTCTCGTTTGGTTTTTCTTTTGTGCTGTGGCGATTTGTTATTGTATTACTTTAGCTATTGTACGTGTTCGCATTGCTTTCTGTATCTTTCTCTCACTCTCTCTCTCTGTGTTTTCTTTTTTGTGCTCTGTTTGTATTTGTATTTATGTATTGGCGTGATGAATTTTTAGCTGGCAGCCAAGAGAATTTATTGGATTTTTAGTCGAGTTGCGTTAAATGCAGCTGATCAAGTCGATGGTCAAAAGTATGAAAGTTACATTTTGATGCGGCATTAAAATGAAATTTCAACTATGCAACTACGGAACGTACATTTTATTGATAGCTGCACTTCAACTAAATTAAAAAGAAAGGCACACAATAATAATAATTGTAATAATTATTGAAACACAATTACATATTTATAATAAACATTTGTTTATGCTGCATTTGAATTGAATTTAAAAATAAAAAGAAATAATTACACTTTATAATAATAAGTCTAACAATAATATGATAATCTAAAGCAGCACTGAAATGAATCGAATTAACTATGTAAATATTTGGATCCAACATTAAAACTAAATTTAATTTTAGGAAAGCTTCAGTAGAGTCTGATCGACTGCAAAACAGTATTCCTAAAATATACTAAACAAATATACCAAATATAAAATACCGTATTGCTATACCACAAAAAATACTAAAATATACAAAAATAATATACCACAAAATTCTAAAATATACCAAGTTAATATGCCATAAACTATATTCCGTATAATTTTATGGTACTACATTTACAATATACCATAGAGTACTAAAATATACACAGTATTCCAAAAATGCAATCTAAATTAACTATGAAAAGTATATTTCATAAATATGAAAGAACACAAACTTTCTATGCAAAATATATATCCTGAAAAGTATATTTCTATAGTAATATTTTGATGCAGCACTTAAACTTAATTAAAAAAAAATCTTATTTATGAATGCTATTAAGAGCTAGCCAAAAAATGTAAACACAAATTGGGAATTCAAATAGAAAAATTTGCATTTGTAAAAAAAATGAAATTGCTTAATAAGATAAATGCAAATAATATTCAAGCAACAAAAATGCAGGCAAATAAATGAAGTCAGAGTGCAAATGTTATTCACGCAAATAACTGCAAAATAAATTGAGAATGAATTACTATTATAAAAGCTTGATGATGGCGTTTATAGGAATACTAACTAAATTATATTTCTATAATAATAAATTGAAAAATATGAAAAATCAATTATGCTAAACATAGCTAGACACTTACTTCAAAACGATAATTAAAATTGAGAAATTGTAAAAAAAGATTGTGTTCAACAGATAAATAAATAAATAATCATGCAAAAATGCAGACAAATAAATCGAGTCAGAGTGTAAATATTATGGAAGCAAATAGCTGGCAAATGAATTGAGAATGCATTTAAATTTTTTTGCAGAGCATTATTATCTCTCTCTTTTACGATTTGAAATCAATCTGTACTTTATTGGTTTTCATTTACCATTTTTGTTTGGGGTCACTCGAAGTCAGTCGAAGAGATTAATTTGTAATATTATTATTGCTATAACAAGTGCAATTAGTTTTGCTGCTGGCGCAGCTTTCTCCTGGCATTAAGTGTGCATAACTTTCATCTCTCGTCGGTTTCGGTTATCAGTGTCGCAGTCTCTCAGCCTTGACAGCAATCCCAGTCAGCTCAGCTCTCGCTCTCTCTACTCACATATGTGGATGAGTTTTAGCAGCAAAACTAAACATGAACTGAACTCTCGAGTTCGTTCTCTGTTCAAATAAAAATCAGCAGTTTGTGAAGCCAGTGGAACAGTAGTTCATCAGTCCATCATCAGTTTGAGTCACTTTGTCATCGTCCTTCAGAGATGATTTTTAGAGACGTGCTCATGCATATTTACAAAAGGCGGGGCGGTCCACGAGGCACACGCCCCCCAGGCTTCGCCTCTGTCCAGCCTCTAGGGTAAAAGTGTGTGCTCTCCTCATCCTCCTCCTCCATTGCCATCTCCCGCTGTTCCTCGTTGTATGTGCATAAATTTCCAGCGTATTTTACATTCCCCCACCGCTGTCCCAGGACATTGCTGCAGGCCAGTCAGTGGCACCTCCTGCCTCCCTCCCTCCCTTTTCCCTCCCTTCCACACTCACTCGTCACATATTCTCTCCTTTCGCTCTGTGATATTTGCCTGACTGTTTTTTAGTCGCCAGTTGACTTTTTGCTGCTTTTGGGAAAATGCATTGCGTTCGCTCGTTCGTTTGTCGTCTATAATTTTTGTATTTGTTGTTTGGTTTCCCATTTCTCGTCGTAGTTTCTTTTGTTTTCATACCCGTTACCCATAGGGTAGAAGGGTTTTATAACTTTGCGCCTCCAGCAAATGTACGCATTAGGCGGAAAAAGTCTTTACTATATATATTCTTGATCATTGTCAACGGCCATGAAGCTATAGTCATCGATCGGATAAAAACTATAGAAATAATTTACAAAATAATTGTATGTGGCAAAAAACGGATTACAATCTTGTATTTTCTGTACTCTAATGTAATAGTATATTCATATACCAAATATAGCCTTCGGTATTTTATAGTATTTTTGCGGTATATTTTGAGAATATATAGAATATTGTAGACTGACAATTCGGTATATTTTGTACTCCAAAGTATATTTTAAACACAGTATAATATCGATATACCAAACATAGCCTTCAGTATATTTTTGCGGTATACTTTTTGGAATATCCATTTTTGACTGATATTCTCTTAACGGTATATTTTGAATTTAGCATTATACCAAATATAGCCTTCGGTATGTTTCAGTATTTATGCGGTATATTTTTTGAATATTAATTTTTGACTAACAATCTGGTAAATTTTGTGCTCCATGGTGTATTTCGAATGCAGTATAATATCGATGTTATAGTATTTTTGCGGTTTATTTTTGGTAAATTTTCGGTCAGAATATGGATTTATTGGAAATGGTTAGCGAGTATCTCACAGTCGAGCACACTCGATATCGCTTTCTTACTTGCTTTTTTTTACTTTGTTCATATTGAATTTTTTTTTATGGTATTTCAACTTGTGCTCACTTGAGACCATTTTAAGTGTTTGCTGAATTTGCTTTTGACATTTTTGTTTCAACGAAACAAAACCAAACCAAACTAAAAAAGAACTAAAAATGGTATTTCATGTGCCGACGACTGCTGCAGTCACTTGAGACTCTCGTGAGCTTATTGTTATGGATTGCCATGGATGCTCTCTCAGTCAGCATCCCTTCGATAAATAACTCGCGAGTGGCAGATTCAGATTCCCAGCAAAGTTCTTTAGTTTAGCCAATCTCTAAATAAAATTCCTATTTATTCATGCTTTTCTTTCATCTTTTCTCTTTTCAGGTAAGTTGAATGAAAAAAAAAAACTTGACTTAGAATAGAAAACACAATGTGCGTCATGGATCGCTGAGCGGTTGTTGTGTGATCCCCAAAACACGATTGTAAGTTCAAGTTAAAGATACACACGCATGTCTCATTAAAATGATATTTGACTGTACATAAATAAATATGTAGTAAGTTAAGTACTTACTCTGGGAAGTACTTGTGGTGGAGGCGACTCCTCTATAAACCGCAATAAAAGTTGAACAGAAAAAAAATATATAAAAAGAATTAATTTCGAGCGCCACATTTTGCTGTCGTTGACTTTTACGCGCTGCTGCGCGACGGCACTGAACCACCACCAATAACAACAGCAGAGAAAGAGAGAGAGAGACAGAGAGTGAGAGAAAGGGAGAGCGAGGGAGGAAGAGCAACAATAACTTTAGCCTAGACGCGTTTACTAACTTTTATCTATGCAAAACTCGCGTCGTTCGTTCGCTCGTTCACATCCGTTAAATCCGCTGAAAATTTATATTTTGTAATTACAATGCAGCATGTTAATGCTATGGCAAGCCACGCCCCCTAAACCGCCCACAGCACTGGCAAAGTCTTAACGCTCTAATGCCTTCGGCGTTGCACTTTGTCAGCTGTTTTTCTTTTTGCCTTTTTTTTGGCGCAACATTTCTTGGCGTCTAAAAAACGCACGCAGCGCGCGTCTTTAGCTTATTTACACAGAAAAAAAAAACAACTTTGATAAATCAAGTGCTTTAAATTTGGCTTTAGCTTGGATACTTTGAGTATGCTTTCAGTTTTATATTAATACTGTTTGAAAATTTCATACTTGATTTAGGCTACAAAATTCTCAACACAATAATATCTTAGAATTTCAATCTTGCCATCAGTAGTTCGTTTATTGTTTTACTACATTTTTTTATGGATTTAAGAAATTCGAGATGGATAAAGTTAAGCATATTTTTACTTCGGTTATGAAAATCCTGTTTGAGAAGTAAGTTCTTGAAGGATTAAATCTTTCAGGCTAGAAAATTCTTATATCATATCTTCCTTTACAAAATATAATCTACCCATTATATTTTCTAAAATTTTTACTGAGGTTAAGAATTGTAAGATTGAAAAAAAAAACAAGTTTGTTTTCTATTTCGTTTAAGAATTACTGTTTGAGAATTAAATATTTGATTCAGTCTACAAAATTCTCATATCATATCTTGTTTACAAAATTTAATCTACCCATAACTATTTCGTTTTTATTATGTTAAACGAAAAATAAAGTTGTTTAAAGTTTATCTTAGGTTAAGAAAATTCTTTTTGAGGATTAAATACTTAATTCATTCTAGAAAAATCTCATATCTACTGGAATTTCCCCTACAATTTTAATCTAGCCATCAGTATTTCATTAATGTAATAATACCGACATAGTTTTATAAAATCATTATTCAGTAATTAAGAATTTGGAGATTGAAAATATCGTCATATTAATTATTTATACAATTTTATTTCTGAATTGAGAAATTTAATAAAAAAGGTTATAATATCATCAAATTAATATAGCTGTATGAAATTTGAATTCTGAATTTCAGAAAGGATAAAATCAAGTAATTGGCTTATTTGGCTTGAGCAATTTTGGATTTATGCAGATATTGACACTATTTTAAATTCAATTTAGCTTATTCCCAACTCTTTTCTTCTGTGTAGAGGCGTTAGTTAGTTTGGGGTCAATTCACTTTGCGAACTGAGTAATGAAATGTAGATGAAGTAGAAGTAATAGGAGAAATAGAAATAGAAACAGAAGCAGAAGCAGATGAGCTGCGAGTAACAGAGAGAACAAGTTGAGGCAACAGGTTCTAATTAACACGCCCCTCCCCCACAGCGCGATGTCTGCTATTAAAATTTTTAATTGTCGAGGTGTGTTTGTGTCTCGTTTGTTGATTAAAAACATATCGCACAACTGTTTGTCGCATGCTGCCCGCTGTTAACCCCATTCCCTCTCTCTCTCTCTTTACGCTGTTGTCTGTCGAATTCCCCTATTGTGCATACATTTTCTTTATTATTGTTATTACGATTATTATTGAAATGAGCGAATTTAATTAGTGAACTGGTCAGTTGGAAATTGCTTGGCCAAGTGCAGTTCGTTGAACTAAAAGCAAGCAAGCGGCAGCTGGTTGTTGACTTAACTCCACAGTTACGCGTTAGTTGTGGGAGTGTGCGCATGATAAGTTGTGTGGAACCACTTGGCGTATACTTTATATGGCAATTACTTAGGTGCAGAGTATGCAAAAGGCAGTAGCTAATCTTTAACTTTATAAGGCAGCTGTGCATACTCCGTGTGCACTTTTCTATGCCGGGTATGCCTAACAACTGCACAAAAAGTTGTGCAACGCTTTTTTTTCGAAAGCGAAAATGCAACGCAACTTGCAACTTGCTGTGAGTGTGTGTGTGTTGTGCAGCTGTTGACAAAGCGTCGTGTGGCGGCAATAGAAAATTATGTTTATGTTTATGGCGAGCACAGTTGTCGAATGGCATTTAGAGGGGGCATGGTAGGAGGAGAAGGGGGAGAGGCAGTTGATGAATCAGAGCAACAGCAGCCAAACAATGGACACAATTTAATGTAGTTTTTATACTCCGCTACTCATAATGTGGAGGGGTGTTATAAATTTGTGGTCTGCATGAAATGTATGTGACGGCCAGAAGAAGGCATTTCCGACCACATAAAGATCAGTGTCATTATTTATGATACCTCACGATTTGGTTGCGATCAGATCAAAATTGTAGAAAGTATTTAAGAAATATATGGTATATTTAAAATATGGTACTATATATAGATATACCAAATATGATATATAAATATCAATATGATACCAAATATCAGTGTATTTGAGTGTTTTCTGGTATATTAGTTCGGTATATTTTAAGAATAATACTGCTCTGTTTTTTATTTATTGATGTAGCCATCGGTATACTTTAGTATTTTTGTGGTATATTATATAACTGCACTGTTTTGAATTTATTGAATTAGCCATAGATTTTAGTATTTTTGTGGTATATTAATATGGTATAAACTTTGAGAATATGGTTATATTGAAAATGAGCAGTGGGTTACTCAAAGTCGAGTACTTTCTGGCTTTTTTTTTCTTCTTTTTGGTGTGTTGATAGTGCCAAAGAGTTTTCAATGCGCTCACGTCATTATCTTGCAGGGCGGAGCGCGGGGTGTGCCCAGCCAGCACTTTGTGGTCGCTTGTCGAAGATTTCTGTGGTCAAAAGTGTTTTTTTTGTGGTTTTCGTTTTCATTTTTTTTTGGGTCACAACTGTCGACGCTTGTCAGGAGTTGTAGAGTTGGAGTTGTGAAGTTGTGATGGCAGACCTATAAATAAGCTTTCAATTGAGCTGTTTCTCCTCCTCCATCTCCCCCGCTCGCTGTGCCCTTTGACCCGTGTGCCCCTCTGTCACCGTCAGTTGCTGACAGCTGCCAAATGCGAGCCATTGAGCAAAATGTGATCAAACAGCGTTGCTTCTACTTCGACTTCATGCTTCACTCTCTTGCTCGAAGCCCTTCAAATCAATCGACGCCTTGGGGCTGTAAGCCGCTAATTTGTTCTGTTTCCCCCCGCGCTTTCCTTCCCCACGCCTTTTTATCCACCCTCAGCTGATTAATTGAATGCTTTTTAGGTTTTTACTGAATCCCAAAGAATTTTCGTAATAAAATGCAAAGCGACGACGTCGTGAAGTTTTGCTTGCTGTTCGTTATTTTGTCAACGTTTCACGTTGCGCTGCGTGAAAGAGAAGGGTATATGGCTTAAGAGAGACAGAGAGAGAGAGAGAGCAAGCGAGAGCAACAGCAACGAGTTGTCTTTAAGTGGGTTAGTGGCACAGACAGCGCGGCAGTTGCAGCAGCAGCGGCAGCCACACTCAACGTGACTGCAACGTTGACGTCGCCATCGTCGTCGTCGTCAATGTTACTGCATTTGTTGCATGTAATTTATTTGCATTTGTTATTGTTGTTGTTGTTGTTGGTTTTGTTTGTGTTTTTAACATTTTGCTGCTGCAGCTGACAGAAAAATCCAACAGCAAATATTTTTGCTTTGACATTTTATCGCATTTGATTTTTGTCTCTTTTTCTTTTAAGCTTTTTCAATTGTTGTTCGTTCAAGGCCGCGTTATGGCAACAATCTTTTTGTTGTTGTTGTTGTTTTTGTTGCCATAATTAGCCAATATATATTTATGGTCTTTGTCGAGAAAGAGACTTTTTAAGTTTGAGTTGCCATTTCCAATGCAAAAGTCGCGATTACCAAATACACTTTCAGATCAGTTTTAGGTGTCAACAAGTTAAAGTTGCTTTTGTTGTTGTTGTTTTAAAGGCAATAAATTAAGAGTTTAGTATATTTATATACTGAAAAAATACTGAAATAAACCGAAGGGTGGATAGGTAAGCTAACTTTGACATCACATTGAAAATATACCATATCAATATATAAATATACCAAAAATACCAAAAGGTATAGTTGGTAAATGAATATGCGACTATATGGAAAATATACCAGAGTATAAAAAATACCAGATTTCTAAAAAAAAACATTACAATGAAATTTAAAATATACAAGAAAATAATCAAATATACCAAAAGGTGTAGTTGGTAAACGAATATGCGATTACATAAAAAAATATACCATAGAGTACAAAAAATACCAAGTTTCTGAAAATCCTAAAATTATTTCTACAGATTATTCTTTAATCTATGAAAAGACTTTTCAGTTTTAGTCGCAATTTTCATGGCAAAACCGTTCAGATTTGGCAAATTCACTTTCAGATCAGTTTTAGGTGTCAACAAGTTAAAGTTGTTGTTGGTGTTCTTAAGGCGCGGCACAAAACATTCGACGTTAATTAAGCTGAGCGCAACAAGAATTGTTTCTCTATGCAATTAGTTTTTTGTTTTCAACTATTTAGGATATGCATCAGTATTTTTTTTCGTAAAGTAATTTGCATAAAATTGTAGTTAACACCTTGCAAACGTCTCGAGGCGTAATTAATGTGCTTTTTACTTATTGGCTATCATGATTATACAGCTGATGATTTTGAAATAGCAAAAAACGGGGTGCGCTTTAATTGGCGGGGGAAATAAACAAGAAAATACAAAGCAAACAAATGCCTGTGGCGGTATTAAGTATACGTCATGTTTCAGTTGGAGAAGTAAATTCTTTTACTACTTTAATAATTCTACTTCAACTTGAAATTTGAGAAATAGAGCTAATTTGTTGAATACTTTTAGTGCCTCGCTTTAATAATTCTACTTCAACTCCTCCTCCTCGATTTCGACTCCCCTCCGAGCAGTTTTCCACCCCGCGGTGGAAAAAGACTTTTCTTTGTGGCTGGTGCAATAAAAAAGTAACACAAACAAACAGTAAATAAAAAGTGCTAAACAAAATAATAAACAAAAACAAAAGCACAAAAGACTAAGAAAGAGATGGAAGATGGAGTGAGGAAGAGAGAAGAGCCGAAATGCAGTTGCAATTGCTTTGACTGCAAGAGCTTTAAGACTACACAAATACATATGAATGAGTGTGGGTGTGTGTGTGTGGATAAACATTTGCCTTGCAGTATTTGTTGCAACGTTGCTGCCGCTGCCGCTTCTGTTTTTCTTTTGAGCACTGCAAGTTTTCTACACTTTTCTTTTTACTTTATAATTTTTCCAACTTTTGACCCAGTTTTTATGCCAGTCCGTCGACTCTTTGGGTTATCTCTTGTTTCTCTTTTTGTTTTCGTTGTTGCATTTCTTAAAAAACAAAAAAAAAAGTGTTGTTTTGTTTCACAATTAAAGCGAACCGAAACTTAAATAATTGACGGCGAAAAATTCTATGTGAGAGATTGGCACGTGGAAAAGCGTAATGAAATACGACAATAAAACGTATTATAAATGCCATACGTATCGCATAAATAAAATCAGCACACTTCAATCTCTCTCTCTTGCTCTCTGTCTCTATCTGTGTCTCTGTGCACGTTTTTATGTCATGTGCATAAATTGCAAACGAAACTTATGACAGCAAAAGTTCCAGTTTTTCCTTCCCCTGCCCCCCCTCACCAACCGAAAACAAGTTGCCAATGTCGAAGTAGTTGAAGTAGCAACGAGAAGCGAAGTAGAAGAAACAGATACGACGACGAAGCTGCTGCACGTTAAGTGCATTAAATGTGGATTAGTGCAAAAGAGATTTGAGGAGGCAAAAAAAAAAAGATATATATGACAGAATTCTCTACTATAAACTCGCTTTCGTTTCCTTCTTCACTCATCAGGGAAGCGTGTGCAATTCAAGTGAAAAGTTAACAGTTTTTAATTGGCAGCAAGTATTTTCCCTTGAGCCAAAAGATTGCAAAAAGGAAATCCCTTGAATGGCGCCACAAATATATATTATATTATGATAATAAGCAGCAGTTGAGGGTTTCTGAGAGTCGAATGCCAATTAGGAAATGGAAAACTTGGATGATAATTTGGCACACAAATCTGCTTCAATGGCACGTGCTGAATCTAACTGTAAAGCTATGACAGACAATGAGCTTGCCTGCTGCTGCTGCTGTTTTATATCTGTTATCTTAGCTGACAAGCGCCAGCAGCAAATCTGTTTAGAAAGGCAGCAGCAGCAGCGCTCAGCGATGCAACAAACTTTTGTATGCCAACATATGCAAAACTACGTCAAAACTATTCAACACCAAACAAAAGCCAAAACGAGGAGGGAGAAAGAGTCAGAGAGTGAAGTGAATAGCATAGAATATTGTTGACTGGCAGCCAGAGCCAATAATGTAAAATCGCATAACACTTCAAAACTGTCAAACGGACAGACAGCATGGATACTGCGGGTTGCTCTCCCCTCTCTCCCTCTTTCTCTCTCTCTGTCTCTCGCTCCATAAGCCACTCAAAAGTTGGCATTCAATGCCACTGGGACAAGGATGGGACAGGGAAAGGGAAGAAGAGGATGGGAAGGAGAAGGGGAAGTGGATGCAGTGACACTGGCTGTGGCCAAAAGGAAAATCACTTGATATAATGACACTTGTCGTCGTCGTCAAGCTGCTGCTCGTTGTGCAGCGTCAACGTCATGGCGCATTGCGTGTAAAGGCCACAGCAGAGAATGAGGCAGGAGACAGAGAAAGATAGAGAGTGGGATAATGAAATCTACAGTCCAGTGGGCCTGACTGTGAGATACCCGCTTCAGAAGTCGAAGACGTTAAAATATACTAACTTGATATACAAAAAATACTAAAATATACCATAAAGCGCAATATAATAATATACCGAAAAAATACTAAAATATACTAAAAACTGTATTTGGTAAAGTGATGTAGCATGACATTAAAAATAAACCTTAAAATACAATATGCCAATATACCGAAAAACTATTCAAGTATACCAAAAGGTATATTTTTCAAGTAGATATTCGAATACATTGGAAATATACTGTAGACCAGTAAATATACCATAATTCTGAGTATTGTAAAATTCTTTTTCTTTCTGTATGTTAAATACATTTCCATTTAGCACACAATTATAATACCCCTCCACCTTAATGGGTAGCAAGTATAACAAGAGACAGCGACATCGTTTGATAACGCGTTTAAAGTCTCGCATTGACTGTCTGGCTCTTGGCCACCTGATGTCAACTCAAATTGACGCCCACCACGCACATTGGTAATTGGCTTTTGGCTCTTGGATGTTGGCTTTTCCTGCTGAGACGGCCATCAGCTTTAACTGCTAATTGAAAGACCTCCGAAAACGCAACTCTTGGTCAAATGTAAATATTTGTTATAATAACGCGACGCGACGCTAACTTGGCCAAAACTAGCGCCAGTTGAACTTCTCATCTGTTTATGCCCTGCGGCCAAATAATCGTGGCCATAATCGTAACTTTAATGGCTTAAAGGACGCCTCGGGATGCATAGAAAAGATCTGGTTAGACGAGTTTTGGAGAGCAGCGCAGAAGATTATTAATTGCTAATTGATTTTGCTTCGCTTTGAGTTCGGTTTTTTGTTTTCTGGTTTTCCTCTTCATAATTTGTCAAAAAGGTTTTCAATTTTTATTGTTTTGACTTTTAAACTTTTTGGACAAGTTCAGAGTCTGTTCGGTCGGTCTCATGCCCTTAAAGGTCAATAATATCAGTGTAATAATGTTTCTACTTTTGTGCTATGTTCTGTGCCGAGAGTTGAAATGCCATCATAACTTTTTGAAGGGCCATCATAATTAGCGGCATATTTTTGTAATGAAGCCCGCCTCCCTTGGTCGCTTTTTGTTTTGTGAATTTAACAAAGTGGAACTGCTCGTTGAGAGGGGAATCGGAGAGGGGGAAGGCTGTGTAGCTGCGGGGATAATACTGGTCTGCTCTTTTCCGGGCCAGTCTGATGAGCTGAGCTCAAACTCGAGGACAGATTTGCAGAGCGCTTTAAGCTCTTGTTTTCTATATTCAATATTAAAGCCACTTATATCAAAGAAAGTGGACTGAATTCATTCGATTCATGCATATATGAAATAAACAACATGTTTTTTTTCGAAAACTTAAAGAAGTCTTGATTCTAAATATTCAAAGTTTGTGATGATTTGAAATAGAATTAGACAATCTGTTTTGATATTTTTATGGATGATTCACAATTCGTTCCTATATTTCATTGCAACTAAATTTGCATTGTTTTATTGGTGTGAATTCACAAAAAGTTCTCTTGAATATCGTCTCGAATTGTACTCATATACTTAGCTTACCTTAGCTACTAAAATAATCAACATTATATTGTGAACATAAAATAAATCTTGATTCAAGCTTATAAAGATTGGGCTTGATATTGAAAAGTATTAAAAAGGTATTTCTTTATTTTGTATTATTTGTATTAAATAAATAGAAAAAGGTATTTGAAAGTTCTTCATAGCTTCAATATAAAAGTTGAGTGCATTAAACAACAACTTGATTTACATTCAAAAAAGTAGAATAAAATCGATTCGTTTAGTGCTCAAAAAAGTTGCTTTCGTTTAGTGCTCAAAAAAGTTGCTTTTTGTAGTTGCTGAAACTGAAAAAATTCTTGACGCAAATGCTAAAAAAAAATCTTGATTCTCATTTAGCCAATTTCGGTTTAATTTGAAGTTGAATTAAAAATAATTAATATTGAATTCAATTATGTGTAATTATATCTTAATTACCAAAAGTTATTTGGCAACTTTTGTACTAAAATGTAATTCAAAATTTGTGTTACACAAACCTCAAAAAGTTGCATTTTATTGGATTAATGTTGGGCCCTCGCTTTGTTCTTTTTGTAGCTGCAATATCAAAGCTGATTGTGCTCAATTCGTCAGTTTTAACCATGATCTACTCTTTGTTTGTTGGGTAGGGAGACGCTGAAGGGAGAAGCGGAGAGGCTTTGTCTTGGGGGTCTTACGTTTTAACACATTTATCAGCAATCAGAGCAGAGCTTAGGCATTTTCAGTCGGACACAGACAAGATTAACCCCTAGGTAGCTAGGCTACTCTATTCTGTCTGTCTCGCCGCTCTATTCTTTTGTTGTGCTCGTTTTGGGGGCAATAACTAAGGCATTTGGCATTGCCTCGCTTGGCTGGCTCAGTTGGCTCATTGAGTGGCCAGCCAGCTAGATATCTCTTGGCTGTTGTCTCTACTGCTCTACTGACTGTCTGCTCTGGCCACAGCCGTTGTCAATTACCCTACAAACCTCAACTGCAGCTCAGCTGAGGCAACAATGGGAAGGAGCTACAGCTGATTGTCTTTCATAATCGTCGACGTCGTTATTGCGGCCTGAGTTCGTTGCTGCCACTTCTGCTGTTGTTGCTGCTGTTGCTGGTGTCTGCTGGAGGTGTGGCTCTGGCTTAGACTTTGCTGACTCAATGCTGACTCCCCTTTCCTCTACCTCTCTCCCTCCCCGAACAGCTTCCTCAAGTCTCCTGCTTATTGCTGCAGCTGCGCCAAAGTTCAAGTGTTGCACTTTTTCCTCTCATTTCTCGCGCTTTTTTTTCGTTTCGTTGTTGTGGTTGTTGTTTTTTCTTCGCACCACGCAATTTATATATGTTTTTCCAACGACTGACTTATTCGCAGGTGTGCAATGATTTCATATTGTTATTACACTGAGAAAAAATAAAGAGTTGTTAATACAAGACTGTGATACCTGCAATGTAATTCTTCTTAGCTATTTTACATAGAAGATTCAATGAAGCATTCTTCATTCAGAGAATTTAAAATTTTCTTGCATGTGTTGTTAAGGTATATTTTCTGTTTTACTGTTTCTTTACTTTTGAATAAAGTATTCCTTAAAAATAAATAAATAAAACTAGCACATTCTATAAGTAAAATTTGATAATTTTCTTTTTGTAAATTATAAATTTTAAAATAAAAATCAATGACAAAACACTCAAACAGAATTCCAAATTTAATAAAGCAACTTAACTAAAAGAACAATTAAATTTGTCACTTTATTATTTAGGTAAAACTTGCCAAATTTTTTCTTTTAAATTATATAACCTTAAAAAATTGGTGTTCAAAAGGCTCATACAAAAACTTATAATTAAATGAGCAGTGAGCTTAAAGACTTAAATACAAAAATGAATAGAATTTTGTTACTTCTTATGATTTAATTAAAATAGGTTTTTAAATTCTTATAAATATTAAAATTTATAAAATATTTTGGTGAAAACTATGAACACTGAAAAGAAAATTTATTTTTCTAATAAATAGTTTTGGTTTAGCTATTTACGATTTAAGTAAAATTTTGTATTTCGTTTTTTACAAGTAATAAAAGAGATGTATTTCTCTCAGTGTTTTAGCTGTTGTTTTTTCAGTGCTTCCGTTCAACGTTTTCGCCCCTCTTCACATTTCCTTTGGCTTTCCCCACATTGGCAGCTGACGACAGCTTTGCTTGTCCTCGCTCGCCTGCTTGTCATAATTATTTGCACTTCACGTCATCATCAGCGTCGTCGTCGTCATCTGCATGTGGCCGACGACAATCTAACTTGGCTTTTTTTCTCACCCTTTTTAGTCGCAGTCAGTCTCCAACTTCAGGCTTGGAAGCCATCTCATAATCAGCAATCAGCGTGGAGCGGTCATTATTGCTGCTGCTTCTGCTGTTGCTGTTGCTGCCTCTTTTGTCTTTGTGGTCAGCTCCTGTAAATTGCCACTAAAAGTGTTGAAGTGCTGCACTTGGTTTGTCATTAAGACTCCAGGGTAGAAGAGAGCTTCAACCTTTTATATACTTATAATATTCATATTAAATTATGCACGCTGCGGGTTTTATGTCTGCGGCTTACACGCCACTCAAATTACATGATGTGTGAGTGCGTGTGTGTGTGTGTCTCAAACTCAGTTCTCCTCCTCGAGTTTCCTTTTCTGAAACATTATGCTTTCTTTACTTGTTATAATATTTTTTGGGTCAGGAAGTTGCCAAGTGTTTTTTATTTTCATAAAAAAACAGATGGTCATAAGCTGTTTCCTGAATGCAGTTTTATACTTATATGATAACAAATAAGAAAGCTACGATCGAGTGTGATCGATACTCATTTTCAATAAAGACATATTCTAAAAATATACCAAGAAATTTGATATATCGATATAGAACTACATTCCAAATTTACAAAATATACCAGATTTTCAGCGGGTGTAAAAATGTTTATTTGTTGAGAAGTTATACTCGCTACCCATTTTCAATAAAAACATATTCTAAAAATATACTAAATTAATATACCGAAAAATACCGAAATATATGGAATATCAAAATAGTACCACGTTCAAAATATACCATAGAGTATCAAATAAATGGTACATTTGATTAATACTATATTACAAATATACCATACAGTACAAAATATACCAAATTATCAGTGGGTATGAAAATTTTGATTATCCTTTACGACTGCGAAGATTCCCATTTTCATCTGCTGCACTAAAATGTACCGAAGGCTATAGTTGGTGTATCTATACTGTAGTACATTCAAAATATACCATTCAGTACAAAATGTACCAAATTGTCAGCGTTGTTGATTTTCTTTTACAACTTTAAAGATTCCCATTTTCAACTGCTGCACTTTAATTGAATAATGATTGTTGCCTCCCCCTTCGAGTCCAAACTAAGCGTGTGTAATCAATAAGTCCAACTTGCCACTGCAACTGGCTTTGGCCTAAAGCCAGTCTTAACCCTTTTTTGTGTGTGCCTCTTGCTAATGACAAATCGCTTAATTAAAATGCGCAAACGCCCCAATAAATATGCAACTGCAGCAGCAGCAGCAGCATTCATCGCTCACAGCATTCTACACTGCGTTCTCTCTCGATCAATGCTAATAATTGTCTATAATTTTAGTTAATTTATTGCAAATGCTTTCAGCAGCATGCTGCGTGGCAAGTTTGCTGTTGCTGTTGCTCTAGCTGTGACTATTGCTGTGTTGCAGTTGTCGTCATCGTCGTCGTGTGCGTGTAATCGAAACCGAACAGAACCGAATCATTGATTTCCTCTGCGCATTTCATGAGCTTCGAAAACAAAGACCAACGACGACAACAACAACGATGATGACGACGACGACGACGCATCGATTTCACGCCCCTATCTACTGCCACGCCTCCCCGTCGCAGAGTAGAAGAGTAGTCTTCAAGATCTGTAGCTCTAGCAAAACTGCAACAGTTTGTCCATTTGCTGAACTGGTTCTCAGTCTCAATGTTTAGTCTGGTTTTGTTTCACTTTTCTCAGTAGTTATAACTACTTTTTTCTGCGATACGCTGCTCAATGGAAAACGGGTAGATTAGTTGGCAGAGGCAGCAAAATACAGTTTGAGAAAAAAAATTTTATATACAATTCAGGGTATTTTCACTAGTTCACTAGAAAATGAGAAATTATGCAATGAAAATTGTCATACCTTCTGATAATATGGTATATTTTGTTCTCTATGGTATATTTTTAATTGAGTACATTTTTGTTTTACTATCTTTTCATATTTGCCATTACATGATTGTAAACTTTATATTAAGATGCATTTTGTGAATATTTATCTTTAAACATATTGATCTTTTTATAATAATATTTTAAAGAAACGAACTTTGATGTCATTATAAGTGAGATAGATTTGATAATTTGATATTTTTCCTCAATTGCTACCAAACTTTGTATTCAGATGAATTTTATTTATATTTATTTTAAAACATATTGATCTTTTTTTAATAAGTCAATGAAACGAACTTTCATTGAAAAGCATCTTTTTAAATCTTAAACAATACGGAAATATTCAAATACAGAAATCCACCAAAGGATCTGCATTAGCGCCATCTAGCGTTAAGTTCCTCCTCAGCACCTATTTAAAACTGAATTTCTAGAGCATCTTTTAGTCGCTCACTTTTGCTTCTGATACAATGCTGCGCTTGTTTTATTTTTCTTTTGCTGTTCGTTTCACATGTGCTGGTTTCTTTTTTTTCTGTTTATTTTTTTTTTTAGAACTCGCAACTGCGACTTTGTCTGCGTCTTTAGCAGCAATACAAATTCCCCCGATCCCCCTCTTGTTACTCTCTCTCTCGCATTCACTGCTCTTTGGCTGTGTTATGTTCTCTTTTGCCATTTTGAGACATGGAAGTAAAACTAAATTCATTGAACTTTCGCATGAAAATGCTCTCAAGGTTATCAACTTTGCGCCTGTCCGGTTAGCAAAAAAAAAACGTGGAACAGCAACAACTGAGGCGAGAGACGCGAGATGACGATGACGATGACGACGATGTTGAACGACGTGTTCTCTATGGTTTTGTAGAAAGACAGAGAGAGAAAGAGAGACGTTTTTGTGTGTGGGGTACATTCAACCTGACATCGCGGCGATCACTTGCCTCTTGGTCAATGCACGACACAATGACACGCCCTGCCCCTGGTCCGTAAAAAAAAGTTGAACCGTCTTATGAGTTCTCTTCCCTACTTGAGTTCGAATCTTTGCCTGGCCATTAAGATTAAATATTGAGGTTTCACTTGGCAGAGTTTTCTTCACAATATTTCCCCCCTTTTGCCAGAGTTTTCTTCACAATATTTCCCCCCTCATAACATGCGTGTGTTTCGGTTTTTCGGGTATTACAATTGGAAGCACATTAAGTATACGCCATATTGTGTATTCTCGCTATCAATAACTAATTTTATGTGCTCCTAAACACATTTTGCTGCCTCTCTCTCGATTTTCCCATGCGTGTGTGTGTTTTTCTCACCCTTGACGCACATATTTTTGTTGATTTGATTTAAGGCCGCACATTAAAATGAAATGGCTTCTCCCTCTGGCAGCTTGTTGAAATTTGGTGAAGCAGCCGGCAAAAGCAAAAAAAAAAAAAACAATTTTGTGGGGGTGAACTCAGTTCTTTGCTTTTTGGCAATCGTTTATCAAAATATTGCCACATTAATAACCGAGCACGAACTTTGGCCTTAAAATGAAAATTATTTATTTAAAATGCCTTGCAATTTGTTCTTTCTCTCCGTCATCTAATTACACATTTACTTTTTTGGGCAGCCTAATTTCAAAGCGCAATTGCATATGCAAGAGACTCGCAATGAATGTGTAAATGTGAGTATGAATGTGAATAGTACTCGCAGACATACTTGTAAGCAGTTGAGTGGCCAGGCCATAATTACGTGGTATGTGTTGTGTTGTCTTGTGTTGTGTTGTGTTGGCTACCTCAACGTGTCTTATTTGTTAACCAAACTTCTCGCTGTTAACAGCATAATTACATGCCACACAACTGTGACTTCGACTCTCTTCTGTGAGTGCAACAACTGCAATACAACCGACTGTGTTAAGCAGGTAGACAAGACACGAACACACGAACATGGCCCATGGGACGTTACAAGAGTTGAGTTTGAGTTGTGAGTTTGTGAGCTGTGAGTTTCGTCTAACTATTGCGTGTCAGTCGACGAGAGAAGTAGTTGAAGTCCACAACACAGCGCAGCACAGACACTCCTCGCTTTCAGTAGTAAGTAGTTCTGCCTGACAGCCCTTTCATGTACTTACTATTTCTCTGTGTTTTGAATTCCAGACACGAAAAAAAGAAACTATCCCCAAAACACAGACAGACACACAGGTGTCTTCTTTTTGTCAGTGTCTTCCTGTGCCGCATCTACTTACAAATGCAAATGCAAAGCAATCCTCCCCCTTTAAAAAAAAACCCCATTCAACTATTATTCAAAATAACAATGCCGCATTTCAATCAAATGTTAACTCCGGCACGATTCGATTTTTATAGATAACTTGAAATTTGGAATGTTTGCTGCAGTATCTAAATAATAGAATACAAATCAATACACCAAATTGTATAATCAACTTGCTGAGCATGTAGAAGTAGTTACAATTCCCTCAACTCCTGCTGCTAAAGAGAGTTTTGATAGCTTGCAACATTGATTGAAAGGAGTCATTGACAAATGAAAATCATTTTAATAATAAGTAATTTGATTGCAAATAGAATATTAAGAAGTATGAAAGAGAAATACGCTATCCATGTTCAATAAATTCAAAACAGTGCGGTATTATTCTTAAAAACTACCAAAATAATATGGGAAAATACTCTAAAATATACTAAAAGTTATTCTTGGTATTTTTATATACTAAAAAAATGTAAAATACATCATAGCAAATAGATCAAAATAATATATAAAAGAAAAATGTACTAAAATATACTAAATGTTATGTTTGGTATATTGATATACTATTATATTCTTAATATACCTTAGAGTTAGGGAAAATATACCAAACTGTCACTCAAATCTAAAATCCAACAGTGTTGTATTTTCTTTAAAATCCAAATTAATATAAGGAAAATATCGCAAAATATACCGAAGATTATAGTATGTATATTTATGTACTATAATGTATTTAAAATATTACAAAAATACCAAATTAATGTAGGAAAATATAGTAAAATATACCAAAGATTATACATGTTATATTGATATACCACAGAATTCAATATATACCAAAGTATTGCTCTAAACAACTAAAACCTGATGGTTGCAAAAGAAGAGTTTCTATAAGGTTTTTATTTGATGACAACCAAATTTTTTTGGAATTATAAAGAATAATTTTATTATTATAAAGCACATTTAAAGTGCTACAATCAAATGTTAGTAACTAGCATCATAACATAAGCTTAAGTTGAAGTTCCAGGAAATAAATAAATAATTGGTTTAACTAGCAGCATTGTTAAACAGCAAACTCCCAAATTTAAATTACATTTCTTGGAAATACAAATGAGGTATGAAAACTCTGTAGTCTAATGCAGCTCTTACATAATAATATTAATGATATTCCAAATAACTTTGTGCTGTGTTTGCAATTAAAATTTGCATAGATTAACATTGAAACAAAGTGTAATTGTTTTAAAATATATTTAACATGACTTGTGCAGCGTAATCCTGCCTTTGTTGGCTAGTTAAGCATCTTTCCGTTTTGCTTTTGTCGTGCCTCGTTCATCTCTCTTTTGAGCAAATCCTTCATTTCCTGCCTTTGCTCTTTTCTCTCTCTCTTCGTTCTTTTTTTTTGTTTTTGTGTTGAGGCTTGAGGCTCAATTATGTTGCCTTATCTATCTAATGTCTAATTGTGGCTTTCAAGTCGAGGTTTTGTAGACGCCCTTTTTGCTATCCTTGACTTGGATTCTCTGCTCTCTTGCCTCATGTAGTATGTGGCAACTTCCGCTTCCGTTTGTTAGCTAGCTGCAACTTATGCAGACAACTTAAATGGCAATTAAAATGTGTGTTGCTGCTGCTGCTGCTGATTTAGCCAACAGCAATTTTTAGTTTAATTTTGTTAAATTGTAAAATTGTGAAATTGTTCAATGTTGAAATTCAAATGAGCTTCAAGGCAGTTCCGTTGCTGTGGACAGTCGAGTGAGTGAGTGAGTGAGTGAGTTTGTGTTGTGCCACCCAACGGAAATGCACAAATGCATAATTATAGATATTACGTATACGTAATGGCTTTGAGCCACGTTTGCCGAGGGCTCTTCACGCACAGAAGCAATAGCAAAAGCAACACAAACAGACAACTGAAACAACAACGAAAACTAAACAGGAAAAGGCGTCGAATGTAAAGTTGGCTGACAGGCGACAAAACGCAATGAGAAGGAATCGTTTTGAGAGACGAGGAACGAGGAATGAGGAACGAGGGTTGGGAATAGTAGAACTTGCAATGGAAAAATACCAGTTTCCCATTCGTAGTATTTGTTGTTGTTGCTGTGACTGTTTATTTACTTGACTATTTATTTATTTTGCATTTGTCGTTTCTCTTTCTCTCTTTTTCTGGGAGTTGCTTTTGCCCGCAGTTAACTTGTTAAATTTAAAGGATTCTTATTTCTAACTGCTGTCGAGTTGTTGTTGCTGATGTTGTTGTTGTTGTTATTCTGTGTGTTGTCTGTGCCCCGCTTTAATTTGGTAGTGTCTGCTCTAACGGCTTTTGGCTTCACTGGAAGAGAGACAGAGATTTGATACGAGAAGCTTGCAATTGTAAACAGTTATAATTACATGGCTCACTGCGGCGGGGCAACGCAGGCAAATACTTTCGGGGCAAGTGGGGTCAGCGGATAGACAGATAGTTATAGTCTCTGACTAGTCCAAACTAATCAGCAATCAGCGGCACAGCAGCAAACAACACATGGCAACAACAACAACAACACCAAAAACAAACAAACAGCAATCATCTCATGGCGATGATGGTGATCATGATCATGATCATGATCAGTGTTCACCTTTGTACAAGGCAAGAGAAAAAAAATTAAGTACGTTCAAAGCGGCAGAAAATGCACTTTAACAAGTTCGCAAATTGATTCGACAGCACTTGGTAATTAATAAGTAGAAAAATATAAATACAAGTTAAGATTTGAAAGAAAACTAAACTCGGTTTAAGAAATTACCAAACAGTTAAGAATTAGTATGCAAAAATAGCTAAAAGACTATTGAAGAAAAAGGTAAAAATATAAAATACTCGAAAATATGTTATAAAGAATATTAAAGATTTATTGACAGCAAAATAAAATCAAATTGATTCTTAAGCAGTTTGTAGTCATGTTTTATTTAAAATTAATTTTATAAAAAAATATATAAATTCGTTTAGATAAAAGTAAAATTAAAAGGAAAGAAAGTTGTAAAGTAAGATCAAATTGAAATAACTTAGAGTTCGTGTTAAAAAGTTAGGACCTATAAATAAAAATGATAATTTCTTGATTAAAGAATAAAGACAACTTAGTTGGCAAGTTGTGGGTAGTTAAAAAATAGAAAAAAGTATAAAGATTTGACAAAAGAATAAATCAGATAGTTGGCAAAAATATAACAAATAAAATTGCATTTAAAATCAGTAACAGCAAACTCATTGATTTTAGCTTTCAACTATATAAATTCGATACAAAAAAATAAAAGTCAGTTAAACTAAATTGAAAGAAAGTTGTAGCTATCATATGGAGAAAATGTGTTGAAAAGTAAAAACAAATTTAGATAAAAACAAAGAATAAAATCAAATTGATTGACAAGGAGTAAAAAACTATAATAAAAATGATCATATCTTGATAGTAATTGAAATTGAAATAACTAGGAAAAAATATAAATATTTGATGGATGAATAAAATAATTATAAATTACCAAAAAGATAAAAAAAAATAATTGAATTTAAAATCAGCAAACTAAACCAAATTGATTCAAAACTACATAAATTCGATAGAAAAAAGAAGTTGATTAGTCAAACTAAAATGAAAGAAAGTTGAAACTGCTAAGTTGAATACAAAATGAATAGCGCAATAAATAACAGTGCACAGCTGTAGAGCATTAGTAGGTCGACTATAAACCGCTTTGAAGCACTCGCTTCGAACATGGCTAATTAGTTGGCATTCAAAATTGCAGTGCCACATGCGGGTTCCATCAATCGTAGTCGATGTGGATGATGATGATGTTGTCGATGTTGATGATGTGGATTGGTTATTGCATTGACCGAGTATTTGTATTTCTCGATGTTGTGTTGTTTGCTTGGCTCAGTTGCAATTAATCATTAAAAGCGCAGAGCCAAAGTTCATTCATTCATTCAAATGCCGCATTCATTCTGATGGCACACACAAGCAGCTAGAAGTAACGCCCACAATGCGGACATAAAACAAGCAACTGCCAAGCAACAAAAACAACTGAAACAACTTTTATCGATTGGAGCGACGACAACCAAAAAGTTGATTTGTAAATGCATTTTGTTTGTACGCTGCCACGAAGCTTGTTTAATTAATGAGTTAAAGTATGTGTGTATAGCTCTCTCTTTCTCTCTCTCACACTCTCTCTCTTTTGGTGTATTCTCAAGAAATTCTTCTGCGACAAATTTATTGGCATTTTCCACAATTGAAATGTGCACAATTTATTAACTGAAACGTGAACTTTCAGTTTTTTGCAGTTTTTCCGCTTTGGAGTTTTCACCTCGAAATAAAAAAAAAAAAAAACCGAACTGGTTTTCATTATTATTGATGAAACGTGACGTGCATTTTTTTGTAGCAAACAGGATCGCGAGACATAAACATAAACATAAATTATGACTACACAGCAGACACTTGTCTGCCCCAAAAATTGGGTCTCTGAGTTATCCCCCCAAAAGTGCCGACGACACATTTGCGACTCTCTTGTGGCGTAACGTTTTACGGAATTTATATTTTACTCAATTTCAATCTAACGATCGAGTAATTTATGACACTTGCCACACTGATTTGGCGTCTAATACTCGTTAACTGCAGTCGAACTAACATAAATACTAACTTATTTATATGACTATTGCCTCGGGCAAATAAATAAATAAAAAAAACACAATTTATTGATTGCACTTAATTAAAATGTTTTTCTTTGCTTCTCTTTTTTTCTATTTGCAGGTAAGCAAAAAGATACTTTCAAGACTTGAAATGGATTGAAGACTGGTCACAATTAAGGTCAGATTAGTTATCGCAGATCTCTTGGGAATTTGACGGAAATACTAGAATATACTATATATAGTTTATGGTATATCTGCCACTTTATTATAACTTGCAATATCATCGTGAGGTGAAATTCGTCATCAACTTTTTTGATTTTGGAAAAAGCAATCATCAACGTGCCGTGCACATATTTCAAATACCCTGCAACTATCTGACTTTTAGGGTATGATGAACGTAAGAAATTTACGCTGTTTCCCTTTCACTGTAGTTAAGGTATTTCTTAGTCGAGCAGTGTTTATTAAAATGTGCTCTTGTTTGTTTTTTTGTTTTTTTTTTTTTGGGTCGTCATCGGGTTCTTATCTTATCCACGACTCGCAGGCTTTAGAAACTGATGAGCGAGTGAGGGAGATAGCAAACATACTGGAATGGGAATAAGACTGGAAGCAGTGGAAGTCACGGAGGAGAGAGGGGGAAATCGTATTTGACGTTTTATATGGGGCAGCGCATTTATTTGTCTAACGCAACTTGAAATGACTAATTTGGTTTTGATTATTTGCCTTTTACGTGCTAGGGAATATCTCTGCATCTCGCTCGCTCTCTCTCGCGCCTCTCGGAGTGCATTGAACTTTGTGTTATCTCAAATTCTAGGGTAGGTAATTGACACACAAACTATACTCTTGACTTGGCGTTTTAGGCGAGAAGAGACGACCCCACTTTCAACTTAGTTATAGAACTCGGCCATAAATCACATGGGAATCATGCTGAAGACTATGACAGCAGTGTGTGTGTATGTGTGTGTGTGTGTGTGTGTGTGTGGGAATCGTGGGAGACTCAGTTCAATTCCCCAAGAGAGATTTATTGTAATTCTCTAATCAAATCTGTAGCCTAATACTTGTTGTGGCCTTGGCCCAAGCATTAAGTGTTACAGGGCAATCGAAGTAGAAAATAAAAAATAAAATTGTGCAACTTGACAATGGATATAAAATTAGCATGCTCTGAAAATAGCCAATCAAATAGAATAAACAGTCGACAGGCGTCGATGAACGACTAAGCAACACTCAGTAGTCGAAAGTGACAAATTCATTTTAATAATAAATCGAGGAAATGCAAATAGAAATCAACAAATAGAATTGAACTAGTTTCCAATTGATATTTGACCGTTGTGCCCTAAAATCGAGTTGATGGAACTATATTTAAAAAGAAGTATGCATTGATTTGTTATGATCGTGTAGTTGCTACCCTACAATTGATATGCAAAACTTGAATATCAAGGAATTAAGCTTTGAACTGTCCCTGACTTTGTTGGCGTTTGACTTTTGACTAATCAAGAGTCGATACTTGAATATTAAGTGATCTGCTAGTTTCACTTGGTTCAAACTTCACGCGAATTTGAATATTAATTGAAATAATAATAGTTATGAATGGTTTGAGATGTGCTGAGTGAGCCTTATAGAAGATGTTGTGAATACTCTGTAATTGAGTTTTAGCATAGAACTGACGCATTTGAAAAGCAGATCTATTTATTTTTATAATTTTATAAAATAATTTATATTATAATTAAAAATTCACAAGAATAAGTCACTTTTACGATGCTGTTGCATCTAAAGCTGTTATGAAAGATAAAGAAAAAGATCAACATTTTCCAGATCGAAAAGAACTCAAAACGGACTTAAAATTTCTATCAAATATATTGTTGGAAATAATTTTTAAAGAACACGAAAAAAAAACAAAATTTGATAATCTTAGAAAGCTGGTTTAAGATTATAAATTTCTATGTAGAACTTTTTATGATTGAAATGTTGTTTCAAGGATCTTTTGTAGAAGATCAAAAAGGAAAAAGAATAACTTTTTAAATAAAAACAAGATTTTTTAATCTTGAGATTTAAAATTTCTATGAAACATATTGTTTCAAGTATTTTTTAAAGATTACGAAAGAGAAAAACAAAGTTTGCTAAGCTGGTTAAAGATTTAAATCTTGTATCAAGAACTTTTGATGTTTAAAATATTCTTTCAAGTAATTTAAAAAGATAAAATGCATAAATTTTTAGTTGAAGACAATGTTTATTACACAAACTTTTTTAAAAGCAACTCTAATTAATTCATTGGGTTTCTACATTATGAAACTTCGTTCTTTGCTGTGTATTAATTTGGCATACCCTTTGTGAGATATCTGAGATTGCAGGGTATGCAAATTGCTCACGCTTAGTGACGCATGCTGTGAGGAGAGGCCGCTAATGGGGAGTGAGGTGTGCGGTGGCTGAGACATAAGGTGGCCAAGGGAGGCGTTGGCGTTGCCAAGCAGCTTGACATGCAGCGCACACACACACAAACACACACACTTGTGCAAATTGCAAATGAAAATGTAACCTTGACAAAGACGACAAAAACAGCAAAAACACGCGCCAAATTACAACGTCAACGTTGCCTATGCTAAGGCAACTTGTTGTTGTTGTTGTTGCTATCTTTGTAGTCGTTGTTGTTGTTGTCGTCTTGGTTGTCGCTGCTGCTTTTGCCGTTTGCAGAGCAGAGCAGCGCAGCGCAGAGAGTTTGTCTTTCTTTTCTTTCTATGCATTTCGTTGTTGTCTCGCATTACTTTTGTGTGCATTTCTTGCAGTTGTCAACGCGTTGTCATCAACAGCAGCAACAACAACAACAACACATCATAATCCCATGCCCAGCCATGACACGAAAGAGTGCACTTTGTAGTTGTTGTTGTTGTTGTTGTTTCTACATACTCTTTTGATATAAGTATGTAAGCATTTATTTATGATTTGCTTTCTTTTCTTTCCTTTTTTTTGGCTGCCAGTTGCCAAGTTGACACACAACTGCTGCAGCTGCAGGCGAATTGGGAACACTGCGCCGCTTTCTGACGCTTGTGGCATGCCACAAGCAGACGATGACGATGACACAGAAACTGTAAAGCGAACATGAAACGCAAAAAAAAAGCCTGACAAGAAAATGATTCGTTGAATGAATGAATGAATTAGGAGCGAGGTTTTTTTTGTTTTCTTTCTTCTTTTTTTTATGCAATTGGCGAAATAGCGAGCAAAGTTTATCGATTGGGAATAGCCCTAGAAAATATGCAAATAACCGGGAAAGTCACATGACGAAAATAATTCAAATTTTTAGCTCAAATTTCCCATTTCCACAAGCAATTAGTCATGTTGTTAGTAGAGTACATTAAAAGTGAAAGAAAAAATATAGAAATAAAAATTACTTAACAATTTTTTATTTAAAGCGCAGACCATGCAAATAAAAAATTGATCAAACCTAACAAAAAACAAGTAAGAAAGCTACAGTCGAGTGTACTCGACTGTGAGATACCCGCTACCCATTTTGAATAAAAGCAATAAATTTTGCGGTATTATTCTCAAAATATACCAAATATACTGCAAAAATACTAAAAATATACCAAATGGTATATTTGGTATAACGATATAGTACCGCATTTAAAATATACCATTATTCGCAACTCTAGCTTTAAAATTACGCTTGTTATTCAAATTTTTTGATTTTCGGGGGCGGAAGTGGGCGTGGCAAAAATTTGAAACAAACTTGATCTGCGTGCAAACATAACAAATGCTGTCGAAAATTATAGCTCTATCTCTTATAGTCTCTGAGATCCAGTGTTTCATACAGACGGACGGACAGACGGACATGGCTAGATCGTCTCGGCTGTTGACGCTGATCAAGAATATATATACTTGATAGGGTCGGAGATGCCTCGTTCACCTGTTACATACATTTCCTGCCGGCACAAAGATATAATTAAAAGACCATTTTCTTTGTTATTTAGAATAAAGGATCTAAACTCAATAAATTTCCCTTTGTACATTTAGTACTTTTATTAAAAATAGATAAACCAAACTAGGCAATCTATTGGAATACATTAAACTTGTATTAAAAAGTAACTTGTAGAACTTTAACTCCGATTTCTTAAAGATTCAAATTGCAATGAATATAAAAAATTTGTTTTTTTCGAAGTTTTTTTTTTTTTAATTAAGTTTGGAAGTTGGGAAATTTCAAAGAATGCTAATTTGCGAGCGTCTACTAAAGTTATTTATAAGTATAAGTATTATTTTTATTACTTTTGCCTATAAATACAAATTTCATCTCGTGTTCGCTGGGCATCAATTATATTTCGTTGCTAAGGTCAAATCACAAATTTATTTTACCCCCACCCGCCCACTCACATATGTCATTGACTTTGCTGCTTTGTGCCATAAATTATAACACAGTCATAAAGAAAGGCCAGCAAGCAACTATTTTTATTTTTATTTTTTCTCAAGTAAAATACAATACATAAAATTTTATACACTCATGAAATATGGCAAGTTTCGTTAGTTTTCGACTTTGATTTTGTTTGTGTTGGGTTCTATCGATATAAATGGATGCTTTCCCTGCATTTTATGGCATTTAACGACAATTTTGATTGTCAATTTTTATGAGCTTTTAATGCAGCGCCGCGACAACACAACACACACATACACAATGGGAAATGACGGGGGAGGGGAAGAAGACATGATGAGTAGGTTAGGGACGATGAGACGCCCACACGCACAGATTTCATCATCAGCGTGAGAGAGCAGACACATGTGAACTGTGTTTTTATTCTTTATCGTTTTTTTTCGGCTTTTTTTTATTTTTGGGCGTCGTACACTTGACACAATTCTCGAAACACTTTTTCAAAATAGTTTAAAAATAAAAATTGACGCCGACGACAAAGTAGCGCACACAGCCAATCAACTGAAATATACGGGGCAAAGGGAGCTTTTGCACTGGAGTGAGCGAGACGGCGAAGGAGAAGAAGGAGAAGAGGCGTGTGAAGCGCGCATAAAATTAAATTTAGGCACGAACATCGACAGCGTCGTTTGACCACATGGCGCGACGCTGGCGTCGAGCTTGGCAGGGGAGCAACGCCAAAAAGAGAGTGTGTGAGAGCGTGAGCGGCAGCAGAGAGAGAGAGCAACGCAACTTGGGCAAGGTCATTAAACCACACAAAAGCAAAGCAAAGTAAAGGCAGCGACTGCGACGTCGGTGTCGCAGTCGTCATCATTATCAGCATTTGCCTTTGCCTGCTTGCTCAGCTGTTTACCGCTGCTTCTTCGCATTCTCCCTCCTCCTGCTCCTCTTCCGCCGCCGTCGTCGTCTGCAGCTATTGCATTTGTTTTGCTATAATTTCCGCTTACGTTGCATTTTCAACACATTTTTGCCCAAAACTGGAAATACATTTGAGAGCACAATGTGGTTGTTTGGCCTTTCGGGGGCTTTCATTGTTGCTTCCCATATATAATTACACACTACACTCACACACATATACACTGACACTATCACACGCCCACCTCACAAGCTTAAGTGGAAGGCAGGCAAAGCCAAATACAAAAGCAAAACCAAAACACAAATCCAAATCATCAGCTAAAGTCTAATTTGCATTTTTGACTTTGCTTAGGCGAAGCTGAGCTGCGCTTAATTTATGCATTTTTAAACATGTTTTAAATTGTGTGTGTTTCTCTCTGTTTTGCTGGAAATGGAAATGAATGTGTTGAGTATGGGAATACAGTGCACGCTCGATATAGTAATAAATTGCAGGTGTGAGTGTGTGTTCATAACAATACATTTGTTCTCTTTAACTTTTTCGAGTAAATGTTTTGGGTTTTCAACAGTTTTGTTTACTTTAATGTTGGAGCATTTCCATATGAACTTTGACCCGATTTTTTTCGGCACTAGCAATATGGCTTACATATTATAATTGTTGTGTGTCATAATGATGTTCTTATTAAAGAGTTGTTAAATTGAAGAAAATATGGAATATTAATAATGATATTGATATTCTTCAAGGAGTTTTCTTATACAAAATTCTGAGTTCAATGCTTTTTGTGTAATTTTATTTTAAAGCGGATTCATAAGAATTTTGTTCCAATCATTTGGAATTTGTATGCCTTAAAATATTATAACTATATTCTGCGATATTGCTAAGCTCTTAATAATTGATGTCTTTATTGAAGTGTTTAAATTTAAAGATTGGGGAAATGTTTAAAATCCTGTGTGAACTTTTATATTTACAAACGAAAATTTTACCCAATTTTCTTTGACTTAAAATTGAAATTTCGCATTCCTTAAAAATATTGAATTTCTGTGAAATATTGTTTGTTAACCTCTAACATTAATAGTTTCATAGTATGTCACTCACATATCTAAAATATGTTAAATGTGATTTTAATATCTTCATCATTATTCTTTATTAATTTAAAGTTGAATAGTTCACAAATTATGAAAAATTATTCTGAGTTCAATCAATGAAAGCTGCACATAATCGACTGTTCAGTTTATCGAGCGTTCACTGTATTTGTTTTGTCACCAAAGCTTTTGTGTTGTGGCATTCAGCTGTTGGAGGAGCCAAGAGCAATAAAAGAGTGTGGGCTGCTGCTGTGGGAAAATAATATATAATATTATTCCAGAGAGGCGACGACAAGTTCCATGCATAGATTACATTTTGACTTTGGCCCTGGCCAAAGTTGCAGTCGCAATCGCAGTCGCGACTTTTATTGATTTAATGGCAGCTGCAACTGCATTGGCAACAGCAGATGATGACCTCATGAATCAGCTGCAGTTTGCATAAGCATCTCGCTCTCTCTCTCTCCTTCCCTCTCTCTCTCGCTTTGTTCAGGTGCCGCCTTTCACACAAAAATGTCAACAATTTCGTCGCTTAAATGAATTCGCTAATTAATTAGGCAAACTGCGGAGAGAGGAAGCGACGACGCAGCCCAAAAAACCGCAGCTCGTGGTTCCACTGTAAAATAAGTGAGAGTGAAAAACAAAAGAGAGTGAGAAAGAGAGAGATAGTGAGCTGCTGCTTGGATAATTTGACACTTGATGTGGAAACCAAAAGATTGCAACACTTGAGAGCTTGAGCAGAGGCAGCTCTGAGTTGCGTTGAGTTAATGCCACTCAAGTTTGACAGCAGGCCACAAGAATGCGGCAAGCCCTAAAGCTCGGAAACTGATGCCGACTCCCTCTCTTCCTCTCTCTTATCTGGTTTATCTGTCTGCTTGGCTGCTGATAAGAACTGTTATCTGTCTGCCTCCCACTGAAAATATGCATATTTCAAATATACACAAACTCTCGGCTGCTTGATGTTGCGGCATCTGCTTTAAAATGTTTCGACTGCTTTGTTGATATGCTAATTTTCGGTGCCCCGCCCCCGACTTTATGTTGCTGCTGTTGCTGTCTCAACAGTTTTCTAGTTTTGAAAACTTAATTAAATATTTAAATGCGACCAACTAACGAAACTAAGAAACCCACAAAACGAAGCCGAAAAATTGCAGAGCAAAGTTGTTACCAAATTGCTTGCAAGAGCTGCTTGCTTATTAAGTTTTTTCGGTTTTTCTTGGCCAACATTAAGTTGCCAAATTGCTGCCACAAAACAACTGCTAACAAGCAGCAGCAACGGCAGCAGCAACAGCTGTTAAAAACAACAACAACAACTCAGCGTTTAAGTTATGTATTAACATGAGACGAGAGACAAGAAAATAACTCAGTTTTAAGTAGAGCTTTTAAATTTGATGCAGCCGCTGCTAATTTGCCAACAACTCGCAAATAAAATAAAATCTCGCATAGTTCATTATTTCTTTTTTTTTTTTGGGGCAGGTTCAGTCCGAGTGAATTCTGAGGCACAAATTGACATTCCAAATTGCAAAAAATAATAAAAACAGCGCAGCAAATGAACAAACAAAAAAATAAATGTAAATGTAAATAGGGAAAAAGGAAGAGAGAAGAGGAGAGCGAGGCAGAGGCTGGCTAAAGCAATGCACACATGGCCCAAAGTAATTAATGTCAACGATAAACGTCAAAAGATTATTGGCAATGCATCAAATGCAGAGAATTCGAAAGAAAAACAAATGAATAACTGAAATACTCTCGAAAACAAGTTCAAAAGTGTGTTCGACTGTGATAATTAATAAATAATAAAAATATACTACAAAAATACTAAAATATACCGAAGTATATATTTGGTATATCGCTATAGTACTACATACATTCAAAATGAGTGCTCAGCTGTTAGATAATAATTTAATATATCGCAATAATACTAAAAATATACCGAATATTATTTAGTATCGATTTTATATTTAGTATCGATTTATTACTACATTCAAAATATATCAGATTGACTACCATAAATGAGAAAATGTGCTAAATGAAAAAATGTGTAGTGGGTAAATATTCTAAAAATATACCAAATTAATATACCGCCAAAATAATACAAATATACTGAATGGTATATGGTATGCAGATATAGTACTACATGCACAATATACCATATATTATAAAATATACCATACTGAAGGCTGTATTTGGTATATAGTTAGCACTTCATTTGAAATATACTATAGAGTACAAAATATATGTTACAACATAGTAAATAATTTAAATAACTTCTACCTGATCACAAATGCAAAAGGTTGACTGACCTATCCTAGGAAAAAATATGAGCAGCAAGCGTAGGATATATAGGGATATTTACCCCATTGATAAAGAAAGTAAGAGGTATGCTGCGTACAGCGAGGTGTGCAACAAAAAAGATGAGAGAAGAGACAGAGAGAGCGATCGCAAATAGTGGGCTGGCATTACGTATACGCAATTTAAAGCATAGTCGCTGTGTAAATTAATTAATACCCCCAGAAAATAAATCATAAAACAGCAGCTTAAAGTGTGCTCACAAACACAACCCTGACGAAGCTTTAAGCGAGCAGCGCTCGAGGGAACTCTTGTTGGGAGCCTTGGCGTATGATTAAAAATAGCTTTGCATCACAATTCCTCTGCTTCCTCTTCCCCTTCCTCTGCTGCCCCGCCTCTGAAAATGTGAAGCATTTAATCGCTTTTGTGTATTCGCGTATTTAATGTTGAGTCACTTTTGAAATGAGAACTTGAAATTTTAATAATGCAAAAGAAGCGCGCCCAAAAGAGAACTCTAGTTGCTCAATTAATTTAGAAAAAATCGAAGCACGACGACAAGTTATCCTATAACATAAATTTGGGATTGTATTATGAGGGAAATAGTGAGGAAATTTCAATAGGGAAATTATTAAACTAAAATTATTAGGGGAATTTAAAAGATTTATTTTAGAAAATTGAATTTGTGTCATTGTATTAGGCATTTATTTTATTTATTAGGAAAATAATACAAAAATATATTAAGAAAATTGAAAATAAACTATGAATTTGAAGAACTGAAAGTTATTTTAAAAATGTTATTAGACATATATTTTAAGAAAACAATAATAATAATATAATAATAATATAAGGGAAATTTAAAAGCATATTGTTAGTAAAATTTACAAATAATTTAGAAATCTGAAAGCTATTTCAATAACTTTATTAAACATTTATGTTATTTATTAGGGAAATAATAAAAAATATAGTAGGGAAATTTAAAGGCATTTTTTATTTACAGAGAATTTAGAAAACTAAAAGTTTTTTTTACTAATTTTATTGGGCATTTAATTTAATTTAAATTTTTATGAATGAAATTAAAAGAGAATTTAGACAACTAAACTGAAAAATTTAGACACATATATTATTCATATTAAGCTTTATGAATCACATAAACAGACCAGAACAAATTTAAATGCCTCTGTGACAACTGCAGATGTGCTATGAAATATGCTTTTCAAAAAATTGCTGAATTATGTTTTTATAATTATTTTGATTGAGGAATGCGTGGGCGCATCAAATCACATGAAGTTGAGTGTGAAATTAAAATGTTGTGTTAAGCAACATCAATATGAGATGAGCAGAAGAGAAATATTGCGAAATAAGTTTTGCGGTTGCAAAGCGAGAAATAAAAACTTGAAATTGTTTCCTTTTCGGCCTGAGGCCTCGATCATTAAGCAGCTGTTGCTCATCAGTTGCACATTGCTGTTGCTGATGTTGCTTTTGCTTTTGCTGAGTGTGTTGCATTCAATCATCAATCAAAATTTTGTGCTGTGCGTGCGAAGGCAAAACTGTGTGTGTTGCGACTTTAATGATGCAAAAACGTTGCTCATGCTGCATGCTGCATGCTGCAAAAGGGAACGAGAAATGCAAAACTGCAACTGCAACTGGAAATGGAAGTGGAAATGGAAGTGCAGCAAATTGCTAGCCTGAGGCTAGCCTCAAGCTGGAGCCGAGAGTCCCTTGGCCCTGAAGCCGCCCTTTTTTTTTTTTTTTTTGCCTCCTGCCAGTTCGTGGCCTTTGCTGCACTTTGACTAATCCATCAGCAAATGAGGCAACTGCCACAGGGGGTTGCACGCACACACACGCACACAGTTGCAAGAATGCAGCAATAAAAGCCTTGTTCGCGCGCTGACCCTTCAAAACAGCTTCCTCACTCCCCTCTCCTGCTGCTCGCCACTTCATTTGGCACTTTTTGCTGCATTTTCAAGTGCGCTTTTCTCAGCCAGCTCATTTTATATATATGTATATAGTACTTTTTTTTTGTGTTGTTGCTGTTGTCAGGACTTTGTTGGCTCTGAAGAGCACACTGCACTCGCTTTTGAGAGTGGACGCGCTTTTCTATCTATCTCCCTCTCTCTTTCTCTCTCTGTCTACTCAATTTCTCCCCTCTCGATGCTCCATTTCCTTTTTTACAGCGCATTGATGTGCAAAGTTTTTATGACGCATTCGTGATTTCTTCCTCTTCTATTTTCATTCTTTTTTGTGTGCTTAATGCTGCACTGCGTCCATTTTGATTTTAAGGCTTTTGTCCTTGCTTCAAGTGTTTGACAGCACTGCGGACTGCGCGTTTGCGGCTTCAAAAAAGTTTGAAATGTGGTCAATTTTAAATTAGCCTGTTTAAAGTTGAGCAAATAATTTAAAAAATGTAAAAAAAAAAGTAATTTCCAAGTTGGAGATGCGGGGCATCGATCCCCGTACCTCTCACATGCTAAGCGAGCGCTCTACCATCTGAGCTACATCCCCTTGTGAATGTCCAACCGCAAAGTGCGCACAAGAAACCAAGGCAGAAAAACTATGTGGAGGGCAAGCCGAAAGTTTAGTAGGCAAGGGACAGAGAGAGAGAGCGAGAGCGCAGCAGTTGGCATTACAAATGATCGTTGAGCATAGGCAGCAGCTATGCTGCTCACACTTTGCGGCTATAAATAAACTCACTCAATAGCAGCTGATTAGCAGTTTGGAGCTTTCTGAACTTGACACTCTCTTGGTCTCTCTCTCGCTCTCTCTTCTGTGTTCTCTTGGGTTGCTTTGTGCAGTAGTTTGTTATTGGAGTAATTTCTTGTACATCAGCTGCTTATAATTTGCTTATTAATTGGCCATGTAATTTGCAAAATTACGTTTGATATGAATGTATATGCAAGTATGTGAGTGAGTGGGTGTGTGTGTGTGTGTGTGTCTAGTTGTTGTTGTGCTCAATTACAGCTAATTAGCAGCGCTGTTATTGTTGATTAAATATACACAGAAAGAATGAGAGAGCGCACAATTGAGTGATTGAAAGAGAGTGAGTGAAACCAGCAGCTTGAGAAAAGTTGTGACTGACTTCTTTCCCCTCACTCACTCTTATTATAATATGAGTTGCAAAATTGGGTCACAACGCGTTGTAGATAATTATGCTGCTGCTGATGATGATGATAGGGATGGGGATGGGGATGCTGATGAGCAACGTGTCGAACGTGTTTGTCGTTGTCTACGTCAGCTGCCGATGCAATTCTTAACAGCAGCTGTTGCCCATTTGCTTTCAATATGCGTTTTAGTTTCTTATCTTCTGCTTCTTCGCATGTCCTGCCTGTGTAAATTGGCTTCGATTTGGGTCACAGACGTCGTCATCCTGCGGGTAGCAGCAGCATCCTGTGACGTCAGCTTTCGTCTCGTCTTATTAACACGAATTTCTTTGTGGTTATCAAACACAACAACAGCAGGCGGTCAGTTAATTTAAAGAGCAGTTCAAGAAATTGAAATTGGCTTCTAGTTGAAACCACAGCAGCTGTTTGATTTATATGCAACTGTGTTTTTTTTCTGCCTTTTTTATCAGGCGCCAATCATTGCGCAAAATTACTGCAACAGCTGCGACTTCAATACTGAGAAAGAAAGATAGAGAGGGAGGGAGACAGCTGTATTATAGTGAACAGTCCCTACTGCTTCATTAGCAGCTTTTGTCCAGCATTTTGTGGGATGCCGCAAAACAGTTTTGTATGGCACATTTAATTTATGGCTTTACCTTATACACATTTTACGTAGAAAAGCAAAGAAGGCAAAAAAACACTTTTGGCCTACATACTTGGCGTATGCGTAATGTCATTAAATAATGCCACATGCCACATGCCCAACGCGCACACACACACAACAACTCACGTGATTAATCGCATTACTAATCAATACAAATGTCACTCAAGCGCTGACATTTGAGATTTGTGGCCAGTTTGTCTCGCATTACGCATACGCACAGTAGTCCCGTCATCCACCCCCCCTTGCCCCGCTGGCTATTGTCAATTAACTGGCGTGTAAATTGACTTAACCTGCAAGTAAAACAAAGCAAAAAAAATCCAAATGCAGATACGAGTTTTACGAGATTTTTTCCCAGCACATTTTTCACATTGTTAGCCCACTGAAAAATGCTGCATATTGGTTTTTCATTTATTGTTTGGCACGTTTATCGCTCCCGACACTTTTCCGTCGTGTACAACTGTTTCGTTGTCTTTGCTCGTTATTGTGTTTTTTGTTTGGGGGCATTTTTTGGCATTTGGCATTTCGCTTGAAGTGTTTTCATTATCAGCAAGCTTTTTAGTTGATATCCGGGACAGGAATCGGAGTGGGCGTGGCACACTAATTAATGTCGCGTGTTGCTCTGGGGCGCGCTTAATTCGATGCAAGAAGAAATTCACTAAATACGTCACAATGCCACAAAGAAATAAGGTCAACCAGGGGTTAACAATGCCAACCTTCGCGTGATGAGGAGAGAGGAAGTGGAAGTACGGAAGAGGAGGGGGAGGGGGGAGCAAAGGGAGCGACAGCCGGAAACGCGTTGCCATTTCCGTTTTGATTACAGGTTATGGGGCCGAGGTTGCCATTTTCTTGGACTCCTCCGACTTGGCGCGGGAAATTGTTTACAGGCGTGAAAAGTTGCCACAAATAAATTGGGAAGTGTAGTTGGAAAGTGGGCGTGGCTGCGACATTGTCACGTAGCCTTAATGTAAATAGTTGTTGCCTTATTATAAAACATTTTTCCTCCATCTCAGCTGTGTTTGCCAGCACTCGTAAATCTGCATAATTGACTCTAAAAAACAAGCTAAACAAATCTAAATATGTGCACACACATTACACAAAAGTAAACTTGCCGCAGCTAAAAGTATTTCTCATTCTCACAGCTGTTTGCTAATTTCCAACAACACGACAAAAAACACATTTCAAAATCTATTTTATCGGCCCGCTCTGATCTATTTACCCAACCGAAAAGTACCACAACACAGATAATTTCTACAAGCTGTTAAGCTCATTTAACTAGAGCACAACTACGAAAAGGAAACTAAATATTAATATGCGGCAGAGTGTAATCCATGTAACCTAGTTAGGAAATGTGATTTACACTCGGCAATGCCCTGTGGCTAGTTTAGAGATTGATTAGCAGTTTCCCTTAGAACTTGTATTAATTCTAGTTTAGTCTGGTAGTCAGTCAAATAGTCAGTCTATTTTATATATAATATATAGAGCACTTTATTAGAATAATAGTAAAGAGTAAATTTTTAAGTTAAGGTGTTTTAAATTAAAAAAAAAAACAGATGAACTTAATCAAGTACGAAAGTTAAAGTCAAAGCAGTGCTAAAGCGTTTTGACTAAAATATACCAACTTAATATACCAAAAAATACCATTGTGAAAGAGCATAACTGTGTGGTATTATACTTAAAACTATGTATATGGTATATTAATATACCATTTGCATTCAAAATATACTACATTGTCAACCAAAGAAAATATACTATTAATAATCTACCCATTTTTCACGGAAAAGTATTTACACAACCCTAATAAAAATACTGAAATATTTCGAAGAATATAGTTGGTATATTAATATACTATTTACATTCACAACATATTTCATGGTCAACCAAAGCAAATGAAGAACGGTCCGGCATTATTCTTAAAATATGCCGAAGGCTACACTTGGTATATTAATAAACTGTTTACATTCAAAATATGCCACATTGACAGCGAAAGCAACTGAAATGCAATAAAATACTATTTAATAATAGTTTAATAACTGTCCTTTTTGAGGCAAAAGTTTACACAACCCCCAATAATAATACTGAAATATTTCAAAGGCTATAATTGGTATATTAATATACTATTTACAACTAAAATGCAATAAAATACTTTTGAATAGTAGTTTAATAACTGCCCTTTTTTGTGGTAAAAGTTTACACAATCCCAATAATAATACTGAAATATTCCAAGAGATATATTTGGTATATTAATATACTATTAAATTCACAGCATATTGCATTGTCAAGCAAAGCAACTAAGATAAAAAAAATACTATTATGAATCAGAGCCAAACATTTTCTGAGGAAAAACTATTCACACAAACCTCACAAATTCCCCATAACATTCGCTTCACTATTGTCCACAGTTCGCAGAGTATTGAATCGTACTAATTACTTGTTGTTTCTTTTATCAACATTCAACGATTGCACACCTCTCAATCCCCCCGCAAACTCAAACTGAACTGTGTTTGTTGCTTTTCTTTTTTTCGGCCATCCGATTATGACATTAGTCGGCAAAAGCTGCAGCGATTTACATTTTGATTGCATTTTATTGTCGAGTGACTGAAAGTCAGAGCACTGAAACATTATGATAATCACAGGCATTTCCATAAATTTACAACAATAACAACAACGACGACGACAACAAAGACAACAAGAGAGAACCAACAATAATAACGTGAAATAAACAGAGCTTAAAGCTGGGGCAGCAAATGTTCTATGCATATTTAAATAAAATTGAAGAGTGTAGGGTATGTGGCAGTCGGTGTTAGTCACTGGCAATTGCGAGTGTCATTATCGCGCGTGATTATCATTTGAGACTGGCATTTGATATCATCGTATTCATCATGACATGTGCGTGTTGAATTTGCAAACATAATACAACAAAAAAAACAGAGAAAAATGAAAAACAGCTCGTAAAATTGTTTGACATCCTTCTCCCTTCCCTCTCCACCCCTTGTTGTCCTGCGAGTGCTAATATAAAAACTATGACGCCAAACGCAACTAAACTGGACATTGACAAATTGCCAGTTGACATTTGGTGTGCATAATAAACAAACAGTTTTTCGTTCGCTCGAGAAAAATCTGATATTAAAAATCGGATTTTTTAATGTGTCATTTTTATGGGCAATGATATGTGTGTGGATTGACATGTGAATTGGTTATTATAATAACTAATTTAATGAATATTAAAATCGCAGTAAATGAGCCGCTAAATTTGAATGCGAACAGACTTTGACCCCGAATTAAGCTAATAAATTATTGAACAAATCACAACAAAGACAACTTTAGTTTCTCACGTTTGCAAGTTTAAAGTTGAAAATCTGCTACGCAGTTTGGGATTGAGGATTTGAGGCACGTTGCCAAGTGATCGATAAACAGCATGAATAAATAAATGTGAATACATGTGCTTGCTTTGCGCGTCACACGCGGCGTTGTCATGAATAAGACAGGCGAGACAACAACAACAACGACGACGAGGACGATGACAACGACATCCGTATGAAATATTGAGGACATCTAAAGGAAGGAGAAGTCCTTTCAAGCCGTTCAGCCTTACGTGGCTTATCAGCCTCAGCTTCTCTCAGCTTTGTTGCAAGTTTAGTTATTGGACGTCATAACTAAATAGATGACAGTGGTGCAGCTGCTATTTCATTGAAATATCCTTGGCCCATTGTTTGGCGCACAAATTGCATAGAAACCTATTGAACCCATTCCCGCTTGGCAAAGCGGAAACTTCTTCATTGTTGCCTCGTTTCGACGCAAATCGCCGTTGGGCTCTTAAAAAATCTTTAAAAGAAATATATATTTAAGTTTGCATCGAAGACGCCAATCTGTTAACCACGCCCACACACACACACACGCACACGTCTGTAGGCCATAAATCTACTTTTGTGTGCCCCAAAAAAAAAAAAAAAAAAACCAGAGAGAAAAGAAAATGCTGCACGGATTTAGGCGTTGCCACACTTTGCCGTAAAATCCTATTTTATTTTCAATTTGTCAGCAATATGTGTGTGTGTGTGTGGAGAGCGTTAAGCTGACAGCGAGCTGAGCGAGAAAAATAATACATTTATGTATATAAATTTCTTTGGCTTTGAGCACGAGCATTGAGCTATTAACTTATTAGTACAACGTGGCGTATGAGCAACTTGATAACTTGTGGTTCTTATTCTTCAAGTGGAAGTTGGAACTTGGAAGTTGTGAGAGTTTGGGGCGCGCTGCTGCAGAAAGGAAATGAAACAATGACAGCTTGTCATGTTTATGGCACACGCTTCCTACAGTAAAATATATATTTATTATATATATACATATATATTGTACATATGTATATTCTTAGGTTGCGGCTGCTGCTCGAAAGTCGACAACAGTTTTCCTTTCATACCCGCTACTCATAGGGTAGAAGGGTATTATAACTTTGTGCTATAGGAAACGTTGACAATTTGGTATATTTTGTAACCTATGGTATATTTTGTACTATGTGGTATATTATAGTATTATTCGGTATTTTGAATATAGCACTATATGAATATACCAAATACAGCCTGTGGTATATTTCAGTATTTTTGCGATATATTATTTTGGTATATTTTTCTTTCATTCAAAATGGGTGCAGGTATTTCACAGTCGGGTACACTTGCTTGTATTATAACATATTATAACTTTGTGCCTGCGTGAAATGCTGACAATTTGGTATATTTTGTACTTTACGGTATATTTTTAATATAACACTATGGCTACAATCTATTTTGTAATCTATGGTATATTTTGAATGTTGCATTATATAAATATACCAAATATAGCATATGGCGTATTTTAGTATTTTTTTGGTATATTAATTTGGTATTCTTTTAGAATATGGTTTTATTAAAAATAGGTATCTTACATTCGAACACATTTTCTTGCTGGTATTTCAGTCAATCTGGTATATTTTGAATATATTAGTATATCATTATAGCATATAAAAAAATACTTTTGTATTGCTGACAATTTAGTATATTTTCTAGTCTATGGTATATTTGGTACTTCTATTCAAATTTGGTGCGGGTATTTTACACTCAAGTGTAGCTTTCTTACTTGTTTTGTCTTTAGAGGGCGCTAAGAAATGGCGCGCGTTTCGCTTTGTCTGACTGCACGCAGAGCAGCCTTGAAATATACACAGTACCCCTCGACTAACACACACACACCACAAACACACACAATCATATAACACTCCCCTACGGGCTGCCCATTTTGGCTTTTGTGATTGTCACTGGCATATGAGAAATGTGCTGCCTTTTACATTTATAACCGCGTCCTCTCTCTGGCTCTGCACCACTCTCTCTCTCTCTCTTTCTCTCTCTCATAGCTTCCCTATATCTGCCTCTCTTTCCCTCGTAACCTCCCCTCACTTCCTTTGAACTCAAAACTCGAGTTTATTTCATCAGATTGTTGTCAGTTTCCACGCGCTTTTCAACTGACTTGAATTTTAACAAATTATTCGCAGACGCCACAGGAATTTTGTTGACGCATTTTTAATGAGAGCGCGCACCTTGAATAGAAAGAGACACAGCAACTGAGTAAGAGAGAGAGAGATGGGGAGAGTGAACGAGAATTGGTGAAAAGCTTAGCCAGGTGTATAAAATATATAAATTGCCCAAAAATGACAAAAGAAGTTGCCGTTATGTGACTGGCATTGACAAAAGGCGCTTTCCTCTCTCTCTCACTCTCTCTCTCTTATTCGTTCGTTCAATTGTAAGCCGGAGATAAGCGAAAAATGCGGAAAATGAAGAGGAGAGGAAGAGTTAAGCGAAGAGTTTTGATCTAATTTTGGTACTTAGAAGTGGGGCAGAGGTGTAACAAAACATGTTGAAACAAAAAGCTAAGCAGAGAATGAGTAGAGAAGCTTTGTGCCAAAAATCAGCATAACGAGAGCTGAGCTTTAGCATTAGCTCACTGTGGGCAATAATTACATAATTAACGCATAATTAATTTAAAAGTAACTCGCCTGCAGCTCGCTCAATTGTGGCTAACTCCTGTGGTATCCCTTTTTTTGTTTTTGTTCGTTTTTTTCTTTTTTTTTGTTGAGCTGCTGATGGCCAGGCTAAATTAAGCATGCCAAACACAGCAAGAAATCGCTGGGGCATGCAAAATGAGTAGGGAATGTGATGGAGGAGTCGAGACGAGACGAGAGTCCAGTTGGGAATAGAAATCCTTGCGAAATGCTGATGACGCTCTTAAAACGAGCGAGGAAACTCTGCTTGTGGGCGTGGCTATTTTTGGACATCAGCCTCGTCTCACGTTGGGCGCCATTACAGCGTTGCGCCGCACGTTGGGCGCCCACAAACGAAAAATTAGTTTTGCCACAAAACGACAGCGTCTCTGCCACCCACATGAAACACACAGCAAGCACTCAAGTGGAGCTCGCTTTCAAGGCCATCATCATTTATATCTCGACGAGCAGAGCAAAGTTTTCCATGTGTCAAATGCATGACCAGAGATTTTCTTCCCATTCATCTCTCTCTTTTGGTTTTGTGATTTGCTTTCTGCTTTTTTAAGCTTTTCCTCTCAGTGTTTTTGCAATATTGCCTTTGGCTGACAAAACTCTCTGTGTCCTGTGCCTCAGTTTGGTAATTTTCCATTACATAAGCGAGCACAAACAACAAATTTTTTTGGTGAGCTGCAATTGCGTCACAGCCGAGTTGAGTGTGTGTCATAATCAATCAGTTTAAACGTCTGTCCCTTGTTTTTTTATTTTTGTTTTCCCACTTCTTACCGTAAACACATTTTCACATATTTTCCATAAAAATTTTAATTTGCTTTGGCGTCGCGTCGCGAGCTTGAAATTTGTTTATGCCAAAACAGGAGTTTAGAGTTCACCTTGTTGCGACCTTTTTTGCTGCTGAAACTGTTGCCAACTGTTTGACTAACCCCTTTTTGTTTTCATTTCGTTTCTTTTTAGGTAAGCTACTTGGATTATAAACAATACAAAAAACAACAACAGACAACAATCTAGATAGACTGAGAGAGCGAGAGAACAAAGTGATTTATGGGCTAAGTACACTCAAGCAAAAATCTGCTCAAAAATAAATTCAATTAAACTTATTCCAAGAATTTTTCGGCATAGCAACGAGATTTTCAAGTGCTCGAAATAGGAATTCAAAGCCCCTGCTCCACAAATTTCTGTAGACAACAAACAAACGCAAAAAAAAAAAAAAAAACGTTTTCTCTCAGTGTAGCAAATGAATATAAATATTTGCATTGCCTACTTTTGTGCGTCGACTGACAAGCAGAAGAAGAAGAGTGAGAGAGAGAGCTGGGTAGCTATGCAATTAGGTCGAGAACGCCCTCATTTATTATGGCTCAAACATGGTTTTCTTCTTCTTTTTTCGTTTTTTGGCTAGCACAAAAGAAAAGTTCTACTTCATTCGCCACTCCACAAAGCTGGCCATTGGCCATTGGTCATTTTGTGCTCCGGCGATTGTGCGGCTGCCAAATGATGCATAAATTTATGTCAATTTCTCTTAAACAATTAAAAATCGGCGCCGACCAAATTTGCGCCTCACAAAAGGCCGCAATGAGTAACAAGCAAGCGACGTTTCATTCTTTGGCCACATTTTCCACATCGCAGAGTCTCCAAAAAACCCCCTCAAGCTACCTTCTGCCCCTCATTCCGTGCTTAAATATTACATGTAATGCCTTTGCAATTTGGCGCTGTTGTCATTTTTCATTCTACATTTTACTTTGCCTACTTTTCTGTGTGAGGCATGTGACGGAGGGAGAAATTAAAGTGAAATATTGAGGCGCAAACTTTACACAGCAACATCAGCAGCAACGTCTTTATCGCCATTGTTGTTGTTGTTGTCGTTGTTGTCAGCTTTGCTTCAACGCAGCTGCCTCATTAAATGGTCAACTTTATGCTTGTTATGATTCTTAATGTTGATGATTAAAGCAAAAGCAGCGTTGTTGCTTCTCATTGCTGTCATTTCCTGTGGCAGCAATAAATCATTTGCATAGCTGAAATTACATAAATAGTATCTGCCATAAATATTCAATAATCAGGCACATTTTCCACATGCTGCCTATGACTTGTTGTTATGTGCAAACGGCATCTAGGTAATAGAAAAGTTTAAGTTTAAACTGTTTTAAAGTAAGGTAGTTGATTTCACATTCAATAGAATGCAGCAACTTCTATAAATTTTCTGCCTAAACTTGTGCTAAAAAGGTGAAAATTTTGGTAATAATGATATAAACTCACAGTTGTGGAATACCTTGCTTACCGACTGTGGAAAAGGTAATGTGTGGAAACATTGTATGCTTAGATTGTTGTAGAGAGAACCTTCCTTGCTTTTGGAAAAAAGTAATGCTTCACAACGCTTTGCAAATTAACATAGACAACTATAGAAAACCTAGCTTACCAGTTGCTGAAAAGCTCAGCAATACTACAATGTTGTTTATTATTTTGTTGAATGAAACTTAAAAAAAAGCTATGTGTCTATATAGATCTTCAAAAGCTTATGTCTTATAATGATATTCATGCCTTGCATAGACAGTTTTGGCAAAGCCTTTCTTACTTGTTAAACATAAGGTAAAATCGAAGTTCTCTGCTGACAGCTTACGTAGACACTTGCAGAAAACCTAACTTACCGGGTGGTGAAAAGTTCAGCAATGCTATACAATTTTGATGTTTAATAATTTCTTGGATGAAGTATAGTAAGTTTAATTTTATATCAAAACAAGTGTCTACTGTTACTCTGAAAATTTTGTTGGTTTATATTTTATTGATCGAAGTCTCTTTTATATCCTACTACATTGACTTCTAAGGAAAACCTAGCTTACCTGGTGATGAAAAGGTCAGCAGTGCTAAAACATTTTGTAGTCAATATTTTGTAGGATGAGTTATAGAAGGTCTCTTTTGATATATCATAATGATGTTGTTGTTTATTTTATTAGTCTCTACTGATATATCCTAATGTTCCTACTGTTGGTCTAAATAGTCGTATAATGTTTACATAGACTGTTGCGGAAAACCTGCCTTAACCATGTGCTGAAAAAGTCAGCAATGCTATAATTTTGTTGGTTAATGTTGTTTTGGATGAAATCTCTTTTATTTTCTAGTATTTCTACTGTTACTCTAGACAATCGTATAATGTTTACTTTGATTGCTATGGAAAATCTGCCTTACCGAGTGCTGAAATGTCTGTCGGTAATGTCTGGCCGTGCATTTGCTTACGAGGGTGACAGATGGCTATGACAAACTTTACCTTAGGCTATGTGAATGCACTCAAGCATGTGTGTATTGCACATGTTTGTATGTGTGTGTGTGTGTAGTCTCTTTATAGTGCTGTGCTTAGGCGGGCGCACATAATTTGCCTAGCACGCCCAGAAGTATGCAATCAAAATGGTTTTAATTGATTTTAGTCGACGTCGCGTCGCTTCTCGTCGTCGTTTGCCTCTAAAGTCAATGACTGCTTGCCTGAGCGAACACTCACACACACACCAACACACACACATACACATGCGTAGCATATACTCTAATGCTTGACAACTCACATAGAACTCGCAGGCTCAACTTGGCAAATTCTAAATTGCATAAATTTATTTCTTGCCTCGTTTGCCGCCCCATTTTCTATTGGGGCTGAGGTTTTCGGCCTGTCGCCCCCCGCATGCCACGCCCACCTGCCTGCAGGCCATTTGTAAAATTGATTACGCGCATAAATTGAAGCAGACGAGCGACGACGATATCAAAATGTTGCCACAGGGGTTGCAAGAGGACGAGGAACAACCTCCAGTCTCCTCTCTCTACGTTCGTTTTTTTAGGCTAGTTTCAAATTGAATTTCATTCAGTTTTACGTAAAAACATATTGCACACACACATATGTACATATACATATATACAATTTATGTAATCAAATTCAATTTGCTTTAATTGTGTTTGTTGTAGTTTCTGTCTTCTGTCTGCGCTCCCCAAGCTATTTGTCAATTAACAACAGCGAAATGTTGCAATTAATGTTGCGTATTGTGTGGCACACCCAATACACACACACACAGACACATTCCTAGAGCCCATCATCATCGTTATGTAAGGGATATATATTGGTGACTCCCGCTGGTGTGCTGCGAGCATTGTCCTGCATTGGCTGGCATAATTACCTCAGTTGGCCGCCTGAAACATTGCGAATTACGCACCATTTGTGTGAGCCACACTCATATGTGAGAGGTGTGAGGAGAGGGGAAGGGGGACGATGGACAGCTTACATAACAGGCGACAAATGCGTCGAAATCGTATTCCAGTTATGCAATCATTGAGTGCGACAACGAAACTCTTGATGTGTCGCCTGTGTTTTCACACCCGCATTTTGGGTTTCGGTTTGGGGTCATCAACACCGAGAGACAAAGACAAAGAGAGAGAGAGAGACTGCGAGACAGTCGGACAGAGGTAATCAAAATGATGCCACTACACAACCAAACAACACAACACACAGCAGATAGATAGATAGAGTATCAACAATACAAATTACTAATTTACATTGCACAAATGTGATCGCCTGCTGCCCCTTTTGACAGGATATATAGCATACGTAATAAGCATTGATTATGGACCGCAACAGCAGCAATTAGTAATTGAACAGTTTAAGCAGTTTGTTTAATTGACAATTGTTGCGCTTGTTGTAAGCGGTTTAAAACGCGTGCAAATCGCGTCAAATTTAAATGCAATTTGTATTGCAAAGCAAATTTAAACAAGTAGGAAGTGTGTGCAAGTGTGGATGAGTTAGTTCGATTAACATCTCTCAATAAAAGAAAAAACAATGCAGTATTGCCATTTAAATATACCAAATTAATATACCTAAGAAAATACTGAAATATACCGTATTGTATATTTGGTATATCGATAATAATAAAAGCAAAACAATGCAGTATTGTAATTTAAATATACCAAATGTATATACTGAAAAAATACTGAAATATACCATAATGTATAGTTGATATATCGCTAGTAATAAAAACAAAGTATTCCAGTATTATCATTTAAATATCCCGATAAAATACTAAAATATACCGTGCTGAATATTTAGTATATTGGTAATAATGAAAGCAAAACAGTGCAGTATTGTCAAATATACCGAATAAATATACCGAAGTAATACTGAAATATACCAGAAAGTATATATGTATGTTATATTAATAATAATAAAAGCAAAACAGTGCAACCTTGACATACGTTGAAATAATACTGAAATATATAATATCATAATGTGTATTTGGTATACTGATAAGATTAAAAACAAACTAGTACAGTATTGTCATTTAAATAACCGAAATTAATATACCGAAAGGATATACCATATTGTATATTTGGTATATTGATAATAATAAATGCAAAACAGTGCAGCATTGTCATTTAAATATACCAAATTAATATACCGAAGCAAACACTGAAATATACCATATTGTATATTTGGTATATTGATAATAAAAGCAAAGGAGTGCAGTATTGTCAAATATACCGAATACATATACCGAAGTAATACTGGAATACACCAGAAAATATATGTGTGCTATTAATAATAATAAAAGCAAAACAGTGTATATTTGGTATATTGATGAGATTATAAACAAGACTGTACAGTATTGTCATTTAAATATACGAAATTGATATACCGAAAGGATATACGATATTGTATATTTGATATATTGATATACCAAAACAAAATTATAAAGTAACCCCTTACAGTCTCTCAATATCGCAGATATAAAAATGTTATATTATATTTCTTAATTTCTATTGGCTGTGGTAATATGTTTAAACAGAAAAGACATTCTTTTTCTTTGCACATTTTCACTTCCTTTCTTTCAATATATGTACTTTGAAAAAAATCAAATAAAATGTAAAGTTGCGCCTCAGCACTTAAAGAGCAAATCAAATTATTTAAAGAAATGCGCAAAAAGCTGAAGAGAGTGAGAGAGTTCAATGAACGGACGACAACCAGGAGCTGGCAAAGCTGTTGATGGGGATTGGGTAAAAGAGGGGCGGATGTGTGTTGAGGGCGTGGCAGACGACGGAACAAGTTCGAGTCACTTTTGAGGCCCAGAGGCGAAAGGCAAAAAAAAAAGTGGCATGATGATGAAACAGTTTCGAGAGTGAGTTTGAGTTTGAGAATTGAATTCCTTGACTGCTGCCGATGCTGCTGCTGCAAAGGTGATGAGTTATTCGAAAAGCATGTGCAAAAGTGTCAGAAGAAATCAAATGAGATTAAAAGCCAGCAGTCGCCACTTACCAACTGCTGCATCAAAAACTAAAAAAAAAAAGGGATAACACAATCTTTTGGTTAGTGTGGAAAATACACGAGGCAGCTGTGAATGGTCTTTTCTCACTCTCTTCTCTCTCTTTTTAGTTGGTTATAGTATTGTGGGATGAGTTGGGACCCTCGGGCGAGGACTGCTTACAGTAACCGTTCAAATACGGAGGCCAAAAAACTGTCAAGTTGAGAAACTTTCCAATGCCAAATAGCAATTTGAACTTTTCGATTCCGATTCCAATTCGTTGCCATGCGATTCGCTTTTGGCTGCTGCCTTTTTGCTTATCACGTGCCAAGCGGACATTGGTGTCTGATTTGATTTTTGCAGCTGCTATTGCCACGCCTCCCTCCCTTCCCCCTTCCATGCCACCCACCTCTCTACCAGCAGAGCTAACGTGCGCTGAGCTGGTCGTCAACACTTGAGCACGAAGTGCACCTGAACAACAAAAAGCACAAAGCAAAAGTCCGGAATTGAAACCAAAAAAGTAATTTCCAATTGTGCAACAAAAGCGTTGATGATTATTATACCCTGCAGTAGGAAGAGCAAAAAGGTAGCTTGCAAAGAAATATTTGTAAGTTAGAGATACTCATATGTAATGAAAGAATTGAAGTGAAGCAGTTGAACCGAGGACCTCAGACCATATAAAGAATGATCTGCGACAACTCTACTAACAGAGCTATGAGCGAAAGCAAGGATGTCAATAGATTAAAGAAATCTAGTATTTTTTATGTATATTTTGTCATTTTAACACTCAATCAGTATTAATATAATATTGAATTCATATGTAAAAATCTATCTAGTATTTTTGATATATTTTATCATTTTAATACACAAACTGTATTAAAATAATTTTGAATTTTTAAATCAATCTTGTATTTTTGGGTGTAACTTGTCATTTTAATACTTAAACAGTACTAATTTAATTTTGAATTCATATATTCAAAATTTAAAATTATAATACTCAAACTGTATTAAATTAATATTAAATTTTAAAATCAATTTAGTATTTTTACTATATTTGTCATTTTAAAACTCAAGCAATATTAATTTAATTTCAAATGCATATATCAAAATCATTTTAGTATTTTTGGTATATTTCGTCATTTTAATACTCAAACGGTACTAATTTAATATTGAATTCATAGGTAAAAATCAATCTAGTATTTTTGTAATATTTTGTCATTTTTTTTAATGTTGTATTTTAAGCCGTTTTAGTATTTGTGGTATATTTTGTCATTCTAATACAGAAATTGAAATTGAATTGTGAATTCATATTTCAAAATCAAGCCGAATAAGATTCATCTTTTCAAGTATTTTTCTTAAAAAATTTGCAAAATGTATTAATATACAGGGTATTCCTCAGTCATTCCCTGCCACTATTTCCATTTTACTGAAATCAATCAAAAGCAAAAAGCAGCAATGATTTGCTACAGTTTTCACATTGCGTGCACAAATTGACCAACTCAAATTTACGGACAGACCCTACAACAGCAACAAAATAAGAAAAAAGGGAGAATGATCTTTTAGGATTTCATCATTTGTGATGGTTGCTTGGGTAATTATCATTTAGTTATGGCACTTTTTCTGATTCTGGTTTCTTTACTCGACTCGACTCCAAAGACGAGACACGCACATGATAAATGATTTTCCATTAACTGGCATTGGAAAAAGCAACAAAGCAACGCAGGCAACAGCTACGAACATCAAACAGGACAAAGCCAATATACTAAGCAAGTCCACATGCTGTGCAAGTGTGTGTAAGAGTGTGTGTGTGCAAGTGTGTGTGTGCTGCATTTGTCATCCATCATCAACGTTAGGCGATGACTCCCTCTTCAGCTATTTTGTCCCTCCATTATCAACTGTCTACATCAGCAGCAGCAGCAGCATCAAGCATTCCGAATTATTTGTCTAGTTTTTCACATTTTTCTTCAATGTTTTTCTCTGGCCATCGCTTTAAGGCGCACAGATTTGTTTAACCCAATTTCAAATGAAAAGCGTAAAGATGGAGCACCGCTGGCCATTTCATTCCACTTGGAACTTCAAGTTGATTCTCTTCGTCTCGGTAACTTGATGCTCTTTTCCCCTCCCCCTTCTCCACTTCTATTGATTCCTCTAAGTAAGAAAAGAACCCATCAAAAAAAAAAAAAAAAAAGGCAGACCACGAACTGACCCGACGGCCGACGTTTGATTTTTTCCCAGATTTGATAGATGACCATAAAATATTAATGTGTGCTCTCTCGCTGTGATGTGCATGTGTGTATATATTTGAATTCTCCTCTGATTTGACTTTGACTTCAAGGTCTTTTTCTTCTTTTGAACCACGAAATGGCGCAGTTATTGTAAAGAAATACGATGCTAGTTTCACTTGAGTACCATGCATCGCATCGATTGATGGATTTAAATAGATAAGTGATGGATTCAAAACGTACACATAATATGCTTATTGAAATAGTATTGGAAGAAATTGCTGCATTAGTAACAAAAGTGTAGTAAAATCGATTACTATTAGAAATGGAAATAGAAATGTTCAGAGCATAAACTAATTTTATTTGAAATTCAGTAACAAAATAAATAAACTAATCTTATTGCAAATTGAACTATTGAGTAACAAAATAGAAAACAATGAAATTTGAAAGACACAAAGTATAAGAAAAGCTTTATCAAAGTTTTTAATGTGTGTTCAAAAGAAGTACAATATATGCTTATAATAATAAGTTAACCAAGTTGAAGCTGCAATAAAATAATCTACTTACTTAAAAATGGTTTTCAAAACACAAAGACAGATAGATAACTTATATGTAAGACAAAACAAATTGGTTGAGGAATTTGCAAATAACATGTGAATTTTTTACGGCTGAGTAAACAAATTGCATCAAAAATAATCGAATTTTTGTTGAAACAATATTTGAAATGTAACCATTAGTGTTGTAATTTAGTTTATTCAGAGTTTTATTGATATAATACAAAGTATATAAAGTTTAGTGCAATTCATTTGCATGTAGAGTGTCGAGTTCATAACTTAAAAGAGACTGACTACTTAAAAGATGAGAATAACGATATCCATATCTATTCTAAGGTTGTCAGAACATATCTAACAATTAGTTTTTGAAATAATGCTTAACAAAACTAGGGAAACAATCAGGTAAACAGTGCCTTGAACTAGATATCTCAAAGAGTTATCTAAATATAATATTTGAGAAGAATGAAATACAATAATAATAGTAAATGGATGTGTCTGTAAAATAATACAAAAATGTAGGACAAACTGCAGCAAAGAATTTTGTTAGAAATAATATTTAATATTTGTGCATGAGAAAGTAAAATATTAAGTAACCAAACGGCAAAGAATAAATCAAAGGAATAACGAAATATTAAACTACTTTATGTGGAACTGAGAATCTTAAATAAACATTTTATGTTTCAATAGATTGTCGCATATATTCTTATACAAATAAATATAGGAAATTTACAATTGCTGTACAATAATCGCCTTTAAAAACACAGAGAGACAGTGCAAACAAATTAATTCTCTAAAAAATAAAAAAAAAAATATTTGTGCAAACAAAGAAGAAATAAATATTGACCTATTTTACGTGGAACTGAGAAATTTAACTAAACATTTTATGTGTTCAATAGAGATACAAAATATTCTTGTTATGATAAATCTTACAAATTTACGCTGCTGTAAAATAATCTTCTTAAAAACATAGCAAGCAAAAATAATGTCTCCAACAAATCAAAACCAAAAAAAAGTAGGTTGCAAATATCGTCTGAACTATTTATTGCCAAGAGTAAACAAGAGTGTGAAGAAAACTATCTGTCTAATGGAAAGGTTCCTTTGAGTCTGTTTCTGTTTTGAAGTGATTGCTTTATGGGGCTCGTAACACTTTTGCTACTGCTGTTTAGAAAGCGAATAAATCAGGCTTAAGCGACGAGCGAAGACACTTTGTATAATCAACTCATTATCATTAACAGGCTGTGGAGCTGCCATTAGACATGCAAATTGCTGAAGCGAGCGCCTAAAAGTAGACTACAAATATATATCCAGTTGATGTGTAAGAAGAGGGAGGAAGAGGGGAAGGGAAGGGGAAACGGATGATGAGTCATCTGCACGCACAGCGATTCAATCCAATTCGTAGAGCAATTTGCCATAATTTGAACGCTTAACTACGGCTGCTAAGATTTACGGCAGCCAACTTTTCATAGATAAAAATGTAGATGAAGATGGTAGACAAGGACGAAGGACGTTGAAGGAGGAGAAAAACTTGCTGCTGCTGAAGGGCTAACAAGAAGAAGAAGACGAAAAAAAACAAACGCAGAAAAAAGATGCTGCGTAAAAACGAAAGCCATAACAAAAATATTTTTCGGCTGCAACTTCACAACGCAGACAGCATAGAGAAAGGGAAGAGAGGAGGAGGAGGAGGAGGAGAAGTGACCGAGCAAGGAGTGAGTCAGACAGACGGCGACAAAGACGTCGTCGCCCTGCGTTTTTCGGGCCCAGACATTCGCACTTTTTGGCCATGGCCAATGGCATCATAAAACTCTATCTAAGCTAATGTTGTTGCTGTTGTTCTTGTTGTTGTTGTTGCGTTGTGTCTCGAGCTGTGACGCCTGTGCGTCGACAACGTTGTTTGCGTTGTTTGCAGCTCAGCACGCACTTGCCACAAAGCACGAGGCAAGCATAATGCGAGTATGAACTCAACTCAACTCAACTCGACTCGTCTGCGTCTGTTGTTTGACCTTTTTGCGTTACTAATTTACAGCGTTTATCAATTGACAGAGAGCGACAGAGAAATATAGTTAGCAAAAGGATGAAGGAGGAGGAGAAAAGGATCTCTGCATACTTCTAGGCGTTGTTGTAGGCTTTTTTTTTTTTGTTCAAGAGTGAGTTCATTGAACCCTTTTTATTTTGCTAGCGAGACGAAAACAATCAACATTTTGTGTGTGTCTGACTGTCGCAACTTTTGTCATGGACTTCTTTTGTTTTGTCCGCACACAGAAGAGCATTAAATGCAAAGTAAATTCCCATTCTCCATTTCCTTTACTCGACTTATCTACGTTTATTAATGCTGCATTTCTCATCTCTTTCTCTTTCATTTACAGGGCTGTCACAGATCCACGCGATGGTCGCCGCGTCGCACTCAAAAAGCTGCCAAATGTGTTCCAATCTTTGGTCTCATCCAAGCGCGTTTTCCGTGAGCTCAAAATGCTCTGCTTTTTCAAGCATGAAAATGTAAGTTGTGCACACATTATTTACATACTTATATACATATATATATTGAAATGCCATTGCTGCACATTTAATTACGCGTCGCGTTTATGACATTAAATTTAATTAAAAAAAAAAAAAAATACCCCCTATTCGATTACTTTTGTGGTGGGCAGTGAAAATATTTTCACAGCCTTTGCACAAATATTACGCATACGTAGCGTACGCTCGACTGAGTTTGTTGGATGAAGCTTCCAATTTCAACTACTGAGTTTGTTTCTTTACAGGGTATCTTTAAGTTTCGTATGTAGTTTTATTATCAATTATTACTGTCCGCTTATTTTTTTGTTCGCATAATTGTAACTCTCAAAGGTTGTCATGGCTCTGGTAGCTATAACCAGCTCGCAATCCGCAAATAGCTCTCTCTCTCTCTCTCTCGCACATTTATTGCCCTTCGACTGGTTATTGCTGTCAGACAAGTGTCGCTTATGCGCTCTGCAATTATTGTCATTAATTAAACGTTGCACGTACAAATGAAAAATGCTAAAGAACTCTTAAGGCTCAACTCATTAACGCTAAATTTGGCGTGTTGCAGAGCACAAGCTTTAAAGTAACGAACTTATTAAGTACGATAAATATTTTCAATTATTCAATTTCCTTATTTCGCTATATTTTACAATTTCGATCTTTAAACTTCTATTTCACAATATTCGTTTAGTATCGATAACGCACATATGTAGGTGGCGCTAATCGATGTTCTAACTTCTCCTCATCGATATTTGCATTTCTTAAAAGTTGAGTAGTGCGTGCCGATTAAGTGTTGTGTAGTGTATAAACACAAAACGTATAATAAATAAAGCAACTCCACAAAAAAGGTTCTGCATCTAGGTTATTGCTGCCAGCATTAAAATCATTTTGCGGTCGCGTTTTTGCATTTGCATTTTGTGTGTTTGCTTCCACTTCCTCGCCTATGGCCACACTGAGTCACACTTTTGTAACAGATTTCAATATCTGCTAAGCTGCAATTGTAAATGTAAAAGAGGGAGAGAGAGAGAGAGAGCGAGAGAGACTATCAGCTGAGTGTGACAGTTGCGATTCAATCACTCAAAAGCACTAATTAACTCATTCATATTCATTGCACACAGCAACTGCTGCAGTTGCACAGATTTCAGCAGCAGGCAAAAATCTATAGCTAAGCTGCAATCCCCTCGCTCCGCTCCCCCAACTCTCTGTCAGTTGCCAGTTTGCCACACACACACACAAAAGGCTGTCATGCAAAATTTATGACAAACAAATTTTATGCACATAAAATGAGATATCCGACAACAACAACAACAGCAACAACAAAATGCAGAGCGAAACTGTCTGAAAACTGCCCAACATTTTGTTGCATGCAAATTTGTTAACACAGGCAGACAAAGCGACAGACAGACAGACAGAGATAGAGAGGGAGGGAGGGAGACAGACAGCTGGACAGGAGGCCACAAAAAGCCAACTGGCAGCAAAATGGCAAATGTAAAAGAAATATTGTTGTGCATATAACATTTAGAATTATTAATAAAAAGCAACAAAAGTATTACATGCCAGAGCGAGAGGGAGGGAGGGGGAAGGGTGGCAGGTCGACAGCTGCTTTGTGCTGATTTTATGGCCAGTTTTATGTGACTTTGTGGCGATTTGCCTTAATTTATTTATCTCTGAGCACGTGCTCCACGCGATCTCTGATTGAGAGAACCTTTTTGTTTTTTTTTTTTTTTTTGTTGGCTTTTTTGTGGCAGCTAAAATGTCAGCCGAAGCCAAGTTATTAGTGGCAAATTCATAATATAAGCTTGGAACACACATGTTGTCACAAAAAAGATTGCCACAACAAAATGTCACGGTTCAGCAGAGAACGAAGGAGAAGCAAGGTGGAGAAGATTATGTAATATAATAAAAAGACGCGACGCTTCCCACACTCACACACACATGGAAATTATCAACACCTTGCCCAATATGCAAATGCAAAATTTCTATTAATATGCAAAATGCTGTATGAAATAAAAAGAGGCGCGACAATTATTGTTGTTGTTGCTGTTGCGTGTCTGCTGTTGGTTTCCTGTTTCAATTGCATTTTCATTTCCTACATGCAACAACCTCATCGTCGTCGTCGGCGTCGTCGTTGTCATGTCAAACAAGTGCAGTCAACCCAAGTGGCGAGGCCTTTGATAGGTGTGACCAGCATCAAGTTAGAAGCGAAATGCCAACCCCATTGTAGAACAGTTTTAGCTTTAGAAATGTCATGTTCGCTGTCTATCTGTTTTCTTGCTTCTTTTTTTTTTGGCGTCTTTCTTTTCTGCCGCCTGTGTTAACCTGTCGCGCTCTTCGTGCTTTACACCAATTTCCTAACAATTCGCAACCCAAACACACACACACACTTATACACATTTGCTTGTCTGTTCTCATTCGTATTGTGGCTGACAGTAAAAGAATAAAGAGAAGAGGAGCAGAGCAGAGCAGAGAGAGACTGGCAATCGTCTCAATTGCTTGCACATTATATGGGCCAAGCATACAAAGTGTGTGTGCAGAGTGTGAGAGTGTGTGCGAATGTGCAATATACATTTTAACAAATCGCTGCAAAATGTTTTGCCCCATTATGCATTGTTGTTGTTGTTGTTGCTGTTGCTGATTTCAATTGCGAATTTCAATAAAAGATTTTGCAACGTACGTGGCGCACATTTCAAAAGCATTTCTCACATGCAGCCGCCGTTTGTCGGCTTTGATTTGCTTTTCCTCTTCTTCTTCTTCAGTCAAAACCCTCAACACACACACACTGAGACACACACACATGCATATGATTGTGAGACAGCCCTCAGCGGAAAAAGTAAAGTAAATGATTGAGTTTCGAGTTTGATGCCTGGCATCAATTGCATGCAAATTTTGTTATTATTTGCTTTTGGGCGCTTTTTTTGCCAACAAATTGCAATTGAAATGTCAATTTCATTTCTTGCCCCAATCTTTGATGGATGTGCGTTTCTTTGCCATTCGATTCGATTCGATTTTGATTTCGACTTTGTGTTCTATACACACACACAACACATCGATTGAAAGTCTTTTCTTCAGTCCGCAACTGATCTCAATTGAATTGTAGTGACTTGAATGACTGATGGCATGATGGAATGCTCAGCTTGCTCAACTTGATTGACAATCTGCTGCTCATTAGCTTATTGTCAGACAAACTGCAAGACTTATGGATTGATTGACTGATTGAGAAACTGACTTTGCTGGATTAAGTCATTTATGGGAAACTGATCTTAGATAATTCAAAACAATCTATGCTGATGGAGTTGTTAGTTGCAGATGGATTAAGTGATTGGAAAATAAATTTGGTTGAAAGAATTGTTCAACCATTCAAAGCTGATTGACTTGACTAATTTTAAATAATACAAAACAATCTATATTTTTTTGGGTTCGTAAGTATTTGATTGAAAGGTGATTAACTTTTTGTTGACTAATAGTATGCATATTGATTGATTGACTGATTGTACAACTCAAGTATTGTAATTGATAAAGTCGCTTATTTGAGTTAATGTCAGATTGGCAGATTGATTGGTTGAACAACTTGTCTAACCAATCAAACGCGATTGACTTGCTAATTGATTGAATGATTAACTTCTAAACTGGCTCTCAGGTATTTAAAAGCAAACTTATCTCGTAAAGTTGTTAGTTGCTGATTGAAGAATAGATTAAAAGATTGATTGAAGTGATAAATTTGTTGTATACGGACTAACCTGATTTTAACTTATGAACTGATTGATTGATTGACTGTCTGTGTTCGATAAACTTATTTATTGAAAGTGTTCCAAAACAATCTAGTCTTAAATTTCTGATTGACAAAGTGATTAGCAGTTTGAGTACTTCAATAGCTTGTTTAATCAATCAAAACTGATTGATTGCCGTTAACAGTCTAACTTAGCATCTTAGATTTCCTTAATGATTTACTACCGAAAAAGTTACCAGCGGACAGAATTAAGCTTTTCAGACTGACAGCTTAACTTTAGATGTGATCTGCTTTAGAAGAATAACTTCCTGTATTTCTTGGTAATTTCATTAACTAGCTGATTGCTTTTCAATGCCGCAGAACAGATGCTGTTCAAGCCTAATCTCACGCTACCAGCGATGACACCTGGTCAAAAAGATGCGATAGGGTTTAGCTGGAAAGCCGGACAAGATTTCGAAGCGAACTCTGGGAGATTTCTCAGCAAGTGAAGGCCAACAAAGCTTGATGTCCAAGTGTCTCGAGTGGCAACAACAAGAGGCAATAGCAATAGCAATAACAATCTTAACAAATTTGTTGTTGTCGTTTACGACAAGCAGCTGACAAAATGTTTTACAAAACTCTGCGGCGCTTTAATTAGTCAGCAAACAAGTAGAGAACAACAACAACAACATCATGAAAATCGTTGTGAAATGTTGTCAGCAGCTGGCTGCAATTTTTAGCTAGAATTTAAGCTTGTGTGGAATGAAAATGAAGCAAGCAGCGAAGCAGCAACAAAAACACTTTTGCTTTTGTTTTGATGCGACTTTTTTTTCTGGGTTGTTGTAGTTGTTCAGCCGCTTGAAATTCACATGAAATGTTTTAAAGACAAACGCAACGCAAGAAAAGGGAAGAGAAACGAAGTTGTGAGGTTGGGCAACAAAGGCGGCCGCAGCTGTTGCAAGTTGCAAGTTTTCTAGTTGCACCTCGGCAAAAGTTGTTGTCTAAGTTGTGTTGCCACAGCTAGTAGTTGCTCCTGTGGCAACTAGTGTGGTATTATTACACACCTAGTTGCAAGTTCGCTCTTGTGGCAACTCCCGAAAACCTTCGAAGACGCAACGCTGCCAAGCCAAGGACAGTAGTCAAAAGCTTTCGATATATAAGTGCATAAATTTAGTTTTTGATTGCTGCAGCCGCAACCACAGCGAAATGTTAATTAGCTGCCTGCAACCCAAGTGAACGACGCACGTGTGAGGCCAGTTGCAACAGCAACAACAACAACAGTTGCAACAAATTATGTACGTAAAACAAGCGAGCAACCGAAGCCACTTACTAACTTGAAGGTTTTTGGCATACGCTGCCAAAAAGGTTGCACAGCTTAGTGATAAATTATGTTTTATTATAGTTAGTGCTTAAAAAGTTTAATATAAAAAGAGGTATACCTCTTAACTATGTTTAACAAGCTACTAATATCCTTTTTGAATATATGGCAACCCTGCAAAAATCGGTATTATAAATCAATTATAGATTGGTCACACTTTTATGAGTTTGCTTCTTCTTGCAAACTTCTAACTTGTGCAGAAATATAAAATAACGTAGAACATAACATACTTAAATCGATATTTTCATTCAATAAATATAATATTTAAGGTTCTATTTATAATCCTATTGATCTTCTTTTTAGTCATTCAAAGAGTAGTAATAGAAATCTGTCAAGTCTTCAAAAATCAAACTTTTTAGACTGTCAAAAAATATAATATTTAAGGTTCTATTTATAGTCATTCAAAGAGTAGTAATAGAAATCTGTGAAGTCTTCAAAATTCAAACTTTTTAGACTGTCATTATCTTCCTCCAAAATATTTAATTTGCATCGCAAGATAGATTGCAAAAAAAGTTCTAATTTATTGAAAAGAAACACTATAATCAATCCGTAATAAATATAATTTTTTTAACAAAAAACGTTTGCTCACAGCCAAGTATAAATAGCTTTTTAAAGTTAGCGTATCTGCCATTCGTTGTACAACGATTTTGTTGGCATTATGTTGTGTTAAGCTTGTGCAACCGCAAAGCGCACAAAATGCAGTCGCTAAATTGAGGCAACGTCATTGAAATATTAACAGAACTGCAGCAGCAAAAACAAAAACAGCAAAACAAAACAATTTCAGCGACTTGGCCAAAGACGAGGTTCGAACCCTCAAAGGCTAAACAAAAAAAAAACTGTTCGAGGCTTAGTCTGAGCGACTTGCAACTGAGGTTGCAACTGCGACTTTTGTAATCGCAACAAAACAAAACAAAGACGAAAATAACACACACAAAAAAAATACAAATAAAACTTTTGCCACTTAAGACACCGAGAGAAAGAAAGAGACTAAAGACTAAAGTCAGCGGCAGCTTAACGACTCGGCGGCACTTTTTGCCGTGTGTGCCACACGTTCCCCTGCAACTTCTTCGTGCCCCCAAAACTGTGTGAAAAGTACGCAAAATTGCTGAGCTGCTTTTTGTGGTCTTTTGCCGCCGTTGCCGACAGCAGACAGCGGGAAGACCGAAGCTAAACACTGGGGCAACATTGTGGATTGTGCAACATATTTTTGTGGTTTGTTTTTTTTTGTTTTTTTTTTTCGGCTGCCTCACGCATTCTACAGCACAACTTTGGCAATTTTCATATAGCATTGTGACTTGTTAAATGATATTGAAAATTGATTTTGAAATTTGGCTCAGCTGTTTGCTCGAGAGATTGCAACAAAAGGGAAGCTTGGTTGGTTGCAAAGGAAGTTCCTTCATCATTTTTCTGACCGCAAGCAAAATAAATCAGCGCTTGTCTGCGACTCAAGCTTTGGTCGCTGACTACGACTTCATCTCTCTCCCTCTCGGACTTCAAAATCGGATTGTGGCATAAACTGAGAAGCAAAAAAGAAAAAAAGGTTCCGGGCAGCAGCGAGACGCTTTGGCTCTGTCGACGCTTGTCTCAATGTCTGCAGAGTTCTTGGCTCTCGTCGTTTGTTGTGTTCTGCTGTCCATCAACTGCATGGCAGCTTCGTACCGTTTTCTTACTTTTTTTTTTATAGAGCCGTTGCCAGACAGACGGACGGACAGACAGACAGAAAGACAGACAATTGGACAAGTCTCCCCCGAAGCTGCTGCAGCTCAACCGCCAAACTCTCATCTCATCTCTCAACGGAGTGCAGACAGTGGCGTGTTTTGTATCTGCCGCTAAACATCATCAACGGGTCAACGTTGTTGTTGATGTTGTTGTTGTGGCTTTGGCTGTTGCTGTGGCTGAACTTTGTGGCATTTTAGTGCCTGGCAGCGACACTTAACATGCAACTAAATGGCGCATTTGATGCGCTGCGCTCCAAGCTTGATTTTTATTTTTATTTATATTTTATTGGAGTGCATAATTTATGATCTTACTAAAGATGAGGTTGCTGCCGCCGTAAGTTGCAAGTTGCAAGTTGTATGTCGGTGCATTGTCTTGCGAGATTTATGCACCTAATGCCAACCACATCCAATAAACGACACACTCTACATTGTCTCTAACAGCAGCAGCAACAGCAGTTGCATCTCTGTCAGCTTTGAAATTTATTAACCAACTTTATTTCTCCTCTTCATTGCAGGTGCTGTCAGCTTTGGACATTTTACAGCCACCACACTTGGACTTCTTTCAAGAAATGTATCCTTTTTTAAACAACAACAACGAAAATAACTTAAATTTATTAAAGTTGCACATTTTAATTGTTATCCGATAGTTGAAGCAGACTGAATGCTCAGTTGCTGCGGCTGCTCGTTAAGCAGCTTATGCCTGCAATCTAATCAAAATGCGGCAAAGATACAGATACTAAGAGGAGCTAGATACTTTTGCAACCTCAACTTTTTTTTTCCAGTCACAGTTGCACAATGCGTTGCCTACTTTTCGGGGCGCCTGACAACACGAAGCTATATTCAGCACTAAAAAGTTGCCACCCACTACCAAAAAATAAAGCCAAGCAACAACTTAATTGAAAAAGTTGAACGCAAACAAACAAACATAAAAGTTTCAACAGAGTGTCTAATATAGATAGAAATATGTTATGTATACTGCAAAATTGGTTTCCCTTAACTCCTTCTCGATTTTCAGCTATGTGATAACGGAGCTGCTGCAGTCGGATTTGCACAAGATCATCGTGTCGCCACAACATCTATCCGCCGATCACATCAAGGTCTTTCTCTATCAGATACTCCGTGGCCTCAAGTATCTGCACTCGGCTCGGATTCTCCATCGCGATATTAAGCCTGGCAATCTGCTCGTCAACTCCAATTGTGTCCTCAAGATATGCGATTTTGGCCTAGCACGTGTTGAGGAGCCCGATCAGGCCAAGAGCATGACCCAAGAGGTGGTCACACAATACTATCGCGCACCTGAGATTCTCATGGGCGCCAGTCATTATTCGTCCGCCGTGGATGTGTGGTCGGTGGGCTGCATCTTTGGCGAGCTGTTGGGCAGACGCATCTTGTTCCAGGCACAGAATCCGGTGCAGCAGTTGGAGCTCATCACCGAGCTGCTGGGCACACCGACCATGGAGGATATGCGCCATGCGTGCGAGGGAGCACGCAGACACATGTTGAGGCGGGCGCCCAAGCCGCCGTCGTTCTCGGTGCTCTACACGCTCAGCTCGCATGCCACACACGAGGCTGTTCACTTGCTCTGCCAGATGCTTGTCTTCGATCCGGTAAGTACCAAGAACTGAAAATGTTTAAGGAAGTCGACTTTGAAATACTTTGTATTTATTTTCATTCCGTGCGAAAACACTAATATACCGAAAAAATACTAAATTAGTCCATTTGGTATTACATTAAAAATAGTCAATAGACACAGCATATTATTATACTGGAAAAATACTGAAATATACCAAAATATATGTTATAAACCGGTATGTCAGTTGCAAATAAAGTATTAAAATACTTCAAAATACTTCAATTTCATTCAGAAAATACTATAAAGTTTAACATATTAATATACCGAACCAAATATTGAAATATACCAAAAGTTATGCTAAGTAATCCGATATACCAAACAGCTAAATTATAGTAATATACCAATAATATATTGAAATATAACACATTTTATAATTGGGAAATTAAAATACATTCATGCATTCAAAATATACGATAGAGTATATCAAAGAGTATAATAATATACCGTATAAAATATACTATAGAGTTAATATTGAATTACATCAAAAGGATTATTTCGTATATTTTATTAAACCAATCAAATACTGAAATTTACCACATTTTATAATTGCAAACCGATATACGAAAGTATAATAACATATCATGGAGTATAATAATATACCAAGCCAATATACCGAATCAGATACTGAAATATACCAAAAGGTATATTTCCTAGTCCGATAATCCTGAAAAATATAATAATAAACGCATACTGAAGTATAATTGGATAACCGATATACCACTGCATACAAAATATACCATACAGTACAAATTGTACTATTTTGTTAATCAAAGCCATTAGGCGCAACACCTACAAACCTTATACAATTATTTCTTCGAATACTTCCTGCTGTCTGTTACATTCATTTCTTGTTACAAAAGTTGTTATAAAAAGTTGCCAGCTTCTAACTAAAGTTTTCTTTTGTATGGCGTTTTGCAGGATAAGCGCATTTCGGTGACGGATGCCTTGGCGCATCCGTATCTGGATGAGGGTCGACTGCGCTATCATTCGTGCATGTGCAAATGCTGCTTCACTACCTCGGCTGGCATGCGTCAGTATACGGCGGACTTTGAGCCATCGGCCGGACAGCCCTTTGATGATTTATGGGAACGCAAGCTTCCCTCAGTGCAGCAGGTGAAGGGTGAGTAACAAATGGCACACACCAAACTCAAAACTCCGCGATAAACTCATACGGTTTCTATCATTTTCTTTTTTTGGTTTTGCAGAGGAAATGCACAAATTCATTGCCGAGCAGCTGCAAACGGGACGAGTGCCACTGTGCATCAATCCGCAGAGTGCGGCATTCAAGAGCTTTGCCAGGTGAGTCGTTGTCCCACTGTAAATCAAGCTGCACGTTGCCTCCACTCCCCAGCTCCTTTAATCTCTCCCCTAAAGTTCCTGCTAAGCTATCACTCTCTCTCTCTATCTTTCTATGAATCTGTCTTTATAATTTGTTGTTGTTCCAAAAAATTCGTAATATGCTTTTCAGTTGGAAAGAAAAACTATCACTATCTCTCTTTGATTTCAAAACTAAAATTTGTTTTTGTCACTGCTTCGAGTCCGAAACTGTCCCAGCTCTCTATCTATCTATTTATCTCCATCTATCTCTATCTCTCTCTCCTCTATGTTGTTTATTTACTTACTCGAAATAATATAATATATAAACGATTTTAATTTTTGTTTTCTTTTTTTTTCTATCGTTTTTGTGTGTGTATTTTCGAAACAAAAAAAAAAAAACAAAACAAAACAAAACATCGATCGATCGATATGAAAATAATATGATATGATATTGATAAATGATTCTATTAAATTTAATTATTATATTTGCGTTGTTAAGCCAATGAGAATGAGAATATCTACTACTACTACTCGTACTACCACTACTACTACTACCACAACTTGCACTGCTGCTCCTGCCGCTGCCGCTGCTGTTGCCGCTGCTGCCGCTGTCGCTGCTGCTGCTGCCAACCTCTGCCGTTGTCGTTGTCGCTGCCACTGCTGTTGAAGAACAAAAGAAATACATGAAAGAGAGTGTACTAGGCGCGAACCAATAACATACATACCGTATATATCGAAAAAATACCAAAATATTGGTATATACCGACATAACGTATATATCAAAAATATACCAAATATTGGTATATACCGACATAGTATAAAGTCAAGAGCGATGAAGTCACAAAACAAACATAAAAAGAGAACTGCTGAAACAGAAATCGATATCGATACAGAAAAACAAAAAGGCAGTATGAACAATATACCAATACCTACCATAAAATACCATAAATCATATACCAATATCTCAATCAGATCGATCTAGTTGAATCGAATCGAATGTGGGGGAATCGCGGCAGCAGCAACTCGAAACTTCTCCCAAAGAGGCGCGATCTTGAAAAACTTTTAGGTCTGTTGATAAAGCGACTCTACATATTGCTACATTTGCTAAAACTATCATTTTAAATTTACAAAATATTATAATTTACATATGATTTAACACTCTACTTTTTTTAATTGATTTGATTTGTGTTCTTTACGTTTACAATCAAATGCAAATGTGTATAAAAACCTTAAATAATTTTAGTTTTACAAACATAACTAAAATCTCATAATTTTCCTTCTTGTTTATAAAACATTTAGTTTAATATTATTTTAAATGGGTTTTTTTTTTGCGTAAATATTTGTGTACATAAATGTTAAAAAACAAAAACAAAAAAACATCGCAATTCTAACTATCAAATTGTTTATAAATGTCATCAATTGGTCGTGAAATATGAAAAGAAGAAAACTGAAACTGAAAATATAAAAAAAACAAACAGCAATTGGCAAAAAAGCAAAAGAAAATTATACAAAAATTATCAACACTTTTCATTGACATTTTTAGTCAAATAATATACATATGATAAAAAAAATAAAAATAATAATAATTAAGAGTCCACCTAGTGCATAAATACTCATTCATAATCGTATTCCTCTCTCTCCATCAATTTGTGTTAATGTTTTGCAACTCATATACATAATACTATTATATATAATACCATTCATATATATTTCCCCCTTATATTGTGTACAGCATATATTATATATCAATTCTATTCATTAAACCCATTTTACACCTCCCGGATAACTTCTCAATTGACATAGCAAATGCACACATTAAACTTTACACAAAATACTCACTATTTAAAGTTCTTTATAAAGAAAACCCTGATAGATCCATTCGATCTTAAAATCTCTATAGTTTTCACTTCCTTTTCATGCATTTGTATCTCATTTGATTATCGAAAACAACACACAAATATCCCCCAAAATATAGCTTTAACACTTTGTTCAGAAATTAAGCAAACCCAAAAACACTGCCAGATCTATATATCAATATCAATATTAAATTTATGTATAATAAAATTACATTTCTTACAAAAATTAATTCAGTGCAGTTGAGCAGCAGTGACAATGGTCAAAAGTAGTCAAAAAAAACAAGAAAGAAATAAACGCTTGAACAACTTCCACTTGAAGATAATTTTAACTAAAATCCAGTAAATATATTCCTTTTTTTCGTTTTTCTCTTTTTTTGTTTTTGTTTTTTTCGAAATTCTTTTTTTTCGTAGTTTGTATAATTTTCATATATATTTTTCATTTTATGTGCATTTGTGTTTTACTGGGCTCAACATTATTTTTTTATTATTTGTTATTTTGTATGTATGTTTTTGTTGTTTGTGCTTAAAATATGCTATCTACGATTTTAAGTAACTCTATTTTATGTTGTAAATATGATAGTTTGTTTGGTAGAGCTTGCATGTACTTCTTCTTTCTCTATATGTAAAATTGTAAATATTAAATACCAATACGCTGATTATTAATTAAATTTTTATTCTATTCAAATCATCTAGTTCCACTGTGGCACATCCCTCGGAGCTGCCGCCGTCGCCGCATCAATGGGAATGACGGCAAAATGAGGCGATTGCTGCCTAAAATATGAAAAGCAACACAGCAACATGAACAATTTTTGATTACAACAGCAACAACACACCTGGAAAATTGAAATATTGGAAGTGCAACAGGAACTTCGCGCCAACTACCAAAACTCACTCAAAAACAAACTCAAAAAAAAAAAATTCGAAAAACAAAAACACACAACTTTAGCCACTTAAGCGACGCATTCTGTGAATGGCAAAAATGCTATTCACAGAACAAGGAGAAGGAGTAAAAGCAGAAGAAGAAGCAGAAGTAGTAGCAGTCGAAGCAGCAGATGAAAGGAAGAAACAACGGTTAAATTGAGAGCGCCGAACAAATTGTGTTTTTTGCGTGCGCAGTCAATTTAAAAGTTAAAGCATTCCACCACCGAAATGAATAAATGAAACGAACTAAAATGCAACAAAACAAACAAAAACAAACACAAAATACACACACACAACGTAACGTAACTCAACTGAAACTAGTCTAAAAATATATAAAAACGAAGGAAAAAGGAAAACGCAGCGGCAGAGACAACAAATTCGATGATAAACTACAAAAATTAATGGAACATAAACAACAACAAAAAAACAAACTACGCATATAAATTGTGGAAGGCGTATTACACAAAAAACAAAAAACTATTTGGCAACAAAGCAGCTAATTTGTTGTGCTTGACAAAATTGGTAAAAACGGAAAAACACAAAAAAACAAACGAAGTAGAGGATAGAGGATAGAAAAGAAAAAGGAGAAGGAGAAGAGTTAAGAGCAACTATTACTAAACAATGAAATTTTTGGTCTAAATAAGCAAATTACAAAAATGTTTTATGTTAAGCGCTTTAAATCTATGTAAATTAATTAGCAACTAGACTAAACATCCCCCCAAAAACAAACAAACAAAACATTTGCCACTCTCCACCAACCCCCCAAATGAAACTGACGTCATGTTCGTGTGCGAATATTGTAATAAACAAAACACAAAACAAAACATAAACTACAACTATAAAACTATAAATTCTAATTACAATTAAAAAGTGTGTAACAAATACAAATACACTCACACACACGTACAGAAATTTGTTTGCCAAATTTACCTCACACACAAATACACACACACAGACACACACTCACTTTAGAGAAACTCTACTATAGGAAAAACTCTCAATGTGTAGTGAAAAACTCTCAACTCTTTAGAAATTTGTGCAAATTAACAAAAGCGAATGCAAAAAGCTAAATTAAATTCATTTCAACACACATATATATTTATATTGTATTTGCGCTTCATGTTTGAAACTGGTTTCTCTAACTATGTGTAAAAAAAAGGGAGCAGAGAAAAATATATATATAACTAAATTAAAAATATATATGAATATTACGAATATATATAAATATTAACTCTATATTTGTGTGCAAAAGAAATGTATGTGTGTCAGTGTCTATGTCTCTGTCTCTGTCTCTGTATGTAAAATAGAAGAAAAAACAAAACAAACAAGGCAACAATTTGAAAAGAGTTTAGTTAAAAATTATGGGAAACAAAACAAAACAAACTATCGAAAACAAAACAAAACAAAACATTTTAACTGTGGACTGATTATAAAGCATAATTCAAGCAATTATGCAATTAACCAATTTAATTTGTACTAATTCTAATTCTAATTCTTAGTTAATGACAATTTATGAATATTATTATTATGATTACGATTACTATGATTACAATTAGGTTTTAGTTGCTTAGTTCTTAGCACACGCACATTTCAACTTGAACTTATTGTACAATATGTTTCTCGTATAAATTGCGAATGGTAGTTAAAGAATAAAACACAAAAAAAAACCAACAACAAGTGGACGACACACTGCCCCCCAGTGAATGTGCACAGGCGCTCAGCAGTTGCAATGGACACCACAGCAGCACTCACCACCGCATTTCACCACCGCACCACACCACACACAACAACAACAACATTCGCAGCGAGTGGAGCAACCACAACAACAACAGTCACAGCCAAAACTCATTCGAAACTTTTTATTCACACTGCCTTTTTCTCTGTGCGCGTGCGCGTGCGCGTGCGTGATTGTGCATGTTTGAGCGCGTGCGTGCGTGTTTGTGCGTGTCTATCAACGACGCCGTGCTATTTCAATTAGTTTTTACATACTCTGCATTATTTTAAAGTGTAATATAGTTTAATTTCCTTCCTTCCTTCCACCTCACTTTCTACTCTCCCCACACTCGACATAATTTCTACAACTTTTTCTTCTTTTTAAGTAGCAACAAATGCTCATGCCAACTAAACGCTATAGCAAAAGAAAAGAAGTTTAGATTCAAGCTACAAAATATATAGGATATATACATATGTATGTTTAAGACTGAGTTATCTCATTTCCTTATAAAAGAGATGTTGACAAGCGCGCCCATGCAATAAAAAAAAAAAGAATAAGAAAATGAAATTGGATAAATCAATGTTGAAGAATTGAAGTTGAAATTTAAATTTGAATTCGTATTGCTTAAATTATGTATTAATGTAGCAAACTATATATGAACATATATATATATATATACAAATATTACAATATACATGTGTATAAATCTATATGTGTGCGTATTTAATGTCTTTGATCATTCAAAGTTTAGAAGAAAAAAAGAGAAAAACAAACTCGAAAAATTTGTAGAATTTGTGCGCTCACTTTAAAAACTATTTCCACCCAATTCTTCAACTCTCTTTAACTGTGCTGCTTTCTTATGTATGTAGTTTTACATCATTATATAACTATATCGATATATATGATCTATACATGATATACTTATATATATATGGCATTAACTAATTTAGCGTACGCTTACGATGATGATAAAGAGAAAGAGAATGCGAGAAGTAAAGAAACAAAATAAAAAATAAATAAATATGAATTCAAACTTTCACGGAGATCTCATAGCAAAAACAAAAACAAAAAAGGAAAAACGAAAATTATGCTGAAAAGCAGAAGGAAATCAACAGCTTAGATACGACCGGGAAATTGTGTGAAAATGAGAGGAAAATACATAGTTGAAAATCCCGTACTTTGGTTGTAAGCGATTTCTTTTCGATTTTTTAACATAGCCTTTTGTTTAGAAATATAACGATTTTTTTGTCTTATATACAACACAAATATGTAGACTACAAATCTTTGTCACACACACTTACATACACACACACACTCTGAAATATATAAATACCTTTAGTTATTAAAAAATTCTCACTTGAAACGAGGAAACGAGTAGAAGAAGAAGAAGAAAGGCAAGAAATACAATGCAAAATTATCATCTACATTAGAGATTAAGAAGAACAACACATTTTACATACATACATCATTTATTAAACAAATTATGTAATGAATAACGACATCGGACTTATGTAGGCACCATGTACATAACATTAACACCCCACCAATACTTATATGATATAATATAACACCCATACACTTAATTCCTAAGCGGCAACTAGTTTTTTTTAGTGTTTAGTTTTACAAGTTTAAACGAAAGCGAAACGAAATCAACTAAAATATAATTAATACTATACGATACGATTATTATTATTACGATTATGATTATGATTATGATTATTATATATCATCATGTGCTCTATTTCGAATCATGATGTTGACATGTACATTTTTGCACTCCTTTCAATTCAAATCCCGACAACCACACACAACACACACATTAAAATTTAAATATATATAGATATATAATCTTAATTTGTCTATTTTAATTCTTGGATTTCATAGCTTATGTTTCAATAAGTTTGAAAATATATGTTTAACCGTTAGTTGACTAAGTAAACTGCATTAGTATTTTGACCTAAACCAATTGTGGAGCAGTACTAAATATATATATATATATATAATTATATAGTAGAACCTACATAATATTATATATACGAGTTAACGTTTTCATAATGGCTGCAGACGAAGAATGAGAAGCGAGATGAAAGAAAGAGAGAGAAATAAAATTGTGTAAAACTGTTTGTATAAAAAAAAGCGACAACATTTTTGTTTTATTCTTTGAATTTCAACATTTCTTAACAACTCTTAAAACACAAAACATTCCTTCGAAATTTTGGAGGCGAGGGAAATTGTTTCCGAAGACCGTCTAGTAAAAAACCACAGACCCAATGCATTTGCAATTAGAATTTATAGCTATAAATACATGTATGCATTTTTTTTTGTGTTATTTGTCAAGAATTAGCACTACTTATATACGATATATACTTATATTTATAAATATATGTGTATGTATGGACAATATTGCAAAACAAACTCGAAACACTCAAAACAGATTATTCCAAATACAGGTATCTAAAAAACACATTTGAAATGTTTGTCCTTTGGATCGAAGGCAGCTTTTCAATATCTCTCAGAATAATAAGTATTATATATATAATATTGAACTCGATTATAAAACGACATTTGTGCCAGAATTACCCAAAAAAAAAAAAAAGAATACAACTTTTTGGCAGACATTAAACAAATAATAGTAAAAATAATAAATGTTTTCTTAACAGAGAATAAATTGCGCTCAGGTTATAAAAAAAAGAAACAGAATATGTAAAGAATAAAAATCGACATTACTTAATTCAAAATAAAAAAAAAAACAACATATTGCATACAACATACATAACTAAATGTACGTTTACCATGTTTAACAAAAGGCTGTTTGTAGAAATTGTGACACAGTTTTTTAACCCCTAACAACAACAACAACAAATACATATACGATTACAATATAAACGATAAACGATAAAGGGAAATTTTTGATGTAAATGTGAGTAGAATACACGCTAAAAGCTTTGCAACAAAAAAAAAAAAGAAATGAAAGTAAAAAGCAGAAATCACGCTAATTTGAACTTCTGATTATGATTAATGTACTCGTAGTTGCTTAGCCCACGAACTAGAGATACCCTGTAGCGAATGCTACGTCGGGTCGCTTTGTGCACTCTATGCGAAACTTGTGTAAATACATGAAATTAACAAAAAAAGAAAACTATAATAATTAAAATTACCATGATACATTAACTATATAGAAGAAAAAACTTTGTGATTGCTTCTCATTGATGATAAGCCGATGTGTGTACTTTTCTTATATACATACCCAGCAGTTAGCCACATCCAACTTGTCGTATAGAAATCCCAACTCCCCCAAGAAATATATATATATACTTATGTAGGACACAACACAGAATGTACGAGTAGTTAACAATACCATAAACAATACATACAGAAGGTAGAATTCTTCAGCTTATCCATTATTAAGATATATAGGGGCATACGTAAAACTTATATACATATATGGGAAATTCGATAAATGTTGTAAAAAGAAAAGAATATATAGTATTTATATAACGCAAAACAACTCTATAAATGTATATGTGAAAATTGTAGCACACTTTGATGAAATGATCAACAATTTACAACACTATGTGAGTATAATGAAAATCCTCTCAAGTAGAAGTTCCCACTAAACCCAAAAAAAAACAAAATTGCACGCGATTGAGCAAAATGTCCTTTAATCTTTGGGTTCTCCAGATGAGAACGTTAGAACGGAATGAAAGTATTTTAAACAAAGCATTGTTTAACTGTATATATGTAATTATATTATCTTTGTATGTACTCGTATGATGTACTCACACACAAGCATCACATTAACCATTAATACACTAACTCAATTGATACGTTACTTCGCATAAATATAAATATATATGTGTATGCGAATGTAACAACAAAATGTACATTATTAAATGAGCAAAACCCTCAGAATTTTTCAGAATTACATAATTAACATAATACCACACACTAACCATTGTATTAACTAATAAAACCAAAAGAAACCAAGCATTAGACTTACTAATATTATTATAACGTAATACTGAAAAAAAAAAACAAATAAATTTCAAACGAAAAAGAAAACAAAAACAGTCAAAATGCTTTCAAACTAAATAAAGTTCTTTGGAATTACAATGCAAAACAAAAGATACGAAAACAAATCGCAAAAGTTCTTTTTACTGGGTGACGGTTACTTTTTTGAATAGCAAGCTGTTGTTTTTGAGGACACTGCTTGCGGACAACACAATGAAGCAGTGCACTGTTTGCTAGCGTTTCGCTGCTAAAAGTCAATAGATGGCGCCACAAGGAACTACCACTACAGCACTAAAGATGGCGCCAAAATAACTTGTCAAGTAAACCGAATTATTGAATTTTTAAAACCTCATAACTTGGCCATATCCTGACGCATTTTGGCAGGACATGTTTTCTTGGGCTCGTGTAGCCCTACTCTTTCGATTGGCATCTTAAAAATATGGGGTCATCTAAGAATCCGACACTTGTAAAATTTCAGTCAGAAGGCGCTGAGAAAAGTGTCAAAATCCAGAAATCTTTGATATCTCAGAAACTAGCAGGACAATCGGGATGTCCTTTGGTGAGTTGATAGTCCTTTTCAAGCAATGTCGATTGACACTAGTTTTAGTCAGATCCTTCCAAGGACTTTCGAGTTAGAGCCTATTTTTTGTATACGAAAATTACCGTTTTTCTCAGCTCCTGTAAGGACTTTCGTCCTTTTTATTAAAAATTCTTACGACTCTAGGTAAGTACTATCTTTCTGCCAAAGGACATCCTTCTAGTCCTTCAAACGGCTGAGTTACAACCGATTTTTCGATTTCAGGACATTTTTTCTATGCCTCCCCCTTTGAAAATTTTCGAAAATTTTTTTTGCGTGATTTTTAAAATTTTGAAATGCAAATCGATAGTACTACTTGCGGAGAGTACAATTATATGAGTCCTTTCAAAATTCACACGGATATCAAGGATCAGGATCAATAAAAATAGTACATAAAACGCAAAATAATAATATCTTGGACAGTTCCCTGCCAATTTGGACCGGAAATGGCTCGTTTTCTAGATCAGGACGTGTTCTATAATTTGATAAACAATTCTCATTATAAATGTCTATTTACATTCATTGATAAAACACCAGTTGATTAATTCAGTTCTTGGCTTAAAAGCTCTCGTATATTCTATTCAGATTTCATGTGTTTTATGGCTACAAATACGTTATAAAAGTATATGCCTTTCCTCTCTGATCGGGCTCTATATAGTAGGTAGTATATAAAATTTGTACCTTATATGTCTAGGGTGTTGCACCAGCTCTGCGGTGCCTTACAAATATGTTTCTTTTGCATCAGTCTTAAACAACGAATATTTGAAATGATTTTTAAGAACTTATTTCTTAATCGGGGAGCTAAAGACTAACGAAGACTAAGGTCTAAGGAATACTAAAATGATAAGTGAACTGTGTTTGTGTGTGTGTTTGCTTTGTTTTGGGGCTAATCCTTTTTGCCATAATGGCTGTAGCTCTCCTCCACGAAGATCTGTATGGAACGCTTCACGTGCTGTTTGTGCGGTTCTGGCAGCTGTTCCAGTTTGGGCAATATCTTCATAAGGAATCGGAAATCCGGTGATAGATTTATGTTGGTTTCAGTCTCCGGCGGCGACGGCGAGGGCGATGACAACGATGGTGGTTTGATGGGCTCCGAGTCCACGGGTAAGATGGACACGCTGGCAGGAAGCGCAACACCGGGTGCTCCTTCCACTTTGATGAAGTTTGTGGGATTCTTCTTGGGCGGCAACGTGATGTGTGGTTTGTGAGCAATGGGAGTCGGTGTTGGTTCCTGTTTGATAGCCGGATGCTTAGCTTTTGCCTGTGCCTGTTCCTTGCCCTGAATGCAGCTGAGTATTTCGGGCAGAAACTTTTCCAAATGCTCTGTGATATTCGCTTTGGATTTATCTGTGACAATCATAAGTTTCTTGGCAGCCGTATCCTTTTCCTGTTCGACTACAACAAACATTTTGCGCTTTTGTCCATTGACGCCGCTGTTGCCATTCTTCTCATCCGATTTCTCAGTTATCAAATAAAGTTTACGCTTCTTAGCCACTCCATTAGCAGATTTTCCAGTGCCATTCTGTGCATTGACGAGTGCCGAGAGCGGCATGCTCGCCTCGTAATCCGAGCTTATGGACTGCACATCGCTGGAGACGGAAGACGACGAGCAGATGGAGTGTGAACGCTGTGGAAGCGGTGTTATGGTAGTCACCGACTTCTCTTGCATTGTCTGTTGCTTTTGGGAATCCCCGCTGGAACTCTGCAAAGGAGAAAAGGTTATCGATGTTATCGTTATCTATGTGAACTTGCGATAAAGTTGCACTTACGTCGACCAGCTCTATCGTTGTGCTATCAGCCATGGGCTTAGCAGATGTTGCTGCTGCTGTTGTTGTTGCAGTTGTTGTTGCTGGGATAATGTGCTTGGATCCACGCAACGGCGTCGTCTTGATGCGCGTCTTGGCCATTGCCTTGCGCTGACTGAAGTGTCGGCAGCAGATGCGCAGCTTCTTCAGGCCACCAAGTTCGTTTACCAGTTGCTCGCTCACTCCGAAATGGCGCAGCCAATAGTTGCAGCTGCAGGAATTACAATTGTTGATTATTCAGTGGACAAGTTACATGCGCATGTATTGCAAGTAGTGTGTGTGTGAATATGTGTGTGCTTGTGTTAGTGAGATCGTGAGCGTAAGAATGCAACATGACTCTCTGGCGCACCGAAATGCAAGCTCAGCTTTGGTCAACAACACAAACTGTGTAGCAATTGTAAAAGTTCTTCACAAGAAAGCTTTCAAATTGAATAGTAAAGAGCACAATAAATACTACTACAGCAATCGCGACGTTTTGTTTTGTATGGATTCGAGTTTTACCCCAAAAAAACTACACGAAACTCATGCGCGCTCCTCGACGGTGCGATCGCCTCGGAAGTTCTTTGTTTACTGTAAAGAACTGCATTGAAGTTTTGTTCTTTTGCTCGTCGTGCTTTTCCTGTGCAGCTTTAAAATTAGATCCCATCTCGCTCTTTCTCACAAACACAAACGTCATGCGAATGAAAAGTTCTTCCATGGCCGCCAAAAGTTGTCGCTGAAAAAAGCGCTTTTATGCTCAATGCACTGCTTGTCTCTCGCTCTCTCTGTCTGTGTTTTTGCATGTGTGCTGCTTTCGCTACTCTTACACTCGCTCTCACTCCCTCTCTCACTGCTTTACTTTATGCGCTCTCAGAGAGCGGAAGTTTGCTGCGTCTAGTGCCGGCGTTCACAATTGCCGCTTCAACTTCCCCCACTCTACAAGCACGAATAAGCAGTAATAACAAGAGCTGCTTCTGTTTATTTATTTTACACAACTTAAGCAATTAGGCTAGACCAAAAAATAGTCGATGTGCTAAAGTTGCATTACTTAATTTAACATTAATTAAGTACAGATGGGTATGTCACACAATTAATTAATTAACTAATTACATATGCACTTCCACATATGTATGTATTATATTTGCAAATTGTACGTTTGTATTATGTCCACTTTAAACTCCAGCCTGATGCCATCAACTCCACTGCACAGAACTTTTTTTTGCAACAACAACTTCACGGCCAACAGAGCGCACAGCGCCTTGCACGCACATTACAAGAGAGTGCCAGAGCGAGAGCGCCAGAGAGTTAAAAATAAACTCATGGGGGATATCTAGCTGCGTGTGTGTGTGTGTGGGACGCAGCTTCTTATGCTGCTCTGGCGCTCTCGCTGTTTCCCTCACACCCACAATGCGCATAATTGCAACAGAAATGCATGCAAGTTCTTGTTGTTGTTGTTGTAGCTCTTGTTTTTGCCATGGCATTGAAATTTTCTATGAAGTTGATGCGGGCGCTATGAGTTCAATAACCTTTGACTCGCCAGAATGGCTATGCCAAAAGCAAAAGCTCTTTCTCTGCTATACCTGTATGTATGTAGGTATGTTTGTATGTGCCTAGAAGGTTTGTCTGGAATACAATTTGTAAACACACACACACACACTTACATACAAGCATAGGTGTCTGTTTGTATGCAAAAGAGAATTTGTGATGCGCAACAAGCTCGAGTGCAAGGCTAAGTTAAAGCTGAGCTGCATAAACAGGTTTAAATGTAGATCGGTAAAAAGGCCACTTATTTAATGGTGTATTTATGTGTGTGGTGTGATATTATTGGGCATATTCACTTACCGAATGACATCGTGTATTGGAAATCGACGTAACTCCGTCGCACTCGCCTCGCAGCCCATCAAACACATCCTCGAACTGGGCTCTGGCTGACTTTCAGCTTTTATATTCGCGCTGGGATGCAACGACATGGCTTTAAAAATGCGTAGATTGCTCATTCTATTGCCGTCAGGTTATCTACGAAAAAGCGTATTTAATCAAAAGCGTCGTTTACAATGGTTGCCAAAGAGATATGTGGGAGAGGGAGGTTGGGAGGTGGGAGGAGGCTGCTTATGCTTGGGCTATTTATTAGCGCCATGTGTCTGTACTACTTTTCTATTTAACTTGAGCATAATAACGAAATATGAGAGCGAATGAATGAGCGCGCGGAGTCGCGCACAACGAAAAATAAACGTTAAAAGCTTTTTCTCTCTCTCGGACTCTCAGTCAGTCACTCTCTTGTGTGCAGCTTTCGGCAGTAACACGCCGCTGCTGCAGTTTCATCTTATTATTCAAAAATGAACAGAGCTTTTGCGGCGTAGTGCACAGCGAGTGCTAGACAGCCATATAAAAGTAAAAGCTTTGATAGAACAGCGCTTACGCCTCGTTCCCGCTGCTGCTGCCGAAAGTTGAATGCGGCGAATGCGAAATTGCGAATGTTGCAAAATTAGTTGATACATATGTAGTTTGCTCTAGTTTATGATAAAAAAAAAAACAAAAGAACTTAAAACTTAATAGTTATCAATACTCACAATATCTTTTGCTCTTGATGAAGCCGCTGTGCTAGTCTTGGGTTGAATAACCTTACTGCACGCCACAGACGCCGCCACACAGCAACAGTCACAACAACGACAACAACAACAACAACAACTCACAACACGTTGTCTGTTGTGTGGCGTGCTTTTTTTTGCCTGTCACAATTATCAACGCTCTTTATGTGTCTTTATTTCTTGAATTCTTCAAGAGCTTTCACAACGTCGCTATTGCCAGGCATTTAAAATTCAATTGCTTCGTTTGCCGTTGCAGTTTAAAATGTAATTCCAGTTATAGTTATTGTTCTTACTCTTGCTGTTGTTGTATTTTCACTTTGCCTTTAACTTTAAACACAGTGTCTGTGTGTATATGTGTATGTGTGTGTGCCTTACTTTGATTACGTTCTGTCCAAGCTACGTCATGGTATCTCAAAGACTGCCAAAAGTTTCGCCTGCGTCATTTCAAGTATAATGTAAAAAACGTATTGAAAGCTGAAAGCAGGTCGACGCAACGCTTTTTGCCGCTCTTCGAAAAGCTCGTGGCTCGTTTTTTCGTTTTTTGTAAGCTTGGTTTCTGAGCGCTTGTGCGCTTTCTCACTCACCAGAGTCGAAGCTTTTTCGCTCACCTACAAAAGAGAGAGCGCCGCAGTGCCGAGGGTGGTCTTCAATGGCCAAAAGCTTTTTTTCGTGGTACGAGATCATAATTTAAATCGCTTCGTTACAAAAAGCTTTTATGGCCTGTTAAATGAAGGCGCTCGAAGCTTTTCAAAAGCTATTCGAGTGAAATTTGAGACATAATCTATTGGATGGGAATTAAAAATGCATAATTTCGTATTTCAATGATAAACTATAAATACTGTTCAGAGAATTTGAATGCGCATTGCATTTAAATAATCATTTTTCTTATCTTAATTACCTGCCATAAATTGCAGCGACTATTTGGAATGCTCATTTGACAGTGTTTTCCATTCAAAATTTAATTAAAAGTGTTAAAAGCTTTGCATAAACAACCAACAGGTGTTATAAGTAAAGAGGTAGCTATGCAACATCAATGGAGGGGGGGAGAAGTGAGTGAATGCAGCTCTTTTGAGCATTAATAATAATTTGCTGAAAGCACGTTTAATTTGCTATTTAAAAGCCAATCAATTGAAAACTTGTGGATGCCATAAATTTCAATAGTTGAAATATTCTTGTATAATGAAGGCGAAAAAGACGTTTGCAAAAAAGAAAAATGCAGTTGCTGGCAGATAAGGCGTTTGTCTTGTCTCACATCATTCATAATAATGCATCTTCGTTTTTTTTTTCTCTTCACTCACATGTCAATTTAAATTGTGTAAACAGTTTTTGCTAAGCAGCCGCAGCAGTCAGTTGTCAATTGTTCAACGGCTCAATGCTTCACGCCTTGGGGCCATTAAATTATCTTAATAGTAGTTGAGGGTTTTTTATTTTTTATAGGCTCCAATATTAAATGATGTAAAATTGTCGTAAACTTTTGACTATAAAAAAAAAACAACACAACTCGGGAATGCCGCGTTTTATGTGTCTGATTGCCGCTAATGATCAAGTATACTCGTAATTACAAATAGGGCAAGTCAGGCCTACGCATCAAGTTTTAATAATCATGCCAATGTCTGAAAATACTCGTCTTATCCTCAAGAGCAAATCAACTACTGCAGTTGCAATTGAAATTGAACAAGTCAGCGGTTTCTCCAGTTTGATTGACTGAATGATTCGTTGAAGACTTGAAGTGCCTAAGCGATGCCAGACTGCGATAATAATCATCATCGGAGCTCTCACTCAATGTGAGTTGTGTGTGTGTGGTCTTAATGTTTCGACTCAATGCTTGAAGGCGAAACGGTTTGGCCGCCTCAGATTATGTGATTAGAATATTGACAATTAAGGCGCACATAAATTGATTTACTTGTAATTTTTAATGGCGCCAACGGCGCTCACAGTTAACAAGTGCAATTGAAGCAATTGCAGCGGCGATCAACTGATCTAAATGCGATTTGGGATAATCTAAATAACTTGCATGCAGAGCAATAATATTTTAAATCGTGTGAGGTCTTTTTGAAAATAAATTTCTCCCCTTATGTTTCTTACTTTTTATACCCTCTACAGGGTATTATAACTTAGTACATCCAGGAAATGTTTGTAACAGGCAGCAGGATTCATTTTCAACCCCATAAACAATATATATATTCATAATAAGCGTCAATAGCCGAGGCGATATAGCCATATCTGTCATAGCCTGTCTGTCTGTCTGTCTGTCCGTCTGTCTGTCTGTCTGTCTGTCTGTCTGTCTGTCTGTCCGTCTGTCCGTCTGTCGGTCTGTCTGCCTGCCTGTCTGTCTGTCATAGCCTGTCTGTCTGTCTGTGCGTATGAAACACTGGATCTCAGAGGCTGTAAAAGATAGAGCTTTGATTTTTGTTCCATCATTTGTAATATTTCCACACCGATCAGTTTTGTTTCAAAATTTTGCCACGCCCACTTCCGAAAATCGAATAACAAGTGTAATTTTAAAGCTAGAGCGATTTTTGGTGTATAAAATAATGACAATAATATAGTATTTAAAATACCTGAAAACTTGGTTGCGATCAGATGAAAATTGTGGAATTTACTTAAGAAATACTTTTGTATGGAAAAAACGCCTACTTACCAAAATTATCCTTCTTAAGCATTTCTTCAATATGTTTCAGTATTTTTGCGTCATATTTTTGGTATGTTTGTAGATTATGGTTGTATTGAACATGGGTAGCTTTCTTTCATTCATTGATTTCGGTTTAATTTTAATGACCTAAATAATAAAATATTAATAAAAATGCAGGTTTACTTTTGATTCATAACTTTTTCAATTAAATGTTCCAAATAATTTAAAACAAGTAAGAAAGTTACAGTCGAGTGTACTCGACTGTGAGATACCCGCTACCCATTTTTAATAAAGGCAAAATATTGCGGTATCATTTTCAAAATATACCGAAAATACTAAAAAAAAATACTAAAAATATACCAAATGGTATATTTGGTATATCGATATAGTACACCATTCAAAATATACCATAAACGGTACAATGTGCCAGATTGTCGGCCAAAGCAACTCAGACCCCTAGTAAGTAGGCGTTTTTCCCATACAAAAGTATTTCCTAAATAACTTCGACAATTTTTATTTGATCGCAACCAAATTTTCAGAAATCATAACTACTATAGTAATTATTGTATATACCAAAATTCGTAACTCTAGCTTTAAAATTACACTTGTTATTCGATTTTTTTGATTTGCGGGGGCGGAAGTGGGCGTGGCAAAAATTATAGCTCTATCTCTTATAGTCTCCGAGATCTAGGTGTTCATACGGACGGACGGACGGACGGACAGACAGACAGACGGACATGGCTATATCGTCTCGGCTGTTGACGCTGATCAAGAATATATATACTTTATAGGGTCGGAGATGCCTCCTTCTACCTGTTACATACATTTCCTGCCGGCACAAAGTTATAATACCCTTCTACCCTATGGGTAGCGGGTATAAAAATAGCATAAACAATTAAATTGTGCACAAAAAAAGTGAAAAAAAGTTCTTGTCAGAAGTGGGATTCGAACCCACGCCTACAGAGTAGACTGCGACCTGAACGCAGCGCCTTAGACCACTCGGCCATCCTGACTCTTGGTCGAGTGCTGTTCAATTACCAATGGCATTCAATGTGCCTCTCTCTTCCCAGTGCAAAAGTATTTTTGTTGTATTTTTATAGCATTGTCGCTGCAGTGTTGAGTATACGCCATGTATTACATGTGTTACCCAATCACACTTAACTCTTTGAACTTGGGCAGCCTACGCGCTACGTGAATGGGATTGAGAATGAAATATTGCATGTGGCGCCCGCAGGCAAAGACAAATTGCACTCGTCGTCGCGTCATGGAAAGGTGTGTTGAACAGACAACAGACAACAACAAAGGCAGCAATAACAAGGCTTAAATTTTGTACAATTATGTTTGTGGCATGAAACATGCAGCGATGCAACGCAGCAACACCGAACTGATAATAATAATAAAAGGTAATCGAAATGAGGTCAAAATCATACATCAAACTGAGTAAGTCCGCAGATTGGCAACTGTCACTTTTTATATTTATTTCGATTAGTTATGCAACAGCAGTAACAGCATCAACAACAACAACAAAAACAACTACTGCCCACCCACTGTTGAGTTCAGTTGAAGTTTCAATGAGGCATGCAAAATAATTAAGTTAGTTGAACGAAATGTCAACTGGCCTGCAGCCAAATTGCTCCCCAATGGCCAAACGCTGTTGACATTTCACACGCACCACCAGCTGCAACTAGTAGTGAAGTTGTTGTTGCCACTTGTTGTGGCTTGCGACTTGGTCACACGCACTTTCAATGCATTTCAATTAGCTTCGACTGTTGCTCCACTTTGACTTTGAAGCGAAGCGAACGTTGCTTTGCGTTCAGTTCACAGTGTTCAAGTGATATTTTCATTTTTATAGCTTGATTGTAGACATTTGATAGGCATTTATATATGTTAATCAGTTGGCTGACCTGACAGCTAAAGTTAATTAAACTTTACGCATAAAATTTTCCAATGCATACGAGTTTCCAGTTTAGTTTGCGTTATTTATCCATGTTTACTTTGCAGACATTGCAAACATCATGAAGTACCTCAACATTGTTGTGTTTGTGGCAGCAATTGTACTTGTGTGCTTGAGCATAAATTCAAATTGTGATTAATGGTAGACGCATAGTTCTAGGAGAACTCAAGTGACCCATTTTTTTGTGTTCTATTCTGTTGCAGTTGGAAAATTAGCAAATTGCCCGAATGTCAATCAAAAGTCATCAATCAAAATTTGTGTGTGTTTGCTACTGTCAGTTGGACACAATGTGTATAAATATGAATCAAATATATGGAACAGCAACGGGGTGTGGCAGCAACTACTTGACTTGACTTGACTTTATTTTACTTACTACTGCAACCGCAGTGGGTGCAGCCAGGCAGCCAGCTTGTAAATTAGCATAACAATGGCCCAGTTAAGTGGGTCAACAAGAGCAGTGACAAGTTAGATGGATAGCTGAAGTTGTGAGTTGGCCCAAAGAGGAAAAACTCCATTCGACTTCCTCTTGGTTCGGAGTCAATGCTCGCTTTCAAGTTCACAACAGACTGCCAGACAATTGGGAAGACACTTTGACCACAGCGAACATTAATCATTAATTGTTGTTGTCGCGACATTTTATGCCAAATTTGTACAAAGTTAATTAACAGGTTTCATTGTTTTTTAGCCGCAATAATAATTCATAAGTCTGCTCTACACACAAACATACATACATATTCTTGTATGTGTGGATTATGGGGGCGTATACGTAATGTCTCAGCGACAGCTCCGAAGAAAGCGAGCTGAAATCAATTTGAAAACATGTTTAAATACCGCTTTTTTGCTGCTTGGCTAATAGAAATTTAATTAGCCATGCAATTTTGTTTTGTTGTTGTTGTTATTGGCGTTGTTTTGTTTATGGTTTTGCTTTGCTTTGAGAGTTGGCGCGCTGCACGTGCAGCTGAAGCCAAATCCAAAGCTCTCTCTCTGTGTGTGTGTGCTGCCCACGCATGCGGGATTGACGCTGTCAGTTTGCTTGTGTGTGTGAGTGAAGTGAAGAAGCCAAGACAAATAAAAAGACACGAGAAATAAAAACAAAACTTTACGGCGCACCACACAGAGCGAACAGCAACAACAATAGCAACAACAATAGCAACAACAACGCCGCTGCTTTTGCGCCCTCTCTCATTCTTGCTGTCGTTCTCACTCTCGCTGCTGCTGCGCGGCGTCGTCGCTTTCGCTCTCTTGCGATCTTTGTCAAGCTTCGTGCTGCTGTGCAGGTTACGCAATAAATCTGTGCGTGACGTCACAATTGCGCTGCGCTTGCAGTGCACAACAGCTGTTACGCTGTGACGTCAGCGCAAAGAGAGCAGCTCTCTCATTGGGGCGAATCTTATTGAGTGTGCGATCTGCTTTGCGCTTGACGCTGCTGTTGTTTTGCCTTCGACTGCGCCACTGCGTCGCTGCAGTCAACAGCAAAAAGCGCAACGCGTCGGTTCGAAAATTTCGTCTTAACGGAAAGTTACAGCTGGTCGAGGTGCGTTCGATTTGTTTTGTTACGCGTATCGAGAACTACGTGTGTAGTGTAGTTTGTTTTTTAGGGGGGGCTTCACTTGGCTTATCGCGCAAAAAATATAATAATAATAATATTGTACCTAACAATTTGATTCCCTTGACAATCCCCAATTGAGTCAAGTGCCATATTGTTACCACATTTATTATTTGTTGTCACTTGGCAAAACGCATTTCCCCCGCGATTCTTGTGCTATGCAATTACGAAATCTTACGTTCAAATTTCGTGTGTATGTGCGTGTGTGTGTAGTGTAGTGTGTGTTCCATGTGTCTATAAATACAACGGACGCGACGTCCAAAATATATGACCGAAAAGTGAGCAGTGAACACAGTCGGTCGCTTGGTCAGAAAGCAAAGCTAAAAGCACGCAGAAAGAACAACCACAACAATAACAAAAGCAACAACAACAATAAGCGCCACAACTGACGGGTTGATTGACTCGAAGGAATTTCGAGAAAGACCCCAACAACAACAACAACAACAAGTAAGCAAGGCAAAGCAGGCAAGCAGGCAGTCAGTCAGTCAGTCAGTCAAACAACAGCAAACAGCAAATAACAAACAGCCGACAGTCATCAGACGTCAGTAGCATCCGAGATTGAACATCCACATCCACATCCACATCCATATTGTACTAGCTGCGTCTCCAGCGTCTCCAACCACAGCTTCCGTTGCTTATCATCGGGGCGGCAAGCACAGTTCCCTGTGATTACGAGGGTTGCTATTTATATTTCTGGCCTAATAATGAAAATGCGAATATTTATAAAAAAAAATGGATTTATTGTTTGTCACAGTATTCTCCAGCAAGATTTATATACTTTTGAATGCCCTCAAATCAATTGTCGAAGCACTTTTTCCACTCTGATTGAGGCACCTCCAAAACATGGTTTTTGAACACTTTAACAGCATCTTCTGACATCGAAAATCAATGACCACGCCTTTTTTCGATGATGTGCGGGTATAAAAAGAAGTCAAGTCAGGGCTGTACGGCGGATGACCCATGAATTCCACGTTTTGACCGCAAAAAAAGGCGCGGGTTTGAGCTGGTGTGTGGGAGTTCGCGTTGTCATGGTGCGGAATGATCCATCTTTTCTTGTTCGTTTTTCGAATTTCTACAAGGAGTTCAGGCTTACAAATTATGGTGTACCACTCAGAATTGACCGTCCTACATTGCTCAAGCGAAACAGTCGCCACATGACCAGTTTTACCGAAGAAACAGGCGACCATTTGCTGAATAGTGCTTCCTCCACGAACAAGGTTCGTTGGATTTGGCTCGTCTTCAAAGACCCACACGGTCGATTGCTGTTTTGTTTTGGGCTCATAACCATAGATCCATGATTCGTCACCTGTGACCATCTTATAAATGTCTTTTGAAGCACAGGGAATGTATTTTTCAAAATTTCTTTGAACCAATCCACACAAGCCTTTTTTTGAGCAATCGTTAAATTGTGCGGGATCCAATGAGAACAATCCTTTTTTACGACCAGGTGTTTATGCAATATCGAATGTATTCTGGTGAAGGAAATGTCAAAGGATGCCTCTATCTCACGATATGTCACATGTCGATCTAGCATTATCAGTTCACGCACGGCATCAATGTTTTCTGGCCCAACGTCCGTTTTTGGACGACCTTCACAACCTTCGTCTTCTAGCGAGCATCGGCCACGATAGAATCCATTAAACCAGTATTTCACAGGGCTATAGGATGGCACTTCATCGCCTTATAAAGATTTAAGTTCATCGGTGCACTCGTGTCGTAATAATCCAAGTCGAAAGTTGTGAAAAATTTTTGCTCAAAAGTGTTCACGAGTTAATTCGATTTTTCTGCCGAGGTAAGTTTTTGATTAATCGTTTATCGATATCAAACGTGCTCGTACATGAACAAGTTGTATGGAGCTTTTATTGATAAAAGTCCAAACTTTTTTTGGGAAATAGCCAATTGGTCCTAATATGGCTAGAAGTGACCTAGGCCAGAAACTTAAATAGCAACCCTCGTATGTGAGGCGCATGAGTTGCGTTTTCAGTGAGTTGCACATTGAAATTACGAACTAATTTCACCAAGACAAATATGATTCCATCTCTCTATACACATATTTACAAAGCAAAAACACAAAGTATCGCCTCTGCCTTCGTTTCGTATACATTGTGTTGATCGTCTGGCTTTTGTTTAATTGCACATCAGTGTGCGAGATGCGCATAAAAATCAACATAAAAGTCGAATAGGGCGGCAGATAAATGAACAAACATAAATAAGACGGCGTAATTAAATTGTACAAACACACCAGTGAGTTATCAATTCAATTATTTTGGTTATTTCTCAATCAAAGTTTTCATTTTCGTACGAAAATCAGAAAAAAACAGTGCACAACTGTGTCTGTGAGGGCGATTAGCGAATAAAAACAGCAACTACGTGAATCTTCCAGTCAATGCCTGCTGTTTTCCATCAGTCAAACAGACGACACCCACACACCCCCCACACCCAGGAAGCCAGCACAGCCTTATTACGAAAAAACACATGCGGTCCATTAAAATGTGTGTATGTGTATTTTTTAATATTCAGTCGGATTAATGTAAATCAAGTGTAGAAAACGCAAAATAAATTTAAAAAAGTACAAAAAAATGTCTTGTCAGAAGTGGGATTCGAACCCACGCCTACAGAGTAGACTGCGACCTGAACGCAGCGCCTTAGACCACTCGGCCATCCTGACAGTTGCTGCTCTGTGAGCAAAAGCCGCTTTTGTGTGCGCTGCTATTATGCTGTTAATGTTCGCTGTTAGATTTACAGCATGCTATAAATAACAAGTTTATGGCAACCACAAAATCTTTATTCCGGCTAAGGGATTTTAACATCGAGTTTTCCCATTTATTTGCTGTGCACTTTGTGCTGCTAGAACTTTTGCGTTGTTGTTAATTTGCCAACAATTTATGGGCTACATTACAAATTATTCAACTAATGGGCAGTTAATATAGCTATTGCCTGGAGGTTGGCCTGCAGCGGTATTAAAATAAATACGCTAACTGCAATTTTATGGCATAATAATTGCAAATTAAACTGATTCGATCTGCTGCTTGTGTACAAATGCCGACTAATTGCCAGACGACGGACGGCAGCAGCGTTATTTCCCCTTTTTAGATAAATCTTATCTCTGCCCGTTATGGGCTGGGCCTTCAGGCCACAATCGTCATTAAATAAAAACAATAACAATAACTAGCCCCACGAGAGATTAGTCACAGATCCACACAGAACCATGTAAAATAAAGTAAAGCTTAGTAAGCTTCCAAAAAAGAGTTCCGAAATCAGCGGCCAGTTTGAAAATGGGGTCAACCCGCATTCTACAACAAAAATCAGGGCGCTAATACTGCGGTTTTTCTTCAACTGTGGGCGTGTCACTTGAAGACTTAACGCTCTTTCGATCCTCTCTCATTAGAGGCGGCAGTCTTTTGTTGTATTTTGTGATTTATTTTTGTTTTTTACTCAACTGTATTCGAGTGAATGATTATATTATTTATGATATATGCACAGAAAGAAAAAACGTACTAAAAACAAGAATAAAATATTGAGTGAAGATTGTTTGAATGTTAAAAATTAACCAAAAAGGTTTATTCTTAAATCAAGATTGCAAATCTAAAAAATAAAATCTAGATTGACCAATATTAAAATTACAGATTATAATCTTGTTTCTTGGAAAAATCTTAAAATGGAATCAAGAAGGCAAAATCTAAATAGCGAAGATAAAACATTCTTCATATAAGATTATATATTCAAGAATGGAAATGTATTTAATAAGATTGATTATTAATCAAATGTGAAGATGAAACAGTCTTAATTCAAGATTAGATTCTTCTTCGAAAAATGGAAAAATCTTAAAAATTGAACCAAGAAGACAAAATCTTAAATCAAGATCAAATAATCTTAAATTTAGATTTGCAATCGACTTTTCAAACATTCTCGAATCAAGATCTTAATCTTGAAATGAGATGTTTTTCATCTTAAAATACAAATCTTGATTTAAGATTGTTTCAACCTAAAAATCTTGTTTCAAAATTGTTTTTTTTTTTAAGATTGAAAAAATATTGATTTAAGCATTATGATTTTATCTTGATTTAAGATTTTTTTTAAGATTTTTTTCGATCTTACAAAGGACAATCCTAAAATGAGATTTTAGGTTGAAACAATCTTATTTTAGATTTCGACTTTTCAATCTAGAATAAATCAAGATTTTAATCTTTAAATAAGAAGTATATCATCTTGAAATGCAACTTTTAACATTTAAGATTTTTCTCGATCTTACAGAAAACAATCTTGAAATTAGATTTGTAGGTTAAAACAATCTTATTTAAGACTTTTTCGATCTCACAAAGAACACTCTTCAAATTAGATTTTTAGGTTGAAACTATCCTAAATCAACATCTAGATTCTTTCTCTCTGTGTAGATAGTAAATAAGATGTTAATCATCTTAAAATGCAAATTTAGCATATAATTCTTCATTTATGATTGTTTCAACCTAAAAATCTTATTTCAAGATTGCTTTTTTTTAACATTGAAAAAGTTTGATTTAAGATCGAAAAATCTCGATTTAACATTTAAGATTCTTTCTTGATTTGAGATTTTTTTCGATCTCACAAAGAACAATCTTGAAATTACATTTTTAGGTTGCAAAAATCCTAAACCAAAATCTAGATTTTTTCTCTCTGTGTAAATAGACACTGTGTGATACTTTGTTGGCTTTTGTTGTCTTTGCGAAGATATTTTAATGAGTTTCTCGACACTTGGCGACATTTTCATTTGATTTATGTGGGCAAGAAACAAGTTCACGAAGCTCACTCTACCGTGTATAAGAGAATATTTCGTATGCTTTCAATTTCATTTTCAATTTCAGCGTCAATTTAATGCACAATCGATGCATCTTATAATTGTATTAAGTTAAAACGAATAGAGACGCAGCATTGTTTTGCATAGTCAAAGGGAAACGCTTTGACTTGATGCCGACACCGACATCGAAATCAAAAATCGTATTTTGTTGGGTTATTTATAGATGAATGTGCGAGAGTATTTTCCGCTATAATTCGAGTATGCATGCGCATTTCAAACTAATTTAATTGTTTGTTTATCTGAGGGGAAAAAACCAAATGGCATGAAATGTTTTGACATGCCGCAAAAATGTTCCGCATTTGCCATTGAACTTTTGCCTCAATCTTAATCGCCGTATTCGTAGTATAAACACAAATTCAATTTGCGACTTTGCAATCAGTTTTTCCGCCCAGAGAAAATTGCAATTCTCACTCTCTCGGTGCTCTCCGCTTGATAAGTGTTATTAATTTTATAATCGTTGAAATAGGTCAAACTCTCAAGTCTAGCAAACAATTGCGCACGCAATTTTCAATTCAATTTCAATTTCATATTTCATTTGTGCACTTTGCGAGCTTCAAATATCAATCGAGATCACACAAGATCAAAGATCGAATCAAGAAGGTGTACTATAAAGGTCTCTGATATAATGTGGGGAAATGTGAAATGTGACACCGTTTCTTTCTCTATTTGTCAAGTGCAGCAAAAAAAAAAAAGAAAACAAAGGGAAATACTATTGCAATATCTTGTGGCATTTGTTTATAAACAAAGAGTTGACACAGTTGGAAATGCGATTTCGATTTTCAGGGCACGGGCTCAATGCCATTTGGTTGGGTCAGTTCTGTTATTATTAAATTATTATGCTTGACTTGCAACTGCGTCAACAGAATCGAAATTGGAATCGAATTAAAGCATTTGTCGTACAAGGTCTGAGCTATTTTTTTACATTAATGTGTTTTGTTGACTTTTATCAGCAATGGTTGAATATTACTATCTGAACAAGCAGTAAAAACAGGTTAAATCGAAAAGTGAAGTTCAGATATCAGTAGACACTTTAGTCGTCGTATTCTTTCCTACTGCCAAAATGTGGCACGTGTGAACTCTGCCACGCCATGGTCAGGCAAATTGATAAATCACTTTGTTAACGCACACAGATAAAAACCTTAGTAGCACGTTTAATGCATTTTAATGCCACTTTTCCCTCTCGCAAAGTCTGAACAACGTTTAAGAGATAAGATTTGTGTGTGTGCTTTTTATTGGCGGCCGTTAAGTGCTTAGATTTTTATGTGCGCTTTGTGTGATGCAGGTTAAGCAACAGCACGACTCTTGGCTAATTGCAAATGTCGAATGTACAATAAAATCAACATAAAACAATCGCAATAAAAATTAAAAAATGTAAAAAAAGTTCTTGTCAGAAGTGGGATTCGAACCCACGCCTACAGAGTAGACTGCGACCTGAACGCAGCGCCTTAGACCACTCGGCCATCCTGACATTTGAGCAACGAGTGCCAAAGTCGCCATAAGAAACTGGCCACGCACACAAAACAAGCAGAATGCTGATGAATTGAGATGTTTACATATTTATTCAAATCAATAAAAAGAAAAGATGAAAAAATGCTGATGGAAACTCATTGAATTTAGGTATATACAAAAAATTTGAATGCCAAATCGATTATATATACAAAATAGTTGCTTCTCAGAAGCCATAAATATGGATTAGAGCTCTTATCAGGTCGAAGACAAACATACGCGACAAAACTTTATCCGTGTAATCCTTCATGTGCGCCCTTATGATGCGCTCAAAGTTATCCATGCGCTCCATGGTACACAGTCGAAGATTTATCTGAAATCTGCTGTCGAGCAAGTCGCGTGCTAAGTAAAAGAATTGCTCGACAAACTGCTGAAGAATTGTGTTGCCCTTTTCGATGGCGATTTCCCGATACTTCGAGAAGATCTCACGCACCGTTGTCTGCTCGATGTTGCCCTGCAATATCTCCATCCAGGCATGTTGCGTATACGGATCGTGCAACTGATGATGCCGCAAATCCAAAGGTTCACAAATAAATGGAAATGTGTTGTACAACTTTGCTGTTTTTTTCGATTCAGCAAACAACTTGATTACACGCTCATTGATCACCGAATTGCGGCAGAGAGCAAACTTCACCAAGAACTTCTTCAGCTTGGGTATTTCAGAGATGAATATGTGGGCCAAAAGATCACAGATGAATTTCTCCGGTTCCTCCAGTCGCGACTCTTCGATCACACTCCAGTAGAGCACGTAGAAAAAGTGTGAAGAGATGCCGCACAGACTGAAGATTACCGCGCAGTATTTGTTGTTAACCGGGTATACATCGAAGGCGAGAAAGCATTCATTATCCGCCGGATCGCAGCGATATTGTTTCGCTATGTATTCGCTGCGTTTGAAGTACTTATTCATGCGATGCTTCTCATCCATTCGCTCTTGGCTGTAGTTGTCTAAACAGAGCTGCTTATCCGTATCCACAAGTGTCTGGAACGACATGAGACGCTGTATGTCGAGCGTCTCCTCGTTCATGTCGCTGCCTGAGAAGCGTCTAAAAAGCAAAATGCCAAAAGCGAAAAGCCTGCTCAGCTTTTTGTGAACTTGACCCAAAACTAGAAACAGGACAGACAAATCGAAACCTAACGAAACGAAACACATCGATTCGATTCGAAATCGTTTAATCATCTGGCCAATTGACACGCCCCGTCAATAAGCATAATTGCTAAATGGTGCCCAAGTAATCTCAGTGATTAATGTTTGGCATTTTGCGAAGATTTTTTTCAAGCCGGTTCTTAAAAGTTAGTTCGCTTTGAGCTGCCTCTCTCATTTGCATAATTGCAATTTATTGTAAATCCGTGTGCAAATATGCAACAAAAATGTAGCTAAAACTCTGTTAAAGGCAAAGGCATTTGCCGCCAAAGGCCGACGGCTTTTCATTTGCCTTCTCTTTTCAGAGTTTTCAGTCTTTTCAGCTTTTCAACTTTTCAGCTATGCAAATTCAGCTATGTGCAGTTTGAGAAAAGAATTGCAAACTCATTTGAATCTCTATAAGCAAATGTGTCAAGCCATGTCTCGTGTCACTTTTGACACTCAAATCTGACACTGTCCATCAATTCTATGTGTGTGTGTGTGTCTGTGTGTGTGTGCAACAAGTGTTTGACATTCAATCACACACACAACTTGCTAATTAGTTGTCAATCTCAATGGATTAATTGAAACCACAACTGCAATTCAAATTGAAACAGAGATCGCTGTCTTTACTTATGTTTTCGATTTCAATTTGTAATTTTAGATTTTATTTGTAGTTGTCAAAGTTTCGGTTTCAGTTTACAACGCTGTCAATTTGTAACCAATTTGCATAGCGAAATATTGAAACTGCACCTACAAAATTAACATGCAAATTTAAGCGAAACAGTTGAAGTTCAGGTTAAACAATTGAAAGGGTAAAATCAATATAGCTGCTACTGAATGATTAAACAATTAAAATTTGATAAATTTTAAGAACAATAAAACTAATTCATAATACATACGAAACACTTACAATTTGACGAATTTGAAGAGTAATAAAGCTTATATGGCTACAGTTAAATCGAAATAGTTGTGGTGAAATAAAGAATAAATACTCTAAAAAGAAAATTAACTGATCTAACATTATTAGTAATGATAAGTAATGATATTTATAACACATTTCAATAATTATTAATACATTGGAAGTTTCAAACTGTTTTTTTTTTTAACTAATTCTAATTTATAAACAAAATTTAAATTCTTTGACATTAAAAAAAATTTGAAGAATTTTGAAGAGCAAAAAAAAAACTAATCTATAATAGCACATCTCATTAGTAATTAATGTAAGTTTTCAATTCCAATTTCTAGAAACTTTAAAAAATATGTACAATAATAACTATAGTCTTTATGATTCCCGAAAATTTAGTTGTTTTGGTTGACGATTTGGTATATTTTACACTCTATGGTATATTTTGGATTTAATACTATATAAATATACCAAAAATAGCCTTTGAAATATTATTAGTGCAAATAAGAATTAGTAAAAATCATTTTTTTCTCTTAACAGATTCAACAGATTAATTTTGGTATTTTTGCGGTAGTTCTTTTAAATATTTTCAACTAATCATCATAGGTTCGTCAGTCAATAAAATGGCTAGCTATTAAAAAAGCATAAAAACTTTACGTAAACCAACGCTATAAAATATTTATTGCAAATAATTTAATAGCTTCTATTGAATTTCTTTTCAATTATTGAAAATGTAAATTTTTGTTCATCAAATAAATTAAACAAGTAAGAAAGCTACAATCGAGTGTGCTCAACTGTGAGATATGGGCATTGAATAAAAGAAAACCAGTGCAGTAATCATTTTAAAATATACCAAATCAATATACTGCAAATATACTAAAAATATATCAAACGTCATTTTATATACCAAATCGATATACTACAAATATACTAAAATATACCAAAGACTAATTTAAATATACCATAGATTATAAAATATACTATAAACTGTTAGCCAAAGCAACGAAGATGCAAGAAGTAGACAAACTTTTTGTAAATAAGCTTCGCACAATATTTATTGCAATTCATATTATTCTGTACATTTTGTTTGGGTTCTCAATTCCAAATTTGTTGACACTTAATCAGAGCATCAATCTGACAAGTCAGCCAATTGCAGTGTCAGCTAGAATTCAACTGCATTCGCAGAATTGACAATCAAACTGATTTAAATCAACTGCAGATTGACAACTGAAATGCATTTAAAATCAAAGAAATTTAAATCATTTTTTATACATTTATTAACAGTCAAAACTTGAGGCTGTTGTTACCTAAGCACAGAGATTTCTCAGCAGCTGTAACTCTTAATTTACGATTCAGATTCAAACAGATGCTTCTCGACCTTAGAGCAACCCTTTATGACAGAGTTCAAGGTCTATTTCGAGTCTCAGTTCTCAGTTCTCTCAGTTCTCAGATCCGATCAACCGACGCACTTTTACATACATATATATATGAACACTGAATAACTGGCGGCGGCAATAAGATTCATTTTACGTTTCCAAGTATTTAGCGTGTGCAATTTAAACTAAAATGGATACATTTTTCGTGGCTGTCTTTTTGTATCTGTGTATATATATGCAATACATATATATATTACAGATTAAACACGCCATTAAATGGCATATGGACTATTATGGCAGCTCCCACGCAAGTCACGAAAATTGAGCAACGCGACGCGATTTCTCAGTGCCAGAAAAACAAAAAAATACTGAGACAGAGTCGCAGTCTGAGTTCGGAGTGTCTCAGTCTTAATGTCGGCATCCAAATTAAAGCCGACCACGTAAAGCTCAAGTTCACAGCGGAGCCACGACAATAAAAAAAAAAAAACAAAAAAAGACAAAAGAACAGCAAAACAACAAGTCAGCAGTAACAATAAATTAAGCGTGCCAAAAGAAATATTTAACCGAAAAGGTGTTGGCTGCATTTCTGTGGCAAAGTGGGTCACACAGAGGCGCTGAGGACGCGCATCAGGGGCACGTCCCAAGGTGCAACAACCAGAATATTCGACTTGCAGAACTTCTCATAGCACACAATTTTTGTTTGCTCAAAATTTAAAAAGTTTGCCTTTCTCTCTCGCCATATCTCTTTTTAATTTTATTGTGTTTATTTTTGTTTTCCGTTTTTTTCATCTGTTTATGTAATTGTGCAACTGCAGTGCGGCGCTGAATGAAGCGGCAACAACAAACAAAAGCATATAGCAAACACGAATTCATTGATAAACAGACACAGAAGAAGAAAAATTGCGCATACGCCGCGTGTTCTCACTCGCTCTCGTTCGTCGCACGCGATCGTAAACAAAATGAATTCACCACAGCTCGTTAGCACAGCGGCGCAAGCTCACCACAGCAGCAGCAACAACAGCAGCAGCAACAACAACAACAACAGCAATAATAATTCCACACAGGCAGCAAATAAATTTGCGCCTGCACGTAGGCTAGCAGCGAGGCAAACTCTGCGTCTGGCGATACCGAAGCAACAGGGTGACTCGGTTTCGCTGCCACATGCGCAGACCAGCAACATTTATCGCCAGTCCCCTTCTCAACTGCCTCCCGCTCCCCTCTTGAAGCGACACACTTCAGTGTCAGGCAACAACAGCAACTGTAACTCGAGTGGCGGAAACAGTTTTATACCCAAGTCTGCGTCGCCTTTGGAGTCGCATAAGTTGCCCAATGTGACGCCCACAAGTGGCACGCCTCTCTTCTACAATGGTTCAACGAGCAATGGCGGTCAGAGCAGCGCCTGCTCCTCGGCCTCATCTAGTTTTCTAGGTGTGCGCAAACCGAGCCTCACACTCAACTCCTCGGACATTCGCAACAACAACGATCTGTTCGCCTTTGCCAAGGATATGTCTCCTGCTTTGGAGCTGGCAGGTGAGTCCTTAAGTTATACTCAGAGATTTCCTTCGATTACTTAACTTTATTTTACTCTCTCTTAGATCACTCGCATTCGCCGCTGTTCACGGACATCAGCGCTGCCATTTCGCCAGCAAATAGCAACGGTTCTCCTACTCATCATCATCAGCTGGGCAGACTTTTCAGCCTCAGTCCCAACAGCATGAGAAGCTACGGAAATGTGAGTACCTCATTTGTTATACAAATTCTATAATATTTTAACTAAGTTGATCAATAAATAATGAGGCAATACAACGGGAAATTCGCTTATGCCATTTAATATTACAAGAAGATCCAAATATATCATATTGAAAATGAATATAAACCATCTTCTTAACTTAGAATGAAGACAAAGTCTTTCGAAACAAAAGAAATTCATTGGTTACTCGTAGATTTAAGAATGCCACTAAGAAACAAAGACTTTATAAAATTCTAAAATTCTGTTCATATCTATACATATCCACTCTATTGTTCTGTAGGTATATACATATATGAATTTTTAGCCTAGTTCGTTGTATAGATAGCATACTCTATGAACAAAATGTATTTCTGGAAAAAATCAAGTGTTAGCTCTAAATCACAAAAACCATAATTCATTATATATATATTTCATAAATGAATATTTGTTTGGTTATTAGATTTCATTAAGTAATTGAACATGGTTCCATTTTAGGTTCCGAATGTTTGTTTCGTTCTGTAAACTTTGTTCTTTCAATCATCGTTTTCATACTCTTAAAATCATTAATTTTTTGAAGGTTATAGCAAAATTTCACATTCCTTATGCAATGTACGAGTATTTTCAAATTGTATGGTTTCTTTTTGTTGTATTTGCTTTGCCGAATGAATCTAAAATAGTTTCATTCCGTATTCCTAAGGCTCGTTCCATTTTATAGGATCTGTTCTATAAACCATCGATTGGTTACACTTCTGATCAAATGAATACCATAGAAATTTAAAATGATATAATTAAAATGCAGGAATTTCACATGAATGCTTTTCATAGTTATATTTGCTTTGTATAGTTATTCTATTTCATGTTCGTAGGTTCGTTTCTTTTTTTTAAAACTTTGTTTGAATCATCAATTGGTTACTCTTAAGACAAAATATATGTCTTAGGAGATTAAAGAACTATGAGTATCACCATAAAACAAAGAAATTGTACTTTGTAAGTATAATATTGCACATTCATACATTCCTACATTGTTCCCCTATTACTTAATTTAGTTTTCTTCCATTTTGTTCCATTCCGTGTCTCCAAGTTTCTATCCATTTTTTAAGCTTTCATTTTTATAAAAACCAAATGAACATTCTTATTATCAATTAAAAATCAAATAAATATATCTATAGTGCAATGTATTTCATTTGGCATTATTTCTATTACTCTATTTACTTTATCAAATTAGTATTTCTATAGTTTCATTCCGTGTTCCTTCGTTTCGTTCCGTTTAGCACGTTTTGTTCTTTGAACCAGCTCCGTTTCTCAACTCTAATGAGAAACACCCACAAACAATGCCTAATAGTTATTTATAGAGTTGTGCCCTAGGGTCACTTCATGTAAGTTGTAACACTCTTTCGCTCACGTCACGTACCGTTCGCTCTCTTCAAGCGGTATTCTCTCTCTCTCTCTCTCTCTCTCTCTCTGTCTCTCTCACAAACATTCTGTTTACTCTCTTATCTGTGATTTTGCATACGCTGTTGACCCACAGCGAAATGCTTTGCAAACACAAATAAACGTCTTTTCTGGTCAGCTTTCGCAGCTCACGCGACTCTCCAGAGGGCAAAGGGAGGGAGGGACGGGGAGAAAGGTTGGCGGACACTCCCAGAAGAGACGCGAGACTGGTTGGCCATATTTTAGCGGCAAGCGGCAGTAAATAGGTAGAAAATAGCGTCAACTTAATTAATAAATAATATTTAGCAAGATTTGAATATAAAAGGGGGCGCGGTGAACGACGACGAAGCAGGCACAACAACGAGACTCTAGACTCTCGACTCTGTTCGAACAGAGAACGAACGAATAACGATGTGCCAGGTAAATTAGTTAACGGCCAGTTATTGGCATATTGTACATACTTATGCACGTTATGGGTATATGAATAATCGCCACTCGATTTGACTTGTGTTTTGATTTTTTCTTTACTTTGCTTTGCTTTTGCTTTGGCTCGTGCTTTGCGCTACGCTGATCTGTTTGATCAGCTGGTTTATTGGGTATTATATATCTGGGGGAATTGTGACTGATTGTTCGACCATATCGATTGTCAGTTGTGAGTCAGTTTAAACCAAGTGATTACGTTAGGCTGATGAAAGGATTATCAGCTAACATTTCAATTAAAAGTTTAGGCTCGATGACCCATTTGGTGCTGACAATACAATTGATATCAACACTTTTTAGTCAATCATTTCAATGGGGGAATTTCGAGTTTTATATCAGCGAAATCTTCACAAAGGAAATAGATGTGTATAGCACCTATTCTTAACTGTAGAGCATTCGACTGCCACTTCAACGCAAACTAAACACGTTTTTTTACACCTTGTGCTTAGTTTATTGTATCCGGCAGTAGTTCTAAGGGAAGCGGGTAGCATGGACTTTTAGATATTTCACTAAACTATAAGTAAATAATAAGACTAACACTAAGCACCTAAAAAAAATTAAATAAGCTTTTAGATGTAATATTCTGATTAAAATCGATCTCCAAACCTAAAAGTTATTGCACTTAAAGTGAAACTAACACAATTCTAAAATTGATTTGGCAAAATTGCAAACTTTTAATTGTTAAATAACAATTTTAATTTGAATCAAAATAATCTGAAAATACATTTTTTAAATTTCTATGAAAATAAGTAGAAGACAAATATTTTGTGTGAACTTAATGAAGTTTAAACTTAAGAAAAGACTAATGTAAAGTTGGAATAAATTCACCAAAATATCAAATTAAAAACTGTGAATATACATTTTTGAATTTCTATGGATTGTTATTGGATCACTTTTAATTCAGTTGCAATAGATATTTTCATCATTTCTATATATATGTATTTTTAATAAATTTATTCATTCCTTAGGTTAGAACTTTTGTCCACACTCTGTTTTAACAATAACTTTAAAAGCTAATATCAAAGAATCATTGTTTTCCTGATATGTTGGGTTCTATATTAAAACATGAAACAAAACTTCCTTTTTTCTTTTTATCCAAACATTTTAAGAAGAGCTAAAGCTCATAAGTTTTAATTTGACCGCAACTGAATGTTGGATATTGGATAATCTTATGGTTTTTATGTTCTATGTTAACTATGTATATTAATAGTTAATATTAAAGTGCTGTTCTACAGTTTTTATAAAATATCAAACTACACTTCATCATTAGTTTTGGTTAACTACTATAGAATTTAATAGTATTCGAACTTTTATTTATCGTATTTTGGATAATTTGGATAACTTCGCTGAAGAGGGAACTCATATTATTTACCTAGAATTTATACTCTATTCTACTATCTCTACTCTAAACATTGGCTGAGGATCGGTTAGGGTATTCACTAGCAGATCACTCCCTTTGCAGTCGCTTCTTTTTTGAAAACTATTTGACAAGCTCTTCATCACACAGAAAACGTGAGCGTGAGTGGTTCTTGTCGCTGTCGTTAGTTGGAGATTATACTCGACTCGAATACGCGAATGGATGGGATGGGATGGGATGGGATGGAAGGTGCAGGTAGAAGTCGAGGTGCTAAAGCAACATTAAACTATAGTGTATAGTGTGTGTATATATTAGTATGTATAGTCAGGTCTGGGTATATTAATGAGTACTGCTGTTTGCTGCTACTGAATATATACGAACTTCTACTCAGAGCGAATGAGAGAGAGTCATCGTGGCTGAGGCACAACAAAAAATCGATTAGTACGCCAACAAATGTTCGGGCAAAAGGAAGTTAGCGCTTCGAGAACTGTTGAAATACACACAACTAACCACAAAAAAAAACAGAACACAACGAAATACGACGTATAACACATAACGCACACTGATGACGCCGTGTTTTTCGGGCATAATAAAGCGACGCACACACCACAAACAACACACAGATACAAACACAGACAAGCACAGATACAGATACAAATACACACACATGAAAGCTGCTTATAAAACTGACAACAACGTTTTTGGTGTTTTGTGTGGTTTTTTGAAAGAATTCCATTCTCAGTATTTGGCGAATTGAGATGCGCGCCGGTTCGCGTTCTCGCTTCCCTCGTTTCGTTCTCGTTTCGTGCCGTTCCCAACTTTCTTCCACAATAATAAAACACAAAATATAGATAGAATATTTTTGATTAATTGTTCAGTTTGTTGAGAATGTGAAATTGCGCTGTCTGCTGTTCAAATTTCGATCGTTTAGTGTAATAAAAACGTTATCATAATCGCTGTAGCATGGGCAATCGTTTGAGTGGCTTGTGGTGTAAAAAGACAACAACAACAACAACATTGCATATCAACAACGATCCAAAGCAATCACAGCAACAACAACAATTGCAAAACACTTCCAGCAACAATAAATCGAGCAGAAGGAAATCAGGAGCTGCTTTCGGTGGCACTTTTCGCTTTGGCAGCGCTCGACGTTTATCTTTATCGAGTTGTGTCTCCAAAGATAACAAAAAGTCGACACCAAATTGCGGCATCTCAACCGTCGAACAACAATACGAGCAACTAGTGAAAGCTCCACAATCAACTCCATTCGAGTCACAAACGTTGCCCAATCCCAAGACAACCATGAAGGTCAATGCACAACTTCCCACTGTCAAGGTAAGTGTGAGCTCCACTCGGTTTTAGTCGCTCGACGAGGTCATCTTTAATCGTAGAACCGAGTTACCCGCTTCCTGAGCGGGGGCGTTTGCCACAATTTTAATTTCAATTACCATTTCAATTACAAATTCGTCTCGCTGTGGTATTTACAGCTGTGGTATTTAATGTGCCAAAAGCAACAGCAACAGCACAAAACAATAATAACAATAACAAAAGACTAACGAAAAAAACAAAACACAAAAACGGAAAAACAACAATCCAAACAATCGCAGTAACACACAAAAGAATGCAGTGCAGTTGAGATAGTCGAATGCTAAATGCTCTCACTAGACATAAGTGGAAGTGAATTTAAAGTGTAAAAATGGAATAAGAAAGTTACAGTCGAGTCCTAAAAACAATATAGTGCGGAATTCTTTTGACTATACCGAAAAAATACTAAGAAATAAAGAAGGCGGTTTTATTTTCAGTATACCAAAAAAAACTAACGCATGAAGGCGTTTTTATTTTGAATATACTGGAAATATACTAAGCTAAGAAGAAGAATATATTTTGGTATATCGATATTCTATTACATTAAAAATATACCATAATATACAAAATATACCAAATTATTTCCAGCAGCTGTTATGAAAAAGTGTTTTAGGAAAGAAAGAAAGTAAGTCTGTTTATACAGAGAAAACAAATACTAAAAGCAAGAAAAATAATCATCAATTAACAAAATACAACACAGAATATTCTTAAATCAAAATCAAAATTCTAAACTTCTTGAAATTAAAGCAAAATTGGAGATATTTTCGATCTCAAAGCTACATTTTGATTAAAGTTTGGAAACCTCAATTCAAGAACTTTTTTAAAATAAAAACTTGCTGCAAATTTTTCAAATTAAATATTTTTGTTATAGTCCTTAGAACATTTTAATCCCTTAGATGATTTGTTGAAAATCTTCTCTCAAGCAGTTTTTCAAGATATGAAAATTCTTAAACTCGAGATTTTTATAATAGTTTTTAGAACGTAGTAATATGTTCAATCCCAAAAGGATTGAAGATTGAAATTTGATTCAAAACTTTTTTTTTAAAGATTGAAAAGCTCTCAAACTGATGATTTTCTTTCTACTTGCATCATAATAATACATTTTGTATAAAGTGTTTGTCTCTAGACTACTTGTAATACCTTCAGATAGCGTATAGCGTATAATGACAATTATGTCATTTGAAGATCTAAATGTTCGTATATTTTTGCATTTTAGTTTTAAGAACTTTGGAAACTTTTATGGGTTTAATTTACTCTTAAAATGTTGATTGAAGTTTCTTGTTCCATGAATTTTGATTCCCTCTGAAACTCTAAATTTGTTTGCAAGTTCTTAAAATGTAATTCTTATACTTTTAAATACATTTTTATCTCCATAGTCTTCTAGTTGTAATACCTCAAGATAGCGTATAGAGCGTATAATGACAATTATGTCATTTGGCTTCTGGTTTTCTGGGTTCTATCATTATTTCTAATGCTAAAACAATAAGTTGTCGCTGCTCTGCGCTTTTTTGTTGACCATAAAATACTTGACATGTGACGTAGTTGAGAAGTTCAGGGACAGTGGCAATTGTTGATAAGGTCGTTTGGTTTTTAATTTTTGGGGGAGTCAGAGTCAGAGTCGGATTCAGAGTCAAACTCAGATTCAGAGTTGTTGTCATTAGCATGTCGGAAATTATGACAAAACGTTGTAAACGCGGATGCTGTTCAGGCAAACTCGGAAGGTGTCGACGATGAAGATCTTTTGCGCTGATAAGCTGAGGCTTAGTCATTGAAACGGTATTAGAACTGGGAAATTAATGAGCTGCCGATGAGATGGTAATAAATATTGTAATGACAAAGCCAAAGTAGCTAACATACAATAAATCTATATCAAGTTGCGACCAGCTTAGACGCATTTAGTTACTATTGTTAGAGCTATCATCATCAGCATGAAATGCTTTTGTATGTCAAACGCTTTTTTTTTGGGGGAACTTGTTAAGCAATCTATAAATTACAATTGGAGTGTCTGTTTATCAATCACAGCGCTACATTCCCTTCTATTTTCAAATTAAATTGTCCGCATTGAATCTAATCTAAAGAATTGTACAAAGTTGTATTTCTGGAAGCTCAGCGCGCTTCAAAGTCGAATGACCCAATTCCAAGTCCAAACGAAATAAATCAAATGTGAAAACGTGTTTAACACGCTTTGCATTTAAATCTCCCAAAAGGGTTTCTCTTTCCCTCTCTCTGTGGGATGTGCATAAAAATCAATTACGCATGAAAAACTCAAATGAAATGCGACCGAAATACCAAAATACCAAAACGAATGACGCTTGATGATAATGACAATCATTGGCGCATGCGCGACGGACGCCCAAAAAAAAAAACACAGAAAACAAAAACAGACACTTAAAAAACTCTCTCACGGCATTTTGAGTTATGCGTTGTGGCCCTCTGGAAAACCGACGCCAATATGACTGGTTCTGTTAGATTCTCAGACACTGAGAAAGCCTCCGAAAGCGTGTGAGTCACCAATCGACAATGCAAAACCTTTTCAGATGCACATGGCGCTGTGATTGGCTTGACTTGATACACAAGTATTCACAACTATGACTCATGCGAGTTAGGCGAAAGTCATGCCACACACAACATTCATTCATTCATTCATTCACCAGGCAGCGCACCAGATACAAGATACCAGATACAAGATACAAAACGTACTTACTAAATTCGCGGCCGCGTAATTGAAGACACATTTTCCACACACGATGAATCAGCGCTTAGATCAGGATGATTCGGAATGGGAATTGGGAAGCTTCTCCTAAATTGGGCGGATCTTAAGACGAGCCATTTGTTTATGCTAATCGTTTGTCCAAATAGCTAATTGGCTGAAAGAGCTGCTGCTGACACATTTGTGACTAATTCTTCAAAAGCGGATGCTGCTGCTGCTGTTGGCCTCATTTCGGCTTAAAAACGAAAGTATCTGAAAGATACAACAAAATCAAAAAAAAAATAAAAAGATTTATGTAGTACAAAAAAGTAGATGATAAATTGGCTTGTGGCTTTCTGTCGTCAGTCGGTCTGTCAGTCAGGTAGTGTTTATTCTCTCGGCCAAATTGCACAACAAATTGTATAATTATTGCTGATTATTATTAATAATACAGCGTATAATATATCCGAGAGTGTGTGTGTGTGCTTCCTATAACTCAATTAAAGGCGAGCGAATAAAACGCATTGGCCACGCTATCAATTGACCTTCTCTCGCTTGCCTTAGTTCAACAACATTTTGTATCTGACAGATACAGATACAGCTGTCCAAATTACTTCTCTGTGTATGTGTGTGGGTGGCGCCACCAAATGCGGTTCATGGTAAACGCACAGAGCTGCCTTGTAATCTAAACCAAACGCATAAACAAATTTAGTGTTTCAATATTTGAATACTTTTTGGCTGTGTTGAACAATGCACAAGTTGCAAATATACAAAACATCGAAATTTCCGAAATACTTTTGAATTTCCAGGAAACATTAAAGATTTTTCAGCTCATTTCAACGCGATCGCAATTGAAATGTTTATTAAACAAAAACATACACGTAATTAAGAATTAACCGCAAAAACTAAAACAAAAACAAAATAATACAATGCACGTGTCTCTCGTTATGTTCAATTCAATTCAATCATTGAATCAACCTGAACCTGAGAATGTCCGTTTGCCAGTCTGCCAGTCAACAAAATGTGTTATTAACCAATTTGTTTATTTATCTTTTAAGCGCAAAAACCAAATGCGCATAATAAATAAACTAATGCGAGTTGTTTATGCCAATGTCTTTTCTTTTTGCTCACTTGCAAAAGCAAAAGCAACTTCAAAGTTCATTCAATCCCTTTTTTGTGTGTGGATAATTTTTGAAAATACAACCGAGCAAATTAAAACGCGTGTAAAAATAATACAAACACATGTAAGAAAACTTTAGTTGAGTGTGATTGACTGTGAGATACCCGTTTAATTCTTAAAATATTCTACGTATACTTAACAAAATACTAAAATATATTAAAAGCTATATATGGTATATCTATATACCATTATGTTCTAAATATTTTATTGAATGCAAAGTAAACCAAGAGCTATTTCTGGTATATCGATATATTACTATAGTCAAAATATGTCATTGAGTGCAAAATATACCAAGAGCTATATTTTGTATACTATTATGGTCAAAATATGTACAAAATATGCCGAATGTTATATTTGGAACATCAATACAGTATAATGTTCAAAATATATCATTGAGTACAAAATATACCAAAGCTGCATTTGGTATATTAATATACTGCGATGCTTAAAATATTTAATTTAGCACAAAATATAACGACTTATATGGTATATCGATATATTATTATGATTAAACTAAATCATAGATTACAAAATACACCGAAAGCTATATTTGGTATATCAGTATAGTATATCAGTTAAGTACAAAATATACCGACGTATATAATATATCGATATATGACCGAAATATATTATGAAGTGCAAAAAATATACCGATAGCTATATTTGGTATATCGGTATATAAAAGGTTATATTTGGTATATTGTGTTCAAAATATATCATATACCAGAAGCTGTATTTGGTATATCGATAAACTGTATTAATCAAAATATATCAATAAGTATAAAATATACCACATTGTCAACCAAATCGAATAAGACTCGACTGCATCATACATTTCCTGTAGACATCAAATTATAATACCCTCCTACCCACTGCGTAACGGGTACAAAACCAACTGCGAGAAAAATCACATTATTATCGTTGATGCCCCTTACACCAACAAAAAATTGCAATGCAAATAAAAAATTGAAAACAAGCTCCAAGCGAGAGCGAAGGAGAGAGCGAGCGCTGATCTGCACACTATTCCTCTCTCTCTCTGTTTAGTACTGTCTCTCTCTCTCTCTCTGTGTTTCGGCTCTTTCAGAGCGTAGCCTCAACCTGCCAACCGAGAGAGATTCAGTTTTTTCAGTCTTGTGTCGAACACGCAACGGACAAGTTCAGAGCGCAATCGAAGACAACGACGCGAAACAAATAAAAATATACTTTATAAATACAACAAAATCAAATTAGCAGCAGCGAAAGATAAAAGCTTTAAATAATATTGTGAAATCTAGAGAATGCGACCAAAGCGCAATAACTAAACAAAAAATACGAGCAAAGTAATATTATAAATAAATTGTGTGTGTATTTAAATAGAAATAAAACATAAATAAAATACATCAAAAAGAAGAAGGTGTAACTGAGTGCGTAAAATCGTGAAATGCTGCCCATAAATTAGGCGACAAAATAAAATTCAAGAATTTTAAACAAACCGAATTCATAAAGCACATAAATAATTCTCAATGCTAATTCTAAATAGCAAACAAATCGAGTCTCGTGCTTTGCCGTTACATTTCAGAAAGTGCTAATAAAAATTCGGTTTATAATACGTCTTCTTGTGAAATTAGTGCAATATAAAATGCACATAAATTTGCATAGTTATACATGCGATAGTTTAATAACCAGTTTGTGCCAAAAGCCAAAGCTTGATTCTTGGAAAATTTGTTAGCCAATTGCGTAGGCTGCAAAATCAATCGCCAAGACGCCCAAACAGAGTTTGCGAGAAACGCGTTTTATTGACTATAACCCAGAGACCCAAAGAAGGGGGAAGACCGAGAGGGAGGGAGGGAGAAAGAGAGAGAGAGAGAGAGAGGGGGGGAACGTATTTGTGTAAAACGGTTAACGCCTGAGTTGGCCAAACGGAAATTCATTAGCCAAGTTGAAGCAGCAGACAGCAACTTGCATGCCACAGCGCGACAAATGCAAACGGAAGTGTAAAACCCACGTGGAGGGAATGCGAGTGTGCGATAGTGTGTGTGTGTGTGTGTATGAGTGGGTACTGAACTTGTCCCAAAACAACGCCCAGAGCCAAGTGGAGAGAGTCAAGGCTCCAAGGCGAGAAGATGTCATAATCAGCTACTTTATGGCAGCTGTATCTGTATCTGTATCTGCTAGATACATTTGTCAACCCAAATGCTAACCCAAAGATACTCGCGCAAAACCAGTTCTCTGGCATCTCTCCTCAAAAGCAAAGGGTATTCGAGTATTTAGAGTAACAACATCACGCTTTTATTTCATTGTTTACTCTATTTATCTTGTTTACTTTCAATTTGAACTTTGCATTCTAAGTTAATCGAACTTTGTTATCTTATCTGAAAATTTCATAAATACTAGAAGCGAGAGTTTTTCAAGTCAAGCACCAGTTACAGGGTATCTCCAGAGCAAGCAGTCTCAGCTTCGAGAACTTAAACATTTCTTTCTCTTATTTTGGTTAACGGTCTCTGCGATTGTTGTCTGCTGAGTAGCCGGGTCTTTTTTCTCTTCCTCTTTGTTGTTTTCTCATTTCTTTTCTTGTTATTTTCTTGTTCGAAAACCAGATGTTCAAAGTGTGGTAATTGTTTATAACAATAAGAGTTTTTCGATACACACACACACACAAAACGAAGGCATATTTCTCTTGTGTGTTTTATGCGTTATTATTATCGATTTCGGGGGAAAAATGCGCGTTCTCGCTTTCTGGAATGCTAATTGTTGAAATAAATGCAAATAAATTATGCTTTGTTTTTGGCATAGAAAACAACAAAAAGAAAATAAAGAAGAATTATTGAATTAGCCTCTCAAAATGCCAACGCAAAAGGCACAAAAGTGCAGCAAGGCAAGTGAATAACACACAAAAGTGCAGCAAGTAAAGAAAAGAAAAGAACGTCAAGAATTTATTGTATAAACAAAAGATCAGTGATCAAAAAGAATTCAAGTGATATAATCATCATCATCATCATCATGGTTGTCACCTCAACGCGCAGTCCGCTCTTGGCCCAAACCCAACCCAAAAGTTCGGCGTCGAGCGGCGGCGGCAGCCACACGGCAGCGTTGCGATCCCGTTTGATATTTCCACGGCAACACTATCAGGTAAGGTTTTTCCTCGGTTAATCCTCGCCTATCTATTCAATTGAGTTTGAGTTTGAATTTGAAGCGCCAAGCGAATCGTTCATTAACCCCGCGACGCCGCTGCAAATGATCAAACCAGACGACGCTCTGGCGTCTCCCCTAATGCTCTTCTCCCTTCGTTTCCTTCTTCTTCTTCTTCTCTGTCGCTGTCTCTGAACCATTCACAGCGCCGTTCCCTAGACTGTGAGTGAGTGAGTGAAAGGCAGACAGCATTACCCATTTATGATTCCTATTATTGTGTAGTCTAATTGTGTGCTGTGCGTCTTGACCTTTGCTCAGACAGCAAGTGGAAAGAGCAGCAATAACATCGGGCGACAACACGTAATGCCCAGCCCATTATTATTATTATTATTATTTCATAGGGAAATTCTGCAGAAGTAGAAGCAACAACGATCGTAAACTTCGACACTATGTGTTGTAACTGAAGCCTTGAGATAAGATGCACAGCATATCATATTTCATTGTAAACTCATAAAAACTTAAGCTTTAATGTAATGGAAATTATTTATTTGTTATAAAAACAATATTTAATTTTTAAAAAATGTGTGATCACTTTTATTTTAAACGCTTACAAACTTAAGCTGCATTTACACCTAAGATTGAAGAGGACTTAGGATGCAATGGAAATTATTTCTTTGTTATAAATACAATATTTAATGCATCAAAAAATGTGGGATCAATTTGATTTTAAGCTCATGCAAACCTAAGCTGCATTTACACCTAAAATTGAAGATGATTTAGAATGCAGTGGAAATTATTTCTTTGTTATAATTACAATATTTAATTCATCAACAAATGTGGATCACATCTGCTTGTAGAAATTATTTAAGACTACAATCGAGTCTTTGACTTACAATCTGTTATGTTTACAATATTGATCTACAATATTCAGCCTTCGGTATATTTCAGTAATTTGGTATATACTATATTTCGAATATGGTTTAATTGCATATAACTAGCGGGTATCTCATAGTCAAGCTCACTCGACTATAATTTTCTTACTAGTTGAAGAACAGTTTAGTTAAAAAAATATTAACAATTCACAAGCTCTAAAACGTGACTTTAAAACAATTTCATCATTTCCACTTTAAAATGAATGAAATTGAAAAATAATGCATGGAATATAACAAAATAGGCGAATGAATCATTTGCTAAAAATTTATTAACAATGAAAACCTTCTTTATTATTATTTTTTACAACACTTAAGTTAAAAAACATAAATGTTTCACAAGTTGAAATTTCACAAGCTTTAGAATAAGACTAAATGAATTAAAGAAAAACAATGTAAGAAACAAAATAAAATAAAATCTTTGGAGGAAATGGATAACATGAAAAATTTATATTAAAACATGTAGACTATTGTAAATTTTTTTTTAAAACACTTTACTTCACAAGGGAACGGTAATTAATATAACAAAGTCTAAGTCTACTGGTCAGATGAATGAAAATAAAGAAAAAAATGTGTTAAGAAATGTAATATAATAGATTTTTAAGATTAACACATAACAAGATAAATGTATATTGAAAGTAAATAGTCTCTTTAAATAAGACCTGTGCATATCTTAGCTGCATATCTCACATCCTCTATAATTGTTATGTTAAATAGACAAACAATCAAATTTCTTTGCTAAATATTATGCAAATATTCAATCTAGAACTGCAGCGTCAATTCACTTGAAATGCGATATCATCTTACACTTAATTTACTCCTCACTGAGCTATTAAAATGCTTGATAACTTAATTATGCAGCGATAGAAATAGATTTCAAAAAATACGATTACTTAACTTTTAATTGGAATGAGCATAAATTAAGTGATTCGTGTTTTGTTTTCGGCTTTCTAACTCGATTCACAAAATTTTGGGGCGTTGAATGTTGACTGTGATTTACATACGTAAAAGAGATAGATAGAACAAATTAAAAATGGGAGAGAGAGAGAGAGAGAGAGGAACGCGATCGTGTTTTTGTTGATCGCGAATGCGAATTCAAAATTCAGATGCCATTAAAATAGGCGGCACATAAATCGGCAAATGTTATTTGTTTATAATTAATTTCATGCGGTTTTTTGTTTATTGCCCATCTTCAATCTAGAGCTAAATGCGTCAACTGCAGCCGTCTCTCTAATTATACGATCACCAAAGTAGTTCCCCTCCAAAGTCGATCCAAATACAGATATTGAACAGTTCCATTTCTGATTAAACCATCTGCTAATTTGCACTCTCGACCTGGCCCAAGTCTCTTCTGTCCTCTCCTCTCTCCCATCTTCCTTCTCCATTTGGAGGCACTTAACCATATACGTTTGTTTCTTTTTTGCTCGACGATCGCGCAATTTTCTTTTGACTATTCTCTAAAGTGGCCCACGACTGTTTCTGTTTCTGTTGCTGTTTTATTTCTGTTGCTGTTCGCTGTTCTTCTATGCGTCGCCTTTGTCTATATTAACCACAACTCAACTCGTACATTTGATTTCCAGAACGTGCCTGCTGCTTGGCCTGCCTCACTGCCTTACTGACTGACGTCAATGGGAGACAGCAGAGGGAATTTTTTGTTTTTTTGTTTTTTTTTTTTTGAATCCGTTTCGCTGGATAGAAGAGGGAGAGATGTACATGTGCACATACAGTAGTCAGTCGAAAAGTCGAGTTATGTGTGGAATTGCCAGCCTTGATGCTAAATTTACTTCACTCCTTCCAAATCTTCTTCTTCTTCCTCTACTTCCAATCTTGCAAGTGAAAATATTATGCAGTTAATGCCATGCAGTATCTAAAACCTGCCTGTTTGTCTATAATTTATGCTTCAAATCAATTAAGATAACTGCAAAACCGGAGCCAAACGCAACACTTATTACAGCAAAATGACAGCGCTCAGTTTTTAATTGAAAGCGTCATTCAAACTGCAACGGACGGCAAAAGCAACTGCAAACAGTTTGGGTCACAATTAACGGCGCCCCCCTCGAATTAACGTGAGAGCGAGTGCGAGAGAGCGAGCAAGCAGCATAAAACAATAACACAAGAGCAACAAGTTCAAAAAGCTCTCGCCTTGCGCGAACAGTGTTGCAAAGCGACACAAGCAAAAGCACTAAACAGACAGCCCCAACAGAGTGTCTGTTGTTGCTGCTGGCTGCCAAAACAAGTCAAACCGCTCTCTCTCTCTCACACACTCACTCGCTCTCTCTGCTGCGCTGCGTGTGTGTTTGTGGTGTGTGCGATATTTGTGCTTTTCATTCAGTTTTCGTTTCAGTTGTGTTCGTAGCTTCCGCGCGTGCAAAAGCTGAAAACACATTCACTAGAGAAAAACGCGTGCAGTCGAAAAATCAAAGGCACAAAAAAAAAACGCACGCGATTTCGGCGCGGCTTTTGATGCCGCGATCTGCTGTGTGAAAAATTCGAAGTGAAAATGTGTGCAAAAAACAACAGCGAGTGAAAAACCAAAGGTAATCACAGTAAAAGAAAAGGTGATTTTCCTGTAGCCTGATGTTTTTTGTTAAAATGTGCACAAAACAATAAAAAAAAAACAAGAAAAATATAAACAAAAATAAGAAAAGGTAAATAAAATGCGAAAAAAATATAAAACTTCTAGAAACAACTCGTAAAAGAAACAAACGAAAAGTTTCAAGCGAAAAGGCATAAAATGCTGCTTGTTGTTGTTTACAGTAAAGCGCAAGCGTTGGCGTTGTTTTAGTTGTTGTTGTTATTGTTGTTGTTGCTATTGCGAGTAGATTGATCGCACTGTGTTGTCTCTGATTAGCGAGGTTTGTGTGCGGCCCGAGTTTGTGTGTAGGAAATGCTCGACAAATGGCAAAAACAAAAATGTATCTCGCAGATAGTTTTGCTGTATCTGCGAGTGTGTGTGTGTGAATAGTGTGTGCTTCATGCTCGATTGCTTCGATTATGCTTTGATTGCACTGCCACACACAGCAACAGCAACAGCAAACAGAGGCAGAGGCATTAAATTTATATACTATTTGGCACTTTTACCTTTTGTTACTCAGCCCCAGAGACCGAGACCGAGACCCAGACCCAGACCCAGAGATTCACACTGAGACAGCGACAGCGACAGAGTTAAGCACAGACCCCTAAAGCGAATGTCGCTGACGTCGATTGTTCAACCGGTTTTAGTTTTAGTTTAATATTGTGGTCTTTTTTTTATGCCCCCTAGCCGGAAGAGCAAAAAGGGTAGTTTGAAATTGTTACTAACACAAAATTTAACTGTTTGTCCTGACTAACTGAACTTTCTTGGCAAATTGTAGAAGAGAGAAGGCTAAAAACTTTACTCAAAACAGTTTATGTATTTCCTCAAAATTCAAATTTAATTATTACGTATTATGTATTATACATTTCTTCATTTATCCTTATGTTAGGAGTTAGAAAGCTGAAATTTGTATATAGAATAATCTACGTATTTTCGAAAATTCAAATTTCCGCTAATAATAGATTTAAAACTTTTGCTTTTTTCAGAAATTAGTCTTATTTTATAAGTTATGAAGACATTGAAGAGCTAAAAAGCTGGCATTTTAACACAACATAGTTCATGTCTTCCATCAAATTCAAATTTGAATGATACTTATTATTTATTATACACATTTTATTCTCAATGGAGCCGTATAAGAGCTAGGAGGCTGCGTTTTGACCCAAGATAGACGACATATGAACAGGAGGCTGATATTTAAATGATTATAGTTCATTAAAATAGCAGTCTTAAGTAAATCTTTTATTGATGGAGTTGTGCCACAGAGTAATATGTATTTACAGATATGTAAATTATTTATCCTCTACATAAATACATATGCAGAAGCTGGGAGTCTGTCTTTAGTATACAACATAGCTTAAGTATGAGCAATAGGCTGACATTTTTAGTGTAAAATCTAAAATGTACTTGCACAATTGTAAAATAATCAAGAACGAAGACAAAATGATATAAGAACAGCGATTAACGGTATTTTCAACTTCGTCCGTCTAGAGGCGGTCTTGGGCACTAGAGGGTTAACCTTCAAGTCTCCTTTTAAGGCTGACTGTTTTACACAACCTATCCTAAATATAATCCTGTAGATATGTCTTGTCTGTTCCCTCATTTAAAGCTAACAAATTTGTTTTTCCAAATTGATTTTAGACGCTTTTAAAATTTTCCTCGAATACATATAACGAGTATCTCTCAGTCGAGCATACACATTCATTTAAAGCTAGCAAGTTTAAGTTAATATGTTGTCCAAACGGTTGCAGCTTATTTTTAATACTTAAATTAAAGTTTCTTTTAAAATTTCCCTAAAATACATACAACGGGTATCTCATAGTCGAGCATACCCATTTTTTTAAAGCTAACAAATTTAAGTAAAAATGCTTTCAAAATGGTTTTAACTTATTTTTAAAACATAATTTAAAGTCACTTTTAAACGGGTATCTCACAGTCGAGCATACTTTATTACAGTAGTCTGGCTAGTTTTTATATTCATTGGTTTTTTTTTGTAGTATTTTGAAAATTGAACCCGCACGCATGGCAACTGCTGTGTTTGATGTTTGTCGAGGGATTCTCGCCTGGCAGTTGTTGTTCCATTTTATGGCCACTGTTTATTTATGGCTTATCTCTGCCCCACTCTTATCGAAGCTGGCACCTACAACCGCACCCGCTACCCGCTCCCCGCAACCAACAAACTTTTGATAGTGCAGTTGGGAGTTGCAACCTGACCCGCGATTGGCGTCGCAAAAACAAAACTCGCTCGTGTCAAGGGCTAACTGCGTCATTTGATTTAAGGGTTGCGAAAACTAAAAACCAAAAAAAAAGAAATAAAACTAACCTCCCTTCTAAAAAGTACAGTAAACACTGGCAGCTGTGAGATTGGTTTTCAAGTTTTTATTTGCTTTTTGGCAGCACCCACGCAACGTTGCTAAATGTAACGTCAAATTGCGAGTGCAATCAAAATTAATCTGCGGCTAATGAGACACATTCGTTGGCCAAACCGCATTTTGTGGGCCAACTAATTGGCAAAGACAACGACAGCAACGACGACGACGACGTCTGTCGACTGCGATTGCGATTGCAGCTGTTTTTATCTCAGCCGAGACAATGGCATTGACCTTGAACCTCAGCGCATTTTGCTTTAGCATCGCCATCGGCTACGGGGCGTATGATCAATGGCAAAGCGAGGCAAAGCAAAGCGAGTGCCGCAATTTTCACGGTGAAATATTCAATTCTGTTATGTTACAAAATTTGAATAGAAAATTGCTACCTCGACTCTCGACTCGATTTGCTTTTTGAAGCTGGAGCTTCTAGTCGAGGCGGAAATGCTTTAGAGTGCGATGTCATTTTTATTGCATTTGCGTGTCAAACAACTTGAGGTGCTGCCTGCTTCTGATGCTGACTTGCTTCTGCTTTTGCTACTGTTGTGGCACAGCTCAACTGCTGCTCAAATTCAATTACGCAAACTTGAAAGGCGTCTCAAAAACAGCTTCGTCTTGAGTGCTTCAATTTGATTACACACTTATCTTCTAAACTAGTGGCTGCTGTCAACTGCAGATGCTTTCGCTGCAGCAGCTGCAACTATTTCACCAAGTTGTTTAGATTCAATTTAATAATCTCTCTTGAACATTTGGTAAATTAGAAATCTGCATAGCGAGCAAAAATATGAATCATAGCTGGCGTGCTTTTAAAAATATTCATGCATTAGACATAACAAACTTAATAAAATATAAAAAGTGTTGATTGTCAGTTTGCAATGTTTTCATAATTTTATGTTGACAAGAAAGCAAATAATAAATGCATTTAAAAATATATAATTTGTATTACTCTAGAAGCTGGCAAATTTAAAATGAAGTAACATATAGTATAGTATTTATGATTCCTAAAAATTTGGTTTCAAACAGATACAAAATTTCGAAGGTATTTAAGAAATGCTTTTGTTTGTTGATTTGGCTGACAATCTGCTAAACTTTATACTCTGTGGTATATTTTGAATTAGTACTATCTTAATATACCAAATATATCCGTTGGTATATTTAAGTATTTTTGTGGTATATTAATTTGGTATATTTTAAGATAATAGTTTATACTCTGTGGTATATTTTGAATTAGTACTTCCTTATTATACCAAATATAGCCTTTGGTATATTTTAGGATTTTTGTGGTATATTAATTTGGTATATTTTAAGATAATAGTTTATACTCTTAATATACCAAATATAGCCGTTGGTATATTTTAGTATTTTAATATTATATGTATTAATTTGGTATATTTGAAGAATAATACTGCATTGTTTTGCTTTAATTAAAAATGGGTAGCGAGTATCTCACAGTCGAGCACACTCGACTGTAGTTTTCATACTTGTTTTATTTTGTATTTAATTTAAATTTCGATAATTTTGTGCCTTTCATTGTTGTTCAGTATAATAATTCGTTAAAATTAACTTGTAGTTTTCTAATGTAGCAGAAAACATATTCAGCTGTAAAAATTCGAATAAAATGTTCTAATTATTATAGACTAATTATAGTAGACACTTTGAATATAAAAAAAATGTTTCTACAAATTTGTATTTCTCAGAAATGAACATTACTTTACAAAATGTTTTTTTTTTTTCATTTATATTAATTTCACAATCAGAGAAATTGTCAGTTACTAACTTGAAAGTTGTAAATACCTACTTTAAAAATAAAATAATTATATTTTTCCGCATTTATACTAATTTCACAATCTGTCTGTGTCATTTACTAACTCGTAAGCTATGAATATTCAGAGAGTTTCCTTTTATGGAAAGTCGCTGCTCGGATATTTCACAAGCTAACTCAATTGTTGGCAACTTTTTGGAGCCGCTGTCAGCGTCTGCCACCCACACACAAAAAAACACACACACTCAGATGGATATAGACAACTTTTGAGTTCCAGTTCCAACCCTAACCGAGTGCAACATTGTTATTGTTATAGTTATAGTTGTCTCTCATCTCGCACTTTGAACGCAAACCCACGCTGTGAACTGGAATTGTTTGCAACTGAAAAGGCGCCTAGAACAATAAACTTGGCTCATAGCACAATTTGTAGTCAGTCGTAGTCTTTTTTATTTTTGTTTTGTGTGTGGCGACAAACAAAGTTTGCCATTCATTCGGAGGGGAGGCTGGCTGACTGGGCTGCCTCTGCCTAATTAAACAATAATAAAAACGCAAAAAAAAAATTAAAACATTTTATCTGCAACACAACAGCAGCAGAAAAGCGAGAGAGAAGAGAAAAAGAACAAAACAGAACGCAACGCACAAATTATTGTCACGAATACATTAAAAATCACTCAACCGTTGTCTCGTGTGCCATTTCTTTGTTGTTGTTAAATTTATTATACAAACACATACACAGAAATGTGCAAAAATGTGGCTTCATCCCCGCTCCTCTTTCTCCTTCCCTTCGACAGTGTCCGCAAAAGTTCATTTAAATCGCATAAAAACCACATTATAACTTTATCCGTTAGCAAAGCCAGTTTTTGGCCTTTATTTTTATTTTCGGGTCTGCACACGTTTTTTATGTTAATTGATAAAAAGTTGATATAAAGCTTTTATAATGAAATGCTAAACGCATATTGAATCCTAGAAGCCTTGAAATAGTTTACACCGAGGAATTTTATTCTCAAAATGCCTTTGGGAATTCCCCCTCCAAAATGAAAGCAGAGTAATATTAAAACAAGTAAGCTACGGTTGAGTGTGCTCGACTATGAGATACCCGCTACTTAATTTCAATAAAATTATATTTTAAAAATATACAAAATAAATACTAAAATATACCGAAGGCTGTATTTGGTATATTATAGATATATACCATAGAGTACAAAACATACCAAACTAATATACCAAATAAATACTAAAATATATCGAATGTTGTATTTGGTATATACATATAATACTACATTCAAAATATAAGACAGAGTACAAATTACAACAATCGAGTGGGCTCGACTGTTAGATACCCGTTACCCAATTTCAATAAAATCATATTCTAAAAACATACCATTAACATTAATATACCAAAAAGATACAAAAGTATACCGAAGTCTATACTTGGTATATCGTTATAGTACTACTTTTAAAATAATAATATACTATGTATTTTTTAAATATCTGATCGCAAGAATATTCACACTGATCAGAAATATATATACTTAATGCGCTAAAAAATGCCTTCTTCTCTTTGTTACATAAATTTTCTACAATATAAAAAAGTTATAATACTCTTTTACCCTATAACGAGCGAGTATAGAAACATTTTATTCACATTCCTCGCTTATTGTTTTTGCCTAAAATGTTTAATAAAGACTTTAGTCTAAATGAATTTATGCAAATTTTGTTTGACTCAAAGCGACAGCTGCGTTTAGTCACATTTTTAGCAGATTTGTCAAATGAATCGCAAAATAATAGTTAATAATACCGGTAGCTGGATTGACCCTCGAGGAGGTTTAAGCGTTGTTATTCTCGATATACTATCAACTAAGTTTTGAAAAGCTGTAAACTGTCATCGGAGCTGAGCATGCAAATTAGTCAAAAGATTGTCCAATAAAAGTTAAACAAAAAGGCAACAACGACAACGACAACAACAAGAGACAATGATAATAAAGTATTCGACAAACATTTAAGTGCTATTAAAAATTCATTTTTTGCGTTTTCGTTATTCCGATGATTTCTTGGAACTCGCGCAGAAAGGAATTCATGTATATTAAATGATGCCCTCAACTCTCCACACAGTTAATTGAGGTGGTGTCAGTGTGGTTTGTTGTTTGTTGGCCTGATGTTGGTTGGTTGGTTGTGCACAGGCAGTCAAAACAAACAATTAAACGCGCATAAAAATACCAAGAAAACTAAAGAAAGAACCCCGCAGTGAATTGTGCAGCATGTTTACCATGTTTGTCACGTGTGAGAGAGGTCAAAAGTTCAAGAAACTTTTCATTAGTTTGGCATGCAAATAGAGACCACAGAGACAGAGACAGAGGTCGGTTAATTAGGTTCTCCGTCCGTTGTGTGGGGGGCAGGTGAAAGGACAATGAGGCGCCAAAGCAATGGCTATGAGCAAATCGCGTGTCACAGTTAAAAAGCGAAAAAGTGCCGCACCCAAAACTCTACGCTGTGTGTGGAAAATGGGACGCGCGTGGCATGCCACCATAAAAAACAAGAACAGAACAGAGAAACCAAAAATTCTAAAGCCAACACAAATATGACGTTGCGTTGTCGCCATCGGTAGCAGCACAAAATCCGGCTAAAATCAATAAAAAGCGCAAACACTTAAGCCGTGCTCAGACACAGCGCCAAGCCAAATGACCAAAAACAGGCAGCAGAAGTCAAAAATGAATCACAGCATGGCTTTAATAATGTTCAGAGATTTGTTGAAGAGAAGCGCAACGAATTTCCAGTTACCAGGAACTCGTAGGCAGTCGAATGTGGGTGCAAGGCAAATAAAATGCGTCAATAGTTGTTGAAATCCGTTTCAAATTGAGTGGCGACAGCCAGAAAGCACAAACAAGTATGCCAAGCTATGACTGTCAAACTGTACACAATACGAACGTAAACAAAACGCATATGCACTAATAAAAGCATAGATTATAAATATTAAGATAAACACAAGTTTATTGCCCGGCAGCGTGGCGTAATAAAAATAATACTATAAAACGATACAAAAAATAATTATAATAATAAAAGCTTAATAACCAAGAGGTTGTGCACATATCACATAAGTATAAAAAGGAACATACATACTTACAAACACGCACACATAAACATATATAAATATATAGCATAGATACATAATAAAAAGTCGAGGCGCAGTCGGAGCGCGCGGCAAGTACAAAAGATCCCAGTACATACATATACACATATAGTATTCAGGATATATATATAGTATACAGGATTATATAGAAATACAAGTACAAATACAAATATATCACACACTCACTCACACACACACACTCTCTATAAGAACAAACAGTCACATACATTCAAACTGTGTCTATGCCTTGATCTTGCGTCCCAATTTGGTGACTGCAAATTTGTTGCCATCGCGTCCTGCGCTGCTGCCGCTGCCATGCGAGCTGCTGTGGTGTCCTTTGTGCTTGCCAATGCCATTACTCTTCGAGCGCGTCTCGAAGAGCACATCCGAATCCGTCTCCGATTCAGTCAACGAAGTGTTGCGCGAATCTACAAAATTAAATATTATTCGATGCCCTTGCTAAAGTGTTGACTACTCACAATTGGCTGCCTCCTCGTCCTGTGCCCCAATCAGCGCATACTTTTGCACCTTCTGACGTAATCGCGGCTTCTTGCTCTGGCGACAGGCGCACGCAATGCCCCAGAAGATGCCAGAAAGCAACAAGCAGCTGGCAATGACGCCCACAAACACATATAAAATCGACCAATCTGTATGGAAACGATACATTCTATAAAACAATCTATTCTTTAGAGATATTCTTTACTCTACACTCACCACAATTGGCCTCGTCGTTGTTGATAAAATAGCCCACAGAGGGCATCCAGAATGCTTCGCATTCGCAAGCTCGTGTCGATGGATTGCAACGTCCATGTCCCGAGCAATTATTCTGACACACAGTGGTGCGTATGTCCACATAGAGTGCCCCGAGTATCGAGGCATCCTTTTGCAGTTTGGCACGCAGCAAACGCTCCACATGCAGCCCATTCACCGGCTTGGCTGGTTCACCTTTCACCGTCGCATCGGCTAGGACATAAAATACTAGCACAGCTGCCTCAGTGTGCAGATCGTATTTGAGTTCACGGATTTGAATCTTGTTGTCATCGCCCAGCAGAAGTTGCAACTTTTGCACTGTCGAGTCCAATTCGCTTTTGGTTATCACCGAAATTCCCATGGGCAACGTCATTTCCACGAGGTAATGCAACATGGGATCGGGATGCACATTAATGCTGACTGTATCGGTGCCAGTCAAACCTTGATCATCGCTCACAGTTAGCTTGAAGACGTAGCGACCTTGCACCACATTCGTTAGCTACAAGGTGTAAAATATAACAATGAATGATTCATGGCATAAAGTTCAATATTGTCTTACAATCATAACCGACTGCTTGTCGGTGTCGCCTACAATGGTGCCAGCTGCCAAACTGTTGTCCTCACGTGTCCACACGTACTTGACCACCGCCAGATCATCCGACGATTGCGTGCCATTCAAATAAATTGCTGTCACCGGCAGCGTTATGGTTCTATCTCCACCAGCATTAGCAATAGGCGCCGCATTGCGTTCTAAAATAGATATATAAATATAATTAGAGGTTCTTCTGTTGGATGTTACTACTCCACTCACCCTGCACAATCTTCACCCAAGTGCTGTCGCTGGCCATATTGTTGTTCTCATCGGCTACGCTCAGCTCGAACTCATAAAGTCCCAGCGTTAGGCTTGTGGCATTGGCAATCTGTCAACGATATAAACAAGATAAGATTAGCTTTCGTTTCGAGTGCGGTTTGTTGGCCCAAAAACTTACCGAGCTGTTGGCCTGAAGAATAATCGCATTATTCGGTCCGCTCAGCTGCTTCCATTGATAGCTCTTGATGGCAATGTCATCCTTCGACTCGGAGCCATTCAACAGCGCCCAGTTGACGGGCAAATTGCTGGTCTAAAGGTGGAAGATTAATAAAGCATTTTCATCAAGTTTTTCACAACTTCACTTACCACATTCATGCCCGCTTTGACCACAGGCGGGGAATTCGTTGGTGGCTTCACAAAGACATGCACTTTGGCGGTGCTCGACTGTCCGCTGCCATCGGTCACTTTCAGCACAAAGGTGTACATACCCTCCTCTAAATTAGACAGCTGCACATATGGAGTTCTCGTGTTCTGCATGTCCACCGCTTTGGCTTCGTCGCTGGCATCTTTCGTCCATTCCCAGGCCACAATTTCGTGATCATCCGAACTCGCTGTGCCGTTGAGCGTCACATTATTGTTGGGCAGATACAAGATGACGGCATCGCCGGCATTCGCCACCGGCGCATAGTCCGTCTCCTTGAGCACTGCTATCGTCGCTGTGGTCGAGTTGGTCACGTTGTTCGAATCCGTTACGGTTAGCTTAAAGGTGTAATTGCCCGGCGAAGTGAGATCCAGCTGCAGTGTGTTTACCTCAGGGAGCTGAGGTTGATAACCAATCGGTCCCGAGATGACTTCCCAGTGCCAATTAATGATCTTATCGTCATCGGTGCTCGGACTGCCATCGAGCACCGCATTCGATGTGGGCTGTCGTATAATCTGCTCCTTGGGCGATATAATCACCTGTGGCGCTTGATTAATGCGTTTTTCAGGCATCACTGTGACATTGGCGGCCGCCTCGCCAAAGGTGCCATTGTCTCCCGTCACTGTCACCTTAAAGGTGTACAAACCCTCGGACAGATTCGATAACTTCACCTTGGATTTGCTTTGATCCGATATCGTGCCATTCATCGGTCCCTTGGGCTGTGATATCAGTGTCCAGAGGTATTTGTATTTCGTGCCACTTGTCTGCTCGTCGGGCACTGTAAATGCCGCCAAGGTGACCTCTTGTTCAGGTAGTTGAACGTCCTTTGACATCACCGACACCACAATCGCTTTGTTGGCTTCCTGCTTAGCAGGCGGTGGCAACACCGCCTCTGTGGCAATTTCACTAGCAGCAGCGGCGGCTTCTTGTGCGTCTTCTGCGATGGCTGCCTCGTTGCTGTACGCGCGATAAGGCACCGCTGGCATGACGCACTTCAGCTGCTTGTTGCGCACAAAGTTACGTTTGCATCTGCAGAGTCCGGTGACTGCATTTGGTTGAAGTGGCACACATTGCTCTTGTGGGGGACAAGGTGTGTCCAGGTCGCAGGTCATGAATTTGGCATTCTCGCCATAATAGCTCAGATCCTCATCGTTGTCATCTGCCGTTTGTTGTTGCAACAGCAGTTGTTTCATGCGCTTCTCCGCAATGGGGAAATCATCGTCATCGTAGGCATTGCTGTCCTGTAAAACATGAAATACTTTTAATAAGGGAGAAGAGGAGTGTTTTCAACTCTTGAACTTACTTGAAAGGGCAGCCGACGTGGCTGCTTCCAAAAGTTGAGCTCCGCATCGTAAGGTAACACTTCGGCCGTTTGCTTGGCAGCCTTGAGCAGCTGCGTCCATGTCTCTGACTCTGCTGTGCCGCCCACCGGATTGACAAGAACCATTTGCACCTTATCGTTTTCGCGTTCACGTGAAAGTGGCTTGGGCAGACACGCCTCATTGCTGACGCAGTGAATGTGATAGCATTTGCGCTTGAACACCAAAACCACATTGCAGGGATTGGCCTGTGTTTGGTTCTGCGATTTCTCGCAACACGCGTCCAGACAGTTCCACAGATACGACTCCTCGTCCATGGGTTGCCCCGCCTCCGGTTTGTACTCCACAAAGATGCCCGCCTGCTGTTCGTCGCGTGGCGTTGCATTCTCAAACACATGACGCAGCATGCGACTGCAAACGGGCAACTGTTTGCTGTTGGCATTGGTGGTTGTTGTTGTTAATGTGCTACCCGAAGCAGCTGCCTCTGCTGCTGCAGCGACAACACTCCCCACTCCAGCTGGCGCTGCCATGACGTCGACGGACGTCGCGTATGCTGCAGCTGACGCCATCGTTAGCCAGCAGCAGCAAAACAGCCATCTTTGTTCGAACGCTCGCATTTTGCGTTACAAATTGCACAATCAGATTACACTTTTAACACACACACTTTCCACGACACAAACACTTTAAAAACAAACACTTTTTAATGCGCACAAATTAAAACATTTTTATCAACTTCTGCGAATCGCTCCGAGCAGCGCAATGTGACCAACACTCACAAGAAATACACTAAATATACCACAAACAGCTGTTCGGCTTTAGCTGCAGCTTATGGGCAACGCTCACAGTGTTGTAAGCTACCGTCGCGACAAATGTACGTTACGTTTTAAAGCTTGCGCAAAAGCACAAATAAAAAGCTTTCAACACTGTTAAACCGTGCGTCGCGCGTCGTTTCGGTTTGCGTGTTTATGGCGTGTTTTATGATGGGAGAAAAAAAAATATAAACAGTTTTATTGAGAGGCGCGTTTTGTCATAAATTACATTGCAAATACATGTGCGAATTGCGAATTATTGATTCCGAGGGAAGAACGCGAATCGTAAATCGCAAAACTGGTCGCAAGGCGCCCACACAACGAACACACAACCAACTGAGAAACGGGCTCAAGTAGCTCAGTAAAACAGCGTGACGCCCACGCGTAAATGGAATTTTAATCAGAAGCGACTCGAAACGTTATTAATTATGTACACACATTTGCAGCACAACAAAAAATATAATAATAAAAACAATAACAAATAGCCCAGCTGCCAGCGTGTTATTTGTATAGCTTTGTGCTAAATCAAAAAGGCAAAACTCTTATGTAAATATGCAAAAAAGCCAAATGCATGGCAACTGATTAGCATAACAAAACAAAATCAAAACAAACATAAATCAATTGCTCAACCTAAGAATACTATTAGTATTGTTCAACACTATGAGTGAGTTGCTTAACTTTTTCTCTACTAATGGGAGTCGCACATACAGTTTGAGAGCCACTGTCGGCTTCTTTAGATAGCCAAAGTGCTGAATCAAGTAACGTAAAATAAAATAAAAAGCAAAGCTTAAATACTGTGTGAAACTTTTGAATACTTTTACTATTGTTAAAGACTCCAAGTGAGTTGCTAAATGTTTCTCTTAATTATGGGGTGTACAGTTTAGTTGTTACTGTTGTTCTGTTAATTTTAAAGCGCTTTCTTTCGTTATACGGTTTGACAGCAATTGAGTTATAGTTTGGAACGCTTCTAGTTGTCACATTTAATCTACTTCCGGACTTACATCTAAAAAGAATCCCTAGATAGTGACTTGCCATGATGCATGATGATGTGACTAAACATTTACCTAGACAACGGTATCTGTAGAGTCGTGCGACTTTTCGTGAATACAGTTTTAAAGTAACTGGCTAATAGTTTGGCACGCTTTTAGTTGCCCCATTTAATCTACTTCCGCACTTACATTTCTAAAAAAAATTTCTAGATAGTGACTTGCCATGATGCATGATGATGTGACTAAACATTTACCTAGACGACGATATCTCTAGAGTCGCGATTCTTTTAGTGACTACAGTTTTAAAGTAACTGGCTTATAGTTTGGCACGCTTATAGTTGTCACATTTAATCTACTTCCGGACTTACATCTCTTAAAACAATCTCTAGATAGTGACCTGTCATGATGCATGATGATGTGACTAAACATTTACCTAGACAACGATATCTGTAGAGTCGTGCGACTTTTCGCTTGTGTCCATATAAGGCAATTCTGCTGATCTAAAGCTTCGAAGAATGGGCGATAAAACCTTTTAGTTGTATTCTACGACATTTTCATTGTGCCAATAGCAATAAAAACCAGAATACAGAATAAGACACTAATCAGTATCGATTCTCTTTTTGTTCGATTTTTCAGATGACAGACTTTTCGGATAGTTCACAGAGCGGTGGCATGTTGAGTCCGGCCACAACGCTCATTGAGAGTTTCAACAAGAAGAGCGGACAATCGGCAGCCGGTTCACCGCTTCAGCTCAGCGCCACGCCCACATTGAATGGCTCCACAAATGGAGTTGGAGGAGCGCTGAGTGCTGGGAACAATTCAGCGAGTTTGGGCGGACGACAGATAAATACAAGTTCTAGTTCATGCAGTAGTCTTAAGGAAACCTCACATCAATCCACATCCACATCGCAACAGGTAAGAAGAAGCAGCAATGAAGATAATAACACACATTAAGTATACGCAATGTTGGGGGCGATTGATTAAAAATTGTTTCGATGTCACATTATTGATGAGGCAAGCAATGGCTACGACTCCCTTTTGTGATAAAGGCAGCCCTGACTGACTCTGCCTGACTGACGCGTTGCTATTTTTAAACAATTACTTAAGCCAAAAATGTAAAACCTTTTGTCAAAGCATTTCGACTCGACTGATAAGAGTGAGCAAGAACGATCAGGGAGCGATCAGTAGTAGTTGTTGGCCAGCACGTTTTCCCGTTAAAGGTTAACGAATCGAATCGATTCGATTCGATATCAAACAAACCCGATTAGATTACAACATTCCCGACGATTGGCGACACAACGGCTGCTGGGCAAAACTGAAACTGAAACCGAAACTCGAAGCTCAAAGCAACAATTATTGTGTGTTTGAATAATATTTACAACTCGGCATAATCATTGAGAATTCATTTCGGGGCGTTCACAACTATTGATTGAGCAAAGGCGTCATAAACTTAATTGCCCTTAGCTCGGTTTGCATACAAAAACGTTGGCTCATTAATGTTATTACCCATATATGTATATATATAGTATTTGTCTTGCAGTGAAAGATATGTTCATGACGGATTCTCCATAGATAAGATTGCTTTAGCGGCATCAGAGAGTTCCCCTTAGCTGGTTGGTTGGCTTATCAATCCGTTTTCGACACCTCGCGCATTGAATCACTTGCCTCCAAAATAGTCGCTTACACGCTTTGCGTTCAGTTGTTGTCTTGGTCAAGTTACTTTTGATTATTATGATGATGATTGTTGTCAGTGCGAAGTGCTTTTAAATTTATGGATGACAAATGTCTCGAGCGTCTTTTAAATAAGAATTTTATTATGCAATCAAGAGAGCAGCGTCAACAATTGAACCCACTTAATCATACATTTTATTTATTTATGCTCTGCTTGATGACAGACGAACTTATTTCTCATTTACCGGCACGAGATCCGCTTTGTGACGTCGTCGTTAGTTCGTCACAAGTGTAAGAGAGACAGAGAGAACGAGCTTTTGAGCAGATGTTTCTAATCAGAGTTTCTTCACTGAGCTTTGATAATTATTATGCGATTGTTTGTTGACACACAGACAACACTACGTATACAAAATATAATATATAGAAATGAATAAAGTCAATCCTTGCCAAGTTGTTTCTAACGAAAATTAGCTGTCCGAATTGGTTGACATGCGAGATTTCTGAGAAAATACTTTTATTTTGAGCATGAACGAGAACCGATATGATTTCTTTTCGCAGAACACTTTGTGATTGTAACGACTAATAAAGAAATTTAGAAATTTTAAGCAAAGGTGAAAGAGAGGAGAGTGTGACGCATGTCATCGAAAAGATGGATGGATTATAAAATACTATACACAGATTATTAAATCTCTGGTATTATAAAATACACAAATATGGAAGTGCCAAAGAGAAGCTAATGAACTTAATTTATGGCCAATAAATGAAATATGGCAAATATATTATTAGTCATGCGCGAAGAAAGAGAATGAGTAGAGAGGAGAGATGAGATGAAAGGGAAGCTGGGGAATTTATTGAACATTAGCAGATAGATAAACTACGCTTGCCACTGATTATGCAAATTTATTAAGTCAATTGTTTATCAATTGTACATAAATTAGTAGCTTATTATATAGTGTGTAAACACAGTAAAAACGCCACACAATAATTATAAATATAAACACGAAATAAAGCAGCGAGCAAAAACAATTCATGACGAAAAAGCATACCCCCTTTCTCTCCGTCTCCCTCTCACCTTAATGGGGTTAATGCAAAAGAGCGACACTAATCAAGTGAGCAAACATCTCGCAAACGAGATACAAAAACACAGACAGTTGAAGAGAGAAAGAGATAGCAAAAAAACCCAAGCTGAACGCGTTAATTAGAAAATCGCTTGGGCTAAAACGTGAGGAATTATGGGAATGCAAAGTAAGAGAGTAGCAAAAAACAGCAAGAATAACGCTGCATAAATTAAATAATACATATAAATAGGCGACGCGTTGTCATTGTTGCTATTCTCGTTGCTGTTGTTGTTGTTGCGTCGGCTGCTGCTGCCGGCAAGAATAGTATTTACAATATGATTTCCTAGAATTCTCAACGCGCGCTGAGCTCATGTCAATAGCAAACTTTCGATGTGTTCCCACTAGCTGTCCCGCTTGCACCCACATCGATCGCGCCGATGCCACTTTAAAATGACAAGCAGTCACCAGCAGCAGCAGCGACGTCGACGTCAACGTCGGCAGCGAAAGCTCTAGCTCAAGCAAAGCTCGCGCACAGCGAACAGAACCCAGCAACGACGGCGTCGCTAGGAATTCGCTCATTTTACTTTAGTTAACGAAACGAACGAGAAGCGAGCGTCGCGCGCACAAAAAAACAAAAAAAAAAAGAAGAAATAACTACAAAACGTCGCCCGAAAAGAATTGCCAATGAATATTTGTTGATTTTCTGTTTCAAAACGTTCAGAGTGACTTTGTTTTTCTCGTGTGACGGCAGCGCATCCTTCGTCTAATATTATAATATAGAAATACATATTTTGCATAATACCAAAACACAACGATTTCGAACGAAAAGAGCAAAAGTTAAACACACACAACTTTTTGCCAATTAACGAACAATTAAACGAACCCTCTTTTTTGTTATCAGTATTCTATACATACACAAACAAAATAAAACATCTAAAACGAACAACGAACTACACGTCTACAATAACAATAATAACAAAAAAAAGAAACCTCGAAAGATTATTATTTGGGCAAGCGTGAAAATTGTTAACACAAAGTTCAGTTCAGTTTGCGACGCGTCTTCTCAGCGTGTGAAACTTACGAAGAAGCAACAACAAGAAGGGAGAGCAACGCAAAAAGCTGGCCAACAAAAAATAATTACAAAGTACGCGAAAAAAAACAATACAAATATATACGAGTAAATAAATCAAGTATAAATATTTAAGAGACTCTGCGCAAGTTAGACAATAAAAAAAAAAAACAGATTCTTGTGTCTAATGTATATAGTATATATACATATTTGTGTGTCTACTGATAAGCCCCCCCAGCGTTTGTTTAGTTTTGGCAGCGGCAACTTGTCGTATACGTAACGCATGAAAAGGAAATTCGCTTAGAGGAATTTCCAGAAAACTCTTAACGTCCAACGTGTTAGCTGTCATTGGTTAGTACTACTTTAGACCCCGCACACACACACATACATAATAATAATAATGATAAATTAGTAAATGACGCAGTCTTAAAAGCGTTAACTTAAGGTTCCCATATTCATATCTAATCTATACTATTGACTGCCACCATGTCCAAGTAACGCTAGCAACCCAAGCGACCAAGCGAACCCCAACAGTATAATAATAATAATATTTACCAACACAATACACTGCACCAAGAACAAGAATAAGAATAGCAAAAAAAGAAAAAGAAAAAGAAAAAGAGAATGTCGATCACTTGGCACTTGGGGAATTTTTTTCCCCATTGGCACAATTGCTGCGATAAGTCCGATTCATATTATGCCATAGAATGAGAGAGAAAGAGAATGTGATTACAAATCGCAGACAACAGAATTATGCATGTTTATGATTATTCTTTTCCAAAACCGGATAATTATTGTTATACTATTTGCATTTTATATATGAATATGTTTTATTAGTCAGAGCTTCGCGCCTTATAAAACCTATAAACACCTACACACAAAATATTGGACACGTTCTACAATTTGGCGCTTCTTCTCGAAACACAACGAGACAAAAATGAAATGTGTCCAAAATTAGAATTGATTCGTAATGTTGTGGCAGCATTTGTCAAAAAGAAAAACTAAGAAAAAAAAAACGGAAAATATTTGTGCGGTCTTCTTGTTTGCTGTCAACCTGTTCAAAAGATTTCACGTAGCAATTCAAGTGCTGTTTGCCAAAATAAATAGATTTTCTGCAAAAAACCCACAATAACTATTCATTAGTGCTGTCGAAATATAATTGGCTAAAGAATTTGTGGCCCAAAGCTTTCTGAAATTTCGACAATGAGTTTACAATCATCAACAACTACAAATTGTTTATTGAAGAACAATAACTTGAAAAGCGTAAAATAATTGATGTAACTGTTGATGGAATGTAAAACGAATTAAAGATAGCAATAATGAGTAATAGTTAAGTTTTTTACTATACTTAAAGTTCATCTCGGAATTAAATAAGTTGTATTTAAATAGAGTTTATGACTAATGCAAATTTGTCACTGCAACAGCTGCAGATATGACTGACATATGTAATGCCTTTCATAACGCAAATCCCAAATGGGGAAACAAGTAAGAAACTGGAATATGCTCGACTGTGAGATACCTGCTATCCGTTCTTAATACAAGCAAATCATTCCGTTTTATTGTTTCAATATACCGAATTAACTAAAAAAAATACTGACAACCGCAAAGTAAATTTTTGGTATGTTAATAAAAATATACCTATAAAATATACTAAAATATTTCATTATGTATATTTGGTATGTTCATATAGCATATACCGAAATATACTGAAATTTACCATAATATACTAATATGTATATTTTGTATGTTGATATAACATTTAACAAAAAATACTGAAATATACCATAATATACCGAAATGTATATTTGGTATGCTAACATAAAATATACTGACATATAAAACTTTCCGAACAATACTAATGTTTGGTATGTTGGTATAACTTACATATAACATATACCGAAAAATACTAAAATATAGTATAATGCATATTTGGTATGTTGATAAAACAAAATTAGAGAAATTATCACTTACTGTAGTAGAGTATATACTACTATATGTGTAGTACTATATATTGTCTCGGCTATTGACTTTATTTATATGTATACTTAATGAAGTCACACAAAGCTCCTTCTGTCAATTAGACTCATTTGCTGCCATCACAAACTCATAACACCCTTCTCCCTTAAGCGCACCAGGTATAATTACACAAAGCGCAGACAATCAGCACTTGAGTTTTGCTGATGTATCTCACAGAAGACAGAAATTGTGTGCAAATTATCTTCAGTTCGACACTCGAACACACTCCGAGCAAAAGAGCGGCTATAAATGATTTGTTAATTTGTGGAGGGAGAACCATAAACAATTGGCCATTTATCACAATGTTTTGTTTATCAGATAGAAGAAACGCTGCACAAGTCGAGCCAGTAAAACCTATCTATCAGAACCCCGAAAAGCCAAACAGTTAAGCAAATGCTCGTCGAGGGGCTCGCAGAAATAACAATACACAAAAAAAAAAAACCGAAACAGCTCTCGGTTGATTTATAAAGGCGACAACCACTAAGCGCCTGCCATAAAACCGAAAGCACAGATAGCACAGACACAGAGAGAGAGAGAGTAGTATATCATATCGGATATATAGACGCGTATAAGTAATATTTGTCGAGTGCGCGACAACTGCACAAAATGTCTGCATACTTCGCATATTTGCTGGCTGATTCAACATCACAAGTTTTCTGCTCTTATTAAATGTGTTCTATTCTCATCTCTCTCTCTCTCTCTCTCTTTGGCAGGTTGTAAACAGCAGCAGCACAACGACGCGAGTTGAGAAGAAGTCACAGCGTCTACATCACATAACATCCTCGTCATCGACGACGTCTTCGGAAATGAAGGCTGCCGCCGTCAAGCGCGATCTCACAGATATTAAAATGTCCATGTCGGAAATAGAGTCTCACAGCGGCACCGCCGCAGGCACGACATCATCCATCGATTGACGACCTCAAGGGTCTCAATAGCGAAGATGCCATAACGCAGCTGAAAAAGAAGTGAGTAGTAAAGACCCTCTCAGCTTTCAATCAACTAACAACTCTTTCATTTTTTTTGTTGTTGTGTAGAATGCGCGCTTCATTCGAGAATCTGGTGGATCGTGATGATGATAGCAGTTGCCATGGCATTGTCACGACGCCAGATGGCGACGATGATTGCACACACAAACATTTTGGCAGCGGCCTGGATCTCACACATCCGGCTGCCGCACAGCTGAGCGCCAGCAGCGGCCTCAGTGGCTCCAACAAAACCATCGATACCATCAAATTCGAGGAGAAACGTTCGAAATCGGTGGCAACCACAAAAGTCGTCGCCGATGGCTTCAGTTCCGAGCAGGCAACGAGCAATACGGCAGAGATGAAGCGTCTGCAGGCCGGTGATATTGATTACAAAGAGGCTAAGGCTGCGTCAGCGATGCGAAATCGCCTGGAAATGGATGGCGTCAAGACCGAAGAGAAGGCAGCCGTCATGCAGGTGAGCAAATCGATCAAAATCAATGCGTAAACTGTTGTTGCGTACATAGCTAATTACATGCGATAGCAAAAACAACAAAAACTAGTCGTTGAACTCTGTTATTAAATCTGCAAGTGGCGAGCTTTGAAAGCTCTGTACACCCCCCGGTAGTCAACCCGAAAGCTCACTCCGCGTACCCAACTGTTGTGCCCTGCTGTGACACTCCTTTCAGTCGAACTCCGTCGCGTGCATGTTCAAGTCGCATAAGAGGGACACACGAGCCGTTAATGGCGTCGCCTTCGCCCAACGAAAGTGAAAACTATCCAGTTAAACCAAGTTAACAATCCCTCCCCAAGGAATAAAATCGATTTTCTTGCCACATTTCGTATGTGTGTTTGCCAGGCGCCCAAAAGTAGGCAACAGTCTACTGCGGAATAGCATCGCGTATACGTAATATGTTCCTCTACAAGTGCCACCAGCTCCAGCGGAGCAGTCCTCATCTAGTGCGTCATTTTTGCAAGAAAGGAGACCAAGTCAAGGGATCGATGTTCAAGAAAATTCAGGTACTTTTTTTCTGGTTTCCCCGGGCAACGAGCTCTGCCTTTTGTTGTGACCCACACTATCTAATCAGTGAGCGAGGGGGGAAAAATCGAGCTGACGTATCATCGACTAGGCCGGCGTATTACAAATTAGCATAAATTGTTTTATGATGGGTCCCATAAAAGTCAGCTAGTTAGCTAGCAACGCAATTCGCGACAGATGATGCAATTACATCCAGTCCATTGCATAAATAAATAATAATAATACTAAAGTTCAAAAGTCAACCTCAACTTGCTGTTAGCAAGCACTTTGTTCAAGTTTTATCCGCAAGGAACACGATTTGATTTTAACCCCCTGGCTAAGATGATAATGCTACAAATTAAATCTATTGTCTGGCATTGGGCCAACTGCAGACACGCTCCATGTGTTCAGTCGTCTTTTTATTGTCGACGAGCAGATCATAAAGCAAATGTACTTTGTGATACATTTTATAGATTCATCTCAGTAGTTGAAAGTTTTTGGAAGCACCGCTGAGTAGTTTTCCAGCAGAACTTTCAATCAAATGTTCCATATGTAAATTGTAGTTTTTTGATTTATATCACAATTATTTTTACGCTCCGAAATTTCGATACAAATTTCCGACATTCTTGTTTCTGCCCGTTGTTGTTTCTTTTATTGTGCTCAGTTTTTGGCGTTGGGAGCAAAAAGTTTTTATTTTCTTTTCGAGAATATTTTCCTTTAAATAAAATGGCACTGAGCGGTGCTCGGTTCTCAGTATCAGAGGAACGATCGACGCGAGCGTTACGCCGTATAGCTGACAAGTCTGAAATATAGTATATTCATTTGTATATGTTCTGTGAATATACATATATGAGTTATACATATGCATGAACATTGCATTAATTAGCCAATTGGCACCAAAAGACGACTTCCTAATTAAAAGAGAAAAAACAAAACAATCGCATATAGTATAAAATAGTACGAATACTTACTATCACTACCAAAAGCAGAACAAGTGACACAAAATTAGAACTTGACCTTCCGGCGCGGCGGATCATTTAAAAATAAACACCCAAAAAAGAAAAAGCAACAACTTGTGGAATTTCATAAAAATATATGTGAAGCACATTAATCACGTCGAAAGCAAACAAAAGTTCCTAAAATCAACGAAACAGAGACTTGACGAAACTCTCAAAACTCTACGCGCAACTTCAGTGAATAATGAGCTATCGCTTTCGGCAATATGTGAGATATCTGACAAACATTCGTTAAGAGTTTTATGTGTGTGTTTGTTCAGTTTGACGTTAAGTGTCATTAGCGAGCCAAGTATAATAATTGTTACAAGCTCAATTTGTCGGTCAATGTCAACGTAGCTCCGAGAGATGCTCCCAACAAACTCTCTCACACACACACACACTCTTCCGCACACTCTCACCACACATACACCAAAAAGACACTCTTCCCTCTCAGCGAAAGCGCGCGACGTCAGCGCTGGCAATTTGTGCGCTATTTTTGATGTGTATGAAAATAAATAAGCAAACTGAAATTGTGTTTAACTTGTATATAACACTCTGAAAACATTCATTCTCACGTTCACGCTGTGTTATACTTAATTATTTCACAAGAACGAAACAAGAGCACTACACCACATCGCATCGCGTCGAATCGAATCGTTTAATCAAATCAAATCAACTGCAACTGAGTTGCTCCACAACCCAGTAAACGAAACCCCACGGGAAACATGTCCAACAATAATAACAACAATCAACAGAACCAGGCGCCTTGGCCTGTGCGCAAGGGCATCTTTCGATCGAGCGGACAATCCGATTTTGTGCCCACCCGTTCGCCCAGTCCCATTGTTGAAATGCCATTATCGCCACCGCCCCCGGGCACGCCTCTGGGACGCTCTATTCGCTCGCCGCTGTCGCCGCCACCGCAACCAATTCAATTGGTTAGCAACTTGCCATTGACATCGTCTGTCGGTGCCTCCACAAACATGTCGACTGCGTCCGCTGCCCGAATGTCTGGCGCATCAAGTAGCTGCTCATCGTCGTCGTCATCGTCATCGTCTGGTTGTTCCTCTGCCTCCTCTTCGTCGTCGTCGTCTTCGTCGTCGTCATCCTCTAGTCAAAGTTGTAGTTCACAAAATAGAGTACGTAAAAGTTCTAATCCCCCTTTGCAGCCAGTTGCCGCCACCCGCTCCCTGTCGCCCGCACCCACCACACAAATGCCCACGGCCACGCCCCTCAACCACAACCACAACTTAAACCACACACCAGCTATCATCACCACGACAAACCACAACAACCATATTAAATCAAATGTGCGCGAAATACCCATTGAGGTAGAACAGAGCAAGGTATAACAGTGGCTAAGTTCGAGACTGTGTTAATTATTTATGTTTTATAATGGAGTATAACAGTATGAAAACTGTTATACATGCGAATTGGACTTTCATAATAGTTTACACAGCAATCACAACTCAATTCTTGGCATACTACACAATTTTGCTGAGTATAACAGTTGTTTATGACAGTCATAAACAACTGTTATACACTCTAATGCGGCTTTCACAGTCGAGATATTAGCAAACACAGATGAATTTCCTGGTTTATGAACATTTTAGCGTATATAACAGTTACATGAAAACTGTCATACATACACATTGAATGTCAGAAGCAGCTTTATTGATATAATATGCTTGAAAACATAGCATAACCATCAAATTTGTCTTGTATAACAGTGTCCATGAACTGTTATACAACAACCGTCAGTCCTCTAGCAGCATGTAATTAGCAATCTTTACAATTTACAGCCCGCATAATTGTTTTACACACTTGTACTAACTGTTATACTCTGCCTCGCCTTCTAGGAAGCCCTCTCGCTGCGCACCGGCGACATCACGCAACAGGCGACCAACAAAGTCGCCGCCGCCGGCATAAAAGTGCAGAGCGACAATTTCTCCGCCGACAAGAAAGCCATCTCGCAGTCACAGCAATCGCAGACGATGACTTCGAATGGCATCATCAGCCAGGAGAAACATGTGTCATCCGCCTCGCAAGCGAACTACACGATGACACACAAAGGTGTCTCCAGCACCGGCAGCAGCATGATCTCTTCCTCCTCACAAATGTCTGCCACCAATGGTCAAATGGTCAAGCTCAAGGATCTCAAGCTCGACGATCTAAAATCCCTGACCGCAGGCAGCGGTCAACAGGAAATCGAACAGGCCATCACAAAGTATTCAAATGTGCTGACCACATTTGTGAGCACACTGCAACAGGACGACGACAACAGCGTATCGAGTCACGGCGACAAAAAGTCTGTCTATCTGCAGATGATAAACGAGGTGATCCGTCGAGCCTGGGCAGTGCCCACACATGGACACGAGCTGGGCTACTCGTTGTGCAATTCGCTGCGTCAGAGTGGAGGTCTCGATCTGCTTATGAAGAACTGTGTGCAACACAACAGCGAACTGCAGTTCTCCACCGCCCAGTTGCTGGAGCAGTGTCTGACCACCGAGAATCGTTCGCATGTGGTGGACAACGGACTCGATAAGGTCGTGAATGTGGCCTGCGTCTGTACAAAGGAATCGAACATGGAGCATTCACGTGTCGGCACAGGCATACTGGAGCATCTCTTCAAGCATTCCGAGGGCACTTGCTCCGATGTCATACGCCTCGGCGGTCTCGATGCTCTGCTCTTCAAGTGCCGCACCAGCGATGTGGAAACGTTGCGTCACTGTGCCAGCGCCTTGGTCAATCTATCGCTGTACGGTGGCGCGGAGAATCAAGAGGAGATGATTGTGCGCAAGGTGCCCATGTGGTTGTTCCCCTTGGCGTTCCACAACGACGACAACATCAAGTACTACGCCTGTTTGGCTATCGCTGTGCTTGTGGCCAACAAGGAGATCGAAGCCGAGGTGCTCAAGTCCGGTTGTCTGGATCTCGTGGAACCCTTTGTGACCACTCACGATCCCTACGAGTTTGCCAAATCGAATCTGGCGCATGCGCACGGTCAGAGCAAACATTGGCTGGGACGTCTCGTTCCTGTGTTGAGCTCCAATCGCGAGGAAGCCCGCAATCTGGCCGCGTTCCACTTCTGCATGGAGGCGGGCATCAAACGCAAGCAGGGAAACACGGACATCTTTCACGAGATTGGCGCCATCGAAGCACTCAAAACGGTGGCAAGCTGCCCCAATGCGATTGCCTCAAAGTTTGCAGCTCAGGCTCTGCGTCTGATTGGTGAAACGGTGCCACACAAGTTGTCGCAACAGGTGCCGCTGTGGTCCGTGGAGGATGTGCAGGAATGGGTCAAACAGATTGGCTTCGACAAGTATCTGTCGCTGTTCAAGGAATCCCAGGTGGATGGCGATCTGTTGCTCAAGCTCAATCAGGAGAATCTGCGCGATGATATTGGCATTTCGAATGGCATTCTCCTCAAGCGCTTCGAACGTGAACTGCAAAATCTCAAGCGTATGGCCGACTATTCGTCGAAGGACACAGCGAAAATGCATCATTTTCTCGCCGAGATTGGAGCCGATTATTGCACCTACACATATGCCATGCTCAATGCGGGCATTGACAAGTGCACACTCCCCCATGTCAACGAGGATATGCTGATGACTGAGTGCGGCATCAAGAATGCGATACATCGTTTGCGCATTCTGAATTCGGTGAAGAACCTCGAGAACTCGTTGCCCAGTTCGTCGGAGGAGAACATGGCCAAGACGCTGGATGTGTTTGTCAGCTATCGTCGCTCCAATGGCTCCCAGCTGGCCAGTTTGCTTAAGGTAAATAGTCCTTATAAAGATAATGATGTTGAAATGCGATTAACTAATTTTGGGAAATAATTTCCTCTTCAGGTTCATCTGCAGTTGCGCGGCTTCTCGGTGTTCATCGATGTGGAGCGCTTGGAGGCGGGCAAATTTGATAATGGCCTACTGAACAGTATTCGTCAGGCAAAGAACTTTGTCTTAGTATTAACCCCCGATGCGCTGCATCGCTGCATCAACGATGACGAGTGCAAGGATTGGGTGCATCGCGTAAGTCTTTCTGAAACCCCCAAATGGGAAAAGCTTACACTCATTTGCGTGTATTGCAGGAAATTGTGGCTGCCCTCAACTCAAGTTGCAACATCATCCCAATTATGGATCATAAATTCAGTTGGCCAGAGAATCTACCCGAGGACATGTGCAGCGTGGCGAACTTCAATGGCGTCAATTGGATACATGATTACCAGGATGCGTGCATCGACAAGCTCGAAAGGTATATTAACGGCGCATTTAGGACTAAATGGACAACCAAATAGACCGAATACTACTACAATGTAGTATATAGTTTATATATATACATATTTGTAGCAACTTAAGAGCTCAATGTCTAAACTTCAAATTTCCCCTTCCCTTCTTCTACCCAAATTCTCCACCCACCAACAAACTTCATCTTCTGATGTTGATAGATTTTTGCGCGGCGAAAAGAATATCGATCGCATTACGGCGATGGGGCCTGGTACGCCCGGAGTGGCATCGTTCCAAAGAACGCACAGCAACGATCCAGACTATCAAACGAATGGAGGAGGAGGCGGCGGCGGAGGCGGAAGCAGTGGTGGAGGCGGCGGCAACGGCAGTGTGGTGGATGCATTAATGGCAGCAAATGGCAGCGGACAAGGTGGGCCAACGAGTTCAACTACTACTACAAATCAGACTTCAAATCTAAATCAAAACCAAAATCAGAATCCGAATCCGAATTTAAATTCGAATGCGAATCAAAGCCAACTACAGCGTAGACTAGGCCATCGAGAGCACTTAGGCTAGCCTCGAATAAGCAACAAACAAACCAGCAAAGTGTTACAAAAAAAAAAGAAAACAAAAAACAAAATCAATAACACACATCCTCAGACAAAAAATCCTCCTCAGCAATATATTATATACAAAAGCAACCTCAAAGGACTGCTTCGAAGCAGCTCCAATGACTCTCTTTCTATCTCTCTCTCCCGAAACTCTCTTTCCCCTCTCTTTTAAGTACACACACACACACGTAAAACAAACGCACACAATCACCTAGACACAAGGCTGCAAGGATGTTTCGTTGTAGGGAAATTCTTTGAAACTTTTGGAGTAGCTACTTCGATATAGACTTTGCAGCCCTGCTTTTAATTACACTTTTTCTTTTTCTCACTCAACCACACACACACACACTTACATATAACTTTCTTCAAAACAAAAGTGAATTAATAATTAATTTAATTTTGATTGCAACCACTCGACAACACCTCGAACTCTCTCTCTCTCTCTGTGTCTATCTCGCTAATTCACGAGATCAGCTAATCACCAGGCAAATAGATACCGGCAATCCCCCTCACCGGCGCGTCAACGTGCAGCCGGTGGCAGCACCTCACTTCTGAGCTACGGCCGCGGCCCAGCGAAGCGTTCAAATCACATGCTGCCTCCGTATCGCACCCAACAGGCAGCCATGCTGCATAAGTCCGGCGCCGGTTCGGCATCGATGCAGAACATGACACCGCTGGCATATTTGCCACCACGACGCAGTTCCGCAGCGGGACTGGGACACAATGGGGGCGTGGCGAACGGTTATCGGTCGCACAGCGTGGACGGTCTGTTGGATCAGGCGGCGGCAGCGGAAACTAGTCAGGATAGCTTGAGCACCCCAGAGCAACGAATTGCGGCTGCAGCGGCTGTGGTGGCCGCTGGAAGTACAGCGTTGACGAATGCCAGCTCGACGAGCACACTGCAGCCGGAGGATGAAGTGGATGGGGAGGAGGAGCAGGAGCAGGAGATGTGCAATGTGATGAGACGTGAGAAACAGAATTTGGTGCCGCCGCCGGCAAATGTGCAACAGCATCGTAAATCGCGTAGTTTGGATCACATACTATCGAAGCAGACGCTCGCTGAGATATTGCCAGTGAATGAGCCAACCGATGAGACGCAATCGATGCAGAATCTGGTGTTACCAATGACGCCACAGCCGCAGCGACGTGACACAAGCTCCTCATCGAAATCCCCCACACCGGAGCGTCCGAGTCGTCAGAGTCCCGATGGCGTCAGTTCCACTGAGAGCGAGCGGGAGGATGGGCAATCGGTGCGTTCACAGCCGAGCGAGTCGTCATCGTCGCATAGTCAGCATGGCAATCAGCAGCGTGCGTCGGCGCATGTGCATCGTGGTGGTGGATTGAACAGCACTAAGACGTCCACTTCGTCGCTGGGATCGAACAATAGCGCCAACAATAAGACGATCTTTAATCGTACGATGAAAAAAGTGCGCTCTCTGATCAAAAAGTAAGCCTGAGAAATGCGAACAAAATTCTGATCGATTTAATCTCGATACAAATTCGCAAAACTTCTACTACATAGTTTACTCGCTATTTTCCATTCGTTACTCGTTACTATCTAATCACGCACACAGACACACAAGCACAACGTACTATACAACTCATCTTGTTCTACTATTATTATTATTTTAACGTCTTTCATTTCATTCACTAAAGTCTTTGCTTTACGTTTTTACTCGTCACTCGCTACTCGTTACATTTGTGTCATTTTAAACGAATCTCATGCATCAATATTATTAATCATTCATTCAATACACACACGCACACATCCCCTGGGCCCCTGTTTCTCACAGTCCCCCTCGCTCGCTATCGACTATATTTACTTCTCTTCTCGCTCTCTTGCTCTCTGTGGTTATGGTACTCGCTCGCTATCTCAACTTATCTCTTAGCTCGTAGCTCATAGTATCTGAAAACTCGTTAAGCTTCTAGCATCCACTAAAACTTGCCTGCGTTGCCCCAAAACAACAACAACAACTTCTTGAACGCCCCTCCCCCTTCTTTCAGTCTAAAGTCAAGATCTATTTGCCTTGTGATTAGTTGTTTTTTTTAGAAATGCAAAAAAACGAATTTAAATTGCAAACTAATTTATAAACTATTTTTAACGACTGCATAAAATCAAAACATAATTTATAAAACTAATTTAAAAGAAAAAAAAAACTCAAAAACATACAAAAAAAGAGAAGAAGAAAAATACATGAGAACTCTATTAATTATACGTTATGATATACGATTAATATTTATTGTCAAAAATTGTAAATTTAATTTCCAAATGCAATTTTTTTCTTGTAACCGTCCGCAAAATGAGAAAAACTAAAGGAAACTTCACAAAACAACACAAAACGTGGCTTGAAACGAAAATATTTAAGTGATATTTAAAAATATACATGACAAAAAACAAAAAAAAAAAGGAAATTTAAAGTTACAACAAAAACCAGAAACTATGCTGTAAAATATTTTAATTTTAGCAAAAGAGACTTAAGGCATATTTTTATTGATTTTTGCAATATATATTTAATGACTAATGATTAAATAGTGCCTAAAATTTGGACTAGTTACAAAATAAAATGTGAATTATAATTAAATCAATTTGTGTATTATTTCCAAAGTGGAAACTTCCCCTGCATCCGCGTGTCCCCCTGCTTTATCAGACATCTCTATATATTTATATCTATTTATCAGTTCTATCATTCGCATGTTCATTTTAAATGTTTCTTTGTTCTGTTCTGTAATATTTATTTTGTTTAATGTTTGTGTTGAATGTCAATGCTGCTAATTAAATCCGAATTCTTTCTTGTATTTTTATTGGAATATTCTTCCATATTATCTTTCCTTTCTTTTTCTTTCTCTTTCTCTCTTTTTTTGAACTTTATTTGTAGACCATAAAAAAGCGCATTTGTCTACTGCAATTTGTTGTACTTGTTGTTATTGTTGTGCGCACACCTGCCTCTGCACATACCCCGAATCGAATTCAACAACCTCCTCATCAATCCACATCCCGAAACCCATAACAAGGTGATCGATATCGATGTCCAGCCGTATCAGCAACAAACATTCATTGTTATTTATTACACACAACTAAATCAAAGCAAAAAACAAAAAGCAAAAAACAAAAAAAAAAAAACAACAAAACCAAGCGAATAAAGCAATTAATAAATGTGTGCACATTTGAATTTTGTGTATTCACAAAAGCAATAAATAACTTTGTATTTATCCTTCTATGTCTCCCTCCCTTCTATATGATTCCATTTTCATTTTCAACCCAAACTCGTACTTGCATTATGTGGTGCATAGCAACGATCTGGAGGACGAGGAGCTCTCGGATATAATCCTCTCGAAGGCAACGTCCCCGAATGCAGGACGAATGATATTTTGGTAGAAAGCCAATACGATATGAATCGAAACTTGAACTTACCCGAATTTTATCGAAACGAACCTGTAAATACAAAAAAGAAAACGAATTAAATACTCCACGAATAACGAAAAAGCTATATTATAGTGTTTTAGTTGTTTTTGGGAATAATATAAAGAGATTATAAAATAAGTTTCTGGGACTGAAGGATTATTATTCCTTTTAATATATTAATCTAACCTTAAAAAGATAACACAAATACATTTTAATTAATAAAACAAGGTCATCTTTTAGATTAGTTAAAAATTCATTCAAATCTACCATTATTATATTTAAATTAATTCTTTGATAGAAAACAATATCTGATAAACAAAAATTTAGAATCACAGTGCACTGTGAAAATATTTTTAAAGCACGTTAAGCACTTTATTTTGTAGATATTCAGTTGGTGAGAATATTTTGTTTCAATCACATTTTAAGTTTAACGAAAACAAAAAAAAAAAATCGTTTTACCAAAAACAAAAAAGAATTTTTCAACAAATGACAATTTCTACTAAAAAAGAATTGACAATGAACACAAGCGAAGGCGTTCTGATCGTTGATCCCCCCGAGGAGTTGTTGTTAGAGGGACCATTTAATCGAGCTATCTGCAAAAAGTTATTGGTTCACAATCCTGGCAAGAAGTTGCGCATGGCCTTCAAGCTGAAGACTACAACGCCACGCCTTTTCTTTGTGCGCCCAAATGTGGGTGTTGTGAAGCCGGGAGAAACCTGCAATATTGATATATTCGTACATCCAATAAGCGAGAATGAAAATACGCAACGCCACAAGTTTCTATTGCTGGCTACCGCCATAGATGGTGAAGTGCCGGACTTGCATCAGTATTGGCGCAACCTTGATCCTGCTAAGGCCAATGAAATCAAAATTAAAATCAAATTTGTTGAACAGAACACTACGTTGACAGAGGCATTACTAAGATCTCCGATTAATTTGGTCGACAGTATGGAGGGCAATGTGGATAGGGAAGAGAGTGATCCCCTAGCCAATCTATTGAGCCAAGTCCACGAATTGGAGGAGGAGCGCAAGACGCTGTCGCAAAAAGTCGAGGCTCTCGACAAGGCGAATGCGCAAATAATTCGTCAAAAGAAGAGGAACAAGGTGCTCTACGTTATACTCACAATGATGTTCGCTTTCATAGCCTACTTCATGTACGAGACAAATTATATGTAAATCGACGAGAATCACTTTTAATAACGCACTTTTAACACCAGAACACATTGCACACGCGTAATTGTTAAAAATAAACCTTAAAAAAAATTCAAATTCGCATTTTCACATTTTTTCGCCGAACTCGTCGCGTTGCCACATGCGCTGATTTTGTACTTATTTTGTTGCCAACCAACTGCAGTTGGCAAGACTGGAAGCACTGTTTGCGCTGCCACATAAGTAGCGTAGCCTAATTGCTAAATTTAGTTAAATCGAGTGGCAACCCTTATGTTTACGTGCAGTCATAGCAACCATAAAGAGCGCTTGTTTCGCTTGGCTATTTAAATTTTTATATTTGCTAAAAATAATTTAGTTTTATTATTTCAAATTGACTATGTTTAAGTGATGAGTGATACCGATACGGACGACACCGATCTATTGTTGCTGATACCACCAAATTACTATTCTAAAATGATGCCAACCGCAGCTGCAACTGCGGCAGATGTTGAGGCAGATGTACTTGCAATGCCTCCGCCTCCAGTGCCGACGACAGCTGCATATCAATTTTTGATGCCCAGCAAAAAGACGGAACTGAATCACATCAATGCACGCCTGCAAAACATCGAACTCGATGACGAGCGTCGCTTCGACGCTCCCTCCGATCTGTCCACAATCTCATCGAGCACTGTGCGCACTGCGCTGGGCAGCAAAGAGCAGCGTGAGCTCCATGGCGTGGTGCACTCTACACCCAAGAATGGCGTGCGTCGACCCGATGACAACCTGCTGCATGAGATCGATCATTATCTGGAAGATCAGAATGCTTGGCAGCCACAACATCAGCAACATCACAGCGACGATTATTTGCGGATGCGTGGCTCCTCAGCTCAGGAATCACAGCCGGCGGCGACTTCGTTGCCCAGCATACGTTTAGGAGCCTCTGTAACCGAACCCAGACTGATAAGTCTGAGTGATCTGTGGGGCAAAAGCAGCAATATGGCAGGTACAGTTATAGCAAATAATGCATCGACTGCAGCCGCAAGCAGTTCACTGAAGGAGGAGCAGTTGCGACGGCAGCATCTGGAGAAAATGGTGCAGAATCTGCAAACGCAGCTGCTGGAGTATGAGCAGCGCATCTCTGTGGCCGTGGAAGTGGATCGCAGTAAAGATGCCGCACTGCAGCAGGCGGAACAACAGACGAAGACGCTTAACTTTGAGGTGCAGCATTTGCGGGACTCACTGCACAAGCAGGAAGTGGAACGTGGCGATGCTCTGGTGCGTTGTGATGCGCTGCAGCATGAGCTGGCGCAGGCCATGTGTCTGGCTACCAAATTTCAAGAGCGGACCGAGAAACTTGAGGCGGAGGTGGAGCGCAGCAAGCGACAGGCGAGCGATGCTTTGCATGCCCAAGAGCAGCTGGAACTGCAGCTGCAAAGCAGTCGACGAGCCGAGGAATTGTCGCATGGCGAGCTGAACAAGCTGCGGGACAGATTCGCCAAGGTGGATTATCAGCAAGAGAAGGTACAACTACTAAATTGTAGCTTCCATTATAAGAAGTCAAGTCACACATTTTATTTCCTCGACAGCTCAAGGCGCGCATTGAAGAGCTGGAAAAGGAGAGTTCAACATTACGCCAGCAGAAGGAAATGCTGCAGGAGTATCATCAAAAGCAAAAGACACGTGCTGATCAGCTCGAGGGACAGCGCAAATCTCTACAAGAAGCGCTGGCCAATCTAACCGAGACTGAGGTCGGTCCAAACAGTTTACAATATAAACAATTCTACCATCAATTGCTTTCAATTTGCAGACGAATCTCAAGAAAAAACTCGAAATACAACAGAAATCGTTGAAGCAACATTACCAGCAGCAGCTGGAAAATGTTGTGGCCAAGAAGCTGCAAGAGTTTCAGCTTCAGCTCGACAAAGTGGAGGAGACTCTAAAGACAGAAGCACGTGAAAGAGAACGTTTAATAGCAGAGCGCGCTGTGAAGCAGCTGGAGATGATAAACGAAAAAAACAATCAGGAATTGAATCTCATTCAAGAGAAGCACAACGAGGAGGTGGAACTGTATCGTCTTCAACTGGCAAATGCTTCCAAGAAGATTGAAGAACTCGAATTCAAGCTCAGCGGCTACAAGAACAAGCGGTAACATAGATTTAATTAATGATTGCTTCAATTGTATACTAAATTCGATTCTTTTCAGTGCGGATATTGCGGAAAAGCTGCACGGAGTTATGGAGGCACAGTGGCAACAGGCTTTGGCTATTCTCACCTCACCCAATCAGACATTTCAGATTTCAGGAGGTGAAACAGATACCGAGTCTCCCGATTTAAATAATGCACGTCACTATGCGGACACGCCAAAGTCGAGCAAAACGCAGCGCAGCAACAACACGGAAAAGAACAACTTGGATGTGGTGGGCAAGAAGGATCCATCATCGCCCATGGACAAGTTGCAGGCATACATTGAGCTGTTGTTGAGCAAATCGCCCAGTGATTTCGATAAGCTCGATCAGATTCTAGCGCTAACTGCAAAGCAGACCGCCAAACAACAAAAGCGCAATGCCAGCAACGTGCCAAAGCCACCGCCCTGGAAAGCCTGACGAAGCCAAAAGATTGATGTATAAGATTGTAATTAATTAGCTGTAGATGAAGTCACAGATTTGACTTCTATTTTTGTACTTTTGTCATATGGAAAGTAAATTGTTTAGTCATTGTAAAAAAGTGCATTTTATTTATTGGTAATATCAACAATTGAAGGCAAGGAAAGGGCAGAGACGAGTTGAATCTTCTGCCTTTTGGTTAGTTATTATGATAGTAGCAAGGAGAAGTATTGTATCTTCTTCTCTGCCCTTGATCAGAGATGCCATCGTCACTTGGTTAAGTTTGTATTATGTTTTGAGGTGTTAGCAAACTATAAAGTTTTGTCTGGTGGAAAATTGTATTTTATACAGCTCTATGAACTTAAGGCTATAAAACGAATTGCGTTTATAATGTATATAGTATATGTATGTATATTGTATATATGTAACTCGAAGCCAGTAAAAAGTATTTTTTGATTAAATTTAGGATTACGATTCGCTTTGATTTAGTAGCTATGCTGTTTGATGGATTTGTCATTGATATGCTATCGGTTGAGTGAATTTTTATTAGCTTGTTACTTTTGTTGTTCACTTGTAGGCAATCTGGGGAAATTTGGGCGCATTGCCATAGAGTCCCTCCGATTCCCAGACCTGTATGTGCGACTCCCTCGTGAGCACCACCAAATGCTGATGCGTAGAGTAGCAAATGCTGTGAATGAAGTATATTAAGTTTAACGAGTTTCTTGGCTTTATATTTTCTCTGGACTTACCTGCGAATGGGCGAAGTGCCTGTGGTTAGTTCGCTCACAAATGCCAAGTTCCAACTGGACCAGAAGCGCACAAAGCCGCCCTCCACAGCGGTGGCAATCACGTTGACGCCAACGCCTTCCTTGATGTAGGAATAACACACAGCCTGAATGCGATCCTCGTGCACCAGATGCTGCACATATCGAGCATTCACAGAGTGCAGTCGTAAAATGGATTTGCCATTGGGATTGATGTTGACATTGACAAAATCATCCAGACTCTCCTCCGTCACTTCGAAGCATTCATCCGCTGCGCTTGGCTTGGCTTGAGCGACAGCCACAGCATTGGCATCTGGTTGCTGAGGCAGCGTATGCACCGTGACAATGTCTCCGAGGGTTGGACTAATGGCCACGTGTGTGATGGGCGATTGATGTATCTCTGCGGGACGCGCAATGGTGCGCACATAGCTCCAGCTGTAAAACAAGATTATATATAACAACTGAATTGATGTATTTAATGCTTACACTTACTCATTGAGATCCCAGATGACGGCAATGCCATCGCGTCCAGCTGTCACAGCCAGCTTGAACTCCACCGAGAGTGCTATGCAGGTGATTTCATCGGTGTGCCGTACCAGCAACGTAGGACCCAACCAACTAAGATCAGCGCCATCGCGTTGCAATGCATCACTCGACGAAGATCCGCCCGATGAAGCAACCGATGCAGCTGAATGCGTGGCATGCAGATTACTCGACTCATCGGACACATCGAGCGCTGTGCCAGGCACCGAACTCTTTGAGGTCATCTTCCGGAAAGCCGAGTTGTAGGACAGACGCAGTCCACGCACATAGCTCTGACGGCTCTTGGTGCTGGTGCGCTGTTGTGCATCCATGCTGCTGGCACACTTGTAGACACTAATGCGTCCCGATTTGTGTCCGAACCACAGCTGATTGCAATTGACATCGCAGCCACAAGCGGTGATGTCATCGAAGCTGCCATTGTGCAGCAGATTCTTGGGCTTGGCCTGTGGTTTATTCAGCGGCTGGATGCGCACAATGCGATCGTCGTAGCCCCACGAGATGACATTGTAGGTATCCGGCTCAGCGCCTTGCATGACGCCAGCTCGCGTTGGCAACGCATAGACTACATTTGTGTTGCTGAAGCTGAACAGATTCTCGGTGCCGGGCAATTTGTGTATGTTGGCCCACGAGGGTGGCTTCAGCTGTGGCGAGCCCACATAGACGCCCCAGCGGAGTCCCTTCACCTGGTTAACTATGGGCGTGTCCACCAAAGAGTAGTCCAGTGCCTTGGTCGAAGGATGCGGCGATTTGAACAGTTGCCGCGGCATTTGTCCGTATGTTTTCACCATTGTCTTGACCGCCTCGCGCTCAATGGGATCACTGATCTCCGAGTCCAAAAACACAGCGTAAGTCTGCAAAGGTTGCCATGAGAAATAGAACTTGCTTTAAAACTTTATACTTACTGCTGGGTGGAATACATTGATGGCCTCGATGGCGCTCTCGCCTGTTTGCTTGTACCCAAAGATCAGATCAATCCAATGATGCAGATCATTGCGCACCAATTCCGACTCCAGCGCCTGTCGATGTATGAGCACAAAGAGTCGCGGATCACGTTGACACCAAGCAGGCAATGCCACATCTTCAACACGTTCGCCATTCTGTCGACATCCGAAATTGAAACGCTCGAAGTTCTCAAACATTTCGGGCAGACAAAAGAACTCGGGTATCAGCTCCTTGACATCGGTGGGACTATCGCGACTAGCCAGACAGTAGGTGGTGTTTAGCGCATGGAATGTGCGATCCGGCAGATCAAAGTTGTTGTCTAAAAAGTAATAACAAAAGAATAAGAACTAACCAACAATTGATAATGGAAATGTTACCTTGATAACGCAGAAAGTAGCTGGTGAAAGGTGGCACACGAACGAGAAAGTGCAACACGGTTCCAGAGTTGGAGTAATGGGAACTGTAGTGATACGGCTTCAGTATCAGCGAACCCATGTTCGTGTTGGTGCTATCGATGTACTGCAGAAAAGAAGAAACACAATTGATTGTAATTACTAACATTGCTATTAATGAATACATTTTCTTTTAATTAGCTCAACAGATTTAAGGTTTTTGACGGCAAATAAGATTAGGAATGATCAAAATAGTGATAATTATAATGTTCAACAAAATGTAGTTCCACCTTTAAATTAAGACACTAAGCTAACGGAGCGAATTCTAGCTAAATTTATTTCTTTTTGTTTTACTTTATCGACTTTTGAGTGAATACTTCACTTGACAATTATAAAAAAAAACTGAAAGAAGAAAGTGTTTGCTAATAATGCCACTGCTCCTTTTCTATTAAGTAGCGCTTTGCCAACCTCAATGTGTGCTGTTGTTGTTGCTAAATTACTTATAATACTCTTTGCTCCACCCCGACTACTCACCGTGTAATTGCTGATGTAGTGCTGCTCGTTCTCCTCCAGCTGCACGGCAATGGGTCGCGGTAGTTTTCGGAAGTTCTGCGGCAGCCGAAGATCGAGCAGCTCCGATTTGTAGTTGGCCAGCACCCAAGGAAATACCGGGTACTGCATGAGATCGTTGTAGGTGCGTCCAGCTATCTGGTTGAGTGTCATCAGATACTCCCAGTTGGTCAGCAGGCCTTCGCGCCATTGTTGCGTGATGGCCAGCACCTTGCTATTGTCCGGCATGGTCACAATTTTATCACAGAATACCTCGCGCATGATCTTCCAGTCGTCGGCGTTTTGCAGCGAAAAGAAGAGCGATTTGTTCGTGTCCAGAAGAATCTCGAATGCCTTCTCCTGGTGTTGATAGCGCTTCAGCCAGATCTCAGTAATGTTCGATATATCACAGTTGACGTTAAAGTATTTACAACGATATGTGGCCAGAAAGTATAGCTTCAGATCCGTGATGATAATCTCGCCATCAATCTCCCCATCCACGGGCAGAAACTTTGCCGCGAAATTGTAGAGTATCTGCGAGTTGAGCGATATGTTCAATTGCTGATCATAGCTGGCTATCAGATAGTCCAGCGGTCGTGTATACTGCTCCAGATCCTCACGTTGTCCCTGCCCAGGGCAATAGTCGTTCATGAAGAACCTGCGATCGATCTCCAGGTGACAACGTCGCAATCGCGTGTGCACTCGCGATGGTCCTTCGGTGTCGTCGAGTTCCCAAGAGCTGCACGGGAAAGAATGTTATTGCTTGATAAGATTGACGAACTCATTTGCTTACCACTCGGCGCGTTCGCTGCAGTGCCATGGAGCACCCTCGTGTGTCATGCGGCGTATAATCTCCAGCCACTTGGTGTACGTGTAGGTGTCATCGTAGTCCTTCATGTGGCACATCAGCAGCTTACGCTCTGCATTCTGTAAACAGACATAAAAAGAGTGATCCAATTACAATGGGAAATTTCAATGATTGAAAGTATGCTTTATAATGAGAAGGTAAAGCTCTTTTAGTATTCTTAAAGTATTTTTGCAGTTTCCAGAAAACTTGTTAAATATATTCAACTATTTCCATTCTTATAATTAAGATTCAATTGATTTTAGGGAACCACAAAAGGTTTGTGCCTTAAATCTACAGTAAATTATATTACGTACTACTATATCTACTACTAGTAAAAGAGCATGTGCTAAACACTCACCTGCAGTTCAGCTACTCTCCTCGTGGTCACCATCGAAGTGTCGATGCAGTGCTGCACCAGCGGCTCAAACTTGTAGAGCGTCTTCTCGAGCAGTTGCTTTTGCTTGCCTGCCAAGCTGCTGCGATTCAACTCGAGGCGTTGAATCTCGTTCACCAGATTCCACGAGGAGTCGTTCTCCTTGATGCCCAGCGCCTGGCAAAGTGGCGACAGATTCTCAATGGGCGGTTTGATGTCTTCCATGAGACTTAGCCACAGCAGCGCTTTGATCATCTTGCCATCGCAGATGATGGCGCTCTGAAACTCATCCTGACAAGTGCGCCACAAAGCATCCACAATGTAAGCGCGCAAATCTCGCGGACGCGACGGCTGCAGACCCCAGGCAATGAAATTGTTGCAACGCTGATTGTTAGCAATGCCATAAGAGACGAGTAGCTCGAAGAGCGCCACTTCTGGGCTGCTGGCCACATAGCTACTGCTGCTGCTGTTGGTATTTCCATTGGCAACGCAGCCACTGCCGGTGAAGAACTGTGTGCTGCGATCGATGAGCAGTTCCATGCGAGTGCGACACTCGGTGGCACTGAGCGAACAGTCGGGAAGACTGCTCCTCAAGCGATAGCTCCTCTTGTTGCCCTCGCACGCCTCGAAAAACATGTTGAGCCACTGCAGCTGCAGCAGCGCTTGAACTGTGCGAAAGCTGCGCACAATCAGCGCAGGTTGTTTGTCCTGGTAGAAGGACAGCATGTTGAGTATGTCCCACACCAGCTGTCGAGGAATTATAGAGATTAAATTCAATGTATTTAGGTGGAGACAACATCTACTCACATTGATTTGTCCCACAGACTTCAATGCACGTTCGCCTATGCCCCCAAGTAGCTCTACGATGGATTGATCTATGTTGGGTTGTCCCAAGCGTAGAGAGTAAAGCTGATGCAACGCCTTTACTGCACACTGCAGCAATCCCGCATCCACCAGACTCAGCTGCTCATCGGTATTCTGTGAGAAAATTGAAATAGTATTCATATTATAGTTTTATTTTGAGAAGAAATACAGTTTAAGATATAGTCAAATATGTATGTTAATATGTGTATTGAACGAATTTATAAAAATATTATATGTATATATTAAATATATTATTTATCTTTATGAAACATATTTTCCAATTTATAGATTCTTGAATATAAAATTCAAGGTCTATGAATTATTATTATTAAGAAAATATAAAAGATTTAATTGTTAAAGTCCGCTTTGAAAGAATTACAAATAGTAATACATGTTTCCATTTTGTTTTTAAATTGTAAATAATTTATATTTTTTTGATCGTGTTACGAATTAAAATTCTGTATTTCCTCTTTTACTTTGTAAGGAATTGATTTTTGTATTCGAAAATAATAAAGTAATCGTTTGTGTTCAGTTCACTTTAATCAAATTAAAAATCACAATGCTGTTTTTTTACTATTTGAATTCACTAATTTTTTTCCGTTTTCCAAACAAAGAAAGTTATTTCATGGCTTTGTTGCAGTACAGAATATAAAACAATCTCAATAAATTGAATTTTTTAATAATATATAAAAGTTGTCATTACTTAAGATCATTTTGAATGTTATTATTTGAAACTCGATCAATTTTCTCAGTATAATTATAATACTTATTTTGCATTAGAAATTAATGCAAAAAACCTTTGATTATCATCATAGCTTTAACAGCTATACAATCGATATATTGTAAGCCACATGGTCCCATCCGGTTGCACTTATTGATAGTTCTGTGAGCCAGTTAGACACTTATTACAACATATATAAAACTCACCTGCAAATACAGCCGCAGCAGCGCCTTGAAGACCCGCTGCGGTTCGCTGTGCCAACTGTTGTTGCCCATGGCCATCGAGATGGCCAGCAAGGATTGCAAACCGAAGCGCTGACGAATGGCCAGCGACACATCGCTGCTGCACATGTCATCGAGGCTACCGTGGAGATCCGTCACCCACGACAGACACGCCTCAAACATGGCCACATCGCTGCCATGAATGGTCAGCTGATTGGCCAAATGCAATGGATACAATTGCTTGGAGGCAGCAACAAGTTCCGCCGATGGCAAACGCTTGGTGAGCACCGCCAGCAGCTGAACAATCGCGGTGCGTACGGCACAGCTGCGTTGATTGGCCAGCACCAGCAAAAATTCTAGCTTGACATAGTGACGCAGCACCTCATCCACTGCCGAGTCCGGCAGCAGGCATAGAAAGTCTTTGAGCAGCGTGAGCAAACGCTGTTGCAGCGTCACAATTCCCGGTTGATCGTAGAAGTCTGTTTTGCGATTGGGCAGCGGCGCCATTTGCGCTGAGCTGGGCGTGCTGTGGCCCGTGGGTTGCCACTGTTTGCTGGGATGCGAGTGACCACGACGTCGGGCGACCTTCAGCGGACTGCGTTTCGGGCTTTGACTGGTGCTGGGATGACGACGCTTGAAGCGCTGACGCCAACGCGTTGCCTCCACGGGACTCAAGAGACGAAGCGCGGCTTTGTTCAGATTGGAACAGTCGGCCATCTGTTCCAGCTGATCCTCCAGCTCGTTGAGCGCACGCTTGTAACTGGAATTCGAGTTGTGAAGTCTTCTCAATCGCCTGATGCGCTCAGCACGCTCTGGATCCAGTTCTTGCGTCGCTGGCTGCGGTTGGCGTCGAAACGAGGTCGTCACCCGACTGAGATTGGCTGCCACCAGCGAACGTTCCTTTACAGGCAACTGCGGAGTGAGCAGAAAGTAAAAGTTGCCGCGATCATGCGTTACATAACATTCGCTGGGCTTGTGAAGCAACAGCAGCAGCTTCATCATCTCGTCCAGCAGCGAAGGCGCTGGTGGCGAACCCGCAAACACCGCCAGAATCTGCACAAAGCACTCCGCAGCATAGGGCGAGATGTGAACTGGATTGGGTGATTCTATCACATAGACTTTGCACAGATTGAGCAGAGCTCGTAACAAGCCCGAGTTCTGCAATTGCTCCATGTTGAAATCCCGTTGCGGATGCTTGTCGCGACTCAGCGCGAGTATCGAACGGAACAGCATGTCTAGCACATCGGAGTGCGTGGATCCCGAGCGATGCCAGTCCGAGTAGCGTTGCAGCACGGCCAGCAGCAGGCGTGGATATACCAGACAGGCTGTTGTGTTGTCATTCACATGCAGTCCATCGCCTCGTCGACTTATTAGTGGCTGTGAGCAAGCATTGTTCACAATGCTGCGCAGCAATTGCACGTCCTTGGAACAGCGCTCTGACTTGATCACATAGCCAATCAGTGCGAGGTAATCCTGTCTCAGAAACTCCGTGTACAGCTGGGCATCCGAGTGCGCCAGTTGCAGCAACAGATCCAGCGCTAGTGCTTGAGTATTGGCCGTGCTGGAGAGCTCCACGATCTGCAAGAGTGAAGTTTGTGAGTTGGATTAATATAGAGAATTGCTAGATCTGTTAGATAGAGCTGCAAAATCATAAAAGTTCTATCATTTACTATCGATGTTTTTTTTATTGTAGAGACTTGATTTGAGAGTAATTGGCAAAATTTTATTTATAATAGAGTAAGTGAGCGTGTAAAAATAAAACAAATAATGTTCAACGACTTTGTAATTAAAGTTAAAGATACTTCTATTGAGTGATCAATCTTTGAAATTATCTAATCTGGTATTAGAGCACAACATATTTGCATATCTTCCAAGACATTCAACGAGATAAGTTAAAATGATAAATGAATTTTAAAACATAATTAATTATGAAAACATTTATACATCTAGAACATTTTATGTGCCTTTAACTTCAGACATGAACAACAAATTCCTAAAGAATATTCCACAATATTGGTGTTAAAAATATATAAAACAGTTTCTACAGATTTCAAAAAAATCAAACAATTTCAAACATTTTCAATAGTTTTGAATGATAGATACTTTTTCCAGCTCTAATACTGATGTAACTTACCCTAGCAAAGAGATAAAGCATCGTGGAGAGTCCTCCATTCAGTAGAACCGCCGTCTGCAGCGTCTGTGGATGATGCTGCAGCAGCTCGCCATAGAGCATGTGTCCCTGCGGGCAACCATAGCTGGACATGTCCAGCTCTTGGCTGGTGTCATAGCACATCACAAGATCAGGTTGCTGGGCAGAGTAGACCAAGACACGCGCCTGTCGCAACAACTTCATGCAGTCCGCATGATTTCCAAACGAGGCAGATGTCAGTTTGTTGAGCTGCACGTAGCCATAGTTGGGTTTCCAGTTGGCCACTTGACACTGCGTAAATTCGGTAAAGTCCGGACCCATTGCAGTCAGATTAAGCATTAGATTGCGCTCGACAAGGCGACGCTTGAAGAGCACCAGATTGGACAGCGCATAGCGAGGCGCCGAGCCATCTAGCGTGGAACGCGATGAGCTGCTGTTGCTATTGCCGTTGCCCGCCTTGGCGGGAATTCCTTCGCCCACGGCGAGCATCTGGAAACTGTGCGAGCGCGTTGCAACGTGCAGATTGTGGAACGGCATGTTGAGCGTGTGCTGCTCGAGGCCATCCATGCAGATGGTCACCTGCAAGCCATCCGTTTGCTGCTGCAGTCCAAACACCAAATGCAGCCACTTGTTGCGTGGCAAACGCAGCTGTTGCAGTTGCACGGAGGCGCCTTCAAAGTAGCCGCCATGTCCCTCGGCCGAGGATTGATGTCCGTTGAGCAGATGCATCTGTCCAAAGCTGTTCAGCAGCGCCATCTTCGTTTGTTTTAATGCATGACGAAAGCTGCCACTCGATTGCGCTGTTTGTGTAGCGGGTTCAGTGCTTGTAGCTGGCTCAATGTGTTCCTCGATGCGTTGCGGCAGCTGCTCGCTGGGCTTGACCAGCTCGAAGACCAACTGCAGGTTGTTGCTGATGTAGATGCTCAGCATAACGCCGCTGCTGCCAAGCGAAATGAGATGTGACTTCTGCGGGGAGATTCAAAGAAAGTTAGTTAAGTTTTAAATAAGAACTAAGTTAGATAACTACTTTGAATCGCTGTGTCTAAGCGACTCTTAGTGACGTTTCACGGTCAGGATGTTCGTCTTCTGAGACGAAGCCAACTTATACCGGTACAGCTACGGACCTCCACTTTTCCACGCTCCGCCCCTTCTAAGGGCAGCCGATTCTAACTAAACCTAAATCTAGCGTGAATTTGTAAATAGTCTTCGAAATATCCCTAATTTCCTATTTGAGCAATTGGTTTGTGAATTTAGAAAGAGAAAATATTCACATATGTGCTAACTGCATCTTTTATGATCCTAAACAGACTGGCAGATAAATTGATATAAATAACAAGAATATTGTTTTAATGTTATGAGCTCAGAGATATCCTCAATAATATGGTTAAATTCTTCGAATAGTAGCTATCAAAGTCAGAACTAAACATTCCACAGTACAAATATATAATTGCCTCCACAGCTAATGCTTAGCATTTTGTATTTACACTAATAAGCTTCAACTCTTTGGAATGACATCTATTAAAAATCAACACCGTCACTCACTGTTAAATCCTCGCCGGAGTAGCGCGTCTCGTCGTCGTTGAGCTGTGCAAAGCTGCGTTGCAACTGCTGACCCTTCACCTCCAGCCACAACGAGAGCGTGAGTCCATCGGGTTGCCAGAGACGCGTCTGTGTCACCGGCACAATGCAAGCGGCTCGTGTGAACAAAGTTGTGGCCTGACATTGTTGATGCTGCAGACGCACACGCTCAATCTGTTCGCTAACAAAGGCATCCGCTGTAATGACAATTTTGCCATCGATTGTGATGGGAAACTCCAGTTCCATGCAAGGCTGTGCTTTGCGCAAACTGAAGGCGCAAATATGATGCATGTGACGCATTAGCAACTCGACTGGCGGTTGCTTGCTGGCCAGAATACCAAAGTAACAGTTGAGCACATCGGGAGTATTCAGTTGACTGATCAGCTCTAGTATAGATTGCTGAAGTTCTGCAAAAGAAACAAAGATTAGTTGAGGGAAATTCTTGATAGTATTGAAGACTTACCTCGCAGCTTGGCATCGCTGCTGCTGAGCACAGGAGCAAAGCCTTGGAGTAGACACAATGGTCCACCGAGATAGTCCCTGATGACAAACAATCGATTCGCCAGCTGTGTGAGACTCTCTGTCCAGCCAGCGGGTTGCCGCATGCAAAGCAGCGACAATTCAACTAGCATTTGCACCACCAACTGACTCAATCCCTCGTGCATGATGTGACTGCGATAACGCGACGAGGGCTGAAAGGGCAGCCACGATTCATTGGCAGCCACAGCGACGCCGCCATTCAGTTCACACTCGGATTCGGTGAGTTCGGCTATTTCGCCATCCGCCTCATAACCTTCGTCTGCTGTTAAATAGTAATCCTGTTCGTTCTCGCTCAGCTCGAGTTCGCTGTCGGCTGCGCAACTAAGCGAGGCGCGTGTGGAAAAGTAATCGGCATCGGCGCCCATGGCTGCTTCACTTGAGTTGGGGCGACGTCGTGGTGTTGGCGGTGTGGCCAGCGAGTTCTTCGCCGGCAGCTTGACCGCTGTGGTCTGTGGCCGAGGCAGCTCAACGCTGCCGCTGTTGAAGGAACGCGCACGTGGTCGCGGTTGTGTTGAGTCTGCGGAGGGCGTCACTTACAGCAGCCACTCCAGCTGGTTCGTTGTTGTGGTGTGTGCTCGACAGCTCGGCGATCTTGAGCAGCGTTTGTAGTGTCTGAATGACAGCGTTGTCCCGAGCATGTTGCTCGCCATGCTCTGACCAGTTGCTTGAGGCGTTGCTGAGTATGATTGCCTTGAGTTTGCGCAGGTGCTTCTGCATCTTCTCGACTGCAAATACCAAATGAAATGTGATTAAAGCGCGTCGTTTCGGTTGAGTGGACGCGCGAGATGTTAGATAAGAATCGAGACTAGATCTTATCTAGCTCAAACATCAACAAAGCAAAACACCTCAGCGGGAGCGTCGTCTGCAACAGCGTTCGTTGGGAGTTAGTCGTCAGTGTTCGACGAGTGCCAAGGCAAAAGTGTTGCTGCCTCTGTTGTTACTGTTGGAACGTGTGGAATGCCTTCTCCGGCATCTGTATCCATTTCTGTAACGTGTGCAACACACACACAAACACACTCTCAGTCTGAGAAATTCAATCTCAGCTGCTCGGAGTGTTCGTTGTAAGCGCTTCGTATTATGGCGCAAAAGTAACACAGCGTCTGCCTGACTCACCGACTAACTGACTCGTCTTATAATTAACTCTTGGGCAACCACAACACACCGTTATTAGCCGCCGCCAAACAAGAGCAACAACAACAGTAACAGAACAATCGTTGCCCTCTCATCTGTTCCGAGTGCTGTGTGTGTTGCGTGCTTTGTTCTCGACTCACGGGCTTTTCTAAGGCTTCTTGGCCTAGCTTCAGTCGATTGCATTGGAAACGCATTAGCCGCGGAATGTTATAGCAACAGTCGCCGAGCTTGCTTGTCTATCAAAGGGTATTCATATGAGAAGACACTCTTTAACAGTAATTGAAATTAATGCAAAGCTAAGAAAGTCAATTTCAATTATGGATTGTTCCCATTAGTGAAGATCTCACAACTGTATAATTAACATCTTTCTACAAACCAACCGGTAAGACCTAGAAGGTTGATATTTTAATAAATAAATATTGAAATTTTCAAAATTTCTGCAGAAATTCTATTTATTTAGAATGTTTGTCTTGAGTCAAAGACAAAACTATTAAAACACAGCTCATATAGTAAGAGTAAGAGTATGAGATTGTTAATCGATATGTAAAATAGTTTGTCCAGACTGACTGAAAAATAAGGGCATAACCCAAATGGTAAGAGCTAGAAGGCTAAAGTTTGAACACACGAATGCTGTAGTTTGTAAATTTCTACACCATTTCTAAATTAATCTATTCATATTTATACTGACAGACTAAACTATTCAATCACAGTTCATAAGGTAATAGCTAGGAGGCTGAAATGTTTGTTTTAAATTAATTAATTAAACACAAATACAATAAATCAAAAAATGTGAATGAGGTTGTGTAGTTTTTAAAAAACGATAAACAAAAAATAACTGGAGAAACCTAAAATTCATAACGAAAAAATGAAACTATAAAACTTTCGTAAAAATAAATAATTTTGAATGAAATAATAAATAATGTCAATGAATTTTCAACAACGCCAACATTACTTTATGAGATAAACCGCCTACATTAAGAAAAGCTCTGCTTTTCTAATAATAATAAAAAACTTGTAAAATTCTATATTTAATTGTGAATAATAAATTTATATTAGTGAGATCTTTTAATATGGAAAATAACACTTTAGCCCACATAATCACAATTATAGAATTGTTGCGGTTACCGAATTAACGACGTCATTACTACGTATTATCATCACATTTGATTAATTTGTTCATATTTGATATTAAAGTGAAACTCCCCTATTCTCTTCTTAGAGTACAGGGTATAATAACCACTTAAGCGTAGAATCGACAACACGTTCATGCTCCAATCACACACCCTCACACTCCACACTTATCACGCAGCTTAGACTCACCTTCTTCGTTCTGAAAGCCCTTGATGCAGATGGCCATGGTCGCCTCGAAGAGTTTTAGCAACAGTTTCTTGCACTCCCCATTCGATTCGTACAGACAATACAAGTCTGCATCGATGTCGAGAGTTGGCTCTGCCGCAACACGTCGTTCGCACTCTTCCGACGTGGGGCTGGTGGCGTTGCCACCAAAAAGCGAGCCCACAATGTTAAAGAGCTTGCTAATTAGTCCGGCTGCGGCCACCTGATCCTCAACAGCAACGTTGGAGAGTGTCAAGTGGGTGGTGGCCAGTGGGATAGCTGTTGTGGTAGTTGGTTCAATGCTGTTGCTGTGATTGCTTCCGCGTATGTCGAAGAGCACAATGCTTTCGTCCGGTTCACTGGACTGCAGATGTTGTAGAAATGAAGGCAACGCTGCCTGTTCGGCGTAGTTGTCGATGACAGCGGCGTAATCGAGCGACGAGTCCGCGTAGTCTGAGCTCGCTGTCGTCGTTGTCGAGGCTGCCAGCGCACTACTGAACGGCAGCTGTACATGCGACACGAGTGCCTCCAATGAACTTGAGCCACAAACGCCCCCATTTCGTGGCAACTGAGGCAGCGGCGTCTGCGACGTCGATGACGACGGCGTCACAGTTGCCGTCGTCGTTGCGGTTGCGGTTGAGATGGCGGCTTTGGGCAGCATGAGGAAACAGCTAAGCGCATTGTAGTTCAGCTTGAGTATGTCAATGATGGTCTTATCACCATGCCGCAATTTCTGCTCCTGCTCCAATTGTGGTTGCTCCAGCTTCAGCTTTTCTTCCTCCTCTTCGTCATCCTCGTCGTCCACTGTCATTTCCACGGGTATCGAGTAGATTTTGGCAAATTCATTATAAAAAAGCTGACTGGTCTTTAATAGCTCATAGTTGAGTGTCCACTGCAGCGCCGTTATATAGAGTATATCCACAGGTTTGTGCCCTTCGAGCAGCGACGTATTTGCTGCATCATCCAGCCAGAATTTAACCTGCGAACGTTTGGCACATCTTTGAAGCAGCGCCTGGAACAGCTTCGAGGCGCGATCGCTGCTATTCAGTTGCAGTTGAATCAGACGACGACTCAAAGCAACCTGTTCGTGATTGTTGTCGCCGAGGAAGGCAATGTTATCGATGCCCACCTTGATGAGATCACAGACACCGCGTTGCAACTCGGGCACATTCAACAGATCCTGCATGTATCCGATGTTCTCCTCGTTGTAGAACGCCTTCACCAGCCGAATGTCGCTCAAGTACATCACAAAGATGCTCAGACACTCGTGAAGCACGCGATAGTTCTCCAGTCTGCCAGGCAGTTGCAGCCGTGGCAACTTATTAGCTGGATTGATTGGCGACTTTGAGCTGCACTCGCTGAGCTGTTTGTATTGCCGGAAGATGGGCAACGCAACCTCAGCTAGAATGCCAGCAGCCAGATCATACGACAGAAGGTAAGCAATGTGCTTGAGATGCTTCAGAAAGAGCAGCATGGAGCTGGTGTTAAGCAGCGGTCGATAGTTATCCCTGTAGATGCTCAATAGTTGGGTGTGAAATGCCGGTGACTTTAGCTTCTCCTCGCAGACGCTGCAATGGTGTGGTGAACGCTTTACGAAGATCGTGTGCAGCACGTTGTAGTGTAGAAATTTGTACGCGCACTTTTGATAACTACCCGAGAGTTGTGTGGCCAGACGCAAGCAGCTAGCATAGTTGGCCGCATTGTAATGACAACAGCAGCTGCCGGTGCGCAATAGCGAGCGCACACTGTGCTCCTGCAGCTCGGGCACCAGGCTGGGCAGTAGCTGATACAGTTTGCCCTGGAAATAACAGCTCAGCGAGCGCCTCGAGCAGTGCAGTTGACTGAGTCGCTGTCGCTTGTGGCGCGGTGGTTGCTGTTGCTGTTGTTGTTGCTGCTTGGCCAGCGCGGTGGAGGTGCTGCTCTCCATGAGACATTGTTGCTGTTGCTCCTGACGTGATAGATGATCGGTTAGACGCAACAGCAGCTTGTAGATGTGCAGAAATAGCAGCGAAGTGCTTGTTGTTGAGGTGGCTGCTTCTTGAAGCACATCGAAGCATGTGTCAAAGTTCTTCACATCGATTTGTCCCAACTGCTGGGCGCCATGTTCGATCAGATTGTGCAGCGTGCCAAACATCAGATAGAGTATGCCATGCGAGAGCAAAGGACTTCCTCGATTGGCAGCCAGCGCATAGAGCAGCTGACTAAAGTTGCTGTTGAAATCCAAGGCTGTTGGTTGCTGCTCGTGCACGTAAAAGTTGTTGACGCAATGTGCGATCAGTTGCAGCAACTCGAACTTGATAATTTCATCGTTCGCATCGTTGGCATCTTCCACACAGCCGCTGCATAGATGTCCCAATGCAAAGTTGTGCACAGTCACACTCAGTTGCGGCTCCTGTTCGGCATCCAGGCAACGCGTCAACAATTGAATGAGCAGCAAAGCCAATTCATCGCTCGTCTTGCTGGCAGTTTTAAACCGCTCAAAATTGTAATCTGTCTCAACTGGAAGTTGCACTTGTTGTGGCTGCTGTTGAACTTGTGTCTGTTGTTGCTGCTGGCGTCGTGATTTGTTGCGCTGCGAATTCAGGTGAAAACTTCCAATGAACTGTGCAATGCTGGTGAGTGACTGAAGCGGCGGATTCTCTGCACTCCATTTGCAATTGGGAAACAGATTGATGCACAGCTGACAGAGGCTCTTCTGTGAAGCAATGTGCTGCAAAAGAAACGAAAAACAAACAGTTAATGATAAGCTGACTTCACTTCGGAGTATCTCTGCTTTGACTTGCCTTGATTTGCACTCGCAGTAGAAAGGCGAGCAAGTGCTGACCCAGTCCATTGGTGAGGAAAGTTCGAAGTGCCAGTATCTTATTGCAGTCGCTGGGTGTGCTGAGTATGAGCTGTAATCCAATTGGCATATATATTTAGTATGAAATCACACAAGGAATTACACTGATAATGCAGATAATATTTGGGCAATATTTACGAAAAAGATTAAGCATTAAAATCCAATACCTCAATACTGAATTGTAGATTAAAGATAATTTGAAGTAGACTCTAATAATACAGCTTATTAACTGATAAAAATTCTCAATAAGTTTTTAACTTTTTACTAATTCTAAACTCATAAATATACCTTAATAATGTTGTACTTAAGAAAGATTATTTTATATAAATGGATTTTGGACAATATTTTCAATTTCGCGAATGTATAGTAAAATGAAATTTGTGGGATTTAATACATAACAATATATTTGAGTATATTGTTAAACTTATTGTCGATGATTAAAAATGTATATCTGAATAGGTCTCATGAATAAATTGTATTTATATCCACATATAATACGCAATTCATGTGATTAAAATAATAATGCTTTTAGTTCAAAGTGTCTGTAGCTAAATCTGTTTTCTAGAATACTGGACGGAATTGCAATACAATGACTAGACCTAATTCAACTTATTGACCAAAGTAAAGTGTCAATAAGTTCCTGTATTTTAGCGATCATACAAGAAAGTAGTTTAGTAGTTTCTAATCATCTATAAAAACCGATAATAACTGTATTTTTATTACCTGTGCTAGGTTGTGTTGCTTGCGCAGCTGCTTGATGCATTTGTTCTGCTGATCGGTTTCCAATTCCTGCGATCGTTTGGCAGCGCTGATGATTTGATACACTTGCTCCAGGAGATATGAACACAGCTCCTCTGGCAGCTGATTAAAATTGCTAAAAGCAACAAAGTTATGAATATGATTAAGTATATGAGAATGAAATGATTAGTTCACCTATTGAACTGGGCATCTTGCAGCGTTTGATCATCCACGTACTGAAAGTTGAATAGCAAAAGCCAGAGCCAATGTTCCTGAAATAAGTGTGCGATAAGTGAGAAAGTGATGAGGGGAATGAAGAGCGTAATATATCTGAGTTGTATACAAACCTTGACACTCGCTGCTTGGTTATCATCCGCAGCCTCAGAGTCTGGAGCGTGCAGATAATGGCTCCAAAGTCTGTTCAATGTGTGCAGCAACAGTTGACGTTGATCCTCCTCCTCCACCTCCACTTCCACCTTCTCCTGTTGCTGCTGCTGCTCGGTGGCCATGGCAAAACACACTCTTCCTGCTGCTGCTTCTGGCTGCTGCTACGATTCCGGCTGTATTGTCGAGCATCGGGCAACGTTGTGGCCGCAATAAGCGCTGCAAGTGAACTGACCGAATGGATGTGAATGCACCGAACTAGCGACTATCTGCCAGCTGTAATTAAACAAGTACAAATAAAGTGTGTGAGTGCATTTGTGTGTGTGAAACTGACTTTATGCGTGGTCGCGATAGTCGAGCGAGCGGCCGAGGAGAAGGAGGAACGCACACACACAGCAGAGGCCGGTGAAGCTGATTATTATTTGGACGAGCAATATAATGGAAACTTTCTGCTGGCAAACTATATTTGATTGCTATTTATAGCCATGCTCCAATGGCAAACTGCACTGTTGCTGTTGTCAAGTGCGCCTCCAAAGCCGGCATTTGTAGGCGTGTAGCGCGGGAGAAGGCGGCGGGGTAAACAGCTGGCAGTGATGCGCGTCTTCTCTATTTGCGACGATAAGCGGAGTAACTCTATGCACCGACTTCTTGATCAATAGAAAGTGCATAATTTATGAATTGACCGTTCAGTTCAATTAGCAATTAAACGCGGTTTCTTATCGGCCAACGACTTCAGCAACAACAATTATAACAACAACATCTCAGAAGATTGCAATGTAAACAAAATAACAATAATATATGCATATTAAAAATATATTCTTCAAGTTCTCCAATTTTTAAACTGCGTAAATACCTTTTGATGACGCTGCCCACTAAATTATTTACACATATATATTATATTAGAATTGCTCATAGCGAAAAATCACCAGACCTTACCCACAGAACCAAAAAAACGAAAAACCACGAAGAACAACGGAAACAACAAAAAACAACGGCGCAAAACAACAACACTTTTAATACGCCATTTTGGTTTCGAGTATGTACACCGTTCACAAAAATATTAATAACACAACACAATTATAGTTTTTTCCTTAGGACAACACACAGTTTTAGTTCCGCTGCACGTCCGTTGGTGTGTGCGTGCGTTCTATTATTGTTATAAACAAAAAGCGCTCAAGAACTGCTTTGTTATTGCAGAAATCAGCTGTGAGTGATGGTAGTTCGATAGCGATAAAACGCAAAACAATCGATGACAGCTGTACAGCGAATGTAAACATACAACAGCTGTTATTTACAATAATGCGATGAGCGAAAGCAACAGCTGAGTTGCGCCGTGCTTGCTGTTAATTAACAGCTGTTGCTAATGTTATTTAACTATTGTATCTGCAGTCAGTCTTTTGCTCGACGGCGATTGTTACGCGCGCTTTTATTCAACGGAATTCGCGTTAATAACAATAAAAATATTAATTTTTAAGGAATATTCTTCATATTTAAAGTCCACACACAAATTATAACAAAATGCTGTGCAGATTTCTTGTGAATAAGAGCCTGGCCAATAAGAGTCCAGCGTTCAAGGTGAGTTAAAAGTGTAGCAATTATTTATTCATAGATACCAACGTGTGCGTGTGTTTGTCTGGATAATCTAATTGTAGCTACAATAACAAATGCAGAGACACTCTATGTGGGGTTTCTTGACTATCTTTAACACTTTATTAGCCACTCATAGAAATTGTTACCTCTCGCTTAGTGCGTGATAAGACTGAATCCAGTCTTGGAACAGGTGCTAAACAGCCACATGTTGATATGCCAAAATTAGATGTGTACACACTTCCCAGCATAGTTTACACATTTGTTTGTGTGAGTGTGTGTGTGTGTGAATAGTGAAGATTGATAAGTTTATTAGTGTGTGATTCGTTGGCTTCTTCTACAGTCCTGATAAGCGCTATTTTGATCGTGATTGTGATCACCCCACGCGAACAAATTCCCCTCGCCCTTGACACCCCACAACGAACACTAGCGAACACAATTTAATAAATAGGCGGCTGTTACGCAAGTTGTTGTTTGCAAAAATAAAAACAACACGCACTCACGCTATATAGATAGATAATCATGACAAACTTGTATGCAAATTGCTGCCCGCTGGAAACCTAATTTAATCTAAACACCTGGTTATTCTACTTTTAGCTCATTGCTTGTTATTCGACATCGGGTAAACCTCGACAGGGAAAAATCTACGAGTCCGCTAACGATGCGGTTGCCGATGTTAAAGATGGTTCCAAGATCCTCTTTGGCGGCTTTGGTATTTGCGGCATTCCCGAGAAGATGATTGATGCTCTGAAACAGAAGGGTGTTAAGAACATCACAGCAGTGTCCAATAACGGAGGTAAATAGAGCTAAAAATCAATTTAAATTTTCTTAAAAATAACATTTAATGGTACAAACTAAAGCTGAATCAACAAATTGAATTAAAAATTTACTAAGAGAGACCAGTATTAATTAATTGATCACTAAAAACATTTGATTTTAAGTAGCGAACTGTTAATAAGGGAAACTTTTCTGCAAAACTAAAAATAAAATGTAAGGAATTGATTTAAAGTAACATTTCAAACATTATAAAGAACTGCTAGTTTTAAAAAAAATTGGTTAGTTGAAATTCAAGAAGCATAAGCACCACAAGCTATTTAATTTCAATTTGTCAGCTGTTAGTAAACACATTTAAAATAAGGAAAAACATTTTAAACGATGATAAAATAAATAGTTTTTAGTGTTTTTATTTAAATTTTGAGATACTGAAGTATATTTAATGTTAATTAATGAGTTTGAGAGACACTAAAAACATGTCGGAATCATTTAAATTGACTTAAAACACATTAAACAAATACTGAAAAGATTTAAATTGATTTAAATCCGAGTAGCTTTTCATTAGCACCATAAAATATTTGATTCGCATTGCTCATAAATTAAAGAGAAGTTTTAATTGCATTCTATAGAAACTTCCATCTCTAATTAGCATTTCCAGTTATCATATGGTAATGACACCTGTTGCATTCCTAGATTCAAAGTTCCGAGGGAACTAGTTCAGGCTGATGAACTCAGCTGAGCACAGCTGATTGGCCAGGGTTGCCTATCACTAGCTATTAACAGCAGCCCCTGTTAATCAAACAAAACAAGTGTTTTATCGCAACATAAATTTTGCAAATAATCAATCTTATCTCGCGTCTATTTCCAGGCGTAGACGATTGCGGTCTGGGAGTGCTGATTAAGCAGAAGCAAGTGGCCAAGGTGATTGGCTCGTATGTGGGCGAGAATACCGAGCTAGTGCGTCAGTATCTCGCCGGTGAATTGGCCGTTGAACTGACACCTCAGGGCACCTTGGCCGAAAAGATTCGTGCTGGTGGCGCCGGTATTCCCGCATTCTTCACCCCAACAGGCTATGCTACCTTGGTCCAGGAAGGCGGAGCACCCGTCAAATACTCCACTGATGGCAAGGTGATCGTTGAGAGCGTTAAGAAACCGGTGCAATCCTTCAATGGCCGCAACTATGTCATGGAGGAGTCCATTTTCGCTGACTTTGCCTTTGTCAAGGCACAGAAGGCCGATGCCCTGGGCAATCTGGTGTTTAACAAATCCGCCCGTAACTTTAATGCACCCATGTGCCGTGCGGCCAAGGTGACCGTGGCTGAAGTGGAGGAAATTGTGCCTGTTGGCGCCATTTCTCCCGATGAGATCCATGTGCCTGGCATCTATGTGAAGCGCATCTTCAAGGGCAGCAACTACAACAAGCGTGTGGAACGTCTGCGCATCACCGAACCTAAGGAAGCGGGTCAACCAGCTGCCAAGGCAAATCCCGCTCAGCTGCTGCGTGAGCGCATCGCTCGTCGTGTGGCGCTGGAGTTCAGCGATGGCATGTACGCCAATCTGGGCATTGGCATTCCAGTGCTGGCTTCTAACTACATCCCCGATGGCATGAACGTCATGCTGCAGTCGGAGAACGGCATCTTGGGTCTGGGTCCCTTCCCCACCAAGGACAAGGTTGATCCCGATTTGATCAATGCCGGCAAGGAGAGCGTTACTGTTGTGGAAGGTGCTGCCTACTTTGGCTCCGATGACAGCTTTGCCATGATACGCGGTGGACACGTTGATCTGACAATTCTGGGCGCCATGGAGGTGTCGGCCACTGGTGATTTGGCCAACTGGATGATACCCGTTAGTGCAATGTATTTCCTTAAGCAAAGTGCATTTTATTAATCCCTCTTTAATTGCAGGGCAAGCTGGTGAAGGGCATGGGCGGTGCTATGGACTTGGTGGCTGCTCCCGGCACAAAAGTCATCATTACGATGGAACACAATGCACGCGATGGTTCGCCAAAGATTCTGGACAGCTGCTCGTTGCCACTCACAGGCAAGGAAGTCATCGATCTGATCATCTCGGAGAAGGCAGTGTTCCAGGTGGAAAAGGGCGTCGGTTTAACCTTGATCGAGGTTGCCGAAGGCTTCACAGTCGATGATATTATTGCCTGCACCGGAGCCAAGTTCAGTGTGTCACCAAATGTGACCCAAATGAGGCAAATACCCGTCTAAACTGCTTAGAATTGAGTGTGCAATTGGCTAAAAATGCAGTTCAGGTACTCGAAGTGATATATTTGTGCATTTATTGTTATTGAAACGTGGAACAACAATCGTGTATGTTTCTTTTATTACGATTAAAGTGTAAAGTTTGTTAATGTAATTTTGCTTGTAATGCAATCCAACCCATTTACCCCATTGCCTTGGCCATGTCCTTAAGTGCCCCGGAGCGATGAGCGAGGCGCATTTGTCGATTAAGTATATCAAAGGTGCGGTTGTATTTGCTGCCGTATTCGTTGCGACAGATGGCGCAGAACTGCGAGCTCAAAACGTGCATAGGACTGCGAAAATAGAGGTTCTTCTGCATGGTCAGCGAGTTCTTTTTGTGTGCCATCATGTGGAGAACGATCTCCAGAATGGACAACAGCCACCACACGACAAAGCTCCAGCAGAAGAGCGTTGGGATGAGGAACAGCAAGTACGTCTTGTTGCGTTCGTAGCCCAAAATGATGTTCTATAAATCAAATATTTAGTACACACATCTTAGATTTATATTGATTTCCAGCTTACGGTGCTCACTCCATCCATTTCGATGTAATCCTCACGCTCATAGCCGGGCGTTTTAGTGGGTTGTTTGGCGGTAACATTACGCGCTTCATCGTCGCTCAGATACTTGGCTTTGACTTCGAAGTCCGCCTGATATTTGTTGGCCAGCACATTCTCGACCTCATCGCAGATGGTGCCACGCAAGAAATGGCGTGGCACATGGAAGTTGCCGTGCTTGCGATAGCGAACTTTCATCCGATCGTTGACGGGTTCGCCGGTCTCTTCGTCATATTTGGGCTGTTTGACGCGTGCTGAATCGGTGTAGAAATACTCAAACTCACCAGTTTCGCTATTCTACAACCGAACAAAATAAAAAAAAAGAATAACAAAACACGTAAAGATTAGTATAAGTTGTTTAAAGCTGATAGCAAAGTTGATAAGGACTTCTACGCTTTCTGCAACAGCTGATGGTAATGAAAATTTACATTTCAAATTTTGGCTTTGCGGTATCTCTGATCTCGATCTGAACTTGTGACACATTCTATCGTCTTTCATCCCTCTCGTTCTTAGTGTGTTGATAGAGTAGGCAATTAAATTGTATTTTTTTTTTTTTGTTAGTGTCCAAAAATAGGCGAGACATGTTTTTCCTTGATAAGACAGGCAGCCCCCAAGGGGGAATCGTGAGGCTTATACATTGCCTGCGATATGATTCTAATCGAATCGCAGAATGTGATTCATTTAACGGTATTGCGCGCAATATTTGCCAGTGAACACGAAATACTTTTTGGCATGCACCTTACCACCATCATGTTTAGAGTGATACTAAACCCGAAGAATACGAATACGAGTACTCGTTAATGGTGTTCGGTCGCTTGTCCATGCGACACAATAACATAATAATACAAATACACTACAAACAAAAAAATATAAAATAACTTATCGTTATCAGCGAGACTTGAGATACGACGACAGTGCCTGCCAGCCTTATGAAATATTTTAGAGTCGCTTATCATTTTTACATTTCTATACTCTATAGTAAGTATTATTTTGGGCAGCTTCATTGCAGCTTCATTGCCCCCAACACGAGGTCTAGCCCTTGATTGAGTTGCGTGCAAAATCTTTCCCATATGATTAATCCAATTTGACACTGAGCGGGAATGTGAGAATAAAAAAATAAAATCCAGAAGCTGCTAAGACGCAGTTCATGACATAATAATGAACAACTGGCTTTAATTATAATTATAGTTATTAAATCGGTGTCTATTTTTATATCAGACGTTGCTAGTCAATCTTGAACTGTGCTGCGTAGTGTTTCTCGATGTTTGACTAACCTAATGCACCCATGAATATATTCAATTGAGTACACTACTTGACTCGCATGCCAAGTGCTATATAAGATATTATTTCTCCTGGGTGGTCTCCCTGCCCTCGACAATGTATGAGCTTATATAATACTATCTTCCGTGATTGACTTTGACAAAAGGTACAGTCTCCCATAGGCAAGCCTCGAGAGATGTCAATCAATTTATCACTCATCGCTTTAATCTCACATCTCTCTGATCTCTAAAGTGCTGTTTACACTTTTTAGCTTGAAAATGGGACAATCGATGGTTGGTTGGTTGGTTGGTAGCTGTTGGCTTAGTGCCGAGTGTAATTACATGGTGTTAAAAGGGTACTCGAAAAAGTAATACCTGCGGCAGCTAATTTGATGACAGTTCTACGATAAAGCCATGTAATAAAGTATACATAGTAGTAGACATTGTCGTCGTTGTCGTTGTCGCTGCTGCTGTTGCTGTAACACTTAAGTGATAACGCAGTGTCAACCAATCGATAGGTTCGCATTTTGTTGCGATTATCACGCATATCAAGTATACGTCACGAGAGCGAAAGACCGAGAGCGAGAGCATGAGTTGCCATTAGTTTGTCTGGCATTTGGCAAAATAGTAAATCACAATAAAATGGTTGTTTATAGGGCGCATTTTTAAGTGAGCTTAATTACGCGCAAAGTTAAAATAAAAACAGATCCCAATAAATAGCTAGATTTAATGCCAAAAATACTCTCGGTGACCATCTCTTGCTCGCTCTTTCTCTCAGTCTCTCATTCTCTGCCTGCCTTTCGCCGTTTTGGACCACAAACCAAAAACGAGTTTTTGGCCAGACAGCGTTTAAAAATCTAAAACTGGAGCCTAATATAACGTCGAAACGAGAAAAAGGGGAAAACAATTAAACTGCTGGCGATTCAGACAATCTCTTAACTTTTATTTTATTTTATATTATTTTTTTTTTTGTTTTCGGCTGCTTTTTTGTCTATTGAGGCCAAAACGCGTTCGTTGCTCACCTTTATGGAGTATACCATGTCTGTCTGGCTAATAATTTATTGGTTTTATAGTATATGATTGTGGAGTTCTCGTTTCTGGGAATTTTGTTTTGTTTATATTGTGACTATTAGGCAGTTATTGATATTTCCCAACACACACACACGCACACACAAAGATCAAATACGCATAATAATAATATATTATTGATTGGATTATATTTGTTTTGCTAAATTTTCCGCACACTTTTCAACTGTCGTCGTTTATTTCACTTTGCCGTGAAATCAAATAGACAGCTTTGATAATAACTATTATTTTATATTATTTAATTGTTGGGTGTCAAATGAAGAACCGGTTGTTGATTGATTGAATTTAATTGCATTAACTTGTCGCTTTTTCGAATTATTTTCCATATGAAGCACATTAAATTGCGAGCACCGCGAGTATATAATAATATATATACGTATGGTATATATTTAACCTTTTCTACTGGCCTGATGCCGTTGCTATAGCTTTTATTGTATTTTTTCACGCGCACGACAATAATGGGAAACGCGGCGATTACACGTCTGTTGTGGACAGTTTTTCGATGAAGAATGAGCGACAAAGCAACAAATAAAAACAAAAACCAAAACCTTAACTCGTTTTGGCACTGTTAACGCATTAAGAGCGGCAAAGCTCTCTCTCTGTCTCGCTCTCGCTCTCGCTCTCTTTATCGAGATCCCACGCAAGCTGCTTAGCTTTGAGCTTTTAGAACAGAATGGTTGCTGTCTCGGCTAGCTCACTTAGCTTTTGTATTGTGCTTTCGTTACACTTGATCTTCAAAGTCAGGGTTTATTACGTATACGCCAGGTGAATCAAAGTTCAGCTATGATGATGGTATTTTTATTCCCTTTGGATTTCTGTGTTATCTAGATCTAGATTAGAGTTGTGCACATTTCACAGGCCTTAAGCTACTTCGACGTGCATTTGCAATTTAGTAGCTGCTCGTCGGTCTCCTCGCTCGGTTGTGCCTTCAGAAATACTCGTGATCCTCGCTGTTAATCCTAGTCTACATTTTTATCTTGTGTGTGATAAACGATTTATGTGCAGTCGAGTAGCTGACAATGCAGTGAGTAAATTAAACAACTCAAGTCATTAAGTCACAAACTCTTAGCTAACTGTTGAGCAAACAGAGATGACAGAAGCGACAGACAAAGAGTCAGCTCTTCGAGTTGTTTGTTCTCGTATATTATTATTTTTTGGTAGAACAATTGCTGCTGTCTTTCGTTTGTAATGTTAGTTAATGACAACAACCTTCCATAAAAGACATTAGCAATTAACACTGTACGCTGTATGTACTGCCACAGCAGTATATACTGATTACCTCCGATTATAAAGTTTAACAACTGTTTTGTTCCTTGAGGGCAATAAAATCAACACACGCAATCTGACATAATGACGCTCTCGATTAATGGGTGTTGTAAAAATCCAAACTAATGTGAATTAAATGCTTATCTTAGAGCCGATATCAAAAATGAGTCCATGGTGTACCCCACGAAGCCAACCATATCAGATGATTACGATCCTCACAAGCATCGCAATGTGAAAAATCCCACAAAGTAAGGAACGCAACATAATTACTTGACATCTACAAAAATAGAATTATCTCCATGATCTTTACTTTCTTCTATTTTTTAAGCAACTGGCAAACATTTGCCCACTTTTTGAAGGCGTCCGTTGGCACCGGAGTGCTGGCTATGCCAAGTGCTTTTGCCCATGCGGGTTATGTGAATGGTATTATCTTGACTCTGATCATTGGTGGGTTGGCTCTTTACTGTCTGCACATATTGGTGAGTTGACTTGCTCAAAATTGTAGAAAATTTTAATGCATAGTTCAATTTTATTCACTTTGTTTACGCTTGTATTAAAAAAAATAACGTTCTTTTTTATTTATTTACAATTTATTAAACTACGTTTTAAAAAATAAAAATGTCGATCTAAACATTATTGACTTCACTTAAGTACACATTTCTCATGTGTAGAACATGTACTTTAGACACTTTACTTTTATACCAAAAAACTGCACACTTTATTTGTTATATATATAAATTTATTTGCCAATACTTTCCTTCACAAAATTAATTTATTATCGCAACACAAATTGTAAATTAAAACATTCATAAAGAAAAAACTTTTGTGGTTCTTTTGCACATCCAAAAATATATATTCATTTTAATCATGTTTTACATTAAGTGCAGAATCTGTACTATTCAATAATCACACTTTAACAAGTAGATAAAGTATATATTTAAATATTTTTATCAGCAATCGATAAGTGCACATGTAGCTAGATAAAGTTAGATAGATATAATCTCTTTTCGATATACATGGAGATAATAAATTTGTCTTTTTATTGTCAATAATCTTTTTATTACTTCCGTTTACTTATCAGATCAGCTGCATGTATTTGTTATGCAAACGTCAGCGAGTGCCCTACGTCAGCTTCTCGGAAGCCATGAAACTAGGTCTGCAGCAAGGTCCACCTTTTTTGCGCTGTCTGGCTCCAATTGCCACGTGAGTCAATTGTTGCATTCATATCTTAATTATCTTATCAGCCATTTTGTATTTCTCTCTCTCAGTCCTTTTGTGGATGGTTTTTTGGCTTTCTATCACTTTGGCATCTGCTGCGTTTACGTCGTTTTTATTGCGGAGAGCATCAAGCAGCTGTTTGATGAATACGTCGTCGTATGGGATGTACGCTTGCACATGTGCTTGCTGATCGTGCCACTTTTGCTGATCTTTAGCATAAGAAATCTCAAACTACTTGCGCCATTTTCTAGTGCTGCCAATTTGCTGCTCTTTGTGGGTGAGTTAAGATTAAAGTATTTGTTTTAGTCATAAATATGTTTTCGATCACTAGATAAAGTACTATTATTATAGTCGTAAAAATAGAGTTTAAACTGATTACGTCACTCATTGATCTACCTTCAATTGGCTTGGAAATTTTTAATAACACTTTTATATTACTTTATGACATTATTTTGATAATTACAAGAATTTTGTTTACTACCTTAGGCTTTGGAATTGTACTGTATTATATTTGTACGGATTTACCACCGCTCAGTGAACGGGAAGCCTTTGAAGATTATAAAAAGTTTCCTACATTTTTTGGCACTGTGCTTTTTGCACTGGAAGCGGTGGGCGTGGTAAGTTTAACTGCCATTAGCAGTAATTGCATTTATTATCTGTGCATTCCTTCCGCTAGATCTTGGCTATCGAGGAGAACATGGCAACACCTCGTGCCTATGTGACGCCTTGTGGCATCATGAACTGGGGCATGGCCATTGTGTTAAGCTTGTATGTGTTCCTTGGATTCTTTGGCTACTGGAAATATGGTGATGAGGCAATGGGCAGCGTTACCTTAAACATACCACAGACAGAAGTGTAAGCTTTATTCACAATATTACTCATACGCATAGTAATGTATACTAATTGGATACATTCTTCCGCAGCATGGCGCAAGTGGTGAAGATCTTTTTCGCCATCACCACATATATTTCCTATGCGCTACAAGGTTATGTCACAGCACACATCTTGTGGAGCAAGTATCTAAGCAAACGTATTAAGGACATCTCAAAGCATACGCTCTATGAGCTCCTCTTTCGAGCTGTGATTGTGCTGCTCACTTGTAAGTATTACACAACCTATTATCTATTATCTATTATCTATTATCTATTATCTATTATCTATTATCTATTATCTATTATCTATTATCTATTATCTATTATCTATTATCTATTATCTATTATCTATTATCTATTATCTATTATCTATTATCTATTATCTATTATCTATTATCTATTATCTATTATCTATTATCTATTATCTATTATCTATTATCTATTATCTATTATCTATTATCTATTATCTATTATCTATTATCTATTATCTATTATCTAGTCTTGTGTGCCATTGCCATTCCGGATCTCTCTTTGTTCCTATCGCTCGTGGGATCTTTCTGCCTCTCTATCCTGGGCCTCATCTTTCCGGCTTTGCTGCAAATCTGTGTACAATACGAACAGGGCTATGGACCTTTTCGCATCAGACTGGTGATCAATATGTTGTTGTTAATCTTCGGTTTCTTTGGCGGAATTATCGGCACTTATGTTAGCATCGTCGATATTGTGGAGGCTTTGTCTTAGAATTAATTTATGTTAGTTACTTAGCAATATTTTAAGCACTGTGGCGAATGAGTAAATGTAAAAAAAATTAGTAGGTTTTTCGTTTTGTTTATTCTCATTTTTATGAATTAAAATATATTTTGAAAACTGAATAAATTTTTTGTTTTATTTCGATGCTCCATTTGAATTAAATTCTTTAGTTATTTTATCGTTATTACTCTAAATTTTAAGTTATTATGAAGTGAGTAAACACGCCAGCATTTAATTCAATAATGACAAGACGACAGAAGCAGATCCATAAATACTTTTCTAAAATAAAATTTGTAATTTCAATTTTAGGAATGATTCTAATGATGATTATGATCCCCACGAGCATCGCGATGTTAAGAAACCCACAAAGTACGTAAAAAGTCAGTTATACACAGCCTAATCCTATATAATTCCCGTCCAGCAATTGGCAAACGATGGTGCATTTCTTGAAGGCTTCAGTTGGCACTGGAGTGCTGGCCATGCCCAATGCTTTCGCCCATGCTGGATATTTGAATGGCAGCATCTCGACTGTGATCCTTGGCTGCATAGCTCTATATTGTCTCCACATTTTAGTAAGTTCTCTAGTTTGCTATTAAATTGGTTTTAAATTCTATTTTTTTGCAGCTCGGATCCATGTATATTCTATGTAAGCGCAAGCGAGTGCCCTACATCAGCTACTCGGAGTGCATGGAAATTGGTTTAAAGGAGGGTCCGCCCATATTTCAATGCTTGATTCCACTTGCCACGTAAGACGCTTGTTTTAACCTTCTTTAAACAGAATTTTAAACTCACTCCTAGCCCGATAGTGGATGGATTTCTGGCCTTCTATCATTATGGCATCTGTTGCATTTATGTGGTGTTTATGGCGAGCAACATCAAACAGGTTGTCGACCATAATCTCATCGTGTGGCCAGTTCGGACTCACATGTGCTTTCTGGTTATTCCGCTTTTACTCATCTTTAGCATCAGGAATCTCAAGTTACTCGCTCCCTTTTGTGCGGCTGCCAATATTCTGCTCCTTTTCGGTGAGTCAAATTTGGGAATTTTTATCTACTTTACTACAAACTATATACAGTAGATACTAGAAGCAGTTTGCGAATTGATTAAATAAGAGTAGAATGGCATCCATGCAAAATGATATATAATGATAATGATTACCTATTTACATTTTAAGTATTATTGATTAACTTTATATGGAACAAGTGTTGGTGGTACAAGCGTTGAATTTTACATAGCAATACTATAAATTTTTATAAGTGATTAGCTTTAATTTCAACAAATGAAATAATAAATCAAATTCTTATCCGCAGAACTGGTAAACCACCAAATGTTTGGTTAGTGCAAAAAAGTCAAATTAAGTTTTTAAAAATTTGATATATAAGATGTATGCATGATAAGCTTTTACAATTCGCAAGTTTTTATATAATCATTTTAAAATTTCAAGCCACTATTGCTGATATCATATTATTTAGTGTGTTTACTATAAGTTTTGCTTACTAAACCATAAATATTTATATCTTGCCTAAAGGTCTATCCATTGTAATGTATTATATTTGCACTGAGTTGCCTCCTTTAAGTGAACGAGAAATGCTTGTGGATATCAGACAGATGCCCGTCTTTTTCGGTACTGTTCTCTTTGCTTTAGAAGCTGTGGGCGTGGTAAGTTTAATTTTAATTATTAATTAGTTCTTTCTTTGTACTATGACTAACTTCTTTCAGATCTTAGCTATTGAAGAGAATATGGCCACACCAAAGTCCTATGTTACCCCGTGTGGCATCATGAACTGGGGCATGGCCATTGTGCTGACTTTGTATGCAACAATCGGATTCTTTGGCTATTGGAGGTACGGTAATGAGGTATTGGGCAGCGTTACACTCAACATACCGCAAACAGATATGTAAGGAGCGCAGTCAAAAAATATTACGTATACGTTACATGTTTTTTTTTCTCTCTATGTAGCTTGCCGCAGTGTGTGAAGATATTATTTGCAGTCACAACATATATTTCATATGCATTGCAGGGTTATGTTGCGGCCAACATTATTTGGAACAAGTATTTGATTAAACATTTCCCAGATGAATCCAAGCATACGAGATACGAACTCATTATGCGCGCAGTAATTGTGATTCTGACCTGTAAGTCACTTAAATTAATTTTAATGTTTAAATTGAATTGTATTAATTGTTTAATTTCAGTTCTTGCTGCGGTTGCCATACCGGATCTTGGACTCTTCTTGTCGCTGGTCGGGGCATTATGTCTCTCTATATTGGGACTTATGTGCCCGGCTTTGCTGCAAATCTGTATTCAATACGAACAGGGTTACGGGCGTCTAAAGTATAAGCTGGTGATTAACATATTGCTATTTATGTTCGGCGCTTTCGGCGGTTTTGTGGGTACTTTTGTCAGTGTCGAAGAGATTATTGATACATATGCCTGCAATAAGGCAGAGATATGAGTATTTTTAGACAATTGGATATATATTTTTTAAATTTATAGATTATGCAATGCAATGTATTCATAAATGAAAGCAACGAGTTCGAGTAGGTAGGAATTGAATGTAGAGACAAAGTACAAAATTTCCTTTATAATTTCACATCGACATTCTGATATACAATAAAAAATAGATTTCTTATGAGTTTCTTATATATTTATTTAGTTAAAGCATTTAGTAGTAGTTAAAAATTCAATATAGAGATAAATCAAATAAATTTAACGGATTAATAAAACAAGAAACCTGAGATCATCTTATGACTTTCCAATCTGTTTTGTATATTTCAAAACTATAAATTCACTTAAGCAGTGTATGATTTAATGAACTCAACAAGTTTGCGAAATATATTAAGTATGCTATACCAATTAAAAGTATAGATAATGACAATAAATTCTACGCCTTAATTGTTTATATATTTGAATCTATATAAATATAATTTAGCCAGCAATAATAACTCCTGGGCGATGAAATATGATTAGGTAAAAAACTCTATTATTTATTAATCAAAGTATCTAGTTCGAGTTAATTATAAAATAGGTATTTAATGTAGAGATAATATGAAATATGCACATAATAAGATAAGAAATAATGCATAGATATGAGTTTGGAAGATATTTCGAAAACTGTAAATTACAGACTAAGAAATGCATTTATTTGTAAATTCACTTCGAGGTAAATATTAAATGTTACCTTGCAATCAAATACAGATATAATGTCAATAATTTGTTCAACTTAGGGTTCATCTAACATTTATGTACATTTATTTAGTAGGATTAAGTTATTTATAAGCTGTTTTTCTGCTAAATTGCATCATAAGCATTCAGTTTGGGTTAAACATTGTGTGAAGAAATATAAAGCAATTAAATGTAGAGAAAATATGATACAAAAAATTATGAAGATAATATTTCCATAGTTATGAGTTTGACAGATATTTGTACACCTGAAAATTATAGGTTGATTAGTTTATATCGTAATCAACGTATCTAGTTGGAGTTAAATTTTAATTACTTAATCACATCCAAAAGACAGACAATAAACACAAATTTCTAAGTTTGGTAGGTAATTGGAGACTACAAAGATTATAGATGACATCTTATTTGAGTTTCACATTAAATAATTGATGACAAATGCATGTAGTATAAAATTAAGATATAATAAGAAATGCATTAATGTTGATTAGTAGCTTATTAGGTATTTGAATACCATAAAATTATAGATAAAGCAATGTGCAACCATTAATGTGAATTATACTTACCGACAATGTGAATGGTGTGTTTTCTGTTTGGTTTTAATGTGCATTACGATAATTTGCTGCTCTGATGATATTGCTCTTCTTGAACTAGCGCAGCATGGACATTATTAACGTTTCCCTCGATGCCTAATGTTTGCCGTTAAATGCTAATACTGATAGTGAATGGGGGCGTGGGGGTGGAGTGGGTGCACTCATAATTGAGCGCATGCAGCGTGTCGTGGCACAGTTCAGTTGAGTTCGGTTCGGTGCATGTGGCGTATGCGTAATCTAGCGTTTGCCTCGCCATGTGGCTTATGCAAATCATGCCGCTTGTGGCCTGCATATGTCATTTGGCCGCTGGTTTTGCTGCTGTATTTGGCCCATTTGGTCTGTTTATTCGGTATGGCCTGCTAATTATTGCCACGCCTGCCGCCTGCCTGCGTACAAGCCAATGGTCATGACAGCAGCAACAGTGCCGTCGAAAACGGGGTCAAAAGTCGAGCAGTCCAGCAGTCCAGCAGTCGAGGCGAGTCGAAATTCTTTTTAACTTTAATTAAAAGCTAAACTTTGCGGCAAATGTGGCAAGTTGCTGCTGAAGTATGCAGGCGTCTTTCTACCTTGTCCGACAAATTTGCCCTGCAGCTGATGGTGCTGATAGTCAGACAGACGCGTCAGACATGGTCACGTGCTGCTGTTGCTGCTGCTGCAAATGCAACGAACTGTAATTAAATGCAACCGCAATTAACACAAAAGCGCCCGCAGGTCAGAACGGCTTTACTGTCTCTGTGTATAGTATGTTGCCCTCTCCTCTCTCTCTCTCTCTCCTACCGAATTTCTGAGCAGACGTTGCTCTGGCGCATTTTATTTACAATGTTTTGAACACAGGTTCCTGTCGACATTGCTTTTGCTCCCTTGTCTCCAGGTGCTGCTGCTGCTGCTCCTCACACGTTGTATTCTCTGTCGACCCTTGTAATGTTACATTGCAATGTGCATTGGCAATGGCAATGCCTGGCGGCCATAAGCAGAAGCCAAAAACAAGCAAGAAAGATACGGTCGAGTATGCTGGACTGTGAGATACCTGCTATCCATTGTCAATAAAAGCAAAACAGTGCGGTGTTCATTTAAAAATATACCAAATTAATATGCCGCAAATATATACTAATGTTTACTGAAGTACTACATTCTAAATATATTTGATATGCATGAAAATCAAGCAATGCGGTATTATTCTTAAAGTATACTAAACAATATACCACAAAATACTAAAATTATCCCTAATGCAATATCGATAAATACTAAATTTGAAATATACCAGAACTGTGTGGTATTAATTTTAAAATATACCATATTAATATGACACAAAATACTAAAAATATATAGAAGAAAAATATGCAGAATATATCAGAATACCATACGAATAAAAGTAAAACAGTGCAACATTACTTTTAAAATATACCAAATTAGTATACCGCAAAAATACTAAAAAGGTGAAGTACTACATTTGAAATATACCATATGAATAAAAGCTGAACAGTGCAGTATTAAATTAAAAATTTATCAACTATACTAATACAGCAAAAAAATATACTAAAGATTATATTTGGTATAATTATAGTACAGGCATAAAACTATAATACCCTTTGACCCTATGGGTAGCGGGTATAACGAGGGCTGCTTGCAAGCGAAGCAACTTCGCACACACGTAGCTTTGGATGGTCAACTGCTTGAGCTGCCCTCGCTGCGGCGTGTGTTGAATTGCCGTTTTGCTTTGTACGTTTAATTACTCTTTTGACGGAAATAACACAACATTCGTTTTAAAAATGGCAACAAAATAGGAATTGCAGTCAGCTCGCAGTCTGCAAAGCATTCAAAGAGTGCAACTCTCTGCCTTCCTTTTTGATGCTGCTGCTGCGCTTAAATTTCCGCCACAGCTGCTGACAATTTAAATAGATGAGAATCAAAGACCTGGTTCTTCCTTTCTGGAAAGGGAGCAGAGCGTTTCCTCCCACCCATAGAATCACTTTTCTTTGAGCTCTGTGAGGCAAATTAAATGACAAGTTTACTTGTTTGGCCTGTTGAGTTTTTGTGTTTTGCTATTGCCATTCGACATTGCGTTGGCATTCGAGTCATTTGCCGTTTGAGCATTTTAATTATATTTGTGCAGGGCAGCGCAAAGTTGGCCTCCTTCCCCTCTCAGTTGACGGCGCGAGCTTTTAGTGTTTCCGGGCAGTTGGGCGCTGTTTCTTCTCGTCTCTGATGGGAGGGAAATTGAATTACGCACAATGCTAGGTAAACACATGGTCATTGCATTTGATGATGAAACTGAAAAGATCTACACGGCTCGGCCCACGCAACAAAATGTATGCGTAAAAGTTAATTAGAAAATGGCCTGAATACGCGTTCCCTTCGTTTCAGCAATATTTCATTTCAATTTCATTCAGCTTTGCATTAAATTTACCCTGGCAGCTGGTACAATATTATATACATGTTACACGCAGCACAGATTGTTCAATTTGCAAGCTTGTTTGATCAAAACTCATTTATTGCCATAGAAATACATCAATCTATCTATCCGTCTATCTATGCTCCCTCCCTCTCTCTCCCTTTCTCTCTCTCTCTTTCGCTTATTCATAGTGTTTTCAGCAAACAGTTTGCACGTAATTTATACGTATACTTAATATATATATTATATAGCTGTTTACTGTATGTCGAACAAACAGCGTTGAATATTGCTGGCATATTCAACAAATTTGCAGCTATTGTTTGTTGTTGGCCCGCTCGCTGTTCGCAACGTTCTCGAATTTTTCCCGCTGCAGTCGAAAATTTGTGTTGCATACTTTGTGGCGCATGCAAACTGAGATTTATATTAAAATCGTTTAAAAAGTTGCAAACAATACATATATTTTATGTGCTTCGCATCAATTTACAATGAAAGTTGTTGCGCAAAATTGTGCAGATTTTAAATTGTCAGCGACTAAGCACATTTTACTGAAATTCTGCATTTTCTGTCAGAGTTTATTATATTGCAAAGACTTTATCCTTTTGGCATTTGATAAAAAGCGTATTCTAATTAATTTGTATACCCGTCCCCATAGAAGAAAGTAGGGTAGCATATCTCTGTGCCTCCAGTAAATGTGTGTAACAGATGGAGGCAATTCCGACACTATAAAGTATATGTTCTTGATCGGTACCCATAGCCTACTATAATAGATAGACTATAATAAATAGATAAAGCATACCCGCATATCGAAAAAAAAAAAAAATAAATCGAATAGCAAGTAAGTAAATAATAAATCGTAATTAAAGATGTAAGGATTGCTAAAAATGTGGTTGCGATCAGATAAAAATTGTAGAAGTATTTCAAAATTTTTTTTATATGACAAAAAATAGAAGTCTGGTATTTTATGTACTCTATAGTATATTTTAAATGTAATAGTTAACCGTCATACGATATATAGGCTTCGGTATAATTAGCCTTTGATATGTCTTGAACGTTATAGTATATCAATATATCTAACTATATAATAACTATAGCCTACCGTATATTTAGATTCAGGTCAGTATATTCCAGTAAGTAAATTGACAATATTTTAAGAATAATACTACTATTTAGCATTTATTTAAATTAGGTAGCGCGTATCTTACAGTCGAGCACTTTCGACCTTAACTTTCCAATTTGTTTTGTATAAGCCTTCGCAAATATAAATCGTTATAATTATGTCTTATTTAAATTGGAAAATGCTTGGCATTTGCATTCAGTACTTTGCCAAAAATTCTCCGAGTTTCATTTGTCGCCTTTAATAAGCTGTAATTTGGCAAATGGAGTACAATTGGGTTTGTCTATATTCAGTGGGGAGTCATTTGAGTAGAACTAAGCCCGGGAGCTTATCTCGTTCACAGTGTTCACAGTGTCTAATCGCATGCCATTCCACCTTTTGCACTCATTTTGGCTTTTCAAAATGTGTTTGCATATTTGCTCATTTAGCCTGGCAAGTGCTTAATTTTCGTGCTCGCAAATGATTCATTTTTATTCATTTAACCAATTTTAGACGCAGATAGAGAGACGAAGAGGGGTGGAGTGGGAGTGAGAGTATGTGGGGAAGCCTAACTAACCATCATGGCAAATGAGGGAAAAAGCCGAGTACAGAGGCGCGCAGCCTCTTGGCAATTTGTTTGGTTGCTTGTAACAACTGAACCGCCGTTATCTGTGCATGTGTGTGCCGCATCAAAATGATTTATTTTACGCAACGCTAAGCATACACACACACAAAAACATACACACAGAGAGACCGCGTGGAAAATCAGGCAACAATGACGACAAGCGTCGCATCGCATTGTTTTGTATGTGGCAGGCGGCATTTGGTTGTTTCGTTTCGTTACGTTGAGGTTTTCGCTGTATTTATTCTGCAGCAGACGCGACTCTGCAGCCACCTAATGCCCATCATCACCTTCTGCAGACCGAGAGCAGAGAGCAGAGAGAGAGAGAGAGCGAGACTGACTGTCAATGACGAGCAGCATCGCCAGAGTTTGGCTATGAATAAATAACGAACACACCGGCAATGGCAATGGTAACGAGGTGTACACTGAAAAAAATAACATCTTCTTTAATCATGAACATTTATGTTAAAAATTGTGTTCTCAAAATAAGTTTACTTGATGGTCAAATTATTAAAATTATGTACATTAATGCTTAATTATCAAAATAAGACATAAAATACCAGATTTAGGTTACGGAACTCTCCAACTCATAAAAATTCCTTTATAGTTATTAGCTAGTTTTCAGAGGGTTCGTTCATCGCTCAGTTAGTCGCGAAACATTCTTCACTGTAGTCTGTTAGAGAAAATAAATAAGTACTTTGTAAGTAGAGTGTAAAATATTTATAATTAACAGAATGTGCTTATTAAATAATATATTAATAAACGGCATAATTCGGAGTGTCAGGAAAAAAGTAAGTTACCCATTTTCAATAAATAGAAAAGTAATGCGATATTATTCTTAAAATATACCAAATTAATATATTGAAAGAATACTAAACTATAGCAAAGGCTTCAACACATATCATCAAATACAAAATATTCCAGATTTATTTTATTTATAACAACTTGTTCTTAAATCAAATGTTCTTGATATCAAGATGTGTTTTCCACCTTCAAGACTTTTACTATATGTTCGCGACGCACTTTTTAAAAAAGGATTTTTAGTAGTAAGCGCAAAATCTTAATTTTAAAACATTTTTTTTTCAGTGTAGAACAGGAATGAATAGGATAGTGGGTGAAAGGGAAAGAGTCTGCAGGCAGCTTGGCATGTTGTTGCATGTGATTTATGCTGAGAATACATGAAACTAAAATAGGCGCCGGGCTTCAAAACATTGATTGTTGCTAATGTGGCCAAAAAAGGGCTCCGACTGCCACGCCCCCAACTCTCACGCTCTCTGTCTGCCACTCGACATATTCCTCTGCGGCGTGCGCAATTGTGGCCGTCATTTTAGCTTTCGCTTTAGCTTTAGCATGATAACAGATAAACACAGCAACAGCAACAGCAACCGAAACCGAAACAGACACAGATGTATGTACATACATATATGTGGGGAAGGAAGATAAAAAGGTCGAGCAGCTGCCTCGAGCGCTGCTTGTTGTACGCTCTGTCTGTACGCTCTGGGTCGCTGCAGGTGCGTTAAACATTTATGAGCGCCAAAACGCAGATTTTATTGAGGCAGTTCGCTGGGCGCACACCGCAAAAATTGTTATAAACGCCCATGCATAATTCATAAAGTTAAAGTGACCCCGTTGCGTATACGCAATAATCATACGCCATGCCGCACACGACAGCAGCAAAAAAAAAGCAGTAGCAAAGAAAAGGCCTCGACAACAGACCCTCGATATTTGTATGCCCTTGGTGGGCTATTTAACGAATTGCCGCCACGGGAGGTTTATTAGATCTTCAGCTAGCTGCAAGTACAGCCAAGGCAAGTGCTTTGAATTTATTGTATAATTGAAATTGAATGGCAAAGCCAAAGCCATTGTCATAACTATAAATATTTAAAAAGGCTCGATGAAAAATATTGAAAATATAAAAATTTATATAAATGCAAAATTGATGATTCAATTAAGAAAAGTCAAAATAGCTACAAAAATATATTTCTAAAAATCAAATGCAAACAAGACTTAGTGAATTAACGAAAAATAATCAACAAAGTTAAATCAAATGCATAAATAAATTGATGAAAAATATTTTGCAAATTCGCATGCAATTCGAATTCAATTTTACGGGTAAATTTTTATTTTTGGCAGCTTTGCCAAAATTATTTATGCATGTGTATTTAATGTCTTTACAGCTATTTCATGTGGTCAATCGCCATGGCATGGAGCATAATCCCATTGCTACCACCAACAAGTAAGAAAGCTACAGTCGAGTGTGCTCGACTATGCGATACCCGTTACACAGTTTGGGTGAAAGCAAAATAGTTCGGTATTCATTTTCAAATATACCAAATAAATATATTATAAAATACTAAAAAAAACAAAGGTAATTTGATATATCGATGAAGTTCTATTGTCGAAATATACAATGTGATTAAGAGCAAAACAGTGCGGTGTTATTCTTAAAAAATACCAAACAATATACCGTAAAAATACTAACAAGTAAGAAATCTTCAGTCGAATGTGCTCGACTGTGAGATACCCGTTACACAGTTTGAGTGAAAGCAAAATAGTTCGGTATTCATTTTAAAATATACCAAATAAATATACTGTAAAATACTAAAAAATTAAAAACTATCGAGGAAGTTCTATTTTCGCAATATATACAATATGATTAAGAGCAAAACAGTGCGGTGTTATTCTTAAAAAATACCGAACAATATACCGTAAAAATACTAACAAGTAAGAAATCTTCAGTCGAGTGTGGTCGATTGTAAGATACCCGCTACACAGTTTGAGTAAAAGCAAAACAGTGCGGTATTATTCTTAAGATATACCAAAAAGTATACTGCAAAAAATACTAACAAGTAACAAAGTTACAGTCGAGTGTATTCTATTGCTACCCATGTTCAATTAAAGCAAAAAAGTTCGGCAAATTAATATACCACAAAAATACTAAATATGCATAAAAAGGCTATATTTGATATATCGATAAAGTATTATTCGAGATATACCATATATGTACATAGGTCAAAAATACCATTTATATTTGCGAAGGCGGAGGCGAGCTTGGTAAAAATTTGAATTAAACTTGATCTTGCAGTCCAAAATTATAGCTATATCTCTTTTAAGTCTATGAGATTTAGGTTTTCATAAGGACAAACAAATGGACATAGTCGACGCTGATCAAGAATGTCTCCATCTGCCTGTTACATACATTTCCTGTCGGCACAAAATGATAATACCCTTCTTCCTTATGGGTAGCGGGTATACAAATATCAGCACGTTCGGCCATAAACTCTTCAAATGGTTTCGTGTTTGGTATTTTTGCCTAATTGCGGCCAAAGCGTTTAGCTCTCAAAATGGTTTTTTGGATAATTGCCAAAGAGCGAGAAGACTGACAGGCAGTCATGTATGTATGTATGTGTGAGTGAGGTTATGTGTATGTGTGTGTGTGTGTTGTATTTGTGATAGTGTGGTAATAATATTATAGCCAGAGGAAGCAAGTGAAATGCTTGAAATGTTCAACTGACAAGCAATGAAAGTTAGCGTCATCAACAACATCGTCATCGTCATCATCATCGTCATCGACAGTGCGACATTGACGTGCATGATGAGCAACTGACATGTCATGCCAATGGAGTGGGAGCTGAAGTGGGACATGGAGACGGAGACGGAGAGCCGCACTTGGAATGTCAACGCTTCAGCTTTTAGCAGCGGGTGAGAGTTTGGTGTCAAGCACTTTTGCCTAAACCCATAATTTATGCCGCATGTTTGCCATAACTCAATGGCAAGCGACTGCGGCGAACGAAGGAGGAGAGCGAAGGAGAGCACAGGATATGTCTTCTTTAGCCTTAACGCTGAGCTCGCGCTATGTGGTTGATGAGCAGCAATCGATAAATGCGAGTGCGAGTACTCACATGATTCGTTCTTCTTCTCTGTCTCCATTCTTCGTTGCCTTTTGTCATGGCTGCGCGTTTCTTTTTTTTGTCGCCGATTGAGCGAACAATTGTTAGATGACGCCCAAGATGAATGTCCTGCAATTGTGTGCGCATTGCTTGCCATTTGTTTGGCAGCTCCAAACAGATTTACACCATCACATCCCACGAGCAGAGAACTGATAACGCAGCCACAGCCACAGCCACAGCAGAGAAAGCATTTGACAATGCTATCAGTAGACAACCGACTGGCGACAAATCGTCGAGGGGATGCTTGTAAAAGTCTCTGGAATGAGTTGCATTTGAGTTCAGTTCAGTGCAGTGCACTTAACATTATCCTGGGCACATTAATAATTATGGTTATGGGATTTCGAAAGCATGTTAATGGCCATTCAAATCGATTTTCATTTGATATTTCACATTTGGCCTTCTGATTGCATTACCATAACACACTTTTGCATATTCCATTCGCATTATGTGTGTCTCGATGTGTGTTTGAACAAACCGCAGCCACTAATTAGCCCATGACAAACACATGGCACAACTTTATGTGTGTGTGTGTGGGTTTGTACCAAATATTTTGTTTCAATCTGCTTCAGCCACAGCCACAGCCAAATGTCGAATGTTTAACCCACAACTTAACCCGTGTGTAACCGGAACATACTGCAAATGATGATGAAATAATAGATGAGCATATAAATACTCAGAGACAGAGCGAGTGCGAGTTAATTATCTGGCTGAAAGCTCATTTATGTTTGATTGATACGCGTTGACTATGCACAACGAGCGCAGAGATTACAACAGAACAGCAGACACTTCAGGGACTAAAATGGACACAAGGTAATTGCTGTCGCAAAAAAAAAGGAAAATAAAATTAAATTACAGCACGTTTCATAAGAGAATAATTTATACTACTTTTGCAATTTCATATTCACAAATTTAATGTTTAACAACACGAAATGCGCTTACGTTTGTAGTAAATTTCTTTGAGAATTACATTTTTTACTTACAACACAGCAAATACCAACAATGATTAGTTGACAAGGGGAAATATTCAAATCTGAATTGGAAACGTGATGATACTTTTAAGAATTATTTAACAATATTTTTCATCAGGTTCATTTCTTTGCATCTTTGATGAATAAAAAAAATTGCGTAGAACAGTAGACATAAAAATACATGCACATTAAAAATATTGTAAATAAAAGTATTCCTTATTTTTCTAAATTTAGCACGATGAATATGGAATGAAGTGTATAATAACATGAGCAAATTTGCTTAAGAAATGAATATTCGTGAATAAATAATTGTTTTTATTATTATTTATTACTAATTTTGACTGCGAATAGCTGATAAATATAAGTCATTATTATTATATTAGAAATATGATAGAAATTCAGCATATGCAATTAAGATATATCAAACGAAATGTTTTATAAAATTAAATGCATTTAATTTTAGAGCTAGAATCATCCAAAGTTTGGAAAATCAATATTTTAATTTTTTTATTTCTGTCCATAGGCCAAAAATCAAAGTACACGATCAGAAAATATTTAAATTTAAGTTACACTGTTTGTCTCTAAATCTCCAATCTTTCAATATGAAAACTGTTTTAGCTGGAAACCTAATGGAGTGCACTTTTAATAGAAGACAATAAAACAAATTCTGAATTCAATTAAAATATCAAAGAAATAAGAGATAATTACAAAACGTTAAATAGAATCGTTCATAGATAAAAAATCATTTCTATAATGAAATGTTCTTACTTTTGCAGTTTTGTTTTATGTTTTCATTAAACTTTAATTTGAGCAGTCACGACAGAATACAATATTTTATAATTCAATGTAATTTTTTTTAACCAATTTGGAAGAAAATAAGGAATGAAAGAAAGAAAATTAAGATTTAAGATAAGTTTGAAAAATAAATTTAAAAAATTTAGCTTAAACAAGTAAGCTTTAACATGAATGAGTTCATTCTAGCAGCTTTTTCTTTAAATAAACTTATATTAGCATGCATGCCTTAAATAAATATGTTGTCCATATATTAATTACACATAGTGTCAAAAATAAATAGCCTATTATTTAAATTTGTTAAGAGCTGTGCAAGTGTATGTGAAAGCGGTTTTAAATTCCCATTCATTCCATGCTAATAAATTCTATTTATAAAATGTAAATAAATGTTGTCTGTCGCAAAAGCGATTTGAAATAATTTGAATTGGGCAATTAACTATTTAGTAACATTTGACACACAAACACACACAGAGACGCATACACATATTCGGAGTAGCGAATTATAAATTATAAGCCATATTTAATTACCATTGGAGACAAACATGGTCGAAACAGGTGCTTGTATTAGAGACTGTGTGCATATGTGCTCCAGTTTCTCGCTTATTTTGCAACTGTAATTATTTTGGTTGTGTGCCAGCGAGAGGCTCTTGGCATAATATTATTTGTTTACTCGCTCGCACACACTAATTGAATAATGCGCCATTGTTTTAACATTTTGTGGTCGCCGCAGACAACAAAACAGATCTTTTTTGTGTTTTCTAATTTCAATTTAATTCCAACTGCAGCGAGGGAAATCCAATAACCAAATGCTAAATGCTAAATGCGTTTTAATGAGTCGCCTAACCAGCAAGCAAAGCCTAATGAAGTGTGCTGAAATATGGGGAATTTGCCCTCCCCCTCTCCCTCACCGCCCTTCTTTCGATGATAAACTCACACAGTTTACTGCAGGTCATCTGACCACGTTCTGGTCCTGTGTAAAAGGATATGAGGATATGAGGGAAAATGGCATTGTAACTCTTTACAAATAAGCAGCATTTCCGTGCCAGGCTTGTGTTTGGCATAAAGCCAAAGATAAATGGCAAACTAGCAAATGCCAAGCTAAAATATAAGTAAGCAAATGGAAGGTCAGCATTAAGACTGCGACTGAGAGAGTAGGAGAACATTTCGCTGGCCAGCAGCAAAGCAGCTAGAAAAGTGTAACAAATCTTGTGCCAGTTATTTCAGTTTCAGTTTTAGTTGTTGCTTTTTCGAGGGCGAATTTATGGGCGCGCATGTCACTGCACACAAAAAGTTAAACAGCGCGCAACGGAAGTGCGGCAACAACAGCAAACGACGACAGCGACAAGGAGCAAACACTTCCTTTATTTGGGAATGCGAGGGAACAACAACAATTGCTGGCTGGATTGTTGGGTAGCAAGCAGGACAAAAGGAAGTTCAGGCCGTGAAATGCAATTTTTAGACGCCTCCGTGATAAACTGCCAGAATGTAAAATCAGAGAATCAAATTCATCGCGCCTCCCTCCACACACACACACACAACAACACACACTTGCAGTTAGATATGTGCAATCACATACGCTCTCATTATCATGAATCACTAACTAAATATAGCTAAAAATGAATACACAAGTGCCAAGCGAATACCTTTCAAATGCAGCTCAACTCGATGGGGAATAGTCTACTACATTGCGTATACGCAATGTGAGCAAATATATTTGTAGCTCATGGATATACATGAATATATATGCGCTTATTAAACTATCATCTTTTTCACCATTTTTTTTTGAGTAATGGAAATAATTTGTATTTTTTGTGATTCTTGATTCACATTCATATCCCTAATTATTATCACTACAATGGGGAATAGCCCACTACAATGTTGCGTATACGCAATGTGAAAAATAAGAACTTCATAAATTACGAATATATGTACATATTCAGTTATTGTATCTTCATCTATTAATCATTAAATATTTTATCTCAATAATTACTTTAATTAAGTTTTCTTTTAATTTAAATTTAAGTAATATTTATTTGTAATTCCCTAAAATACTTATTAGTATGATATAGATTATGTAATATAAAAAATATGTATATTTTTTAAAGTCTTGTTATTTCAATGGTTTTTGTTTTACTTTCTTGAATATGCCAAGATCCTTATATAATTCATATTTCTCACATTGGAAATAGTCTCACAATATTACGTATACGCAACGAGTAAAAATAGTTTTTCTAGCTTACGGATATTCGCATTTATTTACAATATTTTAGGGTAATATAAATAATGTACATAATAATAATTAAGGTGTTAAAAAGTGATTCACTTAATTCCAATCTGCATATAATTATACTTTATTTCTCTAAAAAATAAGTACTTTATATTTGAACAAATAGTATTTTTTTTTTAATAATCTTGGATTTTCTATGGTTCTATCTTCACCCATTTTTGTATGTCATTGCAAATAGTCTGACCCAATATTGCGTATACGTCATTTATTTACTTATTTATTACATATATCAACATTTATTTATTTTTAATTTAAATTTGTATAATATTCTTGTATAAAACATCTAATTGTTACAAGCATCTTCCTTCTTGGTTCAATAACAAGATTTTTTTAAAGAACTATAAATATATATAATATAAGAATTATTATTTATATATATATATTTATTTGTCTTGCTTAGTCATACATACCCGGTTGATACTTTCACAGTACTTTCTTATGTATGTCAACTAGTTTTATCTGGCCTACGGCAGTGGCAGCTCAGCGTCGCGTTGCCTTGGCTAACAACATTAACTAGCAGCGCCTACGGGTCGTATGTGTAATGCGCTTGGCGTGAGTTGCTGCTTGTGTCTGTGTGAGTGTCTGCTTTTCGCTGTTGTTGTTTTTTTTTATTGCTGAAGCCAACTTCCGTCGCTTGTTGACATATTTCCACTTCATTGGAATGAACAGAGCAGCCAGGCAAATGAAGATACAGCCGCGACAGCCGCGGGCGCCTGCCAGCTCCGAGACTCATTCAGGTGTGCAGCAGCTAGAGCGAAAAAAGTGGAAAAACAACTGAGTAGAAGTAGAAGCGGGAGTATTAGCCTAGCAAATACCCTGTCAATAAGTTAGATTTCAAGTAAACAGACTTAAAGGTAATAAAAAACTTTAATGAATACTGAAAAAGAGCTTTAAATGTTTTGCATTTAAATATTCTACTTTAAGTGCTGGCATACCTCGCATTCTTTCTCACCACAGGGTATCAGCAAAAAATGGAGTAGTCAGTAGCTGGCGGATGCCCAGGCAGGCAGCTAACGACAAATATTTGACACATGGCAGGAGGCGGTGCTAAAATATGCGGGACATGTGCCAGGACATAGCTGAAAGTGGAGACCAGCGAGCCAAAGAGAGAGAGAGAGAGAGAGAGAGAGAGAGAGAGAGAGAGTCGAGGGCATTTCCTGGGCCAAGGATTCGTGCGTGGATTCCAAGTCATTTTTGCAAAGTGCCAGACATTTGCCATGTTTGCAGCTGCTTCTCATTCTTTACTCTGTTTTTTATACATTTTAATTTGTGTCAAATTGTTGCTAAAATGCAAAACGCATTGTTTACCAGCAATCACATGAATGAAAGAGCGAGAGAGTGAGAGAGAGTGAAAACCCTTTTGCACATTGTTGTCCTTATTCTTGTTCATCTACCAGTTGTTATTGTAATTGTTGTTACTGTAACTCTTCTTGTTGTTCGCCTTGTTAACACAGTTTTGTGCTTTTGTTTTGCGGGCGCTGTTTTGTTTTTATTGTGCCATAAGAAAAACACACAGCCAGCAGTTGGGATAAGGGTCTAAAGGCGTCACTTCTTCTTACTACCTCCTTCTCCTCCTCCTCCTCCTCACTTGCAATGGGAGGCAAAAGCACAACAATAAAATGTTGTTACAAATTCATTACCGAAGGCGTTAAATTTGACACAGTTTTGCATGCGGAGTGCAATGCGAGTTGAGGATGCGACTGAAATAGAGAATGAGAATGGAGACGCAGAGGGGCCGAGAGAGAGAGAGAGAGCAGCGAAGAGTGTGGGCAGGGGTGAGCGTCAGCAAAAGGAAACAGAGCGCAACATGCAACAATACCCAGCAGAGCCATGGCTTAATATATATCGTCTAGCTGGTGGGCGAGAAGCTGTCCTCGATGGGTGGGTTGCTTGATAAGTTGACAATATCAAATGCCAGGTGTTGAGTAGTTTAACGATAAGCTGCAGGCGACCAAACTAGTTGATATTTTTGCTGTGTAAGCATCTTTTATTTCCCTGAATAAATTCTTTCGTTCGTTGCTTTTTGATCAGTGAACTAGGTCGTTCGATTCGTTCGTTCAATTTTGTGGCAAACATCGGTCATTTCGTTCCAGATCAGTTCAAATAGATGATGATAGAGAAAGAAAACAGACCGAAAGGGAATAGCAAGAAGAGCGAAAATAGAACATGTGAAGCAAAGAACATGTAAACCAGAAAGAAACAAAGATCACATGGAAACAACTGAACAAGAACGAACAAGATCGAAAGTAAACATTACACTTGAACAACTGAACAAAAAGAACGATGAAGATGAACTTTTGCAGTTCGTTTACTTTAGTCAATAACTTTTCTTCGTACAAGTCACATCTGCTTTTTGTTTTCTTTATATATTTTATTTAATTTCTATGCAATTCGATCGCTTTTACGATTTGTTCGCGCCGCCCTCTTCGGGCTTAGCATCTGTAAAAATGTCGTTGCATAACATTAGGCGCAGCGTTGTTGCCATTTGGCTATTTCCGTCTTTGTTTTCCTCTCTTTGCTCTCGTTTCGTTTGTTTGCGCGCTCTCTTTCCCGGTTGCGCCTCGTTTACGTAATCCATATAATTTTTGTTGCCTACTTTTTTATTACCATTTGCATTATTTACATTTTTTTATCGAAGATTTCCCGGCATTTTCACACATATTCAGAAGCACTTGTATGGGTGTGTGAGTGGGCGTTGGTATGGGCGTGACCATCTTTTTTTGTTTTGGTAGGAGTGGGAAGGTGGGCGTAAACCAAAAAGGATTATTATCTTTTTGACATTTTGCTAACGCAATTCGTTTGCCACTTTGCATCTAAATCGAAATTACAAGCACATTCAACACGCATGCACACACACACACACACATACACCCACACCGACACACCCATGCCACCCACACACGCGTACAGTTGTAAGTACCTATCGAGTCATAAAACATGAACAAGGCATCAACTTCCGCCCCGCTTCCTTCTCCTTCTTCCTCCACCTACACTTCGCTGTATTCGCGCTTCGATTATAATCAGAGTCTTGTTATTGTTGTCGTTGCTGTTGTTGTTGCTTTTGTTGCTTTTGTTGTTGCGGCATTAACCTTAGGGTTTAATTTGTAGAAACTTCCGTTTGTGTTTAGGCAATATGCAAAATTACTTAAATTGCGATTTCCGACCATTTCCGTTTGATTTCTGCCGCCCTCGTTAGCGCTTAAAATGTGTTTCGTTGTGTGAAATTTAATTGAAGTTCTTGGCTCTGTTTCGCTCTCTCTCTATCTCTCCCTCTCTTGGTCTTTCGCTATCCCTCTTTCTCAAGTCTTTAAGCGGTGTCTGGGTGAAATGAAAAAGAAACTCGAGCTGAAGTTGTGCACATGTCTTTGGTCATTGTTTCAATTGTTGCCAAATTCGCCAATTCACCAATTCGCAATCGCAATATTCAAAGGCGTCTCTTGTTTGTTCAGCTGTGAAAATTACTTGTGGGCAAAAGTCAAAAACTTGAAAATTAAGCGAAAAAGAAAGCGAACGAGAGAAAAGCTCGGCTGCTGAATGGAATAAAATCGACTAAAAGATGCCTTGTAAAATCTTTTTTGAAATTGAGTTGTTTTTAGAGTAAAGAGAAGATTCCTTTTTGGTGCGTTTTCAATGGGTATAGAAAACAAGTTTGTATGCGTGCATGGTCGTTAGTGTGTGTGTGTGTGGTTGCGTTTGTGTGCGTTCTAATCCACATTTAACCTTTGGCAGCCATTACAAACGTCGGATGGCGGGATTGCAGCCAGCTGCAATGGACAATATCGATTGACCCCGTTTTCCATTTTCGATTGCAATTCGTTTCAGTTTCATGCACTCACAATCCAAACCCCAAACCCGACCCCAACCCCTACCTCAGCCCCAAATCCGAGCCACAGAGCTTGCTGCAGCTTCAGCTGCTGTAGCAAAGAAAACATAATTTACTTCCGCCTGAGCGCATTGACTTTTGGAATTCATTTAACGCCGAGCTGCAATGCAAGCTGCTGCTGATGCTGTGTGTGTGTGTGTGTGAATGTATGTGTGTGTGTATGACCATGCTGACCATGCTTAAATGCGGCTCATTTATCAATTGCTACTTAGCATTGTCCATTTCAACTATCCACCAGTTGCTGTTGCTCTGCCATCACTCAGCTAGCCAGAGAAGATCGAGGATGGCAGGAAAGAGGAGGTGATACAGGGGATACAGGGGAGGAGAAGGAGTTCAGATTCACCCAGTTGGAATAAGGTCAACTGCGTTTTCTTCTGCCGTTTCCGATTTCCGTTGCTGCACTTCAAAAATTGACTTTTACAAGAAAACAATTGCACTGCTGATAAGTGGTCGGACGTAGAGCGAAAGAGAGAAAGAGAGAGTGTAGGAGTGCGAGTGAGATGGCCAACGAACAAGGCACGTCCTCAAGCATGTCCACGGACCACGTTCACTTCCATATCGTCGACGTCGAACACTTTAACATCCACGTCGCCAGTTGTCGCAGTTGGGAAATAAAGGCAACACAATGAAACACACTGTGCAAAGTAGTTGCAGCAAAACGAATGCGGAATGCACTTTAAATCAGACTGATTGAAGTGCGAAATTTAGAAAATAAGAATAGTGTTCAAGAAGTTATTAAATTAAAAGAATTTATAAATGGAGTAAAAGTATTAGAAGTGAAAATTCTGAAAATAATGAATTTTCATAAGTAAAAATCTAAAAAAAAATAAAAAGGAAATATGTAAATTTTAAAATATACATTTTTTTATAACATAACATGATCAAATCCGTACTTCCAATTGGATTTACGAAAGTATTCTTATGAATACAGGTAAGTATTTAGGAATCAAAATTAGTTTTTTAATCTTAAATGTAGCCATCACTTAATATAACAACATAATTGAAACGAATAAAGACAATATTTAAAATTGTAGCATTCCATTGTGATATTAACATAACTAAATCTAAGAAGAATTGAGTACTGTTAAGATATATACGATGCTAAAGGAAGTATCAGGACGTTTGATCGTCCATACCGATTTTATACCGTTCACTTGTACGCAAACTGAAAACATTACATTACTTAATATAAATTTATCAAGCTTTAATTCACTTCACCTGCTTTCATGAACCTTAATTTGAAAGGTGATTAAAACTTTATGAATTTAACGTTTTACTTTGAATTTGAATTTTAGTATTGTATCTCTTCGTTTAATTTTCATATACATATGTATATTATAGTTTTTTGTTTGTGATTTTTTAATATATTGTAATCACTCTGTTGAGACTTTTGTGTTTTCTTTATGTATTAAAATGGTACAAACTTTAAATTTTTTCCTACCGTTTGTGTCAGTTTATTAGGTTAAGTGTATCAATTAAATTTAAAATGCGAAGAGTAACTATTAGTCGCCTAGTTACTCAAGAAACTTGTCAAGTCGGAAGCGGCAACAGAGTACACTTTCTTTTTGTTGAGCAACTTGTTAAAAGGTAGACTTCAGTTTACAATCTTGGTTCTTCGGCCAGAGAGAGCATTACCTTATACCATTCGTTGAAAGCGACTGGCTGCCTATTAAGCAAATTGAATTGCGAGCAGGGTCAACTCAGGCGGAGAGGAGCGAAATCATCGAGAGGGCTTTAGGAGTCAACATATGGTCATTGAATTCAGTTAAACAAGTGCCACTAACAATTGCGATTGAATTGAGTATCATTTGAATGGGAATTGAAATAGAAGAAATACCTCCCTAGTCTTCTTTATTCAGAGAATGCTATCGCTAGTAGGAGATTCTCAACCTCTTCTATGCTTAATGACTTAGTTATTATGCCCTATTGCAAGTGTAAGTAGGGTTGAATGGCATTTGCAGTGAATTCGCAACGATTTTTGCGGTTAAGTGGCATTTCGCTTCTGTTGATGTTGCTACAAGGTTTTTTTTCCTCCTACTGTTGTTCTGTGTTCGTTCTCGTTATCTGGCCAAGAGAAATTTTCGATTTTTTTTGTGCAATTTCTTTTGGTCATTTGTTTTATGATTGCTTCGTTATGTTGACCCAAGTCGAAGGCCTGAGAATAGCATTTGCTATTGCAATTTCAATTCCAATATTTGGAATTTTGTATTTTGAATACTAACTGGCATTTATTTTAGTTGCACACACAGATCCTGCACAGCCTACCTTTCGGTTAAGGCATAACTTAATTATGAGCATCGAATAAGAAATTTTAGCATTTTGCATTTTTCATAAACTTCTAATTGAGCCATTGAGCTGTCTACGCATTCTGGAGCACCTGCTGTTCCTTTCCTTTCCTTTCCAAATGCAAATGCAAATTTCAATTGCCAATTTGTTATTGAAATATTTTCTATGGCTAATGAATTGTACAATGTGCTGAGCAAACAAGAATCTCTATGTCCTGGCTTGCCATTGTTTGGGTAATAGCCTTCAATATTTAATGCCAATTTATGATGCATTGTGTCTTACAACAACGAGGACAACGAGGACAACAAAACGACTCGCTTCCTCGCTCCCTCGCTCGACAACTGTGTGGATATGTTGCATCAATTAAAGGTAATTCATTCATGTGAATATTGCATGACATTGCCAGACAAAGCTTCTCTACTTCTATCTAGTTGCAATTGCAACAGAGGAGGAGCAAGAGCTGCATGTGATAACTTTCAGTTTGTAATATGATATGCAAATGCCTGTGGAACAACAATGCAAACGACGTAGTACACTGCGAGAAATCTAATTAAGTATTCTAATTGTTTAAATCTTATGCAAATGTCAAACCTGGATTTCTCACAGTGCATTCGACAACAGACTCATGTGCACAGCTAAGTCTCTCTCTATGCAAAGTGGAACTTGTTGGAATTGAAATGCATCTACTCTAAGCATTTCGCACCTGCCCTGCGTTCACCTGCTCTGATGATAATTGCAATGACTGTAGATATCGTAATTTGTGCTAAAGTCGGACTGCAGTTAGCATTAAGAACAATGTCTAATTGTTCTCTATTTGATATATGTGGATAATTTGATTTAGTTCCACCAATTACAATCACTTCAGTTCGTCTGCAAATTTGAGATTTAATTACGAAAAGCTGAGTGCAACACATTAGTATAAATTGAATTTTGAGTACTAATGTAATATACCAACAAACCGGAAATATATCGAATATTTGGTATATTGATAGATATTCTCAGCAGAGCTGAGCTGAAAAAATATTTAAATATACCGAATGAAATATTTGGTATATTGATAGATATATTCTGAGCTGCAACAATGTGTTACAAATTGTATTTTATCTGTCACAATAATATACTGAAAAAAGTCTTAAAACATACTGAATCAAAAATTTGGTATATTAACAGATATATGTATATGCAAGGCTGAGCGGTAAAAATGTACAGTACAGTACAATACTACAAAAATACTAAAATATACCGAGACAAATATTTGGTATATCGATAGATATAAATACTGGCACAAAGTATTACAAATTGTATTATGTCTGCTAATATAATATACCGAAAAAAGTATTAAAATATACCACAACAAATATTTGGTATATTGATAGATATACTCAGCAGAGCTGAGCTGCTACAAAGTATTTTAAATTGTTTTTCATTCTGAGAAGCAGAAGAGAACTTAAGTTTGTTCAACTTCTTAAATACTTAATACCATAACAATTTCAGCTCACCTTTAACATTCATTCTTTGGAATTCTTTTGTGTACTTTAAGCTCTCAGCTCAGCCCTATTGACTTCAATTTTGCTTGTTCTATTAAGACATGATATTTGTGTGCTGCGCCTTTGGTATATATGTACATATATATAGAACAGCTGTCGCTGGGCCAACATTTGAGGCCAAGTCGTATTACCACACTGACAATTGCTAATAAAATCAAAAGTTTGTGCAACGCCCCCTCATCGCACATTGTCTAGTTCAGCTTTTTCAGCTTGTTCCCGCCCCCTTTATTCAATAAACGTAACAGTCAACACACACTCTGGACGACCCCAGCTGCGACCCTCCCACACACACACACACACTCACAGACAGATAGTGACTGAGTAACTTGCTGAATAAATAAAAGTCGGAGAGCTTGAAATATATATATATATAGTAGTAGAACACTGTTCAAAGTTTTGTTTGGCGGCCGTGTCCGTCTCACCTGGCGATGGCGATAGCAGGAGGTTGGAAATTTCGCAAAATATTTGCATGCTAAACTTTAGTCATAATTCCAAAGGAGCTGCCTTCGTCTCTCTCTCTCCAATCCTCACTTTCCGATGGTTTCTAAGTTGTGGGATTGCCAGGCACTTTAGCGTTTCTATTTGCTTTGTTGGACTCTTTTTGCAAAACGCCTGCGGCATCGTCATCGGCATCGACATCGACATCGTCATAGATATAGGTATATACATTGGCAACGGCTTCGCTTTCATCATTTTTCGCAATTCGCATTCGCATTGCCGTTTACATTCGCATTCGCTTGCTATTGCCTACTTTTGGGCGCTCGCTGTCTATTGATTTTTGGCACTGCACGAGCACTTTTTTTTTTGACACGTGGCGTCGAGTTCAAATAGCGAGAGCAAGAGGCATTCAGATGGCAACAAAACTATGTGCACAAATACAAATTTCAATGCTGCCCAGAGGAGAAAGAGCCCAACTAAAATAAACTGCAAACAGCTGTTGAGCTTGACAAGTCGAATAGGGTAGACTCTTTATATTTCATGCTAACTATCTGTGTTTAAATAAATATAGATTTAATAGTATACAAATAAAAGCTAAGAATATTTTATTATGCTTTAAACTTTACACTCTTAAGTGAATCAAGTTTTTATATATACTCAAATAAAGTTTTGACCACTTTTAAAACCAATAACTTAATCTTTCTTTATAGTTGGGAAATTTGTATAATAGACTTTGCTTTAAATAAAAGATGTATGTATATATTTGTGCTATTTTCTTTCGGGAATTATTCATATTATAACTTTCATAGTTCAGAAAGTTTTGTAGAAGACAATTTATATTAAGTTTAAAAGCAATATTTTCAATGTTGCTGTTTATTATTTTTTAAGAAATTCGTCTCAGCTTAATACCGTTTAGTAGCTTTATTCCCGCCTTCAAGTTAATCATTTCTCTCCTCAATTGAAGCTCTTTCTCGTCATTCTTTGATACAGTTTGGCTCAAGTGGAGTGCTTGATTTATTGTACCCTTTTAGGCAAACTGATTTTTGTGTAGTGTGCTTTTAGGCATCATTGGAGTGTAAAAAATGATTTTTTAAACATACACAGCTACAGCCACGACGCACACCAACGCAACACACACATACTGAAAACGCGTTTTGGCTAACATGAAAGCTGGCATTTGCTGGCAATAAATGTTTGCGGTTTCAATGTTCGAATGGGCACATTTACACTCCAGCACACACACACACACAGCCTCTCACATATACAGTTTTTGGTAAAAACCGTTTTGACCACAAGAGCCGTAATTTTTCGGTTACTTTCTATGGCCGAGGCCCTAAAAGCACTTGGCTAAAGGAATGGCAATGGCTTTTGGGGCCATGTTTAGACTACAAAAATTTAAATGCCCAGCACTTATTGCATCTCAGCGCTTAGTGTTCAGTGTTCAGTGTTCAGTTTGTAGTGCTCTACTCTCTATTCTCTGCTCTGTGTTCTGTGTTCTCTGTAGTTTTGCTGGCAATCACGCAAAATGCAGTATCTGAAAATTGTGACCTTGCTGAGCCCAGCCAGCCAGGTGCACCAACTGAGCCCTGAACTGAAACTTGTTAGTTGGCATTTTGGCAAATGCATTCAAACACTGCTGCTAAGCACTCAACACTCCTCCATTGCCCACATTGCTGAATGTGTGTGGCTTCTCTGCTCTATTCCACTCTTCACTCGCTGAAGCCTCAGTCAAGTATGCTTTTTGGGGGCGTGTCTCTAAGCAAACTAAACGAAGCGTGCGCCTCTCGAGTCACAATGCTCATGCATATATATTTCTTTTTTTTTCTCTTTCTTTTTTGGCACGCACTTCGTCCGTAAAAAGTGGCAGAAAGGCTTTTGTGGTCAGGTAAAACCGTTAGGGCTTTTGTTCTGAATTTGTTTTCGGCCACGTTTGCGTTTGACATGCATTGACTATGCATAACTGAAACCTCCAAATGGGGAACTGAACTGGCGTCGCCCTGGCGGCGTCTCAGTTTGCACAAATCCGCGCTGCAATCTGCGTGATCTTGGTTTGGAGTGGTGCCAAAAACATAACACTCCTCCCTCTTCCTCTTTCGCATACAGAGAGAAAGAGAAACAGAAAAAAACAAAGTGCTTGTTGTAATCTAGAAAAACCCGAAATGCTTGGATGACTGTACCAGAGGGCGTCGCTAGACTTTGTGCATGTCATAGAAACAACTTGAAATAATGAATATTAACTACTCACTCGAAGCAGTAGGGCAAGCGTTTTGGGAGCAAGACGAAAATCCAAAACGAAAACCAAAATGAAAACGAAAACGAAAGCATCATGCAAATAGTTTGTCCTCTTTCACAGTTTTACTTAAATTGCAAATGCTGCCATAGAACGTAGTGCAAATAGCATATAACATAATATTTAATCTAGCAAAGACGAATTTTCCATTTATTTTATAATTTCTTTATTTATCTTTGATTTCAGCGATGGCACATCAGATTATATACCTTAGCATCGACATAGTATTTGGTATGTAGATTTCCTATTACATTATGGTATTATTCTGGAAATATACCAAATTGATACACTAAAAAATACTTAAATATTCCGGGAATAGATAGAATAGAATTCAAGACAATATTTGATTAATATATTTCCAACTACTTTGCGGTGATTCTCTTCAAATATACCAAATTAATATACTAAAATATACTTAAATATATGGAAGGTTATATTATATATGGTGTATAGATATATCGTTAAATTTGAAGTATACCATAGATTACACAATATTTCAGTTTGTCAAGACACAAAAGAAAAAGGTCGGACTTTTCTATTTGAAGAAATAATTTTAAAGACGCAACAATGGAAGTAATTTAAAATGTGATTTTTGTGTGGGAAAAGTATATTTAGTATTCGAGTTTCATAAACTCTAAGAATTACTAAGAGTAATTTTAGGAGTTGTAAAATATTTATGGCAACGAGAAAGAATTTTAATCCATAACTTTTGGCTTAAGAAAAATTTTAATTACCAAATTATTTCAATTTAATTAGTCAATCACTTACCCAATCAATCATTCTGTTATAAATTCGTTCACTGAGTCAGCTCTAAAGAAAGTTTTTGTGTTTACTAAAAGAATTGGTTTGTGCTTTAAAGATTTATAGAAAGTTTTGTATCTTTAGGTGGTTGGGAGATTTATGGGTGAATTTGATCAAGAAATGCTGTTAGTTGATTTGGACAAAGCTCTACCTCAACTCGAATGCATTATTTCAGCTCATAAAATTTCACATTCTGACATTTATTCCATTTAGCCAATCCGGAGTCCGGACTATCCAAACTACCCAGAAAAACTCCCTCCACATAGTTTTCAATCTCATTCCCTCGTTTCGTTCACTACTTTTACCCTTTTGGCCACTTTTTGTTTGCCCATTTGAGTGTTTGCACTGCTGACAATGCCAGCAACCAGTTTTATCAGTTTACTACGTATGTGTATGTGTGTGTATTTGAGTGTGTGTGTGTGGCTGTGTTTTTTGTGCGTTTGCGAGGTTGGTTAAACTCGCATTTTGAATTCATGCGAAAAGTTGCCATGTTTTTGTTCCTGACAAATGCTTGTCTCTGTTTTTTTTTATCAACGTATTTTTTTTGCCTTATTTTTATAGAGTGCGTGCATGACTTTGAATGAATGCGAATGCTTGAAAAACAAGAAAAACGAATAAAGCGCATAATCATAATCATAAAATTGATTTAACTAATCAAACTGGCATAAACATGAGACGAGATTAAAGCGGAGAACACAACATAACAAACACAACAAGGAAAAAAATTAACACATATTCAAAGTGAATTGTTGATCAGAGAACGGGAGTGCGACAAATCAGAGCTCGATTCATGAAAATTGCTGGCAATGCAAAGGCAAACATTGTTGAAGCGTGTCAAAGGCAAAAGCTGGCAAAACTTTTTGCCAAATTGCCAAATTGAATGTCAACACGCGTAAAAATAGCAGACAAGTCAGAGCAAGACAGAGACAAACTGTGAGAACACGCATGTTCATGTCCTTTGAATTTGTTTATATGACTATTGACACGCTCGAAGGTTGCCCGTTGCTACAATCAAATACAAATTACGCATACGCCGCGTGTGCGCACGTGCCGCACTGCAAAGACGAGATGTATTTATTAATAGTTGAATTTTAAACGTGACAAAGTCTTTCGCTTTGACTGTGCTCATCAAGGTCAGTTCAAGTATTTGCAAACAAAGTGATTGATCGATTCAAGTGGCCAGCATATGATTAAGAATTGCAAAATAGAGAGAGGCATATGCTTGACTTGACACCAACCGGAACAGGAAGAGAGGAGCGACCTTCAAGTTGCCACACTTGAAAAAGAATTGTCAGTGAAGTGAAAAGAACCCGAGTAAAAAACAGTCAAGTGTTCTCTACTGTGAAATACCCGCTACCCATTTTGAATAAAAACTGTGGAGAATCATTGATAAAATATAACAAATATACATACATACATATATTCCGAAAAAATACTTAGATAAAGTTTTTAATAGTAGCAAACAAATTCAATATTAATTTTGAAATATACCAAAATAATACACCAAAAAATACAGAATTGTATTGAAGACTGTATTTGGTATATCCGTGTCCTATTACGTTCAAAGTATACCAAAGAGTACAAAATATACCAGATTGTCAATCAAAACAGTGTAGTATTATATTTTAATTATACCAAATTTATATACTGAAAATTATTGATATACTGAAGGTATATCGATATACCATTACTTTCAAAATATACCATAGAGTCAACTAAAACAATCAATTCAGTATTATATTAAAAATAGCCCAAAATAATATACCAAAACAATATTTAAATAGTCTAAATGTTGTACTTGGTATATCGATATACTATTTTTACTATTATACTATTATATTGACAAGTAAAACTCGTTTACAGCATTGGCTTTTTGGGGTCGGAGATGCTTTCTTCTGCCTGCACAAACTTATAATTCCCTTTCTACCCTATGGGTAGCGGGTATAAAAAGAGAATGTCGACTAAGCACTCCAAGGTCTCTACTTGTATTTAATGATTGGTTTGGGGCTTTCGCTTTCTGTTGATAGTTTTTTACGAGCACATGATTCCTGCTGGGAGCTGAAGCTGAAGGACAACATTGTTACAACTATAAATGTCTTTTATTGCAGTTTTTAAACGCTTTGCTGATTTTGCTTACGAAACATCAAATGTTGTGCAATAGACGCAAGCACATGTAGTATGTCGTATCTCTTTCTCGCTGTAATGCGATGCGGTATTCACTCTGTATGTGTGTGTGTGTGTGTTGAAAAGTTTGTCAGGTCTCACAGGTGAATTAACTTTTCCGCTCGACTCGCTGCTGCTGTTGCCGCTTTTGCTGCTGTTGCCTGCTGGAAGGCACAAAACTTTTGCGAGCCAAGTCAAAATGCATTTTGCGCAAACTTTTACAGCTCTGTGCATTGACAACCGCAGTGAAAGGCGTCCCAAGCAGAAGCAGCAGCAGGAGTAGGCGTGGTAGCTGCCAGCTGCTGACTGGGCAAGGCCAAGTTATGAGGCAAATACACAGAGAGAGCGATGGAAGCGTGAAGCGTATTTAAATTTCGCTTTAATGCGTTTCATTTATTTGCTTTTACTTAGAGTAGACCAATCGACATGATTCTCCTTTTGCCATTGAAATGAATTCTTACAACATTTCATTCAGCCTGTGGCCGACAACCGGAAGTGACCATCGAATCGAGTTGCCTTCCTCCTTCCTCCTTTGTTTCGGCTTGGTATTTGCTTTGTTTATTTTCACTTAAGTGTTGACTGTTTCTGCGTCTGCTACAGCTGAGCTGCTGTTCGGCAAATAAACCATAAAAGAGCATAAAAAATGTTTCAATTGTCGCAGCTGTAGTAGCAGTAGTACACTGCAAGAAATCACTATGTATGTTTGTTTGTCTGCCAGGCAATGAAAATATTTACATTGTCCACCATGAGAGACCTCGAGACCGATGGACAGATGAGACCAACGAGACAGTTGGTCAGAGTCAGAGAACCGCCGCCACAAACCGGAATGTTCAACTCGACTGCAGCTGTCGACCGTCGACTGTTGGCCATAAAAAGAAAACAAAACACAGAACACAAATCGAAACAATAACAGCAAAAACAACAACCCAACCAGCAAGCGAAAGCGACTGCAACAAAAACAACAAACAGATACAAATATAAAATTCACAAGCAACGGCCATAAAAAATTAAATCAGTTTGCGCAAAATACTCGCACATATTTCTCTCGCTCTCAACTTTTTGCCCTTCATCGTTTTGGCCACTTCCCCACGATGATGATTTCAATGAAACGCACGCGCGCCATTTTGTTTGAGTGATTTTGTCTTGCACAACGCGTAATTGCAGCGAAAGTTGAAACTCAGCTGAGTAAAAGGGAAAATGGAAAAGTAGAAACTGCTGCTTCCTACTTAGATGCCCATCGTGAAGATATTCCACGCCTGCTTTCCGTCTGAGGGTTGCCCTTTAAACAGGAGCGGTTTTCTGATTGTACAAAAGCAAATAGAATTTCTTGAGTCGAAGGCATAACTTTAAAGGAAATGCATTTTATATTTTATTTACTTTAAACAAAAACAGTAAGTCAATGGATATGGTAATTTTATTAATAGAGAAATACCAGATTACAAAAAAGTCAATAATTTAATTTATACTCAATAATATACAAAATTTCAATGTTTTCGGTGTCTTTCAATTAAATATACCCTAATCAAAAAAGATTTAAAAATATTTATTGCCTCAGAAATTATAATTAATTCTTTTATGGCCTTTTCTAATAGAAAATTTGTATTTTTGTAATTGACCATTTAAAGGTCAATAATTCAATTGTCATTTAAAATTACGAATAAAATTTGAAGATTTTCTTATAAATTATAAGGTACAATGCCCCAATAAACAAAATTTTTTATGTAGCTTGTAAGCTTGTTATTTGAAATTTAATAAGCCTCAACTTAAATTCACTTTTTAAGAAACTTTCTTCATAATTTTGAAGATATTTAATTTATTGACATTGTAATAGTCAATTTATAAATCAGAATTTAAAGAATTTAAAGCGTGTCATATTTAAAATTAAATTTGATCAATTTTCAATACATCTTAAAGAATGCTCTCTTAAATCACTTTCATTATTTTGAAAAAGATTTTATTTATTGTCTTTTTAATTATCTTTGTAATTTTTAAGTACATTTTATTAATTGAGTATTAAATTGTCTAATATTTCTTTGTATAGGGTTTCTTCTTATCTGAATAATAATAATTTAAGTAAATTTTACATTATTATATTTATATTATTAAAATATTTAAAGCCCAAAAAATATTTATGTTACATATTTTTTTTTTTATAATTCCTTAACTCTAACTCTATTTTTGCAAATATAATTTTAATTTAATTTAGAGTTCATATTCGGTTATTTAGCGCCATTAAAAATCCGGGGCCCAAGTTTGTGCTATGCCTATTCCGCTCGTTAATTGTCAGTGGCGATTTATTTTATTCCATATTTTTTGTTGTTTTTGTTGTTATTGCAACGTTTCGCGCGTTTCGCTTGAAAGTTGTGCAAACTGTTTTGCCTTTTGCGTGCCGCAGAAAAGTTTCAAGCAGCATCATTTGTCAGTGGATAAATAGTTTTCCAGTAAGTAGCTAAAGTTATGCTTTTTGATTATGTAGCCATGGCTGATAATTTCTCATGGCAATCTCGCTGTCAGAACTTTAAATGTGGTCCACTCAGGCATGTCGGCAAGTTCAGAGCGAACACACAGATACACACACACACAATCTTCGAGGCATACGTAGAGCATATCTGTGCTGTAAGTAAACGCAATAAATTCAAATTGTGAGCTGCTTAGTGCACAGTGAATGAAGTGGAAGTGAAGTAGAAGTGAAGTGAAGGAGGCTCAATTTGGTGCGGCTTTCTTAATGTGTGTAAGCCGCAAACATAATAAATAAGCTTAAGTTTGGTCAATTTGACAAAATTGTTTGAGCTTCGTTCAAATAAATCAGCTGCCCATTTAAGCCAGCCAGCGTTTGCCATAAGCGAATTTATTACACACTCGCCGATTACATGCTGTGTGGGTGGCAGTAGGGAGAAGGGGGGATGCGTACTTCGATGAGGTTGAGGCTCGCCCCAAAATATTGATGAGCTGAGATTTTGCGTTGAGTTTGCTTAGGGTTCCGGTTGCTTGTGGCTGGTACAATCGCCACTAATCAAATTTAACATAAATGATTGAATAGAATTTTAAGCATTAAATCAGAAAAAGAAGACAAAAGAAATTGTCAGTGATTGAGCGACGTTGCGTATACGCAACGTGTGCCGAGAAAAAAAACTTTGTCCCCTGATTGATGGCAACTCAAAGTTCGTCCGCTTTTTAAAGCACAACAACAGAATCGAAAGTAAAGATAGCTAACAAAAAAGTAACCAAACACACAGAAATGAAAAGAATGGTAAAGCTGAAACTTTTCGCCATGCATTTTGAAACCACTTGACAATAAAACGTAAAATTGCAACGAACTCAGCCCTCAGTCCATATGTCTCTCTATCTCTGTCTCTGTCACTGTGTTCGTGTCCTGTGTCTCTGTGTAAATGTAGAAGCTCCCCGTTGCCATTGTCAGTTGGCATTGGCGTGGGATTTAACAGTGTCAACGGTGCAAAGGTAATAAAAGCAGCGCATGGCAACCTGAAATGAAATATTAAATGCACCCTCGAATCGTTCGGATCGCTTGAATCACTTGAATCCCCTCAGAATCCACAACGAATCATTCGTTGCTGCTGCTGTTGTTAGATGAAATGCAGTTCACAGTTTTGGGTTAAACAAAGCGTATTTTGTGCAATTGTCATCTTTCGATGAATCTTGTTTCGCATTTATCAGCTAAGGTTAATGGCTGCAGCTGCTCGTAATGATTACAAAGAACACAACTATGTCAATCATTTGCTCATTGTCAACTAATTTCGCAAAAGAAATTCGCTGGGTGTCTAGACACCAGACTTCGAACTGGAATTTCTATTTGATCTCTGATTGATTGATTTGCCATTTAAGCGCTGGTTTCGCTCAATTGCCATGCTCGAATTAGTGTGTACAGGCCTTACATAGGAGGAGGCCACGTTTAAGCGCCATAAAATATGCCCATTATATTTAAATAAAATTGCACATAAAATAAAAAAATACCTCAAATGCTTTTTGGCTTTTCGGAAATTCTTGGCACGTCGCAAGTTGCGTTATTAACACGCTTCCAACTGAAATGACTTTAATTTCGTTGTACAAAGAATTCACAAGAATTTCGAAACGCTGTTTCGGATTTGTTCGTGGTGGATTTTGAATGGGCAATGCGATGTGACGCCGCCAGGATGAACTTGTTAAACTTTAGTGCGCCTCAAAATGTCATAAAATTTAATGCGACTTTACGTTGAGCCGGACACACAACAACAATAACAAAACGAAACGAAACGGACCACTCAAGACCTTAAGGCGTCAGTCAAGTCGAGTCGACTGACCATGGTCATTTGTCCCCTTGAATCGTGTCGCTTGTTAGCGTGCGCTATATGATGATAGATTTTCATTTCGAGCGCCTATTTTTATGCTACATCATAAAAGTGGCGCGTAGGCGTTACACACTCACACACACACACTCCAAACATATGCACGCCTCACGTCTGCGATGATGATGGGAAACGACCACACAATGGCATTCTGTATGCTATATTCTCGTTAGTCGCGTTGTGAAAAATGTTGGGAAGTGGCGTTCAATCTGATTGATTAATACATCAATTTGTTATAGAGCCATCAGTTGTCTCCCTGCGATACACTTGACACAGTTTGCAGCTCATTAAATCGACACAATGCGGCATAAAAGCTAATTGTCTTCCACACACACAAAAACTTTTGGCGACAACTCACATATGATTGAAACTTGCCTAATGAACAACGAAACGAAACAAAAAACGAAAATACATAGCATATTAGACAATTGGGAATACAAAACAGATAACAATTGACCGGAATGAGGTGGATTGAACATGATGCGAAACGAAACTGTCACTCATCAGTTTGACAAATGGCAAGTTGTTGTTGTCTGCGCAGATTTGATTAACTGTTCGGTATGATTACTTAATTAAACTCTTTTGTCAACTTTTTGGGGAAAATAAATGATACATTATGGTATGGGAATGTCATTTGCTGACCTAGACCTCGAGATATAGTCCTTGAAACTTAGATATAATATGTTTAGAAAACAGTATTGTAAGCTAAACATTTGAAAAATTGTTGAAATAGTATGGTAGGTGTTGATATTCCCAACTAAAGGTAATTTTTGTACTTTTAAAAATAATGAAGTAAGAGTCGAGTCCAGTCGACTACTATATTGAGTAAAACCAAAACATTGCGGTATTATTCTTAAATAATAAATATACCATCAATACAAGAAAATATACCAAAGGACATATAGTATACATATATTATACACTTTAGTATATACGGTCTTAAATACATTTTAGTATTTTTATGGTATATTTATGTATGTATTATGCATATTTATGAATAGTACCGTTTTATTTAAATTATAAGTATATTGTAACTTGGTATATATATTGTAAACTATATTTAGTAAATACTATATGGCCCTTGGTATATTTTAGTATTTTATGATGCAGAATAATTTAGTATATAGTAAATACTATACATATACTAGAGTATTTACTATAAACTATATATAGTATATACTATATATTCTATACTGTATAATATTTGCTGTTAAAATAGCATTGTATCCTCTGTTATAAAAACTATCAGATCGCTTTTATTCCCATTTCTCAATTTTATTAGAGACTACGCCTGTTTTTTGCTTCTATTGCCATGGACAAATTTATCTGAGAGCTGCTTGATATTGAATATATTTTTCATTTTGTGTGCCTGGTTTTGTGGTTGCTTTGTATTCTATTCTATCGATTTACCTTGCTTCTTCTGTGTGGTTGTGTGTGTGTTAAAAACTTAATTGGTTTTCGTTCATTGCAGACTAGAATATGCACATTGGAGACACATAAATTGCTCACATTACGCATACGCCGCATTGGCCAAGAGTATGCAACAAAAAATGTGAATGATTTGAGCAATTGCCTGACAGACAAGCGTCCATAAATTATGCACTGTCGAAGAGAGGCCAAGAAGAAGAGTCTCAGACATGTGTGACAGAATTCAATATGCATAGCTAAGCGAGTTGCGCAATTTGTTTGATTGATTGACTGCTTGATTGAGACGAACATTGCAACGCCCAATTGCATGTCAACTTACTTTGCTCCTTGACTGAAAACTCACTTCACAGTTGCAGTTCTTCGTGCTTGAGGAACACTGCGTGTCCAGGCGCAATTAAAAGCCAATGAAGTAGCTGCTTTTAATTGTTTGCACTCGCTGCTTTGATTGCCTCGCTGATGCGCTGCCTTTGGCGTTGGCGTTGGCGCCTTAAACGTTAAGCACACATCAATGTTTAATGGCTCGACACCCACACGAGAACGATATCACGTATACGTCGCGTAGACCAGCTCATTAGCCTCAAGCCACACTCAACATCACACCGAAGAGAGCAGAAGCGAGAGGCGGAACTTAAACGGGCGTGGCAAGCGCTTAAGCGCCTTTTGTTAATCATTTTATGTCTTTTTATATGCTTTTCATGTATTTATTTTGATTTTTCATACAAATTTTGCCAGCTACCAGCCAGCTACTTGCCTCATAAAAGCGCCTGCCACATCCCCAAAAATTTACGAAAAATTTAAGCATCACTTCCTTTATGGGCAGAACAAGTAAGCAAGCAAGCAAGCAAGGAAGCAAGCACAGTCTCCGCAAGCAGCGCTTAATGTTGTTTTTTCGTGTGAATTTGTAATAACTTGCATAAATTAAAGGCGCCTGCAACGAAGGCAGCTCAAGTCAAATTCAACTTCACCACGGCACAGAACGAAGCCACTTCGAGGGGAAACTTAACGAAGGAAAATTTAGGTCGAAATATTGTTGAGTTGCTTGTTTCCCCTTCGCACTTTTTGATGGGGATTCGCTGCTGTGTTTAGTGGCATTTGCTCGGCTTTCTTGTAATGCTCGCTTTGCTTTTTTTGTTCTTGGTATAAATCTCGCATAATGCTCATAAATGCCACAGACACCGAATTGGGTAAACGTTTGCTGGCCCTTTCCTATAGGCAATTCTCTGATATGATTAGCCGGCCAACACATGTTGCCAGCCAAAACAACATTTATTTGTGGTTACAACTTTGGGTCAACTTAAGCCCACTTCTCGACTTTTGCGTGACAGCTTCCACCCGACTTTGCTCTCTGACATTTTGAGATTTTTTGGCAGCTTAAAGTTGTGTGTTAACTTTAAATTTGCATTTGATATTTTCGCCTTAAATTATGCATCAAAATAGACAACGTCCTGTTTTTTGTGTGTGTTTTGGCAGTGAAAATCGAATGGCCACAGCAAAAAAAAAAGGGCAGACACTGAATTTATGCATGTATATGTAGAAAGGCGCCTGTGGGCGTGGCCTACATGTTGGCAAGTCAATTTCAGTGATAAAATTCTTTTTTGCTGCACATAAATTTGGTTTTAATGCGCTTAGTTCGCATTTGGCTTGAGGCAGAAAGGAGCAAAAGACTTTGCCCAATCGGGCGACAATCAACTGAATTTGTGTGTCGCAGAGACAATGATGCTCGGACTGACCGTAACATAAATTAAGCACGAAAATTTTGATAATGATACCGGCAGCTAGCGGCAATTTTTGTTATTGTTTTTCTTTCTGGTTTATTTTTATTTTTTCCTTTTGTTTCGCTCTTTTTGGTGTTGTTGATGATGCTTTTGTGGCTTGGTCGACGCCTAATTGTTTAATTAATTAGGAGGCAACATTTTAATTAGGCTTAAGTGCTGTGGCAGTCAAATCATTTAATGGCAGCCAGCTTTAAATGCCATGGGCAAGTCGATTCGAGCGAGGGTCGCCAAATGAGTTTGAGTTTAATGTGTGACGAAAATAAATATTAACAAGTAAGAAGTCTACAGTCGACTATAAAAAAAACCCCGCAAAACAGGCAAATTAATATATCGCAAATATATTAAAAATATACCATAAGCTATAATTGGTATTCAAAATATACCATTAAGTTAAAAATATACCAGATTGTCAGTAAGTAGTGAGTTTGGCGTTTTTTCCCATACCAAAAAAAAATTATTTTAAAATTTGTATCTGATCGAAATCAAATTTTCAGGATTCATATAGTGTATAGTTATTGTAAATGGCGATTCTAGCACTAAAATTACAATTGTTATTCGATACTTGTTGACTTAGCTAAGAACGAAAGTGGGCGTTCCAAATTTTTGAAACAAACTTTTTATGCGTGCAAACATAACAAGTGCTAACGAAAAAAATTATTGCTCTATCTTTCATAGTCTCCGAGATCTTTGTGTTCATACGGACGGACGGACAGACAGACGGACAAGGCTCGACTTTTGACGTTAATGAGAAATATATATATACTTTACAGGACCGGCAGCTTTAAATGCCAATATGAACGAGTATCGCACTAAAAGTCTTAAAGTTTTCAATGTATGCCAGAAATAAGTAAATCCATAATTTAAAAGAGTCAAGAATTTATAAGTAATGCTAATTATTTAATAATATTAATAAGAAGTTTCTAAAAACAACGAAGTTTGTCAAACATTTGTATAAATATTTCAATTGTCCAATTAATTTGTTTAATTCAATAATTTAATTTATGAATTTATGCAATCTCTTCTTATTGTTTATGCCAGCTTCCAATATGAGCAATTTGAGCCTTATGTGTGTCAAAAATAAATAAATACATAATTTAATAGTGTCAACGATTTATGTATAATACTCATTACTTAATAAAATTAATAAGAAAAAGTTTCTACAAGCAACGAAGTTTGTCAAACATTTTTAGAAATATTTAAATTTCAACATAACTAAATTTATGAATTACTGCAGTCTTTTTTATTGTTTGCATAATATCTCTGGCTTAAAACGTGACCCGTAAAGTCATGAAACTACCCCGTTTCGAGCAATCAAACTGACCCACTAACATGCAAACAAAGCCGTGTACAACGAGTCAAGACAATGGCCGCATTTCTCTCCGAGTGTGTGTGCGAGTGTAAGTGTGTGTGTGCGAGTGTAAGTGTGTTGGTGTGTGGGTGAATGTGTGCATCTTAGACAAACAAGCCAAACAATGTAGACAATTGCTTTTAGAGCGTTGACTGATGACAATCGCAATCACTTGGCCACCCACTCAACCTAGTTTCACATTTTCGGCTAGCGGCCTCTCTTCTCTCGTCACAAAAGCAAACAAACGGAGAAGAGTTTTGCCAGTTTCATCCTCGCTCTCAGCTCTCAGTGTTGTGATTGTGGCGCTGTCGAGCTGTTTTGGTTGTTGATGATGCTTCCACTGCTTTTGCTGTTGCTGTTGCTGTTGCGACTCACGTTCTCAGGTAGCATTTGCGGCGCTCAATTTGTAGTTGGCTTTAGAGCAACACAGAGCAAGAGAGATAGACAGACAGACAGATTACACATACGTCGCGTGGTACGGCAGCCGCTTGTCAGCTTATAATTCAATTCGGCAGCTGCTCCATTGAAATGCCGACGAGAAATTCATCTGTCAGTCGGTGGGTGTGCCTTGCAAATTGCATTAGCTTGGCTCTAAAAGAGCTCGAGCTCGTTCTTCACCCCTCACTCTCTCACTCTCTCTGCCACCCACTGAGTGTAATTTATACAGAGATGTAGGCTTGACCCAGTCGCATTTCATTTTTCGTGTGCCTACGTGCTGTTGTTGTTTGTGACTGCTGCTGAAAAACTCATGCATGACAACAATAGGGAGGTTCAAGTTGTTGCTGTCAAGATTTAACGCTTGCCATGTTTATTGAGAAACAGCTGCCATCATAATTCAATATTTTACACTTGAATGTACACGAAACATAACTTGACAGCAACGACAGCGCAAACGACAGCAAATGGCAAATGAAAATGTTTACACGCTGCTGAGCACTTCGTGGCAGCAGCCACTTGAGAGCGATGAGGAGGCAACTTGGGTGTCGCAACCCGTCGCAACCCTTCAACTCTTGCCACACAAGTTTGCCACAGAATTGGCGCCAGCACGTCTTCTTCAGGGGCGTCTCGGATGACCAGCAACATCTACCTCTTGGCGTGTCCACTTATTGTACGTACTACATCTGTATATATACATGTTGTTACGACTTCAGTTGTTATTGTTGGTCCATAAAGCAGCATAAGCAGCAGCAGCTGCGCAACAGGCAATCAGCCAAGCAGCTTGCTTGGCTGTCCAGGCATCCAGTTATTTCAGCAGGTAACATGCCATTGTCTTGAGTATGCTGCTTGGCATAATTAACCGAAATGTGGTGCAGTTAATAAGGCAACCTCTGCCTCGGAACTATGATGATTCATTTGCTCGTTATGCTGTGCGACGCACCAGGCGTATACGTAATATGCACATTCTATGCATACGCTTCGCACTGCAGTCCACAGTCTACAGCCCACACAAAATTCAATCAACTGAAGCAGACCAACGACTGCAGCAAATGGTTGACCGCAAAGCCGAAAACTGAGTCCAGGTGCTGCTCATAGTAGTTGGATTACTCTCGGTCTTTGGCCCCCCAAGCTTAACGTGCTCCCGAAAATCAGAGAAAGATAGAGTTAGACAGAGAGAGAGGGAGAGACAGAGAAATGAAACTGGAGGGCAGCCAAGCCACAGGCCAAACGTTACTAAAGCTGCACTGGACACTATGTTGCACAAAACGACAATGTTTGGTAGTGTGTTCAGACAATGTCACAACTAACAGATACCCTGTAAAAAGAGTTCCGCCAATTATTCATTTGTTTGATGCAATCAAATATAAAGCCAGAGGAAATTATTATAATATACTAGTCAAAGGTTAAAGCATCTAACGCTGGTAAATTTGAAATCTATGCTTTAATAATAATAATAATATTAGAATGTACTAATGAAAATTGACGTCACGCAGTTATTACCTAATAAAACCACAAAAGTGAAGTCAATTTTCATTATTACACTTCATTAGTCATTAAGCATAAAGAACCTTGAATTAAAGACCACAAATTTATATTAAAATATAAATTAACTATATTAAATTAAGTAATGGAATTCGATGAAATTTATATAACATATATTTATATATTATAAATATTCCTTTTTTATAGGCTGCTTTTTGTGAAATTTAGTTCTAAAACAGATGTAGTACAATTTTATTTAAGTTATAATAAAAAGAAATTACAAAATGATAAAAATAAATTATGTTAAATATAATTATGAAAATAAATGAATTTTCTAACAATCATTTGTAGGCTTTAAATTTAATGTGTGGGAAGTATGTATTTTAAATATGCAAATGCATTTTCGTAAGTTAAATAAATATTTTAGTCATCAACTGATTAAGTTCTGCCATTGCGAGTCTCTTAAGTATTAGATAAACTTTTAATATGACGTTGGTAATTGGGACATCAAAATCAATAGAAACATAATTTAAATAATAAACTGAATGAAATAATCCATGAATGAAAATGTTAGATTTTTAAGTCATGAACTTAATTATTGCTTGTGAGAAAATATATTACAAAAATTTAGATAAATAAATTAAGACGAAAACTCCAACTTAATGTTCACAACAGTATTAAAATAAAAATTAATTTGTGTAAGTTAGATTCTTAACTCATTTTAGTGTTTATATGTACATAGAGAGAAACCTCTTTTCGTTGATTAATTTCTTTAGTTTCATCTCTCAAAGCTTACTCAAACGATTTCCAAAAATTAAAATAATTTTCGCGTTCGCCAAAGTCTTTTGCCAACAAACAAACGTGTATTCCACACAATATACCTCTCCAGCTAGCAGCGTGTTTTTCGGTACTATAAAGGGCAGAAAATCATTTGGTAATGTGCTGTTTTCATGTTTGAGCCTGCTTTTGACTCAAAAAGCTTTGAGTTGTTTGCGTTGCAAAGGCACAAATTTGCAGCACTGAGCTGTCTTTTTGCCCTGCGATTGCACTTTAAGGTTTTTAAGACTCGTCGCTCGCTCTATGGCTTTTATTTTTGATTGTTGCATGCAATATTCAAGGTGTTCGTTCAGCCTCAATCGATGCCTGCAGCCATAAAGTATGCGGAGAAAGCGAAAGAGTGTGTGAGAGAGAGAAAGAGAGAGAGAAGCTGTGCGGTCTGGCGGAGGCTGAATGAAATTGCTCTTGTCTGGCTTTTTAAAACAGACGCTCAGCGCACATGGCGTATGCGCAATAATTCCCATACAATATCACGCATTCGCCGCGTTTAACCTTTCACGCTGCCACATATACAAATTGTGCGCGCTTTTAAAGTACGCCAGCGCCAACAAGAAAAACAACAACAACCACAACAATCATATCGCGCTCTTGACACACTCCAGCGAGAAAAAAAAAAGCGGCAAAGAAAAGTTTTCACGGCTCGATAAGAGTTTTTTAATTTGTCTAAAAAGGTAAGCGAACGGCAGTAAGGGAAAGTGAAGGCAAGCGAGGGAAGAGAAGGGAGCAACTTTGAGGCGCGTAATTTATGCGCAATGAAAGCGTTGGGATTACGACAAAGCCAAGGGCGTGGCTGCAGTCAAACCAAGCAAAAAAACAACATGCAGAAGTTGCCACCCACCAAAAAAAAAAATGAGAGGAGAAGCGGATGTGGCTGCTGGAGGCTGCCTGGCAGACAGGTGTACCAGTCAAACCGGAAAATTAGCGGAAAGCGTCAAAAGCGTTCCCCAAACGGCAATGTCGCGACAACGCAAGTCTCTCCCCCCTTTCTCCTCTCCCCCCTCTCTTCTTCATACACACAGCGAGTTCTCGCTCGTTTACCTGGCTGTCCCTTCAGTTACCGCCGGCTGACTGCGGCTTGACTTTTTGCATAACCACAAAAGCAACAACAACAACGACTACAACAACAACAACAAGAGCGACAACAACAGCAACAACAACGTGAGCAGCGACAGCAAACTAAACTGGTGAAAATGTGCGCGTAGTTTGAGCCTCTGTGGTTATTTCGTGTTGTCGTTTGTCGCTCTTGTTGTGTTGTTTGTTGCTGTTGCTATGGCAGTTGTAGTTGCTGTTGCTGTTGTAGTTGTTGTCGTCGTTGCTGTCGTACTTGTAGTTGTTGCTGTTGTCGTTGTGTTGACAAATACGCCGCAGGACAGTTTGAGTTTTGTGCTGTTAGCCAGTTGACTGCCGTCCGAGGCGTAATTACCTGGACTTTTCGACTATAATATGGCCACGTTGTTTGCCACTTTACTGTCTCCATAAAGGCGACAACACAACAATAAACAATGCTCCACAACAAAAGTTGCTTAACTATGCGATGCAGTCTGCGCAGCTGTGTTAAAGGGAAAGGGATAGTAAATTAAATTAAAGACTACACTCAATTATTTGCTGCATAGAATTAAATTACTATTAATTAAATAATTTATAAATACTTAGAATAAATAAAACATAAATTAAAATTAGAGACTATACAAAAATAATTTGTATATTGTTTTTGAAATTTGATATTTTTGGGAATTATTTATTGATTTTTTTTTTTAATCGTTATTATTCAACATTTAATTTCTTAATTTAACAATGATCCACAAAATGATGCTTAGCAAGGTGATGTAGTCTCTACAGTTGTCTTTTAGCGAAAGTTTACTAAATTAAAGACTTTAGTAATAGAACTAAATAATTTTATCTAAATAAATGATATATGCTTAGAATAAATACAAAATAAATTGAAATTAATGACTATTAAAAATAATAATATATTCTAAAAGTACATATTTTTTGGGATTACCTATGTATTTTTCTTTAATTCTTATCATTTAACATTTCATTAGCTGAAATATTTGAGGTGAAATGGTACGTAAAATATTTCTTGGTTTAAAAATAGTTTCTTTAAGTCCGCAGAAATATTGTTTCTTGGTATTTTAAGATATTCGATTACTATTCATTAGGACATTTTTAATATATATGGAATGCTTGAATGTTTGCACCTCTCTGAAATGAGAGATTATTTACTTTCCTAATATTATGTTTTTAAATTTAATTTTATCTAGTTCTATTGAAGTATTTAACGCAAAGATATACTATATGTAAAATATTTCTCAATATCTAAACACATTATTCCACAAAAAAGTCGCTTAACTAGTTGATGCAGTCTGTGCAGGTGATGTAGCTTTGCTTTTTATTAAGTGTTAAGCAGAATAAAATTAATGAAATTAATTGTTATATGGCGTAGAAAAATGCATATTATGGTGTGATATGATAATAATTAACATATATAATTTATAATATTATAGTATTTTAATATATTTATATATAACAAAGATTGATTTTTAATATTTATTACTTCTTTATTAATTCTTTGAGTAAACAATGTTTTACAATTAAATTAAATTTATCTTAAGACCAAATCAATAAATGGCTGCATATGAAAAGTGCAATTAATGACTTTGTCCATAAATGGCTTTTTAGAATAGTACAAAACATTTCAAAATATGATATATACAGTATAGGATAGTAAGTATATAGTATATATAGCATTTATTGATTTTCCTACAATCCTCAGTTAAATTCCTTGAGTGCATCTGCGCTTCGCTCTTGTTGTCGAATAGCTTTACTTTTATTGCTGTTGGTGTTTTTAAACGTTTAATTTTAAGCCATATTTTGGTTACTTTTTTGCTTTACGGATTCTCATTCGCATGCTGACAAACATTTTGTGGGCGTTGCCGTCTGCCCCGCCTCCGGGTTTTGTCCTTCTACTTAATTCTTGCTCTTGGCTTGGCTTGGCTTAAGTAGCCATTGTTTTTAGTGTTGTTATTGTGGTTGCTGTTGTTGTTGTTGTTATTGTTGTTTTGGCCTGCGGCTTTCGAGGCGGCTTAAAATTGGATTTGCATTTCTGCTTTGACATTTTTGCTGCTTGTTTGTGTTGCTGTCGGTTCTCTCATGTGCGTACTTATAAACTTGTCACTTTAATAACTTTTTACTGCCAGAGTTTGCATTTGGATTGCTGTCGGTTTTTTTTCCTCTCCATTTTTTTTTTTTTTTTTTTTTTTTTTTGTGTGTGTTTTACGGCACTTCAAAGGCACGTTTTAATTGCTGTCCTAACAGCTGGCAAAATATTTATACATATACTTTTCTTTTCTCTCATTTTTTGTGGCCATATTCTTGGCTCGCATTTATTTTTAGACGTGAGCAAAATCTTGAATGAAGAATGCCCGCAGCATTTGCTTTTTATGACTGGCAAAACATGAAAGACAAACCATTTGCACTAACAATGTGTGAAAATTCGCACGTTCGTCATAAATAGCAATAAAATACATACTCCTCCTCCTCTCTCTCTCTCTCGCACTTCTATCTCTCTTCTTCTCTCTTTATTGTACTCTCACACAATGGCTGGAAAAATGGGAAATGAAAAACAATTTACGAATTTACGAATTTACGCATTTTTGGCAACGTTATTTATAATTTGCCATTTGTTATGCGCAATACAAAACGAGAAAGATCTGCGGGTCCATTGTTTGCCACACGCCAAGTTGCACAGCGTGAGATGCGTGATATCTCTGACACTCCTCTGCCCCTTCTTTCCTCTTCTCCCCCACTCCGTAATCTGCAATTTCCTTAAGCTCTTTGGCAATTGCAACCAAACTTTTGGCACGCGTTAAAAGTTATGCTCAACGCCTGCAACAATCTTTAGTTTCAGTTTCATTTTCTCTCTCTCTTCGACGCTTTTTATTTTCTCTGGTTTTTATCAATTTCACGCCAAATATAACAAGCACAACAAACATTTTCGTAATTATTTGCACAAATGCCTAATTGTTTGCATTTTCCAACGAATTTGGCAGGCGACGCACAAATATTGACAAATTGTGGGCGCAGTAAAGTCGGGAAAGAGAAGAGAGGAGTTTGAAGAGGGAGGGAAAGGGGAAGCCGCTTGTGGTGGAAATTATCACGTAAAGCGCATTGTAACGCTGCAGTCGCTGAGTTTGTTTACTGTGTTTTGTTGTGGGGCGTTTCAATTAAATAAATAGACTTATTTTTTTATGGGGCGCCAAGGAAATTTAAATAACGCGCATCAAAAAAATCGCACATGAAAATGGGCCACATGTGTGTGTGTGTGTGTGTGTGTGTGTGTGTGTGTATGTGTGTGTGGGTAGCTTGGCAAGCTCAGCATTGAACCAGTTTTGAAATAAGTCAGAATGCTCGACTGTGAAATACCCGCAACCCATTTCTAATAAAAGCTAAACAGTATTTTAATTTTAAGATATACCTAATTAATGTACTCAAAAAATACTATATTAAAAACAGTAAGAAATCAGTAATCGAGTATGTTCGACTGTCAGGTACCCGCTTCCCATTTAAATTAAATGCAAAATATACCATTAAAATATACCAAATCAATATACCGCTAAAATACTAAAGGACTACCATATAATATATTTAGTATATTGATAAAGTGCTATATTAAAAACTAGATATTAGACTGCAAAATATACCGTATTGTCATCCAAAGCAACTAAGACGGAAGAAGTAGACTTTTTTCCCATACAAAAGTATATCTTAAATGATTTTAGCAATTATCTATTTTTTCTTTTCTGCAGTCACAAAGTTATCATACTCTTCTACCCTATGGCTAGCGGGTATAAAAACAAGCAGGATGAAGGGGATGGAGACACACGAGCTGACTGCAGCTTTTAGTCAAGTCTCTGGTTGTACATAAAAAAAGTCAACAGACAAACAAACAACATGTAAATTATGAAAAATGTACTAACAAAGCAACGTAAGCGCACATACATATACTCACATAGCATACGCACACACACATACACTCACACACACACTTTCATACACTCTCACTTACTCGCAGGACACAGGACTCTACTTCACATGCAGCTGTCGCCTTACAATGCTAAACAAATTTGTAGGTAACAAAAAAATGTGCAACCAAAAAACCAATTATTTTCAAAGAGTTGTAAAATAAATACCTCAGCTTATTTTTTCAAGATAAAGATATTTAACTTGAATGCCATTGAAGAAAGAGAGATAAATAACATTGCTTAGATATTTAATATTTATATTTCTACATCAAAGCTTAGCAATTTAAGCTGCAAACTAATTTAAAATGAATAGCTGCCAAGTGGAATTCCTTTTTACATTTTTATTAAATTTATGCAGAAAACATATATTTTATATTTCTACATTACACTTATATAAAGTGAACTGAAAAACTGCAGCTTCATTAAATTGAAATGTCAAAGCGATTTTTAATTATTCATTCTGAGTAGTTAAGAATTTTGATTCTCTTTTATGCAATGCGCTTTAACGATTTATACTAAGCATATGTTCAAGATAATAAATTGAATTGTAAAGTCAAAACTTTCAACGCATTTAAAAATTCATTTGTTTTGGCAATTTGTTTTTTGATTTATATTAAATATGTTCAAATGTTTAATATTTTATTTCTGATAAATTTTAATATGTTATTTGATTCTCCTTTCTGCAATCCATTTCAATATTTCATTTTCTTTTATATAATTGAATTGCAGATTTTAAATAAATTTCCATAAATATATATATATAGTTTAGAACTTGCAATAAAAATATTTTCTCAGAGAAATTGAAATATTAAAGTTACATTCGTTTTTACATTTATATCAAATACATATGTCGAACCAAATTAAATAAAATGTGCAGCTTCATTGGCTTTCCTAAGAATATGTGAAATATTTGAGTCTTCTTTTTCAATTCGCTTTTAAATTTGCAATAAATTTATGGACAAAAAAATATATTACTTATTTTAAGGAATGCAAAGCAACTACCAAGATTTTTAAATATTAAATTCTTCTTTCAATTTACAATTCTATTGCAAATATTAAATAAATTTGCAAAAATATATATTTCCATTCAAAGCAAATGAACTAAAATGCTCCGCTTCATCAAATTATGTCTATGCTTGCGAAGAATTTAAAAAATTTGCATACCTGTGAAATTTGAATATTTGATGCTATTTTTTTATTTTCATATTTGTATTATATTTATTATCAAAATATACGTTTTGTATGCCACATGAAATGTTACCTACGGCTTTATTAAATTAAAATATCAAAACATGAAACGAATTTAATCGATTCGATTCAAGATATTGAATGTATTCACCAACAAATATATATTTCAAGTCAAAACAAATAAACTGAGAAGCTTTAGTTTCGTTGAATTGTGTCAAAAATTGCAATGAATTTAAATATTTTATTTCTGAGAAATTTGATAATTTGATTTCCTTTTTTGCAACTCGTTTTGTGCATTTGCCATTTTATTTTTTTAAGCAAATCAGTAAAAATGTAACAATATCTTTAAATAATATCAAAACTTGCAAAGAGTTTGAATATAAATATTTTATTCTTGTGAAATTTGAATATTTGATACTTCTTTGTGCAATTCCATTTGATTTGTCCACTAAACATTAAACCAACTTTATGACTTACAATTTCAAAAGCATCGATTCATTGGATGATTGATTGTAAAACAATACTTGACGACAAATCATTTTTATAATAGCCAACCAAACAGTTTTCCTTCTAGTTGGCCAAAAAAAAAAGAACTTGAAATTGCGAAAACAAAAAATAAATAATTCGCCTTTGTCCGCTGGTCTCGTTCGTTCCATCTCCCTTTTCTTTTTTTCTCGTTTCATTTGCATTTGCATTTGCGTTTTCGTTTCCAATTCTTTTTTTTTTTGTCATTTGTCGTCCGCTCTCTATTCATTTGCATTTTGCTGGACATCTTCTTGCTGGCTGGCAGCGTCTGCTGAGTCGGTCACAAAGCCATTATTGCGTCTGGCGATTTCGCGTTTCTCATCATCGGTCAATGGGCCATTGCCATAAACTGGAATATTGCGATAGAGCTTGGCCAATTGACTCAGGTTGCTCAGTTCGTTCTGCACGAAAGACAAACGCGGACCGAACAATCGATGCTGCTGACTGAAGAGCTCGCTGCTTTGCTCATCGTTGTCATCCACGTCATCGACGTTGTTGGTTAAAGTGCTTGGAGTGGACATCCAGTTGGAGAAGGAATCGGCCATGGCTAAGCAGAAATAAAAATCTTGTGGAAATTTGAAATCTATGAGATTTTATTTTTGCGTATCGAGAAGTGTTGCTTTGAATTTTTGAAGTAAATGTTTGAGAGGAACGTTTGTAAGGTTGTTAACGATGGCAAAAAATTGGCAGTTAACTAGATGGGAATTTATTTTAAATGACTCTAACTTTATGACTTGTTCTGTCTGCTTTGCGTTTTTGAAGGATAAAGTAAGAATTTTATTGTGCGCCAACTAAATGAGAGTTTACTTTAAATAGTTATAGATTTGTGACTTAAACTTTGTGAATTTATATTACTTGGTTCTACATTTTTGACTTGTAATGTCGGCTTTTAATTTTTTTTCTTAGCGTAGATTGCAAATTACGAGTCAACTAGATTAGACTTTATTGTAAATGGCTCTAAATTTGTGACTTGATTTTTTTAAGAACAAAGATGAAACAATTGTTTAATATGTAAATTTATTTTAACTAATTGTAAGTTAATGACTTGGACAGTTTGCTTTGAACTATTGGAGTGCAATTTCACTCGAGATAAGTTTTTATTTTAAATGCTTCTAAATTTACAACTCGGACTGTGACTCGTTAGCCAGTTGCTGTTGTCGTTGTTGTTGGCTTTTTCACAGACACTTCAGGCGGCCATGTAGGCCGACAACATCCGCAGTGTGCCAGCTACCAGCCTTGATCCCCAACGTCCCTCTCTCTCCAACTCTTTCTCTCTCTTGGGGAAGCTGAATAATGCTCACCTGCTTTGTTTATTTTGACTACGATGCTGCTGCTGCATTTCTGGCTGCCTGTTGTTGTTTTCACAGTAGGTGCAACAGCAGCTGCCTCGACGTGCAACGTGCTGTGCATTTAAAGCGCAGCCCTAAAAAGTAGGCAACAGTTTTTTATGTTGTTGTGGTATTGTTGTCGCTGGCTCATTTACTCTCGAACTTAATGGAATTTAAAGTTTCGAATCGAATGAACAGCAAACAACAAAACAAGAAATGAACTCATTACAAAGTGTACCCGCAGGCTATTCGATGATTTTAAAATTCTGCAGACCAAAAGGCAACTTTCGAGGGCTGCAGCAGCAACAGCTTAGCATCGGGAAAACGCTTAATTAAATGGCCAACAAGCAGCAAATTAAATAAATACGCACTGCACACCGCGCAAAAGTTCCGAGTGGAAACCTTTGTTTCTTCCCCCCTTTTCAACTATTGACAATGCAGCGTGCCAGCTAATCAGTTGAGAAAATTCCGAGATGCTGCTGCTGCTGCCGTCGTAACAAAAGGCCAAAAGAGACCCTTTGGGCCATTAATTAGCAGAGCGCGCAGAAAACAAAAGGAAAACTTTGCCAAGCGTTAAACGAAAATGAGACCCAACAATGTGAGGTCAAATATGCCAATACGAAAAGCATCTTCCTCTCTATATATATTTTGTACTTCCTATAAATATGTGTACACATTTATAAATAAAGACGCCAAAACGGAAAACGCTTAATTAAGCTCAACACTTACTTCCCTTTCCCTTTCTCTCATTTCCGCTTGCAGGTAGCTGACTTCCCTTTCCCTCATTTCCATCAATCAAGCCAACGCATTTCCCCAATTAATCGCATTCGCATTGAGATTGATCATCATCATCATCGAGAGAGAGACACGCACTGTCCACGTTGCGTCATCTTGCTGTAAATTTTAACATCGCTTTACTCTTATTTGGGGCAGCAATTAAAATGTTCGTCGAAGTGCTTAAAATGCGCTGACGATGCGCTAATTGAGTTAACTTCGATGAAGAAATGTTGACTAAAGATATTCAGCGCATCGCATTTAACAATTGATGGCCGCAAATTAAAATGATAAATAAACAGAAATCATTGATGCAAAGCAGTTACTTATCATTTTTATCATAAATCATAACCAGCTGTGTTCATCTTCTGCTGATGGCATTGTTCGCATCCTTGAACACATTCGAGTAAATTCTCAATCTGCAAGTGGATGATAATATTTATAGTCGATTCGTTTTTATATGGCAAGTGTGCAAAACTTTTGTGGCTGTTTTTAAAGTTGATGGCTCATGAAAATAATTGTATTGGCTATGAAACTTAAAGAAAGTCATTTCTTTAAACTTGATTCATATTTTATATGCTTCAAGTAGAATGAAGATAAAATGCTAATTTTGGTATTATAAACATGGAACATTTTGCCGTTTATTTTAATGCTTAACTAACTTACAAATTTTTCTGTTGACCTCAAAAATAAAAAGTTAAAGAAAAAATGTATAATAACATTTGAATTCTTCGCAGTTGATATTTAAGCTAATAGTAAAGTTGTTCGCATAGGTTAATTATTATATGGACTCTCAAACATAAAGACAGTTTTTGACTGATTCATTTTTAAATATGATTTCAATTTTCTTCATTTCATACTTAAAATTTCTCTTTTATAATTATGCAGAAGGTTGAGGCTAATATTAAAGTTGTATCGATTCTTAAAATTAAAGTCTTTTAATGATATTATTATATATTGATTTATTCTATTGTTTCTTCACAAATAAATTATAAATATTTAAGCTCTAGAATTTCACTTGTTGTAATTTGGCATATTCCGTCTGACTGCTTCTTTTGAGCTGCAAATGTTTTGTCAATTTGTCACTGCAACTTAATATAAACGTATTTATTATCAAATTTAATACTTGACAATAGTATTAAGCAAATCATCGAACTGTTTTAGGCGCTGGCATAAAATGGATTGCAGTATTATTTTGAGGGAAAGAAATCTGGAACAAATTGGACAAGGTTAAGGTTAAGCCATTCGGCATGATTACAAATGCTTTTAAGGCCCAAAAAAGAAACCAGTTGCCACTTACAGTTTTTGCGAGTTGGTCCGCTCACTCATGTGTGGTAGCAAGTTAGAGTTATTGTAGTGTCGGCAACAGTTGTGGCCTTGCAATTTAACTAAAAGCCTCAATAAAAATTGAAAGGTGTTTGGGCCAAACATTCCGAAAACGAAAACGAATACGAGGAACTGTGCGTTGGGCACAGTAAATACTTATGTACTTGTGGCTCTCAATAAAGTGCTTACATTTAACGGAGGCAGAGCGAAAGAGAGCGTGTAATAATCATGTGATAGCCGTGGCATAAACATTTATGTGGCAGAGTTTGCTGTATGTGAGCAAAGCGCATAAAGCTGCCATGCCACGCAAATCCAATTGAAATCGTTGCATGGTGCGAGGCAAATCCATTTAATAACCAACATAAATACTCTAAAGAAGCTTTACGACTTGAGTGCGCCACAGGAAACTATCTTGCAGCCAAGCATTGAGACAGCACTCTCTGACAGTAGATGGCTATGAAAGCTTCAGAAAAAGAGAGAGAGAGATACAATCTTAGAAGAAGCGAGAAAGTGGCAACAAAACTTAAAGTTCAAGCGAGATTGAGTCGTGTATTTCTTTTTTTTTTTTTTTGCTTGACAGTTCTTTCATACACACGTTGCTCTATCTTTGTAGTTGTGTGATTGTGCTTGTGTGTGTGTTTGTTTGTCTGTGACATGCAAATATCTGCGAGGGCGCGATTCCCGCAGCGACACTTTATGGGCCAAGCAACAACTGCAAAGGCAAAAACGAGACTTTCAATTCTATCTGTCCCGCTGTTGCTTATTTTTATGCTGATTAACCTAACAACTCGATTTGCCACACACACACACACACACAGATACTGACAAGGACTCACTCACACACACTGTCACACGTAATTGAATAAGAATATGACTCGTTACAATATTTTATTCGGAACACACAAAATTGCCCACAATCAGAGCCAACACGTCGCCTGTCGCCTATCGACTGTCTCTGACTGTGAGTGTGGCCAACATATAAAAACTAATAAACTTACCATAAATATCGGCCCAGTAAACTGGCGCCATATTATTGTTATACCCTCTGAATAGTGGTGCCACAGCGGATATATACGTTTCCTGCTCTTTCTTTAGCTTAGCAGCAATAAAATCGAAATGGCATTAATCATACGTCATGTTGTCATTGTTACTGCAATTGGCAAAGCGAAAGAAATAGACAAAAGGCATCAGCATGACTATTCATAGGGCATCTACAAGTGTTGCAGCTAAAGTGTGATTTAGCTTTTTATTAGTTTCCGTTTCACAAAACATTTACATTAATCATACGTCATGTAGTCACGATTTGGTTTGCTGCTTGATCAAGGTATCGAAAAACACTTTAGCGAAAAAGTTTCTTAATTTCTATAAACTTTTTTCACGAAAAGAAAGTTTAAACTTGTGTTCAACATATGTCATTTTTATGACATAAATACTAGGCAATACATTTAAAGGGTATAATTTAGTATAGAAACTTTTCTGTTTCCCCATTTCCTACAGTTTTCTGTAACCTAAAGAATCTCTATTTCGAAAATTATTCTATTCACTACCAAACTTGAAGAAATCAGAAAATCTCTATAAATTTCCAGGGTATCTTCTAGCACAGCATCTTGCTCTGTCACTATTTTTATTGCTGCCATTTCGGTTTTGTGGCACCAGGAGAGAAATATGTCGATTTCGGGCGCTGTTGCGCTCAAGCAGCAGTAGTTTCTTTTCTGTTTTTCGTGTGGCCCGTTGAGGCGTGCTAAAAATTATGTGTAATTGCGTTTTATTGCCATAAATAAAAGTTTACAGATGGGCAAAGCGTTTTGGCAGAGCGTTTAAGTGGCAGAGCGTGCTCTTTTTTGTCTTAATTAGGAAGCCATCGGAAGTGTGGCAGTCTGCTAGTTGCAACTTTGGCACAGTTGCTGTTGCAGTTGCAGCTGCACTTGAAATATTTAAGCAATTCCACAAGATTTCTTAATTAAAAACTTTGCTCTATCGCCAGTTTTCACATCTGCACGTCTTAGCGTGCATCTGAGGTGTCAGCAACAATGAAAATATTTTCTGCTTACTACTAAAGTGTTTCACTTCGGCTTCACTTCGCATACCCTGTACAAATAGGCAATGGGATGATTAATTTGTTTTAGTTATGCAGCTAAATTTGCTAGACTTAAATCAGCCTTTAATACGCAGAGCTAAAGGCAAATTACTTGATGTAAATTTATGGCAGTTAATACTTAAAAATTAAGTAAAAATGTTGCCCATTTTTTTTCAAGGATATTTTTAAGCTTATCATGTCGTCGTCTTCCTTGTTTTCTTTTTCGCTGCTGGCTGCCTGTCGCGCACGCCCTTTTTGGCAATTTGCTTTTGCACATTATTCTTCATTTACTTTGCAGCGAAATCTACGAAATTTCATTTGCAGTTATGTTGCTATTTTGCCCCGGCAACAATTTCAGATGCTGCTGCTGTTGCCGAGGCCTGTGCTGGACTCGACTTGACTTGGAGTGGAAATATTTGCCAAACGCTTCACTTTGGACGCATAGTCAAACAATTTGCTTGGTCAAGAAAACGAAATATGTGCATACTCGTGATGTGTTGCCGCACCACAGTTATTAGTGAACAGAGAGATGAGAAGATGAGGAGAGAAGAGAACGATCCTTGTAAGCAAGGACTATAGTTCTTGGACTTTTTTTCAATTTGCTTATAAGGCTTTATGTGTATGCGTGTGTGTGTGTCTGTGTGTGTGTGCCTAATGTTGACGTTAACGTTTGCTGGCGAAAGTCTGTTCAACAATTTTGGCACGCTTCGCTTGTTTTGTAGAAACTTGCTGCTGCAAAAAATTGTATTGCATACATTTAGGCAAATAACTTTTAGCCAGCACCAAGACCAAGTTTTGCCTGCTGCACTTGCTTACGCTTCTTGCACAGTTTTGCCACATCAACACCATGCATCATAAGCAGTCCAAGACTTGTCCAAAACTTTTACTATAAGTATGCTGCTTTTCATTTTCTAATAGACAAACAAAAGGCGCTTCAACTTATTTTTAATGCATGTATGTGTGTGTGTGTAAAGAGTATTTCAGCTTCGTTGTGTGGTCAGCCGAGTGTGAAGCACTCTCTTGTTTTTGAAATTGGCGACAGGTCAGCGCATACTGGAAAAACTTTATTGCATTACCTATGAAATTGTTTGGCTGGAAATTTACTAGAGATATTCAGAACAGAACTTTGTCGTACGCACACACATTGTAATTGCATTTTGAATGTGCCTCACACAGAGGCAGACAAATAAGAGAGGGAGAGGGGGAGAGACAGGTGTGTCAATAAAGCAACCGCACACGCAATGCGGCCACAAATTTGTTAAATTAATTCAATATTAAGCAATCAAATATTGTCACCACATCATCAACTGCTGCGGCTGCGAATCAACATCACCCATCACCATCAATAGTCATTCGCATTTCACATTCACAAACAGCTTCACACTCACATTCACGTTCGCATTCGCATTCGCACACACACACTCACATTCAATATCAATAGAAGTCGGTTGGCATTAGGCAACGCTAAATTGCACAGCAAATAGGAGTATGTATTTATAAGATGAGCTGAGGGCTGCTGCTCATTTCTGTGAATACTCATTCCCATTCTCATTCTCATTCGAAGAAGTAAATTGAATGCAATCGCAGCGTGGGAATCAATGAACTCTAATATGGCTTTCATTTAATGCGATTCATTCTCTCTTTTTTTTTTGTTGTTCATTTATTTTTGGTATATTCTATGCATGGCATAATCCTTTGTCGCCTGCTTCTTCATCTCTCTCTCTCTCTCTTGTGCTGCTGATTGGCATGGCGTTTTTATTAATTTCGTTTCGCAGCTGTGGCGTCGAGTGTTGGATTTTTGCATGTACAAAGGGCACAAAAGCTGCGACAAAAGAATTTAATTAAACTGAACTGCATTGTCTGGCCTGCAAGTCGGCTCCTGCTGCTGCTGCTGCTGCTGCTGCTCTTGATGCTCCTCTGTTGAGTTCGTGTCAGCGAAGGGATTAAGACGTTGTCTCCTGCCAGCAGCTCACTTGACTGTCCTGCAAAGTCTTTTATCTGATGCCTACGCTCATTGCCTGGCTGCCGCTTTTCTTTCGCTCTTTGCTTTGCACCTTTTGCACCTGGCTGGTAATTGACGCTTCATGTCGACCAGCATTTTTATGTATGCATTTCTCTTGGCTCGTTTTGTGCTTGGCATAATTTCAGTTGATTACACGACGCTGTGCAAACATAATTTGGAGTCAGGTTATAATTTTCAACAATTACTCATATGATTTGCATAAGAGCTCAGTTGTATAATAATGTACATACAATGTATTTCGTTTCGCTTGCATGTCACTGCCTCCTCCACGACATTATAAAAGTTTTTTAATTACACACACTCTCGCACACACAAACACACAGGCAGGTTTACATTTGTTTTGCTTGGCGCTGAAAAGTAGGCAATGCTTTTTACACAAAGTAAAGTACTTTTACGGCGCGCGAGGGAGTCGAAACATTTGTCAAGTATTGCGCTTGTCACTGCGTTGTGACTGTCAAGTTTGGGGTTTGGCTTGTAGGCAGTAACTGTCATACGCCATGTTGTACACGCATACGCAATCATTTTGACACTTGGCGCCTTTGATGTGCATTTAATTGCAACAAAATACTAAAGCAATTCCTTTCTTTCGCTGTCAAAAATTGAAAAGTGCGTGTTATTCATTTCGCATATATGATGTTTTCACAGTTTGTTCAATTAAAAACTCTACAATGCCAAGCATATATTTATTTATAGCCAAAAGTCGGCAAGTTACTAAAAGATTTAAGGCAAAAGTTTTTGATTGTCTTTGGCTTTTGGGCCCCGCAAAGTTGATGAACTTTCAAATCCCCCAAAGATATTGTGGTCAACAAATAAAGAGCATTAAATATTTAAATGAAGCAAATGAAACGTCAACTGCAGCACATCCAACTACATATGTATTTGGCCTTTGCCCAGGCTCAATTGTTAGGTCTTTTGTTTGTTTTCATACTATTGAACAAGCATAAATTGCCGCAAAGGTTTTGCAGCTTTAACTATGCAGAAACCGAAAACATTTGTTCATGTTATCTCACTTAAGTCCAGTTCAAAAGGCTAAAGTCAATTTAACAGTTTTAATTAAATCACATTCATTGTTATTATTTCTCATGCATGCCACAAATGTTCTGTTCACTGAAATTTCCAAGTAAATAAGTAAAGGGGAAATTGCATAAATAATGCAACAATAAGGAAAGCGGCACAAAGTCAACAAAATGCAAAAAGCGTCGATTTGCCAGCGAGAAGGAAACAAAGTTTTTTGCTTGAGTCCGTTTAGTGAGCTGCCAGTTGAAGTTGTATTCTTTTATTGTTATGCTACTTGTTGTTGTTGTTGTTCAAGCAATGGTCTATTATATGTTGTGTTGTGCTGTGTTGTGTACTCTCCGCCTGCCAGTTAAGCGCACTCTCTGTATTCGCTGTCGGAATCGGAACTCGTGTCATTTCCGCAAAAAGTTTAGCATGCTTTTAGGCTTGCCCATTTAACACAGCATGAAGCAACGACATGGTTTGTGGGCGTGGAGAAGAAGGCGTGGTTCGCTTTACTCAGCTACAGTGCACATTAGAATTATCAATGTAAATGTTCTCGCCTCCCAAATCACCACAGTGCGAGAATGTTTACCAGTTTTAGTTCATATCAGAGAAACAACTTTATGAATTGTGAGAAAATTCACACACTAGAATGTCCGGCAACATTTCGCCGAAATTTGCTTAATAAATGTACTCAATTTTAGTTCATATAGAAGAAACAAACTTTACGAATTGTGAGAGAATTCACTCGTTGGAATGTCCGGCAACATTTCGCTTCTGCAGTTGTCGAAAGTTGTTTAATAAATGTACTCACACATGACCATCGAAAATGGCCATGTTTGGCCTTCATCTTGCTGTTCTGGTTGTAAGCAACCTTGAAGCTGTGTGCGTAACTCATATCTTTGCCGAGCCAATATGAAAGTTTTTTAATAACGCTGGACTAAGCAGTGTGTGTGCTTAGGCCTCGAGGCTGTAATTGTGATTAGCGTGCAATTTGTATCTTAGTATCTTCAATGTTTGCACTGAGCTGCTGTCTGATTTATGAGAATTGTCTGCTAATTACGCACATTTTCCCTTTCACTCTCTCATCTTTCTCTGTCTGCCCTTTAATGAGCAGCAGTTAAATGGCGTAACGTGCTTAATTGTGAGCTCAACTGTGGCTGTGGACGCTCATTAATAATTGTGCCTGTGTGCAAGTTTTAATGAAGTTTGCATTCCCGTTCAAGGTGCCAATGTCAACACAAAGGCGCAACGCATCAGCGACTCGGCCGATACAGTCAACGTGGCGTATGCGTAACGCCGCAAGCAAACTGATTATTTGAATCAATCTTTCTTTTTTTTACGGCCACATAAAAGCCAGGTCAACAGACAAAATACAAAAACGAAAGAAGAGAAGTTGTATAACCTAAAGCCCAACGTCAGCGACGCTCGCTATCGCTTTGGCATTAAACTTTAAATGGCAAACGTGGCGCAAAAAAATGTTATGCATGAGTTCAACATTTTTATTTTCCAAAAGTTACATATTGCAATTTCAATTTTTTATGAGCAAATACGGGACGCTTGGGCATTGGTTATGACGCTACCTTCAAGCATTCGCTTTACTGGGAGCGATCTGAATTTATAGAATTTAATTTTGGGAAAAAATATCAAAAATATATTTACTTTTAGTTTTGATGTTGACCAGTCTGAATTGCTCTTCCCAGAGGCGAAGTCTCGAGTATTTTAATCCTTCCGGTTAGCTGGCCAGAAACCCACACATTGCAAATTGTTGTGTGCAGTTTTCCCTCTTTTATTTATTTTTACTGTTGCGGTTGCTGTTGAGCGAAACAATTTCATTATTGATACACAGATTCTCACATGAAGCTGCGCTATTTTTTTTCTTTTTCATCCCCCGGGCTTATCTCTTTAAAAGGGTTTTCTTTGGTGTAATAATTATTTAAAATTAAATTAAAGCGTATGCGTTAAGTGCTTAATAACAATTGAAGGCAGTCAAAACGTTAATTTGCGGACATTAATTGCGTTGTCGAGGTTTCTACAACCTACAACAAAAAAAGGGAAAAACTGGCGCAAACTTTGCTGTTCATGCACTAAATATGTGCTCTGCTGTCTAGACTCGATTTAGCTTGAGGGTCGTAGCAAATAAATCTGCGTTGCCAGCGCCCAGCCCCCAACTCCAAAGCAAACCCGAAGCCTGGCTAACCAAATAAATGTTCTTAGGGTCAAACTGAGAGTGTGCAAGAGAGTGAAAGTGTGTGTGTGTTGGGATAGATGGGGTTGGGGTTTTGTTGTTAAGTAAACACGTGTAAACAGCAAAGCTGAACAGACGAAGAGAGGACAAAAGTTGAACACGTGAAATCAGCTTAGCAGCTGTTTGACTTGTGATGACACTAAGAAATAATGCCTTAAATTTACCGCACAGCAAGCAATAAATTTGCGCTTTCAGCAGCAGCAATCGATGAGTATTGTGCGAACGGAACGTGGGGCAATTTGCATGTGCAACAAGTGACAGAGGTGCCCCAAAGGCAGCTGCAGATGCTACCGAAATTGTATTAAAGGTGTTAATTTCATGCCACGCTATCTCGCTGTGGCAAAAGCTCATTTGCAGAGCAAAGCAGAGCGAGATGGAGAGAGAGAGGAAGAGAGATAGAGTGAGAAAAATGCAGACAGACTGAGATACAAATGCATGTGTTTGGAGCTGAAAACTTTGTGCTATTTGGCAAAAGTTTTATAGCCATGCTGTTAACACTTTGATTGCTGGCAACTTTTAAAACCTACACAGCAATCGATAGAATTTTCTTTCACATGCAAATGTTTTAAAGTGCTTGCACCCAAAAAATAGAACAAGTAAGAAAGGGGCAACCTAGTATGATCGACTGTGATTTACCCGTTGCTCATTTTTATAAAGCACGAACTGTGCAGTAGTATTTCTGAAATATATCAAATAAGTATACCGAAAATATACTGAAATATGCAGAAGGATATATGTTGAATACTGATGTCGAAGCAAACTTCTTAAAATATTCCAAATTAATATACTGACAAAACACTAAAAACTATATTTGGTATATCATGAAAAAATACTGATATACTGAACGCCAAATTTGGTATATCGATATCCAAAGCACAACAGTCAAATTAATATATAAATGTTGGTACTATTACATTCCAAATATACCACAAAGTACTTAATATACCATATTGTCAATTGTTATATTCAGAAATCATGAAAACTGCAGTCATAGATGCTTCCTTCTTTCTATTATATAATATATGATTCCGGGGGGGCACAACGTTATTATACTCTTCTACGCCATGGGTACCGGGTATACCAAGTGCAATAACGATTTAGTTATGCCCTACAAGCAACAAGGCGTTGGCACAACTTTCAGTTCATTGCGTGCGTTCCACTTGCTTCGAGTCTTTGTGTTAGTTGAGAGCGCCACTTGATTGTTGCTGGGTTTAAGATGCTGCTTTGTTGCAGCGCATTTAACAGTCGAGTACATCCAATTACCTACGTTAGAGAGAAAGACAGAGAGAAGAGGAGATTCTTATTGGTCTGTTTAAAGCTTTAAGTGCGCTGTTATCGATACGAGTGTGCGTTGCATTTCATGCGTAAATAGCACTGGCAATTGTGGAGCGTACTTATGCAGCCAGCAAAAAGAGTGCCACACAAAAGACAGAGCGACAGATAGAGCAACAGACAGAGAGACAGGCAGGTGGGCAGGCAGGTGGGCTGCTCTATAAATAAATAAGATTAAGCGTGCTTGAGTTGGAGTGTCTGTGTGAAATGAGTGCAACATTCTGAGGCAGCAGCAAGCAGCAGCGTAACCAGAGCCAGAACCAAAACCAAGAACGAGTCCAACAAGCAGTCGAGCATTCACAAGCAAACGACGTGCCCGGACTTGAAACATGAAATAAACATTTCTGCTTCTTGGTTTATTTTTCTTATTTTTATTCTTTTTAACCACCCGCAATGAGAACTCCAACAACAACAAGAACAAGAACAAGAAAAACAACATTTCCGTGTTGCACGAGTAGCGACAGTGACTTCAACTTTTGCAACTGCAACTGCAACTGGAATCAGAAACAGCATCAGCTTCAGTTGACTTTGCCAACTACTTTCTCACTCTCTACTCATAATTCAGGAAGTGTGTGCAAGGAGTCTTTGTCAAGCGACTGGCATTTTATAACAAGCTGAACTAGCTTTCCGCCCCAATGCGCTCCTAACTCCGCTCTCCAACAGCAGCTGCTGCAGCTTAATAAATGTCAAAAAGAACAAGCGCAGCAAGGGGCAAACGGCAATCAAAGTCAACCTATTTACCAAAAGCATAATTTTAAAATAAACATCATTAAATTAAATATTAAACTGTGTCATACACACACACACACATTTATAAAAAATGTGTGCAAATAAAAATAAGAGCAAAAGTCCCAAAGTGCTGCTGTCTGACGGCGCTTAATGAGCGTGTAAATACTTCAAACACACAGAAACGCAAAAAATATGAATGCATGCAAACATTTTGATAATTAATATATGAATATACACAAAAATCAGTTGACTGGCTAGCATTGTTGTCCAATTAATCAGACATGTTAGCTGTGGTCAAATTGACAGGGATTAATTAAAAAATGCGCTCTAGCCCAGCGTGTAGACAGACCACAAAAATGTGTGTGTCAAAAGCAGAAGACAACAAAGCGAAACCAATTGAATGGAGCATTAATTAAAAATCACAAAATAATTATATGGGTCTTAGCAATCAGTTCATTAATTGTTAACAACAACAAAAATGGGGCATTAATTTTTAAAAAGTTTTAGTGCAGCTATAATTGAAATTAATTAATCATTTGTGCCTATCTTAGCCATCGCCATCGATAATCGCATAAACTTTCACGAGCTCATTTTCCAATTTAAAAGTTTTCAATAAACCAGGAAAAAAAGTCTGCAATTTGTTTTCATGGTAATGGCAAACAATTGCGTTTAAATAAAGCACCGTATAAAAGTTGATTATTAATTGAATATTATTATTATGAATATTGTTGATTACGTTGTTGAATTGTTGTCCGACTATATGTTTTTCTCACATGCGACACATTAAACAATTAGCAATACATGAAGTCGGACAAACAGTTGCAATTAGCGGACACACAAATTGCACTTAATTATATAATAAATTCAATTGACAGCTGCGCCTTTTTCGCTTCGCATTTTCAACTTTAAAAATATCTTTTATTTTATATATTCCTCTACTCCGGTGCGAATGCGCAATTTTTGCTCCGCTTTATTTATGCGTTTTACTTTATCTTTATTTATGCACTTCCATTTTTTTTTTGTGTATGCGCTTTCATTTTTATGTTTTCCGATATAATTAACGTTTTTGCTTCAACAAGTGCGTTTCGGCTAATTGGCTTTTGCGGTTTTATCTGATTGCAAAAGCGACATTAAATTTTATGGCTGCCCAATGTTAATTATAAAGCGCTCGCAAATCCAACGAATCTATCTGCGTGTCCTTGAGCTCAATTCAAATTCGAAATTCAAATTCAAACTTCTGCTTCAATTTTGTTGCTTCAAATCGCACGGCAAATCAAAGAAATCCCCAGTTAACTTCATTTCGCCTTGGGCCAAGGCTTTCGCTGGGGAAGCCAGAAAATAAAAAAATGAACAAAACAAAAGAAAAAACAAAACGAAAACAAGTGAAGGAAAGGCAGGCAAAATAGCAAATTTAATCAAAAGTATATACAAAATGTTATGCTGAAGAATTTCATCAAGAATTCCCTTTTTCTGCAAATATTACAAATAGATTTCAATATCTGTACGAGTTTATCAAAAAACGCAAAAAACAAAACGAAAATGAAAAGAGAAACAAGTTTCAATGTCTTGAACAGAGAAATGTATTCATTTTTTGGGCCTTTTGCTAAAAAAGTTAGCCCCCCTGAAAAGTTCATTGTTATGCGCAGATTTTATTTGGATTTGTTAAAATCGAACATATTCGAAGAAGAAGAGGCACAAATATGCCACAATGTAAATACCAAGCTGAGCAACAATGGCAGGTAAAGCCCACGCTCGGACGGCCAACAAACATTTACATTGATGCTGCCATTTCGATTTTTATACCCGTTATCTTTTTGTTAAAAGGGTATTTAGCAGTGGGAATAAAGTTTATGAAAAGATCGAGAGTAATTTTAAAAATAGAATCAAACAAACAGATGCTACTGTCATTTTAGTTGCTTTACCTTAAAATTTGATATTTATTATATTCAATGGTATGATTTGAATATAATGTATTATATACCAAATATAGTATTAAGTATTTAACATTAAATATATTAAGTATGTTTTGGTATTTTTACCGTATATAATATTAATATGCTATGAGCCCTTATTGTTGTTTAGCCTTTATTGAAAATGGGTAGCGGGTATCTCACAATCGAGCACACTCGACTGTAGTTTTCTTACTTACCATATACATATAGTATTTTCTTGTTCTTTCAAACATTCAATATTCGGTATATTTTGTATAATATCAGTATTTCAAATATAGTATATTCAGTATTTCTCGTTTTTTCTTGGTATATTAAATCAGTTTGTTTTGAGAATAATACCCAATGTTTTACTTTTGTTGAAATGGTATCTGACAGTCGAGCACACTCGACTAAAGCTTTCCTTCTTCATCCATACACATATAGTATTTTATTTTTCTTTCTCTTCCTCGACAATGGGCCATTGAAAATTTCGAAATTTGCATGTAAATTTGTTTTTGCTGCCCAGGTAACGCTGATAGCCCATATCAATTCAATCTATTCGTTTTGGTCAGCGTTTGACTGTCAGCGAGCATTAGAGCACACATCACACATACGCCCCGTTGACCAAGCAGTTGGCGCATATTTTGCGCTGTATTTAGCAGCTTACTAAGGCATATTAATTAACTTTTATGAATGCCCAACCCACATTCGCTTCGAAGGCATCAAAACACACTTTCACACACACACACACACACTATTCGCACACTCGGCGTATGTGTAATATTTCATTTAGGAGGGCCTTGGCAACGACAACGCCAACGTCGACTATGGCTTCGCTTTTATCTGAGCTGCGCTCCTTTGGGTCTAAGAGATTTATTGCCTGCTTCAAAGATAAAGTCATTATTATGGCATTATAAAAGATGGCAGCGCCCTGCGGCGCTTAAGGATATGAATCTTTGATGCATGTAATTGCCGTCGACCCTTATATGGGTCTTATCATTGATTCTTACGGCAGCTCATCTGCCGCTCAGCTGTCGCAGCCGCTCATTCTTGCAATTATGTTAATTTTTTTCATTTTTTTTTTTTGTTCGGGGTGTAATTTTATCGCTTGTCTCGCACTAATTAAAATTTCATTAGCCACAAACACGAATCGCATTGCGACAGATATCAGACAGCAAACAGCAGACATCTGAAGCGGATGTGAATATTGTCGCTGTGTGTGTACAACTACAATGTACATTAATTATGCATGCCATGGCAGGTCAACAACAAAAATAAGAACAAGAACGCGAACAACAAATTGACAGCCAAAAGCCAAGTCGTTCCACTTAAAGTCAAGTCAAGTAGCCGACAGCCATCAGGCAGCCAGTGAGTAGTCGAAAAAGCAAATGAACCTTAACATAATCAATAACCACGGCGGAAGGAGTTGGCGAAGCACGTGTAAAACGAAAGCGAAATTTGATCAGCCGCACAAGCAAATATTCGAATATTTGACCTGAATGCTTTTGCTGCTTACGCCTTTTTTTCCCATCGTCGTCGTCTGCAAATGGACATTTGGCAGCGTTTCAGCGAAACTTACGAAACGAGCGAGCGAACAACCTACAACATTCAGTCAGCCATGGCTGCTGCATTGGCGCCTACACAGCGCGACAAGCATGGCGACCAAATGGCCGACAAGATGGCCGCCAAAATGGCGACGCTGACGACAATTGAAGGTGCACTTTAAAAGCAGATCATATCTTCAGCATAACTGACTGCAAATCGAAGTCATTTCACCAGGCAAGGCAAAACGGAATCGAAGTGAAGTGAAGCGTCTGCGATCTTCGGTGTGTGCCGGAAATTCATTTAGTTCAGTTCGCCTGGCAGTCATGACGACTGCCTTGTGTTGTGCGACTTCTGATTCAATTTCCTGCTGCGCTCGCTGCAATGTTGCATGCAACACATATGTTGCCAGGCATGAGGTTTATATTGAAATCGATCGACTTCCACGTCGTCGTTATTTGCATACAAGTACGAATAAAATTCGCCAACTGAATGCCTGAGATTTATGTTAATTTATTGAATTTCAGCTGATTCGCCTCGCCTTCGATATACATCTACCTCGACTTCAGTCTCTGGCGGTGCTGTGCTCTGAAATCTTGCGAATGCGCAGCAAATTCAATCAAGTTTATGCATAAATTACACACAGGCAAAAAAGTACAGAGAAAATGGACAGAAAGGTAAAGTTAATGTTAAGGGGAACCTGAAGTTGGGAGTTGTGAAAAGGTTGCTGCTTCATAATAACAACAAGTTGCCACCGTTTCGTCTTTCACTTTATCTTCTATAATGGCCAAAGTTTCAAGTTTGAGCTCGCGTTCAAACTTGGCCCTTTTTATGCCGATGTTTTCCCCATCTACATATATATATTCGTATTCCGGGAATGGTCGGTCACCGCAGGCCTCAAAGGTCGTTGCGCTTGTTATTCATTAAGTAATTGAGGTGCGGGTCGAGGTTAAAGTCACAGCTTGGCCAGCTCCGTGTGACTGTCATTTAAATTATGTATATGGGCATTTCCAAAATCGCGCACGGGACATTCGTACGCGTTCAAAGTAAAAACACGGTAAAAAGGAAACGTTTTTTTTTTCAAATGAAAAGCTTAATGTATAGCATTTTATTAGCTCTTTCATTGGTGCAAAGATTGATGTGGGGTATTTTTTCATTCAGAAGATAATTGCAGAAGTCAAGCGATTCGCACGGGACACAAAACGGAAGTGGTTTAAGAGGTCAACCAATTCAAACGCAAATTTCAGCGAATCCAGAGGCAATATTTTAATGCAACTAATTTTAAACTTTTGTGCATTGATGCCTCTTTAAGAAGGTTATAATTTTTTTCAAAAACGACTTGTATTTTTTTTTTAATTCAATTTGAAGTAAATTCGCACGGGACATCGCGCACGGGACATTTTTTACCGCCACTATTTTTATGTTCTTGTCATTGCTGTTGTTGAGAAATATTTGAAAAATACATCGAAAAAACATTTTTAAATTAACAAAAATAGTGAATTTATTTATTTTTACAAAAGAAGAAACTTAAGAAATACTTTAATAAATTGTTGCGTTTTTTTAAATCGAAAAAGTTTAACTTCAATGATATTTACATTAAATTAATTGTAATATAGATTGGTGTATTAATTTATTATTATTATTATGTTATTATTATGTTATTTTAATATTATAAATTTATTTAATACAAAGAATAGTATCTCGCAAGGAATAAGCAGTCCTCGCTGCTTTTACCTCGTTATAAGACGACGAAAAAAAGTGGAACTTAGATATACCAGGTATATTTCTTACCTCTTTCCATTTTTCGTCTAAGTTGTATTTCAAAATATCTTTGTTAATTTCATCTGTTGACAAAAAAATTAGTTGTACACCTTTAACATATTGGAGTGCACACTGATAAAAAGATAATGCATCAGGTAAAACCATACTTTTTGATTTTGTCATCTGCCAAACTTTTCGTTTTACTACTGCTCCAACACCATCAACAGCTCCTTTCCCATGAGAGCTAGCAAAAAAATTCCACTCCAATGTTGGACATTCTATTAATGCTGCTATATCAGCTAGGCTTGACAATATGAATTTATTTTTAAACTGCGAACAGCAGCCATCAGAAAAAATTAATATTTTTGAAAAACTTCCATATGATGTCTTAATATTTTTCAAAATCTCCACCAAAAAAACAAAAACATCGAGCTTATTGTGCGTTAACTTGTCACTGACAAGAGCAAACGACTTTTTAACGCCTCGCAGCCAAGCTACACAAGTAAAAATGGTTACCTGCCGATAATTAAAATGAGCACTTTGTATCTCATTTTGACTTGTGAGCCTATAATTTTCGGCAAAATCAATTTGAATCACCAATTCAGTTGAAGTTGATGTGTTTTCTTTTGCTTCATCAAAATATTTTTGCTGGGCTCTTTTGACAAAAAAATGCGTTTTAAAAGAGGGCAATGCCATTTCCAACTCAACAATAAGATCCGATAGAGTTGCATCGGTTGTTGAAAGGGCCATGGTGTTATTAATTTTGCGCCAATGCTGCCAACTTACTTCATCATTCATATTGTGTAAATATGAGAGAGGAATAAGTTGGTATCTTAAATCGTTTAAGCACTTCTTACAATTGCTTGTCATGCAATTTTCACTAAGTATATTGCAGCAAACAGTTTTAAGAAAGCTTTCGAAATTGCTGGGGAAAAATGGCATAATTTTTGCACAGCTTTCCAGCAAATAACCGAAGTTAGCATGGTACATGCAAACACACATATTGTGCGGCGTTTTATTTATTAATTGCACATGACGTGGCCGCATCTTAAAAAAATAGGACTTACAAATTTTTACGGTGGGATTGTCTTTTTTGAAGAGCTCATATGCTTCACGCACTGTCGTCATCATGAAACGTTTGGCAACTACCTCGCCTGCTGTCAAAATTGTGTCCCTTTTTCTGAGGCCTGGACACTAATATTGTCATTAGTATAAAACTCTTTAATTGAGCAAACTAAGCTCTCTGGTAGGGTCTTTTCGAATTCAGTTTTCGTAATCTTTTTTTGGGGAATTTCTTTAAATTTGTTTAACAAAATTTCAAGTACTCTTACTTTTTTTTCTATGTCTCTTGGCAGAGCATTCTCAACCTTTTTTTACTGCTTTCCCCAAGGTTTGCTTGCATTTGTAGGGATTTTTCTTTTTTGCAGCATCGTTTTCTGCTTCTATTTTTTCTGCATCTCTCTTTTCTGCTAGCCTTTTTTGCCGATATTGGCTCTTTCGTATTCGCTCAATCTGTCTCCTGTTGTCCACTACTTCATTAATTCCATTTGTCGCCGTTTTGCAGTTTAGCCTAGTGTTCCGCATTCTTTCCTTGTTCTTTAATTTATAATTTTCCCATTTTATTGGGTCTTCCTTCAACTTTTCTCTCCACCGTTTACATGTTTCTCTTCTTTTTTGGCAACTCGTTACACTCATCTACATTTAAATAATTTAAAATTTTATATAGTTTACAAAAAATATACAAAAATTATTTATATAATTATGTTGTGTACTTACGGTCGCGCACGGGACAAACTTTAAACGATCACCAAAAATCCAAATATTTTTTTTTCCCCAAATTTTTTTTATATATTCACTGCACGCACAAACTCTGTTTGCAAAAAAAATTTGATGCAATTCGAGCAAGTGATTTGGATCTTCTGATAAGAAATGTTGTTTTTCGGTCGCGCACGGGACATTAAAATAAGTGATAAAGCAAATCAAAATTTTTACCGTTATTGGTGATCGCATGTTACTTTTTGCGTTCTCTTTCGTTTCTTGCAATCTCCAAATGATTTTACAAAGCAAAAGACAAAGCATAATTCATTTATTTTAGAAGTTGTTATCAAAACAAAATATGCCCTACAAACATCATAATCACAAGAGGTGCGTTTGCGCGACTTTGCATTCGCATATTTTGAAATCTATAAATGATAAATGCAAAATTCTTTCAAGTTTATTAAACTTGAATATTTCTTTATGTAACCATGTTAAAAAAAATCATTTTCAAGAACTTTTAGTTTTTTGGCCGCGGTGGACCTTTCTGTGGAAATGCCCATATGCTAATTTAATTATTCTTCAATTTCCACAGTTTTATTGTGACCTGACTGAATTGTAAATGCGTGTTTACTCAAGCGAAGTACACCAAGGTGCTGAAGAGCATCACCTGCAGCAGCAGCTTGAAGGCGCTCACAATGGCAACGAGTGGCATCCTTGACAGTGTGGAGGTTAACTTCCAGGACAAAAAGTTCATTGAACTGGGACGAAAGTCCACAATGGACAGTCTGGTGGTGAGCTATAAAAAAGAGAGAGATTTTTCAGAGTTTTATGGAGACTCTTAACGTCGAATTTTGGCTTACTAGAAAGCTTTGAATGTCCTTTGAAATTAATCCTCCTTTACTTAATCCACTCGCCTCTGCCGCACTTTGAAAGTCCATTTTCCAAATGTTTTCCGACAGCTGCTTTTGCTCGCGTTGCTGTAAAAGAGCAGCACCGAGCAGCAGCCACATCATCGCCATTTGCCAGGCCAAGTAAAGCGCATCGACTCGCAGCAATTCATCGCGAGTTGGCGGCATCGACATTTCCGCTGCAGGATTGTCTTCGTCCACCGTGAAACGCTGCTCGTCGTAGCTGAAGATGGCAATGAACATGCCACATCTGAGATACAAAAAGACGAAGAAGCTGAAGAACAAAATACCAAAATAACAGGCAGCAAAATGTTGCATCCGCTTCAGCGACGGTTGCACGTTCAACACTCGATGCAACAGCTTGAGATTCCGTTGTTGTTGCAGCAGTCGATTCAACGATTGCAGCAATGCAGCGTTCAACAAATGATAAAAGAATTGTAGTGTCAACACACAGACGAAGAGCAGACGCACAACACCCAAGATGTAATCCACGATATAGAATTCATCGAGACGAGGCCAATCCAACCAAGTGATCTGCAAACACATTAGAACCAACAGAAACAGCTGAGCAATTGCCATCAGCTTCATCAACTTGGAACATCTTAGAACGAAGCGTTTTTTGAGCGAACTTGTCAGCTGATGATAGCACAATTGAGCTTCGTTGATTATTCTCCATAGTTGATTCCTCGTCACCAGGCAGTAAAAAAACAGCGCCACAAAGATCACATCTTGGCATAATTGAAACAACAAATACATCATATCAAAGGGAGGCGATAAATCTGGCTCCGTTTCCGTCATTTCATAGTAAGTATCCATCATACTGAACAGCACAATTAAGTGTGCACTAATGATAAGCAGCACGACAAAGAAAGGAAGGAATTCCTTGCAGCAACTGGGATGCTCCACATCGAAGCGTTGTCTGGCTCTGTCGAAGCGCAGTCTTAAAAATCCAGTGCAACGAAAAACAATTCGCAGCAGCTTTAACACTGCGCAGAACAACCGAATGCTGCACATGTTGAAAGTGAACTAAGGTTGACGGTTGAAAAGGACAAATAAAAAAGCATATGTGTTGAATAGATTAACTAATAAATGCTCTTCAAGTTTTTCATTTTTATATTTTATTATTTGTAAGAAGGGATATAGCAAGTCAAGGTGAAAAACATTAAAAGAGTTATTAAAATTACTACTCAAATTCAAATTGGGAAATAGTTCAAACTAAAACTGCCTAAGGCCCAAGTTGCTTTGGGTATATTATTGTGCATACTCTAGAATGTACTACAATTAATGAAAAAAGAAAACACTTTTTTCTTAAATAATAAAAAGTTACAAAATTCTGGTGTGGCTCAAGTTATTTCTTAAGTTATATTTTAGTATTATATCTAAAAACTTTACATTAAGTAACATATATTAGAAATAATTAAAATTCAGGTAATTTGTATTCAATAATACAGTATTAAGATAAATTATTCTTCTTCCGAACAGATTCTTTTTACTTGGAAGTTTTTAAACTGTTTTTAATTACTTTTAAGTAATAATAAACGAGCTATACTGATCCTTTAAGCAGTTGATTTTAATTAAAAAGAGAAATTTTTAACGACACCTATTAAAATAAATGAATGTAATATAAATATAATATAGCGTTCTCTTCGAAATAAGTTTATTGTTTGAGTTTGAGTCAACATAAAGTTCTTTCACCATCTGTTACACTTTATAGCATATCAAAAGTACCCACAAAAGAAGAGAACCCGATTATTAATAGCCACATTTAGTTTAATTTGCGGGTAAATTGCGTTTAATTCATTCCAATTCATCATAGACGTAAAAGCGAAATACCTGGCTAATTGTACCGGTCACATTAGCATTTGAATAGCCCGAGGTGAGGGGATTGTAGAAGGTCACCCTGAGTTGGGAGTTGAGGAGCTGAACGAAGAGTGGCAGCAACAGTATGAAACCCAATTGTTTGAGCATCGACAGCAACGGGGGCAACGGCAATTGGACTCGATGATGGCCCAGACCAATGCTGACCAGAGGCAAAGCACTTTGACGCAACTTGGGGGCGGGCAGTTTGCTGGCAATCTAAACGAAAAGCACAGGAAAAACATTTGATTAGCCAATGGAAACGACACATTGTCGATGGAAAGCACAAACTTGCCAACATGGTGATGATGTCCCTTTTGTGCTGTGGCCTGGCAAAGGAGCGCACCAGAGGCAGGCCGAAGGGCATGGGCAGCGTTTGGTGCTTTAGCAGTCCCCACGACTTTAGCTGAAAGTACTCAATGCGATCCTCGAGGCGCAGATAATTGCAATGGAAATGTCTGCGTTGCTGTTGCAACTCACAAGCTGCAGCCAAAAGTGTGATGAGTAGGGAAAGCAACAGCATTAAGTGTACCAACTGCAATCGATCGATGTGCAGCTGATGATTGTTAATCCTGCCCAGAAAGAGACGGCAACTGTGCGAGACAATTAAGGTGAGGAACGAGAACAGATGCAGCACAAAGTAGCGAGTGATGCGAAAGTGCAAACGCCAAATTCGAGACTCCTGTCTAAGAATGCCCTTCAAGGTTCCCATGCGGTAGCTGCTCATATGATGCAAGAGAAACTCATTCAACGCTCGATAGATGCTCGCCAGCCAGATGAGATAGTTGCCCAGCCAGACCAACTGCAGCAGATAGATGAAGCTGAGTCCGGCCAGAAAGCAGAACTGATAGCCGTAGTACATGTGATATTGCCACACGAGCAGCAGCAACAATTCCAGCGGCAGCAACAAAGTAAACACAGATCCTTTGCGCAACGAGACGCATAACCAAGAGCCGAGTAAAGCTTGAAATCTTTGATGAATCTTCGCACACTCGTTGAGCAGCTGAGCGATGTGTTGTCGCAGTTGAAAGAAGTAGATGTAAAGTGGTGCATACAACAACAGCAACAACTGATCGTAGATCCAACGCTGTGCGAACCACCAATAACCGAGTATGAAGAAGCCATTGACAATCGCCATCAGTTGCACATAGAGCTGATCGTCGAGCACAAAACTGCAGCGTTGTGGCACATAGCTGGCGTGATAATAACCCAAATAGGTGCAGAGTTTACCCGTCATGCGCCACACGCACAGCAAGTGGCACAAACAGAAGCCCTTTGTGGCACGAAAGTGCGTACGCATCGATGCCATTGTCGCGCAACACTGAACACGCGCCACAAGTATATTAGCTTCACATATCAATAAATGTGTTGTGTGTTATTTATACCCACTACTCATAGAATTCAAGAGTACTTTAACTTTGTGCCTCCAATAAATTTATGTAACAGTCAAAAAATCTGGTATATTCTTCACTCTGTGGTATATTTCCTATGTAGTACTATATCAATAGAAGAAATATGGCATTTGGTATATATTATTTGTAGAATTTGTGCAGTATATTAAGTTGGTATATTTTATATATCTTTTTGTGTTATATTTGCAATGCAGTTTTTAGTACCTTTCCGGTATATAATTTGGTATATTTTGTGCATCTAGTATATTTTGCATTTTATGTTATATTTGCAATGTAGTTTTTAGTACTTTTGCGGTATATGAATTTGGTATATTTTATATATCTAGTATATTTTGCACAGCCTGGTATATTTCGAATGGAGTACAATATCAATATACCAAATATATAATTTGGTATTTTTATGGTATATTACTTTAGTATATTTTAGAGCTAATACCGCATTGTTTTGCTTTTGTTCACAATAGATAGCCGGTATCTCACAGTCGAGCATACTCGACTGAAGCTTTCTTACTTCCTTTTTTTTTTGGTAAGTTCGAAGAGGGTCACTCGAGTACTAACGACAAGCATATTTCATGCTTTGTTTATTTGCGTTGGCTTTTAATAGTTTACAGCCTGATATGGGCGCATCAAATTGAGAGAGCACTTAAAATGGCATAAAGTCATAACGCTGAATGCGTACAGAGAATAAGGACTATATGATACCCCGTAATAAAAAACAAAGTGTAGATAGTTTAATAAACTGATGGCGCACATTTTATTAGTAGATTTTCCTGACTACTCGCTTTATGCTTGTCATCAACTCTCTTTTCTTTGGTACATTGCTAATGCAAGTGACGAACTGTGCGTGCATAAAAGTTGCAAGTTGCAAGGAGTATTTGCAGTTGAAGTCAGCTTTAATGTCGCTTTGTGCAATTTCATGGCAAACTGGCCACACTGGAAAAAATTGTGTATAATCATGCTTTTGGTCTAAGTTCTAAGAATTTTTTTCTAGAACATGAAAACACATGTTCATTTGAAAAACATTTGATGTAGGACCAAGTTCGTATTAAAAGTAGAAATCTGGCATATTTTGTACTCTATGGTTTATTTTCTAAGTAATAGTAAATCGATATTTTAAATATAATATAACAATTATAATTCGGTATATTTCCGTATATACTGAAATATTTTTATTGGTAGCAGGTATTTCACAGTCGAGCACACTCGATTGAAGATTACTTTTTTGTTTTTTTTTCTGACTATGCGAATTATGTCGATTATATTTTATTATTTAATGAGCGTAATTTGTTATCTTCTTACAGACTACAATGAAGAATGGTTCGACACCTCTAGTAACGAAAAACTGAAAGCCAAATAAAAAATTTATAGGAATTTCGTTGGACACGAGAATTTCAAAACAAACATCTAGTATTTTATTTAGTATTTGTTGAGAATTTTGCAGTTTTCTAATTAATGTTTTCGTTTTGGTAATTTAATCTTAAAATACTCTTATTTTAAAAGCGCAATTTTTTCTAGAAACTTGTCATCTTTTCAGTGTAGAGTTTCTGCCTCTTTTTATCTCTCTCTTCCTCTCTCTCTCTCTCTCTCTGTCTCTCTCTCTCTCTCTTGCCTCTTCTTTACCACAACTGCATGCCCCACTGAACACATTCAGTTCGCATCTTGAACCTCGCACTCACTGGCTCAGCTATCTCTCCTGGCAAATGCTTTTATACGCACAAATGTGTGTGTGTATGTGTGTGTGTGTGGCATGCGGGGCGCCAACATGCGGCATGGGACATGTGCTCGTATCTCGGTGTGAGTGTGTGTGCGATAAAAGCCGCATATAACAATGACAAAAAACTGCATGTTTTTATTACAAATTGCAATTGTAAAAATTTTATACATGGCCGCGGCCACATTGCCATCGTCCTCATCGTCGTTGTCGTTGTCGTTGTCGTCCTGCACGTCCTGCTCATCGTTGTCGCATCGTGTCACATTCCAGGACCCGCAGTACCTGCAAACACACACTGAACTGCAGCATTCTACATATACATATATGTATTGTAGGCAGGTCCAGTGATAGTGTCGCCACAAATAAACTTCCGCATAAAAATTGGGCTGCATTTCCGTTGGCGGCCGAAAAACTTTACTCTTTTTTTTGCTCTTTCTTCCTTGCAACTTTTGCATATTTTTTCGTGCGCTGCGCATAAAGCAAATGAATTTATTTTTCACATTCTCATATATTTTTGTTTTTCAATTTAAATACTCCGCCGGCAGCCTGCAAAAGCTTTTTTTTTCCAAATACTTTTCTTTCATATTTTTTCGTTTTTTTGTTTTTTGTCGATTTTTGATGCTATAAATTTTTGCATGTTTTCATTAGTTGTCAGCGCTGCTTTTGATGATTTATGCATGTTTTTGATGCCTCGCTCTGTTCACACTAACACACACACAGAAACTTCCCTATATATATATATATATAGAGAGAGAGAGAGAATGAGAGAGAGAGTGTGGTAGACGAACGGAATTCAGTGGCTAGTAAAAACAACAAACTTATTAAAAATTTAGCTGGTAAGGCAAAGTTTTTAAGCTAATGAAACTGGGATGCAGCTGCCAGAGCTGTGAGTTTGGCCCCAGGTTAAGTACCAAACAAATAAAAAATAACTGAATAAAACACAAAAAAAAAAAAACATTACAATTATTTTCCATTCAAAAACTGTGAGGCATATTTATGCAGTCAGTTTATGACACAGTTTGATACCTTGACACCCAAAACAAACAAAATGTTAAAAACAATTTTTAAATTTATACGAGTTTTGCAGACATGTTTCAAAACTAGCAGCATTACAATAAATTAGCCAAAGTAAAGAGTTTCGAAAGTGGAGTCTACTTAATTTATCTTTTTATTTAAATAATTACTAATCTATCCTAATTAGCCTCATATTTGTTTTGTAATCAGGTAAATGTAAATTTAGTGGACATTTTAAAGTTCACGGTATATTTATTTCCATTTTATTTTTATACGTTTAACTTTTATCAAAATGTATTAATGCTTTTAATAAATACTTGTTAACTATGAAATCGAAACTTTAAAATAATGAGAAAGAATATGATCTAATTATTATCAATATTAAGTAATACTTCTTTAAATATTTATTTTATTCTCTTTTCTTATGTCTACACTTCTTAGATTGTATTACATTTTTTAGTAAGTTTTTTTTTATATTTGTTAAATTATCTTCCCATGTGATATACCAAATAATAATAAAAGCAATACCTATTTAGTGTTCAAACATCTTCTTTTGTGATTATATTGATTTTGTTCTATTTATATTAATGGTTATATGGGTAAATGTCGCATGCAACCACCTTACAGTTAAAAAAAAAACATAAACTAAAACAATATTAAAAATAAGTGAAGGTTATTCTTAAGGCTTTGGATTAGTACTATTTTTAGAGCTAAGATTGATTTTAGAAACTTGTTCTGTTTTACAATAAAATATTTAAATTCGTTAATTTTTTGGTTTTGCGTGCGAATTTGTTAATTTTTGCAATTATCAGAACAGAAAACAAAACAGAAAAAAAATTCCAAAACCATTCTCAGCTCTAATTAAAGTTCTAATCTATAGCTATAAGAGTAAGCTTTTCTTATTTTTAAAATTGTTTCAGGTTATGTTTTTTTTTGTTCACTGAAAAGAATTACCCATATATTCAAAACTCTCTTTTATTACTTCAAATGAAAAATTTGATTTTTTTTGTTAACTGTTAATCAATATTTGTATCATCACTGTCCTATGTGTCTTATTATTTTCCATTTTCTTTAAATTGCATTAAATTTGTTAATGACTCCTTTCCTCTTTGTTAAAGCATCTTCCCTGGTGATTATGTCGATTAAGGATATTTCAATTAATACGCTGAGCATGACAAAGCTTAAACAGATTTTGTCGTTGTTTCCCGAGCACATTGTCTATTTTCAAATTTCAGTTTATTATTATGATGCCGCTTTATTCTTTTGGCTTCGCTGTTTCGTTGTCTGTCTGTCGCTCAGGCGTTGCATGCCACATTCTCGCACGTTGCCACGAAATAAAGCTGTAGTAGCTCGCGTTCCAATGGCAGCACCCGCATGCCTCCTCTCCTCCTCTTCCCCTCCTCCCCTCGCGACTGTTTAGTGCTTACGTTTCAAGGGTTCCGACAGCTTGCCGAGCTGCTAACGATGTGGCTGATGGTAATGGTGATATGTACTGCCGTTTGAGAACGTTGTTGCTCCTTCTTGCTGCTTCTGTTAACGCTGATGGCTCTAATGATTGTTTGTCAAACATGCAGAGGGTAAGCCCCATATAGCTGCCTCATGCCACACTGTCCCTTGGCTACTCTCTGTGGCAGTTCACCACTGTCCAATGTGTCCCGGGGCTGCTTATTGAATTCCAGCGGCGACACGGGGTCTTGTCCTTTTTCTTTTTACGTTTCTACGTTTTTATACCCGCTACCCATAGGGTAGAAGTGTATTATAACTTTGTGCCGGCAGGAAATGTATGTAACAGGCAAAAAAAGGTATCTTCAGCCATATGCTATATAAATCTATCTATTTTGATAAGCGTCAACAGCCGACACGATATTGTCATGTCCGTCTGTCTGTCCGTCTTTCCATCCGTCTGTATGAACACATTGATCTCAGAAACTATATTTTTACGACAGAGCTGATTTTGCGCCAGAAAATTAAAAAAAATCGAATAATTTTGACAATAGATTTTTGGTACATTCAATAATAACTAGAGTATATATTAATAATTCCTGAAAATTTCATTGCGATCAGATAAAAGTATAAGTTATTTAAGAACTACTTTTGTATATGAAAACACGCCTACTTACTGGGTGTCTTAGTTGTTTTGTCTGAAAATATAGGATATTTCAGAACTCTATGTGTGCATATATGAACCAATATACCAAATATGGTCTTTGATATATTTTACACTCTATGGTATATTTTGAATGTGGTACTATATCCAAATACCAAATATATTCTTTGGAATATTTGTAGTATTTTTGCCGTATATGAATTCAGTATTTAAAATTAATATTGGCCTGTTTTCATTAATAAGGGCGACCATTTGTATATTGTTACATTTTTTGCTTTTATTGACAATGGAAAGCAGGTATTTCACAGTCGATCACACTCGACTGTAACTTTCTTACTTGGCTTTTTTTGTGCCGCACATGCACAGGATTTTAAAACGCCACATGAAAGTGGCACAAAGTGCTGCGACATGAATGCAAAGTTCCTGGTGAAATGACAAAGCAAAGGGCAAGGAAGCAGAGAGCACACAGAGCGAAAGAAGTGAGATGCTTAAGCTTGACATTTTTGGGTTATGCTGCGTTGAACTCAATGAACCAATGACCAAAAACATTGACGTGCCACAGCCCAGCATGCAAATCCGACGTCCAAAGGCGATTGAGACCTGAGAAACGAATTAATCGTCAATCGGCGGAACGAAGCTGACCTGGAAATTCCCAGTTTGAAAATAAATTAGTTTGCCACGTGGTCTCCTCTCACTCTCCCTCGATGCGGCGACGCAAATCTGAAGTGGGTCTGACAGCGGTTCTCCCACAGCGCGTTCGCGAGAGAAGCATTCAACAAAAATTCTTTTTGTTTTTAAATATTTAAGCAACTTATCGATTCGGTGTGGTCTGTGGTGTTGTCTGTGAGAATGGTGCTAATTGAAGTGGTTGCCGCCTGCTCCAATGTGTGCTGCCATCAATTACCCGGACTTCAGCCAATGCTTTTCCACGCTTTTCCTCTACACTAAAAGCATTTACACAGTCGCAGCCACACATCACATTAGTGCGCAGAAAGTGTTATTGTTTTTTGTTTCGGGGAAAAGGTATTTGGAATCCATCAAAGTGTTCGGACAGTATCGAGTAACATCAAGTTTGCAGCTACCTCTAACCGTCTAATACTACAGTTGCTGCTGTGTAAATATAATTAGTTTTCAAGCATGTGACGTTGTTGGATAATCGAGAGATAAGGGAGAGCGAGCTCAAATAGGTCTGTGGATGCAGTTGATTGGATTGGGGGATTGATGACAAATGTGTTGCATTAATTACATTGCCATTGAGGCAAAATGGCGCAGCAACACAACTTTATGATTATCCAGTTGTATCTGATTTATCGGACACTTGATGTGGCATGTTCTTATCAGCAGCTGCTACTGCTGCTGTTGCAAGTCAGTTAGCCATAAATCACACGTTGCACCCTCGTTGCTCGTTTTCTCGTTGCAAGGAAAGAAGTGCTTACGATGACACATGACGCATTTATCTGCTGCTGTTTCAAACTTTTCACTCTTTTCACTCTTTTTGGTCTTTTCAGTCGCTTTTCGCTGATGTTGCAGCAACTAGATTTTCAGCTGATGCCGCACAAGTCGCTTAATCCTGATCAGCACTTTTCTATCGCTGCTGCCAATTGATTCAGCAGATCCTCCTCTTGAAAGCACTCAGCGTGGGCATTAGACAAATGTCTCGATTGAATGGACTTTAATGCGCATAAGTTCGGGGGCAGTAAAAGGTATGTGATGTATGCGTGGCTGTGTGTGTATAAAGTAAATAAATAACTGCTTAAATTTCCCTATGCAAAGCACGTTTCGTTTATCCACACAGCAAAAAAAAAGGACTGCAGCTCCCCAATAAATCAAAAGAGAGTGGCACTAAACTAACCTGAACTCGAACTTAAATTCAAATTCCAATTCAAATTCAAACTCGGAGTCAGCGTCACAATGGCGTGAGAAATGTCAAGCTAGGAAATCTATTTAAATCACTTGAGCCGTGTGTGTGTTTGTGTGTGTGTGGGAGAGTGTCAAGCTACCTAATTAGCCTTCAGCTGCCTGCCATAGCTGTTCCATTCGTTGTCCCATTGCCTATAGCCGTGCAACGTGGCGTATGATTAACACGACTAATGAACGACCTCATCGCTGAGCTGTAAATGATTGAATTAAAACTCATGCTCGCATTTGGCGAGTTTTGGCCCCGGCCTAGGCATAATCAACTCAATTATTAGTCTGCCACTCCTCCTCACCCTCTCCTTCCCTCCAAAACTCACTTAATTCATTGCGCATGCAAAACTATTTCACGCCCATTCTCGGCATTTTCCACTTTTCATTTTTGTGCATTGAAAACCATTTCTTCACATCGAACGCAGTTCAGTGGAAACTATTTTCAATTAACTGCATTAAGGGATGCTTAATTGACACGCCCACTTGATGGAAGAGCGAGCATCACGCCCAGCTATCATCATCGTATCACAACTAAGCTGAATTGATGCCTGAATGTTTGCTTTTTTTGTGTGTTGTTTTTGCAACTGTGTAATGAGCTCGAAATATTATTTCATTTTGCAGGGCGAGCCAAATATACGCCCCAAAAAAAACAACACTATAAAAACTAAATAAATATTAATGAATTGTTGAAGCGACCATTTAATACGCTTACTTTTAAAATTGCTTGAAATATTAAAGAAATTTGTAGTTTATTTTATTATACATTTTTAGTTGTAGTATAATATAAAAGTAAACATTTTATCAGTTATACAAAATATTCATTTAATAATAAAGGAGTATTGCACATAAAAGGAAAAATAGACAGAATAAGTTAATTAAATAAATAAATATTACGAAATTGTACAAATTACAATTTCTAGAAAGGTTTCCTACTGAAAAAGCATAAATAAATAAATGATTTCTAATAGTAAATTTGAAGATAAGCTTAATCAGTTGAGCAATATAAATACTGATCAATTATACCATCGATGAATGAATCTGGCCTTGTGTCAAGCACTTAGCTACAATTAAAGTGCAAAACATTCCACTCCCTTCTCCCCTTTTTCCTCCATGCGTTGCACACTCGGTGACAAAAGGTTAACACCCACAGCAAAGGATATAAAGTGCGATAGCATTTAGCATGCAGCTCAATAAATTGTGCAGTTTTCATAGCTCATCAGAGAAGGGCAGAGCGAAACATTGGGGAGAGGGGGAATGGGGCCTGAGGCTATAACCAGACTTATAAACGGACAGCGAATCGACCAAAGAGGGGGAGAAAGGGAAGGGAGAGAGAGAGAGTTTACGTATTGCAATTTGTGCAAAATGCAAATTTCCTCACTGATGACAGCCGCAATTTTGTGAGCCATTGTTGTTAGTCATGTTGTTGTTATTGTTGTTACTGTTGTTGTTGTCTCTTGTTGTTGTTTGTATACAACCATTGTTTGGGCTTAGCATGTGTGCATACACGGAGCAGAGGACACAGTGCGGTTCATTTGGCTAGAAACGAAACGTTTGATTAACTCGGCAAGTCCAAAGTGCTGGTCGTCGCATGGACAGTGCTGTATTTTGTGGCTTTGGCAAAGAGCGTCAAGCACGTAACAATAAACATGGCAGAGAAAAACCAACGGAGAGACGAAGCAGAGTGAAGCAGCAAAAGCAGAAGCCGAGCCAACACAAAATTTCCTTCCTCAGTGGCAAATGTCTGGCACAACAATGGTTGACCAAGGTTAGCCCTAGTGCCTGCCCCCCTTCCTTCCTTTTCCCCCTTGCATTCCGTCTCTTTCGCTTTGATTAACAATGATGTGCATTATTTTTGCAAATAAACTTGAACAGAGCACATGAGCCAAGCACGAACCGAAGAAGCGGGACACATGTTGAGCAGGGGGCAGCACGTTCATTGGTAGCGCGAAGAGGAGAAGGGGCAAGGCGGGAAGAGACGCAGAGATAAATTTTTGTGTTTGTGCACAACGTTGACATTTTCCATTTTCCATGCCGGGCAATTTGGCTCAAGTTGCATTTATTGATTTATGACAATGACAGCATTCAGTTCCTATCACGAGCTTCAATTCGCCGAAACACAAACACAATCACACACACATGGACAGCTCAGCGAGGGCGGTTTGCAAAGTGACAGTCAATAATCAGTAAATAATTAAGAAGACAGCGCACACTTTGCATGGAAGTGTAGCTTATGAAGATAAGGTTATTTTATATTGAGTAAATTTAAAGACATGACAAATTTATAAGTACACAATAAAGTTAATTTAAATTTACTTTTCTGACAGACACAACATCTTGCTGAGAGAGTATATATTTAGAAGTATTTTTCATGCAGTTATATTTCATTTAAATGTAATTTCCTGGATATTACAATTATTTGTCGAAAGTGGCAAAAACCATATGCAGAAAATTTACCTTGAAATACTAAGAATGAATGTGCTAATAAGAAAGTTGTGAAATATTTTGAATGCAGCTAATTTCAATTTAATTTAGTGCATAGCAAATGACTTCCTAATATAATATTTTGTGGAAAACTGACAGAAATAATGAACACATGCGTTAATGCTAAACTAATTTAATGAATAGCAAAACACTTTCTAATCATATGCATGTGCTAATAAATGTGCTGTATGGTAATTAAGATAGATAGATTATATTCCATTTATTGGATAATAAAATCCTTTATGTTCATGTGTAATAGCTTGGAAATAAAATAAAGTAATTTAAATAATATTTTTAAAAATAAATTGTGAGATGTAATTATAAAGTTGCTTTCAGTTATATATTTTGCAAAACCAAACATTCCATAATACATTGTAAATAAGATCATACACAATATTTACCTGAAATAAGGCCTGTATGCTTTACAGTAAAATATACTTTAAATAATGTGTAAATCGTAAGTTGTGAAATAGTTTTAGAAGTATCTAAACTATTAGTAATTAAACATATTTAATAATGAATTACTCTATATTTATGTTGATCAATTTAGGAATAAATAAGAAGACAAAATATAAATAAAAATTGCACTTAAAATAAATGAGCACATAAATATTAAGTTATTACATTACAAATAAGATTTATTCCTAATAAAATTGATTGCTTAATAAACCACTTTTAAAAGAAATTTATTTAGATAATAATAATATAATTGTTAAACAGAAAAGTCAGTTTTTACTGCACTTTACGCTTTATACAACTCATGCGTCTATCTCAGTTTCTGAAACCCGATAAATAATGAAAGAATTCGAGCACCTTCCTCGTCAAATCAGTTGATTCCTTGGATGCCCTCGTAAGTATGCAACATGCTTGTCATAATTGCGCATTTGGGTGCAAGACCTTGACTATGAGTAGTCCCACACTCACACACTCACACACTAGCACACAAAAACCCTGTTCTACACAAACACACACACACGCACACATAGAGACAGAGCGACGTCTACGTAAATGGCGAACGGAAGCTTTTAAACAAACAGGATATGCTGTGAGCAGCTTTTGGGCCACACAGGATCCAGTGAGGCAGCACTAGAACAATACTTACAAGTCCGGCCAGGAGGAGGCCAGAGCCAGAGCCAAAGAACTAGAGAACCAGAGACCTAGAGAGCTTCTGGCAGTTGCCAGTCGTAGTCGAGCAAGCAGGCAGTCGAAGACGAAGTGAAAACAAAACATTTGTTATGCAAAGCCTTTGATGTTGTCCTTGGGGGCCGCACTGAGTGCAGGATGCAGGCCAAACGGCTTGTCAATGACAGCATCATTTTCTGCTAAACAGGCTAAGGAAAGTGTTTTCCTTTATTTCTGTGTTGCTAAAGCTGACGACGCTTTGAGCTCTTGCCAAATGGGTCAGCATTCTGCCCACACGGAAACTTTTGCTTAGCAAAAGCCGTAGAAAAGAACATACACAAAATAATTAAGGTCCTTGAAACTTATTGACTTTTCGCCTCCCCAATCTCCCAACAACAGAGAGAAAAAGTTTGTTTTTCAAAATTCTGCGCGCAGAGATAATAATTAGGCTGAGGGAGAACGGGAAAATAAAAATACAACAACAAAAAAAGGACAAAGCCCAGGAAGTGGCGAACTGCACAAAAAAAAAGGCAAGAATAGGAGAGTGGCAAAAAAAGGGACGCTCGATAAATAAATAAAGTATGCTGCAAGGATAACAGGCGGTCCTTTAATGCCAACAACATTGCTGCTCAACGTTGGCTGTTTAAACGAATGCAGGCGCACTTAGCAGGCAATTGCGGGATAATTTAATTACGTGGCGATGGCAGCTGGAAACAGAAGCAGCAACAGCAGCAGCAGAAGCAGTGGCTTTGGGTATAAGGATAACAGGATAATGATAACGAAATAAGCTAGCCAAAAGGCTTACCCCAGTCCGGGCAATAAAAGGTGCCACACACACATACCTACATAATGTGCGGTGAAATTAAATGAAAAATGGCTTCGTCCTCGGGCGCCATTATAAAGCGTGTAACTGGCCGATAACAACAATATCGGACGAGGCTTATATAAATTGCAGGGCAACTTAATTGAGTTGCCACCGCCAACAGCCAACAGCCAACAACAAACAGCAAAACCCATTCAAGTTTGTCTCTCTTTTGTCTGTGTCTTTGTCGCGATGTCGATGTCGATGAACGCTGAACGCTGTCTGTGAGTGTTGGTGTGTAAAATGGCCAACGGAAGTGGAAAACTTGTCGCCGGATGTGGACAGCAGAGGTAACAGCAGCAAACAGCAAACAGGTAACAGCTGGCTCCAGGCTGGCTCAGATAACTGGACAAACTGGCAAAAAGCAACTCGAATTGAACATAATTAGCACGCAAATTATTCAAGCAGCAATTAAATCGTGCCAAACAGCATAATGGATAATTCAAGTCTCACCTGCTAATTAATTGCAACTGTTTTGGCTACGTTTTAAAATGAATTTACAATGGCAATACAACTTGCTGTTGCCCGGGGAGATACAAAGTAAGTTTGTAAATTATTTATTGTAAATTTGGCAAAATATTGAATATTAAATTGACTATGAAACGATACTTGGCTGTATAGAAATTTATTTTCAATTTTAATTTTAGTTTTCGAACGTACAAAGAATATAAAATTGTTATTACTTAAAATTATGAGATCTACAAATCTAACTGTTTAAAAGCACAGAATTCTAATTTAAATTCTAAGAAAAAAATTTCATGTAACACATTTGGATCAGTTCTAGAAATTGTAAAATGATAAAATAGTATAATGTTCGGTCTTGAACGGGTTGAATAAAAATGAAAAGGTTTTAGCAAACTTTTATAGATTTATACAAATAATTCTGCAAATAAATTTGTTACGAGTAAAGCCTTTTATTATTCTACTTAAGAATATAACCTAATAATTATTTAAGCCATTTCTATATTTATTCTAAATAAACTTCACCCTTTTTTATTAGATGTTTTCTTTACCTATATTTATTAAGAATATAAATACTAAACATTTACAATGTGAACTAAAAACTAAATGAAGCACACAACTTCACTTCACTCAGTTTCGATTAAGTAGCTTTTCAGCAGACTGCTGCTGCTGGTGCTGCTGCAGACACAGAAACCGTCGCTTCAATTAAGTTTATGGGGCATGCATAACTTGTGGCAACTGCAGTTAAAGACCTTCGGGCGCTTCGAGCAATCGACAGCAGGCAGCAGTCAATGGGGAGGGCAACTTGGCTGCAACACTGAGCGTAAGCATGCATGTCAAGCACACGAGTTGGCTGCACTGCAAAGTTTGTTGCCCCAGCTGGCAACTGCAAGTTGCAGTTGCAGTTGCATTCGCTTGTTGTCAGTGGAAGGCGGGTGAGTATGTGTAGGTGTGTGTGTGTGTGTTTGGGTGGGCGGGTTTGCCCCCAAGCAGCGCCTTGGTGGCCTCGTTTCAGTTTCTTATGTAATAATTAAGTGAGTGCCAAGTAGAGTGAAGCGTGAAGCGCAACGCGGCGACGTTCTCATTTTACAATTTTCCTCATTTGCCGTCGTCGTCGCGTCGTTCTCGTTGTCCCTGGCAAATTCATGCGTGAGACTGTGTGTGTTATTTTGGCAACGCTGGCAAAGGAAGAAGAGAGGAATGGCAAAGGGCACGAGCATGGGAATGGGAACCAAGACGGCTGTGTAAACGTCGCACGCATGAGAAATCAAAAGCTGCTGCTCGAGTGCCACAAGTGGCCACGAACAGAATGGAATGGAAGAAGAAAATTTTCAAAATTACAATAATAGTTAAGCATGCAACAAGGCAATGCAACGTTAGTTAATCGCAACTGAGACAGCGCTGAAATGTATGCTATGATAATTTGACCAAGTGAATGAACGTGCGTATGTGTGTGTGTGTGTGTGTGTGTGCCAATCGATATGCAAGCAATTTGCAGTCTGTATTCAAATAGAGTTGCGAGAGCACAACAAATGACTAAATCAAGCATGCACAACATTTCAACTTGAATAACTTTAACGCGCGCGCCAGAGTTTTTGCATTTCTAGCTAGCTCGAAGTTTTCCCAAGTGGCACACGTAAACTGCCACAACACGCATTCACTTATATTGCCATCAAAATGCGAGCACTTCAAATCAAATTTAAACATCTATGCGAAGGAGAAGACTTCTTCCTCTACTTCTATCTACTATCTGCTATCAGAGTGTTTTTTATACCCGCTACCCAGAGGGTAAAAGGGTATTCTAACTTTGTGCCTGCAGAAAAGGTATGTAACGGAAGTAGCATAAGAAGGCATCACAACTTTTATGGTATATTTTGAATGTACTACAATATCAATATACCAAATAACATCTTTGGTATATTTAAGAATTTTTCGGTATATAATTTTTGATTATTTTTATTTGTCTAGCAAAAGCTCCGACTGCAATTGAATCTTAAAATTTGGTATATTTTGTACTCTATGGTACATTATGAGTGTATTGCAATATCGATATACCAAGTAATGCCTTCGAAATATTGTAGTATTTTTTCGCCGCTATATTTTGAATGCAGTATAATATATATATACCTTATGTACATTTTAGTATTTTTTCTGGTATATTTTCCGCCGTAAGGTATAGAAAGAAAGTGCCAAAACATCGATATAAAAATTTGGCCTTCGGTATATTTTAGTATAATATATTTTACAATATGTTTTTTTTTTTTTTTAAATGACTAACAAGTATCTCACAGTCGAGCAGACTTGACTGTACCTTTCTTATATTTTGCTTTGCACTGACATGGCAAGTGTCTGTCGCTCTATCATCCCGCTGACTGTGTGTAGTTGATTGTTGTTCGGGGGCAAGCGACACGTACATCCGCTCATAAGCCAGCCAACGGGCAACCTCGGCAAGGGCGCACAAATATTTTTAACATTGTAACGAGATAATATTTTTGCAACATACTCGTCCTCGTCGTCGTTGTGCTATACGTACGTACATATATTTTTTTTGCGCCTTTCCTAAATGATATTACCTGTAGCAACATCAACTTGACAGGCAGCAGTGAGCAGCGAGCAGCGAAAGGAACTTGGAACGACGTGCACAACTAACAGGAAACAGGATGTGCTGGCTTGGCAGTTTGTGAAGTGATGTTTAGGCCAGGCCAAACTACGACTAGAACGACAACGACTGGCGACTGGCGACTGACTTCAACTGCTTCTCGTAGTCAATGTGCGAAACTTGCCCATAGGCATCATCGAGTGCCATGTTTTATGTCTTGCCAATGGCAGGTATTGCTTCAGCTCCAGCTCTGACTCAGACTCTCACTCTCACTCTGCCTCTGTGTGTGGTTGTGGCTTCTACAAGTCACTCTGTATGTGTGTGTGTAGTTGTTATGGGCCCAGGGGCGCCACTCAGTTGCACGTAACCACGCATTCTCAATCTACCCTCACTTAACGCTCACTCGTCGAAGCCCTTGGGCAGTCGCATGAGCGCTCCTCCAACTTGTGACAGCATAAATCGCTGCGTTTTGCTGCTCACGAGTGTGCTATGTATAGTAAATTTCTAGTGTGTGTGTTCAGTGTGTAGGTGAAACAATAGAGCCATCCATATTGGCAATTTAATGTGCTGCAAAACAACATTTGAGCGGCTTTTAAACGACAGCACGCATACGACACGTAGTCCAGTGCATTGCATTCTAAGCAGCTTTATTCTTACCATCTGCAGCTGAGCTATAATTTTCGAATCGAATGCCCGATAAGCACGTAAACAGCCCGAGCACCAGCATCCACACACACACACACACACACACACACACACACACACACACACACACACACACACACACACACACACACACACACACACACACACACACACACACACACACACACACACACACACACACACACACACACACACACACACACACACACACACACACACACACACACACACACACACACACACACACACACACACACACACACACACACACACACACACACACACACACACACACACACACACACACACACAACGTGCCACTCAGTCTCATTCCCTTACGTTTCTCTTCATCTCTTTTTCTTCATCTGTTTTCTCTTGCAGTCTTTAAACTTCTTCTCGTTTGCTACTGTTGCTGGCAAATGCAGCTGAAGGCAGCTTAGTTTGCTGCTTACTTATCTTTGCCGATATGCCCAACACGTTTTTACACACACACACACACACCACCACCTGGCACCCACCCTCGTACATATGTTTCCCGCTCTCCCTCTCTCACTCTTTCACAACAGCATATTGAGTCATAACATTTTCATTTCAGCTGCATTTGCAGTTTACCAAATGAAAGCCAGGCTCTGGTACAGCTGAAGCCAAAATTTACACATTCTTTTCTTGCTATACCCTGTAAAACAAATCAATGATGTGTGATTGGTTGGTGTACTTAACATCAATTAAGAATGAACTCTCGAAATTTTATTTAAGAAGTGCTTTAGGCATGTTTTAAAACTTAATTAGAATGGATGGATGTTTAATGATTTATATTTTAATTAAATTAAGAATAAAACAGAGAATATAACAATGCGACAACATTTCATATCTATAAAAATATTTATACGATATTATTGCAAGGATATTAAATAAGAAGCTTATCGCACTTCACACGTTTTCTATGTCAATTTTTACAATGAATTCTTTCTCCTACTTTCATTTGAAGGAATATTCTTAATTCAGTTGTTGTGCCAACTATTTGTAATAGTAGTCAATAAACAGTTTTCAAAGTTTGTAGCGTGAATGAAATAATTGAGACAAGATATTTTGTTATTTAGAATCACTAAATAAAGCAGATTATTTTAATTACAAAATTTTTTACAATTTTAAATATTCTAAATGAAATTATGTTTTCCCAAAAATTAATATTATATTTGTAACAGTCTGACACGATTGGATTGAAAGTTATCGATATTGTAATCTTAACATAAGTATAATGAAGAACCGAGAAGATAAACATAAGTAATACAATTCTAAATGAAGCATCGGTCAGTCTATGTTAAATGAAGAGGATAAGCGTTCACACATTTGAATTTATCGTACTAAGTAATAATTTAATGAGAGTTTGCATTGAGGCAAACTACAAAATAAACACAATTTTGATACATTCTGTATGTAAGTAAGTAAATAAATAAGTATTTTTTTATATACATTATATATTTTATATACAATAAATTCAATTATAAATATAAGTATTTAATACTAGATGCAATAAAAGCATATTGGACGCTCAATGTCAGCAAGTATCTCTTTCTTTATCTCTAACAATCTATCAAGCTTTAACTATCTCTATTTTCCTCTCTTATAACATATAATATCTATTTAAACTATTTAACAAATGCAGCCACAAGTCACACAAATGTGTTTAGCTTGAGCAAAGCTAAAACAGTTTAAGACTTGAAATAGTTTTCCAGTTGACCACAGGATATATTCAAGTCTGCAACTTCGCTTTCAGCTCTCACTCTCTCTCTCTATAGATTTCCCTCTGCTCTGCAGTTGTTTAAGTTCATTTTTTTGCTCTCTTTTTTTTGAAACGAGGGTCGCTTTCTGGCTTCACCTGATGTTGGCTTGCAACACGATGAAGCTGTTTCAGGCAGTTGAGGCAGCTCGACAGTTGCACATTTGCATATTTGCGATGCAATTTTTGCGTTTCAGCTTGTAAATTTGGCTTTATATGCAAGGTGCAAATCTGTTTAGCGTCCCCAGCGAAAAATGCTCGCCATTAAAATGCATTTATGCAAAGGCCAATGAAAAACTTGCACAGAATTAAGTCAACGGCGCGTGAAGTAGCTACAAGTTGACATTTAACAGATAGTTAAGCAAAAGAAAAAAAAATGAACAAGTCTCTCTAAAAATTGCTTAATTTATATTTTAATGTCGCTCAACTACATTATGTGAAAGCCATAAAGTGAAGTGAAAAAGAAAAGCTGTCGGGATTTGCATAAAGAATTATCCTTACGGTTAGTTGCCAATTTATGGATTACTGTTGCTTCGAATCTATCAACGGTTATGGGCTGTCAGAAATCTGCTCGTAAATGTCGAGCAACTTCATAATGTGACCTAATCACTCAAACCCCGAAAAGCAAAACAAAACAGACAAGACTCGAAATCAAAGTGTATGTGTGTGAGTGTGGGGGTGTGAAAAAATGCAAATGGCTTTTTGGCCACAGCTTTTACGGCCAACATTATAAAATGAGTTTGAAGCAAAGATAAGACCGCAAAAATGCCCATAAAATCGACATCAACAGAGACAGCTTCTAATCCTGCTTTTCCAGTTCGAGTCCCATTCATAGGTTGTAAAACTTGTGCGAAATCAAAAATACAGAAATTTCGAGTTGATTATGCGAACACAATTCGTTGTTAGTTGGCAAACAGTAAGTCAGTAAAATTACTGACGAAATGAATTAATTTATGACTGACAACACGTCGTATGCGCAATGACAAACTGTGTAGCTAATAAATAATGTTGCCATTTGTAAAAGACGTGTTAATATTTACGGATAGAGACAGAGAGAGCGACACTGACGGTGTTGCTAATGCTGTTGACACGCCTCAATGATATTACGTATACGCCACGTGAAGCGCATTTTGGTAAAATGCCAATTGACTTTAATTGCTCTGGCTCCGCAAAGTCATAGCAAACATGAGTACATGGAATTGCTGTTTCTATATGTCAAAGGGAGAAGCGAGAAGCCGGGAAGCTGTTTCATTAGTTTTTGGTTTTGGCAGCCACAAAAAGTCTTTCACATTGCATTGAAGTGCTCAGCTTCCAGCCGCTGTGTTGCTCTGTCACTCTCTCTCTCACTCATTCCTCGTCAGCGCGGCGTATGAAAACAGTTTGTGAAATTTAATTTTCAGCACACTTGAATCTTAAATGGCCCAGGAAGTGGGGGGGGAAATGTCCTGTTAATTTGTACAGAAATGTCTCTATTAAATTGTGAAATGCATTTCTGGGTAGGACGAGTGCACTTGAATGTTTATGAATTGCAACGTGAAATGCGTGTGTAAAAATGCTTGTACCGGACGTTGTCGATGTTGTGGCGCATTCAAAGGAAAGGATAAGCCTGAATGGACACTGTATACAATATCATAGCACAGCAGCTGCAACACTACTCGACAGCAGGACATTCGCGCTGAATGCGTGTGCAATCTGGCAATAAATATTTTATATTTTTATTTTTTTACAATATGCCCCCGTGACCATGCAGCAATATCGAATCGACTCGACTCGACTCGAGCGAAGCAGATTACGTATACGCAGCAGTTGCCACTCTTTTCTTTTTTTTTTTGTTGATTGTGACAAACTTCCTTAAGAGCATTACGTATTCGATGCGATTGCGATTGCTGAATACTTTATTTTCTTAAATGTTTACTCAAGACCCACAGATGTTTACATAAGTCGACCAATACGTGTCTCTCTCTCGCTCTCTCCCTTTTTTTGGGTGTCTTTTTGGCTTTATGGCCGCTGCATTTTGTAATTAATGGGCGTGGTCCGTTGACTGCTGCCTGCTACGGCAATTATGCATACAACTCGCTTCGGTTTTTCTTTTTTTTGGGAGGGGGGGGCTATTCGGGGACCGTGTTGCGCCAAGCCCAAGACCAAGACCAGGGCTATAAATGGCCTGTAGATGGCTTTTTATTATTATAAGGCATCCGTTAATCTCCACTGACCCAGCGACTCGTTGGGGTCCTTATTTCTGCGCAATAAACATGAAATGAATTTAACCTTTTATGTGTGCTCTTTTTTCCTCGGCCAATTACAAGTTGCTGCTTCCTTCCCGCCATCTACCATCTGCGATACATCAAGTGCTCGCTGGGTTGAGGCAGATCTATTCCGGTTTCATTTAGTTGTTTTATCTCTGGTATTTATGCTGCTAAGTAACTCTTTTGCACTGTAATTTATACTGGCGAAAGCTTAGCTCGGCTTTATGTGAAAATTTACGCAAAAAGTTCGTTTTTATTTAATAAATTGGTTTTCATTATCTAAATGAAACTTTTGTCGTTTAAATTTAATTACTTTCCGCATAATATAAATATTCAATTTTCAAATGTAACATTTTAAAAATTGATTGGCAATCAGCATGTCATAAAAGAGTTTTCCACATTGTATCTAAATTTAAATAAATTTATGCACAAATTTTGCGCAATTCGTTTGGAGACGTGGGGCTCTGCTTTTACTTACGAGTTGATAATTGAATTTGTTCATCAGAGACGCAAAACCAAAAGAAAGGACAACACGTAATGTTGGTTTTTCCTCCTTGGAGAATTCCATTTTCTTCCTATTATCGTTTATTATTTTGGCAACTAATTAAGCAAACTTTTTGCTTTTCTCGTATCTTTGTTTGGTTTGCGCTTTCGCTGTCGTTGTTGTCTTTGGCTTTGGTTTGAGGTTTGCGGACTTCTATCACGTTTGACGAGCCGTGTCAAGGAGACAGCACGGATAAGGAAGTGCTGCCTCAATTTTCTACGTGCACACCATAAACTTTATATGTAATTTTGCAAGTGTGTGTGTGTGTTTTTATAAGCAATGCTCCACAACTTGCCCGAATGCCATTACAAGTTTACAATTGTGTTAGGCCGACTTTTTTGGCCAGAGTTCTGGAACACATTAATAAACCATAACTAATGGCCATACGACTTTGCGACACACAGACACAGACTCAATACAGATAATAAAAACACGCACAAGTATGTGAAACAAATCTGCTTTAAGCATGGAATTCTATTGAAATTTGTTTCGGCTTTAAATGTCTGTGTGTGTCGAAGGCCAAGCTAAGCTAAGCTGACAGCCTCAATTTCACACAATAAACTGGCAACAAAATAAGAGAAATCGAATGAAGCGCATAAAAAGCAAACAAGTAAATGAAATTTCCGCTCGTGTGCCAGCCAGGGCAGAGTCGAGCTAACCAGGGCCAGGTCAGACTAGGCCAGGATATGCCAGAACTTGGAAAATGAGCCAGGTCGCACATCGTTTAAGACACTAACAAAAACTATGGCTAAATGTGAATGCGAATTATATATTTATGAAAATGTTCGTATTCCAAAGTGCAAGTTCTAATTAAATATTTTAATATTTAATTAACTTGTGCTATTTTTAATACTCACTAAGTTTCACGAAATATAATACACAAACACACTTAAATATTTAATTAACTTGTGTCTAACAAAATATAGTATACGAGATAGTTAAATATTTAATTAACTTGTGTTCTTTTTCTGCTCACTACGTTAAACAAAATGTAGTTTCAAAGCCTATGTGAATTGCTGATTGTTCTTGATTAGTACAAATGAAATTTTTATAGCAATCAAAACGCAAAACTAATTTGGTTTCTATTCTAAGCATATGAGGACTTTCTTTATGCGGAGTTTAAAAGCTCTACTCTTTAATATTTTTAATGAATTAAAACAGACATTTTAATCATAAACGGATAAGGAGTATCAATTGAAATTTTCCTGTGACTATGCATTTTAGAACAGATTAACATTTTTAAATAGTTTAATAGTTTTTTTACGTATGTGAATTTCGGTCTATTTGATTTGTATTAATAAATTATTGAAATCAATTTTATCACAGGCGGAAAATTATTTGAATACTCTAGTATATGGACTTACTTTCAAGGAAAAGTGTAAAGGAATTTCTGATTAGCATTTCGTAGTGAACAATTCGTAAAAATATCTTTACTATGCCTAACGGTCTTTATTTTAAAGACTATGGTAGATGTCATAAATATCAAAAACAACAAGTGATTTACTTCTTATCCATATTTTCTCTGTCACTGACTTTAAATCATTACTAATAAACAGATTTAAGTACATGTTAAATAAATTGTTTTAAAGTTATTCAAAAGTTTGATACGGTTTTATAACACAGTGGCGCCATCTAGCGTTTTATAGTAGCCACTTTGTTTGCATTTCATATAAAAATTCCAAATAAATGTATTGATATTTTGATTGACCAATTGAAAGAAAATATGAAATCAATATGCTGGAAATACTTTAAGTAAATACCGCTTGTTTTGTTCAGTGTATACGCAAAAATACGTTGGCCAACTGACAGTCCACAGTATCAATAGCTGAATGATGCCGCCTTGTGTATTGTTTGTGTACAATTTAAAAGTGCCGGAAATATGTTTAGCTTTATGAGCTCGTTCTCAAATTGAATTCTGCTGCTGACCAGGCCCCCTCCATCCCCCATCCCCTGGAGACAGCTAGACTAGTGGTAACTCTAGAAGCTTAGTGTAAATTACAGTTTTGTAACGAGAAATTGTGAGAGAGGGAGAGGGGACTGCAAAGTTATTTGCCAAGCAAAGTAACTGTGTACAACACATATAACATTTTAGATAATATCTTTTGATTAGTGGCAACCGCAAAAACTTTAATTAAATTCGCACACAATTCTCTGTGGAAACTTTATGCAGCATTTGCCCTGTCACCAGATAAGTTCAACGACGCGTAACAGTAGTTTCTCTCACCATCTCCCTCTAACTATATCTCCATCTCTTTCTCACTTTGGTCGATCTGGGTCTGGTGCTTGTCCTGGACACGCATGTGTTGGCCAAACTGGTAGCTGCCATTGTTTGGTTGCCGACTTTAAGTTTTAGAATAGAAAAACTTAATAGAAAACTTTTGCAACGTGCAAAGTTATGTTAACTTGCAACTCCACCGTCTCCTCCCAACTCTCGGGGACTCTGGAAGCTCCAGCTTCTATTTTTGTCTCCGAGACTAATGAATTAATTAGTTGATTTTTCGTAGTCAGTTGGGTAAAAAGTTTGTGTGCCGCAACGAGTTGAAACCACTTTAATATATTCGTTAAAAATTCATTTAAATTTGTTTTTTATTATAATTGTTTTTCTTTATTTGGTTTTGTTTTACATAGTTATGTAACCCTCTGTTTCTCTGGCCATCAATTCAGCGCACTGCGAACACACGGCAAAGGCAACAGCATCCAGCAGTGCGACAACTGAACAGCGACAGCAGAGAACAGACAATCAAATGGGCAACACACAAATATAGCACAAACATACTCGTAACTCATATCGAATTGCACCATTTGTTGTTTGTCTCCCTAGAGGATATTGAGTCCGCTCTGTTGTGTTATTGTTGTTGCCCCTCGGATTGTTATTGTTGTTACGAATTGCTATTGCTGCTGTTGTGGTCCACTGGCTGCCGTTGCCCGATGCTCGTTGAGTCGTGGCGCTGAATTCATGGCTTTTCATATCGTTTGACGCTTTCGAATTTGATAAATTTATCACAGCTTACAAAAATAAAGTGAAGAAAATCATAAGAATTTATGCAAATCATAACGAATCAAAAATTACTACAGAGATTATGTAATGGGCGACACAACTCACAGCCACGTCCACGCCTCCCCCCGCCAAATACATTAAGTATTTTCTTCGCTCGCACTCTTTGTCTCTGGAGGGGGAGAATGTCGTGGACATCGCTGTACTAAGCTGGACGCAATTCCAATCACTACATTATCTTTACAAACTCTGTGTGTTTTCTTTCTCAAAGTACAAAAAAAGCTACAAAAGAAATAATGAATTAAATACAAAAATTGAAATAGTAGTAGAGTATGCTTAAGCCTAATCCTAAGTTTCATTTCGTTTATGTCATGTCTGGTACTTGCTATCGCTAAGTTGATTAGTTCGTAGTTGTCTCATTTACATACTACTTGGAGTCCTTCTTCTTCTTCTGGGGTATTTGTGCCCACAGACGGAAGAAGTACTCATCGCGTTGAAGCAGTCTGCCGCGCGCATACGAATGAATGTCTGCATCCATGTTGTGGTCTCGCAACCACGACGATGTGTTGCATGTGCTCATCTCAGTACGCGGCTCATCTGGCAGACTTTCGTGACCTACAAAATATGCGAAAGATATTATCAATAGCAATCGATGTTATTGTGCGTTCAGATACTTACCCGCAGTCATCACCTTGTATGGCTCTTCGGATTCCAAAGGTTCACTTAGACCAATTTCGTTCTTGGCGAATATGCGAATCATGTATTCGTGATTCTCTTGCAGATCGCGAATCTGGAACTTTTGCACACCGGCTGGCACGCGACCAACCTCAATCCACATGGACTTCTTCATGTCACGTATGGCAATGTGATAGCCGAGCAGTGGCGCACCTCCATCTGACTCGGGAATACCCCATTCGAATATGTGTGCATTGGCAGCGAGAACTCGCGCCTCCAGTGGAGCAGTTGGTGGCGATGGTACAGCTACAAAAATACATAGCAAATACTTATCCAATGTGCACTCGTTTAAATATCAAACAATACTCACTGGCATGTGTCTTTAGCGAGACGCTCTCGGTGACGGCTGGTGCACCTAAACCAGCCTCATTCTCCGCCGAGACACGGAACCAGTACTCGCACTTCTCCTTCAGATTGTCAATGGTGTAGTGCAGCTGATGTGCATCCAGTGTAATGACCTTGGTCCAGCTGGTCGATGTGGAAGACTTCTTCTCCACACAGTAGCCTGAAAGGAAGTAGAAATGTTTTATGAATCGTAATTAATAAATATATATTTAATAGCTTTAGTACGGAGGAATCTTCAAGGATTCTACAATTTACCTGTAATTTCGGAACCTCCATTGCGGGCTGGCACCTCCCAGTCGAGGGTGACGCTGCGACTTGTCACATCCGGCGCCCTCAGATTCTGAGGTGGCGATGGCGGGGCTGCAAGAGGAGTGCATAATATGAATACAAATGATTTTGGTGGAAACTTTTTGCGGACTTTGGAACATACCCATGTCTTCAATTGCTGGTGCAGGGCGCAAAATTAAGGCAAAGCAAATGTTAATGGCGTTAAGAGAAAGCAATTTGGCAATAAGCAACGAAGCAATTATCATTATGGGAAACTGCGACTTTTACTCACTTATCTTGCGACCCACAACAATCTTCTCCGTGGTCTCGAACGCCTCGCTGGTGCCGACCTCGTTACGAGCGTAGATCCTGAACAGATAGCCCTTGTTTCTCACAACCTTCTCCACTTGAATGTTTGTCACAGTGCCCGTCGTGATGCCCACCGAGCGATAGACTGTCTCAGTCTCTTCCCTGATTTCCACAATGTACTCGATTATCTTCGAGCCTCCGTCGCTCTCCGACGGTTCCCAGGACAGTGTGAACGATGTGTCGTTCATGCCAGAGACGGCGGTGGGGCCGCGTGGTGGGGATGGTTTCTCTGCAATTCATATTATTATTAATAAATTTGAATTAAAACACGACCGTTGAGAAGCGTAAAAACAAAAAAAAGTGTGTACACATTGCTTAAAAATACTAATATGTAATATCAGTTCGGTAGTTAGGTTAAGGTTGCCACATCAATCAATAAAGCTGGTAGACATTTTTCGTAAATATATTTTCTACGACAATAGGTAGAAGAAAAGCATAGCGTTTTTGTGATAATTGTAATTAATTTTTCTAGTAGTCAGCTGGTAATTTCTTTGCAAATGGACCAAAAGGATCGAGCTGGCAACATTCGTATTGGCAACAATTGCGCGCTTTTTTGTTCTGTCAATCTGGTAGCTCTATTCGTATTGGCTTCAATTTTGCGCCAATTTCGTCAATTGTCAGCTAAGTTTTTAAGCGGAGCTTTAATTCGAGCGGACTAATACAAATCGAATTATTTAGTGTAATTATTGTTTAGCAAAATTGTGCATCAATCTGCCTATTTCAAAGTTACGCGTGGTTGTGAATTAAAATTTGTTTGTAATGGTAAAACTTAATCATTGTGCACTTACCAAACTTCTTGGTGATTGTGACTGTTTGACTCTCCGTTGGTTCGGATTCGCCAATAGGATTGATAGCCACAACACGGAACATGTATTGGGCATTCATGGAAAGCTTTTGAATGGCATACGAGTTGATCTCCTTGTCGAAATCGGAGACCTTCATCCATACGTTGTTCTGCACATCGCATTTCTCCAACGTGTACTTGCTAATATCCATGCCACCATCGTCAATTGGCGGCGTCCATTCCAAGGTAATTGAATCCTTTTTAATGTCTTTAACCTCCAACGATTGCGGCCTGCTTGGCTTATCAATTACTTGTACCGTGCACTCCATATGAGTGGAGCCCCACTCATTGGTGGCCGTCACCTTGTAGCGACCAGAGTGCTCGCGAGTTACCTTCTTAATCGTATAGGTAGAGCTTGTTTCGGTGGTTTCAATGGTAATCTCCTTGGTCGACTTCTGCTCGATAGTCTCCTTGTGCCAGGTGACTGTGGGCTTGGGATAGCCACGAACCGTTGCTGGAATGCTGAGAGTAGCGCCAGTGCGCAGTTTCTGTGCCACATACTTGTCCTCAATCTCCACGATTGGCTTCTGCTGCAGCTTCAGTCTGCACGATGTCTCCACTGTGCCCTTCTCATTGGTTGCCACGCATGTGTAGGTGGCTTCAGTCTCAATGGTTGTCTTTTCAATGATGTACTTGGCCACCCGATTTTCGTAGCGCACATTGGTCGTAGACTCGATGATCTTGCCGTTCTTCTTCCAGGTAACGCTTGGCTCAGGAATGCCGCCAAACACACAGGATAGTGTCACTTCCTTGTCCAGTTCACTGACAATATCCTGCAGTGGCTCGCGTACGCTGGGTGCCTCGGTCTGAACCTTGGGCACCAGACGAATAGGTGGCGATGCAGGTGATGGCGGTGAGGGGCCAACTTCGTTGACCGCAATCGAACGGAACACATATTCGGTGTCGATCTTTAGTTTGCTTATCGTATACGTTGTGTCCTTAATCTTGCGAATCTCAGTCCATCTGAGAAGTAAAAGGAATTAATTAATGTTTTATTAGTTGGATATGAGCAGTACTTACTTTTCTTCCTTAACATCATGGTACTCCAGAATGTATTCAATGATTTCGGACTTGCCATCGTCTTCGGGCGCCCTCCAATAAAGTGTTATCGAGTCGTGCATTACCTCCAGTGGCTGAGGGGTTCCAGGTGCCGTGGGTTTGCCTAAATGTAAGAGTTTGACAAAGGTCAGAGCTGCTCGCATTTCCGCCTCGTTAACTGCATTGTCAATTAATAATACTTACGCATAATGACCAAGTGTAGGCTGGCTTCGGCCTCACCCACAGGATTGACCAGTTTGACCGTGTACTCGCCCTCATCATCGTCAACGACCTTTTTAATGGTTAGAGTTGCGGATTGTTCATCGATGGTTGGGATTGTACGCTTTGTCTTAGGAATGACAACCTTGCGCGATGTCCATACGGCCTCTGGAGTCGGAGCGCCAGTGTACTTGACAGTGAAGGTAGCATCCTCGTCCTCCTTTACTTTGATGGTTTGATCCTTGTCAGAGGTAATCACGGGTGGCAGTTTAAGCTCTTCAACGCACAGTTTAGTGCTGCTGGTGACATTTTCAGCAATACAGCTGATCTCACCCGCATCATCATCGCTGGCATCATGGATGACCAGGCGACGCACTGTGCCCTCAACGAATACCTCATGCTTCTTATTTGGCTTAATGGGCTTGCCTTTCTTACACCACGTAACTTCAACGTCCGGCTGAGACAGTTCAACGGTAAATTCAGCATCTGTTGTCTTTGTGGCGAGTGTAACATCTGGCAATCGCACTATGAAGTCAACCAATGGCTCTTCGACAGTCAGTTTTGCCTTGGAAGTTTGTTCGCCAACCTCTATGGAATACTCGCCCACATCTTCGGGCTTGGCCTTGACAATGCGAAGGGATTGTTTCTTGCCATCAATTGCGAGTTGAATGCGTTCGTCGAACTTGATTTCTTTGCCGTTCTTGAACCATTTTACCAGAGCATCGCCCTTGCTTAGTTCAATGTGGAATATAGCATTTTCGCCCTTAGTAACAGACACATCCTTCAATGGAGTTACAATCTCTGGTGGTAGTTCAATGACAGTCAGTTCTGCACTGCACTCTTGACCCTCGATCTTGCACGTGTATTCGCCCTCATCATGTATGGTTGTATCGTGTATCACCAAACGTCTCGATTTGCCATCCTTGATGAATTCACAGTTCTTGCTTTCAATTGTAATCTTTTCGCCGTCCTTGTACCAGGTGACCTCAGTCGATTCAGTTGTCAGCTCAACGTCCAGAATGGCGGTATCCTTCTCAGTTACCTCGTAATCTTCTAGAACCTTTATAAAGTCTGGTTTACGCTTTAGAACCTCCACAGTTGATTCGGTTTCTTGTTTCTTGACCTTGCACACATATTTGCCGGAATCACGAAGATTTGTGTTCCTTATGACCAGCTTGTGTGTCTTGCCATCCTCAACAACAACGCGATGGTCCATGCCGCTCAACTCCTTGCCATTGAAGAACCACTTAGTTGTTACCACATGAGAAGTCTCGCACTCCAACGTTAACGATTGCACCTCTTCAATGGTAATTGTCTTCTTTAACTTTTTGGTAAAGGTCACCTCATCGACTTCGACAATAACGCGGGCACCGTGCGATGTCTTGCCAACAGGATTGCTGGCAATGCACTTGTAGTCACCCGAATCTGTTTCAGGATTGGCATTCTGAATGACGAGCTCAATATTTTCACCATCGTACACTTGCTGAATACGTTCGTTGGGGAACAACGGACTGTTGTTAAATAGCCATTGAACCTCTGGTACAGGGTTGCCGGACACCTTTGCTGGTAGTCGAATAACACCCTTTTGTGGTACAGATTGCTCTTCGAAACGTTCCACAAACAGTGGAGGCTCAGCATTACCAGTTGTCGGTTCTAAATAAGAAACATTTAGTGATTCATTGCCGAAAAATTTTGAAAATATTTACTTAACTGAAAAATAACATTAAACATTTAACATACCTTCAATCGTCAGATTAGCAGTAGTTTCCACACTGCCCAAAGGATTGACAGCCTTGACAGTATATTCTCCCTTCTCCGACTTCTTTGGCGTGATGAGGGTAAGAGTATGAATATCCTTATCGGTCTTGCCATTCTTAATAGGCTTGCCATCCTTGTACCACGTTACCTTGGGTGGTGGATTGCCAACAATCTGGGTAGAGAGCATGACGCTCTCTCCTTCACGAACTACCATGTTACGCAGCGGTTCTAGAATTTGTGGGGCTTCTTTGTCGGAAGTTCGCACCTTAAGTGTGATGGGCAGACGCGATTCGCCCTCACGATTTGTAGCTATAACTTCATAGGTCCCCTCCTGAGATTTCTTCACTTTAGTAATATGAACAACGCTACAATACATGTGCATATCAGATTCAGTTACGATACGAATGTTTTTAATTTCCTCCTCATCGATATCTTCGCCATTAAAGGTCCACACAATATCGGGCTCGGGAACCGCAACAAGGCGGCATTCCAGAATAACGTTGCTGCCCTCGTCGACATATTGTGCCTTGGGCTTGCGTGAGAATGTTGGTGGAATGCCCTCAAGGATATCAGCCAATGAGGATTCACGCGACATACTCCTGCGTGACAATGCAGTGGCATCTGAGCCATGATCAGATAAAGGACTTTCCACAATCAATTCTGTTGTGGTTGATGTGAAGCCAGCGGCATTCTTGGCCACGCAAGTAAATTTGCCAGCGTCTTCTGGGAAAACTTCGCGAATAATTAAAGTGGCTACATTATCATCATCATAGAACATTTGGAAGTCTTGCGAAGGCTTAATGATAGCAGTTTCGCGGAACCACGCAATCTGAGGTCTTGGACTTCCCTCAACCTTACATTCGAACTGAACAGTGTAACCATCAAGTGAATGAATAGGCTGCAGCTTTTCAATGAAACGTGGGGCAATCGGCTTGTCTTCAGGTCCAGGTCCTTCATTTGCACAATCACAAAACATTAATTGAAATGTGTTAATAACGTAGACGAGACAGTTTAGCAGAGTGTTAGACAACAACAAGGCTTAGTTAAATGCAAACTTACTTTCAAAGACGGGTAACTTATCGATCTTCTCATGCAGTTTGTTTTGAACATATTGGTCATATTCCTCGGGTCCCATAAGGTATTGGGCGGGTACCCAACCTTCTTCCTCTGTGATGCTCTTCTTGACGTACCACCATTCAGAGCTATGGCGACCAATAACCAGGACCTTTTCACCCTCAACTAAGTTAATAGCCTCGTCGTTGTCCGCAATATAATTGCAGATAGAATACATAATGTTCTCGGTATTGGATTCTAAAAATAATTTGATAATATTAACATTATACTATACACTGTTGTTCGATTTTATCATTTACTTACCTTCCACATCCATTTCTCTGGTAATGTTAAGTGAAGCGCCATCTGTTACAAAGTGAAAAGTAAATACGTTATTTATGCACAATATTCTTTAATATGCGAATTGGTATTAGAAAAACAAAAGGTTGCGTAAACAATGGATCGTTATGCGTTAGCTACTAACATTTGTGTTTTTTTTTTCAAGGGAGTTTTACCTCATTTTGTAAGCTATTGCCATATAAGCAGATGTTTAAATTAAACCAAGTTGATAATTATATTTAAATATTTGACAAATTGATTGGATATGTAGAGAACCTACGTACCTTCATTAAAGAGTTGTTGAATGACTTTACGCTTCTTTTTGAATGTAAGAGAATCTTCGTCATACGTTACAGAATCGCGTTTCGGCTGTCGAATACCAATAAGGAATTGTTCTTCCTCTTCGTCTTGAACCGAGTAAGTTGGCTTAGGTTGCTTCTTTGGTTTAAGCTTGAAGTCTACCTCATCTGGAGGTAATTCTTCTACCATGTACTCCTCTGGCTCTTCAACTTCATCTATGGTATCCTCGTCGTCGCGTATTTCTTCAATGATTGGACCTTCCCCGTCATCATAGTCCTGTATGATTTTGATCTTTGCCTCGTCTGTTGCTTCAGAGTACGTCTTTTTAATAGGTTTCTTAATTTTCACCTTTCCAGACATTGATACCTCTTCTTCAGCATAGGAATCAAGAGCAATATTGAATTCTTGGTCAACGTCTTCTTTGGTTTTTGTGCTCTTAGCGCGGAAAGTAACGTTTTCAACATCTGTGAATTCTGGAATGTCAACCTTCTTGCGACGTTTAAGCTTCTTGACTGTGTACTCTTGGTCTGCTTCATCTGTAATTTGCAACTCCTTAGGCTTTCTACGCTGGCTAACAACAAATTCTTCAATATCATCGCCTTCTTCGTATTCTTCCTCTAGACGTTTTATTGACAATTCTGCTGCAGCTTCGTCGTGGGTGGTAGGTTTGACTGGACGCTTCTTCAGAACTGTTGCTGCCTCTTCCACACCTTCAGTAATGGTATGTGGTTTCTTGAATGAAAGGCTAAATTCAGTTTCTTCAAGGTCTTCAATAGTTGGTTCAATGGGTTTTTTAGGCTTTCTACGTATAATAACGGCTTCCTCAACAATTTCCTCTTCTTCAATCTCAACTGGTCTTTCTTCAATAACAGTTTGTTGGAGTTGGAGTTCATCAGCAGCCTCTTCTACAGGTTTCTGTGGCTTCTTCTTTTTCTTAAGTTGCACTGTTTCGTTAGATGTTTCCTCAGAAACCTTCTTTTCCTTTGGTAGCTTGACGTCCACCGAGAACTCTTCGTCCTGAACTTCCTTGGGAACCTTTGGCTTCAGAGTAACCTCTGCTACCACTTCGTCTTCTTCAGGTGATTCAGGCTTCTTTAATTTAAAAACGGCAGCATCAATTTCTTCTTCTAGGGATGGTTTTTCTGATTTCTTAACTTGAACCTCTTCAATTACTTCTTCCTCTACAACTATTGGCTCTGGAGTGATTTCTTCTTCGACCTTGACAGTCACTTCTTCAGCAGCTTCTTCCACAACTGGCTTCTTAGGTTTCTTTTTGATTATTTTTGCTTCTTCTTTTACTTCTTCAACCTTTGGTTTAGGTTTTAGAGTAACTTCAGCTTCAGGCTCTTCAGTCACTTGAACGGGCTTTGGTATTTTCTTCGGCAGCGATACTTGCTGCTCTTCAGGTACTTCTGGAGCTTCTGGTTGGCTTTCAGAAACCTTGAATTTGTACTCAACTGGTTTCTCTTCTGGCTGTTCGACAATTATTTCTTCTGGAGTTTCCTCAACTTCTTCCACAATCTCAATAACATCTGGTCCTGGTGCTACCTCCTCGATGACTGTTACTTTAAGCTCAGCGGCAGCTTCTTCTTCTTTAACTGGCTTTTTGGACTTTTTCTTGATCTTGGCTTCTTCAGTTACCTCCTCGACTTGTGGCTTGGGCTTAATTTCGAATACAGCTTCAGGTTCTTCAACAATAAGTTGCTCAGGCACCTTTTTCTTCTTCTTAATGGTAAATTGTTCTTCTGGTAACTCCTCGACCGTTTCCTTTGGTGCCTCTGTCTCTTTAAGACTAAACTTAAAGTCTGCGGGTATATCTTCCGGAATAGGTTGAATCTTTTCTTCTTCAATAATGTCGATTTCTTCTATTTCTTGAATTAGTTCCTGGGGCTCAGAAATTTCATCAATAACGGTTATCTTGAGCTCAGCAGCCTCCTCATCAGTTGGAACTTCAGGTACGATGGTGACGCTTTGTACTGCTTCAACCTCATCTACCGGCTTTGGACCTGTAAAGCTCACTTGAGTCTCCGGCTCTTCTGAAACTTGTGGCTTGGGTTTCTTCTTACGAATAACTTTAACGTCCTCCTCCACAACTTCTTCTATAATTTCACGTGGAGTTTCTTCAATAACTTTCACCTTCAGTTCTTCAGGTGCAGGTTGAGGCTCTTCAACGACTGGTTCAACAACCAATTCATCTTCCACAGGTGCCACTGGCTTTTCTGGAACTGTTTCCTTCACTCCAATTTCATACGATTTATATTCCACAGGAGCTTCCTCTTTTTCTTTGATTGCAACTTCTTCGATTTCTTCGATTACTGGAACTTCTTGTGGGACTTCTTCCGAAATCTGTATCTTTAATTCCTCTGCCTCAACATCCTTAACCTTCTTTTTGGGCTTCTTCGTCTTTATTTGGGCGTCTTCGGTAACGGTTTCAATTGGCTTGCTTTCTTTAAGAACAAACTCAGCTTCCGGCTCCTCAGTAGCTTCTGGAGTAGGCTTTGCCTTCTTTACAGTAAATTGTGCAAGTGTAGGCTCATCTGGTTGTGCTTCTTTTGTTTCAGATACACGAATTGTATATTCATCCGGCTTTTCTTCAGCAATCACTGTTTCTTTCTCAACAATTTCAATTTGTGGAGCTTCATCTACTACTTCCTCCGGTGCAGATACTTCGACAACCTTAATATCGTGACTAACGGCCTCCTCAGTTTTCTTTGGTTTCTTAGTCTTCTTCGGTTTGATTTCGGCTTCAACTTCGGCAACTTCTTCACGTTTTGGTTCCGTTATGACAAACTCTGCCTCAAATGTTTTATCTTCTTTTGGCCTTGGGGCAAAAACTACCTCTTCAGGAACTTCCTCTTCTGGCTGCTTTGTCGTTTCGAGAACATTTTCAACTTGAGATTCTTTAATGCTGATCTGGTAAGAGTCTGTCTTTTCAATCGGCTTGGGTGCCTTTTCTTTCACCTTTTCAACCGGCTTTTCTTCGATAACTTCTTCAGGTTTCTTTTGAGGAGCTTGCGTTTCAGTAATTTGGAACTCGAAAGATTTCGGAGTATCAGTTTGACTAATTTGTTCTTCTTGAACAATAACCTCTTCTTCTTCGGCCGGTTGGACTTCCACTTCTTTCACCACGTGTTGTTCCACTTCTCTTACCTCCTCCACAGGCTTCTTCTTAGGTTTCTTCTTAACTGTTATTTCCTGTTCTTGTGGTTGTGATTCGGTTAACTTCAATTCCACTTCGTACTGCTCAGGTTCCTGTTCAGGTTGTTTTATTGGTATCACAACCTCAGCAGTGATTTCTTCTGGTTCTGGTTGTGTTTCCTCTGGCTCCTTTAGAGTGACTTCAAATACTTCTGGTTGTTGAGGCTTTGGCTTCTTCTTTCTTGTTACAACCTTTTCTTCAACAACTTCCTCAGTAGTGACTTCCCTTTCATCAAAGTCCAAAACCCTGACTTGATGTTCCTTTGGAGCTTCCTCGGGTTCCAAAACAGTTGTAGTAATTTTGTACTCAACGGGTATGTCTTCAGGTACATCGACAGTCTGTGTTTCCTCGACGATTTCAACTTCGGCAGCAGGAGCCTCCTTTGGTTTCTTTTGTTTTACCTTTACTTCTTTAGGCTTTTCTTCTTCAACTGGCTTTTCTTTAATTATTTCCTCGTCCTTAACTGAAATCTCAAATTCTGTTGGTTGTTCCACTGTAGTTTCTTCTTCTTTTTGTGCAACTGGTTTAGATTTCGTTTTCTTAGGCTTTTTCACTTCCTCAACGGGCTTAGACTCTTCAACTGTAGGCTGAGGTTCCTCGTCCTTGGACTTAACAACGACATCTTCAACTACTGTGTCCTCAACAGGTTTTTGAACAGGCTTTAATTTAATTTGAGTGTCAGTCTCTTCAGGAGCTTCACTCTCAGGTTTACGGAACTTGACTTGTTGTTCAGGTACCTCTTCTTCTTCCTTAGGCTTACCAGGAACAATTTCTGTTATGATAGTGTCCTGTTCCGGCTTGGATTTCTCCTTTGGCTTGTATTTGGTCTTACCGGGTTTCTTCGTCTTTTCGGGCTTTTCAGGTTGCTCGATTTGTTCAAGCTCTTCTGGTACATATTCAGGATGCTCAAAATCAATTGGCTCAAACGGTTCGACTTGAATGTCCTGTTCCTTGGGCTGCTTTGGAAGTTCTTCAATAACTACTACATCCTTTTCCTTAGGTTTCTTTTCAACCACTTCTTCACTTTCTACAGATTTCTGTGGTATCTTTTTGAGAGTAACATTTTCTTGAGACTCTTCCTCCTTAGGCTTCTTCTTGCCCTTGCCAATCTTAAGTTTGACATCTTCAGGACTTTCTTCTGTCTTTTGAGCCTTTTCTGGTTTCTGGTATGGCTTCTGTTCTTCGGGTTCTTCTTCGCTACTAACGTATTTCTCATACTTTTCGAGCTCCACCTTCTCTAAGTCATCCTTTATTTTCTTGATTTTCTTTGTCTTGTGGGGCTTAAACTTCAATACCTCCTCGGCTTCTTCAATATTGCGAGAGAGCTCACCATTGTCTTTTACTGCACCTATGTCAGTCAGTTTTGGTATTTGAGGTACTGGCGGATATTCGACCATTGTCATGCGCGTCTTTAGCCTGAATTTGGGAAGTTGTACTGCCTGTTCTTCAGAAGGCTTTTCCTTCCGTTTGCCAGGCTTCAACTTAACAGTCTTTGGAACCTCTGCAGCTTCAACAATTGTCACCTTTGTTGGTTTGTGTTCGGTTCGCTCAATTTTCATTGGTTCAAGGTTTGCAAACTCTGGTTTTAGTTTCTTAGGAAGATCAAACTCCATTTTCTCGTATTTTTCCAATTCGGTTTTTTCAATCTCTTGCTCAAGCAGCTTTTGAATAATATCATCGTGTTCATTGGTCTTCTTTTTAACAATCTTCTTCTTCTTTGTTTTTGGCTTCGTAACATCTTCAACAGTACCATCTGTTGGTTGTTCATCCTCTTCTTCGACTTCTTCAACGATGGGCTGTGATTCTTCGATTTCGGCAACTTCATCAATGACTCTCACTTCCAAAATCCTGTCGGGCTGTTCTTCTCTTTCAACTGGTTCTTCTACGATTACGCTTATGTGATAATCCTTATGAACCTCGGGTGCTTCACCTAATATAAAAATTTATTTATAGTTAGTAATTTAATTCTTAGGCCCCTAAGATGAATCCGTGCATTGCTTTCGCAGAAGAAGGCAAGCATATCGTAGAGCTTGATAAATATTTAACACTATATACAGCGTTTGTTTCGATTAACTTGAGCACTTGCCCAAAATAAAAAAATCCTATATATTAAAAAAAATGTTACATATAAAAGAAACTGTTAGTCATATTACAGAATATGTTGATTAATTGAAATATGGAATATAATTTAAAAATAAGTGGATAGATTATTGAAGTACATAAACATGCATTGGGTTAGGTTTGGTTGGTTATTGTGTTTATAAAGGTATAGAGTATAACCGGCTGAAATATAATAATAGAATTTATTCTCAAATTAGGGAGCACAAATTCAGTGTAAAAGAAGAGAGAGAAAGAGTGTAAGAAATAATAAGGGAAAGTGAAACAGACAAAACGAGGAAGGTATAGGCGCAAAAATTGGAGTTCAACGTAGATTTAAAAGGACGTTAACAAAGGCAAAAGACACAGACAAAGGAGCAAATGCTGCATGTGCGGTGGGAATTTTAAGGCTCCAAAACTCTCATCTAATAACTTACTTGTTTCAACGCTTTGAACTGTGTCTGGCTTAGCTTTCTTATGCTTAATTGTTTTCTGAATTGTTTCTTTAGTGTCTTCTTGAGTAGATTTCTCATCTTGTGCGCTTGGTGTAATTTGTGCTGTGGCTGTGTCCTCGGGGTGTGCAATATGTTTTGGTGTGTCTTCCGTAACGTCTTCAGTTCCTACAATAGTCTCTGTCGGTTCGTCTGGTGTTTGTTCTATCTTGTCAACTGGCTGTGGCTTAACTGTTTTGGTCTTTTTAGGTTTGATTGATTCAAGATCTGCTAATGGTTGTTCTGGCCTAGTAGGTGTATCCTCTTCTGGAACACTTTCGCTTGGGATTTCTTTTGGTTGCTTTGGTTTTTCTGGCATTTCCACCTTTTCGTACTTTTCCATTGAGATCTTTGGTATTTCTTCCTCAATTAATTTCTTGACATAATCGTCCAAATCATCCTTTTTAATTTTCTTGACCGTTTTCTTTGGCTTTGCTTTTGGTGCTTTAACGTCCTCATTCTCTGGTTGACTTTCAGTTATATCTACTGGAGCAACTTCTGGTTCCTCATCAACAATAACCGTAACAGATTCTTTATCTTCACTTTCAATTGTGGTGATTTTGTAAGTTGTGTCTTCTTGTGGTCCCTTCTTTTTCAAGACACGCTTAGTGGTTTTCTCTTGAACGGGAATACCCTCTTCAGTAATTACTTCCTTGATTTCCACTACTTTTGGTTTTATTTCTACCACTTCCACAGGAACCACAGGTTGTTCAGGAGCTTCTTCCTCTATGACCTTAATATCAGCATATGGCTGTGGCAGCGATTCTTCTGTTTTAGTTAATTCCATTGGTTTCGATGTTTTGTCTTTCTTTGGTTTTTCAGTTTGAGAAGTATCTGTTACACTAACTTCCAAAGGTTCTGTGGGCTTTTCCTTAGGTAACGGCTCAAAATCTATTTTCTCATATTTCTCAAGTTCAGTTTTTGGAGTTTCCATGTCTATTAGTTTTTGAATATAATCGTGAATGTCATCTTTCTTGATTTTCTTTGTTTTCTTTTTCGGCTCTTTTGGCTTTTCATCGTTTTGTGGTTGCTCGGGCTCGTATTCTACAATTGTAATCACTGCATCAGGTTGGTCATCAGTTACAACTTCAATAATTTCAATAACTTCGTCCGTTTCACCCTTTGGACGTTTTATCTTTCGTTTAGTTGTAACCACTTTATGAATATCACCAGCATCATCTGTAGTTTCTTCTGATTTTGTTTCACTTTCGATAACTTCAACGTTTAATGGATATTGGTTTTCGGGTTCAGCGATACTTTCCTTGACATATATTTCGTATTTTGATTGTTCTGGTTGATCTTCAATTTGCTTTACCTTGCTTGGAGTCTTTTCTGTTTTCTTCTCATGTTTTGGTTGTTCTTCAGTGAAAGTCACGCTGTATTCGGTATTGTCGGGCTTTTCAATATCAGTGTCTTGTTCGACAACATCAAACGACTGCTCAGGAGCATTTTCCTCAGGTTGCTCTTCAATAACCTTTACTTTTTCTTTAACTGGTTTCTTTTTCTTTTGAGAAATTTTGACGTCTTCAGGGGCAACAACTTCTTCAGGCTTTTCAGGAGATGGAATTGTCTCTTCTACTTGAACCTCTTCTTCCCTTATGGGTTCTTTCTCAGGTTCTTGTTCGACAAGTTGAACATTGTCAACAATCGGACTCGATTCCTCAGTTGTTGGTTCAATTTCCTTCCTCTTCATTTTTTTCGGCTTGGTAGTAGTTTGCTTAGGAGATGTTTCTTCGATAATATCGACAGTATCCTCAGTCTCTTTTGGCAAATCTTCTTCAATAACTGCTTGAATGAAATTGTCAACATCGTCCTTTTTAATCTTTTTAATTCGTTTTTCCTTCTTTACTGGTTTTCCTTGTTCTTGATCTTCGCCTTGGCTTGGACTGGAAGTTACTATTGTAATTTCAGATTCGTCTGTATCCTTGTCCCGAATAACTGTTATGTCATGAATTATTTCTTCTGGACCCTTCTTCTGCTTAATTTTTTTAGTTTTCACTTCCTTAATTTTCACTTCGCCCTGTTCGTCTGGAATTGGCTTGTTTTCCACAAATTCTTCAAGAACAGTTACCTCGAAAGAAGACTCTTCAGGCATTGGTGCTTCAAATTCTTTGACGGTTATCATAAGTTGAGGCTCGTCCACAGAACTTTGTGATGACATTGATTTTTCTGCGGGTGTCTCAGCAACTGATATTTCTGAAGTGTCTTGGGGTTGATCTTCTGTGACCTTAACTTTCTTGACAGGCTTCTTTTTCATTTTAACAGGTTCATCAAAATCGATTTTTTCATATTTCTCAAGTTCGGATTTTGGAATATCCTGTTCAATCAGTTTTTGTATATAATCATTTAAATCATCCTTTTGAACCTTTTTAGTTTTCTTTACTTTCTTTGGCTTTTCTTCTTGAGGAATTTCAACATCTTCATTTTTGGCCTCTTCAGTAATTACTGTAACTTCAAATTCTGGCAAGCCATCCTTTATAGTTTCGACGATTTCGATAATTTCTTCTTTGGGACCAATTTGCTTTTTGATCTTTCGCTTTGTTACCACTTTTTGAGGAGTCTCGACCTTGTCATCCTGTTCTTCACTCAAATCTGCAACAGTTTCAATTTCTTCAATATGGAAAATTGGTTGGTCATCTGGTTGAATTTCTTCCGGCTGGGATAGAATGGACTCTAGCTCTGGTGACTCATCTCTCTTCAATTCCTCTGTAGATGATACTTTAATTAAGAAGTTTTCCTGCTCAGGCTGTTTAGATTCATCGACGGTCACCGCCTTTGGTTGTTTCTTTGATTTCTTTGGTTTCTTTTCATCGATAGGAATATCTTCTTTAATATCAATCGTAAAATCGGGGTATTGATCTGGGCTTTCAACAATTTCTTCTTCCAATTGATCATAAACTTCTTCTTTTATATCTGGACTAACTTGCTCCAATTCCTCATGCTCACTGATTTTGTATTTTTTCGATGATTTCTTCGGTTTCTTGGGAACATCTTCCTCAATTTCCTTAACTTCATCTTCCGGAACATTATCTTGAGAAACTTGGACAAACTCGTCAATAACATTAACAATATATTGCTCGATGACATCCATTTTCAATTTTTTCGGTTTCTTAACTGTTTTGTGGGCTATAACTGGTTGTTGTTCTTCACTTTGAGGTATATTTTCTGTTACCTCGATAACTGTAACTTCTGCCAAAGGTTGATCTTCTCTAGTAGTTTCAGTTATCTCAAAAACGAATTGCTGCGAACCCTGCCTATGCTTTACTTTACGTTTTTTCACAGTAACGTCCTTCAATGTACCGTCTTCAGTTGGCTGTTTTATAATTTCTGTTACTGCATCTACCTCATCTAAAATTATGGGAGCTTTCTCCACCTTTTTCTTTTTAAGCGACTTTTCTTTTTTAGTCGGTTCTATGAGTGTGTCGGTAATGTCTTCAGTGTATTTTGTAGGTTCTACGATTTCGTCAAACACGTTCACTAAATATTTACTGGACTCATCTGGAAGTAAGGGCAAAGTCTCAGTTTCATCTAATTGTGGCTCCGATTCTGACTCCAGAAGTTCCGATTCTTCTTCGGAAACATCAAATTCATGTACGGTTACAGGAAGTCCGTCAATTATTTCCTCTCTCTTCTTGACATGATGTTTGACCTTTTTCTTGGGTTGTTTGGGCTTAGTTTCCATTTCAGTTGGTTCATATTGTTCAAGATCAGTTTTGGTGATTTCACGTTCAATAAGCTCTTGAATGTATTTATCTAAATCGTCTTTCACTGCCTTCTTCTTCTTAATTTTTTGTACCACCTTAATTGGTTGTGGCTCTTCCTCCGTAGAGACGTCCTCCTTAGGTATTTCGATAGTGGTGAATTCGATATCTGCTTCTGGCTTATTTTCTTGATAAGTTTCGGTTATCTCGATTAAATACTCTTTTGGACCATCCTTTTTCTTGAGCTTTTTGGTTGTTTTTACTTGCTTAACTTGTTCGCCTTCTTCGTTGACTACGTCTTCAATTATAGTTTCTGGAGCTAGTTCCTCAATTCGAATAATATGATCCGTCGCTTTTTTACTAGATTTCTTGTGCTTAACTGGCTTAGCTTCAGGAGTTTCAGGAGTATCTTCCACTATATTAATAAGTTTGTCTTCATCCAAAGGCCTTGCAAACTCTTCCACAATATTTATAACATAGTCTTCTACTTCTTCTGGCTTGAGCTTCTTTGGTTTTTTGATCGAAGTTTTCACCTTCTGGGGTTTCTCTACTATTTGGTCGGAGGGTTCCTCTTTTTCTGCAACCTCAATAACAGTAACTTCAGTGAGTGGCTCATCACTCTTTGTGGTCTCCGTTATTTCGAAAATATGCTCTGTTGGGCCCTGTTTTCGGATGATCTTACGCTTTTTCACTTGAACTTCTTTTATTTTGCCGTCTTCTGAAACATCTTGTGTTACTTTTACAGTCTCTGCAATATCTTCAATTTTAACTGGTTCTTGCTCGACGACATCAATCTTCGATTTCTTGTCTTTCTTTGGCTTAGTTTTAGGTTTTTGTTGTTCTTGCATCTCGACTTCAAAATCTTTTATCGTTTCTGCGGTATCCGTATCTTCAATTTCTGTTGTGAACTCCGGAATTGGTTTTTCTTCTTCAGGCTCAAACTCTTGTATTGTGAATTCATGTACTGTATGTGGAATACCATCAACGATTTCCGTAGTTTTCTTGTGATGTTTCTTTGTTATCTTTTGTTTCTTTACATCTGGTACAGAATCTGTTATGGTGGTCTCAAAGTTCTCAAGTTCTACTTTAGGTAATTCTTCCTCTATTAACTTTTGAATATAACTATCTACACTTTCTGTTTTGGGTTTTTTCTTTTTCACAATTTTTATTTTGTGATCCTTAGGTGTCTCGGACTCTGGCACGGGAGTTACTTCTGTAGTCTGTATGACTAATTCCTCTTCAGGCTGATTGTCTACGTAAGTTTCTATAACTTCAATTAGATATTCTTGAGGACCAGTTTTCTTCTTTATTTTACGCTTTGATGTTATTTTTTCGACTTCCTTTCCTTCTTCATTGATAATTTGTTCAGTTATTACCTCAGGTTCGAGCTCTTCAATACGAATTACATGTTCGGAAATAGGAGCTGGATTTAGTTCTTTAGTCTGTTTCTTTACGGGTTTCTTCTTTGTCTTAGGTATACTTTCGGTGATTTCGACCAAATAATCCTTACTTGGTAGTTCAGAGGGTGATTGAACTTCATCACTATTATAGTCCACTTGCTGGTCCTCCTGATCAACATCAAGTGACTGATCTTCCGATATTTTTACTTTTTTTGGCTTAAGTATTTTCTTTTTCTTTTCTTTTGGCAATCTTGTTAAGATGCCAGCTTCTTCTTCAACTTGCTGCACATCGGTATCAGTAACGTCATCAATTACTGTAGTAGTGAAGCTTGTAAAATCGTCATCGGCTAAACTCTTTTCTTTAATAACTACAGAAACATCTTCAGAAAGTTTAGCAATAAGTTCTGTAGGAGCCTCTTCAACTACGCTAACGATGTATTCCTTAAGTTTATCTTTTTTCACTTTTCGAACCGTTTTCTGTGGAGCATGAGGTTCTTTATTATTACCATCTGGACTGTCCTTCACAATTTCGGTTGTAATAACTAAGATCTTTGCATCGTCAAGCTCATCTTCTGGCCTTTCTGTTTCGACAATTTCAATTTCATACTGCTTTGATCCCTTTCTTGTTTTGACCTTACGCTTTTTGGTTATTTTCCTTTCAGTTTGATCAAGCTCTTCTACAATTTGCGGAACATCTTCAGCATATTCTTCTAAAATAACGATAGGAAGTGTTTCATGAATTTCCATTATAATGTCATCAACATTAAGAGGTTCTTCATGAACTTCCTCTTCCACGAATTCCTTTGAAACAGGCTGAGAGTCGATAGTGTTAATTGTGAATTCATCGTACGAAGGAACATCATCTTGTTCAATTATGACCTCTTGTTCTTCCTTAGTTAATGGCTTTGGTTTCTTAGACTTGGATTTTTTAATCGGTTCTTGCTGGCTAATACCAATTTCAAAAGATTCACTTTCATCAAGTGTGTCCTGAAGCGGCTTAGTCTTAATCTTCTTGGGCTTCTTTGGCTTAGCGTCAATTTCGGTTTTTTCATATTTTTCTAGTTCTGTTACTGGAATTTCAGCATTTATCAGTTGTTGTATATAGGCATCTAGGTCGTTCTTCTTCATCTTTTTAGTTTTAATTTTTGGCTTATCGGTTGTGTCTTGACTATCAATTTTATTTTCAGATTCAGACGATCTTATTGTCACTTCATATAGTGGCTCCTCTCCGGGCATTGAAACAGTTTCAACAATCTCAACAATTTCTTCATCTTCTCCTCGTTTATGCAGAATTTTACGTTTTTTAGTTTTTTCTGCTGGTTTATCAGTAGAAATGTCTTCTGGTTGCAACTCAGTTAACTTAACCTCATAGAAATCGTGCATAGTATTTTCGTAGAAATTTTGGTCAGGTTGTTCTTTCAGTTCTACTATAAATTCATCCAATTCCAGTTTATTCATGCGCTTCACTTTCTTTTTAAGAATTTTCTTTTCCTTTGAATCAGTTTCATCAATTTCTGAAGAAGTTACAGTTATTTCATATATTTTTTCATCGGTATCATTTGGAGAAACGTCAACAATTTCTACTACGTTCTCTTCACGTTCTGTCTTAAGCTTTAATTTACGTTTCTTCTTGGGTTCTGTTATTGGATTTTCTTCAGTTTTATTGTCTTGCTCTTCCGATTTTTCTTCAGGCTCTAATTCTACCAACTCATATTTGAACGATGGTTTCAAATCTCCAATTTCCTCGTCATCCCTATCCACAAACGGTATCGAATCAAGTGTTTCGTCGGTCTCCTTAGGTTTTCTCGCCTTCTTTTTCGGTTGTTTTTCTTCGATTGGCTTCTCCGGCTTCTCTGTTATATCCTCGATTTCTTTATCCAACTTAACTGGTTTCAATTCAACAGTTTCAATGTCCTCAATATTTTGTGGAATTTTTCCTTTACCAATCTTTAGTTTGTTGGGTTCGTTAACTTCTTCGTCTTTGTTTTTCTTTGAACGTTTGTACTTTGATTTCACTTGCTCTTCGCCTATCGGTTTATCCTCGTTGTCGATGCTTTCTATGTCAAATATTTCCAAATCAGCTTTTTCGGGTTTGGTGTGCTTGAATTTCTGAGGTCTTAGCTTTAATATTTCCTCAGCCTCTTCTAAATTTCGAGAGAGCTGCCCATTTTCGCGATTGATATCCAGCTCAATAACCGTATACGGGAAACAATATGGTGAGAATGGTATAAACCTTATCAAACTCTTAAGTTTCTTATTTTTAAACGAGGCTTCGCTAGATCGCCGTTTCTTCTCTTCCTGTGGTCGTTGCTTGGGAGTCTTCAATTTTAACATTTGCGGGAATTCCGCCACTGAACTTATTTGAATCATTTTCGGTTGCCTAACCTCAACCTTCTCAATCTTCATTGCAGTAAGTTTTATTGGTTTAATAGAAGAATCACGACGAGCCCTTTGAGGAAGTTCCATTTCTGTGCGGAGATACGGTTGTAAAACTGTTTTAGGAATCTCCTGATGGATAAGGAATTGAATATAATCATCCATTTCATCCTTCTTTGACTTAATGATTTTCTTCTTTTTAGGTTTGTCTTTTCTCGAAAGTGGCCCTGGCTGGCTTTCATCAACAGGACTTTGCTCAACCACATCTTCACCTAATTTATCTTGATCAACCTTAACCTTACGCTTCTTTTTAACTTTGTCTTTTGGCTCACTAGATCCCCCTTCGATTTCCCCAGTCTCGTCAATCTGTTCGAAATGAATTGGTTGTGTCTTTTTCTGTTTTGGTTTTTTATCTGTAGTCTGTGTAGGTATGGTGTCTTCACTTACATCATCAGGTTCAGTGATAGTGTACTCTTTGTTGTATTGGTCTGTTTGAGAGAAAATTATGTGTTTGTGTGTTAGCACTAAACTATTTTGTTAAAATTATATTTGCATTTTTTATAATGCTTTACAACACATAAACTTTGGATTTTGTATAAAGTTTAGTGTTTATATACTTGCATTTTCTGTTAATCTATATTTATATCTATATTTGTAATGTACGTATTACGCTCATTTTTTTACAAATACATCCTGAGTACATATAACGTACACGTACTTAGGTAGAGTTTCAGAAATATTTGTTAGTAGTTATAGTGCCAAAATATTTAAACAGAGTGTCTTGTATTTAAGTATTTATGTTTTTGTTTTGTTTGAATTTTGTTTGTGTTAATGAATTTGAAGCTATTCGTGTATCACTTTTATTCAAAACATATAAGTCGCAATCTCAAACCAAGTACATATTTATGTAGTTGAGTTAATTTAGAAACCTATCTCGCAAATACATATTTTTTAAAGGACTTGATGTAATCCATCTCTAATATGTGTAATTAAACCACAGTATGCATGTATTTATATTTCAATGTGAAAAAAAAAGTATTTTAAGAAATTCACCTGTAGGCTCGCTGACTTCAGTAATTTCAACGTTTGATTGTGTAATGTCTTCCACATTGGGTTCTGTGTCACTGAGTACTTCCTCAACAACGATGCCTTCCTCGTGAGAAACTCTTTTATTTTCTGTTTGAATTGTTGTTTCGCCATCTTCATTTTGTACAGATTTAAATGTTGTAATGTAAACTGGATGTTCCGTTTCAGTGTGTTCTGGTTTCTCCGCTGTGTTCATGTTTGTTGTGTAATTTTCATTGTTGTAAAATGATTGGAAAAATTTGTTAATAACATTACAAAAAAAAAAAAATTGTTATTAAGCTCTTTTTTTAAGCTCTATAAAAAATAGATGTAAAAACTAAAAACAATATAGAGCGTCAAAAATACAAATTATAATGAAATAACCCTATTAAGAGTACAATATAATATTAAATGGGTATAGCGTATACTTCATTTTTTTTAGTTTTCGTGTAAGATGTGGTGTATGCATGGTGTAGTGAATTGTGTTCTTACCCCTCTGTTTGTGTGGCTTTTGTTTTTTGTGTTTGGGAAGTTGTTCATCATCAAGCTTGCTAATGTCTATAATGTCAGCAATGTTCTCATCACTTACAACCCGTACCAACGAATATGGCTCTTTGCCTTCTTCCTCGATAGTTTGAATTTGATAATATTCTTCTTCTTCAGGACCCTGTTTTTTGAATGTTCGCGTTTTGGTAGTCTTCTTCTTCGGCTTTTTGTTTTCAGAAACTTCTTCAATTACAGTTTCTTCCGGTAACTCTTCAATTGGAATTGGCAATACTGAAGATTCCTCGACGGGAAGAATTTCAACTTGCACAGTAGTTATTGGTTCCATATTTTCTTCTTCAATTATGTTAACTGTAGTGACCTCATCAAGATTGTCATCAATATTCTTTTTGAAGGATCGTGTTTTAACCGTTTTTTTCTTCTTCGTTCCATCAGGATTAACCAACTCTATTTCAGAAACTTGTTCCGGTAACTCAAATGACTTATTATCAGTTTGAGAAGGTTCAGTAATGGGGAGTTCCTTGATAGTTATGCTGTAAATTGGCTCTCCTGATTCTTGTTCAGTAATGCCAATTTCAGTCACTTCTTCATTAAACTCATCTTTCGGTTTCTTTATGATCCGTTTTTTTGTTTTTATTATTTTTTCTTGGCCGTCTTCATCTATAGTTTGCGACTCAATAATTTCATCTGGAAGGACAACAATCTCTGTGATCTTTTCTTCGGGAAGATCAGGGAACGGGGCTTCGAAGTTCTCAACTGTCACTGTTGTCAGTGGTGGTTTTTCGTATTCTTCAACAGTCTGAACTTTGGTGACTTCCATATTGGGACCTTGAACTTTTTTAATGATTTTTGTCTTAATAACTGTTTTGGTAGGAGTGCCATCTGGCTTTTCAGAAATAATTATAGATTTTCTTTCAGGTAGCTCCACCACGGAAATGTCATCTTCAGGTTTATGAACAACAACTCGCTTTTTAAGTTTCAGCTTTTCACCAAATGGACTCTTTACATCTGATTCCTCCACAGTTATAGTGGTCTTCGGATTTTTATCGTCCTCTTCAATGGTTTCGATTTTTGTTACTTCCTCGGTATCACCCTTAACCTTCTTAATCACACGTGTACGGATCTTCTTCTTCTTTGGAGTGCCATCCTCACTGATTGTTTCCACCACACGAATCTCTTCTGGAAGCTCCTTGATTTCTTCAGGTTGTTCTTCCTCCACGGGAAGCTCTTCAACCGTGACAGTGGTTTCGGGTTGTTTGTCATCCTCCTCAACGGTTTCAATCTTGGTGACTTCTTGTTTGTCACCCTTAACCTTCTTGATAACACGTGTGCGGATTTTCTTCTTCTTTGGAGTGCCGTCTTCAGAAATAGTTTCAATCACGTGAACTTCTTCTGGAAGCTCCTTGATTTCTTCAGGTTGTTCTTCCTCCACTGGAATCTCTTCAACTGTGACTGTGGTTTCGGGTTGTTTGTCATCCTCTTCGACGGTTTCGATCTTGGTGACTTCTTGCTTGTCACCCTTAACCTTCTTGATAACACGTGTACGGATCTTCTTCTTCTTTGGAGTGCCGTCTTCAGAAATAGTTTCCACAACGTGTACTTCTTCGGGAAGCTCCTTGATTTCTTCTGGTTGTTCCTCCTCCACAGGAATCTCTTCAACTGTGACAGTGGTTTCGGGTTGTTTGTCATCCTCTTCGACGGTTTCGATCTTGGTGACTTCTTGTTTGTCACCCTTAACCTTCTTGATTACACGTGTGCGGATTTTCTTCTTCTTTGGAGTGCCATCCTCACTGAGTGTTTCCACCACACGAACCTCTTCTGGAAGCTCCTTGATTTCTTCAGGTTGTTCTTCCTCCAGTGGAATCTCTTCAACTGTGACTGTGGTTTCGGGTTGTTTGTCATCCTCTTCGACGGTTTCGATCTTGGTGACTTCTTGTTTGTCACCCTTAACCTTCTTGATAACACGTGTACGGATCTTCTTCTTCTTTGGAGTGCCGTCTTCAGAAATAGTTTCCACCACGTGAACTTCTTCTGGAAGCTCCTTGATTTCTTCAGGTTGTTCTTCCTCCACTGGAATCTCTTCAACTGTGACAGTGGTTTCGGGTTGTTTGTCATCCTCTTCGACGGTTTCGATCTTGGTGACTTCTTGTTTGTCACCCTTAACCTTCTTGATAACACGTGTACGGATCTTCTTCTTCTTTGGAGTGCCGTCTTCAGAAATAGTTTCCACAACGTGTACTTCTTCGGGAAGCTCCTTGATTTTTTCTGGTTGTTCCTCCTCCACAGGAATCTCTTCAACTGTGACAGTGGTTTCGGGTTGTTTGTCATCCTCTTCGACGGTTTCGATCTTAGTGACTTCTTGTTTGTCACCCTTAACCTTCTTGATTACACGTGTGCGGATTTTCTTCTTCTTTGGAGTGCCATCCTCACTGAGTGTTTCCACCACACGAACCTCTTCTGGAAGCTCCTTGATTTCTTCAGGTTGTTCTTCCTCCACTGGAATCTCCTCAACTGTGACTGTGGTTTCGGGTTGTTTGTCATCCTCTTCGACGGTTTCGATCTTGGTGACTTCTTGTTTGTCACCCTTAACCTTCTTGATAACACGTGTACGGATCTTCTTCTTCTTTGGAGTGCCGTCTTCAGAAATAGTTTCCACAACGTGTACTTCTTCGGGAAGCTCCTTGATTTTTTCTGGTTGTTCCTCCTCCACAGGAATCTCTTCAACTGTGACAGTGGTTTCGGGTTGTTTGTCATCCTCTTCGACGGTTTCGATCTTAGTGACTTCTTGTTTGTCACCCTTAACCTTCTTTATTACACGTGTGCGGATTTTCTTCTTCTTTGGAGTGCCATCCTCACTGAGTGTTTCCACCACACGAACCTCTTCTGGAAGCTCCTTGATTTCTTCAGGTTGTTCTTCCTCCACTGGAATCTCTTCAACTGTGACAGTGGTTTCGGGTTGTTTGTCATCCTCTTCGACGGTTTCGATCTTGGTGACTTCTTGTTTGTCACCCTTAACCTTCTTGATAACACGTGTACGGATCTTCTTCTTCTTTGGAGTGCCGTCTTCAGAAATAGTTTCCACAACGTGTACTTCTTCTGGAAGCTCCTTGATTTCTTCAGGTTGTTCTTCGTCCACTGGAATCTCTTCAACTGTGACAGTGGTTTCGGGTTGTTTCTCATCCTCTTCGACGGTTTCGATTTTGGTGACTTCTTGTTTGTCACCCTTAACCTTCTTGATAACACGTGTGCGGATCTTCTTCTTCGTAGGCTTACCATCCTCAGTGATTGTTTCCACTACACGAACCTCTTCTGGAAGCTCCTTGATTTCTTCAGGTTGTTCTTCCTCCACAGGATACTCTTCAACTGTGACTGTGGTTTCGGGTTGTTTGTCATCCTCTTCGACGGTTTCGATCTTGGTGACTTCTTGCTTGTCACCCTTTACCTTCTTGATTACACGTGTGCGGATCTTCTTCTTCTTCGGTTTGCCGTCCTCAGTGATGGTTTCCACAACGCGAACCTCTTCTGGAAGCTCCTTGATTTCTTCAGGTTGTTCTTCCTCCACAGGAACTTCTTCCACTGTGACGGTGGTTTCAGGTTGCTTGTCATCCTCTTCGACGGTTTCGATCTTGGTGACTTCTTGTTTGTCACCCTTAACCTTCTTGATTACACGTGTGCGGATCTTCTTCTTCTTTGGGGTGCCATCTTCAGTGATTGTTTCCACAACACGAACCTCTTCTGGAAGCTCCTTGATTTCTTCAGGCTGTTCTTCCTCCACAGGAACTTCTTCCACTGTGACGGTGGTTTCGGGCTGTTTGTCATCCTCTTCGACGGTTTCGATCTTAGTGACTTCTTGTTTATCACCCTTAACCTTTTTGATTACACGTGTGCGGATCTTCTTCTTCTTTGGAGTGCCATCTTCAGTGATTGTTTCCACAACACGAACCTCTTCTGGAAGCTCCTTTATTTCTTCAGGTTGTTCTTCCTCCACAGGAACTTCTTCCACTGTGACGATGGTTTCAGGTTGCTTGTCATCCTCTTCAACGGTCTCGATCTTGGTGATTTCTTGTTTGTCACCCTTAACCTTCTTGATAACACGCGTGCGTATCTTCTTCTTCTTCGGTTTGCCGTCCTCAGTGATGGTTTCCACAACGCGAACCTCTTCTGGAAGCTCCTTGATTTCTTCAGGTTGTTCTTCCTCCACAGGAACTTCTTCCACTGTGACGGTGGTTTCAGGTTGCTTGTCATCCTCTTCAACTGTCTCGATTTTGGTGACTTCTTGCTTGTCACCCTTTACCTTCTTGATTACACGTGTGCGGATCTTCTTCTTCTTCGGTTTGCCGTCCTCAGTGATGGTTTCCACAACGCGAACCTCTTCTGGAAGCTCCTTGATTTCTTCAGGTTGTTCTTCCTCCACAGGAACTTCTTCCACTGTGACGGTGGTTTCAGGTTGCTTGTCATCCTCTTCAACGGTCTCGATTTTGGTGACTTCTTGTTTGTCACCCTTAACCTTCTTGATTACACGTGTGCGGATCTTCTTCTTCTTTGGGGTGCCATCTTCAGTGATTGTTTCCACAACACGAACCTCTTCTGGAAGCTCCTTGATTTCTTCAGGCTGTTCTTCCTCCACAGGAACTTCTTCCACTGTGACGGTGGTTTCGGGCTGTTTGTCATCCTCTTCGACGGTTTCGATCTTAGTGACTTCTTGTTTATCACCCTTAACCTTTTTGATTACACGTGTGCGGATCTTCTTCTTCTTTGGAGTGTCATCTTCAGTGATTGTTTCCACAACACGAACCTCTTCTGGAAGCTCCTTTATTTCTTCAGGTTGTTCTTCCTCCACAGGAACTTCTTCCACTGTGACGATGGTTTCAGGTTGCTTGTCATCCTCTTCAACGGTCTCGATCTTGGTGATTTCTTGTTTGTCACCCTTAACCTTCTTGATAACACGCGTGCGTATCTTCTTCTTTTTCGGTTTGCCGTCCTCAGTGATGGTTTCCACAACGCGAACCTCTTCTGGAAGCTCCTTGATTTCTTCAGGTTGTTCTTCCTCCACAGGAACTTCTTCCACTGTGACGGTGGTTTCAGGTTGCTTGTCGTCCTCTTCAACGGTCTCGATTTTGGTGACTTCTTGCTTGTCACCCTTTACCTTCTTGATTACACGTGTGCGGATCTTCTTCTTCTTCGGTTTACCGTCCTTAGTGATGGTTTCCACAACGCGAACCTCTTCTGGAAGCTCCTTGATTTCTTCAGGTTGTTCTTCCTCCACAGGAACTTCTTCCACTGTGACGGTGGTTTCAGGTTGCTTGTCATCCTCTTCGACGGTTTCGATCTTGGTGACTTCTTGTTTGTCACCCTTAATCTTCTTGATTACACGTGTGCGGATCTTCTTCTTCTTTGGAGCGCCATCTTCAGTGATTGTTTCCACAACACGAACCTCTTCTGGAAGCTCCTTGATTTCTTCAGGCTGTTCTTCCTCCACAGGAACTTCTTCCACTGTGACGGTGGTTTCGGGCTGTTTGTCATCCTCTTCGACGGTTTCGATCTTAGTGACTTCTTGTTTATCACCCTTAACCTTTTTGATAACACGTGTTCGGATCTTCTTCTTCTTTGGAGTGCCGTCTTCAGAAATAGTTTCCACAACGTGTACTTCTTCTGGAAGCTCCTTGATTTCTTCAGGTTGTTCTTCCTCCACAGGAACTTCTTCCACTGTGACGGTGGTTTCAGGTTGCTTGTCATCCTCTTCGACGGTTTCGATCTTGGTGACTTCTTGTTTGTCACCCTTAATCTTCTTGATTACACGTGTGCGGATCTTCTTCTTCTTCGGTTTGCCGTCCTCAGTAATGGTTTCCACAACACGAACCTCTTCAGGAAGTTCCTTGATTTCTTCAGGTTTTTCTTCCTCCACAGGAAGTTCTTCAACAGTGACAGTTGTTTCGGGTTGTTTGTCATCCTCTTCGACGGTTTCGATCTTGGTGACTTCTTGTTTGTCACCCTTAATCTTCTTGATTACACGTGTGCGGATCTTCTTCTTCTTTGGAGCGCCATCTTCAGTGATTGTTTCCACAACACGAACCTCTTCTGGAAGCTCCTTGATTTCTTCAGGTTGTTCTTCCTCAACGGAAATTTCTTCAACTGTGACAATGGTTTCGGGTTTCTTGTCATCCTCTTCGACGGTTTCGATCTTGGTGACTTCTTGTTTGTCACCCTTAACCTTCTTGATAACACGTGTGCGGATCTTCTTCTTCTTCGGTTTGCCGTCTTCAGTGATGGTTTCAACAACACGAATCTCTTCTGGAAGCTCCTTGATTTCTTCAGGTTGTTCTTCCTCCACTGGAATCTCTTCAACTGTGACAGTGGTTTCGGGCTGTTTGTCATCCTCTTCAACGGTTTCGATCTTGGTGACTTCTTGTTTGTCACCCTTAACCTTCTTGATTACACGTGTGCGTATCTTCTTCTTTTTCGGTTTGCCATCTTCAGTGATGCTTTCCACAACACGAACCTCTTCTGGAAGCTCCTTGATTTCTTCAGGTTGTTCTTCCTCCACTGGAATCTCTTCAACTGTGACAGTGGTTTCAGGCTGTTTGTCATCCTCTTCAACGGTTTCGATCTTGGTGACTTCTTGTTTATCACCCTTAACCTTTTTGATAACACGTGTTCGGATCTTCTTCTTCTTTGGAGTGCCGTCTTCAGAAATAGTTTCCACAACGTGTACTTCTTCTGGAAGCTCCTTGATTTCTTCGGGTTGTTCTTCCTCCACTGGAATCTCTTCAACTGTGACAGTGGTTTCAGGCTGTTTGTCATCCTCTTCAACAGTTTCGATCTTGGTGACTTCTTGTTTGTCACCCTTAACCTTCTTGATTACACGTGTGCGTATCTTCTTCTTTTTCGGTTTGCCATCCTCAGTGATGGTTTCCACAACACGAACCTCTTCTGGAAGCTCCGTGATTTCTTCAGATTGTTCTGCCTCCACAGAAATTTCCTCAACTGTGACAGTGGTTTCACGTGTGCGTATCTTGTTTGTCATCCTGATTGTTCGACGGTTTTCGATCTTGATTTCTTCAAGTGACTTCTTGTTTGTTTGTCACCCTTAACCTTCTTGATAACACGTGTGCGGATCTTCTTCTTCTTCGGGAATGCCATCCTCAGTGATGGTTTCCACAACACGAACCTCTTCTGGAAGCTCCTTGATTTTTTCAGGTTGTTCTTCCTCCACAGGAAATTCTTCCACTGTGACAGTGGTTTCGGGTTGTTGATCATCCACTTCGACGGTTTCAATCTTGGTGACTTCTTGTTTGTCACCCTTAACCTTCTTGATTACACGTGTGCGTATCTTCTTCTTCTTTGGAGTGCCATCTTCAGTAATTGTTTCCACTACACGAACCTCTTCTGGAAGCTCCTTGATTTCTTCAGGTTGTTCTTCTCTACACTGACTGTGACAGTGGTTTCGGGTTGCTTGTCATCCTCTTCGACGGTTTCGATCTTGGTGACTTCTTGTTTGTCACCCTTCACCTTCTTGATAACACGTGTGCGGATCTTCTTCTTCTTCGGTTTGCCCTCCTCAGTGATGGTTTCCACAACACGCACCTCTTCTGGAAGCTCCTTGATTTCTTCAGGTTGTTCTTCCTCCACAGGAACTTCTTCCACTGTGACGGTGGTTTCGGTTGCTTGTCATCCTCTTCGACGGTCTCGATTTTGGTGACTTCTTGTTTGTCACCCTTAACCTTCTTGATTACACGTGTGCGTATCTTCTTCTTTTCGGTTTGCCATCCTCAGTCATGGTTTCCACAACACGAACCTCTTCTGGAAGCTCCTTGATTTCTTCAGGTTGTTCTTCCTCCACTGGACTCTCTTCAATTGTGACAGTGGTTTCGGGTTGTTTGTCATCCTCTTCGACGGTTTCGATTTTGGTGACTTCTTGTTTGTCACCCTTCACCTTCTTGATAACACGTGTGCGGATCTTCTTCTTCTTAGGAATGCCATCCACAGTGATTGTTTCCACAACACGAACCTCTTCTGGAAGCTCCTTGATTTCTTCAGGTTGTTCTTCCTCCACAGGAACTTCTTCCACTGTGACGGTGGTTTCAGGTTGCTTGTCATCCTCTTCGACGGTCTCGATTTTGGTGACTTCTTGTTTGTCACCCTTAACCTTCTTGATTACACGTGTGCGTATCTTCTTCTTTTTCGGTTTGCCATCCTCAGTGATGGTTTCCACAACACGAACCTCTTCTGGAAGCTCCTTGATTTCTTCAGGTTGTTCTTCCTCCACTGGAATCTCTTCAACTGTGACAGTGGTTTCGGGTTGTTTGTCATCCTCTTCGACGGTTTCGATCTTGGTGACTTCTTGTTTGTCACCCTTCACCTTCTTGATAACACGTGTGCGGATCTTCTTCTTCTTAGGAATGCCATCCTCAGTGATTGTTTCCACAACACGAACCTCTTCTGGAAGCTCCTTGATTTCTTCAGGTTGTTCTTCCTCCACAGGAACTTCTTCCACTGTGACGGTGGTTTCAGGTTGCTTGTCATCCTCTTCGACGGTCTCGATTTTGGTGACTTCTTGTTTGTCACCCTTAACCTTCTTGATTACACGTGTGCGTATCTTCTTCTTTTTCGGTTTGCCATCCTCAGTGATGGTTTCCACAACACGAACCTCTTCTGGAAGCTCCTTGATTTCTTCAGGTTGTTCTTCCTCCACTGGAATCTCTTCAACTGTGACAGTGGTTTCGGGCTGTTTGTCATCCTCTTCAACGGTTTCGATCTTGGTGACTTCTTGTTTGTCACCCTTAACCTTCTTGATTACACGTGTGCGTATCTTCTTCTTCTTCGGTTTGCCGTCCTCAGTGATGGTTTCCACAACACGAACCTCTTCTGGAAGCTCCTTGATTTCTTCAGGTTGTTCTCCCTCCACAGGAACTTCTTCAACTGTGACAGTGGTTTCGGGTTGCTTGTCATCCTCTTCGACGGTCTCGATTTTGGTGACTTCTTGTTTGTCACCCTTAACCTTCTTGATTACACGTGTGCGTATCTTCTTCTTTTTCGGTTTGCCATCCTCAGTGATTGTTTCCACAACACGAACCTCTTCTGGAAGCTCCTTGATTTCTTCAGGTTGTTCTTCCTCCACAGGAACTTCTTCCACTGTGACGGTGGTTTCAGGTTGCTTGTCATCCTCTTCGACGGTCTCGATTTTGGTGACTTCTTGTTTGTCGCCCTTAACCTTCTTGATTACACGTGTGCGTATCTTCTTCTTCTTCGGTTTGCCGTCCTCAGTGATGGTTTCCACAACACGAACCTCTTCTGGAAGCTCCTTGATTTCTTCAGGTTGTTCTTCCTCCACTGGAATCTCTTCACTGTGACAGTGGTTTCGGGTTGTTTGTCATCCTCTTCGACGGTTTCGATCTTGGTGACTTCTTGTTTGTCACCCTTCACCTTCTTGATAACACGTGTGCGGATCTTCTTCTTCTTAGGAATGCCATCCTCAGTGATTGTTTCCACAACACGAACCTCTTCTGGAAGCTCCTTGATTTCTTCAGGTTGTTCTTCCTCCACAGGAACTTCTTCCACTGTGACGGTGGTTTCGGGTTGCTTCTCATCCTCTTCGACGGTCTCGATTTTGGTGACTTCTTGTTTGTCACCCTTAACCTTCTTGATTACACGTGTGCGTATCTTCTTCTTCTTCGGTTTGCCATCCTCTGTGATGGTTTCCACAACACGAACCTCTTCTGGAAGCTCCTTGATTTCTTCAGGTGGTTCTTCCTCCACAGGAACTTCTTCCACTGTGACGGTGGTTTCGGGTTGCTTGTCATCCTCTTCGACGGTCTCGATTTTGGTGACTTCTTGTTTGTCACCCTTAACCTTCTTGATTACACGTGTGCGTATCTTCTTCTTCTTTCGGTTTGCCATCCTCAGTGATGGTTTCCACAACACGAACCTCTTCTGGAAGCTCCTTGATTTCTTCAGGTTGTTCTTCCTCCACAGGAATCTCTTCAACTGTGACAGTGGTTTCGGGTTGTTTGTCATCCTCTTCGACGGTTTCGATTTTGGTGACTTCTTGTTTGTCACCCTTACCTTCTTGATAACACGTGTGCGGATCTTCTTCTTCTTAGGAATGCCATCCAAAGTGATTGTTTCCACAACACGAACCTCTTCTGGAAGCTCCTTGATTTCTTCAGGTTGTTCTTCCTCCACAGGAACTTCTTCCACTGTGACGGTGGTTTCAGGTTGCTTGTCATCCTCTTCGACGGTCTCGATTTTGGTGACTTCTTGTTTGTCACCCTTAACCTTCTTGATTACACACGTGTGCGTATCTTCTTCTTTTTCGGTTTGCCATCCTCTGTGATGGTTTCCACAATACGTCTTCTGGAAGCGTATCTCTTCAACTGTGACAGTGGTTTCGGGCTGTTTGTCATCCTCTTCAACGGTTTCGATCTTGGTGACTTCTTGTTTGTCACCCTTAACCTTCTTGATTACACGTGTGCGTATCTTCTTCTTCTTCGGTTTGCCGTCCTCAGTGATGGTTTCCACAACACGAACCTCTTCTGGAAGCTCCTTGATTTCTTCAGGTTGTTCTTCCTCCACAGGAACTTCTTCCACTGTGACAGTGGTTTCAGGTTGTTTGTCATCCTCTTCGACGGTTTCGATCTTGGTGACTTCTTGTTTGTCACCCTTAACCTTCTTGATGACACGTGTGCGTATCTTCTTCTTTTTCGGTTTGCCATCCTCTGTGATGGTTTCCACAACACGAACCTCTTCTGGAAGCTCCTTGATTTCTTCAGGTTGTTTTTCCTCCACTGGAATCTCTTCAACTGTGACAGTGGTTTCGGGCTGTTTGTCATCCTCTTCAACGGTTTCGATCTTGGTGACTTCTTGTTTGTCACCCTTAACCTTCTTGATAACACGTGTGCGTATCTTCTTCTTCTTCGGTTTGCCGTCCTCAGTGATGGTTTCCACAACACGAACCTCTTCTGGAAGCTCCTTGATTTCTTCAGGTTGTTCTTCCTCCACAGGAACTTCTTCCACTGTGACAGTGGTTTCAGGTTGTTTGTCATCCTCTTCGACGGTTTCGATCTTGGTGACTTCTTGTTTGTCACCCTTAACCTTCTTGATGACACGTGTGCGTATCTTCTTCTTCTTTGGAGTGCCATCCTCAGTAATTGTTTCCACAATACGAACCTCTTCTGGAAGTTCCTTGATTTCTTCCTGTTGTTCTTCCTCCACAGGAAGCTCTTCCACTGTGACGGTGGTTTCGGGTTGTTTGTCATCCTCTTCGACGGTTTCGATCTTGGTGACTTTTTGTTTGTCACCCTTAACCTTCTTGATTACACGTGTGCGTATCTTCTTCTTCTTCGGTTTGCCGTCCTCAGTGATGGTTTCCACAACACGAACCTCTTCTGGAAGCTCCTTGATTTCTTCAGGTTGTTCTTCCTCCACAGGAACTTCTTCACTGTGACAGTGGTTTCAGGTTGTTTGTCATCCTCTTCGACGGTTTCGATCTTGGTGACTTCTTGTTTGTCACCCTTAACCTTCTTGATGACACGTGTGCGTATCTTCTTCTTCTTCGGTTTGCCATCCTCTGGTGGTTGCCATCCTCAGTGCTCCTTGATTTCTTCAGGTTGTGGTTTTCCACAACACGAACCTCTTCTGGAAGCTCCTTGATTCTTGTGTGACTCTTCAGGTTTCTTTCTTCCTCCACAGGAAACACGAACCTCTTCTGGAAGCTCCTTGATTTCTTCAGGTTGTTCTTCCTCCACAGGAACTTCTTCCACTGTGACAGTGGTTTCAGGTTGTTTGTCTTCTTCGACGGTTTCGATCTTGTGACTTCTTGTTTGTCACCTTAACCCTTCTTGTTGCGTATCTTCTTCTCTTTGGGTGCCATCCTCAGTTACGAACCTCTTCTGGAAGTTCCTTGTTTCATCCTCTTCCACGGTTTTTCGATCTTGGTGACTTCTTGTTTGTCACCCTTAACCTTCTTGATAACACGTGTGCGTATCTTCTTCTTCTTCGGTTTGCCGTCCTCAGTGATGGTTTCCACAACACGAACCTCTTCTGGAAGCTCCTTGATTTCTTCAGGTTGTTCTTCCTCCACAGGAATTTCTTCCACTGTGACACAGGCTGTTTGTCATCCTCTTCGACGGTTTCGATCTTGGTAACTTCTTGTTTGTCACCCTTAACCTTTTTGATGACACGTGTGCGTATCTTCTTCTTCTTTGGAGTGCCATCCTCAGTAATTGTTTCCACAACATGAACCTCTTCTGGAAGCTCCTTGATTTCTTCAGGTTGTCCTTCTTCCACAGGAACTTCTTCCACTGTGACGGTGGTTTCAGGCTGTTTGTCATCCTCTTCGGTTTCGATCTTGGTGACTTCTTGTTTGTCACCCTTTACCCTTCTTGATAACACGTGTGCGTATCTTCTTCTTCTTCGGTTTGCCGTCCTCAGTGATGGTTTCCACAACACGAACCTCTTCAGGAAGCTCCTTGATTTCTTCAGGTTGTTCTTCGTGCTTCCTCAGGCATCCTCTTCGACGGTTTCGATCTTGGTGACTTCTTGTTTGTCACCCTTTAACCTTCTTCACGTGTGCGTATCTGGAGTGCCACCTCAGTGTTTTCACAATACGAACCTCTTCTGGAAGTTCCTTGTTTCTGTCATCTCTTCTGTGACAGTGGTTTCGACGACGGTTTCGATCTTGGTGACTTCTTGTTTGTCACCCTTAACCTTCTGATGATGACACGTGTGCGTATCTTCTTCTTCTTCGGTTTGCCTTCTTTCGTCCTCAGTGAATGGTTTCAACAACACGAACCTCTTCTGGAAGTTCCTTGATTTCTTCAGGCTTCTCTTCCTCCACAGCAATCTCTTCAACTGTGACAGTGGTTTCAGGTTGTTTGTCATCCTCTTCGACGGTTTCGATCTTGGTGACTTCTTGTTTGTCACCCTTAACCTTCTTGATAACACGTGTGCGTATCTTCTTCTTCTTCGGTTTGCCGTCCTCAGTGATGGTTTCCACAACACGAACCTCTTCTGGAAGCTCCTTGATTTCTTCAGGTTTTTCTTCCTCCACAGGAGTCTCTTCAACTGTGACGGTGGTTTCAGGCTGTTTGTCATCCTCTTCGACGGTTTCGATCTTGGTGACTTCTTGTTTGTCACCCTTAACCTTCTTGATAACACGTGTGCGTATCTTCTTCTTCTTCGGTTTGCCGTCCTCAGTAATGGTTTCCACAACACGAACCTCTTCTGGAAGCTCCTTGATTTCTTCAGGTTTTTCTTCCTCCACAGGAAGTTCTTCAACAGTGACAGTTGTTTCGGGTTGTTTGTCATCCTCTTCGACGATTTCGATTTTGGTGACTTCTTGTTTGTCACCCTTAACCTTCTTGATTACACGTGTGCGTATCTTCTTATTTTTCGGTTTGCCATCCTCAGATATGGTTTCCACAACACGAACCTCTTCTGGAAGCTCCTTGATTTCTTCAGGTAGTTCTTCTCCCTCCACAGGAGTCTCTTCGACGGTTTCGAACTGTGACACGTGTGCGTATCTTCTTCTTCTTCGGCTTTCCGTCCTCACAATGGTGGTTCTTTGATTTCTCAGGGTTGTTCTTCCTCCACAGGTAGTTCTTCGACAGTGACAGTAGTTTCCGGTTGTTTTGTCATCCTCTTCGACGGTTTCGATTTTGGTAACTTCTTGTTTGTCACCCTTAACCTTCTTGATGACACGTGTGCGTATCTTCTTCTTCTTCGGTTTGCCGTCCTCAGTAATGGTTTCCACAACACGAACCTCTTCAGGAAGTTCCTTGATTTCTTTCGATCGATCTTGGTGACTTCTTGTTTGTCACCCTTAAGCTTCTTGATAACACGTGTGCGTATTTTCTTCTTCTTCGGCTTGCCGTCCTCAGTGATGGTTTCAACGACACGAATTTCTTCTGGAAGCTCCTTGATTTCTTCAGGTTGTTCTTCCTCCAGTGGAATCTCTTCAACTGTGACTGTGGTTTCGGGTTGTTTGTTATCCTCTTCGACGGTTTCGATCTTGGTGACTTCTTGTTTGTCACCCTTAACCTTCTTGATAACACGTGTGCGGATCTTTTTCTTCTTCGGCTTGCCGTCCTCAGAGACAGTTTCCACAACATGAACCTCTTCTGGGAGTTCCTTGATTTCTTCAGGTAGTTCTTCGTCCACTGGAACTTCTTCTACGGTTACTGTTGTTTCGGGTTGTTTGTCATCCTCTTCGACGGTTTCGATCTTGGTGACTTCTTGTTTGTCACCCTTAACCTTCTTGATGACACGTGTGCGTATCTTCTTCTTCTTCGGCTTTCCGTCCTCAGCAATGGTTTCAACGACACGAATTTCTTCTGGAAGCTCTTTGATTTCTTCAGGTTGTTCTTCCTCCACAGGTAGTTCTTCGACAGTGACAGTAGTTTCCGGTTGTTTGTCATCCTCTTCGACGGTTTCGATTTTGGTAACTTCTTGTTTGTCACCCTTAACCTTCTTGATGACACGTGTGCGTATCTTCTTCTTCTTCGGCTTGCCGTCCTCAGAAACACTTTCCACAACACGAACCTCCTCTGGAAGTTCCTTGATTTCTTCAGGTCTTTCTTCCTCCACAGGAATCTCTTCAACTGTGACTGTGGTTTCTGGTTGTTTGTCATCCTCTTCGACGGTTTCGATCTTGGTGACTTCTTGTTTGTCACCCTTAACCTTTTTGATGACACGTGTGCGGATCTTTTTCTTCTTTGGCTTGCCGTCCTCAGAAACAGTTTCAACAACACGAACCTCTTCTGGAAGTTCCTTGATGTTTTCAGGCTGCTCTTCCTCCACAGGAAGTTCTTCGAAAGTGACAGTAGTTTCAGGTTGTTTGTCGTCTTCTTCGACGGTTTCGATCTTGGTGACCTCTTGTTTATCGCCCTTAACTTTTTTAATTATTCGAGTACGTATTTTCTTTTTCTTAAGCTTTCCATCTTTTGAGATTTCCTCTACAACTTGAATTGTTTCAGGAATTTCCAATATTTCAACTTCTTTTGTTTCTTTTATTTGTGTTGGTGTCTTTTGTTTTGTGTGTTGTGTGTCTGTGGCTTGTATTGTATCTGTGTAAAAAATATGATTTTAGTACTTAATTCTGTATGTAATTTGGTTTTTGTTTTGTGTAATATGTGTTTTGTAGTTTGAGGGTCAAGTGGTAATGAAAGTAATACGCCTTTTTTGTTGATCTTCTTATTTCTAACCTTACAGAGTACTTACCCAGCGATGCTTTTACCGTTTCAAATAAGCTTAAACTTTCATACTCAGTTTTTGATGAAGTTTGTGATTGAGACTCAGAAAGTATATCCAAGTCTGCAGGACTGGCATCTTTAGTATGCTTAATTTTAATTGGTTTTTGTGTTTTCGTACATTGTGCGTTTTCAAGAAGTATATTATCAAGAGGCAAATTGACGTGTTTATTTTCAATTTTTACATCATCCATTTCAATTGGTGCATCACCTGTCGTTAAGCTGAGCACTTTAATTTGATTTGAGGTGTTTTGTTCAAAGCTAACATTTGCATTTATGAGCTGCTTATCTTCTGGTTTATGTAGTATTGTGACTCGTTCTTCTGTAATAGTTTCTCCATGAAGACAAGAACTAAATGGCATTATTGTTGGAATTGCATATTCTACGTCTAGTGTAGGACTAGTTGTTTCAAGAAGGTTCCCCTTCTCATGAAATTCACTAGAAAGTGGTGCGAATTTTTCATCAATAGGCGCAAAAGACGCACTATCTGTTCCTGGAGGGATATCTGATAAATTTGTCACATTTTCATATATTAGTTGATCCATTACAAGTAAATTTCTATGCATAATATTTTCGGCCTTTGCTATAGCTTCTTTAGGCCCTGTTCCTGATATATTCTCCACAGTTGGTAAAACAGAAACCTCTTCCACAACCGAAACCTTCATGTTTGCAAATATGTCAGAGGTGGTCTTTGCAGTTTGAGGTTTAAAGTCACCATGTCCTTCAACGTTTTCGTATACGTTTACAGTTGATCCTTCAACCGTTTTAGTAGAGCTCTCAACGAAGTTAATATTTGTTTTGGCATAATTGTTCTTTGCTTGCGGTATTGTAGGAGATTCTTCATAAGCCAACTGATTAGTAATTGTAACAGCCTCATTTGGAGACTCGCGAATTATATTTGCATTTGCTTCTTTTGGTCGTTGTAAGTCGTAAGTTTCGTGAACGGAACTCATGCCAATAATTTCCTCGGTCACCAATGGTTCCATTTGTGTTTTGGAAATTTGAGCTCTTGTTTCAATAATTGAAAGGGGAGCAAAATCATCTTCTTTAATGAACGGCGTTTGAGTTGTTGTCACTCTTGCGCATTTCGTTTGAGAGTCACTTTTTATCTTTGCGTAGTGTTCTTCATCTTGATATTTGGGTTTTAGATCATCTGTTTTTTCAAATGCATCAACCTTCAATATAGTTGTATGTGACTGTAATGGTGTCGAAACTTGTGCTTCAACTGGTATCGCTTCGTTGCCTCTATCTACGTTGCCAACATTTTCCATGGGCAAAATCTCAGAGATTACTGTTTCTCGTTGCGTTCCTTCAATAAAAAGTTTGCCGTGCCCAATTAGACGAGAATCCGCGAATGTGTCTTCCTTTTGAAGAACTAATTCATCCACTTTCACGTTTAATTTGTTTGCATCTGAAGTTAGTAATGAATGTATTTGAGCTTCCTGAGTTACTATTTTGGGATGTTCTAACTGCTCCGACACTTCAAAAGGCAATACATCCGAAGTTGTGGTGTATTGAAGAATGTCACTTAATACTGACTTAACAACACCCTCTTCACATTCTGCCGGCTTTATATCGGTCTCTTTTTGATAAGTGACCAGTTCCAATGATTCTGGCGTAGTTTGAAACATTTCATTTAATGATTCCGTGGCACTGGCTAATGTTTTCTGGGGGTATAAAATAAGTTCAGCACCCTCGGCACATTGACTCTCGGTGACTGTCACTTCATAATGTTTTTCTGCCAAGCTCGGTTGGGCAACTGCCGTATTTAATGTAGGAACAGTAAAATCTTTTGCGTCCTCTACGAGTCGGATTGATGTATTCACAGGTAACTTCAGTTGTGATGCGTTTTCGTTAGGAGTTACTGACGATGAGCTTAAGGCTTGTGTAATAAAGGTATCTGTCGTTTCTACTGTTTGCTGTAGATCTGTCACATGTGCAAATGTTTTTACATGCGAAATTTCCGCATGTATACCGCTAACATTATCACTAGCCTTTGTTTCATCCGTCGATTCATACACTTCAACCTCATTCACATTTTTACTTATTAATGTTGGAATAACTTCATTAATCTTAGCACTAAACTCTTGTGAACGTGCTATATCGAAGGTCATCTCAGCATGCAAAATATTTTGATGTTCTGAAATAGCTAACTGGCTAAAGCTATCTTGAACGGGATGAGCATTTCTTTGCTTCTCAGGCGTTTCACTAAATCCTTCCACGTCGACTATAGGCATACATTCTGAGATTACCGTATGTTCATGTGGAATTATTGTCTGTGATCCTATACACTCAGGTTCCTCGCCGCTTTTATCAGCTTTTATGTAGTCATAAACTAAAATTTCCGTTGTACTAGTTTCGTTTAATGTATCAATGCTTGACTTGGCGAGTTTACTAGATACGTTAAAATCATCAAGATTCGCGGTCGCCTGATTTTCGTGCACTTTTTCCGTCAATGGAGTCCTTAGTAAGTCCGAAGCAACGGGCCTTGCATGCTCCAAAGGAACTTTGGGAATTTGGAAATCTTGTTCTGATTCAAAAGTATATTCTTTTTGACTAATAACCACTCCCGTAGTAGAATCCAAAGTAACTTTAGTTGCTTGTGCAATGGGTTGCCTGATTTGTTCAAATTGATCCTCTTTCTCACATGTTTTGGTCTCTTGAACATTTATCTCCTCTAATTTGGTTATTATTAGTTGGCTATTTTGCGGTGTAGGTATAATGGATGTAAGCTCTTCAGCAGAATCCAAAACAGTTGGCTCCTCTGACAGTGGAGATCTTTTGGTAAAATCACTGAAATGTGGTGCGATCGCTGTTGGTTGAATTGTAGTTGACTCTTTGATTTCATCTGCTTGTTCACTAATCATTGCTGTTGATGTGCTTATTGCAGAGGTATTTTGTATAATTTCCACATTACCAATGTTAGATTTATTTATATCAAGGACTTCGTAATTTTTAACAGTATCCAAAGATGTTACTTCCTCACATTCGGCTGCGGTAATCTCACCAATATCAACATGAGCATGTTGTTGAGGTTGGGTCCTTTCATCAAGCTCTTGAAGCGATTCCATATGCTGATTGCCCACCTTACTTGCTACCCTCAAAGCTCCAGATGTAGAAATAGCTGCGTTGTGTAGGGTGCCAACATCTTTTGATGGCATTGTCGTCTCCTGTTCTATAGTTATCAAGGAACTGGTTTCTAGTGGTTGTAGTAAACTAAATGTGGGTCCTGTGAATTGCTCCTGAGGTTGTGCTTTCTCCTCATGAGACTGTAGGGTTTCAAGTAAAGCTTGTTCAGTTACATCAGTACCGTATAGTGGAGGTATTGTTATATCAGCCACTACTGAAGTTGGCTTGCTTTCACTCTCATGTTTTAAAGTGGACTCCAATAAAATTACTTCCGTGTGCTCTGTATGCGCAAGTGTATCCGTGGTTTCATGTGCTGATGACTTTGTGTGCTTTGGCAATGTATCGATAAGCTCGGGGCTTGTTTCAGTAATCTGAACATCAGTTATCTCCAAGGGTTGTTGATTTTCAAACATAACTAACGTTCCAGATTTCTGATCGGGTTGTTGAAGCTCTTCCAGATACTCTGTACCCTCCAGCAAGTCCTGTTGACTTTTAACGCCAATTGGCTTGGTTTCGAACGCTGGAATTGCAGATACTGGTTTGATATCTTCACTTTCAATATTAACGGATGTTTGTTGAGGCTGCACTTCCCATGTACTGGTAACCTTTAACTCGCCGGGAATTATTCCTTGTTGTGCAGCTTGTCCAACTGCATCTTTTGGTATAGACAAAAGAGTCTCTTTCTCAATAGCTGTTTCCTCTTCAATTTGTATTGCCTTTTGCTCAATAATATCTAGTTTTGCCTGTACGCTGTCGGGAATTTTTGGAAGTAACTGCTGCTCTGAATCTATAATTGTTTGTGCATGCACTTCAGCAACTTGTTCGCCCTCCGTTATACTTATTTTTCCTTGATTGAGATCTGTTTTCGCATAATCGATTACATCAACGGTATCATAAACGACTTCTTCGTTTTCTAATGCAGTGCCAAGTGAACTGGTAATTGTTTCTTTTACAGGCTTCACAGGTTCAACTAAAGGCTTCAAAAGTTGTTCTGCCATTTCAACCGAATGAGTTTCAGTGATTTCGCCAACTGGATGGGAAATTGTTTGACTGACTGTGGCATCGACGTTTTTGGGAATATTTAATAAAATTAAGTCGCTTGGACTTTCTTCACTAGATATAGTCTCCTGCGTAATTATGTGTGATTGAGTTTCTAAACTGAAATGAGCTTCTTGCGAGTCGGCTTTGAATGTTGGTAAGCTATCTTCAGTTGGACTTCGCGAATCTGCCATTGTGTTTATTAAGCCCTCAGTTAAGACCAATTCTTGGACTGCCTTAAATTCAGCTGGTCGTTTCTTTACGGGCTCTTCTCCACCGAGCGTTTCCATTTTTTCAACTTCCTGTACCAATAGTGGAGCCTCTTCAGGCTTAATGGAAAATTCAGCTAGTGATTTGACGGGAAGCGACTCTTGACTCAATTCGTCAACACTTTCTAATACTTTTGATTCACTGGTGCTAAATGCCTTAAATTCTTGTATGGTTGTGGACATGGTCTCAGTTCTAGCTTCCGAATGAGGTTTAAGCTTAGTTATAGAATCTTCGGGTTGACATTCGCTAATGCCAACACTTAAGTTTGAAGTGAACTGCGGAGATATTTGCTCACTGACAGGTTTAAGTTGTAACACCTCCTTTGCAATAGTTTCGCCTCTGAAATTTTCTGAGACTAAAAGTCCTTCCATCGGCAGAAACTGTGATTGAACGTTTTCTGTGGCTACTGAAGGAGTCTTCAAAGCGTCCAAACTATCCAATGTTGTATTTTGTTCTGATGTAAGTTCATGTGACAGTAAAATCTCGCTATGAGCTTGCTGCGCCGGAGTTTTTAGAGATTCTAGATCTCCAACTGAATTCGCGATGCTTGGCGATTCGATTAGCAATGGACGCGATTCCCTCACCTTTCGCTCAGCTTTTAAAAGTTTTGGAATTTTCGAAGATTTTAATTCTTTGGGAGTTTCCTTTGTTTGCGTCTCACTAACGGAAACCGCATGCCTCTCATGTACCTCAACCTGCTCACTAAGCCTGCTAACTTGTGGTTTGGACTGATCCAAACCAGAACTAACCTCATCAAATGCCATGCATTCCTCTTTAAGTGCTAGAGTCTTTTGTGGTAAAATATCATTTTGGATTTGAGCTTCGACTGGTTTCGGTGTGGAAAGTTCTGTGGTATTTACACCTGAAACTATTTCGTGTATAGTTTTTGGTAGATTTTGCGTGGATAGTGTTGTGACATGTGGTGAAAGGTCTTCAATTTGCTCAAGTGTTTCAAGTTTCGGTGATTCAGTGTTAAATTCTTTGGCAAAGGTTTCTTCCTGCACGTATTCGGAATCGTCAATTGCCTCAAGACTTTCTTTCTCAACTTCATGATGTTGGTGTACTTCTTGTTCTTGATGTATTATATCTGTATGTTTTTTATGCTTCTTGGTTTTCGTTTTTCTATGCACAGTTTGTTCAGCCTGTATTTGTAGGTGCTGTTGTTCTTGTACTTGTTCTTGTTGTTGCTGTATGAATTGTTTTTCCACTTTTGTGGTTGTGGTTTCTGCGAATGTAATGCAATTAAACAATGACAATGTCGACTTTTCTTTCAGATGCTATTAAAAACAATACATTAACAATTTCTTGAACGCGTTTAAAGCCAGGCAAATGCAAGTGCATGTCAATTGAGTTAATTTTCAGAAAGTGAGCTCTTTGATAAAGCTAATGAACAACAAATGTAACGTATTTTCTTTATATTTACAGATTGTGGTTTTGTTGGTGACATAAAACAAAAGCCAAACAGACAAACAAAATATACATATTACGTCTTTGTAAGGCTAACTTACCTCAAGGTGCATCATCCACTTTGATATTGCGTGCAAAAAGAAAGAAATAAATATGAAGCACTTCTACTCTGGTCCCATTCAGGTAAGTAAAAGCATTTAGTTTTGCAAATAAAACAAAATTTTATAAAAAGCTTATATGACAACAGACTGCAAAGTCAATTCTACGTAGTAGTAGGTAGTTATTAAGGATTAATAGGAGTTCAATTTGAGTTCTCTGTAGGCGTCTTTTTTAGAATATACACATGATTTGGTTTTTGGTTTAACATAATTTAATTGTTGTATTTTGAAAGTCAATATTGATTATTGTTATTTGTAATTGTTGTTGTTGTAATTATTATTATATTATGCAATTGTTGTTGAGTAGTTCATTGGGGTACAGTTTTACAGTTCATCAGTGTTTATGTTCAAACCTTCATCGACAACTATCGTGCGTTCCTCGACAAATGTTTCCTCTACGTTTGTGTTAGATTAAGTTTTTTGTTGGGATTGGCACGTAAAGCGCAGGCATTTTTACAAAGCAGTTTTATATTTTGAAAATAAAAAGAAATAAATACAATTTTTCAGTACTGTGCGCATAAGAAGCGTGTTCAACTACATTCTCTTAGATGAGAGAAGTTTTGATCTATCGACGAATTACTCACCGATTTTCACATGCGTTATGGCTTCGTGACTTTCAATAATCTGGGATGTCTCTACTATTCTCTAGATTTCAGCGAATCGTGTAGATAAAAGTTTATAAAAATAGAATGTCAATACGCTAATTGAAAATATTGCTTCTCACGAGAAGAAAAAAACATTCATAGGTCACGGAAGTTGAAATGCCTTTTATTCAATTAGATTCCAATCAAATTATGAAATGATTTTTGATTATGGCATTTCAACTATCTACTCAACCTCAAAAACAAAACACAAACAAAAAAACAGAATTGCAAACCTCCTTTCCACATATCTTCCAATCGTGCGAGATGAAATCCTCCCTATGAAACTTTCTTATAACCGTCTCTATGGTAATTTCATAAGTCTGAATCATGCGAATGAATGCCTTGAAACCAACAGTTGCTGCCAATGTAGTCTCATCTTCGTTAGACGATTCACTCAAAATATGAGTTATCAGCTCCTCGTGGCCCTCACGTTCCACGAGCTGAACTAAAGCCGATTGCGACTCTGGCTTTTGCAGAGATATGAAGATATTTTGTTCGTACATATATGTGATCTCATAATGAGTACAACCATAGCGCAGTAGAACTCCAATCGTGGCCAAATCTCTGAGAGCTGCCTCGCCGATTTTGCCAAAGGATTCGGCCTCGACGGACTCAAGCAACCACTGCACCTCTTCATGATGACTTATCTCGTAGATATCTTCTATTTTTATGGTTTTCTGCGTAATTTTTGTGCGTATTAACTGCACAGATTCGGTAAGTAATATGGATTTGCTTGATGTATATTCTTTCTTCTCTACTACTACTTCTTCTTCAACCTGCTCTTCGTCGTCTTCTTCTATTTCTTCAATGATTCTGCTACTGCGCTGTTCGGCATCCGCAATCTTGCGATCTTTAACCTGCATAACTTTAGAAACTCCACTCTGTTCGACGATAATAGGCACAGCCTGTTTGATTTTGACAATATTCACTGTAGTCTCTAGACTACTTGCTGGCACTACTCGGATCTCAGTCTTATGTAACGTCTGGGATTCAGACGCGCTAGATCTTTTCGCCATCGTGGATGTTTTTTTGCCCGCCTTCTTTTTCACAGTTGTCTTCGTCTTGACCTCCTCTACAACTGAAGATGTCGATGATATGTCGAACTTGGCGCGTGTCATCGTCATGCCGATCTCATTGATAAGTTTGCAATTGTAGTAACCGCAGTCTTCATTTGTAATCTTTAGAATTTCTAAAGATGCTTCAGATTCCTCAACTACCATGCGATACTTTTCAGACGACCTAAGTTGCACATTGTTGAAATACCACTGAATATCTACAAAACCAGTAAAACCAATCTCCATCAATAATTCCCTGCATCCTGCTTGATGTCTACAGATTATACAGTACCTGGTTTAGGATTGCCTGCAAATTGTATTGTGAATTTTGCTGTTTCGCCTAAGGCAGCACGGCAGTCACGCATTTCATTTAGTAGCGATGGCGAGCATTTAGCAGCTATAAGCATATAAATTTAACAATAGATCTATTTATTAGAATCTAACAACTATCCATTATTTAGATACATACGACATGCAACAGAAATTCTAGATTGAGATTGTTATGTTGTGGTGTTGTACTTACAATAAGTTTTTCTTTGGCATAGTTTACTTGAGTAATTTGTATTTGTAACTGTAAATTGTTTGTCTGTTTTGTGATGAGGTAGTAATGCGCAAATCAAACAAATAATAGATTAATTTACATGGAAATACATAATGAACATAACATAAATGTATTGTATTTACATAGTTATGTAGGTGATATATAGAATATTGGGCAAGCAGCATATTGTTTTGTGTAGGGGGAATGTCATAAAATTTCTTTTGAACAATTTAATTTCAATAAACGTTAGTATAAATTTGGAAAAAAAAAAAAAAAAAATAATAGTATTCAAATTATTAAACACAACCAATTACTTGCAGATGAGATACTGATACTGTAAGAAAATATATATACGATAAAAGTTTATACTAATAATTCTATTGGCGTATACTTTTAGAATAATGTCAGATATTATGTTTTAAGTTTGGATTGTTGGTGGGGGGGTTGTCTAAGCGTTGGGGGGAGGGGGAGGACATAAGCCTTATAGCTGTGAGGACTGAGACAATAACGAAATACACATTTGTTTGGACGATTTCGAGACATGTTCACATAGTAGTTTTATGTTGTTGTTTGTTTGTTTATTTTTGTTGTACGAAACATTGTATAATACAAGGACGAGTACAATAGAGACAGACAGAATAGAGAGTGACAGACGTTTGTGAAATGTTGTTTGTGATTTAGGACAAGAGTACGGAATACATTTGTGTGTTGAAAACACGAAAATTAAAACACATATACACATAACAGTGGTAAAGTTCGGTTATTTTGTCAGATTTTCAATACATACCTTTGAGAGCGACTTGCATCTCCTCCATGTGAGACACCCACTCAGGCTTGCGGTAGTCCTTGGATCCAACGATGCCTATTTGGTGTGCAATGCAATTATAGTAGAAATGGATAGGATTTGTATATTATTATTATATCTTCAACATTATCTGTGTGAAATCCCTAGAATAATTTCTTATGTTTCCTTAAGTGTATCAAAGTCTGTCACTAAATTCTAAATTCTGAGTGTGTGGAATTCGAGTTGGAATGTTATCAGGGAGTTACAAGTATAGGGATAGGGATATAAAAGGAAATTCGGTATTGCTGCTGCAGATCTGAAAGAGAATTTTACTAACAATTCCAAGACTTTTTCCATCAGATTATTAAGCGTTTTTAATATAATATATACAAAGTATATCACATAAACCAAAACAGTACCTTCGACTGCAAATAGTGCTGTGGTTACCGCCACTCCCAAAGGATTGTAAGCTTCAAAACTAATTGTGCCCAAATCATCGGGATATACATGATTGATGACCAATACTGAGGTCCCATCGTCGAAATTTTCGATTTGATATTCCTCGGAAGCGAATATCTGTTCGTCGTCACGTAGCCATTTGACTTTTGGTTTTGGCTTACCAATAACCTTAACTTCCAATTTGGCTTGCTCACCCTCTTTGGGTTCGATTTTTTCAGGTAGCTTTTTAATAATTTTCGGTGCTTGTTCGTCGATTGAGATAGTCTAAAACGGTGTCATTATATGGGGAATACGAAATGTTAGCTTCAAAACCTATGCAAACGTCATTTACTACAATCACTCTTACTCTATCAAGTAGATCCTCCTCAGATCCTGTGAGTCCAGTGATTTCAGAATCGGGGATATATTCAAATGCTAAAAGAATATTTGGAAAGTTGATCAATATAAGCGACAGCTTACCACATGCGAATATGAACTGAATTTGAAACAAACGCAAAAACGTGAAGAATTATTTACAAAAGGAATTCAGCAAACTGATTTCGATTTGGGACTTGATTCATATACAGAATAACATGCAACTTGTCCGAGAGTTGAGTTAGTAAAAAGGATTCAACAGAACATAGTATTTTTCACAGCGATTAAAACAGAAGGATAGAGAAAGGCGGGAGAGTGTAGTTATTGGAAATCCTAATATGTAGTGTGAATTGTAAAGCATATGGTTCGACTACGAGTATATGCTACATTTCCTAGTTGTATGTATTTCTATTGTTAACAATCAATAAACTGGATCAATGGATACCATCAAAGTACCTTGAATATTAACTGTCGTTGCTGTAACGCTCTTGCCAATCTTATTGGTGGCAACGCATTTATATTCACCCTGGTTTTCAGGGAATACTTCCGTTATTTGCAGCTGGCAAATTCCTTGCAAATCCTGGGAAATAGTCGTTTCTTTTGTTTCGGATATTTTCTCCTCATTGTGATACCACTCAACTTTAGGCGTGGGCTTGCCTGTCACTTGACAAGTCAACTGCAGCGCCTCACCATCCATTACCTCAACGGGCTGAATCAATTCCTCAATGAAGCGTGGCGATTCAAATTCAACTGCTTCTTCCTGTGGCAATGCTTCCAGCATATTTACTGTTGCTGTCGAGGTAACAGAGCCACCAACATTCTCAGCCCGACAAGTGAAAGGCCCAGTGAATTTCTTTTGGAAGTCCTCAATCAAAAGCGTCGACTTGTTGGCCTGGCTAACAATGCGGCATTCATTGGAGCTCTTAATGGGCTCATTATGCACAAACCATTGGAACGATGAAAGTGGCTCTGAATCAACAACCGCCTCAAGTATTGCAACCTCATGTTCTCCAAAGTATTTGGGCTCCAATGGTTGAATGAAGCGAGGTGCCTTGATTTGCTTATCTGGCTTTTGATCCGAAACGACCACCGAACCCGAAGACTTGGCTTCGCCCACCTTATTCTTAGCGCAAACCTCATATTTGCCGGTGCGCTTTCTCGTCATATTGATAACTCTTATGGTGGTTGTCGTCTCAGTTGTTTCTATTGTGGTCTCTTCATTTTCGATGATCTCACGACCATTGCGCAGCCATTTAATCTCAGGCTTTGGAGTTCCATCGTATTTCGCCTCAAAGAGCAAGGTGCCACCATTTGGAATAACCATGGCACTCAGTGGCGTGATTGTGGGTGCTTTGAGTATCTCCCTGGGTACTTCATCGACACGACTCATAATATTGGCATTGCCAATGGCGCGTCCAAATTGATTCTGCGCCTGTATCGAATAGGTAATAGCCTCATTGGGCGTTGGATTCATCACCTCCAAGACGACATCACCCGTCTGTTCGTCATAGAACATCTGCAAGGCTTCATTGGGTATGACCTCCTCGATGCCACGATACCATTTAACTTGAGGTTTCGGCTTGCCTGCGACCTGACATGTAACAGTAACCTTGAGCCGCTCAGGCTCTTTCTCTTCTGTAAAGACTATCTTAAGCGGCTTCGTAAACTGCGGCGCGACTCCTTGTTCTTTTTCTGTATTCGTTGTGAATAAGAAGTATATTAAAGTGTTGTTTGTGTTTTTTTGTGGGTATAAGGTATAAATTCAAGGAAGTTATGATAAGATGGGTTCGTTCAAGAAGTTAAATAGTTATTACACAAAAAATTCTCTTGGAATCTTATATGTGACTTACGATGGAGCAAAAATAAATGTATTTATTGTATAGTGGGAACTTACCTAATATTATGTTGGTGCGACTTGTGGCCACTCCAGCCTCGTTCTTTGCCTCACATGTATAGACACCCACGTCGCTTGGTGTGACCTTCGCAATCTTCAGTTGTGCCACCTGCTCCACGACGGTGATTTCATACTTCTCCGATGCGAATAGCAGCATATCGTTAAAGTACCAATTAATCTCTGGGAAAGGTACACCTTCCACCTTGCACTCGAGGACTGTGGGCTCCTCAGGAACACATTGCCGGGGACGTAGCTTCTCGGTGATGCGAGGGGGCTTAATCTCCTTCTTCTTCTTCCTAACCAGCTTACGCTCTTGACCGATAACCTCCGAGGTTGTAGTTTCCTCGACGTTTTGGGTCAACTGTTGATCCTCGATGAGTTCTTCATCAGCCACTTTGTCAATACCCTCTTGAATGCGTTTCTGTGTGATAAGCTCCAATTCGGGCAATGGCTGGCTGTCATCAAGCACAACACGACGTTTCTCCTTCTTGATAATGTTGGAAGTGAGTTTCATTTCGAGATCACGTCTCACGTCTTCAACGTCAAGCTCGATTAGCTGTTCGGTTGTAATGAATTGAGGTCTTGTGTCTTCAGTCTTCTTCAATAAAGTTATAGTCTTTTGTGAGATCTCTTGGGAAATTTCATCAGCCTTTTCGATTTCCGCAACGGCAGATTCTAGGAGCTGCGGTTGCCCCTCTACTGAAGCTTGTTTCAGGGGCTTTGTACGTTTCTTGTGCGCCTTTTGTTTCGTTTCGGGTGCACTATCAGTGATTACAACTTCTTCCTCTGGCTGCACATCCTCGGATACCGCAACTACCTTAACATCATCAACTGGCAGTTCTTCGACTTGATCCTCTTCTGCAATAGGTTCAGCAAATGGCTCGGCCACTTCTGCCGATACTTCATCCACCGATGGCGTAGCCTTCTTCAACTTGGGTTTCTTCTTCTTTTCTTTCTTAACCTTTTCTTTAGGTTGTTTATCGTCAGGAATCTTAAGAGGTTCGAGGTCAGAAATCTCATCCTCGCTTTCGACCTTTTCCTCCGGCACAAGCTCTGGTCCAGGAATAGCCTTCTCTGGCTTGGCTGGCACTTCCTCCGGCTTGGATGGTATAGGTTTCAAATGTACCTCTTCTGGCTGCTCCTCGGGGAGTGGTCGACGCTTGCCAGTTGGCCACTTCTTTTCCTCTAGAGGTTCAGCAACAGGCTTCTTCTTCTCACCACGTTTCCATGGAACCTGTGGTTGTTCCTCCTGTGGCTTGGGCTCCTTCTCAATGTCAATGTGTTCGGCTTCTTCCAGGACAGTGGGTTCTGCATCAGGGATTTCAGGCAATTCTTCAGCCTTTGGCTTCTTCACCTTCTTGACTTTACGTTTCTCTTCCTGTACGACTTCCTGTTCCAGCTTTTCAACATGTTGCAGGTCAACTTCTTCGAGCTTAACCTCTTCTGGTTTCGTAGTTGTACGTTTTGTTGGCTTAAGATGCACTTCTTCAATCGTAGCTTCTTGAGGCAATTGTTTCTTCGGTCTAATGACAGGCTTTAAAGATACTTCCTCAACCACTTCGACAACTTGTTCCTTCTTTGGTCTCAATTTGGTAACAGTCTCCTTAGGAGTATCTGCCTCGAGAACCTGCTCTTCGACAATGTTTTCGACAAGTTCAGTCTCTTCAGGTTGAGTTTCTTCTTCAGGTTCTTCAATATCTTCATTTGGTTCTTCAACAGGTTCCTGTCCTTCGGGTTGCGCCTTTGGCTTCTTCTTTTTTACGCGTTTCTTCGTAACATCGACCACTTGATCTTCGAATGTAACCACTTTCTCTCTTTCAACAAACTCAGTCTCTGTTGTTTCAGGCTGTTGCGTTTCTGTAACAATACTGGTTTTTGGACGTGGTTTCAGTGTTACCTCTTCGACTTGTTCCTTTTCGGGAAGTTGATGAGGCTTCCTTGGAACTGGCTTCAGCGTAACCTTCTCGACTTGCTCAACTTCCGGTTTCTGGACCACTGGCTTCTTTTTCTTTGGTTCTTCAACTGGAGCGGTCTCTATTTCTTCAACTTCTTCGGGTTGTTCTTCAGGTTGCTCTTCGGGCTGCTCTTCATCCTGTGTGGTTTCCTTAACCTTGGGTTTCCTTGTCTTTTTGACCTTGCGTTTTTCTTCAACAATCTCCTCCTGTTCTTCAATGAGCTCTTCCTCTTGGGGAATGTCTTCCACAATAGGTTCCACTTCTTCAGAAATTTCAACAGGTTTTTTAGGTTTCTTTGTTTTCTTCACCTTGCGCTTTTCTTCAACAACCTCAGTCTGTTCTTCAATCGCCTCTTCTTCTTCTTCTACGACTTCCTCTTGAGGAATTTTCCTCAACAGGTTGCTCTGTTTCCTCAGTCACCTCAACAGATTTCTTTGGTTTCTTAGCTTTCTTTACCTTTCGCTTTTCTTCGACAATCTCTTCTTGCTCCTCAATAATCTCTTCTTCTACCTCAGGGACCTCTTCCTCAACTTGTTCTGGAGCTTCGACTGCTGGCTTTGGTTTCTTTACCTTCTTAACCTTTCGCTTTTCCTCAACAATCTCTTCTTCCACTTCAACAACGTCTTGAACTGTTGCATCAACTTCATCAGGATGCTGTTCTTCAGATGGTTTAGGCTGTGGTACCTTCTTCTTGCCACGTTGCCATAAAACAGGTTCTGGTTTTTCTTCTACCTTAACTTCCTCGGGCAATACGTCGACTGCTTCTTCGTAAGTCTTATTTGGAACTTCTTCGATTTTCTCTTCAACAACTTGCTGGGGCTGTGGTTTCTTCTTCTTACCACGCTCCCACATCACAGGCTGAGGTTCAGGCTGAACAATTGGTATAGTTTCTTCATCAATTGTATCAACAGCGACTTCAAGTGATTTGGGAATCTCTTGAGGCTGCACCTGCTTAGGCTTCTTCTTGCCACGCTCCCACATCACTGGCTGCGGTTGAGGTTCTTCAGGCTTAACGGTCTCTTCTTCCAAAGTATCGACAGCCACTTCAAGAGTTTTTGGAATATCCTGCACTTGCTCCACAGATTGTTGAGGCATAGTCTTCTTTCCACGTTCCCACATTACGGGTTGTGGTTGCTCTTCTATCTGCTGCACAACATCCTCAACCAATTCGTCAGTAGCTTCTTCGTAAGCCTTTAGAGCTGTCTCCTGGACGGCCTGTTGAACAGTCTTTGTGGTCTTAAGCGGCTTCAATTGGAATTCCTCGGCCTTTTGAGCTTCCTTTGGACGCAGTCGTGGCGTTGGCTTCAACGTAACCTGCTCAACCTTCTGCTCAGGCTCACGTGGCGGTATTACACGACGCACTGCAGTCTTCTTAGTCTCCTCGACAATTTGTTGTTCAACCACTTGAGACGTCTGCACGGTTTCTTGGGAAATTGTGGCAGTCTCTTGCGTAAGAAGTTTTTTCTTTCCTCGTTCCCACATAACAGGAACTTGATCCACTTGCTGAGGAGCAACAGGTTCATCCAACACGTCGTGGAGCTCTTCATAAGTTTTCGGTTGTGGTTGAGGCTGTTTCTTTTTGCCTCGCTCCCACATAACTGGAACTGGTTCGGGTTGTTCAACTGGAACTGGTTCGATCAGCTCATCGTGCATTTCCTCATATGTCTTTGGTTTCTCCTCGAACTGTTGTTGAATTGGACCTGCTGGTACTTGAGTTTGTACTTGTTGAGGTTTCTTCTTGCCACGCTCCCACATAACAGGCTGTTGCTGCACTAGTTGTTGCTCCTGTGTATCCTGGCGCTCTTGAAGGTGCAACAGAGATGAATCTTCGACCTGAACAAACTTCTGGGGATGTTGTGGCTGACGCCAGTTGTAAGCTTCTTGCTGTGTGAGCTGATTGATCATCTTCTGATGCTCATATTGCTCAAGAGTCATCATTTGAGAGTCCTCGATTTGTGTGTACTGCTGACGCTGTGCCTCCTCGAGAAGGCTCTGCTGCTGTACAAGGCGCTGACGCTCGCTAGTCTGCGAAATTGTATCTTCGACTGAAGTGAGAGGCTGCAGTTGCGGACGTTGCTGTTGTTGTCTCCAATTCACAGCTTGCTGTTCGCTGATCAATCTCTGAGCTTCAAGTTTTTCACGCTCGGAAATATGCATAATATTCGACTCTTCAGTGCTGATAAACTGTTGCTTGTAAAGATTTGATTGATCTTCATAGTGCTGAATCTGATCGCGTTGCAAAACCTTGGTAATTGAACCCTTAGAGCTTTCATCGATTGTCATTACAACAGTATCTTCGGCTGTCGATTGGAACTCTTCGCTGATTGCCTGCTGAGCCTGAAGATGGCGTAACTCGACTTCCTCGATCTTAAATTTATCCATTTGCTTGGTTACACGCTGCACACTCTTTAGTTGCTGGCGCATTTCCTTCCATGGAATCAGATCCTTATTGTTTTGCTGTTGGGTAATAAGCTTGTCGATCTGATCAGTCATTTCCATAATTTCCACGCTCTCCATACTCTTAAGACGTTGAATTTCCTTGCTACGCTGCACTTGCTCCACTTGAGCTTGCTGTGGCAGCTGCTGATCTGTCTCAATTTGTCCCTCGAGTGGTCGCAAGTACACCTCATCAATATCAAACTTGTTAAGCTGCTCCTGGACACTCTCGACCTGCTTAAGTTTATCACGCATGGTTATCCATGGCACCGCTTCCTTTTCTGTCTTGCCGGCAATAATTTGCTCTAATGTGGCACCCAGACTCATGATGCCTTGATCGCGTTCTGTCTTAATCGACTTGAGAACAACAGTGGCTGCCTCCAATTTGGGAGTCGGCTTCTTTTTCTCAATAGGTGTTGCCTTCAAACTGATTGTCTCTTCAGTCCAGGACTTGACTGGTTCTGGCTTGAAGCCTGGCAAGAACGGTTGCTTGTCTAGAGAGCGTCCACGATGCGGACGCGACGACTTGCGCCATGGCACAACATTTGTGGGTGGCTGCAGAGATTTGCTGCGCACCTTTGGTTTTTTGGTACGCGAACGTCCCTGGTGCTGAGCTTGGCCATTGACGGCCAGGAACTGACCATATTCGCCAGTCTGTGGCTGCTGTGGGAATTGATGGGGCGAATCAGGGCCATCTTCCCTTCCAGAGGATGAAGACTCATCTTCGACAGAATCAATCGTACGTAATTGATAAGCCGAGATACGTCGCTCTAAAAGTTGAAACGGAAGTTTCTCTGTTAATACAGCAAATGAGGGAGGAGGGAGACACAATCCAGAGTTCACAACAACTGATTCTAACGATATACTCGATGGCTTACCTTTGCTATGATGAACATTTTGGCCTTGGCAACTTGATACATACCTCATAAAACTAAATTGTTGTTGCTATTTGGCGCCTCTTGACATGGAGCTTTGCATATTAAAAATAAATAAAAATTCTTTTGCATATACACACACTCGGCACAAACAATGAACTTGAAAATATAAATTTAGTGCAGAAAATTTTCAAATAGCATGGCGGAACGTAAGAAAGAAATAAATAATTCTGCTTGGGCTTGTATGAGTATGCATTCGTGGCCCGGAGGAGCGCGACCCCCACAAATCATTCTGGTCTACAAACTCTTGAAATGACAGCTCATCTGTGTTTTGACCGTGAATCAATAATTGGCCAAGTCGCCTCTGCCAAATCTAACTTAAGCGTATGACATTGATAAAAAGAATATACGAGCATTATTCATGAATCATTAATGGGGTGTGACGAATCGGTTGAGACTCTGGCATTAACCTGCTGGTACATTTTATTTTTATTTTTTTTCTTATTTTGCTGGCACATAATCAATGCGACAGTCATTGCTCATCATTGGCTAAGTACAGCAGCAGCTTAATCATCTTAAGCATTAACATCATTTGCATAATTATCATTGTGATTGAGGTACATTTATTAAAATCGAGTGCCAAGTTGAGTACAATTGAGAGAAAGCACACAATTCAAATGCTTGTTTACAATACGCCCAAAAATAGATTAATGATTAGTGGCGGCTACGTCACCAGGTGGGGTAAACAGCTCGTTGAGTAGTATGCTGTTGGGCGGGGTGTGTCTGTATTTGGCATATGTATGTATTTTTGGGTAAGCATCGCACCGCACCGCATCGCATCGGAGCGCAGCGCATTCGACCGACATCTCATTCTCATGTAGACAACAATCGAGCACAGAAGGTAGACAGTTGCCTAACGGGGCCGTATTGAATAGTGTGTTGTTCGTTTCGTAAAGTGCAATCCTCTTAAGTGTGTTTTTTTCAATTCAATAAAACAATAAACATAATAATATACGTATACATTTACCTGTACCTGTGATTGATGCGCGCTTGCAATTGAAAAGCAGCAACAGCAGCAGCGGCAGCAAACAGCAAAAAAAGGATGCGCAAAGCATGGAGCCAAACACGAATGTCAAATATGATGCATTTTGCTTTGATTTATTTGATAAAGACGCGATATTGGTTTTAAGTATTAAATACATGAGAAATCGAATCATAGAAATACAATTAAACAACAAAGAAGTGACGTGATATTAATGATCAATCGGGAAGGATCGAACACTTAAAGAGATACACGGAAAAGTAAACATAAACATAAACATTAATTAACTGGCAGATTACAATTATATCTCCATGTATTCGTATATTGAACTTAAAACGAAAGTCGCATGAGTTTTTATGATTAATTTTTTAGTAAAGCGTTTTTACCACAAGATACAAAATATATAATGGATGTAATAGCATCGGCAGCAAAAGCGGCAAATACTTTAGATCGGATAGGATCGAATGATAGATTAAGATAATTCGTCTTATTCGTTTTGTTTTTACAAAATGTGTTTTTTGTTTTGTTCTTGGAAATGCAACGTTTTGATAAAGAATGATAACAGAAAGTGGAAACGAAACGAATTAGTAGTAAAAAGCGGCAATAAAAAATGAATAATAAAATCTCATGCAACATCACTACAAAATAAATAAATGTATGTAAATTAAATAAACAATACAAATTATAATATGTTTCGAGGATTGTCAGATTCATCATCTATCATTGTTTGCTGACAACTTTAACTGGACGTCAACGTCTGTCTGGATCTTAAGTAGAAGTACGAGTTCATGTTCAAGTCAAAGCTGGAGTTTGAGTTGTTGGTAAAAGTTTGATTCGTTCCAATTTGGGAAGCCTAAAAAATGTATTCTAACTTGCATTTTCTTTTGCACAGGGGGACTGCAACATGTTTTCGGTTGGATACAAAATTCGAGAATTGGTCAACGTCTAAAAATAAGAAATCAAATCAAATAAATGATTCAGAGAGTGAGGCATAAGCCCAAGATGACGATGAGTGAACTGCCGTAACTGATTGAATTAATTAAAATCATTTATGCACCATAAACAGAGTCATTTATTCATGTTCTCATGTCTAATGGCTGCTGTAGAACTACAGGTATATTTATGTTATGGGTGCTGTATCTACAATTTAGATTCTACATCGATGTTGTGCCTTTGGCCGATGGGGTCTGCATTGAAACAAACAACTTGTAGGTAATTAATTATTTTATTTTTGCCTGATCTAAATGTCAGTTTATTTTGAAAAGCGCTTGTACATTGAAAGCCAATATATGCTTCGAAAGCGAAAGAAAAATGAAATAAATTTCACGATTTACTTGAAAAATACATAAAATGTTGCCTTTCATTGTAGCCACAAAGTGAATAATATCCAGACAGTTCTCTGGTCTAAAAATATAAACGTTTTTTAGCTAATCTATTGGAAATTAGTTTTCAAAGCAACATTTTCCAAAAACAATTTGAAAATAGAATGGGTCATATACATATATAGTGTGGAGGTATATATCTATACTGTATGCTATGCATATAGATAATCTGGTCTCTGCTGGCAACTGAAATTCAATGTCTGCAATGGCTTTCGATATTTTCGCTCTTCACCGTTGCTGATGCTGCCTGCTGTTTCTATTGCTTTCCTCATTAGTGTGCAGCTTGTACCCCCCTTTTGGTTGAGCTACTTTTGCGCACGTTCATGATCTGGGTGCTCGGATATATCTGGTATCTATGGGGGATATCTTTTGGGAGCAGCACCGAAAGCTACAAAGAACAGTCTGCGCTAGATGTGTCATCCACAATATTTTATGCTAATATTCAAATTCAAATTCAAATGAAAAAATAAAACGTTCATGCTCGAGCGGAGGCGGGACAAATGTGCGTTTTGCACACGGCCCCAAAACTATTCCGACAAATGTTTCTAATTCCCAGGGAGGTGGAGGTGGGGCTACAGATTATACAGAACATACTGAATCTTAACATTATGTATATTGCATGTATTTTTAAAGTGCCTATGTCTGTGCCGTCTTCTATATATTCTCAACTATGAAAGTACATAGTGGTCTTATTTATATTTATAATTCCACTCAACTCATCTCGAAGGGGCAAGCTATTTTCTATTTGCTGAGCGCTTTTCTTTCGTTCACATTTTCATTTTTGAGTTTCACTCAAATTTCAAATTTTAAATATTTCGATTTTCGTTTTCAACCGACAAGCAATTCCCTGTTGATTGGCACTGCCACAAAAGAAAATGATCTATAAATATTTATATTGCAAAATACTTGTAATTATTTTTATTATGTTTTGTGTTTTCCTTTAATTAAACTTGCTTTTAGTTTGTTTTTTTTTTTGTTTCTTTTCTTTAGTTAGAATTTATCGTGTTAAACATCTTCCATTTAGAATTGTTGCTTGGGTTCACATATTGAAATTGTTAGTAATAAAAACTCGTTCGTTGCTTTTTCAATAAAAAAATAAATAAAAATAAAAATCATAGTTGAAGTAGAAATCGAAACTATAAAATTCTTTCGAATCGAATAATTCGTTTTAAAATATTCTTCACTCTCAAACTTTTACGACTAGTTATTGACAATAGTTGGACTTGTTGTTGTAATACGTCAGAGTATGGTAAGGATCCGTTACGTAAAAAAAATGTATAAATATTTTTATAGATTTTTTAAAATCGTTTTTTTTTTTGGTCGTTGTTGTGTTTTGAGCATTCTTTGGAGTTTTCGAACACTGTTCGCTTACGGTTTCTTGTTTTCTTGTTGTCGCTGTTGTTATCGAACTCTGGTTTTTGGTTTACTTAGTTTTTAGTTTAATCCTTACTTTTAACAGTCAGTTTGGCTGATGATTCGACTTGTCCCGTAGACGAAGTCACACGCACTGTAAAGATGCCCGAATCCTCCTCATAGGTGGTACCAATCAACAGGACGGCACTGTTGCCATCAAAGATCATCTGAAAAGAGCCACATAAATTGTTATTGAAAATCAAACTAAAACCCTTTTCTAAATTGGGGGAAATTAGCGGATTTGGTTTTGTGTTTAACCTACCTGGAAATCGGGTGTTTCCGGAATCAATTGGCCCTCGCGGAACCATTGGACGCTGGTAGCCTTCACCTTGCCTGTGACCGTGGTCTTGAACTGTGCAGGCATGCCCTCGCTGACGGAGACATCCTTTAGAGCCGTAATGGTTGGTGGAGCATCCAAATTCTCGATGGGACGCACCTTCAACTGAGCACTGGTCTGAATGCTGCCCAATTTGTTCTCGGCGACGCACTTGTAGGTGCCCTCATCCTCGGGGAATGCCTCCGAGATGATGAGCTGATAGTATTCACCTTGACGCGTCATCTGGAAGTAGCGCGATGGCTTCACGAAGTTCTCGCCACGCATCCAACGAGCTGTGGGCGTCGGCTTGCCATCCACGCGACAGCGGAAAATCACCTTGCTGCCCTCCTCAACAGATTGGCTCTTCAGTTGCTCAATGATGTGGGGAGCCTTCTCGCTACCTGGTGTGGTTGGCTTATCGGGCTTGCTGGGAGATTGAACAACGCAATCGCCATCGCAGCGTGCCTCACCAGCGGCATTTACAGCCACACACTCATAACGACCAGAATCCTCGGCGAAGGGTTCGATAATGAGCAAAGTGTGCACGCTGTCCTCCTCGAGCATCTTGAATTTAATACTTGGCTGAATCTTCATGCCATTCTTCAGCCAGTACACATCCATGGGGCGAGTGCCAGTTACCTTAGCATCGAAACGAGCCAATTGGCCGGTGGCGACAGTGGTGCTCTGAATGGTGGTCACAAAGCTTGGGGGCTGAATGCCGCCCTTGCCGGCGCGTCTACGCTCCTCCACAACCAAATTAGCACTGCACTTGGCAGTTCCGCCGCGGTTCTCGGCCACACACGAGAATACAGCCGAATCCTCAATGAAGACTTGGCGAATAATCAGAATCGACTTGCCGCTGAACGTGTGAATCTGCAGATCGGGTGAGTTTTGAATGGGGAAACTCTCGCGGTACCACTTCACAGTGGGCATGGGTTCGCCCTCGAACTCCACCTCGAACTTGGCCTGCTCGTTCTCGAAGACACGGCATGGTTGAATCTTCTTTGTGAAGACAGGTGCCTTGGCGGGCTTAACTGGACCCTTCACAACGCGCTCCTGAATGGTACCCTTGTGCTCCACTTCGGTGGTCTCGGTGGCAGTGATCTTGCGTGTAATCTCCAAGTCACCCTGGATTTCCTTCTGCACCTGTTGCTGCTTGTTCATGTGCACTTCACGTCCATGCACAGAGGACTCTGAAGGCTCGGCTGTGCCCTTTTGTGGTGCAGCCTTAACCTGAGTGGTGTGGGTTTGCTCTTGACTGTTAAGAAAAGGGAATTATATTAAAGTTTGGTTGATATTAGACTAAATGTTAAAAGTACTTACAGATTTTCTTCATAGGATTGGGCCATGCCCTTGGCAGCCGAGCTGCTCACAACCTTTTCGCCAGGAATGGCGTATTGATGGTTATCCTTGCGCAAATTGGTCTCCTTGAGAAGCTGCTCGGTTTCGAGTTCCTGCAACTTGTTGTAGTACTCCTCGCTCTTCTTGGCCTTGACATTTTGCTGCCAGTCGGGAGTCTGGGGCTTGTATTGCTTGGGCTTCAGGTGCTCAACTCCCTTCAGGGTATGGGCGCTCTGTTCGGACAAATATTGCTTACGCTCATCGAATACCTTTACCAATTCGTTGTCCTGACGCTCCTTCTGATAGGCGGTCAATTCATAATCGTACCAGGCTAAATTCCAAAGCAAATTCACAAGTTAATCACACATTAAGGACTACGAGTAACGGCAAAAACTATTACAATGAAAATACAACTATTGACATGCATATTTGAGTAAAAAAATTAACAGCATTCCTAAAAAGCTTTAGTATTAGTACATGAATTTAATTAAGTAGAAAATATGGTACAGATGATAGTCAATGATCGTTAAGATTAGATTATGATGAGATGATTATTTCTAACAGAGGTTTGATAACTCCTTTGCGGTTTTATTCAATTTCATATGACGACAGACAGAAGTTGAATGCTCAGCCAGAGTTTAGAATATAGACAGATAGATAGAGAGAGATTGATATTTTTAAAACACACACTAACAACTTGCACAACCATACTACCCATGGTCCACGATGATACTTATTTTGTTGGAGTCCTTAGTTCTTCACGTTCAGAATCGCTGAATCGCTCCTTGGTGGCTCGTTGAAGAGACAATAACAGGCTCTTTGGAGGGAATTATTTTGGGATCATAGGGTATATTGTATGAGGGCAGTTTGTGATTCATTTTGTTTGATCTATTCTGTATCTATATTATATCTGGATATTGTGGTTTGTGATTGAAAAGCAATAAACTTGGGTTCTAGTTCTACTTGAACTGTATTAAATACCATATACTATGTATAGAAATCAATGTTTGTATGTAAATATTTACAATGCGTATTTATTGTGAATTTGTGTGAGTCTTTGCTAACTAAAAGCTGCGAGGGAAGCACCAAAAGTATCGAAATTTATTACCGAAGAAAACTTTCTTTAAATTCTAAATCATTTGTAATTATTTTTAATTTTGGGTCAACCTTCGCACTGTATTAATTTCTATTAGCTGTTAATATAGTTCATAAACAGATATTTTGAAATATATCTGCATGAATTGCATTGTATTTGTGTGTGTAAAATAAGTGTATATTGAACTTACGACGTGGTGAATTCTTAAGCACATTGCGATAGTCATCGGAACGAGCCACAACACTCAATTCGGTGGAAGCAATCGATTCACCCACAGAGTTACGGGCAATAACCTCAACCTTGCCAGTATCGTATTGACGGGTCTTCGGGATATCCAGATGGAACATACCATCGTTAGTCAGCTTGTAACGCGAGCCCTGTTGAGTAACACGGAAATAGCTTTAATCTTGGCACTTCTAAAAACTCTTACAGCAATAACTTACGTGAACAACAGTGTGTCCATTAATCAGCCACATGACACGAGGACGTGGATGTCCAGTGACACGAACACAGAATCTGGCAGGATCGCCTTCCTCAACAGTCTGTGGCTCCAGCTTGCTGACAAACACGGGCTTCGTTCTGGGCTTCGCATCAGGATCAGCAGCCTCAGGCACACTAAAAATGCATCAAAATAACCACATCAAAAGGGTTTCAAACAATAAAGCGAACTTTTTGATACTCACACTTGCCATGAGGCTTCCATTTCACGAATGCGATCAATGCTCTGCATGTGAGCGGGCAGTTGAGAATCGTAGACAATGCCAGGCTTGCCAGATACCTTGATGATGGCGCGAGTCTCGTCCATGCCGTACAAGTTGGTGGCACGGCAAACGTATTCGCCACTATCCTCGGGATAAACCCAGCCAAAGTTCATGGCAACATAACCGAAATCGTAGATGGGCTGGAAGCGATTCTCTGCATAGACAAAGACAAATTAAAAATCGCGCAATTTATAAATATAGATAGGAATACTTACTATAAAGCAAAGGTTTGCCGTTGAAGAACCATTCGACCTTCATGTTTGGATCACCAACTGGTGCCAATTGGCACTCGAATTTGGTCTTGGCCATCTCTGTGAGCGAAGTCTGCTCCTTGATCTGGGTAACAAAGCGAGGTGGCTGCTTGCGATCAGGATCGAACAGATCATCCTCGGTCAAATGCACCTCAGAAGTGTACTTCTTGATGGTAGCCTCCATCTGAGTGAGCGTTTCTGAGCGCTTCATGCCGCGAGGCACCTGGTTCTGCAGCAGAATTGTTGGCAATTCTAATAAGGAAGAAATAAAGATAAAAATTAGGCTTAATAAATTCAATTGGTATCGTGATAAAACTTACTCTTGCAAGAAACAGTTGCCTTAGTGCGATCCTCGCCGTGATTATTGACGGCACGGCAGACATATTCGCCAGAGTCATCGCTATACACATACAAAATGTCCAGAGAGACGAAGCCCATGTCGAAAACGTTTCTATAACGATGACCCAGAGGCAGAGGTTTGCCATTGCGATACCATTCCACGCGCAGACTAGGATCAGTCTTAGGCTCCACTTGACACTCGAATCTCACGGCCTCAGCCTCTTCGGCAGTTACCGAGGCGATCTGGGTGGTGAACTTCGGTGGTCCAAACTGCTCTTCAACAACCTTGGGAGCATCTGGGATGCGTCCACGCTCCAGTTCCTTCAGCTTCTCGGCAGTCATGCCCTCGGGCAGCTGCGAGTCATACACAATGCTGTGCTTGCCCTTACAGGTAACCTTTGCGGTGGTAGTAGCAGTGCCCCACTTGTTAGTAGCGCGGCAAGTGTATTCACCAGAGTCGCGAGTATAGATGTAATCGATGTCCAGAGCAATAAAGCCGAAATCATTAAGTTGATGCACGCGAGAACCAGTGGCCATAACACGTCCATTGTAGAACCATTCGATACGCATTGTTGGATCGCCGACAGGCTCGACGCGGCAGTCGAAGTGAATCGGGCCACCCTCGGGGACGTCCAAGTTATCCTTGATGTCCTCAATGAACTTGGGCGGGTTGGGTTGCTCCTCATCGATGACAATCTCTTCGCGCTTGTGCATGCTCTCCTCCAACTTCTGCAAGCTCTCCGTGCCAGTGCGGAAGTTTGAGGGCAGTTGTGGTTCCATGACAATGCCTTGACGGCCCTTGACCTGCAACTTGCACGAAACAGTGGCCTCACCGTGCTTGTTGGTTGCCTTGCAGGTATACAGACCCGTATCGCGTTGGTAGCAGCCGGCAATCTCGAGGATGACAAAACCAAAGTCGTTGATAGTCTTGATGCGGGAGCCAGCCCACAAGGCCTTGCCATTGTGGAACCAATCCACACGCATTGATGGATCGTTGATAGGCTGCAGGCGGCACTCGAAGTGCGCCAGCGAATTCTCAGAGATGACCATGTCGAATGGCGTCGTGATGAACTCTGGTGGTTTACCAGAATCGTCCTCTGGCACAAACTCGGTGTTGCGAGAGCCAAGACCCTCGAGCTCAGCAATGCGATCAATAGTGCCCTCCATACCCTTAGGCAGTTGGGATTCCATTATGATGCTGCGCTTGCCCTGGATCTTCATTGTAGCTGTGGTCACAGCCTCACCATATTCGTTAATAGCACGGCACGAATACTCGCCAGAATCCTCGGGATAAACGGGAGAAATCTCCAAGATGACAAAGCCAAAGTCGCAGAAAGTGCGGAAGCGAGATCCCGCCTTCAATGGACGTCCATTCCAGTACCATTCCACCTTCAGCTTGGGATCGTCAGCGGGCGTAATGCGTGCCTCAAAGTGAGCATTTTCACCCTCGCGCAGATTCTCAATGTTCTCTAACGGCACAGTGAAGACAGGGGCCTTGCCCTTGGTCTCCTCGGTGGTTTCTTCGCGAGTGCGCACCATGCTGTACTCCAGATTGGCAATCTTCTCCAGGCCGCCTTCCATGCCGCGTGGCAACTGCGAGTCCAGAATGAGGCTGGCCTTGGAGGCGCACTTCAGAGTAGCACGTGTCACATCTTCGCCGTACTTGTTATAGGCGCGACACTCATAGACACCAGAGTTCTCCTCGTAGCAGTAGAGAATGTCGAGGATGACAATGCCAAAGTCGTGGAAGGTACGGAAACGATGACCATGTGGTAGTTTCTTGCCATTGAAGTACCATTCCACCACCAAGTCGGGATCCGTGATGGGAGTCAGACGCGCTTCGAAGTGAGCGCTCTGTCCCTCAACCAGCTTGGTAACATCGCTGATCTGGGTAATGAACTTGGGTGGCTCGGCAACCACAGGAGCAGCGCCAGCTGTTTGTTGTCCCTGAGGACACTCCAGCTCGCGGATGCGTTGCAGAGAGTCGGGCTGCAAGCTGTCATAGAAGACACCGCCGCGTCCACCGCAGTTGAGGGTGGTGCGAGTAAAGTCTTCGCCATACTTGTTCCAGGCGCGGCACACATACTCGCCACTGTCGTGATCCTGCAGATAGGCAATATCCAGGACGACGTAGCCAAAGTCCGAGACGGTCTTGATGCGGTTCGAGTGACGCATGAGCTTGCCATTGTGATACCACTCGACCTTGAGCTCCGGATCGTTGACTGGAATCAAGGTGCATTCGAAGTGAGCCGATTGGCCATCCTTCAGACCCTCCAACGGCTGGATGTGCGACGTAAACTTGGGCTTCTGGCCACGTGGCTTGTCCACACACTCCAGGGTGCAGCTGATCTCGGCTGAACCGTACTTGTTGGTAGCACGGCAGGTGTAAGTGCCGGTATCTTCGATCTTAGTGCCGAGCACTTCGAGGGCAACGGTGCCAAAGGCGTAGATGGTGCGCACGCGATGGCTTGCCTCGAGTACCTTGCCATTGAAGAACCATTCGATGACCATGCTCTGGTCGCCGACTGGAATGAGGTTGGCCTCATAATGGGCCAACTCACCCTCGCCAATGTCCACAATGTTGACGAATTCGGTGGTAAAGCGAGGAGCAATTCCTTGCTCTGGTTGCTCTGGCTTGCTGCCATCCTTGCGCAGGGAATCCTCTAGATCTTGAATCTGTCCAAGACCCTCGGCGCCCTTAGGATGCTGTGTCGAATCAATGATGTTATCCTTGCTCGAACAGAAGATGGTGGTCGAAGTAAAGGCCTCACCAGCCTTGTTGTAGGCTTTGCAGGTGTAGATACCTTGATCTCTGGAGTACACCTCAATCATGTCCATGGTCACAAAACCAAATTCGCTAGTCATCTTGAAGCGAGAACCATGGTTCAATTGCTTGCCATTGAAGTACCATTCGATGAACAAGTTGGGATCCTCCTTGGGCTCTACATTAGCCTCCAAATGGATGGGCTGTGCCTCGGAGAGATGGAACTCCTGCTGCAATGGCTTGGTCCACACTGGTGGTGGATACTGAGTCTCCGGCTTGGTCGTCTTCTGAGCATAGCGATTAGCCAGCTCAGCTTCGGTCTCCTGCACAGCTTCCAGGCCGCTCTCGCCCTGTGGATGTTGGGTATCCAAGAACATAGTCTTGCCACCGGTGCACTTCAATGTGCCCGACGTGGTGGCTGATCCCTTGCTGTTGGTGGCCTTGCAAGTGTAGATGCCGCTGTTCTCAGCATAGCTGTTGCTCAAATCCAAAGCGCAATAGCCAAAGTCATAGATGGACTTGAATTTAGCAGCTGCCTGCAATGGTTTTCCATTGTAGAACCACTCGATGCCCATTGTTGGGTCACGAGCTGGCTCCACATTACATTCGAAGCGCACGCTGTCGTTCTCCTTGCACTCAATGTTGTTCAAATGAGTGATGAACACTGGAGTCTCATATGTAGGCTCAGGAGCCTCGGGACGTCCCTCCTTGGGTGCCTCCAACTGGCCAATGCGAGGCAGCGAATCTGGATGTAGAGATTCTGCCTGCAACCAGTGACGATCTTCGATCTTGAGCGAGGATGTGGATACAGCTTCGCCCACCTGGTTGGTCGCCTTGCAGGTGTAGATGGCGGAGTCATCCTCACGCAATCCGTTGATCGACAAAGTAACCAGACCGAAATCGAAGGTGCTGCGAATGCGAGAACCGGTGGTCAGAGAGATGCCATTCTTGAACCACTCGATGCGCAGATTAGGATCAGCGCGTGGCTCAACCTGAGCCTCGAGCAGCACATGCTGGCCCTCGTGCAACTTGTCGTAGCTCTGCAAGTGCGTGGTGAACACTGGCGCCTGCTGTGGTGTCGAGTCCACAAACATCTCAGGCACACGATTCATGGCAGCTTCCTTCAGACGAATAGCCTCCCAGGATTCGGGAATCAAGGGCTGGCCATCGATGTTGGCCTTGGTCTTGACCTTCATGGCCGTCGAAGAAACAGCCTCACCAGCTTCGTTGTAGGCGCGGCACATGTAAACGCCAGCATCCTCGGGCACTACAGCAGTGATGTCCAGAGTAACGAAGCCGAAGTCGTGAGTAGTGCGCAGACGTGAGCCCATTTGCAGCTCCACGCCGTTGATGAACCACTCGAACTTGAGCGAAGGATCGCCCACGGGCACCACACGTGCCTCGAAGTGGGCATGAGCGCCCTCCCACAACTCGGAGGGACCGGTCAGCAGCTGGGTGAAGATGGGCTTCTCGAAGAGACGCTCTGGTTCCACTGGACGAGGAGCCTGAGGTTTCTCCAGCTGGTGGATGCGACTAATGCTGTCGGGATGTTGGGTGTCCATCAGAATGCTGGCCTCGCTGACCACACGCATCGAAGCGGTGGTAACAGCCTCGCCCAGTGGATTGACAGCACGGCACATGTAGACACCCTCGTCCTCCTTGCGGATGTGTGAGATGTCCAACGAAACATAGCCAAAGTCGTGTTGCTTGGTAATCCTAGAGCTGTCCTCAATGAGCTTCTCATTGCGGTACCACTCAACCTTCAAGTTGGGATCACCGACGGGAATCAGACGAGCCTCGAAGTGAGCCGTTTGATGTTCGTTGATGCGATCGATGTTCTGCAGCGGTTGAGTGAACACTGGACGCTGGCGTGTGCCAGGTGTTTCAATCTCCTGGCGCTGATGAGGCGCCGTCGACTCCAGCTTGCGAATCTTCTCAAGACCCTCGGGATGTTGGGTGTCAGAGATGATGGTACCACGGGCAATAACACGCAGATTGGTAGAGGAGACAGCCTGTCCCAAAGCGTTGACAGCACGCACCGAGTATTCGCCAGCATCTTCAGCCACGGCATGGGTAATATCCAGCGACACATAGCCAAAGTCGAAGGTGATGTGGAAGCGAGCTGCCGAAGGCAGAGGCTTGCCATTGTGGTAGAACTCGATGCGCAAATTAGGATCATGCACAGGTGCCACTTGGGCCTCAAAGTGAGCAGTTTGACCCTCGTAGATCTCCGTGGATCCGCGCAGTTCGGCGGTGAAGTGAGGTGGACCAATGGGATGATCGCCGACCTCAGTGCGAGTGGTGACTACCTTCGATTCGAGTTTCTGGATCTTCTCCAAAGCATCGGGATGCTGAGTATCCAGAATCATGCTACGACGATTCAACACACGCACATTGCAAGTGTTGACAGCCTCACCCAGCAAATTGGTAGCCTTGCACATGTAGGTGCCAGTATCCTCGCCATAAACGTAGAGGATATCCAGAGCAACGTAGCCAAAGTCGTGGGTGGTGCGATAACGATGGCCAGTGGGCAATTGCTTGCCATTGCAGAACCATTCCACCTTCAGGTTGGGATCGTTGATGGGCTCAACGCGGCATTCCAAGTGAGCGTGCTCGCCCTCCTTCAGATGCTCCAAATTGCTGAGCGGAGTGAGGAAGATGGGCTTCTGGCCCTTCTCCTCCACTTCAACCTTGGTGGGTGGAGCATAGCTTTCCAGCTGGCGAATCTTCTCCAGGCGATCAGCATCAAGTGTATCCAGATCCAGTGTCTTATTTGCTGTATGAAACAGAGACCACAACGATTTAAATATATATTTAATGATTCAATCAAGAATTCAGCTCTCGCTTAGAAAGGAAATCTTTGCTTACCTGTGACGTTTACAGCACAAGTCGTGACAGCTTCTCCTACAGCGTTCTTGGCCTTGCACATGTAGGTGCCGGTGTCCTCGGCGTGGGCATACAGAATGTCCAGAGCAACAAAACCGAAATCATAGGTGGTCTTGAAGCGATGACCTGTCTGGATGGGTCTACCATTGCAGTACCATTCCACCTTCATAGTTGGATCGTTCACTGGAACCAAAGTGGCTTCCAAATGCACTGGATTGCCCTCGTTGACCTTGGCATTACGCAATGGGCGTCCGAATTGCGGGCGCTCGGCATGGAACTGATCCTCATCAGTCTTGCGCTGGAAGCGTGAAGTATCTTCCAGATGCTGGATCTTGGTCAGCGCCTCCTCATGCTGAGTTTCATGGATGATCGATGAACGCGAAGTGACGTTGAGGACAATAGAGTTAACAGCCTCGCCGAGATTGTTGGTCACACGGCAAGTGTACTCGCCGCTGTCCTCCGCATAGACGGTAAGGATATCTAAAGCGGCAAAGCCAAAGTCATAGGTGGTGCGGAAACGATGGCCGGTGCTCAATGGCTTGCCATTGTGGAACCACTCAACCTTGAGGTTGGGATCTGGATAGGGCTCAATGCGGCACTCGTAATGGGCGCTCTGGCCTTCATGCAGATTGCTGGGTCCAATCAACTTGGTAACAAACACCGGAGCACTGGTTACAGTGTATTCCTCCTCCTCACGGCGCTGATACTTGCTGTGATCCTCTAGTTGATGGATCTTATGCATGGCAGCCTCGTGCTGGGTCTCCAGCTGAATGGCAGTCTTGGACTGCACAATCAAAGAGGCCGAGGTCACAGCCTGACCCAGTTCATTGACGGCACGGCAGGTGTAGGTGCCTGAATCCTCGGGATTCACGTACTTCATGTTGAGGGCAACATAGCCAAAGTCATGCATGGTTGTGGTGCGATTAGAGGCTTCAATGGGCTGGCCATTGCGCAACCATTCCACCTTAAGGTTTGGATCGCCGACAGGAATCAGACGAGCCTCGAAGTGCACGGCTTGATTCTCGGCAACGCGGACATCGCGCACCGGCATCGTGAAGACAGGGGCCTGCGAGACGAATTCATCCTGGACGCTGATGCGTTGACGCTTCGATCCATCTTCCAGATGCTGCAAACGTGGCAGAGCAGTTTCGTGTTGCGACTCCAAATAGATGGACTTCTTGGTGTGCACCACAGCGACAGCTGAGGTGATGGCCTCACCCACGGCATTGTAGGCACGGCAGGTGTAGGTGCCGGCATCCTCGGGCAGTGTGGCCATGATGTCCAGAGCCACGAAACCAAAGTTGTTGGTCTCGGTGAAGCGAGAGCCTGACTTGAGTGGCAGATTGTTGTGGTACCACTCAACACGCATCGAAGGATCGGAAACAGGAATCAAGCGGCACTCGAAGTGAGCACGTTGGTTCTCCTTGATCTCCACGTTCTTCAGCGAAGTGGTGAAGACTGGCGCTTGCTTGGTGCTCTCGTCAATCTCCTCACGGCGACTGTAACGCGAACGATCCTCCAAATAATGAATCTGCTCGAGACCCGCCTCATTCTGGGTAACAGTCACGATTTGCTCGCTGCTGCGGCATTGCAACTCCACTTGAGTCTCATCGGAGCCAATCAAGTTGACGGCACGGCAGGTATAGATACCTGAATCCTCAGCAATCAGACCCACAATGTCTAGGGCAACATAGCCAAAGTCATGAATGGGACGGAAGCGATGACCAACAGTGATGGGACGTCCGTTCTTGAACCATTCCACCTTCAGATTAGGATCTGTGATGGGCTCAATCTTGCACTCAAAGTGGGCATGGGCGCCTTCGCGAGTGTTGGGCAAACTCTTGGGGTGTGTGAGGAAACGTGGACGAATGTTGACCACTTCATCGACAAACTCGCTGCGACGATAACGCGACGAGTCTTCCAGATACTGAATCTTCTGCAGACCCGACTTGTTCTGGGTTTGCGAATCAATGAAATCGTTCTTGGCAATGATACGCACGGAACAGGAGGTGACAGCTTCGCCCAGTTGGTTGCGGGCTTGGCAGGTGTAGACACCCGAGTCGATGGCATAGCAGCCAAGTAGATCTAAGGCGACGTAGTCGAACTCGTAGGCGGGACGGAAACGATGACCAGTCTTCACAGGGGTGCCATTCACGAGCCACTCGATGCGCATGCTGGGATCACCTACGGGCTGCAGACGGCACTCCAGATGTACATTGGTGCCTTCCATGGTTTCAATGTTGTGCAGCGCACGTGTAAACTGAGGTGCCTGCATGATGGTGATATCCTCTTCCTGGTGGTGGCGACGACGCGAGTCCTCCAGCAATTGAATCTGCTCTAAGGACTGCTCGTTCTGAGTCTCAGTCACCACATCGGTGTGATCAATGACACGCACACATGCCGAAGTGTGGGCAGAGCCCAGATGATTCGTGGCACGACAAGTGTATTCGCCAGAGTCGGCAGCGGTCGCCTTAATGATGTCTAGGGCGACGAAACCAAAGTCGTAGTAGGTGCGGAACCGGGAACCGACGGTGACGGGACGTCCATTATGGAACCACTCGACGCGCATGGTGGGATCACCCATGGGTTCCAGACGGCACTCCAGATGGATGTTCTTGCCGTCGTGGATGGGTTTGGGATCGGTGAGAGGTTGTACGAAGACGGGCTTGGACTTGGAGATCTCCTCGATGTCGTATTGAGGCTCCACGAACTGCTTGTTCTCCAAATTCTGCGTCTTCTCGTAGAGGCCGCGATGCATGCTAGATGTGTCGATGCTGGAACGAGCTGCAAAGCGAAAGAGTTGTGTTGATATAACTTTTCATAGCAGTTACAAATAAAAGTACTTACTTTCCACTACCATCGTTGCTTGCAACTGAGCTTCACCTAGCTTGTTTCTGGCCACCACAGTGTAGACACCGGCATCCTCGGCACGCACCTGGGAAATATCCAGGGCGACGTAGCCAAAGTCGTAGTAGGTCTGGATGCGATTAGCGGCAGTGATGGCGCGACCATTGTGATACCACTCGATCTTCATGCCCAGATCGCTTTGTGGCTCGACGCGGGCCTCAAAGTGGGCGCGTTGACCCTCCAGGATCTTGGTGGTGCCCTTAAGTGGGCCAAGGAAACGTGGCGCTTGCGTAACATACGTTTCCTCCTCCTCACGGCGACCGTAGCGCGAAGAGTCCTCCAGATGTTGGATCTTCTGAAGACCACCCGGATGCTGAGAGTCAGAGACAATCTCGTTCTTCGAAATAACCGTCAACTGGGCCACGGTTGTATCCTGTCCCATGGCATTGTAGGCACGGCAGGTATAGGTGCCGGCATCGTAGACAGTCAATTGTTTAATGGTCAAAGCGACGTAGCCAAAGTTGTGATAGGTTGTGATGCGCGAGCTGGCTTCCAAGGGCTGACCGTCCTTCAGCCACTCGACACGCATGGTGGAATCACCCACAGGTTCGAGGCGTGCCTCAAAGTGCGCATGCGCGTGCTCGCGAAGATCAAATTGGTTTTGAATTGGTGTCTTGAATTGAGGTGGCGCAATTGCCTCTGGCGCCTCATGGACTTGACGCCGTTGCTGCGACTTGCGATAGTCCTCCAATTGCTCGACACCCTCAATGTAACGCTGCTGCTCGGGAATTCCGAGGTCAGCAGTGACCTGGGAGCGCGTAATGACGCGGATGTTGGACTGGCTGATGGCCTCGCCGATGCGATTTACGGCCCGCACGGTATAGTTGCCAGCATCTTCGGCACGTAGGTGCAAAATGTTTAGGGAGACATAGCCAAAGTTGAAGATGGCCGTGATGCGGGAACTAGCCGTGATGGGGAGACCATCCTTGTACCATTCTACTCGCATGCTGGGATCATTGACGGGGGTAACTTGTGCCTCGAAGTGCACATTCTTGCCCTCCTCGAATTCACCCAGATCACGCAATGGACGTATGAATTGTGGAGCTTGATTCAACAACTCCTCTGAGCTCTCCTGGCGCTGATAGCGTGAATAATCCTCCAGCTGATTGATGTACTGCAAGCTGTTGGGATTCTGCGACGATTGTTCGATCGATGGACGCTGCACCACCGACAAAATAGCGCGGGATTCAGCCACGCCGCTGGCGTTGCTTACGCGGCACATGTATTCTCCCGAATCGTGGCTCATGATGCTCAACAGATCCAGAGCAATGAAGCCAAACTTGAAGACAGATGTGGCGCGGGCACCTGGCAGCAAATAAACGCATGATTAATTGAAGAACAAGAGAGAATATGTAGGTAAACTTACTGGCTGCCAGCGGGCGTCCGTTAAGGAACCATTCGACGACCATGGTGGGATCGCCAACAGGTTCGATGCGCGCCTCCATGTGCACTCGACCACCTTCGGTTTGCTGCACATTCTGCAGTGGGATGATGAACTGCGGTGGTGGATAAACGCGATCCTCCTCGCCAGGTCGCAGATGGGGCTTGGCGCGTTCCACATGACGCAGATAGATGATTTCAGGGCCAAGGATTGGCCTGTAAAACAAAGCAAAAGTTGCAATAAGTATTTTGATTGCCTTTTTATAAGTATTTCAAACTCACTCAGGCTCGATAACTTTCGTTGGTCTTGGGAGATTAAGACGCCTTTGTTCTTGACTTGGTTGCTCTCTGGGAACTTCGACATAGAGTCTTGCCCGGTTCGCCGTCGAACCGGCAATATTTTGTGCTGTACACTGATACCAGCCAGCATCGGTAGCGCGAACGTGGGGTATTTCGAGGCAGGTGGCGCCGCCATCGATGCCCACAAAGCGTTCAGCAGTTGATGAGATTTGGACGCCATCCTTTTGCCAGGTGACGCGTGGCACGGGCGTGCCGATGGCATTAGCACTCATGCTGATGGGTTCGCCTTCGCGGACAGTCATCGTGCTGAAGCGTTGCACAAATTGTGGTGCGACAACTTGTTCCTTCTCCAGCACATTCAATTGCGCCTCGATGGCAACCTCACCGGCCTTATTACGTGCCAAACACTGCACAGCGCCGGCATCCAAACGGGTCACATTGGTGATCATCAGCGAGTGGCTGCCGGATTCGTTGACCAGAATCTTGTGCGAAGCATCGTCGCGCACTTGGCGGCCATTGATGAACCAAAAGACCTCCGGATAGGGATTGCCAGTGACACGGCAATCGAAGCGCGAAATGCGACCCTCGGTCACTTCGCGATCACCGAACGCCTTAACGAAGGTGGGTGGCAATGCCTTGCCAGCCTCCAGCTGCTCAGCCATCGTATCGATAGGCTTAGGCTCGTAGGCGGTCTCAGTGGCGGGCTCCACAGCCAACACGGCCGAGGAGACAACGCAGCCCTGAAGATTCTCGGCGAGCAGAGTGTAATGGCCGCCATCCTTGATGTTAGCGTTCTTCACACGCAAAGTGGCAACGCCACTCGAATAGGAGATCTCATACTTTTGCGAGGCCACCAGACGTTGTCCGTTGTGGAACCAGGTGAGGCGTGGCTTTGGATTGGAGCCAACGCGTGCTGTGAACACAGCATCGGAGCCCTCGATGAGCTTGGAGCTTCTCGGCTTCTGCGATATTTGTGGTGCATGCGCAGGACCCAGAGAGCGATCCAGCTCATGGGAGAGCTGAGTGTCTTGCTCGTAGCCAGAGCGACGCGTGATTGCCTCACGGAAGGAGACCTCACGCAACAGTCTATACTCAAAGGTATCCACACGGAACTCCTCCTCAATGGACGTATACGAGTAGCCATTGGAGTAGATGTTCTTCTCCAGATTCTGGATGGGCTGCAGCGTGGGCATTGGTGCGCCCTCCGGTTGGATGTAGACGCTGCAGATCGCCTCGCCGTATTGATTGCGAGCGGTGCACGTGTATTCGCCTTCGTCGCCGGGGCCAATCTGATTGATCAGCAGTGATACATCACCGGTGGCCTCGTTATAGCTCATTCGGAACTTTTGCGACTCGAGAAGTGGTGCGCCTTTTCGGGTCCATGTCACGAATGGCTTTGGGTTGCCACGCAGGCGACCCTCGAACAGAGCATTGCCGCCCTGCGCGAAACGTGCGTTCTTAAAGATTTGCTCGAACACTGGCGGTGAGATATCGCCTTGGGCGTAGACGTGTGTCAACGACGGCGGTACATAGGTGCCTCCAATACCGCCTTGATGTTGCACTGTAAAGGTGAATTAAAATAGAACTCAATAAGTATATCCTGGAGGATTAAGCTTCAGCTAGCAATGATGCAATTATTTCGATTTACGAACTTTGTTAAAATTAATGACCTTTTATGCTATTAATATGTGTTGCCAATTGTCAAAACTAAGTTTTAATTAGTGGGTAAAATGATTTAGTTTTTTATTATATCAAACAAAATATTTCAATCAACATTGAACTCTAAAAAAAGTATCCTCTTCTTCCATAAAAATAGCATTGTAAACAAGAACTTGAGCACTGTCAGTTTGAATTACTTATATTTAGAAGTTGGCACACGCACCTTGCATCTAAATTTAATTATATTTGTGTATATATATTTTATATATTTAGTTATAATTGCACATATATGCACTATATATAGAGAGATTACAAAGTGTGTTTTTATTTTCGAATTTGTTTTGATTATTCCAAACTCGAACAGGTTAATGTAAACAAACAACAAAATCAGCTGTTTGCAATCAATGCTCTCTTTCGAACTAAATTTTTCTCTGCTCTCTTTTTGTGTCGTGCGCAGAATCGAAGACTTCGGCAAATGATTTTCGGGTATTTGTATAAGAGTGATGATCGTATTCGCTCATTCTCTCACATCCTCAGAATGTAAACAAAGTGTGTGCAGTATAAGAGCTCTTATACACACACAAACAAGTATTTATGGCTTTCTATGTCAGTGCAGCGTATGCTATGATATTTTTTGGCAGTTGAATGGATGGTTTTATAAATAGATCGACAATTCTTGGCTGTGATTATCAATTAAGATTTAAGTGGTGAAACATAAGATGAGATATGGAAAATAAGCAATGTGTATGTACATATACACGTACTTATTTGATGAATCAGACGGTTTTGCTTGTTTGAAATCATTTCTGAATATACATATTGTGGGATTACATTCTTAAGTAATTTGTTGGTCGATTTTTTAGCTAATTTTTATAATTTGAAAGATCAGCTGTTGCCAAAATGTATAGATATTTATGACTCATAAAAATGTACCATTTAAATATATTTATGATTTATTAAATATATACATTTTTATGAATCACGCAGAATTTCATAATATTTTTTATTTATTTTTCAGAGTATAGATATTTTCAAGGAGGCATTTTCTGCATGCAAGGACTACTTATGACATGGTATGTCAATTTTTCTTATACAAACTTTTGTTAACATGTTTGCAAGCTAAATTTTAATATACAAAATCGAAGACCAATGGAAAGTGAAACATGAGAACTTATCTACTGGGATAAATTCTACACATTTATCTGAGCAAAATTAAAGTAAGCGATCCCAGACAAGGTTGCTTAAATTGTTTATTTGAATGTGCTCTACACGAAAGATAAATAAACAATTGCAGGGGAATGTCACTAGCGAGAACTGTTTACACTTCAATAAGCAAATAAACCTGAGAAGCTTAAGATTATAGTTGTGCTAGACGATAAGTTTAATTTCGATGTAGACTTTATATGAAGTGATATTGTATTATTTTTGAACATTTAACTTTTGGGCATTAAAAGATCTTTTGGGATAGTCAATAAGGTATATTTGATAGCAGATTTTGAGCGATTTAATTTTAGAAAATATTCGATCTTCTATGCTGACATGAAATGCCTTTATGCCATTAAATTGTAGCGAACATTCGATCTTCTAAAAAAGATATAAATATTTTAATTTTCGATGTACAATTTTCTGATTAGAACCCTTTGAGAACTCGGAGTAATATTTCTTAACTCTTCTGCATTTGTTTATTATATGATTTGTGATTTGACATGCAAGGATTTAAAATAAGAATGAATTTCGTATAAAAAGAAAATCATGAGAAAGCGTTGGCTTTAAACTAGCGAATTGGCATGCAAAATTGGAAATTCATTGGCAAGTGCTTGGAAACAGTGGAAATTCTAAATCCACGGTGTGAATTCCACTGTCCATCGCAACCCGCTGAATTCCAAGGCCACAGGACTGGAGGACTGACCTCGTTGTTGAGTGGTGATTTGACTCCGTTGAACATGTTGTTCAGTGCGGCTAATCCTTTGCTGCTGATGCTGCTCTTGGCTAGAATGCGAATACTCCTGGGTGGAGTATTGCTGCACCTGCTGTTGCTGATGCTGCTGCTCCTGCTGCTGGTACGGGTTCGGATTTTGTCGTTGCATTTTAAAATTCGTTATATATCACTATATATCATTGGAAAATGACAACCAAATCGAATGCAGTTGGAAACTGCACTTAAATGAAAAAACACCTCTCGATCACTTTTTCTCTTTGATTTGCTTCTTCACTTTTTCTACTTTATTTAAATATATTTCGCTTCTTTATTTGCTGAAATTGAATACAAGATAAGAAAATAGCCATTAAATTTAATGCATTTTCACATTAACATTGTATCACTCGCAAACTAGCCAATTGGCAACCGTTGAGGTTTTTCCTCTCTTTATTTTTATTGGTTTTTGCGTATCTTTCGTGTTTCTTTTTTTGTATTTCTAGCACACACTTGAACTATCCGATTTGCTTGTTTCTTTATTTTCATCTCGATACATATATCAGCGAAAAAAAACGAAGAAAGATCTCTTCATCTACACTATCACCGTCCGTCCATCCTTCTTCTTCATATTCATATTCTTCGCCTGTGAGGCATTTTCGAGCTATTTTTAGCCGAATTCGAATACTCGAAATTTCACTATACGACACACAAACACACATACAGCGATTACGGATACGGAGGCGAAGAAAACGTCGACGACGAAGACGAAGACGCAACACAAACGCGAAACGAAACGGAGAGATGGATAGCTGGGTGGTATCTTCTTATTTTTCACGGGGCTATTTATAAAATTATATTTTATCTGGTATTTCCAATGGGAAAAATAATCGACTGCAATTTATATGCAGTTTATATTTTTCACAATTCTGTACATTATCGCAGCTACTCCTGCCTGTAATCCTTGGTGGAATTAGCCAGGATAATACACAGAATACACATCTGCCAGCGGAATTGAGATATATGTGTATATTTAGATGTATCTATAAGATATACGTGGACGTATATGATACATCTTTTTCTTGTCGTTTTTTTTTCTTTTGCTGTTGAACAGATCGCATATTCATATCTATCTATATGCACATCTCACACGAATTCACAGTCCATTCGTTGAATTGGGTGCGGACCCCACGATCTGCCCTGCGTCTTCCACCCCCTCATCGATGAGGCGAGGGCGAGGGGGCATATGCCGAACCACCCGTCGATTCACGACACGAAGCGACGGCGAACGGCAGCGGTCGTGTATCGTTATTTTTAGATATTTAGCGCACTGAAAAATTCTTTCGGAATTTTCAAAGTGGTTACGAAACCAAAACCGAAAAATTTTCATCAACTATTTTTCAAGATTTTCACTGGGTTTTTTGATCATACACACTTAAATAACTGGGAGTAAACGCGTTGATCCTTACTTTATTGCGTTATCCTTGCGACGTTCTATATGTATGCTGCGACGTTATTCGTAAAAAAACTCTATGCGAACTATATGGCGATATATATATATAGACGATCGAATATATATATGTACCGAGATTCTATATGTACTTCTTTTAAAATAGATCTATTTTCAAACTGTTTCAAGTCATAATCCCCGAGACTGAAACCAAGACGTCGATCGTTTGTGAGGTGCGAGCGAAGAATGACAAAATATTTTTGAGAATGCGATCAAATAGCTGCTGCTGCAGCCGCAAGGCACACGAAGGCGATGACGACGATGCCGAGAGATGTTGCTTCGGGTGCTTCGCTCGCTCCACATAAGATATTTTTGCACTTTCCACACGCAGTTTGTTGTTGGTCGGAAAACTCTTGAGAGAGCATCGCTGCCGATGCGCTACACTCGCCATGGGGGGCATATGCGTCGATCGTAGTTGTTTTAATCTCTGAAACTGGCTCCACTGGTTGCAACTTTTTAATAGCTCTATGCGAGTTTTAAGCAGCTTAAGAATTAATATTGAGCATGTATGGAGATAGATTGTCGGTTTTATCTTCAAACAACCAATAACTGCTTTTCACTCGTCAGTTTAGTTCTTGCAGTTTTGCTGCTTTTGCTGTAGCTGCCAATGAATGCGACTTCAACTCAATTCTCAATTCATTTCGCCTGCTTGCTCATTGCCCAGTATGTAAAAGCCAAATTGCTGTGCCTCTTCACTGATGTTATATCTTATCTTATGCTCTATAATTATGTAGTTTGCCCAGCAATTTGACTTAGGGGAAAAGTTTCTCTCTCGCTGCTCTTTGTGTGTTCGGCAAGTGTTCGGGTTTTGAGTAAGTTGGCTAAAAATATATTACGATTTATTTTTGACACGTATTTTTCAACATTTTTTCAATGCAGAAGAAAATGAAAAAGAAAAAACTTCTTCTATCGGAAATTCTAGATACTGTCGAAAGTGGGCAGTGAAAAGTGCAGTCTCGATAGATATTCGACGCCCACTGGAGTACTAACCGAATAACTGAAGCATATCTTAGTTACTGCATATATGTGAAATCTATTTTGTACTAAATAGTGCGCATAATGAAAAAATTTTGCACAGTTTTCAGAGTGTTTTTCTTTTGCACATCTTTTCAAATTTTCCACACAATTTATTTGATTTGTCTAAAATTAAAACCACATACATGAAATGTTGGCTCGTTGACCAATTTCGAATAGATTATTAACTGATTATTCATTTCGTGTCTTAATCATCCACCCCACATAAGAGGCAAACAACAACATCAAGATGTCGCCAGCGGGTGACGCCTTTGGCAATAAACTTTCTATTTCTTTTGACGCTCAAACGTTCAGTTTTGCAGTCTGTTGCAAAATGCAATTGACTTGAGTTGCGTTTTGGTTTTTTGCCTTAAAAGGCATCTCAGTGACTACGACTGCTTCTGAGACTGGCCTTTGGGTGGCTCTATAAGGCCTTAACCAAACTGACCCGGTTAGCAATGGATGTTATTTTTTGTTTTATTGTAATTGCAAGCAGCTTGATTTATACTGCACAAATTAATTGTTCACATTTCGCGATACAGTTATGAAATCACCAAATTACACCACGATAATTCCGCGCACAAAAGAACAGTTTTGCTGCTGTCAGTTTCACGACTGTCGCTAACACTCTGCAGATACAAATGTCATAAAGAAATAGCAAAAAAAAGCTAACTAACGGCTGGAGATAAGCTGAGCACGCAGCATAGCCAATCTTCTAAGCAGGCTAAAACAGTTAGCCGGTTCTGCAAGACAGCAGCAGGCAAGATTGCAGCGATGCGCTACAAAATGTATCTTGTAGTTTGCCGCCGTTGCTGCTGTCAGCTGTGTGTTGTGTGTATGTGTGAGATTAGGCACGTATCTTATCTTTACTCGAGTGTCGCTTAGATTGAGATTTGCAAAAAATGTTCGCCCAATTATGTCATAGGTTTGGCATGCTGCTGCCCAAACAGAGCGGCAGAATTTGCAGATTAAACAGATAATTGTTGTACTTTTAATTAGTATTATTAATTCGTTTCATTTTTCCATCTTTAAGTGCATTAATTGGTAATAAGTAATATATGTAATAATAGCAAGAAAAGTATCTTAGATTTAGTTGTAATTATTGTGTTTTTCTTGTTTTTAGTTGCTCGTTAGTTTAATTGCATATTTGTGGGCTCGCCCAGCTCATTTGGAGGTGGAGGCTACTCTTTATTTGGAGTGGATGGGGGCACACTTGGCATTCAATTTACTGCAAACAAGAAGAAGAATAGTTGTTGCATATCAATTAAAGGAACATCATGAGTTTCACACACTGTCGAGTCTCGCGAGTACACACACATGTTGAATGATGAGGATGCAGTCGAAAAAAAGAGTCGTATGAGAATGAGAATGCCTCTTGAGCGACCCCAAGCAAAGTCCCCCAGAGCCCCAGATACATTTATATCTTTTTTTTCTTCATATTATTGCCACACACAAACACACAGAGATGTGAGTGAGATTGTGGCACAGAGAGTTGTGTGTTTTAATTCGGTTGATGCCGCTTGGCATCAAATTTCGCGACCGCTGCAACTGCAACCATTCAGCAAACCCAGAAAACCGAAACGAAACGCAGCGAATTGTTGATGTTGCTTGCTTCGAGCTGAGCTGCGCCTCAAGCTGCATGCCAAGCGGCAATTTAAGTATAAAATGTCCAAATGTGGTCGTTTTTCATATCAATTGTTTATGCGAGTACAAAAAAAAGCGCAACCAACTGACAGCTGTCGAAGTTTTAAATGCCCTTTAATTAAGAGCAGCATTTAGATAAGTTGTGGAAGTGATTATGAAGAAGTCAGATTGCTAGATAAAGCTGTAACTTATTGTGTGGCAAATAGTATTTAATTGGGTAGAACGTATTATATTTAAAATACATTCAGAAGTGAAAATACTTTTCTTAAATTAACAAACGGACACTTGGTTTCTTCTTCTGCTCTAATATTTTTGGGGCTTCCCTTAATAAGTAACAAATTTCGTCACGAATTTATAATGCCTGCTGCTAGGGTATAACAATTAGACACAAGTCTTGCCGGAGCTGGCAAAAGATGGGAGTATTTTGCTCTGCTTCCCTCACTCTCTGTCTCTTTCACCATCGTTCACAGTCTCCCTCTAAGGCTATTGTCGCTCTCCCTCTTCCTCTCTTTGGCTGTAAATGAAAGTTGCAGTGTGCTGCGATGCGGTGCGTGTGGTTGTAATCTATATTTAGTGATTTTACATGCGGTGCCTCAAAAGATATTCGAAATATGCTCGACACACTCACACACATACATTCACAGTTTATTAGCGTATGTGTGGTATGTGTGCGGCTGGGCACAGCCCATTTTTGTAGCCAGCAATTTTCCAGATCGCTGATGGAAATTGTTTAAATGAAAATGTTTTAGATGCATTAGTTTATGAATTACGACTTAAACATGTTTAGTAGTAGTACGTGCTCCGCCTTTGTTTAGTAAACAAAAAGACTACAAAACAAAATAACAACAACAAAACGCACAAAAGCCAAAACAAGAAGCAACTAATCAAACAACCAAAAGCCATTAAAACTAGTACAGAGATTTACATTTTCGTTTACCTGCTTGTGGCGTCTGCTGTTGACCATTCTGCAGCTGTGGCTCCTTGCCAAAATCCGAAATGGAAACGGTCTTGGTGCTCACATAGCTAATGGACTCGACTGTCGTCTCCCACTTCTGGAATGTGTTAATCGTATCGCTGCGCAACGCACGACCAGCTGGTGAAGTTATGTTGCTCTTCTGTGGCGTCGTGGAGCGCAATGACATCGTCGATGTGGCCGATCCCAAAGAAGAACTTCCCGGTGATTGGGAGGCTGTTGTAGAGGAACTAAAGGATGCCGATTTGCGTAGCGGTGTCTTGTTGTTGTCCTCTTCTGCTGCCTGTGGCTGCTGCTTGCCGTCATTCTCCTCTGTGATGAGCAGACTCTCTGTTTGAGTGCCCTGATCTGTAATGATGAAGAAAAAGATTGTTACTGAGTGTCATTTGTTCCAATCTTGCTAGAAATCTGTTAATGACGCTACTAAGGTTTAAGAAAATGATTGTTGAAATCAGGAATCGCAGAAGTTAGCATCATGGCTCAACCCTTGAAATGTCGAAACATTGTCGAGAAAGCTACAGTTGACTGTGTACGATTGTGAGATACTCGCCTTTTAAATAAAAGCACAAGAGTGCGATTTTGTTCTAAAAATATACCAAAGAACGAGTATGTTAGAAAGACTATATTTGGTATATCAAAATACTATTACATTCAAAATATACCATAGACTAACAAAAATGAAACAATGAAGTATTATCATTTCAACATGCCAAATGAATATACCGAGAAATAAAAACTTATACCGAATATTATATTTAGTATATCGATATTTTATCATAATCAAAATAACGAACCCAAACTCCGACAGCAGCAGAATTTTTTTTAATGTGAATTTATTTCGTAAATAAAAAAAAAATGTGTATCAAATTTTCACTAATTGTGTCATTGTATCAAAAATTTCTTGCCCTATGCCAAGTGGGTATAAGAATATATCCACGAATTTTTTACCGAAAAAAATTTATATTCCCTTTAATACTTGAGAAATTAAATTTCTTTATCCAACAATTTTCTACACATACTTAAATCTCATCCAAAGCTCTTAAAGAGTATTTACAGCCCGAATACAATCCCTATAGTGTAACGTAGGTTTGCCTAAAAAAAACACACAGCGGTATCTCAGTTCAATTTCCCAACATAAACTCTTTGGGCAAATGTTGTTATTGTTGCTATTCTTAATGTTATTGTCAATCTTGTTGTTATTGTTGCTGAGGCTGCCTGCTGCTGTTGATGATGTTGTTTCAAGTGTGTGGCTGCGATTCGAATTCGAATTTTGGCAATTAGTTGCTTATTTACGAGCGCAGCGCACTGTTCGCACTTGAATGTTTGAAATACGTGCGCGAATTTCGTTAATTTTCGTAGATGCTTTTTTGTTGCTGAAAACTTGGCCCAATTTTTAGTTGAAATTGAAATAAAATGCTCAACTGCTGTGGCCGTTGGCCATTGGCCGCTTTAGCATTTTCTCAATTTCGCATTTTCACAGGCTGTCATTCTGACAGTTTTTATTTTTCGCAGTTTTCCCTTGTGTCAGTCAGTGCATTTTCGGCATTGCTCGTTGCGATGTTTTTGCTAATTTACAGCGTGCGTATAAATAAATGTGTTGCCAAGATTTTGGCACTCGCTTTTTTCTGTTTTTTTCTCTATTTTATTTGCTAAGCTCTGGCAGGGTCAACGCGTGCCAGCTATTCGAGAGTTTAACATCGAGTATATAGTTTATATAGTTCTATATGTTAGTTGTTGTGTGTGCTTACATATCTATCTATCTATTTGTATAAAAGACAAGTCTGTCATCGAGGATTATGTAATTGAAATTTTGTGGTGCGCCTGGGATTTAATTTTGACTTTGATTTAATTTGATATCTTGTGTGTTATTGTGGCGTCTCTGTTTCTCGTTTTGGCTAATTAAAATATATACGAAGACATTAAAATTTTCGCTGTGCTGCTTTAGTGAAATTGAAGTGCTAAAAGTTTTCTCTCACATTCCGATGCGATTTGCGTAGTTTTTCGCGATTAACTCGTCGATTTTCCGGCCGTTTTGTTGGCTTCTGTTTTATTACAATAAACGTGGGTGGGAAATGTGAGGAAAAACAATTTAACGATGCGCCCAACTGCTTTCGGGGCGTATACATAATATCAAATATGCTTTACTATATATTCAAGTATATAAATATATGCAGAGTATGTATATATTGGGGCTTAAGCCTAATATTCATTAACCCAAAATATATACTCGTAATTATTTATGTATTTTTTTGCTGGCAACGTTGACACACACTCTTGCGGAAATATCGTATTATTTATATGGGACAAGTGTCATTCGCTGTTGCCTCTTTGTGGTCAGTCTGTTGGCCAAATATTCTAATAATTCACATTAAAGTACCCCACTAGCCAGACTACAAATGTCTTTCGCTTCCTCGCTTCCCATCAATGTCGCAGTTGTTGGATTGATCTACAACTCAGGAAACACCATTGTGAGAGACAAAGTCGCAAAATCTTGCAGAATTATATTTGTTTTTCGTTCATAAAATATTTAATTGTTGTTGTAGAGAGCAGAATATAAACTTATGTTTATTTTGATTTACAATATTATTACTTTGCTTCGAAAATACAAAAAGTTTCATACAAAAGATTTTGCCTTTAAGATAAGTTTACGAGCAATATTATTCGTTTATCTGAAATATCTTTAATAGTTTTTTTTAAGATTACAAGTTCTGGGGGATTGAAGAAAATGGGTCAAAAAAATGTTAAGTAGTCAAAGAACATTTGTGTGACTCGCGTTGAGTTCATTGGCGTATTTATAGAAATTGCCTAATTAATTTAGGAAAAACACAGAGAGAGCGAGATACAGAAGGAGAAAAACATCATCAAACGAATGTTTGTATAACTGTGGCGCATATTCATCACACAAAAATTCTATTCGTTTTTTCTTCAAATGCTCTCCTACGAGCTCTGAGAGATTGTCAGATTGTCGGACAAGAATCTTTAGTGGACATTTTCTTCACAAAAAAAAAGCGTGGCAATAAAATTGTGAGGCAACATTTTCAATTCTGCAGAGCGTAAATCATTTTCCACTTCGTTCGTGTGCGCAAATTCATGTTGGTCAAAACTGTTTAAAATGTTTGGGGCTTAGAAAGAGTTTGGATAGCAAAAACATTTGCCACATTTCGCCTGGGCAAAACAACATTATTGAAACAGTGTGTGATGTTTATACAAATTTGGCGAATGTGCCAAAAAAATGTTGCACAAGGCCAAAGTAACAACAAAAATAAAGAAAAGTTAAAACAAAGTTGTGAGATTCTTTCTGCCTTTTTTATAAAGTTGATAATTTATGCAATCTTTATATGTATCGAATATGTTGTCAGCTCGTTGTGCAGGAAATGGGCGTTTTAATGAATCATTTAAGAAGAAAATCTTGCCATCTGTTTGCAGAAGGCCAAAACGGAATCGAAAGGCGATTTATTTCGCGTGTATTCACATGAAATTATCGCGCAATTATAAGCACTTACGACTTACGACTAAGTAATAGACAATTTTCTAGCACAAATGATTCAGAGTTTTTCTTGACTCGCATCCAAATTTCAAATTGTCTCAGTTGTTGCTACTCAGGTGGCCTAATGACTCGAACAATTTTGCGCCAAGAGCGAGTACGAGATTGTCATTTAGATTGGCAGGCACTTTGGGCCCACGCCTTGTCTACAATAACAACAGCAAATAAGAAAAGTGTGTCATCCTCCCCCAAAATGTTTATTCAAATCAGCAGACTATAAATAAGCCCCTTGGCAAATCAGGTATGCTCTTCGGTTTTTTTTTTTTTTTTGGTCAGTGTCAAGGACATGGGCTAACATTTTGGACTAGTTTCGCTCTCTGCTCTGGTGAAGGTGGCACCTAGCCGAAAAATCAATTCGAGACGATTCACAACCGTGTCCGAAGTGTTGTGTTTATGTCTGGCCCTGTCCGGCCCCGTCTTGATTGCTACGAATTGTTCGCATATTGCGCGTTTTGTTTCTTCTCATCATTTCGTATCTTATTCTTGGCAAGCGTTCACATTGCACGCCCGACAGCCAAAACTTTGAAAATTTGTAGAAAAATAGATAAATAAACATTGCTGAAATTCAAATAAATCATTTATGACTAGCACACCACCAAAAACAACACTCATACTAAGATCTCCTCCTCAACGCACACACCTTCTGTTGTGTCCACGTCCCAAGAGTCGGTCAGTCAAACAACACCCACACACATGGCCTCATCCTCAAACATTTGTTTTAGATTTTGAATTAAATGTTTTTTTTTTTTCTTTTTTTTCTGCATGAATATTTTCGCTGCTTTATTTCATGACAAGATGTTGTTTTAAAAAACACTTGAATGTTCTCAAGCAACCATCTGGTCTCTGCTAATTGGCTGACCCAATTTGATGATTTACTCATTGCTAGTTGACCTCAAAAAAACAGGATATACTATTTATCTATCAGTACCCGACAATTTATCATAAGTACCGCAAGACATACTTTGCAAATCTTTGCTAAGAGAACCTTGAAGTCTATTTGCGATTATAAACAAAATCATGAAAAATGATTTTCCATTTCCTCAATTGTTTGCATTATATACACATGAATGCAATTAATCTTGTGAACTAGTTGCCTCTAGTATCTTGAGTATTATGATTTATCTGATTCCTGAAGAACAGCAATTAATAATCATCGATCAGTTAGCGCTATCTTTCCTAATATTTATTAATAATGATCCCATACATTATAAATTTTAATTCCTAAACTGATGTCGTTTTTATATTTGAATTCCAAAAAAATTGTTTTTAACTCAAATAATTCTGTACGATCAACGATCGACTGGCGCCATCTAACGCCAATATCAAGTTAGAAAGCTTTCGAACAGGAATGAGAAAGCTTTTTCGAACTCGCTGCGTACATTTTCCCATAGAGAGCGCCAGAAAATTGAGCGAGAAAAGCTTTCAACAAATGAAAATGGTGAAAATATAAACATTATAAATGAAAATTAGAAACATTGTAGATCAAATGTCCACTTACAATATTCGATATGGTTGCAATGAAACAACTTTGCATTCGTTTTCAAATTGATTTATTATGATTTTTCGACAAAAACAAAAGTAATACTATAATCTCTCGGTATGAACGTGACCGTAGGTTGCGGCTAGTTAAATGATCCTTTGCGATCGGAGGATCAGAGGATGCGCAACACGTTGAGAGAAATCCAAACGAACTGTATTTTTTTTCTTTTTTTTTGGTTTTTTGGTATAACTTGAATTAGAGACACGCACACACAGAGATAAAAGATTTTTTAAAAACTTTGGCATGAACAAATCATAAAATAAATAAATAAATATCGTACGATTAATATGTATGTATACAAATAAGTATGTAGTATTCTCTTAGTATCTAAATCCGCGATTTGTGCTCGAAACGTTCAAATTTCCGGTTGTGCTGGCGGCACCCAACGGATTAACGGCTGTGCAAACGTAGCTGCCATTGTCGTCTGTGAAATGAATCAAAAAGAAGGAGATGAGATTAATGAGCACGAACTGTGCAGAAGAGCACTCGAATGGCTGGCATAACTTACCCGGATAAGCCTGGGGCAATGTGAGGCGGCACACACCGTTCCGGTACTCAATGATATGCCCGGCCGAGCTGCCCTGCTCCAAATGGCCGCCATTGTGGATCCAGTTGACCTGCGGCTGCGGATGCGCCTGCACAATGCACTCGAATCTCGCCGTGCCGCCCACGCCCACCGCAATATCTTTCAGGGGCTGCCATGGCATACAAAAATATTACACGTTACAAAATATGAGGTGGGAGGGTTCAGGTGGGTCAGGTTAATGACTCCGTTCACTTACCGTTATGAATAATGGTGGCCTTTGTGCCTGCTCATCGCGATTCAAATGGGCATTGACGGGCTCCGTATTGGGCAATTCCGGCACTAATGATGGTCGAGGAGAACCATTAGAAACTGCAGCTTAGCTCGGACGGCGTCCATTAGTAGGATTAACACACAAAAAAAACAACACAGACACGTACAAACACGGTAACACAACGATTACAGAGCGTAATAAACATTCCAGCAAGCTTTCAAACGCATTCGCAAATATTTTTTTGGTTCACTTTAAACTTTAAGAGCACAAGATAGCACAAAAATGTGGCATGCAACACAACGAGCACAAAAACGATTAAAACGAACAAAACTTTTGGGTTAACAGACATGCAGTTTGTTTGTTTGAATGGGGGGTTAGCTTAAGAGGCACTTGTATATCTAACATCAAGTATACGCATCGTATACGCAATCGACTAGTGTCAGCGACAGCAACAGCAAGTGAGTGAGAGAGTTGGTGACGACAACATAACACAGTCAACGTGTCCTAGACTAAAAAGTGACAACATCAAGTAGCCGGCTCATCAGTTCAATACCTGTGCGAACCATCTGCTCGGGCGGCAGACGCGGCGCCTGCGCGTGCAACCGATCGAGATGGATGTCGAGGCTGTGATTGCTCGGCAGACTGTAGCGTTTGTGGGCGAATCGCGGTGCCGCCGCTCTCAAACGTGGCGAAAACGCTGTGCGACGTTGAGCCTCGCTATCGGAGCTGTAGCCGGTGTTGAGGTTGTTTTTATTGTTGGTGCGTTCATGTTGCACGGGTATCACAAGCTCATTGCCAGCGGCAAGTTTCAAGGGATACGACGCGTGTGGGGTGCCATTGCTTTGTTGGGCACTCGAACCGATGCCATTGGTGTTGCTGCTGCCTTTGCTGTTCCACTGGCTGCTCACAAACTTGTGACCCTCGCCGGGAAACAGTATCCCGAATTCGTAGCCAAAGTCATATTTGAAATAGATTAAACCGGTATTGGGATCGACGCATTTGGTGCCTGGATTACGTTTATGGGGGAATTTTTGGTTTCGTACAAAGAAAGAACTTATCGATAACATAAACAAAATACCAAAATAAACAATATCGTGTTAACTTGGGATCGCTTTTGGGCGAGGGCGGGAAGTTTTTGGGGTTAGTTAGTTTTGATGCACTCAACGAAATTTCTCAAATGTCAACTTTCAATACCAATTCAATAAAAATGGAATTCAAATCTGTTTTCTGGGTTCTACGTTCAGAGTTAAGCAAGGAGGATTTGTCTTTCAAGCATTTGAACTTACCGTATTGGGAGACTCGCGATTCATCCCTGTAAGCCTGGGGTTGATTGCTGCCCTCGCTGGGAGCACGTCTGAATCCGGGACGCAATCCCGTCGAACTCTGCATATCCCTGCTGACATCCTCGACAAACTGATGCGACTTCTGCAGGAACGTCGAACCCATGCGTTTGCCCTGACCCTCTGCCTGCTGTTGCAGCGTGTTGTAGCCATAACGCGGCAAGGTGCCGCCACGCAGTTGTTGTTGCTGCAGCTGCTGTTGATTGTCTGTCTGATCCAGTCCGTACTGCTGCTGCCTCAAGGTGCTGTTGCGATTAAGGGACTGTGTGCGATGTTGTGTGGTCACCGTGCTGCCGCCGCGTTGCTCCTTGCGCAGCGTATTTACATCCACGTGGATCTTGCTGGGCATCTCGGGACCGCGATCAAACTCCATTGGTGACAGCACACGCTCATAGGTACGCGGTAGACTGCAGGAGCGTCCGCCACCCTGCGGAGGCGCCACACGACGATAGCCCTTGGTCAGGCCATCGCCATATGGAGACCAAAGCGGTTGAATGCGTGCTCCTTCCACTTCGCTTTCGTAGTCGCTTTCACGGAACTCGCCGGGTATGAATTTGGTCGGTGTGGCCGGCGGTGGCAAGTGTGATTGCCGCGATGGAGTGCGACTACCCGCCGGACTGTAGGGGAAAGGCTCCAGAGGTTGCATGTATTGCTGCTGTTGCTGTTGCTGCTGTTGGTTGTCAAAGTGAATCACTCGCTTGGTCTGCTGCATGTTGACAATGCGCTGGGAACTCTCTGTCGATTCATGCATCTGCATCACGTTCTTTGTCTCGTGGGCCACCTTGGCAGTGTGCATGGGAGCGCCAGCAACTGCATTGTAGTACATGGTTGGCCTCGAGGTGGGCAGTGGTTGCTGCTGTTGTTGCTGCTGTGTGGCAGCTATAAACTTGGCTGCCACAGGCTTTGGCTTGAAGACATGTTGCGGCTGCTGTTGATTCGACTTGAAGCTCGACTGTTTGGAGCTGGACTCTGTGCGAATCTCATGGCGTATTTCCTTGCCAATCGGTTCGAATTTGGGACGCGAGTAGCTGCCCACTTCAGGTGGTGTGGGTTCAAACTCCATGGGCGATGGCGTCACCACAACCACAGGCGATTTGTGTCCGTTGGCAATGTTGGTGCGAGGAGTTGGTGTCGGTGGGAACACAACGCGATAGCCCTTGATGTCTGTGTCTGACTCGTTGGCCCGCGACACTGAACGGAAGCGTTCATCCACTTCGCTGCTGTAGTCGCTGAACTCAGCAGCTGGCGTCTTGCGCTGCGCTGGCACTGGACTTGGTGTGATCAACGGCATTGTGTTCGAAGTGTACTTGGTCTCGTGGTGAGTTGAACTGCTGCTTTGCTGCATACTCGACGATGAGCTGTACTTGTAGTTCTGCGAAAGAAATGCGGTGTGATATTACTTTGGGATGATCAAATTCAATAGGGAAACAGTAAAATGAACAAGGAACAACAACGGAGATTAAAAAACAGACAGATACATGAAACAGATTAAATACTTGAGCGAGGAATGGATTACAATACAATGTATAACAATGCAAAACACTTAGAAGAAAGACTTAAATATATTACAGAGTTAACTCACTTTAAAATACAACAAATTAAAGCAATAATTATTCTTTCATGCAAAGCAAATAAAGCTCTAATTTCTCTATTATAATGAACATTAGAAGTTCTAAAGATTCGATGATATATATTCCAAAAAAAAATCTGTCTGCTTCAATGAATCGTTTTTTATAAAACTTCTCAATTCACAACTCAAACTAAGATCTGAGTAAAGTTCTAGCAAATATATTAGACACAAAAATAGTTTCTCAATATTATTTATATAAATTTATTATATTACGACTAACTATACTATTCGGCTTACTATTCTAATTAAATTACAGATTTATCTTTTCTAGTGTCATTTGAAAAGGCTTTTGATTGTAACTTAGGAAATAAATATGTTCCCTTCCTCACAACTGTGTAAATAGTGTACTCTATCTTAAGTCTTTAAACAAATTACCATAATTTTATTTCCTACTCATATTGTTGCATTTAGTTTTCAATAACTTATTTATAAGGTTATAAGCATAAGCATAACAAATGAAATCACAAACAAATCGCTTTACTATAATGGTATACGATGAACTTGATGATTTGTAGATCTTTGGCGGAATGAGCGAGTAAGAGTAAGAGCAATATAGGGTTAGGGGCAAGCGAGCTTATGAACAGGGTTAGACAAGGAGAGGACAACACACAGATAAAGGAGACGAGAGCACAACAATACAGAGGCTGTTTGCAGAGAGGATAGGAAAATGGCTTTGCCAGTTTCCAAGTGCTACACATAACAACGACAACGACAAGGACAACAACAGATAGTTAAGTTTGATTGATCTCAGATCGATCTATGCGAACCTTCGCCTCCTGGCTGTAACTCGACGATTGCTGATTCTGATGCTGTGGCTGAGACTGGGCCTGAGGCGTAAAGTAGATCTGAGCTGGTGGCTCAGGTTGCAACTTGGGTGGTGCCGTTGTTGTCGAGGACGAAGACTTGGTCTCGTAGAAGCTGGTTTCCGACTTGCGATAGCTTGAATGTTCCTCGGTGTCGGCAGCATAGCCGCTGGACTTGAACGATGTCTCCATGGTAGCCTGTTGCTGGCGAGCACGTGGCTCATCCGATTCGCTGCCACTGTACTTGTAACGATCGCTCTCATAGTCGCTCTCATAGCTGGGTCCCAGACGATTGGGCATCACTGGTGGCGGTGGCCGATAGATGGAGCCATTGGGCTTGAGTGGTGCCGCAGCAGGCGTTAAAGTGGGCACCGAATGTGGCAACACTTTGCTGGGTCCCTGCACGAGATTCTGTTCCAGTTTCTGTTCCATCGACTCAACTAGCGAATGACGTCGCACCTCCTCTGGCTGCGGCTTAGGTGCAAAGCAGATCTCTGGTGGTGTGCCAGGCTCCAACTCAATATTGACCAGACGAGTGACTGGAGTTGGGGCTGGAGTCGGAGGTGTTGCTGGCGTTATGGTCTTGGCCACCTGCTGCACCAGGAATGGAGCATTCAGCTCCTTGGTGGGCGTGGGAGTTGCTAGCTTGGTGATAATGGTCTGCTTCTCAGACTTTTGTTCCACATCGCTAGAGTAACCGCTGACACCTGCTGGAGTCCACAGCTTGGACATTGCCACACCTTCAGCTGATGGCTTTGGGGATGGCGAACGTGGGTTTTGCTGTGCGGGCGTCGCAAGCATTGCCGCCGGACGCAGAATTGGCTGACCGTATTCCACCTTAACTTCCTTGGTCATTGTTGTTTCGTGTTGCACGCTCTGCAGATTCATGGGCAGCGGAAAAACGGGCACACCACCCTGTGGTGGTGTCTCTTTTGGCTGCACCTCCTCGAGTATCTTGATCTTATCCTGTATGAGCGGCACCCGCGGTGTTTGCACCTCACCCTTGGGTGTGTAACAGAACTCTGGCGGTGCTCCGGGTATCAGATTCATGCTTCGCAATTCCTCAGCCAACGATTGCGCTTGGGGTTTGCGCACCACAGTCTCGATGGGCTTCTGGGCCAATGGCTTGGGTCGTTGTGTAATGGTTTCCTCATCCATTTTCTTGAAATACTCAAAGGACGAGGAGGTTTTGTGTTCGCTGGTGCTGCTCTCGTATCGGGTATTGATTTGGGTCTGCATCTGCGGCGGTTGCTCGGACTGGCCAAAGGAGGTGGCCACAACAGGCGCACAGGGCTTGGGTGGCACAGGCGGTGGGACTTGTTGTGGTGGTTGTTGTTGTTGTTGTTGTTGTGGTGGTGTGATGCCAGTCTGGAAGCTGGTCGTTTGTGTGCTATCGGTGTGATCCATGCTGGCAGTGTTATTGTTGTTGTTGTTGTTGGTGGTGGGTGTCTTGGGACGCGCTGTCAGCTCGGGCAGGTCGAGATAGTTCGATTTGTGCTCTAGACGCATCGTTGCCTCGGTGGTGCAACGATGCTCAGTGATCACTTTCGATTCGGAGAGACCATGCAGATCATTGGCAGTGGTTGAATCGCTCTGATTTGTCTGATATGACTGTGGCTCTTTATTGAACTGGTTCTGATATGCAAATGTGTATGTGTTTTTTTTTTTTTTATATAACCCAAATGGAGAGATGTATTTGGTGTGGTTGTGGTGTATGGTTGTCATGAGCAAAGCGAAACGAACAACGTCGAAATCATGAGAGAAGAGAATTCACAATATTTGTTTATTATAAATATAGTATGTATATATGGTATATATATAAATCATGTCAAATATAAACGTAACAAATCGAAGAGAAATATGTATAAATATAGAATAAATAGATTTGACAGTTCAGATAGAAAGTTATATATCATATGTAGGTGAGGGATCGATAGATAGATAGATAAGATTTCGAGTTGCAGTCATGTAGAGATAGTAGAGTTTAGATATTGAGCACATGCAGACTTACTTCAGTTTTGAATTCACTTGTCGCCGGCGTTGTCTCGTAAACAATCGTCTTGACCACCTCCTGCATACGCTCCGGCGATGGCTCGAGTATGGCGCAGTCAGCGATGCTCTTGGCCTCGCCTCCAGCATTTGTTGCCTTCACCATATACTTGCCCGAGTCGGAGGTTTGAGCTAGAGAAGGGTATACAAATATAAAGTAAGGCAATATAAGTTCGGAACTGTAACTCACCTCTCTCGATGATCAGCTTGTATGAGTTGCCCTGGGCAAGCAGACGATGCTCGGACAGTCCAGCCTCCTTAATGGGTTTGTCATCCTTTAGCCACGTCACTGTTGGCTCTGGCAATCCTGTCACCTCCACTTCCATGATCAATTTCTCGCCCTTTTTGCTAACCTGCGCCTGCAAACGACGACCGAAGACTGGCGGAAAGATGGTCTCTGCAAGGGAGAGCAAAAGGCGTCATTACTATTATGTAGTTCAAGAATTGTGGATCGTGTGCTCAGCACACACAAACATATGTTGTGTGGTTGTCTGTCATTGCGATCCACTTTCAATAGAAAGCCACAACAGACAAACCGAAAATGAAAATAAATATTCTGCTTTTTTGTGTCATTGCAACAGCAGATCTCAAAAGATCGCCAAATAATTTACTTGTTGTACACACGTCCAAGAGCACAACGATCAGCCATAATGAGTAATTCGTGTAGACAGCCAGCAGTAAAAATATATATGTATAATTTTAAACAGATTTCAGCCAGAACTAATACAGAATACTCTCGTCTCAACTCGGCCAGAACGAAAACCACACAAAACGACAAAAATCCGCGAACTCTATGTTCATCTAAAATACAACTTGTGTTCTACGGAATTTACATAATTATTGCCCATTTTTCAAAACACAGACTGTTCCTTTGACGAGAAAAAATATTTATAAATTGAAAATTCTGTAAGGCACATTTTTTCTTATGGCGTCTTCCCCTTTTGGGGGCCATCTTTTCTGAACATAAACAAAAACACAAACATGAAAATGAAAACTGCGAAAAACGCCACCTAAAAACTCATCAATATGGCAAAACTGGCGGCATTGACGTTTAAAGATCTATTGACGCCCCCGACAATGACACTTTAATGCTCCCCAAGCTGATTGATGTGCCCCGCAGATATTGACACACGATATAGGCCATATGTCCGACCCAATTCGAATGATCTACTCGCTCGTTATAATTCTGAGAAATTGCCTAATCAATTATTAAGATCATAACAAAAGAGATTGAGAGACAGAAAGTAAATAAACTGCATTGTCAGACGAGATCTAGTTGGAACGATATTATATGGCATTTTATTTATATGACTTAATGAAAAATGCTGTGGAAAAAATGTTGTCAGGAGAGCTTTTACTCCTTTATATTATTCATTTGTTTCGTTCGTGTATTAATATTCATTCATATTTAAAGAAAAGCTAACAATGATCTATTAATAGTATCATAATTTACAATATACATACATAGTAATGTATGTGCGAAAATATTAAATATTTGTGCAACACTTTTAATTTCAGAACAAAGGATGCTCTTTTATTTATGTAATCCCCTAAAAATAATTCCCAAAAATCGGTTGAACAAAAAAGCTGTTGACTAACAGACTGTGGAAAACTGTGAAAGGCACTTTACCCTTTTATTTGATTGATGAGATCTTTAAAATCTCTTGTGCCTTCAATAAATAATATAGTAAACAAAATAAGAACTATGTGTGTGAAATTAATCTACATTATGTTATTTTTTTGATATTAGAAAAAAGGAATCTCTAGGCTTTATATAATAATAATTCGTTCGACCGAAAAGGTGACGACAGACAGACAGTGGAACTAATCCCTTCAGTTGATTAATTTGTTTAAAAATTTAATTAAATTTAAATTAAATCTAACGAAGGGAGAGGCAAGCATCTATTCTATAGTAGTGGTCAAATACAATGTGTCAACATTCTACATTGCGTTCAAAGATCTTTGCTCTAGAATTTATATAAATCCTAAATGCTAAAATTCATTTTAATAACTTTATGACTTAAACGAAAAGAACTTTATGACTTAATTTCTATTTTAATAAAAATTGCTTCTACTCACTTTTGACAACCAAATCGGCAGTGCTGGTGGATTGACCCACCGTGTTGGAAGCAGTCACCGCATAACGTCCAGCATCGGCCACATTCACTTCCTTCAACTCAATGGTGACGCGATTGAATTTGTTGGAAATCTTGGTATGCTCATTGTCAAATAGTTGATCGCCATTCTTCTCGACCTTAATTTCAGGCGAAGGAAAACCATCGTATATGGCCTCCATGCTCACATTGGCACCCTGATCCACAATTTTTCCAGTCAGCGGGGTGGTGAAACGTGGAGCAATCTCCTTGCGGAGACGCGTCGGAGAATCTGGTAAAGCTGGCACACCGTTGGAGGACTGAACGAGTGTAAAGGATTTCTGTTGCACACTAGGACTGCTCATCTCCTTGCTCTTGTGCAGCTCCTGGTAGTGATGACTCTCGACAATCTCGGGTCGCTGTTGTCCTAGCTGCTTGAGCGACTGATCAATGTGCGCCGAGGAGTGATGCACCTCGGTCTGTGGCACATTTCCTTCGTAGGAATTGACCTGCGATGTCGAGGTGGTAGTAAACGTTTGCTTCTTGATGGTCACTCGCGATGATTCGGTATTATGCTCTTGGGTCATGGTTTGCACATCACTGGAAGCGGGAAGACCGCTGCCAATGATGTTGAGGAAGGCCACACAGGTGGCTTTGCCCGCCTCGTTCTCGGCAACACAACTGATTTTGCCCACAGCATCGTGTGTTAACTGCTGTATGGTGAGGACTTGACGATCACCGCTGGTGGAGACCAAAAAGTTGTGTCCATGCACTGGCTGATCGTTGAAATACCAATGCACCTTGGGCGTCGGTTTGCCCACCACAATGCACTCGAACTTGACCACATCATCGATCTGCGCCTGCTTATCGCTGAACAGCTCCTTGAACTCGGGACACAGATGACGTTCCACGATCTCCACTGACGATTGACTACCGCGACGATTCTCTGGCATGTTGACGGACTTGACAATCAAATGCGAGAAGCACTTGGCATCGCCAGCATTGTTGGACACCTTCACCGTGTAGACGCCCTTGTCATTGGCCTCCACATTGTTCAGTATGAGCTTAAAGATGCCCGCCTCGGGATTTGATTGCGCCGTGACGCGTTCGTTCAGCTGCAGCTCCTTGTTGGTCAAATACCATTGAGCGCGGAGCGGTTGATCGCCACTAGCCTGCACCTCCAGCACCACCTGTTCGCCCTCATCGGCGAGCGCATCTGAAAGCAAACGCTCGAATTTGGGTTGTGCATCCTTGGGCATAGACTGACGTTCAGCTTGTGCCCTAGTGGCTGGCTCAGCGATGTTCAACGGCGTGACCTTCAGCTCGCAACTGCTTGACGTTTCACCAGCCGAATTGATGGCCACTACTTTGTAGTTGCCCGCATCCTCCTGATACACCTCCTGTATGAAGAGCGAACAGCGATCGCCCTGGAATAGAAGCTGCACATCGGCAGACTCCTTTACCGGACGTTCGTTGTGATACCAGATGACCTCCGGTTCGGGTTGTCCGACAATCACGCAATCCAGGCGCACAGGTTTGCCCTCAAACATGGAGACATCCTTGAGGGGCATGTGGACGGCCGGACGAATGGGTTCGATGTCGCTGGCCATCTCGGAATCGGACGTCTCGTTTGGCAGGCGTCCCTTGACAATGATGTTGCAATGGCTATATGCCTCGCCAGCTAGATTCTTAGCACTCAACACGTAGGATCCGGCGTCGTTTGGATACGCTTGTGGGATTATTAGCGTAACGCGACCGTTTTCGTACTGAAAGTTGAAAAAGTCGAACAAAAATATTGAAATGTTTTGACCACCGACTGACTCGAGTGTCTATTCACCATGTGGTGAATATAAAAGATGGCGAGACGAGGCCGTCGTCTGTTGACTTTCGGCTACTAGTATATTCAATTTTCAGCTTATGGCCAGGCTAATGCTTTCAATTTCAATGCTTGGCACTTTATGTGCTCGCACTTGCAATACCCTGTAGCTAATGGGTTAGGGGTATATGCACTAGAGTACGTGTTTAGAATATAGTTTTCTTTACAGCGTATCTATTTTGACTAGTTGTTTTTTCCGACCACATTTAATTCACTTGTTGGCCATTCAATTTTCATTTTACACCCATCTCAACTTATTTATGTTGTGGCGCGCGGATGTGCGATCCCCCAAAGCCCCCCTCTCTCTCCCTCTCCCGATCTTTATCCGGTGCGGGAGTCTGCACTACAATGTTGTGTGTCTAGTCTCATATTTGCCGTGCTGACGTGCTGTTTATTTTCCAAAAAAACAAAAGCGGGAAACTGCCAGCGCCCCGCTTTTGTTGTTGCTCCAAATTGCAGGAAGCTCGAAGAGTGCTGCACAGGTGTTGTTTCGAATCGAAACAATAATATCGATCGTAGCAATAATGCCACAATTACAAATACAATACGCTTAATTGTTTAATTGTGGAGATGTTTCTTAAATCGGACAAAAATGAGATCATTGCGTTTTTGGTTTTCGGTTTTGTCAAAGACGGGCAATTAAAGTGAGGAGCGGGCAATGAAATCATTTTGCGAAGCTGCCAAAAAGCGCTTTTCGCGATGAAAATCAAAATGAAATAATTTTCAGCATTTATAGCATATAGTGAGCAACATATATACATTGTGTATAGTATATAGTATAGATTGTACGGCGCCCACAATAAACAAATTGCCTGACAGCGCCCACGATCTGAGGAGGCTGCGATCCAAGAACCGCAACATCCCCGAACAAAAAAAAAACCACGATGACTGTGGTGAATTGGATTCGCAATGGATGCCCCACGGCTGGTTGCATTTTCTTGTAATTTATAGTATTGCAACTGCAACAGCAACGCTAACAGACGCCTCAATTGCCACGTAGTGCAGTGTATGCTGTATGCGTCGGCGTATTTTTAAATCATTTTCGCATTTGCCTTGAATTTACATTTTGTATTTCGGGTTTTTGCAATAAGATCTTTCTAATGATGCTAATGATGTACATCCCCCTCCCCGCATCTCCGGATGTGCACCCCTCCCCTCTAAAGCTACGCAATGTTGACGTCAGCAAAAAACCATGTTCATTGAATATCTTTTTTGGAACTATTCGCCAGATTCTGCCAATACATCGCACACACACACACACTCAACGCCCACCACATAAAATGTGTTCACTGCTTTTTTGCTGGAACAGCGCAAAGATTTTGTTTATACACTTGCATATACATAGCTTTCTCTTCTCTATATCTGTATACGTATATTTATTAATGTTTAATGTATGCATATATCATTGCGAGATCGCGCCATCGACCGATCGAACTTTGCGACCGGGGGAATTGTACTCTGTGCCATTTTTATTATTTGCAATTTTTGTGTGTATTTTCCCAAACGAATTGCAGAATGCGAACAGTCTGCTGCAGACGACTCAAAGGAGTTGAAAATCTCATATGCTTGTGATTGGCAACAGTTCTTGAATTGATTTTGCCAAAGTAAACTATTATACTCAGTCTATTGTTTCTAAAAGTCTACTATAAATCTTTCATATGCTAATCATTAAAAAAGGCATGCATGGATTCCTATTGAAATATTTTCAGCCACAACATGATGTTTCTATCAATAGTTGAATTATATATTGCTTTCTTCACTAGGTTATAGTATAAGGAAATATTTCTAGTCTTCTTGAAAATTATATTCAAACAGAGACCTATGAACCTACATATGTAGTCAGCGCTGCTCTACTCTCAAATTAAGACAGTATTTTTATAATATTACTTAAGTATATATAAATAAATACATATTCAAACATATTTCATCAATATACGATTTTTATACCTCAAATATTTTAAATATTTGCTCATCAAAACGATCTCTAATATGTATAAGACTCAATTAAATACTCAAAAGTTCATTCAACTTAAAATTTCTCAGTCTTTTCCATTGCTTATTTGTACTCACTTTGAGGTCGCGTGGCTGGAAGGGTTTGCCATTGTGTAGCCAGTAAATATCTGGCTTGGGAATGCCCGAGACCAAAGCCTCCAACTTGATCTTCTGGCCAACGCGTGCCATGGCATTCTGCAACGGCAACTTGAAGCAGGGCAACTCAGTGGGTTCCAAGGCTGCAAAGGCAAAAGAATATTACTGTACAATACTTTACAATTAAGTTGCTTAAGACTCACGTTCCACAATGAGACTAGCCGAGCAATGTTCAATGCCCGCTGGATTCGAAGCGCTGCACGTGTAGACCGCGTCATCCTCAAGGAAGACTTCTTCGAAGCGCAACGTCGCCTCACCATTGTTGTAGCTGATGACATAATCCTGCGAGTCATCGATGCACTTGTCGTTCTTAAACCACTGCACTGTGGGGAGAGGAACACCGCTAACTACACAGCTAAACTGGAAGGAGGTGCCTTCGGTGGCCTTGCCACTCTCCAAGAAGCGCACAATGCGAGGCGGCACCAGCTGCAGCTCGGCAGCATTCTCACGCACAGTCAGCGTGGCATTCGTATCACAGGTGCCTACCAGATTGGAGGCACGACAGCTGAAGCGAGCGGTGTCGGCGGCAAAGGTCTCCTCGATGACCAGGCGACAGATGCCCTTGTCAAAGCTGGTCTTATAGTCGGCATTGCTCTGTATGCTGATGCCATCCTTGAACCATTCCACACTAGGTTCGGGAGTACCGGTAACTTCGCACTCGAACACAAAGCGATCGCCCTCGCGTGTCAAAGCATCCTTCAGCGGACGCACGAAGAGCGGTGAAGCGTAGCGCAGCTCGGTGAAGATCTGATTCACCTGGATGTCCTTGCGTATGTTCTCGGTAACAATGCGCTGCTGATCCACCTGATCGCGCAGTGTTTGCAGCCGTGTAATCTCCTCGCGTTGAATGCGTGATTCTTCCTCGCGCTTCTGTCTCGATTCCTCTTCACGTTTCTGGCGTGATTCCTCTTCGCGCTTGAGGCGCAACTCCTCTTCACGCTTGATGCGTATCTCTTCCTCGCGTTTCGTTTGCAAACGTGCCTCCTCCTCACGTAGCGTCTGCAGTCGCAACTCCTCCTCACGCTTAGCAATGTCTCGCAGTGTTTGGATGCGTTGTTCCTCTTCGCGCGCCGCCTGCTCCCTTGCCAACTGCTCTCTCGCCGCCTGTTCGCGCACCGCCTGCAAGCGTGCCTCCTCTTCGCGCACCGCCTGTTCACGCAGTGACAACTGCCTAGCAGCTAGCTCACGCTGTGCCTGCTCGATGGCCGCCTGCTGACGTTGCGCCTCCAGACGTGTTTGCTCCTCACGTGCCAAACGCTCGCGTGCTTCGGCCTCGCGTATTGCCTGATCCCGTTCGGCTTGATCGCGTGCCTCACGCTCGAGTTGTTCACGCTGACGTTGCTCCTGCTTTAGACGCTCAATGACAATATTGATATCCAACTTTAGCTTGACGAACGATTGGAAAATGTTCATCACGTCGTTGTACAAGCTGGACACTTTGTTCATATCGTGAGCACACTGTGAAGCATTGTCCAACTTCGAGCGCAGCGCTGATTCACGACTGGTCACATACTTTTCGATATCATTGACCAGATTGGCGGCCTCGACGGGATCGCGCAGATACGGCACCTTATTCGAGACGCTATTGTAGAAGTAGCTGATCTCACGGTACTCTGCATCGATCTGTGAAGTTGAAAAAGTATTTTAGTGCTGAATAAATTTAAAATTTCATGGACTTACCTTCTCAACAACCTCGAAGAATTCATTGGCCTGATTGAGGCTCTTTCGTTTCTGCTTCACCTGCTCTTTGAAGCTCTGCCACTTGTCGTTGAGCTTGCGCAGCTCGTCCTTAACATACGCTTCGCTTTCCGGGTTGCTGATCAGCAGCTGTTGACTCGTTGTCTCGGTAAACTTTTCAATGCGCTTCTCAAGCAGCTGTCGTGAAAGAAGCGAATTAAAAAATGAATGCCAAAAATATCAAAAACTCTTTCTCTCTGTCTCTCTCTCTCTCTCTCTCTCTTTCTGTCTGTCTAATTAACCCATTAAAAAGCAGCTAAAACAAATGTCTGGGCAAATAAACACACACAGCGACTCGGGCAGCACGCACAAGTGCAGCAACCAAATAGGCAAACAACTTAAGAGATACTTTTGTGTTGTGTGTGAAAAATCCATAAAAAATTCAGAACGTCAAAAGCAATTTATAACAGCAAATGCGGAGCTAAGAGCTAAGAGCAGTGCAGCCAAGTGGCAAGCGTTTAAATTTGGTATCTCAAGACTCTAGGCTGTGTATCTGTATCTGTAGCTGTAGCTGTATCTGTATCTGTGGCACTGCACACAAGATGTATTTCTCAAGTTTTTAATTACAAACTAACGACAGCTGCCGCTGTCCATTCAACGCCGCTGACAGGCAACAACAGCAACAACGGCAACATTTTGAAAGCTGAATTTGTAGTTATTTTCGAAAATGTCTCAACGCGTTTTTTGGAAATTTTGATGAATGTGCCGAGGCTGTGCAACGATTCTCGATATAAAACTGAGCTGTGACCACCCAAAATAGGAGAAAGTAAAAGGGTGGCAGGGTGACAGGCCATCCACATGCAGTGTGTGCAAGAGATACTATGAATATCTATGAGAATGCCTCTCTAGAAAGCTACCTCGATCGTTGGCGCTGACGTTTGGCCCCAGCGTCGTTGATGTCGTTGCGTCGACTTCAGTTTCATAAACTTGGGCATAGAACTCTAGAAGATGAGTAGTTGTAGTACACGCATGATATTAACACCCAAACAAATTCACTGCACTTAACCCGAGAGTAACGGAAGAAAAAGAAAAGAGTTCACTCACCTCAATGGTACGTTCAAAGTACTCAAATGCCAGCGACGTGGTCTTGGCTGCGGCCAGACTATCCACACTCTGTCCATTAATATCGTGCAATTGCTTGCTGACGCTGTCCAGACTGCGATCGATGTCATCGAGATCGTTGCGGAATTGCTCGAGCTTCTCGAGACGCTCCAGTGTCGACATTCTGGCGCTGCTGTTCGACTCGAAGTGAATGCGCAGATTCTCCAACAACTTCAAAATGCGATCAGTGTCGATTTCGCGAGCACCCGGCGGCTCCAAGACACGCACCCGATCGATCAGCAGTTCGGATTGTGTGATTAACGATCTAAATTTATCCATGCACTGATCGCGGAATTTCTCATGCTCGGCTATAGTACGTTCGACACCCGAAGATGATCCCGCTGTGGATGCAGCTTGTTGTCGTGCAAAATATGCATCGATCTCTTGACGCAGCTGCACAATGTTCTCGAGGAATTGCAGCACACTCTCCAGCAGTGTGCGATAGTCGTACTTGATGCCATCGAGCTTTGCCTTCAGCATGCGCAGATTGTTGATCACCTGCTCGATCTTCGACAGCGATTGCTGATCCTTTGTCTGTATGCTCAGCGTTGTCTGTATGCGTTGCTGTATCTCCTCCTGGGCACGCTCAATGTCCTGGGTGACAAACGAGAGCTTCTCGCGTGTGCTCGTCAGCAGCTGCTTCGAGTCCAAGCTGGAAGTGCTGAACACCGGATACAGCTGGGTATCCACCTGTGTGCTCTTGGCCACAGTCTGAAAAGGCAAAAGAAGCGTGTCAGATATTTAATAGAATATGTTATTGAATGCTACTCTTACTTCCTCGTTATCGCTCATGACTTTCTCGAGTAGATATTCGACTTGACGCTTCTCCTGAATGTTCGTTGTCCAATTTTCCAAACTGCTCGTCACGTCGATCTGGCGCTTACTGAAGCCGTTCAGCGTCTCTTCCACTGCCTGCACTGAGGATTTCGTCTCGAGATATGGATCCACAATCTACGCACACGCGATGCCCAATGTGATGTCGTATAAAAATAGCATAAAAATAAAATGAAATCAGTTGCTGTTCTTGTCTCTTTTCTTCTGTTTTCTTTTAGTGTTGTTTTTTTTTTGTGTTTTTGGTTGATATTTTGTAGTTTTGTATTTTGAGATTTGCGTTTTGCCTTTTTGGTCGACGTCGTCTGCCTCAAGTGTCTGACTGACAAGTTGGAAAATTCGTGGAAAGCGCGTGGCACGTGGCACGCATCTGCCTCCGGCCAGGGTCTGTCGCCTTCTGCCGCATCAGAGTCCAGAGACCAGACCAACCTCTTTCGCTCTCTCTATCTATAGCCAAATGGCGCAAATTGCCTGCTTTTATTTATGGACTCAACTCAACTAGACGCGACTCGACTCGACTCGAGGCGTTGGCAGCCAAGCAAATTTTCTAATTTCAAAATTTTGTCTTCCCCTCCTCGCTGCTGCTCTTCCCTTTTTTTTCTGCCCGGCTAACCCTGCGATTTCTTTTTCGCAACTGCGAAAAAATGGCGTTGTCTTTGCCTGATATATGTTTATGGCTCGAGTATGTTAGGACCAAACTGAAGCATATTGTATGCAATTTATGCACCACAGTCTTTTCCGCTGTCTTTGCCAAACAGAAATTGCAAGCTGACTTGGCTGGCTGCAATCATCGAAAGCGAAATAGCTTGGTACCCTGAGAGCCGCAGGTGGAAAATATACTTGCAACTAAGCGAAGCAATAATCGTTGATTGAGTTATTGCATTACGCTGACAAAGAAGTTGGAAGCAGCTTAAAGATGTACTTAGTTGAAGTGAAGTTCCTCGAGTTGGAGTTTATAATTATAACATACTCTGATTATTGCTTTGAATGTATGACTATAACAGAACTAACTGCTGCAAATCTGTTGAAGGCATGATTAAATTCATTATGTACAAATTCTGTTCGACTTCAAGTGACTTGTTTACCAAACATTTCATCTACAAATCTTATAAATCCACTTGAAATTGACAATTCAAGTGCGTTTGCAACGTCATTTCCTAAGCACTTTCAATTAAAAAACTTATCTATTTTACAATAAGCAGCAAATTTATAAATGAATTGACATTTTTACACACGAATTTGGATAATTTTCTTGCGGAATTTGTCGCGTGCGACACTATTTGCAATGAAAAAAACATAAACTAAAACAATTTTAAAAATAAGTAAAGCTTATTTTTATAGTTTTGGATTGCCACTATAATTATAGCTAAGATTGAATTGAGAATCTTTTTCTGCTTTACGATAAAATATACAAATTCGTTAAGTTTGTGGATTGTCAATAAATTCTTTTGTTCATTTTTGCAATTATCTTAAAAACAGAAAAAATTCCATAATCATTCGTAGCTATAATCAAAGTGCTAATCAAGAGCTATAAGATTTGTCTTTACTCAAAATAAAAAAAGTATTTGTATATTTTTTGCACTTTAGATGGTTCGCTACATTTTTTACAAAAAATTACCCAAATATATTTTAAGCTATTCAAAATATTGTCTACAATTATTCTATTCATAAATATTATTTCCTTTAAGTTATAAGAATATTCTTTAGCTTTATCTTTCATTTATCCTATTTAAAATTCTCTAAAAATACTCTTCAGCTTTGTATTCACTAAACTATTATCTTTCTTTGCAATCATTGTGTATTCTATTTTGCGGCGAACACCTGCTGCAATTATCTTCTACCTAATTCATTAAGGAACTCATCTGCTTCTAAGATTATTAGTCCCCCTCTAAGTGCAAGTCTTTTGAGATGCATCTAATGTATTTATCTATTCACTAAATTATCCCTGTCTGCTTAACGCGTAGCTTTTCTATGATTATCCCCCTGCACTGAAATGACAATCCTCCTGATGAAGCTATTAAAAATGTTTTTTTGGGGGAAATAAACAAAGCTGCGGCATCCACGTCAAGATGTCGACTATTTTGCAAATCGCAGACGCGATACTAAAAATAGCAAACGTTGCATCACGTTGGAACAGCACAGTATATTAGAGACAGTTTGGGACGAGTCGCGAGTTGGTCTCGGGATCTGATGGACAGCGGCAGACGTTGGCAAATGTGCAAGCTGTCAGCAGCTGACATCAGCGGTTAGTACAACACCAAAAAAAGATGGAAACTATACTAAACTAAAGTGTAGCGAAGCATTGCATGCAAAGCTCTAGCCTGACATTAGAGAATTCCAACTAAATACACGATGAGGAGGAGGATGAGGATGAGGATGTGTTATAGATACCGATACAGACTTTCAAGTTGATGAATCGCTGGCCGGACGATTTGAGTTCCGCATAGCTGCCGGCAATGTTGGCCCAAGTGGCCTGTAGGAACTGCAGCTTGTGCTCGTCTGGTGTCTGTTGCAGCTGTCGCTGCAGATGATCCAGTTGACTAGAGAGCTCGTTGGCCTGTTCGAAGAACTCAATGAGCAGCGACACATAATCGACGCGCTTCAACACCAAATCCTTCAGCTCAATCCAATGCTTGTGCAATGCCTCCGCCTTGGAGTCGACATCGTAACGTTGCTGCGGACTCAACGACTCCAGATGCTGTTTAATCGATTCGAGCAGCAGATTGATGAGTTCGCCTTTGATCTGAAAGCGAAGTTTGTCATGAGTAAAGTTTCCTTACTTAGTAGCAACGCCTCAACCGTGACTTACCTCCAGATCCTGCATGAGTTCGTGATGCTGCAACAGAAACTGTTTCGCCTGCTGCAGATTGCGACCCATGTTGACACTCTGCTGCAGCTGCAACTGACCCGAGGCACGCAACCAGGCGAGCAGTTCGTTGTGCTGCGACAGAAACTCGTTGAGTGCACGTTGTACACGCTCGTGATCCTCGCTGCTGTTGGCACAGATGCCCTCAATGTATGCCTTGCGATTCTCCAGCTCATCGAGCACACGCTTAATGCCCTGCGTCTCTGGCTGCGTGCGTCCCACTTCATCCAGAATGCTGTAACCCAGACGCAGTGGCTCCTCCGTGAAGTTGCGAACGTCACGCGACACCTTCGCATACATGGCATAACTCTCGGGTGAATTCGGCGGCAACTTGACGCTGGCCAACTCCAGTTCGAGTTTCTCTAGAACGCTAAGCGTATGCTCCGCCTTGGCAAAGAAGTCACGCGACAGTTGCAGCCAATGCTCGCGTTGATCCACCACATCCAGATGCTCGGTGCAGCCGCTGAGGACAGCATAAGCTCTGGCACACGCTTCCTCGCCCGCCAAGTGACCGGATGCTTGCACCTTCTCCTTGGCGCGTGTGATCTTCAAAGCGCGATCGCGCAGCAGCAACGCCTGTTGCTTCCACTCGCGATACTTGAGCAGCGTCTGGTTGGCCGAGTGCTCGCACTCTCCTAAACTGTACATGGAGTTTAGCTCATGTCTGGCCTGCTGCAGCGCCGATTCCAGCTCAATGAGCTCGCGTCCCAGCAGCTTTAGAGCCAAACACTGTTCCAGTTGCGTTTTGCGCGTCTGCCAAGCGAGTTCCAAGGCATTGCGACGATCGTGCAACGCCTCCAGCCACTGTTGAACCTGGTGCACCGCTCGTGTGGCATCGCGCTTGATGTGCTCCGGCCTGGTGTCCAGTGTCTCGAGCTTTTCCAGCTCTTGCAGTTGTGCGAGCAACTCGTTGCCATCCTTGAGTGCAGCCATGACGCCAGTCAGCATGTCGATCCGCAGCTGCTTGAATTTGTTGAGGAACTCTTGCACGCCCGCCACATCTGTGGGTGTCATCGACTCGCTGCACGCTTCCTCTAGTTGATCCATGCGACGGAAACACAGCGTCATCTTGTCGTGAAACTGTGTGCACAGATGCAGAATATGTTGGCGATCTTGCAGCAGATTCAATATGTCTTGCCAGATGATGTTCAGTGTGTCGGCCATGGCATTGACCAGCTCTGAGCTGATGCGTTTGCTTGCGAGCAATTTGTCGGCTTTTTGCACAAACTCATCCATGGGACCGGGCAGGTTCTGAGATGGGGAAGTTATTTAGTGGGATTTCTATGAGAGTTACCCTTGGGGAGATTTACCTGTAGATTTCGCAGCGTTTCATCGTGTTCTCGTTGCATTTGCAGCGAGTCGTCAAAATTGTCGCCCAGCGCTGTGATCTTTGGCTCCAGCTCAACTACTTTGATGTAGATCTTTTCAGGACTCTGCAAATGAAATTAAAGCAATATGGTCGTATACAACGAGAAAATAATAGTAACTCCTAAAGGAACTAATCAAGGTATTGGAGAAGTAGAGAAATGAACTTCCCATCATTAAAACTTTAAGAAACTAATCAAGGTATTGGAGAAGTAGAGAAATTAACTTCCCATCATTTAAAGTCAGAACATCACAGATAAATTAAATCTTGTTCATCTTTGGGAGATATATTAACGGAATAACTCGGCTACAAGAGCGAATAAAAAAATTTATTATTATAGAAAATCGGAAGATCAAACAAAAGTCTAAAACAAGTCTATAGGCTTAAATAGATCAAGAGACAGCTTATAGGAAAGTATTAAAAACAGTTTCTTAAGAAATCATTCAATTTATCTGGTAAACCGAAAAGAAATTTATTCCCATTGAAAGAATAAGATCATATCATAATGAATTTTGGGACATTTGAAGACAAGAAAAGAATTTTATTCTTTCCTATCTATTCTTTTTTTCACAATATCACAGAATAATCGAAAGTGTCTTTATCTTTTTAAGCTTTTAAAGAGACGAAGGGATTCATAATCGATTATTTTACATATAATATAAGGAGACGAAACTAACTTCCTCTATCCACTTCATATATGTATCAAGGGAAGAAACTAACTTCCAGTCAATTATCACAATACAATCAAAATATAAAAATTGTTATCCATTCTGGCTTATGAAGAGATTTGAAAACACTTTCCAAATAAGTCAGTCAATTCATTAAGGAAAGCTCAAAGAAACTTGCTTACATGAACTAAAATAATGAAATGATCAAATATATTTAATCTCTATGGGCCTCTGCAGAGGAATTAAATAAACTTATTGAATTTCTTAAGTTAAACAAAAAGCAACCCATTTAAATCACAATATCACAAAGTTTAAAAAACATTCTTAACTTTTTGATACTGCACTTCTAGAGTAAGCAATCAAAGCAACTAGGTGCTGATTGACTTTCAGTCAATTTATTTAAAGAAAGCCAAAGAAATTAGCTGAAGAAAAAATTTTGTTGAAATTTGATCATCTGCTCTTCAACAACTAAAATCTCCAATTCGAAGAAAAATCAAATGATTGGCAGTCAGTCAATTAAAATCGAGAAACAAACCGAAATTAATCAAACGATCAATTTGTTGAAATTTGATCATCTGCTTCCCATCAGCTTAACTCGAGAAATCTCAAAATTGTTTACAAACAAAATAAGATTATTTGGCGAATGTTCATGGGCAAACAAATAAAATTGATATTCTATTGCGAAAAGTAATCGATACGAGGTTAAAGATGGAATTTTGCATAATTCTTGCATCTTGCATAAATAGTTCGGATGAAGAAAAGGGTTTGGAAATCGTTCTGTGTTGTTTGACTTTGGCATTTTTCCGAGTCACGCTGCGTTCTCATTCATGAAACTTGTCGCTGACATTGTCCAAGATGTGTGTTCTGTGTGTGTGCGAGAAACCTGCTTAGACCTGGACGACAGACAATGTTGCACAGCAGCTTCTAATTTTGGTAGTCCACGAGGAGGCGAGTCAGTGGCAGCGAGAGCAGTAGGTGAGGAAAAAAGAAGAGATCTTTCAGCACCAATGGAACTGTGTGTGTTTGTGATTGCAATGAAGGTCAGCATTGTCTTTATATGGTAATGGCATCCGTTAGATTTTTCCTGTTGGGATGTTGTGTTGCATGTGTTGCGACTCGAGACTCGCGACTCTGCCCCTTCCACACAGACATCTAACTTACATATTTGGCCAGAGTTATGTGCGCAGTCCGGGAAGCAGAAAACTTCTTCAGTGAAAGCCATTGCCACCAATCTCTCGCTCTTCTCTCTCTACCTCTGGTTGCCACATTTCAAGCACAGCGAAATACTTGGGGGAAAACAAAGCGTGGGCGTTAATTTGATGCGACGCGACTCACGAACATAATTCGAAATGTTGTTTTCAAGCAGCTTGTCGCTTTTGTCGCATTTTTACGATCTAACAAACGAGGCATCTTTAAACCTATTTTCAATTTCAAATCGAGTTGATTTGAACTCCGAGGGAAGGGCGCATCGTTTAGATGTCTATTAAATTGATCTTTAATTTGTTTGCAAAGGGCCAACATTTGATATATAAAGAGTGAGAAAGAGAGATAAATAGATAGAGATAAAGCGAGCTGCACAGCTGCTCTTCAGTTTTGATGAGTTGGACTGCTCAAGATCATCTAGCCCGCCATCGAGGCAGTCATCGGAGCTAATGACAGTAATCAATCAATTACAATGGAAACTAATAACCGTGCTATTAGATTGAAATTACACCATTGGCGCCTCAGGGGCATACAACGACTGCGACTGCGACAGCGACGTGAGCAGCGACGCTGACTGCGATTGCGACGTAAGTGAGTTTTCAATATGCAAATTAGACAAGTGCGTACAGTGAGAACTGGCTTTGCTGGACATTCATAGTTTGGCCTCTTTTCTGTGTGCAAGATTATAGATTATTTTTACACAGAGAGAAAAAAAAATATAGTTTGAAAAGAAGATTGCAAATCTTCTTCTTCTTTAGAATCTTAAAAAGATTTTTAAATTGAAAACCTAAAAAAATAATAAATATTTTGCAGTGAAACTTCTGCTAGCAGACAGTTGTATTAAGCGGATCTTCAGGTGGACACTTTTTTAGAGATACTGGGGAACACTCTCATCAGACGGATAAAAATTGTTTAAGACTTTCCTATATTATCGTCATTAATAGCAAAGCATGTGATGTTAATTAATTACATTAAATTAAAGATAGATTAAGTGAGGATCTATTTTGATGTTTGTTCTATAAAATTATTTAAATTGACTTCTGTTTGTATCCAAAGAAGCGAAATTGTTCTAAAACCGCTTCCTAATATAGTTGTCCGTTTAACAGAGGTGTCACTGTACACATGTTTGAATTTGTAGCGAGTGCATGAAGAGATAACTCAACGCGATGTAACGGACAAAAACGAAAATAGAAAAATGAAAATCACGTCACAGTCGTCTAACTGAAATATGAACCATATATGGCTATGACATCACTATAAACAGCCAGACCATAACTGAGTGTATTCGAATAACACTCAGGCGCAGTATTCACGCATTTACATTGCGAAACAATTGAATCATATTTCACAAACTGAAAGCATGAAAATGTGCTTGGACATAACTCTGCAATTTGTATGTAATAACGAGACGGAAGTCTTAGACGATCATGTCAAAAAAAAAAAAAAATGTAGGGATACGTACCAGCAAAGCAACCGATCGATGATATAATGCCTCTTCCCCCAAAGGCAACAAGGTTCTACTCACACACACACATACACTCGCCACTCACATTAAAGTGTAAGCGGCGCTTAGGCCAAACACGTTTTTGGCTTTTTTTGTTTTCTTAAATTAATACTTGGCGGCAGCGCGAGCAGAACACGATTTCGATATAAAATTACCTTGACGTTGTTATCGTTTGTATGAAATCATTGAGCGTTTCTTCAGAGGCTTTTGTTTTCTGCTATTTTGGCGCTCTCTTTCATTACTTTCGGCTTTGATCCAACTTTGATTGAGCATATCAAACTTGTGCACGCCCATTTGCGTGGGCGTAGAAGAGTTTTGCGATTTACGCGAATCGCGATTTATTTTTGCCAATTGACAGCAATCAGACAATTGCCAATTCTCGACACGACACGCGACGCAATTTGCTGTCGCCTCCTCCACACACACTAGTAAATTGGCGTGGATTAAATTCCAATTGTTTTACGGTTCTTTTGCAGCGTTGCCAGACAGGCTACTGCAGATGCCCACTAAGTACGTCATTAAATGGGTATTAAATGTGTGTAATTCGTCAATTGACTGTCAAAGCTGCTGCAGTTAATTGAAAGCGATTTATTTTTATCGGCTTTCAGTTTTAAGCACATTAATTATATTTTTCATATTTTATTGCAATTATCCTGTTATCCGTCAGTCAGGCAGCATTTTTATTGTAATAGTGCGACCCAGTTGATGGGCAGCACTTTTTAGTACAAAGTTTGCAAAGTGATAAAACGGCGGTGTTTATTTTTTTATGTGTTCGTTTCTGTGAATTCGCGAAAGCTGTCCTTGCACTATACAATTTGCACGCTATAAAAAATCATAAATGTGTTTGCTGAATGCCAATTAAGTGTTGGCCTATTGAAATAGCATAAATCAAACACTATCTCTGACCAGCCGCATGTGTGTGAACATAACCCCAATAAATGCTGCTGCTGCTGCTGCATGCCAATTGTAAGAATACAAAAAAGTTTATACAAATAGTGAAAACTATAAAAATCACATTAGCATTAGCAGAATTAGCATTATCATATTGTGAGTGTGAATTGATAGAGAGCAAACAAAATTGACAAATGCGAATATGCAAATGTTTGTCCCCAAGTGTGATGCGTTGTTTTTATTCGCGTGTGCGTGAGTGTGTGTGTGTGTTTATTTTTATGCTCTGCCGCGTCGTGCGCTACTCGATTGATCACATTGGTTGGCTGACGCAAGCTGACTGCTACAGTTCGTACATCGTGATGTAGAGCATCGCGCTGTCTGGCAACCCGGTTCAACTTGACTTGATTTTGTCATAAAATCATCGCGCTTTTTTGTTGTTGTTGTTGTTGCCGTCGTTGTTATTTTCCCATTCATTTGCATTGCGCCAACTTAATGATCTAACAAAGGTTAACGCGCGTCGCTCGCGTGTGATGTCAGACTTTTGAGTTCTATAAATAATGCCCCTACACTTCAGGTACGCGACTATTTACAACTACAAATACAACAAGTAAGTGTGTGTGTATGAGTTAAAGTTTTTCTTTCTCTTGCTGCATTTTCCCCAGTGAAACGAATGAAAAATTATGAGAGAGGACACAATCGCGACGTCGCAATCGAATGCAATTTAAATTTCAATTTAATTCGCAGCCAAGCGAAAGATAATTTCTATAATTGTTTGTACAAATTGCTAACCACGAACTGCAGACAGAGCCGAAAAAAAAAATAAATGCAGCCGCAGTTTCCACAGTTGCCGTTGCAGCCACAACGTCGACGACGACGACTTTCATTGAACGTTTATCGGCAAATATCAGTTTTCATGTAAACATGCAATACATTTCGCATCTCCCAATTCCCCCAGCGCAACACTAAAAAAAATAACAGAAACGTGCCTGCATCGAGGGTAATTACAGCAGCTGCTTTGCGAGGCAGCCAGCTCCTTTTAGCCAACAGATAGATAACTGGATAACTGGGCAGTCCAAAGCAGGCTCCAAGTCAGGCTCTTGGCTTTGACTTTCCTCTCCGATTATCAATCAGTGCGTGCCAAAACTGTTTTGTCAGTTAGCGCTAAGTAGAAGCCAGTCGCATTAAAGTCCAGTCATAGATATAAGATCCGAGCCAAAAGACCGGCTTGGACTTTGCCATCTGCATCGCGGTGCATAGAATACATTATTTTAAATGCAAGCGACATGTTGACAACATGCAGCGCCACCTCTTGGTGTGAATGCAACATGTTAGGGCTGCATCAACACGCTTTTTTCCAGCTACACAGTTATGTTAATGCAACTGTGCGGCGATAAAAACTAAACATAATAAAAAGGGGGCAACGAAACTGCAAAAGTTCATTCTCAGTTAAATATAGTAGAAAGAGAGTTCATATTCAGTTATATAGTATATAACAGTTGATAATAGTAGAGAAAGAGTTCATATTCAGTTAGATATTACAGTTGATAATGGTAGCGGAAAGAAATAAAAGATAAGATAAGTTATTATATAACAAATACCAGATAGTAACTGTAGCGAAATTTTATGAATAGGGTCTCACACTTCATTCACTCAAATCAAATTAGACAACATTGAAATAAAACAATGCCAATTACAAATTTTTCATTTTCAATTTTAAGTTAAGTCCGAAATATTTACTTTATTACGGATTAATGTTGAAATTTTTTAATTATTATCCAAAATGTTTCATTTTTTTTCAGATTAATGATTTAACTTTGTCATGAATTTCTTTTTATGATTGTCTACAATTCTTAATATTTTTAAGGATTTTTAGATATTTGACTTTGAAATTATGTAATCGATGCCAATTTCCTCAAAAATTATATATTTTCTGTAGATTTTAGATTTTTTAAGTAATTCAACCTCATTCAGGCTTAGACTAATATCATGATTTGACTTGTAAGATTATTGAGAAATAGATGCTAAACATTAATTTTTATCAGATTGTATGCAATTTGTAGATAATATTTGATCGACATTGAAAGCGTATTATTTATTTATAGAATTAGAGTTGAATTACAGCATCTTTAATAATATATCAATGTCAAATTCAAATTTGAAGTTAAATCATATTCTATTCAGTTTTAAATATATTTTATGCTTTTATTATGGGAAATTCACAGGCTAATGTGCAAACAATTTATGCTAAACTTTTGTAATTGTTATAATTGATCTATATTTCAATGTCAAATTCAAATTACACAACTTTAAAAACTAGTCATGAAATAGTAATTATTTGATCACATTGTTTGTGATTTCATTTGCTATAGAAAGATTATTGTTGGGCAAATCAGAATTATTCATTTTCATCAACAAAATGAATGAGTTTTCCATGCTTGTTACGATTTTTCATACTATTATTGATATCTCAGTGTCAAATTCAAGTCATCTGCGAGACATGGCTTTATTTATAAGCCATCTCTTAATGCGAAGTTGTAGTTGGAATTTTCACGACTCTCTTGCATTTCCTGTGCTGAATAATTGAGCCGCAAATCACACTTTAGGATCGCTGAGCAATAAATCACAGTGACAACGAGGCATGCTGTGATTTTACATGTCGTCCATCCCTCGTCGTCCACGAGTCCAGCACTCATAGTCGCTGGAGAGTGCTGGAGAGGAATGCGCAGCTTTTCATGCGTAAATTTATGTGCCTGCCAAGCGTCGTAAACATTTCTCTAACTTGGCATACGGCTTTCTTTTGGCCCACAGTCTGGAAGTCTGAGTTCCAGCTCAAACTCCAGCTTTAGCTCTCTTTTGTCCATGTCGCTTGGCATTGGCATTAGCTTTGGCTTTGGCTTTGGCTTTTTGCGCAGCTGCAGCCGTTTCACCCACGCCAGCCCCAAAGCGACGGCACATAACTAATGCTCACGATATCCATGTGTGTGTGTGAGTGAGCAATTTATGAGTGAAAAGCCAAGAGTTTTACAAATGAAATTGCCATAAATTCAATTAGTGCTGGCTTCCTTTTGAGGCCCAGCGATGCGCTTCGATGCCAAATCAGAGCACACACACACATCACAAGCAATCTAATCACTGATCAGTGTGGAGATCAGCTAAGAACTAAGCTTTGAAGATACCCTCGAAAGGAGGTCGCCTTTCCGCCCCAATTCCCTTGCTCAACAACAACAACACAAAACTCATCAAAAGCATACATTAAATTGTGTTTTTTTTTTCTTTCGTTTTTAACTAAGGCTAATGCCAAATTAATTTCGCGCATTAGTTCCAATTATGGAGCAGCTGGAGGTGTCTATCCATCCATCCATTTGTCTGTCTGTCCGTCTGTCTGTTCCGTGGCACGCTTCATGAAATTCCGACTGTTTATTTAGACTAACAAAATATGTAAATCTTTTTGAAGTTTTTCTGTTGGTCTGCTTGAATATGGCTTTTAATGGCTTGTAGTAGTAAATATTCGCAGCAACAAAATAAAAGAGATACAAATGTGTGGCCCAAATCGGAAAATGGAATACCTAAAAAGCATCTAATTTCGTATGGAAAACTATTTACAGTCTCTGTGTTTGTGCAATAACAACAAACATTGCGACCCAAACAGATATGGAATTTCCACAGACCTTATTCTTGATGAGATGGATGCGTTGCCCAAGAGTTACATGTGTCTAGTAAATGGTTTTTTATTAGCCAAGGGTTGGGCGGCATGTTGAAAGCTTTTCCATGCCGAGGCATAAAAAAAAACGAAGAAAAACTCTACTAAAGTTTTCCAACTTTGACATCAGTATTATTCAAATGAATATATATAGTCTGAGTGCTTGTACTTGAAAACGAGTGCGTTATTTGCATAGTTCTCTTTTTGTTTAGACAAAAGATGAAAACTTTAATCTGAGCATAAGTTTTTTGTATTTGTGCTTCCGCTTCCCTCTGCCATTTGCCAGCTACACACACATCTATATAGTTGAACAATAACAATAACAAAGCAAAGAAAAAACTGAGCTCATCGAAAAGAATTGAAATAACTCTTTAAAACGAAACACGCCTTCTATTCTCTATATCTCTGTGAAGTCTGTTGATGTCTACATCTGTTTGTATTTTTTATACCCGCTACCGCTATAGGGTAGAAGGGTATTATAATGTTGTGCCTCTCTGAAAAGTATTTAACTGGCAGAAGGAGACATTTCTATAAAGAATGTAATGTAAAGTTTTTTAAGAAACTATTTGTATGTACTAAGGGTCTTAGTAGCTTTAGCTGGCAATATGGTATACTCTATCAATATATAGTATTTGGTATATTTTTGTATTTTTTAGGTATATTAATTCGGTATATTTATGTTTGGTAGCTTTGACTGACAATCTGGTATTTTTTATACTCTATGGTATATTTTGTATGTAGAACTATATCAATTTAATGTATAGCTTTTGGTATTTTCTATTATTTTTCTGTATATTCATTTGGTTTTTTACATTTATTAGCTATGACTGTCAATCTGGTATATTCTGTACTCTATGGTATATATTGAATGTATAACTCTATCAACATAGCCTTTGGTATATTTTAGTACTTTTGAGGTATATTAATTCGGTATATTTATTTTCGGTAGCTGTGACTGACAATCTGGTATACTTTATACTCTATGGTATATTTTGTATGCAAAACTATATAAATTTAACAATTATAGCCTTTGGTATTTTCTATTATAGAATATTTCATGAATATTCATTTGGTATATTTATATTTTGTAGCTATGACTGTCAATCTGGTATATTTTAGTATTTTGTGCGGTATATAAATTTTGGTATATTTTAAAATTAATACCGCACTGTTTTGCTTTTATTCAATATAGGTAACGGGTATCTCACAGTCGAGCACACTCGTCTTTAGCTTTCCTACTTGTTTTCATACATTTTTTTTGTTTTCTTTTAGCTGCTCCCCAAATACTCTGCTAATTTGTTTACCTGTGTGTTTATTTTCAACACTTTTTGGTGGCAGCGAGAGAGTGAAAAAGATCGAGTTCTCGCCCAGGTAAGTCGACAACAACAAATCAATTAAATTGTTGCCAACAGTTGAATGCACAAAACTTTTCACATTGTTTCCATTTAATGGAAAATACACACATGCAATACAAATATATATTTATAAATATCGAATATATATAGAGAGTAGAAAACGTGTTGAAAAACACAAACAAAAATGTATTCTCAACTGAGTCATGCATTTTGCAGACGCGCCAAACTCACAGAAAATCAAAAAAAAAAAAAAGAATCTGAGAGGAAAAAAGAAGACTGCGTGTAAATCAAATCGAATGCTAAACACATGTGTGGAGTGTTCAGAATGTGGCACAAAGTGGCCAAAATTTCAATGAGTTTTGCCAAAGCGGGTTGAATGAACAACCAAAAAAAAAAAAGAAAAAGAAAAGATACAAAAAGGGGGGAAAGACGGATGGAAGAGAGAGAAAAATAATGCCTGTTGTGCCATAAACCTTCTTTGCCTCGTCTATAATTATTGAAGGCTGCTCGTTGTGTGCTGTGTTTTTTTTTTTTTGCTGTTGTCTGGGACATGAAACTTGTAGCGCTTCCATTTCTCAATCTTTCAATCTGAATCTCAAGTTCAGGCCACAGATTGGCAGCCTCAAGTTCGCTTACGAATGTGAGGCCTAAAGTTTCTCATTGATTTAACGTTTTTCTTTTCTTTAGTATTTTCGCCTCTCGTATTTTTTGCTACCAGTTTTCACTTTGTGTAGCAGTTTTTGTGGTCGCCTTCTTTTTTCGAAATTTTTATTTATATTTTGTTGTTGTTTTTTGTTTGGGGGGCAGGTAGCAGCTGGGCCTAATTGCCAAAAAGTATCTTGCAGATACATTTCTTTTGTCACGTTAGAACGCGCACGCTTTGCGACTCTCTGACTCTGCTGCTGATGTCAGACAACCTTGAACCTTTTGTTTTTGTTTCAAATACACACTCACACACACACAAACACTCACACACACTCTCAAACGCCAATTTAAAGCGACTATCAACAACTTTTGCTTTCGTTGTTTGAGCTCCCAATGCGCTAATTGGCACGGAAATTATATTAAAGCCGGTTTAAACAGCCAAAATAAAACCAGTTTTTTCGGTTGCGGGGGGAATTAGTAGAAAATACAAATACAAACAGAATAAAAGTATAAATCAAATACTCGACTTTTATTTGCAATTTGTTTTGAGCTTCATTCCGAACTCCCCCCCCAAAAGCCAATGCCAAGTTCAAGCTACAGTTAGCTTAGTTACTGAGACCAAAAATAATACGAATACTTGGGCTCATGCCTCACTAGATTTGCAGCAAATGCCGCAATAGGTGAAAATACTTTTGAGAAAATCTCGTGTACACAATTTTCGTTATGCCAATAAGTAAATATATAAATGACTTAACACTTGCGAAGAATAAGCAGCAACTGTTCGGATACTATGTTAGACAGTTTATGGAATATTGAATTTTGTGATAGAATAGATAACGACACAAAAGAAGAGTGAGTTACTGTTTGGAAGTTATGAATTGAATTTGTTCTTAATGGTATTTTAAAGTTGTAGTTTAAAAAAGAATAAGTAAGAAAGTTAGTCGAGGGGATTCGACTGAGATACGTTCCACTTTCAATAAAAGCAAACCGGTGCGGTATTATTCCTAAAAATATACCAAAATAGTATACAGAAGAAATGCTGAGATATATCAAAGGCTAAAGTTGATATATTGATATATTAATAGATTTAAAATGTACCATAAAGTACAAAATATATCAGATGGTCAGACAAAGCAACTACAGAACAAATGATAAAATATACCGAAGTTTACATTTGGTATATTGATACTGTTGATATACTAAAAGCAAGTGCTTTAAAAGAGATGACAAAATTTTGTGGTCATCGCTTATTGAAGTTAAATATAATAATAATGAAATTTAAGTATAAACACCAAAAGTAGAAAATGAATTTGATTTTACTTCGACTAGGTATAAAGAAACATTCAATTTTTAGTGCTATACTTTTTTGTAGGCGAATATATTTAACTGGGTCTTCGACTAGAACTAGAACAGCTAATGAAGTTCCTGAACTTGGATAATCTTATATTATATATATGTTGCTCGTAAGTTGAATATGAATTTAGATTCAAATTCGAACTCACGAATACTAATCATAAATAAACATAGACTATTTGAGAGATATGTGCTCTCTTGTTATTTATGCATGCTGTGACAATTGTCAGAACAATTTTAGTTTAGTTTTGCGAATTCACAACAAAATGTAAATGGGAGATCTTCGTAGACTCCAAATGCATAAATTGCGGGCAGCATTTTGCGAGTTTTTCGGGTGCCAGGAGTTATCTCCTGGTATCTGTGCAACTCTGTGTATGTTATTCTGCTAGCAACAACAACAACTACAAGAGGAGAAGGAGTAGAAGACGAAGAGAGGGAAAAGTATGAAAAACAACAACTCACTTGCAAGAGCGCTATCACCAGCTGGATGGGTCCGCAGCGGACGACAACGGTGCCGATGGTTGTGGCACGAAGGGAGGAACAGTTGGTTGCCTGGCTTGGCGTTGGCGATGATGATGACATTGTTGCTGAATAATTGAAGGCGTCTAGCTGGGATTGTGACTGTGGCTGATGTTGTTGGTGTTGTTGTTGCTGTTGGCGATTCGAGGAGCTGGCCGAGTAGAGTGAAGACATCGATGAGTCTAACGCTTGGCGACGTTCCATGTTTGCGGCTGCCAAGTGTCGTTGTTGTTGTTGTTGTCAGTTGTGGAGTGTGTTGAGTGTTGTTGTTGTTGCTATTGTTGTTGTAGTTGTCGGCTTAGCGGCTACGTGTAGTTTTGTATGTTTTGCGTGGGCGTCGTTTAATCTTTCCCGTTTAGTTTTCTTTTGTTTTGTTTTCGTTTCGTTTCTCTCCTTCGCTTAGTTGCTGTGCATTTTGTTTATGGTTTTTAAGCTCTGCAACATAAATTATGTACAGGGCACTTTTGTTTGTTAGTCGCTTTGTTGTTGTTGTTCAGGTTAGTAAATGTTTAACGTTGATTTTGTATTTCGTTGTTCGTTCGTTTGCTGTTTGCAAATTTTCCTCGCTTTTGTCGCGCACGCTATCAATGCTGGCGATCGTCTGATCGCGCCGATCGTCTAGGAATCGTTAGAAGATTCTCAGAGAGCAGCAGACCGAGTACTGACAAAAACTATGGCAAATAAATCGACTATGACTTCATGCTGCTTGCTGCCTAGCTGTTTATTATTGTACACTAAAGCACAACAATGTCTATGTGTATATAATTATATATATATACGCTCTCTATAGCTAGTATACTAATGTGTAGTTGTGTTTTGCTTTGCTCTGCTCTGCATATTGGTCTCAGATACATTTCGCCTTTGATGCGTGCTCGATGCTGCTCTCGATGACAATGCTTGAATTTGCGCTATTTTTGATGCCTCAGTCTCTGTTTGAATAGCCCACATTTTGTGCGGATGTGCGTCAGGCTAATCACTCGCTCACTGCTGTTGCTGTTGTTGTATCTTTGAGATACTCGCGGCAGACACATGTGCCAATTGTTGCATGCTAACCTTTTGGGCCAACGTTATGCCCCATCTCAGTCATCCGTTCAATCAATTGCAATCGCTGCTGCTGTTGCGCTACACAAAATTATGGCAGCTTTTGCATTTATTTTTGAAATATTACGCATACGCAATGTGCTCCCCCTTCCTCCTTAAGAAAATTCATGTGTGCGAGCGGCTGTGGCATTAGGTAATTCATGTTGCTTTTCATTTTTCTCAATTTTCAATTGAAAATATTTTGGACTTTAATAGCCCCCCAAAAACAGTCGAAGCGCAAATGTAAACTATTTTAATTGTACTTTTCTGTCAGATGTCTAAATATAGCCATTCGGGCCACTATAAAAGTTTCTACAGCCTGGAAGATGGGGCGTGGTGGTTGCCACAATTTCGTTGCCTGCTGACTGCTGCCTGCCTGTTGCCCCAGACAATTGTCAAAACTAAGTGACAGGCAGAGAAAATGATATTTGCTCAAGTCATTTTTGCCATTTGTCTGTCATTTTATTTCATCTCATTTTTATTTTATTTTATTCAATGGGTTTTGAGGGTCGTTGCGAACAGAACAGAACAGAACTGAACGAAACCAAAACAACAGCAACAAAATTAGAACACAATATTTTCACAATATTATTATTATAACTAGATGTTTTTTCGGTTTGTTTGTATTTCAAAAATTTTTGTATATAATTTATGTTGCATTCTCAATGTCGTTAGTTGCTAATTTATTGGCGTCACAAAACAAATTCATTTACATTTTTATGCCAAATTTACATTATTCGCACATTATTCGTAGTTTTTTTTTGTATATTTATTTTTTAAAATAACAAAACGGAGCCAAACGTCAAACGGACAGTGTGAGAGAAAGAGAGAGAAACACGCGCGCGCGCCGCGTGCCCAACAACCGAACGACGCGAACTTCGAACAAGACTGAAACATGCGAAGCAAACCGAAACGGCAACAGACCCAAACGAAGGCAGCTGGCAAATCGGTTGATCGGTTAGTCTGCTGTCTGGTTGCCTGCCCGATCGGGTTAAATTGTCTGCGAGAGCGGTTAACCGTTTCGCTCATGCTCTTTGAGCTTAGTTTGGCACTGGCAGAAGCTAACCCGGCACTTGACCGTTTCGCTCTTGTTGCTCTTTGAGCTCAGTTCGCAAGCCGGCTCCCCCTTGTTGTTGTGTGCAAGAGAGAGAGAACGAAGGAGAAAGAGTGTGAGTAGGGAAGATAACATAAATAAACAAGTGCTCTTGGCATTCGTTGCGTCGTTAATTCATGATTTCAATTTTTAATGCCCTGCGCCGCGACAACAACCATAACAACAACAACAACAACAACGACGACAACAACAATAACTCAAGTATAGCTTGTACTTTAATAACAGAGAGACAGCGAAGAGGCAGCCACAGCATAACCACGAGAACAACCTGACTGGCATCGTGTCTTAATAGAATGCAACAGGCGGCCGCCCGCCCGCATTCAATAGTCATCCCATTTGCCAACACAAACACACTAACACACACCCCACTTTTCCTCTCCCTCTTTCGTTCTCTTGCGATTTGATCGGGGTTTTCCGCCACTTGAGTGCTTCAAAATGCGTGTGGCAGGCAATGCTCGACTGCTGATCGCAACAGTTGCAACAAAGTTGAAGATGAAGAGGGAGGGGGAGAGACGGAGGCTGAGGCACATAATTCGTGCTGTTCGTGTTGCCGCCTTTGCTTCCAATCAACGTTTTCTGTTATTATTTTGCAGCCTATCAACGGTCACAAAATTTATTGAATTATATTTTCAGCGCCGCTCTTTTGTTGTTGTTGTTGCTGTTGTTGTCTTCTTTGTTGTTTTCTTGGTCAGCTTTTCGCGGCAGTCACGAAACGCCGGCAAAACTGACGGCAATTTGATTTGATTGCTATTGCTGGCGCTTAACTCGAAGATGCGGCAGGTTTATACGTGGACTTTATACGAATTACACACACACACACTCACACACACTTGCACACATGTGTGCCACACATAATAACATAAATATTTAATTTATAACATTTTCATTGAGATTAATGTGACATTTTGAGTGGCTTGTTAATTCAAGCGAGTGAGAGCGAGTGAAAACTCCCTCTTCAAAATTAATTGACATCACTTAACGTTTAGGGACACCCACAGTCACACACAAATACACACACACCAACGCTTAATTGAGCGTTAGCTTCTCTCTTAGTTAAACCCCCAGTGATGCACAAGGGTTAAAGCGCTCCCAATTACAACTTCAGCCTGAAGTTATGCAACACTTTTTTTGCGCGCCGCACTAGAAATTCAAAACTCTAAATTTCAATTGTCAAAAAATTATTATTTAATGTATTATAAAATATATATTGAGCTATTTTGTGACTCAGTTGTGACTCAAAAAATAAATTCACTTAAAAAAACAATTTAAAACAATTTGCATGCAACATTTTCGCTGATGGCTAAAAATATTTATCATTATTTAAATGTGCCGGGGATGATGAATAATAAATTATGTTGGATTTCTCTAATTGTCGGCTACAAATTAATTTAAGCTAAACTAAAAGTAGATTGCTAATTAATAAATAAATACAATTGAAACATGCGCTACAAAAAAAGTGAAAAGCACGTCAAGAAAGTGCTTAAAATAGAAACGAACTTAAACGTAAATTAGAGAAAAATTATCTGCCAGCGATTTTTCAATTTTTCGGTTTTGGCAAGAGAACAACAAAAATGCAAAAAGTAAGGAATGTAAATAGAAATGTAACAAAGCAAATGGCGCGGGTTAATTAGGCGGGTTATGTCGTCGTCTGCAATTGGCAAATATCAGAGGAATCCCTTGATCGTCTGTTTCGTAATGTTCTCGTAGTATTTGCTGCGACGCCACGCAGCTGGCGGTGGCGGCGGTGGTGGCAGTGACGCACTCGACGTCGTCGTCGTCGACGTCTTCTGTTCGTTGTTAGTGACAGCGACAGCAACAGCAGTTGACTGGGAACTCACCTCCGGCGTGACAGCTGTGGATACACTGGGCAACAATTCGGTTCGAATGACATTCGAGTCCAGTCCATAAGCCTCCAATTCGCTGTCCGATTCGATGGGATGCGCCAGCAGCGCTTCTTGCACCTCAGGCGTAGGCGTAACACTCTGACTATGCAGCTCGGCCACGCCCACCACACTGTCTTGATCATCATCATCGACAACAGGAAGCAGAGGCGGCTGCTGAGCAGAAAAGTAGCTCAACTCGGAGCTGTCGAAAGACATGTTGACGGGAGACTGCGGCAACTCAGGTATCTCAAAGTTGCTCAGCGTTGAGTCGTCGGCCTCGTCGAAGGAGTTCTTGGCGGAGCCAATGTAGGAGCTGGTGCGTCCTGAGGCTGTTTGGAAGGACGACGAATGCGAATTGGGCGTAAAGTTGCCCTCCGAAGCGGTGGCAAAGGAATCATCCTCAGTGGAACGTGATTGCCAGTCCTTAAAAGAGGAAAATTGATTAACATTTCGAGCAGAGGAAGAGAGAAGGAAATTCGTAAGACTCACCTCGCTGCTCATGCCATTGCTGCCCAGTTTCTTGGAGAGATCCACATCGCCAGCGCTGCAATCGCGTATCACAGCATCCAGGGATTCAGCAACTTCCGCAATGGCGCTCAGCTTGTGTGAAATGGCGGCGCAGGCGAGTTCGTTGCTCCCAGTAGGCGTCACCGTCACCGTGGATGGCGAAGGTGCCTCTACCTGATGGAAGGATTCGCTGCCAGCGCTGCTGTTCCGTCCGCTGTCATGCAAGGGACTCGCATCTGTGGCGGGACTGTCGAGGGGCAACTCGTCGGGCACAATGCTGTAATCACAGGGAAGTAAATCGTGATGAGATGCTGTCGAGTCCTGGGAGGCGGTGCGTGAGTGCGACGGGGGTGTGGCATCCTCCTGATCTGTGTAATCGCTGTGCGGATACGTTTCACTGTCGTTGCGTATCAGCGCCTTGATCTTGTCCAAGCTTTGTAGGGGAGGTTGTTGAGGTGCTTCCACTTCTTCCTCCTCCTCTTCGGTTTCTTCGAGTATTATGTCACGCTCTATAGAAGCTTTGGCTATCTTGGTTTTCACACTCGATGTGCTTGCCGTATCATCATCTTCATCCTCATCGTGTTCCGTATCCTCGCTGCTGAGATCGGGCAACTTGCTGCTCAAGTTGATCGCATCCAGCAACTGAGAGAGCTCTTGTGTCGAGTTGCTGAGTGTCTCAATGCGGTCGATGCTCAAATCCTCCTCCTCGCTGGCCAAAGGCGCTGCACTTGAAGTCTGCTGCTCTTCAGCGGAGGCATCATCGGCATTCGGTTGCTCTGTGGGCGCTTCATCCACCACAATTGTGGGCAGCTCATCATCGGCTTTTGATTTGGCAAACAGATTGCGAAATCGGGCAAACATTTAGGCAAACTTGTGGCGCCTTTGACGCAAAAGCTAAACACGCGTTTGGCTCGCAGCCAGTCGACAAATTATTAATTGACGGATGTGTGGCTGTTGATTGTGTTGTTGCTGCTGCGTGTGGAGTGCGCAGTAATTGTTCACTTGTCAGGATCTATTCACACACACAGATTCACTAATTATTCAGACAGTGCAGGAATCAGACTGATATAATTAACACACACGAAGACACACTTTGACCCACTTGTTGACACGTTTTTTCCAGTGGGAATGAGCCACAATTGCCACAAGATCTTTCTATATCTATATATATATATTCCGTTATATATGTATGTGATTGCCGGCTGTTTTCGTTTACTTGAAAACTTGACAGTTGCCACACTATTTATATATATATATTCCTCGTATATAGTATTTATGTGTGTTTTTTAGTTACCGCACCGACGGAGCTTCAGACGCAACGCGCTGGATCACGCACCGAAATAGACTGATGAACCTCGAGATCAGCAAAGTTGGCGGCACTTTTCACTGAGTGTTTATACCCTGTAGGCAAGGTGAAAGGGTAGTTGAAATTGCAGGCTAAAGATATCAATTGAATTGAATTGAAATACTTTGGTTCATTGAAAATATTCCAGTTCTTTTGTCGACAGCTCATATATCTTACATTGATACTTGATATATTTGTGTTTGCTTTGCACTTTATAAGATCAGTTGTCATCTGTATCCTGTATTTTGAATTCTTTCTTCTGACTTAAAGAATTATGCTAAATATTTCATTAAATATATTATTCTTTTCTTAGAGATATCAGTTATATTTTACATTGAGATCTGATATATTTTTAAGTTTTTGCTTTGCTTCTGTATTATCAAAATTATCTTTATCTTTTTAAATATGTATATTTTCATCTAGGAAGATCACGTTGTGATCCGCTATAAATACATATTAAGTTCTGAAGATCTACTTTATCTTGTATTATGCTTTGAATCTTATTTAACCCTTTTCTCGAGATGTGTTAAATGTTCAATTCAAAATATTTAAATTTTTTCTTAATATCTGTTGTATCTTAAGTATATTTTTTGCTCATATAGATAAAATATCTAATGTATTTTATATGATTTTGAAATTCTTTCTTCGATCTCTGGTAGATATTCTCTCTCTTTTCTGACATCTTGGCTACGCTTTTCTTTCAATGACCTGTTGCATCTTGAATGAAAACGTATTCTTTCATTTTCCGATTCACTTTTAAGATATTACTATGAAATATTCTTTTAATATCTTTAATAATTCCATTTGAAACTCCGGCTAGTTTAATTATAATTTATTTGCAAATGTAGAAGTTTTTGCAAATCTTATTTTTCTTCACATAGTGCTTCATAGCGTTTGTCTCTTAATAGTTTGCATAAGAATTTACTTTTGTTGTTTTCTCCCAGGGTATCTGTGAGTCGAGCAGCGTTTTGTTTCACTTCAAATTTTGTCAGATTTTATTTTTGTTTTATCTGCCGCTTTTATTGCTGAGACATTTGAGTGGTTTTTCCTCCCTCGTCGTTACTGTCGCTGAGTGGAAATCTTTCTCGTTCTCCCCGCCGCACGCACCTTCTCCATATGTGCTAAAGAGATTTATTAGTTGTTCTACTCACCTCTTGCCCGTGAGAGCGTCGAGCATAAACGGTTCCTTGAGTCGCTTCTTGAGCAGACGTCCTAAACGCACCATGCGACCCACTTCCACCAGCAGCTGCTCCCTGGCCAGTAGATGCCTCTGGAGACGCACTCCAAGGCCGACACCTGGAGGAGAGAGTTCTGGTGAAGCTTCAGCCTCCGCTTCGGCATCGCTGCTGATGCCGCTGCTGCTGCGATTGTGCTGCAGTCGCTGCTGCTGCAGCTGTGTGGCAAGTTCATGGGTGAGAAGTGGACGCAGATCGCGCAGCTGGCGATAGTAAGCTTCAACACTGCGATGAAAGACAGCGGAGACACGCAATCGTGTCATTTGCTCCTGGGCAATGGACTGGAGACTGTGCCAGGTGCGTTGCAGCTGCAGCAGACACTGCTCCGGCTCCGATTGCTCCAGCTTGCAGCACAGACGCAGCGTCTGCGATGCCTCCAGCAGCTGACAGCCGTAGTTGTAGATGCTCTAAGAGGAAGTGGAGGAAAAGAAAAGATAATAAGCCAAAAACTGGCTAGCCGAAAATGCGAAAGAGACAGCTCTCTTCGCTCTCTCTATCTCACTCTCTGTTGGGGAAACTCACCCGTCCGGTTTCCTCGAACCCCTGCAACTCGTCCTTCTGCAGCTGGATCTCGTGAATGTTGCAGCCAACATGGGAGTGACACCGCAACAGCACCGCATACAGCTCGTTCAGCCAGTTGAGAGCACAGCGCACCTCCTGCTCGTAGCCATGAATGTGGGTCACCTGCTCCAAGGTGAGCCGCTGCAGTGCCACACGCTCCCCGCACCTCTTGCGTCGCGTGCGACTCGTGTCGAGCTGTCGCCGCAGCTGGGCAATGTCGTTGCTGTAGTCCAACTGGAGGTCACGGCCCAGGGCGTCTTTCACTGGCATCGCCAACATGTCGCTCAGCTTTTCCCCCTCGCGCACAAGTTCGCGTTCGATGTTGCCTGTAAACAGTTGGAGTAAAGGTTGCAAGGTTCGATTGCAACATCAAGATTGTAATGAAAACGAATTCATTCTAAGAGAACGAAGAAAGCAGCAGGTGTTTGTTCGTGTAGCTTTCATTGGATACGCTTCGAATACACGATCGCATATAATACTAAAAGGCAACGAACGACCTTTAATAGATCGCTTAATAATGAGTAAAATTTAATTAAAAAAGAGCTTTGTATTTGATGCTTTAATAGATCGTTTTGTAAAGAAGAAAATTAAATTAATAATTGTAGTGTCATTCTCTGCTCATTTTCCAACATCTCATTTCTCAACAAGATCATAAAAAAGTGTTTTTGAACTTAATTGAAAGTCATCTTCGATCAAAGTCAAATTAAATAAGATTTCTTTATTTATATCGGCTTCTCAGCAGCCGAGACGGAGATGGCCCTCTCTGTCTGTATAAAAGACTATAAGAGCTATTGTTACATATATCGATAGACCAAATATATTTTTTGGATATATTATTTGGAAGATAATTTTGCACTATTATGCTTACATCGATATACCAAATACACTCTTCTGTATATTTTAGTATTTTCCGATTTATTAATTTGACATATTTTAATGACAACATTACACTGTTTTGCTTAGATTTTTAAATTATTTAATTTGGTAAATACCAAATAATTTTTTTGGTATATTTCAGTATGTTTTGGCTTATTAATTTGGGATATTTCAATGACAATACTGCAGTATTTTGCCTATATCGATATACCATATATATATATATACATATTATATATATTTCGGTATATTGCAGTATTTTTTGGTTCATTGACTCAGTATTTATTTAAATGATAATACTGCACGGATTTGCTCATATCGATGTACCAAATATAGATAATACTAAATTTTTTTGCCTTTATTGGGAGGTAGCCGGTGTCTTCGAGTCAAGCGAATTGCCTTTAATTTACAATAGAGTTGTTTACTACAAAATGTATATTTCTCAGCCATTTACACATTTTGTAATTCCAGAATTCTCTGTCAGCTATTATCGAATCTGTTATCAAAGTAGGCTTCGACCTAGACTTCTTATCTATGCAAGCGACTACAGCGAATGAATGAATGAATGAAAATGAAGTCTACGCATATGTTGAAATTAAAATTGTTCCACTTCAGAATGAAGATATCAAACTAGTGTTGACTGCATAACAGATTTCACTAATGAAACTGTCAGAAGTCTAACTTTGCTTCAACAAATTTAATCTAAGCCGAATAAGCTGCATCAAGTTTGTCTGCTATCAACTCAAGTGAGAAGCTGCCAAATACTTTCGGTTTCAAGTAAGCCAATAGCTCTGCTGCAGCTGTCTACTTAAAAATCAGTAAAATAGCAGTCAAATCCATCTAAGACGATCATTTGCATCATCCTATAAGCAATGCAGCAGACTTTCACTTGATAAGCTGGCCCATTAAATAGTTACGACTGCAGTTTGCTAGTTGATTGCTTGATTAGTTGATGGATGATTAAATGGTAGTCGAGTTTTCAGTTAGCTGACGTGGGAACAACATTTAGACTTACCCAACATCACTTGACTCGTCTTCAGTTGCCTGAGCAGCTCGTCCGCCTGTTGTGCATCCAATTCGCTAGGCTCTGCATCCGCTGCCTGATTGGCAATCAACAGCTGCTCCTCGAATTGATCGAGCAAACGATGGAAACGCAGCGCTGTCATTAGAACCTTGCGTCTTCTCTCCAAACGCTCGGCAAAGGAGCGACACACAAACTGCATAAAGTCGCGTTGGGAGAGTAGATCCTGGCACGTGGCCAGCGATCGCTCCTTGGCGAACTGCTCGATCTTGTAAAGCAATTCTGCATAGCAACCGTAGGTGTCACGGCATTCCATCTCCAGTTGATCGTGTGCCGCCCGCAGAGTCTCGGAGGCGCGCACATCGCCACCAACGCTGCGCTGCCGGCTGAGCAGCTGCTCTGCCTGGTTGAGAATCCAGTTGGTGACAAAGGCCACGCCCTCGGCAAGGGTGGAGAGTTCGCGTGCCTCGCGCAGCGATCGCAACAGCTCAAGCCACGCGGTGCGTATCGCTGTCTGTTTCTTCTCGATCTCATTCAATCGCAACTCTATGCGGGTTCTCTCACAACCCAAATCGGGGGGCAACAGGGGACGGGCGGGGTTCGTTGTTGCCGTCGCTGTTGTTGGTGTGGCAACAGGTGTGGCATGTGTCGTTGTCGCAGTTGCAGTCGCCGCACAAGTCGTTGTTGTTGTCTGCGTCTCGTAAACCTCGTTGAAGCGGGCCAAGATCGCATTACCTAAAGAGAAATGAGGAAAAAAGGGCTCAGCTTGTATTAGTTTCAAATGAAAATCTCTTTATTAGTCGAGTGTTTGCTTGCTTAACACATTTGCGTTTCGGTTTTTCTGTTTGCCCAAGCGAACTTATGTAAAAGTGAAAATCTTCAGTTTAATGGCACTTTTTTTTCGTTGCGCATCAAATCAAAACGGGCCAAGTGAAGGGTCACGATGTATGTTAAATAGAGTCACCCACACACACAGCAACATACAACAATGACAACTACTGAGACATGAGATTCATGTGTGCGGTTTTTGTGGTACTCTCTGAGTGAAGCCACTTATGAAACACAGCTCAACAAAACTCACAGTCGATCGCTTACAGATGTGAGATTAAAAGTGTATAAATTGAAGAACTTAAATGAGATGATCGCAGAAATACTCATCGCGTATTGAAGTTCAAGATATACTCCCAGTTAATGAATCTCATTAGAAATATAATTTTCTTGTACAAACGAAGATATAATCAGAGTTAAAGATTCTCATTATAAATATAATCGTTTTGTAGAGCTTTCTTATCTATACTTGGAGATCTTCTTCGGCTTTCTATTGCTATAACTTTAAGAATGCTGTCAGCTGTTGAGCTGTCAGCTAGATCTTCCTTTGATCTTTAGAATAGAGTACAAGTATAAGCTTCTCTCCTATTTGATGGCATTAAAGATTTTGCTTTTGACATAGTGAAAAGTGCATATCATTACTTATACTGAATGTTAAACAATATTCTTACTCAATTTTCATTCTTTTCTAACAATATTGTTTAAATCTTTTGAATAAAATTATAGCAAATTATTTTATAGCTTCAGCTTCTTTTCTATTTAATTGAGTGAAAGATTTCCACTGATTTTTGGATCTTCTAAACATTTTAAACGAATCGTGACTTCACACAGCCAAGAGTTTAAATTATTAATTTATTGCAAATGATAAATAAATATTGGATTTTTAATTTTACTTTTAGTTTGAAGTAATCTCATTTGACTTTATCATATTATCTATCACACACTTAAAGTAATTTGTTATTCTTCATCTGAAATTAGTATTCAACTCATTTTTCCATTCTTGTCTAATTACCTTTTTTATCTGTATTTTCAGTAACCTTAACAATGCTTTTGGTAAGTAGATTATTCCCTTGTTTTGATACTTTACGACTTTGTTTTCGATAAGAATTTATCCCTGACTCCCACAGTTTTTCAAGTTCAGCTGTCGCATGAAACAATTTCAATGCTATGCAGTGTAATAAAAGTCAGCCCACAACTCAAAACTCAAAACGCGAGACAAAAACAAGTTTGGCAAACATTTTCATTTCTAATTGAAACACGCACACGACTTATTTCTGAGCTTGTCTCTGAATGTTGTTGTTGTCGTTGTTATTATTGTTGTGTTATAAATTACTTGTCGCGCAACTCGTTTTCTCGACAGCGTCGCGAGTGTCGGCGGGGGCATTGAGAATATGTAAATTCGTGAAGCGGACGAAACACAAAACGAAAGACTGAGGCAACGAACTTGCCGCTTACCCATTTCGATGGCTGCCTCAATACTGCGCTGCACGTGCGTATGCAATTGAGCGCACTTCTTCAGCTCAACGTCCGCTTCCGCCGGACGCAGCGACTTGTGTCCGCCCAACAGTGTCAACAGCTGTTCCATGGCGCCCAACGTCTGGGCGTGGGTGCGACTGAATTCATCGATGGCCTAAATCAAAAAGTAGAGCATTTAAATGGATTTATGTTGATTTTTTCTGTTACTTACCTTGCGCTGTTGCAGCCACAGATCGTAATTGAATTGCAGCGTGCCGCCCAGCTCTTCAGGCAGATTGTGTGGCTCGATAAACTTCGTCAGTCGTGCCTTAGACAGCACCAAGGGCTGCATAGAAGTTCTGAATCATTTGCATGTTCAAGTTGCGGTTACAATTGTGGCTTACCTCGCCTTTGGTCTGTGATTTGGCGCATGGCTCCACGTGCTTCTCCCAGAAGCCTTCCGCCCTGACTAGATACAAATCGACGCTGATGTCGCCGCCAAAGAGCGCATAGATTTGACGCACGTGCTGACGCGAAATGCGCGTGCTGCTCTCCTGAGCATTGACAACGATGCTCACGCCATTCTGCAATAGAGCAGCACTGAAAGAAGCAAAGAGAAAAGAGCGAAGAAGAGTTCTCATTAGTCGAGGGATCAGTCAAATCTCGTTTAGCTCGACTGCCTTTAATCAACGCTTGATTGATCACATACACATATTTAGTCATTATTTATTTCGTGGTTTGTTTTATCGCTTTCTGTCCGAGTGAAAACAGTAAAGTTTTTTATATGCGCTAAGCATAGGGTAGAAGGGTATTATTAACTGAATATTTGATTGCGATCAGATAAAAATCTTATAAGTTATTTGAGAAATAATTTTGAATGGGAAAAAACGTCTGCAAAAGTCGGGACTTCGTTGGTTCGGTGGTTAGTTTGTCATATTTCTTACTCTATGGTATATTTTAAGTGTAATAGTATATCAATATACCAAATACCGCCCTCGGCATGTTTAAGAATTGTTTGGTATATTAAATTTGCAGATTTTCGCTTTCAATATCAATATACCAAATAAAGCCTTCGGTATAGTTTAGTATTTACTTCGGTATATTTATTTAGTATATTTCAACAATAATGACACTATATTATGCTTTCGATATCCATACAACAAATATCGCCATCGGTATATTTTAGTATATTTTTGGTATGATACTGTAATACCGTACTGCATTGTTTTGGTTTTAGTGGGTATTTCATAGTCAAGTATACTTGACTTTCTTACTTGCTTTGCCCAGAATGTTTGATCGATGTTTTTTGTGTAGCTTTGATCGAACAGCGACAAAAAAATATTCGAGAGAGCGAGAACTACGATAATAAACCAGAATTGATATGCTAATAACTTGGGAGGCTTATTTCCTTATCTACATAGAGGCCCCCAAAAAGAACCCGCGACTAATGAAAAGACTTAAATATCTAAAGCCTATCATTTGCATAAGAGTGTCGTCGTATATGTTAATTTGGTTTCGATTAGCGGTCGGTTTCTTCAGTTTCTTCATCATCTCACCTGAGCGAACGCTTGAGATAGTCGAGCGTCAGTTGAAGGCAGCGACGATTCCACAATTGTTGATCATTGAATGCATTCACAATGAATATGATCCGCTTGCTGCGATCGTAGCCGCCCGATAGATACGCACTGCGCATCTGCAGAGCGTTCAACACGTCCTCCTCCATCCAGATTCAGATCGAGAGCTTTCAGCGCGCTTCAGCTTAATTGTTCGAGGGCCGCAAAGTCATTTCTATGAACGTGGCAGCAAAAAAAAATAACAACAACAATGTTAGACAAGTCAGAACGTTACAAAAGGCTAAAACCACTATGACTATTTGTTTTTCATCGAGAGCGGCCTTTTCTCGTTGTTGTTATTGTTGTTGTTGAAAATTAATACCGAGTCACAGTTGCGGTTGTTGTTGTTGCTGTGGCAGCAACTGTTGCTGCTGCTGCTGCATAATGCACATTTTCCAATGCCGTCTTGGAACACGTTTGACAAGTCGCAGCTGAAGACAGCGAACTGAAGTCAGAAGACTAAAGACTGAGTTGCACTCACTCACATGATTTTCACTATTTTCATGTTAGCTTAAGAGCTAAGCTGCTCGTTGTTGTTTGTTTGTTGCTAATGGAAAATGGAAAAAAATTCCAATTTTGCGCATGCTTTTTTTTTGTTTGTTTGTCGAAATTTGCCTGACACAAATTGCAAGTCGAGGGGGAAAAGAAGAGGGCACTAAACTTTTTCTATGCCAGTCAGCCAGGCAGCTGCAGGCAATTGGCTTAATTTGTTGCCAACTAGCTGATAAGAGGCGTGGCAAGCACACCCAGACAGAGAGTGGAAATCCTGTTTCTCAATGCTTCTATCTTACAGTTATGCGTAAATGACTGTAAAACTTGCTCCGTTTTATGGACAAGAATTCAATGTGGCCAACGAACAATTTGCAGCACTTGGCAGCAACCTGTTGCCGCCTGCTGCCCCAAACAACTGATAATTGTCAAGAGTCGCTGCTGCGCTAGCGGTTATGGCCCGTTGCTCCCGCTGCCGTTGCCGCTGCCGTCTTCCGCATTGAATTACAATTACAGCAAAGAAAAAAAAAACGAAACAACAAAAACAACGACAACTTTAACAACAACTTCAACATGAATTTCAAGTTTCAAATGTCAGATTCAAATTGAATAATTCGCTGAGCAAAAAAGTAGCAAACGCAGCAAAACAGCGAAATAAAAATAAAATATTAATTTAGAGGCGAAAAAACGATGGAAAGGGGGAAGCAAGGGAGTCGAGACACCCGCGGGGCATTAAATGCCCCGCTTTTGTTTTTTGGGCACACCTTTCAGACAGAAGGGGCTTTTAGGCCTCGCGGCCTGAACAACAAAAAAATGCTACTAAAATAGAAAAACAACAATAGCAATAACAAATGAAAATGAAACAAAAACAAACAAAAACCGTTTCTTTCCCTTCTGTCGGTTAGTAAACTTTCTTGAGAAGAGTTGTGTGTGGTTTTATGATATGGCGATAAGATCTATGCGGGATAGGCGAAAATGAGAGATGTTTGCTCTTCGCTCCTCGGGTTCGAGTTGTTAAATTAATTGAAAAGTTCAAACAGCAGCAACAACAATAACAACAACTTAAATAACAGCAACAAAAGCCATTAGCATTTCGAGCAAAGAATTTGTTTTAACAGCTGACAAATGTTGGTTGGTTTTGCTTCTTGCTCTTGGCATCATTTCGAATCTCTTGGTTTAATTAATTATTTTTCGACTTTTTTATGCGCTGCCCCTCAAATTGTAATTTGACATTAAATCTCGTTTAATGTATCTCCGTTTTGTTTTTTCGTTTTTTTTGCTTTCCGTTTCTTGTGGCACATAACACAGTTCGCAACGACTTTCAAAATTGCACTTGAGTCGCGTTTTGTTTGTTTTGGAATTTGTTTTTTTTTCCTTTCTTGCTTACGAACCCGATTCGACGATCAGTTTTTCGATCCGTGCGTTTGCCAACAAGTTGCGCGCTCGACTAAAGTTCAGTTTTGTATCTTGTAAATTGTTGTTTGGCGCTTGCGCTGCCTGCTTTGCAACCCGGTTTGAGTTGCAGTTCGATCGAGCTTTTAAGTTCGAGTTGCGTTCGCTTTAAATGTCGCGTGTCAGCTGTTTTTTCACACCGTTGCATATCAATTGGTTTCGTTGTTGTTGCTGCTTCTGCAGGCTTTGCCCTTTTTTTCATTTCTTTTCAGTTTTGTTTTTGTTTTTCATCGAGTTAAAAGTGCATATAAAACCTGTTCGCATGCGAGATTCCATGTTGAGGTTTCTTTTTCCAGCCCAAGCTAAATTAAAACAAAACATGCGTTTTGTCTGCCACTGCTGCTGATATCGGGAGTCTGTGTTCGCTTCTTTGACCCCAAAGCGAGTCCATTCGCTGGATGGATTGAGAGGGAAAACTAGTGGGAAAATTGTGTAGAAAATTGCACATGTTATATGTAAATATTTATTACATAATCTATGCGCGAGTGGGAAGTAAACGATTTGATTCTTCTAATGAACTTTGCAATAATTACACTTATTTCAGATTAGCTTCAATTTCCATTAAGGTAATGAACACATAAAGAAATTCTAATAGCTCGACTACAGTTATTTTGCAAATAATTTGATACTTTAAATGAAGTTTATAATAATTACAGTTCTTCTAGCTTTAATTTTAATCTGACCATTTCAAAATGTTGTCTACAAAAATAACAAAAATTTTTTCTAAAATTCAAAAAATACTAAAGTTAAAAAATAAGTAAAATGGTTCAGAATCTGGTATATTTTAAACCGTTAATGGTATATTTTGAATGTTGTGGTAAATCGATATACTAGCGCATTTCAGTATTTTTTCGGTATATAAATTCGGTATATTTTAGGAATAATACCGCACTGTTTTCTTTTATTAAAAATGGGTTTTGAGGACCCTCGACTCTTCTTTACTTAATAAAAAGTTTTATATATAAAAATAGCAAATTCAATATTTTCTCTATATTGCATAGGGAGTTATTATTTTTTGCTCTAATATTCGAAGTACTTGCCAAAAATAAAATCGTTTCTTCATTTATTTGATGCCAATTTATCAGAATAGATTTGCCAATCATTAAAAGAGTATGCAAGAGTCATTATGGAGTTGTTAACTTGCATTTATCATGTTGTTTTATTCATGGACCTTGTCGCAACGTGGGAACTTTTAATTGTGTGTGCGTATGGGATTCCAGGAATTCAAGTGGTGTGTGTTTGTTGTGTTTGGTTGCTGCCTCAATAAAGCACTTGAAATGCGAAAAGGATATTTAGTATGCTCGGACAGTGCGAATATCAAAGATTTATTGAAACTGGAAAAAGGAAAGAAAACCAGTTTTGGGCTTCACTTGTTATGGAGGTCAACAGCAGCAGAGCAGAGTGAAAACGCCCATGACACCCCTCGTCTCGTCACGCCATGGAGTCTAAAAGGGGGGGAGAGCGAGAGATGGAGGAATGAGAATGAGAATGAAAGAATCCTTAGCTCGCTCCTGCTGTGTGCGACCCTTATAAACATGTCAATCACAAGTAAATTGTAGCAGATTTAATGGGTAGCCGGAATGTGGGTCGAAGGATGGCGAGAAAATGCAAATTGTTGTCCTCTCGCTCTCACGCTGTTGTTGTCCTGTGGTATCGTGCTGCTGTTGCTGCTGTGTCAGCAGTAAAAGGACGAGCCATGACATTGACTATTTCAGCTGCTCCCCCGCTCTCCTCTCTACAGCTCGGCTGCTGCTGCGTTTCCATCTCGCTGCTTAGCAACAATTTATTGGCAATCTTCCTAGCATAGGCGCGCTTTTTCCCGTTCCCTTTATTCATTCACTTGTTTTTTTTTTGTTTCGGACTTGTAGCGAAACTTGTGCGCTGTAGGTTAAAGTGCGTGATGGCCTCAATGAGCACGTAGCAGCAGCTGATAAAGGGCATTCAGGGATCTCGTGTATGAGTTTGTAGCACTCGCCGCTGCACTCTCAATTGCAGCAGTCTTGGCCATAAAAAGCCGACCACAAAATGGCGTCGAAAGCACTTCCGGCCAGACTAGCTGGAAAAACAAAAACTCCTTCTCCTCTGGCAATGTACGTGAAATGTGTTTTGGCTTGTTTTACTTTTTAATAACAGACCCAATGGTCTCGCTTCGCTTGCTCTCTTCTCTCTGATGCGTTAGCGGCTATTAGAAAATTGCGAAAATTGCGCGCACGTTTCTAACGTCAACGTCACTGCCAACAGCGACGGCGACTGCGACGGCGACGCCTGATGTTGCATGCGCTGCGGCAATTGAGTGCAGTTTCAGATTTATTGCAGCGTCGAGCGTAGCACACCAAGAATTTTAAACAGTTTTTGTTTATTAAGCGACCAGCCGCAAGGAGTGATGGCAAGAAGAACTGGACTCTCTCGACTGATGGGCTCAACATGCATAATTCATTTGGCTTAAGGGTTTCCAGCAAAGTTCTGCGAAACTAATTCAATTCACAAATCGCGAGATAAGAGCAATTCATTTGATTGATTCGCATTTCATTGCACACCGAGTTCCGAGTTAATTATGAGTTTTGCGCCCCGAAAAGTATGCCACAAGAATTTCCAGTGTAATGGATATGAAAAGTTATACCAGAGCTCTACAGAGTTGGCTTTAATTTAAAAATCTCTAGGCATACGCTGGCATACGTTCACAGTTTATGGCTTCACCTTCAATCCATGGCACGGAGACCTCCTGCGGCGTCTCTGGTTACAAAATGTATGCCACGTGTGTGTGGGCTGCGAGTTGAGCTGAAAAAGTGTTGTAGGAAGGCAGCTAAATTGCAAAATCGATATTGTTTAAATGTTGTTGTTTAATCAGCGTATGAAAATATGCAAGAACTCGACGCTGCTGCGTTAATTGATTCGCATTTGCTTTCGCGCGCGTTGCGAGCCGACGAGGACAAACTTTAAGCATAAATATTAATATGAGCAATCAAAATGTATGACAAGAAAATTATGCGAGCAAAGCAAATACGAATACATATTTGATATTCAGCATTTGCGGCCATGCGGCATGTGGCAACTGCCAGCAGACGGCAGCGCAGCAGCAGCTGTTTCAAGGACACAGCTGCAAAGCGGCTGAACAACTAAAAAGATACTCTAGAATGTTCTATATGGGCTCTTCCAGTCGTGTACGCTAATATACTCTCCTATCAAGCATTTCTAGAGTATTTGAGACAGCGGGAAACTGCTTAAATTAAATAAAGTATGCGCCTCGTTGTTTCCCGTTCCGCTTTTCATTTGCTGCTGGCTTGGCTGCTGTTACTAGGCGGCACCTAAAGTAGGCAAGCAAAATTTGTGCGGATGCCGAAAAATTAATTTACACTGCCGGCGCCGAAAAGTAGGCAACGCCTTTGTTGTCACGTCAACAATAAAATGATTTTCAAATGCTTTTTAGCCCAAACAATTGATTACATTTCGCATTATTTAAGTGCCTTTACATGTATTGTCTAGGGGGAAAAAGCAGAGCTAATTGTTCGATAGCTCGCTATATTTTTAGGCTGTCTGATTATTTCATATTTCATTCCGCTAGGCAACAATGGCTTAAGTCATAAGCCAGTTGTCAGGCTGACAACCACTACAATCGCTGAGGATGGGAATGGAAGGAGGATGTGCTTTTGTAAGCCTTGATTGTTGCTTAACTTTTGCGTCAAGGCCACGTCGAAAGCCGAAGCCGAAGCCATCGCATTGGCAAATGGCAATCGCATTACATGTGCCACAGCTAATTGTTCTAAAGCGCTCAAGTGTAGTTAAGCGGCTTAAACTTGCTCAAATTACATAGCAGAAGGCAATGCGAATATGTCCCCAATAGGATAACAGTCAAGTGGAGGCTAGAGAAGCTCCTGGAATAAGGGATCGTTTCTTTAATGGAATTTTTTTAGTTTTGATTATTAGATTTTTCATTTCATAGTATCAGCATTAGAGTTTCCCCTTAGCTACTTTTGTCTCCTCCACTGCCATCGACCAGCTGCCCATGGGAGGCGGACGATAGCGCCTCAAGAAGGGAACAATATGCTTGGCACACTCGGCCGCATTTGTGAGATGCACATGATGCAGTCCTTCAACCTCGTAGAATTCAAAGTTCGGATTATTCTCAGACAGATAGTTGAGTACTTCATCGCATCTGGAATCGATAAACGGCGATCCGGAGCCCTTGATGATGAGGTACGGCTTGTCCTTAACTCGTTTGATCAACTCAAGTGCCTTCTCCGCACAAAAAGGCAACAGCGTGTGATACTTGGTGCGACCATCGCGAGAAAAGTAGTATCGATTGGGATACAGTGATGATTTCCGCACACTTCGATTGAGCAGATGTTGGGCAAACTCCAAAGGCACCGAGTTAAAGGTGCCACGACTGAGCACAACGCGCAGCTGTTCCATTGTATAGGAGGGAGGTTCCTGCACCTCGGCCAGTCTATTGCGATCCTCTTCCACCAGATGCTTCTCCATCCATGAGCCTATTTTCGGAATGCATTCGGGAGCGTCAAAGGGCGGCAATGTGATGTCTAAGAGGATAACCATGTCGACAGTTTGTGGCGCAAGTGCTGTGTGTATATAACTCAAGACACCGCCCAGCGAGTGACCCATGAGCGAGACCTTTGACCATTTGTATTCCTTCATGACGCGACTAATAATGAGTATCCAATCGTCGGCACTGTAATGCATGCCCGGTGGCAAGTTTGAGGAGTAACCATGTCCAGGCATATCCATGCAGAGCACACCCAGATAATCGGGCAACAGGGGAATTAGTGTATCGAAGGTGCCGATGTTATCCTGCCAGCCGTGTATTGCCAGAATGGGGCGATCCTTGCGATTGCCATACCAATGCCCCATCATATGTCCGAATGGTGTATCAATGCGCACAACATCGTACTACAGTTGGACAAATATATACTCTATATATCACGAGGTTTTTAAATTTTACTTTAGTCGCACTTACGTCTCTTAATGACAAATAGCCCATGACGATCCGCTGAACCTTGGACGCCTCTTGACTTCAGTTTCTAGACTGCTTCGACTCTTTTTGAATGCTATTGCTATGACTTGACGTCGCCCGACTTTTTATCAATTGAACGCTCAGTGGGTCTCCACAAGGCTTTTGGTTGCTATCTTAACTAACCGAAGATATTGATTAACGTTGAATATTAATTAGTCGCTTATCCATTATTAAAAATAGAGTCTTTGTTTTCAACTATCAGTGCTCGCAGCTGTGCGGCAACTGTTTCAAATTCCAACTACTTTTAGCTATCGAAGATATTCTGAAAGAGCTTTCATGATTTGAATGCGAATGCAGTTGGCTGGAGCGATCACAAGCAAACATATTCGTAGGTCAGGTGTGTGTGAAAAGCTTTTGCATCAGCTGTGCGAGAAGCTTTCGTGGTTATCACGGCCCGGAATATTAGTCTCACTTTTACTTTCAACCAAGTAGGTTGACAATTTTATTATATAAACTGACTACAATTTGTGCTGCTTCCGATGGGAGTTATCAATTCTTGAATGTGGACGATGACGCCTTAAAAAGGGCACAATGTGAGCGGCACACGCGGTAGGATTGCAGAGATGTATGTAATGATTGCCCTGCAATTCGTGGAACTCCAGGTCAGGGTTTTGCGCCCTCAGAATGGAGATAACCTCCTCGTCTCTTTCACACATGAAAGGGGACTCGGCTCCTTTGAGAATAAGGACAGGTTTCTCTCGAATGCATCGCGCCATCTCAGCTGCAAGTCCCAGACTCAGCTGCAGTTCAACGGCACACTTGGTGCGATTATCTTTCAATGTGTAGTACTTATCTGGATACAATTGAGATCTGTGTACGCTGCGTTTGAGCAGATGTGGTGCAAGTTCTACGGGCACAGCCTCGACTGTACAGGTATGAACAAATTGGCAGAAATGTTCCATCGAGTAGGAAGTGGGTTCATAGTTGGTAGCCTCATTAATTGCCATGCGATCCACTTCCTGTAGACACCGCTCGATATTGAATGCAGAAATATCCAAGTCCAGTCGAGCAAATGGATTGATTACACCCTCAATTAGTATCACAAGATCCACAGTGTGCGGTGCTAAGGAGCTGTAAATTAAGCTAAGAATGGCGCCCATTGAGTGACCCAGCAGCGACACCTTTGACCACTTGAACTCCTGCATCACTCGACCTATGATAAAGGCAAAGTTCACAAAGTCATATTGTATTCCCTTTGGCAGTCGAGAGGAGTGTCCATGACCTGGCAGATCTATGCAAAGTATTCCTAGGTAGTCCGGCAATAGGGGGATTAGTGTATCAAAGGTGCCGAGGTTATCCTGCCAACCGTGTAGAGCCAGAATAGGACGTTCCCTGCGGTTGCCATACCAGCGACCCGCCAAATGTCCCCAGGGCAACGGAATGCTCACATCCTCGTACTGTCGATTGTGAAATCCCTCGATTAGCTGTCCGAAGTATTTATCATACTTTTACTCACATCATTCAGTGACAAAGTTCCCATGTTCCTCCGATTCTATAACCAGCACGAGTTACGGCTAAACTATTTTGATAAGCAGTTTTACTTTTTCGAGGAATTTACAATTTTTGGCACGCGACTGATTAGCTACGTTCTCCTAAAGAGTTCATCGACAACTGACCCGATTCTCGATTAGCCAGGTGAAAACTTCCAAATTTCTTTTAAAAATAACTATTCTGATTACACGAGCATAATCACAAGCAAAGCGTATCGGCTTTTTCTTAATCTCTAATTTTTTATTTTTCATGAATTTTTTTTTCGTACATAATTGTTGCTTTTAATCTTTTGAAGGTTTGCTAACAGCATAAATTGCAAATAAAATGTTGAAGCATAGTTTTTATTATGATGTTAAGATTATCACATTATCAGGCAATAATACTTTGCTATAACTGAACAGATATCGTCTCACGTTTCTTAACTAGCTTGAAAGCAAATCAACTTCAATAGTTTTAGTGTTATATTTACAGCTTTCTTTATCGATGGATTAACGAAAATAGTAAAAATCACTCATGTTATAATTAAAAGCTGTTAAGCGTTGTAAATGTTAATTGTTTACTTTATTGTTAAATATTTTGATTATGTTTGTTCTAGAATTGTGCGAATTAAGATAAGGGATGCTAAATGACTCATGGGAATTTTCTTACATTCTCTCACTCTTATATGATAATCTTTATTTTGATAAAAAGTTGAAAGTTTTCTCCTTTTCCCATTTGCTGTTTCCTCCTTTACAATTTGCTACGTCGTTTCAAGTTCCAGGAAAAGAAACGCTCCTGGGCCTTGCGTTTCTCCTTTTTGCTGATGTTTGCTTCCTCGCCAGCCAGCGACCAACTAGACACCGGAGGCGGTCGATGGTGTCGTATGAATGGCACAAGGTACTTGGCAACCTCGGTGGCATTTGTGAGATGCGCATGATGTGATCCCGCCACCTCGTGCATCTCGAAATGGGGGTTCTCTTTTCTTAGAATGGCAATAGCCTCATCGGAGTTGGGACTAACATAGGGAGAATTGGATGCTTTAATGATGAGAAACGGTTTCTTAACGCGACGAGCCAGCTCAGAACCCTGACTTCGATTCAGCGGAAATATAACGTAATACTTGACACGGCCATCGCGGGAGAAGTAATATTTCTCCGGATACAACTGCGACTTGGCCACACTGCGATAGAGTAGATGATGAGCAAACTCCTTGGGCACCGACTCAAAGGAGCCCTTGGCCATTAGACTGCGCAGCTGAGGCAGCGTATAAGAAGGCGGCTCATGCATTTCACTCTGCTCGGCACGCTCCTCCTCCACCAGATGCTTCTCCAGGTACGGAGCCCAGCCAGACAACATCCTCGGTGACTCCAGGATGGGCAGGCAAATGTCCAGCGAGATGATCATATCGACTGTGTGCGGCGCCAGCGCCGTGAACAGAAAGCCCAAGACGCCACCCAATGAATGACCCAAGAGTGAGACCTTTTGCCACTTGTATGCCTTCATGACCCGAGCGATGATGAACACATAGTCGTGCATACTGTAGTGCATTCCGGGTGGTAGACGACTGGAGCAGCCATGTCCCGGCAGATCAATGCAGAGAACCCCAAGGTAGTCGGGCAACAGAGGTATCAGTGTATCAAAGGTGCCCAAATTGTCCAGCCAGCCGTGAATGGCGAGTATGGGACGTTCCGTTCGATTGCCATACCAACGACCCGAGATGTGGCCCCAAGGTGCCCAAATGCGAACATCCTCGTACTGTAAATGGGTTTCAATTACTTGTAGCACAGTGTATAAACAAACGTTGTTGTTGCTCTCGCTGCTGTTGCACATTGGAGCTTTCAATAGTGCTTACTCACGTCGCTCAATGATAAAGTTCCCATTGCGCGGCTCTCTGAACTTTGGTCGACCCTTTATTATTGTGGACAGCTGTTGCTTTTTTGGCCGCTTCCAAAGGTTCGTTTTTGCAGCCACTAGATTGGTGTCTAGCGATTATCTCAACTACATTCGATTATGCTGGTTAGTTAATTACACAAATTTCCACTTTTAATTCTTGTTATTCGATGTGTGACAAATCGATAATGCGACGCACTTTGTTTTGGTGTTTTTTTAACAACGTGTGGCCGGCAACTGAGACAAGCAAACAAGCAGCTGTGCTTTCTATAGCAAGCAAAAGCTTCTCTGAGAGTGAGAGAGAGCTTTTTCTACGCTCTTGAGCGGAATTCGATCGCAAAGAGCGCGTAGTGAGTGAAAAACCGGAACTCGAATGAGTACAATGCACATAAATATTGTTGTCAGTTTCATCTTGAGATCTTCTCACTTTAAAGTGCATTATTAAAGGGAGTCAAGGAAGCGAAAGCAATTGAGCATTTGAAATGCAACTGCATACGACACAATTGTTGGCTCACCTTCACCTACTTACGGCTGGCATGCCATTTGGATGGACAGTCTCAGAGTGCAGACAGCAACACACGCTCAGCTGCTCTCAGTTGGCTATGTTTGTCCACTGAGCCGTAAATGAGACACCTGGCAATGACTGTGGGACTATGACGCTGACTGTGACTGCGACTGCGACTGCGATGGAGACTGAAGTGAAGTGGACTCATGCCCGTGTCAAAGTCCATAAACTGTCGAGAGGTTTTGGGAATGCTGCGATTAGCACGTGACTTTCGAATCGAATTTTCCACTTCACTTATCTCATTGCTCTGGCTCCCACCGAAGGGATGTCCAATGGATTCCATTGGACGACACGTGCTTCTCAAACTTCGCTCGCATTCACCTCGATCTGACAGGTTGAAAGCACAGAACGACACAGCCACAGTGGAGACATCTGGCCTGGCCCATTCACGGGCTGACCTTGTGCCGCTTGTAAAGCGATTTGTTCAACTTGTGATAATGCGACAGTTACGACTTTATAGTAGGCGCAACTAATACACTAACTTAGCATGAAGGTGTAATATTGATTTTTATTACATTTTATTGCGTTGCAAATTCATCAGCTATTTTTGAGCTAGAATTCAAACGCCTTCTTTGGACTATCGCATGATTTCTACTACACAAAAAAAGTGGCTTATCATCATGAACATGAAAATAATTCTATTACTAAATTTCAAGAGTATTTTGGACTTCGCCATAAGTCATGCCTTCGTTTTTTAGTGCTTTTAAATGTTGTATTTTATTATATTCCAATAACTGACGGAGCGAAAGTGGAAAAGCGGAGTTCACCGTCGGTTTTCACCACAATTCTCATATCCCCTTTCCGCTTGTCTGTCTGTCTGGCTGTCTGTCTCGGCATTTCGCTGCTGTCTGCTGTCTGTTGATTACGCTTTCTGCACCTTTTGACTAAGGCAACCTTGTGTTGAGTGACGCCTCCTGCTGCAGCCACTCACTTGCTTGATTCCGGGCAAACCTGTCGTCATCGTCGGTTTCCACCTGCCTTCCACCCGTCGGCCACGCCTCCCAAGAACACAATTGCAAATGCATTGTGTAAATTTCCTGTGCATTGCACATTGCAGGCGCGTTAGCTATGATTTATATTTAATTCGTGTTTGAGTAATTTATCATGTCTGGCTCTGAACTGTCTCCATTCGGTTCCCCCCTCCAGCTCTCTGGCATTCCCATTGGGCACCTATTTCACTCCCTACTCTCCCTATCCCCTCATACACTCTCTGTTACGCTGGTTACCCTTGGGCCTTGTTGGCCGTTGAAATGCTATGCAAATTGTCTTGAGCACACGCCCCCCCTAAAGTGAAAGTGCCATTTCACTGGCCACCCATCCACCTCCTGGGCTTTGATTCAAGTGCTACACACACACAATATATATATAAATATACATATATGGCAGTACTATGTACATATCATATTAAACGAGCAAACTGCGAGTTGGGAGCTGGGAACTGGGAGCTGGCCTTGAATCCATAATTTGCCTGTCAACGACAGCATACCCGAAATTTGCGCACATAATTGAGTTCAAGCATTTGGAAGCCAATTATGATTTCACATTTTCCACAGTGCTTTCCTCGCTCCTCCGGCTTGGGTTCTTCTTCTTTTTGCCCCGGTCCTTGCCCGAGTAGTCAGACTTGAGTTGGCATTTGGGAGCGTGCTCGGTTCTTGTGCTTTATGCGCCTTGTGCCTTGCGCCTTTTCACATCTCAATCAACCGCGTCCGCAGCAGCGACTTTGCCAGAGCTTGCTCTTTCTCTCTCTCTCTGTCTCTTGATATCCATCTCCTTATGGGGCCTCTTTCGGTTGCGTGCCAGGGCTTTAATTGCTTCTGCCACTTAACATATGCAAATTAATTTCCATTCTTTTCTTTTTCCCATTCGCTTTTCGCTGCTCTACTTTTTGCTTTGCTTTTGGTTTGCTTTACTTGTGCGGTTAACACTTGTTCGCTTTCCTTATTTCCATCGCACATTGTCCTCGCTGTTTTGTTGTGTCCCTTTTGACACCTTAAGTGCCCCCCGTTCTTCGCCATGACAGCATTTCGTTTGATAAATATTTATGATGTCGCAGCAGATAGTCGCAACAATGGGTCTGGCAAAAAAGGGTTAATGTCGGTTCGGGATTGAGTTTAGGTCGCCGCCTCCTCCATTTCGCATATCGCTTGCTCGCCATTTCCTAGCGTTTATTTTTCATTTTGCTCAACGGTAGATAAACAATTCTCCGGGTATCTCTTCTTACAACAACACATTTAGTGCACTCGACTCGACGAATTGCGAACTGTGAGAACGAAGTGCTGAAAACTGAACAGACTCATGGACTGACGCCTTCAACCTGTCTGCATGCGTGTGTTTCTGTGTGCGTGTGTGTGTGTGTGTGTGTGTGAGAGTGTTGGTGTACCGTCATGGCATCATTTCGAGCTGAGCTCACAGCTCAACCCGGCTCAGTCCTCAGTCTGGGTCGCTGGTCGAGAGAGATGCTCAACAAAGGAAAACACCGGAAGTCTCCTGCTGCCTGATACGCACATCAGCCGAGCAACAACAATAGAGTGAAGAACAAGTAGAAGAAGGGAGCGAGCGAGGGGGAACAACTCTCTGCTATTATTCTTTATGTGCTTTTCCCCGGCATTTTGCCGTGTGAGAACTTTAAGAGCAACAATGGCATCCGGTCTCATGACCCGACCCAAAAAAAAAAAAAAAAAAAAACACTATCGTTACAAGAAATTGCATTAAGAAATCATTTGCCAAAAATGTGCAGTCCTTAGTCTGTTTTCTAGTTTTACACATTTCACATTTTACCATATCGCATTTTAGGTTTTTCGTTTCGAGCTGCTCGTTATACGTTTTTGAGGTTTTTGTGCTGGCAGCGAGCGTTTTAATCTAATTTTAATGAATTATTTTCACACGAAAATTACTTAAGCTAAAAAGTTTCATTTTGTGGTTCCAGTTCTTGGTTTGCCATTCTTTTTTTTTTCTATTTACTGGCTGATGCATTCAATTTACGTGAGCGTGTGTGTGTGCATGGAATTACAGTTACACAAAAGCCAAGCAAATTTACATTTTTGGCTGCATTTCTAATTTGCATTCGCACAGCAGCCACAATTTGAACCAACGTGTGACTATGTAGTTGATGCCCTCTCTCTTATTTTGCATACAGACTGCGTATTAAATGCTGTTAATTGAAGGATACAAATATTTGTTATGCTGGTATAATAATTTTCTAATTTGTAATTGCAATTACGACTTTGGACAAACCCTGCAGCAGCAGCAGCAGGTGAGAACTTTACTTATGCGCCTTCAATATTGATTAACTGCATCCAATTTGCAGTGTGTTTATATTACAGATTTATCAAATTAGAAAATGATAAACTTGTGCACTAAAGTGTGCTATTACTTTACACTCTCGTAATTCAAATGATGTATCTTGTTGGCATTTTCAATCGACTCTCATTACACTTGTCTGCGATGCTTTAAAGTATGCAATGGTATTTGTCACTAGCATTTATGTACAACGCGCAAAAGTATGCAACACTATTTCGCTTTGCCTTTTTGTCGATTGCAATTAATTGGCAAGTTATTTAAAACATGCGCTTGAAAGTATGCAACACTAATTTTCAGTAGTTGTAATTGTATTTATCATTTGCCGCGCAAAAGTATGCATTATTTTTTGTGCACTCATCAACCGATAACTATGCTATAAATTTAGCGCGCCATGTGCGTATACTTAATACACAATTCGATGCCACGCGCAACATTTTGTGGCAAATACGGAAATACCAAACCCAATGTCGATAAATTAATTAGCCACACAATTTATGATTCCATTCGAACCAAGTTATTTTTTCGGTTTCCGTTTCGATTTGACTTTGTTTTGTTTTCGGTTATTGTTTGTTTGTTTCGTTTTGTTCATGCGTTGATTAGTTGGCTCATTGGCTTGCCGGTTAATAATTAATGTGGCTAATTTATGCATTGTCATAGCGCAGAGTCATATATATTTGGGAATTTGTCAGGCATAAATCTGTGTACAACTCGACCCAAGTTGGCAAAACTCGCTGCGTATCATAATTCAAAATGCTTCGATATATGTATGTTGGCCAAACGAAAAGGGAGAGCGTGTTATCTGTGCACGCTTCACTACAACTGAATCGGATTGTCTGTGTGAACACTGTATTTCTGTGTTTTTGGCCACTTGAGCCGCATGCCAATCGTTATTTACGAGTGGCCACAGTGCATAGAGCAAGCATCTACTTCCAGCTCTGCATCTGAATCCGTGTGTAATGCCAAGACAATTGCACGAAAATCGCCAATATCTGGTTTATAGACTCCAACTCCTCTATTCGTAGTGTCGGCTCGGTGCTTAGTCTAGCCATAAATTTGCGTTTTTTTGGTTAACAGTTGTTGTTGTTGTTGTTGTTGCAACGCTTGCTTGCAACTTAGTCCCCAGTGTGCTTTACCAGTTTTTCGAATTTCCATTGAGAGATACACCAGCACTTGTCCTGTAGAAGACTGCAAGGGTAAAACTACAAACGAATGCCAACAATTTTGGGTAGTGGAAGAGAGAGAGAGAGAGAGACGGGAGGGAAAATGTGAATGGGGAATGAGTCTGGAATTGGCTAGAAAATGCAGTTGCAACTGCAACAGCATGGGATCCTTTGTAATTGGAAATTGTAGTTAAAAAGTTTGTAATTCAAAGTTTATTTTTGATTTCGGTCTCTCTCTTTCAGCAAAGCCATGAGGAGGGGGAGACGGGATTCGTATTTGCCAATTTACGCTTAGCCTGTGTATTAAAGTGTGTGCGTGTGTGTGTGTGACTTGTTTTTGGCTGTAACTTTTGGCATTCTGACCAGTAATTGAACTCTGAACTGTCACAATAGTTCAACGGGGTCAGTAATTAGAATTTGGCATTGTGACTGCTCTTTCAATTGTGTGGCTACAAACCACAAAATTTCTCCGAGAATTCCGATTAATTTCTACCAAAAAGGAAGAACGAACGAGAGATGAAACACAAATCAAACAAATCGCTGGCTTTTAATGAAAAACAAATTCATAAATGCTTGTGCAAGCATTTTGCTGCCTTTTCCATTTGCTTGAAATCCAATTAAACTTTTTATCTAATAAATCATACGCACTGTTGTCTCGCAAGTTGCACTCTCTCTGTGTATTGCTTGTTCTCCTTCTTGGCCACAAAATGGGCAATCAAGATAAATATCTGTGAGCTGGTAGACAGCTTGACATGTGCACATTAGTTGCTCATCCAGATAAGCTCTCGTCTTCGTTGTTTTTGTTGCTCTTTTAGTTTATTTAACATCGAGACGGAGAGAGAGAGGGCGAAAGCTGAGCGAAATTTGATTGCCATTTGGTGAAATTTGCTTGCGGTGAGCGGCGAGCAAAGGATATTCCTAGTCGTAGTTGGAACGTGCCGTACAAAAGCAGCAGCTAACAAAAAAATAAAAGCGCATAAAAAGCTGCCAGCACGTACATGGCCTAAACAGCACCCCCTTCCTCTACCCTCCCCTCACCTATCACTCGCTTTGTGTTCGTCATTTGCATTTGCATCCTTCGCTTTTGTTTTGTTTGCATTCGTATTTATTCACTTTTTGGCTGTTCGTTTGCCGCGTTCTGCTTTTGCTTCTGCTTGTTTTGCCAATGGCAAGCTGAGGGAGAATGGCGTGTAATTTTGTTGCAAGCAACAACTTCTCTGATATCAATGTAAATTTTAATTTGTTTGGCAAATATTTTAGCCAACATTTTGTGGCATGAATTGAACTGTGAAATTGCCAGCAGCAACAGAAGTACAAACACAACTAATTTAAATATAAATAAAAGGCAAAGCATTGACTTCTCTTAAGAATTTCTTTTCACAGCTGCAAATACCCTTTGAATGCATTTGCCATTTGGCAACTTCTTGCCAGGGTATTTTGGCAGTCATGATTTTTGTTGATCGGAGGTCTGCAAAAACTTTCGAAGCAAGAAACCAAAAAGCATTTACCCAAAAAAGTAACTGCAAAATGCAGCGGGTAAATTTGTTGAACTCGACAAGTTGCTGCTGCTTCTCGCTTCTTGGGCGAAAGTTGTTTTACTTTTGATTGTCGGAACATTTGAGTGCTAAATGCAAACTTTGTCGAGTGCGAGTGCAAGCACAACTAAGTGGTAAGGCATTTGCACGCATGTCAGAGTCCTCTCGCCACTGCTGTTAACAGTGCGTATGAGTAACGTATGCCCCTCCCTCTCTCTCTCTCTCCGCTGTGCTGACAGACTGTTTTAAATTTGTAATTTTTTTCTCTGAGCATAGGCGTTGCTTCGTCACTTGCGAATTTCTTTAGCGACAGTTTATAAACGGCGAGTCCTGCTGTTGACGTTGTTGACAGCCAAGTCAGTCACTCAGCCAACCAGTGAGTCAGCGAGTCAGTCACTCAGTTAGTCAGCCAGGCAATTGCTGCTCGCGTGTCTGGCGCTGTCAGGCACGTGTGTGTTGTTGGCCCCGAGGCCACTTTCAAATGTGAGGAGGGGACGACTGTCTCCCCTTCCCTCGAGTCTAGACAGTGTCGCTGCACGGCTTCGTCCTGTCGAACACTCGCCATAATTGCCAAACGCCAAAAAGTTGTAATTGAAATTGGCTTCTCACTTGCTCTAAATATTTATGCACTCGCATTCGTTCGCATTGCATTCGAGTTTTATGGGTGAAACTCTCATTTTTCAGCCTGATTTGATAGACTTGCTTTCGGGAGAGTCCCTTCGACTTTATCGCGATGTATAAAAATTTAAATTGCAGCTGAAAAATTGGCGGCGCCAACAAAGCTGACTCGCAAGTAAATGAGACTTTTCGCGGCTCCCCTTCTCCCTCGTTGGACGCACTTTATTTTCTCGTTTTGTGCGATAAAATAAATAAAATTGACATTTTATGCAAATGTTAACGGGGCCAAATAAATATGCTGTCAGTTCATAGAAAAAACAAGTGAAAAAGCTACAGTCGATTGTCCTCGACTGTGAGATACCCGGTTTCCATATTGAATAAAAGGGAAACAGTGCTATAGCTATTTTAAAATGTATGAAATTATTATACCACAAAAATACTAAAAATATACCAACGTCGAGTGTGTGTGCTCGACTTTGAAATACCAGCTATTCGTTTTGAAATACATCATATTCTACAAATTTACTTCACAATACTAAAATATACCGATGTTTATATTTGGAAAATTGTTGCAGCACTGAAATTAAAATACTAAAAATATACCAAAAGCTATATTTGGTATATATATAAATGAATTACAACATTAAAAATATACCATATAGTGCAAAATATACTAGATTGTCAGCCAAAGCAACTAAGACCCGATTGCAGTAGGTGTTTTTGCCCATACAAAAGAATTTCTCATATAACTTCTGTAGACAGAAAGATGGTCCGAGAAGCCTGTTACGCCATGGGTAACGGGTATAATAAAAGCTTGCTGAAAGTGAAGATAAACTGAAGTAGGAAGTTGTGAGCGGGCAACTAAATCAATGCGCAGAGTGACAAAAAACGATTCAAAGCCTAAAAATTCATAATTTTCAAGTGGCAAAATTTATAAAATATGCTGCTCTTCAATTTAACAGCAAATTGAAAGTGGTTCCAAGTGGAAATCATATTCCAATTTCAAGCTTGACAGACGTAAAACAAAATTTTTGGATGGAATTTGTAAAACTTTTTCAATTAAATTCGAATAAATTCAAAGCAGAGCAGTTATTAAATTCAATATTGTACAGGAACTATTTTATTTTCTATTACGTGTTGAATGAATGAATGAAAATGAAATAGCTGCAAACAAATTTCAAATGTGCTTTGACTGCTGCTCAATTCAATAAATATTTATTGGCAGTAGAATTCTATGACTTTGCAGCTGTCTCGGTTTCCAAAGAAAAATGGCATACTTATGCCTCGCAAATGTGCCATTCATTTGCACTTATTGCATAATTAATAATTACACAAAAATTGGATAGTTGTCGTCGCCCACCCAGTAAAAGTATTTTAATAACCAAGGGGAAGGGAAGCAGCGGGGACAACTTGGCCAAGTTCTCAATTTCTTTTGGTGGCCCAAATCAATGTGCGAAACGTGCTAATTGCGGCAGCTGTGCAAATGTGTGCTCTGCCATTTGATAGTTGGCCATCATTTTGATGGCTTTGGGCCTCTCAGTCAGTTAGCCACAGTCCAGCCACGCCCCCCCCCCAAAGCTTTGGACTGGTTTAATGTGTGTGTGTGTGGGTCGTTCGCTTGGCCATTGCCAAAAAACTAATTGCCAAAGCATTAGAGTTTGAGGCGAACCCCCAAAAAACTTTTGCATAAATGCCTCTTGGCAACACACAACCACACACACACACACGGATACACACGCACACTCTCATACTGTGATACACAATTTTGTGGCATACTTTTAGGCCAAACTACTCGAAACTTTTGCAGTGTTTGACTGAGCCAAGTGTCGATGTGTGAGAAGAGGTGTTAGACTGTTGAGCAGGGAGGGGAGCGGAGTGGAGAAGGGGATCTGCTCTGCTGTGCGTCGTAAAAAATTGCCATACTCATAGCTGCCGTAACACGTAATGAGATACTTCAAAATGATGTTATTGCTTTATTTATAGCGCCACATAAAAGCTGCCAAAGCGCGCTCTGCTTTTGGCTTTGGTTTAGGGCTCAGCTTTAGATGAGACAAAATGCTGGCTGGACATAAGAGGGGGGAAGTGATGTGTAGTCGAGGTGTATCCAAATGGAAGTGTTGTTGTTTTTTACTCGAGTCCATAACCTCGTCCTTCTTTTATGTAGTTTCTGCCTGTCGCACACTTTTTACAGCTGCCATTCAACTGACTTCGCACAACACCTGCAGCTACACACACACACTCCACTATGTTGAATTTGACCCGTTTTCGTGGCCAAAACTCATTTTTCGCAAGTATTCAAATTTCCGTGTTTTTAATGTTACCATGTTGAGAAATGATCAAATCGCGATATTGTATACCGAAAATGTTAACTTAACAGTTTAATGTTAAAATAACAGCTGTTAAAGTAAGCTGTTGCAAGCAGACAATACGTGCAGTGTTAAATGTTAAATTTGCGATGCAATTTCAAATTGGCATATCTCCCACAAAAAATCATTGAATAATAAAATTCAAAAGGAATATTACTTCTTTAAGTTATTACTATGTGTTGATACTAATATGTTCCGTGTTTTGTTCGTATTTTTCTAACAATTTGTATATTTAGCAAGTGTTGTCCCCTTGTCACTTTTCGAAAGAAAGTTGAACTTTCCAAAAGGTTTTTAACTAAAATGTTCAAATTTGTTCAGTAAGTGTCCATATACATGTTGTAGATCTGTCAATTCTGAATTCATAACATGTAAGCTCATTATGCGTTTTTTTGCGGTTTTTTGCGTAATTTGAATTATTAGGGAGTAGCATTTGGCCAGAATTGCAGAACTGCTAAAGCCTTTGCGATTTTTTTTTTTCTTGAATAACTTCCATATTTATTATCCGATCTGAACCAAATTTTCAGGAAGCATTTGAAATAGGACATTCATCATGTGTTCCAAAATTCTCTAACTTGAAAATTGATTTATGTATTCGCTTTTTTTCGATTTATGTGGGCGTTGACACGCCCACTTTTCTAAAATACCTTCGTATAGCAATAACCTTTATTATACAAGAAACCTGCATTCAAAAATCTTGTTAATTTAAAAAATTTTAATTTTGGCCACAAAAACGGGTCAAATTCAACATAGTGCACTCGAACACACATGCGACTATCTTGGCTAATAAAAAAGTGCAGCCTAATCATTTTCATAAAAAAGTCAGCCATGAATTTTGAGTAATTGCCTGTTTTGACTCTGCTTTGAATAGACGCAAATAAAATAGAAATAGTCGCTGATAAAAGCGAATAACAGTCAAAAGAGATGCCATAAGAAGTTTCGCTCTCTTTATAATCCACAAAAGCTTGTCAATTTCATCAGCAATTTCACCACAGCAAAAGAGACGCAAAGAAAGCGAGTTGATTATGATAAAGTTTTCTTTTTGGGGAAAACAATTTCTCAACTTTATTCAATTCCAGTTTAAAAAGAAAAGTCCTTTACAGCATTTTCAATAAAATTTTATAAAATGTCGTCCCCCAACAGCAAGAAGGATTAACAAATGGCAATGCTGTTGCTGCTGTTGAATGCGGGCATTTAAAATGCACTTTGACCCCGTAAAAGTGCAGTGCAGAAAGAAAAAAAACAGGAAAATTGTTTTCAACGCACTGCGAAAGGGAAAGGAAAAACTGGGCATTAAAGTGCATCAATTTAATAATGCAAACATGCAGCAAGTAGCATTAACTTTTTCTCTTAAATTTGCATAATTGCCGCGAGTCAGGCAAGCGAGAGTTGCGAGGGAGCTGGAGATGGAGATGGAAATGGAGATGGAGTTGTAATTGTTGCAACACATGCACAGAGCGTGCGTCCAGCACTTGGCGCAATTAACGATTTTTCCTGATTTTCCATGCAAGCAATTTGCATAAATCAGTGCAAAGTATCTGTGACAACAAAGCGAGTGCAGAGAGGGGAATAGTGTGTGTGTGTGTGTGTGGGGCATGCTACTGAAAAATGTTTACACATTTGCAAATGTCTGAAGGTCAGAGGGAGCGAACGTTGGTGTGGGCGGAAGCTGGAAGTTGGCTCTGTTGCGACATGATTTAGGTGCCAAGCCTCCCCAAGCTCTGAGTAATTGCGCGGTGGGTTTGGCCACTGCTCTTCCTGGTCCGTTTTGTTGCTGTTGCTGATGCTGTGGCAGGCACAGCTTTAATTTAATTTATGCACAACATCTCTAACAAGCTACAGTTGAGGGTGCTCGACTGTTCTATTCCCGTTACTAATTTTCAATAACAACAAAGTTCTGCTGTAATACTCTTAAAATATACCAAATTAGTATATCAAAAAATATATCAAATACCTCAAAATATACCAAATGTTTACGTTTGTGAGATGCTCCCTACCTTCTTTCAATAAAATCAAAAAACTGCGAAGTTCTTAAAATATACCAAAAGAGTATACCAAAAATATACCGAAAATATGATTTAAACTTTCAGTGCCCATTTTCAATAAAAGAAAAAACTTGCGGTATTATACTTAAAATATACTAAATAAGTATACCAAAACATACAAAAATATATCGAAAATTACGTTTGTTTTTAGTTTTTAATGGGCACTGCTGTATTATTATAATATACTAAATTAGTTTACCAAAAACAATAAAAAAAATATATCGAAAATTACGCTACCAATCTTCAATAAAAGCAAATCGCCTCGGGAGTCTTTAAATATACCAAATAAATATACCAAAAACTGAAATATACCGAAATTTACGCCACATTTTTTCAATAAAAGCAAAACAATGTTATTATTCTTATAATATACTGAAGTTAGTATAACAAAAATCTACTAAATTTACGCTTGCTTTTCGGTTTGCAAGGAGGGGATGTGAGGCAAACAAAATTTAAAACTAACTTGATTTGCGTTCAACAATAACAATTGCTATCGAAGAAATCATAACCTCAAATATTATAGTCACTGAGACGTACGTTAAAAAGGACAGACAGACAAACAGACACTGATGTAAGTTATAATACCCTTTTACCCTATGGATAACGGGTATAACGATAGTCAGAGGCGTAGGGAAGGAAATAGAAATGGGACAAGGGCGCGCAACTAAGTGGCCGCTTCAGCAAAATGAAATGCACTCAACAACGTTGTTGTCGTTGTCGTTGTTGCTGTTGCTGTTGCAGCTGCCTCACAGCTCACAAATTTATTGCCATGGCTAGAAGAATGTGTTTAGTTTTATGGGCCATAAGATGCATAATGGGCATGCACTGCAGCTGAGTTATTTAATGCGTAATTACAACTAAAAATAATCTACTCAAGCAGCATTTCTCCCAAAAAATTGCACAGCTTAGCGTTCACTTCATTGAATGCTATAAGCGTCTGCTCAAAAAGCACATAACCCCGGAGTGAACAAAGCAAAATATATATAAATGTAAAGCAAGCATAAAAAGCAATGGCAATGACTGCCACTAACAACGAACAACTACGAACGACAGCTGCAGTTGCAACATAGCGACAGCGACAGCAACAACAACAACCGCAAAGGGTCGTCAAAAGTCAATTAACTGGCAACACTGGCAACAACTTCAACTAATTAGCCTGTGCTTCGCCTCAAGGGTTGTGGCCTCTTCAACCGACCTCTTGCCTGCCTGCCTGCCACGCTCTTTTTGCGTCCCTCCTCTCCTCTTCTCCTCTTTCGATGTCTCTCCTCGCCACACATTTACCTCTGCACTATGGGGCATTTTCCATTTTAGCTGGCATTTAATATTACGAGTAAACCATACGAGATTTTTTACTGCAGTTTTCGGTATTATGTTACTATATTCCCGAGGAATCTATCATAGAAAAGTGGGCGTGGCAACACCTCTACCGCCCCCAAGAATCGGAAAAAATTGAATATTACGGACACCTATGGAGTTAGTATTATAAAATTTGTACACCAATATATACTTACCCTTCAGAATTCGACACGCCCTTTAAAATTTTTCCCCGCCCCTTCCGCCCTCAAAATTTAAAAAAAAATTGAATATTTTGAGCAATTTTAGAGCAAACGACCCCATTCTTGGAAGACATAATGTAAATCCTATCCCGGATGTGCACTGCAAATTTTGTGCCGATCGGATCAAAAACAAGGAAGTTATTCACAAAACATTGCTTCAGACGGCCCTTCTCTCTATTTCCTACAGAGCTCTGCAGAGCACAAATCGGTGTTGGAAAACGTGAGGTTCTCTGAGAAAAAAGCAAATTGTGCCAATTGTGCGGAATTGTGCAGCATAAGACAACTATTGATGGATTAAGAATTGACAACACTACAACATACACTTGAAGTTTTTGCTAACTTTTGCTAACTTCATTTTCAAAATCCTTTCCAAAGTTGAAAATTGTTCTTTAAAATCCAGCTTAAAAGGCTTTTAAAAAAATTACATCATATTAGTATAAACATACACAATTTGATTAATTTTTTTACATTTAACATATAGTACAAACCTGTGAAATTGTTATCCATGACTTCTTTTTGTTATTAATAACTTTCAACATGAATAAATGAAAAACAAAGTTCACCGAAAAAAAATATGCAAACTTAGCGCGCGTGCTTTCGTAGGCAACAGCTGACTTTATAGCTGTTATGCTCAAAAGAGCTGTTAGATATACATGTTTTTGGTATGAGCCATAACAGTTTGATGTTCTGTTAATGCATTGACATTAACATTTTTCTAATTGGAACACTTTTCAAAAACGCCTAAATGCCAGCTAAAATGGAAAATGCCCCATAGTGCTCTGGCGCGCTAAGCTGCGTGCCGGCAAAAAAAGCGTTGCCTGCTTTTAGGCGAACGCATAGAATCCACCTAGAATGCAGCTCAGCACTTGACGTCGCTGTTTTAGCTATTAAGCTAGCAAGATTATTTCTGTGTGTGGGTGTGTGAAAGCGAAAATGAGAGAGAGAGAGAAAATGTTTACACACGTGTGTCTTTTCTTAACACCTTGATGCATATCTGCATGAGTTTATTTTCAACTGCAATTCATGCAGTCGCAATCTACTACAGTTGAATCTTACTTAATGAAGCTCGGTTTACTCAAAAAGATTGCTGTTTTTTAACTGTATAGTTATCAGTTTAATATATATGTATATACAGATTTTGTTATAAATACTTTTTTATTGTTTTTTTTTTTTATATATATTAAATGTGAAATTTGCCGAAGCATAAGAAGTACCTTAAAAAAATGAAAATTGAAAAATATACCAAACATTAATACGCAGTATGAGGATTATAAATAGTAACTTATAATAAACTCTAAAATCCTAGCAGGAAAAAATTCCAACTCAAAAAAATATTACAATTGAATGCCAATTTATTTTTTTTATTCTGGTTAACAAATTTCAGATTTTTTGCTTCAAATATTTTTAAAGTGAACAGAAAAATACGTAGGAAAATTCTTTTCATTTTTTGCGAAAAGCTAGGCGCTTGAAAAAATGTGAATTAATGCACTTCCGACCAAAATGTTGTTGAGAAAAAATTAAAATAACTAAAATTAAATACCGTGAAACGCAATACTTATATCGAAATATAAAAAAAGTAATATAATAATAGTAAATAATATTTGAGTTCCCCACCATATCGTTTTTGTAATACATTTGTGTATTCTTTAATAACTAGATAAAGTTCTCTTAAAGTTTCGAAAATCCAGTTACTGAAATTATGAGTAAAGAAATGTTTTGTAGGAAAAAAAATGAAATGATTCTCACTTTAGTTGCCCTGTTTTCATTTCATTTAAATATTTGCTGCACTTGAAGTTTTGTTTTCGAAAATGATTTATCATATTCATTTCACCCCTTTCCACACTCTGTCAAAGTATTTAGACAAATTTATTAGTTTCCTTTCACATTTGTTGTGGACAAGACAAGCCAAGAGACCAAACAGAATATTTGTCGAAAATTGTATTTATGATTGCAATTGATTTATTTTGACAAAATGTTTGGCTGACTTTTGGCCAGAGAAAAGTGATTGCATAAATTGCAAATTGACAAAAGTTTTGGCTATCGAGTTTAAGGTTGTTTCCATTGCGTTGCCCCGCATTGTGGCACTTTCGCAACCGAGCTCAAAGCGACAGCCAGCTATGGCACGGCCAGTTTAATTACTATGTTGCTTCTGCTGTATCTTATCAGTCAACAAGATACTGATAAAAGACAGCGCAGCAGCGGCAGCTGCAAGCTGTAAATTGTTCTTGGCATAGATTTCATTTGAAAGTAAACTCTCAACACTCACAGATCGATGAGCATTCGATGGCTGATACCATTTGGCAGGGATTGCGCATTATGCTGCAACTGCCTGATCTGCTAGGTAAGCGAATCTTTAGAGTAATTCTCTCCATTTTTTAATCTTTTTCTGTCAGTCTTTTGCTGCTTGTGGGGCAGCGGCCTCTCCTTGGGCTACTATCTGAAGTCGGCTTTTGTCTACGACAATCTGTGGCCACATTGGTATGCTCTGGTTGGTGGTTTCATGGCTTTGTTCCTTGCCCTTGGTTGGACACTGCGCAAGCGTGGCAAACAGCGTTATAGCTATGATCACTATTACATAATCTTTTATGGATTGCTCTGCTCGCTACTCGGCAGCTGCTTCATGCTCAGCAAACAATTAGGTGAGTTGCTGCCACTTGGTTAATGCGTCTCCTTCAACTCTTTTCTTACTCTTACTCAGCTGTTAGCTACTACTTCAGCTTCGTGGGGCTCAGCGTCATCTGTGTGGCCAGCTTTAGCTATGTGAGTTTGCGCAGCGAAGCCTCTGGATTGAGACCTGCTCGCATTGCTTTTGGCAATGCTTGTCATGCCTCAGGATTGGCTGCTGGTTTTGCGATCTTCAACGAGTTTGAGCCACAACGTTGTGGCTTTATCTCGCTAGCTGTCAATCTGCTGCTGCTCCTCTTCGTCTGCATCAATGAGCTGCTGCAGCATCTGGGCACACACAACTACAAGCAATCGCGTGATCTGGTCTTCAATCTGCTCAACGAAGAACGACTCGTTTTTCTGCCACGCCCCGCTGTGCTTGCCCAGTTCGTGGGTCGCCCAGACTATCAACTTCTGCCCAGTCGTCAGTGGCTGGTGTTGCTCTCGGGTGGATTGGTGCTGTTGCTGCAACGCTGCTGCTTGCTGCACTCGCCTGTGCATCTGCAACTCATGTGGAGTGCCACGACGGGATTTGTGGAACGTTCGCATCTCTATACCCCATTTGCACTCTATGCCGCCGGCTGTGGCTTGAGTGCTTTGCTCCTGCTGCGATACACTCCGAAGCTGGTCTATCTGCTGTTTGGTGTCATCCAGATAACGCTTGTGGTGGCGCTGCTTTGCATCTACAATGACGAGCAGCCGGAGCACAGTTTTCTCTTCCTGTGTCTCATCTATGCCAGCGCTGGCGTATTGTCTAGTCAGGCTCTCCACTGGCTTCTGGAGTGTTCGCCGTTTCTCTACGCGGAGCTGTCGCTGGCTGTGGGATTTGTACTGCAGTTGGCTGTCATGGAGGGCTGCAAGTATGAGCTGAATGTGGAGGATGATGTCTGGCCAGCGCTATTGGCCAGCAGTTTAACCTATTTGTGCCTCACACTGTTGGCCATCGTGCTTGTTGTCTGGTTGCAGCCACGCACCGCGAGTCTTGTTGATGTCCGTAATCGCCTGCTGGGCATTCGGCGTCTCAATTTGCCCGCTGCTCAGACGCAGTTCTGGCACACGAATCACTTTCTCGCCCACGACAAGCAGCCCCATGAGCTGCAATCGGTGCAGCTGGACAAGAGTCGCGTCTTCCAGCAGTATCCAATTAGCGACTCCACGGCCAACGCCAATGTCAATGCCAAAGCGGACAAGCTCTAATAACAAAGCGATTGGCTGTGTTTCCTTTTGTTGCTCTGCTCTTGTTACTCATCATCATCATCGTCATCATCATCATCAACAGCGCTTGCTTCGAATTTCCCTCCTTATCGCAATATTCTTATCAGCCTTGTGACGCCTTGTCAACTTCTCGACTGTCAAACGCGACGCTTATTAAGCAAACATTTACGTATTTTTCAATCTAAGCGAACGTTTAATAAACAAGCTACCAACTAAGGCGACTTCAAGTGCCTAGAAAACAGTGTCGTTTAATTAGGCTCAGGTTGCTTTAAGCATAATAATAGTTGGGGAGAAGCTGCGCATTGAAGACTAAGCAAGTCATTACAAATAATTACAGGGTAATGGTTAGAATGTTTACGCTACTCTGATAGAATGTGAAAATTAGTCATCTACTTGTTAAAGTATTCCATTCAACTCGTAGTAACTGCGTCATAGTGTTTAGTATTTTGAATTGATAGTTGAAACACGTTTTTATTTATATATTGTCATCTATATAAATTTTTTTCAAGTAGAAGTATACACATATATACCATGAATGGCATTTGATATATTTAAGTATTGTACGTAGTAATAGTATTTATATACCAAGAACAGAAGATATACCAATAATTACATTTGGTATATTTATGTATTGCACGTAGTAGTATTTAGATATACCATGAAGTGCATTTGGTATATTTTCATTGTCTTGCGCTTATTGAAATTAGTTAGCAAGTAGTTAGCAAGTATCACACACTCTTGTTACTTGTTTGAAGTAATGCTAATTAATATAGCAATGAATGTCTCAAAAAAGAGGCCAACATGAACATTATTCTTTAACAGATCAAATGAATAAATACAAAATGTTTAGAAAAAGTATCTTCAAAAACCTCATAAATAAAATGTATTATTCTTTTCCAACTTAATATTATAAGACCTCTTTATTTATATCATTAGTAGATTTGTCAATCCTTAAACAAAGGCCAAATAAATATATATTTTAAGGCCTTATCACACTTTAATCTTCATTCCCGCAAACGATTCTCCGATTCATCACTTAAAGAAAATAGATTTATTGAGCTCTTCCGCAAAGTCAATATTTTTTTCTTAAATTGTGCTTGGCTATTTAACTACTGCAATGAAATGGATTTATTACTATAATGGACTAGACTTAATCGATCTTATCGGCATTTCAAAGAGGTTGTCTTGACTCCTTCTGCGTAATGTCTTCTGGTTGACTTAACCCTCCTTTGGCTACCCACGCATCTTTATGGATGAAACAACTTCAAGCGACAAACGGAAAATACGAAGCGAGGGGGCATAAATGATTTTTATTGATTTTAAACAAATTAAATTGCGCGTTAACCGCAAACTGAATTTATCATAAAGATGGTTTATCAGTGCGACCAGCAGCAGCAGCATCAACGACTGCTGGCCTTACCCCTACCATTGTGTCCCCCCTTTTTTACCCACCTTCAGGTTTTCAGTGGTTTGGCAGCCTTTTGCCGCAATTTTATTGCCAAAACATTAAACATTTATATCCGCTATCAATTTCGTTACGTCGGAAAAGCGTAATCGCATTGCAGCCTCGCAGTCGCTTGCCGCTGTTCAACGTTTGGACTGGCACAATTTTTCCGGCTCCTACCTAATTTAATTTACGTAGAAACCCGGCCGCAACGTGCTATGGCAATAAAAACGTTAAATTTGTTTATTTTTCCAAAGACAGACTCGACACAGAGAGAGAGAGAGAGACGTGAAGTGACTCTCGGGGTTTGCCCATTGAATGGTCCCAGTTCGATTTCGACATTTGCTCTTTCTGTGCCACGTTTCTGTGTGTTCTCTTTTCTGTAGCTGATTCTGTTTCTGCTTCTGTTTCTGTTTCTGCTTCTGCTTAGTGTAGCATACCTCGAGGCGCACATCGAAAATGTTCCCACACACACACAAACACACTCTGACATACTCTGGAGGCGGACATTTTGGGCCCTTTTGTTTCCTGCAACGCCATTGTTTTTAAGTGGATGCCGCACATCCCTTGGTCCCTTGGTTCTCCACTCTCTTCTGCTTCTTCTCACCATCAGCCTTATCACTAATGAAGTGGCCAATGAACTGCGACCCAAAGATTAAAGCCGAATTAAATGGCTCCCCCAAAAAGTTGATTGATCGAAAAAGGTGCATGTGGTAATTTGCCCAAAAAGGAATTCTCCGAAACAAGTCTCTGTCTTTCTGTCTGTCTGTCTCTCTCGTATGAGCAGTATATTAAATCGTTCTCGGAATTCTTGGGGATTATGCTGGAGAGTACAACTTTTGAATGCCTCCACCAGCCAACAACTAAACTCCACTTAAAATGTAATTAAACAGCAGCAAAAGTTTATCGAAAACACCTGATTTTCGCCAACAACAACAAAAAGAGCATTACGATGAGGATTTATGCAGCACACAAAAGTTGATGGCATCAAGTCGAGAGAGAGTACATCAGAGTTTGACATGTTTACATTTATCAAAGGGAATTAGAGAAATGAAGTGAAAACTTTCGGTAATTTAGGATTAGATTGTTTGTTATGCGAAATATATAAAGAATATTCTATTATGATATTAAAATATATATATAAAGAATCTATACAATTAAACAGTATTGCATGCTAATCAGTATCTCTAAATTTAAATAATTAAAAATAGCAGTTGCAATAATTAGAATCTTTTAACTTCAACGTATGAAAAATACAACAATGAATACGTCCATTCTATACAAATTTAATTATAAATATATGACGAATTCACTCTTTAGTATTTGCAAATTTTTTTTTTCAAACTTTATACTAATAATGTACTTTATTTTAAATATACTTTTAGGTTGAATAAAACTTCCCTGACGCACAGTCGTAATCCCTGATTAATTGCGGTTTTGCTGGGTAAGTTTGTTGTCTGAAAAGTTACTAAATTACCTTTTCACAGAGTTATTGAAATTATAACTACCAAGTCTGAAAGTGTGTTGAATCACAGTTTTATTTGTAGAAACTTAAGTCTAAGTTGTTGCTATGCTCGTAAGCCTTTAGTCCTCTTGTGGTTCTTGGTTCTAGATAGATAATTAATAGACTCTTCGCGCTGTCGACGCCTCAGAGATGAGTGCAACAGCTATAGGTTACTTTTTCTCTTTCTTCGCTTCACATTCTCTGCATCATCCACGGCCAAAGCGAATTTCTTCACTGCATCCGGCAACTCGTTGCCTTCATCCACAGTCCACGTTTCGAGCTGCGGTGGTCGGTGGTGCATGATGAAGGGATTGATGATGGCTGCAACGCCGGGGGCATTGTTGAGATGCACATGGTGAGTGCCCTCGACTTCGTGCAGCTGAAAGTGTGGATTATTGGAGCGCAGTATGTCGATCACTTCCTGACTCTCCTCGTCGATGAAGTTCGACTCGGAACCCTTGATCACACAGTACGGAACATTGCGTATAGTCCGCGCTAGTTCGGCGGCAAAGGGCGGACTTGTGTGGAACTCAAAGTAATACTTGCAACGTCCGTCACGGGAGAAGAAGTATTTGTCGGGGTACTTGGTGGACTTGGCCACATTGCGTTCGAGTATGTGATGGCAATTCTCGAGGTTCACCGATTTCCCCGAGCCCTTGTGCAGCACATGCTCCAGATCCTGCCACGTGTAAGCCGGAGGCTCTTCCCTCTTGGCATTTGCGAAACGCTCATCCTCGACCATGTAGCGTTCGATGTTGGTGCGCAGATAATCGATCTGTGAAGGAGGTTTGCGATAGCGAGTACGCACAATATCAATGCTGATCAGCATGTCCAAGCGATGGGGGTAGAGCGAGGCAAAGATGAAGCAGAGCATCGCGCTCATCGAGTGGGCCATCAGTGAGACCTTGGACCAGTTGTATTCCTCCATGATGCGCAGTATCACGCACAGGTAGTCGACAAAGTGATAGGCAATCCCCTCGGGCAGTTTGGATGAGTAGCCATGGCCAGGCAGATCAATGCACAGCACGCCCAAATGTTTCGGCAGCAGCGGCAGCAGTTTGTCCCACGTGCCCAAATTGTCCAGCCAGCCGTGTAGTGCTAGTATCGGACGTACCTGACGATTGCCATACCATCGTCCGACCACATATCCCCAGGGCATATTGATGCGCACATCCATCGGAGGCTGCAGAAGGGAGAAAGTGTAAGGGAACGGGTTAGTTGCTGTTAACGGCTAATTGACAGGCCAAACTTTCGTACGTCTGGAATAACCCGAGGGCTGTGATGATGGTCGAAATGTTCAACAAAGGATAACAGTCTGTCAGCTTGTTGTACCCGTATCCCAATTCCCAATTCCTGGTTAATAATACCCAAACAAAAAAAGAAAATACCCCAAGCGAAGGTAACTAGTCGAATTCCCAATACTCTGCCACACAATTTTTATGACAAGAGATTAGACAACATTACCTCAAGCTTATCGCAGTCTTCAGCTAAGCTGATAGCTAATCTTTAGAGTATATCAAGATTCGTTGTGAACGTGCCGGAGTCGCTTGATTTGATCAATCGTTTGGTTTACACGTGAAAAAGTTCAAACAATTGACAACTGAGAGGCGGCAGCAGCAGCAAGGTGCAGATTGATGGGCAGCATTCAGAACGGTGCTAGCCGACAATTTATCATCTCTCTTTTTTTTTAGCTGAACCGGGAAGGGAGAAAGTCGTCGTCGAGTGTCAATCGATTGGGGTGTTGGGTGAACACTATGAGAGAGCTTTTGTTCCCCGCTCTCTCTCGCTCTCCCTTTCACTCTTTGCAATTGACTGCAGCACATGCAAACTTTAAATGTCGACAAATGGATTTTCGTAGTTTTGCGCCACAAAAAAAGTTTTGCACACAGTTGTTATTGTTATTGTTGTTGTTGTTGGTATTCGAAGAGTTTTACTTGCTCAAGTTGAAAATTAGCGCAAAATGCTTTCAAGTGTGACGAAGCGAATGCCGGCAAAAGTTTTATCAGCACATTGATGAACTTCTAATGAGCTTAATAACAGAAAAGGCGTCACAACTTTCAAGTCGCCAGTCTCAAGTTCTTTCCCGCAACTGCAACAAGTTCCACTTATCTGACTTGAATCGGAATGTCAACTTTAAGAATTACAGCAACATTCGCTAACCATAATAATAACAGTAGCTGCGAACGAATTTCTCGATATCTTTTGTGTAAAGTACAAAAAAAAAACTCTGCATCGACTTTGATTCGCGTGGCTCTTTAATCTTATCGAACGACATCGCTGGCTTTCAACTCAATACCCCAATGATAAGCCAAGGCAGCAAATTGCTCTGTTGAATCGCAATGGGACTGCAATTGGATCGGTTCAAAGGTATTTTTATTGAAAGATAGACACGTCTGTGCATGATGATTTTTTTTGTATCACACTCGATAAGCGAGAGCGACCCTTGGCATCGTTATTGTTGTTGTTGCCCAACGGTTAATCAATGTTTATGATCGACACCTTGTTACTTAATTACCTGTTCATGTTCCGATTCAATTCCATTGCTTTCACTCGTGTGTGTTGTTGTTGTTGCTTCTGCTTCGTGTGTTGTCATTTTGCGACTAGTACGTAATACGTATATTAAATATGTATATTCACATGTGTTTTAATTTAGCTCTGCTGTGTTCCTCCCGGGCAAATAAAATAAGCAACGTGCGCTCGCAACGCTTCTACTGAACTAACGCAAAATTCGCCTCGCTGTGATGTTTAAATAATTTGCAAAGTGTGAGCGAATTGCCGCTGAGCGCCAGAGTGACCTTTAATCAGCCAATTAACGTAGCATATTGGACACAGCGGGCAGGAAGAGTGTGTGCGATAGTGAGAGCGGGAGCGGGAGCGAGAGAGTTTGTGATCGTTTGATTAGCTCAGCTTAACAGCAAACACCTAAATTCGCCACAAGACGCAAATACAAAAAACACACGACAAACATAAAGAGAGCAAAAGCAAGGCCAACTAAATTGAGTCGTAGAGAGAGAAGAGAGAGCAAAATTGTAATGTTTACTAGCATTGCCCAGCGTCTAACTTCAGTGCAGTGCAATCATAACAAACCAGCTGACCGTCAACTAATTACTCTCTGCCGTATTTGAGTGTGATGGGAGAGAGCGTATTTTGAGAGTGCGCAAGCAGCTCTATTGATATTTATCTCACCGACACATATATAGCGAGAGAGAAGGTATAAAATACAACAACAAAGCTATTGCGCGTCAACTTCAGCAAGCAGTGCTAGAAGAGAGTAGTGTTAGGAGAGAGTGGGAGACAGAATGCACTCTAGCGTTGGGCTTGCAAGCAAAGCAGTGCTCGCATAATTTTATTTAAAGTAAGAGTGCGAGTGAGAGAGATAGAGCGATCGCAGCCAGCTTTTGGTGCTCATATAAAATTAGCAAACGTAGCATTTATATTTATTAAGTATTAGTTGAGCTTAATTCGACATAAAAACAAATCAAACTGTCACAGTGCGCATGTGTTTTTGTGATTTTCCATTCAACTCTTTAAATATGCAAATGAGAATAGCGCGTGTTTGAATTTAAAGCTATTTATAAACTATTCAATTTCCACACAAATGCTTGACAAGTCAAGAATGACAACTTTTGAGGGAATTGCGATAAAACAATCATAAAATCAATTTAGTATGTTTGATAAAAAGAAAACAACGAAAATGGCAAAGAAACAAAAATTCGCCATCTCAAACTACTATGTGCGATGACCGTATATGTGTACAACAATCGCTGTTAAGGCACCGGAACAGTTTTCATTTATCAACTTACATTAACGCAAAAACAAGAATATAAAAAATAATCATAAACGAATAATAAGTTTATTTATTGCACAACTGCACAAATATTACAAAAAACAAGTAATAAAGTTACAGTCGAGTGTGCTCGACTGTGAGATACCCGCTACCCACTTTTAATAAAGGCAAAATATTGCGGTATAATCTTCAAAATATACCGAAAATACTAAAAATATACCAAATGGTATGTTTGGTATATCGATATAGTACACCATTCAAAATATACCATAGACGGCAGAATGTGCTAGATTGTCGGCCAAAGCAACTAAGACCCCTAGTAAGTAGGCGTTTTTGCCCATACAAAAGTATTTCTTTAATAACTTCCACAATTTTTATCTGATCGCAAACAAATTTTCAGAAATCATAACTACTATAGTAATTATAGTATATACCAAAATTCGCTAGCTTTAAAACTACGCTTGTTATTCGATTTTTTTGATTTGCGGGGGCGGAAGTGGGCGTGGCAAAAATTTGAAACAAACTTGATCTGCGTGCAAACATAACAAATGCTGTCGAAAAGAAATTATAGCTCTATCTCTTATAGTCTCTGAGATCCAGTGTTTCATACGGACAGACGGACAGACACACAGACGGACAGACACACAGACGGACATGGCTAGATCGTCTCGGCTGTTGACGCTGATCAAGAATATATATACTTTATACCTGTTACATACATTTCCTGCCGGCACAAAGTTATAATACCCTTATACCCTATGGGTAGCGGGTATAAAAAATCACACACAGTGATACTGTTCACTTCGGCAAATGCCATGTAAAAATGTACATATGTACATGTGTTTGTGTTACCTTCGCTTGTGAAATTCTTGCTACGTCGCTGTGCAATACCGCCGAGAGCTCATATACTTTGATTTAATTAGAGAAGATATAATAAATTACTTTAACTTTAAAATCCATTGAAAATAATTAAAATTTGTAAGCTGAAACAACAAACAACTTAATATCTATTGCCGTCACATGTTCACTAACCTCTCAAATACACTTTATTGAGTATTTATTAAATCAATACATTACTGTTGAAGCCGATAATATTTAATATCTATTACACAGGAAAGAGTAAGAAACAAATGATAATTCAACGCTATGGATTCATCTATTCCTACAAGCACAAGCCTGAATCTACACCAACTACTAGGCATTGTACATCAACTACCCACCTGACAATCTTGACAGATTTATAAGTAGAGTAGAACAGCTACTATTGTTAGCCGGATCAGTGGACAAAGCAACATGCGAACAGTACTTACTTGGAACTATCCGTGACAAAATTAAAGACAGAGCAGACGAAGCACTGAGTGTCTGCGATGTACTCCTCAGTTGGGATGACATCAAATCAAATCTCAAGCGACTATACTCCAGCAAAAAAAACAGAAGAAATGCTTGTAATCTTCCGGACGGACTCAGTATGGGAAGATTATATTTCACAGCCACGAGAATAAGAAGTGAATTGATGTCACTGGCCAGAGAAGCAGACCCTAGTGGATACTCCCTCACGTCCAAACGTGACCAATATGACAGATTCTGCCTAAATACATTCCTAGTTGAATTAAAGGACCCACTTACATAGGTCAGCCATTAGAAACCAAAGGCCAGAGACGATCAAGAAAGCGTACGAGTACGAACAGCTTGAACTAAACTTTTCGAGAAGTCTGAGTAAACATCCTGGAAACCCTAACACCGACAAACTAATACATTAAGAACACACTTTATATCACAACACAAAAATTGTAAAATTCAAAATATCAGTTACCAGTCCAGTGGCCGAGGGAGTCTCATTTGCGAGAAAATTCTGGAATATGTTAGAAATACTCACAAATAAAACGACAGCGCTGTGTGGAGAACAGAAAAAGACTAAATATTTTATATATTACAAAAAGTATGTACGTCAGAATTGATGTATGAGTGTATTATAGTCAGAGTTGCATATTGGCGATGTTTTTGTTGTTGCATTAGGCTTGGAGTTGCCGGATCTGCGTTATGTTAACTCCTCCCCCCTCAGTCCGAAGAGAAGGCCATACAGTCAACCAACACACACTGCCCACACACAAATATCTCTTTCGAAAAAAGAAAAACATCTCCGCTTAAGAACAAAAAACTCCAGCTTTGCAGCACAATTTTTGCACAATTGCAATTTGCAGATGCAATTTTAAAGCCAAGCCAAAGTGCTTGGACATTTTTTGAATGCGTCCATTCAGTTCGCAGATTAAGACGCACACACAAACGGCAAATTTATATATTTATATAACGAACATTTATTTTAGTTAATTCAAAACAAAAAAAAACAAGTAAGAAAGCTACAGTCGAGTGTGCTCGTCTGTCAAATATTTCTGACAATTGTGTCTCATTTTTTTTGCTGCTCTGATAAAAGTTTTGTTAGAAATGTTTTCATTCCAAGAACAAAAAAATCGAACATCACTAATTGAAGCGGCTGCTTCGGGTCATTATGAAATTGTCATAGTGATGCTCAGGAACAACGTAAATGAAAGATGTGAAAATGGGGAAACGGCGCTCATGGTTGTCAGCGCGGGCGGTTATCTTGAGATCCGAGATTTGATTGCAACTGTCCTTTAATCTAATCAGCAGATTAGACTAATGTTTAATGTCTCTCTCACAGGTAATTCTCGAGCGTGGAGCCGAAATCAACAACCGTTCCAATGAGTACTACGAGAGTGCATTGTCAGTGGCTAGCTATAAGGGTCATATTGATATGGTGCGTTTCCTCCTGCAAGCCGGCGCCGATCACTTGAACTTCGCTCTTTCAGCGGCTTCAACAGGTGGCCAAGTGGATGTAGCGCAATTATTACTCCGGAGCGCAAGTCAATAGTTCCACATATCCATTGCCATCGCCGCTCGAATGTTCAATTAACAATAGTGACGTTGAGGTTACCACTTTGCTCATCCAGGCCGGCGGCAACATTAATGGGGCCATTACAAATGGCAACACGTATCTCATGATGGCAGCTGGCAAGGGGGACCGTTGCGGCTAGTGTTCTCCTCTCATATGGCGCTAATCTGGAGCACAAGACGGAGGACAACCGTACGCCACTTGTGGAGGCTAGTCGTGCCGGCCACTTGACGACCGTGAACTTACTCATCGAGAAGGGCGCACGCAAGTAGACGACCAGCTCCTTGGTAAAATTGGCTTCGCTTGCTGTCCATTTTTGTTCCTCACTCGCACTTTTATTATTATATGTACTTATGTATAAACAGCTAAAGACTTTTGTAATAAATATATTTATAATAATATATTAAAATAATATAATTCCGGAATATGTTAGAAATACTCACAAATAAAACGACTGTACTGTTTGGAGAACAGAATAAGACTGACTATTTCGTCAGTGACAATTTATTACAAAAGGCATGTACATGTGTGTATGTATCAGTGTATGTCAGAATCTATGTATGAGTGTATTATCGTCAGAGTTGCATGAAGTAGGCTTGGAGTTTCCGGATCTGCATTATTCCATGTGGCCGGAGAGAGGGAAATGTTAACTCTCGCAACGCTTCCACTGAACTATCGCAAAATTCGCCTCGCTGTGATGTTTAAATAATTTGCAAAGTGTGAGCGAATTGCCGCTGAATTGCCTTTAATCAGCCAACTAACGTAGCATATTGGGCACAGCGGGCAGGAAGAGTGTGTGTGATAGTGAGAGCGGGAGCGGTTTGTTTGTGATCGTTTGATTAGCTCGGCTTAACGGCAAACACCTAATTTCGCCACAAGACGCAAATACAAAGCACGCGCAACAACAAACATAAAGAGAGCAAAAGCAAGGCCAACTAAATTAAGTTTTAGAGAGAGAGAAGAGAGAGCAAGATTGTAATGTTTACTAGCATTGCTCAGCGTCGTCAACTTCAGTGCAGTGCAATCATAACAAATCAGCTGACTGTCAACTAATTACTCTCTGCTGTATTTGAGTGAGATGGGAGAGAGCGTAGTTTGAGAGTGCGCAAGCAGCTCTACTGATATTTATCTCACCGACACACATATAGCGAGAGCGAAGTGTATAAAATACAACAACATAGCTATTGCGCGTCAACTTCAGCAAGCAGTGCTAGAAGAGAGTAGTGTTAGGAGAGAGTGGGAGACAGAATGCACTCTAGCGTTGTGTTTGCAAGCAAAGCAGTGCTCGCATAATTTTATTTAAAGTAAGAGTGCGAGTGAGAGAGATAGAGCGATCGCAACCAGCTTTTGTTGCTCATATAAAATTAGCAAACGTAGCATTTATATTTATTAAGTATTAGTTGAGCTTAATTCGACATAAAAACAAATCAAACTGTCACAGTGCGCATGTGTTTTTGTTATTTTTCAACTCTTTAAATGTGCAAATGAGAATAGCGCGTGTTTGAATTTAAAGCTATTTATAAACTATTCAATTTCCACACAAATGCTTGACAAGTCAAGAATGACAACTTTTGAGGGAATTGCGATAAAACAATCATAAAATCAATTTAGTATGTTTGATAAAAAGAAAACAACGAAAATGGCAAAGAACGACCGTATATGTGTACAACAATCGCTGTTAAGGCACCGGGATAGTTTTCATTTATCAACTTCCATTAACGCAAAAACAAGAATATAAAAAATTCATAAACGAATAAATAAACTAAAAGTGCAGAAATATTACAAAAAACAAGTAAGAAAGTTACAGTCGAGTGTGCTCGACTGTGAGATACCCGCTACCCACTTTTAATAAAGGCAAAATATTGCGGTATAATCTTCAAAATATACCGAAAATACTAAAAATATACCAAATGGTATGTTTGGTATATCGATATAGTACACCATTCAAAATATACCATAGACGGCAGAATGTGCTAGATTGTCGGCCAAAGCAACTCAGACCCCTAGTAAGTAGGCGTTTTTGCCCATACAAAAGTATTTCTTTAATAATTCCACAATTTTTATCTGATCGCAAACAAATTTTCAGAAATCATAACTACTATAGTAATTATAGTATATACCAAAATTCGCTAGCTTTAAAACTACGCTTGTTATTCGATTTTTTTGATTTGCGGGGGCGGAAGTGGGCGTGGCAAAAATTTGAAACAAACTATAAAAAATTATAGCTCTATCTCTTATAGTCTCTGAGATCTAGGTGTTCATACGGATAGACACACAGACGGACAGACGGACATGGCTAGATCGTCTCGGCTGTTGACGCTGATCAAGAATATATATACTTTATACCTGTTACATACATTTCCTGCCGGCACAAAGTTATAATACCCTTCTACCCTATGGGTAGCGGGTATAAAAAAATCACACACAGTGATAGTGTTCACTTCGGCAAATGCCATGTAAAAATGTACATATGTACATATGTGTTTGTGTTACCTTCGCTTGTGAAATTCTTGCTACGTCGCTGAGCAATACCCCCGAGAGCTCATATACTTTGATTTAATTAGAGAAGATATAATAAATTACTTAAACTTTAAAATCCATTGAAAATAATTAAAATTTGTAAGCTGAAACAACAAACAACTTAATATCTATTGCCGTCACATGTTCACTAACCTCTCAAATACACTTTATTGAGTATTTATTAAATCAATACATTACTGTTGAAGCCGATAATATTTAATATCTATTACACAGGAAAGAGTAAGAAACAAATGATAATTCAACGCTATGGATTCATCTATTCCTACAAGCACAAGCCTGAATCTACACCAACTACTAGGCATTGTACATCAACTACCCACCTGACAATCTTGACAGATTTATAAGTAGAGTAGAACAGCTACTATTGTTAGCCGGATCAGTGGACAAAGCAACATGCGAACAGTACTTACTTGGAACTATCCGTGACAAAATTAAAGACAGAGCAGACGAAGCACTGAGTGTCTGCGATGTACTCCTCAGTTGGGATGACATCAAATCAAATCAAATCTCAATCTCTAGCAAAAAAAACAGAAGAAATGCTTGTTAGAGAGCTACATAATCTTCCGGATGGACTCAGTATGGGAAGATTATATTTCACAGCCATGAGAATAATAAGTGAATTGATGTCACTGGCCTGAGAAGCAGACCCTAGTGGACACTCCCTCACGTCCAAACGTGACCAATATGACAGATTCTGCCTAAATACATTCCTAGTTGAATTAAAGGACCCACTTAGGTCAGCCATTAGAAACCAAAGGCCAGAGACGATCGAGAAAGCGTACGAGTACGAACAGCTTGAACTAAACTTTTCGAGAAGTCTGAGTAAACATCCTGGAAACCCTAACACCGACAAACTAATACATTAAGAACACACTTTATATCACAACACAAAAATTGTAAAATTCAAAATATCAGTTACCAGTCCAGTGGCCGAGGGAGTCTCATTTGCGAGAAAATTCTGGAATATGTTAGAAATACTCACAAATAAAACGACAGCGCTGTGTGGAGAACAGAAAAAGACTAAATATTTTATATATTACAAAAAGTATGTACGTCAGAATTGATGTATGAGTGTAAGTGGAATCCGAGATTTGATGGCAACTGTCCTTTAATCTAATCAGCAGATTAGACTAATGTTTAATGTCTCTCTCACAGGTAATTCTCGAGCGTGGAGCCGAAATCAACAACCGTTCCAATGAGTACTACGAGAGTGCATTGTCAGTGGCTAGCTATAAGGGTCATATTGATATGGTGCGTTTCCTCCTGCAAGCCGGCGCCGATCACTTGAACTTCGCTCTTTCAGCGGCTTCAACAGGTGGCCAAATGGAAGTGTCCACTGCCATCGCCGCTCGAAAGTTCAATTAATAGTGACGTTGAGGTTACCACTTTGCTCATCCAGGCCGGCGGCAACATTAATGGGGCCATTACAAATGGCAACACGTATCTCATGATGGCAGCTGGCAAGGGGGACCGTTGCGGCTAGTGTTCTCCTCTCATATGGCGCTAATCTGGAGCACAAGACGGAGGACAACCGTACGCCACTTGTGGAGGCTAGTCGTGCCGGCCACTTGACGACTGTGAACTTACTCATCGAGAAAGGCGCACGCAAGTAGACGACCAGCTCCTTGGTAAAATTGGCTTCGCTTGCTGTCCATTTTTGTGCCTCACTCAACCTTTTTAATTTATGTACTTATGTATAAACAGCTAGAGACTTTTGTAATAAATATATTTATAATAATATATTAAAATAATATAATTCCCGAATATGTTAGAAATACTCACAAATAAAACGACTGTACTGTTTGGAGAACAGAATAATACTGACTATTTCGTCAGTGACAATTTATTACAAAAGGCATGTACATGTGTGTATGTATCAGTGTGTGTCAGAATCTATGTATGAGTGTATTATCGTCAGAGTTGCATGAAGTAGGCTTGGAGTTTCCGGATCTGCATTATTCCATGTGGCCGGAGAGAGGGAAATGTTAACTCTCGCAACGCTTCAACTGAACTAACGGAAAATTCACCTCGCTGTGATGTTTAAATAATTTGCAAAGTGTGAGCGAATTGCCGCTGAGCGCCAGAGTGACCTTTAATCAGCCAATTAACGTAGCATATTGGGAACAGCGGGCAGGAAGAGTGTGTGCGATAGCGAGAGCGGGAGAGTTTGTGATCGTTTGATTAGCTCAGCTTAACAGCAAAAAACTAAATTCGCCACGAGACGCAAATACAAGAAACACACGACGCGCATAAAGAGAGCAAAAGCAAGGCCAACTAAATTGAGAGCAATTGAAGAGAGAGCAAGATTGTAATGTTTACTAGCATTGTTCAGCGTCTAACTTCAATGCAGTGCAATCATAACAAAGCAGCTGACCGTCAACTCTCTGCTGTATTTGAGTGGGAGAGAGCGTAGTCTGAGAGTGCGCAAGCAGCTCGACTAATGTTTATCTCACCGACACACATATAGCGAGAGCGAAGTGTATAAAATACAACAACAAAGCTAATGCGCGTCAACTTGAGCAAGCAGTGCTAGAAGAGAGTAGTGCTAGGAGAGAGTGGGAGACAGAATGCACTCTAGCGTTGTGCTTGCAAGCAAAGCAGTGCTCGCATAATTATATGTAAAGTAAGAGCGCGAGTGAGAGAGATAGAGCGATCGCAACCAGCTTTTGTTGCTCATATAAAATTAGCAAACGTAGCATTTATATTTATGAAGTATTAGTTGAGCTTAATTCGACATAAAAACAAATCAAACTGTCACAGTGCGCATGTGTTTTAGTGATTTTCCATTCAACTCTTTAAATATGCAAATGAGTACAGCGCGTGTATGAATTTAAAGCTATTTATAAACTATTCAATTTCCACACAAATGCTTGACAAGCCAAAAATGACAACTTTTGAGGGAATTGCGATAAAACAATCATAAAATCAATTTGGCATGATTCGTTTTTCGTCAGATTTCAGCTATAAAATAATAATTCATAATTCCGATATCAGATTTTATTGCAAGTGAATGAGGCTTAGAGAGTATTCAGATTGCACAGAAGAAAAAAAAACACACACAGAAATAGGAAATAGTTACATTTTTATTTGATATTTTTGGCATGTGTGTAGATAGCATTTTCAATAAATATAATTGAATTCAATTGCCAAATGTTATTGCTGTTCATGTTGCAGTTTTTTGTGTGAGTGTTTGTGTGTGAAAATCACAGCGCAAAAAACTAGAAAGCAAAAAAGTAATATCCAAAAGATAACAATAAATATTTATTAAGCTCTCTCTCTCTTTCTCACTCACTCGCTCGCTTGTATAAACATATTCAAAAATCCATTAGCATCAAATGCCGATGTCGACAACAGTTTACACAATACATTTGCGAGGTTAGTTTTCCGCGGAAAATCCCACGACGCGTCGGCCACAAAAGAGAGCAAAAAATGAACAGTTGCAAAATTGAAGCCTGCGGTTACTTTACGTTTGGGTTAGAAAGAATATCAACCAAATACAAAAAAAAAAAAAAAAAAACAAAAAAATGGCGATGGTCGAAACATAAATCTTGTTGGCATCGAAAATTGAAAATTGCCAGCCAATAGAGTGAAGGCAGCGAAAAGAGTAGAATTCGAAATTGGGGCCTGATAAATAACGAATTGCAATCATAAATCTGGCGCCGAGAAGTATGCAAAGCGTTTTAATTTCAATGCAATTAAAACGCAAAGGCCACAGACTCGCACAAGTGGCAAGGCAACTGACTGCATGAGAGTGGCAAAAGGGGGGTAGTGAGGGGATGGAGGAAGTGGAAGTGGTCGAGTGGTGTGCGGCGGCATTTAATCAAACGCAGCTGGAGCAAGGCGCAGGCCAGAAGTGGACGACATCCAGAGCACAAATTGCGCTCGTTTCGAAATGAAATTACGAGCACAGCGACGAACAAGGCTTGCCACATGCCACACCGGCCACCTTGCCGCCGCTGCTGTTGCTGCAGTTGCTGTTGCTGTTGCTGCGTGGCAGTTGCATGGGCTTGACCCAAGCCTCGCACTAATGACATTTGAATGACGCCGCTGCCACTGCTGCAACATGGATTGAGCTGCCCATGGCTGCTGTTGCTGTTGCTGCTGCTGTGTAGGCCAGTCGACTAGTCGGTCAATCTGTAAAAGTTGGCTAATGACTGCAGCAACTCAGCGGCTCAAAAGCAAAGCAAAAGCTGTCGTCGTCGTCGTCGTCGTTGAAGCTGCCACTGAGATAACAATTGGCTTGTCTCAGTTCTCGCGAAGCGAATTTCGGCCAACTTTTTATACCCGATACCCATTGGGGCTGTAAATTGGGTGTTATAAGTTTGTGCCAACAGGAAATGTAAAAGGCAGAACGAGCAGGCAAAGTATATGTATATTATTAATCTGATCAGATGAAAATCTTATAAGACATTTAAGAAATCATTTGGTATTTGTATATATACTCTTAAAAATTGTTTTCGATTGTACTCTATGACATATTTTTAATGTAATAGTATATAATAATATATAATATATACCAAATACAGCATTCGGTATATATAGCAGCTTTAATTGCTGACGATTGTCGTCTTCGATATATCAATTCGGTATGTTTCAACTCTATGTATGAATATGAATAGTATATCGATATACCAAATACATCATTCGGTATTTATCGCAGCTTTAATTACTGGCTATTGTAATTTTCCGTATATTTTGATTGCAATAGTCGTCTTCGGTATATTTTTTGGTATATTAATTTGGTATATTTAAATGATTATGCTAGACTTGTTTGTTTTTGTTGACTCTATAGTATATTTTCAATGTAATAGTATATCGATATACCAAATACAGCATTCAGTATATATCGCTGTTTTAATTGCTGACAACTTTACCCTATGGTATATTTTGATTGTAATAGTATCGTTTTCGGTATATTTCTTGGTATAGTAATTTGGTATGCTTACATGATAATATTAGACTTGTTTGTTTTTGCTGACTCTATAATAGTATAGTATATAGTAGTATATCGATATACCAAATACAGCATTCGGTATATGTTTCAATCTTAATTACTATTGATTGTACTCTATGGAATATTTTGAATCTAATAGTATATCCATACGCCACCTTCGGTATTTCGGTACATTATTTTAGTAGATTTAAATGATAATACGACACTGATTTGCTTTTATTAAGAACTTGTAGCTGGTATCTCATAGTCAAGCACAATCGACTGTAGATGTCTTATTTTTTGGTTACGTTTTAGCCGTGTTACACACAGACAACGAGTAGTTGATAGCGTTGGCGTTGCCTAAAGTGGAAGTATAAATATATATATACAGTATAATGTTTGTATTGCTTTGCTTGGATCTATGCCAAGAGGCAGGCGTCGGTCGCAACGAGGCCTTTTGCCACCTCTTGTTGTCAGGTGTAAAATGCAAAGTAATGGCTTTGAATATGCCTCAGCTAAGAGGCTTGCAAAGCACGTCTCCATCGATGGTGTTGTCGTCCTCCTAAGTAGACGAAAAGCGACTGCCACACACACATTCACACAAGTTGCCATGAAGTTTGGCCACCCATCGACGGCCTAAAAGAGCAACAGTGCTTCGGCTTGACTCGTTCGTTGTCTAACGCCAACATTTCTCAACCAGAGCGAGCAGCTTGCGGAGCCCAGGCTGTTTGGCTTTTGTCCCGGCACTCAAGTGAAAAGTGAAAAGCTTTTGTCAGCGCATGGAAATTTGACGGAAATTGTTTGGTCTGATGGATGCAGCTGCTCCTGTTGTTGCTGCTGTTGCTGCTGCTGGTTGTTGATGCTACTGTTGCTGTGGCTGCTGCAAAGAGGAGGCGGCCTAACTGTCATACCTGGCTGCCTAATGGGCTCGGGCCTCGAGCTTGGGCAGCGTCTGGGCCATCAGCAGACTGTGCGCTAAGTAAGCAGACACTTTTTGGGGCACGACGTCGTTGCACTCTCGTCGCCGTTTGTTGCCAACTTGCCAACTTTTCAGCTAACACAGTGAAATGGCAATTCCAATAGAATTAAAGCCACAATTTGTTGCCAGTCGCGCCAGTCTAAAGATGCCGCCAAGCGGAATAAATGCAAATCGCATTAAAATAAATTTTGTCTCCCTCTCCTCTCTCTTGTGTCTCTTCCATCTCTCTATTATCCTTGCTGCAGCATAATGTCCTTAAAATAGCTGCGTTGCGACTGGAACAACAAACTTTGGCGACAGGTAGCACACAGATAATTCCATCCATGGAGTTCCGGCTCTGTCGCTGCCCCGCTTGTTGCAAGCTACGTGAGGCACGGTAGATTTAATGCGGCAGCACCGACGGCACGCGCTTGTGTCCCGCCACAATTACTGCGCTAGAAAACACAATCAAAATCAAGTTGAACGTTGAACTTTTTAATGCATAATTTATGGCCAACAAAGCGAGAGGAGAGTTGAGAGAAAGAAGGAGACTAAAGAGGTGAGAGTGGCGCACCTTTTCTCTTTCTCTCTGTGTCTCGATGTCTCAGATTCAGCTTCAGTCGCTGTCGCTGTCTCAGTCCCAGTCTCAGACATATCAGTTATAACGAGGGACAGCTGTGGAATGGTTCGCTGTCATATCATAAATATTTATGAAAGCTGCCAAAAAAAGCTCATTGCATAAAGGGAAGGGAAGCGAAAAGAGAGAGAGAGAGAGAGGGAGCGACAGAACTGAGCACGTGCGCCGTGTGGCATGCCACGATTTATATGCCGCCATTCGAGCCAATATATATTTGCTTTCATCAAAAACTCATCTTAAATGCCAACACATGTGGCACATAAATATTGCCTCCGGCTGCGAACTCACAACTCCTCTCTCTTTCTATCTCTCGTATTGTCTCCCTTGCTGTCATGCATATGCAAACATATTCAATTGCTGCGTTCCTTAAGCTGCAACAAGCTGTGGTAAGCCACAAAATGAACCACTTCCAAAACAGTTAAACCAAAAACCATAAAATCATAATCAAATGTGGTACATATTGTAAAAGAGAATTCAAGATTGAAATTCTCTTTAAGCATCCTCTCTCCTTCCTCAATAAAAATGTCGGTAACACTTTCTGCCAACAGGTTGCAAACGAGTGCTTCGACCAGCAGCAATTGAAAGTTGAAGCTGAAGTTGAGCATATGCATTTCTTGAGATGACAGCCAAAGATAAACTCTTTTTGCCACACACAGACAATTCTCTGTGCTTTGCACACTGTCTTCGTAACTTTCGTAAAAATATTTTCAAAAAAATAAAACAATATTTACTTACAAACTCTGCTGTTATTGATGTCGCCATAAAAATATATTGTCTATTTTAAACCAAAAGTCAAATTCAGATTCCATAAGATAAAAATAAACATAAATTTCGTTATGTCAATTTTTATTAAAATGGCATTAAGATTGGCAGAAAAATTTGATGGAGACGAAGAAGACTCATAGACGATTAAAATACAGCCACATTCTCTTGACATCTGAATAGCAAATATATATATTTAGGAAACATTCAATGCATTTCATATGTTTTTGGGAATATATTGACATTTTTAAATAAGAGTCCAAATAAAATTCTACAACATTACATAAAAAGTAGGTTTCAATAAAACATCTGAAAATTTGACATAATATTTATTTATTTTAATAATCTTAAACTTCTTAAAAGCTACTGTACAGGGTGCTCGACAGAGAGATACTCTCTAAAAACTTTGAATAAAGTTAATTCTATACCACGTACATATATTCTAATATTTCATTGAAAATCTTATGAAGGAAATTGCATAATTATTTTAGTAAAAACTGTAAATATTCAATTCTTCTATATTACTCTAAAATCTTATTGAATTGAATTCCGTACTCCGAATATTTTATTATTATTTTTTAAATTGAGATTCTTTTATTTACTGTAATGAAGATCTGATCTTCTGATTAATCTAATATGTCTTCAAATTGATTTCATATATTTTAATGTGTGGTAGCTTTTCTCTGTAGTAAAGTTATATGCCATCTGCAATACAACATTGCATTCCCAAAGCAGTCTTTAAATTGCAATTGAACAAACACGCGTCTTAAGCGCTTAATTTAAATGGCAACTCTAATGATGTAATCTAAAAACTCAATTCAATCCGCATGATTATCTTCTTAGCCCAAGACAGCTGGTCAATCTGACAGCAGTTTTCCCAACTGGCCTTAACCCAGATTCGACTAAAGACGCACACACACAAGCTAACACACTTAAATACTAACACATATATACGTATGTGTGTGTGTTGGTTGCTTCACACATCCTGACGCGAAAAGTTTCTCGTTTGATTGGTGTGTCTGGGCGAGCGCAAAAAAGGTTGTAAGCCTGGCCAAAAACTACTACGTATCAATTAAACTAATTAGCTTGATTTCCCCTCTCTGGGGGAGGGAGTGAGAAATGAACACGAAACTCTGGTGGCGCAGCGAATTCAATCAGCGCAGAGCGCAATGCAGAAAAACGCAATCAAATGATTAAGTCAACAAATGAAGGCAAATTGTTGGGGCTGGCTGCTGCCACAAGTTGCATAGAGATTGGCAAATTGCGCAGAAATTGCAAAAAATAATCATTGAAGCGAATGAAGAAAAACCATCTGCCGCCGCCGTCGGTCTTTTCCCTTAAAGTTTGACCAACTTTTTGTGCACACAAAAGAGGGGGGTGGGCGGACAGGTGGGAGGGAGGCAGCAACCACTGCGGTATTCATTTGGGTCGATTGGGACCAGGTAACTAACTGCACATCAGTTGCAAGTGAAAGAAAAGAGAGTGAGCCAACTTTTTGGCTGCTCTAATGAGCGGTTGCGTTTTAGTCGCTAAATTTCACAGAGATGTCTTTTTATACCCGGTATCCAAGGGGTAGAAGGGTATTATAAGTTTGTGCCTGCTTGAAATGTATGTGAAATGTAGAAGGAGTCATCTCCAACCCCATTAAAATATATAGGATATATTCTTGATCATTCTTGACCGGCTATTAGCCGAGACAATATAGCCATGTCCGTCTGTCTGTCCGTCCGTCTGTATAAACACCTAGATCTCTGAGACTATTAGATATAGAGGTATAATTTCTTTCCGACAGCATTTGTTATGTTTGTACGCAGATCAGGTTTGTCTCAAATTTTCTGCCACGCCCACGTCCGCCCCGCAAATCGACAAAAATCGAATAACAAGCCTAATTTTGAAGCTAAAGCGGCGTTTTTTTATACATTCAATAATAACTTTAGTATTTAAGATTCCTGAAAATTTGAAAGTATGTTAGTTGCTTTGGCTGATAATCTGATATAATTCAGTATTCTATTATATATTTCATATACCAAATATAGCCTTCAGTATATTTCAGTATTTTTGTGGTATATTTTTCATATGTTTGTAGAATCTGGCTTTATTGAATATGGGTAGCGAGTATCTCACAGTTGACTGTAGCTTTCTTACTTATTCTGAGTTTCGTTTAAATTCATATTGAATTTATTTGAAGATATGCAGAGCGCACACACATGTCTTTTGAATACTCCATTTTTGGCTGCAGGAAATTTATTTATATTCAATTTGTGCATTTTTATGCCAGACGGGAAATTCAGTTTTGCGTCAAGGACTCTCGCAAGCGTGTCGCTGCCTGAATGCGTATGGAAATGTGAGTGTATTTGCTTTTGTGTTTCGTTGGAAAATGTTCGTAGCTGCTGGCAGGTCGATAAAGTAATTTCAAGTTAATATTTTCCACAAACTCATAAACACATTTGGCCCAACAACAGCAGTCGCCGCACTCGATGGCTCGATGGCTGCTGATTACCTAATCTGAAGGACTTACCACTTACCTGCAAGTACAGTCATGTTGTGTTGTGTCCTGTTGACCTGCAGCTACCTAACGGAGGGAAATGTAACATGGCTGCCAGACAGGCAGGCAGACACAGTCGAGTGCTACATTTATGGCTTAGTATAAATACGCGACTGATGGCTGCATCCTTTACTCAGTTATCGTTTGGTCGTCGTCTCGTCAACAACACATCGATTACAACAATACTTAATAGCTGTGATAGCAAGTGTCCCAGTGTTAGTTAGCGAGAGGATGTTGTTTCTGGCGCCGCGCAAGCATCTGCTTGCCAGCAACCTGATCATCCTGCTGTTGATCTATGTGATGCGCAAGTGCCTGCAACTATTCTGCATCATTGAGAACAAGGCTTGCGGTAAGGAGAATTGCAAGTGCGAGGAGCCGGAGAATTGCATGGACTCGCCGCCGCCGGAACGCCGTGGATTCAAGTTGATTCCGGATGCTATGCGGAAAACTATGCATGGCTTTGGCTATGGCGAGGGTCACTATCAGATCTTTGTGGAGAAAAAGGAGCGTAATTTCCCCACCAAATCGCGTCTGAATGCGGCCAGCGCTGAACTCAAGCTGAATCCCAATTAGGTGGGCAGCTAAGAGTCGCAGTTGCAATGCCAGTGCGAGTGTTTGCAACGCAAAACCACATGTGCCAACAAAACAATTATCCAATGTCTTCTTGCGAAATGTCTTCATCCATTAATTACGAAAAAAACACACAGCCGAAAGCATTGAGCAGCATATTTTATTACAATACTTTTGAAGCGCATTCTCTGTTTTGGCCATTAATAAAAATTATAAAAGCTAAATCTCAGCGTCAGAGCTGTTCAAGCATTTTTTGATTGATGTCCTTTTCTCTCTCTCCGGGGTGCTGGGAAAACACTTTTCTATTTGCCACACGTACGAAATGATCTGCAACATTTGCAGCCTCCCAACGCAAAGGCGATGATGATGATGATGATAATGATGTCGACTTCAACTCGAACTCCAGCTGCTTGCGACTGCATGAAAAATTATCATCGCTTGCGTTGACTGACGGCTGATCGCGTGGGTGTGTTGTTGCACCATTAAATGCCGCCAAATTTATCACAAAGTAGCTAAAGACATAGCCACACACACACACACATACACGCAGACGGATACTCAGATAACGAGAGACAACGAGAAAAAGTCTGTGCGCAAAAATGGCAGACAATGTGAGAAAAGTAACTCATGAATGCCCTAGGCACCAGCCTCATTGAAAGCATATTGATTTATTTATGCAGTTTGGGGAAAGCGAACAAAAAGTGACAAATGAACACAACGCCAGAAATAAATAATAATTCAGAGTTATTTATGCAGCGTGAGAAATATAAATGAAATCAAGATGAATGCGCACAAGAAGCATTTTTAAATGAAAGTTATGATTTATTTATTTGTCAGTTGAATTGATGCGAAAATTGAAGTTTAAAGTTAAAAATTAAATGGAAGTTCAATGTGAAAACTATGTTATAATTAATGGAATATAAATTCTCATTTCATTACAATATAAATATAATAATTTTGATTAAATTCATTATACAAAAACATGAAACATAAATTCACATTTATTTACAATGAAAATTAAAATTGTGAATTATAGAAATTCAATGTGTGAATTATGTTATAATTAATGGAATACAAATTCTCATTAAATTACTATAATAGAAATTTTATAATTTTGATTAAAACATAAATTCACACCTAAATACAAGGAAAATTAAAATTGTGATTTATAGCAAACTATAGAAGGAATATAATAATATTGATGAAATTCAAATTACCATTATTAAAGTATAAATGCAAATTCACAAGTTGAATGCGCACAGCAAAGAATTTAAAAAGAAAGTAATGATTTATTTATATGTCAGTTGAATTGATAAGAAAATGAATGCTTAACATCGAATAGAAAAAGCAGTATATGTGATTATTAATACAAGTTGTAAATAGATATGTTTACAATCAAAATTACTATAATAGAAATATAATTGCGATGAAATTCAGAAAACAAATACTTGAACTATTAATTCAGATTTATTTACAAGGAAATTCAAATACAAATACCTTTTGTACACTGAAAATAAAAAAAAAATCAAAATTTTGGTCATCAAGAACATGAAAATGTGAATGTTACACAAGACACATTTTCATTGAACATTTGATGTAAGAAACAAATTGATGAAAGGAAAATATCTTATAGTTTTAAGACTACAAATTTTATTATAAGATATATTACATTATAATTTTTTGTTTTCTTTTTTTTTTTTATTGCAATCAGCTATTCAGTTGTATAGGTTAAATGCCTCACTCAGACTGCAATAAAATATGGTTCGAGACAGGTCGACTAACTGAGCCATTAACGAAAACCCTTCAAACTAGATAAAAACTTTATAGGAATTTCGATGAATTGCGGAATTTTGTAACTTAAATCTAATATTTCTTTTCTAAATTTATCTATCTAAATTTTCTTTTTCAGTGTAGTTAATAAATCTGCATTAATTTACAAGCCAAATTTATTTACAAATATGAAAATGCAACGCCTTAAGTTTGAATCTCAATTATATTGAATTAATAGTCCATTCATATTGATGACTTAATACCACATTTCATTAAGCTGATATTATTTTTATTTGCACTGAATATGTTTTCAATTATAGCTTTGCTCTTGGAAAGTGCTGATTGATTTGAAGGCAGCCTTTGCACTTGAGAGCTATGCATTTAGCTGGTATTAATATTAAACTCGTTATGCCATGGGTTATTAATTAAACTAATTGTAATCATAATTGCAGCAGCTTCAGACTGACGCATGAATTATTAATATATTGTATGGCAAGAGCACATTGTATGCATTCAATGGCATTTCATAGTTATGCTGCTCGACGAGAGCTGAAGAGCATCTTCTTGTCATTCTGAGTGCACTGCTATTTTGCCAGTTTCAATCCATTCCATGTCATTCCATTGTTCACAGAGATAGGCAGAGATGAAGGAAGGGAAGGGAAGGGAAGGGAAGGGATGTAGAAATAATGTGAGAGAAGAAGAACAAGTGAGCTCAGCTTGAGCGTGGCAATTGTTAGCAAATCTATCATCATCATCTTCTTAAGCACGTGTGGCATCAAGGCTCTGCCTGTGAGTGTGTGTGTGTGTATGTGTATATATATACTTACATGCTGGTGTGCGTGGAAACACTTGAAGATATTGCTGCTGCAAAAATGTTTTGCAGCATTTGTTGCGCGCTGCTTTCATTATAAATGAACAGAAATTTTTAGTTGTAAGCTTCGTTCTTGCTTGAGTTGCATATAAATTATGCACCCAACTCTTACACACACACACACACTTCCCCCACACTTCCCTTCGCTCTGGTTGCTGCTTGTTTGCGTTGCAAGCTGTCATTATAATCATGATTATTATTGTTGTAATTCTAATTATGCTGCTGCGAGGAGCATATTACACATACGCCACGTCTGACGAACTTTGAAGGCCTTCCTCTTCTCACTTTCGCTTTGGGAGTGAACGCGTGTGTCTTTACATGTGTATGAGCCAGTGTATGTGTGTGTGTGTGTGCAAACGTGCGCGTGCTTCATTTTTATCAATGACAGTTTTTCGTCCTGTGTGTTTGCGTGTGTCGCTGCTCATGTGTAAAATGAAAATGTCAGTCGGATTAGCGACAGCGATAAAACTGTGGCAGCTCCACCTTTGCACCTCTTTTTCAGCATTCCATTCGCTGACAAACTGATCGCCAGTCGAGTGTAGAGTATCTGTCTGCCTTATATATATATTTATATATATATTGTTAAATATATAACCCCTGCCCTGACGCTATAGATGGACTCTGGCCAAGGGTTTTTATACCCGCCATAGAATAGAAGGGTAGTATAACTTTGTGACGGACGATGTAGCCATGTCCGTATGAACATCTCAAATACTTTAATTTTTGACTGCACTTGTTAAATCAATATACCAAATATGAATTTCGGTATATTTCAGTAAGTTTTCGGAATATGAACTCGATATATTAAAATGATAATACACCATTTGTTATTGTTGCACGCAACTCAAGTTACTCAATGATATATTTTGAATGTGATAGTACATCTATATACTAAATATATATACACATCGGAATATTGTAGTATTTGAACAATAATACCACACTATTTTGCTATTATTTAAAGTGCGAATAGGGTTTCTCACGGTCGAGTGTACTCGATTGTTATATAAATACATTTCAATATATGTATTTCAGAAGTTTTTGTTGTATTCATTTGGTATATTTTAAGAATAATCGTGTAACGGGTATCTCACAGTCAGGCACTCTCAACTAAAGCTTTCTTATTTGTTGTAGTTGTCGTTGCTGCTGCTGCTCCTCGTCATCGTTTGCAAAGCTACGTCATCAGCATCAGCATCAGCATAAAAAACTAAGCTCTCATGTAAATCATGTCGACGTTGTTGGTTGGACTTAAGCAGCAACGCCCAGCGTCATGTTTGTTGGACAGATACAGTGCAGTCAGTGTGTGTGTGTGTGTATGTGTTTGTGTATTAACGCTTTATAAATTGTTAATTATAATGAGAGTCCAACACATATACACTCACACATTCACATAATACTTATACATAGACTGAAGCTAGTCTAGCAACGGCAATTTGCCAAGGCAGCCAAAAGAGCGTGCTCAGCACAAGCAAACAAACAAACCAGCCAAACATACAGACAGATAGACCGACAGACCGAGGGAGGATAACCAAGCTAGTCACACAACAGAGAAGAGAGGAAGAGGGAGAGGGGAAAGCGGGTTCATAGCATTCATTTTGCTTGTAAGCTGCTTTCCCAGCTCATCCTAGGGATACCCATGTCCTGCTCCACTCGTTGCCGCTGCTGTTGCTGCTGTGCGGCACGTCGCGCGCATTAAGAAGATGAGCTGCATTTTTCATGCATGCGAAGTTGAGATTGCAGCTGCCTCACCCACAATAGTCCCCGCTCCCCTTTCGCTTTTCCACTCCTCCACACACACACACGATGCTGTTACCATTTCCTTTCAGCTTTCAGCTTGACTTTTTCCCGGGCGTTGGCTTTCAGCTTTCAACTCGCAACTCGCAACTGGCAACTTTCAGCTTCATCTTCTGCTGCGCGTGGAGCATTATCCTGCTCATCAGCGTCATTTGTATTAATTGCCGGGGCATTTTGTTGTGCAATGATACCGAAAATGAGCACGCTTCTTGTTTTCGCTCGTTATTGTTATTGTTATTGTTTGTCTTTTGCTTTTTTCGCCCCCGTTCTCCCCTTCAAACTTTTCCCTAATTTTCATTTGTCGTTTCCGTGTAACCGCGAAAAATTGCGCTCATTATGCGGACTTGCTTTTCATTTCGTTAGCCCACTCAAAATGCATGGGAAAAATAGTTTATTTTAATTGAAAATGGATTTGTGTGGCAATTAAATAAAACCATCAAGCTTAACTGTTGACTCGAATTTTGATTATTTCAGGGGTTCGGCACTAAATCGCAGCCATTAGCAAGTTGCTTTAATAGAGTTGGAGTTTTATGCTGCATAAACTATGCAAATAGTCAGTCATAATTTCGAGTTCTCTTCGCAATTTGCCGCTAAATAAGGTTAGTGAATGTCCGATATAGCATATTGAGATTGACAGCGCGCAAAACTTTTGACTGAAAACTGTCGTTGCAGTTGCATTTTCCGCTACTCGCTCAATTAGTGAGAGGGGGAAAGCGGAACAGGCGGGGTTCCAATTGAATTTTATTGAGTCTTTAATTGACGACATGCATGCGGCTTGTGGCAAGCAGAATACTGAATGTTCTGCTGCTGCTGCTGCAGCACGGTAAATGGCGAATCGTAACAATTGCAGCGCAATTGCAACCAATTGCCATTTTGCCAGTCATTGGGCAAACTGCATAATTAGCGTTTGCCATTGCCATAAACAAAGCGGCTCACACACAAATGCAGGCGAATTGCTTTCTGTTTGAGCCAAATACAAAACGAACGAACTGCGTCAATGAGAAAGCGAATGCGAATACGAAAACGAATACGAATGCAAACAAGAAAAACGCCAGCAGAATGATATGCGAAATGACAGTCATTAGCCATCATTTCCCCCACTTTCCCCTCTTCCGGTTTCCTGTTTCCGACTTTCTCACAGCTCCTCAGCAATTGTGTGTGTGTGTGATGACAACTCAATGAAGCAGCTAAGCATCTTTAATGATAATTTAACAAAAATAACCGAACGCGCATCGATTAAACATTGAACTTCGAATGAATTATAATTAAACAACAAAAAAATTGCATTTTGAATCGGCTTGCAAAAGTCAGAGCAGAGAAGGGCAGCAAAAAAAAACCATAACGGCTGCCCACATTTTGCGGCACTTGCGGCAGCACTCACATACACATATTGTTTATGTATTTATGTACACGCATTTATAAATAAGTAGTCGGTAATTACATATCCGTAAAATAAACCACATGTGCAAATCCCCCCAGAGTCATGTGTCAATAAACGCAACATCAAAATTCAACAAATTGTGGCGACATTTCTCCCTCTTTCGTTTTCCTTTTCTCTCTCTTTCTCTCTGTCCACTCATTTTGTAATTAAAAATTAATAACTATTAACTGTGAGTTATTTGCCCAACAATTGGAAATTCCATTAAAACGAAATTGATGCTCTTGCTCTCAATATCTTTGACCTCGCCCACAACTTTATTTCTTGCGCCAATATTTTCACATTCATTTATTTATTTATTTATTCTATCGTCGCCTCGGCGCCATTTGCTCAGCCTCTACCAATAAACAAATTTATAGACAATGCAGACAACAAAGGGGGAAGAAAAAACGAATGAACGTTTACAACGAGCTCTCAATAAACTGCAAATGCACATAAATTTGTTGACCGAAATTACTAAGGAACATATGTAAATGTTCGACAAACACTGGGCCACAAATGTAGTTGGTCAAAGACAATAAAAATCACAATTATTTATTGCAAATGAAGCATAGCTGAATGCATTTTTGAGACGAGCAATAAAAATGAGTTTTTCTTGAACATGATAATATACAAAAGAAGAAATTCAAAACTGAAAAATAGAATGCAAACATTGATTCTACATTATAGAAGTCTTGATTTTGAGAGCAAGAATTCCTTATTGAAAAATGCCTAAAACAAAATTTCATTTTTTGAAATTTTGACAATTTTGTATTATGAATTGAATTTCAATAGAATTATTATTATTCTTGAATTAATAATTTACTTTCTGGTTTCAGTGTTAATAATCATGTTATAAGAATTCTTAATTTTAGCAAGTTTATAAGCCGTTTATGTTTGTGGTTTTAAACTCATTTTTAAGTGGGCAAACTTTTGATGATTACTGCAATTATTTCACACGCAAATCGCACAGTTATTAGCCCCAAAAATCAAATCGAAAATGCGCTGAATAGGATGCGGCGAACCCTTGAAGCTATTAGCTGGTTTGTTCGAGCAATTACCAATATAATTTCAAACTGTTTGCGGACTGCCACGACTCAGTGTGTGCACGAGTGTGTGTGTGTGTTTGGGAATATGGCACAATGTTGTTTTTCGTTTTCATTCCTGTGTTTGCCTTTTATGGCTGTAAGCGATATTTGCAGTAACAGCAGCAGCAGCAGCAGCTTCGCTCAGCCAGAAACCGAAACCGAAACTGCGACTGCGAATGCAAATTCAAATGCCGTGCGATGCGATGCGATGCGAGTTGAATTACTCGTTGACTTGGCCGGCTGCTGATGCTGCTGCCAAATGGGTCAAAGTGGCAGTCAGCCAGGCGGGTATCTGGCAAATAACGTTTGCCAAACCAATACACACACACACACACACAGCGAGCGAGTCACATATGAGTGTGCGCTGCAAAGTATGCAACAAAAAACGAAATTGTGCGCTAAATTTGAAATCAAACACAAAAAAGGCAAGTAAATAAAGCAATGCGAGTGAGAGACTGCGTGGAGCCAAAGGCAAATAGAAAGATGCACACGGTCTGGGCACAAATGTTAACACAAAGCACCACACACACACACGCTCGCACACACACATGCATACAAAGCGGGCTACCGCATGGACAAACATTAGTGCAAGCGCTGAACTATGGGGAATTCGATCCGTTTTTAGCGGCATTAATTCATAACTCGAAAGCAACATGCATAAACTATTGGTAGAAGACTCTCTGATTTGATTCCTAAAACCCTATATAATTTTCATTCCTTTTGAAAGCTTTTGTTTTACAAATTCAGTGATCATGTTTTCGCAATTCTGTAAACAGACCTGTTATTCGACTTATAGCTTAACTGATGTGCTTTGTAAACATTTCGGATATGAAGCTTTGAGGCTCAATGTTCTGTTATGCTGACAGATCTGTTAATTGGCTTATTACTTAACAGTAACGAGGCATTGCAATGGCTTCAATGCATTGATGTTATGCTATATTGACAGCTCTGTTAATCGGTCTTGTGCTTAACAGTGCACTGTGATCTGTTAACATTTGAGGCATTGAAACTCAATGTTATGCTATGTAGACAACTTATTGCTTAAAAGTGCTGTCTTCTCCTAATATTTCTGGTATGAGGCATTAAAACGTGATGAAATGTCAACTTAATGAAGTTATCAAAACATTATTTTAGCTCTAGTAATGCCACAAAAAGTGATCGTTGACTCCATAGTGCGCTGCCCGCAACTCCGGTTGCCCCATTGCTTTTGGCCTGGTCACGTACAAATCCGATTTGCACAATTCAAATAACGTACATTTGGAGAAACGCATTGCAAACAATTTTGTTGAAAATGAGAGAATGTGAGGGAGAAGTGAGTGAGTGGGAGGACATGTTTACTTCGCTTTGACGGACCGATGAAGTTGCTAAAAGAATCGCATCGAGTTGCAGTTGCAATCGCAATCGCAGTTGCCGCTGCTGCTGTTGCTGCTGCTGTTACATCTGCTGCAGTCGGCCGTGAATTACGCGCCGCTGGGACTGAAATGCGCTTCGCAAATGGCAACGCACTCGGTTTTATATAATTTTAATTAATTTTTTGCGGTCAGCTTAAGTTGTGCAGCTCTCATTTTCGCTTTCGCCATCGTCGACGTCGTCGAATGTGTCGTCTCATTTTCCTCGACACTTTCACCGTGACATGTTTTTTAATGCTCAACTTTGCTTTCGTTTTAATTAAAACTGTGTTTTAATGCGCTTTCTCCCCGCTTACAACAAATGCGCAAGTTGTGTTCTTCTCCTGTTTTTAATTTTTTTTATTTATTTGTATATATCTCTGTTGAATGTTTATTTAAAGTCCTGGCCAAGGACAACTGCACTGCACTGGACTGGACACCCGCACTTGTATTTATTTACTTGTGCAGAGTACATGCATATTTTTATAGCCACGATTTCTTTCCTCCATTATGCATTGTGGCGTGTTCTTTGTTCCTTTAAGCGTCAACATTGGCGCCTGCTGTGCATTCGGGGCAAGTTCAGAGGTTGCATCATCGTCGTGCACCATGCAGCTGTGCAGCATCATCCATATCCATGCGGCATGAGGCATGCGGCATGTGGCATGCAAATGGAATGCAATAAATTGCCAAAGCCAAGCACAAAATATGCCAACATTAAATGTCAAATAAAAATTCAAAACAAAAACTCAAATCAAAATGGCAGATTGTGCATGTGCACATCACACATTTTTATACCCATTACTCATAGAGGTGAAAGGTATTCTAACTTTGTGTGGGCCGGCAGAGACAGAGGAAAACATGCAGTTTCCATATATTCTTATTCAGCGTCAAAAGCCAAGACGATATTGTAATGTCCGTTTGTCTGTATTTTTGACTCCTGAAAATTATGTTGCGTTGACATAAAAGTTGTTGTTGAAGTTATTTAAGAAACAGTTTTATACCATATGGCAAAAAACGGCTGCTGCTTTGATTGGCAAAATAGTATAGTATATGTTGGATGTAATAATATAACAATATACCAAATATTGTCATCAGTATATTTTACTATTACTCTACATATGTATTACTATGTACTCTATAATATATTTTAAATATAACAGCATATCAATATACCAAATAAAACATTCGGTATATTTTAGTATTTTAATTTCAGGAATTAGGAATCGACATATCAAATATATCCTTCTGTATATTTTAGTATTTTTTGTATACTAATTCGGTATATTTTAATAATAACGTATTTTTGAATGTAGTAGCATATCGACATAGCAAATATACCCTTCGGTATTTTTAGTATTTTTTAGAGTATTAATTTTATATACTTTAAAAATAATACCGCACTGTGTACTTTTATTGAAAATGGATAACGGGTATCTCAAAGTCGAGCACACTCTACTGTAGCTTTCTTCCTTGCTGCTCTCTTTATCTGTCTTCTAGCTTGCACATCTGTCTCTGTCATATTTCTTTAACATGTGTCCCAGCACAGCACCCTCTATGACATTGCGTATGCTCTAACCAGCTGCACAATTGGCCTCACAAAACAAACAACTTCATCTCTAACTATCCATCTCGCTCTAAGCGGAACATTGTTGACAACAAGTTGGCTTAAAAGCCAAGCCCACATCCTTCCAAGACAAACTGGGCAGAAAAATTGCAATGACAGCGCGTCAGCACAAACTTCAGCTTCCCACTTCAGATTTATGGATGCAGTTAAGTTGCCTTGAAATTAAGTTGCAAGCTGAATTTACACACTCTCTCTCTACGCTCTCAGTGTTATGCGGGTCAGTTTATGAGCTGTGCATAAAGCTGTGTGTTAACTGTTTAAAATGTGCTTAAATGTGCAGCATTAGCCTCACTCGTTATTATCATCTCACACACACAACTCGCATTTTATGACTGCCCTCGGTCGCTCACTCGCCTTCTAGCTGCAGTCAAATAAACACACACTTCGCTGCGCCTCATAAATTGCGCATACTGCAATGTGGGGCATGCTTCAACAGACACAGCCACAGCCACACAAAAAACTTAAAAAATAGTAAACCACAAGAACCACAGCAACAGCAGTGACAACAACAAGCATTTTGGCATTTTTATGACAATCTTGTGCTGCGCTTTTGATGCTGATGCTGCAGCAGCAGCAGCAGCAGGAGTAGTCATAAAACCGCAACAAAAGCAACTTAAAGCGACTGTGACGATGCCACACGCTGCGTATACGTAATCTGATTTGCTCTCTTAATGACATGTAAGCCGATTTTAACAGATTCCTCCCACCCAAACCTGTTTTAAGCGGCAAACAATTCTTAATTTGATTAGAATTAAGCGCCACATAATAAGATCAACAAATTGTGCGCGTCAAGTGTAATTTGAATGCAATTCTCAAATGGCTACGTTAAGAGTTGAAAGTGTATCAAATATTGTTTACTTTGCAAGAATAATCTGCAAATATTCCACTTTCAAAGGCAAACGAAAATAAAGTTGTTAGGTGGAATGCTTAAAGCAGGGGAAAGGGGATAAGGAAGTGGAAAAAATATAGCAAAGATAGCGAAGCTTTTTCTCTCTCCCTGATAAACTGAGATGAGTTGCAAGAGCAACTTAGTGAAATTGTGGGACCTCCTCGATTGGATCTCTGCCAAAAACTGGAAAGAAAGACTCAACGAAATAAGAGCCAGATAGAGAGGAACTGCGAAAAGAACGGAAACATGGCACAACTGGAAGTTAGAGACTACTTTTCAGATAGCAAAGCAGCAAAAAAGTTTCGAGCAGTAGAACTCCCTATTGTGTACGTTTCTTTAAATTCAAGTGCCTGCTAGTTTTAAATACAACAAGAATTTCACCACTGAAAATAACAACAGAAAAAGACTTTCGATAAGGTTTTTATTTTCACAGAATTAAAATCCATTGAGGGAAGAGGAGAAAAGATACTTTTATATGATAAATCGGCCTTTGGTAAAGATAATTTCTTCAATTTAAAAGATAATTATATTATAAAAAGCATCAAGTTTTTTGAGTAGACATTGTATCTATATATTTGAGTTCATTATTTTAACCACAGAGGGCGAGAGTTTTTAAATGCAGGAAAGAAGAGAATTATTTTAAATATTATTTTTATTTTCAAGAAACTTCATGGAGAGAAACCAAAGATGTTTTCTTATAATAAATTGTCTTTTAATATTAATATAATATATTGTTAATCTAACATAAAACTCTTTTAAGTCAGCCAGATTTTTAAATATAGTTTGTACAAAAATACTTTAAATATAGTTTTTATTAAAAAAAAAAAATACAACTTTTAGTATTAATAATAAATATAATGAAGCACTCTGTTACCTAGACTTTATATCCATATAATTTACCTCAGTATACAAACAGTCTTCGAAACTAATATGAGCAGCAAGTTCTTTAATTAGACATTATATACTTATAAGTAGAACTACAAGAAAAGCTCTTAACAATAATAGACTTACCTTCATTCAGTTCATAACTAAAGCTTCCTTTATTATATTCCTGAGCATGTGTATATGAATAATGAAATGACTTTTAATGCTAACCATTTTGTCAAATCAAAGCACAATTCTCAGGCGAAGTGAATCTTTAATTGCAGTTTATGCTCTTAATTGCAGTTTGTTTTCTCCCTGAACTACTGTTTATTTATTGACTTTCTGCAGCAGTTAGTTTTCCCTGTTGCTACTGCTGTTCATTAATTAATCAATTTTTAAGAATATGCTGTAAATGAGCAAAGTTTGACTTGTAACACGCAGCTCAAGAAGAACAAACAACAAAATGAACAAATGGCATGAGAATCTGTTGCCTGAAGCGAAATCTTTAGTAATTTGTTTTGTTTTCTTGGCGCTTTGTGTTGGGCTTTCTGTTTTTTTTTGTTTTTTCTTTTTTTTTGTATTTACAACTCCAGGTGGTATTTGGAGTATACAAGAGTATCTGCAGCAGTTCGTTAATCCCCGTCCAAAGTCAATAAATATGAAGGCAGCAGGCAGGCGTTGGCCGTTGTTGGGCAGGTGGGATGAAGTGAGGGGGAAAAGCAACTTTTATTCGTGCTGAGTAAATTTTATGTTGCGTATAATTAGAGCAAGTTCTGCCCTGCAGATTATTTCAGTGGGCGGATGTTTGGACAAGTTAAGGGAGCTGCTGCTGCCAGCCATTTAAGTTAATTTCGCACAGTGAGCGCGTGTGTGTTTATGAGTGGGCGTGGACAAGAGAAGCAGAAACAGAAACAGAAGCAGAAGCAGGCGGAAGGAAGACTGACCACTAAACAAGGAACAGTTGACCCAGAGAAACCGAGCAAGTAATTGAGATTGTAATCGTTACTTACTCGCACAGTCAATATACCCAATAAGCGGGCGAGAGTGAGAGTGAGAAGTATCTCTGGCTGGGTGTGAAACTTGTCGGGGCATTAAGTTATTAAGCCGTTTGTCCTTGTTGTTGATGTTGCTCGTTGCTCGTTGTTGGTTGCTTGCTGGTTGTTGTCTGTTGTTGTTGCTGTTGTTTGCTGTGGTTGCGGCCCAAGTCCAAGCTGTTGGCCCAAAAGGCATATTGAAATATGCTGTAAGCAATTAATAACATGCCCATGGCCAGGCCATTTTGTGGCTCATCAATGGCAACGATAGCATCGATGGATTTCCGATATCTTCTTCCATTCCTCTCGCTGTGTTTTGTGTGGGATTTTAGCAGACATTTTCAATGCCATGGCACGTAATAACGACAATGAATTGCACTTGAAACGAGAGAGAGACAGAGTGAGATAGAGCACTGAAAGTATGCGACAATCCTGGGGACGAGCTTAAGCGCTTTACCACGCCCCCTTCTGGTAGCAGCAGCAGCATCATCGTCATCATCGTCATCGTCATCGTCATCGACAGACAACAGACTAGAGGGCGAACTGTACGTTTTTCAATATCAAACAAATAGACAACGAATTACATTGTAAGTAGCTCACGTGCTTTGGATTATGCGTGATATGCCTCGAAATTACTTCATTAGCAGCCACAAATGGCGTCCTGCATGTTAAATACCAACAACTGCACACACACACACGGAAAAAAACAAGAGAGAGAGTGAGAAAGAGCGAAAGAGACTGAAAGTTCGGATTGTCATTTTTTATGCAAAGCAGCTGCGCTGAAATTTGCTAAACAGCGCACACAGAAAAACTACAACCAGGCATTTGTTTTTGCTGAGTAGCAGAAGTGTATGTCTGTGTGTGTGTGTGGAGATAGGGGATCATTAGGTGAGAGCGGTGGGAAAATGGCACTTAAATGGCATTTGAAATGCGCTTAATAATCAATATTTTGAGGTGATAATTGTGTGCGTGAGTTGCCAGTTTAACTTGTGTTTCTTGTCAGAGTCACAAACCACAAAAAAAAGACAAGCTAGAAAGGTATAATCGAGTGTGCTCGACTGTGAGTTACCCATTTTCAATAAAAGCAAAACAATGCGGTATTAATCTTTCAAATATACCAAATTAATATACTCAAAAAATTCTAAATTATAGGAAGGTTATATATGGTAAATCGATATACTCTTACATTACATATTGAGAAAATACTAAAAAAATATACTAACAAATACTAAATTTATACTGAATGTTATATTTGGTATTATCTTTATATTATCTTTATCTTACCGAAAAAAAAATTAAAAATATACTGAAGATAATTTTTGGTATATACTTTTAGATTCAAAATATACCATAAACTTCAAAATATACTAGATTATCAATTGAAGTAACAGAGACACGACTGCAACTGCCCTTTTTTGCTATAAACTCCAAGCTCTGTCTTTTATAATCTCAGAGATTCGGGACTAGGCTATATCGTATATATACATACTTTATAGTGTCGCAGATTGCTGGAGGCACAAAGTCACAATACTCTTCTACCCTATGGTTAGCAGGTATATAGTAAAAAGGGAAATGTGTCAGCAATGGGAAATGGCAAATGGCAAATGGAAAGTGGAAACGGCATTCGCAATCTATTTGCCATTTACATTTTCACCTGCTCTGTGTTTGCGCATTAAATCAATTTGCCAGGCATCGCACGATTTTCTTGATTTTTCGCATACCAACTGAAAAAATAAATATCAATTTTAAAACGGAATAATAAACAATAATTCGGCTAACATGGAAAAAAGCAGACGGCAAACAGCATTTATTTGCATCAATCATACGCACCGTGTGATTAAATCGTATTCCGCATATACAACGCAAGCAAGTCAATGAATAATTCCTTTTAAATTGTTCACTGAGCAAAACAAGCAAATTGTTGCGCATACGCACAGTATAACATTGCATTGAAATTGATTCTTAAATTTGAATTAAGTAAAACGATACAAAAAAATTAAAGAGAGTGCTGCACTCAACAAAGTAATTAAAATGCAAATGCAATGCAGTGAATTATATTTCTATTAAAAACAACTATTAAATGCACAATCAATATTAATTTCGTGACGTAAAACGCAGCAATTATTTGCATTAAAGTGAAAAACAAATCTATCAATATTAAAAGTGATATAAATATTGCATTGCTCGTGCAAATGTGTGTCGCAATTAAAGTTCTCTCTTTACTTTACACACTTTTGGAGGCAATCACGCATACGCCCCGTGCGACGACAATATGGCCGGATATTTGCATTAATTTTAATTTAATATTTCTTTCACTCGGCTTTTTCCGTATCGTTTGTCGCTGCGACAGTAACCACAGAATTAAATCAAAAGGCAGCAATTTTTTCCATCGTATTTCCTGGTCAATTTGCGTGCGATAAAAAAATTGATAACGGAGTGAGAGTGAGTTCGAGGTATGCGGTAGAATATTGAAAATGCCGTGCATTGGATTTGTGCTCGTAAATTAACTCAATTCATCGATGCTCACAGACTGATTTAATTAACAGCAGCAGAAGCAGCAGCAGCAGCTGACCAAAGGCGAGTGCATTTTATTATAATTATTGTGGCACACTGAGAATTTCACATTGTAGCGAGTTGCGAAAGGATTTGTGCACGATTTGTGGCAAACTTTTTGGCCAAGTTGGTGCACGCAATTTAACGGCAGAGTCACGTGCGAGCTCGAATAGAATTAATAAGCCAACATTGCATGTGTACAAATGTATGTAAATGCGCCACATGTGGCACAATACCACTGCGACAATGTACACGGGTGCGTATACGTAATGTCGCTGCAGCAGCATCAGCAGCAAGGACATTTGCGACATTGTGTTAATGCGGCTTATGTGACATGCCAGTTAATTACTCGCACTGTTTTGTAAGCGCAGGCAAAAACTGCGTCAAACTTGTCGCCAAACAATGAGAAATGAGCAAGTTTCTCTTCGTCTCATTCCCTCATCTTGGGCTTACCACCCTGCTGTGCTTGACTTGAAAATGCTTTTTAACGTCGACTGCTGCTTGAGTTGTTTACTTTACCAAATGCTGAGAGAGAGAGAGAGAGAGAGAGAGAGAGAGAGCGAAAGAAAACGAGTATAAGTGGTGTGTTTGTTGTTGTTGCGAGAGTTGTCGGTTTGTTTATTTATTTGTCAAGCTCTTTGGAAAATATATAATTAAATCCAACATTAGTTGAAGCACTTCAAGTGTATTTGACAGCAAAGATTATTTATGCTACTGCCATCAATTTCGCCGAAAGCAATTGAAGATAAAAGCCTAAGCTTCATTCCACATAATTGAACAGCGTCGAGTTTAGGCTTCTTCCATCGCTTCCATAGCTTGCCATTTAACTCTTCAAAAGTTATGCGAGCACAAATCAAAGTGAATTCCCCGCTTTAAAATGACTCAAATGCCAGAGCAAAAAGTTAAAGCCAAAGCGTCACCGGATGCTTTAAAAGCGTTTGCTTTCGTTCGTTCCACCTCCCAAACAATTTATCATGTTTTCAACTGCATTTCAAAGTTGCGCATAAACCGTGGGACTGTGTTTGCCAAAAACAACGAGGGGAAAAAAAAGAGAGAAAATGTCACAGGGCGGCAACATCAGACAGTTTCCTGGAAAGACAGCGGCAACAACATTCGTAACAATGTAATTTGAAATGACGGCAACGTCTGTAAACGAGTCAGAGAGTCAGGAGACGAGCGACGAACTCTGACCCTTGCCCTGATCCATGCGTAATTTACAAGTCACAGGCACAACGAACAACCAGAGACAATAACAAAGCGCTTTAAAAACATAAACAGAGGCCTAAACACAGACCGAAATCCAGCCGCTGGCCAACAAACAAAAATATCCACAAAATAGAGACAAAATAATGCTCGCCGAATTTGAATCCCTTCAACAAAAAACAAAACACAAAACAAAACAGTAGCCGCGCTGCCGGCGCTAAATTCAAGCATAATCACATAATAAACAAGCGCAAGATGAAATGAGCACAAAAAAAAAGGACACACATACATATAGCAGACAGCTGGAAGGACAACCAGACAGGCGTGTTGTAGGCTTTCATTAGAGCAGGAAACGAAGCGAAAGAAGGAACAGCCAAAAGCCAACGTGATAATAAATACGAGCTAAAGTGTAAAAAAGAGAGGCGAGCGCAAAAGCAATGCCAGACAACATCAAGATAAACAGGCATAACAGGCGAAAGGATACATGCATAACACACACATATACACATACACACTCTCACACTCACGCATGTCTCACTCGCTTAACGCTTGAAATTAAATGCGAGTCCAAGAGATTTGTGCTGCATTTGAAAGACGAACAAGTTCCGGCAGAACAAACGGACCGAGCAAACTGTCAGTCTGTCAGACTGTGTGTGTGTGTGTGTGTGAGTGTGAGTATGTATATGTGTATGTGCGTGTGAGCTGTTTCCCTATGGTGTTGTTGTGGCTGTCGCTGCTCGCTTTCAGTTTCTGTTTTCCAGCCATTTGCACTGCTTTTTTGCGCTTAATTTCACTCGACTTTTTTTTCCTTTTATCATTGTTTTTACTGTTGCTGCTTTGTGGTTTTCCCCACACATATGTGTGTGTATGTTTTTGCGTTATTAAATTTAATTTTTCATATTTATAGCTGAGGTTAGACAAATTTAATAGCCAAAGTTTTTCCACCAATTGTTTTTTGTTGTTTTTTTTCGAAGTGGAAGCTAAGCTGCATTTAATGTGATTTAAAGGCCAAACGAGTATTGAATGCGAATGAGATGAATATGAATACACTCCCGATAAAGCAGATGAGTCATTGACTTTGAATAACATAAAGTTTAAAGCGCGCACCCCCCGAGGTGATTTCAAGTTCAAAGTTATGAGTCTTCATTTTCCATTTTCTCGCATTCATTTTCCCAATTCTACCATGAATTTCTGAATGATTTGTTGGCCATTTGCCTAATTGGATTCACTGTTGTTGTTTGTTGTTTGTTGGTATTTGTTGTTGTTGTGTGTTAAAAGACTCGTCTGGGAAATAGGAACTGAATTGGTATTTTTAATATTTATTATATTCATATTCAAGTTAATTTATATGACAGTTCTCCGAATTGATTAGCCTAAAAACTTTGTGTTTGTGTGTGGGAATTATTTACTGATTTCCAAACTTGTTTCTTGCTCACAGGGCGTATACTTAATGTGATGTGTAACGCATTTCAGGAGGCGTATTTGACAACGTTAAACACACGATATGGATGTGTGTATATTAAGCAGTCATGGGGTAAGTGTTTTTAACATTTATTTTTCTATGAATTCAATATGCCAAAGAATTTCTAAAAATATACTTCATTTATATTGAGAGTTAACTGTCTGCTTGAAAGCTCTTTGCAGCTAAAATAATATTCCTAAAGCTTTAACTGTTTCAAATAGCTTAAAGTGTCTTTAATTCAGTTTGCAACACATGTGCCTGAAAAAAAGAAAATTTTATTTAAAGAAAATGGCAAAATTATTTTATTTTTAGGGAAGTAACCTGTTTATTTACAATCTCAATAAAGATTTTATTCTTTTGTACGTATTTTTCACGAGGTATATTTAAAAAAAACTCAACATTCAAATTTTAGTATTTAGTATTAGTATTAGTATTTTTTATATACTAATGTTATGAGGAATGTTATTCCTCATAAACAAAGTTAGCGTCCATTTAAAGTTTTTCCTTTTGGAGCAGAGTTAAATCGAAGTTTTTAGTTTAAATTGAATATTTAAGTGTTCGTATTTCAATATTTTTTAGATACTAACTTTAACGTTTTCTATAATAAAGGTTATTATCCAATTAAAACTTGTATTTTATTAAATTAAAATTGAAAATTCAAGTGTTCGTATTTCAGTATTTTGTATATACTAACTTTTATATATAACATAAACAAGGTTATTATTATTCAATTAAAGCTGATAACACTGGATTTCCTTCTCCCAAATTATTCAGTTAAAATTGAAGATTCAGTTGTTCGCATTTCAGTATTTTTTAGATACCAACTTTAACATTCCAAAAAAGCAAAGTTCGCGTCGAATTCAAGTTTTCAACATTGTGTTTCCGTTGTGGAGCGTTGCTAAATCGAATTATTAAATATATGAAGTACTTTTGCTGTCCACTCGATGACTTGGAAGCAATTGACCTTCTGTGGGCAGTTAGTTGCAACAATGTCAAGTTCCAAGTTCCGTCCCCAGATGGCGCCACACACACACACATAAGTATTTCAAGCACATTCCAGCAGCATTCTCAACTGATTTGAAATCTCATTTCGCTCGATTCTTTTGCTTGTCTCCTTTGTCCATCCGTTTTTTCTTGCGCCAAGCACAAATTTCGAATTTATCACATGTTTTGTTGGCTCTTGCCATAATCTCTTTATGTATGTGTGGCAGCTGCATTTATATTTGCTGCTGTGGATGCTGCTGTTGCAGTTGCACGTTGTACAAAAATTCTTGATTCGTTTAGCGCGTTGCGAAATTTGCGCTAAATTGTTATTGTACGTGTGTTTGTGTGTATTTTGTGCATTATTTAGTTGTTGTAGTGATTGTTGTAGTCGTTGCTTTGTTGTCTAAAACATTACAAACAAATTGAGTTTGGCTCGAGTGATGCTGCCCTGACTTTCCAGCTCTGTCCCCGTGTCTCTTTTGGCCAGACAGTCGACAGCCGCTGGCCATGGCCCCGACCACGCCCTAGCGCCCCTAAAAGTGACTGCAGCAAACTGTTTTTACTTTTGGCCGCATAGAGACTCGAGCAGCCAAAAGTCATTTTAGCTGCGTTGTTTTTTTTTTTTTTTTTTTTTTTTTTTGTTTCTTTTTTTGCTAACTTGGCCCACTTGTAATTTATGAGTTTGCGCCTCAAGTTGTATGCCACACGGTGCTGCTGTAGCTGCTGCTGCTCCTCATTGCAGCGGCTTATCGTCATTTTGTTGCTGTTGTCGCCAGTGTTGCTGCTGTGGTTGTTACTGCTATTGTTATTGTTGTTGTCGTTGCTTGGCAGTTTATGAAAACTGCAGTGGCAAATGTTTGGCTTTGCTGCTCGTCTCTCGTTCTCCCTTTGCTTTGCTTGCTGTCGAGCTGCGCCCCCTGGAGTGCAATGTCCTTGTTTATGCGCTGACACTCGTTGCTGTTGCTGTTGTTGCTCTTGCTGCTGATGTGTCGCTTGATTGAATTGTGTCCTTGTCAGAGTCATGTCCTGCAGCAGCAGCCTGCTGTTGCCTGCCTGCAGCTGTCCTCGTGTGCGTGCGTCCTGCTCCACTCTGCTCTGCTTCTGCTGTTGTGTTTTGCTCACCTAAAAGTTTAATTAACTTTTCAGCTCAATTTCTAAACACGCTTTTTGGCATTTTTACGTTTTTACATTTTATTTGCCGCCACAAAAGTTGCGCTAAATTTCATTTACAAATTCAGCAGAAAAAAATTATTCATAAAGAGTTTTGTATTTTTTGCAGCCCCAAAATAAACCGAGCTTAGTTTTTGTTTCCTCGCTTTTGATGATTTCTGCTCTTGCAGCTTACAAGTCACTCTGAGTGAGTGTGTGATTGTGTGTGCGTGTGTGTGTGTGTGTGTGTGTATTTGCCTTTTGGACTGTCAACTGACTTAAAATGACAGCAACGGCTTTTGACAGCTGCAAGCTAACGGTATTACAACTGACAGCTGGCGCGCTCTATGTATTTGTTTATCATTATGTGTATGTGTATGAGAATAAGTGTGTGTGTGTTTTGGTTTAAGGATGTGCACAAATTTATGTTTATGTTAACAAAGTCGAGCCATTCAAGTGGCAAGCGCAAAACAAGTAAGCGAGGTAAGCGAGGCGACACTCATATCCACACACAAAAGTGGAAGGAAGAAGGTGGAGAAAGGGATGTAGTGGGGGGAAGGAAGTGGGGCAACCACTGAACCAATGCCTCCTACACACACGGCGAATGCAGTCATGTGCGCAATGCCGAAAACATTGTAACCGAATTCGAGTTTTGGGGCAGATAAGCGAGATACAACAACGAGACAACAGCGAGAAAGAGCAACGACGCTTGGATGGCTGATAATATGCAATGAGATTGAAGTACACTGAGCGAAATAAAATGTGAAGTGAGTTGAGTGAGAGCATGACATTGATGAGCACTAACAACTCACTCCGCTTCCGCCTCCTTGGGCTGATTAGTGTGTCGTGGTTGCCCACCATCCTGCGACTGATCCATGGCCTCAGCTACAGCAGCTGCCTCCATCTCGGCCTTGTGCTTCTCCTGCTCCTCCTGCATGCGACGATTCATCTGCGCCGAATAGTCGGCGAATGTCAGATTAATGTCGAACGGCGTACGCACAAAGATGTTGGGCGGCGCATAGTTGTTCTGTATCGGCCAATAGAAGCTATCGTCGTCGCGGCCAAACGGCACCTTGCCATACAGATCAGTAAACTCCTGAAGCGTGTAATAGAAGCGCGTGGAAGCGAGCACAAGTTCAATGCGTTGAATCTCCGGCAGCAGTTTGCGAAACACATCCGGAGCCAGTTGAGTGGAGGCTAATGCTAAACTGGTCTTAGCCTGGTAGGAAACACGCGGCGGATGATCTTCCTCGCTGCCTTCGAAGCCGCCCTCGTTATCGGAGGGTGGATCCATGCCCATTGTGGATTCGGCATGTGAGAGATCTGTGGCCGTCAAGCCACGCGGCTCGAGGCTGTCGTGCACAAGGCTGCAGATGGTGTGCATTTTCTCCTTGATGATCAGATGCTGTTTGCCCATCAAATACTCATCGGTGGGCGTCGAGGGCGGAAACTTTTCGTTGAGAAAGGCGGCTGGAATGCGGCGAAAGACAAGCTCCCTAGTGTAAAGCTACAGAGAAGGGAAGAATAGTTAGTAGGTAGTTAGAAGATTGGAAAACTTCTCATAGGAGCACTTTTTAAGCAGCACTTTTTGAGCGTTTTCCATTCACAATATTCGATAAGCTTTCTGTTCTTACAGAATATGGTCACACTTCATCATTGAACTACTTTCATTTTCTAAGGAAGTGCTAAAGTACTTGTCATAAAGTGTAGAAATACTAAAATGGCATTCTCAATGGCAATTGATGTACAAGTGAATGGCTCAAGCTAAAACCTAAACAATTGAAGGCGATCTATTTCAATCGGTTAGCTTGTTGCGTATAGTTTTGCAAAAAGTGCCACTGTAAAAGAGTTTTAAATGCCGTCTTACATCCTGAATGTGATCCTCGATGAGCACCACACGATTCGATTGCCAATAGTCGCCGATGCACTTCAAGAGCTCGCCGCAAAAGATGCCCATCATGTCTTCGCCACTCTCCAGCATTAGCATTGTATAATCATTCATATAGACAAGCAGTCCACACATGGGATCAGGAGTATAAGACAAGTAGCGACACTTTTTCTGCAACTCCTGCAGCTTCTCGGTGAACAGTGTGTATCTGTCCTTGGGTCCTGCCTCGAGCTCTGCCTCCGCCTCCAGCTCTTCGGCTTCATCCTCGCCTTGAGCATCATCGTCGAAATCAAAGTTAAAAGTGCGTGTCAACGTCTCCTTTTCAGGATCCTGCGGATCATCAGGTTCCAGCTTGGGCTGCGTCGGCAACTCTTCCACTGTGGATGCCTGTGAATAGTGCTCATCATCGCCTCCGCCCATCACTTCGGCTGTCTTCAAGGTGGCCGTATCGCCATCCAGCTGAGGACGCGATGCAGCCATTGTGGCAGCTGTGGCCGCATGTGCCGCAAGTGTGGCCTGTGTAGTTTGGTTGCTCTCGCGTTCCCGTTCCACATTCTTGGCGAGTATGAAAATGCGTTGATAAAACACCGAGGTCTTCATCTCTAGCAGCTCGTCGTCCACATATTCCACCAGTGATTTGCGCACCTGAAAGATCAGCGGACGCTTCAACGTGAAGCAAGGCTGTCGGGTCGGAAAGGTTTGTCGGGACTTTTGACCCCCGCTCATCGTGGAGGCGGTGCGTCCTACACGACTCCCGCTGCTGGCCATGACTGAAATGAAAATTTGCACTACAAGTTGTTGTTATTGCTGTTGTCTGGCAACAAACAGTCTGTTTAAAACGGTTGCCAGGCGATGACAACCAAATAAGTCAAAAGCTTAGCTGGGACTTTGTTTTGGGTTGTGTTGTGTGAATTGAAAGTCAAGGCTAATTTCTCACAGTGCACGCTGTCTCTCTGTCAAACTGTTGTTTCGTGCTGTTGCTGCCTCAATTATTATTATCATTCGCTTGAAATCCAAAACGTTGTGCTTGCTTGGCTTTTGCTTTTCAGCGAGTTAATTTATTCATGGCGCATTTATGAGCAACTACAACAAGGCCAAAACATCATCAGCAACAGCAACAGCAACTATAAAGGTAGCAAATGTTGTTAAACTTCTTCATCAGCGTTGTTACAATCTGTTGTAGCTGCTGCTCTGGCTCTCAGCTTATCGCTCTGACTCGCTCTTTGAAACACTTGGGCATACAACATGTTGAAATGATAATGAGCGAAAATTGTTTTTTGACTCGCTCCCCAGGTGTTTTCCTTTCTCTGTGTGTGCTGCACACAAAAGCCAGACGCATTTGGAGTCCTGGGCGAGCGTCTTATCCTTGCGAGGTTGCGTGGCCCGTTTACAGTTTAGTTTATTGGCTCGAAAGTTGCGTAGCAATTTGCGGCATTTGTTTTCATAAATACACGTTTGTCTGTCTCTCTCTGTCTGTAGTCCTGACAGCCACAGGCTGAGCCTTGAGACTGAGCCTTGAGACTGCGATTTCAGATAGCATTAAGCTCCTTTGGGGTTTGTCTTAAAGTGCTGCTTAAAGCCAGCACATCTCTTACTTTCACTGCACATGTGTCGACATCGACATCGGCATCAGTTTCGCTTTCGCTTTCGTTGTCGTCTGGCAAACATGTGCAGTCAATGCTTCACGAGCTGAGAGCTGAGAGTGCCGAGAGCTGCGAGCAGCGTTGATTGCACCCAAGTTCTTAGTCAATATTTGTCAATTTCAATGAAATGAGAATTTGACATGCAAGCAAACACAACCACCGACAGCAGGCACCTACATCCATCCATCCACATTCACTTCTACAATCGCAGTCACAGTCATCACGTGTATCCTGCTGCTGCTGCTGCAGTTGTAACTGCAGGATGCATAGCCAGCCAGGCAGGCAGCCATCGAGGCAGCCCGAGCTATGCAAACAGAGCATCGCATGTCGACGAATCGCATGTAAAAGGCCTTGGCCAGAGCCAGAAACAAGGCAGCAAGCCAGCCCGTAGCTCAAACTCAGCGAGACACACCCTCGCACTAAAGGGACAGATAGAAGGACGAACAGGATTGTCGAGGCGGGAGCGAGTAGGTAAATTAATTGCGATTTGTATGCACTGGCATTTTTGTGTGGCAAATTGATTGATGTGCAGGGTTTTCGAGTCCCTGCAACCACAGCCAATGCCAATATTAAGCACGTTAAATAGTTGCCAGTGCATTAAGCTAAATCGGAAGCACATTCATTTACGTGTTGCAAACATTGCAACGAAGACAAAGTACCGAGTGCTAGTTGGAGCAAATTAATCTCCGAGATAATTACTTATTAAAGTAAACGATTAGATGTGATACTAGTTATCTGGAAGTAAGAATATTAAGTGGAAAGATTGAAAGATTGTTCAATATATCAACTAGAAGCTTAGGGAGAAAATTGTAGTAAGAGTAAAACTATCGAGTTTAAAAGAAAGCCCAAAAGAAACGAGTAACTAAATCTTAAAATATAAAGCAGATATACATATGCATGCTACGGATATATAGTATATACACTCGAGTTTACCGTGAGCACCTGCCATGTTGGCTTAATCCCACGAAGCCCGAGCTTAGGGATACAAATTATGCGTTGATCAGCGCCCCCTTGGAATTCACCGCAGGTACACATTTGAAGAGCCAGTTGTTTGGACTAGGCACTTCCTCCTGTGTGGGGAGGTCCATCTAAAACCTCTTCCGATTTTTGGTTATCGGCAACCGGTTGATTGTACGCAACTCCACGCTGAGTATAATCCTCATTGTCCGCTTCGGACTACCACAGCCACCACGATACTCCCCGAAGGGCCGCAACCAAATACCAGGACGGACAAAGTCCGCGGGCACCTGGTTCCCGTGGTACCAGAAACTCACCTGGTTAGAGGTGATAGTAAGAGATATTAAAGCAAAGAACTTTTTAGTACCAAGATCGAGAAACGTGCAATATAGTTAGCCGCTGATATAAGTATAAAATACACAGTGAGTGTAACGAGTGTTTATCTATAGTTGCTTTAGCTTATGTTTTCTGGTATATATATATACTATTGTACATAGTAATGTATATATTTTAGTATATATTTTCTTTTCAGTGTAACCATTTTGTATATTTTGTAAATTTTTTAGCACATAAGCACACTAAATATCGATTATGGTATATTTTTGAAATTTTTAAGTACTTCAATTTGGTATATTTTGTATCGCAGAATACTTTTTGAACGTAATAAATATCATATGAACATATAACTTTTGCTATATTTTAGTATGGTTTCATTGGTATATTTTAATTTGTTAATTTGGTATATTTTAAAGCACCATTTTATTTTTCTTGAAAATGAGTCGTGGGTATCTCTTAAATGCTTTCAACAGAAGGCATAACTCTACTTGAAACGAGAGGAGCATGTCATTTCATTTTTCTATAATTGAAAGCCATTCAACGAATTAAGAGTATTGATAGCAACTAAGGAGATAAATCAAGGAACAGAACAGATACTAAGAAAATGTAGAACATCTTAATGAAAAAGCAACATACCGAAGATTAAGACATATAGTAAATATTATCACTCTATGCAGATTAAAACATTCACAAATCATGTATTAAATACTCAGTTAAAGCAGTTGTAATTTTGTAATTCATGAACTGAACACGTTTATTTATGAATTTGCCAAATAAATTTGTGGTTATCGACCACAACAAAACCGTTAATCTGCCCTCAGGCTGCAATACGAGGGTTGCTATTTAAGTTTCTGGCCTAGGTCACTTCTAGCCATATTAGGACCAATTGGCTATTTCCCAAAAAAAGTTTGGACTTTTATCAATAAAAGCTCCATACAACTTGTTCATGTACGAGCACGTTTGATATCGATAAACGATTAATCAAAAACTTACCTCGGCAGAAAAAATCGAATTAACTCGTGAACACTTTTGAGCAAAAATTTTTCACAACTTTCGACTTGGATTATTACGACACGAGTGCACCGATGAACTTAAATCTTTATAAGGCGATGAAGTGCCATCCTATAGCCCTGTGAAATACTGGTTTAATGGATTCTATCGTGGCCGATGCTCGCTAGAAGACGAAGGTTGTGAAGGTCGTCCAAAAACGGACGTTGGGCCAGAAAACATTGATGCCGTGCGTGAACTGATAATGCTAGATCGACATGTGACATATCGTGAGATAGAGGCATCCTTTGACATTTCTTCCACCAGAATACATTCGATATTGCATAAACACCTGGTCGTAAAAAAGGATTGTTCTCATTGGATCCCGCACAATTTAACGATTGCTCAAAAAAGGCTTGTGTGGATTGGTTCAAAGAAATTTTGAAAAAATACATTCCCTGTGCTTCAAAAGACATTTATAAGATGGTCACAGGTGACGAATCATGGATCTATGGTTATGAGCCCAAAACAAAACAGCAATCGACCGTGTGGGTCTTTGAAGACGAGCCAAATCCAACGAACCTTGTTCGTGGAGGAAGCACTATTCAGCAAATGGTCGCCTGTTTCTTCGGTAAAACTGGTCATGTGGCGACTGTTTCGCTTGAGCAATGTAGGACGGTCAATTCTGAGTGGTACACCATAATTTGTAAGCCTGAACTCCTTGTAGAAATTCGAAAAACGAACAAGAAAAGATGGATCATTCCGCACCATGACAACGCGAACTCCCACACACCAGCTCAAACCCGCGCCTTTTTTTGCGGTCAAAACGTGGAATTCATGGGTCATCCGCCGTACAGCCCTGACTTGACTTCTTTTTATACCCGCACATCATCGAAAAAAGGCGTGGTCATTGATTTTCGATGTCAGAAGATGCTGTTAAAGTGTTCAAAAACCATGTTTTGGAGGTGCCTCAATCAGAGTGGAAAAAGTGCTTCGACAATTGATTTGAGGGCATTCAAAAGTATATAAATCTTGCTGGAGAATACTGTGACAAACAATAAATCCATTTTTTTTATAAATATTCGCATTTTCATTATTAGGCCAGAAATATAAATAGCAACCCTCGTATGTTAGCAAAATGTAAAATGTTTAGTTTGCAATTACGCAAATCAAAATAATAAATTCAATTAAAATGAAAACGGCCCAACGAGTGTAAAATAAAATGCACTTGTATTTACCACTGTTTTGAGTATATTTTATTATACAATTTAATTAAATTATGTTGCGCATCAGCGAGAGAAAAATGAGACAGAGCACCAAACAATGAGAACGAACATTGAATTGTGGAAAATGCTGATGCCAGTTGCGCTGGCAATTTGTTGGTTGTCACAAAGTTTTACCAATGCAATTTAACTGCGAGAGAGAGAGAGAGAGAGAGAGAGAGAGAGAGAGAGAGAGAACTTGGAATCGAAAACGATGAAATTGGCGAAATGCATTCAGTAAATGCGACGAGCTGTTTAATCAATTGAATCCTCCGCCCACTGCCACGACCATTTGGCAGGCGAAAGGACCAAAAAATGTCTGCACTTTGCCAATTAATAGCAGCTAATTTCGTTGAGCAGCAGAGCAGAAGGCCTCTTGACCCAAAATCAATATTGTCCTCTTCGCTCTCTTCCTCTTTGCTCCATTTTGTGGCCATGTGGACGCGACTCAACTCAATTATATTTTTATTTATGCGTCAACATTCGCGCACTCAACAAATAGCAGCGAAGCATCCTTTATAGGCTAGGCCAAAAAGGACTTAGACAATGGCAAATTTATTGTTTCGCCAATCTAAGCAAATTTTTGTTGGCCAAAACTTTTTTGTGTTTGCCTCGCCATTAATAAAGTTATGTATTTGATTATGAAACAGCCAAGCATAAACGTTACGAATGGATTCAATTGCTTGGCAATTGTAGAGGAAACACAGCGAAGAAAGAGAGAGAGAGAGAGACAGATAGAGGGACTGAGTAAAACAGAGACAAATCATAAAAAAGATGCTCTAGCAATATGCGAATTTTATGACGTAACTTTGCTTTAAATGAAATTGCCCAGTGAAGCCTAAGCGAAACGAAGCTCTAAAACTGATAAAATTAACAGTGGACATTCCCGAAAGCGTTCCGAAAGCCTTATCCTTGGATCAGCGGCGCATTCAAATGGTGAAATTGAAGTAGAAGTGCAAATGGGAAAGTGTTCTTGGTCAGTGTGAACCTTTTTTTGCAATCCAACTCTCCATTTCTCACTCCATCTCTTTTCGGCCATTTTCTTGCGGCATTCCAAAATGGCACATCCGTTGCCTAAGCTCAACTGTGAAGTAGTTTTAGTGTGCATGTGTGTGAGTGTATATGTATGTGTGAATGAGTGTGTGTACATTCCACAGATTCTCAGTCTCGAGTGCGAGTTGAATTTTTCACTTTTATGGGGTCATTTAAAGCTTTGGTCGAGTGGCTCGGCTTAAAGTGTTCGACTCGAATGCTGATGTCTTTAATTTGTATGTTTTCAGAATGTTGTGAGAGGAATTTGAGAGGCTGATGATGACAGCAATTAGCATTTAGATAAACGCTTTGTTGCTGCTAGCACAAACATTTTGCATCCCGAAAAAATGAAATCAAAATGCATGTGCCATGAAATTGTTATGAGATCACAAAAACAAAAACGAAACAAAACAATTGCACAACTGGGCTCAAAATAAAATTGTCTGTATGAGTCTGTTTGTGTGTGTGTGTGTGTGTGTGTGTTTGTGTGGGGATATCAGACAATTAAATAACACGCCAGCAAAAATAAAACGAAATTCAAAGTGAACTCAATTTGCTGGCATTTAAATCATTTTTAATTTGAACAACAAAAAGATGTCGCTGTGTGTGTGTGTGCAAAAACAATAATAAAATGTAGCATACATATAAGCATAAGTTTACAAACAAATACGCACACACAGAGGCACATATAAAGAGGGGAGCAACAACAGCAGCAGCGAGCAACAACAATAATGCAATATACTCGGCTGCATGTACCGTTACACGCTGTTGCACAATTATTCAAATCCACGAGCCATGACTGCCATCAGCAGCAACAGAAACAGCAGCGAGAGCACCAAGCCACGAGTTGCAAGTTGCCGAGGGGAACAGCAAGCAGCAGCTGCGAGGCAGCAGGAAAGAGAGGAGAAGATGTAAAGTCGAGTAGAGCAGGGAGCTTTTACCTTTCGCTATACACTTGCTCTGGGTGTTATCCATTTAACATGACAGCGGCAACACTCTGAAGAAGAGTCCATGCAGCTCGCATATATTCTAGCAAAACAGAACGATAAAATGAGCACGTAGATAGTCATGAATCACAGTCTTTTAACTGCAGCAACTAGGGGAATAAATACTGTTGTCAGCAGAAAACAAATCGAGTGACTACAACACATGTTTCTACATAGATAAGATCGATCAAATATAGTTTTTAAAATTTGCAAATGTATTATACAATAAGCATAGAAGAGAAGGTTAAAATATATTTCATTTAAAATTCTTTCTTTCTTTAAGATTATGCTACAACATGTTTCATATGATAAGCATAGCAAATAATATATTATATTTATTTTCAATTTGCATAAATTTTATGCACGCTGCTTAAATAAATAAATAAATAATAAATATCAATCTTATATTTATCAAATTTTAGACACGAAACGAACAGCACAATAGTATTTATTTGCATAAATTTAAAGCATCTTTTTAGGAATTTGATTTAATATTTTAGTCAAACTATTAGCAATATAATCTTCTAATAATGAATTGATGTATTATATTTAGTTATCCAATTATGAGTATGAAATAAACTAATTCTTTGATATAGATTTTTAAGTATTTATGTCCCAAGCTTAGCGAAGAAAAAGAATATATTAGTCGTATATTTAATACACATTTATTTGCATTTATATTAAATATAAGAATAAATTCCAATTTCAACAAAAGCGCAATCAGCAAGCGTATTTAAAATGCGACTTCACTTCAACAGCACTTCATTTGAATTTTTTCCTCCGTTTTGCTCTGTTTTGTTTGTTAATTTTTGCGTTGCTTTTTTTTGTTCTTTAGTTTCAACAATTTGTCACAATAACAAAGCATTTGAAATTTGTACAACAATTTGCAGGTTGTATTTTTTGTATAATTTAATTACTCGTGCAGTTGTGAAACGTTTTATTGTGTTCCAAATGCGAAATGCGACCCAAAAAAAGGCAAACTGCCACTGCAAATGTTAACTTGGCATTGTAACTCACCGAATATGCATTAATTAATGCATTTTATTTAAAATGCGAAAATACTTTCGCTTTTAAATTGAACACAGTAATACAAAAAAAAAGACAGAAAAAAAGGAAACACACACGCAGCACTAAAGACTTGTAAATCCTGTGTAATTTATGAGCCGCCCACGTGAGTTATATCAATGCAGACCTGAGCCTTTTAAGCCCAAAAGAAAACAAAGCAAAGCGAACACAACACGGCGAGCAAAAGAGACGAGCAAAAAAAAAACTATCAATTACGATGATCACATTGCTAACAAGCAGCTGCTGCAGCTGATGTGCTTTTGCCTCGTGCCTCGTGCTCTGGCCAAGAGGCTAATAAATACGCCTAAGCACTGTCATTCCATTCGAAATGACAACGCCAAGCAAATTACTTCAAATCAACGAGGGACGCCACAAAAGTTTCAGAGTATATATAATGACTGTGGAGAGAACTGCACGAACAACCCTCGCAAGTAACCAGAGACGTAAGGCAAGGAAAGACCATTAACTGAGCAAAAGACCTTACGCCTTCCGCCTTTTGGTTGTCTGATGATTGCCTACAGCCTTCGGGAGGCCGCCTGCAACAACGTGGCGTATGCGCAACGTATACAAGTAATAACATGCCCGCCAGCGAGCATAAAAATCTGCGATGACAATGCGTGTGTGTGCCATAAAAAGGCTTTGCTTTGAGCATCAGCAGCAGCAGAATAAAGTCATCCTCTTGAATCTCTCTCTCTCTCTCTCTCTCTATCTCTCTAAGCACATTCGTCGCGACTTTGGGGTCGCATAAAAAGGTTTCGCCCGACGGCGACGTGCATAATGCCGCTGATTAATTTACCTGTGTGTGAGAGTGTGTTTTGGGCGTGGGTATAAAATTGATGTGTCCCATTTGAGGCAGCTGAATTAAAAGCAGGTGGCGTGAGAAGGTCAACACTGCAGCTGCCTGCTGTTGCTCTTTTCTTTCCTTGAGGCGGTGTCAGTTGTCTTCAGAAGTTACAGTTCAGCTTAAGCTCTCTATCGACTGCCCCCAGCAGCAGCAACAGTAGCAGCACAATCAGACAGGCGAACAGTAAAACTTGGTTAGTTAAAAGTGTTTGTCATTGTTGACACCTTTCGTCTTGTCTCGAGAAACTTGAGACAGCGACTTCGTCTCCAGCTCTGACTGCGACAATGACAGCAAACAGCGCAACGCAAAAGAGCTAAGTTTTCTTTTGCCTTGAATACCCTGGAACGTATATGAGGGGTATGATGCAGCTAACCAGCATTTCTTGCTTTTAACTTTGAACTTTTTACTTGAAATTCGCGTCAGCGTGTCAACTCCAGCTAGAATTGACTTTTGAGCTCTTCTTTCGGCTATGCTTAGTAAAGCTGTTCGCTGGGGGCGTGTCACGTTGATTGCTGTTAAATATTTGGCATCGCGGCATCGCGCAAGTTTCGTAAATCTAATTTATTACATTGGCCAAAGCAGTTTAAAGCCTAACTGGCAACGACACACCAACAACACGCATATTGAGTTTCCCTACTCTGTGTGTGTTTTGCGTGGGTTTATTGGCATTGGTGTTAAGTCAGCTTTTGTTGTGCGGCGTTTGCCACAGATTTGCGAGCTCATGTGACTTTTAGACAAACTCGCCTCACACTCTCTCTGTGTTGCTTTCTCTCTGTGGCGTACCCCAATTTGCTGTTATGTCTTCATATCATTTGCTGTAAGACGAGACACAACCTCAGCCACACGCGCCATTTATCATTTCGCTTGGGAAATTTGAACAGTTTCAAGTGGCCCAAAAGAAAAAGTGATGGAGCAGCCATCGAGAGCACACACTCACACTCCCACTCACTCGCTGTTATCTGCTCCATTTAAACTGCAGTTGAACTGCAATCGAGTTGGCATTTCATTACGGCCAGCCATAAAACCAACAGCATCAGCAGTTGCCAAAAAAAAAACCAAGAAGAAAAAAGCGAAACTTATCAACGTAAACAATTCAAGCACTTCAACTAGTTTCAGGCATCTCAATAGTGCTCCAGATAACTAGAGAGAGGAGAGCACAGCACAGGGGAGGAGAAAATGTAGAGCATACTTGTGGCTTGCTAGATTGCATAATGAAAAGTTCGAGGAAAGACACGCAAACGAAAACGGGAGCTACGAAGGAGACAAATTTTTATGAGCAAACTTTCAATTACCGAACTTTTTTGCTGCTTGAATTACTTTCGAAATGTCTTCACATACGGACTCACACACATACGGACTCACACATGTGTGACACTCACACTCACACTCTCATAGTTATGAGTGCTGTCTGCTGGCAATGTGTTTTCAATGCGGTGGCAGTCACAGCACTCCACAGCACAGCATTCACCTGACCTTCAAGTGTTTGGGCCATTCATAATGTGCCCACGTTTATTACTTTCGCAATTCTCTGCGAGTCAATTTACGAGCGGCTTTTCGCAATTTTTCAACTTGTTACTTAGCTTCAGCAACTTGAGCAATATTTGCCGCATTTTTGCAAAAGACTCTTTTTAAGCAATATTCGCTCCGGAATCCAGGACAAGAACTGGCCAAAAAAGAGCAAAGCAAAGTACAGAACAGAGCGAAGCGAAGAGTTTCAGTAGCAATTTTAGCGCCAGCTGCTGTACACATAAACATAAATCATAATCTGTTGGCACAGTACATAAATTATTGACGCTAAAGAGTTCACAATGTGCAAACAACACTCAGTACACACACCTCCTAAGCACACACACTCCCATACACACACACATACAGTGATAATAGCTACTAAACACCTACTTACAGTTTGGAGCGCAGTTATTAAAATGAAAGGCAAGAGCAGCAGTCGATGTGGAGCTGAGCTACATTTCACTTACCACAAAAGGTGAAGAGAGCGGGAGAGGGGAGAAGGAGCGAATGAAGAGAGGAGCGGGGAACAGTTTATCTAGGGTCTGTGAAAGCATTTTGCCAGCTTTTTCTTTAATGGCTGCATATGCAGTCTGTTGTGGCATTAATATCAGAGTAATCGCACTTTCTTTACGCTGCTCCTTTTTCGTTGTGGAACATGGGGCGTATGAGTTATGTGCAGCAGATTCAATTTAGATGTGTTTTAGCAGCAGCAGCATCTACAGCAGCAGAAGCAGCAAGTCAATGGCAATGAGCAAAAACAAACTGCAAAGTGAAAAATATTGATTTTGCCGCAACCTCAGTTTGCACTTTGCTTCATGGTCAGTTTTTGTTAATGCCTTGCTCTGCCATTAGTAATTGAAGCACAATCATAGTTGGATTGAAAGCACAACATTAAATAGGTTTTGTTTTCAATTATCCTGCTCTTTATTTCAACTTTCAATACCGTAATTAAAAATCATAATTGTCTGTTCTCATCTCAATTTTTATGGCTTTAAATCAGTCTTATCTGACTGCTGTTTATACTGTATTTCTTAATTATCTTTCGCTGAAGCTTGCTAAGAGTAAATGCGATTTATATATATTATAACTAAATAATAATCTTTAACTAAGTGTGTATAATTATTATAATTCATAGACTGAATTTGTATACTATACTTCAATCGAAAAGTATTTACTTTTCATATTGACTTTATTGTTGTTTTCTGCTTAGAACTCTTCATCAACATTTTTTGTTCCCACTCAATCTCAACTTTTATAGCAATAAATTCCTATCTGTTTAGCTTAGCTTTTTGTTATAGCTTTTTATTTGTGTTGTCTGTACTTTAGCTAAAGTACAAAATCTTTATTAAGTTGTGCATATTTCAAAGTTAAAAAATTGTATGCTTTTAAGTTTGCTCAACATGTTTTTACTCATCCTGTGATCCCTTTATTGTTTCTTTCTACTTCAATTGCACGGATTATTTATGGTACTATGTATGTAAATGTATATTAAAATTAAATACTTGGAATATGTGTATCAAAATTAGCTCTTTAACACATAATCTTAACTTCTATAGCAACAAATTCTTATCTGTCTAGATAAGTTTTTTGTGACAGATTCATTTTGCCAATAGCTTTTATTAAGTAAGTTAAAAATATTAAAATCAAATATACCAAGACCTGTTTTTCATGCTCACTTTTTGAATAAGCTTGCCATCGGTAATTGCAATATTTTAATTGACGTATGTACAGCAAAATAAATACTCTTTGTCCATCCTAATTTACATGGTTACCGCACAGCAAACATTGAAATCAAAAAACTGCCTCGATAAATTCTTCTCTGTCTGGCTTTGTTGTTTTGCTGTCTGTCTTCGTTGGCTACTTTTTCATGTTGCATGTTGATTGAGCTGTCAAAATCGTAGCCACCTCTCGACTGTGCAAATTTATATAGCTTAATTCCTTGCGACTGTCAATTCGAATCCTTTCAGTTCGGCTTGTTGGCATCAGTCGCATGTATTTGGTAGTAGACATGGCAATTTAAGTTGCCTTCCGGGCAAGTGCAATCTATATGGCTTAATTCCTCGGCTGTCACATCATTCACGATTAACTCGACTCTGTCAATGCAGCGACACATCTAAAAATAGATTCAACACAATTTTCCCAAAATCTCAACAGACCACAAATACACACATACATACACACACACACTCAGTCTAGAGGCGTGCCAACAACATGTGCCAAATAAAAAAAGAGGAAAACAAAATGTGGATGGAGAAAAAAATCAGAAAACTGGCATTTAAATTTCTATTGGCGTTTTGCAGTTTGCAATCCAAACAAAATTGACAGCATCAAAAGGCGGCAAACAGAGATCGACAGACTGAGTGTGAGAGAGAGAGGGAGAGACGAGGTAAACAAACACCAGCAACAACAACAGTTTCGACACCAAAGTTTAGTTGAACAATCTGTTGTTGGGTTCGAATTCCAGCATCAACATTGCCATCACCATCGACATCGCCATCGTCATCGTCATTGCCAACGGCAGTCTCATTGATGAATGCTGATTTGGTTGCGAGCCCTTTGCGGAGGTAAACAGAGTGCCAACAAAATGCTACACGAAATGTACAAAATGAACGAAATGTGCTCGAAATTTACGCGAAATGTTCACAAAAATGCTCTCTTAAATTTACTGCAAGGCCTGAGCCCTTTTCCATGTCCTTTCATTCCATGTTAAAGGGCTTCATTAAAGGGGAAACTGTAAAAAAAAGAAATCGTACGTGTTGCCATTTAAATTTGTCAGTCCCCAAAGCAGCGTCAAAGCAGGCACCGCATTCGTTTTTAGATTTTTAGCAATTTATTGGTACAACTGGGGTATGTTAGACTAGGGAGGAGGGGAGCTTAGCTTAAGCTACAGTAGTACAAATACATAAAACAAAAGTTCTAGATTACAAAGTAGAAAACACATCTACATTATGAAAACTTTTTGATCTTCGAGATAATTTCTTGACCCACAAATTGCAGATTGAAAAATTCTCAAAATAAGAATTAATGCTTCAATAATCTTTTTGAGATTAAAAACTCTTTTTTTTTAGATCGAAAAGCACTCCAATTCCAGAATTTTTTTCGTGTTTCATTTTCATCTATATTTTAACGGCCTAAATCAAAGAACATTTCATCTTGATTTTAGATGTTGTTGTATGTGTTTAATTTTGATTATTTGGCTTTGTTGAATTAGGAATTTACTCCGGAATGTCAAGAATATTATATAGATTTAATGTAAAATTTGTATCCCGATTTAAAAATCCTTCTTGGATTAATTTTGACACTCTATTAGAATGATTTATGAATTTATTTTTAGCACTAATGAAACACTTAATGTTGTACATTCCATCTAAAAGATCAAATAATTATTTCCTAGTATACTTTTTCAAAAGATAAACTGTAATTTCAATACAATATTTGAACTATTGATCCTTTTCTTTCTAATAACTTAGCTTTATTATGTCTATATTCGATAATTATTATAAGCGTAGCAAATTTAAGGGCTTAACTTTAAACAATTTACTTAAAAATTATTAATTTTAAGAATTTTAATTATTTTTCATTCGTGAACGATCGGACGACAATATTATCGATGCTTATTAATCCGGTAATCTTAAACGAAATTTTAATTCTGATTTAGATCATCAAATACGTTGAGAACTTCTGTTAATTATTGGTTCTTTTATATCAAGCTTAAGCTTTCTTGATTAAGCTTCTAAGCTCAGACTTTTGAGCCCTATCTTCTAAGCTCTATTTCTGAGTTCAAACAGATAGAAGTTACGCAGCTCCGTAGTTTTATTAGAGATTAGAGTTGTCTAAGGTGTTTAATCTGGTTATCATTACATTCTGCAACCATATTACATGCAAAATAGAATCTATAAGCTTCTTCTAACTCTTTTAGGGTATCCCTAGAGCTGCATGGTTGCGCTTAGCTCTGCCACACTTGAGCTTAAAGTGGGAGCACTTTTTAATGAAGTTGTCGGTGCAATGCTGAAGGACACTTGGAAGATAAATCACTGGGTCAGGATAGAGGTCGTGTGGTTTACCATGAATCATACCAGCCAAGTGGCAAGGCTACCAAGCAGGAGGGGAAAGAGCCAGAGAGCAGTAGGCATCGATTGTGCTGGGTCAGCAATTAAAAGCACATAATTCATGCATCAAATACAACAACCACAAGCTGTAACTGTGGTAAAAAAAAAACCGGGGAAGGGGGAGAATTTGGCTTTTTAAAGGTTTAAGCTGGTTGAGGAAACGTAGGAAGCGGCAGCATAATTAAATTGTAGAACTAATTGGGCTAGAGCTGCCAGCTGATGATGGAACAGCCACAGCCAGAGCTGACGTCTCTTTAATTATACGCAAAAGAACACGAGAACACGGAAGAAAATGTTGCGTCCCAGTGCGGCGAATGAGGGAAAATTTCATTTCTACAGCGAAAATAGCCAGGGAAAAAGGCCCCCGAAAAACTAGAAATAGCATACAGAGAGAGAGAGAGAAACGAAATGAAGGTGGAAAGCAACGTGTAGCGACAGCTGCGACAATGACACATGATTATCAGGCAACAACATGGCTGTTATTGTAGTTTGCCTGACCTGCAGTGGCCTCTCCCTCAATTCCAAAAGCCAGGCCACTCTCTCTCTCTTGCTCGCTGGTACCTGGCAGCTGTGGCAAAACATATTATAACATATAGCTGGGCATTAGGTAGAAGCTTGGCCAGGACACGACGACGACGAGGACGTCGTTGTTCTTGTTGTTGCTGTTGCCTGTGGCCAATGGGCATGTCTTGCTGCTGCTGCTGTTGCTGCTGTTGTTGCTGTCGCTGGTACGACACGAGCCATTATGCATGCGTATGATTAATGAGATCATGTTTCTGTTGATGTGCTCAGACCATACAATATATAAACGTACGTACGTACAAACGAGATATGTTAGGTGGTAGCTGAGGCGGCTAATAGCCTTTTGAGCCAGCACAACAACAGACATGACACTGCCTGGCGGATAAGGCCCCCAAACAATATTGTTAACTGTCCGTAATCCGTAATCAAACATTTCAATATCTCTCCCACTCCCACTCCCATTCACCCTCACACTCGATATCTGTATATCTACGCTTGACAAAGTCACTCGAGAGAGGCGAAAACCCAGCGGGTTAGAATGTAAATGCAACGCATTTGGCATTGCCACAGCAACCACAATTGTTGTGCGAGAGTTGTGTATATATGTGTGTGTGTGTACGTTTGTTGGAGTGTTAAAGTGTCTGTGTGTGTGTCGAGCGAACATTTTGGACGCAAATCCACTTCAATTTGGTTTCGTTGGCCTTGCGACCGCATCACAAATTCATGACTCTTTGCCCAAAAATGCAGCCGTCACTCACACACTCGCACACTCACACACACACTCACACTAACACACACTAACACTCACACTTGCACACGGATTGGGGTTAGCCATCAATCAAGTGCAGAGGAGCCAAAGGGGCAACATAGGGCAAGGGCATAAGGACAGCGTATTCACTAAAATCGCTTGAAAAATGTTAAAACCCAAAAAATCGTCACACCAACAAACAAGTAAGAAAGTTACTGTCGAGAGTGCTCGACTGTAAGATACCAGCTACGCTATTGTGAATAAAAGGAAAAGAGTGCAGTATTAATTTGAAAATATACCGAATTAGTATACCGCAAAAATACTATAAATACTATAGAGTGCAAAATATACCAGATTGTCAGCCAAGGCAACTAAGATCCGAGTCCATCAAAAAATATTCTGATTGCTACATTCGGTATATCAATATACTATTAAATTGAAAATATGCCATACCGTACAAAATTGTCAGTCAGGAATCTTTAATTCTACACCGTAGTTATTATTGTCTGTACTAAAATTCACGACTGTAGCCTCAAAATTACGATTTTTTGCGATTTTTGTTGATGTAAAGAGGCAGAAGTAGGCGTGGACACAATTTGAAACAAACTTGATTTGCGTGCATCATAACAAATGCCGTCAAAAAAAATTATTGCTCTATCTCTTATAGTCTCTGAGATCCAGTGTTTCATACGGACAGACGGACAGACAGACGGACAGACAAACCAAGAATATATATATTTTATGGAGTCGGAGATGTCTTTTTCTTCCTGATACATCAATTTACTGCAGGCACAAAGATATAATACCCTTCTACCCTATGGGTAGCGGGTATTAATACTGTGCACCACGTGGCGTATGCGTGTTATTCAGAGTCATCTAACCTCATCGCAATCGAGCGACAACCGCTTATAATTATCCGCGTAACATTTTAATAATTTTAATTTATTTTTAATTAACTAGCCACGAGAACATTTGACAATTTGGTTTTACAAAATTGACGCTTTGAACTCTCTTGTGTCGCGAGAATTTTGTGGCTGAAATCGTTGTCAGTCCGCGCGACGGGAGCTTAGCCCTTTGTTTCACAGGCAGTTCGCCAGTCGCGAGTTTGCCGCTCAGCTGCATAACACAATGCTTGTACACACACATTTTAATTTATTGCCAGGGCTGTCTGTTTTTGGGGTTGTGCTGACAGGCGATTTAGATTGATTGTCGCTGGGCCGAGCGAGAGAGATTAATTAATAAACGCAGTCGTCAATGCAAAAACTAATTTATAATTGTTTTTTTCCGCCGCTGCTTTGTGTTGCACGCTGCAAATTGGCCAAGACACGCCTTCGACACAGACTGGCCTTGTAATTTATATTTGACGTTGTTTTTGGCATTCATTAGGCTGTCGCTGTCGCTGTTTGCTGTTTGTTGTTTGCTGTTTGCTTCTTGCTGCTTTCAAAGGTGTCGCGAACGCGTCAAGCAATTCTCGAAATTAATTTCATTTCATTGCGCATTTGTTTTGACATCCCTTGAGGGAGCTGAAGCTTAGCTGACGCTTAAATTAAACGCCAAATATTGCTAAATCGCGTTCAAGGACAAAAATTAATTAACAATACCCCGGCGTCATAGTCTCAGCTTCAATAACTTCGTTCGCATCACATCTCAATGGCTGGCTGCCATTGGTGGCGGAGCGGCCGACGGTGCGTATGATTAATATGGTCAGGCATTTAAGTGACCTCCCGGCGCACGTGTTTGGCATTTCTGTGTGCGGGGCGTTCCATTGCCCTTTTTACAGTTTTAAATTCAACACTGCCACGCCCACCAACGCCTACAGCCGGCCTACGCACTTTTCATTCAAGTCCCGCTCCCTTCCCTTCGTCTTTTGTGTGCTCTCCCCCACACATAAATCTCTCAAGTGTCACATAAAATTTCCGCACATGTACGGAATCAAAATGAAAAGCAACAACAAAAAGAGTGTAAAAAATAAAATTGCGACAGGCTTTTTGAAAACAACGAATAGCGAAATACAGTAAAATAAAGAACCTATTAGTTGAGTGTTGATAAAAACTTTATAATTTATAATTTATTCATTTTAAATTGAAACTTTATTCAATGAATAACTAATAGTAGGCACATAATTGTTAGAAAATTGATTACAATAGACTATTATAATAGTTTAACAAGCTAAGATTTAAAAAAAGAAAGAAAGAAGATTAATTTAAGTGTGATTTTTTCTTAAGACTTTATAAAGCGCCATCATTTTGATTGGAGTCTATGTTTCATAAATAGTTAATAAATAGTTGAGTTGAGAAAGAAAAAGATTGAATGTTACCAAGCATTCGTTTTTATTTGAGATTTCATTAAGTTGCATTATCTTAAATTGAAACTGCATTAAATAGTTATTAGTTCATTTATTTTTTTTTTTTTTTTTTTGTGTTTTAAGTTACCACCCGACCCATGGGCAGGGGGGAATTATTTGGCCGCTCCCTAAGCACCCGACCGAGAACTGGTAGATGCCTTTATAAGGTGAAAAACGCCACGAAAAATTGATTGAAGTGCTCAATCAGAGGTCCAAATTTGCTTCTTTTATGAAATCTATGATAGTTTTAATGTGCTCGACATTTCCTTCCTTCAAGAGAGCGTGAATGTTGTTGTGTGTTCCTAGTGTTGGGTAACGTTGGCGTACAGTATCGTATTTTGAACAGCTGAGGATTGCATGTGAAGCGTTATCGATAGCTCCACAAGTATCGCACAAGTCGTCCAACGTGACATGCATTTTGAAAAGAGTGGCCTTATCGAAGCCGTTACCCACTTAATAAGCGATTGATCGTTTTTATGTCTTTTTGGTTTCATATTGAATTTATTGTTGGAAAACCAGGGTTTCTTGATTAAAGCTGGGAAGATGTCACAGAAACCTCGAGGTTTGCGAACTACGAAGGAGTTGTACTCCTCTTCCCATTCCAGTTTAATGCGTTTGTATATCTCGTTGATTGCGTCTTTGACTGACCAGTTTAGCAATGTGAAGCTGCCTTCTGTGGGTGCGTTTTTGGCTGCATTATCGGCTATTGTGTTTTGTGGGATGTTGGAGTGTCCCGGAATGTAATGAATTTCTATGGACTTTAGATGGTGATGCCGGTTTATTTTTTCAACGATGCTGGCTGCAATATGATTGTCGTGGATTGTTTTGCATAGGTTGATAATGCTATTTTTGCTGTCCGTAAGAATAGCGACTCGAGGAAGATTGTTGAATAAGGCGAAGTCAAGTGCTTTGTCAATTGCAAGGAGTTCGGCAGAGAGTGACGACAGTACTTTGTCTGTGTAATAACTAGCTATGTGCTTTGACCTCTCGTGCAAAAAGGCTGCACTCGAATGTGTTCTTGTAACAGATCCGTCCGTAAAAAATAGCTCAAAATTATTGTTTTTTAAATGTCCAATTTTTTCATTAAATAGAAGGAGAATACTAGAATTGCAAATTGATTTTTTGTTCTTTGCGGAACCTTTAAAAAAGTCAGTAAAGCCGGTCAGTTTTTTGCAATGGGTAACAGAGGATTCAATTCCCTCGATATGCTCAAGCACGTCTGCGAACTGTCTGTATGTTTTTGTGTAACTTGTGTTTATGTGGGGACTGACACATATTGTTTTCTTGCGGGGAGGTTTAAGGCAAAGACTTTAACCAGTTCCTTTGCAGTTGTGAATTTGTAGCGATAGAGTGGAGGCAATTCAGCAGCAAGATGGTAAATTATTGGGACGGGTGTGCACTTTATGAGTCCCAGCGCTTTTCTTAACTGGCAATTTGCGTGGCTTTGAATCTTGGACAAAGCTGATTTGCTGAGGTTGCTGAAGGAAGAGCATGCATATTCCAATTTGCTTCTCATGTATGCCTTGTAAAGAGTTAGGCTTTGTGACGGATGAATGCCGAAACGACAGCCGCTTAGGAGCCGCAGGAAAGTACACGCTTTTGATGTCTCAGAGATCGTTTGGTCAATGTGCGCTGACGAGGAGCTAGACGCTGACACGACTCTACCAAGGTATTTGATTTGGCTGACTTCTTTTATAGGCCTATTTTGATGGAAAATGGGTAGGGGTCTTCTCTGAGTGCTAAAGTGAATGACGTTGGACTTGGCTGCGTTGAAATGAAGGTCTAGGCTATTGCAAACAATTTGAAATTCATTTATCTTTTGTTGAAGTAGATCGGATGCTGAATTGAAATCTTTGTGAAAGCAAATTAAAAGAAATCGTCTGCGTATTGAAAAAGTGTGCAATTTGGGCCATTTAGATCGTGGAGTCCTGCCGTGTACAAATTAAACAGAGTTGGACTAAGGCAACTACCCTGACACACACCTTTACCAATTGTAACTTCACAATTTCCCTTGACTAGCGTCCTCCTGCGTAAAAAGCTAGCAATCCACTCGACCAAATGCCTATCAAAACCTAGTTCGTTTAGCTTACACTGGAGGATGTCTATGTTTACACAGTCAAAAGCTTTTTTTAGGTCTAGACATGCTGCTAAGACTTGATACTGCTTGGACTTCAGTGATTGAACTTTATTTATTAGATCATTGATGCACAAGGCTGTAGATCTCTGGCGGCGAAAAGCGTATGATCTTTCTGGGATTATTAAATTCGCTCGAATATGCTCCTCCATTCTTTGTTTTACTAGCCCCTCTAGTATTTTAAAAGGGACACTCAATAGGCAAATCGGTCTGTAGTTGCTTACTATTGAGGTGTCCATACCTTTCTTAGGGATGGGGACTACTCCAATCTTTCTCCAACTTTCAAGAATGACGCCCATGGACCATTTCTTGTTTAGCATCTCCAGAAAACAGCATTTCCTTCTGTGATCCAGCTTTTGGATCATTTTGTATGAAATGCCATCAAGACCTCTGGCAGAGTTGGGATTTCTAGCATTAACAAATTCATTGAAGTCCGATAAGTCGAAGGGTAGATTACGAGGGTCTGTGTCTTCTACGCCGTTGCTAACTATTTGGGGGCACATAGGTCTAGTGGTGTCTACTACGCTTTGAAGAAAGTTTTGATCCTCTTCTTCCGTCCATTTATTACCAATTCTTTTAACTTTTTTGTAGTTTTTTATATTTTTAATTTTGGCCCAAACATTTGAAGCTGAGGAAAATTCGTTCACAAATTCTTGGAAGCTGGACTTTCTGCGATTTTTGACTAGATTTTGAAAGTTTCTATCTGCTTCAAAAGCTTTCAGTGCGTCTTCTCTCTTTTTTGTGCTGTAAAACTTTTTCCTGCAAGCATTTCTTAATCTAAACAATCTGTCTACTTCTGAGTCCCACCATTTCTTTGGCTTATATCTATTTTCCGAACTAATTATAATAGTGTGCTGCTTTGTGAGTTTTTTAACACTCACGCTTAGGTCCTCTAGGCTGGTGAATTCACACTCAGCGAAGGCATCTGCGATTTTGTTATGTAAAACTTTCCTATGTGATGTTGCTGTGGGAAGATTGTCAAAGCAGATGAATATTGGGAAATGGGGGCTGTTTGTAATGCGTACATCGTGCGCTGACCATCTAATATTGCTTGCTCTTGAGTTGGTAAATGCTAGATCTAAGACGGAGGATTGGTTTACGCTACGGGAAAATGTGGGGGAACCATCATTTAGGCAAATAAAGCCCGCGTCCATGGCAGCATCTTCCACAAGTTGGCCTTTGGAGTTAGAGCTTGGGCTACCCCAGGATGTTGACTTGGCGTTTATGTCTCCCGCGACTAGAGAAGGGTTATTAAGACCTGCTGAAAATTGAAAAATACTCTGCAAACCAAGTCCAACATCCGCAGCTGAGGTGGAGGGGGAGGAATAGATACTAAAGATATTTAGATTGTGTTTCAAATTTAGCGTTTGAATTCCAACGCATTCGATTTTGGTAATGGGATTTAGTATCTTAAAGGTTATGTTGTTTCTAATGTATATTCCTACCCCTCCATATCCGTCTTCCCTAGGCTTGCAATAAAATTTGTAATCAGGTATGCTACAATCGCTGTTGTCCATAACCCAGATTTCAGAAATAATAGCTATGTCTATGTTGTTGTTGTCAAGGTACATATATAGAAGTTGTTTGTTGTTGTTGTAGGTCAGGCTTTGGATGTTGAATTGGAGGATCTTCATGATGATAGGACGTTTCCAAGAGAGAGTTGGCTAGCTATTTTATGTGCATCTATCTCTGCGTTGGCTGAATTTATAAAATCTCTAAGCTCCACGAGAAAAGCTGAGAAAAGACTGGTTGTGGTGTCCTCTCTGCACTCAGTTACAAATGCAGCAATTTTAGTGCCTAACTGACTGAGTTTCTCCTCAGCAAAGAAGTGGTTCGGGCTGGCTGCTCTCACTGGTGTAGGATTTGAAAAGGATTGGACTGGCGTACTCTGAAGTGAAGAATTTGAGGATCTGGCTGATCTAGGGTTGCCTGTTTGCTTGGGTAGCTGTGGGAAGTTCAACGCATCGAGCGGAGGGGGTGAAGCTTTCTGAAAAATGGAGGGGAATTTAGTTTTTACATCCTTTCTAGACATATTTTCGGAAGCCATTATTTTTTTAATCGAATATTCTTTTATCCTCGCCGGACAATTTGGGTCAGTCGCCACATGCTGCTCCTTGCAGTTGACGCATGAGGTTGGGCCGCAAGGCTCCTGCTTGTCATGTGCAAGGCCGCACCTGAAACATCTGGCCTTGCTCTTGCAATGTTTAGCCAGGTGGCCAAACCGGAAGCAGCAAAAACACTGGCAAAAATAAATGAACGGCTGAACAGACAGTCTAGAGTACATAAGCTTTATCTCTTTAGGAATCACTGCTCCATTAAACCACAGTTTTACTCGTCCAGTCGGGATAAGCTGTCCGTCAATTCGAGATTTTTTCATTATGCGTTCGACTTGGTCTATTGTGATGTCAGATTTAATGTTTTTTAAAATGTCGGAATCTGAAAGGTTTAAAGGGATATTGAAAATAATGCCAGCCGTGTTTACTAGGTGGCGAGGGATCTTCGGCTCGTAGCAGCCTGCAAGTAAATCGCCACAGTAAGCCAAGTTATTAGCGGCCTGCGCCGAGTTGCAAACGACTTTGCACCGTCCGTACCCCATCTTCTTAATCTCCTCTATGCCCTCTATTTCTTTTGACGACAGAAAAGCCGCCAGCTCGATGGAGTTTATGGCTCCGCTATTTCCATTTAAATTTTTTTCAAGATATACCGCGTAAGGGCCCTTGTGGTTTTCGTTGTAAGAGTATCCATTTACATTTTCTTTGCTAGTTCCGTTATCCGTGGTGATTGTTGGTGTTTTTGCCTTTTCCGTTTTATTCTGCTTTGTTGTTTTGTCCGTTATTTCTGAGCGCGTGGCTTCAGAGCTGGTCATACTTTTTTTATTGGTTTCTTTTGGAGTGTTCATTTTGTTGGATTTGCCGTCCAATTTTGAATTATTTATTTTTGAAGAAGCCGAATTGATTGCAGTGGCAGTTGTTCGCCTGGTGGCGATTCTCCCACTTGAGTTGGACGTGCTGGCCATGATCGCGCCTACAAATTCTCCTATTCCCCTTGTGCCTGTGGGCTAGAGAAAATAGTGGGAAAATAGGGGAAAAACCGCTGAAATGATCGAAATGAGCTGAAAAAGGGACCGAAAGAAAAAGCGTCCGCGCAGGATGATAGCTAAACGGAGACTGTATTATTATTAGTTCATTTAGAAACATAATTTCTTTAACACACGTCAGCATGGTGGACACATTAGCTGAGAGTTAATGGAGAAGTTTAAATTCCATAAAGTAATCCTTTTAATTGGGTTCAATTTAAATGGAATCTTTATTTAAGCAATCGTTACTAGTTTATGTGAAAGTATTATTATTACAATTATCTATTGTAGTGAGTAAATTAGCTGACAGTTAATTGAGTTGAAGTTTAAATTTATCTGAACTTAATTCTAGACTTTATAAAGTGGGCTCAGGTTAAAGAGAAAATATATATATATATATATATAATATATATATATTATATATATTTATATATATTATATATATTATATTATATATGAACGTTATTTGATAAACAAAATTCATAGAAAATACATTGCCGTAAACGATATCTTTGTAGTTGAAGAAGTAGCAACATTTATTTGCTCAAAAGTTTTTAAACTCAGATTAAAGACTTAATAAACCAAATAAAATGAATTTTAAAAGCAAAAGTACTGCATTAGCCAACTTAAACTCTCTCCATAGAAAGTGTATTTCTTTTACTAAGTATAAGCAACAAAAAAGAAGGGGAAAAGTGAGAGTGCGAGAGAAAGTGAAGCCGTTGAGATGGCGGCACTCAGAGACCATGGTGCAATAAGTCAAGTTATCAAAGTTAATAATTCTTAATGTTAGTGCATAAATAAGATGGGGGCAATGAGGGGCAGACGGCAGAGCGACAGTCAGAGAAAGCGACTGATACAAGCAGCGTCGAGGGAAAGCAGAGGGACAGCAGAGGGACAGAGGAACAGACGATATGTCACTGGCAGTGCCCATAAAAGTATGCTACATGGCAGGCAAAGCGCAGAACTTCAAATAAATACAAAGATGAATTTTTTGTAAATTTATGCAAAAAGGCAGCAAAGCAGCAAAGGCACAAAAGATGAGTGAGAGAGAGAGTGAAAAAATGAAAGAAAAAAAAACTGAACTGATGCCTAATTTGCATAAAGAAATCGGCTGGCGGCAAACGAAAACGCCGAAATATGACTGTGACTCTGGCCCTCTCGTTCGCACACACTATACCTCACTCACTCTCTTGCACCTACACATGGCATCTCCAACTGTATATGTGTGTGTGTGAGTGCTGCCAGTTCAGTGGCGCGGCAAATATGAAACTCAAAGTGCTCATGCTGACATCGCGACATAAAATTGTATACACACACATATACACATATGAACTCTGTGTGTGTATGTGTGTGTGTTTGTTTATATAACAACTGTTTCCTTTTATTTGGCAGGCCTTTTGTGGCTAATAGCGCACACAGTTTGCCCAGCCAGCGAGAGAGAGAGAGAGAGAGAGAGAGAGAGAGAGAGAGAGACAAAAAGCAAGCGTAAATGCCACAAAAGCCTCGCAATAAAGCGCACAATGATCCATGCACACACCAGCAGCAATAACTGTATATCTGTATATATATATGCATGTGTGTGTGTATGGGCTGAAGGGCAGAAGAATTTGTCATTTGACCATTGGCAGTATTGTTGTGGTCAAGTCAACAGTTATCGGCTTTGGGATTCCCTTTTTATCAAGGTCTGTATGCATATGTTGCTTGTCCATTTCGTTGTCCTTTGGATTTGTCCAATTGGAAACGACATTAATTTTAATGTAAACCCGATGACTCGATAAATACGTAAATCTGCCCATACAGAACTACGGTATTATTAAGGTTGCCCCATCAATATATTACTATTTAAATTTAACCCTCTCTCTTTCTCTCTCACACATTTGATGGCGAAATACTGAGAATCGCTGAGGGCGGCACATTTTTATTGCACACACATTTTCCGCTTAGCACTAAACTTGAGAAGCGCTGCGAAAGGCGCCTAAACTGTAATAATCTGAACAAACTATTACTGCTTGAGGCATGTCGCGTAATAAAAGCGAAAATCTAGATTATTTTAAAGAGGAAAGCGTGGGACTTAAAATTGTGATGTATATATAACAAAATTTAAAAAAAATTATGTTTTATAAGCTTAGAAATAGTATGATAACTTAAATCTAAGAAGAAGAATACTGATTATTTGGAGTTTTTAGTTTTTTAGCTGTTTAGATTTTATTTATTAAATAGTTGAACCAATTCAGCAATAAGGTACCATAACAAAATAATTTAGGAAAAACTCATTCAGGCCAAACCTCACACTCCTATTATAAGGACGTATGGAGTATTCAAAACTAGGATATCTGCCTTTAAATTTAATGAAAAATAAAAAATTGTATGAAATTTTAAATCTAAAATATTATTAAGAGTATAAGCTACTAACTATAACTTCCAGATTTAAATTTATTTAAAATTACAAAAATATTATATTATTTGATATCTAAAAAGATGAATAATGGGAATTTGGAAAAGTTTAACTATACCTTTAAATGTATTAAGTCTGCTTAAAGCAAAGCATATGAAAAAAGGAGAGTAAAATGAGTTTAATACTCTGGTCACACTTTCCATTTTATTCTTCTTAGTTATCACATTAAAAAAAAAGGCTTGACAACTTATTCCACTATAAATGTATTAACGGTGCTTGAAGCTATGCAAATAAAAAAGAAAAGTAAAAATAGTTGAAAAGTCTGGGCACACTTTCCGTTTTAGTGTCCTTACTTATTTCATTTGAAGAGATAACTAAGAGAACTAGCAACTAATTTCACTCTATCTTTAAATGTATTAAAACTGCTAAAAACTAAGCAAACGGAAACAGTAAAAAGCGCTTAACAGCCTGGTCACACTTCTCTTTTTAGTTTCTTTACTTATCACATTTGAATAATAAATTGTCTCGTGTTTCTGTCTTTTCTTCCTCACTACAATTCCCATTGAGTCACTCGCTAGTTGTCGCAAAGATTCTCAGCAAAAGTAGTGCAAAAATCTTGGCACACATTCCATGTTTAACATGCTGTCAGAGGAGGTATCTTAATAAAAAGTTGTGCAATCTTGAAACTGCATAAAAAGCACATAGAAAAGTTGCTTAAAGCTGAAAGCGGAAAGCTTATCTCAGTGAACGACTCGAGTGTTGCTCATTCGCTGTTCATCTGTGAGACAAAGAGGCACTTGAAGCACAGCTATTATCATTGGCGTATTACCATTAAGATGGAGAGCAACATGAGAGCACGTTTGTCTCCTCGTGAGTTGGAGATAGAGATGGAAGATGGCGATTGTAGGCGTAAGTTGGCCCTTAAGCAGTTAGTTAATTAGCCAAGTTCTCTGTCTCTGTCTCTGTCTCAGTAACTTTTTAAAGAAGTCGCTCGACTTAGTTGAAATTTATGAAAATAACTTTAAGCCAAAGGCAACTAGAAAGTCAAGGCAGAAACAGTTCATTGTGCCACATTTCATTTGGCTAAAAGTCTGCGCTCGTGTTGGCCATAAATGATGCCCTCGAGCTAACAGCGAGCTGAAGCTAAGCTGGCCTGAGCTGGCAGAGCGATTGCATCATTTTCTTGGACATGACTGCAATCTTGTGGATGGAGGATAAAAGGGAGCTGCGTTGCAGGAATAATGCTGTTAGCTGCCAACTGCCAACCAATTGGGAATACTCAGTTGGTTTTAAACCTGGACATCATCGTTCGCTTCTGCTTTTCGCAACTCTCCAAGGTGATTATTTTGCATTTGTTGTGCCAATTTCATTGCTATGCTAAAACACTTGGGTTTGGCTGAATCTCTCATATTTTGATTTCATTATTCAGTTTATATACTTTGCCGTTTCACCTTCTTCCCCTTCTCTACCTGCTGCCAAGGACTACGAGGATAGCCTCATTATAAACGTAATGCTTCGCTTCTAAGCGAGATCTATTTTTGTCTATTTGCTCAAATGATTTCCTACTTATTGTTGCTCTTTTGCTTAATGCCTCTGTTTTGTTATTGGTTGTTGTTCTTTTTGTTTTTGCTGCTGAAGCAATCATTTTGATTGCTGCGGTCTTTACTCTGTCCATCCCTCTGTCTGTCTGTTTGTCTGCTGCGCCTCTTTTTGTTTGCTTACTTTTGGATCGTTTAATTTTATAACATTTTTCCATATTGTTGTTTTCTTGTTCCATACCCATTACAATTGCTTTAAAGTGGGGTATATGGAGTAAGCCTAAAAGCCTTTGCCGAACAGTTCAATGCCTTAAATCTGTCAATTATAGCATAATCTATGGCTTTTTGTTTATGTTCGTATAAGCTTGAAATACTTCCTGGTGTTGGTTTCAACAATGAATGCAAATTTAAAATACTTCAGGCTTACAGATTTTTTTGTTACATCCAGAGGTAGACAATATATGAAATAAATATGATGCCAGCAGTGAAATGAATTTATTTATTTATTTTTTATTGCATTTTTATATAATTTATGCATTTGATACCGACACTCTAGCCACAAGGCATATGATGACTTAGAGCTATGTTCCTTAAATGTTTTTTTTCTATGAATTCAATAAAATAACAAAGTAAAGTTAAAGTTTAATGAAAATTTACTAAATAAGTGTACACAGAGAAGAAAATAAGGATTGAAAAGTAGATCACAAATGATCACAACCACAGAGGAAACAAAATTAAGATTGAAAAGTAGATTACAAACCTTGATTTTAAGAACTTTTCGATTTCAAAATAAAATTCTAGTTACAAGAAAAGTTACTCAAAGTTCTTAAAATCCAGATTTGTGTTTTACTTTTCAATCTACATTTATTTTTCAGATTTAATATAAAATTGTAAGAAGAATTCTAGGTTTAAAAATTCTTAAAGATTTTAACATTCCTGAAATAAGATTATGTTTTAGAGCTAAGAATAAAGATAAAATGGAAAAAGGAGATACAAATATATTCTTGAACTTTGAAAATGACCAATTCATAATTATTGTATAATTTTTATGCTGTTTTAAGAATTTACCTAATAGCATAAGTTCAAAATTCCCTTTTTCGTTCTTTTTATTTTTGCGGTCTCACTTCAAATCGTTATTTACCTTATAGTGTTGGATCACTTCATTATTTTAGCATTTCTTGAACCTAAGTAATTGGAAATTATTTTGCAAATATTGGAGAAACTGTGAAAACATTTACCACAGGAATTTAAAAGGCTGGTGAGTGCAAGTTTAAGATAACTTATAGCTTCTCATTCCAGGAACTTATAGAGTATCTGCTAGTTGCATATCTGTGAAATACATTCGTAAGTTGTTTTTTGTTTGTTGCTGAGGCGCGCCGCAACAACCTTCATGGTACTGTGCAACCCGAAACACGAACCCTTTGAGCTGCTGCTGTTGGCCTTTTGTTTTGCCATTTGCCATTGCCATTTGCTATTTGCCATTTGGCGTTGCATTGAATTGCAAAATTGTTACACAGCTTCGCACTACGATGCTGAGAGTAGCCTGGCCCCTTCCTCTCCCTCTTCCTTCTCCACACTGCACACTCCACATACCCTGCAGCCAGTAAAAGTAGGAGAAAGAGGAGGCTGCGTTCCACATTGCGCTCGACAGGCCGCGTTAAAATCTCCACTGACCGGAAACTAATTTGAAAATGTTATTCATTATGCATAGCACTCGGCAATGGCTGTGTTATTTTTCGCGCACTTCCTGCCTCACTTTTCACAACATTTTCCACCTCCTTCTCTTCCGCTCTCGCTCTCCGTCTCACGTTCTCGTGTTGTTTCTTTTTTTGTTCGTTATGCACTTTTTTAACTATGCACATTTTGTTGCAGTTTCGCCGCTTAGCATGAGTGTGTGTTAGTGTGTGTGTGTGTGGAAAAGTTGAAGGAAAACTTTTGCGTTGCGTTTGCTCAGATTTTGCATTGGAGTCGAGTCGAGTCGAGTCGAGTCTGGCAGTGTTTGGTCGGGAGTTTTAACCAGATTGTTGCTTAAAGCTGAATTAGCGGTCGCCGTTTTTTGCTTAAGTAGTTTACATTTTCGTGTAGAAAAAAGGCAAAGTGGAAATGCATTAGATAAGAGCAGCAAAAGCAGCAGCTGCAACTGCAGCTGTAAGTGAAAAGTGCACAAATAAGATGCCGCATAACTCGCAACTAATTCTAATGGAGTGCAGCTCTCTGGCAAAGAGTCTCTTGAGTGTCTCGAGTGACTCTCCAGCCAAAAACACCACAGCAAAAAAAAAAAAAAAAATAGAAGAGAACATAAATAATAAGTCGACAAATTAAGTTGGCTGTCGCCGAAACTAAAACAATACAAAACGCAAGTGAAAGCTGGAAAAGCCAAAGCTCGCGGAAGGAAGGCGCAAGGAAGCGGAAAATGCATTGCAGCAAACAGTGGAGGAGGGGAAGGGGCAAGCCAAAAGGAAACCCGCAGAAACAATGATAGACAATCGTGGCGAAAGGAATGGCCAACTTTTGCTGCGCCAGAGAAGAGACAAAAGTCTCTCGCAATGGTTTAAGGTTTTAAGCCACGACCCTTAGATAAAAATGCTGGCGTGCGTCGCCATCGTCGTCGTCGTCGTTGTCGCACATGAACATGAACCAAAATGGCACCCACAAGAGCTTCCGGCAGACATCCGCTTTAACAACTCTGTTATCCACACACTAACACACACACACTCACACACGCACAGTGCAAAATCAGCGACTGCGACAGCGACAAAGTGCGCTCTGCACATTAGCAAGCAGGCGACTGTGGAAACTGGGCAGCGGCAACGTTTTTGTCATAAACCCATTAAAAGTCAAGGGCGAAATTCATGTTGCATGTTTACTCATGCACACACACACAACCAAACACACTCGCACACGCACAGAGATAGACAAGCAGGAACTGTTATACCAACAGCAGCAGGAGCAGGAGCAGCAGCTGTGGCAACAACCAAGCAACCGCTGCCAACAAAGTAGCTTTAATTAATGAAACTCATTAAAGGGCTGCCAGCCCACAAAAGCAAAGACAGAGGCAGAGCAAAACAAGAGTCCTGCTCAGGCTATACTACTTACTGTATGTAGTAGAAGAGCAGCAGGCCTATTCCGACAGACAGTAGAGCAAAGCAAGAAGCGCGCGCTTGACGCTTTGACCTGCCACAATGCGTGCTGCCATACATTAGCCCAGCACGACTTTGGCCTGGCCTAACCAAAAGACAGCGACTACGAGACAACGGCCACGATAACTCCAATGACTACGACACTCTGGCAAATCCATAACGACGACAACGACTGCTCTCCGACTCGGCCAAGGCAGCCGAGGTTGTGACACTTCGGAAAACGAGAGAAAGAAAGAGAGCGAAACGGACATCTCGTTAAACAGGGGCAATGAAAGTTAAATTACTCCGAAAAAGCACAGTCACAAAAGGGGAAGGCAATCCAAGAAGCAGTCGAGCAAGCAGTCGCACAAGCAGTGCAAGCTAAGCAAGGCACTTATACAAGTGTTATACAATGAGTGTGCAAAGTCTTATACTGTGTAGCAACGGTCAGTTGAAAGTTATCAGAACAAATATTGGCTGCAAGCACAAACAAGATTTTAATTTATGTTAGGTGAACTCAATTTATTTGAAATCTAGACGTGACAACCTCAGTCTCGATAGTCTCAGTAGGAGTATTATTATGACAACACATGACGTACATATGTACATGTGTATAAGTGTGCTCAGATCTATGTACATAATTAGTAAATATACAAGCCAACAAATCATGAAAGCTAAACATCCTCAGTCGAATACGTTTCTTTGAAAATGTAGAAATTCTTATGTATTTATAATTTACTAATAATTAACGTTTTTGAACTATTATATTTATTATTTATGTTAGTATATTTATATTATATATTATAAGAGTGTCCTGCTTAGCGCAGTCACAAACCTCAAGAAATCCGCCGCTAGTGTCGCTGCAGCAGCCTAAGCAGAAACCTCCCTTATTAGCAAATGTTCTCTCAGTAATTCCTCTCTTTCTCCCACACTCTGACTTGACTATGTACTCCCTCTCACACACTCGTTTAGTGCGCGCAAACACACCTGTATGAATCTGCGCTCTCTCTCTGTCGCTCTCGCCAAACACACACAACTCTCGCAGATACATGCGCCACACGAGCTGTTGCTCCTCTGCTGCTGCTGCTGCTGCTGCCAGGACTAGGCCAACAGGCTGCGATTGTGGCTGTAGAGCAGAGCAAACAATGCTAGCTGTATGTAGCTTTCGCTTTGGCTGCGAAACCAGCGTCAATGCTTTGACAACAACAACAATAGATTGCGCCAATCGTCGCTGCCACATCCTGTGGCATGCCCGGCACCTGCTGCTGCTGCTGCTGCCTCAGCTTTTGCTGCATGCCACAGACAGCACAAAAGCCATTTATTTAGAATGGCAAGCGCAAAACGGAAGCACCAACAAAATAGACAACACGTCAAAGGGGGTTGCAACTACGCACGTTGCCGCGTTGCTGGTTGTTGGTTGCTGGTTGCCACAACAACTGTTGGCCATAACAAGCGTAGAACTTTTAGCTGAAAATTTATTGTTGAAATTCAGAATTTATTGAAGATTATACTAGCAAACGAACCGTATCCACAATGCAATTGAAATATTTGCGCACATTGCTCGAGGGTCAGGTGAGATTTAAAGTCGTTTAAGCAAATAGATCGTCGCGATTCATTGGGAATTTCAATGCAGGAGCAAATTCAGCGAATCGCAGGACTTGCCTGGTCCCCTAATCAGCAGAAATTGGCAATTGCCACCGCAGATCGTCACATTCTACTCTACGATGATGCAGGGGAGCGCAGGGATAAGTTTAGCACGAAGCCAGCGAATGCAGCGAATGGCAAGAACTCCTATGTCATCAGAGGATTAGCTTTTAGTCCGGATTCAACCAAGTTGGCTGTGGGGCAGAGCGACAGCATTGTCTATGTGTACAAGCTGGGCGAGTCGTGGAACGACAAGAAGGTCATTTGCAATAAGTTTCCTCAAGCTGGAGCAGTTACTGCTCTAATCTGGCTCACCTCAGGCGCCATCATCGCTGGTAAGTCAAAGTGGAGCTTCTCAAATCTTAACTAATTTTCTACTTCTGTCTCTTCCAGGTCTTGAGGATGGCAAAATTCGTGCACTGCACTGCAAAAGTAATAAGTCCCAGAGTCTTTATGGAGGCGACAGCATTTGCATTTCTCTAGCCTCGAATACCAAAGGAACTGGCTTCCTTAGTGGACACAACGATGGCACCATTATTCGCTATTACCTCACAGAGGAGGCCAGCGAACCCTTGGGTCGTATTGTTCAGCATCCAGTGCCGCCCTTTGCTCTCGCCTGGCCTCAGGGTGGATTTTGCGCAGGAGGTTGCGATCAGCGCATAATCTTTTACGACAGCGTGGTGAGTAGGGAGTTTTGAGGAAGACTTAATACTTTGTCCGATGGAGTTCCCCAGATGAATCTCTATGGTGTCAGGTTTAATGAATTGTCCTATTCTAAATTTCTTTTCCTCTCGCTGCCACTAACTCTACGCCTGCTCAGGGTCGCCAGCAGCGCACCTTCGATTTTTCCCGCACGGAAGGAGAACGGGAGTTCACTGTGGCTGCCTGCAGTCCCAATGGTCAGGCTGTTGCCTTCGGCAGCTATGATCGCATAAGGATATTCGCCTGGAGTCCGCGTCAAAGCGCATGGAGCGAAAGTGCCAGCAAGGAGATCAGCTGTCTATATACTTTAAGTGCGTTGATCTGGCGAAGGGATGGAGCACGCCTGGCTCTAGGGTCTGTGAGTGGAGCGGTGTTGCTCTTCGAGTCTGTGCTGAAGCGAACCATCTGGCAGGATAAGTTCGAGTTAATCTTTGTGGCACCAAGTCAGTTGCTGGTGCGTTCGTTGGCAGAGCCAACGCAGCAATTAACCATCGAATCACAGCTGGGACTAGAGATTGATGATGTGCGCATCATGGGGAAGGATAACTACTTAGTAGGACGTACTGAGGAGTCGCTTATACTCTGCGATCTTACGCGGAATCTAGCCAGTGAAGTCCCATGGACAGCCTCAGGACGACATGAACGTTTCTACTTCGAAAACCCGCATGTCTGTCTTGTCTTCAATGTGGGAGAATTGAGTCTCGTGGAGTATGGCGACAATCGAATACTCGGCTCGGTGCGCACCGAGTTTGTTAATCCTCACGTTATCTCCGTGCGTTTAAATGAGCGTGGCAATGCGCGAGAGAACAAGAAGCTCGCTTTTCTGCTGGATGCCAAGACCATTTGTGTTGTGGATCTAGTCAGTCAACAGGTCAGCGGTCAAATCAATCACGAGACCAAGATTGATTGGCTGGAGCTCAGTGAGACTGCACACAAGCTGCTCTTTCGGGACAAGAAGTTGAGATTAATTCTCGTTGACAACTACAATGGCAAGAAACAGACGCTGCTCAGTAATATTTCCTTTGTTCAGTGGGTGCCACAGAGCGATGTCGTCGTGGCCCAAAGCAACACTAATCTCGCTATTTGGTATAACATCGATCTACCCGAACACGTGACGCTGCAAACCATGAGGGGAGAAGCTATCGAGGTGCTGCGAGAGAACGTTAGTATTGATGGGTTTCTTTCTTTAGGTGCATACTAACTGACTTTATCTTGTGTAGGGACACACTGTGGTGCGCTCCCAGGACGGTCCCAGTGAGCATACCTATCAACTGGATGAGGGTCTTGTCGAATTCGGTACCGCAGTCAATGACAATGATTTTGGGCGTGCTGTGCACTTTTTGGAATCGCTGGGCGACAAGCCAGCTGCCAAGGCTATGTGGCACAATTTGGCCATTATTTCCCTAGAGGAAGGCAATCTGCGTGTTGCACAGCGTTGCTATGCAGCCCTGGCCAATGTGTCGAAGGCTTACTACCTGGCCGAGATGATTGAGCAAGCGGATAATTTTGAGCAAGCCACTGGCAGCCCGGGCATTCACTGTCCCGAGGTGCGGGCCAAGTTGGCGCTGCTCAGCTCTGATTTGAGAGCCGCAGAGAGGATCTATCTCGAGCAAGGTGACATCGAGGCGGCGCTGGCAATGTATCAGCAGCTGCGCATGTGGGATGAAGCTGTCGCCCTGGCCGAGAGAAGAGGTTATGCTCGTCTCCCTGAGCTACGACAGCAACACATGGACTTTCTACTCGAGACTGACCAACAGGAGAAGGCAGGTCAAGTGCTTGAGGATGAGGGGGAATTACAGCAGGCAATGGCGCTTTTCCTCAAGGCTAACAAACCTGCTCGCGCGGCACGTCTGGCTCTCAAGACGCCTCATCTGCTGCAGGACGAGCAACTGATGCTGCAGGTAACCGAGGGATTAGTGCACTGTGAGCTTTACGAGCTCGCCGGTGACATTGCTCATCGTCTGTCCCGCCCGGAAGCAGCATTAGCGCTCTATCGCAAGGGAGGAGCTTACGCTAGGGCTTTAGAACTGGCACGCGTGGTGTCGCCTCAGGAAGTGACTGCCTTGGAGGAGCAGTGGGGCGACTGGTTGGTCAGTCGCAAGCAGCTAGATGCCTCCATCAATCACTATATTGAGGCGGGTGCTACGCAAAAAGCGCTCGAGGCAGCTGTGGGTGCTAAGCAGTGGCGCAAGGCGGTGCAAATAGCCAAAGTTCTAGACGAACCTGAGCTCATTCAACGCTACGCTTTGGATCTGTCCAAGCACTTGGCATTTGCAGGGGATTTGGATGGCGCCGAGGACTTGCTGGTGCGTGCTAATCTCTACAAAGATGCCATCGAGCTTCTCAATCGCCATGGCAAATGGGAGCGTGCCTACGTGCTTGGGGAAAAGTACCTTAAGGCGGAGCAACTGCGAGAGCTTTTTGTGCAGCTAGGCAGCAGCCTCGAAGAGCAGGGCAAGTACCGGGATGCCGAGAAGGTGCTGATTGCAGTCAACGAACCCGATCTAGCCATAGCCATGTATAAACGCAGGGAGCTCTACGACTCCATGATACGTCTGGTGGAGCGCTACCACAAAGATCTACTGGACAGCACCCATCTCCACCTGGCACGTCAGCTGGAGTCGCGTGGCAAATTCAAGAATGCCGAGCTGCACTTTATCGCATCCGGGGACTGGAAGTCCGCCGTGCATATGTATTGCTCGTCGTCCCGTTGGGAGGATGGCTATCGCGTGGCCAAGCAGAAAGGCACCGAGGGCGCTAGCCAGCAGGTGGCTTATATGTGGGCCAAGTCCATGCCACTCGAGAGCGCTGTACGACTGCTCAGCAAGCTGGGACTGCTAGACACTGCTGTGGGCTTTGCCTGCGATTCGGGACAGTTTGAATTCGCCATGGAACTTTGTCGGTTTGCTGGTAAACCCACTGATGAGGTGCATCTGAAGATTGCCATGTCTCTGGAAGATGAGGGCAAGTTCGAAGAAGCCGAGGCAGAGTTCCTGAAAGCTCACAAGCCCAAGGAAGCCATACTCATGTATCAGCATGCGGGTGATTGGGCGGCAGCTCTCAATGTGGCCGAGCAGCATTTGCCAGATGCCATAAACGATGTGCTAATTGGTCAGGCATCCGCTGCTCTGGAGACACGCAACTATCAGGACTACGAGATGCTCCTTTTGCGCGCCCAGCGTCCCGATCTCATCATTGATTACTACAAGCAGGAATCCCTGTATGAGGATGCACTTCGTATTGCCGAAGAGCATTATCCCTCGGCCATGAATGATCTGCGTCGCTTGCACGCCCAGCAGCAGCGTGGTCAGCAGCAGGGAGAGGACGTCACCTCCGATTCCCGCGCATATTTGCAACGTGCTGCGGAGTTTGCCAAGCGCGAACAGTTCCGCAAGGCAGCCGAGTGTCTCATGCAGATTGATGCCTCCAATGCCGAGGATGCCGGCACTTTGGAACGTGCTCTACTTCGTGCCGCCGAGATAGTCAATCAGTTCCTGGAGGGTAAGGATGCACAGGACTTGGCTCAAACCCTGGGACCACGCCTGTTGGCCATTAAACAGATTGGACCAGCAGCGCAGCTCTATCTGGCTGCTGATATGCCGAAGCAGGCGGTGGATGTATTTATCCGTGCGGAACAATGGTCGAAGGCACGTCGCCTGGCCAAGGAGATTGATGCCGAGCTGCTGGCCTACGTAGAGCAACAACAGAAATCCCGATTAAAGCATGAAGGCAATGTGGAGCAACTGGCGGACATTGACATCATTAGCGCTTTGGATCTGCTGGCTGAGCAGGGACAATGGCAGCGGTGCCTCGATAAGGCAAAGCAGCTGAATCCCTCAGTGCTGCAGAAGTACGTGGCTGCTTATGCCGCGCAGTTGATACGCGAAAGCGACTGCATCAACGCCCTTGGACTTTATCTCAGCTATGGGGCACCGCCCATCGAGGAGCACTTTAATCTTTACTCGCGCATCGCCTTGGACTGTCTGTCGCTGCGCGAGGAACAATCGGAGGGCGGCAGCTTATGGCAGCGATTGCGTGACTTTCTGTACCGCATGATTATCGGAGTACGCGGCTCGGAGCATGCTCAGTCTGCCTTTGCCGGCAAGGCGGAGCAGTATCTGACCATTGCCCACTATTACGCCACCCGAGCTGCCTGTCGCCCAGTTCCCTCCCTTCAACCGGTGGCAGTACGTCTCTCCCTGGCGTTGCTGCGACACACGGATGTGCTACCCGTGGACAAAGGCTTCTACGAGGCGGGCATGGAGCTGCGTCAAGCTGGACGCGAAGCCGAGGCATTTGTCATGCTCAATCACTACCTAGATGTGTGCGAGGCCATTGAGGAGGGTTCTGGTAATCTAGTGGATCACTCGGATCTGGCGGCCACCGATTTCCCCAGCTCTGTACCACTCCCCGAGGATATACACCTGAAGAACGAGCCTAATTTGCATGAGGAGGTGCGTGAATGGGTTTTGGCTGTCAGCATGGATCAGCAGGTCGATCAGTTGCTGCCCAACGATGATCGTGGTCTCTATGAATCGAGTCTGGGTGCAAATGATATGCCCTGCCTCCTCAGTGGTTATCCTGTGCGTGGACGCCAGCCTGTGACCTTTCAGTCGTCCAACAATCAGGTGAATCGCGATGTCTGGAGTAAGTTTGCGGTGGCAGTGAAGATGGCACCCGGCAGCGGTGTCACCGACATCATTGCCTTTGTGGAGAAGTGGCAGGGCGCCGCCAACTATGTGATGCACTAGAGAGGAATGAACAATACTCCATAAAATGCTTTAAGATCTATCTGAAATCTTAATAAGTAAAGATATTAAAGAGGATCCGTAATGAGGCAATGTCGACATGCGATCAAAGAATAAATCGATGCAATTGCTTTCTACAAAAAGGGTAATACGAAAGAATCTGAGGAAACCCTGAATGAATCTCAATGGAAAATTCCATTGAGAAATATCTATTAAAAATTATTCTCTAAATCCGCATAAAAACTCTATATACCCATCGGAAATATAAATAACAAATTAACGCAATTAAGTAATTATATGCTCTATTTAACCATCAATAAATGTTAATTACAATTGTCAGCGATTGTGACCATCATTAATCTTCGCCGATTTACTTTGTTGAAAGTGCTGCTTCGAGCGATCCCTTTATAATTTGAATGGTGTAAGAAACTAGGACGTGCGACTCTCCATCTCTCTTATTGATCGTCTTGCTGTGCTAGGGTAGCTGGGGTACATCAACTGCCTGCTCATCTATTGTTCATTTAACTTTGTCCTGGACTTAGTGAAGCGTATTGAAGAGATCTCCGGCCGAGGGCAGTGGAGCCAAGCCTCCAGTGACATCGGGCAGCTGAGTAAGATCTGGCAGATTAGAAAGATGATCGCGTATCTCCTTTTGCAAACCCAGCATCTTGGCCAGCTTCTTCTTGTGTTCCTGCAGAAGAAGAAGACAGGCAGTTAGACAACAATAGCAGTGGAAGCCAAGCGAAAATGCAAGAATTTTGAGGGAGGCAAAATAATAGGGAATTTAATTCGCAATTCAAACAACAAAACACATGGAGGACGTACATCCAAACGCTGCTCCGCTTGGGCTAGCAGCTCCTTCTGCTCCGCCTGAAAGTCACGCAACATGGCCGCCAGCTTGGTGCGTTCCTCCATTTCGGCAGCGAGACGTGCATTATAATCATTGAGCAGATCAACAGCTTCATTCACCTGCAACCCATAAAAAGTACAACATTAAAGATCTATTTAAACATAGCAAAATATAAACAATTAAAACTCACCTGCCTGGCCAGCACTTTGGCTTTGTCCTTATCCTCTAGTTTGGTAATGCAGCTGATCTCCGATATCTCTGGCGGCAGCTTAGCAATGCGTTCGCGTACCAAAGCATCGCTAGACGCCGAATTCTCAATGTTGGTTAGCGCCTTGATGAGTTCCTCGGGCTCTGGGGGCTCGCCCAGCGGCAAATATGGTGGCGTGTGGCCATTCTCCTCCTCCGGGGCAGCAGCTGGCTCTGCAGCAGCAGCCGCTGCAGCAGATATGGTATGATGCGGCGTTCGCATTCTCTTTGACTTTGATGGCCGCTCCTCATGCTTGCGTTTTTCTCGCTTGTCCGACTTTTCTGTTTTGCTGTGCTTCGAATCACTATGCTGTGCTTTACTGCTACCATTACCAGTGGTATTCCCGTTGCTATTGCCGGCAGCTCCAGAGCCAGCTGCTGGTGCTCCTGAGGCTGCCTCATGATGCAAACGGGATCGATAATCGGCAATTGTTTTGGCATCGTAGACACCGCGCTCTTGCCATATGTTGAGTATGCGGCCTAGGCTGCCCATCAGTTTGTCCGATTTACAGGTGTCGCCGATGTGGGCAAAGACCTTGGGCAGCACATTGCTGAACTCCTTGCCATATTCAGGCCCTTTCTTTTTGCTGTTCTGGATGACATCGTTGGCCAGGTACATGAACGTCAATTTCTTAGTCTCCGGCACTGTGATGTATGGATATTTAATTACAATAACATAATTGTTACGCATTTAGGAAGTTAGTTACCATTTTGTAGCTCCCGTTGCCAGGTTTGAACTATGACAGTGTGATGCTTACGATGATGAATGAGCCATAAGGATAATGTTTGTATGCTCTGTTGGCTGGTGTTCAATTCGGATAGTTTCTTGATCAGCGCGGATTCCGTGAAAGCTGACATTGCAGCGACTCTCACTTACTGGCTCACTCGGCCAGTTTCTATTTATACAACGTCTCGTACACGAAAAAAAGGACAGGAAAAAATAAAACACACGGCCGAAAAACAAAAATAATTCTTCTTCTTCCTGTTAGTGATTGACTAACAGCCCTATAGATACTTAGCATTTGCTTCGAATGTTAATTAACAGCACACAATTATCATAGTTTATTTGTGCACCCGCATATCTTTTGCAATTGGAAGGCTCTGATAAATCTATGTTATATCTCAAAATAATATTAGCAACACTTTCATAAATAAAAGTTTTACAAAAAGCACGTACTATTCTGTAAAATTCATGTTTGTCATTGCAATCAGCTGTTTATCGGCGCCTAATACTGTTAATAGCAGATGTATAACAGCGACACAACATAAAATGTTTGCCAATAAAATGTGGTGGTGTGTCGATAATTTTTTAAACGCAATACCCATCCATAACATCAAATGACTTGCCAATCACAGTGAAATATGGTTCTTATAAGTGCTGCCAACTTAGGTGATTTAGTAATAAAGCTTTTTAATTTGTTTATAGGCGCGTATATTTAAATAAATATTTAAAAAATGTGCTACATAAAGTATATTGAAATTCCTTGATAAGTTGGTCTCCCATCGCTCATTCAGTGCAATGGAATGCAATCCATCAGCTGCAGACGCAAGCACGCGTCAAAGCCAAAGCCACTCACACCGATAAGCAGGTGTGTTTATGATGTGTCGATTTCGATTCTCTCTCCCTCAGTTAGTTGGTCGCAGAACTTCAAGCGTATTGGTCGTGTGTCGATATCAAGGCGGAATTGTGGGCATTGTGATATTGAGCGCAGAACCGTAAGCGTGCGCCCCGCGTTTAGCTCAGCGAGCAGAGCAACAAATAGCCGTAACTGCCGTTAACTGGCTTATCAGCCTTTTTTGTCAAAGAGTAATTTGTGATACCTGTCCGTTTTTTTTGTATTGGTTGTAGCAGCGCGACGAGCTTAAGTGGTGTTAATTTTTATTATTAATTATTATCGTATTTATTGGCAAACGAAAAAAGTGAAGTGCGAATTACCAGCACTTCAAGTACTCCGTTTGTTGTTGTCAGTTGCAATAAATTTCTCAGCAATTTCTCCAGCCATTGTCCAGTTGAATGTGCAATTGCAGAACCAGATAATAAAAATCTGTGTGAGTGTATGCAGTGCGCGAGTGTGAGTGTGTGTTTGTCTGTGTGAAGAGTGTGTGATTTACAAACCATTAGTCGCTATCAACAACACATTAGACAAATTGCTAAATTAGCTGCGGCTGTCGCGCAACTCTCGCAATTTGCGATACACTTGAAGAAGTCGAAGCAGCAGCGGAGCACCAGAAGTTGAAGGTGAAGGAGAATAAGCCAAATATTTGTAGTGTAGTAGCAAATAGTACTCTCCCTCTCTAGCCAAGCCTTTGCCTTAGCCCTCTCACTCGCACTCCCCTTTAGCCACCACCACCCTCACTCTCGCATCGCTTTGGCGCTCTGATAAGCTCGGTGACTGGTGTCAATCGGCTGGTTGATTGACTCAACATTTGTGTATTGTTTTTATATGGTTATAAGAGTTTGATCTGATAATCAACATTCACTGAATTCCGTTACTAGCAAGAGAGAGTGTGAAAAGGGAGAGAGGGCTGCAGCGCAATTGCCACCAAAAATGTTGGAGACTTGAACTACGCCGAGGCGCAACGATAAATCACAAGACGATAACGATAAAAAGAAAATGAATTCACAATTCGATTCTGGTATCGAGGGCAATCGTACACATCCCTTTCGATCAAATATCGATCGAATTCCCACTACACACAATGAAAAGAACTGGGAATGGACTTATCTGGTGGTAAGTGCTTTTTGTTTGCAATTCAATTTAATACTCGCATTAATGTAGCGGAAATAGGGTATATTGGATATTGTGCCATATCTGATTGTATGTAAAGAGTTGAATGAGCTCTCTTCGATCATAAAAAGTATACACAAATATTCTTTATCAGCAAAACTTTGATCTGAATGTGCCGTATCAATTTTAATCGTTATATCTAAATATACACTTTAAATTTGTTAGGAAAGTTCCTGAATGCAGATCATGCTTATTTCCGATTTTAGAATATATGCCACAATTAGTCATATTAGCAAATGAATATCGAAAAAATAACGGTTTTTATACACTAGGTTTTTTAGTGCCATTCAGTTTCATTAATGGAACGCAATCCGAAATTAAATGTTTGAAGTACAAAATAAATTTTCTCTGAAAATATAGTTTTTGTGTAGATTTAATACTTTGGAAATCTCGAACAAATTTTTAAATTTAAAAAATATAGCGAAATTGTGAATACAAATATATTAAAATAATTAGAACTTTAAGAATTTTTATAATCAGATTATAAAGTTAAGGGGAACAGGGTATCTTTTAGTCTTTACTAACGAGCTAATAATTGTTTTTGTTTTGTCGCAATTTATGTACTCTTAATTTTATATTGTCCACTTGACCATAGCGCAAATGCCGCAACCTCGAGCTAGAGGAGTCATATGACTTGTACATGCGCCGCCTGCGCATTGGCTACTTGTCGATCTTCATCTTCATCGAGCTGCTGGTGGCCAGCGTTCATACACTGCTGTTGCTGACCTCATCGGACTTGACCTATTCCTACATTGACATGGTGGCCTACATGGTAACGGGCTTATTGCTATGGCTAATACTCTCGATCAACTTCAAGAGCGAACTCATCAGCAAACACGGCTGGATTGTTTACGCCTCCTCCTGGCTGGCCGTGTCCGTTATGGTGTTGATGGGTAAGTCAGCTATGGCATTTATTTTAAACTCATAATGAATTAAATAATGCTTTTTCAGACATTGGCCTCAACATTTATCACGCGACTTCCACCAACGATATACTTAATCCCATCTATGATGCTTACACCTTGTATGCCATCTACATGTTCATGCCCATTCCTTACATACTGCAGCCGTTGATCCTAGGCATCGCAGTGACCATCTGCTATATCATCAACTACAGTTTTGTCATCGCGTCCAAGGAGCGAAATCAAGACAGCTATTATGAGACAAATCAGCAAAATCAAATGCACAGCATTGTCAAGTGAGCAGCCTAAGAGATTTCCTATTCAATCGTATTTCGGATATGTTTATTGTATAGATTCCATATTGCAGCGAAGCCCTCTACCTAATCAGCGTCAATTGCCTGGGCATCTTCTTTCGCCTGATGCGTGACATTGCGCTGCGCACTACGTTTTTGGATCGTCGACAGTACGTGGAGGAGAATCTATTGCTGCGCTATGCACGAGATCAGGAGAGAAGTCTACTCCTCAGTATACTGCCCGCCCAAATAGCTGATCGACTGCAGGAGGATGTGCGCAATCGCATCGAACGCTCCAAACAGCAGCATCAGCAACGCACGCGATTCGATCAGCGTTCGATCAACAGCAGTCAGTCGATAAAGCGCTGGCGACAACCGGATCATGGGTGAGTATAATGTTATCTTATCAAGCATATAAAGTTGTAAATCACACTCTCTTCCATGCAGCACACTGTTTATTGAACCACATAAGGATGTGACTGTGCTTTATGCGGATGTGGTAAACTACACGCATCTAACCACAACGCTAGATGTAAAGAAACTCGTCGAGGCGCTGCACGATCTCTTCGTGCGCTTCGACATTGCTAGCGAGGAGCATAATGTGATGCGCATCAAGTTCTTGGGTGACTGTTACTATTGCGTGGCTGGTCTGGCGAGTCCAAACGAGGATCACGCAATGTGCTGTGTGGATCTGGGACTGCGCATGATCAAGGACATACGCGATGTGCGCGAGAAGCGACATCTCAACATCGATATGCGCATTGGCGTGCATTCGGGTGATGTCTTGTCCGGCGTCATTGGTGCGGCGAAGTGGCAATTTGATATCTGGTCCAAGGATGTGGATATTGCCAATCGACTGGAGGCCACCGGTGCCACAGGACGTGTGCATGTTAGTCAGCATACTCTGAGCAAACTGGATGGTGAATACTTCTTTGAGGATGGCACGGAGAAGGCACGCGAAGATCCCGTGCTGCAGAAGCACAACATACGCACCTTTCTGATCAAATCGTTACGAGTGAGTATTCCACATGTGTCCATCGATTCGACTGGCATCGATTAAATCCCACATTGACGAAAGTTTATAGGACCCCAAGCACGATCCACGTCGCGTGAAGCGTGAGCTTCTGGCCAAGAAGCTAAGCGAGGCCAGCAAGTCAAATTTCATGTACAATTCAACGCTGCAGCAATACAATCAAGTACGTAACCAGGCCAAGCTGGAAATGTGCCGCGAGCTGGATAAAATGCCCATCGGTCGTATACAGTAAATCGAAAAGAAAATGGAATATTAACGAAGGATTACTAATCGAGCCTGTTGTGTTGCTTACAGAATGACGAAATTGTGTCGACGCTCGACGAATCCCACGCAGGATGAGATCGAGGAGGAGACTTTTCGACGCAACATTAGCTCGTTTTGTTTGCTCTTTCAAATACGCAACTGGGAGTATCAATACATCAAGGAACCCGATATGATGTTCAAGTACAGCATTGCACTCTCCTGGATTGTCTACATGAGCCTGCTGACCATTCAACTGCTGAGCAAGGAGTAAGAATGGGTTACGATTATAGAGAATGCTTTGATGTTAGTGAATCATAATGTATTTAACAAGCAGAGGGAACCTCTTACAACTCAAGAAACTGTATAGATTATCGCTTAGTGTGAATAGATAAGACAATGTTGCATGTTATAATGTTAGCTATTTTGTCTGTCTGTCTGTTCATATAGAGACCTAAGAATGTGAGGTGCAGATAACTGCTACTGTTGCGATTGACTCAACTTTGTTTAAGAATTAAATCATCCCCCTTTTGCTCACTCTCTTAAATCCATCAGAATAACTAAAACTTAATAGTAATTATCATTTCAATTAAGTAGGATTGATTAATATATTTCAAAGTTATTAAGAAAACAATTTTATAGAGCGAAAGTCAATTTCAGCTAAGCTTCATAATTAGCCTAATTCTCAAGTATTTATTAACTTTCCTTTCTTTTTCAGTGCCAAATATCACTACTGGATCATCGACGGCATTACCATCAGTCTGCTGAGCACTCTGCTCATCATCTCGTGGTACAAGAAACTCTGGATCATGTACGTCTCGGATAACGAACAGTCACGACCACGTTTCAAGCCAAGTCGCTTTCTCTACCGATTGTCCGACTGCATGCAGCGCAATATTGTGCTTCGCATTTCTGTCTACTTCCTGATCATCACCTCCTACATTGCTGTGGCTGCCATGCAAGTGGTGAGTACTCAGATTGCTGTTTACCGCATTCTAAAAGTGTTTAACCAACTGTCCTTTTACCTAGATGGACTGCACACCAGAAGATGCAGTGCAATGCTTTCATCCCTGGGTAAGTGAGATTGGATTTAAGAAGCATTCCAAAGTTATTTATATTCCTTTTTCAGGTGCTCACCAATTGCATGACGCTGATCATCGGCACCACATTCCTCTTCACGCGCATTCCGTTCGTTGTGAAGACAACTGCGGCTGTGATTATTACTCTGACTTATGCGATCCTCGTGATGGTTGAGTTTCATTATATCTTTAAGGACAGTCCATCGACAAATGCCAATTTGAATGCGGAGTATTCGCACATTCTGCTAATACTAATTACGTTAGGTATTTTTCACTTAATGGAGCGACAAACTGAATTCATTGCCAAGGTGGATTACAAGTAAGTCCTGTCCTTAATCCTTTGTTCCGATCCAACTAATGAACACAGCATGTTTGCAGTTGGAAGCGGCAGCTGTTGCAGAAGCAGGACGATGCACTGATTACCAACGATACGATCAAGGTGCTGCTGGTCAACATTTTGCCCTCTCACGTGGGTAAGTCCTGAGGGGAAAATATGTTAAAGAGTCACTTCTAATCATTCTCCACTTTCAGCTGAATTCTATCTATCAACACAGCTGCAGAACGAGCTTTACTACGAGGAGTACGACAATGTGGCTGTGATGTTTGCCTCCATCAAGAACTTTGATACGGACAAAATAGGTTTGCGTGTGCTCAACGAGATCATCTGTGACTTTGACGATGTGGTTAGGAATATATTACCTCAAGCATGTTTTCACCTAGACTCACACTCTTTCCTTCACTTTCCAGCTCAACAAATACTCGAGTAGTCTACGCGTGGAGAAGATCAAGGTTGCCAATTGGACGTACATGGCTGCCTGTGGTCTGGACGTTACTCGCTCCGAGAAGGTGAATGCTCCACAGATCAAATTTCGCAACTTGTCGCTGATGCCCAACGGACGACGCAGTGAATACCGTCCCAATGGCTCGGAGCAAGTGCAGCGCGTGCCTTTTGGCAATGGCAGCACAATTGCCTTAGATTTGGAGCGTGGTCAGTACGAGGGCAATATCATAAGCAATACGCCACGGATGAGCAGAGAAGACATCACCGGGGACAATGACGAAGCCATCAAAGTCATGGCCAACTTTGCACTGGATCTAATGCGAGCCATGCGCAGATTCAATGCGGAGAACATGCAGTCGGAGTACGAGGGCAGCACGGATTACGGCATGCTGCGCATTGGCATCTCCCATGGCCGAGCTATGGCCGGAGTTGTGGGCATCTCGAAGCCTCACTACGATATCTGGGGAAATCCTGTCAACATGGCATCGCGCATGGACTCCACAGGGATTCCTGGCAAGATTCAGGTCACTGAGAACACAGCCTTAAAGTTGCGCAACTATAATATTCAATGCAACTACCGCGGCATGACCTTCGTCAAGGGGCGTGGCAACATTCCCACCTACATCCTGGGGACGGACGACAATTACGAAGGATTTCTGCCGCATCAAGCTCCGACAACGTCACAACCCACTTAGTTAATCCTCTATTTAATGCATCCTCTTGTACATTATGTATGTTTGTAATCTGTAAATAAATATAAATCAATCAAAAAGGAATGTGTTTTGGAAGTTATCTAGTCAGCATGTCCTTTTAATTCATTTGGAATTAATTTCTGTTTCCATTTACAAATATCTTTTATTAATGTTCTTGAAACGACTTAAATCCTTTTTACTGCGTGTTCGTAGAAAACAAGATAGGGACTATTTATATGAAGAAGGACATCCTGTTAATCCTTAAAATGACCGAATTATATACTATTTTCTAACAGCATGTATTCTATAAGAAAAGTCCTTAAACTAAAATCAGCCACAACTCGGTTGTATACTTGCGCATTTTGCCAGGATATGTCTCGTTGGGTTTGTTAAAACCAACTCTATGGATTGGCATCAAAACAATATGGGGTTATCTAAGGATTGTACACTTCAAAAATATTGGTCGAAAGTCGCTCGAAATCTGTTCAAAAACACAAAATCCTATATAACTCAGAAACCAACAGGACCCAGCCGATGTCCTTTACCAAGAAGATAGACCTAGTAAATAGCCGTTAAATAACACTAGTCCCAAGAGTATCCTTCAAAGGACTTTCGAGATATGGATATTTTTCATAAAGCGTAAATATCCTTTTTTCTCAGCTCCTGTAAGGATTTTCGTCCTTGTTACTGTATTTTTATATATAGGTAGGAAAAAGCTATCTTTGTATCAAAGGACTTCCTTCTAGTCCTTCAAATGACGGGGTTACAGCGGATTTTTTGATTTTTGACTTAATTTTCTATGCCTCCCCCTTGAAACATTTTTCGAAAAAATTTGTTGTGGAAATTTACAAATCTTTGAATGACAATCGATAATTACGTTTGCTGTGAGTACAAAATGTGGAATCCTTTTGCGAATTTCAAGCACATTAAGAAAGTAGAGCCACAAAATGAATGTAATTATAGATCTTTGCGAGTATTGACAAGATATTTATGATTAGGACAACTATCTGTAAACCCAAGGATATTTCTGCCCTATTTACACTAAATTGTCATACAGAAACTATCAAATAATTTGTATATGATCATTAGATCGATTATTGCCTACTGTTCGCTTTTGACAGCTTAGCTTTTGTTTATGTTTAATGATTGTTTTGGTAGCGAATGCGTTCTGATTACAGAATTTTATTTACGGTAAATAGATACATATAGATATAGATATATATAAATGGATATATATTACAAATATTCGTATAATACAGATGTCAGATCGAGTCACGTTACGGGTAAACAGGCAGGTAACTTGTCGTCACACAAACAAATCATTTGTTTATAAATTATTCACTATTATAATTAAAAAATGTAACTTTAACTTTAACATTTCTGTTGCTGAGCAGAACAAATAAACCACAAATAAATCTCTCTCTCGCTCACTCGCTCTCTTGGGGGATTTGTTATACATAACATATATATATATATATAAACGTTTTGTGCACAGTTTTGAGCTTAAGTAAATGGTAGATGGTTCGAGACCTACTCGGCGCCATTGCTGGCGAGCAGAGCCGTGTCCTCGGGCAGAGGTTTGCGCTTGTAGGATGGCTCTGTGGCCAGGTAAACAACGAGAGCACCGAAGATCACATAGAGCACGCCAATAATGTTGGCCAGCACGCCAGCCGCGGGCAATGTGGAGTAGTTGGAGCTAAAGGAGCATAAAAACAGTTTTAGTTGACTTTGAAGTTGCTTCAATAAGTTTGACAACTTACAGCGAGAAGATGGCCTTCTCAGTGAGTCCCATCACAGCGCTGGCAATAGCCAAAACAAAGCCAAAGAGTCCGAAATAGATGTGCAGCGGCATCAGAGCAATCTTGTAGTTCTCCCGCATGCCCGGCACCAGGAAGGCCGTGAAACCAGCCACATACTGCAAACCAAAGATGATCACAGCCGACAGGCCCAACCACGAGTGCAGCGAGTACATATTGGGAATTGGGGGATCGGCCAGATTATGCGAATCGAATACCGTCTTCAGGGCAATCACCGTGAGTATGAAGGCAGCCATATGTATGCCAGCGTGGGTGAGCTTCAGTGTCTTCTTGCGCGTGGTGCGAAAACCGCGATACACCAAAATAGCTACAAGAAAGAGTTGCACCCATTAGTATATTAGTTGCACCTTTATCCGGTTAATGAGACTACTCACAATTGCCATACAAGTAGATGAAGCCAATGGTCATAAATAATGGATGCCAGTTAAACTCGAGCTTGGGATTCGATGAGCCACCTAAGCCTCCATAGTGCTGGCCAATCCAGGTGCCAACCAACACAATCATTGTCAGGCCACACAGCTGTGTCAGCACATAGAGCACCTTGAAGTTGATCAGTGCCGGATCCATAGTGGACTTGTTGTTGCCGCCTGCAAGAGCCAAAAATAAACAAAAATTGAAACGCGCTAAACAAACAACAACAGCAGAAAACCATTCCCAAAAATTGCTATCAAAAATAGCCAGCATAAGTTTTGATGAAAGAATGCAAAGTGGCTGTATAAATTATAAATTGCCCAAAAATATTCCCATTACTATAGAAGAGCACATATCTATTTTTGGCACATTGAACATGAAATAACATAACAGATACATATGATTGTTGTGCATAGCGATGGAAAAGTAATTTAAAGTAGTCAGTAGCGTCTATGGAATTTACAAAGATCTGCATGAAATTTCTTTGTTATCTTTTTATAACTAATAGACTATGAAATGCCTTTCATGTTTCTTAACACATTCATATGTAGCGTATACGTAACATAAGTAAAAGTACTGCTTGCAATTTTAAAGCAGTGCAAGCTGTTGCCAATTATTCAAGCAGATGCTGCTCCAAAACTTAGTCCCTGTACCACACAAACTGCTTAGGGCATAGTTAATGTGCAAGCAGTTGATCCTGTCAGAAGTACTTTAAAGCAGTTCAGTATATTAAAATTTGCCTATTTATAAGAAGTGGTTGTATATAAATAATTAGCTTTAATTAATACTCGTTATTTGATCAAGTATAGATATGAAGATGCTACATCTCATTAAAACAGCACAAATTAATTGAAATAGGTGTCATTACAAAAAAAAGCTGCAAAGACTCGTTAAGATCTCCAAGTGTTTTCCGCCGTTGATCCATTAATTAACTATAATGCAATCTTGATGGCCTGTGAGTCTGTGACCCGTCAATTGGGTTCCCCACATAGCTGTCATATGATATCATAGACACACAACACATGAACTACAGGCGTGGCATGTAATTCCAGTGATCTGTGTAATCGATAAACAAAAGCGTCGATAAACTACGCCGTCGGCAAGCTGAGATCTTTAAGCGAGAGCAGCGAGTGTTTATTTGTTTGTGTATCGGATTGCAAGTAATTGTAATAAATGCGAATTGCTGTGATTAGATTACACGCCTTAAGTCATAATAATGTGCACAGCATGTTAATTGTTTGCCTAACATTTTAAGGCGACCAATAGAACAGCAGGTGGTTGGCATCAGTATTGTCGATGGGACTGGAAGTGGGAGTGGGGCTGGAAATGGTGCTGTTCTGTTAGTTAGTTATCAGCAGAACGTGTAAACATTGTCTGGCAGCCTCTATACAATCTACTGTAGTGGCAGAATGATACCAAATCGCTTTAAATAGCATTTTTAGCTATGTATCTAAAGTTTTCGATATGGTCGTGGAATGAAGCGGAGCGGGATGAAAAAGGCAGATAAAAAATTGCAAATAAATTAAAAATCGGAATGCTTTTTTGATGAAATGTATGAAATGTGTTGTGCGCGTGTTAGAAGTTAAAGAAAAAGTACAACATGCTAGATAAATCAAGTAGCAGGCAGAAATGCAAGTCAAACAAGAGCAAGCAGTTCACTAACCAGCTACTTGATTTAAAGTTCCTTACGAATCGATAAAAGTCGATAGCATGATCAGCTAGTTTATAGTTTAAATTATCAACAGTTGTAAGCAGTTCACTTTTGGCAACCTTGACTTCGCTATGTCAGCTACTTTAATTTAAGGTTCTTGTTTGCGAATGCTATGCAAATGTAAGTTCTGCTATTGATAAAAGCCGATGCTTACGTTTACAACTTTAATTTTTGGCACTTTACAACAGATGAACTTGATAGATTGAACTAGTTTAATGGCTGAGTATCTGTTTCGCGATAGCGACAAGTGCAAGCACTTGCTTAAGGACAACCTTGACTCTGCTTTATCGCTGCTTATCAACTGCTTGAGTTGAAGTTTTGTTTGTTCGCGAAAGATATGCAAATGTTTTAAAAGTGGAGCTAGTTTTGAATTTAGGGGCAGATACTTTGCAACTTCACACGTGCCACATATTATACAACAATAAATTTTGGTTACTTTATTAATTGGATTTTTTTTGTTGGCCAGAGAAATTAATAGTCGTGCACCTATTAATAATGTTTAAAGTGCACATTATAAATAATCGAGTGTTAGTTAAGCAGGCGTGCTGCACGTTGTTGTTGTTGTTGTTGTTGGTGTTGTGCAACAAAGCGTTGCAACAGATCGTGCGCAAAATTTGAAGGTAATGAATGGCGCAGAAAAAACAGCGAGAAAGAAATAAACAATCTACATAAAAAGTAAAACTTTTTCAAGATGCGACGACGCCGACGACGACTTTGGAAAAGCGTAAAAAGTTGAAGACAGCAAAAGTAAAATAAATACGACGAGCAAACACAAACGGCACAAAAATGCTGAAAAACTAAAGTGAAATTCAACTTGTTGCGATGTTGATGACTCTGCACAAGGAGACCAAGGAGAAGTGGGCGGGAGACGGGTGCAGACAAACAGACACACGAACGCACATTCGGTGGGTGAAGAAGAAGCATCAGCAAGTGAAGTATGAGCATTAGTAATGCAATTGCAACGGTTTCTCTCTCTCTAACGCTCTCTTGCAATCATCGCTCTTGATCTTCCACTCTGTCTCTCTTTCTTTTGCTTTCTTCTTAGTCTATCCTGCCGACTGCGTTTTGTTTCAAGCTTTTACCACTAATTCGACGCCGCACTAAATTCGTTGAGTTGTTTAACGCCGCGGCCATAAAATTAATATGCATGTTATTGTTGTTGTTTTTATACCTTTACTTGCGACCGCATCGGCAGCCGCAACTGTTGGCTGCACTTGTTCTGTTATTGTTGTTGTTGTTACCGCCGCTGTCACTGCTTGCGGTTGTTGTTGTTGTTGTTGCTGATCAGCCTTGCCATTATTTTCGCCATTCGCTGCTGGTGCTGCCGCTGCCAATTCAACAACAGCAACAGGCTCGGCTTTGACTTCAATTGAGGTCGTTGTTGGCGCCGCTGTCGGCGTTGACGTTGCCGTCGTCTGCGCCGCCTGCTCAATATCCAAATCCTTTGACATGGTCACACTTTTAGTTACACTTGAAAATCAATACACGTACTCCCGCTAGCTAATTGCGTGTTGTCCGCTTTTAATTTGCATACACAGGCAATAGCAGTGTCGCTAGTTAGACAAAATAAAACAATACACACACACACACACGTATGCAAATGCAACGAAATGCGAATACAACCAACCGAGCACCTCAAAGTGCAATGCGCAACTGAATTTAAAGTTGGCGCTTTGCTCGCTAGGCGGGGCGCTTGGCAGCGCTGCCGACGATGACGTTGGCAGCGCAAAAGCTTTGACGCATAGACAAAACTCGCATGGGAGTAGCAAAAGTTTGCAATACCACAGCTTTAACTGACATCAAATGTCGGCAAATTATAAAATTTATCATAAGCTTACGCACATAGTGGGAGAGTAGGAAGCTTTTAATAACGCATCTTAAAGTGTCGGCTAATTGTCAAACTAATAAGAGTAATTTAAGAATGAACCTTAAAGAGCTCCCCATGGACATTGCATTAAATGCTTAATAGAAGTTGACATGCAATCGCCTAAAGCTACTTTGTTGTTATTGTGACTGTTGTTGTTAATATGCACGACACTTAACCGCAGAATGCGAAGGGGGTTAGAGGGAGGCGCATTCCTTTGACTAAACCTCATTTGAGATGCTTACTGAGTTGCATTTCAATAGCTTATAAAATGTTCTATGCATAATAATTGCAAAACGCACTTGTCACTTACCCAGCGAGAAGAGCATTTTAAATTCACTTGTTTTTCCTCTTTTTTTGCTACTGTTATTTGTTTTGAATTTTAAGCGACTGCCTTAAAAGACTTTTGCAAGATTTATCAATTTATTATTCACTTTGCCAGCTGTTTACTGTCTGGTCTTAACTTGTTGAGCAAATTGCGTTGTATGCAGCATTTGATTTTTGGCTGTATCACAACTCAATCCATTTTCCATATGGATGCAGTGAAAATTCTGCAAAGGCGACAGGCGACAACGCAGCTACGCCTCCGCAACTTCCCCTCAAAAGCTATCGGACAAAGCTTTCTTTGACATGAAAGTTCAAAGCATTAACCAAACGAAAGCTCTAACACAATTGCACACATTCACACAGATACACGGTGTGAACCACTTGTTGGATATTAATGCTATGTTTATTTGTTTCAAAGTAACGAATTTGAAAACTTGGCTTACAATTACAGTTGCAACGTAATACTTACAGTTTTCTGTATATGTGTCAATCAGCAGCCACGTTGTATCCAATTCTTCCATCTAACGAGTAATCACGAGAAAAAAAATAAAAGAACGCCGCGATCGAAGAGAACCACAACCGAATGAGTCAAGCAAAAAATCACAACAACTACAGCTGCAGCAACCGCAGAGCGATTCGCGACGTCAGCTTTTGGTCTGCATTAGCGCGACGCGGCGTCAACAAAAGCCAAAAGCAAACAAATTAAGAAGAGATCTTCTTATCACTGCTCGTGCCAATGACCGGCAATCACTGTATGAGAAAGACTAGTTCAAGGTTGCACGTTTCCCTTAATCGGATTTGTAATCGATCTACCTGCCCTGCATGATAATTGCTGTTGTTATTGTTTACTCACTTGGAAAATGGCTGCAAGAAGAAGAGTGGATCAAATTACCACTAAGCGCGACAGCGAGTTGAGTTTTAAAACGCACTATTCTACGACAAAAAAATGCCTCTAGCTTGGTCACACTTGATTAGGAGTGGGCGCTATTCTGTAAACAGGTGCAGAACTAGATAACAGCTACATCTTCAAGGAATCTAAAATATTTTTAATAAAAAACGTAACATAAGCAACAGCATTTGTGAAACAATCGCTCCAAATAAACAAAATAATTCGACTTTGCCGAGCTTTCAGTATTAACCTGACACTTGGTCTCACTGAATTACAACGGCTGATATCGATAAGTCAGGTGTGCGCCCGATTTGTGCATCGCTAACAAAACGAGCAACAACACAAACTGCAGTTTGATTTTTTATTTTATTTTTTTGTTTTGTGCCAATTAAATGCAACATGCTTTCCAATTTGATGGTGACCAATCAGAAGGTGGTTCTGATAATTGGTAAGTGTGATGCAACGCACATTGCTAAAGTAATTAAAACGATTCTTTTCTGCCTTGCACAGATCAACTGAATCGCGAACGTATCGCAGCAAAGTTCATTGACAGCCTTTTGAAAGAACAGGGACAGGGCGAGGAAGTTAAAGTGCTGCCAATTGGCACGCAATTGAAGCACGTGGCCAGCATTGAAACGCTGCTGGGTGACAACAACAACCCAAAGAACGCAATCAATGTTATACTGCCAACACTCGCCGATTTGCTGTGCTATCACAAACCCGCCCACATCTTTCAGTTCATCAACCGACTGCGACGCTGCGAGCATGTGAGCCGCGTCTTCTTGTGGGCATCCCCACAACTGTTGCTACACGCTGACGCCGAGTACATTCTGGCCGGCTGCGAGTACCTCTCGGAGCTGGTGTTACGCCTAGAGACGGATACCACGTTGTCGCTGCTGTCACGCAAACCAGGCGGTGGGGTTAGCAATAAGCGTTACACTTGCGAGGTCAGCAAGACAGAGTTCAAAGTAAAACCTCTAGTTGACGCAGCAGCGAATGCAGCAACTGTCACAGAAGTCAAGTCGGAGGAAGGCGTCAAGGCAGCTGATCCAGGTGGCACCTTTAAAATTGAGCTTGACGAGGATGAGATGGTGGCACGAAATGCGCTTACATTGCCATACGAGCGGTACGAATGAAGTTTCTTTTAGTCATATCCTTAACTAAACCTATTTTTTTACTAACAGCACAAGCGATACAGCAACAGAGGGCAACATTATTTATACTCCTGATGCGGACGACGACTTCGATGATGAGGATCCGGATGAGGATCTGCTGATCTAGAAGAGTTATCTCCACACACACACACAGCAAACGGCAGTACAAATCGCCTTGGCTTTAAATATTTACATAGGTCTCTAAATACAATAACAATTAAAAAAAAAATACCTGTAAGCGAGCTCAGCCAATTTTCAAAAAATCCGGCTCGAAAATGAAAATCTTGTTTTGTGAATAGTTTGAAAGTTTATATACTAAAATGCTACAGATACAATTGCATCGCATTAGTTACTCTTAATCTTATCTAACAATTTCTTTGTAATACTCATAAAAAACACATTCAAACGACACATTCACACCACATTTATCACACAACAATCTATAAGAGAAAAAGAATGGATCGAAAAAGGTGCATTAAATTTGATTTAAATCCGAGTTATAAAAGAGAGAAGAAATTGAATGCTCTGCCATAGCTAATTGACTTGTTGTTCTTCTTGCTGCAGTGCAACTAACTAAAGGAACTCGATGTGCTACATTTTCGTAGTGTTTCTATCTACTTATTCAGTACGTATTGTATTTACAGTGCTGATCTGATCTATTAGCCGAAAAGCAAAGTGAAGCATTGACAAGGCAAGAGCATTCTTTTGTGCGCATAATTCTTGATAAAAATCCTAGCTGACTTGCAACATTTACTATTATATATAACAAGTTGGCAAATTGTATTATGAGCACATTTACTATACGAATCTTTGAGGTAAAGATTGACGGACCGAGAGCTACAACTCGAATGCTGATATTGGAGATTTTCCTTTGACTACCGAGTATATAAGGACGTTTAAAACACTTGCACACACACACATTAACATTTAGAGGGACACGGTATTTACACAACAACAAAATGATTAACAAAAATTGTTCAATGGTAGCGTTTTCAATATAAAAAATGGCTATAACAACTCGCTCCCACTTCAAACGGGAGAGAGGTGCTCATCATCGACGCTTGAGCAGCACTTCAATGTCGCTCTTGGGATCCGAAGCGAGCGAACTCCAGGCAGTGTCTTGGCAGAGCGGTAGCTCGGGAAGCACACGCGTTTCACCATTCACCTCGCATGTTTCGCGAAGCTGAAAGAATTTGCCAACCAGCTCATCGATCCTGGCGTGAAGTTCCTGCCCGGTTAACTGAGCATTGGCCAAAGCTTCTTCACGCAGTGCAAAGACATCGTTGTCGTTGTCCAGATGCTGTTGCCACTCCACGGGCAGCTCAAAGTCTTCGGGCAGCGAAAGAGTCAGACCACCGTTTAAGCTCTTGGCTGCTGCAGCATTTTCTAGTGGCGATCCATTCGAGTAGGCCAAAGGCGAGACGAGGAACTTGAGCTGCGCGTAGATGGAGCTGCGTCCAATGAGTTTGGCTGTCCAAATTCCTGGTGTAAGCGGTTGTTTGAGGAGCGTCTTCGAGTGATTGATAACATCCAGCTGCGATTCTTCCACATGCAGCTCATTAAAGTCTTGCAGACGTCCCAAGGGATCCAACCACAGCAGTGTCAAATTGTACGAATGCGCAGCATCGTCGCGTGTTTCGGCCACTCCTTGATATGTATAGCTGAGCACAAGCTCACTTTTGGGTCCTAGCATCTTGGCAAAGTTGCGCGCCACCTGCTCCTTCTGGTCAAAGTCCGTGGAGACCTCAAAGTTGCGCAAACGTTTGCTAAAGCGCGCATTCCTCGCCAGCTTGCCCAGCTGCACGGGCCGAACACGTGTCTCCAGTTGCAGCTGCTTGGAGTCATTGCGACGCTGCGCACTAAAGCGCACTAGGAAACCCTTGTACTGATCCCGATGCAGATAATGCGTGAGCTCTAACAATTGTTCCGCCTGCAGTTGATGTTTTAGCTTTGTCTGCTGCACTGCCAAGCGCATCAAGCTGTCTCCTATAGTGCGCGTCAGATCATCGCCAGCGCTGTGCACATCCTCATGATGGTAAAGCGACTGCCAATAGCCATGCAGATTGGCGTATTCATTGGTATATGGACCATAGAGCCATTCCTCTAGCTGCAGCAGCACAGCCTGATTGATGATCGGTTCAAATTTGCGTGCAAAAAACAGAGACTTTTGCTCGGTGGCCTGCAAGCGTGCCCAATCCTCAGGCTTGAAGTCATTGGGACTGCATCCGCACCAGTCGACGACATGCTTATATTGACACTTGCAGCCCTGCTTACGTTTCCAGTTGGTCACATGCAGATTGTTGTCCACATAGCTGTGACAATGCTGCGTGTTCCGCAGCACCGTGTGAAAGAACGATTCCGCCGGCAGCAGCGTATGCCGAAAGATTCGCAACAACTCCTGCAGCAATGTATCCTCCTTAGCCGGATGTGTCACATAGCTTACGAAGGGACGTGAGAGTGCCACCCAATCGCTGCCGCCATCGACTTGAATGCCAGCGGGCAACTTGCGGTCTCCGATGCGCCACATGTGCGTATCGCACTCGACAAAGGTCTTGTCCAGTCCCTGCTTCTGGATGAAACGCTGCGTCTCGCGACCGTGGCCCTTGACAAAGTTGCGTCCTCGATTCGCGCTCATAAAGTCGACGAGTTTGTCCAGCGTCTTGACGGGAAAGTCGCTTTCACTGAGATTGATTACAAAGTCCCATTTCCAACTGGACTTGAGCAGATCCTGCATGCACTGCAGCAGCATTGTCAGCAGCGAGGCGCCGCCCCAAATCGTCGAAAAGCGTTTGCGGGCCAATCGTATGTTTGGAAACTTTGGCTCGAGTTCGAGGAGTTTGCGGTACAAATAATCCTGGCGCTGTTAGTGAGAAAGAAACAAAACACATTAACGGGTGCGCATTGATTAAGGTTCGATATTTTAAAGTACTTAAAGCAGATTCTAAATTTAAACCCTTTGAAAATTTCGTATCGGATATTAAACTTTTCAGTTCTTCAAAAAACAACGTTATGGGGTTAAAATCCAATTCTTTCTTTCAATTGAACGATCGTAACTTCCTGTCAATTCGGAAATGTCCGCATACAATCTAATTGGGTTTCTACCAAGCTTCAAAAGGCAAAGATATTTGCAAACCAATTTGACATTTTCGTCCAAAATAAAATAATTAAGATTAACAGCCTTCTGTAAATTAATGTTGCTTTGATGCTCGGATTCTAAAAATATAAAACTGTCTAACCCAACAATTAGCACAAACGATGAAACCCATTTTAATTAGCAAATCCGGCGCAGTGGCGAGGCAACTAGCTTTCTCGTCTCTCCCCCCTCAACTCACCGCATCCACGTGAATGTAATAGACGTGCTGGGGCGCATAGAGCGCGCGGAGAAGTCGATGAACTTGCCGCAATGCGCGGCCATTTAACGTCAGCAGAAATGCAATGCGAACTTGTTCCTCTCCCGGCGGCGCACTGCTTGCTGCCAGTTGTGCCGTGAATTCTATCAAGGATTATATAATTAACATAGAAGACAGTGCGCAATTTAATTGATAGCAATACTTACTGGCAATGCCCGTTTCATAGACGTTCATGGCATAGAAACCACCGCAGATTTCTTTGGCATGGCCCAAGCATTTCATGTTGCAGCTGGAATCGGGCAACTTGGCGGAGCTTGGTGGTGCATCGAAGCCACAGAAGCACTCGCGCGAATACTGAACACCCGCATAGGGATAACCCGACTGCAAGCAAAGCTCCACACAGCTGCTGGGTGAATTGGAGGTCTTTAGGCTGGCAAAGTAGCCGCCAAGCAGGCGACTGTCCTTCTCGTCGCGATAGCAGCCAAGTGCCACGTTGGCTGTATGATTGCCGGCAGGGCAGCTACTTTGCAGTTGGCTGGCATAGAAGCGTCCAGCCTGAATGGCACAGGCAATGTGGGCGATATGTTGACGGCAGTCTTTCGTCTTAGCACGTTGAAGTGCCGATATTGCTTCCTTGGCATTGATATCACATTCGGGCTGGAAGCCCAGTTGCTTTGCCACCGGCACCACATTGGCGGGCGCTGCCGGTGGCACTGCTGGCGAGGATTCGGGTGTGGATTCGTGGATATCGCGTTGGGTGCGCAATGCACCCGCCAAATCAATGTCGCGTGATTTGTACGCCAAAAACAGTTGGATGGCAATTATGAATAGCAGTATTATGAAGAATGAACGGTAGCGACGCAACCAACGCATCGATGGCGACGACTGTTGCTCCATGCTGACCATGAGAGCCTCAAGGATTCACTCGTTTTTTATTGTTGTTGTAGTCGTTGACGCTGCTGCTGTTGCTTGTTGTCGTTTTGTGAATGCGATGCAGTGATGCAGGCATGACCAGCGTTTGTGTGATTATTGTGTGCCTCAAGCGTATGGCATGGAAATTATTTACAATTTGCTTAACTTTAACTTATTTGCGTATATTTAGCTGCATTTTTCACTCCCGCTTTTCACGTTCTACATGCACACGACATTTGCAGCGAAACAGCTGTTTGAGTTGTTGCCCTGGTTGATCGATAAGTTTGCTAAGGCTTATCATCGAAAGCGGGAATCGCATTATACTCAAATTGTTATCGGCAACCTGTTTATTTTTAAATATTAGTGTTTATTAATTTTGAAAATTCAATAATTAAGCAATTTAACTTATTTCCTTATGTTTTTCATTCATACTTTACCACTTGAATTTACAACACAACAGCTGTTTTCGCTCCTGCCCTGGGAGCTCTCTATGGATGATGTCTAGTTTATTATCGATAAGCAACAGCTGATTGGTATTGCTATTTCGAATTTATTCGCTTGAACAGTATAGTTTTTTAACAATTAATTTAATATTAAGACTGCGTATATATATTAAATCAGTTTATTATTTTGTCTGGCACTGCGATACAGCGTACCTGTTAACAAAACAAAAGAACAAAAATGGTTGATCCCAACCGCAAAATTAACCGACTGCCAGAGAAAGATGTTAGTTTTCTAGAGGAATGTGAGTCAGAATTTGCCTTGCGCTACACCACAGACGATGCTGAATTTATGGCGCACTGTGCCAAGCCCGTGCCCGAGCCACCGCTGGTAGACAACTGGATGGGCGGTGGTGGAGGAGGAGGAGGAGGTGGCGGCGGAGGAGGCGGCGGTGGTCACAATTCATATAATAATCGCTACAATGGAGGTCAACGTCGAGGCGGCGGCAATCGTGGATGGCATAGACGTGGTGGCGGCGGTCATGACCGTTATAGAGGTAACTGCCGATAAGCATACCATAATTTGTTCGGCAAATAATATATAACCATTTCTAGATAACCGAAACTATCGACATGAGGAGTATCCTCGCAGAGATCGCGGTGGCGGTGGCGGCGGCAGAGACGGAGGTGGAGGATATGGAGATCGCAGACATCGCAATGAACCGTCACAGAGCGGACCAACTGGTCCGCCCATGAATGTGAGGCGAGACTACGGCAACTTTGTGCCCGCCTCGCGAGATTAGCATGCAATTTAAAGTGCCCCCAATTTTTACACGTGTATAATTATATATATAGATAATATACTGGACAGCTTGCATGATGTTTGAAAGCTATAATTCCTTGGTGTCTTCGATAAGCACTGGATGAAGTACATGTGACCATTTGTGTCTTTATTTTATAATTTTTAATTAGAGTTGGGATTTCGACAAAACCCGGCTTATTGCGCGACCAAATGTAAAGCAATTATGTTGAGTAAAGTCAGTCAGGACAAAGTATTTAATATATATATATATATATGGGTGTACGATATACTGTGGACTTGAATGTTAAAGAGATATAATGAGACTGAAATCTTAATTACTAGCTGATGATGTATTCCTGTACTGTCCTAAACAGCGGACTCGGATAGTTCCTCGTCCTTTTTCTCGCTGGCTGCAGCTGCCGACATCCCCACCCCCATGGCGGTAAATAGATTGGACACCGGACCAGCGCCGCCCATTTGCGACTTGTAGCTGTCCATCATGTTGCGCAGCGTGTTCACATTGATGTTGATAGGCTCAAAGTCCTCGATGTCATCGAAATCATCTTCATTAGCGCTGCGCTGCGAGCTGTTCACGTTGGCATTGGCATTACCGCTGGCCTGGAACGATTTGCCTATTGTAGTCTGCGATAATTCGCGATCCATTTGCTCCATGTAGGCCTTGATATTACGATCCAAACGATAACTATCCGGGCCCATGCCGCTGGCACTAGAAAGAGCATCAAAGTTGCGTTCAATATCATCCTCATCCGCATAATCGCTCATCTCGGAATTCGAGTCCCAGTTGTCCTCGGGTATCACAAAGTCCAGGAAGTTGCGCACATGAGTGCTATCCTGTTCCTCGGACTGAATGAGCGAGTTGCGTTGCTGACATGCCTTGCGCATCGAGGGATTCTTCTTCACCCTGCTGTTACTGCTGCTGCAGCTGGTGCTTGCTGCACTTGCTGGCTCCGCCGGCTCATCGTCATCCGAGTCCAGTTCCGCAGCGGCGGCTTCTTCTTTTGTCTCGATGCCCTCAAAGTTTGACTGTCTATCCAAAAACTGCGACAGTTGCTTCGTAAATTCAGCTGCATTCACATCGCCATTGGGATTGTAGAGTTTCTGTGGACCATAACGCTGCTGCAGCATGGCATCCAGTTCCTCGGCACTTATGTTCAGCCAATCATCCGCATCGCTGGGCAACAGATTATTCTCCTCATCGCGAAGCTGCTCAGCGGCATTGCCTTCGCCTGTGTGCAGCAGCTCGACAATTTCAGCACCCACCAACGGAGCAGTGCGAAAACGTTGCTGGTTGCCCTTGAAGTACTGCTTGGCAGTGTTCAAGAGACGCACATACTCGGCACTGCCCTCAAGATTGTCACGAAAGTAACCCTTTTTCTGCAAGCTGCGCAAATACGCACGCCAAGCGGGAGACTGCTCCTCCAACTCTTCGCTGGACTGTTTCGCCTGGCTGGCCAAGATTTCGAGGCCGCTGGCCAACTTTACGCCCAGCAGTTGCTCCTTGTAGATCTCGGGCTGGGCCACAGCGTCAGTTAGCTTCCAGCCAAGTCGACGTTCTGGGGTATATTGACTATGCATCAACATGGCGTAGAGACAACGGGTGAAGGCGACATTTGTGCGTATCCTTGGCGACTCTGGTGGGAAATAACGCATGCTGCGCAGTGCCTTCGTGTCTAACGAATCGCGTTCGCAAAAGGCACGCACAGCGGAGGCCACAAGCGCAGGACGCTGCTTCAGCAACTGTGCCGCATTCTGTGGCAGCTGGACAATCTGTCGATGAATAGCTGCATGTTGTTTCGCCGCCTGAAACTCACGACAGCGCGCATCGATGCAGTTTTGTATGTCCTGGGAGCAGCGATAGAGCGTGGGATTAAGATGAATGCGATGCACAGCAGTTGCCATGGACAGCCGCCTTTGTTGGCTGCTGTTCGTCGAGTTCTGGATGAGCTGCAGTTGGCCATTCATGATGTAGACGCGCTGCTCGCAGGTTTCGGGACTTGCCCAGTCGGGCAGCACATCGGCGGCCTCAATGAGTAGGAATTCGCCATCAGCATCGCAGACACGCGCTATCCAATCCGCTCGAGCGGCCGTCAATTCACTCAGCAGGTAAACAATAAACCATTCGTCGCCAATATTATCGCCATAATGGGTAACGCCATGCAAATGAGGCGGCAGTGCAGCTGAAAGATGTAAATTTCAATGTCATCTCTAAAAATATACATAATTATATGGTACTTACCTTCCTGTTCCTCCTCTCCCTCATCTTCGTGGTTGTCCTCTTCGTTGAGCAGACGCTCCTCGGCGCTCCCCGTCCGCAGTTGCAGTTGAAACTGGTCCTTGTGCCAAATATAAGAGCGCTCCTTCACTTTCTTCTCCACTATTTCCATGCAATCCTTCCTGACCTGTTCCAGCTGCTGACGCAATTCCTCCTCGCTTGAATCTTTCTGCTGCGTCAGCTTGGGAAATATATAATACTCCACAAAATCATCTTCGCGCACAAATTCCAAGTTGGCTCCAGGAAGCTTACTCATCTTCGCTCCTTTGTTGTCTGCCCTTTGTTTTCTTGTAGTTGTTTTTATTGTTTTGTTTGTGGCCGTGACTCAGTTTTGATTTGTATCCTTGGACTAGCACTTTGGTAGTGAAAATACTGATTTTTCAAAAATAGGTCAACAAATGGCACTGCTGATGACTAATGCAACTATTTTTAAACTAGTTCTCATTTATTATTTGCTCAACAAAAAAAAACAAAAACGCTTTGTTGCAAAGGGAGCTGTTGCTGTTGCCAATCACGCTGTTATCGACTCGCTCTCGATAACGATAGACAATTGCCAAAAAAAAAACATGTTGAGAATCGAGCAGTCAACACGACTCTGAAATACCCGCTAATCATTTAAATAAATAAAGTAGGGAATTGCACAATGATTTAGATGCAATTTTAAACGTATATTACTAGATTTATTTGTTATGACCGTTATATTAATCTATTTTATGTTTCCTTCCTTTTTATGGATAATGAGTTTAAGAACCTTTCTTTTATTTGAAATGCAAACTAAAATATGAATATATAAAGTAGATTTTAAGCAGAAGGCCTTTTTAGCTATTGCTTTACACAAACCAAAATTACCCGCACTTTATAATTGCTGGTAATTTCTTAATAATAATAATAATAAAATATGAATAATCAATTTAACATTTATTAAAGTGAATCTTATTGTTTGTATTAAAATAAATTAGAAAGTTGAATAAACTTTGAATAATTTGTTTTTGTTAAGCATCGCTGTGCATAGTGGTTGAAATAATATTAGGCCAGTGGTGAAAAATAGTAATAGAATTGTAACGACTTCGAAATATTAAAAGAAGTATTAAATTAAAATAATGGTCATATTTAGATAGATAAATTTAAAACGTTAAGAATATGTTACTCTAGCAATTTAAATTAAATTTGTACAATACAAAGATGTCTAATCAGCTAATTCTCTTAAGTTAGTTTAAGATTTGTTGACTCAACTGAGCCTGAGGGTAGCGGGTATACTACATATGTAGATATTCTCAAAGCGATAGAGACCATTTTTATTGCATTGAATGTTACAGCTGAGGCAGAACTCGAAGTGATTACAACTAACAAAAGTCGACGATAAATAGACGTGTAGATATGCAAACATAGCCCTTGGGCTATATTTTAAATGCTTCTTGAGCCTTCTTGAATGTTTCACATGATGATCCAGTTGAATCGATGTACTTCTACTTCTCGGGGGTGTCATTAATAAAAATACTCATACTTCTGAGCATGATGCAGCATCACCTCCATCGCCTTTTTGCCCTGCAGCACACCATTGCGTTCCATGTAGTTCCAAATGGAGGCCATAAATATACAAAATAGTATGACGCCGAACACTATGAACTTGAGCAGCAGATAAATGGTCCGAAGTCCTACCGGAGCAGCAAATTCCACGAGCAGCACCAGCAGCACAAACAATACTGTTGCTGCACTGTAATATAATAAACGATCCGTGTTCAGCTGCAACAAGGAGGCATCGCAGAGAGCCAGAGCTTCATTGAGAGCTGCGGTGCGAGCAGCTGGCAACGGTTGGGCCACCGACAAGCAGACATCCTCCAAGGGAGCATCACCGGCGCCGCCCAATTCTCGCATTCCCTCGCCGTTCATTTTGCAGGCGACTTGCTCCACATCCACAGCAGAAGTTGCTGTAGCAACAGCAGAAGCACCATTTGCTGGCAGAACACTCAAACGCAGCTTTGCGAGCACCGCTTCATGGTCGGAGAAACTGAACTTCTGGCCAGGCACACGCTCTGGGAACGGCAGTGTGTACTCTACAATCTCGGCATTGATGTGATCAGCGCCACGCACAAAGATGTGATCGATGCGTATGCCCAGTGGATTCTTCTCTAGCAAACGCGGCGACGTATAAGAGTTGCGACCGCATTCATTGGTGCGAATGGTGTCCGAGGCACAGCTGTCCTTCATCTTCGACGTGTACAGCAACACTTTGTATGAGATATCCTGCGGTTGTGTGTTCAAATCTCCAGCGAGAATCTGCAGCACCGAATTGCCGCGCGTTGCCTCAATGAACTGGGCGGTGTCGAAGGCCTGAATGACACGGTGCGTCTTGTACTCATCGTTGTCATTGTCATACTCGGCATGCAGATGTGCATTGTACAGATGCACGATGTGATCGCCAAACAAAATACGACATAGACCAACTCCTTTGCCACCAAACCAGTCCGCATGCTGAATGCGATGGAAGTAGCCGTTAACCGACCAGGCGTGGAAGAGTGTACCCAGTATGGGATACCGGGACAGCACCAACAACCCGGCACCCATCACTCCACTGTGAAAGTAATGGGCATGGGGCAGGACATTGGCGGTGCCTTGTTGCAACTTCTCGCTATCCTGTTGGGACCAGACTTCTTGCAGCGACACAATGTCATAGTCGCTGGACCTTAGCTCCTTACAGATTGCGTCGATGCGTGGCGCTCGATCACTGGAGACCAATGGAATACCCCTGAAACCACATTGAACACGTTAACAATGCCAAGGCAAATTAGATTAATGCGCGTGACCAAATTGGGGGAAAGTGACCATAAAAACAAACACACACACCATATATTCAACGTTAGAATTTTTAGCTCCAACAGCAGCATTGCGATATGTGTAATATTATTGTCTTTATTGTGTGCCTCATTTGCTATAACTGGCGTTCATTGGGTACGCGGGTCGCGCCGATAAGATTACAGGTTTTGTTGCTAAACAAATCAACACGGCATTTTTTGTTGGTGTATTGGTTATGGTGCAGTTTTACGTCTCGCGTGAAGTTGGCTGCGCGCAGTTTAGAGTCTATGGCGGGTGACCAAATTGAATTAAATATCAATGAATGACCATGTTAACATTTTTCAGCATTAGCAGTAACATTGCAAATTTCAATGTATAATAACGTACTTATAAACATTATAGTTGCTGCATTGCTGCAATATTAAATATTAAATATGCGCAGTTTTTCATCTCACTTGAAGTTTGATGTGCGCAATCTGGAGACACGTGAAGTTGGCTGTGCGCAATATTAAGCCCTTAAAAAACTGGAAGCACATTATTGCAACGAGTGAAACGCATTTAAACGGGGTTTGAAATCAAAACAATTGTCATTTAAGTAAGTAAACAAAATGGCACGTACTGAACTGGAGCCCAAAAAACAAAAGCGTAAATCGAAGAAACGCAAGCATGAGGCAACGCAAGGCAGCAGCGACGACGAGGTGGCAAACAAAAGTTTGATCGTGGACGAGCAACCAGAGGAAACTCAAGTGGAACCAGAGGAAAGAGTAAAGAGTAAATATAGATATTGGACTAATGATCAGATATTCATTAAATACCTTTCCCCTAAGTAGGCAAGGCATCTAAACGAAAGCAACAAAAGCAAGACGTTACAGCGATCAAAGAGAAACGCAGCAAGCAATCAGAAGAAACCAATGAAGATGTTGAAGGCGATGAGGTCGAGGGTCCGACTGCAGAGCAGCTAGAAGAGGCAGCGAAACCAGAGAACACTAATGCTATTGTAACGGTACGCCAAAAGAAGAAGCAGAAACATTTAAAGCGACTAGAAGAGCAAAAGGATCAAAATGCCGACAAGGAATCCAAGCGCAATGAGGAGTACTTAAAGAAATGGAAAGACAATCGAAAGGAATGGAAGTTCGAAAAACTGCGACAGATATCCATACAACAAACTGCCTTCGACGAACAAAAGGTATCTGAAGAGCTGTGGCCCATTGCTCTTGAGTATCTGGCGAGTTCCAAAGGTGCGGCGAAGACAATGCTAACGAAGTTGGCTGACGATGTTATCCAAGAGTTGGACAAAAAGTGTGAGCAGCTGGAAGATGAGGCAGAACGTAAGATAATTGTGGAATCATCGCGTTATCAACGAGCTCGCAATCTGCTCCAGAATTTTGACTGAGCGAGCTCTACATATGTAATTATTAAGTTCAAAGAGTAACACAAATGCGTTCTTGTTAATGTTTAGAGTTTTATGATACAACAATTATTAAAAGAAAGAGTTATATATACCTATATATATTTACAAATCCACATAAGCCAACATCTTGTCCAAATGTTCAATACGTTGCCGCAGCAATTGTTTCTCCTCCTCAACTTTGTGCTCGTCTAGCTTTTCCAGCATGAAGTGCTGCATAAACAATCGAATGCTCTGCTTGAACTGCTGTAACTTTGAGTTCTTGGCAATGCGCTCAAAGGCCTGATACACTTGATCCTCCTCATTGGACAGTAACAGCCGCTGCATAATCTCGCGCATAAAATAGAAACTTAGTTTGTGCAGCTGCATAAAGTCCACAACCTTTAACACGGACAACTGCAGTCCGGAGGAGAGGATGAGCTGCTGCAGAAAGCTGGCCAGATTGCGTATCTGTGTCTTGGACAGCGACTCGATGTCGTTGATGCGATCCCAGCTGGCAAACTGAAACGCCAACTGGAACTTGCGATTGTACTGACAGAATTTGAGTGCCAGATGGGCATAGTACGGATTAGAGCGACGCTCGTTGAGCGCACAATGTATAATCACATACGCAACGGTGCGTTGATCTTTCAGCGCCAGATGCAGAATCTTTTCAAAGGCATCCACATAGTCAGCGGCACTCATGATGATGCAGAAAATGTTGCGTCGTTCCGCCGTATTCATGTGTTGTTTCTTGGCTAGCTCTAAGAGTTTCTCCGAGTAGCGTTGACTGCCTTGTTGCTGTCGCTGCTTCTCTTGGTCTGCCGCCTGGGCAGTTCCCATCTCGGCGAGGTTGCCTGTCCAGGCCGAGCCAACAATCCACCATTTGCCCACCTTGTCGGCACGCAACAAGTCCTCCAATGTGATGTTCAGCGTGACCACATAACGTTCATTGCGCAGCATGCCTTTCAGGCGCTTCCGCAATGTCTCTGCCAACTCGGGATCGTATTGAGGCAACTTGCTCATATTGTTGTTTTTCACAGCATTCAGTGTGTCGATCATAAAGCGCAGTCGAGGATTCTCTTTTAGTTCCAGCGGTGCTGCAGCGATTTGCGTTTGCACATTCTGCATCATGCTCTTGAAGGCCAAGGGATCATCTTTGCGCAGTCGAAAGCCAACAGTTTGGAAGATCAGCAGCAGACACTCGACCGTCTTCTCGCATAGATTGGCTGCCAGGCGAGCAATTAGCTCGAGCAACAGTCGCAGTTCATAGATCTTAAACATGTACATGTAGCAAAGCAATAGCATGAGGTTGTTCAATCGCTTGTCCTCCACCTCCAGCTCATCCAGTTGCTTCAGAAATCCATCGAATTGTTCCACAAACGTCTGCAGAAAGTGTGCGCCAATCTCACTGCCAATGTGCGCATGCAAATAGGCTAACAACACCATATGTTCCTGCACCATGCGCTCGTTGGTCTTCGTTCTGCCCAGCAGCGCTTCTTGCAGCAGTTTGGTCAGCGTTTCGTTCATGTTGTAGCGTGAGTTCTTCATGTACAGCTCCTCGATGCCGCTTGCAATCTTGTGCAGATTCGCCTCGGACAGACGATTGAGCAAACCTTTGCTCTGCTTTTGGAGACGCGCTAATTTCTCTGCCTGCTGTGCACTTGATCCTTCGCTAGCCGCCAGCAGTGCACGCTGATGAGGTGGTACATACTTCTGGCCCGTTGCCTTGGGCTCGGATTCGTTGGCATCGTTTACTATGTTGCCATCAGCGTCACGTTTGCGTCCATAAATGTCTTCCTTGTCTGCAATAGGATGGCGTATGATTAGGAGCAGCTGCAAAATGTAAATAACAAAAGCTTACAATTTGATTGCTCCTCGTTACCACTTTCAGAGCCAGCTTCCTCTTCATCCTCATCATCGTCTTCATCCCCTTCCATGTCACTGTTTTCCGACGCCTCTCCATCGTCATCATCTTCATCCATTTCGCTGTTTGCCTCTGGCATCTCATCTTCCTCTTCACTCCACATGCCCGCTTCCTCCTTTTCCTGTTGCTCTTTCAGTTCCTTCTTGCGGCGTTGCTTTTCCTCCCACTTGCGTTTTTCCTCGTCATCGTCTAGCACAAAATCGAGCAAATAGTCCAAGCCATCGTTAAACATTTTGCGCACCATGCGATTCTTATCCTTGCTCTTGTTTAACTTTAGTTTCTTCTCCAATTTAGCAATTTCCTTGTCCTCCTCCTCGTTCTCGATCCTCAGCTGCTTCATGCGCTGCTTACGCGATTTCTGCATCAGTTCCTTCTGCTGGCGCAATTCTCGTTTCCGCGCCGCCATCTCATCCTCTCGCTGGATACCAGCGTGCTTTGCCGGCTTCTTGCCGAGAGGCTCAAATGTTTTCACTTTAAGTGCAGCTGGCAGTAAAGCGTCAACTTCCTCATCACTAAAGTCAGAGGCAATGGACTCATCATCATCGGCATCCACTTCTCCAGCCAACAGTTCCTCGCGAGGAATGTCCTCCGGATTGATTTGTTGCTTCTTTGGCTTTTTCTTTTTGTTGTTTTTGTTTTTGCCTCGCGCTGCTAGAGCGGCTGCTTCGGCAGCAGCTTCAGCAACACGCTGCGCTCCATCGGTTTTGGCCGCATGATAGATTCTTTTGTTGTTCTTCTTGGTCTCATGCTTGAGCTTGCGCTGCTCCTTGCGACTCAGGGGCTTTTGTTTTGCTGCCTTTTTCTTTAACTTGACCATGTCAATGTAAATTTCAAAATTGTTTGTGTTTCTAGTGAGGCCAAATCAGCTGAGTGCAACACGTGCGTGGTGTAATTTAGTACATTCGGTGGATAGTATAAATTTGTGATTTTTGTTCTTCCGCAGTGGGCAAACAGCTGTTTGTTTTTCTATTTAGCTCCAGTTTAATTTTTATTTTCTATTTGTTAAATAATATTGAATTGAATACAATATGTCCACACGCTGGTATCCGATTTATCAACGCGGAAATCCGCAACTGCGAGTTTTCCTACCAAACTTCTGGATGAAACTGGTGCGACCCACCGAGGAGCAGCCGGCTAATGTTGTCACATTTGCGGTGTCCACACAAATGACCAAACATGATGTGAAAAACTATTTGGAAAAAATTTACAAAATTCCCGTGGTGGATGTGCGCACACGTATAGCACTAGGCGACACCAAGCGGGATCAGGTATATGGCTACATCACCAAGAACGAGGATGTCAAGTTGGCTTATGTAACCATGGTGAGTGGGGGGAACTAAATTTGAATTTTGAAGGCGACATCACAAGTATTTCTGTTTGTTATACAGCCCAAAAACGAAGCTTTTACGTTTCCCGACCTGTTTGCCAACAAGGCAGAGAAACAAGAGAAGGATGAAAAGTCTATGGACGAGTCCAAGCAAGGATTCCGCAAATTCTTGGATCGCAATAAGAAGCGACCTGGCACGCCAGGATGGTACTCTATTTAGACATATAGGCATTTTATAGTTTAATAACATTTATATTTTATTGATGAGTAAACTGAATTTAAAGCTCTGCTCCAATTCCAACGCCTTGGACGTTCTTATTACTTGGCATTCTTCACCGCTGTGGCGACCCAGGCACGAATCTTATCCTCATCCTGTAGTCCCACCATGCGCTGCACCTCCTTGCCATTCTGCATGATCACCAGCACGGGAACAGCAGCTACATCATAGTCCAGTGCCAAGTCAGTGTGCTCATCAATATCGACTTTGGCTAGCTTTATGGAACCTGCCTGTTCACCCACAATGCTCTCAATGCGTGGCGTCAACATCTTGCAAGGGTTGCACCAACTAAATAGAATTATTAGTTAGTTTACTATAAATGAGGATATATAGATTATCATCTGACGCACGTTGCAAAGAAATCGACGACCACGGGCGTCTGACTCTTCTTCACTTTGTTTTCAAAGTCCTCGGGACTTTGCACCTTGAATATTTCCCAACGCTGTGACGACACAGAGAAGGCTCGCTGTTGGCAACGCACTTGACGCGTTGCATTGCTTAGGAGATTTACAATTTGCCGCTGCATTTTTATTTGCAATTTGATCACAATGAAATAGTTACGACAGTTTATGACAATACAACAACAGCTGACAGCTAATGTGACCAATTCATGAAAACAGCTGAGCTGTTTTGTAGCATAAATTGGCTGACCATATGCAAGTAATACAAAATACTACTATTCATATGAAAAAAAGTAGGTTTGTTATTATTTTTCAGATTTGCTGAAGAAAAATCCGAAAAAAATACTAAATTAAGAAATAAATACGCAGCTGTGAAAATACCAACACCAATACACGGACACACTGCAAAACACGTATTCGCGTTGAGTTAAAAAATTGTAATATCAAAAGTTCAATTGACGGTAGTTGATTGCACACAGCAAATTTATAATTAATAGTGTTTAGTTGCGCCGCGACAATTTGTGCTGTAACGAAGTGTATGCATTAGAACGAAGCGTGTGCAAGGGACTTAAAAGTGCAATTAAAGAAGCGCCCTATAACTGCGCAAATGGCAAAGAGCCATCGAAAGAAGTTTGACGAACATTAAAGAGGACAGAGGCACGGAAAGTCGAAAAGACACGACAATTTGCAACAACGCTGCTGCTGCAAAATGGATGATCTGTCGCAGGGCGACATCTGTCGCGTCTGCCGCTGCGAAGCGGTCGCAGATCGCCCGCTCTTCTATCCCTGCATCTGCACGGGCAGCATTAAGTACATCCATCAGGATTGTCTAATGCAATGGATGCGTTACTCGCACAAGGAATACTGCGAACTGTGCGGTCATCGCTTTAGCTTCCAGCCCATCTATGCGCCCGATATGCCACGCGTTCTGCCGCTACGCGATGTCCTTGTGGGTCTCATGTCCGCTGTTTTGGAGGGCGCTCGTTCATGGCTCCACTTTTCGCTAGTTGGCATGGCCTGGTTTGGTGTGGTGCCATTGTCAGCGTATCGCACCTATCGCTACCTATTTCGCGCCAGCTCTTTCGACATGATACTCTCGCTGCCGTTTGACATCTTCTCCATGGAGAATCTGGCTGAGGATGCTTTCCGTGGCTGCTTTGTGGTCACGTGCACGCTGCTCTCGTTCATTGGTCTAGTTTGGCTCCGCGAACAGATACTACATGGCGGTGGACCCGATTGGCTGGAACGTGATGAGGCACCAGCTCCAGCACCGGCAGCAGCACCTGCTCCAGCTGCTGCTCCGGTTGCTCCACCTGCCGCTGCTGATGCGGCACCAGTTGCCGCTGATGCGCCACAGGATGACAACAACAACGGCGAGGCACCTCAAGAAGTGCCACTCAACAACCCTGAGCCGGCGGTCGCCAATGCGGACAACGATGAACAGAACTGGAATCCCATGGAATGGGATCGTGCAGCCGAAGAGCTTACCTGGGAACGTCTCCTAGGTCTTGATGGTTCGCTAGTCTTCTTAGAGCACGTCTTCTGGATCATCTCGCTCAACACCATGTTCATCTTTACCTTCGCCTTCTGTCCGTATTGCGTGGGCAACTTTATACTGAGCTCAATGGATCTGCTGCAGCCGGAGAAACCTTTACTTCATTTCCATGGATTGATCACCACTCTCTTTGGATACTGTTGCATCGGATTGACGTTAGTCGTGTTGCATTTCTTGGCACGCATCTTTCGGCTGCGTCGCATCTGCTGGTTCATTGGACTCTGCTACATTGTGGTCAAGGTATCGCTACTATCCGTGGTTGAGATTGGTGTGTTGCCGCTCATCTCGGGCTGGTGGCTGGACATTTGTTCGTTGCCGCTGCTCGATGCCAGCTTGAAGGATCGCAAGGCCAGCTTTAAGGCAGCGCCTGGAACTTCGCTCTTTGTGCACTGGATGTTTGGCATGGTTTATGTCTACTATTTTGCCGCCTTCATTTCGCTGCTGCGCGAAGTGTTGCGTCCCGGTGTGCTATGGATCTTTCGCAATGTGAATGATCCGGATTTCAGTCCTATACAGGAGATGATTCACGTGCCCATCATTAGGCATGTTCGACGTCTCGTTGCCTCAGCCATGATCTTTGGTTTCGCTGTGCTGCTGATGCTCTGGCTGCCCATACGCATACTCCAGGTGATTTGGCCCAATTTCTTGCCCTACGCGTTGAGTGGTGACTCCGAGGTGAACGATCTGAGTTTGCAGCTGTTGCTGCTGCAGGTGAGTGAACACAATTAGTTAAGCAATTAATTAGTTTACACATTAATCAATTATTTGTTTGCAGATTGTGTTGCCTGGATTCTTTGAGCAAACGCAGACGCGCATTTGGCTAAAGGGTTTGCTGCGCATCTGGTGCACAGCTGTCGCCTGGCTGCTGGGCATTCGCAGCTATCTGCTGCCCGCTCCCGAGGAGCCACCACCACCAGCTGCTGCCGAGGAGGCTGCCGAAGCAGCGGCCGAGCCAGCAGCTGATGGAGTTGCTGTTGCAGCTCCTCCAGTTCCGCCACCACCGCCCGTACCAGAGCCAGCTCCACCGCCGCCACGCAACTTGGCAGCCGCCCATCAAGCCATCATGCAACCCGTTGTACCCGCTGGCTTCCAGCCCTACGAACGTCCCTCGTTCTTTGCCGTGCGCCTGTGCGCGCTGCTCTCGCTAATGTGTCTGTCTATCGTGTGTGCTGCCATGCTAATGCTCACCGTGCCCGTCTACATTGGCCGCCGTCTGATGATGTTGTGGACTGGACAACCGGGTGATAAAGTGCCGCCTTTGGTTGCCGACGATGCGGTGGCTGCGGCTGCCGTTGATCCGGAGACAGCGCGTAAAAACGAACGTTTGTTGCGGCCGCATGAATTATACACTGCTGAAATCGGTGGCTATCTCTGCTGGATTGTGTCGCGTGGTATTGCTGTTGTCGTCACACTGCTGCCCCAAGGACGCGCTGCAATTGTGAACAAACTGAAGCACTGGGCACGTGTTGCCCTCCAGTATGCGCTGCCAGTGCTCACGCTCGTGGGCATCTTTGTGCTGGTGCCGTTGCTGTTTGGACTGCTGCTCGAGCAGGTGGTGGTCATACCATTGCGTGTGCCATGGCGCAACATGCCCATACGCTTCCTGTGGCAGGATTGGGCTCTGGGCGTGCTCTACACCAAGATTGCCATTGCACTGACGCTCATGGGACCCGATTGGCATCTCAAGCGTGCGTTGGAACGCGCCTACACCGATGGATTGCGCGATTTCGATTTGAAATTTGTGATTCGCGATCTCGCGGTGCCGGTGGTGACCACATTTGGTCTGGCGCTGGCAATACCCTATGTGATTGGTCACTCCATATTGCCAATCTTCATTGTGGATCCCTTTGGACGGCTGTTCATTTCGAAAGTGGTCTATCCAGTCAGCTTCATACTTGTGGGAAGCATTGGATTTGTGCTCTTCCAAATAAAGCAGCTGAAGAAGTTGTATTTGTCCATCAAGGTGGACAAGTATTTGGTTGGCCAACGGCTGGTCAACTATGAGCATCGCAAGAAGCAGCAGGCTCAGCAGGCGGCGGCTGCGCAGGAGCTGAAGGCACGCCAAGAGGCCGAGGAGGCGCAACAGGCACAAGCCCAAGCCGGCGAGGCGCAGGCAGTAGAGCCACAGCAACAACAGGGCTATGTTATACCCAATGCGGGTCCCGATGAGGAGAGGGAACTGGATCCTGATCCATTGGTCAATCTCGCCGAGCAGGCAGCTTTGCATGCGCGACGACGACGAGGTCCGATGCCGCGAATCCTGATAGCCGATGCCAATGAGGAGCTGCTCTAGGGTTACGTTTACTTCATCTGCATGTTCATCATGGAGTCCCTGTTGTTGTATCTCTGTTTGGCACACATGCTTCATACCCATCCACACGACACATACACTCAGACCCAAACTCATACACACTCACACTCAATGTATCATCTAGAACAGCAGCTAGAGACAGGGATTATGGCACAGGTCATGTAAGTAGGCGATGCCGCCAAAAAAAAAAAAAAAAAATGGGGCAAGTTTCAAAATTTTCAAGTTGCAATCAACTTTTGTTTTCTTGCTTTAGAGTTATTTCTTTCTTACGCGTTAGACACAATTGTTTGTTAGAACTTTTTTGCTTATAGGTCCCCCCTCCCTCAAGTTCCATGATCCCAATCCTTATCCATACGATACGATGTACGATATTTTAAGCCAGCCGCAAATAGCCAATAGTTGAAATCATTGAGAGTTCAATGATTTTCTATAAATATTTATAAAAACACACATAAATTCGGGGCAAGGACTAACCGATATTCACCTGCAACATTTGCAACGTTGCTTTGTAAAAAGAAAACAAAAAAGAAAAACGAAAAAACAAAAATACAAATACTATGATATCCATCAGATATATCTTTCTATATACAAATATATATATGACGATTAACTCGACACATACACTCATAGCAGCACTCGCATATATATGATATATAGACACGGAGATTACCTTGTATTAGAAACTGAATAAAAATAAAAGGCCGCGACTCTTCGTTTATTCTCTCCCGATAATGATATATATATTAATAATAATACAGAACAAATAATAATAATACAAATAGATACAACAGAACTTGGTAAATGTGGTGAAAACTTTTGAGTAGCTTTACGAACTTGTAAAAATTATATATGTATACATTTAATTATAAATGATATAATAAATTAATAAACTTAACTTTAAAGTTTCCTCGGATATCCAATTTGTTGTTCCCCAAACAGTTATTTCCCAACAGGCAACAGCGAAACCCTTTTCAAACAAAAAGGCGAAATGAAGAAAACTAAAGTTTTCGCATAGTTTATGCGAATAGTGAACTACACTTTAACGTTATATATTTTAAACTTTTCTCAAGTGAAAGTGAGTTAAGACAATTAAATTTTTCTTTGTGAAATATATTAATAATTTGTGTTTTAGTCGAAAACGAAATTTTTGTAATAGTAAAATATTATTCTTCATATTATTCTACATTCTTAATATTTTAGCATTTACATAATTTTCGTAACTTAAAAAAAATAAGGATTTAAATGACTACAAAATAGTTTAGGATAAGCTGTATTTCTTAGTATACATTTTTATACTACAAATTTCATTATAATTTGTGGCATGGTCATTTTGTTGCAGGGTATACAACAAAGCGAAATTAAATTGAAATTGAGATGGTTTTTATACCCGACATTGCTTTGTTAAAAAGGTTAAGACAGGTATTTTCTGTTAATGATAAGGTCCTTTTTTTCAACTTAACTCTCTTAATAGATAACTTCTTAAAGATGAAACTTAAATAAATATAGTGTTTTAAAAGAAGTTATGAATATCATTCTTAAATCTTTAACTTTCCACTTGTATGCATGCTATGTATATAGTATATATGATAATATTTTCTATAATCCCATAAAACATGTTTAAATTTTTGATATGAGTTTAAAACTAATTCAAATTTCTAGAATAATGAACTAGAGCTGAAACTAAAACATTTTAAAATGTAACTTAAACATTTTAAAGCTAATCCAAATATCTAGAATGATGTCTTGCTGAACTAAAGCTAAAATTTGAAGATTTTAAAATTTGATTTAAAACTACTCCATTCTATATGAATTGCTGAACTAAAGCTGAACTTTTGTGGACTCAAATTACTTCTAATTTTTTTTCTGTGGATATCAGGTGACTCATAGTCGAGCTCGCTGTGGTAAAACTTTCTCACTTTTGAAGTAAGCAGCATGCAAACATTGCTAAATTGAACCTTGACCCTGAGTGGTGCTTTTTTTTGTGGTTGTCACTTGACTAATGCGACTCGAGCACTTGACACGCGGCGGTGAAATTAAATTTCTGACTTTCTAAGAGCATGCTTAAGTCCACAAACGTGGCCGGACCGTTAATAAGGATGCGCAAATGATCCACAGCAAGTTAAACCAAAGCTGACCCCAAACCTCAACTCTGCATTCAGCAAGAGCAGGCCACTTAATTAAATGCCCATTACGCAAATGCTCTGCACTCCTGGGGTATCCTTGCTTCCTTTTGCTGTGGCCAGAATGGCGACTCGACTTTTACTCTCTCTCTCTCTCTCTCTTCCTCTCTCTTGCATGTGCAAGTGCATCCAGCTGTGCTTGTGATGCTGCTGCCACCGCATTACCATTGACAATTGCAATTACGCTTGGAATAACATTGATACGGGTGCAGCTAGCACACACACAGGACACAGAACACAGCAGTAGCCAGGACATTGATTGCTCTAGTCGAGCGTAAAAATATGCACACTACGATTTTCTCCAAGTTTTCGTTATTAATTTTTCCCAGCAGAGTCCTTATCTGCCTTATGCTTTTGTGGTTGCTCGTTGCCTCCATATGCAGCTCTTTGCGGTGTCTCTGATTCTCAGTTTGAGCTCGGCTAATTCTCTTATTCCACTCTGACTTTTGCTAATGCATTTTGCGGTGTTCCATGGCAAAAACTGTGGCAGCGTTTTAGCCGTCATGTAGCACTTAAAGTGTGCACATTCCTTTTTTGTTATTTAAATTCTGGGAAACACTAAAGTTGCAAAATTATTATATTTATGTGGTTCACAGAGGGTGCTATAATTGTATCCAGGGAATGCGCATAAAGAAAGAGGGTACGTATTTACGATTTAATTTGGTTTGAACTTAGCCATGCGCCTTTACTATTTTTATACCCGCTACCCATAGGGTAGAAGGGTATTATAACTTTGTGCCGGCAGGAAATGTATGTAACAGGTAGAACGAGGCATCTCCGACCCTATAAAGTATATATATTCTTGATCAGCGTCAACAGCCGAGACGATCTAGCCATGTCCGTCTGTGTGTCTGTCCGTCTGTGTGTCTGTCCGTCTGTCCGTATGAACACCTAGATCTCAGAGACTATAAGAGATAGAGCTATAATTTTTTTTCGACAGCATTTGATATGTTTGCACGCAGATCAAGTTTGTTTCAAATTTTTGCCACGCCCCCGCAAATCAGCTAGAGTTACGAATTTTGGTTTATACAATAACAACTATAGTAATTATGATTCCTGAAAATTTGGTTACGATCAGACCAAAATTGTCGAAGTTATTAAAGAAATACTTTTGTATGGGCAAAAACGCCTACTTACTAGGGGTCTTAGTTACTTTGGCTGACAATCTGGTATATTGTGCCGTTTATGGTATATTTAGAATGCGGTACTATATCGATATACCACATATACCATTTGGTATATTTTTTAGTATTTTTGCAGTATATTTGGTATATTTTGAGAAATATAATGCAAAATATATAGCTTTTATTCAAAATTCGAGTGTGCTCGACTGTGAGAAGCCCGTTGCCCCCTTGAATAAAAGCAAAATAGTTCGGTATAAATTTTAAAATATACCAAAGTAATATACCTCAAAAGTACAACATATTTAAAAATGACTATAATTGATGTATTGATATAGTACTACATTCAAATATACCATAGAGTCAAAATATACAAAAGTATTTCTTAAAACACTTCTACAACTTTTATCTGATCTATTTGCGGGGTCGGAAGTAGGTGTGGCGAAAAAAAAATTGATCTGCTTGTAAACATAACAATATACTCTATACTTATTACTTTATAGGAAGATATATACTATATAGGGAGATGCTTCCTTCAGCCTGTTACATAATTTTTCGTGGAGGCACAACGTTATAACACACTTCTACCTTATGCGTATAAAAACTTTAATTTAAACTTTCCATTGAAAACATTACGCAAATGTAACATACAAAAAACATTCACTTTATTAATTATATAATTCAAATTATAAAGATTATGCGTATTTGCTGTCATAGAAACGATTGATTGGCAAAAGATAACTCCAACATTATTTGCAATTTATTTTAAGATGTGTCAGCCATATCCTGACGTAACTTTAATTAAATATTTTGTGAGTTATTTTCTTATCAGTAGTTGATTGTTATTGCCATCTTTGTTCAATGAATTATGTTTAAATTAGTAGCTGGAAGCGAGTTTCAGCACTTTAAAAAACCTCTTTTATTGTGGTATTTTTAATTTCACCCTAATTGGATCTAACAATTTGTCCCTGATGGCTATTTGTGGACTTGAGATTAGATTAATAATAACATTATGCCTGTATATAGGGAGACTAAGTTTGAAGTACAGCAATTACTTGGCAAGTGATTTCAACTTCCCCAAGACGTAATCTCGCCAATGTCAGGCGGATGGCTTGCAACCGTTTAAGGTCCACAGCTCATAAATTTACCCCGCGGTCTCGTGGCGTGACAATACTCAGGGGAGGGGCATGAACAGTGGACACACTCACACACCTACACCTTTGTTTCCATTATTTTTAAGCTGACCAATGCCTGCGATGAGATTATTTAATTTTTTAGCCTTTGTTTTCGCCACTTGCTTCATGCCAAATTCCTGTTTTATTGGCCATAATCAGGCAGGCTGGCAAGTTGCCGGATGGCTAACAGGAAAAGCAGGCAACACTTAGCACTCCTTAAGTTTTATAACTTCACGCTCAATCAGCGACGATGGCCAACAGCTATAAAAACGTAGCACAACTCGAACTTCAAACTTTAACCTTTGGCCTGGCCAAGCCATAAAATGTAGTTGCCTTGGCAACATCTTCAAATTTATCAAAAAAAGAAAAACAGCAGAAACAAAAAAGGAAGAAAAGTATTTCACTATTTTTTTTTTTTGGACAAACGCAAAAGTCGCAAGGGTTCTAAACATTTGTGGTGCCAGCTTTAACCCAAAGCAAATAAATATATTGCGGCCGGAACTTGGTCCGGTTGCCCTTTGCTACGCATGTTTTGGCTTTTATTGGACAGCTGTAGGGTATATGAATTATAGAGTATATCAGAAGAGCTGTAAACATGATGGCAAAAAGGGCTGCAAATTATGAAAATCGTACTTAAAAAACAATATTAATAAAATGCGGCAAGCATAGCACCTATTTTACAAAATATTTATAAAATAGGTAAAGTTTAAGCACTGAAAATAATGCGATTTATTGTCTAAGACAAAACTGAAGAGTACATTTTATAATATATACAAAAAATTTCTTTTAATGAATTTATTTATAGTTTAAGTTACAGATATTCTATCATTTATTTTTCAACTAATTTTCAATGAATTCTCAACCGTTCTTATGATATTTAATATATAAAAATACAATTAGCATATAACATACATTTGATTCTCGTTTAGTTAACACCAAATTTATCTCTTTTTTTATATGGGACACATTTTAAATAATGAAATGAGTTATCATATATTTATTTATCGTATATTTTAAAAAACATACTCGTATATCATTTGAATTAATTTATGGCTATAATAGCAAATACATTTCATGCTCAATAATTTAAAATAATTATTCATCTCTTGTTGTATTAAGAACATATTTCAAATAAAGAATTCATCTGTAATGAGCAAATAAATTTAATGATCGTTTATTTTAAGTTTTCATTATAAAGCTCTTCATTTATATAATTCACATGTTAAATAAAGAATTTTGTTTATCATCACTTTGATTATTTAAAGAAGCATATTTATCAGTTGAATTTATTTATGCTTAAAGTTGTAGATATATTTGATTCTCGATTCTTTTAAAAATTTGTCAATAAACATATTTTAAATAAAGAATTAAGTTACAGTTAGCAGATATGTACATTAAATGGTTAGTTTTTGTTTTTAATCATCATAATTTATATTTTTTTCATATAACTTACTTAAATGAATTAATTAATTACTTTTTTAATTATGTCGAATATTCAAAGTGGCATATTTATCTTTCGAATTTATTTATGGATAATCTAAAAGATTTATTTAAGAAAAGAAAATAAATTTCATTCACATTAATTTTGTATTAATAATTGGTGGATTCCTATATTAAATGATTGAATTCTTGTTGTGTCAAATATACAAAGTGAGGGTATACTAAAGTGACATATTTATCATTTGCATGTGTATCTGCGTTGCCATCAACCTTTTGTTTTGTTGTTGTTTTGTTTTCGCTGTGGTTAACTATTTCGGTATTATGTAGCACGCATTTCCTCTCTTCTCACTCTCCACTACTTCGTCTCTCCACCACTTGCCACGCAGCCATTTACTAAAGCTTTTACACAAATTATTTTGATTTTATTTCACTTTCACTCGGAGAGAATAATGAAATATGGCAAAACGCAAATCAAAGGCCACTTCAATGAGCACCGAAACAAACAAAAATAATAACAAAAGTTGAACGTAAACAGCAAACGGAAAGCAGCAAAAAGATTAACTTACACTTTTTGCCATGGCAACGCGCATTTTTAGACAACAAGGAAAGGGCAAGATATTTGAGATGGGGCAAGGGATATAATGGCAGCATTTGCTGGAGGGTGTAAGCTGCTAACGTGCGAGAGTTTTCCCGTATTCCGGTATTCCCTTACAAAGTCAACAGGAACAATTTGCCTGCTTTTGTTTTATAGCTAATTTTAGACAATTAATGAAGTGTTGGCTACGCTTGATAAGAGCTTCAAAGTGCGCCTGCAGCCAACATCAACACAAAAGCAATAACAAAAACATAAACAGCAGTTGCTGTAAAAGTATGAGTAGCAACAAAAACGACAACAACAACAACAACAGCAACAGCAAGAACGGCAAATAATTCATGCAAATGAGCGACGGTTAAGGCCGCTTGTCGCATATTCATATCACGCATACGCCGCATACGCCGTATCTGCCTTTGCTTGATGTGTGGCAAACGATAAGAGCACACAAAATGTGGGCTAAGAAGTTATCAGCTCCAACATATGAAGTTGTAAATTTCACCCACACGAAGGAGTAGCAGATATAAGAAAAAACTCTGCGTTGAGTTGCTGACATGTGTGGAAAGGAAGGAGGAAGGAGGAAGGAAAGAAACACTTGGTGTTTGGGTTTTGTGATGTCGAGACTTTTGTCGTATCATTTGCGTAATGCTGTACAAAACTTTGGATTAACTTCACCAAATGGAGAAGGGGGAAACAGGAAGCAGGGGAGTGAGAGATTTAGTAATGCTGTTTTATGTAAGAATTTGCAAATTGGATTTGACTCATTGTACTTTCCTCATCTCATTCCCTCTCGCCACTGATAAGTTTAATGTAGCTAATTAAATATGCGCTGCATAATTTAAATGACCAAAGCAACATTTCAAATGCCGAGTGCCTGAATTTTCAGCCCGTTGACAGTTTAATTATTTAAATGAATTTTTGGTTCAAATTTCAAATAAATCTGCACAGTAGGCTCTTGTCATTCTGTCATTTTGTCATTCTGTCGAGTCGCCGCCATTGAGAGTGAATTTTAGTATTTGCTTTGCGAATGAAAAATCCACACCCCCGGACTCACATCAGCTAACTAACCCACATGGCGCTGCCGTCTGTTGTCTGTCAGGATATTTAGTTTTGTGTGGCTTTGTGGCTTTTTCGTTTCAATGCAAATAACAACAACAATTATTTCGCCTCACTGGCTTTTGAGTCGAGCCAAACATGGACCCGAAAGATGCGCCATAAGCTGTAAAACTTAAAGCCCCCAAATCCGCTTATTGCAAACAAGTGATAAATTCACCCAGATATACATATATACAAGGATGAGACTTTTGCATGTGACACGCGTCGTATACGTAATTAAAGTACATTGTGCATGCATGCTGCATTGCTGGGCATCCGGCAGTATGTACATATTTCAAGGGAATGCCACACATTTTTGAATTATGCGAGCCAGGAACTCGTACTCGTTTATTTATGAAGGAAGCAATGAATTCAGAGCAATCTTCAGCTTGAAGAAGAATCTAATTAAGAAATACGCTAAGCATTCAATATTTTGGGGAAATATGTCAAGCGCGGTCGAATTAGAACTGATTTGCTGTCAGCTCGTTTTGGCAAACACATGAATTGTCAGAAATGTTTGATTGTTTTGGCAATTAGCCGTAAGCAGCGTTCGCATGCGCTGAATGCAAACAGATGTAGCTGACAATTAATCAATGTCCAAGGCATATTGAATGAGGCAGTTCAATAATTGAGAATGTGGATGGGGTCATCTTATGATTACGTCAATCATACGCACTGTGTGACAACAGTGCATAGCAACCAAGTGCTGCACAGCCAATTCACACAATGGCAAATGGCAAATGGCAAATGGCAAATGGCAAGTGACAAGTGGAGTTTCCATTTGCTCCTTGCCTGCGGTCCAAAGCTCAATTCGCAATTTTCAGCACTGTTGCTTTATATTTTTGTATTTGTTGTTTTCGTTTATTGTTTTGGCTTTTATTTTTATATTTTGCGACAAGTTTGGCAGTTCATTTTTGTTGTCGCCAATCCGCTCATGACAAATAGAAAAGTTTTTCAGTGTTGCTAACTTAAATTGTTTTGTGGTTTAACATGACACTGACTGCGAGTTGCGAGCTGCGCGTGGCTCCCGGCGGTGCTAAGTATCTCGACCAATCTAAAGTGGCTTATGTGCCGGGACTATTAAAATGTGTGTGGCAAGCGAGACTTGGCAGCAAATAAACACACTGACAGGCAGACAGGGAGACAGCGCATAAAACAAGCAAATAATGAAATAAGTCGCAATCATATAATTTGTATTAGGCGAAAGTTGAAAGTTGACACATTTCGAGCGCGCGCGTGCTCAAGTGCGGGGGAACGCAAAGCCTCGCCACTTTGGGGCATAGAATGAGCAACGGGAAGCGGACAGTGGAGGGAATTAAGAAGCAGCAGCAAAGACAGGAAGGGCAGCATTCATTTGCTTGAACAAACTTTGTGTGGGTGGGATTTTTGAGAGCTCTGAAAAGTAGGCAACACATTTTACAATTGAATTTTAATAGTGAAACCAAGTGACGACTTTCACCCACAACACTCTTCATCCCAACAACTGAATGACTGACAATTGAGACATCGCTTATTCCCTCCTGTTTCTCTATATAATTTGCGAGTACGCGTGGCAAAAGTTTGACGTTCACGTGTTCGTCGGCTTGGGCTGCAAATGACATGCCACGAAATTGATGCGCAACATTTTGAGCTTAAAAGAAGTTGAAACTAGAGTTACATTTACCGCTAATGACAAACACATTATGTTGAAAGTTCACTCTATGATTCTGATAAACTCTCGTAGATCTCCTACTAACATCCATCTTCTCTTTAATGCTCTGAGCGCTGCCTGCAATTAAAATTAAACTAATTTACAGCCGCGCACAGTTAGCTGCGTAATTTGCGCATAATTAGATTTGCGAAGGCGGCCAAGCCCCGCGGGCTTCATTAGAGGGGCATAGACGAGCCATTTTTTTTTTTTTTTTTTGGCCAACGGACGGCACTCAACTGGCTGGAGATTCTGACAGCTTGGACAGCTAAAATGGCCACTCAGCAGGCGGTCATATGATATGCTGATATGTTTGCTGAGTGGCATTTTGGACAGCACATGCTGCCCAGTAATGCGACTGAAAAACCAAAAAAAATACACCGAAACTGAGTATGAAAAGCATACATGCTAAGTAGGCCAAAATAAGCTTTGTTGAGGCAACGTGGCGTATGAGTTATGCATGGAGAGCACACACTCCCCTTGGACCAACTAAAATGTACTCTGCTCATCATATGTCAGGCAAAAAAGGGGAGCGAAGCCGAGCTGTTGTGCTGTCCAACAAATTTGTTACGGTTGCGCATTGTAAACTTTTTAATAAAGCCACTGTGGACAGCATAATGGGAAAACAGCAGCAGCAGCGGCAGCAGCAACAACAAACAACAAACAACTTTATATGCACATTGTTAACTCGTCGACAGACACAACAGACTTTGGATAGAACGCAGCACAGAATACAGAAGGCGTAAGCAATACCAATAAGCGAAACACATATCCATATATATATAAAAGCATGAGTACTATATATCTTTTTCATATTTGTATCGAGCCATATGAAAATTCGAGAGGAAAGAAAAATAAATACGCTGCATGACGAATTTGGAAATTTCTTATTGCTTCTTTCTCTCTCTCTCGCTCTTTATATCGATGGGGGGCAATGTATAGAAATGTATCTGCAATGTAATTGAATCGAGTTTGCAGTGATTTCGAGACGCAAGTGGAGAGTAGATGCCAACAGAGGTTGGAGCAGCAGCAACTAACAGCCTGCAACTAATCAAATGGCACAATGAGTTCTCTCTGGCTTAATTCCAAATCCTGTTAGCTATACCCTGAGTCGAACTAATGTTGGGTATTTTGAGAGTTAAGCAACCTTTAATTATAGTTTTTCCTTTTTGTAAAATTGACCTAAACTTCTCTTAAAAATTGCTATTACGAAAGCAAAAACTGCAATTTTGAAGCACTTTTCTGAAATTGTAAACAGGGTCATTAAGAAGTCTAGCACACTCATGCTGGTGCATTCTTACTTTTTATACCTGATACACACATAGGGTAAAAGGGTAGTATAATTTTGTGAATACAGGAAATATATGACCCCAAAAGGTAAAAATACAGATTTGAACTTTGAAATAGCAGTACGAAAGAAAAAAACTTCAGTTTAATTTGAATATTCCTTTTTGTTAGTTGATCGGTTGCTCATTGTTTTTATTGGGTTTATTATAATATATTTCAATTTTGATCGTGTAAGTCGTATGCACTGCTATTTCTAGGTTCACAGCTGGGTATATTTTTGATTTGCGTTAGAAGTTAGTATATTTATGTATAATTCATACACTACGGTATATTTTGGACGTTATAATATATTGATATATAGCCTTTGGCATATTGTAGAATCTTAAGTATAATATTTCGGAATATTTTTAGTATTTTTGCGCTATTTTAATCTGGTATATTTTAGCAATACTAGCTTGTTGCTTTTATTCAAAATGGGTATCTCACTGTCGAGCACACTTAACTGCTGCTGCATTCTTTCCTTGTTTTTATCTTGTGTTGAGCATAAGCTCAACAGTTGCTGGCATCATAAATCTAGCTGTGATTTACCACTCGACACTCAGACTAGAGGTGGGCACGGGCCGGGCTTTTTTTCGTGGCCCGCGGGCTTACACAGGCCCGGAGCGGGTTCGGGCGGGCCCGGGCCTTATAATTAAGATTCGTACGGGCTTCGTGCGGGCCCGGGCCTTAGAAAAAAGGCCCGGCCCGTAAAAACCCGAAATAGGCCCGTAAAAGCCCGAAGTAGGCCTGAAACAATTTTGATTTGATCGAATTAGAACCGCCATTTATCGCATTTTAATTGCTTATCGATGCTACTATTGATTTGGTTATACAATATTTTACTTGTTTGCACACCACTAATTAAAAATTGGCGACCTATTGTGAAATTATCAAATCTGTGGGCCATGGTTTAAATGAAAAACGCACTAGGCTAAAAGCAAAAATGTAGAAAAAATTTTATTTTTAAATAAAAATATGAATTAATTTGTTTTTCATTAAATACATAACAATATTCAATATAAATACCTTAATAAATATATATATGTATATATAAATTACATGTCTTTTGAATTTCCTTATATGTGTAAATAAGTTTCGTGCCGGGACGGGCCGGGCCGGGCCTTAGTGAAAAAGTTTCGTGTTCGGCCGGGCCGGGCTTCTCAAAAAAGAGTTTGTTTTCGTGCGGGCCCGGGCCTTAAAATACAGGCCCGCGCCCACCTCTAACTCAGACACTCGGAAACTCGAACACTCGGACACAGTGCCACGTGCCTGAGTGTTGAAAGTAGAAATGTAACTATTTGTGGAATAAAAGTGTCGTCAGCTGGTCGAAGGAATTGCAAACCTAATTTGGCATTCAGTTTAATTGCAGGTTAAGTGCGACAACATGTCGTCTATGTGCTGTCCAGCTGATTACCTAGCCAATTAAATGCACTTTTATCCCCCACTGACTGCCATTCACATGATTTGTGGTGCCACAGTTCAGAGTTCAGAGTTCAAGAGATTTTGCAAAAAGTTGGAAAAGTTGTGCCATTTGCGGTTGGAATGTGTATAATAAAAGTAAGATCAGAAAACAAAATCTAAACTCAAACTTAGTTTAGATATATTGTTGTTCTTGTTGTTGTTAACATTTGGCATTCGGCAATTTTGTAGTTTTAGTTGAATTTTCGAGCACTCTTTTCGGCTATTTTTGGGCCTTTAGTTGCTCTGTGCTTAGTCCTCTCTCTGTGTATATATCTGGCTGCAACTCTTTAACTCAATTTTGTGGTCAATTTGGGTTGTGTTTTTGCTTTTTTGGGTCTTTGCAAATTTGAGTTGAGTTGAGATGAGTTTTTTTTTGTGTGTTTCGTTTCGGGTTTTTGTGCCTGGCATAGTTAAGATGCTTGTTGATGCTACCCATTTGTGGCTGTTGTTGCTGCTTAATTAGCACAGCATAGCACAGCAGAGCACGGCACGGCACGGCTCAGCATAGACATGTTGTAGTCGTCCTGTCTCGAGTCCCAGTCAAATGTCAACAGCTGCTCCACACGCAATATACGAAATAACACAAAGGCGAGCGAAAGACGAGCTGCTTGCTTCATCTGCCCTATGGCAAGGGTCACGCCCAAGTGCGCCCACAAAGTGTCCCTTTGCACTAATACAAGAGCAAACAGAAATATGTGTGTGTGCTTGAGTATGTGTGTGGGTGTACTTTGAGTCATGTATTTATTCCGTCGAAGGCCATAATTAAATGCCAGAGCACAGCTGCTGCTGCCTCTGCTCTTGCTTTGTGCTACTTTGAAGTCGTCGCCAGGATTTGTGGCGGAGTGAACGTCAGCTGCAAAATACTTTGCCACGCACTCAGCTTATTTAAATTTATTGTTTGTTATTGTTAACGCTGTCAAGCACACTCACACACACACACACACAACTGTATAGGGACTGTGTGTGTTTGTGTGTGTGGCTGCCACATGAGCCAATTGCCTCATTAAACCAATCAAAAACAATAATTTACTCGACTTCATTTCGCGCTAGCAACTTTGAAAGTAAAAGTTAACTTCTACACACATTACTTACACACATACACACACACATACATTTACACCCAGCTACTTATATACTTAATACATTTACGCATTCATTTCATATCAGACGACGGCGCCGCGTGGGCGTGTTTAATCATTTGAAAGTGCTTAGCAACGGTAGCTGGCGGCTCTGGGAACTGTCGAACCGGAGTCAGGGGCGGCAGTGGCTGGTATAGAAGCGGGTGGAGGCGTGGCACATGGCAAAAAGCTTAAGGGCCGCGCAATCGGAGCCAGACAAATGCTCGAGCCCAGCGCTTTACACAAAAGGCGTGGTTGGCACTTCACCTGCTTAGAGGCAGACTCTGAAATGCCCACGCCTGGTGGCATCGCTGCTAATTAAAAACTTGTTCAATAGCAAAGAATTTCAATCAAACAATCTTCAGGCAGACAAAAGAACAAGAACAACAAACAACTGCGCAACCAGAGAGAAACGGCCAAGCAGAAGGCTTTCAATTGAAAAACAAATATAAAAAATCATTTTTTCTCGTTTGGTTTCTTTTTTTGTGTTTGGAGCGGAAAGTACAAAAGTTTTTCGCAATGAACATCCTTGACACTAGAACAAAAAACAAAGGTTTGACCTGCTATTGATGAGTGGAAAATACCCTGTAGTTGAGTTATTAGTAAAATAATATTTGGTATTTTAAAATACTGAGGACTTATTACTAAAAATAAAACCCAAACATCAAAATAAGTATTTTAAAATGCTGAGTGCCTAATACCCAAGAGTTCAGGGTTACATATTTAGTATTAAGTATGTCTTTGGGTTTCACACTTAGTATTAAGTATTCAGTATTTTAAAATACTAAATATTATGTTTGATTTTTATAACTACTGTCAAATTAGGTATTCAGTATTTTAATATACTGAGTACTAAATATTTTGATTGATTTATATAATTTCTGCCTATATTATTTGCTTTAATTTTGCTTCTCAGTTACCCTATCTTAAATGTTGCATACCCTTTTTAATCCATTTTGTAACATCTATAATTTATGGAAATACTTTTTTCTGTGATACAAAATTTAATAAACATAAATCAAAAGTTTAACAGTGTCTAAATAAAGTTAAGTTATGATTGAATAAGTTGTGATGCTCCTCTCAGAGTTAATACCCTGCAAGACAAGTGTCTGACATCATAAGGACCAGTGGCTATGGGGCAAAAAGGACACGTCGATGTGCTCATGAATGCAAATTGATGTCCTTTAAATGCTTGTAGTTATTACTTTTTATGCACAGCCCGCAAATGTGGATTACAAAAGATGAGCATTGTTATTTACATAATTGATATTTAAAATATAAATGGAAAATAATACATAACGCACACACACACACACACTTACAACACGCAGTTATGAGGTATCGCGACAGGAGACGAGCGTCATTAATTGAAAAATAATACATTGCGGTTGCTGGGGAGTATGTGGGAAAGGAGTGTGGGTGATTGTGTAAGGACATGTGCAGCTTTGTCAGCACTGTCAGCTCGTCCTTGCTGTCCTTCTTAAGTACTTGAAGTGTTTGCTGGCATTAAAGGCATTAGCAGGCGGGGCAGCTTGAGCCGCTTTTGTGTGCCATCTCTACACATGGCTAGCTCAGATTATGGCCACATTAGAAAGTGGAATAAGAGGGAGAGAGTGAGCGAGAGGGAGAGGAAGAGGAAGAGGGAAAAAGAGAGTGCAAAAGCAAACGATTTTCTGTTGCCGTGTGAAAACTTAATTATACTAAAGAGTAGAGACTAAAGAGAGTACACATTTTAACATTTACTTTTGTAATTAAATTTTCAATGACTGCAAGCACACACATGCACACACGCACACACACTTGCACTCATACACAGACAGCTGTAGTGCACACGTATACGTTATTTGGCAGACGGCGCATTTAATATGCAATTAAACATTTATCATACGCCGTGTGGGATCTCGTTCGACGCTCCGCTCTCTCACACATATTTGTACAACATTAATTCGATTCGTTGCGAAAATGATAAAAATTAAAAGCAGCTCATTAAATGCACCGCCGCCGTCGAGTGCTGTGCATTTAATTTTTTGGTCTTTGCTCTAATTTTTGGCCATTTGCAATTTCCTTCGAAACTGTTGCACTTTCGATGATAACCACAATTATGGTTTAAAATAAATGCACAAAATTAGTCAAACAATGATTATGCATTGCTAATTATAATGTTATTGTTTAGCAAATTTTGCAGCATCAGCGATAAATGGAATTTCGGTTTTAATTACTTTGCGCTAAATTACGAAAAATTATCTTAAGGCAATATTTACATTTCGCTGCAGGAATTAAAAACAATCTAGCATTGTGTCCTTTGTCCACTTTGTCTATTTGCAAGCGGTTAAATCGTAAATTTTACTGCTTAAATGACTAAGCCACTTGAAGCTTCATTTGGGTCTGCAGTTTTTCTTTCTTTGCGTTCCTTTGTTTGTTTTATGCCTTTTTTCTGTCCTAGATAGAGCGAGGGTACAAAATAAATATTAGGCGACAGTTTTTTGTTGGACCTTTTGCTATTCTTGGGCCATCATTAAAGCAGACCACGTTTCTAGTCTAGCCAAAAAATGTTGTTTTTGTTTTCGTTTTTTTTCGGGTTTTTCTGTCGCGTTTAGTGGGATTTTCCTGTCGAAATTACTTGCGCTAATTAATTGCAAATTTTGCCTTGTTTTATTTTCTTTTGTTTCGTCAACTCGGCGAAATTGATCGATGACAAAACACACAAATTTGTTTGCGTGTCAATGAAGCCAGAAACAATACACTCACAGCAAAACATATTATGGAATACTTTGTTGAATGATTGTTATACAATACAGCTAGAAAAAGTCATTAAATTAATGGATGGAAAATATGAATGAGAATCTAATGTTAATTCTAATATAAACTGATATTAGATTTCCGTGTTGAATTTCTCTAATAATTATAATTCGAACCACTTTGATTGGCCAAAAACATCCGCATCATCTTCATTTGATTTATAACGGCGCGATGAATGTGATTATTAGCACTTGAATGAGTTCAGATCGCATTGATACGCTTAAAGCGCAATGATTGGGGTTTTGGTCAGTAAATGGGATGATGATAAGCCCACATTCAGCAATGACAATGACATTGATTTGTCTGTCTCGAGACGAACACTATGAAGGAGGTTGTGTGCCCGAAACTGGGACAGTCATAAAGAGGCGAGAGTGAGGACTGTTTCAGCCACAAAGGGAAGAGTGAGGGAACTGTTTCTAGGTGTGAGATTTGCTGTGGCTTTAAGCCCATTAAATGTAATGCTTTGACCTAATCATCAAACTGCGGCGAATGGACATCAATCTAATGGCAGTGAGCATATATAATCTAATTAAAAAAGGGGGGAAAAATATACTATCACCACCGCCATCATCATCATCATCCCGTTGCCCATCATAAATAACGCAATCTCAGCCAAAAGGCAAGTCATTAAATTTATGGCCATTGACCAGGCAAAGTCAATGGCAAATAAAAGCATTTTATTTATATTTTAATAGGCTTCCACGGGGCTTCATTTCGATTGTTTTGTTGTGTAAATAATGATAAGCTGTTTGGGTCGTCCCATCCGAGAGTGGGAAAAGAAGAAGAGGGCAAAAAAATGGAGAGTGGAGTGAAATACGAATTAATGCTAAATGAGGACGGACCGCTTGATTGCCAATTAGCATATTTTTAAAATTAATTGCCACCCATCGTGTGTCCCCTGTTGCAGTTTAAAAGGCGCCTGATTACTGATTGCATGATGTGTAAACTCGACACAATCTATGAAGTCAGAAGGGCCTTGCATTGACTTGTGTATACTCTGACAAAGGAAAAAAATTGTGTTAAATTTGTTGTGACAAAGTTTGAATGCAAAAGGGAAAAATGTGTTTGTCGAGTGGTGCAAAGTTTTCTCAGCTTATGGCTTCTATTTTCTTGCACTTTTCATTCTCCATATGCCTCAAGGTTGCTTGCACAATCTGTTGAAGTTGTTTCCTGCACTGTCCCTGTGACTTGCCATGCAAATTTTGCAATTCCAATTGTCATGTGGCAGCTCAATTTATGCATTGGTATTTTAATTGAAATTTTATGGCAATTTTACATTGCTTTGAACTTCACATTGAGAGACTTAGTTTGCTTGACTTAAAGTCTATAAAGTCTTAATTTAAATTTAATTGTGTAAATAGTTTAAATTCAGAAATTCTGAAATGGAAAACTCAACCACTTTCCAGAGTCGTTTAACGCTTAATGATAATTCAATTTGGCTCTCGACAACTTGTTAACATTGTAATCTTTTCTCTGCCTTTGAGAACTATTTTATGCGATGTTCATGTAAATATATTTCAATTTAAATGGAGGATAAAATCCTTTAGCTTAGATTGAGATGATGCTGGCCAATTTATTTATATGGAATACAAATATTATTAAGCTCTGTCAATTTCGAGAGTAAAGAGTTGAATTTTAGTTTGAAGTTGCAATTTTCTTGGTAGCTGCTGCAGAATTTTGCATAATTGATGTAGAATGTGGACAGCTGGGAAGTTGCTCCAGCTACTTGATTAAATTTGCAATTGATTTTAGACACGCGCCGCAGGCTTCAACGCTTTTTGACTGCCACCCGAAGTTGCAACATGCCAATGCTGCTGTTGCAGCTGCTGCTGGGGGCAACGCAACAAAACTGCAGCATTTGAGAATAATGGAATTGCATGTTCATAACTTTTACAACAAGTTCATGTAATTTGTAATTTGGAAGTACATTGTTCCATGCCTGATCAATACAAAATGCGCGAAATTGTGTAATTTTAATTAAAATCAAGTATACGCCTCGTTGTTATCGTTGTTGTTGGGCAATAGTTATGCGCCAATCGAAAATCGTAAAGGTCAACTGGTTGCAATAATTGCTAACGATACGATGCTCGTTGAAATCGAAACGTCGAGTTGTTAACTTTAATTACTCACTCCCCTTTTATGTGTTTCTCCATTTCTCTTTCTCGTCTCGCCATTTTCCATTTGTCGACTACCTGGATAGGAGTTTGCCCTTGCTTGGATTTTGCCATTTGAGCTCGTGTTGAAGTTTTTTCCCATTACGCTGGCCGTTGTCTTAGCAGTTCTTGCACTTCTCACCTTACGCGAAAAGTGCTGAAAAATCTATTGCAGATGGCCGCTGGACATGGCAGATGAGATCTGCGAAAAGAAAGGACACAGTTCTTGGATCCCTTTTGTAGTGCAGGTTCAAGGACTCTCGCTTTTTCCAGGGGCTTAGGGTTGGAATTAACTGCCTCATGGCTTATGTTAATAAGTTGTGTGGGATTTGCAAGCGAAATCTGTGTGTAATCAGGTTCGTATTATTTACGGGATTCGCTCCAGCTTAAAGCGGCAACGAAATCGAAAATTTATGCAGAAATCTGAAATTATATGAAGTGAAGATGGCGAAGATGAAGAGAAAGAGATTTTGGATTTCGCTTGGAGTTTGTCAAAACACAAAATGGCATGTGACAAATCTTAGATTTGATTTGGGATAAAATGGAAATACACGAATATTGGAGAACAGTGGAAATGCTCACATTTAAAGAAAAATCAGAGCAGCTGTGTAGTGTGTGCATCGTGTGTTAAGTCGTAGCTCGTAACCCGAAACACGCATCAATCATATCCTCATTCACATTTCTGACAGCTGAACAGCAATGAGCATTGAAATCCTTTCAAGGGCGACCTCAACTTTGACTTTCAACTGCAGCAGCTGTTGGTTGTTGTTGCTCTTGTTGCTGTTGTTGTTGTTTGTGCTCTCCAAGAATATGCTTCAAATGTGTTGGCAAATATTAGAGGCCAAAAGGTTGAAAACACTTTTATGCTAAATGAATTCAGCGCGGTTTGGCCATAAAGCTAACAAATTAAGCAGCGACTTCAACATGAGCATGTAGCACACTGTACACTGAAAAACAAAAATGTTCTAAAAATCAACATGTTGGTCTTAGTACTAAGAATTTTAATCTAAAAAGTGTGTCACGAACACAAAAGTCTTGAAGTTAAGAAACATTTCTTAATAAAATATTTGATACAAGGTTAAGAGGAGCAATAAATCTTATTATTTTAAGACCACAAATCTTATAAGAGGATTAAAAAATATTGTATTTTTCTCTGACTTTACGAATTAAAAATATTATATTATATTTTATGGATTTGATTCTTATGATGTGAATTATGTGCCTTTTACTATTTTATTAGCATTTAGCTATCCAGTTGTCTATCTTCAATACTCTACACTTATGTATGTCACATTAAAGATTATCTCGTGACAGTTCAACGAAATGAGCTATGAGCGAAAATACATATTTACACGTATTTCGATAAATCTAGTATTTCAAAACTTATTTTGAGAATTTGGTATATTTCAGATTAATGTTCTTAGTTGTAATAATTTCAACTTAAAGTGATTTTATGTTAAGAACAAATATTTTAAGATGAATGCTCTTGATTTTATTTTTTTCAGTGTACACATATGTGTGTGTAATTCGGCAACAAATTGCTGTGCATGTATTGGTATGTTAGTATGTGTTGTTCACGCGCTAAAACACGTTCGCAGTTCAAGTGCAAATTACATTTGGGTCGGCAACAGCACAACGCAACGCAACGCAACAGCAGAACAACAACATATAGACAATAACGGGGCTTAACTGGCACAACAACAGCAACCACAACGACCACAAACAGGCAGAGCGACAACAACGACGACGGGACAATGGCATAATGTCAACACCGCCATGACAGCAACAAATAAGCGTGCGCCCAAAATGGCGGAAGTTGTTATGCAAATTTTCTATCAAATTTGCTCTGCTTCACGCATTTTCATTATTTTTTGCGCAGTTGTTGTTGTGATTGTTCGATTAATGCTCATGTATGTGAGTGTGTGTGCGTCACGTGTGTATCCCAGTGTTAAGCCCTTAAAGCCAGACAATATCGTGGACACCACGCAAACCAAAGTAAAGTTGCAGCTTCCAGCTTGTAATCCCAGTCGCTTTTTACCGTATGCCGCTTAAATGGCAGCGGACTGTTGTAAAGCGATACGCAAGTAAACAGATTCCCCAGCTGCACCTGAGGCAACATCTCGTAGCGAGAACACACTTCCAAAAGCACAAACACCACTCTTGTTTTTTGGTTTGTTGCAACCAATAGTTGATATAACCCCAAGGCAGCGAGAATTGTGGAAAATGTGCAGGAAATTATAGAATGAAGGCTGCCAATATGCACTATTTATTTGTGAGATTTCACAATTTACATAAAATATAAAACAATAACCCTAAAGCTAACCAGCATTCTGGATATTTCAGCGAGAAAAATGCTCGGGAAATTATGGAATAAAGCCAGTCAATATTCAGTATTTGTGTTGATGTTTTAGAGAATATTTTTTTTATTGATATTTCTATAGCGATACCTTTTTCAGTTCTATACTCGATAAACTAATCCAATTTAATGGTTTAGGATATATTTTTTTTCTTATTTTTTATAATCTCCATGTTCGCTGCTCAATTGCAGTTGTTGTTAAGCTGCCTAAAAAAACTAATCCATCCACAACTACACTGCCTAGCCTCTTTTTTTTTTTGCTTTTAAAAAATTCACATATTGCTGTGAGCATTTTTTTGCGCCAGTTATTTTGCTATGTGTGGCACACGCATCGTATGCGTAATATGCATGCATGTGGTGTGCTGTTGCTGCTGCCGCATGCTGCATAGCTTCAAGTTTCTAATAACATTTTTGGCTCTAAGCGAAGTGTGTTGCCCGCTCGCTCTCTCGCTCGCTCGCTGTCAATGTCGTTGGCTCTTAATTAAGCCAGTTAGTTGTTACACATACGCACCGTTGCACACTGGACAATTAACTTAAAAACTCCTTGTCCTTTTCTCATTCGCCTTTTGTTTTCTGCTGGCTGGCAAAAAGTTTCCTCCAAGCTTGTCAATGGCCAGCCTTAACGGAAACGTAAAAACTGTGCTTTAACTGTTGTGCTCGCTCTCTCTCTCTGACTCTCCCTTGCTTTCCTGCCATTTACCAGTTGCCAATGGCCGAAAGTACGAAGAGATTAATTAACTGCTGTTTTTTTGGGAAGGGGCAAAAGTTTTCGAGCAAACTGCCGCCTGAATGGCTTCAGAATATTTACCAAAGTGCTGTACAATTTGCTCGAGTTGCGAGTGGGCAGCGGCTGAAGCTGTTGGCCTGACTTTAAGCCTGATCGCACATTGAAATCCTCTCCTCCTCTTTCTCTTTCTCCCTCTACCTTCGAATTTCTCTTTCCCTGCATTACGGTTTAAACTCGATTTGCCGCCGGGTTGTGCACTCGACGCATGGCAACAACAAAAACAGCAACAGCAGCAGTCACTTAAAGAGCAACAAGCACTTATGTGCATATGTGTGAGTCTGTACTTATGTGTGTGTGTATTCGTCTATATGCGAAGTTGTTATAGCTCTTTGACAGGTGTTAAGAATGGCGCCAACTTGTTTGTTGCTGTCAGACACCGTTGTTGCTTAGCAGATAGAGTAGAGGTTAACATATAGTATTTGAGCAGATTTATGCTTCAAGCACTTTATCAAAACATTCAAACCACCAATAATAAATGTGTTTTAATTTATTTGAGTAATGATTGCTTTCAATTTTATTTTCATTTTCATTTCATTTATTTTATTTGACGCAACATATTTCAGAGTTTAATAAGACTATTTTTTGTTCGCTTCGTAGATTTTAAAGCTATTCTCATTCAGTTTAATGTTTTTCATGATTTTCAACTTTATTAAGTTAAATAAAATTGGTTTCTTTTTTTTAATGGTCCATGTAATTTAATCTGAAAATGTTGTTTAATAATACTTTCAGAAATTACTAATGTAGAATGATATTTTTAAATATATTATTTTTGTTAGAGTATTTAGCAATAGAAATTCTTGATTTTACGTTTTTTTATTTTTTTATTTTTATCATTTTGTATTATATTTATTTCATTTATTTTATTTATTTTATTTTATTTGTTTTTATGTTACTTTATTTTGTTAATTTAATTTTTTATTTAATCTAACTTTATTTTAATTTATTTGCAATGTTTAATAATACTATTTTTTCGCTGCGTCGATTTTAAAGCTTTTCATCTGAATTCATTTTATTTTATTTAATTTTAATTTTTCTATTATACTTTATTTTTTTTTAAATTTGAATTATTTTTATGTTATTTTCAGTTTAGTTATTTTTTATAATTTACCTCAATTTAAATTTATTTTAAATTATTTGCAATGTTCAATAATAATATTTTTTCCTCTGCATAGACTTAATCGCTTTTCTGCTTGATTCCGACAATAACTCGCAATTCAGCTTAATCGCTTAATCATTTTTTATGAATACCAGCTTTATGTCGTTATATAAAAAAATGTTTTCGTTTTATACAATTCGATTCGTGCGCTTCAAGCAATTGAACAATAAATTCTAATATTCATTTTATATTTTAGTGCACAAACTTAAGCGGTTTATGTGACAATTTATTTCGAAATACAAGTATGTATATGAAATCTGTGCCCAACTGTGCCATTTACATTGCGATAACTTGCCCTTAATACTATCTGGTTTCTCTCATGGCAATGGCATAAACATCAAAGGGTTTTCGCAATGTATTCTTCATCCTAACGTTTGGGTTCTAAGCCTATCAAGCGCCAAGTTCAAGTTACAGTTTTGTGTCAACCACAGTAAAATAATTGCTGTCAAGCTTGTTTGCCAAAAGTTAGTTAGTTTCATTTGGCAACCATGGTAATGCACACACCCACACACACACAAACAAAGTAAGTAAGCAAGCTATAGACGAGTGTGCTCGACTGTGAGATACCAGTCACACATTTTCAATAAAAGCAAAAAAGAACGGTATTATTCTTAAAATATACCAAGTTAATATTATATATTGAAAACTATAAAGATATATCAATTTATATTTGGTATATATACTGTATACTATTATATTCAAAATATACCATTGTGTCCTAAAATATCTTCTACAATTTGTATCTGTTACTATTCCTTAAATATTATTATTATTCAAATTTACCAAGTTAATATACTCAAAAATACTAAAGTATATCAAACGTTAAATTTGGTATATCGATATACCAAACATTTAAAATATACCCTAGAGTAACAAATAACTAACTAAACTAGCTTACAAAAAATATAATTATAGCTGTATCGCTTATAGTCTCTGAGATCCAGTATTTTATACCGACAGAAAGACATATAGATATGGCATGCCATAACTTCTTCTGCTGAAGGCACAAACTTATTATACCCTTTTTCCCTATGTGAAGCGGGTATAAATACACACAGACGGCACAACAACAGTTGCGGCAAGCATGTAATGCTATTGGAAAAATGGGGAAAACATTTGAAAAGGAAAATCTAAGAAAAATGGCAAGTTATGTCTAGCATTCAGCACGAGAAAGAGCTGTTTTTGAAAAATGTGAGATAGAGGATACTCAGATAGTGGATACGAATAGAAGGTGGAAGGGGGAAAGCGGAAATAGAGTGACATTCAGTCACGTTTCGCCGGAAGATGGCGCTTGAGTATTGGTTTGTCTGCACGTCTGTTACCAATTTGAAATATATTACTGTCATCACAGCACTCACACACACACTTTTATCCATACTGTTGCAATGGGAGACGACATACTATATCGGTTGTGGCTGATCTAATTTGTTGCTGCAATGTTTGTCATGCGGACCACAATGGAAAACTTTAATGACTTTTGATGCGATTTAATTAAATTTGACCATTTTCTCTTTTGTGCTTCTTTTCCTGTTCCTTTTTCACTTCAGTTTTCTTTTGTTTCCACCTGTTTCGAGTTCGATTTCGGTTTTCTTTTCCTTCTTAGTTTCTGTTTTGTATTGTATTTGGCAATTGTTATTCCTTTATTTGGCTTGTTTAAAGACGCCGCGGGACCTTGTGCAAAATCATGCATTCATTCGATCGATTGTGATCTGCTGAGACAAGTGCTGAAAGTTTAATAAATGGCCTCAAATAATTGCTGGCAAATTGCATTAATAAATAATTAATTCGACATGCCATGCAATAAATGCACCGTGATTATCCTGCGACGGCCACAAACATTTATCACAACAAAAGAAAAAAAACTGAAGCACGAGTTGTGTGAGTGCATTGACTGACTCCGAAATACCCTATTATTAAAGTGATTTTAGATACATGCTTCTTACTTAATGTAAGTTGATGAAAGTGCGAATTTGTTTAGCAGTTTACATTTGTATTTTAATGAAATGTTCACATTGGATTAAGCTCATAATTATTGATTGAGCTCAACATTTTTTAATGTAATTTTTATTTCATAAAAATAAACCTAAATTAAATATAAATCGAAAAACAGATGAATAAAAATGAAATTTATAAAAACTTCTAGTTATAACTAATTTTTATAATCAATATAAAATAAAATTTGGAAATTCAGAAATTTAAGATTAAAGAATTTTTATTTAGTATTTTATTTAAAACTAGAATATGCATATGTATTGTATAGTTTTATTTACAATTTGTTTTATAATTAAATCGAAAAACGAAATACAATTCCTTATTGCAATGAGATGATTCAGAGCGACTTAGGTCAAACTATTTACAATTTGTACTGCCATATATGCCCTCTGTCTTTTGATATTATTGCCTTAATCCCATTTGTTTTAATTTCCGTGCAGGGTATATTAACTCCACGTGTTAAGTGTGAATGCGCATTCAAAGCAAGACCAGGGATGGACACTCTAATAAGCCTTCAAACTACGCTTAAAGCATGGAAACAACTGCCCTGAAATTAGGCTGCACCTTTCGAAGGTTCTATGCTCTATATACTCTTGACTAATTTATGTTCGTACACATCCGGCTAGTTGTCGACAAGCAACAGCAACAACATCTGCGATAACAACAACGACAACTAAAATGTTGGGCCGCCATTTGTGGCCACTTCACTCAATTAACATGTTTAATGCCATTTTTTTTTGTTATCCATTTTTTCGTTGCCGTTGGCTTTTGCCTTTTGGGGCTGCCAAGGATATGGCTCATAAAACAGGCGGGTGCCGCGTGTGGTTACGCCCTTCTTTTTTCGTAAATTATTAACATCAAACAATTTTCGACTATATTTCGACATTATTTTTTTTGTAGCTTTTCAGGTAATGGAATCCGAGTCGAGTTTAACCAAGCGTAGAGCTTAAAGCCGTGACTACTCAAGACGCTTGAGCTTAAGATTAATATAGTATATACATATACTTGTTGGCTAGACGAGAGTTGTATACTCTACTCTATAAGTGGATTGAACTCTAAAATACTTTCTGTTTTACAATTGTCAAAGACTAAATGCTTGTGGTGGACCTTTCCATTTCCTTTCACACTTTTGCTTAATGCCAAAGTGCTTTCGTATTGCAGAATGTGTTGGTTCAAAGGCGATACTAATGCTTGGAGCTTAAAGACCGGCCAACAGCACTTTAAGGCTCTTGATCCTGGTTCCAAGTAGTAGCAGCAGCTGCTCATGCTGTTTTCGGTGGGCAACCAGGCAACTAGTCTGACAATTGACAGTTACACAGAAAAGCAGCTAACGAGCCGTTTTGCTTTAGTGTGTGTGTATGTGTGTTTGTGTGGAAGGGTGTGTGCTGTTCAGTAAAAGCAATTATTTGTAGACAAGCAGCTGCTATGTGGGTTGAGTTATCGCTGAGTAGAGTTTCGCCGAAGTAGCCCATGAATTAAGTTGCTTCACATGAAAAACATTGCACTCCATTGGCCATTAGTTTAATTGGCCTCGAATTGAATTGAATTCGTTGGATTGGATTTCCCTCAATAGGCTTTTGGCATTCCTGCTTGATTAACAGAATTCAAAATTCCATTTCCATTGCTAATTGCCAAAACCATTTCACATATCCTCACATAAAGCGCTGCGGGATGCTCAATAAACAACTCAACGGCATAATAAGCATTCATGTTTTAACACAAAACTCAGTTGGAATACGTGTAGTTGGAGCTCTGCGGGTGCCATAAGTAGCAAGTTACACAGTCTACTCAAGACTCAAGGGTGCAGCAGAGGTTGCAAGTGGGGGCGGGGGTGGGGGCATGTGGGTGCAAGTTGCACAGAACTGTAAGCTGATTGCACAAAGCGGCAACTAAAGAAGCAACCAGCTGAAATGCTCGAGTCAAGTGTAATCTATCATGAGAGAGCAAGCATCTATACTCTACAAAAGTCAGCGACAAGTAAATGGCTTATTTCTATATATAGAGATGGGAGTTGACGGAAATTAAATTAAATATTTCTTCGTGTTCTTTAGACTATTAATTTTATACTTGCCCGACATTGAGAGTGTAGAGAATAAGTACATAAATATGTTGCAGATATTTATATAGAATTTATAGCATAAATAAGAATGTTTTTTCAATTTAAATTTCACATTTCTAATATGAATGAAGTATAGAAAATTTAAAAGAAAGGTTGCTAACAAAATTACTTATTTGCCCATCTGCAATTCACTGTTATAGATTATTAATTTTATACCAGCACGACATTCAGAATGCAGAGTTATGCTTCAAAGATATTTACATGGAAATTCAGGTATAGATATTAAGTATTTTTCAAACAAGAAAAATGAAGGTGAATTCAACATTTCATTCTTAATAGGCTTAGCAAATTTATAATGAAAACTATTTTTTATAATCCTGCAACTTTTCGCAATACTTTTACTGAAAATATTATTGATAATCCCTACAACAAAATTGGCAATACCTTCGATACTTTTTAATTGCAATAAAGACTTAAGATAGATAGTTGAACGCTGTATAAGTTCATTTTATTTCTGAGTATTTAACAATTCCAATTCCAACTTTTCAATAAGAAGAGAATATAGAAAATATGGAATAAAAGCAAAGCTGCTAACAAAATCACTTTGTTGCTCTTCTGCTCTTCACTGTTTTATTTAAATAATATGCATCTAATATTCTGTACATTCTCATATAGAACTATTTTAATTATAATACGCTTTGTATGCAGTAATCAGCGAAGCTTGTTAACCTTTTTGCCAACTATGTAGATGCACTTTGCCGCTTGAGTTGCGTTTTGGGATATTTAGCTGAAGTTAGCTTCTGAATTGCAGTGTAGCAACCAGAGAGCACACACACGTGTGTACACGCATACAGTAATCATAATCAAGTGGCGAGGTTTTTGCCAGTTATTACAGACATCACGTAATTACGGTAATGAGGCTCATTAGATGCAACGGCAGCACTAACTGCAACAGCTACGTCAGCTGCAGACAAAACTGGAATCGGAAGGCACAAAGTACGGAGTGCAACTGGCAAAGTGGATGAATCAGGCAAAGGGCTGAAGAGCAGGGTCAAAGGGATGTTAAGTTGACGGTGTTTTAAGGCTGTAAGCGGCAATTAAGCAAAGGATGATACAGTATTAATGCCTCACACACATTTGACCGCAGACGAAATCTACAAAGCAGTTGATGATGTCAGCTGCTCCTCTGAGCTCTGAGCTGCGTGTCAGCAACAGGAGCAGGCTGCTAATTGTAGCAGTCGCTGTTAAATGTAATATGCAAGAGACGAGCGGCAAATGACGATTTAGGCGCCAAGTTGCACGTACTCTTGAAATGCTCTCATGCGGCTCGTTGCCATGACATTGTTGCGCCTCCCCTTTTTGCAGCATTTTGCTGAGCTGCACTTAACGACGCATGAGATGCAGCAGCCCTTTGCCACACACTCGCACACAGATTCACTTTGTCTCTGTGCCAAGGGGCAAAAGTTTTTCAATCAATTTCATATGAAAAGTTTTGAGCCACACCACAAAGGCTGACAGTGCGTATGCTTAATAAAAAGATAAACGAGCTGCAATAGTAATTATGCATAGACATGCCACCAACGGCAAATGGCAAAACTACATTTTGCTCTGAAGTGTGCTAAAATTAGCAATGCTTGAAAGAGTTTAAATTCCAATTCAGATCAGATCTATGCAATAATTCTTCGATTTACTCATCGTCTTTGGCAGTCGCAGCACGTTTTCATAAATGACCAAATGGCTTGAGGCGATGCGCAGTCATGAAACGAGATTTGATTTCAACTCAGTTTTATGACCTGACTTGTCCGTTCTACAATTGCAATTTAAAGCGAGACTTTCGCATTATTAATTGGGAATGGTAAATTTATTGGCTTTTGTGTGGTTCGTATTTGGCAATTTGAACTGTCAAAAGATAATCATTTATTACACAATTTCTTGAATTATGGCCGGAGTTTGGGGCGGGAAATTAACTGAAATTAGGAAGTTAGCAACATTAAATTGGGTTAATTAATGAAGCAGCTTTTCGGCAAATTTCAGTTAAGGTTATTAGAAAACGTATTATGAGCTTAAGGCCCATAAGCTGCTTTCGCTTTCGCTCAACTTTGCTTTCAGAGGCCCAACTACTTTAAAACTCTCAAAGACGTTGTTGGCTTACAACACTCGGGCGCCTGCACTTAATTTCCTGGAACCGAGGCTTCTGGCTTGTTGTCTCGTTTCTAAAGTTTTTTCTTATTGTTTTTTCTTTACGCTCTCTCATTTTTTAACTTTCTGGTGTCCCTTTTCTGTATGATAGATGTAAATGAAACTTTATTAAATTGTTTGTAGCCAGGCGAGTTGCTAGGTTCTGCATCACTTTTTGTATTTTGTGGGGCTTTTGTCGCTGTTTGTGGTTTGGCATTCCTCGACTTGGGCTTAATTTAAAATTATTGAAAAACTTGTTAAATTGCTAATGCAAATTATGTATACGACATGTTGAACATTCCAAGAATGCCTTTGAATTTACAACTTACCGTCGAGTTGAGGGAGAGCAAGAAAAGCACTTCATATTTAGTTCACTTTATTAAATACATCATAAATTTTAAGCGTTGCCAAAAATTAATTGTATTATTAAGTATATAAAGAACTTACTGACTAGAGTAAACTTAATTTAATTCGATCGACAAACAACTTTATTGATTATTATATTATTATTATTATTCTTATTTGTTTAATACAAACATAATGGCAACCATTTTTGAAATCAATTACAATTACAATTACAATTTAAATCAGTAATTTATTGAGTATACTTTACATTACATTATCTACGATTTTATCATGTGAAACATTTGTATTTGATTTTTTGTTGTTCTGTATTATTAATTGTTAATTTGTCAACAAGCGCAACACAAAAACAATTTCGTGGTTAATGTTCACAACTTTACTTCAAAGTCTCCGATTGAAAATATTTGCCGGGGCTCAATTGCAAACACTTCAATCAATCAATGCGAAATTTTTTCACGAGTGTGATTCGAGTATGAATATTCTATGCATTTTTAATAAATTTTTCATGCAGCCTTCTCTCATGTATCACTTAAATATCTAAAATTAAACAGTCGACGCTTGCGATTCAACAACAATTATTTATTATTTCAATTATTTATTTCGATTGGCCTTAAGCTTGAAGTACAAAAAGCTGTACGCTATTTTTCTTATTGATTAATTTATTTTCATAAATATTTAAATATATATGTTTAACACTCCTGCGAGCCTATTTAAGTTGAATTCCATTAGGATTGCAGCCCATAACTCAAATGTAACAACTTTATTGTTATCTGTACATATTTGTGTATATGATTTATATTTTTTCGTTTATCCATTTGTTATATACATTAATAGTTGCGATAAAAAATTCGTAGTTATTTGCGGAGTTTTGCATAGTGTGGAAAAAAGGGGCAAGGAAACACGTCATAGCTCGCTTTTCTTTCTGCTTAGTCATTCCGTTTGATTTCACCCACGGATCGAAAAGGGCAGCAGCAGGGGAAAGGGGGAAGAGGGGCGTGTCCTTGCATGATGTGTGCAAAAATAAAAAAATATGTACATATTTTCCTATACATCTATATTTGGCAATGAGCTGTGAAACGCAGTGTTTTGTCTTTCACATTTCGAAAGCCAACGGTGCGTATGAATGATGTGGAATTTTGTTTTTTCCGCGCGCTTCACTTTGGTTTTTTTTTCTCATTTTTTCGTTTGTAATATGCAAAACGCCTTAATGTATGCAATATAGTTTATTGTGTGCACCACTAAATAATTCATCAACCGTAAAATGTGTGTTGGACCAAATATACGAGTAGATTTCTGTCTCGACTAGTTATCATATCTTACATAAGCTATGCTAAACTCACGCTCTGAGCTCATCACGTTACATGTTTGGGAGTGGGACTCTGACATATCTGATGGTCTATGGCACCGCTGCTCTTGTCCACAACCACAACAATCGTTTGGAACTGCAGCGTGGCAGCATTGGCATCTCTTTCATTCGCTGCTGCACCGCGCTCCGCTTGACGTCGCCTCAGGACACTGAGTAGGCGTGCGCGCAGTCCCATTGCACTAGCAGCAGCAGCACCATCGACAGCCACTTTGGGTTGCTGCGACGATGACTGCTGCTACAGATTCGTCACTTGGGTGGTGGTTGTGGTAGTGGCAGCAAGTGTCACCACTTGCGGCTGCTTGTGCAACGCCATCGTATGACAGTTGTCCGGCGCGGCAGCCACAACCGAACGCAGTCCATCGGCACGCGTGGCAGCTAGTTCATCCTGGGCCACGGGCAGCCACTTGTCGAGGAACTTGGGGCGAAACAATAAAGTGAAAGTGCTGCGAAACTGTTTGCTCATCGAGCAATAGAGTATGAAGTTGATGCTGGAGTTGATCAATGCCAACACATCCATAAGGTCACCTAGCGAGTGGGAGAGAAGGGTAAAGGGATTGCCTGTGATTAGAAGTAGAGTCTCTTTACTCACTCAGTCTTAGATAGCATTCCATGAGGAAGGCATCGCCCAGCAGCACATTCAGCAATCCCATGATGCCCTGCGGAAACTCTGTGATCAAAAAGAGCAGCAACACAGCCAGCAACATGCGCGTCGTGCGATCCGTTTGCTTCTCCTTCTCTAGCGTTTTACTGTTCTTGCGCGGCCGCTCCGCTGCCTTGCCATTGACTACAGACTTGCCATTGACATTGCTGGCTGCTGCCGGTTTGCTGGTCAGTTTCTTGCGTCGTCGCTTCGCCTCGAGCAGTGCGAGTATCAAACGCACCGAGAGTATGGTCAGTGCTATGCACGGTATCAGCTTGATGAGCACGCTGTAGATAAGGAACGTTGTATTCCGCAGCGAGACATTGTGCAGCGCCAGATCACTGTGATACAATCGATATACGGTCACATTGCGTGCCACCAGCGAAGTGGGCACCACTTGTGGCAGCGGCGTGGTCACATTGAACCACTGTGTCTCATTTGACTGCAGTAGACTGCTGGGTGTGGCATTTAAGGCGGCCACCATGGACTGCATTTCGTTGTTGTAGTCGATAACATACTGTGTCATCGGTATGTTGTTTATTAGTTTGCCCTGCGCATCCAGTTGATCCATCCACTCCGTGATGGCTGTGATCAGATAGAGTGAAGGCGACACCACAAGCACACACACCACATACGCCGTGGTTATGGTTATGATGGTAGTGCGCATGCCGCACCACACGCGATTCTTTTGCGGATAACCAACGGCAATGTAGCGCCACACGGCCAAGGTGACTGTCAGCCAAATGGAGATGGTGTGCAGTACCTGGGCAAAGATCGAATGGAACTTGATGAAGCAGGCCCAGCTATAGCTGAGCTTCTCCTCCCTTGGCAGACTATCCGTCAATATATAGTCATGCACTGTGTACGGCATATATTCCAACATCACGGCCAGATCAGCAACTGCCAAGCCCGTGAGTATGGCATTTGTGGGTGAACGCATCTCCTTGCGTGTCAGCACAATGATGTTCAACGTATTCGCAATGGTGCCCAGAATGCAGACGACGAGCGAGACATAACCATGCATGTTCTTATAGCTGAAAGAGGAAGAGACAAAAGAAATATTTATGTATATTCAGAGAAAACAAACGTAGATTAAAAAGTAGAGTGCAAATCTTGATTAATGATTTTTAAGAGCTTAAAACAATAATAAGACTTTTAGGTTGAAAACATCTTAAATCAAAATTTGAATGCCTAATTTGTATTTTAAGATTAAAAACGTCTTTATTTTAGATTAAAATCTTGCTCCAATACGGTTTTAATCTACGTTTTAGAGAAGATGGCACTTCTTGATATAAAACCTTTTATATCTTAAAAACAAATCTTTAAACAAAATTTTTAGGTCGAAAAAAGATTAAAACCAAATTTTGTTCTTACATCTTGGTTTTGACATCGTATAATCTAGATTCAAGATTTTTTTCTTGACTTTAGCACATTTTTTCTCTCTGTGTGCGTATTAAAGTTGTCTTTAGTGTCACCTGAACTGAAATTGGAATTGGAATTGCACTTGGTCTGCCGTTTAATTAACCAAGGTCTCATTAATGTGTGCCAGTTGGCCATAAAGAAATAGCGAGCGAAAGCGAATGAGTGCGTGTCTCTGTCTGGTTACGCAATTAGATGTGTATCTAACACTTGGCCATTTACTTTGTGTGTGTGAGTGTGCTTAAGACGTGCTAAATTGCCAGAGACAGCGCCAAGGCGACGCCCGACGGCCGACACTAGACTCTCGCTGTCACGCCTCAGACAGACATGGTATGAAATTCGGTTGGACAAAGCGCAACACAAATTGTAACGCCAATGTGTCAACAAACGCAGAGACAGATATTGTCAGACAGTCAGTCAAGTGCAACCCTTTAAGGTGTAACTGACGAGCGTCATGGCAACGCGACGTATGCGCAATATACATACATGAACATGATGCCACGCACAAAACAAGCAATTAACACGCATAATACGAAATGTTATCAAGCCTTTTCGGCAAAAAATATCGAAATAAGTGTAACGAAATGTAAAAATAATAAATGGTTGCTACATGCATGACTGACTCTCTATTGGAAGGCAAACAACATAAAATATTAGAAAAAAAGCGCGTTGTTGATGGACAGCTTGTCGCAGTGGCACTTTTTGTAATGGCTTTTAACTAGTTTCGATGTGCGTGTGTCCCAGACTCGAAATTGAGTGCGAAATTGAAGCGGGTTTTGTTGGCGTGCTGTTTGGCTGGCAGTGTGTTTGTCATTGTTTTGGACAGGCAATGGACAGTTTGCTTCTTGAGAGAGAAACACCCACACAGTGGGCTGCCATTTTACAGCTCCATTCATCAAATTCATTTGTGGGACTAACGCAAATGTCTGAATGCACTGAGCATTCCTTTTGACTCCTACGCAGCAGGGTCGTGTCTATCGGCATGCCGTGCTTAGTTTTATTTATTGCCCTTGATAATCCACGTTGATGAATGGCCAAGGTAGACAGAAACAGAAGCAGAAAAAGAAACAACGACAGCTACTACGACAACAACAGCACATTGTTTTGCTGAGAATCCGAAGGGTTCACAACAACTTGCTACTTCGGTTCTCTCCCCTTCTCTTGGGCCTAGTTCAGGGCATGTGTTTGTCGTACGATGTGTTAAACAAATCTTTAAGTTTATGATCCCCACATGGGGCACATTCCATGTTCCATGTAGTTGTAGTAGTAGTTGTTAGTGTTTTCTGTTTTTACAGCTGTTGCAAGCCGAAAAACAAGAGCTCAAGTGAGGCGTGTATAAACATTGAGTTCATTAAAACAGCATGCGAACTCGAGGGAGCAGTTCACCGAGCAAACTACATAAATACAATTCTTGGAAAGAAACGTGTGCCTGGTGAAATTATAATTTGTGCACAGAAATTCCAGTTGGAAATTCCACTCGAACTTTTCAACAATTGCAATTGGAATTCTTTTGCAAAAGAAAAATAAAGATAGGCAAGTTAAAGTTAACATTATTGTTGTCTTTAAACTTGCCACTGGCTGCGCATTTATTTCAGCCAATGAGTCTAATTTGCTGCACAGCAAACGAGCAGCAGGAGCAAACACACACACTCACGAACACCCCAAATATTTACACACACACCTACGCGCTGAACAAATGACAGCTTCGGGCCAAAGCTAAAGCTAAGGCTAAAGCCAAAGTCAAAGCTAAAGCCAAAGCCTAAATGAAAGTTGGTTTTAGCGGCGGGCGCCAAGTTTTTGCCTTAGAAGTTGGCAATAAAAACTCGACAAAATTTTTGAATGCTGCAAACTAAACAAAGGGCCATAAAACGCGATTGTTGTTGCTGCTGCTGCTGCTGTTTGTCCGCTGTTGTAGTAAGTAGGCAAATGCTGCAGGCTTACAGTCTTTATTGGCATTGCAGGAAACTCCCACACACTTTTCCTCCTCATTCCCATTTCCCTCCCCGTTCTTTTCTCTCGCTGTTTGCACTGTACACGGCGACAGCCATCCGACGATTTTTATTGCCAGACATGTTGCTGCCCATATATGCGCCTGCCTTCCCGAGACTCTTAAATTCAAATCCAAATTGTTATCCAATATTCAGTCGGAATGCAACCAGTAGAATGGTATCACCATACGCGTATCCCTAGGATCACATTGCGTTCAATATGCAAAGCAAATGCAAATACTTAGTGCAATATTAGGCACAAATTTATGTGCGCCATAAAGCCTTTTATAGTTATTTAATGACCATAATAAACGCATCTTTACGCGTTTTCCATACAAGTGGTCTTATCGAACAGCTTTTTTTAAGCTCGAATAAAAATGGCTTAGGTACACACAAGTCAAATGAAATTAATGTCATTTAGAATGATCTTATCAATATTTGCAGTTTATGACAAAACCAAATACTAAAAATAGTTTTTGAAACTTGCAAATTTAAATTCAATTAAACAAATTGTAAATTCAAATTTTATCTATTTACTGAAAACGTCGGGAACAAACTAATAAGCTACTGAATATAAATGGCTTATTGTGCAAACAAAGTGAATGCAATGAAAATAAATCTACTAAATATATTAAACTTTTCTTAAGTCACATTTAAATTCAATGTTTGCCGATTTATTTTATTAGGTTGTGATCAGAATTAAGCATTCCAGATTTTATTCTGTTTTGTGGGAAACTTAAAAAATATTACACGAACACGAGGTAAATCATTAAATAGGAAAAAGTGAAAAGAGTAACATAAATAAAATATATTTACAAATTATTAAACCATAAATAAATAAAAACTCCATTTCAATTCAAATTAAAGTATGATGAAGCATTCATTTTGTTTTTTATGCTTGAAAAAAAAAACCATAATCGTTTGCAAAACAAATTAAAATTATAAAAATATCAAATGAAAATGATTTACATAGTAATAAAGAGAAATAAAATGCACACCATTGAAATTTATAGACTTAATATTATATTTTGACCTTATGCTAAAACCAATTGCGCGTAATTCTTGAAAATTAATATTCATTATTTATTATGATTTGTTAAAATATTTGCAAAAAAAATTAAACTAAAAAAGCTATTCATATAATTTCCATTTTATTGCGTAAACAAATTTTTTGCGTAAGTTTGGCTTTGCCATAAATTTCAATTTTGTTGTAGATTTTAAATGAAAAACGCAAATGCAAATTTTGTAATCTACCTACACAACATATAATCAACGAATTTCCAATTTAAATTATGTATTCGCAATGAGTTACTTCAGCTCGATTGGTTTGTATTTCTTGTTTTCACCATTTGCTTTCATTTTATGAGGTTTTCGCATGCAAGAACAATAAATATTTGTTGTTGCTCAGTTCGTATAACATTTTTTTGCTTACACACATTCACATGTGGGTGAAAATGTGATGGTGTTTAGCTGGGAATTACTTTAACAATCAATTGGCCTTGGAGAATGCGGATTAATCGTAAATTGTGGTAGACGCCAATCATTCGGAAGGGGGCGAAGCAAAAAGCAGCCAAAAATGTGTGGCACGTACTTTAATCGATTTTTGATGTCAGACAAAAGCAAAGCTAAGACTTGAATATCCCCACAGACTGTTGTCGATTGTTGTCGTTGGTTTGTTGTGCTGTTGTGTGTGTGATTGTGTTTGTCCTTGGGGAACACCCCCAACGATGACACTGACATTGGCATTGCCAACTTACCTCGTATGAAAATTATCCATGCCGCTGCCGCAGTAGAGCGGCGTTGTATCATTATTGCCACTGGCCATTGTTTGTCGTTGTCGTTGTCGTTGCCGTTGTCGTTGTCCTTCTCTCTTCGAGCTCTAGTTGTTGTTGACAGTCTATTGTTGCTGCTGCTCGTCAGCGCAACGCAGCCGCCAAGGCCGACAGCAGCTGCATAGAATGTCCGCTGCCCGCAGACGCATTAATAATTAAATATTGTGAAAATATATTAGCCAAGTGCTGCAAATAGAATAAAAGAAGACAAAACAAAAAGGGGGAATGAGAATGTGGGCTAGCTATGAAACCAAGTGGGCGTATACTTAATGCCAGTTGCAATTCATTGCGCATACGCCCCATATGCTGCAGCTGGCAACTACTTAAGTGGCAGCTTTAAGGCGATTAATAAAAATGCTGCAAAAATATTGTGTACAGCTGAGGCAACTCACAATTTAATTGGCTACCACGAGAGACGAGCCGTCATAAGCAGTAAAAACATGCAGCTGAACCGAGTTTACTAGTTCACATTAGTTGAGCATATCCTGGGCATATCCTGTGTACACAGTGGCGTTAAATTAGATTTGTTTTGCAACACGCACAAAGCAGATAAATGCATTTCGCCTGGCCAAAGGCACAGGCATAAGCACAAATCTCACTCACATCCATCTCTTCTACTCTCTAGCGTTATTCGTCTTCATTCCCTCACTTCACCCGCCACTCGCCATTCGTCAGCATTGTCCAGCTCAGCAGCACCAGCAGCAGCTCTGTGTTTGTTATCTGTCATGTGTTTTACTACTACTCTTATTCCTTGTGGCTAGCTGGCAACAAACTCTGTTACCCAGAGATTTTAATTGCATTTGTGAGTCATCTGCTCTTGGCAGTTCATAGTTTAGAGTACTCAGCCAGAGGCTGCGGCTGGACTGCTCTGCAATTAACACGTCTCATGTCGCGTCTAACCGCAGTGGCAACAAAACAAACACTTTTTAAATATGCAAGCGGACAGACAGCATCAAAATCTGAAAATTGTTAATTTTCAACACTAAATATGCTAATGATGGCAAAAGTGCTTTAGTTTTAGTTGTCAAAATAACCAATTTACTTGAATGTCTCTACAAATTTCTAATGTTCGTGTGTAATTTTATGCTGCATTATTTGTCAGTTTATTGTTTTGTTTTCGTTTTGGATTAATTAACCCCATTAATATGCCATAATTTATTGGATTTTTATGGCGCGCGCTATGTTAATTAAATGCACAGCAAAATACAAGGTACAATTCGTAACGCAGCACGCATTAATATCATCAAAATTCCTATAGCTCTGTAATTTTATGATCGTGTATTAATTTGCTTTTAATTACAAAAGTGTGTGTGTGTATGCCCAACTATGTGAGTGAGTGAGTATGTGTAATGGAATGATAAATGAAATGATTAATGAAGGGGCAGCTGCTGCTGCTGTTGGCTGGCGCACAAAAGTATGCTACACTTTTTGCAACAATGGAAAAGAATCAAATCAAATGGCATTTGTATGGAGCTGATTTTATTCAATTCCCCGCAGTGAGCAGGGAGCCTAACATATTGGTCATCATCGGATGACAGGGACAAAGGATGAGCGGACCACACACACACATACACAGGCACACACATCAATGCAATCAATTACGCAGTGTAAGAGCAACAACAAGAACTTAATTTAGCGCATGAAAAGCGTTTTAATAACACAAACTGAAGCACATTTTCATTTACACACACTCCACTGCACACACACACGTGGACACTTACACACACGCGGGCAGTCGTAGAGGTAAATGAGAAATTGAAAACTGATTTCCTCATTGCAGGCATCGCCTTTCAAGCAGGCTGGATGAATGCCAATACCGAATGGCAGCGTCGTGCTGTAGCGCTTGCCAGCAAAGTAGGCGACTGATGAGCCTGATGGACATGTGTGTGTGTGTGGGCAGGTGCTGTTGTTGTGCATGCAAGCCGCAAACAGCAGCATTTCATTTACGCGAGCCTTTTCAACCCCAGAGAAGCCCTCCGTGACAGCAGGCCAAGCTGCTGGCTGGGCAGTTCGTGTGGCAAGTGACGAGCGTGGAAGCATTCAACGTTGCTCTTTGTGTCAACGGTGAACAAAGAAAAATGAGCGACAAGTCAAATTGAAGGGCCTCCGAGTGTCCTTTGAGTCAAGCTCGTGTGCGCTGACTGTCTGGGCTGTCTGTTTGTGTCTCCTGCATTAGCCTGGCATCGACACTTGATTTATGCATTGACGCAGCACACATCACGTGGTCAGCTTTAAACCAACCAAGAGAAAGTGAGTGAGAGAGATTGAGGAAATGACACAGAAACTGGTAAATTAATATGCACTTCATGCTATTGATTACAATTATTGATTTGATTCTGTTTACAGTGCTGGTCTCTCCATTTTCCCCCCTTCTATTTGCTGTTGCTACTTCTGTTTCGTCTGCTATTTGCATATTACTCGTACTTATTTTCGTGTAAACAAAAAAAGTTGAGTTTGCTTTTGCCACTTCTGTTTACTCGAGCGCTGCCAATGGCATTATTTTAAATTGTTTTTTAAATGGCCAACAAACAAGCACTGAAGAATTGAAAGTGAATTGTCTGCCGCAGCTCAAAACAAAAAAAAAGGGGCAACAACAACAATAACAATAACAGAGTTTTTCTATTACCAAAGGAAAAAATGTGTAGCAGACATTTCGATTGATCTGCTGATTGGCAGAATTTTAATGCTCGACTCAATTTTGGGGTTTTTTTTTAAGTTTACTTTGTATTAAGCTGAACAAAATTGTGCACAAAATCTTTTGGCAAAGTTTTGCAGCTGTGCGAGGAAAATGTTTGCGCATAAGTTTGCAGCGTGTTAAACTGTCTGCAATTAACTTATATCATCATCAGGGTCTCCTTGCTCTCCTTCTCTCCTGCTGCGAGAGCGACTTTCTCATTAGTTATGCGACTTTGTTAGCCAACTGTCGCTTCCCATGCTTTGACTTCCCCTTCGCCCATCGCTGCTGCTGCTGCTAAAAATGATGTCGCGCGACAACATCAACAACAACAACAACTACAACATCAACAAGGACAACAATGAGTACTGCGATAACAACAGTTGTCGCTAAGTTGGCCCAAGGGTAACACAACACATTAGGGGGCAGCAACCGGGTAACTCTTGGTAGTTGAACACTTAAAATTGCATGCATAATGCATATGATCACCCTTTCCCTGAATCACTCTTTAAAACTCGATTTAAATTGCTGGAATCTGCACTTTTGACTCGACTCACTAACTAAAGGAAGCAGCTAAGCGCTTAACTTGTCATATTGCGTGGCTGCCCTAAAAAGAGTGCGACAACTTTGACTGGCCATTGGACTTTACTTCGTATACTGTATGTATATACAGCGTATAAATATAGAAAGGAAAGCAAATAGACGATGTACGAGAACAAATACAAATACAAATAGTCGTGCTGTTACATTCCGCAAACATTGTGACCAGACCAGCTTCGACTTTGCTTCGGCTTGCTGTCAGCCAACATCCTAACAAATTTCCGTTTGCTGTCCTCTGCACAATCGTGATGACAGCAAAGCCTTGCTTGCGACTTTGTTCCACTTTTTATGGGTGTGAGTGTATGAGTTATTAAAATCCCAGCTGCGGATCGTTCACTTAACTCTCCATTTATCATTGAGTTTAAACAATTTTATTCTCTGTCGTTAATTAGTAGTGGTTTTCTGACTTTCGCGCTAAGCCATTTATTGCCTGTCACGATGACATGGCAATGTCGCTTTAATGAATGTCGGCGAAAGTACTTTTATTTTGTTGTAATCATATTGCTCATACGCACAGGTGTCGCGAGTGTCGTTGGCACAAGGCGTGGCCTTGTAATTGTCGCTGCCAATAACTCAAATGTCACTCAGTTAATGTGAATGTCGCTGATGTTGATGCTGCCGCTGCTGCTGCTGGTGCTGTGGGCGTGTCTCATTTGAAATTGCTTTTTATGGCGAAACCGAGCTGGATTTCTTAAGAAAAGTATTTTTAAGACATGTACTAAGAAGCATTCTATCTTCCTTACTCGGTGCCGTATACTTATTCAATGTTTTTGTGCTTGTCACGCATACGTCATGTTGTCTGCGGGAATGCGGGCAGACATTTCACAAAAAAAAAAAAAAAAAAATAACACGGCAAGGAAGAAAGCAGTGACAACAATGAAAACTTCTTTGGTATTTGCATATCGTATGAGAGAGAAAATTGCTTAAAGATGCGAAAGACTAAAAGAATATTTTTGGCTTGCTTATGCAATTCGTAGTTTTGGGTTTCAAAGCAAAACACTTAACAGCATTGCAATCTGATTTAGACAAACAATGAGAATGGACTACATTAGATATAGGACCTATTTATTAGCAATGCTTGTGCTTGGTAATTTGAATCATAAAGTTAAATTTTCAGTCTGTTTGTGCATTATAATCAAACTAATTGTGTGCTGGCCAAGAATTGCAACCAAAATGTAACCGAATCGACAACAGCAGCAACACAGCCACACAGCAACACAGCTTGAGTTATCAATGCAATTACACATGAGTTCATATTATTTGCAGCACTTATCTGTGCATTGTCTGTGGCAGAATTTCCTAAAAGCACAAAACTGAAACACAAAACGTTAGGCAAAGAGATAACAGAGAGGGGAGAGTTTGCCATCCTTTCATTACACACACACACACACACACTCATTTTGGCAAATTGAAACGTGCTGGCTTGGCTGACAGAAACCTGTTAAATAGTTGCCGCTTGCCAGTTGGCCAAACTGAATAGCAGCAATTTGCAACAGCATCTAAAAGTTGCACATGTCTTTGTGTGTGTGCGTTTTGGGGCGTGCAAATGGCTTAGCTTAGCTTAGCTAAGTGAACAGCCACAAGTTTTGCTTGCTCTCGGGCATCTCAGAGCACGCCCTGGGATTTAGAATGCACTCAGCCAGTGCCAATGTCAAAACAAAGTTGCTGTTAATTGACCGAGAGCCGAGCGAGTAAGTGACGTGAATTAAAGCCAACCGCAAACTTGGCGAACACGTTTCGTTCAAAGTGTATCTTGCTCTATTACAATAAGCGTAATCAATTGTTCGTGATAAGTCTGTTTTTACTTTGTATTTGTATGCGTAATTGACTCGTCTATTGTTGCATTATACAGTTGTTAAACAAATAGCCTGCCTTTTAATAACACGCATACGCCATGTGTGTCATGCCGCCGTATTGTTTGTATACACAAAAAATCAATTTGCTTGTCTGACATTGCACCTGAACTTGATTTTTTCACACGCTTCAAGTGGGTAGGCAACTCCTCCTCGGACAACCCCTCAAGTTGTCTTATAACAATTGGCCGTATGTCAAGTACTTGGACAGCTTGACAATTTGTCGCCTCCTGGCGTTCAACATTCAACTCGCTCAGGGGCGTGGACAAGTAGTCAAACGAGGCAGGCAGTCAGTCTATCATTAAGTAGACGCATTGGCGCGCGACTGTCTCGACTTGACTTGACTTGGCCTGACTTGGCTTGGCCTGGCGTGTGGCCCCTATGCAGCAACCATTGAAAGCAGCTTGTCGCACTCAAGGTCGAGGTGTGAAAAGAACGTTGAAAGAGGGGCGGAAAAAGAAACGGAAAGCTATGTAAATGGCCACTGGGCAAGCTGAGCACTCAACGTGGTAATTAAAACAGAAGGTCAGAGTGAAAACTAAATGCAACAGCAGCAACCATTATACGAGGGTTGCTATTTAAGTTTCTGGCCTAGGTCACTTTTAGCCATATTAGGACCAATTGGCTATTTCCCAAAAAAAATTTGGACTTTTACCGATAAAAGCTCCATACAACTTTTTCATGTGCGACCACGTTTGATATCGATAAACGATTAATCAAAAACTTACCTCGGCAGAAAAATCGAATTAACTCGTGAACACTTTCGAGCAATAATTTTTCACAACTTTCGACTTGGATTATTACGACAAGAGTGCACCGATGAACTTAAATCTTTATAAGGCGATGAAGTGCCATCCTATAGCCCTGTGAAATACTGGTTTAATGGATTTTATCGTGGCCGATGCTCGCTGGAAGACGAAGGTTGTGAAGGTCGTCAAAAAACAGACGTTGTGCCAGAAAACATTGATGCCGTGCGTGAACTGATAATGCTAGATCGTCATGTGACATATCGTTAGATAGAGGCATCCTTTGACATTTCTTCCACCAGAATACATTCGATATTGCATAAACACCTGGTCGTAAAAAATAATTGTTCTCGTTGGATCCCGCACAATTTGACAATTGCTCAAAAAAGGCTTGTGTGGATTGGTTCAAAGAAATTTTGGAAAAATACATTTCCTGTGCTTCAAAAGACATTTATAAGATAGTCACAGGTGATGAATCATGGATCTATGGTTATGAGCCCAAAACAAAACAGCAATCGACCGTGTGGATCTTTGAAGACGAGCCAAATCCAACGAGCCTTGTTCGTGGAGGAAGCACTATTCAGCAAAAGGTCGCCTGTTTCTTCGGTAAAACTGGTCATGTGGCGACTGTTTCGCTTGAGCAATGTAGGACGGTCAATTCTGAGTGGTACACCATAATTTGTAAGCCTGAAGTCCTTGTGGAAATTCGAAAAACGAACAAGAAAAGATGGATCATTCCGCACCATGACAACGCGAACTCTCACACACCATCTCAAACCCGCGCCTTTTTTTGTGGTCAAAACGTGGAATTCATGGGTCATCCGCCGTACAGCCCTGACTTGGCACCCAATGACTTATTTTTATACCCGCACATCATCGAAAAAAGGCGTGGTCATCGATTTTCGATGTCTGAAGATGCTGTTAAAGCGTTCAAAAACCATGTTTTGGAGGTGCCTCAATCAGAGTGGAAAAAGTGCTTCGACAATTGATTTGAGGGCATTCAAAAGTATATAAATCTTGCTGGAGAATACTGTGACAAACAATAAATCCATTTTTTTTTATAAATATTCGCATTTTCATTATTAGGCCAGAAATATAAATAGCAACCCTCGTATAGTAGCAAGCAATCCCATCAATTTATGCTTTAGACAGTAATGGGATTATAAGTAGGCAACTAAATAATTTACAGAACTACACAATTTAATATGTTAGTTAGTTAACTACAGATTTCTGTTAAGACAAAATTAATAGCTGTGAGCATTTAAAATAAAATAAAGTTTTATTTTGCCGTTTAAATATGCTTATAAGCAATATGGGGACGATTACATAGAAGAAGATGTCAGAAGTTAGTTATGAAATAATTTGATATGGCAAAAGATTGTTTGCCGAGTCTTATTCGCTCTGGATGATAATTTGGTATATTTTAAACTTTATTGTATATATTTTCTGCGGAAAATGAAGCTTTTGGTATAATTTAGTATTTTTTGGTATATTTATTTGGTATGTTTTTTAACTTCGTGGTTAATTTTTAACCTTATAAAATCAATATACCATGAATAGTCATTGGTATAGCTGAGTATCATTTGGTATATTAATTTGGTATATATTTTTAATAATACCGTAATATTTTAGTTATTTTAAAAATAGGTAGAGGGTATCTTAAAGTCGAGCGTAACTAACTAAAACTTTCCAACTTGTTTTAAGTTAAATTAATTAAAAATTATTTATAAATTAAAATTAATTTATTTACCCAACTGCAATTAATATTTGTGTAACTAATTTTGAAGAACTTTTACAATTTAATTTTGCAATTGATTTGCATATTTCTTAGGAGTTAATTTAAATTCCGTGTTTATGAACCTGCACCTCAAAACCAAATTGAGCTTGTGTCAAGTGAAGCTTGTCCAACGATAAATGCAAAAGCTGAGATGTTCAATCAATTGGAAATTTGCAAAGAAAAAGTAAATTTTTGGGTCGGAATTCGGTATTAAATGCGGCTTAAAATCTTAAAGCTGGCTCGTAAAATGCATAGGGAAAAAGTTTGCTAAAGCCCTTAACAGGCTTAAAAACTGGCAAAAATACTTTTGACTTGATGAAAATATTCGAAGCGAAGTGCAAAAATAAAGGAGAGAGAATGGTAAACTTGGTTTTTATTAATTTTGAGCGCATTCAGGCGAAAAGTTTGTTTTTGGGAAAAACGCAAAAAGCAACAGAAATAAAAAAATTAATTTCATCACCTGAAGGACAAGGAGCTTTATGGAAACCTTAACTCGTCCCTTGCTAAGGATTTGTAAGCAGCAGAATTCCCTTTTTGCTTTGCCATAGCCAAGGAAATGCATTTCCCCCAAGCGCAAACAATGAAAATGAGCGGAAAAGTGCTGATAATGGAGACGGGAAATGTCGTCGGAAATGACACTTTGCCCAGTGAAAATATTATTTGTGTCAATGCAACAAACGCACAGGTTAGATAATCCCCCTCAGTACAACGAATACTCAATGCGCTCTCTTTGCTTGACTGAGAGTGAAAGTGAAAACGTGCCATTAAAAAGTCGGTGGGAAATTGCGTGCTGTTTGCATTGTGGGCGGATGCTGTGGGCGTGACTAAGTGAGTGAGTGTAGTTCAATGGATAATAATTCAAATGAATTGCTTCTGCGGAGCGCGCTTTGGGCACTTTTGCATTGTTGGAATGCCTTGGAGACGCCGACGCGAGTCCAATAAAAATGCCAGGCAGGACATTGTGTTGTGATTTTCAGCGACAAGGACACAAATGAAATGAGGCACGCTGAGTCTGAGTCCTGTAGTCTACGACGAGTCGAATCATCGTTATCATTATCGTCAGCTGCCAAGTGTTGTTGTTGCTGCTGCTGCTGTTCTTGCTGCTCTCCACGTTAAAGTAAACGACATTAATGGAAACATCAAAGTAATTTGATTGCATTTTGCCACAATGGATATGAATGAGTCGAGCAACACAAAAAACAACAGCAGCACGAGGAAGAAAAAAATACATGCTAAATTTAACATGAGCAGCAAGACAGCTCGCTGGATTTGCGAGGCAGTCTCCCGCTGCCTTGTGCCATTGCCATTGATATCCTTCTCATCATGCGCCATCCTTGGGCCTCCTGCTGTGTGTGTCTCCATTGCAATTTTCTCTATGGTCTCTACGGCACGAGCATACTTACATGAGCTGTGCCTTGGGTCAGTGTTTGTGTTAATTCGATTTGCGTACAAAAATAGATGATAGACAAATGGAATGGAATGGAAAGGCGAAATATGCCGCAAACAACATTAGAATTAGAATTATGAACCCATGTCTTGCGCAGCTTCTTATACGATTATTATTAACCACAAATCAACAGCAGTTGGCGCAACCCAAATCAATTGCTTTAAATTTATGTGCCTTTAAAGCCTTTTCAATAATAAATGCCAACCGCACAGCGCACAAATTTTCATTAAATATACATTCGCCAAAGTCTACTACAATATGCAAAATCAGCATAAGTAATACACCTGAGACACACCTGTGTCTATTGTTAGCAGATCTTGTAGTTATTTATGAGTTGGTGTCCTTAAATTTTCATCTACTTTCCAGCTGTCGTTGCTTGGTTTATTTAAATCACAATTTATGGCTGCTCAGCATAAATCAGCAGCAGAGAGAACCAAAAGAGAACCTTTCAAATATGCAACAAACAATTTAAATGCTCGACTTACTCGACTCCACATTTGTTTAAATATTTTATATGCAGACTTTAAGCATTTATGCTGACCAACATTTCGTGCATATTTTAAAGTAAATACCCAACTTGTGTGGCATGTCTTTTGCTTTGCATCTTTTTTTGTTGGTTCGACCTATTTATGCAAATTGTTTTAGGCTGTGTTTCAGAACTCTTCTCTTTCTGCTATTGCAGTTACCTCCGTCTGCCTGATTGATTGTGAGAATGAGTTCACTTCAGTCGGAAAATGGCAAATAACAAAACAGTCTTTATTAGGTTAAGCTACGCTTTTGATGATATGCAGCAGCAACATGCTTAAAAATGGGGCTTCGGGCTGCCTTTATCTCGAAATGGCAATTGAAAGATCAAGCGTGTTGGTTGGCAGGTTTTTCACGCTTTTCACCCGCATTAGCTGCTGCTCTTCGTTTTGACAACAACAACAACAACAAACAGGAAAAATAAAGTAAACAGGGAATACAGGGAAAACGAAATGCGAAGAAAACTCGTTTGTTGCGTTGCCCACGTGAAATATGCGCAGAATTCGGCTTAAAAGCAAATAGAACGCATACGCTGCGTGGGCCCATAGACCCTGTCTGTCAAATATGAATAATGTTGAGTCGTTTTACAGGGGGCACTAACCCCAGTGGGCCCCAATGCTGGATGCCAGGTTCGCCCCCTTTTATTTGTGTTACTGAATGGCAGCTGTAAAAAATTAAAAAGCCCTCAGCAGCCTGCGGGAGAAAGTGCCAAGTTAGCTGTAAAATGCCGAGCAGCAATGGCAGCCTTCGCATTTGACTGAATGCCAGCAAGGTCAAGTGTGGGGACTGTATGTGAGAGACTGTGCGTGGGTTCTTCTCTCTTTTGCTTTGTTTATTTATTGGGCAACGCTTTGGAATGTTAATTTTGCATGAGAGTTTGAGGCTGCTTGACCACTTGACAATATTTCGGTGTCTAAGTGAAACAGTCGCACAGGCAAGCAAGCAGATATTTTATAGGACATCCCTACGTGTTGGCCATAGCTAATTTATTATACATCCCATGCTGCAAAGGACCTCCTTGGGATGGGGGTCCTGTGTTTACGTGCGTATTTGCCGATGCCTTTAAAGTGTAGCTGTCAACTTTTTGGTAGTTTGTTGATCTTTTATCTGTTGTGTCAGCCTCAATCAATCGCACAACAGCAGCAGCAGTAGCAGCAGCAGCGTATCTTATCAGAGCTGTCAGGCAGCTCAGGAAGTTCTGACAAAATAGAAATAGGCAGTCCTTAAGAGTGGGCATTATTATGACAGCACGCCTCCATCTTCTCATCATCCTTGTACTTTGCCTTTGTCATACTCACTTTGCCCTGATTGATGTGTATTTACTTTTTCACAGGACGACAGTCGAGTCCTTCGTGCATGCAATTTGCATTTTCTTGCTTGTTTTTCTTTGTTTTGCGCTTTAAGGACATCATCGCTAGCGATTTGTTTAGTAATTTTGTCACAATTGTTGAGATTTATTTGCTGTCTTGGCGCTGACAAATTTAGGGATATTTCCACGTTGAAACTAGTCTTGGGCTTCTGGCATCCGGCGGCGTCTATATTTAATTAACTTGGCCAGCTTTACTTGCAGACACTAGCGCCACATTAGCACTTCACACATCATCCAAGTAAATGTATGTGCTGCCTGCCCCATGCCAAATGTCATCAGCACTAATGGCATAATTTGAAATCTACTTAGCTTGTTGTCCGGCTGGTGTCCTTACAAGGATGCTGGCGTACAATGTTTGTTTTAATTATTTTACGCAGAAACATAGAGAAATTACAAGCAGCTGACACACCACCAACACACAACACTAACATTATTTTAGGGCGTGGCCACGTTCCACGTTTCAGCAACTGTGTCCAATGTCACATGCTGGCCAAAGTCTTTTGCTTTAATTAACAATGAAGAAGACTAATTGAATTACAAGTCAGAGTGCTACGATACGAGCTGACAAAAGGTTGCGAGCTGCGATTACAATCCACGCAGCGGACTCTGAACTCATTCGCGCCCTGAAGCATGCTGTGAAATTTTCACTAAACAAAATATAAATTAATAAGCATGAATTCATTAAAAAGAAGTACGTAGAAGTTGCTCGACTAGCGGATATCCTAAGGTAATTTAAATTTATCAGAGAAAAGCAATCTGCTGGACACAAAATTTTCTCTAAAGAACACATAAATTAATTGCCATGAAAGCATGCTCAATTAGAGCAGCTCCTAAGGCATTTAGATCAATGTTTAATGATACGCTTTGAGTGCTAGTTGTTCGAACAGAACTTATTCGGCGTATTAGGAATTAAATTTGGAAGAAATTTGATCAGAAATATTATCACATTTGTTGCCATACTAAATATGTATAAATTATTCGATTAGTTAATAATAATCTTCAACTGCTCAACTGGAGGAAATCCAAGGCATTTATATTATATAATATAAGTATTAATTGAAAAGCTTTAAAACCTAGATGTCAATAATATTTTATTAATAAGGGCAAGGAAATAATTCATTATATGGTAATATAAGGAATACAATTTCTAAAGAATTTATTGACCTATATTATCACTATTAGCGTGACACAAGTAAATATGAACTCGGTTATTATCTTTAATGTCATTGATCATTATAAGATTTAATTACAAATGCTAGTTACCATATAATATATTGAATATTGTGAATTACTTGACTATTATATGCAAGATCAGCGATATGACAATATTTAATTAAAAGCTTTAAACGCTAGATGCTACTGCTAATTAACTCTTTCGATTATATAAAGAAGTAAATTTCTCATGAATTTGTGAAGTATGATAAATTCTATTGTCACATTGGTTGCAATATGAAATATGTATAAATTACTCAACTGTTATCTGTCATATCAGTGACATCATCACTTGATATTAATCTACATTTATTATAAGCTGTGTGCGTAAATTTATGATACCCTTTCTACTCAGTCGAGGGCATACAAAAATAGAGTTGTGTTATTCTAACAGGTTAGCCAATTTGCTGGCATTCGCTTTAATTGACAAACGTGACAGACTTTCATAATTCGAGAAAGTAGTAAGGGGCGAGAAGAAAGTAAACAAGAAAGTAGCCACTTTTACCCACTGGCCATTAACTACAATAATACTGGCTCTAATTATGCGCCAGAGTAAGCCATTAAAATGTGATTACTTAGAGTTAGTTTCGGCTTAGCTTGACACAGAGAGAGAGAGAGAGTAAAACAGAAAGTAAACAAGTTGCTGATTAGTAAAACGCCTTTCCTCAGGGCTATCAATCATGACGATTAATTATTTAAGTAGTTGGACAAATCACTGGGTGTTGAAAGGCGGTGGTTGGTGACGACGAGGCTCTCTTTCTCTTTCATTGACCATATCAATGACCTCATAATTATGCCAAAGGCATAGTGAGTGATAGAGGCAAGTCAATGTGCATATTTTAGCACACAGCGATTGGCGATTGATTGCTGCATTGATAGGAAAAGAGAGCTCCATCAAAAAGCCGTTTGAATTATACGAAACGAAAACAAAAAACTTGACTTGGCACACTGAGAGATCCTTGAACTAGTTTATGACCCAATTGTGCCAAAGTGTCTGCCAATTGGCGATGCGTTTTTCGCGCCACCCAAGCGAAATTAAAACCCCCCAGCTCTATGCACACTTCAGTGCACTTTCAATGAGTAGAGTTTTCGTTCCTTTTCCCCTTCGCTTGACTGTGCTGCAATGTGTGTGGCACGCACATGTGTTGCAAGCAATCTGTGTGCTCATTTGGACACAGACGAGACTAGAGCCGAGCGAATGGTTTGTCCTTTGGCTACGTCGTTTGTCTAGTCATTCATTCATTTCGCATTCAGCTGCATTTTGAGTCTATTCATATTCAATTTGATCGCAGCAATTGCCATTGCCAATAAATAAATGAATAAAACGTAATACGAGTACCCGCCCCTCCCTTTCGCCACCGCCACCGCCCCCGCACTCTTACTCGTTTGAAGTGTGTGCTGACAATTACGTGCTCGAGTGCTCTCTTGTTTACTCCACCCAGCCTGCGTGAGTGCGAATGCGAGTCATTTAAATGGAATTTGCCTTGCATGTTTCACTCTCTCGCTCGCTCTCTCGACAGGCTGTCGCATCACCAGTTCGTGCCTCGCTTGTGGCACGTGTTGTGGCATTGCCCCCTGCCACATAGACTTCCACAGCGAGCAGCAGTTGGGGTCAGCCTGTGAAGTGGCAGGTTTTCAAATGCTCGTTATCTAAAAGCCGTTAGCCAAAGGTCGACTCATGTTTAATATGACAGTTTTGTTGTTGTTTTTGTTGTTGCTTCCGCTTTATTTCATTACCGCAACAAAAACACGAGACACAAGTTTCTGTTGCAAGTTGCGGCACATCAAAAAAGATGAGGCGAAATAATGACATTGCCTGCAGGACATCTGCTTTGCTATATACCCCGATATATGTTACTAGTAGTTTTAAGCTAACCTTTTGCTACCTCATTAAGTGACGCAAAACTTTGCCCCAAAACAATTTGCCAGTAATGTCATCGTCGTCATCGCCCTGAACGTGCTGCAGCCTGCTATTTAATTCATGCCACACACATGCCACACATCTGCCAGCACTTTAACAGGCATCTGAGCTGTCGCCCAAAATGTTGCCGAACATTCCGCTCTGACAGCATTTAACAATTAGCGGCAGTTGGACAACTTCTTCTCAGCGTCACGTAAAAGCTTAAAGTTCTCCGCCTTAAAGAAACATTTTTATTACAGTCACTCACAGAAATGTTTTTTTCTACATTTCAGCAACTCAAATTTGCGCTTTGCTTTTACTTTACTTGCTCTTTGCTATAGCTTTCTCCTTAACCTCTTTCGAGGATTTATAAATTATGCGACTGTCGGCTCTCGCCTTTGTCTTGGCATTCATGGAGTCAGCTCCTGTCTTAATACCCTGTAAAAACTATGAAACTTTGAAAGGGAAAATTTACACTTAGAATAATGTTTATACCCACTACCCATAGGATAGAAAGGCAAAGTAGGAAACGTATGTATATAGTAAAGTAAATGTATTCTTAACAATCGAGCACACTCGACTGTAGCTTTCTTACTTATTTTTATGGAAACCCTTTTATTTTAAATTATTATTTAAACTGAAATTTTTAATGATTTTGGCTTTCACTTTAGGCATTCTCCAACTTTAAATACATATCTTGAAAATACTTGTATATAAATTGCTTCAATAGCACATCCATCATCACTTGCTGGCAGGAAGAAGGAAACTTTCTTCTTTCACTGTTGAGGCGTGGCGTTTGGCTTGTAACATAAATATTTCTGGCTAGCTAGCTAGCCACAGGCAGTGCATACCCTGCAGACAATTGTAATTTGGGGTATACAGTGCAAATAAATGAATCTCCGCAGCTTGCATCGACTTATGTTCGAGTTCGTTTTTATAAATAGGCTTAAATATGAATCCCATTAGAGTTAGAGAGTGCTTAAAGTCGACAAAGAGTATCTTAGAACTGAGAGCACCCTTGACTAGAGCAGTCACAACTTATTTCTTGCGTCGTCCTCGTTGTTGTTGGGTCTGTAAAATGCCATGAAACATTTTTGTGACAATTTTAGCAAGTTTATTTTTGTATAATAAATTGTTGGCCAAAAAGTCTACAAGCAGTCGGTGGCAACTTTTTCATGGGTTAGTTTCGTTCTCTTTTTTTCTGTTCTTTAAACATTTTTTGTACTTGAATTTATGTTGTGTCTGGCCAAATACTTAAGGCGTTTTTATAGAGTGTTCTGTTTTTGAGTGTGTAGCGGGGGGGTGTGATAAAAGTGTCGGTTGCAGTGCAAGTTTTGGCATTCTTCGTTGTTGGCCAACTTGTTTGTTATAAGTAAGAGTGCATAATTCATAAAAGTTTCGCTTATCAGAAATTAAAACTTGAGCGTGAAGTTGATATAACCAACAACAAGAGAAAAGAGCACTCTAAATATAACTCGGAAATGTATTTGAGATACAATTGTTTCGTGAGCTGCGGCAAAAAGTTGCCAATCGTTTGGCATTATCATTGAGCTGTCGACTTTTGTTATGAGTCGCAGAATAATTTTTGGATTTGCTCGGTGAATTCATAAATAATTTCGCTGCATTGCCGAAAGTAATTTCAATATAATTGGCATTACGTGCTGCCAGCCTGACGTATCATTCGCACACAAATCTGCGTCTAAGTACGCACATAAAAAAAAGCCAAAGTAGGCGAGAGGCCCGCGGGAATTGCTGTGGCAACAACAACAATAACAACGAGGAATGAGCAACAATTCGAAGGCTGTGCCAGGTCAACCCACAAATAAAATATGAAACAATCGCAGCCACGTGATAGGTTTTCTTCTTTCCACCTTCCTCCTGTCCTGTCCAGCGAATTTCATTGGGTGTGTCCCCGCTGCTTATCGTACATCAGCTCAAATTACGCGTGCACACGGCCAAACACCGAAGAAGAAACAACAAAAAAAAACATCACAAAAACAAAACAAAACAAAAATAGGCCAACAACAACAACAGGCGAAAGGGAACGCGGGGGAGAAAAGTCGAAAAAAAGTGAAATTCAATAAGAGCGAAACAGGAGCAGCATACAAAGAAAATAAATCCATTCAATTCAACGCTGAGTTTCCTTCCGACACTGACTTGATTTTTTTTTTATATCCATCTTTATTACGTATACGCAACGTTATGCAAATTGCTTGTTTACTTAAACTTAACTCATAGCAGAAGCATCAGCAGCCGATGAGTTGCTCAAATCACTCAGCACTTTTTGCTATCATTTGAGCCAGGCATAAATTTATAATTTATGATTAAAATTAGTTTCGTAGTAATTTTCGATTCCCAGCATTTTTCATCTGCTTCTCAAGAAAAGTTTTTGCCAAGTTTGGGATGGCAAGGCGCTGTTTACCCCAAAATTGAAAACTTTCAACTGATTTTTGATTAAAAGTTGATGCTGGCATAGTCGTAAACTGGTGCTGCAAGGCAAATGTAATCCGTTCTTCGTGTCATGACAGAGCGTTAAAGTTAAAGTTACACGGCTGTAAAACTTTGGAAAGGAAAAACCAAACGGAAACTAAACGAGAGAAATAATGATGATCGGCGCTCAAACTGATAGATTTCTAGTCATTAAATGGCGACTGTCGCGTAGCGTCCGCTGCCATTGGGGGCTTAGATTTTAATTAAGTTCCTCGTGGCTATCAGCTTCGTCGGCATTTGATTGATGCCAGGTCGCAGTCGTGCGCTCGCTCGCTAAACAGCAGAGCGAATTTTAATTAACACAACAGCAGAACACATTGTCAACGAGGACGACCACCGCAACGGAACGGACAAGTCAACAGTCCAATGCATTGCTCCACACATTCTAGCTCACACGGTTATTGGGAAATGCAGTCAACAACTTTTATTACCTGCACTGGCAGCGCGCTCGAGAGTTCGACATTTGTACTTGGCTGTTGGCAACAATGAAGATGGAAGAAGATTTTTCCAGTTGTTTTCATTTTGCACACTTGAGTTTCTTTCATAACCCGTTCTAACAATGCAGCTCAGCACTCATCTTTTCAATTCATTTTCATTTTCTTACTTTCTTATCTATTGCCATCTTCCATTCTCTTTGCTCGTGTTTTGTTTCGTCACGTGCCAACAACGTGCTCTTTTATTTTTCCTAGTGCCATTTTGTGATTGTTTGTATTTTGTTTTTTGTTCGTTTTATTGTTTTATTCAACGAATTGTCATTTTCAGTTGGGTATTCTCTTCATTCCCTACGATAGCAATCACTTTGGTTGCGCACACAAAAGGGTTAAGAAAATGAAATATCAAAAAGACGAGATTTCTATCTAAATAACATTCAAAAACATTTACTTTACTCAAGTACTCGTATTTGTTTGTTTGTTTCCTCCAATCCACTTTTCCCACTTAATATTAATAGCAGCATTGATGCGTTTATCCATTTTTGCTACCATAAATAGGCATCTTTGTCAATAAAATGCGTCAACATTTATAACACTTCATTAACTTTTGTGGAAGTGGCAAATGTAAATAAAACCGTGAAACGTAAAACGAAGGCAAATCAGTCGAAATGTTCAATTGAACAAACAGACAATAACAGATTAAAATTGAAATAAACTTGGCTGCAAAGACCTTAAAAGCAATAAGATAAAATATTGTAAAGAATAATTTAATGAATTGTGTGAGTGATAAAATAAATTTAACATCAAATTGTGCTGAAACTTTAAAGGAAAACTTAAAGCAAAGAATAAATATTTAAATGACTGAGAGAAATTTCCTAGAAATTGTGCATAAAGTCTGCAATTCTGAGGAATAACATTGCAAATAAAACAATTGATGTTTACACAACGTTATTTAATCGTCTCATTTTGCAAATCCATTTCGCATTTATTCTGTCCCGTTTTTTACTGTCCTTGTTGCGTATTCCTAGAATTGCGTTATATCTGCGCTTATATAGCACTGCAGCACTAAACACAAAACAAATGACCGTAATAATTCATATGTGACACTTACTGCAACTGGGGATTGCGCGTTACGTTTCTCGGTGTAAATTCCAAGCGCAAATTGTTATTTTTTTTTTTTTTGGTTTACACTGCTTCAAGCAACACACACATTTTTTTAGTATTTGCAGAATTTATTCAAATATTTTTAAAAGAATTTCAATCTGAACGAAAACATTGTTTCACAGTTTTTTTTTTTTTAATTTGATAAGCTGTTTCTTTTGGGTTTAACTGATCGAGCGAATGAGCCGATTCGCAGTGCACGAAATACAAAATACAACTGACACAAGTATGCGAAAAGTGCACAGCATATTGGCAAAACAAGGATCCGGACTCTGACGACTGAACAACGAATGGCGAACGGCAACTGGCGACTGGCGACTTGCGAATTTGCGACTGTCGAGCGACGACCACGACGACACAATGCGCGACGCGATGCGATGCGATGCGAGGCGAGCTAAACGCGCCGAGAGGCAATCAAAACTGTGCTGCGTTTCGCAGCAGCTTTTGGCGGCTACTGTTGCTGCCAGTGACTTGCCACACACTCGCAGCTGCCACACGCGATGGACAACGTTGTTAGCATCCACAAAACGCAAACACAATCCTGCAAAGTCAATCGCAAAGACAGTCAAAGTCAAACAGCGTCTGCAAAGCGTTTCTCTTAAGTTGCCTTAACTTTCTCTTAGCTTTCTCTTTGACGCGCAGGCGCCTAGGACGAACAGCTGATTGATCAGCTGTTTTGAGCTGTTGCTCCTTGCGAGTGTGTTTATGTTTTTTCGGTATTACTTTGTTTCGCTGGCTGTGTTCAACTCGAGTTTTGTTTTCTTTTCATTTCTGCTTTCTGCCAGCAAGAGTAGGAGTAGAAGGATGAGTATGGGGAGGTTAAGGTCAGTACAAAAGGCGACAACAGATGGCGCTTTAAGCACACGCCACGCAACATGCCACATTCAGTTGTTGTGAATGAAAGGCAGTTGTGGTAATGGTAATGGCCTAAGCTAATTTATGCAGCCAACACGTCGTATGTGCAATGTGGTTGGGAGATTTGCTTAATCCAACAACCACATATGTATGCGAGTGTCGAGCTGTCCATGTTTTCCCCAAGCTGTTGCTAGACAACATAAATAATGCCTTAAACAGTTGACATAATTTTACTAAGACTCTACTTATGTTTTAGGCCATCAAATTAGTCATTATTTATGTAGCGGGAAATATATTAGTTGAAGTAGAAAGGCAGCGAGTCAAATATTGTAAACATTGCAATGACTTTTCGCTTTGTGCTAAATATAAATTTAAATTCAAGGGACATCAATCAAACGTTCACCCACAACTTGAACTCTGAACTGGGCAATAATCGAAACATATGTTGAATTTCTCATCTTTCTTCTCTATAAGCAATTACTGCTTGGTTTCTGCTTCGCAATCATGCACGCTTTGCCAACTGTTGTGCGTATGTGTATGTCGCCTTGGCATAGTTGTATTCAAATCGTATAGATTTGTCAGCCAAAAAGACCAAAGTGTTGCTATTGTCGCTGTTGTCCTTGCACAGACCGACAGACAGACAGATAGACAGATATATGTATCTGGACCGTCTGCGGATGAAATTTATGGCGCGACTTTATGCAAATGAAGCGTGAAACTGTCAGAGCAACACCAAGCGATAAAGCTGTAGATGAAACTGGTCCTTGGTCCTTGGTGTTCAGTTGTCTGGGTGTCATGTTGCCACGACAGATGCGTCTATCAAAATAAAACAAAGAACTCGTTGTTGTTCTCTGTTAATCCGCTAATCCTTTCGCCCAACACGTAGTCCGCTGCTCGAGTGGGCAAAATTGAAATTGAATACAATTCGGCTAGCTTAAAGCATTCTCCATGCGACTTAAATGAGGATTAATCAGCCTAAATGTTGTTGGCAGCGAATCACAAGGGATAAAGATGAGTTGGATGGGGGAGAACTTGCACCGAGGTCGTCGTGACCACAAAATGCGGCTTAATCGCAGTCGCATTGGCAATGCAACCAGAAATGTGCCCGGGGCCAACGTCACTGCCAAAAATATTGCCACCAAAAATGTTGCAGACTTTTCTCGTTAGTGTTTCCGGCTCAGCAACAGAGCTCGCCTCTCTCCTCACACTTTTCACAAAATAACTCATAATGTGGCGCGCTGTTTGCATATTTTCTTTGGCCTGCTTATGAAAGGAGGGAGGAGCATAATACAGGAAGCGTGGTGTCATACAGGCCACGAGGCAAAAATGCAAAAGTTTTGCGCCCATCAGCTTGTGATGATGGGCATGAGAGAAGAGGAGTTGAAAGAGCACATGGACGCGGGTCATGCATAATTAGTGCAATTGCAGTTTTTGGCAGGGCAAATGCAAATGAGTTGAGTTCTGATATTTAAATGGATATTTACGAGCATGCCTGGCAAGCGAGTGCTTAGCGCTGGCACAGAGGAAGCAATTAATGCAATCTATATCTATAAATAATAAAAATGCAACCGATTCCAGCATAAAGTTTAGGTCAAAGTCATTAGAATTCCAATTAGGTGCTTTCATGTACTCTCGAATCATTTTTACAACAACATGATATTAATTGTGTGCCCAATGTTATTGCAAATATCTAATATAATTAGTTTACAGCAAATAACCACAAAAATTATTTTGCAAGTCTTAAATGTTTTACAACAGAAAAATATTTATTAAAAAATTTAAGCAATTTGCTGCTCTTGCGTTGAATTTATTGCAGGTTATTTCAACTAACCAATTAAAACACTTTCATTGGTCTGGATTTATCAACAAATTGCGGACAAATCAAAAGTTTTCAACGAAAAATATTTTCAATTAAATGCAACAATTTACGGTTGAATATTTTTGGAGAATATTCGCAACGATAACAATAAATAATAAATGCTAAAAAGTGATAAAAATGTGACATGCACATGGGCAAAAAGAATGCATAAACCAAATACCAAAAATGCGGAGAATCAAATGAAAACAAGAAGAGGCAACGTGCTGAACGAGCATGTGAAAACAAATAAATAATATTCAAATATATATACTATACACATACATTTATAGTAGAGGAACCCAGACCCCGACCAAGAACCGAACTCGTGTTCACATTCGAATTTCAGTTCAATGTGCAACTAAACGTTCTGCGGCTTTCTCAGAGATATTGCGAAACATATAGATTCGCTTGATGGTAAATAAAAGCAAACATCACATGCGAATTTTTATTATACCCTGGCAACAAATTGCCTAGAAGTGTATTATAATTTTGTAGGGTTTTTATTGCTTCGGTTTACAATCTAGTATATTTTGTTCTCTATGGCATATTATAAATGCAGTAGTATGGAGTTATACCAAATATGTACATATTCAGGTGAATTTTAATATTATTTTGTATGTTAGTTCGGTTTATATTAACCAAAATATCGACAAGAATATTTTGTTATCTATTTTATATTTAAATGCAGTAGTATGAACTTATAGCATATATATCTTTTGGTATATTTTACTATTATTTTGTAATATGATTTCAGTTTATTTTAATGTTTAATCTTTTTATTTTGAACGAAGTAGTATGTTGTTATATCATATAAATTTTTGTATAATTTAGTATTTTTTATTTTAATGTTCTGACTTTATATTTTTAATGCAGAAGTATGAAATTAGATCATATATATATTGGCTTTGGCTTTGCTGTACCTTTTCAAAAAAAAAAAAATATTGGTATACCTTAGTATTTTTGTAGTATATTTATAGCCGGTATCTTACAGTCGTACCCACTTGACTCTAGCTTTTTTACATGTTATATATTTATTCAGCTACTTCTTCGCCTTAGCTCTCCGAGCACGTGTTAGTGTAGGCGTGCATATGTGGGCGTGGCAAATGTGGATATGTCAGGCATATGCCTGGCGGTTGGCTGACCCAATTCCCAAACAATACACAACACACTCGGTCAATAGTCATGACGAAATGTAAATTTAACAACGTCTTAAGCACCCCTCGAGGCTGAAGAGGGGAAGGAGGAGAAACCAAATGTCGCTTTATGGCCTATTCATCGGCCCACCGCAGTTCATTTGTCTAATGCCGTTTACACAAGCTGTCATTAGCCTTAACCGGGAGTTGGCAGTGGAAGATGAGCAGAAGAAGAACAGGAAGAAGGCGGGGAGGGTGTTGATTGTAAACAAACAGAACGTCAGTTGAATGCTAAACATTTATCGTGTTTCGTTTTCTCGGTCGCTTTTTTGGCAGCATTTGAATTTTTGTGTGAATTTGAAAGCGAAAAAAGGAAAAACTGTGTCAGCGAAATTGTTCAATATTTTCTTCGCGTGGGCAGCGACAGTTTCTCCTCCACAAGGAAGCAAAGTCGAGGCGCCAAAGTCGACGGCGCTAAAATGTGTTTATTTAAATAGGCGACCGCAGGAGCGAAATGCGGGCAGCGACGCCTCAAAGCGGGGCGCCAGAAATGCAAGATATGATGAAGAATATTTTTTGAAATGAATATTAAATACGAATATTCACAATTGACTCACAATGAGCTCCGGTCCAGTGTGGTTTGCTTACGCCTTCGACTTCGTCTTATTCTTTGTGTTCATTTTGTTCTTTTGTATAACGAACTCCTCGAATGCAAACATAATACATAAGAAAATTAAATTTTGGTTGAAAAAACTGTTATCAACTATGAAATACCCGAAGCTATCTCCAGCTAAAACGCAGTCAAATGAATCGAGAGAACAGAGCATAATATACCCGTTGGTATAATTTGCTTTGCGGGCATTATAATTCGTGGCGATTTCAATTTGCATTTTATTAGAACGTCAGCTTTGTGTTCCCAAGGACAATTCCGGACTTTTATTTGGCCTTGTACATTAATCAAACCGAATAAGAGCAGAAATTGCGAGGCGTTGTGCATAAAAAATATACAAAGAATTTGCCACGGGACATAAAGCAGAATTACTCTTACACACCCGGAAGCCAGGAAAATCTCCTCCACCAAATAGCATGCCACAAGCAGCTGGAGAACTGGCAAAACTGCCAAACTTATTCACATTTAGAGACAAGTTCAAGAAACTTTAAAGAGCAGCAGCAGCAACAGTAACTTCGCTGCAGGCGGATGCTGTGAGTGCTAAACTTTGATCACGTCAGATGGTGTCGATAGTATATAGAGATGCATTCTAGTTCAAATAGTCTAAATAGACTAATTTCCCTAGGGTTCAGTCAGCAGTTCTTTGTCTCGATGTGTCGATGACTCCACAGGGGGGGGTGGACGAGACTGACGAAATCAATCTCAATCCCAAATTCGATTACATGCGGCATTTGTCGCAGAGCAGACGTGACGCAGTTTGTGACATACTCAGCTCTCTCAGTTTGTATAACACACACACGAACGAAAAGCAATCCAATTTCATTTTCATCTGAATTAATATTAACCGACAGAGTTGTTTTTCCAATATAGCAAACAACGAAAAAAAGCGTCAGGCATTTTTAATAATTCGCAGAGAAAAGTGCTGAACTATAAAAAAAAGAGAGTCGACACTTTACGATCAGGAAGCGCTGCACCACACAATGGCCACTCGAAAGCCACTGACCCACATCTCTGCTACAGAAGTCCCGACCACGTTCATGGCTCGAATTTTTCGACTCTGTTCCCTTAGAGAAATCTGCGTAATGACGACAACGACGAAGCTGGGACCACAAAAACTGGGTTGGCGGTTCATTTTTCACGTGGAAAACCTTTCAGAAGTATTTTACTATTTTGCGCGCCACACACAGCTGGTAATTTTTCTTGGCAAGTCGACTTTTCTCTAAGCGCAAATTAATTAAAAGCAACAGCTGCGAAGCGGAGACATTGCCGGCGACTTGGACTTGGGACCCGCTTAAAAGGGCGCCTGGGCAGCCTTATAATTTAATCATGCCTCAGTTGTAATTATAGCAAACGCCAGGGCGAAAGCCAAGCCAAGCCACGCTACGTCACGATATGCTATTCGTTCTTACCTTTAGGTGTTACGCGGCGTATGAGTTATTCATTTTGTTAAATCAAATGCCTCGAAAGCATCACTCCAACGGCAAATGCGCAACGCCGTCTGCATATGCAAAATTAATTATACGCAGAACTTGATTGCAAAAGTTTTTCTGCACGGAATTACAGTTAACTTTTGGCTAAATAATTGAAATTAAACTTGGTCGAAAAAGTACAGCTGATGATAGGCAACTGCACGAAATAGACTTCAGTTAAGTTAATATAAAGTTATACGTATTTACGACAGACTCGCCTGATTTATTGGCTGACATTCACCTCAAGACTATAAATTTGTAGGTTACATGAATTTTAAAGCAGCCTAGCATAACGCATACGCACAGTAAGCCGGAGCGCACACACAAATGTGATTCATATCTGTGCACTGAATTATAAATAAACTGTAATAAGCTTTAAATAAAATGCCACCTTCTCATCCACCCACACAACGCACACGTGTAACTGTATTATTATGATTACTGTTTTCTGTTTCTGTTCTGTTTTTCAGTTTCTGTTGTTATTGGCCAAAATGTCAGAGCATTCATTTCACTTTGCGACGCACAGACAGCGCATAAAAATGCCGAGCATAAATCAAATTAGGCAGCATAAAATTGATAAATTGTGTTTGATTTCTTAATCGCACTTTAAAAACTAAAACTGAAACTTGACTTTAGTCCTCGACTCCCAGGACTTTAATTTGAAGTGATTCTCTTGCCACTTTCCCGAAAAACTTTCCCAGCCAAATGATGTTCGCTCTAAGTTGGCGCATAATTTGAGCGCGTGTGTCTTTCGCCACGACTGCTTTTCGAGGAATATAAAACCCTAACACACTCCCAGTTGGGTTCCCAAAACACATACTAATTTACGCTCGCCCAAATCTAATGGGCGGCGGGGATTGCAGGGGGGCGAGGCAGCTGCAAGAAGTTTACAGCTTGCGTTACTTAGCTGAATTATGGGCCCAAGCGCCCCTCGATTTCCATAGCTGCCGGCACGTGGCAGCTTCTTTTTTTTTTTGTGTGTTGTGTAGTTCACTCTATACGAAATTGATCTGTTTTTTAGTGTGCTCCGGCTGTTTGCACTTTAATATGCAGCAAGACAACAACAAACAGCGAACGAGAGAGCTTCAGTTTAATTGACTGAAGTTTGCCCTGAATGTTGGGTAAACAAATGAAATTAAATTTGCACCTCTGTCTCTCTGCCTCGCCCTCTCACCAGAGCAACAACAAACAAAGGGCAAAATATTGCAGCCATTGGACAGCCAACGGATGCTGAGAAGAAGAAGCTGCTCTCACTATAAATTTGTCAATAATTAAGTGTTGTTATAAATAATCTCAATACAAGAGAAACTCATGAGCCGAAAGATAGACTCTGATAAAGTCGCTTAGTTGCCGCTTGGCTGCGTCTTTTGTTTTTCAGCTTTCTCATTGTTTGTTATTTGACTTACATATTAAGACGAAATGTGCCTTTGTTTGTTTATCGTGTTCGTTGTGTTGTGTTGTCTTGTGTTTGACGTGTCAGCTGCCGTTGTCCTTTGTCGTTGCCTGTCGTTGATTTCCGCTGATTCGTCACCTGCTGTGTGCCACATCAGGAAGCATGAGGTGTTTCTTGTTCTGCTTCTCTTTTCTGTGTGGTGTCGACAAAAAGATAATTAAAATTTTGTGAAATTTTGTAAAGCTTAAACCACAGCTGGAAACGCGCTGCTGTTGACGCGACGACGCCTCTCAACTAATTGCATACAATTAATTAAAAAGTGAACCTTTTTTTTGGTTGTGGTGCAGTCAGAAAGCAATAAAAAACTATTTCAGTTTAAGCTCATGTTGCACTTTCCGCTAGAACTAACATTGCTCATACGCCTCGTGACTTTAAGCAATGCCCACTGAATACTTTTTATACCCGCTACCCATAGGGTAGAAGGGTATTATAACTTTGTGCCGGCAGGAAATGTATGTAACAGGTAGAAGGAGGCATCTCCGACCCTATAAAGTATATATATATTCTTGATCAGCGTCAACAGCCGAGACGATATAGCCATGTCCGTCTGTCCGTCTGTCCGTCCGTCCGTCCGTCCGTATGAACACCTAGATCTCAGAGACTATAAGAGATAGAGCTATAATTTTTTTTCGACAGCATTTGTTATGTTTGCACGCAGATCAAGTTTGTTTCAAATTTTTTGCCACGCCCACTTCCGCCCCCGCAAATCAAAAAAATTGAATAACAAGTGTAATTTTAAAGCTAGAGCTACAAATTTTGGTACATACAATAATTACTGTAGTAGTTATGATTCCTGAAAATTTGGTTGCGATCAAATAAAAATTGTGGAAGTTATTAAAGAAATACTTTTGTATGGGCAAAAACGCCTACTTACTAGGGGTCTGAGTTGCTTTGGCCGACAATCTGGTACATTGTGCCGTCTATGGTATATTTTGAATGGTGAACTATATCGATATACCAAATATACCATTTGGTATATTTTTAGTATTTTTTAAGTATTTTCGGTATATTTTGAAAATGATACCGCAATATTTTGCCTTTAATAAAAATGGGTAGCGGGTATCTCACAGTCGAGCACACTCGACTGTAACTTTCTTACTTGTTCTATTTGCATTCTTGTTGCAGTGCGCAAATAATGAGCAGCCAAGCGGAAACGGAAATCAGCCAAAGAAAACAAACAAAAATTGTGAAATCAATGCAATAAGTTGACAACTGCACAACAAAGTAAGTAAGTAAGTTTTACATTTACATTTTGATTGTGATGGGGCGAAATTGAAGGCAAACTATCAAAATGGATGGTAATAGCTCATACAAAGTAGGGAGCATAAATTTGATGGCTACAACCTCGACCACTCACTGTCAACTTAGCATATTCCTCCCAGAGCTCCACTTTAAAGTTGACAGCACTGAAATTATGTTGCGCTGTCCCCCCTCAGGCAATATAGCCCAGCCGAAGGGGCCAATGTCCAATGAGCCGCTCTCAACTAATGGTAGCATAAATCATAAGCCTATTGACTTGCCTGACAGACCACGGGCTACGGGCTATGGGGCTGTGGGGCTATGAATGACTTCACCCTGATCCCTTTTTATGGGCTGCGCAACATTCGAACATCATTTCGCATGGGGAACGAAGTGCTGGCCTTTCCCATTGGGGCATCACTTTTTTTTTTGAGGGTGCTATTTTAAATTTCGGTCTACACTTTAATGCTTTAACGAAGCACGTCGTCGAGTTATAAAGCATTAATGTGCGTGTTTGGCCAAGGGAAGTGATGAAGCGCAAAGCGCAGAAAGGGATAAAAGGACCATCGTGCAAACTGGTCAAACCTTTAATAAATGAATGGTTTCCCATTTTTTCCTTCTTTTTTTCTCGTTTTACATTTAAGGCATGAATATCATGCATTAATGCTCATAAATGGAAACATCCTGTTTTTATACCTAGTGCCTATAAGGTAGAAGGGTATTATAAAATACGGAAAATTCATGTAACAGGCAGAAGAACTTGGGTCTAGTTGTTTTGTCTGACAATCTGATATATTTAAAATGTAATAGTAAATAGTAATAGTATATCGATATACCAAATATAGCATTCGGTATATTTGAGATTTTTGGTATATTAATTTGGTATGTTTACCTGGGGTCTTAGTTCCTTTGGGGTAAGAAGCTGGTATATTTTGTACTCTATGGTATATTTTAAATGTAATAGTTTATCAACATATCAAATAAAATATTTCGGTATTTTTTGTTATATTCTAAGACAATGGGTAGTGGGTATTTCACAGTCGAGCAGACTCAACTGAAGCTTTCTTTCTTGTTTGCTTTCAACTCTTTGCTACATGGGAATAACCCACGCCGACTTGAAAGCATGCTCTGAATTTTATAACCAAAATTGTTGTAATGCTTCTAGTGAGCTTTAGAGAATGTCACAGCCTACACGGCGAATGCTTAATATTTCATTTTATTTCCCTCGAGATTACCACACTCGACAATGGTAGACTCTAATTTATTTTCAGCTACTAGAACGAAGAAAAAGTTGAATTTAATTAAAGGAGTTGAGAGATTGCAACTGCAATTCAAACCTGTTGCGATTTCCATAGCAACAGCTCGTTATTGCAATTATCTAAGCAAAGACAAACTATGTGTTGAAGGCGGCAACACGATTGTGATTTAATGAGCTTTAATTCAGTCTGATTGTTGTGTGAAGAGAAAGTTGTTTCCTGTTATTGCCGTATGCATGACAACCGGTTGCTTTAATTAGACTTCTAATTGAGATGTTATGAACTTGTAACTCTCAACAACAAAACAGCCGAAGTCAAGTGAGTCACAAATAGACTGCAAACGAGAGGAGGCAGAGAAATGTGTAATGAAGTCACGTAAACATTTTAATTTGGCATTAAAGTACATGCATAACGAATTCTCCTGCTACGTCCTTTTTTTCTCTGCCTGAAGATATATAACAAGCATAATTTCCAGAAAAAAATGTATTAATTTTGTCATGTCGTTAACTTATTAATGTATACAACTGTAACTGTGTGTGTGTGTAATTGAGCGCGTCGAATGCCGAATGTTGGAATGCTCAGTGCCTACTGGACGTATGCGTAATATTAACGTGTACGTGCTTCGGAGTCTGAGTCTGAGTCTGAGTTGTCGCTGTATTTGCCTTTGTCTGAGCCTTCGCCTCGATGTTTTTGTGTGTGATCTGCTTGGTAACAACGTTGATTTGATTAGGCCATATGCCTGCTAATGACAATCGCCTGATTCTGAGGAAATGTCGACGCCCAAATGCGTTGTGTTAGCTGCCAATCTTATTCATATTTCATATGCCATCTCGCCTTCAAAAGCGAAGAGCAGCTATTGAAGTTGAAGCTAAAGATTAAAGCACAACATACATACATATAATCACACTTCACGGTCGATTGCATTCGAGATGAGCTGCTGCTGCTGTGTTGAATGTGTTTGTTTGTTTGTGCACTTGTTGTCGCTAATGAACTTTAAGCTGGATTGTCTTTGATTGCCAAGCTAATTATTTTAGAACTCATTGTCGACGGTCCTCGCGCTCGGCTTATCGAATCAATAGCAATAATTACTCATACGCCGCATGGTACGCGGCTGTCTGGCTGGCTGAATGACTGACTTTTGCCACACAAATCACGCGAGCCTTTTGTATTCAGGTCGAGTTGAGTTTTGGATTGACAAATGCGCCTGTCGTGTCATGTTTTTGTGTACGAGTGAAAAGGGTATTTGCTGTGCTGCGATGATAAACAGGGGCTCGCAGGCATTGTCGATTTTGCAGTTGTTAGCTTCACAGCACGTGCATGTCACGCAGCCACAGCTACAATTTATGCGTTGTCATGCTAACCGGGGGAAATCCAATGATGCCGTCGCCGCCGCCGTCGCGGCCTGTGTGGAAATTGTGGAAATGGCCAGTGCTTGGGCGTAATGTGCAATCAATGTGCCATCAAAAATTCAGGACTCATAAAACAGGAAACTAATTAAACCAAATCACAACAAGGCAAAACGAAAGCAAACATCGTTTGCTGCTATGCCAAGGATAAAGTTTGTCGCAATAAAACCGAAAAGCCAAATTATTCTGTGGCCACAAAACACAACCTCGAGTTATTGTTTAGACTGGGAATGCGATAGAGAGCGACAGAGAGATAAATGTAAACTTTTCCGATCCATTAAGTGATTTCAAAGTTGTGGGCGTGACATCAGAGGAGCCCACATAAAGCATGTAGACAGTATCTTAATTCGATCATTGTTAATTAAATGTGTCCTCTTTCTCTTTTAGCTTTAATCTAACATCTTAATAGACTTCCTGTTATGTGAGTTTATGAACGCGCTCTCACGCTCTCCCACACTCACTCGCTGACATAAACTAGTTGGAGAAAGTTTTGAGAGTGCAAATGCTGGCAGCATAATAATATTGTGCAAATTGACATTTCCGGCGAAAAAGGGACATTTTCATTATGGCCAAAATCGAAATATCGAAAAGTCATGAGCCAAAAGTGGCAGGCGAACAGTAAAACTTTTTCCCAGCCAAAGGGTGAGACTGTGTATGTTTAGCATGTTAGCATGTTAGCATGTTGTGCGCAGTCAGGCAAGAGTGTAAACTCGCATACTCAAACTACATAAGGGCAAACATGTTGCTGCTGCATTCAGTTTTCCTTTCCTCGTAGCAATGTGTTTAGACCGTCTGCATATTGATTTAAGAGCAGTCAAGGTAAAGCCACATGCTTTGAATAAATTTGAAAAGAAATTGAAGTGCATTTCGATGGATAAAGTTGGATACACAATCTTCCATTAGGTTTAACAAACTCACGACACGATTCAGTTCAAAGACTGTCGCCAGCATAGACAAAACAAAGGGATCAACGTTGCGTTTGTTGTGAGCCATTGAACAGGACAACGGAGACAGAGAGAGCGAGCCAAAGCTGGCTATTTGTCAGCGACAAAGCCTGGGCATTTTAGCATTCAAATTGGCAGTTTGGGCTCATTAAAGCCATGGCCAAAATACGCTTGAGAATTTGCATTTGAAAAACATTGCCAAATACTCGAGTTAAGCTGCGTTGCTGTCACGTTGATGATATGTGGCTTTTGGTCAGCTTAAAGCCAGGTTATAAAATAAAAACCAAAAGGTGCATGCGCTTTTAATGATAAAAAAAAAAAGAAAAAAGGCATCAAAGATGACTTAGGCAAGTTATTAAAGGATTTGCTGTCAACACACAAATGCCGCAGAAATCATCAAAGCAGAAAGCATTCGGCATGATGTGACAGCTTATTTCTCGGAATTGTCATAAGGCATTTTTGGCAAAAGGCTTAAGCCAAAAAGTGAAGGAGATAGGGCAAGAGTTAACTTGCTTTCTCGTTTGTTGAGACCAATGCTAAACATAAATCATTTTCATTAGCCCAAGCCCCCAAAAGATAAGCTAAAATATTTGTGCTCGTCGTGTTTACACAAGCCAGAAATTTGACTAATTACAGTCAGAGCTCAGCAACAGAGCAAACGACAACAACAGACGACAGAGAGATGGTTGTGAGTAGAGTGGGTAGAAGGATAACAGCTGGCAATACACGCACTGAAATAACCATCCAAAGATGTTGCAAGTAAAGCTCGGCTAATTATGCAAATGCCCCTCATCTGTATTAAGTACATAAACATTTGAGCATTAGCCTTGGCTTCCATCCCATTTCCCATTTGCACTCCTCGACTTGTATGCGGACAAACAATTTGCATTATAATTCGAGTGTAAACTTGTATGAGCCAAGCTAAAAGGCCAATGCACGCTTAAACTTTAATTGGCTCCAACAACAACTGGAATTGCGCAAATGAAAACGAAAGCGAACACGAAACGATAAACGAAAAGTTGTTATAAATCATATTCATATCGCAGTCCAGCATTTGTTTATTGTGCTAATTATGTTGTTCATTTAGATAGCCCAATGAAAAACTCATTAGCTGACCGTCGTCCTTTATCCCCGGTCAAAGTGAATCTATGTAATTAGTGCAACACATTTTTAGGTGCCTTTTGCTACACGTCACGTATACGCAAAGTAAACCAACTGGACACGTGTTTCGCCTGACAGCTTTCCTTTCTGCAGGTAATTAAAGCATCCTTTAGACAGTCTTGAAATTGCTTTAAGTGGCTGTCGTATTGTTTTCCACTTCACTTAACGCGAAAGCCTTTTCCACGAAAATGCTCGGGCATTTCCCTGGAATCACAACAATGGCATTACGAGAGCATCAAATTGATTTTCTGGAATGACATTGAAGCTGGAGTGATGTAATAGCAACTATTTGAGGAATTTGCTTAACAGCCAGCAAAGTTTTTCATAGTTTTGCTTTCGTAACGCAAACTAAACAAATGACATTAAGAATATTTAAGAAACAGCCGAAGCAGAAGGAAGCCATAAAAGAGGACAAACTCTTTTGTTACGACTTGTTTTTCGGCAGCGAAGTTTTGTAGCTCATTTTGAGTCATATACGAACATGTAATGTTGCCGAGAGGACAACAGGAAATCCATTAAACAAGAACTTGGCCAAAAAACCCTAAGCAAGGCGCTTAGCGTCTCGGCTCATCAAAATTTCATTTGCTCAAACAACGTCGAGAGAACAAACATTAACAAGTAAGAAAGCTACAATCGAGTGTGCTCGACTGTGAGATACCCGCTACCCATTTTGAATAAAAGCAATATATTTTGCGGTATTATTCTCAAAACATACCAATTATACTACAAAAATACTAAAAATATATTTTGGGGTATTATACAAAAAATATACCAAATATACTAAAAATACTAAAAAATATACCAAATGGTATATTTGTTATATCGATATAGTACCGCCTTCAAAATATACCATAGACGGCACAATATACCAGATTGTCGGCCAAAGCAAATTAGACCCCTAGTAAGTAGGCGTTTTTGCCCATACAAAAGTATTTCTTCAATAACTTCGACAATTTTTATCTGATCGCAACCAAATTTTGAGGAATCATAAATACTATAGTTATTATTGTATATACCAAAATTCGCAATTCTAGCTTTACAATTACGCTTGTTATTCGATTTTTTTGATTTGCGGGGCGCGGAAGTGGGCGTGGCAAAATTTTGAAACAAACTTGATCTGCGTGCAAACATAACAAATGCTGTCGAAAAAAAATTATAGCTCTATTTCATATAGTCTCTGAGATCTAGGTGTTCATACGGACGGACGGACAGACACACAGACACACAGACACACAGACGGACAGACGGACATGGCTAGATCGTCTCGGCTGTTGACGCTGATCAAGAATATATATACTTTATAGGGTCGGAGATGCCTCCTTCTACCTGTTACATACATTTCCTGCCGGCACAAAGTTATAATACCCTTCTACCCTATGGGTAGCGGGTATAAAAAGCATATTGAAAAGCGAGTGCTAGTGGGGAAATCTGTTGAGCTTCGGTAAGCTGTTTAGCGCCAGTTGATCTGGCGCGTTAATAAACGTTTTGTTTACACAAAAATCTTGCTACACACTTTATGGCTACGGCCAAGATGTTGCTCCCGTTTACGAGCGCCAAACACTTGAGTCTCGTGTTGTTTCCCTTTGGCTTTTAACAAGGCGCATTAAAGGCGCTGGAAAATTGTGGCATATGCAAATTGTGTGTTGCATACTCTGGGGCGTCTTTGAAACAACAAAGCGTAAACAATATCCAAGCATGACCGAAGAAGCGGTTTCAGCTTTAATCTTCGCTTCTCACACATGAGTTGATTTACGCCACAATTCGCAAAACCGCAAAATTGTTGCAAAACCCCAACTTCCGATTGCATCAATTTGTTTGTGGACCACAACTTATATTTTTTATGCTTTTGTGTTTTGCTTACTGTGTTTTCGTGTCTCTGACGACGACACTTTTTACCACCGGTAGAAAACAAAACTTTCATTTGTTTCCTACTTCGTGCGGCCTCCAGGCTTTATGGTGCTGCATGACCAACCACGTGCCACAATTGAGCACCGTCGGGGGCATTTTTGCAACTTTGCTGCAACCGAATTTGTTGCTGCGTGCGAAATTCCAAAAACTAACACAAACGGGAAATAAAACATGCTGTGTGAACAATATTCCAGGGCCATCTGCATCACAAATTCACACAAAAAAATTTGAATTGCGAATTGCGCCAACTTTAAATCAATGTGTAAGCTCGGACAGTTGTAATTAAAGTGCCATATGTATTTTCCGCCATGTGCATGCGAGTGCGGGAGTGCGGAAGAGACGTTCAGACATTTGCATAAGCCGACCAAGCGGATTAAAATGCAGTTCTTAAGTTGTGCTGTGGGCGGTCGAAACATGGCAGAAATCTGTTGATAGTTATAGGGCTCGACGAAGGTCATACGCGTTTATAATTACCCGTAATATTTACATATTTGCGTGGTTTTAATTAATTGGATTTCGTTTATCGGCCGCATGAGTTATGGGCCACAAGCGATAAGATTAAAGTCGTAATTGAAAATCACTTAGCATTACGCGTTTAAGGAAACCTGTGAACGAGAGTCGCAACAAAATATTTCGCTAATAATAGAAAACATTTATTTTGTGACAATTTCGGGCTTCGTTTTATTCCCTTACAAATTGGCCAAATGAATTCCTACCGACCGACCTTCGAATGGCCACAAGCGAAAACAACGAACAAAAGTTTTCCTCTACGCATCAGATATGAAAATTGTAATTTTCCCAGCACTGTATGTGTGTGTGTGTGTGTGTGGGCTGCACATGAATATTAACGCACACATGAGCAAATTGCGTATGAATAAAAGTTGCCTTTTGTTTGCTGAAAGGCATTTTTATATTTGTTCCTATTTTCGGAATGCCCAGCAATTAATATGACTTGTTGTTATATACGTATTGTTTGCTTAAACAAATGTGTGTGTATGTATGTGTGTGCTTAAGTGTGTTTGTATGTGTGCATAGCGTATGCCATTAACTGTGATTAATCCCTTATTAAAGAGTGTGCAGACTCCACTCCTCAGAGACCAAAGCCACAGGCATGTCTTGCATATTAGACACAGTGATGTCCATAATATTATGCATAACATCCATTAAATATACACACTGGCGCCATCTGCAACGCAGATACATAAATACGCCATTATGCTGGTAGATGAAGTGTTTAGCACATGCGTGGATTAAACATAAGCATGACTAAGATATACCGTGTAATTTATTGAAAACACTTGCCACTTGAATAGGACATCCTGTATTCTCTCTTTACAATTGCTTATAACTTAAAAAAGGTATCTCCAAATAACGATATTTATTTAATATTATCGGTGTGCAGGCATTCTTCGATCTTTCTTGTATATTCCATGTTTTTGAATTTAATCGTTAGAAGCAATGGCTACAATCTAGAGTCAAGTCTTAAACATTAGGTACAGTCTTTGATATAATGCTGTATATAAGTGGGTTGACCTAAGTTTAAAGCTTGAAATTATTCTTATTTATTTTCACTTAACACATGTAATACGACTTTTAGATATTCTATAAAGTAATCATGAATAGTTTATCAATGTTTACAACCTATAAAACGGTCGCTTATACCCTTAAATGGCAATCCTTTACGCCCCTAGTCGCATCCTTGAATGCTGCTATTTGTCAAACATGTATGTAGAACATGAATCGCTCTCTGCTCTCGGTCGCTGTCAGTCTGCGTGATTACGCTGAAACCTGATCTATGAGCAAAAGTGTTGCCGCTTACACAGTGTTAATTGTGCAATTAATTTGCCAGTCGAGGACAGACAACGTGTTGCATGAACTGCCATGGCAATCTTGGGTCTCGTCTCGTCTGATTAGCCAAATTAGCATTTCGTGCGTTTTAAACGATGTTTGCTAATTAAAGACTAGTTTGCTACGTAAGTGGACCTTGGCAATAGTAGCTGTAGAGTGTTGCCAAAGTACAGCCCTTTGACCGTTGGGCATAAAAACTAATGACCTGACAACTGGGCACACTCCAATGGCAGAGGCATTGACTGGCCTTTTTCAATTTAATTAAAATGGTAAGTACCACAGCACGAGTAAGTGGAGCCAAGTGAAGCAGAGTCCGAGCCAAGCCGAGACTCAAACTCAGACTCAGCCTTAGAATGAAAGCCAAACTCAGACCCTCAAGCAGACGCTGTAGCAGACCCAGAGCTAGAGTCAAGTGGGGGCAGCGCTTGATGGCAAACATGGCCGCACAATTTGTGACAGAGCAAACGGAGCATTAAAAAAGAATGCCAAGAAGGGACAACAATAACAACAGCACGACAAATTGCTGTGAGTCTACGTCAATTTCAGACCAATCAAGTACGCGATTGTCCAAAAAAGAGAAACGAATCAAGCAGCCAACAAAAGAAAAGAAATCCGCAAAGCAACGTAATGCAACGTCGACGGTAAAAGTCCTTCAGTATTCGCATATCAAAAAGTTCCTGGAATCAAGGTTAATGATGCTTTCGTTTAATTCAAGAGCGCACAAGTGAGAGTGGGAGAGAGTATTTTGTATTCGTTGTATTCCGTTTTGTAGCATTTTCTCGCTGTTTTCGCATATTTTGTGCGAGCCTCTTTAATGACCTGTCATGATGAATGATGTTCTTCTACTCGCCATTCAGCTGTCAATCTCCAACGCCCGCTAAGCTCTTGTCTAATTAATTTTTTACAGTTTCTCAAGTATTTTCCAGCCCCACTCTCTAGCACATGTTGGAGGCTCGTCTATAATGTCCCCTGTAAGCTTTTTGTCTTATCTTTTATCGGCTATTACGTTATTGTGCATTCGTTTGCTGTCAATTTCAAAATAATATTTACACACAATTTTCCAACGTCTTTTGAACTCTTAAGCGATCTGCCACACACACACACATACGTTGAAAAGGGAGGAGAAAGTAAACAGCAAATAAAACACGAGCCGCATATAAACACTCGCAATTTTCGTGTTGCCAGCTGCAAACATGGCTTGAATTGTTGCTGGCTTTAGTAGCAAGTGGAGGGGGAAATATCGGGGGGTTTATATAGGGGAAAGTAGGTGAATAGGAGGGTGTGTGTATGTCAGCTTGTGATGCCTGCTTACGACATGAGCTCTCATTTCGAGCATTTCCCAAGTGTTTTTGTTGTGTGTATGCGTGTGTGTGTGTGTTGTGGTTATAAACGCTTGTCGAGTTATTTATGCATAATCATTTTGCGGTTATACCCTATATCGAAAAGGCTAATCGAGTTCCCCTTCAAGAAGCTGGATAGAAGCATGCCGAAACCGCTGCTTAAACATTAGATAAGTTCAACGTGTTTCTGCGCAAACTTTACAAAAAAGATTTAAATGCCAAAGCAACACTCAAAAATCGCTGTTAAGTGCATTAGATAACTTTTGGGTTTTTGGCAGGTATTGAATATTTCCATTCTCTTACCTTTCTCCACAATCTCAAAAGTTTGGTCACACTTTCTATAATTTGCCTTTTCTTATACAATATGTCTTTATTATAATTATCAACTTTGGTCACATCTAGTAGTCTGTTTTCCTTTGAGTAAAATAAAAATGCGAAATATAAAAGTTTGTTTCATAATATCCTCATTCCTAATTTCCAATAATTGGTGACGCTCTTTATAACATACCTATTGTCTCCATTCATATATAGACAATCTCAATAAAATATTCATAAAGTTTGGTCACACTTAGAAGTTTGTTTTTCATCATTGATTCCGATCCCATCTAAAAAAATTTACAAATTTAATTTTATAAAATGAAAAACGAAAAATTTAAGCTCATTTAATTTCTGGTCATAAATTCTCTGTTAACACTGCATGAAATATCTGTGTATGCGAATAACTAGCTACAAATATAATTCACTTTAGCTAAAATTGCAAACTTAATCCAAATGCATGACACACTGAAAAAAGATTAGCAACATTTCACTTTCATCTTCGTTTCGAACACAATTTATTTGAGAACTTTCAGCTTTCAAGAACTTTAGAAACATTTCAAGTTAGAGTAATTAAATAATTGCAATTTATTTCCTGTCAGTCACTCAACATAAGCTGACAGTGATTTGTACACTTTATGAAGAGTAACTGCAATTCGTTGAGTGCTTTGCGACTCTGAATGTTTTCGGTCTGCTGTGTTTTCAATAATACATGCATTTTACTGCGTTCTGTTGTTGATATTTAGCTAATAATTCACATATTTCGATTCGATGTTTGGCATCGCAATTGGTATTCGCTGCTAGACATTTGGGGCGTAATTTATTTGCTGCATCGATATATGATTAAATTTTTATTACGCATTGCCGCAATTTGTCTTATTAATGTGGTACTTGTGCATATGTAGGAACAAGAATTCCAATTTCAACAATGCGCCATATGCAAAGCAACTGGGAAAACTTCTACATATTTGACAAATTTCCCATGACGAGCAAGGCAAAAAGAGAGGGGAGGGAGATAGAGGTGTTGTCTAGTGTCTATGAAGCAGACTTTGCTGACAGCCTATTTACAGTCAGTGGCGAAAGTTTGCACTCTCTAATGTGACGCTGTCATCGTCAGCCATAGAATGTCATCATAAAAAACTTTGTCAGCACTCCCAGCTCTCTCTCTCTCTCTCTCTCGCTCTCTCACTGTCTCTAACCGCCTGTCAACATGCCTGCCATGTGCAAAATGCCATTCTTCTGCACTCGACAGACACACACTAACACACATATGCACCCTCACCCACAATCACGCACACACACACACACTCACACCTGTTAGCAGCATTCGCAACTGCAGTCGACGCATAAATAATATGAAATGTCTCGGATAGACAACAACAACGCTCGACTTGACTGCGCTTTAGACTCTCACATGTCATGCACCATACTATATTCCTATTATGGCATGCAAAAACTGACCAATCGATGTCGAACAATAGGCCAATTTTGCAGCACTTTTTTGTGGGTGCCGATAAACGATGGAATAACATGCTTTAAGCTGTGTCGCACATAAAGCTATTTGCATTTTGTAAATAAAGCACATCAAATACAATTGAAAGCCATCTAAAACAATGGAGCGCTGGCTTTGCACAACACTTGTTCAACTGCCACGTGGATAAATACGCATTTTGTTGGGTATTGCGAATATACGAAGAGGCAAAAAATTCTTATTATTGAATTCAAAATTTACAAAGCAGATAAATATTAATTTCATTTGGTAGTTCCATTATATTAAATAGAAATTATTTATTCAAATTTAAAGTATTAGAAGCAATTATTATTAAGCATTTAATTATAAAGGAAAAGCTGCCACTGCAAAGTCAGCGACAATCATTTTTTAATGTGCTTATTAATTAATTTTAAGTTGTGCAAATTTAATTAAGATACTTTACACCATTTACATATTTCCTAGTTAAGCTGCGAATTGAACTAAGCAATTGTTGGATCGAAAGTTCACTAATGAACATTTAATATCCTTCATTTCGTGTTTTCATTACTTATTCTTGCATATTTAGAAACTTGTTTTTATTTCACGAACCTTTTTATATAATATTTGCTTTTCATTATTAGTTATTCTTTAAAAACTAATATTAATTTATTATCTTTGCTTCATGTTCTTCATTCTTGTGAACTTAGAGACAGTTCTCATTTCATTTGTTATTCATTTAAATAGTATATTTCTTAAGCTTCTTTAAAATATTATTGTTCAGTCATTAACTGACATTTTAGAGTATCACTCTTTTGTTTTACTTAATTTATTACATCATCAAAATCAAGAATTAATCTTTTTAAGCTACTAATGATTGCCTTTATTTTTTACATGAACTCATCATTAATATTTGGTATTATTTTTCCCCTTATTAAAACAGCATTTACAGATTCTCTTTTTATATTGGAAAATATTTTAAATTCATCTTAACGTAATTTGCAACCTTAAAATACAGCGTATTATCCAGTCGTTAACGCGTATTTATCTCCCTTTTGCCTGATACATTTTGCATGTTGGCTGCTGTCATTTTGTAACCTGTTTACTGAGCCTATTAAAACGTCAGCTGACAACAACGACAGATGCCTTGTTTGGTGTCTGTTAAGTCTTCGACTCTATGCTATCTCGAGCTTCTCGTGCTGGTTGTCAGTTTCATTTACATGTAAATACGGGTTAGCAACTGTTACTCGAGTGCTCGAATGTTCAACTGTTCGATTGTTGTTCGACTGCTGCTCAGTTAGTTGGGAGGCGCACAGTGGGGTCAGAATGCATGGAAAAGTGCCTAAGGGTTACACTGCGAAATTTCGTATTCCCAATGACGCAACAGTATTTCAGAAACGAAATGAAAATGTGTTAAAAATGCAAATTTATTTGTTGGCCAAATGCCTGCCATTTGTTGTTAATGTATGGTATTTGGCCTTGCATCAATTTAGTTGCCAAAGCAGCGGGCCACGTGGACAGCATCGCATCGGACAGGCACCGCACAGATGGGGGCACGTGTAGTGTGTCTGCCACACAATCTACGGGCCAGGCAATTCGAAGTAAATGCCATCAATTTGGCAAATATGAAAGGAAACTTCGAGCCCGAGTCGATGCTGCCCCAGACAGCAGCAGCAGCCAACAGACAGCGGTTGTCCCGCTGGATTTACCTGAAAACTTTTGATTGCTCGGTTTGGTGATGAAGCCGCAACGCATGTCCATCAGCTGTTCCCTTACATCCATGTCTCACAAGTGTGCACGTGTGTGCGAATGTGTATGGGTGTGTGTATTGGCTGGTGGCAGCGACTGTTTGACACAACTGGGTCGTCGTTTGGCTCACGTCGCTTGGCTTGTTTACGAAACTGGTTCAAGGAGACAAACAACAATTGCAGCAGCGCCGCAAAAATGTCGTACAACAAAAGGGAGCAACTCAGTTAACCACACGCACACACACATACCTACACACAGAGAGACACACATACCCATACCCCATGCAAGTATCTGACGTGCCTTTAAAATACTTCACACTCACACACACACACATGAAGTGACAACTTTCAGCGTGAAACGATGTTTTAATGAGCCAAAGAAAATTGCGAAAACAAAAAAAGAAGAAGAACAAAAAAAAAAACATCAAAAACATGATGAAAGGAAAAACTGAAATTCATTCATCTACCCTGTAAACCTTTAATGTGTTAAGCAGCATTATCGTCGCCATCAATCATTATGTTCCAAGTTTGCAGGGCATCTCGAAGGCGTGCAGTTTCCGTTCCGTATTTCTTTATTTTTACAGTTTCCTTATGTGATTGTTTCTTACCTTGTGGACACCTTGGGCAAATTGGTAAAATGGGACGTAGTCAACTTGGACAACTTTCGGCTCAATGTTTTCACTATTGTCGTCGTTGTTGTTGTTCTTGTTGCAGTTGTTGTGCTGCTTGTTGTCGACGTTTTTTCCACAATTGTTGAGCCACGTGCCACGCCCACCTTTAAAAACTGGGCCAGCTCATCCAAAATAGCAGCAAGCACGCAATGTTGCTCAAGTTGTTGTCGTTGCTTTTCACTGCTCCTGCCGCCTTTGTGTTTAATGAACCTTTTGCAAAAGTTGTTTACATTTTTTATGACGTTTTTGTGCCACATTGCGTGCCTCAATATGTTGTAGTTGTTTTTCCTGTAGGCGTATTTTGTTGTTGTTGCTCGAATGCTATTGAAAAGCAATTAAGCTTGCCGTTTGTTATGCGCTTTAAGTCGTTAATACATCAGGCCAATTTCCGTTGCCATTTTCAGGTCAAAGACACCTAAGTTCAGATTCCTGATGATCAATTTGCTCAAGTTTGTGATTCACAACCGCAATTATGAACTTTATAAGTGCCATTTCAATACATAATTTATGGCTAAAGTAAAAGTTTTTTTTCGCTTGAAAAATGTCTTAAAGTAGACACAGCAGTTAAAGATTCAACTCAACAGTTTGAGTTTAGTTATCTTTCTCTTTGAAGCATGCTGCCTTTATGAAGCATAAACTAAAGTTATTTTCTATGGCAGCTGCAGCTGATGGAGTTGAGTTACTCTTATAATATAACTACTTGCACACAAGTTTTTATGTTTCTTTCATGCTTTAATAAACCTTTCTTACTAGCTTTATCGATTACTTCTGAAAGCAGACATCATTTACTTAAAGGTTTTTTTTATGTTTTATTAAAAGTTCTTGTGTTTCTATATATTTATTTTATGATACATTTATCAACTAAATCTAGTTATAAAGCAAAGCCATAGCAGGTAACAGTTTCCGTTTGGCTTAAGTTTATGACTGCATGGAATTTAATCTTACATTGATTCCCAGCAAATAGTAATCAATAACTGTTTTTGCTCTGAATGGAATTTTTTTTTGTGCTTTATTCATTCCTTCCTGTATTGCTGTGCCTTAAAGTTGCCAATTGATGAAAATAATTTCCACACAGGAAATTTGGAAATTCTCCTGCCACTTACATTATCTGTTTGCCAAAGTTATTTTCTCTATCGACTACGACACGATATTTTATTCCAGCCAGTGCTAAGATTGAGTTTATGTTGTGTTGTGTTCTGTCTGCCACACTGAGTTAGAGCTTTATGGCCTTATGAATACTTAATGCACGTCTGCTATGCAAATATTCCCCGTCAAATGGGAATCTTCTCGGTTTTGCAACTACTCGCACCAGAAAACGAAAATATTCGTTATCGTTATCTCCAGCTGTTGCTTTGTTTGGGCCTTCAATCAATCAATTACTCGACACGTGCTCTTTACTTTCTGTATTTGCCTTTGCGCCGTATTCACACACAGCATTCACACAGTATTCGTTGCCAGGCTGGCATTTTCTGATTTGATTTGATTTTGCGAATAAATATTTCACTTTTGCCATGACTCCAAAATGCAAATGGCGAGTGAATCCGCACAAAAAACCACAAGAATGCTTCACAACGTTGTGGGAAAGGGTGAATGAATGCTGTGCAGTAGGCTTAACTTTCTAAGCCGCCCACAACAACTGAATAATTTAATCGCAAAATGCGTATATGACGCGTTGTCAGAATGAAACGAAATGGAAATTACAAGAGAAAGAGAGAGAGAGAGTGTGTGCGGTAGATTTCAAGGCTGTTGTGTGCTGTAGTTATTATAAAATTGTTGAATACTTTGCGGCGCAATAAGCAACAAACATTTAACTAATGAATTTTCGCTGTTTTCTGCCACTTCAAACGGAAATAATGCTTAAGAACCTTTTCACAATTTTGCCATTTACAATTACTTAGAACACATTTCTAACACCTTGTCCAATTGCTCATCCCGTTGACAACCAAAGGCATTCTTCTTATTTTTGCTTCGAGTCAAGCTGCTCAGCTGGTCTCGAGTTGTTTGTAATTTATAGCCAAAGTTGCAAAATGAAATATTTTTGGAAATTCTTGCGGATTGGCTGAAAGTTTTTTTTTTGGTGCTTTGGCGCTTTGAAGAAGAAAAGCCGACACGTCACGTTTGGTTCATGGAACTCATACATCAAAGGCGCCAAGGCGCCTGCGAAAAAGCCATTTCCCAGGGCCATCAAATTGTATTAGATGTTAGACAAGAAGTATTCAATCAAAGTGTATTCCCTTTGCCCTTAGAGGAAGTGCAGCTGCAGCTGCAGCATCTGCAACATCTTCGCCTCTTGAGCGACACAGAGTGAAATCCAAGTCAAAGAATTGTTGCACATAAAAGCATTGCAAATTTATCAACAAATCATGCAATGGCAATGCGTGGGATGCTGTCAATATAACACCATCATCATCATCATCTTGTTCAGCTGCCAATATCGATATACAGCGGAATAAATGCGCAGAAAAACTGAAATTCAAAATACAAAATACAAGCTGCGAGTAGCTCAAGAGATTTGTTTAGTAAACGTGTCAAAAATGTTCAACAATTTCTTCATGTGCGTTTCTTGTGTCGATGATTGGCGTAAATGCGAATGACAGGATCTATGTTGAAATACTCGAATCATTCGGAGGCGTTTTCAGGGTAACAACTGCTCCTAATCCCAATTTAACTTGTAATGATCAAGTGGCTCCCAGCTGGCTGGCTTAAAGTCTAAAAATAAATTAAACATTGCGCCAAGGATCAATCAAAACTTGACCGTGTACTTAGTTCCCCATAGACAATTTCGCACATGAGCCAGCTCTAGCATTAAGACGGATAGGGCATCTAATTAACTGGTTGTTGAACGTCAGTCAGTCAGCCAGTCGATGGTTGGTTCTTAGCCAGCAATTTGCTGGCTATAACACATTTGCATGCCGCACTTGCTGCTGCGCGCTCTCACTCTCTCTTCAGCCAATTATGTTAATTTTTCTGGCCAACTGGCGCACATTTTAGGAATTACCAAAAAGCCAAAGTCAAGGACTCTACTCTAATGCCGGAGGCGGGACTCGGGAGCTGGCCTTGCTTTGTGTGTGTGTCTGCTTAATTCAACTGAAATTTTGCTACAATTGCATTTTAAATTTCAGCAGGGTAGCAGCTGGCCATTATATAATTAACACTCTTGCTGCTGAATTTTGAATTTGGTTTCGAAAATTCAACACGCCGCCATTGTAAGAGAAGTACGAAAGTTACATTCGACTGTGCTCGACAGTAAGATACTTATTTTTAATAACAGCAAAACATTATGGTATTATTTGTAAAATATACCAAATTAATATACCGAAAAATACTGAAATTCACCAAAGGTTATATTTGGCATATCAATATACTGCTAAATTCAAAATATACCATAGACTATAAATTATACCAGATTATCTACCAAAACGATTAGCAGCCGAATTTTGCCATCTATTGTACACAAGTAATAAAGACACAGTCTGCTCGACTGAGATACCCGCTAATCAATATTAGTAAATGCAAAACATGTCGGTATTATGCCTTAAATATACAAAATACATATACAAAAAATACCAAATATACAAAAAACTATATTTGGTAAATTAATATACTATTGAATTCAAAATACTCCATAGACTACCAAATGTACCAGATTATACTTCAAAGTAACTATCAGCCGAATTTTGACAGCTATTTTACAATTTTACAAAGTCAAAATACAATTCAAGAACAGGTAGAAACACTGTCCTAATTAGCATAATTACAAATTGGGTTTTCCTTTGGGCCATAACTCATTTCAAGTTGTTTCGAATACCATTCAACTTCAACTTGTTGCAAATTCACATTTTTAGCCCAAGCATTTTAAAGTCATTTGCAGAAGGAGAGAAGTAAAGTTGTTGTTCTTGTGGCTTCATGCAAAAATATTTCAACTACCACAAAATGACCCAAATTCATGAAAGTTTTTTGGACGTAGCCACAACCAGGCCATAAACTACACACACACAAACATACACACATATAGAGAAGTGTGTGTATAGGAAAATAGTATAAAGTGCAGTCCTTGTGGCCCTTGCCTCCGTAGTGTGGCATCATCAAGTGCAAACACTGCCATTGCTGCTGCCACCATCATGCAAAGGATGTTTCGCAGCATTTTGATTACTTTTTTGTTGCTATCGTTTTTTATTGCAAACGCAACGATTTCTACTCCTCCTCTACCATATAGTTTATTGACACTCTTGCAAGCACTTCAGCGAAGCGAAGAGAAATTGAAGTGATAGAACGGGAGAGAGAGAAGGAAAAAGTGGGTTGATGGCTCGCAGAGTGAGATGAGTGCATCCTTCAAAAGAGCTGCAAATTGGGTTTAGTTGCATTTGCTGCATGACCCACAAAAAAGCCAATGCCGACAAACATCCAACATCCAACTATCGCCAAGTGTAAATCATCTTGTCATTCATGCATTTTCAATGGCGTTTAGGTCACACTTATTGCGCGAAAGAGAGCGAAGATAAGAGGCAGATTGACTGAAAAATTTATTGGCTGTAAATTCGAGTGGGAAGCTATAAAATAGCAACTAAATCCCAAATCATGGCCACAAAAAACATATTTTGAAAATTTAAATATATCAATCAGATTACTGTCAAGCTGTCAAATCCTTCTCATTATTATTTAATCTTAAAATATTCCAAGTTCAAGCTGAATGAAAATTATATACCATAATTATTTGGTCTTATTTATGTTACTTTATTTAGTAAAAGCTTTTCAACATATTGCATCTTCATTTATAATTGCAAAGGTATTCAAAAGTGGCAATAAGCTTTATAATTACAAAATCAATGAGCATGCTTTTTGCTCACAAATTATATGTCGTTCCTTTTATATAAATTTCCTAGAAAACATCCTTCTTGCCTTTTTTGTCCCTTTTTGAATAATTTGTCAAATCTGCCAAGCTATCAATTGCTTCCAAGAAATTAGACAAATTATTTCAAGTAAGCAAAGATGTCGTATTTCAAGGGCAGCGAGAAAATTTTACCAATCAATTAAATTGTTGCTATGTTTTCAATGCCTTTAAATTTATAGCAACCGCAATTGCTATTTTTTGTATAGCAATTTCGTTGTTCAAATTTGATATATGCAAATGTGATTTAATTATTTTAAATTTCCATTAGACCACCTTTTTGGCTTCGCCCTAGCTCGTGAGCTTGATATTTTGCATAATTTTGTTGCTGACACCCGGCAAAATAATTGCAATTTGGCAATTTAAATTGTATTTCTGCTTGCCAAGCAAAATCAATTTTCTATAATCAATCACTTCATGAAGGGAAGCAATGGAATGTGGCGGTTAAGCAATTGGAGAGGGAATTCTCCAAATATTTATTGTAATTAAACTTCTATACTAAAGATTAATATGCACCGACTACTCGAGGCGTATTTGCTTCATTGGCTGGGTGGAAAAGCCAACAGCAAATTTGCCCACCCATTCTTAGAAATTTATGACAGACATCTGCAGTATTCAAAGTCAACTGACGGCAGCTATGGAAACGTTTTTTGGCTTTTGGCTGTTTTGCCAATTTGTGGCAATTTGTTTAGCCGGTTATTGGCTTTACACGCAGCTGGCAAGAGGTCAGAGTTCAAAATCACCGCTAACAGCTGCATGAATTTCAAAAGCCTTTTCCATTTGATTAACAAAAAAAAAAACAAGCGTTGGCTTCCGCCTACTGAAAGTCAAGTCATATATCATATCTAATAGCAACAATCACGAATGGAAATGATGCCATTAGAGTCGAGCCAACGAATTGGGTCATCAGTTTTTTGGACAGCTTTTGTCGTCTGAATCCATCCCCCAGAAGGAGGATAAGGAGTGTGGTGCGTGTTGGTGTCTGAAAAATTGCGACATCGCACTTTGATTAAAGCAACAATTAATCAACGTTATTTTACTTAGGTATTAACATTGCTTAACAGAATGCGAATGGCAAAACAGACGCCAAGTTTTGTTATATTTAACCAGCATTTCTTTTCATGGCCAAAAGCAAAAGCGAAGGCCAATCAATAAAACACTTTGTGGACTAACAAAGTGCGGGTAATTAAACCCAACAAATACATTTACACTTGCAATGAAGAGATAGAGAAATACTTTGAGAGTGAGCAGCATAGATAAGGGTCTAATTTATTTAGTACAATAGTCGAATAATAGCACTCGACTCTTCACTCGGACTCTGTGGCGAGTCTGAATCAATTGCTTTGTGGAATAGGAATTTATTTCAATACGAGTGTCTGCTCAATATTAAATTTATATTATCTCTTTAATTCGTAGTGGTAACCAATATTTATTTAATTGGCTAAAATAACAAAAATATTGTAAGCTCATTACGTACATTGATTAAATTATTTGCCAGTTACAAAGAATATAATTAACCCTTTTAGATAAATACAGATTGAATCAGCACTTTAATTGCATTGCATGCTTTGCTGATTACTGTATATATTTTTATCCGTTTTGCCAATTCAAAAAAATTACAAATTCCATAATTTATAAGTTGACTGAGAGATCACTGCATTTATTTATGTATTTACTCAGAATTTATTTACGTAATTTCTGCATATTTAAATGGCAAAAATATGCAAGATATCAGCATTTATTTTTCCACTATTGTTATTTAATAATATAATCATTTTGTTATACAACAAGTAAGAAAGATACAGTCGATTATGCTCGACTGTAAGATACCCGCTACACATTTTCAATAAAAGCAAAACATTACATACTTTAATATATATTAAAAAATCATAAATTCTCTCTTCATTTATTTATAGCAATAAAACCACACTCAATTAAGATAAAATGTGCCTGAAGCAAATAAATAAGCTGCGTAGTTTATTCCTAACTAAACTGTTTGCATATTATATTTATCATCTCAATATTATATAAACTATTTAGTTCATTTCCTAATGAGCTTTCCAAATTAATCAGTATGGAATTGCATTATATTATATATGTATTTACCTAATGTTATAATTCATTCCAACTTACCAGCATCTTGAATCCACAGCTTTTGCGAATAATAAACGACTTTGATTACATAAAATCATGACGCCGAATTCTTTATTCCAATCATAAGTATAATAGTTCATCGTAATACGAAAGGCAGCACGAGATGCTGGCCACGTTGTGGAACAGCTATTGACTGAGCAGTGCCATTTAGATTTAGAGATGGACTCATTGACAAATGGCCAAATGCACAGTGAATAGCTAGTATCTATTATTTATATCGTACTTTAGTTAACTGTGTATTGTGTGTGTGTGTGTTTTGGTTGGTATTAAATACGCTTTGCTTGGGCTTAAAATCTAGTAAACTATGTCAAGTATCACTTAGAGAGACTTAATGCCGCACCACAATAATTGCTTTCGTGGCAAGCCGCACAACTTTGGTGGAGCGAGGCAGGCGCGAGGGGCTCACAACGTGCCTGCAACGCTGCCCAAAATGCCAGCTGCCCCGAGAAGAGCAAAGATTGCGGCGGGTTTGCTAATTATTACAATAACAATAAAAGTACATTTATAGACAGAGACTTCTAGGGGGGTGGAGGGAGGGAGGGAACAGAATTGTGTATTTACAGCCACAATGCATCGATGGCATCGTCCATTTCTTCGGTTGCAGTGCGACTGAGACGTTGCGGTTGCTGCGGTGTCGTTATTATCGCCTGCTGTTCACTAACAACCACCGCCTTCGCCTCCATCTCGCTGCCACTAAGCAGCACCATCAGCAACACGCTGCTGCGTCGCGTGCGAGACGTTTCGCGTGGCTCCAAATCCCGCTCCCGTTGCAGTTGTTCGCCATGCGGTTGCTGTTGCTGTTGTTGCTGCAGTTGCTCCTTGTTGCGCAATCGACGCAGCCAATCGCTGGCCGGCCAAATGCATTTGCCACCCACGCTACAGCGTCGTCGCGCTGCTCTATTAATGTTGCTGTTGCAGTTGCTGCTTCTATTGTGATGTTTGCTGATGTTACTGCTGCAGTTGCTGTTGCTGTTGCCGGCAGTGTCTTTTGGTTGCAGCATTTCAACCACGCAGATGTCGTTAGCGGCACCAATTTCGTTCGCACATCCATCAACATCAACAGCGGCGGATTCAGTTGCATTTGTCGCTGTCGCCGTCGCTGTTGCCGTCGCCGCCGCCGCTATCGTTGTGGCTGTTGTTGTTGACACTGCCCGGCTGCTTTCGTGCTACACATTTGTCACTTGCGTCGTCAGACCCAAATCAATGGCCATGCTCTTGCTAACGGCATCCGTGTGCACCAGTCGCTGTCTCCCATACCCATCCAGCCTTCCCCCCATTCCGTCCCGCCCGTCGCCGTCGTGCTGCGACAGCGGCAGCCATTTGTCGAACCAGCGGGGGCGGAAGAGCAGCGTGAACGTGCTGCGGAACTGGCGACTCATCGAGCAGTAAAGTATGAAATTGATGCTCGAATTAATAAGTGCCAGAATGTCCATTAGGTCACCTTAAATGAGACATTGAAACGCAATAAGTGAAAAAAACGAGCTCAACGTGGCTCCACATTGTCTGACAGTTGGCAATTGGTCAAGGCAAACACAAAAAGTTCAAGGACAATCGCTAAATAATACAGTTGGCAGACAAACTGTAAACAACAGGCAACGGTTAACGTTGCGTATGATTGATGCGAAAACAAAGCAATTTGCCTGCATAATCAATACTCACTCAGTTTGAGGTAGCACTCCATGAGAAACGCATCGCCAAGCAGCACATTCAGCAGTCCCATAATGCCCTGTGGAAACTCTGTGATGAGAAACAGCAACAACACCGCCAGCAGCATTCTCGTGGTGCGATCCGTCTGTTTCTCCTTCTCAAGCAGCTTGCAGCTCTTCGGTTGCGAGGGCGTCACAACCTTGCCATTGACAATCGGTTGCATGTCGTTAGCCGCATGACAGGCGAGAATTTTCCTACGCTTCTTCGCCTCGAGCAGCGCGCCAATTAAACGCACTGAGAGCACTGTTAGAGCAAAGCAGGGAATCAATTTTATGATCACACTGTAGATGAGAAAAGTCGCATTCCTCAAAGGAAGATCATTCAGAGCCAGTTCGCTGTGATAGAGCTTATATACTGTGATATTGCGCTGTCCCAGTTCAGAGGGTGCCACAGTGGTTGTGGGCACCACTGTGCTCAGATTGAGCATGCTCATCGATGTGGTGTTGCTGCTGGAAGCGAAAGCCCAAGCCATATCCGGCGTGGTGCTGGACATCACCTGCAGCGAGACTTGCTCATCGTTGTCCACCATATACTGCGTCAGCGGCACCGTTTTAATCGTCTTCCCATTGGCATCGAGTGTCATCTGATACTTGGTGATGGCGGTGACCAAATACAGCCAAGGCGATACCACCAAGACACACACCACATAGGCCATCGCGATGGTTATCGTTGTCGTGCGCATGCCGCACCAGATGCGATTCCTTTGAGGATAGCTTACTGCAATGTAGCGCCACACAGCTAAAGTTACTGTCAACCAGATGGAGATCGTGTGCAGCACCTGGGCGAAGATCGAATGGAACTTGATGAAGCAAGCCCAACTGTAGCTGAGTTGTTGCTCTCGCGGCAACAGATCGCTGAGTATGTAGTCGTGCACGGTGTAGGGTATGTACTCCAGCATCACTGCCAGATCAGCGACTGCTAATCCTGTGAGTATGGCATTCGTTGGTGAACGCATTTCTCTGCGAGTCAGCACGATGATATTCAGTGTGTTTGCTATTGTGCCGAGTATGCAGACAACGAGCGAGAAGTAGCCGTGTATGTATTTGTAACTGTCGAACGAGAAGATTACAAAATGATTCAATTACTTCACTTGTATTTGCGATACACGTTTGGTAAATAAGTTAAATTTTCTCGCAATCAAAGTTGCTTTCATATGCACTTTTGAATTCAAGTGTGTCAGCAAGTGCATCATGGCGTATATAAAGTCTCTTATTTGAGAAAACTAATTAATTAAATGTATTTTGAAAAACTAAAATCAATTCTATTTGCAATTTATGTGATGCATAACTTTATGCTAAAGATAGAATAATTTATATTTAGTTTTCAATAAGAATAACATTCTAGTTGCTGCATTCTTTAATATTTTCGATTGTCAAAAAAAATTTTTTTTTTTTTGTAATTTCAATACACCTAAGTTAAATAAATGCTATATGAATATAAGCAAATATGCTTTTATATAAAGATTAAAATATGTTCTACTGTGCAACACGTCGTATGTGTAATTTATTGGCCTTAAAAAAATTTGAAAACGTATTAATTTAATGCATCAAGAAGACGGAATTAAATTCTAGTGGCAATTTAGTTAATGCAAAACTTTATGATAAAAATGGTGTAATTCCTATTTATATTTCAACATCTAAAAATAGAAATAAATCAGCAAATATAAATGCAAATTCTAGTTGATGTCTCTTTTAATATTTTCATTTATTTTCAAAAAACAAAAAAGGTAGCAACAAATTAAATAGCATATATACATATTTTTAGCCTTCAGAGCGATTAAAATTTCAATCAAAAAAGCATATTTTTGCAGCGACATTATTGCTATTGATATTACTTTGACTAAAAGTTTGAACTGAATATTTCATAGAAATTGACAAAAGTTATAACACGAGAATATTTCATTGAAATGCAATGAACTAAATAAATATTAAATCGAATGTACATTTGCCTATCATTTAGTTTCGTATGAAATTTAATTTAAATTTGTGATGCATACGAAAAGCTTATGTTAATACCCAAATGGAACTTTTATAGATGTTGAGCGTAACTTTGATTAAAATTAAGTAAGTGATATGCTTAGTTTTCATTTAATTGAAGAATGTTTGGGCGAAAATTTGCATGTAACTTTGCGTAGCTAACATACGACGCAGCAGGGTTCTAACCAGCTACAATATATTTCATGGCAATTACGCAGATGATTTGATTATGTACACATCAGTTATCACGTAGGTAAGCAAATCATTATGTAAATTACATTTAAAAAAGTAATTAATATGCTGACATGGCAGCAGGCCCATTCACAGGCAATGACCCCACAGGCGTTGCCCCTTGCCTCATGCCACTTGCCACACGCTCGCCTCAGCAAAACTCTCGTCTCGACTTACTTTGTGTGAAAATCATCAACGCTGGCGCCGCAATAATGCGGCTGCGACATGTTCGTGACCATGTTGTCAATGTTGGTTGGCTGGTCGATTGGTTGGTTGGTTCGTTGGTCGCCTGCTCGCTTGACTGCCCAGAAGTCCTGCTCCACCTTCTCTTCTCTCTGTCCTCTCTCTGTCACTCTCCAGGCTGTGGTTATGCGTTATTGTGTTTCAGCTGTGCCCTGTCAACATGCCGCAGCTCGAACTCCGCCTGCTCATTAATTTTACCTTTTCGCCTTTTCGGTTCTCCAATGTTTAAATTACTTGGTTAGCTCTGCTCCCGCTGCTGCTGTTGCTCCGCCTGCTGTAACTGAAATTAAATAACGAAAATATTTTGTATTCCGAATTCTGTTTAGCGGCAAATTAGTGCCGCGTTTTGCTGGCGTGTGAAAAGGCCAAACCATGTTACGTGTTGCCATTATTTTCGCTTTTTATTTTTTTCACTTTTGCTGTGCTGCCAGCTACAAATTTCATGTAACATGCAAATGCAAAATGAGGGGAGAAAACTTGCACAACGTGTATTTATCTCAAGTTGAAGTTCACGGATACGTAAATTGCCATTAATTGGCATTGCCACGGGCCAAGGATTGCCGAAAATACAACGCCACGAAATTTGGAATTGAAATTTTATTAAATTTTAAATCAATTTTAAATACTCGCAAGTCCTAAGGCGTAAACAGATCTTTCTCTTGGGTATGCAGAGGGAATTTCAAATTTCACGTCACACAAATTTATTAAAGATGCTGTCCAAGATATTCGGTGCTATCACAAGCGAAAACGAAACCCATGCTGAAGGCCAACTATACGTATACTCGATGTGCAAAAAAGTTTTCGTTTGCAGGCCATAAATTTTGATGTCTAGCACAGTTTAGTTTAAGTAATTGGGCTAAATTGTTGCTCACGCCTGTGCAAACACTTGCTGCGTATGTATATGTATGTGTTTGTGCTTGTGTGGCAGCAGGAGTGTGCACCATTAAGATGCGAGCGTACACTCACAGAGTCTGATCGAATTTTTTGGCATAGAAAAAGTGCAGTAACAAGTCGTTTGTCTTCCAATTACAAAGCCAAATAACGATTTGTTCGATTTGTTCCGCACAGCTGCTGCTGGTCAAGCTGACGCACATTGCGTATACGTCATGTTGTTTTTGGAGTTGAAGTTGCACGTAGAAAAGAAAATTGTCATCGAAATGGCAGCAGTTGCATTCGTAGTGACTTTTGCACTTTGTCAACCACATTTAGCTTGCTGAACTTTCGAATTTCGAGCTGCAACTAAAACTGCAGTTGCTGTCTCTCTCTCTCTATCTTTCCTTCTCTCTCTGTCAGTGTCTGCCTTTCATTTAATTAAAACTTTTGTCTCTGCAGATAAACGACAAATATCTCTCCGTATGTTTTGTTTATCCTGCCAAAAGATCTCTACCCCGAGCAGCACATGGAATATTTTGCCGAAATTTCGTGAAGCAGTTGAAACTTGTTTTCTCTCCGTGTCTCTGCCTCTTGCTGTACATGTGTGTGTGTGTGTGTGCGGAGCTTATCGGATTTTGCATTTATCGGATGATGGCCAACCACTTGTGCCTTGTAATGTGATTTGGTCAAGTGCAAAATCTCACTTGGTAAAACTTTCGCAAGCTCATGGCGAAAAGTCAAATGAAAGCCAAGGCAATTTGTTTGCCTGACCCAGTTCCCAGTTCGCAGTTCCTAGTTCCCACATTCAACTCGAGGTGGATCCAATATTGACACTCCAATAGACACATAATCCAGTGGGGCACATCTGCAGCTAATGAGCGAAACAAGTGGCTGCGAGCTCTGCCATTAGGCAGCATTATTAAGCCATAACAATGCTCAAGACACTGTGAGCCACTGGACGAGGCCAATTGAAGGCAGCTGGCAACAAGGAGAGCAGCAACAAGCAACAGGCAATGGCAAAGGGAGGAGCACAGTAATTAAAATTGGCTGGCACTCGAGTTGAGGCTGATTATGGGAACCATTATTCAAGGCTGCATTAATAATGCGGACTCTGCTAATGGTCTCAACAACTTCATTAGATCATTTAAATTGAAGCTCGGGCGCCATTTCGTGTGCCAAGTGCCAACTGTTTGCGATGTTTCATTGCCACGCACTTAAGACCGTAGCCGAGCCAAAGTCAGGTCTGCTGCTGTCAGCCATCAACAAGTTGTGTGTGTGTTTGTGTGTGAGTGCGTGTGGTGCTGCGATGGTTTGCTGTTACGTGACTTGCCTCAATTTGAACGGTTTCCGGTCAGTCGACACCAACAGTCGCCCACTCAGCTCTCAAAAGATGCTAATGTGCCTCGCCTCCGTTTTGGAACTTAATGTGCGGCATACGCTGCGTATACGCGTTTATTTACAAAGAGACCAACTCATGCTGATAGGCAGCAATAGGCTACGGCTATTCAGCTGGTGTGGTTGCCAAGTAATTTAAGCTATTTGTTTATTACTTTTTCGCGCAATTTCGAGAAGCCCCACGCTGAATTCAATTAAGTGCGGCCCAGTCAAACTGCCACATGCTACATGCCAAGCTGCCACATGCCACATGCTGTGTATGAGCTATGTGCTTTAAATCAAGTCGTATATATTTAAAAGATTATTTCCAAGTCCTGGGCATGCTGTGCATTTAGATAAGCCTGGGCAAAGCACTGGATAATTATGAAAAGAGCAGCAGAATGAAAAAGAGCAGATAGTCTTGGCCAGTTGAAGCCTCTTAAAGACCTGGCTGGCTGGATGGCTGGCAGCTGTCTATACACCATAAGTTGGCAAATTAATTGAAATCCCTCAAAAGCAATGAAAAGCAGCAAAAGGACGAAGTCCTGCAGGGCCACATCAATCGATTGCTGGCCCTAAGCTGACTACAAAACTTAAAGTGTTAACTGTAGTTTCTCTTCATTTTTTTCCCCGTTTGGGAGGCCAAAACAACATGCGATTGCCACAACAATAGTCGTAAAACGAAACCAAAGAAAATTGTGGCGAAAACTTCAAGTATGCCAAAAGTATAACAAAAACTCTACGGAATGTGTGAAAAACTCATAGAAAAGCTAAGCTGTACAACAACAAATGTGGCTAAAAGTAAAATGTGAAATGCCAACAAAGCCCAAAACCCAGAAGCTAAAGCAAAGCAATTAGGCAGCTGAGAGAGTTTCCAGGAAACTGAAGGCTGGCAAAGAAAAAGGAGATGGGGGAAAAGCAGCACTGGAAGCCAACAAATTGTACTACACACATGATATTGTGTGTGTAAAATTTCCAGTTAAAATTGAACGCAAATTGTAGTTGTTCTTGTTGACAGAAGCTGCAATTGACGGCGACAAGCAGCCAAGCAGCAACAGCAACAAGAACATCAACAAATAACAGCCACAGCACATTTCATGTGGAAATGTTGTCAGCCAAACCAAAAAGTAAAAAACCACAACGCAACAAACAAGCATCGAGCAACATCTGCTTTTAATTTCTTTTAATTTTTTTCGAGAGAGCTAACATTTGATTGGGTTTTGATTGCCTTTGGCTGGACTGGTCAACAGCATACAATGCAAGCAATATTTTTTATTGCGCATACGCAACGTGCGACCATTCAGCTGTTCAATTATTTACGCTGATTTAGCTATACTTTTATGCTGCTGCTTTAGCTCGTTGCTTTTGATGATATGATTTCACTTTTGTGCTTCTGCTAGCTGGACCTAAGTGGACCCAAACAAACACACACACACGTACGTATGTATATGTTTTTATGTGAGAACTCAAGCGTACTTACATATGTAACAAGTAAGAAATCCACAGTCGAGTGTGCTCGACTATAAGATACCCGCTCCCCATTTTGAATAACAGCAGAACAGTGCGGTATTCATTTTAAAATATACGAAAATAATATACCACAAAAATACTAAAGATATACCAGAGGATATATTCGGTATATTGACATAGTACTACATTCAAAATATGCCAATGACTATATTTGGTATACCGATATAGTACTTCATTCAAAATATACCAAAGCCTATATTTGGTATATTGATATAATACTACGTTTAAAAATTTCCATGGAGTATAAAATATACCAGATTGTCAGGCTAGCAACTAAGACCAGTTCAAAACTGTTTCTTTAATAACATCTACAATTTTTACCTGATCACAACCAAATTTTCAGGAACCAAACCAAAGTTATTATTGTGTGTTATGTATTAAAATTCGACTCTAACTTCAAAATTAGTTTGTTATTCGATTTCGATATTTGAGACAAACTTCACCTGTGTGCAAAAACAACAAATTGAAAAAAAAATATAAGTTTCTATCTCTTCAATCTCTGATATCTAGGTGTTATACAGACGGACGGACAGACGGATGATATAGTATCATCTTATCTGTTGAACCTGATCAAGAATATATAGTAAATACTTTATAGAATCGGAGATGTCTCCTTCTGCTTGTTACATACATGTTCTGGATGCGCAAAGTTAGAATACCCTTATACCCTATGAGTAGCTGGTATAATAAGAAGGTGCACGTCTGACTGTTGCTTGTGCGTTGCGAACTGTAAAACCGGATTTGGTTCCATTTTGTGTGGCAGGCAGAGCGTATCTGGGGACACGTGCCACACTCGCCGCTCGTTGTGCCACTCATAATTTCGAGCGTAATGCCTTAACTTATGCCACAATGGCCACTACTTGCACTCTTCCCTTCCCTTTCTATTTCCCCTTCCACCAACAGCTTTGGCATAAACTTTGTTTGCTCTGTTGTGCAGCTCGTGCTGTGTGGCATCGTTGGGATCGGAGGCGTAGCTTAGTCTGTGCTCGAGAGCGAGACACGCGCCTGTCTTCGGGGTATGCAAGAATCACAGTCAAGGGTATTAGGGACGAGAGTTGACTGGCACACAAAATACTACAACAATATCATAAATACTTCTGCTTCAGCGTATTTAAACCTGGAGAGTGTATTTTATACCCAGTAATTGGCCCGGGCCAAGAGGGTATGCTTGGCTTTGCCTTTTAAGCCACTTAACGTATTTAAAGCTGTTTGCTTGGCCTGCTGAGTTGCCAGCCAAATATTTATCAAGGTGAAGCAGTGCGAGAGCACACACAAGCCACACAAACAAACAAATACACACACACTCGTTCACTCGCACACACGCGCACACACTCATGACAGTATTTTATAATTAAGCATTCAGAAAGCGTCGTCGAAAAGCAGCTTCAACAAACACACACAATAACAACGTACGAGCAAATGGCAAAGCTGAGCTGGCAAAGGAAAAAGAGTGATAGTAAAGGGGAGGGGGATAGTTAGCGTGAGAGTAAGAGGGCAACAAACAAACAGACAGATAAACAGAGCGACAGTTGGCACACATTTGGCCATAAAGCAGCCGCATCCACGTTAGGGACAAACTGCACATTTCATTGCCGAAATAACAAAGTCCTGTTGACAGCGCACGCCAGGCAACTCTTTCTCGCTGTTGCTGTTTCACTCTACGGTGCTCTCTCTCGCTCTTACTCTCTCTCGCTATTGTTCTAGTGCGTCGTCCTTTGTGTCGCATCGCTTAGGTCAAGGTAATTGTCAGCAGTCTGAGCTCCACTCGAGTTGCATTTGGCAAATAGATTGCGGAATGACAGGACACAACTTTAAAGCCCTTTGTTTCAATTATCCTGCTGTGCTTAACGCTTTCAACTTTTTTGTGCTATTCACAACTTAATTGAAAATTGTTGTGGTTGCATTTTAAAATGAAAATTATAAATTGTTTTGTAACTATGCACAAAGAAAGCGACTTATTTGATGTGGTTGTAATGTAAAATTAAATGGCTAAAATTTCAATTAAGCTATATTTTTAGTTTCTATAGGGCAACTCTTAGTCGTTGTCTCACGCATCTCTCTGTTGGCCTTGCTCTCACTCTCTGTGTGCATATGAATCTTATCTGGCAGATTACTTGGCTTGCTTTATTGTTTTAGCAGTCGTGTTTATTGCTTGTTTCCATTTCTATTGCCAATCGACAGTTGATTAGCCTTCTTTCCCTTTCATTCCGCATTGCCATTGGAGTTCATAAAATTGCCGAGTATTAATAAATTATTGACAGTCAGCTAAGCGGAATAATCAATAAACATTTCTCGCACCTCATTATGATCTTTGTCTCTCGGGCAAATTCATAAATTTATGACACATATTTTTTTGTTGTCTGTGGATTAATGAAGCATTTATTGCACAGCAGAAAAAACGATGAAACGAGTGAACTAAATGTGAGATTAATATTACTAAATATTCTAATTAAATAAATTGCAGTTGATTGAGTTGTAAATTTCAGTCCGTCTGCTGCTGTAATTAAAATATCAATGGCAATTTTGCTTAATTCGCTTAATTAAACTTGCACACAAAGCTGATTAAAGCATCAGCTACAATTTAATTTTGAGTTTTTCACTTGCAACACATGTTGTGCAGCTTCCCCATGTGGCGCTGTCAGAGCTTAACAAATAGAAATATATGAGAAAAAAATATATATATAACACAATAATTTCCTCAGCTGCACAGATTTAGCACAAAAAGATTCGTAGAGTGTAGGAAAGGAAACCAAAAAAAAAAAAAAAAACGCAAAGCCTGTCATAGATTGTCGAGTCCAAGTTCAAGTCCAAGTCGCCAGTCATCTGGCTGAAAGTCCACGTAAAAGACACATATATCAATTGGTCCATAGGACTTACCCCCAAAGTCTACTCAATAAGTATTATTTTTCAATTTATCATGAGAGAGAACGCGTACCTGTCTTCATTTTCGTTGGCCGGTCCCCAGGTCAGCGGATTTTCATTGAGCGCATTTTCTTTCTATTAAAGTCCCATCAATTTTGCGGTCCATTCCCCAGTTACCTACCAGAAGGTGTCTCACAACGCTTAGTTGTGGCCAAAATAAATACAAAAAAAAAATCCGAAAATAAGAGAACGAAAAATCGCGTTTACAACAAATTTTCCAGACGCCATTCAGCGAGACGTGAAAATAAATTCTATTGACTGCGAGTAAAAAAGAACAGCTGAGCAAGAAAGTCGAAGTCAAGTTGTCTGTCGATTTCTCATAGTGAAACACTTTTACTGTCATGTCATAATAAAAATGAAATGAGTTTGCCAAAAAAAAAACACGATTTATCCCTTAACTTAACTTAGCTTTATTTTAATAACATCTCTTTCAATTTTTTTTAGAATTTAAATAGAAGCTGTCATAATAGATGATTAAGGCATTATTTTGGGCGGGCATGATTGATCATTCAATTGTAAACTGGCGCAATCATCGTGCACATTGCGTTGCTCATAAAATATGCATTCCTTTTACACAACTTTTCTGAAACCCAACAGAATTTGTAATTAAGTTCGATTTTGGGACCCCAAAAATGTGAAAGCATGGCAACACACTCAAACTCTATTTTTATACCCGATACCCATAGGTTAGTAGGGTATTATAAGTTTGGTCCCGCAGATAATTTATGTTACATGTAGATGAAGTCATCTCTGACCCCATTAGGTACACATATATTTTATTGATCAGCGTCAACAGCAAATCCTCTCCGTCTATCTATCTGACACTTCAACCTCAACCAATCGAAAAAATGGTTTTTGGATATTTACAATCATAACCTTATGATTTTGAAAACTTTAATTGCAATCAAATAAATTTTTTTTGAATATTTAAGAAATAATTTTCATTGGATATTTGTTGCTTTGATTTGTATATGTATGGCATATTTAAGTATAAAAGTATATTGATATACCGAATTTGAGCACTGTTTTGCTATCATTCAATTAAGGTAGCGGGTATCTCACAGTCGAGCACACTCGACTATAGCTTTCTTACTTGTTTTGGCTGTACATTTGTATTAGCCAAGCCACCTTATCGATTCATTACCTCTGCTCTGACCCAATCCCAAATCGAGTCCCAGTCCCAGTTTCCACGACCTCGAAAACCTTTGTCGACCCAAGGAATTTGAAGTCATAACACGCGCAATTAAACTCCAGCCGCTGGCGTGGTGTAAATACTAATATATGTGATATACACACTAATCTCTACGACTGTAAGAGTGTGAGTGTGAGTGTGGGTTCCTTTATGCTAATGGTAATTTGCTGCTGCTCCCGCTGCTCCAACTTCTGCTTCTGTTTCTGCTGCCTACTTGAAGGCAATGTCCCGGGACACATTTGCTTCTTGTCCACGTGTGTGTATTCCGGCAGTATGGGCTGTATCTTTCTATCTCTCTCTTTCAGTCTGTTTCTCTCTCTCTCTCTCTCTCGGTGCGTGTGTAAATAATATTCATTACAAAATTAAAAAATTTTTGTTACGCCATTTATTTTTGCGGCTTACGACCTTGTGCACAATTTGTGTACATTTATTTTATTATTTCGACATTTTTTCCATGCTTGCTTCCTTCTTGCTATACCTCGCGGACAAACTGGGCTGCTATCATTGTATGCTAGCATATGTCTTCGTTAAAAGTAGGTAATCGCTAAAGCAGATGTGAATTGTAGTCAATAATTTCCGACAAAGTTTTTCAACATTTTCCATGCTGCTGCCAGATAAACTGTATTTCATAAAACACTCTCCAAACGCTTCGCATCTTGCGCTCGCTCGGAAAATTTCATTAAATTAATGAACACGGGGAAGCGAATCATTTCTTTGTTTTAAAGTTGTTTAAAGTATTCAGTTGGTATCTGTTAGTCGCACACTCTCTTGCCTGCGGGTTTTTCTTTTTCTTCTTCATTTTTTTTGGCATGTTTTTCTTTATTTTCGTTGGCGGTGCCTACGAAATTTCCCTTGCCGCAGCTTTAAAATGATTTTTCAAATTTATATATTTTCCTGCTGCCGCCGCTGCCGCCAACGCTGCTGTCTGCGCGAAACATATACTATATAATTTTTTTTATCATGTCAGCATGTCTCGCAAGTAAAAGCTACGCGTATGTTACAACGACACTGAGGAACAAAGGAAGCAAAATGAGACGAGGGGACATGAAATTCATTTCGTTAGTTTCAGTTTTACATACATTTTAATGCCCGCCGCCGTTGTAGACATAAAAGAAGTGCGTGAGACAGCAGTTCTCATGTGTGTGCTGCAAAATTTAAGAAGTTGCCAAACTTATATTGCGCATACGCAGCGTACGCATGCAATTAAAGTGCCCGTAGGCTGCCATTAGAGTTTCGCAGCTGCTGTGGGGCGAATCATGTTGTGCTTAAAGCTTTTGCAGTTGTCATCGAGTTAGACTTAACCCGCTCGGTTCACTCTATGATTGATTCGTTTATAGACAGTCGCTTTGATGCTGTGCCAAGCTCTTAAGTCGCTGCCGCAGCATTTAAATTTGAAGCAGCGCCCAAAAATTGCATATTCATACGGAAAATTGACTACAAAAGCGAGGCGAATTCACGACGACGATTTTGGCGCACCACTTGACAGGCTGCTGCTGCCACTCTTGCGAATTTCCAGGGCCAGCCAGCCAGCATAACAAAAGCGTTTGGCTTGGACTACAAAGAGCTTCGGCGCTTTACCTTGAGCAGCCAGAAAACAACATAGAGAGCAGGAGTAGCCTGAAGGGAAGTGAAGTGGCCAAGAGACTAACTGAAAAGTATTTGCTGTCAACGAATACATTTGCTTGTCCAGCACTTGTGACTACACTTCAGACTCCCTTCGCTCTTGCCTCTTTAAGCTGTGACAGCCTCAGTCTTAATTAAATTAAAGCACCCAAAAAAATGGAAAAAAACGAATTACGAAAGTCTCTCCAAGCGATGCGGAAACAGCAAAATGAGGTCAACAAGCTGCCAGAGACTTAAGAAAATTGCAAAACTAAGTAGTTATGCTACAGCAAACTACGGCAAATATGTTGCAAACCAAAAAGAAGAAGAAAGGTATAAATAGCAACACATGATGTGAAATTTGCCTAAGTGAAAGAAAACGGACTCTAAGGTGGTTGGTTTTCTATGCCAAACACACTCAAGAGTGTCTGTTTGTGAGTGTGCATACGTATGTGTGAATGAATATGTGTGAGTGTGTGAGTGAAGGTGGCTTTCTTGCAGTGAGTAGAACAAGTAGCCAGAAACACTTGAGTGCGCTTGAGACATGCATAACTATATATGTATATAAGAGAAAGCGAGAAAAGAGAACTGGAAACTGAGGTGAAGAAAATGCGACGACGAACAAAGTGTTTTTCGACACTTGCTTGCAACACATTCCTTCGTCTCCTTTGTAACCCAAGCACCATAAACCTTAAGCCACAACAAGTCAGTTCAGAATCAGTTGCAGCAGCCACAAGTCGACGAGACAAACACTCTAACAACAAAAGTTCGTTATCACTTTTATTCATAATTCAACAACTTTTTTCAATTAGACTATGTTTAGCATTTTTTAATTAAATTATATTTCTTGTTGTCTATTTTTAGTTGCGTGCTTGTCATCGAAATGTCGCCAGCTGCGCAGCTGCGTTGCATGCAATCCCTTGTGCCACATCAACAATTTGGTCATTGACATATACGAGAGCGTGTGCAAGGCAAGACACAACCGCGTGGGGGTCGTAAGTCGACGGGGGTCATTGGGGTCCATGATATATATTCTCGGCAGCCAAAACACGCTACTTACGACCCAAGCGCATTTTTCACGTGCCAAAGTTGACTTTCGAGCGTAGGAGAAAGCGACTTGAAATCGCCCACACATCCGTGTGTGTGTTGGGGGGAGATTTTACAAATTGTTAGCCATTGGAAAAAGTGTTGGCCATTGCAATCAGCGACTACTGAAAAGATTTCAACTTTTATGTTCTAACATACATGTGGTCAGAACTAGCTCGTGGTCTCATTTCGAATGCAATTTAATCGCCTTAACAGCTCGATGACAAAGCTGTCAGTTGCCTAGCTGTGCAGTGCTTTGCTCTACGCTCGACCCAAAATACAGCTGGTCCTCAGCTCCTTCCTCATCATCGTCCTGGGCATGTGCTGAATAAATGAGTGAGTTGCTTCCAATAAGCTGCTGACGAGCGCACATCATGCGGGCAGCTAAAAACAACAAGCTTCAAGTGCTTTAAAAGCATTTTGTGTTGAACTGATGCTGCGGGTCGAGGGCAAACAGATTCATGAAATGCCTGGCAGGTTATTCACTTTTATCCGAGCATTGCATTGCAACTAAGGGAGAATGCATTTGAATGGAATTTAATATTTAAACCAAGCTGGTGCAGAAATTTCAATAAATGCAAGCACAAGCAGGAACATTACTATAGGCAGACTGACTAACTGACTGACTGAGTGAGTGACTGACTGACTGACTGACTGACAGTAACTGCAACAGCTGGCTGGCAGTGCTGGGATCATTTACAAGCTGAAGATGTCACGTTCTGCCGTTCCGAGCACGAGGAAATGTCAACAGCAGGTAATAAGCATGTCCTCAGCGCTTCCTGTTTATGCCACATTCAAGACGAGCGCAGACTATTCCCCAAGCAAGTCGAGTGATGCTTCCTTCAGCTGGCAGACGGATAGAAGCAAGATAGACAGCTCCCCAGGTAGAGCAGCTGTTTATCCTTCTTCTCCTCCTCCTACTCCTGTTGCTGTTGTACACGTGGCTCATGTATTTGTCTCTTGACTTTTCTTGTATGTGCATGTGCAGTTTGTTGTTTGTCTCCTTGATAAAAATGCAATTTTCGTTTACTTTCAGACATTGAAAAATGGGCAAATGTCTGTCTATGCTCTGCTGTTTACTGTTGCTGTTGAACAGCTGATAAGCATATGCAAATCAAGTGAAATTGCAGCTGAAATGACTGCGATAATGTATCTATAAAGTACGTGCAACTCTCAAGTAAGCCAAAAGCCTCATAACTTACGCCAAGTTAAGAAATTCGTTGGTCCTTTTCATGTGCCGCCATCAAAGAAGTTTATGTGTGTACTTCGCTTTTCTTCACTGATTTCATGTCTCTCTCAGAGCCACAACAAATTAAGCTGAACATGGCGAAATCATGGCAAATAATCGTAATGAAAGTAAGTGGAATATGCCGTCAGTTAAGCATAACAACATTGTTCTGTTTCCTTTTGCTTTTGCAATACTAACAAGCACGAGTCTAGCATATTGTCTGATGTCCCTTTTGTCCCCCTCTCAGTTATTTTATCTGCCGCCATCTTCTCAATACGCTTGGCATTTATTCTTTATAATCTTTTAAGGGCCGTCTGCCGCATCTTTTGTCTATTTGCCATTGCTCCGCTTACAGTTGATTGTTGCCGTTGCTGTTGCTGTTGCTGATGTTGTTCGCCATTCGCATTGTTTATGTTGCCAATGTCTGGCATGTGCTGCTGTCCGTTGTTACACTTCTACACACTTTACTGGCCAAAGTAAACAAAGCACTTTACCCACGCACGCCTCGCTTTTCGCCATTCGCTATTCGCCACTCACAATTCTCCTTGGCTGCAATGGTTTAGTGCACTTTGTTTAATGTGCCGGTCGCAAAAAGTGTTTTGGGTCGACTCGGTCCTCGAACCTTTTTTGTACGAACTACCTAATAGAGCCAAACAACTGATGGGGGAATTGGCATAAATAATCGATAAACAATTTAGATAGAGAGCTTGCAGCTTGGCAACAAGTTTAATGCCCTAAAACTTGAAATCCCCTTAAAGACCTTAATCACGTTAAGAATGTGCGGTGGCATATGTTGTGGTTTTCTTGCTTTAAATGTAAATTTATTCTTGCTTTTACTCAGCAATTAAATAATAATTTAAGCTTGCTTTTGCCTTAATAGCCATAATTGCAGCCCTCTGAATCTCGTATCTCATGCGCTTTGCGCTTCAAAAATTTACCATCTATAATTACTGACAGACACTGCAGCTCAGCTTGGTTCACCGCTTTCTTGCCACTTGCCACATGCCTTTAATTTCATTTAATGCTAGCTCTCAACTGCAACGCGTTCCCTTCGTCTATTTTGCCTGCGTAATTTACACGCTCAGAAAATGCATCATAAATATCATTTATAAACGAAATTCTCGTAATCATCATTTATGACTGCATTTCGACTGCACTAGTTGCAATACGAGTAGTTGTTTCTCATTTCCCCCGCACGCACGCTCTCTGCGCTGACAGATTGTTTCATAAGCATTTCCTGGCGCCACATTGCGTATGCATAATATTCGCCTAGATTTATGCAATGCTTTTTTCGTATGGGAATGAGTTGGAGGTTGAAGAATTGAAAAAGCGCGTATGCGTCGTATTATATGCAATATGGATTCGCCTTCACTCATGCACAACCAAAGTGGATGGGGCCAAGCCTCGGTTGTCGGTTGTCGATGTTGAGTTCGAGTCTGCTGATGGGACGTGATGAGCGAGAGAGGGACTTGCTCTCGCTTTTCCTATTGCTGGCTGGCGTTGACCTTGCAACAGTTTAATGCATACGTAACAGTTTTTGCATGTGTGTGTGTGTAGTACACATATGGCACACAGATCCCTTGGCCATGCTGCACACTGATTTATTTCCACTACTTAAACGCGACTGGGCCTCTACCTCCCCCTCCTCCACCCGAAGCAGCCTCCCGAAACATTCGCCCCGAAGTATGTTGTTCGGTCCCCAAACAAAATGAAATATTGATCCATTTAAGGGTCTAGCGTATGCAAAAAACATAAAATGAAATAAAAAGGCTTACAACTTGCGTAGCCTGAACCGGGGGGCGTGTCACGTGGACTTTTATCAGGCGGCAACAACTTTGTCAACCGCACCCATATAAATCTTTGCGGCTTGCCACTTGCCACACTCGAGAGCTCCAATATTGTCATAGAATGTAGTATTGAGATTTTCATGCTGTGACCGCAAGTTTTCTTTTCGTTTTTTTTTTTATTGAAAAATTGTTTGCAATCCACATCTAGCATCGGCTAGACAAACACTTGACGTGCCTCATTTGTGGCTGAAAGCTCTTAATGTAGCCCAAAGCCATAGTCATTTATTTGCTGTTGCCATTTTGGGAATTCAGCCAGTCTCAAGGTATGCAACGCGCACACATGCTTGGATTATCACTTTTCACTTTGCGTACCCCGCAAGAACCGCACTCACGTTCACCATGGCGTATACACAATTTTGTTGGTAATCGCAAAGTTGGCAACAACTTTTTTACAAGCTGTAAAATGTTTCACTTCCCGTTGAAAAGTTGGCGATTTATGAATATGCGATGCATCATAAATGTATTCACAATACATGGCAATAAGAGTCGCATGTGGCGTATACGCAACTTTTATACGCGAGTGTGAGCGCGAGTGGGAGAAAATGCTTTTATGTTTTCATGAATTGTTTCGTTGCCATTAAGAGTTGAATCCGAAGTTGCACCTGATATATACGCAATATGCTGCAACAATTAAAATTGTTAAGCAGTTCGAGGAAAAACGCTTGAAAAAGTAATGTTAATGAGAAGGCGACGCAACTGTAATTTATGCATTGCGCATTTAAAGCCATTGCTTCAAGCTTGTATTCTCAGCAGTTGAACGCCTCGAGCACCACATTTAAATGAAACAAAAATGCTTCAGTTATTATGGAAGTCACAGCCTGGAAACTTGTAATTAAACTGAGACAAAGGATGCGCAGTTGGTACAGTTTCCCTTTACTTAAATTGAGTTGACTCAAAGTTGTTGGGAGATGAGCTGAGCTGAGCTGAGCTGAGGCAATTAATGGGGCCGCACAAAACTTGACCAAAACTTGTCTGTCATTGATTCGCATTTGAAGAACCCAAAACGAAGACTCTACAATTATTTCTCGGCTATTGACATTTGACTCTGCTTGTGAGTATGACAGACAGCTGACATTAGGAGCAGCAAATTTATGGCCACATTCATTGCGAATATCCAGCACGAAAAGCAGGCAGAGCATAGAGTAGACCACACTAGCTGGAATGATGTGCAGGGTAGACCCAAGTCAATCAACATGCACGCGCAGTTAATGTATTTGTCATCTTCTGACGCAGCCACAAAAATATTTGCGAGAGCGAACTAAATGTGTCAGCAGTGGAAAAGCCAATTAAATCTAACGATCGTATTCATATACATTTTGACAGCTGTGTGCATTAATGCATGCGAGTATAGAATATATTTCAGTGTGTGACGAAAAACAAGGGAAACTCAATTTTGGGGAAAGCATTCTCTCTCTTTCTCTTTTTTGGCCATTGCTGTTGGCGCACTAAAATTGAAATGTTTATGTATTTTGTGGCTTTTATTGACACAAGGCACAAAGTTTAGTCTGTTTGCATAAATAAGGGACGCTAGTGAATGGTAAAAGGCTTGCACTACGTGGACTAAGCTTTGCGCTCTGTGCCGTGTTTTGAGCTCAACGGTTTAACCAACTTGCGTGGCAATTTCCTTGAGGGAAATTAGAAAACTTTGGCGCTATCTCAGCGCACAACTGGGCACAAATATTTTCGGCAAACAAACAAACCTTTCGTGTATTGTGGCGAGTCGAGTCGTTCATTTGTTGGCTCTTCTCACACAAATTTCTATACTCACTCCATAACTACTAGCCCGTAGCCATTGTGTGGCCATAAAAAGCGATTCTCCCTTCTTTCCCTCCCAGGCAGAAAGAGATACAAATCTAGCCCAAAATGTAAAAATTTCCACGTTTATGTGTTTGAGGTTTTCGCAGTGTTTTTTCTTCCACTTTATGTTTTCTTATTCGTATTTGGATATATTTGTTGTCTTTAGCTCTTTCCTTTTTTTTATTGTTGTTGCTTTGCTGTGACTTGAATGCTGTTTAAATTCGATTTTTTCGTTCGAAGCTTCCCTTTTTGGTCTGCATACAAAGTGAAAAATGATTTTTATGACTTTTCCAAGCAGCTGTACAAATGATTCCGTTCACTCGTTTAGTGTTTATTTCTATCGCATCGCAAACGCAACGCACCGACTGCGTCTATTGACTATAAAAATATATTTTATGGAGAGCACATAAATTTCATTTACACTTTTGCCGTAGAAAACTACACCCCAGTTGATAGTTGTGATATTGTTGTTGGCTCTGCCATTGCACTTCGGTGGTCGCATCGATCATAAAAACGGAAGAGAGAAGCAGGAAGAACATGCTCGCATCGCCTGCGGTATTATAACCGTAATAGCCATAAGTGAGAGGGAAACATGCTGCCATGTTGCAGGAGAATAAGAATAGATAAGCATAAGTCAGCCACCGCCGAGGGAGCTTTAAAAGTCAAACACTAAACTGGGACAAGGTTTTGAGGGAACTAAGGGACACTAACTCAACTTTTTGTTATTTGACAAGTACCTTAGCACAATTTTAATTAAATTTATCAACTGGTTTTGGTCGGTTGGTCGGTCGGTATGCCTGTTAATGGCTCTGGAAAGCCGCAAAATCCTCATCAAAGTAGCTTTGCAAAATTTGCAAAAGTTTCCGAAATTTCTTTTTGTGGACGGGGACGTTCCGGAGACTTGAACTCACCTTAGGAGCTCGTGTTTAAGCAGCCCAAAAGCTGAAGAGCTGAGCTGACGGCGCGTTTACACAATTTCAATTAAAGTCAAGTCTCGCGAAATGCATTTATCATCTTTGTTGGATGGAAATCACTTCGACTTCAATGTCACCAGCAGCCAAACAGCGACCGGCAACTCGAGCGCAGCAGACGAAATTTTCCTAAGATATTTCAATATATTTTCTTAATTTGCTTTTCCCTTTTTTTTATTTTTATTTCAATTTTGTTTTATTTTTTTTTTTTGGTTGGCTTTTATTTTTTTGACAACTTTTCGCGTCACTTGAAACACAACAGCAAAAACGAGTAGCGACCGAAACTGAACTCAAACTCGAACTCGAACGCGAACGCAAACGCGACTTGAGAAATCCAAATTCAGAGACTGGGAAAATTGAGATCCAGACGCAGATGCTGCTGACCGAAGCGTTGCCGTGACACGTGCGTGCGGCGCCGCAATGGAAAACCAACTGAAAAGCTGAAAACTCAAACACAGCCAGCAGCAGCAGCAGCTGTTTTTGGGCCTCGTCGCTCGACGCGAGTCAGTTTCCTGTGCGCCTGTCGAAAGTGTTGCCAGCACTCGGCTGACGGCTGCGACGCCGACTGCGACAGCGGCAGCAGCAATCAGCTGTTGTCAGAGTCAGGCGGTAAACAAACCTTTTGGGTTCCACAAGGCGCAACTGGTGTACCAGCCAATTGCATCCACTTGGCATCCACAGCAACAGCTGACGTGACTTGTTGACGTTGCGCAGCGCTGCAAAGCTCTCTTCCTCGCTCTCATTCTCCCGCTCTCACTCTCTGGCAGCTGCTCTCACGCCTTTGCAGCCATTTTGTTTGTTTTGCTTTTGGCGTGTGGATTGTGTGTAGCATTGCTTTTTATGAATGAACATGAAACACGCCTTTCTCTGCTCGCTGCCGTGTTTTTTCTTGCTGTCTTTTGGCGCGCGAAATTTTTGCTACCTGCGTTTCTGATTTCATTTTATTTATTTATAGCGAAAACTTGTTCTTGGCCAAAAAGCTAGCTAACTGCCAAACATGGCTAGTTGGCTGTCAGAACAATACACACACATACACATACACACACACAGCTACTGCCAAACATTTGTACATTTGGGAATAGCAATCGCTTGGCCGTTGGCCACTTGGCGTATGTGTAATAAATCAACAAATGAAATGATTTAGTGCACACACTTTTTCTCTGCACTCTATTTCAGACAACAACACAACAAAAGCACTGACGAGAACAACAAAATGGCGTTTTAATACACTTGGCAATGCCGTATGAAAATATGTTTAAACCCTTTTTGAGTGGCCATAAAGCGTTACGGTTTTATCAGGCCGCTTTCCATGTTCCACTTTTTTTTGTTCGCCCCATTTTTGCCAGCTGCTTCATTGTTAGATTTATGTTGGCCAACTCACACACACATTTGTCATTTCAGTATGTGTTTCAATTTACTCGCACTCACTCTCTCTCTATCTATCTATGTGGTTGGTTGTTATTATTTATTTATTTACTTAGTTGTTGGTTGGTGGTTGTATTTTTTCACACATTTGTTGATTAACTTAAACCGTTTATGATGCCCATTCAGTTGATTTACGACAACAACTTAAATAAATGTATTATTTATCTACAGCTAACATATGTTTAAATTTTCCATTGAAATTTATCAAAAGTCGAAGTCATTCAGTGTCAGCATAGTTTCTGCGACAACGAGTATTTGATCTAATATTAAATTTGAGCTATTAAACATGATGGCACAGGCCATAATAATTCCGCCCAAGGGGAAAGGGTGAGAGATAGCTAGAAACCCAGGCCAGCCCGGTTACCCCAGAAATATGTCCAAGTGAATTGAAAGGATTATCGCGCTGGGTTGCGAAGCCCAAAATGCTTTTGGTTTTTGCGGTTTAAGTGAACAGTTGCTATGGCAGCTGCTCTTTGCCTGCTTTTTGGCAATGCGAATCTCAGCAGCTGGAGGGGGCGGGAGGAATGAATGTTCAGGGGAAGAGATAGAATGGAGAATGGCGCTGTCAAGTCAGCATTTCCTGTTTACTATGGCGGGCACTTTAGCTCCCACACACACACAGTGACACACACACACATAGAGACTAAACCGCAGAGATGTTGTCGTTGCCGTTGTCGTTCGGATGCCAGCGGATATAGTGCTTCAGCTTTGGCATCAGCTACTGCCAAGCTTTAATGCAAAGCAGCTGAATTGGATTTGGCATAATATACATGTATGAGAGAGTGTGCTTGTGTGTGTGTGCTGTGCGTCCAAATGACAGCCACATTTAGCTGGCGGGACAACAAAATGGCTGTCAAATAACTTCCGGCTAACGTTTCGCTTTAATTTTGTAGGGTCACGTGCAAAATTGAGGCAAAACGACAGTCACGCTGAAAATCAACAGTAGAAAGAGAGCTTTCCCTTTCCCCTTCCGCCTCTCCAACCTTCCCCTTTCAGCCCCACACTCCATTAGCTCTGTGTCATTCTGTGCACATTATCAAATGTCTCGTTGTCATTTTGCGTCGCAGATTTGATTGTGTCCTGGAGCTGCTTACGTATTACGTTTGCTCCAGCTCCAACTCCAACTCCAGCTGAATGTGTTCGGCGCAAATCGATGCAATTGAAAAATAATTGAACGTTTGAAATGTTTATTGAATGTCAGTCGGAATCGAAACGAATCGCAACGAAGCGAGGAGCGTTTTAGTTGAGTTGAGTGTAATGTGTAATGTGTGAGCAGCGCGTTTTATCCCTCGGGCTGTTATCCTGCCAGCCTTTTGCATATCTAATGGGTCTCCATTCCTGCTCTCAGGTTGTGGCATGCGGTGCTCCAACATTCCTCATGCCACGCACGTCTGCCGCGTGTGATAAAAAAGAAAAGTTATTGATTGGATTTTTAGCGGTAGCTGCTGCTTTAACGACACTTAGGCTCATAATTGAGCCTGTGATATGTGTGTGTGTGTGGCCAAGAGAATGTCGCAGCTGTGACAGCCATAATAATGCGACGTGTGTCCAACTAACACCAAGTTGCTGACACAGTTATAAGCGCATAAAACTGATTTAGTTAAACGCTTTTAGTATGTGTTTAATACTATTTAAGATTTGTCAAGGTTCAGTTTTTCCACTCTTGAATTGAGAATGTTTCTGCTTTCTATTGGAGTAAAAATCAATCTGATTTTAAGTATAGAACTTCATTTCTTTATTTGCTTTTCTTAGTTCAATTTCAAGTTTTTCTATTTTAGAAACAAGAATACAATCTTGAATATCACGAAGTGAAGAAAAAGAAGTTTTTTACAAGCCTGTTCTTAAATTTTCACATATTCCAAACTTGATTCACGATTTTATTCTTAATTTAAGCACGTTGGTTCTGTGTGCCTATAAACTTAAAGCAGCTAAAGCAGGAGCAAAATCAATCATTGTTTGTGGTAAATTGATAAATATCTTGAGCTCTACATACACATAAAGCAACTGTTTTGAATTTGATATAAATTTAATGGACCTTAACCGACACATCTTTGATGTTAAATGAAGCTTTGTGACAAACTTCAAATGCAAAGTTGATTATGGTTAAGCTTGTGACAACTTGACACATCTGAGCTGCTCCAAGGGAAAGACCTGAGTACAAACTCTTTTGCAGACTGAGTCAACTTTCGCCCAAGCAGTCTAGCAATTTTATTTAAGCTTGCTTCCATATGTGCAACATCCAAAGCCATTCAAGCCAGCCATTAAAGCGGTAGGGGAAGTGCGCAAAAGTTGCCTTAAAACTACCTGTCTGTTGTTATACCCGGAGCTGTAGGGTAGATGAGTGTTACAATTTTGTGTGAATAATAACTACAGTATTTTTGATTCCTATATTTGTACTTTACGGTATATTTTTAATATAGTACTTTATCAATATACCATATATAGCCCCAAGTATATGTTACTTTTTTGATTAATATACCAAAAATTTCCTTATTCGATATGCCTCATACAGCCCTTAATATATTTTAATATAATTTTGGTACATTAATTTGATATTTTTTTACCATACATCAAAGCAATATGCCAAACATTTACTAAAATATATTAAGGGTTATTAATAATGGTATATGTTAGCAATATTACCAAATTTATATACCCTAAATGTAGTACAATTATTTTATAAAATATATTCTAAAATAATTATTTCTTAAATTTCTTATGCAATTTTTATCTGATCACAACAAAATGTTCAGCAGTCAAACAAATAAAGTTATAATACTCTTCAAATCTATGGGTATCTCACAGTCGAGCACAACCGACAGTAACTTTCTTACTCCTTGTTATTGTTGTTGTCATTGTGCTTTTATTTTCCTGTCTCCGCAAAGTGCAGGAAAAATTATTATTATTTTTTTAGAGCCCTCTCTGAGCTCTAGAGCTTCTTTTCTTTCCTCCTGCAGTTTCATTTTCATTTTTATTCTCTGCTAGCAAATTTAATTATGCATAGTTTTTGTGTCAAAGGCAACACAGCTCTCATCTTCGTAAATTCTTCAAAGCAAATGACACAGTTCTTTGCACCTCGACAACCTTAGCCCGAGGAGCCAAAACATCAAAATCAAACATTTCATCTCAAGACATTTTCAACCGAATGTCTTAAGGGTAAATCATATTTTTATGTGGCAGATAAAAGTCAAAGTTGAATTTAACTCAAACAAAATTTTATTTCATGTGTATTTATATCACATTCATAATCTTCAAATTTCCCATATTTCTTAAATATTTTATTGTACCTAAAGTTTGACATCTTTTTCATTGTTGAATTCAACTTTAATGTAATTTTCAGCCGTCAAAAAGTATGAATTACTGAGCTGAAGCTGAAGCTTGTTTATTTAATATTTATTCCACATTAAAATCGTATTATTGCAGCTCAACATTCAAGTTGTATTATAAGAAAAGTTTTCTGAAATTGTTTTGAACACATTTTTTTTGTGAAAGCTTTTCATTAGTCGAAAAGGTTGCAGCACATTTAATATTTATTGCTGTAGTTTAGTTAACGTCGCTCTTTGCAGCACAAATCAACTCGGTATTTATTCATATTTTATTGTCAAAACAAAATTTTACTTCTTGGAAATGTTTTCGCTTTTCACCGTAAAACACATACGAGTGCGTAGACTGTTGTGACCAGCCCTTTGTTTCGTTTATGCCACTTTTGTTTGTTCGAGTGGGCCAAAAAAATGGAAAAAAAATGAAAAAAAAAAACTAAGAGCAAAAATGCTTTGTAAATCAAGCGGAGAGAGACAAGTTTATCGCAGGCTTTGCTGACGGATGATACGAGCATTTTTTTTCGGGTATTGTCAGCTGTTCCAAGTCCCAAGCAGCAACAATGAAAACTTTTTTCCACCATTTTTTGTTTTTTTTGTGGGTTGGCTATTTTCGGAGCTTTGCTTGGGTGTGTGGGAGGAGTGGCTAAAAAAAATTTATTATTGTTAATATTTGCGTTGCTGTCGCTGACACATTTATGATATGTGGGCCCGTTTTCCATTAGCGTCGACCTCCGCATATTCCCATTGCCTACTTGGCGGCGACACCACGAAGCCTTTGAGCTGACGAATTTCAATTGTATTCGCACACACACACACACACACACTCATAGCTCCATAAAATACACACTCACACACACTCGAAAGCAATTTGTTAAATGAGCACATGAAATTACGTGGCTGCAGCCGTAGAAGTGTCGACAATCAACAGACCCCAACGGTTCCCCCCCAAGCCAAAGGTCAACATCGTCACGCCCAAAAAATGCAGCTGTTTAATTGATTTTTTATTGAAGACGCTTGGCGCCTCAATGTTCCCTAAGACGTGGGTGAAGACAGCGAGTCGAACTGCGACTGACACAGGCGAACCTGCCCAAGGACGTGGCGAAAGGATGCCAAGCAGAGCAAAGAAGAAGGGAAAGGAGTCGGGCAACTCGCGTGCAATTTATCACGAAATTCCCCAATTAGCGAACGTTAAAGTTGAAACAGTTCCGCGCGAATCTCTTCTGCCTCACTCGCAATTAAGTCGTAGACTCCACGGGTTGTAAGGGATGAAAGGCGAATGGATGGAGGCGCTGAAAGCGGGGACTGCTCTTGAAATATACTGTAATCAGGGCCGAGCGTATTAAGTGCCTCAAGAATTTATTGTCATTGCAACTGTCAGCTCATAATGTGGATCGTGCAGTTATGTTAATTAACTTGTTGAACGAAGCCGACAGGAAGCCAACAGCAGTACTTTGAATGGATGGCCAGGATAAGCGGCAAGATTGAAAGACGGAAACCAGGATGTTAAGATAAAGCCAACACCTTTCAAGTTGAGTGCATATATACATATATTTATTCAGCTATAGAAAAGACGAAGATTTAAACGCTTTGAATAAAGCTTTTATTGAAGCTAATTAAGTTTGGTTTAATTATGTGGCTTATGGAAATATTTTCTGCTCAACAAAATTCTATATTTTGTTCCTTGCATTGTACCATGGTAGGAAATGTCTTTGCATGACTTTAGGCTAACTTTAACTTTTCTCTGTTTCTAATATTTATATTTCCACACTTATAACTATCTCATTACCTAATAATGTGCTTAATTAATTTTAAAACAAATAGTTCTATTAATTTAAGTTATTTAATAAAAAATCTGGAAGGGTTTGTTAAAATCTGCGTTATTTTTCTTTTAATATATATTAATTAAATATAATTTGATTCGCTTAAGCATCAATTGCATTTTTTCTGCATACGCATTGCACAAAATTTCGCTGAAAGTTGCTTTCGATTTAATTATAAGTCAATTAAGTTGAAAACTTTATTTAACTGTTTATCTTTATGCTGTGCAATGATAAAACAAATTAACTCAGCTCTCAGCTCAACTTTGTTAAAGTAAAACAATTTTAATTGATTTGTGAAATGTTTAAATAAAACTTATTCTAGCAGCTCCATGATTTTGCGTAATTGCTGCAATTTTATAAAATACATTTTAATGAGAAATATGTATTTTATTTAATAGAAAAAGATTAACTTATTTCTAAACTACTGCTTGCTAAGGCCTTCGGCTATATAAGAAATATATTTTAGACAATAAATATTGAAAATGGTTTTTTGATTAGATAAATTATATAATATAAATTAAATTAAATTCACACATATTTTCTCTTTAAATTAAAAGCAATTTATATTAACACGCAAACTAATTGCATGGCGAAATTTATTTTAATTAATATTAATTTTACCATAATAATACATAAATTATCGACACCAGAATATATCCAAATTTAAACAAATTTTTGGTACACATTTTGTATTATTTATTTCGTCATAATAATATTCTAAATTCTAAGAATAGAATATCTTAAAATTCAAACAGAATCTCTGCATACATGAAATTTTTAAGTGCTTACAGAACATTGGAATTTAGTCGCTGACTTCAGAGTTCTGTAAGCACAACATTTCACATTGCCACTACCAATTTTTAGTGCTCTCTTTAAGCAGTTTGCTGCGACATTAAGGTAATTGACCCCAAAAAGAATTACCTTAATCAGCAATTTATGAGCACAGCAAGTGTAATGTCGACTACATACTTAGCTGCAATCATGCATGTGGAGCTTCGTCGAGTTGAATGCACTCATTTGAGCACATTCAATGGGCTACAATTGGCTGTCAGTTGAATAAACTTGACTCGCTTAATCCTTACACGAATGTCTTTCTAATGCTAGATAGTGTGTGGAAGCAGTTGAATGAGCTCTCAAGCTGAAACGCAATCGGATTTCCAATTTCCCAGCCAAGAAGTCATTAAATAAAGATACAGAAATCAGTTTATTGCTCAGCTTGCTTCAACAATATAATAAGAACAAGCAGAGTTAGTAACTAACTAAAGTTTTGCTAGTTTAGAGTATATACAAGATGCAAATACATTGAGCCATTTGTTTGTTTGTGTTTTGGCTCTTTTTGTCAGTTATTGCCACGACTGCAATTTCAGAAAGCTTTTCCAGCAAAGCCAGCGCAGTCACAACAACAATCAAAGTGTGTGTTGGAGTGTGTGTTAGAGTGTGGTGTGTTGTGGTGTGTGTTAGAATGTATATTGGAGTGTGTGTCTGTGTCTGTGTGTCTACCAACAACCCTGCATATGGTTGAGCTGCTGAATGGCCCCGCATCCGATGCGATTCTGCATGTAATCGGGAAAATTGCTCTGCAGCACACGCATCGTATTCCGCTTGTAATCGGGCACCGCATGGGTGACCAGCTGGCAGGTCTGACTGCGGTAGACGGGCTTAAAGTTCGTCTCCGCAAACGTGGAGTTGGTGTCCCAGCGATAAACCTCGGCATCGCCCTCGTTGCGGAAGAATATCGCCGAACCATTGTCGGTGCCAATGATGACCATGCGACTGGGTTTTTTGCCCAGATCTAAAACGAAGATACGAAATAGAAAGTTAATAATTTAACTAGCAACCAATTTGTGTTTCCAACTCACCAAGAATACGTCCATCGGCCACACCGCTGCGCAGATACTCGGACTTCAGCGAGAACAGTTTGCTGGTGCTCAGATATGTGAAGTAAAGTTCCGTCGAACCGCAATCGCGACGTATCAAAGCGATGTAGAGCACATCACGGGAACGACAACCGGCGGAGACTGCCTTGGGCAGCACGACACGGAAGCCACGATCCGCCTGCAGATTGTAGACAATAATCGCACGATTCGCAGCATCGCTCACATAGATAAAGCAACCGCCATCGGGTGCATAGTCCACCACAAGATACTGCAACCGGGAGCTGCTCGAGGTGAGACCCTCGAGGGAGACTGTCTTCAGCACTTTGCCCGTCTTCACGGACATTGCGACCACCTTAGGTGCACACTTGCGCACCGGCGTCTCCAGCGTGTTGACTATGCCCGTATCCAGCACCCAGAGTACTTCATTTTGATCCACCACAAGATCAACCACCGATTGCAGCGCTTTGCAGTTGCCCTCCTCCTGCAGATCCCAGCAGGGATAAGGCTTGAACGTGGTGGAGCAGGTGCCCGGTTGAATGGTGGTCTTCACCAGCGTGGCGGGCACGCCTTTACGATAACGAGGCAACGCCAAGTAGATGGTGTCGCCAATTAGCTGGGCACGCGTGGCAATCACATTCTTGGCTATGTACTTGCCGGAGCTCTTGAAGAGCGACTTGGTGCTGGCGCAGGGGAACTCAAACTGTCCGCCCGTCCACTGAATGGGCTGTGTGTCGGAGTGCGCGCGATCCGGTGTCCACAGGCCATACTTGGTGCCCTGACTTCCAGCGCGTTGAGCGATGCAGGCAAGGATTAACACGACTAAAGCCAGCAGCCTTTGGCTGTTGGCTATTTGTGAGATGTACATATTTGTGATAACTGTGCGAGAACTGTGGCTGTGGGGTTTTGCGCCAAGAGTTGGCCAACTTATGCGCTTATATAAGCCCATCGAATGCGGCCACAAATCAAAGACGTGCTGCAAGCCAATTTCTCAAATTGCAAGTACTTTTTTTTTTGGGTGGAAGAACCTTGATGGCATCGCAGAGCCAAAAAACAAGTGCAAAGAGTGTGTGAGTGTGTGTGATGTGTGTGCGAGAGTGCGAAAGTGTTCGAGTTGGCAGCCAATTGCATTAAAAATAATTGAAATACTTCACGCGCAGAAGCCGCATCAAAGCAAAACAGTCAAACAGTGAAGCTAGCTTCAAATGAATGAATTTGAGTATCTGCATTTTGTTTAATTTTCTAGTTTAACATTATATGCCATGCAATTTAAAATTAATATTTTATTTTTTCTCAATCTTGTTTATATATTTGAATACAACTATTATATATTATAAAATTGTATATAAATAAGTCTATTCCTATTATACTTGTAAATTACACACTTATATTTGTTTGTAATTTTAATTATAGTATTCATTAATTATTGAAATTTCGCTTTTATTTAACTGCAATAAAAAACTGAAGTAACTTATGTTCTTATGTTCAAATTGGCTGTAATAAAAATGTATTAAATAAACAAAATTTTTAACAAATATAAAAGAGTCAGTTGTAGTTTATATTGTGTCTTCACTGTACCTAATGCAGTGTGAAATGAATTTGCCGCCCACTGCAGTGAGAGCTTGGCCTATGGCCAGCTAAGCCAGCTAAGTGCCTTCTGATTGCAATTGCTTTGCATTTGCTTCTTCATCGTCATCATCATCATTGTCGTCATCATCATCATTCATCATTACCAGCGGCATATTTGCGGCTAATTGATGTTGATGCACTTGAAATCATACACCAATTGATTAATCACTCAAACGCTGCTTGAAATATTAAAGGCAAACGCATAATTGACAACAGCACAAAGCAAGAGCAAATAGTTGAAGAGTAGAAGAGCTTCGATTTTATTAATAGAGTTAACTTATCATATAATGGCTTTAAGTAAATCCTGCACAATCAAAGTAGCTACAGGCGAACACACAGACTGTCTGCGAGGATGCTGAAAGTTTTTCCTGAGCGTCGCGACATGTTCGGCATGCCAAAATGTCAGACCCAAAAGCCACGCCCAACTCCTCCACCACAATGCCCGTATGTGGGCTGCCTTCTTGCCCTCACTTGCGTGATTTATTTGCACACTTTTCCAGACACACACACATACACAAAGAGAGCTTTCTCTACGTCTACTTGGAGCAGGAAAAAATATTGATGACAAGCACTTCCGGGCGTCTTGCCTTACATAATTTATGCAAACATTAGCTGCTCCAACCCCAAGGGCAGATAAGAGAGACGACGACAAAGCAAAAAAAAAAAAAAAACAGGGATTGAGACCGAGCCAGAGACCTTGACTGCGACTGCGATTGAGATGAAAACTGACCCATTGGCAACCTGCCATTAGACACGAATTGAATCTCAGCCCGTAGCTATTTTCCCTGCGATTACTTTAACTGCTTTTATTGCCCCGCTTAACGAGGCGTATACGTCATGTGCAGCGTCCGAGTATCAGACAAGTCTGTCCCATATTTATTTACTTTGGCTCTCTATTCTTTTTTTGGCTACGTTTGCAAAATGCTTGTTTAAAATACTCGAAATATGCCCAATAAAAGTCGCAATTGAATAAGCAAATAGCCTTAGTCTAATGCGACATGTAATTTGCCTCTCTCTTCCTTCCCTTTCGATTCCTTTTTGCCCCTTATTTCGGACAAAACAAATAGCATGCAAACTGTAGGAAAATTGTCTGTGGTCACGTTTGTCTTGTCGTCTTCGACTCTCTGTTAAATGGGCCGATCAACTTTGCTGGCCACAGCAACTTTTTCCTCCCCGCTCGCAAACGGAAAAATCACATAAATTATAATAATATTTCAAGTTTTTGGCTTTTGTTATTTGCGGACTATTACTGGGTATAAAGGCTATTTGCGGACAGTGATTGATTGTATCTTTTGATCTAACGAAGGGGGAAAAATATGCCGAAGTCAGAAAGTTGTAGGGAACAAACGCTAGATGGCCACCAAGGCAACTAATAGTATATTTTGAATATATTATACATATATATTTATTTACGCTTGACTGTAAATAATTCTATATATTCTCTTACTTTAAAATATATATGATTTAAAATATAATTATTCAATATTTTACTGCGGGTATTCGAATATATAATCGTGCTTATTTCAGTGCTAATTAGTATACCTAGTACGAGTCTTAGTTGTTTTTGGCTAATAATCTGGTATATCAAAATACCAAATATAACAAAAAAAAATATATAATTTTAGTATTTTTAGTATATTAATCTGATATATTCTAAAATTAATAAAGCACTGTTTTGCTTTTATTCAAAATGGGCAACGGGTATCTCACAGTCGAGCACACTCGACTGTTGCTTTCTTTCTTTATTGTTTTGCTATTAATTTATTGTGGCCTGAGTTGTGTTTTTGCTTGCGCTTTCGCTTTCGTTTTAATCTTTGACTTCGTTTTGCGCTTCTCCAACTTTCTTTTGTGTCAACGTTTGCTTTAAGCTGCGACTCGATGTCGTTTTATTTCATTTCGTTATTCTGCGAATTAAATGATTTGTCATAAAATAAATAAAAGATGTGTCACATTAAGAAGCAGATACTCTTGCTTTGAATATTTGCATTTTATGGCTAATTAATAATGGGAAGATTCAAAAACATACAAATGTATATATGTATTTTTATTATTTGGACTATTTATTTATTATTTCATAGTTTAAGTCAACTTCCACAAAAATTCAAGTATTTTTATTTTTCCAAAATGTTGCTAGAGAATTTTGACTTCGACTCGCCTGCAGTAGTAAATTCGCATATTTATTGATTTTATTGAAATACAATTATTGTTGTTGCATTCGTTCATTTGGCATAAATGTTGCACAATTGAACAGATTGCAAATGTCTTTTGCAATTTGTTGGCATTTTGTGTATATTTTCGAGTTGTCTGCAAATTGCAACGGAATTTATTGAATACGAAATACTTTGAGCCATTTATGGGCACACCAAATGCTGTCAATGGCCAGGTTTATTATTTATATGTATATATAGTATTCACACAACAATACTCACATATCAGCAGTCAGAACAGTCGACAGTCGGTCGGACAGATATCTGAATTGAACATGCGACTCGTGTGAAGATTTTTGCATGATTCCGTTGGCGTTGTCATTGCTCGTTTTTCGTTTTTGTATTTGTTTTTTCATTATTGCTTTTATTTATGAAAGCGCATAAATATTTATCTACAGCTCGTGCAGCTCGCATCGCTGGCAGCTGATGCCCCGCAACAGGCAAGCATTCGCCCACGCACACACACACACGCACGCACACACACACATACACACTCACTACAACACACACATCTATGAGTTATAAATTTGCAGATTATCATCAAAAAAGGCAACTTGCGACAGTTTATTAAAATGATTTCCACACACAAATTCAATCTGCTTACAACGAGATTTGAGTTCGAAATCTGCGGAAGTCAGTTCACTGCTTCCACTTCACCTCTTCTCTCTCTTTCCTCTCCTTCTCCTTGCCAAAAGGGTCAACTCGATTGACCCATGTAGCGATTTTATTGATCTGTTTTTGCTCCAGCTTTAATTCATACTCTGCTGCTGCTCTCAAAGCGCAGCTTGGCCATAATTCACTGCACATGTTGCTCCCCCTCTCCCCTCTCTCCATTCTCCTCTGTTTCCTTTCGCCCAACAAAAGCCAAGCAGCCAGTTGGTCATTGTGTCCACACGTTGCCATTGAGAGATGCTGAGATAATCAGGCAATAGCATTTATGGCTGGTCACGCATTGTTGACGCTTCGCTTGCATTTGAACTCACGGGGTCAAGGGTCAACTGCAGAGTTCATCAGCTGCTAAAAATATAACTTAAAATCCCTGCAAAAAGTGAGCTTTGTAGGGGGCACCCGGATTTGAACCGGGGACCTCTCGATCTGCAGTCGAATGCTCTACCCCTGAGCTATACCCCCAGTTAAAAAAGTAGGCGACAAAAGTTATTGTTGATCTCACAAAGCGAGACGAGACGAGAGATAAAAAAAAATGAAAGAAGCACACAAAAAAAAGAAGACAACGAAACCAGTCGAGAGTTCCGACTGTGTTTGCTTATCGAATATTATTTTTAAATTGTCAATATTGAAAGTCAACTGATAAAGTTAACAGCAAGTGTAATGAACATTGCAGTTAAAGGTTTTGGGCATTGGTTTTCCGCATTTTCCCATCGTTGCAGCGAACAAGTGTAAGTCATGTGTGTGCATCAATTAAAACAGAAAACTGACGACACAAAAGCTGCGAATGCTGCGAATCGCAACACGCGCTGCAAACATATTTCGGTGTCAACTTCCGCAAAACTGTGAAGCGAAGCGGGTGGCAAATGGCAAATGGCAAATGGCGGAAAGCGGGGCATACATGGCGGCTGTGTGCTTCCGCTGTGTCGCAAAATGGCGTGCAGCAGACGTGCTGGCTGCCCAATAGTACGCGTGTGTGTGTGTGAGTGTGCGTGTGAGACACATGTTTCCTCATGTTTACCAGACGACCCCGAGTTGGTAGCCAAAGAACACGCGCTTGCCATCAAGTGTCAAGTGTCAAGTGAAGCGTCCAAAAATCATGCGGCTATAAATATAAATAAATGCGCCAAGCGCCGCGACAGTTTTACATAATCAGCAACAGCAGCAGCAGCAGTCGAAGCTGCACTCGAATCTCGCACTCAATAGAACAACTCAGCAGCTCAGCAATGACCAAATTGCTGTCCGTGTTTCTGCTCTCGCTTCTCGCTGCAGCTTCTAGCGCCGGCTACAGCTCCTCCAGCGATTCGTCCAGCTCCAGTTCGAGCAACACCATTGCCGGCAGCAAGTGCGACAAGAATCCGCTGACGGAGCTCACCTTCCAGCTGAGTGGCAGCAATCTTCACTGGCCCTGCGACTCCACCAAGAACATCTATGTCCAATCCGGTCGCTATGTGCCCCGCAATGTGATTGTCACCCGTGCCCAGCTGCAGCGCGACTCGGCATTTGTCGCTCTGCCACGGTACAAACAGGGCGTTCCCTTTACCCTGGGCAAGGTGAACCTGAAAAAGGGCGAGTGTCTGGCCAAGATTGCGCCGTATCCATGCTGGGCCATTCAGGAGGAGGGCAACTGTCAGGCGCTGCAGTCTGTCGTCGATGTGGCTGTGGATCAGAATGTGAGTGCAATTAAATTTGATATTCCACGAATCACACACACACACACACATACACACAACTCTTACACACACTCGCTCACTTAGTTTGTTGGTCAGTTGTCAGTGTTGCTGGAAAAGCAATTTGTTTCTTTAAACCTGAAACTTGCGGCGCATTTTTTAACAGTTTTCGCACTGCATTAAATGCATTCACTCACACACACACACGAACACTGACTTGCACACTCACACATTCACATCTATAGACATCTCTTTTTTACACCATGAAATTGCTTTTTTAATCAAATAAAATACAGTGCCAAGTGGCGTGTGGCAAGCGGCCCAAATAAAGTTCCATCCCATGGTAAATGGAATATTATAAAAGTCAACATCAAACGCTTGGTTATCCCTCTGTTTTCCCTCTCTTTCCCTCTCTTTCCCTCTCTCTCTTCCTTTTAACCCTCTCACACCCTCTCCAGCGTCAGTTCAAGGGAAAAGCAACTCGTTGAACTCCATGGAAAATAAAAATGCTGATAAACTCAATTGCTATTGAAGAACTGTTCATTTGTCAGCCAGTTTCGGTTTTATCAGCCAAATTCAAGTTTAACTGCTTGTGTCGCAGCACTTTCGACACTTGAGATACTTGAACTATATTTCCGCTTCATGATTAACTTGACTGCATTCAGATCGATAATGCAGACAACTGAATAGTGCGAATTTAAAGACTGACTTCTTATTTACATCATTTAAATTTGAAGTAATTAAGATACCTCAATAACAAAAAGTCAAATATATATTGAATTTATGAACTGTGTATATTTCTGACTCAGATCGAAAGTCAAAGCACATATAAAAACTCATTTTAATTTTATATCGAATAACAATGTCTTAAAAATAAGAAATATGCAAAATACTTAGAGTTTTTAGTTCCATCATATTCCATATTGAGTTGCATAATTCAAATTAAATTAGGTCTGCAAGCCTTGTAAATATAAATGAATGGACTATAAAGTAAATATTGTTGCTTTTAATCACATCAATTTCTTGTTCATTTATTTAACATACGAAAGTGTTTCTTCTTAAAATCACTTGAATTTTAAGTAGTTACAATACTTCAACAACCATAAGGGCAGTTCATATTAATTTTAATCAGTTATAATGTATTGAGTTAACTTAATTTCTTATCGAAAATAACAGTCAACACTGAAAGCACTTTCATCATTGAGAATATTTCTTTACCCTCTTAATTATGTTTGTAGGTTTTGCAAATATAAATCAATACACTATAAAGTAAATATTGAACATCGAAAATATTTAAAGTTCATAAAGTTACCATTGATTTCTATCAGTTATTAGATAAATATATTTACAATTTATTAACTCTATTTAATTTCATAGCAAATAATAAAAATCAAAAGACAGAACTTAAACTGTATGCCTCAAATAACACATAAATTTTAAACTCATAATAAAAACTGCATTTAATACTGAAATTTTAAGCTTCAATATTGAGAGCACTTTAGTTTCAAGTAGTTAGAATACTCAAAAAAACTATTAAAACATTTCGCATTAATATCAATAAGTTATTAGCTGTGGACATTGAGAATTCATTGCATTTATTTAGTTGTTTCTCAATTGATAACAATCAATGGTCAAGGCACAAGCAATACATAGAGAGTATTTTATAATCAACTATAATTGAAACTCATCGACAATAATTAATGCTTAGACAATCGGTCAGCAGTTGAAAAGTAATGTCAACAAACAAATGCTATGAAAACAACAACAATAATAATAATAAAGCAACAATGAGGCAGTGCATTTGTTTATTTAATGGCAATTCAGCAAATTTGCACAATTTGTTGTTGTTCAAGTGCAGACAGAATTAATTGCAGAATTGTTGACAAATTCCGGCAATTAAAAATGCATTCGAATAAAAAGAATTTTTGATTAATTTTTATTTGGTGTCTATGGCTAATAAAGTGATTTATTTTTATTTGTGGTCTATACTAATTAATGGATTTATATATTATTTTTTAGGGTCTGTTGTGGGCTTTGGACGTGGGCATTGTGAATACTTTGGAGCAGCCAATACGTCGTTGCAGTCCAAAGATTGTGGCCATCAACACGGCCAACAACAAGGTGGTCAAGAGCATTGATCTCAGCGATCTGGTTACTTCCGAGTCGCGACTGCAATTCATTGTCATCGACTACTCCAAGGACAACAAGCCTTTTGTGTAAGTAGAAAATTTTAGCTGCATGTGCAAAGAGTTTGGAAGTTTCTCAAAGCTCTCGTATTGCAATCTTATCAGTTGAGTTCATTGATAAGCTTGCAAAGAAAGTTGCGCGATGTTTTCTAATGAAACAAAACCTACACCTACAATTCACCTACTTTCTCTCTTCTCCTCTCCCCCCACAGCTATGTCGCTGATGCTGGTGCACGTAGCATTCTAGTCTACGACATCACGGGCAACAAATCGTATCGCATTGTGCTGCCCCGAGCCACAGCGCCCACCAACGATGTGCTCTATGTGGCGTTGACCTCCAAGCCCGACGGCACCTCGACTCTCTTCTTCAGCTACCTGAGCTCCTCTCGCCTCTATTCCATCAAGGGCGAGTATCTACGCGTGGGCCAAGGAGCCGGCTCCATCATCGATGTGGGACCCAAACCCTATGGCAAGCAGGCTGTGCTCTTGGGCGCCGATGGCGGCACTTCGTTGTTCTTCCGTTATAAGGGCGAGAATGATATCTATCTGTGGGACTCGGAGACGTGCTTTAAGGCCTCCAATTTGCAGGAGGTGCAGCGTGGCGGCGACTGTCGTCTCTCCACGCAGGTGCTGCCGGGGCACAAGCGTTTCATGTGGGCACTGGAGAGCAACTTCCATGACTTCATCTCAGATCGCACTGGTTGCAATGGCGCCTCCATTGTGCTGCATCCCGTGGTGCGCGAATGCGACGATTAAGTGCAATCGAAGTGCAATCAATCAGCATTTTTTGATTAGTTAAGTTAAGTTTTTGTTATGCTACAATAAAAAGTTATTCAAGACAAAAAATACCCACTGTTCATTTGGAATGCACACTCCATGAAAGACATTCTTCTAGACACGTCGACTGACTGTTCAGGCATAATTAGTAAGAAAGCTACAGTCAAGTGTTCTCGACTGTGAGATACCCACTACACATTTTCAATATAAACAAAACAGTGCGGTATTATTATAAAAAATATGTATCAAATTAATATACCGAAAAAATACTAAGAACATTCGAACAAACGGGCATGGCTATATCGTCTCGCTGTTGATGCTGATCAAAAGTTCTTCTTCCTTCTGCATGTTATACATACATACATATACAAGTATGTACATTTGATGGAGGCACAAATTTATAATTTACTTTTACGCGTATAAAAAATAGTCTTGGAGACTCTCTTTATCTTTATCTTGGTCCTATCTGCGGTATCACTCTGCCACATTGCATTAACATTATTCAAACTTCCTATACTGCAGCAGATAATAGTTACTATATTTCATTGAATCACTTGAGAGATAATCAACATAGACAAAGCCCGCACTTGATAACAATTTTAGTCAGAAATCGTTATATTATTTATTAATATAACTTTCATGATAAGCGTGGACAATTTACCGGTAAAAATTCTGTGGCAAACAGAGTTTAACTCTAAAATCGAAGAACATGCCTTCTGGGCAAGCTATATAGATTAGTTCTCCTTGATTGCAGTAATAGAAACCTTGCTCCGTATTTGCAGAAAACACTTGATTCTCCGTGCAGTTCTTCAGCTCAATACAACCCTGTTGATACAAGTCGAAGATGAAGTCTGCTTTGCAGCTCTCATAGATCAATTTTCCAGCATTGCAGCTATAGAAACCAAATGCAGACTCTGCTTCATACAGCTTGCTATCCTGGCAATCCTGACGTTCGGCACAAACCTGCAGCGCCTCGTCGTAGTATGCATTTAGTGGGCATTGTATATACCTCAGTTGGCCATCGATGCAGTAGTAAAATCCATATTTATTAACCTCAGTTACCATTTCGCCCTCTTGGCAGCTTCTCGGCGGTTGGGTGCACAATCCCATGTTGGGCTCATACACAGTATCGTTGGGGCATTCCACATAGATCAGTTTGCCATCCAGGCAGGTATAGAAGCTGTTAGGATTCCCCGCAGGATAACTGACACCTGACTGGCACTCCTCAGCCAAGTCAATGCCATGAACGGTAAGAACTCCCAGCAACAGAAGAAACAGCTTGGTGAAAGGCATTTTAAAAACTACTGTCTAAATGTGCCTCAAGCACACTTTAAATGTCTAGAGATAAAACTCTGTCCAGATATGATAATGTCATTATCAGGAAGATATGATGATTTAAAAATCAATTATTTTACTATTATTTCTTAAAAAACTTGAAGAATTTTAATCTGATCGAACAGATCTTTTTGGAACACTTAAAGACTGTTATTATTGTATTTCAACTTGTGCAGAACTAAAAAAAAGCTACAATATTTATATTTTACTTATTTGATCACCAAACTTCTTGCATTTAAGTTACATTGAATATTTGTTTAGTGATATTATTTTAGAATCTATTTATTATTTTTAGCAAAATAATTAGTGGTATGCTTTTTAAGCTCACAGGTGTATATTTTTTGTGATACGAAGGTGTTTCTTCTTAACCTCTATTTGATAACTTATTTAATTTACGAAACCGTTGACTTTAATATATTATTAGACAATTTTAAGACTTTCTTTTATTTATTTACAGACCAGTTACAGTACTTTACTATGTAAAATTGAAAAAGTTATAAATTGTTGCATCAATTATTATAACAAAAGTAGTAACTTAACAACACAGTTTCGCTTCAAGGTTTTTTTTTATCAAGTTAAGCAAAGTTGAAGGAAGTCAACAAGTCCCCCGCACACAAGTGAATTTGACCAGATCAAAGATGTGGTTATCAGGACAGTTGCCACGCTGCACAGCGTCACCTTTGGCAGCGCAGTGATAGAAACGATTGCAATCTGTCAAGTCGCCAGTTAGACCAATCCGTTGGCACTTCCCAAGTACTACTAAGTTATCATCGGGAGAAGAAGTCGAAGGTATAGTTGAAGAAGTCAAAGGCGAAGAAGTTGTAGACGAAGAAGTTGCAGAGTTTGAAGGTGGCTTGCCATGACGGCACACAGAGTTGTGGGCATCAAAGTAAGTGTTGTCTCCCGGACATTCCTTTTGCAGCAACACACCATTCACACAATAGTAATATTCATTGGCTGCTTCCGCAGCATACAAAACGCCATTTTTGCAATTATCCGCAGTGACAACAGCGATCAAAAGCAGGAGCGACAACAACTTTGACAAACACATTTTAAATACTGTTCCAACCAATGCGAAATAAAGTTTAAATACATCAGCTATGGAAACTTAAAACCTTGACCAGATATGATAATAAAATAATTAAATGATTAAAACAGTGACGCTTGCATTTGAAATTTATTCATTTAGGAAAGTGCAGATAATACATTTTTAATGATAAACAGGGGAAGAACTGAAATTTAAGAAACCGTTTCTCTATCAAAGGTAGACAGGCAAATCTCTCTGCACACAGACATCGCGTTGTTCATCGTAGTAAGCTGTCTCAGCGGGACACAATTGGTAGTGCAGTTGTCCCTTAACGCAAGTGTAGAAACCAGCAGCTGTCTCGGCAGGCGAAGTGCTAAAGTCCCTGCAAGTCTCCGCCAACTGGCGACAGGCTTGAGCATCCTCATCGTAGTAGTACTTGATGGGACAACGCTGATAGATGAGCTGGCCATGCAGGCAGTAGTTGAAGCCATACTTGCTATCAGCTATGGAGGATTCGCCTTCCTCACAGGTATCGGCATTGTAGCGACACATCTTGAAGACGGCATCGAAGTAGTGACCAATAGGGCACGAGTGGAAGGCCAGCTGACCAGCATGGCAGGCAAAGTAGGCATTGGCATTGTCCGAAGCGAAGCGTTCACCATCTCTGCAGACCACAAGCTTCCTATCCAGATGTTTCTCCTGTTGCTGCTGCACGGCTCTTGTCTGCACAGGAGAACTACAACTGTGACCATTGAAGGTGTAGCCATCGCGACACTTCATCATCAGCGGATAGAAGACAGTCTCCTCCTGCTGGCAGATATAGTAGTAGCTGCTATTGGCAGCCCAAACGCCTGTCTGCCCCAGATAGCTGCAGCTGTACTGCTTCTGCGAGCACTGTTCGCTGTCGCGTGGCAAGCTGCAGCTTTGCGTGAGCAGCGAATAAGCTGCCCCATTGGTGCACTGACGTGGCATGTCCACATTGGCGGCACTGCACTCGTGGTAGCTGCGACAGTCGTAGGGATCGGGATAGACACCTTCACCTTGGCAGTAGAACTTGCCACGCACCGGCACCTTGCAACGTGGCTGCCACGTGCAACCGTAGGTCTCCTCGTCGCTGCAGTAGAAGCCACGTTCCGACTGGCAACTGGACATCTCCACAGTTTGCCACTGTCCATTGATATAGAAGCAGAAGCCTAGAGTGCTGCAGTCCACGCAAATAAAGCCAGCTAAACGCACATCCTGGCAAGGATTCGTCACCAGTTCAGCGGAGTCGATGCCCAGACTATAGTTGAGCAGTACCCTTCCTTGGCAGCCAACGAGACCGACGCTTAGCAGTAGCAACAACTCAACAGAACGCATTTCAAAAAACTTTTGAAGGTGACGATCGCAGGAAGGCAGCTTAAATAGAGCCAAGAAACAAGAGAACCCCAAAGATAAGCAAAAGATTCCCCCGAGACGAAATGTAAAACTCATAATTAAAAGATAATGGCAACTGGTTCATTACACATACAGATTGGCAATTAACTCTTAAATTAGCACGTGCCAAGCACACAAGACGAGAGCTCGGGTCGGAAATAGGTGCCATCGGGGCAATCCTGGTGCTGCAGTTGTCCATTCTTGGTGGAGCAGAAGAAATACTTGCGACAATTGGCGCTGTCGGCCATCAAACCGACATGTTCGCATCTGGCGGGCATCACAGTGAAGCCATTGTCATTGGGATCAATCGATGGAGAAAGAGTGGGCACCACCGATGAACTGTTGCCGGGGCGACAAACGTAGTCCGAAAAGATTTCGCCGTCGTTGCAGCGATGCAGCGATGGATAGGTGACCACAGTGTCCTCGGCATTCTGATTCACCGTCGACTTGCAGACGTAGAAGATGTTCGGATTGCTGGGCCAAGCTGCCACGTAGCCCACATGGGGACATTGGTATTGGGGCTGAGTGCATACGGCGCTGTCCAGGGTGAGGGAACATTGACCAGTGCGTGCATCGAATGCCCTGTCATTGCCACAGTCGACGGCAGCCGCAACGAGCACAATGTCGAGGAAATAGCACATGTGGTATTTCTGGCAATCGTAGGGATCGGGAAAGATGCCTTGTGAGGTGCACTGGAAGTTGCCTTCGATGCCAAAGGGATGGCATGGTCCAGTGGCATTGGAGCAGGTGCCCAGGCGTATGTTGCAATAGTAACCGTTGGCCACATCACACGACTCGACGGGTATGTTCACCCAGCCATTCGAATGCTGGACACAGGTGGCGAGCAGTTCACAGGACTCGCAGATGGGTCCAGGAGTCTGACGACCTTCACAGCTGCTCGTCTCCCTGGGCTGGATGATGCGAGTGGTTACAGTGGCGGCCGTAAGTAATGTGATGACGTTGAGTACAAGCTAAGTGTGATAACATTAATCAGCATATTATTCAATTTCAGTAAACACACTTCTCGAGATCTTACCATGCTCCAGAATAGCTTATCGAAGGACATTGTGAGTTAATTTGTGATTTAATTTGTTATTTTGAAACACGTCTAATTGCTGCGAGTTACTTCAATTGTCTGAATTGATAGCGTGGCTGGGAACTACACAAAAGAAGTTTGACTCACAACCCAAAAATATAGCGGACGCCCAAAGGTAAAGATATCTTCTACTCTCCCACCATAATGAGAGCTGCTCTTTATATCAATTCGTGTGTATCTGTGTGAGTGTGTATGTCTTGCGAAAGTAAGATTACAGCCACAATAACAACTACAGTGATTGGAATGCCACCATGATGATGATGATGATGATGATGATGGGTAAATGGTTCATATTGACACACAAAAAAAATACATTGAACAATGGAGCAAATTCTTAGCTTAACGGCAATTGAAAGATGTAACTGTCTGTCTGTTGTTTCTTGGTAAACATGGAATCACTTAAGCGGTGTACAAACACTTAGAAATATCAAATATTTGCATAGCGTTTTTTTTTTTTTTTGATTGAATGCCTGCCAATTTAAATCTAGCGCGCAGTTATATTTAAAGCTTCGATATTATTGATATCGATAATATGGCATTTCAAACTGTACAGTTTCTTATCGAATTACAGAAAGGCGACATGTGGTATGTTTTTTATGCGGTTAAGCAATTTTTATATACAATTTTCTAATTTTGAATGATATCTGAGAACAGCACTCTAATGGCATTGAAGAAAAATGTAACAAACTTTCTTTAACTTGGAAGTATCAATTTGTTTCAAATGACGTGCGCCTTAAAACTGTGCAAGCAACTAGATGCCAATTATGGGCAAGTTCAGTATATTGGTATATTTAAGATTTGTTCCTAATGGTCACACAACGACAATAGATTGACACTAGCACTCACAATATTATTATTAGTAGCTTTAAATTATTTTTACCTATTTGTAATGGACTTTATACACGAATCAGTGGCGCTGGGCGTCGATCTACTCATCCTGGGCCTCTGTGTGCGCGAATATGTGCACTACAAGAACACCGCCAGAGTGCTTAAGGTAAATTAGACTTCAAAAGCAGCGAATGCATAATCAAATTGTTGTTGTTTTGTAGGAAGCTCCACAATACACCATTGATAAGGAACTTAAATCCATAGTGGGACGACAGCAGGACAAAAAGATACCCTATGCCGTCATACGCGGCACAGTCACGCCCATCGGCGTCCCACTGCGCAGTGCCTACGTGCCCAGTGTGAGCGGCGTGCTGCAAATCGTGAAGCTTCACGAGCATCGTGTGATGCGCGCCTTTGCCGGATTCTGGGCAGAGCAGCGCAAACTGCTGCATGAGAGCGTCAATGAAATGCCGTTCGAGTTGCGACAACACGATCATGGCGTGGAGATCGTCGACGCCGTAAGCGCGGCTGTGCTGGATGTGGATGTGGTGTATGACAACTACGAGTCCACATCGCTGTCGTTCTTCGATCACATCTTCGGCTTCTTCACGGGCGTGCGTCAGAAAGGTCTGCAGACCACGGAGCAGGTGCTGCGCGACGGCAGCTTTCTCACAGCCATTGGCGAGATTGAGATGGATGGCTCCACGTTACGCATGCAGCCCTCGAAGCAGGGACCGCTCTTCCTGACCACTGCCACCAAATCAACGCTAATCAAACGTTTCGAGGATGCCAAATCCTCAATGCTGTAAGTGCTAACAGTTTCCCTAAAACTTGTATCTTACTTTTCAACTCCCTATAGCTTCAAAATTGTGCTGTGCAGCAGCATTTCCATGGTGCTCGTGGGGCTGATAGTGCGCAAGGTGTATCGCAAAAAGAAACAGGAACGCGAAGAGGCCAAGATACGCAAACGCCTCGAGACAGAGCGACGCGAACGTCGCGCTCGCAGCAGACCTCACACACTGTCGCAGGATCAGCTCTGCGTCGTCTGCTCTACAAATCCCAAAGAGGTAAGTGAAGTGTGCTATACTACGAAAAGTTCCACCAACTATTTGCCACATTTGCAGATCATTTTGCTGCCCTGCGGACACGTTTGCCTCTGCGAGGATTGCGCACAGAAAATCGACGTTACTTGCCCCGTGTGTCGCGGCCACATCGAATCCAAGGCGGCGGCATTTATCGCTTAGGCTACGTAGCAACCCCCCAATTCCACGTGTACCTGTTGTCAGTGTTGCCAAAATGTTTGTCTAATCTCAATTAGCGTTTATTACTGAGCAATTTCGTGGATTCATAAAATTCGTTTTGACGTGTTCGACTTCGTCTCCGTCTCTTAAGTCTGCCTGCCCTGCATTATGTCTCTGTACTGGCGCTGATGTTCCAGCAGCTTGAGGAACACCTTGTACTTGCGATTGTGCAGCTCCACAGTGTCGGGATTCGGCTTCAGCAACTGCCCAGTGCCGCCCATGGCTTTCGAGGCGCTCTAAGGAATTACACGCTCATCGATTAGTTTTCCTTCATCCTCTCTCTCCCTCTGCACACTTACCTCCACGCTTTCGTAGTGTCCAGCGGCGGCAGCGCCCAGAGCAGCTGCTCCCACAAGCACCATCTCCTGTTCGTTGGGTATCAGCGCAGGCAGATTGCAAATGTCCGCATGGCACTGCACATAAAGTGGATTCTTGGCCAGGCCACCGCAGAAGAGCAGCGTCTGGAACGCCGCTCGCTGGTGCTCGTACAGATTCTCGATGATGTGCCGCGTGCCATACTGCAGCAGAAGGTTACAACAATTACTAATAAACATAAGACGCAAAGAAAACTCAACTTAATGTTGTAAAAGTTCAACTCACAGCAAGAGCTTGGGTGAAGGCCAAGTACTTGATGGCCAGAGATTCAACGCCGCGCGTCATGTCCAAACCAGTGATCTACCAAAAGAGAAAAATGGAGGACAGTTAAGTGGTGTACAGATTGAGGTGGCCTTACTTACTGTGCCACGCAGCGTGGCATCTGCCACCGGAGAACGATTGCCATGCAGATCCGGCCACACATGAATGTCCTGCGTCAGGCAGTGCACACTGCTAAATCCACGCTCGGCAGCCAACTTTTCGAGCAGCTTATTCAGATGTTGATAGATGAATCTGCAAAAGTTCGTACACATTATCGTAAGAGAAACCACTACCAGGAAACTACTCACTTGTCACCGCCCAACTTCTTGCTCAGCGCAAAGTAGCATTCGTGTGTCTTGAGCACATGATCCAGCAGATGGCCGGCTACGGACTGACCTCCCTCGTTAAGGAAGTAGCCTGGAATGATGGCATCTTGATAAGGACCCCAGATACCCTTAGCAAAGCAAGCGTTGCGTGTGATGCTCATATGGCAGGTGGAAGTGCCCGCAATCAACGCCATCTTGCCCTGCACATCGTCGTTTTTGCTGCTGCTGCTGTCCGCCCGACAACCAAACATGCCCAGAGCGCCGGCGTGAGCATCGATCAACGATGTGCTGACCACGGTGCCCACTTGCAGGCCCAATTCGTTGGCTGCACGCTGAGACAGTCCCTTGCCCACCGGTTTGCCTGGTGGCTGGACATCGCTGCCAAGTGCTGCGAACTTATCTTTGGTCAACTCTTCGAGATCAGCGCCACGCAAGAACTCGCTGTTCCAGCTGTGCGCTGCCGCATCGTAGTTCCACTTGCAGACCACAGAGCAGAGCGAACGTGTATCCACTTCGGTGGCACGCCACGTCAGAAAATCAGGCAGATCGAAAGCCCGCCAGATGCTGCCATAACTCTTGGGCAGATGCCGCTTGAGCCACAGCAACTTGGGTATTTCCATCTCCAGCGACACCTGGCCACCCACATATTTAAGGAGTGGATGCTTGGCAGCATTGATCTGTGCCGTCTCCTGCTCGGCACGATGATCCATCCACAGTATTATGTTCTGCTCGGCTATGCCGCTTTTGCTCACAGTGACGGGAGTTCCTCCATTGCCAAGGATGACCAGCGAACAGGTGGCATCGAAGCCAATGCCCTTCACTTTCTGTTTATCGACACCCGCAATAACATGCTAGATGCAAAACAAACGTAATTTGAGGGTTAATCTAATCTCCTTGTTAGAGGTTATCAGTAGACGTCGCAGACGCCCCACTTACCTTGACGACCTTGCAAATTGCCTGCCAAATGTCTTCGCTGGACTGTTCGTAGTAGTGGGGCTCGGGTGTCCACGTCTTGATCGCCTCCACAGCCTGCTCCTGGACACGCCCATCGGCGGCAACGAGTGCTGCCCTCGCACTTCCCGTGCCCACGTCCACGCCCACAAAATACGCCTGCTCAGACATGTTAGAGTAACTTCTATGGCTTGTTGTGCGCCTTGCGGTCAAATAAATGTTATTAAACCAAACTCGACGACCACCCGACGTTGACTGATAACAAATACGAGACGAGCCGGTTTGTCGTAGATCTCTCACCCACAGTCGAGATACGTCAGTATTGACTGGTTTATTAGGGGACTGGCTAGGGTTGAGGAAGTGTTCTGCCTGCTGGAATTCCAATATACTATTCTTCTGTCAAGTCAGTCAGCACACCTCAAATATTACCCGAAACTGTCTGTGCGCTAGTCTCGCTATATTCAACATTTTTTTTATTATTATTAATTATAAAAAGTAGAAAAACAAACAATTTAATTGATGTATATCAAACAAATGAGTTATTAAGCAATGTAGAGCATTTACTCACCGTGGCTTCCGCTACCTGCGACGCTCACGAACTGAAAACACGCTCGCAAGTGCGACTTAACTTATTTGAATTTTTGAATCGCTCAATTTACTCGCGCCGATTTTGCCTTCCTCTCTCTCAAGAGCTCTCTCTATCGACCGATTGCACTCGACATCAAGGTCACGATCAATCGGCTGCGTTGCCACTTGAAAACGTGACTTCGTACTTGCAGCAATAGGGCAACTCTGCGTGAGCGCTTTAAAAATTTGCGAAATATGTTTTAGCAAATATTACTTAAAAAAAAAACCGTGAACGAAAATTGTATTGCTTTAACAGTTATTAGCTGTTATATTGTAATGTCAACAGAGCCATAAAGAAATATAGTTTGCACTCGTGACTCAACTTATTCAAAAATTCAAATCTCAATTTACTCGCGCCTAATTGCTCATTCTCTCAAGCGAATTTTATCGACCGATCAATGGGCAGCCTTGCTATTCGCCAACGTGACTTTGTGTTTGAAGCAGTCTGGCAACTCTGAAAGCGTTTGTTTACCATGGTACGCATTAAGAATCGGTAAATAAAACAAACAAATGTAATTTTTTATTGTTTGCACTCTAATTACTTTGCATCCACACCCTTTATCAGTTATATTGCCGTGCAAATAGTGCCACAAACGCCAGTACAAACGCTGCGCCTTAACGACAGCACGCTGTCCAAGTGCCTGCTGCAGAATGTGGAAAAATATTATGGTGTCTACGGACTGGGATTGTTGGAGCACGGTTTCCGTGTGAAATACTGCAATGAGCGTACCAAGATTGCTATCATTCGTTGCATTCACCGGGGCCAACGTTATGTGTCCAGCATATTGCCGTTGATAACACTCGTCAGTATTTTTATCGTCCCATTGTTTACACAAATCGCAATTATCATTTGATGTGTATTTGCTGTTATTCTAGATTGGCGATGTTCGCGCCAAGTTCCGCACTCTTTATGTGGGTGCCACGGTCATACAGTGCAACAAGTTCATTATCAAGCATCAGAAACATTTTCTGGACCGCATGATGGGCCAAACGGCATCGGCCAAGGAGCGTCAGGATCTTTTCAAGCGTGTTATGGAGCTCGACATGGAGAGATAGCTGCAAGCAATTTTATTTAATTTTAATTATCATATAATTCAACTAGGAAATAATGATTATTTGTTTAATAAATGATAAAATCTTTAATCAAGGATTTCAAAGTTGATGTCATTTCTTTATTATTCATAAATTGCTGTTTCTTCCTTAAAAAAAGTCAAGTATAAATTACAGCGATATTGTTTAATATCATTTGTTTATTGTAGAAATTTAGATATTTACAGTTGAGTTGTAATTTGAGCTAAAATCATAAAACAAAAATTCTTAATTTTTGCGTCGAGAAATACAGTGATAATCAAAATACATAATAATTTGTATATAATGTATACGATCTTTGCAAAAAGATTTATATCTACTTAAGCTATAAGTATATAGTACAATACGGTCCAATTCAACTAAACAGATTAAGATTAAGAAGTATTTGTTTTTGTTCACAGATTAGACCTCGATAAGGAATTTGCGACTCGGGGAGCGAGGCGAGAATCGCGCACTCAACTTGCTGAGTCTGTGCTGCAGATCGGTGAAGGTCAATTTGTTCTTTTTGCTGTAGACATTGAGGTAGATGCCCAGTACCACAATAAGTCCGGACCACAGATATCTGCAAAGGATCAGGGATGCGATTAGATGGAGAAAGATATAGCAATGCGTTCACTTACTGCACGGTAAAGGGTTTGCTGAAGAGCACAAAGGAGAAGGCAATGGTCACAGCCTTGCGAGCTGTGGTCACCGTGGCAGCCAATGGAGCGCCGCTGCTCCTGACCAAGGCCAGCACAAACTGTATGCCCAAGTAGCCGGACAGGCTGAAGAGAAAGCCATAGCCAAAGGTCTCCAGTGGATGCGCTAAACAGAAGGCAAAGCCGCTGAAGAAGTTGCCGGTGAGGAGCATAATCACAAACAGATAAACGAAGCCCAATCCGTAGGAGTAGAAGACCACCTCACTGCTGGGCGCCTTGTGCTCACGCATCGCCTTCTCCTGGACATTGCCAATGGCCGCATCACAGAGTAGCGCACCCGATATCATGGCCACTCCCCAAGGATTGAAGTTGGGCGTCATCTGAGAGTCGGCGAGCGTAAACCAGGCGAGGCCAATGCACATAGACAGCGCGGCAGCAAAGTCGAGAGGGCCATACCGTTTGCCCTGGATTAGAATACTGCCCACCAGCACAGGGATTAGCTTGCAGCACTTAAAGATCACTTGCGTGGGGTAGTTGAGATAACCAAGGCTGGAATTCGACAGTCCCATGGTGCCCAGCGTCAAGGCGGCGAGCACAAAGTACGTACGAAGCGGAATGCAACGTGGCGCCGGCTCAACACTCCACAGATTTCCGCCAAGTAAGCGATAAGCCTCTAGGCGTCGCTCCACCAGTCCAAAGCCAATGTAATAGCCAAACTGCACGAGTGTGAGAAACCAACCGTAGGGCTTAAAGCCCTCCACCGTGAAGATCAGCTCCTGCAGATAGCCATAGAGTATGTATAGGATGAAGACGCCGGCACAGCTCAGCAGGAATTGCGATGTTCGATTGTAATAGCTCAGATCGAAGCATAGAATGCGCATTTCCTGTGTGGGAGACGGCTTCGAGGCGGATGATTTACGGGCAGCAGAAATAGGGGTTGCCGACTGTGCGTCATTGTTGATACTGATAACACTGCTGTGCCCACTATTTCCATTTCCACTACCCGCTTGACTATCACCGGCCATTGTAAGTGTGTGTGTGTGTGAGTGCTGAAGTAGTTTCGTGTGCGTGATTTGCGTTGGGTTCTTTCGCTGCTTAATTATTGGCACGCATCGATTGCGTTACTCGCTGTTTTGGCGTTCTGTTACATCATCTGTGCATGTCAGACAACTTTACAGCACAAAACGTTCGATTCAAAAAACTATATTCTCAGTTTGTTTATGGTGCACTTGCTGGTCGCTCGATAACGCGATAGTGCTCGATATATTGATGCTGGTAGTAGAAGTGGATAAAAATCGAACAGACAAATCGATTTAATGAAAGCTTGAAAAAGCTTTCAGTATTTTTATATCATGAAGCATATATAACGTCTTTGTGGCTGTAATGTTATCTAAATATTGGAATTATTTTTTGAACTATTGATGTCACCATTAAATTTTATAATTAAAAACATTTATGGCTGCATACATCAAAGTTACTCCACTTTCAGCTGCCAGAAAATGCGAATGCGGAAGCAAAGTTATGGTCACCTTAGAGTACACAGCGAAATGAGGTCAGGGCGGCCAACTTGCTACAATTAGCGTGTAGCGATCTGGTAACGCCGCCGACTCAAAAACATCATTTCGTCATTTAGCAGCTCTCGTTTTGTGTTTCATTTTAAAAATGGCAGACGTAGAAAAGGAGCCCGAGAAGACCATTGCTGAGGATTTGGTTGTTACCAAATACAAATTGGCTGGAGAAATTGTCAACAGTAAGTGAAAATGCATAAGTGTTATTTTAGAAACACGCTGCAAAGTGAAAGTGCATTCCAAATTTTTCTGCTTTTTTGTCGTCGTCGTCGGCCACTGCTACGTGTAGCCAGCCGACAACAATGGAGAGCCAACGAGAAGACGTCGGCGTTGACGTACATACGCTGACGTTGACGCCGCTGCTCTGCTGCCTGAAGTAGCCACGCGGCGGTGTACGCGGGATAAGCGACAGTGTAACGTGCATAACCTCAAACTTTTCAGGTGCTCGACAAAGTTTTTCCATAAAAGGCTGAAAGTTTATACTTAAAATTCAAGACTAACTACTTTAATTTGGCTCACTGAGAGCAACAGTTGAATTGTAACGAGAGTAAAAGAATAGAGAATTCACATGTGCCACGCGAGGTGGTAAAAACTCGTTCCGTATAGAAATAACTCGACTATATCTGTTTGCATTTATTGTGTTTAATTTTAGAAACATTGAAAGCAGTGATTGAACTGTGCGTGGTGGATGCCTCTGTGAGGGAAATTTGCACCAAGGGCGACAATCTGCTGACTGAAGAAACCGGCAAAGTGAGTTTCATCTTGATATTTTCACATCTACAATTTAGTCGAAAAACAAGTCCAATGATTAAAACTTTACAAAGTTGAGGGCATCCTCAATGTTGTCATACTTCATTTCACGTTGCATGCTGAATTATTGGCAGCATGCTTTCCGCGTGCTTGCAGCGTGCGTGAGTATTTATTGCCTCCCACGTGCGTTTTGGCGCCTCTCGTTTACTTGCAACGTGTGTGGCGTGTGTGCGTCATTCGATGGGGCCCAAAGATCATTAAGATTATGAGATCTGAGGACATTTTTTGGCACACAGCCAATTGACGATTCTACTGACAGTTCGATTAATACGTTCATTTCTGTTATCGTTATCGTTTGGCGTGACCCATCACTAGGTATACAAAAAGGAAAAGGAACTGAAGAAGGGCATCGCATTCCCAACATGTCTCTCGGTCAACAACTGTGTCTGCCACTTTTCGCCAGCGAAGAACGATGCCGACTACACGCTCAAGGCTGGCGATGTGGTTAAAATGTAAGTATTATCAACAAATTGTTCCTTCTGAGCAAATTTCCATCTCTATATTTTTGTTTTCCAGTGATCTGGGTGCCCACATTGATGGCTTTATTGCCGTGGCCGCGCACACAATTGTTGTAGGCGCCAGTGCGGATAAGAAAATAAGCGGACGACAAGCTGATGTTATACTGGGCGCTTATTGGGCTGTCCAGGCGGCGCTGCGTCTGCTTAAAGCCGGTTCCAACGTAAGTCTTATCAATAGCCATTTTTATAATCACACTGCGGGCAACGAATTGAGCTGCTGCTTCTAAAACTTGACGCATCTTACTTCGACGCTCGCGGAGATCAATTGAGGCAATTTCGTGAACTGAACGAGTTTATTATCCAGAAATGTTCGGTCTTTACTATTGCACACAATTTCACATTTAAACTAAGCTAAGTCACAAACCATAGCATGTAGATCATCCAGTGCTTAGCGAAACCACATTATTTTAAAATGGATCGCAGTTTAGTGATCAATTATTAATATGTTCTCTAATTGTTTACAGAACTACTCAATCACCGATGCCGTGCAACAAATCAGCGAGTCTTACAAGTGCAAGCCCATTGAGGGCATGCTCAGTCACGAGCTGAAGCAGTTCAAAATCGATGGCGAGAAGACGATCATACAGAATCCGAGCGAGGCGCAACGCAAGGAGCATGAGAAGTGCACCTTTGAGAAGCACGAGGTCTACGCCATCGATGTCATTGTCAGCACCGGCGAGGGCGTGGTAAGAACATCGCTTTTTTTCGGCATCATCTTTCTATTTACTTGTTCAATGATTAAGAAACACGCGCTTGAGGATTGACAGTTGCAAGGCGAAGATTGCCAAACATGAGAGCGTCTTGTACGCTCTGCGAGTTTATTTCACGAACTCGGCATCATGTGAAGCTTCTAAGTTGCGCTTTTGTTGGCCCGAAGATTGCAAGATTATGAGATCTGAGAACGCTTCCATTTACATTAATTTATTTCGATATCTTCGCCAATGCTCTTGCTAATATTTGAGTTTTGTCTTGCAGGGACGGGAGAAGGATACTAAGGTGTCCATCTACAAGAAATCCGAGGAGAACTACATGCTTAAGCTGAAGGCATCGCGTGCCCTGCTCGCTGAGGTGAAAACCAAGTACGGCAACATGCCTTTCAACATCCGCAGTTTCGAGGAGGAGACTAAGGCGCGCATGGGTGTCGTCGAATGCGTTGCGCACAAGATGATTGAGCCCTTCCAAGTGCTTTACGAGAAGCCCGGTAAGTTCATCATCCCTTCACATACCATTTGCAAAACTTAATTCCGGATTTGGTGTTACTCTTTGAGCTGCCATCTACGGCCAGACATTTTGCAAGAACAAAGCTCCAAAGGCTTTGGCGTCTTCAGCGCTTGCCACTAGTTCTATGGCCTTCGTCTGAATATGCCAATGCTACATTCAATTCTTTGAACCCTTTTACTGGAATGTCCTGCTATAATGAGAGTATTCTTCATTTACAGCTGAGATCGTGGCGCAGTTCAAACACACGGTACTGCTAATGCCCAACGGCGTTAATCTGGTCACCGGCATCAACTTCGACGTGGAGAACTACGTGAGCGAGAACAGCATTGCGCAACCTGAGCTGAAGGTATGTAATTGCTTCTAATCCGCTCCAGCCTCGATATTAACAATTTATTTTTATATAGGAACTGGTTGCTCAGCCATTGGGACCCGTCAAAGGAAAGGGCAAGGGCAAGAAGGCGGCTAGCGGCACAGCTGCTGCTGTGGCGACAAAAGTGGAATCGGCGCCGGCCGTTGAGACCAAGGCATAGACAAGGCCCTGGATAAAAACCCGATAAAATCAAACCACGCCCCCTTAAAGCAACAACATTGTGAACAATTGCGCTGCCTACTGCTGCCGCTCCATTAACTTTTTACGATATAGAATTCGTTGAGTAGTAAAACCAGATAAAACAAAAACAACCATTTGACAACTCGTTTTCGTTCCAAGAACTTTAAAGATGTCCGCTTTTCACCTAAGATACTAACAATGCCAGCCAAAGGATCTCTATCTGTGGCAGGCATTGCAAGTGCTTTTGGAAAGGCAATATTATCTACATTATTAATTTTTCCCTCCTTATAAAATGCTAATTGCGTTATTAATTGATTGTGACGTTTTGTGTTCAAAAAATCACAACGAAACGAAAATTTGTAAGATTTTAAAAGTACATAATGATATCACATCTTTGAAACAAACTTATAATTCAAAAAGATTGAAACAAAACGTTAAACACGCGCCGTAGTAGGTATTACAAAATAAAATTAACATTTTATAAAAAAAAGAACAAGCTATTATTTCTTGCATTCCCCACAAATGGAACTGAACTGAACAGAATTACAGAGATAAGAATAATTCGATTCCAATACAAATGATTTGCTTTTATTTTTTATGTAATTAATTTAAGTATTTTCACAATTTGTTTTTTTTTTTCTTTTATTATTTTGAATTTGCTCTTGCATGTAATTAAAATTGTACACAGTCTCAAAAAGTAGCAAGAATCATATTTTTTTTTTTGTTATCGTTACTGTTGTTGCTAGGACACCCACCGAATCTACCTCCCTCTCCTCCTCCTGCATCTCAGCAAGCAGCCCTTTCGCTAAAGAATATTGCGCCAACAAATTGAAACAACAAAAGAAATTACAATATTAGATTGATACGAGTGAACTTAACTGAACTGAAACGGAACGCCCGATCTAAATTATGAGAGGAGAGGCAATGGCGTCGTCGTCGTTATCATTGGAGGAGGAAGAGGATTTAATTCAAGTGTGTTTTTAGTTTGAAAATATGTGTATAGTATTCATGCATCCGGGTTTTACAACGAGCACAACAATGATGGGAGGCGATGACATTAATTCGCAGCATGTGCATCAATAGGCGCCGAAGCTGTGACATTGCTGGGCTTCTCGGGTGAGTCCAAGTAGATTTTCAGGGCACGTTCGCGTCGCTGCGAGTAGCGTGTCGTTGATGAAATGCATCCCAATCGATCGAGGCGCGCCTTCTCCTTATTATTCAACGAGCGACGCTCCTCCTCCGACAGTTCTCGCACTGCCACCGATTTATCTCTGCAAGAGTAGTAAAATGAAAGCATTAGCAATAAACTCAAGGATATTACGCTCGTGTCGCACTCACTTGTACAAATACATGTTGCCGCATTGCGTTGAGCACAGCGGATACATTTCCATTGAGACCGGATCAGAGGACCAGCTCATGGTGTCATTGACACTAACTGCAGATATGCTGGTGTAGGGGAAGTTGCTGTTCACCTGCGAAAGAGAGTGAATGAGTGAGATCTCAGAATGTCACTATACGGTTGCGCGAATTACCTTCACGTAGCTCAAGTTGTCAATGCTGATATCGCAGATTTTGGCCAAGCAGCTTTTGATTTCGCTGTCCTCTGCAAGTAGAGACTGATATTAGTCTGAATTCCAAATTGAAAGCACCGCTCAAAACTTACTCTCCAATGTGATCTCCTGGAATTTGCCAAACTCCCATTTCTGTGGACACCAACGACGCACAAAGATGGTCAGAGAGTCATCCGACGGTTGCGCCACAACTCCCGCCTCGCACTCTTGCAGAATGAACTGTAGAAAGAAAGAAGGATTAGCTGGAAGTCCTTTCTCTTACAGTTATTATCAACTTACCTCAGTGGTGATGGTGGTGCGCATGTCGCAGTAGAGCGTCTCATCGCTCTCGAGTATTTTGATGGGACTGCGACCGCCTTTCAGCCAGATGCGACAGTTCTCGACCGTGAGGGATTCGTATTTGGCATCGATGCGATGCAACTTGGCCACCAGCTCCTGCTTGGCCTGCTCCGTCGTCGTCGTCGACTTGTAGACCCATTCACAGACGCACGCCAACTTCGCTGTCTCATTGTCCAAGTCCCCGAGTCGCAGATAGTAGATCTTGGCCTTGTACTCGTCCGGCGACAGTGTCTTGCCCAGCTCCACGGTCAGCGTGTCGCCTTCGTTGAAGGTGATGATCGAATTGTGTTGACTACTCGATATGGTATTGTCATGCTTGCCATTCACCTCGTGCAGCCTAAAGTAATCGCCAGGCACACGGATCAGCTGCTCAATGTGCTGCTTAAAGCTGCCCATGCCCATGCGCGATCCCACGAACAATTTGTAGGATTGCGTTGGCTTGCGCAGCTGCGATTCCTCATCCGACTGGTGGGCACTACTGCTGCTGCTGTGTGTCGTTGTAGTTGTCGTTGTGGTGTTGCTGCTGCTGCTGCTGATCTTGAGGGCATGGAAAAAGTGCTGCGTTGTGCTGGGGGTGAATGAGTGAGACGAAAGCGTGTCACCCGCCTCGCCGGCATAGCTTCCATTCTCATTGCAATAGGCACGAACTCGCATCATGGCATCGTGTGAGGCCGCCTCGTCCTCGGGACTCGACAGCTGCGGCGAGTGGCTGGTGGAACTGACCTGACTGTCGCCACCTCCGCGATGCTGCATGCTGTTCTCCACCAGTGTGCGATCGCCATCGCTCAGGCTGCTGTCCTCCGAGTTAGACTCGTGGCCGGGCGTCACGAGTGGCGCCAGAGGATCGGGCTGATCGCGCTTATAGCGACGCCAATCACAGTCATTGCTCCCGTTGCCATTGCTCATTCCATGCTCACCGATGCCGTTCATCATGGCCGCATCGACTACGTCGCATCCATTTGTTAGCGGAGGCTGTGACGAAAAGCAAAGTTAACAGAACACAATGACAATCGAATCGTGATACTTGCATCAACACAGCTAAGATCTTGAATCATAGATAAGGAAAGAATGGGAGAGGAAACCTACCTCAGTGGCAGCTGCGGGCAGTTCGCTGCTGGGCACGCCCAGCATCTCGAGGGTGCTGGCATCAGTGTTAGGCACGTCCAAGTAAAAGTATGTGATATATCTGAATTGAGTGCTGGCCAATTGCTGCAGTTTCTCCTGTGCCTCAACCGACGGCTGCGGATCGTAGGCGACAAACGCCTTCGGATTGCTGCCACAGCCACGGACGGTGGCAAGCAGGAACTCCTGCTCACTAATGTGCAGGCGCATCGCGATCGAATGGCGCAACGCGTCGCTTCGTTCCCGCGCTGCTGAAGAAACCAGGAAGGGACCGTCCATCGCCATGGTCGAGAGATCTACGATAAACACATACCACGTGGTGCCATCGCTAGCATAGCTTTCAAACTCCTGATCCTCGGCCCGATGCTCCAGCAGAAAGTCCAAATTGTAGTTGTTCCACGAACGCAGCTCCGTCAACGCTGGATCATTGAAGCTCTCCAGCGACTGAATGATCGTGTCCATTGCCGAATTGTAGGCGACGAGGCGACAACGCGACAGAGGAGCAAACTGCTCCACGTTGAGCATCGTGTGCGCCGATTCCAGCACGCGATTCACATCGAAACTGACCGACAAATACACACGTGTCATCTTCATCTTCTTCAGCGTCGGATTGTAGAAATAGACTCGCGGTTTATACGCTGGCATCGCCAGATCGGCGACTGTGATGTGCCTGCCCAGGCGTGTGCTACGCGTCTCCTCCTCCGCATGCAGCTTGGGCAGCAGCGTCTTGATGTGTTCCGGAAACTCGCTAGCCTTGGCCGCCAGCTCATTGCGCTTCGCATCGACCTGACGATACATCAGCATATAGGCATTCGTGCTGGACGTGTAGGCGCTCGAATAGTAGCTGCCATTGGGGCCGCCAAACGAGCGCTGAATATCCTCCTGTGTAATCTGTGAGGGAAGCGAGAGAATGCACATTAATAGGAGCAAAAAGAAAATTCTAAGAATGGTACTCACCGATGAGACGTTCTGATCGTTGAAGCTGAACCAATCGTTGTTCTCAAACTCTTTAATATATGCATAGTAATGACCACCCGAAGCGCTGCCCGAGTGTATCATGATGGCAAAGAGCTCATAGTGATAAGGACCCGGCTCCTGCTTGAGTCGCTGATCCATGTGGCCGCTCTTGCCTGTGGTGCTGCTGCTCATATCGATGCCCTCGTCCTCGTCATTCATGTCGTTCTCATGCTGACTGGAGCTGGCTGTGGTTCCCACGCCGCTGCTCAGGTTATCCTCCTCCATGGCTGAGCCACTGTCCGCTGTGCTGCAGTCGTCGACAGTTGTCGAGCTGCTGCCGTTCATCTGATACTGTTCGCAGGGCGCAGGCGTGCGATTAACGAAGCTGTTGAGGTTCAGACGCTGCGGGAAGGTGACTCTGTAAATGAGAAATGAAAGTACGTTAGGGTCGATAGAATAGAAGTAAGAAAAGTCGTTATGCAATTAACATTTTTAAAGATTGTGTAGCTGCTCTTTTGGTTTTCTTATTCAATAGTCATTACATTTTCAAGAACTAAAACATTGAAGTTATAGCGATTGTGATTGTTATAGCGTTGCGATTGCGTTTGCAATGAATTTTCAATAATATAAAATAAGTAAGCATTGTTCTTAACGAGCTATTATAATCTGTGTAATTTGGATGCTAAAACAAAAGCATCAAAAGACAGACGGGAAAGAACAAAACGATGTCAATGCAATATTACTGCTAAACAAGACAGTAAATACTTTAAAAGATCCTTGTTGTTAAATTCCTCTTGCATTCACTCACCGATCGTTCAGCTTGATGCGATGCATGGTCTGGTAATCAAAGTCGAAGCGCTTCAGATGCAGCGTCAGAATGTAGGGGAACGACTTGAAGTGCAGTCCCTTGTGGGCATCGCACTTCTTTTTGCACTTCTCGCACAGATACTGATTATTGCCATCCAGCGTCTCAGGCTGAACGAAGGCACGCAACGCCTCCTCAATGCTGCCGTAGGCGGAGCTGCTGCCATATGGCCGCACCGGCAGCGGTATATCGAGGAACGTGTCCTCGCGAGTCTTCTCTGTATTGCACTCCAAACACTTGACGTAATCGTTCATCTTTCCCTCGTACAGTGTCGAGATGAGATTGGCCTGTTTGGTGTTCTTGAATTTGTGCTCCAGCGCATCGAACATGACGCGACACAGCTCCTGAATATCGTGCTGTTGCCACGCTTCTGTCGAATCCCAGCCAAAGCTGCGCGTCAGATCCGTTGTCTCCACCGACGACTTGGACGATGTCTGCAGATTGAGAAACAGTTTCTGCAGCTGATAGGGTATATTCTTGGCCTCGTTATCATTGTCAAACTCCCAGCGATACAGCGCATTACGGAACTCGGGCGTCATGTAGAGCGCCTGGAGCAGACTGTTCAGATAGCAGGTCATCGCCTGATTAACCAATCCCACATAGTTTCGTGGTCCTGGACCATTGCGATGCGATTCGGTTTCTTCTGTGTTGGCCGAATTGGCCACAAAGTCAGCAGCACTGGAGTTGGTGCGTTGCCAAGCGGCGACATCATCGCCACCATACTTGCGACCAAAGAAGTTGGTAAACTGCAAGTCTTGGCGTGCCTCCTCCTCGCTCTTGCCCGCAGCTAAGGCATCGGCGCCAGCCTGCGTAGCTGACAGCAGATCGCTTTCTGTGGGTCCCGCATTGCCAAACTCAAACGGTGGTCCCATCATTGTGGGACTCGCCGAAGCGCCCAGTGCCAGATCGTCATCCGACAGCGGCTCCACATCAGAGACGGGACTGATGTTGAACAGCTCAGAGGCCACATCATCGACTGGTGATATAAGCAGTCGGTTCTGTGGCAGCTGTTGCAGCTGTTCGGTTATTTCCACTTTGGTTAGCTCATCGATGGGTATTTCTGGCATACCATCACAATTAATGGGTTGCGGTTCCAGATCCTCCAGCTCCAGCGGTTGTTGCTCTTGTGGTTGTGGCTGTTCGTTCGGGATGGGCTTCAAGCTAATCTCGCTGGGTTTCGCCTTCAGTTTTGTGCTCTTTTTCACGGGCGAGGCGACAGCAGTGTCATCGGTTGTTGGACTAACGCTGGAGGAGCTCGTCTTGGTTTTGCTGGGTGACTTTTTCTTCTTTAGTTCGCCGGACGCCGTTGTCGTTGTTGATGTCGTTGTCGACTTTTTCTTCTTCTCCTTGTCGCCGCTCTTTGCTGTGGTCGTTGTGCTCTCCGCTGAGTCTAAGTCCTTCTTCTTGACTGTAACAGTTTTCTTCACAATTAACTCGTAGCGTTTGGCCACATTGCCATCCCAGCTGCCCTCGGGCAACAATACAAGATTATTCTTGAGCTTGCGCTCAAACCCAGTGACATCATACAGCAGCTGACTATCGAGTGCATTGAGATATACCTGAGAGAGCGGGTGATAGATTAGATTGATTACAAAGGCTGTTTGATTGATTGATTGCTTACCAGATCCTTGTCGCCATGTGGCTGCAGTAGCAGCTCGAATTTGTCGTAGGCAAACTGTGTGCCAATCAACGTAATCACACGCTGCACTGTGAAGTGATCCCGGACCACAATGTTGATCTTCTTCTGCTGCGAGCCGGGCGTTTGATCGAAGACCACACATTGTGTCGTCTCCTCGCTGTCCTTTTTAGCCTGCTCAGCCATCGTGTGACGGACGAGTTGTTAACCAAATGGGGAAAAAGGCCTAAAGTAATGTGTATAAAGAGTATAAAGAGAATTACTTATTAATTTTGATAAAAATATTTGACGTGTCATTGAGCAGCTCCTTGTTCGCTGCCTGTTGTCCAGCTGCAGTTGATACTATAAGGAATTAAGCAACTTTCCTCCCACTTGCAACGATCGATCTATTCACTGTTCATTGCTCTGCATTTTTGCTTGCTCTGTATGCTTTTCCCCACACTCGACACACGCCGGAGACCTCAATTCGAAAATAAACCAAAATCCCATCGTAGACGTCTCCCTCGCGATCTCCGGCTGTTGCTTTTCGCGCCTTATTTGTATCGCGCGTTGCCCAAAAAATATGACTAACATGCTGCGGAATTTTATAAACAAAAATTGCGGACAGCATCGGACGCTTCTAGAAGGAGCTGTCGTTGTTGTTTTTGTTGCTCTGTTCTTTTGAGATATTCTTTCTGACCACGTCGGCAATTTTCACGTCAGCGTCATAATTGCCGCATAAATTGCTCGAGCGAATGTCATTTCCAAATTGTTTCTTTGTTGGGCCATTGGGCAACTTTTGTGCCTCCTCGTAACGGAAGTTACACACAGTTGTATCTGTATCTGTATCTATATATCTACAACTGTGTAGCTGTATCTCTGTATCTGCATGTGCCAATATATAGAGAAATATGTATTTTTGGCCGCAATGCGCAAATTCAACAAAATTGGAACGTCAGCATCGGTTTTGGGGGCGTGCGTTCCGAATATGCAAATCAATTTTTCTCAATTTTGTACAAATTGTGTTAGAAAATCGACTTTTGAACACGCTCAACGCTTAGACATATGCGTTTTGGGTTTCGTCAGCGGAACGGAAGTGAACACAGAAGCAAAAGTGACAATTGAATAAAGAAATTCTTTTGCGTATCTATGAATACGATCTCCAGTGTTAGATCTTTAGCAGCACAGCTGTTGCCATCGATCTGTCGATGATCATTAAAAGTCTTTTGCTGTTCTCTCTCTATGCCTATTTTTTGAGTTAGTTTTTGGCAATCGAATTAAATGTCCTAAGCAATTTGTATGTTTTTCCAATTTACAAGTTACAGAAATAACCGCAAAACGTTGCAACCAAAAAAACATACACGCAAATCGAGCTGCAATTTCAAACACATGTTGGATGGCCAATAAAACATCCACACGAATATATATATGGCCGACGAATACAGAGGAAGACTTGGCGACAGTTGCAGATACAGATGTATATCTGAGAGAAGGAATCCAAAAATGCTAATACGTACGACCAGCAGAAATCAAAATAAAAAATCCGACAAAAATTGTGCGTCTAAAAATAAATGTGGACGGCGAAATTGAAAGAAATACACATACACGAAAAAAAAATACGTCAAAGACAAACAAATATTCAAAGCAGGCAGGGAGCATACAATAAGTATCCGTCAGATACTCAGATACTATCTGGCTATTTGTAAATGCGAAGGTTTCCGATACCAAACAGAACCGAACCGAAGCACAGGGACAAACGCACACACACACATTCGTACTTTTACTATATGCACAGAGTATATCAATTGAGAATTAAAGAATCGGAGACGACGCATAGAATTCACATCAATATTTACGTTTACGGGCTACGGGCTGCGTCTCTTCTTCTTCTTCTTCGACGGGCGTGATGATGACGGGGTCGAAATTTTTACAGAAATTAAGCCAAATGCTGTGTGAAATGATTTCGATGTTTTTTCTTTCTAAAGACTAAAAGATTGTTAAGTTAAGTGTGTGTGGATATTTCGCATATATTCGTTTTTGTGTGTGCTATTTATAAAACTATTTCTCGGTCTGCCACATGCCAGATAGTTCAGATTTCTCGGCTATATAGTACACACATACAACAACAACTACTGTAATTGAGTTCGAGTTGCTAGTTGTTTGTAGAGTTTTCTCGCACACATTCTCCGTTGCTCGATTAGATCGTTTAGCTCTTTCTCCACTTTTCTCTCTCCGCTGCTGCAGTTTATTACGAAAGCGATCTATTTACGTGCAAATGAGGTTTATTTTTAGACCCAATTGCTTTGGGGTATTTGCACGTTCTACAAAAATGTGTTAACTTCACTTGCAACACCACAAAACCAAATGGGCAGCGGATTAATAGCCCACATATGTACATATATAATATTATATATCTATACACACAAATATACACTCTATATATATACCGTCTGATTGCTAGCGAGTTCTTGGCGCACTACAAATTATCCGCCGTCAACGCAACGACATCGTTTCACGCGTCCACGAGTACTGACCATTAGCTGATTCCGACAAAACTGCCGTTGGCTCTGGCGCTCTGAATGTTCATGTTCAGATGGCGCCCCAGCAGAATGTTTTCTCAGATCGCATCGGATCGGATCGCCACCGACTTGGCCGCCCGCTCAAATACGCTACGAAATGCTTATGTGCGAATGCAGTTTTTCTCCTGATAACAACTAAAGTGTGTACAGAATGCAAAAGAAAACTATTGTTGAGAGTGCTCGACTGTAAGATACCCTATACTAATTTGTAAGAAATACAAAATAGGTTTGCGCTAAAAATGCGTCATTGAAATTCTTCGAAGTACACTATTGGATTGTAATCAATAAGGAAATTATAAATAAATATATTGTCAATAGAACTACTAAGATTTCGAATCTGATCTATATTAAGTATTCTGGAGATCTTATGTGCAAAATATTTATTATTAATCTAGCTTATTTTAAGAACTTATGAAATGAATTTAAATATGTTTTTTGATTGAGTACACTTCTGCGAAGTGATAACTAGATTTATTCATTTTCAATGATCTGTAGGGTGAGGATATTTAAAATTCTCCTTAACCTTACGGTATCAGTCTCAAGTTAGCCTGCTTGTAACTAAACTAATAATACCCAACTATACCCCTATGTATGTAAGTAGTATGACAACTGTTGATAATGATATCGCGAGAGCAAAACTTGGAGAGAGGGAGAGAGTGAGTAGTTTATTAGGGCCGAGGCGAGGGCTGTGACCCGACGACAGCGATGACTGCTATGACAGAATAGAGTAGCCCACCCAGCAGGTGAGTGCTGCCCAATCTATTTCGATTTCTCAATGAACAGAGCTGACAATACAATATATATTTTGTATAATAGACTCGCGAGATTTGCTCGTTTATAGCGAAAGTGCTATTAATGTTTGATTTCAGATTCTCCGCTCCGCTCGCCAATTGCCCGATGAATGACTATTTTTATGTGTCGCTGTCGCCGACGATGTCGATGTCGCTGCCACAGATTGTGACTAACGCCGTCTATCCAAAGCAGCCGGCATCCCCTTAGTTCTCTGAAGATGAGAGGCCTCGATGGGGGGCGGGGTGATGGGCGGCGAAGAGTCGACCCCGTACATGTAAGCAAATTTTTTATTTGGTTTGCGCAACACTCGCAACACAGCAAAATCACTTGGGTGTCCAAAGAGAGTGGGAGGAGGGGGGGGGGGGTGTGTGTGTGTGTTTGCTACTCGACGGGCGGCTGATCGGTCAAGGTTTTGCTTTGGAACGTGACACATGTGACTTATTTGAGTGTGCGACAAAAACTAGTTCAAACTGTGTGTGTGTCCTTCGACGTCTTTGACCAAATGTCGGGAAAACTAGCGGCTCCAAAATATCAATATGCTCATACATATTGTATGTGAGCATACACCAGATACACAGATACAAGTACACATACCCATATATACTTATACACATACATATGTGTATATGTGTGGTATGTATGTATGATTTCACTCACCTGAATTGTGAAAATGTTGCAATATTGTGTGCGGGATTTATGCACAATCCGACCGCACAGCTGAGCGTACACACGGACTTCGATTTGATGCTATCTAAACTGGCTAAACTGCGGTAGCTTCGTGCTGATACCGACCAGCAACCATTTTAATAAATGAAACAAATGTTTTTTGTTGTTCGGCTGCGGTTTTACTGCACTGCTATCGATAACAATGCCGATAAGTATGGCGAATATCGATGGTGAGCTGATAATTTCTGCAATTCTACTTGTCAAAAAACATCGATGCTCAGAGTTGCTTAACGATATCGGTGTCAGAAGCAAAGTGACCATTAAATCCGTATTATATACTAGGTTGTAATAAAATTTTAAAAAATACTGAAATAGATTTTAGGTACATAATGAAATCTTGATTTCACCAAATCACATAATTTTCAAAGAAAATATAAATAATTTCTATTAAATGCTTTTAGCAAATAATTTTTATTTAGGACCATTTTATATTTAATAAAGAGCACGCTTGAGCACTTAAGGAAAACGGTTGAAATCGATCTACAAGATTTTTTCAAAACGTGGAAAAATTATGACATTCAAAAAGTTGCGCCTTTTTACATTTACTTTATCCGAGTCCAAACAAGTGTGACCAGGCATTATTTTCGTATATGGCACATTTTTCGTTCCGGATGCAACCCTAAAGAGCGAGAAGCATCGAGAATTTTCGACGAGCAGACTGTGCCGAGTCTATATAAAGCCGAGCGTCACTGCGAGACTAAATCATTTTAGCAAGAAACGAGAGAGACGATTGTAGGGTGTGTATCGAGACACAAGAGAAGAGAAAGACTATTGAGTTGGAAACAACATACACATAAAATACTTATAAAGACAAATTGTGCGTCTTAAAAAGAGCATTTTATATAAATCCAAGTGCAAGTGAAAAGCGGAAACAACATTTCCTACAACATAAAGTGAAAAACAAGGAATATTGCACACAGCTGCAAATATAATTAAAATAAAGGTGAGTGGCCCAATAAGTAATTGTTGCTTAAATTTGCATGTTTGCCTTGGGGTGCAGTTGTGTTGTGACCTCAAGAGCAACCAGAAGAAGAAAAACAATAATAATAACAATGAAAATGCCCACATACAACACAAAAAGAACATTTCAATTACCACGTTAATCCCAAACACGGGTGCGTCGACGTCACTCGCAGATTGACAACACAGCAGCGCTTCGCTGCTGACGTCGCTGTCGACGCCGTTGTCGTCGTTGCACAACTCAAAGCTTCTAGCAAATTCCATTGAGCGACGCGTTCGAAAAAAACACAAAACAAACGGCATATTTGTCAGGCACATTTGTTGTTGTTATTGCTTGCACATTTTACAAATATATTTATATATATCGAAGTGAGATAATTCATTTGCTTTCTTTTGTTTATTCTGCAGTCGTGTGAGCTGCGCCAAAGCTAAAAGCAAAGCAAAGCAAAATGGGCAAAGACTTCTACAAGATTCTCGGCATTGACAAGAAGGCCACCGACGACGACATCAAGAAGGCGTACCGAAAATTGGCACTGAAATACCATCCGGACAAGAACAAGAGTCCCCAGGCCGAGGAACGCTTCAAGGAGATTGCCGAGGCCTACGAAGTGCTCTCGGACAAAAAGAAGCGCGACATCTTCGATCAGTATGGCGAGGATGGTCTCAAGGGCGGCCAACCGGGTCCCGATGGCTGCGGACAGCCGGGTGGCTACACATATCAGTTCCATGGCGATCCACGTGCCACATTCGCACAGTTCTTTGGATCACAGAATATCTTTGGAGCCGCGGATCCATTCGGTGGCTTCTTTAGTTCTGGCGGCGCCGGCGATGCCCAGGAACAGGTGTTTATGAATATTGGAGGCGATGAGATGTTTGGCGGCGGCGGTTTTGGTGGCCATCCGATGGGAGCCTTCCGTTCACAGTCTTTCAATGCACAGGCCCCGAGCCGGAAACGCCAGCAACAGGATCCACCAATCGAGCACGATTTGTATGTGACGTTGGAGGAGGTCGACAAGGGATGCACCAAGAAAATGAAGATCTCGCGCATGTCCATGGCGACAGGCACGGCACGCAAGGAGGAGAAGGTGCTGAGCATTACTGTTAAGCCCGGCTGGAAGGCCGGCACCAAGATCACATTCCCCAAAGAAGGCGATCAGGCTCCACAAAAGGTGCCCGCCGACATCATCTTCATTATCCGGGACAAGCCGCACACACAGTTCAAGCGCGAGGGCAGCGATCTGCGCTACAGTGCTCAGCTGAGTTTGAAGCAGGCGCTGTGTGGCGCCTCTGTGACAGTGCCAACGCTGCAGGGCGATCGCATCTCGGTCAGCACACAGGGCGAAGTCATCAAACCCACCACAGTGAAGCGCATCACAGGACGCGGCCTGCCCTTCCCCAAGGAGCCGTCGCGACGTGGCGACCTCATCGTTGCGTTCGACATCAAGTTCCCGGATACGCTGCCACCCAGTCTGCGGAATCAGCTGGCGGAGCTGTTGCCAAACTAAACCTGTTGAGCTTTATCCTCATCCTGCTTCATAAATTTATATAGTACGTTATATATATATAATTTAAGTGCTAATTTAATTAAGTTTACCATAGATTATCGTTCGATTATTAGCGCAGCAGGGACTCGAAATTAATTTACAATTTACAAACTCATTCATCGAGGCTTCAAGCGTGTCTTTGAGATAATCGCAGTCCTAGTGCTAATTGTCGGACTAAGCTAGAAGATTCCCCAATCACTTACAACATAACTATTGCAAAAGATATTTGGCAAGGTATATATAAGATGTTTTGTTCTGGAGACTGATCGGTTATTGGATTAGGAATTTTGAATTATCATGGATGTGTGTAAATATATATAAGTAAACTAAACAATCCTAACCAGTAACTAAATTCAAATAAATCATATTGAGAAATGTTCTAAATGTATCCTTGTCTATTGTTCAGCATATCTATCGACCGATCGTCTCCTGATATAGCAATAATATACACATTGGCTATTATATTGTAAGACAATACACACATAAAAACACACAAACACATGAATATACACAAACACACACATATAAATGAATAAGCACATTAAATAGGTTTAGTACGTTTTAGTACCATAATATTTATATTATAAACAAGTATTGAATTTGACTAATTTAAATAAACTGATTATAACTATTGAAATGTGTTGTATTCAATGAGGGGATTATTTTCTTAGGACCTGAATTAGCTGGAATGCGACATTTCAAACTGAGCTCAAGCTCCTTTTCTTTCTTTCAAATGTTGAATCCGATTGATCTGATCTGATTAAAGGATTCTCAAAATCTTTTAACAAAATTTTGCGAAATTTTTTGTAGGGGGAGGCATAAAAAATTTGGGAAAACGGCCTTAACTCCGTTATTTGAAGGACTACGTGGATGTCCTTTTCCATAAGGAATTTTCTTATTGTACTGAATCAGAACGTTCAACAAAAAGGACGAACGACCTTACAGGAGCGAAAACCATGTTATTGCTTGTATGGAAAAACGTTCACAACTCGAAAGTTCTTTGAAGGATATTTATGAAATGGGTGTCAATCGATTGCTTTTAGGAAGGACTATCGATTAGGCAAAGAACATTCAAATCGTCCTGTCAGCTAACGAGCTATCAAGGATTTTTGTTTTTCCGACTATTTTCTTGCGATTTTGACTGAAAATTTAAAAGTTAGATTACCCACCTAATGTTTAATGCAAATTGATAAAGTTGATATCGACAAGTCTAGCACACAATGTCCTGCCGATTTGCGCAAGGATATGACCATGTTATAAGCAAATTAAATCATGTTCTTAAAACAGAATGTTAGTTAAATGTTCTTAATTAAATGATAATTTCGATGGTACTAATTATTGATATACCTTATCTTGAAGTACGAGGTTAAGAACGAAAATCTTTTAAGGTTCTTAAGCTTTGTTTATATAGAACAACTAAGCAATAACCCGAAAGTTGATACATAAATTGGAGCCTTAGCATTTCAGATTTGGATTCTAAATAATTAAGAATCTGATTCCAATGTCCAAATATTAAAACTTTCCTTCTGAAACATGGTAAACCCTCCCGATTCCAAAAAACAATTTCATATATATATTTTTTTTGTAATTTCACATTTTATTTTGTTTTTGTTTTGGTTTTTGTTTCACTTCAAAAGGATTTTTGTAATTTATTTATTTTCACATATTTTTTTTTGTCACTTTCCTTACTTTGAGTGTTAATTTGCTTTTGCAATTGTATAATAATTTTGTTCATTGTGTATTTGTTGTTGTTGCGGTTCTTGTATATTTTTCATCATTTCAAAAATTATTAACATCGATTGCATTGTTGTTGTTGTTGTTGTTGTTTTTGTTATTCTTGCAGCTGTTAATTATCATAATAAAAATTGAATTCATTTAATTTGTTTGTTCATTTGTTGTTCTTGCTGTTCGTTTACCTTTTGTTTATAACTAGAATTATGTTCTTTTGGTTTTGTTTAACTTGTTGTTTGTTTGCTATTGTTATTGTGTGTTACGAAAGTTAATTTCGATAATTTGTTGTGTTTTTCTTATAACTGTAATACATTTGCCATTTATCTTTCGTTTTTCTTTTTCTTTTATTTTTCTTTTCCCTTTCTCTTTCGGTTCTGTTCGCGCCAAAGAAAAAAGAGGAAAATCAACAATTGCATAAACAAATCAAGTACATATTAACAATTTGTTAAATCCCAAAACTAAACTAAACTATAAAGTACGTTAAATTAAAATATATATATTGGTATCTTGTTAATTAATAAAATGTGTATTTATACATGGTATAATAAGTATACATTTACTATTAATAGATTAATAGATAATATATCTTTTAAAATGCATTAAAAATAGTCAAATGTGTACAAAAGTTCATACTATTTTTCGAATGATTCATACAAGTACAATTACGAGTATTCTTCTTCTGCTTCTTTGTATTTCGTATTCGTTTTCTTAAATGAGCATTATAATTTAACTATTTCATTGACTAAAGTTTTCCGGCAACAATCGGCTGACACTTCTCTGCCTGATCCTGATCCATTGATCATTTCTTTAAATTTATTTCATCATTATATTATTATATTAATTATTTTCTTTTTTTTCTTTGTTTCTTTTTTTTTTTGGTTGTTGTCAAACTTATACAAACAGTAAAAATGATGTTAAAATGTTGTGATTTGGTATTTCTGTTTTATTTTATTTTAGTTTAATTTTAGTATTAGTTTTTGTGTTTGATTAACATTCATTCATTGATTTGTTTTTTTTTTTTTTTATCAATTAGACTGTTGTATAATTTTTTTTTGTTTTTAGAATTTATGTTGACTCGATTCTTAAGTTTTCCATTTTGTTTTTGCTGTCTGTTGTTTAATTAAAGTTTACATTGTATATTTAATTCAATTTGATTGGAAACCTAAAAATGTTTTGATTATGTTTCGATTTTTGCTACATGCGATCGATCAATGAATGGAGAGGGGGAAACTGAGTAATGAATGCCTTGCCGGGTACACTGAGAGAAATAAAGAGAGGATATATACTCTATAATCGAATGATTGGCACTAATTGTGTACTGAGTACTGAATTGTACAGTGTACGCTGGCTAAATGAGCTGTCGTCGGTTAATGCATGAATTCATTCAGCAAATTGGGTAGATACGAATACTCTTTCTGATTCGAATAACTTCCGAGCTGCATTCACAACCAATATAATTATTATTCTTCAACGTTTCTTTTTTAGGTTTAGGTTTTCACTTTTTTTTTGTGTGTGTTCATCTTCATGCGATTCGATAATAATAAATAATCAAAAATATCGAATATCAAATATAAAATTGAGAATAACGAATGGAAATTTGTGCTCAGTATTTGGTTTTTCTTAATCGTTTTTCATTTTTTGTTTTTCATTTTTCGTTTTCGTTTTCGCTTGTTTTTGACTATGGAATTTGACCTATGCTTGTATTGTTATTCGAGTGAAGATCTTAATTAATATATTATTGTAATTTAGCTAGAAGGGTGTTCCTCTTGTGAGTGAGTGTTGCTCTGTGTGTGTGAAAGAGTGTGTGTGTTTTTTTGTGTGGGCTTATATAAGTATTTTTGTATATTTTCCTTTTGTAGTTTATTTAAATGTGTTTAACATGTTAGGTTTGCTTTTGTATTTTGGCTTTGAATGCTGCGATTAACCGTTTTCTCTTGCTGGGATTTCAAATCCCGAATAACTCATTTAGATTTCGATTTAGGTTTTCTTATTTGTGTGTGTTTTTTTTTGTTGTTTATAAATATGTTTTAAGTGTATGGAATTCTCGCTTGTTGCTTTTGTTTTTAGTTTACCATTTAACATTTTGACTAAATTGTTGCTATTTGTTGTATTTCATTCGCTTTTTCTGTCACTTCGACTGCGTGTTTTAGTTTTTCGTATTCCCATATTAATTTTTTTCAGTGTACTTCCTACAACTAAACATTTTGCAATTAATTCGAGTGTGTGTTCATGTGAGTGTGTATTGTTGTGTTGCTTAAGTCACTAAGATTTTTTTCATTATTTCTTTTTTAGTTTTTAATTTTTTTTTTTTTTAGAACATTTGTTTAAAGTTGCATTTTTAATATAAGATTTTTGTTTTGTTTTTTTGGTTTTCATTTGCGATTCTTTGTTTTTTTTTGTATGGTTTTATTTTTTTAGTTTTATTTTAAATTGTCTAAGCCTAAATACAATCAATGTTTCAATTTGTTCACGTATTTCTCCTCAATAAATGTATTTATGTACGTACGTTATTTAAATCGAAATTGTTTATCTTTTATCCTTTATGTTTATGTTTATGTTTATTTCAAGTCTTTTTCAGCGACAAATGCATTTGAATTTGTTCACATTTGAATTCTTATTGAATTTGTTCAAAATCCTCTTTGCTTTTTGTTTTGTTCAATTAATTATAAGTTTATTATATGTTTTGCACATTAAATACAATACAATCAATCGATCGATAATACAGGTAAGTATAAATCAAAGTCTTGTTTAAAAAAGATGTTGTACGTTGACGAGTATTATCCTCGTCCTCATCATCATCATCTTTTCGCTCTCATACTTAAAAACGCGAAACACAAAAAAACAACAAACGTTTTCGATGTTTCGTAATGCTTAAAAAACAATTCCAAACTATCCACCAAATTTCTTTTATATTCTTTTAGAGCAAGCAACTTCTAGAACGTTTTCGAATAACTTCTGATGTTGCTTGCTGTGCTTGAGATATTACGAGTATATTATTATCATAATATTCGTGTCTGGTTGGCATTGTTTGGGGTTGTGTTCGTGTTCTTTGATTGAACTGTTGCCGTTTCTTACACTTGATTAGTTAAAATTGAACAAAAGAAATTAGTGAAGAGTTCTTATTCGATTCTCGTACTAAGATTTCTTTTGTTTTGGTTTTGTTTCGTTTCGCTTTTAGTTTTGGTTTTTGGTTTTTGGTTTTTTCTTTATGGTTTGTTTTGCTTTTTCTGATTTAATTTTTCACATCGTCTTTGCGGGTTGTTGACTGTGGATCTGTGCCTAAATTTATCATGTCTCGTGGTTTCCACACCGGGGACCCTACAATTAAATGAAAGAAAAGAAAAGATACAATGGAAACCATATATGAAAAAATATGAAATTTCAAATTCTTCTTCTTCTTCTTCTCATTCTCCTCATCCTTTTTCTGCTTCTTCTCATTCTTCTTCTTTACTTAATTCGATTAAATAAGAATTCAGAACTTAATTTAGTATATAAAGAGCGAGAGAAAAAGAGTGAGCAAAAGATAGAGATAGACAGACAGAGATAGAGAAAGAAATAGAGTGAGAGCGAGAGTGAGCAGGAGACTAGAATATTCTCCATTGTTTTTGCGTGGTAATAATTAGTAGATAGAATTCGATGCCAATCGTAGAGATAATTTCGATAATTACTTTTCAAAACATGCAAGCATTTCGCTTAAAGTATGCGGGAGCAGGTCTCCTTACTTTAAACGAATTCGTTTTATCTTAAATAAAATATAAGCAAAACTAATTTCTTTAATGTTTAATGAGCACTACTTTAAAGCTGTTGCGTAGCTACTTAAAATTTGGATAGGAAGGGGAAAGGGGGCAAAGCTGGATGGGGGGAGTTCAGCAGCTAAACTAAGTAAATAACTAAGTAAGATTTTTGGTATAATTATTGATATTTGTTGGGGGTGGCGGGGAGATCAGAGCAGTATGGGGAATAAAGTTAAGAGCTGTTGGTTAAAATGTTGACATCGCTTGGTTTTTCGTATTATCTGCTACACATATTTAGTTTGAGGTTTTAGTTGCAGTTTTAGTAAAGTTTTTTTTCGTATTTAAAAAGATTTGTACAAGTTTTCGAATTTCATAAATCTCAGTTTTGCATTTTATGCCAACATTTTTTTCTGGTATGTTTTGTGTACAGTTGAAATGGATATCGAAAAACAAGAATGGAAAAAAAAAACAAATAATAATAATGTGTCTCATCCATTTCATTTTAGATTTGAGAATTTAGAAGATCGAGTGCGATAGTCGGAAATGGATAAATAGAAATTAAATTGCCCGGTAAATCGTGTCGAGTTGAGTTGAGTATTTTCCCCCCAGTTTGTTCCATTTCGTACATATGAATTGAAAAGTTTTCAGCTTGTTTGGAAAATAGTTGATGAAACAAAGTAAAGTTGATTAAAAACGATGAAAACGCAGTGCAATTCTCTCTCTTTAAAAAAATGGCAAAATGCAAGCGCGCAAAAGTTGTACCAAAAAGCGAAATGAAATTTTTGGAAAAATTGTTCAAAACGTTTGAATTAATTGAAAGAGGAAATGTGTTTGTACAGTAGTTGATATTGTTGTTGTTGTTGTTGTTTAGCAGGTTAGTTTTGGTTATATTTGGTTGGTTTGGGTTTTGCTTGTGGAGGGCGGGGGGAACACGTGTGTGTAACCATAAGACATTAATATCATATCATTTATCATTTCGTTTATCATTTGCTCTTCAGTTAAGCGAGCTTTGCGAACTTGATTTTATTTGGCACAGTTTCTTTTTTGATTTTGGTTTAATGCTATTGTTTATAGTTGTACGATAATTAAGAAAATGCAAAACGGATTACGAGTATTAAAAAATCCCATTTCATTTGTTAATTAATTAATTAATCAAGCGATGCCAACTAATAATATACTTATTGTGTGAAATAATTGTTATTTGTTTTTTGTTTTTAAGCTATCAAGTGTAATTGTTACAACAGTTATACACTAAACCCTTGTTTTTTTTTTCTCTTTTGCATTAGCTAAAATTCAAAGATATTCTGAGTCGGATTCTGATTTGAAGTTGAGTTTTGAATTTAGTATTTTTTTGGTATGTCAGTAGGTAGGTTTTTTGTTTCGATTTTTGTTTATATTCATTTATCTTGGAGATAATTTGCAATAACAAAATTAAATATCACCCGTTCAATTGTTTAAACTCTAATGCAATTTAATTATATTAAAATTACGCACCTAATTACAATGAATTCTTTTTCACACTTACCTGCTAAATGATTCGAGACTAAACCAACTCAGATTTATTTTATAATTTCAATCAATTCATAACTAATTCTTTTTTGGGTGCCTAACATACGATTTGGTTTTGGTTTTGGTTTTTGGGTTTATGTTAATTTCTATTGCTATCATTGCTATGGTATGGTATGGTAGATAGGGACGGATTGTGGGGGAGGGGTTTGCGGGGATGAATGGGAGGATGGGCTGTCATTTAGTCGCTGTCCAAAGAGCCATTGACATTAATTTGAATTGTTGTTTAATTAGCTTTTCGCTTTGTTTACTTTTCAATATTCGTTATTTAAATGTGTGAGCTTAATTATCATTTTATTTGCTATTTGATTTCTTTCTCATCGCGCTGCAGCTGTTGATGTTGTTCGATTGATTATTTATTTTTGATTATTTGCTTTAGTTGCATTCGATTTTGGAGCGTTTTGCATTTGCATTTCCCGCAAATAACATTTTGAAGTGGCTGGTCGATTAAGGTTTATACGCAACGCAGCATTTGTTTTAGTTCTCACTTTATTTAGTTATTTTTATACGTATTTGTCTATGGTACGAGTATGTATGTAATATGTATGCATATATTTTGTTTGTATATCATATATTTAATTAGGTTTAATAGTTAGCATCATAGTTGCTGTATAACTTTATTATTTCAGTTTTTGATTCGTCATTTCGGAAACTTCTTCATTTTTTGATTTTTGAACATTTTGATTTTGCTGCTGTGAAAAGCCCAGTGTAAACTGTACACGATTTTACGTAGTAGTAGTTAGTAGTTAGTAGTTAGAGTATGTAATGTAGAGTTACGAGTTAGCGATTATCTTAAGTATTATCGTATGTTTTGATTCAACTATTTTTCGGTATTTGTATTTTTGTTTTTTCGCTTTGCTTAGCTTGAACAACCTGACATTTGATCTTGTAAGTCCGTCTATATATGAGTGTGTTTTTGTTTGTATATAGTGTATCTAATCCTGTGTAGACACCCAAACTTAGTCTATATGCGAGTTGTATATAAGTTAAATGTATATATGTATGTATGTATGCGACTGAGCGGCTGAACTGAACGCAACCAAAAATTTGAGGGGAAGTTCAAGTTCTTGATGCATTATTGGATTCCATTGCGTTCAGATTTGCCCATAATATAATCCTATAGTTGTATGTATATGTTTAGCACTAATATTTAATATAATTTCAATATAATATAATTATTTGTTGTATTTTTTTTTGTATTTAATACTGAACATTGAGGTACGACTTACGATTATCATTCTTCAATACATTTATTGTATTTTGTTTAATTGAATAATTGCCTAGTTCTCAATGTGAATCGAAATGGAATTACAAATCAATGAAATGAGATCACGTGAATCAATTCGTATATAGTATACTATATATAATATATATATATATGCAAATTATTTGTCACAACACCGCGCACACATTTTTGACAATTTTCTCTAACTAACTACGAGTAAATGTAAATATTTCCCTTTTTTGTTTTTTGTTTTTGATTTTTGGTTTGTTTTGTCTCGATTTCAGATCTTTTTTTGCTTAGGTAGTGTGTGTATAATGTTAACCTATAGAATGTTGCCAACCCGCATTTTCACTTAGACCTTAAACTTAAATACGCATACGAGCAGCAGCTGCAAGTGTATAAGTATTTCTGTGTGTGTGTGTGTGTGTAATTAAAAATGTTTTCGATTCGGAAATGGCAGCGACACAGTTTTACGTGCTCGGCTAATAGTTGGGCCGCTGACTTTTTACCTACAACTTTTACCCTACATAGGACTACACATGCATATCCTTCAGCCTTGTGCCTTTATTTTTTGTTTTTGTGAAGTTGTCTCCTAGTTAGTTTACTTGAGTGCGAGTATGAATTTCAACTTTAGTTTGCTGCATCTCTCTCTTCTCTCTCTTTTGCTCTTTCTCGTAATTACGCCACTTGAGCATTGTGTGCAACGCGGCGTATGCGTCATCTGTGCGTATACGTAATTTTGCTTGGTTTGCTGCCGAACGCACAACTTCCGTTGCAGCACATTTCATTTGCTTGTGCCACATTTGTTTGTGCATCGCAACTCTGCCGCTTAGCAACTGAAATAATTAACCTGAAATGTGCGGGGGGCGTGGCAGTCAGCCTCCCCAAAAACCAGCTCGCTTTTGCCACTAGAAAGTTAGGGTATGCGTAGTCGTATATGTTACGTGTATGTTTGCTAGGAGCTGCAGCTGCTGCTCTTTCTGACTTAATCTAACACTTAAACATGACTCATTAAACTGTGCTTCGCTTCCGTCTTGTTTTGTAGTGCAGTGTAATAGTGCTGTGCATTTTTTTGTATTGTAGTTTAGTGTAGAGTTTAGTGTTTGTGTCAAGTAGTTTGCTTTCAATCCCTTGTGATTAACATTTTGTTTAGTTTTCCAGTTTAGTTTTGCATTTTCGCGTTTTACGTATATTTATTTGTATTTTAATTTGTTGACTAATATTTTCCAGACTTGAACTACGCATATTTTCCTTTGTTGTATAATTATTTAGTTGAGGCATTTCGGGTTACTCTTGTTCTGTTTTGTTTTTTTTTTTTGTTTGGTTGCTGTTATCTTTGGTTAATTCAACTGTCTCATAAAATCCCTGTTTCCGTCTCAGTTTCTCGTACTCCTTTTCATTCACTTTCTTCCCTTTGCTTAGACATGTATCTCGAAGTAATCGTGGCAATCAACGCAGCCGCCTTGATCACCTCCCATGTCTGGCATGTAGCCCATGCCGCCGCTTGCTGTCGGCTGTGTGCTGACCACCATGTTGCCCATGCCCGTCATTCCTGTCATTCCTCCCATTCCTGGCATGCCACTCATGCCACGTGGCGTCTTCTTCCGCGTGCGACTTTGCCGCACGCGGGACTTATGCTAGGAGGGTCGCTTCTGATACAGACAGTCAATGCATGTGGTGTACTCGGGTGCCGAGGAGCTCAGCTGGTACGACGACTGGCCGGTCGGTTCATGTGGACAGCTGGGGGGCGGTCCATAGCCCATTTCCATATCCATGTCCATCTCCTGCATGTAGCTGACCATGGGCATGGTCATCGGCATGTATTGCTGTGGTGCCTGTCGGGGCAACGCATCGTAAATGGGCTGCGAGAAAGTGTTCTCCGCCGACTGGGAACGCAAAGGTCCGGAGCTATAGACGACATAGCTGCGTTCGGGGGAGACGCCATAGGCGCGATAGGAGCTGCTTGTGGTGCTGTCCCTGGAGGTCGAACGTTCTAGGGACTTGCTCAAGCGACTACGTCCATTACCGGAGCCGCCATAGCGATTTGTTGTGGGTGCGGCGGCCACATAGTGATCGCTGCAGGTCTGATTGTCGTAGACCGGATAGTATTGATATGTTTCCTGGGCGTGAGGCTTGTGGCCCGTCTCGAAGCTGCCGTGAGCAGACATGCTGCGCTTCCTTGAGCCACCGTAGGGCACATCCAGGTTGTGATCGGAGCCACCGTCGCGGCTATCGAAGCTGCTTCGCGGCGAGTGACGCTGACAGATGCTGGCACGATCTGGGGACAAGTGATCCACGCTGCTTCGGGGCGAGATTCGTGGCGACAGTGAGGTCGCCGCTGTAGTTGGCTCTGCGCTGCAGACGTGTGAAGGTCCGCCTTTCTTCAGGCAGCTGCGATCGGGACTCTTTGACTTCGCTGGACTTGCGGGTGGCTTCAAGATGCCACCGCCGGTATTTGTGTGCTTCAATATGCCGCCGCCACCCTCGGAGCTGCGACGTGGACTCGGTGTGCGTCGTCCAGCGGACAGACGATCTTGCGAGTTGTCACGACTCGAGCAAATGCTCAGCCGCTTGCCCTGCTCACTAACGCTGCTCCTGGGTGATTTGATCTTGATAATGCGCACCGGGGAGCTACCTTGGGACTTGCAGCGGTCTGGGGATATGTAGATGCTTTGTCGTTTGCTGGTCTTTGATTTGACGGTGCCAGTTGCAGTTGCTGCAGCTGCTGTTCCGCGCTCTGGCGACTTGGCTTTGAACACCTTGTCCACTTTTTTGTCGATGACCACAATGTGCGAGGCTAGCGAGCTAGTTGGTTCGTCCTCTGTCTCATCACCCGAACGCTCCGAAGGTCCTGTGGTATTTCCTGTACTGTCCGATTCGGTGGCCGGACGTGAGGGCGATTCAATGTCCACAGTGACAGTCTGCTGTGTGTTCTCCACAATGGTCTGTGGCTCTGGCGACAGACTCGAGTCGTTTTGCTGCTGATCTGCGGCTTCTTCGGCAATGTCAGCCGCGTCGAAAGATTTCTCCCGAAGGCTGGCCATGTAAGCGGCAATGTCACAAGTGCCCGCTGCCAGATTCTCTTGCTCCAGATCGCTTAGGTGCTTGTCCATGTAGCGTGAGGTGGCATCCGATTCGGCAACATGCTCCGAGCAGCCCGAGCTGCTGCTTGAGTCTCGTTCGCGTTCGCGCCGCTTGTGTTGGGAGTCGCGGGAACCCGAGGGATGCTGATGCACCACAGCCACCTGCTGAGATGCCGCATTGCGTTCCGCCTCGCTTTCGAAGATCTCAATTACTTCGATCTCTTGCTTCGGCGACTGTCGTGGCGATTGGCGTGGCGACAAGTGCCGCAGGGTTTGGCTCAGTGACTGGGTCTGTGTTTGAGTGAGGGATAGAGGATAGGGATCGGGATCGCTACTGACTGTGGTGATGGTTGTGGTGGTGGCAAACAAGCTACCGCTACTGCCTAGACTTAGATTAAATGTGGCTGCCACTTGGGCGGCATGCGCCTCGGATTCCGATTCAATTTCGGACTCGCTGCTCTTACCTAGATCCTTCATCAGCACCGGTTGATAGCTGGCTGGCGGATGTGATGATTGTATCAAGCGCGCCTGGCTGCCAGTGCTGCCCACTGAGAGCGTCGATGTGGTGCTACGGAAGGAGAGAGGAGCGAAAGTCAAGCGATAAGCGAGCGTTACGAGGGGATGTAAGAAATACGTTAAGACTGCGTTTACACTGCAACCTTAGCCTTAAGGATAGCGGCGATTAATACGTTTACATTATGATAAATAACTGAAGGCTCTAAGCTGACGATTTATGATGAGCATTTTGAATTTAGCCAGAAGCCAGAATTATTTAATATCGTTTTAGATTTGAAGTTAATTAAGTTTTAGTAAGTTATTGCCGAACTGTGTAATTATCATGTCAATATTCAAATTTTTTTATTTTTCAAATTTAAAATTTCTTTCATTATCGCATAAATGATTTTATAGTTGAATTACCGATTTAATATGGTTTCAACGTCTGCTTAAGGCTTAAATCATACCCTAAGGCAAAATTTATTGTGTGTCCACTAATGCTTGGCTTAAGGCTTAGTTCTTGTCTTTAAGCGCACTGCTTCCCTTAAGGCTTAAGGCCTAATGCCTGAGACTTTCGACTAAGGTTGCAATGTATAAAGTTTACACTGTAAATACAAATGAGAGGAGACCTACCTCAGCGTCAGGTGATTGGGCGTGCGGCCCAGCGTGGCCTTGGGCCTGATTGTGCCCTGCTGCGAATCTTCCTCACCCTCCGACTTGGTGCCCGGATCGATGCGTTCAATGTCCGTGCTGTGATGATGCAGATGCGGCTGCCTGATCGGCGGTGGCGGCGGTTCACGTGGATGGGGATGTGGATGTGGGTGCTGATGCGGAGCAGCTGCCTGTTGCTGCTGTTGTTGCTGCTGCATTTGATGTGGTGGCTGCTGCGAATCTACGGGGGATTGAATGATATCTTTATGACATGACGATTGATGATTACAATGAAGTGCGCATAGTTTTGGATTAGCAACATGTGACAGCCTTCAGTTCAGGGGTAAACTACTAACCTGTGACATCGCCGAGGGTCTTGCTGCGACCGCGAAAGCCGCCACCGTTGCCACCTGGTTGCTGTTGCTGCTGCTGTGTGTGCGGGGCATAGTGGACCACGCCCACAGTGGGGGGCAGATCATCGCCCTCCTGGCTGCCCGACAGATTGTCGTAATCGATGTTGCCCGCCGAGTGACGCTGCGAACCCGACTTCTTCTTCGGCTTGCCTAGCGTATGCGAACCATGCACAATGGTAATCTGCTGAAGAGGAAAAGGAAATTAAGTACCTCAAGTAGATCGCTTAGTTATAAGGCGTAACTTACCTGTTGCTTGGGTCTTTCGAGAGTCTGTGAGTTGCCCGCATAGCCGCCCAGCTGCGAAGAGAGTCCAGACACGGAGCCAGAGCTGCCGCCAAAGTTCTTCATGGGAATTGACATGTTGCGTACGCTTTCGCGTATGATCTGTCGGATCGTCTTGAGGAATGCATTGCGGAAGTCGGCGGTGCTGTTGGACAGCACGTAGACCTTCTCAGAGCGACGCTGCAACTGCGAACGCAAGTGTATTAGCTCCCACAGGAAGTGCGAGTCCATGTCCTTGGCCGAGCTGGCACGCACTTGCACCTCGGTGACTGGGATGAGCACCTGGTAGCGTATGATCTCTACCTCATTGGGAGCATTCTTGCTCGAGACACCCTGAAAGAGGAGAATGATGATTAGTATATTATATTTAATAATACAGTTGATTATTTCTACTATTTTAAAAGTTAATTGAAATTGAATTTGTATTTGATTTATAAATTTTAGCTAAATACTTAAAATAAAATATGTATGTATATATATGTATTTTCAATACACAGCATTTGGTTTATAAAATTAAAAGAGTGTATATTTATAGTATACATTATGGTACATTATTTTTAATCTGAATTATGTTTTCAATAAAAAGGTCGAAACATGAAAATTTAATAAATTTTATAAGCTGTAAGAATTCATTATCCAAACTCAGTTTCCAATATGTTAAACAAGCTTTCAGCAAATACTAAAAGCCATTTTAATGTTTTTCAATTTTTAATATATTTCAAATTTAGCTATAAATTTATCTGGAATTATGCTTGCTTTTTAACGTTTATTAATAAATAAATAGATCATTAATAAATACTACAAAAATAATGAGAGATTAATAAATAAATAAAGTGCACCCACCATTAGCTTCTTCTTCTGACGCAAACGCTCCTTGCAGAGAAAGACAACGGCCGATTTGAAGACAAAGCACATGGCATGCAGCTCCAGGCCCTTCTTGATCTTGCCGAGAAAATCAGAGATGTTGAGCCACTCGACGCCGCCGTAGTAGAGCAAATCGCCTGGGAATGCGCAGCAGTGTGGAGGATTGGCATTGGCTACAGTGGAATGCGATTGTTGTTGTTGCTGTTGCTGTTGTAACCCACCTGGACTCAAATCGATGGGCTGCTTGCATGACTTCTGATGCTGCCGGAACAGATGATCGAATATGGCGCCATACTCCTCATGAATGCGCTGCATTTCATTGATATGCTCCGCCACCTTTTCCATGCCCTTGAGTGCCTCTGCGAGTGTGTGCAAAGTGGATTAAACAAAATTATAATAATGAGCAAATGGCAAAAGTCGACTTCAAACGGTTTGACTTACCGCATAGATGAACGTGCTCGTCGGCCCGAGTGTCTGTCAGATTGCGCATCTGCTGCAGCAGTAATGGATACTTGAGGATGCGTTGAATGGGTTTGATCAGATACGATTCCAAGGTGCTGCTGTGCTGTTGCTTGGGATTGCGCGCAGCCAGGAACTCCTGCAGTGCATGGTTGCCCTCATCTGTGAGAGAGTGAGAGAGAGGGAGAAAGGGGAGGGAGGGGAAAAATTGGGTTGGACAATTGCAAATTGAGACATTTGGCAAATGATTTGATTTCAATGTGCTTCAGTTGCCATTAATTGCAACGTTGGCCCATTAAACGAACGAAAGCGGGCGAGCGACAAGGATATGCTGTTACAAGGATATGCGCAACGTTGACAAGAAAATGTCATTAACTTGTTCTTATTGTCAGTTGAGAAGCTTTGATAAAGGCGCACAGTCAAAGCCTGTCTGCTGCACGGATTTGCGTCTAATGGTGCCTGTCCTGGAGCCTCTCCTGTCTGCCTATCCCACTGTCACCAGTCTCTGTCTCTGTCTCTGCCACTGCCACTGTCTCTGCCTGAATGACAGTCTGTCCTGCTGGTTGCCTGGTGCTGCTGCTGCTGTTGCTGCTCGTAACGAAGGCACTTAAGTGCACTTCTTGCTATAATTAATTATCCTTTCAACTTTTTTGCATAAAATTGCATGCAACAGCCAACAACAGTCGAGAGGGTCTGCCGCATCTCGTAAAGCTGCTTTGGCAACTAAAGTTGCCATCCGGATCTGTCGCTGCTACTGGCAGCTCCTAACCAGGCTGCCAAGCTGCCAAGCTGCCAGCCTGTCAAGCTGCCTTGCGTCATTGATTGTAAATATTGCAAATTTTTACCTCAATTTTTTCCGAGTTGTTCTCGTTGTTGTCAATCAGCCACTTTGTTATGCAGTTGTAAAACACTTGCCACGCCCCCTCCTTTCGTTGTGATTCTCTGTGTTCTGTTTTCTTGTTCATTCCTCTCTCTTTTGTATGTTTGTTTGAGTGTTTTTAAGCTGCGACTAAGTCTAATTTAATTATGACATGTTGTCGCCTAAGCTCGGAGACTCCCAAGTTCTCGCAGTTCTCTAAGTCCCGAGTCCCAGCTGCTTTCCAAACTAACAACTTTGCTGCCTTTTATCCGCCTGACTGCCACTGCTGTTGCTGCTGCCACTGCCACTGCTGCTGCTGCCACAGCCAGTGGCAACAACGTGGCATAGTTTTCGACACCGTTCGCCATTTGCAAGCGTGTCATAATTCTACAAGTTTAATTAACAAAAGATACTTGACAGTTGCTGGCATGGCATGAATATGAATATGCTGACACTCCCCCAACTCTAACACTCTCTTGCTCTCCCTCTCTCTTTTACGCATTTCCCCTTCTGCTACTACTTGGGGACTTGGGACTCTTGCCACGTCTCGGCATTTGCGGTTGTAATTATTCATTTAACTTGCAAATCATTTAAAGGAGTGCGGCATGCGGCAGCTGTGCGCCAGCCACTGACAACAATTGAAGCGCATAGTTTGCCAATTGTTCGAAACTTGTCGCTTGTTTGACTTTTACAACTTTCCTCTACGCGTCCCCTTCTTTCAAAAAAACCAAACTACTTTCCGTTTACAAGCCAAACTCAAATAGACTTTGACGCTTCACGCTGATTGCAATAGTTGAGACTCACACTCACACAAATGTCTGTCTCATTATATATGTATTTATGCATATGGCAAACACTTTTGATTTGTCAAACGAGACTTCAATAGTTTACTTTAAATTTAAATCTGCTAAATCAATCTATTTTTTTCTGCTATGATTGCAACTGCAATATTTGCAAAGGTATTTCCATTATTTTTTTAAATTATTAAACAATGTTATAAATATTTGAATTGAATGTATTTTTTTTAAATTGTAATCGAATAATACAATTTAATTGGCATACGCGGCGTATGCGTAATCAACTTGCCATGACAGCGAAACTTTGTTTGACTGCAGTTCAAATTACTTTTCGACTATTGCTATGAATTGTTAAGGAATCTCTTGTATCATTTTAATAATTTCATGAATAATTTAACATGATTTTTGCTTAAAGAATAGTATGAAAATGTATTAAATTGCAATGCAGAAAGTTTGAAGAATTTCTGACACATTTACAAATTACTTTCTGGTATGCTGAAATATGATTTTAAAGTGCACTCAATTTTAATTGAGAACGAAGTGACTTTAAATTAAGTCATTGCTATTTTTATTCATGAGTTATTTCCTATGAGGCGTATGAGTAATTTATAACAACTAAATAAATTCTTCTTTAAATACAAGTTGTTTCCTATGAGGCGTATGCGTAATTTACAGCAACTATTAAATTGCTTGTTTAATACATTTGTTTTGTATTTAATAATTTATTATTTTGCTTATTTATTTATGTATTTGTTTACTTACTTGGATGCAGAACCTTTTGCGCCTTGCTGTGACTGGCACAGAACGAGGAGTAGAGCTTGAAGTGATTGACATAATAGAGAAAAGCGGATCCAATCGCAAACAGCACATTCTATAAAATACAATAAAGGAATCAACGTAAAGTGTTGGCCAACAAAAGAGTTAGATAAAAAGATGATGCTTACCCTAAATTGACCGCAATGCTCGAATTTGTTGAACTCGGGCTCAAGTTCGAGCGCCTCTTCGAGATTCTGCAGAAACTGTCGCTGGAATGTGACAATTTCGTGTATGTTGCCAAAGAGCGCATTGATTTCCGCATTCGATAGAAATGTTTCCCGTTTCATGGGCTCCAGATAGTGTTCCAGTAGATTGTTCAAGTGCTGCATCATGCAAAAGTGTAATTCAGTTGTTTTGTTTCGCAAGTTGTTCGCGGCGTTGTTGTTCAATAAATTAAAATTTGTTGACACACAGAGAAAAAAGATACGAGAAAGAGCGATGAGGGTAGAAAAAATGAGAGCCAAAAAAAAATGCATAAATTAAATTAAAAAATCAGCAGCAGACGCCCGCAACACGCTTCAACTCCCTCGGCTGAGACAGCGACGAAGCGCTGAGAGGAGGAGAAGGGAGGAGGTGCGGGCGAAAGCTGAGTTGGCGTCCAGTTTGGGTAGTTGAACAACTTTTAGTTTACCGAGTAACGGGACAACCAACACACACACATATATTCTCGGGCAGCAGTAAATAAAAATATGAAGGATAAAAAAAAAACTGTAGCATAGCCGCAGGCGCGCGCTTTCATTTGGAACAATACTTCCGGCCAGCGGATAGGCAAGCGGCAAGAGGCGAGAGGCGAGAGGAGGCTGGAAACGTGAGTGGGTTGTGGCTGAGATAAGACTCAGACTTGGCAACGTTGCCGCAGCGGCGCTTTACATAATTTCTAAATTATAATAATTATTTGTATGCTTCCTGGGGCACACAGCACACAGCACAGCACCAAACGGAGGCACAAAACTCGGACCACGACCATTGGGACACCCGGACTTCGTTTGGGCTTAAAGCCGCCTGGTTAAAGGATTAAAATTTGCATTTTTAATTGCAGCGCGCGCGCTCTCTCCTCTTTTGCGACTAATGAAAGAACCAAAAAGCAGATAGAGAGAAAAACAGAAGAACGCGTACTGAGAACTTTGAACTGAATCAAAGTCTAAAAAGGAGACAAAAGAGATGACTTCTGAGAAGCCATATAATGGGACTTACCTTCACATAGGTGCGCTCCGTGTCCACCAGTTCCATGATGACTTTGCGCAGCTTCTCCGCATCGGTCAGCTGGCGTGACGGTGTCAGCGCTGTGGTCGAGACCGACGATGTGACTGAACCCGTGGGGCTCGATTTGCGCGTTTCCTGAGGTGAACGACAAAATCCGGTAACCTTAACAGGTCAGGGTTCGGGTTGGTTGGTTTTGTTGGTTGGTTGGTTGGTTGGTTGGTTGGTTGGACGTTTTGGTAGATTGTGTTGTGTTTGTAGTAATAGTTGTTGTTGTTGTTGTTGTGGTGTTGTTGTTGTTGCATGATGAGGATCGTGAAACGAAACAAACGAAAACGAGGCGAGACGAAGCGAGACCACAAAAAAGAGACACCAAAAATAAATGACAATAAACAACAAAAATGAAGTTAGCATGACAGAGATAGATAGACGGCGATAGTTATAGTGGGCAACTAGGATGAGAGAGAGATTCAGAGAGGGGGGCGGAGGGTGTTTAAGGGTCTAAGGGTGCGACTGTGGTTTGGGGTCATCGTTAAGCTGGCTTGGCTGCTCGAAACTCTCGCGGCGGCCACTTTAAACACACATACACACACTCGCAGACACGCACACACGAAGGGCGAACGACGCCAGGCTGCGGTTCTAAATGACTGTCACGTCCTTGTCGTAAGTCCAACTTACGTTACGGGGGCGTCGTTTTGTCATAGTTAGTTGTTGTTGCTCCTTGTTGTTGTTGTCGTGGTCGTGGTCGTTGTCGTTGCCGTTGTTGTCGCTGTTTGTGTGCGGTTACAAGCACATTTGGCACTGACAGTTGACGCTTGACGGTTGACATGGAGTGTGTGTGCATACACCCACTCTCACACACACATACACACACACACACAGTCGCACACTCAACCGGATTTTGCATAAAGCGTCGAGGTGCGCAAATCTTCAGCCCTTCTTATGTCACTTGCACAGTGGTTTGAGCTCTCTTGATTTTCACTGTTTGCGTTTTTCGGCTTTTTTGGTTTTTAGTTTTTTTTTTCCCCTCCTTTTCTGCTTTGGCTTTCTCTGTTTTTTGGGGTTAACTTGGCTTTATTATTCTTAGCTCTGCTGTTTGTTTTGCCCGTCTGCCTGCCTTGCTTAGAGAAGTGTTAAATGACGCGTTGACCGGAACTCGGATAAATTGACTTGCCACGCCTTCTTGCTTCTTGCCTCTACCGAGGATCACAGCAATGCTGAGCAAAATATTGAACGAATTTGCATTGTAAATGCCTAAACAAATATTTTTATGCGCCTAACATTCGCCTGCCCTTTCCTTGCCCCTCTTTTTCTTTGCTAGTTTGTGTGTGTGTGTGTGTGTCTGAGTGCTGTGCAATTTGCAAAAGGTCAGAGTTTAAATCAACAGCGCAAGGGAGAGGAAAGAGAGCAAGGGAGAGAGAGAGAGAGAGCGACCACTGTGCTTGACAGTGATGCGAATGCGAGCAGCTTGAGGGGCCACCGCCTGTCGCCAGTCTGCTTCTCCATTGGCGTTGCGTTGGCGTTGGCGATGACAGCGTGGCCGTGCCGAAAGGCTTAGCTCAAAATCCTCTCTCCCTGCTGCAGCGCACTCTTTGAGGTATTTGATATATGTGTGTTCACAAACTCAACTCAATTGAAATTCAGCAAGCAAATTGCACTTTAGCTTGAAAGAATGGCTTAAATTGCAATACTTATGCAAATAAGTGTACAATTTGCAACAAATATACATAACTTTGTCTTTCGCTTTGAGCTGCACTTGCGGGCGCCATCTATTGTGGGGAAGCCGCTGAGCTCAGCGTAAAATATGTTAAATTCCAATTGCTCTAAGATGCATGTAAAGCCTAAATGGTTTCTATTTGAATATTAAGCGTTCACATAATGTTCGAGTAGCTTACGGCAATTGTTAGTGTTGAATAAGGCACAACAACTAAATTACTTCTATTGCATTTATTTCGTTTTTAAAGTTATTCCTTTGACTATTTTTTTGTGGCTCCATCTAATGCTCACTTGCGCTATCTAGAGCTGGATTCTTGCATTAAGCTGCGCTTGCGGGCGCCATCTATTGTTAAGCGGCCGCTGAGCTTAGCATAAAATGCAAGTCTAAATGCTTTCAATTTGTATATTAAAGGGTAACTGTTTTACTACACATTTATCTCTCTAAATACAGTAAATGCTGTTAAATTACGTTTATTGCATTTGTTTCATTTGTGTAGCCAACCTTTTGCCTAGAGAAATTAAGTAACGAACTTAAGCAACGAGTTTCACAAACTTGTGGCGCCCTCTATTGCTAGTTTGCCCTAAGCTTTGCGTCGACAACTAGTACATTTCAATTGTTCTAAGTTTGTGTCCATTGTTGTCAGCGAAACTTGTCAAATTATTTGCAATTTTCTCGTTTTCCCTAGCATTCGCGCTGGCGCCATCTGTCGGTAGGGCGCTGGGCGTTGACAAACTTGAGCCAATTATAATGGGTATTATCATTTTGATTCGCATTCGCATTCCCATTCTCCCGATATTTGCAAGTTTGCCAGTTTGCCGTGACTAACTGATATTTTTGTCACGTTTACAGCGCTGTCTCCTCAATGCCTGTTTCTCACTTTGTCTCCGTCTCCGTCTCTGTGTCTCTGTCTTTGTCGCTCTTTCGTTCTTGTGCTGTGACATGGCGAGTGTGGCAACAACAATCTCATGAAATTTCAGTTGTCATTGTTCGTGCAACATTCAGTTGAATTGTTCTTGTTGCCTTCTTCTACTGCTGCTGCTGCTTGTCGTTGTCGTTGTCGCTGTAGTTGTCGTTGTACGTTGGCATTGTGAAAGACATTTCACTTTTATGCAGTTGCACTTTGTGTATTATTATTTCGTTCGTTCTCATTCTCCGTCTCTCTTTCGCTCTCTTTTTGCTGCTGTTGCTGCTGTTGTTGTGCAGCTTGTTCTTGTCTACTTTTAACTGTTTTATTGTTCTGCATTTCTTTCTTGTTGCAACGTCGCTGATTTGCATAAGCGGCGACAGCGTCGTCGACGACCCAAAACCAACAAAGAGGCTGCCACAAAGGGGGCAAGGGGTGAAGAGAGAGAGAGAGAGGGGGTAGCTCTGCCAGGTGAGGCTTATGGGCCAGCTGCTGAGTGCCAACATTGTTGTTGCAACTGCAACCAACGGCTGCTGCTGCTGCTGCTGCTGCTACTGGCGTCATGCCCCAAAGATGAAAAATTTGAAAATTTCTTGAATTTCTTGGCGCTCTGTGCGAAATGTCAACTTGAATTAAAAGGATTCTTATGTAACGCCCTGACTCTCCAGTCACTCACAGCTGCCTGCTGTCTAGCCATGTGTGTGTCTGTGTGTGTCTCTGTGTGTGTGTGTGTGTGTGTCGGCCTCAGTGTGTTTGTGTGTCACAGTGTTCAAGTATCATTAAATGAAGTGGGTTTCTGCCAGTTTCGAGCACACTTGGGTAAAGCATATCCAGAAACAAAGTGCATTCTGTGGCATCTTTGCGTTTCTTTCTCTTCGCTTCGTTGTCTCTGCTGTGCCCCCGCCCGTGCCATCCACATGTATTCCCCTCGGCTCCACTGTCTGTCTAGCATATTTGTTGTGTATATATCCTTGATATTTTTATGCCAGCCCATTTCTATTTGTGACGTTTATTGTTTGGTGACTTGCAGCAAAACAAGACCCAATAGGCCAAATTTGCCCCCTCAGCGTAGCCAGTGCACCTCTCTCTCTCTCTCCTCCCTCTGCTTCTTCTACGACATCTTGACAGCCACTCCCCGGTCCCTCCTTGACGCTCTTGCAGCTTCTCTGTTGCTTGTTGTTTGCCTTCAAACCCCTAATCCACTTGAAAGAAGCAGACTCCCTCCTTCGCTCACTCTCTTTCATAGCTTTGGCAAATTTCAATTTGTGCACATTTCAATCAGAAGTGCACCACATCCCAGCCACCTCCTTGCCCCTCCACACCCCTCCCCCTGTATTCCTCCTGAACTGTGTGTGCTCGTGTTTGGCGCTCGTTTTAATAGTTTCCGTTTCCGCTCAGCGAGTTCAAAGCAATTGGAACTGACTTTGCCCGCTGCCTTAGCCAAGTGCCAAGTTCCGGGCTCAACTTGAATGTGTTCCATCTTTTTCCCCCTTTTTTCTGCATTTTTTTTTGGCAACCAAGACTCAACGTTTAAGGAAGGCGAAGTGGTGAAAAGGATGGAAAGGGGCGTTTAACGTGTTTGCGTTTTGTTTCTTCTTGGTCATGTTTATATTAGCTATATATAACTATATGTACGTTATACATACATATGTATATATATATATTTATATGCGAATACGTTTCACAAAGATGTGAAATTTATTTTTTTTATTGGGGAGGAGTTAGCTATGGGGCAGGGGTTTAAGGGGAATGGGTATAACTTACTTGCTCCGCGGTCTTGAGCAGATTCTCAATTTCAAAGCTGCTGGTGCGCGATGTGGGCTTGGCCACGCCCAGTCCCGAGACACCGCCAGCACCCACAGCCAATTGCGATACTGTTGGCTCCACAAATGAGGGCGCCGGCGAACTTTCCGCCTCCGGTGAATACAAATCCTTGCCAGTGCCATCTGCAGTTGGAGAAAGAGTCGGGGGTGTGAGTTAAGATAACAGTTAGTCATGTTTTTATTATCATTATTATTATTACGATTATGAGAGTATTATTAGTTTTTCTTGCTGCTCATAATTAGTTGCCAATGGGCCTGTTTGCTTGTGTGCTTCTGCCTTTTTTGGCCAGCTTTAAAGTTCGATTAAGATGGCTATTCGTTACCCTCGTTATTGTTGTTGTTGTTTGTTTCTGCTGCTGCAGCTTGTTTGTTAATTTTAAATTCCATGTTTGCGCAATAAAAAGAGCAGCAGGAATTTAATACTTGCGCAAATGGCGTTTCGAAAGCAACAAAAACAACCCAGAAACAAGCACAAAGTAGAAACATTGCAGCGCAAAGAGTGCTCGACTAGCAGATACTCTGTAGGCGATATCTCTTAGACAGTCAAGCAAGAAAAACATTTCTTATAGTGACGTATGCGTAATTTTCTTAATAGAAAAGAGAAGACTATCTGAAGTCGCTGTACAATAGATGGCGCTTTGGCGTAGCCTAAACAAAGTTTCATTATTGCTTCTTTAATATTTATATTTATATTTATTATAAATATATTTATTTATTTATTATTTATCATTTGTGATGATAAAGATAACCTGAATGAAAAAAATATTAGATTGGCCATATTATATGTAAATAGTCAAGTTGTTAAACTATTTTTATATTGACGTATGCGTAATTTTGATAGTACCTTTCAAAACTATCTCTAACAGTTGACCAATAGATGGCGCTTTGTAATTGTCTGCGCTAAGATTCACCATTGAACCTTTTAATTTGTCTATTTATTAAGCAATTGCAATTTGAATAAACTAGCAAGCTAGTAGTAATGGAACAAACTAGTAGATTATTCAAAGCTAAAGCTCATGGCTTCAAGCTGTTTTCATATGTAGGTATTGAAAATATGAAAACAGTCTTTGTTGCTGTGCATGTCAAAAGAAAAGCCGAGAGTTAAAAGTTTTTCTTGGCAGCAACTTTAGATCATTTTAGGCTTTCAGAAAACATTTCTATAGCAATTTAATATGTAATGTAATTTATGACATGTAATTTTGAAAAAGAAAATTCACTCGACTGTTGATACCAAGTAAAAGGGAAGAGGCATCTCTTTTGCTTAAGTTCAAGTTAATGTACCCCTTTTAGGTAATTTTTTACTGAGTGCAGGGTATAAAAAGAGCACAGAATTGGCAACAACAACAACACGAATAGCGGCGCATAAAGCTGAGCGTAATAACAACAAAAACAACAACAACGAGAGCAACAACGGCATCAACAAGAGCCACAACAAGCTGTAATGATTATTGCTGCGATGTGTTTGCCACAACGTCCGCAGCAGGCTCAACGAGCGAGCGAATTGCGGGCCAACACAGGATGAGAACACACACATATACACACCACACACACATGCATACGAACCACACACATACATTCATATACATGCACAGACACAGCGCAAAGATTTTACCCCAAAAAAAAAAAAATATAAAAATAAGAAGAAACAGCGAGCAGCAGAGAAAAAAATTTATGGGCTATATATGAGGCTTGTATACAGTTGTAAGTATGAGTGTACGACTGTATCTGTGTGTGAGTGTGTGTGTGCCAGTTTATATAGCGGTAGTTTTTGGCAACGCCAGGAAACGTTTAAAAATCATGTCCTTGAATGCCCTACTCTCAATGCCCTGCTCTATGCTCTCTCTATGCTCTATTCTAGCTTTCGACTCTATGCCTATGTCTCTGCCTATTTTCTCTACTTCGTTGCACTCCTCTTGCTCTCCATGCTCAGTGGTCCCTTGGCTGCTGCGCATGCAAATTGGTTACTACAAATTTTATGAACATTTTGCTTCAAATTTGACACCATACGCACACACACATTTACTTTGCTATAGAATAAGTGTGTGTGTGTAAGATATTGAAATTGCCGCCTTATAAATTTCAACTTGCGGTCTTCTTACAAATTGCACGTAGTCCCTTTGTAAGTGCCAGCAACAACAGTAAAAACAACAACCACAACAATAACAACAACAAGCGAGTAGGCTAATAACTTATAGACGTTGTCCGTTGTTGTTTGTTGTCGTTGTTTGGTTGCTGGCTCTCGGTTTGCTGGTTTGCTGCCTTTCTGCTGCTGCTGCTGCTTCTGCTTGTTGTTCAGGTTGGGAACGTGCCAAACTAAATTTGTGCATTGGCCATAAACTCACAGAGTTTTAGTGGCTTTACTCCTAACTATGATGGCTATGGCTCCTGCCCCCAAGGAAAAGAGGAGGCAGAGAGCGAGCGTGGACTGAGGTTTTCCCAGTTTATGATACGTGCAGAGAGGGAAAACTTCGGTTAGCAAACGTGAGGCTGTTAAAGGCATCGATTGCATTTGAACAGGTGAAGGACAACAACAGGCAGCAACAACAGCAACAACAGGCAACCACAGCAGTTGCAGCTCAAATTTCTATAATGCTATTGGCTACAAACTCCTAAATTTACATATTTTGTTTTGAATATTTTTAATGGCATGTCTGAACATAAGCAAGAATCATTTACTGACAGGTATATTGACAAGAAAAAATGAGAGTTAAGTAAATTATCGAAACCATTAAAATTACAATTTTAAATATATTCTTTATGTTAAGTTTCTCAATTTGTACTAAATATTTATAGCTGCAGAAGATACACGAAGAAATATTGACCTATTGATATATGTAAATCTTTTTTGAAAAGATATAATTATATGAACCAATTCTGTTGAATTCAAATTTTTAATTATTTCTTTGAGTATCTGAATATGAGCTAACTATTTATAAAAGAAGAGGCTGCAAGAAGAAATATTGACCTATCAATAGAAATCTTTCTTCAAATGAGATGTAACACTTTGAAATTTCATATGCCAGACTGAAGTGAATAGAGCATTCAAATTTCTAATGATTTCTTTCGAGTATCTGCTTATTTTCTCGTAATTTATAATTGAAAGAGAATAAAGAAGTAAGATTTATTTATCAATGGAGGTATTTTTTCTTAAGAATGTTATTTTTAAAATAAACAATTGAATATCCAAATCTTTTCAGAACATAATTTAAGAACGCACTCGATAAAATATTGATCTATCACTGAAAGTATTTCTCCATAAAATATGTCACTCACTGCAATTGGCCATAAAGTAACCGACGACAGTCATTTCTTTTTTTAATTAAATTCTTGAATATCATCACAAGATGAAATATTGACCTATCAATGGCAGTCTTTCTTTACAAAATATATCACTCACTGCAAATTGGAAACTAAAGTGACCCATGGGAATATATCGAGGGTTTTACAGTTTGCTTTTATCAACAACGAGCCGCTTTGTTTCGTTCTTTAAAGTGTTGCCAGTTCTTTGGTCGAGGAGTTTTAATAACTGATTGCCGACAAGAAAAGGCAGTGTTCATAATTTGGGGCTGCATTCAAGTGGAATATTGTAAGTTCCTTTTGTGCCCGCTTTTGTTATAGGATTATATATGATAATTAAATCCTTTTTGGGACTCGCAAATGAGCTGCGAGTTACAAGCTTGACCAGTTTGCCCAAGACTCCATATATGTGAGTTGTCTGTTCCTTTGCTGACTTTTTTCTTTGTGCTTCTCTCTTCTTTCTTTTTTGTCAATCCCTCTTTTCAGCGTTGTTCGCTGTTCTCGCACTCTCTCTCTCACTGTAAATTTCACTTAATTGTGCATTTAATAAGCTAAAAGTGCTTCAACATGGCCCAGAACTCCAGCAGCCTTGCTTGCCCGAGTTCTTTCTCTGTTTAATTGCCAAAGTGAAATGTAATCCACTTTTTTTCTCTCTCCATCTATCTCTCTCTTTCTACCCTCCTTTTGGTCCTGCCTATCCTTCATTCATTTTGAATGGCAAACGCTTTTTTTGAATGTGTGTGTGCATATGCCGCCGCCATATCCATAACCCATATGCCACAAATGTCCGTTCATCAGCAACCAGAGAACCGAGTGTGTGAGTGTGTTGGTGTGTGAGTGTGTGTGCCATAATGGGGTATGTGCATTGCCTTCTTATAGCCACCCTCACACACACATACATTCACTTGCAACCAATACGTGTGCCAGTTGCATGCGAGTCGTTTAATTTTTGCTACATTTCCTTCTTTTTTTATTTCAGTATTTTTATACCCCGTAAAACCGGAATTTACTATGCAAGGCACATTCATTTCGAACTCTTTTTTCATTTTCTTATCTTCAGCATTTCTCTATTTTACAGAGTATTTGGCAAGTTGTGCTTTGTTCTTCGCTTTCTTCGCTGCTGCTGTTGCATGTATTTTATTTTAATTCTTTTTTAGTTTGTTGTGCCTTTTAATTGTTTGGCGCATAAAAAAGTTTCATTTTGTGAATAAAATACACACTCACACACATACATATACACATATCAGTTGTTGTTGCTGTTGCAATTGTTGTTATAGTTGTTTTCTGCGTTTGTTGGTTTTTAATTGTTTTGTGTTCTTAGCCACTTCGGCTTTTTGAGTGCAGTGCAGCGTGTGTGTGTGCGAATGTATGTGTCTGTGTGTGTGTGTGTGTGGGTGCAGTTTGTAATCCTGTAATTATGTAGTCGTTGTTGTTGCACAACGAAACCAAACCAAACGAAACGAAACGACAGCAGCATGGGGCGAAATCGTGCCACAAAAACCTCATCTCATCTGCCTTCCTCTCTCTCTCTCTCTTTCTTTATCTCACTCTTTCATTCTGGCTCTGGCTGTTAGCACGCTACTTATTGATGTAATTGTTGTTGCTACTGCACGTTGCACGTTGTTGCGTGTTGTAGAAGCACTTGCAACATGCATTAAACGAAAAATATAAATTACTTTAATGAACTTTACAAATTCGCATGCAGCGCCCACGTCCGGAAATGCGCTTCACGTTTCCGCTTTCCACTCTTGTATCCCCCCCCCCACACACACACACACGTATATAGAGAGCAACCGCACCTTAAACCACAACAACAACAGTAGCTAAAACACACACAGGTGAAGGTTCTGCTGTGATTAGTTTGTTGTAGCCGGAGATGAATGTTCTGTTGCGGCTTTTAAAATGTTACTGAAAAATCCCGCCCCCGAAAATACTAAAAAAAAAAAAACAAACTTGCGGAAAAGTAGGAAAATTCCACACACAGTTTTACACAAGGGAAAACCGCTTAAAAAATACTTTTATATAGTGTGGTTATATTTGTTTTGTAGTAGTTGTTGTTGCTGTTGTTGTTCGTGTACTTACTCCAACCGGGCGCTGGCACAATCAGTCCAGTTATCATCTCCTCGCTCATCACCGGCGGATCAGTTGGCGGCGGCGGGCACACCAGGGAGTCAATCATGTCATCCGTGACACGCATGATGCCCACTAGATCTGGGGGTTCGGTGCGCGACGAGCTGCAAAACAAAACAAAACAAAACAGACACACAATATGAGGCAACAACTTTGGCAAAACACACACAAAATTAACATAAATTTTATTAGATTTGATTTGCTTTGCTTTTTGTGTTGGAAGTCGAGTTGAGAGAGTTTACCTGCTGCTGACCTTTTTCTATGTCAGTGGCAAAAGATGCGGAAAAATGGCTCTCAACACAACGTGCATAATTTGAATGGCATTTGACGGGACGCTGGGGAGCGAAGAGGTGGGCGTAGGGAGGGGAACGGGGTTACAGTTTGTTGCCTCGGCAAACGCTTAGCACAAAAGCCAAATGCTGTGCCCATAAAGAGCAGCTAATTAGGCTATCAAAATGCTGTGCCAGGCTCACGAGTCAGACTCGGCTTTTTTTCCTTTTTTTTTGTTTTTTTGTTTTGAGGGAGGACTGGAGAAGGGTCATCGCAGCCGCCAAAGCGGAACAAGTGCCTCGCCTCCCTCTTCTGGACAGCGTGTTTATGTTCGGCTGCGGCTTCAAATTTGTTGTTTTTTGAGTTTAGCCAGGAAAAAACATGGAAAATCAAATGAAAAGGCAAAATATTGAAGCCTTGCAAAATTGTGTGGCGCCTTCTTCTTTATCGTGCTAAATTTCACATTTTTGATTTGTTGCAAAACAATTTGACTATATGCGAGTGTAAGTGTGTGTGTCTGTGTGTGTTTTTGTGTGGTTTCAACAGCTTTTTTTGGGGGAGGTCAACTTCTTGTTGGCCAGCGCCAAAAGCTTGTCGAATGTTGACATTTTTTGGGTTTTTCGCAAAATATTGAAGTTGGAAGTTTGGTCGAAAGGCTCGAGCTTCGGGGTTTCCTTTACTCCTTTTTTTTTTTAATTAATAAAAGTGGTTTGTACATTGCGCAAACGGCGAAATTAATGAGAATTTTCTAATTTTGAATTTTTCCATGTTGGGAATAGAAAATTTGCTTTATATATAAATTGATGAGCTGAGGAACTTAAGTTGAGCTTAGCCTTATAGCAGTGCAGAGCTAAGCAAATTGCGTATACGCCGGGTTGTCTAATACATTGTAATTGACATCTGAGGCCAATTAAAGCACACAGCTTGATTCGACTGACAAGCTAAAGTCTAGTCCAATTCATGTCAATCTTTCGCTTTTACTCTCTGAATTTATTAAAATGTTAACTAGATTTTTAGTAGCTGATATTTTGCTCAAAGTATTGTCATTAAATTAGTAAAGAGCGTAATATAAAATACTTTAAATTACTCAAAGCATTGCCATTAAATTAGTAAAGAGCGTAAAGTACTTTAAATTTCTTCACTGTAAGCTAAGAAAAACATTCGAAAATGTTGCTTGCGCATCAAGTATGCAAATCATTTGTTATGCGTAGAGATTACATTGTTATGCTACCTGGCAATCGATCTGTTTATTAAGCCACAGTTGAAGTTTAGTTTTGCGTGTGCATGTGTGCTCTCTCATGTTATTATAAGAGTCACGTATATATTTTGGTTTTCGGGTAAACCCATGCGGCGGCTACGTAATTAATTTGTGAACAATGCGGCGAATGGCTGCTGTTGCAGTTGATGCTGTGAAGTTGTTTTGTAGCCATTGTAGCTGATCAACTGAGGCACGAAAATGGCGATAAATCGGCATTGTAAGTTTAAACAATGGCGCACAGCTGGCGACTAAAATAGTTAATTAATCTGTGTATCTGTTTAAACAATGCAAGAAGCGTATGCAAACGACGAACGGACGGAACGGAACGGAACGGAACGTGTATTGTCAATAGAAATAGAAATGTCATGAATGAATGGCAGCAAAAGTAAGGAAAGGGATCAAGTGGGGGGACAGCAGCAGCAGCTGGAAAATGGTCGCACTTAGCTGCCGTTGCATTCAAGTCAACAGATGTTTGCAGAACGTGCGATAGCTGGACAAACAATTGACAGTTGAGCTGAGTGAGTAAAGAAGAGCAAGTGTGGGAGGAGAAGGTGGGCGGTAAGGAAAATGGGGGGAGAAAGAGTATGACAGCACTTACCGCATCATCATGCTGAGGGATTGCTCCTCCTGCAGGACGCTCTCTAAGTACATCATATCTAGATCAGATACAATCGCACCATTGATGACCATTATTTCGTCTCCTTTGATAATGCCTGCAATGGAATAGAGAAAACGCAAGCAATATGAGTTACAGTTAACTATTATATGCGACTACACAAATAAATATGTATATATATTATATGTATATGCTATATATGTAGTTGTATCTTTATCAAACACAATGGACGCAGTCTTTTCAGCTCCATCAGCCAAGTGAAACGTAAAAGATGCGCGTTGTCTAACGTTGATAGCAGGAGGTGAAGGGGGGAGGCAACTACAGGGAAGTTGTTGTTGTAGGATATACAACATCAATTGTGGTAGAGGCAGTGACATCTTTTCGTATAGATAAGCGCCCATGTCTTTGCCAGTGATAAAACAATAACAGCATTGTGGCTTTTGCATTGTTCATACGCCACGTTGCCAGTTTTACGTCTTTCGTTAGCATTTTCTAACGTGTGTTGTCGTCGTCGCTCGTTGTGTGTGTGTCGGTGTGTGTGTTTGTGTGTGTATTTTCTACAACATTTATTTCGACCAGGCTGCTGCTTGTTTTCTGCTTGCCTTCATTTTGTTTTGCTGCTGTTATCATTGTTGTTGCAGCTGCAGTTTCTTTGCAGCAACTTCGACAGATTACATGTGCAACTTTCCTCCTGCTCCTTCTCTTTCGCTCTGCTTTCTCTCTCTCTATCTAGGTTGTTATCTGGCTGACAGTTGTGTGTAGTTTATGCCAGACTCGGAGCACACCTTGAACCAACGAGCAGCACCTAAAGTTACGTGCACCACACACAATTTTTGCATTTGTTATAAATTCCAAATAGATTTCCTCATTTGTTTTTCTTTATTTTCCTTTTTTTGTGGGTGGGAATTCGTTACGTTTACGTTTCGTTTCGTTGCGTTTGCGTTACGTTTGCATGGGAGGATTATTTGGCTTTGGTATTGCCAGCATATGCATTAGACAAATATCAACTCGACTTGTATTTATATTGTTTATTTTGCGGTTGCTCTTTTCTTCTTCTTTCAGGGGGCTTCTTCTTTTTTGAATGTTGTCAACAGCTTTGTTCTTTGGGCTTGAGCAAATTGTTATGCCATGTTTGCCAAATACTTTGCCACGCTTGTTCTTCTGCTCAACACACTCGACTGTGCGAGTGTGCGGCATGCAACTTTTGTAGCACATGCTGCCACACACAGTCGCGAACAGCAGCTGCGCTTGTGGCCATCATTATTATGGATGGGCTCTACTATCGCTCGCTGCTGCTGCTGCTGATGCTGCTTCTGCTGTCTGTTTGTTAACTTGAAAAGGCCAAGCAAACACAGAGCTAGAGAGCGAAGCAAGCGAAATCGTGTTGCAAGTTGCACTTAAAGCACATTGATTTAAGCTAGTTACAGTTTGGTGCCTTCATTAAAGTGCTGGCCAAAGAGTTTTGGGGTTTCAATTAGCTCAAGAAAAGTGGCAAGCCGCAGCATTTGCATTTCCATTTGAATTCGAATGTAGCCCAACGCAATTCCAGCTCTTGTTGCTCTTGTAATTGATGTTGCTGCTGTTGCTGCAGTTGCTGTTGCTGCTGCATTTGTGGTTGCACTTGTTTTTGTTTGCTGCATTTACAGTTGGAAAATGCCTTTTGGCTACACTCTTGCTGAGCTTTGTTTGTGGTCCCCTTAAATTGGTCTTTGGCACATACTAATATGAATTAAACTCAATTGTACGAAACGAAACGAATCGAGTCGAGTCTAGTCGAGTTGAGTTTGAGCTTAAAGTAACAACTAACTAGCCTACTCCGCCTGCTACTACTCCTTCTTAATTTATGCACACTCACGCAATACGCATTCAATTGTCTGTTCAATCTGTGAAATATTGCGTATACGTAATATTTGCTTGCTGTCCTTGGATATTATTCTAGCATTGTCATTGATTTCTGCCTTATGTTTGCCATTTCGAGTGGAAGCGACCAGGACAATACTTGTCTAAATGCTATCGATACATTGCGTATACGCAACGTGCTTTTCTCTGAATTTATTGCACTCGTTTTGCTAGCTCGAATTCTCTCAATATTTGCAACAAATTATGCTACAACTGACTTCGATACTTTTTCAATAATTGAACTTTGATTACAAGCACACACACACACACTCTCTGCGATTGATTTGCAGATTTGCTAATGAAGCTGCAAAGAAAGTCATTAGCAAAGTCTGTCACTTTCCCAGTCGAGGGGATCGCTTTATTTGTGCTGCTCATTAAATTCAACACCCGGGCAGCAAAAACTTGTTCAGTGGCATTGTTAACGCAGTTTTAAACCGCCGAAAAAAAACTAACACTCACCAGCGCAAACAAAGCAACAAAACGAATAGGAAAAACTAGTGAAATAACTGCAGTTGAGTGTGCTCGACTGTGAAATAGCCGATACCCATTTTTAATAAGGGAAAACAATGCGGTTTACTTTTAAAATATGGCAAATGAATATGTTGAAAAATACTGAAAATATCGAATCTTATATTTGGTATATCAATATACTATTGTATTCAAAACAAAGGAACTAAGACTCGTCTGCAGTAGTCGTTTTTTCCATATAAAGTTATTTCTTAAATAATTTCTACAGTTTCTTTTTGATGCCAAATTTTTAAGAATCGAATCTTTTCCAATAATCATAACTTTGTTCCAGACATTTGCTAAGGGCACAAAGTTAAATTACCCTTCTACTCTGTAGGTGGCGGGTATACAAAAAAACTGGTGGCAAATTATAAACTAACCGTCAGTGGCAGGGCTAACTTTTGCAGCGGAGGAACTGAGGAATGAAGGGAAAATGCAACTGGCTTCATGTCTCACTTTTTTTTCTGTGAGAACAAAATTTTTGGTGTGCATTGTTTCACGGACTTTTGATTCGTTGTTGTTGTCATCGTCGTCGTCTACGTCGCCGACGTCGTCATCGTTGCCACATTCGCACTCAACGTGCTTAATGAGTTTTCCGCTGTGAAATTTTCTTTCAGGTTCATCACTTTTGCAAGTGCAGCATTGCAGTTTTCCTTCTTGTGCCACACACCTGACTGACAGTTGGGGAGTTGGAGTTGGAGTTGCGAGTTGGAACTGCAGCTGTAACCTGCACTGTCAACATCAGGCGACATAATTTAAAGCGCTGCTCTAGTGGCATTTCGACTACAAGCACTTGACTTGCGCTCCTTGCCCCCAGGACGAGGGAACGAGTCCTTCTTTCTCTCTCTCTTGGGAGGGGGGATTGCATGCAAATGCCAACTTAAGTTGATTTTAAGTGATAGAAAAACAACAAGGAGCCGACTCGCAATGGAGGAGTGGAGGAGAACTAAGATGACGCCCGAAAACCCTTTAAGGACTTGACATGCAGCTCTGGCCCTGCGGCTGCCATTACAGGTGATAGAAAGTCAGGGGAAGGAATGAGGAGGAGACGACTTCGAGTGCGCTGCTCATCATCAACGTGATCTCTACTCGCTTACAAGCGCTGACTGTTGAGTTTTTTTTTCTATGCTATGAAGAAGTAGCCTGGAGTTGGAGTTGGCGTTGGCGTTGGCGTTTAGAGCTCAAGCTGCAACTGGAGCTGGAGTTGGAGTTGAAACTGCGCCTGGAGCTGCAGCCACTTGACGCGTTGACTCCATGCCAACCAAAGTGAGTTTGTTCAAGTTTTTGCTCTTTCATTTTGACATAAAAGTGAAAAGCATTTAAATACATATAAAAGAAGCGCAGCAGCACAATACACAGAAAAGCGCAGGAGTCGAGTATGATGGGGCGCCACTTGATTATTACCCTCAGTCCATTTTGCAAAACAGACTTGAGCTTAAGCAACTGTTTAAATTGAAGTACAGAGAATATATACTCACCATTATGCATGGCAACGCTCTTGTCCTCGACGCGGCTCACATAGCAGCAGAGTTCGTCCTGTCGCTCCGCATTCTCGATCAGCTCCGCCTCCACGGAGAAGCCCCACATTTGTTCCAACGTGGTGCGTTGCAACTCCACCTGGTACAGTATTTTCATGCAGACCTCGACAAACTCGTGATTATGTAGCTGTAAAGTGCAAAAAATCCAAGAAATAAAAAAAAATTAGCCAAAAAGCCGCAAGCTCTCTTTCGTTTTTTCATGTTTTTTGTTGTATGTAAGTAGTAAGAAGTTATTTTTGCCAAGCGAGTTTCAATAAATTTTTTGGTGCAGTTCTCGCCCGGAAAAGTTGTTGGTTTAATTCGCAATTTATTGAGCAGGCAAAAAGTTTGTGTTGTGGGTGCAGCTGCACTTTTGACCTGGCAATATTTACAGCTTGTTGTTCGGCTCAAAGTTTTTACGTAGTTCCCTCCGTTCGCTGTTTTGTTGCAAGCACTTAGCTGCAGCACGAAGAAGGGGGCGGAGGCAGCGCCGCAAAAGTGCTGACTTGAGAAATGGCATTCTCTCTGACTAATCGCCTGCTAAGTGGCAACATTTTGCTATTTACCAGAGCTCGACTTTAAATGCAAAAACATAGCCATAAAGAAGACTCTTTGCATTTCGGATATAAACAATTATTTATTATTTCGTGTAATTACTTAGCAAATCTCTCAGAAAAATCATTGAATATTATGATTTCTGCACTTTGATTGCGCACTGTTAAGTTGCAAATTGCAATCGCTAATTGAAATTCCTTTTACCAGTTGAACTGTAATCATTTTATGATATCTGCTAACTAGCTAATATCCTTGTTAATAGTCAAAAATATGTATGTTATTTGATTGCTGACGTAATTGCTTAAATGGCTAAAATTATGGTTCAATTATAAAACTGACAAATTTATATTAATTGACATTTCAACTATGACTCTGTTTACATAGAATCACAAAAGTTTAATTAATTGAATGTTGTTTTTATGACTGATTTATGTGTGTGTTTTAATGCTTTGTTGCTTTGAGATTAATTTATGAAGTCAAAAGATAAATGTTGCAACACTTTTGCAGTGATTATGCAATTCGCATTGTTTGCCTGGCTGCGGCTTTATAATGTTCTTGAAGTTTATATGTAAATACTCAATGTTGAGAGTCGAATTTAAATTTTATGAATGCCTTTCAAATGCGGTTTTCACTTGCAGTAATATTTAGCGAAACGTTCGTTATTAAGTTGCGGTTGCAACATCAAATTTCGCACATTTAATTAATTAACCAATCATTTAATTACTTATTGGCCAAATCTATGCATAATTGGCATGGCCTTGCTAACCGAATGGAAATACAATTATAATTCATTCAAAAAGTAATTAACGCTTTCTAGTTACCAGCTAGCGAAGAGGCGTTCAGAGGCTTAGAGGCACTCTCACACCTTTTTGACCCTTTGCGCAACACTTGCACTTCGTGAGGAAATCGGATTTAATCCTTTTGAATTTGGCTGGCGAAATTCGAACGCTTCGGCTGCTCAAGCTGAGAAATCACCCTTAATTGCCCTTAATTTTGAACAAACAACAAACACGTGCACACAAAGTTCAAAGTTCAATAGAAATTGCCACTCACACGAACACGTATACGCCCCGTTGGGTTTGAGAAATGGAGAAGGAGGCGCCGTGTGAATGTATGGATGGTATGGCATGGCATGCGATTGTGGATGGGTTACTTACATAATTTTCAATCAGATCATTGCGATGTGGCACAAAGTAATTGTGATCCTCCATGTCACGTCGCTTCTTGACGCGCACAAAGTGCTCCATGGGATTGAGGCTGCGACGGGCGCAGGCGCTGGCAAGGAATTCCTCCACAGACATCGCGTCACGTAGATAAACTGTCGAGTAAGCATTGTCGGGCATTGCAACTTTGAAGGTTTTTTCCGGCTCGTCACGTGAATTCATCTGGAAAAAGGCAGAAAATTCGATTGGATAAACAGGCGCTCACTCTCGTACTTTCACACACACACAGTGTCATTAAGGGTGTTGTTACACACACACACACACATATACAGATACATACATGCGGAAGTGAAAATTGAAAAATAGCAAAAACACATTTCTACCAGAGGAAATGTAATGAAAAACGTCAGCAGCAGGCAGCAGGCAGTCAGGAGGCAGTCAGCCAGTCATTCGGCAGTCAACAGAGAAGCGAGAGCGAAGTAAACTCAGTTAAAATGCTTAACGGGGCATCATCTCATCTCGCATCTCGTGTCTGTGTCTGTGTCTCGTCTCTCTGCGTGTGTCAGTGTTGGTTAACGAGACGCACACACACACACACACACACAGTCGATGCAGAGTTTGGCCAACTGCTAAACGAATCAGGCGCCCAGCTGCCAGTTGTTGCCTGCTGCAAATTGCATTTGTATTGGCAGCCATCGTCGTCGATGGTTTTGCTGGCTGACTAACTTTGACGCTACTGCGTTGCTGTTGCAAGCAGCCCTGAGGCAAGCTGCAGCAGCTGCAGCCACACATGCGAGTACAGGTGTAGCAAACACACACATTTGTAGACCAAGAGAGAGAGAGAGTTGTCAAATGCTGAAGCTCTGTGCTCTGTGTGTGCAGTTTACTACTTGCACAACAATTGAATTAGTTTGGCAGTTGCACAACTCACACACAAGCAAGCAGACGACAGAGAGAGGAGAGGGGAGAACGAAACTTGTAGCAGCCACATTTACATGCACATCCGTCAGGCACGAGAAGCTGCAGGCAGCTGTGGAAGGGAATCTTCGCATTGCATAACAATTGGGCATGCAGTTCGCATATAAATATAAATACCAAAAGAGTCTATATATACCATATATGTTTATATATACGATATGTGTGTGGGGAGTATATCGCGCTGAAAGTCATTATGCCAAACAGTTGATGCCACACACAACACACTGAATCAATAATAAATATGTAATGCAAGCATTTTTGGCTGTCAACTTGATATTCATGTTGTGCGAAGCATCGAAAAGTCCTGCAAAAAGGAACAAGTAAGAAAGCTACAGTCGAGTGTGCTCGACTGTGAGATACCCTCTATCCATTTTGAATAAAAGCAAAATACGGTAAACTTATCAAAAGCTATATTGGGTATATTGATATAGTACTACATTCAAAAAAAAAAAAAATATATATATGTATATATAGGCTACATATGGAATTTTGATATCCACATTTGGATATACAACATTCACAATATACCAAAGCATATACCATAGAGATGCCTTCTTCTGAGGCACAAAGTTGCTATACCTTTCTGCCCCATGGGTAGCCGGTATAAAAAGCCAAAAAGCCAAAGAAAAGCACAAAAAGGAAATGAATTCTGTTCTCGTATGTGTGCTCAGTTGGTCCTTTTTTGTTGGCTTGCATTGTGGCAACAAGAATTGCAAATCATAACAATAACAAGGCGTTCTCTCGACTTTTAGATACTGTTTAAGTGACAAGAACATTTACTGCATTCAAATAATTTTTGTGTTACGAAATTTGCACATTAATTTTGATACATGGCATTTGAGTTGAAGCCATTTCTCTTTCTACCTTTCATGTGCATTTCTTCAGTTCAATCAAGTGGCAAATGCATTCAAAGTTGAATGACTTGCAGGCAACTTTAAGAAACTTTATTTGAAACTGAATTTAAAGTTGAATTCTTCAACAAGCTGCAGTTTTGCAGTTTGTCGTTGCACTTTTGCCGCAGCTTTGTTCAATCGATTAATGAACTTTGCACTACTTAATGCCACACAACGAGTTGAGTTGAGAGCAAGCGAAACGAAAGAGAGTTGTTGGCAAGTCAATTTGTCAGTTGACGTCTCGTTGCTTAATTCAATTGCGAGTTGATGTTGGCTCTTCTCGGCTATACTATTGGCCAATTAAATGCGTCGTGGCGAAAATGGTTTAAAGCCGTTTTTTTCTGCTGCCGCTGTTGGCATTATTTTCCCGCGAGTTTTCCACTCGTGCTTCAGCTTTTTGCTTTACTCTGCTCCGTCCGCTCGCCGTTGGATAATTGCCAGTTGCGTGTGCTACGGGCGCTGCGGACACCTTTAATTTGATTTCATTTCATTTTCAATTGCAATTTCTGCTGCATTGCAGCTGACATGCTGGCAAAATGAAAAGCTACACACATACAGCACACAGAGGGAATCACAGTCATTGCATTGGATACATGAGAGTTGACTGCGCAAAAATATAAACCAAATCAAATGCACATTTTTCAAATTCATTGAATTTTCAGCGCCACATTTGCTGCCACACACACGTACACACACACACACACACAGCACACATCGAGGTGTGTGTCTCATTTTGCGTTACAAACATTTTTGTATTTATGTTATATTCACTTGTTTTTACCATGCATATTTTTGGCTTCACTGACGATAGCTTCGACGTAGTCGTCGTCGTCGTCATCGACTGCGGCTGCAATTGTGCAGCGTTGGCAAATTTAATTGGAAATGAAGTGTGCACGCCTCTGTGCATCGAGTGTAACACGAGTGTGTGTGTGTGCGAGTGTGTATCGAGTGCTGCGAACAAGATTATTTTGCCAATAATCGAAACAAATTGAATTTATGAAATGAATTTCATTATAAATACGAGTAGATGCGAAATTGGCAACTCTAATTGAAGTTTATCAAATATCCAACATCAAATACATAACGACTACAACAAGAAAGAACAAAAAAAAAAAAAAAAAACAGAATAAATACTCTAACCCTCTTAATTAACTGTAGCTCGTTCAATTTAAATTCATGCATACGAAAGAGAGAATATTTATATCTCTAGTTTTAGCTTTAGCTTTGGCCTTGTTAAACTTGCATCCCAAGTGCTTGAAATCCCACAGCAAACAACCGAGTTTGTCAAGTTGACTTTAAGTGACTATTACACAAAATTGAGTTGAAAGTTTAATATGGCCTTTAATGGCTGCTTACATTGCGTATGCGTGATGTGAAGTGTAAAGTGCAAAGTGCAAAAAAAAAAATGTAAATGCTTTAAGCTGGCGCAAATACGTTGAGTGAATTGGATTTTGCCAGATTTGATTGCATTTATATATATTTTTGATAATTTTTGCGATTTTAATCGAAAACCCACAATTTGCATTTGGCTATTGACTGATTGACTCTCGCTGACGGACTGAATGATTTATTTGATTGATGGCCAGACATCAAAAGGAAAATCTGCATTTGCTTTTCGGCTTTCAGTATACAATTTGTAAATTTTCGTAAATGGTAAGTTGCAAATTGTAAATTGTAAACTGTAAACTGTGTGTGTGCAGTTAAGCCTGGCTATTAAAAATGAAGCTGCGTACTTTATGCAAATATTTATACAACTTTGGATTAGTTTTTTCTTTCTTTTCATTCTCCATCTCTTTTTCGGTTTGTTGGGGCGGGGCCATTTGGCTAATGGCTTTGTAAAGCGACATGCTGAGGAATGAAACCACGACGAGTCGTATTCGTACTTCATAAATTTGTTTTTGTAATTCTTGATGGCCATTAAATTTAAATTATCCTCCGACAAACAACAACGAGCTGTAAAAAATAAAATATGCTAAAAATACGCGAAAATACATTAGAGAGCGTGGAAGTCCGCGCGGACTTTGGCGACACATTGCTGGCCATTTTTTGGTGCAGTTCAGTTGGCTCGCATTAGCGCTAAATTTGGCTTTTAATGCCGTTTCCGCTGCCTTAAATACAAATTCAATTATTCACACACACACAGATACACTCTTACACAAACACACACACGCTAGGCCATAAAAGTGTGAGACAGTCGTGTCGTAAAAGCGTTTTAAAATTGATATAATTTTATTACGCATACGACACGCGGACCCAAATCATATACATACATACATACATATATAGGATAGTATTACGACGACGACGACGACGACGATGACAACTCACCTGCATGGAGCGACGACTGGAGCCGCTATTCGAGCGCGACAACATCGGTGGTCGACGCTTGGTGGCACCACGTCCAGCCAACAGATTATTGAGCAGCGATGGCGACCGGGCACAGATGAAGGCATGGAACGAGGAGACCGTAAAAACTCCCAGCTTGTTTAAAGTGTTCTTCGTGGGACGTGACACATGTGTGAGCAGCGACTGCAAGAAACAGAGAGAGAGAGTACAACGAAAAATGAGATTGAATTTATGATAATAGAACATTAAAGTGCAATAAATTCGCTTATCTAGCGAGAATATCGAAATGAACGAAGCATTCAGCAGTAGCAATTGAGTGTGTGAAAATATGTGCTTCCCCTTCCCCTTCCTCCTCCTTATTTCGCCTTTTCCACTTTCCTGGAAGGTGATTTGAAGCACATTAATGTGGCATTGGAGGATTATGACAAAAGCAGATAGTTGGTGTTAGCTTGAGAAGCAGACAAATTGCAATAGATGAATGCGACGATTGGGAATTTCCAAACTAAAAGAATGAGACAATTAAGAACTCCTGAAACAAAAGTATTCGACTACCATGTATGCTGCTTTAACTGTGTTACTTATTTTAGTCAAAATGAAGAATAAATACAGATACATACTTGTGCTTTCTTTTGCATAATATTCTACGTTTTTTCTTTAATTGCTTGCTATAACTTATGTCAGTTAAGCTAAGAATCTTTTGTACTTATTTTGATCACGCATAAAAGAAGGAAATAGTCAAAAATTTAAATACCTAATATCTTTTGCTTTAAGAATTTTGCTCTGTATACATAATGACCGTTTATACTTTTAACAACAATTCTTCCTAAAAGTGCGAAAGCTTAAAAATGAATCGATCTAGACGAATTCAAGACAAAAATGCGGTTGATCTAAGAGCTTTGTGCTGATTTTGAAATTTATAACGTATACTAGTTTTTTACTAACTGTACAAACTAAGCATAGCTTAGTTTCCCATATCTATGCTTAGACTATATAAAAGAAAGCAATCGCCATTTGCTGCGTTTGAATATGAACATAATTTAACGCAGCACTAGCAGCCATAAAGTCAGAGTAAAAGTCAATGAAGTTTAACCTGAAAAGCTAAAAAGCTATGGCAAAATGCAGCAGGTGAATACACATTGATTAGACAATGGAGAATTGAAGTAATTTGTAGAGAAGTAAAACCAAAAATTAAACAAAAAGGAGACAGTAAATGGAGTACAAATTAAAGCACATTACGGTGACAATGGAGCACCAGAATCGTAGATAGAAAGAGGAGAGGAGAGGCATTGATTAATGCCAGAAAGAAAGAGAGCGGGAATAAATTGAAGTACATTACGGTGGCAATGAAGGAACTAGAATAATTATATAAATTAAACAACACAGAAAAAAGGAGAAAAAACCCTCTTTAAGAGCAGCTGCATGATTAATTTTTGGTCATTTTGAGTGATATGACATAATTAATAACTGGATGCAGCAGACGCAGACGCAACCAAACACCATTAACTAATGTATGTTTTGTGTGTTTCTGTGTGTGTTTGTGGGAGTTGATGTTTGTGTGAGTGTGTGTGTGAGTGTGCTGCAAGTGTGCTGTGTGCAAATAGCCTACGGTGCATGCACTTTCTCGTGTAAGTGGCGTTGCTGAAGTTGTTTGAGTTTTGCGGTTATTAATAATAAATGTGGTTGCTCTTTATGTGCATTTGCAAAAGAGAGTTGAGTGCTCGCCTAGTCTCCCCTACTCCCTCGCTCTATCTCTCCATCTCTCTCTAGCTGACAAGTCATAAAAAGCGCAATTAACTCGCAGCCCTTTTTGTCACCCATCACAACATCGACATAAAACTTGGCTTTGCAAATCTTTTTAATGCCGTGTAAAGTTCGAGTTCGAGCTGTGCCACACCTCCATTTTGTGGTTGTGTTTGTTGTTGCTAGTTCAGAGTGTAATGTCTGAAGTTGCCAGCAACCTTCTTCTGCTGCTGTGTCTCGCACTTTGACCCTTTAAGCTGCAGCTCATTTAAGGCGCTTAAATTGTGTTATGGAGATTAATGTTACACGTTACACATTCTCGCCCAAAGAGAGAGAGAAACGAGTTAAGTTGAGTTGTGCTTTGCTACGTATTTAGTTTCGAGTCTTGAGCAATTGAATTGCGTCCCCTCTTTTGGCCGCCATTGTGTAAATAAGTAGGTAAAAAGCAATTACAGACAACAGGGCCAAAGGTTTATGGCTCAAGCATTCTCTCCATCCACTTTCCCTGCCTTTCGATTGTGTGTCTTTTAATCTACGCTATGGCCGTGAATCTGGTTTTGATGTTGTGTGTTGTGTTGTGTTGTGTATGGAGAATTAATCCCTATGGATGGGGTTTTTAATCAATCTCGACTGCAGCATTGAGCGAACTTTAATCAGCTTATAGACAAGACTTTTTGTGTTGACTCTGCATACGAGTCGGGGTTTCACTTTGTTTTTACAGCTTATAAAACATTGCGTCATGCAACAACAGCAACAGCTTAATTAAGTTTAATACAAAATCATAAATATATTTCTAATTAAATGCAAAATGCCTTTGCTTTGTCTTTGTTTATCGTACCGTAAACAACTAAGCCTAACTACTTAAAGTTTTCTTATGTTTTAGCTATAATATTTGAATTTAAATCTGCCTTTTCACATACATATTTCATTTAATTATCTCTCTTTCTGTGATGCCCATAAAAGTAGGCAACAATTTTTATGCTCAAGCTCTCAGCCCGTAAACAATTAATGCAGTTCCCAGAAGCTACATCTGTGAACTCCATTTGCTAATATTAACTTGTGTTTTGCGCACAGATTGCTCTCTGTTTAATGTTGGGCCATAAAATACTTGCTCCTAAAAGCAGGCAACAGTTTTCTGTTGAGCTCTGTATCCTGAGTAGTAATTTGCCATTCGAAAAGCCAAAGTAAACTCTATAAAATTTATATATTTTTCATGGCTTCGCTTGCGCGCTATGGCATAACCTAACCTGCTGCTATTTGCTCTGTGCTCCGTGTGCCACTTGACAACTACTTTGCATTGAATAGCAGTTTGGGGCACGCACTTTATCACCTCTCTTGAGAGAGGGCTAAGTAATTCAAATTGACGCAATCTCAGCCACGTAATGTGAACTTTCCTGTGGCTTCCTTCCAACAAAACAAATTGCTGCAATTTTAGAGATGCTGTGTGTGGGGGCGAGGGGCCGGAAACGCATAACTCACCTTTGGATTGGGCAACTCGCCGCTCTGCAGCGAAGCCATATAGCAGCGTAGTCGAAACTGTTCGCAGTGCAAGCGCTCGAGGTTCTCCTCCCATTGTAGTATCTGTGTCTGTATCTGATGGCGTGTCTCCTGATCGGTGACAACTGATTGCTGCAGCTCAGCCATGTGCTTCAGCTTGTGATCCTGCGAAATGGAATAAATCCAAAAAAGAAAAAAAACCAGAAGTTAGACATGACCAGTAGCAACACACACACATTCAACTAGATATAAAAGAGGAGTCAGGCTTTGGGGACTGGGATTTTGGGTTGTGCGGGGATGCGGGGATGCAGATGCGACACTCGTGATGGTTATGAAAGCATCTCTGGCATGGCATGGCATCATTAGCATTTCATGGCAGCACCACAGCAGCAACTATTGCTGCTGTTGGTGCTGCGGTGGCTGCCATTTGACGAAAATACATAAATCACGCGTCATGTGCAGCAGCATTTTTCGTTGGCGCAATTCAAATATCTCTTTGCCTCCCCGTTTTTGGGGCTGAAGTGCGTTGGCAATGCACCAACTTTGACACACACAGAGAGCGAGAGACTTTGGCATCGTTAGCCACACACACACGCACACACACACACGCACACACACACACTTGCACACTTACTGGCACAACACATGGCCCTGTTTTCATTACAAATAACGTTTGACTTCCGCCGCAGCGTGTCCCATCAGCAACAGCAGGAGCAGGATACGCTTCCTAGTTTTTAGCCAGCCTGCCACGCCACATCTGCCTTCACTCCCTTCCCTTCCCTTCCCATCCCTTCTTTTCTGTTCTCATCTCAGTCTCTCCTCACTCATTGCAATCCCACTTTCACGTGCATTTATACACGCTTGCATAGATTTCATGGAGTACGTGATTGTTTCATTTTGGTTGCTAGATTTTTCCTCTTTTCACTTGCTGCTCTCATCGTTGTTGTTGTTGCTGTTGCTGCCGCTGCATTGCATTCAGTTCGTGTAAGCTGACAATTATTTGCAGATGCAGCTGCCGTTGTCATTGCTGTTGCTGTTGCCGTTGCAGTGGCGGATGCAGTGGGCGTCGCCGTGGCAACATCAACCTGAATGGGCACTTTCGATGTTCGACATTTTAATGAATGTGTACACATAAACAGCAGCAGCAGCAACAGCACACTCGCACACTCTTGCTGTGTATACATATGTAAATGTATTTGTTGCCGGCTTATACAGGTGTCTCACTTGGTCTGCCTCTCACTCTCTCTCTCTATCTCTATCTCTCTTTCTGTTTCTGTCTCTCTATTTGTGCGCGAGGACACGCTACTTGCCAGCTTATGTGATGTTGAGCTCGGCATTGTTTATTTTACGTGAAATAAATCATATTTGGTGTATTTTACTTCACTCTCCCCACCTCCCACTCCAAACTCTCAAGCAGCGCAACAACACAATACAATACGTTGACGTTTTGTGTGTATTCGAATACGTAATGCGTATACTTAATATAACAATCCAGCTTGCCACGCATTTGAATTTGATTGCATACGCTTCACTCTGTGTTTGTGTGTATTTCTGTCAAATTGATATAACAAAAGCATCAAGAGCGAGTCCCACACACATACATACACACACGAATACACAACATATCGATCAAATGAAACAACGCCTTCTTCTTTTTGGCAATTCAAAACGAGTGCGGGTAACGAGAATTAATGTTAATGTAATTCTGCAGTGGGAAGTGAATAAAACTTTTACGAAATACAGCATAAATGTCAGTTTAATTATAATAGTCTGCTGCAAACAAAAACTATGGAGACAATCGAAACAGAGCTAAAGGAAAAAGGTATTGAAAGCTCAGAGTGGGAGCGAGCCTAAAAAGCTCAACTGAATCTCTCAATCTGATCTCTTCTCCAAATTGAAGCGAAATTGTGAAACGGAAAATGAAATTGCTGCATATAATATTCTTCCGAAAGCTGTCTAAAATTATTGAGAAAATCAAAATAGAAAAAAAAACAGAGTCAGTTCAGAGTAGCAGTGAACATTAATGACTCAGAAGCACAACTAAATCTTTCGAAGAAATGCAATATGAATGCAATTGCGATTGCAAAAGAAACTGACTATTAAAATAATTATGCTGAATATCCAATTACATCAAATTGTAACAAATACAAAAAGAAGAACGCGACTAAGCTCTAAATAACGAGTGCATGTAGCGAGAAGCAATAAGAATAATTTTCGGAAACGGAAAATCAAATTGCATGTAAAACTTGGAGTCTATAAAATTCTTAAGAAAACTGTCTCTATCATTAAAAAGAGAGTTCAATAATAAGAGTATGGTTTCTAACTTTAATTATTGAGCAAATCGACACAGAGTGTAAAGGAAGCTAAACGTATTGATAGCTAAGAGTGCAAGTACACAACTGCATTTCAGAAAGAAATTCAAGATAAATGCCAAATATGCAATTACAACAAATTATTACAATTACAAAGATTAGAAAATTACTAATACCAGTTGCTCGCAAGCATTGATGATATTGTCATATTCTGCATCCTTTTGTCAGTTTCGATTAACGATTATTAAATGATGTCCTCAATATATTGGGCTAATTCCACCAAAGAGGCAGTTGGCAATTGAACTTTTGACTGCTTAATTGGATGCAATAAACTTGAAAATTTCGAATTCAACTTGAGGGTAATGCTGATTTATATGAATGTCCTTGTAGAGAGCGAGAGATAGAGAGCAAGAGCAGGACGAAGCCATTTGGCCACTTAATGAGCTCATCTGAGCAGCCTCACGATTGTCATTGTTAATTTAACGAGCAGCAAGCACAATAACTGGGCTTAGGATTTAATGACTGTATTTAATGTGCTTGCAATTTCCCATTATACATTACAAACACAAAGAGAGAGAGAGTGAGAAAGATTCACAACACAACATGAGGAGTGTTTGCAACAAGCTGAAGCTGCGGCAGTTCAAGTGCTTGGCAGTCGCATCAATTTTATAACAATTGCAGCAGGCTACAGACGGCAGCCAAGTTGCAAGCTTGTGCTCTTGTGCAGACGACAAGAAAAGGGATAATTAATAAGGCAGCTTGCCGCACACAACCACACAAACACAAACACAGCGTGGGAGCATACATTTTGGCAACTAAATTTTGTTATTAATAACCAGCCAAAGTGCTGAGGCAGTCGAAGCAGCTGCCGAGTCAACAGTTTGTTTGGGCTCCAAACACGTAGCAAAACGCCTTCAAAATAATATGAGCACCAATAAACATGAGAGAGAGAGAGAGAGTGAGTGAGTGTATGGTGTGTGTGTGAGTGAGTGTGTGTGTAACCGAAATGTGCACACATTAATCGTGGGCATTGTTTGTTTATGGCTGTCGTTTTGCGTGCTGTCACGTTGTGCACTTCAGCTTGGGTTAATGGCATTGTTAATTGTCGTGTAATTGCATGCAATTGCAATGTAAATGCTGTTACTTTGATGTTTATCGAGCTGTTATCGATTACACAATGTACAATACATATATCGATACAATGCACACACACACACTGGCTTTGTGACACCTGTCAGACGCCAAGTACAGCAATTCTGTAACTAGAATTCCATTCTTCTATTTCGCTTGTTCTCAATTTCGACTGTCATCTCAATTCTCTCCACTTAACGGGAATTTTATTATTGCTACGTTGTTGGTTTCTGTGGTTTGTGTTTTTCCCTCCACCTCCCCCACTTTTGCTCTTTGCTTAGTTGTCTTTTGCTCTGCGTCGTCTGTGTGTGTCCTGTGTGTCCTGTTGCTGTCTGTTGCTGTTGCGCTTTCATTAAGCGGCACTCGTGTATGGCTCCCCATGCGCACATTTTAGTGAGGCTATGCTCTGAAGGCTCAAGTAGGCGAACTGTAGTTGCTGTTGTAGCCAGAGCTAGAGATTGTCCTGTTTGTCCCCGACTGACTCTCAGTCGAAAGTCTCAGTCTCTGGCATTGCCATTGCGCCCGTCCTTGTTGTCGTCCCATTGTCGTACTGTCATTTCCGCTTCCTCAGTTTGGTGCTGCCTCAGTTGAGTTGAGTTGAGTTCAGTTCAGTTGAGTTGAGACGAGTTCATGGTATGCGTTTTGTTCTCCTTCTCATTCTGCTTCTTGACTGTTGCTCTGATATATGTTTACCCGAGAGTACAATTAAAAAATACATTTTGCCATTGTTGTCATCGTCATCGTCATCGCCAGCGTCGACGTCGTCAGCATCAGCATCAGCGTCAGCGTCAACGTCGCATGACAAGCCAAAGATGCCGCAAATAGCAAAACCACAGCAACCGCAAACCACAACAGCCAACAACAATAATAACCACACACTCTCTCTCTCACACACACACACACACACACACACACACACACACACACACTCACTCGACTGAAATAATAATAATGCCCAACACAAAAAGCAAAGAACTCGAACTCGAGCTCGATTCTCTTTGCTGCTGCTGTTAATGGCTTCATCTTCTTCTTCTTTTGTAGCTCGATAAGTTGCTCGCTTATAGCAAACCGTAACGATCAATTAAGACAGTCAAAGACAGCGGGAATTAAAAGCGACGGTGCAATGCGGCGTATGCGCAACATTCAATTTTTGAAATGAACTGCAACTGCAACTGCTGCAACTGACCTCAGGGCAGGACTTTTGACTTTGCTGGTGTATTAAATGCCATCCTGCTGCCATCCTACAAAAAGTCAAATGTGAGGCCGACCAACCGCAAAAGTGGTCGACAGGGGGTGAGGAAGGGGAATGAGCTGCAAAGGGTGCAGCAACGGGTGCAATTGTCAACAAAAGGCCTGCAAATTGTGCGCTCCATACAAGCATGAAAGCGAGTGTATGTATGCGTGTGTGTGTGTGTGTGTGTGTGCACATGTCCTGCATAAATGCTGACCACAAAATGATGGCACATTATATAACATGCATATGGGAGTGGCAGGAGGCTAAAAAGAGTTATGCGTGAAACGATCTCAGCCTAAGCGCAAAACTAGCGCCTGTTTGTGTTTGTGGCCACACACAACCTAACTCTGTATGTGTGTGTGTGTGTGTGTGCATTTTTAGCACTCTCCTCTGGGCTAGCAGCACCTATTGCTGTTGACAATTGAATTGAATTTGGCAGCAACGGCAACGGCCACGCCCACATGCCAGACGCATAAAGCATATTTCTGCATGCAAAAACCAAAAATCCCAAAACCAAAAACAAATCAAAAGCCAACGCGCATTTACGGCCACAGGGACCAAAGGCTTGGGCTTGGCAAGAGGCTACTAAGCAGACGGGGAGAGGGGGAGTGGTCGGAGGGGGGGTGCAACACCTAGCAGTGTGTCAGAGCTTCAGGTCCGGCTTCAACTGTGGACCATATGTCGGGGCCATTTCCTGTGCGAACTTGCGACCAAAAGTTGCAAAAATATTCGCACGTTTGCTCCAAAACAAAGCCCAAAAACTGTGCAGGGGGCGTGGCAGGGGTTAATAGGGGAAAGGGGTGGGGGAGAGCGAGGGGAACTTCGTCGTTGCAACATGTGTGCGTGCTTTATGACGTTAGAACTCGGCTTTGCCTCATATTTCTTGCCATAAATTCTTGCCATATTTTAAGGAGTTTTTTCTTTTTTTTTGCCAGTTGGTATTAGTTTATGAAAGGCCAAAGCCACGCCCACAAATGTATGTGCATTGGCTTGTCTGTTTACTGTGGCCAGTTAAAGTTGCACTTGCGGGGGAAACCTTACAGCATCGAGCACTAAATTTTACGGTAATTATAAACTTTATGCTTTCATTACGAAAAATTTGATTAAAAAAAAAAGGGAAAAATGTTCTTTAATAATACACTTGCAACTTGCAGCTTCCCAACTAGCAGCTAGCAAAAGTTCGTCTCGTTCACAAGGTTTATTGTTTTGCACAAACTTTCCACAATGTGCGACGCTTGGCGAGGCAGGTGGGTGGAGGGAAGGGGAAGCGAGGTAGGCGAGAGATTGCATGTGGTTGAAAGTTGGCCGGCAAGGAAAATCAACACACTAATTAACCAAAATTTAAAACTTAACTAAATATGTATTTCATTATGTGCTTTTTCGCTTCAGTTTGGATTCTGTGTTTTTTCCCTGTAGTTTTTCCTCGCATTTTCACCATTTTTTTTTTGTTGTTTTTCCTTTCTCATTTACTTGCTGTGGTTGCGTTGGTGTGTTTGTGTGTGTGTGTGTGTGTAATATATTACACTGCAAATGTGCATTTGAGCGTTGCTGCAGAGCAAACGCGGACGAAAGCGAGCGTTGCAAATTTAAGGATTTTGTGAGCTTAAATTTAAGCTTAATTGTAATCAAATTAATTAATGGCTTGACGGCTTTCTACAGTGTCTGACCCGTTTTTTTGGACCAAGCCAACTACAAATTAGCTGGCCGACAAAATATGCTGTGGCCAAAAAATACGAGTACGCATAGCAGCAACTCTGGAGGAGAAGAGAGAGCCGGAAATAGTTTTGACTAACTTGCGATTAGTAGACACTTGCAGTGGGATTATATTTATATGGTGCAACATTATAGTTATCAGCATGTTGCAGCACCTTCTTTAAAGTAAAGAAACTTTCATTATTCTATTTTTTCTTTTCTTAAAGCAAACTATGTTTTGTTGTTTCCTCATTTTTTTTTTAACTGTGAAAATACGGATAAAAACGATCGGATTATTTGTATTAGGTAATGAATTAGTATACCAGTTAACTCTAGAATTTGCTATATACAATAATAACTGCAGTATTTATAATTTCTAAGAATTTGGCTTAGATCGTATAAAAATTGTGGAAATTATTTAAGAATAAATTATGTATTGAAAATTACGCCCACTGCAATTGAGTTTTTACTGCTTAGGGTAACAATCTGGTATATTTTAACGTGTATATTTCGAATGTAGTACTTCAACGATATACTATTTATGGTCCTTTGCATATTTTAGTGTTATGGTATATTATTTGGTATAATTTAAGAATAATATAGCGTTGTTTTGTTTTTGTAGAAAAAGGGATAACGGGTATTTCATAGTCGAGCCCACTCGGTAACTTTCTTACTTATTTGTAGTTATCCGCCTTTGAATAGTATGCATAAATATATTGAAATATACAAAATTATAATATGGAAAATATACTAAAATATACCAAACGATATATTTTTAAAAGATATACTACCTATACAGACAAAATAGACCATAGACAAAATATTCGTGATTATATGGTTAAGCAAATAAAACCAAACAGCTACAGCAACTTTTTGCCATATTAAATTATTCTTGAATAACTTCTATGATATTTTTTCGGCACAAAGTTATTAAAACTTTCACCCCTTCGACTATAATAAATATTCAGATTATCTGCCTTTACTCATGTATTTTGGTATTATTTTAAATTCCATTTTTTTTAACGAAAACAATCCAATAACCGATTTTTTCAGACAACCTCGTAAAAAATGTTTGAAAATTAAATTCATAATAAAATGTTGCATAATTGAAATTGGTCTATTTGGCAGGAAATTGATTCATTTAGGCATTTTGTTAAGCGTTTTTCTGTCGCTCAATTGAATGGCATAAATTGTGTTAAACAATTAACAGCCTAAACGATGAATGCAACATTTAATTAGCCCAATTATTCATATGTACGCAAGAGCATACATAAATAAATTTATCGATGGAGAATATGCAACAAGCGCAAGCCAAATGCATAAAAAATTTAAAACCAAACAGGCCAAGCGATTTAAAAAAAATAATAAAAAAAAAACCAGAAACAGAGACCACATTCGACCAAGTGTGAGGGGAGTGAGGAGAGGAGAGAAGAGGAGTTGCTATTGAGCTGAAATGACAGCCGCCATTGCAAATTGAAAGCAGCAGGCAAGTGAGCCTTGTTTAGACTGTGCGCCATGGCAATTGCACACGAGCCACGAGAGCCACTGGGAATAAAAACAGTAACAGCGGGGGCAGAGGCAACTATGGCGGCAGTTCGTCGTGTTGTGTGTGTGTGTGTATGTGTACACTTGTAGCGAGGGGGATGAATGAAGAATGTGGGGGAATGGGGATGGGGAATGGGGGATGGCCTGTTGTAGGAGTCGTAATTAGAGCGTAAAAACCAGAGCGTACGAAAAACCAAACGCGCTCGGGCAGCTACTACCCATTTTTTTTCATTCTTTACATATATTTTCTGTATTTTTTTTTTTTCGTTTTTTTTTGCCCAACGTACGCCTGCATTGTGTATGTGCGTGTGTGTGTGTGTGTGTGAGCTGGTGTGCAAGTGCTTTATGCGAGAAGAAAAATAGATAGCTGGCGAAAAACTAGAAAAGCTAAAGCAAACGAAGCGAAGTGCTGTCCCCCACTGACACATATATGATTATTTCCGAAAGGTGACAGCTATAAAAAAGGGCAGACAAACAGCCCAAGCTGTATGTGTGGGCGTGTACTTTTATGCCTGGCACAAAGTAGAAGTCGAAGACAAAAAGCGTAGACAACACTGTTGCTCATTTCAGCCACGCCTGCATGACTATAAAACGACAGTCGTTGTTGCTGTGATACGGTGATAGGCAACCCACGTTGGGCGCCACATGACGACACCTTTTCATCGCACCATGCACGCATATGTAAATGCAGCAGGTCGCTGCGACTACAAGGCATGCTTACAAGCGATTAGAGTTGAGTGATAGATAAAGAATAAACTTAAATAGTATAATAAATAGTCACCACACGTTGGGCGCCATCTTGATATAAGTTAAATAACACTTTAACTCAAAGCTGCTTAATTAGTTGAGTACTCACTGTCTATGCAGGGTGCTTTGATGTCGAGCAGCATAAAGTTTCAGTTTTTGCCACACAGTTGTTTAATTCCATTCAGGGCAATAACATTGCGACTTCTTCTTCTTCTTCATCGTGCTGTTTTTATGACTTGGCAGCTTTGTTTATCCCGAGGCACTTTAATAAGTACGACGACGACGACGACGACTATTTTGCTGCTTTTCTTTGCACACAAAATTAATTAACAACAAATGCGAATGCGAATACGAATGCGAATGCAAATGCAAATCCAAATTGTAATGCAAATGCAATTGCATTTTGTGGCCACTCCTGCAGCTCATTTAATTAATATTCATGGCGGCAACTTTGGCCAGGCCGAATTACATAAAAAAAAAAGAAAACTGAAAGCGCGGAGGCTCAGCATTTTGCGAGTGGGCGTGGCACTTGAAAACTAAACCAGCTGACTCTCAAGTGACTCTTGTGACAGTCTCGGACTCGGAACCGGACTTTGCGACTCGAACTAAAGTGAAAACAAAACAACAGCAGCAATGAAAAAATCTAGTTGAAAACTTGCAAGTGGAAAAGTGGACAGAAAAACGCAGCGTTCAAGGAAGTAATTATGGTTTATCCAAAGGGACAGATATCCTCGGACAAACAACAGCAGCAGCAAACCGGACAACGACAAGAATAACGATGGAGAAGGAAAAAGCTGAAGACGGTTCATAACATCAAACTTGAAGTTAACGTGTAAATGAGAAAAACTAAATTAGAAACCGGGGGCGAGACGCTGCCAACAGTTTGTGCAAAATCCCAGCGACAGAGACGAATGAATGAAGTCAACGGGAACGGACAGCAGGCAGCAGTCAGGATATATAAGATGGACTCGTCGTTCGCCGTTCGCCATTCGTCGACTGATGGACAGACAAAATAATTGTCTTTAGGAGTTGCGCTAACAACAACAAGAGCAACAACGACGATGGCAATCAACGAGAATGCTTTAAGCTTCAAACTAGCTCGACTACCAGATAATCATTCCCCAAGGAATAGTGTTTAACAGAACAGCAAGTAATACCCCATTCTATGTCAAGTACAGGGTATTCCTGCGCATGAAAAAGATGGCCGCAAAATTTGCGCTGCAAATGACATGATGCAAAAATAAATAAACAAATCAAAGGAGCCCAACAACAGCAGCAGCAGTAGCAAAAAGAGGTTTATTCAGTGCAGCTGCTGCAGTGTCATCCAAATGCGGCACAAAACCCTTTTGCAGCCCTTTGCTAAGCAGTCTCCCTCCGCTCTCCTCCCCCACCTCACTTTTTCCCTCACTTTGGAGCCCAGTTTATCTAGCCATTTATTGTGTGGCAAGTGCAGTTCCTTGTACTCTCCAACGACTTGACTTCGAGTTCTATTTGGTTTTGTGTTTCCACTTTTTGTTTTCATTTTGGCCGCTCAATTTTGCTGCCGCAAAGTTGTGCAAATAAATTGCACTGCAGCCCAGAGAGTGAGTGAGTGGGAGAGAAAGAGAAACAAATGTTGTTGCTGTGAAGCCGCGACGCGAAATTGATGGGGAATTGATTTGAAAGCAAATACATAAATGGAGCAGAGCCAACAGCAGTGGCAGCTACCACAAGAAGCTGCAAGTCGAAAGGAAGCCAGCTAAAACAGGCAGCGCATAAATCATTGGGGAACTTCACTGAGAAATTGGCTAGAAATGTGCTTGTGGCTGCTGCTGCTGCTCTTGCTGCTTCTGCTGCTGCGACGACTATTGCGAAATTGAGAAATTGCGAAAATTGTGAGGGGGAGAATTCTCCCCTACTTATTGGCAAATGCGTTTGTTGTGTCTTTGCCACACACACACACACACATAGAAGAAAAGTTGAGGCGAAGTTGAGAAATCATCGCGAATTGATGTGTTCGTTCAATTTGGCTTTGTTGTTTGATTACTTGAACGAATGATTAGGTGCCGAAACATAGAAAATCCTGTTCTGAATATCAATGATGTGCCCTTCCACAAAAAAAAGAAGAAAACTCTGCAGTTGCCAAATTGAATGAACACGAGTGGCTTTAAGATAATTTTATTGATTGATTTAATGGTTTTACTTGGATTTGTGTTGATCTTTTAGATTGCCAAGCATTTATAGCAGTCTCCTTCCAGTGTAAATACATCACTGATTGATAATCAAATCGCAAAGTAGATCAAACTGCATTTAAATTATGTTGAAATCTTGATGATATGCGGGCAAAGTCATGCAGCAAAATTTCACTGCATAATTATGTCATTTATGTGGAATTTGTGCTTAATCGATTCAACTGCCATAAATGCTTACAAATGGAAATGCCAATGGAATAGCATTCGCTGTAAACTTGACTCACATTTCGGAATGTAGTTGAATCGCGGAGCACAGAGTTCATAAATCAAGAGATTTAAATGTCTGCCGAGCGATTTCTTTTTGCATATCATTTTGTGTGGCGAATAATAATGCGGTGTAGTAGCTGCAGCTGTAGTTGCCACGACAAGCAGCTTTTCCACACCTCAGACAGAGAGTGTGTGTGAGAGAGAGAGAGAGGGAGGAAGTGAGCGGGTAATGCTCATATACTTAACACATGCCGTGAGTACACTTTCAATGCTGGAGCCACTTGAATTTGTGCTGAAGCAGCTCAACAATTTCCTTCAAGCCAAAAACCGCTCGGCAACAATTCAACTCAATATCCTTGAGCTCGACAAACACACACACATATCCTTCAGACATACTCGACATAATCGCCAACAAATACTTGTCGACAGGTAAACCGAGGAGGAAAGGGGGAAATGCTAAGTAAAACGTTGGCATTCACTTACCGATTCAATGGCCTTCTCCAGGCGAAAGATCTCCTCCTGCAGCAGATGCAGTGTGCCCGTTTTACCGCGATGACGTGCAAATGCGGCGGCACAGGCGCTGTGTATGCTATTCACCCAATTCTCCAGCTCCACCTGAGAAAGAGCGAAAAAGGGAGAAAGAGATAGAGTGAGTTAGAGAGAGCAAGCCAGCTATGTTAGTTGTTACAAATTGCAAAGCCAAATGCACCGCAAGCAATTTGACGTTGCTCCCCAGCGCCAAATGTCGAATTCGATGTCGACAAAGTTGTTGTTCTCGTTGTTGTTGTCGCTGTTGTTGTTATAGCTATTGTTGTTGTGTATGTTGTCGTTGTTGGTTGACTATCAGTTATGCAAATTTAATGACAAATCACTAAGGCGGCCAGGCAGAAATGCTGTCAGCAGCCAGCAGGGGGCTCCGCTGCAGCTTCGACTTTGGCTTTGGGTTTGAGTTAGTGCCGAGATGAATGAGCAGCGTATGCCTTTGAGACATGTAACAGTTTAGGCACAAGGACCCAGAGCCCAGGACCAGGCCCAGGCCCAGCTACTGTTACGTTCTTCCGTTCAAGGCAATCTGCCAGTTGCCAGTTTGCCATTTACTGTTGCCATTGCTGCTGCTGTTGTTGCTGCTTCTGCTGTCCCAGACCAACCTCAATCGCACTTTAAGCCTGGCGATTTGCATTTGAGCCATTTGTGGGGCTGCTGCTGCCGCTGCTGCCGCTGCATCAGTTAACGCCTGCGAGTCTTAAACTGTCAGTGTGTCTGTGTCTCTGTGTATGTGTGTGTGTGTGTGTGTGTGGCACACATTTTGCATGGCGATTACGTGTAAGGTCTGTTGAAAGGCCGCGAGCGCTGAACTCGACACCACACAGCGAAGGAGAGAGCGAGTGCGGGAGCTGATAGATATCCTTGGTATCCTTGCAAACAACTCACACACACATACACACACAGACGCAGAGCTAACTACACTCAATGGCTCAATGGCTATGTCGTCCAAGTCCAAGTCTTGTTTGTCAATGTTGTCGTTGCTGCCGCCTGGACAAGGCCAGCTTTTATGTCCCGTTCTGGCCAGAGGCCATCAAAGCTCTTTTTTCTAATTGAGGAAAGACGCTTACGCTTGAAGGACTTCCCAGGCTTATTGACTGCGCACCACGCATCCTCATCATCATATCCTGCGGCCAACAACGCAACGCAACACAACTCGAACTTCAACTTCGACTTCAATTTCATCTTCAGCTGGTAAACTCACCTGACAAGGCGCCTGGAAGAGATAGGCATCACCGAACGCGGTGCTCAGACAGAATATGTAATCGCGCTTCGGATGCTCCGGTATCGGCTGCATAATTGCCCCATCGACAATAATTAAATGCTTGGGCGCCGCCTCGACGCTGCGACCCTCTCGCGAATCGCACGGATAGAAGAGCAATGTTGTCCCCTTCAGGCACACCCAATAGCCCTTCCAGCCGCGCTTGCGGGCCAGCTCGATTTGATGCTTCTTGCGTAGTAACCATTTCTTTACCGATAGAAAGCTGTAAGAGAAACCAAAAAAACGAAATGCATAGAAATTAGCAATCAGCGAATTATAAATCAACTCGAGCGAGTGACGAGTCAATAACGAAACGAACGAGAGCAAATGCCATCACATAATTCCCAAAACACTCGTCCTTGTTGGCCCTTGTAGCTGGCAAATGTCATTAATACTCCTGGCTATTTGCTGCTGCAAGTTCTTGCATAACTGAGCTAATTAAATGCCAGCTACTTGCATAATCCTCACTTTTCTCTAGCTACATTCAAATGCATTTTGCCTCGCTTTGTTTTTAATTTGCAGTTGTTAAATATACGCTAAAGGTATCTAATTTACTTGGCGAAAATATCATTGAAATGTTTGCTAATTGCTATAATACGAATAAATGAATGTTTTCATAGATGTTAAATATATACTAAAAGTAACTAATTTACCTGGCGAAAATATCATTGAAATGTTTGCTAACTGCTGTATTAAATAGTTTTGAAATATATGTTAAAAGTATACAATTTACTTTAGGGAAATATAATTAAAATGTTTGGTAATTCCTGTAATTTCATTCAGAAATTTAATTCATTTATAGATATTAAATATATTTTATAAGTATCAAATTTATTTTCGCAAAATATTACTAAACTGTTTCATAACAACAGTGTTAAATTGGTGCTTCTGTTGAACATTAAAAATAATATAATATGATTTGCCAAACATCCTTGGGTGTATTGAATTTTGTTGGTTTTATTTTACAAATAGCTTTTGCGTTCAGGTTTTTTTGAAAGAATATAAATTTGTTGCACTTTTAATTTTTCTTTAATTTATGTTTTTCAATTTCATTCATAACTCGTCAGTCAAAAAAAATACCTCTATTTATATTTATCAATCTACGCATTTCATTTTTAAATTAACATTAATATTGATTTTGCGTCGAATGTTCGTGGTTGGCGTTGAATAAATTAAAAATTCCATTTATTGTCTTTTAAATTGTATATTTCATTGAAAATCGCTTCAAGCTTCATCGAATTTCTCGATTGTCGCAAGCAATTGCCTAAAACTAGTTGCTGAATCAATAACAAACTATCATTTCAATGATAATGCGCCACAGAGGTACTTTGATATCTTTTTAAATACTCTGTAAGCATTGTGTTTAAACATAATGTTTACATTCTATTTAAATTTAAATACTATTTTCCAATTTTTTAATATTATTTTTGTAGTGTAACGCAAATTTTCAAAAGCAATTGCCTAAATGTAGTTTTAGTGTTTATTGATATTACTCTGTAATCCTGTCGTTATTCCCATTGAATACATAAAAAATAATAGTTAAATATTATTTTTGGAAAAGTGTAGCATTGCATCAACAGCATTTTCATTAAAAGGTAATTGTCTAAAACCAATAATTGGTTTTGGAACATTGTTCAATGTTCTATGATATTCCAGCACAATGTTTAATTTATACGGTTACTTTATAGTTTAATTTCATGATTCTGTTCAAGTCATTTGATGTGTTATTCTATGACTCAAATGTAAAGCTGCAAGTAGCTAAAACTAAGTGGGTGAAGTAATAGTGAGTTATCATTTTAATGTTGAATATTACTCTTCACATTTACTATCTTACAAAATTGTATATAATCCTTGCATTATTAACGTTAAGTCAAATAGAAATCGTTGACTTTCTCTTTAAATTTCAATCTAGTTTGCATTTTCCTAAAATTAGTAAATTATTTTAAAATTTCTTAATTATTTTCCAATAGCGTCAAAATGCAATTGTCTAAAACTAGTAGACATTGATATAGAAGACATTGGTATCTGCCTAAATATTTTGCAGTCCATGTTCTATTCTCGTTAAATATATCAGTATTAAATCATAAAATACATCACTTTCTTAAAATTTTTCATAACTCTGTTGAAGTCACTTCAAGCATCATTTAGTTTCCACTACTGCTTCAAGCATCATTTAGTTTCTCGTATAAAGCTAAACTTCAAAAGAAAGTGCCAAAAACTAGCGCTTGAACTAATAATAACGAGCTATTATTTTAATATTTGATGATAATCCGGCACATAGAAGCGATTTGTTAGCTCATAAAATACCCTGGACTCCTCCTCTTGGTGCTATTCGTATTCAACATGCGCTGCAGCACTCCTTCCCCAGTTTTGCCTCGTTGCTTGCTATCATCCTATTTATCAGGTGTCTAATAATCTCCGCACACACTTCATAATACTCGCGCAGTACACGTGATGGGAGTAGCGAGATGTTGGCAGCCCCATTTGCCGCATTATTTATGATGGAAGGAGTTGCTGTTTGGCCGAAGAGTTGTGGCACACGTGCCAGGCAATCCCTAGAGGGGCATGCCACACACAACACACACACTCAGCACAGTTATCGCTATCAGTACTCACCCAGCTTTGCGGACAGCGCCCGTGCAATTGAAGGAGGATGCAGCGGTGCCAGTGGCCTTTGCTTTATATGGTGACGCCATGACACTTTCGCCATCATCTTCATCCGAAACGGCAGTAGTTAGGCTCATTCGATCATCGTCCGAAATCTGTAACAAAATGAATGCCAATTAAAGTACAAATCAATAGAGAACAAACAATTCGAGAGTAGGCAACAAAATTCACTACTTGAAATGTATCTTACTTATTGTTGTTGCTGCTGTTGTTGTCGCTGGCAACAACAATCAAGTTGGCATATATAAGGCGCACAAATAATAATTGAAATAATTAAGTCATAATTAGCAAAGACAGAGAGAGAGCTCGAAGTCAGAGCTACAATCAGCATCCTCAACCCGATGATGCCCCGCCAATCGAAGAGCCGTAAGCCATTTGAAACCAATAATGGTTGACTGGCTCCTTGTTGTTGCTATTGTTGTTGTTGCCATTGCTATTGTTGTTGCCATTGCCGTTGTCACTGCCGACAGCAACATTTGTTACGTATGTCGTCGATAAAGCAATTTGTCTTCTCTCGCCTGCATTTTTAGTGAAGTTGGCAACATGGGACAGGCAATGGATGAGAGGCAGATAGAAAGAGAGAGAGAGAGGAAGAGAGAGAGAGAGCAAGCAGCGATGGATGGACAGCACAACAATTGACAACAACGAACGGCTCAGAAAACGAATCAGCAATAGCTGCTGATAGAGCACAGAGTGAAGCAGCAGGAGATGGAAGTGGCAGAGTAGAAGGCAATGCCAAACAGTTACTTGGGCATGTTATCGAGCGAGCATTCCATCAAAAGCCGGGTCGACAGCAGCGACTGCCAGGCAGTGACTGCTGCTCTCTCTCTCTCTACTTCTCTTTCTACTTGCCATGGCATGGCCATCTTCCGACTTCCTTCCGTTCTCACCACAGCACCCAGTGCGCCAATTTTGCTTTCGCAACAGGAAAACAGACATGCCAAGGCAGCAGGCTGGCAACTGGCAACTGGCAACGGGGGCAACTGGGAAGCAAACTTGAAGGCGGGGTAGCAGCAGCCTCTTCCTCATTCTCGTTCTCGTCCTGGTCCGTGTGGGAATCAAGTTGAGGCAACGGCAGCGCGCTACGTGTCCCGCGTGGCAATAAAAATTGGTTTGCCCATTCATTCGTTTCAATTGGGTGGTGCTACAGGCCACGCCCCTACCACCGCCCACCGCCCACAGCTGACAGAGCCCACAATGTCGTCGTCGTCGTCGTCGCTCACTTGCTTTTCATGCCATTTTTATTTGAGTTCCCAAGGAAATCAATTTACAATGTGTTTATTCGTTTCGTCTTCTCTTCCTGCAGCGCCAAACGGACAAGCGAGGATAGAGAGCGAGAGCGGGAGAGCGGGAGGAAGCGACAGGACCCGTCAATTCCTTGGCCCCAATTTCTTGGCTTTGGTAACTACGATACAGTCGAGCTCTCACTCGTTCTCCACCCACACATCCACTCTCCCGATCCCTCTTCACCTTTTAGGTTTTTGGCAATTTTCAAACATTTTTGCTCATATGCATGTTTTACAAGTTATTTATTTGACTGCCCCACGGGGGGGCAAAGCAGCAAGCAAGCGGCAAGCGGCAGGCAGCTCGCAACTCTCTCTGGCAACTGGCAACTGTCAAGTGGCGTGTGCGTTTATGTTTGCACAGCAGCCACGCCCCAATGATCGCCCTTTTTCTGCAGCAAAGTCATGTGTGCTTAACCCACAAGTGACGTCCTTTCACCCCGCTCCTTCCACCTCTCTTAGCTATATCCCTATCATCATGCCCGTCTACGTCGTCGTTTGTCGTTGGCCAAGTTTAATCAAATTGTATATTAATCGAAGGAGTGCAAAGGCATGCAAATACCCAAACGTGAGCTGAGCTGATGGAGCTACCCCTCTCCCTGCGCTCTCTCGCTTCAGGCTGCGCGCGGCAACATAAATATTTTCAGAGTTGGAATTACCAAAAAGCAAGAAGAAAAAGAAAACCGGAGCTCGAGTGAAGAAAAATAAGAAATAAAAAAAGATACAAAAATAAACCCAGCAGACGCGCAGATCAAAGCGGCACCTCTGTGGCAAGGGTAGCAATTTTATTGGGGCATATACGGGTGGCGCATGGGGGCATGTGTCATGTGGCATGCGGCGGGAGCGTGGGGCATATGGCATTTGGCATGCGGACTCCATTGAGTCGCAACGATAGGTGCTGATGACACATCGCTTGTAGCTCTGATTAATTGGCAAATGTCGCAAAGGGAAAATTCGTTTGTGTGTGACTCTGAGTGTGTGCGTATGTGTGTGTGTGTGTGTGTGTGCGTGGGCAACATCTGTTTTGCCTCTGAAGAGAAGCAGATTCTATGTTTAAAGCGTTCTACAACACTGCACGCCAATTGTGTAATTGCCAAGCACTGCCAAGGCTGATGAATGTTTCCATCTAAAAGCGAAGAGCTTCCGACATTCTCATTTAATTTGCAAAATCAAATTTACAGTATTCGAATTTCTTATGGAAATTGATGTGAGGCACATTTGTGAATAGTTTTAGAAAAGAAAGAAAGTAGTTACTACTTTTCCTATTCATGTAATTGTACAGAGCTGCAGTGAATTCAATATCAATCAAGTAGGAAATTTTTAGTTGAGCGTACTGGACTGTGAGATACCCGCTACACATTTTCAATAAAATCAAAACAGTGAGAAGACGGTATTTTATATTATTAAATTATTACCAAATTAATATACCGAAAGCTATGTGACATATGGATATACTATAATGCTCTAAATATACCAAATTCATATATATTAGCTATATAGATAGACTATTAGTTTTAAAATATACCAAAACAATATACCGAAAAATATATTTAGTATATCAAAATATACCGATTGTACCAATGAAATGCTAAAATTTACTGAAAGATATATTTGTGGAATGGATATACTACGTTACGTTCAAAATATACCATTGAGTTAAAAATCTACCAGACTGACAAACAAAGCAATAGAGACACGACTTCAACAGTCGTTTTTTGCAATATCAAATAGTTTCTTAAATAACTTCTAAGATTTTTATCTGATCGCAACCAAATATTAGGGAATCATAAAGACAGATTTCTCGGCAGTTCAATAGTATGTTTGTATTCTATAAGGGGTCGAAAATGCTTTCTTCTGCTTGTTACATATAGGCTTTGGGTTATAATACCCTTCAACCTTATGGGCAGCTGGTATAAAAAGAGAGCATAGAAAGAATAGATGACTATAATTTGTCAATATTAGTTTGTCATTTAAGTAATGACACAGCACTGCAAAAGCAATTTCATTTATTGGACATTTGCAGTCAGCAAACATTGTAATCAATTTATGTAATTATATTCCAATTGCAATAGTTTCAATTGTACGCTTAGAATGCATTTTTTCTTCCATAAGGAAATGTCAGGAAGCACAAAAAAATTGTCCAATACTATTTGGCATTTTTATCAGATTGCACAACACTGTGGCAAAGGCAATGTCCATGGACATTGATGGACATTTAGTTAATTAACAATGTCAACTCTTTGTGTGTATAGTTCTAGTTTTCCAATTATCTTGTACACTGTGTTGGCTGCCCATCAGTTAACAACAACGACAACAGCAACAGCAACATCGATTGTCTAGTATATTTTGCAATAATTTGATGAAATTCATTTTCATTTTCCAACATTTTCAACTATTGAATTTTCGTTGGCGCTGTTGTTGCGTTTAAAATAGCCAAAGTTGAGGCTTGCCCAGGGCGAACACAGCAACACAAGCCCCAGAGTGGCCTCAATCATTTTGGGGGCAGCTTCAATATTGAAAACTTCAAAAACACTCAAAGAGCAGCCGTCAATGGGGCGTGGAAGTGGAATGGGGAGCCATTCCACCATTTGCTATCCACTTTGGAAGACCGCCCACTGGTCCACCTGACAACATTTATAGCGGCAAATGAAATAGTTTCCGCTTGCTCAATGAAGTTTTCCATGAAATCATCAAGCCGAACGGAAGCTGTCGAGCGGAACTGTTGAACTGTGTTGCACGAGCAGCAGCCGCCGTTGTAGTTGGCCGTCGAGTTGGCAACCCTGTCTCTCGTTGCGAGGTGTGCTCGAAAAGTACTTCAGCAGTAGAGAAAGAACACTAGAATAACTTGTACAGACACAGACACAGATAAGAGTTGACAAGTTTAATGTGTTTAAAGACTCTTATGTCGCTCTTGAGACCAAAGGTCACTTCATTAGTTTTCTCGCTCGAAACATACATATCACAAATATACGAGTAGATGCGAAAAGACACGCAACAATCGGGGCTAATGTAATGGAAAACCCTTTAGAATGTGCGAAAGTGCCTTGCTTCTTTTGCTGCTGAAAAAATGGACAAAACTCATCGCTCTCTACTACATGTCTCTCTGTGTTCTAGCATTTACGAGTTTTCTACCTTTTACTTACAACAGATTACTCTGCATTTACAATTGTATGAGTGTGTGTTGGTGTGCTTGTGTGTGTGTGTGTGGGAGTTTTGACCGGCAAACAATGGTGAACGAGGGAACCGAAACAGGGGAGCAAACAGAGAATGCGACCTCGACTGATTGGCCTGGCGAATGGCAACAATTTGCAGGCACCCAAAGAGTTTGTCAAATGATTCATGAATTTTTAATTGATATCATCCCGTTGCCACACACACACACACACATACACAGTCCGAATCGAGTCCCAACCGGGGACAACAAACTAGTTAGGCTGAATTCCCCTTCTTCCCTCCTCTTCTCCTATGACTAAAAGTGTTGTTGTTGAATTTCATCAGCTCGGCACGAGGTTGACAATGAGCTTCCCCTGCGCACATGGGTAAGCCTAAATGGGCAACCCGAAACACGCACACACTCACACATTCGCATCATACAAAAGATTAAATGCCCTATGCAGAGCCACACACATACGTCTCTCCTCCTCGTCTGCTCTACAACTGATTACTTTGGCCTAATATGCCATATCTCAGCATCAGTGCAAAATCAAAATTCAATTTACGCACACACACACACACATGGAGACACGCCCACTTAGGCAACAGTGTAGTGTACACCCTTATCCAAGCCAGGACAGGTGCTTCGCCCCCCTCTAGTTCCCCTCTTGTACCCCTCCTGTCGTCTGTCGCCTGTCGAGCCTGCGTTTTCTAATCAAGAATTGATTGTGATCCCTCGATGCGGCTGTCGTTCACGTTTCATCCATAATTATCAATGACTTTTGAATGTCAAATGTGAGACGACAACGATGACGACAACGACTGTCGACTGCCATTGGCACCTATGTTAGCAACTCCCTGCTCTCCCCACTCTTCACCGAAAAGGAAGAAAAATCATTTCATTTGTCGCTGTCGCCGTCGCTGTCAAAAATTACAATATTTGATAGAGTGTTTATATGCACGGTGTATTCACAGTCTGTCTCAGACTTCCTCCCCCGTGATTTGCCACAACTTTGAACCAACTTTAACATTCGCACAATTTCACATATGTGTAAGCAAGCATTCGCTTCGCCAGCTGTCAGCAAAGAACCTAAAATTCCTGGCACGTTTGCCACGAGCTGCGCTTAAGTGAGGCATTAAAGGACACAAGGCGAAGACAGCGCGAGCAAAGGGACTGAGGGAAAGTCAAATTGATTCAAAATGTGGAAAATCTGCAACGCATTGCAAGTCTTTTCATGCGTTTTTCCCCATTTTACTAGTTTTTCTTAGTCTCACAGCTCAGCTCATCTCAAGTCAAAGCCAAGACTCGAACTCGTCTCGTTTCACAAGGCATTCAAATTACTCGACACTGTGCAGCGTGAAAAGCAATTTGGCATTAACCGTAAGTTGGTATTTGGCAATGATTAAAACGGAAATGCGACAACGAGCAGCAGCCAAAAGGGAAACAAGGCAGGCAGCTGCCTTGGGGAACACAGGTAACTTGGCTGTGCCATGTCATTGGGATTTGATTAAATATGTGCAGCAATTCAGTTGAGCAGCAAACCAGCAGAAGATGCTTAGCGTTAATTGGCTGCGAAGCTTGTGGAGGAAATGAGAGGAGAGTGGGAGAGAGACTGAGAAATTGAGGCCTGCTTAGCAGCAGATCAATCAAAACTAACAAGGATTTTAGTTGACGTCGCAGGCAGCAGCCAGAAGGAATTGAAATTCAGTGCGGGATTTTAGGCCAAGAAACTGGGAGTGTAAGCATTATTAGGTCAAGGAACAAGGCAGAAACTGAGAAGGAAGAAACAGAACTCGGCCTTGGATGTAATGAAACTTTTAGGCCGCAAGATAAAATATATATATATAGCTTTAGAAACGTCTCTATGTCAGTCTTTGCTAAAAAACAGGCAAGTCTTATATTTTACAGTAGAAAAAACGACTCAAATAAGTTAGGAGCATACCTTGAGCATCTCTTATAACACAATGAAACTATTTCCTAATGAAAAGTGCAAAACTTTCCTAAAAAATATTCAGCCTTTATACTAACATAGTCATGCTCTTTTAGTTAAGAAATATTAAATCATTTTATGTAGTTTACGTTATTGAAAAGATATTCATATTTCCAACTTTTACAACTTGCCTTTAAATAATATTATATTTATAGATGATAAATACTTATGGAAACTATAAGCTCGTTATACTAAATCAAGAATCTATAATCACATCCGTAGCCTACTACAAACAGTTCAAGTAAACATTTACAAGCTCAGCTTCCTTTAACACATCTCAAGCTAACCTTTTTGCTGCCCAAGCCTGATTTATGCTGATGCAAAGCCTAATCCAATATGGTTAAGACCCAAAGCGTTAAGCAAAGCTAAAATGCCTTTTTTGAGCAGGTAAACTGATATTATCTAAACACAGAGAGCGAGTCGAATGAAAAAAGAGAGAAGAGAAAAGCTATTCATTTGTATTATATGAACTCTTGCTTGTAACTGGGAGCTAAGCCCAGGGAAAGCTACATCATCATTATCATGAACATTGTGCTCATTGCCGTTGATCTGGCAATTAATTAATATGCAGCGCATTTAGTCAGCTATCCAGCTTGACTATCTGACTGACTATCCAACTAATGCGCCGCCATTCAAACTCACTCATTTGTGTATCCATGTGTGTGAGTGTGTGTGTGGGTGTCTGTGTGTGTGAATACTCATTTTGAATGCAATCAGCTGACTTGAATGTTGTGGTTGTTGCTGTGTTCTTGTTTTTTTGTTGCCTCCCTTCTTTTTCGTGCTTTGCACTTGGTCAAGTTGAATTAAGTCAGCAGATACGAGCTCTGTAGTTGCCATAGATACAAAGATACCAGATACAAGTGCTTTGAAAGTTGAATAGCATGAATGCAGCAGCACTAGCTGTAGCAGGAGAAGTACTCATGGCTTATGCCACGCCCTGCATTACAGTGGTCGACAAAAGGATTCGCACATATGGCTCCAACAAATAGCCTTTATCACTTTGCAACTGTGATTCATGCGAATTCCAATCAATGCCATTCATTACTCCAAAAACTAAATACGAACGGTAAATGAAACTGAGAATCGCACTTCGCTTTGCCCCCCACCCCATCGCCTTTGAGTGGGTGTGAGTGTGCGTGTGCTAAGAGCTTTTTCGGCTGGAGCTAATGCTTTAATTTATTGCCTGCCTCCTTTGTGGCGCAATGGCAAGAGCAAGCAACACACAGAGTAAGAGCTGAAGGCACAGGAAGGAGTCGACTCGCAGCAGCTCGAGCGTGAAAAGGATGCTTTGGCTTTGATCAACGTTTTGTTAGGCAACCAAAATGAATTTGTAGCAAGCAAGCTACAGACAGACAGACAGAAAGACGAACGGACAGGCAGGCAGGCAGGCAGGCAGGCAACCAGGCGAAAGCCGAAAAGGAACGTTGCGACAATACATTTAAGTCATTTGAAGCTACCGACACAAGAAGAGGAACAGCCTAATGGGGCAACGAGTCAGCGACAGCAACAACGACAGCGACAACGACAACGATAGGGGCATCAGAGGCAGGCACAAGGCCAGCAAACAGGGCAAAGCTCAAAGTTAAAGCAGCTGCAAAAAATCAAGTTAAACTCAGTGTGGAATTGCTCAAGATTGAGATACAAATTTAAACGGCGCAGCCTATAAATGGGGAGCAAGCATAAAGGACATTCTCAAGTTCTAATAACAAGAGCTGATTATTTAAGTGTGACTAAAAGGCGAGTTGAGCAAGGTAATGGGAGAAATGAAGCAAAGACAGGAACTTCCAACCATGTTAGTAATATTACATTATAATATTAATAATATTATTATGATATTTAAACCGTTCTCTTAAAAAAGGTGAAAAGAAGAAGAAATTACATTAAATTCCGAAACACAAACACTCAGAATATTTAAATTGAAGTATAGTAGATACAGATTTCGACAAGAAAAATTTAAGATTTGGAAATTGACAAAGTAAAGTATTTTAGAGGAATTCACCCAAAAAAGCTCAGGTACATTCTAAATGTTATATGCCAATTTAAAGGCATTAAATCTACTTTAATGCTATGATATTTTTGTAAGATTCATGAAACTCAAATATTCGCAATGGTTTAGTTGCATATAGTCAAAGGAAAATATATATTTATAAATAAACGGTACATAAATAAATTCCAAGAAAAGTTCATTTATTCTCAAATAAAATTTTTTGATATATTGAGGTTGCAGCTTTCGGGGCTATACTAAGTAAATCAAGTTTGGTTATGTAGTTAACATATTAAAGTGAAAATTGTTCCTCAGTTTGTTATATGTTTTAAAGCAACTACACCTCATCGATATAGTATCTCATAGATACCATAAAAATATCAGGTAATGTCACAAATATAACACTTATGTATATACTTTTGGGGAGTGTTCCCAAGCGCTTTTCAATAAAATCAATTCAAATTTAACTATAAAATAAGCATTATTAGGGACTGCATCTCTCAGATACAATATCTGAAAGACACACAGTTTATTTGTAAGACGTTTACCTTGCGAAGGAACATTTCGTTGCACTGCTTGGCAGTGCTGCGCCAGTGGCGATGGCGATAGCGCGAGTTGCCCAGCTTGAGGGTGCCCTGCAGATCAGCCGCCTCCTCGACAACGCGACGAATGCACTGATACCGCAACCGATTGCAACGATGGATGGGCTGGAGGGCAACAAGGCCGTGCTCCGGTTCCGATTCGGCGCCCGAACGCACCTGATCCTCATCATCGTCAACCCAGGCACTGAGCACGCCCTCGACAAAGTTGTACAACATCTGGATGTTGGCCTGCATCGGTGCCGAACCCGATGGCACTTGCTCGGTTTTGATGAGCTTGCGATTCTGGCAAACCTCGCGTAACAGATTCTCACCGAAGTGCACGGTCTTGTGGCGTCTGCGACGCGAATTCAACGATGCAGCCGATGCGGATTTCATCAGTTTGCCATTGCCATTGCCCAGCACATGATGCAAATGATGGGCGGGAGCATGCGCTAAGGCTGTGTGCGATGCAGGTGGCAGATTAATCGGCTCCATACCGAAAGTGCAAGCCATGATGGAGCTGGAGGCCGTGGAGTCGCCGCGTTGCAACGTATTCGGTTGCGAGTTGCTGCGATAATGTTGCATGGGCAGCAACGGCAACGGTTGCTGCTCCAGCTCCATTTCCAGATCGATTTCATGATCGTGATCGAGGTCGTGGAGGGGCGCCGGCTCAATGTCGTCCAAGGTGGCTGGGGGTTGGGCGAGCGAGGTGCGCAACCGATTAAAGTCGGCGGCACAGCGAGGCAGTGAGTTGCACTTGGCGGCATTGAGGCATTTGCGATTCTGGCAACTGATCAGCGGCGGACACGAACGGCACTCGTGACAGATGACCAGACGACGCTCCCCGGGAATCACAGATGTGGCTGACACCACCGTCGTGGTTGTCTGCGGCGGCGGCAGCGGCAGTTGTGGCGGTGGCGTTGCTGTTGTCGATGGCGTCGTCACATCCGAACCGTGTCCCATCAGATGCGCGGGCACCGCATGCAGCTGCACCTGAGCCAGCTGCTGGTGACGCGCCAGATTCACAGAGCTGGCGCTGGAGGTGAGACAGCGACGCTGTCGTTGGCATTCCTGGTAGCGACAGTGGGGATCGGTGCAGATCGGCAGCAGCGGACAGGCGGGATCGGTGCACGGTGACGGAGAGCGTGAGCGGGGCGCACGCTCCGCACTCGAGGACTTGCGCTTCGAGTGGTGGCTGCTCACGTGCTGGGCTGGCGCTGTGCCACCCGAACGTTGCACCGACATCTCGGTGACGGTGGCGCTGCGTTGCGTCTGATGGCGACGCGAACGCTCGCGCTTGGACTTCGGATGCTGCTGCTGTTGCTGCTGCTCCTTGGGCGGCGTCACCTTGGGCACATACTGATAGCGCTCCTTGTGCGGCTTCGCATAGAGTCTTTCTAATTGCGCCGTGGACGTCACGGCCGCCGACGTGCTGCCCACCACCTCGCTGGCCGAGTGACGCAACCGACGCTCCCGGGAGCGTTCCTCACGTCTTCGCTGCTCCTGGCACAGCGGCGTATGCGTCGCTGCCACGGGCACATCATAGCCACTGGGCACATTGGTTGCCGTCTGTTGCGTCGGCGGCGGTGGCTGTTTGCCCAGCGATTGCAGCTTGTGCAGCGGATACGCAATCCAATCGAGTTGCTGCAGCTGTTGTAACTGCAACACCTGTTCCTCGCCGCTGTCGGCGCCGCTGTGACCCAGCGAATGTCGCTTACGTTGCAGCGCCGCATGCTCCGAGCCGCCTTGCGCCTGATCTTCCTGCGAATTGGACCGCGGTGCTGCGCCGCTGCTGCCATTGCGACGATGATGCGAGCGACGCGATTTTCCACCGCTGCTACCCGCTGCTGACACTTGCATCTTGGTCAGCCACTCGACTATGTCGGTTTTCAGCAGCGACACTTCACAGGGTCCCGAACTCTGACGTGACAGCGGCTTCTTTAGCAGCTCCGCCAAAGCCTTGGCATAGGCTGAGCTCACAGGTTTCTCACCGCCGCTGCTCGACTGACGTTCGCGCTCGCGTTGCCTGGGCAAATGCTCCAGCAGCCATTCGGGTAGTTCATCCTTCATCACGGTGATTTCACTCGGTCCTGAAGAGGTACGAGCTGGCGTCTGTTGCTGCTGTGCTGCGCTACTTTTCTGCAGCTTCAGCCACTCCATTGTCTCCTCCCGCACCTGTCCACCCTCAGCTGACCGCGCTGAGTGACGCTGCTGCGCCTTGCGATCGAACCATTCCAGTTGCTCCGGTGCCGCTTGCGCTTGGCGCAATGCGCTCTTGGGCATCGCAACTTCCTCGGCGCTCTTTTGACGTCGCGGCGGCAGTTGTGGCTTTGGCTGCTGCTCAGCTGGCAGTCGCACATAGTGCGGCTCGGTCAGACGCACCGAACCCTTGCGCTTGATGCACTTCTGCTCCATGGTGTCCTCGTCGCGTGCGCGCACCCGGCGTGTGATCTCAAAGATGTCGCCGTTGATCTGGTGATAGAACTTTTCCACCTCGACGCCGCGTTCGAATTCCTCCTTGACGCTGTGCTTGGCGCGCGTCGGCGGACGTGGTGGCGTCTCCTCCAACTGTTGTTGCTTCTTTTGCTGCTGTTGCTTCTCCTCGCTCTCATCGGAGCTAGCCGCAGTGAGCAAAGCACCGCCACCGCCGCCATCCACCACCCAGCTTATGGAACGCTCTCCGCTCGCTCCCTGCTGCTGTTGAGAGGGTGGCAGCTGCTGTTGCTGCTGGAGCAGGCGATCCAGGGAGCCGTGATGTGTGGTCTTAAGCGTGGCACCTTCGCCCAGCGATTGGAGGCGACACTGGGCATTGCAGATGCAGACGCCGGTGCGTTTCTTGCTGCCGAAGCGAAACAGTTGACTCGCCAGCTGTGAGACATTCTCGCCAAGTCCGAGTCCGCTTCCGCCTCCACTTCCTCCCCCGCTGCCTCCCGCATCCTTTCCCGAGGCCGTTGTTGCGGATGTCAGGCGTGCCACCGGATGTGAGACAGGTGTAATGTCGACGATCACGCAACAGCAGTGTAGCGAGAAGGATTTCTTGGGATCGGGGGCAACGCTGTTGCTGCTGTTGCTGCCTCCGTCACCACCGCCGCCGCCGCCGCCGCTGCCGTTGCCGCCGTTGTTGCTGTTAATGCAGATTGTTTGATTGGTGTTGGTGTTGCTGTTGCTGCAGCCGGGATTGCTGCTGCTGCTGCTGTTGGGGACGTTGTTGGTTGGGACGTTGGTGGCGCCAACGCTTGTGGTGGCGCCGCCGACTTCGTTTTGGGCGTTGTTGTTGCTGTTGTTGTTGTTCGGTTCGCTGGCGTGGCGTTGCTCGTTGCTGGTCTGTTGGTGTTTTTGGTGTTGTTGTTGCAGTTGTTGTATTGGGGCGGCCAGAATGAATTACAGCAACAGCGGCAACAGCAATAACAACAGCAACAGCAATGCGACTCGCGGCGACACTGACAACAGCGATCTTTAACTTCTAAGTGGGGCGTGGCTAGGCGTTCAATTGATCTCGTTGTTGTTGTTGTTGCTACTGCTGCCATGCGTCATGTGGCATGTGGCGTCATGGACACACAGAGACAGAGACAGTGAAGCGTTGCGGCACGTGCTGCACATGAACGTCGAATGTTGTTGTTCGCTTTAATTGTTGTTATTTATTTAGTGATTAATTAAACTAAAAGCTCATTTATATAATGCAGTCCATTTATTAAACGCTCGACGTTACACTCGCCGCACTCGCTCGCTCTATCTGTCGAGCACACATTTATCTATAATTAATTATTTTACTTGTTGCGATACGCAACGCAAATGGCACCACAAAAAATTCGCTAAATTATACGAGTTGCTGGTTGTTGCTGAACACATTTGATTTTCGTTTTCGTTTCTCGTTTTCGTTTCGTTTGTCGCTTTTTCGCCCTATTTATTATATTTGGTATTTATTATTTATTTATTTGATTATTTCGTTTTGTTGATTTCGCTCTTAAACAGTTTATCTGCTGTGCGTTTGTCTGTGTGCGTTTTCACATTTATTTACAATTAATTTAATTATATTTACGCTATAAATAGCCGACGTCGTTGCTCGTTGTTGCTTGTTGAATTTCAAGTTGTTTTTCCTTTTTGCTGTTCGTTTTCGTTTTTTGTTTATTATTAATTCGTTTATTTATTATTCATTGCATTGTTGCTGTTCATTTGCGTAATGTTATTGGTGTTGTTGTTGTTGTTGTGAAATCGTTGCCATCAGCTTAAAAATTTAAATGCTTAACATATTTTGTTGCCTACTCTTAGGCTCAACTCAAAATGGCGCCATCGCTGTGCCCTTTTTCGTTGCCTACTTTCCGGCTGAACTCAGATTTTTCGCTCTGCACACTTTCCGTTGCCTACTTTTCAGCGCTGAGCAGAAGCAGAAGCAGCCTTCAGCTTTGTTTTCATATTTTTACCCCGCCTTTGCTCACTGCAGCTGCGAATATTTCAGGGTTAGGCTTTTGTGTGCAATTCGACTTTATACAAACACACACACATATATAAATAACATATATACATATTATTTTTAGGCACAAGGACAAACACATATACACAGCCTAGTCTGTCTGTTTTTTTTTCGGGTATGCTGCCTTTAATTAGCATAGAAAAGTGCCGAAAAAAACATAAATAATCGCATTCTGTACGAATAGCAAGAAGTTTTTAAATTTCAACTTGCCGCCGCCGTTGCCCTAAAATCTATTTTATTTTCATATTTTCATATTTTTCTCTTGTGTTATTTTAAAGTTTTGCCAGCAAGAGGAGGCGAGGCAGAGGACGGGGGAGGAGGAGTGGCAACAAAACTTTTTGCACGACTCCTCGTGCGCAAATATTTTGTTTGTTATATTGCTAGCATAAATTTGCTGGCTATCTGCACACACCGACACACACACACACAGTCGCATAGCTACACATGTTGTGGGAGCGAGGGAGAAGAGTGGACGGGGTGGAGAAAAGCGAGATGTGCATATATTTATAAGCGCATACATAAATACTTTTCTGGCCTGGCAAATGCATAAATTTCTCAGCGTCATGTTATGTGAGAGGCTCCAAGTCACATCCTGTAGCCTCTTTACCCTCTCTCTCTCTCTCTCTCTCTTCCTCCTATTGCTGCTGCTTGACTTGTGTTTATGCAAAGCACAACATAGCAGTTGAAAAAGAAGAAGCATCAGAAGAAGTGCGCAAAGTTTTTCGGTCTGTTGCCAAAAGTTTGCTTGTTAAGTGAAAGGATTATATGATCCAGTGTGTTTTTTTTTCGTTCCCTACTCTTTTTTTTTTTTGTTGGCTTGAGAGCAGCAAACTTAAAAACAAAAAAACAACTCGGCAACTTTTCCTATTTTTATGTTATGCTTATGCCAGTTTGTTGTCAGATTGTTGTTACTGCATCAGCTCAGTTCGCAGTTCTCAGCTCTCAGCTCTCACTTCGTAGTTCCCAATGCTCAGTGGCAATCTTGAGGAAAGCGCAACTCTTGCCGCAAGCCTCGAGAGTTGTGTTGATAGTTTTTATAGCCTACATTTTTTTCCTTTTCTTGTTTTTTTTTTTTGTTTTTTTGTTTCTTTTGGGTGCAAAAGAAAACACAAACAAGCAACTCTTGCCGAGAGTTTCAGCAGAGTTTGAGAGAGTTGCGAGTCGTGAATTAGTGCGTCTTAGTTGCCTTTTTAGTTCAAATGTGGAGCAGGTGGAGAATTCCGTACAAACACACACACACACACACACCCACACACACTCGCAAAAACTTTCGGCCAGCTTGTAGCCTTAAGATGCGACTTGTCGATAACTCTAAGTTGCCATGTGTTTAGCTAAGATCTAGTTGGCAAGTTGAGTTCAGCTTCTGCCTTTGGCAGCAGCCACCACTTGAAAAAGGTGCTCGAGCGCATTTGTTTAGCAATTTTCTCTTGATTCGCCCAATAAAGTTAATTTCTGCGCCAAAGTTTTCTCTGCCATCTCTCTCTCTCCTCTATCTCTAACTCTGCCACGACTAAATGACATTTTTATAAGTGTATCTAGGCAACTGTAATAAATTATTTCGATTGTTTCGGCATGGCTAACAAAACTTTCGCTTGACTTTCAGGCTGCAAAAAGAGTTGTTTCGCAAACTGCGCAACTAAATTGAGAGTCTCAGCGCCAATCGCAATCGCTAAGTATATAAACTTTTTGGTTGCAAAACAAAAAAAAAAAGGATTAATGCTTTAAAGTTTTCGTTTTTCGCTGATTTTCATCTATTTTTATGTGTGTGTATTGTTTGGTCCTTGTAGGATTTTTATTAGCTGAATTGTCTGCTGAAAAGTAGGCAACGATTTCACTTGAAGAGTTTCAAATGGCGCTGTTAAGTAGGCAACGTTTTTCATGCAGTCGCTTTGAAGGTTTTTTTTTCAGTTTTTTTTTTTTGTTCGTTGTTTTCTTTGTCGAGTTCTCTTATTTTTTTTTTTTTTTTTTTGGCTTCGCGTTAAAGTCCTTGCCAGGTACACGCGACGCATAAATACGTAAAATGTGTTTCCTAGAAATTTGTGTTAAATTTATATTGCCAGGCGTTGACGTTGCGATGTTGTTGTTCATGTTGTTGTTGTTGTTATTGTTGTTTGCAGGCTGGCAGCAGGCAATTTGAGATCAACTGACTGACTGCTTGGCTGCTACAAATAAATTAGATTTCCGCATAATTCGATGGGCAGCCACAGGCACTAATGAAAGCAGCCGTCCGCAGCGAGACGAGACGAGGCGATGAGAGAGACGTGAAGCGAGGACAACACACAAGTTGTTGTTGTTGCTGTTTGTTGTTGTTGTTATCGTCGAGGAGCAGCAGAATTTATTTTTAGTTAAATAAATTCTAATGAATTTATCAACATGTTTTTAATGCATTTAATGTCAGCAGACACACACACACATGCAGTCATAAATATAAATACGTTTAATGGCAGTAAAAACAACAGTCGAGCAGCAGCAGCAGCAAATATGCCACACCAAATGTCTCGCTCTCGCTCTCTCTCTTGCTATCTATCTCTTTCTCTTTCTCTTGCTATGTGTGAGTGTGTGTGTGCTTTGGCAGGCATGACGTTGATAATATCCTTGCACATGTATGACGTTGCTGGTTATCCTTGCAGCTGCTGCTGCTGCTGTTGCTGTCGTCTCATTGCTGCTGCTGCTAGTAACGACAGCAGCAGCCGCAGCCACAGCCAAGTGACAGCAATATGCCACAGCAATTGTTGTTGTTATTGCTGTTTCTTGTTCTTATTTCTTGTAACTTGTTATTATTATCGTTGTTGTTGTTGTTGTTGTTCTTGGCCCATTTGCTTGTTGATATGTATTTTATTAGGCAAGCGCCAAAGCGAAAGCAAAACTTTTCCTTGCTTTAAATTCGTTTTGCTTTTATTTTTCCCATTTTTTCTTCTTTTTGCGTGCTAAAAATATGGTCAAAACAACAGCAATAACAACAACAACAAACAAGCGACAAACTACACAACGCAAATGAAAATGAAAACGAAACGAAACGAATCCTAGAACTCTGAAATCTCAAGTCTCGCTTTCTGCCGCCGCTGTTAAATGTCTCTGTTTATTGTTGTTGTTGTTTTTTTTCCCCCGCCAACTCTTTGTTGTTGTTGTTGTTGTTGGTATGTGTGTTAAGTGCGTTGGTATTTGCGTGTTTTTCTGCTTTTTCTACTGCTGCTGCTGCTTCTCTTGTTGCTGTTGCTGTTGCTGCCCCGCAGCTGTGGCATTTGCTCAACACTTTTTGCGTTCAACTTGTTTTCATTTTTATTTTCATTTATTGCTTTCGTTTTTTTTTCTCCTTTGTTTCTCTCGCTCTCTCATTCTCTGTCTCTCTGTATGTTTTTTTGCTTTTTTTTTGGATTTGTTAATTTGCTTTTAATGGCGATTGCCCCGAACATTTTTCATTTGATTTCTGCACAAACACACACACAGACACACACTCACGCACACACACGCGCTCGCTTTCTTTCTGGCTTTCTTTTTTTTTGGGCGGCTGCGTTTTGTTCCTCTTTTATTTTTTCGCTTTTGCTTTTGCGTTTGCTTTCTGCGTTTAACTTGTGTGTGTGCTAAATTATATCGTAGCCTGCGTCGACTTCAGCAGCGCGTTGACTGCGTACGAGTGTATGTGTGTGTGTGAGTATGTGTTTCTCTGTGTATGTGTGTGTGTGTGCTGTTTTGTAATTTGATTTCTTTGCCGCCCGCCTCCCGCTGTGGCTAAGGCTTTAACAACGGCTGCTGCTGCTTTCACTGCTCTGCTTCGCATTCGTATTCTGATTAGAATTATTATTCTGATTCGAATTCGCAGTCCGATTTGCGATTCTTATGCTGTTCACTCTTCTGTTTTCTGTTTCTGTTTCGAACGTTTCTGACGCACTTTTGCTCACTCGCCTCGCCGCACAAAAAAACGCATTGCATTTCGTTTCGTTTACCGAGATTTCGATGGCGTTTTCGATTTCGTTTGCGAATTAAACTTTTTTTTGTAATTTTCCTACGCTTTCTCGTTCTCGCTTTATTTATTTCGATAACTACGACTACGACAACGACGACTACGACACAAGCAGCAGGCTTCTTCTCTGCTGCGACTGCGAAGCGACTGCGATTGTGTGTGCTTGCTTGCTTGCTGCTGCTTGCTTGTCTTGTTTTCTCGCCTCTCCGCTGCTACAGGACACAAGTGCAAGTGTGCAAGTGAAGCGCGCTAACAGCTCGCGACGACGTTCCCGTTCTGACTGATTTTCACCACGCACCAAAGCCAGCAACTAACCGACTACGCGACGCTTTGCTTTTGCCTGTCGCGCTGTCGCCAACACGACAAAACACGACAGGCATTGGGCGGCAGTCAACTGCGAGAGAGAGCAACTTTAAAGAGAGAGCGACCAGCCTCTTGCTCTCTCTCAGCAGCAGAAGCATCATCACACAGCCTCGTTAGCATTCGTTTGTTTCATTGTTGTTGCTGCTCCATGGCTGCTACTGCTGCTGCTGCTGCTGCTGCTCCTCGCCCCATTTCGTGTGTACAGGCTAAGCTTACATTCGTGCGACCCGCTTTCGTCGCTGCTTTCGTGTTCGTGAATGGTCGTGTTGTTGTCGTCGTTTCGTCGCTGCTTCGCCTTTATTTACGTAATCAGCAAAATCAAACAGCTTTCACAGCATCCTCTCACTCTCTCTCTCTCGCGCTTCGCTTTGGTTAGTCACATGAGCGCGGTGAAAAGCTAAGCTGAAGCTCAAGCGGCGCTCTCTCGCTCTCTTTTTCTGTGTTGCGTGCTGCTTTTAAGAGAGAGCGCGTGCTTTGCGTTCTGTTAACAGCCCGTTAAGCCACATTATAAATCTAAGTACGAGAGAGTGCGTGTGTGCATGAGTTTGCTCTGTCTGTGTGTGCAAGCATAATTTACAAATCAGACGACGACTACGACTACGAAAAGCGACAGCACCGACAACGACAACGACAACGACGACAACGTTGTCGACGTCATCAAAACCAAAATGCAGTTATAATGCACTCCAAGGAGCAGGCGCTGGGGGCAAGTTCTGTTGCCACTGGGTGAGTTGTGTGTGTGTGGAATGTAAGCGAAAGCGGGCGGGCGGGTGGTGGAGGGGGTGTGACAAAGCACGCTTGACAGCTGCCAGAGGGCGAGGCATATCTTGAAATCTCAAAGGTGTTTAGTCAACATGAGCAACAACCACAATAACAACAACAGCCACGACATCGACATCGACAAGCTAAGTTTACGGTGCGGTAGGTCGGTCGCAGCTAAAATTAAATTTATTCATTGTTGTCTTTGGAGCAGTAGCAAACACAGTAACAGCAACAGAAGCTGCTGCCGAAGCAGCTGCTGCTGCTCTTTGTTGTTCTCGTTGTTGTTGCTGTGTGCACTTAGGATTTGGCTCTAGGGCGTATTAAAGCTTTTACAAATCGTAAGCATAATTTATTTTGTTAGTCTCCGTTACAAGTTTGGGCGAGGGTCGCTGCCGCCATTGCCGTTGCCATCAGACGCCAGCAGGCGAACTTAATAGAATTGTATAGCAGCCAAAGTTGTCTCTCTCTCTTTCTTTCTCTCTGTCTGTTTCTTTGTGTGCGTAAAGTATGTGTGCCAGTGTGTGGCATGCTGCAAGCTGCGACAGAGATAAGTCCTGCCACGTGGCGACGACGACGACGGCGGCAAGAATGCGGCCAACTTCATAATTACAATATTTGGCCGAGTTATTAGGCAAATGCCCATAAAAGTAGGCAAGACTTTATGTGTGGCTTGCCCCGCTTTTGATGGCGCGCATAAAAGTATGCAACACTTTTCTAACCATGCAGGCCACAAGTTGTCGAGAGGCGCGCATAAACGTGGGCAAAGTATTTTTATTTAAATTTCGCATTTCAAAAATACTTGCGGCTTAATTACGCGTGAGCGTCGAGATAAGCGTAACGAGCATGTCTAAATGCTTTAGCCGCAAATGAGCCATAAAGTTAACACCTTTTTTTGTTGTTGCATAGGTGGATTATTTGGAAACGCCCCCGCAATGTGCATAGGTAATCACACACAGTCAGAGGAGTCATTCGAAAAGTTGCTTAAGCGACGCTTCGCTTGGCTCAAATAAGTCACATGGCCCACATGGCCACGCCCACACACACACACACACACATGAGCAGGCTCACGCACACACACATACTGTGGCATTCCAGTTTCAGTTTCAGTTACAGCATATAAATATTTAGCTTGCAATAAGAAAATATCTTGGAAATATGTTAATAATGAGATGGGCGCTGGTAAGTGCGAATATTATTCATACTACAAGTATGCCCACACATATATATAGTATAGTATATATACCATAGTTTGCATTGGTATGTGTGAAAACCCGTGTGTAAAAGCAGTCAGTAAGCTGCAGAAAATCTACATAAGTCGGTCAAGGACACTGCAGAAGGCTGCGGCTGCCACCAAATTGCCTTTAAATATAATTATTTTCCTTTATGCGTCAGTGACAGGCACACACACACAGAGACAGTGTGTGTGTGTGTGAGTTGCCTGCCAGCGACATTTAAATTTGGACTACAAACACACATAGAGATAGGATAGGCATACACAGAGAGACATACGCAGCATAACTATAGAAAAAAAACTGAAAGAGAGAAGAGAGAGGCATCGACAACCGACAACCGACAACGGCATCATCCATCGCCATTCGCTTGTAGATACTCAGCCAGATAAGAAAAGACACTTTTATGACGTCAGTAAAGCATTTTAGGCCCACATTTTGCAGCCTGACACAAAATGTTGCCAGTGTTGCTGCCGTCCTGCTGCTGCTGCTGGCTGCTGCTGTTGGCTGCTGTGTTGTCGTCGTAGCGCGCGCAAATGCTAGCAACAACAACAACACCAGCAACAGCAACAAACAATAATAACAAAAAGAGAGACGGAGAGAGAGAGAGAAAGCGCAGCATCAGCTTCAACTCTCTTTCGAAGAAGAGAAAGTAAAGCTCAAGTTTCACTTCTCTTTGTTTCAGCTTAGCAAACTAAAGTTTCAATCTCTCTCTCGCTCTCTTTGTATAGCGCGCTCTCTCATCTATAACCATATATATAAAATCAAATCACAACAATAACCATAACCATATAGCAAAGATTTAATAACTGTGATTGGAATTTGAAAAATGAATTTTTCTTCTGTTCGTTTTTTTTTCTTCTGTTTTTTGTACGTTTTTTGTTTTTCTCTCTGTGTTCGCGTTTGCTACAAAATTGTTTGTCTTGTTGTTTGTCCCCTCCTCGCATTTTCCTGCACAACTTTCCCCTACCCATCAAGCTTCCCCCTCAACCTCCCTCCCCCTCAGCACTCGTTGGAGCCCATTACTTTTTCGTGTCATTTCGTTTCGTTTTTGGTTTTGGTTTATTTACGTGGATTATTTAATGGATTTTCTGTCCTCCGTCCTTGCCGTCCTTCTTCTTTCTGTGTGTGTGTCGCTTTGCTCTGTCGCTTGTGGATTTGGATTTGGCATTGAATTTCCTGTGCGTAGCCAAAAAGAACCTTTTGTAAATATTGTCAATGTAATTGGAGCGCGCGCGACGCGCACAGTTTTATGGATGTAAATAAGAGCATAAGGACTCCGCAGGACTCAGCACTCCCCAGGACTCTGCAGGACTCCAGCATTCAGCATTCACGAAATTATTATTGCCATTTTCGGTTTTGATCAAATTTAGCAGAAATATTGCGACAATTACACTTGCAAACTTCGCAAACGTAGCATGAAATGGGTAACTATAATCTTTATATGAATTTTATACTTTGACTAGTTGATAAAATTGCTTTGAATGCATATTGAATAGAACTATCTGAATGATTAAATTATACATACTTGTACCATATTTTTATTTAATATAGAGTTTTCTTTCAGGATGCATCTAACAATTATTTGCGAACTGAATTTTGTTTCTCAAAATAAAATCGTTCTTCATAACTTGTTCTTCAAATTCTATGTTTTCTCAAGTTCTTACAATTAATAAAAACTCTTTGTATACTTAAAAAATATTTATATTTATATATACAAAATATTTCAAATAAAATTTACTTTGAAGTTGCATCTCACAATTATGTATGTTTTAATCAAATATTATTAGATACAATTATCAACTTTAATCCTTCTCTACATATTTTATTTTGTTGAGCCAATTAATGAATGAGAATAACTTTAAAAATATAATTATAAATTATTTAACAAATATTTAAAGAAGGATTTTTCTTTCATGCTTCACCTAATGTAGACAAAAATTGTTAGGTAAAACGGATAACAACAATCTTTCTTTCTACAAGATGTGAATTTGGTTTATTGGATAAAATTGTTATGGCAAATACTATAAAGAATTCTCCGAAATATTTCTAAGCTTGGGAGCTGCATTTGTACTTAAAATGTTGTATTCTTTCTCTCAGTTTGCATCTAACAATTATTTTCTAAACAAATATTGTGAATTAAAAAGAAATAATCTATGGCTAAATTGAAAGGTTTCTCTAGTTGATAAAATATTTTTGAATGTAATGAAAATAATTCTTCTTCTAATAATTCTTAGTACTTTAATTGTAGTCAAAAGTTAATTCTACTCAATTACTCTCTATCCATAATTTTTGTGGAAAGCTTAACTATCTTTAGTTGATAATATTGCTTTGAAAATAATTCTGAGAAATATTTCTAAATTGTTGACAATTTTCTATAATAAACTAGCTTTAGTTGTGGTCCAAATACTTTGCCTTAAATCTTCATAATTACTTTCAATCGAATCAAGCATTGTTACTTAATTGAATCTACAAAACAACATTGACTCTAAATGCTTTTATTCGCTTTGCGCATTTCTAATAAATGGCCAATAATTGTAAATTGTATTATTTATGCAAAAGATGCTTTTTACGGCGTATTTCCGACTCGTAAACTTGCTCGATACAAAAAAAAATGTAAAAAATTGCTTTGGCGATTATCCTTCGCTCTCTTTCAACGCCGGCGGCAAACCAATCAAGCTCAGTAACCGCAAAATAAAAAAATATCCAGCAGCAGCAAAAAAAAAAAATGTATCTGTATTTAAGAATATTTTATAATTTCCGGCCTTATAGCGTCCGCTTTCATTTCCGCTTGCCTTCTGCAACAATTGCAGCAACAACAGCAGCAGCAGCAGCAGCAACCACCGACAACAGCAACAACAACAACAACAACAATCGCAATCAACCAGTCGACAACATGACAAGATTTATTTGCGTGCCATAATTATAAACTGCGTCCTGTTTGGCGGTTCAATTTCGTTGCGTTCTTTTGTTTACTTTATGCAACGCCCGCTAAAATTTGCTAGCCACCAAAAAAGAAGGTGTAAACAAGTAGAAAGAGAGAGAGAGAGAGGAGGGAAAGGAGTGTAAAAATGCCGCTGGCAGCGAGTTGTTGGCCAAGGGATACGCAAATTTTTGATAGTAGTCGATGCCGACACGGTTTTGCATTTTCTAGGCCAAAGCTCTGTCAAGCTGTGTAACATGACACAGAGCGAAGAGAGGGAGGAGAAGGGGCAGCAGAGGGGCTGCAGGCTGGCCGCAAGCAAAGTGCTGGCCCAGAGCTCCTTTGACAGCATCAGCATCAGCGGCAGCCGCGACGTCTGTTCATGTCCAACTCGTGGAAAATCTCCGACTGTGTCTCTTCGACTGAGTGTGCGAGTGTGTGTGTGCCTCTCTGGTTGTGCGTGTGTAAGTGTGTGTGTGGTGGGTGCAAAAGCTTCTGCGGCTGTTGGCGGCATTAAACACAGCCGTCGTAGAAGTGTTTTGAAATCCAATTACCAGCGCAAATTTAATTTGTTGCTGCACTCGAAAAAGTTGCCAACTTGCCGCTGACACCGCTCAGAGAGAGAGCGAGAGAAGCTCTCCTCCTTTCCCCTTTCACCCTCTCTTCAGACTGTCCGCCTGCTGATAGGCTATGAAAATTGTTTAGCTGCAATAAAAGGGCCAGCCAAAAAGGGAGACAGAAGAGAGCGCGGAGGAGAAGCGACGTCGAGTGGATATCAGGCACAGCTTTGCTCCTGTTTTCATTTAGCAGCCCGCGGCGAAGTTGCTGCTGCTGTTGTTGTTGTTGCTGCTGCCATTGTTGTAGTTGCTGTTGTTGTTTTGCTTGGTGGCATCATCAAGTGGTCAGAGTGCAAAGTTTAATTTGAAAAAGGTTTTTTTTTTTGTATTTTTTTCTTTTTTTTGTTGTGTTATTATTACGAGTATAATTTTCTCTTTTTTATTAATTTTTACTGTTGTCCAAGTTGTAGCTGTTCTTGTTTTTGTTGTAGCTGTTGCTGTTGCTGCTGCTGTGTTTGTAGGTGTTGCTGTTAGGTGTTGAATTATGAGCAAAGTTCATGAGCTGTGCACGGCGCGTCTCAACAATTTATAAGCCAAATAAAGCCATGTTATGGCCATAGGCGGGTCAGCAACGGGCAAACACACACACACACACACACACACAAAGCCTGGCCCAGCAGACGCTCTCGCACGTGCCGCTCTATATGTGTTAGTGTGTGTGTGTGCGTGTGGTGAATAACGTTTGCGCAGTGGGCGTTTTTGCCTTTTGCTTTGCTTTGACTTTGCTTTAACTGTGACTTTTTTGGCGCCTTTCAACTTGTTGTTGGTTGCGCTGTTAACTTAACAGTCTGTTAACATTCACTTAACATTTCCAGCATTCAACTAATTGCCTGACGTCTTTGCGAAATCTGTTGCAATGACCGCGCACAACGCACAATTCTTACATTTTGTGTTGTTAGCAAATTGAGCCGCTGCGACTTGACCATGACTTGCAGCCAAGCATTGAAATAATCAAGAAATTGCCGACCTTTTTTTTATTTTGGTTGTTGTTGTGCTCATCTTTTGTAGCCCAGTTTTGCACTTGGGTTTGATATCTGCTCTAAAAGCAGCCTTGCAATATTCATAAAGGTTAGCCAATCTCATTAGTTGCGGTCAAGTCGCACAATCACAGAAGGGCAGTCACAACTTTTTTTTTTACAACCGCCTCTCTCCCAAGGGGTCGAAGTGTATTATAATTTAGTGACTAGCAATATTTCAGTTGCAAGTTGGGATTTTTAAACCATTAAAAGCTTGCTTTTGGTTAGACAGTTACAACAAAACCTTACTTTTATCCGTCTGTCTGTCTGTCCGCTTGTTTGGAAGTTGTTTCAGGCGCAACTTTAAAAATTGTATTGCTTTGGACACATTTAACATATTTTAGCATAGCTGAAGAGAATTTTACAACTCTGTAAACTTTACAGTTTGAAAATATTAACATAAGAATAGTTTATATATGTTTTGATGGTATAACGAATTTGTATTATTTGGAAATCAGCTACAGCTCTAACTCTCTCTAAAAAAAAGGTAAAGTTAGCTTTCAAAATCAGATGTAGTTTTGAAATTATAGTTGCAATATACCGATAAAATACTCTAATATTATGAAGCTGATAACTTTTAAGTTAGAAAACTTTAAAGTAGATTGGAAGTTATTCCAGAAATCAATCCACAAATATCAAGTGCACATCAAGCATGTATAGCTCTTAAAATATGTAGAGGGTAGCTAAAAGTCGAGCAGACTCGCCTGCTGCATTCATGCTTGTTTTTTTATTGTTGTCGATTATTGTAGCTTTGTTTGTCTTTCGTCTATTTGTGTTAGTTTTACTACGCACATGTGTGTGTGTGTGAGTCTGCGACTATGTGTGTGTTTGTTTGCCAGCTGCTGCCACCTAATTGTTGGGCCGTTGTGAAAACTGAGCAGAGAGGCAAAGGCGAAAGCAAGGCAATGGCAAATAACAATTGCCTTCACTTCGAGACTTCCCGCAGCGTTTTGACCAGCACGAAACGCCTCGTGTAACTTGAAACTTGCCACGCGCGCAGCATGGGGAGGAGTAGGAGGAGGAGGAGGAGGAGAGATGCTGCCGCTCTTACAATGGGGCCATAATTTGAGAGCCGCTGCGAATGCGAATGCGAGACTCGAGACTCGACGCTTAAGCACAATGCCCCACTAAATTACAGTTAATGTTTATTTCTTGGCCCCAATGACAGCCGGAGCCAGTGACCATCGAGAGTAGTCTCGAGCAGTCGCCACAGTCGACGCAGTCTACACAGTCGAGTAGTCGCCCCGGTTGCTCGCTGCCCGTTGAATCGCATGGACAGTCAAGCCCTGGGCTTTGTTTATTCTTCTAATCTGTCTGCCTTTTTCGCTGCCTTGCTCCCTCTCTCTCTCTCTCTATCGCAAGTTGTTACTGCATTTCGATTGTATCTTTGACTGCTGGCGTTGCCTGGGTTTTAGTTTAGCTCGTTTGTCCTTTGCCGCTTTTACTGTTGCCTTTGTTTTATGCTCCACGCTCCACTCTTCTTCTATGGCTTTGGCTAAGGACAATGCTTTATTGAGTTATGGCTTGCATGCGGATATCCGCAAAACCGAGCGAGACGGCAACAGTCAAGAGCCACAGACAAACACAGACTGAATATAGAATATATATATATATATATATATAGAAAGTATATCTCTCTAGCAGCAGCAAATCCTAGTTTGTGTTATTATTGGCTCAACATTGAGGTGTCTGGGCCAAGATTAAGCCATAAATTAGCAGCATTTTCAGTGGCCTCATAAATCCCCAAAAATAGTGCAACATCACACACATACACTCACACACAATATCACAACAAATATTCATTTCATAATAACAATAACAATAATACTTACCAACTTACTTCTCTAAACCAAAAAACACAAACACAATCAGGAAATGGCATCGAAACTTACCTGAAAAGAAAGAGAACAAGAGAAGAAATACGTTTAGATATGCAATTTATTATTTATTATATTAATCTGTGATTTATGGACAATGTCTATTTTCAGCAATTTCCTCATTCCCTTTCGATTTGTCACAAAGTGGCCCCAAAAAGTAGGCAACATTATTTATGAATGTCTAATTCTAAGCAAATGACAGTGTTGCAAAGTGCCATAGAAAAAAGGATTGTATAAAATTGGATGATATGTTGATGGTTTGTTTAATGATAATGTATTCACAAACTATACAAAGGTTATAAATAAAATAAAATGGAAAATCAGAGTAATACATATTTCCGCTTGCTGCATCTTTTAAATTATGATATAACTGAACACTTCTTTAATAAATCTCCTTTGGCAAATTTCGGAAAATATTTATTAAATTTTAATTACACACCGTTTAATCAAGCTTAATTAAATCACAAAACAAACAGTTGCTCTTTAATCCCTGAAGTAGTAAACTTTTACAAGTACTTGATGTGTTTTTGCGTAAGCCCAAAAGTTCGTCAGGTTATTTGACATTTGATAACTATTATTCAACAGCTAAAGACAACGTTATCAATAGACATTTAATGGCGAAGCATCATTGACAGCTTGAGCTTAAAATAACTTGAGTGCGCAATTTGATTTGTAGAAATTCGAAATTCTTTTCGGTTCCCCTTTCGAGCACATTTCTGATTTGGCTGCTTTATTGCGGCACTTTCTTTGTTCTCTGCCTCTCTGTCTGTGTGCCAATTAAGAAACTCATTCAACGCATAAACTTAAAAACTTAATCTCAACTGTGACTACAACAGGAAGTGTGTGAGGAAAAAGAGAGGGAGAGGGTGCGAGTGAGAGAGAACGAAAGCAGAACAAGAGGCAAAACGCGCAACATTTCAATTCAACTTAATTTCCAACTTTGGACTAATCTTTTCTTGTCATTGCCTTAATTGTTGACCAACAGCAACAGCAACAACTACAACAACAACGCGAAGCATTTGCCGTCAAGTTTTATGCGCAGCCTTTCCGTTTGGCCCAAGCAATTTAGTTGATGGCTTTACGCCGCTTTTGGCCGCTTTGCCATAAACACCTGCAGAGGACTTTCATTCTGTCTGCCTTCCTCTGTCTGCTCTCCCACTCTCTGGGTCTCATTCCATCTTCGCCGCAATTTAAACATTGCCTTATAAGAGCTAAAAATGTAGTTGTTACATTTAATTATATTCATATCTTTTGCCTGCCAAACGTGCCACGTAATCCGACAAGTTACAAAGCGGATGGCTCGACTTGTCTTCCACACTTCCCCACTCTCTATTTCTTACTCTGTCTTTGAGTCTTTGCTATCTCTGTCTCTGTCTCTGTTGTGGGCGTGGCGCGTAAACTTTCGTATCTTGCAAACTGTGCGAAATGTACAAAAATGCTGAACACATGCCAATTACCAAGGCTCCAAAAAGTGTCGAGGTGCCAAAATGAGGCCTCTGTCGCGTTGCGTTCTCGCTGCTCTCTCTCTGTGTCTCTGTGAAGGTGCACAGCAGCATCAGGAGCACATTGCCACGCCCCCTCCGTACGCCTCACTCACACACAGAGCGCCGCACGGTTGCCAGGCACAAGCTTAAAATGCGCGAATGCCAAACGACATTTACATTTACATACAAAATGCAAAGGCAACTCTACGCGCGCCCTTACATTTATATGGGGTAGGATGGGGGAGGAGAAGGGGCAGGACCCATGGAAGGGGGAGTGTACAGAGTAGGGTCATGGTCTTCATATTTGGGTGCGCTCATGTGAGCAGCACGGATTCTCGGATTCTCAGCTTGCCGCTGACTTTTGTGCCTCACATACGTTCGTTTCTCTTGTTGTTGTCGCAGTTGTTGTTGCTGCCACAGTCGAAGTTGTTGTTGTTGTTGCTGTTGGCATCGTTGTAGTTGTGCGTTCGCACATTTTATTATTTTTTATGACTTTTGACAAAGGTGCGAAAAAGCATGCTTGCAATGCGAGCAAACGACTAAAAGATGCCCTGTAAAAGCAGCAGCTCAAAAGTAGGCAACAAAAAATTTTAATTTTCATATGCAGCCTAGAAGTAGGCAACAAAATATTAACGAAGCTTCACAGTCAGATGCTCAAGACGTGATCATTATAGTTTAGTTTTAGCTTGGATATTTTAATAAATATGCATTCTTTGAATAACTGTCAGCTTGAACTTTGAACTCTAGTCGCATATCTCTGGCTTCAACTTTACGGGGTATAAATATAATAAGCCGCGCTCGCACACACAAAAAGTTGGTGAAAAAAGGATTTTGGTTTGAGGGCTGCGCGGCGACTTACACGCCGTTTCGCGGCTGCTCTGGCGGAAGGAAGAAATCAAGGAGCGGCGAGTCAAAAGGCAGAACGAAACAAGCCATTTGCCATTTTGCCAGTTGCCAGGACGTGGCTGTCGCCTCTTCGCGCGCGTTTTATTTTTTTGCGCCTTGGTAACTTGATTTGCAACTCGTATGAGCGCGGTTGATATGGCAAGCGTAAGAGAGGGGGAAGGAAGGGGAAGCAAAGGGCAGGTGTTGGGCCCATCGTCAGCTTGTTCAATTGTTAAAATGTTTGTCATTGATGTTTGGCTTTTGTGTGCGCGAGTAACATTTAAGTATTTCTCGTCTTTTTTTTCGAAAGAGAAAGATTGTCATCTCGAGTTGAGTTTTCCATTTCCATTTGCATCACACAGTTTCAGTTTTTCTTTTCTTTTTTTTTTTGACTTAAGTGTTTTGTCAGCTTACTTTAACCTGTCCCCCATCCCCGTTACCAACTCCTTTCGCGCTGTGGGGCGCACTTCAATTGAAATAGGAGCCAGACTGTTGCCACATTCCATGAGCCAACGACGACGACGACGATGTCGTTGGCTCTCATTCCTTTACTGTTTTTGGCCTGTCATACGCCTGGTTTGGCATTTTTGTATTCAGCCATTTCATTCATTTGCACAAGTCTTTTGTGAGCGGTCTTTATTACGTCGAGCACCCCTTCCCTATAAATATTTGTATAATTTGTTTAAAGGCACCTCATTAAAGAGCAGAGCGGCGTGTCGTCCCCCGTCAAAACTCAATTGAATTGAAGTTCGTGACGATTTTCTTTGTTTTTGGTTAAAGGCATAAAAGTTTTGTGTTTGCACTTCAACTGAACTCTCCAACTCTCGCTCATTCACTGTGAGTGAAAAGTTGTGTAAGCATTTTAAATCTACCACAAGAGACGACAAGAGAGAGAGATGCTAAATGCCAGCAAAAAGGAATCAAATTGCGGCTGTCGAGAGTTTGCCAGCATAGTTTTCAAGCAATTTCTCACAAGTAATTGAAGTTATCAACTATGAAACATAGTCTTAGACACAGATCAAACACACACGCCATCAATTATTTTGTCGATAACTCCATAATTATTATACAAATGAAGCGCTGCAACATCGAAGATAGACAACATAGAACTGCTGAAGTAAGGAAGAGATATTTCTCAAGGTAACATTTCATTAATTACTGTGCACAAGCACATTATTATACCCGCTACCCAAAGGGTGCCTTCAGGAAATATGTGTAACATGTAAAAGAAGGCATTTCCGACCTTATAAAGTATATACATATATTCTTATCAGCATCAACAGACGAGACGATATAGCTATGTCCGTCTGTCTGTCTGTCCGTCCGTCCGCATGAAGACCTACATAGATCACAGAGTCAATAGGAGATGGACATATCATTATTTTTGAGAGCATTTGTTATGTTTTCATGCAAATCAAGTTTGCATCAAATTTCGCCACGCCTATGTCCGCCCCCGCAAATTAATAAAAATCCAATAACAAGCGTAATTTTATGGTATATTTTTCATTCTATAGTATATTTTGAATGTAGTACAATATCAATATGCCAAAAACAGCCTTTGGTATATTTTAAGTATTTTGCGGTATATAAATTTGTTATATATTAAAATGAATACCGCACTTTTTATAGTTGGTATCCTTTTAGTAGTTTTGTGGTATATTAGTTTGGTATATTTTAAATTTTATACTTTACTCCTTTACCTTTGGAATGTTTTTAGTATATTTGTGGTATATTAACTTGGTATATGCCAATATAAATTCCGCCCTGTTTGACTTTTATTCCAAATGGGTAGCGGGTATCTCATAGTCGATCACACTCGCCCATAATTTTCTTATTTATTAATACTATAATGAAGCACTCATTGCTGTCTTCATTAAACACAAAATGTTGCAGAAATAAATCAAGTCTTTGGCAGCGATAATTATTAAAATGATTGCAGCCTTTGTGTGTGCAATTTTAAACTATAAATTTAACAGTGTTTTTTTATGGATGCTGCATAAATAAGAGACTCAATTGAGTAACGTAGCTTTTACGCTTAAAGAGGAAACCAAACTGCACAAAATGAAAGAAGAAAATCAACATCAGTTGCAGCAGTTTTCTTTTTTTGGTAGCACGCCGTAGGCCAAGTTGATATTAAGCAAAGCTGAAAACACATTAAGACCCAACTCTCGACTCTTTTGCCACGCAAACAAACATTCGCAGCTGTAACTCACATGCTGTGGCAATATATTACCGAACGAACGCGCAGTTTTTATCCAATATTGCAGCCTAAAAAGAACGATGTGTCACCGCTCAATCCGCTCCTCAGCCACATGCTGTATGCTGCTCCATTCACTGTCATAGATCAGAGCCAGACTTACAGTTGGCCACAAAAGTTTTTCGTCGGTGGTGGGGAAGGGAGAATGGCCATAAACTGTATGGGAAACCGATGAGTGGCGAGGCGAAGTGAAAGGCAAGTTGAAGAGGCGCAGCAAATGGCCAGGCCGCAATGAAATGCATTGCAATGCGCTTAAGTTTCATAAGCTGTGGCCAAAAGGGGCCAACGGCCAAATCTGTGCTACATATCGCCAAGCAGTACTCAGATTTTGTGAAATGACCACGCCCCAGTTACACATACGATGTCGTTGCTCGGCACCCACACACAAACACACACACATAAAAACATAGAACATAGAGAAAACAACACAAAATACCAAGCGCAAGGAATTATCGAAAAGTGAATTCAAGGCAAATGGTTTTTGGCTTTAGCTTTGGCTTTTTTGGCTTCAGGTTTTGCTGGCCAAAAATTGCCAGACTCGATTTCTCGTTCATGACATGAAAGCGAGCGACTCGAGGAGGAGGATGGATGGAGCGATATTAGCAAAAGGGTAACTGGCAACTCGGAACTGCAAATACGTGTAATAGTTGAACAAAACTCTCGTTTGGTCAACTAAAAGAAGGAAGAAAAACTGTTATTTTTGTGTCAAATAGTTGGACAACTGTCCACGTACACGTCGAACTTTCGCTGACAGCTGCCACCGGGGGGCGTCCAAGTCCGAGTCGGAGTACGGGTCCGGGTCCGGGGCCACGCCCCCTCACGCCTTAATGCACTCGCTGCAAATTAATATTGCATTTTTTTTCCCTCCCTTTCCCAACGAACTTTTTTTGCACAAAAAAAAAAAATTGAGGCAAGGACGAAGAAGAAGAGAAGATAGTTGGCCCAGAGTTGAGATGAGAAACTGGTAAGAAACTTTTAGCGCGTCTGCGTTCATCTTCTGTCTCGTTGTTGTTGTTGTTGTTTTTGCTGTTGCTGCTGCACAAAAATTAGTTTCTTCACTTATTGAAATGTCAATGGGGATGTCAGGCAGAGACGACGACGACGTCGACGTCGACGTTTTCCCTAGCCCAAATTGTAATTTCCACGTCTGCACATCTTTTGCGAGTTTTCTTTTTCACTCGCTCTGCTCTGCTCGTCGTCGTTTTTAGTCCTGGCGTCAATTTGCTTGAAATGCTTCGTGCCAAATGATTTAGCGTCTCTCGTTTTTTCATTCCATTTTCACACACACACAGACACACACACACCGACACACAGACAGTTTGTAAAAAGTTTTAGCTTTTGTTTTTCAAGCTTGCCTTGGGGGACTAAAGGCAGCCTCAGCTGTTTGGCAGCGCGTTCGTCAATTTAGCCTAATGATATCAGCGGGATTCTAAAAAAGAAACAGCGAAAGAGAGACGCAGGAGGGGAGAGTGGAGTGTGGAAAAGGTGCGAAACTGAAATTTAAACAAATTAAAAAGGGAACCTGCTCACAATTGACAGGGCAACCAACTACGATGCGATCCAATGCGATAAAGCAATGAGCAAAAAAATGCGAAATAAAAAGGTTCACGCTTGTCGCAGCTAATGAGCTTGAGCCAAAGCCAAAGTGACAAAGTTACAGCTGCTAACTGAACCGCAACAACAACAACAAAATAAAAAGGTCATTCCGCTAAGTGGCTTGGCTTAATCCCTCCCCTTTTGGCTTTCCCCTCTAATCAAACGCCCACGCACATTTTGTTTTGTTTTCAATTTTTGTTTTCGGGGTTCATCTTCATTTTTATCGGTTTATCTAATGAAAGTCGCGAAATTTTCTTCGTCGCTTTTTTGCCACCACATAAATTAATGTCTTGGCTCATATTTAAAACGCTTTTCTGGTAATTAATCAATTTGATTGATCATTGCCTGCTCTTCTGACTGGATAAAACATTTTTGTGTCTATTCTGCTCCTCCGCCTCCTTCGTCATCCATTCAAAAGTCACTTGAGAAATGATGATGGCACATTATATTTGATAAATATTTTAAATACTCGACATTATTGTTTGCCGTTTTGCCTATTAAGCCAATGGAGATAAATGACTTATGAGTTCGTCACGCTCAATTAGCGTTATGTAAACAGTCTGTTAATCGGGAGCAGCTGCTGTTACTCCACAGACAGCTAACTAAACGTGCAGTCAAATTGCATTTTGCAATCTTCAATTAATTCGCAAATTCAATTGGCTGAACCAGAGAGGAAGAGAAGGAGGGGAAGAGGGTAGGCAGCTTAGTTTGGGGTCAAGCTTCCATTACAGCAGCTTGTCAGAGTCTTAACAGAGCGCACTGAACCACTTCCCCACTTTCAACTTTTTGTTGTTGTTTCCCACATCCTGTGGACACGGCAAAGCTTTTAAATCCCCAGTTTTGAAGTGCTTGCTTGCTCGCTTGCTTAACAGTGCGCTGGGCAGGGCTGTGCGCTGAAAGCTTTCGGCTAAAGCTTTTAACGCTCTGTTAAGGCGCCACACGATTTACATTATTTAAACAGCACTCGCAGCTTTGTTTGCTCTCACTCTCTCGCTCATCAAACACACATGCTCTCAACTTGCTGGACCATACAGTGCGGCTTGACTAAGACGAACAAGTGAGTAAATTGAAAATTTGACTACAACTTTAAAACGAATCTTTTAAAAAATAACAAATCTATGTTAGATGTAGAAATATCACGCTTAAATTTAAGATAAAATGTGAAAAAATATTATAAAACAGATCATTTTGGAATAAAAATAATAAAATATATCTTTCTCAAGAAAAAAACATAGTTAAAGGAAACACAAAAAAAACAGCAATTCAATGCTTTTATGCATTTTATTATATTGTTTTCGAAATGTCTTGAATATTATTTATTTTTGAGTGACAAAAATAATTTTCCACACCATTATTCAAGATTAAATATGGAAAAACTTAAAAAATAATAATAAACAAAATATATTTAATAATATTTAAGACATTATTCAAAATGAAATTTAAAAAAAAATTGAAAAAATATATAAAACAATTTTTAAGACATCTAAAATATTATTTAATCTAATCTTTCAGAATAATATAACTCAATTAAAAGAAGATTTCAGGTTAAACTTTAAGCCAATAAACACAAATTGAAATATCATTACAATATTCATGATAAAATATGGGGAAAAAGAGAATAAAATACAGATTTACGAAAAATAACTCAAGTAATATATTATATAAAATTCAAAGAAAAAAGAACTTAGTTCAATGACACATTCAAGAAATACTTTGACCAAAAAAAATATGCACATAATGCTCACTATAATATTTGTGATAAAATATGGAAAAATATACAATAAAATACACAAACGACGCAAAAATCGTGAATAATAAGTTAGTCTTCCTTCAGATAAATAAAACTTAGTTCAAGTGAGACTTTCAGCAATATGCATTATTTATCCTAATATTATTTAACATAAAATCTGGAGTAAAATATTGCCAAATACACACATTGAAGGCAAATCTCAACTAATATATTAGATACCCTTCAGAGGAAGAACTTTCAGTTCAAGGACAGTTTCAAGTAGGAATCCACTTCAAACTAGCGAAATTGATTAAACCACATCAATAAAACATTAATCTTGAAAGACATTTCCAAGTTATTAGTCTATTTACATATTTCTTCCTAGAGCAAAGAACCGTTTCCATAGAAACGCATGAATGGACGCATGATTTATGCATTCACTGCAAATCTTTGTGTGTGGAAGTGTCTTTAATAAACAATCTCAAGTGTGTGTGGGGCACATGAAAGATAATCCTAGGCGTATTTAAGAGCCTAAGGCTGTTGACGTCGTCGTCGCCGACTTCGACAGCAGTTTTGTGACTCAATCAACAAAGCGTAGTAAATAGACGAGATTCATCAGTTAAATGGCTTCGGCAATCATTGAATATAAAGGCCGGTTCTATTTTATTTTTCTGGTTTTTTGAAATGCGGCTAATACGCCTCGCAGCAGTTTATCGCACCAGCGAGTGCCTATCAACCACATTATCAGCTGCTGCTGGCCTTTTTTTCTCCGCTCGAGCCTCGTTTGTGAGCTGGGCAGCCGTAGAAACGCCGGCCCCGTTGCTAATACACAACTCTGCGGGCTTATCAAAACACAACATCAATACAAACACACAGACACACTCACACACACACATGTACACACACCCACGTGGCTCTCAAAGGGAAAAAGCGTGATGCTAATCGCATTTGCCAGTGACATTTTCCACACAGTTATTTTCATTCTTTGCACATTTGAATTTGCATTTGCCATTTGTTTGTCCCGTCCCGCATTTTGCCAAGTAACGGCATTTTGTTGTTCCATTCTAGTTTAATTGAAAATTGTGCTTGTGGCTGTGATTTAAGCACATTGCGTATACGACTAGTTGTCGTTGTAGTTGTAGATGTAGTAGTGTGGGTGACATTTGTAATGCTAAACACATACGCATATTACGCATACGCAGCGTGTGACAATCTGGCAGCAAATTTGATTGTCATTTTTATTATTATTGCCGCACTCACACACAATGAGAGGAAGAGAAAGGGAGAGCGAACGAGTGGGAGAGAGAGAGAGAGAAGGAGACGGCAATAGTTGAAGGCGAATTTTTGCTTGAGTTGCTTTTATTTTTGCAGAGGAAAGTGCTTAGGCGCTCTCGAGTCTTACAAGAGATTAACAAAGCATTTAATCTTGGCTTGGCATAAAATGACACAGCACACACACCAACACATACACATACAAACACACAATGCACACAGAGTGACAGGGTTAGATTATAGCTTGCTGCTTTTCTTGTGTTTTGCTTTATTTATTGTGGCGCTGCTTTCCCCCATTTTTGTATTTTTGCTGTATTTTGTTTTTGGCTTTTTATTGACATTTACTTGCTTAACGTGCGCCTTTCGTGCTTGTTTGCTTCTTCTTCTTCCTCTTTTCTTTTTGTTGTTGTTGTTATTATTGTCGTGGGTTTATTGTTGTTGTAGTTGTAAATTTGTTTTGCTGCTGCTGCCGTTGTTGTTGTTGTTGCTGCTGCTGTTTTTTGTGTGGTATTTCAGCAAAACTGCAATAAAGCGAATTTTTCCACACGTTGCATACTTTTGAGCGCTACACACACACACACATACAGAGACACTCACTAACACAGTCACAGAGAGTCGAGTACACTCACACAGCGTTACAAAAACAACACATACAGAACGAAAATTGCAGTTACTGCCGCGAAGCAAGAAGAAGCACCAGCAGCAGTCAGCTACTCGTGAATTTTAAAACAATTTTTATACACAATTTTTCATGATTTTGTTGGCCTGCTGCTTGTGCATTCTGTTTGTGACTCTGCACATTCGAGTTTTGTTTGGCAGTTATTTGTTTATTGTATTTATTTTGTTTTTTTCGTGTTATTTTTTTGTCGTATTTTTTTGGCAGTAATTGTTAATTTGTTTATTGTTAATTGCACACGCACCAAAAACACACACACGCGCACGCAACACGCGCACACACAATGTTAAAAGACGAGAACGAGGAGAACGACAAGGAGAACGACGTCGACGACGACGGCAACGACGATAGCCACAGCGACAGCGACAGCGAAATCTGTGAGTTGATTATAAAACGACAGAGCAAAAGTTAGCGCAACACTAGCAAAAATAGCAAGAATGACAGCGCGGCTAGCGGAGCGAAGCGAACCGATTTTTGCCGACGAGCGCAATCTCGAAAGCTTTCGCAGCTGGAAGCCTGCCAAATAACCAGAGCTAAAGACAGAGAGAGTGAGAGAGCAGCAGCACCTTGGAAGGTGCGAAAGCTTAGTGCCGCTTGAAGAAGAGCGCAAAAGCTTTGCGAAAGAGCGTACGCAAAGAGCTGAGAAGAGCTTAAAGCGCATGCGCCGCCATATGAAGGCTGGAAAAAAGGGCTTAGCGTAGCGAAGAAGTGCGCCAAAGTTTGTGAATTTATGTGTCAGTGTAACAATGGAATTACCATTGCAATTACCAAACACACATGCATATCATACTATATACATATACGAGTGTGTGTGTGTGTGACTGGCTGCTGTCCAATGATGCGTGACTGCATTGAAGTGGACGCGACACAACTTTTTGGCCTGCGCCTCATTAGTGTCAAGGCGAAGAGTTCAAAATTGGCATAAAGCGTGTGCCACAAGTACGCACATTACATGCTGCATAATGCATGCCACGCCCACACACACACACACACACACATAGAGAGCGTGCACTGCTATTAGCCGGTTTGACATGCCGGGTCGAGCCCCGTGTCCAGAGTCCAAGGCAAAACGGCAGCAGACAAAAGCGTTGAGCGGCTGCACAGCAATTGCAAGCGTAGGCAGGAAAGCGCTTGCATTTCCACATCATCATCATCAGCTACTGCATAATCATCCTCATCATTATCAGCTTCGTCATTACGATGATTATTTACAGCAGCAAGCAGCAGGCAGCAGCATGGTTGACGTTGACAAGACTGCAAGCCGAGGGAGTTGCAAAAGAGAAAGTTTTTCCTTTTTGCCTCCTTGCTTGCAACTGTGTTTGCTTAGGAGTGTGTGTGTGCCAGAGTGTGTCTGTGTGTGTGTGATGCCTGGCAGTTTGTTTTTAATCAAGGCGAAACTGGGTCAGTTTGGGCTGCAACTAAAAATATCATTTATGTTGCCCAGCCAAATGCGCCAGTTGACTTTCCCTCCACATCATCCTCATTCCCCATTCCCACTCCCTTTTCGCTTTATGTGCATGCATTGTGTGCTCAGTTATACACACAAATACAAATACATATATAGTATATTTGTAATTCCACACGTCATCGTCCTCCGCAGAGTTACAATTGGATGCTGTGTTAATTGCTATAGAAATTCATTGCGCTCGCTCTGTTAGTTAACAGCGCCGCTGTTAACAGTCACTGTTAACAGCAGTCAGCAGCCAACATTGTTGACCCAGTTCCGTCTATAAATAGAGCACACTCACACACACACAAACACACACAGCATACAGTTGCCGTTTCGTCAAAGAGCGGGAGAGAGAGAGCAGCGACTTCAATTTACAGCGAAGCCAACTACAGCTTGGAGTTGACTCTATACTCTACTCTATACTTTGCTCTACACTCTATCAATTTTCGGGGGTTGGGGGTTGGGTCCTGGGACTTATGATGGATTTTTTGGGCAATTGCAACTGTTTCACAGAAGGTTTATGCGAATTACATTTCTATTTATAAGTCACTTAAGACTTCTGCCAAAAACATTGCAAACTTGATGGATAACTTTTAAGCCAATACCAAAGAGTTGAGTTAAGTTGAGCAGATGGGGTAATGTGGCCTGGCACAGAGAGCTATCAACAGGCCAATGGAAATGGGTTCGCAGTGGGCTAGAGAGTAGGTGACAAATAAGTATAGTGAAATGTAGCTCGATTGTGATAGATGGCATACTTTGGAAATTGAAAAACTGAACTTTCTATTGCATTAGTATTGAAGATTGCTTAAGAGCAGGGATTAGGTAACACCTTTTGGTTTTGGCGACATATAATTCAACTTTAATATATCATTTTATATACAATTCTATATTGGCAATTTATAAAGAACAGATATCCTTTTTAGGAATTAAGAATTTCCCTAAAGCATTTATAACAAAATTGTATTTGCGATTTCTTTGGTCATTTAAAATAGAAAGTATCACTTAATGAATCCTATACAAGATAGATAATTTTAAGCACTAAATATCATAGATTGTCATTTATATGAAGAAATCTTAAAAGCAAAATTAACCTTAAGTACTTATTTTATAGGAGTTTTTGTGTATACATTTGTTGCCTTTTCCCTAGTTACAAACAGTGATTTGGTTATTTAATTTGACTTATCTGTAAGGTCGAATCTCATCATGTTAACAATCTGCAGTGAACAAAAATTTCAAAATGTAATACTTGATGTGCCATTACAGATTTAATAATAAATTGTTCAACCTATGTTACTTATCTTGTGTAATAATTTCAGTCTTTTTAGCAAAGAATTTGATATGAACTACTTCGTATATTTAAATCCAAAAGTACGGAAAGTTTTCTTCAGTTACTTTGTCATATGCTTTTCAAGCACAAGAGCTATCTATTCCACTTTACTAATACTTTTCTAGCTTCTTCTTTCTGATTCAAAATAATGAGTTTTCAGAATTTTAAGCATAAATGTTCACTGCGTATACGTAATAATATATATCATACTCAAAATGCTGTCATCGCTCTCTAAATTACTCTCAAACATATCTCTTCCCTTTCATTCCCTTTTCTACAAATAATTAGATTGTTTTTAATATTACAAGCTATCACTCACCTCGGATGATGTGAGATAACACATGCGCGAATCGGTGCTCTCGATGGAGGCTTGTTGTACAATTCCGTAGCGTGATTCACGATCACTTAGATACTCAGATCGCAAACTGTCTTGTCTAATAAATTCCGCACTGAAAGTGAATGAAATACCATTAGTAAACAAATCTAGTAAGTAGGAATATAAGTTATACCGTTGTTCTAGGGAATCAGCACGAGCACTCTTATAACCAGAATCATTGAGGCTGCTGTCCTGACGCAGCGATGGCAACGAGTCCCAGGGCGAACGCTTGTGTCCCGAGCCGGGCACTTGTTGCGTCATCATGCCGTGACCGGAACCAGAACCAATTGTCGAGCTGCCCGAGCGCCAGCCATCCGAGTGACGGAACCATTGAGCGCGTGCCGATTCGCCAATGCAGCTGGCGCAACGCGAATTGGAAAAGCTGTGTGAGAAAAGAAGGAGATTAGAACTAATTCTTAAAAATATGTAAAGCACACTTACCTAGCATTGTGATCGGATAGATAGCCACGATCTCGTTCACGCTCTCGCTCGCGTATCAACTCATTACGATCGCTGTAGTATCCATCGCGATCACGATCACGCTCCTTATCGCGTATGGTAGACAAGGGACGATGTGGGGGCAACGGCAAAGTGGAGGATTTGGCATTGGCTGCGAGAACAAAAGAGAAACGAAAATAAAGTGAGATTTGAATAGATATCTAAATGCACAAAACTAATTGAAAGCAAAACAACAGCGACAATAAAGTAGCGCACAAGGATAATAATTACGATATAGTTTAGACACTGAAACTGTTTAAAGAGGTGCAATGTCAATGGAACTACTTACGCCTACGTAGTGGATATGGGCTGCGCTGTGTTGATCCTGGTAGGCTTTCAGCGAATTCTGATTGATTGTTGTTATAGTTGTTGTTGTTAGCGTTATTATCGTGGTATATCGTGTGAAAGAGTTTTGTGTATGAGATCGGAGATGAGCATGTTGTGATATGTATGAATAGCATTTAAGTTTTAATTATTTTAATCGATTTATTAGAGAAAGAGAAAAAGAGAAATAGGGTACAGAGAGATAGATATATGATGGCAAAATAAACTAAAACATTGATCAAAAGTAATTAAAGTTTGTGAATTTAAAGGGAAGGAAGATCGGCTTCAGCTTTTTCACATACACGAAACACGCAAAGGAGAGCTTGCAAGCTTAAAGCTCTGCTAATATAAATCGCACTAAGACTAGCACACTTAATGGGCGTAAATGTGAGTGACTTCACTAAATTCGAACTATAACAGAGCAATTATTATATTATAATATAATTTGAAAAGGGAACTTTTTCAATTCTCTGGTTTACATGTCTAAAAACAGCAAAACTAAACTATTGAAATCTTTTTTTTTCCATTTCAATTAGCGCGTGACGTACTTTGCGTTGTTTCTTTTGTGATTCCAATTGAAATTCCTTTGGCAGCTAATCTGCATTTGTGTATCGCACAGTGGAATAGCCAAAGGGCATTTGGCATTAATCGGATTATCACACTGCACTCCCATTACCATCGCCATCACCATCAGCATTTCCAATCCCAATCCCGTATCCATTCCCAATTACATGCTATCAATCGGAATCGCAATTGCAATTGCAATCGCAACATGAAGCGAATGCTTGTGTTTGTTTAACTTGATTGAGACATTGATGGAGGGCATGAACTGAACTGAATTGAACTGAGAGCGAACTAGGGATAGTTTCGTAGCTAATTAAAAATTCGATTAGAGTGAAAGGAAGGAAGGCGGCACAAAATGAAATGAAGCCAACACAAAAAAACAATTTCGAAAAGACCGAAAACTAGAAACTACAACAACAACGAGAACAAAACGAGAGACGGGGACTGAGAGAGAGAGAGTACAGAGAATAAAACTAAATGAAAAATGTCTACGGACAAACACAACGGCAAATCGAATGTGAACCAAAAAGCGGGTAACTAAACTAAAAGCACAACACAAGCGGGTAGCGTGGGCAACTCACCCAGATTCTCCATGCTCTGTGAGAGCAAAGCCTCAAAGGTGTGCAAGCTGTAGGATTCGGCATCCATGCCCTTGGCCAACGTGTTGCGCAGATGCATCTCGTACTCCATCAACAACCGGGAAGTTGGGCTGCCCGGCGTCGGTGTCACATTCGGTGCCTGCTGATGCTGATGGTGTTGATGCCGCGACGAACGCTGTTGGGGATGCGGCTGATGCTGTTGCTGCTGCTGTTGTTGTTGCTGAGACGATTGCTGTTGCGGCTGCTGTTGGCCATACGATTGATCCTGATCGGAATTGCCGTTGCTCGAGCTTGGCGTTGTGGCATAACATTGATTATCAAACATGACGTTATCCGAGGGCGGTGAACCCTCAATGCAGCTACGTTCGCGCTCACGTTCCAGCTCCAAGTACAGATTACGCGGCGGATAACCACGTCCAATTTCATGCGAAGATCTGTTCGAATCGAAATGATAGCAAAGTTTAGTAACAGTTGAAAACAAATTGTCAGCAGCTAAACTCACCTCGAGCCGGAGAAGCGCGACGACTGACTGCCACCGCCGCCGCCACTGCCGCGTCCCAATGTATTGTTGTTCATGACATGATGGCCACCTCCACCGCCGCCACCACCGCCCATGGCCATGTTCATGGCATGCTGATGCATGTGCTGGGGGCCCAGTGTTTGAGCCGCATTCGCGTTGTAATAGTTGTAGCGACGTCGGCCCATCTCCGGCGAGGTGACGGGGCTCTCGGTGCTGGGCATCGGCTTTAGCATGCGCTTCAGTGTGCTCGTATCGACGTTCATGTCCTCGGTGCTCTTGGTCTTGCGTCGTGTGTTGTTGTTGATTACGTTGTGCTGGTGGTGCATGTCATGCGAATGCGCGTCGCGTGTCTGCAAATTCGAATGCATGAAAGAGAGATTGGCGGTTAGACTAGAGACTAGACAAAAGCCAAGCCAACTGAGTGAAGAGTGTCACATTCTCAGCTGATATAGTTATTTAATCACTTTTGCTTCTGCTTCACTTCACTCACCATATCTTCGTTGAAATCCTTGCTGCGTGTGCCCGTCGATTTGGTGGAGGTGCCCACACTCTGATGCAGTCCACCGCCCACCTGAGTGCCCTCGCTCTTCGACAGATCCATGTCCATCTGACAGGCACCGCCATCGTCTTGGCCCACCTGCGAGCCCACATGATTCTGTGTGCACATATCTGAACCGCTGCCGACGCCAGTCACAATCACACCCGGTGTATTGGTGTTCACACCCGCGTTGGCCACCATGGCGCCATCTTGGCCCTTGAGCTGACGTTGTAGGGTATCTGTGGGGTCACATTGGATGGTAAGTTAATCAATTAAGTGATTAGTGAAACAGTGTAAGTCTAGCTATTAAATTAAGACAACCATCCTAAACAATCTAACTAAAATTCCAGGGAGCACCAGCTGATCTGAACTTACTTTATGTACCTTAGAATAGAATTCCGTTTTACAAATTTTCTAACCGAATTCTTCACTCGATCATGGTACAAAAATTTTTGTTCAACAAATCTATGTATACTTATCCTTGTGACTTTTGGTCGAGAATTGCTAATATGTACATACAATGAACCACGTGCTGAACCGGTTCAAGATGATTTTAATCACTTCTAAACCATGAGCCCTAGATTTCATAATCGGATATTAAAGATCAAAGTATATAATAATCTAATATTCGATATGGGATCTATCGGTTCAAGTATCAACATAAAACTCGTTATACAAGAAAAATCTAATATTGAAGCGGTTCAAAATGGTTTAACAGCTTAAACTCTAAAGATCACCATTAAAAATTCGTATCTTAATCGTAATCCTATATTGAATCAATACAAATAACTGAAATAATAATAAATAAATTCTTTCATTAAAATTTCATAAAATTTTAAAAATTTGTTTTAGAGCCATTAAAATGGCTAAACGGTTCAAAGATCAACGTAAAAACCTTGTCAAATATTAAAATTTATATTGGAGCGTTTCAGAATGGTTCAACTGGTATGTTTTATTAGCAAAATTGATTACAACCACTTTCCAGTGATTTCAGCAAACTATTTTTAAACTTTTACTGTTTCCTATTGTGAACCGGTTCAGAGCAATACTTCATAGTAATTCAGTTTGAAATAACATTAAATTTGAAAAAGTTGTAGTGTAGTTACTTACCGCCTGCTTGGGATGGGCCACCACTGGCGACATTGTCATAGAGTGAGGTGCTGCTCACGGCGCTTACAACTTTGCCCTGCTGCTGACCATCGACATCGGTGATTCTGTGGGAGCCGACATTACGCGGCAACGTGGATGAACCTGCAATGAGTATGGCGATGAGATTTGATGGGGGATGCGGTGGAGGACTTTTGGCGCCTAGTTTTCTTTTCTTTTTTTTTTTTTTGCTAAGTTGCGGTTTCAAAAAACTGGTATTCGATAGTGATAAGTAGTAGGAACCATTTCGTATAACATTATGAAGAGAGACTAAGGCTAAGCGTAACTTAAAATCACCATAAGGAACCAGAGGACAACGCGATTGAAGACGATAAAGAAAAAGGAAAGTGTTAAACTGGCAACGCAAAAGCAAAAACAAAAAAGAATAGGCAAAGAAAAAGTTTTGAGGGGGAACGCTAACATTGAACTAAGTAGAACTAACCGACGATTTGCTTTATAGAGTTGGTTAGTTACTTGCTCGATTGAGTTACGAGTCTCAGTTTGGTTTTTGGTTTGGATTTGGATTTGTTCTCTCACCTCTAACACGTGGATCGGTTCTCAGGCGCGCATACTGCTCGGCGGACATGCAGGTGCATTGGGGCTCTTGGCGCACCCGAGACGGCGACGCGGGGGTGCTGAGCGGCTTTCGCTTGGCCTTCACCTTGCCCTTGCCCGGCGGATCCAATTTCAGGGAGTAGCTCGACGAGGCCTTTCGTGAAAATTTGAAAGAAGGCGACTGTAAAACGTCGCACTATCATTAGGTTAGTTGATTGGGATAACAAGGTTCTGTGTGTGCGGTTTCTCTGCTTTTGCTCGAAATCTCTCTTTCTCTCTTTTTCTCTCAAGATCGCTTTGATCTCTCGATCTATATCTGGCTCAAGTTGGTTGGCAACTTGGCGAAGTTATTGATTTGTTAGCTGTTTTTTGCTTCGTGTGTGACTTAGAGAGCTACTAAGTTGGTTGAAGAGTGCATTAAGATTATTTAGTTAGTTAGTAACTTTTGAGATGTGCTTGAAGCCTTGAATTTGCTGATAACAATACATATAGATATATATATTTAAGTTTAGATAGAGAGATATAGTTAGTAGATAGTAATTGTAGTTGTAGTTGTAGTAGAGATAGTGAAGTAGACAAACATACACATACAAGCATTAGTTAATAGCTACAATTAGAGTTGAGTTTAAATTGGATTAAGTTGAGTTTTGTTTGGTTTTCAGATAGAAGACTTTTGAGTGCATTCGTTTAAGTAGCGTGTTTCTCTATGCTTCTCTATAAGCGGAGCGCTAGGCGCATTGGGATTATCTAAACTTACGTCTAACAAACGCATTAGCTTGTGGATAATATTAACATTAAGCTTAGTTTTGATTAAATTGCTGCATTAACATTTAGCTATTATTGTGAGCATATGTGCGTGTTGCTTCGATTTGCATTATTATCGCTATCGATGTTTGATTTTAATTCGGTTTTAGAAACCTTTTCAAAATGATTTTCCAAGAATATATCTGTATATTTACTGCTTGGGTTTAAACCTCACGTTAACTCGTCGGTTAACTATTTTAAATTCTGTGGTTAACTCCATAACTTTTTTTTTTGGTTAACTTGTGCTTTTTTGCGCCTCTCTCGGCGCTTCTCAAAATTCTCTTTTTTGGCTCTATTTGCTAATACTGCTATCGATAATTCGATCTATTCTCAGTTGAGCATTGTTTTTGAAAGTTGTTTCGATAGTTCTTTAACCGCCCACTCGGTTCGGGATAAGGATGGAGCTGGGGTTCTCGGGTTGAGGGGATTTAGGGCTCATCGGAAACGGTTTGCAGAGGATAGGTAACGGTATTGTAGTAGAGGATACGTGCGATTGTTTTAAAGCGTTTTGCGTTTTTCTTTTGCATTTTCATTGTACGTTCGGCAAATATTCAATTCAATTCAATTTAATTATCAATTGTGCAATTTTCGTAATTCGCAAAATTTGATTTCGTTCATTAGTTTTTATCGCAATTGAAATTTTCAGTTAAGTTGGTATTTTTTATATTATTTTCATTTTTGTGGCACATGTGTCAAATGCAAACGAATCGAGTTGGAAATATAACATATATATTTATACATACATAAATATATAATAATAGTAGAAAGTTGTTAAATAAAATATTATGTTAGAGATAATAAAAGCATTGTTTTTTTTTAAGTATTTTTTTGATTTGGAGGAGGGACAGAGTTTTCATAGATAGAATATAGAATTGTAAGTGTACATTTAGAGAAGTATAAATTTATAATTATTTATGTTATATTGTTGTTTGTTGTAGTTGTTGTTTGTTTTTTTGTAGTTGCGTGTGTAAAAGTTTTGTTGAGATATTTTTTGCAGGTCGGTTGTTTTATTTTTTTTTCGTTATTCAATTGTTTTTCGAGGTAAACGTACGAAAATTTGAATACATTTTACAATAAGTATATATTTTAAGTATCAAATGAAATGCATCAAAAATGAAAGATTTTTCAAAACGAATTTTGATTTGGATTTGGTTTCGTTCGTTCGATTATTAGATCGATATTAAATATATGTTTCGATTGATTTTATTTTATTTTTTTTTTGTTTGTTGTTTGTGTTTCGAGAATGATTTCGAAAATGATTAGAAGAGAGAAAAAGAAATGAAAGAATATATAATATAAATACATTTAACAAATTTTAGTGGCTGTGCCGTGTTTTAGGTAGTTAGTCATTGTATGTGTATGTGTGTTTGTATGTGAGAGTATTTTGTTGTGTGTGTGTGTGAGAGTGTGGGTGTGTGAGAATGTGTTAACATACATAGACACAAGTAAACCTCTTGGGGATACACACACACACACACGCACGCACAATCACACACACACACGCAAAAAAATACATTTATAGTAGTAGAAAATGAATGCAGCTGCTCAGTGGTCTGGTATTTAACTGGTATTTAGTTGGTATTATCTGGTATTTATAACTGTTATGCTCGGTATGTTCGGTGGGTGCTTGGATTGCTTTGGTTTTAGCGATTTGTGATAGATATTTATTGGTTGTTTTTTAGGTTTGATGGGGAAAGGGGTTGAAAACTCGTGAGACACACATAAAAGTGAATAGATATAGTAGACAAGTGACAACAGAGTTACAACGACACATAGGGATACGTTCAGCAGTGGACATTTTTACATGTGAATATGTATATGTTTGTGTGTGTGTGTGTGGTTTATGATCTTACACATGCCCCGACTAAAGGGAGGAAGCTACGAGATTATGGGATTTTCAATAGAGTTAACTTTCTCTGTGGTGACAGTTAAAAAAAAGAGTTGAGACAGTTAACAGTTTGGTAAAAACGTTAATGTACTAGTAAGTTAGTTGTAGAGTGAAAGTAAGTTGTAGAAAGTAGTAGTAGAAGTAGTAATAGCAGCAGTAAGAGTTGTATTTTCGTGTGTCGTGACAAACAAATAGAATGAAGCGATACTAACGTATTTTTTTACAATGTAAGATACCTGCAACAAATGAGGCGCAAAGTAAGAAAAGAAACGAAACAATTATTAGATACGAAAATCCAGACAGTTTCTATGTTTGACTGGTCAGAGTGTTCAGTGTGAGTTGTGAGTTTGTGAAGTGTTTCCAAATGCCCAAGAAATATCTTCTCTTTTTTTCTATATACAATTCCTTTGACATTTGGCTTAAAGCAGTTTGTTCTAAGCTCTGTAATGATATATAGCAACTACGGATACAATTCTTACGTTTACGTTTTAGCCAAATTGTTTTTTTTTTTTTTTTGAATGTTTTTGGTTATGAAAACAAAACTAAAGATGGAGAAAACAGAACTGAGGGATAATTTTCAAAGGTTAAACATAATGCCAAATTGCACGAAATTTATCGAAACTAATGAACGAGAATATATATATTATATTGTATATATATAAATATATGTATACTTAAGTATGTTTTACAGTTACAGCTGTTTATTGTTATTTGATCGTTTTTCTTTTTTCTTTGTTGATTCGAGAGCGTTTTGTTGTTGTTGTTGTCTGTTTTGTCTGTCTGTGTGTAGCGAGATGACAGTGACAGTGACTGCGACTGTGACAGTGACTGCGACAAATGGCATGGCATGAGTTAAAGCTTGAATTTTGAATTGAATTCAGTTTCCAGATTGAAATGCATAGTTATAGGCTGTATACATCAAACATTCACCACGCTCGGTCATCATCATCACAGCATCATCAACTATGTGTGTGTTCTTTGAGCAGTTCCTTGCAACAGAACTGCCCAAATTGCTATTTGTAATTGTTAGTAGAGTGTCTGTGTGTGTGTGTGTGTGTTCGCTATGTGTTCTGTGTGTGTAGTTGTGTGAGTAGTTAGTGGTTGGCTGAGGTGGCTTTTCTTCTTTTTTTTGGTGGTTAAGGTATCAGTTGAAGGTGGTTGTTGCTTGTCGTCGTTAAAGGCAAACTTGTGCAACTCGCAAAACTGTAAGAGAATACTTACACAGCATTCTCGGAACTGTTTGGCATCGATGGGCGATGTAAAGTTCAAGCCCCAAGTATCGTTAGTCATGGGATCCTTCCAGTAAACAAAGCATTCCGATGCCTGTCCAATGCGTGTGCCTAAATCGAATGTAAACACACACGAACAAGTTAAACACACAGAAAGAGTAAAGGAAAGTCAGAAGAGAGGAGCCGAGAGGAAAAACTCACCTGGCTGCACAAGTCGCACGTCGAGTATCTTGTCCACCTGACTGTTGTAGGCGGTGATGTGGAAGATGCACTCGGGCGAATCCTGAATGCATGTGATGTTGACAGGAACCAAATCTTCGGACACTTGTTGCCACTTGACGGTGCCGGCGCCGCTTGCCGATACGTGAAAGACCTCAGCCCACAACCTGAACGAACTAGCGTTGGTTAATAAAATCGTATTTGCGTTTGTTGACAATTAAGGCATTAAGGTTGGTTTTTGGAGAGTTGTAGTCGGGTTGTAGTTGTTTGTTGTTGGTTGGTTGGTTGGTTGGTTGTTGTTGGGGGTTTTCGGTTTTCATCCAATTCAAATTTTGTGCAATTTATTTATTTTGTTGGGTGAATTCAATTGAAAGTAAAATCAAACAAAGGAAGCGCACAGTTGTTGTTTGTTGTTTTTTGTGGATAGGAAGTTGTAGCAGGTGGCAGATTTGTTGTAGTTGTTGTTGTTGTTGTTTGGCCGTGTGGTTTGTGTGTGGTTGTTGGAAGTGTAGGCAAGGTCGAAAGTTTTACATTTGTGTTTAAGTGTTGTTTTCATTTCGTTTTTTGTTTGAAAGAAAGAAAAACCAGAAGAAGAACACAATTAGTTGATTACGAAAAAAGTTATCGAAAGAGGCGAATTCAATTGTTTTTTTGGTTTTTTTTTTGTTCCATATTTACAACAGCCAGTCAGAGAGAACAAAAAGAGTCACACACAAAGAGTAGTACAGAGGAGAAAGTTGCCACTGCCACACAGCAGTAGTAGAAGTAGAAGTTGTTGCAACAACTGGCTCACCTCAATAGATGTCCATCGCGACGACGAGAACTCTGCCAGGGTGAATCCTCATAGCGATAAGCTTTGCGCATCAATGGAGCACACGAACAGCTCAATTTGTTGCCCATGGCGCAGTTAGCACAGCCCGCCGCAGATCCTAAAAAAAGGAGTTTACAATGTATTAGAATAATATCTATAAATTATTAACTTCATTACTTACCTTTACCAGAGGCACCCCGATGTCACCACATGCCGCTCACGTCCGCCTGCGAGAGCGCTTGGCCGCGATTTAGCGACTGCGAGCGTTGATTATGCCGATGGCCGTGGTAGCGACTCCCGCGCTGCTAAACACGCAGAAAGAGAGCAAAGAAAGTAGACATAATTAATAAGTAAATGGGTGAGACAACATTTAACACTTTTCTTATATGGGAATTTGCAAAAATAAAACCAGTTTAATGAATATAAAGCAACTGAAGATCTTTTGCTAAACTTGAATTGAATTATCGTATCTTAAATAAAACAGCTCATGTTTCTTTTAAGGCACTTGCAACATAATCTTTGACATACCAATTAGTTTCATTTTTTTATATTAGCTCAAAAAATACATTTCAATTCATTCTTTCTTTCTGGCTGATCAAATGCAACTCAATCAGAATATATTTAACAAATCAAGTCTACAAGTAAAAATCCTTATCATAATTTAAAAAGCTCATGTTTCATCTAACGCAAATAAATCAATTCTTGGACATAAAAATTAGTTTAATTTTTATATATTAATTAAACAAAGTATTTAAATTCAATCTTTGACAGCTTTTCTGTCTAATCAAATGAATGAGAGTCTATCCTACAAACCACCTACTCAAAATACAAGTAAAAGTCTTTATGATAATTAAAACAGTTCATGTTATAAACAAAAGCTTGGACATAAAAATTACTTGAATTTTTATATATTAAATAAAAATAAATTATTTAAATTCATTCTTTGACAGATTTTTTGTCCAATCAAATGGTACTGAATGAGAATCTATCCAACAACTCATCTAATCCAAATACAAGTAAAAATCTTTATCTGCATTTGAATTCATTTTTTGACTTTCTATCTAGTCATTCGCCAATGAATAACAAGCTATACAAAAAATCTTTTACTCCAAATATAACCAAAGTCGTAATATAAATAAAACGATTAAGGCCAGTTTTTAGTTACAATCTCAGCTAAATATAAAAGGTATTTTTGCAAGATCATTCTTAAGGATGGTGTTTCTCAATATAGCCTTAAAAGAGAATCCATTCATTGGCTAATTAAATTTAAATAAAAGTAAATAACTCTACCAAACCAGTGCAGTATTATTCTTTAAATATACCAAAATTGTATACCACAACACTAAAAATATACCGTACGATATATTTGGTATATTGATACAATACTGCATTCATTCGATGTTTTTTGATTTGCGGAGCGGAAGTCGGATTGAAAAGAAACTAAAACTTTTCAAACAATGCTACTAACATAACTTTACATCGAACCTACGCTCTTTAAAAAATATATAAACAAACTAATCATAGATAATAATAGATCAAACTCAAGCAATATATCACAAAAATATTCGTATTTATTTTATCCCTCACTGAAAAGACATCACTTCGAAACAAATTCAAAACAATGCATGAAAAATGTGAATTTCAATGAAATATTTCAAACTCTTGCACAAATCAAAATGCATATTTTGAACTTGAAGCAAATCTTTTGGCTATGAGGTAAGAGTTGACTTAAGTTGTGCCACACACACACTGTTTGTGATGTGTGATTAAAACATTTGAATCAACCCACGCCGGTTATATATTAACGCGGTTGAGCGAGGTGCGAACGAAGCGAGTTCAACGCTATTTGCTGGCCAAAATGCAGTCGGAAAGCAAGCTTCTTGCCCCGCCGCTCGCCGCTTGCCACATGCCGCATGCTTGGCGTGTAGGTGTCAACAATAACGATTAGAAAAAAAGAAAAATAAGAGAGAAAAAAAAATAAACACAGCAACAACACCTTGAAGATTAACAGCGGAAAAAAGTGCTTTGAAGTTGCTATGATTTGAGTATATTTCTGATTTGATCTGATTCGATTTGATCTCGCTGCGTTTTATGTCTTTTGACACACACAGAGAGCACACACAAAACTTATTCGCGCCACATGTTGCACGACTTTTATTTATATGAATTTTCATTCCACCTTTGAGAAATATAAATATAATTATATATCTAAAACTTTTTCGCTTTTTTCGGCCTGGCTGCAGCCTGTTGCCTTTTTTTTTGTTTGTTTGTTTGTTTTGTTAGCGATTCTATACGAATATATATACACTATATAAACTTATTTTGTTCTTTAGCTATTTTTGTTTACAGCATTTACCGAGCAGACACCTGTTTACGACCTTTGGAATTGTTTTAGTTAGTGTTTATGTAAAGGTTTTTCGCTTTTCTCAGAGAACATCAAACTCGCACAATGCACGCCACAAACTCAGGCAAACAACTAAAAAACTGACAACAGAAAAGCTAAAGGAAAATCCAAACACATTTTCATTCATATTCAGATAAAGTTCCCTCTCTCGATCTCTCTTGTGCACTCACGTTGTCTCTTCGAAATCTCAAGAGCTTGCTTCTCGCCCACACAACACAAATTGTTATGCTGAAGAGATCGAGAGACGGAGACTGAGCTCGAGAGAGATCGGCAGATAACTATTTGTGGGGGCCCCGCATGCTGCTACATTCAAGTGGATGCCACAATCGTTGCGTCTGCACGTGTTTTCGTTTTTTGTTTTAAATTTATTTTTAAAATCAATCAAAAAGTGCTCATTCTCTAGCTGCCTTTCTCTCTCTTTCGATGTTTGTGTCAATCTGCGACTCGTCTGGCTCATCAAAATGCAATCAGGAGCGAAGGTGGCGACAGCTTTGGCGATTTTTGGGTCACAATCTCAGACAGTGGCATCATTGACAGATTGAATTGTCTGTGCCGCAGCCAATTGACAACTTGAAAGACCGAAAAACAATGCTAGAGATGACACTCAAGTAGAACTATCAAAGTGTTTGGCAAGCATCAAACTTGATTTCTTGCGATATGCAACTTAAGAACTGTTTTTTGCCCATCATAATTATTAAATATTATTCTGATATTCATACAAATATGTAATAGATATAGTTAAAAACTATATCAAGCATCAAACTTGATCTCTTGTGATATGCAACCTAAGAACTCTTTTTAGAAAGTAAACTGTTTTTCATATATAAAAGAATATACTTAAAAACTTATGATTTCGATGTATTAGTTGCATTGTTAACAATTATATCCCAAGTGTAAAAAAACGAGTCACTTTTTTAGAAACTTTCAGGCCACTATGCCAAAAATGAATCAATGACTATTTAGCAAAATTCATAGTATCTGAGTCAAATATCCATTAAAAAAAAAAACTGTTATATATTGAAATTCACAAAAAATGAATCACGAACTATTTAGCAATATTCAGCTATATAAGAAGAGTATCTAAGTCAAATATTCATCGAAAAAAACTGTCATATTAACATTCAAATTTATATTTATATTAAGCACAAAGAGTAAGATAATAGCTACACATAATTATTTTGTCTGGGAGACTAAGGATTCAAATTAGTAGCAGAGGACAATCATTGAGCTTTTTTGAGGAAATGTTGATAAGGATGCCAGAAGATTAATTTCTCTATTTGGAAAATAGAGAGCACACAGAACAACATCCCATAAAAAGAACATTCACTAAGTGTTCATTTAAATAAATTGTAGTGTTAAGTATAAAAAGTCGAAAGACAATAGCTCGTCACAGGACAGAAAGGAATAAATGAGTAAAAAGCAACAATCAATGATAGTTTTTTAAGGAAATTTTGTTAAAAATATCTGCAGCTTATGAATTAAGAACAAGATTAAAAACAATATCTCCAGAAAAAGATTGAACATTAGTTTTACTCCAAAAGAAATATAAATTTTTAGAATGAAAAGTCAAAAGACAATTGCTCTATAGATGTTGACACCGATGGGAACTAAGACATTGAATTTCGACAATGAAATTTTGTTAAAGATCAAGATTATTAAATGAGATCCAGATCCAGATTATTAAATTATTAATAATCAATAATTCCAAAAAAATATTAAGCATTAATTTTATACTAAAACAAATATAAATTTCTGGCATTAAGAGTCTGAATACAAGTAAGCTATAGATTTTCATATAGATGGGAACAGGGACAATAAGGTAATAACAATAAATATTGAATTTCTTTAAGGAATGTTTGCTCAAGAAGGGGAATATTAATCTACAACTCAAGCAAAAATAATGGAAAAGATGGATATTCTTTTTCTATTAGAAGCTGAAATATAGGTTTAACCTAATCTTCATCACACTTTTTAAAGCCCAGCCTTTTTGATTAGATTGTTAAATTGAATTAGAAATTTGACATTTTTATACACACCTCCACGTGGCCCCAGCCATCGGCATTCATTTTAACAGCTGCCTCGACACTTTCCTTGGCACCCATTTTGGTTAGTTGATTATTTGTTTGTTTGTTTGTTAATGTTGTGTTATATTGCTAGTTAGTTAGACTTGTTGTTGTTGTTGTTCGGTTGATTGTAGTTCCAGTTCCAGTTCCAGTTACAGTTAGTTGTAGTTACAGCTGTAGTTTGTTTGTTTATCTTGTGAATATATTGCTTAGAGGTCGCTGCAAATTGTGCACTCGAGACTCGCGACTGAACTCGACTCGACACGACTCGCCTCAACTCGACTCGACACACACAACTCGAATTGACAGGACGACGAAGAAGCTGAAGCTGACGACCGAGTAGGAGGCGAAAGCAGGAGACGAAGTAGCAGCAGCTGTCAGATGTTATTTATTTTGGTGCTGCGGCTGAATATCTGTTTTTCTTTTCTTTTCCTTTGTGTACTGTTTTTTTTTTTGTTTTTTGTGGGCCAGTCAGGCACCAGTCGAAGCCAACAGCGAACCGCACTGAAGCACAGCACAGAGTCTCAAAACCCAGGACCTAGTGGCGTCTGCGTCTGAAAGTTCGAGTTGAGTTTCAGTTCAGTTGAGTTTCGTTATGCTGAGCGCGACGGAGATATAAATATTGAGCGGATTGACGTTGATGTCGTTGCTGCCTCTCTCTCCCGCTCTCTCTCTACCGCTCTCTCTCTGTCTGTGTGGATGCTGTGTGGTTGTCGTTGAAAGCGACTTTCAATCAGGCTTCGTCAAGTTGAAAGGTGCGTTGAAAGCAGTTAAATAATAGAACAGCCAGAGTGTACTGTGCTTGTGCTTGCTTGCTGCTTGTGCTTGCCTCCTCTTGAGTGCCGACCGAGTCCTTTTATATCCCTTATATCCTATATGCTATATATGATTGTTGTGTGTATTATTAATGCAGCCTTGCCTTGCCTTTCCTTTATTTTCTGGCTTTCTGCTGCCTTTCACAATGTCACTTGAAAATTTCACTTTTGGTGCGGTTTGCTTTTTTTTTTAGGTTTTTTACTTTTTTGCGGTGTGTGTGTGTTTAACGGTGCGTATGATTAATTTATGCTTGCTCTCTATATAGTAATTAATTTTGTGCCTGCTATAATTATTAATTGTATGATGTATTATTATTGTTGTTTTGGATTAATTGTGCTTGTTTCACTGTGTGTTTTTGCTGCAGCTTTTGATTTGGCAACGCCTTTTGCCTTTTTTTGCAAATAAAACACACACACAAAAAAAACACAAACCGATTTTTCTTGTTCGCCTCTCTTCTGTTTTTTTTTTTCTTTTCGTTTTTCGTTTACTGCCAATTCCTTGTGCTCGTCCTTAAACTTGTTGTGTTTAGTTATTTGTTAGTCAGTTTTTTATCGCGTTGCTGCTGGATTATTGAGTGTTTGAATATTTGGGAATGTTGAAGTTTATTTATGATGCGGCCGATGATTTTTATTCACAGCAGAAGCAGCAGCAGATGACGAGGACATGTCGTCGCTCTGTATATTTGTGTGTGTAGCCAGCCTCCTGGCCTGCCAAAATACCTACAAAACTTGACGAAACGAAATGTTTTCACTTAACGAAGCACACACACACACAAGCACGAGAGAGCGCAACGCGAGAGCAGAGCAGCGCAGCAGCTGAGAGCAGAGCAGAGCAGAGAAAGAGAGAGAGTGAGCGCGCGGGCAGCGCAGATGAGCTTCGAATTACAGCGACAGCCGAAAATTGCCTTCGCCGCTGTTGTTGTTGTTGTTGCTCTTGTTGCTGTTCTTCTCTCGGCTGCTGTTGCTGCTTCTGCTTCTGCTGTCGTTATTGTTGTTGTTGTAGTACAACATATATTTTAATTTCGATTTCTTTCTTGCTTTTTCGTCGCTTGTTCGTCGTTATCCTTTATTTTGTATGCCTCTTCGCTGTGTGTGTGTGTGTGTATTTGTGTGCTTTGCTTAGAGGTATGTGCAATCGTTGACTGCTGCTCTCCCCTCGCTCATCACTTCGATTCTGATTCTGTATGTGTGTGTGTGTGTGTGTGTGTGTGTCTGTCGCCGCCCTGTGCTTGTGCGTGTTTGGCTAAAAACGTTGCATAAATCACCACACCTTAATTTACTTAAATATCTTGATTTTAGCACAGCACTTTAAGCAATGTCGCTCACAATTCGCCACAAACTTTCGTCGCTTTTGTCGTTTTCAATTTGCGTAGGCGATTTTCGTTGCGCTGCCTAAAAGCATGCTACACTTTTTTCGCCTCCCCCAAAATCGCTCTTCGCTCGCATTCTTGTTGTTGATTTTTCGCTTACTTTTTTTTTCTTCTCCACTCAGTATGCGTGTGTGTGTCAGTGTCTGTGTGTGTGGGTGTGAGTGTGTATTTGTGTGTGTATGTGGGTATGTTGATGTTGTAATTTTATTTTTGTTAATCTGTTGTTTTTTTTGTTGGTTTGATTTGTGTGAAAGTGTTAAAAGCGTTTCTTTTTGTCAGTTGCTTGCTGGAAAAAAGGCAGCACCGGGAGCCCAAACAAGCAGCACGAGCCACACAACCGTCGACTTCGAAAATCGCTTTGACTTTGCGAGCGAGCGATACGAATGAGCCACATCAGCCGTCGCTGTCGACGTCGCAGCGCATCTTTAGCTGCTGCGCGTCGCAGTCGACGTCAGCATCGCTGCAACTGTTGGAATGTGTGCCATATTTTTTTTTTTTTAGGGTGGCTGCTGTTGACGACGACGTCGCTGCCTTGTGTTGTTTTTGGTGTATGGATGCTGCTGCTGATGCTCCTGCTTTTGTTGCTTTTGTTGATACTGCTTCGTGTTCGTACGCATTTTGTTACATTTATTTTACATGTCGCGTGCTCTTGTTGTTGCTTTTAGGACGTCAAATGAAAGTTTTTGCCATTCTGTTTCACTTTAATGTCTCCCCGATGCACGCGTGTGTGTGTGTGTGTGTATATGCGAGTGTATGTGTGAGCATGCATGCGCTGGTGTGCGTTAATGTAATATTAATGTTATAATTTGCTAGGCGTACGCGACCAAACTCAACCCGCTCTCAGGTAGCCTGTTAGCCACACACACATATACTTTAACATACATATGTGTATGTGTGTGTGTGTGTACGTGCCAAGTTTTTGCATTAGCAGTGGCTCATAAATAATGCAGAGGGTTGCCAGAGTGCTTCATTGTGTAGGAGGAAGGGAGGGGAGGCGGGTGATTTTGCTTAATGTGCAGGTGGCCAATGGTCAAAACCGAAAAAACAAAGATTGAACGTGCGACAACAACAAGTCAACGCTTTTTTATGACCCAGACAACAACAACAACACCAGATGATTGTCATGGGACTTTTGCGAAGTTGCCCAACACTGTCGCACACCCACACACACTAACACTAACACCAACACTAAGACGACTGAGACTGAGGCACGTTTAACATACACAAAGTAAAAGTGAAAAGCAACATCAAAATTAATAAGTAGAAAGGATGCTGAGTGCTCGCTGCTCTCTGCTCGCAGAGCCGTCGACAGCGACAAAGTTGCCCAAAAGCAAGTGCAAGCGACAGACAGAGAAAGCAGGAACAGGAGCAGCAGCAGAGCCATCGACAGCGACACACAGAGAGAGAGTGAGAGCGAGAGAGAGCGCAGGCGTGCTTTCAATATTTGACGAAGGCATCGTCAAGTTGACAAACGTCGCTGAATGCTGTATGATGCAGCATCAATAATAATGCGATTGTCACGCTGCATTCACTTAGCCAAAAATTCAAAAATAGTAATAATAAAAGTCATATTTCAATAAACACATATTTCAGCATGCGGCACAAAGAATATTAGGGCAGGGAAGAGCGGAAGCAATGGCAAAGTGCAATCTGCAGCTGCAGCTGGGGAGCGGCCGCAAAGTGAGAACAACAACAAAGCTTTAAAAGGATGCGCCAGCCTGAACTGACGTCATAGCTTCTTCGCACGCCCCACGCACAAAGTCAACGCCGACGACAACGTCAACGCCAACGCCAACGCCGCTGCTCTCGTTATCTCTTTAAGCAACGTCATTAGAAACTGCAGCTCTTGGTTGCAGCGGCAGCAAAAAGGCGCGCCTGAGCACAAAAAAAAAACAAAAAGGGAAAAGAAAAATCAAACAAAAGTCAACGCTGGACCTTCTTGTAAAATGTCAAAGCTCTGTTCGGAATTTGTTGCAATAATTGGCAATGTGTGTCGCTTTTGTTGTTGCGTAAGGTTTTTTAGGGCAACTGGAGGGTGTGGTTCACCGGGGAGCCAATGTAATATACAATGTCCCACACACACACGCACATACACATGTGTTAGACACAGATTGACACAGTTTTCGGGCTGTTTTGGGCATCTGCGCCGCTGCGCAAAGCTTTAACGCGAACTTTTCTCTGTTGTCGCTGCTGCGTTTTTATGAATGAACACACGGGAGCAACAACAACAACAAGCACAACAAGAATATAACGGATGTGAAATGAGCTTTTGATAGCAATTCAATAGTCCAACGATTTATTGTTCACTGCCTTGCACACATAAATAACTTTATAAATTTACCTGATTTTCTCTTATTTTCAACACATTTTTTTCAATTATTTTGCAATTTCTTTCGTTTAGCGTAAAACTTTTTCACATTTCGCGCGCGTTTGTTTATTTGATACCTTTGCTGCAGAGTGACCGTACACGTATATTTTCATCCCGTACAGATATACTAAAAATACTGCATGAGTTGATTAGTATATTGTCAAAATACGTTATTTGAAACTAATGTTTTCCTTTTTAAGAACAACAATTTTGTTCTCAAAATTGTCATATCCTTCTCTCATTCAGCATCAATATGTAAAACAGAATTTACCATAAAATACGCAAACTTATCGATATCTATCGATAACAGCGACCAGTGTTTTTTATTTCTGTGCGCGCGCTACCAACACTGAACCAAGCGAAAATGCGCAAAACAACAGCTACTTGTGGCATGCAGTGTCCAAGAGGCGCATTTATTCGAATTTACTACTACTAAAATTGTGAAATTATAACAAACTATGTTCACTGCCAAAGCCATAGACAAAGAAATGCATGGCCTACAAAATGCGCAAGCAGGCCCCGAAGCCAAAGGTAAGAAATAAAATAGTTAAAATTTCTTCGCTTGTTACGACTCACACAATTTCAATACACAGAATATAATTTGCTGCGAGCGGACGAAGAATATCGCAATGGCAATATGGAGCACTCGATTTACTACCAAGTGCGTGCACTGTTTCAAAACAGCGACGCACGGTTGATAACCGAGGCGCAGCAGCTGGAAAATTGGTCGCCAACAGTTGAGGAAATTCTTGCCGCCGCCAGCGCCAAAGAAAAAGAAGACTACAAATCGTGAGTTGCAAAGAGGGAAAACAATCAAGCAAACTCAATTAAACTTCTTTTCCTGCGCAGCAATGCTTTCTTCAGAAACATTCTCAAATATAATCAAAAGTACGAGCTGGAGCACAAAAAAAGCAAAGCGAAAACCAAAGAACTCTCTTTGGATAAATTGGATTTTCTCGAGGAGATTCAAGAGCCCGTTATGGGCTTTGCCAGCATTGCGTCTGTTTGCCGCCAGTTGCCGCAGGAATGGTGCGTGTTGCAGCTGTGCAAGAGCTTCAACCCAGCCACCACCTGCTCCACATACTACGAGATTGCAGGCTCGAAAGGCGACATCTATCTGAGCTTATTGCAGCACTGTCGCAGCCCTGAACTCGGTCCAATTTGTCTGCGCTTTGATGATTCTGCTTTGGTGGACATCTTCAAGCGTTATGGCACTTTAGTGGAACGCTTTAAGCGTGTGGTAACAGTTGATCCGACTGCTGTGAAGACGTCACAGCAAAAGTCCAAATACTGGAATGAATTAAATGCCTATAGCGGTGATCTGCAGGTCCGTCTAACGGGTGTGCCCTTTCTCTTTATGCTTGTTAAACTATTTTTGCCTTCTGCAGGTGCTCATCGATGATTTGAAGCGCGTCTTTGCTCCCTATAATTTCTTATTTCTGGGAAAACGCTACCATTGCACCTCTCTGAAGCAGACCATGAAACAGGCTTGGGCCAGCGTAGATGAGTTGTGTGCCAAGCTCAACTGGAGCAATCAGCAACGTATCTTGCTCTCGCAAGCAGTGCTGCATGCGAATCGCTTTGATAACGCCGAGCAGCAGGCGGTGAGCCTGGAACTGGCCAATTATAAAACGACTGAAGCACAACAAGCGTTGCAGCTGCTTAAGCTATGGAGCAGCAACTGGGCAACACTGCAGCAAGAACAGCCACTGGCTGAGAAGCGTTTTCCATTGCTACTCGTGGTGGATGAGGCAAGATGTGATTGTCTATTATCGTGTATTATAAACTAAACGCTTGTACTTACAGCGTCTGGATCACATGCATTGGGAGCAGCTGATGCCGCTGCAGGAGTGCACGCGCCTCAAGTCGCTGCACAGTTTGTGGCGCCTCTACAAGTGTCACAAAGCGCAGGTGCAACATGGCTACTACACGGTGCGCATCGAGCGACACGGGATGAGCATCATAAATCCCGAATCAGATTTGGTTAACTCGGGGCGAAGAATGCGCAGTTTTCTGGAATATTGGTTGCCACATTGGGAGCACATGTTCGAGACGAAACCCACCGAGCAGTTGCTCACGGATCAGGCTTTCAAAGCGGACTGTTTTGTGTAAGTGAAGCACTTCCAACTTGGAATCTCGCTAAGGAATTTCTACTGTTTATTCTTTTGTAGTTATGCTGGCCATGGCTCCAGTTTGCAATATGTTTCGAGTCGCGTCATTTATCGCAATCGCATCAAAGGCGTCGTCTTTCTTTTTGGCTGTGATTCGACGCGTGTGATGAGTTCGGGTCTCTATAGTCCGCTTTATGGTGCTCACGATTACTATCATGGCGCACTTTGTCCCACTGTTGTGGGCACTTTGATGCCCGCGCTCGATGGCAACATGGACAACGTTGCCACCAATCTGCTCAGTCGCTGGATTGCACCGGCCAATGGCAAAGTGACGCCCTGGACACAGATTGATCGCGTACCTTGGGTCTCTCAGGGCACTATAAAAGGTAGCAGCCGCCCTTTTCAACTAATTCAATAATCAATTCAAGTTCTTTTACAGCTTTAAAAGGCGTTACGCAGACTGTGGATCAAGTCACGGACTATCAAGTGGGCAGCCTTTGCTCGATTCTCGCCGGCATACAGCAGGGCAAGGTGGAGCCTAAGATTTACAACTATTGCGTCTATGTATCACGTGGTTTACCCGCTTGGAATCTTGCTGTGGAGCAGCTGCCATTCTCAAATAATTAGGCTACTCATTCACAACTAGTTAGGCAATTTATTCAATTGGTTGTGAAGAGTTTTTAGTAAAAGTAAAGTAATGTGAAATCAAAGTGAGAAATCTGTTAGTTCTTACTACTTTTAAATATTGAATTTAATTCAAGTAGTTTCACATGTTATTGAAATTTGTATTATGAATTTGAATTGCAAACCCAAAATTCTTAGTAGATAAGTAGCGATATAAAGAGAGCAAATGGTCTGCAAAATGTTCACATTGTAAGTCCCAAAATAAGACTGTCAAAGAAGACCAAAATAAAGTGTTGAATTTTAAATAGCCTTTAAAATCACGAGCTAAGAATATTAATCATAAGACTGTATTCTCTTAATGGAAGAAAATCCAGATGAAACTGGAAATTTCCTAGAGATTTAATTACACAATAATACATACGTAATATTGCTTCCCTTAGACGAAATAAAAACTTTAATATTTTCTATATAACCAGAAAACTAAATGAATGATTCATTATTTTCTATTCTTCTCTATATTAAAATTTATATGTAAAGTAAGACAAATTTCACTATTTACAACATTTTCTATAATTTCATTTTGTTGCATTTAAAAAGTGCTTAAAATGCTTGGAGATTAAATATGTACAACATTTAGAATCACTTAATAAAATATGATAACCATTTCAAATGACAATTAGATGGATAAGATTAGCAAAAATGTGCTCTTAACTTACCTTAGTTGGGTGCAAAAGTTGTGTGTAGAATTAATTAGTTGAAGTTTCGTTTTAGTTTAAGTTGTTGTGTCGTTTGGCACTTGGTTTTTGTTTTTAATTTTTGTTGTTCTTGTTTAATTTGTAGTTTTTAGTTTTACTTAGACATGATGTTTGAATTAAATCTTTGTACAAATTGTGTTTAGTTAAGATTATTGGAACATTAACCGTTTTAGTATTGCATTGTTTAACATTGAAAATTTGCCATTTGCTGTCATTTGAAACACATGCCAGAATGAATTGGAGTAATTATTAATTATCCTATGCAGGATACCAAAAATTAGTTAAATTTATTGTGATTATTATTTTCGTGTGATTGCAAGAAATTCTTAAATTTAAAACAAAGTTAGGTGAATTGTGAAAGGTGAGGTGCAAAGACAGTTAGACAGATTTGCTTAGTTATATATGATAGTACGAGAATACGAATATAATAACAATTAGATTGTAAAGTGAACAACTTGCGAGACTGATTTATTATTTAGATTTACAACTTTTGCGTGCCGTAGACTAAACACTTAAAAATATATATTTTTAAGAGACTTTATTTATGTATTCCTTCCACTTCATTCCTAGTAAAATCTATGCTTAAACCTTCTACCAAAAATATTTTTAAAACACTTGGATATTTTACATTTTTTAAATTCCTTTCTACTTTATTTTTACATAATAATATTGAAAGAATTAGTGAATATATATTGCAACTATTTAAAATAATATACACATATATGAATATATTATTTTCCTTTAAATTTTATTTTTAACGACTCATATATTTTCATTGTTTATATAAACATTTTACTAGACTTTAGTTACTGATTTATTTTTCTATTAATTTCCATTTGATTTCTAAAAAAAAATGTATTTTAAGCGCTTAAGCTAATATTTTTAAATTCATTTTTTACTTGTATAGTTTTCCATTTCTTTCTAGATTTACTCTGACAAAATATGTATTTTTTTTATTATATATTATTTTGAAATATTTAAAATATTATTTATTTATATTCATTTCTATTCTAATTTTTTTGATATGTCATTTTGTTTTTACTCTAGAAAACATCTATTTTATTGTATTTTAATTTATTATATATTTTGTCATTGATATTATTTTATTTACCTACTTTTTTATTTATATTTATTTTAGTTCTACAATAATATGTGTTTTGACCCTTAAATGAGATTTTACAAGGACTATTTATTTTTATACTTTTCTATTTCTTTTTTTTTGTATTTTGATCCTACATATTCATTTTTAAAAATAATAGATTTTAACTTGCAAAATTTGATTGCTAAATTAATATTTCTAAACCAGTTTCCCAAACAAAAACTTATTTACCAACCCAATCACTTTATGATCTACCTATCTGATTTTCTTTACACACATTTAATTCTCGACTGACATCACTTAAATAGTTTTAGCAAAGATATATATAGTGCAATTTGTATTCGAATGAAAAATAGTTACGAAACCCAAAAAAAAAAAAAACAAAGCGCAACTTAGGCAAAGTAATTATTTGTCGATTTTTTTTGTTCGCCCCATTTCAATGACAGCTATAAGAAATAGGCGTCTTAAGGCTGAAGATATATGTGTGACATTTAAAGAGGCATCAGCATAACTTCTAAGCTGACAAACTGACAATCCGATGAGGCAAGGTCGAGTGTTTGAGAGAGGAGCGAACGTGAAGCGTGCTCCTTGAATGACACTAATAATTATCTATCAATTTGGCTGGGCTATGTGTGTGTGTGTGTGTGTGTGAGTGTGTGTGTGTGCATCCCAGTTGCCATTTATTATCCAATGGCTAAGCTCAAGCCACGAGAGCTCTCTAAGCCAAAGTGCTGCGCCCATTTTGGGGCCAGCGAAGAAGTTGGCCAAACAGCAGCACACGCCCTTCTATTTATTTACTTAACTTTTACTCGCATCGTCGTCGTCGTTGTCGTTGTCGCTGCTCGTTTTTCTAATGCTCAAAAAAGGTGTAGGGAGAGAAGAGAAGAAGAAGACGAAACAGCAGCAGCAGAAGAAGAAGAACGGGGTTGGGCCAAGGAAAGAGTTTGGCCCTCAACCTCAACCCTCAATCCACTTGACCTACTAACTGTCTGTCGCATTATGACACACATTTCATTAATTAGGCGCTGGCAGCGACTGAGCGACGGAGCGACAGCGAAAAATCTCGCAACGACCTTCGACGCAACCAATGCGGCGTATGCGTAATATTAGCGATTGCTCATCGAATTAGTGTCACTAAATTTGCATGTGCGTTTTAAATGCGACACGCCCGTCGTGCCTCTATTTTTGTGGCATATCTAATATTTAAAAGGATCACTGCGTTGCTGCGTTGTCCTGCGTCGTCGTTCGTCCTTCGTCCTTCGATGTGTTAATGTCTCAATGCCGTGCCCGTGTAGCGTTTGCCAGTGTATAAATCATTTTAGTAGTAAACTGAGGTGCATGCCACGCCCCCGCAACACGACCTCACACACACACTCACACACACTAACACACATGTGAAGCTCGCCTCGCCTCGCCTCCTGCTGGAGCTTGTAACATGACAGGCGACAGCTTCAGAAACAGGATATTACATAACAGGCGCTGCCTTAACAGCGACCGACATGTAAATGTAAACTGTACGTAACTGTGAGAGAGTGTTTGGATGTGTGAGTGTGTGTGTGCTGGTGTGTGTGTGTGTTTGTGCTGTGATTGTTGTGCTGATTGCTTTTGTTATTGTCCTTTTCGAATTGCAATTGAATTTCTAGCTGCCTTTGTTTTTTTATTACGCGTATTTTTCGGGCCATTTCCCAGCTGCGTCGCAAACACACATTGACACACTCACACACACACACATACATTAACACACTCACACACACACACACGCACACTGTGACAGTTCACTTACTTCATTTGCTTATTGCAAGAATGTTGAAAAATGTCGTATAAAAAAACTTAAAAAACATTTTTTGCAACCTTGAATAAATTTGCGCATTTTGTTTGATTATTTTGATAAACTTTTATTTATTTGTAATATATGCTTAAAAAATGATTATTTTCTTTGCTTATTGTTGCTGTTGTTATTTATTTATTTTTAATTTCATATGCAAAAAATGTGTTACAAATGTTTTTTTTTTCTTTTGTTTTTGTTGCTGAAACGCTTTGTTAACTTTGGTTAAAATTCTTGTTGTTGTCGAAGTTATTTATTATTGTTTATTTGTTTATTGATGTAAATTATTTGATTTCTCTTATTGTTGTTGTTTTTAGCTTTAGTTGCTGATGCTTTGTCGCTTGTTTTTTTTTTGTGTTTTTGTGTTTTTAGTTTGGATTGTTTAAATCCATCCGCCGCGTTGCACACACAACAATTCTCTGGCAGAGATAAACTGAGACTGAGTCCGAGAGTCTCGACTCTCGAGATTTTTTGGCTTGCTGTGTGCTGTGTGTGTGTGTGTGTCTGTGTGTGTGGCGTTGCGTCCTCGCGGCAAAGGCAGTTGCATCCTTCTGGATGTGTGCTCAGCCACATCCTGGCCAAGGTATTCGTGGCCACGCGCCAAAAAGAGAAGCGAACAATGTTGCAAAAAGCTGCTGCTGCTGCTGCGCTCATTGTTGTTGCCAGCAGCAGCAGCAGCAGCAGCAAAAGAATTCCAATTTCAACCGCGACAAAAACAAAAACAAAAAAAATGGGAGGTAAGAGGGCAAAGGACACACAGCCGAAAGGGATATTCGCCCTCGCCCAGAGAGTCGTGTGGCGAGTCACGACGAGTCGAGTCGAGTCGAGTTGAGTGAGAGAAAGAGCGCAACTTTCACCTCTCGTGTGCGTGTCCTCGCACAATATCCTTATTGTTGTTGCTCCTACTGCTGCTGCTGCTGCTGCTGCTGTTATTTCACTTTCCATGCCATGCCATGTGGCAAGGGCCTCATCGTGGGGCACCACGAGGACCACAACGCCAAAGGGGCCCGACGCGCTTTCGCATGTGCTACAATGATTCTGCGTTTTCATGGTGATTTCGCTGCTGCTCGTTGTTGTTGGCAGCCCCAAAAAAAGCTTCGCGCTTTGTTATTGTGTCCACGCTCAGCACGTGACTCGGCCAGAGCTTTCTTATCACAGTTATCCTCTGCGGGAGATGGGAGAGGAGGGATGTGTGTTTTTGTCCGCCTAACTCTCTGTGTGCTTATTACTACCGTTTGTGTGCCGAGATTTAACGCTCTCAGGACAAAGCTTTGCACGGTGGAAAATCCAGAATATTTCAGGTAAATTTATATGCTATACTAAACATAATTTACATAAATGATAAAAAATACTATACATCTATGGAAATACACTTTCAAAACAAAAGTACACACGGAGAACCAAAGCTAGATTGAAAAATCTTAATTTTCGAATTTTTCGATTTCGATTTTTAGGTAGAAAAAAGTTTAAATCTAGATTTTTGTGCTAAATTTGCATTATAAGATTGAAAACATCTTATTTTACCATAAGAATACAATTTTGATTCAAGAAAGTTTTATTGTAGTTTGAAAAAAAGATTGCAAATCTGGATTTTCTTGGTTCAATTTTGACATCAAACAACCTCAAACCAAGTTTTTATTCTTGATTTTAGCACGTTTTTTTTTTTATTTTTGTATTCAGCGTATTATACGAATTTTTAAAGAAGTAAACAAAAACGTTTAGGAATATGATTGGGAAATATTGATTCTATTTTGGATAGACTTCTTATGCAAAGCATAATTTAAATTAATTTATATAATTTTATGGTACACACGTTAAAAAAAAAGTATATCATATTCAGCATATTATAAGAATTCTTGTTTTTTTTTTTTTAAGAGTTTATCTTAATAGCCAACCAAAGAAATAGATTAATTCGGACAGAATTCTATAAATTTTCAAATCTAAAGGATTATATTTTCAAATTAAAACTATATAATCAAAAAAGACAATATTCAAATTTGCATAAGACATATTTCATACAAAGATTTTCAAAAAAGGTGGACTAAAGAAAAATTGCTCGGAGTATTATAATCTGCGTTTCCCATAAGGATTTTACTACAATATGTAGGTACAATTGTTGCATGAGAACAATGATAATAAATGATGATAATTTGAAGAAATGTGTCTCAAAATTAAATATGCGAATCGAAGATCAATTTGTCTAGGGATGTATTCACAAAGCGAATCAATTTTCTTGGGGTTGATGTCACGAAAACAATCAATATTGAATTTAAGCCACAGAAACAATAACGATTTCTTATTATTCTGTCAAAATATGTAGCTTAAAGATATCCAAGGGATAAAATATTTTTGTAAGGGGTGCATAAAATATATATTTTAGATTTTAAGTTGATTAATTTATTAAAAAAAGCAAGAAAGTCTTAGCATACATAATTATATTTCAATTTTCCCAAAAAATGAGATTTTAAGTACAAAATTGTATATAGCAGACATTCTGTAAAGTTGAAAAATAAGAAACTCCAGATAACTATCTATAGTTACACAAGGAGAATTTAATTTTCTAATTCAATTTTTCTAGTAAATTTTAAATGAAGGACTCATCTGATTACTAGACGTATGTAAATATAAAAACGGTACCAGAAAATATTTGATAACGAATTCTAAAGCAGAATAAATAAAGAAATTCAAACTTTCCTTAAAAAGTATTCAATAATATTCTTTCAGAAAAAACTTTAACCTGTGTTTTTAAATGTTAAAAAAAGATCGAATCCAAAAATTTCCCATTCTGCTCAAAGAATTAAAAAGAATGAAATTAAGTTTTTGCTATTCATTAAATGGCCTTTAGTTTATTCTTTATTTGCATTGTACACAAAATACTTAGGAGCTAGAGCTTAAAGAACTAAGTACTACAACTCGCGGATGCCTTTCCAACTATATTATTTTGTACTTCGTGATTGTGGCATCCAGAGCTATATCTAATATCTAGAGTTTCGCATACGAAAATGACTGCACTTAGAGGTAGTTTGTTATTTATGTTTTTTTTTTTTTTGTTTTGTTGTACGTTTCTCTTTGATTTCAATGCGTTTTTTTGTACAAGTTTTGAACTTCATATATTGCCCGATAGCTAGTTGAAGCTTTTTCTTTCTGGGGCTAGGGAGTTGTGGACACAGTTAAAGCTTCCACTGCTTCCTCTATGCTGGTGATGCTTTTGCTCCTGCTCCGTTCGGTTTGTGTCTGTAAAAAAAAAGTTCAGGACACCAAAAGCTTTGTTGTCTATTCAGAATTGTCTTTTGTTTCCTTCGTTACTCACCACAGTTGCGTTGCGATGCGGGCAGTCGGCGTGCAAATGGTCCTCGCTGCGACAGCGATGGCAGCGCTTTGGCTGAGGTCCTTGCGCGCACTCCGAGGCAATGTGATTGGCGAATTCGCCGCAGTTGTAGCACCGCATGCGGCGAGTTTTGCGATTGCTGCGGCGAAAATAAGATGTGAATAAGTTAGATTATGGATTATAAGGAGAATACTACTCAATTTTCTATGCCGAAAAAACCAAAGTTGGTATAGATATATTATCATACTACACAATTCTATTCTAAGCTATAATTCTAATATTTTTATAAATATCTAAAGCAAAACTATTAAAACCCATTTGACTCTATAAAAAAGTATTTAATAACTAGAAATGTATATTTATGATTGATATTTTAATATTTATTTACTTAGCATACTATAATTTTTTATAAACCAATAAAGTGCCAAGTTTGCGCTCCATAAAACTAAATAAGTTTCTTATAAAAATATATAATAATTATGAACTTCTTATAAAAAAATGTATAAAACTTTTATACATAATAATTAAGCATCAGAACTTTACGCCACAGAACTTAAGTCGACATATTTAATTCTTATTCTAAATAATAATTCTACCATGCAAGGTACAAAGCCAAGGCATGTTAATATTCTCATAATTTTAAAGTCATTTTAGTTTAAAAGATCATTTAACCATTTATACTATACAATGTATGTTACTTATGTAGTATTTAACCGAAATTATATATTATTAATATTTTCAAAGTTATTTCTATGAATAGAGTTTTATAATTATGAGCAAACGATATAATTTTATGCACACAAAAATTGCCTTACTTTCATATTTCCTTTCATTTTGGGAGCATAAAGAGGTGTGGAAGAAATGGAAAACAGTTTAAATTTGCATGTAACATAAATAATTTTAACCCCTAGATCTTAAAACTATAACTTTAGTAGTGTGTAAGATGTGGATAGTAAGAATAATGTACATTATTCAATAATATTATAAGAAAAGTCTTTATAGTGTTAATGATACCTTTTCCTATGTATAACGTACATACGTAACATACTTATCCGTTTGTCACTAACTTATATTTAGACTGTCAATATTTTGCTACACAACTGTATTTATTACAGAAAGATTATAAATAATAAAATACAGAAATAAATAAACTTATAATCTATTTATTTATTATTAGTCACTTAAAATTTTAAGGTAGTAAAGTATACTTACATTCGTGGCCTGTAGGTGCTGCCATGGCAATTCTCGCCCTGTCTCCCCGAGACGCGAGTCGCCTCCAAACCGCGCGCCGTGCGCTGACACTCGAACTCGACTTCCTCCTGTTCGCCCAGCGAGCGAAAGCCAGCCATTTGTATAACACTCTGTTAAGTGAGGGAATAAAATATATTAAGTTGTGATAGGCAAAGTGAGAAAGTATTGTAAGTTCACCTGATGCACAAAGACTTCTTGGCCGCCGTCGTTGGGCGTGAGAAAACCCCAACCTTTGGCCACGTTGAACCATTTGCATTTGCCCAGACGCACACAGCCGCATTCCTCGCCAGGACTCGCTGTAATTATAAGAAACGGATTGAATTTAGAGAATCGTATGCAGGACAGTGTAGGGAAGTTCGGGTTCAATTAAGAATATCCTGCGCGCAGACAGGCTGCAGTTTCGTATGAGTTTTTGTTATTCAAATGAGGCAGCAGCTGAACAACTCGAAAATAGAGGCAGCGTGTCCTTGTCCCATTTGCCGCAAGGTAACAAATAAAATATAGAAAAAACTCTATCACAATCTCAAACAGGTTTTTATTAGAAATGCTTGAGGAGAGAGCTGGAGCGGAATAAGGCGATTGAAGTGAATGCCATCCGAAATTGGAGTTGTTGTTGTTGGCTGTTGTTCTGCTGCTTCTTCCACATTTTATTTTTGGGTATTCATTTCTTTATCTATGGCATGCGTGAGTTTCATCTACAAATAGTCTCACACACTCACACACACGCACGCATACGTAAACATTCCCATTCATTTGTTGTGCTCATTCATAACTTCGTTTTTCCACAGCGAGTTGTGCGTTCCATTTTCAGTTCATGCTTATCTTTAGCTGTCGTTTGCTTAGGAGTATCTCAAAGATACAACACAGATACTCTGGCCACTCACTCACTCACTCATCGAGCTGATAGCTCTTATCTGAAAATACATACGTGCACTTCTTGAGGGTGGAAAACTTATCACAACTTATTTTTCTTATTGAAACATTTGTTGCTTATGGCTGGGAAAGTGAAATTTTTCAAAGTATTCGAAAATGATAATGAAAATACTTCAAATACTTTTGAAGAAGTTACAATGAACTGACATCTGGAATTACTAAAATGTTCGAAATGCACTTATGTATCTTCGGTAATTGGAGCATCTCTTTAGCTATTTAAATTTGTCAAGACAAACCTAGAAATCTAATTTAGTATTTGTGAAAAATCTGTTTCCAATTGTCTCCGTCAGCTGTCTATGAAATCTCTAAATAGATTTCAATGGGATTTCTTTTCTCAAATAAGATCAGCCAATATGCAACCTTTGATCTTTCTGAAGATAAACTGAGGTTTCAGTTACAGAGCTCAAGTTTTCATCTGTCTTTCCGAGCAGTTTCACTTAGTATTTTTTCAGTATTTTAATTATGTAAAATATTTTTTTCGTAGCAATTTTAATTAGTATTTTCGAAATGTAATCTGTAATTTTATATTTCTTTCGAAGTAGTTGCAATTAGTATTTTTACAGTATTTTCAAAATGTGAAGTATTACTTAAGAGTTCTTCCAAAGCAGTTTCTTATACTTATTGTATTTTCAAAATGTAAAATATATCTGTAGAGTACTTTGAAAGGAGTTTCGATTAGTATTTTCAAATTGTTTACTATTTTTCAAACTCTCTCTCAAAACAATTTAATTCCAATTTTTCCATTATTTGCAAATGGTAAACTATTTGTTTAGCATTTTTCCAGTATTCTTAAATTCCAAAATATTTTGTTAGAAACAGTTTTAATTAGTATTTTTCAGAATATTTGGAAAATATTTCTTTAGATTTTTTTCAAAGTAGTTTTAATTAATATTTCAAATTTTAAAATATTCCTTTAGCTTTTATTCTCAGCACTTTCAATTAGTATTTTCTAGACCTTTAGCAACAAAATTTAAATTCAGTTTTCCATTAGATGTTATTCTAAGAATCTTTAATTAGTATTTTTATTGTAAAACATTTCTTTAGCTTCTCTTCCAACAAATTTCAATTAGTATTTTCTTTGACAACTCGTCCGCAACTGCTTGTTGTAAAGTATCTCAATTAGTTGATCGGCATGTAAATGTAGATGAAGATCTTTCGTTTGCATTTTGGGTCTCAAATTCAACCACCGCATAGCTGAGTGCGCTGGGAAACTTGTCTATTAACATGATTAGCGCTTAATTGTTGATGGAAAATCGTTCAAGTATAAAACTGAGAAAAGAAGCGCCAAAAAAAAATACGAAACGAGTTTTGTAACGAGTGGTAAAAATATTGTAAGAAAATTATGGAAAAAATCGTTGAAGCAGAAATTGGTCAAGCTGTAAAAGTAATTCTATGCTAAGCTGATATTTTTTGGCTGGACAACAGCGAGAGGGCGGTTTATAATAATGCAGTATGCAACTGCTGACCATGAGGGATGTAGCAGGGGATGCTTCGTGACGAGGGGGGGAGTGATAGTGTTTGCGATTTGCGATTTGAAAGCACGCTTCGAGGGTTGATCGAGGGTTGAGCCCAGAAAAAAAGAAGTATATAGAGAATTTGCCAATAAAAATGTGTCGAATGGCAAAAGCAAAACACAAAATGCGGAAAAGAAAAAACGAACTGCGCAGTACATAAAAAAGAGCAAAACAAAAAAAAACAGAGAATGAGAGCAGCGATCGCTGTGGCCAATCAGCGGCGAGTTTGATAAGATATTTTTACGTCGACTTTTTGTTTTTCTGTGCTGGCGACATAAACAAAAGTGAAACTTGTTTTTGCTCTTTCTGTTTTGGATACGCTATTTGGATACCGTTTAGGAGAGGGGGAAGTCCCAAGAGGGGGATGTAAACTTTTACCTGGCGCTGAAGAATTGCTGATTAAGTCCACTTGAGTATGCTCCATATTTCGTTTGAATTTTTATTGATTGTTGCGCTTTAATTGAATTTGTTTTGCTTCGTTTCACGTTGACTGCATTTTACACAGAAATGTAGATAGTTTTCTTCTGAACACACACACAGTTGCACTCACTACTCGCTGTTGCAGTTGCAGATACACACACGAAAGAACACAATGTGGAAATCGAAAGACGAAATCGAAATTGAAATAGTTGGAAAAACGCTGCCGCTGCGCACGACGCACTTCGTCAAACTGAATTGTGTGTTGCGTTTTACTATTTCTAGGAAGGCCACACTTTCCGAGCACACACACATGCGCTCACACGGTCACATAGATACAGCTACATGCACACACACGCAAGCAGACAGGCCGAAAAATGTAGCTGTATCTTCAAAACAATATTCAAACGGCGACGCACATGATGAGTACCCGAAATGAGTGTTTGAATGTGTGAGTGTGAGTGTGTGAATAAGTGTGTGAGTGAGATATTCATGAGCGTGTGTGTGCGTGTGGAAAAACATTTGAGTCGAGTCGCTTTGTGGTGAGCATGAAACGTAAGCAGCGTAAGTGTATCTCACAGATACTTTACGTTGCGATCGCATGCTAAAGCGAGAGCGCAGCGTTTAGCATATGAATGAGCGAGAGAGCGACAGAGAGAGAGAGAGAGCATTTATATGAGAGAACGCACAATTTTAGAGAGCGCGAGTTTTCGATGCCCAAAAATATTTATCTGCGTTTCGAGATACAAATTCCAACTGTACGCACATGCGAGTTTTCGAAAAGTATCTGCGGCTTAGCTCAGGATGATGTGCTGTTCTACTGCCGTATAACAGTGCATGTAACTGTTATACATCCCACTTTATATACATAGTATATAGTGAAATTTGCTGCCCACTTCTGATAGGCTCAGGCTCAGTTGTTTTTTTGGAGGGTTTAAAAAACGCACAGAGAAATCTCTGATTGGCGGCCCTAAAAAAATTGCATAAAAAAACTGCACAACAACCCGCACGGCACTCACACACACACACGCACTCTGCCACATAAGGGCGGACTTGCCACCCCGAAACATGAGACTGTTGCAAGATTATGCACACAAATTGCTAATGTCGCGTGCCACATTTTTCGATGTTACCCTCGCTCATTGTTGCAACAGCAGTTGGCGAATTGCTGCTTTTGTTGCTGTTGTTGTTGTTGCCCAGGACATGGATGCAATTTATCATGTGCCACGTGCCACGGCTGTGTGGCATGCCAAATTGTCGACCAATGCCACAAAGTGTTCGATGACAGCGCATCTGAGGCGGGGTTGAGCAATGAAGCGAGTCAAACTCTGGCGATTTGGTAAATGGACAAAACTTATGCGAAAAGTGCAGCTTGCAGCTTGAGAGTTTTCTAAAAATAATAGGAAAAATCATAAAAGAAAATAGTTTCTCTATCATTTTTACGAGCATCAATAAAACTGTTTATTGCTAATGTGTTTCTTTTGGCAGATTTTCAAACAAAACTACTTTAATTAAATTAAACAATTAATGTAATAACTTTTGCGATGTAATTTTTTATAAAACAATGCTAATCATAAGAAAATAAAGGATATTTAAACAAATTCATAAAATTTAATATACATTTAACATTATTTTTTTCATATACATTTTCATTTAAATTATTATAATATGAAAACCTGTATTTATATAAGTCTAAGAAAAACAATGCAGACAAGTGTAAATAAAATTATTATTTGAGGAAGGTTTACATATCCGACTAATAACTTCAATTAACCCAGAAAGTTTCCAAAGCTTATTGTGACTGAACATTGCATATAAATTAGATATACTTATGTATTTTAAATTGTTTAATAAATTTTGATTTCGAAACTAATTTAAATTAGATATAAATATGTATGTTAAACTGTTTATTAAATGACAAAATTCAATTTTTCATATTAAAAAAAGACAGAAAATTGGAACATTCAAAAAGATAAAAAAGTTATATTTCCACTCTAGCTTGGTCATCGAGAAGTCAAGTGTTATTGTCACCAAAGAGTGTATTATGAAAGCGAGACGTCCCATCAGATATTCTATTACTACCGGTTTTACGTGTGTGCAGGATACAAAAGAAATAGAGTGAAAAGAATGAGACTGAATTATTCAATTGTTGTTCATTGAAATTCTAAGGATCTATAGATCCTATTTTGTTCTTTATTGTCTGACATTTCTTATTCTAAAATAAAAATGTTGACCAAAGAATCTTATTTATTTATTTTCTATACAAAATACTTATTAATGGGTTCACAGAGAAACGAAATCTATATTGAAAAGAAGATTGCTAATCTAGAGTTAAGAACTTTTTTAAGTTAAGAACTTTCAAGGATTCGGATAAGATTGTCTATGTGTGCTTATTCAAAAATCACTTTCGTTAATTAAACGAATTTGTAATTGACTTTTTTCTTAGTTTAAATATTCTTTTGAATTCTTATCAATATTATTTGAAATAATTACATGTCAAACAGTTTCTGAATGTAAAAAATATATTTAAAAATTCGTAATACATTTCTTGAATTTAATTAAAAACGAATAAATCTATGCCGAGAAAATCTTATTTCAGTTGTGGATCAAAATATTTGACCAGTTCATTTTTTGCGCATTTAATAGGCATATGTTTGTTTAGTTGTTTTTTATGGAATCAGAGCACGAGTCCTTGCTGTGGCGGCTGCTGTGAGTGACGGAGGTCAGGCGAGGGTCAGTATGATTTTTATCTTTAATAAATGCAAACAACAACAGCAGCGAACTCGGCATTGACAACGTTGCAGCGATGCAGAGAATGAGAATTGAGAGAATAACCGTTGGCTCAAAGGGGCGCTGTAATCAATATTTTGCCGACAGCCAAGTCCTTTCGTTTCTCTATTGTGTGTGTGTGTGTGTGTGTGTGTGTGTGTGAGTCCAGACACAATAAGAGAAATGAAAATGGAAAGTGCCCATTAGGGATACGAAGCCGAAGCACTCACATGCGCATAATTGGAACAGGATTAACAAGGCAGAGCACAGAGCACAGAGCACATGGTGAATGCAATTGCCAGGACACTGTCCGCAGGACAGCTGGAGGGAGGGAGAGAGGGACGAACGGACCATTGTCCATTGCAGGACCCGCTCTGCATTTCCGGCCCAAAGCAGACACGCGCTCAGACAAAGGATGCTGGAAAATAATCCGCTTTAAGTAGATGAAAACGTTGCCAAACAAAAATTCGACTCGCGCCGCGCTTCGACATTAAATGGGGCAAAATCAAAGCTGAAATCTATGCAAAAATTCATCGTAATCATAAAACTGCATGTTGCATGCAAAGTGGTTGGAACTTGGTTGCAACAACTGCAGTTCACCCCCCGCAGCATGCGTTTGACCCGCCCCAGCACCTCGAGTTTTCCTCTTTCTCTCTCTCTCTCTCTCTCTCTCTCTCTCTCTCTCTCTCTCTCTCTCTCATGCTTGTGATAATCTCCGCTGCTGCTGCTGTTGTCGGTGTCCTTTTTTTATGGCAGAACGCACACACAATTTGCATGTTCAGCAGGAGGCCTGATTATTGTTGTTGCGATTGAGCCACAATAACAGGCGAGCATTCAAGTATCCGACTTTCACTCGTGATTGACACGTGATTGATGTTTCCATTTGCCACTGACAGCGCTCAGGGCAAGGCACGGCACAACGGCAAAAAAGAAAACAAATACCCAAAAAGGAAACGGAAAATGGGGGCAAAACTGTGAGTACTTGTCCTGCAATTGCCATTAACATCTCTAGCTTGGTTCAAGGATGTGTCGCCTCTGAGCTGTCTTTGGCTTCAATTAGGGTCACTTGAAACAATGATGAATGAAACAATGAGTTATAAATACAAAAATTACTATTGAGCTGCAAAATGCTCGAATACTAATAATAAGATTAAGAATACACATCGACGTATGAAAAGGGAGATCTGGCTTAAAGTCTAGAGAGAAATCCTTTTCTTTAACCAGCTAATATTCAGTGTTAGTTTTACCCAATTACAGAATTATATTTGGTCTGAAAAATGCTGAAGGAATAATCATAGAGATGAAATGAGATATCTAAGAATTCCATTCTTAACATTAGTCTATTAATATTTTATGTGCTTCGTCTAATTAAAAAGAAATTGTTGAACTTGAAAAAGTTCTAATAATAAATAATTTCAAACAAAAATAAAACTACTGATCAATTTATAAAGTGAGATTCGATTTCAAGAATAAGGATAAGGATTTCTGCTATTTCTGTTCATTATTGATTTAAGACAATTAGGGAATAATTATTTAAATAATAATAAAAAACTATAAATGTAAATCCTTATATAAAAAGAAATTTGGCTTAAAGATTACTAAGAAAGTCTTTTTGTTCAATCCTTCATGTTAATATTCAATGCTAATTTTACTCAGTTAGAGAATTATTATTGTTAGTCGAATGTTAATTATTAAGTGATCTAGTACTGAACTAAAAATAAGTACAAATCAATATATATATTTGGTTAAAAGAAACGCTTACTTTTCCGATAATATTCAATTATCATTTAACCCAATTAAATAAATTTATACATTTTATTTTAACAACATAACAAAATATGAATAGTCTCATGAATTCAAATCAAAATCAAATATTTAGAATTTTAGAATATGGTAAGTAACTTTTGAAGGATAAAGAATGGCGAATCCCAAAGAAGTAAATATGTAAATCTTTATGAAATGTTTGCTCCTAAAAGTATGCTTTACATTTTTCAACTACAAATGGTGAACTTCAGACATCACATAAATTTTCTTGCACTTCTTGTTGGTAAACGTTTTCTCAACATTTTATATAATTTAGCCCATAGCTTTCTTCAACATTTTCCAAATAAAATAAAACTTGCCGCTTGTTGATTTTAGTATGAAATATTTTGTTTTTATTTATGTCATTTCGTTTCGTACTTGTTATTAATTGTGGTTTTTCATTTAGAGATATTTTTAGAGATATTTTATATAATTAATAGGAATTTAAGTTGCGTTCAAATAATGTTTAATAATTTTTAGATTTACGCATATATATATATAGTCAATTATGGATCATCTTTCACTTCTTCGTCTGTTTATTATTTTCTTTTTTTGTTTTGTATTGTGTTGTTTTTTGCAATTGTGGCATAAAGGGTGAATGACAGAGACATCTGCATGTGTGTGTGTGTATATATCGCTAACATTTTAAATGGATTTCAACAAAATACGATCACTAATTTAAGGTTTTAATTGCAATGTTTTGTTTCCTCCTCGTTTGAATGATGATTGCAAATGAAATTCGCTGCGTTTTTTTTTTTAATTGTGTATGAGAACCAATTTTGTACATTTGTGGATACAAAAAACAATCAAGTCAATCAAATAGATATATAGATGTATATATATATATATATAATATATGTGATAATTTATATATATATATAGATGAATAACAAAGGCTCTACATGCACTCTATATGTACTTAATAGATATATGAGAGAATATACAGATAGAGAGATACAGATACAAATAGAGTTACAAATACAGATACATATATGGGGGAAGGGGGGGAAATATTGATTCGCAATAAAAGTTGACATACATATCAAGTATAATTATACTTATCGAATAAATACATATAATGCAATATATTTGGATTTGATTTCTATCATTTCGATTCGATTTTTGTTTTGTTTTTTGTTTGTTTGTTTGACCTAAATCAGAGTCACTTATAATACTAAGAAGCAGTCATTTATTCTCCATTTAAATTTACGTGTTGTCGTCACTTTTTTTTGAATCCTGAAACAGATTTCAATTTACTGTACAAGTTGCATCTCCTCTTCCTCTTCTTCTTCGTCTCACTACGACTACAAACGTGTGTGCTATTATAAATATATATATATTTTAATGTATATCTATAATATATATTTATTGAATATGTTACAATGCATTTCGAAAAGAAATTAAGAATGAAAATAAAATCCTGTTGTCGTGTGAAAAAAGTTCATTTCTAAAATATTTCCCTTTGTTTGGTGTAAAATATCGAAAGTGGGCGGGGCAAATGAATGTGATTTTGTTGTTTGTTGTTGTAAGAGAGTTTATATATGTTTGTATGTTATGTATTTGTATTGTATATAGTAATTCGTTCAGTCTCAGTCTCACAAATAGGAAAGTATTACTTGCTATTTATTGTATTTGATTTTGTTTTTCTTTTGAATATTTTCATAATGCACATAAAGTAAAGCGAAAAACTTGCCGAAAATATAACGAAATCACAACCAACAACCATAGAAAACCAAAATGCGAAAACCAAAGAAATAGTGAACAAAAATAAAAAATTCAATTTTGGGTATTTTGTTTTGTTTTTTATAATTTTGATTATCTTGTTTTTATATTTTCCATGTATGTAGGTTCTCCTCGGATTTGCATCCGTCATTAGAATTAGAATTATGCGTATATAAATATTGCATATGCTTATAAATTCTCAATTACATTCTATGCATATATAAACTATATACTATATAATATACTATTGTATAATCTACGATTATCGCTAAATGTTGTTCTTTTGCGTCTTTGTATCGAATACAAAAATACAAAATGTTCAATTTTGCATAGTCTTAGTCTCAATTAGCGGGCCAAAACACGCGCTGCGCCGCCCCCTCACACAAAAACAGCGAACAGCCACACCCCCGATTTACAAAAAGGCGAACGCACGCAGCAGCAGCAGCAAATAATTAAAGAAGTTATTACGTATACGCCGCGTGCGCTCCGCAGCGCGTGCCTCTTGGGAGAGAAATACTTAAACGTTACGAATTGGTGTTGTTCCTTACAGTTAAGAGCTGGTATTTAGCTACAGTATATATATATGTATGTATGTATATTATAGTGGATATATATGTATGTTTTGTATATAGTACAGATTTAAGATTAGACTTAACAGCTAGTCAGCCTCATTAATATTATAAGCTTAAATGTTACGTGTTTCAATTACTTGTAATCAGACAATGACAATTAATTAACTAAGCATTTCTTTTCTCACTTAACTTAACGACATTGAGAATATATGTATATAATAATAAAAAAACGAAGACTAATTGAGAGCGTTTTCAATAATTTTGGTAAAGTTTCAAATACGAATTATTTGCTTTTTTCTTTTGTTTTGTTGTTTTTTGGGGAGTTGTTTGAAATTGTTTCTAAAGGCGCAAAAGTAGAGAAAGTTGTATGGATAAATGTTTGCTATTACATATCTAATATATCTCTAATATATATATATATGCTATTTTTTGTTTATGCTTGGGCTCTAATATATTATGCGTATTTTAAATGGTATTTATTTAAGATTATGGTATTGTGTTTCACAAATACAATATGTAAATGTAAATGTGGACAAATGGAAACAGTCAAAAGCACCGATTTTTCAGCTAAGTTTGTTTTTCTTCTTTTCATCTTCTGTTTTGTTTTGTTTTTTTTTGTTGTTTTTGTTCGTACTCAATATATAATAATCATAATGATAATCACTACGTGGCTAAGTGTAATTAATACGCTAAACACTAATCGAATTAAGCAGGCATTCTCCTTTCACTTTTTACTTTTTGATTCTTCTCTGTCTCTCGGTCTATTTACAAAATTCTTTGCACATAAAATACATATAAATATATATATTAAATATCGATATTGTATATATATTCATATATAAAATACGTCATATATGCCTCCAACTTGTTGTTTGTTGTTCTTATTGCTTTCTGCTCAAAATTTGGAATTGTAAGCAAATTGTTTTTTTCTTTTTCCTCTCTCTCTCTCAGTGCTAACGAAATTCAAATAAGGCAACTTGAATCTAATTGTTTATGTACTATATATGATGTGTGTGTGTGTGTTTACTTTTATGCACAAGTGTATGCAAAAATTTACAAACTAAGCGCGCCTAAAACTCAAATCAAATTTAAATGCATTTTTCATGTTTCTCATGTTGTTTGTTGTTGTTGTTACTTTTGCTTATTATTGAATTTCGCTCATTTATTATAAACAATGCTTTATCTTCTTCATTTCATTTAATATAAAATATTTATCAAAAATAATATGCAGTATATTTTTTGCTGTTGTTTTTCATTTCACATTTTGTTGGGGATTTTCATTTTGCCAATTGTTGAGATCGTTTTCTTTTCTTGAAATGAGTTTTGAAAATTTTGAGTGGATTGTAAGTTATTTTTTAGGGATTTTCCTGCCTATGTACACTCTAATAATAATACCGTTATGTATGCTTGTGCTACAGTCTCGTGCGTCTGTCCGTGTGTGTTCTGTACGCTGCTTAACTTAAGTTTTTTTTTTTTTTGTTTGCTATTGCACTTTAGTTGCTAATTAGAATTTCCTTTTATTTTTTTGTTGCGCTCTCTACGTGCACTCAATGATCATGGGCTGATTGGAGGACTCAATGACCGAGGGTCGATTCTCCTGCGCCTGAACATGACCATGTCCATGTCCCAGACCATGAGCATGACCATGACTGTGACCATGTCCGTGTCCGTGGCCATGCAGATAGCCAGCCTCCTGCTTCAGCGATTTGGGGGATAAATGATGTGCGGCTGGACCCAAATGCTGCAGCTGTTGATGCTCCGTTGGCTGCTGTTGCTGTTGCAGATGATGTGGCGCATTGGGTGCTGTGGTCAGCAGCATGGGCGGTGGCTGCAACAAGTGGCCAGCTGATGGTTGTTGCTGCTGTTGCTGTTGCGATTGTTGCTGCTGTTGCTGTGGATGTGGCATATGCAAATGCGGCGGCTGCGCGTTGCTGCCGAGCGGTATAAGACGCGGTGGCGATTGACCGCCCGTCAAATGCCGCAGACTCGGGTGCACCGCATGTCCTGGATGCATGTGCTGCTGCAGCTGCTCGTAAGCCTCGCGAGAGTCCGGCTCCGGCAAGTCTTTATCTGTATAAGTATAATAAAATTAGTAATTGGAAAAGGTAAATTTTTATAATTTCCCAACTCACCTAGACACTCGGAAGTCGCTGCTGCGGCCATGGCCAGCTCCTCCTCCAGATTGTTCGGCTTGCAGCTGGTGGTCTTCCAGTGTGTGCGCAACCCTGACGCACTGATGTACTTCTTGTCGCATCCCTGGCACACATAAGGCCGATCGTTCGTGTGCAGTCGCTTGTGCAGTTTCAGGTGCACGAATTGCGTGAACTTCTGCGGACACAGATCGCAGGCGTAAGGCTTTTGGCCGCTGTGCAGCCGCAGATGTGTCTTCAGATTCGAGGTGCTCGAGAAGCGCTTCTTGCAGATGTCGCACTGATGCGGTTTCTCACCCGTGTGTACCAAATGATGCTTCTGCAGATGCGCCAGCTGCGTAAAGCTCTTCGTGCACACATTGCACTTGAACGGACGCTCGCCGGAGTGCGTGCGGAGATGCACCTTGAGATTGCTCAGCTGACCGAAGGTCTTGCAGCACACATTGCACTCGTAGTGCATTTTGCCATCCTTCTTCTTCAGCGGATACGGCAGCGAGCGATAGCCACGGGATGCCAACGAGTTGGGACTCAGCGGACTTCCGCTGCGCGGACACGAGTTGCCATCGGGACTGAGGCTGCTCGGTGGCGAAATACGCAAGGGGGACAGACGTTGCAACGGCGTCAACGGTTGCATCAACGGATGATTCAACATCTGTGTGCTGCTCTGCAGCAGATGCAAATTCGATGCCGAACCGCCGCCGCTTGAAGCATTCGACTGCCGGTCGAAGGGCGAATGCGAACTGTGCGGGGGAGAATGGAACGTTGAGGTTGCGGCATGCAAAGATTGTGCTCCCGGGTAGCCAGCATAGCCCGCATAGTTGGGTGAATGCGCTCCAGGCTCGTAGTGTGAACGGGATGGGGAGTAGATGACATTGTGATGATGATGCGACGTTGGGGGCGGTGGCGAGCATTCACCCTTAATCAGAGCCGCGCATTCTCCCTTGATCAGCGTCTCACGTCTCAGCGACAACTCCTGTTCGGGCAGTGGCACCGCCAGCTCCTGCGACTGTCCCAGATTCGAGCTCGAGTCGGGACTCACGGCGTTGCCATAGCGCTGCGACTTCTTGTAGCTGTAGGCCATCTCAGTGGGTGAAGTTGGAGGCGGTGTTGCGGCATTTGCCTGACGACACGCATTGGCAGCGGCTGCTGCAGCTTCCAAGCGATGTTGACTGGTCAGTATGGTCTCTAAGATACTCGAGCTGGGCTGCGAGAAGCGCACATAACGATCACCGCTTAATGCGGGTGGATCAGCCTCGTAGTAGGGTTTGCTCAGCGGCACAATTGTGCGATTATGCTCCAGCACAATCACCGTGGAGGAAGCGGGCTGCGAGTTCGTAGGCTCCATCAGCGTGGATTCCTCGCCCAGCGTTGTTGTGGTGCTTGGTGGACACAGCGCATCCTCAGCGGCAGCTGCAGCATGCAGTTCATGTAGCTCCTCATCCTCCAAACTCGCTGTGGGTGCCAGATGTTCGTCGACATCCTTGAGCGGTTCCTGCTTTACGCAGCTCTTGTTCTTAAACTCGTACTTCAGCGGCATCTTCACCTTGAACTTGCGGTACTCGTTCTTGTCCGCCTCCGGCTGACAGCTGCTTGGCGTGGCCGCATGTGGCGGTGTGCTGGGTGCTGGGGGCGTCACGCTGCTCGGTTTTTGTGCTTGCGCAATCACCGTTTCCTTGGGGGCAATTGCCTTTTTGGAGCAGTCCAGCACATAGTTGTGCTCGCTCTCGCTGTCACTCGAGTCCTCGGGCGGCGTCAGACCATCCTCCTGGCACTCGTTGCTGTGATAACCCTCATCGGAGCGCACCGAACGCACGCTGCCATCCTGCGGCGTCAGCTGATGCTCGTAATGATGCTCCGAGACCGCCGAGTTGACGTTGTCCTTGTCACTGCAGCTGTTCAAAGGCGAACGATCCTGTCCGATGATGACCGACGCATGTCGACTGTGCTGTATGTGCGGATGTGCGCTTGTGGTCGTCGCTGGCGTCGTCGTCGTGGTGCTGACATGTGCAGGCGGACTGCCGCGACGACAACATTGCGTGGAGGAAGCCGAAGTGGGAGCAGCAGCGGTTGAGGAAGCGGGTGCGGGAGCAGCGCCTGGCAGATGCAGACCCATCACGTAGGTAATGTGACTGACGGCCACCTCGGCGGGAATTTCGGGTGCAGCGGGCATGGCATAGTGCGGTTTCTTGTGCGGCAGTTCATCGTCCTCGTCCTCATCCTCCACATCTACGTCCTGCTTGCATGCGCCGAATATTGTGCGCTCGGGATCCACATCGTAGCCGAGGCGGCTGGCAAAGTCCTTGCAGTACCAGACCATCAGTTCCTCGTTGGGCAGAATATCGCGGGTGGTATAGAAATAGATGTTCTCCTGATGCTGACAGGCGACCAGATTCATCACCTGCAGACTGTATGCGGAGGCCACGTAACGCATCCAGTTGGACTGCGAGCGATCCGAGCCATCCAAATAATAGTAATCATCGTCCTTGAAGATCTATAGGAGAATGGAGATCGAGAGGTAAAGAGTGGGAAATTGAGTAAATTGCGAAGCAAAAGCCAACAAATAAACACAAACAACAAACACAGTGAAGCAAGCGCAATAGATTAAAGTTAGAATGTATAGAGATGAGACAGCAAGTGCAGTAGAAAGAGACAGAGATAAGCAGAGAGATAGAGGTAGAGGTAGATAGGTAGATAGAGAGTGCGTCACAAATAAAATCAAAGCAAAAGAGGTGGTACCTTAATATTCCCGTAGGTTATGTGGCGTGTTCCCTGCACCTGATTCAAATTCGAATTCGAATCCGCAACAAAATGCAAAATTGTAATTTGGAATTTGTAGTAGTATATATCGTTTATATATAGTAATTTGGGGTTTATGCACATGAAATTAAAAATTCAGAGAAACCAGTTGGTTAGTCGCAGTTTCAATCCAAAAAAAATAAGTAAGGTTAATCAACCAAAAAGAAAAAGCCCAAAGACTAGTATTATAAAGCGTTTATATAGCGTAGTTGTGCATGCTTACCCGCCAGAAATATCGCGCCTTATTCTTATCATTTGGATAGTTTGAGGTTGGAATGCCTTCGAAAGGGCCAAAGCGTGTGCCACGCGGTATCACGCCGCTGCTCCAAACTCCTTCAGTCTGCAAGTGTAAACGCAACAAAAAGAGATGGCAAGTTAATATACTGCATAGAAAGCATGCACTATTGTTGTCTCACCTTAACATTTGGCGTTGAGTAGACCATCGAGGACTTTAACGTCAGACTGCGCGGCAGCGTTTTATCCGCCCGATTGGGCAACCCTCGCTCTGCCTGCACATCGGGCACCAAATAGACGGCCAAACGTTCAAAGTCCTCTTCACGCATGCGCGTCACATCGTAGTCTTGGCTGCCGTCGGGCGTTGGGCTGCGACTGCGACTGCGGCTGCGACTGCGCGAGCGACGCAACAGCTTTGCAGCGTGCTGTGGATGCGCATGGTGTTGTTGTGGATGATGTGGATGGTGTGGATGATGATTTGCTAGCGCGTGTGCGTGTGCATGCGCATGTGGATGATGATGCGCATGTGGATGCTGTATGGCTATGTGTTGTTGTTGTTGCTGCTGCTGTTGTTGTTGCTGGACATTACTCGACGTCTTCATGCTGGCTGGCGTTGGATGCGCTGACGTTGACTGCAACGCCGACTGCGGCTGCTGTGGATGCTGATGAAGTCCATGCATGTTTGTGTGTTGTTGTTGTTTGTTCTTGGTGATGCTTTTTTTTTGTAGCTACTTGAGTATGCAGCTGCTGTGTGTTGTTGCTTTTGCTACTGTTGTGGCTGTTGCTGTTGTTGTTGTTGTATTGCTTAAACTGCTAGTTGAAGTTTCACTTGATCTGCAAGAGAAAGAGAGAAAGAATGATTTAGTGGGAGCTTTTGACTTTTTGCTGCTTTTCACTTTTTTTTTGTCAGAACTATTAATAAACACACACAGAATGAGTGAGTGAGAGAAAGAGAGCGCTTGACAGGCAAAGCTTCGCCCACTCACTCAAAATTACACTCTCTATGCATGTGTGTGTGTAATGCAGTGTTGCATTCGTATTTCAATGGCGGCAAAACAAGCGTAAGCGTTAACGACGCGACGACGCCTCTCTTCGGCAGCTCGTCGCTTGCGCTTGACGCTCGTCGTAGTTCAAGATTATGGCCTTAATGGAGGTTACGCGTTCACGTTCAGGGGCAAATCTCCTGCCTCCCCTCCTTTTCACCCCCCACTCACCCCCCCTTTTACACACCCTTTGTTGATTGAGATGTAAATTATGCTAAAAAAAAAATAAAATAAAATAAAACTCACTAACTCACTTTTGGCCAACTGCGCTTTGTACTTTCGTTTTTTCATGCATTTATATAAAAAAAGAGTTTTGTTTCTCGATTCTCGAATTAATTAATATATTCCTGCTAATTGAGTTGCCGCACTGAATAACATTAACTCATTATTGCTCCGCTTTTGATTTGTATTTTTATTTAGTTATTTTTATATTATTTGTTGTATTTTTATTTTTATATGAATTTGATTTTATTTTCTCGCTGCTCTGCTCTGCTTTTTTTTATTTGGCACTTTTTGTGCTGCTGGCAAATTACGCATCACTTTCCGTTTCGTTGCTGGTTTTCGTGCTCGCTATATTACGCATACGCCGCGTTCGCCCAGCACAAAACAAAACCAAAATGTGCAATTGCCTTGACAAATTTTGCAAATAATTATGTATTTCTTTTTTTTTGAAGGGATAATTTTTGTTTAATTTGAGGATACGTTTTTGCTACAAATTGTTCATGGCGCACCCGGCGACAACGACCACAACGACGACGACGATGACGATGACAACGACGACGACGTCCGACCGCAACGCATTCTCGATTGCACTGAAGCACCTCACAGAATTCAGTGTCTTCCCGTTGGATTCTCTCTGTATATTGCACATACACACACACACATACACATATATAGTGTATATATAATATATAATATTGCCGTTCACACACAGTTGCAGCTATGCGGAAATGTACAACACAAATGAGAGTGGGGGAGGGGGAGGCAAAACAAATAACGAGACGAAATAGGAAAATAGAGAAACGGCGAACAAAAATTATTAAACTAATGTCGTGCAAAAGTTTTTGTTAGAATGAACGTTGTGCCCATCCACACAGACGCGGACCGAGTGAGTGTTCCCACTACTGACCCACATACAAGCGCACTGCATGCAACCGGCAGCAGCAGCAGCGCCGACGGCAGCGGTAAACGTCAGCGGAAAAGACGGAGCAAAAGCTCACGCGCTGCACCCAAAAAAAAAATAAAATAAAAGCCAGTGAGAGCGAGTCAAACCCGGTAGCCTAGCCATTTTACCCGGCATAGCGAATGCACTCACACTCACTCACACTCACACACACACACTCAGACTTGCACTCATTTGATTTTGTGGCGCCAACGCAACAAAGTTTATCGCTCAACGTTGTTTTTTTTTGTTTTGCCGTTCAAGGGTTGCGCGCAAAAGCTTTCGCCGCCTTTTTGCAAGCAGCGAATTCGCTACGCGACGCGGCGAATTCAAACACTGCTGGCCAAGTCCACAGTGGTTGGTGGTTGCAATCTATCCGTTACTTGTTCTCTTCTTATTGTTGTTGTAGATGTTGTTTTTGTTGCTGTTGCCTGAAGCGCAATCATAAATTTATTGTGCAAGGCTGCGACTGTCGACGCAGCTATTGATGAGCCACATTTGGCAAGGGAAATGCGCTGACTGGCTGTCAGTGGCAGCCGCATGGAGCATGCCACAAGTGTGATTGATGCCCCAATGGGCAAAGGCAGCTGCTTATGCTAAGATCCTTTAACAATGAGCAGGCAAAAGAGCAGCCAATTAAACTAAGCAAAGTATTCATTATGTAAAGTATGCTCGTCTATTCTATTTTAAGACAGTGAAAGTATAAAAAATTAAACCCTTATTTTTATTGCCACAATTACGAAAAGTGAACCAGAATTCCAAATTTAAAGATTATTAATTTTATATTACTATATTATTGAATTACTATATTCTTATATGATTAAATTATCATATTATCATATTGTTATATTCGTATTATTTATGGCGCAAATACGAGTATTATAAGCATGTATTTTCTTTTATTTTATTTGCAATAAGTTGTCAAGATGTCTAAATTATTTAAAGATAGAATTATAAGCTAAAATAAAAGTAAGTCTAGAAATCTAAATTTAAATGTAAACATATATTTATTTTTCTTTAAATTGTATTAAATAAAATCGACTTTTATGTTATTCCCAATAAATGAACAATGTAGCACCATTAATAAATAATAAATCAACAGCTACGTATTAACTTCAATTTCCGTCAAATTCTAATCAAAGGACAAAGCAAAGCTCACACTTCAAAAATTAAATGCCAGCCAACAATTTGCAACCTTCGAACGATCACAAAACTTATCAATAAATCAGCCACTGAAATTATTCCTGCATTTGCGTATACTTAATAAATTGTGAGCGCCAAAGAAATGCGGAACTCTACAACGCGGTGCTTAGCAATCTAATCAGGCAATTGATTGTTTCACTTCTTGAGTGTTTTATCATAAGGTAAATATTTGCTGATGATGACAAACTCACCGCTGTATTGTTTTCAGTGCATTTTCGTAACACCAACTGCTCGTCGTTATATGTTTTGCTTCTTTGTTTTCGGGTTTTTTTTTTGTCGAGGGGAATAATGCCGTAACAATATCTGTGAGCTACACGCACGTAGAATGCGAACTGCGGCAACGTGCAGCATAAATGAGAACTTTTTGCCCAGACAATTGGCAATGGCAATGGCGGCAACAACACGGATGCAAAAAGATACAGATACAGATACAAGTGCAGCTGCAGATACTGTATCTGTATCTGTAGCTGTGCACTTGCACTTGCATTTGATTCTATTTTGATGAGTGCGGAAATGTGCGAATTTATTTTGGCTAGCTAAAAGGTGTGTGCAAGTGTGTGTGTGTGTGTATACATATATAAACATGTATGTGTGTGTGTGTGGGTGTGGGCGCCATCAGAAATGCAGACTGTGTTGTTCACTTTGTTTGTTGTCGATTTTATTTTTGGGGTTCAATTTTGCAATTTATTTGTTTTTTCTCAATTTATTTTTGGTACTTTCGATTTTGTGCTGCACCAGCTGCCAAAAACAAAATAAGGTTCTCCTGTCGATCCGATCCGATCTGTTCAGATGCGATACTTTCGCTGGCCACGCAATCAAAATTTGCATTCACACAGATTGCGTTCTATTGCCCCAACTCTCTAGGAAGTCGTCAGTCAGTCAGTCAAACAAGGCAAATTATATACATTACACTCATTGCACAGATAGTGCGCCAAAAAGCTTTTCGCTATCGCTGTGAAAAATGAAAATAAGCAGCTGCACACACACTCACACACACACATGTAGTGTGTATTAGAAACAAAAAGTAAAAAGCTCAACGCTTTGCGTTTCTAATCATCGCACAATTGCATTTGAAGGACACGAGACGAACAGCGTAGGGCACAGCGAGGGGCAGCTGAGGGGGGTGTTGGAACAGTGAGTGAGGGAGGGGGAGGGGGTGGAGAGAAATTTGCTTAGAGTTGCGCAGCAAATTAAAAATAAATAAGAGGCACAAACACACACATAACATATGCATAGAGACGAACGCATTTCGTGTTTACGACATAATCGAATAGTGCAGTGAGCAGTGATAGACGTAAAATATACCCTGCAAATTTAGTTAAATAAGAATTTTATTTACAAAAATTACATGTTTGCTTTTACTAACTAACTAACTAACAACTTGAAACTGGGAAACATTAATATTTGTAAGGTTATAAATTATTATTATTAAGTTGAAAAAAAAGATTTTGTAATAAGAAAGTAAAAAATAAATAAGAGATTTTAAAAACAATATGCTATTTATGCTCAAGTAATATTTTTATACCGATTCAATCAAACAAACAAATGAATATACCATATTTTATTTATAGTATATTTACATTTGGTGTATACTTTGTACATATAATAACATTTATACCATAATTTACTCTTAGCATATTTGAATTTGGTATATTTACAATTGGTATATATTCTTTATATGGTTTTATGAAATACCAAAAGCCATATTATAGTATTTTTTCTTTAGTATGTTTATATTTAAATACAAATTATATATTTAGAAAATACTTTTACTCATTTTAATACTATTTTTAAATTCATATAAAACTATTAAATAATCTCTCTTATATTTTATATGATTACTTTCAATTGAGCATTATTTTTGTTTGAGTATATTCCCAGTATATTAATATACCCCGCTAGACAAGCAATAAATATTCGCGCAACTAGAAAATTGTCAAGCAAAACGTTTCGTCGTCGTCGACTCGCAATGAGTTTAACATTCAACTTGAACGCAGGCGACCCGCTGACGATGTCGCTGCAGTCGACGCTGGCGTCGTCATCAACATCGTCGTCGTCGTTGTCGGAGTGCATTTGAATTTTGATAAGCTTTTGCACATTGCGCATACGCCGTGTGTGTTCGCTAGCTATGCGACTGAACTACACATCTGCTTTTCTCTAGTATATGAGCACATACGAGTATGAATAGATTTCGAAGTATTCATGCAATGCTCATAATAATTTTGTTATTCTAGACTGTGCAAAAAAAACTTCCGCAACGTTGCTGTTGCTGTTGCATCGATCTTTATCAAATTGCAATGGGGAAGCGAAACGTTGCGAAACGTAACGAAACGAAACAAAAACAAACAAAACCAAATGGCGATATTTCGATTCAAGGACAAGTGCGCGATAGGCAACGGGAACTGTACTAACCGCAGGCCCATATACTACCTATATACAAAGTATATATGTTCATATATATATAACTGATAACTGCTGCAACAAAAGGCCATAAATCGCCAGTCCCTGGCAAAGAGTGAGAGAGAGAGAGAGAGCAAGCATTAGAGCGAAAGAGAGACTCCCCTTTGGGTGGCCTTGTGAAAAGCTATCTAGGAAATCTACGCGTATCTGTTAAGTAGTCTCAATGAATAAACAAATTTTACGATGTATTTATAAGTGCAGTGCAAATATTTGCGTTTAAATGGGATTGAGCTACTATGCAACTAAAAATGGGGTAAAGAAATGGGAATCTTTCGGGTCACTTTGCCATTTCTAATCTAAGTTTCGGAAATTCCATTCAGTTGAACCAACTTTGAACTAGTTCAAACCGATTTCAAGGCAATAATTACAAGGGCAGTTCAAGTTGATTGTCAACTAGGAAAAGGGAAGATAAAGAATCAACTTTTGTAGTACGTGATTCCTGCATTAGAAAGTTTTATAAATGATAACTATTTATAGTACAACTTTTGTTATCTGTAGTAGAAATATGTGAAGTACATTCATCTTTGATAATACGATTATCATTTATCTTTATTGACTTAATATAAAAGTATAAAGTGTTGGAAGTGCTGTCCTTAACAATCAGCGCATTCATTAGCTTCTTAGATAATAATAATATTATTTATGCCATATTTATTGATTTGTTATAAAAGTGGGAATATTTGAAGTGCACTTCCTTATAATCAGCTGATTCATCGTTTAGTATTTATATTTATTGAATTATTAGAAAAGTACAAGTATTTCTAGTGCACTTTTTTGCAATCAGTGAATCAGCAATTTATATTATATTATTATTTATTTTTATAAGGTACTACAGAATTATAAATATTTAAGCTGCTGTTCGTTGTAATCAGTGCAAATATCATTTATATTTATGGCTTTATTATAAGAGTCGAAATATTTCAAGGGCTTTCCGTTGCGATCGGAAAGTTATTTAAATAATACTATTTAAACTTATTTCAAATAAATTTTTGTTCTATTATTATTTTAAATTATATTGTTTTTGACAGTTAATTTCGCAATTTGTATTGTTATATATTTAAATTTTGAATTTTATATATTTTGTAATAACTTATTATATGTTATTTTATTTCACTTCATTTCATTATATTATATTTCTATTTATTATGTATTTATATATTTTATGTACTTTCTTATTCTTATTTATTTTTATTAATTGTCATTTCATATAATTTCGTTCCTCATTTTTGTGAGTAAGTATTTAACTTTTTTTTTGTTTGTGGCGTATTTATTAGGCATTGTTTTTATTATAATTGTATGCAACACAAAATTGAGAATTCATATTTTGTTTTGCTTGATTTCAAATAAAATTCTTTTGAATTAATTTGCTTGATTTATTGAATTGAATTTCAAATTCTCTTTCATTACATTACACATTGTTTATTATATTTCTTTGGGTTAAACGTTTTTATACATTTTTATATCGTATTATTCCTGCTTGATTATGCATTTATATAAATGTGTTTACATGATTTGTTTTTCGCTTGTTTTTTTATAGAGTTATTGACTCAAGTGAATAACAATATTTATTTCTGTTGAAATTATATATTTGCATAAGCATTTAACTGCACGACAATATTTTCAAGTATAATTTGTTCTAGATATTCGCGCTGTCAGAAGATCTCGAACATTTTAATGATCTATGACATATTTGCTTTAATCTATTGACAGACTGTTGCAACACTTGCTTAATTGCGGCATAAATTATGATTGTTTATGTGCAACAACAACAAAAAACAACAATTTGCATACACACAAAAAAAGTGTTGTTGGCGGGCGTGTTCCAACCAGGAAATGTAAATGCAAATACACCGAAAGAGAGAGAGAATACAGAGAGTGAGAGAGAGAGGGAATGAAATAATAATAGCGAGCGCGACAAATATCTGACAGAATTGTTGTAACGTTTTGAGTACTCGCATTTATTTTATGTGCATGCAAAAGCGAAACGAAAACGAGATAAACAAATAGCTCAAAGAGAGAGGAAGAGGGGGAGAACTTTGGTGCATTGCATTCAGCTGATAAAATAAAATTGTGTGCGCCAAGTCACATGTGAGTGTGTGCAATATAATTGCCAGAGCTTTCGTAGGGAGGAAAGTGGTTGAAAAGGGGGTAGTGAGGTGGGGAGTGAAGAGGAGAGTAGTCAGTCAGTCAGTCAGCATCATCATAACCTTGAGTCACAAGACGAGAATGTGCATGCGAACGGAATGCAAAATGTATCTGAATCTGTGTAGCTACACGTAAAAGTATCTCAAACAGTTTTGTGTGCTGTGTAGCGATGCGACCAGCAACAACAACAACAACAACTGGTAATTAATATATGCAATTCAAGGACAAAATGCGATTATAATTCAATTTATGCTAATTAAAATGTTCGCTATCAAAATGCACACAAAAAATGTGTTGTAAATATATTCTGTATCTACACTAGAAACAGAGAGAGAGAGAGAGAGAGAGAGAGAGAGGGAGAAAGAGACCAAGAGTGAGTGAGAGAGATAGAGAGTGCAAGAGTGTGTTAGAGAGAGACAGAGAAAGCACAGTCCATCCCCTCGCTAGGGACTTGTGAAAAAGTATTTGTTGCGGTTTCGTTGCACTTTAACCTTGAAATTTTGCTGCTCAACTTTTTTAGCGAGCGCATGTGCAATAGCTAAATGCAATTACTCTCGCTCTCTCTCTCTCTCTTTCTCTTTCTCTCTCACTCTCGATCTCTTTCTCTCTCTCTCCCTCTCTGTCAGTTGCTGCCTCTCTCATTCGCCCGCTTATCAATTGCTGCTGTTGCTTTTGTTTTTGTCGCTGCCCGCATATTAATTAGTTTTGCAGTCGTTCGCTTTGCTGTCGTATTGCAGCCCTTTTCCCCACCACGTCACCACCCACTCTACCCCCACCCCCACCTCCTTCTCTTGCTCACACAGACAACTTTTAAACAAAAATTTCATTTTTATTTCAACAATTAAAAGCGAAAGTATAATTTGAGAACTTAACAAATCAAAATGCAAAATACAATTGTTGTTTTTTTGTTCTGTCTCATTCTCTCCATCAATAAATCAACCAGATATATATATGTTGTTTATAAATAATTATACAGCTTTAACGATTGCTTTTTTTTATTACCCTTTCGGCTTTGACGTAGGTCGTATACTCGGTAAGTTTTACTTGCCTAATCACACACAAATGCAATGCCAATTTTCTATAGTCGTCTTATCAGTTCGTTTACTTGCAGTTTAACCCCCTCTCAACCCCTTCTTGTTCGCTTATCAGCTGAGTTTTCTTATTGCGCAGTGAAAGTTTTTCGTTCCTTTGTTGATTGCAATGTTTGCTCATTTAACAGTGCCGCTTTGTGTTGTTGTTGTTGTTCATTTAAGTACGCACATTAAACGTTGCTTGATTGTCGCTTGCATTTCGTGTAGTTAGAATTGCACTGCGCTACACTGCAGCGAGTGGGGTATATTGATGCAAACTGTCATGTTGCACGGTGCGAATGAAACTGCGCCTAGAAGTATGCTATGATATTTTGCTAAGGATATTTTAACTAGCAATTGTAGTACAACTTTTCATTGTATTAAGAGATTGAATCTCTTATTAATGAGATATAAATTTCTTCAACAATTTATACTCATCTCTTTCTTGAGGCTTATTCCTAATACAATATATCTTATAATGAGGTATTTTAGTACATTATATGTATGTACATATATAACTACAAAAGCTGTTATCAATCACTCATTTTTTATAGAGACAATTGATTGTAAGTCCTCAGTTTATTTTTAGAGCAAAGATTAGTCAGTCTGGCATAAATATACACGTATATATAGAAATATAGTATTCAAATTTTGCAAATAATTAGCACGCTATAGTGTACTGTATTGTTGCATGTACATTTTAAATTGAAATGAATTTTATTCAGTGACGTCAAATGTTTTTATTTGAATTGCATACTAATTCATTTTAACACATTTGCAATTGTGTTAACATTTTGTTTTCTTGTATTTTGATTAAGTAGTTGAGCTTTAAAGTGCTATAAATACGTAATAAAGAAATATAAAAACACATTTTAGAAAAAAATTCATTCAATATCATAATAATAAATATAATTTGTGATAATGTTCAAGAAATAATATAAATATTAAACAAATTTGCAACACCGATTGCATAATTAATTGTGGTGTATATATTTTGTTTGCAATTAAACCCAAAACTATTTTATTTTAAATTTTAATTATACTAATAAAAACAATTATGAAAGCTACAGTCGAGTCTGATCGACAAATTAATAATAATAACTTTAATAACTTTACAACTTGAAATAAAATACAATGAGTGAATTATTTATGTATCTTGAAATCTCAAATATTTTCTTTAAAATGGAAAATAAATGTATGTTCTCATAGCAAGTCTTCTATGGAATAGATTTACTGATCCATAAATACGCATATTTAATGATTAATTACTGTCAAACACTGTCCCAAAGTAAGCCCTTTAACAACTGTTGCCACCCACTTGCCGTGCGCCCAATTCGAGGCATTGCATCATCTGGCGAAATGGCAACTTGCAACTGGCAACTGGAGGTCGCTGAACTCAAAGGTCAACTGCCAGCCAGCAGCGTGAACTGCAGCTGAGTGTAAGTAAGTATGATGTCATGGCTACCAGTCGGCAGTTGAGTTGATATCTGCATATGCCTGCTGCCAAAAAAAAAAGGCGAAGAAATGAAACATAATTTCGTCAGCAATCAATAAGAATTTGCCAGCAGACACGAGAGAGAAGGAGGGAGGAAAGGGGAGTGAATAAATCTCAGACGGCAGGCAGATCTTGGGTTGCCTTAGACTTTGTGGAGGATTAAAAGCATAATCCTGTGGGCGACATTACCTTGACGACACACACACACACACAACAAAACACAAAGCAGCACAATAACAACGAACAGCAAAAAAAAAAACCAACAAAAACAAAAACAACAACAAATCCGACCTACGACAAAGCGATTGAAAATGCGCATAAATTCGAGACGAGCAACAGAGATAGAGAGACAGATATAGAAAGAGAGTGCGAGAGAGAGAGAGAAGGGTAGACAGACAGGAGCAGACAGTTTGTTGTGTGTGTGGGTGGCTTTCAAAGAGAGGAGGAGGGGGGAGGGAAGAAGGGCTTTTGGCCGGAAAAAAGTCAAAGTAAAATTTTTGAGCCAGACAACAGAAAAGGCGAACGACCCTTTTGAGCCCGCCAGCCAGACAAGAGACGCGACGAGACGCAGAGCAGACGCCACATAATAATGTTGGGGCAGGGCCCGCTGCTAGGAGTTGCTGCTGCTGCTTCGAGTTGCTGCTGCTGCTGCTGCTCATTATCCTTTTCGCTTTTCATACATAAATCGCAAATTGCTGTTCTGCTGCTGTTGGCGTTCAATGAACCCGTGTGTGGCACGTACAACGGCAGCGGTCGTCGGCTTTTCGCCGGCTGCCACAGCCACATCCAATGCTGCTGCTGTTGCAGTATACACACCCAATACGGAAAGCGAAACAAGCGAGGACAACGACAGCAAAAGCTGTACACAATGCACAGACGACGACGACGAAGCGCTGCACGAAGGTCCTGGGGCCTGGGCTTCGTTTGGGTTGTGGTCTTGACAGTGTGCAGCAGCAGCAGTGGCAGAGACAGCGTTGCAGCTCTTCGCTGCTCGCTGTCACGACTGCGACGGCGACGGCGACTGCGCTGCAACAGCGGGCAAGGACCCTGAATGCAGCAGCAACGGGCTAGGATAACTGCTTGTTGAAGGAGGCGCAGGCGCCAGGCACAGAAATTTCACTTTTAATTTTTTGCCAAACGTTTGCTGCGACGTCGATATCGATGCGTGCGAGCGAGACAACAATAACAGCAACGTCTGCTATCGTTGTTGTTGTTGTTGTTTGTGTCTGGCCAGGACATTTACTGACTGCGTATTTCGGTAAGGTTATTGAACTGACAGCGACAGCAAAACTTTCACAAAGCACAAATGCGCTAGGACATGGTCAAAAGCAAAAGTCTCGATTGCAAATTGCAAATTTGCAAATTAACAAAATTCGATGAATGCTTACCTCGATTTTTATGATTTCTTTCTGTATGTTTGTCTTTATTTGTTTTCCTTGTTTATTGCACTATTTTGGATGAGTCCACGGTTCAGTGTCAGTCTCGTTTTTGGGTTTTGTATCTCAGTCTCAGTTGCAGTCTCATTTTTATTAGTTTTTCAAGTGTTGGCCAAAATGCATTTTAAACGCGACTTGAAGAAACTGATGATGGCGAAGAGATCGCGAAAATAGATACGATGAAAGTGTTGAGTTCTACGCCCGATGGAGCACATTGTATCGATCTAATATATATACTATATATATATATATATATGTATGAACCTTAGACACTACAACGAATGCTTACACTTAAATGCCACTTAAACGATTTCTTATTTGTCGATCGACTTGAACACATTTGTGGTATATGATTTTTGTATTTTTCGAATTTACAACATTTTATTTATATATAAATATTTTTTTTTTAATTTTTTTTGGTTGTTGTTGTTGTGGTCCACGCGACGCGGCTGCTACGCCTGCCAGACATGACCTGCCCAACGCGCAAACATCCCGAGTCAGGACTGAAGCGACTGCCAATTCAGCAGTTGCCACTTTGGCCTGCCACACAGTTTGCTGTCGCTGCCGCTGCCACTGCCGCTGCCGCAGTCGCTGTCGCCGTCGACATCGACGTCGAGTGCAGACAGTAAACAAGCAGCCACAAAAGGGGTGAGGAAGGGGCAGCTGCCACTTGCACTTGGCATGAGCATGAACTCGCACAATAACAATAAGAATAACAACAGCGAAAGCAAGGGCGGCGTCCGTCGAGAGTCGCGTGAATCGTGTGAATCGAGAGTCGCGCGTCTGCACAAAATGAGGGGCACAAAAGCTACCCCTAAACAGAGCTTGCAGCACGCTGCAACTGCGACTGAGATTTTTTTGGCTGCAATGGCTGTCGATAATTATGCTTCCGAACTAACTGTTAGCTAAGCAAAGGACTGTTGGCCTAGGTCTCTGCTAACTTTGCTGCACTGCGCAAAAAAAAGTTGTAGGTGCCAAAGTTTACTTCGTTATACAACACTGTTTGCCTAGCGATAACTTTTGTTATGCAAGATAAGCAATCTTGTAAATTTTATCTTATCTCCTCAGCCAACACAAGGTCAGCTTTTGTTACGTTTGCTTGCGCTCATTTCTCGCAGTGCACACAAATTGCAAACTGCAAAGCTTACGCTCTCTCTCTCTTGCTCTCTTGCGCTCTCTCAATTGCATTTGCACTCTTTGGCTGCATCGGGGGGTGACTTTGGCTTGCGACACTGTTGACAATGAACTACAACCGGAAGTGTTCACATGAACATTATGCAAACTGCCAAAGCACTTAAAGCTCACCACCAACCACCAAAAGCTAGTCTAGTCTCGTCTCGACTCCAGACTTGAGACTGTGGTCGACTCTCTGCTCTATTCATAAAAATTCAAGCACGTTTTTCAAGTGCTCAAAACAACGGTAAAACAAAAGACGCTGAAGTAGAAGAAGAAGCAGCACGTAGCACTAGAAGTCGAGGCTAAAGCTATTCATGCAAATAAGCTATCGGCACGTCGACTATTTAATACCCTTTGATGATGAATCAACTTTTTGTTGTTGAATTCTTTTGTATAGAACATTTTGTAATTCGAATGTTATAAGATTAGATTTGTTATACTATTCCAAACAACTATTAAAAAATATTGAACTATTTTTAGTTAATTTAAAAATATGAAAATGGTAAATATCTAAACACTTTTTTGTATAATTTCGAAAATTTAGATCTTCTTATATATTAAAATTTGTAAATGATTATTTTCATAAATGGTACTTTAGTTATTATAGTAAAATAAAATAAAAATATTGAACAAATTTTGAATTTCGATTTTTTTCTTCCCTTTATTATCTAAATGTTCTTATTTTGAGTTTTAATTGCGTAAAAACTTTAATTCTTATTCCTAGAAGCGTTTCAAAAGATTTGTAATTTATTTACTTCTACTGAAGTAATAATTTTGTCGTTTGTCACGACTTCTTTAACAAATTTATTAGACTCCGCTTTAGCGAACGCAAAGCATAAGTTGAAGAGGCAAGCAGCAAGAGGCCAAAGCAATTCATAAAATAAATACAGTTAGAGCGCGTTTGTGCTTAATAAAAAACCATTTTGTCATTGTCAAATTACAATTATGCCCCAAAGTCGAGGCGTGGCTATTGCTGGGCGTTGGGTTCGTGGCTCGCATAACGTAATGTCGCTGATTGCAATTACGTATGCGCGACACGTAAATGAGCATAACAACAATAATAGGTAAAGCAACAACAAAAGAGCTAGCCCCCCAAAAATAAAATTAGATGGAAAAAGACAAAAAGACTGTGCGCGTCGGCGGCTTTTTTATCAGCGCCGCGGGCTCAGTCAATGTCACAGTCAATGCACAAAAGCAGGCGCAACAACAATGCCTGCACATTTACAGCTAAACAGCAAACGCCACACGCGATAGTGTCGAAACACAACAACACCAACAGCAACAGCAACTACAAAGCGACAAGAGCAACAGCAACAGCAACAACAACATGACACAGAACCTGTCGCAGCAAAGTTCAACAACAACAAAAGCCGAAGTTGAGCACGAAGTCAAAGCTGAAGCCGAAGCCGAAGCCACCTCGGCGCATGCGCTTGCGCTCTCAATGAAACGAGCACACACGAACGAACGAAGCCAAGTCGCGCTCTCGCGTTCGCTCTCTCTCTCTCTGTCTCCGTCGCTGTGCGTGCGTGTGTGTGTTGTTATTGTTGCTTTGGTTATAACGCGCTTGAGTAGGTCGGTCATTGAACTGGCGAACTTGTTTTCTTTTCATATGCGCCTCGCATCGCATCGCGACGCGTCTGTGTCCGTGTCCGTGTCTTTCATTTCGTTCTGTTGTGTTGCCTTTGCCATGGCCATTGCACACTTTCTTCCTGGTGAGCAGCGCTCAATGCTCAACGCTGAATGCGCGCTCTCTTAAAACCACCTGTGCATCGCGCACAAAGAGAGCGCTCGCTCTTAAGCGCTTCTGACTGCAATTGTGAGGCTGTGACTGTGCTGGCATGACTTGCATGTCTTTGCACACGAGCAATGCGTGGCAAGTGCATGTCAAAGATATGCTCCAAGAGTGGCTGCTGTTGCAGCCTGGGCAATCAGTCGCCGCGCAACAATTCTAATTGCAGCAACAGCAGCAAGAAAGCAAAAGGCAACATCACCAGCCGCAGCAGCAACTTAAGGCAGTGTCAATAACCCCTTGAAGTTCGTTTTGCGGCTGCGGCGAAAAGAGTAAGAGTGATTTGATTCCCTTTTCATGACGTGACGGCGCGGCGCGCAAAGCCTTAGAAACAACAAGGCAGCAGCATGTTGCATGCTCCAAGAACTTGCTTGCCAGCAAGAATAAGTGCAAGAACCTCTCGCATGCCATGTGCCTTTTGAGCCATTTGAGCATTTGCCAGTTGAACGCCCTTTTCACGGCAAATGATTCCACCACAGTTGCCAGCGAGATGCCACAGCTCAAGAGTTGCCTGTACCTGCCCCAACCTAGGCCCAACTGCCCCCCTCCCTCTCTCGCTGCTGCTGCTGCTGGCAGGATGGCTGCTAGTAAATTGCAGCGTTGAACTGGTTTGCTACGCTCAAGCGGCAGATTCACTTTTTTTTCTTCTCTCGAACGCGCCCTTGCCCCATCATTATTCTAATGCAAGACTCCTGGCTAGCGAAGCCTCGGCTGTATGCTGTGTGGCCGGCCAGAAATGAAAATGAAAACCGTTTGCGAGTTCGTTGCCTAAGTCTTTTGTTTGCGCGCGCGCAGTCATTGAACTCTGCCTGTGTGTGTGTGTGTGTTTGATGCTGCTTCTTCTTCTTATATTTGTTTGCTTAGTTGCTTACGGGCCCCCAAAAAGTGTGGCATATCAACAGCTGGCAAGAAAAGTGCAAAGCTCTTAATACACTCAACGTCTGAGTCTCATTTAAATTGCTAAATCAACACTTGCCACGCCCCCCGGTCGCGACCTCTGCTTATAGTTAATGCAATTCAACAGGTGGCAACTGTGTTGCGTCTTTGGCCAGGTGCAGCTAATGACCTTGATATTGAAATTGAGCTTTGTGTTTTTTTTTGCTTTTTGCTTTTTGTATTTGCATTTTGCTTTTGCATTTGTTTTTGCTGCCTTTGCTTTTGCGTTTGCTTTATTCATTCATCTCCATCGCCACGTTTCGATTTCATTTCAAATTTGTTTTTGTTTAGATAATATATCACAAGTTGTTGTTGTTGTTGTTACGACTCGCGAGTCATTTAAAGTCAAAGTCAAGGTTTTTCTGCCTTACGTCGCCAATTATTTTCGCGTCTCTCGCTCCCCACTCTCTGTCTCTCTCTCGCTCGCGTTTCTTATATACCAACTGAATATAGTATACATATATATATATATATATCTATATCTGATTGTTGTTGTTGTGTGTTTGCCCATTAGCTGCCTTTTATTTGCTTAAGGCCAGAAACTGGTTTTGTCTAATTATTTGTATTTTTATTTTGTTGCTCATTTTGCGCTAGCTTCTTATTGTTGTTTTGCGATTATTAAAAATATACAATGTGTATAGTATATAGTAGCTACTATAGTATATTGTTCTATCTAATGAAATGTTAATCTACACATTGTGGTCGCTGACTCAAAAGACTGATTGAAAGTTGTCTCGTCTTCTTTCTTTTCTTTCCTTCTTTCACTCGTTTTCCTGTTCGACTGCTATTTTCGATTATTTTTCATAAAATTCGCATAAATTGGCGTTAAGAACGTTCAACTAGCCTGACATTAATTAATCACCATCTTCGTTTTTTTTTTTTGTTTTGGGATCTCTTTGAGTTCTTCTGGTACATAGTATAAATTTTGGATTTTTACCTTGAAACCCGTTTGGGATGGGTTTAAGTTGTTTTTGTTATTTTGGTTGTCTCTGTGGATGATTATATAATCATTATTATGCATTATGCATAATTCACAACTAGAAAGTCTTCAGCGACAGCTAGAAAGATGTGTCCGTTCAAGGCGGAATACTTTTCTACCGTTGATGATGATGATGATCATGATCATGGTTAAATTTAAACGCACTTATGTCCACTTTTGTCTAATTGACAAGCAATAATTTGTTAAAGCAAATGTGCTTTCTAGAAATGCTTAAATTAATTTCAAATTCAGGAACAATAATTAACAACTTTTGCAGCTGCAGCATGTCGAACAATAACAATAAAACTCAATAATTCAATTAAAGTGGCCAAGTCGAGTAGCTTATGCAATTTGTTTACCGCTTTCTATTTAATCGCGATGCTTAGTATTCAATTAGTTGAATTAATTCTTTTCCTTTCTTTTTTTGGGGGACGTTTTCGATTATGTAAGAAGTCTTTTAAGCTGTCACCAGGAAGTCCCGGGGACTTTGCGACTTCACGTCTTCCGTCTAGACATTGACATCGACAAACAATTAAACTCTGATCTTAAACTCTGATGTAAGCGTGAACAATATCATCATTAATCACAAAGTATCTACAGCGAATTGTCAGTTCCATTTTAATCAATTGGCAAAACAATTGCAAGCTAAGCTCGGTTGTAACTATCTGCGTATCTATTTAGTGATCTGTGTAGATAAATATCTCTATTGTCCAGACGACCAAGTAGATGACAGTTTACTAAAGTTATCTCTATTGAATTGTCTACTTACTGGACTATGTAGCGAAAACCATCTATATCTATCTGTATCTATTTAGAATCTTCTATTTCTAAAATGATTGATCCCAATATGTATTTTCCATGTTCTTTAGCAATCTAATAACTACTTCTCTTAAATATAAACTATCTATAACCGTTTAGAATCATCTATTTCTATAAAGCTCTTTTCTAATATTTATTTTCAAGTTATTATCAAGTTCTCAATCTAATAAGTAAAGATGCAGTTACTATAATCTACAAGCTGTAAGCTTACTGAGTCTAATATATAGTTCTCTTCATCCAATTTACTTGCTTTCAACTATACTATATAATTTTGTAGTTTGTTGGCTTTGATCCCATATAATTATTCTTTTTAAATTTCTTTTTTTAGTTTTAACTATGTATCTATAATTTTATTTTATCTACACCTATCTGATAAAATTAATAATAATAATAAATTAATGTAAAATCTTTAACCCATTCTTTCTACTATATTCTTTTTCTTACTTTTTTGATAACAGTTGACAACCCTGCCCTGTAAAGTTATGCGTTCAGTCCCAAAGTAGTTGGAAAGCTTTCCGGGGAGAACTTTCGGGAATGGCCCAAAAGCTTCTGAGCAATTCTTGGGTTTCGTTATAAATATGAGATGGACCAAAAATAATTACATTTAATGCTAAAAATATAACTCACCATTTTCATTATTTAAATGCATATCCGTATTGCGGTTTTTTGTTACTGCTGCTGTGGTTGTTGTTGCTTGTTGTTGTTGTTGTTGTTGCTGTTGATGATGCTGTTGCTGTTAATTTTATATCCATTACGTAATTAATCCAAATGCTGTTTGCTTGTTGTTACATTAAACACTTGTTGTTGTTGTTTCTCTTGTTGTTGTTGTATGCACATCTTTTTGCACTTGTTTAATTTAGAACTGATTGGCCAATTGATTTGACTTTTGATAACGATTCACGTCTTATCAATCTGCTCTCAATAAACCATTTGTTGCACCTTTTACTGTTGTTGCACTAGAACTTGAGTTAAGTTTAGAGAATTTGTTGTTAGCACTTTTGTGTGTTGTGTTCTATTTTGTGGTGCTGCTTCTTAATGTTGCGAGTGTTGTGTGTGTTGTTGCGAGTGTGTTGCGTGTGTTCCGTGTTTGTTTGTTTTTTCTTAGTTTTGCGGCTGCTGCGTCTTCTAAAAGCAATAAAAAACGTAACGCGTGCTGCTTACGAAACCATGTCTCGATCGTTTTGTTGCTTACGGGAAACTGAACTACGGATGAGTCGCGGTCCGACTTCAATGTCGAAACGACAGCAGCAGCAAACAGCAGCGTCGACGTCGACGTCGTTAGAGGCTTCTGAAAGCAGCAGCGGCAGAGCAGCACAGATAGCATTTCATTACACGATACGCACACACACATACGACCAGAGACCACAGCAGACAGACAAATGCTCAGCTCGCTGCTTTCTACTCTTCTTTCTCTTCAAAACACACACGCACACAACCGCAGCCGCAGTCGCAGCTCAGGTGTCTCAGGTTCTTGATCACACACACGCAAAAGTCGCTGCCGGCGTCGCGTTGCTGCTGCTTCCTTTTTACATTGAGCGACGAAGTCGTCGTCGTCGTCGTCGTCATCGGTATCTCTTCGGCTTTGCCTGTCTGTCTGTGTGTGTGTGTGTGTGAGTGGTGAGCGCGCAACAGGCCAGAACTTTCATTCAAGGTGAGCAGCGGCATCTCTTTGGCATTGGCCTCACTAACTGCTTTGCTGCTTGCTGCTTGTCTCTCTTCTGCTTGCGCCGCGCTCTCTTCTTTTTTCGTTGTGTGCGTGTGCTTTTTCGCAATAGTTCTAAACGCCTCTAACACACGTCGTCAAACGGCCAGTGAGTGCAAATTGAGCATGAGAGCGTAAAATTACAACATTTTCAAGGCTTGCCTCAGCAGCAGCGACAGCGCAAGCAGCGCCAGCAGCGCTTTTAGCATTGATCTTGGCGCTCATTTGTTGGACTCTTCTAACAAGTTTAGAATCTGCGCAAGCGAAGCGCGACCAACCGCCACTTGTTCTCAATTCTCTTAACCCGTTTCAAACACACTCGCACACACACACACAAGCGTCACATCGCGTTGCGCTGCGTCGCGCTCTCGCCCACTCTCTGCCCAGGTGAATACTTGTGAATACTTGTACTCAGCACTCACAATTGCATGTAATTGGACATTGCCGTTGTTGTTGCTGTTGTCGCTGTTGTTGTTGTTGTTTTTGCCGTGTTTGTTTGTTTTGGCGTATTAAATTTCATGATGCTATAATTGCATATTGTAATGGACGAACGTCTCAACTCGCAGTCGCATTCGCAGTCGCCGTCATATTTGTTGCCCAAAATGGAACTGTAATTATAAACAGCTAAAAAACACAAAATAAAACACGAATAAATCTTAACAACACAAATAAATCTTTTAATTATATTTAAATACATTTACTTTAATGTGTATACTAATAAACTGCTATGATTAATATTGATTAATACATTATCAAATTTCAATAGCAACAAAAGTATACAAATAGTAATTCAACTAGTGAGGTTTTTAGAAAGGGAATTTAACATACTAAAAAATAGCAAAAAATAACTATAAATTATAAAATTATAAAAGTTCATGAGTAATCAATTAATTTGTTATTATTCACACCATTCAAAAGTTTAACTAGTTTATCGCTGCATCTTAAGATAAAAGTTTCAATAGAACATAAAAAAGAAAGAAAAAATCTCTTTAAAAAAAATATATTATAGGAATATAAGAAATAGAATTGATCAAATAAAATTACGGAAAACTATAAAAAAAAACTAAAAAATAAAAATATATTTTTTTTATTGTATTATTAGGAATAATAATTTAATCTATAACAGATATTCACAACGAATATTAAGATACAAACTTCAATAGAACCAAAAATATACAAATAATCCATTTTCTAACGCTAATCATAAAAATATATTATATGAATATTATAAAGGGAATTTGACATATAAGTACTACAAAATATAGCAGAAAGTTTTGAATTTTCATAAGAAATACTTATTTTAAACGAAATTTTATTAACAGATCATGAGTAAGCAATTAATCTGTGCTATAGAGATATTATAGAGATTCACTCTATTCACACTACATCAAAGTTTAACTAGTTTATCGCTGAATCTTAAGATGGAAATTTAGCAAAGTTCTAAGTGAAAGGAATTTGGCAAAGATTTAGTATACTTTCAAAATGAAATGTTTGTCCATAAATCTTTGCTTATCAATCTTAAGCGAGCTAAGAAAACTGTTAACTCTTTAAATAGAACTTAACAGTAACATAGCTCTAAACTATTAGACAAATAAACAAATTATGTACAGAGTATTAAAGTTGTATTTATATTTTGCAACACAAGTTTGAAATAGACAAAGCTATAAATTTTACATTATACAATGCTTATTGATTAATCATTATGTATTAATCATTGTGCACTATAATCAAAAAATTAACCATCCAACAGCGCAAAAGAATGTTTTTGGCTAGGAATTCATAGTATTAGTTCATCAAGCGTACTTTCTAAATATAGAACCCAAGCATTGTTTAAACCGAAAGTAAGAAAAGCAAGAGCTTAACTCAAAAGAACAAAAAATAAAGAACTTAACACAAAATACAAAGCGAAATGCGCGGATTGCGTAATAAAAAGCTAAAAGGTATTTACCTGGTTACAGGTAAAGACTTCCGCTGTGTAGAGAAAAAATAAAACAACGAATAGAACAAATAAATGCCAAATCATTATTTACAGCAAAGAGGCAAAAAGGCATTAAGAGGCAACTAATTGAAAATGGCATTTACATAACTAAAATGTAATTAATAAAGGGAGCTCAAGCGCACAAGCTGCGGGCTCAACGCCAATTGGCAGTTGGCAGTTAGAAGTTGTGAAGTTGGCAGCTTAGCAACTTGGCAACTTGGCAACTTTTGCTAAGATAATCAATATTTTTAGCATTAAGCTAACCTTGAACTCTAGCATTTGGCAGAGAGGTGTCAGTCAGTCGAAAAAGAGAGGAGCAAAGGGAAGATTATGAGGCAAATCAAAAGGCACGCATAATAAATCAGTTTGTGGGAGATCAGAAAGATCAGAAGCCTATGAAGCCAACAAAAAGTCATTAGCTTTGCAACATTTACTATCATTTTCTATAAATAACAATTGAGGCATACAGGCAAATGTTCTTGTTGTTGCTGGTGTTGATTCGTTCGTCTACCTTTAATGGACAATGAAGTCCAAAAAAGAACACAGAACACAGAACACAAAAATATAATAAAAGACACGCTCAAGAAAACTTGGGAATTGTGGTCATTAGAACCTTTTGCTGTCCATGCTGCTGGTCGTCGTGAGGCACATAGAAAGCAAAAACGCTTCAACACGGGGTCAATAAATTGTTGAACAAATACAAAAAAAAAAAATGATGAGAAAAAAAGCCGCCCAAAAAAAGGCAACACGAGCATTGGACTTGGACATGGGCCACAATTATAATATTTGGTAAATAAATCATCATTAAGTCCGACTGACAGACTGAAGTTCGTCACAGGAAGACTTTGGCTTTATATTCTATCAAATAAAAGTGACTGGAAACTATTGCGTTTTAAATAAATATCCATCGACTAAGATTCCCGAGATTCCTCGGATTTGGCAAACAAGTTTAACATAATTGAAAGTAGAAAATCAATATTGAGAAATGTTAAGAAAATCAAATAAGATGCGTGCCAACAACAAGTGCGTTTTAGGCCTGTTCACATTCTTGCCTATATTATTTAACACCTATACACACACACAAAATGAGAGACAGAGAGAGGCAGAGCAAGAGAATGAGATAGCGAGCGGACAGCTGAGGCAGCAAGTTGTCTGCTTTTATGGCTCTTTCGCTGTTGTCGTCTGCTTTTTCGGCAGCTCCCCAACAAAACAATCATTTCTTTTCATTCCATTTCATTTTATTTCCATTCCATTCCATTTCATTTCGTTTCGGTTTTGGGCCAAGTTTATTTCAAGCTCACGCACCGAGCGAACGTTAAGAGTATCTTTTTTTCTTCATTTCGTTCTTTTCGGCTTTTCGTTTTTTTTTTTTTGGTAACAAGTTCAATGACTTCTTGCAACCAAAATTTTGTTGTTGTACTTGGGAATCGTTTCGGTTTCTGTTTTGTGTGTTCGGGGCTCACATTTCATTTCATTTCTTCTTTTATTTTTTTTTTTTTTTGGTTCTTCTTCGCACTTTGTGTTCTGTTTCCTCTTCTTCTTCTTCAGCGGACGGGTTGTTGTTGTTCATTTTTTTTATACGTTCGTTTTCATTGCTGGAGTTCATTGGCCAGCAAAAGCAACCAGCACCAAAGCGAGCCACACTTCAATAAATAAATGATGGTAGAACAACAACAACAACAATAGCAACTCAAAGTGCTCTAAGTGTTGGCCATAAATAAGCTTTTTATTTATTACATTTAATCTAAAGAAATTCAAATAATAATTTTTCTGCTACCTGCCAAGTTCGTTGCCTGAGTCTTTTGTTTGCAACGTGTCACGCCGCGATTGATTGTGATTGATTACATGGATTAAGCAATCATTTTTTCTCGTTTTTTTTTGTCAATTATTTTGCATGACAATTCAGAAATTTTGTCAATTCCAAAATTTCTGCCGCAAGAAGAGTTCACTTCAAGTTTGTTGCCTAAGTCTTTTGATTCAGCTCACACGAAAATCGAAATCAAGTAAAAGTTGTTTGCCCGTTTATTGATTATTATTAATCACAGCAAATTGTAGACGTGAAAATTCGTGAAAAATCTACAAAAGAAACGCAGCTAACCACAAAGAAAATCTTAACCCCAATCTGTTTAGAATCTTTGTGGCAATTTGCAGTTGCAGTGCCAAATGTGGTTGCAAATGTTTGTGTGCTTAATGGTCACTCATCAAATTACCAAGTCAGCAACCTGCCACAACACACAATTACAACGTATCAACTGCCAACTGCAGTTTGGGCTTTGTTTAAGTGGAGCAGCAAGAGCGAAAGAGAGAGAGACGGAGTTGATTATGCAGCCGAGTTGCAGCTTTGCCACCTCCGACGGGGGCGCGAAAGGTGCTAAACACACGCGCCAATTTTGCGGTAAAAGCTCTCACCTCACACACACAGAAGACACACTCACACACTTGCGCAGAGATTGATGGCCAAGACTCGGTGATGGTTCTAAGCGCGCTTCAGTCGCCGGGAAGTCGAGTTGTCTCCAGTTCTTTGCCTCTTCTTGGTGTTGTTGTTGTTGTTATCTATGTGCCAAACCTGATTTACTTCATGATTATGTTTGAAAAATTAGGTTAGGAGCAATGAACTTGCCATTCGTCAGCCGCTGAAGTTGAAGCTGAAGCTGCAGACAAAGTGAATGTTTTGTTGCGAAGTTTTGTTATTTGTTTGTCTTAGTAATAGACACCTGTAGAGGGACGAGAACAACAACGACGACGACAGCATTTAGTGGCAACTGGACTTAGAATTGTGCTGGCGTTGTTTTTGAAAGTTATCGCAATCAATCTGCAAAAAAAAAACCGCTTTCGAGTGCAATCAACAAACGTTGCAACGTTCAACGTTCGAACGTTGTCTTGCCACAAGAGACGCAGACATTGGAATTCACTCTTTTCCGCAACGAAATGAAAAATGTGTGCTAAGCCAATGACCGACAGAAGCAGCAGCAGCAACAGCAACCAGCAACCAACAACCAGAAGCAGCAACAACCGACGACGACAACAACAACAATGCAAACAACGGCGCGGCCAACGCACACAAAAGCAAAGTTAACTGTTTTTCTGCTAACACACACACACACAGACAGCCAGCTATTGAGTATTTGCAACTTGGCAAGAGAGTTGGCAAGAGAAAGACAGAGAGAAAAAGAGTGAAAGAGAGAGAGAGAATTGCCAAGTGTCTTGTCTTTGACTGCGGAGTTTTGTGCCGTTCCCGTTCTGCATGTCTTCGAGTGGTTTGTCAATCCGCCAACAGTCAACAACAACAGCCAACGACCTACGCCAGTCAACAGTCTCCACTTCCCCCTCCCCTCTTTGACTCCCACTCCTCACATTCATTGTTTTGATTATTACAGCGAGAGAGACAGAAAGAAGAACTCAAACTGCAAAAACTCCACACAGATTCTGGAAATGCTCTACATTTACATGCCTTCAAGTGCAATTAAAATGCAAGAGCCTAACGGTAAGCGGATAAGGCCGGATAATGTGTTGCCAAAGACGTAATGCAAGTTCGTCATGTGCCACATGTGTTGCACATGTGGCGCAACTTCCCTTCATCATACTTACTTTAAGTGCCCACTATAACGGTCGCAAAGTGTCTCTTCAAGTGAGAACTTTGAAGCTGCCAAGTGACAAGTCCTTCTCCTTAAAACTGTAACAAGACTTCGATATATATAAAAGCCAACATTTTATCAACATTATGTTCTATATTATTATTGCTTTACTTCGCAACTTTATCATTTTCTTATCATCCATAATCTTGACGACCTTCGAAACTAGGTCAAACATTGATTTGTTGATTTTTATTGTCGCTTCGCCAAGTTTTTAAAGATTGATCTGAAATGTTCTCCAAAGACAATTTATCAACTGCTGAGAATCATAACTAGTTGAAATCGGAAACCTGATTGATTCCCGTGTGAAGTTTAACTTTGTTTTTGCACTTCAAACTAGCGACTAATTTGATTAATAATGTTTCTACTACTGGTTTTTGCCTAGGCAATCCAACTATGTTATTATAACTTGGTAAAAAATCTAACTGGTTTTCGCATAAAATGCCTCTTTGATTATTTATGATTTGATTAAATGATTATGGTAATAAACATGAAGTTCTTGTTTAATGGGTGAATAGTTAATAAAATGTTTATTTTAAAACCTTATGATACTAATTGGATTGTAATGTGATGTTGCTTAATTACAGTGTCTTTAACAAATATTGTTTGCTGTACACCAAAATAATATAAAACTTATGCTTGGAAATACTCTATTGTTTATTCATATTCTTTTATTAGAACATTGTTTAAGTAATTTACAAACTAACATTGTTTACAATCCACAAATCATTTTTTCTATTCACGCTCTTGTTTAAAAACTTAATTGAGAACTGTTTGATAGTAAATATATTAATTCTTATTAATTGGTAAAAAGATAGTTTTTATATTTTTATTGTTTTCATTTAATTTATTAAATACTTATACAAAATAAAGTTTAGATTATTTACAAATCATTTTTTCTATTCACGCTCTTGTTTAAAAACTTAATTGAGAACTGTTTGATAGTAAATATATAAGGTTGGCCAAAAAGTCTTGCGGTATTTTTATTGAATTTTCAATTGTTCATAAAATTGGTTATAATAATGCGATTTAAGTCAAATATGCGCCGTTTTGTTCGATGACGAGTTCCCAACGAGATGCCAACTTCATAATGCCCCTCTTATAGAAGCTCGCTTTTCTATTGGCAAAAAACTCGGAGAGCCAATTTTCACAGGACTCTCTTGTGGCCAATTTCCGACTACCAAGCTCGTTCGCCATGGACAGAAATAGGTGGTAATCACTTGGTGCGAGATTCGGACTATACGGTGGATGCAAAAGAACCTCCCATCCGAGCTCCCGGAGCTTCTGGCGCGTCACCAAAGATGTGTGTGGCCTGGCGTTGTCCTGATGGAAGACAATTCGGCCTCTGTTGATCAAAGATGGACTCTTCTGCATGAGTGCTGCATTCAAGCGGTCCAGTACAGGTCCAAATTGAGCGTTTGGCCATAGGGGAACAGCTCATAGTGGATGATTCCCTGCTAATTCCACCAAACACACAGAAGAACCTTCCTGGCCGTCAATCCAGGCTTGGCCACCGTCTGGGCAGCTTCACCGCTTTTCGACCACAACCGTTTGCGCTTCACGTTGTCGTAAGTGATCCACTTTTCATCGCCAGTCACCATCCGCTTCAAAAACGGGTCGATTTTGTTGCGATTGAGAAGCGATTCGCATGCATCCATACGGTCAAAAATTTTTTTTTGCGTCAAGTCGTGTGGCACCCACACTTCGAGCTTTTTTTGAATCCAAGCTTCTTCAAATGGTTTAAAACGGTTTGATGACTCATGCCCAGCTCTTGGCCGATGCTACGGCGCTACTATGCCGATCTCTTTCGATCAATTCGGCGATTTTATCGCAATTTTCGACGATAGGCCTTCCGGACCGTGGCGCATCTTCGACCATCTCTGCACCAGAACGAAAACGTTGAAACCATCGTTGTGCGGTGGAAATGGAAACTGTATTGGGTCCATAAACTGCACAAATTTTATTGGCAGCATGAGTTGCATTTTTGCCTTTATCGTAGTAGAACTGTAAAATATGCCATATTTTCTCTTTATTTGTCTCCATGTTTGTGACGCTATAATTCACGAACGAATCAAGACAAAAAAAATTAAATCAAACACGTGTTAGCGCGTGAAAAGAGCTTTCCAAAAAGGTATTGCATGAACCGATGCGACGAATAGAACTAGAACTACGCGCTTGCAAAGACACCTATCGGAAATACCGCAAGACTTTTTGGCCAACCTTATATTAATTCTTATTAATTGGTAAAAAGATAGTTTTTATATTTTTATTGTTTTCATTTAATTTATTAAATACTTTATAATTTCATTTATCTTAAATAGCAAAGTATTATTTAAAAAAAATTTTATTTCATACGAAAAATGAAAATGTATTATTTATTTATTTTTGTTTTGTATTTTTAATTTTATGGATGTTCTTATTATTTTAAATTTCTTATTATTTTTATTAAATTAAAAACCTTAGGTTAAAACTTAGGATGAAAATTTAATTCTGAATAACAAATAAAAATAAATAATTAATCAAATACATTTTTAAAATTCTTCTATAGAGTATTACCTACATTCGTCGTATTCCAGTTTCAATTTGTTGTCTTCGTTTTTTATATTTTTATTTATTTATGACTTTGACTTGTTGGTGCAGGTTGTTTGGGTATTTTGGCTATTCGGTTGTTTGGCTTGTTGGTTATTTCGTTCGTCTGGCTGCTGATCGAATCAGTGTTTTGGCCCCGAGGGGGCAACACTTGATAACTGTAACAATGAACTCTTAAGCTGTTGACGCTCTTGTTTCGCGCAGTTGTTGCTTCGCAAAAAAAAGCGAAGACAACTAGACTAATGCTGATTGATTGATCGATGACGAAGAAACTCGAGTACGCCAACCAACGAAAAAAATAACTGTGCAAAATTGCTAAAAGCTGAGCGGATATCAAGAAGTAAAGAGAATGAGTTTTATGTGGGAGTCTCGCAATGAGTGACAACTGCTTGCATAATTATGAACCGTTAGAAAGGCGCTTCATCTCGCGTATCCTGTAAAGAGGCTCCCACGATTCCCTCGCTTCGAGTGCTGCTTCGATAATTACCTCAAGCGCGGCATCGCATCGCATCGCGTTGCGTTGCGTTAACTGTAAACTGCGCAACAAAAGGATTTCGATTTCCTACCACCGACAGTGACAGCGACAGCAACAGCAGGCAAAAGGAGCGCAAGGATCTGGTGCTCTTCTGCTCACCTGACGAAATCAAAAGCGTTTCACAGTTATAGCGCTGCAACCTGAGTTCCCCTTTCGCCTAGGATGAGCGGGGGGAAGAGCAAATGAATCCTGATAATAATCGTTGGCAATCGACGCATCTGTCGGCGCTGCCTTTTTTCCTGGGTTTTCCTTTTTTTATTCCCTCGATCTGTTTTTTTGGGGTTGTTGCCATAGAAATAAATTTCCCATTGCGCGCGAAAATTCTCGAGTTTTTTATGGGTTTTTTATTGTGTACCTACAAAGTAAGGTATTTACATTGTAAGGTAGCTAGCGGTAGCAACTTATAATTATGTAATTTTAGCCCATTCGATTTGATTTGGGATAAGAGGAATGAAGTATGAAGGAAGTGTCAGCCTTGTGGTTTCTCTTCTTCTATTTTTTCGTGGACACTTTGACCGAGTTTTTCTCATTGAAATCACAACGGAAATGACCTGGAAAAGCGTCCTCAGGATGCGTGCTCCACTTCAATTGCGGAACTAGTGACCCCAATTTTTGGGCAACTTCAATGCAATTGATAAGATATGAAATGAAGTCTAAACAAAGCCGTTCGTCATGCGTTTGTTTTATGACCTCATAACACAAAATTCCAACTCATATTTTTTCGTCAGTTTTTTTTATGTCCTTTTGCTTGGCATCATAAAGTTGAGTTGCATGATTTACGAGTCGCGTTCCGGTCTGAGACCATTTTCCAGGGATCACAGTTTGCCACAGTGACGCAACTTTTCGTCACGATCGTCGGCAGGTCAGTGAGGCACCAAAAATCCTCCAGTCCCTTGTTATTGTTTTGCATGAACAGAAACATTGACACGCGCATTTTGCGGACACACACATAAAAACAGTTCAAGGACTCGCAAATACTCATAACTTTCTCCGTTTTTATTCTTGGGCCTCCTCTCGATTTTTTTAAGAAGGTTGCGGTCATATTTTTTCAAGAACTGTTTGCCCAGGTAGAAGCAGAATTTTGTGCGAAAAAAGGCAAACAAGACAAAAAGTTGTTGTCGTGTTTTATCTTTTTTTTCTTTGGCAATTATTGTATTGGCCCATTATGAAATGACATGAGATGAGACGTTCGCCTGGCATGACTTGGCTGGTGTGTGTGTTGGCATTACGATCCCAAAATGTGCTAAACATTTATGTAAAATTCAAGCTCAATTACCTTAAAGACATGCTGTGTTCGAATTGAAATCGCATGATGATTCTTGCTTTTGCTATTGAATAATCAAACACAAATCGCTGGGTTACTTTCGGTTATTTAAACGGGAGAATTGATCTTTAAGTAAAATAAAAATTCAGTCGAGACAGTTTAGATGTGTTCTCGATACTTAATTGAATAATCAAATAAATCACATTGTTACTTTCAGTTATTTGGAAACGAGAAGTTCACAAAGGATCAGATAAATTTATTCACGATATACTTAACTGCAGACCAAACAATATAATAGGTCACTTTCGGTTATTTTAGAATTGAGTATCACAATGTAGCTAGATTAATACTCAATTGAACACAAATTGAATGACCAAATAAAACATTCGGATTCTTTCGGATGCTTGAAATCGAGTATTAATGCTTAAGTGAAGATAAGAAAGAAGAAAGCCAATAGAGTAAGATTTATTCAAAATAATCTCAATTGTAGAGAAACTCAATAACCAAACAATTTGAATTAATTATTGGTCGATTTATTTCAATAGAAACTGAATAACGGAATAAAACATTGGATTACTTTCCCTGTTTTTTTTGGCTCAATTGAAATGAAAATTGAAGCCAAGAGAATTTATTTTATTGTAAATCCTTAATTGGCTTGAAAATAAATAACCTAACTAAATTTGTGTATTAAGAATTAAGGTTCGAAATTTTGAATATGAACGAAAACACTTGAAGATGATAAAAAAAAATGATAGGAATTTCGATGAATTTTAATAACATAAATCTAGTATTTTTTATCTTCTTTGGCATTTTTCAAACTAATGTTCTTAATTTTAAGAATTTGTTGTTAAAGTGATTTTATTTTATGAACATAATTTTTAAGACGAATGTTTTTGATTTTTTTTGACGTAACACAAGTTTACATTTAAATAAGAATAGTTCTATAGATTAAACAATTTGTTTACAATTATTAACAATATTTGAATATTGCACAGCAGTAAATTTAAGTGTATCACGATGTCAAAAATGTCTACTTGAATTCATAGCATTAAAGTTTAAAGACTTGAGAATAATAGTTAATAATTGAAGAACAAAATTTGCTCAAATTTTCAGCGTTGTTAGGTTTTTTGTTTTGAAACTCTAGACTTTATCTAGTAACTCCAACAAATTCCAACAATTATTATAATTGATGAATTTGCCAACAAATTCTAACAGATTTAGCAGAGCAGAGAAAATTGCGCACACCTACATCTATTTCCTGCTCTGATCTCCAGCTCAGTGATTAGTCATTATGGCATGGGAATCAGCTTAAAGCAGCGCATATAATTGATTGATTTCCGCATCGTGATCTTATCAACAGTCTCCAAAAACATAATAAAACCCCCTCCTCTGAGACAGCAGATGAAAAAGAAAGCAAGAACGTCAGCAGCTCCCCTTTTGATGAATACACCCGCTCAGCAAATACGCGTCTTAATAATCGAATATGAATACTCAATGTGAATACTCAGTATGAGTATTGAGTATTGAGGAGACACACCTACTACAACAGGCAATGAGTGAGCACCAAAAAGCTGCAAATCCGCAACTTCCAGCTGCCGAATTTCTGTGTTGTGTTTTTTTTTTTTTTTTTTTTTGGTTTGTTTGCCCAACTCATTCGACATAATTCAACTGAATGTGAATGCGAATCACAAGTAATTTGTAGCCCCATTGCCCATCGCTGACGTCGTCTGTCTGACGGTCAGTCAGCGGCTACTGTGCGTGAATCAAAGTGATTCACTTCACTTTTCAACAGCAGCAGCAGCAGTGGCAGCAGAAGCCCCAAAAAAATAACCAAGTCAAGAGCGAAGTCGCGAGAGAGTTAAAAAAAAGCAACGCATGAGGCGAGAGTGTTTCACAAACACACACACACCGAAATATATATGTGAATGTGTGTGTGAAAGATGTAAAGAACATTGTGCGCGCTCTTTTCCATTTCATTTTCGTCTTTTGGCCAACAAAAAAAAAAAACAAACAAAATTGAGTTGGCAGCAGGTCAACAAACTCATCTCCAAGCCACGTTGCCGCTGTGCTTTTTTTTCGGCCAGTGCGTGAGCTGAGAGTGAGAAGAAGAGGAGAGAGTGGAGAGGGGGGTTAGCCAACTGACTGACAGACAGATTGCTGGCGGGGAGTAGGCAAGGTGAGGGACAAGCCCAGTGAGTTGGCGCTTGTTTGTAACAGAGCATTCATTGTTGTTGTTGTTGTTGTTGTTGTTTCTCTTGTTGTTGCTGTTGTTGTTGACTGTTTCATTATATTCTCTGTGTCTGTATATATTTGAATTTTGTGCGTTCGTTGAACTCCGCTGCTCGTGTCGAGTTGAGCAACAGTCGAAGCAGCGGCAGCGTCTTCATTTTTTTGGTTGGTTGTCAAAACGAAAGACTTAGGCAACAAACTTGACGAACGCGCCCGCTGTCAATTCGGAGGAAACATCATTTGCCTACCGTGCAAAACCGAACGCCTTTCTTACCAGGAACTGTCCAGTGCACTAATTGTCCTGTGCTGCGTGTCCTGCGTCCTGTTTCTGGGTCAACCCTTTAACGGCAGCACGTAGTAAATAGATTTTATGGCTTTATGACTGTTACTGCTTCTGTGTCCTTGCTTTAATTAAACCATTGTGCGCAGGCAGGCTGCCATTTCCGGAGCCCGGGTAAATCCTGTAAACCTTCAACGCGAAAGGAAATCAACAACATGTGCGCGCCAACAGCGAAAGAGAAAATTGATATTTTCTTGCTCAATATTTTCACGCAATCAAATGGCATCGCCTCCAACTCCAACTCGACATGGCAGCGGAATCTCACGCGGATACTCAATCAAAAGCAAGGAAAGGGGAAAGGGGGAAAGGAAAGCAGTTAGGGGAACGCTTAACTCGGCAATCCTTGCCAGCGTCAGGTGCTGTTACGTTACCTGCCTATCGAGTGGTTGTTGTTGTTGGTGGTTGTTGCTGCCTTTTTTCATATTCAAATAAAGCAAACTCATCGAAGCAGGTAGCGAGTGAGCGGGAGAGTCCTTTTCTAATCCTTGCTCAATCAGTCAGTCGGCGACTGGCAGAAATCTCATTTTCGTCAGAATGAAAATATACTTCTCAAGCGGATCAAAACGAAAGGATTACGGTAAAAATCCTTGCTGCTCTTGCTGTTGTTGTTAGTTGTTGTTCTCTATTGTTTGCGTGTTTATGTTCGGCTCTATTGTTCACTTTTGGCTGTGAGTGGTTGTTATTCAGCAGTTTTGTAGGCGGGCGCAACTGCACGTCGCGTCGTCTCAGCCTCCGACGAACGGCGATTGCTTCATTTACGAGAAATGGAAAGGAGCAACAGCTCCGCAGCAGCAGCAACCCACGACAACAGCAGCAGCAGCAACAACTGCGGCAACATAGCGGTTTTTCTCACTTCTTTTTTTTTTTTGCTTTATTATTTTCTTATTTAAATTTTATTTCTTGACTGGCGACAGGAAACTCGTTTTTTTCACTGTAGTGTGATCACTTCTCAGCTCTTATGTCAAAGGATGTGTGTGCACACACACACATACACACACGCAATCATTGTACTCTCGTATTGTGTTGCATAACTGTAAATGCAAAACAGATCTCTCTCGCACTCAAGTGTGAGTGTGTGATAACAGTTGGCTCTAATGTGGAAGTGAAATACGTTTTTGCCTCTTGCATTTATGACGATCGGAGAGCGGAAATCAATTATGAATGGATTGCTGTTGCTGCCACTGTCGGGGGCAGCTGCCGCTTCAAATGGTGTCAAAGGATTGCAGCACCGTTAGGTCAGGAGCAGATGCTTGACATGCCGCGAAAGACGCATTTACATACGCCACGGATACAACAACTTAAGGGATAAGAAAGCCTTTCTTTCTGCATGGTTAATAAACATCAGGTGGTTGAAGATATCTCTCAAATTTATTCTTATTTTGCTCTATAGCCATTCTTCTTTTTCTTTACTTAAAAACTACTTGGAGTTAATTATCATACACTCAGGAATCGTTCAACGTATGCAATTTCAAAAATTTTATTGTAATAATTCTTTAAAAAAAATATATAAAATGTGTCATTATTCGAAATGCATTCAACAATTATATACAAATTTGTATTGGCATAAGTAATAATTGAATTTATTCGTCATAAATGGGCGTAGTAAAATGCGTAAGAGAAACAATTTAATTGAAATAATTCCAACAAAAAGAAGTATCCCACATTTTAGTTTTCATATATTCTACAGCTATTTCACATATAGTAGTTTGGGTTAAAAAACCGTCAAGTATATTTAATATAAATAAGGAAATATGTAAGTAAACAAAGTCTTTATAAAATAAAAATATACCCCACCTATTTTCTACCATTTGCTTAAGAAGCATTGGAATATATTTCACATACAAAGTATATTAAGATTTGTAAATATTCACTTTAAAATACTCAAAAGTAATAGTTCCAAAAAACGTAATCCACTCACAATATATGACGAATATATATTTATGACAAATAACATGTATGACAAATATTAAGATACTCTTTCTACAATCACTAAAAGTTAAATTTACTTATGATTATTTCGATGTCATCACTATTTGCATTATTATATATGTTTTAATATTCACACTGTATTAAGTTATTTTACTTCACCAACTTATGATTATAAGTTCCTCCCCCATAAACTAAACATTACTTCCATTATTCACATGACAACTAGTCCCGCGTTTTAAATAGAACTTAGTCACCGCTTGGCAATTATGCGGGATCCGGCATCCGACGCAAGCTTTTAATTTTGCTATTATTCATCTAGCGCTCAATAAATAAACAAAAATAACAATAGCAAAGCTAAATAGCAATTGGATTAGTGAAGCTTGAATCGAATTGCAAAATGTCAGATATCTAAAGAGGAAAGATCAATGCTATGTGAATATATTCCCTTACTTTTTCGTGTCTATTTCGAAGCGTGACGAAATTATTATTCCCACTGTAAGGGCATAAAATGTGTTGAGGCTGTCAAACTATAACGAACTTGTATTATTTATGCCCTCCACTTTTCGATCGTGAGTAGATCAATAAATTCAAGATTGACACGAAAAGTTAGCTCATAAAACATTGAGTCTATGTTGAATTTTAAATAGACCAAGCCCACTTTATACTTATCTTCCGATAAGATGCTTCCTTATAGTCCTATATCGGATATATGTAGCTACAACATAAAATTGTATGCTAAAAAGGAACAACTTTTACCTTTAAATGGCATTGATTATAGATCCGAGATATTTCTGGTATTTAATTTTATTGTTGATTCGTCTATTATTTGCATATTCCACACGCGCCTGAGAACGTTTTTATACCCGTTACCTGTAGGGTAGAAGGGTATTATAACAAACAGAAAGAGTCATATCCGACCCCAGAAAGTATATTATTCCTCAGCAGCATCTATAGCCTCGTCCGACTGTCCATATAAATATCTAGATATGAGACTAAGAAATAAACCTACCGTATAATTTACTGAAAATTTGGTTGCGATCAGATTAAAATTGTCGAAGATATTTACTGTTACTCTATAATATATTTTCAATGTAATAGTTCATCGGTATACCAAATATACACTTCGGTATATTTTAGTGTTATTTTCAGAATAATAATTTGGTATATTTAATGATTAATTCCACATTGTCTTGGTGCTTTGAATGTAATAGTATATCGATATACCATATACAGCCCTTGGTAATTTTTTTTTGTATTTTTAGTATATTAATTTGATATATCTAAAGAATAATACCGCACTGGTTCGCTGGTTTGAATATAAAAGTACATCGAAATACCAAATATAGTCTTTGGTATATTATAGTATTTTTCAGAATTAAGTTAGTATATATTAAGAATAATACTGCTGGCTTCGGCGTAATGGTACATCGGTATAAATAGCAGTCGGTATATATTAGCAGTCGGTATATTTTAGTATTTCACCAGTATATTATTTAACTATTAACAAAAATGGTTAGCGGGTATCTCAATTGCCAATTCGAGATGGTTTATTATGATGTGACTATCCAGCTATCTATCTATCGCATTTCCATAACTATAGTGAACTAAACACTAACACACTCTCGAAGCATACGAGTATTCAAATTTATGCATGAATTCTCACAATAGAGCCGAATGAGTTCTTTGAACTCCAGTTCAGAGCTGCGACTATATCTATTATGTCTTCATAGCTTAGCTTAGCCACCAAAAACTAAAAAAAAAAACAAAAAACAAAAAGTAAAAAGAAAACGAAATAACAACATGACATAAAAGCAAACTGAAAGCAAAAAAAAAGTCTAACAAAAAATTATTAAAAAAAAAAAAAAACAAAACTAGAAAAGTTCATTCGCCTCACAAACAGACAAATTAGAAAAAATTAATACGCTTCTGGCCCCCACGTAGCTGCCACCGGCCTCCTCCCCCTCCTTTCTCCTCAACAGTTCCCCAATAAAGCCACGCAGCGAAGTGCGTCAAGTTTTTTTTTTTTTTTTGAGTTTTTTTGGTTTTATGTAAGACGGCGGGCTGAGAATGTAACAAACAAACGGCGAGCTCTGAACTTTTGGGTTTCTTTTTTCGGGCAGTTCATTGACCACAAACAAAAGACACGACAAGAAGAGCGTGTTGCAGGCAACTTCAATGTGAACTTTAACACAAAAGTTGTGTTGTGGAAAAGAAGCAACGTTAGAAGCGAAGCTGCCAAAAAGAATTACTCAACTAGTCAGCCAGCCAAACTCCTCTGGGCACTCGGTCATACTTTCAAATTGCAGTTGCAGCAGCAGCAGCAACAACGACGAGAGAATTGCAAGCTTGGCCAGAAAGAAAGGCTTTCTTTTAGTGGCTGGCCAAAGAAAAACTGGTTGCGATTTGCCGTTTTTTTGCCGTTTTGCCCGCAGAGCAGCAGCAGCAGCAGAAGAAGAGAAAGAGATTCGCGCTAAAGCCAATGAAAGTATCTCGCCTTGGTTACACTCTCTTGGCCAAGTTGTTGTTGCTGTTGGCTGTTGGCTGCCTCAAAGAATGTTTCTACTTAGATTTTTCGTTGCCACTGCGGCGCCGCAACGTTTGCGGAAATGTTTATCTACATCTTTGCCACAGTCTCCGACTGAACGCTCACGTCTCCCCCATTCTCCCCAGTCTCCCGACGTCTCTCTCGACGTTTTTCTGCAGTTCAAGCGAGTGCGTTGAACTTGCCATGGAAAAAAGAGGCATACATATACATGAACAAAGTGGAGTAGCCAACAATAACAACAACAACAAAACTAAGAACGACACAAACTCAAGCCGAAGCTGGAAGCCGAAGTCGTGGACTTTGCCGAAAGAAATGAAAATAATTACCGAAGTCGATGTCGATGTCGATGTCGAAGTCGAGCTTGCCGAGAGTTCCCTTTGCAGCTCGACAAAGTCGATTCAAGTCTCCACACACGCATGTTCTTCGAGAGCTTCGAGACTACCAAGCGGAGGCCGTGCAGCAGGTTTGCCACTCTCCAAACACACACACACATTTGTTACAGATTTCGGCTGAGCGATAAAAGTGATCATCAAAATGCTATTACGATTGCATCTCCGACTACGACGAGGATCATCATTTGGGCATCATGCGATGCGAGGAGCAACAATTCTTTTATTGTTTGTACTCTAACGCACGCTGGGAATTCTAATGGCATTCACACAGCACACACTAAGCGAGTACTCACACTCATATTCATACCTGATACTCACACTCACTATCTAGGTCTCTTTTGGTATGCCAAACAATTTATTGCGGTTGCCCGATCGCTGCTCAGCGATAACAGCGACAGTTGCACTGGGAATCATCGTATCTTTAGGGCTATTTACTTATTTTAATTAAGTACTTGCAGTGTCATTATTAAGTAATATTCGTTTGTGTTAATAATGGAGTATTTTATTACACATTTTCGGGGTGTTTTTTTGCGCTGTATATTAACAAAGGTATAAATTATTGTTACTTGAAATTTTGTAAAAGTATGAATTGAAAATGACGAAGGAATTGAAATGGTTTTTTGTAAAAAAAAATACAATAAATTGTAAAATAAACAAATTACAGTAAATATTAAGTTTTTAATGCTTCAAATTATTTCAATAAAATAAATACACAGCCTTAAAAATATCATTAATAAAACATATTCCATGCGTATTAACTATTGTTTTCCTTCTTAACGAGCCTCTTGTTAACATTGCTAAAGCTCATAATTCTTTCATTCATAATGTATTCATGACAGTGGCAATCTAATTAAAGAAACATTAATAAAACATCTATAGCTTTTAGCGTGACTTTTTACACTATTAATATTTATTAGCTATTCTTTAATTGACATTTTTAAAATGTTTAAAGTAAATACAAATTATTTCTGTACCCTCCACATTTTTATTAATTGCCATTGCTCATAATTAACATTTATTAAAGTTCTATACTCAAAAAATATTTTGTTGATCTTATCATAAAATTGTTGATCTTAAAACTATAAGATTTTATCCTCTTATTGATAAGAACTTGGGTATTGTATCAAATGTTCCTGCAATAAAGATGTGTTTTCTAGTTTTAAGATTTTCATGTTCTTGAAGCTCTTTTTGAGTCCAAAATTCTTACTACTAAGAATTTATTTTAGTAAAAATTGATTTTTTTGTAAAAATATAGTAAATTATCAAGATTACTTTTAGTATTTTTTAAAATACTCTTTGCCCTTAAAAATAAATAACAATTTGCTCTTGACGGGTTTCTACTTTAATCTTATTAATCTATTTAAGTAGAAAACTATAAAAATTGGCCATTTTTGCATAATTAATACACATTCACTTATAAAATATAAATATAAATATAAATAAAGTATTCAAAAGTGAATGAAATTAACGTATTGAAATTAGAAAATAATTAAGATGGCTGCTCAAGTACTTAAATAGATTAATAAGAACCTAAGAATAATGCTTTTGGATTTGACATCTCAGCAAAGTAATCGAGAGTGTTAAGCAAATCACGTTTTAAATTCGAAGCTCCAAAAATAATTTAACTATTTCTTTAAAATTCTAGAAGTCATTAATAAAACATTTATAACTCCTAATGAAACTTTTCACACTATTAATATCCACAGAACGATATTTGGCTATGATTACTCAAACTTTTCTTAGAAATGAAAATTGTTTTGTCTAAATTCCACTTAAGTTTTAATTTGTTGTTGACAGTTGTGTAAAGTGGCGCGAAATTTGGCCAAAGCAGAGGATTTTGCAATTCCATAGGGTACAAGAGAACAGTTAGCGAATGCCATTGTTAGGCAAACGTGTTGGCCCATTTAAAGTGGGGAATACCGCACGCTCCGAAGAAGTTGAAGAAGCAGCAGCTGCAGACGAAGACGAAGCAGCCACAACAGCAGCAACATCGACAGCAGAAACGGAGTTAGTCAAAACAACAAACTCTAGAATTTGTTTACAATCTTGTGTGTGTGAATGTGTGTGTGTGGATAGTTCAGTCACATTTGGCCCTAATCAAAGCAGAACAGATTGCAGGTCGCTGACTCACAAGCAAAACTTCAACTTGAAAAACAACAACGCGAAGCAAAGAACAAGCGTTGCTTTTATGCGTTGTCGTGTCATGGTCAAAATTTCCATAACTTCAAAACAACTCACTCAAGTGACTAAACGATGGCCGTGTATGTGTGTGTGTGTGTGTGTGTTTGTGTGTTTTTGCGATTACACTTTCGTCACTGCAGCCACTGCGGACTGCTGTTAGCCTAATTATACAATTCTCGATACCGATTCCAATGAAAAGAAACTCTGTTAAAAATAACACAAAAAGAACAACAAGTTGGAGCCTCTTCATTTCTTTAGCATTATTTTTGCGTAAACAAGATGACTCAGCCAGCTGCTGGATTGGGCCAGTAAATTTTGAAGAAAAAGGCAGTTTCAGTTATCAGCCCGTCGCGACGGGGGGAAGCCGGCAGCAGCTTGTTGGCCCACAGAAGTCGTTGACTCCAAGCAAGCGCGCGCATTTACACGCCAAATTATTACAGATGAAAAACGAACTCGCAAGCGAACGGCGCAGGTTCAACGACCGTTTTTGTAACATGGTTGATGATGGCGACGACGACGACGACGACGATGATGATAAACACACTTGGAACAGAACCTTTTTTTTGTTTTTTTTTTTTGGCGAATAAGAACGGGCCGGGGCGTTGAAATGGCCAAGAAGTCTGAACAACAACTTTCACCAATTTGTTTTGCTTTCGCAGTTCTTTCGGGCAACAACAGCAAACAAACACACATTGCGAAGACACTGCGAACGACAACGACAACAATTGGCTGGGCTGTCAATGCGTCAATCCGATCAGCCGATCAATACAAGTATGTATAAAACTTAGAACTCATTTGCTTGTTGTTGTCTTTGCTTTTTGGCCTACCAAATTTGTCGCTTTAATAACTTTCCCATTAAAAGCTAATAAAGCCAGCTTGCAACTTCCGCTCAGACAGCCCGGAAAAGTCGCGCATTTGATTAGCAGCAAACACACACACACACATAGAATACACTCTTTTATGTGGCACAACAGAACGTCACGTTCTGGCCATGCCACACAGCTAACTACAACAACAACAACAACTCTTAACTATTCCCCACTCCCTGCCTCTTTTTGGGCCAACGTTCGCTAATCAAATGTGCCTCGCGCCGCGTCTTCGTCTCCGTCTCCATCTTTCGTTCGCTATGTTCTTCTTCCAGAAGCCTCCGCTTTGTAGCGGTTAACTTACGGTACTTTTCGTTTTCATTGCACGTCAGCGCGAGAATGTTTAGCCTAGATTCGAGCGCAGGTTCGTTGAACTGAACTGGCTTCGACTTCAGCTTCAGCTTCGACTTCAGCTTCGACTTCGTTTCTTTTCGTGCTTCGTCGTCTTCGTTCGTGTGTCTTGGGCTGCGTCTTCAACTTGCTGCTGCAAGTTCTGGCAAGTTCGTTGCCTACGTCTTTTGTTTTGGGCGTTGCCAACGAGTTGAGCTTGAGCTTCGTATCAGATTCGCAATATTTTTCTGTTTTTTTTTGTTTTGTTTTTTGGTCAGCTTATGATTAGGCAACCCATTTGCCATTTTTTCTAATCCCCAAGTCCAGCATCAGCTCAAGAATCAACAGCAACCACAGCAGCAGCAACAGCAATCGGTACAATGGCCGCGAGTCACCTCCAAGCGCACAGAAGAAGAAGAATAAAAGCAGTTGGCGGCCAGTTGCCAATGCAGCCGCAGCCGCAGCCGCAGCAACAACTGCAGTTAAAGCCAATGACCGCAAGTAACTTACATTTGAAAAATGTGTGCAAAAGCACAGCGAAAGGAGCTGCGCAGTCGCGAAAGAAAAGAACAAAAGAAAGAGACGCAGAGAAGAGAAGAGACGAGTGAGTGCAAAGATAAGACAGTGAGAGGGAGAAGGCATCAAAGAGCTGAGTTTACTCTCTCACATCGTACACTGAGATGCATTCGAGTGGAGACGTGCCGATGCATTTTGCAGAATATAACAGTACCTCGACGGTAGCTCTGTCTCTGCAACGCGATTCTGCAACGTGCAACAACAATTCTGCAATGTTTGCTACCAAAGATGAAACCGGTCTATAGAAATATTTCCAAGAAAATTATTGAGGGAAAGGCGCAATGCGAAGCTCTCTGTCTCTGATTCTTCCTCATGGCTAACAAAAAAAAAAAAAATCTGTTGTGTTTGCAATTGCATTTGCTGTTGCTGTTGCAATTGTTGTGGCTGCCGCTGTTGCTGCTGTCACAGAGGCTAAAGTTCTCAACAGTAACATTCTCCTATTTTCCTCTTAATAGCTGCGAAAGGCATTTCAAGCCGCTGCAGACCATTTTAATATAATTATAAAATACATTTCAAACAATGCACAATTTATGGCATTCACTTGAATTCTTTTCCAGACGGGGTTAAGCAACTCTACAGAATCTGCAGAATTATGCTATTAGCTTATCGAAGAATTTTATATAAATTAATCAAGATGCCTTTAATTTATAAAGTCTTTAATATTAACATCAAAATATTTCACGCGGTGAAAAGGCCTTAAATATTTCTTAATTCAATTTTCAAAATGTTATCAAATGCTTTATATAAATTTAAAAATTAGTAAATATTTGTAAAATTAGTAAAAATTATTATTATTATAATTTTATTGAAATAATGAATACAATTTCTATGAGTAATTGCCATGAGCCAGAGCGACTAAGGTCTTCAGGCTAGACAAAAATTTGCTTCAACTTATTTAAAAACGGCCATAAAATTATTTGTTTATATAATAAATATTTTAATCTTGAAAATGATTTTAAACACTTTTTATAAATTGCCAAAATCAAATACTTTATAAAAAATAAAATATATTACAAATAATTTGTTTCTGCATATTGAACTTTACTTATTAATCTGTTAGAATTAAAGATATTAGTTTTTTGTATAATACTTTGGCATCAACTGATGTTGACTTTAAACTGATAGTTAATTTATTTTGCCCGAAACTCAACAATTTTTTTAGGGTATCAACCTAACAAGGCCTTTTGTAAATTTTGTGTTAAGAAGTGTGATATTCAATCTTTTCAAAAAGTTCTTCTAATAATACGAATGGAAGAAAGAATAAAAGTTCTTATATTTATTTTAAGTATGGTTAGAAGTAATCCTAACCTTAACCTACAACTTCTTTCCATACACTTTATGCTGAAAGCTTCACGCTTTATATTACAATTCAATTCAAAACGTCTTCATTTATTTTCCTATTCTCTTCCATAAATATAATTAATATAATTTGGCAGATATCTATCCTCAGGCCTTATCAACAAACACTGCGATTGCTCTCTCGACATCGACTCAAATCACTAAATCTTTTATTGGCATTTCGATTGAAGCCACAGCACAAATTCCATTCCATTGATCAATTGACCACAAAATTTGCAATGCTATTGTGACTGCTCGATGCTCGATGCCTGTGAACTTGCAACTTCTGTTCTATTCGGGTTTGTGATGCTTGTGGCAAGCATTTCACATTTCGCATTTGGCATCGGCAACAATTGAATGCTGTGCAGCAAATTGAAAATTAACGTCACAATATTTTTCATAGCAACTCAATAAAGCTTCGACTGGGATCGTTGCACGTTGCCCGAAAACTCCGCGCTGTCATTACGATGAGTATGAACAACAATAACTGCAACAACAACAACAACAATAATAAGAACTACATCAAAATCAGCACTAAAAATTCTAACCACAAACAACAGGCAAGAGAGACAACAACATAACGTTGCACAAATGGGCAAAAGAACAACAACAACAGCACTACCAACAACAACAACAACAACGATAACAAAAAAATAAAAGAAAAAAGAATTCCCAGTGACCTAATTCTGCACTCAGTTGCAGCAATCGTAGTTATTGTAGTTGTTGCTGCTGTTGTTGTTGCTGTTGTTGTACCTATTGCTGTTGCTGTTGCTGTTGCTGTCATCGCCATCGTAGCTGTTGTTAGATTTAGTTGGCCTTTTTATACCCTAGACCAAATGAAAAGTTCTATAACTTGCATATGAAATATGCAAAAACTATACAAAATATAAGAAAAAATTATATAAAGATATGGAAGATATGGATATATTGTTAAGTATATGAATATATAACATAAGATATGAAGATGCCCATCCACCCACCTTCACCCACCACCCACCTAGAATGCTTCATAAAGTTATCTAAAAAACACATTACGTTATTTGACTTAAAATAAAATTGTTAACGCTATGTAATAAAAAAATCCTCTATAATTTTCATTATTAAAATTGACTTATCCATATATATATTGAAAAACTTTAGAATGCTTGCTTAGAACCACACTACCACATTTAGTTAAAGAAGAATATTTAAAAAAAAATTTACAACATTCTGAATAGTATTTTTGTAAAAATATATTTTAGTACTGACAATATCTCTCAAAATGTACATTTTTTTTTAAATGGTTGAGTTAACCTTAACATGATTTTCAATGTTAATAATATTGCCAAAGGACTATTGCACAAACATATTCATTGCTAAGAATATCTCCGAATATATGCAAAAATTTCTTAGAAGTAATGCTCATAATATTATCAAAATGCTGTTGCAAAAATATTGTCTTATTCTGTCATTATCAGGCTTATACTATTTTTCTTGTTATATAATGTGTCGTAATAATATTTAAAACTAGTTTCTTTTAAGGATTGAAAGTTCACTTCACAACCACAAAGAGTGTTCAAACTTCGTCTAGTTCTGTTCCTTTTTGCTATTCTTGTTTTTCTGTTTGTTGTCCCGGAAGTTCTATGCGCATGCGCATAGAGCGCGTCGCAGTCGCAGTCGCAGTCGCAGTCGACGTCGTCGTTGTCGTCATCGTGTCCGTCGCGGTGGAGGAACTGAGCTGGCAAATAACTGAAATTATGTTTCAGCTAGTGGCAGCCTAAGAAAAGGCCATGGCTAAAAGAAATTGCAGAGTGCAGTGATCGCTGGGTTCGATTGCATCCAATGCTGAAGTGGAAAGGCGAAAGAACTTCTAAGAGAGTGAGGAAGAGGGGAAGAAGGAGAGTGAAGCGCTGTGCAATTGGAACGTTCGTTCGCCCAGCGGTCATTGGGCGATTGACCGACTCGGGACACAGCTCTCAACTCAACTCAACTCAACTCAAGTCAACTCTAGTCGACTCAACTCGACAGTCAGAATCTCGGCACTTTTCTTTTGGCCACAGACGAAGAAAGAAAAACCAATTTCCTTTCGAGCCAGATATGAAAATTACATATGATCGCTTCAAATCTGTTGCAATCCCTCTTTATTGCCACAGCCCAGCCTCCCAGTTGCCTCCCCCTCTTTCCCCTCCTTCCACCCACGCAGTCAACTGCACGCTCAACTCGATTTTGTTTTTTTTTGTGTTGTTTGCTGACTTTGGTTGTTGACTGTTGGCCGCTTTTGTATGCTGTAACAGGAGCGTAATAAACACTCGTCTAACGGTGCTTTTTGCATGGCCATAGAGTGTGCAACAGCAACTGCAACGAGTACATGCAACATGCAACGAGGCAGCCAGCCAGCCAGCCAGCTAGAAAAGCCAGAGAACCAACTAAGTGAAATGCTGAACTGAAGTGCATTATAACCGTACATTCGACTCACACACACACACACACTCACACAAACACACTCGCACATACGAATCTGATTTTCGCATTGCAATTTTCCACTTTTTGCTTTTAACTTGCCTCGAATTCTGTTGCATTGATAGACAGCTAAATTTAATGCCCACTGCGCCAGGTGGCAAAAAAGATTGCCTATTGATTTCAACTGATTTTTTTATTTTTTTTTGTGATCTTGTTTGTTCATCTCTTTGCCAAATGGGTTCCAATTATTGCTTAGATTACAAACTGAATAGTACTTAATTCAATTGAGTTCAGTTATAGAGCTAGTTCATGTTCATTGCATTAGCTTGCGTACATATTTTTATTAGTTTCGAATTGATTAGCTAATTTGATCTACAGTTGCTTCAAATGATTCATTGCTTTCGTTCTGGGATATTCTTAAAACAGTTCAAATTTATGTACTACAATATTAGAATAAATTCTACCACTCAAAATTCGAAGAAGTAAATAAAACAACAAATTTGTATTTTAAAAAGTGTAATTTGCATTTTTTTAATGTCTACAAAAAAAAAAATGTTCAAACATTAAGATGAAAACAAAGTCTAAAATTATATCTTGAATGAAAACCATACAATCAGAAACTTTTTAAGAAAATTTAGAAAATATTTCCTTAATTCAAGAATTGAAAAACAAAAAAAAATTAACTCAGAAAAAAAATTAATTATCAATATACAACATTCTTTAGCTTAGCTTATTTAAAAATACATTTTACAAAACCTTTTGTCCCGTTTTGTTAAGATTTAAGAGGCATAAATAATACTGTATATAATACCACTACATTCAGAATATAGAATGTCTATATATATATATCGAGTATATCTATATTCTGAATATTGTATATCAATCTACAATTTTATACAGTATTATTATTTCATCATAAATTTTAACAAAATATACCGAATGCTTCTAGTTATACTACATTTATTTTTTTCCTCTAATACATTTTTTAAATATACTATTCTATATACTGAATATACATTTTCTTTATAGAGTATTTTTTACCCTTAGAATAAGCTTTCAAACATTAATTAAACTTCAGCTACAATATAAAAATATTTATGCAATTCCCTAACAGCATTAATTTGTAACTATTTTAAATTGTGTTCCAAAATTTGTTTATTCTTTTTTATGGTATTATGCTGCTCTTTTAGTATATTTTTCGATATAAAACTAATTTTCATTCGCCGTAAGCTGTAGAAATAACTGTCTTGTATGAATAAAGTTTTTGCAATCAGCTTAATCTGCTTAATAAATATGTTAAATTATTATTAATTTCCATCACACTTTGCCACAATCGACTGGATATTATTTACTTAGACAAGTTCTGGCTGATTCTGGTTTCAAAAGCTTCGAAATGGTCTCTTCATTAGAAGCTGCCACAATATTGCGAATAGACTCGTTGAATTTATTTTGGCCTCAAGAGAAAGCAGTTTTTTTTCTATTGCAGCCACAACTGCAAACTGCAATACACACATACACACACATACACACACATATACACTACCACATAGACAGTAACACATACACGATTGCTGCGCATGCGCAACGTTTTTTTTTGCTTTTGCAGCGTCTAGAATGCAATTTCTGTTTCTCTAGCGAAACGTTCGCCGTGTGCTTCTCTTTGTCTCTCTATGTGTGTGTGTGTGTGTGTGTTTGAACTTTGAAAAGTGGGTGAATGTACAGTAATGTTTGCTGCATGCTGAATGCAACACTGACGCTGCAAACAACAACAACAACAAAACGTGGCAAATTCGTGATGCACAAAGCGCTAGCGGCCCGCAGAATTTCAGAATTTGGCAGCAGCAACAACAGTAAATAGGAAACAGCAAACAGCACTTTAGAATGCATTAGTTAAGGTCTGGTCCCGTCGATTAACTGCCGTTGCAGTCCGCCATAGTCATAGCTCAACTATAAAAAATCATATTTGCCGCTCAATCAAATTAAAGCGCTTTTGTTATCAGCGCTTATCAGTTCAGCTTTGATGCATTGAAGGCCACGCCAGTCCGTTTCATAAATTGGCACACTTATGCAAAGTCAACGACTCACGCACATTCACTCACACTCACACTCGCATGCACACACGCACACACGCACATAGACAGCGACTAGCCAAAGTCGTTGCCTCAATGCAAGAGCCTCACAATGCGAGGCCGAAGAAAGAGCAGTTAACTTGTTTTGCGCGCGCTGAGCCGAAAGCAAAGCTGCGCTCACCATGGCGCTCAGCTCTATGAGTGAGTGTGAATGTCTCTGTATAGATGTGTATGTGTGTGTGTGTGTTGCGTTGCATAACTTTCGTGCCAACGCAGCCAGCGTCGATTCGCCTCCAAAGTTCATTCGCCTCGTGCACTCCATTCGCCTGCGCTCTCTCTCTCACTCTCTGCTCTGCTCGCCGCTCTCTTCACTATTCAACTGCCTGGCTCTCTGCTGCTGCTGCGACGCGTCGCTGCTTCTTGTGCTTTTTCTTTTCGGCCGCTGCGCTGTGATTGCTTTTCTCTTTCTTATTTTCAGAGCTTGGCTTTCGTTTGGTTTTCTTCAAACTTTGGGTCTCTTGAAAAGGAATGTTTACTGTTGTCTTCGAGTTGTTGTTGTTGCTGCTGCTGCTGAGATGCTTTTAGGTGAATATGTGTTGTTTTTTTTTTATCATCTGTGGGATACGTCGTATGTTGCTGTTACTGTTGTTGTTGTTGTTGTTGCGGTGTCGCACAAAAATCTGTGCCTCGATCTGTGCAGCATTGTTTAAGGTCAGTTCTCTTACCTAACTTTGATTGCATTTCTTTTTGGGGTTTCGTCGGTTTGTTGGTCAAGCATCTTTAAGAGGTAAATAGACGGCTTTTTTAATTGGTCACGAGAGGTTCGCTGACCCCACTGTGTTAACTACTACCATATGTCTTTCTATATGCTGTTGCTTACATAAGCCGCAATGAGAGGTGAGAAGATCAAACAATCCTCAAGTGTCTTCAATAAACACAAACTATTGCTGCAATAGAAGTTCTTGAAAGAACAATCGCAAAACAAATGAAAGGTCACAAAGGAAAAATGTCAGAGTTCCTTCAACATTTTTGGAAAAGCCAAATTCTTTTCAATATATTATATTATATATGTATTTCCAAAACTAAAATTGTATGTCAATAAATAAATTTCTAAATTATTTTATTAAATTATCAATACCTTCAACAAAAAGCCCATTCGTTGAAATTATTATTACAATATTCAAACCATAACATTAAATTAAATTTTTTAAACCTCATTTATTTCTTGAATGATTCACTTAATTTATTAATAACATGATTATCTCATATTTAAATTTATAACAATTGTTTTTTTTTATAATTTTAATTATTCGAATGATTCACTGAAATTATTTATAACATTATTAACACACATTTAAAATTTTAAAAATTGTTTTTAAATATTATTAATTTCTTTAATGATTAAATTAGGCTATATATAAGCAACATGAATATTAAATAGCGTTGTAAATATAAAGTTTTATTCCTAAATAAAATTGCTCATCACAAGTAACACTTTGTGTAATTAAATTAATTAAGATTATACAACAAGAGTGCATTAAAATGCTAATGCATGCATACATATGTGTTTCAGCAAACACACACTTATACTTATGTAAATATATGCATTTATGTACATTTCCCATTATACAATACAATTGCAACAATTCAATCAATTTTCAATGCCCACGCAAAGTTTTGAAACGAAGGCACGCAAACTGCACGTTACAAATGACAGCAACAACAACAAGAACAAACTTGCAGTACCATGTAAAAGCTCAAAGTGCTTAGAACAAAAATGCATGCGAGCCCCACAAGCACACATGCACACACAAAAACAATCAGCCAGCACAAAAATAATATAACAACAACAAGAAGTATAAGCAGTGCAAATTGTGACGCCCCATCATGCGAATGAACACACACAATCAAACATACATATACGAAGCGCAAGAGAGTGCGAGCGGGAGAGCGCACACCATGCTGAGTGACGCGTCAGAGCACAGAGCACAGCAATGGCCGCGACGACGACGACGACGACATTCAACTTGAACTTTTTGCGCACTCACGCTCTCTCGCTCTCGCTCGCTCGCATGCTTGCTCTCGTGTGCTCATTGGCATCGACAGAGCGGCTGCATAGAAAATAATCAAGATCAAGTTTCTTCCGGCATATTTGCACAAAAACAAAAACTAGAGCTTTTTGTTGTTGTCGTTGCTGCTGCTGCTGCGATTGTAAAGAGAGCGCGCGCAATGCGCGTATTTAAGAGAGCCGCGATGCAGTAGCTTTTGCATAAGTTGAGAGCGAGTGTCAGTGAGTGTGAGTGTGTTTGTGTGTGCTATGGCAAGTGCATATGTGTGTTTGTCAGTCAATCTGTTATGATGTCACTGCCAGCGCCGCCCTCGACCTGCCCCCTGCATTTAAATTGGTTCATGCGATTTTTGCATTTCATTTGAATTTCAAAATAATGCTGCCATTTTATTGATGCGAGTATTTTGGATGGCGTTTTCGATTTGGCGTTTTTGAGAAAAGTAATTTTCACTCGCTGGCGGCTTTGGAAAGCGTCGATGGCAACAAACTATGTGTGCGATTCTTGGAAACCAACGAAAAGCGCAGCAGCAACAGCAGCAGTGGCAGCAGCAGAAGAGACAACAACAAGTTGCAGCAGCGTCGTCATCGTTGCAAGCATTGAACTCGATTTTGTTTTCATTGCCGCTGAATTTCTAAAACGCAGCTAATTAGTCGAGAGTGTTTGCGTTGTTGTTGCACTTGTTGTTGTTGCTGTTGCAGTTGCAGTTGTTGTTGTTGTTGGCTACGCAGTCGTCGTTGGCCGTCGCTTCTTTAGCTGTGTTCCACTTTTCTGGCAGTTTTCCACTTTTCCTCAGTCACCGCAGCAGATTTCACACGCGGCCATGCAATTCATCATAAAAATTATTGTAAACTGCAGTCAATTGGCTCAACAACTGGGGGGGAGGGAGATGGAAGATGTTTGCCTAAAAAAAAAACCAAATGAAAATAAGTTTTTCCAAGTCGCCCAGGCCGCGCCTTATGTTCGTGTGTGTGTATATGTGTGTGTGTGTGTGTGTGTGTGTGTGTGTGTGTGTGTGTGTGTGTGTGTGTGTGTGTGTGTGTGTGTGTTTGTTTAAATAAAATGAAAGTTTTTTGCGCGCCAATCTTTGACACACATAGAAGGCAGTCAGTCAGTCAGTCAATCAGGCAGTTAGTCAGTCAATCAGTCAGTCAGTCAGCCAGTTAGGCAGTCAGACGTGGAAGCAGACTTTGCTTACCGGCTTCAGTTCAGTTGCAAGTTGCAACTTGCAACGGTCGTTGCCGTTTCGATTTTCGTTTTGATTTCATTTTCTAATGTTGTCGCCGTCGTCTTCGTCGTATTTGTTTTCTTCGCTGCGCTGGATTAAGTTTTTGAGTCTGGGCCAAAGATGGTCTCATATGAAAAGTAAGAAAAACGCGTAGTCCAAATAAAATCACGCATACGACGCGTATGACGACGCGACGCGAGACGAGACGATAAGCTGTTAAAAGTGAAATAGCCAAAGGTGCGTTTGCGTTGCTGAGCAACAAAGCGAAATGGTAAAAAGTAAAAGAGAAAGAGAGTAAAAGGGAGCGCAAGCTTACGCAGCAACAGTAGCAACAGGCAGAGCTGCCACAGCAGCAACAACAACAACAACAATAACAACAACAGACACAGATGGCGGCAACGCTTCACTTTTTTTTTTTTGTGTGTGTGTGTTGTTTTTTAGGCAGTTCAACAAACTTTTTGGGCAGCAGCTTAGAAAGAACTTTGGGTCAATAAACTATGAAAGCCACTGTGATGATCTGCTGATCATCATGATCAACACCATCATTGTCTCTATGATGAAGAGTGTGATGGCGCTTGTTGCCGTGGCTTTTGTTTGAAATACACGCATATATAAAATAACCGCACCGCATAGAATAAACGACGCAACCAAAAACGCCACAAGAGGTCAATGGCAGACGCACTCGAATTGTCTATGAATCTTAAAAAGGGCATTGTAATGAAATTGCCTGCTTGCCTAACAATATGATTCAAGACAAAAGCCACAATGAAGAATACACAACCAGCAGGGCCCACCCTTCAAAATTTATTTACATGAATTCCTAATGTCGGTCTTAAGAAGAACTCTTGTAAAAAATCAGTTTCTTGAATTTGAATTAATTTAGAGCATCAGCAAACTGATTTCAAATTTAACGGTCATGTGTCGCTCACTGGCGCCATCTAGTTTGCGGCCATGTAAACATAGCAATGTTATCGAATCAAACAACGCTGTCCAGTGTGGCCATTTTTAATAGCTCCGCGCACATTTTGTGGTATACTGAGCAAATCCATTTACAGCCACACTTTAGCTTGCATTGAGAATCGCGAATCAACTGCAAATATAAATAAACAAAACAAAAAACGCAAACAAACAAAATATGAGTTCACCAACGAGTAAAAATGCCAGTGATACGAACAACAGCAACAACAATAAGCCAAAGAAGTCGGCCAAAACAAATTCCAATGCCAAGGGCGGCACCATGGACACACGCGGAGAATTGGCGGACCTCATCAAAAAGAAGGCAGAGACATCGGTAAACAAACAACATATATAAATGTAAACAATCAAGAGTAAATACTAAATGTGTACACAGGAACAACTAGCGAATCTGGAGCGACAGATTTATGCTTTCGAGGGCTCCTACTTAGAGGACACACAGCTGTGCGGCAACATCATCAGAGGCTGGGAACGATATCTGACCTCGAACAAGGCAACGAACTCAAAGGCAGACAAGCGAAATCGCAAATTCAAAGATGCCGAGCGTTTATTCTCCAAGTCCAGCATTACATCGATGGCCATATGCAATCGTAAGTCTACAGTCAGTAACTGCTTTATGTTATCTATATGGTTTAATTGATAATTGCAGCTGAACGCGCTAGTGAATCGGATTCCATAACGAACGAAGACTCCAGCGATAATCAGTTGTCAATGAATCAGAATACAACAACCGCTCACGATGGAGCCACCAGCATCAAATCACAGGATGACAAGGGTAAGCATGTGAACCACACTTTTGCGTGAACTGTTATAGTGAAATAACTATTCTAATCTTCTCTTGTAGATTCGCCCTCGCATCGCAACGATACTGGCAGCCTGGCCAGTAATAACAAGGAACTGCTTGGAACACCCACCTCGAATACGAAGAGCAAATTGACATCCAGCTCAAGTGCGACGGCCAAGAAAAGTGGACACATTAACAAGAAAATCAGGCATCGATAATGATGCTGATGATGTCAAATCAATGTTTTAACGTACAATAATAATAAATACATTTGAATAGCTTTTGATTCTCATTATCGCATTTATTACAAAAAACATATCCATAAAAATAGTCTAATTGCTAAGCTAACAAAAACTACGCAGTAAATATGGCATCTAACCTTGCTCCCCCCGCTCACTTCTTCGACTTGGCCATGCGATCAAAGATGCCCAGCAACTTGCCGCGTGTCATTTCCTTGGATTCCCGCAATCCTAGCTGATAAACTTCATCCTGCATGGACTTAATCTTCTCGATCAGTTGATCGGGCGTCAGACTTGCCAGCTCTGCAAAGTAAGAGTTGACTGTGAAATCTTTCCATGGTAATGTTCCAGCTTTAACTTACGATTAATTTGCGCTGCATCCATGTTGGACACACCCGGGGAGTAATCACCGCTCGGCTGGTGGATCGGTGTATTGCTCATGTTCATGAAATCATCCATGCCCGGAAAGCGCTCTGGCCATTGTACTGGAGATTCTCGTAACGTTTCCATTGAGATGAGTTCATCCTCCTCCTTCGCTGACAGCTCTTTCTTGCCTGTCGGACTGTCTTCGTCTTCGGCGTCTGTTTTTAGGATTGTTTCTGGTGCAAACATCTCAACACCCGGTTCTAAGTTGTTCATTTTGTTAACAGTTTTGTGTATATTTAAGGAATGCAATAAAAATTAATTAAAAACGCCGTTTGTATTTATGCTGCCATGCAGTGTGGCCAAATTGTTCGTCAAGTACAGTAGTTTTCTGTTAGATTCACAACAGGGTTGTATGCAATGCAGATTGATAAATACTTGGTATCGATGCCAGTCGGCATATGCTAATGATAACGGAAAATGTTCTGGACAATCTTTAATTTTTTAGCTAGTCATGTAAACAAAGCCTAAAGCAGATCATAAATTATAAAAATGTAGCAATTTGCAGTAAAATTGAAATAATAAATGCCAAACAAGCTGTTATTGACGTTGTGCAATTTGGTATATTTGATGACGTAAATTAGGATATTCTGATATTGCAAGTTGCGGTCACGTAGAACAGTCAGCACTACAAAAATATATTTCGTTTAATTCTTTCATTTTGTTGAACTACAAAAATATACCCTGGAAAGAAACGCCAACTAGGCAGCAGCAGCAACAGCAGCAGGCTCAACAGCTTCAACACCAGCACACAGCAACAATAATGGGCACGTCACCGGTCTTGCTAATTTGTTTATGTCTGCTCGTCAGTAGCTGCTACGTGTCGGTGTCGGCCGACGAGCACAATCACAAGGTATGTTTGTATTTGTATTTGTATGCGCTGTATGTACATGCTTCCTTCCCCCTCTACCCACATTTTCTGCAGTACAATGATCGAGAGGAGGTCGTCTTGTGGATGAACACGGTAGGCCCGTATCATAATCGTCAGGAGACCTACGCCTATTTCTCACTGCCTTTCTGCAGTGGCGGCAAATCGAGCATCTCGCATTACCATGAGACGCTCAGCGAGGCGTTGCAGGGCGTCGAACTGGAGTTCAGTGGCTATGAGATGGATTTCAAGACGGATGTGCCACGTTCCGTGCTCTGCATGGTCGAGCTGACCGAGGAAAGTGTCAAGGCATTCACGTATGCCGTAATGAATGAGTATTGGTATCAGATGTACATCGATGGTCTGCCGATTTGGGGTAAAGTGGGTGAGCGAGATGAAACCGATGGCAAGTACTATATACATACGCACAAGAAGTTCGACATTGGCTACAATGGACAGCAAATTGTGGACGTTACGCTCACGACGGATTTGCGAGAGGAGCTGAAGCCGGATGCCAAGATCAAGTTCTCCTACGAGGTGAACTGGAAGGCCAGCAAGATTGAGTTTAAGAATCGCTTTGATAAGTATCTGGATCCCAATTTCTTCCAACACAGAGTGAGTTTAATGGAGTTCGACCTGCAATTAACTATGACTAATTATTAATGTTTGCGACAGATTCATTGGTTCAGCATCTTCAATAGCTTTATGATGGTCATATTTTTGGTGGGCTTGGTTTCTATGATTTTAATGCGCACACTGCGCAAGGATTATGCGCGTTACAGCAAGGACGAGGAGGTGGATGATATGGAACGCGATCTGGGTGACGAATACGGCTGGAAGCAGGTGCATGGAGATGTCTTCCGATCGCCACCCAATGCGCTGCTCTTCTCTGCACTCGTTGGCGCCGGTTATCAGCTCATCTCGGTGGTCTTTTGTGTAATTATGTTTGCCATTGTCGGCGAACTCTACACTGAGTATGTGAAGCGAATGCAATTACAATTACCATATTAAATAATTAATTTCTTTCTGCTTTGCTCTTGCAGACGTGGCTCGATGCTATCGACTGCCATCTTTGTGTACGCGGCCACATCACCCATTAATGGTTATTTCGGTGGCTCGCTTTACGCTCGACTTGGCGGCCGTTTGTGGATACGCCAAATGCTCGCTTCCGCTTTTACGGTGCCTGTGGCAGTCTGCGGCACTGCGTTCATGATTAACTTTATTGCCATCGGATATCATGCATCGCGTGCCATTCCTTTTGGCACTATGGTGGCTGTCACTTGCATTTGCCTGTTTGTCATCTTGCCCTTGACTCTTGTGGGCACTGTGGTGGGACGTAATTTGGATGGCCAACCGGATTTCCCGTGTCGTGTGAATGCTGTGCCACGGCCAATACCTGAGAAGAAATGGTACATGGAACCATTAATTATTGTGCTGCTGGGCGGCGTGCTTCCGTTTGGTTCCATCTTTATCGAAATGTATGTGATGCAAACAAGTTCTAAGATAAGATTAATTGCTAATTGCTCGCTAATGACTTTTGCAGGTACTTTATCTTCACCTCGTTTTGGGCGTACAAAATCTATTATGTCTATGGCTTCATGTTGCTCGTGTTTACCATCTTGACTGTGGTCACTGTCTGTGTTACCATTGTGTGCACGTACTTTCTGCTCAACGCCGAGGATTATCGGTGGCAATGGACGAGCTTTATGGCCGCTGGATCCACATCGATTTACGTTTATGCCTACTCCTTTTACTACTTCTTCTTTAAAACCAAGTAAGTTTGATTTTAAAGTTGATCCAGAATTGTTTTCTAAATACAATTGTTTTTCTTGCAGAATGTTTGGCCTATTCCAAACGGCATTCTACTTCGGCTATATGGCACTCTTCAGCGGTGCATTGGGCATTATTTGCGGTACCGTCGGCTATGTGGGCACAAATCTGTTTGTGCGTAAAATTTATTCCAATGTGAAAATAGACTAAGTTTGTCCGGCTGTATAATGCTAACCAATCCTAAACCACTTACAATTGTATTTATTGCATAGTCCTTTAGTTAACCATCTTGTGTTTATATATATACTACTATCTCTTTTATATTTTTCCAAAACTATCCTAAATTTGTATCCACGCCCCTATCTCTCTCATATCGGACAAGTCGAAAGCGACCGCACCAATGATACCAAACAGCCCTCGAGCTGAGCTGATTATAATTTAATCAGATCTGATCTTTGTGTGTATATTATACATATATGTATGTGGCACATACTATTTTTAGTGTTCTGTGTGAGCGAGTGCATATTGTAATATCATCGAATACTATGCCTGGAATCTTATCAAAACAAAAAATAACACACACACTGCAGCAGCAATTAGTAGAGATGTAAAATTGCAATTTACAAACGTGACTTCAGATTGTTTTTTGCGCCAATTAAGTTTATAAAAAGAATGCAGACCGTACGCAGAAATGTGCTGATTAGCAATAGTCGATAATTATTAAATTAATAAAGTCAAACATAGAAAACCAACTATGAATCTGAGATTAATACAAATTTAACCGCATACACACCCAAAAACACTTTAGATTTCTTATCGTCCCTCGGTATCGCGTGTTTGCAACGCGACTTCTATCAAAGTGCAAACAACAGTAGCTAATTAAAACGTGTTTAGCTTAATCAATAGCCGGCAAATGGTTACAGAATGTGCGTAATCATTGAAATTGTACACGTGATTAATTTAAGGCCCCAGACGGGAATCCAAATTTCGAATTTTTTATTGCCTTCACGTTTTGCACGGTGTGCGACGAAGAATGGTGAAATTTATTAGCGATTATTGCGAACAAAACAAGTGATGACCAAATCGTGACCAAAGTATTGTTATATGATGGATCTATATCAGCAGTTAAGACTACGTTGCCAAGGACTTTATATGGAATTACCCCTTCAATTTATTGAGGTAAGTTGGAACAACAAGCTTTTTTTATACTAAGTATAATATGGTATGTACTTTTAAAATTTCATGATGATTGGTTGCTTAGTTGAAACAACAACCAAATTTATGTAACTTTATGAAAGCCATATAATATTTTTGTTAATATATTCAGCGCATTGAAAGACCCTTATTAGGTTTGGTGGCTACAGTTGAGTATACTCGATTAATATACACCCACTTCCCATTAATAAACTTATCAATTTACTTTTGATAATGTTAATATATTCCGAATCAGCATTAATAGTTAAATCGATATAGCCCCCAATTTAATGCCTTAATACAAACTTAGCAACGATAGAGCTACACAACTTTTTACAAATGTTTCTGTCCCTATTATACATAAGTTTTTTTTTTTAGAATTTTATATATGATTCACAAAAGAAAACCCACTCCCTACTAAAGCAACAAATCATTTTTGACATATTTTATTGTTTCTTTAATAAATTCTAAATTTATTATCCGATCGTAATAAAATTGTAACAGTTTTTATGTTACTATTCAAGTCTCTAGCCCTTTCGCTCTATTTTATTAATTCTTTTATAGCTCACAAAACTATAATACGATCGTAATTAAATTGTCTTAAGCCATTTAGACTACAGTCAATTATTGTGTATGTTTTTTAAGTGACTAGCTGTAAGCCGTGTTCGTTCTTTCATAATGTTTCTGCGATTAGATCGTAACGAAACTCTAAGAAAACGTATAGTATATGTATGGGTGCTATCCAAGTCTCTAGTATCAAATTTAAGCTCTATTCATTTGTTTTCTTTGCGTTGCTGTGCTAATTACTAAAACAAACTTTATCATTTATTTTTCGCATAAGTATTTCCGGTCGTTTGAATTCGAAGAATAGAAGAGCAAGAGTTCCCAAGTTTGCAAAGTTTTTTCTAAATAGCAAACGCAGATAACGTTGAAAATAAATGTATGTTGTCAGTTTAATAAACTACACGCCCTTATACGTAATTGAACTAGGATATCTTTTAGTCGCGCATTTTCGATTCTCAAGACTCGAGTACTTTTCCACGCAATCTCAAAAAACACTTTTTCTTTCGGCCAATTCGTATGCGTACTAAGTGTGTCTTGTCAATCGAATCCACTTGGATTCCACAATGGAAGTCACTTCGATATGCCACTCAAGATAAACTAATGACGCGTGTTGGGGAACCAGGAGAAGTATGCGATAAGCATGAAGAAAGAACTCAAGAACTTCCACGAGAGAATGTATACGCAGCATTAAATTCCGAGCGTGTTCATTTTATTCTTAATTTATGGAAATGAAAAGTTCGATCGAATTTTCTTGTTTCTCTCCCCAACAATTTTCCCTAATTTAACTATTTGTATGTGTGGGGACGTTTATAACGGCGCTTAAAAATAGTTTTTTCTGACATTTGATGACCAAACATTAGAACCCTTCACTTGTTTCGGAGTGTGGAAAGGTGTTCAAAGCAATCGATTTCATTCATAATCACAAAAAATGTGCCCACGTGATTTTAAGTCTGTATCTCAAAACATGGGGGTAATAAACATCGGGACTTGTAAAAATTTTATGTGATGATTGACACGAATTGAGTGACATGCTTTGGACCTCAGCTCAAACGAGACAGTGCAGTGACTGTGATGTTGACGATGATGATGACCGCGATGATGCAGGCACAACCCACTGCATATGGTATGTGTTCTTGAGTTTCGTCTTTTATCTGATGAAAGCACAGTTAGAACTCATCTCATTTGGTATGCACATGAAAATGCCCTGCAACGAATATCATTAAAGCTAGTTCAAACTGTTTAATATAAAAGACAGATGCCAAGGTCTGTTCTCAATTCAGTTTGTGGATGCTGCTGCCATAGAACACATCATGTTATCGTATTCTCTGCTCGCCGTGCTGCTGCTCGGTAAGTGCCTAAAGGATTAACTGTACCTCACCTGCGACTGTTGCAACTTCTTCGACTTACTTCAGGCTTCTACTCGGCTGCTAATGCTTCGCTCTTGAACTGCAACTGTGAGCCAGGACCTCCGGGTCCGCCTGGACCGCGTGGCCCTCCAGGTCTTGGTGGCCTCGGCAGTGCCGGAGGCGGTGGTGGCATCTGGGGTTATCCGCCTGTGCCGCCCTTCAACCAACACATTCCACCACTGATTGGACCTAGAGGATTGCCTGGACCACCAGGACCACCTGGCTACTGCTTTCCCTGTCAGTACGGTGGTCAAGGTGGCCAAGGATTCGGTCCGAATAACTTTGGCTTGGCTGGTCCTGGCGGTGTTACTGGACAGGGCATTGCCTCAGCCATTGGAAACATTATCATTATTCCCTCGGGCGTCAATGGACGTGCGCAGCTTTTCCGTATCACACCCGATGGGCAGCTAGTGCGAATTGAAAACCCTCGCGAGGGCATCAATGAGATACTACCCAGTAATCTGCAAGATTTGCTCGCCCAACAGGCCGCTGTGCCCACAGCAGCCACAACATCAGGAATTACGCCGCCAGGCCAGGCCAGACCAGGAGCCACGCCACCTACACCCGATGATCAACCCGAAGGCTTAGATGAAGCCATGTTTGCTGTTTCCTCTAACAATATAGAATCGCGTAAGGAGGCAGCGTTGCGTGGCATTACCGATGCCAACGATTGGCGTCGGGTGCTGCTTTTGGGTGAACCGAATGCTCATAGTGCGGCCAGCTCGGAACCGGGAAGCACTAATCAGCTGGAGAGTAGCATGGATAGTTTTCAGCGCGCCCTCGTCGATTTGAGGGACAAGTACGCTTCGCTTATTCAGCCACGCACCACCGATCAACGATATGCCGTCATCCTCTAGACTCCTAAGTAGATCCACTTAATATACAGTTATTATAATAAACACGTACTGATAATTCCTAACAATCTTGACACAATCGCGTCTCAATCTTATTGACACACCTCAATGGAGACACAGACGTTGGTAGCGAGAAGGAGAGTGTGCGAAACATTCTAGACTTAATATGGAATTTCCTGGGGTCTTGAGATAATCTCGGCTCGAATCTCGACAATATTGACAATTCATTCTGGAAAAAAAAATCAAAAAATAAATGGGATATCATTCTATGTATAGTTCGGAATTTCCATTTATTTTAATTTTAAAAATCCAATCTACAAAAAAAAATACCCCCAATAGACAAATACGCAGTAAAAGAAAGACAAAGAACGAAATGTTCTTTCTACTTGTGATATGGACTTTACTTCAATCCTAATCTCTATTAAATCGCAATAAAATTGATAACCTATTCGGAAACAAGAATTTTCCTACAAGAAAAAAAGTAATTCCTATTTACATAAGTATCTTAGGTACTAAATCCAAAACAAGAATGAAATGAAGAACACTATATTTAATACAGACTAACCATAGACCAAATATATTAAAAGAGAAAATACATAACGAGTTATCTATATTACGGAATTTCCGTTTGAAAACCTTTTCAAAAGCTGATAACGATAATTATTATATAGTTTCGATTTCTTAAGCTAATAACTGAAGGGCAATCACACGACTGCAGTTTGATTAGATCTAGAAAGTTGTTTGTTTCCCATTCGAAAAAAGATTAGTTGCAGCGACACTCATATCATATCAAATTGTCTGTCGAATTTACGATCATAACCATTTAATTTCACTTATACTTATACGAGTACTTATAATCAATGAACGTAGCGTGATCTCATATATCATTGAGTTGCCATTAAAGTACTCATATTGTTTGGCTAATCATTAAAAATTTATTTATAATAAGTTCTTCAGAGAACCCATCAGATTCGGCGAATGTTGTTGAACTTATTCATAACTCTAAGCGGGTTCCCCTCGAAGTAATCTCCATAGAAAAGACCAGAGTACAAGGTTATTTGAGAGATTATTCAGAATTATGACAGCGGAAAGTTAGGGATTCGATTGCTCAGAGAAACTATAAATAGTCTTCTTTTGTTTTTTTTGGTAATGTAGTCAAGGTGCATTTTTGTTTTCAAACAAATAAATATGTACATATATGTAGATAACAAAATTAATTTATAATGTTATTCTACTATAATCAATAATGATAGCTTGTTGATTTAGGAAATCTTTCACTATCTAGTACCAATAAATTATACTTCTTGCATTTCACTTGCAATCTGAAGCTATCATTTAATTGTCCGGCTCAGCAACAAGAGATTATTTTATGCTGCTCTTGAGATACAGCTTTCGTTATTTTACTAACTTTCTGGAGGTCTTGTATACTGCTTACATCCTTTGTATGTTAATCTATCGCTGGAATTTTTATAGCCTAGATAATCCGAAAACATCAGAGTCCAAAAAATTTAAGAAATATTTCCTCTGAAAATCTGAATTTTAAATCAAAAACAAAACAAGTGTTTTTTTTCAATACTTAATTTATTATTATTATTGTATATTTCCATTTAAATTATTATTCAATAAAGATTCTATGGTCTTCAACTCTGAATTCAATATTCTACGGAATAGAATCAATTCCATTATATTGTCCCGCTATCTAATCCCCATTTAAAAGACAACTTCTTATGTAAATATATTTTAAATTTATTCAAACTGTAATCCCCTTTAAAAGAGAACTTTTTTCCCAGCCGGATGAATATGTTGATTTGTGAGTATTAACGCGTATATGAGAATCGTTTTGGCAATCGTCACCAAAGAGTGCGAAGTTTAATTAGAACTAAACAATCAATCAATCAGTGCTTTAATCACAGGCAGTTTTGCCATCGCCAACACACGCAGCAAAAGCCAGCATATGAGGAATGGTATTCTGCTCATAGACTCCAGTAAATAGATGAGCCCAAGGTCCAGAGGCAAACACGCCGACATCCTCGCCACCATGAGTCTCCGACTCCAAGGGAGCTGTGGCCGGAAACAGTTGAGCAGTGTCCTCGGACAACAGCGAAGTGGGATCTATACGCTCATGGGCTTCCGTATCGTAGTACTGATCGAAACTCTTGCCGTTCGCATAGCTAAGCGTCAAGTAGGGTTTGCCATCGGTGCCCAGGGATTCGGCCTCGCCAAAGATGTCGCTGCCACGTGCCTGATAGCCGCCTACACTGAACGTATGCGAGTGATCCGAGGTGACCACGATGAGTGTGTCTTCGAGGTTAGTTAGTTCGCGTGCACGCTTAATGGCCTTGGAGAATTCCGCAGTCTCGTCGAGAGCAATGCGTGCCATGGTATCGTGATGACTGATATCAATCTTGCCGCCCTCCACAAACAAAAAGTAGCCGTTCTCCTCCTTCTGTAGCATTTCGATGGCCTTCTCTGTCATCTCCTCCAGCGTGGGTTCGTTGTTCTCGGGATCAGCAAGTTGTTCCACATGGTAGTGCATATGACTCTTGCTGAACAAACCCAACAGACGATCAGTTTCAGTCACATTCACTTTGAGCAGCTTCTTTTGGGTCTTCACGAAAGTGTTGCCCTCGGCCAGAGCTTCGAATTCGGCAACCAAATTGCGTCCATCAGTGCGACGTCCCTTCTCATAGAACTCTGGATCGTAGAAGCTGCGTTTTCCGCCGCCAAGTATCACCTTCAGTTTGCCGCCAACCTCGCCATGAATCAACTGCACCGCAATGTCATCCAGTCCTTCGGCCAAATCGCCACAAGCTTCCTCCAGCACAGCATTGTTTTCCCACTCACGATCGGCGGTGTGAGCATAAACTCCCGCTGGCGAGGCATGGGTTACTCGAGTGGTTGTCACTAGACCAGCCGCTTTGCCCGCATCCATTGCCCATTTGCCGACAGAGAAGACATGGTTGTTGGTATCAGCCATAGCCTGGCAATCGCCACGTTTCACATGCGCATTGACGCCAATGGTACCGTAGTTGGCCTTCACACCGCACAAATAAGACGTTGAAGTCGAAGCCGAGTCGGGCACAATTTTGTCCACACAATAAGTCTTGGAGAGACCCGTGTAGGGGAATTCCTCGAAGGACAGTTTCTGCTCCTCACCGCCAATGTAGCTTCGTGCAGCAGCCAGCGTAGCCAAGCCCATGCCGTCGCCCAAGAAGAGAATGATGTTCTTAGCACGCTTCTCGTTGCGCACATAGCTTAGCTTCTCCAGAATATGCGCCTTGCTCGCCGACAGCCAATAGTCCTGTGTGTCCTCGCCTTCAATTATGCGAGCTCGTGTGCGCGTATTGCGCTGCAGATCGGGATGCATGTGCTCCTCCTCATCCACTGGCGGTTTGCCGGGCACAGCGCCGCCCAAGACGCAGGCAGCCAAGAGCAGCACGGTCAGCAAACGTAATGTCCACATCTCGATAGTCAGGCAGATACTGTACTAACTACCCAATTGATCGACCGTTTTATAACCACGCTACGGACACTTTGACGAACGGCAGACAAGCTGTTGTGAGGCGTTGATAGCGTTGATTGGCTTAAAACCGCACAGATGTTTATGGCCTTTTATTCGCTCTACCCAATACCATATGCTGGTGGCACTCAAGATTAATCGATCGCCACTCAAGATTGGGACAAATCACAATAACAATTGAAATACACCGGGGATTACTGGCCAATTCAGCTAACTCATTGATAAGCAAAACTTGAGGCTATATAACCAGGTCGCATTCACTTTGGACAACAGTCTAGCAGCAGCCGTCGGACGAGTTGTAACAGAAGAGTAAAGATGTCGCTGAAGTTGCAAAGCAGTTTGCTAGTCTGGTGCACCATGGCCCTCGCCCTGGTGCTCACGTCGCCTACCAGAGCGGATCTAACAGACGATCAAGACCATGGTAAGTGAATGTCAACGATAAAGGCTTATCGTTAGCTAAGGCTAGAAAGTAGGGAAGGGATCCCTCAGTGAAAGGGAAATAGTGAAAGATCATTAATACCTCTACAATTTAGCTAATCATTTGCTTTAAGTTGATTAGTTGCGAAGTGGAAGCTCCGACCGATTAGCAGATTGTATAAACGATTTGAGCTAAGGGGGAATAAAGTCATCAAGATAAGAGGTAATCGATTATTTATGAGATTTGAGAACATTATGGGAGGGGTTATTGAAAACTATTCAAGAGATTTTTGTACTGGCAACTAGGAAATATAAGAAGAAAGAAGAAAGAGTTGTTAGTAGCGAATACGCAGAAGTTTTGAGGGACACTTAGGACCTCTTTACTTTGTTTGTGGTCTTTGCCAAACAGTCATTTTCAGAATAGAATAGTATATTTGAAAAGTAAATAGAAAGACGTTTTCTAGGGAGTCTTATAACCTCTTAAAGCTTTCCTCCGTTAGCGATTGAGTTCTTAGAGGCAATTTAAAAAAATGTAGGAAGGAACTCTGGCGGATGATGGGTTCATAAAGGAGCTGTCTATTAATTTCTCTTAACCAAAGGTTTACCTCCTTAACGTTTAGATTATTTTATTTTTGTTAGATCGTAAGTTATCAAGGCTCTTAATTGGTGATAATAATTGTGAAGAAGATTTGTTACAAAATTCCATGAATAATTTTCAACCAATCCGATAATTTTATTTGTGCAGAACAACATCCTAAGATGCCAAGCTCCCGCGCCTATGTCGAATTGGATGAGGAGCTCGACACCAAGTTCTGGTACGACAAAGCACAATCTATATTGGCCGACAAACTGGAACACCACAAGAAGCTTAATGAGAATCGCGCAAAGAATATCATACTCTTCATGGGCGATGGCATGTCCGTTCACACGATTGCCGCTACTCGCAACTACATGGGCGACAGCAACAAGCAGGTCTTCTTCGAGAAATTCCCGTATGTGGGGCTCTCAAAGACCTATGCAGTTGATGAACGCACTCCTGACTCGGCAAATACAGCAACGGCGTATCTGACTGGTGTTAAGGCCAACTACGGCACCATTGGTGTCAATGCCCAGGTGAAACGCAAGGATTGTTATGCCGGAGCTGACAACAGCACACACACCCAGAGCATTGCCCAGTGGGCACAGGAGGCTGGAAAGTGGGCGGGTCTAGTGACAACAGCTCGTGTCACACACGCTTCTCCCGCTGGTGTCTATGCGCATGTGGCTAATCGTGCATGGGAATACGATACGAAAATCACCAAGGATGGCTGCAGTACGGAGGTCAACACGGACATTGCTCGCCAGCTGGTGGAGTGGCCTGTTGGCAAGGATCTGCGTGTGATTCTGGGTGGCGGAAGAGCCTACTTCCGGGACAAGAAGATGCACGATGAAGAAGGCATCCTGGGTCTGCGAACTGATGGACGTGATCTGATCAAGGACTGGCAGCAGGATAAGAAAGAACAAGGCGCTGAGGGGCACTACGTCTGGTCGCGCAAGGGTCTCTACGATCTCAACCTGGACAAGACAGACTATCTGCTGGGACTCTTCGATGTCTCGCACTGTCCGTATCACGGCGATCGCACCCGCAGCAGGCTTGACTATGCAGAGCCCTCGCTTTCTGAAATGACAGAGGCAGCCATCAAGGTGCTAAGTCGCAACGAGAAGGGTTATTTCCTTTTCGTGGAGAGTGGACGCATTGATATGGCGCATCACGGTACCATGGCACGCAAAGCTCTTGAAGACACAAAGGAATTTGCCTACACCGTCGAGATGGCACGCAAGATGACCTCCGAGGAGGACACACTCATTGTGGTCACCTCAGATCACTCGCACACGATGTCCATCAACGGTTATCCTGTAAGGAATTTCACTATATTACCTCTATTGAGCTCTACTAATTCTTTTTCCTTTGCAGTATCGTCGCCAAAACATCTTTTCACTGGCTCCCAATCTGGCCACCGATGAGAAGCCCTTCACCATTCTCTCATATGCCAACGGTCCTGGCTATGACAATACCTACAATGAGAACGGTCGCATTGATCTCACCAATGTGGACACCTATCAGCCCGACTTCAAATTCCAGGCCACTGTGCCGCTCAGTTCAGAGACGCATGGCGCCGAGGATGTGGGCGTCTTTGCCTCAGGTCCCAAAGAGCACTTCTTTGCCGGCAACTATGAACAGAGCACCATTCCCGCCCTGATGGCTTATGCTGCTGACATTGGTCCCTTTGCCCAGACCAAGCTGAAGAAATAGAAATAGTAGTTGCAATAAAGTGATGCCTCTGTTGATGATATTATAGTATAAGTAGTCATTTATTAAATTGACTTGAAGGAGATCTGAACATTAGTTTTGTATGACGTCTATATGATAGACGCTGCGTATACGTAATGCTTAAATTTACCGTTAAAAGATAAGATAATTGATTGATTAATTTATGCAACGTTCATGCTATGTTTTATATTCTGTTATCACACTCAGTATACCCTATAAGTCACCAAATAAATATTTAAGAAAATATTAGTAGAGTTGAACTTTTTTCCTAGATTCATAAAGTCAAGAACGCAATGCTTAATAATTTTGAAACCAAACTATCTACTTGAATCTTATTAAGCCCAAGAATAATCCTTCTTAAAAGCCATCGATTAACGTCAAAATCAAAACAAACCTTCAAACTCCGGTTTTAATGCATACAAGTAGTAAGACTTAAATCACTCTAGTCTTTCTACATGTAAGAGTACATCATTAAATTAAAAAAATTATTCTAGTTGAATGGGATCAGGACCTATTTTTTTATACTTATGATTTTGTTATATCCTTTCGCAGATTGATAGAACATTGTTTGCTAGGTTTCCCAAGGGGAAATCTTTCGATTGCCATCAAAAATATAATGGTCCCACAGGAATCGCCCAAAAACAGAAAAATCCTTGATAACTTCGAAACTAACAGGTCGATTTGAGTGATATTTGGTCAATTGAAAGACCTTTATTAATAGCTTCGATTGACACCAATTTCATCAGGATCCTTCAAAGGACTCTCGAGTTATAGCTTATTTTATCTACAGAGAAATTTACGATTAATTCCGCTCCTGTAAGGACTTTTGTCCTTTTTATAACATATTTTAATTCAGGGCACCAAGCACTATTTATATGCTAAAGGACATTCCGATAGTCCTTCAAACGACGGAGTTACAACCGATTTTCCAAATTTTCGACAATTTTTCCATGCCTCCCCCTATAAAATTTTTTAAAAAATTGTGTTGTGAAAAATCTTAAAATCCTTGAATGCAGATCGGTAGAAACGATTACTAAGGGCGAAAAAGGAAGATCCTTTTTACATTTGCAAGGATACAATAGAACTAGAATACAACTAGAACTAAAAAAGTGTAAAATCTGTTATGTTTCTATGTACGCAACTGTACTTTCGTTTATTGCAGAATTTAGTATAAATGTAATTTGTTTAGATTTTCTCGATTGTTTTGTTTTTGTTCTTAAATAGAATACGAACTTTGCTTAGACTAGGGATTCGATTCGATATATTTTCACATTTTTCCAGATGAATCGATTCTATTTACAGGCGTTTTAGTTTCTTGTAGAAATCAATGGACTAAATGACAATGAGGATGCTAAATAATGCTCTCAGTTATTTAAAACTATCTCGAGTTAACAATAAATGCGTTCTGCTTCCAATAAACAAATGAAATCAAAATGAATTCAAAATAATCAATGTTTCTATGGAAGTATAAAACCAATGTAAATGATACGTATATAATTGCCAGGAGTTTGGCTCGTTGGTTGATCATGTAAAAAAAAAGAAATAGGTCTACGTCCACGCTAAGGCTATAAGATAACTACTTAAAACTAGCTTGTTATATGATGTGTCCAGCTTGCAGGTTTGTCGGTTCTAAGTACATGCGAGTATCTATCTATAAGAGTGTATAATATAGCGAACCGGGTGATCTTTAAACTGATCAGGAAGTGGCTGAGGAGCGTGCATTGTGTTGCGTGTCTGTTCCTGTTCTCTTCGATTTGTGTCTTAGGCTTCAAGCAGTTGTGGTGCTGACGGCGTTTGCACCTTGGCATCGGCAGCCACTTTCGGCGCCGCTTCGGCATCCGTGAGATCGGAAGTGGGCTCATCCAGACCAGGATCCAAGTCCAGTGTTTTCGGCAACGGTCCAATCTTTTGCAGTATATCCACCGGCATAATCTCTCGCATCGTTGACACTGGCTGTACCTTGAAATGCGATGATAACGTGGGCAGCGGCGGTGGCGTGAAGAATGGCGGAGGTGTCGATGTCATGGGCGATGCAGTAAGCGGAGGAACGGGCAGTGGCAGCGGCAGAGGTAGCGGCACAGGTTGTGGCACAGGCGCTGGTGTGGTTAAAGCTGCAGGCACTGGCATGGGCGCAGGCGTTGGATGATAGCTGCTGTAGCTCTGTGAGCCGAGCACGGGAATCGGCTGTGATGTGGGCGCTGTCATCGCTGGCGGTGGACCGCGCAGATAATGGGGCAGCACATGGTGCAACGGCGGTGGCGGATGTCGCGTGAAGAACTCCTGCAGTAAGGCCTCAGCCTGGGCAGGAGGCGGTGGCGGTCGATGACGCATAAACGAAGGCATAGGCAGACGTCCAGACTTTACCAACATGGCCATGTACTTGGGATCAAAGTGCGGTGGCGGTGCTGGATGTGTGGGTCGTAAGATACGTTCGCGTGATTTGATTACCAAACCTTTAGCTACATCACAGTGATAGTAACGAAAGACGGGCTTCTTCTGCACCAGCACCGCTTTGCTCGCAGTCGTTGGCTTGGGCGCCATGGGTCGAGGTGGTACGGGAAGCGCCAGGAGCTGTTCGCGCGCCTGTTGCTCGCGTGCAAGCTGTGCGGCAGCACGTTGTTGATTCTGTCGCACTTTTTGCTCCAGCAGCTGTACTACAACTTTGCGATCTTCCTTGTCGCTCTCGTAGTTAGGCAGCACCATATCCACAAAGTTGACGCGCTTGCGCTTTGGTTTGCTAAGGGATTAAAACGAAATAATGAAAGAGTTGAAATAAAGAATGCTTTGGCAACACTTACCTGTTATCTTCGAGTGGCACCTCGGGCTGCACAGGCGCCACTATCGCCAAGGGCTCCACAGTCGCCACCATCGAGGGCACAATCTCCAGCACATTGCCCTTTTGCACAGCCACCGATGACATAGGCATGGGTGCCATAGGCATTATAGGCGTCATGGACGATATGGGTGCCATAGGCAGCTCCCGCAGCACAGGCATCGCCGCGCCAGCTGCTCCAACTGGTTCCACTAGCGCGCCGTTATAATCATAGTTCATGGGCGCCACAGTAGCTGTTGCGCCGTCCGCATACTCTCCGCTGTACTGCGCATAGGCCTCCTCCATGCTGTACACCGGATCCATGTAGGCATATCCGTCGTAGTGCTCGCCACCTGCCGCCGCCTCCTGATGCTGCATCATGGTCATGTTGTAGTAGTATTCAGCTGCCTCCATGCTCTGGTTCTCCACAAAGTAGTCGGCAAAGCTTTGACTGTGAGGCGATCTCGAACGCGATCTGCTCGGCGATCGTGTACGCGGGCGACGTCGTGGCGGTGAGCGGGACCTCGATGATGACCAACTGCGACGCATGGGCGGCGAAGGCGGCTTGAAGGGTAACGGTGAGCGGGAGTAGCATCTGTCGCGACTGAAGGAGCGACGTCTGTTTGGCGGTGGTGGCGATCGTGGACCAGCGAAAAGCTTGCCTCCGCCGGGTGGCGATAGCGAGCTTCGACGTCGTCGCATCATCGCTGGCTTCACGTTGCGATTGCGCCTGTGCAGCGGACTGCGACTCCGCGTTCGACTGCGGCTTATGCTGCGACTGTGACGTCCCATGCTGCCCATGCGCCCCTTGACAAAGCGTCCGCGTCGCAGCGGAGGCGAAGTAAGCGGTCGCCGTCGTCTGGGACTGGGCGAGCGGGTGACATCCTTACTGCGACTCGGTCGCATATGACGTCGGAAGTGATTCCTCGAGAGCGAGCGGGATCTGGAGCGTTCGAGGGTGCGTGAACGCTTCAGTGAATGCGGCGGATGTTGCTGATGTGATGACGGCGGATGATGACTTGAGTTATGGGAGCGGGAAACGGACAACGGAGATGGTGGCAGTGGCTTCGAGTGACGCGTATCCATAATAGTGGGCTTGACAATGGCAATCTCCTTGTGCGGCTTGACCAGCTTCGGTTCTGTTGGCGCTGGCTGCGTAGTCGACTCCGGCTCGTCCTTGTCGAAGATGGCGGGTTTGCGTGCCGACAGCTTCAACGGGGAAATGGTCAGTTTGATGGCCTCCCGATTGGCATTGAAGATATTGTTCACAGGCGATGCAATTGCGGCGACTTGCGGCGGCGTCTCAACGGCTGGCGACTGTTCTACTTGCTGTTCCTCATCGCCAGCTGCTGTCGGCGGCTTTAGCTCCGACTTGCGATACTTGTTCATGATGGCATTCCGCTGAGTAATGAACAGCGATTCCATTTTCAGTAGCTCCTCACAGATATCATCACCTGAATCGTAGTTCTCTCGCATCATTTGTATGCGCGCCAGATTATCCTCGAGACTCTGCAGCTTGCGCAGATCCCGACTCACATTATTCTTCTTGTAGCAAAGCTGTTGCTTGCCGGGCGTTGACTCTTCGGTGGCGGATGATTGCGATTGATCGGTGTTGTCCATGCTGAGTAGTTGCTTTTGCTCTTCCTGCTCGTTTTTGTTCGTCTGCTCTTCGTCCTCTGCACTCGAAGCATCAGCATCATCGTCTTCGTCATCTTCCTCCTCCTCGTCGTCATCATCGGAGCTGCTTGCACTGCTGCTACTGCCGCTGCTGCTGCTCGACGTGCCGTCATCTGTGCCATCGCTGGAAGATTCTTCGGCAGTGGAATTACTTAAGGAACTATTTGATGTGGCTGTTGTGGTTGTGGCAGTTGTAGCCAGATTTGCTGTGCTCTCGCTTGCAGCGCTGCTTGCTTCAGTCGAGCTGTTGCCTCCCATCTTAATACTCTTCATGAACGTGTCATACACATCCTGTATATTAATCAACGGCTTGTCAGGCACAGTTGTTGCGACTCCTTCTCCTGCTGTTTCTGCTACTGCTGATGTTTGCTGCTGTTTCGCCCTGGGTGGCGGCGTGCTCTTGGCATTCCACAAGGTATTCGAGTCATCGTCGTCGCCATTCAAGCGCGCCACAATTGCGTTCGCTGCATTCTTCGGCGTACTGCTATCGCCGCCTGCTGTCGAGTCATCGTTCTCCCAGTTGTCTATGTAGTCATCCGTATCCGGACTGTGTGCATCAGCGGTAACAGCAAGAGGTTTGGTTGGCGGAGGCGGTTCATTGGCAACCCGCGCTCCATTGCGCACTGGCACCTCTTGCTCCCTATCACGTTCGCGTTCTTTTTCCCGCTTCATTTCCCACTCGATTTCTCGCTCCACATCTCGTGGCGGCGGCGTCAAATTGCGCTCCACTTTTATCTGACGCGCTGTAAGCAACGGCGGCGTTCGGGAGCGATTCTTCTCCTGCTTAATGCTGCGCTCCCTATACTTGTTGTCCCGTTCTCTGTCCCTCTCTCTCTCCCTGTCTCTGGAGCTATTTCGATAGCCACCATTGCGCTGCATGCTGCGGCGACCTTCAGTTAATACTGTTTCACGCTTGAAAGGATTCGCATGCCTTGGTTTCTCTCTCGGATGCTCTTCCTCGACCATTTCCTGCTTGATATGCATCACTTCTACCACCTTCTTGCTGCGATGCTCATGACTCTTGCGCAGTAGCTGTTCCTTGGTGGCCAACAATGCATCCAAATGCAAATCATTATCCTCGAGAAGCGCTCCAATGCGACTGTGAATCTCGCTGTGCATTTTAAGCTGCGGTGTTGTTGATTTTGCGGGCTCTGGGGACGTTGCTGATTTGTTTACGTGTCGATTGTCAAGAGGTGGCGTCGTACTTCGCTCCAGCGACACAACTGGCGTGGGCGTCAATGTCCTGACTGGGCTGGCTTCTTTGATCAGTCTTGGCGGCGATTCGGCAAATATATCGAAAGCTTTGCGCGTCTCGACGACATTCGTTGGCGCTCTTGGCGGTGTTAGCGGTTGCTGTTGCTCCTTCTCCTGTTCTTGCATATTTTGCACTACAGCTGGCAGTGTTTGTTGCTGTATTTCTGGCTGAGGCGTCGCCGCTGCCGTTGCTACTGTTGGTGGCGGTGGCGTCGACGGTGTTCTCACTTTTATCTCTGCCTTGCGACTCTTGCTGCGACTTCGCCGTGTCTCCCTTTCTGTTCGTTCCCGGGACTTTTCTTTACTTACATTGCTGCTCGCCTCGTGGCGACGCTCTTGCTCCCTATGGCGTACATTTGACTTCTCCGTTGGCTTCGATCGCCCCCTGGAACGTTCCCTTGCCCTCTGATGGTTCTCCGTTCTCTCTCGCGAACGCGGCGTCTTCTGCCTCGACTCTTTGGATCGTTCCCTTCGTTTTTCCCTGTGATTGGATCGCTCCCGTCGTCTGCTGCTCTTGCCGGCATCTGGATTGCTTGCTAAACTGGAACGTGATCGCTGCTGTGCACGTTCTTTAGAACGTTCTCGTCGCTCCGCTCGTTCCTTGGAGCGTTCGCGTTGCTTCTCCATATGTTCCTTGGGCAGCTCTTTGTTAGCTTTTTCCTTTGACCTGCTGGCAGGTTCCCTGCTGCGTCTATCACGCGGCCCGCAATCTCGATGCTGCTTGTTGCCGCAATCTTTGACCAATTTAAAAATGAACGACATCGATGGCTTCGTAGTGGTCCAGCTACAAAAAGAGATCGATTTTAAGGTAAAGACGTCGGTATCTTTCTGCTACTTACATTAATTCAGAGCGGGAACGCATTCCGCCTTGTCCTGGGCCTTGACTGGGAGGTAAAGCTGGTCCATAGGTGCTGCCTGCTGCTGCATTTGGAGACGTCGTTGCCTGAGGTCCATTGCACGTTGTTGATGACGATAGTGTTGATAAAACGCTGTTGTTGGGCGTTATACAACGATTGGGTGCCGGCGGCCGACTGAAGAAGGGCGAACGCATGCCTCGCATGCCACCACGCGGCATCCTCGGTCGAAATGGACCCATGCGCCCGAAGTCAAAGCATTGCGGCGGCGGACGCATGTGAAAACGCAGCGGATTGATTCCAATGAAGTTGCTGTGATGCGGGGCGGGCGATTGTTGTTGTGATTGTGATGATGCTGATGAAGATGGAGTTGATGTTGAAGCGGCAGCTGCTTCCGCTTGCTTCTCCTGGCGCGCCAACTGCACATCCTTCACATCCTGCGAATCGGAATCGGTATCAGAGTACAAACCTTCGCTGTCATCCGCATCCGCTTCTGTTGAGGTTGTTTCGCATGTGGCGCTGCCATTTGGTTGGGTTTGATTTGCAGTCGCCTCTTTGCGCCTGATGGCTTCCAGCTCCAGCAAAGCGCGCACATTTTCTTCGCCAGAGTTCGCGTTATCGTTATCGATTTGTGTTGTCAGCTTGCGCAATGATTTGTTCATAACGTCCTTGGCCAGTACTTTCTTCAGCGCTGGACTTGCATTGCCTTGTTGTTGTTGATGGGGCGGTGTGACCAGCTCTCCCGGCTCCAGTTCTCGGCTGTTGTCTCCATCTTGCATTTCCTCAGCCAACGCGACGCCGCCTTCGCCTCCACCTCCTACTGCTTCTCCTCCACCAATTATTAGCGACATTTTTGCATAAATTTGCTTGTAAATTGTTTTTTCGTTGCTCGCTGCTCACATACAAACACACACACACAATGATGATGATGAAAATATGTAGTAATCAATGCGATTGCTTTTGCGGGCTGCGTGGGGTGCTGCACGGGGGGGTGTGGTTCATCCTCGTTTTGACACTTTTGCGCTTACTTGGTTATTGTGTCTTTTGTGCTGTGTTTCCAATTAGTGAGTGCACTGTCCTTTGCACTGTTCGCCTCGTACGGCACACACGCTGCGTCGCATCCACGTGCACACGATTTGAGTTTGCTTTTGTTTGAATACTTCATGTAAAATGGTGTTTATGCATTTTCAAAGACCATTACAATTGTGTCGTATCCCGTTCACATCTATAATGCTCTCAGCGTGACCGCAGCTTTCAATATTCAATATACCAAATACAAATATACCAAATACACTTGACAGCGCTCGCTCAAATGAACTGCTTAGTGGCTCTGATAAGGGCGCCAACTGTTAATTCGTTTTTTTTTTGTTTTTCTTTTATTCTGTCACATTAATATCAAAGCAAAACACTTTTAATTTAAAAACTGCAAAATTTGTTGTGTTGTGTGACAATAAATTCCCCATATCTTAAATATATACTAAAAAGTACCACATACCATAGCTGTCGGCCATAGAGGTTTTTCCAACAAACACGTGCCTGGAAGGGTGCTTGGAACCAAATATATTTGAAGCTTAATATCGTAATGCATGACGAATATTTTTTCATTTATCTGAAAACACAAAATTAATTATTATTTACAAAACGATAGAAACATGTGTCATCGATAAATGTTCCCTTGCATTATACATACCGCACGAAAGTATGCAATGAAATATGTGCTTACAGTTTGAAAGTCGTACGCAACTATCGATAAATGGCAGCGATAAAACGCTACACTTTCAAATTGGTAAAAACGGTAAGCTTAAGTGATTGGCAACTTTGTTAAAGAGCAATTTGAAACGCGCAAATTGAATTTAAACGCACTCAAACATCACACTCTACAACAAATGCCACTTATTTCCGCTTCCTGCTGTTGCTGTGGCTGCTGTTTGCCGTTTGCGGCAAAAACGCAGTCAAATGCGAAGTGCAAAAGCAAATAAATGACAAATAACGCACACAATTGCCAAGTTGGGTTAGGCACCCAACTGAAGCGAAACGCTTTTAGCTTTAGTTTAAGCTTCGGCTTGCAATGAGGAAAAGACAGTGCACATTATGACATAGCCATAGCCACAAGAAAAGAAAAAGAAGGGCCCTCTGGGAAGCAGCAGCCTCCAGAAGAGAGTGCACCAGATCATGATTTGAATTTGCAGCTTGCTGCTGCTGTTGTTGCTGTTTGAGCCACAGTTTTTTTTTTTTTTTGTTTTTGTTGCTTGCCTTTTATTTGCATGCAACTTTCACCGGCTGCTGTCTATAGATGTTGCTGCTGCCACCACGACAGCTGCTGCTGGTTGCTGTTGCTGATGTTGCAGCGACAGCGACGGCAGCAGAGGCGAAAGGTGCAAATTAATTTGTGGCGCCCCACAATATACATACATACAGATATATACATACATATACTATAAAACCTTCCTCGCTTTGTCTTTGTCATTATTGTTAATACTTCAAGTGTAATTTTCGTTGCTTTTCTTCTATAATTTCCAAAAAACCAAAAAAACTCCCAAATGTGACTTGTTATCGCTTTCGAAAATCGCATTCGTTAAGTGGATTTGCAATATTGCGAGTACAACAAAAGAAATACAACTTGAGATACAGCATTGTATGTTTTTTTACGTTTTGAAGATGTCAACAATGACAAAAAAGTACAACAAAAAAATGAAGAAGAAACGTCCCCGAGACGAGACTTTGACTCAAATTTGGCACCTTGGTGTGAAAACCTTGAGCATTGTCTTTTTTTAGCATCCAACTCCTTGTGGTTAACGATCACGTGCTCTCGAAGCAGGAGCACAATTGCGTTGGATTGTATTTTGTTTCATATATTTGAACAGTGTTTTTTCTTTCCTCATAGAGCACTCCCAATGATTTTGGCCAATTAACATTTCTAAATGCCATTTTAAAGCCACAATAGTTGGATTTGGAGTTACAACTAGAGTTGTTGTTGTTGTTGTTGGCAAGTATTTATGATCTGCTTAACAATTAATAACACAAAAGCGTTAAAAGCGCAACGCTCTATGGCTATTGAGGGCGACATTGCCATTGTTGTTGTTGTTATAGTTGTTGCCTCTTGTTGTCGTTGCTGTTGTTGTTGTTGTTGACAAATGAGCACTGCAAATGCCACACTCTGCCTCCAGCTGAAACAGAGCTCTAGTTATATAGCTTCAGTCAAGTCATTGACATTCAGAGCTAAAGCGTTAAAGCCAGCCAACAGAGCTTGAACTAGAAAATCAAAGCAAGCAGCAAACACAGCAAAAGCCAAAGCCAAAGCAAAAAGCAAAAGCAATTTGGGCTTGCCAGAACGGATGGTGTTAATTGGCATTTATATACAAAAATAAAGCCACATTTATCTATACCCATATATCATATATACTTTAAATATAGAAATGTTTTCTATACAAAAATTTCTCTAAACTGACCAAAAAAAGAAAAAATAATAATAATAAACTGTGGCGTGGATAATCTGCGCATCCAAACAAACTCAATTATTACTCGTCTCGCTTTGCTTTTGTGCCACAGCAAATTGATTAAATGCAAGCTCAGAGTGGGGCGAAGGGGAAGGGGAAGGGAGCTGCGTGTTCTATTGTTCAGGTGTTAATCACAAACAAACAAAAAGTGTTTCTTTGAGTAGTAAAACCAGCTCACAGCAATTACTTTTAATTAAGTTCCTCTTCGATGAGAGTGCGATTTAAAAGAAATGCCGACTAACTTATGACTGAGTCAAGTAAACTTTTAAGAAAACACGCCTCTGACACACCCACTCTACATTTAATGTCGTTCCCAGAGTATCCCACAACAAATCAAATCAGGTAGAAACAGAAGTTACGTATTTGAAATTAAATAATGTATATATTGCAGCAGATGTTACTTTGTGCTTTGGGAATACCCTTTTGCTTGAGAGTGCAGAAAATCCCCCTAAAAACGATCTTCAGACACGTCAACAAAAACACCAAAACAACAAATACTAATTGTAATCACCGCAACAATCGTTCTCCCGTGACCAACTCAAAAAATAATCATTGCTTACTCAATAGTTGTTCACACTATCCTACAGAGTTGACCAACTATATTTGCAGCTGCTTTCAAAAAATCTCAAACTCAATCTCAAAAGCAAATATGTTACAGAGCGCAAAACAATTCCACAGACAGTTTTATATTTTTCAACTTGTTTCTATTATTTATTGTTCATATTTCGCATGACAAAAATTGCTAATAATCTTCGCTATGCGTTTGAGTCTGAAGTTTTGTTTTTTGTCGCGTTTGTTTACCTTTTTTAATACTCTGTAAATAATTTTTATTAAATAAGAGATGTGTGAAAAGAAAACAAAAATTTGATAGATGAAAAGTCTATTTTAAGAAAGTGTAAATTTCTAATAATGAATGCATAAATACAAAGTCTTCTAAGAAAATTACTAAAAATATTAATTAACTCCACTCCCTGCAATAAAAACGAAATATGTAAATTTATACACTTTTCTTTGGAACTGAATTTAATAAGAAGTAATTATATGCATTGTAAGGAAAATTAATGCACTATGAATATATAAATGATCTATACTTATTTTTAATTTTTATATTTACCAAAATAAATAATTCAAATGCGTAACAAACACAAAAAGTTGTTCATACCTCAGAAGCAAAGATGCATTAGCGCCATCTATCGTTCGCGGTATAAAGCACTTAAGCCATAAGCCTTCACATGCGTCTTAAGAATTTGCAACTCAATTAAGAGTATTCTTTAGCCGTTTAGAGGGTAACTTTCAGTCAAGCAATCGCCTCCATAACGTTCTCACAAGTTTTTTGCTAACTATTTTTGCTTTTTTTATTTTGGACTTTTTTCAATACGAGTATTATTATTAGCTAATTTGAAGCCGAGCCAAAATGGCGCAGCTGAACAGCATCGAGCGACTTGTTATTATTTATAGTTTTACTGTGCTTGTTGTTGTTAGACACATGTGTGTGTGTGATTGTGTGAGTGACTGAGTATCTGTGTACTTCAGTATCTTTTAGAGTATCTTTCGCTGTTTCGGCTGCATCAAGTGCGAGTTGAAGTAAGCTCGCATTGAAAGCGCTTTTGTTTTCCTTTTTATTTTTGCTGCTTTTATTTTACTTTATTTTGTTCATGATGTGTTTTTTTGTTGTTGTTGCTTTTTTATTATTATTTGTTGTGGTTTGCTGCTCAATTCCCAGGCATGTGCCCCGGCTCGCTTGACTCGACTTGGCAGCGATGGTGCCAAGTCGTAGCTTGGTACCGTCCCAGCCGGCTCCCAGCTCACACACTCAGCTCCCACAGCTGAGATAGCTCCCAACTAAATTGCGATACAGGTTGTCTGCGCTCGGCTCATCGCTGTTTTTTTTTTTTTAGTGTAAATTGAATTTAGCGATAGTTAAAATCAAAATAAAAACACAGCAAAAATCCCCAAAGAAAATGAAATTTACAAGCTTCGCTCCTCCCTCCAGCGCGTCCCTCAAACCCGTAACTTATTGGCAATAGACGTTAACAACTTGGCATCATCCCCGCTCATTAAATGCGCAGTAGACACATCCACATACCACAACGGGGATGCGACGTGCATATAAACAGCCCTCGCCAGACCAGATTATCATCTGTCCAGACCCCGGTTCCAGCTCCAGCTCAAGCTACAGCTCCAGCAAACAGGTGACGGCTTCTCCGTTTCCCCGTCGCCCACGTTTCACGTGCTTCATGTTGTGGGGGGCTATTACGGTGCGGTCTATAAATAACATATACTCATTGAATCTAACTATAATATGAATTTATTTCAATTTCAGTTCGTTATTGTTTTGATTAATCGCATGCAATGGCTGTTTACCCTGTAGACTTTGAAGTGGGGTATTATTACTATACACAACAGCAGTTTAGCAAATTATTTAAATTTCGTATGAAAAATATAACTAGTAATTACATAAAATAAAAGTTGATTATTGTTCTTTTACTTTATGCCATGAATTTCGATCATAAATGTTATTTTTCTAGCGTTTAAGGAGAACTAAAATTGTCTTAGAATTTCAGCATAAAACTCGAAATATTCTTCTCTATCCTAGGCGATCATACATTGAATTAATATAGTCTCAGTCTTATTCATTCATTTCTACAAAAACCAGTCTTTGTGGAAGCTAACATATGATTCTTGATGCCAATTGGTATAAAGTCTGCTTTTCGCTAAAGTGTAGGTGGATCAGCTTACTCTATACAAAATTTAAAGTGCTGTTGCTTAACGATACTTAAATTTTATTGAGTAGCGGAGCATAGTCCAAAAATAGGCACCTTAACGATTATAAGTTGTAATAATATTTTCATATTTTTCATTAATTGTAAGCTAACTTTGTACGAACGAAAACTTATTATCATCACTTATGTGCGAACATATAATCTATATATTCTAATTGAATTTTAAATATTTAAACCCAATTCCCATAATGGAGAAGAATTTTATAACTTTGTGCCTGCAGGAAATGAGTTGATCAACGTACGTAACAGGCAGAAGGTATCATCTCCGACCCTATAAAATATATATGTATATTCTTGATCACCGTCAGCAGCCAAGACAATATGTGCATCTCCGTATGTCTGTCTGACCATCTGTCTACCTTTCTATCTGCCCGTATGAATACCTAGATCTCGGAGACTATTAGAGATAGAGACATAATTTTCGAATAAAAAGTCCACACGACTTTGGTATATTGAATAATAACTATGGTATTTATGATTCCAGAGAATTTGATTATAATTGTAGAAGTAGCTTCTGTTTGGCAAATTACGCCTACTGCAATTTGACCTCTGGTATATATTGAATGTAGTACTTCATCAATATGCTAAATATTTTTTTGTTAGTATTTTTGCGGTTAATTATTTGGTATATTTTAAGAATAATACCGCACTGTTGTGCATTGATCCAAGCACACACGACTGTAGCTTTTTTACTTGTTTATTATTATTATAGTAACGTTAAATACAAGTTTATCAAAGTTGCCGATATGTTGTAAATAATGCAATTAACATTTTTTATAAACGTACCTAAATTTTTGTAACTTATATACATATTTTTTTTTGCTGGCGACTATTACAAAAATTGCATCTATTTAGTTTTCATAAATCATCTTTGCTGCTACATATAATTTTGAAAGTTGAAAAGTTGCCACTTTAAAAGGTTCTTTCCTCTGTCTGAAGAGTATTTTGCAGTCAAAATCATAGTTCAATGGATAATTTTGTTTTTTCTTTAGCAAGATTTAGCAAAGAAACCAGATACGCAACTTGTTTTTATGTATGTAAATTCCTGCATAAATACTGGGAATTGCCCAAGAACATTAATAATTTCGAAGAGATTAAATAAAGTTGGAATTGTATGCGAGTTTTATGCATCAGCGATAAGCATATTTACATAATTATTGCGATACGTTTCGCAGTTTGCTGCAATTGATTCGATTGTTAATTAATTTGGCAAACAAATTATATGCAAATTGGGGGAGATCTGTTTGAAATTGAATGAAAATGAAAACAGCAAAGCAGACAAAAGAAATGGAAAGTCATGCGAAGACTGAAGCTGGCAATTAGCCTCAACTTCAAATTCAACTTCAACTTCAACTCCAACTCCAACTTTAACTGAGGGGGCAGCAGCATCCAAACGTTTAATGAACCGACCGACTGGGAATCGAGTGAAGCGTGGGCCAAACGGTCATTGGGCGTCTTGGGTTGCATAACGCAAACAAAAAAAATCATAAAAGATAAAACCCTAAAAAAAAGAAAAGAAATTTAATAACTAATAACTCAATGTGAGTTGAGCTGAGCTGAGCTCCAAAGTTAAAGTTTGTGTGCTGCGTTCGTTGGCTTGTGACATTTTAAACATAAAAATTATGTAATTACATTAAGAAAAAAAAAAAAAAAAAACATAAATAAAGCAAAGATTGCATAACGGAAATGGACAAACGCCGGAGATGGAGATGAAGTCGGAGTTGAAAACGAAGACGAAGATGAAGCCGGTGCCATCGGCCATTGGGTCATTCCAAAAAAAAAAAAAAAAAAAAAAAAAAACAGAGTTCGAGTTAGATGAAGATATTGGCTAGACGTAATAAACGAGCATCTAGCATGATATAAAACATTAGCAAGGCAAATCTTCGGCTCGCTTTGAATGCGTTCGTTCATATATACAATATGTGATCATTTATAAGAATTAAATAACAGATTCGGCGATGCCAGCGACAAGCACCAATAATGCGAATGACAGACGAAAAACAAAAAGCCGAAAATGCCGAAAAACAGAGATCAAAACAAAAAACAGCCACAGCTGTTGTAAGCTATCAAAAGATCATAAAGATCACAGTCAAAAAAAAAAACAAACGAGAAATTCATATTAATATAAACAGCAAAAAATATAATAAAAATAATACTCAGAGCTATTCATGTTAATCGCTCACAAAATGTAGCGACTAATTTGATGGTCATACTTTGGCATAATGATAATGCTTCGGGTCATTTGATTGGCCATAAGTTAAGTTAAGCTAATAGCTGGCGACGTGGCGTATGAGTAATATATCGAACTTTATTCTGCGTTCACTGCGTTTGCAGTTGCTATTGAAATGTGCAATGCAATACGCTTAGTTATGGCATCGATTTGCTTGGCCAACAAGCTGGCTTTGAGCTCAAGTGTTTTGTGTGTGTGGCGAGAGGTTAAATGGACAAAGCTAAACAAATATTCAGCGGACAGTGGCAGCTGCTGAAGCAATCAAGATGAACCCGAGTCACACACTCACCATGCGGTAGATACTCGTATATATATGTTACTATATACTCGATATTGTGTACATAAATGTATCTGTGGAGTGCAATGATTTGTTGTTGTGGCCACAACAATTATTCGAGCTACAACAATACTACTACTACTACTACAGCAAAAGCGAAAAGTTTATGTTTATTTTTTTGTTTTTTTCGTAAGCAGCAACAAGTTTGAGTGGTGCAACAACAACAACAACAATAACAGCGGCAGCAGCAACAGCTGCCACAAAGGCGACTCGATCAACGGCCGTTGCAGCAGCTGAAGTAGCAGCAACAACGTCAGCTGAGACGTCAACGTTAACGTCGACTGCGACGCCGCTGTCGATGGTAACGTCAGCGGCAACAACTTTGAACCGAAGCTAGTTTTACGAGATCCGAGTTTTAATTTGTGTGTACACGAATGTATTGGGTACCTTTAATTTTCGTATGCCAAGCTTTAGCATTGCGCTACACGCAAATGATCGAGCTTATTGATTCAATTAGAATATGAGTATGAGATACATGTACATACATATATTTATTTTTCCTAATTATGGTTTTTTAATTCCTTTGTTAAACAATTTTTGTCAAATCGCATTGAAATAAAGTCTGTTGTTAAAGTTCCGGTATATAACTTCAGAATAATAAAAATAATTCTTAAATAAATTATTTCCTAAAGAAAAACAATTTATATAGTGAAACTATAAATATAAAAATACTAAGGGAAACTGAAAACCGAAAAAAATATAAATATGATGGAAATTTTTATCAATTCTGTCTTATTTCAATGAAAAACTTACTCAACAATGTTTCATTATGTAGTTTTAGTTTTTACTATAACAATTTGACATTTGAATTTATGAACACATTTTAACAGTATTTGAACTCTGAAAGTTACATTCTAGTCACACTCTGGTTTATGGAAATATCGCTCTTTTATATTGCAATGCAATAATTCTAATAGGAAATTTTATTGATCTGGCAGTTCAGCATAATATAGGGTTGATAATCTACTTAAGACGCATTTAAATCTTATTATACTTTGCTTTAATTGATTCTCAGAAAAGACTTCTCGCATTGCAAACAACCTAATTCTTAAATTGTTTACTATGAATACCGTCAGATTTGGCTTTTTACTTTATTTTTATTTAATTGACATTGCTCACCATCTGCATTGATAAGCTCATTGCGATTATTAGTTATCAACTGATACTATATGTGTTTAAACTTTGACATGACGTCACGATGCACCGAGTTAGTCCAAATAATCTACATATTCAAATATACACTTTAGAGAGAGAACGAATTCATAATCCGTTAGAAATAAGAAAATATTGTTAGCTATATAAGACCTTAGATTTTACGAAATAAAGGTTAGTTCTTAAACATAATTCATACGTGTGTTTTGTACATGTAAATTTAACATACATGTATGTGAGCGACAAATGAAGAAAATCAATACTGGAATTTTAATTTCTTCTTGAATATTGTATGCTGTTTTACTTACGTATATTGGTCAAACGGATCTGTAATTTCCATTGAAATAATAATTCTATTGAACTTTAATTTATTTTTTATTTACTTAATGTAAAGGACGCCTGGTCATAGGTATAGGTCTATCATCCAACGTGGCGGAATAATGCCCTAAGGCAATGTTAAAGTCATTGTAAGTATTCTCGAAAATTGGATTATATCCTAGAGCCCTGAATATTACGGTCGCCAGGAATAAAAGTAAAATGAATAGCCATCTCATAATGCAGTCCTGATGTTATGTGGATCCTTGGATTGTCTGCGCCTATTGAATTACGTTCCTTCACGACTTACAAACGTATGCTTGAACAACTTACTGGGCTTCTGCTATTTATGAATCATGAAATGGCGAATGTTTACAACATTTAATTTGATAATCGACAAGAAAAGGTCAGACGCGGGCAAAAAAATAAATTTAATTTATTATTGAAATGTGTTTACAGACATTTTATACCTTTGATTCACTTTACATATACCAGTAAGTAAACAAAAATAATTGATTATTATTACGGCATTTTTTTAATCTTTATGCTAAAATCTGTCTGTCAAAAGTGATTAAAATTCAATTAAAAAAAATACATTTTAAGTATGTAACTTTGTACTACAATTATAATATATCCTATATGTATACTATTCACTTAAGATACATATTTTCCATTATGTATTGGTGTATTTATTATTAAGCGAGAAATATATGCTAATTAATGATGAAAAATAAAAAAAAAATAAAATAAACATAATTTTATTTAGAATTGGAACTATATGGAATACGAGCTAAAGATTAATTCCAATTACTTCAATTTACTGACTTTACTTATAATAAGTGAAGTGTTTAAATTTAAACAAATTCTATTTTGCAAGCTTGAAAGTTTGACTGCAACTGTTGTTGTTTTTGTGTAGGTGATCTGAGAATTCAAAAGACTGCAATTGAAAGCTTTTTAAGCTTCGTGTCAAGCTTGGCTGCAAAGCACACAGCAATTGACAATGTAAGTGTATTTGAGTACTGTATGTACTTGTGTGTGTGTGTGTGTGTGTGTGTGTGTGTGTTTTTGTAGTTTTACTCTTATTTTTATTCGCTTCTCGTTTCGTCGTTGTTCGTTTTTGTTTTGTTGTCGCTGTCGCTGCCGTTGCCGATCGTGTGCTTGGGCTTTTAGCTTGGGTGTGCGGCTACTGCGTGTCTCTGTATATGTGTGTGTGTGTGTGCGGCAGCGCAGTCGACGGCGACAGCTGAAAAAAGTTTTAAATCTGGTAGAAAAATCTGAAATGAAACGCGTTTGAGGCCTCAGACGGCGAGTGGCAGTCGTACAACAAAGACGTATTATTATTTTCGTTATCCACCTGGCGGAGGCTCTGAAAAGTTGGTCAGACAACTTTTTCAACAAAAAAAAAAAAAAAACAACTAAAAACAAAATCGACAACAACCAAAAAATTACCAACAGATAAACCGCAAACATATAAAATTGAACTCCTTTTACTTTTTCGTAAAAATTAATAAAAATTTCAATGTAAGTGAATGAAACAAAGTGAAATTTTATATCGTATTTCGAAAGTGCCGCCAAAGCAAGCAAAAGAAATATGGATAAAAAAAGACGAAAAACTGTGCTCAGCAAACGAAACGCAATGCAAAAAGGATAAATGTGAAATATGTCTTTATATTTTTGTAGTGCTATCTACTCTCTGGATATTATATAGATGACCGAGAAGGATAACGTATCCATGGCTACCGTGCAACTGAAGCCCGACTATGCGGCTAGCGAGGTCTACAGCACGGCCAGCGAACCGCCACCGGTAAGAATCGATATACTATATACTATATATGGTAGATTAGTATACTAACAAAAATATTAATCTGCATTGTTGTGAAGTTTTGTGCGTTTTTTTTTTTGGTCGATTGCGTTTTAATGCGTACAATTTTTGTCATTGTTGAATGGCCAAACTAATTACAATTTCCATTTGTCATTTTGTCATTTAGTGTGGCAATTATTTGCGCTACCTTTATGTAAGTCAGAAGCAGGTCAGCAAGATCTAAAGGTAGAAACTGAGCAACTGACTCGCCAGGGTCAATTGGTTCGCTGTGTTGGCCAGCACATCCGTTGCGGCGAGCACACAGCGCGTATGCGCAATATGTCGTTGTCGTCCCTCTATCTGTATCTGTATCTCTGTGTCTCAGGCCTTTTGCCTTTGTCTGTGTCTTTTGTTTTTTTCTGTGTCTGCACGCAGCTGCAAACGTGATCATTTTCACTAAGCAAGTCGCGTCGTCGAGACAGTGCAACTGCATGCATAAGCAATTTGGCTGTGGATAATTTTAATGCAATTGTTTTTTTTTTTTCTTTGCTCTTTGCCTGTATTTTTTTAAATTATTATTATGATTACAATATTGCCTGCTGACTGCTGACAGGCTTTGTGGCAATTGCATGCAACGTGCGCTGCTTTGACAATTGTCTCTGCGATTCTGTCGGCGACCCCCGTTGACATTTTAAAGCAGCAAAATAAAATAACACAGACTAACCGACTAAATCAAAAACCACTCTGAGCCTGAGAGTGAGGGCTTCACAAGTGGTATGTGTGGCTATGGCGCAGTTGATGTCGGCACAAATAAGTGTGAATAGATTTGTACTCATTTGCAACCGCAGCCACAGTTGCTGTCGATGTCGATGTTGAAGTCGGATGGCAAAAGCCCGGAGATCAAATAGAAAACCAGTTGAAAACCCAAATTCGAGATCTAATACAAAAGTCACGACTGTAAATAACAAAAACCTAATAATGATAAACTCAAACAAATGAGTATAACAATAATCCGCTATGACAACATCCACTTCGAGTCGAGTCGAGTCGAGAAACTGGCTCAATTTAGCGAGAGACTCTAAACAGATCTCTCTCTCGTGAGTTCTGAAACCGTGTTTGTGGGCTGGCAAATTGATTTGTTGAATTTGCATAAAGCGCGATTTGCATTTTTGTGCAGTTTTCCGCATTTTCTGCATCAGCCCATAAATTGCAGCTGCATTACAGTGAAAGCCAGCAGTTATCTAACACACAGATGTCAGTTCAATAACTACCTTTTGCGTGTGTGGGTTCACAAAGCTGTGTGATCAATCATGCCAAAAGCCCTATTCACCGTGTGCGTATACTTACAGCTTTCACTGTAACTCATTAACCTTTCATCTCTTTCACTCTCTCTGTGTCTGCTCTCATTTGCTGTGTGTTTTTCTTTTGTCGTAATGCACACACATAATCGAATCATCAAAGATATATATTATATGTTCGTATTTTTCAATCTCCCCCCCCCTGTTCGCACCTCAACAACAACAACAACAAACAACTGCAAAACAACCATCACCACAACAACAACAACAACCACACAGCTGGGATTTTTTAACTTTAATCATCAGGTTTGTCGCTCAAGTCTTTTGTCTTTAACTGCACCCCAAAAAAACACCACCAACCAACACCAACCAACAACAGTAGCAACAACAGCAGTGTAGTAAAAAACCCATCAACCATCCATTGGTAAACGAGCAACAGCTGTTTTGTTGTAGTCGTTGTTGTAGCTTTGCCTCTAACATTCACCAAAACACACTTCACTTCTTCTTCTTCTTCTCTACGTCTACGTCTATGTCTACGTCTCCACTCGACTTTACTCCACTTCACTTCAGTTCAGTTCACTTCACTACACTTCGCGCTTAACAACGATGATGTTGTGACGTCGACTGCGACTGCGACTCACTTTCGCAATTGCATTTGAAAACATGAAAATGGGCACAAAACTCACGTAGTAACACACAAAGGTGTAAAAATTGCACATTTCGCTGCACACACACACACACACTCGCACACACTCATGCGAAGTTGTGGCCTCACCCAAAGCAAAAAAGCAAAAACGGCAAAAAAAAAACTATCCTCTCTTTTATTTTCACTGGGTTTTTGGGGCTACTCATAGCACACAGATGCGCTGTTGCCAAATTTCATTTCCTCAATTTTCGCCAGTATATTTTTGCGGTATTTCCTGCTAACGCTCTGCAAGCATATTTGCTTTGCTGATTCGACTATTTTGACATGATCTTGGCAATTTTGGCACCTATAAAAACTATGCAAATATTTATGTGCCAGAGAGAGACTGTGATCTAATCGAGTTACAGTTACGCTTGGCAGTTATCGCACACCGTTTGGCCTAATCAGCATTTGCGCATTATGCAATTCTCATCATCAAGTAGCTCTTTTACCTCGACTTTTTCTTTTCGGGTTTTCGCTTTGACACTCGATTTTCTTTTGTTATGTTTTTTTGGTTTTTCCTTGAGGCGTTTTCTTTTGCTCTGCACTTTTGCACTATGAAACGTGAGTCAAAGACAAGGTGAACGCTTTTACTTTGCTCGCAACGCCAAAAAGGTCAAGCCCCAAGAGCACAGAGCGCACTCACAATCACAATTAACAATCACAATCACAATCGCAAAATGAGCTACTTACGAGTCTAAAAATGTAATTACACAAAAAAAAGTAAATGAATTAATTAAACTTAAATGCTTAAATGCGATTATTACTACAAATTTTGTGAACTGTTTTTGCAGGCCTACAAGCGTCAGGCGAATTCGGTGAAGATCGCCAAGATCACCGCATTCACCATCATCGTGTCCTCGTTCATTCTGGGCGCCTTCATTCTGGCCTCGTCCTATCTGCAGGCCAAGGCCTCATGCGATCAGGTGCAGGCCCTCGACTCGGTGCTGGAGAAAGAGCTGATGCTGGAAACGTTGCAGCAGGTGAACAAGGTAAGTGAAGTGATCGGTGGGGGCATGTGGCAAGCGGCAGCTAAGTGGTTGGTTGCACGCCTCAATGCACAGCGATTATATCGCAGAGATCTGAGAGATTCGAGTTAGGGAAATAAACGCCCAGCTCGTATCAGGCGGTGTCAGCTTGTGCTTTTTTTTTTGCGCACAGTCCAAAAATACAAAAATTATTGTGTTAGGTAAGCTACACACATACGCTAAGGTATGTGTATGTGTGAGTGTGGTTGTTATTGCCTTTTGCATCGTTCGCTGAACACGCCACAAAACTTTATACTCGCCGATTAGCCGCAACAGACTCGAATTATTAAGCCAAATTAATGATAATTACCGGAAAATGTCGGCACATATCTACAACTTCAACTACTTATAGTATATATGTATATACATTTGTGTATAACAACTGCTGCGTGCTTCTGATTATTGCCGCTGTTAACACACACACACACACAAGAAACGTTCGTTGTTGTTTTCCCATTTGATTTCTTGATTTTTTATTGCACGCACTATTTAGTTTCAATAAAACAAAATAAAAGTGTATGCACACACTTTTAGCACTCACTGTGTGTGCGCCATAAAAATATTTCTGTGCAATAAACTTATTTATACTGATAACATTTAGCTAGAAATGCAAATGGGAATGGGAAATCCCAAAGCCAGCAATAATCTCACATCTCAACCTTTGGCTTTTCATGAGATTTAAAAGCATCTGAAATACCCATAAGAAAAACAATGCGCTGAATGCTAAATGTACTTCAAGTTTTCTACAGTTTAAAAGTCTAATTAGAAGAGTATTTTGTGAAGGGAGAATTACATTACATTAAGTGTTTATAATTAAAAAGAAAAGCTGAGAAAGGGTATTCCTTAATGTAAGCTTCGGATTTAAATAGAGAAATACTTTTTATTACTTGTAATTATAATAAAGACTTTACACAAGTTAAAAAGAGCAAGTGACAGTTATTATGATATTACGATTTTGTTTATGAACACAAGACAAAGACACCTCAAACTCTTTAGAAATTTAAATGAGTCATTGTGTGCCAAATGCACTTGACAGCTCATAACAATTTCTTGCAGCATTTTAAGGCTATTCAATAAAGGAAAGCTCAAAAAAACTGACCCAAAAAGAAGAAACATTAAAATTATTTCGAGATAACCAATAAACAACAAAATCATTTGAAAATTACGAAAAAAACATCAAAATGGTTTTCAACAAATAAATAAAAGTGTAATCTCAGCTAAAGATAGATTACGATTACTAGGAAACATTACAATTATTTCAATATTACAAAGAAATCTTTAAAATGATGTTCAACAAATAAAAACGAATGTAATCTCAAATAGAGATAGATGAAGATTACGAAAAATACAATTAAAATTATTGTTTACAAAGAAACATCGAAACTGATTTTCAACAAATTAATAAAAATGTAATCAAAGCTAAAGGTTTATTAAAAAGTGACTTGCCACTACAAAGTAAATGCAAGATCAGAGATCAAAGTAAAGGGTTTCCTCATTCGATTGCATTGACCCAGTCGTATACGTGATAAAGCCATAAAACGATTTGAAGAAGGAAATAAATCGATTGGATATGCTAAACTGCAACCTCAGTTGTCATCGAGTGTTAAATTAATGATTTCTACGATTGCATGAGTTATTCATAGCGAAGTATTCATACATACATTCATAGCTATATTCATATGCAATTGTATAAGTGCAAATTGAATTAGCGTGTTGCGTGCTTCCTTGAGAAATTTCACTCATGTAACCGAATAGACACAATCATTAAACCATAACCATAACGATATGGCGTTAACAGCCATAGGGTATGCATCGAGTATGTAGTATGCACAGGGTATAATTCAAATTTAATGGCACTTAAGTTATTTTTTCTTATTATTAATCACATTTGCATGCAACGGCATTATGCGACGTCATCAATATTCAATTAGCGTGCAACAGAAAGTACATAAACAATAAGCAATCAAACTAATTAAATGCCATTCATTAATATGCAGCGGCAATTAAATTTAATGATGAGTCGCAGGCCGCGATTGAATTGCATTGAATCGCATAGGATTGCATTGAAAATGATGCTGCCCCATTTGGGAGTCGGGTTATTCAACTCGACAGCGATGAAAAACTCTCTCACACACAAAACTTATGTAAAGCTGCTGCGGCAGGCAGCAAATGGAAAAATTCAATCAAGCGAAATTCCCATAATTTGACGCTTAAATGGACAACGAAATGATACAGCTGGGAGAGACTGCAATGAAGTGGAGTTTGGGAGCTGTTGCTGCTGCTGCTTGCGACATAATCATCGGTGGCAACAATTGGCGAATCAAATGGCATACACAAAGTGAAAGCAGCAAACGGAACAGCAGCCAAACGAAGACGAAGAGGGAGATGAAGTCGAAGCTAGAGACTTGAGTGCTGCATGTTGCAATGTCTGTGCATAGCTAAACCTGATTTGCTCAAACGGGGGGAGCGGGCGTGGGCGCGGCAAAATGCCAGAGATCATCAGCTGCAGCAGCAGCAGTCGATGCAGCAGCAACCATAATGCAGTCGCTGTCACTTTTTGCCGGCTGGCGCCGCTTGGCACCGTCACACAAATAGACAAGCGGACAGTCAAGACAGACAGACAGACAGTTAGACGGGTTGTAACCGCACACACAAACACACACACACACACTGACTGTGACTGAGTCACACACTTGCAGAAGCAGAGACCGACAAACGAAGACGCGTTGACTGTTTGCCATTTAAGGCAAGTTGCGCGCTTAAGTCTTTCGTTTTGGGCACGCAAACAAAAGCCAGCAGCAACAATAACATCAACAACTTATGGCCCGCAGGCGATTATGTAATGCCAACACACACACACAACACTCAATATATGCTTATACTTTAATTTATTTGACGATTGTGCAAATTTGTTTCGCCAGCGGAATTATTATTATTGTTATTATTATTGTGAATTCTCTTTTCTGTTGCTTTTGGCTTTTCTAAAGGAAATTCTGTTGTATTCCTCTAGAATTTTAATGCTGAAACATTTGCGTCAACGTCTAAAAATAAGTGTAAATTGAGTGGAGCAATAATTGCAATAGAAAAAAAAGAGTGTAAACATTTAATTATCGCATTTGTGATTGTTTTTTTTTCTTCTCTCTCTCTCTTTTTTATTGAACGTTCTGTGCCGTGTGTAATTTGATCTTATCTTGTTGCGTTCACTCGAGTCATGCAGTTTAGTTCAGTGTTGGCCTTTGAAATCGCCCAACAAAAAAGCTTACAGCAAATTGAGCTGTAAACCGGAGTTAAGTTTAGCAAACAGACTTAATGAAGGGGGCGAACTGGAACACAGACTTGTTGAGTTGACTCGATTGTTGTTGTTGTCAAACTGGTTTAGTTTCTGTCTTCTGTTTTTATTTATTTTTCGCTTTTTTTTTCTTGAGTGAAATTTTTGAAGTTTTTGATTTGATTTCGGGCGAAAAGCAATTATGTGTCACACGCCTTGGCACCATGACTCAGTTAAACTATAGTTTAATGCGCCGCTCGCTAATGAACTAATGTTGAAAATAGGGCGCAAAAAACATTCCATTGCCTCATTACGTATGGAAATTGGCAAATTGCAATTGCACAGCTGCTTTTGCGATGTTTACTCAATTGGTCAATAGCATTTCCTTAAGCGGCTCTATCCGCGATGCTCAATCTGTTCAATGTCAAGCTAGATAATGACCCAGAACCCAGCAAAAGCAACAACAACAACAACAACGGCAGCGAAGCCATCAGCTACCGGATATATGTATTACGAGGCGTATACATTATTTTTCCAAGCCAAATCACTTGCTGCTTGCGTGGGCGCTCTGCCCCTGGGCAGGTGCTGCTGCTGTCCCTCCTGCCTCTGCCCCTCCGGCACACTCTTGGCTCCCACTATCAATCATCATTATCAACAGCAACATCATCATCATTATCATCATCAGCTGCGTCGCATTGAATTAATGAGATTTTTGTTCTCTCTCTCTTGTTTTGTTCAACAAATTATTTAAATTTTGCTTTTGTTTGCTTTGAAGTATGCTCAACCACACACACACACACACACACACACACACTCGAGTGCTTATGTAATCTATGTGTGTGTGTTTTTTTGCTTTTGCTCATTTTGTTTATTTTTATGGCATTTTACTTTTGGTTTCAGTCGCAGTTGACGTCGCTTCGCTTCGGCTTTGTATGTAGGTTGGGGTCACATCTTCTGACGACAACGTCGCATTGTTGTTGTTAGTGGCACATAACAATTGCAGTCACTGTATGTACTTTAAATACTGCTGCCCGGTTTCGTACGTGTTCGATGGCCCAAGTCATTTTAACTGCCTTCTAACAACGCACAGCAAAAAATACAAAATAAAATACACAAAAAATCTACACAAAATGAAAAAGACAAAACGCAAAACAGAAACATTTCCTTGTCAAATAAATGACATGTTAGACATGCTTTTCGGAGACGAACAGAATTAGAGCCTTGACTTGACTTGAGAATTCCAGAAGTGAACACAAAAAGCGTCGATTGTAATTGTCACTCTTTTTTCTTTTTGCTAGACTACAATTCAATTATCAGACTTCAGTTAAATCTTCTTGTTGGCATTGAAACTTCTTTAAAACACGATAGAATTTGAGTCTTGATTTAACTGAAAAGTATATGAATATTGTAATTTTCATTCTTCTTTAGCTAGACTACAAGTCAATTACCAGTCTTCACTTAAATCTAAAAATCATCTTAAGATTCAATCATAAATACTTTGCTGACATTGAAACTTTTTTAAAATCCGGCAGAACTGAAGCTTGACTAAGAATTTCAGAAGTGATCACAAATAATGACAATTGTAATTGTCACTGTTTTGCTTTTTAAATATAATCTTGCAGACAATCTTCTTAAAGTTTAGCACTTTGTTGACATTGAAAACATCTTTAAAAATGTTTCCTAAAAAAATTTGGCATCTGTTTCAAACACAAACTTAACTTTATTTAAAATTGCAAATTGCAAATTGTTGATTTATGCCGCTTTAGCTTTTTCATTGCTCATTAACTTCTTAATCTTTTTAGAGATTCTCTGATTTATTCACAGTTTTGTTTTTTTTTTTTTGCTGATTTAAATCTACGCTATACAAGTTTATTTGCACACCCGTCCAAGAATTGCTAATTTTATTGAGACTTTTGCATGTATTAGTGGCTTTAAAGAATTTTAATTTTTGCAAACAAACATCTTTTTTTAGGATTCTAGAGTTAACTGCTAATTTTGTTAAGATTTTTGGCTTTAAAATATTTTAATTTTGTTTTCAAATATCCCTTTGGATTCTGGAAAATATTTACAGTTTCAGGTAGTTTATACTTTTGCATTAAATTAGTGGATAGAAAATATTTTATCCGATAAAATACCATTGATTAAACTTTATAGCTTAAAATGTTAGTTTTGTGGACATGCTAAAAAGCATTCTGAGTTATCAAATATTGAACGACGTTCCTTTGTTTTTGTTGACAATACAAAATTATTTGCAAAGTCATTGAGTAACGAAAAAAGGTGCTTATTTTAATGAGATTTTTGCATGGATTAGTGGCCATAAAATATTAAATTTCGTGGATTTGATTAGACTACAGATATTGATAATTTAGCATGGACTAGCAGCTTTAAATATTTTAATTTTAGCTAGAAAAATACATATTGTGCTTGACTTTTATAGCTACAAAGTAAGCCTCTTTTATTCGATTTCTTGGGGTACTCTAAAGATCTCTCAAGTGTGCTCAAATATTGAATTCCTTTCTAAGTATAAAGTGATCTCTAATCTTTTATTCAACCATAATTTTAGGAACTACCCCGTGCTGAAGCTTTGCTGGGCAAATCCGATGGCGGCGAGGACTTGCAGAATCTGGATCATGATGATGCGGATAAGAAGCGCGACCCCAAGGCCGAGGACATTGAGCCGACTGTGAGTGAGCACGACAACTCGTACTCGGACAGCGATGAGACCGAGGAGCTGCAAAAGTTCCCCGGCAAGATGCCGCTCGAGCTGGACTTGAGCGATCTGGCTGCCGCCATTCTGCGCAACAACAAGAAGTAACTTTCTGAATAATTAAATATAGATATATGTATTAATGAAAATATTTGCAGATCCCGCATGAACTGCGTGGTCGAGCGCAAGCATGCCGAAGAGTTTGTTGACTCACCCTCGAAGACTGTGGCGCTGCCTTTCGGCGTCAATCTGACCACCGATCCCAAGAAGGCACGCATCACCGGCGAACGCATCTCAATCTTCTGCGACGGCGGCGACGACAAGGAAGACAAGGAGGAGAAGGAAGCAAAGCGTCAGCGTGAAGAGGAAGACGATTCGGAGGAAGATGAACCCATGCGTCCCATGTTCATTCCCTTCCAGCGTGTGCCCATTCCCTTTGGCCGCATTCCCGACCAGATGCCCCTGACCCACATGCCCCAGCGCATGATGCCTCCGGCAATGCAACAGCAGCTGCCCCAGCAGGGTTCGATCATCATCCGTCAGCTGCCTCCCCCATTCCAGCATCTGCCCATGCGTCCCCCCATGCCTCCTCAGGTGATGCAGGCTCCACGCATGGAACAGGAGCAGCCTCAGCCACAGCAACCCCAAGTGCAAACTGTCCGCATTCACATGCAGCAGTTGCCCTTCCGTCAGATCCACATGGCCGATGATGTGCCCATGCAGATTCCCGCCCAGCAGCAGCGCGAGATGCAGATGCAGCGTGAGATGCAACAGCAGCGCGAGATGCAACAGCAACAGCAGCAGCAGCGTGAGCGTGAGATGCCCCAACAGCGTGAGATGCCACAGATTCAGATCCAGCACATGCCTCTGGGTTTGGCACTGCAGCGTGTGGGCATCACCGCCGACGATCTGCGCAACATTCAGCGCATGGCCGAGAATCGTTTCACCGAAGAGATGCGTCGCCTGACCGCCGAGGAGGCCGCCGACTCCAGTGAGAACACCAGCTCGAATTCCAGCGAAGAGGATGAGCACAGCGAGACACCCATGTCATCGGATGAGCAATCATCCACCTCCTCCGCACAGTCCGAGCAGCAGCAGCCCGAGCAGCAACAGCCCCGTGAGCAGCAGCAGCAACGCGAACAGGAGTCCAGTGACCAGCAGGAGGAGCAGACGCCTCAGCTGCAGATCCAGCGCTTGATTCTGCAGCCGCTGCCGGAGCAGCCACGCGACACGATGACCCCGCCGATGCCCGATCAGCCCGCTCAGGTGCCATTCGGTCGCATGATCTTTGGCCGCAGCCTGGCGCAACCGGTGCGCATTCCAGTGCCCATGATGCAGCCAGCTGAGGGCGGTGCTGCCTCCGAGGAGTCGCAGCGACCACACTGTGAGTATAAAGCTATTTCCTTAGAGTAGAAGGGTATTATAACTAAGTGTCTGCAGGAAATGTACATATGACAGGCAGATTGTATGTAGTACTCTATCAGCATACCAAATATAGCCTTCGGTATATTATATTCTGAATGTGATGCTCTATATATGTATAACCAAAGGCTATATTTGGTATATTAAATATCAGAATATACCACAAAAATATGACCTATTTTTTATATTTTTGTGGTATATTCTGAATGTACTATTTTATAAATTTACCAAATACAACCTTCGCTATATTTTATAATTTTTTTGGTATAATGTATAGCCTATATTTAAATATTTTTAATTTATGTTCTGAATGCAGCATGCTACCAATATACCAAATATAGCCATCAGTGTATTTCAGTATTTTTGCGGTATAACCCGAATGTAGTACTCTATCAATATACCATATCCACCGGCATATTTTTGTATTTTTGCTTTATATTCTAAATTTAGTACACTATCAATATACCAAATATAGTCATCAGTGTATTTCAGTATTTTTGTGGTATAATTCGAATGTATTACTCTATAAATATACTAAGTCTATTCACCGGTATATTAATTTGGTATATTTTTGAAAATTGTCGCCGCTCTGTTTTTATTAAAAATGGGTAACTTTATTACTTGCTTAAATAAAATATTAATCCCTTTCTCTCCCTCTAAATCTCTTTGCAGTCGTCCAGCCTCGTTCCGTTTAAGTAACAACAACACCATGCCTGTGATTGCTGCTCTGCGAATTCGAATCTGAATCAGAATCTGTATTGTAATTGTCGTTAATTTTTTGTAACCATGTCGCGTCATCCGATTCCGATGCTCGATTCCGAACAAAACAAAAACATCTCAACAGCAGCCTCCCAAAACGCCAAAAAAAAAAGAAAAGCAATGAAATCAAATTTTTGAGTTTTGGCCCTAACTTTCGAAATCTCCCCTCCAAATCTCTATCTATATATGTTACATATCTGTATTCTCCACTTATCTATGTATATCTATCTACCTACATATATGTGTGTACTACTTTTCGTATATATAACTATCTATATATTTGTATATCGATATATTGTGTGTGTATAACATTCCAAATTGGTCTCGTTTACAACAACAACAAATTTGATGTGAAAAATTACAAAAGTATCATAAAAAAAATGAAAAACAATTTGAGTTCCATTTCGCGAGTTTTGATTTGATTTTTGTTTTCTATTCTTCGCCCTGGCCTGTATTTCACAAACAAAAAAAAAAATAAATCCGATGCAAATTTGTACATAAATTATTGTATTTTATTTTTAAATACGTTTTACTAGTTTTTTTTAGTAAGTTAAAAACAATTAACAAAACGAACAAAACCAAACAACAAATTGTAAATTTTTTATATACATACATTTTGAAGCGAATAAAATTGTGGATAATTGGAAATCAAAATGGGAATCGTTTTGAAAATATTTATGGGAAATTCTTAGAAAACTTGTTTGTCTTTGATATTAATTAGAGTCAAGCCATTAAATCCAATTGCAATCAATGTGAGACAGATTTTATTACAATTGTGATTGCAATGAAAGCGAATATATAATCTATATTTAAGATTAGACATTTAAATAAAGCTAAGTTGAAAGCATATTGAAAAGTTCAGTTATCAGCTCCAGACTGATTGCACTAGATGTCAAGAAAGTGACTAGGTTCAAAGCACTTTAGTAGAATTCCATGTTAATAAAGAGTCAATATATCTTATCTAGCATTTCAGATTAAAATAAAGTAGAAGTTTTTAGAATTGGGAATAAAATAGAATGAAAAGTAGCATCATAATCATAAAAAAATAATAAAGTATTGAATATCTGAAATCAGAATATGAATATAAAAATACTTCGACAGGATTTAAATTTACATTGGGATTGGTTAAAAGTCTTATAAACTAGAGCAGTTCTTAAAATATTGAGTTGTCTGTACAATTACCATTTAGGGATTGCAGATTATTTAGTTGTAAATAGTTTTAGACAAACTTTAGATGAAAACAACATTCAAGTTACAGCTTTCAATTTTTTTTATTTCGTTTCTAAACATTATTTCGTTTCTTTTCGTTACGTTAGTTATCAATCTTTTTGTTTGTTTTTTGTTTTTTAAATAATTCAATCAATCTCGTGATTAACAATTTTTCTCGCGTCTTAATGTAGAAAACCAAATATATCTTGTCTTTAGCATTTCTGATTATTTCACACAATTCATTTAAATACTTATATATGAAGATTTACATATACATATGTATATATTAATGTGTAAAGTATATTTCTAATGGTGTGTATATGTATTTGTGCGCGTATGTGCGTGTGTATGTGTGTCTGTGTATGTTTCAGTGTAATTATATACAATTTGCATGTGCAGAAGACAGGGGAACAACCGATATCAACGTCCAAAAAGGAAGGACGCACAGCATTAGTTTTCTTTTCTTGTCGTTTTTACAATTATTTATTTAAATAATACACATAAATGTATGTATAATATAAATATTTATATATGACTAATTGTAGAATTGCATTGACGGACTGAACAGCGATTGGGGAGGGAAGCTGGGAGGTTTGCAATTACCATTACCACACATTTACAATACATTTTGTAGCGCTTCTTAAATAATACACTTCAAATGGGGATGCGGATGGGGAGATGGATCTTGGTTTGGGAAACATTTAGCTAAGTTATCAACTAAAAATACGCAATGTAGAACGAGCAGCAGAAACGGTTATGCGAGCGATCGAACGTTGGGATGAAGTCGGTTTCGGTTTCAGTTTCGTTCATGGTTTTGGTTTTTAGTCTCTCCAAGGTTTTTCACTGCTAACAGGCGTAGGCGTAACAGAACTCTGTTAAATCACACACTTTACATAGACGTAACAGAACTCTGTTAACTCACTCACTTTTTATCACTGATTGTTTCGCTTGTAACTCTTTTCGCCTTTATTTTGTTGTTGTTTGTCGATTAATATGCAAATTGTTCATGATTTATATATATTTTTCTATATTTAGCACACGTTCTCTTCTTCTTCTTGTATGTTCTGCACCGTGTTATCGTTTCGTCGTTGACTATTTTGCTAGACTGATGATTGTTGTTAGAGGATGGGATGCAGCATATTTTGTTGTTGTGGTTGCTGTTGCCGCTTAGCCATTCTCGCAATGATGTCCCTCGCAGTTGCCCCAGAAGATGCAGTTGCCAACGCCGCTGTAGCAGATTAGGGAGACGGCTGTGAGAAACACCAGACTGCATATGGTGCACGGCTTGCGCTCCAAAAAGAATCCAATCAAATAGAGCACTATGAACATGACGTGCGTTTCCATTAACGCTGGATTCGTTGGCTTTGGTATCAGCAGCACAGGTAATAAACATTGCAGGCAATACATTTTTGTGTTGTATTCTGTTGACGTGTCGTTAGCCAAGTACGTTGTTGTTGCTGCAAACGTTATAAAGTATGTCTATAATTGCTTTAATCGTTTTTTGGTGTCCTGGCCTAGCACAAGCGAGACGTCAGCAAAAATATTTTGTTGTCTCAGTTGCACTTTGCATTTTGTTGTTGCCCACAGAAACTTGTGCGCGTGTTTGTTTGTGTGTATGTGTGTACGATTGACACTTACCTTCCCCAATCAAGCCCGGCCTGGCTGCAGTTGTCTCTGCTAATTTTAAGCGTCAGTTTGTTGTGCGTTTTTTATGTTATCATCATTCACACATTGCTCATGATTGGAGGTGGAGAATCATCGATTGCACGATTGCACTATCGATGCATCCGATGTGTTTGGACTTTGTATAAACATCGATTTCTTGTGACAAATATCGATGTATTTGTAAGCAGAGAAGATATACCAAAACAAAGAAACGTAAACTGTCGGCTGTTTACTATTCGTTAAGCATATTCGTAAAATACAAATCTCATGTAAATGTGTGTTTCATTAATTGATTTCCACTGATTAATAGCAAACATTTTTAAAATTTGAGATAGAGAAACTATTTTTTACAGTATATTTCACAGTACGGTCTGATTATTCTGTAATAATAGTTGATGACTATTTTTGATATCGCTGCCTCACCTTTTAATGCTGACAACTTATCGCTCTGCGCGCGCTTTTCGATATCTTTTACAGGCGCTTCTGCTGCGCGCCAGTACAAAAATCGATGTTTTTTTAATTGCATATTTTTTATTCATTCATGTAACGGAAGACTTATTGTAGATGATATGACTTATGATGTGATACATAAATAAATATGTACATACGTGTGCGACAACAAATTCTCGAATATGGCAACAATATAACATTTGACTAAATCCAATCGACTTCTCTTAAACATTCCAATAAAGCCTATTCTGGTAGAGCGACGGCTCAGTCGCAATGGGCAGCAGATAAATCCAGCCAGCAAACCCAACCAGGTACAAAATGATCGCTACAACACGCTTCCACTGATCCTGTTGCCACAAATCCTGAACATCAGGCAGTCCCATGTAATTACACAATGCATGAGCCAACAGAGGAGCAATCACATGCCCGGTGCGGGCAAACAAATAGGCCGAATAGAAGCCGAACAATGTGGTGTAGGTGAACTGAAACAAACCGATGAGCAGCGAGGTGCTCAACTCTATGCCCATGCTCAGACGCTCCGCAATGTGATGCAGATGAGCGACGCCAAAGAAAAGAGGCGTAATGAACACAGCTGTGAGCGGTGTAAAGCTCTGCAGGATGAGTGGCATCATGCAGGCACGAAAGACAAACTCTTCACTCAAAGGAGCCATCACATGGTTGCGTATCCAGATGATGTTGCTGAACGATCCTCGCCAATAATCCAAGTCTAAAATATGCAATTGTGATTAAACATGATTTGTTAGCATCTCTCACACCTACCGAAATATGAACGAAATGATTCATTCTGCATGTTGACAAATATGGGGCCCAAGTAGAGCAGCGCAGTCAACAGATAAGGTATCACAGTAGCTTGCCATAATCCTGGTAGCCGGAAACCCAGCAGTTTAGGGAACGGTTCGCGTTGCAGCAACTCTGGTGACGAATAGAAATACACGAAAAACGGTGCAAAAAGCATCACAACCGTGACGCTGGCAAAGCGTCGTTTAATGGTTGTGGGATGATCCCGATTGTATTTCGTGTCCCAGACATACAAGCTGCCCACGTAGATCACAGCTAAGATGAAGCTACAGGCAACCGATGTGACTATTGGTATTTGTGGAAGTGCCTCAAGAGGCGGCAGTGCTTCACTTTCGTTATACATTTATTAACTGGGGTTATATCAATTAGTCATTAAAAATTCCTTGTGAACAAACAAAAAAAACACAACAGGAAAAAACAGCTGTCGCTCCAGTAACCAAACAGCAGAGTTGTGACCACTGTTGCCACAAACGGCAAATACAAACACAAAACTGTACAGTTTGATGATCACCACACACATGCTATCTTATAATCCCAACCAGCGAGCATATTTGCGTCACGTTAACAGAGCTGTTATATTAAAATACTAATTTTATAGAGCAAGCATCGTTTATCGATATTTTTCGAGCTACAATTCATAGACAACAAAATGCCGTTACTTGATTTTCTATTACGGGAATTTTCGAAATATGTGAGCATTTCTAACGGAAATTTAATTGCTATGTGTAAAACAAGAAAATATATTAAAAACAATTACATTTTTGCATGCTATTGGAAATATACCAAAACTTTATATGAAATTTTTGTATCTTGGTATATTTCTCGTGTATCCACAGTTGTTTCTTGCTTGTTCAAAATATGAGACAATAACAGCAATAGAGCATTTTTGCGTCATGTTGCTCGCAGCGCGTTAACAGTGTTGTTCTATTATTAAACCAGTGGCCTGTTAAGCAACGACGACGGCGGCATCGTTTGTTGTTGTTGTGGGTTATTTAAACAAAAACAGCGCTAATTGCAGACAATAAATATATAAAATTTGAAATTATACAGTTCAGTAACGCAACGAATTTGAAAGAACAACATGTCGCTTCTGATTAGAGCCGCCTCCACAACACGTCAACTCATTCATAAGGTTTCCTATCATTAACATATGTTAAACACACTTAAGATTCTTGACCTTTGCCTCAAACTCCAATACGTCTTTGTTTATCTAAAATTGCAGTTGCCTGCACTGCAACAGCAGCAAGTGCGTCACTTGAATCTGTTGGAGTTCCAGTCGAAGGATTTACTGCAGAAATATGGCGTTGCCATTCAACAGTTCAAGGTCTTGGACAACTCCAAGACTGATGAGCAAGTGGTCCAAAAATTTGGTAAGCAACCGGTTGAGTTTTATATAATCTCTGAACTTAATTGTTGCTAATTATCACACACAGATTGTCCCGAATATGTGGTGAAGGCACAGATTCTTGCCGGTGGGCGGGGCAAGGGAACTTTCGACAATGGTTTCAAGGGAGGCGTGCACATAACCTCAAAGTAAGTGGCCACCGTTCTGCAGTGATAACGCAACAGCGATAACAGAGAATGTGTGTGGGAGTGAAAGAGATAGCAAGATAATAAACATAACAATTAAAATTTCACTTTGCAGCAAGAGCGAAGTTCTATCGCTGAGCAAACAGATGATTGGCAATCGACTGATTACCAAGCAGACACCCAAATCGGGTATTCTGGTCAACAAGGTGATGGTGGCACGCAGCGTCAACATCACCCGAGAGACTTATCTCTGCATTTTGCTCGATCGCGAACATAATGGGCCCGTCTTGATTGCTTCACCCGCTGGTGGCATGGACATTGAGGCTGTGGCTGAGGAAACCCCTGAGAAAATTAAGACTGTTCCTCTGGATATTGCTAAACCGATTCCGGAGAGCGTGCTGCTGGATGTGGCCAAGTTTCTGGAGTTCAAAGGTGATGCGGTGAAACGTTGCGCCGATGAGATACAAAAACTATATACACTCTTCAAGTCGGTGGATGCTGTGCAGATTGAAATCAATCCATTGGCTGAGACCGATAACGGTGAAGTTATTTCTGTAGATGCTAAGCTGAACTTTGATGACAATGCGCAGTTCAGGCAAAAGCCTATCTTTGACATGGACGTCACCGAGGAGGAGTCAGATCCACGCGAAGTAGAGGCAGCTAAATACAATCTCAACTATGTGGCCATGGATGGCAACATTGGTTGTTTGGTGAATGGCGCTGGACTCGCTATGGCCACCATGGACATTATTAAGCTCAATGGTGGCGATCCGGCCAACTTCTTGGATGTGGGTGGCGGTGTCAAGGAGGATCAGGTGGCCAAGGCTTTTGAAATTCTCACATCGGATCCCAAAGTCAAGGGCATACTGGTGAATGTCTTTGGCGGCATTGTCAATTGTGCCACCATTGCCAATGGCATTGTCGCTGCTTCCAAGAAGCTGCAGCTGAATGTGCCACTTGTTGTCCGCCTGGAGGGCACCAATGTCAACCAGGCCCGCGAAATTTTGAAGAACTCGGGACTCCCCATTCAGACAGCCAGTGATTTGGATGATGCCGCTCAGAAGGCAGTTGCTGCCCTCTAAAGTGGCACACATATACATTCATCATCATTAAAGACGCACAGTGTTTAGCATTTAAATGGACGAAACGTAGTTGTTATGCCTTTACATTTTATGGATTTTTAATCATATAAATACATACTTTATATATTTACACCGTTAAAATGACGTAGCGTTTGAATTGTTAACATGGCGGGTACAAGCTGCTGCTGGGAACATTCTGTAAACAGTGTTCTGTCTTATCGATAGGCAGCTTAGTCATGCCTATCGTTGCAATGTTAAGTGGTGTAATGTATCGCACAAGCTGCAACGATAGAAATATCGTTTAAAATTATAGGCAATTATGTCCAGCTCAAAATTAAAGTATTTTGATTCATAATACTGCTAATTACCGAATTCTAATTACAGTAGTTCATAATTCATACAGAAATTGTAATCATTATTATTGCGATATATTAAACATCGCTTAGCATATCGATAGCAGTGAGTCGCAAGCTTTGCCATCGCCAACCAGTCCACACCCTAAGCCCAAGAAACCAAACATTTCAAACGAAATCTGTGAAAAACATTGCCAATTCTCATACAAAGCATGCAAAAATCGCCACATTTTGCACGCGAGGATTCCCAGGAGCATCTGCCCAGCCCACACAACACCGTCAACATGAAGCGTCGCACTCTCGCTGGAAGCTGCGGCGTTGGCGTCTTCATATTTGCCTTCGCATTCATTGCGATTGCCTTTGCAACGCCCAGTTGGTTGGTGAGCGATTATCGCATAACGGGTGCGAAGCTGGACAGATTGGGACTCTGGGTGCACTGTTTCCGTTCGCTACCCGACGTCAACGATGACAGCCAGCGTCGCTTCTTCGTGGGCTGTCGTTGGGTATATGACCCATTTACCAAAGGCTACGATGAGATACGTGGATTCCTGCTGCCTGCCTTCATGATTGCCACACAGTTCTTCTACACGCTCACCTTCATTGGCATGCTGGTCAGTGCCATTGCGGTGCTCGTCTTCTTCCTATGCGCAGGACCAGATCAGAAGCACTTCATCAATCTCATTCGTGGCCTGGGCTATGTGCTACTTGGCTCTGGGGTGAGTGCAGCAATTGCTGTGATTGTTTTCGCGGTATTTGGCAATCGCAACGGTTGGATGCCGGAGCATGCGAACAATTGGTTTGGCTGGTCCTTTGTGGTGGCGTGTGTGGGAACCGTGCTCACCCTGGTGGCGGCCACGTTATTCCTCACTGAGGCGCACGTGCAACATCGCAAGCGTTTGCAGTTCAAGGAGTCACAGACACGCTTCGAGCTGGTGCGTGGTTAACCCACAAATTGCTTTCCCTTTTTTTGCTAAGTGACAATAATTTTGGGTAAGTCGTGGAGTATTCACTGTGAGACATGGGTTTAACCTTCATTCTTCTCATTTGTTTGCAGCAGCACACCACAACAACAGCAGCAATAACTACTACAATAACAAAAACAACACATTCCGTCCCCACGTCACTGCTACAAAGAATTCTCACCATATAATTAATTGTATACTTAGTTTTAGTTTGGCCTAAACCAGCAGCTAGTTGAATGTTTATGCAATTTGCCAGAGAACTTTCCGCATAACACCTCCCCGCAAAAAGAGACTTTCAGTTGGTACTTATGAATCATTCAATCAGCACAGTTCAATCAAACGACAAAAACAACGAGGCAAAACTGTTCTACCAGAAGACTGAATGAATCTGCAATGTTTCTTCTCAACAACATAGAATCTAACGAAGCTCAAATGAATCATTATCGCGTGTAACATCAAATATTTGCATAAGAAATTGCGCTCAATTAACGCACAATTACCCAGCCCTTGTCCCCCCGACAATGTGACACCTTCTCCTCTGAAATTGTTTTTATTATTTTGTATGACGTCGCAAGCGCTTAGAAGTAACAGTAGCAACAATTAGAAACACTCTCGTGCCTTAATTAGACATCGCTGCTAAATAGTTCATAGTGCCTTAAATCAAAGTATTGTTTAGCTTCTAAAATACCTGAGAATGCGCGTTGCGACGACAAACCGATTGGATTGCATAAACTTCTACTAATCAGTGCCTTAGATAAGCATGTCATGTCCCAAAATTAATAATGCTAAACAACAAAATGTAACTTAGTTAAGCACAACGAAACGATTAACGTCCAATACACTTCTTATATTTAAGACATTCCATTTTTCTAATATCGAATACACACAATTTACACTCGAGTTTACCTGCTAGTGAAGGTATTGAGAGCTTTATTGCATCTACTATGAACTCTTGTCCAAGAAATCTTACAAATTTTTGTACCATATTCAAAAGGTATTAAACTGTTTTTACCATATATATTTACACATACATATCTATTATACATGTAACTTTTTTGTACAAACGACTTTTTAGCTAAAGCGACGAATAATAAAGATTTTTATTGTATACAACAACAAAACAACAACAATATAAGTCAACTGCAATCTTGCATTTACTCCATGCGAGTTCAAGGCAACAAATCCCATAACAAAAGCAAATGAAAGATTTTTGTCTAAAGTTTTCCCATGAAACTAGTTGCAGTTATTTGATTGTATTGGGCAAACGAAGATTTATGCAACGCATTGTACTATATTAGTAACTGTAACAATAGTCAGTGAGTGGCTTTGAAACTCTTTTCGGAATTTCCTATTGGAATTCTGAACTAATTAAATCAGATCACCACTTAAAATTGTATTAAAATGGCAAACGCAAAATTGATAAAAACATTAAGTGAAAAGATGTATTTGGTCATAATTAGTCAGACCTGTCGGATTTAAGCCAGAGTAAAGTAAGAATTATGAAATCCATTTTGTGTTGTGCCCACACACAATTTGGCAAATTTGGCCCCCATGTCGTGAGGACGTGTCGAAAAGCAGCCAATGAAGATAGTGAAGCGTGAATCGCTGCTCAACAACGCAATCTGCATTCAACTATTACTCTCATAGTAGTAGTGACGATTGATGGATGGATAAATCGAATGGGTGAACTGAATTCGCCACAGATCTGATTAGCACTTGCCGAACCGGATGTTTTGTCTTGACTCACCCATTCACCCATTCGATCAGCCTTTTCAGAGAGGTGTTGTAGCCTTGACGATCATAGCGCAGAAATGTGCTAAACGCAAATTTATTATGCCAATCCAAATAGGAATCGTTGGCATGACCTCACAACAACATCAACTAGCCGACAAACTGAGAATCCAAATCTGCAAATGCCGTTAGAAAAGCAAATAAAATCCGCTTAGTTATTAATAACAAGTGCGAAATTCACATAAAAAAAACCGTTTGGATTTAAAATACTGTGAGAAAATCATCAAGTCGTGTGTTCAGCAAAGCGAAAAACGGCAAAACTGAAAAACCGAATTTCAAATTCCAAATGACGGCATAAATGTCAACTTTGACAGTTGCGAGAAAAAATTTTATATATAAAAAACAAGATTATTAATATTCTTATTATAGATATTACATTCTGATTTAAGACTGGCTTAATTACGACTACTATTTTAATAGCTACAGTAGTCACTCGATAAGCTAAAAGATAGAAAATATATTGATCTCAAAAAATTTCCATTTTCTTTTATTTTAGATCTTCCTTATATTGTTTTTGATAAAGAATATTCAAGAAATATAATGAAAAGTACTTATCTTTATAGTTTGACGAGTGTTCACTGTATTTGCCATAGAAGACACTTTTCAGCTATAATAAAATAAAATAAAACAAAATACGGAAGATTTTGAGTGTGCGAAATAAAAATTAAATTTATTTATTCAAATGAAAATAAATATAAATTAATAAGCATAGACAAAGATTAAAAAACAACAACAACAACAACAAAAACTTGGATCGCAAGTCGTGAATACAAATAAATTCTTTGTTAATTTGTAGCTAAGTTTAAGCAGTTTCAGTTGCTTTTTAAACAAATTTCGTTTTCATTTGCATAAAATGTGGCTGCTATCAAGAACATGACTAAAGGACAGATGGACAGACTGGCAGACGGACGGACAGAGAGTCATCATCGTGTATTGGTTAGTTGCTTCGGCAGCCTGTCAAAAAATTAATTTCAAAGCAAAGCTTCATTAACAAAGGCTATGGACCTGTTCCGAAGCGCCTAACAGAGATTAATTGCCCAAAAGAGCCGCCGCAACGAGAAGCGCTTTGGATAACGTTTTCTATCAAATGTTTTTTCTTTTTGTTTTCTTTGGATTTGCCGAAGTGAATGAACGCATTGAAACCAAAAGTTTTTGTGGATTCCAAGATATGAAAAAGCGCCGAGAGTTGAGAGTGCGTCGCGTCTTTAAATAAACACATTAGATTGATTATTGTTTATCGCACACAAACTTTCCTCATTCGTCTCTTGCCTACTGTATATGTTTTTTTTTTGTGGGGGCAACTCGCACTTTAAATATTGACGCGTCAAAGAGATGGATCTGGTATCCAGCCGCAACACGAAGGTCTTTTGAACCAATCGTCGCATTAAAACTTAATCGATTTGATACAAATAGAACTACTTTCATGGCATTCAAATTCAAACTATTAACGAATTGGTCAAAAACAATCGCCCACAAATGATAAACTCGTCTACTTTATTAGTTGATTCCATTTAATTGGTTTCCTTTTATGACTTTAGAATCTATTTGGCTGCTACTGAGGCAGCTCAACTACCGCCGCTGTTCCGTTGACCTTGAGCTTGACCAGGACAAGTTGTAAACAGCCTAAAGCCTCAGCTTCCAGCCTCTGACGTCTTTCGTCGCCGTATTTAATGAGGCATGCCCCGTGTGTCTCTCTACCCGCTGTCCAACTACTATAGTTATGCAAATTATCTTCTGTGTTATTTGCATAATTTGGAACGAGCTACTTTAACTTATCTAAAATGGAGCAGCTTTGCAGGAGCCACAATTTTTGCGAATTTGCATTTCCTACGTGTTTTTCAAAACGAGCTTCACATTATCATTATTATTCTTTGTGCGATTATCTAATAAACTTGACATGAGTTGATTTTGTCAAACACTTTCTTAATATTCATTTATTTTCATTTCAAAATCAATAGCTGCAAAATCAAGTTCTATAGGAAATAATTGACTGAGGCCACTGAGAACAATAAACGAACGAATCCGGTATAATAGTCATAATTATATAATAGTTTATTGTATACTCTAAAAAAATCCCGAATTTTTAACATAAATCTTCCAGAATTGTGGCTACTTAAAAGAAGCCAGATGCATTTGGTTAGTTCGAAGCGGTTTCTAATGTGATTATAGATTCATTGCATCCGTCTATCAATTGGATTTAAAACTAGTTTGTTTGAGGAAAGTCAATAAATAAACAATCCCGAAATTCAAAAACAATAAATGGCGAAGAAGTCTTGTTATGAGAACCATTCAACAGCTTAATATCAAAGTGAAAGTTCTTTCTTCTACAATGATTACATAATATTCTAGCTTCCGCTTCGCAGTTTTTTAATTATATAATTTCTTTCGTAATTTGCATGTATTATTTAAGCAAATGTCAGATGTGCAATAAAAATTCATTCAAATCTAAAAAATTAGAATTTGACGACTAATATTTCAACTCATTTTCTAGATCCTTTATCAAGTGCGAAGAATTTATTTGAGGTAGAACTAATTTTTCCTGCTGTTAAGTTAATTGGTTTTATGAACAAATTTGATAAAGCAGCCATAAATGTTTGTCAAATTTCGTAGAATTTTTGTCAATGTCAAAATGTGTTTTATCTGCATCAAATTTGTTTGAAATTAGAGTGATTTATAAGCTATAAATCTTCAAATATTAGAGTATTCAAACTGCGGTTTGAACTGAAATGAGTTATCATTGATTGAATGTCGGCAATAAATGACTTTCTTGTAGGCCATAAAAACAACAATCAAGACTGCAAACAGAATGTCGTAACTTAAGTCGGCCAGCCAGTTCCTTGAACTTGAACACGGGTTATCCGAAAATAGCAAATAGATAGGCATAGCTTTGAATAAACATGTGAATATTAGGTGAGTTTGTGGTAAAGATTCGTGAATGTCGCTTATGAATCTAGGAGACACAATAGTGAGTTTTTTTTTTGGGGGCTAGCAGGCGGCAGAACATGTGTGCGAGAGCCATGAGATATTATCATTTAAATGGTTTGGCCAACATGAAAAACGCCAAACCACCAGCCAAGCCGGACCAACGAGATGGGGGCATAAAAATAGTGCTGAGCAAAGCTAGAGTCAAGTTAGCCACAGCACACATTAACACTTGATCAGATAAAAGAGCTAACTTATATGAATTTTATGTAAATACAATATGCTATCTACAGTTTATACTATGGATATATATATCTGCGATATAGATTTAGTTTTTTATAATTTTTTGTTGGGTGGGTTTGGTTGCCTCAAATTAGCTGGCGAACACAAGTCTGTGACGATCATGTTAATGATCACGAAATTTTGGCTGAGTTATGAAAGTAAATTGGCATTAACACTTCATATCGTCAGAGACCGAATCAGAGCCTGTTGTGTCCAGTTGAAGAGCTGCTACATTAAAGTCTTGAAAACAAACAAAAACGATAAACACGAATGTAAATATAAGGAATATATGCATTATCGATTCGATTCAATTCGTTTCGATTGGATTTAAATTTATGCACACACTTTGGAATTTTGATATTCTGATATAGGCAGAAAGTAAGTTATAGACTATCCGGTAATAAAACAAGCTACTTCAACGAAATTTGGCATTCAGAAATGTGGTTGACTTTTCTGGTCCTAGTTCAATTCTCAGATGCGTCTCGTTTGACGACATTTGGGTGCGAATCTTTAATGAGTTGCTATTGGTATTAATTGCATTTATTTATGAATGTTGTTAACAAACAATAAACCACAAACAACAAACCACAAACAAAATGGCAGGCTAAAAGCACAACCTAATTGAATGATTTACATGCAAATTCGTTTCGAACTGCTTGAACTGCTCGTAAAAGTCAAATGATGATGCCAACGAGAACTCATTCCCAAATACATACCTAAAAGCTAAAAACCAAAATCCAAATATACAAATCTAAAAGCCCGCCTCCCAGCGAAAAACCTTAAGACTCCAATTAATATCAAATGTGACACCTGTGCCACAAAATGTATCATCCAATCTCCAATCTCCTGTCGCCATCGTCTACTAAAATGTTATTTAATTTGGGTTTGCTTTAGTTTTAGTTTTATAATTTTTTTATACAATATATTTTTGTTTAATTTCGTATTTTATTTTAGTTTTGGGTTCGTGCAAATTAATGCATGTTTTTATTTGTGAGACGCTTCAATGCCACCGGTCTTATTTTGTTGTTGTTCTTGTTGTTGTTGGTTTTATTTAAGTCTCCCATCTGTTTGTATTTCCTGAATGAATTCTTCAAATGTGGACAAACTAACGCATTATATAAAGATAAATCAATAGGCACCCTGATTTCAGTTTTTTTTTTTATTTTTTTTTGCTTGTTTTAGCCGCACAAAAAGTTTTTTGAAAGTTTCATTTGAGTCGAAGCGCAAATGACTCTTAAATGTCTATTAAGATACACAATAAATTATATTTAGTTCAGACAATATTCATGACTCTATTGTAGGTGTTTTTTTTTTTGTTCTACAAAAACAATAGATACACAACTGCGAGATACTTTTTGTTTGAGATACTTATTTGCATTCGCTAATGAAACTCATCATTCGTATTATATTTTTTTGTTTGTTTCAGTTTTTTATGTTAAAAACTATTTTGTTAATTATTATTTATTAAAAGTATTTGCAAATGGCATAAAAGAGGTTAATTGTTTCTTTGAATTTTTTAATTATTGTTCCGAAGCAATCATAAAAGCTGTGAATTGTTCTAAAGATCATAGGATGATTAAAACTGGAACTATACTGGAGATGAACGCAATTGCAGTTAAATGCCGTATAACATTTTTTATTAAGATATTCAAGAATATCCTGTTTATGTTGATATTTGAAAACCATGAAGAGTGCCGTTAAACCTACAAAATATCAAAATATCAAATTTTTTCGCAATAAATACTCCTTCTAATTAAATCTAGATATTGTATATGTATAACCTGTAGTTGAATTGCAACATTTCTAAAAATATATACTACACAAAAGGTAGTTTAATAGAATATTCTTTTAGAAATTGAAAGTCAAAATAACATCAGTTATACAAATGTTATCTATAGATCTATTTCTATTCATTCAGTAGGTCAAACTTTTATTGGTATAATGTATATTCAATATATTGTTTTGTGATTCGTTTGTGTGCTTAATTTAGTTGATCATGTAGTGTTATATTGCAAAATTTCTATAAATACATGCTATACAAAAGTTAGTTAAATAGAATTTACTTTAGAAATTGAAAGTCAAAATTTAATTGACGTTAAATGTTGTCTATTTGTATTCATTCAGTATGTCAAACTTTTGATGCCTTATAGATTATATTGTCTTGTGATTGATTAGTAAGCTTAATTTAATTAAGAAATCGAAAAAATGTAATCTATATATTGTATATGTTATAGCCTGTAGTTGTAGTGCAAAATTTAAAATAAATAAATACACAAAAGGTAGTAAAATAGAATTTACTTTAATAAATTGTTATTGGAATGAATTTTAGATGAGCAATATTGTCTTTAGATCTATTTCTATTCATTCAGTGGGTCAAACGTTTTTTGTTTTATAGAGTATGTTATATTGACTTGTGATTAGTTTTCTGAGCTTAATTTAGTTAAGAAATCGTAGAAATATCGCATATTATGTTAATAGGCGCAATATATCATTTTAATACCTCAATATTAAGTCAACAATTTATCAAAGACGGATTTTACATTCCACAGCAAGTAGCAAACGCAATCTTGGCCGATTTCGAAAACAAATTTATTGAATGTTAAAAAATGTGTGCTAAATAAATTAGCAATCATTTCGTAAAGAACGCATCGCTTATCAATTGTATCTGAGGCGGAAGTACACGAGTTCTCTCATCCGAATGATGATGATGATGATGATCAAGATGAAGATGATTTTGCAAACCTGCGAAATTGAATGACCTTTACACCAGAGAGAAACAAGAAGTTTAGCGTATAGAAACTGTCTTGTCTCAGCCTTTTTGATTGTTTGATTGTTGATTGATTGCGCTGCGCTGGTGAAAAGATGTTTGCAGTTTGTTTAACTGACAAATTCAGATGTTTTGCACCGCCTAAAGAGCCTTCGCCTGCAGTTCTGAACAGCAACAACATGACAATCACCCGCAGCTTGTCAGGTGTTTCCCTCAGTCAAGTCTGATCACATAATTTATGCATGAAATTTATATGCAAACTATTTGTCGATAGGCCTCAAACAAGTTGTTCTGCTGATACCAATGATAAGATGCCACAAACAAGCATGAGTAAACCCAAACTCAGTTGGCTGTCATTTGTGACAGGTCTGTCATTTGTTTCAGCATTATCTTAATTTTAATTGGCCATACAAAATGACACGCATTTAGTTGAATCGTTTTTGCTTTGAATTAGATTGGACTCGCGTCTCTCATGGATTTCTCACGCATTGTTTTTCGACTATTTCGTCTTTGATTTGAAAGTTAGGCTTAGTTTGTTTTTAATTCCACGCTCTGCAAATTTGACTAATGCATTTTTAATGGCGAATCCGTATCCGATTCGTCGTCGCATCAGAATCAGAATAAGAAATATGACATCAGCTTGTTTTGTGTTTGGCTTGAGTTCTGATTTCAATTACATCAACACTCAAGAACTCATTATGAGATGGCAAAGATAAAGGCCAAGAAGTGGTATGTGAAGAAGCGTGGCTTCGCCTTTCACATTTGCGCTGACATTAAAGGATTATATTTTTGATTAAAGTTGAGAAACTCAACGACACGCCTGGGAAATACCTCGGATGGCAAGTCAAGAACGCGCGATGCGCTAAGCGCAACATCTTTTTAGTTGATTTATATTTTGAGCCAACAGAAACTGCAATTGGTGGTCCAAGGTCGGGTATGCGACGACCCCTGCAAGTTCACTCCAGCTCCAGCTCCAAGCAGAGATCCAGCTGAAGTTAACTCGAACCCGCGTTGTTGTCGTGCAGCCAAGAAAGTCATTCAACTTTATGCATGAGTTCGATGCTGATAAACCTTACATAAGCATTCGCCAAACGAGGCATGCAACCAACCAACCAACCAGCAGCTGGTTTGGATGCTGCCTGCCTGCCGCATCCAAGGTCAACGCATGTCACATGCCGGTCGACAGGAAACTGGGATGATTCATGCCCAGAAACAACCGAAGACAGAAAGAGACATCGACTACACGCATAATATGTAAGTCAGGTCACCTTCTGATTCAGGGAAGCGAATTAAATTTTAAATTGATTGCTCGTACACATTTGCTGTTAACTCAGGTTCAGATCGGAACGAAACGGATCAGTCATCAACTCTTTTTTTGAGTCAGCTCTCAGTTTCATTGACATTTGATATTTCAACCAGCCAGGAGATTGCAATTTACACAGGCTTTCTCAATTTGGCCATTTCAAGATTGTGCGCAATAGTCTCTCGACGCAAATCGGAAGACGCATTCTTTTCGCTTGGTCAGCGGGCAAATACTTGTATTTGGTTTTGGGTTAAACTCTGTTTTAAAAAAAAAGCAAAAAAAAAGGTAACGTCGTATTTGTCAGCCTTAATTCGGTATTTGATAGTTTATGAATACATTATAAATATTCAACTTGTTTTTCGGCTTTGCTCTTGGGTGCTTTGTGTCTTGTGTTTTGTTTGTTCTCATCAAAGGTCGTTTCAAAAACAGTTTTCATCATCATCACCATCATCATCATCGTTTGCTGATGCTGCTGCGGTTGCTGATGATGCTGATGATGCGTGGGTTGAACAATATTTGTGTTAAAATTATTGAAATATACTTATTCATTAATGGTATTTATTAACATTTCTGAGCGGTCTAAATTACATTCACGCAGCGGGTTTTTTTTTTGCCAACCGAATTGCATTGCAAATTATGCTTCATAATTTTTGATTTTGCCATATTTTTTCGGGGCTCAATGAAATGCTGTCAAAAATGCATTTACATATGAGAAGCCCAACAAAATGCATTAAACACGCATTAAAACTCAATTTCTCACTTTTGTTTTCATTATTTTTTATGACAGTGCTTACGAGAGTAGCTGAGGGCAATAAAAAAGTTATCTCTATAAATTATGCAGTTATTTTGTGATAAGGAACTAGAAATGTTAAGCTATGAGCTGCAGTGGCAAGCAGAGGAAATCATGTACAAATTAATTATTTAATAGAAAATAAATTTAATAAAGTTCTTTGCAATGCAGAAATAATTGGAGTCTCTTTTTTACTCTTTTATATAAAATAAATTTAATAAGATTCTTGATAAAGCAAACTATGGCTGTCTTTTATTCACTTTTTTATTTAAAAAGTATTATTAGAAAAAGTAATTTAAAAAATAAATACAATTAAAGTTATTTAAAAATCAGAAAAAATTTGGAGTCTTTTATTCACTCTTTTATAGAAAATAAATTTAATAAAATTGTTTATAAAACAGTAAAGTATGAAAGCCTTTTATTCACTTTTTTCGATAAGTATCAAGGAAATAAAGTTTAAAATAAGATATATAATAAAAGTTACTTGTAAAGCAGAAAACTTTGGCCGTCTCTTATTCACTCTTTTATGCATTTTCTAGAGACTTCCATTTCAGTGTAGCGCCCTTCGTTGTTCATTGTGGCTTGAACACTCCATCCATATTGAGCCTACAAGACATCGCTAAGATGGCTAAAAAATCAGCTCCAATTGAAAGCGCCAGCTGTGCAGAGCCAAAAGGCGCTTCATGCTGCGTTTCAGCGTATTTCATTTTATTGTTTTTGATACTTTGGTTGACTTTGCCTTGACTTAAGCATTGTCGTTAACTTCATCCTGTTTACGCTTTGCAAAGAGTTGAAACACAACAACGACAACAACAACAACTTAACTGTGTCAATTGCAGTTTTCAAGAGCAACAACTAGAGAGAAGAGACTGCAAAACTAGTTGTAGGATTTAACAAAACTTAGCTAATTGTTTCCTTTTTGCCAAATGTGACAGCTACAAAATCACATTGCGTATACGCAATGCTAAATGTCAAACGTACAACATTCTTAAGACTTAAGAATTTCAGATTATTTAAGCGGATCATCAACATCATCATCGAACGGAAGCATGTCGTGGACGAGCTTCAGCTGCCAGTCACTGGAGCAACTAGGTGTCTAAATTAAGCCGAAATGGATTGCGATGATGACGATTGTGTAGATTAGAGGCGGCTTAATCGATTTCCTATATATGATCTCAGCATTAGACTTTTTTTCTTTTCTAGTATCAACTATCGGCTACCGTGTGATTTCATAATGAAATTATAAACGATTCGTCTCGATGTACACAAATATTTTGTGATCTATAGCTGGTAATTTATTTTAATTATGCCGCGCTGAATCAATTAATATATACGGAAATCAAAAAATTCGCATTCTGCATGCCACCAACAAAATGATAAAAAAAAAACAGAGCTAAAAAAGTGCTATTATGTAAGCATTAATTAAATCAATAAAATCAAGCAACTATTTTTAAGATACTGCATACACATTTGCTATTCAAATTTTCGTCTATCCATAGATCGATAACCGGCTAGCGAGAACAAGAATAGGAATATCAACAACAACAACAACATCACAAACAGCATTTGGGGAAGAGCTACTATCTATTGCTAATAGATCAGTTTTCGATTAATGCTCAGAATTAAGTCAGACAAAAAATGTATAAACACGAAAAACCCGAATTTTCAATTAAAGACAAAAGGAATATCGAAAATTCTTTTTCGTGCAAAAAAAAAAACGAACGCACAATAAATCTTGATATTTTAATGAACAAAATATAATAAAAAAAAACTCAGAGACTGAAACACAAACAGAAACTTGAAAGTGTAGCTAAATTCTTGATACACGCAGCATAGGCTAGGCTCTGAGGGGTAGGGACTCCCCACCCTCCCTCTTAATCTATAAAGTGCTCTGAGAGAGTAGCACCAATTTATTGAGTATACGATCCGAGTTCAGCTGCAACTAAGTTAAGCTCATCTTTACTCTTGGCCGTATAAATTAACAAATTCATCGACGAAAAAAAACTTGTTTCGCACACACACTCGCACACACATTCGCACACTCGCACGCACTTTATACTACACAGCACAGCACAGAGACAGAAGAGACTCTGACAATCAACTGTCACCGAAGCTGCTCCCCAACTCAATTTTGCGGTTGTGCGAGCACACATACTCACGCTTAATGTATGCATGTATTGGTGCTGCTCTCAGGTTGGCGTTGTTTTTTATTTTTTTCTTTCCGTTTTTTATTTTGAAGTCTTTTTTTTTGTTTTGTTGTGTTCAGCCGCGTTGTTTATATGGCAAAGACGGGCTGCGTTCATCTTCAGTTCGTCCACATCGGTCAGCACGGTATGAGCTCTAGTTAGGCTCCCTTCTCCCTCCCCAGTAAACAAAAAATAAAGTGAACAACGCCTAACTCAATCCCCATCCCAAAAAATCCACACAACAACAAACTCTACTAATGACAAGGACAAAAAAAAATACTATAAATAAATATATTTCAAAATATATTTAAAACTAAAATCCAACCAGTGCTTGTGTAAAATAATATTGAAAATTCCTGTTTGAAAAATTCACATTTTTAAAAATAAAACACATTTTCTTCATCTTTTTTCTCTATATTTCAAGATCGGAATTTTCAATTGCAAAATTTGTCAAAAAAAGAACAACAGCTAAACAAAAAAGTTACTGGCGTTTCTTGTGTCAATTTTTAAATTATTCGTTGCAAAATGGCGCGTGCAGTTCTATGCATGGTGAGTGTAAAACAATAAATATTATAATTAACCAAACAACAGAACACAAACTGAAAAAAAATGAGTAAAAATACAATTGAATTTCGGGTTGTCTGTTAACTGTAAAATTTTTAATGGCATTTTAACTGTAAATGTAGCTTGAGCACTTCAAAACGAATTTATTTCGATTGCATTATTATATGATCACCGAGTATGAACGTAATATTGACCGTTAGATTGGTTTTTGACTCATTGTCGTAAATTTCAAAATTCCCGTCTGTACACATACTTATTTAACACTTAGCGCTTAGCTAATCAAATAAAATAAAAAAAACTGGTAGGATCGGTAGATGCGAAATGCAAATAAATAATCGAAATATGAGTTCAACTTTTTGTCGTCGTTTGTCTAGAAATGCCTGAATACCAAGGCTGAGGTCTCTCTCTCCATAAAAAAAAAACTGCAAGTGCGATCAAAGTTAGTAGGTTTATTAACAACAATTTTAACTAGCAGATCCGGGTCAAGCCATAACTATACTTTTAACTCTAGAGTATTGAGTATTCCACGTGCCAAAGAAGTACACAAATAATAATAATAAATAAATAATAACAGGCATTTCGACTGAATCCGAAATACCGGTGATCTTCAACGTTGTATTTTTTGCAAAACGATTTCAAGTCTCGCTTTTAGTCGCTGTGTGCAAAAATCGTCTCGCCTAGTTATAATACAAGTTCTAACAGCTCGTATTTATTATTGGCAACTTTGTCAGCACGTCAGCTGCTAATCATTGGCTTGCTGTTGGCCATTTTTGCGTCAGCTGACAAAAATGCATGCTCGCAAATAAAAAACTTGGTAGAGGAGCATTAGAGGGAGAAAAAAGATTCGCAGTCAATAAATTTGCAATAAACTTTTACTCAAAGTATGCGATGAGATTTTTGACTAGCATTTTGTGTTTATTTGGTAGTCCACAGCCAATGAAGTTGTAGATTTAATTTATTTCATTGTGTTTTAACACGAATGCAAATTATCACAACTGCGTTGTTGTTAAACGTTGCAAACTTATGAATTGGTTTACCAAATTTAAGCAATGATTTAATATGGTGACTTTAGTTTGATCATCGGCGAAGAACTTCGCAAATGTCAGATAGCTGTGAGAAATATGCAATCACATTATAATTTTAGCGTTGACGACAGTTTTATTAGCTAAAGATTTTCATAATATTTATTTAGGCAATAACTTCCAAATCACAAGACAAAGTTTAGGCATATGTTTTCGAAAATAGTTCTTTAGTCTAATTATTAGTTTATCTTGCATATTTCTCATAGTTCTTTGGCAATTGTGTTAGTTCAGCACTTGTCACATCACGACAAGGAACCAAAGGAACTTGCACAAAATGGTGCTAAATACATCAACAATTCAGCGAACTCTTCGCTAGCCACTGCTAATTGGCATAATTGCAGTCCACGAAAAAAAAAACAAAAGGTGCAAATAGGATTAGGAATATGTTTTCTGGGATAGAGAGGGGAAACATTTATGAAAATTTATGACAGACACAGTTGACAAATCAACAGCTAAAGAGAGTGAGAAAAGGTGTCGTAATGAGGCCTAAGCGTTTTGATATCCATCAGCGACGACAACACCTTTTTTTTGCATAGACAGTGAATGGATAAACGGATTTTGGGATTTTACTTCACTTTTTTTGTCACCTGAAAAGTTTGGCTACCGTTTTGGGCATTGTCACACGTGCGACAGTTTCTTGACCTGTCTTTTGGGGTTAGACGAGTCCCCACCATAAAAAACAAGTATGAAAGCTACAGTTGAGTGTGCTCGACTGTGAGATACCCGTACCCATTTTGAATAAAAGAAAAAATATACCAAATTAATATACTAAACAAATATTAAAGTATACAAACGGCTATATTTGGTATTTTGATGTAAATATACCAAATTAACATACTGAAAAATACTACAAAATATTCCAAGGGCTATTTTAGGTATACTAATAAATTCAAAATATACCATAGAGTGCAGTAAAAGTACTACATTAGAAATATACCAAAAGCTTACTCGGTATATGGATATAATACTAAATTCATAATATGTCAGCCAAATCAATTAAGATCCCTTGTAAGTAGGCGCTATAATACCCTTCTACTTTATGTGTAGCGGGTATACAAAAACAGCTGAGCAGCGTTTGGCTTGAATCGCTGCTGGTTGTGCATTTATTTTTTTTATTTTTATCAAGATTTGCTGTTGCTGGAGCTCGTCTCTTTAAGCCAATTGCTTGCTGTCTGGCCTGGGTTCGTGTCTCCCTGGACACATTTTAGGCCACGGCTCGCTGACACGTACACGGCGTGTTGTCCAATTTGTTTGCCATGCGGTCGTCGCTCTGGACGCTTCACTTGCCTTTGCTTTCCTATCGCGGCATACACACTTGTTATACACTTTACAGAGAGGAAATAATTAATCTTCTTGCAATTTTCCCAAAGCATTATTAAAAACACAATTGCGCCGTAAATTTCGGGTGTGCTGAACTGAGCTTCTAATTAGCTTTAATAATTGTAGTTGGGGAATTTCTGCAAGAGTATTTTGGCTTCGTTGTACCTAACAAAAAAAAGTATTTAACTTTAACTTTTCAAAAGTCGGGAATATCTTTTCTGGTTTTGTTGTGCTCGCTGCATTTAAAGATTTCGGATTTAGATACGACTCGAAAGTGCTGTAGCATCTGCCCAAGAATTCTTTGCAATCACATATCTTATCAAGTTGTAGTTCTTTTTGACGCTATAAAGGTACATACAGTGTGAGTCATAAAAGTGTTGGCTGAATGTTAGCTCAAGTCAAGTGTTTGGCATGCCAAATAGTTTTGCGAAGACGAGCAGCTAGTTTTTATTGGCTTTATTTAGGCCCATAAAAGAAGAGCTGTCGCTCAAATTTGCTGTTCTACAGCCCATTTAATGATGGCGTTAAACTTTTGATTGCGTTTTACAGTTTTGTTCACAGCCATAAATTGCTTACATATATTGACAGCGTCGAGCTGGTTTCTTACGGTGATTTAATCAGCGAATGTCGCGATATAGATAAAGATGCTTTGCGATTACATCATTGGCATTTGATAAAGCGATGAAAGGTTATTCCCCAATATTAGCTACAGATTAGTACAGTTGGCACAAAAGTTCTTTGTTTGCTCTGACATTTAAGCGTCTCTTTTTTGGCTACTTTATTGAAATAGCCAAAATTAACAATGCTTGGTCACTTTCGATGATTACCTCACCACGCCGAGAGGTCACTTTCAGTTCTTGAATCACCTTCACTTTTACTCAGTGACTCGCAGCAATTTCTTCGCTTTCAATTGGGTGCTTTAAAGGTCTCTCAACCATCGAGGCATTTGGCTTGTTGTTGCTTGATACGCAAACGGGCTAAAATTTGATATTGCATATACATATTTATCTATAATTCAAAATCTAGAAATGCAAATTAGCTTTTGTGAGATTCGTCAGCGATTAAAACAAGCAAAAACCAAAAAAAAAAAAAAAAAATTAAAATAAAGATATCTCAAAGAGACTGAAAAAAAATCACAAAGCAGCAAATAGTCGAGGAGAGGCGAGGCGAGGCGAGACGAGAAATAACGAAACTGCTTGAAGAACTGACTTGAGTTTTGTTTCTTTTGCGAGCCTCGTTTAAATAAAAACGAAATCGATACACAAAACAAGAGATATTTGATAAATGAGCCTGCTCAAAATGCCAAGAGTCGGCAGCAAAAAAGAAAGTAAAAGTGCCTTTTTAAAATATCAAAAAAATGCATATATAATATATGTTATATTGTATAATAATGATGTCAGAGCTGTGCTTTGGTCTATTAAGTTTAATTGGTTTAAAGGAATTGCAGCAATTAATTAGATTCTTTACAGTGTGTCACTAAAGAGACGTATTTTATTAGATGTTTGCTAGGCTGCAATTGTGAGTTAGAACTATAAAGATGACGTTTGACTTGGAGAGAGAGAGCGAGAGATGTGATATCAATGAACTCATTAGCGCTGGGCATAATTTAGTCGACAAACAAATTCTGCGCTAATTAAATCAGTGTCTGGATTAACTGGTAAATCCAAAAAAAGCACAATTCTGGAAATACTTGTTTTTGGCCCATTGGCCATTCGGGTAGAACATTTCAAAAGGTCCAGTTTAAGGCCGTGTTCGATGATGTCTAATAACTCTTTAATCGGCTGACTTGTTGCCGGGTTGCCTCATTTAAATATTTCTGTTTCGCATAATTTAACAAGTTTCACAATCAATTTGAAGTCTTTTACTTTTTTATTGTGTTCAGCACACAAAACAATTTCAAAATCAAACTGCAACTGGAACAATATTAATAAATATAAACTGCAGTTGTGTCGATCGATTAAGGTCAGACACCGCCCAAAGCAGTTGCATTTTATTTTTATCATTTCTGTTGCTGCGTGCAACAACGATGCCAACTGACCTTGAGGTGTAAGAAATGAGAAGAAACTACAAGAAAATAATCATAAAAAAAAGGTCTCGTTGACGCGAAAAGGGCAATCGAAATGGCAGACGACTCAAAAACCGAAATCATGGCTAAAAACCAGTTTTGGTCCCATAACGGGCACGATTACGATGATTACCAAACTAATGATGAGCGTTATGCCACGCCAATGATGATGATGATGAAGTTGATCATGATGTCGAAGTTGTAGCTTGCCATGTAAACAAAGTGTGTGCGTGCGAGCACAACTCGATTAATACATATAGAAAATAACATGCGGCTCCAACTCTATATCGTATGAATGGAGTGAGTTAGTTGCCTCTGAAAGCTGAAAGACCGCCCAGCTGTCTCGAAGATTTTGTCTGACAACTTATGCAAAACTATGCATAAGATTCATGGCACATTGTTGCTGCACCGACAAGGCTGGCAGAACTTTTCGGGTCACACATCGTAGTAGTAGATGCATAACTATTGCCAGTCTCCTCACAACTCGTGGTGCAACGTCAACGTGATATACGAGCACAGCGAGTTGCCGCCTGACGTTGCACGCACCTCAATGAAATGTGAACTTTAAAATGCCGCCTGTCGAATGCCGCAAGTGTTTATTCAAATCGTCAATACACACTCATAATTGATTTCGCTTCGAGATTCAATTCGAGTTACACGCATGCATTTGGGGCATGCCACTTGCTGATGCCTGCTACCCGAAATGCCATTTGCTAATTAAGTCTAACAAATGAATCCAGCTCCAGCTCAAAAGTTATGCAATCTGAGAATGTGGGGGCGCTCATGTGATGGGCGTGCCTTGGCAATTAATTGACTCAATTCAGCTGCGTCTGAGGGTTTAAGGTTTGTCTCAGCATCCCCGCTGAGTTCAATTTCAATTTGCTCTGTGAACTGTTATTGTATTTGCAATTTCTGATCAATTTTGCATTTGCATATTATTTTTTACAGCTGGCTTTTTGAAATAAATTACAAATTTAATTAGACTGCACGCTCGTTAAAGTTGACCTTAAAAAAACGGTCTCAAACTGTTTGCAAACAGGTGGCCAGCATGCCGCGCCTCTTCAATGCTGCCACCATCAATCAATAACCACATTTTAATATTCAATTATGTGGAACACACACAGAAAAAAAACTTCAATTCCAACTTAATCGAAAGAAAAGTTTTTTACAACTTTCGGCTTAATATATTTATGACGGTGTGTTCAGACCAGCTGAACGATTACGATTTAAATAATTCAGCATGATTAACGTGTCCTTTGTTTCCGTGCAGCTCTTACTTTAAATCACTCAGACTCAACTCCCAACCTTTTGTTGCAACTTAAGCCAGAGATTGCAATTTATCAGTCGCATTTATCACGGTGAAAAGTTACAAATTGTTCGCGTTTGATGAAAAGTTTTTTGGTGTTGGCTGCTGCCAAAGTTGTAAAGCCACAACATTAATAATGCGCGTTAGCTGTGTGTAAAAAGGTCAATGTTGCAAATGAATCATGCGTGCAACGCAACGGCAACGGCAACAACAACAACAACAACTACAAAAGGCTGCCCCCAAATAAATGTTGTAGACAATGAGATCGCGGACTCTGTTTTTTTTTTTTTTTTTTTTGGCGTTTGATATGTGGGTGACAAGACAAGAGACGACAGGGCGACCTTTGTTGTCAGCAGCTGCAATAAATAAATGAAAAATACAAATCGAAACCAGACTTGAAATATGGATTTTAGATTTCATGTTGGACAACAAGTGTGCGCAAGTATGTGTGGAGATTTTGGAGCAGGTAGCACCTCCATCATCATCAACATCAACATAGCAGCAGCATCATCAGCACCTTGGCAACGGCAGCTGCATAAATTTTTTTTATAAACTCCGTTGAATTTTTGCAACCATCCGGAATCTTGAGGCTGCCAATCAAAGCGCAGTCGCGAGCCTCGTTGCTGGCCATTAAATCAATTTGCATTAATGAGTTACCATTGGCCATTGTGGTGCAGAGTTTTGCTTTGCGGCCTTTCGTCTCTGCTACCGAACAAATACGGTTAGACAAACAAATTGTCTACTTCGCCTCACGTTCAATATTATATATTAATAAAGTCTGACTATAAAATTATTGACCTTATCGCAAAAATTCAAATTTTTATTTAACTGTCTTTGCCATCAATTTATGGCCCTTTAAAAAGCGTTAAGCCTGACAATTAAGTGCCATTGTCTTTCGATTATAAAGCAAACAATACAAATAACTCATAAAATAGTAGTTGCGATTAAATGCAGTTTACATTGCAAACGATATTTTCGTGTATTAGAAGCACACCCTGTCCTTTAGTTAATCCATTAATTATGTTTAGCTTAATGTGAAGGTCGTCATCGATGTGAAGTGTTAACCTTTATGCTATATTAGTGGTAACCTAGCACCACAGAGAAGCCGTCACATATCTAAGAATTATTGCTTTATGAATTCTAAATTTGGGATATGATTATTTGTGTCGCATTTTTGTATGTGTTTGGGAACTGGTTTCGTTATAAGGAAGTTTCTTAGCATTGCCGGAACTTAAAAGTGACTTATAGTATATAAACTAAGTATGTATGTATGCTAATATACTTGCTACGAGTATATTATGCAAATATCTCCAGCTGTTCACCTCTTGCTTTTTTTTTGGATACATTGCCATCTAGGGGATTGCGTAACAGTAGATGTGTTCCTCATCAAAATATATTAAAACCACATTCTATTGAGGCAAGAAGTGAATGGCTGCAAACAAATTAATAGAAATTTAACGCGATTCAATTAACTTTTATTTGGCTGTCAAGCCAGCTTCGAGAACTAAGCTAATTGACCATAGCTGTCAGCGATGTCTCGACTGCTTAGTTTGCGTAACCACGGCGATGCAGTCAAAAAAAAAAGATACAAATGTATCTAATAGAGGTGACGCAGAGTAATTTGCTGCGACAAATGCGCACAAAATTGACTTGATAGGTGCAGCAGCAGCAGAAATCCAGTTCGACTTTAAGTTTGTCATCTTATGTCTCGTCTTATGACGTCTGACGACGAGTCAAATCTACTGGAAACGAGAATTTTGCCGTGATTTAAATACGTATACGTTTATATTATATTTTACGCCTTTGACATTTTAACTGGGCCCATCCGAGAGGCATTTTTGGACATTATTTTTTTTTTCATTTTTGCAAACTAAACGAATCGAACCGGATCTAAATGGCGGCTGATTTGAATACATAAATACAAAAACAATCAGAAAAAACAATAAGACAGTCAGCTGAGCTGCGCTAAGCTCAGCTCTGCGGTTAGCTGCCTTGAGTAGAGGCATCTTTATATATTTATATATATTTCTTTTTAACTTGACTCATCTCGGTGGTCTATGCAAATTAAGTCAAGCACAAGACACCAAAGTCAAGACTTCATTCCACAAACGAAAGCAAAAGTTGTGGGTGTGTCTCTAGCGACGAGAGTATTATATTTTAAAACAAATTATTTATGGCTTTTTCAACAATTTTTTACAGCTCGTCGCTTGCATTTGGTTGCAATGCGCATACTCTGCTAAGTTCGATGCAGAGAATCGACGATTGATTGTCGATATTAACGATAAAAAGACAACGAATCAACAATACTATTCCTCAAACTTTGACACAAGTAAGTAATGACGTTTAACAATTTGTTTAATAACATCGCTTAATCTCACATTTGAAACAACATCCAAAAAAAAAAAAAAAAAAAAATTAAAAAGTAAACAGCAACTTGAACGTAATTCTCTCTTTTCTCACATAATTGTTGTAATATATTAGTTTGAAATTTGTATCATCTTATATATTTTTCATAATCTTAATCTATTTGCGCACCATTCATGCAGTTTGTTAGTTTTTTTGTGTAAAGTAGATCAATTTGTATTTGTAATTTGTTTGTTTTTAAGTACGTAGTTGTTTCCCCCCTTCAGTATTAAGTAATCGTCTTGGGTTCCCCCCGCCCTCCACTGTAGGTCAAGACTTACACATTAATCCCACCACAAAAGCGAACCAACAAAAAACAAAAACAAAACCAACCAACAACAACTATCAACCAATCAATCAACAAAACAACAACAACATAAATCTCTTTGTAGTTGTTTTATGATTTTATCTATTATATTATTATTTTTTACCCCCAAAAAAACGCCCCCCAGTAGCTCAGCTTTACTAAACTCACCGTAGAAACCGTAGTTTTGCGACGTAGCTAAAACTCAAAATTGTAAATATTTTATGCTCAAAAATCAACAACAAATCGCTCTCTTTCTATCTCTCTCTCTACTCTACTCTCAACTCTTTCTCTCTCACACACAAAACACACACAATCAATCAACCAACCAATCAATCAATCAACTTCTATCTCTCTCTTTTACATAAATATATTTCTTATATATAGTTTTATGTATCTATTTTGTTCTTAGTGGAAAAAAGTTATACATAAAATACAAAAATATATATACAAAAAGGCTTCGCATACTCATACTCTCTCCTCTCACCCATAAAATTCAACCAAACCCAAAAAAACCCTACTCCAAGTACAAAATTAAAAATTCAATTCCAAAAAGGACAAAACAACAACAGCAACCACACACTATCAAAAAAAAAAAAAAAAAACAACAATCCACACCCAGACAAACAAACATTTTCTCTCTTTCCAAATTTCATCTCCTTATCCTTACATAAGAAGAACAATATCTTCTCGTAAATATCGTTCGTGAACTCTTGCAGTTGCAGCGCCCAAAAAGCAGGCTATAAATTGATGTTAGGCAGTTTAAGAGGCAGGTTAAAACAACAGCAAAGGCAACAACAACAGGAACAAGAAACAAGTACCAAATATATTCACAGCACAAACTCAAATTCAAAAACTCAATCACACCAAAATACAACAAAACAAAAAAACCAAAGTTATACTCTACAACATTATCTTTCAAAATAATTCCTCCCGACACTCCTCCCATCACTACCAACAACAACAACAAAATTTTCAAAACCCTACAAAAATATACTGCAAAATTGCAACCCAACAATCAACAATCGTCGTCGCAACAAAAAAAAAAAAAACAAATACTGACACTCAGATGCCTATCGATATGGCTACGATGTCGGCAAGACTGGAAACTTCCATCATGAGACGCGTGGCCCCGATGGCGTCACTTATGGCTGTTATGGCCTCATCGATCCTTATCATCTGCTCCGAGCCACACACTATGTGGCCGATGTGCATGGCTATCGGACAGTGGAGCCGGAGAAGCCAGTGGAGACCTTCCCGCCCGGTCTGTACAATGAGACGAACGGCGGACCCTCAGAGCCTGGCATTCTGCTGCAGTGGCACGAACTCTACTTCCCCATTGGCTGCGGCAAATTCGAGGGCGGTGCCGTCCATGATATACCCTACTTTGTAGTGGATGAAGTAAGCACACGATGACACATGTGATGAAATATATGTGTGTGAAGATGTGAGATCATTGGGCTTAACACCCACATTACTCACCAAAATGCTACAAATCGTATTTCTAGAACAAAAACAAGAACATTGGAACTTCCGGTTCCACACAGTTCGCCTCAAACATACCCGTGCTCAAGGGTGAGGGAGTGAAGAGTTTGCCCATCCATAAGCCCACCGGACCCAAGGGTCTCTTCGATGTGGAAGGAGGACACACACATGCCGGACCTGGTGATCAGGCGCCATCATTCCACTCAGTTGCAGCCCTTAGACCGGGCGACAGTGGTGCAGGCAGTGAGCAAATTTGACTAGGGTTCAGCAGAGTCCAGTGTTGGGCAGGATTCAAATCTTTGTGTTTCAGATAATGGACAATACACGCCCGATCCGAATCCCTACAAACATGTTGTAGGCCCCGAGGGAGGTTTCGGCGGCTTTGGTCCCAACGGTGGACCCGTTGGTCCCAATGGTGGATTCGGTCCCAATGGCGGACCTAATGGTCCCAATGGAGGCTTTGGCCCCAATGGACCTAATGGAGGATTCGGACCAAATGGCGGTCTCGGACCCAAGGGTCCTTCCGGACCTAATGGCCCTAATGGACCACCCGGACCTAAGGGACCTCCCGGACCACCTGGACCTCCCGGACCTGTCGGCGCGGGAGGCGGTGCCTCAGGAAAACCGGTATATAGGGATGGTGATCGCACTGGCAACGGTGCTGGTGGCAATAATGGTCGTGGCGATAATTACGGTCCCGGTGGCGGTGCCGGCGTTGGTGGCGGAGATCGCACTGGCACTGGTTCCGGTGGCGGTGTTGGTGGCGGTGATCGCTACAACACTGGCACTGGTGCCGGCGTTGGCGGTGGCGATCGCCTTGGCCCTGGTGCCGGTGGCGGTATTGGCAGTGGAGATCGTTACAACACAGGTTCCGGTTCGGGTGTTGGCGGTGGAGATCGCTACAACACTGGTGCCGGTGCTGGCGTCGGTGGTGGTGATTATCACCACACTGCCGCTGGTTCTGGTCCCAGTGGTGTCGGCGCTTACCACCCTGGCAGCGGTTCAGGAGCTGGTGCTGGCGGTAACACTGGTCCCGGTCAAGGCTCCGGCTTTGGCGGCGGTAATGCCAGCGGTCCTAGCGGTGTGGGCGGTGGCAACGCTTACCGTCCTGGCAGTGGTGGCAACACTGGCAACGGTGGTGCCTACCAAGCCGGTAGTGGTGATGCTTACCGTCCCGGTAGCGGTGGAAACACTGGTGCCGGTAACGGCGGTCGCCCAGGCAGCGGCTTTGGCGGCGGCTCTGGCGCTTACACTGGCAATCAGCCCACCAACAATGGCGCCTACACAGAAACCTATACACAGACCAATACCGGTTTTCCTGGGGCGGTGCAGTATACACCAGGTTAGCTCAATTTCGAGATTCGTCGCAGCACAGATCAAAATTTGACCAAGCCTCCCGGGGGAATCCCAAAATGGCAATTGGCATCGACAGCTTCAGATTCGTAGGTGTTTTCAACTGGTTTGCCCTTGGATGGTTTGTTCAAATTTTCGTCTGTTTGCTTGGCGTAGTTTTAAGTTCTCCATACTTTATGTCTATATTACGCATTAATTTATTATTTATTTTAAGCAGATCTTGTTTATTTTCAGCCAAGAAAAAACAAAAAAAAAAAAAACCGCACATTCGTTTAAATATTAATCTGTTGTTATTTTAAATGCAATCCCACACAAGATAAAACAATTTCTTAGGCACACACAATGCAGGGCAAACTTAGGGCATCGTCCTCCCCACCACTTCCCTTATACACACTTATAGTTATCGTTATCGTTATTAGAGCACTTTTGCTATGAGCGCACAATCAATCAAAAGCAATATATAAATATATATCGAACTCTACCTCTCTCTCAATCTCTATATCTATCTGTCTATCTCTCTCTTTCTCTGTCTGTATCTGTCACTATCTGTTTACTATCTGCACGAGTTATCGTTATCAAGCACAATCGATAAATTCAAACATATTATCGATCAATTCCAATTATTATCAGCACTTTTTCCTTATCACTGTTTTTTGTTTCTTCAGTCCAGCATTTGACTGAGAAACTACGCACAAAATCACAGTTACTTCACCACTGTCACAGTTCACAATTATTTCACAGTTACTTCACAATCTTGCTCCCATGTAAGAGATTTCCATTTTTCTTTCAACACACCGACACAAAAACACAAAAGCACACACATAGACCTACTCGCACTCGTTCATGTCGCCAACTTTTGAACTGCCTTGGCTCATTTGTAAACTATTTACTCACACAATGCACAATGCCACGCCCACGAACAAATCGCTTAAGCAATGCTACTAACTGTTAATGGTTTTAGTTAATAATTAATGCTGTTTTTTTTTTCGAGACTTTGTTAAACCTACCTTTTAAGAAAATCCCCCACTAAACATAAACCTAAACGTAAGCATGTTAATTATAAGTTTTTGGTATCGGTTTCCCTTGCACTTGACCTAGACCTAAGTTGTCCAATTCTATCTGAATGTTCGTTGTAGTACCACATATGCATACGTAGTAGTACCTAGAAGTACCGAGTAGCCTATGTACCTATGTACGTGTTATCGTAGTTAGTCCTTAGCTAAGTTAAATAGTCAAAAAAAAAGATTAACCAGTAAAATGTATTTTATTGAATACATATTAATCGTTTGCACTTGCATCGTATTATCCTCTTTTTTACTCTAGGAAGCGGTAAATATAACGGAAATAGCGGACGCTATACCGGTAAGTATTACTAAACCCCCATCTACATATATTGGCAATCCATTCTAATCAATCGAATTTTTACTTGTTAACAGATGTTCCTAATGGCAGATACTATCATGATGATTCTGGTAAATATGTTCACGTTGAAGGCCCAACCGGTCCTCCAGCTCCCCCATATGTGCACGTAGTTGGACCCGAAGGCGGTTATGGAGGTGAGGGCGGCAATGGAAACGGCGGCGGTACCGGACCTAACGGCCCTGGAGGCCCCAATGGACCCGGCGGACCAGGCGGTAAGTTAAACACTCAAGTCTGCGCGCAGCGCCCATTAATTCTTTCGCTTATTCAGGCCCAAAGGGACCCAAAGGACCACCCGGCCCTCCCGGACCACCAGGTAAGTTGGTAGTCCCATTACCTTACGCATATAAGGAAAAGTAAAATGCGTTTGAGAATGAAATACGTATTTATGGTGTGTAGGACCACCCGGACCTCCCGGACCCGATCGTGGCGGACCTAAAGGACCTAAGGGCCCACCAGGACCTCCCGGACCACCTGGCCCAGACCGTCCAGGACCTAAAGGACCTCCCGGACCACCCGGACCCGATCGCCCAGGACCCAAGGGACCTCCTGGCCCACCCGGACCCGATCGTCCCGGACCACCAGGACACGGTGGACATGCTGACCTGAGCCCACCTGGTAAATTGCAACAGCAAATGATTAAATTATCAAACCTCTACCGAATGAATTTGCATTTAATTAATATTGTCCATGATTTTTTCTAGCACCTGGTCCATTCAGCCCAAAGGATCCCAGACATTCGGACAAGGAAACTCCTGGCTATTTGCCACCAGATCAACCGGGTAAAAACGCACAAAAGCCCCCATCTTCCTCACACGTCATTCAGCCGAATACTACACCAACTTTTAAGCCAAATTATGTTCATAACGATAATTCAGTGCATAAGTTTGAAAAGCCAACCACTAAGTCGCCACTAACCTATATTCCTCCTTCTTTCCCAAATACCGCTCCTCCCCGTCATGTTCCTGTGTATCCCCAACCTCAACCAATACAGCCAAAGGTCCCGGCTATCACTATTAATACGGAACGACCAAGCCGTACAACACCAGTAATTACGGGTAATTTTGATTTCCATAAGACTGTACCACCACAACCTACAGTTGTAGTACAACCCAGACCACAACCTACACAACCCGAACGTCCTATTATTACATTCAACACACCCAAACCGACTCCCAGAACACCATCGACTGCTATACCAGTCTACAAACCATCGACTCCACGTCCATTCCAGACGCCGTCGACATTCAAACCCATATACGTACCCGAAACGATCACGAACTCTGCACCTCATTACGTACAGCCAAAACCGCAGCCACAGCCACAACCACGACCACAGCCACAACAAAAACCACAACAACCACAACCACGACCACAGCCACAACAAAAACCACAACAACCACAACAACGACCACAAGCACACCCACAACCTTATCCTCAACCAAATGTAACACCACGTCCATCTCCCCCACTCTCCTCCCGCAGCGAAACCTGCGTTTGTAAAAACGAACAGACGCACTCATTTACCTCCTCCTCCACCACCTCTAACTATCCCAACCCGAATCCGGCCTCGGTCGACTTTAACAAACAATTCACCGGCTTCAATGGAAACACGAATTTCGGCAGCTTAACAAATGCCATGTCACTGAACCAAATCCCCGTCGTGCCACAAGCACCTGGCCTGCCCGCCTTCTATCCACCCGACAAGCTACCCAAGGGTGCTGTGATCGCGTTCATGCCAGTGGTTATCCTGCCCCAGGAATACTATACCAACTGCGAGGAGAATTCTCTACACATCACTGAAAACAAATACCAAACTGTTGATCCTTTCCCGCTGGGCGTGCAGCCTGCTGCCATACCGAATGCCTTCAGTGTGCACTCAATCTTCTCGGGGGAATCACCGAGGGATCAATGCATGTGCCCATGCTCCTGCACACAGAACCTGAACAAATCGTACAAGAAACGTGAAACTAATGCTGAGGATGCTGCTGAGGTTAAAGCCGCTGTAGAACCTGTAGCTGAAGCTACCACTGTTGAGGAAATCAAGGTTGAAGCACCTGTAGAAGTTAAGGCTGAGGCGCCCGTCGAGACCAAGATTGAGACACCTGTTGCTGAAGCTTCTACTCCCGTTGAGGTCAAGGTTGAAGCACCTGTCACTGGTGAAGAAACCAAGGTTGAGGCTCCAGTTGCTGAAGCTTCCTCTCCTGTGGAAGTCAAAGTTGAAGCACCCGTTGCTGAAGCCAAGGTTGAAGCTCCAGTTGCGGAAGCTTCTTCCCCTGTGGAAGTCAAGATTGAGGCACCAGTAGCTGAAGTTAAGGCTGAGGCTCCCGTTGCTGAAGCTTCATCTCCCGTAGAAGTCAAGGTTGAGGCACCCGTTGCCGAAGCTTCCTCGCCTGTGGAGACCAAGGTTGAAGCACTCGTTGCTGAAGCCTCCTCTCCAGTAGAAGTCAAGGTTGAGGCACCCGTAGCTGAAGTTAAGGCTGAGGCTCCCGTTGCTGAAGCTTCATCTCCCGTAGAAGTCAAGGTTGAGGCTCCTGTTGCTGAAGCTTCTTCCCCTGTGGAAGTTAAGGTCGAGGCACCCGTCACTGAAGCCAAGGTTGAGACTCCCGTTGCTGAAGCTTCCTCGCCTGTGGAAGTCAAGGTCGAAGCACCCGTAGCTGAAGCCAAGATTGAGACTCCCGTCGCTGAAGCTTCCACCCCAGAGGAAGTCAAGGTTGAAGCACCCGTTGCTGAAGCCAACGTAGAGTCTCCCGTTGCTGAAGCTTCATCTCCCGTGGAAGTCAAGGTTGAGGCACCCGCTGAAGCTAAGGTGGAGACACCAGTCGCTGAAGCCTCTTCCCCTGAGGAAGTTAAGGTTGAAGCACCCGTTGCTGATGCCAAGATTGAGGCTCCAGTTGCTGAAGCTTCCTCTCCTGTGGAAGTCAAGGTAGAAGCACCCGTAGCTGAAGCCAAGGTTGAGACTCCCGTCGCTGAAGCTTCCTCCCCTGTGGAAGTCAAGGTCGAGGCACCCGTTGCTGAAGCCAAGGTAGAGTCTCCCGTTGCTGAAGCTTCATCTCCCGTGGAAGTTAAAGTAGAGGCACCAGCTACTCTGACGACCGAGAACGAAAAAATCACCGAATCGACCTCGAACTAGACAACAACAATTAGGAACTTCTACATGAATTGGACGTCTGGACGTCACTGAAACTGAAAACTCTGCTCTAAGCCCTAGAGCATCCCCCGCTTTCAACCCGAATCCCAGCACTGCAAGCACCGCTAATTCCCAACAGCACATAATCCCAGCCCGAAGCTCCTCAACTAACCCAGCTAACACAGCTTAGTCATAAGTGTTTTTAGTAACGAGAATACTCTCTCAACCAGGAAAGGAAAATCAGAAAATGGAAAGTAAAAAAAAAAAAAAACGAAAAATGTTAGAAAAACAAAAAGAAAAGCGAGACGAGAAAAGTGCCTATTATTGTGTTCGTTAAAAAAATTTCTTTTGATCAAAATGCACTCCAAGCTTCTTGTCAACTCTGTCAACTATTTACTCAATCTATCTGACTTTACTGTTATAGTGTTGAATTTTCCAATTTTCCTTGAACGGGGAAAATATGATTGTTTGTGACATGTTGTTTATTATGCATTTTTTTGTGTTTCTATGTATTAACTTGTATTTTGTTCACTTTCTTTAGATTTAGTTGATAGTTTATTTAATCTCTACTCTAATAATGCTTAAAACACGGAGAAATGAATTGTTATGTCTAAAGAGAAATTATGAAATTAAATAAAATGTAAGAAAAATCAATTGTATACTGCGTTTTCATTTATTTGGACGAATCGTATAAAATATTTTTATATCACCGCCTAAAAGTATGCTGTTCCTAGCACCTTTCCAACAACAAATGGAGACTCGGGCCTGCCAAGGCTTATCCAAGATCCAAACCAAAGCCCAAAGCACTTGTCAGCGCACAAAATTGCTGTCGAAAATCTTTTAAAAATTGAAACGAAATTATTTTAATAATCATGATTTGTTTGTCTAGCGTCAAGAACACTCTCGGTCTGTTGTTGTTGAGTTGTTCTACCCTGTAGAGGAAAAATGACCGAGATTTATAATTTTGACAGCAGATTTAAATTGTCTAGAAATGAAAAAAAAATTGTACACAGGAATTTGCAAAAATGTAAATTTGATGAATGAAGTAGTAAAATTTAAAAAATCCCAAATAATATTTATTTTAATTAGCATAAAAATATAATAAATATGCTTAAAAGAAAAGTTGTAATCTAATAAAAAAGACCTTCCAATTTGGGTTACAAACAATTAAACTGATTGTAATATATCAATACTTTACTTATATTTGTAAAATGATTGTTAGTTATTCTTGTACATCCCTGCTCTCACAACTTAATTTTTGTTATATAATATAAAAGTCTAATCATATTTTATAGCGCATCCTTTTGTGTACCACTGCAAGTCTTTTCACTTACTCTCTAGTTGCCTTTAACTGTGGTTGGCTGTGCGTAAAATTGTTACGAAAGTAAAAAAGTTTTTCTAAATATGTTTTTCCAAAGAACAAAAGACTTTGCCGCTGGAGTTTTATTTAAGAAATGTATTATTTTTGCAGCCTTTTGATAGGTAAAAAAAATTATTGGAACGAAAGGTTAGGACTAAACTGAAAATGTAAATTTTTGTTTGTATTTTGATTCACTGGAAACGAAGTCATAACAAGTTAGCTATTATTTATGTTTCCTGGCTAGCAATGCAATTCATGGTTGTGATAAGAATTGAAACCGAAAGGGCAAGCCCTCAGTTGTTGCATAATGAGTTGAGCTTAAAGAGCAACAATTTTTACAATATCTTTGCGGGCATTTCACCTTGAATCGTCAACGTAACCCAGTTTTTTTTTCTTTTCAACTTTACGACTGTGACAAGTCAATATTGAAAAAAAAGAAGATTGTAATTCCCGCAAGCCTAAAGCTTAAGGCCCCAAATCATTTTCACACGTTGAGCTCGGGTGTCAAAACCATATTCGAAAAAATATATGCCGAGCAGACAATAATATTCATGAATGTGAATATGACAAGTTAAGGTACACGTTTATGATGTAGCAAAGTAGCCTAAGCGAACTTCACCAGAGAAAGAGAGTAGATACAAATTCTAATCCGCCATATATCGATTATTAATGCCTCAATTTGTTTGGCACACCTGTGTGTTTATGAATGAATTTCGAGTGCGGGGAACCTCAAGGGCAACAAATGCTTGTGTGTGTCGTTTGCTATTATCTTTCTGGCCGCCTAAGTCGTTACTCGCTTGTTGCTGTTGTTGTTGCAGGCCAGGCTAAGCTAAGAAAAGAAAAGCAAATAGATAAAAACAAAAATACACGATAGCTGGCAAATATTTACCAAAGCGGCCCCTGCAACAGATTTTGAGCTATGTGTGCAAGTGTGTGTCTATATGCGGATAATTGGAATTAAAGAAGATATAGTATGCAAACAATATGGAACTGAAGTTCTCATAAAAAACCGGGCCCCAGTCGGGTGAGATAAAAGAAAGCGATCTGTGAACCAAGTTAAACAACGCAATTTTTCAGCGTATTTGGGTTTCTTGTTTTTATTTTTGTTTGTTAAAGTTTAAAGCGCAAATATGCAGCGTATCCAAAATTAAACTAAACGCACGCACAAAAGACAGCTAAGATGAGGCATTTATTTTGTCACCTGCCCGGACAAATATTAAATAATCATAATAACACATAATCGGTTGACAAAAAGGTCGTAAGTGCTATACGATTTCGTAACACTGAAAAGAATCTTGACATGCAAACAGGGTTGCCAATGGCAAAGAATTATGATAGTATAATTTAGAATACAAATTAGATGCATAATAAACTTTAAATTCATATTAATATAATTGAATTTAAATCACATTAGCATTAAATTTTGTTGTGGCTTCTCATTAAAAGTGGGGAAGTACGAATTGCAGCCCTGCGCGAAACGTAACTGGCAATTTAAAGTCACACTCTCGTCTTACGTGGCGTATGAGTAATAAAACGTAGCCGTCACTTTAACTGGTCGCTTCTAAGTGAGACTTGTGAGTTTGCGACCAGGCCCAAAGCTTTATATTGTTTCGGTTTGTTTGTTTCAGACGTTGGCGACGTTGACGACGCTGAAGTTGAAGCTGACGTCGACGCAGCAGCAGCAACTCAGCCGGAAAATGAAAAATATAAATTGGCCCCACGGCTGGGAAACAGAATTATTTAACGTACAAGCGTCGCATCAGACAGATCGTCTTCATTCTCATTGCTCTTCACAGCCAGCTGCTTGTCTACCTTTTTGGCAAAATTCACATTCGCAATTCAATTGAATACGCCAAGACTCAAGCAACAACATGTATGCCAAGTGCTTGACGCTTTTGGTAAGTATGAAAAGACAACGCACAACTCAAAAGGAATACTCTGTTAATTTGAGGAGGCAAATATTCCAGTTATTCGGGCTCGTGTGCGGCGCCTGGGGAGATGCACTGCCGGCGGCACAGGATGCGAAAAGCGGCGACTTGGCCACCTCGGAAACTTCTGCGAAACGTAAGAAAACGCAGCCGTTCTTCGAGAGTAATTTAAATATGCTTAACTCGACCATGTTCTCGCTCAAGTGTTCAACTTGGGTAGTTTATTTGGCCAGGGCACAGGATACCCGAACTATGGCTACAACTACCCCAGCTATGGATACAATAGCTACAACACTGGTTACTACAACAGACCCAGCACAGGATATTACCCAAATACGGGGTATTATTATCCCAACACCAACTACTATGGCAGCACTGGAGGATCCTATTATCCCAGCACTAGCAGCGGCTATTATCCCAGCACCGGCAGCGGCTATTATCCGACAACCAACATTCTGGGTACCGCGGGATATGGCGGCTATGGTGGATATGGAGGTAATGGCGGCTTGAGGCAATATTCAGGTTATTGGCAGCCCGATTACACGGGTCAACGCAACCGGGGTTACGGTTATTACCGGCAAACCGATCGCTATGGCCTGCCCCCGGCCAGTGGGCGTGATTACAACTATCGTGATCGCAGCAACTATGGCTCATATCGTGGCTATGACTAATCTTGTTAATATTCTTTGCTTTTGTTGTTGTCGTTGATCTGCTTTTATTTGTATATAACGCTTTACGCTTTTTGCTTTATGCATTAAAGCAATAAACTTGCTAATGGCTACTAATTTAGTTTAAGCAGCATTTTAATAATCACTTTTCGCATTCGCATTTTTTTGCAGTTTCGTTTCAGAATGCTGCTGCTGGGGTTACGCCCAATTGCACGCTGAAATTTGTCATTACGGGTGTCATATGAGACCCCTCCATTCGCATTGCAATTATGTCTCTTAGTGTGTGTGCGTGTCTGTGTTTTTCTTTGTTGTTGTTGGTGTGTGGTAATTGTTGTTGTCTTAATCATCTTGTCTCGTCGCAATGTAATTTGACTGCCAACTACAAGGTAGACGACGCATTTACAGTCGACTGCCTAAAAGTATGCAATGTTTTTTTACGTTCCGCACGCGTTGCCAACTCTTTTGTTAAAACTCATACGCATTGTTTGCGCTGCGTCTCTTTCTATCATTCTACTTCACAGTGCGCACCACATACGGCTAAGTGAGAGAGGGAGATAACAGTAAGAAGTACGCTTCAGCAAGCAGCAACAACAATAGCATAAACAACAATTTCGCCCCCTCATCCGTTGACTATCCAAAGCTCATAAAGTTTACTATGCACTTTATTTGCAACGCCAAAAACTTGATGCACCCGCATTACCAACTAACATCTTTAACTGCAACTGGCATGCAAGTAATACAGCAGAGCCCTATCTTCCGCCTCACGCTTCCATCATACAAAAATTTTTGACACACACATGTTGTGTCACAAGCTAAGAAGAAGAAGAAGAAGAAGCCAGCTAAGAAGAAACCCAGAAGAAGGCGAAACAACAGTAATCGAAGTATGAGCGAGCAAGAGGGCAACGCATCTTTCAGGGCCAAGTTTTGCGGCTGCTTTTTATGTTTGCGTCTTAACTTATATAGTAAAGTCATGTTTATGTTTTTACTCGTATTCCTTTGTTTTCTGCGGGGGAAGGCCAGTTGGAGGGCCAAGCCGGGGTCACAAATACTAGTAGGGTTCTCGTATACAAAATGCATCGAAGCGTATGTAACTTCTCCCTCGAAAATTCCGCTTGAGATGCTTGGCATGCTAGCGTACGCTGGCAGTCTTTCTGTTTTCCGTTTTCCATTTCCCACATTTTAGTTGTCAGTTTTTGGCGAACGGGTTGGCTGAGGGTGATGACACTCTAAAGTTGTTGCTTCTTGCCTTGCTGATAAGCTGAAACCAATTTTCTGCTTACACCAAAACAACAACAGAATATAAAGTAAACAATAACAAAAGCAACAACAAAACAACAAATTCGTTTGCCATTTGGTATTTCAACTTTTGGCCCTCTCCCACGCTTCTCGTTCCAGCCATAAAGCAAAACATAAGCTTCAAACACATGCATATTTTGTGCGCTGGATAAAAAAGCCATTTTAATCAGCGCCAAATAAAGAGGCGAAAAAATTATACACAAGCATAAAACTTGATGAATTTGAAAAATTTTCCCATCTCTGAAATTGAGCCAAAGTCAACATACACACACACACAAACGAACACAACGTACATTTTTGGCATCATATGACAGCAATTAAATTGGCACTCGTTATTCTTTCTCGAGCACAAAATATTCCATTCGTTCAATTCTTTAATCTATCAATGTGCACACACTGTTCTATTTATCACTCTTCATCTCTGTGAACCTCCGTCTCACTCTTTCTTTTTGCTTACGACGCATCCTATGCCTTAGTCTATCTCTCTCCTCAACTGGTTCCATTCATTGGATGCGACGCTTCCTTCCGCGATGGTCATAAAAAAGGTTATGTGCAAGCGGGAAGCGAAGAGCCAGGCAGATTTCAAAAATATGTATAAATTGTCGAAGTTCGAATGCTCTTTTAATGATAGAAGCTTTTGTATAATCGAATAAAATCACGAAGAAAATTAAATTTGAGCTCTTTATGTTATTGCTGCTAATATTTTTAACAATATTTCAAGTTCATGTGGTATAAGTTTTAAGCAAAAATTATATTTGAATCTTCAATCTGATTTAATGCATTGCACTTTTAATTGAAAAAAAAAACGATAGAATTAAAAAACATACCACACATTTAATATTAATAGTAAATTGTTATTACAATTGAAAAAAATTAAAACAAAGGTGTTTAAGTCTCAAGTTAAATAAATTGGTAAATATATTGATTTATTACAATTCTACAATATTTAAAAACAATGAAGTTTTTAGACCTAAATTCAATAGTTGAAAAACACAAAAAACTTTTTTACTTTGTTCATTTATAAACCCAATAATCTGAAAACAAATGCTAACATTAATTACTGTTAACTTATCAATTTTACAATATACATAAAAATATAAAATAAATATATTTTACAAGACCAATGCAAAATCATATTTAAAACCCGTAAAACTGTAGAATAAAGTGTATTAAAAACAGCTGAAATAACCAGCAAATGGTGTGCGGAATTTCATTTATCGTTAGAATGTTTAAAACATACACACACACACACTTGCACACATGCAGACACAATCACATTTATGTGGCCATAAAAAATTGCTTCAATCGCAGATTGTGTTTTTTTTTGTATGCTTTTTCCCTTTTGGTGCACTAAAATTATGATCAAATGAAACTAGGCAAAAATGTTGCTCATACGCAACGTTGGCCATGCCATTGGTTGCTGCTACTGTTGTTTTTAGCCATTCACTGCACTGTTGCTGCTGTTGTTGTTTATGGAAAACGATTTCGGCAAATACAACAATAATAAAAATAAAACAAAAACGAAAATAATTAAAACATTGACAGAATGAGCATGAGGCATGGAGCAAGCGTTGTGTTGCTGCTGCTGCCGCCGTATTGCTGTTGCTGTAGCTGGCCGGGCCGACGTCGTCTTCAATAAATAAAATGATAAAGAAATGGAATTATTTATTTGTCGTGGGGCTTTAGCATCGTCACGCGTTGAAATCTAATGTTAACAACATTTTAATTAACGCCAGCAATAACAACAATTACAGAGACAGAGGCCAAATTATACGGCATTCCGAATACACAAAAAACATGCATTTATTATTGGATTAATCGACCGCAGCGCAGCGCTGGGCCGAGCAGTTTATTTAGCGGCAAAACAATTTGGCAAATATTTGCCTGACATATTTTTAGTTAAGTCACCACCACGCAATGTAAGCCAGGGATACAAGTACTCATGAATGCACCCAGCAGCTGCAGTAGCAGAAGCAGAAGCATCGACAACACCTACACGAGTATAAACCGCTTAAAGTTGCTAACTTGCGCATGCGAAAGTAAATGTTATCTCAGGTACACTGCAAGAAAATTGAGTGCTGATAGTTTGTGGACTAAGAAAAGTGGTATGAGATATCAAGTAAGAAAACGACAGACGAGTGTGGTCGACTGATACGCACTAAGCATTGTTAATAAAAGCAATAAAGTGCGGTATTATTTTTAAAATATACCAAATTAATATACCGAAAAATACTAAAATATATAGAAGTCAACACTTATTGGTATATTGATATACTATTACAATCACGAATCTAGCTAATACCAAATATACCAATTACGATACAACAATACTGAAATATACCAAATTAAATATTTTTGATAAATCGATATTACATTCACAATTCTATTATTATATTAAATATACCAAAAGAATATACCGAAAAGTATAGAAATTTATAAAAATCAAAATGTATGGTACATTGATAAACTATTTTGCATTCGCGACTCTACCTTAAAAGTAACTCTTCTCTATTCGAATTTTTCAGAAGCGAAAGTAGGTGTGGCAAATATCTAAAAGACATTTCCTGCCCTCACAATTTTATAACTCCTTTCTACCCTACGGATAGCGGGTATACACATCTTGAACGTAGTCAATCATTTTAATTTGTATTCCACAGATGACATCAAACTCCACGGGAATTGTTTATCTATAATTACTAACTTCAAAGGTAAGTGAAATGTTCTTCCCCCGCCTGAAACGGAAATGGTGAAAGGAACTGTCAGCAGCAGCTACCCAACTTCTCCTTTGTGGAACTCCGCTATTATAAAGCACATTCACACTTTAGTCAAGCACACACTCGATGTCAACTTTTTGGGGCAACTTTAACTGCTCTATTCCATTGTTTCTTCCGGTGTAAGAATGTTTTCAGACCGCACGCTGCGTGGGGTATGGGAACGAGACAAAACTCGAGTGTTGACAACTGACAGGCACTTTAAGAACTTTAGCAGCTCATCCTTGTACTTATCTGTGGAGCATTGAGTTTCGCCCAGTAGCAAAAAAAAAAGAAGAAATTGCTTGTTCAAACCCTCGCGCGATGCTTGGGTGAAACTTTTTGGCCTGCAGCTAAATGGCCAACAACTTTTTATGGTACTTCATAATTCGGTTGTAGAATAGAGAAACATAGACGACTGTAAAGTTTTTCACTTTGAAAATTCTGTGTGTGTTTCAAATTCAATTGTAACAAAAAGTTAACTAGCTGATTGACATGCAGCATGTAAAGCGGGTTACCTGTTGAGGTTGCCAAATTGACAATTGGCAAATAGCTTTGAGTTCTGGGCAATTTCTCAATTTCGTACCCACATCAAAATCTAAATTTCGTATACCAATTGTTTCAATTGTCAAAAGAAAAATATGCTACATACAAAATGGTTGACAGGTGTCTGGCAAAGAACATTACAAAATTCCAAAGAAACTGTCCAACGTTTTGTAGAATGGGAAAACGATTTAAATGTCAGTATATAAATCCATTAGACGGGTGTCTCTCGGGAGCTGCCTCGACGAAATTCATTCGTGTTCAGGTTGTAGCCAACAAAATAATTAAATCTTAGCGCCAAGCCAAGTTTATAGCTCGCCATAATTTCATTATACATCTAGTATATATAGTATTTATTATATTTGTCTTAACCGCTTTTTGTCTCTATTTATATACGCATTCTCCCGGGGAGTTGTGATCAACTGGCATGCTTACCTGATTAGCACCTTAGCGAGTTGGGCGTGAGTTTGATTTGATTTGATGCGATAAAAAAGAGCCACGTGCCTCGAACTTCGCAACCGAGACACTGACAGAGGGTGTATGTTGGGCTTTGACATTGACATTAAGCATGTCATAAATGGGGCCAATTGTAGCAGCAAGTGTTCCAAGTTCCCACCACCACTTAGGGGTTAACTTAACCCTGTTGTGGGCATCCCTATTTGTTATCAAACAGCACGTGCCAAGCCAAGTCCATAAATGATTAAATTCATTATCATATCGCATTTTGTTTTGATTTCTTTCCCCTTCCATCCTCTTGTTTTTTTTTGTGCAAATAGCTGGCGGCGTTGCCAGACCCCCAAAATATTATTTAATGTGCATAAATCAATTCACAAAATGCCTGTTAACATTCTGCCATCTGCATTCAAGTGGAATTTAAGCATAATTGCATTTAATTGTATGCATAAATGTCGAGAAGCAGACAAAGTGTAGCGCCAATGGGGAAATTTTGCTCCAGTGAGTGTGTGAGTTAACAATGTAAATACTTCAACGATGATGGGGCTATAAAAAAATTCTACATGATAACTTGATGGAATACACACGAGGAGTCCATTAGGGCAGGAGAGGCAAATCAACAAATCGTTTGCCGAAGCGGAAATACTCTAGCAGCCGTTGATTGATGTCTGATGGGCTGTAAAATGCACAACAACAGTCTATCAAGAGCCCATAGTAAACTACGCTGTCTGAGTTTTGAGTATGCAAAATGGCATTTTTAGGAGATGCCTCAAATCTTGATTTCAGGCTGACTTTGCACTTTGATATAGCACACACTCTAATGGGCTAATCATGAAGAGCAGCAGTCTATCAAAGTGTATTTAAGTTGGGACGGGGCAGCATTGTGATGATACTCTTCTGGTTTGATTGATGGCAAAATAACGTGTGTAAATGCCGAAAAAAGTGCTACAAATAAACGCCTAAAATAGTCATTAATATTGGAACAATTTGTGGCAAATAAAAATAACAAAAAGGGAAAATATTTGGGATAGTTTTATAGTTCAATTTATTTTCGAAAAGTTCTTAAATTGAATTTCGTTTGTGTTTGAAATATTTCAAACCCTAATCATAGCTTTACCAATTAGCAACTTTCAAATGCAAGACCGAAAAAAAGAGCATTTAAATAAGTTAAAAGTCATAGTCCGATATCATCTACCCTTTAATATGTCGCATTCTACTATTGAGTAAACAAATCAACATTTAATTTGAACATTTAGCAGTCAAACTGGTATTGAAAGACTGTTAAAAGTCGGACTGCTACGTATACGATATATTTTCAGATGTGTTGGTGTGAAAAAATATTTGATATTGTATCAAAACCGTTGAAGTGTATCGAGTGATTTGAAGTTTTTAGCCACAGCAGTGTGCACAAAATTTAGATAATTAGTTCGTATTTAATTCAATTCACAAGTAAATAATAAAATTGATGCCGAAAAATATAAAATTTAATGACGACTCGAAGTCTGCTTTCTGCTGTAATACGCCGAGGTATTTGTGTAACCATTTAGAGTATTTTTAAAAGCTGAAATTAAGCGTGGCGCCATTAAAGCTTCACTCAAAAAAATACTTAAATACAATATGTATTCTAATCTCTTGCTCGGGGGCGAACAAAAAATGAAAATTGTGTCTACAAAAGTCGAGCAACATGAATTGAAATGATGATAGCTTGGCACGCAAATGTCGCTGTCAATTGAAACAATTATTGATTGACCACAAAATAGACGCAATGAAGACACATGCTTTTTAATAAAGAGCTCAGACAATACCCTGTAAAATGAAGAGTACCAACAAAGGCATTTCAATGCTATCGTTTGCACAGTATCTGCTAGTAAAGCAGACTTGCTAACATCTTGTCTTGACCCTTTGTTATCGACGATTACAAGTAGTTGGCGCATTTAATTAGCTCACATAAAGATATTAGTGTTTGCATTCCCGAGAGAGAGATAACATCAAACCTCTTAGTCTATCGACTAATTGAATTAAAATAATCATGGCAATAAATGATTTATCACCGCGGTCTTTTATCTGATCGAATCGTTGGTCTGCACGATAAAAACACGCAATCTTCAATCTTGCGGCATATCGTGGGGGGGCAATCAAAGTGACTGACAAGACATCAACATCAATACGTAGATATGTGGAATAAAAGTGGGTAGGTGCTTCACAGGCAAAAGGTAAATAAATACGACTTTCGCACGACTTTTTGGTTTCAGTGATATAAAGCAGAGACACGCCCATCCTCCAACCACATAGTATTATTATTATTGTTGTTGTGGTTGCTGTTTATCGCAATGTGATTTTTATTGGTGTTCAGTGCGAAAATTGATTAAGATATAGCTGCACCTGCGTTAGTCTACCTTTTGCTTGTACCACATGACGTATGCGTATTCTTTGCCTTCAAGATAAAGTGCGCTGCGCTCTCATCCGCTGTGCTAGTGTGCCTCTGTGTGTGTGTGTGTGCTGTGTGAGTGTGTGCGCACGCCTGCCTGCCTGTCTGTGTGAGGAATCAATAGAGAAGCAAGCAAGCGTTTGCCGGGGCCGAAAAAAAATGTGAAACAGGGCTGCCATCAGTTGCTTCTGTGCGCTTTCATTGTGCGGTTGCTCGGCATTTTTTGGGACGGCGATCATCGCGTATACGTTATATTTTGTGGTGCTTTGAATTGTAACGAAATGGAAATCAAAGTATCACGTCTGCCGCGTTTTAAGTGAATTCTTATTGTTTGGCATTGGCTTTCAATTTGCATTGAATTGAGCCTTAATCAACGGTCATTTTCACGACTTCAATTGGCAAATAGAGAAAAAAACAAAATATTACAAACACTACAATACTACACTAGCAAAGTAATTAAAATTATGTCAGCATAAATGTATGAACACAATTGGTGAATGTGTGTTTTGATTATCAACATTAAATAAATGCCTCACAAAATCAATAAACAAAATAACTAAAAACAAACTCAAAGCTAATTGCATTCTACTGCAATAATAAAGTGTTCGTGCGTTGTGTGTGGCCGAGTCATTATTTAATTACTATTATTATAACTATTATATTTGGATAAAATTGAAAGCGTTGCTGTAATTAATTTCTTGTTTTGAGTAGCGACAGAAAAGTGTAAAATCGTTTGGCGCTAAATCCATTAAATATTTAAAGGTAACAATTGATATATTTATGCATATGCAAAACAAAATAATAATAATAAAAAATATGAATAAAAACGAGCGAGCGGAGAGAATTTGCATTTCCGTTTATGACATTTGAATACATTTCAATTGCATTGCACATTAAAATTAATTTTCATTACAATTAAGAGCATTAAATGCATTTGCGCCCTGCTTATTTACCAACGCATTTGGCATACTAAATAATTCGAAACGACACTGACACCAACCAACTACTAAGTAGTCAACGCTGCAATGCATTCATTCACTCATTCACTCTATTGATTGGCAGCCATAAATAAACGATTTAATGCAGTGAAGTGCAAAGCACAACTGGGAGATACTCTGTCTTATTTTCGTTTGACTGATTCAATTAAATAATGGTTTTTGTGATACCCTCCATAAATTCTATGCTATCAACGAATAATCATTTTAGTTTATCTAATCAATCGCTGGCTGCATAAACAAAGGATTAAAATAGGTGCAGAGTGAAGAGCACAACTTGTAGATACCCTCGGAACATCTCAGAAATAATTAAATTGAAAATAAACAAATTAATTTGAATCTCATTTCCATTAAAATTTATTTGCTTGTCAACTCTTTGTTAAAAGTTCAGAATAATAATTTGAAAAGACGGCAAAACGTAATCAAATAAATACTTCACGATTAATTGATACTCTGTCACAGTTAAAAGGGTTTGTCAATTGTTTTATACACAATTTGATTAAATAAATTATTGTTTTATAACGTTTTATTTGTTATTTTCCACGCGCAAGCTAATCAAATCCCCCTTTAACGCCACCCATCTTCCCCGATTACAGAGTATATAAACTATTAAAAATACATACACAACGTTATTTGTTTGGCAATTGGGCAATTTATTGTGTTTTGTGTGCACTTTGTTGAATTTATCAATGAATTGAAGCCTCTCTATTTTTTTAGCATCTGTGTGTCATGTTTGATATTGAGTGAGTGGGTGGCAAAGAGAAAGAGAAAGGGAAGTGAAGAGCAAGCACCTCAGCATACACAATAATTCAATGTTTACTTTTTGAACCAAAATGTTTCGAGGAAGTATTGTGGTACTTAATTGCGGATACCATTTGCCCGAACTTAAACGTAACATAAAGAGGGAGAATTAAATAAATATTTTGCTTGCAGTTGTTTTGATCTAACGCAATAATATAAACAACGAATCGAAAGTTGAGTGTGCTGATATGATGATAATGGTACAAATAAAAATGCCGATGCCGGTGAACACAACAATACATTGGCCACATTAAATTATTGAGTTATTAAAAGTGAATTCAATAAATAGCTGCCGCATGCCGCAAACAAAAAAAATAATTCGTACAAATTTTCCGATGATAGTCTTTTGCCCCGGGGGAATTACGTCAACAAATTTCCTATTGTGGGTGGTGGTAATAGCCAGGTGTTGTGCTTACATTTACAGCACTACAATTTTTGTTGCTTGGCACGCCTAGGAAAACTACGTGAAAGAGTGAAATGAAACAAATAACAATAGGAGGTTCACCTGGACGTCTTGCAACTGTTACAACCTTACACCCCTTTAACGAACTGTAATTATGCGCTACAAGCGGAACCACAGCAATATTCAAACGCAAGTCAGAACACAACCCCACCCAAGCACAACACAAGGCAAAACATAACCCAACCCAAAGAGCTCTACACAAATTCAACTTAAAAGACGTCGCGATGTCGACGTGTTGGGGAAATTTCTTGGGCCCGTTGTTCATATTTATGATTGTAATGTGCTGAAGTAGAAAGAATTATTATACGCACTTTCCTGCTTGCTTTCTTGACTCGACATACTTTGCTTTAAAATGCGTTTTCCTTGTTTAGCAGTCATATTTTCATTATTTTCATGCTCTCACATTTTTCTTAGTTTACAGCGGCATGTAAACAAATTTTTTGCTTGTTTTAAAGTCAAACATTTTCGAGTGCCTTTTTAATTTATACCTGAATTGCGTGTGTCCTCGAGGCTCACACTTCGCTTCGCTTCACTTCACTTCACCTCGTCTCTAAGCTCTTTCCTCCTGTCAGTCAGAGTTGAGATTTTGTTTGTTTTATACATTTTTCCTTTTCAACCGAATTACATTAGGCAGGCGTTGCGAGTTTCTTTAATTGATTCGCCAGTTAATTACTTTTAGCTTAAAATCTTAAAATAACAAAACTTATTTCAGATCTGGGCGAATTAACAATGCACATTTTAATTGTAATCCGAGTGTCTTTTCATGCTTGTGTTTTATTTAACGCCCTCGGCTGTCTTTTCAAATTAATTGCACATTATTTTTGAATGGCATATAAAGCATTAAAATTACACATTTCTTTGGTTTTATAAATACAATGTGAGTGGTGTTGTTTTATTTTAAATAGAGTTGGGCGAAATTGAAATTCAATTTAAAGTGAAAGCAAATATTGTTTTATTGCCTGCTGCAAAATTTGTGAGCTGTGCGAAATGAATCAATAAATCAAGTGTGTGCAGGTACACAAAATATTTGTGGGAAAGAAATTGGAAGCAATTGATTCATTATAGCAAAGTTTGAAGTCATAACTTATCTTGCTATTTGCATTCCATTTTTTACAAGAGCTGTTCATCTTCTCTGAGAAATGAAGAGACGGTCTAACAATTAAAAAAATTGAAATTATGATAACTCGCTTGGAAATTAAAATATAATTAGAAATTTGCATACACAAAAAAGTTGCTTCAGTGGAAATTTTGAAGATGAGCAGCGAGGAAACTTTTTAATTATGCAAAGCCAAAGAGAAACTATAAGGAAAGCATTACATTTCAAAAAAATGCATTCAGCTTTGGCTACTCTCTGCAGACGAACTGTTTGCTTACTCTTTAATAACAACAGAGCATCCGCCAGTCAACCACTCACTTTGTCATCTTAACTGACAAAAATAATAGCCTACTTATTTGGGCGCAGGTTTGAATATCTTTTTAAATTTGTATCACGTTCTTATTTGCAATTATTCAACCAAAAAGACATTGAATTGGCATTTGCCAAAAAACAATTGGGAAGAGACATTGCGAGCAGTATAAAAAAGATATAAAAATGAGAAAAAGTTCGTGGTTAAGGTAACGTTCGTTGTTTTTTTATTCGTGTTTTTGCTTTCTTTGATTAAGCTTTAACTCTCGGTTACAGTAAAAATAAGCAATTGGTTTTTGTTTTGGCGTCATCGATGCTGCGGCCTTTGATGAGCACTTTCCTGGATTCATTGGCCACGAAAATTAATGTAATTGTTGCTCTTTGTTTACACGCTGTAGAACATGCATAAAAAAGCGTAGTAGAGAAACAGGATACGCCCGAAACCTCAGCGAAAATCAATAAAAGTAAAAAGTGTGCATTCCTTTAAGCTGGGATCGGTTGCATGCTTCGCCAATTTTCTTTTAATGAGCTTTTGTGGCAAGTTGTGCTGTACGCCAAAAAGGTCACACGACAAATTGGTTAACTGAGCTCATGCTCATGGCCAGGCATGGAGTTAAGGGCAAAAGTTAAAGGGACAGCGCGACAAAGGAAGAGGAATAGTGTTGGGAGCAAGTGTGTTATCTCTCTTGCATGCTGTCACCTAATTCATAAATTTCATCAACATGTTTATCGGCAATCCCCCAGTGATGGGTTGCCAGGCAAACAGCACACAGTACACAATTTAATGTGTCGAATGCTCACCGAAGCACATAAACATTTTCACTTATTTCTAACGCGCTTCGCTACCCTCCCATGTTGACACTTATTGAAAAAAAAATTGAAAATTTTTTTGCTGCTTGGCTTTTTAGCAAAAACAAAATGCGAAAAGTCAATGGCGTCGTCGCTGCTGTTGGCAGCAATGCAAATATATACACAAGCACATTTCTATGGTATACTGACGACCCGCTTGGATACGTTAAAAGAGACCCAACTCTCTGCAGCACCCACATCTTTTACTTGTCTGCAATAAACGGCAATTATTTGCAAATTTTGTGCAAATTTTCGCATTGACATACCCTTGAACTAAGGCAAATACTTGCGGGGTTTAAGCAAGTGCAAACTATTTAAACTACACTGTGTCTGGTATATTTTGTACATAATGGTATACCAAATTGATATACCAAACATAGCATTCGGTATATTTTAAATGTAATAATACATACATAAATATAGCTTTCAGTATATTTTAAATGTATATCGATATACCAAGTATAGCCTATGGTATATTTTGCATTTTTAGTATATTTATTTGGTATAATTTAAGAATAATACCGCACTGGGTATCTATGGATATACCAAATAAAGTCTTAGATATATTCTTGTATTTTTTCATTATATTAATTAAAATGAGTAGCGGGAATCCTTCGATATTAGTATATTTTCAGTATATAAATTTAGTATATATTTAGCAATGTTATTGAAAATGAGTAAGGGGTACCTCAAAGTCGAGCACACTCGACTGTAGCTTGCTAACAAGTTATAATCCACTTTTATGAACTACAAATCCAATAATTGCTTTCTAAACTTGGATTTAATCACCTGACCGGACCACAGGGTATTTGTTAATCGCCTACTTTACTCTAAAGTTTTGCTAACTTGTTGCGAAAGTTTATTCTGTTATTATTTCAGCGCTGTTGCTACCCAGTTGAGCAAACAGCAAAGTTGGCCGTGGCTGCAGGGTATCCTGTATTTCTGTGTTTAACTACAAAACTTGTCGAAGAGCTATTCTTGTTTGCTATTGCTCATTTTGCCTGTTACTTTGCATAATCATCAGCTTTTCTCTATATTTAGCAGCATATTCTTGGACTTGAATCAATTTAAAATAATGCGTTTATAAGTTTTAGTTTTTTTTTTGTTTTCTGTTGCCACCCGCTGGAAGTCTCTGAACTCTGTACAGGAAGTTGAGTTTCACATTACTTGGGCATTAAGTATTAAACTTTGGGCAAGTAGCAAAACTTTAATAGCCAGTGCAGTAATTATAATAGTACTTTCAGGAACTGCACTTTTTGGGTATGCATTTTTCATCAAACTGTCGTTGGCAGAATGCAATTTTGCAACCAAGTACTTCAACTTGAAGACATTTCTTCTCCCCATTTTAAAGACGCCGAAGGGCAACATCAAATTGTCAAAACAATTTTGTCAAATGATGCGAAACGGAAGCAGAAACAAACAAAGGCAAAATACAATATTATCGTAACCAAATGTACTCCATTCTTTTGCTCATCCTTAGATTGAAAACATGGAGCACGTGGCGCATTGTCAAAAGTTATTTGCTTTGAATTATTTATCAAAAGTCCACCGGACTCTCAGGCTGCATTTGCCCATTGTTGTTAGGTCAGGTATCCCAAAACAAGGCCACATATTGTCAATGCTTGAGGTTATATCAAATAGTTGTCCAATATGCCACGCTCATTAGAGGTGTCTGCAGATAACTTATCTAACAAAATTAATCACACCTCCATTAGCAGAAATTATTGTGCCATATATTATGTACAACATTGTTTCTGATTTGCATTATCGCAGATAAAAGTTTGTTGTAGTTGAGTTGTCAAATCATTTGAGTTGTAGAAGTCTACGTATAATAGTATTTCACAATGTTGCACTAATAGCTCTTTAGTGTCGAAAGTAATTAATTTATAAATAATTGGTTACGTAAAATTGATTAACAAACTTCAACTTTTTTATATCATTTATTCGTTTAATATTTAGCTAGTATTCTCAATAGGTATTTAATTTTAAATAAATAAATACAAAATTTCATAATATTATACCAATTATTAAAAATTAATGGATTTGTCTTAATGGTCAACTCAAAATTATTTCTTACCGTTTATGACAAAGGAAAACGTTAAGAAATAATCTGCTGTAGGGCATCATCACTTCGTTATACAATATGACTTTAATGCCTTTTTTCTTAGCTTGCTAAAGGTTATTTTTCTCGTGGCAGCGAGCTAAGTGTATGAGTTTTCCTTTGAAGTGACAAAGTTAAAGAAAATCTCGGTTTGAAAACATTTCGTCGCATACAATTATTCGTATAATTAAAGCTCATTTTCGTCGAAAAATATTTGTGACTGTCGTTTTTGCCCCAGTTTTTTGTTAGAAATATATCGTCTCGCATTGATCAATCAATGACATTTTTTCGTTTGCTTTTTGATTTATGTGTGAATAAATGACTGAAACCTTTGACCTACCGCTACTAATCACACTGATGGGCCTCAACAACATTGCAGTCATTAGTCAAAAATTCAGTTGTGGACACTGACGAGTTGTCTCTGACGGAACACTTTGAATACACATGCGATTATTCGTATTCATTCGACTAGTATTCATATCAACAATGTTCACATTACATGACAAGCTGGCTGTCTGTCTGGCTGAACAACAACAATTAGTTGTATTAAATATTTATTAGGTTTTGTGGCATTTAGATAAATGCGATGTCTAGACCGTAGCTTGTAAGTGACTCGTATATAAATAGTCAAACAGAGGGAGCAGCTTTATCTGCCTGATTGCATGATTTTCGTTTGTGTCACAGCCCTGTCCGCATTGCATTTAAATGTGTTGATTAACTTGATTTATTTGCTTTAGGGATCGCACAAATAGAAAAGCCAACACTGTAATCCGTTTCAAGCGAATGCCATTATACCATGAGTACCTTTCACTGGAAGCAAATTGCACTTTTTTAACTTAATCCATAAGTTGATTAATGCTAAAAGCAAATGCAAACAAGCGAGAAACATGTGTTCCAAAGGATTGCGTGTGTGTGGAAGCTTGTAAATCTAAGTATTTGTATAAGAGGATTCGTCAGAAGGGATTGCGTATACGACACGAGCAACAAACAAACCAAACTATGAGTTGCAAGGAAGGGTCTAATTACATTCCATGTGGCTATGAGATTGCTACACTAAAATAGATAATTGACAGGTGGAGCGTAGGTGGAAAATGTTTCAATTGCAACCAATTGCTGTCAGAAGGGATTTGCAACCTGGCAGTTGGCTGCAACCAAATACAACAAATTGCTTGCAATTCTTAATTCGTTGAAACCTAGCAATAACAGATAGACAAATGCCACTCACTCAGTCAATCGCCCACACTGGAAAAAAGTTGAACATTTTGGTCTAAGTACTACGAATTTTAATGTACAAAAAGAAATTTTTTGATTTCAAGAACATTTGACATAAGACCAAGTTCTTATTAATATGATGAAATAAACTTATAAATTTAAGATTACCCATTTTATAAAAACATGTGTGATATATTAGTTTAACAGCAACGTATATATAATGCTACACATACATCTTGAATGTTATATCCCGGAGATGATATAATGTAAGCACTCATGTTATGTTAAAGTCAGTCACTATTAAAACTCTGAGCAAACTACCCGAAATAGGCACAATAAATCGTAATCAATTTATAAATGATGATTATGATGATCTTTTCTCAGACTACAATGAAGAATGGTTCGCGACAGCGTAGATAAAAACTTTATAAGCACTTTGATAAATTCGACTATTTTGTAATCTAAAACTAGTATTTTAGGTTTTATTTTGAGAATTTGGCATTTTAAAGTTAATATACATAGTTTTAGAAATTTGATTGTTTTATTTCAAGAAATTAAGATTTAAGATGAATATTTTTGATTTTAGAAACTGACATTTTTTTCAGTGTTGCTTGTCTAATACTCGTATCAGAGTTGTTCTCATACGCAGTTCTCGTTTCAAAAATCAATAAGAAAGAAATAGGATCTCTTTACAGGCAGCAGCTGTTAGTTTCCCATAGTCCATGCATATCTAAAGACTTGTATTCCAGGAAAAAGCATCAACAGAAATCTATCCTTTTAACCTTTCTGCTCTCAAAAATGTGACGAGGAGAAGCTCAAATCAGTTCTGTAAATTTACACGTGTTGTTTGTTCATCCTTCAACATACGTGTATTTTAATGAGTTTGAGTCTAAACGTGAACTGTTTATCAAGTATCTGTTGCATATTCCACTTAATGTATACAGCGAGAGACGTGTGCTCAAATTCCAAATGCTGCAACACTACGTGCAAACAATCAGTTATTTATTTTTTTCTATTTTCAGCGATTAATATTTTAGAATTTCCGCAGAATTTCATTCTATTAACTGGGTCTTAGCTTAAGCCATTGCTATAACACGCTCTTTTAGGTTTACTTTGATTGATTAGCCTGGCGAATTTGAATGAATATCTTGAAAAGTCTCAATTGAATAGAGCAAAAAGGGAAGCTAGCTTCAGTGAAGCATACTTATTTTGTTGTCAAGTGCTTTTCACCTGATTTCCATTTAATGCTAGACTATGACAATTACCCCCCTCACATGAAGGAAGAAAGTATTACAATGCGAAGCCGAAAACACTCAACATACTTAAGACGGCAGTCGAAGTCGATGGCACTTTACACAAAATTTGTTATACTCGATTTTTCACGGTCATTAGACGACGCAGCTGCTCTGCATATGACGTGAAAGACTTTAACAAAAAGAATAATCACAAATTTAAGACATCAAAAAGAGAGAAATACGAACAGGACACACATGTCTTTGCCCTGTGGCAAAGTGCTCGCAACTTGCCACAATGCGACGCACTCGATACGATATTTGTTTATTGGCGGAAGTATTCGTGATGTGGCAGCAGATAAGTAAATACATTGAGCTCTTCCTTTGACATTCAATTTCCTTGACATTGAAGCTTCTACTGAGACACTACTTCGCATTTCTTGAAAAAAAGTAATTAAAATTTAATTATAGGTAGCTGATAAAGTTATATGGATAGCAAGGCATAATTTTGTTAGGTTCACGAACTACGAGACAGTCGCAACTTGCAACATGTTCGTGCAACTTGTTGTGTTTTGACTTCAAGTGGCTCTGTTTGCTTGAGAAGTTGCCTTAGCTCGCATCCTGTCGTTGTCGTGTAACAAAACCGAAGGCACAGAGCTTGCCGCACAGTTGATAACGCACGCTCGCGCGGTTAACATGTGCAACAAACAACTCTCGTCATCAACTTCGACATCGGTTACACGAGCTCGCAAATCAAGTGAAAGTTGGGCGCCATATTCAAACTGAGAGCCGAGACTTGCCACACACACACAATTAATTCAATTTGCACACGCGACTTTCAATAATTAAATACACAAAAACCGAAAAGAGAAAAGCACAGAGAGTGAAAGTGAAAGTGAGTGTGAGAATTCATTGGCAACTTACAGCACCTGCGGGTAACATTCGCATTTATTACAATTACATTTAATACTACCACAAAAACCAGCACACACAGAAAACTCCAAAGCCAAAGCCACAGCATATTGGCAAACACACTCAAACACACATCGTTTGCCTTTAGGTGTCGTTTTAGCCTTTGTTTTGCTTTTTATTTGGATGTGACTTATATTACGATTTCTTCGAATCTGGGCACGTGGATGCCCTGCTGGGAAACGGATACAGATATCCGTATCCTGCCAGCAGCAGAAGCAGGAGTCAAGCGTGTTGTGTAGTAAAAGAGTTGCCTCCACTTAATTGCCATTTTAATATTTAATGTTGAACATCTTTTGACTATTTTGCTATAGTACAAATAAAAAAGAAGAGCCTCTCGAGAGTAGCGGCCCATCAAAGTAGATGCAAATTGACAGGATGCGTCGCTAATGAGCTGTCATACAAAGGAGCCCGCAGACTACTTACATATATATTTTTGCTGTGACATCAACACCGCATACGATAGATAGTCAGTGTGTGTGTGTCCTTTGAGAGCCTGCATTTAATATGCTAACTAGGCTGAGAGAAGCAACAGTCATTTCTGTTACATTATTTTCCGAGTTGTAAAAAAGTATTTTTACTGAGTCACTGGGTTTTTGTTATCATAACAGGTGTAAAAAATATTTAATGAACAATTATAATCGAATACTAAATACCTGAGTTCAGTACTCATTTATTATGCAAAGCGCCGAGGTCAGACCCTAATTAACCTTTAATTCAGGAAATTAAAAGAGCATGAAAACAGAAAGAAAGAGAGTGTGGTATAGCCCCAGAGTGAGACAATTAAACGAGACAGCTGAGAAACTTCTGCACAACTGAACTAAGTTCAAATTGCCAGGCTTAAATTGTCCTCGGGGCTAAGGCGACAAGCAAATAGACCAGACAACCAGCATTCACAGCTAAGCGGGGGTAGAACTATTTCGGAATGGAGGGGTCAATGCCTACACACAAAGTAGTCTAAATATAATAATAAAGCACAAAAGTTACTTACGAGCCGAAGATCGTTTTTTTTTCTTTTTGTCAGCAAACACCCGCCCGCTTAGTTCGAAACCCACGCGGGCATCGATTGTAAGCTCAATTTCAAAGTCGACTTTGCACCCTCGTCAGCCTTTTGGTTCCACAGCTCACAATTATTTGCTTATTTGTTTCTCTCTGTGCTTTGGCTCTGCTTCTTATGCACTTTTTTGCGTTTGTTAAGCGTTTTGTGCTTCTTTGTTCGTCTCACACGGCGTATACGCAATATTTTCTATTTAAAGCTGCTGAAAATTGAAAATGTTTCGTATTGGTCTTTTGATGGCGATATTCTACTGCTGCTGTTGCTGCATACTTATATTCATAAGGTGGGCACGTGATACTGCTTTATGAGCATTTCAACATTTACTTTGAAGTCACACGCATCTTCCCTTCCTTCGGTTGTCCGTCTGTCTGCTTCTCTGAATCTGTCTGGTGAATCTGCATATTTTGTATTTTTAATATGCGTCATTCAATAATATGCTGAACACAACAAAAAAAAGTTCCCTATTTTCCACATTGATTGAGATTTGCGTTATTCAGTAGCTACATATGCTTGGTGCTCGCTTGGCGCTCTCACCTCGGACACAACGCGCAACACAAAAAGCAAAGTGGCTGCCGCTTCAGATGTCTGTAAATTTGAGAAATTAATTGAAAATGTCCCTTCGAGGCCCCTTTTAACTTGTCAGTGTTGTGCTTAACAGCTTTTCACGCTGAGTTTCAGCTGAGCGGGGATCCTCTTTGATTCTTCCTAAACATGCAACTCAATGAGCCATCAAATGCTTTCACTAAGTAATTGACTGTCCTCAGAGAGAAAACGAAGTGAGGGAGAGAGAAAAAGAAAGGGAAGTATGTACCTCAGTTACATTAAAAAAAAATTTTGAAGGCCATCCGCCTGCAGACTAATTGATAATCTCAGCTTGGCAGCACATTTTCACGCTTTTCATATTTATCATACAACAATTTTTGTGCAGCGTTACACGCAGCATGGCATAAAAGGATTTTTTATGACCCGCAGGACGAAGCTCACTCGCAGTCGCATTCGCACTCGGTAGTTCCATGGCCATAAAGTCAGAGGACTGTGTGTCGGTATTATAAACTGATAAAGCTTCAAGTTAAATAAGTTGCATACCACCTCCCTGTCTTTTGAATACGAACCCTTTACCTGTGGCAAACTGGCAAATAAAAGCTACGCCACACACATGTGGAATACTATCTATAGAGTGATAACAAAGAAGTTTCACTTTTGCTTCGCTTGTTTGCCTTTTGTTGTCCTTTTTTGTGATATAGATAAAAAATGGATGAGATGGGATATAAGCTTTATTTTTGGGCTTTACGCTTACGTTTAATCAATTTAAGCACAAAACCCTTCAACCGTGCCTGGCCTTGGATCATGGCTAATTTAAGGATTTCGTTTTTTTATAAGCGAAAGCCGATTAAAGTGCTTACTACAAATATGCCATAGAAATGCGGGTGAGAGTATAAGGCATTCCAAATCATAAGGAATGCATACACAATGAAAAACTCTACTTAACTGGCGGGGGGAATTTTTTTCCTTTCTTAAAATTATACACGAACCCGCACGATGACCGAGACCCAGGCACTCGCCTCCATAAACCCGAACCTTTAACTGAATTCTTAACTCTGCTCATAAGCATGTAAATAATGTTGCATAACGAAATGAAATTCATGTGCTTTTCATTAAAAGCACAATGCATGCTTGAAGCTGTGCCTTCAAAATGTTACGCAAATGTTTTTATTAAATTTAATTCAATTTATGAAAATTAATGCTGCGCATTTTTTGTGCATAACAAAAGCTGAACAAATTAAAGTTTCATTCCATAATGCAACGATGAAGCGAGCGTTGAAATATTCATGAATTGTTTTGGTAAATAACATGAATTTAAATATTTATAAAAACCAAAACAATCAATGTTTTATTTTGTTCTTCAACTTTGATTCAGTAGTGAAAGTGAGATTTATTTTTACAAAAAATGTTCTTTTAATAGTTTTGCCTATTGAAATCCGCAATTCTTAATTATTACGTTCTTTTCGTAAGTCAACATCAACATTCAATTCATGGAATACACTGCAATTGAGAATTCAAATGTTTATCAATTGTTTTGGTAAATTTAATAGACATAAACATTTACTTTACTTTTCATTACTCTTGATTTAATATTATAGTTGAGACATAAGAAATGTAAGTATTTATTGAAGACAAGAATCCATTATTGATAGTTAGACTTTTCTATAATATAAGTTTATTTTTAACATTAACATTTGCTTATTATTTAAAGTCAACAAAAGCTTTCATTTCATGAAAATCTGTGAAAAGTTTGGCAAACATCATACATTTAGATATGGTATTTATTATATATTTTGGCAAATATTGTAAATTTTCATATTTATTAAAACCAAATTATTATGTTATATTTATAATCACTATTTTCTTAATAGTAAGTTGCCAAAATGTATTATTACTAAATAGTTTTGTTTGGCGAAATTTGAATTCAATTATAACATTCATTTTCCAACATCAACATTAGCTTTGCCTTTGTTTGATGGACCAGCTCACCAAAGTTATGACTGCTACCTGTAACCACCTGGTTTATTTTCGCTGCGTGTAATTTTCACTTGCCAATAAAAACAAAACAATATTATTATTGCTTTGCGTAAAAGCAAATATGTGGCATAAACTTGTTTAAAAGCAAACAATAATATGGCCAATGGTGCAATGGCGTTGTGGTCTTATGCTCCAATGCTTCAACAGTCCAACAGTCCGACAGCTGTACGTTGGCCGTCAATGTCAACTGACCTCTGGCATCTAAAGCCTGATGCTAACCAAATGTTGGCACCAGCTCGCTCTCACTCTGGACGTCCTGCCTGCTGCCTGCACTTGACGCATAGCTGCCTGGGAGGTAGCATAAAGGGTTGAGCACCGCTTTCAATTATATAAAACAAACTTTTGCAATGCGAAACCTGACAGCTGACCATAACTCATACTCAGTGTTAACTGTGCCAAATACCTGATAACTAAACCTCCTACAGATTCAGAAGCATTCTTCTTTTTTTTTTGCGGACTGACAACTGCAACTGCAAGTGACTTGACTTAAACTTGGCTATAACGACCTTTACCCTTGATTAATTTCTCGTTTATGACAGCTTATAAATGAAGACATTAAGATTGATTTAACCAGAAACTAGAGCAGATGTGAAACCGTAAACGTGCTGGTCAGAAAGCTAGTTAGACAATGCTGCTATTGTTGACTGTTTTTTTTCCTGCCAGCAATCAGCTTTGTTCTAGTTCTGTTTGAAATCTCTTAATCTCACCCTTCATGCAATTGACTCAAAGTTTCCATCTTCCTCTCTTTGTAATCCATTTTTCATTTAATTCTCTGGCATAATGTCAGTTAAATACACCGCAAGAATTTTCCGTCTTATATAATCCTCCCTTCTACTAGTATTTTTTTTTCGACTTGCAGGCGAAAGCTGTGTGGCATTAAAATGCATTGCATCTCATAAATAAAAGCTTGGTTCGGCGAAACGAATTTTTGGCTTAGCCAGAAATTCGCGCTGCTTTAACAAATAGACGCTACTTTGTCTTAAGGGAGAATCTAGCGTCAGTAAACAACAACAACAACAACAGCAACAATAAAAACCAAAGCAACAACAAATAACAGGGCAACACAAGAACATTATGGAATCGGATATATTATTTAGCCAACACGACCATGAGGAGCTTCTGCCCGGCGCTGAAGAGGAAGCTGAATTTGGTAAGTTGCCAACAACTCGAGAGAAAAATTTCTCTTCTCTCTCTCTCTTTGTATTTTATTGTTTTGCTCTTTTGATGGAAGAGAGCTAATCGACAGATGATTCTTATGACACAAACTCAATAATTCTGTTAGCATCCATCTCGCATCTTTGTCAAGTTTATGTTTGCTTTTGTTGCATCTCTCAATAAAGTTGTCTGTGTGTTTGATACTTTGATCTATGAACGAAATCGGCCAGCTGGAAAATTGTTAAATTATTTACGATTTGTGAAGAAGAACATTTAGCACGCTTAATTGATTGATTGCTTTGATAGCTGAATAGAGGCAGAATCATAGCAATCATTCTTTAAATCGATAATAAATAAATTCAAGCCTATTTTTCTTTATCGTCAGCACTGTGTCAATTAATTTTGAACTATTTTTTATACCCGCTACCCATAGGGTAGAAGGGTATTATAACTTTGTGGCGGCAGGAAATGTATGTAACAGGTAGAAGAAGGCATCTCCGACCCTATAAAGTATATATATTCTTGATCAGCGTCAACAGCCGAGACGATATAGCCATGTCCGTCTGTCCGTCCGTCCGTATGAAACACTGGATCTCAGAGACTATAAGAGATAGAGCTATAATTTTTATTTATTTATTATTTTTACTTATTTTTTCGACAGCATTTGTTATTTTTGCACGCAGATCAAGTTTGTTTCAAATTTTTGCCACGCCCACTTTCGCCCCCGCAAATCAAAAAAATCGAATAACAAGTGTAATTTTAAAGCTAGAGCCACGAATTTTGGTATATACAATAATTACTAGTAGTAGTAGTTATGATTTCTGAAAATTTGGTTGCGATAAGATAAAAATTGTGGAAGTTATTAAATAAATACTTTTGTATGGGCAAATACGCCTACTTACTTGGGGTCTGAGTTGTTTTGGCCGGCAATCTGGCATATTGTGCCGTTTATGGTATATTTTGAATGGTGTACTATATCGATATACCAAACATACCATTTGATATATTTTTAGTTTTTTTTTTTAGTATTTTCGGTATATTTTGAAAATGATACCGCAATATTTTGCCTTTATTAAAATGGGTAGCGGATTTCTCACAGTCGAGCACACTCGACTGTAACTTTCTTACTTGTTTTTTTTTTTTTAACAAAATAATTTAGATTATAGTTTACATTATTTTTATGTATACAAAATATAAGTTTTTTAGGATTAATAGATCAATGAATGAATGAAAAAGCTAAAAGAAGTCAAGTATACCCAATATTTAATTCAACTATTCAATAATAAAGCTTCATTGTCATTGTAAGAAAGCTACAGTCGCGTGTGCTTGACTGTGGGATACCTGGTGTTTATTTTAAGTGCGGTATTATTTTTAAAATATACCAAATCAATATACCACAAAAATACTAAATACAAAATATACCATAGAGTACAGAATGTACCAAATTGTCAACCAAAGCAACTTCATGAATCACTTGTTTCATCATCAATTAAAAGTTTGAGATAAATTGAAATCTGTCAAGTTTCCTTCGCTTTGCTAAATTTAAAAGTTTAAAAGGCCAATTAAATATTCTGTCAGTTAGGTAAAAATATAACTCTAATTAAGAATATTTCATTCATATATGGAACGGTAAAGCTAAATTTATATTACTATTGTAAGAAATGCTTTCCAACGATCGATATGTGTCACTTTACCAAAGTCAACATTAATTAATAGTTGGATATAAATACGAAACTGCCTTTGTCTATGGACAAATTTTCTTCGCTTAGCTGTATTTAAAGATTTAACAGGCTGATTAAATATTCCAAAGTCACGACAATAGAATTTCACTACTGTCCGTTTGGATGAAATAGATCTTTAATTAAGAATATTTAAATTACATTACTATTGCATCAATTGCTTTTCATCGATCGATAGATGCCACTTTACCTAAGTCAACACTAATTAATAGTTGGATATAAATTAGAAACTGTCTTGGTCAATGGACAAATTTGCTTCGCTTTGCTGAATTTAAAGATTTAACAGGCTGATTAAATATTCCAGAATCCAATCACAACCTTAGCTTTCACTGCTGTCAGTTTTGTTCGGAGTGCCAACTGATGCCGTTTTGGCTTCTGCGTTGATGCTGTTAATCACAGCCGCTGTCATGTTGAGTGCCTTGCGAAATTATTTCAATTATGTCCTTTTGCCATTTCCATTTATAATCACTTGCTTATTTGCCCCGCTTTCTTCTTCTGTCTCGTTCTCTCGGTTGCCCGCCATGCAGAGCGTCTTTACGTTGCGCCCGCGGAAATTGTGGCGCTGCTTTCCATCTTCTACGGCGGCATTAGCATTCTGGCTGTCATTGGCAACACGCTGGTGATTTGGGTGGTTGCCACCACACGACAGATGCGCACCGTAACCAATATGTATATTGCAAATCTGGCATTCGCGGATGTCATCATTGGACTGTTTAGCATACCGTTTCAGGTGAGTACGAATCAACTCCGAACTACAAACTACAACGATTATTTATCCCCCGTTTCTGTAATTATGCAAATGCTCGGGGTTGGCTAATTGGGCATGGTTGAATAAACATTTTTATTGAAGGTCCAACTGCAGCTATGCGCCGAAATGCGTCCGCTGCTATGATAAGTGTCAGGGTTTAGCATTAATTAAACATTGCGTATACGCCACGGTGTGCAGCGAGCAAGAGACCTGGTTAAATAAATAGAGTTTACTGATTTTTCGCCTCGCTGTTAACACTTTGTGCACATAAATCAGTTTTATGGCATTAGCCCAGATTTCAGTTTCGACAACAGTATTGGTATTCCCTTTATGACAACAACAACAACCACAAACAAAACATAACACAACGCAACGCAACTCGACACGACACGACAAACATCGATTTCACTATAATCGAGCGTCAATTTAATTTCCGGAGCTTAAACACACCCCGCACATTTCGGGGATTAGAACCTTTGACAGACTGTGTCTATCTCTTTCACGTTCTCTCTCTGTCTGTTTCGTTTTATCGACTCTCGACTCGAAGCCCAACTGATTTCCGATAATAATGAAGCTCTTCTTTTTTAGGGGGGTGCCCAAGTGTTAATGGGCTTAGCTGTTCAGCGCAAAATGTGCTAAAAGCCACTATGGTAATGCAATTTCTGAATTTCCATTTTTCTGGCAACAATAAATTAAGTTTTTATCGTCTCGATGTCAAATCCACATTCACCTTTCCACATTTCCTTCGATTGAGTTTGCAATTCCAACATGCAAATTATGAATTGAGTTTTTCCCAATTTACCAACGAAGCTCTGAACATAATTGGAGCCAACAACAAGTGCAGGATATAAAAACGACACTGGTCTGACATTAATATTCAATTTGCAAATGGATGGCATGAGAGAAGTGCATTTGAATTGTACTCAGTTCCTTTTGCAGTTATCTATATTTATACAATTCATTGTTCTAGCTGCTTGAAATGTCAAGATGCTAGCATAAACTTATTGTAAGAGCTTTCATTGTTCAATGCAAAGTTTGCGACATTTGATCAGCTTTTCTCAAAATTTAAAATATTCTAAATGTAGTAAATGTACACTGCTTTCATTCGTTAACTGAAAAGCAATTGCAAGGAAAAGCGGTTTAAATTTGTTGCTCACTCACACACTCGAATAGATTACAAGATGACTTGACAACTCGATGATGACAATTTGACTTCTACTAAATCAGCTGGCAAAACTGTATTCAATATCTTAAATATGTATTTGATTTTTGACATTTTTGTGACATTTATATGTTTTGCCAATTTATTAGTTGGTTAAACTGCGAAATTTAAAAATGCACCAATTTTTAAAAATCATTTGCAAAAAATTTTACAACAGAAAAAGGGCTCAACGAATTCACAATTATTACATTAAGGGTTAACTAAATTACATTTGATTCCTATTTTCAATAAAAGCAAGACGTATATTTATATAAATTAGAAATGTGCCATAAATTACAAAATATACCAATATACGAGTATACCAAAGCATTTCACAACACGTATATATTACAACATTTTGCACTTTGCAAGCTAATTACTTTATGTGATAATATCATTTAAGCTGTATTGATATCTTTAGCAAACTAATTGTCGGCAAATAGCACAAATTCCAATGCAGGCTTAATGCTCTAAATAATTAAGCAGTGTGTCTAGACAAGAACTACTGAACAAATACTTCAAAACCACACACATTCGTGTCATTTGATAATAATTAACAATGGCTTTCTGGTTGAAGATAGTTAAACTAGTTTAGCCTAATTGAATTATTTGCCAATGTTTGCACAGCATCTTGATATGTGATTGTCAAGTGCAGTCTCTTGACGAATAAGACAAAGCCAAGCAAGATTTGCATAATAAATATTCATTAAGTTGACAATCAAACAACAGACTTGCTGTCACAACAAATTGTTGGCGTTATCAATAAGCAAGTGAGACTTCTGTAATTTGCACTAATTGTTTGGGTTTAGCACCCCAAGTCGGCCCCCTTTTGATAAACAACGCCTCTGGAAATCAGTAAGAAAACTCGATTCGGGTGTGCTCGACTGTAAAATAAACCTATTTTCAATCAATGAAAACCTATACGGTATTATTGATAAAACATGCCGAATTGATATTCCAAAAAATACTAAAATACACCGATGACTACATTTGGTATATCGATATACTTTTACTTTTCTTACATAACTTCTTCAATTCTTCAAAATTAAATATACCCAAAAATACTTAAATAAGTATAAGTATAATGATATATTTTTACTTTTTCTGTATTTTTCTTAATTCTACAAATGAATTATACCGAATAAATACTAAAATATACCATAAACTATATTTGGTATATCAATATACTTTTATCTCTTCTTTCTTTTCCTAAAAACCTACAATTCTGCAAATTAATATATCGAAATAGTACCAAAATTCTTCTTCAATTCTACAAATAAATTAAACCGAATAAATACTAAAATATACCAAAGGCTATATTTGGTATATCAATATACTTTTATCTCTTCTTTCTCTTCTTTCTTTTCTTTACCGTACCAAAGTACAAAAATATACCGAAAGCTATATTTGAGATAGTAAAATACTTCTATTTTCGTGGCATCACAATGTTATGATACCCTTTTAGCCTATGTGTAGCGGGTATAAACCTGCCGCCTGCCACATGCTGCATGCTATCGTTCAACGAGCAACAGCAACAGCAGATTATGCGCACTTTAACTCCATTCGCAATTGCAAGCCACGCACTTTGGACTGCACACACAAATCACTGCCTGATGGCAGGACACACGACACAGGACACTCACACACTCACACTTTCGGCTATAGTTTTGCCAATTTATGCTCGACAAATGCCTGGGGAGCAACCGAGCGTAGATTGTGTCCTGCCTGCAGGTCCTGCGGCCTAGCTGCGTTATTGTAGTCGCTGTTAATGATATTTGTGCTGCGGTCATGTCCTTGTGCCCTTCTGCGACAGCTGCTCTCGCCGTGGGCGTTTTAATAGGGGGATAACTACTCGGTGTGTGTGTGTGTATCACGACGAGTGCCATTTAATGCACCCAGATTTAATATTTTTTTCTTTTTGCCTATTTTCAGTTTCAGGCCGCGCTGCTGCAACGCTGGAATTTGCCATATTTCATGTGCGGCTTCTGTCCCTTTGTGCAGGCACTGAGCGTGAATGTCTCCGTGTTTACGTTAACTGCAATTGCCATAGATCGACATCGAGCCATAATTAATCCATTGAGGTAAAGCCAGCACACAGTTGATGACTCAATAACGACTTTGTCTCATTAAAATGGGATTATTTTTACCACACACATACACACAGAGCACGTCCCACCAAGTTCGTATCGAAGTTCATAATTGCTGGCATTTGGCTTCTGGCGCTCCTCTTTGCCGCCCCCTTTCCCATCGCCTTTCGGGTGAAGGAAATAACCGACCGTTTTCGAGGTAAGTGTGCACTGAGAGAAACTCGAGTAAGGCAGACAAGTTTGTCATAAGTATTATTTCAAAATGTTTACCAACAAAAAAATGCCAGACAGAGAAACGGAACATTAGAGCTCCAGATAACCAAAACCAATAAGAAACTTAATAAAATAATTCTAAAAATATTTTACAATTCAATCAATATATTTCTTGTTAATTTAAAATATAATTTTTTCTTATTATTTTTAATTCTCTATGTGTAGAAAGTATGCTTGCTTAAAGACTTATTTAAAAATATTAAATAATAATCAATAACTTAAATGAATTGTCCATATTTTAAGGTTATTTAACTTTTCTCTTTTCTTCTAAATTTAGTGACTTTTATCCATTGTTTATAAATTATTAAAATAACTGAAAGATTATTTAGATTGCTCTTTAGCTATTTAAACCACATTCCCCAAAGAATCAATTGAACAGCCTTCAAAGTCATTCAATAGATTAATGAACTTTTCATTGATTACTTCATTTCCTGGCTCACTTATTAAGCAAAGTGAAGTCAAATTAGTGAAGCAAAATTTCCACTTGGACAATCAGAAAATCAAATAATTTGGACAATCAGAAAATGAAATAATTTGTCCTTTAAAGTTTTACTATAGGAAGTATATAAAAGTATAAACAAATAAATATATAAAATATATACAAAATATATTAATGTTATTTATGTTACAAAAGTCTGTTGTATAGATTTCTTTTTGCTTAAAACGTAGATTTAAATACCCTTATACCGTGACTTATTAGAAGAACCGAAAATAATAATCAATTACTTAATTAATTTGTCTGCATTATACGTTTATCAATTATTTTTCTGTTTGCGAATTACCATTAAGAAAAGTGAAGTTAAAAGACAGTTTTTCGCTTATTTCCCTGTTCACCAATTACCATTAACTAAAGTGAAGTCAAAAGGTAGTAATAAAAGGCATTTTCTCTTCGACAATTCGAAAATCATTTAATTTCTCAAAGTGTTCCCCAATGTTGACTGTCTAAACTCACCCATGACCCCCATTAAAAGGTTGTTGTTTTTTTCCTGTCGACAGAGAACGATGTGTACTTCAATTTGACTCGACCTTTTTGCATGAACAAAAACCTAACGGACGAGCAACTGAAGGTGTATCGATATGCTCTGGTCTTTGTGCAGTATCTGGTGCCATTTTGTGTGATTAGCTTCGTCTACATACAAATGGCTGTCAGATTGTGGGGCACTCGAGCACCGGGCAATGCGCAGGATTCGCGCGACATCACGCTGCTCAAGAATAAGAAAAAGGTAAGAGGCGTATGATGATTGCTATTTGAATATTATTATTAACTTGTTTATTGCATTTCATTGCCAGGTCATTAAGATGCTAATTATCGTTGTGGTCATCTTTGGGCTGTGCTGGTTGCCGCTGCAGCTCTATAATATTCTGCACGTGACGATTCCCGAAATCAATGACTATCATTTTATCAGCATCGTTTGGTTCTGCTCCGATTGGCTGGCGATGAGCAACAGCTGCTATAATCCGTTCATCTATGGCATCTACAACGTGAGTACGACAACGAATTTTGCCAATGATTCGACTCACTCAAGAGTTAAGTGCTACAGTGGAGATTCGCTTTAAACGAAAAAAAAAACATAAAACAATTCCCTCGACACGTGTTTCAAAATTCAATTTCCTTTATTCGATTATGTGACAGACGAATGCACATTGTCAATTATCAATTCATCAAATCACAAAACAATTTCCGCTCATTATTATAAATAGCTAAATCTACTTTTACCACTCCATCTAATCACGACCCGCGCACTCAAGTTAATTAAAAGCACGCTCCACTGTTGCCAATAATAAACACCTACAGCAATCCTGTCAAACACATAAAACCCATCCAGAGCCCATCATTCCCATCCCAAACATAAAACGAGAATCCACAAATCGCAGGGCATAAATGCGCAAATATTGTGAGTCTCACTCTCGAAATCGATAACAACGACATGGAAAAACAGAAGACACAAAAGCACGTAAACTTTTTTTCGCCCCTTCCACCCACAAAAGCAGACAAAAGAATCTTGTCTCTCGCCTTGGCTGTTCACGTGTGGGCGGCTGTATATATTTTGAGACAAAAAGTTTGCCGACAAATATTTTGGTTTACGGCCGCCCAAAAACTGAATGTGGAGGCAATTGAGAAGAAGGCCAGAGAAGAAGCCCTTGACACTGTTGTTGGCAATTAGGAAGTTTTCGGGCTAAGGGGAAGCCTGGGAGTTCGTATTGATAGACCCAAGTGACAGATGGCACAATAAGTAGTAAAATCACATGGCTCAACATTCATTAGTAACTTTTCTTGGCCTGGCATTATTTTTGTTTTCGGTTTTGATCGAAGTCTATTCATCGCAGAGGTTAGCATCACTAATAGAGTGTATTAACTTATTCAAAAGGTTGGCAACTATGTAGTTCAGCAACTAGGGTAAATATTCTGGCAACAAAAAAATGGCAACTAGTTTAGGCAGCTACAGTAAATATTTTCTGAGAAAAATAGCAAACTAAAAGAATTCTTAGAAGCAACTATTGCATGGCTAAAAGTATTTAGCCACTCACAATAATTTGAGGGGAAAAACAACAGTTTTGTACTTGGGTGCGGCAACAAAACTAATTGGAATCCAGATAGAGTAGACAAGCTCTCACTTCTTATTGATACTTTTTTAGAAAGTGTAGTGCTTACCCTACAAAATTGGGCAAATTAAAATAAAAGACAAAAATAAATTATATTTTTAATTGTGTGATGTATTTTACGTAGAATTTTGTTCGGTTTTACTCTCTGCATCTTTTTTGTGCACAAGAAAAATGTGCATCATATGTATTGCAAATTGTATTTTATCAAGAATTTTATTCAAGAAAATTACCATTTAAAATCCACAGAATAATTGAACCATATTTTGCTTTAGATTATTTGTCCTTCAGGCTTAACTTTTAAATAAATAAAATAGGTTATTCCAACTAAATTTATCCTAATATAAATAGAAAAAAGGATTTCGAAATAAGTAAGGTTTAGCTTATGAAATGCGTAAGCTCGGAGGAAATCAATAATTCATTTCGCTATAACAAGATTTTTAGTAATGTTCAATGATTGGGTTTCACATATTTTGTATGTACTGCATGAATAGATTTTTCTGTCTACAAAGATAAGTATGAAGTGATGAAAGGTATAAAAACTATTAACATGAAAATTTGTGAATTTAAACTTATAAATTTATCAAGAGTTCTTGCTCGACAAATGTTGTAAATTTCTTAGTCAAATTCTTAACTTTACGGCTTATAAAATTAATGACCATTCATTTACCTTTCAGAGCATTATTCATTGTTTTCGTTTTGTTATTAAATTTAAAATGTATCATGTGTTTTTGATAGACAAACATTGTTTATTCCAATTCAATTGCCTTGAATTGCAGAAAGTATTCGCCATATTTACATGCTGTTTGGCATCTTCTCCCCACAGGCACATTCTTAGTCATGATGATTGTGGTTCGAGTATTTTCATTAGACAGCAGCGCAGAATACAACTTTCGAGAGTTTGATTGACATTTTGCGTATTTGTTTTGTTTACGAGCCGAGCACATTGCGTATTTGTTTTCTGCTACTTATACTTTTATATTGTTTTCTCTGTGTTTTTGCAGGAGAAGTTCAAGCGAGAATTTAACAAACGATTTGCGGCTTGCTTCTGCAAATTCCAGACAAGTCTCGAGCAGCACGAACGAACCTTTTCGATGCACACGCGCGCCAGCTCCATTCGCTCCACCTATGCGAACTCATCGATGCGCATACGCAGCAATTTCTTTGGCGGTCGCAGCAGCAGCAGCAACGGTGGAGGAGGAGGCAAAGCAGCAATAGCTGGTGTGCATATGAATCGTAATGGTTACCATGCCAATGGCAATGGACATGGACATGCTAATAATGACAATAGCAATGGCAATGGGAATGGATTGGCCAACAGTGGCTACAATAATAATGGACAACATCAGACTGTAGTGACGTTCGCTGGCTCAACAATGCCGCCATGGCGACGCAATAACTTCAAACCACTGCATCCCGATGTGGTTGAATGCGAGGATGATATGACACTGATGGAATTGCCCTCCACCAGCGAGGAGTTACCCTCAAGCATTGCCGGAGCGGGAGTGCAACTAGCACTACTCAAAGCGGAATCACGCGAGAGTTCCGGTTGCATTTGTGAGCAGGAATTCGGCAGTCGAACGGAATGCGATGGAACCTGCATACTCAGCGAGGTGTCCCGGGTGCAGCAGCCGATGTTGGCGCGGCATGGAGCGAACTGTGCTTGCAAATCGGAAGTGGAAACATTGTGGCAGCCACTGTAAAGTTAAGTGATGGGAGTTTTTTTGTGGGCTTTCAGTCTGTGATTTCGTAATAATGAATTGTGATTACAAATACAATGAGGAAGTTGAATGGAGGATGCAAATATGGATGCGTTTGCTAAATGATCGTTATAAGCTGGAAACTTGCGAATCCCTGTACAGTATTATGAACAAAAAAAAAATAAATAAAAATAAATGTATTCAACTTTTGCATGTCGAATTATATTCTAGCTTTAAAACACACAAAAATCAACTTTCTAAAACATAAATTCTAGTATTACGAACTAATGTGTATCTATTTATGTATGTATGATAAAGTGTCGAAATCGAATTAAAAATTCCGCAGCATTTGCTAAATAAACAAACAAAGATGCTCTTTGCTTTAATTAATAGGCACATGAAATCAATTAACTAGCATTAAAACGTAAATTATGAAATTAGTTTTTAAACAACAATGAAAACCTATTTATAAATAAAAAGATACATATACATGTAAATTGTGTGTAAAAAGGCTAATTAATGTAATTGAATTGTAATGGAAACATAAACATTTCGCGTCATTAAACAAATCAAACAACTATCATAACCAGAGTGTTTAAAATTTTATGGGTTGCACAGGAAAAATAAAACGTGCTAACATCAAATAAAATTCTCGAATCATATTGAAATAATGCCAAAATTTAACTCAGTAGATAAATTCTTAAATGAATATCTACAATCCACAATAATTTTTATTTTAATATCAAAATTAAAACCATAAGGAAAAGTTCCAAGTCAAGATCAAGCTTAAATAAAAATTTATAGTTCTTGGTTTAAAAAACCAATATTAAAATTCTTGAATTTGGGAATTAAAAACAAGAATTATTTATTTTCAATACGATGATTGAAGAATGACATATTCTTTCTCCATTTTAGATTTTATTTTAATATTCAAAATTTCAGAAATGTTTTTAATATCGAAATATTCTTTTAAGAACTCTTTTCAAACCTTTTAATATTGAAAATTTATAAAAAAAAATTGTATATCGAAAAAATTGCATAATATTTTCTTTATTTGTATTTAAAACCAAACAGTTTTCTCTCTGTGTACGCGTTAAAATCATAAATCATAGCACAAATAGTACTAGATATTTAATTAACCGTAATTTCCACTTGATATGCGCTTGAAATTTAACTGTCAAATAAAAGCTTTAAACTTCCCTGACAGTTGATTTATAGCAAGTCTGCGAACTTGACAAGCAAGCAAAGAGCTTTGCTATAAGAAAGTGAATTGTCTCAAGTTGAACGAGCTTTCTACGCTGCGAACTTAGCGTAGACCAAAACCGGAAACGGAGCGAAGCTCAAGATTAAGTTTGCCAAAGCTTTGCACTTGCTTGAAAACGAACAAAAGAAATACATTAAAAGCTTTGGCGTTCACAGGGTGTTCCTGGCACTTTTTGAGCTGACGATAGGAGTTTGAGTTGAAATACGGTACGATACTTTATAAATATAGTTTATTTAACGACTAAATAAGTTGTTAAGATTGTGTATTTAAGTTATTTGAGTTATTCTCAGTTTTAGTTGAAGTTATGTTGAATCTGGAATTTAAAATAAAAAATAATGCTTGCTTTAAAGTCAGCGTGTGTTATGATTAAGCTAAGCTAATAGCAGGACAAGCAAAGCGGCACATCCTGGATGACAAACACTAACAAAATATGACAACAGCAACAAGGATATTCGTGGCAACAACAGTGTCACGCAATAGACGGCATATGTGCGGCTGTAGTTGCTTTCTTTTTATGCCACATGCAATCAAACAACATATGCTGCACTCTGGCCAACACACACACACCGACACACCGACACATACGCGCAGAGTAACTCACACGCACACAGAGGCTGTTAGATACACAGTGCAAAACACGCAATGAACTGACTGAGTGGACATGCACATGAACATGGGACATGTTGGCCATGGCAGACACACACACACACACACAGACACATCGACAGACAGCCGGCCACCCTTAATATAGCGTCAGGAATATTTTCAGATAACTGGACACTTGGTTGCATGTCCTGGCAGCACACACACACACACATAAGGCGCATTGGCTGTTGATAATTGAATAATTAACAATGTTTAAAACGGCTGGCGAGAGGCGTCTAACGATGGGGGAAAAGTGTGATAGAGACAGCGAGTGAATGAGTGAAAAAGATAGCCATATAGAGAGGGGCTGACACTGCCAATCAGTGTGCGTATGTGTGTGTGTGCGTGTGTGTGAGTGCAGCAGGTCAGCAGGTCAAATGCAACCGCAATGTCAGCGAGAGACCTCAACAGGCCGCACAGCCATTTAGTTGAATAACTCGCCAAGTACACCACTTAAACACACACACAGATACGCAGACAGGACACTCACTAACACAAACACACTCAAGCACACAGCCATGTGTATATGATATAATTGGGTTAGCATTTCCTTTAAATAATTGACATTTCGGTGGGAAAATCTTTATAACCCATGGACTGTCAGTTATTGATTGACATCGTTGGATATCGCCCGTATATTATTTTTAACAATTAGAGAGACAAAAAAAACAACGCTATTCAAAAGCACTTTCAATGTTCGTCTGGCTTTTCTGTTGTGCGGTTCGTTTCTATACAATTCTAGTGCAAAATGCATGAAACAAACGACAATAAAGGTGTGTACACAAGAGATTAAATATCAAAGATATATTTGCATATTTGCAAATCGATAAAATGTGAATTTGCTGCTTAAATTAAAGGCAGTTGAAGCTTGTTGGCAATATGTGTGTAAAGAAATGCTTTTCAATGTCAAAGCGAAACTATTTATTCATGAAAAAAATAGAAAAGAAAGTTATCGGTAGAATTCAAGAATTTTAATTTACAGAATTTTACAATTACGTGTGTAAGTATGTAGAGTTAATTAATAATGGGAAATAAGCGTATTAAAAATCTTTCCATAAATAATTTGCTTTAAAAAATAAGCAATAATTTAAAGAGCGCTCTCTTAGAGACAACAATTTATAAACTTCTTTTCATATGAATAAAAAATTTGAAAAAAAAAATCAAAAAAATGAGCATTTTTATGACTTATATAGTATGTAAATAGAACACCATTATATAATGAATAGACTCTCAAACATTAGCAACCTCTAGGCAACAACAATAAAATTTGAGATAAATTCGAAAGCAATATGAATAGATTAACATTATATAAATGATATAAGTAAAAATACTAGTTACTGCTAAGCAGCTAAGGAATTTCACGTTTTAAAGATCCAAAAAACATATTTTGCCCATTGTTGTTTGTCTACAAATATCATTTTTAAAAGCAAAACACTTGAATATGTTTTTATCTCTTGCTAAACAATAAAGGATAACATTGAATGAAGCTACCTAATGTGAAATAAATGATAAGCTGTATATTTCAGACTTTGTTAGAACTTTGTTAGAATGTAATGCTTCAAAACTTAGATTATGCAGAATTTTTTTTTTTTAATTCATAAGTTAAACCATTCTGGTTTGAACTCAAATTAACTTTTACAAAATTTAGTTCATACAGCAGGATTTCTCAATCTAAACTGACTTCTGCAAAATGCAGTTAACCAAGATTGTGTGCTTTTGAAGAGCTTGCTTCAGGATGTAAGCAGCAACACAAAGTGTTTGACTGTTTGATGAGTTGCAGCTCAAACTTCTCTATCAGCCATATTCGCAACTCGACAAATTTAGCTAGATTTTGATACACATCGCATATTGGTTTAAAGTTTCGATATGCAAACTTTTAAAGTTGTTGCGTATACGTCTAATAACCTTTTCCGCTCTCTTCGCTTTCTCTTTGCTGCAAATCGTGTTGAACATATTGGAAATGACGGCCGGCCCCCCATCAAACATATATCGCCCGAGACAGGAGCGCGCAAGGCTTTCTCATCGACGAGCTCGTCGCGTCGCAGCAGCGGCAATGGAAGCGCAGAAGGCAGCGCTTGTGGCAGCAACACGGAGCTCTTCGAGGTAACCACAATGAGCAATGAAGCAGCAGCAGCGGCAACAAATGGCAACGCTGAGGTCGCTGATGTTGCTGCTGGGAGTTGTTGCACGGCGAGTTGCATGCCTGTTACGGATTTCTATAGTAATGCCACGGTGCTCATTACTGGCGGCACGGGTTTTGTGGGCAAAGTGCTAACCGAGAAATTGTTGCGGGCCTTTGGTTTGCGTAAAATTTACATGCTGATACGCAGCAAGGACAACATGAGCGTGCAGCAGCGATTGCAAGGATTCTTCAATGAGTCGGTAAGTCAATAGCAACTGGGGAAATGAGTTGCTGCCGGCTGTCGTCGGTCTGCTTGTCAACTGTTCAACTGCCAACAGAGAGAGAGAGAGAGAGACAGAGAGAAAGAAAGAGAGAGAAGGCACACAGTCGCACAGTTTGCCTGTCAATCGTCTTCTGGCGGCACTGCACAATGCAAACTCAACGGTAGCTCTTGGCGTTGTTGTGAAATACTATACTGACTAACAATTAAAAGACTGCAGCGGGTATGCTAAGGCATAAAAACACAAAAAAAAGGAGACAATGATGAATAAATTTTTGAAATGCGAGCTAGAAAATAAACACTTAAATCAAGTTAAAAAATCCACATTTATATTTGACTTTTCTCTATTAAAAAAAGAATCTATTTATATATATTCCTATATTAGAAAAGTTAAATATATTAGAATTGAACCTACATCAAAAAATACCTAATCATTTCAATTTTGATTGTTACAATATTCCTTCAGGTTGTATAGAAAATTCTTGTTTTAAAATGTTTTCATTCATATCATCATTAGAAGGCCAACCTTATAAAGTTAATAGAAAATTAAAATTGTGTTTCACGAACTTTTTTCAACCGAAATCTTATTTCAATAACTTGTTTTTGTAACACAATTTTTATAACAGTCATTAGAGCCTTAGCCTCAGCCAGAACATTTTCAGATTGGAATCATCTTTTAAGAACTTTTATTTTAGATCCAAGAAGTATTGAATATGAAATTGAAATTGTAGTTTAAGAACGTTAAGGACTGCATTTTTATTTTAGTATCTTTTTAAGATTAAAATTTTGTTTTATGATCGAAAAGTCTTTAAGTATTTTGCTCGTTGTGTAGCAGATGAAATGGTGATACAAAACCATATCTTTTTTAGAGGGGATTTTCTCAGTCTAACCTTTTTCTATTCGCAGTTATTCAATACAATACGCGAGGAGAGCCCCGAGTTGTTGGAGAAGGTGCATCCGATACGCGCTGATTACAGTGCCATCGACCTGGACATCGATGCCGCCGACCGTGCAATGCTCTCGTCTGAGGTCCAAGTGAGTATCTTCCACCTCTCCTTCTGCTTCACACTGTTTCTCTCGTCTGTTCTCAACAGCTGGAGAGGATCTCGTGTATTGCAGTTTGTTGTCTGTTTGTTGGCAATTCAATCAATGGACTTTTGTGTGAAACTTTCCTCTCTCCGTCTCCTTCTTTTAGTGTGTGTGTGTTTGCCTATCTGTTTGAATGACTCGCTCCCCATGTCCTGCTCTCCATTTCTCTGTCTGTCCGTCCGTTCGTCCGTCTGTCTGTTTGTGCATTACGTTACGTAGCATCGTGTGGCAAAAGCAGGCGCCATGTTTACGACAACAGCAGCATGCAGTCGCTTTATTTTCTTTTTTATGATTTTTTCTCCAACACTCCACACACAACGAGAACAACAAAAAATCAAAAGCAAAGGCACAAAAATATATATTTTCTACTTTTCAACAAAAATTGAAACCCGGCACGTAGAACTGTGAAAATGTGTACCTACTCCTCTGCAGCATTCTCATGCAGCCTTAACTCCAACTCCAATAGGAGCTTCTTCTGTTGCTCCTACTGCTGGTTATAAAAAACAATATATAAATAAATGAAAATTCCTGTGCATGCTTCAAGTGTTTGGCGTGCGCGAGCCATTGTCCTGCCAGGCGCATCCGTTTTCTGTTTTAGTTTCTTTTCATACCCTGTATTCCTGCATTCAAAAACGCCGCAGGAAGAGCATGATGCCATAATGGCTAATGCACCCAACAGACAGCAAAAAAAAATTCAATCGATATTAATACGTTAAATGTTTCAAGTTTGTCTATTGAATGAAGGTGTATCTATTACCTTAAAAAACACACTAAAGGGAACCTAAGCATGAAAAGAATATTAACAATAAAAATTAATGTTGCTATGAATAAAAAGTTTTTCTTTGGAGCTTTAAGTTCTGCTGAAATAAATGAAATCAAGTTTTTTTGTTTGCTACATAAAAGACACAAAATTTAAAATTCATTTTTCTATCATTTTGCTCGTTTTATCGGCAGCCATTTTTAAGGTTTCAAAGCATTTTTGATTACATAATTAAATTGAGATTTACTTTCATAACTTTAACTTTAGAATCTTTAAAATGTAACTTATTTATATCTTACTATAATCAATGCTGACTTAATTTTATCTACTATTATATATAATACTCCAAAATATAAAAGAAGAAACGAAAATACAAAAGAAAATTCTTTTCAATGTAAAGCTGTTGGTTTTTTCATTAACTGCAGCATTATCTTAGAATTAAAAAGTATTTGTATAAAAATTCTTTTCTTTGCAAAGTTGTTACTGCTATAGCTATCCTTAAAGTTTAATTATATATTTCACAATATCATTAAATTGTTTTTTTTTTTAATAAAATGTTTTTATCTTTACATTTATCCCCAAATACATATGTGTAATAAGTGAAAATTTTAGGTGTATCCACAATTACATATATAGAATACTTTAAAAAAGAAAATATTACTCAAATATTAAGACTGTAATTTTCTTCGAATACCAATTTTTTAGTTCTTTCATTAAGCCTGTGAGATTTCAAAATTTTTATATTAAAATTCCTTTCTATGCAAAGAAGTTAGTTAGAAGTTAGTTCTCTCGTTAACAACAACCATCTTTGGAGTTACATAATTCATTTTATAAAACGATTAATTTAAAATATCCTGTTGCTTGTAGAGTATCCTTAAGTCGGGTTGCAATATTCTCAATTGTTTTCTTTGTGTGCTTTATTTATTTATTTTTGTTTTTGTTTTTTTATGTGTGTGTGTGTTTTTGCAAAACATTTTGCATACAAGTCAGTCACTTGCATGTGGTGCAGTCGGCAGGATTCACAGCGCTTAGTCCTTGCACAGTTTTAAAACTAAAATTGCTTTGTTGTCGATGTTCAATGCAGCAGTTGCATGTGTAGCCATGTCCTGCAGCCTCCCCATCCCCATCCTCCACATCCCGCATATCCGCGTGTCTCCTGCCTGACTTTGAGGTTATCAGCGAACGCAGCAGGACGAGGCGACACCAAATGCATCCTGCAATCGCTTCTGTCCTGTTTTGCATGCACTTCTCGTGCATTTTGCATGTGCTTTTGTTGTTAAGCTGCATGCTGCAAGTTATTGTTGTTGTTAGTGCTGTCGCTACTCGTGCTTTGTTGCATTGGTATTTTTTTTGTTTTCTATTTTCAATTTTAATATGCATTACATTTTCAACATTTTCGTTATTTTTTTCTTTTTCTGGTTAGATTGTCTTCAACGTTGTCGCTTCGGTAAAATTCAATGAGAAGCTAAGCGATGCTATTGACATTAATGTCCTCGGCACCAAGAAGATACTCGATTTGGCCATGCAAATGAAGCAGTTAAAGGTAAGTAATATTCAACTGCAACTATAAAAGCGCACAACTGCAAAACAATTCAAGACTCTTATCGCAACAAAGATGTGAAACACTATAAAGTTACTAAAGTAGTCTGAAAGGTAAACGAATTCCCTATATTCTTAGTGTATAAGGATATTTGGCAAAGAGAACAAGACATCTCTTGCAGTTCATTTAAAAAACTTGGAAGTTATGAGAGAAAAAATATATTTTATATTTTATAACGTTATTCCACTAATATTTGATACTTTTCAGTATCATTTAGTATACGTATATTCAGTATATTATGCTGTCGTATCCTAACAGCTTCAGTTGAGAATCTTGTATTCTTTCTTTCCTATAGTATATTGTTATACTAACTAAGTTAGTATAGAATTTTTAATTCAGCATAATATTTTGGTATATCTTTATACTACCTAATTTAGTATATAGTATAGTATAGAATTTAGTATATACTCTATGTACAATTATGGTATATCATTATACTAACTAATTCATTATATAAATTCTACTGTTCTACCGTTTGGTATTATTTAGTATATATTTGATTAAGTATTTTGGTATATTTGATTAATAGTCAATAGACTGTGTCTATAAAGTTCACGTATATATAATTGCTTTATTAAAAACTTAAACTGTTAAACTTTAAAATATATTGATGTATAATACTGAACCATCTGAAATCATTATTACAACCACATTTGGTGTGAAATCTGATCGTTAGACCTTTTTCTGTTGAATCCCAAAAGAGCTTTTAATGGTTATAGCATTAACAGATTGTGGTTGAGGTGCGGTTTAAAAAATATGGATCTTTTGTTGTGGAATCGAGTTAAATATTCGCATATCGGTTTTAAGTAACCAAAATACATAATTCCCATGTCTGCATGGCAAAATATTTGTGTATGAATTTTAATATTTACAGCACTTTGCGTGAGAATGTGTGTATGTGTGTGTGAGTGTGTGTGTGTTATGCGTAAGAGAGTGTGCGTGTTTGTTTATTTTTTATATCGTAATGCTTTTTCTGTTGTTGCATATTTTTAACGGCCGCGGCATGCAAACAATTTCAACACAATTCAATCAACATTCGACATGATGCCACGCCCATTGCGCCTCCGTCCCGCAGTCATTCGTACACATTTCGACACTGTACTGCAACTGCAATCGCAAATTCATCAAGGAGCAAGTGTACGAGAATGAAATTGGCTACGAAAAAATCATGCAGGTTGGTTGAACGAGCAAACTCAATGCTTGGGTATTTAAGAGGGGGGAAACAAACAGTTCTCATGAATATTATTATTATTTTATACGCATACGCAATGACGACTGCATATTGCAGCCTGATCTGATTGGCTTAACAATTTATTTAAATTAAAATCTGACATACACAAAAGGTACAAAATGTATATAGTTTATTTCTTCACACAGATTTATCGCACCTTTGACGATGAGACGCTGGAAAAGCTGCGTCCCTGCCTCATTGGCCAAATGCCCAACACCTACACCATGACAAAGAAGTGTGCCGAGAATCTGGTCAATCATCGTGCTTTTCACTTGCCCGCTGGCATCTTTCGACCGCCCATTGGTAAGATTAGTGCACAAAATCCTTGTGGGCGACGGTTGCGGAGAAAAACTGCAACTGTGATTTTCCTGTGGTCTTAAAGTTGACTTCACAAACTAATTGTCAGATAATTAGACCCCAAAATGCCCCAGGGTAGCTCGTGAGATTGCAAGCGTAAAAAACGAAAATGCGAAAAAGAAAAGAAATTTGAAATTCACAGCTGCCTGGACTTGCACACCAGCCCCAAAGGATCAGTGAAGCAGCAGCAGCAGGAGCAACAGCAGCTAGAAAAAGGAATATTTAAAATTTGTGGAAAACAGAAAAACAACGTTGCATTTCCCCATAGTGTCTGGGGACCAAAGTCGAAGAGTCGAGTGTACCAAGCTTTGCTCAGATAAATGCATGTGCAAAAAACTTTTTTTGGTGTGCAACTGCGATGGCAGCAGCCAAAACGCAACGTAACGTAACGTTACGTTACTAAAAAGAAGCAGGAATAGATTTATTGCAAGTGCTGTTGATTGTATACTCTTTCAAAGGAAGAATAGAACTTTAATTTGGCATCATTAGAGAAATCAAATAAGATGAATTCTTGTTTTGACAAATATCCTAAAGACTATAAACTTCCATACATCCCAGAGGGTGAATGATAACAGTCTGAAATTTGTACACATCATAGCTTAAGAAATTTGATCGCTTAGTGCATGAAATAATTTTGTCAAAATTCGTTTTCTAACTATTTATATTAATAATTTTAAATTATGAAGAGACTTAACGCTTAAGCAAGTCACAAACCGTAGCATGTTCATTAATTGATATTCAACATGGACACGAACCATTTGCATTTTGCAAACACATTGAACTAGTGCATTGATAAACCGATAGATGGCGCATGAACGACAGAGAAAACTCTCTCAATGCGCTTTATTTTATTATTTACTTGTATGAAAAATATAAAATTTAATTGAATATACTGAAGGCTGCAACACTTCTTAGTTGAGAGATTAAGTTAAAAAATGCTCACGTTTATATCAACTACAACTCATCAGACTGATTTAGGCTAGGAATATTTCTACAAGGCTTTGCATATTTCATGACGAAGCGTTAATGCCTTTTGCAAAGTGCATAACAAAGCGCAGCTAAAAGTCAGAGCATGCCTGACTTGCTCAGACCCAGAGAACCGGCGACTCTCGATTGCCGCCGACACACGGACTCACGGACTCCGGCAGCTGGCCGACTGCTGCTTGAGCTTCGTAACAAAGCGCAAACAAATTTTCATTTATTTTAACACAAAAATGCCAAAGCATCCATAGCATATCCTGCTGCTGCTGCTGCACATCCCAAGCCCCCAACAACAGCAACAAATGAAATAAAATGGAGCAGCAAAAAAACAAAAAGAGAGAGAGACGAAAATTCAAGTGCAAAACTTGCAATTGGGAGTCAGGCATATCAGTTAGCAGTCGAAAGAGGAGGAGGATAAGGAGGAGGAGTAGGAGTAAGAGGAAGAAGCCATTGGACCATTATCGCTTTTGGCGTTGTCTAAAATCAACAACGGACTCGAGTCTCCATACTCCACGCTCTCTCACTCTTTCTCTCTCTTTCTTGTTCTCTGTGTATTTCTCTTTGGCTGTGGCCAGCGAGCACACAAAGCAGCCATTAATTCTTATTTATTTGCAGTAATGTCAACGTACAAGGATCCATTTCCCGGCTGGACTGATAATTTGTACGGGCCATCAGGTTTATGCACTTGGTCGGCCCGGGGACTCGTACGTTGCATTTACGGCACCGCCAACTGCAAGGCGAACATGGTGCCCGCCGATTATGTGGTGAATGCAATGATAGCATCCGCCTGGGATATCGCTCGAAGGTTAGTCGATGCTTAACAACTGAGCAACTGCACAACACACAAAGTAGTCTCAGTAGTGGGGGAAAGTATTTTGTTAAAGACCTTTCAGTAAACATATAAAAGAAATCAACTTCCCCAACTGAGTTGCACATTAATTAATGCAGGGTAATTTTTTATTTTCTATTGTTTTGTTTTATTATTGTCTCATAAGTATTGTTTATACCGATAGCTAAAAAGTTCTTTTTAATTTAAGGCTTGTTGCTTCGACATCTTTTCAACTAAACTTAGTTTTGCAAATGGTGAATTGGAGCTAGTATATAACAAGATTAAATTATTTTTTTAAACTATGTTGCATTTATGCAAGAAAACTAGGAATTACTCTGCCAAATTTTTAGAGCTGCTATGGATTTAACTAATAACATTGTTTTATTTGGTGAATAGCAAATTGAAGTATTTATTTGATATATTTTCATTAATTAGTTGCCAAAATTATTTGATAGAATTTGTGCGTTGCATTGCATTATTATAATACATAGCTTAGTAAATAAACTCAAAAATATCCAAACTACATGAGGAAAATTATGGAATAAAATAACATTAAAGCATTTATTCCATGCTCGTATAGTTGCAGATTTATTTGTTAATTTAGCACATATTTTGCATTAAATTGTATTGTATTTTTACCAAAAACTGTTTTGAACTTAACTATGAAATTGTGTTGCATATATAAAGTGAATATAATATTATATATTTTATTGAATCATTTCTTATTTATACAACTAAAAGTATTTAATAATCTCAAAGTTTGTATTACATTGTAATTCATTTATGCATTCAGCTTTTAGATTTATATCAGAAGTTTGCATTTTTGTAGTATTTTATTTTATATCTATGTATTTGTGTATGTATTTATGCAATATATGCATAAGAGAAACTGCTCTTATTTAAGTACAAAATCTTGTCTACAATGAATAGTATATTAAAGCACTTGAATTGAATAATCTTTATAATGTACGCAGTTGCATCTAATAGTATTTAATATTCACATATTTTATATTAAGTTATGTGTTTGCATTTATGCTACCAGTTCTTAGATTTATAACAGAATATGTTTTGAGTTTCCTAACTAATATCTTTTATACAGTGAATATTAAATTAAAGATTATATTGAATTTTTACCCCTGATACATCTAATAGTATTTCATACTATGCAATCAGCTTTGGTCTGAATTTAAGTCACATGCATTTTTTGAATCAATTTCCTTATATACATAGATATAGATTTATATCCTTTCGTATTTAATATTCTCATATTATATATTAAATCGTATTTGCATTCATGCAACAAAACTCTTACCTAGATTGAGTTACAGCCTAAAGCAGTTGAGCTCATCGCATTAAAATAATGCCTTTGCAGATTCGAACAGCGTGAGAAACAACTCGATGGAAAATCGGAGCTGCCCGTCTACAATTACGTCTCCGATGTGAACAACATAACCTGGGGCCAGTACATGCACCTGTCTCGTCAAGGATTTCACGAGCCATTCGACAAGGCGCTTTGGTGTGTATACATAGATATAAATATTCTTTGTTGAATTTTTCAATTTTTGTGGCAAAGTTATCCGCATGAAGCTTGGCCATATTGCATGCATGTCTAATCCGAAATGCTTAAATATTGCTGGTGTATTTTGCTCTCATTGTGTATTTCTGTGCGGCGGCGATTCGAATGTTTGGCAAAAATATATCTACACTCTGCTAATACCTTGAAACAATGGAACTACTGTGCACACATGTCACACGAAAACCAAACAAAAAACGAACGGGAAAAAAAACGAATCAAACGAATCGAATTCAATACATGCGACGGCGGGGATAACAAAAACCCCAAAAACCCCAAACGGGAAAAATGGCAACTAAACCAAATCGAATGGCTGTTGAATCGCCGACAACTCCTGCAACTCCTGTAACTTGCAACCTGAAACCTGCAACATTTGCCATCGATATGGACAACGAACCCATTGGACCACATTATTGTCACAGGTGCTTCTCGTACGTTATAATACCATCGAAGCCTCTGCATTGTGCAATTGCATTTTTCTTGCACAATATCCCAGCTTATATTTTAGATTTAATTGCCATGGCCACCGGACAAAAGCGCATGTAAGTACACACAGAGACAGCGAACAGCAGCGATTGAGGGGAGAAAGAGAGAGAGAGAGAGAGCAATAAGAGAAGAGAAAGTAAGAGAGAGGGGGAAAGGAGGGAATCAGTGTGGCAGATAGATATCGATAGAGTCACACCCATTGCAGATTGTGCTGTGTGTATATAAGTTAGTTGCAGCTATTGTGGGTTTCGGGTTTGTGCTACATTGAACGGATTTTAAACGCTACATTGAAAGGCAATTGAATGCTCCTGACATTAGAGCAGATTGTGCAGGATATATTGCCTAAGAGATGCACTTTGGTTGGCTGCAAAACGATGAGAAGTGCAGAGAGAAAGAGAAGCGGATAATAAATAGGAAGATGAGCATAGAAACTTCTTTAGAGATTGACAATCTAATATACTTTGTTCTCTATGGTATATTTTTGAATGAGGTAGTATATTAATATGCCAAATATAACATTTAATATATATCACTATATTAATTTGGTCGGTATTTTTTAAATATTTATAATAATTGTTTACAATGCAATTCTCTATAGTGTAATAATGTAGCTATCCCTTCAAATCGTATTTGAATTTGTGGTATATCTAAATATGGTATATTATAGTATATAAATATGGTATATCAAAGTATATAATATAACATATTAACAACATAAGTAGAGCATTGCGTATTCGCTTCTAGGCCATCAACTGACCACACTTTCTACTCTCGTCGTGAGCGTACTACATGTCGCATGCGTTATATTTAACAAATTGCAATTAGAGCGCATTACCAGAGCTATTTGGCATTTATTTATGAACCAGTTGAACTGGTTGATGCTCCTTCAGTTGCTGCTGCTGCTCCTGCTCCTCGTTCTCCTGTTGCCTTTCTACCCAATTAGCAGTGGTAATCAATACTGAATGATTGCTACTTCTGTCTGCTGCTGTCCTGTCCTGTTGTTGTTCACCTGTTCTCCTGTTCACCTGTTCTCTTTCTCTCTCTCTCTGTGGACTGTTCATTTGTGCGGTCGTTAGGTACGTGAAGGCATATCGTAAAATCTCGCGCATAATCAATATGATGTCCTGGTTTGGCCTCAAGGAGTGGAAGTTTGCCCATCGCAACATTGACGAATTGAACGAACTGCTGCCAGCTGGGGAGCGTGAAAAGCTGCAGTTTAACATAGCAACGATTAATTGGAGCGAATATTTTCGTTCGTATCTGAGCGGCATCAGGCGCTACTTCTTTAAGGATAACGCTAACGATAATAAATTACAACAGCGCAAAACTATTTATCGCAGGTGAGTGAACGAACTGAGAAGGCGAAAGCGAAGCGAAAGGCAAAAGAAGAAGCGAATGAGTGTGCACTAAGTACTTTTTAATTACACTTTGTTTGGTCTTACTTCCATCTCATCTCGTCTTTTCTCTTCTCTTCTCTCTTCCTTACAGGATGCTGCTGCTGCATACGCTGCTGAAGACGACATTTGGTCTTTCATTAATTATGTGCATACTGCGCTTTTATCTGCGCATTTTCAAAATTATGCCAAGGATTGCGCTCTAAGTCCTGCGATCTGCGTCGACCGAGCTCTCCTGCTGCTGCTGTTCTTAGCCCACTGTCATTATAAATTATAATCAAGTGCCTTAACCTTTTAATAAACTCGATGCCAAGCGATTTCTTAAAAAGGCATTTCAACTTTGTCTCGCATTACTCATACGCAACGTGGCCGCAACAAGAACTTTTTTCGCCTTTCGCCTTGCTGTCTGACATGTGGGTTGACTGAGAGTTGGCCATAAGAAGAGAGGAGAAGATAAGGGAGGGAAGATGTCAGGTAAAAAAGTTGTCTGCCGGTGAACTTTGTATTTTTATATTTTGTCGCGCTGTCTTGAAATATGATGCAATTTCTGGCGCGATAAAGTTGCAAGGACTAAAACGTCATAGCACACACATACACATACACTCATACTTACACACTTTGAACAGATTGTAAGTGTTGACTTTGAGAGAGGATCTCACAAAATATATAGGGATTGCAGTTAGCTAAAGTTTATGCTGCTCTACAAGCAAACAATGCGAGCATGTCAACAGCTTGTGTGTGCCACGAATTAAGTGTAAACAAAATCTATAAATAAAGTCAGTTTAAGTTTGTGAGCAAATAAAATTAAAAGTGCACTTAAAAGAGCTTTTTTACGATTAATCGCTCGCTGAGTTTGTACAGTGTAGCATAGTTAATGAAACTAATTGGAAGATTAGACATAATCAGCTTATACTAAAACTAAAAGCTTTAAAAACAATATTAAGTGAAGCCACATTCAGTTGAAAGCTCTTTCTTAAGGCTTTTATCATATTCAGCATATTTGGTCCAATACTGAGAAGGTAAGTCTTTAGCTAAAAGTCAACAGTAAGTGTTGAAAGCTGTTTAAAAAGCACATTAATCAACGAAAAGAAATTTTTCAAGAATAACAAGAAATATTCGTTAGAGCTTTAAAAAAACTCGTGATTTTAGAGAATATAAATGTTATGCAATGTTCTGCCGATGACTGTTAAGTTGCAATCTTAAGTTTCCTCTCTTTTAGAAACACATTAATTACTTACACAAACTTAATCAAAAATGATTTGTAGACCTTGTATTTAATTAAAACTTTATCTTAGGTATTGAAAAGTCTTTAGAAAGCACATTAATCTCAACATAAACACTTGCATATGTACATAATAATAGGACAATGTGACGATAGATGGAGCTTTTAGAAAAACTTGTGATGTTTTAAAGTTTTACAAAGCTTAGACAATCGTCAGCTTACAAATCTTTAGTTGAAAGTCGATGTCAAGTGGTGAAAGCTCTTTAAAAAGCACATTAATCACAGTTGCGACAATTATATGGTAACAGAACAGTCAATGTCATTTGAGAAAGAGCTTTGCTGAGTCTCTTCCTTCTTCTTTTTAAAATGTAGGGCATGCAGAGTTCAGAGTGCCGCATAAATTTACAAGCAGCCTGGCCAAAGAAAAATGGCCAAGAAGCGAACGTAAACAACATGACAAACCAACACACACACACTGTCGTTTTATATATATGTGTGTGTGTAACATACCATTACATATATAATTTTAGTTAAAAGTTTTATTTGCCGCATATTTCATATTCTTGTTCTTGTTTGGTTTTTGCTGCTTTCTTTTCGCAACTTTTTTGCGCTCAACATTTTGCTTCTTTCATATTTCATGGCAGCGCAGACACAGTCAAGAGACAGAGACAAAGACAGCGATACAGAGTGAGAGAGAAAGACGGCGAAAGAGAGGAGGGGGCGGGGCTGACATTGGGGCGCTGGCAACACTCCGCGCGCATTCATTATTGTGTAATATTTTTACATTATTTTATTATAAATCAACAAAATGCACTCAACGCTGCACTCGCTGCTCGAAACTTGCAACGACGACGTCGCTGTTGCTGTTGCCGTCGCCGTCGGCAGCGACGCTGACTTCTGGCGCTGACAGCAGAAACACATTAAACGTCATAAAATGCACGAGCAGCGAAAAGTCGACGGCTGCGTCGGCTCTGCTGGCTGCGGGCCCTTTTGCCTTTTGCCTTTATAATTTATTTTTACTTGAATTAATGTGCATACTTTTTTGCACTCGGCTGCACAGTTGGCCCGTTACCTGATAGCAATACACCCCCCGCACGCCCTTCATTTGTGACTGTGTGTGCGTATGTGTGTGTCTCTGTAAGACTGTGTGTGTGTGAGTGAGTTTGTGTGTGTGATAAGCAAAGTGGCCAAAAATTGCGTTGACGTTGGCATAAAATACTTGCAGAAATTATCATAAGTGCAATGCAAGCCTCGAAACATGTGAGCAGCAAATGCAAAAGAGAGAGAGAGAGAGAGGAAGAGAGGACGGCAGAGAGGGCGGCAGAGAGTGTTAGGAAGTGTTGCAACTATTTACGATGAGTTTCCGTATGGCGAATTCTAGGAATTCAAGGAATGGAAACTGAAATGCCCACAAAATAAGTTTTTAAACGAATTTAAGTTTTTCTCATGCCTTGGTATTTTTTACAGTATTTCATAATACTGAATTTAATTAGTTATGGAATTATAAATGGAAATAAACTAACCACAATATAATTTTTAAAATGAATTTGAGTTTTGCTTAAATGTATTTTGGTATTTTTTAAAGTTTTACAAAATACTGAAATCCAGTATTTATTGAATTATAAATTGGGTTTAAGTCAAAAATATCCACAACAGTATTTGCTAATATACCAAGTATTAGTTTTATGAATCGATTTTCTTTCTTAACTTTCGTTAAAAGTATTTCTTTTAGTATTTACTTATTTAGTATTCACTTAAAGCAATTCAAGTATTTACTGAATTATAATGTACGAATTTGAACAACAATTTATGAATAAATGGGGTTTGAAAATAAAATATTTAATGGAAAATTTGTAAATTAACATACCACACTTTTAATTCCAAAGATCTAGACTCTCCGCTTTTGATGAAAGGTAAAAAAAAGGTTGATGAGATCGAAAGTTCCATAACAAGCAAAAGAAGAAGATATTCTTCATAAAATGTTGTAAAGGTTTACTAATCCAAAATCAGTTCAAGCGGCAATGATTTAAAGTACAGCAAATAAAAAGTTCTTACTTAAATCATCTGAAATTTTTTGATTATCTGACATTTTTATATGTTATAAGAATGCGTAATAAAGAACATTACATATACATCTTAAAATATCAGCTATCAAACATATCAAGCATTATTATCTTCATAAAATTTGATGCGTATACTTGATATTTTTCATGCTCACATATTTGCGAGCCACCTTAGTATGATACGAATGCCAAATGCGTACACAAAGTTTTGGCATTCGCATACTCGTCAGCTGATCAAAAAGTGCCACAGATCACAGAGATATTTAACATTATTTTGCATACATTTTTGACGTTTGCATCTCATAAACATTAGAGAAGGACTGACGATGACAGCTGACATTTGTGCTTGCAGCTGGCATCGCAACAGAACATCAGTCGAATGGTGAATAGCACTCTTCTTACAATGACCCCTCTCGCTTTTGCGGAGGCATGCAACTTCATCAGTTGCAGCCAGATGCAAATGCTGACGGCACACATCAGGCAGGGCATCAGCTGTGCAAGTGCAGCGGACGGTGATAATCAAGTCATGAACTGACTGACTCAGTTGCCACAGTCACTGCCACAGTCGCTGCCACACACACACACTCCACTCCACTTCACTTCACTCCACTCCACTCGACAACAACTTGGCCCTTGGCAATGGGATTCACAGCGTGGAACGTGCGTGTAATTGGCCGTTCATGTGCAGCGAGTTGGCCTCACATACACACACACACACAATGCCAAAATGGAGTTTGCCATTTGCCGGAATGAGTCGAAGTTTTGACTGCATTTTGCGAATTGCCAAGAAAATGTGAATTCGATTTTACTGTGCTGTGAACGTGCAATGCGGCGTATGCGCAATGTCCTCCGCATGTCATAGAAATCCATAGCAGCTGAACAAATCCAATAAAAATACATACATAACAAAACATGAAATAAAAAGAGAAAAACTAGAGAGAAAGGAAGCCCAAAAACCTAGTCCCAAGAGGCATAAATCATATTTTTGGTCAACGAAAACTGCAAACATGGAAAATATTCCAACTCACAGGCCACCTGTGTGTATGTGTATGTGTGTGTGTGTGTGTGTGTGGATTTTTAATTTAAAACAACAAGCCGAAACGGATCGAAGAGCAGCAGCACCTGTGCGCTAGCCTCGATAGCTGAGAGGAGGCCGAGTACAAAATGCCTTAAAAGGCCATTAGTTGTTTGTCTGGAGCCTTTTCTAATGTGCTCTTGTCAAAGCACACACATGTGTAACAAGCCGTGTGTGTGTGGGTTACCTGTCTGTGCATGCAAAAACGTAGCAGCAATAAAGAAGATTTGTGTAGCCGTCGTATTTTGCGGACTCGTTTTATTCATTCTTTTCTTGCCATATCCTGTAACAAGCTTACAAAGAGCTACTAAACTGGATACTACAAATATGAGCTACTATATACAGATCATTGATAATTAATAGAAAAGCGAAGCACTTTAATTTCTATGCAAATTATAAGCAAAGACAGTTAATCACTGTCTCAGTGTTGTCTTTGGCGCCATCTATTGGCTCGAAATGAAAGCCACCTCAAAGCTTAATTAATATAACAGCTTAGATCGCTATAAGCGCCATCTATTGGCTGTCAAAAGTCACCTCAGATTTTATACAGGGTCTCTTTTGTTCGTTCAAGCTCCATTGTCACGTCCTACGTTGTCTTTCTTTTTCATTCTTTTTTTTTGCAAATTCTGCACAAAATCTGTGCTAGAGAGTAAAGTCAGCTTTGGTTTAGGCTAATGGCCACAGAATGGCTGCTACTAAGCCACAAGCTACTGCAGTCATCCACACACACAGCGACACACACAGTGAGAGGAGACACACACCTAGGGGTCAACTTCAATGTCCTTTACATTGTCTAGGCCATGCCCAATATGTAAAAGGACTCACTTGAACATGCCTCGCACAAAAAAGAGGCATGCTACAGACAGTCATGTTGCATATGTAGAACTAGGTATACACAGATGTGGCATGTGCCATGACCGATGACAGCCTGATAGGTTTATACATACACACATACATACATATATGCTATATAGGTGCTGACAAGGCTCTACAGGACAGATTGCAAAATGAAATGAATGATTGCTTCGTTCAACGCATAATAAACAATGAAGTGACACTGCAGGAGTTGCATAACTTCCTCCATTCATCCATTGCCAAATTCAAGCAGACTTTCGACTTTGATTTCTTGTTCGAATCGAAATTCTCGTATAGTGGCTGCTAAAATGTGTGTTTTAGATGCTGAGAAAGAAAAAGTCACACTTACCTCGTTGAAAACGTTGCCACCTGAGAGCATTGATTGGTACAATGAATTTCCGAACTTATTGTTATGGCGAGTGCATAGAAAAAGAGGACATGTAAAAGCAGCAAAATTCGACAGGAGTTGCAAGCGATGAGTTTAGCAACAGATGGCTTGGGTTAACAATGAATTAAACAAGGTAATGCCTGCTGATAGTCTGCATTGAGTAAGCATAGAGATTAAGAACTTTACTTTATTGTTTCAAAAGTTATTTAAAGTTTAAATAAAGTATGAATATATATTCAATAAAATCAGTGTGTAAAATAGTGTTTAGATCTACTGAGCTCATCAAATAATAGTGGATCGTAGAATGATTCCGGATACTCTAAATTAAGTAAGTATAGAATTGTCATCGTTATTGATTTTGATAACTTCGAATCTCCTATTCATTAAATTAAATTTATTTAATGTTAAAAGTATTTAGTTGTTTAGTTTAACTTTAAATTAAAATAGCTTTACTGAGCTTTTAAATACTCGACAATAAATGATGACTTACATTAGGCAGAGTATTATCACAGTTTATAAATAATAATAACAATTCACTGACAACTCCACTATGTTAAAGTTGTTAAAGTTTACTATTCCTTAAATTTAATTAAGCCTGTCTTTAACATACTTCTCACTTATTCCTTCAACACTCGTCGATCAATCGTGACTTGATGATGAATATAATGACTGTTAATACTCCAAATTAAGTAATCATAGAAGTGAAGAGTTATCATCGTGTTGAAATTTTCTATTTTCGAAATCTTAACGCTGATGCACTATAAAGTTTAAAATGTGATTCTCATTAAGTTCAGGTTATATATTTATTTTTAAAGTTGGTTTCGTCTAGCATTTGAAAATTCGTAAATCAATTGTATGTATTGCAAAAGTCAAAAGTATACATATGTATTCAATATATAAATTTCGATTCTTTATATATCGAAATTCAACTCAATTTTAAATTAAATATACATAGTTGGTTCTGACAGTGAGTGGAAGAAATAAAGTAAAAGTATAAAACAAAAGTACCAAAGCGTTTAACTATTTATTTTGCTTGTTTGGTATAATACATAAATGTATTATTTGTGTTTCAATAGTTCTTTTCAATAGTATATAATTCAAACTAATTGAAGGAGTGAAATAATGCAATAAACAAATTCGTTGTCCCTTACTTGCTATTCATTGAATGTATTTTTTGTTTTTATAACCTTGCAATTAGAGCAATTTTCAAGTCTGTATTTTAAATTCATTCAAATCTGTCTTTAGCTTAGCAATCAATTTTGCCTTTCAAAAGTACATATTAATTGTTAATGCACTACAATAAGAAAACATAGTACAATAAACACCTTCATTGTCTTGTACTTTAATGTTTATAATATGTTGTTCAATAAATGAAATTTAATTAATCCGTTTATTTAGCTTCCTTAAGCACTCTAGTGACTTGCAAAAGGATATGTGAATACCCTGTAATCGGCTTATTACAGGGATTAATCGACTGCCTGCCAGCTGCTGGCTTTGATTTAATTAATTTTAATTGCATTACCAAGCGCCGAGGTGGAGGCTGCAACATGTGGCAACAACCACCTCAACCAGCTCTTCTATCGATTTGCATCGTTGTGCGCCATCGATGCGGCTTTCAACTTCCAACTGAGCCAGAACTGAATGGACGACTGGCCATTAAATTCGCTGACTACAAGTTGGAAGCGGTTGCTCCCCAAAGATTACCGCAAATGCACAATGGTAAAATAATCATAATTGCATATAAAATGTTAATGGGCAATGGACCAAGTGGCGAGGCATGAGGGGAGAAATGGCAAATGTTTGGCGAGCTCTAAAAACTTTTTAATACACCAAAGGACACATTTGGGCCTCTGCCTTCCTCCCTCTCCCTCTGCTGGCTGTGTGTGTGGGTCCCAACTGTTTTCAATGTGTGTGCGAGCGCCGCAAATGCAAAAACAATTACGAAAACTTTTGCTGGCAACGCGCCACACTTGCCACGCCCCCTCCACACCCGTCCCCTCCATCACACCTACCTACACTGTGCACCCAAAACAAGAGTCAAGCTAGAAGCGGGGCAAAAAGTCAAAACCAAATGTGGAAAATTTTTGGGGAAAGCGCAACTTTCTTTTCAGGCCGCGCGCCAACGTTTGCCTGCTTGTTGCTGTTTTTCTTCGGGTTTTTTACTTCGCTCTGTTTTCTGTTTTTTTTTTTGTTTTTTTATTGGTTATTGCCGTCGTGTTTTTGCTTTCATGTTTTCATTGCCATGTTAAGAGTAGCAGCACAGAAGAAGAGAAGAGGCAGGCAACAAGGCAAAACACTTAAATTTACATAATTTCCGGTCCACGTCACTGATGTAATGCCACGCTTCATCTGCACCAAAAGCAACAGCGACGCAGCGCGAGCCAACTTCAGCCAACAGCGAAACCAGGATACACCAGGTCCTGCTTTAAAAGCATCCTTGTGTGTGGATCAGCTGGGGAAATGAGCAGCCAAAAGGGGGGCAAAAGGAGCAGCGAGGGGAACTTCAGTGGGCAGCGGACAGCAGCGTTGGCAACTTTTAGCTTTTTGAACTCGCGCAATATTTTAACGCTGCAATTTTAGTTGAATTTTTGCCTTGTTTTTATTTCCGTGAGCGAGCTCCCATCTCTCCACCTCTCTCTGTCTCTCTCTTTCTGTTGCTTTCTCCCAGTGGTAGACCGACTTTTATAGTGTATTCACAACAACAGCAACTAGTGCAGAGTTTGCACTGGGGTGCTGTAACTTGTTGTGGTAAATGCGCCGCGCACCAACTTTATAGACGCTTAGCAATTATGGCAATAGGAATTTTTATTTCCATCACTCCGCCGACATGCAAAGTTATCAAAGAAAGTGAAGAATGAATGAATGATATATGTATAGTTTAGGTGGAAATAAAAAATATGTTCAACAACTTCGAATGAAGAAACTACAAATATTATAAATTAAGTTTAGCTTTATAAAAAGATTTCAATAAACTAAATTCGAAAGTTTAGAATTAATTTAGGGCATAAACATCCTGTGTTAGGGAAATAGAATTAGATTATAAATGGCAAATAAAAACATGAATGAAAGCTGTAGTCGATTGTGCTCGACATTTAGATACCGTCTACCCATTGTTAACAAAAGCAAAAATATACCGAATATACTGAATAAATATTAAAGTATACTTGGTATATATACTCAATAAATATTAAAGTATACTTGGTATACATATGTTCAAAATAAACTCTAGAGTCTAGAGTACAAAATATGAAGATTGTCAACCAATCCCTTCTATAAAACTGTATAAATGTTAATCACAGAATAACTTTCTTTTTGATGGCTATGTGAAAAGGTTAAGTAAAAAATGTAATACAATGTAGATCAGGTCAGAAAAATCTATAAAAAAAAACATTGAATATTTATTAAACTTTCAAAGAATAAATTTGAAATATTAAAAATTAATTGTAATATCAGCAGCCTGCTCTGTGGGCCATAGAATTGAATTGAAATGAATAAAAATATAAGATAATTTAAAAAATAAGAAAGCTACAGACGAGTGCGATCTAGTATTTTGCAGTAAATACCAATATCTTCTTAGAATATACTAAACACCCAGAAAATATACCGAAGTCTATATTTCCTCTTTTTTTCCGTTAAGTCTACCCTATGAGTAGTGAGTATAAAAACTATTAGTCAATAATGAGTCTTAATAAAACAATAAAAAGCTTTAGAAAATAGAAGGTAGATAAACAGAATAAATAAAGTGACACACATTTCTTTGCCATTAATTAAAAATGCTAATCATATTGCAATTATGCCAACTCATGGAGCTTCTGACCTATTTCCATCGCTTTTTAATTGGTTAAGAAGATGATTTAAAAATAATACGAATTTTTCTTTATATTTCCAAGAACTCATTAAATATTCACATTGCTTTGCCTATTTCCGTCCTCACTTTTTTTTGTAAATTAATTAATTTTATTCATTGCAGCATTTGATCAATGCATCCGACAATTATTTGCCTTTGATTTGCGATAGAAGACAAAAGCGAGAAAATGGCGAAGAAGATATGAAAATGAATTTAATTAAAAATTGTCCTTCTCCCAATAGAATATTATCTACTACACATCCTTTCCCCATCACTTATAATAGTTTGCCCTTCTCGAGAAGCTGGCCAGCGACATGCCTGGCAAATGCAATTAAATTTGCGAATTAATTTCATTTCATAAATCGAATTTGAAATTGTTCGGCAAATAAAGTAGACGAGTAAGCTAGAGATGACAGCGTGACTAATGTTATGCGATGTATGAAAGATGTGAGTGGAAAAACTGAATCGAATTTTAAATACTATACATACTATTCTTTTAATAGTTATCTAGAAATAAAATAATTATTATTATGGAGAGGTAAAACTCCATTTATTTTTACATAGATTATCAAATTATTAACTATTTTTGAGTGGAAATTGTTGTAACTAAATTTAGACAAAAAAGAAGAGTGGGAAAAGCATTTCAATTTCCTATATCTATTATTATTTATGTCGAAAGCAAAAGAACAATGGCTTTATTATTAAATACTTTCGATAATTATAAATAGTTTCCTGATTAAAGTCAGGCGATGAATGCCGTGAGTGAAAATAAATTTCTTATATTAAAAGCGCCTAAATTAAAGTAGAAACAAAAGAATATTTTCAAATGAATTTAATGAAATGAACAAAGTATTACTATGAATAAGATTGAAGATAAGTTTCGCATATTAGCTTTGCTTATAATTAGTATTCACTATTAATCTAAATATCATTTAATTTCTAGTTATACACCAACTGAACCAATTTTCAACAAGTTGCAAAGCTTTCATCACTAGCTAACGACCTCAAGCACATCCCATCAGCAGATTGTGGAACCCACAGGACATGCGGTTTGCTCATTTGCCACATTGAGCGACGAGTGGGGGAGGGGGGAGGGAAAACAGAGAGTGAAAGTGGTAGAAAGACCGTCACTTCATCGTGCTCTAATGACAATTAACATTTTGTTTAATGGTGCTCAATTAAAGAACGCGCTGCTTTAACTAAGATTTATAAGCTGAAACGCACACACACACACCCGCCAACCAACGCCAGAGAGCGCTGTCAGTGCAGAAGTGAACGTCAGCAGCTGGCCGCCAGAGGGCGCTAACCAGCAGTCTTAAGTAGCGGCCAAGTCCTGGGCTGGCAAGCAGTGAGAGTTGGCCTTATTATTACATTGTTTATGAGTTCTGCCGTTCTCAATTTATTGTTTATGTTCTTCAGCCTGTGGCTTGTGTTGTTGTTCCTTTTCTCCTTCTCTGTTGCCCACTTGCTCCCCGCTGTTATTGTTGTTGCTGGCTTGTTTTACAAGCGCGTCTCGGCATGTTTAACTCATGTTTCTCGCCTCTCTTTCTCAGCATTTGCCATTTGTGGTCGTCTTGGCTTCTTCCCCCCCTGAAAGCACACACAAAAAGTCATATTTTCTTATTATCTGCCATGGAGAGAGGGGCAAAGTAGTGGAAATGGCAGCTTGGCCACTTTTGCCTGCGCTTTTTGTGGCCAGCCACACACAAAGTAAAAAAAAAAAAAACAAAGACGACGAAAAAAGAAATAGGAATTATTAATAGCCTTCTCCATTTGCTGCTAAGTGGCGCAAATTGTGTGTTTGTTTATATCATTTTGTTGTGCGTTCTTTAAGTCTTTTCGACGACAGCTCCTTTAAAGCACCAACATAACACAGGGGGGAAAGGGGAGGAGATTCGCACTTTAAAGCCACCTTTTTTGTTTTTGTTGTTGCTTGGAGAAACGGGAGCATTAGGGCGTGTGCAGTTTATGGAGCGCGTTGAACCGCGAACTGTTGTTAATGGCACTTGAACTCATCGCCCTGCTATAAAGGTGTACATCATGGAACATGGAACCGAGAGAAAGAGAGAGAGAGAGAGAGAGAGAGAGAGAGAGAGAGAGAGAGAGAGAGAGAGAGAGAGAGAGAGAGAGAGAGAGCAAACGAGCAAGCGAGAGTCAAGAAGCAAGTGCTCAACTGTCTGCCTCAATATTCAAGTGGTTTGTGCTTAAAACTCAGCCAAAAATAATCATAAAAATAAACCCCGAATTGTTTAGTTACCACAGAGAATCGTCTTTAGTTTAACGCCAACTGCACAAATGCATGCTAAAGCGTTGTTAAAGTCACGCTGCTAATGTGAACTTGGACTCACCTAAATGCAGCTGTTGCAGATGAAAGGATTTTCCTTATGAGCAACTGAAATTCAAGATATGGGTTAGGTCAAATACACGACTGTTAATGATTAAGTTTACTCACCTTTTGCTGCAGTTTCTTGGTCAAGGTGGCTTTGCGTCATTAATCCTTTTGCTGCACAAATTCATATTCTGACCTTTTGATATTAAATTTAAATCACATTTGCACAAATAACAATTTTGTTTATGTAATATCTTTTTTCTCGCAAATTAATACCAAAACTGTAATAAAACAATAATTATATGAAGCATTTTGTATTGTTTATATAATTTAACAATTTTAACAAAAGTTTTAGTTAATAATTTATTTATGGATTTATTCATTAACATTTCTTTGACCTAATATCTTTATTACATTTTGTAGAAACCAATTAGGAAATTCGTAAAAAGCATTCTGAATTTTTTCTGAACTTCTTTCACTGCGCGTTGACATTATCATCTTTTTTAACACCTTTTCTTAAATATTAGATCCTATTCTTAGAATAGTGGAGACCATGTAAGAAATAATACTACAAAAATACTAAAATATGTCATATTTGGTATATTATTGATGTAATACATTGGAAATATACCATAGATGTCAAAATATACCAGATTTGCAGCTAAGATCTCATTGCACTAGACGTATTAGATCATACAAAAGTTTATCTTATAAAACTTCGATAATTTGTATCCAATCACAACCAAAATGTTCCAATGTTACAAAAAAATAAAAAAAAATAGATTATATTAAAAAATTAAACCAATTTTAAGGAATATCCCAAACGATTTTTTAAAGGGCAAAAAAAGTATTTACAAAATAAATATTAATAGTAAATGTTGAAGTTATTCTAAAAGATTTCTGATAAATCTTGAACTACAATAATTATATTTCTCTCAAATCAAGACCTTTGTTACCTTTAAGCTTTCATAAATACGCCTTTATTTCATTCGCAACTTTAAAGCCATCGTTTTAATACTCGCTGACCCTTCGCTCAATATATTTCAAGTTGCATTAATTACCAAGCACACACACATACATTTACACACACGATGAGTGCAGGTAGAAAAATCTGTGGCATCGCTAAATTGCACTTCAAAAGCAGCAAAACGAGTGAAGCAGCTGGGAGCCAGAGAGAGAAAGAGGGAGAGAGAGGAAGAGCCGCAGCTGGAAACTCGTGGAGCAGCGCGTGGTCTGATGGGAAGCAGCTGTAAAGTGTTTGCACGTGAGTTTGCTTGGCGCCCAACGTGCGCTGATTGAGTTCTCCTGCCGCGGCGAAAGGATAAATGAAGGACGACGCTTAGATATGACGATGGCGATGGCGAAATGAGAGAGAGAGCAGCGACTTGTTGTTTGCCTTTTTCTTTTCCTCTTGCGCTTTTCACATTTTCCACACACACACACACATATTTTCTCCACACACACATCATTCATTTTCTTGTTGCTCTTGCTTTTGGCTCGAGTGTTGTTCAAGCGCTTTGGCAAATATTTGATTTTAATTTTTCCAATTAATTGGTTTTCCATCAAAATTTAACAACGCATCCTTCTTGCACCTGTCTGCTACCGAGCCCTACATACCAACTTCTTCTTCGTCCTTCGTTTGAGCTGCATTTACATGCGAGTTTTCCTCGCACATTTTCCGCCTGGTTACGATTTTAAAATGCCGCTCAACACAAAGCAGAAAAAAAAAACAACATGAGAACCAAGAGAAATGAAACACAATACAAAAAGTCTAACGGCAAAAAGTTAGTCCTGTTGCGGCCTTCGTTTGCCATTTAGGGCTGGAGGCGTGGCATGTGGGCGGCCGCAATGTCAACTACAAGAAAATTGTCACTAATGAGTGGTAAAAAGGCCGAGTCGAGTGACCATCGTTGTTTGCATAGAGAGGCACGAGGCACTGCAAAAATGGTCACGGAAATGGTCTCTAAAGCAACAAGGCAGCAAAAGTGGGCGTAGGCGTGGGCGTGGCCAGTGGCACAGTCAATATTGGCAAATGTGTCAGCTGCAGTCGGATGAAGCGCAAGGAGCGAGAGAAGGTGGTAAAAATAGGAGCTTATGAGCAGCCAAAAGCCAAGCGAAAGGGATAATGAAAACCACGACAAAAGCACACAAGGATAGTAAAAGCTGTGCATAGGGATAAGAGCAGCAGCAGCAGCAGCAGCAGCAACAGCAACAGCAACAGGACATCAACTGGCCACAGAATGTTGGGAAGGAATGAACGCGCGACATAAAAAGAAAGAGAGAGAGAGAGAGAGAGGGAGCGAAAAAAAGAAGAGATGAAATAAAGTCGCAAGTTTGGTCTGAACTTTTGTGTGTTCGTGTTAATGAGATAAGCATGCAAATGGGATAATAGAATGGCACATGCAGCCAGCCAGCAGCAAGGACTAACAAACAGGAGCAGCAGCAACAGCAACAGCAGCTACTCAATTAAGAGGCCAAACGTAAGAAAGAGATGGAAAATGTCTGGCTTAGCTGCCGTTCATCATCGTTTATCTTAATAAACCGCGCACTCAGTCAGACATTAAACCCAAAAAAAAGCAACGAAAAAGTCCTTTTGGAAAATTGCTTAATTTGCAGTTGCTCTCTGGACGAAGGGGGCATATAAAATCAGAGCCTGACAAAGCGAATGGCAACGTGTTTGCTGAACGTTGCAAGGAAGTCGGCGCACACGTAAAAATGTGTTGATAAAACGCACAAAGCCCGCGTTGATGATTTCAATTTATATATATCCACCAAGTGGAGCTCATCTTCAGTTGTGCACACGTAGAAAAGAAGGTCGTCAGGCAGTCAGAGTAGTACTTCACTTCCATCTCCACTTCTTCTCTTCCACTCTCCCACACACATTACTGCAGTGAGTTTGCTGAAGCATCTCACGTGCAACATAATTTTTCCGAGCGACTTGCCGACGACGAAACGCGTTACATGAATGTTGTCCCCCCCCTCCCTCCGGGTTTCCACGCTTTTCACCTCTTTCCCCAGACTACGTGGAGGATGTGTGGCATTATGAGCGTGAAGTAGACTAAATAAATTACATTTAAGCGCAAAGGTGTTACGCATTGCATGCCACACACACACACACACAGACACATATATACATACCTCTTCTATTCCCTACCCTACTTCCCTCCGTATTCCTAGTTTGGCGTGTGTTTACCAGTCCTGTTACTTTCATCATAATTACGCCATGTCAAAGTGCAGCTGCTCATTAATTAACAAATTGAGAGCGATCTGGCAACGCTGCTCGCATTTCATATCAATATCACGCTGCATGAATATTTCATCAAAACAGAGCTCAACAAAGGATTACTATGGAAATAATAGTTTGAAAACAAAATAATACGGAATTGAAAATGAAAAGTGAAAGTGAATAGAACAATATATATTTTCTAATTTTTGAATAATGACTTTCACATAGCAATGTATTTTTGTGTGTCTTTAAAGAATTTTATAAATAATACGAATATTCAACTCTTTTTGCTAATGATGCCCTTTTTTAATATTCATAATATATTACATAAAATACAAAGTAAATTTAGCAAGATAATATTAACTATATACATAATTAAGGAGCGTTCTTTAATGTCCAAGTTAAAGTGTTGTTTAGTTATCGCATGAATAAATTTAAGGTCATGATGTTGTAATTGTTAAATTTTTTAAAATAAGCAATTACATTTTAAGCTAGAATCTGGCCAATAATAAATAGTTAATTTAGTTATGCGACCAATAGACAATCAATAAAAGTTTTCAATATGGCTTTATCTAAGCGAAAATATGAACAAATAATATATTGTTAAGACTACAAATTAGAGGTGGAGAACTATCGATAGTCTGCGCCATCGATAGTACTTGATAATTTCCATAAACTATCGACTATCGACGATAGCAAGGAAAATCTCTCGTCGATAGTTGTCGATGGTGCAGTAAAAGAAAATAATTTAATTAGTTTTTGAAATAATACATATTTATTTCAAATATGAGAGCATGAAATTGGTTTTCCAATCTTTATCTGAAAATAATAAATAATTATTATTCGAATAATATGATTTTTTTATTTTGTAGGTTTACCTTAACTGCTATTTATGTATTAATTTCAACCAATAATTTTGTACGGGTATTTGAAGTGATTTGTCCTGCTTTGCTGAAGACCCTCTCCGACTCTACGGAGGCTTCGGGTATACAAAGATATTTGAAAAAATATCGACCACAATCGACGATAGCGATTGACCACTATGGAGTGCGTGCCACTATCGAGAGCGTGTCGATAGTGGCCATCCATCGATAGTCCCGATAGTGCCATCAATAGTTCTCCACCTCTACTACAAATATATTGTAGAAATATAAAAATGTTTTTTTTTTTTTAGAAATAAACAAGGACTAATTGTTCCTCCAAGTATGTTTAGTTTCAGCAAAGTTCCCTACCTAATTCCGGCTTGGACTTTAACTAGAACATACTTATACATATAGTTTTCCTATATGCCTTAATTTTCCGGTTTAAGAATTTGCCGTTTACGCCTTAGTTTGATCACCAATAAAAATTCTTGTTTAAATATCAAAAGTTCAAATTGCAGCATAAAGATTCCAATGAAGTTTGCGAGGCTAAACGAGACAGAAAGAAGTGGAAAATGAGGAGTGGGGAGAGGGAAGAAAACACACCTGGTCACCTTTGGCGGTCGTAAATAGTGAAAGTTAAGGCAACTAAACGCTAATATCATAAAATGTGAAGCCAAATGCATTAAAACTGTTGGCGGTGTTGAGTGGCATTGTGAGGGAGTGGGAAGGGGGGAGAGGCGCATGGAAAATGGTGTGAAAACTTTACTGGCATAAAAATGGAGCAACTTTATGCAGTTTTAAATGCTTTTCCACAGATATTTAAGCTGAATATCGAAAGCAGACTTCCCACCCAGCCAACTCCATTGCATTGGCAACTTCAAAATGCATTCGAGTTCTTGTAAAAGTTTCTGGCAAGCAAATGGAGCAGGAAACAGCTGTCCCTTCATATCTTTTGCATATCAAAAGTATCGACGACGACAAGAAGAAGTCGAAGGAAGAGAGGGGGTGAGAACGGAAAGGAAGCGAAGGCTCACATAACAAGAGACCCCAAGAAGACCTTCCCCCTCCTCTTCTACCCGCTGCAACATCAGTTCAATGTCTCTGTGTTAAAGTGAAATATATGCAAAGTTTTCCTATTGGGCACAGGGACACACCCAGAAAATTCTCAAAATTGCATTTGGCTTCGAAAATAGCTGAGTGTGAGTGTGTGTTTGTGTGTGTGTGTAGCTGAGGCTGCATGTTTGCATAGATGAGTGCAAAGTTACATTCAATTTATATGCACTTGCAAAAGTTTACACCAAAAAAAGTTTTTACTCAACGAAAACTAAACATTTTGTTATCGCCATGATAATGGACCCCGGCACTGCAGCGATTGAGTCCCCTAAACACACACACACACAAGCGTACAAACATACATAGATCGATACACATACATTCTTATATCGATATATACACACACGAACAAGTACTTACGCTTGCTGAAGTAGTCTCAGCTTCTTTGGCTGTAGTCAAAGTTTACGGCATACGCAAATTTGAGCCAATTTTCAACGTACAGCAGGCAATTTCCAGATTTTAAATGATAAGGAAACTGTTACGATTGTTGTAAAAGAAATACAGTAATACAATTTTTTTATTTTGCCGTGTGCGGCACCGATTAATCAACCGTCTGTAAGCTACCGTATCGTTAAAGATCATCTAACACAGTATCACAGTATCGATTGTCTTAACAGTACGCTCCTAATGCGCCTAATGTAATTAGCCTAGTTCACAATAGCAGAATACGCCGACTGTTGATGTTATGGAATATGCATGACGGACTTCTGAATGTATCATAATAAGCAGCTTTTGCAAGCTAGCTTAGCAACAGGCATTTGATAGCTGCTAACAATTAAGTAATTGATATTGCACAATGTAAATTTGAGAAGTCCGAAATTTACAGGCACAATACAATTTCCTATTTATAACAAATGAATAAAATTTAAAAGGATGAACAGCATATTTAATGATAATATGTTATTTTGATGTTGGCAAACTAATTGTACGCTGTTATTAATAGCTTGTTAAGCACGTGGATTTCGCATCGATAACTTATCGATATCGACATGTGGCCAAAGAAAACGAAGAAGAAGAGCAACTGTCGCTTGTGAAATAAGTTCTGACGCGCAATAAAAAGTTAGAGGTGTTTCGAAAACTTAATAAACATGTGCATGCGTATGTGTTTTTATGAAATTTATTCGCAATGTGCAATTAAGAAAGTTCGTCGAATAAGAGGAGAAGCAGTAAGTAAACAAACTGGCGATCAAAGCAAAGTTGACGCTACCCTTGACTTATTAACTTTGCCAGCGGCGATTGTCGGCATTATTTTCAAAGAAATTAAACAAGAGCAGCAGCTGCAGCATAAATGCATCGATTATGCCGAGTCAGTGCGGAGACCAGCCGGACATCAAAATTAATATTCTCAGCTATGCAATGTAAAAATGCCAAGAAGCTGCCTCGGATAAAGTAACGAACGAACGGAGAACAAGCAGAACGAACGTAAAAAATGAGTTGCTTTGAAGTTTTCAGCAACAAGATGCCTTTCGGCCAGCAGCAATAACAGCAGCCAAAACAACAACAACTACAACAAAAAACGAGAGGGAAAATAAAATGCAAAAAATCCAAAAAGGAAACATGGCAAACGGCATCCTTCTCATCATCAGCAGCAGCAGCAACAGCAGCAGCTAAAGAAGCGCAAGTGAAGGAAAGAAAATCAAGTTGCGTTGCGTTGCGTTTGCTTCATCAATGCCAGAAATGGCAGAAGTGGAAGAGGAAGCACTGAACTGACTGGCTGTAGTGGAAGAGGAAGAAGTTACTGCTACTGGCCTGCAGGGCAAAAGCAACGTTTGCAGTGTGCATGTAATTTCTTGAATTTCGCTGAAATCACAACGCGAACTGCGAACTGAATCAGAGGGAATGCAATTTAAGTGCCATAACAATGGAGAGATGCTGCAAAATGTTGTTATTGTATCAAATGCAAAAGGAGAGCTTAATAAGCTCTGACCGAAAAGCGCAACCCACTAATACCTGAAAGTGGGTGCAAGAGTGACAGAGAGGGAGAACTACAGCGAACAGTGGCCGCAAAGAGAATGGCAAACAAAGTAACTGACGTTGCGATTTTGTGGTTTTGCTTTTACGTTTTACGTTTGCACAAAGAAAACAAAAGCAGATGCAGCTATGAAGATGCAGCGACGTCGTCGTCGATGCCGACTGCGCAAGCATGCGAGAGAAGAAGAAGATGCAATTGGATGCTATATATGTGTGCACTGCTTACATATTACTCATGTGTGCCGGAAGCGTTTGCTGTAGAAGGGTAAGTAAGCGTGGGTGTGAAGAGAAGGGGAATGCTTGGTGGGGGGTGTATGTGTGGCAAAGACGTGCACTGCTTTTGTTCTGGGCTATTTGGTATCCTCTGCTGCCCCGTGGCTTATGCTACACTTTTTTAATAAATTATAAATTGCTGCAAATATATTTGCAAGCAGGGATTACATTTATCCCCCCTTCCTCTCTTTCATTCTCACTCTTTCGATGCTTGTTTGCATATCGCTATAGTTCGGCTCATGTCCCAAGTGTGCGGTTCAGCTATTGCCCCCCCCCCTCCAAGCCCTTTCAACTAGATGTGTGCTTTGGCATATTGTATTCATGCTCGAGTCACGTTTTGCACATTTGTTTTAAAAGTAGTTCTTAAGGCGATCCGCCACAGCGAAATTGTGTGAAACATCTTAAATTAACTGCAAGTGGCAAGCGCTGCAACTTGCAACTTGGTGCTTGCAACTGATGTCTGTTTTTTACCTGGCTGCTTCATTTTTTTTTTTTTTTTTTTTGTAGCCCTCGGCCAAAAGCGCTTTTTAATCAATCACACACATGTGCATATAATTCTTGTGGGGCCTCCGGGCGACGACTGCCGCACATCAAATAAATGTAAACGCTCAAAATAAAGAGCAGCCATATAACAACTGTACTCATAAATTTCGAAAGGCTTTCAAAAACTCCCCCTTGTCCTCCTGTGATAAAGGTTCCTTCCCTTTTACAATCTGCTTTTAATGCCGAAATAAATTCATTAAATTTCTGCGCCTTTTGTACTTTTGCCATACAATAAAAATGTCATTTTACAATGATATATGGCTTCTGTAAAAAATCCCCTCCGAAATCACGTAGGAAATTTTGCGTAAACTTGAAAAAGCTGCCGGTTTCGATAATTCGTCGCGAAATGAAACATGTTCTTGCAAAGTTTTTCTTTTTGCTCGCTGCGTTTACCCATTTCATTTTCTTGCGTTTTCTTTCACTTCGTTTTTCACTTGCTGCCTGCATATTAATTTGAAATTTGTAGCATACTTTTCTTCATAGGTGTGCGTGTGTATGCATGAGTGTGTGTGTGTGTGAGTTCGGTGTGTTAACAAAGCCATAAATTTACAGCACTGCTGACAGTTTTCATATTTGACTTTTCCTATGTTGCATGTTTGAAAATTGCTCAAAATGTCTGGCAAATGGATTGGGCGCATATTCGACGACTTGGCTTAGCTTCTTCTTCCCTACGTTGTCCTTAAGGTTGAGATTTAGGTGCGATGACGCTACCTTACAAATATTTTCATCTAAAAGTATTTTCATGTATTTTATATGAGTTGATTTTATAAGCTGCTTTTCATACTACATTGATTTATTGCAGGTTCCTCTTCTAACTTTACTATTTATTTAAATTCCTTTAGTATTTTACACGTTAAAAGAGGGGTTAAGTCACCTTTCCCTTTTTACAATTGCACTTATGACACTTGAAAGATTTAGTCAATTATTTATTGTGTCGACAACATTTTAATCGTTATATAAAATCAGAATAACTGAAAAAGAGATAAGAGCTAGGAGGCCGCAATTATGTTCGCAACATAGTTTTGATTTATACGACAGTTATGTTGATTATATGCTGCTATTAAATGTACCTTTTCAATTCAAAATTTATCATTTACAATTAAGTTGGTAAGAGGAGGCTGAAAATGTTGACACAAAAACGTTCTAAAAAATTGTATATATCGTATCAAGCAGCTTTTGCAACAGACCTTTGATAGCTGCTAACAATTAAATAATTGATATTGTTCAATGTAAATTTCAGAAGTCGAACACAATGCAATGTTATGTTATGTTTATGTTGGCAAACTTATCGTACACTGTTATTAACAGCTTGTTAAGCACGTGGATTTGGCAACGATAAATTATCGATATCGACATGTGGCCCAAAAAACGAAGAAGAGCAACTGACGCTTGTGAAATAAGTTTTGCGCATGCGTGTGTTTCTAAGAAATTTATTCGCAATGCGCAATTAACAAAGTTCGTCGAATAAAAGGAAAAACAGTAAGTAAACAAACTGGCGATCAAAGTAAAGTTGACATTACCATTGACTTATTAACTTTTCCAGCGGCGATTGTCGGCATTATTTTCAATGAAATTAAACAAGAGCAGCAGCTGCAGCATAAATGCATCGATTATGCCGAGTCAGTGCGGAGATCAGCTGGACATAAAAATTAATATTTTCAAGTATGCACAGTAAAAATGTAAGTGAGCTTTTCCTTTTTCTAATTGTACTTATGGCATTTGTTTAGTGCTTAAAATAGCCAGTTAGTGTTAAAACAAAATCTAAAGATGCGCAGCGGAAAGAGTGACAGGGCTAGGAGGTTGTATTGTTTATAAAATTAATTAATTTGATGGTGAAATAAGGCTGAGTTTATAAAAAATCATATTTTAGTTGATTTGTATAGATGAATTATTCTCTAAAATGCGAACGAATGAATTAATAGATAGTTTGATTTGACTTTACGGACAGCAAGTTTATATTTATTTTTTGTAAGAGCAGACAACAATTAAGTTGATTTCAAGTTTGGCGAGGGGGGAAAACTGTCAGCAAAGCGATGATAGACTTGATTGAAACCTTTACAATACGCATCTCAATCAGCGCCACATTCAATCAAATGTTTCGGCACAATATTTTTAGTGTGTAAATACACACACACGCATACACAATTGCACGCACACACTCAGGATGCTTTCGCACATTTATTGTGCATTTGTTGCTGATATTTATTTACTTTCTTTGGGGGGTTCACAACATGCGACAGCATTGAATTACATTTCCATGGAATTGAACTGAACAGAACAGAACTGAAATCGACGGCACGAAGTGCAGAAAGTTTTCAGCTGCACTCGGCGTAAAGTTTTCTGCTATTTCCGGTGGCAACAGCAGCAACAAGGATTCGTCCATGACGACAACGATTTTGGGCCAAATTGTGTGTGAAATTGAATTGCAATTGTCAATAATTCGTTTCCAAAAATATTTCCAATGCTGCCAAGCAAACTGATTGAGTCAACGAGCGTGGCGAAGTGACTGAAAAAGTTTTGCATTGCGTGCAACGCGATTATAAATATTCGATCTCGTCGTTTACGATGAAAACTTTTCTTTTTCTTGGGGTGCCTCAGGTAATAGCGTCTAATTAAAATCCGCTTCAAAAACTTCACTATTGTATTTTTTTAGCCAACTGATTGAATGTAAACATGACTCGAAATGACAATTCCCCAATCGAAATCGAAGCTGAAGATGGAGAAAAGGACACGTTGGCTATGATCTCTAAATCATTTCTGCTGCAGTCATAAAATCCAATGGGGCGCAGACAATTTATTTGTTTTTTATGTGCTCACAACTAATGTGAGGAGAGGCAGTCTCTCCGTTTACATGCTGCCATCGCTCGTTGCCTGGCAGCTGGCATCAGGGCTTCAGTCTCCTCAACAAAAAGGATCTCGAATCGTGCCTGTCCAGAGTGGCACGTACCAAAAGTTCCGCAACGCAATTTTTGAGTTTTCTACTTACGTAAAATGCTTGAATCGAACTCTCTGCTGTTGCTGTTTGTGCGGTGTGTGTGTGTGTGTGTGTGTCATATGCTACAGCAGTGTCTTTTCTGAGTATGGGAGGAAAAACTGACTTTGCCTTTTTCTTTGGCCGCAACATTTGACACCTGCTACGCTTGGGTTTTTTTTTTTAGATGTACTGCAGAGAGTGAGGGAAGTTGGCTGGTGTGGCATGCCTTCCATTGTTTCCATTTTATTGTGTGCTTAAATATTTACACAATGAAAACGAAGCATTTCCTTACACACAAACCCACACACACTGACACTCTTACATGTATTTATGAGTGTCTGCTCTAACACATTGTTTTTGGGGCTCAGCGTATTTGATTTATGAACATTGTTGTTTTCCTTGTTGTTCTCGTTGTTGTTGACCCCCAGCAACACACATATGACATGATATTTTATACTCGATTGCCAATTATGACCTGTTAAGGGTTTATGGCCCATATCAGGGAGTGTGTGTGTGTGTGCGTGTGTTTGCTGTGTATGTGTGTAATTGTTTGGCCTGAAGGGGCCAATCAATTGAACAAGCACTTAAGTGTCTCTCTATACAATAGCATAGCATAGTTTGTTAATTGCATCTAATATATTTAGTTAGTATTCCGGCATGAATATTACCTACAAACTTCAATTGTGCTAGAGGGTTGTTTAGTTCATCAAATATTTGCATTAAATTTGCCTTTCTCTCGCCTCGCTCTACCCTGTAGGGTGAACTGTAATTTGGTCACTTTTAAAGTGGCAACTTTGACTATTGACCACAAAACGTTGCATCGAATTTCCATCATACCACAAGAAGCTCAACGTGCAAGTTGCAAGTTCCAGCAAATTGCCTTTGGGGCGTGCAGAAGATTTACTGTTGCTGCTGGCCAAAACGCTTGTCGAATATATGTTTGCAGTTAAGTGGCAGATGTCTAGTTCAGGATATCTACTAGTCCGTATGAGTTGCTCAAACATCTAATTGCCGAAGGCATAATTTGTGGTTTTATATGAAAGACAATCGGCAGTTAGATGTCCACTTTATTAGTTTGTGATATACTCTTTGGTTGATTTAAAAGCAAAGAGTATTTCATAGACTGATTGAAGTTGTCATCATTTAAGGATTCGTGACAAATGAGTATCTACTAGTCGTTTACCAGTTGTTTTTTAAATAAATATTTTATGGATTTTAAATGAAATAAAACAGTCAGCCTTTAATGTTCGTTTTTGGCAACTTGATTTTATCGTTTCTTTTTGACTAGCCCATATATCTAGTCATAAAGTATCTAGATGTATTTTCTAGTCATTAAGTAATGCTAAATATTTATGCATTTGTCTGTCTTAAAAGTGTTAAAATGAGTAGATCAAGTTATTACATATTTTCGCTTTAAATGTTTTTTGAGTTGTGATTACCAGTCAGCAGTGAGATGTCCACTTGAATCACCTGTGATATTCTGTTTAGTTGATTTAAAAGCAAATAGAATACCATAGGTTGACTGAAGTTGTCATCATTTAAATGTCATATTAGTTCTTTATAGAAATCAAAATTTTACTGAATTGAAATTGTGGAAATCAGACAGGATTTTATTGGCATCTTTTACCGTTACTTTAATGTGTGGTTTTGTACCTAGTCATAAAGTAACTAGACGCATTTTCATGTGTTAACGTAGCGGTAAATATTTATCTGCCTATCTTAAAAGTGTGAAAATGAATAGATCAAGCAAGTTAATGCACATTTCTGTTTACAAGCTTTGACTTTAATTTGTGATTTTATAAGGTTGATTTAAACGCAAAAAGATTATCATAGGCTGACTGAAGTTGTAATCGTTTAAATGCTTAATATATCTGCGTGGTGCAGATTTGAAATTATGGAAAACTGACAGCGTTTTATTGTTATCTTTTACCGTTAGTTTGATTCATGATTTTGCATCTTGCCATAAAGTTACTAGATGCATTTTCATGTCTTAAACTAATGCTAAATAGATAATTCTCATTTTTAAAAGTGAATTTTATTTTAGAAAGCCCGTAAACATTGTCATGATTTTATAGGACAGTCATCTTAAGCTTTCATCAGTCGTTTATTAATTTTTATTAGAAATAAATGTTTAACAAATTTAAAGTATAGTTTGGAAATTTGATTATAGCGTTTCTTTGGGGCTAGACCATATATCTAGTCATAAAGTAACTAGATGTATCTTCTAGTCATAAAGTAATGCTAAATATTTATGCATTTGTCTGTCTTAAAAGTGTTAAAATGAGTAGATCAAGTTATTTATTACATATTTTCGCTTTAAATGTTTTTTGAGTTGTGATTACCAGTCAGCAGTGAGATGTCCACTTGATTCACCTGTGATATTCTGTTTAGTTGATTTAAAAGCAAATAGAATACCATAGAGTGACCGAAGTTGTCATCATTTACTATAAATGTCATATTAGTTCTTTATATAAATCAAAATTTACCGAATTGAAGTTGTGGTAATCAGACAGGATTTTATTGTCATCTTTACCCGTTACTTTAAAGCATATTTTTGCGTTTAGTTTTTAAGTAATTCAATGTAATTATATGTTTTAAGGTAATGTTAAATATATTTTTTTCTTAGGATCAAGTTATACCATATTTTTGCTCCTATATTTCATATAACTTGTGATTTTATGTGAAAGGCAGCAGTCCGATGTCCACTTTAGTCGTCTGTGATCTACTGTTTAATTGATCTAAAAGTAAAAAGTATTTCATAGACGACGGAAGTTGTCATCGTTCAAGTGTTCAACATATCTGCGTGGTACAGATTTGAAATTATGGAAACCATACAGTATTTTATTGTCAACTTTTACCGTTAGCTTAATGCGTGACTTTGCTTCTAGTCATAAAGTAACTAGGCGCATTTCCATGTGTTAAAGTAATGGTAAATATTTATTTGTCTACCTTAAAAGTCTGAAAACGAATAGATCAAGTTAATGCATATTTTTGTTTACAAGCAGTTGACTTTACAAAGTCCGTAAATGTATTTATGTATTCAGTTTAATTTGTGATTTTATATGACAGCCAATCAGAAGCTGGATGTCCACTTCAGTCGCCTATGATATACTGTTTGGTTGAATTAAAAGCAAATTGTAATTCATAGGCGTCTAAAGTTGCCATCGTTTCAATGTCTGCAAGTTGTATATTAATTGCTTTTAGAAATAAATAGAATACATTCAGAATTTTATTGTCGTTTTTGGCAATTTGATTTTAACGTTTCTTTGCGATGAAATAACTAGATGTATCTTCTAGTCATAAAGTAATGCTAAATATTTATGTAATTCTCTTTCTTAAAAGTGTTAAAAAGAGTAGATCAGTAGTAGTTCTTACATATTTTCGCTTTAAATGTTTGTTGAGTTGTGATTACCAGCAATGAGATGTCCACTCGAGTCGTCTGTGATCTTCTGTTTAGTTGATTTAAAAGCAAATAGAATACCATAGAGTGACCGAAGTTGTCATCATTTACTATAAATGTCATATTAGTTCTTTATAGAAATCAAAATTTACCGAATTGAAATTGTGGTGACAGGAATTTATTCTCATCTTTTACCGTTACTTTAAAGCATATTTTTGCGCTTAGTCATTAAGTAATTGAATGTAATTATATGTTTTAAGGTAATGCTAAATATATTTTCTTCTTAGGGTCAAGTTATACCATATTTTTGCTCCTATACTTTATGTAACTTGTGATTTTAGGTGAAAGACAACTGTCGGATGTCCACTTTAGTCGTCTGTGATCTACTGTTTAATTGATTTAAAAGTAAGGAGTATTTCATAGACGACGGAAGTTGTCATCGTTTAAATTCCTAACATATTTGCGTGGTACAGATTTGAAATTATGGAAAACAGGAGGCATTTTATTGTCATCTCTTCCCGTTAGTTTTATGCATGATTTTGCATCTAGTCATAAAGTAACTAGAAGCATTTTTATGTGTTAAACTAATGCTAAATAAATAATTCTCATGTTTAAAAGTGAATTTTATTTTAGAAAGCCCGTATAGGACAGACATCTTAAGTTTTCATCGATTAAATGACTGCCTGAAATGAGTATGTACAAGTCGTATATTAATTATTAGAAATATATGTTTAACAAATTTAAAGTATAGTTTGGAAATTTGATTATAGCGTTTCTTTGAGGCTAGACCATATATCTAGTCATAAAGTAACTAGATGTATCTTCTAGTCATAAAGTAATGCTAAATATTTATGTATTTGTCCGTCTTAAAAGTGTTAAAATGAGTACATCAAGTTATTACATATTTTCGCTTTAAATGTTTTGTGACCGCTTTGTAAAGTAAATATTGTCATGCAGTGTAAGTTGTGATATTATGCGACTACCAGTCAGCAGTTAGATGTCCACTTGATTCACCTGTGATATTCTGTTTAGTTGATTTAAAAGCAAATAGAATACCATAGAGTGACTGAAGTTGTCATCATTTAAATGTCATATTAGTTCTTTATAGAAATCAAAATTTTACTGAATTGACATTGATGAAATCAGAGAGGATTTTCTTGTCATCTTTTACCGTTATTTTAAATCATATTTTTGGGTTGAGTCATTAAGTAACTGACTCTAATTATATGTTTTAAGGTAATGCTAAATATATTTTCTTCTTAGGGTCAAGTTATATCAAATTTTTGCTCTTATACTTTATATAACTTATGATTTTAGGTAAAAGACAACAGTCCAATGTCCACTTTAGTCGTCTGTGATCTACTGTTTAGTTGAAATAAAATCAAGCAGTATTTCATAGGCGACGGAAGTTGTCATCGTTTAAATGCTTAACATATCTGCGTGGTACTGATTTGAAATTATGGAAAACAGGAGGCATTTTATTGTCATCTCTTACCGTTAGTTTAGTGCATGATTTTGCATCTAGTCATATTGTAACTAGAAGCATTTTTGTGTGTTAAACTAATGCTAAATAGTAAATTCTTAGAAAGCCCGTGAATAATGTCAGGCAAATAATTTGATGTGTAATTTGTGATTTTTTATGACAGACGACATGTCGATTTTATTAGTCTGTGATATACTGTTTGATTGATTTGAAAGCAAAAAGTATTTCAAAGGCGTCTAAAGTTGTCATCGTTTCAATGTCTGCAAGTTGTATAATTTCTATTAGAAATAAATGTTTTAGGCATTTTCAGTTATAGAATACATTCAGCATCGTCGTTTTTGGCAATTTGATTTTAACGTTTCTTTCCGACTAGACCATATATCTAGTCATAAAGTAACTAGATATATCTTTTAGTCATAAAGTAATGCTAAATATTTATGTATTTGTCTGTCTTAAAAATGTGTAAATTAGTAGGTCAAGTAATTGCATATTTTTACTCGTACAAAGCTCGTAAATATCGTCATGTGTATGTTGGCAATCGTATATGATCTACTGTTTAGTTGATCTAAAAGTAAGGAGTATTTCATAGGCGACGGAAGTTGTCATCCTTCAAATGCTTAACATATCTGCATCGCACAGATTTGAAATTATGTAAAACATACAGCATTTAATTGCCATTTTTTATCAAGTAACTAGATTTAATTTTAGGTCTTAAATAAATATTTATTTATCTGTCTTAAAAATGTGTGTCATCAACTTTAAATTGTGATTTTATATGGGAAACAATAAGCAGCTGGATGTCCATTTTAGTCAATTATGATCTGCTTTTTGGTTGATTTAAAGTATTTCATAGTTGTTTAATGTTGCCATCGCTCAAATGTCTGCCAGAAATGTCATAGTCATATATCATATTAGTTGATATTATGAATGTTTTTAAATTATGGAAAAATACATTATTTTATTGTCATCTTTACCGTTACTTTAATGTGTGGTTTTGTACCTAGTCATAAAGTAACTAGATGCATTTCCATGTGTTACCGTAGTGGTAAATATTTGCTCGTCTATCTTAAAAATGTGAAAATGAATAGATCAGCCAATCAGCAGCTAGATGTCCAATTTAGTCGTCTATGATACTGTTTGGTTGATTTAAAAGCAAAAATATTAACATAGGCTGACTAAAGTTGTCATTATTTACGTGAATAGAATGGAAAAATATTTTACGGATTTATAATTATGGAAAACCCTGCTTTTCTTGTCATCTTTTACCGTTACTTTGTAGAAAGATTTTGCATCTAGTCACAAAGTAATTAGATGGATTTTCTTTTTATAATGTAATGTTAAAAAGTGTATTCTTAAAAGTGATTTAGTGAGTCGGCCACTTGGTCAAGTCATTGTATTTTTTTTTGCTTTAAATGCATTTTACAAAACTCGTAAATATCGTCGCATATGTAGCAGTAAATTCGAAAAGTCTTTTGCTTTTGAAGTGAATGTGCAAAAGCGTTTTATTGTGAGGAGTCACTTTTCTTGGCTCCTTGGCCAATTGAATATTTCATGACATTTGTCACTTTGCATGCAACAGACATTCGTTTCCTGTTTACAACAGAACCAGATCTTACTCCAACTTGAGAGCTCTCTCTTTCACTCTCGTCTCAGCGTGTCGCGCTTTTGACTGCCTTCTGAGAAGTTAACTCTTCAAACGTTCCTTCCCACTTTTCTGTCTACTCTTTCTCTACCACATATTGCTGGGGAAAAAGGCTTTTTTGCGTATTCAGCATGTCAACTGTGGAAACTCAATTTGCCTAAGTAAATAAACGGAATATGAATGTTTAATTTATTTTACGAGCATAGATATTAAATAAACACACAAGTCAGTGTCAGTTGTGTGTGGTGTAAGTTCCACATATGTCGTAAAAAAAAGTTTCCCAGACGGCAAATTGAAGTCGGTGGCAAAAGCGTTTGCTTAAGCTAAACCCAAAAATTTGCAATTCGTAAAAGTTGATCCGGTTATTACGCTTCTCTTACATCGATTGCTCAATCTCAAAAGAAGTTTAATTAAATCGAAACGAAGTAGATACAGGGAAAAGATAGATAGAGATAGAGAGAAAGGAAGCAGATAAATATTTTCATGCATTTGATTTGCATCTACTCTGAGAGCTCTTCAGTTAATACAAATCTCATCGCTTGTATTGACGGTGGTTAATTAATTTTAAAACAATTTTCGTTCTCGACAAACAAAGAACATGTCGAATGAAATGTGGGGCAAGTAAATAGAAAAATAGAGAAGTCGACAGACCGCAAAATGAGTTGGGGAAAAAGAGAATAAGAGCCTGCGGCTAATTGCTACCTGTATTTACATTTCTCATTTAATTAAAATTGTCATTTCAATATTTTTCACATACTTTTTTAATTAAGCCACAATTGCTGTCGTCACAAGTGGCGTATACGCAATGTGAGTTAAACTTTATCTTCAATCAACGTGCAGTCCATAAAATTTTTTGTTGCGTGACTCATAATTTGTTGTCGACTTGTTTACATCGCCGCCTCCCCTCTCACATGCTGCTCTGTCATAATGATGCGCGTCTTTTTATGAATATGAATACTGTGTTCCGGATGAAAGATTGGCTTGCGTTCGTCGTCGTCCTCCTCCTACACATAAAATTCTAAACGTTAAATTTGTGAGCTTCTTTTTATATGACCAGATCGTGTGCATTACAAGTTGTAATCGGTCCTGTTTATGTTGCTTTTGACGGGACATGTTAAGTGGATGGATTTGTGCGCGCTTAGCAAATGTTATGCCAGATGAAGGTAGCTGCAATTTGACAAAGTTTTGCAATACTTTCAACTTGTTGGTAGGTAGAGGTATGAAAAAATGTTTAGGAATTTGTTTTGCAATTTTTCTATCGTGCTAAAATGAAGTTCAGAAAGGAAGGAATGAATTTTTAGCAATGGAAACGTCTTTGGATATCATTATTTATTGCTATTATTATTAGAGAATATTAATCATCGAATATGAATTCACAAATGAAAGTGCCGTCTTTAGCGATCGATTTTTGTTTTGTATAGCACTATATCTAAATAGAAGCCTAAATAATAAAGATCAAATAGTAATTTGACCTTACATCACTAAAATTAAAACAAGTAAGACAGCTCGACTGTAATATACTCGCTGCCCATTTTGAATAAATGCAAAATGGTATTAATTTTAAAACATATCACAAGAATATACCAAAGGCAATATTTGGTATGTTGATATAGTACTACATTGGCGCTGATCTCGGCTATTGGCGCTGATCAAAATTGTATATACTTTCTGCCTGTTACTTACATTTAATGGAGGCACAAAGATATAGTGAACTACAAATAATGAAAAAATATTCTAGATTTATTCTCAATGATATTCTCAATGACTTTTCATTAAATTAGACTAAACAATACATTTTGTGCATTCATGCTCCAAATTCAATTTTGTTTGCTTAGCAAACAATTCACATAAACTTTGAAACTTGTAATACACTTGTTTTGGGTGCTTGTTGAAATTGAAAGTCAAACAAAACATTTCACAGCACGTTTTGTTTGCTTTCTAGCAGCTGTCACCTTGATGCATTTCGATCGTTGTTTGAAGTGTGGTAAGATTTGTGTTGTAACAGCAGTTGGTTTGCTATAAAAGAGCTAATCATTAAGCTGAGAATACAGTTCAAGTTGCGACTTGTAGTCAGTTAGCCATGCAGATCATCTCAGTTGTCACCCTGCTTTTGGGCAGCATCTTTGCCTACACTTTGGCAGTGCCACAGTATGGAGGATACTATCCTGGCAACATTGCCGGACTGAGCGCAGCTCTGGCTCAATTGGCTCAACAGCTGGCTAAGGAGCAGGGAAATACCACAATCACAGTGGGCAACAGCTCAACCATTGTCTCAGGTGTATCTAGCTCAATTGCCAATGCTCATATCGATGCTGATCGTAACCAGAACAATGGTTGGGGCAACAATGGCTGGGGCAACAACGGTTGGGGCTACAACAATGGCTACTGGCGCGGTGTTCCCGATGAGGAAGTCGAGTCTGATGAATATGCTGCTGAAGAAGCACAACTCGAGGCTGAAATCGAAGCTGAACTTAAAGCCGTTGAACACGATGTAGCTGAAAACGACGCTGAGGAAGGCGCTGAACACGACGAAGTTGAAGACGACGCTGAGGAAGGCGCTGAACACGACGAAGTTGAAGACGACGTCGATTCCAAGGAGGAATAAATATCTAGAGAATTCTTCAATGTTCTCTTTAAAAAAATGTGTAAATGAAAATGCAATTTAGAAGTTGTTCATCTAGTTAGAGTAATCAAATAAAAAATGTATATTTGACAATCAAATTGAAATGAAATCGATCAATAAACATTTCACAAACTCTTAATCCTCAAACACACACACACACACATACATTCAAACTGACAAACAGACTGGGAATCAAAGTTCAAAAGTTTCCAACTCGTCCCGTCCATTTGATTTAATTTTCATAAATTCATAAAACCATTTGTGTTCGCATCAGTTCAGTTCAGTTCTGTTTTGGGTTTTGTTTATTGCATGTTACCGTAAAGGCTTTTGCGGAATTTGCTTAAATGCAAATATTGTTGCGAGCATTCAGTTTTTAGCTTTGCATTTTTATTTGCCAACTATCATTTAATATACATGCATACTATTCTATACTATATATCATATTTTATGTGTCCAGCAAGGGTTTCGACTGAATGCTGAACTCACTTACAGTCTATCTGTTTGCAAAACATTGCAAAATTCTCGCGGGGGGTATAAAATACCGAGTACATTTTCCATAAATGAATGAAATTGCACATTAATATTTGCAGCAAAAGTTTCGTAAACTGAAGCGAAGAGAAGGAGGGCAAAAATACAGAATATATGCATATGAAAATTTGTGTAGAGATGTGCTGCTAATTGTTAGTTACAACTGATAACTGTGAACTGTTAGTTGGCATCTGCTCGAAAAACTAAATATGAGGGCATTTTTCAACTGTCAACCTGACAAAATACTTTTCTCATTCTATTCTCTATATATTTCCACATTTGACTGCAAGTTAATTTTAAATGTTTTGTTAAAAGTTTTCTCCTTCCCCAACCATATGTGATGGTTGTGATTAAGCATACGCCAAGTGTGACATTTATGAGTTTGGCTCGACGCCCAGAAAAACCTAGTAAAAACTTCAATGGGCAACAGTTTTGGCAGCATTTTCAACGACTTGGCCGAGTGTCAACTAAAGCAATATAAATGTGCAACCAAATTGTTTTTTCATAGCCAACTTTGAAGCGCCGCTTTCTCGAAATTGCCCATAGCCGAACGATTTATGGATACGAGGCAGATAAAAGGAGATACCTCGCTGGTGTTGCTGTTGACTCTCCTACTTTTGCCACACTCAAGGATATCCAGTTGTCTCCAGAGACTGCGAACAAATCTCTTTCGAATCGCAATGCGTGTCTATCGTTTGAATTGCGACAAATGGAACGCATTAAGTTAACATTATTGCCAAACAATTTGCTCAGAATGTGTTTATTTCGCATCCTTGTTGTTGTCACATTGCTTTCGCCTGCTCGACACAACATTTTGTGTCGTTTGTTCGTGTTTTTTTTTCCCTCTCACTTTCTCTGTGCCCCTAAACACAGTCGGCAACAACAACGACAAACAAAACCCCTAACATAATTCCTTAGCCAATTGTGCCAACCCGAAATCTGATTAGGTTGTTGTCGACGGGTGTGAAGGGGGGATGAACAACTGGTGAAATCAAACAACGATAAATTGCTGAAACTTGTAAGCGATATTATCCCAAGTACGACTTCAATTTGCTGTCGTTGTTAGCCTGTTGCTGCTGCGAAATAGAGTCCTTGCTTGTTTGGGGTTTCATTTCTTTGTCGCGAGCCTCTTTTTCGTTCATTCTCTCTATTTCCCCCTAATGACAAACAGTTTGTGGCCAAATGGATTGCATGTTAAGTGGTAAATTATCTTTCCACTTTGCGCTGTTGCTTTTCAAAATAAAAGGGTTTGCTTGTAATTGATACCCATTTGAGTTACTTCCGAATCCTTATGAGTGCTATCACTAAATGGATTTGCATTTGTGCATTTAGTCGATTGATTTTAGGAGTTAAGTAGACAACACTTTTGAGCTTTGCTTTTATATTTGTTATATGCTTTCTTTGTTAACTAATTTAAGGAACTTTCTGAGTACAGTTTGGAATTTTAGTTGGGTCAGTTTAGTAGCAGGAATCGACGCCTTCGGCGGTGCACTGCAGTTCCTGAGGATCGAATAGAGTTCCTTCCGCACAGACTACAGCATATGGTATGGGATAGTCACAGACCACATATCGGTTACAATCATTGGGATAGGGTAGAAGTGTGCCTAGCGGAACGCCACAGCAAATATTGGGTGTATCGGGATGTATTGTTGTCGTTGTTGAATCTGTTATTGTTGTTGTCGTTGATTCAGTTGTCGTAGTTGGCGTAGAAGCGGTTGTATCAGGCGATGTGTTGCAAGGTGTTTCTGTAGTCGTGGTGAATGGTGTAGTTGTGACAGTTGAGGTACTTTCTTCAGTTGTAGTTGAATCATCTACAGTAGTAGACTCCGAAGTTGATGTAGAAGCGGTTGTATCAGGCGATGTGTTGCAAGGGGTTTCTGTAGTCGTGGTAAATGGTGTGGTTGAGGGCACAGGTGTCGTTGCTGCTGTCGTCGATTTTGGAGTACAGTTGGCTAGATCGGGAGACATGCATTCCAATTCCTCCGGACTAAATTCTAATCCCTCTGGACAATCATAGCCAATGGGTATGGGTTCTTCACAAATAATATATTTGCCACAATTATTAGGATAGGGGACGAGTGAGCCAAGTGGCTTGCCACCACAAATACCGCTAGGTGACGGTGTCGTCGGTGTAACTTCAGTTGTTGTGGTGATTTCGGATGTAGAAGTTTCGTCCGTAGTAGAAGTCTCCTGGGTTGTGGAAGTCTCTTCGGTAGTAGAAGTCTCCTGGCTGGTGGAAGTCTCTTCGGTAGTAGAAGTTTCCTGGGTGGTGGAAGTCTCCTGGGTTGTAGAAGTCTCCTCGGTAGTAGAAGTTTCCTGGGTTGTGGAAGTCTCCTGGGTTGTAGAAGTCTCCTGAGTGGTAGATGACTCCGGAGTTGTAGACGTCTCCTGAGTGGTAGATGTCTCCTGAGTTGTGCTTGTCTCCGTTGTGGTAGTCGGTGCTGGTGTAGTTCCCGTTGAACCAGGCGTGCAGTTGGCCAGCGATGCGTCCATGCATTTGCGTTCCTCGGCGCTAAACTCCTCGCCCTCGTCACAGTCAAAGGCCGAGGCAATGGGCCGATCACATTTGATATACTTGGAGCAATCATTGGGATAGGGAACAAGTTCTCCATCAGCAGCATCGTCACATGGACCCTTTTGGGGTGGTGGACGTGTAACAGCGGTCGTGCTTTCAGGAGTGGTAGACTCGGGGGTGGTTGATGTGTAGTCCCAGCGACAAGCATCGTGCGGAACATCCGGACCGCAGGCGCCCACTATCGGATCGTAGTATTCGCCACAGTTACAGACATCCATCATGTAGATGTAATCGTCGACACAACGAATGAACCACTGACAGTTCTCCGGATAGGGGAATGTATCGCGCGTGCTGTTCGTACAGATGGTAGGCTCGGGAGGCGGTGTAGTGTTGCCCGGTGTGGCGGTGGTGGTGGTGCTGATGTCCTGGTCGCAATCACTGTCCTCCCATCGGACGCATTGTTGTCGCTCCAGGCTAAAGTAGAAGCCCTCGATGCAGTAGAAGGCAACGGGTATGGGTGACACGCAGACAATGTATTTGCTACAATCGTTGGGATAGGCAATCATTTCACCATCATTTCGACCCGCACAGATGCCGGTTGGTTCCACGGGTTTTGGGCTGCTGCTTGTCGTAGGCGTGACAGCTTCTGTTGTCGTCGTTGTTGGCGCCTGAGTGGTAGTCGTTGTAGTTGATGTTGTTGTTGCTGGCGTTGTGGTGGTCTCCTTCTCCTTGCAGGCTGTGGGGGACACGTTGGGACCACAGTTACCCGTTTTGGGATCATAATATCCACCAGCACAAGGTGCTATGTAGTACTTGTCATCGCCCAGACACAGTATATACTGTGTGCAATCCTTCTCATAGGGAAACGAAGTACCCACCTCCTGACCATCGCAGAGTTGCGCAGGTCCTGCAGTGGTTGTAGTGGCAGGCGTAGTCACAGTGGTGCTTGTGGTTGTGGTTGGTGTAGTTGTTGGCTCAGGTGTGGTCGTAGTTGGTGAGGTTGTGGTGCGATCGCCATAGCAAAGCACATCGTCGGCATTGTCACAGATGAGGAAATCGGGATTGAAGAGCATGCCATTGCTACACTCACCGAGTATCGCTTCATTGTCCTTGCACTGCACATACTGCGAGCAGTTGCTAGCAATGGGCAGGCGACTGTAGTCGGGCAAACCGTCGCAGATATCGGGATCCACATAAGGTGGCAACGGCGTGGTGGTTGTTGTTGTACTGGTTGTGGTGGATTCAGGTGTGCTGGTGGTGCTATCATTTGGCAGTTCTGTTGGCGGTGTCTCAGTTGTTCCGACGGTTGTTGGATACGACTCAGGGTTACACACCACCGAATCGGGTGTGTCGCAGATGAACAGCATTGGGTTGAAAAGCTTGTCGGGTTTGCAGTAGGCTAAATTAGTGCAGCCATTGCGACAGCTGATGTAGGCGCTGCAGTCATAGGGATACTCGTAGAACCCATTGCCCAAGTACCAACAGTAATCCTCGTCTATGCCCACAGGAGGTGGACCACAAGTGCCATCGTCTTCAGTGGTTGTTGTTGGTTCATCTGTAGTTGTTGTTGGTTCATCTGTAGTTGTTGTTGGTTCAACTGTGGTTGTTGTTGGTTCATCTGTAGTTGTTGTTGGTTCATCTGTAGTTGTTGTGGGTTCATCTGTAGTTGTTGTGGGTTCTACAGTTGTTGTCGAGGGCTCAACTGTAGTTGTTGATGGTTCGACTGTTGTTGTTGGGGGCTCTACAGTAGTTGACGTAGGCAACGGCAGCGGTTCACATTCCGCGGTATCTGGCGTATCGCAAATTTTCAGCACCGCATTAAAGACCTTATCGTAATCACAGTAGTTGAGCACGGGCCAGCCATGTGTGCAATTAATATACGCATTGCAATCGTAGTCATATCGATGCACCGAACCGTCTGGGTAATCGCGGCAGAATGAATCGTCAATGCCAGGTGGAGGTGGTGGTGGATCCCAGCTAGAAGTGGGCCAATTCTCTTCAGTTGTAGTCCACACAGAAGATGTAGTGATCGGTAGAATAGTTGTATTATCTGCAGGACTGCTCGAAGTCGGGATTGTTGGCAATGTAGTTGGTGCAGGTGTCGTAAAGCTGTAGTAAATGCACTTGGTATCCTGAGGATAGTTACAGACTTGTGTGTCGTTGTCCCACCACAGTGTAGCGGGGCAAAGTTTGACCGTGGGATAAAGACAATTGCAGACGAGGAATAGACTGCAATTATCGGGATAGGGCACCTGGGCGCCAAACTGTTTGTCCACACACATCATCTGGTTCTCGTAGCGTTCCTCGTTGTCACATGTGGCAGCCCACAGCTCGCTTTGCATTGCCACAGCAGATGCCACGAGCAGCAGCAGCAAAGGCATCCAGTCCCAGCCTTTGCCTAGAAATATGACAGATAACGTTTATGATATAGGTAGGTACCAATTAAAATTATATTTCTCCTACCATTCATAATGAAAATTATTTTATTATTGCTTTTAAATCTGCTTCACTATTGAGTATTCCACACTGTTTTAAGTTCTGATCGATACTAAAGGGGCTGCGACTGGAACACTAGCTATAAGAAGCGGCGATTAGTTCGAAACTTGGCAATTTAAGTGATAAGATATTATGGCTATTATTATTATTATAGTCGAGTATCTATTAATTATTTAAATTGATAATGCCGGCACGAGTAAATGATGTATGATATGTTTGCATTCTTATCTAGTTGCTTCCATACCTTACTCGTATGTACGTTTGTTTTTCGTATTCTAAGAACGAAGGTTAATATATGAGCTAATTGTGGGTAAATAATACGTATTTGCACGAGTTCCTAACTCTTATCTATCTGGACAGCTTGTTTCCTTTAAAATCATCACACAAGATTGTGGATTGATTCATCAGTTCTGCAAATTTAGCTGCATTTTCAATGAATATTTGTTCAAACATTTTGAAGTGCGCAAAGTAATCTTTAAATTACGCATATTTCTAGGGAATCACACGATTGTTTGTTTGTGCATATTTCTGAAGAATTGCCAAAGATAGATTAAAGATGACAGATACATAAATGCAGTGATAAGGAAATTGATATTGATGGATTATTTTGAAATTATTTCCGGTAACAAATATAAGATTATTTTGATTTAAATACATATTAGCAAATTGGTTTATTTTAATATACCAAGTATACAAATTGGTATATTTCAGTATTTTGTATATTTGAGATCGGGTTGTTTGAGAATACATAGTTTTATATATATTTATATAACGCTCATGTGCAAACAAAATGTTCTTACATAAATAAATAAATGTAAGAGCATAAATTACTTAAGTTCTGAATATTTAAAAAAAACTTTAAATATTAACATGATATTTTAAGACTTACCTTAAAGTAGACTTTAAAGATCGCATAGATTGTAATTTTACTGGTACTTTCGCATGTTGAATGTTGAAAGGTAAAAATGATTGTGTTTGACATGTGTGGAACGCTTATTGCTGTTGTTATTACACTTATTGCTGTTGTTGTTTGTTGTTTTAATGAGGCAACGTGACCTCTCAACGAGTCCTCAACTCGACTGCACTCGGTGAGAATTTATGTGCGCCATTCTAAGCTTAAATTACAGAAATAAAAAATGCGAACATAAACATAAATGAAGCCAGAAACTCTAACGCGCCGGCCATTAAAATAAAGCGACAAAACATGAGCAGTAAACAAAATTGGCACAAAACTCGCTAGCCAATAAAAGACTTTGCTTATTATATTTTCAAAAGCACACGAAAAGAAAAGGAAGACTGAGGAAGAGAGTGGAAGAGAAAAGTGCAACTGCACTCCAAACGACAAATAACTTGAAAACATAAATCTATTTACCGAATTGCTTTCGACTTTCGAGAAAGTAGCCTTTTGTTGGAGCAACGCAAACGCTGCTCTCGAACTACGTGAAAAACATTAAAATAAATATGGTATTTTTTTTTTGTTTTTTTTTTTTTTGGCTACTGTTATAAGAAAAGCACAAATAAATAGTTTACTCAGGTGTTTCGACTGCAATTGAATTTTTGCTACTTCAATAGCATCGAATTCAACGAAATTCAATTTCAAATCGGAATGGAAAGTAAATAGTTTAAGCAGTTGAAAAAAGCTAATACGGTATTATAATGAAGTTTGTCGTAACTTCCTTAGATACGTTCTCTCTAATGGCTTTAATAGCCATCCAAGCAAATTGCTCGATGAGAGCCATTTTTCAGGTTGATCTGTTGGCCGCTGTCAAGCGTTTGATCTGCAACAGATTGAACTATCAATTATGGCCAGGCGGACGTGACTGTCTCAACATTGCCTGCCGGGCTTGGGGAGATGCTACTTTGGTAGCTGGAACGAACGTTTAGTTACAGCTGAGAACCTGTCGTGCTGCATCAAAAGAAAGGCGAACGTCTGAGCGAGCAAAGGTGTACGTGTCCTACATGTGCAGCAGCAGGAGTTGCCCTTTTGAGTTGCCTCTTGTTTTTACGTTGCTTTTGTTGTTTTTCGTGTGTGCTGCATGAAATTGACCTCGTCCTCCTCCTGGTTTGGTGCGTGTGTCGCTGAACGAGAATTGAACTAGCAGCCGGAGCAGGAGTAGCAAGAAAGTCCTCTTGTCCTTGGTAAGGTGTGTGTTTCACACGGCTTACGTGAGTGCTGGCTTGATTCATGGGAGTAAGGGAATGAGAGCGGACAACCTAAGATGAAACGCCACAAATCAGGCTACATACGCTGCTATCAAGAAATTACACACAAAAAGTGTAGCAAAATCAAAGCTACATTCAATAAACTACTCGCTCAAAGTAAAGCAAACTCTAAAGTCAAAGACACAACCCCTCCATCAAACATACTACATACATGTATATAGAACATGTGCTACTTGCTTTGCCCTACCTGCATGTCGTTGTTGTTGTCTTGTCTTTTGCAATTTCTCTTAATTAAAATCCAATGAATCTCTGTTGGTGAATTTGCATTTTCACTAACCCATCTTCTTCTGTCTGTATCTGTTATGCGATATCCATCTCCATTTCTTTTTTATTTCATTTCTTGTCTTTGCTCTTGTTGTGTGTGTTTTTGCTATCAGCTCTTTTTATAGCATACATTTTTGCAAAATTACAATATACGAGTGCAGCCTGTTTTCATAAGAGGGGTTTCATTCGGAACTGATTGCAGTCGAGTTTTGCTTCATTTAAAATATTCAGTTTTCTGACTTTTGTTCTTTTTTTGTTTGTCATATATTTTAAATGCCAGAGATTGATGGTAATTTATCAGACATATTGATAGTCCAATTTTACATGCATACATACACCATTTATGAATAGTTAAGGTATTTCCATTCTTTACAGCAAGAGCAACATTTTTTTCAACTTTGAATATTAATTTTCCTTTTATGGCTTTTGAGAATGTCATACTATTTGAAGAGTCACTTTTTTTGACCATTTTTTTATGCTTGTACACTCTATTAACTTTGATAATAACTGTAGAGTTAATGGATTAAGGCAGATTTTTTAAAAATTGAAATATATATTGACTATAAACCCTCGTTGTGTGAATAAGAGCAAATAATCTATGTGGAAAGCAAATCAACTGTGCTGCGTCGAGATCGGCCAAGATGTAAAGTATCATATGTACTAGACCCTTTATATTCTAACGAAATGAAACAAAGTATATTAAGCTTGTGGAAATTGAAAATAAGAGAAGACTTCCCCGACCCGATATGTGTAAAAAGTGTTTAATAGGAATATTTTAATTTTTAGTACATAGATTAAGAAAAAAATGTGAAGGATCTATTAAAGTCATAACTTGAGTTTTGTTTTCTTACTTGTTTTAAATATTTCTGGTATTCATTCATAACTATGTGAATAATAAAAGGAAAGGTTCTGATAAATAAATATCTTGCCAAGTTGTTTATCAATTATAATCATCTTTTTATAAAATCAGTTAAAGAGTAAGTAAAGCATTTGTCCCTAAAGACTTCTCATTTATTCAGCTCTGCATCGTTTGCTTAGTGAAGAAGTTGACTAGAATTTCAAGTGCTAAAACTCTTATAAAAACGATGTTAAACTCTCCAATTGAACTCGTTTCGAACAACTTGAAACTCATTTTAGAATATTTCGAAGTTTGCAACTGCGCCGACGCGCAAAACTCTTCTCTGAGAGTTTTTTCTGCTCTTTCAATTTCGTCGTTTTTTTTTTTTCTTTTCGAAAGCCGAAACAGAGTTTTTAGTCGTGTTAGTTCGTGTGATTCGAGTGCGAAAGTAAACAGCGAAAGTGAAGACGAATTTGAGGACAGTTGCGTTTCAGCTGATGCCGAAAGCAAAAGCCTGCGGAAACGGCACGGAATACTGCGGCTCAAGGAATTTCCAAGGTGGAATTTTACGTAAATATGAGGGAATTACAGAGACAAGATATAGGCAAAGAAAGAGAAGGGAAGATTTTGCAATAAATATTATCTAAATGGCAATAAGACAAGACGTTCGTTGTCTGTGCGACACGCTGACCCCAAATGGGGCACAGGAAAAACTTTGCATACATTTATATAGGTGTGAAAATCAACACAGCGCACAAACAAAATTGCTGCATTTCGTGTAGCAATGCAATTAAAAATGCCTTTGAACAAGAACAAATTAATTGCCAAAGGAAACAGTTGCCTCCCGTCTATGCTATTTTTTAATTGAGCTAAGGAGCATGGCGAGAGAGCAGAGAGTGCGCCCGGCAAAAGCAAACAAAAGCATACAAAGCTGCACAACAAGGGGTAGCCTGAAGATTAGCCGCAAGTGAGTAGGACAGAAAGGGAAAAGTATAAAGATAGAGAGGGAGAGCAAAAGAAGTTTCAACATGCAAATGCAGTGATTTATGGCAGGCGGCTTCAACTGCCCGCAATGGCCCCAATGCCTGCCTGGCAGCCGTTATGCACTTGAGGCATTTGTTGCATGCAACAGCAGCAGTGGCAGTGGCAGTTACAGGCAGGCAGAAGGCAGCCTGGAGGTGTGGTTGTTGCAGGAAACGGCGTGTCGGATGTGCATTCTTTGGCCTGGCCCCGATGATTGCCATGCTACTTTAGCAAGAACATAACAAAAAGCAGAACACCGCACCGCATTTCCCTTACACTCTTTTGCTCTCCTTTATCTCTTATTAGTGAAGCGTTGGCAACACAACGAACGTAACTATCCGAGCTCTCAGTCATTCATCAGCGTTGGGAATGAAAAGCAAAAAAAAAAAAAAAGAAGAACCTCATGAAAAAAACGCGCTGAAGTTTTCTTCTGCTGCACGTTGACAAAATTGCAAAATGGCAGCGCAGCGCCGCACAGCGAGCGAGTTGGAGTTCGACAGAGGGTCTGTTGGCAAAAAGGAAAAAGCCAAATGAAGCATTTGGAAAAACACACGGAAAACGCTGCAAACTGCGCTGTGGGAAATGTGTGAAATTTCCCAGCTGCAGTGCAAGACACAAAAAAAAAACGAAGTCTGAAATGAAAACGAGAAAACTGTTGAACAACTTTTCGGCGACATTGCTTAAAAATTTAAATTTTCATTTTCTGCAGCAAATTGGAGAAAAAGCCGAAAACGATGCCAGAGAACTTTTGTCGCGAGAATGGCAGCAAAAACTTTTTTTTCTCTTTTTGTTTCAACCACAAAGCGTCTACTTGTTGTCGTTGTCGTTGGTATTGTTGTTGCAGTTGCAGAGTTGCCGGCGTCGCCTTCAGTTTCAAGTGCGAATTGCATTCTGCTTTTGTCGCATTTGCGGTTGTGTTGAGGCAACTAAATTTTCTCGCAGACACCGACAGCCACCTGCTCAACAGCAGCAGCAGCAGGAAAAAACCTGACTAACCCAAAAGAGCGTAGACCAGACTAAATAGGAGGCAGGCAGCCTGTAGGCAGCTTGTTACCAAGTGCACTTCAAGCCAACAAACCTCTCGTCTGTCCCCCTTTTAACCCGTAAACGAATTTTTCGGTTTGAATTTATGAGGGGAAACGAAATGAAGTGCACTTGACACTCTCCGCACTCTTTCGCTCTCTCTCTCCCTCTGTGTCTCCTTTTCTTTGCCACTTCACATGGCACTTGACTCACTCGACGCGTCGCTGGGGTGGCGCCACAGCAATGTTGCAACACCACAACACACAACAGAGAGAGAGAGAGTGTCATTTGCAGTTTTTCGCCGTCTGCGTCTGTAAATGTTTTATTTGAGTATTATAACTTTGACTCTTTAGCAGCAGAAAATGTGTCAAAAGGGGTTGAAGCAAAGCGTTGCAAGTTATGCTAAATAAACACTTTGATTTGTTGTCAATGCTTTGATAAGCGACAAGTGCACTATTCGATAACAAAGCCAATTATTTGATTAACTTTTGAGAGCATTGAGGTCAATGCTCTATAAAGCAGTTCAACTGTTTAAGCGCTACACGTATCGTTGCCTAATGCTTGTTAGCTTGTCCGCTTTGGGCCACAATTGAGGTTTTGCAGGAAATGCCCCGCATATGTCCCAACACTTGCCTCAAAACCACGCCCCCCCACTCTCAACACCCCGCCCGCTGCCTCTCACTGCTGTTGGCGTTGAACCATGATGAGTGCTGTTGTGGTTTGTTGGCACTTCTATTTAAACTTTTATTGCTGCTCAGTTTGCCAAAAAGGTCAGTCAAACACAAGTAAGAAAGCTGCAGTGTGCTCGACTTTGAAATACCCGCTACCCATGTTTAATAAAACCATATTCCACAAATATACAAAACATATACCAAAAATAATACTGAAATACGGAAGGTTATCTTTGGTATATCGATAGATCCCTACATTTTAAATACAACATAGAGTACAAAATATATCAGACTGTCAGCCAAAGCAACTAAACAATAAAGATGACTCCTTATGCCAATTACATACATACACAAAATTGTAATACCCTTTTATCCTAAGAGTAGAGGGTATCAACAGTTAGGGGTGTAGACTGGAAGAGTGGTCAGCATAGGAGGATGGAAAATAGTTCCCTTTTCCAAGTCTTTAGGCATGCATATTAATGGTTTATGTTGTTGTGTAATATTCCAACTTGATACTTTAATACCCTACAAAAAGAAACATAAAGGTTAGTTATGAATGTATTTCTTTGTTGCACCCTAAAAATATTTATTTGCTACCATTTTCATTTGCTCATTGCACTTCCGCTTTTACATTCAATAGTTTATTTAATTGTTATTTACTTTTTGCACTTGGAAAAAGTGAACGTTGCATGCGTAATATTTTAAATGTTTATTATGTTTGCCATGATATTTATCAAATATGTACATATATGTATGTGTGTGTGTATATATTTCGTCTTGTTTGCCAAGTCAATTAAAATCTGAACAACCATGTAAACAACATGGCAATGCCAACGACAACAGCAGCAATTAAAACAACAACAACAGCAACAAAAAATAAAAAAGACTCACGAATGTTGTTCCGCATATGTCACAGAAATCTATAAAATAATAAAAATGCTTTTTAATTAAACATTTATTTGCGTGCATTGAATTTTAATCAGATTCCATTTGGAGAACGGATATTTGTTTAACACGCCACGAGACAAAGAGCCCAAAAGAGAGTGGGATTAATGCATTTGTTATTGCCAATTGGTTGGTTGGGGAGACGCAAGTTTGTTGTAAGCTCGCTCGTAACCGAAATCAATTAAATGCGGAGTATTTTGTGCGAGATTTCCGTTTTGTTTAACGACTCACGCAACGGCAGGCAATTCGCAATTGAATTTGGCAAGGTGGCAGTTTTATGGCCAAGTTAATGCAACATTTTAATGACGCCACCACAGCGACTCCAAATGATATTTTACGAAAATTATAATTACGATTTAAATGCGCGTAAAAGTAGATATAAATTACAACAATGCATATAAAACTTATAAAATTTATAGCCGCCTCGCCTCGCATCGCCATTAATGCATTAAATTTAACGCCACACTTTTGCCAATGCATTCCGAATTTAATTGATTTTAATAGGCCGCTTTCGACATTTGCTTGGTCAACGGGTTTTTGGTATCGCCATCGACACATCAGCATCAGGCGAATCGATTTCTGCATTGGATTCCCGCATTTTCAGTTGCAGTTCTGTTTCTGTTGCAGGACGTCATTAATCGGCTTACAGCTGACATAAATACATTTTCCAATTGGAATTTATGCCAGCTCGCTCTCTCGCTCGTAGCTCGTGTTAATTGGAATGCAAACTGTGCTGCGGCACCTGCTAAATAAATAATTCATTGCATTCATAAATTTTGCTCAAACATTGTATAAAATGTAAATATACAACATTGTATCGCCAAAAAAAAGAAAACAATTAAATTTCTCTTCAATTGCAATAAAATTATATTTGATTGAACTGCAGCAAAAAAAAATGTCTAAAAATTCATCACATTTCAATACTATTTGCCTTGATTAAATATTGCATTCATTGCGTTTGTGCTACGTGTCGCATGTGTTGTCATGAATTAATTTCTATAGCACACTCTGTTTATGCTTTCCCTTTCTCATTAACATTCATTTGGCTAATTGGCTAACCAACATTTTGCTTATGACTTTGCAAGCTCAGCATTAACGTTGAGACTAGAAATTTATATTTATATTAGCATATTCATATTTATGTCGAATCTATTTAGCTCAAATGATAATAACCTAAGAAATGTGCTGTGTTCAGACTGTGTTTGGAGACAGATTTGATAAAAAAGTATTTGATAAAACATAAAATTGTAAAATAATATTATATATTATATGTACTATATTTTGCTGATACTAGATTCCATAAGGGGTAGGAGAAATTGCATTATTATAAAATATAAATATTAAAATTATAATAAAATATAAAATACATAAATTATTCTTAACGTAAACCTCTCGTATCTACCTACATTTTATTTTGTATTAGTTTTAATAAAAATAATATTTTATACTCGCTTCCTATAAAGTAGAAAGAATTAATTTGTCTTATTAATATACCCAATATACATTTCGGTATACATTCGAATTTTTTCGGTATATTAATTAAGTATATTTTAAGGATAAAATCACACTGTTAAGCTCTCATTGGGAATTGGTACCGGGTATATTAATAAGTTCTATAAAGTTCTTTGTATAAGTTCAATATATTTGTTTATTTCATATAATTTTAATACACATTCACCTGGTGCAAACGCAACATAAAATGACTATAATTAAAATTCATTTTATTTCACCATATGAGTTAGCTTAAGTGCACTTAAACGGTGATTAAAATAATTTGAAAAAGGCTTAACCCACACTAAAACTCAAAGTGCGTTAAAATGTTGTCACATTATAACTTAAAACATGCATTAATTATTAACAAAGTCAGAAGAGCGAACATTTAGCCAAATGACTCATTAAGTAAGAGTGGTTTCATGTGTGTTTATGTGTGTGGGATAAGTTAAAAACCATAAAGCGTAGAAGGGCCTAATGACTTGAGGACTGTGCTTAAGGTTGCAAATGTCGTGTGGCAAGTGTAGATTACACACATTTAGATATAGATAGAACATAAACCCGATTAACATAGGATCCATTATATGTGCTATTCCAAGAAACATGTGGCGCGAGGCAAAGGAGTGTGGCAAATGTAATCTGTAAGCTGCTCAGCTCACATGCATTTGCTATTTACACTGACCTGCATGCTGGCAAGTTTGCACTTGTTTATCAACATGTAATTTGATGAAGCTGCTCCTTCTCGTTCCTATGTCAACACGTCGTCGTCGGTATCCACGCCATGCAAATGCTCATCTGTATGCAGTTGAAGACAGACTGATTTTAAACTTAACTGAAATACGTGTGAGAGCCAAGAACCTTGTGCTTGTGTCTCTCTGTCAAAGTGTGCTCGTCGTCGTTGTCTATCGTCAGTCTCTAAGGCGAAATTTAGTTCAAATATTATTTGATATCCTGCGGTGGCCTGGCGACATTCATTGTTTGCACTGCTTTCGGATTCTACTTTTGATTTCTGAGTGTCGCAAAAAGGAAAATGCCTTCAACAGAGAGGCGTCTGTCAACAGCTGTGCAGCCTGTGCCTGTCTGTCACTTACATTGTCACTTGGGTATTGTTGTAGCCTCCATTTCACTGCTAGTCTCTCCCACGTGGAGTCTACTAACACGACATCTCTATACATACTAGATGCGCGCGTGTGTGTGAAGAGGATGTGTGTGTGTGTGTGTGTGTGTGTGTAATCCACAAGTGTGCGCTTGTTTTGAATGTTAATATTTGCACTTACAATTCAAGCAGGCCAAGTGACAATTTATTCGCTTTGTTGTTGCTCTCAATTTCATTGAATTGTGCGCTTTTGTTGCATCGAGTGCCAAACTAAAATGTATTTGCGCTTTTTGCCCACTATTCGCCAAGGGAATAGTCTCTTTTAGAAGTGTCAAAAAAATCTAAAATTAAACTTTAGCAATGTTAAAGAAAGGTTTAAATTTGAAGTAAACTTTTAAATTGCCAATTAAATGAACATTCGACTCCTTTAAGGCTGCCTTCGATCTGTTATCAGCAATTAAATGTCCCAACTGACAAGTGCAACAATTTTGTGGTTTAAGGCCCAGACACAAGTTTCGACCCAAGTGTACAGAAAATTGCACAAGCAATTCGTCGAAAGGGATCACTTTAGAAAGCACCTTCAGAGTGATTCATTCATTCACTCACTTGCTCACTCTCTCACTACTGATTCAGTTACCCACTTAGCTGGCCCATTCAAGCTGTCATTCATTCATGCCTTAATTGCGTACAAAAGTTGCCGCTTAAGTGTTGCTCGCTCAAGTTGACATTTGTTCGTTAATTAAACCTTTTTGTTGTTGCCAACTGTGCACAGCAAGCAAATTGATTTATCTTTTCAACACCTCAATCCCGCCTCGTGCTAGAGATGCGCTCTTAATGCTCACGAGGTTTGTTGAGTGCTGGACGATAACTGAAAATAAATCCAAATTGTAAATCCTTCCTCGGTTGCAATTTCAATTTAATAAATAATTATATGAAATCCAAACAAATCTCTACAAAATCTACTATTAAATATTTTCAAGTAGTAAACAAATTAAAAAAATTACTTCATGAGAAAAAAAGATGAAAAAAATTTAAATAATTCAATGTTATACCAAAAAAATGCTTCAATATTTCAACCATTTTATTTTGACAACCCATAAATTTAAATATTTGCAAACAAGTTATCAAAAAACGTGCAAAACATATGAATCTCTTTAATTCTTTTGAGTAATAAATGTCCAGTCGATGCATTCATTGTAACATTCGAGACGAGACAATTCATAATATAATTAATGTGGCAGCCAAAATTATTCAAAGTTCAATGAAACTAATAATTTTAAATGCAGAATAACATCGGTGGCGTCTGTAATGTATGAGAATTATTTCTTTACTTTATGTTAACCAACACTATGATGACTATCGAAATATCGAATAAATTTCATATATTTCATATAACTTATGTGGCAATAGAAAAGTTAAAATGACCGATAAATATGCTAATGGTTAAAAGTATGGGGATTGCAGCTATAACTCACACTATGTGTATTAAATGCTTCCCTGATTAATTTACTATTTAAGCTATTGTATTTTAGCTTCTATTATCATAATGGGAAATACTAACTTATAAACGGTTTCTCGACCCCTATCTAATGTTCAAGCACTTAATCATGTCACTCACGATAGTTAGCACATCTCTAGCCTGCACAAGCTGAAACCTTGGATTGGAGACTGACTTAGTTCACCGAGACAGACTGGTTGAGTTTACGTGAACCACCTACGAGGAGGACAACAACAGCTTCGAGAGCAAACACGAGTTTTAACCCCTTTCTTCGGCTTTTGCTTCACTTTTAATGGCAAAACTTTTTCACTTAACATTTACTCATAAATTGATTTTTACTTTTTAACGACCTGACTGTGGCTCTCTCCACTTCTGACACTGCTAATGGTCTGGCCTTGGGCCTTGGCCTGGTATCCTCAATGTCCCGCTTCATGCATGTCTGGCAAACACTCGACTCGACTCAACTTGTTGGCCACAACACACAAACACACACACCAACATCTATTTGACTGTCGCCTCGTTGTTGTAACCAAATTAGTTGGCTCTTCGCATTATCAGCTCGCAGTTGGAATTTTCAATTAGTAGGTGAAAAGTGGTCAAGTTTTTGGCCGTGTCAAACGTGTTTCGTAAACAAATTATGTGTTAATTTTACTAACGAAAAAAAAAAAACACAAAGTTTGTAAGGACCTTGCCAATGACGCCTCGTGTGTCCTTTGATGTTGTTTAATTATGACTTCCGGCAAGTAATCAATGTGCAAATTTCTGCCTGCTGCCTGCCTTCGCCTTTGCATGCTAATGTCGACCACAAAAGTAGCGAGCAATAGAGAGGAAGAGAGAGAGAGAGAGCTGCTTTGAGTGTGGCACATCTTGGGTGCGAGAGCGTGTTGCCAAAGTTTTTGGCATGGCAACCATAAATTTATGCAAGCATCTTCGCTTTTCCCAACCCCCACTTTTACATACTGTGGCAACTTGTGCGCAATTACATGAGCATTTTGTGGTTGCACATATGAAATATGCATGCAATTTTGAATTTGCCATTCATTTAAATGTTTTCTTGATTACATTCTCACTGCCCCCTCGCCTTTGCCCCCATGTCACTTCCACTATATGTTTTGCCTGCCACAACAGAAGCTGCTGCAAATAATTCCATGCAACGCTATCATTGTCTTCTTGCGTCTTCTGTGCGTATGCGGTTAAGTTTGCCAGCCAGCTTTTAAATGAGCCACAATGCCTTTGGGGCATGCAACACACAATAGTAGCAAAACCAAACAGACAGTGCTGCTATTGCACAACAAGCAGATGCTCTTTCCAATACTAAGACAAATGAAAATGCTCCCAGTGGGCTCAACTGTGATATACCCGATACCCAATTTTAATATAGTCAAAACAATGCGGTATTATTCTTAAAATATACCAAAATACACATACTGAAAAAATACTGAAATATATATTTGATATATTAATACAAAAAAGTGTTGTCAAAACAATCATAACTACCAAAAAATTCTAAAATATGCCGAAAAGTATATTTGGTATATTAATATAACATGTGCTAATAAAAAGAGGGCTAGAGTGTGCTCGACGGTGACTTACCATAATACTGAAATATACCGAAATCTGTATTTGGTATATTGATAAAACAGGTCATAAAAATTATGGCCACCAAAAAGAATTTTAAAATATATTAATATAAAAGGTGTCAAAATATTATAGCTAGCAAAAATACTAAAATATACCGAAATGTATATTTGGTATTGAATGTGACATATGCTGCAAAAAAACTAAAGCTGTATCTCTTACGGGTAAAACTAATTTCCTAATCCTAATTCAGCTCACAGTTAATATGCCTTTCTTCAATTGCTTAACACCTTTAGGGTATTGCCGCAAATCTCTAGTTACAAAGGCTCAAAACTAAACACTAATTACATTTGTTGTTGCATATTTGCACTCCTCATGGAGTGGCATGTTGCACGCGCCTACAATTTGTCAGTCAATCAATTTATTGTTCTTACTTACTTTTGAAGACTTTGGCCCCAAACTTTCTCCTTGGACTCGAAAGAAAAAAAAAAACAGTCTGGACACAACTTTGCCGTCAAGTTACAAAAAACTGCTTGAAAATTGAAAGTTTTGATTTATAATCTGCAAAAGTTTTTTCGCTCTCGCTTCCTCTCTGAGCGCTATCTATTTCTATCTCGCTTCTAAACTGTCTAACGGCATTGAAGTGCATAAATATCATATATATATATCTCGATTCTCTTTTTTTGCCTGCCAAGTTTGTGACCGCCGCGCTGCAATCAAATTGAAAGCATTTTGGCCTGAGCCATAAGTAAGGCATTGTGTGCCCCTTGGGCAAGTCGTGTCAGCGACCACGCCCCCGCGTAAAACCATTATTATCGGATGGGGCAATCAATAAATTTTTAATAATCGCTGACTGTGAAACTATCTGGCAAGTTCTTGCCTTCATATTTATGACTCGAAACTTTCGCCCTTGGCGCCTTTTGATGTGCCACATAAATAGAGCGCAGCAAGCGGGAAAGCGAACTTAAAGTGCAGGACTCCGTGGCGTGGCAACTGCAACTGCAACTGGCAGCGAATTGTGTCATAAACTGTGCTTCTGTGATATCCACGTCACATCGTTCAGCTCGCAGCTTTGACACTTTTGCCCAGAGTTTGTGGCACAAAATCGATATTCTAGACATCATGTGAAGCCTCATTATGCTGCATGCAACTATAAATCACACAGATATTGTTAAATTTGTGCAACGTTGCTGCAACTTACATTTGCCACACATCAAAGCACATCACAGCTCGGCAGCAATTAAAGAAGATGCTAAATATTAAATACATTTATCACGCGCTGTTGCTTCAACATCAAAGACTTCCTTTAGGCAATCTAAAGATAACATCGCAGTTTCCGATAAATCTTCAATTTAGATATATCTAAACTTTTGACACATTTCGTGCTGCAAAGACAAATGACTCTTTAGTGTTAATAAATTATATTAAATATTTATTGCATTAACTTAAAATCTATGCTAACACTAAAGTCGCCTGACTGCTATCTAAGTCTAACTTTGGCAGTGTTAAAAATAGAAAAACAAATGCCAGAAGTGCATTTAACTGACAGTTGCAGTTGCTGTTGCTTTGTTTGTTGTCTGTGCTTATCGCAGTTGAGTTGTCAGAAAAAGTTGTGGGAAATGTTAAAAATATTTATAAAAATCATTTGTGTGGTTTAGTCCAGATAACAAATCATGGCAGAGACATTTTCAGCTACAAAATTTAAAAAAAAAAAAAAGAACTAAACAAACTCTTCTGAAAAATAAAGAAAATACACAGTTATAAAACCAAACAAAAATATCAACTATAAACTCTGCAGTTAAATGCCTTTATTCTGCGTTTAAAATTATGCGTAACAAAATAGTTTGTTAGGGATTTTTATGTCTGAGAAAATTTGCAGCTTGCACTTGGCCACATTTGTTGAGCATTTTCATATGTCTGGCGAGAAAGAGAGAAAGAAAAGGAAGAAGAGTCTTAGGAGAGGCTATCAAAATATGTTTAGAGAAGCACATTGAAGTTCTCTCCCAGTTGATGTGGCCATAAATCTCAATGTTTACCTTCTCAACGAAGCAAACAGTGAAATTAAAAATATGTTTTCTTCTCTTTTGTGTCAGACACAGCAGGATTTAGATTCAATTAAACTGTCAGCGGGACAAGATGTCCCTCAAGCCTCCCACTCGACACGCCATCCACAATATTTGTCATGCCGTGCAGCGAGCATTAAATTCGAATTAGCACAAAAGCACAGCAAGGGGATCGACTTCCCTTCTCTCTCTCTCTTTCTTTGCCAATGATTATGCTAAACACAAAGCGAAAGATTCGATTTTAAATGCGCCCAAGATTTATCGCTATCGACGCTATCATTTTTCATGCTCCTTGACTCAAGAGGTGACTGGGAAGGGGGAGTGACAGAGAAGGAGAGGGAGGCAGGTGGGCGAGCTGTCAACAGTTTCAGTTTGAGAACCGAAAACCGCAAAGGACACGCGAAGTTCGAACTGAGCGGCCATTGAGGCCATTCAAGGACAACAAAGTGGAAACTGAAACTGAAATGCGCGAGGGCAACCACAACGACAGTCTGTCCATCTGTCTGTCAGCTGGGGACAACTGACAACTTGAGAGTACAAATATTGGAATTGGGTGTAGTAGGTGAAGGAGATGGACACCTGTGGCTTTTGCTGGGCAATAAATCAATTTGCCTGACGTCTTGACATTACCTCTAATCACAGGGGACACGACTTGACTTCAACCAGAACTTTGCTGCCTTCTCCTTTACATTGAGAAGGATTTCCTTGTTCTGGGCGAAACCTGCTAATTCGAATAACTATAAATGACTTCAATGATAATCTGAAAGAAAAGGGAAAACTCTTTAAAGCTATCTAGTCTACAGATATTGTTTTCCTTTAAACTGACCAATGGAATCCCCTCTATGAACAGGCAATGAAATGGAATCCATTAGAATGACAATTCAATAGATTTGCCCTCTGAGTTGTCTGTGGGCGTGTCTGGTTGCGTTGTTGTTCAACTTATACTTAAATCATTGCCAAACCAAGCAAAACGTTCACTTCGTCCAAAGTCAAAGTCAGAGTGGAAAATATAGAAAAAGTTTACGACCCAAATAAAGCAATGTTCTGTGTGGGAAGATTGTCTGGTTGTTGGCTTGACATTTTGTTGATAATGTAGAAGTTTCTCGAAAGTATTCAGCTTACACTCATTTGCAATTTGAATATGAGTGAGGGAGAGTGAGTGCAAGTGTGAGTACAACATTCATTCGTAATCAATGAATGTCAGAAACAGGCCTCAACCAAGTGCAGACAGAATGCGAATTGAAGTGCGCTCTTCGGAATTAGCCAGCGCCGATTTATGACCACACTCGAAGCCCGTCTCGATGGTCATCGAGAGGATTCCGAATTCTGGCCATAATCCAGCAATTGTTTGGCATTTACACCGTCGGAATGAAGGGAATGTTCTGCTGGTCTTTTTAATGGAAATTATGCTGAATCCTTGCCAGCTTCTCTCTCATTGAATTCGACTGCATTTTGGGTGCTTGAAGGCAGAGTTGAACTTTGAATCCCCCACAGATAATGTAAAGGAGTAAAGGGTTGTCATCGTCTGGCTCTCTGCAATTGACATTTATCGCTGTCGCGTACTGAGGACACTTTGGAACAACTTAAAAACTCATTAACACGCGCAATGGAACTGGAAGAACAACAACAGGAAGAAGACAAAGCAGGAACAGATCCAACAATTGTTGTCGTTTTAAATGCTGTAATTCACTTGTTACTCACAATTATTCACTCATTTACCCATTTGGAGCATTACCCTTGTCAAATTAATTGAATCGGAGGTAAAGAACACGATAAAAGAAGGTTCTCATAACGAGGAATAAAGCTGCATCCTTTAGCTAATAATAACAAGCACTTTTTTTATTCATTGGTTGCTTATGTAAATTGTCTGATTCAAAATTAAGTTTGTTTGCTTTAAAGCTATTTCCTCAAACACCTTTAAGTGGCAGGACATTGGCTACTTAAGCACACATTTAACGTATCGTTCCCTTCATCAGTCATCATGTGCCCCACTTCATGCCCTTTCCCTCTCTCCACCTGAACTCTGTTCACATGTGCGTTTGGCGCTGGGCCTAAAGACAACCCGAGCACTTCTGACATAATTCCAGTTGTGCTCCTCCTTATCCTTCGCATCCTGTTCCTCGACAATTTTTGAATAACTAATGAAGGTGCCAGAAAAACAGAAAACAACAACTTAAACAATAACAGCAGAGCGAAAGAGAGAGAAAGAAGAAGCGAGTGAGTGAGAGAGAGGCGGGTTAGACTCGAGTGCTTGGCCTGAATATGAAATTTGGATATTCATCCAACTGTCGACATTCATCTTGCCAACTGTCTGTTCAACTGGTTGGCATTAGGAATGCCTGTCCTTTGTCCAGGACTTATGCGTCATTGTCAAAATATTAACAGCTGGCACATTCCGAGTCTCTCAAAGAGACAGAGAAAGCAACAGAGAAAGGCAGAGAGATCATATGAGAGCTTAAGCCTCGGCTGATGATGAAAAATAGGAATTTAACTATTGTGAAATATATTTTGGCAAATAAATTTGTGAGTGGCAAGTGAATGTGGGTCAAGGCGGTCAAACTAAATCCTTTCAGATTCGCACTCCTTTTCGTCTTCTGTTTCGTATCCTTGTTTCATTCTGATTCTTTGCCCCAACAGCTGTCCGAACTACATAAATCTATGAGAATGTTTGAGGAGGACTGAGCTTAGACTTTGGATTGTTTAAAGATTTCAATGCGAAGCTTACAAATTAAAAATGAATACATAATTTAACGTGAAAGGATTCAAGCAGCAATTCATCTCACTTTCCCAGTCACAACAATCACTCGACTTCAAATGCAGTTGCAACTTCAACGAAGCGTATAGGAGTATCGATTTCGCAGAGTGGCAAAAAGATAAAGAGAATGAGTGAGTGAGACAGGGGAGAGAATGTAAAAGGGGAAACTTCACTTGGGGTGTCATCGGATTCATATGGAGGAAATCTAAATAAATTTGCTTTTGAGTAAATGAAAAACAAACAGGGAAATCAAATATTAATGTGCTGTAACGCGATTCAGTCAACAATTCAATGGATATCCAAAGGATGCTTCAGTTCAATCATCGAGGACAATTCGAGTCCTGTATTTGCAACTGATACTGTTTCAATTTTTATTTCGCATTCGGATTCGAATTCTCTGATATTGATTCGTTTGTCGAGTCTCGTTAAGCAAACAGCGGCATTTAGGAAAATCAATGCGATTTGCCGCCAGTTTATTTGTCGATCAATTGAAATGAAGCAACATAAAAAACTGTCATTTAGTCGCTCGCAAATGAAGATACGAGTGCGAGTATATTCGAAACTCGAGTGAGTGTACTCACTCTCGTACTCTGGTTGAATATTTCCATTTTTCAGTTTCAGCTTCAGTTTTTTCTGGCCAGTTTAGTTATCCTCGCAATGTCACCATGAAAATGCCCGGAATAGCTGCGGCAGCGTCTGCCTCCAAATGGAGACGTCTCCATCAACATCAACAGCTGCCACACCTCTCCTCTTCTCTCCTCATTCTGCTTCTCGTTAGTCTGACGTGGCACAAAAACCTTTTTTGGTATTCAAATGTTATTTTTGGCGCAACATTTGTGGCATTTTTCTACTGCCCCGGCAAATACAAGGAAAACGTGTGAAAAGCGGAAGTGTTTTCCCTCTTTTCTCTCCCCTTGTTGACACTGAAATCCTTGGGAAACGCTTTGAGCGACCGCAGCTACGAAAACGCCTTCAAACTTTTCGCTAAATTGTTTGGTTTTTATTGTTGAATTGAAGCCGGAAGAGGAAAAGGATTTAGATTCGTGTTTGGGGTCGTCAAAGGGTTAAAAACAAACCGGAAAATATAAAGCTTGATGTATCCTTCGGCTGCTGAGCCACTTGAGGGTTATCCTCCTCAAAGGATGCCACTGATTATTCGGTAAGTAGAACAAGTTAAATGAGAATAGCTTCTGCTGTGTCTCCTGGCTTCACTCTGACTCAGCTTTAAGCATGCAAAGGTGATTGCATCTCTATTGAATGCATCGACACATTGTAAACTCAGGTGTGTGTATTCGAGTGTGTGTGTGCGGGTGTATTGGGGTGTGTGTGTTGCTGCTGCCATCAGCAAGATTCGAGAGGCAAGCAAATATTCGGGGACTGAACGAGTTACGGGCCTAAACTCAACTGTAGCCTGAAGAGAGACCCGAACAATAATTTCGATTAGTGAATCTGAGAGGCAGAAGGCAGAAATTTGTGCAGCAGCCGCAGGTGCAATTAAATGTTAATCGATTGTGTTTCTACTCGAAAATGGGCAACGACACGCCCACAGAATTCTGTGTGTGTGGGAGTTGGCATAATCAACTGCAGCTGAGGATGCAGAAGACCTTTTCAAGTTGCCCACTTTTATGAGCTGTTTGTTCCCTTTGCTTTTGGGGTTGAGTTTGGGTTTCTCTCTGCAGTCTATCGACAATTTCTGCAGCTCTCAAAAGGAACAGAGAGAGAAGGTACTTGTGTTTGTGTGTCAAATGCGTAATTAATTGTAAATAATTGCGCAACTGTCACTTGCAATTTATTAATTCGCAAAGTCAAAGTGAATGACCCCCAGAGAGGAATTTTCAGAGAAAGAACTTAAATCTTCATCCACTTTAATATGCTAAACTATTGCAACTGTCTGAAATGAATACACAAATCAAGCATACGCAGTGTTGTCGCCAGTTATAATTGTCAGTTAGGATCAGGCTCAACTTGTTTACCGATATTTGCATGTCAAACGCGTGGTAATTTTATATTACTGCGACACTTTTTGTCCCTTCCCTGCTTTTCCCTTTTCTCTCTCCTCTTCCCTCGCCCACGGGTCGAACGCATTATTTATGACTTGTACGTTTTCCGTGTTATTTTATAAACATTTTTCAAAATATGCTACAACTCAGACGTAGTGTTAGAGAGGGGGAATGAGAAGGGAGAGGAGGCTGCAACTGCTTGCCGACATCATAAAAAAGGAATTCTACGCGCCGGCGCTTTTATGTTTTATTTATGAGCTGAAGCAACACAGCGAAGACCCACACACACAAAAAAGTTAACATAGGGCCACAATGCGTGTCGCGTTTTAATGTGAGGAGACTCATTCGAAGGAGAAAAGAAGAGTCCTGTCTGGAGAGCAGGTTGCTCCACAAGATGTTAACTTTTATAGAGGTAATTACTGGGGAGGACAAGATAGAATGTGTTGGAAATATATATCTGAAATCGATTTTCTTGATATGCAGATTAAGCATTATCTGCACTCATAAATATACAGCAAAAGGCAAAGGGTCAAACGTTACGAGTTGACTTTCATTCATCCGAGTTAAGTTGAGTTGAGTGCAGTTACCCAGTGGCCCACGAGTCGTTTTGCTTGTGCTCTCCAGAGGCGGATGTATGATGAGAAGGAGAAGCCACAAATCGCCGTTTAAATATTAATACATCAATCCACTTAATATGTGAGTTTACAGCAGCGAATGATGCAATAAATATAAAAAAGGGAAAACAGCAGACAGACAGATAAGCAGCAGCAGAGAAAGCATCTAAAGATGATGAGCATATGTTGGAGTTATAAATCCAGCCAAGTTTCAGTTCAGTTCAGCACAGTTCAGTTTATTATCTGTACTTTTTCACATATCATCAACGAGTACACAACAAATGTCCATTAAAGTGAAGTCAAGTTGTAGTCATATTTTTGCCTTTTTCAATCTGCAATCTGGCCACAAAGCAAACAAGATTCTCATGTTGTAAGACAAAACAAATTTTGTTATAAGCGCGCACTTCCTGCCAGACTTCTGGCTCCTTGCTTCTTGTTCCTTGCTCCTTGCTATAGCACAAAGGAAGTATGCTGTTTGTTTGTTTATTTCTTCAACTTGCAATACAAACAAAAACTTGTTATTCCAAAAAAGCCGCCAGAGCCAAAATAGTAACAGAGACAGATACAAAATATCAGAGTACAATTTGCATTACATTTCCCAAGATAACTTTCAGAGAGAGAGGGATGAGGCGCGGAGGCTGCGTGGGTAGGAAATTTAGCTGTCCAGCGAATTTGTGGCTCTCTTGTAAGTTGCCAGTCAAAGATTGTGCAAAACATTTGTGTGCGCTTGTGCGTTATGATTGCGCAAGCAGAAAAAGAAATACACAGAAATATGCTTCAGATATTATCCCAGAACTTCTAGCACTCTTCCCCCTCTCCCCATCGACATGGCCGCAAAACTAAACTGCAACTGACATAATTACGTATGCAGAATATTTAAGTGCAATATGTATTTGCAACTTGCCACAACGAAGCGTCTGCTGAAAGGCCAAAGAGGGAAGAGGAGGTGAAGAAGTTCAACAAACTAAAGCTGCAAGTTGGTTTATGGTTTTTCTGCCACAACAGCAAATTGGCAGTGCATAAAAAATGCATTAAAAATTTGTTAATGAAAAAAATATCATAATATTTTATGCTCTTAAAACGTTTTTTCTTAATTTCTGTCTGCAAGTTTAAATGGTTTTTTGTTATGATAATTTAATTTAATATTGAGCTCAATGTTGTTGTGCATATGTACTTGATAAAATATCCTATAAAATCGATCATAGTACAGAACATAATAAATGAAGTTTGTAAAGTTTCTTGCTGCGTATTTAGCAATTTAATAACTACTTAATATTTTGCTTCTGTGCTTGTTGTAATAATGCATTTAAGATATTAGCAAATTATTATTATACAATTTTACTGAGAATTAAGTTAGTGTATCATTAAAAATTAAACGTTTTAATTATTTATTTTACATTTGCTGCTACTGTGTCTCAACTATTATTAATTCTGGTTAAAGAAATGTTGAAAATTAATTTTAAAAATTACATAATAATTATTTATTTTCAAATGAGAATTTTGAAATAATTAAATTACTGAAATACGGTTGTAATTATTTAAAAATTATAATGCTGTAGTGACTTAATAAATTATGTTTAGAGGAAGTTATGAAATATTTTACTGTGGCCTGACTGTAATTATCAATTTAACTGCTTAATATCTTACTATTTTTATTGGTTCATGCAAATTATTATCTATTTGTTAATGTATCCGACCCACAATAATAAATAAATAATTTTCTGAACAACAATAAAATTTAAAGTAATTGGAAGTGGTGGCAACTGTTTGGCATAATATATTGTGGCTGAACTGGAGTGTAAATGGGGAATTTAGTTTTTATACCAATATATAAACAATATTTAATATGTATTCTGAACAAAATTTATAACAATATTTTCTATATAACAATATATAAAAAATATTTTATAATGTGCTTATTTCAAACAAAATATTACCTAATTAATGGTTAATGCTTCCGCAACACAATTTAGTAAATTTCGCATGCAGAAACATTTTTAATAAATAGTTATACGAAGAACAACAAAATTTAAAATATGTTTATATAATTGTAAATATTTAGAATTTAAAATTATGTAGTGAGTACAATTGTTCAAATTGAATTTTTCAATTTAATTACATCTGACTTATTTTTTTTAACAAACTTGTGCCTGAAGGCCTTAGTCATTCAGGCTCATCTCATTGCAATAAGGAATTGTATTTGAAATTTGAATAAAAAAATGCACACAATAATTTTATTTTCTTTATTTGAATAAAATAATAAAAAAAAAACAATGCATAATAATTTAAAGAAACAACTACTTATAGTTTAAATAATAATAAACTGCAAAACAGTAAAGTTTAGAGTAATTTTAAATGCTGCCAACTATTTTGTAATTTACAATGGCGTAATAAATCGCGTCTCTTCACTTAGTGTCGCTGTTTCACTTAATCAACATAATATGTATTCAATTTGCTGTGCTCGTAATTAATTGAATTATAAGCTAATGTATGAATTCACTTTGTGCCACAACTGTTGCGCCTCGTCGTTCTCTCCTTCGTCGCCCACTACGACTGACTGCTGATGTAGTATTCACAAATCCAATTCAAGTTCAAGGGGGTGACTCGTCGTTGTTGTAGGCCTAATGCCGCCGCAGCAGTCAGAGAGACTCAGCCCCAGAGTTGGCCAACAAAAAGAGCCAACAACAACGCAGTCGGCGCCGCTCTTTGTATTAATTTGTGCACACATTCTTGGCCAATGAGATTTATGCGCTGCGTACAACATTTTTTTTCCGCTTTCTTGTTGTCGTTGTTGTTGTTGCTGTTGTTGTTGGGGCACCCACAATGCGAGCGATGTTCGAAAAAGGCGCGAAGTCACAGTCACAAAATAAATGTTTTGTTTTTGTTTTTCTTTCGTTGATTTGCTTTACATTTTTTGTGTTGACTTTTTTGCTTTTGCCTTTTCGCCTGCCAACGCACGTGTTTCGTTCGAAAGCTACGACGCAAGCGCAGCGAACAACGTTCGAAACTTAACGAAAGAACCACGAAGTCGCAGACGAAGCCGAAGTAACGTTCGGCTGCTCGTGCTTCGGCTGAGGACATACGCGAAGGCTGCCAATGAAGCGAAGCGTTTTGGTCGTCAGTTCGACTCGAAACTGCGCCGGAAGTGGACGCCAAACGTCGCCGTGTGTATTTTGGCAAACAACGAGCAGAAAGAAATAAAGTTCCGTTCGTTGTGCTCCGTGCTGTGTTTGATTGTGCAGTGCAAAGTTAGAAATGCATTGAATTTAAATAATTAATTTAATTGTTTTTCGAGAAATTTAAAAAAAAAAGTGCAAACAATAGTGTGACCAATGTTGCCAAGTGCTGCCGGAAGTAGCTGACCAACAAAATGTAAATACCGTTTTGTAACTGTTACCTCTGATATTGCCCCTTAAAATGCAATTTGCATGCTAGCAAATTCACAAGAAAAGAAAAGAGTATAAAAAAAAATTGCATTGCTGCTGCTGCTGCTGCTGCTGTTTCACTCGCTCCACGGACACGTAAATTTCACGGCAATCAGCCGAACACGCTGCAAGTCATCCCAAGTTCATTTGTTGCGCTGCGGCTGCTCCTTGGATCCCTGGAAGAGTAGACTCCACTTTGTTTCATCCAGCTTTTGCGCTGCCTTGAAATATTGCTTCCATTATTTATGTTAAGTTTATGCAACATTCTGCACGTTGCTCCGGTTGCTTCGGTTTGCTGCTTCGCTTGTGCCCCTTTGCGTCCTGCTGCTGCTGCTGCACTTGTTTTTAATATCCTTCAGCTTGTAAAGGAATTACAGCTGCTGCTGCTTCAGCTCCTGTTTGCTACGGTAACTCTTCGTCAGTCGCAGCACTGATCCAAATTACGCGGCAATGGTTTTTCTATCATTCGCCTCGTTATTGCTGCCGTCTTCTACACTCCTCTTGTTTGGTTCATTGCACTCGAAGTCAAAGTTATTGATAGCTTAAGCTCTCCGCATAAATAAAAGTCCATGAACCTTGTTTGCTGCTCTTGGCTTTTTCTGCTACTTATTGAAATGCAATCTTTAAGCGGATAAATGGGAAAATTCAATGTTGCTGAAAGTTGACTTTAACTTTTCAGTACGGGTATCGTTTAAATTAAACGTGTTAATTATTTATTCAACACTTCAAAATTGTCTCTTGCTGTTATTTATTGAAATTAAATCATGAAGCAAATAAATGAAAAAATTTAAAATGAAAAATGCAGATTAAAAGTTGACTTAATGAATGAAGTTCGAGTATGGTTAAAAATATATGTGTTAATTATAATTTTAACACTCAGAAATTAAATTTTTTTCTACTATTGAAATGCAGTCTTTAAGCATTTAAGTGCGGAAATTCAATGATGTTTAGAAATTGACTCTTAATTTAAAGTTTATACGTTTCAAATTACATTTGGCAATTATTAATTTTACACTGAAAAATTTACATTTTGAGCTACTTATTGAAATATAATCTGAAACTTAAATTTTGACTTTCAGTCTGAAAATATAACGTGTTAAATTCTTATTTTACACTCAGAAATTGATTTTTTCTGCTACTCATTAATTCTTAAGTCTGATCATAAAATTTAAACATGTTATTTTTTTACTTCACACAAAAATTTAAATTTTCTGGTACTCATTGAAAGCCAATCTTAAGCTTGAAAGTAGACTTGAAGTCTTAAGTTCATGTATCGTTATTTGTGTTTTAAATTAAACGTGTTAATTATTCATTTAATACTCGAAAACTACCACAAGCTCTCACTCTCCTTCTCTCTTGACTTTCCCTCTGCCTTTGCTTTGTTCAAATGGACCGCAAGTCTCTTTCTCTGTGTGTGTTTTTTGTCTTTGCTAAGCTCATTACGGAACTGCCTATAAGCAAGGTTCTATTCTGGTATAGTACTTGTGGCAACAGCCAAAGGGCGCGCCTACTGTGTATTGTTTTTGCATGTCCTCCATTTCGAAACAAAAGATAATAACAGCCCCCAAAAAAAAATGAACTAATTAGCGCTTCAAGGCGAACACAACAAAATAAGCACAAGAAGAAAAAATACTTGTAAAAACATATAAAAAACTGCTTTTGTTTTGGTTTATTTTTTTGTGGGTCTTGGCAATTATAATGTTGAATGGGTTTTTTGTTGCGAGTGGGAAGAGGTAGGAATTCGAAAGATGCCAGTGATGCATATAAATGAACCTTTTAATATTCATTAAGATTGTCAAATATATTCTCCATGTCCGTCTCCGTTTCTTGTGTTTTGTTTTGTTTTGTTTGCTCGACAATTTCGGAGCTCTCGTCGTTTTGGCAACTTAATGCGTTTTCGTGTTTGTGGCTGCAGCTGCTTTTCCGTTTTCCTCTCAACGTTGCTCGGTTGCTTGGATGCCGTTGCTCGGCTGCTGCTTGCTGCTTTCAAGAGGAAACTGCCAACTGCCTTTGCACCATTATCCATTCTCTCTGACATCCTGTCAAGCAATTCCATTTGCGATGTGGCGGCTGTCAGTTTGGCGCATTGCTGCTCAGCTGGTTGTCTCACTGCCACTCAAGATGCAAGTCGGTGGATGACAGCCCTTGGATGCCATTTCTTTGCCACCTCCGAGCATAATTTACATTGTCGTGAAGGGAATTGAAAATTCCTTTGCCAGCTAGAGAAAGAGAGAGTGAGAACTGCTCTCACACAAGTTGTGTGTGTGTGTGTGTGTGTGTGTGTGTGGATAGAAAAGTTAGCCTTGCCTGTTGAGTTGTGATTTTTAGCCTTGTTCATTTGTTTTCAGACTGATTGCATCATAATTACCCCCGCCCTCTGCTCTTCCTAAGTGCTTTTTAACGAGCTGCTGCTATAGCTACAGCTGCTGCCTCTTCACCCGTTTGTCCACTTTTGGGGGCAAATTTGCGTTGGCCAACACACATGACCGAAAACAAATGCTGTAATTTCCAGTCATGTGCGTTTGCTCTGATTTTGTCGCTATAATCTGCTACATGAACCCATAATTTGTAATTTCAACCTAATTACTTTGACTGCCAGTTGTATATACGTATATAGACTGACCCTGCGGGGCGAAGCGAGGCGGGAGGCGTGACGAAGGCAAAAACATTGTCGTCAGCCATAAAATGTCAGCAGCAAGCAACAAAACGCCCATTTCGACAGCAGCCGCAGCCTTCACTTACAACTTACACACAGACACACGCACGCACATGTTAACACTCTGCCACGCCCACATAGTCAGTCAGTCTGTGAATGGGGGTCAGTCACACATGTTGTTGTTCGACGACTCGTATTTGCGGCTGCCACATATTCCTGGCATTTGCGGTGCGACATATGTAAATTTCTGACAGCTGTTTGGAGGTCATTGAAATTGATTTTTAGTTTGTATCACAAAATAAAGGATACGCAAATAGTAGCCAGAAATAGTCGCAGTAGTAGTGCCTATAAGAAATAGATTAAGAGTTGACCCATTAACAATAATGGATGAAGGATTGACAGTTCTATGAATTATGATAGCATACTTTTCGGGGCATGTCGTGCGAGCGACTTTTTGTGAGGGAATTTTGCGATATAAATAGATTGCCATTTAATACGAAACGATGAACACACAAGTGAAGAAATAAGATAGAAAGATAAGAAATTAAAGTTTACTATAAGAGCTAAGGATATGAAGAATATATTTTACCAGGAACCGTAAATAATCATTAATAATAATAGTACAGATATTGTATAGCATACTTTTCAGGGCGCAACATGTGAATTTTTGGGCAATCTTATAAGTTGTTATTTTATTCAAAGTAAAGATGTTGGAGAAAAAGAAATTAAGTTTTGGACGTTGAAAACTTTAGATTATCTATTACAAATGCACTTTTTCCTAATAATGAGCTGTGTTTACATATAAAACATTGTTAAATTACTTTTGGCTATAACAATGAACAGCGTAATATTATTATTTTGTTTTGTTTGTTTTAATAAATTACTCTCTTGAAATTAACTTAAAAAAGATCGAAGTGAATTACATGTTTATTTTTGGAATAAATGGTTCAAGTACATGGTTCATTTTAATGTTTCCTTTCATTTTAATAGAATTTGATCTCAGTAGTAATTATTAAGAAAAAATACAATTTAAAAGCCTTGATTAGAGCAGAAAGGGCAATACAAATAAATATCAATATATTCCATATAAAAATTATTCCTATCACTGGACTACAGATAAATTATAAATAGATGGCTAAGAATATATTTATTATTCTATCAGTAAAAATGACAATATTTATTATAAGCTTTGTATAATAGATTCTTCAAAAACAATGTTGCAAAGTAATCAAAGTGTTTCATTCTCATGGCCATATGCATATTGATATGCATGGAATTTGTGGTGTTAATCGAATAAATTTAAATTAAAAATGCCATTGCCTAGTTTGCCGGCACACGCTGAGCTCTTAGTGGAATTGCATTTTTTTTTTCTTTTTGCCGTCTGTACGGGCAATTAAACAATTTGCGACACATTTTATTGCCTCGTACAAATGATTCGGAGTTTTTCTGTCGAAATAAAAATGCTGCATACATATTTAAAATATCTTGTAATTTTTTTCAATTTAAATAGTTTAACGCGTTGGTTTTTGGGCTGATTGCCCGCAGAGCAGAGCAGCGAGAGACTCTATACATTGTTCATTATATTTAACAGCTGCAGCTGCGATGTATGATTTTTTATCGTTCATCAAAAATGAGTAATGAAAAAGTATCACAAAAATGCGGCGCAAATAAAAAAATGAGATGAACTCGAACGCGAACTCGAGACAGGCGTATGATGGGCGAGCGGGTTGTTTACATTTTATTTGACTGAGTAAATATTCTATATATATATATATATATATATATATATATATATATATGGGACTGGACAGTTTTAAATACAGCAAATAATAATAAAATAAGAATGTAAATAAACGATGATTCGTTTTATTATTAAATGCATGTGTATAAATATTTAAGCCAAGCGACGCGAGCGACAAAAACGTGGCAGTTAAATCAAAAATTAATGTCTTGATGCTGCGGCCACTGCAGTAACGGTACTTTACCGGGTACTCCAAATGGGAGTGGTGAATGTGACAGAGGGTGGAGGGTGATGTCAGAGTGGGTACAGGAAGCTGATATGTCATGTGCATTCATAAATCATTTCACAAAATTGAACCGACCAAGTCGCAGGACACCACAAAACCCAATCGCATCACTTGGTTAAAGTGTATTTAAATGCAGTCACCTAAAGACAGCAGGCAGGCAGACAATGTTGACAACTAGGAGTATTATGATGTTTGTTAAGATACTCTTATTTTATCCTTATTCAGATTTATTTTAATAATTATAAGTTTTATTAACAATATGATAAATTTATATGTTTTGAAAAAGTAATTATTATTTGAGTTGTCTTGGACTTAATCAATTATTATTTTTCTAAACTGAATTTAAATTAACAATTACTGTATTTCAATAATTTATTTACGACTGAATAAACATTTTCTGTCCTTGCTTTACATGATATATAAGCTATAGTTGTAAAAATTTGATTCAGCTAAAATCAAAACTTAGTTACAGTTAGTAGTTGATCATAATAATACAAAGTTTCTTTAATTTAAGGATTTCGAATTTTATGTATTTATTTTAATTATATAAATGATACAAGCTCAATTCTGAGTACTAAATATTATTCTAAACCTTCAGCTTCTTGTTAATTTAATGACTTTTATCTAGTACTCAATTTCATTAAAGTTAAGAATTCAGTTTATAATATTGTTCAGTTCCAAGTAATTTGTGTTTTTTTTATTTTTTACTATTATATTCTCACAGTGTCACAATTTTGTATTTAATTTCACATTTAACTCAATTTGACACTCTTGATTGCCATTTATTTTGTATATTCAGCTATAGCTAAACATTTCACATTTCCTGTTAAATCAACTTAGCTTTTACATATTTTCTTTGACTGCCATTAGTCATCTGAATGTACTTGTTATTTCATTGGACTGACATCAGCCACAGGCACACTTAACTGTTTGCTAAATATCGACAACTAGTCAGATTTAGCTCTCCATAAATCACTTTTGAAATGAACACACAAAACGCTTGACATAGTCGCCATGCTCTGTTGGGGAGTTGAAGTAGACAATAGTGAAAGATGGAATCGAAATGAAACGAAATGTAACAATTCATGCGCAATGAAAATGTGGCCATGTTATGACAACGACAACAACAGCAACATCAACAGGAAAATAGCAGCAAAAGCAACAGAAACAGCAGCAGCAACTACAACTGCAATAACTGTAATAAAAGCAAAAGCAACAAGAATAACAAGAACGATGCGTAGAGCGGTCATAAAATAGCAACATCAATGCAGCGCGTTCATTTGTATACACAACTGACCGGAATACAGTGCTATTAATAATAAATGTAGCAATGGCAACACATACACTGACATCACACACACTCGCACACACACAGTGACATACAGAGCAGCAGTCAAATGAACTTTGCAAACCGAAAATCCCAACAAACAACAACGAAACAACAACGCAGAGGAGTCATTGCCCATAAACGAAGCCTCGTAGGAGCTGCAATGCGTATATGACATTGTTGTTGTTGTAGTCAGTCATACACACACACACACATACACAGAGCATATACAACATTGTAAAGCCCACACAACAACAAATGAACATGCGAGTGCCATAATAATAATAAATGCCATAATCCCTTGAATTGGCGCGCCTCTGCGCTCTCTCTTTCTCATATCTCTGCTCTCTTTCCCCAACTCCCACGCGTTGCCGTATACAATTTTTATTTTCAATTTTCATTGTTTCATCTGCAGCAACAAAAACAACAACAACAACAGTCACGAGAGCAACAAGAACGACCACAACAATCACAACAACGAGCAACGACGACTACGACAACAATGCAAAGCGGCGCGTCAAGTGAATTAAGCGATTTTTAAAGCTTTACGCTAAATGAAATTTGAATTGCCATTTTCTGGAAATTGGAAAAGTGGAAAGTGTTCACTTGTGTGTGCAAATTAAATTACGCAAAACAAATAAATGTAAATCATTCCTTTTCACCCGCACACTCACTCGCAAAACAAAACAAACAACATCAACATGTATGAGAAATCAAAGTAAATCTGCGATATCCAAATGCAAATATCTATGAAATGAATGCAGAACGCTGTGAAAACTAAATAACCAAACAACATTTCGTGTAATTCAACAAACTGTGTGTGCGTGTGCGTGGGTGTGCAAGTGTGTGTGTATTTTACTAATTCTGATTAAACACACAAATCTGTGAATAACACACAACACAAAATGTTTATCATTACGGTAATTAAACTCTTGCTAATTGCGCTCAACATATTTCCAAGCCGTTTCACAAATCGGCGAATTATGTTTCTCATCTACATGACGAATCTAGTGACACATGGTGAGTACTAAATTTTAATTGTCATATTTTAGTGTTAAAGTGGTTGAATTTAAACTGCAGTAAATTTTAGAAAATTTTCATAGCATACTTATTTGGGCTGTCGGAATTATATTTTGTTATGGATCTTTTTGGTGACAATTATTAACTTAATAGAAACATGATACGAAAATAGGGAAAAATATGTATTTTCTCCATAATAAATGAAAACAATAAATAATTTTGCAGATTTAATTTTATTTTTTAAATATTGGGAAATAAAATGTTGCATACATGAAACCAATTTGTGAAGGATAAGTTAAATATTTTCGTTCGTGTAGTTGGAGCTTTTTTTAGCTTCATTGTAGAACAATTTACTAATTATACTAACAGCAGGTTATAGAAATGTAAAGTGAAAGTTTTTTGTCCTTGACAAGATATAGTATAATAATAATGCTTTAATATGTAAAAAACTTCTGTTGCAGTTCGGTCTTAGGTCTATGCACTATTTTTTATCTAATAGTATATCAATTAACCAAATATAACATTTAGTATATTTTTGTGCTTTTTTAAATTTATATCAAATATATCCTTCCGTATATTTAAGTATATTCATTTTTTATATTTTAAGAATAATACCACATTGTTTTGCTTTTATTGAAAATAAGCAGCCCATATCTCACAATCGAGAACATTCGAAAGTAACTTGTTTTAAATATTGAATAGGTTATCTTTTATTTATACATTTTTTATATTAAAAATAATAGAAATATCTATACTGTCAATTTATATTCACATAGCAGTTTGTATTCACTAAAAATATTAAACATAATTCTATTTACACCTGCTATTATCACACTTTTTGAACCTTATTTATAAAGCGCAAGTTTCTCGACTCTTTGTTAGCGAAGTTCCCCTTTTATTTGCACCATCTCGCGAATTTAGATTAGAGATTAACATTGCATAAATTTGCAAGTCAATCTTCTAGAATTTTAAAGCAAAGTAGCCGCATTTTCGGAACCCTCCCACGAAGCTACTTCACGCGCAACTGCTTTAAAATTTAGCGAGCACACCCTTAATGCTTGACTCCTTTTCGGAGTGAACAAAGGATTTGCAGACTGTTGCGAGGTGTTTGGTGTCGAAACTGCTGGGAGCCGCGTCATAATTTAATTAGTAAAATGAGACCTCAAATTGCCGGGCGACGGCAGCAGCAACGGCGACGGCGACGACAACGATGCCGGCTTGCATTCAATTTCAATGCCAGCTACGTTGTATCCGCATCCGTGTCCGTGTCGATGTTGATGTCTGTATCTGAGTGTGTTGCTGCAGGTCGCAATGTGGCAGGTGAGGCAGTTTTGTGTGTGTGTGTGCGTTGCTGGTATGCGGGAAGCCAGCTGCGTGTTGCAGATAACAAGCTGCAGAAAGGTACATCCACTTGCCTCCGCCTGCTGCTGCTGATGGTGTTTTGCTTTTGTGCAACATTTCCGCAGCAAAAGCAGCACACGAAATGAAAGCGTAGCAAAAACAAAAGTGCCATTCCCAGCAGCAGCAACAACCAAGGACGTCCGCGACGTGCCTTGCAACAGGCTGCGGTTGGCGCTCAAAACTCCATCTCCAACTGCCGGCTAGATAAAAAATTGCTTTGTTAAATTATTTCATAATGACACTAACAGCAGCCCGTTGATTATATTTAGCCTGCGGGTCATGGACATCCGGCAACAGCAGCCAGCAACAGCAGCAACTGCAGTTGCAACTGCACCTTATTTAAATATGCTGAGCCATAAATTATATCACTTTCTCCAGCAGCTTTGGCACGTTGCGCTTCCGACATAAATAGATGTATTTTTATAATTAGTAAAACATTAAATTTTAGCTGCCCAATAAAAGTATGCAATCTGTCCAATCAATTTAAATTTTAATTAAACATAAATTTTATTTTCAATTATAGAGTATATTAGACTGCGACTTTGGTCAACTATTCTCTATTTTTTGTTGCGCCTGCTTGGCTGCTCATTAACTAACCGACTTGTTTATGCCACTCTTCATTCGCAGTTATGATGGATGAGCCACGCTTTGCACAGCCCATACCGAATGTCACCGTTGCCGTCGGCCGTGATGCGAATCTGCCCTGTGTGGTCGAGCATTTGGGTGGCTATAAGGTAAGTCAAATGCAGCGGAGAGCGAGGGAGGCGTGTCATAAATCGTGCGTACTGTGTGTGAACATTGCCGTCATTGAATGGAAGTTTCAAGCTGGCGACTCTGTCTAAAATCAATTTTGTGAATTGCTCGCAAATACGCACCAAGAGCGAGAGATAGACTCAAACACAGACTACGTCAGCTTGCGTGTTGAATTGACAGCCAGAGATAAAGGCAGACGTGATGTTGTGCCACTGACAAGTTGTGGCCTATGGGCGCCAAGTGACAAGGAAATCGAAAAGGGAATGGAAAATGATTAAAGTTCTCTACGAGAAAGTGAAGCAATAACTCAATCTTTAAAGCAGCCAAAGTCTTAATGCCAAGAAAATCACTTATCATTTATCTCCTTGGACACTGCGCGTTCATAACAAATCACAAATATTTACTCGCCATATCAAACTTCATATAAAACTGTGCACAGAGTCCTTTCTCATGTGTGTCCTTGTCACAAAGACCGAGTGAATGCTTGGCGCGCTTATTGGACTTCCATCAGGCGCAGAGAGAAAGCTATTGTTGGTTGGGAAGCTGAAAACGAGAAACTCATTGCTGTCACTGGGCAGTAAAGTAAATTTGAAAAGTTTGCTGCACAAAATCCAGTGGCAGACTCCAGACTCAGTGCTTGTCCTTATGTCACACGCAACGCAAACCAAAAGAATGAAAAGTATATTAAACAAGTGAGAAAGCTACAGTCGAGTGTGCTCGACTGTGAAATACCCGTTACCCATTTTCAACAAAAGTAAAATAGTTTGGTTTTATTCTAAAAGTATATATATACCGAAGGAATTCTAAAATGTACTGAAGATTATGTTTGGTATATCGATGATGCTATAATGCTCTAAATATACCATATATTTTCAATTATACTTTAGAGTAAAGAACCATATAGTACAAAATATACCAGAGACTACAATATATACCATCCAATAAAAATATATACTTAAGTGTACAAAATATATCAAAGTGTAGAAAGTATACCTTATATACCATAGATGACAAAATATACCATTTAGTGCAAAATGTACCATAATATACCACATTACCAACCAAAGTAACTAAGAGTCGACAGCGATTTTCAGACATATAAATCCATTTATTAAATAACTACTTTAAAGGGCTGTAGATGATTGCTTCTGCCTGTTACATATATTTGCGGAAATCACAAAGTTATAATACCCTTCTACGTTTTGGGTAGCAGGTATAAAAAGCGGAAACAGCTGTCAACTTGGCTTGCTGCTGGCTACATCTCTTCATTTATTACAAATGTCTGAGTTATATATTATGTGTGTTTTCGTTTTAGGTGGCCTGGATACACATTGATCGACAGATGATACTCACCATACACAGACACGTTATATCAAGGATACCACGGTACAGTATTACGTACACGGACAACACGTGGCTACTGCATGTGAATCAGGCGCATCAGGATGATCGCGGCTATTACATGTGCCAGGTGAACACCAATCCCATGATTAGCCAGGTGGGCTATCTGCAGGTTGTAGGTGAGTAGTCAGTCAACCTTCTCTCTCCATCCGATGTTCTATGTTAATTCATGCTTCCCCTAATGCCCATGGCAGTGCCACCCAACATACTGGACATTGAGAGCACACCATCTTCGGTGGCGGTGCGTGAAAACCAAAACATCAACATGACATGTCGCGCCGATGGTTTTCCCACACCCAAAATCATTTGGCGACGCGAGGATGGCGAGGAAATTGCCGTTGAAAAGAAGAAGAAAGGTATGCGCCAAAAGTTTTTTGCTGCTGCCCTCGGTCGGTCTCATTGAAAATTCTCTATGCTCGGCACGTTTATTTCCATGGTGCGGACAACACTTCCTTCCGGCAAACATTCAGTGCTTGTGTACGATGGCGATGTGCTGCCGCTGACCAAAGTGAGCCGCAATGAGATGGGCGCCTATCTGTGCATTGCCACCAATGGAGTGCCGCCCTCAGTGTCCAAGCGGATCATATTGGATGTGGAGTGTAAGTAGTTGTAGTTATAGTAGTAGAGCTAAAGCAAAAGCCAAAAGCCAAATAGTGGACTTAAAGTGCCAGACGGGGAGGACATCGACTCGAGACTGGGACTGGGAAGTAAATGTAAAACTATATCTACATGGTATTGACGCTAGTCGAAGGATACGTATGAGCGAGCAAGCGAGCCTGGGCACATTATTATTGCCATGGCTGTAACACGCGCGTGCACTTAACGAGCACGACGACAACGACGACGACTAGCAGACGTTAAGGGATGGGGGATAGCTGTATCTATGCGGCAATTCATCCATCTATATGTGTGTGTGGAGCAGAGCGTACCTGCTGCTCATCAATTTAACTGCAAGGCGCGCTCGTCCCCCCGTGACAAACGCAGATCCTGGCTTGGTGGTTCTTGCTAATGCAGCTGATATACTACTCTTCCTTTATATAGTATGTATGTACATATATGTGTACGCGACTGTTGCACGCCGTTTGCCCAAGTAAACGCTTGTTAATCCTAACGAGTTTCTGCTGCCACCCCCTAAATGCCTCCCTCTCTACCTCCCTCCCTCCATTCCATTCGCCGCGTCGCGTTTGCTGCGCATTGACAATAATTCACGTCACGTACCTGCAATAAAGTCACTTGCCGGCATTGCACGTATGATTTTGACGGCATTTCGCTGCTATCTCGCTCTATCATATGCATACGGCTATCTCTCATTCTTTTTTTTCCTATTTTATTATGAACGGTTTTGTGCGTCGAAGGTAGAATTGCCACCAGAGAGAGAGGTAAGCTAGGCATTGTTGGCAGCGGCGTTTCAATTCTCCTCTTCTCGTTCGCTGTTTCAATTTTCGTTTGTGTGTGTGTGTTTCACAAAACTGGGACAAACTATTGAAAAATTCGAAAATCTGTTGGAGAAAGCAGAATGTGCCAACAGCAAGCGTTGTGTCAGTGTTCAAGCACAAACCACAACTAAATTGATAGAAATTCAACTTACTATACACAACATAAATTCACTTTTTTTGTGCCTTTGCCAAAGCCAAAAGCTTAAAATTAATAATATTTTGAGGAATTTCAATAAAATATAAGCTTATAAATTTTGTTGGAAGATGCCGCAAAACCAATAACGAAATGCAAAAGACAAGGGAGAATATGCTTAATGAGGGTGCCGGACTGTCGAATATCCTGTGTTAGAATAAAATTAAAAATAATCTATAAATACAGTTATATACATAACATATATTTGAATTTGAGAGTTTTTATTTGGTAAATATTATTGAGTGAAAATATTATTTGAATTTTGTTTGCTCGTTTGCCAAATATTCTATGATGATAAATCAATAAAAGTAATCTGTGAGTATATAAAATGATTACAAATAAAATATTTGTTACATATTTGATTTCGTAAGTTCACTTTAGAAATATGTATGTTATTGTATAGCAATAACAGATGTATAGATATTATTATTTCCAATAAGAATTATAAATAATTGAATCCACATATAAATTGCGAGTGCTGGATACTGATGACTAACACTAAAATACTTCAATGTATTAAATAATCATTTTTGTGCAGTATTCATTGAATACTGAATGCATAAAATTCATATATTTTTGCATTTTCAACTATGCTACACTTTTGCTTGATGACTATTACTAAAATACTCGAAAGCATTAAGTAAAAGTAGTTTAAAGTATTTATTGAATACTAAACGTATACCATAAATATTTTTCCATTTTCTTGCAATTAGTATACAAAGTCATCTATGAAAATGTCTGCCTCTTGTACACACTTTTATCATGCAACAAATTATGAAATTCTTCATGAAACTATTGAATAGAAAGTAAAGTATTTCTAATTGGACTTTTGACTATTAAAAGATTTTATGTAAATGTTGAATTCAACTTTTTTTCAAAGGATAGACCGATTTTATTGCTTAAACAGTGTTGCTTCGCCAAACTTTAATATTAGAGGAGAACATTCAACTCAATACGCATCGAGCTAGTATTGGCAGAAAAACTCTGTATGCTGTAGCTGTGATGTAATAATCCCAAAAACCCACAGCACGTACTTTCTCTGCTAAACTTTACAATTCTTTTCTCGTTTTTTTTTTTTTTTGGTGTGGTGTTTTCTTTTTTCTTTTTTTTTAGGAACTCGAGAAGGCAAACGTGTGTTGTGTCTCGGTGTTTCATGACAGCCATGTCTCGCATAAGTTTTTCAGCTTTGTCATTGCACTTTCATTTTAAGCTTGGCAGACAGACAGAAGGACAGACACACATTGAACATACGTAATGCTGCAGCTTATGCGTGCTTTGGCCAAACGCTTAAAATGCAATGCCACCTTGCCACACACACACGCACACACACACACGGAGACATAGATGGGGTGACTCTTATATATATAGTATTTTCTCTGAGGTATCATTTACTTTACTGACATTTGCCACCACCTTCTCTCGCTCCTCTTCTTTTACAGTCTCGCCCATGATTTGGGTGCCGAATCAACTTGTTGGCGCGCCAGCTGGCACAGATGTAACCATCGATTGCCACACGGAGGCGCATCCCAAGTGAGTTGTTTGCCACTTGTTTTCCTTTTTGTTTTGATGTGCGCATTTTCTTTTTGCATTTGATTTGAAGCTGCTTTGCACTTTGCTGGGCGCTGCCATTAAACTGATGAAATGTTTGCGTCAACTTTCTTTGCAGAGCCATCATCTATTGGGTGTACAATTCAGTGATGGTATTGCCGAGCAAAAAGTATAAGACCGACTACACGGAGAACTCATATCGGTAAAGCGCCGTTGTTAAATATTTATTATGCATTTGCACTTGCACCTGACAGTAGACGAGTGTGTTCCCAAAAGTCAAACCTCCCGCATTTCACCAAATTGCAAATGAAGTTGGCCTGACAAGATTTTAAAGATCAAGAGTCAAGGGCAACTTGGAGAAAACGCTGGCCGGAACACACGGCTCTGTCACTTTACTACCACTTGTATCTGTATCTCTTGTATATATTTGTATCTATTTCGTGTAGTGCACACATGAAACTGACGATAAGAAACCTGCAATATGGCGACTTTGGCAACTATCGATGCATCTCAAAGAACTCGCTGGGGGAAACGGAAGGCTCCATACGTGTTTATGGTAAGTGTAGCGTTTGTATTGGTAGCTTAAGTGCACTAGTTGCAGCAAACACACACATCTATACATACACACACACATTCACCTGCTGTTGCAATGCAATATCGAGCGCCTTTTGTGCCACAATTTTGCCAAAAGCTTTTACCTATGTGCCGCTCCAGCGCGCCCACAAGCAGTCCAACCGAATCGAGTCGAGTAGAGTTGAAGCAATGTTGCCACGTCTGGCTATGAGACGCCTCCACTCCCCTCCCCTCTCTCTCTCCCGCTCTCTTCGATAAGTGTGCTCTTCTGTGCACTGTGCTCTCGAGCGTAAAACTAAACGAGCGACCACCAACGAAGCTGAACTCTACGTCTGGCTCTCGGTGATTCCAACGCTCTATGTCTGGGTTTTCAAATTCGCAATACACTGACAGGACACGTGGATACATTCAGTATATGTATATACCAAAAACAAAAAAAAAAAACATACAGCTGCATTTCGGAATTGTTTGACTTTGTGTATCGCTTGCAGCAAACAAGCAATTCGTTGTTCAACTGTGCCTATGCTTCACTTTGCCCTCTCTCGCTTGATTTTGATGTGATTCCTATTTATTTTTTATGCATTCAGTTTGCTTCGAGAACGCATTTGCCTTTTGCTCTCTTTTTTTTTTGCCGATTAAATAGGAAAGTTTTCCTTTACCGTTTACGGCAGAAGGTCGCTGCTGTTTTGATTGCGAGCGACCTCAGAAGGTCGAGCTCGAAAGTGTTTTCCATGTGAGTTGCCATCTCTCTGCTTTTTATTTTTGCAATTAAACAGTTTGCTGACTTTGTGGGTTAAGAACCACAGAGCCCAATGCAATTTAGTAATTTAATTTTTGTCGAAAATGGACTCGATATTTTTATTTTACTGAGAATTGAAGAGAACTTTAAATTGATTGCTTAACTATGAATGAAAATATACTTCTCAATGCTAAAGAAATTTGCATTTGGAGTAAATACTTTGAAAACGTTTTACAAATGGCTTAATACAGATCGAATTTATAGAATACATTTGAATTTGCAATACAATAATGGAACTTGGTTTTATTTTGATTAAAAATTGATTTTACAAGAGTATTAGTGTTTTCAGTTTATCTGCGAAAACATTTTTAACCTGATAAAAAAAAGTCTTCGAAGCTTTCTTAACAAATTAAATTGCGTTTAATAGTCTTAAATATAATTTCTAACTATTTAACAATGGCAGAAATCTAATGGAAGTTTAGAAGTAATTCAAGAAACAATTTTATATGGCGAAAACCGGCTGTAGGTGTGACTAATATTGTATATTTTTTAATTTGTGGTATATTTTTAATGTATTAGTGTATGAATATGCCAAATACATATAAGTTCCGGTATATTAATTTGGTATATCTAAAGTATAATATAGCAGTGTGTTGCTTATATTGAAAATGGATAGCGCATATCTCAAGTTGAGCAGATTCGACTTTCAACTATCTTATTTGTTCTTTAATTTTTCTTAATATGTTTAAGACTGTTTTCATTTTTTGTAATATTGCTTACTGTTCATCCACAAAGTAAACAAGTTAGAAAGCTACAGTCGAGTGTACTCGACTGTGAGATATTATTCTCAAAATATACCAAATATACTGCAAAAATACTGAAAAATATACAAAATGGTATATGTGGTATATCGATATAGTACTGCATTCAAAATATACCATAGACGGCACAATATACCAGATTGTCAGCCAAAGCAACTCAGACGCCTAGTAAGTAGGCGTTTTTGCCCATACAAAAGTATTTCTTTAATAACTTCGACAATTTTTATCAGGAATCATAACTACTATAGTAATTATAGTATATACCAAAATTCGCAACTCTAGCTTTAAAATTTCGCTTGTTGTTCAATTTTTTTGATTTGCGGGGGCGGAAGTGGGCGTGGCAAAAATTTGAAATAAACTTGATCTGCGTGCAAACATAACAAATGCTGTCGAAAAAAAAATTATAGCTCTATCTCTTATAGTCTCTGAGATCTAGGTGTTCATACGGACGGACGGACAGACACACAGACGGACAGACAGGACATGGTTATATCGTCACGGCTGTTGACGCTGATCAAGAATATATATACTTTATAGGGTCGGAGATGCCTCCTTCTACCTGTTACATACATTTCTTGCCGGCACAAAGTTATAATACCCTTCTACCCTATGGGTTGCGGGTATAAAAATATACCATATTGTTGACCAAAGAAGTTTCGACCTGATGGCTACCGCCGGCTTTTGTCATAAAAGTATTTTTAACCTCGCAAAGTTAATTTAAAATTGCAATTAAAGCGCGTTTAATAAATAATTACAGAAATGTTTGCACACTTTTTTGTTGGGCCGTTGAACAACGTCTCAATTATTTATTCTGTCATTCCCCTCAATTCGATATTTAATTTAATACTCAAATTGCACAAGGTTATGAGGTAGAAAGATTTGTTGACCCACTTTTTGCCATACAAAAATAATGTGGCTAATCAAGAAAAAAAGGCAGCGCGAAGCTAAAGTTGCCTGCAACTTGACCGCTGTGGCAGCAACATCTCAGGATGAGGAGCGAGGAGGGAAGAGGGAAAGCGACCTTTTCAATTCGAAACCACTTGACATAGAAACCACACAGCGCAGCTTGCGTTGGCATACATTTCCCATACACACACACAAACACACAGAGAGTGAAATTAAAAACTCATTTTGTTGATTTTGCGATAATTAATTATGCGCTGGTTATTCGATTTCATTTTCATTTTTTGTGTGTTTTTTTCGCTTTTTTGTTGCAGAAATACCTTTGCCATCAACACCATCGAAGCAAGTAACGCACACCACCGTCGAGTCCAGGGAGAGTAAGTATAGTATCAGACAAGCTGATGGCACTGATATGTGTGTTAAAGGTGTAGAAAGATGAGATGGAGGATGAGCAGGAGGAGGGAGAGGGAGAGGAAACGCTGCTCGTTTTTGTGCTTAACACATGCCGAGGAGCGTTGCATAAACTGTGAAAGTCACACCGGCAAACCGACACTTACTCACACACAAACACACACACACACGGAGAGAGAAGGATACACAGAGGATACGGCGAGCCACAAACAAAACTGCGAAAGTAGCAGCTAAGCCAGACAGAGCCACAAGCACCAACACACAGACACAGATAGAGATGTGCGGTGGGGGAGTGGGACACGCCCACAAAGAGATAAAGTAAAGCAAAGCACTTTTGACTATTTCAACGTGGGGCTTTCGAAACTCAAGTCGAGCAGAAAAGTACACACACACACACACATACATACAAGTGTGTGTGCGAGAGTGTGTGTGTGTGCCTGGCTTGAAGTCCAGGCCAAAGCAATATGCTGCGGATTATGCTGCAAGGGGATTTTCGGGGGCATTAGGTTGGAAACACATTTGAAACACTGCCGAGAGCAGCAACAACAAGGACAACAAGGGAAACAACAACAACTTTAGTGAAAGAAAGAACCAAACATATTTTATTTAAAGTGAGTGGCGCGGCGAGTACAGCTTTAGCTTCAGCTACAGCTTCACTTCCCGCTCTGTATCTCTCTCTCTCTCTCTCCTAACTGCAATGGAACGTAATCCTCGCCGAGGCAACAAAAGGATGTGTGCTTCGTACTCTATATGTATGAGTGTGTCATTTCCTCTTTTTCTCAGTCGTTGTGCGGTAAATTTTTGTTTCGCTGCCAAGTGGCTGGCACAAGATTTCCACACAATTTAACTTGCGAAGAGAGCAGGTTGAGCCATTTATTGAGTTATTAGCTGCATTACAAACAAGTTAACAATGCACTAACTCACTTCTTTCACTCTCTCTTTCTCTCTTTGTTTAGGCAACATTATACCAGCGTTACGCAACGATACAACGAAATCGCTGCAAACGGATGTGTATGCAATGAAAAACGATTTGTATACTGGCAGTGGTTCATCATTGGCAGCCTCCGGCTCCTCATCGGCTGCCTCATCGAGCTCATCATCGTCGTCGATGCAAACCTCGTTGCTGCCCGGCGGCGCCGCCGGCAACAGTTTGTCAGCGTTAAGCGGTGGCGCCACCGCTGGCGGTCCGGGCAGCAAAGGTTCCCTAGCGATAGGCAAAAGCATGTTCTATACCGAGAGACCACCGAATGAATATGCAAGTGCAGCGGGTAAGTGATCAAAGCAAAGTTCTATATATCTACATATGTACATGCAACATTAGCTAATCCAATAACAATTCTTTATCCTTTGTGTGCTGCATTCGGGTTTGCAGCTGGATTGCTGCATAGGCTGAGTTGGCTGCTTGCTGGATTAATTCTGGCTGCGCTTTGAAATCAATAATTTTGTTTTAGTTACTCGAAGTAAGCATTTGTGAAATGCAGCCAAAGGGGGTTCAACACACAAACAAAAAAAAAAAAAAAAAAAAAAAAAAAATTGGGGTAGCTTTTAGGGGTCTCTAAATTGATTTCGCAGTGCAAGCAGAACGATGATGATCATGATGATGATGATGATGATGAAATACATTTGTTTATAGCAACAAAAACAAAAACAATAATAATCTAACATAACTACATACATATATATTTAATTGAGTTCATTTCGCTCGAAATAGTTTGTAAATTGAACTAACGAGAGAACGAGAGAAATATTCAAGTATTTTTTGTCAACAATAAAAATGCTCATTCAATGTACAATATGAAAAACGTAAACATAAGTGAATACACGTGTATTTAGAAATTTATTTATATATTATATTGTATATGTATAATAAAAGTTAGTATGAAATTGTTGAGCTTTGTGTTTGGTCGAGTGTCAGTTTTAGGGCTTAGCATATTATTTTCCCCCAAAAAGAAACGAAAACAAATTTGCAAAAGCAAAGCTTTTTCTTATGCAGAAAAAAAAAAAATAGAGAGAACGTGAATTGCATAGATACGTTGTATCTATGATGTGAGATAATACTTTTGCTTCAATGGAAATGAAAATGCAAATGATATGAAAACTAGAATTTAATTCATAAATTGAGAACAAAATTGCATATCTGATGTATGCATATCTAAGGATAATAACAGAACCTACCATATCTTAATGTTACTCACATATATGACGAGATATATACACACATACATATGATATTTATACTTTATATGCCATTCATTATTTTACTTTACAACTTTTATGCGACTTTTTCACATGCCGCAGTCTATTAATTTGGGTCAGCGCTGCACAATTAAATGAAGACATTAAAGTTTTTTAATTTCCACTTATCTTTTATCTTTATTAAATTTTTAATACCCTTTAAATTGTACAAAAAGAGAGCATATTGTTTCACTTTAAGTTTAGTTCATATAGTTATAAAGTTCTTCTTACTTATTACGTATACGTAATAAACTTGGGCATTTTTGAGCGTAGAGTATGCATTGGTTGACTTGCCAAAAGAATCTTTTCTTTCTCTGCACATTTTCTTCGTTTGCTTCTTCTACTCTGGCCAAAAGCCGCAGACAATTTTCCAGCTCTGCTCGCAGCCCAAAACAAAATTGATGTGTGTGTGTGTGTGTGTGTGTGTGTGTGCACAGTGCGCGCGCTCAGTGTGCAACATAAAAAATGCAATTTATTTAATGAAAATGCGACGTGCAGCCTGCTGCGTTGCCACGCCCACTAAAGCAACCGCCCACTTCCCAAATGGAGAATGGGAATGGGAATGGGTTGTGGGGACAATCGTGTTGCCATGTGTCGATGTTGGGTCGAGGCATTAAAACGCCTTAAAAATGTCATTAATTTCATCTCCCTTCGAGACTCACAGCAAACACAATGCGATGAGTAGACTGGAGAATGTGTGATAAGCTGCATGATACCCTGTAAACTCCGATGTCTGCCTTTCCTTACTTAACTTACCTTGTACACTTCCTGCTTCACTTGCTGAGCAACTTTCCACGTTCAACTGCCTGCAGCGCAGTCCGAAAAGAGGAAGTGCAATAATAATATTAATACCGCGACAGCAGCTTTCGCGCTTGGACATTGCCTTGATTTTTGCATATATAGCGCGCAAATTGTTGCCTGCTTGTTTCCTTGTGTTGTCCTGCTGCGCCTTTTGTGCGCTTTCATCATTTTTTAATAAATGCACATGCTAATTATATTATTACTCATGCGACCCGTGTGTGACGCATCGACGACGCATCGCTTGAAACGCGTTTCGTTGTCTGCGCGAAATGCTTGCAATTAATTTCAGCATAAAATTGCGTGGCCTGCGGTGTCCTTTCGTCTTTCACCTTCCCCTTCCCCGTTGCTCGCACAATGACACACAGTTAACATGTCCAATTTATTGGTCATAACTCATGCGCAACCCAAACGCGGCCCACAGACGATGTACGGACAGACAGAGAGACAGACAGACGCGCTATCGACAGCAGCAGCGTCGGCAAGAAAAATGGCATTAAGACCAGAAGATATATGACACATTTTGCATACACGAGGAATGCATGAGAGAGAGGGCAATAGTAAGGGTGAAAGAGAGGCAGCAAGAGCGGGTTAAAGGGCTGCCAATTTACTGTATTTATGTCAGGCAGGTTGTTGGCTGTAAACGTGCGTGCTTTTCAATAATTTAAAGCGTGCACGTGCGGCATCAGCAATTGGCTGGGTCAAGATGCAACAACAACAACAACATCAGGCGGCGGTCAACGGGTCGCAGCATAGATAAATAAGTGCATGTTGTATAGTCGAAAAGTAATGCGAGCAATTAACAATGCCACCAAATGAATGCATTTTATTTAACATTTTTTCATATTTCCTCCACTCTCTGCGCTTTCACATTTCCCATTTGCCATTATTGCTGTTGTCCAACGTCCGGCGAATGTCTGTGTGTGTTGACTTACATGCATTGTCGCTTCTGTCTGTTATCTCGAGCGCGAACAATGCAGCTAATTAAGTATTATAAATGCAAGCAGAAGGCACCGCAGAGGCTGAAAAACTCAAAAGAAGCAACTGAACTGCGAATTTACGGCCAAAAGGCCAATACTGTCAGCAGCGTACATTTTGCTGCAACTCTTTATAAATAAAAAGCAGACATTAATTTATGAGCGCCGGAAATTATGCGCTAATCATTGTGGCCTCATTTTAGTTCATTACACATTTTTAAATCCGCTAGCCATAGGAAAGAAGGGTATTAACATTGTTTTGCTCCAGCACATGTAACAGGCAGAAGAAATCATCTTTGACCTAATAGAGAATATATATATATATATTCATGATCAATCTTTATGATTCCTGATTTTACTGCGATCACAAAAAATTCTAGAAGTAATTTAAGAAATAATATTATTCGGCAAAAAACGGCTGCTGCAGTTGGTTATTAGCTGCTATGGTTGATAATCCAGTATATTTTGTATTTTATGGTATATCTTGAACGTAATAGTATATTGATATACCAAATTTCTGCTTCGGTATATTTTAGTAATTTTTAATATATTATATGTTATACGAAATATATGATTCGGTATATTTCAGTATTTTTCAGTATATTATCCGATATGCCAAACATATCCTCCGGTTTATTTTCGTATTTTTTATAGTATAAAATCTTATACACCAACTATATCACTCGGTATTTAAATATATTTTTAGTATATTATTTCGGTATATTTTAAATAATATGGGTAGTGGGTACCTCTAACTTCTTCATTTATATTCTCATGTTTTTATTTTGGCATAAATATCATCAATTTGCTAGAGTATCAAAACTTCGTTCTGGTTCATTAAACTTGACAAAAAGAAAAAAAGAAAGAATAGAAATGTGTAAATAACAATTTATTAAAAGCTGTAAATAGAATTGCCTTTTTATGTAAATAGCAAATCGAATATATACAAAATTATAATTAACTATTGCCCAAAAAATTAAATTCAATACGAACAAAAAATGAATACAGCGCTAAATAATTGCAAATCATTAAACATAATTAGCAAGTTCTGACAAAAAAAAAAACACCCCGAGATCAAACAAAAAACAAGTTGTAACGCATTGCAGCCTATTTAACTAAAAATGAAATGAAACATTGAAAATATGTAATTGTAATTGTAATTAAAAACATAATATGCATACGTATTTATATATATACATACATACAAAAACCTCTATATATATGCATAGTAATGAATAATTATGTTGTTTGTTGCCTGTAAAACTCGTATACTTAAGCTCAATATCTTAAACTCAATAATAGTATTGTATTCTAATTATCGCCAGCTTTCGCAGAGCGGTTGCATTTTCCTAACTAATTTGTTTGTTTGCAAACGAAAAATTGCATTTGATTGGGCGGCAAAAAATCTAAATAAATCGATTTCAAATCTATGACAAATTATATTGTAATTAGTTTTTTCATATTAAATTTTAACACACAAATTTAGCTCTCAATAATAAGGTAATGAAAATGTGAATTGAATGCGTTGTAGCTTATCTATTTTTGACCCATTTAATTAATTAAAGTTTAAATGTTATTTTTCAGTTTTATTTAAATAGTTAGCCGCTCAATTAGTTTGCCAAAGCTATTGTAAAATAAACAAATTAACTACGTAAAGAAAACATACATAAAAAATAAATCAAACCCAAAACACAGACAAAATATTTAAAACGAAAACCAAAAACTGTATTTAAGATTGAGATTAATTGTAAGCAGTTATTATAACGCGAAAATAAGCATAATAAAACTTAGGTTGATTGATACCAAGCAAAAAAAAAACGAAACTAAACTAAACGAATCTAAGAAGTAACAAGTAACAACAAAGTGGCGAAAGCGAAAGCAAAACAAATGCCAACAAAATGGAAAAACAAACAAAGTAACGAACATAAATAACTGTTGTTTTATTCAGCAATTTGCATCTAATTCAGCGCTCAATTACATGCAGCGCAGTCGCTGAGGACGTCGCCGTCGACGTCGCTTTTATGCAAATGACTTTGGCTTTCAGCTGCGGCGCTTTTGGCATTGGCTTTTGGCTTTTAGCTGCGGGGTTTGACATTTGGCTTGGTTTTAGGCCAAAAACGAAAAACGTTAATGAGCGCGTTTATTTTGCAGGCACCCAACACTCGGAATGTATGTGTGTGTGTGTGTGTGGTTGCTAATTGTTTGAGACACGCAAACAAATTTAACACAAAATATGCTAAATATTTTTGGCGATGGAGCTAAAGAAGAGAAAACTGTTTAATAATTTAATGTTATTTGCATAGATTTGAGCTGACGCGTTGACGTTGCCCAATTAAGCTCGACACGCAGCCGCTAAAGCCGACATCCACTCACACAATAGCAACAAACCACATCGCAAGCGCATAATTTGTTTGTTTTAATGATGGCCAGATGAAGTTTTCGAGCGACAAAACGTTTCGCTCAGCGCACACGCACGCACGCACGCAGGCACGGAACAACACAGAACACACGCTGCGTATACGCAATCTGTACGCTTAAAGCCAAAGCTACACACAAAAACTTTCGCTTAGAGCGGCAAGCCACAAGCATGTAAACCACTTGGGCGCACTAACATTATCATAATTATGACATCCATAGACCGACTAAACGAGAGTGTGAGGGAGTGAGACGGGAAATAGAGAGGGAGATAGACACCTTTTTGGTTATCTTGTTGTTGGTGATGGCGCCACTTGAGCAACTTTTCAAAAGTCATTTAAATTATGCGCACAAAAGCGCGAAAATTATGCCACGACGTGAATTCAGACGCCACTTACAGCGGAGCCACACACTTACACACAGCGACAGAGACAGACGTAGAACCGGAAACCACATTTGTCGGCAAAGTTTTTGCCTACAGCCTTCGAGAGAAGAGAGAGAGAAAGAGAGTGAGAGCAACGAAATAGTTGAGTGCAAAGCGTGCGCACACTTAAGATAAGCTGCCAGCGTAAAACTTTCATCTTACAAATTCGCGGTGCCACGATTGCTGTGCCACATCGCATTCCCCAGCTGCACGCTTCCTCCCGTCTTTTCCCCTTTCCTTTTCTACTGCTGCATTCAACAAATTAATTCTGTGCCGATGTCTGTCTTTGCACGCTGCAGGCAGGAAATATGTTTAATTTCATTTAAATGTAGTAAGTGCAACACTTTGGTTAGCTTTGGTTGCCAACACCACGCTTCGGCTTTCTGGGTTTCTGGTTTGCATTTGTGCGGGCTTGCCCCTCTCCTTTCCCCCATCTCTTTTCCTTTCTCTCTCAGCGTGCAATTGCAACGAGTGTGTGTGCTTTGCCTCCATTTTACACATCCACACTCGTATTTGTGCTTGTGCAAAGTGTGTGCTGCCAGCTCAAAGGATACATTTGGGCTTGTTAATGAGCCAGACTAGAGAGTGGCATTAACAACAACTCTATCTCGCTCTTTTCGGCTTTGATTGCGAATCTTAAAAGCCATTTCGAAAATGTTGTTTTACTTTTCACATCAAATTGCAGCACAAACTTGCACAAATTTCAACACTTTTATTTTATGCATTCGCTGTTAATTTTTGTTTGATAGCACTTGTAGGAATATTATATTATATTTTATTAGTTTGGATTTTGTATTTGATTTTTGGCATATATTTATAAAATACCCTGTGCATTCAAATTAAAATAATTTTATATGTATTTTATTTATTTCATTCGTTCTTAAAGAAATGAAAAAGTGAATAAAGGGATATTGAGTTATTCATTAAGTTCATTCATTTCGCGAAATTGTTTTAACTTTAATATTTTCTGGTTCTTTGATGGTTATTAATTATATTAATACTGAATACATAATCTGATGTATTTCCATTCAATATTTATCTAATTTTGAATGTTTTATTTTTGATTTATGATTTTGATTCATATATGGAGTTAAATTAATAGTAATAACATTTCTATATTTTATACATTTGTACATATTATACATTAAACTAACTGCTTTTATTTAAATGTGTTCTTCTTGTTTAACTTTCAACAATTTTTTTAAATTAATTGTAATTAAATAATACTTTGTTTTCAAGTGGGATTTTCTTAGTTTTTGGAATATTGTATGCAAATTAATTTAGTTGAAAAGTTATTCTATTTTATTAAAGTTATTGAGACTTTTAAATTGAGTTTCAGAGTGAGTTTATGTTGATTCGTTTATATTTGACAGCACTGCAGTTGATGCTGATGCTGCTGAAGCTGAACTGGCAACATCATTATAAACATTTTCTAAACCAAATAAACTTATAAAAAATGCAATAACAATAACACGAAGAGCAGCAACAACAACAACAACAAAGAACTCTTATAGCCAGCGGGGATTTATAAACTTTGTGCGCTGTTTTTTTTTTTTTTTTTTTTTTTTTTTTTAAACAGACGCCGCAAATTGCAGCCAAAACTTGTCGAGCAGTTAAATTTTTGTTGCCACATGCATACTTTGTTGCCATATTCGTTGACGTCATTGTTGTTGTTGTTTATGCTGTTACTGTTGTTGCACTTCGCCCCGTCATCACCATAGATTTTGTTGCTTTTATTTGTGGAAACTCATCTGTCAGTTTTACATAGTGCACCCCAGAGAAATTTGTGTTTGTTGCATAAAAATTACAGCGAGCATTGTGTTCGCTAGTAGCGGACTTTGATGGCAAATGACTGGCCCACACACACATACGAGTGCTTGTGTGTGTGTGTCTGGGTATGTGTTTGTTCAGTTTTGTCTCTGCTTTTGGCATTTGTTAAAACCATCAGCAGCCAGCTGCAAGTCACCGCGGGGACTCATTGATGCGACTGTGACAACAAGCGAGAGCTGAAATGTTGCTGTCATTTCGGGGTGCAATGACATCATTGTCGATTTTACGATCTTATGTGTGTTGGCTTGTTTTTCTTTTCTCTCTCTTTTTTTGTTGGCAACTTTACACCACACAACAATGCGAGCAAATATCATTTAAGCTAAACCAAATTTAACAACTCCAGCAAAGTGACAGCTGTTTCAAAACTTAAGGCACACAACTGTTGTGCAATTAAGTAGAAAGTGTATAAATGTTCACACAAAGTACTCCTTTAATGCAAATGAGACGAAACTTTTGATGATATGCTAAGAACTTTCAGGCAATGTGACGCTTTCAGCTATTACTGCAGCAAGTGGCAAAAGTTGTTTCAAAAGGTTTCAAATGATTATCAAAGGAGTTTATTTACTTGACTAATATACTAAAAACAAATTACAGACATTGATGGAAGCTTATCTAAGAAAGTAATAGTTAAATAAGTAAATTAAACTACCATTGTTGATAGACGAAATATTGGCAAATAAATTGTATGCTTAACGAGTGTTATATCTAGGAATTTAGCTATCCTGCAAGTGGCAAAAGTTGTTTCTGAAGGTTTCAAGTGATTATCAGAGATGAGTTTATTTATTTGACTAAATTGCTAAAAACAAATTACAGGCATTGATAGAAGGTTATCTAAGAACGGAATAGTTAAAAAAGTAAATAAATTTAATACTTAATCAATGTTAGAAGATTAGCGAGGTCTTAGTAGCTTTGCTTGAAAATCCGGTATATTTTGTACTCAATGGTATATTTAAAATATTAATACTATAATATACCAAATATAGTCTTTGATATATTTTCGTTTTTTTAAGTGCATTACACAATTTTTAGATCGAAGGTTATATTTGGTATTTTTAGTATATATATTCAGTATATTTACTAAACTAATAGGAAAATTACCAAAGGCTATATTTGGTATATTTTAAGAATAATACAGCTTTATTTTCCTGTAGTTTAAAATGGGTGGCTCACATCTTACAGTCGACCACGCTTATTTGTTTATTTTGTCTTGAAACTAAGCCAAAAATAACTTATCCATACTATTACCCATATTTTCATTTTAAAAGTCAAAAAGATACAACTAAATCAGCTGGCAACAATTCACATTAATATCCCATACCTTAAACAGCTTTATTAACACAAAACCTTGTACAACTCAATTGACAACAAAATTCACACCAAACCATTTCGTTCAGCTGACAATCAAGAGGTCACTTAACTTTGCGCACTTTAGCAATTGTCTAGATAAGAAGTTCTTAAAATAAGTACTCACACTCTTCAGCTGTGATCTAGACACTTTGCCAAAACTTGAAGCAGCTTTTCACTTTTAGGATAATCAAAAGCCACTTGCTGCTTGCTCTTTAAACACACAACACAACAGTTGCGCTTAAAATAGAAACTGTCATTTTTTCCCCTCTCATTCGCAGCTCTTTAAACAGCAGTGTCAATACTTAATATTATGTCTATGCTTTTTGAGCTTTCTTTGCCACGGCAGCAGGACTTTCAGCATGGCTTTTGTGTGAGTCCTTTTTAGACGTTGCGCGCATATTTGTTTGACTTTATTTTTTAATTTTCACAACTTTTGACAGCTTTGCAGTTGGTCACGTAGCCTTTGCTGTCTGGACACATATATTGACTGCATGGCACAGTGTTCGAAAATAGAGGATAGTGTGTGTGTGTGTGTGAGAGAGAGTGTGTGTGTGCGTGTGGCTCGCCACTGGATGGCACTTGGCTGGCATCTGCGTTTGACGCACGTGCGGCGGCTTCTCTCACTCCTTTTTTTTTTTCTTTGGTTGACCAGCACTTTGCTCTTCTTCTGTCTGCTCTGCTCTGCCAGCTGTTGCCCTGGTCAATTTTAATCAAGTTTTCTCGCCTTTCTCTCTATTTAATTGTCAATTTGCTTGGCGCGTGTCTCGTGTATGTGTTGCCCTGCTCTGCTCTGATAAATTATGTGCCCAGCCCAAAACAAATACCACAAAGCCGAAAATAAAATGCAATCACAGACGCAACACACACACACACACTCACGCACTTAGATGCAATGCAATTGTCTTTAAATGTGTGTGCGTGTGTTTTGTGTTTACGAGCTCAAAATGTGTATGCAAACTTTTGGCTCGGCTTTTGTACATTTGCGGTGGGCCGTAGGCGAATAAGGAGAGAGTCCAGTCAGGCGTCGTTATCAGTGTCCTGCAGCCGGTTTCGGTTATCTTTTCTTAATGATTCCATTGTCAAACTCATTGCTCCGGAAATTGTGTACACAATTTAAATATTCAACAGGATATTGCATGAAATATACATAAGTACAAGGCATACTAACACACACGCACGCACTTACACACACACAGACACACAAGCAAACCGCCCTAATGTCCTGGACAAGTCAAGTTGGCAACTTGACCAGTCAACACTGCGGGCGACAAAATCTTGTTGTACCTAAATGTCCTGTCCTTTACTTTATGTGTCCAACAAATATTTTCCAAGAGATTTTCTCTTCTTTTTTCCTCCTTCTCTGTGTCTATCTCTCTATGACTGTGTGTGTTTTCTTGTTGCTATTTTGCTGTCTAAACTAATCTGAGATTTTGCGTCATTTCAAAATATTTTTACCTTGATGACGACTCTCTGTGGCTGTGGCTGCTGCAAATTAGTTACAAATTTGATTCAAGTTTGAATTTAGTTATTTGGCAAATTACTTTATAAATTCGTAGGTGTGCCTGCTGAGCACTGAGACTCGTAATTTAATTTATTTAAACTATTTGTTTAGCAAATATCAAATTAAATACATGAGCATGAGAGAAAACTTTCGACTCTGATTCGTAAATCTACTTTTAGTTTTCAGTAATGGATGCTCTGCTGTCAACTCATTTCTTTTTTGTTTTCATTAATTTACTGTGCAAATTTCTGAAAATTGTGTAATTTGTTCTCTGCAATTTATTTGTCTGCTCACCTTTTCACCTCTTTTCCATTTGCATATTTTTTCAAATAATTTACTTATTATCTATAGGATAAAAATTATTCTATTTATTAAAAAGCGTAAATTTGTGATTTCTTTTTAAGTTGAATTTTAATTTATATTTTAATACCAATATAAAATTCGCCTGATTTTCCACAAAAATGTTTGTACTAATTTTTTTCCCATTCGATTATTTTCACACATAATAGGTTCATTATCAACAGAATACATTTTAAATAAAATGAAAATGAAAATGAATGGATACCATTTCAAATAGAAAAACATTTCAATATCTGTTTGCATCTCAAAGCTTAAACTTATATTTAATATCCAATATGAAATTTGATTGATTTTCTTGTATTTTTGCACTTTTTTGTATTCTTTTTATTTGAATATTTCTGCAAATAGTTTACTTATTATCACCTGCAAAAATTTTAAATAAAATTAATGTTAGTGAATTCCATTTAATATTTCTACTGCAATTTGGAACTCGATTTTTAATTTTGTATTTTATGTGACTTTAAATTTAACTAAAATAATAAACTAGTAAATTATTACAATTTCTATTGTAGTTTAAATCTAAAAGTTTACACTTATCTTTTATAGACAATACATAATTAGACTTTTGTATTATTTTGCTTTATTTGTTTTACCTCTTTTATTTTTGGAAAAGCTGCTGCTGCCTGAATGCATTTATTTTCATATATTTTTGTGCTCGGCTTTCATTGTCTAATTTTGCCTGGCATTGATTAGCAACGAAATTGTATTTTCTTAAGCCTGTCACTTGGGGCCAAAGGACGAGCAGCCACAGTGTGTTCTACATTCCCACGCGCCCCAAGAGAGAGAACGAGCTGTGCGCCTCCGAGGACTAGGAGGTGGAGGGAGTAGAATGCTGGGCGTGCAGCTCTTGGCAACTCGTGTCAGTAACAAATGCCATTCATTTCCGATTCCGAGCTGCACGTCGTTGCGCCACAGTTGCGTTGGGAGAGAGAGAGGCTGAGAGGCCAAGCAAAGCTTTTAGGCTGCTGAACAGGCAGCGACAGGAGCTACAAATATGCTGTAGTGGCCCGTAGCCTAGTCGGGAGGCTTGTGTCTTAATCTTGAGATGGGCAGCAAGCGGCAGCGGCAGCTGCTATTGTTTATTGTATTCGAGTGAAGCCAAACTCATGGCTCAACTCTGTGTTGTTGTTGGTGGACAGTGACTTTGACAAGTTTGCTGTTATAACATTAGTTTGTGTTAATCTTTTACTTGCTACGGTCACGAGGGGATACACGAATGGAAGACGTGGCTATGTAACTGAGACAGAGAGAGAGGTCGCTTAAACAATTGAAACGGGGGCATAGATTTGATGGACTTTCTGGTAAAGTTTTCTAATGCAACTTGAAAACTTTTTGATAGCCAAACAAAAGCAGAAAACAGAAAGCAAATCACTTGATGCTTCTCTTCGGCCGACGACGATGCCACAGGATGCCTCGTAAACTTTTACGCGCTCATTTAGACGACTCAAAAAAACGTGAAGCGGACGCAGCAGAGTGACAGTGAAAGAGAGAGAGAGAGAGTAGATAGAGATAGCTATATTTGGAGTGTAGATTGTTGTGTTGCTCAGTTGCAGGTTTTTGGTTTGACGGCGCACAAACACTTTTCGACTCCCTCGCTGTCAAAAAAGAGGAAAATAGCTTTTCATTGTCTGTGCTGCCGCAGTGTTCAGTTAGTTGAGCTAAGGTGTGGGTGGCAGAGGAGGAGAAGATGAGGTTAACGAGTGGCAGGGAAGGAGGGGAAGGCATACAAATGTCAATAAAATAAATACTGTTGACGCAGCGCGGTTATTTTCCAACACAATCTCCATTACGGCATTTACATTTGTGCGACACTGTTTGTTGTGTTTGTCTGTCTCGCTGTGTGTTTGTGTGTGTGTGTGTTGAACACGTCTGCCTCTTGGCTGAGTGGCTGTATTTGACTTTAAGCGGCGTTAACGGCGACAAAGATAAAGACATGAAGCCAGACATGCTCAGAGCATAAGCGTTGACACACAGAACACAGAGCTGGCTGCCGAAAAAGGCAAGATGACAAGAAGGGGAAAGAGGATAGCTGCGAGTGGCACTCGTAGATACAACGTCAATTGACGGTCATTGTCATTAAGTCGCACGGAATGAAGATGAGTTTTTCGCTTTTATTTGGACGCTGATGTTGCTGCTTCACTTTTTTCACGCCTCGCTAGTCGTTTAGTTCATTTGCCTTATCAGCGTGCAGACGATAGACAAGAAGAGATTCAAGGAAGCGCGAGTAAAGTGCTGACATTGCGTATACGTAATATTGTTAATCGAAATGCGAGCGAAACTCTTAAACTTATTTATAATTGGCATGGAATGGAAAACTGTGAAAAAGTTCTATGTTTATTTATCAATAATAAAATGCCGGCTAACCCATTTGCAACATAATGCTGCATGCTGCAAAGTTTTCCCACCACGTGTCACATGCAACACAGTTTTACCCACTTTGTGTTGGTTTATCTACTACTTTATTACTGTAAATCCTCAGATAATTTATTTGATTTGTACGCGCAACGCAGCAAGCAGCATCCCTTGCAAAGTAGCAACAGCTGCGCTCAAGAGAGTTTCAACTTCAGCTTCGTCTGCGTGTGTGTGTGTTGTCTACTTAAGCGAGTGTGTATGTGTGTGTGGGTGCTGATTTGTATCTTCAGACTGCAAAGTGTATCGCATTACAATCAGATTAACTTAAAGCCGCCGCCATATGCAAGCTCGTGTGTGTGTGTGTGTGTGTTTGCTACGCTTAAATTGAATTTAAAACTTGTATTGAAACAAAATTGAAAAAGAATTTGCATCGTCTGGCTTCGCTGCGTGCTCTCGACTTCGAGTTTTGTATCTTAAGTAAATTAAGCTGCGCTCCACATGGTGAGGCCTTTAAAAAGTGGCCTCCGGGCCTTTTCGCATAGATCCCATTTTAAATGCCTATAAATATTTATTTACAAAGAAGCACACCAAAATAAAAAAGGGAAGCCGAGTCTGGCTGAGAGACTGGCTTTTCTCTCTTTTGTTGGCTGCGGTTAACCAGACGCCGCCCCAGCCCCCGCCTCGCCACGTAAGTGGAAATTTATGGCCAGTCCTTGAGCAAAATATGCAATTGAGCAGTCACACAGTCAGACAGTCAGCTGGGCGAGGAGTTACGGTAGCTCTCGGTATGTCCATTTATATTCAAAAGGACATTGAAGCAGCAATTGATGAAGCGAGCATAAAAAATGTTGTAAATGCAAAAAGGATACAATTGTCTGTGTGTCTCTCTGTCTGTCTGTGTGTGAATGAGTGTGTAACTGCCAGACTGTCTGTCTGTGTCTCTGTGTGTGTATTGGTATTTGGCTAATGTGATAAATCAATTTTATGCGAAAAATCCAAGAGCATAAATTCGCTTAACTAACGCATTTGTCAAGCCAGCCCACGACTGAAAAACTAAGAGTGAAAGAGGCAGAGCGAATTACGTTGGTAATAAATTGAGCCAAGTCAAAAGAAATTAGAGTTCTGCAGCAGCAAAGTTTACGAATTGCAACAGAAAGTGAAATGCAGAAAAAAGAGATGACAAATGCACTTAAACAGCTTCTCAATCAGCTTGAGAATGTTAGCCAAAGAAACGCTCAAAATAGATTTACAAACAACTTAAGAAATATTCGACAAATTTTGATTAAAAGCAATTTTTAATTTTTATATTAAAACAGAAAGTATGTAGCACAAAATTCAATAGCAGAAAAGTAAACTCATTGCGAGTGCTTTTTTATTGGAATGGAATCAAAAAGCAAAACTGCAAATAGGGAACTTAAAATATTGATGCTGAAGTATTTGAAGCATTTATTTCATTTTTATCGCATTTAAAAAGTATTCATTCTTGGTTTAAGCAAATTCAAACTTTATTTAAACACATTAATAAAGAAAAGAAAGAGATTATGAAAAAAGACAATTTCTGATATTTAATAAAACCCATAAAAAAATAAACTTACATATGGCATGACAACTCATTTATTTGAAAAATATTTATATTTAGTCCATTGCGAATTCTTTGTTTTTACTAAACCGAGAATAGCAATTTTAGGGAACGAATTCGATTTTGTTTTACATTATGCAAAATTAAATAAATGAAAGTGTCTTTTAATAGCTTTAGAATTATTCTGAACACAAAATGCATAAAATGTTGCCTCAGACCGAAGACCAATTCACTGAAGTATTTTATTCAATAATGGCTCAGGTCGAGTCACGTTTACGAATGCAACACAAAATGGAATTGCGAAATGAGAATGCTATTCAGGGAGTAGTTGCAAGCGATTGAGAATGCGATTGGGAGTCTGAGGTTTTCGCATTCATAACTGTTCGCATTAACGCCTAGCCATACAATCCATTCACCTGTTCGTTCGGTCATTGCTTTTGGTATTTGGCAATAACCACACAGTTTGCGACAGTTTTCAGGAGCTGTGTAACAAAGCACATGGTCAAATCAAATCCAATAATAGTCGTCTCCCCCTTCCTCCACCCTACGTAACTTATATACACACATACAATGGACTGTGTGTTCGGTTGGCTGTTATTTGATTGCCATTGCCGATGGCTAAAGTCTCCACAATCGAAAACCGCAAAATGTCAGGGTAGCTTTCTTTTCCAACTATGCACGGGATTTGTGGGCAAAGGGGTGAGGTGGGGACACTGGCGAATAGGGATTTGATTTTCTTTTGTGCAGTTAGCGCTATGGCTAATGCCCCAATAGCTGACAGCAGCCAGGCTTTTTGTTTGCCTTTCGGACGGTTGTTGACCAATTTGTAGACCATCATCAAGTGTGAAATTTCCAATTTCCGTCATCGCAGAGAGGAAGAGAGCGGGAGAGAGAGAAATGTCTGATCCATCAACAACTCCCGGCACTTCCCGGCTGTTGCATTACAATTGTTTCGCCCACAAAATGCAAATGGCAACGTTTCGTTGCTTCGCTGTTTGCCCAACGATTTTGTTCTTGTTTGTGCAATACAAATGGAACGAACGCACACTGCGAAACGATCTGTTTGCAGAGCTAAGGGCGTCGAAAAACCAGTTAAAACAGTGTGTTGAATATCGCCAAATAGATATTCCAAATTAAACTGTCCGATATATAAATAAAACAACAGCAAAGCGAAATTCATATTCATTGTTTATCAATACAAATATATCGAATTTCAGTTAGTTGTTAGATATTGTACATCTGAAAGATTAGCTGAATATCTGTAAATTTCCAGGTGCATAGAAATTAGGTTGGACTAGCCAAATCTATAAATAATTGATGCTAGAGATATCTTTATGAATTTTATGTACTTCATGTATAAGAATATTTTCTTACTACTAAATTATTTTATGGCCTTCCATAAGTATATAACGAATTTGCAATTCATTGTTGCGTTCTGTAAACTGAAAAGTTTCGCTGAATCTTTTACAAATTATATATGAATAAACATAACATTGGGCTCGCAAAATATGCAAATAAATAAATCATATTTAAATCTATAAGATTATTATTACTTTACAAAAAGATTGTCTTACCAACAATGATCTAAAATTCACTTTCTTTTACATTTCAAGAACGTTTTCTCACCAGTAAATAATCAATTTATCTATTGAGGTTTCAGATGAATAGAAATCAGATTGGGCCGACCAATATGAAAAAATAATGCAAAGAATTCTAAGTTTTTTATTACGTTGCCAATAAATTGCCGATATAAATATGAATATTAATGTTTAGTTTATTGTTGCATTCAGTCCATTGGGAAGACTATCAAATTGTTAAAATGCAAAGGAATGAAATGGACAATTTAAGTAAATACTTTATTCTTAAAAATGTTCGTCTCAGTGTATTAAATAGAGACATAATCTACAAATTCTAGTTCATCGTTAAACATAACTATAGATTATGCTCGCTGAATATTGCGGTAATTAGTCAGGTGAATAATAAGCATTCAGCGCTCCAACACCTTGGCTTTGGCATCAGCGAGTTTCATCGCGCATTTCAACTTCAAAGCGTCAAAGTTTAATTGAATTTAATTAAAAGCCGACAAATTGATTTGCCCAAACTTTGAGTTGTTTGAGTCTCTTAAGGATGGAGGCGGAGTTTCGACACGCAAGAGATCATTAGCTCGAACAGAGAAAGAGAAGAAGAGAGGAAGTTAGGTCAAAGTCACACTGTCAAAATATCTACGCTGAAAACATAAACGGAGCTTAAAGCGATTTGCCGCAATTAATTGCGTTGAAGCGAAAGTTTAATTGAAGTGCGATGCTGATGCGCTGAAGTATAGACAGCCATGTTTGGCAGTTAGGCAAATAGCAAATAGTATTCAGCGCCTACACGAACATAATTACACCTGTCCAAAAGTTTACTTTGCTATTTGTTCAGCGCTCGGATGTTGGTTTAATTTCACGACTGATAAAACACAAAGATTGCGCTGCCACTCGAAGCACTTTAAGAGAGTTTCCAAACACTTAAAGCAACGCCTAACGCTCTCTATAAGATTCTCATTGAGTTCGGTCAGTTCAATCAGTCAATTTATGATGTGTGGTGTACTCTACGTTTGGCACATTATCAATAGATGATTACGAGCTTGCTTGCTGCCCTTTTAAAGCCACAAAAAAGGACTCGACTTGGAGCACAATGAAAATAAAATATAATAAAATAAATAGGGTTGAGTTTTCAACTAAAATAAAAAAACATAAATGCCGGAGCGAGGCAATCAAACAGAAAGGCTGCTGCTTTATTTCCAATGTGTCTGTACGATGATGCTCTCCCGCCTCCCGCCTCCCGCCTCCTGCCTCCGTCTCCGTTGTGTTTGGTTAGAGAGACAGAGAGCAAAATGGCTGCCTGTTAAATTGGCAACACTTTATCAAAAAATATAAAAAGCACTAAAAGTCAAACGGTTTGGGAGGCGGAAGCATTGAGAGAACGCTACAAAAAAAAAATACACACACACAGCGCTGAGAAAATAAAAGGGAAACGACGGGACGACGAGCCCTATTTGAGCAGAGGACAGAGAGGCTTGCATATAGATTGGCAATAAGGCCAACTTGAATCATCATAAGGACAGACACACACCACACACACACACACACCCACTGACATGGAAAATATGCAAATGTCGCAGGGCTCGCATAATTCATATGATTTTCCCATTTATGAAATGCTACGAAAAATTGACAGACAGTTGCATAGCAATACGAACCGCAATTTTGCGGGCAAGTTCAAAGCAATATTAAGCACAATTTATGTATCCTAACTATGTATAAACAAAATAAGTACGTCTATGTATGAGTGTGTGTGTGCGCTTGTATTGCTCTCATCACAGATAAAAGTACAGACAAAATCAACTTTTGGAGCTTCATTAAAAATATGCAAACTACGAGCTCAACACACACACACACACAGAGTTTCGCATTTCCATTTTGTTAGTATATGTCTTTGATGCAACGAGAAATTGTTGAAATATTTGATTGATATTACTTTTTTACAGCTTTTTATTTATTTTTTGTTAATTTGCAAATTTATTACTCTGAACTTACAAAGTGAGCAGCATGTGAAAATAAATGAAAAGTAATAACGATAATGGCCAAGTTCATAATTAATAATTATAAATATATATTTATGGTGACTTTAAAGAATATAATCTAATGCCTATGCTGTATTTTTGATAATGCTGATATTTATTTACGATATAGCCATGATCGACTGTCCGCCCATATGAACACCTAGATCTCAGAGACTATAACATATAGAGATATAATTTCCACAGCACTTGTTAAGTTTGCACGCTGATGAAGTTTGTTTCAGAAGTTATATAAGAAATACCTTTGTATGGCAAAAAACCTCGACTACAATCGGGTTTAAACTGTTTTGGCTGACAAATTGGTATATTTTGACCTCTATGACATTTTTCGAAGTAGTACTATATACCAAATGATGCCCTCGGTATATTTTAGTATTTTGTGGAATACTTTTGTATGCTCAATAGCTGACATATTAATGGATGTTCTATTGAAAATATAGTTTAGATATTAATACTGTTTCTAATTAGATTGAAACTAAAGTTAAATGAGTAAATTTTATTATTACTCAACTATAATCTACTGTATATAAAAAATAATTTATCGGATAATTATAATGATTATAGTATTATAAAAAATTAGATTTCTTTTCAATGGAATTCATTGCTTTATTATTCAAATCTTTCTCAATAATTTGTTTATCTACTACAACAATACATTAACATTGAATGTATTTATGCAAAGCATTCGAACCATTTAAGACCCATTGGCTTTAGTCGTTAAGCCACGTAAGCTGAAACAATACTCACATTGTGTCAACTAATCTGTTCAATCAGCTGTCAATTAACAACCAATTGAAAACGTGTTCCCTGTCCTGTCGATGAACATACACACACACTTCTCCCTTCATAATTTATTCAATTCGAGCGCTGCTTTATGACACAAACAAATCGCTTCATATCAAATTGATTTGATAAGCAAATGCGTCCAGCTGAAGCGAACTGAAACGAAACCCCCCAAAACAGAGCCGGATACATTGCCAGAGCTAATGTCATTTTAATCAGCGTGTAGGCACCAAACACAAAAAAAATCATAATTTCAATAAATCGAAAATAAACAAGCAAAGTAAAGGCGGCTGTGTGTGTGAGAGGCGTGTGGCATGTGGCAGGTGGCAACTGATGTTGTCAGTTGACCGAGTGTAATTAGGTTGAAATTACAAATTATTATCGAGGTCTAAGGGGCAGCAGCAGCAGCCAATGTTATGTTGTGGCAAATGAAAAACACACACAGAAAATTAGCCGCATCAACTCTAAAATTTTCTCTGTGTGGAGCTCTCGTTATGAAGCACTTAAGCCAGAGCCTGCCCCATCGCCCTATTGTGATAGTAATGCAACGATATGGTCAAAACCAATTGAAATGAGGATTACAAGTGGTTATTACTACAGACGTGGGTTGGAAAATCAGTTTGAAAGTACACAAGAGCCAATGTTGTAAAGTGCATGAATTGCAATTAACTTTTATTTGCGGCATGCTGCACACTGAACGAGGCATCACGAGGAGTCCTCTCTCTGTTTTCAGCAGCAGCATCCGCAGCAGGCAACCCGATAACACCGGGAGAGCCGGAGTAGTCGTAGTAGTAGAGACTGACAGTTGCACGCTGAAAGCGAAATAGAATCACAAAAGATGCCAAATCTCCAGACAATGCCAAGTACAATGTAAATTATTCAAAAGGTAGCTGAAAATACGAGTATTACGCGATGGATGTCATTTACATTGCGGTTGCCACAGCGTCGTCTCCTCAGGCAGACAGCAATGGCAGCACCAAATGCCAGAGAATGGAAATGGAATGGAATTGTTTGTGGGCACAAGACAAAAAAAAAGAAGTAACGAGTGTATAAAAAGCAGAGTACAGTCAAGGGTTGGGTTGGGCTTCTTTTTGGGCTAGAAAAGTGCCTGGCAAATGCATTAAATTCAGTTTCGTGCAACTGAGACAACAGTTGAGTAAATTATGGCGACTAGCAGCAGCGAGAACGCCTGCCGCTGTCGTCTCCTCTGCCGGTCTGTTGAAATTTTTATGATGCTAGGAGCAGCAGGAGGGCGCGCGTGCCTTCAAAGAGTAGTATGCAGCAGATTTTGAATTTGCAGATGGGAGAATTCTTTTGGGGGCAACCTTAAAGTGTGCGTCCACAAACTACGGTTATCTAACACTTAAGCTTGCTTTTGAGCTGCATTACGACAAACTCTCATCATAATAAGCAGTGCCTCAGTCTACCACTATTGCAACCGCACGAGGCGTATGCGTAATATTCGCAGTCTGCAGCAGACGGTGAACCAACTGCTGCTGTGTCAGCAGCAACAGCGTCGTCTGGTCGTCTGGCCGTCAGCGTAAAATGTTGCATACATTTAACATAAATAATGGCCAGCATATTTTAGCAACAAGCCATAGTCTCGACTCGTCTCCGTCTGCATCTCCGTCTTGGGTAAATTGTGCAACTTGAGAGGAAAACTGCCAGTCAAGCAACTTCTATGGCAACCTAGCAACGGAGCCAGCCAGCCAGGTAACTGAAGAGCAGCAGTCCGGCCAAAAGCCATGCTCAATTTTTAATGAATGCCAAGACGGCATTGCCCTTAGTATAGCATACAGCATGCGGCATGCAGCATGCGGCACACAGCGTCTGCAATAAAATGAGTGTTTAATGCCCCCCGAAAAATCCAACCTAATGTAGGATTCCATTCACATGATACTGCCACACAATTTAATGTGCACATTAATTGTCGAAATTCCTTTTGTAAATATACGCATTAATTTGTGCTTTTGCAATGTTGATTGCTCCACTCAAAATACGCAACATTTTGTGGACTGAATTGCAATGCAAAGATTGTAAAATTCTGCTGTCAAGTCCAATTTATTTGGTTGTCCAAATTCAACTGACACAACAATTCGGCTTAGCTCTCGACTTCGTCTACACGATTTCGTTTTCGTTTTGCCTGTCGTTCAGTTTAGTCAGTTTTCGAAAGAGTTTTCATTATAAGAGACTCGTTTCGCTCTTCAAAACATTGCGCCTGCGCAACGAAACTGAGCTGAATGTTTAGCAGAGAACTAGGCCAACAGCACGCACTTGACGGCTCTAACTGCATAGGCCGAAAGCCGAAGAAAAACTCAAATTTCATTGGCCGCAAATGGCGCCAAGGACATGCGACACTTAATGAGCACACCAAATTGTAGTAATTATATTTAGCTAAATCTTAATAATATATATTTTTTAACTGAGCAATTTGATCTCGAACTTGGTCAGGGTTTCATTTTGTTAAATTTATTTATTAACTTTGATAAATATTTTAGTCTTACACACATTTAAACGAATCTATTTTCGGATAATAGTTCAGCCCCAATAAAAAATTGTGATTATAAGTATATATGTATATATGACATAATGAATTATATATTTTTTATAGACGCACTAATAGTTTAGTTGTCTAGGTTGATAGCTCAGTCTGAAGAAAGAATTGTGTATACTATAAATAAAGATAAAATATCGAATTATACATATACAATTAAACTTAGAACCAAGTGAAGTTCCCCTTTCAATACCTTTCCTTCAATAACAACTGTTATGTTTGTATTGCAAGTTGAAGAAATAAACAAACAGCAACTTCCTTTGTGCTGCAACAAGGAGCAAAGAACAAGAAGCAAGGAGCCAGAAGTCTGGCAGGAAGTGCGCGCTTAAAACAAAATTTGTTTTGTCTTACAACATGAGAATCTTGTTTGCTTTGTGGCCAGATTGCAGATTGAAAAAGGCAAAAATATGACTACAACTTGATTTCACTTTAATGGACATTTGTTGTGTACTCGTTGATGATATGTGAAAAAGCACAGATAATAAACTGAACTGTGCTGAACTGAACTGAAACTTGGCTGGATTTATAACTCCAACATATGCTCATCATCTTTAGATGCTTCTCTGCTGCTGCTTATCTGTCTGTCTGCTGTTTTCCCTTTTTTATATTTATTGCATCATTCGCTGCTGTAAACTCGCATATTAAGTGGATTGATGTATTAATATTTAAACGGCGATTTGTGGCTTCTCCTTCTTCTCATCATACATCCGCCTCTGGAGAGCACAAGCAAAACGACTCGTGGGCCACTGGGTAACTGCACTCAACTCAACTCGACTCGGATGAATGAAAGTCAACTCGTAACCTTTGACCCTTTGCCTTTGCTGTGCTATATTTATGAGTGCAGATAATGCTTAATCTGCATATCAAGAAAATCGATTTCAGATATATATTTCCAACACATTCTCGCTTGTCCTCCCCAGTAATTACCTCTATAAAAGTAAACATCTTGTGGAGCAACCTGCTCTCCAGACAGGACTCTTCTTTTCTCCTTCGAATGAGTCTCCTCACATTAAAACGCGACACGCATTGTGGCCCCATGTTAACTTTTTTGTGTGTGTGGGTCTTCGCTGTGTTGCTTGAGCTCATAAATAAAACATAAAAGCGCCGGCGCGTAGAATTCCTTTTTTATGATGTCGGCAAGCAGTTGCAGCCTCCACCTCTCTATCCTCTTTCCCCCTCTCTATGTCTGAGTCTGAGTTGTAGCATATTTTGAAAAATATTTATAAAATAACACGGAAAACGTACAAGTCATAAATAATGCGTTCGACCCGTGGGCGAGTGAAGAGGAGAGAGAAAAGAGAAAAGCAGGGAAGGGACAAAAAGTGTCGCAGTAATATAAAATTACCACGCGTTTGACATGCAAATATCGGTAAACAAGTTGGGCCTGATCCTAACTGGCAATTATAACTGGCGACAACACTGCGTATGCTTGATTTGTGTATTCATTTCAGACAGTTGCAATAGTTTAGCATATTAAAGTGGATGAAGATTTAAGTTCTTTCTCCGCAAATTCCTCTCTGGGGGTCATTCACTTTGACTTTGCGAATTAATAAATTGCAAGTGACAGTTGCGCAATTATTTACAATTAATTACGCATTTGACACACAAACACAAGTACCTTTTCTCCCTCTTCCTTTTGAGAGCTGCAGAAATTGTCGATAGACTGCAGAGAGAAACCCAAACTCAACCTTAAAAGCAAAGGGAACAAACAGCTCATAAAAGTGGGCAACTTGGAAAGGTCTTCTGCATCCTCAGTTGCAGTTGATTATGCCAACTCCCAAACACACACAAAATTCTGTGGGCGTGTCGTTGCCCATTTTCGAGTAGAAACACAATCGATTAACATTTAATTGCACCTGCGGCTGCTGCACAAATTTCTGCCTTCTGCCTCTCAGATTCACTAATCGAAATTATTGTTCGGGTCTCTCTTCAGGCTACAGTTGAGTTAGGCCCGTAACTCGTTCAGTCCCCGAATATTTGCTTGCCTCTCGAATCTTGCTGATGGCAGCAGCAACACACACACCCCCAATACACCCGCACACACACACTCGAATACACACACCTGAGTTTACAATGTGTCGATGCATTCAATAGAGATGCAATCACCTTTGCATGCTTAAAGCTGAGTCAGAGTGAAGCCAGGAGACACAGCAGAAGCTATTCTCATTTAACTTGTTCTACTTACCGAATAATCAGTGGCATCCTTTGAGGAGGATAACCCTCAAGTGGCTCAGCAGCCGAAGGGCACATCAAGCTTTATATTTTCCGGTATGTTTTTAACCCTTTGACGACCCCAAACACGAATCCGAATCCTTTTCCTCTTCCGGCATCAATTCAACAATAAAAACCAAACAATTTAGCGAAAAGTTTGAAGGCGTTTTCGTAGCTGCGGTCGCTCAAAGCGTTTCCCAAGCATTTCAGTGTGAACAGCAAGGGGAGAGAAAAGAGGGAAAACACTTCCGCTTTTCACACGTTTTCCTTGTATTTGCCGGGGCAGTAGAAAAATGCCACAAATGTTGCGCCAAAAATAACATTTGAATACCAAAAAAGGTTTTTGTGCCACGTCAGACTAACGAGGAGCAGGATGGTGAGTGCAGCGGAGAGGTGAGGCAGCTGTTGATGTTGATGGAGACGTCTCCATTTGGAGGCAGACGCTGCCGCAGCTATTCCGGGCATTTTCATGGTGACATTGCGAGGATAACTAAACTGGCCAGAAAAAACTGAAGCTGAAACTGAAAAATGGAAATATTCAACCAGAGTACGAGAGTGAGTACACTCACTCGAGTTTCGAATATACTCGCACTCGTATCTTCATTTGCGAATGACTAAATGACTGTTTTTTATGTTGTTTCATTTCAATTGATCGACAAATAAACGGGCGGCAAATCGCATTGATTTTCCTAAATGCCGCTGTTTGCTTAACGAGACTCGACAAACGAATCAATATCAGAGAATTCGAATCCGAATGCGAAATAAAAATTGAAACAGTATCAATTGCAAATACAGGACTCGAATTGAACTGAAGCATCCTTTGGATATCCATTGAATTGTTGACTGAATCGCGTTACAGCACATTAATATTTGATTTCCCTGTTTGTTTTTCATTTACTCAAAAGCAAATTTATTTAGATTTCCCCCATATGAATCCGATGACACCCCAAGTGAAGTTCCCCTTTCTATTCTCTCCCCTCTCCCCTCTCACTCTCTCTATCTTTTTGCCACTCTGCGAAATCGATACTCCTATACGCTTCGTTGAAGTTGCAACTGCATTTGAAGTCGAGTGATTGTTGTGACTGGGAAAGTGAGATGAATTGCTGCTTGAATCCTTTCACATTAAATTATATATTCATTTTTAATTTGTAAGCTTCGCATTGAAATCTTTAAAGAATCCAAAGTCTGAGCTTAACTCAGTCTCCCTCGAAACATTTTCATAGATTTATGTAGTTCGGACAGCTGTTGGGGCAAAGAATCAGAATGAAACAAGGATACGAAACAGAAGACGAAAAGGAGTACGAATCTGAAAGGATTTAGTTTGACCGCCTTGACCCACATTCACTTGCCACTCACAAATTTATTTGCCAAAATATATTTCACAATAGTTAAATTCCTATTTTTCATCATCAGCCGAGGCTTAAGCTCTCATATGATCTCTTTGCCTTTCTCTGTTGCTTTCTCTGTCTCTTTGAGAGACTCGGAATGTGCCAGCTGTTAATATTTTGACAATGACGCATAAGTCCTGGACAAAGGACAGGCATTCCTAATGCCAACCAGTTGAACAGACAGTTGGCAAGATGAATGTCGACAGTTGGATGAATATCCAAATTTCATATTCAGGCCAAGCACTCGAGTCTAACCCGCCTCTCTCTCTCTCGCTCTGGTCTGCTGTGTTATTGTTTAAGTTGTTGTTTTCTGTTTTTCTGGCACCTTCATTAGTTATTCAAAAATTGTCGAGGAACATGATGGGAGAGATGAGGAGGAGCACAACTGGAATTATGTCAGAAGTGCTCGGGTTGTCTTATGCCCAGCGCCAAACGCACATGTGAACAGAGCTCAGGTGGAGAGAGGGAAGGGGCATGAAGTGGGGCACATGATGACTGATGAAGGGAACGATACGTTAAATGTGTGCTTAAGTAGCCAATGTCCTGCCACTTAAAGGTGTTTGAGGAAATAGCTTTAAAGCAAACAAACTTAATTTTGAATCACACAACGAACCAATGAATAGGAAAAATACTTGTTATGATTGGGAGAATATTAGCTAAGGGATGCAGCTTTATTCCTCATAATGAATACCTTCTTTTATCATGTTCTTTACCTCCGATTTAATTGATTTGACAAGGGTAATGCTCCAAATGGGTAAATGAGCGAATAATTGTGAGTAACAAGTGAATTACAGCATTTAAAATGACAACAATTGTTGGATCTGTTCCTGCTTTGTCTTCTTCCTGTTGTTGTTCCCTCATTTCCATTGCGCGTGTTAATGAGTTGTTAAGTTGTTCCAAAGTGTCCTCAGTACGCGACAGCGATAAATGTCAATTGCAGAGAGCCAGACAACAGCTACCCTTAACTCGTTTACATTATCTGTGGGGGATTCAAAGTTCAACTCTGCCTTCAAGCACCCAAAATGCAGTCGAATTCAATGAGAGAGAAGCTGGCAAGGATTCAGCATAATTTCCATTAAAAAGACCAGCAGAACATTCCCTTCATTCCGACGGTGTAAATGCCAAACAATTGCTGGATTATGGCCAGAATTCGGAATCCTCTCGATGACCATCGAGACGGGCTTCGAGTGTGGTCATAAATCGGCGCTGGCTAATTCCGAAGAGCGCACTTCAATTCGCATTCTGTCTGCACTTGGATGAGGCCTGTTTCTGACATTCATTGATTACGAATGAATGTTGTACTCACACTTGCACTCACTCTCCCTCACTCATATTCAAATTGCAAATGAGTGTAAGCTGAATACTTTCGAGAAACTTCTACATAATCAACAAAATGTCATGCCAACAACCAGACAATTTTCCCACACAGAACATTGCTTTATTTGGGTTGTAAACTTTTTCTATATTTTCCACTCTGACTTTGACTTTGGACGAGTGAACGTTTTGCTTGGTTTGGCAATGATTTAAGTAGAAGTTGAACAACAACGCAACCAGACACGCCCACAGACAACACAGAGGGCAAATCTATTGAATTGTCATTCTAATGGATTCTATTTCATTGCCTGCACATAGAGGGTACTCCATTGGTCAGTTTAAAGGAAGACAATATCTGTAGACTAGATAGCTTTAAAGAGTTTTCCCTTTTCTTTCAGATTATCATTGAAGTCATTTATAGTTATTCGAATTAGCAGGTTTCGCCCAGAACAAGGAAATCCTTCTCAATGTAAAGGAGAAGCAGCAAGGAACTGGTTAAAGTCAAGTCGTGTCCCCTGTGATTAGAGGTAATGTCAAGACGTCAGGCAAATTGATTTATTGCCCAGCAAAAGCCACAGGTGTCCATCTCCTACTACACCCAATTCCAATATTTGTACTCTCAAGTTGTCAGTTGTCCCCAGCTGACAGACAGATAGACAGACTGTCGTTGTGGTTGCCCTCGCGCATTTCAGTTTCAGTTTCCACTTTGTTGTCCTTGAATGGCCTCAATGGCCGCTCAGTTCGAACTTCGCGTGTCCTTTGCGGTTTTCGGTTCTCAAACTGAAACTGTTGACAGCTCGCCCACCTGCCTCCCTCTCCTTCTCTGTCACTCCCCCTTCCCAGTCACCTCTTGAGTCAAGGAGCATGAAAAATGATAGCGTCGATAGCGATAAATCTTGGGCGCATTTAAAATCGAATCTTTCGCTTTGTGTTTAGCATAATCATTGGCAAAGAAAGAGAGAGAGAAGGGAAGTCGATCCCCTTGCTGTGCTTTTGTGCTAATTCGAATTTAATGCTCGCTGCACGGCATGACAAATATTGTGGATGGCGTGTCGAGTGGGCGAGTGGGAGAGGGAGGCTTGAGGGACATCTTGTCCCGCTGACAGTTTAATTGAATCTAAATCCTGCTGTGTCTGACACGAAAGAGAAGAAAACATATTTTTAATTTCACTGTTTGCTTCGTTGAGAAGGTAAACATTGAGATTTATGGCCACATCAACTGGGAGAGAACTTCAATGTGCTTCTCTAAACATATTTTGATAGCCTCTCCTAAGACTCTTCTTCCTTTTCTTTCTCTCTTTCTCGCCAGACATATGAAAATGCTCAACAAATGTGGCCAAGTGCAAGCTGCAAATTTTCTCAGACATAAAAATCCCTAACAAACTATTTTGTTACGCATAATTTTGAGAGTACAATAAAGACATTTAAGTGCAGAGTATATAGTTGCTATTAGTTTGTTTTTATCGCTCTCTCTTTCTATCGTTCATTGTTGCTGTTTCTTTCAGTTTGTACATAAAAATAGTTTGCTTTTTTTTTTAAGAAATTTGTGACCAAAGTGTGTGTGTCATGATTTGTTATCTGGACTAAAAATCCAACAAATTTTTAACATTTCCCATAACTTTTTCTGACAACTCAACTGCGATAAGGGCAACTGCAACAGTTATTTAAATGCACTTCTGACATTTGGATTTTTATTTTTAGCAGCCTTAGATGCAACTAGGGCTTTAGTGTTTTGTAGAGAATTAAAATCAATTTAATGGATACACTTTAATTTATTGACATTAAAGAGACATTTGTCTTTCGAACTGTCTGAAATATGTCAAAAGTTCAAATATATTTGCAAGGATATAAATCTAAATTTGCCCGAAAGGCTCGTCGCATATGTGAAATCAGCGCGTAAGAGATTTATCGCTGTGTAAGTCGCATCGAGCAGCTGTCCAGGCGGTAGCGGTGGTTGCGGCGGTGTCGGTAGATAAACACAAAAAAAAAAACTTTTGTGTGGTTTATTTATATGTATAGAGAATGGGTTACACATGTGCATAAATATTTGTGTGTGTGCGTGTGTGTATCGATATGTGGAAGTATGTGAGAGTTGTTGTGTACATATTCGAGTTGGATGCAAAGATTTAAAAGCTGTGGGGCAGACGTTGCGTATGAGCAATATTAATTAATATGCGAACTCTGTTGCGTGCTTCTTTTGTTTTCCCTTCTTATGCTACTACGCTTGCTTCTTGTTCTTTTTATGGCTTGCAATCCGTATGAATTATTGTTTGCCTTTTGCCTTTCGCACTCACATTCCAGCTGAGCTCCCGCCTTGCTTCCCAATCTTGCTGTTGTTGGCCTTCGATACGTTGGCAATTCATTAACAAAATGAATGAAGAGTTGCTGCTGTTGCTGCTGCAGTTGGCAAGGCGAGGCAAGAAACTGACGGCATGTTGTGCGTCCTTCTTCTTCTGACATGCAAATGTAAATGATGCTCTGCCTTCTCCGTAACAGCCTCATGTTGTTTATTGACGGTACTCCATGTTTGTATGTTTGGCAACACCAAGAACAACAACGGAATTCTCTCTTCATCTTTGTTGTATGAAATTTAATAGCATTTTGCAAGACCAATTTCCGATTTCATATTTTTACTCGCATATAATACTTACTTTCGTTGTTAATGAGAGCCAGTAAATGCATTTGCCTTCATCGATTACATGTTGCAAAATAACTGGCTTTGCAATCAATTTTCCTCTCTCTCTTTTCTTCTTAAATTATTCCTTCTATTAGATCCCCCAAATGAGCTTAACGCTTATCAATTGCTTGCTCAACCTTAAATGCACTTTGTATTTATATTGTAGTTTGGCAAGTTTTAAAGCCTCAACTCTTTGTGCTGCCAATTAACTGACGACCCAATGAAACTCATGTATTTCTAATTTTTTTTTTGTGAGTTTTTGCAGCAACAAGACATTTTATTTATATAAGCACAACAAATTTGTAGTTTGTTGCCCCGAAAATGCAAGCCAGCTTCGTTTTAATTAACAGCTTGTTTGTGTAGCTTCTCCGTATGTTACCTTAGAGCTCGTGTATCAACAAGTAGCTGCAGCATAAGAAACTGCCACAGGCGGAAATACCCTGTAATTAGACAAAAGGTGAACTGTAAATAAATATACAAAGAATATCTTAATGGCATTAATTGACCATCCGGTATATTCTGTAATCTATGGTATATTTTTTTTAATATAATAACCATCGGTATGCTTTGGTATTTTTACGAGTAGTTTATGAATTTGGTATTATTTACGAATAATAACACAATGTTTTGCTTTTATCCGAAATGAGTAGCGGGTGTAGTCCTCTTACATGTTAGTTATACTTTCATGTAACTAAAAAAATAAATTTTATAAAATATAATAAAATATTGAAATATAAAAAAAGGGGAAAATTCTATTTAATTTCATTTGATTATTATTTCTCTCAACTACAAATTCCCTCAACTGCTCATACTCGTCTACATCAATCCGTTTCCACAGGGCATCTGTTGTTTGTGTTTAAACAAACCACTTGGTGAATGGCATTACATAATTTGTCACTAACACTTTTGACTTTCAATTTTAAAACTGTAAATACGAGAGAGAGCAGGCAAAGTTGCCGGAAGTTCATGAAGGCAGCTTAGTCTCAAGACGCAACATCGACGACACAAGCCATAGATGTGCAGCAGACTTCATATATTACTTTGCGATAGACATGTGTACAAACAGAATGAGAGAGAGGGAAAAAAGGAGAGTGAAAGAGAAAGAAAACATGCACATAACTCATCATATGGCAGACGCACGCATGCAAAGTCATTACTCAAGCAAAAAGTCGTTAAAAGCAAAAGAAATCAATTCAGCTGAAGGTTAAGTGAAAAAGTTTTACCATTAAAACTGACAAGGTGAGGTTGCCTCTAATGCCTGGCTGTCGTCAGGACTCAGGACTCGCAAAACCCAGGAGGTGAGAAAAGTGAGCCTCTGGGTCAATAAACTGGCAACTGGCAACTGAAAACTGCCAACTCGAGTTATATCAAGCACATAAATCAAGTTATTCTCTGCCATCCGCCTCACTGTCTGACTGTTTGTGAAAGGCTTAAACAGATGCAAGAAAAGTTATTAAATTGTTCAAATGCTACACGCATTTCAAGAAAGAGAAAGTTCTTGCAACAATTGTCACAAGTTTGCCAGTCATTTCCATTAGAGAAGTAGCAGTGGAAGCCTTTGAGCTGACTCGTAAATATAACAGAATGGCTCAAGAAACTGTCTCCGATTGCAGTTGGTGTCGGAAAATGTGGAAAATTGAAGCTAGCAAGCAACCGCAGGACATCGAAGTGTAGTATAAGAAATTCCCTAAAAATATTTCATTTTACCAGCAAATTTTCGGTTTCATAAATCTCTTTGTGGCATGAAATTTGCATGGCAAAGTTAATTAAAAGAAAATTCCCAATTCCGTTCTATTCTATTCTGTTGTTATACAAGGCAAAAGTCAAAAAAAGGATAACAAATTTTTCTGCATGCATTTGCCCTTATGCAATATGCATGTTTGGTTTTTGCCAAAAATGAATTGGCTTACCTCATCTATGTAGATGGCATTTAATGCCCACAAAACTCGAGCATTGAATCATATGAAATTTGTTTCATACTAATGCAATTGCAAGTGAATACCAAAAAAATGAGTACCCATAGCTTGGTAGGTCTTTCGATGCAATCGAGAGCAAGTTTCATGCAAGAATGGTAGATGATAAAGCCTACTTCCATTAAGCTGGCAGATAAACAACATTACAGTAATCCCTTAGTCAGCTATTTAAGCCTTCTGCAACGACGCACACAATTAATGCCTTAACCAAACGCATGTTTTCCACTTGTTTACAGCAAATGCATACACATTATTTTTTTCGCACCCTGTGCGAATATTTAAGGGGCGTATGAGCAATAAGTACTTAAAAGTAATTTGTGTTCTAACTGATCGAATTTAGCTTCGTTAGTACATTTAAGTGAATAACGGAGAAATCATAAATTGAATGATTATTTATTTTTGAATTTAGTATTTTTTATTTTATAATCGTTAATATTTAACGAGCAATTAACCCATCACAATGTTGAATTTTGTAAATTTATAATTTTAAAGTGTATGAACAATTTGAGTAATTAAACAATAAGCAAAAATGTTCATTTTTGATATGTTTATAAATTCAAGCTAGATGAAGGTACGATTGAGTCCTAAAATCGCTAATATTTCATGTTTGTTTTAAGATAATTGGGCAATCAACCCCTTAAAGTAGAGAAGTTAATTTTCTTTTTTTTTCGAATTATATTATATAAATATGGCAAAAAATTTCACCAAAGAAAAACCAAAAAAAAATTTCTTATGTTTAAATGTTTCTTTAATTATAAATAAACCTGAGAATTGTTTATAAAGTTCTTAATATTACTTTAGTGTTTTAAATATTTTTCCATTAACCCAATAAAATATTTAAAACAGAGAATTATGAATTGAATAATTATTTCAAAACCAAACTATATACATATACTCGTTTATACAATTTTAATTGTTTGGCTATTTTTTCTTTTTTTTTTTTGCTTTCATATGGCGAACTTTATTTAAGGCTAAAACTTATCACTAAACAATTTACAAACTTATTAGAAATACATAACATCTTCATCTTCTTAAAGCTTAATAAAGTGGCGTTTTATAGCATTTTCTAAGTTATTAATTTAAATAGGATATCCACGAGTCTTATTTTTTGTCAATGTGAAACAGTCATATTTATAATATTTTTATGAAATGAGCTGCCCTTGCTTAATACTCCGGCATTTATATCACTTTGTTTTATGTATTTATATCAATTTCGAAATTTATTAAGCTTGTTTATGTTCGCTTCAACATCCATTAAATATGATTTAAAGTGCACTCAATAGTAGCAACAACAATGGTGGATGGCAAGCAGAGCGACGAGCTTTTAAATCGATTGCATTTATCGATTTTATGTTTAATGCGAGTGTAAACATTATTGCCAAAGCAAAGTAAACGCAATTTGTAAGTAAACTGCAAAGGAGCGAACGAAATGGAAGGCGAAAAAGGAGAGAGCATTGTTTAAGGCACAGGAAAGCATGGAAGCTAGCTGGTGAAAAATCCGTGCAGCGGAAAGCGTGCAACGGCAACAGCAACAACAATAACAGTGCGCAGAGGGCAAGTCATCAATAACAAACCGGCAGCAGGAACTTTAAACTGGCCAAAACACAAACAAGCGAGTTGGCTAAGTAGGTAGAAGGGTAGAAGAGTGAGTGAGAGACGAGTTCTTCCTTTGCGTATTTATCAGATTAAGATAGCAACACATGATCGAGCAGGAAGAAGGATGGCCAGCCAGTCAGCCAGCTAACCAACGAACGCAGACAGACAGCTTCTAATTTTGTGGTTTCGGCTTTCTCGGTGGAGAGCACTTCCGCTTGTTTGTTGCCGCAACGCTTTTGGTTGAGACTAAATGCCTTTGTGGTTTGATGCGCTTCTCCGCCGATGCTTTGGCGCTGCCTAATGAACGGCGACATTAAATAAAATGTCGGTCAATTGTCGTTGTGGCTTATCAGCGCCAGACAAGACGCCGCAACAGAGTTGCGAGTTGTGAGAGAGAAAGGCGACTTGGGCTGCGTGTGGTAATTGATTTTCCAAATGGCGTCAACTGAATTGAGCTCTCAGCTCTCTTAGCTCTTTTTCTATGCCCACAAAACGTAACTTTTTGCGTGTGCCCTTCCTCCGGACAAAAGTTGTCGTCGTGATGATGCATTTGTGCTTTGAGCGCTGAGCGCTGACAACAAAAAACGTTGCAACAGCAGCAGCGGAGGCAGCAACAAGCAGCCACAAAAAAGCGAAAACTGGCATTATGCCAGGCAGCAGCCAGTATTCGGTAAAAACTTGTTAGCCTAATGCATGCGATGCTAGTGGCAATGCAACGATAGCGATAGCAAATGGCAAATGTTGTTGTCGATGGCGTTGAAAGTCGTCGTCGTCGTCGGCGATGGGGAAAATAGTGGAATATATAAGTCAATATTTGACAGGCGTTTAAGACTTTAAAGCCAGTCAGCGAGAGCTCCATAAATATCGAAAAACCATTGAAATTGACACACTGCGAGACAGACGACGGAGAGTAAGAGAGAAAACGTGAGATAGATAGAAAAATAATTCAAAGCGACGCGCACATTAAATATTAACACTTTAATCTAGTCGATGGCTGTGTGTGTGTGCGCTGTGTCTACTCCCTTCTGCTCGCTTCTCTAGGCCTCCGACAGGTCGTGCGCCGCATGTTAAACAGTTTTTCAGTGCGCACAAAACTTGCCAATTGAAAAGTAAAACAAGCCAAGACATAAAACTTGCCGGCGTACAGCGAGCCGGAGAGCTATGTCTGCAAAGCACGCAAAGCGGTAGACCATAAATTGCCCCACACTCACACACTGACACACACTCGACCCACACACACACATAGAGAGAGCTGAAGAATAATTATACGGCTAAAAAGCGTGAGGGGGCTAAACCGCGACCACAAATAAAATCAACATGAAACGCCCAGGAGAAAGGACAGAACAAAGCATAGCAGAACAGAGCAGACTTGGCGAAAATATGAGTCATTAATATTCACGCCCACGTTAAAAGCACATAAATAGGCGTGGCACATAACAGCACTGACCCAGCGCACAAAAACCAGACAACAACAACGATAACAACGAGAGCAACAGCAAAAAGCCAACGAAAGGTGCAGCGCTTTGTGTAGCATTTCCGGTTGCCGCCTAAAATTATGCTACAAAATGTGGCAACGGCTAAGCACAGCAGCAACAACAGGAACAACAACAACAACAGCTTGCTAGTATAGTAAATCACCCAAAAGCAATGAGACAGCTGAACAAAGTGTTGAATCTGACACGCCCACAGCAAATGCAGCACCCACAGCGAACAACGAACAACGAAACAAATGGCCAACTCGTATAATTGAATGCAATTCCAGAAGTCAGCTAAAACTTTACTTCTTTCCTCACTTCCTTCTCTCTTGGCTATTGTTTTTATTTAGAGTGCTGCTCTTTGCGAATAATTACCATATGCATACTGAGAATATGCGAATTTATTTAACTGACCCACTTCAAATATCAGTTCACAACAATTTCATTTCTTGCTCAGCACTTTCGATTGTGTTTTTGGGATATTTTCAACTAAAATGACTTTAAAAATAAATTGGCAACCCAAGATTTGCATCTTCCACTATGTTTTGTTATAGTTATTATGAGAAATGTTACATTTAGAATTAGTTTAAGTTGCATTGCAGATACAAATTTAATATCCTTGACCATAATATATAATATTGTATTAAAAAATTAAAATGTCTTTGATTTTACTTCAAGAAACTTATAATTTATATAAGCTTAAAGGTGGTAAAACTCGTATTTAATCCATGGAAATACTATAAATCTAAAATTATTTAAACAAACGTATAAATAATAAATAGGTTAAGCTGCCTTACAAATAATATAACACTAAAATGATAAAAAGATATAATTAAATTGGAATAGGAATCTTTCATTGTAATCAACGTTAAATTAATAATATGAAATTAATTGGAATATTTTTCATCAAAATGATTCTTTGGTAACATTAGTTCAACACTGTTGAAGTAAATCGAAGTGTTTGCGACAAAACATCTATTTTTATAAGCTTTTAAATAAATATTATTTCATTTTTGCTGCTGACAACAAAAACATTCATAAATATTTGATATATTTAACCTTTAAACTCTAGATTTTTCGTTCTGACTCAAAGTAAATATAAAATGAAGCTTCAACTCTTATGCCAGACAATAAACAATATCAATATTCAAAAGTAAAAATATCAATAACTTGCTGAAAATAATAACTGTCAATAAGAAAAGCATTTTTGGTATGTGAATAATGCATTTTGATGTTCTTAATTTTGTTCGTAATTGTCGAATGCCTTAAAGGGTTCTGCTCCTTGTGTTATGTGGACAAAAAGTTTAACAACAATTGAATGGAATGTGCTTGACAATTTTGCTTATTGAATATGTTTCTTTGTGTGTGTATGTGTGTGAGAGTGTGTTTGTGTTTGTTGGGACTTTGAATGACCAAGTTCAACTTACAATGTTTATCTTTGTTTTACTGACCTGAAACTCATAAATTTGCAGCAACAAAAGCGGTTGAAGCAGATTACAATTGAAATGCTTTTGCATTAAGGCAAAGTCTTAACTCAGTGCGGAATGCGCATTTGAGTGTCTCTCTCTCTGTGTGTGTGTGTGCGAATGACATACTTTTGGCCAACAATTTTATAGATTATGCAATAAAATGTACAACGCTTTGCGGTCGTTTGGCAAATAAAACAAAACTTTAGCATATTTAATGCCATATAACAAACATATGTATGTGCATTTTATAGTATAGTAGACTCCCTCGAATAGTCGATATGATTGTGTATCTCTGTGTAAGTTTTGGCCAGCTTCAAACACACACACACACACACTTTGGGCCAAAAGCAAACATCAAATATTTACCACACTTGCCCGCATTTACATTCATACCCAGACACTCGCATAAAGTAACAGCTGTGATAATGTGCGATTCCCAAACTGTGTCTGTATGTGTGTGTGTATTATATGTCGTCGGCTCCCCAAGGCAAGTCCAGCATTTTATATACACTTCTGCTTAAATATTTTTGAGATAGAGAATCCCATTGTGTTGCTCTTTTGCTTATGCAATCATCTATTTTAACAGAGATTCAACTTTGAATTTTCTAATCCGCATTTACGTAATTTTACATTAACGTAATTGATGTGATGTGCGTGCGTGTGTATGTGTTTAGATCATCTCATAACACAATTCCAATTACATTATTTTCGTAATGGCAAAAATGTCGAAAAGTTACCACATTTCAACTTGATTAATTATGGAACATACATCAATTGTTTGATACCCAAGCAGTCAACATCCAAAGAGCAACAGCATCAATAATGTCATCGTCTATGCCAACAACATTCAATATTTATTTAAAGCTGACAACAATAATTGCAATTTACGAAAAAAGCCGCTCAAATAATGCCCACGAAATTAAACATTCTGTAAAATATAGAGTAGGACGATACATGTTGAGAGATATAGAAAATTTAAAACAGCAAAAATTGATATGTTGTTAATATAATACGAAAAAGATAAATGAAAGATATTTATTTTATGTAGAAATAAATTGTAGTAAAATCAAGAAAAAATTTAATTATGTTAAAATTGAACCAAAAAAAAGGAATTATTAAATAAAAATCAAAATCAATTTTTTTTTTTTAAATTGACACCACAATAAATATAATAAATATATAATAATAATAAATATTATAGAAATATTTCATTTATTTATTTATTGCTACTTGAGTAGGTTTATAAATAGAGCTAAAGCTATTTAAGGCTGACTGACTGTTTAGGCTTTATTCAAGTGCTGTGCTAACTGTATCTGCTGTGTTGTGGCAATTCTGACAGCGAGGCGCTAAAGTTATTCCGGTTCCCAGGCGACACCAACAAACACAAACACATCAAGTGAGCGCGGCTCAATTACATGTAAAGTGATTCGCAAATTAGGACAACGCTTTGCCAATTGCCACGCAGGATAATTTAACAGGTTGTACAGAGAGAGATGGAGGGGGAGTGAAACAGTGACAAGGGGGTAATCCCCTTGACAAAGGGATGGCAAATCGCAGCTGGCCTGAGTTTGATTTTGTTTGCTTAACTCAATGAGATAGCGATATTCCGCGAGACGTGCAAATATTTTGACTGCTAAACTGAATTTCAAGAGAGCGTGTGTGTGTATGTGTGTTTATGTTTGAGTGTGTGTGTGTTGTGGGGTGGCATCAAAGGAAGGCATCATCATATTACACATAAATTTGCCCCTGACTGTGGAGAAGCAGCAAGAAAAAAACAGCAAGCCACAAAAATGCGAAGCGGATGCGAGTTATGTGTAGGAAGCAGCCAAAACGAATCATTTCCCCACCAGCCAGCCCCATTGTGTGCGTGTCGAAGGGAGTGTGGGAGAATGTGTGGAAGAGAGACAGAGAGAAAGGAGGGTTGAAGTGACAACAACAAATAACACAAATAAACACGATTAGAGTGAAATTGTTTGGCAATAATGTTAACTTAATGCGTTATATTTGTCGCACTTCAGCCCGATAAACACGCACTCAATTTGCGCCTCGAGTTGATTCGAGTCGAGTCGAATGACAAGTGATTCGTAATGCTTATTGCTGCGAGACAAGTGCGAACATGAACAAACAAGTCCACTCCATTGTATACACGCTCTGCTCTGCTCTGTGTATTGAAGGCTTTCTTTTTAACTGCTTTGCTGTTGTGTGTGGCTCAACAAGTTGATTGAGTCGCTTACAGTTAATAGATAAACTCGCTAATGAGCTCACAAAAGCCACAGCTAAGCGAGAGTCCTTTCCCCCCACACGCACACATACTTATACACAAAAGGCCAAAGGCTAAAAAGGAATTGGTTTTTATGAGGGTTAACTGGCGGCTCTAATTAGTTGTTTTTATGACCAAAAGATTACGCAACTTGAGCTGCAAATCTGCTGCGAGAGATTTGCAATGATTCGCCGCTGCTGCTGCTGCGTGGAGATCTTGACATTTGTTGCGTATACGCCGCGTTGTTGTCTCGTCCGTGCTAAGTGCTTTAGCTTTAGCCGTTTCCTTAGTTGTGAAAACGAAGGTGGAGCAGCGAAAACTTTATAATTTCATCAAATTCACAACCAAAATTGCGTGCATAATTTTATTATTTTGAAAGCACTTGAACGAACTTTATCTAAACATGCAGACCCGCTCAGCTTTTGTAAGGCTTTTGGCCAGAGAACTTGTTTCAAACAGCAATTAAAATAAATTACATTTTGCGATTTTAATTGCATCTAATTGCAGGTAAAAGCCAGCAAATAAGTTGAAACACAAAAGTTCACAATGCTCTGTCGCGCACCGTCGCCAGAGAGTGAAGAGAGTTGCTGGAGGAGGAGGGGTTGAGGGGTGTGCTGCCAAATTAATTTTGTCCGTTGTCAGTTATGAGTGTGTGTTGAAGAGGCAGACAGCAATAGAAATAGAAATAAAATCAGAAACTTTCGACAGCACACTCGAAAATGGACATGAACATGAGCAGCAAATGACACAAAATGATAATAACACAAATGTACAAATGGACAATAAATGAACACACATACACACACACACACACGATGCGTATACGTAATTTCAGCGTACAACTTTTATGAGTGACAATTTGAACAATTTTTGTGCAATTTCCGTTGATTGACAGTCGTTCGCAATCACAGAAACGATTAGAGTTTTCCCCCTACCATTTTTCCACCAAACATGAAACAAAGTGCGCTTCCTCTATAAAAGAGTGGGAGCGATATTTAAGCAAATTACAACTTGTATTCCTTCACATTGAATCAATTTCATTTAAAGTCGTCTCGATTCCCAAGGGAGTCGTTTATTAAATAAATTTCAAAACAAATTAAACACATATATATGTATGTAGAGTTTAAAACACGATTCAGCTGTCGTCAGTCGACTGTCGCTTATTTGCTTAGGCAAATTGAGTTTTCACGGTTGACATGTTTGTTGAATTTGAAAGCGTTTGCCGAAAAAAAATAGAAATAGAAGCGGAAACTCAACCGAGTCATCATCACAGTCAAAAGCAGAGGCAGAGTCGAGAGTCGTGTGTCTCTGGCACGTAAACTGACACATGTCATGAAATATTCAAATGCCAAAACAATTTTCAGCTGCGAGAAGCTCTTTTTGGCCGAGGCTTTTTTCTCCAAGCCAAGGAAAATTGCTTTAAAAGGCACGGCAAGGCATTTCCATTGGCCTAATTAGTTTACTTGCCAGCCGCCTGCAAGTGGCACTTATGTGACAGCTGCTGCAATAATGCTCGAAAAAACGAGAAGAACGAAGAAATGCATTTTTTGCATATTTAAAGCTTTACAAGTTTTATTCAACGAACACAAAGGCAAACGGAGTTCTTGTCCTTTTTTCCTCTTTGCAAACAAAAAATTAATTTTCTTTGTACTCCAACTCTGTGTGTTTGGCATAAAGCAGAAGATTATTTTTAGGTTTGGCCGCAGGTAAAATGAAAAGTGCTGCAGCACGAAAAACTTCATCAAAGGTAGCAATTGGAGTGGAGTAGCATTTGAAATTACTTCGGGCTATAGCAGCAAAAAAAAAATGCCACAAAAAAAAAAAACAGAGGATCGGAAAGCCAAACACAAATGATAATTCCATTCGCATTGCTTTTGCTCTACTTGTAAAGCAGCTGGTCATTGGGATTGCAATCTCACCAGGACAGGATAAACGATTTACAGTCACCTGAGCACATAAACCAAGCCATCGCCATTGCCATCGCTATCGAATTGTCTTTACAATTCCAAATGCTGCTGCTCCCACTAAATTGCAGTCCATTTAGTGTCCATTTTGTGAGAAATTCCCTAACATTTGTATGCTCCACTTGAGCGCCGTGTAAGCCCATTAAAAATCGAGCATCGACCATCGAGAAACGAGCATCGAGCTCTCGACTCGACTCTCGTCCAGTTGACCACTTGAAGCAGTGGCAAGACAATGAAGTTGCAGCTCAAGTTTAAAACTGCATTGCGCATACGCTCTGTATGACCAGTGGAGAAACCATTTGGCAGCCTCATCCTCAGAGTTTGCTTCTCACTGTTGAGCATGAATTATAAATGGAAGTAAATATATTCTGCGGTTGGGATTACTTCTCCTGCACATACAATTGTCGGCTGCAACTTCAGCAAGTTATGGAACATTTTCGATTGCGCTTTTAGTCACGTTTCCGACAACTGCGAGAAACGAGCATAACTTCAATTATTTTCTATACATAACATACTATATATGGTATGTGGCTGGTGTTGTTTCCGCTTTCGCTCGCTGTTGGAATTTCTTTATTTAAGTTTGTAAAACAATTACTACAACTTTTTAATGCCGCGCAACCAGTTGAAATAGCCAAGTTTATGGCTTATTTGCTATGGTCGAAAAATCCTCCTCCGCTGGCTGGATGTTGGCTGGTGTTATCCTTTGGCCGCTTGCTCATCATGTTTTCCAGTGCCATGAGCTAACAGCGCGCCACTAAAAACACAACGCAAAAATATGCAGCGGAAAAAACACTTAAATTTACATAATTTCCGGTCCACGTAACTGATGTGGCCAGCTCTCTCTTTCTGCTGCCACTGCGAAGTGGAAAAGGCCGCCGGCGAAGTGCTTGCATGCTGCCTGGTTGCCTAGTTTCCTATTTGCCGTGTTTGGCTAGTTGCTTTTAGCTTTTAAAGTGCGGCAGCAGGTGCCACAGCTTTTCTCTCTTTTTTTTATATTTTATACAGAATTTCAGTCAGCCCTTTGGCATGCATATTAACAGGTGACTAAAGACCAGAGGCTATTTTGAGTGGCAGCTGTTGCTGTTGTGCGATACACAAGTATTTGCTTAGTTTTTCTATGCCATTGACGTTGCGTATACGCACCGTTTGGCTGACGCAACTCGGCGACTTGCGCAAATATTTACAAATGTGTCAAGTGCAACACACTGCAAGTGAACTTTGTCGGCGAAAAGCATCGCGGGCAAACTCTTCTACACGACATTTGCATGCAAATGCTGTTTGCAGCAACAGCCACATCTGCAAGTGGCACGACAACGAGAACGACGACGACGACGACGACAACCGGAGACGTGCTCCCTTGGCTCTGGCAAATGAACTTGTTTGGTAGCTAATGAGATAAGCATGCAAATGTTAACGTTTGGTAGCAGAGAAAGAGAGACAGAGAAAAAAAAGAAACGACAGCAGCAACTGCCACGAAGAGTCAATTAACTTGCAATCCGGAAATTGTCAAGTTACTTATTAAATGGCCAAGTTCCTAAACAGATTCGCTGAGTGCACTTCCAAGTACTTGCTGAAGCAGAAATAAGCGCAACAATAATGCAAGTTTTGCCTTTTAAAGAGATCATCTACACAGAAAAAAAACGAGCTAAAATTAAAACTGAGCCAAGAATGTAAATTTTTAAATCAAGATTGAAATTCAACAAAAAATCTCGTCATACTGACTTAACGCCTAAGTTTAGAGAATGTGATTTACAACATTCGGCTTTCTAAATTTAAGAAACAAGCACAAAATTCTTCAATTTGCGATCTTAAAAAAATACTATACCAGGTTGAATGGTATTATAACGGGTCCTTGTAGCTTTACTGACAATCTGGTATATTATAGTACACTTTGGTATATTTTTAACGTAGTACTCTGTCTATATTAATATACCAAATAAAGCCTTCGGCATATTTCAGTAATTTTTTGGTATATTTGCTTTTATTCGAAATGGGTTGCGTGTATTTTACAGTAGAAGATCCTCGACTGTAGTTTTCTTACTTGTTAATTTCAAAACGATGGTTGAAGAACGAAATTTTGTTTTAAATGTTGTATTTTTCAATTTGGAATTTCTATTTAAAAGGTTTTTTCTCTTTGTGTATGCATTAGATTGAAAGTTGTAATTATCTTAAAAATCAATTATCTATATCGTTACAAAAGTATGTATATTTTTGCTTCGTAGTCTCGCCATTCACAACACATTTCCTCAGCAGCTTCTCGCATAGCAATATGACTACAATGCTATAATAATAATGCATTTGTTTTATGCCCTTGGGTGCTAGAACTGAACAACAATTCGCATGAAAAGTTTTCATGACTTTTGACTCAATTTGGCGTTTAGTTCTCGTAGGCAAAACTTTTAATACTATATTTGTTTTATCTGGCATAGTTTTGGTGCTCTGGCACAAACTTTATTTAGTTTGTTGTTCGACTGAGTGCAAGAAATATGTGCATAAATAGCTAAACAACTGCGAGATAAATTCTGGCATTTATTCATTAATTTTATATCCCACACATGAAGTCATTTATTGCTCTCCCCTCCAAGAAAAATGTAAAAACTCATTGCATGTTGGCAACACATAAAAAGTGCTTTGGCCATTAATAGCTAAGTGAAAGCGTAATTACGCACATTTGCTGACAGCTCTGAGATTAAATTAGAAACCAAAAAAAAGGCGAGTAAGGAAAGTGCCCTCAGAATGTCAACTAATTTTATGACGTGCTGTTGATTTAATTGCTTGCCACATGCAACAAACACAAAACCCTTGCCACACATACGTATCTGGGGCGTTTCCTTAAAGTTCTACGAAATTTCAATTCAATGCAATGTTTTACATTATGAAAGCAGCAAAAAAAAAAAAAACGAGAAGAAACAGTGAAGAAGGAAATTGTATAACAAAGTGGCCTGACAACATTGCGTATGGGTAATCTTACACTCGTTTCGTTTCGCACATAAACATGTAAACACATTCCGTTATTTCTTTCTATGTGTGCGTCTCGGCAGCTTCGTTTTATGACAAGCAAATGCATGCAAATCTCGAATTTTACAAACGATAAACGCCTTGAGGCAAGCTGCTGCCGCTGCCTCTGTTGCTGCTCCTGTTGTTGCCGCTGCTCAGCTCAGCTTTCTTCGCATACAATTTATGCCATTTGCCACTTGAGCGTCTGTGCGTAAGAATGTGTGTGCGTGTGTGTGGGACAGGGACAAATCCTGCTAATGCTCAAATGCGTATGTGCACGCATTCTATGCTCATTTTTCTTTTGCCACACCAAATCCGCTTTTTATGCACAAATCAAACAGAAAACATTAGGCAAATGGCAAATGGCGAAACGACAGCAGCAACAAAGAATATAATATGCTAAATTGTAACCTTTTTTGTATACATTCTGCTTATTTTTTATACAGAATTCTGCATTAAATAGATGCTTGCAGAGTTTACTCTCAACAAACTTCTGTCAATAGTGTTTCCCCTGAAAGTATGCAATATAAAATTATGAATTTTTTTGCTTGATATTTTCTTTTTTCAAGACAATTCCTGTAGTTAACAAAATACTTATTCTATCAGAAGAAATACTATGAATAAAAATAAATTGAAACATTACAAAATATGGAATTCCCAATTCATATTTTTATGCACTTTTACGTGAATTTGTTTCATACTGAAGTCTAATTTCCTTTTTTTGCATTTCATATGCTGGTGTCAGCAACAATATTTCATTTTTAATTTGGGAATAGAATTTGTGATGTACTCACATTTAAATTTAATTTTATTTTTGTTATTAAATCATCCTCTTATATCTATTATTATTCAAAATATCACAAAATTTAATTCCCATAATCAAGAATAAATTATTTTTTTTATAATATTCCTCAATAATTGCTGGTATTTCAAATATTCCAATTTAAACTTTGCAATGACAATTCCCTGCATCTAAAACACGCAAAAAGTTGCAAATTGTTTATGCTGCTTTATTTTAAACACTTTGCAGCTAATTCGCTTAAGCAAATAGCATTTATTTCGTTTTGCCAGTTGCTTAAAATCTAGAGTAATTGATATAATCCACCACAATTAGCGACTTAAAAAATTGTTATTGCTGGTGTGGTAAACTCATTTGGAACCTAATATCCCACTAATGCTTAAATGCGAATCCTTTTTACACTCAATCCCCCGCCAATCTGCCACAACTCAAAAGAGTGAGTCCAAGATACATTACGTTATTCAACACTAAGCGACACAAGCTGCCGCACTCTCAAAACATCTGTTGTCCTTCCGGCAGCTATGTGTCTTACTGTTTAGTTTACTTGTTGTTGTGGTTGCTCTTGTTGGTGTTCTTCTTGTTGCTGTTGTGCGCTAGTGAAAAGGATAAGAAACATGGGCCCCCAGGGGTAACCAAGCAACAGCTGCATTTGAAATGAAAAGCATTTGTTTCTGACACAACTCGTCCTCGCCTTGCCTTGTACTGTATACACACACACACACTCACATAGTTCTCTGCTGTAGTTTTGTGAATGTACAACAGACAGCAGAGAGAACAGTCCATTGAGATAGCTTGCTCCAATGCGCTCCACTCATTATGTTGATTATCCCAAGCGGCAGGCCCATGCTCTCAAGGATTTCTTAAAAACTAAGAATGCTAAGAATAAAATATGAATTGAAATAAATGCGCTTACCGCTGCTGCCGTCGCTTTATCTCAGAAATTTCATTAGAAACGTTATAAATTCTGTTGCTAGCGCGCAGTAAAAAATAGTAGCTGCAAAAAATATCGCACCATTAACCCTTCTTTTGCGGTGGCTTAACCCATGTTGTATGGCATCTTTTTATTTTATTTTTATTTTTTTTGGTGACCTTACTGTCCGACTAAATTTATGGCTTTCTCTTTGGGCCATCTAATGCAATTTCATGTGGCTGGCTCAAACCATTTCAGAATATTGTCAAAGCAGGCAGTCGAGACTAGCCTTCGACTCGGTCAATTGATGAGCCAAAAAGCCAACGAGCATGAAATGAAGCCAACTTCCCAAACGAGTTGCTGTAAACGGAGCGAGTCTCTCGGTCTCTTGCTTATGTGGTTAATGTGATAAATCAATTTTATGCGAAAATCACAGAGCATAAATTTATTTAACTAGCACATAACTCATGTGGACCTTTGTACATTTGTTTTGCTCGCCTGTCTGCATGACACAAATACACAAATAGTTAACTACTCGAATTTGTATTGCAACTCGGCATTCGCTTAAAGCCAATTCTCATTGTTGTTGCAGAGCATGCTTAACTGATATCTATCTGTCTGTCCGACTGTCTGTCTGCCAGTTTGTCTCTTGGCTTGAACGCTTGCTCTGGGTCATTTGACACTCTCGTTTAGCCCCTTTATGACAGCAAAGGGCACACACACACACACACAGACACACACATTCGCAGGGGAAATCAAAGGACACGGCGTCAATCAACTGCCTGGTTGAAATCAAACTCTAGCTGCGGGTTTTGTGTCACCGCAGAACAGGAGAAAAGATGGTCAAGTTGTTGTCCAAGTGGAAATCGGCCACAAAGCGGCAAAAAGAACGTATAACACACTTTTCGATCCCTTGGCCAGCACCTGCGTACACGCATGTCCTTGCTATGTGTCCTGGGCACAGCAATTGTCTGCAATCTGAGCGCCATCACCAGGTGAAAACAATTCCAATTGCTCCCTCACTTAAAAACTGTCAAATTGGGAAAGAAATGTGAAGCTGTTTAATGAAATTTACAGATTTCTATTGAAGTAAAGTATTGTGAATTTAAAAGCATTCTATAAATATTAAACAATTAAATTGCTTTTGACAATTTTTGGCAAATTTATAGAAACTCTTACCACAATTTCCACATTTTAATACAGCTTATGGTTTGTTTGTAGATTTATTTGGTAATCTTCTTTATTTGGGTGAACACTTCTATTTCAATTATAACAACAAATTTGTATTTGTTATTTAAATCCAAATCTAATATTTACCGACTAGAAGCATTTTCTTTTGAAATTCATATTTTGTATTTAACATACGACTCTTTTTTGGTGTTTGGCTTACGTGGCGTGCGTTTAATGCTCATTAAAATTCATTTAGATTTTTCACCTTTTATCTTTGTATGCACAATGAATAAAATTAAAATAATCCGCGGCCAAGTGACTGTAAAGGCGGCGAGCAAGTTGATAATTTTGCTGTTCCGTTCTTTTGTATTTCTATGTGACTCTGAGTCTGAGTCTGAGTTCTAGTTCATTTGAATAACTGAATTGTTAAGTGAGCGCCGTGTGACTGATGGACCTGGGCAGTAGAAGGATGATCGCGGGGGGCGGGATGGCGGCATTTATCTGCTTGAGTTGGAATGTGCGCAGACTTTTAATTAAATTTAATTACAAATGCCAACAGTCAGAGTTGGAGGCGAGTCCGCAGTTGACTTTGATAAAGCCATTTGCCAGTAATTTGCATATTTGATGCGCACCTCAATTGATATGTCACACAAAAACAGAAAGAAAGAAAATAAGAATAAGGGATTCACTCGCATCATGTTATTAAAAGTGGCTAAGCTAGCAGTTGGCCCCTAACAACTACCTGGCAAATGGGCAAATGCTCATGTAACTGAGACCAAAAAGCAGCTTCTGCATTTCTAAAATATTGCTGCATGCTTTGCGGCGCACCCACAGACAGACAGAAAGACAGACGGAAGGTCCTTTATAGCATGTGTCGCACTCAAGTCACGTTTGCCAACTGGCAAAAACTTCAACAAATGTTAAGCTCAAGATTTATTGAGCTACTTAAGTTGCCGTTGATGATGCTCCTTTTCTTTTCTCTTTTCGTTTTTTTCGTTTTTCCCGCTCATTTCATTTCCACGCATTACGCATACGTCTCTGGCAATATTTTACACGAATTAAAGTGCAAAGATAGAGAGATGAACTGTGTGTGTTTTCAATGCACTTGCAAACTTTAAAGGTCTTTTGTTTCTATTTGAAAAGTTATCAGCCATTAAAGTAGATCATTAGAAGCAGTCTTCGGCTCCGTCTTTCTCTCGCTCTCTTATGAGCTGTTTGCTCATAAATAATACATAAGAAAATATATATTTTTTATTTTTATGTTGCAACTTTCAACTTTGTTGCTGCGCCAGGCACACAGCACACACACACGGCAAAAAGCGAAGCGTACACGCCATAAATAATGCGTTCGAGAGACCAAAAATGATGCGTGCTGAAAATGTTTAAAATGAGTTCAAGGTGGAGAGTCAACACTGCGAACATTGTGAGCTGGGAGTATCTTAACAGAGCTCAATATTATGGCCAACGTGTGCCGCTCGTCCGGGCTCAAAGCGATGGCCATATAAATGTATAACGCGTTTCATATGCAAATAAAAGAAACCCCCATTGCTTATCATTTTGATGACCTGCCTGCCTGCCTTTCGTCTGTCTTCCCACACATGGCGTATGCGCAATATTGAACATATGTTTCCAATCTTTCAACCACAAGCCCGCAAAAATGTTCCGGTTTCCACTTTTCCTTTCTTTTGGTTTTTACTTATTCTCTTGCAATTTTTACAATTCAATTGAATTGTTGCAAAGTGTCCAACAAAATATGTTGCATGTTGGGCCTCAAGCAAAATTTGAATTGTCAAAAATATAACGAGGTTTTTCCCCAAAAAAACTATCCCCGCGCGACACTTTCCTCTTGGCTGGTCGTTGGCTCGTTTCGCTGACATAAACTGCATTGAAATGTCATAAAAATTGAAACACGTTTCTCTTCGTCGTCGTCGTCGTCGTTCACCTCTTTCGTTCACTCTTTCCTCTCCTCTCTCTGTGGCTTTTACCATCTGCCTGCCTGGTCTCTGTTCGTCCTGCTGACTTTGAATGGCAGTTGGCTTGTGTCGCTGCAGTGTCGCATCATGTTGTTGCAGTTGTTGTTGTCGATTTTTGGACTGCTGCTTTGCATACAAATAACGGTAATCTTTAGCTGGCCCCGAAAACTGTTTGGCTCTCGTCTGGTCGAGTCGAGTCGAGTCTGCTTCCCTTTGGCTTCTTCCTCTTTTCTCGTTGACCCATTTCGCTGATGTTGCGCTTTGCACACGAGGAAACCTGCTCATGGTCATGTGTGTGTAGGCGTCAGTGGCGAAGCTATTATGAAAATTTATTGTTTTTCATCCGAATTACTTTTTGTGGAAATTTTTGAGCAAGTGGTAAATGTGAAAATGCGCTTTAAGCTTGAGTATTTCGGCATTAATAAATTGGCCATGACATATGCACAATAATTTGCAATTAATTAATGCGAATTAGCGTACAAAACGCGAAGCTTGGACTCCCACACAACAGAGCTGGGGTCACATCAAATGCAGACGTCGGCCCCCGCACAACAAGAGGCGAGCAGTTGATTATGTAAACTCACACACACACACACACTTGGACATGCGCCATCGATTTACATTTAATTGCGGCTTCAACTCGCAAATTCTGTATTTGAAATTATTGTTCGGCATATAATGGAACTGTCATAGGACACACACACACACACATGCGTATAGTCTGGCATAGAACGGATGCGAGCACTCGTAGTGAATGAATGAATGTATTTATTAGTTAAGCCCACAGGCAGCTGCTTCATTCATTCCGAGTTTGTCTTTTGTTAACAAATGACAATGCAAATACGAGAGCGAATGTTTTGTATATAGTACATATATGTATGTATGTGTGGTTGTGTATGTGTTTGGACTCTTGTATTATACACTCATTACCATGGGGGCGTATACGTGTTAAATGCGTCTGACAAATATTTTAGCTTCAACAATATTTGCACAGCAACTGGCCGATGTTTTCTACCTCCCTCTTGCTCCTCTCTCTCTCTCTCTCTATCTCTGTGGCAAGTTTTCTACGTGACAGTGCGAAACGTAATCGTGGCATTATTACAAACAGATTCCGCATTTCAGATTTCGAGTTGAGTTGAGTTTTTAGCTGCTTTTGTTTTTCATTTGCTATTCCCATTGGTCAGTCAGTTAGTCATTGGAGAACGTTCTCTCGCTCTTTCTCCTTCTCTTCTCTTCACTTTGCTTTGCTTAGCGCGTGCTGCGGCTTTTCTTTTGTTTTTCTTGTCATATTTACGTTTATTTGCCAAGTTGATATTTCAATTCCCCCGAGTCGCATTACATTCGCAAAAGTTTTTAGACACATTTATTGAGCTCCAAAGAGACTGCGACTTGCCTACGACTAAGAGCGGCTTTTCTTCCACTTCCACTTCCACTGCCATTTCCATTTACTGTTTGCTGCTTTGTTTTGTTGTCTTTTAAATATTTGAAAAGGCATAATAATAATCTTAATGCATGGCCAGCGAGAGGACCTTTTGAATGCTATAACAACTTAAAGCTGTCACATTTTTTTGTTTATTGTAGCAAATCAAAAGACCATTGAAAATGGATTTTAGCGACTGATAATTGCACTCGGCTTGTACTATTAAAAGCGAGTGCAGCATTTGATTGAATGAATTTACAAGTGGATTACAATAATTCGCCATTCGAACTGGGCACAGTTTATAGAGAAAAAGACTGAGGGGGAGAGACAGAGACTGGTCGCTGACTAAATTAGTGCGCTTTGTGTCATTAAGTTTCGCTTCACTTGGGAACCATTTGCCGGCTGCTCCGGCTGCAATCAAGGGTATGCACTTAACAGCTTTCATCCCGTTTCCACTCCAACTCCGAGCGATGAGAGAGCGATGCGGGAGGGGAGAGCCAAAGCGCTTTTCAATTTTCGAACATTTTACGCAGCACAGTTTTTGCTTTTAACCCCTTTTGCCTTTGTGGGCTTATCAAAAGTACTCGTCTCAGTCGTCTGCGTCGTCTGGCGTCGTCGCCATTTCGTTATTTTATGCGAAAAGGCCAAAAACAGTTTGGCAAAAACTTTTAAACCCTAAACGGACTTGTGGTTGCTCAAAGTGCAAACATGGAAAGCAACGCAAACCAACGAAAAAACAAAAAAAAAACTGAAATGAAAATATAAATATATATTTTTTGACGCGAAAAGCGAGCAAGCAGATTCCTCAACTGTGCGCATAACTTTTTCAATTTGTTTAATACGCATATTACAACTCATTTTCCACACACACACACACACACACTCGACAGGGAAAAACATTTTCTATTCATTGCTGCGCAAAGAGGCGTCAAGTCAAAAATATCCGCCTGCTGGCGATTGATTGATGGCGCCCCCGAACGACCGTGAACCAGCCACAGGTGTGTGTGCTAGTATTAACTTGACTTGCGTGTGTGCATGATGAATTACTTGTTCGCCCACTTTACTTCTCTTTCTCTTCCGCCCACATAGCTCTATTATTCTATTACAATTTCTGTCTTGTCACGACGCTCTCTTGGAGCTGTCAATAAGCAAATGGTCGTGATAAATCTCATGTGCGAATATCTTACAACCATTTTCTCATTACAACCTGCATACAACAACCATTTACCATTGTTGTTTCGCAGTTTCGCTTTAAATAAAACTCTCGTTTGATATTAGTGACAGATTGTGTCCAATGTTGGCCTCACGTTGTTGACATATTGCGGCTGGTTTTCCGCTCCAACAATTTAATTGAAATGTTTCTTTTCCGCCAACAAAGGCAAACATGTTTCACCCGTATTTAACCCAGTTTACAGGTCAACGTAACGCATACGTAATATTATTATTTTTTAAAGGCATTAAGGCTGGTGCGACACTTTAAGCACAAGTAATGCCTTTTGCAAAAAGTTTACCACTTTCTTAATATCTTGACAATTGTATGCGACAACGACGAATAGCCAAAGCCGGCTGACAACCTACTCAATGCAAACTGCAAAGTCGGCAAACTGTGAGCGACAGCAAATAAAATATGCAACTGCTAAGAACGAGACTTGACTTGAATCATTGTTTTGGAATACACTTGCAATAGTTATTGTCACAACTTGGTTGACACATGGCAAATACTCCATGGGGAAAGTGTATGAAACAGCAGCGTGGCTTATGCTGTGAATGAAGCGCAAAAACTTTCGCGATTATAAATCAAAAAACTTTCAATTTTCTTTAGTTTTTCCTACTGCGACTGCTTGGGAAAACTTGCAACGCCTTCCGGCTAGACGAGCGAAGCACCATTTGAAATGATAGAAACTTTTTCTTGGCTTGGCAGCTTTCTAGATAAAAGTGAAACTTGAAACTGAATAACGACAATTGATCGAATTTGAATACGAACGCAACAACCATGCGAATAATGATGTTCTATAGAGAGCGAAAGAGTGTAGCAACAATTTAAAGAGAACTCGCAATACACTAAAAACTTTTGTCAAACAATTTAAATGTACCGGAAAAATGTTTTATCATATGGAAAACAAAATTGTGTGAGGTTCAGAGAGGGGAGAGAGAGGAGGTGATATCTCTCGTATCTAATGTATTTATGCATTAGACAGCAGTTTCGTGTTGCCCAACAAAAGTTGATAAAAAATTTTAATAGTTGGCACTTTGCCAGGTAAATGCGAATGCGAATGCGAATAATAATAATCATAAATTACAGTTGCAAAACTATTTTGCGAACAACAACACGAAACACGTGTAAATAAATACATTTAGCAAAAGTGCAAATGGTTGGGATATTAAAGTTTAAATGACACAACAAAAAAAAACGCAACTTTTTTATACACAACATGCACACTCACAAACACACACGTGGAGCTGACTAAACTGTGCTTAAACTATTACCAACGCTCAATTATACATAATTGAGCCTCCAATATGAATTATTTATGACAGAAGCAAGCTTCTGTGTGTGTGTGCATGTGTGCCAGCGTGTGTGTAATCTGGGTGTGTCACGCCCTGGCCAAAATGGCAGACCTAAATATTAATAATGTCAAAGCACATACACAGGAAGAGAGAAATAGAGTCAGATAGAGAGAGAGAGAGAGAGAGGGAGAGATAGAGTGTAAGAGCGAGCAGAACACATAATTGTTTTGGTAGCCTCATTAAGGGTCACAACTTGTGTCCAAGTTAGCCAAGAAGCAGTTCAAATGCTCCTCGTTCGCTCACACAGCATGAGATTATTATGATTATTAACTTTAATGGAAATTGCACATACACTTACACACACACCCACACACACACACACAACATGAACGAAAGGCAAAACAAAATTGTGTCATTTCTATGGCAATTCCTTTGCCTTTAACTTTTATCAAATTGGAATTATTTTCGATTGCCATACGTTGCAAATTTGACATCATTACAGAAAATTCGACTCACAAATTCATCAGCTTAGCATTTTAATGAGTTATCTATCTTTATGAAATGCAGCAAATCATTTAACTGCTTTGCAGTTGCAAATTAGATGTACAGAATTATTATCATATCATTGTCATGATTGGCCTGGCAATTAGGAAATACTCACCTAACATTTATTAATAGCTAATCAAACACACAATTTATTTTCACCACCATAAACCTTAGAAATGTGTACAATAAAATATAAGTACTATTATTTGCGGTCATAAGCTTGCTTTTCGACTGCAGCTCTTTAATCTGTATATTATTTTTCAATAAATGCAGCAATAATTCAAATTCATAATTATAGAGCGTTTATTTATTAGAATTTGTTATAATAATTAACTGGCCATAAGCACATGAAAACCTGATCTAATATATTATAATTTATTAGACATATTATAAATTAACTTGTTTACTTCAAAGAATTCATACGAAATTAATTTATTAAATTTTAGCTACGTAATTGATTGCCTTCTTTGGATCATACCCCATAAAGTATCTTCTTGTTAAGTGTCAACAACTGTATTCTTTATGATTCCTGAAAATTTATTGCTTTTATTAATGAATGTAGTACTGTATCAGTATACCAAATAAAGCTTTCGGTGTATTTCAGTATTTTGCGGTATATTTTTAGTACATTTGTAGAATATGGTTTTATTAACAAAGGATAACGGGTATATTTATATTTACTCTCGACTACAGCTTTCTTATAAATTGAATTTATAAATAATTATGTTTTCAGTATCATCATTTTCTTCATTAAATCATTAAGTCACATATTTGTTGTTGCATTTATATAAGAAAAATTCATTTTAGAAAATATTAACTAGGTGCGTAAGGTTTATCATCAGCCACTCAATTAACGCAAAGTTATCTCAAATTAGTTGGTTTAAATTCAAGCAACATTCTCTCTGCTTTCTCCTACTGCTTTCCTAGTCTTTATCCGCTCAGACAGCTTGGCGTTCCCTTGGCTTAAGCTTTTGGCTGCATTTCTTTTCTCATGTGCAGCTGTCACTTTTAAAAAGTTGCCATCACCTCACGCTGCACAATTCGCGCGCATAATTCGTAGCTCTCTCTCTCTGTATAAAATTTAATTAAGACGCTCTAAAGTTTTTCACACTTTGACACAAGCCCCAAGCATATGCTCTTGCTCCGCTCTAGCTTCGCTTTGCGCGCTGTCGTTGTCGTTGCCGTTGCCCAATCTTTATGGTCTGCTCACTTAGGTCTCACTCGGTTTGCTCCAGGGGCGTTAAGGCAACTACTTTACATTGGCTTTGGCAAAACTTTCCATTTGGCCAGACCGCGCGCACACCATAATATTGCAAACTGTGAACTGGCAACAGCAACGGCAACTGGCAAAATTATGCGCCCTGCTGAGCGCTTTGTTAATTATGCTGCAGCTCTCCCGGTTTTGCCCGCTGCTGCTGCTGCTGCATCTTGCTGCTACTACTTCCTGCCATTGTTGTTAGCTGGCTTTCTTGGCGAAACCGCAAAAGTTTTGTTGCACAATTTGCGCTTAAACAAAGCCAAAACAATTTAATTGTCGCTGCTGAAAGAAACTCGCGACTCGCCCAGCTTCAGCTCCCATTCTTTGCTTGCTTCCCTCTCTTTTTATCCATCTATAAATTCTGTTATCAGCAGCCACATCGAACCCATCGTTGACGTTGACACTTGCAGCAAGCAACCCCAAAAACAAGCGCATTACCAAAATGCAATTTCTAAACAACAAAAAAAAAAAAGAGGACACACGAAAAACCTGCAAATTCACTCAGCACGCCATGTTTTGCCGACTTTCCAGAGTTGTTGTTGCGGGTTGTGTCCGTTGTTTACGAGCGCAGGACATCGATACGATGTATGCCTCGGCTCTCTAATGAGCAAGGACATTAAATAAAGAACAGCCAGCTGTAACTTTTGATGCAGCTTTCTTGTTACTCCGCTAACCGAAAACGGAAAACCGAAAATTGTAATTGATTTCTAGGCTTGTTGCGGCTTTGCCTTTGCTTTTTACACTAATGTTTTTAGCAAGTACATTTTTTGTGTGGTTTTTTATTTATTTGTTGCGAATAGAGTCAGTCCTCTTCGTTGGGCACAACATTCCAGTGTTGTAACATCGACTGCACGCAGACGGCGAAATAAAAGTCTTTTCAAATTTAAAAATGCCTAAGAGCGTCACTTTGGCATCGCGCCAAGGCCCACAGCCATAGCCAAGACGTTAGCCTGGCCGGGTTTGGTCTGGTCTGGTTTGGGGCCACAACTTTGTGTGTTGTACGCTGACAAGGAGCAGCCTGCTGCTAAAAGCCACTAAAAAGGCAGAAAAATGCCTTCAAAGTGAAGGAGGAGCATGAGCGGGCGACGCAGGAAGATGTTACAACTACTGAAAACTTGTTATCTTAATAGATATTTTGTACTTCGTTTGTGGTTTAAATTGACTCACTCGGCCACGACAAGAGCGAAACTCTGCTGCTGCTGCTGTGTTTGCCGCCAGCACAAATATAGTGAACGCTAAAACGAAAAAAAAACCATTTTTATTTTCAACTCAACATAAGTAAATTCAATATTTCTCTTCTTTGGGCTCATGCTCATGCTACGCGTCGTATACGCAATCTATTCAATTGAAGCTTAAGCTACTTGAGTCACAATTCAAATTAAATAAAATCAATTAAATAATAATAATTGGATTACGCGTGTCTTACGACAACTCCAAAATTTAATTATGTAACCGAACGTGTAAGTACAAAGTGCATTTGTGTTGAGAGAGGTATGTGGGAAAGTTAATTTAATTAAAGTTTCAACTCTTGTCAAATACTCGAAATATTTTGCGCGGAGATGAAAATCAATTCCACTTTGTGCCCAGTGCACAGACACAAACAGAATCACAGACACAGACGGAAAGCTAATGAAATGGAAAACGCAGAAAGTGAAAATCCACTATGAAAAATCAGCCAAAATGAAAGTGTGAAATGGGTTTGGCAGTTGTTCTCTTTTTTTAAATCATACAAATAGAGTGCGAGTGGATGCGGGTGCATGCATGTTAATTCATTGAATCACACGACCTGTTGAGCAGTACTATAAATAATTAATGACCTCATTGATAAGATGCAACCGAAAATATTTATTAATTTAATTCGGTGAAAAAGCTGTGCTTTGCTTGTTATTGTTTTTTATTAAAATATATTAAATTGTGTCTCGCAATATTTGATTATTAAATTTGAATAAATATTTCCTTCTTAATTATTTGCATCTATTCTCTAGAGCTATTGAAGTTTATTATCGCACTTCCGTTGCTTACATTGGAATTTCGAGAACTAAATTATATTCAGTTTTCTACTACTATATCTTCACTATTTAATAATATATTCCTGTGATCTAATTCAGTTTGATGACAATGCGATACTTCCACTTGGAGTAAAGAATCTCAAAGCCCAGCACCAAGAGCGCAATGCCGTAGCTCAACAAAAGTATCATGAGAGCAGTGCTAACCGTGTCCATATCAACCTTAAAGTAAACCAATTTTTCATGTACTCTAATCCAAATTGATAAATGAGAACTCACATGCAAATCAGAAGTTTCAATCTTCTTAACACAAGGCGGTTTTCTTGAGTGCCAAATGTTGAATTGATACGAAAAAATGCCCGTCTCTGTTACACGCCTTAAACTGTAAAAAGTGAATTATTAAAATAGTTCTTCATTAATAAAAAGTGTCGGCTTACCCATATGAGATAACCTTACGCATCGGAGAGTTCTTCTGGGTGATGCAAACGGTTTTCTGTGGAGCAAACATGCTGACCTCAGTGAGATCGCATATCTCGCGCTCACTGAAAGTTTCGGCAATTATTTTGTACGCCGCTGCGACATCCACATGAAAAGCAAAACCTTTAAGAACAAAAGGATTAACACCTTATCCCTCTACACAAAGCCAAAAGCCAAAAGAAAGCGTGCGCTCACGTTCATGTTTGACGCGCAATAAACCAGTATCGGGATCCATCCAATTGGTCGCCACATTGTCCTTGGCATGGGCGCCCACCTCATGGCTGTGCACAATATCCCGATAGGCTTTGGCCGCATCTCCGGTGGCAGGTGGTGGCTCTGGTTCCTCCTCGGCAGCGGTGGGTGCCTCGTTCTCTTTGCTTGTCGGCACACTGGTGATTTTCTTGGCATAAAGTTCCATGGAAACCGGATCTTTGGTGTGCTGCAACAGCAAAGTGAAAAAGAAGAAGTTGGTGGAAGTCGCACAGCGCAGCTCAGCTCAGTGTTAAGTGAGAAACTTTAAAGCTTACCAAAAAGTAGTCACGATTGTACACAATATCCTCGACGCCCACCTGCAGTGAACTGTGCACGAGGTCGCTGAGTGTCTTGATTGTTTTCGGCTTCTCCATGAGCAGCGTGCCCACAATGCTGGCCGAGTAGAATTGATAGATGCTGAACGAGAACAACAGGCTGGTGATGACAATGGTGCGACCCGAAATGAAGCTGGTGGAGAAGCCCAAACCCTGCTGACAAATGATGCCCACAAAGAACAGCACCGACTCCAAAAAGAGACCAACTCGTTCCGGCGATGTTCGCTGCGCCTGACGCCTGCTAATGTAGTTGCTCAATCTCGCATAGCATCGCTGCCAAAATGTGCCCTGCACCGGCAGCAACTGCAACGAGGCAACTGACATGGCATCGAGGTCGGGTGAAGGTTCTTCCTGAGTCTGTTGCTGTTGTTGCTGCTGATGTTGATGATGGCGATGACGTTGCGGTGCGCCTCCTTTGGGCTTGATCAACGCTGCCCCTTGATGCGGCACCAGTTTCCACTCGATGGTCGTCAGCAACCATAGGATAATCACAGTGAGTACGCCACAGACCAATATCAGAACCCAGACATCGTTGGTGAAGGGCTGCAGGAATACAATGCGATCCTTTTGCGTGTTCCGCGGATGCCGGAATATGAAGCATGGCCGGCTCGACCAACTACGACCGGCAGCATCGATCCACTTGTGCCGTTCTAACCAATAGAATATTGGTGCTCCACCAATATCTGTTTCGTTCCGGATGAGTGCGCCAATCATGCCGTCGTAGCGGCCATTCTTCACATAGCCCCACGTGGAGGTCCTTGACAGCACAAACGTCCAGTTGAACATGTCGCGCACGACCATCAGCAGATTGAAATTGAAACGGTTCATCGTATCGATGTGGCTGGAGACCGTGTGCGTTAGATAATGCATCAGGGTGCCCGTCATGTTCTTGTTAGTCACCTGCCAACAAAGCCGACCCGAAGCAGCAGCAGCAATAGCAATATAGTTAGTTCAGTCTTCATACGTACCACGACCATGCAACGCACTTGGGCATGCTGCATATTGAGACGCCGCAGCAGCGTCGACGTGGTGCGAAACCATTGATGTATCTCCAGTCCCCGCATCAAGCTATATTTGCCAATTTCCGTGATGTTCACATGGCCTCCATAGATGAGTCCGGGACTCCTAAGCGCGCAAAAACAAAAATATTACAACTACTGTGTTTCACTCTAGTAATCTATCTTGTAAAAAAGTCTTCAGCTTTATACTTTAAGGAATACTCCGCTCAAAGTCATCTTCAATTAAATGTATTTCAAATAGTAAAACATTTATCAATGTTTATTGCTGGCAATCATTAAGTAATCTATTCAAAAATATGTATATGAGGTACGTCATAAAATAGAATGCCAGCTTTTGATTTTGCAGTATAATAATTTGGGATATTAAATGAATCATACCGCACTGTTTTGCATTCATTAGAAATGGGAAGCGGATATTTCACTAATGTTTGAATGCTCACTGGCTTAACTGGGCATCGTGTGATTCATATATTCGATTATGTTTATATATTTAGGGAGCACAGTAATCGATGTGTTGTCAAGCCCCAGAACCTAATTGCTAATTTTAAATACACGTGCCCTCAATTTGACATTCTGCAGGTTGTATGGGTAGCTTGCTTAAGTGACTAATACTGAACTAGCAATCGAGTGGTCTCGACTGTGAGATACCCGTTGCTCACTTTAAGACCAACAGTTTGAAAGGAACTTCTTCACTTTAATTATAAATAACTATAGAAGCGTTTGAATTTTATTAATGCTATAGTACGAACGAAGAGTTTTGGTTTTACGTCAATTTAATCGCCAATGTGTATTCATTGTTCAATGTTTTAAATTGGTAATTATTTTTAATTTTTATGAAGTGATATTAAATTACCCGTACATAAATAACAATTCGTTTATTTACGGCATTTTAAGCACATATTCAATTCTGCGGAATCAACTGAATATTGGGAAAATTAATTTTTGCGATAAGTCGCGAGATTTCTAAGAGTACGGGAGCTGACTAACTATAAAAGGCGTCCGTTGATGTAGAAGAGCTCATAGTAAGTTCGAATATGAAAGTGCTCGTAATATTTGCATCGGCGCTTGCCTTCGCTGCGGCTTCGGTTCTACGAGATCAAACTCAGATTCAGCCACATAATACTGGCAATATCGGCATCGTCAAAGGTCATGACGCTCGGCCTGGACAGTTTCCCTATCAAGTCGAACTAATAATGACAACAAACATTTCGCTCAAACTATGCAGTGGTTCTTTGATTAGTCATAAGTGGATTTTGACTGCTGCACACTGCACTTGGAAGTATGTAGAGTAATGGAAGTAATGACTGTTAACTAATTATAACTATTTTATCTAGTGTCAATACTGTCAAAGTTAACTTGGGCAGCATTCGGCTACACGATCCCTTAGTTGAGCGCTTCGTGAACAAGAACGCCATTATCATCCACGAACACTGGGACGGGAATCTCAAACTAAATGACATCTCACTCATCCGCATTCCCTATGTGGAGTACAACAAACTCATTCAACCCGTTAAATTGCCCTCGATCCAAACGCATTATCCAGACTACGCTGGTTATGAGTCGATTACTTCCGGTTGGGGAGATACTTTGAATGCTTCCAACCCGAGTCCTGAAATTCTGCAGTACGGCAAAGCAAAGATCATGACGAACACAGATTGCTCGTCTGCATTTAAGGTCTATACGGCCATTAGAAGTTCCCACATCTGCGTTTCCGATGCTTGGGCAATTCCTTGCGCCGGCGACTCTGGTGGCCCGTTAGTGGAAACCACCAAGTGGGAGCAGGTCGGATTATCATCTTTTGGCAGTGGTTGCAATAGAGGATATCCATCTGTCTTCACACGTGTCACTAGTTACCTCGGTTGGATTAAGAGGAACACTGGACTTCGTTTATAACAGTTCTCAAGGAAAGGAATGACATGTATGATATTTTGGCATAGCCTTACGATTATGATTAGTATTCTCATAAATTTCTTTGTAAAATAAATTAAAATAAACGTATTGATTATCCCTTTCACTGCTGTCTATAATAAACATTCACTTTGCCTTTGTGGACTCATTCTTTGGGGGATTCTCCTTATTATAGATGCAGTAGGGCATGTAATAGTTAAAGAATTTGTCGAATACATAAAACTAAAGTAGTTTAAAATAGTCTGAGGAGTTTGCTAAAATGTTATATGTGCAATCAAACTAATAACGTAATGATTATTTATGATTATTTTTAAAATTGTATTGTAATAGTTTAAAGAATTTGTCGCAGGTGAAGCTGGTAAGATTTTCAGCTGCTACACTCTTCGTTCGAAATATAGATTTTCGTGTTAAGTTAAGTTAATCTGAGACCTGTTTCAATGAAATATAAATATAGATTTCCGTGTAAAATTAATGCCAGTATTAGAGTACAGTCTCAATGACATACAATTAAATATGTTTTGCCATTGAATGCAAATGCATTGAGTGTACTATAGAAATGCAGCTAGCACTCAGTGTCAATTGCAACAAGTAAACGGGAAAGGACATTTGACAGTTGTGTCTAGGGCAGAAGGAAGACTCCTCATTCACTCCGCTTACACTGTTTACATACCAGACATCGTAGAGAACATAGCTGTCGTTGTCAGCGTTGTCGTCTTGGGTGCTTCGCTTGGCCAACGTTAGCTCCGTGTTCATGTAGAAGTTCAGGGTCTCCATTAAGCTCTCAATGGGCTCGAGTTCATCCGTATTCGCCTCGTTATCCTTATCCGTCAGTTGCAGCTGCTCTGGCTCTGCTGTGCCAGGCTGCGACTGCGTCGGGAACTGAGGCTGCGAGTCGACAACGCCCGCACTTACGTGCAGCGAATAATCCTCAATCAATAGCCAGTGATATTTATCGTTGTAGAGCATCTTGGATGAAGCCTTTCAAATAGTTGCAGCTGAGCACTCAATATGCATAAGGACACGGCCATGCTACGCTACATCGCTACTTCACTACTCCGCCTCTTCATATCCATCTTCGTCTTACACTCTGCCACTTACCATTTCCAGGAAACGACGACTTAGCATGCCGCATGCCAAATCCACGACCACAATTTGCCGCAGGGCTTCCACCGTCAGCACGCTGCCCAGCCACTCGTCGTTCTGCTGCAACGGACTGAGTCCTGTGACGCTGCTGCCACCGCCAGAGATGCCGCCTCCTCCGCCTCTGCTGCCACCGCGTGGCACTCCACCTTTGCCTCCCTTGCCACCCGCCTTGCTGCTGCGTTGGCGCAACACATCCAAGAGCACAATCCGCACAAAGGGGCCACCGTCAGCTCCACCTGGCTGCTGGTAGAGAGTCTCAATCAGCTGGAAATTCTTGGCATCGAATGCCGCGCGCAGTTGTTGCAAGTTGGCGCGATTGGCGCGCACATTGCCCGTGTCATTGTTGGCGGGATTGCGGCAGGTGCAGTAAGTTAACCTTGGTATTTGTTTGTGCCTCAGTGCGAACTCCAACATCATTCGTTGCTGCCGCATCGCCATGCTACGTGCCTCTGCCAGCAGCTTCGACTCCGTCTCCGTTTCCCTCCTGCCTTTGACTTCGACTGCAACTCCAGCCAGCAGGCTAAATAAGAGCAACGCTGTTGGGCGCATTCTAACGATTGCTTTGCTCAACTGTAGTATGGCTCCTTTATAAGGACGACTTTGGACTGCTCATTGCGTGTCACTGTCAAAATGCTGTGTGGGTATGCGTTTAATTCGAAAACCCAATAGCCATAACCATAAATCGCTCATTGGAATTTCACTTTTCTTGTCAAGCGACACACTCATTATTCAATTTCATTCAATTAGCCTTCATAATTCATAAGTCCCGCCCATCCGCCTGCCCTCTATCTCTTTTCTCACATGCATATAAATGTGATTGTGAATGGGAATGCAAATGAGTATGAGTATGTAAATGCCTTCCCTCACTCTCTCCTGCTGTGCGGATTATTCGTTTAGTGTGTGTTTGGTCTGTATGTTTGTCCTTTGGGTATTCATTTGCTTTGCTTTTGGTCTGCGTCGTCCCATGTCACAAATTTTGACAGTTTGTCACTTTAATTGAATTTCTATGCAAAGGTCGAAGGGCACTTTATAGAACTGTTTTCGTTTTACAACAAAAAAATACAGGTTAAATTTACTCGTTTCATTTTGTTATTTCTCTAATTACCTTTTAAAGCACACAAGCTAAGATTGCTAATTTTTCACACAACTCGGCTTAGTAGTTGTTCTGTTTACTACATTTAAGTTTAACAAATTGTTCTCTTTCCAATAAACTTCAGGGATTACAAGAAGTTACCTATTTAATGTTCCGTCGAACAGATTACTTTAAGCATGCTAAAATATTATACATATATACATCTTTAAATAATTTATTAAGATAAAATATTAAATTGTATTTAAGTTTTATAAAAGGGGAACAGAAACCAAGTTTATACATTTTATTGGTTTCTGTTCTCTCTCAATAAAAATTAAATAACACTTAAATGTAGCTAAAGCTTTTCTATTAAATTCCATAAATTATACTATCGAATTCCCAATCAAACTATTGATGCGAAATAACTCTCTACAAATGTCTAACTTCTTTGTAAATTTTCTAAAAATTCAAAAAACTCTTATTTGTTTTTACTAATTTATCCTGATCTTAATTGCTGGTCAGCTTATATAAATTTAAAACCTCGCATCATTAGTTGTGTAATGACTTCCGTGAAATTTTTAAATGTCACTCTCTACTTTGTAATTAAAGCAGCAAAACTTAAATGTAATTCCCCATTTTAATGAGAAACTTGTAGCAGGCTTCTTTCTAGCTGTTGAAGCTAATCGACGACCTTAAAACATATTAAACTTTATGTTGTTCGTGGCAAGTTTGCGTGTCGGATTTTGCTGCTCGTATTTTCTGGCGTTGTTTTGCTCATTATTTAATTCCATTTTGGTGGTGCAATTTGTGAGCTTAAAGCAAGGCAAAGGTCAGGTCAAGTCAAGTCACAGGCCACAATACCACAGTGTGTCCACACAAACTTGGCCACAAAATGTCATATTTCCTTATTATCTAGAGCGGGCACAAAAGAGGAGGAGAAGGAGAGGGGCTGTGTTGGGTAACATCCTTATAATATGAACGCAACGCAAAAAACGAAACCGAAATGGAATTATTAATGGCGCTGTCCATTTGCTGCTAAGTGGCGCAAATTACATTTTTGTTTATTTTGCTTGAGGTTTTTTGCCTGTTGTTTTATTTATTTATGTTTTGCGTTGTGCGTCTTCTGCTCGATGCTGCTGGGTTTTTGGTCCTCTTAACTTGACTCCTTGGCCTTGGGGCACCACGACTCCTGTTAACTGTGTGTTGTTGTGTGCTTATTTAGTTTTTTTTTTTGAGGTTTTTCAAAATTTTATTTTCGTACTTTGTGTATGGCTTTTGGCGTTCGCTCGGAGATTCTTAATTGTTCTTGGCAGCAAACGGAGCACAAGGACTTTCGGCAAGCGCGTCGAGGCGTGTCGACTTAATGGCTTCGCAATGCCTCAATACCTTTCGGCTGGCTCTTATTTATGTGCCGCAGCAGTTGCAGTGGCGAGCACAGTGCGTATGTGTAATATTTTGCCTGTAAGCCGATTTGAACGCAGCCTAAAAGTAGACTACAAAACTTGCCCTTTGCTTGACCAACATCATGTGTAGAAAACTGGCGATGCGCACGTGTCGTGACACGACGAATGCACGGCACGATTTAATTTGTTTATGTATGTAAACAACTTGAGAGTTGCCACTCAGTGCCAAGTGCTGTGACTAAACTGTCTCTAATGAGTGGTTAAGTGCACATTTGCAACTCCAACTGCAACTGCAGTCGGCAGCCAATAAAAAGCAGCAACAACACACACAATAGCAACAAAAAAAAACTTGCCCTGAAAGAAGAAACTTTTCATAAAAGCCTTTTCTCTCTCTTTGCTCTTTTTTCTGCTCCTCCCTCTCATGGTTGTTCGTGCTGCGTGCCTGGCATATTGGCCTGTGAAGTGTCAACGGCAGTTGCAACTGTCGGCGCTTTTGGGCTTGCTTTATGAGCTCCATAATACCCAAAGAGCCGTTGTCTCGTTGCCCCGTTGCCCGCTGTGGCTTAAAGCCAAGCCAAGTGCAGGACTAAACCACAACAAAGGCGTGCGAAAGCGCAAAATGAACAGCTGAAAGAAGAAAGCAGCGGCACCAAGTGACAAAGCAGAACGTGGAGTAGGCGAAGAAGCCGAGGTGAGGGTAAACTAAAAGTGCCAAACGACATTTGCATGCAAATGATGCAGCCAGTCGGTGGCAAGTGGGCAAGCTGCACTCTACCAATAGGTGCTGCAATGGCCGGAACGTGTAAGGTATTGGTCATGTTGAATGCACGACGAGCATAAGGCGGCAGCAGATGAACTTGCTTCGTGCTAATGAGATCAGCATGTAAATGGCTGCCGTTGCAAAACTGCAACTGGACTGGAGTTGAGATGGGAGCTTTCCCTCTGACTCTTTCTGCAGTCAATAAGCCAGGAAATTGCAATGAAAGTAAGCCATAATGCTCGGCCATTATACAGTTACATTAGAGCCTTAAGTGACTTTCAGCATTCATCAGCATCAGCAACAGAGAATCCGTATCCGCATCCGCATCAGAATCAGAATCAACGTCTGAGGCCATATTATGACAAGCCACATTAATCAGCTCAGAGCGCACAGCTCACAACACTTGTAGAGTAAAAAGTCAAAAGTGCCTGCCTGATGATGATGATGATTTCAACTGTGAAAATGTTGCAGTCATCCCGAAAACGAAGAGAAGAAAAAAAAAACACGAGTATTAAGAGCAACACGACCGATGGTAATTTTTCCAGTTGAGCTGCTTCCCGACACGAAAAGCAGCAGCAACAACAGAAGCAGCTCAAGCCTGCAGCTAAATTTCTTATTATATTATGTTGCACGTAGTGTTATTATATGTGGGTCAAAGCTACTTGCTACATGACTCTTACTACCTGTGCTTACACAGTTCATGGATACGGGACTCCAGTGGCATGTGAACTCATCAATCAGTGCAGCTCCTTGCAAAGCAACAACTGAACTTGAGCTGGCAAACAGTTGAAAATGAAGTCTCACACATATTGCTTTCAACGTTTCAAGATCATCTGCGATTCGCTTCGAGCTTGAATTTTCAATCAGAAGCGCCACCGCCGCTTTGTGCTGTCTTAAACTCTCCGCCAAGCTGTCATATTGATATAAAAGAGAAGTGCACACCAGCAGCAGAGAACGGAAGAGGTTTAGTAACTTTTTAATGAAAGGCATTTTCAGCAAGAATTTTCACTTTCTGTGCTGTGCTGGGCAAGTTGATGCGCGCTCCTGCTTACTTTCGCCTTTTTTGCATTAATAAACTCGACTGTCATGTGCCATTTTTCATCATTATGCAGATGCCGCAACTTGACAAATTTCCGTGACATTTTCTGAGCTAGCAAACCGTCGGTGGCTAGAAGAAAAGGATGAAAAGTGCGACACGCTTTTATCCTTGAAACAAATTTGCATCTTTCGAAAGTATGCAAAACGAAAAAAAAAACCGAGAAACGCAGCTGACTGGCAGTTGTGACATTTGTTTCGCAACACACAGTCAAATGCAAAAGCAAAGCGTATTTACTTTTCGCCAACGGCGTGACAAATAAATAAACTATCTAAAATAAAATGCCACAAAATTGCAGTCAAATATTAAACTAGCAAATTTAAAAGCAAAATATATTTTATAAAATACTTGAAAACATTTTGTTAGCTGATTGCAACTTTTGCCAAAAGCCATAATCTTTATATGCGCGTTGCCATTGCCTTCAGTTAATTTCCATTGCAAAGTAAATCTGTTGCCATTAGGTCGCGGCTTAAGTCATAATTTAAATGCCATGAAAGAAATCGCAGTGCAATCTCTTAGTTTGCATCTTTCCCCCCGCCAAGCGCATTTACCCCTTTGGGTGCTTGGGTAAAAGTTGCCACGTCAACTGAAAGTCGCGTTGAGTGCATTTTGTTGATTTATAATAAAAATAATGTTAAAAACATATTACAATATAATGAATGCGCGCAACGGGGAGCTTTGCTGCAAGCGAGAGTAAAAGGCGCTCCACGAGATACGAGTCTGAAAGCGGAGGAAAAAAAACAACACACACAAAATATAATAAAATAAAATATAAAAGAAACAACAACGAAAGGCAGCATGGAAAAGGCGTCGTAAACAACTTTCGAGTGAAATAATAAAATGCGCTTTTTATGCATTTCTCAAGGGTGCCGCCGAAGTGAAGAGAAGAGAAGAGTAAGGAGCTGTTCACCTAACGCTTTCGACTTGCTCCTTTGTATAATGCGTGTTATGTAATAGTTTTCGTTCAGCCCTCTCGCCTCCAACCCTCGGCTAACTTGTGTTGCCATTATTAAGGCAAGCTGTCGTGACGTCCTTGCAAGTTTTGCTAGCATATTTCAACGCTGTGGCAAAAATGTACAAAACTTTCGCTTGAGACGACGACGCTGACTGCCGCACTCAACTCCACAGCAACAACAACAACAACAACAGCAAGTGTTGCACTGAGCCAACAATAGCTAAAGAATAACATGAATAACCTGCACATGAAACGCACACATACAAAAATAAGCGTGTCCGTAAAAGCAGCCACAAACTTTCAACCCCACAATTTTTGACACCTGAACCATTTGCCGTGTTGACAACGACCCGGCATGTTAATCCGTCCTCAACAGCACCAGGAGCAGCAACAGCAATAGCAGCAACAAACGCTAACAACAACTTGCCAACAGCAGCAGCCAGAGCCGCATCCATAGCCAAAAGTGTAACAAAGGTTGCCAAAAACAATCAAAAACCGTAAAATAAAAACACAGTGAAAAGCAAAAAAGAAAGGCGACACAGAAAAAAAAGAGCAGCTAAAGAAACGCGCGCTATTTGCGGGTCAACGTGGCGTATGAGCAATGAGAGCCAGCTTAAAATTTAAATAAATAATTTCAACTGTCGCCGCTGAAAAATGGGAATCCTTTGAGAATACTCTTGATAGATTATACTATCCACGACGTTGTTAACGTAGCTCTAAAATTGCTCATAATCTGCTGGGCTGCCATTAAATTTTTCCTTTGTTTCCCTCAGACTTTAAAGCAGGCCTTAAATAAGCTCAAACATTGTGATTCACCTCTGCGCTGTGTGTCTAATTTCCAAGCAAAGAACGCAAACATTTCTTAAACACAAAAACCTTTAATCAAACATTCGTGAAAGTGTCGAGCACAGTGTGTGCGTTCTACTTTTTATTACACGCAGAGCTCGCTCTAGCACTAGACGCTCTTCAATCAAAAGCTGCCGGCACATATGTAATGCTGAATTGTTATGGAAATCCATAAATAAAAGCGCACAGACACATGTTTACACGCTCATCAATTTGGCTCGCAACGCAACGCAAGGCAGACAAACAGACACATCCGGGGCAGTAGGGACGGGAGGAAGGCGTCTCAGGGGTGTTGATGAAAAAGACTGTCTGTCTGTCTGTCTGACTGGCAGTCAAACGTCAGGCGCGAGCATTTGTTAATCTTGGCAACGTTGACAATAATTCACGGCACGTACCTGCAATAAACTTGAGCGCCAGCGGAACGTGCAATATAGCTGCAAGGGGGAGCCAGGAGGAAGGTGAGAAAGAGAAGCAAGAACGAAAAACTACTAATTTTAAACTAGAAAGAAAGTAGCAAAACATGCGTTGGCAAGCGAGGAATTTATGTTGCCCACTTTTAAGCGCAGGCGGAAATAATGCCACAACTTTAATCCCAATTTGTGTTGCAAAACAGAAAAAAAAAACAACTAAGAAAGCTACAGTCGAATGTACTCGACTATGAGATACTCGGTACACATTTTGAATAAAATATACTACATTTTTATACCATAAAAAATATATAAAATATATAAAAAAATAATATAAATTTACCACATGCTATATATGGTATTTTGGTTATATTTGTTATTTTGGTACATTCAAAATATATATATATCATAGAGTGTCAGCCACAGCAACAAAAGTATTTCTTCATCTTCCGGCAAACATAATAAATGCTGTTGAAAATTAAGGAGCTATCTCTTATATTCTCTGAGAATATACTGACGGACAGATAAACAGACAAATGGACTGACGGACATGGCTATATCGTCTCGGCTGTTGAAGCTGAACAAGAATATATATACTTTATAGGGTCGGAGATGCATTCTTCTGCCTGTTGCATACATTTCCTGGAGTCACAAAGTTATATACTCTTCTACCCTATGGGTATCGGGTATAAAAACTATTCACTATCGTGGAAACTCTAATGATTTTATGAAACTACAAATTTGTCGACTTAAGTCTCAGCAACTTGAGCTATTTCTGGCCCCCGAAAAATTTCTGCGACGTCTCGTGTGTGCGTGTCGCGAGCTCATAGAAATTTCAGGGGCGCATTTAGTGCTGACATTTCGGCCTAGATTAAGTTATAAACAAATACGGAGTACGAGTGCTAATGAAGTGTTTGTTTAACTCGCACTCACTCGCCCCCCTGCCAGGAGCCAATCAAAAAGAAAATGTCAACAACTTTTATTGTGTGAAGCTGTTTATGGGCAATGGAGAACGAACGACTGACACGCAACGCAAATTAAGTCATGAAAACGCAGATAGAATAAGGCCTACAGTAGACCAAAGGCATTTAATGAAGCCAAAAAGAACACTGAGAACGATGGACAATGACCAAAGGCAGCAGGAAGGCAGCATGAACCCAATCCGAGTCGGAAGAAAACATCTGTGTTAGCTGCTTACTGTTTGCTGCCTCGCATTTCATTTGCATAATTTGTCAAAACAAACATAATACACAACGTAATACAAAGTGCTCGAGCTGTTGTGCTGTGCCGTGGCATGTATATGAGACCCAAGCAAGAGCAGCACACATTGCGTATGCCTAATCTTGCAACACTCTGTTCCCAGTGCCCCAAACAATAAACACATATACAAAGTGCAAGAATTTTGCCTTTTTTTTTGTTCCTTCACTTTCACAAAATACATGCAAATCGAATACAGAGAAACGGAGCAAAGAATGGGGAAAAAATGAAGCGAGAAAGCGATAAACGCCTGTAGGACACGGCACAAAAAGAGAGTTGGGTGGAGGAGTGGGAGGAAGAATTGCAAATCCCACTAATACCCAAAACCAAATGGATGCCGTTTGTTGGCAAATCCGTCCTTTATGCTAAAATCAAACAACAATAAAAAGCGAAACCCAGCAGGGAATGAAATTGGAATAGGTGCGAGTACAACAACGAGTCTATCGAGGGGCATGAACAAGTTGTTCCTCGCTCGTTTTTATGGTTATCGCCAAAATGTGGGTTTATGTTTTATGAGCCAAAAAGGATTTCGAGTTGAACGGATAATGGATAACAACAGCATCAGCATTGTTGTTCACCTAACGTAAACGTCACTGGACGACGATGGGTCATGCATATTTCGAGTGGTTTCCTGTTCATTTCCTTTAATTAACTGCGAGATAAATAAATTGCACGCTTAATGACAATTCCATCATCAGCAGTGACCGCGCTTTGACTTAATGACAATTATCATCAAGCTTCACTTTGATGACCACACACATACACACAGACAAAAATACAAAGTGTCAAAGAGAATCTCTACACAAGCATAACAACATAGTCCAAGGATGCTGCGATACTGCGATGGAAGCTTCACTTCGTGTCACACGTCAAAAAAAAAGTACAAAATAAACGCGTTGCATCAACAGCATTCGCATTTATTTTTATTGGCATTTCCTACACTCAAAAAAGGCGAAGAAAAACCCTCAACGCAATACAACAGCAAAAAAAAAAAGAACCGCTAACCAGCAGCGAAAATGGAGAGCAAGAAAAAGCCAGCGAGCGATTTACGTGACGAGACCGCGACGGCCATTTAATGCGAATGCGAATGCGAAGCCAGCAAACGCAACCACTCTTGAACCACCCTCCACCTCCCACCCCACAACGAAACAGGAAAAGCGCGACAGGCACAAAGAAAATGCCATTTTCCGGGTGCCCATAATGAATGCGTAAAAGTTTATTGCAGCAGCGCATGAAGTCGAGGAAATGGGCAAATGACGGAATTGTCGATGATGCTGTTGCGGGGCGGTGTAAGGAAAAGGACGGGATGGGGAAATACCAAAGGTATTGGGGTTTTTTGGCCACAAGGTAGATGGGAAAGTTGATTTATTTGTCGGTGGAAAACTACAGGGAGTAACTGTCAATTGCAAGCAGATCAACATACAAAGTGCTCGCAATATCAAAGGAAGCATTGAATTGAATTTGACAGCGCGGCGTTGATAGAAATGGAATTGGGAATTTTTTAATATCATTCACATCATTAAAATCCAATTAGGATGAGAAAACTCCTCCCATCTAATCTCTAATCCCCCTCGATACCTTAAACATAATTCGAATGGCATTAGCCAAACAATTTTGCAATTATTTTGGCAAAGGTCAAAAAGTGAACTTATAAATTGAAGCAATACCTGGAAGTCAATTTCAGTTCGGCCAAAAAGTTGCATTTACTTGTGCAATTGACCAAAAAGATCATTGACTGTTGCTGTGGCTGGGAAGAAGCAAATGCCAAGGGGCGAAACAATTAGAAACTCCACAAAAAAGTCAGCAAATAATTAAACTACACACAAATTTAAAAGGCAGGGTCGATTAAGGAGTTGTGAAACTATGACAAAGTTGCTTAAGTATAAATTATGAATTTGAATTTTGATTTTTTAATTGAAATTTAGGCAGTCTAATTTTCAAAGCAATTGTTGAGATGAATAAAAAATTACAACTTTTAAGTGTCTTAATTCCAATATTTGCTTTTTATTGTATCATTTCTTTTTATTTATTTTACAATTTAAATTTGTTGCTAGTTCTTGTTTTTAAAAAAACAAAACATCTTTATAATTTCATAACTCCTTTGTTCCCAATATTTATTAATTTTGTTGTAAAATTGTTATTGATTTCACAACTTAAATTTGTTCTTAGTTTCTTTTGAAAAGACAAAGAATCTATATAATTGTATACTTTGAAGATTTAATTATTTGTAGTTTATTTATTATTGTCTTAGAATTTAAAATTTTACATAATTTTTACGAAACATTCGCAAGTTTTTTCAGCTTTATCCCATCTATTCCTTAGCTACCAAGAAGCAGCCTCCTGTGTAGTACTCGTAGTACTCGTTTACTATTGTATCAATAAACAACTTGAGTTCAATGTTCAATCTCTTTCATTTTCTTTACTTGTCTGTCGACCCTCGTTGTTTGTGTTGTATCTACTAGTTTTGCTATCCTGTGGCTATTGACAAACATTGTGCACCGAATCTTTCCACCTGTCCAAACGCAATTGGAGTAACAAATTGCTGCACTGGCAAATAATAAAATGCCTCGCTAAATGTAAATAATAATGAGGGAAAACTACGAGTAACTCTAGACAGTTCAAGGAGCGAAGCACACGACCAATACACACACACACACACACATACACAGATCTCCTGTTGCTGTTGCTGTATCTGTTGAGTTGGCGTACAAATTTGCACAAATATCTGGGAAATATCCATGACAGTTGTTGTGGTTGGATTGCTGTTGCTGTTGCTGCTGCTGCGGGCCGTTTGCTAGACCATTGAACATTTCGGAAATTGGAAATTTCGCACTTGATGATGGTCCACAAATTGGGCCGACAATGAAGACAAGGAGATATAGCGAATACCAAAGTCCACAGTCCAGTCCAGTCGAGGGCCAAACTGCAATCGTGCGTGAGTGAGAGATTCTCTGGGCAAAATCAAACAACTGTTTTGGATTGAGGTTTTTCGGTGTGGTTTTAGCCTTTGGCCAACTTTTCGCTTCGGTTAGGTTTTTCTGCCCGCAGTTTGTAGCGTTACATTCCGTAAAAGAGGCAAACAGAGACAAGCAAAAAGAGCGAGAGGAAGACGACTTGATTTCATTGTCACAATGTTGCTGGCTGTTTTGGGGCACGTCTGATTGATGCCACATCGTTTGATTTCCCAAGTGTGTGAGCAGCGGACTTAAACCCCGTTGGGTCGCTCTCTCATAAAGTGTTTATGAGTTCTGTCTTTTCATTCCTTTCCTTTCTCACTCTTTGTGCAATGCATTTCGTGGGCAAGTTTGCAGACAACTTTTATGACCTGACACACACATTTAACCTTAGCCTGTCGCTGGCTTGACTTTTCCTCCATATCCGGCTCATAATTTACAAGGTGTGAACCGGCAATTTGTGTGGCACATCAAGGCGCTTAACTCGGACTGCAGCATAATGAGTTTTTGCCCCACTTTTATTTCCACAACGCGCGCTAAGCCTCGAATTTTTCTTACGTTTAGCCAAAAGTCAAGTGCAGGGCTTAAATAAACCTGTGAATTTATGACCTAGCCTAACATAACACGATTAATAAAGCGCGCTGCAATATGAATTAGGCACATTTTGTGACTTTATTTTCCGCATCACTTTCGCTTAGAAAGTTTGTTGGAATCGTTTTGAAAGCATCCGATGAACTGCAAACAATTGTCAATTGACAATGTCCGATTTTTATTTCCTGGCTGAAAGCATTTCCCTTTTCCCCCTTCCCTTGTCAATAAAAAGTTGTCCGTCGAGAAATCATCATTCACTGGGGAAAATCCTCCTGAAAGGCTGGGGCAGAAACATTTCGTAATTTTATCCGTAGTAAAAAGTCGCAGCAACTGACTTCAACTGAGTTTGAAGCAAAGTATCTTTTTTGGTTCTGCAGATTGTTTTGGCAGCCAAAATGTAGTCACTTGGGTAAAGGTCTTCCTGGAATTTGAAGTTACTTTATTGAAAGTGAAGCCAGTTCTTGACTGGGTAATCGATTCACTCAAATCCTGCTCAACTGCAGCTATTGATAAAATTCAATTAACATTTTGCAAAGCACAGAAAAAATGTAATTAAATTGAGAAATGATTAGGAAAAGTGCCGCAAAGAGTTGGCTGATTAATTGGATGCATGCTGCATAGTTTGCGAACAGAGAATGACGGTTGTCATGGCAGCAACCAGCTATCAGGTAGAGGAGGAGGAGCAGCCACTTAGATGGCGTTAGATGCTTCGCATAGCTCTTGAAGCATGCCACAAACATAACACGCGTATAAACAGCTCGCGTTGCGTGTCGAGTGGAGAGCTAGTGGAAAGGGCAGAGAAAGAGGAAGAGCTTGAGCCTTACATACGCGACACAAAATGCGCATCGGTGGCTTTTGAGGTGACGCAAGCGAAGGTGTGAGCCTTGGGAGGTGTGGTGGATGAGAAGGAAAACATTCAGTGCCGGAAATCGTCAACACACAGCGCACACAACACCTAGGCAGCAGCTAAGCATCTACACCTACACCAACACCAACACACATACGCACACATGAGTTGACAGAGGACACCACAATGTCTAAGAAGCGTGAATTTGCCGCTGGTTCAGAGTGTGGCAATGTGTCACAGGCGACGGCGGCAGCTGCAGCTGCAACAACGCCAGCTGTTGGCAAATGTTGTAGCGAGTATGTGGGGCATGTTTTGCATTTGCCAACGCAATTCTTGCCCTCCCGCCTTCCCCTCCTGCATATGGACATACTTTGGGTCATAGAAGCTGGCACCAGCTGGCAGATTTAAACAGTTCTACGCAAAATTTATGCAAAATGTTTGCTTCTTTTGCCCACTTCAGGCATGCCACACGTGAATTGCAGTGTTTTCCCACATCCACTTCCACTTGCTTTTATATTGTGTTGTGTGTACACTCTTTTTGTGTAGCCTTGGCATGGAAATTCAATTAAAGTGACAAACTGTCCAAATTTTTGACATGGGCGCACAACACAAAACTGAAACAGAAAAACAGCAAAAACTGAAAAACAGTTCAGAGCAACAAAAAAAAATAAAGCAAAACAGTGCACAAAATGGAAGTAAAATGATTTCAAATGAATGCCCAATGGACAATCACTCTAACAAGTAGGGAAAAACAGGAAAATCACACATACACACACGTTGCAATGCATATTCATTGCCAGTGAATGAATGTGTGTCCAAGTGCAGAGAGAGGCCACTCATGAATTATGAGTTGTAATTGAATCAATGCCCAGTTTGCCCGCTGCTTAAGCTAAATACCAGCTCGACTTTTTGTTTGTTCTCGGACTTGAATATCTCACAACGATTCAAGCAGTCATTCGCAAAGGCTTAAGCTCTTCAAGCCCGAGTCCCAATCCCCAGACACTGTCATCAACTAGCTATAGACCAAGGCTCAGCAGCAATTGAAGCAAATGTTTCAGCGCATCAGCAACAGTAACAACAACAACAACATCTACATCAGCAGTATGCCATATCGATTTTGGATTAGCCACTCGTCCTCTCTCTCTGAACCAAACTTGACCCACGACCAGCAGCAGCCAAGAGTCAACGGTAAACAAAGCTCTTTAATGTCAGTCAATAATATCTGGAAATATGCAGTTTAGAGACGCAGCTCAGACTGCATTTAAAGCCATGTTTATTCATGTTGAATTTGATAAGAATGCTAGAGTTTACTGAGCTTGTGAATAGTTATTTGACATCATATAATAACTTTCTTTTATGCTTCAGAGCATAAAGCGAACAATAAGCCGGTCAATAGCACCCACTGCGTATACGAAATATGTATTTTATCAATGTGCTTGCAGCGAGCCATAAGCAAATTGGCATAAAAAGCAAACTTCGTTAACAAACAGAGAAAAGGATAAAGTATTCAATATGTTAAAACCATATTTTTAATCACTTCTTTTGACCCACATGATGGTCGGGAATTTTATAGTATAAAAGTATGAAAAGTATACTACAATTTTGGTATAGAAATTGCAAATTGATTGCAATAGCTAAAAAGCGAATAATAATTTTAAAACTTCTTGTTGCCAAGTGGCCAGCGCTAAACGTGATTGTAATGATAGTATAATCAACATTAAGTATACGCCACTTGAGCCATTCGAAGTGAGTTATGGGGCAATCGACGAAAACGGCAAACGATTGTCATTTGATTTTGGAAATGACATGCAAAAGAGATTTCCACGCTGGCCCTTTGCCAGTTGCAGAGTCGAACAGTTGAACAGTTGGGTAGAAAATATGCTGCAAGTGATTTGGCCAGCAGCAACAACGAAGAGAGAGAGAGAGAGGGTCGTGTAGACACACAACACATTTGGAATGACTTTTATGCGCTGCACATTTGGCAGCTGCTCAGCAACTGAGAGCAGCTTCAATTTGCAACACAAAATGCTGGCATAAAACTTGTGATTTAGTGGCCATTTGGTGAGCAATCAGCGACAGCTGCATTGACCGAATGACTTTTAAATATCGAGTCTCAAGCACCGAGCTCGAGCATCGCTGCTTGGCAATCAGCATTTTCGTCATTTATTATTGTACAAACTGTACGAATGAGTATTGGGCCAAATCACAATGTGCTGCATACAAATTAGGCCGTTGCTGCTTAGTGGGGCTTACAACTTCATTAGACCACAAACAAATTGAATTGAAGCGTTGCGACGTGATCGAGACACGCTTTAAGGCAACACACTCAAGCACAGACAGTTTAAAGCTCCTTCGTGCGTTTGATTTGAAAAATTTGTATCAATTCTCGCAGTCGTTGCGTTCAATCAGTTGAGTGCCCAAAAAACAGCTCACAGTTCATTTAAACTCAACTCGCAAGATGAAGAGCGAGAAGAGCGACGAGCAAAGAGAAGTTGTGGCCATTTTTAGATAGCGCTACGCATAGCAATTTCTTAGTGCGCAGCGGTGTCAAACGTTTGATCTGGAACAGATTGAACAATCAATTACGTGCTGCCAGCCACGCCCCCACACAAAACGCCCACATGGCACAGTCAATGTTAGGCACTGCACAAACGACAAACTGCAAAGGTGGCAGGTCGAATAAAAGAGTGAGAGCGAGAGAGAGATTGACTGAGTATGTGAGTGGGAAGAATAACACGTATACGTGCCGTTGTCCAGGTTGTACGGGTCGAGTCCGTCGCCGTTGCATGAAATTGACCCGCGATGTCGGGGTTTATAAATGCATGTGTGCACTTGATGCATGTGACTCGACTCCCAGCATCGCTTGAGTTCTCAACCAAGGTGTATCTAGGTGTGTGTGTGTGTGTGTGTGCGGGGTTGGGGGTTATGAGAAATGCAAGAAATCAACCAAAAGAGAACGTGCGATGCATGCAAAAGCTGCAGGCGAACGGATTGTTTTCTTATATGTAGTTGCAGCGTCTGAAAAATGCAATCAACTTGAGGCGAAAACTTGCGCATGTAAACGACGATAAGTATGTGAACGTGTGTGTGTGTGTGTGTGTGAGCATCAGCATCTGTATTATATATGTATATGCAAGATTGCTAAGGCAAGCGGAACAACACACGCATCCACACCTCTGGGGCATGCCACGGCAACAGCACTCCAAAGCATCACTCCTCAGCAGCAGCAACAGCAACACACAGGTTCAACGATTTTAATAATATGAAAATATTCAAGTGGAAACGTTTTTATAGCCAGCAGATAACAAAGATGCGCTCAAGCAAAAGCAAATGAGTGTCCGGATGCTCCTGCTTCAACAACAACAGTAACAAAATAAAGGATCATAGAGCAAAAGCAAAGCGCTAGCAAAGTGTGTGCCAATTGCTAAATTGATCAGCACACAGAATTTGGATTAAGTGATTTCATCTTAGACAGTTGCTGGGCGAATTAGAAGTTTAAGAGCAGGTGAATAAAGAAGTTGGTAAGGAACAGCAAAATAAAATCGTAATAATTGGAATTAAAAGCTTTACTTTTTAAAAGCTTTACTTTTAATTCCAATTATTACCAAATATTTTTAAATCAACTCAATAAATGCGACGCCAATCAATAATGTAAGCAACTTTAAGTTTAAGCAGACTTTATAATTTGAATTTTAAATAAATAAAGTAAAGGTAAAGTACAATACAATATAAAAAAAAACTAACTAAGCTTCAAGTTTAGGCAGTCTTAATTGAAAGTAATTCAATAAAATGATTTTTTTAAATGCAAATCCATAAATCGTCAGGCTTTCAATGAGTGTAAAAATAATTATAATAATACATTGAGAAAATATAATTCTTATAGCGAGAGAATAAATAGGATGGAAAAAAAACAACACTAAATACAAAAAATTGAAATTTGAATAATATAATTTTTAAAGTAGCCGGCAATATTTTACAAGCAACGCAAATAACTTAAAATTTAGGCAGTCTAAATAAATGCATTCAACATAAAACACAAAATTCTTTCTCATGTAAGTGTCATGAATATTGTAAAAATAACTTAAATAAATCAAACAAAGAGCATAAATCATTTTTGTTGCAAACTTTTTAATTCTCAATGCTATTCAATTCAATTGCTGACAATTTCCATAAATCTACAATATATGTATGTGTTAATTATTATTAAGAGCAAGCAGTTATTTATTTTTAAAGACACACAGTTCATTGTTATTATAATTCATTATTTATATAATTCAATATTTATTATTGAAAATAGTAGCACAGAATAAAAAGACTGTTTAAAGCATTTCATTCGGCAAACGTAGCTCAAACCCAACTTCACCCCCAAAGCAATCAGCAGAAATTGATTAAGCAAACTTTCTGTTGTGAACGTTTTACACATTTAATTATCATTATAAATGCATTCAAAGATCATAAATTCTCTGATGAAATATGAGCGCAAAACTAAAACTATTTGCATAATGCCATCAAAGCAAGCCGATAGCCAGTTAATTATTGAAATATAAAAACCGACTAGTACATTAAAAGGGAACACATAAATCATGCATGCCGTTGAAATACAATTTGCAATGCGATTCAAGCGATATTATTATGATTATACTCGTATGCGACTGTGCGCTGTGTGGCGTGTGGATGAGCTCAAGGGAGGAGGAGGGACAAACATGCAAATATATCACATTATTTACCCCCAGGGCAGACAGTCAGTCGACTGTCTGTCTGTCCACCTGTCGCATTCGTCTGTATGTCTGTATGTTCGTTGGTTTTGTGGCATTTAAAATGCAAGGATAGCGCTTTGTACGAGCGAGTGAGCAGCTGACAGTTATTTTTCGGCCATGTTCAACATGCTTGGACAGCTGGCTAAAATGCGTGGCCAGCAGAAAAGTGAAATTTGAAATTTGATATTTGGAAATTTTGGGGCAATCTGAAACGTGGCAATGCGAATTGTGAGTTGTGAAATGTGAATTTGCATTTGATTTGCTACATGAATATTAATTTCAAAACAATAAAAATCAAAAGGCATCGAGTCTGAAACTGAATTTAATGTTTTCAATTAGCTGCCAGAAATCGTTTTAGGCCGCAAAACAACTGAGCTAAAAGCCCAACCGAACAACAAGAGAGAATCTGGCAAACAATTCGGCTCAAAGTTAAAGGCAAGCTATTGTGGGATCAGAGTTAGGTGGGTCGGAGAAAGGGAGCAAGGAGGATGGGGATTGCCTTGTTGATTGTATTGGTGGTGTCTGTGAATAATTTTGGCATTATTGCCTGTGCTTAATTCAAATGAAATTAATTTCACCAGGTAAACTTCGTGACGTGCCAGGGCAAAAGCCCAAAGAGCAAGAGAATGAGACGGAGACGGAGGCGGAAGCAGGAACCAGGGACAGAAACAGAAACAGAGCCTGCCAGCTTTGGGGCCCAGCTCATTGTTTTTGGTGATTTAATGGCAAAGCGAGTGAATGCGTGTGTGTGTGAGTGGTTGTTTGTATGTGTCGGTGTGTGTGTATGTTTTGAGGGAGGACTCTGGACGCTTGTGTGTGCCGTAAATGAATTCATCCCTTGGGCAACATTTTATGGCATAATTTGAGGCGTCAGGAAGTACGACCGTGCCAAAAGGTCAGTGCCTGTCTGATGTGGCATGCCTGGTGCCCATTTCAGTGGCATCTCTCACCCTCACCCTCATCCTCCGTGCTCCCTCTCTCCTACCCTCTGCTCTTGGGTACTCATGTGGGTGTGAATATTAATGCTTCATATTTTATTTTCAGCGCTATTTTCGTGCTGTTTAGCTTTTAATATTGTGCACGGGATAATTTCTGCAGAAGGCGTCGCTTGTTGATTTTTGGGACTTCTTCTCCACTTCTCACTCCACGCCTCCCGCTTCCTGTTGCTACCCCTTCCCCAATCTTACACTCGACTGTAATTATTTCGAGCTGTGCTTCAATGAAGTGCTGATTCAGTGCACAAGTATCTCAATGATGCCGCTAAGCCTTTGCAGACAAGCCACCCTCTTATCCCCTCCTCCCATGGAGTTCCGGGGCTTTTGCACCTTTCGAATGCGAACACTTAGCTTGAGCACGTTTTTAACATTCACCTCGAGTATTTGAATCCTGGCGCTGGCTCGCCTTTTGCCTTTGTCTGCTGCTTTGCTGCTGCTGAATACCAGCGCGTCTTACTCGCTCTCTCCGACTCGTCGTCGGACTGTCGTTGTGTCTGATTTGTAAGATATTTTGCTATTTTTTATTGCCACACCATTTGGCTGTGAGTGTATGTGTGTGTGTTGGAATTGCGCATAGCGTCTGGCTTTGGCGGCTTTGCTCGCTGCCATTGAGTGGATTAAAGTGTAAATATTTAATGCACGCGATTTGTGCGGCTTACGTTTGTCGGCCTGAGTTATTATTACGAGTTTCGCATATCCCATCGTATCTACTTTTGGATTACACAACCAAGCACTTTAAAGCATACTACACTCAACAATGCTCAAGGCTTTAAGCTGCAACATCATCGCCCTATTGGCCACATTCCTTACACATCATTGCTCATTAGTAAGCCAAAAAGTAAGCAATAAATAAAAACCTCAAAGCTCATAACTGGCCAACAACAAGCTACAGGAAGGGAGAGATGGGAAGAGGGGAGAAATAACTGCTCATTGTATCGAAAGTTCATAATGCTGCTGCATTGGCTTGGCTCTATGGCTAGATAATGTGGCATGCCAGTTCAATGGCTGCAACAGCAACGTTTTTATGTTGCCGCTGGCAAGTTGCAACTCAAGTATCTGTGAGATACTACGAGCATGAGAACGAGCAACAGAACATGTACAAACATGCAGCACACACAAAACATCCAACAAACATCAAGCAGCTCGTTGTTGTTGCAACTTTTTCTTCCTTTTGCTTGCCTTGCCGCACTCGTGTCGAGTTGAGGCTTTTGTATTATTTATGGCGCTGCTAAGTATGCTATAGATTTGCGACTCCAAGATAGACGCAGCACAGAGCGAACGAAGAGTGAAAGAGATAACTGCAAAGAGATATTGATTGCGGACTGCATCTCAATTTCAACATGTACATTTATTAATTGAGGGCTGTTTGCATTTTAAATGCGAGTTTTTTCATGCATTTTCGATTTAGTGATTAAATACAAGTAAATCATCATCACAATTTTAATGCAACTATTGAAAACTAATTAAACTTTATTTATGTTGCTATAAAAAAACAAGTGAAAAAGCAACAGTCAGAGTCTGCTCGACTGTAAAATACCTGTTACTGGTATTCAATAAAAGCAAATAGTATATCGAAAAAATACTGAAATATACCGAAGGCTGTATTTGGTATATCGATATACAAATATATTCAAAATATACCAAAAGAGTACACAGTACACCAGATTGTCAATTAAAAATCCTAAAATATACCGAATGCTATATTTAGCATATCGATGTACTACAATATTGAAAATATAGCGAAAAAGTATATAATATTCCTGATTTTCAATGAAAGCTACTTAGAGCAGACTGTAGCAGCCGTTTTCTGTCATATAAAATTATTTCTTAATGCATTTAATAATTTAATAATATCCCTACCGGGTATAAAGACAGGATGGCTTCATAAAAGCCGAAGATTAAATGCGCTTTCATAGATATTAATGACTGCAAATGTAAATTCTATTGTAGTTGGAATACCACGACAATTATTTATCGCAAATTATTATAAACTAGCCAAATCAAATGCTATTCTTGTCATAAACTTCAATAAAAAACAACAAAGTGCTCTTCAACAATGAAAATGAATAATGCACATTGAAAATTGAATCATTTAATTTGCGTGTAAATGTTGAAATTTAATTCTAGACTATAAATTGCCAAGTGCTTTGGCCTCAAATTAATTTAATTAAAACGTTCAAACTATTCAAATAATAAGTGTGAAAATAAATACCATTAATTGAATTGTTCAACTCAATTGCATCAAATTGAGCTACAAGCGATAGCGCAGTATTTATTGTAGCCGCCTCAATCCCTGCAATCTCTGGATATAGTTAAAGATATAGTCTCAGCGGCTGGCTTGACACGCCTTGCTATATTGGCATTATGCGACCCCGATACTAATTAACTTTGAACGTGTGTTTAACGACAGCTAAATGAACTACCAAAAACAGACAGAGAAGCGGCACAAAATAGAAAAGATAACGACACACTCATTATCATTCCATGCACACTCACTCTCACATACGCTGCTTGTCGCATGCCACATCACAACACACACATGCCATAGACACTGACTCTGGGGCAGACACGTTTCACACGCAAAAGACAAAGATTTTTGGATCGCACAGATTGACATAATGACAACGAAACGCCCAAATGATTGGCCTTGGCTGTAACCAAAGAGGGGTGTGTGTGTGCTGCTGAGTGAGAGGAGTGAGGGGAGTGAGTGGAAAGCATTGTGGACAACTCTGCAATTATAGAACCTGCCCTGGATAATTCCAAACAGAAGCCAAATTTGCAATCATTTTATGTGGCTTTAAAGAGCCAACCAAAATGTTGGCAATCTCTGCCATTCCAAGTTAATAATCATCATAATCCCCCATGCTGTGTTTTGCTCAGCGAGGATTCATTCCAGGAGCACCACACACACACACACTCTCATACATCTGCACACACACACGTGGACACTCACACACTTGGGCTTAAGTTCTGGCATTTAATGAGGCTTTCAAAACAATTATGTGTTGTGACAGAGTATGAGTATGCGACAGTGTGTGCGTGTGTTTGTCTGCTTATGTGTGTGAGCGTGTGTGTGTGTATTTGACATTATTAATATTTAAGTCTTTCTTGCTCGAACTTAATAGGGATTTGCTGTTTATTTTAGTTTTGTATTCAACCCAAAGCACAAATGAGAACGACACAGTTGAAGCGTAGTTGACAAGGAAATACCTCACAACGAACTCTGATGTTTTCTACAACTGCTTAATTGATTGGAAGATAGTCTGCTAAATGAATTTAAGTTATTCTAGTGGCTTTTAATTCTGTACTGAACCTTGCATTAAAGTCATGTTGTTAAAATAATGAATTATAGCAAAGTAGAAAAGAAATGTATAGCAACTTTAAAGGGTTCAACAAAAAAAGGATTAATTAATTTTTGAAATAAATTATTCATTACACATGCTTAGTGAACGCTTAGAAAGATCTTAGAATAAAAAGATAATCACTGACTTTAAAGAACTAAATTGAATAGTGATATATTTTGAAAATACAACAAAGACATCGATAAAAATGATGAATGAAAAAAATAATAAATCTGTTCTCGCGGAGTCTTGCAGAACTTTTAACTTAGCCATGTTAAGATACAGTATATTCACCTTTTTTGTGACTTAGAATAAATACTAAAGTACGAAAGTACCAAATATTTAAAACTCTTATGTTCATCTAAAAATAATTTCTTATAAATAAAACTAAAGTTGCGAGCCCAATATCAAGAATCTATCTTTAACCTTTCGAGCTTTTCACAGTCTTATCTCACCCACTTTTTTGGAAGACAAATTGATTGTGTTGAAGAAAATTATAGATTTAATTATGGCAAACGAAGAAGATTCATCCTCAGTCTTCAAACCGCAAAGACAAAATTTCCATTGAGAAATAACTTCTTATAAATACAACTTTTCACTATAAATAAATCTGCCACAAACTTGTGTCAAACCGGGTGCTGTCTTAGCGTTGAGCTTATCTTCACTTTAAGTTCTAAATTTTCACAATCTTATTTCACACACTTTTCATTAAAGCTTACAGGGTATAAAAGAGTATTTGCCACCTGAGCAATAACTAAATTTAATTAAAGTTTTGCTTGTTTGCAGTTGACAATAGTTGCTTTGCGTTGCGTTGCGTTGCGTTGAGTCGAGTTTAGTTTACTGGTAGTTTAGTTAAGCAAAAGCTATGCATATGTCTGAGGATACTCGAGTCATTGTTTACTCAACTCGACTTTGGACTGGTGTCGGTTTTCCTTCCTCCCTCTCTTCACTCCCCACTCTGTGCTGTCTACCGTCTACAGACTGCTGTCAGCTCTGTCAACTCGTCGCCAGCTGATGGAGTGTGCGTGGACATGACCTGTTGAGGGTGGGCGGAGAAGGGAGTAAGGAGGGGCAGTAGGTGGCGGTCGGTTGATGCCACAAGTGTGTGTGCTTGTCTTGAATGTTAATATTTGCGCTTTCAATTCGCAGTCGCTTCAAGTGACAATTTATCATCGTGAACTATCTGCTCGTCTCTCGTAGACCATCCATCTCTGTCTCGCACGATTTTCCTCGTCTATCCCCGTCTCTCTCTTTTAGGTTTTTGCTTTAAAATGCGCAACGTGGCAACACTTGAAGCCACAATTGTGTGGACAAGCTGGCTTGCTGCATGTAATTGAGGCATTCGGCATTTGGTATTTGGCATTTGGCATGTTGCAATTATTTAAGCATTGCCCATGCACTTCCTGCCTGTCATTTAATATGAATTAAATTTGAAATTCTTATGAATTTGTATGTTTTGCCAACAAAAGGCAAAGCAGCGCGCCACATGCATTTTCCGTTGCTATTGTCCTCAAATTGCAGTTCCCCCTTCTCAAATATCCCTTTTTCGGCTGTGTCAGCAACAATGCCAAAAATCTAAAAAGTACAAAAAGAAAAAACCTCAAAATGTCCTCTTGCCTTTTGTCTAATTTTTCTGGCATCCAATTTTAAGACCTCCATAAATTTTTGGTATTTATTTTAAGTGCTCCACTGCTAAAATTTGCTGACTTCATTCAACAATTATTTGAACTAAAGACAAAAGGTTGCTTTATCCAGAGCAGTGTTTTTCATTTACCTATAAGGAGAGAACAATTCATCAACAAGTGCATGGAAAACAGGATGTGTTACAGTTGCCAGAGCGTTGAAAACATCCTGGCAAATAAATTATGCAACTGTCTACGTACGTTGTAAAGCAAGCTGAGAGTATCAGAGACTTTTAAACTTGAATTTCATTTTGATTATCTGACAACAACGCTATAGAGTATTTCCTCTTCGTTTTTTCCTTTTCTCAGTTCTATCTCATATCAATTATGAATCTAGTAGTAAAAACTCTTCTTGTTTTTCATTGACTTGGAATGTATGAGTCGAAATTGAAAACAAAAACTTATCTTATGCTTAGTTTATTGCCAACAGCTGCTGAAAGATTTTTGTTAAATGAAATATTTAAATAGGCCATCTCGATGCGAGGACCCTTGTAAAGTGTCCTTAAAGTTTGCACACGGATTATGCTGGGGGATTTGTGTGCTTACAACAAGAACAAGAACAACAACAAAAATAACCTTTAGGCCCCGTTTTAGCCATGTTTTTATAAAGCCTTTTTCCTTTCCATTCTTTTTTTTTGTGTGTGCTGTTGCTGTTTCTGTTTTCGAAGCGAGTCGTTTAAGGTCGGTCGCTCTCTAAGCATTTGTGTATCTTTTAGGGTTTGTTGTTGGTTTTACGGCTAACCGAGCAAATCGTTTGAGTTGGTCATGCAAAGTGCCAAAGTTTTTACACCCAAAAGGGTTGCGAATGGAAGACGGAAGACGGAACGGGGTTTTTGTGGTTGAAGCGAAACGGAGATTCAAATGGATGCTTAAGTAAAAACATATTAATAATGGACATGATGCCATAGTGCGTTAAAGTTTTAGTTTTATTGCTTGGGAATTGTCTTCTGCCATCTCCATCTCTTCCTCTCTGTATCTCTCTCTCGTTCTCTCTTTTTCTAGCTGTCTCTTGCTTTGTAAAAGGGAAACTTAAATCCTAGATGTACAACAATTAGCAAAATTACTGCAATTGATAGGTAGAGTTGTAGCTAACACTGGGCAACAAAATGTTCAAGTAAAATATTCATTACAAAAGTGTAGAAATGATTTACATCAATTTAAGTTTAATTCACACCCGAATATATTATATTCAAAGCAAGCATTGAAGATACAGTCGAGTGTGCTCGACTGTGAGATACCCTCGACCCAATTTGAATAACAGCAAAACAGTCCGATATTATTCTTAAATTATAACGAATTAATATACCGAAAAATACTAAATATATACCAAAGGCTATATTTAATATATATTGATATAGTACAATATTCAAAATATACTATAGACTGCAAAATATACCAGATTTAAGCAACTAAACCCCGCAGTAAATAGCAGATTTTGCGCATATACAATTTTTATTATATCTAAATTACGTTTGTTTTTCGATTTTTATCGATTTTCAGAATCGGAATTATGCGTGACGAAAATTTGAAAAAATCCTGATCTGAGTGTAAGCATAAAAATGCTGTCAAAAAAGTATAGATCTATATCCTATAGTCTTTGTACTCTTTAATGTTTCATACAGACAGCCCGTTAGATACATTTCATGAAGGCACAATGTTAAAATACCCTTCAACATTTTGCTATATAAAATCCAGTCTGAGTTTAGCTTAAATTTTGTTAACTAGTGCTGCAATAAAGTACTCTTTTTAGGTTTATCAGACTGACAATGGAAGTAATATGCAAGTGGCTGCGGTATACGGTTGCAGCTTTTAATTGAACTGAATTGAATGGCAAAAGACAATGACAGCTTCACAATCGAAAGAGGATTTGTAAGGCAGCAAGTCGGTAAAATTTCAGAGCAGTTGCCGAACGAAGCAGTAACGTCTGACATGTGTAGGTTTAATGCCTGGTCGGAAACGAAGCACAAGGAATGGTCACTTCATTGAGAGGCCAGACAGACAGACCAATTCAGTGATGCAGCTGCTCCAACTGCTGCTTGCCCTCCGCCCCTGTCCCCTTTCACAATGAGGGAATTACCCCTCTTACAATGTGAGTGTGTGTTGATTTAATTTATGGTCGCTTTGCGTTGCTCCGCCGTTTCAGATAAATGTGTCTGTACTTCGACAATGGGTACATTGGCCATGCAACATGGAACCGAACAGAAGAGAACTGAACAGAACAGAAAACAATGTTCCCCTACGTATGTTGAGTGCAACGATGCCAAACTCTTCTATATATGCTCGCAAAACTTGTGGTTACATACTATGTGTGTGACCACAGCTGACCGAAGGACCACAAGGTAAACTGCACTCCCGATGACGAAGTAGATAAGAATAATTTATGTTGATGCCGCATGAATTGTGTGTGCAACATGCGCAAATTAGACATGCAGACAAATTTATTGGTCCAACAAATCTTCATTCTTTTTTTATATACACCCCAAAACATTCTGCTGAAATTGGCTTCAAAACAACAAACAAGAGAGAAGTGGACTTTAAGTGTGGGAGCAGGGGATATTGATGTATTAGCAATCGATCAGGGTAACATAAATTGACTCTTTTAGTAGAAAGGTATTTCATCAATAACTTAAAATATGTTACTTTAACTTAATCTGTAGTAAATTTGGTGTCTGTTATTACTCTTTGAAGTCAGTTTGCTACTTGATTACTTTGAAATGAAAAGATAAGATGCAAGTTTTAGTCTAGATTTAAGACCAATTGGGTACACACAATAGTAATATATACTCGTTTAGCACAGCAAGGTGTTTGATCAATAACATATCTGACTGTTATTTGTTTGTTTTCCAGTATTGAATGTGAATATAAATTGCAAGCTTCAGTTAATTTAAATTGAAAAATATTTACTTAGAAACAAGAGTTAGCACTGCAAGGTTTTTGATCAATTACAAAAAACAACCTATTATATAACTGTCTGTTAAATGTTTATATTTCAGATTTGAATGTTAAAATAATATGTAAGCTTTACTTGAGTCACACTTCTAAGATATATATACTTCTTTAGCAAAGCAATGTGTTAATACAATAACATAGAATACTTTACCTAAATCACTAGCAAATTTGCGTATATGTTATTTCTAATTGACATCTTTCGACTTCTTGTAACTATTCGAATCATGAATATCAACATAAAGTGTTGGGTTAAACCTGTTGTATCATCATTCTTAACAACTTGCAATCAAGATTCGAACAATATATTGCACAGTATTTATAAATACTATTCATAATTGAGTTTAACCCAAGCTGAGTTCAACGCTATCAATTTAAATTTCATGCACAGCAACTGCGATGGACAAGGACATATTTATATAAACAGCTGCCGAAACTGAGGACATTCAAAATAATTTATCCTGAACTCACCCAAAAACGTCTTGTTGGCAAAAATCTCTGACCTCTTACTGTGCGCCAAGCATAATTGTACTTTAAAATAATGTCAGCTATTTTAGTCATTTGCAATTTATCTGACAGTGCAAATTATTGTTATTATTTCCACATTTTCCCCATCATAAATGTTGATGTAGCAGTCAACTGTGTTAAGCACTTCGGCGCTGTCACCTCCTCCTCCTCCGCGTCCTCAATCACCACCCTCATTTTACTTAAGTTTATATTTAGTTTTTGGATGTGTTGTTGTAGCGCTATGAAAATAATTTTAATGGGATTTAATGTGCGCAAATGCAGTAGTTAAAACAGTTAAAAGCTTTTTCACTTTTCCAGCATGCCAAATCAGATTATTTTATGCTTTGTTTTGCATTTCAAGTTGTGAGCACACAAAGTATACTACAAAATATATACGTAGGAATTATAATTGTTTAGTCAGCTGGGGGAAGGTCGAAAGCCAGAGAGAGAGAGAGAAAATTTTGCTGGCAAGTGTAAAGGTGTAAAAACCAGTGATAAACGCAATTAGTGCGAGTTGCGCCGAAGTTGCCACTGCAATCACACAAAACAAATTATTAATGTGCAACTAAAAACAGAAAACAGCAAAAGGAGAAAACTGAAAACTTGCAAATCCGACAAAGTGTTTGGGTCAAATGCAAAGGACACGCTTGAGTAATGAGTCCTTGGGTCCATAACCCAACCACAGACGCGGCAAAAGCATTCTCTACTTCTATATGCGTTGTTACTCCACTACACAATAGTAAAAGCCTTGTGTTCTCTCTCACTCTCTTCTCTCTTCTGGACGCATTCTAAATGAGGAAACATTACAAATGTGCGGTTGGTTTTAATGGACTGACCAGTGAAGTGGGCATAGAGTTGACCATGAAGTGAAAGGAGATTTGACCAACAACATACATACACACACATTCATTCATTTCTCAACTCACCCACAACTTTGCTTTGCTTTGCTATCACTAGCATGCATTTCTCACATTTTAGTTGTGCTGTTTATCCAATCAGAACTAAATAAATTTGCTTAAGCGCAAATTGAAAGCAAACAACAATATCAAACATTAATGCACGCATCACATCGATTTAACTGCTGCTGTCTTTATTTTTTGTTTTTTTTTTTTTTTGTATCCTTTTGCTATCTGACCAAAGGGTAATTGAAAAGTGTTTACTATTAAATTGCATTGATATTATGCAAATTGTAAACGCTGCTGTGCATAGAATCAAAGCAAAATCATATTAAAACTGGAAAAAACTTGGTAGCCTTCAGAAAATTAATGCAACAAGACGAAGCTGTGATACGCTTTCTAGAAAAATAATTCAATACAGAATGGTGAAAAATACTACAGGTATTTTATTATTAAAAAGATACATCGAAAGAGCTATTCTAATATTATTAATTCAGTTCAATTAAAATCGTTGTGACGCATGCAAATTTTGTTTTCAATAGTTTCAAACCTTGGAAGCTGACAAATATTAAATATTATCAATATTATATATTATTATTATTAAGTAAATTATTATTTCTCTTACCTTTGTGTATTCGACATATATACAAAATAACTTTAAAATTGAGTAAATTCCCTTGATTATCTTCTGTTTCAATTGCATCCAAAAAGTATGCTACAGTTTTTTCACAGAGAATCTTCAATATTTCATACACCAATCACATTCATTGTGCCGCTTTTCAACAGAGTATTAAGTAATTGCAAAAATGTATGTAAATTTGAAGCTGCCAGCAACTTTTACTATGTTTGCAATGCATTCATTCTCTTCTGTCTTCCGTCTAGTGCATTCATTTATCGAATGTAAACACAGAAAGTCGAATAAAAAGCCAGTCGATTACTGTCGTTGTTTCTAATTCACAAAAGGGATTATTGTATGCACTTATCGAAATGGTCTGCTTAAGAGGCAGAAAGAATGCTCATGTTTAAGCCTTTTATGCGTCCCTTTTTGGCCATTTTGGGATCTGGCTCTTAACTGTTTAACTGTTTCAGATCATTAAACACTTGAGTTTGATTGTTGGCAAATTGCTTAAAGTGATTTCAATACCCAAAAGCGCTGTAATTCAGCGTTTCACAAGCGAATGCCAAGAGCACAATTCGTATTATTGTAATCCAGCTAAAATTCAATCAAAACTCTGCTATTTTCCCCCGCGCCCCCGCGCGACGTTCTTTAGCAATTGCCGTTATTCTGGTTAGCTGCCAGTCCGCCAAAAAAACCAAAAAAAAAACGTCGAAAGACGACAAAAAGCAAAGGCAAAGTCATGGAAATCGCAGCAATTATCTGACAGAGCCAGCGTTCAGCGCCCACAACCAAAAGCTAGAGAATGAACTCTCACACCCAAGCACACCCAAACACACACACACACCCCCGCACACCCCCCACGGCACAACCCAACTACATGCATTCACATTTTCAATTGGCAGTGCTCTTCTGTTCGAGCAAGAATGTAACAAAAATCATCGAGCGACAGGCCAAAATCAAAAAAAGGAAAGGGAATGAACAAAATAATATTTACTTTTGTCATGACAATGTCTGCTGTTGGCCTCTTCCCCCCAGCTCCCCCACTTCCTTTTGACTCCCAGCAGCTCCGCCCATTCGCTGGAACTTTGATGGTGTGCAAGTTGTTCCAGATTATCAGAGGGCATGGCATGGCATAGCGGGGCGGGGCGTCGCAGGGTGGCAGCTGAGAACAGCAGTCTCGGGGTATTATTGGCTTCTGATTGGGGATTATGTTTTTAATTGACAAACTTGAATAGATAACGACGTTGTCAGCAGGAGAAAGTCGCATAAAAAGTGCCGACAAACGAATGCATAACAAGCATGTTCGTCTTCTTCTTGTTGTTGTTGTTATTATCCTTGTTGTCCTTGATGTTGTCATAGTCGTTGTCGTTGTTGTTCATGTTGATGTTGTTGTCATTGGCATAAAATGGAAATTGATACGCTGTCGGTGGGTGAGTCGCAGCTTATTGCATCTATCGAATGCTACTGTCCAAGTTAGATTTTGCCTCAATCTCTCTTTCTCACTCTCTCTCTCTCTCTGGCCATTCTTTAACGAGCTGCCGGTTTATGGGCGCAAACATTTCAACTACCTATTATATACATAGCATAGAGGTGGCAGCCCTATGGCGCAAATTCATTATGTTCTCTTTGTGACTTTAAAAAGTGGCCTTGGCCTAAGGAAAGACAATTGAAACTATGTTTTTATGTAAATTATTATTTGATAAAAAATAAACCATCTAATTACTCATATGGCATTGCACAATAAAAAGTTGTTTATTTTATATACTTCACAACTTAATTAGTTAAAGTTAAAGAGCAAAGAAAACTATACATATTTGATATTGGAAAAAAGGTATGAAAGATAATTGTATAAAGAGGACAACATAGTAAAGGTAACAGCGTTGAAGGTTAGTTGATAGATAGATAAGCTCAAAACTATCGGTACTATGTATCAGAAGTAGAGCATCAACAGTTGTCAGTAGTAGTAATCGTAAGAAGTTTAACCGCAGTCATGTGAAGCAGATCATCATCAAAAGTAGAACAGAATCATCAGTAGTCATCAGTCATAACGAAATCAGTCATCAACAAGATATTGTATTATTTAAGTCAAAGCTAACTCTACTTTACACATATTATCAATTATATAAAAGTATTAAATAATCAAGTTTATCCATATAACTAGCATTACATTTGAGAGCTCAACCGAAAGATGACCCCATTAATATAATATAGAAGAATATTTAGGTGTTACACAAACCACAACAATATTTAAAACAACAATCGTAACCATTAATTTTACTGTTTTCTGGCTTCCAAACTATACTATAGCAACTAAGGCTTCGATAAATATTTTTGTTTGGAATAAATCACTACATTATTCTAATAAAACAATCTTATTTTAATAGTTTATAAAGAGTATATCAAACCAATTGCCAGTTTAGCTTTAAAATTCAAAAGACATTCAGTATGATTCTAAAATTTATTTTTAGGCATTAATTCTAAGTTTCAAAATTATATTGAAATATAATTATGTTGTTTTTATTTATATTAAAACTTCTATTCTACAAAAAAATATTTAATTATAATATAATATATAATTATTATTATAGAATGTCTTTCAAATTTGTGACTTACTGGCAATTAAAAAATCAGACATCATTTAGAATGAGTGAAAATATATGATTTCAAAATATCTTATCCAAATTCTAATTAATTAATTAAGTTTTCGAAATTAATTTTAATCTTCTACAATGAAATCTCTTCACAAAATAAATGAGCTAGAAATGACGCTTCGCTTGTATGGTTAGAGAATAATTATCAAAATTGAATTTGAAATGTGAGCAGATTGTAATGCATTCAATTCTCAAAATGTTCGTATTATACTTGGCTTAAATTGCATTTATAATTATGATTTTAAGCCTAGGCAAACAATAGTTAAATGCTCAGCAAATGCAAAGAGGTTGAACAAGTGAATTTCTTTGAGAGAAATATATGAATATGCATATTCCTGATGTGTGCTTAGCGTAAAGCCTGACCCAATATATTTGCAATAAACTGTACAAGCGATGGCATTATCATGCAAATATTAAGCATACGCCTAGTTGGTAATTACATAATAAACAAAAGGTGTGCCCTTCGGATGTGCAAAACACTTAACACCCTCATGCGAATATGCACATAAAACACAGTCACGAACAAACGCATTTAATGCGAGCGTGTGTAGAACAAACTTTGAGCAAATTAAACCAACAAACAAAACAAATGTGTAAACATTACAACAATGTGAACAATAATTTCGATTACAGAATTTGCGAGCCTCAAATTTGTGTAGCCGCAGATGCAATTAAATGCAAATCGATTGTGCTTGTTATTCGGGTGTTCGACACGCCCACATTCAAGTGGTAATCCCAAATGTGAGCATGTGTGTGTGTGCTCTAGTATGTGTACACAATCAACTGCCTTGAAATGCGGCAGCGTGTGGCAATGGAACTTAAGCTCCTGCCGCTTCTGCCACCTGCAGTTAATGACCTTTTCTTGTAGCATTGGTCGCGACTCTGTTTGCGTCTATTTCTGTCTCTACAGATGATGTTCGCATAATTAATTGTAAATAATTGTGCATATTTTATGGGCAATTTATTAACCAATCCTAAGCCCTCAAATGTGCATTTGAATTTCGCAAACATACACGGAATTTTCCCTGTGATAGATTAAAGCGGCATTCTTCAAAAATGCTCCAAAAATTATTCGCACGTAAAACAATAAATTTTCATAATTGCCTCGCAACGAACGCCGCCTCCACACACACATGGCCACGCCCACAGTTATTGCCCCCGCCAAAAGCGCAACATCAGCGAAATGGGTCAACGAAAAAGCAGGCAAAAGGCAAAAAGAGAGAGAGGCAAGAACGATGCCAGACTCGTCCAGACTAGGGCCAAACAGTTGTCGGGGCCAGCTAAAGATTACCGTTATTTGTATGCAAAGCAGCAGCCCAAAAACCGACAACAACAACTGCAACAACATGATGCGACACTGCAGCGACACAAGCCAACTGCCATTCAAAGTCAGCAGGACGAACAGAGACCAGGCAGGCAGATGGCAAAGCCACAGATAGAGGAGAGGAAGGAGTGAACGAAAGAGGTGAACGACGACGACGACGACGAAGAGAAACGTGTTTCAATTTTTATGACATTTCAATGCAGTTTATGTCAGCGAAACGAGCCAACGACCAGCCAAGAGGAAAGTGTCGCGCGGGGATAGTTTTTTGGGGAAAAACCTCGTTATATTTTTGACAATTCAAATTTTGCTTGAGGCCCGGCACAACATGCAACATATTTTGTTGGACACTTTGCAACAATTCAATTGAATAGCATAGCGTTCAGCTGATCTCCCCAGGCTATCGATATATAGTATCTAATACAACTTGAACTAGATGTTAATATATTTGAGAAGGCATTTAAAAATAGAAAGTTTGTTTTTCTACCTAGACACTTTGCAACAATTCAATTGAATAACATAGCGTTCAGCTGATCTCCCCTGGCTATCGATATATAGTATCTAATACAACTTGAACTAGATGTTAATATATTTGAGAAGGCATTTAAAAATTTAAAGTTGGTTTTTCTACCTGTCGAGCACAGTCAATTTTGTTGTGTTCATAATTTAAAGTGATTAAGCACACACAGACAAACAAAATTCGGACACACCCACTTGAGACACACACTTAAATACACAGTTGAAAGAGAGACCGACAATTAGCTTTTGTAATGTCCTTAATTGAGTTAAAGTCTGCACTCAATGGGTTGTTATGAATCTACTCAGTTTATTTATTACGTTACCTCTTTGTGATTGTGCGATTGTGGCAATGTCGAAAGCAGAATTTCAAATGTTTATCATAATTAATCAAGCAAACGTAATTCGGAATGCTTTGCTTCAGATTTACAATTTTAAAATAAGCGAAAGGAAAAAGAAAATCTTAAATTCGATTTGTACTTACACCTTTTTTTCGATTCTTTGCTCCACTTTCAATAGAGAGCTAAAACAAATATAATATTGGAATCATCAAGGGCAAATTAAGTGTTGCAATAAATCTAGAGCTTAACATGTGCTGAGGCTGCTTCCCAGACGTGACTAACATATAGACAAGACCAACTACAAGTACTACAATTCTCTCTCACACACACTCACACATTTTCCTGGCTTTTCCTGCAACGGCAAAGGCTGGTGATAAATTAACGCATTAAAAGCCGAATGGAGAGCGGAGTAAGAGAAGAGTGCAGAAAGCGGCCATGTTTCAGCTTTTAATAACACAAATTGCAATCGAATATGCGACGGAGAAAGGCAACAGAACGAAAACAGAATGCCAAATGCAAAATGCCAAATGAGTAGAAGAAGAGAAATCGAGGAATATTAACTCAATTTGTTTGTATGTAAATTTTTGTTGTCAGCTGCTGTTGCTGGGTTTGGGGTCAATGCAAAGAGCACAATTAACAAGCATTAAGAAAGTTGCTTCAAAGTTCCAACAATATTGTCAATTTATGCTTTATCGATAATGAGAGACAGGCAAGCAAATAAACACATTTGCAAAACTATTTCATAGAGATAGAGATACAAGCAGCTACACAGAAAAAAAGGTGTAAGATTTACTTAAATATCAAATTTAATGAAGAAAATACATTCTTAATTTAGAATGAAAATTGTACAATAATTATAGATTAGACATTCTTGAGATTCAAGAACATATTCTTAATAAAAAAATATATAAATAGAAAAAGAAATAAGAAGAAAGAAAGAATAGAAAATAGAAAATAGAAAATTAAATATATAGAAGAAAGAACTGAAAATAAAGAAATAAAATAGAAAATAGAAAAAAAGAAAAACAAATAATAAAATAGAATGAAATATAATTGAGTTTGGATTATGTTAAATAAAACAAAATATAATTATTAATTTTGTACATTATGGCAAGTATAGCCTACGGTATTTTTTAAAATTTTTAGTACATTGTTTTGGTATATTTAAAAAACAATTGTTTTGCTTTTGTTGAAAATGGGAAGCGGATAGCTTTCATATTTTTTTATAAACACATTTAACTCACTAGTATTTTCTGTCAGTGTATGTAAGTGGCAAATAGTATTTACATACATATTTAGGCCTGCCTGCAGATTGTGATACTGTTGCTGCTGCTGTTGCCAAATATTGTGCAAGTGTGCAACAACATCAAAGACAACGACTGGTCAGCAAAATAGCAAATAATAAGATAGCTCAGTAAATGTAAATAAAAGTGCTCCATTTGCGAGTAAACTTCTACTTCTACTACTACAGCCAGTATCAACGACAATATCAGGGCAGGCAGTTGTCGGAAATTGGATATTTCGCACACACACACACACACACACACACACACACACACACACACACACACACACACACACACACACACACACACACACACACACACACACACAATTCGAAGACAGAAATCAGGTAAAATTGCCAGCACAATCAGACGTTAGATGTTGTGAATCTCTGTGTATGTGTGCCAAGTGTTTTCCGGTATGCTGTATGCTGTAGGCTTGAGGTTTGCTTCGTTTTTTTGCGTATGTGAATACCCGCAGTTCATGACAAGCTGCTGTCATTGATTGACGTCACGTCTTTTGATTTCCCAAGTGTGAACAAAGCCCTGTTGCTGCCGCACATGCAAACAATGACAGCTGCTTGCCGACTGCAAATGCAACTGCAACTGCAACTGCATTTGCTGTTATCATCAAAGATGTCAGCAGTTCTCTAAATGCAGCTAAATATTTAGCTTGACAATACAAAAAATGTGCATCGACCATAAATTCATATGTAATTTATAGGCCCGAAATAACAGTATTAATAACGATTTCATTTAAGCTGCAAACAATACATATTTTGGTAACTCTAAACGAGTATTTTCGGCTATAAATGATGAGGGGGAGAAACGTTTTTTGGAAAATGCTTTTAGATTTATTTTGCAAACACATATTGTAAATGCTGACAATTGACAAATCATTTTTGGCATCAATTTGCATCGCAAATACAATATTCGTTTGCATTGCAAACATGCTCGTCCCAGCTTTGTGTGTGTGTGTATGTGTGTGCATTGCGTATACGTAATTTGATTGTAATGTTAAACTGATAAACTGATGCAATTTTCCGATACAAATCAACGCCCAACTGTTGCACGTTGTGTTCGATGAGCGCGCAAATTCAATAAATTATGTTTCAATTTACGAGGCCAGTGCAGAAAGTGTGGCAAAGCAAGCGAAATACAGCGAAACAATCGAGAAATAGATACAGAACAAGTCTGCATCGAAGAAAAGAGAAGCGAATTAAGCAATTGGAAATGTAATTTAAGCCTCTTAGCACAGCTTACTGTAAATATTTTCTTTAATTTCAACAAAATTTTATTCAATTTTCACGAAAACTAAATTAAATCCTTACCAACCCAAAGGCTAAGTCAAGAATTTTGGGAATTAACACGCTTTTACGCTTTTGTAAATGTTATATTCCATCTAATTGCATTTGCATATTTTGATTATATTAAGGGGAAATGAAAGTGCCAAATACATCGAGCTTAGCTGGTGCTGTGCCATTGCAGTTCCTTCTCAAAAGCTCGAACAGGAAATTTGAGTGCAACGGAAGTGAGTGCCAAGCAAAGCAGCTACGCAATTCAATTGAAGCCATCTTCATTTAATTGTTGAATAATGCAATCAATTAGTTTCGCTAAACTTTCATGGCATGTATCTCCAATTAATGGACAATGCTGAAGAAGCCAAAGGCCGCATAATAATCTTCTATGAATGGGTAATAAATTAGTATTAAACTAATTAAAAGAACCTCAAGACTCGTTTGCGTTCGCGCAATTAAGTTGCGCCATCTAACGGCTGCTGGCAGTACTATGTAGCAACTAAGTGGCTTGATAGCGCCATCTGTACCAACTGTTATGTTAACATTGCTCTGGTACTGTTAACTAACAGTTTGTTTGTACTGCGGGCACATTGAACAACGTTAGCGCGCAACTTTTAAACTTTTACTTGAATTAGAGCAAAAGTATGATAGCAATTGTTTATAAAAATAATTACTGATTGTATTTATAAGACATGCGCGACATTTTGTACAACTATGACTATGAGATGTGTGATGCAGCTTACAACTAAATAATACATATTACAATCAACGTAATATTAAGAGAAATTAAACACAGGCGACGGCGACAAGAATTCTGCACAATTCATTCGTGTATGGCAATAACTGTGTGTATATGTGAGAGTGTGTGTGTGCTGACATTCGTATGTGTGTTATGTGCATTTGTATTTGTGCGTACTTCGTTTTGCTTTATGGCCTAAAACAATAGACAAAAGTCCAGTAAAGTGCATTGAAGGCCAAGAACATGCCCGGGAATAAAAGACGCGACCGTCTGTCGATCCACATGGCAATCTCCTGTGGCGTCATGGTTGTAAACGTGGGCGGATCCTTCTCGGACTTCTTCTCCTTGTCAATGTCGACGACATGATCATTGGTCGAGCGATCGCTGCAAACTGAAACGCTATCAGCGCACTCAGTTCTTATTATAGGCAGATTGGGCTGTAAGATATGAATGATTAGCCAGTTTTACGATAAGTTTCCATTATATAACTTACATGAACTGTGAGATAATTGTTAAAGGCAGGATTGACTGTGCCATTGCCATTGCGCACACTCTCAGTGCTGGAGACAATATTATCCAGACTGGAGCAGGAACGTGCTCTGGAATCGTTGCTCAAGCTTCCGCCAATTTGACGTCTCGAGGGACGCGGTGTCAATGTGGATTTGATAATGTATTTGCTGTTGACCTTCTTCAACTCAATGTTCTCCTTGCGTCGCCATATCGTATTGACAAAGGCGAACTCTACCAAGCTGCAGAAGATGAAGAAGGCACAGCCAATGAACCACACCTCAGACACTTTGATGTAGCTGACCTTGGGCAGTGTTTTGCTCTGCGACGAGGACAGCGTAATAAACGACAACATGGTGCTGGTGCCTGTAGTTAAATAAAGTTTTTATAGTAATATTCAATAATATTAGATAGTTGTGAACTTACCCAACATAATGCGCGGTGGCGACGCATCTGCTTGCAGCCAGAAGGAGACCCAGGAGATGGCGACAATCATCATGGAGGGCAAATAATAATCCAACAGATAGAAACCAATCTCACGCTGCAAACTGACCGTAAAACTCAACGAACTGTAGTTGCCCACTGCAGAAGAGATTTACAAATTAGTAAAATCACAAAAGTATTTATTTTTCGTAAACTTACTAAATGCACCGTGTCGCATATTGATCTCATCCGAGTGAACAATCGATGTGTTGTGCCAAAACTCTGCCAGATTGTATTCCGTGAGACGCATATCGGGGTCAAAAGAGATGGGCGCATGATCCTCCCATTCCAGCACCAAATCAGAAGTGTTGTACATCCCTAGAAGCCAATCATCTAAATAATCAAAGTACTCCAATTCAAGTGGTTCACAATAAACTTACAACTCTCGAGCACCGTTGAGCAGTATTGCTGATCGAAGGGGAACTTCTTGAAGTTCATCCAACAATAGAGTGATGCTTGAAGTCTCGTGGAAATAATCACATTGCCATCACGTGAAATGGAGGTGAGCACATCCTTCTCATCAGTACCCAGAATGCTGGATTCCCGTTCGTTAGCAAAGAAGATGTGCGGTAGCCAGAGACGTTCGCTCAAATGCTTCTGTCCCAAAATTGTCTCCCTTCGCTCTGGCGCAAACTCTTTGTAGGCCAAACGTTTATCCTGAAAGCTGAGTTGCAACAAAGCATGCGTTTTGAACTGCAGCAGATCCGAGTTCAAGTTCTGAAGCAAGTACACATAAATGCGCATCTTGACCACGATGGGCAGACGCTTCAGTGTTTGACTGTCGTATTCGATGGGTCGCTCCAAGCGATCGTATCGACAGACGTGCGTCATTCTTTGTATGAGTTCTGTGTACTGCAAGCTATCTGCATTGGCCAGCGATGGACAGTTCTCATCAACGATGGTGTCATTGACAGCGCTGCAAAGAAAAATAAAAAACACACGTTGCGTATGAGTAATGTGATACGATATTATCTCTTTCATTTAAATGAAATTCCCTTTCAGCCGGCATTCTACGATGCGTATACACAATATTGCCATCAGAAAATCAATTAAGAAAATGGTAGAGATCGGTCTGAGTATTTCCCACATTGCGTATGAGTAATATGTGATAAGGGGTATATTGTGAACTGAAAAATCTTTCTATAAATTTCATATTTAGAAATTGTTTGGCATATTGTGAATAAAATCAGTCAAATTTACGTCGCTTCGTTTTGCATGTAATTTAATTTGTTATGCATCCAATTGGAATTCGTTACGTATACGTAATATAAAGAACTAACTTTTCAAGCGAACGATGCATGAAAATATTATTATTACTGTATAAGTCATTCCACATTTTTAAAGAGTTGCTTATATTTGTTGTGCAATGACAGTTGATTCATATTTAAATCGATTTGGCAATAAGCAAGAGCACGTCGCATATTTCAAATCAAAAGATAAATATGCTTTCGGGATGCACGAGAACTTCCACTCTAATTTTAATGATCGCTGCTCTTTATTATTTTCGCAACTGTTATTTGCATACGATATATTTACAGTCAGTTATTAAAATATTTGACTGATTGTTAAATTGGATGTGGAAGGAAAACAAATGGCGAATGGGGAAGGGACAGAGAAGTGGGCGCTAGGCTTTATGCAGCTGTGCAAGCTCATTTGGAGCTAAGCTGGGGAGAGATATTTGCAAACTCAGCCCTATTACTATTATTATTAATTTTATTATTTAGCTAGCGCATTGTAATATTGTTATTTATTGTGTAACCAACAGCAGTAACTGTAGCAAGCAATGGCAAACAAACCAATTCAATTAGTGCACTTGGGTTGATCCCTAACCAGAAATCCATAAATAAACTCCACTCGCTAGTATTTTTTTTTTTTTTTTTGTTTGTTTCAAATATTTACCTATTGACATTGCATTTAAATGGCAGATAATAATTTTTGTGCTCGGCTCTCTAACCTTCATGCACACACATGAAAGCCGAAAGTCGGCATCGGCATCGGTATTTTAATTAATTACTTTAGAAATCGGGCGGCGCCTTCGAATTATGGAAATTTTGTACTTAGATCGGGGCAGGTGGCGGTGTCTGTGGCGTATACTTAATAACCCGATTCGCACGATGAGTACGCTAATATTTTCTAGATAGATTTCATCACATTTCGAGTTTTGCGTGATAAATTCGTTCGTCGTTATCAACACTGATGAAATAAAGTATCTTCTACCTATATTTTATTTATAACAATTGATAACCCTTTCGACTTTTCGCTTGTTTATCGAAAACAAAATAAGAATGAATCGTACAAGGAAATGCTTTGGTTACATCTTGTTGCCACAGTTTTCTTATCAGCTTTATCAGTTGTGTAACTGTCATTCAAGTTGTTAAACATTACAAAAAAAAAATTGTATCGCTCACATTTCCAACTGCATAAATATTTAAAACAAAACAAAACAAAGAGACCCCCAAAAATAAAACAAGAAGAAACACAATAACTCGAGAAGAGAGAGCAGCTGAAAGATACAAAACTTGCCAGCTATTTTTGGTTGTATCCGAACAGTGGAAAAATATCACAAACTGTTTTATTATCAGTCGCAAATGTTTCAGCGAGCTGCCTTTGCTGCTCTTTGTGCCCAATTTGTAAAATACCCAAAAAGAAATTAAAAATTATAATCATTATCAGCATTTCTTTGTGGGCGAGAAGACAGCGACACATAGAGAGCGAAGTGTTAATTATTCAATTTTCAAGCAAAATGCAATTAACTTACCCGATTGGCGTCTGCATTAGGCTGCATACAACGATTATTAGTAATACTTTGGTAGAGTGTAGAAAATGTAGCTGCTGCATTTTGTCAAATCACTTTTTAATTGCTTTTGATATTGATATTTGATTCAATTTGTGTTGTCTTAATTCACATGCGTTTTGCTTACGCTCAAATGCTCATGTTAAGTATTTTTATTTTTATTTTTAATAAACTCAAAACTCGAAATTGAAATCGAACACTTGTTCTGTCACACGCTCGATTAGCACTCGATCTTTTATCCTCGCTTCACTTCGCTTTGCATTCGAATTCACAGTCGTATTCACATTCACTTTGTCGAACGCATTCCGAATTCCATTTATAAATTGCTTTGTAAGAATTGTACGAATTCGTGTTCTATTAGCAGCGAGGACGTGGACCTGTTGCTTCTCGTTGCCGTTGCCGCTTTGAGCTCGCGTTGCGTTTGCGCCTCGCAGAAATACCTGAACACTCTCTCTGCCAGCCGGCTAGCGTTGCTGCCTGCTGCCTGCTGCCCGCTGCGGCGTCTGCGTCGACTGCTTCGTCTGCCGACGCTGCTGCCGACGACGATGCCTCGAAGAACACTGAGCCAAAACACTGCTCAGCTCAACTGAGGCAAATGGCAAACACTCTGTAACCAACTATTCAGTTTCTCGCACTCTCAGTCTCCGCAGTTTTGCCGTTTGTCGCTTTGCCTAAAAAGTTTACTGATAAGCTAACCGACAACAACAACAAGAACAACAAGTAAGAACGATAACAACAAACACAGCTCGGCTTTTGAAGGTGTTTCAGTATTTCAGTGTTTCAGTGCGTCGGTGTTAGCTGTTGAGCAGCGGAAAGGCGACAACGCAGGGTCGCCGGAGATCGTCTCACTTTATAACTGGGCACAGCATCAGCAGAAAGAGGATCAAAGCAACGACTAGCAGATACCCTTTAGAACAGAAAAATCTAATAAAAAACCGACAGTTGGCAGCTGTAAACTTTTATTAAACATATACAAGCACCTGCGACTAAATTAAATTGTTTTTCCTTGAGTAGTTTTAAAACTAAAAATTACAAAATAATGTAAGCATGTCTGTCTTTTAAGGTAAAAATTACTTAAAAAATATTTTTAAAAATTTCCATAAATACATAAAAATAAATTGGCCGTTTAATTGCAAGGTGGGAAAACTCGTTTAACGCTCTTTGAACTTGTCACAAAAAAAAATACTTTTCACTACAATTTTCTCTTAGCTTATTGCGTTTTTTATACCCACTACACATAGAGTAGAAGGGTATTATAACATTGTGCCTGTAGCAAATGTATGTAACAGGCAGAAGGAGGCATATCCGAGAGGTTGGTCCGCTTGTCAGAATAAACACCTGAGAGACTAAAAGACTATAAGAGATTAAGACAGCACTTATTATGATTACAGGCAGATCAAGTTGGTTTTAAAGTCTCTCAATGGCCACTTCCGCCCCGTAAAACAAAAAATATCGATTAGTAAGTGCAATTTTAAAGCTCGAGTCGAATTTTGTTATGGACAATAATGTCTGACAATCTGGTATATTTTGACCTCTATGTTACATTTCGAATATCTTTATAATTTTTGCGGTATATTATTTTGGTTTTATACAGCTCTCTTTGGCTTATATTCGGGTATCTCACGTTCGAGCTGACTCGACTGTGCCCATCTTACTTGTTTGTTTTTGTGGTTAAAGATAGATATGTACATATGTATGCCTCTATAGTATCATCATACCCAATTGACTGACTTTATGTGTATAAAGTATTAGTTGAAATGGCATTTATAATACGGATAACTATATGCAATACTTATTTATCGGAAACATTACAAGTATACTTACTCATAGCTGCTGGAACCGGTATCCAAGACTAGGGAATGCGTTTTAACAAAAACAAAATAGCAAAAAAATAGAATAAATAAGAAATAAATTAATGCACATCAGCAATTATGAATGTGCAAATTGATGCAGCAGCAGCAGCAGAATTTCTTGTTCTAGCATTAGCATACTACTATCAGAACAGTAGTCAGAAGGGGAGGGAAACAGAAGCTGTGAGTGTGTGGGTGTGTGTGTGCTCAGGTGTTTTGCCCAAGACGCGTTCGACACATCAACATATGAACGGATTGTAATTAAGCGATTGCCCGGCTTTCAGTTTGTAATATTTGCCCAAGGCACACGCTTCGATCGCTGTTTAAACAAATGCACCGCAGTGAAAGACAGACAGACTGACACATGATTTGAGCAAATTAATTATGAAGTACAGCATATAAATAATTATATAACATGTTAATGCTGAAGCTGAATGTTATTTCTCGCTGTATGTTAGGCAGTTCAATAAACTGGCAAACTTTGAAAACTGTTTAATTCTTATCAGCTTACAATTATGATGAACAATCGAAGCAATCTGATGCATATAATCATCGATTTATTGGTTGAACAAACTCGCAGATTATGCTTAAAGGTCGCCCTCTTAAAGTTGAACAAACAAATCGAAAACGAATCAAAACAATAGCAACAACAGCAAGATCAACAACAACAGCAACAACAATAATAAATTAAACAAAAACCGCGACGACGTGACATAGAGAAATGTGTGACAATAATTGGCAATAACAAAATAAATGAGTTAATAGCATTACCCATTGATATATTGATACAATGTTGCCGGTAGCCAAAGAGCCCTCAGATCATGCCTTGTTTGTATAATTGAGTGACGCTTCCCTGTACATAGTTGAAGATCGAAAAGGTAGCATCAAAAGCTGACTAATAGAATCAATCAGATCTAGTCGATCGCCCACTCGGTTATTGATTAATTGCATGGGAATATCTAAACGGCTTTTTAATTGATTTTTAATGCAATGCGACAGCTTCAGCTATGATACAATCGTGCTGCTAAACAAATTCCAGTTTATTATGTCTGTTTTCCACGCTTTTAGTTTCTTAATTGGACCATCAGATGCGCGTCAATCAGATAAGAAACAGTTCAAACAGTGGCCCCGAAAATCCCATCTCAGTTTGTTTAAGGATCATTAACATGTTTTATCAGTTTAGCGAAGTGAACAGTAGGCGCAAGCTGTGAATTTTACCCACATAAAACGCACGTTCCTAGTCTATTAATAGTGCAGAAAATAATTACATGTATGTCAGTTGTGTGTGAGATTAAACCGGATATTTACATTGCGACACCTAGGGGAATTGGTGAAATAATTTATTGATATTTTATTGAACTTTGAAATTGCGTCAATTTGCATGTTGACCAAGTTTAAGGAATTTTCAGACGTTATTTTTTTTATTTTTGTGTTATCAATACTCGAGTGCTTTAATTAAATAACTCGAGCAGCGATAAACTAAACAAGAAAGCAATTTTAATTAATGCTCTCACGTATGTCAAATAAACAAATTGCTTTTGTTTTATTTTGTGCTTTCTCTTTCGCTCGTTGTCGTCAGACGACGCGGCGTATGCGCAATGTCGAAAAGACAGCTACTGTGTGTGTGTGTCCGTGTCTGTGTGTTTATGTGTGTGCGCTTGTACAACATTTGCTCTCCTTGCGGCCTCGAGATCGCGGCGAGGTGTTGCTTGTTGTGTCTGTTTTAGGGGGCACACAACACGGCGTATGCGTGTTATTTCGCCCATTTAGAGGTTAAGCATTTATTTATTTGCCATGTTTTATGGGTCGCCGAAATTGTGATTTCATATTTGCTGGCAAATATTGACTATTTACTGTTTGAGCCAAAACCACAAAAGTTAATGAAAACCAATTTCAACACGTGATATAATTCGATGCAACAACGAGAGCTTTGTACTTTGCCGACAGAAAGAGAAAGAAGAGAACCGAGAGATAGTGTGATTGAGGCAGATGCTGTTGCAGATCTGAATTATTATCTTTGCCATAGCGTGAGTCATAGACGCCCCTCTGGGATGGGGCGTGGCATGGATGGCATAGTAAATTTTTATCTGACAACGACAAGATGATGAAGATGAAGGTGATGATGACAGCTCTCGAGCAGGCAGACAGTTACTTGTGTTTGGTAGACCGCTTAACTCGCGGCCATTAAACAAGCACGAAAGCGCAAAAAAGTTTAATTAATTAAAAGATTGCTTCTTGCACTCGAGTCGCTGTCGCTAGCGTATGCTAAGTAAATATTTAGTGCAGGGGATATACACACGAAATAAAAAGAAATAGAATTAAAAAAACAATACAAAGCGAAATGAATAGTCAAATTGTCACAAATAGACATGACAAATACTTGAAAATTAAAAATAAAATTCAGATTTCGTTTTGGGCTCGACAACGACGACGATCGTCCGTCAATAATGATAATCAGAGTCCAGCGACTGAATTTTGATTGCGGCTAAAATTAAAAGCATGACAGTTACAGCAATTGCCGCTTCATCTATTTGTAGCTATTGCAATTGTCCTCCTGTGTTTATCGCTGTGTTTGGGTATTTTTGGTAGGGCACTCGAGTGTTCCACAATTAGGGATACGAGGCAGCAAGTCAACAGTCGAGTAGTAAACAATTAGCAGTTTCTTATCAGTGCTTCCAGTCGCACGTTCACCTCCCTCTTTCGTTCTCTCTCTTTCTCTCAGTGACGTCTTTTCACCCAAGTATTCCTATTTATACTTATATCTTACTACTTAGTTGTTAGCTTTGCTTTATTTGCCGTGCGAGGCGTAGAAAGTCATCTTGAATGTGTGATTTTGTCGTGTGTGCAACTAACATATGAGGCGTATGCGTAATATCTGTCTACTCTAGCATATCGTAGTTGCTTGGCATCTGAAAATGTCAAATCTCAGCCCACTTTCAGCGCTAGCTTTACAGCTCAATCAGTGACTCAGTTGATGACGATTCGAGCTGAGAGATGCGAACTGTGAGATGAGTGACGTTTCATGCAGCCTGCCGCAATATTTTCACTTTTATCAGAGAGAAAAGAGACTTGAATCTCTCTCTTAGTTTGTTTAACAATAATTTGCCATTTTATAGTGATTGACAACTAGCAAAGAGTTTGCTTACAACAATAATAACAACAAGTTCATGCTATCGGTCGCAGATGCTCGCACTTCCTGTGTTGCCGCACTTCATAAATAAACATGAAGATTGGCAACGTTGCGTAGAGTATCTAAAGAGTCACAAGAACTCATTTAAATGCAATGTGGTCTAGCATTTCATTCTATATTTTTCAATTGAATTAAACTTTACTTCGAAATCATTACAATATAATAATCTTTATTATATGATGTTACATAAATATATGAAGAAAAAACGCAGGAAATAAAAAGTTCTTCGGAATTTCAATCAGACTCAAACTTTTTGCCATACCAACATGCTTTTCATTTTGAAATCTTATATTTTTCTTGGAATTGCTGCGATTCGACTTCTATTACGGTAGTAATCATATATTTGCCGTATGAACAATCTATTTGCTAGTTGACTCAATGTATTCCAAGTGGGCCAAGTGCACCCATTTCTCTATTTAACATCGTCATGCCAGCTAGCGTTTTGTCTCCACTTCTTCGCCAAATATACGATTTAAGCCAAATTTGCTTTGTCTGTGCTATACTATAAATAAATTGTTGTGACATGTTTTGTCTGTTGTTTGAGTAGATGATGAGAACTGATCTGTTTAAGTAATACAAGTTGAGTACACAGCGAAAACTTCATAGTGATTTACAATCTTCGGAAACCGTATTACCTTGACTAGTTTAATTTTAGAATTAAATGATGCTGAATAAGTTTTGCAAGGCGGCTTTCACGCTTAAGACATAAATTTAGTTTATTGCTAGCATTTAAGGTCGAACACAATACGCTTAAATCTCCAATCTTCACATCGATAAGTATTTTTAAGCATCTACTGCTCGAGATAGTTCAGAATTTGTTAAGTTTTGGGGGGATGTACATAAACATAGTATTCAATAGACTAACTATGAACTAACATGAAAACAGCCTTCCATTGAATAAGCATTTATATTCATTGAATATCCATATTTCACTATTTCGTCGCTGCCGCTGCCGCCTTTTCGCTGCCTCCCGTGATGGCTGGCGACTTGGCAAAGTCCTCGAATGTGTCTTTCACCTTCTTCAGACCACGGCCCGCATAGCAGGGCAGCATGTGGATGAAGCGGAATGAGCTCTTCACGCCCTCATTGTAATAGTGTTTGACCAGGAAGCGCACTTCGCCCGCTTGTGGTAGCTTGGGCACCTCGAAGGGCAGCTGCTTCTTCGCCTTCTGCACATAGGGACAGAGCTGACCCTTCACGTCATTCAGCAGCTTGTCTGTCTCCTCGGGGTTGCCCCAGACGCCAGCTTTGCGGGTATAGTACACAGTTCCAGCGACCAGACCGCCGCGTACCAATAATCTATCGCATCAGATGATTAGCGTTTGGGGTTACGTAATTTTGGACTGGCAACTTTGCTGCAACTCACCCAAATACCATGTTGATTCGTTTGTTTAGTTGCTACGGAAGAGGGGACGATTTTTCGGTAGACGTAATCCAAACTTGGGCAAGTCTGGTCGTGGATCGGTCGATAGTTGGCTTAAAGTTAATACTAGAAATCCGCAAATAGAGTGTTTATTAGTGGTGACAAAACATCGATGTAACTATCGATTTACCGTATATCGATATTTTTAGGAAATATCGATGTTTTCTACAATAAAATAGTAATAAATTAATGTATTAGTAATGATTAAAAAATTTTTAATTATAAAAGAATTTATTTTTTTGAAAGAATTCAGAAATAATTCTTTAAATTTTATTTAATGCCACAATTTAATACCAAATATACCTATTTACACCTCATCAGTATTTTAATACCAAAAAGTATTTTTATCTCCCTTCATGCTCACTCTGCGTCTGCTCTTAAATTAAGCATTTTTATACCAAAAGGTGTGTTGTATTGCAGAGCGCTGTTAACTAACAGAACTATTATACACCTAACGAAACTGCTCCACACGCAACATGCCGAAAAAAGAAGCAGTGCGCGAACTTTCAAAATTTGATTTGCTGATACTGTAAGCAGTGCTTATTAAGCACAATTAATTAATTAATACGTTAAAATTTTATATTAAATATTTAAAAATTTTATATTAAATTTTAATTTTAACTGCTGAGCCATAAAAACCAGTTGCAACATTTAACACACATATAATTTCATTTATTAATATAAATATTGTTTGCATTGCTAATGGATATGGATGTCACATGCAATAAACAGTAATATAAAACTCTTTGCACATCAATAATGAGTACAATAACATTTTTTTGTTGGGTTTGTCTGATTTATATATCATAAGTAAAAATTGCTCTTTTTAGTGGACAATACCAGATCGCCCTAAAAGGTTTCGTTTTTATATTTTTACGTTAAATGTAGGTTTTCTTTGTTCAACACATTTATAAGAAACATGAATTAAGAAACATTTCTCTCGATTTTACAAATTAACACTCAGATATAAAATACATATTTACTGGTATATGATTATCAATATTTACCTTCTGCGAACTTATCATTTATATTATGTTATGTGTGTTTTCAGAAAACCAAGCTTAGTTAAATATAGATTGTGAACATAATATTAATTGCTGCACTCAGTGCACTCGTTATTCCTTCTTCCGTTTCGTATTGCTTTTCATTGTATGTCAACAAAATTGACATATATATAGAACTCGTTTAATAGCGCACAGAATTCATCAAATGTAGAACATCATCATCATCATTAATTAGTTATCATCATCATATTACGAACATCAGTCTTCGCTTGTAAGCTGATTGTATTATTAGTGCTATTATATACAATTTTTGAAACAGTTTTTGCTGGGGGAACAAATCTAAAGTTTGGAATTAGGATCAGAGAGCACTTAATTGTTAAAAGCTCGCTTTATATATAGTGTATTTTTTTTTTAGAAAAAAAATGGTAACATTTGATTGCTATTCTTTGAGTTTGCTGTAGTTTGATCAACAAGTAAACAGTTCAACGATAGGAAGACTACATGGTTAAACACATAAATATATATAAAATAGTTGTTTTTCCTTTTATCAATACATCGATTAATGCCTAGGGCAACACAGATAACGATTCAGAAAGAAGCAAATAGAGCTTTGAGATCGATAGATTACTCTATATAATATATATATATATATATTCTATATACTTTGTAAACCTAAATTCAAATTCGGTGTACCAATTCTGCAAGATAATAATAGTTCTATCTGTGTTAAAGTAACTGTCGTTTGGCTATCCGGTTACTAAATATTCCATTCATATTATCTACGGGGTTTCCTCTTTGGGTTTCTCTTCGTCTGTTGACTCTTTCGGTAGTGTTTCAGCCTCCGTTTTGGGAGGATCCTCAATGTCTATAGAGTTCTCCCGCTCCGTTATGTCGGGCATTTTAAGCGAGAAGCTGCTCAGCTTACGTTCAGCGGAACCCAAAGAGCTCTGCGAATCCGCCTTGAGAAGCGTAGAGCGTCGCTCGTTGATGACTCTCAGCGAATCGTACATGTGATCATCACCGCTAGTGGAGCTGGCATGTCGCTCCAGCGAGCGTATGTAGAACACCGAATCATCCCGCTCGTTGGCTATGCCCGGCTTGGGTCTATAGAACTGCCTGGAACTGTTGCTTCTATACAGCGTGGCAGGATTAACCTTTTGTGTATCTGACGACTGTTGCTGCTGTTGCTGTTGCTGATGATCTGCGCTGCTGCCCAGAGGCAAGAAATCCGGGCGCTGCTTCTTGGGGGGCAGGCTGCTGCTGTGATGCGCCAATTCCGTTATCTCACTGTAGGAGGACACGTGACACTCGTCATTGTCATGGCTGTGACGCTCATCGATTAGCTCGACGCTCTCCTCCGGCACGGCGGGCTCCATGCTCGACTGTCCGGACAATTGACGCACTGGGGGTGGCGGCTCAGAGCACACTGACAGTTGGCTGCTGCTCAAGGACAATGAATGGAATGATAGTCAGTTAGTCAGTTAGTTGAGGTGGTATGGGAATTGTTTGCAATTTCTATGATAATAATAGAATGTGCAGCGGAACTCACCGGAAGTCCTTCTCAACGGATGGCGTGGCCGAGGGGCCGCAGCTGTAGCGTTTGGGTGAGCGCAGTATCGACTTGGGCATCACTTCCGGACTGTGCAGATCCACCCGCACTTGCCGCGAATCAATGCTCGAGGTGCGACTCGCCACCGAGGCACAACGCGCCGTCCAGCGGCCGCTATACGATGAGTCCGACATGGTTGAGTTGCTGCAAAGTGCCACAAAATGCATTAGCCAGATTTCGTAACGATGAAATAACTGCATATTGCATATGCATTTGAATTTAGTGCAGAGTTAGCAAATGGAAATCCATTTGTCAAGCTTTCAGACTAGCTAATGCTTATATATGCTTTTCAATATTAGAAAATATATGAATTGAAGCAAGTTGAAATATTGAATCGATAAAATTGCTTTTAAATATTGTTATCCATTTAGTCTCAATGTAAAAACGATAATACACCATGAAAGTTTATATGATAAAATAAATGGTCGTATAACGTAATGATAATTGTTCTTAACTGACTTTATCTTCATTCCTGACTATCATGATTAATGTCAAGATTTAAAAAAAGAGTTTCCAGAGTGCAGTTGAAGTATGACATCGTTTAAGGAAGACACATTCTATTCTTAATTGAATAATCTAACTTATAAGTTTTTGGCAAGCTTGGAAGCTATTTTTTTTATAATAATTTCGTATACAAGCTTTAATGTGCTCTAAAAAGCTTTTGAAAGATTTAATTTGTTGTTTACGGGAAACAATTTTTAGTTAATTTCAGTCACATTTTATTTCAAGCTTTCAATTGTTGTCAAAGCTTCAATGAGCTTTAAAAGCCACGTTCCAATATTGTTCTACATGAAAAGTAATTCTTAAGCAATGTATGTATAGTGGATAATCCAGTATTTAAAGTCCTTAAAACCGCTATTACAAAATTTTGAATATTTTTTTATTAACACGAATTAAAGTCAAATTTCCTATCCAACTTTTAAAAATTTAATCGTTGTCAAAGCTTTAATAAGTTTTGAAAGCCACGTTCGAATATTGTTGTAAGCAAAGCGTAATTTATAATCTATGTCTTCATTGGGCTAATCAAGTCTTTAACAGTTTAATCGCTGTAAAAGCTTTAATGCGCTTACAAAAATTTTCAATAATTTTTTATCACGTGAATTTTAGTAACATTTCCTATTAAGCTTTTGAAAACTCAATCGCTGTACAAGCTTTAATGTGCTTTGTGTGTTTTAGTGCTGCAAACAAGTTAAGCATGCAGTGTTGTAAAACGAGCGTATTTCAGACATTAAGCTAGTGTCATTAGCGAAGTTTCTCCTCGCTACTTACCGCCTGTGGCCCAGCGGACTGCAGCGTTCCCGCTCCCGGGCTGCCTCCTCGTGCTCGATGGGTCGCTGACGTGACAGAACATGTCGCTTGGCCGTGTCGGAACGTTTGTTGCGCTCGGCGCGTTTCTCGCTGCCGGCAGAGCTGTGAGCCACGCCCACAACGCCGCCCATGCCGGCATCAAAGGACGAAGCCTGCCAATAGACGCGACTCGCAGCCGGCGGTTGCAGCAGAGTGCAGGTGGCATATTCGCGGGTGTTGCGCTGAATGAGGCTGGAGGAGTTGCTGATGATGCGTGAACTGGAGCCCACGGCACCACCAGCAGCACCACCGCAACCACTACCGCCTCCACCGCCACCCGCCGAGCGTGTGGTGCGGACACGACGAACGCTGCTACTCGAGTGAGATTGTTGTTGTTTGCGTTGTTTGTGTTGATGTTGATGATGGCGATGATGGTGATGATGTCGTTTGCAGCACATTTGTAGTTGTTGTTGTTGCAGTTGGAGTTGCAGTTGTAGTTGGAGTTGTTCCAGCGGTGTTTTGTAGTGGTGGAGGTGGTGCGGTGAGAACAGATTGACAGATGGATTAGTGTCGATGCAAGCGTTGGATGGATGAGCATTGGCATGGTGGTGGATGGTGGACAGATTGGGCACGGAACCGGTGAATGTGAGGCGTCTCAGCTGTGGCGAGAAGCGTGTGGATGCGCTAATGGTGGTTGTTGATGCAAAAGCGTGAGCGAGAAAGCGTATTTTACACAAGACAGAGACAGAGAGAGTCATAATGAAAGTTGCAGCCAATTTTTCTTTTGCAATTTACAAAATTTACAAATTTACACTGATATGCGTTTGCGATGAGGACGGGGACTAAATGCTTGAGACTCAACGGGAAAATGATAATGCTACTGGCAAGTTACCTGAGCGACTTGGAGAACTTGATCAGCTCCGCGGTGAGCGCCTCACGATCAAATGGTTGCTGCAGCTGTTGATGCGCTTGCAACTGATCTCCAGCAACGCCTGACGCCTGCAGCTGTTGATGGGCGTCGCCGGGCGAGGAGCGAAAGACGCCAAAGTGCTGATCCCAGCGAGTCGATTGATACTGGGCGCCTATTAAAGAAAATAGGAAAGAAAGCAATTAGTATTTATCTTATAACGAATAAAATAGAATTAACAAAAAAGTAAAACAACGTTTACTTATTGATTTTACGATTTAGAAAATAAGTCACATATATTCTCATTTGTTTATGAGTAAATATATAAAAAACATATAATAATACTTGCAAGAACCAGTAAGATAAATATCTAAACTATATACATTATTTATTGCAAGTATTAGAAAACTCTTTTTGTACTTTTTTTTTATTGTATTCATTCAATTTATGAAAAAAACAAGTAAGAAAGCTACAGTCGAGTGTACTCGACTATGAGATACCCGCTACCCATTTTGAATAAAAGAAGTATATTTTGCGGTATTTTTCTCAAAATATAATGAATATACTGAAAAATACAAAAATATACCAAATGGAATACTTGGTATATCGGCACAATATACCAGATTGTCAGCCAAGGCAACTAAGACCCCTAGAAAGTAGGCGTTTTTGCCCATACAAAAGTATTTCTTTAATATTTATTTATTTACATGTTAATTATTATACAGATTAATATAATAACTAAAAGAAAGGGAGTGCTAGCAGCTAAGGCCATTGACTCGACAGTTAATTTATATGTTGTTTAATAATTTGTTGATGTCTAGGAATTTAATTAGTAGTTTAACATTATTGTGAGTAGGTAAGGTAAGAAGAGAGGTGGGTTGCATTTGGCCAAATAGGCGGAACATAAATTGACAGACAATGATAGCCAATGTTTAAAAAAAATGAAGGTTGAACAAAAATATTGTTCATCCAAAACAAGTAAATCATATGAAATCCATTAATACTCATATTACATAAATATTGAAGATATATGAAATAGACGAAACGCTTACTCTACTGCATTACCGTAAGAGCAGATTATTTTAAAAATTAAATCAAATTCCATGTCACCCAGAAAATTCAATATCCGATAATAATAACATGAGATGCATTATTGTTCATATGAGCGTTTTTTTTATGTGAATTCATAGAACACTTTAGCATAACACAACTGTAATTGTCAAACGAAAAAAGAACTCAGATTAATTTTAAAATTTGCGAAACGAACCCACATATTGTACACTTATTATTCAAGGTAGCCAGGTTGCCCCGCATTATATTTTGATTTATGTACATATATTAATTGTTATAAACATATATTTTGCTTTATTCCTTAAGCCATGGAATTAGAAATACAATTAAAAAATAATTTAAAGAGAAATTAAAAAATTATGATGCTGATCATTTCTAAACTAAAAACTTATTGCTTTCGTACCTTCAAGAAAGAAACGCCATATATGTTAGAAACAATAATGCAATGATAATGCACCTAAAGCCTGATATACATTTCGTATTTTCTTTGAACACCTAGATATCAGAGCCTACAAAAGAAAGGTAAATTTTTATAGACAGCCCTTGTTATTTTCATACGTTTATAAAGACTTTTACCTGTAGACTTTTACCCACACCCACTTTCGTCCTCGCAAATGGAATAGCAAGCGTAATTTGAAGCTAGAGTAACGATTTTTGATATTTACAATCATCATACTGCCTTTTAATTGCGAGCAGATAAATATTTTATAAGCTATTTAATAAGTTATTTTATAAGAAAAGGTTTTAACGGCTGCTGATTCCGGTCTTCGTTTCTTTAATCTATGGTAAATTATGAATGTAATAGTTTTTTTTTTATATACCAAATATAGCCTTCTGTATTTGTTTTTAAAATTAATTTTAAATATTTTTGAAATAATACCCTGCTTTTTGGTTTTATTCAAAATGGATACATATCACAGTTGAGCACATTTGGGTGTAGCTTTCTTACTTATTGAATCAAATGCAGTAGCCGACCTGAATACAGTTATTTTAGCCTATTTAATAGAAAAAAACATATCTTAAGAGTAAAGAGAAAAATAATACGGAAGTCAATACTCACAAATAGAGATTTGTTTTATAAATAGTCATTTTAACAATCTTAAAGTTTAAATATAATATACATATATGCCCGTAATAATCTGCGGGCTTAAAATTTATGTGGGAATGTGGGACAATTAGTAAAAAATTGCAAAACCAAATAAAAATGAGATTAATTGTAATTTAAGCGATAAAAACCCGCACCTGTTATACTATAAAAGGCGTTCATGAAATTATGTATGCTCATAGAGTTCAGAACCTTTCAACATGAAGGTGCTCCTAGTATTTGCTTTGACCCTGGTCTTCGTCTCGCTGGTTTCAACGGCATCGTTTCTTCAGGAACAATCCGAGAATGTTGGCATTATCAACGGACATAACGCTTCGCCTGGTCAGTTCCCCTATCAAGTCCAAATAACGGGCATTAAACGCCCACTAGCTAATTGCACCGGCTCCTTGATTGACCACAATTGGGTGTTGACTGCCGCCAGTTGCATAGGACAGTAAGTTGAATAGTCATTAACGAATCGGTCCTTAAGTAATCATTTCTATTTCCTCTAGAGCCGATCATGTTTTCGTTTTATTGGGCAGTATTAACCGTTCATCTGCTCCGGTCTTTCGTGTAGTCAACAAGAAAGACATCATCGTATTCAAGGATATTCACAAGTCTTTACCTTTCGCCGATATCTCGCTTCTTCGCATTAAACATGTTGAGTACAACAAAAACATTCAACCCGTTAAGCTACCGAAGATCCAATCACACTATCAAACCTATGCTGGTTCTGAGGCTATCTTTACAGGCTGGGGAGTTACCCTTAACGCTTCCAACAATGAGCCCAAAATACTACAGTATGGTAAAGTCGAAATCATAAACAATACAGACTGCAGCGCTTTATATGGACAAAAAATTTCCTCTGCCTTCATCTGCACTTCGTCTGCCTCGGGTGTAATCCCATTTATCGGCGACTCTGGTGGCCCATTAGTGCAATTGCCCAGTTTGGTCCAAGTCGGTATAATCACGTATAACGAATTAGGATACCCCGGTCTCTTCACCCGGGTTACCAGTTTCCTCGAGTGGATCAAGCATCACACCGGTCTCCCTTTGTAATTGATGACTTCAATTTAACCTAAAGATGTTACCTATAAGGGGCTAATACTATATATACCCGCTACCCATTTTGAATAAAAGCAAAAAATTGCGGTATTATTTTCAAAATATTCCGAAAATACTATAAAATACTTAAAATATACCAAACGCTATATTTGATATATCGATATAGTAACGCAATCAAAATATACCATAGACAGCACAATTTACCAGATTGTCAGCCAAAGCAACTCAGACCCCTAGTAAGTAGGCGTTTTTGCCCATACAAAAGTATTTCTTTAATAACTTCAATTTGTATCTGATCGCAAACAAACTTTCAGGAATCATTACTATAATAATTATTGTATATACCCAAATTCGCAACTCTAGCTTTAAAATTATGCTTGTTATTCAATTTGTTGATTTGCGGGGGCGGAAGTGGGCGTGCCAAAAATTTGAAACAAATTTGATCTGCGTGCAAACATAACAAATGCTGTCGAAAAAAAATTATAGCTCTATCTCTTATAGTCTCTGAGATCCAGTGTTTCATACGGACGGACGAACAGACGGACATACACACAGACGGACATGACTAGATCGTTTCGGCTGTTGATGCTGATCAAGAATATATATACTTTATGTGGTCAGAGATGGCTCCTTCTACCTGTTATATACATTTCCTGCCGGCACAAAGTTATAAAACCCTTCTAACGGGTATAATAAAGTAAATTTACATTTACGTTTTAAATTTAATAACATATTGATCAAATTAAAGACTTAGTTATAAACTGAAAATAAAACTGAAGTATATTGATGTAGAGATGAAAATTTAAAATTATATTATTAGATTTAATACATCACATCGAAAATCAAAAAGGCGCAATTGATATTTATGATTGGATATAAAAAATGAAAATTTAATGATAATTGGAAAATAATTCTTGAGTTATAGAGCATACATTAAATATTAAAATTCATATGAATCATTAATAAAACAATTAAATTTCAATTGTATACCGAAATAACTCGAAACTTTAATTAAATAAACTAATAAGAGAAAAATAGAAAAACTAAATAATATTAATAATAATAAGAAATGAAAATTGATTAAATTAAACTTATTGAGCATTGATCGATATACAATTTTAATTAAAACTTCATATCTAATAAATATAGCAAATTTAATGTTATTCTTTTGCTTACCCATGCCCCTTCTCTGTGACGCCGAGCTGCCTTGATTGCTGCGTGCCGTGGACTTGTTGCAACTACCGCCACCTGCACGCAGACGAGCTGGCACCACTTTGGCCGCAGAGTCTCGTGCCTCGAAGGTCATCACACAGCTGGCGACGACAATGAAGCCACCGAAGCCCATCACAATGGGTCCCACATACGAGAAGTTGTTCAAATGGAAGCCCTTCAGATCGTTCTTCACCCGCACCGTGACATTGCCCCGCAACTCGGAGCCCATCGACAGATGATCCGCATAGTAGCCGAGCGTGGCCATCCCGGCACCCACCAGCATCAGTGTGAGGCCCAAGATAAGTGCGCGGCAGGCATGCCACAGGCACTTGGAGGACATCTTGCCACGCACCACCTGCACATTCCATGTGGCACCCGAAGCGGGATGCGCTCGCCTCAGGTTGCCCAGCGAGTGCTTGCGTCGTGTGGTGCCCACACCACCGCTGCGACGTGACGGCATCACAACCACATCGACAGTTGCCTCTTCCTCAGCAGTTGCAGTGCGCAGTCCTTGCAGCCCAACAACGGCTCATTCACCGACCATCAAGTGTGCTGTGGATGAAACAACAACAAAAGCGGATCATTAGTGAGAGTAGAAACTTATGATGAATGGGGATAATCATACTCGAAAAGAAAGGATTGCAATTATGCTGTAAGTTGTTCTTCTTTTAAAGAAGATTTTGACTTTATACTTAACAAAATTTGCTTGAGCGTAGTGGACAAAACTTGTATCTTAATAACAAAGGAAGCTTAATCATGGTCAAAAAAAGAAAACTTTCTTAATGCCCAACAAAATATTTATATTTCATAATTCACATTCATATTCATAATTCTATAGATTAGAAAGCATATATTCAAAATGTATTATTTAAAAACCAGTTATTTCCTGTAATTAGAATACATTCATAAACATATTTTTTTATTATTTATTTCTTGTTAATTCTACATAACCTTTTTTAAGCATTGATTACATTATTCTTCCTGATTTGATATTGTAATATATTTCATCTGTGTAATCAATCGTGAATGCAATGTTAAATTAGTCGTCTGGTCTACTTGCCGCAAATTATACCGAAATTATAGAACTAATTCAAATAATATTGAAAAGGTTGATTAATCTGTTCGAAATTTCTAAACAAAAATACATAGCCTCGGTTTCATGATGATTCAAATTAAATCATTCATTATTTTCATATCGTTATAGTATATTTGTATACCAATTTATTATGAATTTTCATTTTTCTTTGAGGTATTGAATTGAAAATTATTCTTTACGTGAAAATAGCTTTAGTATAATTTGGTAACTTAACTGAATACTGATGATAGCAAAACCTTTCTTTATTCTATAGTACGTTTATGTTAAATATACATATATGTATCCTTCTTTAAATACATTTTCCTGCGTAGCTATTAGAATTTTGATGTAAATATAACTTCTTTCGATGATCTATTTTTATTTGTACTTATTTAAGTATGTATTGTTTGCTATATTTCTATACAGCTTTTACTTAAAGCCTGTTACTTTTTATTGTTACATTTCTATGCTCCAATCTATGTAACTTTTTTACATTGATAAATGACAAATTCTAATTTTAGCTTTTTGGTTAATGAACATTTTGCCGTGGAATCCCCTGAAGAAATGTGCCTCCTTAAACAAAAGGCTGCAATGACGATGACGAGAAGATGGTGTTATGAGTGTGCAACAATAGTTAAGGACTCGCTGTCTGTGTCAATACGAAGAGTACGAAAACGAGGACAAACAATGTAACATACTATGCAAGGTGGCCATCCATCCATCCATCCAACTTTCCACCTGTTGTTGTTTTGCGTATTGTAGGGTTCTAAGGTCATTCTATGCATCGTCTGGCCTGGGGCCTATTTAGACAGAGCCCAGTTCAAAATGTTGTTGTGATTGTTGTTGTTGAACTAATTGTTCGCACAACAACAACAACAACGACAATGTCAGTGGCAAGACGAGACAAGAATAGCAACAGAACAGCGCTCAGCTGCTGGCACTTGTAAGGAACCACAGAAGACAACGCATCCGCACAATTAGCAAGAAAAGCCAACACTAGCATAGGGAAAGGGATTGTAAGCGGGTGACAGTTGAAGGATCTGATAACAAGCTGTGGTTGTGACATTTTTCAAGCGATACAGAAACAGGTGTGCGCAGAGAGAAGGAGATGCAAGGGGGAAGCAAGGTAAGGCAAGGCAAACACAACAACAGCTCGTTGTCTAGTACATATATTATTTATGTAACTAAAGACACACTCGCACTCTTAGATAGATACTCACACAATTTGCATAATTAATTACTTACGCGTCTCAGGTTTAATTGATCCTTAATGTGCTGTTGTTGTTGTTGTTATTATCCGTGAGGAGGCTGCGCTTTAATTGAATTTCATTTTGAGTGCAGCTTTTATTATTTTTTCATTTTTTTTTTGTATTCGAGTTGCTTTTTCTTTTGATTTTAGCTTGGCTTTTGTTTGACCTAAAACAACTTTTCCTTCACGACATACATATACAGCGACGCGTGTGTGTGTGTGTGCGCTTACTTGTGTGTGTGTTTGTGTGTATGTGTGTGTGCTTAGGTATTCATTAGCAAGCCTCAGCAGTTGTCCTTTCCGTCGCTAGCCTGCGTTGAGGCATTGTCTTTATTATAACAAAAAGCGGAGCACATCATCCTGATTGCTTTATGCTTTTCACGTTTCTTTTCCTATCTGTTGTTGTATGTGTGTGTATGTGTGTATGGAAGGAGCCAGCGTATAAATGAACAACATAAAACTTCAAATTTTCCTTTAATCGAGACGTTTTCGCACTTTAAACTATTTTCAGCAGCACTCAACTTGATACAACAAAATTATGTGTAACACACTGTTTGCGCGTCTGTGTGTGTGAGTGTGTGTTGTTGTGAGTGTATGTGTGTCAACAGTTCACAAGCAACAAGGACGAAGGACGTCTGCACCCGACCAGCATCCAAGCGTTTCTGATAAGGACACCAGTCACAACACTTGCAGATGGCAAGAGAGAGCGAGAGCAGCCAGGCGCCTTGTGAATTCTCAATGCTCTGGGGAATGCGACATGCAGGTGGCGCCATCTATGAGTGTTTAACAGCTGCACGCCATGCAAGTCTTATACGTAGAAGAAGTGCTTATACTTATGCTTAAAAAACTGACATACGCGCACTTCTAACTGAAACTTAGCAGAGTTGTCTTATATTAGAAAAATAATTTAAAAAACAGTTTTTATATATTGGATTTAATGAAGATTGTCATTAATAAATTTAAGTGAAAATATAATTTATTTTTAAATATTAAATTTATAAAATAAGTAAGAATAAATCTTTAAGTTTCTCGAATACAAACTCACCACTTTCCTCCCCTTTTGAGTGCACTGCTTTGCCAACATTTCGACCTAAACGCACCCCTCACAAATTCGGAGTGCCATAACTCAACAAACTCAACGTGGAAAGCTTCGTTCGTGTCACTTTTCCCCTGGCGAAAGCCGAGCATCTAGACGACGCAGAGATTTCGCTGTTTTGACAGCTTCGGCAAGAGTCAACAACAATTCAAATTCAACAATATACTGATTTGGATGCCTTCAGAAGGACAGTCATAAACGAAGTGTAACGGCGTGTTGACGTTTCTCAAATGCGCACCGGTAGAACGAACTAAATCAAAGACCAAAAAGAACCATCTAACCATCCAACGATTCTATGCTAACACACAGTATATTTGAATCGAACAAATCGAAAAACTTGCGTGTAATCTCAACTATTTTAATACCGTTTTGTCGGCTTCTAGTTTCGTGTAAATAAAAAACGATGCAAAACTTTCGTTTTTGCTGTGAAATGAAATGCTAATTTTTTGGCCATAAACGGAAGAGATACAAAAAAAAAAGAAAAATGTTCAACATATTCTATTTGTCGAGTGCAAAACTTTTTGGCTGTTACCAAGTTCGAAATCGTAACGCAGAAATTTAAAGCGCTTTAAGCAAACGCCCAGAACGTCGAGAAGTCCTCGAGTTCGAGAAACAGGGCGTAGCTACTCTTGTGGTTTTAATGTCTGACACACAAAAAATAAAAAAATACAAATAAATAAAAAAGTAAAAAGCGAAACCAAGAAATTGTGTGGTGTTAGTGAAATTGTATCTTTGGGATACTTAAGCGTGTATGTAACTAGATACAAATACCAAATTGAACAAAGTGACTTTTCTCCGCTCTGTTGTTTCATCCCTTTTATGGCGTTAATTTACATTTTTATTTCTGTATAGTATAGAACATATGCGATTTGTGTTTCTGATTGAATGGACAGCTGCTTGATGTATGTTGACTTTTATAATCCAACAAATCTGAATAGTCGCATTCGCATACAGAAGCAGGCGCTTCATTATGAATGCAACAAAATAACAACAGCGTCATGCTCTCTTATAGAGTTTGTTTGTTTGTTGCCCCAGTAATGGCGTACACAAGCACAGGAAAAAGTAACAAAAAAAAAAAAAAAAAAGCTGCCAAAAAAGTAGTTTATGCAAAGAGGTTTAGCTGTCATATTGAGTCGAACACATGTCTGTCTGTTGCACCTACTATACACTTATTTGGGGCATGTAAGCGCTGCTTTATTTGTCTTGTCGAAGATTTAATACTCTGTCATAATATAGTAGTAGTTGAGTAGTAATAGCAATAGTAGTAGTGACTCTCTAACGGGAGAAACTGTAGTCAGCTTGAAATATGGGTTTATGGCCTCGTAAATGTTTCTTGCAATGCGTGACGAAATTATTATAGCTAGCACGGGGTTATAAAAATCCAAAAGGAATAAAGTAGCGAAAGTGAAGGCTTTAACTGTGCTTTAAACAAGCCATAGATTTGTTAACAATAATTGCGAATTGCAGTAAAAATACATTGCCTACTTTTGGGTGGAGTCCAGTAAGCGAGGCTGTGAAAATGCATTGCCTGCTTTTAGGCTGAAATATGTAAACGAGGCTGTGGAAATGCATTGCCTGCTTTTAGGATGAGACCTGTAAATGGATTTATTATCCTCGCTAATTATCGCTGCACGCATTTTTAGGGGTGGCTCATTAAATCGGATTTATTTCAGCCTAGTAAACTAAAATAATTATTACTTGCATTTAGGCCACAAAAAAGCATTAATTAAACTAAAAAACGAGAGTGAAAAAAACCATAAAAACGAAAAACAATAAAAACACATAGTTCAACTAAAAATGTAAATGCAAAATATGCCTAATTAATTTAGTAACAGTGGTCGCAAATAAAATTGTAATGGAAAAGCAAACAAATGCAATTTACAAGTAATAAGCAATTATCAATGCAACCATAATCGAAACGAAATCTAAACAAAAAAGCAATACAAACGAAAAAAAAAATTGGAAACAACTAATGAGAAACGTGGTTGCAGAGAGAGAGAGAGAGCTAGATAAACAAGCTCGATGCAGTTAGTGAAATGTGTTTTAGTTAAAGTAAATTCCACGCCGGAATTCACAATTGCAAAATGCGTTTAAATGCCACAACAACAGCAGCAACAACAACACGCAAAACAACAACAAAACCAAAAGCAAAAACAAAACAGACGCTTCAAGCTTCCACAACGCGATCAACGTCAACGTCAGTGTCAACAATAAAAAGCCGCGACAAGTGCAATATTGAATCTTTTATATGCAATTTAATACAATTATTTATACTAACAACAAGTATAATGTGCATGGCTAATGCCATTGGCAGTGGATTGCTGCAGGTCCAGGCTCAGTCCCAGACACAGACGCAGACATCGGCAGCCACAGGAGGAGAGGGGAGCAGCAACATGGATGCGTTTAGTGGTCAGCAACAGCAATTTGATGAGCTGCTGCCACCGCCGCCAGAGTTGGCCACGACAGCAGCACCCTTTCAATTTTCAACTGCTGCTGCCAGTCACACACAAACACACTCACACACACACACGCACTCGCACACACATCAGCATCAGCATCAACATCAGCATCAACATCCACACAGTCACACACACATGCAGGCGGCAACAACGTTACGTGTTAGTTACGGTAAGTGCCAGCGTACCTCAATTGTGCGGTTATCTGACTGATAGAAGAATGTGAAATGTAATTGGGCAACATGCCACACCCTAACCACGCCCATAGCCACCACATAGCCCCATTGTACGTGCGCCCTTGAACTAACTTTCCAATAAGTCAGACAAGTCGGAGCACTTGCCAATTGGAAGAATGCTGCTGTTGAGTCGAACTTAAACCTCACACAGAATTCCTTTAAAATTAAATTTTGTCAGCTTCCTTTTAACCCAGTCGCGAGCGCGTAACTTTGTCCTTACCACCGACACGGCAAGAAAGATAGAGAACTCTTAACACAAGACGGAATGTATAAGGAATCCTTTTGTCATTCGCCACACACACACACATTACACTTTTCTGTAGTTTATAAAGAAGTTCCGTTACGTTTCGTTCCGCTGCGTTCCGTTTCGACTGTTGTGGGAAATTAAAGAAAGCATCATGTGTTAAACACAAGTAATAAATACAAAAAATGAGATCATTGATGTGTGCCATGTTATTTATAGACTCATTAATCTCAAGTCATTTCTTTTTTCCTAAAGCTTGTGATATATATAAGTATATATTTACTTTTTTTCTGGTTTGCTACAAAAATTGAGACAGCTTTAACCTAACACGAACACAGTTGACCCCCAAAAAGAATGAAAGAAAAAACGAAAAGCGTTCCCGTCAATGTTGTTACTTTATTAGAACGTATTAATCACAAAGCTGTTAGCCAAAGAAGACAGCAAAAGTCGTGCCATAAATACCCTAAAGAGGGCATGCAAAAATGGAAGCAAAAGCAATCTCTGTTATTTGTCAATATACTCGTAGTCTGTGGCAAATCACATGCCCGCATAATCAATTTATATAAAGTATTCCCCATTTAATTTCCAATATCAAATGCAATAAACATATCCTACAGAGACACAGTCGCCACATCACTTCTCATAGTTTTTTTGTAGCATACTTTTGTGCTCAACTGAAAATTGAATTCACTTCGCTGCCCCAGAAACTGTGCTACACAATGTGCTATTAGCTAGGGTATAAGAGCGCAAGTGGACTGACATATTTTATACCATGTACTGCGAGTAGCACGCCAATGTCCTCAAACTCAATTTACTGTTGTCTTTCATTATTGCGACACAGATTCCAATGAAATCGATAATTCCTATGCCATTGCTGCCGCGGAAGCAGCTGCGGCTGAAGCAGATGATGTCGACTCTGATGCTGATGCTGATGCCGATTCAGATGCTGATGACGTTGAAACAGTCGCCGATGATTACGTCATTGCGTTGGGACATGGCCAGAACACAACGAAAGAGAAAAATGACAGAGCAACGGCAACAACATCGACAACAACAGCAGCAGTAACAACAATACCAGCAGAAGCAGCAGCAGCAGCGAATGGAAAGCACCTAATGAATGCAAAAACACAAGATTTATTATCCTTATCGCAGCTGAGTTCACATCAAACATCAACTGCGCCACACGAGAAGAACGCATCAAGTCTGAAAAACTCCCTCAGCAGCAGCAGCGGCAGCAGCAGTAGCGGTGGCGCCTCATCTGGCGGCAACTTCCAGCAAATTGGCTCGCAACGAGTCAATGGCAACGTTTCGCCGACAGCTGCTGCTGCGTCACCAGCTCACAATGTTAGCTCCAACGGCCAACAGGTTGCAGTCAATGGTAGCTCAATAGCGCCCACCTTATCCACATCCACCTCCAATGTCCGAACGTCGGCCAAGAAGGTGGATAGCAAATTCATTTTGCCCAAGCAGCAGAAAACCGATGCTCCCATGCTCAACTATATCTTCGACACGTTCTCGTCGGCTAACAAGCATCATCATCACGATCAAAGGTAAGCTTAAATTCAAGAATCCTTAAAGATTGGTTTAAATATGCTTAAGTCACAAATTCATGCGTCGCAAGTATATTATTAAGACATGAAATAAAAGTATTATTCGAACTTATAAACTACACAACAATTTATTCAAATAGCAAAAAGGGATATTTTGAAATTCATATCCATAATTTTTCTATTTTGTTATTAACAATTTAGCTTTGTATTCTTATTTTAAGGGAAATTAATTTCTATTACATCTGTACATATCTTCATACTTGATGACGAATCCCTTAATAGGATAATATTTGTTATAATTTCTTAACCATTGTTATAGTTAATTCTATTTTATAAATCAGACGCATATCTAAAGAATTATTAAAATTAATATCTCTCTTTCTCAATAATAAAATGTTTTGGTTAATATTATATAAATAAATAATAATTTAAAAATAAAACGTGCAGTTCACGGTTCTAAAAATACTTTTAAACAATTCAAACACATAAGTTGAAAATTGTTTAAGTTATTCAACATCCACTTAAAAAATGCATTTGTTTATTAAATATAAATACAAAGGATTAAGCCTTTTATCAACCTAATCACAACTTTACCTGTACAGTATTAAATATGCTGGATAATAAATGTGTGGATATTCACTTATCAACCTCCTAATTGGTATATAATACCAGTAGTTTTGTCTAATTACAGTCACATCATTGTAGTAAATATACTTATTATTTAACTTTACTTTACGGATAGACTGCAATTATCCTAGGTTCACTTAATTTCCACAACTATTCAACTGTAAAGAGATATTTATATTTCATTCGAGCAACTCCCACTTCAATTGCGGCTTGCCTCAACTTGTGGCAATAATAGCTGGTCTTACACAGAGTCCTTGAGAGTATGTTATATACTTACTCACTTGCAACTTTAGTTTTTTAAGACTTTCGTCGGCAGCAATAAACATAAAGCATAAAGGGAAACAATATCCGACTACTGTCTAGGCTCACACTCCTCCTCACACACATTAAGTACACCTGCTGACCAATAAAACTGCATACCATCCACAAGTATTCTCTGTCTGTGGGTATCTGTGTGTGTGCGTTTCGCTTATTCGTTTTTCATTTTCTTTTGACTTTTCCCTTACAGGTATGGGCCGCACTTTGAGGACGTGCAGCGCGTTGGACAACCAACAAATATGACTGTTCAGGCGGGGAGCAGCATTCATTTAAATTGCAGAATTTCATTGCTGCAAGATAAGACTGTAAGCATATCCATACTTAAATATTACATTTACTCACCTGTTTGTGCCCAGTTAAGTAGATATTACAAACAGGCATTAAAACACGATGCTTGCAATGAAATGCAGAATTAACTATTTATTACTTAAAAGAAATACCATGTTTTTGAGAACTTAAAACTACATCAGATGAATAAGGAAATATATGTATTTGAGAACTTTTAAATTTGGTTATGAATGTTAAGAAAGAGAAAACTTCACTATTATTATTAGAAAGAGTAAGAAATAGTAAAAAAGCCTTTATGATAAATGGGAGATAAATAACATAAATGCTTCTACAAATATTTACTGTAGTTGGGGATTTGTTTGAAATTTTACAATTTTAAAATATGCCGAATAGAAAGAAGCTTTTTTAAGATATTTATATTTATGTTTATGTGCCAAATATGAAAATACTACAAATAATATGACAAAGTAACAAATTTACTTGTTAGTTAAATTGAAATACACTAGAGACACTTAAATGTCTTGAAAATAAATAAACTTGTTAAACACTTAAAAAGCCAGCACTAGGTCAGAAAAAGTCTTTAAAGCAATGTCCTCAATTTAAGCATAACGTTATAAATATTTACGGCAGGTCTCTTGGGTGCGACGTAGTGCGCAGAACGAGGAAAATGGATTGGATCTGCTGACAGTGGGTCTGCATGCTTATACGGGCGATAAGCGCTATAAGATGGAGTTTCAGTATCCCAACAATTGGCGTCTGAAAATTATAAATGTTAAAAAGGATGACGAGGCGACATACGAATGCCAAATCTCAACGCATCCGCCCCGCGTCATACAAATAAATCTGCATGTGAATGGTAAGCGAAAGAATTCTCGCACTTACAAGTATAATATTTAGTACTTTCATGTGTTTTGTGGTATATTGGTATATTAGTATTCTACAAATTTAAGGCAATTGTTAATATGCTATGTATCAATTACAATTCAAGAAACAGTTGGATTAATATTTTGTATATTAAACATAATATTATTTCTTAAATTGTAATTATAATATTAGATACTTTAGTGTTTGTTTTGAATATGTTATAGTATATTAAATATACAAACAAACAATGCAATTGATAATATAATATATGTTAAATTTATTATTTTCTCTTCTATTAGATATTTTCATGTGTCTAGCGAATATATATATATATATTGAATATACACCAAAAATTATTGCAATTTTTAGTATAGTATATAAAATATTGTAAAGTAAAATTGTAGAAAATGTATATTAATATGTATTAATATGTATTGTTAAATTTTAACATGCTATATTAACAACTCAACTTATTTTTATTAAATTTTAATTGACTTTAATGTACCATATTAACATTATTGTATTCAATTTTTGAAATATTAAATATAACGCCAGAAATGCTGTTTGAAATATTATTGAATTATTTGATATTTTTTCTTATTTCCTCCCTATACCTTTCTAGCTCCCAAAGTGATGATTGTGGATGAGTATGGGGATCCGTTGCAGGAGAAGTACTATGAGATTGACTCCACGCTGCAATTGTCGTGTGTGGTACGCAATGTGGCCATGACTAGCTCGGTGGTATTCTGGAAGCACAGCGAGAATGTGCTCAACTACGATGTGACACGCGGCGGAGTTAGGTAGGCTACGCTCTGTACTCTAAAGAGATTATATCTTAACTCAGTGAATATCTAACTTTAGTGTCAAGACCGAACTGATGGAAGATGGCGCCAATTCGACATTGTTCATTGCGAAAATTCACAAGGCTGATTCCGGCAATTACACCTGTTCCATTAGCGAGTTCCAGAACTTTACCATTGTGGTGCACATACTGAATGGTAAGTTCGATGGATCCACTTTTTGGTACTTCACTTCAGATTAACTTTATGGTTTTCCCGTTGCAGGGGAGAGTTTTGCGGAGCTGCATCACGGCGCTGCCGGAGTTGGGGCACGTGCAACGTGGCAATATATAATCGGATTGTACGTTTCTCTATTGCTGCTGCGTTGGCTTCGCTGCAGCAGTAGGTAAAGTTTAACACAATGAGCACAAGACGCCTAACTTTATCTAAGTTACACACATATATAATTAATAATAAAATTAAAAAGTAACAAGAAAAGAAACTGAATAATTAGGCTCCTTATGTACATTTTTGTTAATTAATTGTAAAGATTTTTTGGTGGCGGTGAGTTATTAGAAATAACTAAAAACTAAACGAAATAAGTTCAAACATAAAACTGAATTGTTATCCATAAGCAACTAGTCTAAGTAAAATGCCTATAGATATGATGAATGAAACACTCTCGTTTGATATTCGTTAGCATCAATTTGTACATGTAAAAGCACACATAAAGTTAATAATAGTTGTAAGTCGAAATATGCAAAAGATGCCAACGAATTTCCATAGAACAATTTTGAACTAAACGTAATTATAATCAAATTAATGAGAAAAACGAATAACAAATAAACAATGGACACGCATATGAGAATAAAAAAAGAGAGAATTAAATAAATAAATACAGGAATGTAAGATAACATATGAAACTGCTGTGGGATGGCTTTTATAAATATATAAACTAACGTAAAATACATATTGTAAGCCACAGGATACACACCCACACACACAAACACAACTACACACACACTGAAACACAGAGTCAAAGTCGCAGAACTATTTGAAGCAGCGTAAACTTGTGTAATTTAATGCTTACAGTATCTAGAAAGTAAGCCGAGATATGATTAATAAATAAAACTACACAATGATGAAGTATAGCATTTTATTATCAGCGGTGTAAATTATTTTCCAATCTCGCATTTGGCTTAAGAGGTTGTTCAAAATAATGCCATGATATACGAATGAGAAACAATTTATATTCGGCAACCCTATCAGCTCATCTAGAATTCAATTTTGCATTGTTTCTTTTTGGGATCCAAGAGAATAGACTTCAAAAGTAAAATATCATGCTGTTATTCAACTCAATGTTTAAAAAATATATATTTATTTTACAGTATTAACTATAAATAAAATTATGGCATAACACTAAAAAGTGAATTAGCCTTCGACACATGTTAGTGTTTATGTTTATTATAATTTATTAATATAATTTGCCCTTACATTTTGTATGTGGGCATGTGGGACACGGCCAGCAAAATTTCTGTAACCAAATACCGAAATACGATTAATTTTAATTTGAGCGATAAAAACCCGCACCTGGTATACTATATAAGGAGTTCATGAAATTATGTATGCTCATAGTTTTCAGAACGTTTCAACATGAAGCTGCTTATTGTATTTGCTTTGACTCTGGCCTACGTCTCGCTGGTTTCAACGGCATCTGTTCTTCAGGACCAAGCCGAGAATGTTGGCATTATCAACGGACATGACGCTTCGCCTGGTCAGTTCCCCTATCAAGTTCAACTGATTAACCACTTAGGATACATGTGTGGGGGCTCGTTGATTGGTCACGAATGGGTGCTGACTTCCGCCTTCTGTGCAAAGCTGTAAGTTCATGAGTGTTTTAGGAAATGTTTCTTACTAACCGTGTCCTTTTTCCATAGTGCCGATAATGTTACTGTTCACTTGGGCAGCGTTCGGCGATCCGCGCCCCTAGTAACCCGCTTTGCGTCTGAGAAAGATATAATCAGCCATCCAGGTTTTAATTCTAATTTCATGTACAACGACATCGCACTTGTCCGTATTCCATATGTTAAATACAGCAAAAACCTTCAACCCGTTAAGCTACCAAAGATCCAACCACTCTATCACAACTATGCTGGTTCTGAGGCTACCATTACAGGGTGGGGAGCTACCACGAATACTTCCACCACTGCATCCGAGATACTTCAGTACGCTAAAGTAAAGGTCATAAAGAACGTAGAGTGCAAGGCTAAAGCTCACATCATTGACTTTAATCAAATCTGCGCTTCGAGCGCCTCTGGTGCATCGCCGTGGGGCGGTGACATTGGTGGCCCATTGGTGGAGCTGCCAGGCTTGAGTCAGATTGGTATTACGTCCTTTGTAATAAACATGGAAGATAATATTGGTGGCTTCACCCGAGTAACTAGTTACCTCGGCTGGATCAAGTTTCATACCGGTCTTCCTTTGTAATACAGTCGGTATGACTGTGATCGAACCTTTCCTTATAACTCTTTTATTGTTTATTATTAAAACCATAAACATTGTAAAATTCGCAAATATAAAATAAAAGTGATGTAAGAAAAGAAAATATGGTGTCTAAATTAACTAAAATTGAAGACCAATTGAGGCTTTACAGAAGTATTGGTTGCTAAGTAAGCTGCAGCCGATTCTGCTCGACTGTGAGATAAATCCACATTCTAAAATTATACCACAAATAATAAAATATACCGAATGTATGTTAGTACTACATTTTAAATATACCACAGAGTACAAAATATATCAGATTGTCAGCCAAACAAAGACTCAATTGTAGGACAAAAGTATTTCTTAAATAACTTCACAATTAAATATTCAGGAATCTTAAAGACTATATGTTGTTATTATTGGGAGACGGTCAAGAATTTATATACTTTATGGGGTCCTTCTGCCTGTTTTTGCAGAGACAAAGTTATAATACCCTTCTACCCTATGGATAGCGGATATAAATACATAGTAGTATAATCACTGGGTAACCCGATAAAACAAACTCGTGAAGGATATTACCAAGAACATATATTGACAGACAATGATAGCCAATGATTAAAAAAAAAGGTTGAATAAAAATATTGTTCATCCAAAACAAGTACATCATATGAAATCATAATCATATTACATATATATTGAAGGTATATGAAATAGACGAAACGCTTACTCTACTGCATTACCGTAAGAGCAGATGATTTTAAAAATTAAATCAAATTCCATGTCAAGCTTGCTCAACATCCAGAAAATTCAATATCCGATAATAATAATGGGCGTTTTTGTTTATGTGAATTCATAGAACACTTTAGCATAACGCAACTGTAATTGCCAAACGAAATAAAGATCTTAGATTAATTTTAAAATTTGCGAAACGAACCCACATACACTTATTATTCAAGCTAGCCAGGTTGCCCCGCATTACATTTTGATTTATGTACATATATTAATTGTTATAAAAATATATTTTTTTACAATTATAAAATAATTTAAAAACGAATTTAAAAAATTATGATGCTGATAATTTCTAAACTAAAAACTTATTGCTTTCGTACCTTCAAGAAAGAAACGCCATATAGAAACAATAATGCAATGATAATGCACCTAAAGCCTGATATACATTTCGTATTTCCTTTAAACACCTAGATATCAGAGCCTACAAAAGAAAGGTTAATTTTTGCAGACAGTCCTTGTTATTTTCATACGTTTATAAAGACTTTTACCTGTAGACTTTTACCCACGCACACTTTCGTCCTCTCAAATGGAATAACAAGCGTAATTTGAAGCTAGAGTAACGATTTTTGATATATACAATCATCATACTGCCTTTTAATTGCGAGCAGATAAATATTTTATAAGCTATTTAATAAGTTATTTTATAAGAAAAGGTTTTAACGGCTGCTGATTCCGGTCTTCGTTTCTTTAATCTATGGTAAATTATGAATGTAATAGTTTTTTTATATACCAAATATAGCCTTCTGTTTTTGTTCTTAAAATTAATTTTAAATATTTTAGAAATAATACCCTGCTGTTTGGTTTTATTCAAAATGGATACATATCACAGTTGAGCACATTTGGGAGTAGCTTTCTTACTTATTAGTTATGAATAAAATGCAGTAGGCAACCTGAATACAATTAATTTAGCCTATTTAATAGAAATAAACATATCTTAAGAACAAAGAGAAAAATAATACAGAAGTCAATGCTCACAATACTTTATTTGTTTTATTAATAGTCATTTTAACAATCTTAAAGTTTAAATATACATATATGCCCATAATAATCTGCGGGCTTAAAATTTATGTAGGAATGTGGGACACAATTAGTAAAAAATGGCAAAACCAAATAAAAAATGAGATTAATTGTAATTTGAGCGATAAAAACCCGCACCTGTTATACTATAAAAGGCGTTCATGAAATTATGTATGCTCATAGTTTTCAGAACGTTTCAACATGAAGGTGCTTATTGTATTTGCTTTGACCCTGGCCTACGTCTCGCTGGTTTCAACGGCATCTGTTCTTCAGGATCAAGCCGAGAATGTTGGCATTATCAACGGACATGACGCTTCACCTGGTCAGTTCCCCTATCAGGTCAAAGTAATGGCCGATAAAGGCCAACGGGCTAATTGTGGTGGCTCCTTGATTGACCACAATTGGGTTTTGACTGCCGCCAGCTGCATAGCAGAGTAAGTTGGAGAGTCCTTAACGAAACAGTTCTTAAATAATCATTTCTATTTCCTCTAGATCAGATCATGTTGCCGTTTTTTTGGGCAGTGTTAACAGCTCATCTGCTCCGGTCTTGCGCATAGTCAGTAAGAAAGACATCATCGAATTCAAGGACTTTAACGATTCTATACCTTCCGCTGATATCTCGCTTCTTCGCATTAAACATGTTGAATACAACAAAAACATTCAACCCGTTAAGTTACCGAAGATCCAATCACACTATCAAACCTACGCTGGTTCTGAGGCTATCATTACAGGCTGGGGAGACACCTTTAACGCTTCCAACCCAAAGCCCAAAATACTCCAATACGGTAAAGTCGAAATCATAAACAATACAGATTGCAGGGCTTTATATGGAGAAGTAATTTCCTCTGGCCTCATCTGCGCTTCGTCTGTCTCAGATGTAGCCCCATGGAACGGCGACGCTGGTGGCCCATTAGTGCAATTGCCCAGTTTGGTCCAAGTCGGTATAACCTCGTTTTACGCCCCCGATAACCAATTAGGATACCCTGCCATCTTCACCCGGGTTACCAGTTTGCTCGAGTGGATCAAGCATCACACCGGTCTCTCTTTGTAATCGCTGAATTCAATTTAACGTAAAGATGTTACCCATAAGGGGCTAACTAATCAATATATCATATATATATTTAAAGTTGCAACTCCGCCGTGCGAATTAAATAAATAAATATTGATATTGCATACACATATTTCTTAAACATATTACTATATTATAAGCGATGCGATAGACTCCTCCAAGACGATAGACTCCTCCAAGACAATACTAGCAATAGTTTTAATACCAACTACCCATAGGGTAGAAGGCCAAGACGATCTAGCCATATCCGTCTGTTCGTATAAAACACTGGATCTCAGATAGTATAACAGATAGAGCTCTAGACAGCATTTGTTATGTTTGCACGCAGATCAAGTTTGCTTAAACATCCAACAAAAATCGAATAACAACCGTAATTTTAAGGCTAGAGCAAATTTTTGTATATACAATAATAACTATAGTGATTGTGATTCCTGATTTGGAATCAGATAAAAATTGTCGAAGTTATTAAGGAAATAGTTTTGTATAACGCCTACTTTCTAGAATGTAGTACCATATCAATATACCAAATATATAATTTGTCACATTTTTATTTTTATGATATATTATTTTCGTACCCAAAAAACCAAAATAAATAATATATGGGTAATTCTCTGATTGATGTCGCGCGCGACCATTTTTATAGTAAAAAAAAACATAAACTGAAACAATTTTAAAAATAAAAAAAAGTTATTCTTATAGCTCTATTTTATTACTTTAATAGGAGCTAAGAATGGTTTTGGAATTTGTTTTTATATCCGCTACCCATAGGGTAGAAGGGTATTATAACTTTGTGCCGGCAGGAAATGTATGTAACAGGTAGAAGGAGGCATCTCCGACCCTATAAAGTATATATATTCTTGATCAGCGTCAACAGCCGAAACGATCAAGCCATGTCCGTCTGTCCGTCTGTGTGTCTGTGTGTCTGTCCGTCCGTCCGTATGAACACCTAGATCTCAGAGACTATAAGAGATAGCATTTGTTATGTTTGCACGCAGATCAAGTTTGTTTCAAATTTTTGCCACGCCCACTTCCGCCCCCGCAAATCAAAAAAATCGAATAACAAGCGTAATTTTAAAGCTAGAGTTTTGGTATATATAATAATTATTATAGTAGTTATGATTCCTGAAAATTTGGTTGCGATCAGATACAAATTGTCGAAGTTATTAAAGAAATACTTTTGTATGGGCAAAAACGCCTACTTTCTAGGGGTCTTAGTTGCCTTGGCTGACAATCTGATATATTGTGCCGTCTATGGTATATTTTGAATGCGGTACTATATCGATATACCAAATATACCATATGGTATATTTTTAGTATTTTCCAGTATATTCAGTATTTTTTGAGAAAAATACCGCAAAATATATTTCTTTTATTCAAAATGGGTAGCGGGTATCTCACAGTCGAGTACACTCGACTGTAGCTTTCTTACTTGTTCTGTTTTGTTTTCTGTTCTAACAATTTCAAAAATTAACAACTTCGTACGCAAACCAAAAAATGAACGAATTTATATATTTTATCGTAAAACAGAACAAGTTCCTAAAATCAATCTTATCTTAGTGTTAATCTAAAGCTTTAAGAATAACTCTCACTTATTTTTAAAATTGTTTTAGTTTAAGGTTTTTTTCACCGTAAAGACGGTCGCACGCGACAAATTCCGTCATTCAAATTCCCATATATAATATTATTAGTGGTATTAAGTAGCTTGATATTTATACACATTTATGTCGATCATGTGAGCTTGCTAGCATACAGCTAATATTGTTAAACCGAAGAAAGACCTTGAATTTACATTCCAGCGATAAGTCATGCCTACCTACGACATGCTATAAAAGGCGTTGGTAAAATTAGTTACTCTCATAGTCCTCAAAACGGTTGAACATGAAAGCGCTCGTTGTATTTGCTTTGGCCTTGGTCTACGTCTCGGCATCGGTTCATGAAGATCAACCCGATATTTATCATTATAATGAGCTACAGGATATTTCCAATGTTGAAATCATCAACGGACATAACGCTTCGCTCGGTAAGTTTCCCTATCAAGTCAGACTATTTATCAAGACAAGCAAAAAATGTATCGGATGCAGTGGTTCGTTGATAAACCACAATTGGGTCCTGACTGCTGCCCACTGCACGAACGGGTAAATGAAAAAAGCTTTAAAAAAATGCCTGTTACCTCATCATACTCATTTTTTCTAGTTCCAATTCTGTCGAAGTGCTTTTGGGAGGCATTGAAAATTCTGATTTCCGGGCGAAATTCCTAATCAAACCAAAATACATAATCATCCACGAAGATTGGGATGATCAATTCAACGACATCTCACTTATCAGGATTCCATACATTAAGTACTCACGATACATTAAACCTGTCAATCTACCGAAAATTCAACAAAACTATAAGACTTACGTTGGTTTTAAGGCTATCGCTACCGGCTGGGGAAGAACATCGAATGCTTCTAACTCAAGTCTCGAAATACTTCAGTACGGTACAGTAAATATCGTTAACAACAAAAAATGCAGCAATTCTTTTTACTTCTTAACTTCTTCCCAAATGTGCACTTTCGACTCGAAAATATCTCTTTGCTTAGGCGACTCCGGTGGCCCATTGGTGATATTGCCCAGCAAGGTCCAGGTCGGAATAGCGTCCTTCGTTTCAAAAGGTTGCTCTAATCCCAATGGCTTCACCCGCGTAACTAGTTTCCTCAAATGGATCAAGCGCCATACCGGTCTGCCTTTGTAATCTGATAACAAATCAATATGTTCAAATTAGAATAGGCCAAATCTAAAAAAAAACTGGGTAATGCTTGATTCCAAGATTAGAATTCTAATTGCGGCGGACATACTTAAGTTTTTTATTGCAAAAAAAACAAATATTAACCTATGTTAATAAAAAATAAGAAAATAAATACATAAATAAATAAAGTATTATTCAATATGAACCGAAATAAAAATGATTAACCTCATGTTTAAATATATTATGAGTGTTACGAATTGCGATAATGCATCAACAGCTGCACAGTCGAGTAAGTGGAAGTTTTTAATAAAATGATTCTTAAAATTCCTATTTTTTCTAGTGCCGATAATGTCACCGTTCAGTTGGGTAGTCAGAACTCAAGTGCATATGTGACGCACATAGTCAACAAGAAAGACATCATCGTATTCAGGGACTTTGACGATTCTATACCTTTCGCTGATATCTCACTAATTCGCATTCCATATGTTGAATACAACAAAAACATTCAATCCGTTAAGCTACCCAAGATCCAACCACACTTTCGAACTTACGCTGATTCTGAGGCTTCCATTACAGGCTGGAAAATGCTTCCAACCCAGATGGCGAAATACTCCATTATGCTATATTAAAAATCATAAACAACGCAGATTACAGGGCAGTATATGGAGAAATAATTTCCTCTGCCCTAATCTGCGCTTCTACCTCCTCGGATATATCCCCATGGTGATCTTGCTTGCACAAATCGATTCTATTTTGCGCTGCGCACTATTATTAAAAAGACTAGAATTGAGCGTGCTGCGACATAAATATAAGCTAGAATCGGAAGAGAAATAAAAATATTTTCTTCTGCAGAGAAAGAGAGAGAGAGAGAAAGTGAGAGCGAGAATCAGGCTATCATCTTATCACCGGTGTTGCGTGATAAGGATCCCCACCCATCCTACGATCACTGAGCATCAGAGCATGGCTCTGGTGATACCTTTTGTGCCTTAGGACTGTGGGGCCTACGGCATGGTTCGGCTAAAAAAAGATTATTTCATATTTAAATTGATTTAATTAAAAAAGAAAATAAAAAAAAGAGATAATACATTATTAAATACGAATAAAAAGTAATTATGACAATGAGTAATTCTTTATATAATAGTTATATTCTAAATATATTTATTTTTAAATTTTATTCGAGCGTTTTATATGATCGTGCTATATTTGTTTTGTTTAATTGTTTCAATTTTTAATTGTATAATTGTACCCGCTTCCCATAGGGTAGAAGGGTATTATAACTTTGTACCGGCAGGAAATGTATCTAACAGGTAGAACGAGGAATCTCCGACCCTATAAAGTATATATATTCTTGATCAGCGTCAACAGCCGAGACGATCTAGCCATGTCCGTCTGTCCGTAAGAAACACCTGATCTCAGAGACTATAAGAGATAGAGCTATAATTTTTTTTCGACAGCATTTGTTATGTTTGCACGCAGATCAAATATGTTTCAAATTTTCGCCACGCCCACTTCCGCCCCCGCTAGTCAAAAAAATCGAAGCGTAATTTTAAAGCTAGAGTTGCGAATTTTGGTATGTACAATAAATACAATAGTAGTTATGATTCCTAAAAATTTGGTTGCGATTAGATAAAAATTATGGAAGTTATTAAATAAATTCTTTTGTATGGGCAAAAACGCCTACTTACTAGGGCTCTTAGTTGCTTTGGCCGACAATCTGGTATATTGTGCCGTCTATGGTATATTTTGAATGGTGTACTATAGTACACCAAACATACCATTTGGTATATTTTTAGTATTTTTGTAGTAAATTCGGTATATTTTGAGAAAAATACCGCAAAATATATTTCTTGTATTCAAAAAATATTGTTTTGTGTTACACTCTTGTTTTAATATTCACAATTTCATTTTGCATCGTACTTTAACCAAGTATTTTGTTTATTTTATTTTATTTATTTTTTGTTAACCTAACAATGCTGCGTTTACTTAATGTTTACGATCGTATGTGTAACTTGTTTTTATATGTGTTAACGCTTCGCTTTTGATTTGATTTATTCTTATCTAAATTCTTACTTTCTTGCAATTTGTTCTTAATTTATTTGTAGACAAGGGCGCTCTCTTTCAACTTAATTTTTTTTAACTAGGTTTAACTTTAACTTCAACTTTTAACTTTGTTGTGTACTTTTAAATTTTAAATTATTTGTGTACAATAGTAATGCACTTTTGTTTTCATTTCCATGTATTTGAATTTTAGCTTTGTTTCAACACTTTTACATTTTTTTTGTGTGCGAGAGCGCTACACTTTTTATCTCGGTTGTTTCAATATATTCAATAGACTTGACTGCACTTGCGAATTAGATTGCAAAATTTATACAATTAGGTTTAAATCATCTTTAGCACAGCAATTAAGAAAAAAAAACACACTCAGGAAGGGCCTAGCCGCCGATCGAAGACAGGAATCCTTGCAATCCTACGAAGAGGTTGACATGCTGCTAATGGTTAGAGTTGGCGCCTAAGGACGCTCCGTTGGACAGGCGGTAGCCTGTAGAGAAAGGGGCCCTTAGGGGTGCTCCGCTGTCCGCAAGAGGCTGATGCCTTCGCCGAAGCAAAATGGCTGTCTGTTTCGACATGCGCTTAAATAGACCATGAAGCAAGGTCTCACAAAAAGGAATAAAACAATCCTGCAAACACAACTGTTATAAAAACTGAAGCCTATACGGACTTAATAAATTTTTTCTCTTACCACGGCTCGATGTCTTCAAATTTAAAATTGGCTAAAATTTTGTACCAGGAAAATGATAAAACCGGAACCGGCTAATGTTAAGTTGTTAAAGCTGGTGCAGCAGGCGCAAACGTCAAAGCTGAGCTGTCAAATGAAACCGATGCACAACTTCAAAGTCAGCTTAACAGCAGCTTTATTGAACTAGTGTAAGCTCGGCTTAATAGCAGATTTAACGTACAACTTTACGTTCAGCTTAACAACTTAAGATAATTCGACAGACTAAATAAGCTTACTTTTTGGAAGCACAAGTGAGGCTAACTAAGACCTCATTTCGAGTTAGGAAAAGTGCATGCTTTTAGGCCCTGGATAAAACAAAACTTAATTTGGCTTAAATCTAGCATACTTTTAAAGACTACCTATGATGAAAAGTTAAGGAACAAAAATTATGCTTCCGAGAATAATAACAACGTATTCCTTCTCTATTAATTTTTCATACTCTGTTACATTAAAAAGAAAACGAATCATCAACAGGGTTTTTTGTACAATGATACCAACGCCGTAAAATATTTGTATTCTTGGTCAGCTTAGCTTAGTCCGTCGTAACGTCTATGAAACTTAAGTTCCTATAGATATTACGCAGATTTAATTAATTTGCAATTCTGGATGTCTGAATCCGCACTAAAATACTATAGTTTAGAAACAATACTTGCAATAGTTTTTATACCCACTACCCATAGGGTAGGAGGGTATTATAACTTTATGCGGGCAGGAAATGTATGTAACAGGTAAAAGGTGGCATCTCCGACCCTCTAAAGTTTATATATATTTGACGAGGATTCATTATCCGAGTCTTTGACCGGACTTTCGGCGAAACGTTTTTTGGCGCGTGGCATGTTGATTGAATTTCAAAACTAGACTGACTTTAATTCATGTCGATCCCTTTTCAATTCCTTCTCACCCTTTAATACACACGCACAGTCATGATACAATAATACAAGGTAGTCTCGTCGTGTGCTTTTTTCGTTCTGTTTCTGTCCGCTATCGTCAGTGCGCTCGTGCTTGTTGAAGCGAAAGGTTGTGCGCGGACGATTTTTTCCCTAAATGTTAACCCTTGTGCAAGACAAAAATGTCAGATTGCAATTATATTATATATATATATGAACTTTATGATAGAATTAAGAACCTGAACAAAAAAATTAGTAATCAAAAATAAAAACAACGATTACTGTCAACTTCTAAACTGTAAATAATTAAATTATAAAAACATTTCAACTCTTTTTTATATAGTGGAACAATTAAACCCTATGCGCCATTGAAGGGTTAATCACAAAGCTCTACTGTCGATTCTTTCGCACTCACTAGGCGCAATCGTTTCACTCGCACTTATGTATGGTATAGATAGCGGACAGCTTTTCCGACGAGACTACCTTGTATTATTGTATCATGCGCACAGTGTGGTGAGTTATGGCGAACACTATCTGTCTCACTCATGCCCACGGCCAAACTACGTTGACAGAATTATGTATCTGCCTCGCACGAAAGAAAGGGGAACCACAAAGAAATAAAACAAATGTGTACCAACAAATAATCGTTATAATTTGAATGTTTAAATTAATCCGCGACATATTCTTGATCAGCGTCAACAGCCGAGACAATTTAGTCATGTCCGTCTGTCCGTCTGTTCGTATAAAACACTGGATCTCAGATAGTATAAGAGATAGAGCTCTAGACAACATTTGTTATGTTTGCACGCAGATCAAGTTTGCTTAAATATTTTACCACGCCCACTTTTTGGTATATACAATAATAACTATAGTATAGTAATTGTGATTCCCGATTTGGAATCAAATAAAAATTGTCGAAGTTATTAAAGAAATACTTTTGTATGGGCAAAAACGCCTACTTGCTAGGGGTCTAACATATAGTATATCTTGAATGTATTAGCATATCAATATACCAAATATACATATAATTTGTCAGATTTTTAGTACTTTTATGGTATATTATTTTCGTATATTTTGAGAATATTACCACAATATTTTGTTTTTATTAAAAATGGGTAGCGGGTATCTCACAGTCGGGCACACTCGACTGTGGTTTTCTTACTTATTTTATAATATAGCTTGTTCAGATTTGTGGCATATATAAAAACCAAAAAACCAAAACAAATAATATATATTATTAATGGTATTAAGTAACTTGATATTTATACACATTTTTGTCGATCATGTGAGCTTGCCAGCATACAGCTAATATTGCCGAACCGAAGAAAGACCTTGAATTTACATTCCAGCGATAAGTCATGCCTACCTACGACATGCTATAAAAGGGGTTGGTAAAATTAGTTACTCTCATAGTCCTCAAAACGGTTGAACATGAAAGTGCTCGTTGTATTTTCTTTGGCCTTCGTCTACGTCTCGGCATCGGTTCATCAAGATCAACCCGAGATTTATCATCATAATGAGCTACAGGATATTTCCAATGTTGAAATCATCAACGGACATGACGCTTCGCCCGGTCAGTTTCCCTATCAAGTCAGACTATTTATCAAGAAAAGCAAAGAATATTTCGGATGCAGTGGTTCGTTGATTAACCACAATTGGGTCCTGACTGCCGCCCACTGCACGTACGGGTAAATGAAAAAAGCTTTAAAAAAATGCCTGTTACCTCATCATACCCTTTTTTTTAGTTCCGATTTTGTCGTAGCGCTCTTGGGAGGCATTGAAAATTCTGATTTCCGGGCGAAATTCCTAATCAAACCAAAATACATAATCATCCACGAAGATTATGATGATAATGATGTATTAAACGAGATCTCACTTATCAGGATTCCATACATTAAATACTCACGATACATTAAACCTGTCAATCTACCGAAAATTCAACGATACTATAAGACTTACGTTGGTTTTAAGGCTATCGCTACCGGCTGGGGAAGAACATCGAATGCTTCTAACTCAAGTCCCGAAATTCTTCAGTACGGTACAGTAAAGATCATTAACAACAAAAAATGCAGCGATACTTTTGACAACATTAATATCTGCACTTTCGCCTCTAATATATCTATTTGCAACGGCGACTCCGGTGGCCCATTAGTGATATTGCCCAGCAAGGTCCAGGTCGGAATAGCGTCCTTCGTTTCAAAAGGTTGCTCTAACCCCAATGGCTTCACCCGCGTAACTAGTTTCCTTAAATGGATCAAGCGCCATACCGGTCTGCCTTTGTAATCTGATAACAAATCAATATGTTCAAATTAATATATTTGAAATCCAAACAAAATCTGTGTAATGCTTGATTCCAAGATTAGAATTCGAATTGAAGCGGATATACTTAAAGTTTCTTATTGCAAAAAACTAATATTATATTAGCAAACTTAAATTAACCTATGTTAATAAAAAACAAGAAAATAAAAACATAAATAAATACATAATTGATAGTTATTAAAGTATTATTCAATATAAACCAAAATAAAAATGATTATCCTCATGTTTAAATATATTATGAGAGTTACGAGTTGCGATGTATAATGTATAATTAACAGCTCGTATCTGAACTTGCAGCTGATAAGCGAAGCTTTTTCCCCCGAGTGAGTCATATAGATTAGCATATCTTGTTAAAATTCCAGAACCAAATACACAAATTAGATTCAATTTTTACTCTTATTGTATTCAGAGGAGGACAAAATGCAGGAGTTGTTTATATTTGCTTTGACCGTGGCATGTGTCTCGACATCGGCTTATCAAGAACAATCTGAAATTGATAATAGTTCCAATATTGGCAACATCCACGGGCATAATGCTTTGCCCTGTCAATTTCCCTATCAAGTCAGACTTTTGATGGAAAAAGAACAAGAACGTGCTTACTGCGGCGGCTCCTTGATTGAACACCGTTGAGTTCTGACAGCTGGCAGCTGCTCAATCGAGTAAGTGGAAAAGTTTTGAGTGAAATGATTCTTAAAATTCCTATTTTTTCTAGTGCCGATAATAATATTTTTAAATAAAACTTACTCTATTAAATCAATTACATTGTTGGATAGTTTCTTCGATTATAGACTCCATATTTTTTTTTTTTAAATTAAACAAGGAAAATTGTCTATTTGAAATTTTGTGTATCTATAATATTTATAGTGATTCACTTGTCAATGCACAGCTCAAACAATTAAAGCTGCGATGCTAAAATTTGTACTCAACGCGTTTTACTCCATTTTAATGGCATTTTGCTTTTTTGAGAGATATCGGAATTTAGTGATAAGTTCCTTTACACCAGCCAACATCGAAAATATCTAATACCACAGCTTCAAATATATTAAGTCTTCACAGGTGAATTTAATATTCAAACAATTATTACAATAGGGAACTGGAATTGTTTTACAACTTCAACGTGACACTTTCAGTGCTAATAGCATTGTAGATAAATGTATTATCAATTGGTTTGTATTGTTTGGTAATGATCTTGATAACCTCCTGAGCCGCACAACCTCCTACAAAAGCGAAAACAAAAATATGAATTGTGGAAAGCACCAATCAATCTAAGCACATTTACCAATGAAAGCAGAGACCGCATGCAGCTCGGCGCCACCATAGCGACAAATCTCATGGAGCACATCATCGCTGAGGTTCACATGCAAGCCCAGATCATTGAGCATTTTGCTGGCAATGCTCTTGAGACGTCCGATGTCCTGTTCGACGGCACATTCGCCGGGAATGCTGCCACACTCGCTGAGGAAACGCTCATAGGCGCGCAGGGCGAAGTTGTAGGCGGTTAAAGTGCCCTGTAGTTCATTGTCCTCCACTGTGGATAACAAAAATAAAAGCCATGATTATATATACATACTTATACTTATTGATAAGTAATATGGTATCAACGCAAAACTGAAAAATTCAAATTTTCGACCGTGTTAAAAGATTTATAAAAATTTAACGGACAATTAAAGGATGCTTAATAAACACCACAACCACTTTGTCCGAAACCCTTCTAGAGCGAGTATTTGAACTAATGCTTAGCGATGACAACAACCAGCTGTGATTTCAAAACATATTTGAAATAAACTCGTTGAATACAATCATTATTTCATACATACCTAGGGGAAGCAGGCGACAGCTCTTCTCGTACTCATCGGCAATGCGTGTGCCTCGGAGGATAGCCAAACCCGACGCTTCACGGCATAGCAAACGCACAGTGCGTTCATCTATGCTGTCTGCTGGCAGAGACAGCTGCTTGAGATAGTCCTGGCATTTGTGATAGACCTGATCTGCATCCTGCAAAGCTTGTTGCCGATAGATATGCTGCAGTGCAATGTAGGAGTCTGTGTTAGCTGTCATGTCAGGCAGCACACCTGCCAGTGGCAGCAGCCCCTTGTTCTCCTCCACCACAAAATGCTTCAATGCCTTGGCCATAATCCAGAAGACGTCACTCTGGATAATCATAAAATATTGTTAAGAACTCTTTTGCTTCTGCTACTCTACCTTTTTATGCAGCTGCTCGCAGGCATCATCCTCGAATATGGCCTTGAGCGAACTGGGCACCACGCCAGCGCCAAATGCTGTGTTTACTGCCTTGATTGCCTCCTCATAGTTCTCCTCATCCGATTTCATCTCCTCTCTGATTGCTTCACGTAGCTTTGTCTTCTCTTTGTAATTGGTGGGCGCCTGTCGACCGTCGCCTTGCTGTTTCTGCCAAACCTTCAAATATTTGTAGAGCACCAACAGCCATGGCACTTTATTGGTCACTTCTGTGGCTTCCAAATGATCGCGCAACGCTTCAAATGGTTGCTCCAAGCGCAAATCGTATTGACGATTGTCTGGGTGCGCTTCGACCACACAATGTTCCTTCAATTGCAGGCGAATGGTGCCCAACATACCCAGGGAACGGCAATAGACAAAGGGCACATTGGATTCCCACAAACGATTCGCAAGTAGCAGCAATGATTGTTCATTTAGATTGGAGGCAATTACCAAATTGAAACTATCAAAGAAATTGGGACGATTCGCTAGAATGTAGTCCACACTCTCGTCCACATAATCGCCATCCACATCGGGATTGAGCTCCTGTAGCAATTGCTTGCAGGCCAAGGCTTTGGATTGCCCCAAATAGCTACTGTCTAAGAAGAAACTATACGCAAGCTTTTAATAATTAACAGTGAACTAAGTGGCATCTTATTTGTTGCTTACTTGTTGCCCAAGTCCTCCTCTTTGACGGTGCTGCCATCGGCTATGGTGAAGCCACCAATTCCAGGCAACACGAGTCCTTTGGCCACCTCACAACCCACAGCCGTCACATTAACCAAACAAATTGTGGCCGCCTCCAGCAATGTTTGTCCGTGTTCGCCCCATAGTCTGTATTCCAAGCTCTTGGCATTAATTGCATCTGACACTTATATATGTGTTGATAGTTACCTGATTTGTCTATCATATTTTTTGCTTTTATCGGATAATTCCGGTGATTTGGGTGGAGCGGGCGAAGACATTTTACAAAGTGCCGGTTGCCAAATAAAAAATTGCAATAGCAAAACAAGTGTTGCAAAAAGCTACACACTGTTTTATCGATAAGTTTGGTTTTATCGCACAAAAAAGAACGAATTCAAAACAGGTATAATATTCAAAACATTATTTATTAAATAATACGTTTTACATTTCACATTATTCACATCGGTTTTGTTTAGCTTCTGTATTGTAAAATTTATTTCGTTCAATTTGCGGATCTTCTTAATCAACTACATACAAGAAATCAGTCTTTACAAACAAATTGTATTAACTTATAGAGTTGTCTAACATAACGGCAAAAATAATACCAAGTTCTGAGCAAAACCATAATTGTTGTTGGAGGTTACTAACGATTAATTTCTTTCTTTAACTATTGTACATAAATGATGCTAAAATTATTTTTTGTTTTTGTTAGTACATTCAACTTGGTAGATTAATTGTATAATAATACCGCATCTCTAGCTGCCGTGTTGCTCGTTTTTCAACACTAGTTCGCCACATATGTTTTACAAATTACGCTTTGGTACATCATTCGCGTTGTAATTTCACAACGACATTGCATTTGTTGGGCTACATTTTTGACGTGCTTGGAAATAAAATAGCATTTAAATTAAATACATATTAAAATTATCACCGAGAGAATGCCGGCCAGGAGAAGTACTGCAGGAACGTCAAGGGGCAGCGCAAGCGGTGAGACAAGTCCACAGTCAGAGGATCCCGCATACAAGTTGAAAAGAAAGAAGAATAATGAGGTAAGTGAGCAGAAGCAACAAATAACAACAGACCCAAAATAGCATCTGGCTGTAATTTCTATATATATTTTTAATTTTATAGGCAGTGCAGCGCACGCGTGAGAAGACACGACAATCGGCTGTGGAGCGTAAGAAGCGCATAGAAAAGCTAAAGGAAGAGAATATCAAACTGACGCAAAGCATCAAATTGGAAAAGAATCATATTAATGTACTGCGTAAAATGATCATAAACGGTCGCAAGAACGAGGAACAGGATCGCCTTATAGACGAGATCTTGAATAACCCCGAATACGCTGACGACAATAGAAGAAACGAGGACGACCCCGTTTCAGATATAAAATGACGAACGAACAATTAATACTTATTTACTTAATATTATTCACATATTTTTAAGCATATTTATGTATATACGATACTAACCATCGTAGACATCGAGCTTTTCCATGTGTAATGAGAAAACCTCATCCATTTTGTTTATCCTCCAAGTTGTAATGCAGAAATGTAATTAAAAGTTCTTATCTGTTTGCCTGCAGCCTCAGTCTTGTTTTCTTTGTTATTGTTGTTGCTTTGCTTTCGTCACTCACTTCCGCCTTCTGGCAGCAGGGCATTGATTTATTGCACTTTTCATGTATGTATGTGTATGTCTGCATGTGCGAGTGTATTGGTAAACGTTCAAATTTAGTCTGCACTATCTTTTTTGTGCTAAATTACTGCCGGGCGTGTATTATTTTTATTTATAGTTAACTATTTTTATGTGCTCTTAAAACGAGCAATTTTTCAACTGACAATTTCTGTTCGTTAACCATGTAATTAGCACCCCCGGTGCGTTTTGCCAGCAATTTAATAAAACTGTTGTTGCTGCCTGAATTTGAATGGAGGAAACGTCACATGCCCGAATGAAAGCACAGCAAACTCTATTTTCAATTTAATTGACGTCGAGTGTGTGCTTACAACAATCTGTCTGATTCACGTATGTGGCAGTTGACCATGTCATTTAGCTTTTTTCTCGTATTTCCATTTATATTTTCACGTAACTTATTGTTGTATGTTTGTTGTTGTTGTTGCTTCATTTATTTATTATTGTTGTTAGAGATGAAGAAAATATCGATAACAAAATCGATTGATCGATGTTTAAAGAAATCGATTTTGCATTTGCCAACATCAGTGCAGTCAACACAGAAAAACGCATGAGCAGTAAAGAATGTCCTTCACTAATAGTTGTTCAGATTTATATTTAAAAAATACTCTTTTCGAAATATTCAACAGTAAAATACTAATAACATGAAGGGAAAATTGACAGTAGCTTGAAGCGAAGTACCTTGAAAAGTATTTTAAAAGTACTTCAGTATTTTAATCCAAGAAGTATATATTATTATGCAGAACACAAAACATACCATTGCCCCTTTCCAATGCCCAGTTAACAGAGTTTAACACCATCTGACTGTTATTAACGGCGGACTTTACAGAGGTAGCGCATCGATTTTTTCAATCTTTTCCGATCAATTCTGCTTTGCATTTACAATCGATAAGCAGTCTCTACTCTACATATAACGGCAGCCATTTAAAATTTTAAGTGTTTCAAATTTTGAATGTTTTTTATTTTTTCGTGCCGTGTTACAAAAATTAAAATATAAATAAAAAGTAATTATGCTGCTGCCTTCACAGAACTACTTACCCAAATTGCAAAGCAACTCGAACATCTATTTGCTGAAACGCCGCATTGCCGAAGATGGCACAAAAACACAAACAAAACTCTTCCAGGCCTTCCGCAATGATATCCAAGACCACAAGCAGGCAGTCGAAGCCAGTCAAGAGTGTCGAAGACATCTCCAGATCTACTAGTAATCAATCTCACAAAAAACATGGAATTCGCAGTTTCTTCAAGATTTTACCTTTCCTGCCACGATTCAAGAGGAAAACAAAGTCCAATCAGCGGAAAGTGTCTCAAATAAGTCGTATTAAAATACGTTCAAGTTCATCCTTAACCAATCATGATAAACGCAAGCTGATACGACTCTACCAAAGCCAAGAGAACCTCTTTAATCCCAATCATCCCGATTATGGCGATTCCAATTGTGAGGATTCAAGCTACGCAAAAATTTCCAGTTTCTTTCCGAGCAAAACATGTCAAGAGATTCAGAGCTACATTCATGAGCTGCGTCTGCTATTCGAACGCGAATATATCGTTATTGGGAACGCTTATCGAAGATTTGGCGAACTGTTGAAGCCATCCATCAAATATTACAATGAATTTCTATTCCTGGTGCCTTTTCTACGCTTTAGCTGGGACAGTGCAGCTTATTTACCGCCAAAGGAAACCTGCACAGACGACTTCATCTCGTACAATAGTTGCACCTCTGATGGCACTGATCGCATTATGTCCAGCGGCGATGACTTGATCGGAGAGCATCTTAATCGCTCGTCAGCTGGTAAATGTTTTTTCTTCGGCAAGAAGAAGCAGACCAAGAAGAATGCGAAGAGCGAGGATGATTTAGTACCGAAAGAGAAGTCTCCTGCTGTCTTGGAAGCCAAGCAAACATCGCCTGAGAAGCCAGCTGCGGAAACTACCTCATCGCCACTTCAGAGGCGATTATCAAGGCATAGTGAGGAGACGGCAAAAAATGGCAAGACCGTGGAAGAAGATGCAGCAAAGAAGTCCAAGGTCGCACATCATGATGCTCCAAGGATATCGTTATCCGAGCATCACGATACGCCAAGGAAGTCGGTAACCGAGCATCACGATACGCCAAGGAAGTCAATAACCGATCATCACGATGCGCCAAGGAAGTCAATAACCGATCATCACGATGCGCCAAGAAAGTCAATAACCGAAGAGCAACATGCGGCACAGAAGTCCGATCACAAAGATACGGCACATAAGCAATTCTCTTTTGGCAAAAAAACGCCAGCTCAGCAGAAGGGTTCAACAGAATTGTCAGAGCAAGGCAGCCTTGAAGCCAGGCGAGATTCCTCCAATAAGCGATTATCCTGGAAATCAGATCTATCAAGCGATCGTTGTCAGGGCCCCTGCGATAAAGAGTGTAACCGTCTTGGCAAATCTCAAGAGCCTCTAGACACAAGGAAATCACTGCAATCAACTAGATCATCTCAAGCCTCAACTTCTGTTCATCGCGGCAGCGTAGATCGTGCCCCATATCAGGTCAACTCGTACTATTCCGATAGTCAGAGTGCAAAGACAAGCCTGCTGCAGCAACAGCAGCGAAGACCATCACAGCAATCGCAACCAACCTATCCAGGCAATCAAGAGCAGCTGAATATGTTGTGTGAGATGATTAAAATAGAGCTGAGTGCATCGCCAGATTTCATCTACTACGATGCCAAGTGGCGCATAATTGAAATACTGCGTGAGGTGCAAAAACGCAACATGATTCACAGCAAAACCGATCCAGCTGCATGCAAAAGCCTAGAGTCTTCGTCGGCTGGTCGAAGAGAATCGCAGGCGCAGAAACAGCATTGCAATTGTTCAGCGGCAACCAATTGTCTCATCAACCGGGAGGCGACTCCCATGCAACGCATCCCCTGTCCAGCGAATGCCACGCGTTGTCCCTACTGCTGCAAGCACTGAGAGCGCCTCCCATTTCTTTCGTTATCAGTTGGATCAGCTGATCGACGTCCCTGACCAAGTTTTGTGGGAGAGCGATAAGCGAAACTTAAAGCGACATTTGTGCTTATCTTTTGGACAGTTTCTCAACAACTGCAAGCGAAGATGGAAGCGTTGCTCAACAGCTCCAAGTTGCTGCAGCATTGGCCCACTATAGTACTAGGAGTGCTTCTGGCGTTGTCCATCAAATACCTAAGACAAAGAAGACGAGTGATTAAAAAGGAATTGGAAGGCGAAGAAGATATTGCAGGTAAAAACGCTAATCGGTCTACTATTGTTGTGTTTTAATAACGTTCGCCACTTCAGTTAACTTTCCTCAGTCAACTGCCGATGATGACTTGCAGCCCGCTTTGGAGGAGAAGCCGCATGTTCTCTTTGTGCCGGGCCAGAGTCTTAATCCCAATGGCGCCAGACGCTTCTACGAGGTAATGCGTGGCCGTCGTAGCGTGCGTGCCTTCAATCCACACAAGCAGCCATCGCAGGAGGTCATTGAAGATTGCATACGTGCAGCAGGCACAGCACCAAGTGGCGCCCACACCGAACCCTGGACGTTTTGTGTGATCGTAGATTCGGAAATCAAGCAGACGGTGCGGCAGATAGTGGAGCAGGAGGAGTATATTAACTACAGCCAACGTATGCATGCACAGTGGGTGACGGATCTGCGACCACTGCAAACAACGTCCACAAAGCCGTATCTTAGTGATGCTCCATATCTCATTTTGATCTTTAAGCAGACGCACGGATTGACGGCGAATGGGCGTAAGAAACTGCACTATTATAATGAGATATCCACTTCGATAGCAGCTGGTATGCTGCTCTGTGCATTGCAAGCAGCTGGGCTCTGTTCGCTGGTCACCACGCCCTTAAATTGTGGACCCGCCCTGCGGCGTTTGCTCGATCGCCCGGCAAACGAGAAACTTTTAATTTTGCTAGCAGTTGGTTATGCGGCCGAAGACTGCAAGGTACCAGACTTGGAACGCAAGTCTCTTGAAGACATCATGGTGAAATATTAATTACATTTCGATGCGCTCACTTTAAATCTAAGTTAATTTAATTAAATTCAGCTCCATAGCCCAGCTACAAAAAGAAAAGTATTTGAATTAATAGTGGTGGCTCGTCGATATCGACTATTGTGACTGCTGACAAAACAGCTGTAACTGTCAGTCACGATCAATGTTTAATTTGAGGTCCTAGATATAGATATAATTGTCAGTCACGATCAATTCTTAATTTGTGGACCTAGATGCAGATGTTATTTCTATTTTATTTCTGCATCGTATTATTATTTAAAAATTTAATAAATTCAGTTTGATTCGATTATTCGCAAAATAAGGGTTTACCTATCGATATTCCCTCAGTAGCCATGAGTGACCAAAGTAATGGAAATGTAAGATTTTGGTATTCAAAGTGGAAGTTCCATTCTTAGTAAATTCTTTTTCAACTTTGAATTTTAACTGTTAAAATGCATCGATTTTAAATTTAAGTAATGAACAATATAGGGGTTTGCTTGTAAAAATCATATAAAAGGCCATTTCAAAACAGCGATAGTATAAATGGTATATTTTTGACGCAAATTAACACATTTTCAGATGAAAGATGCGGTCACGTTTGCAGCGAGTCATTTTATAAATAACTTCAATGTGTTCGGTGGCGCCGTCGGGGAATTTAACAAAATAACTAGAGAACCGAGTGAATAAATAAATAAATGTTACTAAATTGTTGAAAGTTATGTGCACATGCAATCGTTTAAGCAAAATGCGGGCCTGTAGATACATTTCGAATAATCATAAACGTGTGCGTTACTGTCGATGCAACAGCAGCAGCAAATAAGTGGGAAAGAATGAGAGCGCAAAGCAGATGGCAAAGAGCGTCGCGCCGCATTGGTGTTGGTTTGTGTGTGTGCTCAAGTGCGTGTGTGTGCATATAAAGTAGAAAGCGGCGGTAAAAACTTGTAAAAACCACACACATATTATACATAGATATATTTATATATATACATATGTCTACAACAAATACTATAAGGTTTTCATTTCCGACGAGATCGATTTTATCGTCAATTGGAATTTAAAATAAGTCGCACTTATTGCACTCCAGAGAATCTGCAAGTCAAAACAAAACAAACGTGAAACGTAGCCGAAAAACGCCTGCGAGTGTGCGTGTGAGTGTGTGAGTAAGAAAGAGGCAAATCAAAAAATATAGTGCATACGAAGAGCAAGCGCAAAACGCAATCGATGAAATTCGTGATAATCACAAAATTTGTACTAACAAATGGTTGAATAATATTTAAGCCAGGGCTTTACAAAAATACAATATATACATATGTTTAAATGATATCTTTAAACATAAAACTCGTCATTATCGAAAGGTTTTATTCTTAAAACGAATGCAAACATAATAATTGGGCTAAATTATTATTGCCGACACTTTTGCGCCTTTTGTATTGTCGCCTTGAGAGGTGAGTTGTAATGTTTGTTGTTGTAGTTCATGCAAAGTTTTTTAGTCGGTGCTTGTGTAAACTGTACTAGAGATGGGAGCGTGATGTGTTCGTGCTTACGTGTAAATAAAAAAAAGCATAGAATGTGCTTGAATATTAATAAATAATCAATTTGAAAATATACAGATATAAGAATAAAGTGTTGAAAGATATTGAAATACATGGATGTGCTGCACCCGTCTAATAATCGTAATCGATTTATCGTTTTGCAAATAAAAGTTCATAAGCATTCCTATTGTTAAATGAATACAGTGAAGTGAGTTTGAAATCATCGCATACACGCGCTCATCTCTAGACCAAACTGTACCATATTGTCAGTTGACTGACGGGGGAGAGAGAGCGAGAAAGAGAGCGTAAAACTATTAGTCCCTTTGCTTTTTGCTCTCTTCACAGCTCTCTTTCGCTCCATCAGCTCAATATGATGTTGTTAATCAGCTGCAGCCAACCTAAACAGTTATAATATATCAATTAACAGCCACTCTTATTGACTACGTAAGACATAATACGTAGTAGTAACAGTAAACAATATTGCTGCAGACAAACATGAGTCGTCTACAGAAGCAACAGCCACAACAACAACTCCAGCGCAATCAGTGGGAAATCGTTAGTGGCAGCAGCAATAAAAACACGAAAAGCAGACGTAAACCTCCGCTGCCAGCAGCGCCGCCTCCGCGAGAGGATATTGAAAAAATGATGGAACACATCAATGGACACGCGACAACGAATGGTAATGGAAGTGGGAAAACGTCGACAAAGCGTCGGCGGCAAAGCGACGATGAATCGCAACAACGACAACAACAAAAACAGCAGCAGCAGCAGCACTTGACCAATGGCATCAGCAGCAGCAACAACAGCAAGCATGTCAAGTTGACGGAAGCATCGTCGACTGCCATCTCGAGTTCCCCCAGCTCAGCGTCAAGCTCATCGACTGGGCAACAACGTCACAACAATAACAGCAAAACTGTTAACTACAATAATAACAACAATAACAACAAGAAGACCAACAACAATGTGCGCCCATATCACAATAACAACAAGAAGAAGAAGCCAAGCTCTAATACAAATCCAGAAACAACAACAACAACAACAACAACAACAAGCACAACTGTGGAATACAGTTACCGTAATAACATATCCACCATACCAACACCCCCCTCGCCAGCGTCACCGACAAATGAACCAATCGCATCGCCGGAAGTCGTTTGCATTTCGGATGCGGACAGCGAGGAGGAGAACGATGAATGTGCCGAATATTATGACCAAGAAACGGAGGAGGACAGCGACTTGGAGATCCATGAGTCAACAGCACCCGCCCCCGCCACAGTCACCGCCTCAGCTGCGAGCAGCAGCACTTTAAGGCATCCCAACAATAAAAACAACAACAATGCAGCGGCCGCAGCAGCCGCGGCAGCAGCAGCGGCGGCGGCAGCAGAGGCAGCAGCAGCTGCCAACAACACATCACCATCCACATACACGTTTCCCACAAGCAACACCAATCCACTGGATCTCGAAAACGAGGCGCATCAGCGGGATTTAGAGAACGTGACGGACTTGCGTTCCTATGGTGAGTAGAAGAAATTCCAATTCATTAACATTCAAAACGTACAGTGGCGGCTTTTTAAATATTTTGCGAATAGATCTAGATTGAGAATTATCCTAAAATGTACTCTTTTTTGTGGCCCCTTTCAGTCATTTGTTTATTTTTCGTGTTTCCAATCAAGTACATTTTCTATAATAATGGTGTAATAGTTGCATTTAACAAAGATAAGCGACTTTACTATATTGTTTTTGAAGATATTTTAAACACTTTACTCATATATGATTTTCTTTTAAGTTGCACTATTTGTTTATTTCATTTTCAAAAGCAATCAGAACTTGTATTTAACTCAGATAAGCAACATTAGTATAGGTTATTTAGATTTGTTATATTAAAATATAAAATGTTTACGTTCTTTGGAAGTGTTATTCTTCCTAATAATTCTAGACGCTAATAATGTTCATGCTTGAAACTGATAAGCGGGCGGTGACGTTGTCGTCTGACCTAGGCTAGAAAGTTGAGATGGTTGCGAGCGGTGGTCAATGCAATGACCTCGTCCTCGTCCTCTCTCGTACTCCTTTCAAAAGTGGGGCACATGCATTCAACCTTGACATACTTAGCTTATTGCTATTTGGCTGGCTGTTTGTGCGTTGTTCGCCTGCTGCAATTCACCCCAAAAATAAACTCAACTCACCTTAACTCACCACACAACGACAATCAGACATGACGTTTCGTTGGCTGTGTCTATGCATAACTCTGGTGTCTAGTGTTGTAATCTTTGTATGTGTGTGTTGTGCATGTGTATATAGGCAATTGATTTACTTGAACTTGGCACTGCAATTTACCCAGCAACAAATGCATACATAGAATATGATAAACACGTTAGCTTTTATGCCTAATTGACAATTTGTTATTTACCTTTTGAGCATAAGTGGAAGCATGACGCGAAGATAACAAAACAGACGGACATTCTCTCCACTAAACTTCCCTTTTCGCAAATGCATTTTCTATTATCATGCGTTGCCAGATCTTGCCCTTCTACAGCATGAGAGTGAGAGAACGCTCTCACTCTCTCTCTCTGTAACGGCTCTGTGCGTTTGTGTGCGTGCGCCAGACATTAAGACAGCTGTTGAGCCCATTCTGTGGTGTGTACAGCACCGCACTCCCAATTTGACGATCACCTCTAACTTACGTTAAACATTTTGCATATGCTAACAGATCATTAACATAGATCTGCTTATCACTAAAAGAATGTTGCGTGTGTGCACTTAGCATAACTCGTAAACCAATGATGATAAAACAAGCCTAATGAATTTCACTTTGCAGCTGTTTATCATATTTTAGGATTATATCAAAATTAAAACAAATTTTGTGGTTAAACACAATTTGGGAGGCAACTAAAAAATACACTTGTCGCTCAAGGTCATAATTTGCTTGCCCGCTTGTTGTATGCTTTTGCAGTTTAAAAATAAAATGTACTAACAATTATAAAATACACATATGTATGAATATCATTTGATTTTGTGAAATGTGCAATTTTTGATGGCCATTTTGATAGCAATTAAAAACAGCAAAAATAAAACAAGTTTCCATACATAAAGTTCGTGTTGATCTCGTTGCAGTTTTATTATTGTTTAGCATTGCAATTATTTTGGTTTAGTTCTGAGTTGTGAACTAGCTATTTTCTGCCCCAGCCTTTCTCTATACCGTGTAGACGTAATAAACAATGATAAGAATTCTAGTGAATTTCTTTATCAGCGCGCTTATAATAGAGCATATACATAAGCAGCTCAATTCGATTTAAGTTTTTCTTGTTCCTACTACTCTTACTGCTTGTTGGATCAATAAATTTGTTCGCCATTCAAAAGAATTATTTTTTGTTTTGTGTTTTTTTTTTTAATATTTATACCGCCTACGTCACCCAAGAAGGAAAGAGCTTACTACACAGGGTTCAATGCACCCTTTAAAAAACTCAAAATGAATTCGCTAAAGTAAATTTACGTCGCGTGTTTAGCAACTTGAATTTCCGAAATCAAGTATATATATTTATTATATACATATAATATGTAACTGGTTTAGTGCAACAATTAGTAAGCAAGGTGATTTCATTAACCTGATGTTGTCTTATGTCAATGCACCGAGAATAAACAATCTAAACATTTTACTTCTGTTGTACAAATTACATCTATTCACAGTTTGATTATTACTCCTCTTTCCATTCGTAATGACAGATGTACGTTTTTATATGTGTTTGTGTGTACAACACTAATCGTCTTTCTGCTGAAATGAGTGTTTCAAATGAAATTCGTCGAAGCCAAAAAGGCCACAGGTTCAAGGACAAATGTCCAGCAATGGCATTCAACTCACTGTCGCTCTATCTCTTTCACTTGTTGGTGCTCTCTACTCTAAGGCCGACGCAGACTGCCAAATACTACTGTACATTTTCGTCAAATACCCTACTTTTTGTGTGCCTAGGAGTAAAGAAATAAATGTATTAATCACTCGGGAATTTTATGGTAAATATACAGAGGCTTGATTGGTCGCAATGTATTTCATATTTTTCAATAGCGATATTATTCTACTCGTATGTGTAATGTCGTCTGAAAATTGCCAAAAATTCTAGACAGGGCCAATGAACCGATAAGCCTGTGTAGCAGGCAGGAGGAGAGAGCAGAGCTGGTTAACAGGCCTGATTTGATTGGCTGCTGCGCAGTGTATTGCTCTTCTTGCACATACACTTTGCGCTCTCAGTGGGTCAGCCACCTGCTGCAATGGCGCCCGATACTGATTATTTTTGTTGTTCTTCATTTGCAGAATGTATGCAAAAGTGTGTATGTATGCAGAATTGTGTGTGAGTATGTTAATAACAGAGCGTAATCGTTGCTTGTAAAAGAGTCGCACGTGCTGCGTCGCTACTTAATTGTGATAATGCTAATCAAATGTGTCAAACAAGTACAAAACAAGTAATTGAATAGTTTCACGCTCTTCATAGCTTCTCTCTTGCTTAGTCTCTATAGAACTTGACATGTGTGTGAGAGAATGTTGTGTATTGATTTTAGATGATGCTCTCTCAGTGTGTTTTTGTTACTAGTTATTGCCTCTTATTTTCAATTATGCTATGTGCATATGCTAATCAATTCCATTGCATTCTATTTTTATCTTTTGTATTTCAGTCAAACTGTACAGCGATGAGCAAGTGAGCTTGAATGATTTTAAAATAATTCGCGTGCTTGGCACGGGCGGTAAGTGTATTTATAACCAATAAAAATACAATATATATATACTAATTAATATCTTTCCATTTTTATACTTAGCTTATGGACGCGTGTTTTTGGTACGAAAGCTGACCAGGCACGATGCTGGCAAATTGTATGCGATGAAAGTGCTCAATAAGATCACCGTAGTGCAAAAGCGCAAAACGGCTGAGCATACAAAAACGGAACGTGTGGTAAGTGAAATAAGAAGAATGAATGTGAAGAGTATAAGAAATACCCACACATATACACATCAACGTAAGCAGACCCTTTCAATGACGGGTAAAAACGTGTGCTAATCACACGATCGAAAAGCGAAGCTAATTGAAATGAAACCTTCGTCTGATGCACGTACACTAAAATCAGAAGAAGAAGCAGACACTAAAAAAAAGAGAGAGGGAGAGCCAAAAGCAAATGTAGCCAAAAAAAAAAAAATGTAGTGAGAATCCAAACGTGGCACACATACAAGTGTACGTGTGTAAGCTCGCTCAACTTGTTGCACCGGCAAAAAGCTAACGGGATGCCAACAAGAGAAAGAACCGAAGAGAGCGAGAGAGCTAGTTGAGAGCAAGCTGATCTACTACAACTACATGCATGTATGGATGGATGTATTTGTGTGTATGTATGCATTCAATCACGACCGGTTCAGAGGTAGGCGGCATTGAAAATAGAAAAGCTAATGCAAAACTTGGTTAAATAACTGCAAACAGGTGTAGCAGGAGTGAGAGTGTTAGACATACAGCCAGAAACACACATACACACAAGGGCATCGTTTGGCCGAATAATGTTAAATGCTTTAACAGAGAGTGCGTTCATTGTATCAATGTAACTATCTCGCTCTTACGCACTTGTAATACACTTACAATGTATTTCAAGGTACATAACGATGACTATGACGACTGTGCTACTAACCCAGATTGTTGTGGCACAAAATACAAATAGAGGGGGAAGTGGATGCCGGCTCTGTTGAACGCACATACATTTATACATTCTATATGAATTTCCTGCTTTTAACTCTTGTTGGTTTTGTCAAAATATAAAATGTGAAAGTTAAACGACAACAAAGCACATCAGAGATGCTTACCAATTGTCTATGCGCCAAAATACAAAGAGAAATAAGTGTAAATAATTTCAATATGAAAATAAATGGCGCGCACAGAAATCTTTTTACTTTCACGCACAAGATCAATATTTCGCTATGCATGACAATTAATTATTGTTTGCAAAGGCATAAAATATTTTTATATTTCATGAGTATATATTGCGTTGTTCAATAGTCATGTACATAAGAAGACATGCAAATTTGAAAAATCCATCATTTATATTTATTAAGCATCGCAGGGAAATACATGCATACATAAAAACAGCTTATTATGTGAGTGTATGTGTGTTGGGGCAATATACAGTGTTTGGGTATTTTATTGTGCTGGAGGGATGTGGCTAAAACAGCTGTTTTGTACAGTTATCTCTACAATCGGCCAGGCCTAGCAACAACAAAAAATCCCCCAAACAATAACAACGAGCGAACGTTGCCGCAAAAAATATTAAGTAAATAAACAAGATGGCCGCTAAAGCCGAACGCCAGCAGCAAAACAGACAAACAAAAGATTATCGATTAACGCGCAGCTTGTGCAGTATTCGATATTAAACAATTACAAAAATGTACATATGTATTTCTAAATAATTAATCGAACGAATAATTAAATGATTTGTATGCCATTTTTTAGGTGCTGGAGGCTGTGCAGCGTAGTCCGTTCCTGGTCGGCTTGCATTACGCATTTCAGTCATCGTCAAAGCTGTATTTAGTTCTGGGTAAGATATACAAAAGATTTGCTTCGCTGCATTTTCGATAACTTTACTAATCTCGTTGTATTTCGCAGACTACGCCAGTGGTGGAGAGCTTTTTATGCATATTTATCATGCCGAATATTTCGAGGAAGCTCGCGTTCGCGTCTACATAGCCGAAGTAGTTTTGGCACTGGAGCAGTTGCATCAGCTGGGCATTATCTATCGCGACATTAAGCTGGAGAACATTCTGCTCGATGCCGACGGTCACATTGTGCTCTCCGACTTCGGTCTGTCCAAGATACTCACGGCGGAGTACGATTATCGTGCGCACAGCTTCTGTGGCACCTTGGAGTACATGGCGCCGGAGATTATACGCACTGGGCCGCCGGGACACGACAGTGCCGTCGACTGGTGGTCGGTGGGAGTGCTGACGTTTGAGCTACTCACGGGTGCCTCACCATTTGCCACCTCTGATGGGCAAAGTCAACAATCGGAGATCTCGAGACGCATACAAAAGGAGCAGCCGCTAATCCCATCATCATTCAGTCCTCAGGCACGCGACTTTGTCATCAAGATGCTCGAGAAGAATCCCAAGCGTCGGCTGGGTGGCAATCATCGTGATGCTAGCGAAATTAAGGATCATCCATTCTTTAACGGCATCAATTGGCAGGAGTTGCGCAGCAAACGTCGAAAGGCGCCGTACAAACCAACCCTTACTGCCGAGGACGATGTGCAAAACTTTAGCAGCGAATTCACAGATCAGACGCCTGAGGATCCCGAGTGTGATGCGCCCCCTGCACGCATCCAATTGTTCCGTGGTTACACCTATGTGGCGCCCGAGCATTTGGAGCAAATGCGTCGCGACAATCATTGTCAGATCGAGTACTGCAATCCGGATCTGCAGGTGAGTTTTGACGATGTAACTTTCAAACAGCATATTTAATTCTTGCATTCATCTTGCAGAATATTCCTTGTCGACCCGATGATTTTACGCTTGGCTCTCGCCATACGCGTGGTGCCAATGGCACATGTTATTTTGTGATTGACGTGGAGATTGTGTTTATGGCCAAGGTGATACCGCTGTCCAAGTTCCGCATCTCCGAGGTGGATGCGCTCACCTCGTGTGCGTTGGACAAGCACGGTCATGAGCGCATAGTCAACTATTATGGCGCGTTCCGGGACAAGTGCGAGGTGTGGATCATTACAGAGTGTTTGTGTGGCGAGGAGTTGGCCGTCCATTTGCAAGCAAAGAAGCTCGATGAGGACGTCTGCCGCGAGATTTTTGTGCAACTGGTCGAAGCGATACAGTATGTGCACTCCAAGCATTTCATTCACGGAGACCTCAAGCCCGAGAACATTATGTTTGTAAGTCGCGATCGCATGGACGTTAGGCTGGTCGACTTTGGCAACGCATGGTGAGTTTTCATTTAATTCCATATTACGGGGATATAAGGGGGAGATTTCTTTAATCGATCAGTATCAGTATAACGTTTTGTTCTTCCCATTTGCAGCTACAACAGCAAGTTCCAGAGCTGGCGCGACAAGCCCCGCTACACTTTGGACTATGCGCCGCCAGAGCTGCTCAAGGATCCCAATGTGGTCACCTATTCGCCGGCCGTGGACATTTATGGCCTGGGTGCCACGCTCTACATGATGCTGGTGGGTCATGCGCCATATCGCATGTACCGCGGCGACAATGATCACAATCCCGAGGCACATCACAAGCTGCGCAAGCGCATGGAGAAGGAGACCTTCAATCAGACCTCGCATCGTTGGCTCAACGCGAGTCCGCAGTTCAAGCAATTGGTCAGCTGGTGCCTGCAGAAGGATCCAGCGAATCGGCCGCAGTTGAGCGACATACTCGACAGCGAGTGGATGCAACAACAGCAGCCGGCCAGCGATCCCGATGTGGACATTGTGCCACTGCCCGAGCAAGTGGTTGTCGATCTCAGCGAGGACACCATGGAGCAGCCCGCAATCGAGTTGCCAGCCAAGTTAGTCACCGCGACAGACGAACAACAACTGCCACATCACCACGAGGATGATGATTTGGTTGTGCAGGAGGTGTTTGATCCCGATTTTGCGGAACTCACCGATTGCCTGGGCTTCGATGAGAATGCGCCACCATTGCGACTGCCTGACGAGTACTACGTAGAACTGCCGCCGCCACCTCAGCCGCAGTTTGAAGGCGAGGCATTTGTCGCCGAGCCGCCAACGCAAATGTTGCCACCAGCAACTGTGCCGCCGCTGCGCATTGACGGGGAGCAACGTCCACGGACGCGACAACAACGTCGCACCGAACTGCGTCAAACGGCGGGCACGCCGCCAGAGCCAGAGGACACCAAGGCCGGGCTGTATCTGCTGATGCAACAGCTGGCACCGACGGTGGAGGCGGAACTGCAGCAGCATCGACAACCGATGAGAGCCAAGTCACCGAGGAGAGCCAAGTCACCGCGGCCGCTGGATGATCTGCAGGGCTTCAAAAAGGTGAAGGGCAACCTGCGCAAGACGCGCGCCAGCTGGCGGCACTTTTGTCTGCTGCTCAATGGTGTGCAGCAGGTGCTGAAGCAGCGTTTCAAGAAGCAGCGACGTGTCTACTGTGCGCCCACCATCAAAACCGAACTCCTGGACGAGGCATACGAGAAGCCACTGATATTTCCACGACCACGACCGCCGGCCAAGCGCAAGGCGAAGCAGCCGAAAGTGGCAAGGGCGCCAACACGTGTCCAGCCGGAAAGAGCGCGTGCGCTGCGACAGCGTTATGTATTTGACTGACGACTGCGTGGAAAGTATGCGGAGGCGGCAGCGATCGTTGTGGATCTGCTGGACGTGAAGACCGAGGATGAGGACGAAGAGGAGGTTGTTGAGGATGTTTATAAAGACGAGGATGAAGAGCAGGCGAAGCTTGACACAGAGACAGCGGAGGAGCAACGGCAATTGCAAGCGATGCTCGCGGCGGCGACAAGTGGACAGTGGACGAAGCTGTGCAGCTGACGACGGACCGATAGTGAAGTGACGAGGACAAGGACGAGGACGACGACGAGAACGAGAACGAGGACCATGAGACGCCTACGACGCGGCCAATTGGCAACCATATAGGAGTATAGACACACACAAATCTGCATTGTATTGTATAGTTAGCAATTAAGGAGAGCAAATGTGAAAAGCGGAGAGAATGTAGGCGTAAAATGGATCATGGCGCAGCACCAAAGATCCTGTTATCAATAGAGATTTAGCCGTTGTTATATTCTAAGGACTTACAGTCTAAGTTGTATTTTGACTTTTGAAATATTAACACCCACCCTACACACACACACACACACGTTCACACAAAAGTAAAGAAACACCCACACAAACCTACAATTCCCTCATAAACGCGACACGCTCGTTGTTTTTTTTTTTAGAACATTTTTGTTTTCTTCTAATTTAATTTAGCGTATTTTTTGTGTAAAAAGTTCAGGAAATAAAACACCAAACAAATACAATACGCAATGTTTGGGCAAGTGCGAAATTTTAAAAATTTTTGAATCGCATAAAAATGCTTTTGCGGAATTAGTATATAAATTATATATATAGACAGACACGCATACACACATATATAAAAATACATATAAAGAGAGAATAATAGAATAATAATAATAATAATATAGATAATACGCTTTAAGTTGTGCTCTACGTTAAGTTTACAAATTATTGTTAACCCACAAGAACTAAGAACAGAGGTAAAAAAAAAAATGCATTACTAAGTGCAAATAGCTCTTATATTTTCTATTCTTCAGATACAATTGTACACATAATTAATTAATATTTCTCCTCATTGTTAACTTGCGTTTTATGCCGCTTATTTTGTTAGAACTATGAAATTTTTAGCGCCTCAAAAAGTAAATGTATGAATTGAATTGAAATAAAATTTTTAAAAATACAAATATTTACAATAATGAATGATTTACATTATTTTCTTTATGATTTCCCCACACACACACAAACACAAAAACACAGACATATCTTCTGATCTGTAGAGAGAAAGTGGAAAGAGCAAGAGGAGTCCCAACATTTAATATATTAAAGTTGCCTTTTAACAAGTTGCCTTAGACAAAACGAAGAAAAACAAATACGAAAATGTTTAACCAAAACTCCAAAAAAAAAAAAACAAAAACAGTAATAATAACAAAATAAAGTATATTAATTACTGTTTAAGTGCAAGCCAAAATACACAATACTGGGTTAAATTAATTGTAATAATCAAAGAACCACAAACACAAAAACACACACAGATAGTTTTTACAAGTGAAGCAATAAACTCTTAAGCTTCCCCTCATATTATCGTAGAAATAAAGTAATTTAAATCAATATACTTAAGTTATAAACAAAACTCACACAAGGAAGGGAGTTTTGAGAATAACATAAAACAATCAGATGAAAAATATCTTTTGCTGCATACGATATATCATTGAAGCATATGTGTACGATAGATCGTTCTATCACGATCTATCATCAAGTATCAAAGCGCATTGTATATAGCGCCCAAAAACGATTTACGGGTTGCTTGCGAATTAACTTCGTTGGCGACATTGTTTTTAGATTGTAAAATAAATATAGCAAAGTAAATAAAGAACACGATAATTTACTAGAGCATAAGTCACCAAAGTTTGTATATAAAGTTAAAATAAAATACTATTTCAAATAATAACGAAAATGAAGTGTTATTGAAGTATTTAAAATTGTGGTAAAAATATGAAGGTGGCGTAGGAATATTATGGTTCAATGATCTTTTGTAAGAAAAAAGGTACAAAAAATCTGAATTGAAAAGAAACAATTTGTAGGATAGATTTTTGCATTACTTTTGATATCAATAACTTTAAAATCTGTTTGATTATTATGAATTTAACTTTCAACTTGTACAGTGCGCTCCATTTATTCGTATCCTAAATTTCCAATATTTCAAGACTGGAAAGAAATATAATATATAATACTTTATCAATATAGTTCTTTCCGCTTAGTCACAAGTCTTGCTCATTTTGTGTTTGTATAATTTTATTGCATTAAAACAATTCGTAATTTCTATAAGTTATCAACATTGCGCCTAATGTTTGCGCTTCTTTCCCTTCCCGCCGCCAGCTCCTCTGCCTCCTCCGCCTCCCTTGCCAAACTTTTTGCTGGTGTAATTTTTGCTGTTCGAGCGTCGCTTCTCCTCCCACTTGAGCTGCTTATCGGAGGATTTATCCTTGTTGAAGACGGCATTGCTGGTGCCTTGGCCCTTCGTTTTGGCCGTCTCCTCAAGGAGGTTAGAGAAATCATCAGCTGCCGCAAAGAGCGAACTCATATCTGCAAAAAGTCATGATTAATATAAAAGAAAAGAAATTAAGAATATCGCGCATACGCACCGTTGCTCTGCTTCAGTTTCTGCGCAAAACCGCGCTCATTGAGCACCGCATCCTTGCGAGATTTCTTCGACTTGGGCGGCGCATCGTCGTCCTCTTCATCAGGACTTTCGGGCGCCTCACTCGAGTCGCTGTTGCCGCCATCTAAATCAATGGATCCCGCATCATCATCATCATCATCGTCGTCGTCTTCACCGTCATCCAAAGGTTCCAGGTCAATGGATCCCGTCTCATCGTCAGACTGATCTTCGCCGCCAGACATTTCCGCCTCGTCTTCCTCATCATCATCTTCATCCATATCCCCAGCATCATCTGCCCAATCATCTTCAACGTCATCATCCATGTCATCCTCTGACTGCTTCTTTTTCTGCTTCTTCTTGGACTTGTCCGCTTGCAGTTCGCCGCCCAACTCCTGCAGATAGTTCAACTCATCGTCATCCTCTGCATCGTCGCCGTCTTGCTTTCCCTTCTTGCCAAAGAAATTGTCCAAGTAACTCTCAAACTCATCATCATTCACTTCGCCCTCCTTCAAGTCATCATCATCGGCCGCCTCGTCTGCCTCCTCCGTCTCCTCCAGCTTGGGCTGTTTCTTGCTCTGCTCCACAAGCTCTGCCTGCTTGCGCTTCTGCTCCAAATAGTTGAAGATGAACAACTCATCCTCGGTGCAGTTGAGCTTGGTCAGCGAACGCACAGGTTTGCCACGTGCTCCAAAGGATGTGTAGCGTTTGTGGACGGCACTGGCGGCGCCTTCAGCCACCGGTTGATGATCCAGCTTCTTGGGATTCTTAAATGCGAAGCGCTCCAGGAAATGGGGCAAGCCAAAGTCACGCAGCGGATCACCATAGTAATCAATGCGTTTCTCTGAAGAGGGAATGAAATTTTAGTTAAGTGGTGACTACAACGAAGTTCTCTTTTCTCACCTAGAAGTATCTGCTCGGCAAAGACCTGCACGGTGGGATGATAATGCTGTCGTAGCAGCAGCAGCTCATTTCGCAAAGCGTAGCCGGCTCCAGCAAAGGCGGGCACACGATGATACGGATCGTATTTGCAGGCATCGATGTTGCGTACCTTGGCCTCTGCTTGATTTGCCGCCAGACTGGCATGATGCCATGAACTGGGCTTCTTCTCCGCTGCCTCCTCCTTTTTCTCCTTCTGCTCGCCCTCCTCCTCCTCTTCCTTGACATCCTTGTACACCTCCTCGCCATCGCCATCGCTGCCAAACTTGTCCAGTTCCGCAGCAGCTGCCACGGGCAGCACTTGCTGTGCATCCTCCGCCTGCTGCTCATCGCCCAGTCCACCGTGCAACTCCTTGCGCATGCGCAACAGCTTGTGCAGCACAATCAAGCAACCGGCGGCCATGTGAGGTGGCGCATAGAGCGCAATCTGCAGTAGACGCTTCACAAACGCCTGCGCACGTGCCACATGCTGATCAATGTGCACCGCACGATGCACAATGTGCAGCAGCTGACTCGCTGTCTTGGTGCCAATGTTAATCAGATTCAGATCGAGCAACTTGATGTACAAAGCATTATAGAAACGATCCGATTTCTCTGTCTTTACAGTGATCAACTGCAGCAGCAATCCCAGCGTTTGCACTGAGACGCGTATATCAGCCAGATGCACGAGACGATAGATGGTATCCTGCATCTCCTTGGTCAGCAACTCGGTGCTACCCTTGGCAGGTTGGGCTTCGGTGATGGCTTTCTGCAGGCACCGCAAAATCGCTTGCATGGTGCGATTGTTGACGGCGCCCTTCTGCACCAGCACCTTGAACAGCGCAAAGCAAATGTTCACGAGCTTGGTGCAAACTTCGGGACGACCCGAGGGCGCAATGCTCGAGAGGAAGCACAGGGCAAAGTGCTGGGCACGCTCCGAGATGTTGTTACGGAAGAGCAGCTTCTCCGCCTCGGCCACAATGACGCCGCACATGTTGGGATGACGTTGCGCCACCTCGCTTAGATGATGAAGTGCTTTGGACGCAATCTTGGCAATGGGATCGCCCAGCTTATTGATCAGCATGGTGAGCAACATTTGCTCCTTCTCCGGCGCATAAGCGAGAAGTTTAGCCGAAGCCACAATGGAGGCGGTTTTGTTGTGCTCTTGACCAGTTTGTAGTCCCTGCATCAGATTCTTCAGGTACTCATGGTATTGATCCTTCAGTTCGTTCTCAAAGTACCAGTAAGCGTAGATGCGACGAATCTGATCCTTGTGCAAATCCTCTTTCTTCACCTTCTTCCAGTCGGCGCCACGTGTGTGGATCGAAAACAATTTGCGCTGTGGCGGCAACAACACTTGTTGCCACAGATCCGTTAACACGGAGATGACATCGTTGCTGCTCTTGTTGGAGATCTTGCAGAAGCCAATGAGCGTCGTCAGTGCCTCCAAATTGCCCAGCGGATTACTGGTGACAAGCAGAGCACCAGCATTAGCGCGATCCTTGGCTGTGCCCTTGTGCAGCGCTGTTTGCAACCAGCGGGCATCACTGGGATTACCTAGAGGATTGAAAAATCAAACTTAGAGTGAATGCGGTAAAGATTTTATGTTGCTGCTGGACTCACGTTTGTAATATGTGCTCTTCTCCGATTCGTAGGCATTCTTACAGATATTAAACAGCTCCAGCTGCTCGTTCTCCTTCATGTCTAGCAGCTCATCGCTACAAGGATAATCCGGGTGCTATAAAACGATTTAATATGTAAATTCATAAACGGTTTGTAATAAAACTCTAGCAGTAATCCTGTCTAGAAACTCACCACGTGATACCATTTCTTCTGCGCATCGTCTTCGTCTGTGTGCGCCTGATACTTGTTGCGCTTCTTGGTTTTCTCCCTTTCCTCCTCCTCTGCATCGCTGTCTGTAGCTTCCGCTGCTTCCTCTTGCTGCTGCTCCCCGCCATCGTCATCAAACTTGATGCGCTGCGGTTTCTTCACGTTGCCCGCAGCATCGAGCACCAATTTATCGTGCTTCCCACTTGGTACTGCTGCCTGTGGCACCTCTTGCACTTCATTGTCGGCATCGTCGAATTTAATCTTTTGTGCCTTCTTCACATGTCCATTTGTTTTCGCAGTTGCATTATCATTTCTTGGCCGCTTTGGAAATTCATTTTTTTTGTTGTGCTTCGCTTTGATGGGCTTTGTTTGTGCTTCACCATCATCGTTGAACACAATCTTTTTATTTTTCAATGGACCGTTGATTTGCACACCTGTAGCCACTGCTGCCGGCATGATTTTAGTTAATTGCAAACAGATTTAACATTAAAATATTGAAGTAACAAATTCAAAAGTCGCTGCACGTGTGTTCAGTTCGAATTAACATTCACCTCGAATCGGCGACACAGAATGTTCAACGCAATGTGGAGCAAAACATACTGAAATCGTGTTATCGTTGTGATGTCCATCACTAAATTTATTATTATGGTATTATTATAATAACGGTATATTTTGAATCTTAGATAAAATCAACTTTATAATTTCTCTATATGTATATACAGTCCAACTTTTTATAAATTTCGGGTTTTAAATTATATTTATAACTTTAATTTATGTTTTTATTACTACTCCACATTTAGAGCAGTATATTTTCGAACTAAAAATGGGATTTTCGGTAATTGAAGCAACGGTTACACAGTGCTGTCTTTATTCGTATTTGTGCAACAACAACAAACGCTAGCGGTAGTGCGACGCACGGTATTTTCGCCAAGGCAATTTAATTTTATTAAACGCTCGCTGGTGCTTCGTTTTATTCGTGAGCTTGCTGGTCAACAAACAAGCTTGAACGTGACTCGACTTTAAGCTTCATAATATAAAGAGCACCTTTGTGCAACTACAACAACAACAAGTGAAGCTTCGTTTCGTGCATTCGCCCCTCAATTTTTAGTTGCTTGTCTTTCGTGCGCGCATTTCCAAGAAAAACGTTAATTTTGTTGTTGTTTAATTTATGCGAAATTACACAAAATAGATGTGAGAAGGAATATGTAACAAAATAAAAACGCTCGCACGCACACACTCTCAACAGCAACAGCACAATTACAACGAAAAAGGGGCAAAGCCGTGGAAAATTTGTGCAAAAAACTGTGACGACAGCAGCAAATAGCAATTTCAACGTAGGGAAAGAGCATTATTGAGTGAGTGTGTGTTCGAGTGTGTCTGAGTGTGTGTGTGGGGGCTAAATTAATATTAAGCGGTTGCCTCCTGCACCTCGGCCATTATGACAGTGATGATGGCCAATTTCCATGAAGCAGCAGCAGCTCAGCAATGTTGGCAAATCATCCAAAGCCAGCTGCTCTTTCAGCGAGTGTAAACAAAGCAGCACACATACACGCGTACTCACGCACACAAACGAAAACGCAGCGAGACAGCGACGACGTCGTCGTCCTTCACCTTGCGTCGCTGCCACCGCAGTCGCCACCTTCAGCTGCTGTCCCACGAAGTGTGCACACATATTGAGTTTCATTTGCCATCTTCTTGCAACCTGTTCACAAAAAGACAGGAAGTTTCGCAAAGTGCAGCCAGCAGCAGCAGCAACAACAACAACAATACAACGACAACGGAAGCGTCAACGCTTCGCTGCTTCTGTGACTTCTGCAGCTGTTCCCAAAATCTACGTCTGCAGCTGTTCCCAAATCTACCAAAATATACTCGACGTCTGCAGTTGTTCTCAATAAAATACTAATACTCGGGTAAGTGTCCTCTGGGAATAGCCGCAACTGTGCGCATTTTGCTTAAGTCTATTGTTCTCACAAATGTCGCAAATTTTGCCATCAGGGTGGTTTTGATCAAACTCTGATTAGTTTCAAGTTGCGAAGCATTTATCTGCCCCTCTATCTCTCTCTTGCGCTTTGAGGTATATTGTGGTCCAGTATCCGCTTTGCCATACAAAATTGTTTCCGGCTGAGTAATTGCTCGCCAAGTGCTTTGTCCGTAAAGCATTTAACTTTATTAGTCGAAGCTTTCAGCAAAAGCTGCTCATTGTCATTAATATTGACTCAAGCTTTAAAAATACGCATCAGATCTCCTCTCTCTTTTACACACCTTGCACATGGCTTATCTCAGTAGAATTTTTAGCACGCGCCAAGAATCGTTGCACTGTGACGTCACACGAGTGTGCAGCTGCAGTTGCGCTCTCTGACATTCTTTAAGTCTCTCTCATTACACACACACACACACCGGCACAAAACATGCATAGCCGCCTCTGCGTGGCCCACTTGCATGCGAGCAGCGCAGTCGGCGGAGGCGATGTCACTGTGTTTCCAAGCTGACGTAATGTGGCTGATAATCATAAAGCAGCGACGCAACCGCAATTTTAATTCGTCGTTTAATTTGTTTTATGGCATACGGCACTTTCGCTAATGAAGTACCTCAATGATAAATACATACAATGTGTGTGTTGTGTCCACTTCTTGAGTTCAAGTTCACCGCGGCTTATCGCAACGTAAACACAAATAAAACGAAGGAGACGCAGACGGCGACAGCGACTGCGGCAGAGAAGTGTAGCAACAAGTTCGTTAACCAGTCGAACCCACCCAAAGTAAAACCTCCTTTGAAGATGTTCGAACTGAGTAAGCAGACAATGAATAGTTTTTTAGTTTTTAGTTGGAAACCAAGCAAAACTGAAAAAAAAAGAAAAAATGGTAACACAAACGACGTGACCGGCATGCAAATACCATTTCTCAAATTGTTGCGAGCGGAGCGTGAGCGTGGGAAGCCCCCTCCAGCAACAGTAAACAGCCAAAAGACAAACACAGACAAATATGGCGAGCATTCCGAACTGCGAAATCTCTGAAAACAAATCATTGATACTATCACTATAGCGCAATAGTGAAATATTATGACATACAAATTAGAAAAAGACTCTAATTTGAATTTTTATAATTCAACTGTTTTTAAAGCGATATGTTCGAAATTAGCTAGTTTTTAAGTTTATATTTTAGTTGTAAATCGACATTCTTCAAAGCGTTAACATTTATCGATAAATATTGATAGTACTTTACTCTGCAATTGTACAAAGCATTGTATTCAACATTTTTTAATGCAATATATTCAGGAATTTGTATTTTTATTATTACTCTGAATCATACCTGAACATTTGTTCACAATTCTTTAATTGAAATTATCAAGGTATTGATCATTTGCAATTTGTTTATTTTTCCCGTATTTTAAAAATAAATCTTTCTCTGAATTTTGTAAACAAATAAGCACTTTTAATGAAAAATGAAAGCTCAAGTGTGTTTAGTGTATATAGAGATTGACAAAAATGAACTCAATAAGAGTAGTTATTTTAAACAATTCGATACTATTAAATCCATTCAAAGCGCACTCGTTACTATCGTGATAGCTGAAAGTTGTGATGGTTGATCAAACGAAACTATCGATCAAAGCTATCATCTCTAGCAAAAAGCGAGGTTAAAACGTAGTAGTCCTGCGTCTCTTGTGAAATAGAATCTGAGTAATTGTAGAGTTTTACGATGTCAGACTACGGCGGATTAGATCTTCTCATTGAGCAACTGCAACGTTGTGAAATCATTCCCGAGTATGAAGTGCGCTTCCTGTGCGGCAAGGCACGTTCGCTGCTCATTGAGGAAGCGAACATGCAACGCATCGATCCTCCGGTGACTGTTTGCGGCGACATTCACGGCCAGTTTTATGACCTTATGGAGCTGTTTAAGATTGGCGGCCAAGTGCCCGACAAGAACTATCTCTTTCTGGGCGACTTGGTGGATCGTGGCTTCTACAGCGTGGAAACCTTTCTGCTGCTGCTCGCTCTCAAGGTGCGTTATCCGGATCGCATTTGGTTGATACGCGGCAATCACGAGTCGCGTCAAGTGACTCGGACCTATGGGTTCTACGATGAGTGTTTCTCGAAATATGGGAATGGCAATGTCTGGAGATATTGCATGGACATTGCCGACTACTTCAGTCTATCGGCCATTATCGATAACGAGGTATTTTGTGTGCACGGCGGTCTATCGCCCTCAATCAAACGTTTGGACGAAATCAGAACAATTGATCGCAAACAGGAGGTGCCCCATTTTGGTCCCATGTGTGATCTGCTCTGGAGTGATCCCGAGGATCAATTTGGCTGGAAGGTTTCGCCTCGTGGTGCTGGCTTTCTCTTTGGCAGTGATGTTGTCGACAAGTTCAATTACACCAACAACATTAACATCATCTGTCGTGCTCATCAACTGGTCATGGAGGGCTACAAGTTTCATTTTAATCGACAACTGTTGACAGTTTGGTCGGCACCTAACTATTGTTATCGCTGTGGCAATGTGGCAGCTATTCTCGTTCTCAACGAGAACTTGCAACGTGATTTTGTCATCTTTGATTCGCCCGAAATGAAAGAATTTACATTAAGCAAAAAACCGCCGCCCAAATATTTTCTATAATGAGGAAAAATTACACCTTAAGAAGGAATTTAAATGACAGTCTCTTAACTTAATCTTAAGTCTTCAATAACACAACTGTGTAACGAAATTCACTTCAGATTATGCATTAGGAAATAATCAGGGAATTCCGATAGAATTTTTCCCCCACTTGCTTTAACAAATTTCTATTACATATCTGTCTTCAACTGCCTCTTATCGTTATGTAGTCAGAATACTTGTTATATAGCAGTTCTATTATTGTATTACTAATTATTATAAATGTGAGGTTGACAAATATATATGCTGATGTCATACGCGATAAAGCAATGTTCACCAACAACTAAACTATAATATTATACTTAATAACTGACAATATGAAATAAACTGCTGAAAGTCAATGAAAGATAATATGTATTAAGTAAATTTAGTACTTAAGAAAGCTAATCTGAATATGGCGATCTATTATTAAGTTTAACAATTAATGAAATATTAATATAATAATGTAGTTGTAAGAAACTGCTGAATGTCAATAAAATATGTTTTAAGTAAATTTAGTACTTAAGAAAGCTTAGCTGAATATGACGATTTACTGTGAAGTTTAACAATTAATAAAATATGAATTATTGAATAACGTTTTAATGATGCTGGAAAGTGGAAATTTTAAAACATCATGAACGCTTTTCAGTCGCTGTAATTATGGCTTTAATAGCTGGCTACAAAGTAAACTCGCTTTTATGCAGCCGTTGAACACTTTTGTCTGAAACGGTTATCGATGCACAGTTAATCGGTAATTGTTTATGCATTTTAACAATAGTAAATAGTATGACTCAAGTCTAACGATCAAGAATCTTTCTGTGCTCTCTTGTTTTCTTCTGTAAACTGAAGTTATGAAAACATTCTTTGCTAAACTGGGAAATTGGAGTTGTTGCAGAAGTAATTCTAATGTGATTTGCTTAATTATCGATAGTAATGTGGACATTAATCGTATTGTAATTTCTTGGGCTATCATTCACTAACAACTATATAAAGATCACATATGTCTTGTTGATTAAAGACGATCTTGTGTTTGGTGTATTGTTGTGTATTGTAATGATGCAAAACGTACTGAAAACATACTATCGATAGTAATAAGAAAATATATCGATAACATTGTCAACACTTAGTGTTACCTATGGAAATAACTTACATATTTATGATAGCTCTCGAGTGTTTTAATGCATTTCAAATGATCGATTTAAGATTTCTTAAGATATTTAATTTTAATTTTAAGATAACATAAGATCTTGTTTCTTTTCCTATGATCCTCTTCGTATCGATAGTAAATGTTGTTATGATAAAAAATGTAAACTTCAGCTAGCTTTTTTAGTTCGACACAAATATACATGACAATCAATTATATTTAGTTACACACGTTATCAATTAAATATAGTTTAATCTTATCGATAGGGCTTCACATTCATAACTCCAAAGGTGACAACGATCAATGACTAACACAATTTGCAATTCCACAACCAAATGAATAAACTCTTTTGCTTTCGCTTGCAGTTGGTAAACGCAGAGACGAGAGATGGGGTCACCAGCTGGCGGGGATGGAGGTCAGAGCGAGACCGCCTGGCTGGAGGATTTGCTGCGTGAGGTGCAGCTGGAGCAGTTCCTCGAGCGCATACGCGACGATCTCCAAGTGACGCGACTTGCGCACTTTGACTACGTGCTGCCCGATGACCTCGAGCGCTGTGGCCTGGGCAAGCCAGCGATACGTCGCCTCATGGAGGCGGTGCGCAAGAAGAAGGCGCATCAATGGCGCAAGAATATACTCTCCAAGCTAATTGGTGGCGGCAAGCAGCCCTCATCGAAGAAGCAATCCCAGCAGCAACAGCAGCAGCAACAAACACAGCCGGGAGCACTCACTTGCCTCATCCACGAGAAGGACATCACGCTGGGTCTCAAGCTGGGTGATGGCTCCTTTGGCGTGGTGCGTCGCGGCGAATGGAGCGCCTCGCCGGCGGGCAAAGTGTTGCCCGTGGCTGTTAAGGTGCTCAAGTCGGATAATCTCACGCAGCCTGGGATCATTGATGACTTCTTTCGCGAGGTTCAGGCCATGCACGCTCTGGATCATTCGAATCTGGTGCGTCTCTATGGCGTTGTGTTGTCGCAGCCCATGATGATGATCACCGAGCTGGCGGAGCGTGGCTCCTTGTTGGATACACTCCGCAAACAGTGTCGCCACACCTCGCTCACCCACATCTGGAACTGGTCCGTGCAGATTGTCACCGGCATGGCGTACCTCGAACAGAAGCGTTTCCTTCATCGGGATCTTGCGTGTCGTAATGTTCTGCTGACGGCGGCCAATAAGATTAAGATTGGTGACTTTGGTCTGATGCGTGCGCTGCCTCAGGAGGATGATTGCTATGTCATGTCCGAGCACAAGAAAGTTCCATTCCCTTGGTGTGCACCCGAATCGCTGCGTTTTCGTCAATTCTCACACGCCTCCGACACTTGGATGTTTGGCGTCACGCTCTGGGAGATGTTTAGCTTCGGCGAGGATCCCTGGGTGGGTTTAAATGGATCGCAGATCTTGCGCAAGATTGATCGCGAGGGTGAGCGTCTGCATCAACCGGATGCCTGTCCACCGGATGTCTACGCCATGATGCTGCAGTGCTGGGACAAAACGCCCGCCGAGCGACCCACTATGGCAGCTCTCAAGTGAGTTACAATCCGTTATTATTATGTCTGTCTTTCTGTCCGTCCATCTGTTCCAACAGCTTAATCTCTGCAACTAGAAAGGCTAGATCTATCAAATTTGGTAATAATATTCTTGTATGGGATACATAGCTTTGTCTTGTTTGTAGATTGTGCCACGCCCACTTCCCCACATTTTAGCATAAAACTAAAGAATAGTAATAAAATATATCCCGAAAGTTGAGTTAGAATTCGAACGACACAACTCATTAAAATAATAGAAAATACATTTAAAATGGGGAGTTTCCCTCATGGGTGTAGCGTAAATTACTACTTTACATCAACTTAAAACAATAGAATTTATTTTTTTTTGTAAATATTGTCAACTTAATAAGTAATTGCAATGTTACAATCTCCAATTATTTTTGTAACAAACATTAAACTTCAATTCAATATTTCCTTAAATAGAGCTACAGAACTGTGGTTTAAAACTACAGTGGCATTTTAAGTTTCTAACTTTAATTGCAATCTATGACTAAAGCATTTTTATTAGTGAAACATACTTAAATGAAAGTATTGGAAATTCAACTTAAATTTAGGAATGTATTAAGCGATTTTTTTATGATACATTGTAACCAAAAGGTGGGTTTTGCATCCAAGGAAAGTTTGCTCACTCGAATGCTGACTCATTACTTATTTATTTAAAATGTGATTTTGTCACGCTAAATTGTTCTGTTATCTTAGTTATCTCAGTGAAGCATACTCAATTATTATAATTTTGTGGGGGCAGGAAATGTGTGTTAACAGGCAGAATGATGCATCTCCGACCCCATAAAGTATATATATTCTTGATTAGCATCAACAGTCGAGATGATATAGCCATGTCCGTCCGTCTGTCTATCCGTCCTAGAAACTATAAGAGATGCAGGTAAAGTTTGTTTCAAATTTTTGCCACGTCCATTTCTACCTCTGAAAATCGAGCTAGAGTTCCGATTATCGGTAAATACGATAATAACTATATAGTATTATATATAGTATTAATGATTTGGTTACGATAAAAATAGTCCAAGTTATTAAAGAAATACTTTTTTATAATACATTTTTATTATTTTGAATGCTTAGCGAGTATCTCACAGTCGAGCACACACGTCTGTAGCTTTCTCACTTATTTGTTTACTGCAATTTCTAATGCTTCTCTCATCTTTACAGGGAATACCTGGCGAGCATGTCGCCTCCCGTGCTGCGTGCTTCACGTAGCTATCACGATGCCAAGGGACTCCAGATCGAGGCGGGGGATACGATTGCCATCATCGATGGCCGCTCCGAGCTGAAGCTGATCAAGGGACAGAATCAACGCACCTACGACATTGGCGTCTTTCCCCGGGGTCTCCTCGAGCAGCGTCGTCTCAACGATGTGCCACTGCGCAGCAACGGGGCGCAGTTTGGCTTCTGCTGGGGCGGAGCAGGAGGCGCCACAGCGGCGATGGCCAATGGCGATGAGAGGCAGCGGAAATGCGTGAGCTTGTCGGCGTCGAAGACGACGGCGGCGCATGCCAAGGAATCGAAGAACAATTCGAGCAAACAGTTTGCCTACAACAAGCTGGTGAACGAGGCCGCTGGACTGCAGCGTCGCAATGCGGTGAAGCAGCGCGTGACATCGGGATCAACTGGTCCACAGCGTCCGCCGCCACCGCAACAACAGCAGCAGGAGGGCATACTCATAGACATCTCACCCGAGCTGCGTCCCATGGCGATGGCAACAACAGCTGGCGACAGTTCGTCGCTGCAGTTGGACAGTTCCTTCTGTCTGCTCGATGCACCCATCGATGTGCCCACGGATGTGGGAGCTGGCGGAGTGACTTATGCATCCTCGGGTCCGAATACGCCAACCTATTTCAATGAGCAGCCGCAGTTTGACTTTGTGCGTCAGGAGGAGGCGTCACCCGCTCGTCTGCAGCCGCCGCCGTATCAAATGCCGCCCACCTACTCCAACACGATGGAGTTTGCCCAGAAGCGGGAGCCTAATCGAGATCCCTTCGACACCAGTCACATGGAATCGCCATCGAATGCGCTGATGCTCTATTCGAATACGTTGGCAGCGGGTAACGAAGCAGCTGCTGCTGCTCCGCCTGCTCCTGCTCCGCTCTACAGCAGTCCGTCGGTGCGCAAAAGTCTCTTTGGCAACGCCAACAAGGAGAATATTCCCGCTTTGGAGTCCGCTGCCATGCAGTTTAATCTGAGCAATCTCTCGCTGGAGGCGACGCAGCCAACTATGGAACAGCATTCGCAATCACAGCCACAGTCGGACAGCATGCTGCTGGACAAATCGTTCATAGCCGAGCTGGAGAAGGACATGTACAGCGGCAGCAGCAGCAGCAAGGCGCAGCAGGATTATCAACGCAATACGTCCGGCATGTATGCCAACAAGGAGATTGTCTATAAGCAGAATCTGACGCCACTCAAGAACGCCGATGGCCAGTCGAATCACTCGAGTCCGCTCTCGAATGCCAGCGAAGTGTCGCCCACGCCCAAGCAGAACAATGTGGAGCAATCTGGCGTGGCGTCCACACAATCGCTGGTGAATCGCATTTGGTATGAACGTGTGGCAGCGCCTTCCGAGTACTATGCCCAACCGCCGCAGGAGACGGCGACACAACTGGCTGCCAGCGAGCAGATCTATCAAAATCATCAGCAGCAAGCGTTGCCAGCGGCGGAGACACATCACTCCTTTGTGGCCATCTCGAATCGTGTGGTCGCATCACCGCCCAGCAACAACAGTGTCTACGCCTCTGCTGCCTCGATCTATGGCAGCGTGGAACGCTATGATGCGGTTGCCGCCACCACAGCGGGTTCCACCTACTATGGCCAGGTGCCCAATGGCAATGGCGCCATCTACGACGAAGTCACGCTCGACGATTACTTGCGGCCACATCGTCCAGCTCCGTTGGCACCGCCGCCGCTTTCGGCACAGCAGATCCAGCGGCGGCTGGACAAGATGCGTCAGCAGCAACAACAGCAGCTGGAGGGCGCCCATCAGCTGTATGCTCCGGTGCCTGCGGATGCGCAGCGGGAGCAGGAGAAGCTGCAGCAACTGTTGCAGGAACTGGGCAGCTCTGCCGTCGAGCAGGATGTGCGTAATGCTTTGCGTGCCGCGAGTGGCGATGTGCAGCTGGCCTTGAGGCACTATAAAATAGATCAGTTGAGTCGTCTTGGCGTCGCTGGACGAGCACAATGCGAACAGGCGCTGCAGCAATGTGGTTGGAGTCTTGATGTCGCCGCTGAGCTGCTGCTGCAGTCGACCGTGGGCTAGGTTTTAAGTTTTGCATGCCAGGAGTATTGTATTGACCTTTTAGTCTTGTAATTTTATTTCACTTAAGTCGCGATATATCTCGAATTATTTTCGCAAAATACTCGGCAAACATTTGCTTGAATTTCAGTAAACAATTAACGACTGTATACACACAAACACACACACACAAGAAACACTCACATATATAACATATATATATAGATGTATATCTTTTATATATGTTTCCTTGTTTTAGTTTAAGAGCAACGATTTGAAATTAATTTTTGTAATTGTTATTGCATTGCATACTGGAAACTAGTTGGAATGCAAGTGAAATGATTTGCACGCTATTTTACACAAAACAAGAAAGTCTCGACGGCTACGGCTGCTCTAAAATGCCTGCGAAAGGGCTACATTTTAGTTAGTTATTAAATCAATAAATTATATGGTAATTGTTACAAAAATTCGCATTGAGCTTTTTATTTGAAATGGAACAGTTCGATGTATTTTGCACACATTTATCGGTGAGTCTCGCGCTGCAGCCCTAACGATTTTTATCGTTACTAATCGTTGTTTGGTATTTTAACCAACACTATCGGGCTTTTTTCACAATCGCAGTGCGGTCACACTGGACTGCTTTGCTGCAGTTTGAAACGAATCGCCGAAGGTAAAACGACGCATGGTCCGCGTTGAATTTGTTTTCGCACGAACAAAAAAACAACAATTAATTGTGGTCGTGTGTGTGTGTATGAGTGCAAATGTCGCCTAAATTATGACGCATACTAAGTGCAAGCCGCATATCATTGCGATACATATAAAATTGTGCAACACTTGAACAACGGCTTACTAATAATACTACTTAATATTGAGAATTGCCAAATGCTGCATTTCCAATTTCCATTTCGATGCGCGAAAAGAAACGAAAAAAAAACAGCAACGAAGTGTAGAAGAAGCAGAGTGCGTGCACTCGGCCTACGTTCGTTGTTGTGTGCGTGCGTGCGAGTGTGTCTGCTTGACTGTGTGTGCGTGTGTGTGTGCGAAATTATGTAAAAACAACAATAGGCCCATTTGCCTATTGTATTTGCTCTCTGGCGTCGCATGGTTGTAGTGCTGTTGTTGGCTCGTTTGTTTGCCAGCCAACGAGCATTTAAATGGCAAAAGCAAAAATTAAAACTAATAGCAAATTCAATTAAAGACGGGCGCGCGTGTTTGTGTGTGTCTTTATTATTTTAATGTATCGATAGTCATCATAAAGATAAATGATTGCTTATAAAAAAAAAAAAAAAAAAAATTCCAATTGTCTTTGCTTCGCGCTCTCTTCCAATTACGAAATGCAGCCTCGCTCTCTATCTCTCTCTCCCGCTCTCGCAAACACTGGAGTCGCGCTCTCTCAATATAGCCATCTCGTTCGCGCGAATGCAACGTATGCCAGTGCACACAAATTTTCTTGACGTCAGCAGCGACGCGACAGCGAAATGAGTTGGAAGTTGGCCGGTTTTATTTATTAATGTTGTTGTTGCGTGCGATTGCGAGTATCCCTGTCATACCCCTCCCCCTGTTCCCATTCCATTACCCCATCACACGCATTTTTGTCGGTCTACCTGCCATTCCGCTGCCGCTGTCGACGTCGACGCTGGCGTCGCTGCGCCTGGACACGTCTGCATTTTACCTGCGTTTATTTGATGTAAACTCATCTATTGGAATTGTGCTCTCTTTATTTTTGTTGTTTATACACACACACATAGACAATTAAGCAAAAGGGAAACGACAACGCAAATGAAACAAAAACGTACAAAAAATTCTCAGTTTTAATTCTTGTTCTTATGTTTTGCTTCATGTTCCGCTTCTCTTGCGTTAATGAACAACAATCAAACAACCAAACAAACCAAACGAAACAACAACAACGATAACAGTGGCAAACGGATCAAGAAGAGCCAGCGCAGCAGCAGAAACTGGCAGAGTCAGAAAACGCAGCAGCAGCAGCAGCGCAAAACTCCAACAACAAAATGAGTTGGGGTACGGATCTATGGGTAAGTGTTTTTGTTTTTGCATTTGCTTTTGCATTCTGTATTTGTTGACTTTGCTTTTGCGTTTGTTTTTTTTGTTTTGCTTTTGCTACTGTTGGTATGAAACCGCCGCTGTTCTTCTTGTTGTCTTTGCTGCTTAAAGTGCAAGCGAGTTAAAACGTTTTCTTCTTATTGTACTACAACTTCTCTCGCTGTTTCGCTCTCTCTCGTCTGTGTCTCCATTTGACCAACACAGAACATCAAAAACGAAAAGAAAAAAAAATACCAAAAACTGGTTTTGCGTGTTTTATGTAAATTGCCTCAAGCGCGTTGAATTCCTTTTGTTGTTGTCGTTCTCGTTGTGGCTTTGCGCGACTTGTTGTTGTATTCTACATTTTTGGAGCGTTTCAGCGGCAAGCGGCAAACTTTATGTATATTTTAAACTGCTTTTTCATAGCCTCCTGTCGCAGCTGTTTTCAGTTGCTGCCGGCGACACGCCCGAAATTGGCGTTTTACCTGATCCCTGCTTTCGCTCTCACCCTCTCTCGCTCCCTCTTCAACCCACGCGCCATGCTTGCAATTTTGCTGTTTCAGCTGTTTGACAAAGCTGGTAAGGGGGCGGGGATGTGGAGTGGGGAGTGTAGTGTCGTTTTTGCGGATTTTAGTACTTAGTATTTTTTTGCGTTTGCGTTCAATGTGATTTTTATTCGTTTTTCAATTTCAATTCGATTTCGGGGGTAGTTTTGTCAGCACACCCTCAAACTCACTCTCTCTATGAGCTTGTCTGTGTGTGCCTCTGTGCGTGGCTCTGGCTGTGTGTGTGTAGGTGTGACTGTCTGTGTCTGCGGCATTTGCAAACTTGCTTCCGCAGCAGCTTCTGCTCTCAGGATAAAATTGCATGTCTAGACAGAGCCAACCATCTATTAGCCTGGCATTTAGCCTTTTTTTTTATCCTCAGTTCGCTGTTGCCGGATTTTGATAGTTGTATGCAGAGCTTTAAGCTTGCAAATGTGACCAAATTTGTTTGACTTGCGGATTTACAAAAAGAACTATTCAAATATGATATATAGTGTACTTAGAATGAGACTGCAACGTGATGGATTAGTTTAATAAAGTTGAGGAGCGTGTTGAGAAAAATACAACGAAAGTTGGTGGATATGATGATGAAATGTATCAGACTGATTAGCAATAAATTGGCTTTTCAGAATTTGTATTCTCTAGTAGTTCTGTTTTCTCCTATTATTTTCAAATTATTGGTATTTTATTGCTAGTGCTAGCCCCAACTTGCATTTACATATATATTTGTGATCGTTTGTAATAGTTTTCTAAGTAAACATGTGTTAAAATATAAAGAACTTATAATGATTGCATCATTAAATATTATTATAAAATCTTATTTAAATTTCTCGTAAAAATTTCTGTAAATAAAACCAAAGAAAACGAAAAGAATAGTTGTGGTTTTTGTGAAATGTATTGTTTGTTCTCATTATATAATTTCGAACGATCTATCGCTATTCTCTGACTCTAGAAATTTCCATTTCACATAAAAAGGCAGTCAATTCTTTCGCTCTTACTCTTACTCTGTACAATGAAATTTCTTTCGTTCTTTCTTTAAATATTTAGAATGTTTAATGCCTTCGACTTGCTCACGAAATTTACAAAATCTTTCTTTTGTCTTCTGCCATGGTCAATGGGTATCTATTGTTCACGTTCAGGGTAGAATCGGTAGCCCACAATATGCGATGATTGTTTATTTTTGCAAAAAAAAAAAGCGCTAAACATTTGCATAAATACGAATTTGCACGCGAATCAATGTGTTTGTTGTTGTTGTTGCTGCTGATGTTTTTGGCTTAGGGAGTAGAAACGGAAAATAGTCGTAGCAAACGGAGCAAAGAAAGTGCAAAGCGAAATTGTAAATTCGGTTAATGGAAATTAACACGTAACGCTAAAGAAAAAGCATTATATATAGTCGTTTTTATGTTGTTTCGTTTATTATTTATAATGCAAATTCCGAGCTTAAAGCCGATTCGAAGTGGGCTAATAAGCGGGTCAATTGCGAGGCCTGCATAAAAAATTGAAATAGAAATAAAAATAATAAAAAACCCAACCGCGGCGTGTTTCTGTTGGCCAAGTGGAGCCAAAGCCAAAGCCAATGTTAAAGCCAAAGCAATTTCCAAGTGGCGTCAGTCAACTAAAAAATAACAACAAAACTTTCTTTGCATTTTTTTCTGTTTTGTTGGTCGCTGTTGTTGTTGCTCCAGCTGCTTTATGAACGAAATTTTCACTTTAATTAAATTTAAAGCATGCGCCAAAGGCGAAGTTTAAGTCCATTAAACAAAAACTTGGCTCGTTGCATATGCAAAAAGCTGAAAAATAAAAAATTGAAAATCAAACAAAATGATATAAAAATAGTAATAAAACTGTTTTTACTATGTCTATTTATTTTTCTTGTTGTTGTTGGGGTGAATTTCTTTTCCTCGCCTATGCACTGTTCCGCCCGATATCTCCCTGCTATTCTCTTCTCTCATTCTCTGCTAAAAATAGTCGCCTGTCATTTCAGATCTCGTAATACAATTGCGTGAGTGTGCGTGTGTTATTGGGTTGGAGTGGGAGAGGGAGGGGGAGGCAACGTGTTGTGTGTATTTTATGTGGTCTAGTTGGGTATTTTGATTGGGAAGCACTGGCTGCATAAATTACCGATTAGTGACAGAGGAATTCCATATCGATAAACACGCGTCGACTATGTTAATCGAGTTAAGATTCCTGTCAGCTTCAATAGCTTCAATTGCGCCGCTGAGATATGTGCTACTGCAATATGGTCACACTTTTGTTGACATGTAATAATGTACAATTTTATAATGAAGTCATTGATTTAAAATATACAAAAGTATTTGTAGAACTGAATTTTTAATTTGTTTTATAATTTTAGTGTTATAATTTACAAATGATTTTACACAGATATTTCTTGATTTATTTGGTCACACTCTTTCTAAATAAATTTGTTATTTTTGTACTTTACATACATAGTTGGTTTACACATATATTTCAAGATTTATTTGGTCACACTCTTTATATATATTTGTAATTTTTGTAATTTTACAAATGTAGTTGGTTTATAATTTTAAAATAATTTTTAGATTGAGTTGCCAATTTATTTAAATATTTCTTACTCCTTCAATTATCTGGTCACACTATTTTTAGCTTTTTTTTTATTTACTCTCCCTAAATCAATTTTGTAATTAATGAGCTTAAGTGATTGGCGGGTTTTAGCTGTAAGTGCCCGAATTTAATGCGGAACTCGAGTTGTTTACTCGCCTGATCAGCTGTTTCCGCATGCACATCAATTACAGCTGTTTATTATCTGTGAGCAAATAATATGATAACACTCCATGTGATAACTGGTATTATTATTGCAATCTATTCTAAATGTGAGTGGCTCTCTTTCCACTTTCGCGCAATTTGTCTACATTAATCAATCTTTGAAATGGTTTCTGATTTGTATCTTTGTATCTTGTTAGGCTTGATCAGCTGTCTGCGCTTGTTATTGTACAACACAATCGGGCACTTGTCTTCGTTCGTCTCTTTTTCTCACTTGCTGTGCGCTTTTTCGAGGTCTCTGACGTTTCTTTAGCTCCTTCACACTCTCCAATCATCCACTCAACGACGCTCTGATGTTCAATGCCATCATCGTCGTGGTCATGGAGTGCAGCTGTTTAATGTTTTTTAGAGCACTCTGTAAATAATTTCTGTTGTACTCTTGTTATTGTTGCAGTTTTTCGATAAGTTTTCGTGACATTGAAATTACGTATTGATTGGCAACACTTTGCTACAAGAAAACAAAAAGATAACCCCAGAAATAATCTCGTAATTTTACCGCTAACGTTAGCCGTTTTTCTCAGAGCTAAAAATAAAAACTGAGCACGAAGATTCTTTTTTTTATGATCTTTATGAGTGACGTGCAACGATGCAAGTTTAAAAAAGAAAACATACAACTTCTTGGGGTCATATATCTTTCATCAGGTCTAATTACTGTCTTCTCGAAGGGTCGTTCATTTGGGCTAACGTGTGCGCCATGATTACGTTTTCTGGCACACCCCAAAGCCAAATGCATTGACACAACGTCCACCCGCCCCCTCCGGCCAGCTTCCAATTAAATCAAAAGATGGCAAAGTCGAGGGCGATGACGATGACGATGGCGATGGCAATTTATGTGCTCAAGGCCAAGAAATATATGAGATGGCACTTGCATCTTTTTTTTGGGGTCGCACCCTAACTGAAAATTTCGCTCTCTCTCTCTCATTCTCTCTGTCGCTTATCGATTTTCCAAGCTGACTTCAGACAGACGCTTGAGATGCTTGGCGCCAGGAGTTACGCCTTTGGGAATTACAAGGATTTCTCAGCATGTGGGGCGCAACGCAAAACTTGACGTCTCGACGGGTGGTTTCTCATTTTTATTGCATCCGAATCCGGCGAATTTTGTTTTTGCAACATTTCCCTTTCGGTTACAGTTTCTCAATATGGTCAAGGGGTAGAAATGAGTTGTCGCTGCATTGGCAAGCTTCACTGTACTTTCGAGCTGTCTTGATGACAATCTTGCTGTGGCCAAGATAATTGCAAATTCCATTCACATTGTCCAAGTGCATTGTACAATAAACTCTTTGCACGATTGTTGTTGTTATTGCTGTGTTGACGTTGTCTGGCCTGGCGTCTATTGATTTGAGTAGCCTTCAGCCTGCGTTGCATGCATATTAAGCAGCGTACCTGCTTCGCAATCCGTCATCACGTTCAATATGCAAATGCAGAAAAATAATCGACCGTTGCGATTTGAAAAGTGCGGCGTCTCTTTGCCATTAGAAATCACAGCTTTTATGGCTATATAGTATACACTATATAGTGTGCCATATATATACATATATAGCATGGCATATTTACAACTAGCGCTGCGTTGATAAGCACTTAAAGAGACCTTACTCATAAGCAGAGCAAGCCTTCTTTTCACGCACTTCGCTTCCTCTTTTGCTTTGGGTCTTTCTTATCGTTTGACCAACTTTTTTTGCGGCTGCGATAAAAAGCGGTTAGCAAACCGAAAGAAAGAAAGAAACCCCACAGAAAGAATATAATTTAATAATATGTATATATAAATCTGAGAAATATTTCATGAGCATTTGCATTTAATAAGAAAACAATTACAGCGCAAAGAAATTTTTGGTTTTCTTTGTCTATGATTAACACCTTCAAGCCACGCCCCTTTTAAATTGTTTAAACTATGCGTCATGGCAAAGTTGTTTGTTTTTGTTGTTGTTTTTATTGCTATTTCTTTGCTATTTTGGTCAGCATCTTGAGCTGATTCACAATTTACTGCGATTGTTACTGGAATTTGTTTTTGGAATTCGTTTTTTTTTTTGTCATAGTCGCCACAGACTTTACACATATTTCCGCTTGTTATGAGGGAGCTTGAGTATGTGTATGCGTCATAGTTGTGGCTATCAGTAAGTAAGCCCAATGGGGCATTTGTTGACTGTGACTAAATTAAATGAACCTGTTGCCGTTTCACGACAATACGTATACGCACAGGTGTCCCTGTGGTTGTGAGTGTTTTTATTATTTTATCGGGAATTTTGTCTTATCGCACTCACTGCAAACTATGACAATTTGTGTGTGTATTCAATTATATTATAGAACACTCCTCGCAAAGTTTGTAAGTTAGGGGAATTGGATTTTAGGCTCGATATTGTAATAGATTTCAATCGGCATTGTTTCGCATTAGCCTTGAGCTGCAGTGCTGTCAAATTTGGTTGTGTGTTATCTAGCTAAAGGTCGAATTATTTGCCCAACTTATCGCTTGTCTGGTATCTTTCCATATACACACACACACACACACACCAACACATTTGAAATCGCGATATGGACAAAGGTTAATAAGCAAATATTAGTTGGATATTAGATACACAATGTGACAGGTAACGTTGAGAGAACATTTTTCGTTGTTTGCATTGTTTGTTTTTGGGCAGCAAAAACAAAAACAAAACAAAAATACAAAACCAATTAATGTTTGCGGCCAGCATGGCCATAAAGGGTGTGGCTCAGCAAAATGGGCAACAGCAATAGCAAACGATGAGGTTATCATACCAGATGAGGAGGAGTGTATCGAGTGTATGTTTCATTTTCGCTGTTGTTGTTTTGTGTTTGTAATTTTCAATAATTAAAAATTCCAAAATGATTAATGCGATGATGAGACGGCAAAAGAATGCTTTCCATATTTAACCGTATGTTAATCATTTCTTTTATTGGACCTCTGCTGTGGTTTTTACACACAGGAATGCTGATTAATAAGTGCCTCTATTTTGTACTGAAGAAATAAATAGATTTTTTATATAGAAAAGCAAACCGCATCGATGAGAGTTCAAGCGAAAGGTCAACTGAGTTGCTTGACAAGTTCTTTTGTTACATTTTCGAAATAAATTTATATTGTATGCTCTCATATGTAGATTAATTGCCACTCAGATTTATGAGTGTATAATTCATTTACGCATCGTGACGCGTCAAGGCGCGACACATGTGTGGCAGCCACAAATGTTTTTAAGGGTATAATTTCCATTTGCACTTGACACGAAGAGATGAGGCAACCAGTTGCCAATTGCCAGTTCTTTGTTTACCATATACTCCCTCTGTTCACCCTTCGGGCACTTCTATGTGGTCTCCATTCAAGTGTCAGTCGCTGTGTTTGCTCTAATTTCAGTTAGTATCACGTTTTAGCCGCTGTTGATTGCACAGCAACACGTTCCACCTTCCTTTATCTGCGCTGACAGTTGACGAAATGCTTTTCCTTTTTGAGTCATTCTCCCTGTTTTCTTCTTTTTTTGTTGCTGACTCACTTTACCCCCTGAGGGGGAGGTTCGACAGGACGGGTGAGTGGGCTGAGCTGAGCCACCCTTGTGTTAGCTCACCCACTGACTAACAACAGCTGTTTACTGTATGACTCACACACAGGGTCAGCTGTGCAATGAGATGAAGGGAGAGTCACACACAGATACAGAGAGAGAGAGCTCTCTCCCTTTCACTGTGTGGGTGGCTTTGTTTAGCGAACCCCCTCTGTGTCACTGGTTCCTCCCCCTCGTAGACCCTTGTCACTGAAATTGCGGCAAAATGCTTGATTATGATGTTTGTATAATGCTCGAAAGTGGAAAAGAATTCAGTGCACCAAGTGCACTGCGAGAAAAGTGCTTAAAGTTATGAAGAGTAAGTTCTAAAGATGAAAGAAAAAAGATACAGGCAGTAGAAAGCTATATTTATGGTTGAATTAAGCATAGTGTAATTACGCTCAGTGTAAGCAAAAGTAGTCAATAAAATGAAGAGAAAAGTAAACAATTATTCGCAAAAGTCAATTAGAAATATGTGATATGAGTATTTCGCTCAGTGTAACTAAACTTTGTCATATTAAAAGTTTGTTCAATGGAACATTAAAACTAAATTGAATTGCCATATTAAAAGTTCGTTACATTAGAACTAAATTGAATTTTCGCCAAAGCAAATCCCTTTCCTCTTCTATAATGCAATTTAAAATTTCAATTAGAGCTTCCATTAAAAATTCGCTTTATGAATTACTCTCACTTCTGAAAATCTCTTTAAGAAAAGGAAGTGAAAAATGATTAATTTCAGAAGAAAAAAGAACATGAAATATGAACTACAATTTTAGTTGCTCAGTGTAACTCAAAACGCGCTCTAGAAAATGAAAGATAATGGCTAAAGTAATCAGGGTTTGTTCTATTTAAAAATAATACAATAAGTGGAGCACATTTTTATGCACAGTGTAGTGGAAGCTCATGGAGAGAAAAAGCTTTCATCTGCCCAAGGCAAGTTCAAAGGCAAAAGTGTAGCTAAGATAGAGCGAGAAAGGGAGAAAGAGAGCCAGTGTAGGGAAGAGAGACAACGCAGTTGTGTGGGCCAAAAGAGGAAGGAGTAAGGGAGGCTGAATGAAATTTCCTTTGTTGTGTGTGCTGTGCGTGTGTGTGTTTGCCGTGCGTGCGTGTGTGTGTGTGTGTGCTGAATGTCCCGTGTCGTCTCATCATAAAATGTTATGCGCTTTTATCCACTGTCACAAAAGCTAAATGTAAATATGAGGACACACTGCAAAATGAGAAACAGAGCCTTGGCCTGGCTTCGGCTTCGGTTGCGACTTTGGTTTTGCTTTTTGGGTCCGCCTGCGCCTTTGTGTCTGTTTTTTTTTTTTTTTTTTTTTTTTTGGCCAAACAGCTGCCACACCCCGCCAGCAAATTAGCTTCATTTCCTGTCACATGACATGCCCAAAAGCCTGCGAAGTTTTAACCCTACCAAAAATTCAATATTTCCCCGCATTGTTGTTGTTGTTATTGTTGTTATGCATGAAATATGTTTGGCCATCTTTTTATTATTATTATTTTTGTCGTGCTGCGGCTGGCGAAACCTAAAAACGAATTATTTATCAGCTTTGCAAAATACACTGTAAAAAGAGTTGTGTTAGGTAGTTGAAGTTGTAGTTTGCTTACAAAATTGTTTATTATATGTAAAAAGAGTATTTATCAGTCGAGCATTGCTTTTGAAACTCACTTGTTTTGGTTCTCTTGTGTTGCTTTTGGTTTCTGCTTGCGTGGGCAACTTGTGAAGGAGTCGTCGATAGTGAGCGTCGTCGTCGCCTGCACAGCTAACGGAAATCGTTAAATGCTTTTTGAGAGCAACAACAGAAACAGAGATAAGCAGAGGCAGCTGTGGCAACATGTTGCCGCAACATGCTGCCAACATTTTGCAAGCGATGCCAACGAACTCATTGCGAAGGCAACATCAACATGTTTTGCTTTTGTTTTTTTGTGTATAAAGAAATCGATTCTTTCAGGCCGGAAGGGCCAAAGCAGAGGAAAGAGAGGGGGGAGACAGGGGGCAGGCAGCATGGATCGCACGTAGTTGGCTACTGGGCACGATCCCGAAGAGAGCGCTTGACTCATTGGACTGTACACAAAATGGGGTCGCTTTCAGTTTCTGCGCACAATATTCGAAATGAGCTGAAAACTGAAATCTGAATCATTCGTCCATAAAGGAATCGCGTGCCACATATATTGTAGAAGCAGAGTGGGGAGGGATGGGAGAGGGGAAAAGAGAACTCACAACGCTTTGTTGCCTTTGATGTTTATGACAATTTCAAATAAAATGCATCAATCATTGAGCCACAGTGCAAAAAATACTTACACTCAATCATTTATGCATTTGGCTTTGTTTAATCGTGAGAAATTGCATAGATATCAAGTTGGATCATCATCACAATCACAGTCACAGTTGCAGTTGCAGTTGGAGTCCGAGTTGATCATCAGGCGGCACACTTTTTGTGTTTGTGTGTGCGGAGCACAGTCGAAATAAGTCAAGAGTCTGAGACGTGTCTCGCTAACTTTGTTGCCACTCGACGTGGCATAATAATATTAAAACTCCACTCGGCCCATAAAAAAAACAGCCAACAGCAACAACAAACGTTGTCGACAGGCATAAAAGTTGCGCGTTGTTTGCTGCCAGTCGAGCAGAAGCTGGAGCTGAAGCAGAGCAACGAGTTGAAGTTGGAGTCGCTTATGGCATGGGGCGGAGGCAGGGCGCAACAAGAAGAAGAAGAAGAAGAAGAAGTTGTTGCACAGTTGTTGCCGGTGCATTGCACTCGCTGTCATTGTGAGGCAGCTGCCAACTATTTTGCATTACACACACACTAACACACACATTCGTCCAGCCTTACTAATGAGTGTTGCAAGTAAGTTGTGAGTGTGTGTGTTGCTTGTTGCATCTGTGTGTTGGGTCGTGTCATGCAAGTCGCTGCACACGTCGTTGTCGTCTTCATCGTTGTCGCCTTGTGATAATGCTATTATGGTATGACGGTAGCGTTGATTTCAAATAAGTTGAAGTTGAACGCGAACGCGAAGGCGAAGAAGCAACAGCAGCAGCAGCTGAGAACATTGACTTTGAAGTTGCCCCCAATGGTTGGTTGTTCACTCGATGATGTTGCCACAACTTGGACAACAAAATTGCCGTTGCACCGCTATGAGAAATGTAATTAAAATATGTTAATCCATGTGGAAAGACTGATAAATGCATCGATTAATCAGGCGATCGATAATATTTAATCTATGGTATTTCGACGTGCGCTCCATACGCGATATCATTAGTAACATCATAAATTATCACTTGATATTAATTAGATTCTATTAGCTGCTTAACTATGAAATTATGGCTAACATACAGCCGGAAATGGGAAAGAGAACAGTTTAAGTGCTGACTGTAAATGTTATTGAATCGAATAGTTAAACAGTTAATCTTTTAATAAATGGTTCTATGTTGTTTGTTTGATATATAAATTGTCTAACAATTTATATTGTTATGTATTCAATTATTTTAATAGTATTCCATTTTGATAGTTAAAAGCATATTAAAATTTAGAGAAGCCAATACTCGAAAATTGAAATGTAGTTTCAAATTTAGTTGACACAATTCTCTAAAAATTATGATATTTAAAAGAGATAGTAAAATAGCTAATCTTAAATCGATTAAAAATCGAATACTTGAAAAATTAAATGCAGTTGAGTTAAAACTGTACAGATAATACAATAATTTTGTACTTTGTGGTATATTTTGAATGCAATAGTATTTCGAAATACTAAATATAGCAATCGGTATATTTTTTTAATTTTCAAGTATGCTAATTGGGAATATTTTAAGAAAAATATCGAGCACATTCGATCGTAGCTTTCTTTCTTATAATAAATGAATTTGAATTTTCTTTTCTTTTTTATAAATGAAAATAAATTTTCTTACTTAATGATTTTTGTGTCCTCGACGCACTTTTTAAGTTAAAATTCTTTGTACTAACACCAAAATCTTGATTTCGTAACTTTTTTTTTATCAGTGTACTCTAAAAGCAATTAATCCAAAATTCAAATGCAGCTGTAAATTCAGTTAACGCAATCACCTAAAATATTTCGACATTTTTCGATAGCTACATTTGTTTCTTAGCGATACAATTTGTAATTAATTAACTTCGAATTATAGCAAACATTTTCCAATGCATTTTCACTAACTTTCTTTCTCTCTTTTTTTTCAAATTTTCAGGTAAGTTGAATGCACAATTAATCAAGCCACGTGAGTCGCAGTCGAGCAGCTTCCACTGTAAATAGGATAAACACATTTTGCCATTTGCACTCTCGGTAAACAAAAGGTGTGAGAGAGGGTAAGTGGAGGTCAGAGAGGGGGGTGAAGTGGGGGATATTGCCGGCATTGCAATTGATGCGTTTATTTTTATAAGCCTTGTGCATTTATTATAAACAAATTCGAATCTTGTGTGCTGTGTTTATAGAGTTGTGTTTACGTTAACGTTAACATTGACTGCCAAGTAGAGAGAAGTAGAAAGAAAGAAAGAAAAAAGAAGAATGAACGAACAATCGCATCGATAAGGCGAGTATACAAAACACCCACCAAATGAAAAACTCATCTTGACGCATTTCCTTGGCATTTTTTCCATAATGTTGCTGTTTAGTAAACAGCACGTCGAGCACGAGGAACATGCCCCAGACCACACCCATACAAATACATATATGTATATATATAGTATCTACATACACACATACATATAATGCGAAGAGGGGCTGCAGTAAACTTTTACTTTTGTGGATTGAATTGAATTGGAAAACGAATCGATTACGTTTTCAGTTTTGATACGCAAAATGCGTTCATAATTCTCATTATTTCCATTTCCGCATTTCATTTTTGGCACTTTCGGTTTCATATATGTATGTATGTAAGTTTGTCTGCAGACCATATTTAAGTGAATATATAAATATTATATACACATGACGAGTGCTTATTGTCTCCTCTCGATTTGATGTGCTGACTAATGAAGTTGGCTCGGCTCTTTCGCTGGGATTATTCATCCAGCATAATTAACATTACAAATCATAAAATACGTCAGTCCATTTGCATTTCCATTGTTTACAAAAACAACAACAATGAACAGCTGCACTGTTGATGGACTATGGAATACCCTGTTGAATTCATAAGATGTTTGATCGATGAAGAAATATAATTTTAATTTGGTGGTATCTAACTTTAAGATGTTAGATCGATATAGAAACTTCACATATTTAAATTTGTTAGTTTGGACAACACTTTTGAGATCATTTTATAAGGTATATCAAGCCATATTTTTGAAGTTTGGAGATTGTTGTTGTTTGTTTAGAAAATTACTTATGCATTCTTTTGCGCCTCTTTCATAATTTCACACACAGTAGAGAAGTCGAGACAGGTGCTAACCGGTTTTATAAGGTCCACTATCCGCTCGCTCTTTCTTCTTCTCTTTCATCTCATGTGACTGCATAATTTGTTGTGTTTGAATTTGATTTCATTTGATTTGATGTGACTTGACTTGATGTGTGCATTTCCATAGGAAAGTGTGCTGCTGTCTGTCTGTTGAATTCTTTTGTTAATTTGCGAAAGTGAAAACATCTATTTTATTACGCTACAAACAACAACACAACAATAACAATTCAGCGTAATAACACAAATGAAATGCAAATTACTCAGACACAAAAAAAACAAAGAGCAACTGTTGGATCATAAACTTTTTGGAATTGGAACTCTGAAAATTAACATACTCATATTATTATGATAATGTTTGTTTGTAAAGAGCACAAGAATCTCTGTTAACGGTTCGTGAAATGCATTCTAACTGTTGATGCAGCTGTTTTTGAGGGTCTAACTTCTGAGTAAAACTTCTGAGAAGCGCCGGCTACATTATGATTAACTAGTGATTAATGCGCCGATGACAGTTAGTTCGCTATAATAAAACATATATTTAAATTTATTTATAACAAGCTACTATATAGTACACAATTTGTATATGTATGTAAATATATTTGCTGCGGTGACTAAAAATATAAACCACACAACAGAAAAAGAATAAAAAAATTCCCTCTCGCTGCTTGCTGTTGATACACAAAAAAAATATTTATGTCTACATCGCAAATGGCCACTTGGAAAATGTTTCTTTCTTACGAAAATAAGCAAAAATCGCCCACGCCAAAAGGCAGCATCAACACAGCCGGCGAAAATTAAGAAAACACTTGAAGCAAAAAAACAAATGTAGAAAAATCATCTTTGAATCGTTCATAAATCGTTTGCTTTATTGTCGTGAGAGCGGAGAGAGGAGAGGGGGACGGTGGTGGTGGCGGGATTTGGCAATAATTGTTATGAAATCACCGGCTCACTTTGCTCCCCTCACCGTTTTGCTCCCAGTTGTTGGTCAGGTTTGTGCAGACGTTTTCATTGTGTTGATCATTTTTCCAATTTTTCCACTAGGCGTTGTCCGACTCTTTGAGCTGAAATTGAACCAGGCCAAAAACAATGAAATAACCCCAGACTTGGCGCCAAAACTCGTTTAGCTATTTGATGTTGAAGTTGCACTCTCTTCTCCCATCTCTGCATCTCTCTCTCTCTCTCTCTTGCCTTGTCGCTGCTTCATTGTTTTGTTGGTGTGTGTTTAACGTCGTCAAGCAGCTGGAACAAACAGAAAATCTCGGCTAAACAATGCCAAAGTCCGTTGCTGCCACAGTCAGAGCCACAGCTTGTTGCACTCAAGCATAGGAAACTAAGTCTAACAACCGCGAGCGAATTGAAACCAGAATTTCATTTGGTTTAGATTTTCACTTTTTTTTTGGTTTTTTCTGTTTTTGCGGGCTGTCGGTCAAAACACAGTTCGCTCCCTTGCCTTAACTTACTCCTTTCCTACACCTGCCAAACTCCACCTCAATCTCAGCTCGTTTTGCCAATCAGTCTCGTCAGTCAGGCTTGCATTTGTTGGGGTCTGAAACAGGCACGTGTGCCAGCAGCAACAGCAATAACAACAGCAGTTTGCTAGCCAATTTTCTCTTTGTTCTAAGGCGCATTTTGCCTGCTTTGGACTCGCTTAATTGAAAACGTTTTTCTCTCACTCTTATTTCGTTTTTTTGGTCTATGTGGCTGCCCAGTCAATTGTCCACAATGATTAGGAGGCAGCTGCTCAATTGTTGACTTTGCTTGAGGCTTTGAAAAATTGCCTGGAAATGCATGCAAATCGTGCTGATTTGTTGGGGTTATTTTTCATTATTTTTATGAATTTTTAAGAGGTATGAAAACAAGTTTTAATGAAAGATTTGTTTAGAAATTTGTCAACAACGAAAAGTTTTGTTTTCCTCTATAATAGTTTTGCGTTTATCAAACTATTATTTAACTTATTTAGTTGTTTTTACTCAGTTTCCATTTCCATTTCATATACTACTAAATCTTCCATTTTTATTAGCAGCTTTAGCAACATTTTCAAACTAAAACTATTCATAATTCCTAAGCAAAACTTTAGCCATAATCTTTCTCATTTCTCTTGAAACTAACTGCTAAATTTAAATACTTTTTATGAGCATTTTCTCTAAACGAAAGAAGAAAGAGATTCTTTAGTTTTAGTTGCCCATTTGGTTGGCAGCATTTGGCTGGCAGCATCTTCTTTGAGCATATGAAATTCTTGTCTTTCATTCCACTTCTCAGGCAACATAATTATCTCGTTTTAATCTTTTTCTTGTCTTTTGTCTTTTTAGACATAACTTAAAGTTAAGTTTGAGCTAGGTTACAACAACAACAACAGAAATTCAGACGAAACTCTCTCACGTTCGTCGCTCATGCAGCTGGCGCAAAAGTCGATGGCAATTTAACCTTTTGAACTGGCCAGAGCAAAGCTGAGGCGACTTGTTGTGACGTCAGTTGTGGGGCTGCCGCATGCTGTGGCATGTCTCGAGTGGTCTGTGGTCTGCTGTGGCTGCTGCCTGTTATTAATTGACTTTTGAGTTGACTTGCTGGGCGAAATGACAGCGTTTAATTTATTGCGCATACGCCCCGTTGCCAATCGCAGCAGCGACCAGGCACCCACAAGATCCGTATTCGCTGCTGCTGCGGAAGCTGTTGCTTAAGGAAGTTGCAGCCAATAGTGGAAACGAGGTGTGTGTCTGAGAGGCGACGTCTGTTGTCGGGAGGAAGACGACTCCAATTGCATTTTCATGGCTCATAAATATTGCATTATGGCCTACACTGTGGTTCACACTGTCATCGGTTCTTTCTCCGTCGTGAGTGTATCTGTCATATACCCTGCACTTCTGCAGGATAGTGCAGCGGGGTATATTAAGCAATTTCGAGAGGAGGAAATGCATGCCATATTTGATTTTATGGCTGCGTTTCTCTGCTTGCAGCTGGTGCAACGCGTTAAAAGTCAATAAAAAATAATATGGCGATATATTGTATAAAATAAAAAAAAAATTGCAGCGAAAGTTGCGCTCGTTTCCGCTTAGCTTCAAGTCTTGCGTTGGGGAGATTCTCGCATAAAATATTTCATTAGCTTTTGTTTATTTACTTTGAGTACTTGTTTCTTGCTGGTATGTGAGAACAGGCTGACGTTCGCTCTTCTTCTTCTTCGTTTGCCTAGCGTTTCGCTTTTACTTGTATAATTGCCACCTTGTTTTCCACGAATCTCTGGCGCACTATCCACTCGAATCAAAAGCGTATGTAAATACACATATCTGAGAGAAGAATATGTGTGAGTATTTTAATTACAGGGGCAGACAACAGCAGCAACAACTAATTACTTACATAGATACATCGCATATGAATGTATAGCTCTCGTCGCAGATTAATGATAACTTGAGTCGAGTTGAGTTCAGCTGAGAGTCGCCTCGAGTTGAGCCAAGAGCGTAGTGTGGAGAACATGTCGAGTGCATGGGAAATTACTTACTTGGAATTGTTGTTGCTCTAGTTAAAGAAAAAAACAACACAACGACGACGACAAGAGTGAAACACTGTAATAATAACATTGCATTTCTTGTCGTACAAGCAGCGGAAATGCAACGAATTTTTGATGTTTGTCTCGAAAGCTCGCTCGCTGGAAAAGCGAAACTATGGCAAAAGTCCTGTCGCCATGTCTATTTATAGTTGTTGTTGTTATTGTTGTTGTTGGCTCGTTTCCCCAATGATCATCTTCGCTTTGCTATGTGTAGAATCTAGCATGTCCGGCCCGGGTTTGAGCTGCGTTGAGCTGAGTTGTTGCATTGGGCAATGCGCATGCGCCACATGGTCGACAACAACAACAACAACGGCAACAGCAACCACAAAGTAGTTCAACCTGTTCGGCGGCTTCTGAGCCGACCAAAAGAATGTGGCTGCGAATTTATAGCTCTTTTGCTTTCAACTTTACAGCCGGCTACAATGAAGACTTCTTCAATACACACACATACCTAACTCACACACACTTGCACATAATAATGTATGTATTTATCTAAGCAGCAACAATTTTATTTTTTTTTTTTTTTCTTCTTCCAACTTTCTTGGCAATTTGCGTGCAAGATTTACGCAAAAATGTTGCTGCAAATGCTCATGCCACATAAAGAAGCTCACAGCCTGTCGGCCCAGCATGTTGAGGTAGGGAAAAAGGGGGAAGGGAAGACAGTCTTATGATCTAGTCAAGTGGCAGAAGCTGCTGGCTAGCCAAAAGGTTGCGTAAACAAGATGATGGTACAGCTAGCAGTGAGCATTGAAGTTTTAGTTATCAATGGAATGACAGAAAACAAAGTTTATGGAAAAAGCGGAAGGCTAAACGCTAATAGTGATAATAATAAATGATCTAAGGGGAAGTGTTTTAAAAGGAAAACAAAACAAAAATAAAGTAGATTCTTTTATAAAGCATAGCATGAAAAATCTGCCAATGAAACTAGTAGTAGAAAAGAGATAAGTGATGACTAGACGATTTTGCTGAGGAAAAATAAGAGAATAGAAGCAATAATTGGAGTATATCAGCAAAATGTGCTTATTATTCAAAAATGTTCAGGATCTCAATAATTCCTAATTTCAATTTAAGATTCCTGAAAATTTGATTGCGATCAGAGAAAAATTGTTTAAGTTATTCAAGAAATACTCTTGTATTGTAAAAAAGCGTAGTACAATCGGGTCTTAGTTACTTTGAGGGTAGCTCACAGTCGAGCATTAATTTCAAAAAGAACATAATAAATTTATTAAGACAATAAAGTAACTAAAAAAAAAAAAACAATTTTACTTATTGCAAAATTAACTTATTATTCAAAAATATTCTTGATAGCATAAAACATTAATAACAATATTTCTCGTAATTACTTCCTTCAACATAATTGAGCTTTGTCTCGAAATAGTTCTTTTATTTTGCATATGAAGTGAACTTAACTACGTTCCACGTTGAGATCCGTTGTCATTCATTCAAGCAATCATTCCTTCACTCACTCATTCATTTGAGTTCAGCTTTTGTCTTAAGTTTCGTTTCGCGCTTCTTTTGCAGCATCTTCTGCTGCGTCTCTCTTTTTATCTCTGACTGCTTCTCTCTCTCTCTGGGGTTTCTCAATTAAGTTTAATGAGCACATGGGCATTTTCATAATTGGAGCAAATTAACTTGATGGCGCTTCAGTAGATTTTGAGCCGAACCACAAACAACAAAAATGTGTATATATATATATATGTATGTGGATCAGCAAGCGAAGTACTTAAATAACGTAGTTCCGGAAGTATCTGTTGGCCAACTGCTTGCTGTGTTTTCTTGACCAACTTGTTGGGGAGCAACTTACGCGCAGCATTTAACAATTGAATCACTCGCGCGCGTATTTTATCTCTTAAAATTGTTGTTTAGTCACTTGGCTTACAAAGCTTTTGCTGGCTAATGAGACGCAATTGTCAACAACAAGTGGTGAACTGACAGTTCTTCTGCGTTTTATGGTCACGTTTCGAGGTCACTTGGCCAGCACGCAATCAGCGCAGCGCAGCGCAAAAAAATGAAAAGAGTCAAATAAAAATCTTGAAAGAATTACAATAAAATTGTTAAGCAGCGAACACACTTTGGCATCTTCTTGTGCTTCAGGTTCTGTGCCTGTGATACACTTGTGTTTATTGAAATTCTTGGCTTATCGACAACACAGCACAGCACAGCACAGCCAAAATGTCGAGTTTGGGGCCACTTAAGCTTTGAGATGCTGCCACTTGGCCAATTAGTTTGCTGTTGGCTTTCAACATGAGCTGCCTGCTTGGCCATTTGACTCTGGCTGTTACACATTTCAGCCACAAGCAACAGCAGCACAGTCACAAGGATTGGCATGTGGAATTTTTGGTGAGTGCCACAACAGCTAAACCAGCGACAGCAACGACAACAACAACATCAACTGTAACTAGAACTGCACCACAGGTGGTTAACTGGCTGCCAAGCGTTTTACATTAAAAGTGGCCAACAACCAGTTTGCAATTAAATGTCGCTGCTTTGATTTTTGCATAACCAAATGCAAGCAAGCAAGCAAGCAAGCAAGCAACCAACAAGCTTTAAATTGTACAAAATACTAACTGAGAAAGTACAGTCCAAGTCCAAGAAAAGTGACCGAAAACAAAGTGAAAAGCGTCGAGTGAAAATGCAAATTCTGTGTGAGAATTATTGCAATTTATATTCTTAAAAAAAACCAATTACAAATGCAATCATTGCAATTTCAATTTATAGAGCGTGACAAGCTGCATTGAAGTTTCGTTTATTGCTGAAGCATATGCCACATGCCGCATGCCTCATGCAGTTGCCACCATTTGCTACCAAGTTGAGCAACTCGCTTGGCCAGCAGCGCTTAAAGTTAAAGTTCAAATAAACGGCGTTGTTCAACTATTTTTATGATTATTACTTGTCTTAACGCTAGCCAGTGGTCACTAACGGTTCCACACACACACACACACACACCAACACACACGAGTGCAATTACACACTCGGAATGTTATATGTATACTTATTATATACTTTGTAGATTTTTTTCGGCTGCTGCTTTTTGTGCTTCCTGTTTGGCTTCGCTTCGCTTTGCTTTGACTTTATCAGCTGCTCAACAGCAGCCACAGCCAAGCAAAGTCATCATTACGAGCGTGAGCTTCTGCTGGCCAAGATCATGTAGTTGTATTTGTTGTTAATGTTGCTGCTGCTGTTCTCTATCGCTTTGGGGTTTAAGTTGATTCTTCAGATTTGTGCTGTTTGCCAGTGGCTTTTTGCCTCCAGAGTTAACTGTGAAAAGGCGTCGCTTGATTTATTCATTTATTCATCCAGCTGCTGCTGCTGTTGCTGTTGCTACTGCTGTATATTATCTATATATGCACAGTATATATTATGTATACGTCCATAAAGTACATACATACTTGTATATGTAATTAATAAAGCTTGTAAGACAGCAATTTGTTGCTTGCAAGTATTGTACACATGTTTCTTGGTTCGCTGTGAGACTGTGAACAGAGCAACTGTACCTACATATTTGAGATACCCTAGAGGTAGCTAAATTGTAGCAAGAAAGTAGCTTAGTTCACTGAAGTGTAGAGATTGAAAAGTATTTAGTAATAAAAGGCATAACACTTAGTTGTTAATGCTTTAAATGATAATATATTAACAAGTTTTCGTGTTCTGAAATTCAGAAGTTATTAAATACTGATAGAAATACTTAGTTGCGTATTTGTTATAGTTATAAATTAAATTAAATATATAAAATATTATAAAAATATGAAAAATTATGAAAATATCTTCTTTTATGCACTAATAGATTGTGAAGGTGCTTAGAAAGAATATATAAAATAGTATAATAATATATACTGCAGAGATGGAAAAAGAGAATACATAAAAATAAGTTTTATTTTGTATAATGTAGATTGTCCCAAGCATATTATAGCATATCTGCGTGTCTAGCATTCACAACCTCATTACTTTTGCTTGTTTTTTATTCAATCTTTTTCATTAGGTATCTGTATTTTGTATCTTGTCTATGGTTTATAATTGGATAAGAGCGCATTGCTTTTGATGTGTTGCTGTTGCTTTTGCTTCGAGTCAGTTGTTGTTATTTTTGTGGTGGCTCAACATAATATCGATATTGGTATCGATTTATGTGCGCACATTGCAAACTTATTTAATCAATAGCAGCAGCAACAACAACAACTGCAAACGTGACACACAAAAGTGGCAGCAACAACAACAACAGCAACAAGAGTAAAAGAGTAACAACTAAAACTGGCGCTGACAGCGAACGGCAGCCAACAACGGGTTAATGTGCTAATTTTTGGTACGCTACTCAACAGCAACGAGAGTTGCCTGGCAAAATTAGGTGGAAAATAAGAGAGCACAAAACACATAAATAGCATTTGACACACTCAAAGAGAGAGAGGAGAGAGTGGGAAATTTAAGGGGGGGTTGAGAGGGGCTTAACAAGTGGCAAGCCGATATTCACACAATGTTTTGCCCACAAGGGCTTCGGCTCTCTGGTGTCATTTGCATTGTTGTTGCCGTTGCTGTTGATGCGGAAAATCGTTACAGCAAATTAACTGAAAATGCGCAACAACAACAACAACAACAGCAGCAACAACAACGACGAGAAAAGCGACTTATAAATAGCAAAAAGAAACGGGTCAGGAGTTGCTTTTGTTTTCTCTCTTGAGGTTTTGCCTCAAATCAAAGCAAATTAGTGGAAAATTGTGGAAAATCGTATGAGACAGCTGGCCAAATTGTTGGTTTAACTTTTTTTCCTTTGCAGTTGTTGCTGTTGTTGTTGTTTGTTGCAAATGTGTGCTGCATGTGCGCTGGTTCATTGAACTTGCCCTGCAACGAATGCTTTTACCACCCGACACAACGTCGGGCAACGAAAGTAAAAAAATAATGCACTTCATGATGAGTTTGACAGTTTATGGTCAAAACAAAGGCGCCGCCGTTTGTTAAATAAATTGTACAAAAAGTACGTTGCACACTCATACATGTGTGTGTGTGTGCACAACAGGGGGCAAGAGGGGCGTGTCGGCTTTATGAATACACGCAGCCAATGTCAATTTACGCGGTCCAAGGCCCCGACGAGCAGCGTCATCTAAATGTCAACTGGGTGCAGCACCAACAGCAACAACAACACAACCAGCAACAACGAACAACAACAACAACTCGTGCTGCTGCCACAATGAGGAGGGGACAAACAAGCTGCATGCCGCCGCTCGTTGCTTAACTTTGTTGTCGCTAGTTGCGTTGCTTATCAGCTGCAACAGTTGTTGCTGTTGTTGTCATTGCTGTTGTTGCTGTTCTGGTTGCTGCTGCTGCTGCTGCTACATTCCACGTCCGTTGCAGATAAAACGCGTGCTGAGGAACTGTCATGCCAAGTCATCCGACAGTCGACAGTTGCATTTTTCTTATTTTATTGTAATCATTTCTTATGCTCTTTAACACATGATACACATGCAATGTGCCAGAATCAAAATCGACTGCATTTTGCAAAAGAGCACACAAGGTTTGTCATATCAGTTTCGACTTTATAGAGAGGAGAGTTCAACGCAAAGAGATTGAGTAAGGTTAAGCCTGAGAGAGATAAAAATACGTAGAAGGAGAAAAAAACAAATAAGTACAAATTAGAGATAAGATATTGAGACATATTGAGAGAAAGAGAAAGTGTATATAAAATTTAAAATACGACCGATAAGATATAGCGTACATTCAGATAAATAATATAAACATTTCTATTATATTTGGACATATGAAAGAAGAGACATAAATTTTAAATTTAATACAATTCCCAAATATGCAATTAAAATAAAGCGATTTTAGTGTATTTCTGTAGATTGTTAACTATACTTTATTCAACATTTTGGAAGAGTAGTAAGATATAGGGCACATGCATATAAATAAATATAAAATAAAACCTCGAAAAGAAAACACATAAATCTCAAAACTAATTGAATTTCCAAAGATTAAAGACAATTTTAATATTTTCTGTAGTAAATCTTAATCTGTATATTGTTAACTCTTGATATAATGTTTATTCATATAAAGCATATCGAAAAAATACACAGTAAAAATATGACCAATTTTAAATTTAATTCAGATATATAATAAAGAAAATGGAAATACATAAAGAAGAGACATAAATTAAAATTTTGATATAAATCCGAAAGATTAAGAATGTGCACTGAAAATAAAGCAAGGTTAATGTTTTATTTCAGATAAAAATCTTAGTCAATATAAAGACATATAAAAGGAAAAACATGAACGTTATATCATTTAAGTTTCAAACTTAAGAAATGTGTAATTAAAACAAAATATATCTTTGTTTACTGTAGTAAGTCCTCATCTACATATTGTTAACTAGACTAGGCATTAAAAGATAATATCTGCCTGCGTTTTCTCTCACTTCAAGTGTTTGCTTTCAAGTAGTTGGTTTTTCTGTGTGGTGCACTAATCCTGTTGTCGAGTGCAATTATTGTGTGTGTGTGTGTGTGGCATACCTCAAGCTCTTGACAGCTCTCGGTAAGCTCAGCAAGCGGACTCCACCCCCTCATTAAACAAGCCGCCTATGGCTTCCAAACCGCAATGGAATTGGTAACCAAATCGTCGTTGTCGCCGCTGCACCTGTTACCCACTTTTTTCTTAGCCTGGCCGGGTTAGCGCTTGGCCAAAGCTTGGTTAGTCGGTCGCTCGAACTGGGTCTAAAAATGAGAGAAAAACAAACGAAACTAAACTGAAACTGAACTGAACTGAAAGCTGAAAACTGAAAACAAAAGCAATTGCAGAGCCAAAAAGGAAGCCAATGTTTCTGGTCGAGTGCGCAGCGCTTCGACAATTGTAATGTAAAACAGGAACCATATTGTACGCCTACCACGATGAATATGGTATTATAATTGCGAGTGCGAGCGAGACACGCATAGTGAACTTAGTTGCTGTCGCTTTCTGCTTCAATTGACACCCTTCAGTTGCAGTTGCAGTTGCAGTTGCAACTACAGTTGTGTTGCAGTTGCAGTTGCAGTCATTACATAAAGACAAACATTGACAGAGCAACGCGCAGCTCATTTGGCGGCCATCATGTTGTAGTTGTTGTATAGTTGTTGCTGTTAGTGTTGTTGTTGTTGCTGTTGTTGTATTAGTTGTTGTTCTCTTGCCTTGCAGGTTTCCCCTTCACCTCTTGCACAATATTTGATTTGGCTTTAAATGCGCTTGCTGCTGGCTGCTTGTGTGGTGTTTGTGCTACTCGCTGTGGTCTCTCATGCACCTTCTGTGGTTTAGCATTCGATTAGATAAGCCAATGGCCCTCCTTCTTCACCTTCCCATGCTCGCCACGCCAGCTGCCATTAGAATTGAATTTATGACAGGCCCCAGAGCAACAACTGCGACTAGAAATCACACTGCAGCTGCAATACTTATTAGACCTATCAAACAGGTGACATTTGGCATTATTCAAAGCTCAGATATTTATGATCTATTTGGTAAAACAATTGCATTTAGATCAAAGTTATATTGGCAACTATGCAATTTATAGTTTTCCTTATTATTTGCCAATTCTTAAAGATAGAGATTGCATTGATTGTTGAGACTTAAAGTTAGTATAATTCAATTTTCATAAAAGTTATACTGGCAATAATGCACTTTACAGTTTTCATATTATTTTGAGACTTTTTAAGCTAACAGAGTTGTTAATGAAAGAGTTAAAAATTCATTGATTTCTAATAAAACTTTAAAGTCAGATAAATTGCATTTTCATTAAAATTATACTGACAATAATGCACTTTTTAGTTGTCCTATTATTTGGAAATTTTAAAGCCTCGAGAGTTGTTAAAGAAAATGTTAAATATACATTGATTTCTGTTAAAGCTTAGAAATCAGAAAAATTGTATTTTCATTATTAACAAAAAGGCACTTTAAAATTATCTCATTATTTGGCAATTTTAAGTTATCAGAGTTGTTAAAAAAATAATAAAACATTAAAGAATGCACTTAGCATTCCTTTCTGAGATAGCAACTGTGCTTTCTTACACATTTGATTCAGCAACTCAATAAATAAATTAATATGTAGAGAAGCCTTCAAGGCCTTTGGTCATTTATTAAGTGAGCAATTCATTGGCAACAACGCAAAAGAAATCATAATAAAATCTAATCGACAATTCACCAGTCACATATTGCATATTACGGTTCTTTTAGTAATAATAGAAGATTCGCAACTGCAATTTCAATTTGATGTAAAAAAGTCTTCAATTTTTATTGAAATTTTGTATATAAGTAAATTGATTTGATTTTTAACTTTTACCATAAAGAGTACATTCAATTTTAATTGCAATTTGTTCAGTTTAAGTACGCGTAATTCGATGCGGCATTTCCTCGGCATGTCCATTGCATTTTATCTGGTTTCTTGGGCATTGATCAACTGTCACGAATCGAAAACGTATTGAAACAAAACGAAACAAAACAACAAAACGAAACAAAACGAATCGAGACGAATCGAAGCAGAGACACACGATTAATTTAATGAACTTCAAGCGATTGCTGTGCGAGTGCTTTAATCAATCGCTCAAATTACAATCTTGACCCAGTGGCGAGGCGATGTTTTGTAGCTGCCTCTTGCTGCCTGCTGCTCAAACCTCAGATCATTAAGGTCTGTAATGGAAACGCCCTTATGTGCTGTGGGGGTTTGGGGTTCGATGTGGAATGTGGTCGATGGTCTTCGATGGCGTTGTTCCGATACCATTTGCACTTTGATTGCTCTCACACACAATCGATGACAATCTTCAATCGAATTTAACACTTTTCGTTTTATTTGTGTTGTCGATGAGTTTCCTTTGCTGTTTGTTATTGTTATTGCTCTTGGTTTGTTAATTTCTTTATTGCTTTTTATTGTCATTGTTTCTATTTCTATTTGTATTTGTGTTTGTGTTTGTCTGCCCGTGTGTGGAAAGTGTTTAGTTATTGTGCTTGTCATTAGATTCTTATTGTTACATTTACTTGATTGTCTTTGGTGTTAAGTGTGGAGATATGTGAGGTGAGTGTATGTGTGTATCAGTGAAAGCGTGTTTTGGGATTGGCTTTGACTGCGACTGCGACTAATACTATGCGAAGAGCTCTGTGGATGGATTTGAGGCATATGCCTGATGACATCTGTTGCCCCCTTGTCTTGTGGCCAACTTTCGCCATGATTTATTGGCCAGCTTGTTAGCCAGCGTCAAAGCTTTGGCGATTGCGACATTAATCTTGCCTCGGACTCGCTTAAGTAAATAAATATTATTTAAATGTTTATCTCGTGGTTATCTTCAATATCAGCGCAGGTTATTAACCCACTCATAAAACTTGTCGCCACATCGCAGCGACAACTTTGCAACTTTGTTGCCAGCTTCTCCTCATTTGGCATCGCGTACATTGCCTGCTGCTTGCCACATGCCACACAGGGGAGTCTTCGAGTCTTGGCATGCCATTTTGCAAACCCTTGCCCCAATGCTGTTTGCTCCTTATATGTTTAGCGCGCTTGTCCGCCTTTTATAGTCGACGCGAGTCGAGTCAGCCTGGTCAAGGTTAACAATGCGATCCAATGCGAATCGATGCGAGATTCAAGATGCGAGAAACAGCGCAACGCAATCTGAAGCTATGCGATGCGCGATGAGACTGGCAAATAACCTCCAGAGTCGTCTGTCAATGTCAACCAATGGACTCGGCTCGCAGTGCGCATAAAAACGAACTCTTGATTGCCACTCGAGCATAACTGAGCAGCATTTTAATCTCTCGTCGATCGCTTGCCAGCTGAACAAAAGAGTCGAGTCTTATGCAATCCGAAAAAGGGGTTAACACTGTAATTTTGTTTTAGATTTGTGCTGCCATTAATCAAACAATATCATTGATTGCTATAAAATTAAAAATTAGTTTTAATTCTTTCCACGATCAGTTTGTAATTCATTTCATTTGCTACCTTGAGAGCGTGCGTTTTAATGCTACATCAATTATGAATAATATTAGCAGTTGGTTTTCCTCAATTTGCGATTATCGCTGTTCTCTGAATGCAATCATCATATTATTGATTTGCCACTCACCTGTGTTATTTGCTCTTTACATAAATCAATGGCGTTAATCGCAACTTTCCTGCTCAGACTCAATTTACCGCTCACTCGTTTTTAAATCAATAAAGAAAAATAAACTGGCACACAGTCGATCAATTGGAAATGCAATTTCCCGCTAGCCAAAGGATGTTGCGCAAGCGTCGAACACGTCGAAGACAAATAATGAAAAGCTCGTGAAACCAATTTGATTACACTCTTTAACCAGATCTCCCAGAGTCGAGTCTAGTCCCTCGGGCATTATGCAAAACTCGCTCAGTGCTCAGTGACAGCTGTGGCAAGCAGGCAGGCCACCCACACGCCGTGGCATCCACATGCCGCCCACAGTTTGAATACATGCCACAAGCAGCGGCACAGTGGCAACCGCATTCGCAACTCAATTATCTCTCACGTGTCTCTGTGTCGTCAACATTTCACAAACGCATTTGCCTGATTAGTTTTTGTTTGGCCACAAAAATGCTGCTTCACCCACAAACCAACCACACACCCACACACACAGACACACACCTAAATACTCGCACACACTCTCTGCCCAAATGGGTGAAAGTTGTGTGACAAAGAATTCTACAAATGCCACTTAAAATTGTTTATTATACCCTTGCAATAGGGTCTTTTAAGTTGATTGCAAAATGTGCAACGCTTTGAACTATATAACTATAATATTCGTATAGTGTTGATTGGCTCATTCAAGGCACTTTTTGTTGTTTTTGTATATTAAATTATAGTTCTTTTTATTTGTCTACTCATTTGATAGTTGGTTGGATTAGTGTGAAATAATTACTTAATTTTGTAGAAAATTCATTAGACTAAGGCAACAATTGATATTCATGTTTGTATGCATTAAAAATGTATTTATTTTTATTAGTCTACCCAAAATGAGATTTTCAGTTACAGGAAAAAGAAACTTCATCTGCCTTTAGTCCCATGCTTCTATTTGAAACGCGAAATTTTATAAAAACTTCTTTGCTTTAGCAGACATGTTATTCTGCCTTAACAATAGTAAAGTTAAGCATCTCTTATTAAACGTTATTTAATATACGAATGGGTTTTTAAGAAAGATAAATCCAAGAATCAATCGTTTTGTTGATTATTTTCTTTTGATTCAATTGGTTCTTGTTAATTGCGCTTTTAGTATTGGGACGAAACTGGCGAATTAAATTCTTTGAAATGGTAATTGATACGAGTATGTATTAAATGCTTCAATTCGTGAAAATAACTAAGAAAGCTACAGTCAACTGTGTTCCTCCGTGAGCTATCCGTTCTTATTAAAAGCAAAACAGTGTGGTATAAGCATTTAAATGCACATTAAATATACCTACGAAACACTGAAATATACTAAAATTTATATTTTGCTTATTAACATACTAATACGTATTATTATTGTAATATACGAAATGTATGCTTGGCATAATAAGATAGCAAGATGTATGTACATATATTTGGTATATCAATATTCTCAAACGTTTACTTGGTATATTGATATAGCAAGTGTTGTCAAACAAAATTATAGCTCTATCTCTAATAGTCTTTCACCTATTTCTCACAAACATTAAGTGTATTACGTATTCGACTTTTCAAGGTTTACTTTTATAGCTTGTTCATAGTATTTTAGTTTTAATTAATTGCGCGCACGTTGTCTTCAAAATATCGAGTGAAAATCGAAGCCAGCGGCGGCGACATTGCTAAATTTCACTGATTGAAAACATTTAAATTCGCTACACATTAAGCATTAAACCAAAGCAACAACCAAAAGGGAGGACGAGCAAAAGCAGAGAGACCCAAATAACGTAAATTAGTGGCCCAAATAGCTTCAAATCGGGGGAGTGAGACTCGACACAGTCTCGATAAAACTGATAGACTCTCGATCGTGATAGCGACGGGGGCATTAACTGTTATTTTAGTTAAGTTTATTATGTAATTGTTGTTAATTTTTGTGGGGCTTATGCAAATTCGCATGTTTGGGGCCACTCCACAGATTTTTTGTCTACAAGTATTTTTTGGCCGTTTTGGTGTTAACTGCTTTGAATTCAGCTTGTTTTGTGGCCTGTTGACGCGTTGTTGTCGCTCTTGTTGTTGGTGTCTTTTGTGGGCGTGTGATTGGCACAACGGCAAAACGTCTTTTGATGTTACGTATTTTGTATTTTGTTTCTTTAGAGTTTAAAGCATATTATGTATTTTTCAGTTTTTTACTTTTATTTCTGTTGCGTGCGAAATTTTAAATGTGTGTATAAAAAGTGGAGCGAAGCACAGTTTCTGTTCGTCTTGTCGTTTGTTTATTTGTTTTGTCTATTGACAAATTGTATTGAATGCCGCATGGCAAATTGGCAAAAGCATAACTCGAGACATTATGTCACACGGCAATTTCTGTCGAGGAAGTTGCACAGAGTGGATGCCTACCATATTTGTGGCAACGCTTAATGACAAATGTTTAGCATCAAATCGAATGTAAATCGTTTGCAGTAGCTGCTAATGAGAGGCCTCCACTTTGGGTTCAGTTTCCAGTCGCTCTTTATGGCGCATTAATCGCTTATAGTCTGCCTCTCCTTATAAATGAGTGCGATAGCAAATAAAGAGATACATCAGACATACATATACATATATATATGTGTAGTGTATTCGCATGATACATTTATATCGCACATATTCAATATATATATCAAATTCAATTGAGTTTCATTTGGTTGCGTATACGCCACGTTGGCTGCTCATGCGCATGCTGTGACGCAGCTGTTGCCTTTTGCTCTAATTAAATACAAAATTCGATTAATTCCAAGAGATTTGCCACTAAGATACAGACACAGATACATATACATTTATAGATACACAGATACAAATACAGATAGTTGAAGCACGCAATTGAGTTTCTCTTTGTGTTCGCGCTTCAATGTCAAGTTTAACAATTTCTTTTACTTGTTTTTGCGTCTCACACAAAATGTTATAGACGTATATATTCGTAATCCGTTTCATGTGTCGACTTATTCACATTATTAATTATACATTTTATTTCTTCTATTTTTGCAGGATCAGTTTGATAATCTGTCTTTACACACAAACAGAGGCATTGATGTACTCGATAAATATGCCAATTTCTTACGCGATCGAGTGGCCATAGAAACCGAATATGCCGGCAAATTAAGGTGAGTGTAAAGCTGTATTCTAATTTAATTTAATTACCACTGTGATTCAGCGTAAATTTGAAGAAACATATTATAATTAGCTTGATACAGTTTGACATTTCGACTTGAATTTAGAATTAAATTTAACTGGTGATTCACACTTTTGCATATCAACGAGCTTCTCACTTTAGATTCAGTCCCGGATTCCGTTTTAGCTTCACTTTTGAAATTCACACTTGGAGAGTAAATTTATGGCTTTCGCTTAGCCTACCTCAATGTGCTATACAGTTGATTCCCGAATTTTTAACCTCTCTACAATAAAAAGATAAACATATAAAATACAACCACAATTTATGTATGCGAAAATGCTGAATGAAGAGATCCCAAAACAATTTAATGTATTATTGTAGTGTATATCTGCATGTTTTGAGGTAATTTGAAATTGCAAAAATGGTCAATGAAGAGATCTCCAAGCAATTTAAAATATTATTGCAGAATATATATATTTTGTGGCAATTTTGAATACAAAAATGTTTAATTAAGAGATGCCCAAAACAATTTATTTTATGATTTTTAAATATAGATATTTTTATATAGCAATTTAAAAATAAATTGAGAGCGTTTTAAAAGACAAGGGCACTGAGGGATCATTTAACTTATAAAACTTAAGCCAGAATAATTTATACACTTTCGGTTTCACGTTGAACTCGGCACTTAATTTGCTGCTTTGGTTTGTTTTTTTGTATGAAAAATATTTACTGAAATAATTATAAAAGCTTTTAAAGCGTCCGAGATATGTGTAAATCATTTGGCGCCACTTAATGCCCATATTTGTAAGTCAATTAAATGATTTTTAGCTTATACATTTTTATTACTTATGCGCGATTGCATCGGCATCTCTCATTGGTGCCACAGGCCGCGCCCAATTCGGTGGCCTGTCACAGCAACAACACGAAATTAATAGACACAAAAAAATAAACAATTCCTTACAAGAAACAAGACACATTAAAACTGAACGCAAGTGCAGTTCTCATTAATGTTAAATCTGTTTTTATATACAAGTATGCATGTATGTATTTGTTGTAGTAAAAACAGCACAAGGTCAGCAAGTTGTGGAGATTGTGCTCCATTGGCCATTCCTGGGCAGTAAAATCAATTTATGTATAGACTAGAGAATCGAGAGCAAGAGAACGCGAGGGTAGCTAATTGTGAGCCATAAGCATATCAAATAAAATTTATGCTTATATTGTACTGTGGCGCACTTCAATTTGTTGCCCTTTAGACGCGGCTGTTGGGGTCACTCTTTGCCACTGAGAATGTGGAGCCGCACCTCAGCTTAGAGAGAGAGGAAGGGAGGGAAGCTGTGGCCCACCCCATTAATATGTACATGCTCATGTCTGCGTCCACTCGCGCTGGCTAAATTGCGCAATGGAATGACAACTGAATAAACAAGAGCCGACCGCGACCTGCCCCACGCAACTGACACGCGACACTGCGCGGAAAACAACATGAGGCAGAGCGTGGGGCAAGAGGGTAAAAGCTGGAGAATTGGAGGCGCTGAATACTCAGCGTAATTTTATCCACTACACATAAATATATATAAGTATATTTATACGAGTGTTTGATTGAGCTTGAGTTACACACACAGACAGACAAAAGCCGAACCCATCCATGGCTCAACTTGCAACCAGGCGTCATAATTGTTTAATTTGCTTCATGATTATGCTGCTTGCTGTTGATGACGCGCTGCCCAAGGTGTTCTTGGCAAAGCACTTGGGAAACGCTGCTCATCGTTAGGCAGCTATTTTGTCAATACCCTGTAAGTGGGAGATAATTGAAGAGGGTTGATGACGAAATAATGAAAACTTTATTGGAATATGAGAAGGGTTATTAAGTGTGCATGATAAAAGAAAGAATCATAAAAAGTTTTGATTAGCGATACAAAATAAAATAAGGAACATACATATTATTAGAATATGAAAATTATTTATGTATATAACTTGTATTTAAAATAAACAAGATTAAGTTATTGATACAAAATAGAATAAGGAAGATTAATTGAGTATGAAAATGGATACTTATATTCCTTGCATTTATATTTATATTGTACATCATTTAAGAGAGGAAAGAAAGGGGCGAATATGGTATCTTTTACTTAAACAGATGAACTTAAGTATAAAAACAAAGTAAACAACATGATGTAAGGTTTTTAAAGAAGAAAAGATTTGTAAAACTTTGTAAAGTTAGATGTAATTTATTGAATTGTTTCCTGCAATTTGTGATTAGAACATCAGATTGTTATGCTATAAATGACATAAATACTAGTGAGAATCACTTTACCAAAAGAAGAGGTATCTTCAAGTTCAAAACTTTCTACCAAGCAAGTACTACTTGTTTACTCTTCTTTTTTATTTCCATTTAAATTTTTATTTCTTAATGCGGTGGCGGCGTCTGTTCCCACAATTTGAATGGCGCAAAATGAGTCGAGAGCTGGCTGGCTTGATGACTGACTGACTCAACTCAACTCAGCTGAACTGAACTGGGTTGAACTGTGGCCTCTGCCGCAGCCAGCCTGCAGCTACTGGTAGGGTTGAGAGCACCCGTAATGACATTATCATTGCTCGACTGGCAGAAGCAGAGCTTCAGCTTCAGCGTCTTCCCAGGCGCTCAACTAGACCACAAACAGCAGCAGCAACAGCAACAGCAGCGGCCACATGAAATGGAAAACTCTCAACTTCAAGTCGCTGTTATTAAATACAACCCAGTGAAATCTATAGACTGTAGACTACTGAAGACCGCTTTGCGTGTCTCGCAGTGGCAAAATGAAAAGTCTCTCGTGTTAATGCAAATACTTTAGCTTGTTTGTTATTGTTGTTACTACTACATACTATTACTATGCTCGTATTGTTATTGTTATTTCTTTGTATGCATAAACCAAATTTCACTAATGCCATGTTATGTTTTTTTTTTTGTTGATTTTCTTTTTGCAGGCGCTTAGTGAAAAATTATCAGCCCAAAAAGAAGGAGGAGGAAGACAATGAGTAAGCACAAAAAACACAAAATAACAATAACTACCACTATACTATAAAACGAAACACATAGTTATAAGCATAATAACAATCATATAATAAGAGCAGCGAGAGAGTTGTTAATTGCAGCTGCTCAACTGTGAGCTACCCTGTAGCTAAGTGCGTGTGAAATTGCGGCACGAATGAAAGCAAAAAAGCTGAGTAATCAGCTATTAGTATAAATATTGAGCAGGTGTTTATAAGGTTTCTATAGCTTAAAGTCTAAACTTTAACCTGACTCGCAATTTGTAATAATGTATAAAGCTGCTACTTTAAAGCAGCATACCTTCTACCCCTCTTTTATACAGGGTATTATTAAAGCTTTCAAGTGGTTTTGCCTTAACACGATTGCACAAATTTTGTTAAATCTTTCGGAAAATTAACCATAATTTGCGCGATTTGTGTTTGGCAAGCTGGTTAGCAAAGTGTTAAATGGATTTTCGACAAATCTGTTCATATGACCAAAAGAAACTTTGGAGTTTATAGAGTACTCTCGACTCTTATGCATATGCGTGAGATGTGAAAACAACGCATGATTGTGGCTATTTAGATGTGCGGTCTGTGGAAATGTTTGCGGCCAGGCAGCACTCAGTTTTAATTACATGCGAGAACTGGGAACGCTCTATTCCCATTCTTGAGTGCCTGACATCATGACTACACAAATAGCAGAAAGGAAGCCGCAAAATTTGTAATGTATAGTCGTAAAAATGGCAATGAAGCCATTGAGCTTCGATTGGCCTCGCGAAACGCTTGAAGATTTGGTCATGAAATATGACAGAGAGACAGCAAGACAGCGAGACAGCAAGACACATTTCAGTTCAATATGCCGCTGCCTTATACAGTTGTAAAAGACAATAAATTTATTCATGATTGCCGTTCGGTCGGGACGACAAATGACAGACACGGACTGACGGACTGACTGACAAACCGACGACAGTGTGTGCGGCATTTGGAGGCGTGGGCGCGTGTCCAAGTCAAGACCTGGGCAGGCGCGAAATGGCGTGGGTTATTTGTAAGAGGGCTAAACTGATTGGCTTTGGCTTTGACTTGGCATTAACTTAACACTGACTTTGCTTCGCTGCCACTTTTTACAGATTTACATCGAGGCAAGCGTTCCGCAATCTGCTCAAGGAGGTGGGCGATTTGGCGGGACAGCGCGAAGTTGTGTCCGAGACCCTGCAACTACAGATCATACAGGGTGTGACGTTGCTATCGAAAACACTGCGTGAAGATCGCAAGGTAAAATAAATCATCATCCAAACTATTGAACATACTAATGATACACACTTTACACACTCGCAGAAATGCCTAAACGATGGCACCGTGCTGCAACAGACGCTGAGTGCACAATTGTCGTCGCTGGAACGCGCCAAACGCAACTATGACAAGGCCTATCGGGACTCGGAGAAGGCCGTCGAGAATCACAAGAAGGCTGACATGGATTTCAATCTGAGTCGTGCCGAAGTTGAGCGTTACAAGAACATTATGACATCAAAGATACAACAGTCCGATGATGCCAAGAACGAGTACGCCAACCAGCTGCAGAAGACCAATAATCTACAGCAACAGCACTATGGTACACTACTGCCCGCCGTCTTCAATCGGCTGCAGGAGCTGGACGAGAAACGCACGCGTGGCATCCGTGAGTTCATCATTGGCGCCGCAGACGTTGAGTCCTCGGTGGCGCCCATCATTGCACGTTGCATGGAGGGCATCGTGAAGGCCGGTGAATCCATCAACGAGCAGGAAGATTCCCTCAAAGTGATCGAAAGGTGAGTTGAGCAAGTCAAGTACTTAAACTATAACTAAAGTCTGCTTTCTTACAGATACCAATCGGGCTTCCAACCACCAGCGGACATACCATTTGAAGATCTATCAAAGATGGACTCCTCGATAGCGACGCAATCGAACTACAGCAGTGTCACCTACAATCACTTGACCATTAAGGGCACGATCAGCGGTCCCAAGTTCAAGAAACCACGCGGCGGCATCTTGAACAGCATCTTTGGCAGCAACAAGGTGAGCGAAGCCGTTTGCGATTCTCAATTCTTGTCGTGTTGCGATTCCCGGTTCTCTGGTTTTGGTTAATTCAACTTAGCTGCAAGTTCTTCTACTACTATTCAACTTTCCTTATGTGGTCCTCCTCTCCATCTCTATCTTTCTCTGTTGTCTCTCTATAAATCTATTTAATTTACTTTTTTTTAATCCTATCATTGCCTGGCACTTTTAGCTACTAGCTCTCTCACATCCGCTCTCAATATGTTTCGTTTGTTTGTGTGAGAGAGTTTGTCATATATTGAGTTCAACAATCAGTCAGTCAATCAATCAATCAGCAAATCGATCTGTCAGTCAGTCAGTCAAGTCAATCAATCAGCACATACGCCTCTTGTGTTCGGATGCTCCTTGTGTTTTAGTTTTAAGTTAATTCCTAAGTCATAGGCATTTTACTCATGCCGTCTCTATTCTCTCTCTCTTTCTATTTCTATTTTTCTCTTCTGTTTTATCATTTATCGATCAATCGTTATGCCATTTGTCTATTATTTCTGTTACGAAACTAACGGACGTTGTGTTTCCAACTTTGCTGTAAGTACCAAGTGTCAAGCTCGGCTCATCTCAGCTCCGTTTCGTATCGTATCGTAACTCGTATATCGTAACGCCTCGCCTCGCCTCGCCTCGCATATCGTAACTCTCTCGTAACGTCTCGTATCGTGTCCTCTCATGTCTTCTCCTCAATTGTAAACTAAAAAAAAACAAACCGATAACAGATCGTTTCCATAAACTCTACTATCTCTACTCTACTCAACTCTTGTATTTACATAATTCAGTTTTCCACTCCATTTGCTTGTTTAATCGCTTTTCACTCGCTTTTCATTGAAGAATTCGCCACCTTTCAACACACAAATTGAAAGAAAACAAAAATAATCATACATATCAATTAATCATTGTGTTTAATTCTTTAATTCTTTATGCATATTTGTTGCTGTCACACAAAATTTCTAACACAATTGCTTTTACTTACAATCTTGAATCAAATTAAACACAACATACACTTATACACATCCGGAAAAACAACATGTGATACTACCTACCGTTCGTTATCAATGAAATATTGAAAACTGTAACTCTGTATAACTAAATGAATAATACTATACAAATAATGAACTCAATTCGCTGCCAATAGCAACGGCAGATAATTGAAGCCTGTATCACGATGAAGGTATGATGTATGATATTCCACCAGCTCAACTAACTAACTCTCTGCTCCTAACACATCTACTACTACTATAACTACTACTACTAATATAATAAGCTATCGCTCTGACTAATCACAACTGCTAAAACCTAATCGACACTAGCATATAACATATAAGCATATCTTCTTCTATCTCTCGCTCTCTTCATTGAGTCACCTCTCTCACTCACCAGCATTCCTCAACATTCAAATCTACTCAACTAAAATGATAATTCAATAAATAACTTAGTCAATTACTTAGTTAGTTAGCAACAAGCCAAAGCAGCACACTCCACACTCACACAACGCAGAACAAATAATAATAATTAATTCAATTAATATGCAAAATGCAAGCATGTCTTTTTCATTAAATCTATGTGTTTTTTCTTTTGGCCTATTACTTGTTGTTTATAATTTGTTTTGTGTTTAGGTTGAGTTTTTGTTCTTATTTGTTTATCAACAACTTATTGCTGTGAATGTGTGTTTGTTAAAGTGTTTGTTGTTCCGCCTTGTATAGTTACTCATTGCACATAGTTCCCATACAACTTATTCGATCTCGATCTCAACTCTTTATCCAAACTAATGCTGTGTCATTCGACTATCCATAGAACTCACTCACGGCGGACGGACAAAAGGAGGACTTTAGCGATCTGCCACCGAATCAACAGCGCAAAAAACTGCAGGCAAAAATTGCGGAGCTGCAGCACAAGGTCGATCAGGAGACGAATACGCGGGATGGACTCATGAAGATGAAGATTGTCTATGAGGCGAACTCATCGCTGGGCAATCCGATGACCGTTGAGGGTCAACTTAACGAATCCGAGCATGAATTGGAAAAACTGAAAAATGATTTGAAAAAGTATCAGGGCTATTTGGATAAGGCCAATCAGCTGCAGGTGGTTAACAACAGTCCGCAATCCAATCGCAATCAATTGCAAAACGGACACCGAACCTCGAGGTAAGTATTTCACTCTGTTTCTCTGACTATGAGAAAATTATTAACTTGCTGCTTTTCATTTCTTGGCAGACATTCCAATGGCAGCGCCAGCGCTGATGATCATAACGATGGCGATGATCAGCCCGATGATGCTGGCAGCTTAAGCAGGTCAGATTCTGAGGATAATGTGGCGCAAATACAAAATGGGCATAATAATAACAATAACGGGTACACTCATAAGTCTACGTTCAATGTTTATATATCAACACACACATACACACTCGTACAGAAACACACAATCACTCACACACATTCAACACACACAACAACACACCAACACTTACCATACATTATTTTCTATTGTATTGCACTTATGATTTGGCTCGTTTTACTCATTTTGTATAATCTTCTCTCACTCCTATTTTCTCATTGTACATTTGTTTCTCACGTTTAATGGCATTTTTCGATTTTTGGTGTTGGTTCTTTTCATACTTTCCTTTTGCTCATCTGCGTAAATCCAAATTAAAATTAAGTAAAATGAAAAAGCCCAAAGAAAAAAAAGTCCACAATATGCCAAAGAAAAGAAAACAAAATTTTCAAATTAATTTATATAATTTTGTAGTGAAATTATATTTATATTTATTATAGTTGTTTTATATTATTTGCTTACACCATACATAGAACACGTAATAATGTGCGATTTGCAACTTCTTTTAAATATTTCGTTTCATTTTGCCTTTTCCATGGTGAAATCCAGCAGTTCGGCAAGTCCCGAAAGTGGCCTCGGCACCTCGCACACTTCGCTGCCCGGCTCCGGGCAGGGCAGCGCCAATGAGAACGCCATGGGCGAGGAGACGTGCTATGAAACGGAAGTGGAGCTGCTGCAACCGCTTGGCACATGTCGTGCACTGTATCCCTTCGAAGGTGAGTTGTTCATCATGAAGCACACTTCTGTATTCAGCTAAGTTTCATACTCTGTCTTTTTAGCTACCAGCGAAGGCAGCATACCCATGAATGAGGGCGAGGAGCTGCAGGTGATTGAGAACGATCAAGGTGATGGCTGGACGCGCGTGAGACGAGCGAACAACTCAAATGGCTGGGACGAGGGCTTTGTGCCCACGAGTTACATCGAATGCACACTCTTTGCCTAGACTACGCTTCCGTAAGCATTAAACTCCTATAATTATATGGGATAGGATGGAGCACAGAACGAGAAAGAACAGCAGGAGGCAGTTTTCAATGTTAACAAAACAGCATTTTTGCATATGTTCCATACAATTGTGTACTTTTGTCATAACTTTGCGTAACTTTGGACAGCCATAAAACAGACATTGAAACCACTTCAAATCAAACACTCACACACATACATACATACTCACACACACACGCACAACCATGTACATTGTCTTAAGGATAAGTTAAACAAGTTTTTGGATTTCTATACAAATGTTGTATACTATTTACTATGATTTTAAATGGCATTGATTCAATGATTGATAGAGACAAATAGATATATCATTATAACTATACGTAGTTCATATACTATATTTACTATATATATACCAAAACTAAATCTATATATACATATATATATAGCGCATATAGTATGTGTATATGCACCCCACGAGCAGACCTCACCTAATTGTAAGCAAATGCAAAACGCAAACGTTTCCCTCTTCACATCAGATCAACTTTAAGTAAAACAAACAATCATGTATTAACTATTTATATATATATACATACATATATATACAAGCATATATATACATCAATATATATATAGATATACACGTAAAAAGTATAATTTAAATAACAACCTAAAACATATTTTCAATCAACATCCATCACATAAAAAGTAAGCTGGTAAACATATTCTGAAGGCACCTGAAAATCAATCTAAATGCACTTTACAATATGCTTACTACATTTATTTTTTATAATCGCATTTCGCATTCGCATACTCAAAAAAAACAATTACATATACGTACATATATATTTAATAGCACCTGCTACTTTTCGAGCTGACCAAGAAAAGCGACAGACCCTGTGGCTATTAGATTGTAGAGCACACACACACACACATTCTTAAAATCATTGCTAAATAAATAATACAATTACATATGAGAAAATTCAACTAAAAACAAAGTGAAAGAAAAACACTTGGAACAATTATTGAGGATCGATCGAGTGATCCCCATCTATCTATCGTACAGCAAAAGTTATGACAATGTTGCATGTGTGGCATATGCAAATTGACGAATTGAAAAGCAAATAACGCGCTAGCTTGTTATATATGAAATAGCAACAATTGTACATTTTACTTTAAACAACTTAATTATAATTTTATACCTAATAACTTTTGTATTGCTTTTTGCCTTGTACATTTTCACACATACACTGACACCCCCCACACACACATACATACATACACATTAATATGTATTTAATGAAATGAAAATGGAGAAAACAAAACGATTTCATGAAATTCGAAATTAATTTCGTTATAGGAGAACCATAAGTTATTTAAGTTAACAACAATTAAGGCTTAAGTCAAAGCAAAGCCGGGCGGCGCTACCTTTTGTTATGTGTTGAACGCCACTTTGCAATACATTTATTTATAATTTACGCATTATATAATTCGTATATATATGTATATGTACACATAAAGCTATATAAAGAAAAATACGTTTATATTAATAACCGAAATCAAAAGAAATAAGTCTGCGGCTAAGCGAATCACTAGCAGGCCAGGCGAGTGATTAAGATTTTTAGTTACTTTTTCATTGCATTCAATTAAATTTTTTTTTTTCGTAACAATCTCCGATATGACCGAAATGTCTGTCTACAGTCTGGGAGCAAACTATATGTCTAAGCAGGTTGTAAATACGTCGGAGGCGACATTGTCAAAACTGATCAAAATTTAATTATATTTATCAATTTCATTTTCGTGGTACGTAAGCAAAAGAAAGAAAACTGAACTAAGAATACACAAAAATACGCGTAATTCCAAAATTCTTAAATTTATATAATTTATATAGTAACTAATGCCGAGATAACAGACCAGACACTTGATGAGAACTGAAAAAATGTTTTACACGAAGAGAGTGTGGTATGGTAGAAATGAAATAAGTGGCAAATGGTGTCATATGTGAAAATGGTCAATTTTAAATGAACATGACAACATATGTAATAAAGAATAACGAAAATAAAATGAAAATTGAGTAAAATAAAATGTTGTTGTTTGAATTCGGCGGGCATAATCGTGAATTACTTGAACTGCTTCATTTCGCACTGCTTTTGACACTGCTTGTGGGAGCAATAAAAGCTGTTTGCTTTGTCGCACTTTTGGGAATTTTAAAGTGGCGCCATCTGTCCACAGAAATACCCTTTACTGCATGGCGCCATCAGTTGTCCATGTGTTATTTGTAGTAAAATTCAACACCGCAGTCCAAATAAATATTGTATGTTTATTGAAACTCAATTTGATATACATATTGTTTTGGGTGTTGCATTGTTTGTTGTTGTTTTTCAGTGTTTTGCTACATTTAAATATAATAATATTTTGTATATGGTATGTATATATATATGTTCATATTGTTCACATCTGTCTATATATATAGGTATAGGTTTTGCTAATGTTTAACAAAATTGTTAAAGTTAAGTTATCGTACTACAAACTCGTATATTCGTAAGCCTTGCTACACACACACACAAACACACCCATTTCGATACCCACGCACACACACTCGGACTCACACACACACAATCGGCACTTTTAAAGCGCACTGTCCTTAACCTTAACCCATGCTAGTCCTTGTCTTCAACGCTACACGTTGATATGGTGTTATTTTTACAGTATTCAGAGTACTCGTTTTTTGCAATTAGAATTACTCACAACTCCCTCCCAATAATAAATATCTCATAGTAATTATAGATTTATAAGAATAGCTAGTAGATAAAGGTAGCGATCGTGTACAGATCAAATAGACTTAAGTTTCAGTTACAGCAATAGTTGATAGTATCTAGGTTTTGCTTTTAACAGCCGAAAATAGAGTTTCAACAATGATTACAATAGTTTCTTCTCATAGCACAACCATTTTTGTTTAGTTATCGTTATCGGTTTCGATTCGTTTCATATCAAATATCGAAAAAGGATTTGTCGGCTAAAAAGTGAACAGCCAAAACGTGAAGAATACATAATTGATAATTATCTATCATATAGTACTTTAACTCAAATGTATTAGACACCTCTCATTCTCTCTCCCTCTCTCTCTTTCTTTCTTTTTCTCTATTTTTGTCTCTTTCGTTTCTTTGTGTTTACCCTGGTTACCTGGACAATTACAGACATACTCGAACATTTTTGAAGCAGTTACAACAATGATAATGAATTAATGAATTAGTTCTTAACTAGTCTCTTTTGTTTTTTTTTTTAGAGTAAGCAACATCTAAGATTAACCTGGGAAGTAGAATTTTGATAGTTGGCTTGAAATCCATCATCGCTAACTAACGATAAAAAGTCGTTGCAAAGTGTAGTAGTAGAAACAGTTAAGCGAGCTCGCAGTAAAAAGATTTTTTGTCTTAAAAAGTACTCTAGTTTTGCGTTTATAATAAGTATGACACAAGTACAATTTAAATATGTATAGTAAGTATTTTTTAGCAATTTTGTTTGATTCTTTTGTTTTTCAAAAACGTTGTATTCATTGTATTTTTATTTTCGTCTTATTCACAAGTTTGAAACTCCGAGTTGAAACTTGTTTTTTGGTTTTCGTGTGTTTTTCTTATTTTTTGTTTTTCGGGGTTTTCCATTACAAGAGATTGTCCTGTTGAAAGTCAAAATTTCGAAGCTGAATCAGAATTTTGAAATATGTCTAGGGGCAGGGCGGTTGGCTAAAGGGAAGCTAAAAGTTTTAAGTGTTGTGTTGCGCTTTCCAAAAAATGACTACAGTAAATTCGTCTTAATCACACTTTAGTCGCACTCACACACTCACACACACATGCACACATACATACATGCACACAGACGCATACATTGAAGAAGATTGTCATATTAATTAAGTTTCGTTTTTTGATATACATTTTCATATTCCATTTCGGTATTCGTTTTTGTACACTGACAGAAAAGTTTAGCTGGGGGCTGGTGAAACCTTTTGTGGGTTTCTATTTCTGTGCTACCTGATAAAGTTTATTTAGTGTTTTGGGTTAATTTGCGCAACATTTGGCTAACAGATATACGTAACGGTAAATATACTATATGTTTTGTTTCGGGTAGTGTACTATATAGTTGGAACTATTTAATTGTTTAACTGTCATTTCGTTGCCTCGCTTTCGACTTTCTCTTTCCTAGTACAAACACAACAACAACACATCAACATCAACTTCATCAACGACAACGATAAGCGTTAAACACAACAACGACAACAACAAGCAAAAATATATATATTTATATTGTATATTATCTTTCTGGTACTCTCAATTTTTCATTATTATTGTGCTCTCTCCAACTTCCTAACTGTATCTAACTTACTCAAACAAAGCTCTCACGGGTCGCACACATCTTCTTGTAAACTCTTCTATAACTGTCAAGCTCTTTGAACTATGTATATAACTATGTAAGGGGGCGAAGGAGTAAACAAAACTTATGAACTAACAAATTGAGCTTTAAGTTGTAAGTGGTATTCGCATATCGTTATAAATATTATTATTTAATATTGGTGTTATGCATTTCATTTGAATTATTGTTTTTGTTGTCGGACGACGCATTCGCAATCGGAATCGGATTTGCGTGTTCGGTCAAGGAGAATTATCCGAATCGGAGCCGCCATAGCTGTGCATGGGGAAAAGCGGATACCATCCATTAATATGCTGTCCAATGTTCACCTTGTCCAGGTTCACCTCGGTGCCACCAAGTCCCTGATTGTGCTCAAAGCCCACGCATCTCTGCCACACCATGATGACAATATTCCGGCCAAACACATCAGAGCTCTGCGGTCCATCGCGCAAAAAAACGATGCGAAATGAAAAAGAGAAAAAGGGAGACAGAAAAAGAGAGGGAGCTGGTTTATTTGCATACAAATTGCGTTAATTTCACAGTGTGTGTGAGCGGGTAATTACTTGGCAACATATATAAATAAATACACGAGTGACTGCACTGACTGCTGACTGACCAAAAGGCTGTTGCTCGGTTGCTGCCGCTGCTTCCGTGTATGTGTGCGTCGCATGTGCTGCAAATTGGCCGCGTGCCTCAATTAATCGCATTACACGGCAGCAACATCAACTGGCAACAACCTTGTGCTTGTTGTCGCCATTTGCATCATCATTTGCTCACCTGGTACTTGATGGTCTGCTTGTAGAAGGGCTCTGCCGCATGCCGCACCACGCGCGTCTTCTTCTTGTGACGCAGTCGATCCCCATCCTTGATGTAGCACTTCACATACGTATCTGGTGGCGTCTCACAGTCCGCATTCACTATGTTGCGGGCACAAATCAGCTGCCAAAGAAATTAAATGATTAAATACATTTGCAACAATCAATAACGAAATATAGTAATTAATAGTAGCGGATTCTATAAAATATTTATTATTTCATTTGCAGCAGTCTATAATGAACTCAGCATTTTCAATAATTTATAGATTCATTTCATAACTGAATATCAATTAAATTTGGCAGCCTGCCTGCATGGCAAATAAATCATTTTTCAAGCGAAATGTTCAATATGGAAATGCAATTTGACTTCCATCAAATTTAATTAAAGGGTAAAGAAACAATATCCAACAAACAACTTATTCGTTTCACTTAATCATATGAAGAATGTTTACACATGAATTTTCTAACCAATAATCAAATTATATTTGTCTTTGACTGCTATCAAATAACGTAAAGAAATATGCAATTACAATTTGTTCCTTGAAATTGAAATATCTACAGAAATTTCTTTGAAGGAAATTGAATTTATTTTTAATGAAATATAATTTCTATGAAATCTGCATAATATAATCTTAAAACACATCTATAAACGTTGTTAAGACTTTATTATTTGCATTATTGCATTATTTGCATTGAAACGAAGCAGAGCTGGGATGTTTAATCCTATAATTTTTAGATTGATTTTTCACATAGTCAAACTGTATGAAGTTCACTTCACAACTAACTTCACAAATAAATGATTAACTTATTGCCATAAAATCAACTAGTTGAAATAAATGAAAACTAAGAGAAGTGTGTAATATTCAATTACAGTTTGTTAGTTTCTTTAATTGACAGCGATATAAAACACCTTTCCTTTAATGCAACACAAAATACAGTTATTCAATTAAGTGTATACAGTATGGCAAAGCTTACCTCCACCTCGACATTGCCTTTGATTTTGACAAAGCCCATTTTGAGCTCCCCGTAGCGTGCGGTGGTCAGGCGATAGCCCTTCGGATGGATCTGGGAGGGTCCCAGCTTCAGGCCATAGCTCGACTCGCTGCCCGTAATGGCCGAGACGTTGACATAGCTGCCGCTGAGAGTCTTGACCACGCTCTGCTTCCGCTGTGGACTCTCGTTGCTGTCCGTGCTTGTGCGCTGATAAATGCTGCCCTTGCGCTGGGGGCTATCGTTGATGCTGCTGTCGACGCTGGGTCGCTGATAGACGCTCCCCTTGCGAGTGGGCGTACCCAAAGGAGGCGTGTCGTGTGTCGACGATGCCACATACATGCTGCCCTTGCGCTGCAGCAGTGGCGACTGCGATTGCGGCTGTGTGTCGCCCAGCTGGAACATGCTGCTCTTGCGTTGCTGCTGCTGCAGCTGGCCGGCTGTCAAAGTGTCCTGGCCACGCAGGTTAACCATGCTGCCTTTGCGCATCGTCTGCTGTGTGTGGCCGCCATCGCCCAGATTGCTGCCCAGCAGCTGACTTTGCCTCTCTTGCGCCACATTCGAGACGGAGGCCGCTTGCTTGAGTCGGGACAACGCCTGTTTGGCGCTCTGAGGGGGCAGCTGGGTGCCTGAGCCCTTCCAGCGTGGACGAAAGCGTTTGTCTTCATCATCGGACGGGGGACTGGTGTCCGTTGTGCCAATGCCTGGGGGCAATTGATGCTGTTGCAATTGCTGCTGCAGCTGCAACTGCTGCAGTTGCAATTGCTGTTGCTGCGAGAGATCCAGTATGGAGCTCTTGCGACTGTTGGGGCCACTCGGAAGTCCCACTCGACTGGCACCTGCATTCAGAGATAGACACAAGGGAGCAAGACAGAGCCAAAAGAGAGAAAGAGAGGGGATCAGAAAAGCACAGACAAAGTTTGTCCATTTGTAGCATCAATAAGGACAAATGACGCTCAACTGAATTCAACTTTAACTCAAAGTATCAAAGTTTTATTTTTTACTGCGCGAAATATGAAGAGAGTTACAAGTACACGATCTACGAGTAAGTCTAGTTACAAGTTAAAGTCGTAGAGGAAGAGAAACACTAAAATGTAGCACAAAACAAACATGCAAAGTAACAGGTGAATAACATATTATGCGTATACGTAATAAACGAATATGTTTTAAAGAAGAGTAAAGAGTGAGGAAAATTTAAAATGTTTCTAACAATAATGGAAATACAGGATAGAATGTTAAGTAAGTATAGTTAAGATAATGGAGTTTAGAAGTTTAGTCAATAAAGTAATTAAAATGTAATTTGGAGTATGTTTAAATGAAGTAAATTTTGGAGTGACTTTGGATAACATTTCAGAGTGTGCATTTTTGTTGCTATCAAAAATAAAAATATGTCATTAACACATATGTCTCGATAAATTTTATGACAAAGACAGCTAAAAACTTTAAAATGTTTATTGAATTTTTAGCAATATTAATAAACAACTTGCTGTTTATAACTATAAAGTTGATACAAATTTCTACAGTATACGACTATCTTTATGATATAGTATATAGTTGCTTGTTTATTATTACAAAAAGAAACTTTAATTCGTTGAGTTTTAAAATGAAAGCCTTGAATGCTGAATGTTATTAGAGGTAGCTAAGGTTTTATATACAAATTTAGTTTAATAAATTTAACTCTGACAAAGACAAATGAAATGTTAAATGCATTTATTCAAACTGATTATTCTTTGTTTATCGTTGACACTAATTTCTACACTATGATTTAAAAGATATCAACTGATTGATTGTTTACTTTGACGAAAAATTAAGAGGAAGTCTCAAATGAAGTACCATTAAAGTTAGAAAAAGTAAAATCAAAATTCTCTTCTTCATTAATGGAGGTATGATTGCTTTTATAAGATAGGTTTTAAAGAATGTCTAGTTATTGTTTAATTACTGTAACAATAAAATCAATAACTTATTAATTTCAAAAGGTCTTAACATTCCTGAATGCAGTTCTATCTAAAATTTGAATGGAATATATTGAATTACTAACCATCATCATCAGTGATGGATCATTAAATTAGCAGAATTTTAAATTTGTTTAAATGTGTTACGTTTACTTTCCATTACACTTCACAAACACTATTTTTATTTGTTTCTATTTATTTATATTTATTTGGTAATACAAATGAAATACACCAGAGGAGGCAGCTAAACACAGACACCGCAATCGATGGCTGAAGCGAATATTGATGACGTGCTTAATGCACTTGGTAAGGATTAAGTTGTTGAACACAATGAGCTTAATAGCTTGCTGACTCTTCAACAGGCTTTGGCCGGATGCAGCTCATCATCTTTTTCAGCTGCGCCACTCAGCAGATGTACGTGGCGAACGAACAGTTTGGACTGGGTCTTGTGTCGGTGGCCGCCAGCTGTGATTTTGCTATCGATGACCATCGGATGGCGTGGCTGATAAGTGCGGTGTTTGTCGCCCAGGTGTGTTCCAGCCATTACATGGGCTACAAATCGGATGAGATTGGCAGGCGTAAGTTGTTGGTTATCTCGTCGGCACTGTCAATGATCGCCTCGTTCATTTCATCGCTAATGCCCGACTTTTGGTCGTTCCTTGTGATGCGTTTCATTGTGGGCTGCTTGTGAGTAGTGCAGAGTTCAGACTGTGTTAATCTATTTAATATATTTCCCTTTTAGTCTCACAGGTCCCGGCATGGCGTTGGTCACCTACATGAGCGAGTTCACTAAAGTTGCGCTGCGTCCTACCGTGGTGAACTTTATCAGCTATTCGGTTGGTGTCAGCATGATCTATATGCCACGTAAGGGAAGAGTTTCCATCCTTTTAAAGTGTCTAAACTGTTACGAGTATACCTTGCAGTGATGGCTATGTGGCTGTTTCCGCTAAAGTTTGAAGCCAAAATTTGGGAAGGTTACAACTTTACCAGTTGGCGTGTATTAATATTGATCAATCTGCTGCCTGGCGTGCTTTCTTGGATTGCCTTCTTAATAATGCCCGAGAGTCCCAAGTATCTGCTGTCCATCAATCAGCCGGCAAAGGCTCTTGAGGTGTTAGAAATGTGTTGTCGCTACAACAAGGGCAAAGATGTGACGCTGAAGAGTTTAGGCTTCGAAAGTGTATCCCAGCCACGCCTGCGCGGCGATTCAGTCACACAGCATAAATTGTAAGTAATTAGATAAATTTTTTATTGCATTTTAATTTATTTTTTAATAGCTTGCTGGCTCGGATGTGGTATGAAACTGTGCCACTGTTCCAGGGTATCTATCTAAATTACATGCTGCTTATACTCGTCATTTTATATATATTTTTCGCCACGTAGGTATTAAGTATATTTTTAGTTTTTATACCAGCTATCCATATTCTTAATTAGCGCCGACATTAATATGTCCTTATATAGCAAATAATGTTGAATGGCTAAAAACGATTGTTGGTATATTTTGTATACCATATTTTGAATGTAGATATTCCAACTGTATAACAATTGTAGCCTTTGGTATATTTTAGTTTTTTTGTCGGTACTTGTATTTAGTATATGTAGTACAATATCAATATACCAATTACAGATTTTTTGGTACATTAATTTGGTATGTTTTTGCTTTTATTAAAAGTGGCTAGCGGGTATATTACAGTCGAGCACACTCGACTGTAGCTTTTCTCCTGGTTTAGTTCATTCTTTGTCGCTTTCTACAGCGGCTTTGGACTGACTGTTTGGGTGCCGCGCATAGTCAATATGGAACACACTGTAGAAGAGGAATTAATACTGTGCGATCTGGTGGAAGTAGCTGAAGCAGCGGAGGAGGCTGCAAACAACACTTTGAGCGAATCAAAGGTTTGCAAATTGTTGTTTTGAGTGAATTCTCTTTTATGTTGGTCAATTCGTTAGTGCACTATCTCAAGAACCTTGCTGCTTGGTAGCATCTTCAACGGCTGCAGCTGCCTGGGCATGAGCATATTGATCAGTTTGCTCTTACTTTGCCTTAGGCGTAAAGTCATACTGCTGCTTTTCACAATATTCGCTGTTCTGGCAGGATTTCTGCTTAATTTCATCATCACGCCAGTCGTGCTACTTTCGTTGTTTATCTTTCTCTCAGTGCCGCCTTTGTGCAGCCTGAGGTTAACGATAACCGTGCTAATCGATGTGATACCCACGCACATGAGGTGAGCTCACAATTAAATAGTTAATTAGCTAATTAGCAGTTATTTTGATTGCAGAAGCAAGGCTGTGGCTCTGGCGATGATGTTTGGTCGCATTGGCGTACTCACTGCCAGTTTATTCGTAGGCTACACACTGAAATGGAACTGCTTTGTCACATTCAATTCGTTTGTACTTGCCTTGCTAAGTAGGTGCGTATACTTAATATTGCATAAATTAACAACTGCGTTTCACAGTCTGCTGCGTGCTCATCACGCGTTTACCCTCGGAAAAGGACATCGTTCGGCTGTCAAACAAATAGCTTACTTCCCTTTTTTTTGTATGATTTGCATTGTGTGTCAATAAATACTTTCTTATATTATATATTGGAAAATGTTTTTCAAATTATATTGTATTAGTTGATTTAAATATAATGCCATATAATGATTGCCGATGTGGATACTGTGCTCGATCTGATTGGTGAGTGTCTGTTCTCTTCATTCTTTTGTCACGAATATCTTTGCTTTAGGCTTCCGCTGGATGCAGTTCTTAATGTTGATCGCCCATTCGTGCCATACGATTTATGTGGTCAGCGAAATTATGGGAGTGCCATCGATTGTGGTTGCTTGTGAATTTAAATTGAACGACACTGAACTCTTTCTGCTGACAAGTGCTGGATTCGTGGGCATGATTGTCTCCGGTCATTATGCTGGCTACAAGTCGGATATCATTGGACGCCGTGCCTCGCTCTTATTTGCCATGTCGCTGGGGCTGATTTCGTCGTTCTTAAGCCTGCTCATGCCCTGGTTTTACGCTTTCCTATTCTTTCGTTTCGCAACCGGTCTATTGTTGGTATGTGTGCGCTTCTAAGTCGAGCGAATAACTAGATTTTCATACTACTTGCAGCGTGGGCGCTGTGATGACCAACAGCTTTACGTATCTCGTGGAGTTCACCAAGATCTCGCTGCGTCCCATAATCGCCAATTTTGCGTCCTATCCCATTTGTATGGCCGGCATTGTGGTGCCATGTGAGTGCTTTATAAATATAAATATTTTCACTTTATAATCGAAGTGTGTTGCAGTCATTAATCATCTCAATGAACCGCTGGACAGCGTACTCTGGAGTTGGGATACTTTTCATGTGCGTAGATGGCGGCTTTGTCTGTTTTTCAATTATGTGCCTGGCCTCATTGGCCTTATTATCATATACCTTCTGCCAGAATCGGTGAAGTTCTTGCTCTCCATTGGCGATGGTGAACGCGCTTATGAAGCGCTTGATCGTCTGTGCAAGCGGAATCACGGCAAAAGCCTCAGTGAACTGGATGTGACAGGCGTCACACAGCCACATATACGTGCGAGCATTATTTCACACCGAAAATTCTTCGCACGCATGTGGCATGACACAAAGCCACTTTTTGGGGAATCCTATCGAAAGCCCGTCATACTCATTATCCTCATTATGTGCGGCGTTTTCTTTGTGTGAGTTGAGATTGAATTACTGCGGCAAGTACTAACACAATTTATGTCTTTAACAGTGGCAACGGATTGAATTTGTGGTTTCTGAAAATCAACAATCAATTGACTGCGGAGGAGCGCATCATGTGTGATCACTTGGAGGATACAACGCATCTAACCGAAGGCAATGTTTGCTCTGATCGACCCGTCAGCTACCTCGAGAATATGATGTTGGGCGCGGCATCGATATGCTGCTGCGTTTTCATCAGCATTATGCTTCGACTTATCAGACGTCGCAGCGTGATGTGCATAAACACAATTATTGCAGCTCTAGCTGGCTTCAGTCTTAATTTTATCAAGCACAACAAAGTGCTGCTCGCCGCCTTGTTGATCTTTATAGCGATGTGCACCACTTGCATCTCACTAGTTGCCTCGGTGACTGCTGATGTTGTGCCCACCCATCTGAGGTGAGATTTTAGGTTCCATGTGGAACATCATTTTACGACTACAACTAATTTATACAACTTCCTTTTTCGCAGAGGTAAAGCAATCGCTTTGGTCTTTATGTTCGCGCGATTTGCCGTCATTATTGCGAACTGCATCTTTGGGCACTTTGCACATACTTGGTGCCTGATAACATTTAACTTATTTGTGTTAGTGACTGTTGGTAAGTTGTATACAGAGCGTATACTTACTATTTTTTATTGGCGTTCTTTATTTCAGCTGTTGTTATAATGATATTATTTCTACCGGTTTAATACGCCTCCAAAATCTGAGCTACTATGAAAATCAATCAATCAATAAATTGATTGCAAAATAGGGTTGTTGTTGACCTTAATCAATCAATTAAGCGTCGCAACGTGTACGTCAGAAAATGAGTAAAATCTCATATTTAAATTAAATAAAGTATATTTGAATTCCATATATTTTATAAACCTTTTTTTGTTTTATTTGTTTAATTGACAATTTACTTCTGTTACTCGACGCATATGGCGAAAGCGAAGGTAAAAGATTGGTTGCCCTTCATTGGTGAGAGCAAAGCTGCATGGAATTCAACGGCATTTAGATGTTTGTGACACTTTTTCGTCAAGGCAATTGCAGATGTGACCTAAGGACGTGTAACTAATGTTGTACAGTCAACTTTTAACGCAAAGAGCACAGATTCTAACTAAACGAGGATGGTGTATAATGGGCTATATATTCTGAGAGTTCTACATACTCGTATTACAGCCGTTCTCCGTATTCTCCGCTAGACTCAAACTATATTAGCTTTAAGTGAACTGTTGTTTATTAGTAAAATACGCTATAGCTTGTAGCTTGTTATCATGGTTCAATATTTGTCCATTGAAGAGTAGTCCTTACTTCCAGCCAGTCATCTATGGCTACGACTAAGATATTATACTGAGGGTCTTTTCTTTTTGTAGTTGCGTTTTCATGAGCTGCCTGATGTTGTGTGTCATTATTTGGTTGACACCTGCACTGAAACACCTGCGCTTCATTAGCGTCCTCTGCGCCCCTACATTTCAGGTGAGTTGGCGTCATATTTAAAATATTTGAATTTTATAATTTGCACGTACACTCATTGTTGGCATCAGTCTAATGCATGATTATTCGTTGTGTGACTTCTGTGCGGTGTATTTCCATTTTTTTAAATCAATTTTTAAATTTGTTGGGTTGGACATGGGTCGTATACATAATATATTTATGCTCAATGCTTATGCCAACTCATTGCAAGCGGCCGCTACTTTATCATATTTGCTACCCGTTTAATAAAGAGCTGCTGTCATGTCAGAAAATTCCATAAATAATAAAAGTAAAGTATTTTTCGGGTACTCTGCGTCGTATACGTGATATGCGTAATTATTTGACAGGCATGCTTCATTAAAACTTTTGCCAAACAGCGACGACGATGATGAAGGGCAGGCGGCGGCTGGCTGTATTATCAGTTGGCACAATCAGTCAATCAATCATTCAATCAATTGAGCGCGCACACACACACACAAACAAAATATTTTTGTTGTTGTTTGTGGCAAAAAGGATTATGGCAAAAGTTCAAATATTTTTCTCAAGGCCCATCAGCCAAAAATAAAATAAATGTCAAATAAACTTGGCAAAAGCTCTCTGCGGGTGTGTGTGTGTGTGTGTTAGCCGGATGTGAATGTGCGTTAAATGTTAAAGCAGCATCAGCAGGAGAGAACGAAATAAAATTTAGGCGAGGCGAAAAGCGGCTTAATACGACGAAAGCGACGCAGTGGCCAAACATATTGAGAGCAAAGTCAGCAAAAACTTGCTCAACTAGCGCTATAATAAGTAGACTCGATTATTGGATATACACACAGATACATTGTGAGAGGGGGAATTCGTGTTGAAATGAAGTGGAACTGGTCAAAGAGAATGTAGTGCATTCAAGCAACTCGAAGAAAATAAGTTAAAGTGAGGGATTCAATCGAGTTTGAGGATAGGAAGCGAGAGTGCTGATAGAAATAAAAGTATATAGTATAACAATTATATAATAGAAATTGAAAGTGCAGTATGAACAGGAAAATAATAATAGCAGATACTATATACTAGATACTAGATATGATGGTCGAAAGAGGAGTTCACTTACAAGTGGCGTTAAGAGTAGAAAATGGGAATGAAATATTCATACAGACTTCTTATCAGAATGTATAATTGCAGTTAGATAAGGATGAAAAAAGTTGTCCACAAAAGAATTGCTAAGATCATTGAGTAAAAAGTATATAGTATATAAAAAATGGAAATTAAGAAACAGAAATAGAAATAAAAGAAGATACTTTATAGAATAACAATTAAAAGAAAAGAAAGATCGTAGAATGAAAGTAAAACTGGAAAAATAAATATTCATATAAAATGCAGTCAAATTGCCAGAAGAAAGAGAAGCATACGAATTTTGTGCACTTAATTGTAGTCAGAATGTTTAATTACAGACCCTAATAGATAATGATAAATGAAAAAAATAGTTCACAAGCAAGTCGCTAAAATTGCTGTTGTTGTCAGCTTTAATGAGAGTTTGTTACTTTGGCAAAGGTAGAAACATGAACCGGAAAGTAAAAGAAAACGACATGGCAGTAAAAGCAATTGTTGGCAAAGGAAAGCGAAGTTGGAGTCGCAATAAAAGTTGTGGATAAATAAATTACAGTAGGAGTAGGACTCATTAAGGTGGCTTTTTTATTTTCATACTATATTTAACAGCTTGTTGGAGGCACATCAAGCATTCATCATTGCTTTGCCATTGCCCAGTTGTCATTGTCGTTATCGTTTCGATTGTTCTTCTGTTATCTTTTCGTCTTCATTTTTTTGGCTCATTTTTTATGCGCCGTTTCATATTTTAAAAGTTAATTTCAAGGTTGAGCTATTCCTCCAGTGACGACGCCGAAGTTGAAGGGTTTATGGCAGGCGTCAAGCAGTTGTCAGAGCCAACAGGTAATAAGGCGTGGCAGTTCACGCATGTGTCTGTGTCTGTATGTATGTGTGTGTAGGTGTGGCTTTGCATTTTAAATAAAATTTGTTTTGGGGCTGCTTTTGTTGCTTTGTGCAAATAGCAGCAATAAGCTGAAATAAGCCCAGCCAAATGATGGCATCAAAAGTTTTCTTGTGTCCTGGGACTTGACTTTTGCGCCTTTCACATTTTATTTTATATATATATATTTTTTTTTGGCACGCCACGACACAGGATTACCAATGGTGTGTGAGTGTGTGTGTGGCTTAATAAGATGGCAATAAAGAAGAAAGAGATAGAGTGGGAGAGAGAGCAATGCGTCTGTGTGATAATTGAAGTGGCTAAGGAAATTTTCTTTAGCCCAGACAGCGTGCATATGTAAATTGTGTGTGAAAAGAAGTGTGAGTGTGTGTGTTAATTAAGTGGCATGCAACTAGCAAGTGCTACCTCTGAGAAACAGCATAACAACATACATATAACAAAGCATAACTCGAAACTCGTAACTTCAACTCAAAACGCAAACAAAAGTACATTTTGCATTCTTACCAGTGGTGGGTGAGAGAGTTGGTTATATTTTGTGTGTTCTTAAATACTTTTTGCTTTGCTTTTTGTACTTTGTTGTAGTTACTGTAGTTACTGTTGTTGCTGTAGTTGTAGTTTTGGTTGTAGTTGTTGTTGTTGTGGTATTTGTTTTAAAATATTTTTGCAATTCTGTGTATATTACATTAACATTGATGCTGCCAAGCTCAATTTGCAGTGTGGTTTTGCTTTGTATAATTTACAGAGAAGGAAGTTTCTTGTGATATATATATAATATATAGTAGAATAATATATAGTATATTTCTTGTGGCTACCCGCAAATAATTTAATGCGATTTATACAGCCGTGCAAATAAGTGTTAAATATTATATACGATTTAGTAAGTAAAGCCTTTGGCTGTTCAAATTTTTAGTGTTGTTTTGAGGTGCATTTATCATGTTGATTCATATTTTTTGTTTTAGTTCGATTGGTTAGTTAATTAAGTTTCATTGTTTAAAGTTTTTTAGTTGGCATTTCATTTATAAGTGGTGTTTGTCCAGTTTGTGTAGGGTGTGTCAAAGCTTTGATAATGCGACACCGATATTGTGGCTAATAGTTGTGAGAGAGATGGGAGAGCAAAGAAATTAGATAGGCGGTTGTAAATAGATAGGCCAAGGCAATATAGAGATATTAGGGATTTAAGTGTAAGTATATAGTTCATAATATAAGTTGAGAGTTGCAATAGTTTTGTAATTAGGTGAGCCAGACACACAGCAAGGCAGGAGGTTTAAAGGAGAGATAGATAGAGAGAGAGCGATAGTGACAGCGAAAGAGAGCAAGTTCGTGTGGTCATACTTGCACAAGGACATCAATACCCCTTCTAGCATAAATATGTGGCATATATATTTGGTAAATCATATGTGAAATGTATACTCAATATAATAGTATACTCACGTCGGGAACCCATGCGTTTGTGCTGCTCGGTGCCGAGGCTCATGGTGCGTCCTAGTTCGCCGCGCACAGCTTTTAAGGACTTCAAGATCTCATCCGGATCGCGTCGCGCCACCGAGGAGCGACGGCGTCCCACCAAATACGAGGTGGGCGGCGTGGCCATCGCATCCTCCTCGAGTCGATTCTTCTCGGCATCCTGGAAGCTCGAGCGACGCGAACCAGGCAATGAGCGCGAGAAGTCCTTACCCAGCTGATACACCTCCACCTCCATCGTTTCCGACTGCGATGAGCCTCGTCGCGATCCCGCAATCCATGCATGATCCGGATGCAGCAACGACGCCCCATCGCCAATCGAATCCACCTCATCCGAAATTGAACGCTGCATATTGTAGTCGCGTCGCAGCAGCCGTGTGACATCGCCACATGGCGCACCAGCGCCGGCTGCAATGGAGCCACGTGGCGACACACTGGGCGACTTGCTGATGCTGATGCCGCGCAGCCCCTTGGGATCCTCCAGACGGCACCAGATGGCCTGGTCGTCGAGGAACGCCTGCTGCAGCTCAATGTTGCACTCCCCCAGGAATATGGACTCGGTGTGCGGCACCAGATCCCACAGCTGGATGTCAATGTAGCGATCCATCAGGCTGTCGGCCTTCACATGCGCGAACGTCAATGTCGCATTCCAAATGGGATTTTGAGTGGGGCGACTAACCTCTGTCTGCTGTACGCTGCCATCGCCACTGTGAAGCAAGGAAAAGATGAGTTAATATGATTGGTAAAGTGGCAAAGAATATGCTTTTGATACACGCTACTCAAAGCGAAAGAGTTTTTAGACTATATTGTACTGTAAGTATCTGATAAAGTTTATTAAAGCTTGCACATGATGTTGTTTAGTAAAGGTTATCTTCATATTGAAGCTAAAACCTTTAGTGATTAAACCAGTGCGACGTTGTTCTTAAAATATAAATAAAATAATTATAAATAAATAGTATACATATTTTGTATATTTATATAGTACTACATTCAAAATATAGACTTAGACTTGTAAACATAGCATATCTTCTACTTTTTAGATAGGGAATATAAAAACTCTTTTTCATTTAAATAAACTCAGTAATGTACCTACGATTAAATTTGCAGAGAGTGCATCTTTATGAAACCCAGCTAGCTATAACCAATTTCCCAAATTGGATTTTCTGAAATTTCTAGAATTCTACTTCTAAATTAATCAGGTAATTTCATTTATATTTATAGCCAAGGACCAAAGCAGCCAGTGCTAGTAAATTCACTCTATGTTATAAATTTGTTATCTATGTTTTAATAATAACAACAAAAAATAATGCAAATTTACAATTACCAGCTCTATTAATAGGCACTAACCATAATCTAAATGTTATTTGTGCTACTTTAGTTGTAATCAGATAATGACAAACTGCGGTTGCGTTGCAGCCAAAATCCTGAAAGCTGAGGTAATCTAAAGCTTACTAGCTTTAACGGATGAATGTTATGTAAACTACTAATAAAAGTTTTATGAACTGTACATCAGAATGCATCTGCATTCGTAAGCAACCATCATAAAGCCACTCTTAATATGCATTAGCATTCGTAACTATTATTATTAGCATCATAAAAGGTTTTTTTTTTAAATAATAATAATATAATAATATGCTTAACTACCTGACTTTATCTGTCATAAGTAATTGACAGTTATCATAAAAATACCAAAAACTAAAATTTAAATATAGCCAGATACCTATTTAGTCAGTGCTACTCTACCGTCAAGTTAAGTCAGTAATTTTACATTATTAATTATATAATTAAAATTTTTATTTCATTCATATGGTTTTTGGTACTATTTAAAGCCAAGCTATGAGACAGTAAAGCATATTATACTCGTAATGTACTGATAAAATGGGTAGCGAGTGTCTCACATTAATATCTTTAATCATAAAAATGAAATAAATAATATTTTAAAATATTTAGTTTATTTTTTTACAACTTTTTATAGTACTTTAAATGAGCAGAGAGAGTACAGTGAATTCCTACAAAAAATTGGGTAACGAGTAGTTCACAATCGATTACACTCAAAAAGTAAACTTGCTCTCCAATTTCACTTACCATTTGGGTAGTATGCGTACTTTGGCATACGCCTCGGGCAGATTGCCATGTCCGTAGGCCTCGTCGCGAAGTGCCAGATCATCGCCAGCCATCAGGGAGACGACCAGTTCGTTGCGTTCGGCGTGATACCAAACCTGAATCTGAACACGTCCACTGACCATTTTCTCGCGTGCGATTTGCTCCTGCAGTTGGTTTTTGGGTTTTGGTAAGAAATTCATTAGCGAAAAAGGGATGCAATTACAAATCATGTGTGTGTGTGTGTTCGTTTTCAATTACGCTATACGCTGTACAATTTCGCAAATTAATTGAATATTTAGGTGTAATTAGTTTTAGGCCTACAGTCTATGATAGTTGGTTGGTTGGTAATGTTTGCTATTCAATTTCGCATATTTACAGCTGCCGTTGGTTGTTTTGAGTTGAGTTTTTGTTGTTGCTGTAGCATTGTGTACATAACTAAACAACAAATTAAAGCAATATAAACATAAATGAAACTAATTAAACGACCAAAATGAAAACAACAGAAGGAGAGAAGAGAGACAGCAAGAGCGAGAGGAAAGACTAAAATGAAAAGCGTGCAAATCAACAGAGCAGGAAAAATGCATTGCATACCCAGAGGCGTACAAACACACACACATGTAAGTGATGCTTAAATAAGCGCATGTTTTATTATACTCTCGCACACACACACACACACACACGCGGGCGTATAAACAACCCTGTATTGACCACAGAGGGAGAACCGCAGATGCAATCTGCTGTGGGCGATATCTGTGTATTCGTGTATTCGCAGTGTTTTTGCAACCTTCTCTTGCTCTGCCTCCCCAGGGCACAACAGCGGCTGAAACGGAAGTCATTGCTGCGCAGTTGCGCATAAGAGTCATTGTTGTTGCCATAGTGTTGTGTTTATTATACGTGTACTATAGCGAGACGACGGCCTCATAACATATTCATAGCGTGTACATGAACACAATATCAACAACAATAGCAACAACAATCATGCCCGTCGAACTGTCTGACATTCAGTTTCAGTTGCTGCCATTGCAATGCTAGCGGAAGCCGCCATATTGCAATAACGTGTGCCAAAACGGAAATGGACTACACACTAACACACACACAAAACTGTTGCTCGCTCTTCGGGTGTGTGTGTGTGTGAGAGAGTGGGACAACTCTTTATGACTCTACCCAAAAAGTTTATTACATTACGAGACGCATTTCTCATCTCTTGACTGGGGACCACACACGAAATCGAATTCGTGTTGGGACTTTATAAGGCACGCGCACTTATCTTCAGGTACACGCACACACACTACTTACACCTACGTACACACGAATACATTGCCGGATTATTGAAGTTTATCAAAATGGCAGGCTGGCAGGCAGCGATAAGTGCCTAAGCACTTGAAAAACTTTGCTGTAAAAAGCCCGAAAGAGAGAAAGCAAGGGAGAAGAGTGCGCACGCAAGAAAAGCGAATGGATAAGGCGAGGGAAAAACGGTACGGTAGATTGAAGTGGCGGCCGCCTTTCAAAAGCAATGCCGATAATAATGACGACGTTGGCAGTGCCCGACTACTTGCTGCTTGCTTCAGAATTGTTGTTAAAAGTTTTCTAATTTTCGACATTTCAAACATTTTATGCCTCCCAGCTGTCAATTAAAGGCGACAGCACCTGTTGCTGACAACCAGACCTAAAACAACGCCCAGCACTGTGTGCCGCAAAAGTCAACTGTTGCCTGGTAATGAAAAACTCGCACGCCAACTTGACACCTGCCCCAACGGCAACGGCAAGAGACAAAACACCGACTTGTCTCTGCCTCTGCGAAAGTTGTAGCTGAAAAAACCGCAACTAGGCGAACGCCTGCGGTTGCCAATCCCCCAACTCGTAAATAGTACAGTTATTTAGTGTATGTGTGTGTGTGCGTGTGCGGCTTAAGTAACTAAAATTCATAGTAAACTTTGCGACTACGGTGCGTATGAATAATAAATGCAATGCGGAAGAAAGTGAAAACGAGATACACTCAACACATGGAGAAACAAATACGTTAGACACAAATACGTTATATAGAGTACATACATAAAGGATAAGTATACACAGAGGTGGGTTTAAAACGGCAACATGTCGTATACGTAACATGCATAAATATATAATTAGCTACACACATACGATTGGGCAGGTCGTTTTCCTTTGATATACAATCGCACATATGCTGCGAGAGCTTTTTCTCTCTCTTCGAATTTCGTAAGTCAATAATATTAAAAATTCAATTCATTATGCCTAAGAGAGGTATGAGTGTGAGTGTATGTGAGTTTGTATGCATATGTCAATGAAATCATTACATTCAATAAATCAATCAATCAATCATAAAGTCAGCCGAGAAACAGCATAGCTCATAAAGTCAATCAATCAGCAATCAAATTGATGACAGTAAATTTTTCTTCTTCTGTTTCAGTTTCTCTCTCGCTCTCTTTTTTGTGTGTTTAGTGTTGTAAATTAACACGAATATTATGCATATATATATTTTTGATATAAATATTATATAGATAGGTTTATATATTTATGTTTTTTTTTTTTAAGTTTAGTGCTGCAGTTTATGGTATTAAGTTTCAAGTTCTTAGTTGATTGCCATAACTCGTGCCAGCTGGGGTTACAATTCTTGTACAGGTGAAATGAAAATTGAGCTCATACAATTACGATTCAATTAGCATAGGATTTAGTTGTTATAAATATTGTTGTTAGTTGGTATTTGTTTTTAATTTTTGTTTACTTTTTTTTTGTTTTGGGTATTTGTTTCTTGTTTTGGTTTGAGTTGCAAGGAAATGCTAGTCAGTTGTTAAGTTTAGGTTGTAAGATTAAAGAGCCACTAGTTAAATGCTAGTCAAACAAATTCTGTAGGCTTTGCGTACATTTTATGCAAATTAAGCAAAATGCAATCAAGTTAAAAGAATTACTTAGAATAAGACAAAACAGAACGGAAACAGAAAACTAAAGCAAAAACGAAAACAAATCCAAATCAAAATCAGTAATTCGTATAATGAACTTAAAGTATTTCAAAGATTTGTTCTGTTTTGCGTGTGTTCATTGATGTTGTTGTTGTCATTGCCAAACGACCCTTTAAAAGCATCTAAACTCTACATCTCCTAGTATAATTACATTATAATCAAAATGTTCTCTCAATTGTATTATTTACAAACAAAATCGAAAGGGATTCGAGAGTGTGTGAGTGTGTTTGTAGTTGGTATAATACAGGGCGTCGCTAGGGTAAAGTGTTAAAACAAATGCAACACTATGTACGAGTACTGATTGGACAGACAGAGAGAAAGTTAAGGGGAAAGAGCAGAAAGGGGAAGGGAGATCATTAAAGAGTCTGGAATTATGCATAAACCAAAGAGGAAGGGAGAGATTGGGCCTGAGGGAAAGAGGAAAGGAAAGTAGGGGAGACAGAGAAAGGTAAACATTTGCTAAGCGAAACGCAAACAAAAGCTCATAAATTGACAGAGAAATGGAAATTGTTTACAAGGACACAGGACACAGAGCAGCGGAAAACAGGGCGTATACGTAACCGAAACAGAACACAGTAAAAAGAAACAGAAACGAGAAACGAAAAGAAATTGTTCAACGAAATAGGAGAGAATAAAACATAATGTAATAAAGTAGAAAAGCGCACTTTATATATTACAAATTTTTTTGGTGGGCATTACAATATGTATATATAGTATATGTTAAGTACAACTTTTAGAACCTAGCTATATTACACTTGGTTTTTGGTATTGGATTTGGTTTGGTTTTGGTTTTGGTTTGTTTGGTATTACTAGCGGGCGTACAGGCGGGCTTTACTGAATTTTGTAGTATTTGTTGGGTTGTGCTAAGAACTGTACAAGTTATGTATATATATATATAGAAAGTATAAGATTTGTATGGGATGCTTCATTTACAATAATAAGTATTATATAGATACGATACGTATAGAGTTGATAGAGTTGCTTATTTGTTCATTTACCATTTGGGCATCGATTGTCGTTTGGCTTTGTAGCTTGCAGTGGCATTTGCGGTTGCGATTGCGGTGCTAAAGCTGCATAAATCTGTTGGATCATCTGCTGTACAAAAGGTGAGAAAGCGTATATCCCAGATACTTTCTTTGTTTTTTTTTTTTTTTTTGTAAGTTTACAGTTATCAACATTTGCAGTTAAATAGAGAGACTTTATTTTTCACGTTTCTTTCGGTTTAGCACATTTTGGTACGTTACGCATCACGTATACGCAATGTAGTGTTAGATTTCAAAATAACTGGGTGTATATAAGATATCGTATAGAATTGTAAAGTTATATGTATACATTGGTATATATAGTAATATGTATGTATATATATACATATATATATAGATAAGCGACTGACTTTCTCAAATGACGATTAATATGCAGCTCAACTTATTTGGCTTTTTTTTTCTTTTTGTTCTTTCACCCTTTTTGAAGTTTAAACATATACAAAAATGTGTGTGTATGGGTGTGTGAGTGTGTGTGTGTGTGTGTGAATGCAACACAGTTAAAGTTACGATTACGGTTACAAGTTACAGTTACATATTACATGTTACAAGTTACAGTTACAATTACGATTACAGTCATCAGTTTTCATGTTTCTCATAATTTCATAGTTGGCTTTCATTTTTCATCTTGAAGAGTTTTTGGATTGTACTTAAGTCAATAGATTTTAGGGCGGGGTTTGTTTTCTTTTTATTTGGTACTCGACTTATATATGTATAAAAATTAAGTTGAGTACACTTTTATAAATACATACATAGGTACATCATGTACAATGTAAATGTGTGTGATTATGATTGTGTGTGAGTGTGTAAGCTATACAAAGTGTAATTACAATAAATCAAAGATCAATTCAATATCACCCATCTGACAGGAGTTACACAGCAAAAGCAGCAGCTTTTCGAGTTCGAGTTTAGAGTTAGAGTTAGATTATGTTAATTAAGAGTTACAGTTAGACTACGAACGACCGAATTAACGGTAATTGGATTTTCGTTTTCGTTTATCCTGTAAATCTGACTAAGTTTAGAGCACTTTCGTTTTATTGTATGTTATTCAGTATGTTATATTAAGTAAAGGTGGGCTCCGCGATCTCCTACACAAGTTCTTGTTTTTATTTTGGTTTTAACATTAACAAACACAGCACTAACAATGACATACACAAATACAAAGATACTCGTATGTGTATACATAAACATGGATATACAAATACAAATACAAAGTATAACTTATGATTGGGTCCAACAAATGCGCACAACTCTCTTCCGTTCTCCAAATATTCTATGTGATAATTTTTGTTTTGTAGGAATTTCATTTTTGTTTGTGGGGTTTTTGGTTAAAAAACATTTAAACATTTCAACAACAAGCTACTTTTAATTTTGTTTTTTTTCTCATTGCGCACTTGACGCTTGCTACTTATTTGTTTAAGTTATAAAGTTAATAACATTTAAAACACACATAAATATATTTATATATATATTAAACTCTGCTACAATTTGCTCTAGTAACATTTATAAAGTTTATCTTTTTTTTGGGGTTCGTTTTATTTCACTAAATGTAAGTAACTGTTTAGCTTTCGATTACGATTATTTGTGTGTCATTCTTTCTTTCTTCTACACAAGCTGAGTTGGGAAAATGTTTAAAAATTCGTTACGATGGCGACCACGACGAGGACGACGACGACGACGATCACGATGACTAACAATTAAAACTCTTTATGTTTTATGTTTCAGCTTATAACTCTATTGTTGGTGCTTTGTTCTTACTGTGTTCTTTTACTCGGGCAATTCGATTGCCCGATCGAAGAGAAGGATTCAACTAACACAAAATATTGTACGAGTTAAGTATATTTAGTAGAGTTAAGGGATGCTAAACGTAATAGTTCTTGAGCATCCAAAGCTATCCTTTATATTATTTTTCTTTCTTCTTAAGGTAAGTTGTAGCCATATAATCGTATCATATCTTGTTATGTAGTAGTTATGTAGTACGTTTTTTGTATTTAATTTACTAACAATTATTTCTACCAACACCGAAAAATAAATATGTTGCTTAACTCTGTGTGGATTGATTATTATGACAAAATATATAGCAAAGAACACATTTATCCATTTGTTTTATGGTTAGTAACTTGATTAGTTAGTTATTCAGTTAGTTAATTAATTAGTTAGTGGTAGTAAGTAATATTAACAATTAAATTAGAATCGAAAGGAAAACACATAGAAACTCATAAAGGAAGTACTCAATTCATCTACTACAAAAATACAAATATGAAATCGAATTGAATCGATTTCGCATTTGCTTTAACAACAAATGAAAATATGTGGATCGAAATAAAGGTGAGTTTTCATAAGTAGTACGATTACTAAAGCTGCACTGAAAAATGATGAGTTCGAAATTTGATTGAAATTGAAAATTTTTGTCATTTTTTGAGGAAAGCTGAAAAATCGTGTGGGAGAAATCTGCGTATGCTTAAGCTGCATTTTTTGTTTATAGCTAATTATTGCATTATATAGCCCATTGTGTATTATATACGATGCACTGTATATATATATAGGGTATATATATATTTGTGTTTGTTGGTTTGGATTTTTTGTATGCTCACGTTCTTAACTCTTAGCTCAAATTGAAATAAATAATACGAAATTGTTTTTTATACCGGAGTTTTTGGTAATTTCCGTCTAGTTGGCGATGCTGGTGATTTGTCTGTGATGGTTTCGGGGTCTGTGGTACATATTTTTTTGTAAAGATTGGTTGTTGTTGTTGTAGTAGTTGTTGTTGTTTTGGAAAAGAAGTAACAAGAAACGAGAACAACAAATGAAAAATTATGGTAAATGTTTTTCTTTTCTTTTTCATCTTCAGGGTACATCAATTAAAGTTTAATATATTTATATATACAACAAGATCTGGGGGCGAATAATACACCAAAAGAAAAGTAGCTCAGTGACTGAAACTTACCCGCTATAAGTCCCAGTCCCACAGGACCATCTCCCGAACGTCGTGGTCCACTTTGACCGCCACTATTGCCAGGCGGCAGATTCTCATCGAAGAGATCGCACATGCGAAAGTCGGTGGCATGCTCGACGAGCAGCTCGACAATGTCTCCGGTGCGGTCCATAATGGAGCAGACTTCCTCGAAGCTGCGATCGATCAGCGACATGCCATTCCACTCGAGTATCTAAGACGGAGCAAAGAGGGGAAAGCAAGAATTTGTCAGTTGTGAAATTTATGAGTGCTCCGGCAAAATGCTTTTCATGACAGCTGTCTGTCAGCACAGTTTAATTACGCTCACAGCACAGATATTGTTTAATTTGCGCAGCAAGAGAGTGAGAGAGAGCGAGAGAGTTCACCAACCTTGTCGCCCTGCTGTAGGCCATTCTTTTCGGCCGGCCCGCCAGGCACAGTCCAGACAATGTAGGCAAAGAGTCGCCCATCCGCTCCGGTTTTGCCGCCAACAACTCGCATGCCAAAGCCTCGTGCTGCAAATAGACAAAAATTGAATAAGAAAATATGCTGACTGATTATGGAGCACCATACAAGGGGAGAGAGCAAAAGGGAAGGCAACAAAAGAAATCAATATTAAATCTTAGACTCACAACAGACTCAGCTCACGTAGCAGCAGCAGCAACAGAGATTCGGATTTTGGGCATGTGGCAACAATTTGTGTTGATTTCATTTGCAGTTTGCACTGTCTAGCGTACGTTGCGTATACGCCCCGTGTTGTCCATAAACAAAAGCACTCGCACTCGACTCGTATTTGCTCTACTATCCCAGCTCTGTCTGCTATGTTGCCCGCCTACAATTTTGTGCTTAGTCAACATTTTATCAGACTCACACTAAAATTTATTTGTGCTCGCATCGCAGCTTGACTTGTTGTGACCTGTGTCGCACCCTTGTTGAACAAATTAATCAACATTGCTAGCTTAAAGACTCGTTGCCGTCTTCACCTGTCCGAAGTTGGCTTTAATTTGGTGATGCGTTGCAGTCTGCACTCTAAAGATTTCGCTGCCAGAATCCTAACAATTTAATTAATTTAATTGCAATTTCTGTTGCCAGTTGCCAGTTGGTAGTTCGCAGTTGGCAGTTGGCAGCGATGTGCAGCTCAGTTTCAAGTACTTATCATTGGGCGCAGAAAACTAATTTTAACAATTTGTGCACGAAAACTTACGAAAGCGGATTTCCGTCTCTTTCCCCCCACAAATCCCTTCCACCCTTGGCATTTCCCTCACGACCAGACAGACAGTTGAACGCTAGCTGCTGCAGACAATGGCCAAGAAAGTTAACTAGAGACTTGCCTGCTGGCCATGCCAAGGAGGAAGGAGATGGAGGCAAGTTTGTCTTGCCATTGACAATGAAATTTCGGTCTCCCGCGGCTGGGGTTGATATTTTCGCTTGCAGTTTTGCGTTGCGTTCGCGTTCTGCGTTGATTTCCAGCAGAATAATTCAGGGCAATGAAAAAGCAAGGCAGGTGGCTTCCGTTGGCGAAAGTTTTGCGCCCCGAAAAAGGAAGCGCTTTCCAGAAGTGTGCAATAAAATGTTGCGCATCCGACGACGTGGCTGTTGATTTAGGCACATTGATACCCAATTAGGATAACGCGACATTCTCTCTTGAGTGTTTTAATCAAAAGTTTTCGTCTTGTCTTCTCTTCTCATTTTTTTTCCTTTGCGCTAAAGACGGCAATAAAAACCAAATAAATAAAACACAAATCCTTTGCTGTCAGCGTGCTCTCTACTCCCTCAGTTTGCTATTGCTCTGCTCTGATCTGACAGCACAAAAGCGAATGCCAGAAAAGGATGTAAAAAGCGCAGATTATTCAAGATAGCAAATTTGGCCAAGATGACGCAGCAATTTCGCAAGTCACGAACAGTGAGAAATCATTAAAACTGATTTATGAGAAGCGACGAGAAGTGCCATTGATTTGGAATTCGAATAGGGTATCTGCTAGTCGGAGTAACGCGCACTTCTAGTTATCCCATTTTAACATGCACGAAATGTGTCCGCTGAGTGAATTTTCGATTCGTTCTGCTCTTCGTCTGGTCATAAAAGTTGCCACATTAAAATCATGAGCCGACCCTGAACGGGTCCAAGGACTGACTGAGCTCAACTACGACGACGACGTCGAGGTGAGGTGATCTGGGTTTGGAGGCTTTACTTTGCGCTGTGGCTATTTTTGTAGCCTTTGTCTCATTGTTCAATGTCCTTGCTCGGTTGTGTTCGTGTGTATTTGTCATTCATCCACGTTGCTTTTTTATGATACAATTTGTTGTTCTTTTTACGTTTTTTTATATGGGTATCATTAGGATTTTAATAAGCCAAACACTGGGCAGTGAAAGGGCTTGTTTATGCCCAGCATTTGGCAACTTTTTATTGGGCAGGTCGACCCACTCGTTTTGTGAATGCTTTTAAAGTGATCTATGTGGCTGCATGTTAAAGTTCCTTTCCTCTGCTATGTTGAAAACTTTTCAACTTGTGTCCTAGAACTGCTCTGCATCCTGCGAGTGTAATGTCATTAACTGTGCAAACTTTTAGCTAGTTGAGAGAACGGCGAATGACTTAATCGATGCAGTGTCTGTGTGGGTGTGTGTGTGTGACTAAGTTAAGTTTTAGTGCTTGTTATCGGCAGCAATAAAAATTGATTCTTAATTAAACTAGCAGCGTAGTAGAATACTGAGTAGAAGCAGAGCTTGCTCTAGTTGAGGTTATCATCAAGTTTAAGGCAAAACTAATAAACAAACCAGACGCACACGTGTGCATCGAAGTGCTGCTTGGCGACACCTGCTCTAGCTCTCATTCTCTTGTGCCAAGGCAATTGCTCGCTTATGTCAACAGATGAGCGACAAGTCGAAGAACGAAGGAAGAAGGACGAGTGACTGGCTGGCTGGTTGGCTAAAAGAAAGTGGGTAAGTAATGTACTTAAGAGCACTAAAACTATGAATGCGAGTCGAGCTAGCTGGCTACCTGTTGCCCAGAGCCAAAACGATCCAATCACACGCAAAGCAACGTTCACAGTTAACACTCTGTGTGTAGTTGTAGATGTGCCGTGATTTGCAGCAATAAATGTGTGTATACTATGTGTGTGTGTGTAGCTCATGAGGATGCATAAAATTTCATTAGGCATGTTAAGACGCCATTTGGGCCGCACTTTTGCCTTTGGCATTAAGCTGAGCACAGGAAATGTAAATGGGGAAATGGGAACACAACAGCGTCGTTTACTGTTTTGCGTTGTACATATAACAATACTTAAGTAGCTGCATAATTGAAAGCGTATTCGACCATTCAATTACATTTGTCGATCGATTGCCAATTGCATTGCGATGTGCATTTCAGCTTAATTAAACGCTTCCATTAGCTGAAAAGCAGCTGCTAATTGCACTGCAACTTCAAATGAATGTACATAGTTGCTTTTAAATTATACGAGCGCACACATTCAAACAATTACAAGTGCTTTGCCCCGCATAGCGTGCAAGTCAATATTTCAAGGCAAATTGCAGCAGAGCAGCCAGGTGGCAGAGCAGCAGCAGCCACGATGCTCGTCATGCGTGTGCTTGCGGTTAAGCCGCATAGCTAAGGATATATCTACGCCAAGGTAAGGACACAACGCAACACAACAGAACACAGCTCAGCGGCAACAAGGATACAAGGATATGGCCACGCAGCTCGTATAACAAATGCCAGCAGCACCAGCAAGCCAAGAAAATGGTTTAGCACATTAAAATTCCACTTGCTTCGTTGCATATCAAATATGCCACGCAGTTGACAGGCAGAAGGCAAGCAGGCACATGACGGAGAGAGGAACAAGGCGGGTGGCAAGTCTCAAGCAAGACGCATTGAGGCAACAGCAGAGATATGAAGCAAGCAGCAGCAACAGCCACAGCCACAGCGGCAACCAGGTGAGCATGCTTAACTTCTGATACGAGACTTTAGCCCACTCTAGCATTCTTTTTTTTCATTGCAGCTGCGCTTATGCGTTATTTGTTGGGTATTGACATATTTTTTATGATATGCAAATTGAAATTTTACTATATATGCGGAGTAAGTAAGGCTATAAGACGCACGTAGAGCAGGTGGAGGCTACCATTGGCTAGTTATTTTGATTGAAATTATGTGCGTTCGTGCCGTCAGAAGCAGCTGCCAGACAGGCAGAAGGAGGCTGACATTTTAAGCCAATTAGGTGTAGCATACTTTTCAGCTGACTAATTTAAGCAGTTCCGACACGCGAAAGCGCCAATAATTGCACACAGGATCAACTTTTGGTATTCCGATTTCTTGCAGAAGATTTCTCAAAATTAAGTTTAAAGTTAAGCGCAAGCAAGTTGCCAGCTCACACTAACGGAAAAGCTTTTCACAATTTTTGGGGCTGCTTCTTGATTGACATTTAGTCAACAAATCACTCAGTTAGTGTGCATAAAGCGCTTTTCCTCAGAGAGTGAGTGAGAGAAAACTTACTTTTTTGCGAAATTGTGTAGAAAGCGATTTGAGTTTCAATTACGCAAAACTAACTGGCAAATCGATTTTCAATTTGCGTTCTCATATTTGCATAAACTTTGCACTCAACTCTCAGTTTTGTTGTTGCTGTGACCTTCCTCACAAGAGCTACAACTTTTCGCATTTACAAGTCCTTAGCTGCAGCAGCTTTTTTTTGTCAGTTTTTTTTTTGTTAAATTTTATTTTGCCATTTACCAATTGACCAGCGGGCAAAACTGTGTGCCAGCAATTCCCTCTCTGCGTTGTGTGTGTGTGTTGCTGCCCCTGGGCATTCACAAAAGATGAAGCAAAAGAGAGGAGTGCGAGATTGGAAATAGAACTGAACTGGTCGTCTTTTATGTCATGTGATTTTTGGTGTGCAGCTGTGTGTGTGTGACAACATCTAAAAAACACGACAATTAGAAGCCTTTGGGAATTGAGAGTAGGATTGGCATATGAATTTATTGAGTCAGACACTGAGTGCATAAAACGCTTAAGAGTTCAATTCAAAAGTTCTGGATTCTTTACGACCTTAGTTCTGTCTTGTCTTTTTTAAGAGGTCATTAAGGTTTTGTGCTCAATAACCTAATATTACTTCAGTCTACCTAAAAAGATGCGGCTAATAAGAGCAAGCAAAACTTTTATAGATTTTGAATTTACCAAGTGGAAATCGAAATGCGATATAAATGGCTGTTATTAAGGTCTATATCTGCAAAAGTATTTGCTCATTGAAAAATCTTGGAACTAGTTTAATTTCGCCCCAGAATTGTTTAATTTTCACTTTCAATTCCTTCGTTCGCAGTTCTTTTAATTATCGTTTTATGCAAATTCTTTGAATTCTGAGAGTATATTCGCTTTTCTTTCACATTTTCTGGAAATATATTTAAACCATTATTATTCAATGTTTCAATATTTAAGAAAAATCCTAAAAGTAGTTTGTAAAAGTAGTTCGTAAAAGAAGTTCAACTTCGCGGCAGAATTATTTAATTTTCAATTTCAATTCTTTAAATTAGTTTGTAGTTAGTTTGTAATTAATATATAGTCATACTATTTTTGCTAAATATATATATATTTAAGAATAGTCGTAAATATTGTAAAACCGTTTGCAAGAGTAGTTCCACTTCGCCACGGAATTATTTAATTTCCGCTTTCAATTCGTTCGTTCACAGCTCGTCTAATTCCCATTTTATGCAATTTCTTTGAATTCTAATACCCAGGCACGTTTTTTGCTATTGATTTTTCAGCTGTGCTGATAATTAAAAATTCATTTGCACGGTCATTTTATGCGCATCGTTGGACGAGCTTCGACGTCGACGTCGCGGTAGAAGCTGCCCACTGAAGTATGCAGCAAAAAATGCATATAATTAAAATCCTCACACACACACATTTGAAGCAACTCATTTACATGCAGTGTCGTATATAATATGGCACTGAGTAACCACAACACTAGCAAATAAATGTTATTCTTCGCTCGTGTGTGTGTGTGTGTGTGTAACACACATACAAATTGTGTCGGCAGAGGTAAGCTGTATAACATAGTAGTTTCTTCATTGTGGCGGGTCTGTATATGCCGATGAAATCCTCTCAGTTGCTTAATCTGCTACCAGTTTTGCTTCCGCTTTGGGTTTCATTAGGACCCACGGGGTTCCGTCCGACCACATTATCCCCAACGGTTTGCCGTTCGCCTCGCATCCTCAGACCTATAGTCTTTGCTGGGGTGCACTTTGTTCGGAGAATTAAGGAGAGCAGCGGTCGACCCACACACACAACAGGAAATGTTGGCGGTATGCCGGAGTTCTTTCGCTCTCTCGCTCTCGCTCTTTGCTAGCTTGTTTGCTCGTTCGACGGAAGGACGGACTGACTGACTGACTGACGGACTGTCGAATTAGCATAACCAAACGTTGTAATGAGTCTTATTTACTTGGCCATTTCCGGTGCGGCTAGAAGGGCGACCTACACTAAGCTTTCATCAAATGGAAAATTTGCTGTGTCCACACTCACACACACACACACACACACACACACACACACACACATAATCGTAGTGGCCACACATTAAGGTAAGTCCCGTTTGTGTGCCTAAGCCCACTTACTGCGGTGTGCCTTGTCCGTGGGATCCCGTCGCAGAATAATGCGTCGCTTTGATGCACAAATCGGCCCCGAATCCACGTCGTGTATTACAATGCGTATGGCTTCGCCATCCATGGACGTTTGTCGTCGTGGCGCTTCCAAATCTTCTAGATTGGGACCCGTAAACGCGGCCATTGGCGGCGGTATCGAGGCCGCGAGTCCCGTTGGCAACGCGCCACGATTCTGCAATGCCGCAATATCCGGCCTACAAATGAACCAAAGTTGAGGGAGTGTTAATATGATATAGAGGTGTTTCACATGCTGTGAACTTACAGCTGTGAGCCACGTCGCCGCATGCGTCGATCATCGTCCACGGTGAGCACAGGGCTGCCTTTGTCTGGCGAGCCGGGTGACTCGTCGTTCTGCAGCTCCTCAGAGGCATGCGGCACTCGGAACGAGGGTCTTCGCGAACCTGGCAGCTGCACAGGTGGCATGATGCCAGCGCCCCCGCCACCTCCTTCGCCTGGCGAACGTTGCAGTTGCTGTGCGGCGGCTGCGGCGGCCGCACCTTGCATCAGACCAGGCGCAAAAACATCATAGGCCGATTTTCTGCAAATCAAAAGAAGAGAAGCTGGCATGCCAATTTATGTGCCGCATTGTTAACTTGCACTCACCTGCGTGGCATGGCGGGTATGCCCAGACCCGAGCCATCGGCAGCCATGCCCAAGGCCGGACCACCGCCGCCCATACTCCCACCGACGCCACCAGTCTTCATGTCATCGTCGTAGCTGTGCTGCCGTGAGACACGTGAGCCACGGCGCGATTGCATGCGGGAGAGCGGCGCACCGAATGCGGGCTCCAGTTCGCTGCCACGCGGTGGACTGTTGGAGCGACTGGGCGCCATGCTGCGACCTCCTTTCAGCTGCTGAAATTACACCAAGAAAACAATGTGTAAAACAATGCCGAAGAAAAATTGGCAAACGGAGCTCTGCCACTTACACGTTCGAGCTCCTTGAGCGATGCAGGTGAAACGTCCGAATGGCGACGCAGCTCGGGACTGCGTGGTGGCGCCAGAGCGGCGCCATTGCTGGGCGCCAGGGTTTGTGTACTACTGCCGAGCTTGGCATCCGAGTGACGACGCTGCAGCGCCTCCAGCACGGGCACGTCCAGCGTGGAGTCTGTCGAATCCTGTGGAATGCAGACGCGTGAGGCCATTTTGCGGCGACAGACGCTGCAGCGCCACATGTTCTAAAAGGAAAACAAAGTATGGGAAAATCAATGCGAGCCTTAGCATCAAGTATACGCAACGTGTGGTGTTAATTAAAATTACTAGCTAAGCGCAAAATGCTATTTGTGGCTTCGCAAACAGCAGCAGCGCAATATTTATTAGCTAGTTAAAGTTCTGTTCAACTCTCGCAGTTGCTGTTGTAATTGCTGTTGTTGTTCTTATTTTTATATTATGGTTGTTCTTTTAGTTGTTGTTGAGACGGGTGAAAATAAATATTAATTACTTTCTGAACAAAAGTTGCGGCAGTTTTCACCTTGCACAAAAAAATCTATTTCTCTGCGCACGTGGAAAAGGACTACAGCGAAAAGCGAAAGAGAGATCAAAAAAAGGAAAGAGAAGGAGAGAGGGAGATGGCAGCCAGCGCTTCGCAGCATGACTGCAACATGCGCAACCACAGCCAACAGCTAAGCTCGAACAATGCTCGGTACCCGCTATATTTCCACCTTTTCGTGGATTCATTTCACCCGCAGCGACAAGTTGTATATATGTGTGTGTGTGTGTGTGTGTGTGTGTGTGTGTTAGTGCGTGGCTACTGTACCGGAAGTTGCGCCATTTTAATTAAGTTGCAGCCAGTTGCAGCCAGTTGCAGCCAGTTACAGAGTGTGTCTATAATCATGGTTGTTGCTGTCGCTCCGCACTTTCGGTTTATTGCTTTTGTTTTTCATCCGCTACACTCTCCATCTCTCCTTCCGTGAGTTATAATTACAGTTGAAGAGCGGCAGTAAAAAAAATACTATAAAGTTGGCAGGCTGCCAGACTATTTCAATTGAATGAGAGAGATCCTTGCAAGTCGATTTGTGATGATTTGAAATGCATAACCAGGAAATCGATTTTGATGAATGTGCAAGACAGGAAGCCTGCAAGATTGAGTGAGAGTGTGTAGTAAAATTTCAATTTTGCGCTTTAAGCGAATGCAATCATTGAATATATATTCGAAATCACATTTGCATGCAAAACTATGCCGTGGTTTCTGTTGCTTGCAATTACAATATATCTATATCATTTTGACCATGGCCGAAAACCTCAAAACGTTGGCTGTGTTGACAGCGGCTTGGGCCAGGTTGTGGTTAGATTCTGCTGCCAACTGCCAGCAACATGCACGCTCATGTCCAAATATTGCCCATAATTACGCTCATGTGGTTACACACACACATGTGTGTATACCATATAAGTGTATGGGTGTGTGTGAGACGCCCACAAAACATCAATTTCAATTAACCAAAGTGGCCAAAGTTGACGGACAAACGTTAAATTTTATGCGCAAGGCGTTGCCGAGGCACTTCAGCGCTCTTGAGCTTGAGCCAACCACCAAATCGCCAGCACAACTTGAAGACAATGTGTGGTGTTTTGTGTTGTCCACATTGTTGTGGAGTATCGCACATATCGTTAGTTTGTTATTGTTCTTGTTGTTGTTGTTGTTGTTGTCAATGGCCATTATCTGCTCCATTGATACATGTGTGCTGGCATCGCAGATAGCAGAAATTCTAATGGGTGCTGCAGGTCAATTGCAACTACAACTGAAGAGGGTGTTGCTTGCCCCCTTTCTTTATTGTTGTTCCTGTTGTTGTAGCTGTCATTTAATCTCGTTAATCTGGTCTTTATCTGGCTCAGGTGCTTGGCGCCACCTGAATGTAATCTAATTTGTGTGCAGGCAGCGGTTAATATATGCCACTGTCCCTGTCGTCCCCTCCATTGCCTTTTCGTTGCTTACGCAATCATTGTCATAGCTAAGAAACTTCGTATATCCGCTAACTATAGGGTAGAAGGGTATTATAACATTTTGCCAACAGGAAATGTATGTAACAGGCAGATGCAGCCATCTTCAAAGCCATAAATGAAATATTTTCTACTATTACTTTTTTTGATAACTCTTGTTATTTTTCCCGGCAAGTCAAATTGATTTCGATTTTTGCCACACTCACTTAAATTGAAATAAAAAAGAATGGCAAATGTATTTTCACACAATTAATTGGTATTAATTGGACTGCCTACAAATTCAGTATATTTGATTCTCTTTGGTATATGTTGAATGTTTAAATTTCCGTTAATACACTTTAGTTTTTTTTCGGCATAGAAATATCGTATATTTTAAGAGTAACACCGCACTGCATTGCTTTCATTGATATACCAAATATAGTCTTTGGTATATTTAAGTAGTTTTTTGGTAAATTAATTTCGTAAATTTAATAAATAAACTCAACTGTTTTATTTTTAGTTAAAATGTTTAGCGGGTATTTCACGGTCAAACACACTCGACCGTAGCTTTCTTACATACTTTTGTGTGTTTCGCCTTTGTGCTTGTATTAATTAAACGCCGCAGGATAATGTGTTTATTTTAGCCTTGCCCACGAAGAAATGGACATTGCCTAGTGGCATGGAAAATATGGCATTGCAGTTTGTGCAATAATAATAACCACACACAAGTTCGTTCTTAGTCGACTTACCGCATCCTCGTGCTCATCCAGTTTGCTGTAGCTGGCGCAATCCTCGCACACTCGCTGCTGGCACTCGAAGCACGTCTTGTGGTAGTCGTCCGGCTTGAAGGACTTCAGGCACACCCGGCAAGCGCCCGCCCTCCGTCCTGGCTCTTGCTTTGCCGCAGCTCCTGCCCCACCACCTGCTGTATTGTTATTATTGTTGTTGCTGCTGGACTCCTGCTGCTGCTGTTGCTGTTGCTGCTGCTGCTGTTGATAGCTGGGTGAGCCATAGCTGCCGCTTGTGTCCGCATCCGTGGGCACCAGCGAGGGGCGTGGCGACATTTTATTAACTGCAACAAGAACAGGTGCAACATGAATAAATCGTTTCGTCCGCAAATGCATTCAAGCGTCCCCTTGGGTCGCATCACTGTCCATCTCTCCCTCGCTCATTGGGCAATCGATTCAATAATTAACTTGTTGCTTTGCAAAACTGTGACCTGATTTCATAATTAATTCATTCGCAAATTGCTAACGTGACGGGCGCAGGCGACAAATGCGATAAATAAAATAAATGGGCGCGATTAGCGATAGTCAAAACGGAAATTGCTGACATCGTTTGTCGTTTTTCGGGGTGGGCGGAGGAAACATTTGACAAGCTCATGCAAACGACAAGTGGGCGTGGCCCATGCTCAACTCAAATGAGGCAATTAACGCTAAGAAAATGAATGCCAAAGGCAACAAGGACAATGTCGAAAGCAGCTGCTTTCCTATCCTCATAAGCCGCTTGATGTTTGCCATTGTATTATTACATTACTTTCTTTCTTTTTGTATTATTTTCACTGCCTTTTGGTTTGCTTCTGTTTTTACAGCTGCAGCTGATGGCAAAGGTAAAGTCGCGATCCGAAAAGGTCGTTCCGCGTTAGTTACAGTCGAGAGGCAAGCACAAAGCGTTCTTTGTGCGGCGCGTTGCGCATACGCACAGTTGCACGTACCGCTTTCGCATTTCGCCATTGGCAACTGAGCGGAACAAAAGGCGAGCATATAGTACAAGTGAATGTACATCTACTTTGACTGCACTTTATGAATGTTGAATAGTTTTTATAAAATTTAAATGAACTGCAGCTTTAAATTTTCATTTAATTTAATTTAAAATGCAACGCACACATGTTCAGCGTGTTGCCTGTTGAATGTTTTCAAATTTAATCCAATTCGACAATTCGACTCCATAAATGCCAGAGAGTGTGCGAATAAAAGTGCCAAAATATTGGCACTTGACGGGTTATGTGGTATCTGTGTCTGTGTCTGGGACTGTCGACTGTCGACGCTTCTCTGAGTTCGTTAGAATCAACAACATAAAATATCATTTCATTTAATTCTAATAAATCTGCTATGGCCGCAATAAAATCACAGCGAGAGTGCGAGTCCCAGCAGTGAGCAAAAGCTCTGCTCGCTGCCAACTAAAATGCAATAAAAACACAACACAAAAGTCAACACACTCTCATATTGTGTGTGTGGGTGGCTTTCTCCCCCTGAGTGTGTGTGTATGTGTGTGCAGTCTGTTGCTTCTGTGCGTCGTTTATTGACATTGGATTTGTGCTGTGGACACTAGTAAAAATCTACAACTCTCGGTCACATTTATGGCACCATAACAATGACAATGATAATGCCAATGCCTGGCAATGGCTCGGTAATGCATTGGCCAGCTCTGTCTTCCCCTCTCCACTCCTCAGTCAATTCCCTCTCCACTTGGTCGACCCTTGCCTTACGTTGCCGTTGTCGTTGTCGTGCATAATTCAATTTGCTCAGCTGGAGCATAAAGCAGGAAAAATATTGCGTATACGCACCGTTTGATGCTTTGTGCAAGGTTAAAGCGCCGTAAGCTCAATGGGGCTGCTGAAGAGGACATCGGCAAGAGGGGAACGCAAGGGGCGGCTGGGGACACGTTGGCTTAGCACATCTCTGCTCTGTTTCCGTGCATTGTTATAAGTTGCGTGCACTTTGAGCGCTTACTTAGCTTTGGTCTTTTGTTTGTGTTACCGTTGCGTATACGTAATATTTTTCAGCGAACGTCAGCTGGCTTTGGCATTGCAAGGGAAAAGTTTTGGCGCAAACTTTCCCAGAGCTGAGCAGAGCAGCTTTATGAGCACTTGTATAAAAATTCATGCCATAAATTCGCATGCACTTAACGGCCAAGGATCTGAAAACTCAAACACCAATCCAACCGCATCCGCAACTGAATTCAACTCCAGGCACAACCCAAACCCAATCCCTAAGATATCTACACACATCCACTTACCTTTGTCTGTGACGGTTAGCAGCGATGAGGAGAGCGTTGCCTTCATTTTGTTCAAGGCGCCTGTGTTTGAGGCACCGCCGCCCGAATCTGTTGCATGCTGTTGCCTCTCGTTGGTCTGCTCATCGGTGGCCACCATCTGCGAAAAGCCAAAGCGAAAGCGAAAGGAAAACGCGTGTAAGATAAGAGATTTAAGGGCATAAATATTAACAGAATATTGAACTGGAATTCTCATTTGCGGCAGCTACAAAATATTTATAGTTACGAGCAGAGAATATTGAATTTTCATTTCAAACTGCGATCTCAGCAATTTTCTCTTCCCTCTTTTCTCTTTTCTCTTTACTTTATCTTTTTGCCTGACTGCAAATTGAATTCCTGAATGGCTTTACGAGCTCAGCTGTTGCCCTGAACAAAAAATAAAGAAAAACTGCTTACCCATATTCGACATACTGTGCTTTATGCGATTTGTTAATTTTATTTGAATTTTGCTTTTCACTTTTCCGCATCGCGCCGCAACATTTATATTGGCCTCATTTTGAGCCACGTCATTGTCGAGTCCTCCCAAAAAAAAAAAACGAAGAAAAAACAAGAACGCAGGCAGGTGAAAATAACGCGTTGCGTTTTATTCGAGTTACTTTTGTTGTTGTTCTTGTTCTTGGACCGGCTGTGGCTCAGGCGCAACAAATTACCAGGGAAATCGTAAAATGCGGCAAGCAATTTTTGTTTAAACTACAAAAAGAGCGCCAAGTTCTCTACCACGAAAAAATTGCCGTCATTCTTTTTAATGCACAGGCATAGAGGAGGGTGAGAGAGAGAGCGAGAGATAAAGAAAAAGAAAATGCGAGAGAGTGTTAGATACTGTTGAGGAGGCCGAGCGAGCCTCTGGAAACATAAGTGCTGTGCGTTGTCAGCATTTTATGAAGTGGAAATTTTCTATTTGCCAAAGCGATGGCGGCGACGAAACCGGAACAAACAGCCGCTTCTCGCACACAGCAGCACTCTTTCGTTCTCTCTCTGTCTCACTCAAAAAGATAGCGCAAATTACGCTAAGTGCTTTCGGCTGCAACGTTTTGTTGTGCGCTCTACCTTTGGGATGATAGTGAGAGGGGAAGTGGAGCGGGGCACGAAAGTCAGCCTCTGTCTCAGCCTCAACTAAGCGCTGTCTAGTGTCAGATTATGGCCGCTTTGTGCTCAGCTTGCGCTACATTTTTGATGATGTCATTTGAAGTCGGCCTCAAGGTAATATCCATGTGGCGGATTTATGTATGCAGCAACCTCCTTCCCCCTTCCTTTGCTCATCGAGATATTAGTGTACACTACTCATCCCTCGCCGTCGTATATCTTTTGTGTCTGTGTCCCTTAATTTATGTACTTGCTCTGCTTTTCGGCGCCATTATTTCACAGCATTGCCTTCCGTAAACTACTCGCTTATGTCTATGTCTTCGCCTGCTTCGTGTCTCGCCTCTCACAAGCAATTATTGCCGTGTTAATTCTGTCATTTATTATGATTTTTTGCTCTTTTTGGCAGTCAGGCTTTAGTGTCGTCGTCGTTCCTCCCAAAACATCAGCCAAAAGAAATAGTTACGTGTTTAGTGCCGAAAATTACGGCTCGTTCTACGGGCATTTAAGTGCTGCCAGCAATGATGTGTCCCAAACACCATCACAATAATCCACATTCATGCCAGCTGCCAGCTGTGCCATATGTGCGCCCTTTACGGCCGTAAAGTATGCTACATAAAATGCAAGTCAATACGTAATAAGGAGGCAACAGCACAAAGGGCCAGCGAAGCCACAGCATCAGCAGCTTTTAGCGTTATGACTGAATTGCAGCTGTAAATGCATATGAAAATCAATAAAGGAAAAACGGGGAAACTGTTGCCCAAAATATTACAGCGAATACGTAATGCACTTGCTGTCGAACAGAGATTGTAATTGCAAACTGGGAAACTTAAAGCTCTGATGTGGTTAGATTTATGTGCCGTTTTTTGCAGGTAAAATATATAACAGCAACTAGGCATCATGTGGCTTTTGAGTGCACTTTCAACCATGTGAAAACCGCAAATGAATGTGCGGCACAGTGCAGTATATTAGATACCTCGTACTTAGAAGAAATGGTTTATGGAAAGGCTCTTATGTCAGAAGTAAATATATCCTTGTGCAGTCTTTTCCTGCCTTTGATTAATTGTACTAGGCACAGCACTTGAATTGTAAAATTTCTGCACATCGCAACCTCTTCCATTCAGTTTAAAATTCTTCTACCTCTCTTTACGATAGTTGAAACCCTTCTTAGGGTATTGCACAACTCGGTTTACCACTTCACTTTCGACTGCAGCGTGTTTTTTACTTGTTTTGGGGTTTCTTTAGTTTCTCTGCAGTGTGTGCTGATAAAGAGCAGGAAAACTATTAAGAAAATTACAGCATATAATTTGCAGTCTCTTTATTCCGCACCCTCTCGCAATCCATTTCTATTCTGTCTGTCGGTAACACATTCATGCTCGACTGATTGCCTTTGAAGTCAGCTGTTTTATTTTTGCTTTGCACAAATTGCCAGCACAACACAGAACACAACACAGGAAAGAAAACATAACATAACAACACAAAAAATTGTGTTAGGCATTTAAATGGCAAAACAAATAGAAAAAGTTTCTGCAATCCTTTAGATTGTTGTTTACTTGCTTGTTGTTTCTTGGTTTCGTTGCGTTGCTTTTTTGTTCAAAAGACTTTGGTGACAGTCACAGTGCGAGAACTGTCATCAGCACATCATCATTGTCTTGAGTTAGGTTTTTGGTGGGTGGTGGTGCTTGTGCTTTGATTTTGTGCTTCATTTGGTCTAATCAAAGTTTTGGCTAAACAACCGAAGAAAAGAATGAAAGAACTCTTCAAACACAACTTGAGCAGTCGTTTGGCATTTGCTTATCTCATTTTTCTGATACTTTTACTTTAATTCCCCCTTTCCACTACTCCGTTTTTTTTTTTTTTTTTTGGGCAAACTTTTCCAAGTATTTTGTGTGTTGTGTGGGCTAAATAAGAATTTCAACGGAATTTACACTTTCCCTTTGTCGTCTCCTTCTCTTTTGGCAACCGGTTTGCGGCCTGCGACTGTCTGTGTCTGTGTTCTTTTTTCTCTTAGTCGAGCTTATGTTCAATCTTTTTTTTTTTTGCCACCCTCGGGCAGGTGTTGTGGGACAATTGAACCGATTTGATTGCTGTCCCCTTACACGTATTTATTCATTTTTCCAAATATATATATATTTATTCTTCAATTTTTGAGCTGGAGCAAGGGAAAGGTCAGCATTAAAAGGAAGAAGAATCAGTGAAGCGTTCAAAGCATTTAACGGACTTTTTAATTAAAAAGTTTTGTTTGTACTCAAGGTTGAGAGAATCCCTTCCTCTTGCTCTGCTGTCAATTTTAGCCTTGTTTGTCTTTACTCTGATCTCTGTTTGAAAAAGGCTTAAGAAAGCATTGGCATCTAGAGCGTTGATATCACCGATATACCCAGTCAGTGCAGCTCTTAAAGTGTCTCTCGCAATGAATTCATTTGTTTTTGTTGCATTTCATTAAGCAACAGCAACAAAAAGAAAATGCTCATTAAATTTTCAGTGAGAGAGCGCACAATAATTAATTAAAAAAAATTCAGTGGAAAATACGAATGTGAATGCGATAAATAAATTAAATTGGATATACAGAAAAAATAAGGCATAAATTACGAGTAGCAGCTGTCAATGACAATGGGCGCGACAAATGGGAGTAGAATGAGGATTTTTACACAGATTTATTGCGAATTCTCCTCATTTGATAAGTCACTTACCTTCTTCATGAACGTCATCACATTTGTGGGCAACATGTTGGAGCTGTTGTTGAAATTTTCTTCTGTTTGTGAGTGTCGCTTTTCGTTTGTGTGTTTAAAGTGCAATTAATCACGCATACGCAGTGTTGACCGGCTGCCCGTTGGATTTTATGTCAATGTGGCTTTTGTTTTATTTATTTTTACTTTTTTTTATTTTTCGTTTCGTTTTGTCAATGTTTTTTTGTGTGTGTGCGCTTTTAAGCCGCTTTAAGTCATCTCCATGCGCTTTGTTGATGCAGAGCTTTCGCTGTGTCCGTTGATGTTGTCCATTCTGTGCGCGTTCGCTTCAATTTGATTGGAAACAAATGGCCATTTTTCATACGCCATGTAAATAGGCATTGACATTGTACTCGGTATTGAATTGAAGTGGTCCTTAAAGCGCAAGCAACATGTTTGCCTTACTACATGTTGTTGCCTGCCGCTTGCTGCTGTTCTTGTAGTTGTTGTTGTTGATGTTGTTGGCGTCAATTGATTGATTTACGAGTATAACGTGTTGTATGTGGCAGCAGCATAAATGCTGCTCGTTGCCTTTGGATGCCGCTTTTAATTAACATTGGCTGCAAGAGAAGAGTGTGCAAAAGGATTGAGAATTATAATTAGTCATTGGGTCTAGGCTGTTGAAATTGCATGCGGCGCCAGGCGCAAAAAGTTGTTTTACTTCGAACTGCGAGTCACTCATCTCACACAAATCCCGCAGGGCTTACACCTTACTTAAGCGAAGGCCCATAATTTACCCAGCGATAAGCATCGCAACAGCGCTTGGGTTCGCCCACACACACACACACCCAACACACACATACAGAGTCTTAAACACTACTTGACATGGCGCTGAAAAGTCAAGCGGCAAAAGTTTATAAGGCGGAAATAATGTGTCGCGCGCTGCATGCAAAGTGAAAGTGCTTCGAGGCTTTTGTGAATTGTGAATTGGCGTGGAGCAACGGCAAATGCGATAAACTGACCGTTATAATAGTCCCGTTACAGCTTACAACTAGGTTACCCGGTTACAGCTTAAGCTTGCGTGTAAAAATAAACTAAATTTGAGCAGAAAACTCTTTGGTCTTTAAATCGTTTTTACGTAGTACTAAAGAGGGAATGGAATGGAGAGTTTTTGGTATTTGTAAGTAGCTCTTTAGCAGGCGGCATTGAGTGCAGCACTTAGTTTGCACCTGCTTCAAGCTGGCAGCTTTAAGCTGAAAGTATCCTTTTTGTGTGTGCTGTGCTGCCTCTGTCAGGCATTGTCATCAGTTAGCAGTAACTTGGTGTACTTGGGTACAAATCCCTGGCATGCTCATAAGCTGCACACACAGCCATTCACATCTCTCTCAGTGCTTTGTGCAGCTTATGGCGAATTCTCAGGAAATCTCATTGCCTTAGCTGCCCCTCCCCCACCTCCTCCCATCTTTGTTCTTTGTTAACTGCTGCTCAGTTTTGGTAGCTGGTAGTGAGCTTTGCCTGGCTGACTGCAGCAGTATTATTAAATCAAATGACCCACATAGCAATCGAATCGCTCGATTTGCAATGCGATCTTGCAACATTTGCAATTCCGTATCCTACATACACACACACACAGACCGAGATAGACAGATTAAAGACAGAGCTCAACTATTTCTCATGGTTGAAAGTTCGGAACGTGGCTATAAAAGTAATTGGCAAAGAAATTTCATTTGAATGCATTCATTGTTGGGTTATTTCCATCTTTCGTTTCGTTCCGTTTCGACATCGACACATTACAAAAGTTCATAAAAAGCCATCGAAGCGCTGTTCAAAAACTTGCTTGGCAACTGAGTAAGAAATCGAGAGATAGAGCGAACGTGATATAGAGAATGTTTACGCTAAATGAATTTTTTGACTTGCTAAATGAGTTGAGTTTGCTCAACTTTGCCAAATGACATTTAAAAAGCAAAAAAACGATGGCAAGAGAAAGAAAATTCTGCTAAATTAGTTGGCGCTTCAAAACTGTCAACAGCAACAGGGCGAGCTGCAGTCTGAGTGCAGAGAGCACAAATTTTTGGGGGGCGTTTGCCCTCAAAATGTAAAGCAAACTGTTACAAGTGTTTGCTTGCCACGCCCCCAGCCCATAGTCAACAAGAGCGAAGACGAAGGGGGTCGGCAGCTGCTCCTGCTCTGATGTTGATGTTTCTTCTCCTCTGGCTGCTGTTGCTTACACAAGCTTAACGCGCCACCAGGATGTGCTCATAAATTGTAACTTTGGCTGCCGATGCCAAAGGCAACAAGCATGAAATCACACACATACACAGACAAAACCGAAGCTGGCAAAGTTCCAGCGAAAATTTGGCATAGCCTGCTATGGTTGGCACATAGTTAATTAGCGCGAAATTGAGGGAACGAGCCTGTGGCTCGTCCGAGGGCCTTTGCGACTGGTTTCAGGGGTTGAGGGGGAGATTTGGATTTGGATGTGGGTTCAACATCGTCCTTTGCATGCTAATAGGTAACTGATCAGCCTTGCCAATTGCGTTAAAGGTCAAAATGTGTGGAAATAATGCGTGCATTAGCCAAAATCAAACAAGATTTATCACACACAAGCTGCAAACAAACACACACATTTATCGAGCAAGGACAAAGTCGTGAAATTGTCACGCACATGTGAGCCAAATCGAAATTGAAACGTTCGATAAATACAGTAAATATGGCGAAAGGCAGTATTTGGTGTTTTTGTTTTTGTCCAAAGTGTCGAAAGTGAATTGTAATTTGGAACTTTGTGGAACGTGCATGGGACACAAATTAAGTGCCAACAGCGAGCTGCTAAGTAGCATACGAAAATAAATGGCCAGCCGGAGAAGAAAAGACTCAAATTGCAGTTGAGAAATCGCAGCGCAGCGTAGTTCATAAATAAATTGCAAGCAGAGAGCAGCGAGCACAACTACACAGCGGGTACACAAAGTCTCATGAATGGCATGAATGAGAAGCACACTGTCAACAATGCCAAGGCAACTGGGGAGCTCAACGAACAGCACAACTGGCATTGTGATTGGGATTGGGGGACTGCAACTGGTTGCCAGTTGTTTTGGCTTGTTAGCGCAGTCAATGCAAACGTCTGTCGTCTATCGTCTGTCCGTCGCCTGCTGTGTGTAAGTTGTTGTGGTCAGAGGCAACAGCATAAGATGAATGTTAAATTCCAGCACTGAGCACTGAGTCCGTTGTCAACATTATGCCAAGGAAATACTGAGGCAAACAACAAGTTAACTGCATGAAAATCAATCTACATTCGCCTTTGACATTTGACTGCAATTTGTCTTTTGTTCGTAATAATGAAATTAAATTCTTACTTGAATTTATCTGAAAATGTGCTTAATGTGTAACCGCTTAGCTCGTTTCGCTTCACTTGGCAAATGAATCAAGCTCATTAAAAGTAGTAATTAAAACTAGACTAAGCACATTAAATTTAGCACATATGCACAGCATTCAGCAACATTGTAGAAACTGTCAGAGGAAAGAGTCGAGAGAGGGGAGAAAAGGGACTGTGGCAAACATTGCCATTATTGCCTAACAGGATTTTTAATGAACCTGCAAAGTGTGGAAAGCAGGATAAGGCAGCAAGCTTACAGCTTTTGCCTGACTCATTGTCAACGCCGTTTGCCTAATTGACAGCAGTCGACCGAGCGGCTTACATGGCGAATGCGTAACGCTCAAAAAGTATGCAACAGAAATCAAGGCACGACTTTAAGTGAAACAAAATTAAACATTTAATTGCATAAAGTAAATTACAATGTGGCAGCAATACGAGGGCCAACAGAACAGATTGATGTTTGGCGAAACAGCTGCGACACTTGCCACTTGCCACTTGGCATTGACATTTGCTGATGCGGGGCACGTACACGCCATCCAAATGAAATGAAACTACGCCCATCGGGGGCGAGTTGCTGCTGCGTGTTGACAACAACATTTTCGGCTAGAGACTGTAACAAACAAAACGTTTAAACTCAGTGGCTGCCTGGCAACGTTCGTTTTCAAACTGAAACTCAATTATTCAAATGCCCCCCGCAAAATGCAGAATGTAACTGCGTAGGCGTGCCACATTGCTATTGCCACATGTGGCACTCGTGCTCGTTTGCTGTGGCCAATACACGCAGATACTCGTATGCTGATACCCGCAATTTGACATTTAATCAACATGCTACGCCCAGAGAAACCTTCCCGAGAGCCAAGCGTCAAACCAAAAGTCACTCTCAGCATCGAGTAGGGCTCGGCTTTCAACTAGAGTTTGAACCGCAAAGATCAAGTGTTTGTTGCGGTCTGCACAACAGTTGTCAGTTGTTCTGTGCGTCGCTCTGTGCGTTGCTTTCATCTTAATTGAAATCAAATCAAAGTGTTTTCACTCACTGAATGTAATTGTGTGGCAAGCTTTGTTCTTGTCATTCTCTCAATTTATTGGCTCAATGGTAGTCAATTTTTTTTGTGGGATTTGAGACTACTGCTAATGACTTCCTATTGTTCCATGTGCCATGTTTTCCTTTTTTTTTGTTCGTTCTTGAATTTTACACTCAATTTACTTGCTGATATTGTGGCTTATTGTTGCATCAATTATTTATTTGAAGATTTTCTGTTTGTTTTCTCTCTTCGAGTGCGTCCGTAACACATGTGGGAATTGTGTGCTTGGTTTTGGTTACCTGCAAAATGGATTTTGTAAGTTTATTTGATTACGGGACTCAAAGGAGCCACAATTACGACAGCGAGCTTATATGTATGAATATACGAGATTTTATCATCAGCTGTTGGCCTGCATGTTTTCATATTACACATACGCAGCGTTTACACCCCCTTTGGCAAGTGCAGTGTTTACTACTGAGAGCGAGATAAGAAGCACAAATTACGCATACGCCGAGTGTGTACAAAAGCGCACATAAAATATTCGAAGTCACGCTGGCAATAAAACGGAAGTCAACTGAATATGGGCAATATAAAAACGCGTAGCGTAGCTCATTAACGCTCGAGCAAATGTGCAATGTGGTTGGTCATTCATTCGACTGCATGACAACACGCAATGTTCCTCTCAGAGTGCGTGAGAGTGTCGCATTTATGTTGTCGCGCCGTAAGAGCACATTTGGAAATGCGTGAAATTCAAAGAGCGGGAATAACTTATTTGGGGGGGCTGCAAAATTTTGATTTATTTGATTTAATTAGATGAAATTGATGCGGCATGAAGGTCCCTCGCTTGACCTAGCAAATTAAATCAAATTGCAAAAGGCGCTAGAACGCTGTGCCCGAAAATCTCAAAGTACAGCTCAAAAAGGGGTTTAAGTGCCGTCGCAACCCGCTGGAATTTCAGCGCGAAAACAAAGTGACCGCAATTAATTAACCACAAGCAGCGGCAATAAAAATAATGATAATGCCTTGCGAGACAGCGAGAGAAAAAAAACATAGAAAAGAAAAGAGTGAATGCCTGTTGCTGGAACTTAGATAGAAGGACATTGGCCAGCTGCGAAAAAAAGGTTGTGCTTGATACTTGTTAAAAATTGCATTTGTCTGCTGATTAAAAGAGTGAAAAAGTAAAGTGAGGGCAATGAAAAGGTTAAGCTGTCTTAGTTGCCACACACAAATAAATACATATCGAATTAAATATTCAGCGTGCGGTTCGGGCAATTGCGAACATCAATGTCAATGTCAATGTCAGTCTCAATATCAAGCTGTCGTCTAACTAAACAAGCTAACAAACTTGCCCAGGCCAGGACTTTGGCAGCTCAACGGCCTCATGAACTTTTGCAGCGCATCTAATGCGAATTCAATGTCAGAATTGCTGCTGCTTCTATTACTCTCTGGATCTGGTTCTGGTTTTAGCTACGGCAAGGACAAGTTCGTCAGACTGTTAGCTGGCTTTTGATGCCAAAGTCAATTAAAAATATGAACGACAACTAAATAAATTTGCATTAATATGCAAGAGAGCTAAAATGTATGCAAATGAAGGACATTGCAGTGTATGTGTGTCTGGCTCGTCCTTAACCAGAAAGCAAGGCTGCTGTAATCCACTTAGAGCGAGCAAGCACGTTGCAAATACAAATTAAATATTTACTCAAGTTTTTTGGGCAAACTATTAAAGGTATTTAATGCTTGCACTTTCAAAGTATTGCAAATTCTTTTTCACTTACCAAGCTATCTGCGAAACTATCTTATTATACTATGCACACAGCTATGTACAAATAGTTGTACTACAACAGAGTTGCTTCAATTCTCTATGGCGTGTCACCGACACAAAGTCACATCCTTGAGTTGACTGTTCGCCTGTCGCTTCACGCGCTGTTGTCATTATTGTTATTACTATTTCATTGTAGTTGCTTTTGTTGTTGTTGTTGCTGTTTATCGCGCGCACACACACACACACTGCACTGCACTGTCACACATGTTTCGTCTGTGTCTCCTTACGGCTTTGCTCTCATTTTTCTGCATTTCAATATCGCGTATACACCACAGCAAATACTCGAGCGTATAAATTGCATTTCATGTTTGTTCCAGGCTGCTTATACCCTGGAACTCCTCTCTCTCTTAAGTGGATAAGTCCATTAAATCCACACATGCAAAGAGTGCATCATTGTCTGGTGTTAACTTCACACTCGAGACTTTTTTTTGAGTATATCTTTGACTTTGACTTAACCCGCAGTCAACTGAACTTGTCGGGCGCAGGGTATCTTGTAATCGAAGCACACTTCAGTGCACGTGTTTATTCTTTTATTCATGCAATATTTAACAAGCGCTCGTATTGTTTGTACTATTTACTTGCATCGCGTAGACAGCGTGTGTGTATGTGAAGGTCAAATGTCAAATGCAGCTGGCAGACAGCAAGACAGACAAGTCGACAGAGAAACAAACAAAAAGACAGACAAACTGACAGACAGACAGACGGAAGGATAGAAAGACAACGAGACAGACGGACATAAAGTCAGACAGCTAGCTAAATGTAGCTCGTATTTTTTTTTATTGTGTTGGCCGCAGATTTTGACTTGTGCTATTTACTTTTCCCTTTGCCACGACGCTTCTGACATAGGAATCCTTTACACACATTTTCAAGCGTTTTTTTTTTTTTTTGTGCTGCTGTCAGTTGCGCTTGGCTTAATCATTTAATACGTGTAATTCATAGCTGTCTCATAAAGAATTCAGTAGAAATCCAATATTTATGCCTTTTAATTCAATTGCTGTGCGCTGTGAAATGAATTTATGACTTTTCCCACTCACCCGCTGACTAACTGACAGATTAGAGATAAGGTAACAAAAACTGTTTTATTTTTAATTATAAATGATGGGCTGCATTCATTTAAATTCATTTAAATTGGCTTGCTATGCACCTCAATTATGCATCTATTCATATTAAACAGTGCCCCATTAATTAGTCAGAATGTTTTTACTTTTACTCGCTGTGCTAATTGTGATTATGTGACGCCATTAAAATCAACATCAATCATCATAATTTATGATGTTGTTGCGAGAAAACATTGTGGAAAAAAAACGAAAAACATGCAGCAGCAGAAACCAATTGCTTTTGATGTTTTGCGCTCCCGCCAAGCACACTCAACGGGTCGTATACACAATATGGAGTGAACTTCACATTTCACATGTTGCGCATACCACGTGTGGGACGCCTTGAAGTGACTTTGGCAAATCATTTTTCTTGTTAATGCATTTAACATGGTTATTAATCAAACACACACACACACACACATACATACACACACAGACGGTCGACCAAAGTCATTTTGTTATTGAATCCAGCAATTTAAATGGATCCGCAGGCATCGCATCGACATTGGCAATGGCATTGAAGAAGCAATAATTGCTGTGGTTTTGCCTTGGCAAAACCGAACCGCATAGACATTGCCATTACTCAGCCGCATTTGTGACTGTCTTTGGCCGGCTTTCAGTTCGACTTGTGGTTGACTAACAGCCCGCAGCGAGTGTCAGGCATGCTCGTGGTGTGTAAGGTTACAGGACACCATTTGCACAGCCTAATCCCGAACATTTATAATGCATATACACACACAGAGAAGCAAGAAGAAAGCCATCGATTCGAATGTATACTCATTTATGTAGCAACTCTTCCCCGCTTTAATACACTTCTACCTTTTGTGACAACAAATTACCTGTGCGATTTGATTTCATTTCCGTTCCGCTGAAGCCGCCTGCCTGCCTCCATCATCATCATCATCATCATCAATCTGCTCGATTTGTTTCGGTTTATTCAGTTTCTGGCTTCATTTGCTTTTGGGTATTATTATTTATTTCTTTTTTTTTTTTGGTTTTTTGGTGGAACTGCAGATGAAATATGTGGTGTGTGTGAAGCTGATTGAATTCGAACCAAGCTGAGTTGGGGCATATGGCATTCGACAGCTGTCGAATTTGGAATGTACTCGTAAATCAAACATAAGGTTCGATCATGCGAAAAGTACTCACAGCTAGCATATTTATTTATTTGCTGTGCTGGAATTTGTTTCAATTTTTGCGCAAAACTCCATTAAATCTTAATTAACTAAAATATTTTGCAACACTATAAAATATTTGCTGAAATATTTTTGACGCTTCAAACCAAAAATGTGTCGCATTCTCAAAATCAATAAAATGCTGAAAGTATTTCTATATATACATATTTTGTACAAAGTCTATTCAAGAGCATGATGATAAAGAGTTGAGAGTCAAGTGTCTGGCAAGTTGCTGAAAAGTTCGCACTAAGTCATTCTCGTATTCAACGAGTAGAAGGCAAATATATTTCCATCGTTAATTTCTTGACTGACTGGCAAAGTTTTTACTCTCGTAATTATGAAAGTTGGTCAACTGGGCTGCTGCTGCTGCTGCTGTTGCTATTTGGCTTTGGCCTCCAACTGGGGGTTGTGGTCTGGCCCATTGGGTATTCCATCTGACAATGAGGCCTTCGCCTGCCAAGGCCTTAAAGCATGCACTTGAAGAGCGTAGAGCGAACGTTTGGCATTGTGGTTGCTAACTAATGATAGTGTTGGCGTAATTTTGAAGCACAGGACATTCTCATTATGTACCTACATAGAAGCACAACAAAACGAAACTTTTTGGCAGCGACAAAAGTTGATTTAAATTAGTAAATTAGAAAATGCCCAACAGCAGCAGCTGCTGCCAAGGCAAGGAGTCAGCGTCAGCGAGTCATCAGTGTGAAACTCACTTGACGTGCTACAGCGGAAGTTGTCAATGTCAATGGCAGCAACAGCAACAGCAACAGTACTGAGGACTTCCTTCTTTGCAAATTGCACACAAAAACAAGAGCATAAATTACACAAAGGCAAATGGAAAGTTTTATGCCAAAGTCTGAAGTTTCATCAGACTCGTCGTTGTCCTTGCCGTTCAAGTCCAAGTCCATTTTCGACAGCATCAAAGTCGTTGAAGCACACGAGCTGGCAAGTTTGGCTAACATGACGATACGAGTATGCATATAGCCAAGACCTAAGAAAATTATGAAGTACTGCCAGACAGCCAACCAGACAGACTTCCTGTACGTGCCAAAAGGACTCACCGACTGACTGACTGAGTGACTGACTGACTCGAGGAGTAACAGTAACAGTTAGCCACGTAGCCACTTCACTTCGCTTCACTTCCTCGACTAACTTGTTTTTGTTCAATCAACAATAAAGCTATAGCTTCAGCTATATAGCTATAGCTATAGCTATTGCTGTTTGCTCTGCTGTTGTCGTCGTCGTGCGTCGTTCTTCCTCGTTTCTCTCGTCAACTCTCGTTGTTTGTCTAAGCTCAGTGAAGTGTGCCAAAGATATTTGCGCCCGATATGCTAGCAAGCATTTCGGCTCGGCTCGACTCGTGTCGTGGCAAACTTTTGCCATGTCTACTTGTTGTCATATGACTATATCACTTAGACGAGGAATATGTGATTACTTTGACCTAATAGAGTAATAACCCAAGAACGAAGCAGCTCCGGATAGAGCCGAACCGTTGGAATTACAATATTTCTATTTTGCATCTCGCCTAATGAGCTCCGCTTGCCGCCTTTTGACGCCGCTTCCTGGCAACGGAAGCACAACCGGAGACACGTGTGCGTACAAGAAATTCATCAGAGAAAAAGATAACAAAAGAAAGTTGGGTCTCTGAAATTGAAGCTGGCACTTTGCCTCCTTTTGGTCTTAGGTGCGACTTTTGGCTCACAATCACGTATTCACTTTTTGTTTTCTACGAATCCTAAAGTGTTTATGCACTGTTGAAGATTTCGCGCTCGCAGGAGGACAATAAAAAAACTCATACACACAGCCGAAATTATACGCGTGGCAAAGTTATTAAAAGCTCGCCAACGCTGAGCATGAGATAAAAAAACGCTTTATGGCACACCAAAGTTTTTAATCTAATAATAAGTTATTAGCACGTCCGCGCTGGGAAAGTTGCTACAGCTGCAGCTGCAGCGGCATACATTGTATGCAACGCAGACTAATCCATGAAGGAGGCACTCAAAAATTCCGTTTTTCACTTTGCTTTGCTGCACACACAAAAACTTGTGATTCATGAACCCTTTTTTTCATGCCGCCTGCTTTGTCCGTTGCCCAGTTTTTTTTTTTGTGTTTTTTATGTGCTCACATGCTCGACTACTACTGCGTATAGTCAGCGAGGCGTGAGTCCTTTTTGCTTTCCTTTCTTTTTTTGGGTAGTCCTTTGGGGTGCTGTTGCGGCTGCTGTGCGTTGAAGGCGAGTTTCACAAATGATTTCACATTTTTGCATAAATAAATGTCAAGTGTGCGCCGGGGTGCGCTGAGAGTTGCTGACAGCTTTCTAATAAACCCAGTGAAAAAAGGATAATCAGCGCACACACAAAAAGCGATGTGACGCACCCAAGCAACAAGTAGTCTAGATACGCATCAGTCTGAGAGAGTGTATGTATGTGTTGGTGAGTGTGTGTGGGTCCACTTTGGCTTAGCAATAATAATAATAACCTTGGCTGCCATGACGCCTCGTATTTTTCAATGTGCGCCTCAAGAGGTTGGGAAATGAGACTTTTCTCATATGAAACTGACAATTTCCATTGCCACTACAAAGGCACTCGACAGCGGGCCGCCAGAGGGGCGACACCACTCCCACCAGTCTTCTCTCCTTCTCCTTCTTCTTCTCTTTCTTTTTTCTTTCTCTTTCTATTGCTATGGGTAGGTCTATGTGTGTTCTTTGGTTATTTTAGGATTGCTTGGCAACGGCGTTGGCAATTTTAATAATGTTTACTTAAGGCGCAGCAGCCTAGCCAGTGTTGGTGTCTGTGTCTCGGTGTGTGTGTGTGTGAGTGTGTGTGTGTGTGGGTGGGTGGTAAATGTGTAAATAAATAAACCAGTAGCAGTAGCAGGAGCCACAACAGTGACAACGACAGCGGCAGTCAAGTGTAGCACAAAAGGCGCTACGGAAAAAAGTATAGCATACTTATACGGGCTATACAAGGGCTCGCCTGCAACTTGCAGGTGCAGCGAAGCATGCCAAATGACAGCTGCTTATATTGTTGCGTGGTTTAGTATAGTAGATGCCAGCAGCCCATAAACTGTAGCCAAGGAATGCAGCACTAAGTGACACTTAACGCCAGGTTGGTCCTGGCATTCGAAGAGCGAGCTTGGGTTTGGCAAATGATGCTACCTGACCAACTGTAAATCTTTGGCTTTTGTTATGACATTCTGTATGAGCCATAAAAACTTTAATTTATGGACGGAATTGTGGATGGGAATGTGAATGGGTTAGCTTAGAAAAGCCAAAGCGGCAACTCTAGGCAGCGTCCAAAAGTCACATTATCCCTTTTTGCAACTCAAATGGAGAAGGCATTTATATAAATATCACTTTAAGCTGCCAGCTTGCTGCAGCTGTTGCCTAATGAGCGGATTAAGTGGCCAGCAGCAAGCAGCAGTCAGCAGCTAACTGCAATGGGCGCTTCCTTTCGTATTCCTTTTCCCTTTCCGCTGCCGTTGCCATTTTCGTTTACGTTTCCGGGCAACCCTTTTGTTGACACGAGCCTTGGGTAGTTACTTTGACAAATGGCTGCCCTTGAATGGAGTGAATGGAGATCGAAGGATTCTGTACGGGCACTTTAAGTTTTCTGCTTCACTTTCTCCCTGTCGTATACGTAATATGAGTGCCACACTCACAATCATATCCTGCCGAGCTCCGAGTTATATAACAAGCAAACAAAAAATGTGTTTTCTGCATTTCCAAATAAAATGAAATAAAAAAAAAACAATGTAAATGCGATTGAAGTGTGAGAAGCGACAGCGAAAAGAAAGCGAAACAAAGAAGCATCAAATCCAAGCGCATTTGACACGCATCCTGGCAACGCGACAAGTGCTGGCTGCCAGGTTTTGTTTGGCAAAAGGATTTGCGCTCGCTTTGCAGCAGGCAGCAGGCAGGCAGCATAAGCAAAAAAATATTGCTCTTCATGCGTTTATATTGGAAAATATTGATTTACCTGCTATCAAAGACAGCTGCCACACGTTCAAAATTGTATTCGCCAAAGCATTTGCCTCGAATCGAATCGCACTCGCGCACTTTGCCTTTATGCTCGCAACTCAAACACATAAACGCAATAATCAATAGAGATTTGCTGGAGCTTAGCTGCCGCTCCCGCTGCTGCTGCTGTTGTGGCAAAGTGGCAGAGTTGCGCATACTGCCAGCAGAGGCTGTTAATGATGGCAATGGCAATGGCAGTGGCAATGGGCCTCACACAGACTGTGTCCCTCGCCTTTGACTGTGGCTGAGATTGACGTTTTGCGGCCTGACACAAGTTACACACGCTCAACAAGTGCAGTTAAGGCCACATCATTAACATTTGGCGCCAGTCTCAATGTCAAGGCAGCCAGCCCTTTTGCCCTTTACGCTTGCCCACTACGGTTATAAATATACAAATACCAAAACGTGTATATGTGGAAAGCAAAGCTAGTTACGTGGCTGACTTGGAAGTTTCTCACCGCAATTACGCAAAATGCTGCAATGACGATAAAAATTTGTAAGAGGCTACTAAGCTAGATGACTTGAAGTTAAAATATATTAAATGCATGTTAAAGAGATTGTACCTCTGTAGGATATGAAGCAATTCTTGTTAAGTTACTATTTAAGGATTCGCTCTTGCTTTCTTATTTATTTTATAAAGTTCGACATGAATAAATTGAACACTAACTTATTTCTGAAGCACTGAGTGAAAAGGCCTTCGGCTTGTCTCTTGCTTTCCATTGCTCTCAATCTCCACAAAAGTAGCGCATTTAAATGTCGTTCTACTAACAACTTTGACTTCATCGTCTCACTCCCTGCACTTGGCAGCGTCTTTAAAAATATAAACGCGTATTTTTAGCTACCACAGCCTTGGCTTCTTACACTTAGACTTAATAAGATGACAGCAGCAGTCAGTCAGTGTCACGGTTACACCTACGCACGCTCCGCACACCACAGCGAAAGAATTCAAGCCATTCCATCGACTGGGTGAAGAATTTGCTCATGTTTCACATGTTGATTTTTTCTTGCCCCACGCAAAAAACGCTCTGTCTGTTTGCAGCAAAGACAAGGCAAGGCAAGGCTGGGCAAAAGCAAAGGTTTCATATTTCGTTGCTAATTTAAGAAATTGCCATCATTACGCATACGCCGCGTTGGCAGCTGCTACTTTAATTAGCATTTAAAATGTGCAATTCGGCCTGTTAAATGCGAGCAGATTTCATTGTTTCACGCGTGTTAAATGCAGAAAGCTTTGCAATAACACAGCTCATAAAATCTACCAAACTAATGCCCAGCCATGACAGCTATGATAAAAACCCTCCCAGATTTGGAGACTGCCTGTTGCGTGGTCTGGTCTGGCTGCTGGTTTGGTCTGGTCTGGCCTGGTAGGTGGCCATCTGCTTGTGCAAAATGTTACTTTGCGCAAAATTATGCAAATTTGATGTGCGTTTTGTGAGCAAGAGAAATGCGTTTGCCTCTGCCCAGCTTCTGTTCTGCATGTCCTCTGGCTGTGGCTGTGGCTCTTGCTGTGGCTGCCTCCTGCTACCATTTGGCTCTTATTCAATGTATGCTTACGTGTGTGAGACGGCAAGTGTGAGTGTATGTATGTGTGTGTGTGGTAACTGCACCACATGCCCAAGCACTAAGCAAACAGTCGGTTTGGAACTGCAGCAGCTGAGCTCGGGATAGTGCAAGTTTTCGGACAGCAAGCAAAGTGCAAAGCAAACACAACTGTTAAAAATAGTCATAACAAACAAAATGCATCAAAAGTTGCCAAACAACACTTTGTTTTATTTTCTGAAACATTTTTCACGTAAAGTAGCTCGTTAGTACGAATAAAGCCAAGTATTATGCATGATATATAACGCATAGTTAAATAACAAAATTTAAAAATGAACAAATTTTTAAAGAATGTCAATCGGTTGATTAAAACTTTTAATGGTTTTCCCAAAAATAAGTTTGGCTTCATGTTGATATTGCACTTATATGAAGTTTTAAAGCTTTTTCAGCAATTTCCATGAATTATGCAAAATGTTATTTAAACCTTTTTGGCAATTATTATAAATGGAACTAATGCACCGCTTTGGGAAACTCTATGCTAACAAATCCGAATCTCCATTTATATAATTCTCTATATAAATTGGCGGAATGGAATGATATGTGAAAGAGTTTGTTTGAAGGGGAATAAAAATGAGTTAGAAGCTTGATAACCCAGCAACAGCTGACTTAATACTGTATAATTTTCTCAATGTATCGAAAAACAAGCTTTACTTGAATTTACTGTTTATAATCTATCGTTCTTTTGCTCTAAGGAATTTGACTTCATTTTATCTAATCGAAACTTACTTCAAATTACAACGATGGATTATCGGGATGAAAATCGCTGGATCAAAAAATACTTTGCGGCTGATGATGTTTCAAAACATTGCTCGGCTTTGAGCATTCATAAAGATGTCTATTTCGAAATTAACGATGTAGAATCAAACACGGAGCAAGAGAGGCTGCGCGATCAAATGCTAGCTTGGCGTGACAGGATCGGTCTTGGCGGCCCGCTTGCAGATCATCTGCATCGTCATGCTATTTACACAGCTTGCACAGTGCAAAATGCACGAGTTTGCAAATTAATGGATGATGTCATCACAGGGCGCAGCGAGATGGTCATTGAGCCGAAGAGATTGGGCAAACTGTCAGCACAGAAAAAATAATATTCTTAACACAACAGTACTATTACTACAATTTATTAACATTTTAAATTGCACACATACAAATAAATACTGCGGTGTTGCACATGACGAATATTCAAAAGAGTTCTGCCCATCAATAGTTAGTAAAATACAATTGGCATGGTATCGCACTATAATTTATGGAGTAGATTAAAAGGTCATGATTTAAGCTTCATTTTATTTAATGCTCAAAGCGCTTGTTAAAAGTTTACATTTTACACACATGTCTAACATGATATGTAGATATAAGCCTTAATGAACAAACTTGAAGCGACCAGCGGCATCGAAATTATTAATCAACTTTAACATTTGAAAGGCTCACTCCTCAATAGAAATAAATTAGTGTAAAATTTTACACTACTGTATAAAAAAGGATAAAACCAATTTACTCTTTGCCATATTAAATTGGCATTATATCTTAAGCTCGCAATATGAAGTGAAATGCTTTGTCCAATACATATGTCTGCACAATTTAAGTGAAATTCTTGTTTTACTATTTTACTTGATATGAATATTCATAAATTTGTTCAAAAAATGTTATTTTTGCGGTGTTATGTTTTTATTTTTACGTTTTTTATGGAATTATTATGCGAAATTTTTGATAAAGGCTTGGAAGTTTTTGTCCAAAAATGTTGCATAATATTTATGGACTTTCCTTAAAAGTTTCAATTAGTATAGTCAAATTTAAATTGAGTAAAAAATTAAATGGCTAATCTATCTTGTTCTCTGTTTAAACAACTTAATTATGTAAAACTCCCTCTCTATTTTGTTATCAGCAAATATGTATTATGAGGCTTAAAGTCTTGCTCTAAAGAATATTATGCTTATCGGCGAGCAGCCTTTAATCACTTTTTATGCAAGCAGCCGCTTTGAGGCGGTACAAAAAATGTGAAGCAAGAAGAACAAAAACAAAAAAAAAAAATACAATTTATTTTAGCCATGCTATTTATAGCCTGGTTGTTTTTGGTTTTTTGTTTTTTGTTTCGAAAGGAGCCAGAGCGAACAGCACGATACTCACAGTACTTTGGCGTGTTAATCTGATCAAAGTGCGGCAGCTAAGAAAACAACGCAACAATTTTGCGCCAAATGAAAGAAAAACACGAAAATTGTGCAAACTTTTGGCCGTCCTCAACGTCGTCGTCGTCGTCGTTGTTGTCGTCGTTTGTTGTGGTTGTTGTGGCCCGAAAGAGGCAACCAGCTGCCGCTACACACACACACGAGTTTTGAAAGCGGAAGCCACACACACACACGCTTACAGTTATATACTCACATATGGAGGGAAATAAACTGCTCATTATTATGCAAAGTTTTCCTTCTTTTTCTTTATCTGCCTGGGCGGAAGTTGGAACAAGAGCTTCGCAAGTCCGAGGAGCAACAGCCTGCTCAGCCATCTCCATATGGCATAATTGGCGCACTGTGGCCAACAACGAACAACGAATGTAAACCAAGTCGCCCCAATATGACGATATAACATACATAAATGTACGTACGGTATCGTATATGGGCTCGTCTGGTCGCGTTTAATATTTCACTCAGCAAGCACTCGTTGGGGATTTTGATTTTGATTTTGGGTTGACTTGCAGCTGCACATAAAATTTACCCTGCACTCACTCGCATATGAAATATAAAATTCAATTTCCACGCACACAAAAAACGGCGACCAATTTTTGCCCAGAAGCACAAAAACAACAAGTAAAAAAGCTACAGTAGAGTGTGCTCGACTGTGAGATACTCGCTACCCATTTTAAATAAAAGTAAAAACGTGCGGTATTAATTTTAAAATATACAAAATAAAATACCACAAAAATACAATAAATATTTAATATATTAATTAAGCACTACATTCAAAATATAGCATAGTAAACAAAATATTCTAGACAATCAGTAAAACACACTATAACCTGTATTAAGTAGTTTTTGTCCATACAAAAGAACGTCTTAAATAATTTATAAATTTTGTATCTCATCGCAATCAAATTTTTAGAAATCATAAACACTAGTTATTATTGTATATACCAAATTAACGACTTAGCTTCAAAATAACGCTTGCTATTCAATTTTTGTTGATCGGGGACGGAAGTGAGCGTGGACAACATAATAAGTGCTGTCGAAAAAAATCATTATTCTTTCTCTTATAGCCTCTGAGTTCTAGTTGTTTATACGGACGGACAGACAGACGGACACGATCAAGAATACTTTATGGTGGGAGATGCCTTCTTCTGCCTGTTACATACATTTTTTACAGGCACAAAGTATAATACCCTTCTACCCTATGGGTAGCGGGTATAAAAAGCGAGTGAAAAAAAGCGACGCTTAATGCGCCAAAACATTTGCCTCTGCCATGAAAAATGAGTTAAGCTGCTGTGGTTGTTGTTGTTGTTGCTATTGGTGCGTTTAGGCTAACGGGAAACGGGCAAAATACGAGAATATATATGATTTATGGGGGCAGGCAGCACACAAAAGCAGCAACCAGCAATGGAGTTTGCCAAAGCGTAACGCTCGCTTTTCAGGCTTTTGCCAATTTTACTTTTTTTTTAAAGCCCAAGCGATAAGGACGAGGCCTTGGCAATCAGCATATGCATGGCCTCGTTCTGCCATACACCCACGCATAAGTACACACACACAAACACAAACATACATTCATATGTGCGTATACTGAGTCAACTGTCTGCAGGCAACAAAGCGCCGTTAAACATGCCAGTAAAACACACCCAGCTACAACAACAATATCGCAAAAAACAACGCAAAACAACAAAAATATGTACTCGTAATTGCCTCGTTTCATTTTTAATAACTGTCAATCCTTTGGCTTTTTTGGGCGCGGCAATTGCCAAACTGACAAAACCGCTTGTAATTTGTGCTTGTGCTCAGCACATGAGCAACAATATAACCAGAGTAGCAACAACAACTCCCACCAGCAACCAGCCAGCAACCACCAGCAACCGCAACAGCAATAAGCAAAATAACAATACACACATTTCTGGCCATGTTTTCCCTCAAAACAGTTGCCAGCGACAAAAACTCTGACACAAATTGTAGCAAATGGCAAAATGACATTATACTCTTCCAGGAAGTGAAGAATACTAGAATATTCTCGAGCGTGCGATGACAAAAGAATGTAAACAAAGGAAAGCATTCGAAACGAATTATATTAAAATGGTAAAATGAACTCTAAAAAGTATCGCTGAGAATAAAGCAGTTAAAAATAGAATTTTAAATTGGCATTAAGTATATTTTCAAAACATTTTCTAGAGGCTGAAAATATAAATTGTTTCTGAAATTGAAATTATCAATTCATCTATAATTGCTTTAATTCCCAATTTCAATTCACTCCGAAGAATCCAAAATATTCTTTGCTTTTTATGATTACAAAAGAATGTAAGCAGAGAAAAGCATTCACAATGAATTATATTCAAAAATAAAAGTGAACTTTTACAAGGATCGTTGAGTATAAAGCAACAAAAAACAGCTTATTAAATTCTTAACAAGTAAATTTTCAGCGGGTGATAACAGAATTATTATCTCATACAGTATTATAGTATTATATTAAATCACAAGTTAAATTTTATTTAACTTCTAATAATAATTAAATTCCAATTATTTAGCGTACGAAGAGTGAAATATAAACCCCCAAATCGATGAGAATAAATTAGTCATTTAAAATTGAATTAATTTAAAACTTATTTGCAGTAAATTGAAAACAGAAATCGATTTGGAATTTAAAGTTAACATTTCTACCGTTATTGCTTCAACTTCCAATTACAATTCAATCCGACTGTCAGTCAGCAGCGAAAATTTTTTGAAAAAGCTCTATATTTCACATAAAAAATAAAATAAAAATATGTTGCATTGAAATATTACCCCAGCAAAAGGGCATTAAAATATCGCAGTTGGAGACAGTTTCAGCATTTCAGCTATTTTCCGCAGTTTTTTTGTTGCCAGTTTCAGTTTTCCAGCGCTTGTGGTAAAAGTTTTCGGGTAGCTCGTTTGATAAATGTTTGTCTGAACTTTCCGCCAAACTGTTGCTCGGCTTAGACTCAGGTCGCGCAGCCAGTGGCAATGCAATGGGAGCTAGTATATCCCCAACCATGTATCTCGAGCAATATTAGCGAACCTCAGCGCTGTGGCCAAGTAAAAAACTCAAGAGAGAGAGAAAGAGAGAGAGAACTCAAAAAAATCACGTTGAAATTTGCTTAAAACTTTAAGCAAACAAGCGCTTGGAGAAATGGTTTGGCCTTGGCCAAGGATTCTGTTGCCAATACTCGTCTGCTGTGAGTTAAGGCCTTCAAGGAGCCAAGCAACTAAAGAACTGAGAAGAGCTGTCAGAACTTCGCTGAGCTGCCATCCATCTCAGTCTTTATTATTTTGTTGTGCATGTTTAACTTTACATTTACTAAAAATTCCATTCATTCATTTCATCTTCTTTCATTTTTTGTGTTATTCCTTTGTCTCAGCTTTAAATTTATGATTTCTTTTTTTTTCCAGCTGCTTAAGTTTTTTCGTTCGTTCTGCCTGTTGCCCGTTGTTCAGTGCATACATTAATCATTTGAAGTGCACGGGGTTCTCAGGCTCAAAGTGCCAAATCGTACCCTTGGGCGCCAATTACATTAATCAAAGTATGAGACGGAAAAAGCTGGTCTCAAATATTTCAGCGAAGTGCAAAACCCAAAATCCACTCGAACTATGACACGACATAAAATGACAATTTTGTGTGAGCAACGAAGGTGAAGGTGTGGTCACTTGTAGGGCAAACCATTATCAGCTGCTTCGAAGAGATTACAGAGTCAGAGACCGAGTTTGGACATGGGTCTGAGGGACGCGTTTAACAAAATGTAAACAGCCAGCGCAGCTAGGACAGACAGACACCTTTGTCTATATAGAGAAGTCTGGCTGTGTGTGCGTGTGTTTGTGCCGGATATTACGGTTAGTCCGCGTAACGGTAATGGCAATGCCAACAGCCGGCGGCCATCAGAATCCAAATCCAAATCCAGCTGCGACCCGCCGCCCAAAGTGCCGCACGGAAATTGTAAAATTTGTTACATTTTGTTTCGTCCTTCGAGCCGTGGATTTTCTTTTGCATTTATATGGAAATTAAGTTATTATGCTAAGCAAAGCAACAACAACAACAACAACAAGCGAATCAACCGCGACTGGAAAACTTTAACACGAAAACTAACCAAAAATAAAAATAGATTTCATTAGAATTAAAGTTGTTGCGCTCTATTCAAATAATTGTGCGAAACTTGAAGGGAATTTATTTTGTGGAAGTCTTTTCTACATACTATAGTACGATATCTGCATATATGGAAATTGTGCCCTGAAACCAGGGCTGGCGTAAACACTTTTACTGCAGTGGGGGCTTTTGAGCAAACATTTTAATTGAAAATTGCAGAGCCGCAGCAAGTAAATAGAGGAGCGGCAACTGCAAACGACAAGTTGGAAACTGATTGCATGACGGAATCGTGGCAGTACGTGAATGTGTGTGTGTGTGTGGGAGTGCTTGTGTGTGTGTCTACCTCCTACATTTAGAGCTGTTTGATTTTTGCATAAGCTCTGCACTTTGTGAAGCATTCGAAATATTTCTGCATGAATAATAAACTGAAAAGGCAGCAGGACACGTAGACGTAGACGTATACGCTGCTCTGCCCTTCAACCAATGACTGAGCATGCCAACGCAAATTAAATTAATTAAATTCCACTCAATAAGTGAATATCTGTGTGTGTTGTGTGTGTGTGCTCGACAGTCAAACAATTTGTGTAAGTTCTTTGTCTGTCTGCTGGTGCTGCACACACAAAAAAAGCAGCGACAAATATGCGAATTATTTAAAAATGTAAAATAAATATTTGCGTCTGCGGCCGCAGTCAAAAAAGCATGGCCAACGGCCATAAAAATTCAATTCGTTTTCGTTTGTAACTCAACAGCAAGCGCTATTGCTGTCTCCCTCACGCGTTCGTTCGATTGCCCCTAAAAGTCTGCTACAAAAAATTGCGTATGGCGAACACTGCGTCGTTTTTGGTTGGTTTATTAAAAATTTGTGCAAATGAAGTGGCAATTTACAATTTGCAATTGAAGAGCTGGTCACTGGAGAGTCGTTACACACACCCTTGCGCACACACACACGCACATACGCATACACCACATATGCCAAAAAAAAGGGAGCTAAAAAAGCGCTCGCAGACAGGACAATTGTTTTGGCGTTTGAGTAAAAGTTAATTAATTTTTGCTGCTGATTAAAATACGGGGCAAAAATGTGTGTGTATTAAGCAAAGCAAAAGGAAAATTACAAGCACAAAAGAGGGAGAAAGAGTGAATGAGAAAAAGGCTTAAAGAGCACACACACACACACACATCAGTTGCCTAATCCAGCATCAGAAGCAGCAGAAGGATATGCCCCAAGCGTGTATAACATTTTAAACACTTTGACTTTGCCGACATTAATGAATATAAGTATACATATAGAGAGAGGGAAGAGAGACAACAGAGAGCGAGAGTGAGAAAGTAGACAGTCGAGCGAATAGCAGAGTAGTTTAAAATGCCATTAAATACGAAGAGATGGGCAGCCTGTCAGCTAGGATAGTGACATGTCGGATGGCAGCAGCAGCAACAGCAACAGCAGCAACAACTCGTCGCCTGCTGTCTATGTGCCTGTGTGTGTGTGTGCTTATGTATGTGTGTGGGGGAGCTGTCAGCATGTATAACTGTTGCTGTCAGGATTATGGCTTGTCATATTATGTATTATGGTGTATTTTATTTGCATTCAATTAAAACGCACGTGTCACTCGGCTTCGCATATAAATTGCCAACAAAATGAGGCGAAAAATTATGCAAATGTGACCAAAGGCTGTAAGTTTTTTTTTTTTGCTTTTTTTTTGTATATTTTTGTGCTGTCTGTTTTATGTCGAATTGTAAATGAGTTTTAGTCATAAAAACAGCTGAAGCAAAACAACTTTGTTTACGCTTTGAGCGCCCATAAAAACGTACCTAAAACTTAACCATAGAAAAACCTACACAAATTTGTGCTTTAAAAATCCAAATACGCTTCTTCACTTCGAAGCTGCTTGCTGTCACATAGCAATTGTTGTGGTCATTACGTATAATAATTTTAATGTGCCTGACCTTAATATCGAGCATTTAGTTGAGCGCACAAAATGCTTATTACCAATTGATATGAATCTAAATTAAAATGGCATCATAAAAGCACTTTGGCCACTTCGAGTTTTGCGACAGACAGGTGCAGACGCGCACCGAACTTTAATGGTGTCGCCAAGCCAAGGGTGGCTGGGGGAGATTAGACCAAGAGTAATGACACCACCTGGCTATCGTGCGCGGTCTGCAAATGTTTCTCTTGGGTCCACTACAGTGGAGCACAATGACGTTGTCCTGGCATTAGACAATTTTCCTCCCTCTAAAGTGGTAGGAGAAGGTGGAGGTAGATGCCATCAATATGCTAGGCTAGTCACGTTCAAAAAGTCTTAATCGAAGGCTGCACAGCTGCAAGGCACGGCTTAAAGCCCATTAATTTAAAGCAGTTTTCAAGTGGCATTAACATGCTGTTGGCCATCGTCTGTCTGTTCGTCTGTCTGTCTGCCGTCTGTTGTTGCCTGGCAAATTACTAACTTAATTATAAATTAATTATCTAACAAAGCATAGAATGGCTGACAAGGCGCCCGAACATCAAAGTATCAATAATTAATCGCCTCGGTAATGTTTTCAATTTCTTGCTTCATTAGCTTGTTTTATTTGCCTCGTCCGTTGAAGGCGTCAGCATCTCAGCCTCAGTCTTAGCCTCAGTCTTTTGTTCTGCTAATCCCAATGAGTAGGTGTCCTAAAGGGACTTGAGGAAGACCAGCAGCATATAGCAGTAGTCGACCCTAAGCTTCGTTAATACATATTGTCTAAGTTGCTGGCCAACACAAAAACAAAATAAAACACTTTGCTAAACAAAGAAAATCAATAGCCATTGCCAATGCCGAAAAATTTGTGATGTTTTTGTGTCGAGAATTTTGATGACGATCGCTGAACATTCGTAACGTAACGAAATAAAATGAAATGAAATGAGTTATGAGTTATGAGTACGCGAGTTTCGAGTTACAAAAGTATGTATAACATTAAATAGATTTATATTCGGCACATGCCAAAGCAGCACATTGAGCATTGAGCACACGGACGTGAGGCTGGCAGGAAACAAAACTGAAACCGGACGTGCGCCTGACGACCATGCCGGAAATTAAACTATTTGTTAGGCGTCCCCCAATCTCGCAGCCGTTCACTTTCATTCAACAATTCATAACAATCTCTTTGGCGCAAAACCAAAATAAATACAAATACAAATACAAACACAGCACAAAACCAGAACGAGAACTCGCACTGTCACAATTGTTGACATTGACGGACTTTCGAGTTTTTGACTCACCTGCGACTCTGACTTGCAGCCAAATTATTATTTTCCATTTGTAATGTGACTCTCTCGCCCTCTCTTGCGATGTGTACATCTGTGTGTTGTGTTTGTGTAAGACGCGCTTGTTACATTTCGAAATGGCGCATAATTCTCAAATTTCGGGTATGGCGTATAATTTGCAACACTTGAATGTTGCCACTTGAAAGTTGCTTGCGTTCGTTTGCGTTTCGTTTCGTTGCTGCTTTTGTTTGGTCAGAAAACACTCTTGCACTCTCACATCAACACCGTCACAGTCACAGTTACAATCAAAGTCACACCGTCACACACTCACATCTATTCAACGACTTCACCCACACACAAACACACACCTTGACTGTGGAGTGTTAGAAAACATTGCAGAACGCGCCGCTTGAACGCTGCCTGAAACTGGCTTCACAACTGCTTCTTTGGCTGCGGGCAGCTTCCGCGTATTGTGTCCTGTTCACGAAACGGCTCAACTCGAACTGTAACGACGCTCAGCTGCTGCGGCCACAACAGCCAGTCCATCACCGATTCGTTGCGCTCTCTCTCTTTCTCTTGCTCTGCGCGCTCTCTTTCTCTCTATCCTACGCACCTTCGTGCCACTGGAAAGCTTTCGATGTATGTGCTCGGGTGTGTGTGTGTGGGAAAACCAGCTGGCGCAGCATTAAAAAGTAATATCAATTTCCACCTTGCAAAACGGCGTCGCAACGCGAAAGCAACAGCTAAGCGATTTCCCAGGATGCAGCCAACAATTGTGTCTGTGTCTGTGCCTGTGTCCATGTCCACACTCGATGGCGCTGTCGATGTCGATGTGTCCATGTCGGTGTTGGAGCTGCTGGAGCCCCGCCTCCTTGCCTGCCCACGCATTTATGTTAGGTGCGCGTGCTCTTCACGTTCCGCTTAGTCTACATACACACACACGGACACACGAAGTGTAGACTTTTCCACAATTGTTGCATGCGATGATATTACGAATGTTGCGTATACGCCAAGGTGAACAATTGTGTTAAATGTCTACAACGCGTCGAGTCGATGCTGCAAAACAAATATTTTTAAAAGTAAACAAAGCATGTAATGCTACCAAATAAATTCAATTCAATTAAATTTGAATAACTGAGAAAAATTCATAGTCACAAGGATCAAGTGAAGCAAAGTTAAATTATATTAAATAATATTTTTTTTAATATTATTAACAAAAGTTAATTTTTAAGTAAATGGAAAATTCCAAAATAAAATAAAGGTGTAATAAAAAAGTATTTATGTAGATGTTATTATAAAAATTAAATGCATTCAATTTGTATTTCCATTCATTCTATTTTCGCTACAAATTCCCATTTATTTGGGGAATAAGCGGTCAATTTGAGGTGCTGACAAATGCGTTTGACAACTTCAACATGGCTTTCTAACCATTCAAAGCCACAAAACTAAAGGACACAGTGGAACAATTGGACACACACACACACAGACATTGAAAAAAGCGCAACAGGACCAAAATAATTGCGCGTTAAACATGTGCCAGCGTTACGAGGCGCAACAGACGAACTACAACTCAACAACAGCAGTGTGAGAGAGTAAGCAAACGACAAGAGAGGTAGCAAAGGAAGTCAAGAACCGAGAGAGAGCGCGCAAAGCCGAGTGGAGCCGAAGGGCAGAGAGCGCGACTGGAAATGTTCAACTGGTTGCGTTTTTGCAAGCAACAGGATATGTTGGAAGCCTGCAAAAACATCGACAACCACACGAAAACATCGCACACATACACAAAGACATATAGAGAAGGCAATCCCCAATAACAATAACAGCAACAGCAGGAACAACAGCAAGCACAGCAGGCAGGCAGGCAGGCAAGCTGACTGGCTGGCTGAATGGTTGGTTGACTGGCTGCTTGGGATGGCGGCAACACCGCAGGGCACGGCTGAGGGAAGGCAGGACAGACAGGCAGAGGACGGCCTACAAACAGTCGCGTGCTTAAAGCCTCAATACCAAAACAATTTGAGAGCGCACAATAAAATTGAATGGGCGCAAAGAAAGGACGAAAGCAACAGCAACAACAACAGCAACACGAATACGAAGAAGAAAAAGTGAGGAGGCAGCAGAAAAATGTGCCAAGCGCAAAAAAAACACACATACACAGAGAAAAGAGAAACGAGAAAAAAACAGTAGAATGTAGAATGTTGCGTGTGAAAGGAGCAGCGCCTGTTGAAGGACGAGCGGCCATTAGAAAGCTGCAAAAGCGAACGGCACAAAAGTTGGCAATGTTTACAGGTAGCCAAGGCAGTCAGGGCAGCCAGCAAGGATGTGTTTGTCTACCCCTCCGTGTTTCGAAGGACACACCAAAAGGTACGCGTCGTGTGTCGATTAAGATGCCGAGCCTTTGTTGTTGCTGTTGTTGTTGTTGTTGCTTTTGGGATTGGGTCGTGACAGACAGTGAGATGTTGAACCGAACCGAAGTGAAGTGAAGAGCGGTAGCTGGGCTCTGACTGTCAGCTTATCAATTTGTATGCCTGCAGATATTTATTTATGAATATCCTTTGGATGCTTAAGCGTTAGCTGCGCTCGTTGCGTGCCCGTTCGGTCTTCTCTCACGCCTTTCCGCGCAACGAAATGCCGCGTAATCCTGGACGCATACCTGAGGGTCCGTGCTTGTGTCCAACCAAGCATCTCCGCTCGCTTCATTCTCCATTTGTCCCCATATCTTCGTGCTTTCCCTTTTTGTGAGCGTTTCGCCGTTTCAACGTTCAACGTTCACCGTTTCCGTTTTCTTTCGCTTGTCTGCCATTTTGTCGAGTCCTTTTTCTTAATTTTATTTTTATTGCAGATTGATTTTTTCAGATTAAGTTCGGCCTCTCAGCTTGAGTCTCGACTTTGCTGTCTGTGCGCATTTCTTCTCGCATTTATACGGCGGCATTAAGTCGCTTGTAAAAACTGTTGCCTGTATTTTCAATTTTTTTTTCAGGGTCAGCTGCGAGCACCTCCATCTCGCTCAGACCATCACAATGAAATATGAGTCAGCTCGAGAGCTGGCACTGTTGGCTGTTTTTTAAGCCAACTTCTGCTTCAATTAGCAGTACCAGCAGCACCCAGTTGCGAGCAAAAACCAAAACCGACATACAAACAGGAAACCTCTTTACCCATTTCCCCATTTCCTCTATTTTTCATTCCTCTGTTCCCAAACCAACAAAACAACAAACAACAACAACAACAGCAGTAGCAGCAGCAGCAAACCATAAGCTCAAAGTAAAAGTAAAACATTTTCATGCAAATGGTTTTGTTTAACCACGAAATATTTTCACCATTCAACACACACACACCTCAAACCCTGACTCACATACGTATGCAAGTATGCATACGGATGTGTGTGTAGGTGCTGTGCGCGTGAGAGTCCTGCGGCAAAAGTTTTTACTACTCGCAGCGCAAACAAAATCAAACTGAGCGCAACAAAGTACACAAATATTTACCTACATTCAAACACACACACATGTGTGTGTATACCATGTGGTGCTTGTGTGTATTTGTGAATATGGTCAGCTGGAAAAGTCATAAAGGTAGCGGATCAAATCCAGATGGCAGCAATAACACTACGACAGATTGATGGAGTTAGCAAGCGTGAAGCGCTGCGAAGTATGCAACAATAATTTTCAAGTGCTGTCTGACTAAAATGCAAATGGATTCGCTTCAGTAAATGGCAGTCAACTTCAAGGAGGTTTTTTTGTGAATACAACTTTAATATATTGTTAACGCTTCAGCAAGCTTAAGAGCAATGCAGCAAAGCTGCACAACAAACAACTTATCAAAACACAAATAAAAATGCTCAATACTCTAAATTTAATGTAACCAATTAGCGTTCTATGACTTACGAATTCTTTTATGAAACTCACACCACTAAACTGTTTGTTAACATTTTTTAATATGTATATTTATTGCATATATACTCATAAATGTATATGATTTCTATATAATATATATTAAAGAGAGTAATATTTATATGATTAATGAGTTATGTTTCATTCAAATTTAACTACAGTGAATGGATTCAGAGCAAGCCACACGCTGTTGATCTCTAGCTTATGTTGACATAAATTGCTAATTGCCTGTCCTCAAGCTGGATTAAAATTCTATTAAAGTGTGCAAAATGAGAGTGCAACTTCACTTAGACGAACCAAAGGATAGATAGATTGGCCAGTGAAGGAGCTTATCATGATTTTTGCCATGATGCGCCATTAGCACAGACAAAAAGAGAAAGAGAAAATTTTGAGCCAAGCTATGAACAGCTTTTGTCAATAGCTGACCTAATCCTTTTACAGGATTTCAATGGCAACAACCAACAACTTAATTATGCAGAATCATAAAGTAGCCGGGCGCTAATGATGCTAATGCTTAAAGCGAATGCTGCACTCAACGACAAGTGTTTAACCAATGCTTCGAGCACACAGCTCGACTAAGAAATGCTCTGTGAAATACAACTCATTCAAATGATATAATACAGAGTGTTTGTTACCTGTTCAAAGACAAGAACAACAACAAGAGCAACAACAAAAGCACTTCATTACAATTTTAATTTGGCATTGTAGCTGGCTCTTTGCCGTTGCCACTGCCAGCGCTTAATTAGAGCAATTTGCGAGCAGGACAAGTGTCCTTAGTCCTAAGACCGAGATCAAGGAAAACGGCTGGCTGAGAAGTCAACATACTGTTGTCTCTCTGAATGTTCAATGCAAATAGTTTAAAGGCGGAGTGAAGGGAAAATTGAGGCAAGCAAAGTAAGCGTGGAAAACGCGTGTTGTTTTTTTTTCTATTTACAGCAACGTTAATTGAATTTTCACACCGAACAGCAGCGAACAATATTGGGCCTAGAGCTATTGCCATTGCGCAGAACAGAGAGAGAGAGAGAGAGAGAGAGAATGTGGAGTACATGGAAGGAGGGGAGTGGCAAAACACCCACTAAATGTTTTATTTGACAAAGTAATTAAGTCGGCATAATGTGCATGGAAATTGCTGTCAAGTGGTTCATAATTTGTTTGGCAATGCGGCAGTCAGCTTCTTTATGGACTGCCAAAGGTAAATTCCAAATTGTAAGCTTGAATCGAATCGAGTGTTATGTTTTTGCGTACCCCCAAGCCACGGGCCATGTTCAAGCAGTGGTACAAGTGGATACAGAATCGTCCCACAAAAAGAATGGTTGTCACGCACTTAGAATTGCCCGATAAATCCGAAGGCGACAAGAAACAATATCGCATTCTCAACCTATCGAATGGCGTCAATGCCATGCTCATCTCCGATCCCACCGCGCCCGAAGGCAGCTCGTCGAATCTGTCGGCAGCGAAAACACCAAGTAAACAGAGTTCCACAACAACGTTGGAGCAGTTCCACGGCAAGTTGGCGGCATGTGCTGTTCTCGTTAACGTTGGTTCCTTTAGTGAACCGTACGAGTATCCGGGAATGGCGCATTTCCTGGAGCACATGATCTTTATGGGTTCCACAAAGTATCCCGAGGAGAATGCCTTTGATTCGTTTATAGCCAAATGCGGTGGGTTTAGTAATGCGCACACAGAGAACGAAGACACTTGTTTCTACTTCGAGGTGGAGGAACAGTATCTGGATAAAACCATGGACATGTTTATGAACCTCATGAAGTCGCCACTCATGCGGCAGGATTCCATGACACGCGAACGTTCCGCCGTGCAATCGGAATTTGAGCAAGTGTATCTGGTGGATGAGGTGCGTCGCGATCAGATACTCGCCAGCATGGCGGGCGAAGGTTATCCGCATCGCACGTTCAGTTGGGGTAACATGAAGTCCCTCAAGGAGATGGTGGACGACGATCATCTGCACCAGACACTGCACGAATTCCGGCGCAAGCATTACGGCTCCAATCGCATGAAAGTCTGCCTACAGGCGACGCTCTCGCTGGACGAGTTGGAGGAGCTGCTGGTTCGCCATTGTTCCACCATACCGCAGAGTGAAGAGCCGACGTTGGATATCTCGAAGTATAACTACAGAGACGCCTTTCAGGATAGGTTCTTCAAAGAGGTGCTGCTGGTGCAGCCCATGGAGGATGTGTGTAAGCTGGAGATGACCTGGGTGTTGCCTCCGATGCGTAACTACTACAAATGCAAGCCGGACACGTTTATTGCCCATCTGCTGGGTTACGAAGGCGTTGGTAGTCTCTGCTCCTACTTGCGACGTCGCCTCTGGTGCATGAGCATCATGTCCGGCGTTGGAGCCGGCAGTTTTGACACCAATTCCATCTATTCGTTGTTCAACATCTGTATTCATTTAACCGACGAGGGTTTCGCACATTTGGACGATGTGATTGCCGCCACTTTCGCTTGGATACGCCTCATCAACGAGTGCAACGCGCTGCATGAACCCTACGGAGAATTGCAACAAATTGCGGCCAATAATTTTCGTTTTCAAATCGAAATTCCCTCCATGGACAATGTGCAAAGCATTGTCGATGGAATGCGATTTCTGCCACCCAAAGATGCACTCACCGGCAGCCAGCTGTACTTTGACTACGATGAGGCAGTGATGCAGATGGTCCGACAACATCTAACGGAGTTCCGGTTTAACATTATGATCTCATCGCACATACGCTACGAGCACCACGATTACGATCGTCGAGAACCCTGGTTTGGCACCTATTACACCAGCATTGGCATGCCCGACAAGTGGCAGGAAATGTGGCACAATCCTGTGCCACATGCGGAACTTACGCTGCCCCAACCGAATCCTTTTGTGACAACAGACTTCACGTTGCAGTGGCTGCATGCTGGCAAGCCGCATCTTTCGAGACGTCCCAAGCCGCTGATTCGCAATGATATTTGCGAGTTGTGGTTTCGCCAGGATGACACGTTTCTGCTGCCCGATGGCTATGTTAACATCTACATGATCACGCCCATTATGCGTCGCAGTGCGCGGGATTATGTGACGGGCGTGCTGTTCACCTACCTGGTGGAGTTCTACATCGCGGAGGAGTTGTACCCGGCGTTGATGGCGGGTCTGACATATGGATTAGATGCAGCCGAGAAGGGTTTGATACTGCGTGTCAGTGGGTACAATCAGAAGCTGCCGCTGCTCATCGACATCATAGTTAAGGTGATGAAAAACCTTGTTGTAGATGTAGCTCAAGTAATGTCCTTCAGGGAGCTGAAGAAGCGACAGCTCTTCAATGCGGTCATCAATAGTAAATCACTCAATCTCGATTTGCGTCTCTCGGTACTGGAGCAAATGCGTTTTACTTTAATGGAAAAGTATGAGATTGTCGACAACATTACTGTGGATGATATACTCAAGTTCAGGGATAACTTTTATAAACAAATGTACGTTCAAGCGCTTATTCAGGGCAACTTTACGGAGCAGGAGGCAAGAGACATTACACAAAAGATACTGAACACTTATGAGAACCAGAAGATCGATAATCTAATCGATCAGCACAATCGCATAATGCAACTGCCAATGGGCGAGCATTATTTGCGGGTAAAGACGCTCAACGGGGAGGATCCCAATACAATTATTGTCAACTACTATCAGATTGGCCCAGCCACCATCAAGATGGAGGCCATGCTAGATCTCGTTGATCTAATTGTAGAGGAGCCTTTCTTCAATCAACTTCGCACCAAGGAGCAACTCTGCTATAGTCTGGGAATCTTTCAGCGCATTGGCTACGGCATTATGGCTTATATGCTGATCATCAATACGCAGGAGACGAAATTCAATGCCGACTATGTTGACAAGCGTCTGGAGGCTTTTCGACTGCGAGTGCCAATCATAATCTCCGAGTTGAGTGACGAGGAGTTTGAGCAAATGAAGGACGCGCTGCTCAATAATAAAAGGCTGGGAGATCATGGCCTCTTCGATGAGATGGTGCGCAATTGGGGAGAGATTGTTAGCATGGAGTATGTGTTCAATCGGAATGAGATCCAAATTCAAATACTACCGAGCATCACCAAGCAGGATATTCTCGAGTTTCTTGCCTTCAACCAGGACACCAATATGCGCAAACTCTCGGTGCAGGTTGTTGGCTCATCGAAGGTATCACGTCGTTCGCTTACAGATCTGCCCGAAGCCATCTCCGATGCGGTGAGCGCGCGTCACAGCTCAACAACCGGACTGGGTAGAAGACCGGGATCCTTGGCCATCATTTTAGATGAGGTGCAGCGCAATATATCCGAGGAGCAGCTGCTGTTCGAGCAGATTGGTGACCGCATCCATTTGGAGTTTATTGGCGATACAGGTGATGACAAGCACATCATGGACGTGGCGGCTTTCAAAAAGAAACTGTTTGTCTATCCGCACATTGTCGTCAATCCCAAATATCACGGGTTATAGTCAGCGTCGACGTTCAGTCTCTGGTAACTGTACAACATTATTATTATTTGTCGAGCTGCTGCTGCTGCTGGCAACGCAAGTAAACAAACTTCAGGAGGATGGAAAAGCAACGTGAAACATCGCTAATGGTTGGCGCTGTTCGCTGTGGGGGAACTTTTCGCTTTGGTAAGCAACTGACGCCATTTTAATAACGCAAATTACAGTCAGCTGTATAAATTTTTGGACGTAGAACCGTAGGAAATGGCAATTGCTGGGCAACTGTTGCTGGCACATATTGCGGCTGCTGTTACATACAACCACAGTAACAGCAACAACAACAATAATTCTAAATTATTGTGTATATGTATGCATAAATAAGACAAATACTGAGAGCAAATGCGTAGGTCTGACTACTAAATACTCTAAAAGTAAGCTAACTTAAGACGAACCAAAGAATTGTTGTAATTAATTCTAGATGGATATCCAAAATCTTTGTTCTTTCATTCCTGATGACTTTGAAGAGAAAACTAAAGTAGTGACTAGCCAAAAAAGTACTGTTAATTAAATGCATTTCATATAATTATGTATACATCAAATAAATGTCTGTTAGCACTCAGCATAAATGAAGAAACTATTGCAAATTTAAATGGGTGAAAGCTTAAATTAAATTGTAGAAACAGCTGAAATTTTAGTTACCGCTTGACCAGGTCCATAGCCAAATGAACTGAGCAAACAAAGAGTGCGTTGGCTCAGAAAAAGAGGAAGCTGCTGCTGCTGTTGCTGCTGCTGGCGTTGCCAAGCATTGAGAGCTTCATTATACGAATGAAACGACATTGTTCGCACTCGGACTGATGCTGTGCGTGTGTATAAGTGTATGTGTGTGTGTGAGAGTGTGTGTGTGAGTGGGCTGCCAGCTTGGCAGCCGTCCAACTATGCAGCATTGTTACTCAAATTGTTTGGCATAGTCAGAGTGCTGTTGCAATTTTGCGTCATATTGTTTGCTTATTTCGTTTCGGGACTAAAAATAAGCACACCAACACACAGACACAGACACAGACAAAGCAATAACAACAAGGACACGCCCAAAAGCCGCCCACCAATCAACCAATGGCCGCTTTTGCTAATGATAAGCCTTGTTTTCCAGCACATCATTGTTGTTGGCGTTGCTTGTGGCTGGCTTTGCCATAAAATCATTATGATTGCGTTTTATTGTGCCATTGATTTAAGTTTTAATGCTGAATTTATCAAGCGAACGAGTGAAACAACAATAACAACAGAACAGACGTCGTTTTGCGCTTAATGCGCTTAAATCTCTGAATTAATTATGCCTCGCAGAACTTTAAATTCGCACAATGCGAAATGAAACTGAACTAATTAACCAACTAATTATTAATTTAATCACTTCAACTTACGCAAAAGTACATTGTTTTCTCTTCTCTTGTTATTACAGCGAAATTGAGTACTCGAAATGCATTTGGAAAAATGAATAAAGTTTGGTTTTTTTATTTACGCAATAATTTCTTGCACAGTTATGTGTATAAGTATATGTATATCACTTGTTATAATTAATTTATATAGTATAATTATTTATGATTCATTCACTTGAGTTATTCCTTTTTTCATAATTATTATTATTGCCAACAAAAAAAAGAGATAAATAAATTAAACAATACACAACTTTTTATGACGTCAGAGAATTGATGCACTGCATTTTATTTATTGTAATATGTATTGAATTTAAATTAAATTTTAAACGCAACACACAGAAAATATTTAAGCCAACATTAAAGTAGATAATATATATATGTTTATGTATATATATTTAAGATATAATATGTATGTATAATATGTATATTGTATTTATTAAGTATACAATTTGAATTAAGCATTAATAAAAACAATAAATTTAGTTATTGTAATTAAATTCTTTTGCGCCTGTCAGGCGCCTAACAATAAGTAAACTTTTAGCAAACTCTTTTTTTTTTTGTGTGATTTTCCTTTTTTTTTGTTTGATTTAAATTAATTAATGTGTGTGATTAATGGAAACATGTTTAAAGCGCGTTGATGAGAATATGATATACTTATTAAGCATGCAATTCAATTGAGTTTTTTTTTTGTTCCGTGAACTTTGACATGGTGTATTGCAAATGTAAACAAGTGTTAAGTTAATTGTTGTTGTTGTTGTGGTTGATGTTCTCCTCTTGTTGTTATTGTTTTTGGGCGCATCTGATCGCCACCATGACTAAAGCTACAATTAAATCAAGTATATCAAGTAATTTACTTATATAAAAATATATATATGTATATCCATATCAATATATTATTACAATTTATATTTATGTTAAATTATTTCTTTTCTTGCTGAAATGTGTCAATTAACGTATTGTTTCCTCAGTTTTATTAATTTACTTTAATTTTGTGTAGAACACTGAAAATATGTCCGATGTCCGAATGCTAAGCATGCTCTCAGATAGTTCAACTTACATTTATGCAAACCGAAAAATTGTAATTCTAATTCTCGAAAGTTCTCTCTAACTCTTTTGGCGTAGATGAAGTACTTGCCGCATTTAATTTAAAATTTAATTTAAGTAACGGAATTTCGCTCAATTCGTTTTGCGTTTAAATAATTGGCTTAAGAAGGCATTAAATGAATTTGTATTAATAATTGCTTTAATTTTTAATTTAATTTAGTTTTCTTTTTTTTCGTCTACTTTTTTAAAGGCTTTTTCTTTCCTTACAGGAAATACTTCTCAAATTGTTTACGTTAATTGTAATTGTTAATTGTTAAAGTTATTGTAAAATTTCCTTTGCTGCCATTGGTTTTAAATCTGTCAAAAGTTTATCGCTAAATTTAAATTAATTTCATTTTAAATAGAACTTAAAACAAAATTCTTGAATGTGTTTTAATTGTTTCTCTCGCAATGACAAGAACATTTTCATATGTTTTTATTTTACGTTTTTTTTTTTTTTCTTCTGTGTTTCTTCTGTTTCGCTTTCAACTCACCCTAGGCTCAACCAATTCTCTCTCTCTCTCTCATTCATTAGACTCTCTCACACTCGCTCACGCTCTGCTAGACTTTTAGTTAGATTTCACTCGCGATATTTTCAAATTGGAATGACCTTAATTAGAAACATGTACTTTTTTCTTTCGAGCTTTACAACATTTTTTTTGTTTTTTGCTTAAATTTTATGAATATTATTTTTTTTATTATTATTTTCTTTTTCTAAATGTTTGGCTGTTGTTTATTTATTTTTTTTTTGTTGTTGCTGTCGCTGCTTATAGGAAAGGGTGCGGAAATATAGTGGAGTGTTTTCTTCGACTAACGCTCCCGGCAATTTTGGCTTTAGTTGTGTGTGTTTTCGTTTTTTGTTGTTTTTTTTTTGGAAATAGTAAAGTTTTGAAATTTGTTTGTTTTTTCTTCGTTTTTGTTTTTTTTTAACTATATTGTTCAAATGTTTTAAATGCATTTAGAAAATAAATAGGACTTCTTTTTTAGTTGTGTTTTGTGTGTTTGCGTTTTTTTGTGTGGTTTTCTTTCAGTTTTCTGTTTTTTTATAAGTGTTTCGATACGAATTTTAAGGAATATATTTTTGTAGAAAAGCGAGCACCTACACAAAAGCACCTGTACAATTTTCGTCTGTCTTGCTTAGACAGTAAAATCGCCAGCTGCCCAAATCATCTTGTAGTCATCGATGTTGAACAGATCGAAGATGTCGCCACTCGGCACATTGAAAGCATCCACGGCACCGCCATTGCTGCTGCTGCTGCTGTCCATGGCATTGCCAACGCCAACACCAACTCCCCCATTGGACATGCCAGTTGAGGTTGAACTGTAGTCGGAGTGGTGGCTGCCGGTGGGTGGTTGGGATACCGCTTGCATGATGGAGTTCAAGGTGCTCTCAAAGTCATCGCATACATCCATAGGCGTGCTGTTGTAGTGACCATTTGAGCTGACACACTCCACGCCGCTGTTGGTCGACGGGCTGCCCACAATGCCATTGTTGCTGTTGCTGCTGCAGTTGTTGTTGCTGTTGTTGTTGTTGGCATTGCTGCTGTTGCTGTTACTGCTGCTGCTGCTCGCCACATGCTGGCTAAGCTGCGCCACAAAGCTCTCCGCATCGAAGTCAACGTCAGCGCCATGATTGTTGTTGAGCAGCACGCTGTCCGGGCTGCTGGCATCGAGCAGCTCATTGATGCTGGGCTGCAGACTGGGATTGAGATCGCGCCGCAAATTGTTGCTGTTGTTGCCAGTCTTGTTGGTGGTACAATAGTTGTTCGAATCGTCGCCAATGTCCATTTCCAGCTGCTGCGACATCAGTTCCAGCAACTCGTATTCATCGAAATGATTGAGCTTGGCATCGGGACTGTTCGGTTTATCGCCGATGCTGATGCTAACACTGTTGCACTTGGGCGGCGTGCTTGGCGGAGGCGTGGCATGATGCTGCTCCAAAAATATGTCCAGTGTCTTGGCCACGCTCTCCGCATCAATGGCGCTCGCATCCGGTTGCAGCGGCGATGCCATGTCGATGCTCTCGATGAAACCATGCGCAGCAGCAGCTGCTTGTTGCTGGCTGCTGGTTGCATAGCTCACATGGCTGTTCTCATTCGTGTCCATGGCCATGTCGAGATTGGGCAACGATTGTGGCGTCGGTGGCGCTTCCAGTTTGGGCACCAGCGGCACAATGCTCGCACCGCCAGCGGCTGTTGTCGGCGTCACGCCGTTAAACATCGCGAGTTCGGGCAGCGGCGTCAGTGGCGTGATGGGCTCCAGGGCAGCGCTTTCGGGCAGCTCGCCCTGCTTGATGAGTATGTCGAGCACATCGCTGACCTGCTCTGATTTGATGCTGGTTGATTTGCGCTGCAGTGGAGGTGCAGCAACTGTTGGTGCTGGCGATGCTGCTGGCTCTTCCTTGATCTTCATCAGCGGCATGCTGCCCAGGGCTGCAGCTGCTTTGCTCGCTGCCAGCTGCTTGGTTGCTTCCTCGTATTGCGGCGGCGGTGCAGGTGTTGGCTTAATATCCAGCTGTATAAGCTGTTGGCCAGGCTGAAAGTGTTGTTGCTGTTGCTGCTGCTGTTGTTGTTGCTGCTGCTGTAGTTGCAACTGCTGCAATTGCTGTTGGGTGATGATTGGCTTCGCATCAATGGGAAACACAATGCTCGGTAGCGAATTCGTGCGCTGATGTCCATTGAGCAGCTTCTTCGTCACAGGCGTTGTTGTTGCCGATTGCTGCTGTTGCTGAGGCTGTGCCACTGTTGTGGTTGTTGTCGCCGTGAGACTTATGTTGCCCAGCGTATGCGCTGTCATCTGCTGATCGTTGAGACCCAGCAGGAATATGGTCTGATTTCCCTCGTTCCACACGAGTCCCACGTTATTGGGATGCGGCACAGCTGCAGTTGTTGCTGTTGTCAGCGGCTTGGCTGCGTGCAAGATTGCTGTGGTGTTGCCAGCAGCAACAACATTTGGCTGCTTGGTGGGCGTGGCTGGCAGCTTGGGGGCGCTAATTGTATTGTTGTTGGATGGAATGACTACAGTTTGTGTCTTTTGCGTAAGCAATCGCATCTGTTGTTGCTGCTGCTGTTGCTGTTGTTGCGCCTGTTGCTGTTGTTGTTGCTGCAGTGCTGCTGCTGCCGCCGCTGCCTTTTGCTTTTGTATCTTCGCCTCCAGCTGCTGCTTCACCACCATTTTCTGATTGATTGGCGGCGGTTGATTACTGTTATTAGCAATGTTGCTGCTGTGATTGTTGCTGTTGCTGGCGGGTTTCTTCGCTTGATTGCTGCTGCTGCCGTTTAACTTGGCTGTCACTGTTGCTGCTGTGGCCGGCTTCACAGTCACCTTCGCTGGTATAGTTTTCTCCAACTGCGGCAGCACCGTTAACGTCTGTTGTGGTCCATTCGATGTCGTCGTGATCAGCGTGATCTGCTGCGAGGGCAAAGCATTCACCACCTGCGCAGTAACTGTCTGCTGTTGCTGCTGTCGCCGTATCTGCTGCAACTCCTGCTGCGAGCGCTCTAACTGTCGCTGCAGTTCATCAATCTTGCGTTGTTGCCGCCGCAACAGCTCCTGGTTCTGTATGATGGTTGCTGTCTGTGGCTGTGGTTGCATGATGGTCTGCAGTGTCATGGCATGATTGCTGTCCAGCTGCTGCTGTACCACATCCATCTGTTCGTGCTCCTCGCTCACCAGCATGGCCACTGGCGCAGGTTGTTGCTGCTGCGCCTGCGCATCTGATGTACCACAGTTGCTGGTGTCCATAGCGTCGCTGATGGTGATAATCTCTGATTGCACAGCTGCTGGAGCTGTGGGCGCATCAAGCGGCTCGAGTGGCAGATAAAGTTTCAGGCGTTCAATCAACTGCGGCTTCGGGCCGGACACGGGCAGATTGCGACGCTTGAGATGCTGCTTCAGATCGGACACTTTCATCTTCTCGAGTTTTGTTACATCCGTGATGGCAGAGCTCGTGGACTCGGCATAGCTGGTCGCTGGACTGGCTGGTATGGAGGAACTCACCGAGAGCGCTGGCGATGGCAAAGGTGGTGGATGTTGCTGCTGCTGTTGTGGTTGCTGTTGTTGCTGTTGCAGCTGCTGTTGTTGCTGTGGTATGACGGCAACTGTTGCTGCTGGCTGTGGCGTATGTGTGATCAGCGACAGCGTGGGCGGCGCTTGCTGAACAGTTGTTGCTGTGGGCATGGCTGTCGCTGTCAGCAGCGTGGCATCGCCAAAGTTTAAGGGCGTCACGTTGCTGTTGCTGCTGATGGAAATTGTGTTGGGCAGCGTAATGGGCGCCACTGTTGCCGTTGCTGTGGCTGCTGTTGTCACCGTGCTGGCCAAAGCAGGCACTGTTTTTGTGGTCACCGTTATACTATTTGCGCTGACATTAGTGTTGCTGCTGCTGCTCACACTGCTGGCTGTGGAGGCGGCATTGGCATTCGCACTGTTGGCTGGCAGTATGGATTGATTCTTGTTGAGGTTCTCCAGAAACTTGAGCAGATAATTCTGCTGCTCGAGCAGCAACTGATACGACGTTGTCTGATCCGCCTGGGCCTGATCTTGTGCCTGTCCCGCCGCACTCGGTGGACCCTTGTACTCGTGGAATTTGATGGTGCGCGCTTTGGAGACCGGCTTCGACTTGGACTTTTTGCGATTCTTATCCTTGCCCGGTGCATCCGATTTGATGGACACTGGCTGCAGTTGTAATCGTGTGGGCGGTGGCGGCGGTGAGGCAATGGAAGACAGCGGACTCAGCGTCGAGGCGCTGGAGCCCAGAGAGCAGGGCGAGGCGAGCATGGGCAGCATGTGATTGCTGAGCTGGCTGGGACTGGGTGTGGGACCGGCGACACTCTGGCAGAGCTCTTCGAACAGATTGGCCGTCTCTTGCTTCACCTTGATGCCAGCGCCACCGCTGACACTCGCGGTGACAGCCATGGGCATTGGCGGTGGCGGCGGCGGTGGAGCGCTCACGATATGCGTCGTGTTCATTGGAAAATCCGAGCTGTTCTTCAGTAGCTGTATCGAAGGCATGACGCTGAGCACCAGCTGGCCACAATTGCTGGTCGTCGACGTGGGCGTGGTTAGCGCCACGGTGACAATGCCCGCCGAGGCAGCAGCTGCCTGGAGCACATCCTTGGGCGTCTCCACAGCAGCGGCAGCAGCAGCTGGCGCCAGCACACTGTTGCCGCTCGCTGTGGCCACTGTGCTGGGCATAAGCTCATCGAGACGTGGCGGCGTCTGCCGAGTATCGCTCTCAGAGCTCTGTGAGTCCTCATCGTAGGTGACATAGCTGTGTGGATGCTGTGGTCGCGTCAGCAGACCCTCACTGGTGGCCTTAAAGGGCACCAAGCCCTCCTTGACAATCTTCTCGATCGGTTTCTCGGTGTGCAGAATGTTCTTCTTGATCAACTCTAACGGGCCGGGTCGATGCTGTATCTGCGAGTTCAGCTGATCTGCGAGACGCGCCTTCTTCAGCATGCGCTGCTTCTCCGCCAGACTCGGATCGATGTGGCACTCATCCTCCTCGAGTATGTGCAGTCGCTCCAGATCTTCGCGATTCGGACGCTGTTGGATCTTGGCCTTGAGCAGATCACTGGTCTTGGCGCGTTCCAGTTGCTTGCATTGTTCGTGGATGGCAGGCGAGGTTTTGAGCGCTTCAAGAAAAGAAATAGAGAATGTCAGAGAAAAATAATAGCATACTTTTTGGGGCAAGACAAATTTACAATTTCTATGGAATCGATTTGAATTTCTAATTTGTCAAATGTACTAGAACTAAAAGTTTTTGGTATCATTTTCAATTCAAAAACTCAAAACAATAAATTCGGAATTTGCCAAGTAGTATTTATCTTAAAGCAGCTCAAGATTATTATTATATCATTTATTGTAGGGCGCTCGCTCGCTCGCTCGCTGGCATTGCTGTCGAAAATTTGTCATTTAAATTCAAATTCAAATTCACTTTCGGCTGCGTTGAGCACATTGAATTGGTTTGTAAATTCGCGTATTTTGTTGATTCTTTTCGGCTTTCTTCCGTTTGTGTTCGCTTCCTTCACACTCCCCCCCTCTTTCTCTGCTCTCCTATCTATGTATTTCTTTCGTTGGCTGTCTGAAACTTTTTCTGGGGGCCCGCGCATAAATTGCCAAGCATGAGGATGAGCTCGAGACCATTGAAAATGCGCACATATTTGCATATCCTTTTTGCCGGGCTTTTACATTTTACATTTGCCACTCTTCTCTTCTCGCTGAAGCACATAAGTGAGGCTAATGTGTGCTCTTCAATACTATTTATCGATTCAGCTAGACTAACAGCTAATATAAGACGAAGGTCTCTCTACTTACATGGTATGATGCCCTGCTCGACGAGTTGCGAATGCGGTCGTCGCACCATCAGCTTCACTTTGAGCGCTGCAAATATAAAAAAGAGAGAAATATAAATTGTTATTTCGATATCGATTTAGAACCTGCAACAAGTTTGCGCCACAAATTTGACAGCCAACAAAGATAAATTATTATAGAGTGCGGATAGTGGCGCAGAGTCGCATCGCAGTTGGTGGCAGGGGCAGAGATCAAAACATAAACATAGCTCATAAAAAATACTCTAAACAGCTGGCCAAAAGTTTTCTGCGGGTTTTCCTTTTGCTGTTTTCTGTTTTTTGACAACGCAAAGCAATAAATGTCGGGCCCAACACACAAAAAGCAGCTGCAAATGGAAAAACAAGGCGGCACAAAACGCACACAAATATTACTGAGAAGCAACACAACCGAAAAAAAAATAAAAGAACGCAAAAAAAAAAGGAAAAAGTTTTAATATGTTTATGTGCGGTTGGCTATTGTTGTTGGTTTTCTTGTTGTTGTTGCTGGCGTGCGAAACTTTTTTCTTTATTCATTTTGACTGCTTAACGCCGCTGAGTGTAAAGTTGGCGCCCAAAAAATTAAATATTTAAGCCGAGCGTCAAGAGTTCGCTCGCCCCACATACACACACACACACACACGCGCCCCGTCTGTGCCATGGCATGGCGCCATGGGGCGTATGCGTAATAATATGATTATGTGGCAACTGCTACTAAATGACAGATTGATGTCAATTAACTTGACATAAAGTCACCAAAGCCAGCTTGTGATAGCGATAGAACGAACGAGACAGAGAAGGAGAATTAGCATTAGCATGTGGAGGATAATCAGTGACAGAAAGGGAGCAAAAGGATATTCAAATGACGTTGATTGAATTTACACACAACAGCAAAAATGTAATCGAGAACAAAAACTTGTAAATAAAAAAAAGTATATCAAAACATAGTTAACTATTCATGACCTAATTAATAAATGTCTGGCTTTAATTGCAAAGTTTTAATGCAAACAATTTTATATTATTACAAGCAAAACAAATGTTATAAAATAATAAATTAAGTTATTCATGAATTTATGATTATTTCTGCTGAATATTTCATAATTTTTTTAAAGCCGTTAACTGATGACAGCAAAAAATTCTCAAATTTAATTATTCATTTCTCATTATTTAAAAGCAAAACTATTTTTATGCATATTTGAAATTGAAACTTTAATGCGTCTATTTAATTTTGTGATTATCGATTTTTTTGTGTATCTTTTTAATACATAGTTGTAGTCTAGTGTGCCTGTTACTCAACTAGTACATGATATCTGAGTAATCTGGGTTATGCAATGCGACCTGTTGTCTTAAAGTGATTAACTCCAATTAGGCTGTGGACATTAGCGGCAGACAGTTGAACAAAACGCCTGTCGAGTCACGTAATTAAAACGAAATAATGCGCATTACGGACCGAGCCAGGCAAGGCAAGGACAAGAGAGGTAAATAAAGCCAAAAACCGCAAATGAAATGAAAACACAAATCTTATGGCCTCCAGGGCAGTGCACTGTGCAATGTTGCTTTGGTTTTTGGGGATCGGAATCGGGATAGAATGTGCTGTGCTGTGCTGCTGTGGTTGGAGCTCAGTCTGAACGTCAGAGAGGCAACCGCATGAAATGCCAAATGCAGCAGCGTAGGTTTTTTTTTTGTCTTTTCTGGCATTTGGTTAATGCGGTTAGACATATGCAAAGTACAAGAGTGTGTATTTATTTATTTGCCAGCCGAGTTGACACAGAGACTTTGTACGCCAAGCAAAACAAAGCGAGCAACACTTGACGCCACAACAAAGTCGTCCAAAGAGAGAGAAGAGAGCAGAGAAAAGGCAACAACTACGACGCAGACGACGACGACGACGACATCAAAGTGAGGCGCTGACAATGACGTTATTAAAGTAATTTAGGCTCTTGGAAAATCATCATAAAAATAAAGAAAAATACAAATACAACGATGAGAAAAAAAGGCGACCAAAGAGCTGCCAAGGCGCGTAATTGTCTCGCGGGGAGGCAACTGACGGCAACTGTGGCAGCTGTTGTTGGCCAAACGGTCGTCGCACATTTTACGATTGAAGTGTGTGCACAACACAGAAATGTATAAAAAATTCATTTATCCCGCTCTCGCTCTCCGGTTTTGCGTCTGGCCAAGATATCTCTGTGTTCATTTATGCCGTGGCAAATATTTGGACTTGTTGTAACACGGCTAAAAACAATTTTGGTGACGATGCCAAACAGACTGAACTGACTCGACTCGACTCGACTGTGCCGTCTGCCAAATTAATTACGCGAACAATTTATTCCTATTCTACACCTTCTTGTTGTTCTTATTGTTGTTGTTGGTGGCGGTGGCTTTTCTCAATTTCTAAATGGGCGCCCAGCCTCTGTTTACGTGTCGATTTTACACCTACACACCCGATTGATAAAAACAATAACAAAAATTCCAAATTAAACACATAAAAGTTTTTATGCGCTGGCAATAAAAGTGTGTAAACGTAGCCAAATCGTTTGCCTCTCATTGTTTTTGTTGTTGTTGTTGTTATTGTTGTTCTTGTTGTTATTCATCTTCTGTGGGTGGCTGCCCTTCTGCGTGGAGGCCCCAGTTTCCCAGGCGAAGGTCAGGTAAACAAAACATCGCCGAGAGTGCGAGAGCATTCTAGATGACCAAAGCAGAGAGAATGAGAGAGAGAAAGACCAGCAACAGCTGGCTGACCAACACACTCCCACACACACACACACACGCACACATAAAAAATGCTATAGGAAAATGTATTATAAAATCGATTACGTGATCAGCGGCAGCAGTTAAAGCCAAGACGCCATCGGCGTGGGCCAAATCAATGAGCTAAACCAATACACTCACTGAGGAGGGGGTGGCACAGTGGGATAGCTAGCTATTTAACACAGCATCAAATGCCAAGCATTACCCCAAAGTATGCTATAAAATTGAAGGAAATCGAGCGTTTAAAATAGTACGACGTATTTACTATTTATTTATTAGTTCTTATTTAACACTTTAGCCTTCGCGTTCAATGAAATAAGCACGCGTTTTTTTCGCAAAACCTTGAACCACTGTGCAATGGCATTTTACATGCCATCGGCTGCCGTTGTGGCGGCTGCTATTTCCGCCTTGGCGTTTGGCGATTGCGTTTGCAGCCTGCAGCATCCCACATTTGAGAATGTTACAACACATTCTCCCCTCCCCATCTGCCCTCCCTTCGACACACATATTTCCCCTCTATCATCGCTCTCCTCATTCGTTCGTTTTTCAAGTCGCGTGCAGCGTGTTTATTTGTCAAAACATTTTTGCAGCGCCTTCGTTTGCTGCCGCCTGCGCCTCGCCTGGCCACCATCTGTTTATAATAAATTTTAGTTGCAAATTGCAAAATGTTTACAGTGAGCAGCCATTGCTGTTTGGCCTTTTTTTCGCCATCGCCATCGCCATCTTCTTCTTCTACTGTTCGCTAATATGCAGTCGATGTTTATTTGTTAGATAACGGTTTAGTGTGTGCTGTGTAGCAGCAGCTCGCCTGCCGGAAATTTTGACCGCCCAAATGATTTGCCTTTGGCAGTTTATGCAGCTTTTAAAAATATTGCCAAAAAAAAATGCGGCGATAATTTGCGAAATAACAAGGAAGAATTGAAGACTTAAAAACACTGAATGTTGTATACTCTTAAAGAATTTTTAAAGAGTGCAAAGTTGTTTTGTCTGAGTATTGCATACACTTTAAGAAGATTTGTCTTTAGTTAAATTTACTTTAACAAAAATCTTAATGTTATTACAAAAAAAAAAATTTATTAATTCCCAAAAAATTCTCTTCAACGATATTTTTTTTAATAACCCATTATCTATAGATGAAAGTTGCTCTTGTTGACAATCTAGTATATCCTGCCCTTTATAGTATATTATGCATATCAATATACCAAATATAACTTTTAGTTTATTTTACGGTATATTTATACGGCATACTTAAAAATTAATACTGCACTTTTTTGCTTTCATTAAAAATGAGCGGGTATCTCATAGTCGAGCAGACTCAACTGTAGCTTTCTTACGTATTCTTAAATAAATTCTTGTCTTAAATATTTATGTCGTCCAAAAATATTCTCCTTTTAATACCCTTTATTACCCTAGGATAAAAGAGTAGGGTTAGCCAAAGTTTTTTTGTTTGACAATGTGGTATATTTTGTACTCTTTGATATATTTTGAACGTAATAGTATATTGCTATATTATACATAGTCTTGGGTAAATTGTGATACATTTTTGGTTTATTTTAAGAACAATACCAAACTGTTTCGCTTCTATTAAAAGTGATAGCGAGTATCTCACAGTCGATCAGACTCAACTGTAGCTTTCTTTCTTGCTGTTTTAATGAAATTGTTTTCACTGTTGCTAAAATAAATAAATACTGAAATTTCTAATGAGCTTTTAAGACATTTTAAATTCCAAATAGCAACCACAACAGCTCTCTAAACATCATTAAAGCATCTTCTGGTTGCACTTCATAGTGTTACCATTTCATTCATAAAACTGTGAAGATTGCTTGAAAAGACTATAAGCAGTGTATATTGCATTGCGAAATTGAGAAAATGCATGCAAATAATTGACACCCCTTTGCCAGGGTCAGGGCGTTGTGAACTTTCAGTTGTTCGGACCTCAGGCTGCAATCTCTGTTTTCTTTTTGTTGTTGTCAGACTGCGAGCACCGACAAAAATGTCAAAATGCCAGCGAAGCGCAGGCGACAAGCGCTGTCAAAACTATTAGCGAAAACTATACACACACTCACTCATACAGAGGCAGACATGGGCATGTGTGTAGATTCAGGCCATTCAAAATGAATAAGATTATTTCTTTCTTCACTCGAAAATGCCAAGCAAATATGTAGGCCAACAAAAGCAGGCAAAAAATCTAAAACGAAAACTGCTGTTGACAATTTTAAAGAGTGTGTGCGTTGTATGTGTGTCTGCATTTATATTTATGACTGTGGGTGTTTAGTGGGCTATGAATGAGTTGGAGGATGGGCGTGGCACATCAAGTGCACACCTTAAGTGCCCATAGAGCATTGACAGCTTCATTAAGACTTTGCTGCGGCGTTCATAGAATGCCTCCAAGTCAAGCAGAGATATCTGCATCTACATAAATTATGTCTGACGATAGACGACAACATGTGGACGATGTTGATGATGATGATGATGTAGCTGCTACTGTTTGGTCAGTGTGAGATGACTAAACCAAAAGAATTAAACCAAAAACAACACAAGCAAGTTGACAAATGTCAAACAGCCGCGAAATGGTCAACGAGATGTGGGCGTTTTTGCTCCAAATTTGTAAACAGCGAACATTTACACAGCAGCGTCAACAAAGGGCTAACAACTGAGACAACAATTTCGAAAAATAAAAAAAGATGAACAGGTTTTTGTAAGCCATTTAAAATTGAATTGAAATGCGCTTTGAAATTATTTTTTAATTATGTAAAATGTGAACAACTTGATTAAGTTTATACTTCGATAATTTTCAAGACTGAGCTGTTATATTTTTTGGATAAATATGTCACTAAGTGAATTATTTTTACTGAATACTGTGGTCATTAAGTGAAGACTATGTAAAGAATTATAACAGGTTTGACAGTACTTTGCACCAAACATTCCCACATGTTTCAACATTTTTTTTTGATACTCACATTCTTTATTCTTATCCATGGCCGGCTGCAGTGGACTGGAGTCCACAATTGCCTTTGGCGGCGACTGTCTGGCATCGTAGCAATCGGAATTGTTGCCATCATCGCTGCTGCCCAGAAACGTAGCGTGCAGACGATGTTCACCTGTAATTGAAAGCGAAACAAAAAAAAAAAAGTTACATTGATTGATGGGGCTTTCGATTGGCTGAATTTGATTAGATAATTGCTCAATCGTCGACCGATTACACACCTTCGGACATGTCGTCGTAGGCCTCGTGCAGCAAGATGATATCCTGAAATGTATGCTCCAAGGCCTTGCCGCTGAGCCGTGTGGCCAGCAGGCCGTTGCAATTGGCGCTCGAGATGAGCTCAACGGTGGTCAGCGGCGATGTGGAGATGGTGGCCAGCAGCGATGAGCCGCTGCTGCCACTGCCACTGCCACTAGCGCTGCTGCCGCTGCCGCTGCTCAGACTATGCAGCGATGCGGACTTCACCAATTGCCCAACCTTGGGGCTATTGTTGTGCGTCTTTTGCGTGTGCGTTGCCTTTAAAGTGCGGCTCAAACTGCTCTTGCTAGGCGATGTGGATGTCGACGTTGATTTGTTCAGCAAACGTTGCGCCGTCGCTGCACTCACGGATTTGGTGCTGGAGCTGGAACTATTGCTGCTGCAGCTGCTCACGCTGCTGCTGCTGCAGCTGCTATTGGATTTCTTTGAAGAGTTTGAGCTAATGGATGATGCGGGCGATGCTGATGACGAGCAGCTGCTCAATATCGCTGTCTGTTGTTGCTGTTGCAACTGTTGCTGCTGCTGTTGTTGCTGTTGCTGGAGTGTATTGTTGCTGCTGTTGGCTGATTTGGTGTCAATGCTTATGGGGATGATGCTGCTGCTGCTGCTGTTCACTAACTTCTGCTGCCGTTGCTGCTGATGTGCCGGCTGCGCTTTGTTGGCTGCTGCCGCCGCTGCTGCTGCTGCTGCCGCTGCGGCTCCCGATGAGGTTTGAAACCAACTGGGAAAGTTGCCCTTGAGCGTGTCAATAAGATCCTGATCGAGCGTTAAACGCCACGATGCAGGGCCGCCGTCCACGCTGTGCGTAGACTCTGTAAAGTAAAGAAAAAAGTAATTGCAATTAGTGCAAGTCTGATTGCGGGGCGTATACTTTATATTAAATAACACTTGTGCAACAACTATAGCATAAATTTTCCATGCATACTTCATATTGAGTAGTCCTTCGAATTATGCATCTAATATTATATGAAAAAGTGATACTTCATATTAAATGGAACATCTGCTAAAGCCAAAATAATCCCCATAGTAATAATCCCCCTTAGTATTAAGTAGTTTATCGATTTATGCACCTAATATTATGCGAGAAAGTAATTGCAACTTAAGCTGGTCTGAATATGCGACGTATACTTAATATGAAACATAATTTATATGAGAACAACTTATAATATTATACTAAAAGGTAATTGCAAGTCTACATATTTAGAGTATACTAAATTGTCCAAATTAGACCAAAAAAGATTGTTGCATTTAACGCAGCTAGAAATACTTGACGAATACTTAATATTAAATATCGGTTATGCTAGATGACTGGAATTGAAATTGATCTGAAAGCACGGCCTATACTTAATATTAACTATATCTTATATTTCTGCAACTAATATATCAGCAAAAAGAGAATACTTTCAACATATGTGGAAATACTTGGCGTATACGCAATAATTGCCATTGATAATTTTATTTTTAAACTTCTACAATAATACTAAGAGATCATTGCAATCGATACGCAAATAAATACTCGGCGTATACTTAATATTATACTTAAATCTCAACAAAATAGATCCTTTCAAAATGTCAGCATTCAAAATTTATTCAACAATCGATTATAGTCTAATAATTATGCATGCAGCATATTGCAAATGCAATTCTCTGTTTTCTGTTCTCTACCAAAAGTGCTTAAAATTTCATTTTCTTCTGTTGCAGTTTGTAGCTGCCAGTCTCTAGCATTTGATTAAGCCAAGCATTGTGGTTGCAACTTGCAATGTAACTCAATTTGATTCCCAATCACATAGTTCTCTGCCTGCTGGTTGTGCTGTGCCACTTGTGGTCATTACCCATGACCCTTCATTTGCTCTGCTCTGCTGGGCTTTCATTTGCAACAAGTGCAGCAGTTGCATTCAACAGTCAGCATTGCATTTCACAAATTCATTAAGACACACTCCACAAGAACTACGACGACGTCGACTCTCGACTCTCGCTCAACTGTTGAGCAAGTAAACTCATTTAGTTGGCATATAGACAGAAATGAATTACGAGTGTATATTTGTTTATTTATTTTTATTTTGCGTTTTCCTTTTTCCACACTCCCGTGTTTCCTCCCGTACTTATTTATTTATTTTAGTTGAGTTTTTTTGCGCACTTATTTATTTTAATGTTCACCCTTTGGTGGCAAAGCCAATGACGCAGCTGCCACTGTGCTAGTTATTTATGCTAAGCACTGCCAAGTAACCTACTTAGTTCTGTTGGCAACCACCGCATTTTCCTCCGCACTCACTGTTCAGTGAAAACTTAGCAACGCGCGTACTTGGTATTTATTTTAATACTCTTACTGCGGGCAACATACACACAATTTTTTTGGTCACCTGATGTGCAGAAAGCATGTGCGTCCATGTGGCAAGTAAGAGCATTCACACTTCGTTCACGGCTTTCCTCTGCTTTCACTCGTCTTTCTTTCATTTCACTTTTCACTTTGCGCTTTACTCGAGCGTTTGGTTTGCCTTGTGTTTGTTTACGCACTTGTCAATAGTTTTTAATTTGCCTTTAAATATTTAATAAACTGCTTTCTCCCCCCGTTTCGTTTTCTACGCTCTCTTGCTTGTATTAACTTGTGTTGTGTCAGTTCATGGGACATTGCATCATATAGACAAGCGCGCGACATTCCCAGACACGCCTCGAGTTATGCAACAATTTGTGTACATTTTTAGCTCTGTCCGCAAATAGAAAAGCGCTAAGAAGAACGAACCTTTTTATACCCTTTGCCAAAGCGCATACAGAATAGACATAATGACATGCATATGTCAAATGCACACAGCACAGCACCAAACAGTTTTGGCTTTTGTTATTTTTGGCAAAATCTTTTTATCTCGATCGTTGTTTTTCACTCTAATTATAGTGACTATGTGTCAAAAGGTTTTATTTACTTTGTCATTGAATGGAACTATTTATAGTGTGAGTCTTAAGTCTGTCAACCAAAAAGTGGCAAACAGCTGTCGCCAAAATAGAGGCGCATAGAAAATTTCAATATTCCTTCGACAGACATTTCGATAAATATCTTATGTTAGAAAGATGTCTATATACCGACCATACCGATATGGTCGTTAAGTTTTGCTCGACATTTATTGGTCATTAAAGTGGGCGCCGCCAAGTGGCAGCCAGCGAAACAATGCAGAAGCCACCGCTGCTGCACCACACACTGCAACACCACCACGCGACCGCTTGTTTCCGCTTGGCAGTCACACCACCAGCATCACATGTTCTTTTCTCCCCTTAACGATCCACAATCGAATCAAAGTGTATATGCTGCTGCAGCATAGCTTTGATGGCAGCCCCCTCAATGGCGCGACATGTTGTCCACACGCAGTCAACACACACTCACACACAGTTGAATAGCGCACACATGTTGTTCACTGCGACGACACTCACAAAGCCATTGCCAATTCTATTTATATGCAACCCAGGCAGCCACTTGCCAAATGCAAGTGGTTTTTGTTATTTTTTGGTCGAAAATGGTTTCAAGTCGTGCCCAACAGACGGGAACGAGACGCGGATGCAACTGCCAACACCTAGCTAATAATAAAATGTGTCAATGCGTCGTATGCGCAATATTCATCAATAATCGCATACGCGTAATAATAGCAATCAGCAACACATTTTCACACACATTACAGCAAATAATCATAGATATCTTTGCTGTGCTTCGAAATCGAAATTTCAACGCTTTAGTTGGGGAGTTTTTTGTCTAAAAAATCGGATAATAAAAAAGTTTGTTTGCTATTACACATTTTGAGACATTTGAAAAATCGTCAACTATTTATTTTTGCAGTTCTAAATAAAACATTTTCAGCTTACAAACATGGGCGACTCACCGGACGCGCATAGCAAAGAGAATTTAGAGGCCAAGGAACCCAGTCCAGAGCAATCAGCTAAGGAGAAACCCGTTGCCAAGACCAAAGAGGGCAAGGAGAAAAAAGGCAAAGAGGATAAAGATGATAAGGGTCGCACATCGATTGGCCTGGGATTGGCGGGCATAGGAGGACAGGCAAAGGCTGCACCACGTTTTGCGCCCACCTATCGCCTGGAGCCAAAGAATCCGTTGCGCAAGGAGCGTCTAGAGATCATTATCAAGGCCGAGATGGATAAGAACTATAACGAGGAGTACACATTCCATCCGAAGCATTCGCTGCTGATGGCTGCCCAAGTCAGCGAGGATATCAAGACACGCATCAAAGCATTAAATTTCGATCGATATCGTTACATTGTGCTGATCACTGTGGGTGAATTTCTTATGCAGGGATTGTATTCGCTGGCTAATTTCTTGTGGGATGCCGAAAAAGATGGCTATGTTAATTACACAATCGAGACGCCGAAATTCTTTGCCGTTTGCACAGTGTTCTACATTTATTTTGACTAAGGAAAAGACGCTTTTAAATTCAGTTTTATTTATGAGTTCAATTGACGTGCAAGCTGATTCTATGTGAATGTTGTTTAATTTGACGAACGACAATAAAAAGTAAAGGCAACTAAAGCCAATCGCAATAAAGATTATTTTATAGCTAAAAGAAACAGTCGGCAATAACACATCGCCTTATAATCTGACTGTCCATGCACCAAACTAATCATTCAAAGCGTTCGAGGAAGTTGCGGCGGAAGTTGTAGCAGCTCGTCTCCCTTTAACGCTTTCGCTTTCTCTTTAGTTGGGTAATAGCCTGGCGTTAACATTGGCGCTGGCGTTGCGGAGTAAACATCAATTATGTATGCTGGCAGTTCGAGTATGTTTCGTTTGCCAGCAGCTATATACGAACCAACGCGCCGCAAAGTATGCTACGTTTGTTGTCTCTATATCTGTGTGTGTGTGTGTGTGTCTGTCTGTGTGCGGCACTTCCTTTGGCAACAGGAAACAGGATGCTGTAAATGTTACAATTCGACATAATCGATGCTTGTCGTACGAGACTCGCATTTAACCTGGCAATTTGTCGGCTGCATAAACATTAACGTTTTATTTGCAGTTCATCCTGTGCCCCGCCCACTCTCTCACACACATACACATAAATCAAATTGCGGCACAACTAACAACTTTAATGGCGGCAACAGTTGGCTAGACCCAAAACTTTATGACCGCATTAAAATCATGCAATCAGCCAAAAAGGTGCCTAAAAAACAAGAAACGTGCAAAACGCTGACCTCTCTCTCGCTCAACGTGACGCTGCGATTTGTTGTTGTAAAAAACACAAAAAAAAATCTACGCGACGTTTACATATTCATTTGAATGCCAATGGCAGCTGCAACAGCAACAGCAGCAACAGAAAACGATGCTGCTGACAGCTTCGACAAGCGAGGATTATGCAAGCGCCACACAGACAACAAAAAAAAAAAAAAAAAAAAAAAAAAAACAAGCAGAATAACAAAAATCAAATACGTATATCGAGCACAACACGATACGCCATGTGTCGCTGTGACTGACTGACTGACTCGACGGACTGTATCTATAGATACATACAATAAAATTGTACTACAAGTCGATGGCTGTGGCAAATTGAAATGTATATTTGTAAACAATACGCAGACGTCATAGACAAAACTCATTTAAATGAGCAACAAGTTAACAAGAAACAACAACAGCAACAACAACTAATATAAATACTAACAATAACAAGTAGGAAAGTCGAGTCTGCTCAACTGTGAAATTCCCGATACCCATTTTCAGAAATGCAAAAGAAAAGCAAAACAATGCGGTATTATTCTTAAAATATACCAAATCAATATACCAAACAAATACTAAAATATAACACATTAATATACCAAAAGTACAGAAAATATACCTAATTAATATACCGAACCAATACTAAGAATATACCAAAATGAGTGGTTAAAATATACCAAAAATATATTGAACAAATACTAAAAATATACAGAGTTAGTATACTACGAAAACATAAAATATACATAATCAATATACCAAACAAATACTAAAAATATACTGAATTAAGGTGCCAAAAATACTTAAACCGATGTATTTGTTTGGTATATCTATTATATTCTCTGTGAACTATTGTTTGATAAGGATGACCAGACAGTGAGACAACCAGACACGCATACCTGTATCGTGTCGACTGATTGATACTGATCAAGAATATATATACTTGACGGTGCCGAAGATGCCTTCCTTCTGTCTGTTAAATACATTTGCTGGTGGCACATAAACATACCCTTCCAATCAATGGGTAACGAGTATAAAAATTAGAAAAAGTACAGAGCCAAGAAAATTTTATACTCTAACAGCGAGTATTATTGATTTATTCAACGAAGACGTAAAAAGTGTAGGTGAATCACTAGCTAAATGGAATATTTAATGTGTACAAGAACAGACAATTAAAACATAATAAACACAAGTAAAGCATTCTTCATTGATAGTCCAAAGAAAATCAATTAACGAAGTCTACCGAAGTCAAATCCATGCAAGCAAATAAATCTAAATTGTGACTCAACTCATCCAACACCATTTGGGTTAAGTAAAGATCTCTATATTATCTTCAAATGAAATCTATTCATAATTTAGCAAGAGTATCAATATTTCCACTGCTCTCTCTGGTTGTTGTATACAATATTTTGGTCATGTTGCCACAAACTTGTTTTTCTACTCAGCAAAAACAACGACAACAACAACAACAACAATTACAACAGCACGTTAAAAATGTATACATTTAATAACAATTTATAGCAAACGTTATATTGTTTATTTTTTTTGCTTTTATAGTTTTAATATGCAACAAGTTGAGTTGTGTGAGTTGTTTTGCCTTTTTGGTAGTGCTTGGCAGAAATTTCGCATGTTATCGCAAGTTGTCAAGTGTCAGCGATACGCAAGGGGAACTAATAAAATGAAACACGCAAAAAAAAAACACAAATATATATAAAGCACATTTGACAAAACGTGTTAAGCTTAAAAGAAATAAACATTTAATAAATACAGCTAGAGCAACATTGAGCAATGATTTTTTGATTGGCTTTCCATGAGCTGCTTATCAAAAGTTAGTTTGTGAGTCACTTAAAAGATCAACTGATTGACTTACTGCAAAGTGAAGTGTTACTATTTAAATTGAGCTAACTAAAATACATAATGTATTCTATTTCAGTGCATTCATTTAATGTTTACTTTCGCTTGCAACTCGGAACTCGTTTGTCGTTTATCTTATCGAATTTTGGTAATTTGTGGCGATTGTTTGCCTTTGAAATAGGCGATTAACTGAAGACTTTGCAAATGAATCATTGAGGTGTCGGTGTTTACTTTTTCCAGCTTTTTTTTATCAGTTGTGATTGCGACGACGAGCGAAACGCGCAGCGTGAAAATTGTTGTCCAGCGTGTGGAGCGCGCACCGGCAAACTAAGTAAACTGTTCGAATGTTCGAACTGAGCGCGTCGAGAACTGCGCCGATGACGTACATATGACGACTGACCAACTGACTGAGTGACTGACTGACTTGGCTGACTTCGACTGTTTCGAGTGGTTAAGGTGACTGAGGTGGGCGGCTTCGACTATCGACTTAACTGGCATTATGCGAGGTTCTCTTTTAATTTAAACAGCATTTTATGCTGTTGACATATTTTTTGCGCTGATTGATGGCACACTCTCAGAGACTCAAAGAGAGAGAGAGAGAGAGACACACAGAGAAATGGTGAATTGGCGAATGCCACAACAATGCCTGGTTAATAAGCGAACAGCACACACACATACACACACATTGGTTGGCTGCTGTGGCTGTTGCACTCAGCTGCTCAAATTGAATTAAAGCTGTTTTACTGCGTCTGCTGCATGCAAATGAGTTTTGCGGGCAACGTCAACGCCTGCGGCGGTTTTGCCATTCAGCCACTCACTTCCCCCTTCGCCACACAGTCTCTCAGTTACCTGACCAAACAATTGCAGCCCAGCAAAAGTCAATTGGACATGCACACACACATACACACACACACTTCACTCCGGACTACCGACGACTGGCTGTCTGACAACTTGTTTTGCATACCAAGCAGCGCCAGTAATGACGTCGACTGCCTGCCTGCCTGCTTTTCTCGTCCAGGATGTGCTGCCTTATTGTATCACTTCGGGCACAATGCGCATTGTGTGTACGCTTTGTATGTGTTGCGTGTGTCTGTGTACTCGCACGTCTATGATGACTTCCGACCAGCCAAATGCCCAATGGTTACTTGCCACTGCCAGCCGCAGGCATTACCATCAACTAGTTTTAAAAGCTTTTCTTTCAGCGCCAAGCTCAACTCCACTTAGTGTAAGCTCTTATCTGCTATATGCTAGCTTTGTTTCAACTTTCAGTAATTATAATGCAGCTGCATGTTTAGGTGTTTGATGTCAAGATGAGAGAACCTTACTAATGCAAAATTCTGATCAATTTTTGGATATACAAGTACAATTAAACTTTATGATTCAATACAATTTCTATGTGATCAGATGAAAGTAGTAGAAATTCTTTAAGAATTAATCTAACCTATTTATGAATAAATGTTATAAAGCAAAAAAAAAAACGGATGCCACTGGGTTTTAGTACCTTTAGTTGACAATCTGGTATATTTTGAACTCTTTAGTATACTTTGAATGTAATAGTAATGTATCGATCATTTGGTATATTTTGAATGTAGTAGTATATCGACAATTCAAATATACTTTTCGGTATATTTTCGGCAGTATGGTATATTTTGAATGTATTAATTGTATCGATAAACCAAATATTCCTTTTGGCATATTTTAGTATTTATGGTATATTAAATTGGTAAATTTTTCGAATAATCTCACAGTTGAGTAGCTTTCTTAATTGTTTCATTTTGTATTTCGCAAAATATTATTTTGACCACATTTTTTAATAATGTGTATGTTTTTCCACTAATGTTTCAATAAAACATAGCTGGTTATTGTCAAAATTGACAAATCCTAATATTAAAATAAAGGATTATTTTCCAAGTGTTTGGGAAATCTTATCATATGTTGAGAGTGCATTTGAATGCATTTTAATGTGCTTACAAGCTCCTCTTTATAAGTAGATAGAAGGATTTAACTAATATTCACATTGTACTCATATCAAGTATGCTTATTGTTTATTTCGTCGGATTATTGTTGGCACGTATTAAGTGAACTTTGGTCAACCCAAAATGTGTTTTGTTCGACTGACTTCCTACATGAAAATGGCCAAATTATAAATAGTTTATACCTTTTTATACGAATTAACGTCTGACAGTTCATAAACAACGCCAAAGGCAAATGCACATACATAACGTAAACAAATCAAAAATTTATCAATTAGTTGCGCGTTGCCAATAACACAAATCACAATAGACTTGATGAAGCGCCTTTTGATGCCAAAACAGAGAAGAGAGAGCCAAACTGAAGGCTATTTTGTGTGACATTATTTGTAATCCGTGTATGTTAATTGTCTGCGGTTAAAGTTCTTCAGGGTTTATGGCTACTGTTCCGTATAAATAGCCGAAAGCCGACGACTACGACCACGACGACGACGACGATGGCCGAGCTGTGTTATATGTGTGTCCTCAATTAAAATTAATTATGCCCAAACGATACGCTCAATAAAAATTTAATTTGCAAAAATATGAGTCAAGAAAATGAGACAACATTTATTTGACATTTAAGTGCTGCACACACTGACAAGAGTAGTCTAAACAAACACATGCATATTACGGCTCGAATAATTGAAATTGAATTTTCAATGATAGAATAGCAGACAAGAAGAGATGACGATATCATCTCATCTCAACGCCATCGCCATCGCCATCGCTTCATCGTCAACCTCATCTTCATCTTTATCCGCATCGTGCACACATTCCCCAACCTCATTTCCATCTCACTATTTTTCCCCCAAATGAATTTCAGTTCATTCTGGTTGTTGTTGCTAGCCACCCCCACAAGCATTTTGGCAAAAACTATTTTTAATCAAGTGCACACACGTTGCTTTGCTTTTGGCAACTGCAACACAAAACACACACACACACACACACACATTACGCACACAAATGCTCAGATTTTTGTGTGGCCGGATGTTGTGGACACAGAGAGGAGGGGAGAGGAGATGCCAAGCAACCCTTAGCACCAACAGTTAACAAGCAAATGTCCAGAAGTGGGCTTCAAGTGGGCGAAAGAACAATAAACACTTGGCCGGAATAAGCAGAACGTATTCTTGGTACTTATGCTGCCCGCTCTGCATTTAGTTTTTATCCGATCGGGCGAGAAATGAAATTAAAAATAAATAGCAAAACAAAATCAAAAGTGTAAAATTCAACTTGTTGGCTATTTGGCCAAGTCTTAGCCGCAGTCGCAGTGGCAGCAGCATTTTGGCCATGTTGCGTGCCAAGTGGAAAATATTTCGCAAGTTTTTCTACATAGTATTTTGTACGTATCAACATTGTATTGTTGTTGCTGTTCGTTCGCTCTACACATTTATTTATTGTGCGAAAAAAATCAAAAAGCAACGAAAAAGAAAAGCAGAAAAATAGAAAAATACTAGAGAGCAGATGGGACGAACTATCTTGCCAGCCGGGCAGGCAGCGTGTTATGTTTAGTTTTTGTACATTTAATTTTGTTATTGTTGTTGTTGCTGTTGTTGTTCCTTCTGTTGCCGGCTAAACAATAAAAAAGCATAATAAGCAACAACAACCAAGCGTAGAATGAACATTTTTTGGCAAACAATTCAGGGCTAAATATTTTGTTTATGTGTTTTTATCACACACAGCAGAATCAAAACTTTTATAAAATACATCAACAACAACAACAACAACAATAACAACATAGAAATTCGAAATCTGCAGCCAGATCAGCTGAGACAGCCCATATCTTAGTTGGCATTCCATTTGTGGGCGGGCAGCAGCATCACCTGATTAGACAAATCACAGCGCAGATCATAAGAGTTGCCTATTAACGATGAGTGCGTATAAATATTTATCTTAGTAAGTTCAAGTAGCGTCAAGGACGTCATAGATTAGATTTGAATTTATAACACTTTTAATAGACAACGGAAAGCACATGATTTCAGTTCGATGATAATCATAAACGCTTCTTATAAAACCAAGGCACTTGTTTACTCTAAACTAATTCGAAACAATTAAATTGTTGAGATGGATTACTTGCAATCTAAAACAAGGGTAGTGAAAGTTTATCTCAGTTGCCTAATTATTTTTATTTATTTGACTAAGAAAGTGAAGGAATAAAATACTTCCTTGAAAACTTTCTCTCATGAAGTACAAATTTCATTTAGTTTGCTTCAAAGTAGTTCTAATTTATTGACTGCAAAATGATTAAATGATAAAATGTTTATTTGACTAAGAAAAAAAAATAAAATTGCTCCCTTGTAAACTTCCTCTCTTTAAAAATAAATAATGTATAACTCAATTTTTCTCATTAAAAGAATTTTGTTGTTGGGCTACTTGTATATATCAAATAACTAAAACACTCATATTTATATTTATTTGAAGAATAATTTAAAGAAAAATGTAAAGAAATAAAATAATTTTCATGTAAACTTCTTCATTATTAAGCGTATTTTTCCTAGCAGAAATTATCTAATTTTTTTTATGAAATATTACTATATCGCTTACCGCTAAGGTTTGTCATGCACTCAATATATATAAGCATTAGATTACAATAAAAATATAAATTTATAATGAAGGTGATATAATAATATGTGCTATAATTTTCCTCTTTCTATAATCTCAAAATAAGTAGAACTAAACGATATTTGTATTTCCTAGTAATACTTAACTACTTTAAGCGATTAAGCATTTTGTTTGTTGACAACTTTTAATGATAAATAAAAAATGATTTTGTTCGCTTATCAGTGTACAATGCATTAAACAAATTAAACTCTTTGCGTGGCTCGTAAAATGAAGCAACTAAATCAAATTAAATTAGTTTGGGGTTGAGTTGGGAAATAAATTCACTCGCTTGTTCAGCATGACGGCAGAGTGTAAGGCTAAGGTGGGATTCAGGTGCTTCCCATACACACACATGCACACGCACACACACACACACACATTGCAAAAATGGTTAATTATGCATGAAACATTGAAATAAGAAAAGAACTGCCACACACACGCAACAACTGAATAATTCATTTTGGGCAACAGCAGGCGAAGCATTTGTTGATCGACTTCGCTCTCGCTCTTCCTCTCTCTTTCTGTTCGCTCTCACTTTGTTCGCAGCGCTTTGATTGTTCAGCGTGCGTTTGTAAAACAAACAAACAAACAACTCGGCACACTGTGCATACAATAACAACAACTACAACAAATCGCTCTAAGGCCGCGCATTAGCAGCAAATAATTTGTGTGCCTAATGACGTCGACTTAGACGTCGACGTTGATGTTGACGGGCCTTTCCAGACGCCAACAAAAACAACAATAAGAGAGCAACAACACCAACAACAACAACAGTTTTTGGCCTGGTCAACAACATTTCGTTTGCAATTTGCACAACACACAACACAACAAATTCTGACAGCAACGGTCAAGTTTGTTGTGCTATTGAAAAGATGGCCAAGCATACCCTTTTCACTTACATAGGGTATAACAGCTCATCTATCAATTAGAGGCTTAGAGTTAGAGTGGAAAGCGGGCAGTCAATACATCAAGTATCCTCTTGCTTCTACATAAATTATTGGTCAAGAGATGCACAGTGGGGCAGTGATAAGAAAAATAACTATAATTAACATTTATAATATGGTTGATTGCTGAAAAAATATTAAATTTGTGATTACTATTTGCTAGATATTCAAGAATATTACAATAATTAGGATAGTTTATGAGAATCATAGCAAAAAAAACTGTTAAAATGTTTAATTACAATAAAAATAAGTGAGCAAGCTAATTTTCTACTTTTGTCAATGTAAGGAACTTCTTATAAGACTTGATAAGGAAAATGTGTTTACAAAGACCTCATAAACCAAATATATACAAGACCAAAAATATCGTTAATTTCAGTTTATAAATATTAAAGTTAAAGCTCTTAACTTCAAGGGTAAAGTATTTACAATACTCTAATAAATCACATATATTTCTAACCAATACATAATTTACGGTAAAAAGTAATTGTAATATCGCAGTAAAATACATATATTTCACCCAAAATATTGTTCATATTTAGGTTATTTATACTCAATATTATTTATATCTTAATTATGCCAAAAATTCGCACTTCTATCTGCATAATTTTTATAATTAATTCAATGTATGCAATACCCTCATTAATAATATGCTGTGCATACATTTCATACTCCCCTTCAACTATTTTAATCACTTCATCGAGTGTATTCCTTGCATCGACTCGTTTTTGCTGCCTTAACATTTGTTGTAATGCGTAACACAAACAACCACAACTAGATACACACACACACACACACATTTGCGTGTTTACATCTGGATAGACAGAGGCATACAACCTTACCAGCCGCATTTGTAATCTTTTATGCTCACAATTAGCTTACGTTAACTTGGCCGAATGAATGAGGCGCCAAGCCAAACAACAACAACAACCGAGTTGTTTAATGCATCCGAAACTTACCTGCAAAGAGAGAGAAAGAGAAAGAAGGAAAGGTTAGCATATGAACATATATCAACTGAGTAGAAAGAGTAGAAAATAACAGCAAAAACATGAACATCACATATCAACTAATTAGGCGCCCACATTGCGCATACGCCGCGTTGCGCTTTGCCGTCAACGTTACGTTTGTTGGTCAACGCACTCTCAAGGCTGCTGTCGCCGGCTGCTGCTTGTGGCGAAAGCAGCTGCAAACATGTCGCTAATCATAATTTTTGATCTACAAATTAATTAACGATGCTCTCGGTGTGCTCGAGTGTGATTGCAATTTATTGGACACCAATTGAGACGAGAATTTCATTCATAAACATTAAAAGGAGGAACCCGCATCGCATCACATGTAAATTTATTAATTGCCAGCAAATGTTGCGCGTTTTCTAATGTTGTGTGTTGAGTGTGTCGTCAACGTTGCAATTGGCTTCTCTCCTCCCACCACCGCCTCCTCCCTGCGCCATCATTTGAACTGAAATTCACAAGCCATATTGCAGCTCTCAAAAGTTCAAAGTTGCACACAAAATCTTGAGAACATAAAAGTTTTTCGCACGTTTTGACTGTGTTGCGATTCGGTATTATTCATAGCGCATATTTCGACGGTTTGGCAATAACTGAGCTCCTTCTGACGGCGACGTCAACGTCGAGCGTCGAACGTCGACGCTCACAAATTGAAATAAATAATTGCAAATATTATTGGGCACTCAGAGCGCATGCCAAATGGCAACAACTACATAACAACAACAACTACAATAATGGCTAACAAAAATTCGACTCGCATAGTTTCGCAATAAATTTGCAATGACTCAACATTTGTGCAAAACGAAAAATATATAACCATAAAAACAAATATATTACACGCGGCTCGTGTAAATGTAAAATACAATAAAAATCCGCAAAAGTGTATAAACAAATAATAGATAGATTATACATTTTGACAGCGCACACATAGCAACAACAACAATGAGTAAATCGTTGAAGAAGCCACCGAAATATTTATAGACTGTAATCGGACTGTATAGCAACCAGGCTAACAAAGGTAAGAGATAAATAATTGACAAGTCCCAAAAAAGGTAAAGAAGGTTATCTTTACTGTAAATAGTAAATATATTTATAAACTTTTAAGTTTGAGGAATTTAATTTAGTTCAATAATCTGCTGTGGGAAATCCAAAAAATATTAAATATACCGAAGTCGATATTTGGTATCTCAAAACAGTGCGATATTATTCTCAAAATATACCGAAAATACTAAAATATACCAAAGGCTATACTTGGTATATCAATAAACTATGGCCTTCAAAATATACCATAGAGTACAAAATACACCAGACTGCCAACCAAAGCTAAAGTCCGATTCACAACTTTTTTATTAGAATCGCAAAATAAGTAAAATATAACGACAATATCAGAAGCCACCGAAATATTTATAAACTCAAAGGTAGAAAGATAAATGATTGACCTGCTAATCAAACATATATTTTTATAGATTTTTCTATGAAGGAATTTAATTTAGTTCAAGCATCTGCTGCGACATGTTTGTCATCCCATCGATAAGTCCCTTATTTATCTCATTTATTTGTCTATGCTGTATTTTTGTCATGCTTCTTTGACACACACACACACAACAAGCACAACAAGCACATCTGGTAGTCTGTTTGTAAGGAGTATTTGCACAATTGCATTGTTAAAAGTATTTGTTGTGGGGCTTCTGAATGATCCTGCACTTCAATGGACATACTACATGTTCAGTGCAGTCTCTTTTGAAAGCAGCCCTAGTCAGGTCAGGTCAGGTATTTGTTCGGTTTTGCTTTGGGCCATGCAACAAGCAGTTGCCAAACCTATGCACAGCTTCTTCTTCTACTTAAGGCCACAGCCGCAACCACACGTCAGCAGCAAACACACACATACATAGAGAAGTGTGTAAACTTTATGACCAAAGCGAAAACTACAAACTAGAAGTAAGTACAACAAAACTGCAGTTGTGGTCGTACATTTTCTTGGCTCTACGCTGATTGTGTGTGTGTGGTGTGTGTGTGTGCGTGTGGGTCAATTCGATTGAATTTATGCGTCTCACGGCCGCCGTGAATTTTCAACTGAATTGAATTACGTTAAATTCGATTTTGAATTATTTATATATTGGATTTGTAGCAGCAATTCAGGCAGGATACGTCCTTGAATCTGGCGCCATTCGGCTACGCTTTTGCCGTTTGGATAAGTTGACTTTAATGCAGCGAATCTGCGAATCGGTGAATCTGTATACCAAATCCGTATCGCCATTCCACGACAGATTTAATTAAAAACTACCGAAATGAGTTGCTGCCCACCCTCACCAACAACAACAACAAAAGCCCTGTGATTTATGGGCAGCGCCCGACACAAAAAAAAAAACAACTGAAAAGAAATCATCTTTCTGTTCTGCGCTAATTTCGCTCGTTGCCTCAAAAAAATTTGCATGCTAAATTTCGCGTAATGGGAAAATTTAGAAGATTTTCATAATTTTCACACTCGAAAGCGCGACGATTGCGGCAGCGTACGTTATTTCTTAATTAAATTTATTAATTGCACACAACATGAGCCAGCCAGTACAACGCGGCGTATGCGCAACGCCCACAACACCCACTGTGCAACGCACACACAGAAATATGCGAAACACCCCCGAAAACACAAAAAAATGGAAAAGAAAAATAAATAATATAAAAATACAAATAATAATGTTGATGATTTATCTATGCGATGATTTCTTTATTGCGCTATTAAGGAAAGTTTTCGAGTTCGCTATTGGCAACTGCAAATCTCAAAACGCTGGCGACATTTGTACGTCAAACAATTAGTCTCAAGTGGAGCGAAGCTGCCTTTGTATGGTGCCTGTGCCTGTGTGACACACTCAACATGAATGCGAATGCGAATATAAATATGAATATGCATATACATATATTGAAATGGAGGGAAAAACAAAAACCGCAGGGGTCCCTAAAGACAACAACTGCGAGAGAGAGCACGAGTCGAGAAAACTGTGACAAATGCCAAAGTAATTGAGTGGCCTCGCCAAACGGCAAATGCAGGCAAAATAAGAAGAACCAAATCTATTGCCAACAACGCAGACAGGTGAGGGGGAGGTGGCTAAAATGACTAAAAGTGTGGGAGAGCCAAACAAGCCTTGGTACCGTGTGACAATTTTCAATTTAATTCAATTAATTAGATGAGATTTTGAATGCATAAAGCTGAAATAAAGCAAAAAATTTTATGCTGAGTTTATACTAAAATAAATAAATATTAAAGTGCCAAACTACCTCATTTAATCCCACTGCTAGGGTATTTGAAAATTTACAAGATGTTAAGCTATGTCAGCGAAACATCGCACAACGAAATTCTCGTCGTTTTAGCCAATGTTAACAGATGAACGGAAAGCCATCAAGCGATCAGCGCCACCCGCTGCAAACAGTTAAAACATATTGAGCTATTTGCTACAATGTTGCATGTAAATAAATGACTCTGGCAGTTGTTGGCTTATAATGTAAACCTAAAAACTAAATACGAGATGCGCGATTGAAAATCGTTGCTAGAGATGCGTTGTTGTCCCTTGTGCCACAGGTGTTTGTCTTGTTCAAGAATTTACAAGCTTATTCTATGTGAAGAGAGCGAAGAACTAGGAAAAAGAGAGACAGAGAGTGAGATAGAGAGAGAGCAGCGACCGTTGCATGGCGTTAAAATATTTGCAAGCTGTTTTCAGCTTTTATTTTCGGCCATTTTGTTGCTGTCGCTTTGCTTCATTCGCTTCACGAACAGTTTGAAAACGTTTTTCATTTTAGCTTTTGTTATTTTTATAACGTATGCATAATCTGTCTGATTATTTAACTTGCGCTAAATACAAATATTTAGAAATATTTTGTAGCAATTTTTATGTTATTTTTCTTGGCTTCTATTCTTTTCTTTGCTATTTTTTTTTTCTTTCTTTCTTTCTGTTGGTTGGTTCTTTTGTCATTTGCTTTTGCTCAACTTTGCGCTGACAAAAATGAGGGTCATTAAAGTATATATAGCCTTAAGTCTTTAAGATCTATATATTATGGTTGCTTTTTTACTTATTTGCCAGACTTTGGCTTAGGCATCACAAATTCTCATTGTTATTTGTGGCCTACAGGTGGGCAAAAAAGAAAAATCAAAAATTGGCAAAATGAATATCATTGCATATAGTAAAGAAAGATAAAAAACTTTTTCGTTACCCATACTATTTTTTATTTTATTATTATTATTGTTTCGTAACCTTGAAACGCAATGAGAATATTTCAATAGGATTGTCTCGAGAGACGCCCACAGAAAACAGTTTGGCTGGCCTCATAAACTAATTTCTCAAAATTTCTCGTTCAACTAAAGACCGGCCGGCATATAAGTATCTCGATGTAGATATAGATGAATAAGTATAGTAAGCATTTAGAAAATAACTAAATACTTAACACGGCACAGCATTCAACATTTGTGCTGATAATGATTAATAAATCTAAGCGCTTCAGCACAATAAAAGAAACAAACAAACAAACAATCGAAACAGCTGCCGTCTGGCCAACCTCTGACTAATATACTATATACTATATATATAGTTTAGTATAATTAATGTTTAGAGACAATAGAATCACTAAAGAACTATAAAGTACTAAAAGCAAGGCAATATATATAAAATGATTTGTGATTTCTAACATAATAAATAGTAAAATTTCCCTAGTATATTTATTTATTTGTGGAGGTCAGTGAACTAAATGCTTAAAGAAAGAATTTATATTACATTGAAATAGAGTGCTTGGTAAACGAGTTTGTTGAGCTAATCCTTGGCACACTTATCACCTATGACTCGACCGATTTATAGCTGCAAGCAAAGCATCAAATGCAGCCATTAACATTAAATCAACTAATTCTCCATTAAGCCGAAAAAAACAAAGTACAATTTAACAGGCATCGGCAAACATAAATTATAAACATCACACAAAAAACTCAATTAAGATGCGACGACGGCGCTCAAAATGTGAAACATGCCTAAAAGTGTCTGCAGCACAAAAATGCAATAAATAAACAAAACACACAAATAAAAAAGAATCAAAATATATATGAGCGAAAAAAAAAAAAAAAAAACAAATGGCAAATGACGCTAGAAAATTTGACAAGTTTTGGCCGCCCGTTGGGAGCAGCCAAAGTGCAGCGCCATTTAACACATGCGGCAAATTAAGAGCATAAATATAAAAAAAAATAAACAAAAAAAAAAAAAACGAGTCAAAGACAAATACAATTAGCAGAGTAAGAGAAAATGGGCAACCCACGCCACAAGCTGCATATGGAAAAATATGCAAAAACTGAACTGGAAAAGCGAAATGCAAAAGCAGACGACAGTTTGTCAGTCAGCTTGATAAATTTGAATGGAATGAAATTAATTAAAAGCCTGTAAATCTACAAAAAAGCTGCGCAATAAAGTTGTCAACTTATCGACCAACTTATTCAACTGACTGACTGACTGATGGACAGACAGACAGACAGACGGATAGACTCAAAGACAGATGAACTGAGTCACTGAATGACTGAAGACTGGCCACAGATTATGATGGATGTGTGTGCGACATTTGCCAATTGTTCATGTTTTTCACATTTCGCTTCACTCGCACTTTTCCTTTAATTTTCCTGCATTAACATTAATCATCATTGTTTATGCCAAACGGCAAACCCAACAACAAAAAGACAGCGACCAACAAATATTTTGTCTATTTCATTTGCAATTTATTAGCATTTAATTTATTTATTATTTCTCTGCATTTCATTTTGTGGACAACGCATTCTGCTTTCATTTTTCATCATTTCATTCGCATAACTTTTAATTAATTTCGCATTTCTCATCAGCATTTTTTGTTTGTTGTTTTGCTCATTGGAATTTCATGGAAGATTTAAGATAAGAATTTTAAAGCAATTTTAAGCATATTCATATATTCTCAAATCTGCCCACAATGAACTTGGGTAAATGTGATTTAAGTATCAATATAGGAAAATTTATGCAGTTCTTTTTTATTTTGGAAACGTTATCGAAACTCAAACCTTTTTATAATAGAGAGAACCTTTTTCAAAGTTGGCAAACAAAGTTTGGGAGCTGAACGTATTAATATGCCAGATTAATACATCTGTCTCTCTTGGATGCTGACTAAAATTGGGACACATTCGCGCCCACTCGAATGCTGTAAAAGTCATCTAGCATTTTCCCTACATTTTCCACATACGAATATCTGTGTGTGTGAGTGTGTATCTATAATTATTTGGTGTGTGCTACCTTAAGGCACACAGCGTCAAAGGTAAAAAGTTTTTCTTGTGCGGGGCGCGCATAACAACATTCGGAAAAGTGAAAATGGAACGCAACAAATCTTGTCCAAAAATAGACGACAGCATTGGGACACAGAGAACTGAGTTCACTGTTGACTTTTGTGTTCGCAGCAGTCAACTGAGGCGATTGAGTGCAAAAGTTGCCAGCGCAACTTGTTCACGCATTGTAACTAAGTATCTAAGCTGATTTCCAGTACAGGACAAAAATCAAAAGGAGCTAGAGCTGAAGCATCATCAGCAGGACTTCCCACGCTCTAGAATTTGCCCATTGAACTTTGCCTTCGTTGGCGGCGTCATTGCACAAGGCCAAACGGAAATGGGCAACAGTTGTCAGCGTTTGGCCACCTTCCCCCTTCAAAATTTTCATCTTCTTCAAATATTTACATGGTATGTGGTATGTAGTGTGTATGTGTGTGTGCGTTATGTTGTGCGTGTGCGTGAAAATTTTCCACGCTTTTCGCTGGACGGCGTAAATCAAATGGGGGCGCTGCATTTGCTTTGATGGCAACTGTCAAAGGCATTTGACAAGATTTTCAGTTATGTTCGGGTTTTGGTCAAAGTTTTCCCCTCCAAAAGCTTTTTTCCATCAGCTTCTCTGGCTACCTTCAAGTTTGTTGAATTTTATCACAAAGTCAAAGTTACATTCTCAAATCTGCTCAAAGAGAAATCAACACACACACACACACGCATAACAACACTCACTCACACACATTCATAAATACTGTTAGCCACAGGCTTGTCGTTTTGCCTTGTTCTTTATTTTTATTTTTATTGTTTTCTTTTGTTTTCCTCGCTTCTGTATTCTTTTTTCTTTTTTGGAAGTTATTTACATGTGCTGCATTCGCCTGACAATTGACAGCACACCCTGCCACGCCCCCCATTGGCCACAGTCACCGCCCACACACACACAACAGTCAAAGCAAACTTTTCAGCCAGCGGTTATTTGGCGCAGTCGGCTAGTCAGCATTTTTACCAAGCGTTTAAATTTGTTGACAACATGTTGCGGCTGATTGTTCAGACTCTTCTCCCTCTCTCTTTCATGTGCTCTTTATCACTCTCTCTCTCTCTCTCTCTCTTTCTCTTTCCACCTCTGTCTCTGTCTCTCATGCCACCCCTCAAATGCTGTGCTATCTCTCGTGTCTGTTACAGTTGAACAAATCGATTGATTGATTTCTCAGGTGTGTTCGATTGCGCTGACGCTTTGCAGAAGGCCGCCGCAATGATTCTATGCTGCGACCAATGATGCCAATTTAGCTGTTTTCAAGCTAAACTACCATAGCAAATTATTGCCAAGATATTCTCTAATATATTTGTAGAGTTCATTAATAATGCAAACAAAATATAATTTCAGATTTGTTTTAATTTTTTAGTCATTATTAAAATTTAGAAATATTTAAATATTTTGTCAGTAATTCAAATTTTGTAAAATAGAAGGGCCTAAAGACTTTTCCTATTCCCAATTCAATTATTTAATAAGATTTGTTTTAAATTGTAATAAACTGTCATAGAAAATTGTATTTTTTTAGTTGTCAAATTATAATAATAATACAAATTAGATTGCATTCTCTAAATAAAAAAAATGTTTCTAATAGTTCAGTAGACCCTTTTTAATTTCTTTTAAGGAAAGCGTCTGTCAACTTTGTGTACTCCAAGATAAATTAATAAGCTTTTTGTTATTTATTTACATCTATAAAATAAACAAGTTTAATAGACCCTTTATTTAATGAAGAAAAGGGTATATCAATGTTAAATCTACTTTGTTTATTCCCAGTTTAATTGATAAATATTTTGCTATTTATTTATCTTATAACAATAAGTTAATATTGAGTACTCTTAATAATGAAGAAACTTAATCATGTTTAATAGACCCTGTATCACTTTTAGTTTGAAACAGGTCTCAAAATGTGAAATCCACTTTGTCTATTCCCAGCTCAATTGAACCGTATTTTCATCTATGCTCACCATCTATGTTACATTTAGTAATGTAGAGACAAAGGTAGTTCAGCTTGATTTAACAGCTTTTAGTAGCTTTTCTTTGTCAGAGTGTAGCAAATATTTGTGAATAGATATGAAATAGTTCTGTTGACATCGTGACTAGTGTCTATTTGTGAGTGTGTCAGCCTCAACAAACTGCAAAACACTAACTGACTGACTGACTAACTGTCTGAGTGACTGACTGACTGGCTGAGTGTGTGTCTGGGCATTTTATAGAACGTCAAAGTGATGCGCATTGAATGCGTTTGGTAGAAACGACCTAAAACCTAAATACGGCGCTATTTTCGAAAGTGCTTTCAAGTACGCAAAAAATGCGCCTTGTCGTTTGATGTGCATCAGTAGAGAACCAAACAGAACAGAACAGCACCAGCACAGCACATTACACAAAAGCAAAAGAGACCGAGAATATATGTCTGAGCAGATCGATGCTGCATTGAAGCATTATCGCTGACCAAATGCGCAAAATAAACAAAGCCAAACCAAGTCACAAAATGGAAAGGATTTTTTTTTTTTGTTTTTTTGTGTGTTTGGCCAGCAAAATTAATTACAAGAAAGCAAAAGCGATGCCAATGCTAGACTAAATAAAACTTGCACAAAATGCGAGAGACAACTGAAAAGAAAGCCACAAAAATAATAATAAAAGAATCAGACGACAGAAAAGGCGAACAAATGCTGTGCATTTTTTATGCAGGGTCCTAAATAAACAAGACCAAAAACTGCACGGATACGAGGAGATTCCCCCGCTTCCCTTCCCTCTTTCCTATGCCAGCAACTTCGCAACTCATCTCTTGACTAGTCTCAGAGCAGAGCTGTAGGCCGAGCCAAAATGAAAATTGCATTAGAATCTTTGCTCATGCATGGCCACGACATCGTCAGTCAGCCTATCTGTCCGACTGTCCGTCCGTCTGTCCGTCCGTCTGTCTGGCTGTGACTGCGTGCCAAGTTATTTGCATTGCTGTTGATGCTGATGCTGTGGCGTATCTTTGAGATACAAGTGCGTGGCATGCGCGTATTTTTGCGCTTATTTGGGCTAAAAAACTTTGCCGTTTGGGGCTCAACATGGCTGACAATGCTAGATTTGCATGCCACAGCTCTGTCTCTCTTTCTCTGTTGGCGCTGCTGTTGCTGCTGCTTTTGGGCTGACAGTTGGCTCGTGTCGATAAAATTTGTTGCTGCCCCGAGCTGGCTTAAGTGGCGACGTTCTTGTTGCCCCATCTATTTATAATGCTGTTGGCCGATCCGCCAGCAGTCAGACCCCATCCTCAGTTCTTGATCTTTGTCTGAGTTTTTGTGTGCCGCATAAATAAAAACTAAGCGAAGCAAACTTAAAAATGGATATTTATCCACCATACAGCGAGCGGAGCGCGAGCGCATAATAAAAGTTTTAAACAAAAACCATCTTTCGAATAAAACCCCGAAGAAAATACAAGAAAAATCTGCACAAAACTCAAATTAAATCAAGAATCTAATAAAAATAAGAAACTAAAATATGTCTGCAGCACACACAAACAACATAAAAATGTCATGCCGAAACTCAAATACTCTACTGCGATTTATTTACAGAGAAGATTTCTTCGATTTCTTTATGGGCAAACACAGTAGTCGTAACCTTTTTCTATTAGTGACAAATTTCTCAATAATCTGGGACATAGAGCATAAAAGAAGCTGGCAATAACGGACAGTTTAAAATCAAATTACGCACATAATTTATATTCAAAACCTCAAAACAAGAACAAAGTCGAAATAAAAACGAGACACACACAAACACACACAGACTGACTGCACACCTCCAGATCTAAAACCGAGAAATTTCGACTGCAAAACTTTTATAGTCCGCCCTCAACATTATGCTAGCTGTCCTCCCGTCTTTTCCTCCCCCCACTCCACCCCGCTCTGCTAGCAATTGCCACGTCGACGAGTCTGTCGTTGTTGTTAGAATGGAGGGGCATGGCATTGTGACTGTTGTTGTTGTTGTTGTTGTTATTGTCGTCGTTGTTTGTTTGTTGCTTGGCTCTCGACCATTCAATATTTGTCCTTCATTTGAAAGTCAAATGCGTGTGGAGGCAAAGAAATCTGTTGCGCCATGGTCGATGTATCTGTCTCTCTGATACTGGGACTGGGAAGTTCTTTGGGATTGCCTGGGTATGGGTTTGGGATACGGTGGGATTGGTGTTGGCACTGACACTGTTTTCTAGCCCTGGACACACGGCGACACTCATGACCTAAGCATGAGATTTCTATACACAATAAAGTGGAAAAAGAAAAAGGAATACGCTACTAAAATACTCCCTGTAGTTAGATATTTTAAGTAGTTTTTAGTATTATTTAGTATTATTCAGTATTATTTTAGCCCACCTAATAATTATTATTGCTCATAAAATGCTAAAAGAATACTGAAATAATACAAGCATGATACAAATTAATACTAAAAGAAATACAAAATAATACTACAAATTCTTTAACATACTGAAAATTCTAAAAAATTGAAAATTCTAAACCAAAACTGTGATGGTATTTTAAAAGAATATTATGTTTTTATTATAGTATATTAACTTAAATGCTTAAAATTGTATGAGATCTAACAGTACTAAATTATACTAGCTGAACTTCAACAACCTAAGTAAACTCTTTTACTTTTACTTTTTAATTATACTAATAATCTTTATGAAATATTTGCAACAAGAGTGTTAAACAAGTGTTAAAAGCTTAAGCTGTCAAAAGTGATTTTAATAAAATTCGTTAAAATTTGCGACGCTTTCTCCTAATAAAAATATATAGATTCTTTCATGGTACACCCCTTGTTTTATTTTACGACTACAGGGTATTAAAAAATATAATGAAAAGCGAATGAAAACCGGCAGCAGACAAACCAAAGAATGTATGTGAAAAACATAACATAAATTCTAAAAAGCCTGACAAGCATATACACACATTAAATGCCAGCCACACACACACACACACCAACACACAGAAGCACACACCGAACACACACACGCATAGCAAGATAAATAATAAAATAAAGTTGATATAAAAACTACGAGTCGAAGATGAGTCGGAAATTGGTTTAAAAATAAATGCAGGCACATCAAAATTTATGATCATTATATGATATAGCCGACACTCCAACGCCAACTCGAATTCGAATCAATTTCAAGCGATTAACAACATTTCGCCCGCACCCGAGAGTGCCAATCGAATTTTAAGTACAATTGTATTTAGCGTAGTGAGTGTGACTAAATCAACGCATCGATCGTATAAATGTTTTGAGTAAACGGAATGTAAACAACAATTGCTGGATATGGCAAATGGGAAATGCGCAAGTACAAAACCCGAAAAAAACACCAATAAAAAAGTCAAATACCATGACAGGCCAAGGCAGAAAAACAAATGAAATGAAAATTAACATGAATGGAAACTAAACAACAAGTCAACGAGAGCAATTTATGCACAAATGAACAAGTTTCCACACACAACACACACTGGCCAAATTAGTTTGGCCGAAGACCGGGCGACTGACCGGGCGCCATCAATTAACCGCAAGGTGGCAAAAATCGAAATTGATCGAAATATGGGCATCATGTGAATCGGCCATAACAATCGAAAAATCCAATTCCCAAATCCAATATCAAATCCAATACCATAATGTGTTAATTGCCATTTAAAAATTAGAAAGAAGGAAAAACAAAATCAGAGCAAATATATCTAAGGCGTCTCAAAGACTTTGCTGAGTTACATTTTCATTATGCTGCGTGCCACAATTTTTTCCATAATTTCCATATTTATTTGTTGTGCTTTCAAATGAGGACACAAACGGCCGGCTGCTCGCCGAGCTAATGGCAACAAATTGCCAAAATGTCAATGAACCAAACAAAGTGTCTGCATATGCTTCAAAGAGGCGTGGCAGGGTTCGCTATTATCGAGCACAAAGTTCAACGATTCCGCACACACTTCTTTCATCGTTGGCGTCTTTTTTTTTGCACCAACAGCAACAGCTTGTCAGGAAACGATTTTCAATTAGCTGCCAAACAAACTGAGTCAGTATATATTTATTTTCCCAGAGAGATTTTGGTCAAATACTTGCAGCACAACCCGAAACCAAGAAATGATAACAAGAACAGCAACAGCAACGAGTGCCTCAAGGCATTCGCATTGTTGATCAACTTAGCGCGTGTGTTTTTCCAGGTTCTCGGCTTGACCAGGCTAAGGCCAGCGGCTATCTTTGAGCGGTCTTTCTCTCTCTTTTTGACTATGTTTACCTTTAAGCGGGCAAGAGTTGGATAAACTTTACCCTGACGAAACTAGAAAGAGGTTGTCACAACAATGGCACAATCAGAGTTCGCCAGCAGCTCTCAACACGTGTCGAAGCTCTCAAGGTAGCTTAAAGGTTTTATGCCAAATTAAAGAAATATTCCACTAAATGGACCCAATGGCATTATTAACACAAAATATGGAAACTAAGCTTTTAAATATTATTAAGCTGGCAATGTTAAAGTTTTCTCTACTTAATTCAAGAATTAATTTAATACTTTACAAAGAGTATTACTCAATAATGGAAACGAGTGGCTGTGATTCATGTAAAGCGCTGACGAATTCCACGCTATAAAATGTCATTATATTCGTTGCTATGCATAGGTCACTAAAAGTCATAAAGTTCATGCTCAATTTAGGCACGTTGCAGTCATTTAAAGCTTGATATAAACCATAATAATAACCGTATTTAATAAGTAAATAAAAAGGCACGTTGTAGACAGAATTTACGATCGATTCGCGACGATTTTATTTACATTGTTTTCACAAAGTATTTGTTTTAATTTAAAACATATTGCATGCAAATTGTAAAGTGCTGACCGCACTGCAATAGTTTTCCCTTAGTCAACCCCAAAACTGCGGCAAATAATTCCATTTAAGAGGCGCACGGTTTACGTGAACGTGAACGCCACACAATGTTGGCGCGGGGAGCTTAGGACAACTTAAGGGCTTAAGCGATAGATGGCGCCACCAGCAGCGAGAGAGTGACAGCGACAATGTGTGTTATGTGCGCATTGCACATACGCCCAGTTGGCCAGCCAAAATTACTTTTTATGCCCTTTTAAGTTGACAACTTTGCAAAGGGGTTGAAATCGGGATGGGGGTGTCTGAGGGACGGATAACTTTTCCATTAAGACAACAACAGGAACTGCAGTGGCGACCTCAGTTTGCGGATGCCACGAGTCAACATTAAAATAGTTTGGGGATTTGTATTTATGTTGATTGCATTGTCAGTCCACGTAACTGACATGGACAACAACCAAGTGAGTGTGTGGGTGTGTGTGCGAGTGGGATTTGTGTGAGAAATTGAAAAGTTGATGCCACGTACCGCCTGCTGTCTGCTGCCCGTGCTGCAGATTTGTAGATTTTCTCTGCCAATGCACGAGAGTTGAATGCAATTTTGTGCCCTGACACATGCAAAAACTGCTATGCCAAATGGCAAACTGAGAACTGAGAACTGAAAACTGCAAACTGCAATGTGAAAAGTTCAGAGTGCAAAGAATCAAACAGTAAAGTGCCAGTATCCAAGTGGAGGACAAGAGCATGGTAGTTGTAGTACTTTCTGCTGGACCAAAACATGTACGCAAATCAACAACAACATTGCCAACTACATAAAACAGCAAACTTTATTGCATTCCCCACACGCTGCTGCTGCTCATGACTGTGGCATGCACCTGTTTCAACTTCACTTGAAGCTGCTTTATTTATAGACTGACTGCAGCGCCGTCGCCTGACTATTTGCCATGTTTGACCCACATCAAGTGCCTGACAATTTCTAGTTATTAATATACAGGCCCCAAAGGAGCGCACCTCGAGGCAGGGCCATCACAATTATATCTAGACAGCTGTTGTGTGTGGCTCTTGTTCTTGCGTTTGCTGCTGATGCTGCTTCGCTGGAAATATAGTTATCAAGGCAGGCACAGACTTTAATTGTCAGTCGGCTGCGAAAGGGGAAACTTTATAATTGCAAAATATGAAATTTGCAACAACTTTTTCAATGTAAAATCTGACTGGATTAAAAAAACACACACAACGCAAACAGCTGCATCAGAACTTGACCAACAAATAAATGCTGGTAACTTGACTTTACCACAGACAGCATTTAGTTATTTTTAGACTGCAGTTTCAGCAGTAATTTAGAGCGAAAGCCTCGAAGATATTTTGAGGTTTTTGTGGAAATTGCTTTACTTAATACAATGCAAAAAATATGCAAAATGCAAGCCGAAATCTAATTAAATAAAATACTTTTATGGCTTAGTTTTAGTAATAAAATGAAGCATAGTTTATGTAATCATAGAATTTAATTTAAGTGAATTTATAGCTAATAGTTTTAGAAGCAAAATGTATGAAGAATAATTTATAGCTTATAGATTTAGTAATGGAATGAATAAAGAATAGTTTATCTATTCACAAAGTTTAATTGAATAGAACTTAACTCTGCTTATAGATACTTTTATAGCTCATACTTTATCTATTTATAGAGTTCAATTGAAGCGACTGGCTTCACCTATTTAATCCCTTTAATAGTAGCTGCTGTCAACATGAACATCATAACCTGCCCATTTCAATTTACGACATTGAAGAAGAGATGATATCTCGTTTCCATCTCGGAGGATTACATTTCCAATTACTTGCAATCCACACACACACATACAAATCTCACATCGATCAGCATTAGTTGAGATTTTGCTATTGCAGCTAATTAGACAGTCACATCACGAGTTTCACTCTGAGTCGAATTGCGACTGGGAATTTTGTGCTGCGACGAACGGGGGGGGAGGTGAGTGGGAGGGAGGCTGTTCCTTGGGGACGACGACGATTGCAGCGAAAACGCCTGTTGGCAATTTATCTATATCGAAGTGGCATTAAAAATACAATGACCACACTTCTTGACGTGCCATGGTCAAATTTTTGTGCATTTGTCAAAGTGAAAATAAATCAGAAAACGCCAAACAAAACAAACGCAATGCGCAACGCAAATGACAAATTTTCGTTTTGGCTTTTTGGCAATTGTTTTGTTCAGAGTTTGTTCTATTCTATTCTATTTTATTTATATTTGTGTTGATTTTGTTTGTTTTTGTTCTCGTTGTTGTTATTATTGTTGTTGTTGCTTTCACTCTTAGAATAAAAAGAAATGCTTCATGCACCCGAGCTAATGAGCAATGTGACACAGTTTGCAGGACGCCCACGTTTTTTGGCTAGATTAGGCTGTTTTTTAGAGTGTTGAGGATTCAACCTCGATTCGATGACAGCGGCAAAAAAATGTGTGTGCGATGTTATTTAAAAATACCGAAAAAAAAGAGAAAAAAATTCGAAATATAAAATGCAAATTTTATGCCACATTTAAAATAGCCGGCGCAATGTTTTGTAATTTATCAACGACCGCCCGCATATAACGAACTGGCAATAAGACGCAATGTGGGGCGTGGCATGGCGTGTGACTGCAACTACAGCTGTGTCGGCGACGCACGACGACAACAGCAACAACAACAACGGCAACGACGTCGACAAACGTTGGCGAAATTGTTGCAACAGCAATGGCAACGCCAATGCAGACATTTCTTGACACTTCTCTAAATAGTTTTGCGTGCGACGCAATGAAAGAGAGACAGAGAGACAGAGAGAGAGGGAGAGAGCGAGCGCAAGTGCGTTTGCCTTGCGGCCACAAGTGACGCAGAAGAAGAGACGAGTGGAAAGACTGTGACAGGGGATGATTTAGACAGCGGGGGCTGCCACACGGTCACTCGAGTGCCAAAATGTCCCCGCACGCCATTAAAAATGTTGCGAAAATTACACAGCAAACTGAAAGGTGTTCTAATGAGGCGTGCGCCGGAGTCTTCAATGTGAGTGTGTGTACGAAAGTGTGAGTGTGTGGGTGTAAATGTGATGTGGGTTGCTTGAATAACTGTGGCATGAGTGAGATCTCTATGCTTAAAGCGCAAACAAATATGCGATAAAGCATAACCTACTGAGCAAGAAAAAACCGCAACTATTTAATTTAATCATCTCGTTGTTTCTCGCATTTGCCACACCAACTTTAAACTTGGATAAAGTGTGATACGATTTCGTTGAGATTTACGTGACAAACAACTTTTTCAAAGAATATTTAATATATGATTAAATGATACGTGTAAAAGTGTGATTAAAATAACTAATTATTCTTCCTGCTGACAAATGCTTTCTTTACGACTGACGATTGCTTTTGCTTCTATTCAACTGATGATCTTCTTTCAACAACTGATGATTTACTACTGACGACCGATAGCTTAGTACCTATCGAGTTGGTAACGCCAACCGATACCGAAAGAGTCTATTGACTAGCCTCCACCTCTGTTACTTGTATTATATTTACAGACTTAACACATGGGCTGAAAAGTCCCGGGCCTAACATAGAAAACACGCTTTTTTTGGATCAAAATTGGCGTTACTCATTAATTTAATTTTTATCAAGAGCATTGCAATCATTCCAGAGCCGCTGTAACATTTCAATATACATTTTTTAGAACGATTTATTTTTTGCCTCAAAATAGGCTTCAATTTCAGTGATAACCTCTTCATTCCTACGAAATTTTTTACCGGCGAATATTTTTTCAGGACTGCGAACCTCCAGAAGTCGCTGGGAGCCTAATCTGGCGAATACAGTGGATGTGGGAGCAATTCGAAGTTAAATTCATGTAGTTTTGTCACTGTCATTGAATCATGAACACATTCTTGTTGATGGTCAAAAGTGAGCAAACGCGGCAGCCACTTTGAAGAGAGCTTTCTCATAGTCAAATGTTCATGCAATATTAGGCCAACATGTTCTTTTGATATCTTTACGATGTTAGTTAACTCACGCAAATTTAATTTTCGATCATTCAAAACGATTTTGTGGATTTTTTTGATGTTTTCTGGTGTGACCTCCCCATTTGGACGTCCACTGGGGTCTGCATAATCGGTGTCTCTACGACCACGTTTGAAGTCAGCAAAACAACGTTTAATTGTTGTTTCTGATGGAGAGGAGTCCCCATAACACTATTCAAGCCAAAACTGTGCTTGAACGGTATTTTTTCCCATCAAGAAGCAGTGTAAGATTAGAACACGAAATTGCTTTTGATCCATTGTTTTGAAAATAGCAAAAGTAGTGTCACTCTTAGCTCAATAACTTACAAACTAATGAATAGAATATCATGAAATTTTAGCAGCTGTCTTCTGAAGGGTTGTATTAACTGAAAAATAGGTGACTGCAATAAAACTAGCGCCACCTATGTGTAAGGCCCGGGACTTTTCAGCCCACGTGTTAGTATAGAAAAGAGTTTGAAATTGTTGGACAAACGAATTTAATGCAATTTTCCATAAAACATTTTAAGCCAGCTTCAACTGACTTAAAGGCTAAACATTCATGTTTCAAATTCGCAATTAGCTAAATTTAACTTTAATATTCACACAAAATATAGAGAATAATTAACTTCTTCTTTAACTTCTAGTTCATGTGTAGTTCAAATTACCAAAAAGCATAATTTAACATTAATATTGAGACAACAACAGACAACAGTCTAATAGACAACAGAGAAATTTAGTAAAATTTAGGCAACTTCTTCTGTCATAAAAGTTCACCATAAGCATAATGTAATATAAAAATGCATACTAAGCATAGACAAAAGTTGCAAGTTTTTTTAATTGAATTAAATACAATTTTGGCCAGATATTAGAAACCAAACTTTTAAGCAATTAAATTAGAGTCCAATTTCAACAGTTTCAAAAAGACTGTCAGCTAAACTAAAATCAAATTAATGCCAACTTTAAGGCAAACTATTTTTAGTTGTGCCTTAGACCAACCCTTGCTCAATTTTGATTAGTTTTGAGCAAGTTCAATAACCATAGTTGATACCTGTTCAAAATGGCAAAATCCCACGCGGCGACCCAATTACTCAGCCATTGGCCTCAATTTTAATGCTGCAATCCGCAGCGAATGAGTTCAAAATCAAGGTCGCCCCTCCAAGGCAAAGGAATCCATGCAGCGAGGTGTAGCTGAAGGAAGAATGGTCATGCTACATCATCCATGACTCGAGCTCGCCATGAATACAAATTGTTGCAAGCAACAAAAAATGAGAGAGAGAGAGAGATCGAAAAACATGGAAAATGGAATTCCAATTCAATAAAACATCGCTACACACAGCCAATTGCAATTGAAGAGAAACAGTTGAAGCTTATTAAATATATAAAGCAAAATTGCGAGCAGAACATGGAGAATGACCTTAGAAAGGGAGAAGAGAAGTAGAGAGGAGATGGAGGGGGGTTGGCTACACACACATGTTGCACGGCAACGTGGAAGAGCAGAACTTCGATGTACTCGGTAATTGCCAAGAAAAATATTTTTCAATAAGCCAGCACACAGAAAGCGAAATGAAAAGAATTTAAAAATACATAAAAACAATAAAAACATAAAGGCAAACACACCTGCAGATTGCTAGAGAGATATTGCTATATACAACACAATTTGTCTCAGTATCATTCTCTTTATCTCTCTGACTCTCTTTCTCGTTCGCTGCTTGTAAAACTGGAATGCAAAACACACACACACAGACACACACACACAAACAAATTTAGCTTCCTTTCATTCGTTTTTTTTTTTGCGCCATTGTTCCTTTTGTTTATTTGCACAAATGCGTGAGCTTTCATTTGGATTTTTTCCGGCGAATTCCGAGGCAGCAGCATTCGCATTCAACGCTAATCAAATGCGGAGGAGGCGCGGCGTAGTTGCTGAAAAACTTCGAGGGAAAAACTTTTCGGAAAAGCGAAACAGCGGCCTGTTGCTCTGTCGAACATATGTCTGCAATATGCAAAAGTAATGCACAAGCTCCCGACAATGGCCGACAATGCTCGTAACCGCCCGTAAACCAAACCAAATACGCGTCTGCCTCCAACTCCCTCTTTCTTCCTCCCCTTTTCAATCACGACTCTCTTTAGCCTCGACACAACGTTTTACATGAATTTTGACTTTGGCGTGCACATGTATGAGAGCCTCCGTCTGTGTGTGTGTGTGTGTGTAAACATTGCGCAAAACCGAAAACAACAAAATTATTCATACGCCACGTTGTACCGCAGCCACGGCAAAGACGTCAGCGAGACGCGGCTGATTCAGACAGCAGCCAAACGAAATTTGACTACAAAAATGGGCAAAATACAAAACAGAAACAACAGCTTCCATGTGTCTGCTGCTGCTGTTGCTCTCTGTGCATGTATGTATGTATTTTTGTGTGTGTGTGAGTGCGTGTGGCTTTTTCGGCAATTTTGCGGCATGTTTTTCACACTTTGGCGCGCAGCTAGGCCAAAAACAATTGAACACGACGCCCTGGCTGCCATGGATATCAGAGAATTTTTGTTCGTTGTTGCTGTTGCTTTTGTTGCTGCCACTGTTGATGATGCAAGTGCAAATTTATTTGCCACTTTGTTGCGCGTCCAGCGGCAATTTCAAATATGTTTTGTTGACTGAAGCAGCCAAAAGGGATTTCAATTGATTTTCATTTGCCACTCGGGCCAAAACCATCGCAAAGCTCTTATCATCAACTAGAGTGAGTGCATGCACAACAGAACTTTAAATATTTTATACAAATTTGTGCGCTAAAGCTAGTACTTTAGCTAATAACTACAGCAAAGCAGTTCAATTTGTGGGATTATATTTACCAACTAGTTTGACAACTTGACAGCAAACTAAAACACAAACATCAAGTGATGGTTTTGGTTGAAGTTTAATGCGATTACCTTTTCAAAAAGGTAAACGATTTAGAGCTTTTGCAGTGAATTGAGTACAAATTTTCTATCTACTTTCTATTCACATATATGTATTAACAATATTGTATATCGAAACATTCGACTGTTTAAAATGCACTTTAGACTTTTCTCGAGTCTTAAGTAAAATAAATTCTAAACTTTACACGCTTAACTATTTCTATATTCAACTATTTTCTATGTACTTTTGTGTAACACAATAAACATAAAAAAGCATGTTTTCCTATGCAAGTTTACTCGGAAATCAACATTTATCATTTTAGATTATGAACAGAAACTTTAGTTATCGATTTTGCAGTGAATTGTTTAATAGATTTGTCTTTGATGCATTAGAATTGATGCACAAACATTAAACTGCTTCCAAAGCACTTTTGCATAACAAAATAAACATAGCACACAATATTTAGCTATGCAGCTTTATCATTTTAGTTTATGAATTAATTATTGATTGCTGGTGCAGTGAATTGTTAAGAAATTTCACTTTCACAAAATATTTAGCTATGATTTTAGTTTAAGAATAAAATTGATTTTAATGATTAACAGTTAACAAATAAAAGTGTAAATATTCTACTGCTCAAAATTCACTTTTCTATAACAAAATACACATACCACACAATATTTAACTATGCAGCTTTATCATTTTAGTTTATGAATAATAGCATTAATTATTGATTGCTGGTGCAGTGAATTGTTAAGAAATTTCACTTTAATACAATAAAATTATTGAGCAAATATTCTGATGCACTTTAAACTTTGCTAATCAGCTTGAGGCTTAAGTAATGTGTAACAAAATAAACATAGCAAATATTTTCCCTTTGCACAGAACTTTATGCTTATTATTAAGCTTATGAAATACAAACAATTTGGATTGGATGCAGCAGCAGTTGATTTGAGGTGAATTAATGCAGCAAGCTGCCAAGTTGATTATCAAATAAAGCAAAACACTTTAGCCAACTCTTCGCTTTCAGCATGTTAAATATATATAATCGAAATGTGGAGAAATGCTGGAGAAGGCAACAGGAGGAGAAAGCACAGCGTTGGTGGCGTTTGGGGACGTTGGGGCTAAAAATAGCAGCTGCGACACTTACTTAAAGTGTTTAAGAGCACAAACAACGGGACAAACAAACACACAAGCATCACTCGAACACAGCAGCAACAACAACAACAACAACACCTTGTGCCCCACTCAACACTAAAAATTACATTGAAAATGGCCATAAAAAAAGGCAGGCAGGCAGCAGTCGGAAAAACAACGGGCAACAGGCAACAGAACAGAACAGCACAGAACAACACGAAGGCGGCCCTTTTGCCTCTTATTTCTCATTTGGCTTTCATTAAATTTGATTTTATTATTGTTGTTGCTGTTGCTGTTGTTGCTGCTGTTGATTGTCGCACGATGGCTAATTTTGAGCGCAGTCCGCTGCTTTGCATGTAAATAAAAAAGCCATAAAAAAAAGCAGGCAGGCAAAATGAAAATTCTTCAATTCTTTTATTTTTTGGCATATCAAAGCAAAAACTGCACAATATCTAGAATATCTAGAAATATTTTACTATATCACAGTCTATATAATACAGACTATATAGGCAAATCGAAAGGAATCATAAAAATCACAACAACAATTATTTTGAAAGAGTGTCAAGGCTTTTGGGACCACAGAAATTAGTTTTTCTTGCGGCTTTTCCAACTATTTGTAAACAATGCGCATTGTTGTAAACAAGACATTTTACGATTATTTGCTTGTCTCGCACTCTCGATGCTGTTGCTGCTGCCTCCTCCTTTTTAGTGTGATCAATTCTGGGTATTACAATAATTTATTTATTTTTAAATACGTTTGATTTTTGAGGCCTCTGCTTTGTTTTTGGGTGATGGAAATTTTGAACTTTTTATTGTTTCGCCTTAGGCAAATACAAAAGATGATTAATGAGCCACACTGAGCTGCGAGACAATTGTCTAGTAAATATTGTTTTTCATTTGTTTCCAATTTTCTTTGATTTTATTTTAATGTTTAACACTTTTCGCCATATGTTTTGGCAAACGTTTAATTCATGTTGTTAGCACATTCCCTTAGCAAAATATATTAGTCATTATTTCTATGCTACAATTGCAAATTGTCTGCATTGGCATCTTTTACATTGTGAGCGGAAAAACAAGTAAAATATATTATTAACAGCTTGTTAACAAGCGAGGGCTCTTCCCAATTGACATTGCCCCCATTTGTGGCAGCAAACTAAATATAAATCCGTTAAGCCCCGCAAATAAATAATAACACAACGAGGCTAATCTAGCATTAAGAGATCCTTAATGTTGACTCAGAATACACGGCAAAAGTTTGTTGACATTTCATTAAGTTTTGCGAGACGTTTTCACTATTTTTAAAGGTACTAAAATTAAGTTCTTTTTTTTTGGTGATATTGTTTTGACATTTCCGGCGAGAAATATTTTCAAAAAAGTATATATTTATGTATGAATATTATTAAAATTTCTGGGGCTAATTTGTAGGCCCAGAGGCCGGTTGGCTGTCATGATTTCGAAAAATTTTAAGTAGTCACGTCAGCGGCTTTTTAGTGGCAGCAGAAAGCAGGAAAAACAAAGTGCCCCCATCTCCAAAGCAGCAACAGCAGCAATTGCTGGCGTTCCTTTGCAACAACAATTTGAAGAGAGAGACCACTGAACACTGAAAATTAAAACAAACAAAATGCTGAAAGGCAATCTAAGAGCCAAACTCGGGGGCACAAAGTTAATGCCAGTCAAGACACAGTCAAGTGCCGCCCGACTGACTGACTGACTCAGAGAGGCGCTAGACAGAGACAGAGATAGTGGGAGAGAGTGAGCGAAAGAGAGAGAGAGCGCGTAAGAGAGCAAGTAAATTACGCATAAATCTTTCAATTGAAGCGAGCAAAGCAAAGCAATGAGATTGAAACATTTCGGGGATGCAATGTTTGGATTTGCCTTCTAGTTAATTGCCGCAGCAGCAGCAATCAAGATACAACACACAAGAACTAAGAAATAGTATTTGTATTTTCTTCTAGTTTCGTAGTTTGTTTTTTTGGCTTTTGGGTTAGTGAACTCCCGAGCTTCGAGGATCAATCGTTTTTTTTTTTTCGTTTTCAAATTATATGGATAAATTCTAGGCATACCCTCACAATATTTGCAACATTTTGCTGGTGGCTCATCGTTGGCGGTGGCATCGGCAATGATCGGCATGATCCCGGTTCCGGTTCCGTTGCAGTTTTTGCTCCTCCAACCGCACACACTTCACTTCAGTCCTCTTCTTGTTGCTGTTGTTGCTGTTGTGATGGTTGTTGTTCCGCCTTCCTCACAACCAACACAATGTCAGCTGGCACATCGTTTGCAACACACACACTCACACACACACACTCGGAACACAACACTTTTAACACTCACACACACACACACACTCGCGACACTCGCGTTTGGCAATGATTGAGGTTCGGATCGGTATTTTTTTTTTTCTTACGGGGGTATTTTTCTAAATGTTCGGCGGGTCTTAACCACCTGCCTGCAATATCGAGTCGCCTTTTCTTCTTTTTTGTTTTGCAAAATCTTTTTAGCACTTTCGTTTTTTTTTCTGGAATGTTAACAGCATTTCTTCTTCGTTTTTAGCACAGTTCCCTCTTTTCTCAGGATAACGTCACTTAAACCATTCTAATCTGTTACGATCTGATTGTGATCTCAACCGATCTGAACTGGGTTCGCTTCGGTTTGCTACTGTCAGTGTGTGTCTACGAGTCTGTTTTGGTTGGGGACGTCACGCCGTGGCTATTTCTAGTCTTTCGGCTTTCACATTGCGCTTTTTCCGTGAATATTGTACGAGACGTTCAAACGTGAAACCTCCGCAGAGACCACTGAGCAGACACACTCACGGACCGGCCGTGTCGAGCCGTGCAAGCAAGCATCCAAGCAAACCAAACCGATTGCCAGCCAGCCAGTCAGCCAGCCAAGAGTATTCTTTTTCGAAAATTTCGAACACACACAAAATTTCGAAAAACCGACGGAATTTTCTCAGCAAATGTTAGATAATTTGGCGTCGGCGCGGCCAACAAAAAGTTTTTCACCATTTTCCTCAATGAAACAATGAACTTTCACATTTCGAACACAGGCCACAACACAACGTTCTCTCTCTCTCTCTCACGCTCCTTTTGACGCTCTCTCGAGTTTCGAAAACGATTTTCGAAAATAGCATAGTGAGCACGTCACACAGCACAGATATAGAGAGAGGAAGATCGAAAAGAGCATAAGTTAGAATGAGAGCAGGAGATCGAGATCGAGAAAAGTTTTGAAAAAGTTTTTCCATTTTTTTTTCGTTTCGTATGCTGCGCGCGTCCGCAATTTGGTTTGTGTTTTGCACCCTACGCGACGAGTTGTTCGACGCGGCATTCAGGATTCCATAGAAGATTCGCACTCTAAGTGGGTTTGTGGGTCAAGGTGCGAGCTATTAGCGAAAAACTCGAATAAATTGATTTTTTCAGGTGATATTTGAAGCACAAAAGCTCTATTGACGCAAATCGAACCAAGGTAGTTCCTTAAATTTTTAGAAATCATTTTGAGATCTTCAAACAAAAGAATACTGACTGACATTATTAATATAAAAACTAGACACTTTATATAATTAAACACTTTAATCTACTAAACTTATTAAACTAATTATGAATTATGAACATTATTCTCTTTAATCCATCAACAATACATTAAGAATCATTATGAGCATTATTCTCTTTAATCTTTCAACAATAGATTCAAAATCGTTCTCTTCTTTTATTGATATCAAGTGCAAATTTCTACTTATAATAAATAGAGCTCTGTTACTAAAGACGCAACTGCTTCAGGATTTATAATAGTATGTACTAAAGATTTGGCATTTGGCCAGCACATCTTAACTGCACACACACACACACATACACATAAGCAGAAGCGGAGCACTATGAAAATCCTTGCTAAGCGGCAATAACAAATAGACAACGACCTTGAAGAAACAAGTAAGAGTGAATTCGTCACGTCTGATCGACGAGGAGATGCTCTGTAAACTGTATTGATATTTTTGAAAGTTGTAACTTCTACATTTTTCGTGTAATTGTTTTGAAATTTTCAGGAAAGCAACCTAAACTTAAAATGTAAATATTACATTAAGCATTTAAAAAAATATTGATTGTTGATTTACAGGAACATTTTAGAGCCATTTCTTTCAAGACCTCTTATTGCATTTCATAGTTTCTATATTCTATATTATATATATATTTCAATTGTCTTGAAATTTGTAGGATAGCAAAATAAAGTCCAAATGAAAATACATATAACAAAAACTAATTTAACATATATGTACATATGTTGATGTTTGTTTTTCATAAGTAATTTTAAGTCATTCAATCTCAGACTGCTGCATATTATAATCTCTAATTTACAGAATAATACAAAATACTTAAAATGTAAACATAACATTCTCAAACCAACATAAATGTTGATTTTTACTCTACAGGAGTGCTTTTAATTTATTTATTATCCTTTATAACTTCTACATTATTCAAGCAGTTGGTTTGAAATTAAGAGGATAGCAGAAAAAAGTCAAAATGCACATATAACACTAAAAATGTAATAGAAATATTGATGTTTTCTCTAGAGTCATTTATTCCCGGACTGCGTTTATATTATATATTCTAATTTATATGTTCTTCATGTCATTTTTGATGCTTCAAATAATAATATAATAATTTACAGAATCACATTTTGAATGCTCTTAAGTCATTCATTCCCTCAAGTCTCTAATTCCCCTTGTTTTCTTAGACATTTAAAATTTATAAATCGCAAAGTTTTCAACAACTTTCGCTATAAGTGAGCATAAATTCGCATAAACAAATTCACAAATTGGCGAGCGCCGCTATAAGAGGCCAATTATCGATAACAACAAATATAATTTATATGATTTTTTTTTTATAAATTAATCTAAACATAGCAGCAGCAATTGTGGGCACCCAAAACGTTTTGCCTAGAAACACCTGAATGACTAATCAAAGAGGTAATTACACAGAGTCTTCACCTATCTGTGTTGTTCTTTATTTCTCTTCTCATTTGGGTTTTTCTCTCTCTTGAGATTGAAGTAAATTGGCAATTTAAATTTAGAAATCGGACAAATAATTAAGATAAATATAGCATAAATTTTTTGATTTGAACTCACGTTATTATCGCGCATCGAGTATAGATGATGTCCAATCAAATATGTGTTGGAAAAATGTATATAGAAAACGACATTTCGAGCGCAGCGTTGGTAAAAATAAATCGCAATCAACCAATTTCCACGCCCACGCCCCCTCAACCCAAGTGACACCGCCTCCTGCACACATACACAAATACACACAATATACATAAATACTTATGAATGTTCGTTCAGCAAAAGCCAAATAGCAACTAAAAATACGAAAATTGACTCAGCTTTGGCTTTTATTGTTGTTGTTATTCATCCACCTTTCTCCCTTGCACCACCTTGCTTGTTCCCCCCTTTGTCTTGTTCTTGTTTAGCGACAAAAATGTTGTGCACGAAAAATGTGAATTTTTAGAAAATAATTTCTAAAATTTATTGCCAAATTGGGCGCAAGTCAGAGAGTCGTACGTCAACAGCTGTCGGACACTGTAAAGGGGCTCGAGCATCTTTACGTGGGCAGATTCCCAGACTTGAAACTAATTACTAATTGCGCACAGTGCACAAACTTTTTGGCCGTCTGGGAAAATTGCACAATTTTCACACACAAACACACACACACACACATTTTTCTTCCATGCTGCAATGTCAGGGACATGAAGCAACAAGAACAACAACAAAAGGGAGGTGAATTTATGGCAACAAAATTTATTGTGCACATGTTTGAAAACATAAAAAAATATGTGCAATGACATTTAGCAACCATTAGAATTGTTATTATTGTTGCTGTTGCCATACATTTGTGGTTGCTCTTGTTGCTTTTGTTGCTGTTGCTGTCAAGCACCTCGCCCAGGGTCAGTTGAAATAAAATTTGCAAATAGTTTTTGGCTTATGAATTATGAGTGGGCCGACGAACTTTATGGCCCACTGTTCGCCGCTTTCCCGAAAATTCATTGCTCGAATGTCTTATTTGTTGCAGCCAGCAAGCCAGCAACCAACAAAACATCAACAACCCACAGGAGTAGCAACAACATCGACATCGACAACGACACGAACATTTACTTATTTATTTTCTTTCCAATTTTCTTCATTTTGTTCCTCCTGCATTATAAATTATAAAAGCTGGTAGCATAGAAAAAAAGAAGAAAAGAAATGAAAAAAAAAATGATCATCAGCCACAAAAACTGAAATCGAGCGCGTCAGAATTCTTTCTTTTTTTTTTTTTTTGGTTGTGCTCTTTTTGCTTTTCTTTTCGATTTTCATTTCTTATTTTTTTGTTCTTACCCACTGTTGTTGGCGTGGGCGAGAAATTTAAAAACATTTTTCACTATGCGAAAGTTGCTCGACTTGACGTCGTTTATAATGACGAAATGCTAAGCATTCAGTTTAGAAATGCCATAAACAAACAACAAACAACCAAACAACAAATGGCAACAGCAACACCAAATACCAAATGGCAATAGAAACGAGCAACGAACGACGGCAATGCATATATTACGTATACGCATACGCATACAAAGAGAGAAGAGTCGCTGGCAGTTTTAGCGATTTGCCAAATTAAACATCAGCCTGCAGTTTATTCAATTATTTAAATATCTTTGCTTTAGTTTTTGAGCATATTTATTGCCTGGATTTCATTCTTTTTATAACATGCAAATCACTGAAATTTGTTGAGTATTTTTCTTTCAGGGGTACTAGATAATATATGTATTAAAAAAATTAATTTTTTATGAAATGAATTTATTTCTAATTTTATTTACTGTGATACCATCAATTAAATTTTGTATTTTATTTTTTAACAGACTAGCTGCTGTTTCCTTTTTTTACTGAGTGAAACGTAAATATTAGATTTTATGTTTTAAAAGTTCTCATTATAAGAATGATTTTTTCATAGATGCCGATGCCCGTTAAGGATCCCTGCAAACCTTGCGCTAGTCGCATTGAAGCTTGCCTGCAGCACAACAATTTCCAGGAGCAAAAGTGTCTGCAAGTGCTCGAGGATGTGCGTCAGTGTTGCCTCAAGTGGCAAAAGGAATCATTTTGTTGCAATGGCATCGACTTAAAGAAAGCATATTTAAAAGAAAATGAAGTTAAGAGTGTCTAATAAAAAGCATATTTAAAAGAAAATGAAGTTAAGATTATCAAATAAATAACAAACATAAATAAATTCTTATTCTAAGTGCATCACAAAATTGAGTTGACAAACATTTTAACTTTGGGTTAGGAAAAGAGATGAAAAGCTGCTATTCAGTTCCATCCAAATAAATCCAATTGCATCCAAACGAAACCAGTCTCTTGCTGATTATAATATTGTTGTTTATTTATGTACGTGCAAAATAATAATAATTAAAGCAGCATATTTTTTAGCTGTCATTTCTTTGTGGTTGAAGCAAGAATGACAGTGCTCGACATTTGCCCTGAGTGTTGGAAAATCGCTGATGGAAAATTTCAACTGTTTATTTCATAATCTGTGATAATTTATGTGATTACTTAAATGAGCAATGTTATGTGCCGAGAAAAAGAAACCGAATAAAAACTATGCCAAGAACAACTAATTGGTGCACACAAAACCAAAAAGAATAAAAATACATACACTTTTATATGCGTGTAGTTGTGTGTGTGTGTGTATGTGGGAACACAGTGCGGTTGAAAAGTATGCGGATGACTAACTGCAACAGGTGCCAGCGCATGTTGGACATGGACTTTCAACTGCCACTGTGCGCGCAAACATCGCGACATCACGCCACAAACTAGCAACACTAACAAACATGACAACAACTCATTAATTATGGCAAATAAAACTGGTGCCGCTACCAAAACCGATAAAATGTTTTTTCATATTTATTTTGATTACCGAAGAGTGTGAAAATAAACAGTTTTATTAAAGCTGCAGTTGCTAAATTTAAACGTTCGATAACGTGATTGCCGTTTCATGCATATACATATATATATCGATAACCTGCGATTCTTCGATAACTTCAATGAATCGCTTATCAATGCAGCGATTGCAGTCACATTATTCTATTTTTTTAATAATAATATAGAATAGTAAATAATGTAAAAGCCATTTAATTTAAACAACTGTCAATAGGCTACAGTGATTCGATAACATCTACATCGATATTTTTGTAGACTGCTTAACTGCACTGCTTAACTTTGGGCATATGAAATGCAAGCAGTTTGTTCATTTTCATAATTTTGCCCATCACTTTGGGTGATTGTTCGCTATGCAGCGATATTTTGCACAACTATGAGGCTCGACAAACAGCGGCAGCAATAAATACTAAAATTAGCTAATAAAATAATGCAACAAAAATGCAAAAGTTAAACCAATATGTAAGCAACGCAATAGTTGAATGCACTTCCCAATCGGATTCATATAAGAATACAATGCCTAGCAACAGGTTGCTAGGAGAGTATGCGACATTCGGACTAAACAACGTGTGATGCGGTTTATACTTAGTATTCGAATCATTCGACAAGTCATAAATTATAAATGGATACACAAATGTAACAGGGTTGCAATCTATAAAATTGTTTCACAGAAATCTATTGCTATTATAGTGATTTTCGATAAATTCGCAGAAATCAAAACGATACAAAATGTTGCCAATTCGATTGTTCACGCTCACGCACGCAACACAGCTAGCCAGAACAATCCAGTGAGAACGAAAGAGAGAGAGCGAGATGACAATCGGACCAGCTGCACATGCGACTTCATATTGGAAAAGGGCGTCGCAATGAAGCCGGCAAAACAAAGACGCGAATCAGACACAAAAGCAACAAGACAAAATCGCAAGCCAGTCGAAGAAGAAGAAGTTAAAGCAAAGCGCTTGAAACATTTTCGCATTTTCTCACAACATAAAAAAACATTAACAACGTCACAGGCGATAACGAGAGAAGCGCCAGCGCCTCTCCCCCTGTAGCCGTCGACGCCTCCAGGTTGCACCCAAAGCAGTTTTTTTTCAAAATAGAGCAACTATTCACACGCACACTCTTGCACGCACACATACACACGCTTGTAATAAAAATAAACAAAAGCTACACATAAAAAATAGCAAAATTACCTCAGCGCTGCTGCTTCTGCCGCTGCCTCTGCCTCTGCCCCTGCTGCTGATGTTGTTGGATTCCGTTCCCGTTTGCTCTCTTGTGAAGGCGTCTTCGGGCGACGGGCGATTTGTTATTATTGTAACTGCGCCGCTGGCCAGTTGGCACCACAGTTCCAACACGCAATTCACGATATGTATTGACAACTTTGAACACTTATTGCACTTGGGGACACTGCAATTATTGCTTTGAACGCATCAAAGTTGCTTAATTTTAGAATTTTATGCACAGACGTCGCGGAATTCACAAAAACACTTGCATTTGCACACTGGCGCCGCCTGCAGCTGTTTGCAATAACTAAACCTACACACAATTTGCAGACAGTTGGCAGCCCCAGCAACCAACGGAACAGTGTTGCATGCGTCGATAACATACAACAAATGTCGGCTGCAACTCTGACTATACCATCAGTCAGACTGACAGTGCTCACAACCAGGCTTGGCAAGTTGCAACCCTATTCAAGACGCCGCAGAGGGTATAAAGAAAAAAGAAGAAAAAAGGCGCACCGAAAACGAGCCGCTTTGCATTGAAATTTTGGGTAAAGAAAAAACAGCGCATCCAAGCAACGAGTGAAATTTGTGTTAGTTTTTAAATACAGGTAAGCAAGTAAATAAATGTACTTGAAAGGCTGAAAGTGTAGCGAACTCACGTGTGTATACAACATTTTCAATTTTTTTTATCAAATTTTGCAGTGCTGACGAAACGTGTCTCTGGTTTCTGAGTCTGCGTCGAGAGCAAAGCAAAAAAGAAAAAAAAAATAGAAAAGAAAAGTGAAACACGAACAAAATGTCGGACATCTCCAGCGCTCAGCTCAGAACTGAAATCCAGGCGGTACTCAAAGATGCCGATCTCTCAACCATTTCCGCCAAGCGAGTGCGCGAACAAGTTGAAGGCAAACTCAACTGTTCGCTGGTGAGCCGCAAGAAGGAGTTTGACAATATTGTGATGGAGGTGATCAACGAGCAGCAGGAGGACGACGACGATGATGATGACGATGATGGCGGCGATGGTGACGATGGCAAGGATCCCGATGCTGATCCCCAAGATGATAGCGAGCAAAGCGAAGAGGATGAGGTCGCCAGCAGCAGTGAGGAGGAGCAACAGAAGAAGCAAAAGAAGAAGCCGGGACCCAAGAAGCGTCCACAGCCCACCAAGCATAAGGTGTCTGCCAAGAAGAAGCGCAAGACTCTCAATGCCGATGACTCGGGCACCGAAAGCGATGCCGGCTCCGATTCTGACTACGAAGTAGTCAAGAAACCCACTCCTAAAAAGAAGGCCGCCAAGTCGGGGGCTGGTGGCACAACCGGACGCAAGAGCACCGGCTTCACACGCGCCTACAATCTGTCGCCGGAGCTGTCGGCTTTGGTGGGCGCCGATTCGTTGCCACGCCACGAGGTGGTCAAGAAGGTGTGGGCCATCATTAAGGAGCGTGATCTGTACGATCCGAAGAACAAGCAGTTTGCCATATGCGACGATGAGCTGATGAAGGTGATGAACATCAAGCGTTTCCGCACCTTCGGTATGCTGAAGCATCTCAAGCCGCACTTCCTTGACTAAGTAACAAACAATTACAACATCTCTTCCTACTCCCTCTCCTCTTAATCCACATCCAGATGCAATTTGGACAACCCACAACACATCCATACACATTTTGTTTAGTTTATAGTTTTGCTTGATTCCTTTTTTATATAGTAGATACATATATATTGAGAATCCACAGACACAACACACACACTCACATACACAACACTTTTTCGGCACCTTGCAACAATTTCGTTTTTAAGAATTTCCTACTTTGTTCTGCTTCATTTCGGCTCTCGTCCCCACCAGAATAATAATTGCGTTAGGATTAACAACAACCTAATTAAGACGAATCTACAAAATATACTTTCATATATAGTCTCTACGGCATTTTAAGTAAAATTTACGAAAAAAAAAAAACAAAACGATAACGACATAAAAATTAAACATTTAATTTTTTGTAACGTGTAATTTACGATTTATGGTAAAAATATCAACAAAAAAAAACGAAAAAACAAATTTAAGGCATGATATCAAATAAAATAGACGAGTGATGCATCTGATTAAAATAAATACGAATTCTATTATTTCAAACATTTCAGAAATGGGGGATTTACCTTTCCAGATCCGAAGACAGTATTATGAATTAACTTGAGATCAAATAATGTATTCTATAAGGCCTTACTCTTATTTTTACTAAATAAAATCTAGGACGAGCCCTTTTATTTATCAACGAATATATTACTTAACTTTTTTTAGTAATTAAACTATCAGAATCAATAAAATTAAACTTTTATATGATTTAAAAAATTATTTTTGAGGATAAAATTATTTACAGAAAACTTTTATGAACATTTTGAAATTAGTGAAACTAATTAATACTAAAAAGGCCAATCAAAATTTTGATTTTTTGAAAGCATTTATTTCTTGAAATAAAGTTTACTACTTTTATAATAAAAAAACACACAATTTAAAATTAAAATATATTTAAAGAAAAACAAATTTTGATTACTAATTTAAGAATTGACTATTAAAACTTTTCCAAATTTAAGAAAATACATATTTTATTGTCATTTATCCTATAGTAAATATTTCAGTTGAAAAAAAAACTACAGAATTGCTCAATAAAACGTTTTGTTTATTTTTTTTTATTGGTTTTTGCATTTCTCACAAATTTTCATGCTCAATTTTTATTTAATTTTTTTTACAAACATTTTCTGTTTAAATTTCACGTTTTTTGTATTTATACATAAAGTTTTCTAATATATGTATATGCGTGTATGTGTATATATATATAGAATTCTTTATCTATATCTTTAGATTTAGGTATTTATCTGATATATGCCTGCGTGTACCTGTGTGAGTTTGAGTACATCAATAATTGAATATATGGAATTATTTGCACTGCAATTATCGTCAATTAACTTTCGATTTCATCGTTAACGACGCTACGTTTCGATACAAAGAGGGATACAGAAGGAAGAAAAGGGGTAACAAATGTTATAATAAAATCGTAAGTACATAAACAATTGTATAATATTACATAAACAAAGTGTACAAATACAAAATTTTATATAAGATCGTATTAAGTAGTAAGTACATATTTAGTAAATTCCAAGCGACGGCAATAAAAATATTTCTTCAAAAATTCCAAATTTCTAAATTCAAATATTAAGTACAGAGAAATGATGAGAGGCGAAAGAAAGCAGGATAAAGAGAGAGCTTAAAATTTGTTTTATGTGTTTTTGGGTTAGTCACCGAAACCGTTAGTTTTAGTGTTGCGAAATGAAAAATAAAAAGAAAATGGGTGGCGCGTAAATTAAATACTTTTGCGGCTATTAAATTGTTAAATTGTTTTACAAGTGAAATGCTAGCAACTAAAAAGCATCCGTTAAGTTTGTTTGGTTTTGTTTTGTTTTGTTTTGTGAACAAAGCGAATACAATTTTGTATAGTAACTTTTAGTGTTAAGTGTTAGTTGTGTTATGTTTGTTTTTGTTTTTTTGTTTGTTTTGTCAACAAATGTTGCGAGAATTCTCGCATAAATATATATGCATTTTTAGTTTATAATCCTTGCAAAGAAAATACTTTCGTTGGCGTTGTGTTTCTAATTGTTTTGTTTGTAGGCTACTGCTGCTCATGTTGTTGTTGTTGTTGTTGTTGTTATTGTCCCCATTGTTTGTTGTTGTTCTCTAGTAACGATAGTAGTTGGGCTTGAAGGGACCCGCCTTATTGAGGCCCATGTACTTGGCCTGCTCATCGCTGAGCTCGGTGAGATGCGCATCGAACGTTGGCAGATGCAGACTCGCCACATACTCATCCATCTTCTTGGGCAGCAGATACACATCGCTCTTGTAGCGACCGGGCGGCGCATTAAACAGCTCAATCAATGCCAACGCCTGCGTGGCAGATGTGATGGAGACCGCAAACGAGGGTATACTCGAGCAGCTCAAATTGACAAGGCGACCCTCGGCGAGCAATATAATATACTTGCCCTCGGGCCAAATGATGTGATCCACCTGGGAGCGAACCTTCTCCCAGGTCAAATCCGGGGTACGCAAACCATTCACATCGATCTCCGTGTTCGAGTGTCCCATGTTGCACACAATGCAACCGCTCTTCATCTTATCCATGTGCTCACGGACCACAACATTCTTGTTGCCCGTCGCCGTCACTACAATGTCCACGTTGCGGATCACCTCATTCAGCTTGACCACACGGAAGCCATCCATGCTCGCCTGGAGCGCACAAATCGGATCGATTTCCGTAATGTACACAATGCAGCCCTAAAGGAGAAGAGAGAGAAAAGAGTTAGTAATCATGATGTGCATTAAAGATTAAGATTTAGCTCTATACTATCGATAATAAAGAACATATTGTTTAGACCTTATCTCATGATAACTGCGTGCATTCTTATTGAACAAGGTTTCTAAATAATCTTTATTAAAAAAGATTAAATTCTTAAATGAAAGTATAAATCAATTCGATCCTAAAAGGCATTTCCTTAAACGGAATATAAGCTAATTAAAATGTTATATATTATCAATTCAATATATTGAAAATAAAACTATAATAATTCAATAGACAATAGCTTTCATATCTTCGTTATAATTTTTCACTTCCACTGAGCTGATACCAAATTTTGAATACAAATGTATATTTTACACTTGGGAATGAATATAATATAAATATAAATCCAATTAATGGAATTTTCGGCGTGCTATTATCAAAGTAACTGCCGTTAATTCTCGATTTCAAATGTGAATCTACAGAATTTAAATTCCATATTTGTGAAACAAAATCGTTTCTAATGAAAATATGGTAAATTTTTAGGGAATTAAAATTGTTATATGGAAATACTAGAATATTTAAGACTTGTTCTAATTATATCCACGTCCCAACCATCATCTCACCTGTCCCTTGAGCGCCTGAGCACAGCCCTTGCCCACATCTCCATAGCCACAGACGACAACCTGTTTGCCACCGAACATCACATCGGTGGAACGCTTCAGACTGTCCAATATGGACTCTTTGCAGCTATAGAGATTGTCAAATTTGGTCTTCGTCACCGAGTCATTGACATTCATGGCAGGCACCGTCAGTTTGCCCGCCTTCGACAGCTGATAGAGACGATGCACACCGGTGACACTCTCCTCCACAATGCCCTTGACCAGCTTGAACATGGTGGGATACTTTTTGAGCATCAAATGGGTGGCATCGCCGCCATCGTCCAAGATCATGTTGGGCTGCCAGTTCTCGGCATTGACACAGCGATCGATGCACCACCAGAAATCCTCCTCCGTTTCGCCGCGCCAGGCAAAGATTGGAATACCCGACTCGGCCAAGGCAGCGGCAACTTCGTTCTGCAAAACATAGAGAGGAGAGAGGGAATGAGTATTTACTCTGATAAGTCGATAGCTTGTGCGTGTTTGGTTGGTTGGGTGGTGAGTGAGTGAGTGTGAGTGTGATTCAGTGTGTCAATAAAGCTGTCGATAAGAAGGGCAGGGCAACCACGATCCGCACCGCAGACCGCAGACGTGTTCGTGTGGGTGGCGCGTTTAATTAGACATCGCATAAAAATAAAAGCAAACAGCGCAATGCTAATTGCATTCGCTCTGGTTGCTGGGCAAGATTTGGAGGTGAAGTTGAAGCTGGAAGAGGCACAGCTGAAGTTGAAGTAGAAGATGCTGATGAAGTTCGCTGTAAATGAAGCTGGTGCAAAGCGCCAGAAACTAGTTTTACTCCCTTCGCAGTGGAGACCCAATTTCGGCGCTGAACAACACACATCAATTATCAGCGTCGCCTCTTTGATTGCCAAACCACTTGAGTCCCCATTTGATTGATGATTTGTTTGTCTTCGTCTTTGTCGCGTTGTCTTTGTCCTCAGTCTGTTTTTTTTGTGTGTGCATGACTAGCAATTGACTCAATTACTCACTTGCGTGGAATAGATGTTGCAAGCGGCCCAACGCACACTTGCTCCCAGCTCCGCCAGCGTCTCAATCAACACCGCCGTCTGTGCATTGATGTGGGTGCAGCCCACGATCTTGGCATCCTTCAGCGGTTTATCCTCCGCCGCACGCTTACGCAGCGCCATGATGCCGGGCATCTCCTGTTCGGCAATCTCGATTTCACGACGTCCAAACGCATGTTGAGCTGCAATGTTACGCACACAGAAATCGGAGCTGCCTTTCGTGTTCTTTTGCACTTTTTCGCGGGGTGGCACATCGTCGCCATCTTCGCTGCTGCCGGTGTAGGAGGCGGAGCTGAAGGAGTCCGTGGAGGAGGCGCTGAGCGAGCGACTGCGATAGCGATTTGTCTTCTTCAGTGCTGAGGATTGCTTGGTGGCGGGTGGAGGGACCACAATACTAGGATCTTGGGGTTGAGTGGCCACCGCCTGTTGCTGTTTGTCGCCGCCACCGAAGCCCGGATCAACGACAACCGTGTCCGCCAGATTGTTCATTGTGTGTTATGTAAAACGATTTACAGGATGTCAATAGAAGGGGGCGGGTTCTTAGAAGGGGGGAGTGGACGTCAATTGTGGGAGATGGAATTATTACGTATCGTCACGTGATGGGTGTGAGTGTGATCAGTTGTCACGAACAATTTACAACACAAAAAAAAAGACGAAATTTAATTGTGTTTTTGTGTGCGCTGCGCCGTCGCCGTTCTTCGTCTCCTTTGTTTCACCTCTCCGTTTCAAAACACACTCTCTGCTTGCTGCCGCTGTCGCTGCCTCTGCTACCGCCGCTGCTGCTTCCTCTTCTTTCTTGCTGGTGTGTGCAATAAAACCAAAATAAAAATTAAACACAATTGTATGGGGAGTAACGGCGTTGCGTTTTTATTAGTTTTTAGCTTTTAGCTGTAGAAGAGAAACGAACTGAATGCGTGAGTGCCGCAAAACAAAAGGTATTTTATGGTAGAGTGAAAAAAAACAACAAATTGCCGTCCGTGTTTATCTATCTGCCAACCGCCACAAGTCATCGGCCATAGTATCGACTTATCGCACTTCGCAATGTCGTGCGCAGTCTGAGCGTTACAATATACCAACCGACTCGAATAAATACTGAGCTCCACAGTTTTAAAATAGAATTACAAAAAATGAGGAAACAATTTTAAGATCAATTTAAATTTTACATTTCCAATTTCTTATGAATATAAGAAAAATATAAAAAGGAGAATTACCAGTAACTTTAGCTGGTAAATAACTACAAAAGATTGGACTAACTGCAATATCGATACATTGGAAGCACCTATCGAAATTGTAACGATTAAAAAGTGCAAAAACAAATTTAATATCTTAAGGAATATACACCGCACGTAGATATTAATGAATAATTACAATTAATAGTTATTCGAATGTTTGATAATAATTAACAAGGGGTTACATATGTTCTTCCAGGTACCCGCAAAGCTCGCTGTCATCCAAGTCAGTCACTAGATGAGCCTCCGTCAACAACGCCGCCTTATAGGAATCTCGCTTTTCCACGACACGCGACAGATTCGACATTCCTAGTGGTCCATACTTGGCATACTTTCGAATGAATTGTCCCACCTGCTTGCTGTCCACCACCGACATGCTGAGACTGGTGCTCCACGAGAGCAGCGCCAACGGTCGCTCAGGCGTTAAGTCCTGCGACGGTGTGATGAGATGGCGATAGAGGCAGCCACGTACAATATGCTGCAGTTGCTCCACTTGGCCGTGGTAGGCACAGGGATGATACATCATAATGATGGCACCCTCGGCCAGATTGCGCATGTAGCGTTGAGGCGGCAAAAACTTGTAGGTGCCATAAACAGCGGGCAGAGGACGAAACGCGCCACTGCAAAGTAAAAAAAACAAAAACGGTATTAGAAAGGATTTCCCAAAGGCTTTGTGGTAGACTTCAAGTACTTGGTAGGCGGCTCATGGCTATAGCCAATTGACTCATTTAAGCACTTGGCGGGCGGCACGTAGGCACTGGGCAAAAAGTGTTTCGTCAACAACGCCTCAGTGTTGAGATTGGGATTAAAGTGGCTTCGGTTGCTTTGTAGGCACAGATAGTTATAGTTCTGACGCACATCCAGCGGATCAAAGTCGACGGCAAGGTTGTTCTATATAACAAAATTAATAAAAGCGCTTTAGTTGAATATTTGTAAGACTTAGAAGTAATTTATAATTTTATAGTTTAGTAGCTGTCTTGACTCACAATTTCGCTCGAACTGCATTTTAAAATAATGTTAAACTTGGAAAGTGTTCTCACTGAAGTTTCTATCTCTGTTTAGAACAACACAACAGAACAATAAAAAAGCTTCTTCGATAAAATGGTGTCCTAAATAACTTGCTAATTACTTAATCATGCTGATCTTTTCAGAAACCATTTGAAATGCAGACGATAAGGGACATACAGAGGTGTGGCCTAATTATGTAACAAGCATTAGCTTTATAAAAGCTATAGAAATAGTTTTATATTTCTATTAAATCGGAGCCCCGGAGTCTATGGCATACTATATAGGAGTTCAATCAAGCCGACAGACGGATAAAGTCATGTTATATTACCTATTTATGACTAAGACCAGACTCTCGGACACATTTTCAATTACCTCTAAACTATTAAAAGCTGATGATTAATCTTTGATGAGGGGAAAACCCAAAGTTTTGCTTACCACGCCATCATCACAAACGGCAATCGGTTTGTGCGCCGCTGGCTTCACTGTACTATCTGCGACTACTTCGCCTGGCGCATGAGGAAACCATTTACCCTGCCAGCTGTCCTTAATATTGCTCCTTGATTTTGTTGACGTTGACGTCTTCTTGGTGGGATCAGGCTGAAGATCGGTCTTTTCGGTTATTGGAATGTGAGGTTCGCCAGGCGCATACGGAAACCATTTGCCCTGCCAGCTATCTTTCGATTTTGAAATGTCATTGGACGGCGACTGCACACGTTGCACTTTCTTGTCGTTGTGGGAATCTTCTCCGGGTCCATAGGGAAATGATTTGCCCTGCCATGGATTAAGTTCTTCCAATGGTCTCAGCAGATTTGCTTCCGCTTTCTTTATAGTTTTGGCATGGAAAATGTTGAAAGTGGCAAATAATAAAAACAATGTAACCAAACTATGCAAATCGGATTGCATTTTAATCTAATTATAAGCAAAATGAAAACAAATGCTGGCAACAGGTGCTAAAGAACAAAGCCGACTGCGCAGTAATCGAAACGCAGAACAGCTGTTCTCTATACAGCATTTTACAACACTGTTCTCAAATTTGCTTGCGTATTTCAATTCTTAAAATTGGAATTTATTTACTTTTCTTTTTTGGTGAAAATTTGGTATTATACTGGGGAAAAGCTGCAATCACAAAAGAGTCATTTTTTGGGGGTGGGTCACAATATTTACAATTCAATTTGTTTGAAACAAAAGTAATACAAAAATTGCCTTGAAGCGAAGGCACATCGAGGCAGCTTGGTTCAAAATGCATCCTTTCGATGTTCGATTTTAAGTTGTTTGCCACTGCAGATGAAAAGAAATCGATAATAAAAACTCACATACTTCGATACCTATGATCACACTTACCCGCAAATTGGGGTTGTTGCCCCCTTGACGAGCCGCCTCCTCTTCACGGCGCTCCATCTCCTCCGCCCTTTGCTGCTGACGACGCACTTTGTCCAGATTTTTTACACCTCGAGATTCGTTTTCCTGTCGTCGACGCTCTGCTGCCTCCAACTGCTGCCTACGGCGCTCGTCCTAATAATTATATGCATATTTCAATCGAATGAAATGTCAGTTGTCTGTTTACTTACTGGAGGTGGCATTAAATTTGTCTCCTCGGCGCTGTTACCGCAGCAGGAAAGACATTCCCATTTTGTTGTTGCTTTTTTTACTGTGCCCACCAAACTCAATGAAGTTAATGCAGCTTAGTACGGCTTCCTTTTGCGCAGTTTCGCTTTAATTACTTCTGCATTACTATTTACTTTTTCTGTCTTGCCTCTTGTTTTGTTGTGACATTTCGCACAGCTGATTGGGCGACCAGAATACCATCACTAGCAATCAGCTGACTATCGTTTGTTAGAGATGCGCTAAAATTGATATATACTAAATTATCTATTGCAATATATTGTTTTAGCATAAAATACATGACATCAATTTTGTTAATATGATAGCAATTTAATTTATTTGTTTATATTGTACAACGCATGCAATATATATATTTTTATTATATGCAACTGGTCATTTTTATCTTGTCTAGTGACTTGGTAGCAGTTACTCTAACATTGCTCATCTCTATCGATTTTATGCTTGGTTCTCCAATTAGAGAACGGCATTCAGTTTTGTATCGTTTCTTACCGCTCTTGTTGTGTTTTTATTCAGTTTATTCAAATTCTTTGCGTTGCGTGGTCTCGTCGTGCGGTAAATTTCGTCAAACCTTCGTGCACTTACGTCGTCAAGCTTAAGTTAAATAATTAAGTCTATTTTAACGTTAATAACTATTTAATCAACATGTTGGATATACCTCAAGAAGCCAAGGTAAGCTTTGTTATTCTTTACGTCTTATCTTTCTTGCTCTCTCACTCTCGTTTGTTCTTACATTGACTCTCTTCTCTGCCCACTCTCTCTCACACCTGATTTGCCTTTGAATGCAGTTTGTCAGCAGCGTAAAATTCTCCAGCAAAATGCAACAACTTTTGCCGGTTTTTTACTCTCTATTTATAGCAGCAGCAGTAAACCTTTGACGGCGGTTGTTGCACTTTTGTTAGGATTTTCCACTCAGCGCTGCACTGTTTACGCTTAACCTTCAAGTGACCTAGCCGCCCAAGTACATACGAATTTGTATGTGTGTGTATGTAGGCTATGTACACACAGCGCGTGAGTCTCATTATCTGTATGTGTGAGTGTGGTGGGTGTCTTTGCCCAAATTTGTTTTTAGTTTTTGCGTTTTGCTTGTTATGTTATTATTTTTGGCACTCGTCGTCAATACAATCTTTTCGTTTGCTACTACTTATCGAAGCGTGAGCAACGGCATACAATTTGATAAGCATTTATCGATAATCGCAGACATTTCTTGACCTAATTGGGAGTGGGAGGCATGGCTGTTCGCTTAGCTGATAAGCGCAGCTGTTGCCCCTATGTTGCTAGTACTCCAGTACATTTCCTGTCCCCCTTCCTCACGCACTGTGTAATCTACCCATAACTTGCGATTATTCTTTTAGGAGTAGAGTATTTGGAATTTGTTATTAGGTTTGTCTAGCATTGACGTAGGTTGGGAGCACATAAAAATTAAAGTAATAGAACATATGTATGTACATGTGTGAATATAATGAACTGGTAAATAAAAGTCAGATATATGTACTTTATATAATGCTAATAAGGTAAGTTTCAGAAAGAAAATACAAAATATGCACTGAAAGTGTATACAATAAAATAATAATGATAATGATGTATTAAATAATATATATTTCCAAGCTATATAGTACTCTCCAGACCCTTATAAGGGCATTCAATGTGCGTTGTGAGAAAGCAGCGCTGCGCCTTTGTTGTTGTTTTTGCTGTCTTTTCTACAATTTTCTACGCCGCTCATTAAGAGGTCGGCTACTTGACTTGCCTCTTATAGTTTTCGTTATTTTGTTGTTCTGCCTCTTTTTCTTGTTGTTAGTTTTATTTTATTTACTGCTGTCACAAGCACACTCACACACACACTCAAACGCACACTAGCTACGCAAACACGCACACACGTTAACAGTGACGCTCAAACGCGCGCTATCACTTGTTGCTTTTGCTGTTTCACTTGTCGCTCTGCAAACGTCGCTGCCGGCGTCGCCGTCGCTGTCGCAGTCGACGCAGCGTACTCATGTTGAAAAATTGTATTGAAATTCAAATTCATATTGAATTCTAGCTGTATTTTCAATTGCACAGTCGACGCGCAAAGTTCGCCTTCGGAAACGTTTTTTTAAGCGCGTTTTTGTTTCGCCACACCAGCACCAAACAATAAATAAATAAAAAAGCAGAATATAATTTAAAACGTAGAAACAAAAGATAGAAACACAAGTGTTTTAAAAAAAGACTTATACAAATAAATAATAGTTACCCAACTTGACATAAGTGATAATAAAGCTTTAACCATGACGTCAGGCGTGAGACCCATCGATGTGCTGCTGCAACGCGCCGGTGTAAGTTTTCCATGTATTAATACGATATATGGGCCAAGTGCGAGACTGAGTGTTACCACAATAAAAATAATAATAATGGAATAATGAAGAATGATAAACATGATTGATATTTGCTGAGGAAATGGCAATCTTGGAGTCGCGGAAATTTTGTTTGTTAGATCTGATCAAAAACGAATGTTTGTAGGAAGTTCTGTGACAACCGGGGGAAGCAATCTTATCTTCCAGACAAGTTCCTAACAACATTTAAATTTTCTCTGATTGTAATTGTAGCAGCTCCCGAACTTGAGCAAAACTCAGACTACACGTGCCACATAAAGATAGTAGAAGGGAGAGAGAGAGTAAATTTTTTTATTCACAAATTTCATCAGCTGTTTTTTTTTTGTGTTTGTGCTGAACTTTATACGCTTTTTAAAGCCCATTTGAGTCACTCGGAAGTGGTAAGAGCCTCGTAAACATGTCAAACACATTCATCAACCCAGCTGCCCAGACCCAAAAAAAAAACAATGTAAAACAAAGCGTATGAAGAAGCTTCGTATTCATATCTGGAGCATTTGACCTTCCCGAAGTTCAAGCACCTGCCCTCTGACACTTTTTGATGTTGTCGTTTTGTTTTTTTTTTTTTTTTGGTCTTATCAATCCGCTGAATGGCGCTTCGCTTGTTAAATATAGACAGCCCACATGCAATGCGTCTCAGTGGGCGTGGCGGAAATTCTATTTGTTTATTCATTTTTTTTTTTCGTATGCGCAATCAGCTCGTAAAGTTCGATTATAGCAATTACGTCTATATTATATGTATTTTCACATAGGTTTAATTGCTATTCGGCACGCCACAACTGAACGCTAGATGGCGCTGCTGTCAAACGCCAGAAAGTCATTGGCCCGGCAAATATTTGGGCTTAAAGTGTTAGTTGCTTTGTTGCTTGATTGATTTGCCAAGTTGTGAACTCATCTTGCGCATCATATTCAGCATCCTCAACTCGTTGATTGCAACCTTGCTGAATGTCAATGCACAGCAGATCACAAATAATTACACAACGCCTCAAAGCTATTGCCTTTGTCATTGCATATTTACCAAATCATTAATAAAATCTACACATACACATTACCCGTATTGATAAGCAAACCCAAGCAACTCCTTCACTTAGCCCAGCTTAGTTGACATAAACATATATACATATATTTATTTCTATGTCTTTAATGATTCCCGAGAACGCGACGATTGTGAAATTCAAATTGCTGCTATTAAGTTATCAATGTGTTGAAAACTGATTATTTTGATCCGTATTTGAGCTAAGTAACATAGTAAATACCTTGGCAAAACTATATATTTAGTTTTTCATAGAGACAAGCTTTCCAATAGTGTGATGTAATTGCCTTGACTTTTCCGCACATCATAAATATTACTAACTTCTTCGGTGGCCTATCAGTTGTCAGAACTTTATTGACACGATCGATTGGTTTCTTGTTTTTGTGTTTTATATCTCCAGTTCAGAACGTGCGAATCACAATTAGACAACAATTTCATGGCCACTCGACATTTGATCGTGTCATGATCACCGTGCAAGTTATTATACAGAATCAGGGTGTATTAGCATTAACATTTAGGGTAACCCATGCGAGATAGCTAGCTATAAGCCTGAAGCTGCTTATCAGATCATGATAGCGGCAAATTGCGAGCCAGGAAAAATGGCAATTTGGCATTAGGCATTAAGTGTTACATATAGCCACGCTCATGGGGATCATCTATAGTATTATGACAATATAGTTCGTCGTTGCATTTTAGAGGTCGTTTCATGGAACATTAGCGCCATAACGGGCCGCCGCCATTTGTCTTATCGCTAAGGTCGTCGCAACAAAATTCGTATAACGATCGTACTATCAACTCGCACACACTATTGATTTATTGATGAAACAAAACATTAACAAATCGTAATGTAATATTGTGATTAGAGTAGGCGCCGACGCTTCACTTTCCGGTCACTTTAATTAGGGTGACCATAGCGTTAAGCCCGGTTGAAGGTGTTTTTTAGGTAACAATCTGATTAGCTTGCAAACTTTGGTTTATTTAATCGTTAATCAGATCTGTTGATTATAAATAGTTGTCTCTTTTCTAGGGGTTATGATTTTGCAGCATTGCTAAAATTCGCGATAATCTATTGATGCTGTAACAAACCCTTCATCTTTCGGAATATGATTAAATCATAGAGGTCGTAAATTTGTTGATTAAACTAAATATATTATAGTATAATCGAATCAATTTGTTTAAGACGCCTCTTTCAACTCGTAACTTTATTGATTAAACTAAATTATAAAAATAAAATAATCAGCAATGTAAATGTTTTATAAATAGACATATTCATCTTAGGGTGACCATACTCCAATATATATAAGGGTAGTCTATACTATTTATTCTATTTTATTCTATTCTATTTAAAGTTAATCTATAACTTTGCAATTCAATCTGAACCAGATATTTGAACCGGTTTTATGCCAATATTTAGAGTTTCCCTAAAGTCCCATTGCGTGGACAGTATTTGGAAAATCGATTTTCGCAGCTCTCGCCATGCTGCTTGTACTCGTCCCAGCTGGGCAAATACTTGAAGAACGCATTTGCATTCATGTAGCTGTCTTGGTCATCGTCAGGTTCGCCGGCAAGACGCTTCTTTAGGGAGTTCTGCATGCCCCAAATAATTGGGGAACTCTTGCACATGAGCAGCTTTAAGCAGGCGGCTTCGTTGCCATCGGGTGTCTCCTTCGATTCAATCATGTCGACAATGTGCTCGGGCAACTGTTGATCCATGATGCGACGCAGCATGCGTTTTGTGTTTGGGCCCGGACGCTTGAGGAACCAATCGATAGGGCCGCCAGAGACAATGGAGCGAGGCTGATGATCGTTGGGCTCAAAGAGCTCCTCAGGTCCCGATTCCTTATCGCTGTCAGGAGCTCCACGCGTAGCCTGAACAATCGTGCTGCCGATCTAAGGGAAGGAAAACATTATGGGAGATGAATGAGAGAATAGAAGTTGACTTACCGCCTGGGCAATCATCACAATGGCATTGAGAGCAAGTGCGCCCAGTTTGCGAGGATCAAAGCCAATCAAGCGCATCATATTGGTCAGCATTTGCACGCTGTTCAGTTGCAAGGGTTGTCGTCGCGATCCTTGTTCCACTGGCGGCGACTCTTGAGCATTCTCCGCCTCCGATTCCTGTTTGGATTCATCTTCCTCATCTTGATCTCCCTCCTCGTCATCGTACTGTCGCTGCGACTCGAATCCTTGCTGCAGCACACTCATCAAATCGGGCTTCTTGCGTGTCGTTGCTTTGGAGAATGCTTTGGCCACCAAATTGGCCACATCGGCCGCTGTATTGATGCCAAACATTTGCCCAGCCATCTTCAGTCCATCGTTTACATTGTCCATCACTCCGCCAGCTGCTTGTTGGCTCACACCCAACAGGAGTAGCAGGCAAACAATTGGCGTCCAACTTGTTGCCATGACTGTCTTTGCGAAACTGTCGCCACAATTGGTGAAGACGCCACAGCCCCAAAAACTGTCTGGCTGCCACACGAAGCTTGTAATTGCCCCAGGCACGCATTACGCCAGAGCACAAACAATTTGTCTATGTTTCCCCGATCAGCTTACTGTAGTTGTTGATGTTGTTATTGTTGTAACTTTTGTCACTTGAGTGCCTTTTGGCTGGTTGCGCTTTGCTGGACACTTTAAACGTTTGCTTGCCACAATTTCGTGCAGTGTAGCCAAGAGAGTAATTCCAAAAGGTGCCATTAACGGAGCACTCTCAAAGCCAAAGCCTTGATTTTTGGTATACTGCCTACCTATCATAAGAAGTTGGATTCATTTTCCAAGAAAATGTATTAAATTATATTGCAAATTGAAAGTGTTGATTTTTGGTATACTTTTTATTTTTCAAGTTGGCTTCATATTCTGAATATTTATGATGAATTGTTATTATAAATGAGTGCTATGTCATAAACGTTATTCGTTTAACGCATTGATTTTTGGTATAGTATTTACGATTTAAAGCTACCTTCATATTCTGCAAATTTAATGGGGGTATGCCAAAAAAATTATTATTATATATGAGGGTACCTCTAATGCTTTTATTCTTTGGGCATATTTATATTTACTTTTAATGTCGATAAAGATGAATTCATTTTTTGGTATACTGCTTACTTCCAAGGTTACTTTTATAATTATAAATATTTAATTAATATCCGAAATGAAACACTTTGTGAATGAATCGATATCTAAACTGAACTGTACTCAATGTTTTTCCTTCTGATATTATAGGTGCGCGGTCACCAGCGTGCTCCCTCCGATTCGAAGGAATTCCACGAAGTGACCAAGCGCGATGCACTGCGTCTGCTGGAGAACGATGTCGATCGTCTGCTGCAGACAACGGAGCCAGCCAGGCGTCCAGCTCTGCAGGCTGAAATGGGTCGCTTTGCCGATCTATTCGGACGTTTTCTGCAAGAGGGTAAGTTATTAGGAAATCTAAAATACTCGTATATATAGAAATTAATACGTTTTCCGATTTACAGAGGGTCCCGCGTTGGACTGGAATAAAATTCAGAAACTGCCAGAGAACGCCGTTATGAACTATTCCAATCTGAAATCGCCCAAGAATGAGCAGGTATGTAAAGCGATCCCCTTTCAATTGGATGCTCTTTTCTAAAGGTTTGCTGGCCCTGTTCTCTCCAACCCCCAAAACACTCAGAACACTTACGCCTACCTCAAGAATCCAAACTACTTAATGATAACTCTCTTATGTACATACATATATGATAAACTATGTTTTTTTTTTTTTAATCTTTACATATTTTCATGTACTTTGATTTGAATACTCTGAATTGTACTCATTGTCTGCCGTTGTTATGATGGCTAATGTCTGCCTATGTATACCATACATACATATATGCAATATATAAACACATATATGTTTATCACATATAGAATGAGGTAAAAGCGTTTTCTCTACTCAATTCTCACAATTCTCCTACGCTTCTCTGATCTGACGCTCTACCCGCTCTTCTAATTAATTGGGCTTATGGACGCTTTACTCGTATTACTTATTTACCTAATATATTTATTATTATTGTTGCTATTATTATTATTCGTTTTGTTTAAACTTTGTTGTTATTGCTTTAGCTCCTCTAGCACTGTTACTAAATTCCGAAATTCAGCTTAACACCACCTTTGTGCTAACCACGCTTTAAAATTTATTAGAACTTTCACTAATCTGTTGTTTTAACACTGTGCAGATTCGCAATATGTTGGATAAACTGGTCGTCATCAAGCTGAATGGTGGTCTCGGCACCTCAATGGGTTGCCATGGACCCAAGAGTGTTATTCCCGTGCGCTCTGACCTCACCTTCTTGGATCTGACTGTGCAGCAAATCGAGCATCTGAACAAGACCTACGACGCGAATGTGCCGCTTGTGCTGATGAACTCCTTCAACACCGACGAGGACACTGAGAAGATTGTGCGCAAGTACAAGGGATTCCGTGTGCAGATTCACACTTTCAACCAGAGCTGCTTCCCACGCATCAGTCGTGAGCACTTCCTGCCTGTGGCCAAGGACTTTGATGTGGAGAAGGATATGGAAGCGTAAGTGAAGTGAGGATATTCGATAGCTTTCTTTACTCAACTTATATTTAATATTTTAGCTGGTATCCTCCCGGTCACGGTGACTTCTACGACACCTTCCGCAACTCAGGACTGTTGAAGAAGTTCATTGGCGAGGGCCGTGAGTACTGCTTCCTTTCCAACATTGACAATCTGGGCGCCACTGTCGATCTGAATATACTCAATAAGCTGGTGGGTGAGGAACGCGCCACCACTCCCGTTGAATTCGTCATGGAGGTGACCGATAAGACACGAGCTGACGTTAAGGTAAACACAACTGTTTTGCTGCCCTTTGAAAGTGTATTAGTTCCGCGTCTGTTTCTAGGGTGGTACGCTCATACAAATGGAGAACAAGCTGCGTCTGCTGGAAATTGCTCAAGTGCCACCAGAGCATGTGGATGACTTCAAGTCTGTCAAGACCTTCAAGTTCTTCAACACCAACAACATTTGGGCTAACCTGTCTGGTGAATATACAAAATCATTGCATACTTTTAGGCTGTTTGCTAAATTCGTTTATTTTATACTGTAGCCATTGATCGCGTCTTGCGTGAACGCACGCTCAACATGGAGATTATTGTCAACAACAAGACACTGGAGAATGGTCTGCGTGTTGTGCAGCTGGAGACAGCTGTGGGTGCAGCGATGAAGTGCTTTGATGGCGCCATTGGCATCAATGTGCCACGTTCTCGTTTCTTGCCTGTGAAAAAATCCTCAGATTTGCTGCTGGTCATGTCCAATCTGTACACGCTCAAGAACGGCAGCCTGGTGATGTCGCCGCAGCGCATGTTCCCCACCACGCCGCTGGTCAAACTCGGCGAAAATCACTTCTCGAAGGTCAAGGAATTCCTGGGTCGCTTTGCCAATATACCCGATATCATTGAGCTCGATCACTTGACGGTGAGCGGTGATGTGACCTTCGGCCGTGGTGTCTCATTGAGGGTAAGTTCGCCAAACATCTTTTACTTCCAACTGTAACTCATTATCGAATTTATTCCTTGACAGGGCACTGTTATCATCATTGCCAATCATGGTGATCGAATTGATATTCCCGCTGGCGCCATTCTGGAGAATAAAATCGTGTCTGGCAACATGCGCATCCTGGATCATTAAACAACCAGCATATATGTATATCTGTGTGAACCAGCATATATATGTATGTGTGTGATATATGCCAGAATCTATCATTATCTCTGTAGCATAATTAACTAAGTTTATGTACAAGTACTCGTAGTAGTCATGTTCAAAAAAGTTCCAAATTATCTAACACGTTTCATTTAGCCAATCGTTGTTGTAAGCACAAAGTGTCATTTAGTATATTGTATATTAAAATATATTTAAAGCGTGCTTCAGAATTGTATATAGTTAAGATTTAAATCACATTTGCAAAATGCGCTTTCAAAATTGTTGAATCCCTGTTACGAGTCCAAGTTAAATAAAGGCATGTTTATATACTTATCTATAATCAACGAATTTATTTACAATTATTTACAATATGTATTGTTAAAATTATGAGTGAGATTCCTTTACTTCAGATCGTCTATCAATTGATAATCTCGTATCACAAAGCCCAAACCAATGCCATGTGTTAGCAGTTCCTCTGCAATCTTTCGTTGACTGCTTGTTGGTGCTGATTGACTGACAAATCCTATAACGAGACCCTCGAAGTCAGGCACATGGCAGCTATTGTTCCAACCACGTCCCACATAGACGTTGCCATCGCCGCCCACCACAAAGTTGTAGTTGATATCCTTCTGCTTAAGACTCTCGATGTGATACGTTTGCATGTAGCGTATGCGATAGGTGCAAGCTGCTTGTGTTGTACACGACTCTGATGCTGTGGACTCAAAGCGTACACTTTTGACAGGCACAGGCAAAGGAAGCAATTGCTCCACCGGTGGCTGAGCCAGCCAAAGGGAACGTTCCACAAATCTGAGCGGTTCCATGTTGAGACGTCGCACTACAAATGCAAAAAGCAAACCTCAGATTACGGCACTAAATTGACAGGCGACAAGTGGAAATGCTTCGTCTTACGCGAAGTCACATCCTCGCTCCAGCGTGGCCAGGTTTTTATCAGGCCATAGAGCTTTTCGCCAGGACTCTCGGTGGCACTCAGTTGCCTGTGTGCATAGATATGATAATCCGCGTGCAGCTTGTGCAATCGAACTCCCTCCTCCATTAGCCGACGTGCTGCCCACAATTGCTTTTTCTTTGGCGTCACATTGATGAAGGTGCCAATGAAGGCAATGCTAATGGATACTGCTCCATATCCCTTCACATGCTGCCCCTGTGACTGCCAGCCGCGTCCCACATAAACCTGGCCATCGCCTCCGACCAGAAAATTGTACCCAATGTCCGTAAATCCCAGAGACTTCATATGAAACGCTTGTATAACGCGCATTCTATAGACGCATTCCTCCTGAAGGTGAGAATTATGAAAATGTGGGTAAGCTACTTTGTAATTTGAATATTATTATGTGTAATAAAGAGTAAAATTTTAAGAAAGCTTAAAAAAATAAGTGCAATTGGTATTTAAAACACTTTAATATTGAAAGCTTAACAAGTTGATATGTGCTCTTCATTCTGCATTATTCTAAAATAAAGGTTTTTATCAAATTTCTATAAGATGTAAATATTATAATAGTAAAGCATACATTATTATTTGTTTGTTTTTCCCCTTTTCGAAAATAAGGGGAAATACATTCTATCAGGTTCAATAAACATTGAAATATTTTCAAATGCAAATATTCTACGAAATGCTATTCGCAATGGTGTCACATTTTTAATTATATTCCTTAAAGAGTTTTTAAATGGTAAATATATTTTTTTAATTTCCTAAAGAAACGAAAAACAAAAAAATTTTGGAAAAAATAAAATACTATCTTCTACAAAGCGTTTAACTTACCTTCCATCTCCATAGTTATTATAGTTTTACTATATAATTATTTTATCTATAGTTATTCCTTAAAACATATCCTAAACTTACCTCTCTTTCGCATCCTTCCGTGGCTGTGTGATGAATAATAACGTGGGATATTGGCGTGGCAAGATTCTCAACACTGGTTGGGGGTTCCCCCAGCCACTCGCTGCGATCAAGTATACGCAAACCTTTGCTAAATGTGTCGACATTTTTCGCTGCAAATTGATCGATTAAACGATTATTGAGTCGTTACCATTATCAATCTAAAAGTGCTGCGCTTCCTTACTCATCATCCAGACAAAGTAAACGACGGCTGTGGCCACCAGCACCATTAGAATGCCGCACAGCCATATCAGACCTCTCATATGTTTGGCATTTGTATGCGGCACTTGATCTTCAACGTCTGGCGCTGTCGGTTGTTGGCTTTTCATGCTGAACGCTATTTATCAGTTGCGAAATTATAATATTGTAAGAAAGTCTTCTTTTTAGAGCGCTCTCTCAGCGTTGTCTTCCTGCCAAGCTGGTTGCTCGTTCTGAACTGAATTGAGAAAATCGACTTGTTGATAAACCACAAATTACAAACACACATTCACATACATAACCGCAAACGCTTCCATGTGTGTGTGTGTTGTTTGTTTATTTATTTTTTTTGATGTTAGGAAAAAATCCCCGTGCTGAAATGCGCAACAACAGTGTGTCAATGAGCTTTTGCTTCACAATGTTGTGAGATGAGTTCGATTTGAAAGCTCTGCTTTATACCCTATAAGCTTGAACTGAGCAAAAAGGGGAGATATGGTTGAGAAAGCAAAATTATTCATTGCTTAAATAAATATTCAAATATTATTTTAAATTTTGTAGACATAATAATTATTTTACACAATTTATTATTATTGTATATTGACAGAATACAAGATTTTATTATCATTCATTTTGCAGTAATATTTATTATTTTCGATTTGATTGAGAAATTATTATAATTACAATTGTATATTTTAAAAACATACATGATTTTCATTAAAAATAAAACCATTACAGTTTCATCAAGATATTACTATTATATATGTACAAACTGAATCATTTTTTATATTAATAATATGCCTATTTCCTTTACAGGGCATTTCCAGCGTCTACGATATTTGTAAGCTCTCCCTTTTCTGCGGTAATGTCTTTAAAAGCAGTTGGTGCCTATACGCAACTTGGGATCGTGATGTCTAGTGGCGGAGTGCTCTGAGCAATATTTTAATACTTTGAATTCAAGCACGTATTTGAATCTAGAAAAACCGGCGCTGAGAACGCGATAACGTTCCATTACAAATATGAAAAAAAAGGCATTTATTATAAATTTCTATATTTGTTTGCTTTTAATTATTCACAATTGTTACAAACTAAGCTTAATGAAATATGCCACATATCATATATATTTTACATGGGATTTGGAGATACTAGTCATGACTACACTTGTATTTTGTGGTTGTTGTTATTGTTTGTTAGGTTTGTTTAATTTACTCTGATAAAGCTCTGTTACAGCCGATCGGCTCCAAAGTGCTGCCTCCAACCAGTTTATAGTTGGGCGCAATCTTGGCCTGGTTGACGCCATCTTTGAGCATCGCTTTTGATGGCTCAGTTAAAGTTATGTGATGAATTTTAATAATCCGAATTAAAGCGAAGAACTCGAGTTTTCGTTTATAAAAAGAAATTCTTTTATTGTCATAATTTTTATTAATTAAAAAAGATACCTAAAATAGCATTTACAAGCTTAAACTATAGAGTACGATTAGTCCAGTGTGGCCATTTCTGTATGATGCCATAAAGTATATCACCCGGACTCTCAGTGGCACTCAGCTGTCGATGTCCATACAGTCTGTAGTCCGACACTAGTTTCTTGAGGCGCTCGCCCTCCTCAAGCAGGAGTTGGCAAGCTACCAGCTGCCGCTCCGTAGGAGAGATCTTGGTGAAGGTGCCCATAAAAGCGATGCCAATGCTATCGATATTGTAGCCCATGGTATGACTTCCCCGAGAATCCCAGCCGCGGCCCTCATACACCAATCCATCGCCACCAATTAGGAAATTGTAGCCAATTTGATCCCATTGATAACCATCCATGTGAAAATTTTGCACCAAACGAACTCGAGCGGCACAAATATCCTTCGAAGCGAAGAGAATGTTGACATAAAGGATGTGTGGAGTGGTCTAATGAACTACTTACCTCGGATTCACATCCTTCGGCGGCGGTGTGTGAAATAATCACTCGATGCACGGGTAAGTTGAGAGGAGTCAAAACATTCCTTGACTGTCGTCCACCCCAGCCGTCTACACTGATTACCTGCAGTGACACTGTGGTCACAAACGAAACGAAGTTAACATGATAAATTGCATTACATATTCCATTCAGCAGCACTAAGGTTATTGTTTACTGCACTTTACAACACTGAAGACAGTTATATAGCGATACCGGAAAAGTTTAACAAATATAGCAAATAATCTAATTGTGAATTGATTGGAATACTTTGTCCGGTATCTTCGCCATCACCAAACTTACTTTTCAATGCCGTCATGCCAAATATGACTGCCAGTATGGCCCCGATTACCATGGTTAATCCCATGATTATGGCCGTTATTATGATGGCCTTCCGACTGATGTGGCAGTGTGGCAGAAATGGACACAAAATTGGCGTCCCACGAGAGTTATTTAATGTGCTACCTGTTATTGTGAGAGAGAAAGAACAAATGAAATTAGACATGGGATAAATTTCAGAAGAAATGTATGCATATTTAATATTATAAAACCTGCTACCGTTTTCATTGGAAAAAGTAATTCAACTAAAACTGGATTATGAATCACAACACAATATTAGGTTCTACTTATTTCTTTTTCTCAAGTACGGAGTCTGGTTATATTCATATTCTTGGACTCACTCATGCCCTGCTCCAGGACTTCCAAACGCTTCTCATGCTGCTTGACCAAAGACTCCAGCTTTAGAGAGTGCTTTCTTTGACTTTCCTCGATGCAACTATTACAGCGCCAGCCGATGTTTTCCATATTGTGAAGCTGTTGCTCTGTAAGACCAGAGCAGCGAACATGGCAGACACTGTCGCAAGTGCCAACGCACTTGATGGGAATTTCCTTGATTAAGTCGCCGCACTTTAGACAACATCGAAGCGTGTACTCGTTGCTCGGCATCTCTAAGTATACTGAATATCAGCGAAAGCAAAAGCGAAAAAAATCAGTATTTGTCGGCTCATTTTTTTCCTTCTTCCACATAAGTTTGTAGCGCTGATTAACGTAAACAATCGCAAATACCACATTTGCTACAAACAAAGAAATTCCCCGTACTAAAAAGAATGCGTTTTGCGAATTAACTTTGATGACTCTATAACCCAGTATAGTTAGGACTGAGAATTATTATCTTAATCTAAATAAAGTGCTCCTTTAATTCATGGCTGCTAATTCCAGATCAAAATTACATGATTTTTTTGCATTGTTCCTTCTCCAGAAATGTTATTAAATTTCGAAATGAGGCTTAACACCTCATTTGTAGTAACTAATTCCGAATTTGTTGGAAAAACTTGTCGTCATCAAATTTTGGCACCATGGACCTAAGAGTGTTATTCCTGTGCACTCTGACCTCACCTTCTTGGATCAGGCTGTGCAGAAATTCAAGCATTTAAACAAGACACATGATGCGAATGTACCGTGTGCAGATTAGCACCTTCATCCTGAGATGCTTCGCCCGTATCAGTCGCGAGCACTTCCGCCTTGTGACGGAGGACTTCGATATAAATGCTGCTTAGCTTACTTAACTTACTTTTAATGGCTTAGCCGGGGGCTCATGCTATTTTTCTTGGAAACTGATAATTGCATTCCATTGAACGGTATTTTCCTAGTCAATACATGATAAGCTCTACTATTTGTTACCAGTTTCGATCATATTTTTAAGTTCTCTCTAAGCTCTTCGCATGTTGTTGCTTGCCAGTCGAGCGACGGAGAGCTTTTAATATGTATTTGAATGTAGAAAAACCGGCGCTGAGAGCGCTATAATATTATATTAGAAGTATATAAAAGGCATCCATTAGAACTTTCAAAATAATTTTTTTTGCTTTTAATTATATCACAATTGTTACAAACAAAGCTTAAAGCTATCTTAATGAAATATGCCACATATCAAATAAATTTTACATGCGAATTGGAGATACTAGTCATGACTACACTTGTATTTTGTGGTTGTTGTTGTTGTTGTTTGTGTGGGTTGCTTAGTTTACTGTGGTCCAATGGGTCCAATTGCTAAAGCTCTGATACAGCCGGTCGGCATTGTATTGCGTAATTGTGGGCTCCAAAGTACTGGCCCCAACCAGTTTGTAGTTGGGCGCAATCTTGCCCCGGTTGACGCCATCCTCAAGCAGCAATCGCGTAACGTTGAGCTGCTTAGGCGACGGTGCCTGGTGCTGAAAAGTGCCAATGTAAGCGAAGCTCACACTTCTTGTATTGTATCCATTCAGGTGGGCTCCAACCAAATCCCAACCACGACCAATATACACATTGCCATCGCCACCAATCAGGAAATTGAAGGAAATATCATCGCGACGCTCGGACTCAATGTTGAAGGTCTGCAGGAAACGCACCTTGAACACACACTGTGCCTGGGTGCTGCAGTTCTCCGAGTTCGTGGGCAGCAGTATGACCATGGGCACGGGCAGCGAGAGGCTCGGCAGCTCCTTTTGCGGTGGTTGAGCCAACCACACGGCACGTGGCACATATCGCAGCACCAAACCGCCGCCAATGTTGACCTCATCTGCAAAAGGCAATGGGAAAAGTCTTGTTATTCGTAGCTGATAAAGGAAACGGCGTCTGGTTAATGAGCGATTAAAGCGACGCATGAAGGGTGAGCATGAATAAGAACGCGTACACAGAGAGAAATTACAGTAGAAAATATATTAGATATTCGATAATGCTATTAGACAGTTCATAAGTTGTTTTAAGTAGCAAATCGTTAAAATAAATGGTATTTCATTTAAAAACTAATAATTTTTGACACCCAAAAATTATGTCAAATAAATATGAATACCAATAATACTATAAAATACTAATTACAAATAATACTAAATATATAAATTTAGACAATACCAAGATGATAATATTATGCAATAAATTTCAGATGAATACCAAATACAAAATAATAAGTCAGGCCAATTCTGATAAAAAAAAGTAAATATAGAAACCCGATTTTAGTTCTAAACGAATCGTTTCGTTCCAATTCCAACTTTTCTCTCTGTGTATTATTCGAAAATTATCATATAATTTCATTTTATTAATTTTTCAACATTTGCGTTTATTCAGTGTGAGAATACATTTGGATACAGTTCAAAAACGACTGGCAAAGTGTGGCCAGGTTTTAATAATATTGTACAGCTTATCGCCGGGGCTTTCGCTTGCCAACAGCTGTCGATGCCCAAAGATCTTGTAGTCCGAGCTGAGTTTCTTGAGTCGCACACCCTCCGCAATGAGTAGGAGGCAAGCTTTGACCTGCTCTTGAGTGGGTTCAATCTTATTGTAGTTGCCAATGAAGGCGATAGCAATGCTAATACGGTTCGAGCCATAAGTGTGAGCACCAACAAAATCCCAGCCGCGACCCACGTAGACGTGTCCATCGCCACCGATCATAAAATTGTAGCCCACTTGACCCCAGTTCAAGGTATCTATGTGATAGGCTTGTATAAACCGTGCTCGATAGGAACAGCCATCCTGGTGGGAGGAATAGCAAATTGTAGATGAAACTTACGTGCGGTTATACGGTCACACTCACCGTCGATGCACAACCCTCGGTGTCAGTGTGCGCAATGATCACACGATCCACGGGCAAATTGAGGGTTTCCAGAGGCTCTGTCGACTCTCGGCCGCCCCAATCGGCAACGCTGACCAACACTAGCTCGCCATCATCGTTAACTGCACACAAAAAGGGGGTGATGGGTTAGTGGGTCAGACGGGTGATTAAGAAGTCAAAGACACATATTTAGAAGCGTGCAAAGAGTTCATACATACATACATTTAAACGTGCAGTTTGTGAGCATATAAATAAAACGATATTCCAATCAAATCAACGGTGAGCTGCAATCACTTCAGAACACTTTTGACGGCACAGTTTACAGTTATGTGGTGATATTTTAGTATGGTTAACAGCACGAAAGGAAGCGAAGAACTTAAGATGAAGTGCAAGAGTTCATTTGTTTTTTAACTTTTATTAGAGTACTTAAAACATACACTTAACATAGCATTTACAAGCTTAAACTAGAGAGTGCGATTTGTCCAGTGTGGCCATTTCTGTATGATGCCAAAAAGTACATCGCCCGGACTCTCGGTGGCACTCAACTGTCGATGCCCGTAGAGTTTGTAGTCGGGCACCAGCTTCTTGAGGTGCACGCCTTCTTCGATCAGCAGTTTGCAAGCAAGCAGCTGTCGTTCCGTTGGCCAGATCTTAATAAAAGTGCCAATGAAGGAGATGCCAATGCTATCGATATTGTAGCCCAAGGTGTGAGCACCCTGAGAATCCCAACCGCGACCCTCGTACACCAATCCATCGCCGCCAATTAGGAAATTATAGCCAATGTGATCCCATTGCCAGCCATCCATGTGAAAAGTCTGAATTAGACGAACTCGAGCGGCACAAACATCCTTCGAAGCGGAGAGAATGTTGACAGAAAGGGTGTGTAATGGGGGGCAATGGACGACTTACCTGTGATTCACAGCCTTCTGCGGCAGTGTGTGAAATAATCACACGGTGCACGGGCAATTTGAGGTGTGTTAGTTCTTTATTTGGCTGTCGTCCACCCCAGCCGTCCACACTGATTACCTGCAGTGACACTGTGGCCACAAACGAAGCGGTAAATTAACATATTATGCGATTCACTTTTAATACAGTATATTCCATTCAATTGCACTAAGGTTACACTGTTTGGCGCACTTTACAACACTGAGCACAATAAAATTGTAATTGACGATAGAATGTCCCGGTAATTAATAAAATGTTAATGTGTTATTGCATATGTGAGTTTGGTTACGGTTAAATCGAGATACCCAAAAGGGTGATAGAGACAGATATTGAGTTAAATGTGATGGAGTTAAGTGTGACCAAATTAGAGCAGCAATAAGTTTGCTTAGTGTTTTCGAACACATAAAAGCGAGACAAAACTGTACCTATTGGTGAATTGATTGGAATACTTTGTCTGGTATCTTCGCCATCACCAAGCTTACTTTTCAACGGTGTCTTGCCCAATATGACTGCCAGTAGGGCGCCCATTATAATGGTTAATCCTAAGAGTATGCCCGTTATTATGATGGCCTTGCGACTGATGCTGTGCGGCAGAAAAGGACATAACGCTGGCGCCTCGCAGGAGCTATTCAATTTGCTATCTGTTGTGGACAAAGAGAAAGAACAAGTTAGAAATGGAATAAATAAAGGAAGAAATTAATGCATATATTCTAAAACCTGATACAGTTTTCGTAATTAGACTGAAACCTGATTATGAATCACAAGACGACATTGGGTTCTACTTATTACTTCATTTTAAATATGGAGTCTGGTTGCCTAGCACTCACTCAATCCAGCCTCCAGAGCTTCCAGACGCTTCTCATGTTGCCTGAGCCACTGCTGCAGCTTTAGCATGTGCTCCGGCTGACTTTGCTCTATGCAACGATCGCATCGCCAGCCGCTGTTTCGCACATTGTCTAGCTGTTGCTCTGAAAGACCAGAGCAGCGGACATGACAGACGCGGTCACAAATGCCAACACACTTGAGGGGACTTTTCTTGATAAAGTCGCCGCACTTCAGACAAGATCGCAGCGTGTACTCGTTGCTCGACATCTCTGGGGCCACTGAATATCGGCGATTGCTAAAATCGCAACAAATGCGAAATAAAATCCGTATTGGCCGCTACACTTTCTGCTCTGTTCCACATAAGTATAACGTAAACATTCTCGTATACAATATTCGCTACACGGACGTTTCGAAAGTGCGTATTGCGCTTTTATTACGACAAACAAAAAGTTCCCCCAAGCACGTGTTTTAATATAATTAATTATGTCTGTAGCCAGTCCAGTTAGGAAGGGGAATCACGGTCAAAGTCAAATCCAACTCGGTAGTCGGTTGTACTAAGGTGCAACTTTGATCCATGTCTGCTAAATTCACATTGAATTCAATTTCTTGCTTTGTTTTCCGCTCAAATTTTAATTATGCCAATTGTGAGAATCATTTGAGCAAACAAATAGACTCTGCTGCTGCCGCCAGCTGGGTTTTGTTGTTTTTAGCTTGTAGGTTTTATTGTGATTGATTTACGAGCCACATGCGCAATGTCTTCTTCACTGCAACCCACGCTGCGTATGCGCAATCTACATGTGTGCAAAAAGTTATTACAGCCATGGCCTTGGATTTAATTTATTGATACACGCGCTCATTGAAGTCGATGAAATGTTAATTATAATCTTGTTTGTCTGTTACTTTGTTTTTTTTTTGTCTGCTGTCAATATTACGCATACGCAATGTTCACATAATTATTATTGTTTTGACTACTTTTAAATTGACTTTTGAGTGAATTGATTGCATCTTCTTTGTGCGTAACATTTATATCATGTGATTCAGAGTTTTGCGTTAAATTGCGGTTTACTCTGCGTATGCACAATTTATTTATTATATTTAAATTAAAGGGACAATGACTGACAATTTTTATTATATTAACTTCAAACTGACTTTAATTGCAACAAAATTTATAAGGAGCTATCGATGCTCAAAATAAATTCATGTCGAAAATACTTTTAAATTTATTTGTAAGTACTAAGAAAGAAAGAGTATTTCAACATTCGCATGCCTCTGCTTTCCGGCTTTTAATTAGCATTTAGCACATTTTTTTGTGTACAACAAACTTGTCTGTCTGTATTACGGCTGGCGGCTCTCAGTAAACAAAAGCAGTAAACAAATAGCAACGTCAGAAAAGAGCGAGGCAAAAGTAATCAAATAATATATTTATTTGTGTATAGTATATTTCGAAAATTGTTGGCTCACCTGTAGCGTTGGGCGTTGCCTGCGTATTGAATGCTGGATTATCATGACCTTCGGCCGTTTTCCACTTATCGCGACTATCGATGAGGATCTGTTGTATCGTCACGGGTCCCTCGTAGTAATGTTTATCGCCAAAGGTAACGTCTGTGGTGTTGGTCAACGCAATGCTGCCAATTTGCTGTTGCGGCGAGGCTGGACTTGAGGGCGTGGCTAGATTCATGTTCCCATTGAGCACCTGTTGGGCAACCACATCGGCAGCAGCCGCTGGCGGATGAGGTCCTTGGCCATTGTTGGGCAGCACCTGGCGACTGATCACGGTCAGTCCCTTGTTGAGCTGTGTCAACTCTTCGCTTTGTGGCGGGAATTTGACCTGTTGCCCCAGTTTGTGGACCGTGCAGCCATCGTCGGCTTCCGCCTCGGAATCGCTGTCAATGCAACTGGAGTCGATGGCATCTTCATCGATGGACACTATCGAGATTGTGGTGCTGCGTACTGAAAGAGCGGGTGATGTTTTCCTTGTTGTGGTTGCCTTGTTGAGGTTCACTTTAGCCTCCACCTCAATGCTGATACGTTGCGGTTTCGCTTCCGCGTCGGGTTTTGCCTTCTCCTCTTTCTCTTCTCCAGCTGCTGTTTCGGCACTCTCTTGCGTCTTCTTTGTTTCTTCGTTCTTTTTACTCTTCGTGATCGTTGGACTCGCTCTGTATGTCGCTGAGTTATCAACCAAACCGACGCCGGAATCTGTTGAGGATGTGCTGCAATTTTTACCACTCGTCCGATTTATGATATGTATATTATTGCTGTCATTTGTGTTCAACTCGGTCTCATTGTGGAAATGCATTCTTCTACTTGTTCAAATTTTACTTTCTTATCGCAATTTTGTGTTGATAACTTGAATGCTTTAACTCTTAGCAGCTGCGGCACATGTTGAGTAAATAATCTGTTTGTCAAAAGTCTCGTTAATCCTTTTCCAGGAACGGCCTGCGTTCTAGGCAAACATCATATCATCAACATCTGCAAGTAAATACATACATACTATATAACAAACATTCTTCGTATAATCTGCAGTTTATTTATGATAATTATTTCACTTGTTTGTCGAGTTGCTTAAAGCATATTAATTTTGGGTTTATTTAATCAGTTTATACATTTGTCTATTGAGTCATCATTTAATTGCCCAATAAACAAATACTTAAGGTTTGTTTTTATGTTAGTGATTGATAAGCAAATGTCAAGGAAGCACGACGAGTGTCATATTTTGATATTGTGCTATAAAACTTCCGCTTTTTACAATTCAATTGCAGGCACTCAAAGACACTTAAATTAGAGAGGAAATGAAGATAGTACTTGAACGAAAAATGCTCGCGATTGCTTTGCAAATTTTGTGTTTATCATTTCAAAAGGTTATATACTCTATAATTAAGTATAGGGTATCATAAATATGTCAGGCGATGCGTTCGTTTCATCTACCATAAAACATTTAATAGTCGTCGAATATTAAAATGAAAAAATTCCCTTAATTTCATTTTGATTAATTGAGATAATGATCGAAAGGGTTTTACATGAAAGTAGTAATAACTATTTTATCTAGTAGTACTATAAATACTTTACGAGACTAACTGGCAAGCGCATGTCTTATGCTAATTATAATTATTTACGTTTTTAGCTCGTCAAATGCATTTTTCCCAGAATCAAGCAGCAACCCCACTTAAATTGCTATGGCAATACGAATATAAATAGAAATACGAATACTCGAAGTCGTAACGAATGCAAAGAGCAAAGCTCAACTCTATCGAAAGGTATTCAAAGAAAAATCGAATTGCATTGACGACATTTATGATTTGACCTCCGCTCCGCTTGGCACGCAACAAGCGAATTCTTTCATTGCGGAATCGAAGAGTTCCCTGAATGCTGGCGATAATGTAGATGTTATAATATTGTATATGTCCAATGCATGGCGACGGCTCAGCTGGGCCTTCGGCCAGTGTGCGATAAGGCTTTGCTTGACGCTCCCGTAGAGTTGGCACACTCGCAGATAACAATGCCACAGCAACAACAACTACAATAACAATGACAACAACAAGAAGAGCACGGAATGAGGCGGCGACATCGCAATGCGTCTCTGAGCGCACAAATACAAAGAAACACATACACACACGGCATTTAAGCGGCAGCCATTGGCAGCAATCGCTTCAAGTATGTGTTGGCAATGCTCTCAGTGTGTATGTGTGTTTGTGTGTGTTGGCCTGTTCATTGAGCTTTGTCGGGGAGTCGAGCAATATCATTACCAAGTTGTGTTTCATGTGTGCCAACAATTATCATTCTCATTCTCCGAGAATTGCTTGGTGCAAATTAATTATCTCTTTCATTCCCTTCACTCTTTCTTTTTTTCCTGTTACTCACACCCAGCCATATGACTAGGCTAATTTTTACTTTTTATCTTTTCCTGCAATACTTTATTTTTTTGACTATTTTTATGTACTCAAGTCGAGCTTGATTTATGATTTTTCATTTAATTCCTATTTTTATCTGCAGTGTCTACAACAAGTTAAGCCGCGTTTCGCTTTGCTTTATCAACTTAATCTTAATCACTTATTTATGAATATTTGTTAAGCTTTGCTATTTTATATTCGTTTCGTAAACGCTTATTTAACAGTTCATTGTTGTTAAGGCTTTTTAATATGTGTAAATATTTGTTGAATTGTTGTATATCCTTAGCCTGAATTTAAGATTTCATTTCCCACATTTTGTTGTTTTTTATTGTACACCAAAGACATTGACACTATTTGTATTATTGATATATATTATATAGACACAGTTTTCTAGTGTATTTATTATCAGCACTTATAACACACTCGCAACTTTTCATTACACTTTCTAAAAAAGTTGCTCTGCTTCCGTCAAATTATTGTTTAGGTTTTTTTTCGCACTGTTTGTTACTAATTTTATTGTGCTTGCTTCATTACCGTAAATTTGAGACATTTTGTGCGGCGATTTGGCGGCGGAACAAATAACAATCAGAAAACCGAGCACAACTATTCCGTGCGCGTTTTTTTCTTCTATGTGTTCAACCGATTTAACAAAAACTAACACCAAAGTAAGTATATATTTATATAAAAAAATGCTGAGTATATATAAATTACGTGCTATGTATCTTTTTTTTGTATTATTATTATTGTTTAACGCTTTTTTTTTATTATTTTTATGTAGTTTAAGCGCGTGGCAAAAATTGAATTCACTGAGCAGCGTCGCGTTCGAGAGGCTCCGATCAACTGAGCGGCGATCAAAACACGATGCGAGTGGCTCAGCTGAAGCGATGCGAGTTTAATGTGGCAGCTGTTCTCTCTCTAGAGAGCGAGAGAACGCGATCGATCGAGTGGGATCACGCGGGAGTGAGTGAAAAGGTGTGAGTGTTAGTGTGAGAGAGCCAAATGGCAAACAACAAATACTAAATAGCAAATAGCAAATGAAAAATCATGTTTCGATTTGCACCTACATACATATAAAAAAAGATTTCAAAATTTTTTGTGCCATTGCAGTTAATAGCTTTAAGGGCATTTCCAGTAATTTGTGTCTAATTTTTCACATAGTTGTCGAGTTTCAGAAAAAAATGTCTGCTGTAACAAGAAAAAACCTTGTTCTAATTATGCAAAGTGCTGTTTGATAGCAGAGTTTAGGTTTTTAGTCGGCCGTCTGAGCAGTTTAATTAGCATTCATTAATTCAATAACAGGTTATGCCTAGTTGCATTTCAGAGACATTCCCAAAACGGGTTCTTGATGAAGGAAAATCCAATGGATTGATAAGCAAAATACCTGCATTCTGTACACCAAAATGTTTATACCATAAGAACTCGATCCGTTGCGTTATTTAATTGAACCCGTTTCGGCATTTATTTCACCATCCAAAATTTACTCAATTGTTAATGTATCTTTTTTCTCTCTTTTTATTTCTTCCCACCTCTTTCAGCTAGTATTTGATTATAATTTTTTGTTTTTCAATTTTTTTTTTGGTTTTTGGTTTTTTTGTTTGTGTGCTCAAGTTTTAAACAACAAAAATCACAAACAAACTCGTAGCTCTCTCGAATTCTGAGAATTTGTGTGTTGTTTGCTTGCGGCGATCTTGGAATAGATATGGCTGTACCACTGACTGACTGAGTTAAGAGTTATGTAGGAGTGTAGCAAGTGACCTTATCAGAGATGAAACAACGCAGAAATTAGTTAGGAAATGCATCATTTAATTTAAATGACTTTCAGCTGATAAGCCGCTAAGTGGTTTAGTAATTTGTTGGCTTAGGTCAACGTTATAGAGATTGGAAAATTGCGTTTTTCTTTTTTTTTTGCTTTTCTACTGTGTTTTGAGATATCAGCGGAAATTTAATGGTTCAAAATGATATACAGTTTTTAATTAACTGGCAACCAGCAGCACTGAAATAACAACTTCAACAGCATCAATGTGATATATGTGTGAGTGTATAATAGTGATAATGATGTACTATATACAGAGACACACATACATATATGTATACACAGACTTACAACTCGTCTCTGCTCTCATACTATATGCTGATAGGTTTTCGCTTTGGGTATTTCCAGCTTTTGAGCGCTGTGCAAAATCAACAACAATAACATGAACAACAAACAACTTGTCGAGAGGCAAAGCACAAAAAAAGCTAAATGCTTGAGTCTCTCAGCGATCACCGTGATTGAGCTTTGGAGAGTTGTCCTCTGTGCTCTATAAATAACACACCTGCAGAGCATACGCCCTCGAACCGGTTCCATGACAACTGAGTAAAGACGAATACGAATACGTATACGAATATGAATACGAATGTAACTGAATATTTGCATTTTAAATTGTTTATTTATTTGGTTTACTTTTTTCTCTCTTTTGCACAAATCTTTTATTGTTTATCGTCTTAATGCTAAAGCTTGGCTTTAAGTCTGTTTCTGTCTGTGTTTTGCCTGCAAGTGTTGTCTCATCACATCTTTTGAAGTCTGCTCTTATTGGGCACCGTTCCAGGACTCGGCTGTCATGCCCAGCTCGCTGCCACATTTCGGCGCCTGCATCATGTTGCACGGATAAAAATGACTCCAACGCATTATCTCACGATACACATTGACGCCCGGACTCTTTGAGGTTTTTGTCTGCAATTGGGAATATTATGTTAATAATGTCATGAATTCAGTATATAAAGTATATACATATATAGAAAAGAAGAAAAATGCATTATATAGCATAACTAAAATTTAGTATAATGTTGGGATATATTGAAATAATTTTGCTGGTAAATTCAAAATGTATTTTATATAGAGAAAAGAATAACAATGCATTATATACTACATGTATAACGAGAATTTGATATTAAGTTGCAATAGCTCTAACTGTGCTTGAAAATCCAGTACCACATACATATATAAAAGAATAAATATCCAATAACTAGAATTTTGTATTAAGTTGCGATAAATAGCAATAATTGTGATGGGAAATTCCACTGCTAGTCAGGTTTTCAAAATGCAAACGGGAAATTTCCATTCTTGGCATAAATTATTGTTAACTATTTAAGCTTCAGCTGCTTTGCAAATGCTGCATGTGACAACGGCATTAATTAACGCTAAATTTAGCTAAAAAAAACATTCACTTTCACATCGAAACAACTTTTTAAGGAAATCTTGTACATATTAATAACTTTCTTAAGATTCGAATCTAAATGAAACCGGTTGGCAATTCGCAGACTTTTAATAAACACAAATCTAAAAACCAGAATTTCTGCACTTTATAAGGATAAAGAATCGAAATATTCACGCAACTGAACTCTGTTTATATAAGAGCAATCTACATATAATAATTGAAGTGCCTGTTGAAACTTTTATTAATCAGAAGTTTAATCTCCATTTTAAGTGGCCTGCCATAAACTGAATTGTAAAACGAATCACGAACTGTTTAACCATAATTTATCGATACAGTTAACTTTCGAGCTGCGAGCCTGTTGTCTTTACCTGATTTTGAGCGACCAGCTTGTAGTTGAAATCCAATTTGCGATTGGCCACCGCATGGGCAAGAAGATATCCAACGCCCTCGAGCTGTTTGGCCGTCGGCGTATAGCGGCCATAGTCGCCCATAAAGGTAATCGCGAGTGTGTGATTCGCATACGTGTTGGCCCAGTCCCAGCCGCGTCCCACATAAATGTTGCCCTCATCGGAAACCTGCAAGACGAAAATCAACACAATTTGCGTAAGCGGAAATCGACAAAAAAATCGGAAATCGAAATGTTCAAAGACGTGCTGGGAATTATTTTGTTAGTGATGTGCGCTTTCCAAATGAAGTTCACTTACATAAAAATTGGACTGTATGTCTGGCAGATTCTTTTCGGCTATGGCCGAATCCTGTATCGTACGCATTTTGATGGAGCATCTGTAGAGATTGGTGCACGGCGTCGATTGCACACCGATGTGGGTGATGAGCACATAGGGAATGGGACTTGTCAGCGGGACTGTCAGCAGCTGGGCATGCTCCGAGGCGCCCCATTGCACACGCTCGATGACCAGATGACCGTTTCCTAGATTTGGAACTGCACAACTTGTGAATAGGCTATGGCGATTGCGTTAGTTGCCCACTTACACGTGCCATCCTCATACGTATTGCCAAAGTAAATGGATTTATTGTTGCCCAGCGCACTAAAGTGTGTCCTGTTCAGTTCCACATACACAATCACGATGGCGGTGATCAGCACCAAAAGGACGAGTAAACTGAGCAGCAAACTTTCGTGTCAGTCGCTTTGATTTGCGTTTGTTGTCGTTGTCGTTGTCGTGGTTGTTGCTGTTGTGATTGCTGCTGCTGCTGTTACTGCTACTGCCACTGGGTGTGTTGCTGCTGTTGATTCCTGTCGAAGTAGAATTGATTAATTAGTTGAGAGATTGACTTGCAGTTTTTTTCTTTGGCGTACTCGAAGATGGCGATGCTGAGTAGTTGCGTTCGGGCGTGCGGCGATTGCGCGCTGTGCGCTCGCCATGTACTTTCAGCAGCAGCTTCATGACTCGATAGACGAGGCGACGTGTTTTGTGTGTTGCTTGTATAACAGTGCTTTGCACAGAGTATAATTGTCACAAAACAGAAAAAAAACACACACACAAAATGCTTATCGTCACTCACTCACACACACTCGTGATTACTTCTACACATTCACACTTTTACTTTTTCTGTTGTGTATTTCCCTGATGGTTAGTAATTCGCAGCTTACGCATGTGAAATAAATAATTCACACTAATTATCGATAATTTTGCTTGAGTCATGCATATTTTTAAATGCGTACGCTTTGGATAATTGAATGAACTTTGGCTGTGGTTGCAACGGTTGCAAATACTATAAGCAAAAACTATATTCTCGACGAGACGAGTCGAGAGACTCTTCAACAAGCAACTGCCGCACCTGAACCCGTCACTGAAACGACTGAACGACGCTGCGCATTGGCCAGCTATACGCCACAACGTCGACGTCGATGGCGACGCCGCTGTTGACGCCGCTGTTGTCGATGTCGATGTCGAGTCAGTAAAGCTGGCAGCACGTCTCCGGCGCAGCCCGCGACCCTTCTACACACATACACATACACTCACACACATAAGCAAGCGCCTTGGTTGACATGTTTCTTGCTGCCCGGACGTCGCGTCGTCTCTGCTTTCTGCGTCATGCTTTGCCGGGCTTTTGTGATTGTTATTGTTGTTTCGCGGATTTGCCATATCGTTTACAACTTTTTGTTTGAGTCTTTCTTTTATTGTTGTGTTGTGTTGTGTTGTGCTGTGCACTTTTGTTTCGCTCGTTTTTGTTCATTCGCTTTAGCTTTGCCTCCTTTTTTTTTGTTTTTGGGCGTACGCTTTTAATTGCGGCGCGCGTCGCCAGACAACGTGACGTATACGCAACGCGCAACGCTGCGCATTCGAAATGCACTTCTCTGCCTGCGCTTTTCTGTCTGTCTGTCTGTCTGTCTGTCTTCTCTATAAATATATTTATTTAGGGAATTCCTATACCATATAAGTTATGCTGCACTGCGCGTATTTATACAGCTGCGATTCTGCGAATTCGATTTCTCGCCGAACCACTTAGCGCTGTTTGATTGGAACTTATGAGCCGATAAATGGCTTAAGTTATCGTTCTACTTCTCGCTCGCTTAGCTAGCGGTCAAAAGCCTTTCAATTACTCTTACTATCGCTGTGTTGGATAATGTATTGCGGTTAACACCCACATTTTGCCAAAGTGCCAATACATTTTTATCTTATACAATTTGCATGGGAATGAAATATTACTTAATTAAATGAACTGCTCTTTGTGTCAAGCAAACCAAATATTAGTCAAGTGACTCAACGAAATTTTGTTTACTTTTCTGGAATTTTTCGAAAAAAAAAAATGCTTTTTGTAATTAACAAACACAAATTCGCGTGTAAGATAAATTTTAAATTACAGTTATTTTAAGGCAAAGGCAAAGTGAATACACAACAATGTTTGTTTGCTGACAACCATTATATTAATTTTTAAATTAGAACATATTTTTTTAAACTTGATTTATTTATGGTCATTAATTTTGTTGTTGGCACTTGAGCATACAACTCGGAAATTAAAAATAGCAACACTTTCAAAAGTTCTTCCGCTAAAACATCCCAATTTAACTTTTATTACATTAAGGAACAACTAAATTATCTATAAACATGTCGAGTTTGCTAGACTCTAAGAGACTTTTAAAATGTACCAAATTAACATACAGCAAAAATACTAAACATATACCAAATGTTATATATGGAACATTGATACAGTACTACACTCAAAATATACAAAAGATAGTAAAAAAATATATCAGCCAAAGCGACTAAGAGCAACTACAAAAGCTTTTCTTATATAACTTCTAAAAATTTTATCTGATCGCAGCCAAATGTAATATATAAAGACTATAGTTGTTATTGAATATACTAAAAATCGCGACTGCAGCTTCAAAATTACGCTTGTTGATTGATTTTCATCGATTTGTGTGTGAAAAATTTGAAGCAAACTTGATAAGCGTGTGAAAAATTATTTTTCTATCTCTAAAAATTTCAGAGATCTAGGTATTCATACAGACAAACGGACAGACGGACGGACGTCTCGGTTGTTTTATGGGATCGAAGATGCCTCCTTCTGCCTATTACATACATTTCATGGAGGCACAAATATAATATATAATACCCTTATGGGTAGCTGGTATAAATATTTCGGATTGCTCTTGTAGCTCTTCTCGTAACTCACCTGCCGCCGTTTGCATGCTGGCATCCATGTAATAAATGCTAACCGGTCCCTGATACTGCGTCATTGGGCCAATGACCACGTCCGTTGAGTTGGACAAATTGATCACGCTCGATGGCTGAATGGCCGGGTTCGTGAAGATGTTTTGCGGCATTGTCATTGTTGAGCTGGAGGATGCACTGAACGTGTGATTGTTGAGGCCACGTCGGCCAGATCCTTGGCGTGCGTGCAATAATGCGGTTACACCTAAGCTGGGATCCTGCTGGTCGAACATGTTCAACAAAAGCTTAGCTTCAATTTTGAGGTATGTCTCCGCTTCCGGTCGCTCTGTGTGTGTGTTGTGCTCTGCGTGCCAACTGAACAACGACTGGTCGCAGTTGAACTCAGTCGGCGTACATCAACAAGTCAACAATCAACTGCAAGTGTTGCTGTTGCTTCTGCTCTCTCAGATTATTGTGTTGGGAAAACCGTTTTCGCAAAGCAATCATTTGAATTTAAGCCCCCGCCCCGGTCTATTGCCGGACTTCTATATGCCGCACGCGTATATATAACAAATATATTTCACGACATTTTATTTGTTTTGTGCGGCTTTGACAGGCTTTGAGTAAAACAATCGCTACAACAAAAGTGTACATACGACTTTATTATGATAATGTATTTTGTCGACGTCGCTATCTTTCTGGTATTGCATTTGTTTATCCATTAGAATTGTGATCGTGCCTTGGAAAATTATTGAATTTTCTATTTAATGAAATTATAAAAAAATATATATATAATTATCTACAGTACATCAATTATCATATTAAATGGGCAGCGAAATTGCCACTGAAACATGTTTATGACCTTGTCAAGAGAATACGTGTTGAGCGCCCTATAAGTTATACTATATACACATACATATATATTTGGGTAAGTTTGATAAGTTGACTCATGCTGCCCAAACTGCTTTTGCTGACAAAGTAGGTATTTCTCGAATTCAATATTGAAATCAAATAGAATAATCAATGCAAATTCATAGAGTAAAAATTGTGTTTACTTAACTGTTATTACTCATTTTGTAATCAAATTTAGATAACAATTTAATAAAGTTAATAAATAAGCATTAATTCATTTATAAGTAAAAGTATTCAAAAGTCGATGAGCAGAATTTAACTCAATTTCCACGATAACAAAGTATTGTAATTAACGTTAATAAAATACAAACTACGAATTGGTGAAGCAGCGCCATCTGTCGGCTACATTAATAATGCATGAGCGCAAAAAGCTGTTGCAAAGCTTTCGTTAGTACCAAAAATCGCCAACGCGTCGTATCACAAGCATTTGCGCGCATTTATTAATCATACGCCCCATTGAAACTTGTAAAGCGCTGCCAAAAAATTTGTCGAAGAAGAAAAGCAAAACAAGAGCCAAAGAACGAAAGCAAAAGCCGTTTGGCAGACAGCAAAGTTTTTTTTAAGTAGAATTTATGTTTATTTGCATAATTATTATTAAGCTTGTTCAAGTTATTAACTTGAGCTCATAAATTCATGCTTTAAGCTTGATTAAGGCAACGTGCAACGTGCAAAGTGCAGAGAGCAAACAAGCAACGAGCCACATGCAATGTGGCATGTAGCATGCATGCATCAGTTTACCGTGTTGCACATTGACTCTCACTCACTTTCGCCCAGACGGCAGACATCAGCACTTGACTTGCAACGCCCCAAAATGCGGCTGTTGGCGCCTGGTGTCAAGTCATGCTATAGCACAGCCTCGACCACGGTTGGGGGGCTATTAACACGCAGAGCAGCGTCAGCGCCAACAGCAGCGGCAACAACAGACATACTTTGACGTATGCCCTCCTAATGACGACCACGAGAATGGTGAGAGCATAAAGACGACAACGTGAACGTGGCTATGGACAGGACAGGGATGTGGCTCTAGTTGTGGATGAGCATAAGCATGAGCATGAGAATGGGAATGGGAATGGGAGTTGGGAACGTGGCAGCTTTAGTTCCCCAAAGGGGAGATGACTTTGTTACTGTTCAGCTGACTTTAGTAGCACTTTTTTTTTTGCGCTCACTTCTTTTACTTTTTATTTTATTTAACCTTTTTATGCTACAAGTGTGCGAGTGTGTGTGTGTGTCCGACCATTGTGCCGCAGTTGCTGGAGTTTGCAGCCGTCGCAGGTGAAAACCCCAAAGTGCCCTAGGACAGTGCGAAGTGCTGAGTCAAGTGTCAACTGCAAATGACATTTGCATTTCGCTGGCAGCCCGAAGCTGCTGCTGCCGCTGCCACCGCCGCGCCGCGTCTGCAACTAGAGCCGAGGCTGAGGATGATGCTTGGCTATAGTTGGTGTGGCAAGTGGCAAGTGGCAACTGGCGGTGGGCTGCCGCTGCTTGGTGGCTACGCGTCAACTACGACTGACATTTGTTTTAGTTTTTCTTCCGCTTTGCGCAAGCCATTTGGCAGTTCGTTGTGTTTCCTGCACAGTGCAAAAAAAGCAAAAAAAAATTATACAAAAAAAAAAAAAAACGCTGTGAAATATGCAACAAAAGCGGGGCAAAAAAACAGAAAGCAAATGGCGAAAAAAAAAAACACAGAAGAATAAACTATGAAGAGGAGCAAAGCTGGCGCTGTGGAAATTTAAACTGCCAGGAGAACTGCTAATACTTAAGTTGCAACAGTGCCAGCTGCAGTTGCAGGAGCAGCAGCAGGCTGCCAATTTGCAACTGCATAAATGCAACACGCAGTGGCAAGTTCTTTTTTTTTTTCGAATGCGTTTTGACTGCAATTATTTTACAAGTTTCGTTAGTTAAATGCTAATAGATTTTTATGCCAAGAATTGTGTGCATAATTATGTTGCACAGTGCTGCTGTTGGTTGCCTAAATAATTGCCACCACTGCCGGGGCAGCTGGCCTTCTGCTTCTTGCCTTTGCTGTTGCCACCTTTGTGTGGTCTAACCTCGACTAAGAGTCTCGCAGCGGCAGCAGCTCTTTGTGGCTGCCTTGCCACATGTTTACTTATTTTGCAACACACTCGCACATAATTACATTTTCATATGCAGAACACAAAGAGTAATTAGTGACTGTTCGCTGAGTCTAGACTCCCAGAGACTTGCAACGTTTTTACACTCGACGAGCACCAGAGGAGAATAGAATAGAATAGAACAGAACAGAGAGTAATAGAGTAAAGCAGAACATTTGCTTCGGCTCATTTGATTAACGCACAACAAGCCAATTGATTAGGCAGCATCTCAATGTGCCACGCCCCTGTGTGTGTGTCCCATCTATCGCCTGTTCTATAATGCAATTGCATCAGACAATATGCAAATTAGTTAAACCTATGCGATTCACTGCAGCTGTGAGCGTTTGAAATGCTAAATTGTGGGCATAAACTACATTAGCACACATTCCACATCCGTTTTGCCCCACCGTCCACGTCCTTGCCCTCCACCCTCCCGCCACCTTACGCACAGTATAAGTGGCAAGTTAGTTGCTTGGCAGCACGCTTTAAATTGCTAGCGATTTGTCTGCCCTGAAAGCATTGCCAATTGCTGCTTCACTTTACGCGAGAGCGGGCAGGGGACGGAGCTGGGGAGGGTAAACAAATGAGGAAAGTTAACTTTAATTTGTATACTATGCATAGCTGGCGGAATATTGTATTGTATTTCACTCTGCGAGAGAGAGAGATGGAAGAGATTGCCTCTATGTAATGCGATTATCGTGCCAAACCCAATTTGGGGCTGAGGCATAGGCGCTCACTATTTGATGATTATTGATTATCTTGCCTCTAAATCGCATTTAGGCTGCACTTTAATCCTTCTAATTACCGCTCATATTCATGCATAATCCAGACATCAGCCAACAATCTGCATGCCAAATATGATTTCTAAAATCCATTCTCCTCAGTCTTGGTTCGCTTTAATCGTTGCCTAATTGAGTTCAAATTCAATAATTAATCGAACTTTTGCTTAGCAAATTGAAAACATCTGCAGTTCATTGTGCCTGCTGGAACAATATATGAATATATTATGTTTACTTTGAGTGCAACATCGAGTTTTGTGTGGATGTGTGATATAAATTCAATAATATAGAGTGACGTATATTTGTATGTGAACTGCTTGCTGAATCATGTGACGAGGAGAAAGCAGTTGTACAGTGAAGCAGGCCAATATAAGCTTTGCAAGACAACTGCTTGCCTTTAGTAAGGAAAAGCCATAATTTATTCATGCAAATTTAAAAAAAATCAATAGTGTGGGCCAATGTGCAGAAAGAGAAAACACCGACCCCTATTTACTTGGAGCTCTCATCGTCCGAGCTAATAGAAAATTTTCAGTGTAGTAGACTAGTTGTATCTAAAGGTAAACAAGAGAATATTGATTTGCGATTAAATTAGCTAAGGTGGCTGCGAAATGTATTTAAGCATGAGAGGAAAATCTCAACTTACATAGAAACAGTACATGAAAATAGCCCTAATAAATTGTTACTTAGAATTGCTACTTAAAACTGCTTGCTTACTGCGTACGCCAACGAACTGCTTTCCTAAATCACCGTACAAACTGCTTTCTCTCTGCTTTCGTATAGATCACAGTGGCGTCCATGCAATGAACCCACTATGATTATAGCTAACATGTATTCCAAATGCAGGCTGCAAATGTCGAGGCACTCAACACGTTCTGAGCAATGAATGTGCTGTAAGGCGCAGCAATTGAATTTGCAGCCAACAACGATGATGTCTGTCACTCACTCTCCATGCGCTTCCCGTCTATAGCTCTCAATCTGTCTGTCTACTTGTCGCTCATGTTGTCTGCCACGTCTAACACGACACGACTGTTGCTGCTGCTGATGTTGCTGTTGCTGCTACTGCGGCTGCTGTTTGGATCATGAATATATATGTATATCTGCACACACATGATGAATAGTTTATGGGATTGGAAGTGCACTCGTTGTGCCTCCTTCGCTCTCCGCTTGAAAGTGTCATCTTATGCCTGTAAATGTAAAGCGAACACAGTCAACAATGCGAGTGCGGCTGCTGTGCGTATGTGTGTGTATGAGGGAGTGCAACGCGGCGTATGCGTAACGTGGCAACCAGCTGGGGAACTGTGGCAACTGTGGCATTTATGCACAGCACAGCGTGGCATGAGTGTGGCTCTAAATACAATAAATGGTGTTTGCAACAATTTTTGACTTTTGGACGCCTGCAGTCAGCGTTGACGTTGACGTTGGCGTCGCATTGCATTATCGCAAAGTACACACACACACCAACACACACACACGCACACACACACCAAGAGAGAGACAGGCACAACATAACACAACATACATAGTTTTGGCGCTCTATGACGTCGTCGACTGCCGCTGCTGTCAAATGTAAAACAAACACAAAACAGACAGCGCAGCCAGCGGCAATAGAAAGTGCGCTGCCCCTCCCTCAGTTCTTCCTCACTCTTCCCCCCCCCTTCGGAACTTCGCCTTCTTTTAGCTGCCTCCGCCCTCGTTTAGCTACTCGCGCTCTAACAATAAAATCGAAACTTTTGCATTGTGCATGAAAATTGCCATTGCTTTTTGCTGCTGTTGTTGTAGTTGTTGTTGTTGTAGTACTTGTAGTTGTTGCAGCCGTTGTGTGTGTGTGCATTGTTGTTGTTGCCATTATGCAAAAGAAAAACTTTTTCGCAGCGAGCATAAAATTTTATTTGTTGCTACTTTTGGGCTTGCGCTTGATTTGGCAGCTCGCATACTCACACACACACACACACACACACACACGTATACAAACAGTGGAGCCTTGTTGCAATTGCCACTCCCCCTCCTTCTCCACCCCACGCCGTCGACCACATTTCTGTCTCTTCTCTGCTCAACTCCAATGCTGATATTTGGCATATTTCGTGCACATCAATATATCGCGTGCTAGTTGGCAGCGTCCACAGCGGCCTCAACTCGTTCCCAATCCTTCCTCCCCTCTCTCCCCTTCCCACAACCCCTCCCCAACGCTCTATACACAGCAATCCCAAGTTGCCAAGAGCCCGCGGGCGCATTGGCTGCGCGTTTTGTGGTGCGGTTACAGTGCAGGGAGAGCAGATTGGGCATGGTTCGACTCGCTCTGTGTGTGTGTGTGTGTGTGGCGCATATTTCGTATTTCATTCTTGAACTATGTGAGTTTTGGTTTGCGGCATTTAAGCAAATATTTTCGAAATGCAGTCAGCTCAACAGCGGAGCTTAACTCGAGTTGTCGCTGCGTAAGGTATCCTGGTGCTGCTTGTTGGAATACTTTTTGCAATTACTACTACATCGAGCGTTGGTGTGGGCGTGGCAAGCGCGTGACTTTGGTCTGGCCTCAGCTAACAAGTTTTTCTAATGACTTTGTCAACAAAATGATGCTGTGCACAGTAATTGACGACGACGACGACTGAGCAGCCCCTCAAAAATCTATAACTTTGCCTTTGTCTTCTTCCACATAGTTTCAAGTTGCACATGTCAAGGATTTGACAACAATTTGCAGCATCTATTACTGGCAATTTTCAGACTGCTTTTATTTTTGCCAGACTGCGACATTTATTGCCTTTGCTGGCAAGTTAAATTTGCATGCCCAATAATCGTATTTGCAATTTGTATTTTTATTTAATTGAAATACAAGATGCCACAGCTGTCACTTAACAGCATCCGACAAGAGGCTTAACAGCGCTCCAACAGCTTTTAATATGTCCAACAACAGAGACTGTGAAGCGCTGTTCACAACTGGGAACAGTTTTGACTAGCAGTGCTGTTAGATAACATTTTGCTGTAATGTTATTGCAGGGGTAGCTGGCAACTGTTAACTAGTTATGCCAGTTCATGAATGTTTTAACAGGGGTTGATTGCCGATGTTAACTTGCCAGACATTTTCATGAATTTATTTGCAGGGGTAGCTGGCAGATGTTAACTTGCTATACAACGTTATGACTGTTATGTCGGGAGTAGCTGTTAAAGGTTAACTTGCCAGACTTGTTCATGAATGTTATTGCAGGGGTAGCTGGAAGATGTTAGCATGCCAAGCATGTTCCTCACATAAGAGTGGAACGTGTGTTTGGTTTGCTATAAACTAGCTTAACAGCTGCTAATAGAATGACCCACTTAAAAAGGGGCACGCTGTTAGCTTAACAGCCTTTCCGTACACTGTCCACACACACAACACAGCTAGCAGCCTGTGAAGGCATGTGGAATTTATTAACCGATTTTAATTAAATGAGTTCAATTTGCATGAATAATGGCAATTGGACGTTGGCTAAGTGAATTTCGCATAAAGTGCGCCATGGACACGCATGTCCTTGGCAGGGACACGTAGACGCAATGGGCCCGGATTGTGCTGTGCTGCTGCCAGCCCGCAGTCATGTGATTTTCGAACAGCACCCAAAGGTATGCTACAAATTATTATATCGCAGGGCAAGCAAGCAGTGTTCACAGGGCAAGCAGGAGGGCAACAAGAACAACAACTAGCAAGTTCCGTTTCGTGTCGTAGGATGTCGCATTGTGGCGACATTAGCATTGAGCAAATTGTCAATTGAATTGTGCCACATAATTGGAATATTAAATGTTTACAAAATGCAATACACAAATACACGAACACACACACACATACATACATACACACAGAGCAACAAAGGCTTTGGCTACAATTTGCACTTAAATACGAACATACTCAACATACACATCGGCATAAATCAAATACGCAAAGCAGTCAGCCAGCTTTGCTCCCCTCTTCTGTCTCACCAAGCACTGGGATATTGTTGAGTGGCCGCTTCAAATGATTTGCATTTGAAACAATGACAGCATTTTGATGGAAACCAATACAGTCAGCCAGCCTGCCAGCATTTTGCATTCTCCACATTCTCTCTGCGACTGTAAGCTATACCTTCCACCTTTTTGGGGGCTCACTGAACTGTGCATTGAGTGTGCGACAGTGTGTGTGTGTTTGGATCATGCAAAATGCAGCCAAATTATTTTCCGATTGTTTGATTTGTTGTTATTTTGATTGTTGTGGGGTTGAACAACGAGAGAGACCCTTAACATATTTGTTGTTGATAGTTTTTGTTGGCAAGTGCATATGTCAACAATATTTGAATAACATGACCGCAAAAAACTATAATAACAAAACAATGTTTGGGCGTTGCAACAACTACAACGACAGCAACAATTTGGGTCATAAATATTAACACTTGATAATGGTGATATTTTTGTCACATTTAAAACGAAATGAATTTCGAGCTGTAAATGGCAGGCAAAAGCAGCTACATAAAATATACATGAAGCATAATGAACACCAGTCACGCCCACAGTGCACTACCCACGTCACTACTCCCCATCTGCCACCTCTCGCTGACTCTGGCTGTGGCAAAAAACGCCCACAGCTGGACACATGTGCAACTGACAAAAGCACAAAACACGAACACACACACACACAACATCGGCCCAAGGAGCAACCAAAAAAGCAAAATTGTTTGCTCACCCAACATAAATAAAAGAAAAATGAAAAAAATATCCAAAAAATGAAAAAAAAGAAACGAAACGAAAAAAAATGAAAATATTATTTGTTGTTGTTACGCTTTGGTTTAGTTTTAAGTTTTTAGTTTTTGGCCAGCAGCGTTTTTAAGTGCGGATATTTTATGAATTTTATACGCTGCTTGACCTGCCATCAGCCAGCATCATGAGCTTGCCACCCCCCACAAAATACCCTACTACATCCCTCTCTCTCTCTTCTTCTCTATCACCCTCTGTTTCTTGCTCTCGTCTCTCTCGTCTTTTTATCGCCAGGCATTGCCCCAAAATGCTCCACTTAGTCTTATTGTGTTTGCTTTGGGCTTCCGCTTTTTTGGGGCGCTGCTGCTGCTTTTGCTGCTGCTGCCACATCTTGTCGCAACTCTTGTTGCTGCTTCGGTTATTTTCTGGTCATTGTGCGGCTTGTTTACGCAGTGGGCGTGTCACGCCCACCCACCTATTCCAGCCCAACCCAGCGTCGACTGACGGCCTCGTTGACTGCCTGCAAGGCACATCTCTGGCCCAAGTTAGTGACACTCAATTTAAATTTATGCCGGTTTATAATCATTGCCTGCCTGTCATAAAGCCGTGAAACACTCTCTCGCTCTCTCGTTCTCTCTCCTCTCTCTCTTGCTTTGGGTTTTTTGTGGTCTCTGCTGTTTTCTGGCTTTATACCATATAAATTGTGTAAACTGTTTAGCAGTTTACTGTTTGAAAGCCCGCCTGCTCAATTAAATGATAATAAGGCATTATATCAGCGACTTTTCTTCCAGCACCTGATCGCTTGTGTTTCTTGTATGACTTGAATATAATTTACAGCTAGCTCGACTTAAATGTTGATTTACATTTTACCTTCAATCAGCAGCTTGCACTGGCGCTGATTAGTTCAACTTTCATTGCAAGTATTAAGAGCTTAAAAAAAAAACAAAAACTTTAACGTTGATTCTTTCATTTTTATTCTCGTTCGCATTCTCATTCGCATTTTCATTTTCAGCTTTAGCAAAGCTCGCCTTCATCAGTTGCCTTGCAACTTATTTCAAGTAAATAATCGCATTTTGTAATTTCTCATTCTTTTTGCCATTTTGTTTTTTTTTCTGTTTTTTTGCGCGTTGTATTTATAAAACGGAATTTATAATTTTTTAAGACTCTTCGTATTTGCAAATGACTTGAAAAGCATTTTAATAAGCGTTGGCAGACTTTTGGCGTAATTTTAATAATTGTATTATACAAATTGTTTGAATAACTTTTTGTTTTGGCTTGTTTTTTTTGCATTGCTAGTTTTGTTGTGTGACAACAAATAATATTTATTGCTGCGCATTAAGTTGATGAATATATATTTTGTAGTTGCGTATACTTGATATTCCTAGACTAATGCTTGTTGCCATGACTGAGCATAGAAGTGTTGTGTGGAGTTGTGATCTTAATAAACGCATGTGTGGAAAGCATCACAAAGCATTCTTGAAATTCCAGCTGGGGAATGGCGTTTAATTATTAACTAATAATGAAGTTCCATTACTCAAACTCGACAAGTGAGTTAAAGCTTTAAATCAATGCCACTTCAAACACGTACATATGTATGTATGTATACATATACAGTACTTGAACTTGTGCCCTTTCAACTGAGAAAATGATGGAGAGGAGGAGGACGAGAGCAACACCCAATGGTCGCCACGCACCACTCGGCATCCACTTTAAATTGCGGCCATTTGGCCACTCAACGTTTAATGAGCAACAAATGTAATTTATTTATGGCGTGCACTGTTGAGGCCTTTGCCGTTGCTTCAGTGCCAGTGCCCACAAAATGCTTCAAGTTTTCAGCACAATTACCATAAGCACACACACACACACAGACACAGTCGAACACATATACACATGGATAACCAAGTAAAAGGGAAATGGAGATAGATGAGAGGGAGTGAGCGTGTCAGAAAGAGAGCGATAGAGAGAGAGAGAGAGCTGTGTAAATCGTTGGCCACTTTTAGCTGCCGTTTTCTCAATTGCCTTGACTACTCTCTAGCTCGCTCTCTCTCTTTCTCTCACTCTAGCTGCTACTGTGGGCAAAAGTGTTGATATTTATGGATCATTTGCATATGTGTGCCAATGCTGAGGGCCAAAGCTTTCTTTCGTGCGCCACCACACACACAACACACAACACACAATGGGAGCACATACAAAAAAGAGTGCCAACTGGCGAGACAGTAAAGCATTTGCTGCCACTTCCGCACACAGCAGAGGGCCAAAAGATAGAGGCCAACATGGCACATATGAAAAAGAGAGTGGGAGAGAGGGAGGAGGATCTATGGAGCTGCTTTTGAAAGTTGTCCAGTTGCGGTAAACATAAATTCTCGTTGACACGTTAATATTGTTCCCCTTTGGTTTTGTTGTGTGTGAGATGATGCTGCTGCTGCTGCTTCTTGCCACTTGCAGCACACTCCGCGCAGCACATTCCAGCTGCCACTGTTGGTTGCCTGGTTGCAGCCACTGTTCTCTGTGTGTGTGTCTTGTTGTTGTTGTGCAGCAGTCTCTGCCACATCCATTGCTGCTGCTGCTGCTGCTATTTTGCTGAAAATGTCCAACAAAAGCTTAAAAACATTTAAAAGGGATTTATAGACATTTGGGGAATATGCTAGCCAACCAAGCAGCCAGTCAGAGAGACAGACAGACGGACGGACGAAGAGACGGAGAGACGGACGAAGCATTGTGGCAAAAATATACGCAGCAGCACGTATACGAGAGAGCGCCAGCCACAAAAGTCATTAAGCCAGACTGAGAAGTGGCCGAAACCGAAAACAATAACAATTCTCGAGCTCAAATCTAATTCATGATTTCATTACCAAGACTCCGCCCTCCGCCCTCTGGCCCACCTTCCTTCTTCCACTCTCAGCACTCTCTCGCACTTTTGTGGAGTAGCCCGAAAATCATTTCCTGTTTAGCACTCAATGTTGCTTGCCCCTCCCCCGCTTTACCAACTGGCCGCCTTTCATTTATTCTTATTCCCCTTCCCCCCGCCCAGCAAAGTCTCCTAGAGTTCGGAGGCTCATTGTAGACTTTCGGTAATTGTCTTTGGGCCTTTTTTACGGGTCAGTGATAACAACAACTGAAAGTGTCGACTATCGATGAAATGAAAAGCCATTAAAGGAAATTACGCAACTTGACATTGAGTTTCATTTCGTTCCATTTCGTTTCGTTTCGTTTCGCATTAAATGGCACATTAGAAGAGCTTCGTTGCAAAGTCCTTTCAATGTCCTGCTAATCACATTGTCAGCCTGACGTTGCTCATACGCCACCGTGATAGAGACAGACGCAATCAAAACACATCACACACAATTCAATTGACAATCGTTTTTGATTTGTTCACAATGATAGAAATGAATCAGATTTGAGTTTTCTACAACACACACGACTGCTGTCAGGCAGCATTTGTAAAATGATCTTGGCTATCTGCCCCAAGCTTAACAAAATGATCTTCAATCAACGGAAATAAATCTTATATAAATATATTTATTATATATAAAATACAAACTTGAAATATATTTATTTTTCACAAATATTTTTATTGGTATCTGTAATTTCAATCATATTTCAATAGCAGTTGCTTCGTCACTTGTTATGGAGTTTTAATTAATGTATATTACAGACATAGAACGGATAATAAAAAAAGCGAAAATCACATTCATTAAGAATAATAAAAAGGTTTCCAGTTAATTCGAATTGTTACAGGAAAACTCTTCAATAGTTTTTAGATAATATTACGTATACTTTCAATCATTTCGAACTCTCTTACACTATTTTGTCTTATCTTTATTAATCAACTTTTTCATTGGTATTCGTTATGAATATTCGTAAGACATAATACAAAAATCGAGAATAAGCAACTTATTTACGTTTAATGGAAGTATGTTAATAAACAAATTTGTTAATTTCTTTTGAAACGTTAAGCAATTTCTTTAACAGATTTAAACTAATATTAAGTATACGTCGAATAAACATCAAATTTCACTATTTCGCTTTCATTTTCTTTAGCAAATTTATTTATCATCTTAATATTCGCATAAATATATTCCTCAGACATTGGCACCTCATTTTAACTTCAACTACTATAAAGTTGATAACGATTTTTTTGTTGTTAACTGCAAATAGATTATTCAGCTGTTTTTTGGTCACGCTTCAACGTTCAACAAGCAAAATCTAATCGATTCCCTCCAACACAAAACTCCGTTTTGACTTTGTCAATTTATTGCTGTTATCTAGTGCTTTACATTTCTTTTTTTTGTGCACACTTTTAGTCGAGTTAATATTTCGAAATGTTATATATTAAAGTTCTGAGAAAAAGGGTCTGGCTTAGAGGACAATAGGTGCTGGCTGTGCACGTATTAAGGGCAAAAGCATAAGGCAAATATAATTCGCTGGTAACCCTGACAATTCTGTGCGTGGGCAAAGGGAAGCAACATGGAATAGAAAAATGAAAAAAATTTAGACGAAAGAAGAAAGAAAAGCGTATAATGCCGTTAATGTTAAACGTTGCTCATAAATACAATTGCCTGGGCATAGAAAATGCTGCTAGATCTCGTTTATGCTGCTGCTGCTGCTGCTTTGCGATGCTTTGCGATGCTTTGCGATGCTTTGCGATGCTTTGATATGCCAGCAAGTCAAGCATATTTTTATTTATATTTATATTTATGTGTGTATGCTCAGTCTTCTACGAGTGCTCATACTCATCCTATACCATACTATATATGTATGTTATATGTCGTGTGTTTAGAAGGAAAACCCAAATTGCTGTCACATATCCATTTCATGCATTTGACTGCCCAAATTGTCAAGTTGACATGGCAGTCGGAGCTGAAATTAGAAATGCGCCAGCATTTAAACTTGCTCCAATATGCAAATGAATATGCTCAAAGAAATATTTCTGTATAAATGTGATGTACATACATATATATAGTATACTATATATGTATTGGATGTGAAGGGGACACTGAATATACATATATAAAATTTTTGCATGAATTTTATATTGTGTGTTCGAGCATGGAAGTGCGTCTCTGTGTGTGTGTGTGTGTGTGTGTGTTTTGAGGCCACAAAATGCTGTGATGACTGCATAAAATATTAAAAAATCTAATTTCCAAGTTTTCTTGCTTTCGCAGTAGCAGCATCTGCCACGCCCCTCCTGCAACGCCCCCTCCGTTTGCTGCGTAATTTGTATAAGCTTTTTAAAAGCGCCAAATGCAAAAATCGCTGGCTGAATGTCGTCTCTCAGTCCGTCTCTGCGTCTGTCCGCTTGTCTGTCTCGCTGTCCGTCTGTCTCACTGTCAGTTAGTTTAAATCTCTTGCAGCGCTGACAGTCGCTCTCGGAAAATGAAATAAAAATAAAAATATGCATGTTAAATAAAATGTCAACGAGAATGCCATTTAAGGGTGCCGCCCGAGGAGAAGGAGGAGGAAGAGGAGGAGCACACAAAGGGGCAAGCGAGGGAGGTAGAGGCGGGGGACTGCGCTCGCGTGTTGTAAACTGAGCTGGATTTATGTCAAGAAAGCCAAAACAGCAACAAAAGGCATTCAAAATGCTTATAGCTCGACGACGTTCGTTCTCTCGCTCTTAAACAGGAAACGCAAAGCGAAACATAAAAAAAAAAATGCAAAAGAAAAGAAATGAAAACGAGAAAAAAAGCGTAAAGCATGAAAAGATATGAAAATACCTTTGGACTAAACTGTTAATCAGTCGGCGTCAACAGTAAAGAAGGTCAACGACTTGATGTCCAGCCAAACGCATTGAAATGCGGCTCGATTGGGATTCAGACTCAACTTGCAACTTTAAACCGAAAGTTTTGCGCTAAACAGCTTTAAACTAAGTTGCAAGCTGCACAGCTGCAATTAGGTAAAGCACACTTGAAGTCTTAAGCTGAATGCTTTTAGCTGATGCTCTTGAATGATGTTAATGTTATTAACTCATTTACAGTTGAATTCGCGTTGGGACGAAGGTGCAGCTTTAAGCAATCCATTGATTACTCCATTTGCAGCAACAGCTGCCTTGTCTTAACTCCAACAGCAAGCAAGATATTTTCTCCCTTTCTCTCTCTCTCTTTCAGTCTTTATTTGGCGCTGTCTGTCTCATTCAGCCGTCATCCATCTTTTGTGTGCCAAATGGCACTCGGCAAAAGTTGCTGCAACCACTTCCGGCAATGCGATGGACTGACTCTCTTATGGCCAACCCTTCACCAACTCAATTGCATCTTTTGTTTGTAGTTGTTCTTGTTGCTCTCCGTCTGTGTGTGTGCAACTTCATGTGTGTGTGTGTGTGTTTGTGTGCTGCTTTAATTGAATTGCTGTAAAAACGCGGCACAAATTATTGACTTGAAGTGGCAGCTAGCCAGCACATATTTTTGTGAACTTTTGCTTTATCTTCTCAGCACTTCTTTCTCTATCTTTCTTTCTCTTTCTCTCTCTTGTCTCGTGTCTCATCGCTTTTTTTGTGTTGTTGGCAGCCACAAAATTTTACCATAATTTGAGTGGCCTGTGTTGCTTCAAGGAGTTTGTCGAGCCAAAAAGCTCCCTAAAGTTTTCCATCAAAACGTTTAGAATGTTTTTTCCTGTTGCCTGTCGGCGTACACACATTTCTTTTTATCCCACATGCTGTCCCCTGTGTGTGTGTGCCGCCCACTTTCTCTCTCTCTCTTGCTCCGTCTCCGGCTCACGCTCTCTTTCTCTCCGCTGGCTGCACGCATTTCGCTATTGTTCAAGTTTGATATTGCTACCGTTCCCCCTTCGGCAACCTCTCGCTTGCCCTAACCTACTTTTGGCATTCTCAATGTTGGCTTCTTTTCAGTGCTTCATTCTGTTGTTGTTGCTGCTGCTGTTGTTGCTGCTCTTATTCTCCATTCTTTTTCTGACATAAATTTGAAACTTTTCAGTTTTATTGTTGCGGACTCGTTGGCAGTAATGGATTTCAAATAGAGTTACTCATGGGTAAAATGTTTCATACTTTGGGGTATTAGCAAATCTGCAAAGATGACGACGACGTCGACGACAAGACGACAAGACGAGAGATGTATTAATATGTGTGACTTTAGCATATGCTCAGTGAGCACACGACTGTACTTGTTCTTATTCTACATGTTTCATTCCATTTCATTCCACTCGTATTAATATGTGTGACATACGCTTCTGCTCAGTGCACATGACTGTACGCGTTCCATTCCATTGTTTTCCACTCAGTGCACACAACTGTACACATGTTTTATTCTATTTGAATTCTACGCATTCTAGACTAGCTTTTCAACTGAAGTGCTAGGAGAAAGTTCTAGCTTTTGACTATTCTATAAGGTGAGTTATTAAAAGTATTTTAATAACAACATTTATATATAAACATTGCTAATTAAATGACTTAATATAAAGAATAATACATTGAAATTGACTTTTCAACTTCTAGTTCTATTTCTACCTTTTCTAACACCATGCAATGAGTGATCGGATAAAAATTGTAGAAGTTAGGTCTTAGATGTTATGCATAGCAATCTGGTATATTTTGACGTCTATGATATATTTCGAATGTAGTTCTTCATCGATATACCAAATATATCCTTCGGTGTATTTTAGTATTTTTGCGGTATACTATTTAGTATATTTTAATACAGTGGTGTTTTGTTTTTATTCAAAAAGGGTAGCGGGCTCCTCACAGTAGAGCCCACTCGACAGTAGCTTTTTACACCCGCTACCCATAGGGTAGAAGGGTATTACAACTTTGCGCCGGCAGGAAAAATACCGCAATATTTTGTTTTTATTCAAAATGGGTTGCGGGTATCGCACAGTCGAGCACACTCGACTGTAACTTTCTTACGTGTTTACTTTTTTGATACATTGATTGTACAAATTTGGTTTTCGCCTTTTAAAAACTACAGAAAACATCGACATTCCAAATATTTAAATAAAAAATTAAAAAAAACAAAATGGTTCTGTTGTTCAAAATCATAAAAAAAACTTATACCTTCGGAATTTCGAAAAAAGCTAAGATCTTGTTGTTTATTAAAATTGTATTCTATTTATTTAGTTTGCTAAATAGATTTAAAACTAAAACCAAATCTTCCATTCCATTCTTCGCTTCATTGTCTGTTTCATTGTATATGTGCCTGCTTCTTTATTGCAATCTGTGTTTCATTCCATGTGTGCTCGCTTCGTACACATGTCAAGTGAACTCGACTGTACTTCTATTTCGATTTAGTCTTCTGCATGTTTCATTCAATTTTGTTTTGTTGTTACGCTTTGTTTTGCATTTGTTGCTGTTGTTGTTGGTGTTGTTGCTGCTGCCATTGCCATTGCCGTTGCATACTTTTGTGCGCACTAAAAGCCTCGAGTTATTTGTTGCTGCCTTTCGGTCTGCTAATGCACATTTTATTGAAATAAATTCCGTGCTCACTTCAAGGCATCTGCCCAGTTACTGCTTTTGCGCTCCGACCACGAGCTCTTGCTTCTGCTTTGGATGCTGCTTTGGTTGCTTTTGCTTTAGCTGCTGCTGCTGCTTGGTCTGTGGCACTTGGCTCGTGTTTTGTGGCTGCTTTTAGCTGATTTTATGGCCTTAAGAGGCGTCCGCTGCGGTTGCTAGCGTTGATTTGCTGCGGTCTATATACAGCCCAGGGGCCAGTTTATGGCTTCAACTTGGCTCGAGCAGCTTAAAGACGCTACAGCAAACAGCAGCAGCAGGAGCAGGAGCAACGCATTGGCCGCCCAATTGCAGGCGGCACTTAAAAATGCAAATGATATTTACGTTTTTAGCTACAGCTTTAGCTTCGGCTTCAGCTACAGCCTGAGCTTCTCGCTTGAGCCAGAGCTTCTGCTTAAGTGCTAAGTTAAACGACGCCCCAAAGTATGCAATGCTCGCCGCTTGGCCTGCATTTTTAATTACGTTCCGCAAATCGGTGCAGAATCTGCAGATAAATGCTGCCCAGCGGGAGACAGTCGGCTTCCGTTTTCAACTGCTTCGCTTACAACAAATCCCAAAAAGCAAATCTTGAAATTTTGATAATGTGCTGAACTGCTGATGCTGTTAGCGAAATTGCGCTAAAAGCTTCATCGAATTGTAATATGTATAATTGTATTTAAATATTGGTAACGTGATTAAGATTGGATTTAAAATACAGACAAGTTGCGATTATATATACGTTCTTTTTGTATTTCTAGATTTGTTAACCAATTGAACGAGCACAACAACATATTACCATAACAATTAAGTAATTACAGCTGAGTGATGCACATATTCTAATACCAATACTCATTGTTTATTTATTAAACTAGTTTTCTTTGACCGAAGTAAAATCTTAATGTTATTTTATAGAAAAACAATTTAGCTTTCTAAAATATATAGCTTCCAGTATTTTATTTGCAATGCCAAAAGCGATTTGCTTAAGAAATTTGCAGAATATTTTCTGTTGGCTCCTTAATAATGTATATTATGTTAAGAAACAGTATTTAAATATTTAAATAATGAAATAAATGGGAAAAGTAAAATGTAATGCAAGAACAAGACACATTTTGGGCGATTCAGAATTCTTTATTAATTTTTTCTATTATTATAAAAACTAGTTTAAGAACAAAATAAACTAAGGAATTCAGAATTGCTTATTAATTTTGTTATTTAATACAGACTCTGTGATAAGATTGTATAGAACCAAACCTAAATTTTGTCGAAATTGAGGCATTACCATTAAATATAGTAAAATCATAAAAAAGAATATATTTAGCATGTTTCAATAAAAACATTTTTATATTAGCACAAAGGGAAAAGATTGAAACAAATTATAGATCTTTTATATTTTTTCTTTATATATTAGATTGTGAAATGCTAAATAATGGTAATGTTAATATTAATGTTGTTAACTTTCTAACAGTTCATAATAGATCTTAGAAATATCTTCTTTTCATATAAAATCGTTCAATCATTGTTAATAGCTTTATTAGCGATTGCCTTTTATACTGACGAAATTGCTTGATAAAATTCCAAAAGTGATATGCACGACTTTGGTTTATCTGCCACCAAAATTGGTTGGCAAAATCATAATTTAGAACACAATCGCTGACGATATCCAAAGAGAGCCAAATGTGGACCATATTTCCGGCGGACAGGTGAGAACGCGACGTTAGCGCTTTTTAATGGCTTTGTCTTTTGGCTGCCAGAGCTGTCAGCTTTCTCTGCTAGGTAAATGTGCCTACCAGCCAGCTAGCCAGGTGTGTGTGTGCATAAAGTGGGCGTGGTTGCATTTCAGTGTCATGCTGGCGTTTAATTTTACTCACTGCGAAAATGTTTTATGTCTTGGGCAAACACTTGCTGCGCTTCCGTCTCCCTCTCTTCTCTCCGTTCTCCTCTCGCTCACTTTCTCGGCAGCACTCGCTCAAGTGAATTTTATGCGCCGCACGACATTTTTGCAGCTGGCGCTTTTGCATTTTTGTGTTGCCAACTTTGGCGAAAGTGAAAGCAAACGAAAAAGGTTAACGAAAAAAGCAAGCAAAAATACAAAAAAAAAGAAAACAGAAAATCAACAAGAATAACGACAACAAAAGCAACACACAGGTGCAAATTTTATGTGCACATTTCACACCTGCAACGACACACACGCACACACAAACAAGCACACACACACACGTGGAGTGTAGCGTGTAAAAATTTGCTACTTTAAATGTTGGCCAAGAGGGAAAAGGATGTGAGGAGAGAGGCAAGGGAAAGAGTGAACAGAGTGGTTGATGGTGGCTGGTGGCTGGCGCCAAAGTGCTGCAAAATCACAACACAAAAGAATTCAATCAGCAGTGCTTAGCTGGTAGCCAGGCACACACACACACACAGAGCACACACACACACACATAGAGAGTGAAGCTGGTGTTATACATGGCAGCCATTGCAGCTGCGGTTAACAGGCCAAGCGTAATATAAACTTGAGCTCAAAAGCGAGCAGCGCACAAGGCAAAAGAGTGCAAGAGGGGCGAGGGGCAAGAGGCGGGAGACGTTGCCAAGCGAAGACGAAAAGTGTGCGCGCTTTGTGAGAGTGTGTGTGTGTGTGAGTGTGAGAGTGTTTGGTCCATGCGTGGCATTTATTTTTGCATTTTAAGCTTAACAGTGAACGCCTCTGTTGATGGCGACGACGACGACGACGAGCTCAAAACCGGAAATGCACACACAAACACACACAAACAGGTGCAAGCACACATCAATAAACACAGACACGTACACACACACACACACCTTAAGCTGCTCGAAAGGGCAGCTTTTAAACTTGCAAACAAGGTGGCAATGTGGAAAAGCCGCCAACGCCAACGGCAACGGCAACGGGGCGCAACGTTGCCTGCTGCTTGCTGCCTTCTGGCAATGCCAAACAGTTTCGATTTGTGTTTGCTCAATGCTCATTGGTTTTTCCACTTTACCATTTTCAATTTTCCATTTTCTCATTTTGATTGCAATTCAACAAAATGGGTAGAAATAAGAAAGCCACTTATAAAGCAGTCTGAAGTGACTTTTCAACAATTACGCAAAGCCCAGGCTCAGATCTTACTTCCTCCCCCCTTTTTTTTTGCTACTGCTCTCGAAATAGAGAAAGAGAGAGGCAAACAAGGAAGAAGCTACAGTAGAGTGTGCTCGACTGTGAAATACGCGTATAAAAGCAGAACAGTGCGGTATTAGCCTTAAAAATGTACTAAAATATACCGAAAATATACTAAAAATGTGCCGATGTCATATTAGGTACATCCTTAAAGTACTAAATTCGAAATATACCAAAAATGTCAAAATAAACCAAATTTGGTATATCGATGAAGAACAATATTCGATATAGTACAAAATATACTAGATTGTCAGCCAAGGCAACTATGATCCGATTGCAGTAGGCGTTATTTAACATACAACAATATTTCTATCCCATCGCCATTAAATTCGGGAATCATAAATACTATAATTATTATTGTCCAAAATAAACCAAAACTCGCGACTCTAGCTCAAAATTTTTGTCGATTTGCGTGGGCGGGAGTGGGAATGAACAAAAATGAAATATACTTTATTAAATATACTCTAGGTGTTCATAGGACAAGACGAACAGACAGACGGACGGACGGACGGACAGACGGACATGGCTTTATCGTCTCTGCCGTTGACTCTGACCAAGAATATAACTTTATAGAGTTGGAGATGCCTCCTTCTGCCTGTTACATACATTTCATCGCGGCACAAAATTATAATACCCTTCGACCCTTTGGGTAGCAGGTATAAAAAAAGTACTCGGCTAGGCGCCAGAGTGTTGAATAATTAAATAATTTTCTGTACTTCGTTGTTGTCTGTTGTTTATCGACATTAAACGAAACTGCGAACTTTGAACTGCGAACTGTGAACTCGTCATAAATTGCCAGCTGAAAACTGTCAATTTCAATTAAAGCTTTGATTATTTATGGGGCCATACTTATGCCTTTGCAATGCAGTAAATTCTTGTGTGTGTGTGTGTGTGGGTGTGTGTGGAAAACAAATTAAATATTTGCCACACATAAAACAATATTTAATTGGGCAACTTCCGCCCACGCTTCGGATTGTAAAGAGAGGCTTTTATCTGGGCGAGGCGAACAAAAACCACTTGGCCGTGGTATTTATTTTGCCTTAATGAAGCGAGTTTCCGAAAACTGATAAACAAATATGAGAGCGTCAACAGCTGGGAAAACTGGCTGGGGAAAACTACTATATACGAGAACTACACGAAATTTTCCAGCTGGCGGACTAAAACGAATTCACGTGTTGAAGATTGGCATAAAGAAAATTTTGCGTTGTTCGCCTGCGGCTCATTTGCAGCTAAAACAAAATTATATGCGTCTTGTCATCGCTGTTTGTCTCCGACTCTCGTCGTCGGTCTTGTTGTTGCTGTTGTTGTTGTTAAAGAGAATTTTCCATTTTTTATGCCTGACGCCGGAGCTACCTACTAATTTTCTGATACAAACGAAATGTATGTAATTTCCCTGGAGCCAAATTGACATAAGCAAACGTAAAAACCGCCAACAGACATAAATGACAATCAACTGGCTGGCACAGCTGAAGAGCTGAAGAGCATTTGTGGGCAGGGGTGGGGAGTTGTGGGCGTGGCAGGAGTTGGCTGCCTGGCTTCAATCATTACTCATCATCCATCAACGTTGCAAATTTTCTTTCATTTTTTTGCTGCTGTATTTTTTAATTTTTTTTGTTTTCTTTTTGTTTTTTTTGGCACGCAAAAAATGCAAAAAACAAAAGGAAAAAGAGAAATAAAAATAAATGAAAATGAAAATGGTTGCCGTTGGCAATTTTACAGCCTTTTTGGCCAAATTGTTGGGCCGAGTGGCAAGTGGCACACGGCAAAAGCGAGGCGCCGCAGGGCATCAAAAGGGCGAGGCGAAGAGGGGGACGCAACTAATTCGTGCATGCGATGCGATGCGATGCGAACGGAGTATAAATTATCATCATGGAAAACAAGTGCAAAATGTCATTTATCATATTTTTCGGTACAACGGCAGCAAAGCGACAGCAGCAGCAACAGCAATCACAGCAGATATACCAAACACACACACACACAAACACAGTGACAGCCAACTCTCACACACACACACACATGCACACATAGTGTAATCTCACATGCTTTGAAATACCCGCAGTTTTCGCCGCATTTTTAGCTAATTTCATTTGATACTATATCTTGAAAAGTGCAGCCCAAAAAACCAATTCTTAGCAATAACATGAATTGTTTTTGTTGCATACTTTCTGGGGCAAACAACAAACAGCACACACATACATGTGTGTGTGCAAAGGCCACTTCATGAGTGTGTATGTGTGAAAGTGTGTTAGTTAACTGGAACACATTAGCTAATGAAAACACTGGTAAAAAGCACAAAATTTTAAATGCATAACTTGAAACTGAGAACGTACTAAAAAACAAGTGAATATAATAAAGGCGAAAGTGTGGCTAGACAAATAGATACTCTGTAGCTAGATAAAGTTGTCAGCTTTCGCAATAAACTAAAATCATTTCTTTACTCTGCTTAATTATTACTTAAACTAAATTTAATTTAGACTAAAATTCCGTCCACTTCTTTTATCAGCTTTTAAAATTAATTGCTAATAATAGATAAGAAAGGAAACTTTACTCTGATTATATCCTAGTAAATGTAAATTTAATAAAAAGTAAAATTCAGCTCAGCATTTAAAATAAAATAATAATAAAAGCTAAGCAACGATTCTTTAGGGTAATGAGTTCTATCTTAAACTAAATCTATGTTTTAGGAAAATTCAGTCTTTTCTCTTACATTTCACACACCTTTTCCTCTCTTTCATAGGGTATGATAACATGCTTTCTCTAGCTGCTTTTCAACAACAAAATGCGACAAGTTGAACTCTGAAAAAAAGACTATGGAATTTTATTATATTTTTTGCCCTATGTTTTTTTCCATCTTTTTTTCTCCAGCTATATTTTGTTTGGCATGCGCGATGACAAATTTACAAATGTTTTGCCGTTTTCTAGGTCACACTTAATTTTAATTTTATTTTCAGCAAATATTTCTTTCTATTGGTTTGCCTTTTTTCCTCTGTTGTTGGTCGTGCCACAAAGAAGAGAAGGTGCCACAAGGGGGAGTGGGCGGGTCACGGTGGCGTTCTCTTGGTGGGTCTTGGCTCGTTGCCTGTCAACTTCATTAACATTTTTATGATGCGCCTTGGCGACCGCACTGTGTGATCTGGGCAAGGAAATCCTCCAAGCCATGCTCCCTGCTCCTCCCCTCCACAATCCTCCCTACGCCTGCTGCTGCTTAGGACTGTGAACTAGGACTGTGTGGCATCCAGCAATTCTTAAGGCCGCATGCCAAATGTTTTGTTGTATTCCTATTTGTTGTTGTCACACGCAGCCTTGACGCTTTTTTTTGTTGAGTTGCGCTCACGCTATTATAAAGATTTTTTATCTAACTGCTTTTTGTTTTTTGTATTTGTGGCATGGGATGAGTGCAAGAAGAGGGCGAGGACGATGGTGAGGACGACGACGAGGCATTGTCCAGGCGCTATGGCTATGACTGGGGCCCCATAACAATGTCAGCGCTGTCCTTCGTGGCACCTGAGCCATGACCAAAACAAAGCCATTACAGTTATTTGTTCGCTATGCTGCGCTCTCTTGTAATTTACACAATAAATATATACAAAGGACGAGCCCTAGACCCCGCCCTCACTCTACACCTCCACCTCCACCTCAACCTCAAGCTCAATTGTAAGGCAAATCAAAGTGGGGAATGGGATTGAGAATGGGAATGCGAATCGTAACTTTAAGCTGACACTTTGGTTTCTCTCTGTGTGGATGTGTGTGCTTGTTGCCAGCCACTGATCCGATCCATGACTCCTACAACACATGACACCATTATTTGCGCAGCCTATGAAAGGATACGCCACAGCATTGCGTACCACATCGAATTCTGATCCAAGCGAGTTGGAGTCGCGTCGTGTCGAGTTGAATCGAGTCGACACTCGTCTCGAGTTGACTTCACTTGGAGCAGCGCGTGTGTTTTTCTTTGCTTTGTCATTTTGCTTTATTTTCTTATGCGCTTCCTTTTAGTATTTGATTTTCTTTCTTCTTCGTTTTTCAACATTTTTTTTTTTCTTATTTTTTCTTGTTTGCCTTTTGTCTTCAAGCTAAGCGTTTTGGCTGCAATCACGACTTTTCCGCAGATTTCGAGTGCAATTTTTTCTCAGTTCCTTTTTTTTTGTGTGTGCTATATCTGTGTTTGCTGCTGCTCAGTTTTTGCTCAACTGTTTGCCCAGAGACAGCGCAAAAATGCAGACGATGACAACTACAACGACACTGCGACATTGTTTAAGGGGGAGGTAGAAGTGGGAGAGAGAGAGAGGCGGGATTTAAAGTGAGGTTCGCTTATAAGAATGGCAATGACTTTGGTAATGTTGATGCTGCTGCTGCTGCTACTGCTGCAGATTGTTCGCAAGTGTCAATTGTTTTCGGCAACTTCTGTGTGGGGATTGCAACTTTGTGGCACTCAACTTGTGGCACAGCATACAGCTGAAGACTCTTAAATGAAAATAATGCAGCTTATACTTATATCAAAAAGGATTGTGGAACACTTACGCTCCCCCCTCCCTACTCTTATCCACTATCCCCAAACTTCATTCTATACTTTCAACTACATTGCACACAATAAAACCCACTCTGCAATGACCCAATCGAGCATTAAATCAAGACTCTATTCTTTATTTTTTTGGTTAAAACTAGGGCAAGTCTGCTTTTAGTTGAACTCTGAATGAGGAATCAATAATACGTATAATAAAAATAAGTATATATTTGATATATATTTAGATGCTGCAATGGACAAGTCTGTAGTGAATTGGTTTCTAAACATTTTATGGCATGGAAAATAAAAAGAATTATTTAATGAAATTCTCAATTACGAGTAACTAAACTTTAAGTGCCAAACATATTTTATTTTATTAAATTTGAAGTGGCAAAGAGGTTCTTTTTATTTATTTTAAATTGAACTATTTGAAGAAGTTCAAAGATCATTCTTACTTTGTTCACTCAAAAGTGGAAATCTTGTGGCATTGCTAAGCATTCTATTAATTGGAATGAGACCCATTATGTGGAAGACAAATAATGAAATGAAAAACCCGCGTTGTAAAATGTGTTTTTTATACCCGCTACCTATGGAGTAGAAGAGTATTATAACTTTGTGGCTTCAGGAAATGTATGTAACACACAGAAGGAGGGATCTCCGACCCTATAAAGTATATATTTTTGATCAGCATCAACACCCAAGAGGATAAACCCATGTCCGTCTATCTGTCTGTCCGTCCGTATGAATACCAAGATCTCAAACACTATAAGAGATAGAGATATAATTTTTTTTCGACAGTTCTTGTTATGTTTGAGCACAAATCAAGTTAGTTTCAAATTCTTTGCCTCGCCCACTTACGACCTCTAAAATTGAAGAAAATCGAATAGCAAGCGAGTGTGAGTCACGAATTATGGTACATATTTATGATTCCTGAAATTTTGTAATCTGATATATTAAAGAACTCTTTGACATATTTTCAATGTAGTACTAGATCAATATATGTAACTAGCTCTTGGTATATTTGTGTATTTCGGTACATTAATTTTGTATATTTTAAGATTTCAAAATCGGTAGCGAGTAACCCACACTCGCGCACACTCGACTGTAGCTTTTCTACTTGTTGTCTCTTAAATATCAGCATCTCATCATCAGTTGAATTTGAAAGTGTAAATAGAGATGAATATGCTTTGCTGCAAACTACGACAGCAACATTCAAATGTGATTAGCCAACAGAGAAAATAATGATTGTCTCGTTCAAAGTTCACTTCGATCAAGATTTCCTTTGACTCCTTCCGTTTTTTTGTTCAGTGCAACTTCACGTGAATGACACAAAGCAGCTTGTTGGAAGCATTTTAACTGAACTAGACTTTCTGCAGGCAATCCAATTAGGCAACATTTTGGCTTTTAAGCAGTTAATTAGTTTGCCACGTGATGCCTGCCTCTGCCAGCCCGCCTCGTGAATCTTTGCTTTGCTTTAGCTTGCCTTGACGTGACTGACTGACTGACTGAATTAGTGCTTTGTAGGCCAGAATTGGCTTTGTGCAACTGCCACAAATTTTCGCTCAATATTTCAATTTCACGCTACCAATCAATGCGACCCCTAAAAGCCAGCAGGAGTTGACCCTGCTCCAGCTTCAGCTCCATCTCCTTGACTCGCACACATCCCAGTTCTACTCGCATATTCGCAATCGCAGTTTCCATCTCTCTTCGTTCCGCTCTCCAGCGGTGCAACTGCCACTATTAGCATACTTTCCCTTCCCAATGGTCTATCGCTTTGCATGCCTGGCATGCCATGGCATAGTTAACGAAAAAAAGGGCGAATAAAAAAAAACGAAAGAGATTTCCAATAGTTTTTTACTGGCTGCGGCTGATGTTGCTGTTGCTGCTGGGCAAAAGCATTTTTTTTTTGCAGCGCCAAACCCCAAAACATCAAAAAGCGAATACGCCAACGCATACAAACACACACATATGTATGTAGGGAATGGCAAGACATATGTGTCTGTGTGTATGTATGGGTAACCACGTTCACATCCTGGCCATCATCCTGGCCAGCATATTGGCCGCGAAGACCAGCAGCAGCAGCAGCGGTAGAAGCGTTGGCATTTGGGTGAAGGTTGCATGCATACGAGTTTGGAGAACATGCCACTGATAAATTTGTGCATGCCGCGCATAGATTTCCACGCATCGCAGGCCAGACCAGAGACGTACGTACTCTAACCATATATGTATATACATATAGAATCAACTCGCCAGATGCCTTTAGATGCCTGGTTTGAAACGGTTGAAGTCATGTCGAGACCACGTTCAACTTAACCACAAATATGAGCGCTATGTGGGCGTGCCCTTTGTAGTTGCGGTTCGACTACTTTACTTTACCCAACGCTTCCTCTTCTCTCTAAGCAGCTAACTATGCAGAGCACAGCACTAAAATCGGTAAAAAAAAAACAAGGAACAACAACAACAGCAACAGAGAAGAAGAGAAGAATGTGTAAAGGATTGCTGCTGCGTTGCGCTGCGATAGAAAGCTGGCTGAATGTAAGGAACCTGTACTCTGATTAACTTTATGAGCTACGTGCGGCGTTTTAATAGTAAACGGGGCCGGTTAAGTTTGCCTTATCACGCATACGCCCCATTGCACCATGACCTCGTCTCAAGTGTAACATTTTGTGTGTGGCTCTCGCTTGCTTTTCGTTTATGTGTCTGTGTGTTTGTGCACTGAAAATTTATGCAGCTGCCAGGATGCAAGTCCTGGACGCTAGCTGGCATTTTATTTTATTTTATTTGCATTAATCACGTCGCCTGCGACGCTATTGAAAAATATATTTGCCTGCTGGGAAATTTCGCGCGCCTGTTCTGCCTCTGCTTTCCCTCTCTCTCACTCTCTCTTTGCTGTCGCCAGTGTGCAGAAAATGGCGCACACCCAGCGTGTGCAAGGACATGGCACGCAGCAGGACCAAGACCAAGTCTTGGCAAGTGCATACGTTTCGCTTTGGCTGTTAATGTGAAAACGATGGCTCAGGTTTTTGGCTGCCAGCAGCGAAAAGAACTGAAAACTGAAAACTGAACTCAAGCTCGATGCCTCGCCTGGCTCCGCTGCAAAAAGAAATGCCGGAGAAAAAATTGCATAAAGCTCGCAAAGATACAATAAAATACGTCCATCTACTATATATGCGAGTGCATGAATAAGTGCATATATAGTATGTATGTATATATGTGTCTACAGATATATATTGTATACCACCTCACTCTTTAGATGTACTTGGACTTGCATTGTAAAAGATTTTCTCCAGCGCCAGCTGCAAATATTGTAGCAACATTTTTATTGAGGTTTTGTCTGTTTGCGCAACAAAAGCAAAAGACGTCCAGCGGGGGAGCTATTACTCTTCTCTTTTGCATTCTTTTTTTTGCTTTTCATTCCCATCCTTTTTTATTGGAAGCGTTTCGTTTCGTTTTGCTTCTTTTTTTTTGCATTCGTTTCGCTTCGTTTTGGTTTGGTTTTGGGTTTTGGTTGCTTCGACGTCGTCGCCGTCGTCGTCGTCGCCTTGCATAATTTCAATGTAAAATTGCTGCAATGAAACTTGCACTGAAATGCATTGAGGCGCAGACACACAAAAGCCAACGCGGCGTATGCGCAATTATTTAAAAATGACGCTTGGGAGAGGCGCAGCTCAGCTTCAAAGCAGCTCGAGTGCTTGGCTATGGGAATGCTCTGCCAATATAATTTCAGACAGATAATTGAAGTAAAGATGTAAACCGCGTGGCAAATAAATGAGGTAAATAATAGAAAAGGCTGTCAATAAAAATGTGTAAAAGGTATTATTAAATTTATTTATATTATTTCATTAATAAATTTTGGATGTGTCAATCATATTAATGTAATCTAGTTATAAACTTCAAATAATTAAATCAAAGATGTGAACCGCGTAGTAAATAATAAATATAAGTTATAGAAATGATTCTCATGTATTAAATATTTTGATATAATTTAATCCGAATATAATCCCATAAATTTCAGTTTTGTAAATGACATTAATAAATCGCAGTTACAGACATCAGTTTATCATCTAACCATCACTTTAGTGTTTAATTTAACTTAACTTTTGCCTGCCTTTCGCTATTTGCTCAAGTTCAACATTTTGCTGGTAATGAAATCAATAGATTTTGAGCACACTTTAAGCTTTATAATTTGCGTTAAAAGTTCTGCCTCGGTAGCAATCCCGAAACGTTGCAATCAGCTGATGTGCTTCGCATGATGTTTACCATTGGAATTGGGGGCATAAAGAGAATTGTTTGCCATGTGCAAATCTTTTGTGCTGGCGTTAAATCTTTACCTACTCCCCCTCCATTGTTCTGCCACCCTCCTCTCTCTATTTCCCTCTCTCTTCTACTCTCATAAGCCCATCAACACTCTCGCTTACACACAAACACACACACACACAAACAGGCGTTGCCTTTTAATTTGTTTCATATTGCAGCGTTTTGTTTAAATGCAGCGCTTTGTTGAGCTGCCGCTGCCGTTGCTGCTGCTTCTGTTCTCGTTATTGTTGTTATGCTTGTTGTTGGTATTGTTGTTTATATTGTTGATACCCTCTCGTTGGCTGTTGCATTTTATGAAAATTCAATTGGTTTCGTTGTCGTCAACAAAACAAAGCGAAAGCAAAACAAAAACAAGCACAAGAGAACAAAATCCCCTCTCTCTCTCTCTCTCTCTCTCTCTCTGCGCTCTCTTCGTCGACTCTGAATATTTGGTTAAAATCGTTGCGTTTCACTGTTTGCCATTTCAATTATGTGCAACGCGGCGTATGAACAATGTTGTAATGAAATGGGCACACAGAGTTCCAACAGAAACAGCAACAGTAACGGCAACAGTAACATGGGGCATACGCATAAATATTGCCAGAAATGGCCATTGGAATTGCAGTTGGATGCAGTTTGGCTCAGTTTGTTCAGTTTTCACGAATTGGTTTCTGTTCTGTTTCGGTTATTTAAAAGGGCATTTCTCGTTTAGCACTGCGACGAGAACATGCCCATGGACGTGGACGTGGACGTGGACGTGAGCACGACGAGGACGAACTGCTGCAGCTGTTTCTGCATAGTGTTAAAACTTCATGCATATTTATGGAGTCATTCATATTAAAATCGTTGAACATACTCGTAAAACGCATTTAAACGCTCCCCCGTAAGCCAAGTGCTCTCTTAAAACATAAAAGTAATCGCTCGCCGCCTATCCAATTGTAACTTCAATTTCAAATAGAGAAAGTTATCATTTCGTATGCTGAGCTATCAATCATTTCTAAAGTTTTTCGCTTTCCATTATGAACGATTTTCTTGCTGTCATCGAGTATTTGATTATTTGAAGAGCGATTAATTTTAGTCTACATCATCTTTTCATTTATTTATTGTAGTAGCTATCAAATGTATATTTGTATTGATTAACGATTAACGTAACATAATTTTTTGAATAATATAAAATTTAAAGCATTTAATTGATGGTACATTCGATTTTAATAAATTTAATTTGAAATTTTTTAATGTAAACCTTTTATTTCTAATGCAAATTCTTATTACGAAAATTATTTCCGTTTCATCTTTATTTTCGCTTTATTAATTTTAAATAAATATAAATCCATGTATACTGTATTTACCCCTGATAAAGAAGTTCTTTAAGATTTGGTTATTATTATTTTAATTGTTAATACGCTAATTTTTTATTCTGTTTAGACTAAAATATATTTGAATTTTCTATTCCCTTTTTTAATATCTCATTATTAACATACTAAATTAGCTAATTTAATTTTAACATTAGATTTCTCTATTTTCTAGCCATTACACACATTAGCATCATCAAATTTCAATTACGATCATTTCTTTTATATTGAATCATTCAACTATTAGTATTTGAGCAGAGTTTCTTTTGTGCTGCCAACTTTCAAGTTGAGTTCTTTTTCATTCAAAGCCCTGGCCGACAGTGACTCATATGTCAGATTGAAACTGCCAACTAATTTTATTTTATTTCTTCACCGCAAACGCTCGCTTCCCCTCCCGCGCTTGCCTTTGTCCTTCACTTAGCCAAAACCCCCCTTCGGTCAGCTGCATAATACGGCTTATTTTGTAAAAGTTGCCTTTGGCAATTTACAAAGTTTACTACAACTTGGGCGTTCTACTATCCGTTATACCCGGCCCCAGCTACAGTCTCCACTCTCCATTCTCCAATCTGAACTGTAACTCCTCAACTACAACTACAACAACAACTACAACGATGACTACAGCAGTCAACTGCAACCCCAATCCCTCTATTGCCAGAGCAAAGCCAATCCCAATCCCAATTTCAATTCGCATTCACCATTAGCAGCTACTTTTCAATGTGGTTAGCTGGCAAACAAAGCGTTGCACATTTGCGCAGATAAAGTTCTCACTCAATAGACCGGCAGGGGAGCGGAAAAGGGCACACGAGAGTGTTGAAGAGAGTGGAGCGGGATGGCGGATGATAGTGGGTTAGGGTAGAGGAGGTGCGGCTCTGAAAATAGTTAAAAATATGTAAAAGTATTTTACTTTACTATACTTATTTCCTCTTCTTATACACTAACTTGTGGCATACTAACTTTGTGTAGTTCGTAAAAAGCGTTTATCATACGTATCGATAGCTTAAGCGGTGAATCGATAGTACGTTTAAAGGATTGGTAAATAATGTACATATATCGATCGTTTACGCATTCATTCGATAGTGTGATTGAGCTGGCAACAAAAAGGAGAGGTACATAATCGATATATCGATCATATACGCATTCATTCGATAGTTTGATTGAGTTGGCAGCACTGTGTAATAACTAAGGGTTGGCAGCTCACCGATAACCGAACGTAAACACATAACGAACGATCGAAATGTAATTAATAAACGAGACACGCGATATTTGTGACTGTAAAATTTGTCATGGAATGAATGTCAAGCAAAAAAAGAAAATGAATCTACAGTCATTTAATAACCATTGCTGCTCTACAATTTGTTACAAATATAATAATTAATTGAATTTTGTCTTTGATTAAAGGTTTCATCGTTTTTGTAGTCTGCAAAATTTAACCCTTTTTCAACTTTACTCCTTGTTTTTGAATACATTTCTCGATTTAATTTAATGCATGACTCATTGCTATTAATACTATAAAAAATGTCGTATTTATTTATATATGGTAGAGACATGCATAAAGGCAAAAATTACAAGCTGTTGAAGTGAAAGCATTGAATCCAGCTGGCCAGAGGATATTTACATGGCGTTTGCTTTGCTCTCTTGCCAATTTCATGCTTAAAGCGTTGCACACATTTTTTTTATGGTTTTTCTACTTTTGCTCGCTCCCTTAATTAGCCCGCAGTTTTTTGTCTGTTCAACTGTTCAAATAAATTGCGATTGAAGTGAAAATAAATAAACATTTAAAGTAAATATAAAATGTGAATCTTTTTCAATCTCAAATGGCAAATAATCGATAAATAAAATGCCAACTGAATGGGCTATAGAAAAAAACGTTAGAGTATTGCGATTTCGTTGTGTCGTTTTTGAAGAGATCTTCTTATTTCATTTTTGTTTTTTTATTTACGAAAAAGTTCAGACGAAATGCACAACAAAAGTTGACCATAGAAAACTGCACACATAGTAAAAGTTAATTGCGTATGTGATGCAAGTGTGTGTGCGTATGTGTGTGCGAGTGAAAACTAAACTTTTTATTTAGGTAAGTTTATGGGTAGAAAACATTAAACACGACCCCAGAGCGAGAGTCGTGTGTGGCTCGTTGGCTCGTAATAATTAAACACACATTTTATGCTGCTAATGAAACATTTGTTGTTTACATTTAATTTGGTATTTAGCACCCTTTTAACCAACACCCTGTATATAACAAGGAGTGAGAGAGAGAAAGGGACAGAGGACAGTCCATCATTAAAGTGAAGAGCATTTTTGTGGGGTGGCAAATTCCAATTGTTATTCTTCTGATTTCTTGGCAATCAACTTTGCTGCATTGCCCCGAGCTGTGACTTTTCGTTTGCCGTTTTTTGATTTGTTGACTTTCGGCAGAGATTTATGCTCATAACATACATTGTTTTGTATGTGGGCCAAAGCCCAAAGCTGAAAGCCGCTTATGCATGCAAAAGTCTAAAGATTACACAAAATGTTGCACTATAGTAGTGTTCTGTCATCCTGCATTTTGTGGCTTGTAATTTATTGGCTTGATAAAGAAATTGGCAAAAAATGTGTTGTTTGCAATAGAGAATAAAGTGCAGATGAATTTGAAGAAGAAGATGGAAGATGAAGAGGCAATCGGAAGACAGATACGAGACAATGTGCAAAATCATAAAATCATTGGAAAATTGGAAAAGTGAAAAGCGTATTCATGTCGAATTTACAAAAGTTCAAACGACTCTATTGACACACACACAGACACACACACGCACATACACACACACACAATGGGGCGCCTTGACATTTATCATAGATGTTGCTCCTCCTCTGATTGAGTTCGAATGCGTATTTTTTGGTGCGTTTTTGATGGCGAAGGGAATTCGGGCAACCACAAAATATTCTATCCTGAGATTCTGTTTGTAATTTATGAAGCCATTGCCATTGGAATATACATACTATATATAGCATATATACATTTATATATAAGCCAGGTAATGGTAGTTGCTACCAAACTTCCAGCAACATTTATGGCGAATTGTATGCAACGATGCATGAATTTCATTTTGTTGGCCAGCAAAGAAGGGGGTAACAGTGGGCGGGGGGCGGTGGAACGACGCAGATGTGGGCCATGACGCCCAAAAAGTATTAAAAATAGCTCCTCAAAGTGCTGCCTACATGTTGGCAAATGTTTGCGGTTACACTGAGAGTTGAGCGAGCTGACGAGGAGTGAAGGGAAAGGAGATTGGTGGGATTTGGCTGACTGTGGATTACATTTATGTGGTTTCAATTGGCAAATATGTAGAAAAAGTGATCTCGAAAATGTTACACATTGCCATCTGCCGCCATTTCCCCTCATTTTTTTCTCTGCTTTTACATTTTACGCTTTTGCCATCGAATCGGTTTTCCATTTCACTTTTTCCGTTTAATTAATATGCCAATTTGACAAGTTAGCAAATACGACAATAGAATAAAAAAAAGACCAAACCAAATCAACTAAAACAAAAAACTTTGCAAACTAATTGAAACTGTCAAAATCATGGGCAACTAATTAATGAAATCAAGCAAAACCAAAACCGGGCAATAGCATAAAATCAATAGAAATTAATTATTATTATAATCAAACAAAACTGAAGTGAAATAAAAATCAAAAACGAAAACGAAATAAAAAACACAACACAAATATGGAGAAAGAAAAGCTATCGAAAACAATTATTGTACATACGCCCCGTGAGCCGAAAAAAATATTGCGCCGTGAGTCTGAAATCCAATGCTTAATTGCTTTTAGTTGCATGTTTTGTCATATTTCATTACAAACAACAAAAAATAGAAAAACAATTAAAAATATTTATAGAACAGATCTCTCGGTCATTGTTTTGACTGCAAACAAGGCTCAGTCGATGCTCCTCTGACTCCCTAAAAATCGAGGTCATTCGAGGTCGTGCCAGGCATTAAGCATAAATCTCTTTCAATAGTTCTTTTTATGTATGTATGAGTTTTTTTCGTAGTACCTGTTCAGCATTTTGAGGCAGCAGCAGCTCATAAATTTCGACAGCTTTTCGAATAATGAAATTATAGTTTTGCGTTGCTGTTGCTTGTTTTTTGTTTTTTGTTTACGTTGTTTGGTTCGCAATGTTTTTTATGTGTATACCCGCCTTATGATAACTGTATAACTGTATGACAAAAGTTTGAACTCTCCCCCTCCCCTATCGCCCCCGACACTGTCTCGACAATCACGGGGCTCTAGGCGAAAACTTATCAAAAACTTTCACGTTCGTCATTTGCAAATATTATGAGTTTTCGTGCAAGCCAAAACTCTAGAATTTGTTAGAGTGTTGAGCATGCATATGGGAAACATCATACTTTTTATTGCAAATGCGTGTCGCGCACTTCACTTCGCTTCGCCCCCCGCAGCGTCACTTGATCTGTGTGTCATTTTGCACACACACACACACACAATGAAGGAGAGAGAGACAGTTACATATATGCAGAGATGGAAAAAAATGAAAATCCGCTGTGATTTTTGGCCATTACCAGGCAGCCACGCTTATCTCTGGCAACAAAGCATGGCAAATACATGGGAATATACATGGCACACACACACACACACTCACTCGCACACACATGTTAATACACTCTATATCTATGCACATATCGCACGACAGAGATCTGCGACACACATTCATTTCTCAAACGCATTCCTCATAGTACGCTACACGCTCCCGGCTCTCGTCTTTCTCGCTGTCTCAGTTCGCAGTCGCAGTCGCAGTTGGAGTCTGAGTCTCATTCCCATTCCCATTCCCATTTACCAATCCCAGTCGCTGTCTCCTGCTCCAGCTACAGCTTCAGAGAGTTTGCGACTCCGACTGGTTTGGTTTTGCGTCGTCCTCGTTTTCATTTTGTGTGTCCTGCAAAAGTTTCGAACCACATACGCCATATTACGCAAAATGCAAAGCATGAGGATTGACAAAATAAATAAATATGAAAATTTACGGCAAAACTTTTTTGTATTTTGGCAGTTCACTTAAAACTGTTTTTTTTTTTTCGAACCAAATGAGGGAAGGGAGATCGTTCGGTGTCCTGGGCAACGGCTTTGAACTTTTACACAGCTCAGCTCAGGCGGCGGTGGCTGCTGGTTGGTTTCGTTCGAAATTTATTGAAAAATCGATTTTGAAGCATTAAATGCGCCCTGTGTGCAAAAAGTCAGCCTGCTTACAGTGCCACAAATCCTGCGGCTTTTCAGCAAATCAACACGGCTTGAAGCATTCATTGCCCAAAGGCAACAGCAGCAGCTTTCTTTTTCCTTCATTTCATTCTTTCCTCTCTCTCGCATCAGCCAAATCTTCAGTTCAGCTTCCAACTCAGCGCGTGACTCTGTCGAACTTTGCTGCTCTCGGAGCAGAAAAAAAAATAACAGAAAGACTTATAGCGGGAGCGGTAGAGTAAGGATAAAAATAAAAATTTATGCAAAGCGCTAGCAAGTTACTTAAAGTAAAGCCAAAGCTGCTCCGCTGCTAGTTTTTTGCTCAACACTCAAGAAATGGCCCAAAAATTGAGACTCGTCGTAAGCTGAGGTTGCTACTTGTTAAGGGTTAAAGGTGAAACTTTCGGGTTTGTCTAGGGTTACAAAGTGCCAGAGCGTGATGTATAAGTATTAAGTATTGTACAACGACCCACTGTGAATAAGATAACTTTTTTCTCCTCGGTTTCTGTGTGTGTTGACTTAACTATGCGGGCTAACACACAGAGAAGAAGAGCGAGTGAGAGAGTTGAGGAACGCGCGTTTTTGTGTCCCCCAAAATTCCCAAAGCTGTCAGCGATTGTCATGTCATAGGTACACACTCACACACACACACACACATAACATAGGCTAAATGGGTAAATGGGCAGATGGGTATAACACAATCTTTCGCTAAGTAGCCGCAAACTGCGATAAGCACGATTAAAACCTTTGCATTTTTAACTCACTTTGTACGAGGGTTAGAAATATATTATGCAGACTTCCATTATTACATAATAAGGGGGGGGCTAAATCTAAATATAACATTTATCAAAAAGCCATTAATATAAAATATGGCAGTAAGATGAATTTTAGATGTGAAATTTTAAAACACTTGATAAGTAGTAAGACACTTAAAAAATTTGTACTTAAAATAAATACAAGGCAATAATGGCAAATCGGTTTACCACGCTTCAGTCGAGTGTGTGCTCGACATTATATTATCTACCCAGCAGGTATCTACCCATTTTGAATGTAAGTAAATCAACCAGCAAAACCGTTTTGGGTATATTTTAGATTTTTTTCGGTATACTAGTATTAAATTTGTATATCTAAGAATATTATCGCACTTATTCTTAAAATATACCAATTAAAAAAAAGACTGTATGGTGTATTGGTATATTAGTAGATTTTACGAAATTATACCGAATTGATATACTGAAAAAATACTAAATTATAATAAAGGCTGAATTTTGTTTATCAATATAGTCCTAAATTCAAACAAGTAAGAAAGCTACAGTCGAGTGTACTCGACTGTGGGATACCCGCTACCCATTTTGAATAAAAGAAATATATTTTGCGGTATTTTCTCAAAATATACCGAATATACTGCAAAAATACTAAAAAATATACCGAATGGTATATTTGGTATATGGACATAGTACCGCATTTAAAATATACCATAGACGGCACAATATACCAGATTGTCAGCCAAAGCAACTCAGACCCCTAGTAAGTAGCCGTTTTGCCCATACAAAAGTATTTCTTTAATAACTTCGACAATTTTTATCTGATCGCAACCAACTTTTCAGAAATCATAACTTCTATAGTAGTTATTATATATACCAAAATTCGGAACTCTAGCTTTATTACGCTTGTTATTCGAATTTTTTGATTTGCGGGGGCGGAAGTGGGCGTGGCAAAAATTTGAAACAAACTTGATCTGCGTGCAAACATAACAAATGCTGTCGAAAAAAATTATAGCTCTATCTCTTATAGTCTCTGAGATTCAGTGTTTCATACGGACAGACGGACAGACACACAGACGGACAGACAGACATGGCTATATCGTCTCGGCTATTGGCGCTGATCAAGAATATATATACTTTATAGGGTCGGAGATGCCTCCTTCTACCTGTTACATACATTTCCTGCCGGCACAAAGTTATAATACCGTTCTACCCTATGGGTAGCGGGTATAAATATACCACAGACTGCAAAATGCACCAGGTTGTCAATCAAAGCAATCATGAACCAAGCAGCAGTAATCGTTTTTTGCATTATAAAATTATGGCTATGGGTAGCGAATAAAATCCTTGAAATAGTAGTCTTCAACTATTTCTACCCAAAAACCAATGCACTGAACTCATTGCAAATCACTTTACTGTGCAAATAAATATCTCGTTTTTCATAGCAAACATTTGCATTAGGATGCAAATCACAGTTCATATTTATAATAACAATTTAATTTACATGCCATAGCTTTACAGAATCAATAGTAATTTATGCGTTAATAAATAAATTAATATCGTTTACATTATTAATAGACATTTACTATTTTTTATGCACATACTTCTTGCAGCAAGTGAAATTTATAATTATTTCTCGTGGCAATTTAAATAATAAATTCAACAACAAAACGGACAATTTTTACAGTAAATATGACTAAAGAGTAATGCTGGATTTAAAAGCCCATTAAACTGTCCACAAATTTGCAACTTTAGGCGCATTGGCAAACATTTGCATCTGCATTTGTCGTCGTCGCTTTCGTTTTGTGTGCTCAACCAATTAGTTTATTAAATAATCCCGTAAATTTTCGTATACAAAATCAACTGCCATTTAATTAAATTCGCCCGCAGACATTGCACATTAAAAAGTGTTTGGCCTGACAATTAAAAAGCAGCGACAAGAAAATACAGAAAAAAAAAGATATATGAATGCGTAAAACAAAACCATCAAAATAAAATCTGGCTAATTCTTACAAAGCTGATTTGCCGCAAATTTGGTTAAATGAAAGGCAGCTGCAAATAATTGCAATGCATTAATGGGAAATTCAATTCAAATTCCAATTCAATTGATAGCCAATATCTAATTAAATGCACACAACCGCAAACATGTAAAACACACACATACATTCGCACACACATGACGATAACAATTATCGCAGAGTACATTTGCTGCTCATTACTTTTTTGTGTTGTTTGTATTAATTTGGCTCAATTACAAATTGAAACTATGCAGTAAAAAATAACCAAAAATAAACCAAAAAAATGTGCAACAAAAATAAAATTTGCTTTAGCTGAGCTGAGCTGCGCTGCGCTGGGCTTTTGTTGACGTGTTTGTGTTAACTTGGCGTGCATGCATAATTTAGAGTCAACTCCACAAGCTACGTGCCACTCGCCGTCCGCCATTCGTCTTGCCACAGCTTCAGATCCACAAAGCCCGCATCTTCCGCATTTCCCGCTTCTCGTTTGCCGCGTTTTGCGTCGCTAAACGCAAAGTTTACATTGAAAGCCGCTTAGGTTGTGCAGTCGACGTAGCTGCTTTGTTAAAACTTTAAGTCAGCTAAGCGGCTTACCCAACCCAAACACACACACACTAGCTCACACACACACACATGCACGCACAGGTGCGCTCTTTTGTATATAACTCATACGTCGCGTTGGCCCAAAGGCGGAAGGGAAAGACTTGATGTAAATGATACGCTTGTGCTTCTGCTTAAAATGTATGCTTTATTATTTGGAATAATTTTTCGCTTAAGCGCTAATTACAGCTAGTTTATTATGCACTCCCATTGTATACATTTATCAAAAATACAAATAATTAGACTGTACAGTTTTAGAACGTCGCCAGTTTTGCCCACACAGAAAATGTTGCCTGTTGCCTGTTTCGCTTTCCAGTTTTTTGATTGCCAGCGTCGTTTAGTTAAGTGTTTATGTACAAGTTAACTTGGCCAAAAATTGGGCTTACATGCTGTACTGATAGCGCACATTCGATGCCAGCTGCAAAAGTACAAAATGAGTTAATTAATAATTTTTTATTCAATTTTCATGAAAAGCAAAACAGTGTAGTTTTACAAATACCTAGTATACAAAATAAATATACCGAAAAATACTAAACAAATATACTGAGAACTATATTTGGTATAACGATATACTTATAAGTTCAAAATATATCAGATTGTCAACTAAAATAACGAATACACCGGAGAGATGTACCGAAATATACAAAAATATACCAAAGACTATATTTGGCATATCAATATACTATTAAGTTAAGATTATACCAGATTTTGAAACAAAGCAACTCATATACCGAAAAAATATACCGAAAATACTACAAATATACCGAAGACTATATTTGGTATATCGTTATAATATTCAGTTCAAAATATACCAAATTTTCAAACATACCAACTACGAATCGACAACAGCCACCGTTTTTCTCATATCAAACTTTTTCTTAAATATCATCTACAATTTTTATCTGATCACTTAACCCACCTCGACGCCCACTAGACGTTCGTCGTAATCGCTGCCCGCCTGCATGGCCAGCTTGGCTTGAGATTGCATAATGGCATCGGAGAGCGAGTCCCGCTGATATGTTGATGAGCCCAGCATGCCGCCAGCTGAGCCATTCGCCGGCGCCTTCAGACGTGAGCTCTTGCTGCGGCAAACGAACTCGAGTATGGCCACAAAAACGGCGAGCAGCAAACCACCGATGAGTATATAATAGATGCCCGCCACATTGCTCAGCGATAGCTCATTGGGTGTCGTTGTGTCCTGGCTATCCAAGTTGAGATTGCATTCGCTTTTATCGAACCACCATTTGTTGCGCAGCCTCAACAGTTCACCGTTCTCCTTGAAAGCCAACACGGCCAAATTGAGGCGATTACTACAACAAGAGAAAGAGCAGATAATAGCGGATCGACTTCCAAGTTTTAGCGAACTTACCGCAGTGGCGAACCAATGGGTGTGGCCACGCCAAAGCCTTTGGTGTCGATGTTGCGTCCCACCTTCATCGTGTCGCACGGTGCTCGAGCGTTGACATATTCATTCTTGGGCGACTCCACCAGCAGCGCATACTTGCCCTTCGAGGTGCGAACACGGCGGATGCCTTCATCGTAATTGCGCACCGAATAGCGCACATTGGCATTCATGTACTCCCACATCTTGTTGTGCAAGTCAATCTTGGAACGCTGCAAGCACAATAAACGAGTGAGAAAGTTGCAGTTGAGTGTTCAACCCATTTCGAATGGATGCAAAACAATTGTGTGGCCAACATTCAAATTGAAATATCTAAACTGTGGCATTGAGTAACTATACTCGTATACTAGAAACGCTGTTAATCAAAGCGACTGACTACAACAGCTGACTTATCTTTGTAACTTTGTAACTTGTATATTTTGAATACGAATCTTTTCAATTTTACAAAAGAAAACCAGGCTTAAAAGATTTCTATTGAGAGCTATCATACATTTTTTCTTAGAAATTTATGTACAATGTATATAGCATATCACCAACCAATTTTTCTACTTATGGAGTATGAAACATTGCTCAATAATAAAACTAACTTTCGGTATTAGAAAATTATAAAAAATATTATATTTTTTTCTGTTGTAGAATAGAATGAACTGGCTTTCAGGGCTTACGTAGACATCAACAAAACTTGGAACTATAGCTTTTAAAAGAGCTAAATTTATAGCTAAATGTACTCTACTATTATATATAAAAAACAGTCTTTTGTAAAGCCGGTATCTACTAATCCTAAAACTCTCTTTATTAATAAAGTTTTATCAACCTAATTGTTAATAAACAAAAAACACAGTCTATAAAAACGGCATTTGCATAACAAACTCCACTCGCCAACTTACCTGAAAGAAGTCCCATGTGGAGCCGTGCAGCAAAGTGCCGTATTGCACATCGCTCTGCCTGGCCAGATCGTCGGGTGACTTTATGGGTGCCACCATGCGTTCGACAGTCAAAAAGGCAGCCAAGTTGGCGGTGTACGATGAGATCAGAATGATGGTGAAGAACCACCAGACGGCGGCAGCGATGCGTCCGGCAATTGAGGGTGGTGTCAAATCGCAGCCCTGCTGCATAAAAGCGGCCAACGAATACCAAAACGAGTTCAACAAACTGAAATCATTGACGGGGACATTCTGCTGTTGAAGTTGCTGTGCATTCGCCTCTTGGTGTGGGTGTGGCTCGGTGCCACCAATAATGCCAGGTGGCTGCTGTGTGGCGGCGGCACCATCGTTTGTCGAGCGACGCACAATGCGCCATTCGTGAGGTGGAAAGCGGGTGACAAAGTAAAGCACAATGCTCACTCCCACGTAGCTCAATATGACACTCATCTGTAGTAGCAGCAGTAGCAGCAGCAGACATTGAGTAGAGTAGAAAGTCGAGTTGAGTCGAGAGCACAGAGCAAACAGAACAGAACAGAGAAAAGCATACCCAAATCTCCTGCGAGAGCGGATTGAGAAAGCTAAAGACACCTGGCGTTTGCTTCACCGGCTTCTTGATCATAATGGAAATGCCCAATGACATAAAGGGCTTGGTGAAGTCTATTACACGCTCCCGTTCCGCAGTTATCGTCATCGCTGCTATGGCAATGTCCGCTTCCTGTCAACGCAATCCGCACAAAAGAAAGCATCATCAGAGCATTACAAAGTGTTGTCGTGTGACGTTCGTAGTGTTTGTGTTTGTGTTTGTGTGTCTGACTTCTCACCTTACGGACAAGCTCACCAACCATGCCATCCCAACCGCCGGGAGCAAACTGATTCTCGGCCCCATATCTGCCATCCTGTGCCAGACGCAGCTCAACTGCTCAGAGAGAGAAGAGGAGAATGGAGAACGGGTGTGTAAAGCGAACTCACCGAGATTGACATGCCTGGATGCAGTGCTTGGCTACTCACATTTAATGCCCAACGTGGTGGCCAACAACTCGGCCAGATCCTTGCAATATCCCTCAAAGCGTTCGTTGCCAACCAGCTGCTCGCCATAGCCGCCAGCCTTATGCATTAGATATGGCTCCTCCAGCACACTGGTCACGATGAAGGTGTGATTGCGTGCATAATCCCCAACGTTGCCGCCGCCAACGCCACCGTTGACCGTCGAACGCGCGTTTGCCGCGCCCCAATAGCGTCCGTGGAGGGGGATGAAACCAGCATCATCACGCCATTCGGCCACCTGTTGCAAGGTGCTATTCACAGACATTTCGACCACCTGCAACGTGTAGTTGACACGCCGACCATCATCATCAAAGCGCACTTCGCCCGTCAATCCATCGATTTCCACCTGAAAATATCCGACACAACGTTGTATTGTGTGTGTTTGCACATAGAAGATTAGCATTGGGAATTTGGGAATGTGGTTTGGGTGGCAATTGTGAGGATTGTGCAAAATGGCAAAGCCCAAAACAAACCAAAGCCAAAGCAAAGGCAAAGGCAAAAAGCAACATTCCAAGTGCCAACTGGGAACTGGTTTACATCAGAAATTAAAACGGATAATATCGCAAGTTAAGGAATTTGCCTTTCATTGTCTTTAGCTTTGCTTTGCTTGCTTCTCGGCAAATAATTGAGGTCCTTTGTGGCATAATTCTCTCGTCTTTTAATTTAAACACAAATATTTGCAGACCGTCAAAAACTTGTCAGCCTTCATTCAGACACCGTGTTTTTCGGCAACAAAGGAAACAAATATAGATTATTCTCAAGTTTTCCTAGCACCTGTGGGTTTTCCTACACGCCTCACACCAAAAACAAATTTCTTGGGCAGTTTTCTTGTGAATTTTGCATCTATAAATAGCTTTTTGTTGTTGGGATTCGCATTGAAAGTTTCGTTGAGTTGCAAAAGCAAATATACTTCTGGTTCTTTGAAATAAAATATTAAGATTGTGTGCAAGTTTCATTTTTTACTTTGGTTATTTATAAGCATTTAATAGGTCCTTTTACAATGCGTTTAGTTGTAACTTGATTTGCCATTAAAATGAAGCTATTTATAACTATTTTGTTTTGTTGAACTTTTGCCAAGTGTCATCGGTCTCAATTACTACGAATTTTTTACGAATAAATTCAATCAATAAGTGTCACATCGTTGCACAGAAATCAAGTAATTTTAATGTTTAAGTTATAGCTATTTTAAACGCTGTTTGAAGTGTATTATTAAGGCTTACTTTATACGATATTATCAAAAGAAAGGTCTGAATATTATTACTACAAATACTACTAAAATTTAATTTCATTCTCAATTACTATAAATTTTAGTCGAATAAATTCTATTAATATTCTTCTATTATAAAATACATTTCATATTTCATTTATAATACTTTTTATATTACTTTTTTCAATTTCAATGAATTTTTGTCTAATAAATTATATGAATAATCTTCCAAAATGAAATAAATTTTACCTATTAGTTATATCAATTTAAAACGCTTTTTGCAGAATGTTTCTATAACATATTAAAAATATTATGTCAAATATTTCTTTTTTTTTTGTTCGAGTTTGAAAATTTCTCCAAAATTTTTATAACCAATTCAATCTTGAATAGTTTATTTATTATTTATTTGCCGGATGATTTTTAGGTGCTGATTTTAAATAATTTTCTCTCCTAAAATATATTGATATTTATACTTTGCTACAAAGATATTTTCTTTTGCAATCAATATTCTCAATTAAATTTTTAATAAATTCAATCAATATTTTTTCAATATCGAATATGTTTTTTTTTCAATTATATCCATTTAAAACACTTTTTGCTCAAAATTTTCGTTGCCAAATATTTTAATGTTATTAGTTCAGAGCTTGCTTTTTTAATAATAATTGCCACAATTACCCAATTTGTTTTTCTTATGCAGCCTTATCATTTTTTTCATTTGCAGGAAATTAAAGTTATTAAATAACTCGAAATTCAATAAAAATATTTTCTTAAGAAATTCCATAACGGAACTCAACGCAACGGAGCTCAACTCAAGGCAAAGGCTACGGCAAGGCAAAGAAAAAGGCAAGGCAAGAAAATTTGTAATTTCATCAACATTTTTGCCAACGAAAAATTGTTGTTGGCTGCTTGCTTACCTTGCGCAGAACCCGTGAGATTTTCTCTCCCTGCTCCCAGGGCGTGACCCAGCCTTTGGGTGTATTGCAGTCCAATAATGCGCTCGACTCATTGAGAGTATTGCCACCGCTGCCGCCAGAGCCAGAGCCACCGCCTCCACCACCTGTGTGACTGCGTCGCTGCAGATGATTGGCACGAAACTGATCCGGTTTCTTGCGGAGAATGCGATTGAAGGCCTCGACGAGCACAAAGACCGCATCGTACATGAGCGCTGCCTGAGCCTACAAAGAGAGAGAGACAGAGTAAACAATATAACGCACATGAGGTGCTTTAAATCCACCTCACACAGGACAGAAAATTTACCGAAATCGCTGGCATGCTGCCGCCTCCTGCTGTGTTCTGCCCACTTGGTGGCTCCAAACGCTTCCGGCTATCATGAAAATCACGCAACGCGCGCCGATTAGTGTCCACAATGCGAAAGCCAGTGATGTTGATGGCTCCAAATTCCACCACATCGCTGGGCCAGTGGTTATCCATGACCTATGCGCGATACAAGCGAGTAAAATATGTTAAAAAAAAAATCAACAACAAAAAAAATGAAAAACGTGCCAAAAGGCAAAAGCAGAAAAGGATAACAAAGCCCTACGGATGCTGGCAATAATTGCTTATTAAAGGTTTCCCTTCATCCACCTCGACAACGCTTTACGGATGGAGGTTTGTTTTCTGGTTTTTGCACTCACCAGGCCGCTGAGCAGGTAATGATAGGTGCGCCGTCCCAGCTTAACATCCCGCACATGCTGTATGATGATCTCTTTGGCCATTTCCGCCGGGCAGTCGAGCACGATGCGCTTTTTGCTGAACCGACCCAAATCCTCCATCGTGTGCAAAAATTCAATGGCCATCGTTACGTTGGCGATGCGTTTGACCATTTGCACACGAAATGTTTCATTTCCGGGCTTCAGTTCTTGATAGATTTGCTGCAGGCGCAGTAAGCCTAAGGGCCACAGAGACAGCGTGCGAGTAGAGTTGGGAGAGAGAGAAAGAAAGTCCATGGATGAGCCGCAAAAAAACATAAAACAACACTCACGCACACACACACCCAAACGAAACAAATACAAACGAAACAAACGTTGCCCTTTTGCCGGTGGCGTATGAGTAATTTGAAGTATAAATTGCGCTGGCTATCAAATGTAAAACGCGTTTTAAGAGTTCGCACAAAATGTTTGAAAAGCACAATTTAAGCTAAAGACTGATCAGAATAACAGACAGGTTTAAGCATCATGATTTTGAGCTCAAGTTACGATTTCTCAAACTATCTCTGAATTGTAAAAATATAAACTAAACAAACGTTGCTCTTATTTAGGTAATTTAAAGTACCAAGAGTAAAAGAGTATGAGTTTCAATGGCTATCAAATGTAAAAAAGCTTTTCAAGAGCACGCCTTAGTAATTAAGCTTTCAATACAATTAATGCATCAAACTTTGGACCTTTTGAGCTGAGGTTTATCAATATCACGCAAACAAATACAAGAGAAACAATTGATGCCCTTTTTCCGATGTATGAGTAATTTTCAGTACCATGCACTCGCTGGAAAGTGAATGCGTTTTAAGAGTTTCGACAAATTTATATAAAATATTTGACATGTACAATTAAAACTAAAGATTTGTTGAAATAACGCCCAAGTGAATCATGAAGTCTTAAAGCTTAAGTTACTTCATATTACACTATCTCTGAGTTACACAAATAAAAGTGAAACAAACTTTTTGCCGGTGGCGTATGAGTAATTCGAAATACTAAACATTCGCAGATAGCTAAGTAAAATGTAATACACTTTTTAGGAGTTTAGACAAATTTGTATAAAATATTTGAAAAGCACAACTTAAGCTGAAGATTCATTGGATTAAAGTCTCATTGCTTTCAGCCGTATCTGTTACTTATGTATACAAATATATAAATCCAAGCGAAGCAACGTTGATCGTTTGTCGGTGGCATATGAGTAATTTTAAGCACTCACTAAGAACTAAACTGCGAAATAATATTTGAAATAATAATAAAAAAATAACGATTCATCGAATTTATCGGATTGACATCTCAATCTCTTGTACTTAAGTCATGCCATGTTAAACTTTCTCTTACTCATAAAAACGTAACAAATATTGACCTGCTGCCGGTGGCGTATGAGTAATTTGAAGTACAAAGCAATCGCCGGTAACTCAGAAAAGAGTAAAAAGCATTTTAATATTTTAAAAGCACAATTAAATATAAAAAAAACTGAAGATTTATTGGATTAACACCTCTGTGAAGCGTCATGATTTTGTGCTCAAGTTATGCCGTATCACACGATCTCTTCACCATGCAACACTTGACATTTTGATTTGATTTTGTGGCCGAACACAACGTCCACATGCTACTCAACTATGTTATATGAATGCTCCAAACAGCAATCACATTATTTGTATTTGTGTGTTTTGTGTGTATTTTTATTAGAGAAGAGAGAAGAACTGTTGAATATGCTGCATATTTGATAGCTTTTGAATATGATTTTGGGCGGGGACAGGCACAAAAAGCAATAGCAATACCGTTCGATAGCTAAAACCAACAACAACTAGAGGAGCACCACCAATACAAATACTATAAAATGTTTATTTATCTCTTAACGCTATTTGCTATTTTACCCATACATGAAGCGCATATTTTGTTTATTTTATTCGAGTGTGTGTGTGAGAGTGTATATCTGTGCCTACTTATGAATACTTTATACACACAATGAAAGAGAGAGAAAGAGATAAAAGAGAGAGTGAGAGACACTCAGTCAGTCAGTCAGTCAGTCACACTCAATCACTACCTCAATCTCTCATTCTCAAACTCATTCTCTGGCCGCAAAAAACATTTTCACGCGCCATTTGTTGCACGTCGTTGTTGTCACAGATGTTGTTGCCCTACTCTCGACTTCGGTGTTGTTGCTGTTGCTGTTGCTGTTGTTATTGCCATTGATTTCTGGCTGCATGATTTGTTGGCTATGGCCACAAAACAAAAATAATAATAACAACAGCAAGCAACAGCAGCAGAAGCAGAGGAAACGGAAGTGCACAGACAATTGAAGTACTTTTTTGTGGCACGTTGGTAACATTTCAATAAATAGCGAACCCCTCCAAACCAATAACAACAACAACAACAACAACCACGAGAGCAGCAGCAGCAGCAAAAAATCAACAAAATAATAAAATTGGGTGCGTGCTGTTTGTTTGTTCAACCATTTGGCTGTCGACTGTGTCGGCTGCTGTCTGTGTGCGATGATGTTTTATTGAATGCTTCCTATGTTGTCGCGTATTGCTTTTTCTGCAACTTTTGTATTCATGAATGCGCCAAAAAATATGCTACCAATTTGTCGCCGTGTGCGCGTTCGCTCTTCGTTTAACGAACAACAACGAACAACGGCAACGACAACGAGGAGCAACAAAAAAAAAAAACTGTTGCCCGATAACAGCGGGCGGGTCTAAAGAGCCAGAACAAAGCAATAACAACAAACTGCTGACAGCAGCATTAAAATATAAAGTCTGCGCTGTGGAGCCTTTTCGTTAACAATGTAAACGATGCTGAAGCATCGTGTATTGAGCTGAAGTCGGCCAAAATGGCAGCGCCCCAAACAGCAACAGCAACAGCAGCAGCAGCAGCTTGATGCTACTGTGCTGCTGTTGCTGCTGCTGCTGCGGCATTTCCTTTTCCTGCTCCGAATGCCAGTGGCAACAATGTCGGCCTACTTTTCGGCAAACGGCGCAAAATATTAAAAACGAACGAAACGAGGAAAAAACGAATGTTAAGGCAGTCAGCAGGCAGCCATAAGGGCCAACCGCCTGCCTGCCAGCAGTTGCATAAAGTCATAAATTTTATTTCACACAGAGTCATTAACACATGACACACACACACACATACACAGACAGAGTCTCAGAGTGGCACAAAAGGAGCAGCCATAACGACAGCATGGTGAACTCATTACAAAAGGCGCAAAAAAAAGGCGCAAGGCGTCGGCATAAAAATACTCAAATAACACACGCAGAAATCACTGCGGCGTATACGTAATATCATATGAAATTTTTACAGAGTTTCAGCGGCCCATTGTATGTGTATTATAAGTAGGCACACACACACACTCAGACAGACATACACAGAGACACACACGTGTCTTGTGCTGCGCCTTGATGTCTTCATCTTTGGCCGTAATTGCTGTCGTCGCCGTCGCCGTTGACGTCGCACGTAGACTGCAGGAAATTGCTTTGAAATAAATTTCAATACAACAAAAAGCCAGCCTACGACAACAACAACAACACAGTAGCATCAACAAAGGCAACATTATGTGGCATGTAGCTGAGACACCACCATATGTGTGTGTGCTCTGTGCTTCCCCCTTTTATCGTCTTTCCTCCACTTGTCGCTGCTCAAGCAGGCGAACCACTTCTAAGCGCTCGAAAGCACTCAAGTCTCAGCTGAAGCCAGGTCTTGGCTGTCTTCGCTGTCTTTGCTGTCTTCTTGTCTGGCCTCCGACTACCGACTCGTCCTTTTTACTTTCAGTTTCAGGCAGCAGGCGCGTCCTCTTTGTGCCGCTTATTTAATTACATATTAGCAAAAGCAAAAGCAGCAGCAACAGCGGCAGCAAAAGTAGAGGCAAAAAAAAAGTAAGAGCTAAAATAAAATTGAAGAGGGCAGCTGAAGATGCCCTCGAAAGTGCCACACAGCCAAGATATAGACATGTGTTTGATGTCTGATTTCTATTTACATTGTGCTATTTGCCGTTTGACGTTCTTCGTTTGCTGTCTGTTGGTTGGCGGCTCAAATAGCATAAGGTAGAATGGAAAGAATGGTTTGTCGGCGAAAACTTAACGCAACTGAATTGAGTTTAGGCAATTTTCGATTACTCGGAAATCCATTAAAAACATTGTCTTCTCTTCAAATGAAAATATTAGTTAAGCGTTTGATTGAATTTCAAGTGAGATAATCACATAAAGCATTGCTCGCAAGGCAAACACATTTTTGCTTTAAAAAAATATATTTTGTTTTTCATATTTGATCTGCGAATCTCACAGATATTTCCACTTGTTTCTTTATTTATGTTAGACTAATTATTAACAACTAAAATATGATTTTAAAATAAGAACTATTTTTGTTTTTTTTTTTCAATTTTGGCTCATTGGAAAAAAATGTATTAGAGCAATTTAAACTTAACTTTTTCCTCTATTTCATTCGTGATTTTGAATTGTTTGTTAAAAAAAGATTAAATTTAATAGGTAAAGCATGAAAGCTAAAAACGCCATAACAAGCGATTGTGAACGCTTTATAAAATATTTATCTCCCAATACTAATTGAAAATACCTCTAATTAAAATGCAAATGAAAATGTTATATTTTAAATTGAAAATAAAATCTTTAAAATAAATAAATAACCTCTTTAAATTGAAACTGAAAATAAAAGCTTCAAATTGAATGCAATAGTAAAACTAATCTATTTGAATATTTAATCATTTTTATATAACTTGTCAAAATTGTTTATAAAGAAAATTTTGTCACCACCCAAATTTTTGGAAATTTGTATTTCTCGACTGTCAAAAACGCTCTTTACTCGAACTCTCGTAACAATTTATTGCGGCATCATAAATAGCTCGTGAAAACTATGCCAAATATTTGCATTAATTTCAATTAATTGCCATCTTTCTGTGTGGCTTCGCTCGACTTTGTGGCCATTAACGCTGTTTTGCCACTAGTCACAAACACAAAGGACAACAACAGCAAAAATGTCAAACTCGCTTAGCCAGACAGCAGAAGAAATAGAGAAAACAACAAACATTCATTGGCGCCCCATTTGTTTTTGGTCGAAATGAAATGAAATCAAAATACGCGCAGTAAACAATGGGATAATATAACCTGCCTCCCTTTCGCCTTTCGCCTTTCTGGTTTCTCCCTCCAAGCACTAATCATCTTTCACCCCGCATACTCACCATCGTGCGAATCGTAGAGATAAATAATGCTCTGCCAGCCGTAGTATTGTATGGTATCAATAATTGCCTGATGATAATCCGGACGCATGCTGATCGCAAAATCCAACAGGCCCGATGACGGCGTAAGCACCTAAAAGTATGCAAAACAAAGCGACGCATAAGTGCTAGACTATAGCTGTGTGTGTGTGTGTGTGAGAGAGAGTGTGTGTGTGAGGTAGGTTATGGTAGCTGCTGTTGCTGTTGCTGCTGCTGTTGATGTTGGTTTCTGTGGGGCAGGCTTGATTTGCCGCCCCATTCCCTTCGCCTTCCCTCAGCATAACAATGTAATGTGCACGCTACATGAAGCAATAATAAAATGAAACGCGTTTCCGCTTTGACGCTGCCAGCGACAGCAGAGTGGTAAGGGGAGGGGGGTTGAGGCACGCGGCTTCGATGGAGGACAGTGTAAAGGACATGTAAGTCCTGCCTTTACGCCTGGTGGCAAAGTAGGCAGCATACAACACGCTGAGAGAAATCTAGAGTGAATCTTGCTTAAAAAGTAGATTGTAAATCTTGATTTAAGATTTTATCGTTCTTATCTAACCTTGAAGTAAGATTATTAAATTGAAGATTTATAAATGAAGATTGGTTTTGCTTAATTTGCGTTTTCAGATTATAAACATCTTAGTTTTAGATTAAAATCTTGCTTTAAGAATGTTTTATTATAGATCGAAAAGAACACATGACCTCTTGATTTGAGAACTTTTCGTACTTATACAATAAATTTGAAATAAGATTTTTTGGTTGAAAACATCATAAACGAAAATAGTGTTCTTTAATCGTCGTTTTGAGATTAAAAAATCTCCTTTTAAGATCGAAAAGATCTCAAATTAAATAATTTTCATCTTTCTTCTTAAAATGTTAGAATTCCCTTCCTTTAAAATGATAAGTTAATTTCTGGTATTGTTGCTGTTAGCTCTGTAAGTAGAAAGCCGCAAATCATTAAACCGCGTGGTTGTTGGTTTTGTGTTCAAGCTCTTTTCGGTTCGAATATAAAATAAGGGTTAAATGTTATATTTATATATATAAAATTACATGAATGTGTAAAAACATAAAAAAAGAATTTGTGTGATTTTAACCATTCAGAGCTTAAGATTGTTTGATCTTTTAAGATTTTTCCGCTCTTGAAACAACATTATAATCTTGAATTTAAAAATTGGGCAATGTAGAATTTTTGTAGAATTTTGATCTTGAACACTTTTTGAACAGTAAATCTTTATGGTTCAATTATGTCATTATATTATCTTGATTGAAGATATTATTCTTCACTTTAGCATGTTTTTTCTTTCTGTGTACAACGACATCTACTTGGTGTGTACATCAAGAGCGAGAGAAGATACACAGCGACCCGTTTCCGTTTAGCTCCACACACACACACACATACACACGCCTGAAGGGGCACGCAAATGCGCAGTCTGCTGTGTGTGTGTGTGTGTGTGTGTAAAAAGAGAGCAAACTGCTGTTGTTGCTTGCTTGCTGGCTGCTTGCTTGCTTTGCTTGCTTGCCGACGCCATATCTTGATTTATAGTGATTGAAATAAAAGAGGCCAAGAGCGCATCATAAATTTTTTTGCGCTCACTGTATGTGAGAGTGTGCGCTGCTCCGCACACTGAGGGGGCGCTCGTTTGGCATTGTCTTCCGGCTTTAGCTTTGGCTTTGCGCTTTTCCACTCTGTTTTCTCTCTGTTTTGTGAAGTGCCAGGCACAGTGACAACAGCAGCAACAACAACAATGCCAGAGCAGACGGCGACTTCTTGCTGTTGTTGGTAGTAAATTTTCTTCAAATTACAATTATTATGATTTGTGCTTGGCTTTTGATTTAGTACTGGCGTCTGGCAGACACCACAGCCACACCAACAGCAACACATGTGCGAGTGTGTGTGTACACAAACACACACACTTATTGCCACTTTATGAGATGACTTTATTTTTATTTTTATAAGCTTAAGTTTTGTGTTTGCTTTAGAAGTGAGCACTGAAGGTTGATGTTAAAATTAGACTCGTGGCAGCCACGCCCACCATTCTCCGCCCATGCAATAAACTGCAGCTTAAGCTGTTAAGTGAGCTGCATGAAAAGTTATGACCGTGCCTAGTAAAAACTATTTGCAAAGAATATGCTCTTGGGAGACTTTCACTCGTATCGAATGAAATACTATATATTAAAGTATTTTCTTTCTTTATTGTCAGGCATAACTACAACCTATTGACCTAAATTAAATGGTCAGCAATTTCAGTGGCTGACAACAACAACAAAAACAAGAACTAGAGTAGCAACCACGGCAGCAAATTGTGTTGTTCAATCTGTTGTCAGTTGACATAGATAGAGAGAAGTTGGTTTTATTTGGCATTTGCATTTGGTTTTTCATTTGGCAACGCCCGAGTAATTTGATTGGATTCGCAATCACACTCAATGTCAATACCCTTTAATTAAGTGCAGTCCACTTCACATTGAAATAGGGTAGCATGTAGTCGTCGACACCTTTTTTCGTGTTTCACACTAAATTGTTTTTCAGTCGCTCAACTCGGAAAACGCAAATATGCAACCATCAATTTATTTGCTCTCGCCTATTTGTGACTAAATTTATTTCCATTTGCCGCTAGAAATATTATTTTCTACTTTTTTTCGTATGCTGTTTAACTATTTGATTTTCAGCTTGAATTAATTAAATGTTGTTCAGTGTATTTGCTTTAATTTTTGGCACAAAAGTATGACGATAAATATGTGTGTGAAAGGGTGAAGGGAAAAATGAAGCCGAAACCGTTGAGACATTCTTTGAAATTGGAATTGGGTTTGAAGCGAGCTTTAATTATAATTTTGCAGCCACTCGCTGTGAGTGAAAATTCCGCACATATTCCGCATATATTCTCTTTGTTTCATTACGAACTTTTTGCCCTTTTTCCGTTCGCCCGCGGGCGAACTTCATTACTCATCAACTGGCAAACATACATACAGTATATATATATACTAAATATGTGTGTGTGTGTGTGTGTGTGTGTGCTAGTTTATTGACTGAGTATGTGTGCTGAAGGATGACTGAGTCGCTGGCAACAAACCACATCAAATGTAAATAACTGCACACAAAATCAATTACGAATGACAATTTTTTAGCGTTACGTTGCAAGTGGCAACGTTGACTGTGTGTTCTCTGTGTTGTTGTTGTTCGTGTTGCGACTTACCTTTTCCGGAAACCAGGGCGTCACGAATGGCATTTGGAACGTATTCGAATAGGAGTGCAATGTGTCAAAGGAGTCCGGCGATACGGCGCCCAGCATTGAGTAGACTCCGCGCGAGAATTGATTGCAGACTGCAGGTTACAGCAATAAATATTTTTTCCCATTTTTCGTTGCAAGACAGAGTGAGAAAGAAGAAAGACAGAGAAACAGCCACGCGACATGGCAACAGTTACAGGTTTTGGAGCTGCGATTCGTTGTGGAATTCATGCTTGATTCCTTTTGCTTCTACACTTTTTTTTTGGGGTTGGGCATGAGAAATGTTATGTGAGGGAGTCTAAGAGAATACGAGTTGTGTTGAATGTGTGTGTGGCAGTGTCTAGGTCGTGATGTAAATGAATGTGCGCAATTAAACTGAAGCCAGAGAATGTAGGAGGGTGGAGGAGGAGGCGAGGCGAGGCGAGGAGTGAGGAAAATGTGTAGTGCAATTTTCAATAAAAATGCGCATAATTAATGCAGTCTGTGTGTTTGGAGTGGTTTCACTTTATTGTATTTGTTTTGTCATTGCTTTGTTTTAAGTCGGGGGTGAAGAGATGAGGGAGAAGATGAGAGGATAAGGTATGAACAAATGAAGGAATAGGTTATGAGAAGAGAGAAGTGGGTGCATGAATAGATGAGGAAAGAGGGAAGAGGAGTGAAGGCATGAACAGATGAGGGAGCAGGGAAAGGGAAGGGATGAGCGAGGAGCAAGGAGCGAGGAGGGAAAAGAGGATGAAGAGCATGATCAATTGAGGAATTAAAGACAGAAGAGGAATGTAAGCAAGAACCGATGAAGAGCGAAAGGGGAAGAAGGAGAAATGAGGGAGGAAGGAAAGAGAATATAGAAGTGAGAATATTGACAGATTGGGGAGCACGGAAAGTGGAGACAGGAGAGAGATAATGAACAGGTAAGGAAAGTCGGAATGGGAAAAGGGGAAAGAGAAGAGAGGAGTGAGGAATGAGATATCAACAAATGATGGAATAGGGAAAGATAAGAGAGAAGTTGAAGCATGACCATATGAGGAAAGAGGGAAGTTAAATCAAGAACCGATTAAGGAAGGAGGAGATAGGAGCGAAGAGGGAAATAGGAGAGATAAGTGACAGCATGAACATATGAGGAAGGAAGGGAAGCGAAGTTATATCAAGACCTATGAAGGAAGAGGGAAAGGGGAAGAAGGAAAGAGGAGCGAGAAGGGAAAGAGGAAAGAGGAGTAATGCATGATCAGTTAAGGAAAGAGAGAAGAGGAGTGAATGCATGAACCGATTAGCGAAAGAGGAAGGAGGAGATAGGAGCGAGGAGGAAAAGGGATGACAGAAATGAGAGCATGAACTGATGAAGGAAGAGGGAAGGAAAGAGGAGATGGGAGTGAGGCCAAGTAACACCTACTCAAGCGCGATAATTTGAATGCATCCGCTGTATTGATGACATCAACGTACGCCTGCAGCTCAAAGCGACGCGCGCTGACATTCAGATTGTGATTGAGCATTGCATATTTAAAGGCTGATTGCACATCGTCGGTGCCCTGCTCGAAGATGGCGCCTAAAAAGAGGGAGAGAAAGAGAGAGAGAGAAGAGAGTAGAGAGTGAGATAGCTGCATATGTGGAATATAGTTTTTGCTTCGTTAAATATTTAGGCAGCTTTTGACACAGTCCTCTTAATATTAAAACGAAAGCGCACTGAATAAATATTTACACAAATGATAGTGTAACACACAAGGCACACCCACACACACACACACACACACACACACACACACACATATACGCCAATACACAGAAGCACACACTAGTGGCTGGCACTCTAATGCCGAACGAAGTGTTGATGCAGCAATTTTGCAAGCTGCGCTTTTGCATGGCCAGGCACACGAGGCACATGAGGCAGCACACAGCAGTGGCAATTGCTGCTGCTGCTACTGCTGCTGTGGCAGTGGCAGGAACAGGCCACAGAAGGAGCAGCAGCAACAGTAGCAATAGCGACAATCGCAGCTGGAGCCAACAGCAGGTGAATGGCTTCGTGTGCAAGCCAGTCAGCATGACTGTCACATTAGCACACACAAATACAAACACACACAAATACAAACACAAACACACACACGTGCACACTTCAAGCAGAGCCAAAATGACTGCAGGCGCAGTGACTGAGGCGCCATCGCGTAATAAAAAATAAAGTAGCAAAGAAAAAAAATGATGCCAACAACAACAAACTGAAAATAAGAGGTAGAAAAAACGAAAAAATTCCGAAACTAAAAAAAATAGAAATGCAGGAAATGGCGTCAAATTGTATTGCTTGTGTTCCAGTTAGCTTTTTCGACACAATTTCAATTATTATTCATATGCCATATGCAAATGCTGTAAATTGCCGAGCACAAATTCTATTATTACACACACAGCATAAAATCGAACAATAAAAAAACGGAGAAAAAAGGAAAATTCAAAGTAAATGAAAACCATGCAAATTGGAGTTTATTGCAAAATTCAGTAGCAATTTGCCGAGTTTATTTTGCAAATATATATTATATATATTTTATTAAAGTTGGAATCCACAATATGAGCACGAGTTGCAAATTAAAATTATTTTTTGTTTTAGCAAATAATACAAAACTATTGTCTCGATTACGTTCTATTGTTCAGCTAAATAAACAACTTTTGAGCAATGCCACAAATACAATACAAAATATTATTGATAAATGCTTTGCTATTTAAAGCAATTCAATTGCAATAAATTACAAGTAAGTTCTAGTTTATGACTGCAAATCTGCAGCTAATATTATTGGTTTAAATCGAACCACAACTTTACTACTTTAGGCTATGTTAAATGATATTTTATTTAAGACATTTCAATTGAAATATAATTTTTCGATTTGAAGTTATTCGAACAACTTTACTGTGTTTGACTTTTTATATAAAAAAATTCAAATACATAAATAAAGAAAAGTTAGCAAGAAATTGCATTTTTTAGACACTTCCTATGATATTCTGTTTAAAGCATATCAATTAACATATAATAAAGACAATAAAGAAACCATATATTACTTTTTCTAGAATTTTGAACCGAATAACGACAACTTTAGTTTCTTCGAATTAAACGAGTTTCCATGTAACGCATTTAAATTCAAATAAAAAAACAAAGTTTAAAAAAATTACATTCTTATGAAAAAATTGTTTTTTTTTGGCTTGCGAAATATAATACAAATAATAAAGAAATAATACGTTGAATTTTTCTTGCTTTTCGATTCGAATCACAACAACTTCAGTGCCTTAGACTTATTAAATGATTTAAAATGTAAAACATTCAAATTCAAATATTGTAAAGCAAAGTTTTATTAGCAATAAATTGAATTTGTATAGCAGACTGACTATTCTAGACTTGTAATTCGATATTCTATTTAAAGCAACTCACTTCAAATGCAATAAAGGAATGTTTTATTAGCTATAAAAATAATTGTTTTGGTAAATTTACTGCTTTTGTTATTCAATTTAAAGTATTTCAATTAAAATATAATAAAGAATTGTGTTTTTTTTATTATCAATAAATTGCATATTTCTAGCATTTCAATTGGAATCTCGACAACAACTTTAGTGTGTTTGAATTGTTATATGATATTTCATTTAAATTATATGAACATAACAAAGACAACTTTTATTAGCCAATTTACTGTTTCTAGGTATTTGATGCTCTGCTCAAAGCAAGCTAATTCAAGTATAATAAAGAAAAGTTTCAATAGCTATAAAAAGAGGTTGTTTTTCTTTTATAATATATAAATTGCATTTTTTTAGCATTTCCATTTGTGTTGAAAAATATTCTATTTGAAGCATTTCAATAAAGATTAAATTACGACAAGTTATTTATAATTTTTAATTTTCTAACATTTGCAAGTTTGTTATATAATATTAAATTTAAAGACATTTTTTTATTATATATAAATATAATTTTTCTAGTATTTCCCTTCATATCAAATTACATTCTACTTAAAGCCTTTTTATCTATAAATTGCATTTTTCTAGCACTTCGATTCGAATCACTTTGTTGCAATTTGTGCACATTGTAAAGTTACTTGAAAATTGTTAATAAAAATCTTGAAAAGTAGTTTAATAAATTGTGTGCTCCATAATGGCTTAACTCCACTTAAAACTTGTGCTACCTTCTCGATTCTTTTTTCTGTTTGCTGCCGCTGTTGGCAATTTCATAAATTTTTGTCAGGAATCCGAAATGAAAATGGAAAACGATTTAGGGAACAGCATTCCAGGGAGAAGCGTCATGAAAGTGGAGAATTCCTCGGTACTTGTTGGTGGCACACACACATACAGTCATACACACACACAAATACAATCACATCGTGCTATAACCATTGCCATTACACATTGTAGCGAAATGTTAGCGACAACTGCAACTGCCACAGCAGCAGCAGCGACTGCCACTGAAAGTGCAGCGAGGCGACTCCTTTTGCTGCCTCCACGTTGCTGTTGCTGTTGCTGCTGCTTCGGGTGTTGCTTTTGAGACTCACCTAATGGTATTTTCTCGGTTAACGATGCACTTTGTTGTTGTAGCTGCTGGGATTGTTGTTGCTGCTGCTGTTGAGCTGCGCTAAATTCCAGCAGCGTGCAAATGCTGGCAGCGCACATTAAATGTAAATATGCCAAGAATTTTAGCCTCGAATGCATTTTGTATTGCTTTTGCTTCTGCTATTCGTTGTCGTTGTTACAAATTCGGTGAGAATTTTCCACTTGTAAGTTGTTTTTGTTGTTGTTGTTGTCGCTGCTGTTTGTTATTATTGAATGCGCGGTGTATTTGCTGGCTTAATTTGTAGCACAGTTGTTACAACTGTTATTGTTGTTATCGTTGTTATTCTCTCTCTCTTTCGCTTGTTTGTTGAGCGCGTGGCAGTGTGCAAATATTTGTTGCCTACTTTTGAGCGCGCCGATTACTCGCAACAGTTTATGGAAGTTTATTTGATTTTTGGGCTTACACAAGCATTTACGTTTATTGCCGCTTTGATTAATTAACTCTAATTGGCTGATACGTTACGATTATATTATTTATTTATTTATTTATTGTAAGTTCTACTGAGCTGAGCTTATGTGTTATTGATGTGTTAGTTCAACGTGCTTAGCAGTTGGCGGTTATCTAAGTGATTATTAATTAGTTGAATTATATTTGCAATTAATTCTAGCTATAAGAGTCACTAAGTAAGTTTCTTGTGGGCGCACTTTAAATCGTAAGTGTGCTTGACTTTAACCAGAGGCATGAACTCAGCCCTTCAGCCCTCTCAGTCATATGACTCCCTTACGCATACACGCACAACACTAACACCGTACACCAATACCGATACCGTTACCGTTACCGACACGCACACGCACACACAATGACAGCTTTACACAGACATCTCAACAGTAGCTGGCCGCTACAGCTCTGGGCACGCAGTCAGTTGTAGCTCGTCGTCCGCTCACATGAACCAAACGGCAACGCGTTGTAATCAGCACTAAAATCGTCTAAGCTGCCCAGTAATATGAGACTCAGCATCCCAGCCTGGGCTACACAACCACTTTTGTCGCTTTGTCGCCTTCGTTACAACAACAGAGCGAGAGTGCGAGAGAGCGAACGCCCTGTGCGAGTCACGCATGCTGGATGCTGTGCTCTTTGTACTAAAACCCGAGAGAGAGAGCCTTTGCTTACGCTCTCTCGTATTTTGCGTTCTCTCGGTCTCGCTCTCGCTCTTGTCTGCAAAGCCGCCACGAGTTCGGCTTTCGCTTTGACTTCGGCTTCGTCAATTACTGACCTACTACGTATAGGACTACACAAGTTGCAAATTGTTTCATACTCTCGCCGTCGTTGTTGTTGTTGCTGGATGCTGCTACTGGCTGCTGCTGCTGGCTGCTATTGGTAAAATGTTTGTTTACGTTCTGCCTTGCATTTTCGGCTGCATAATTGATACGGACAACAGCAACAAGAAGCGGCGGCAACAACTGCAGCACTCGTTGCTCGATTGCGTTCAAATCGTTTTCCCATCGCCCCCATTTTCAGCAACTGAAATTCCTGTTTTTTCTTGCTGTTGTTGTTGTTGTTGTTGTTGTTTTGGTTTTTTGTGTTTATGTGCTTCTAGCATTCTCTTTCGGCATTTTTTTTGTTTTTGTTTTGTTTTGTTTGGTAATTACAAACGATGCCGTGACAATCCTTTTAACAAATCTCATTAGGCTGTCAATTACGTGTCATTGCTGTTAGTTCGTTCGCACTGTAATGAAATCACATTAATCGACTTTAATTTTGTGCACAAACAAAGCTTAAGTGCGAAGCACACTTGCTACTTCTTTCGTGCTACGTGCCACGTGCCACGCCCCTTATCTGCTGCTGGGGCTGCATATTGTCGAGGTCGTGGCGTAGAATTTCATCATAATCTGTAATTAGTTTATAATGCGCACAGGAAGCGCCTCGCACAAAGCAGGAAGAGAATAAAGTGGCAGCCAGAAGGACATGCGGACGCCAGGACGTACAGCCAGGACAATGCTGGCTGCGACGAACATTTCTACTTAACCTACAGCAAACTGCGCTTAACAGCAGCAGCAAAAGCAACAACAACAACAGCAAATAATGAGAGCGGCAACAACAACAAAGAACAAACGCTAAAAGTCAAGCCAATAAACATAAAAGTTGATGGCAAAATTTTTTAATTAAGAAAATCAATGAATATTTTTTCATCATTTCATTTTAACATTATGGGCTTTGCCTCTTTTTAACGCTCTCCCACTCTAGAACCTCCTCCATCCCTCTTCCTCCTCTCTCTATCATTCCAACCTTATTTTTTTATTTTTCTTCTTTATGGCCAGCGTTTCCAATGTTCCTTAATAGGTTATTACAACTTTTGTCGGCAGCGTAAAAAGGCAAAAAAAAAATCCTAGGACCTTCATAACTCAGAGTTTGTCTGATAATCAAAGTTTTTTCTAATTCATTTGATTAGTTGAAATAATTCTAAAGTACCTGCACGATGGCTTCGCTGAAGTAGCAAATATTAATGAAGTGCAATAAGGAAATTACAACTATGAAGTGCTTTTGATATTATTACTAAAGCCAATGGCGTTCACATGGAATTGAAAAAAATAGGATTGCAAATTATTGTGGTTTAATCAATTCAGCTTTTAAGGTTGAATACGATAAAACTTGGTATATATTAAGAATTTTTACTACAGAAAATTTAACTTTTCGTTTACACTTTATTTCTTATTATAATAGTGTTTGAAGGTTGGAATTTATTAAAATAGTATTTGAATGTGACATATCCTTATAATTTAAATTTTGCTTATTTAAGACTCAATATAAAATACTTTTTTTTAATAAAAGATTTAAATATAATACATTTTGGTTTAATAAATTTAACTATGAATGTTAGTTAGAATCTTAGTATATATATTTATTATCTTCAACCACAAAAATTGCAACTATGCCTATATATTTAGTAACTTTAAAAAGTCTTTCAAGTATGCAAATTTCCATCACCTAAAAAATTGATTTTATATATATAATTTATTTATTTATAATATTTCAAGTTTTAAATTACATTTCATATGCACTGAATACCTTCAATTAGTGTTCATTAATTGAATATTACATTTATTTAAATTAAAATTAAACTATCTTTCAAACGCGTTTTAATCAATCTACTTAAAATCATGAAAAGTATTATGTTAATACCACTTTATTAATACTTAAAATCATAAAAAATAGGTAATCTTTCTTAATGATTATTATAGTAAACCACACTTAAAATCATAAAAATATGTAATCTTTCTTAAAGATAATTTAACATTTACTAATTAAATACTTGAGGAAATCACGAACATTTCACAACAAATTCTAAATGAATCCTTTAGAGCACTTTCCTCTACTAAATTCCATTTAATATGGCTATGCCTTTAATTAGTGTACATCAAACATTTATTTTGGGCATGCTAAGTGCTTTCCAAATTAATTATTTTCCGCTCTCGAATGCGCTGCAATAAATCAAAGTCGACTCTTTAATTTCGGGGCAATGATTAAAGCACGAAAAGTAGAAACAAAAACACAAAAACTAACGCAAAGCCAAACAATTAAACAAATGAATAAACAAATAAATGTGAAACTGAATGCGAATGGTGAATGGAAAATGGCGAATGCGAATGCGAATGCAGTTTGATATTATAATTAAATTTGTCTATCATTCCTTTCTTATATGTATTCAGCTGGGACTATATGCAATTTGCAAACAAATATTCGACTTTTTGCGCAATTATTTAATGCGAACGCCAATAAAATTTTAATTGCTCTTTTTCCATAAATATGTAAATTGAAAAATGCGTCTTTTTGTTCGCACGCAGGGGCGAAGGGAATCAAGGGCCAGAGAGAGGGGAGAGGCAACCGCTAGGGTATTGCTAATTATTTACAATTAAAATTTATGCGGCTGCCTAAATCAACAAAACTAAATCGTTTAATTAAAAAGCCGCGAGCACACAAATGAAAAAACAACAACAACTACAAAAAAAATCAACAAATAGTAACAACAACAACAAAAGAAGAGGAAGAGCAACAGTAACAGCAACATTAACAATAAAAACAAGAGCAACAGCAACAAAAATGATATTGCTTGAAGCCACAACAAAATCAGAGCCGCAAGTACAAAGATAAATAAGTGGCATTGTCGGTTTCATTTCCGGTTGTTGCATTTGCATTCAAATGGCTGTGTGTGTGTGTGTGTGGGTGTCTCTACCTCCCCCCTCTGTGTGTGTGTGTGTGTGCGTGTTCTTGTAACGGTATATAAGCACATTTCCAACTGCTTTTTAGATTTAAGCGGAGCGCAGCTAAAAGCACAAAAATAAAGCAATAAAAAGCAGCACGCCACAAGAAAAAGAAGCGTTGTTGCTTGGGTGCTTGGAGTGGGGCATGTGGCAGGGGGCGTGGCACACTTCTTACTCACTTCTTCACAGTTACTAGCAGCTGTCGCTTCCGTCCAACCAAATGCTACAGAACACACACTCTCACGCAGCAGCATTTGTATTGCCTTAGCCTTAGCCTCGACTGTCTTTCAGTTTCTCACTTCATCAGTTACGCCAAAAAGGAGACTCTGCAATAAATTTCGCTGATTGCTTCCGCCCGCTTGCTGTTCTCCCCCCCCACTCTTTGAGTGACTCTCTCTCTCTCTAACCTCGACTCCACGATTCGGCCGACTGCCTCATTTTTTATGCCGCTTGATAAAGTAATATCCGTTTTAGGTATACTTTGTTTGAGCCGCGGCGATTGTTCGAGCTACTTTTATACCCTGTAGTCACGCAGCATCGTTTGCGTATAAATGTGTATATATTAAGCGTTATGCTGACAGGCATTTAAATCGAATTAAGCTTGAGCTTGAGCTAAAGTCCAGCCATGCAGCATGCCCATGAATGCAAAGTGAGTGCATAAATTAAAGGGTATTAAATTCATTCGCTTTGGTGATGTTGCTGCAAGTAATGTGCCAACTTTTATGCTATAATTTGGTCACTGCAGCAGCAGCAGCAGCAGTTTAGCTTTCAGTTTTCAGTGCTATACACTTCCTTTTTTTCGTGTTGTTGGTCTAACACAGATTTGTGGCCTTGCGACTGGTCTAATGGCTCATGGGGCGTATGCGTCATATCACAGCACGCATACGCAGTGTAGGTCAATGCTGTAACGAGCCCCAAAAAAAAAACACTGAAGAGAAGAGTTTGCACTCCTCTACATTGGCCTTGCACAAAGTGTGTCTGTGTCTGTGTGTGTGTGTACATGTGTGTAATTGAAACTTCCGCTTTGGTCAGTTAGCGCAATTTAGCAAGCTGCAAAAAGTTAGATACGGCTGAAGTAACAGGCAAAGTGCAAAGTCCATTGCAGCTACTTGGCTTTCATTTCAATTTAAACTTTAAAAAGCCAACACAGCTACGTGTGCGAGTGTGTGTGTGTGTGTGTGAGTGTGTGTTTGTGGTGTGTGCAGCCACATGTAGAAATGAAAATTATTTAAAATGATTTATTTCACAACAATTTTCATTAGGCGACCAACTGCATTGCAGGTTTCGTCTCTCTCTCTCTCTCGCTCTTTCTCTCGCCCTCCCTCCTCCTCTCTGTGTGTGTGTGTCTCCCCTGTTGCCGTGCACTAATTCACTTTTGCTGATTTTAGTGCAAGCGCAGAAAAAAAAGAAGAAGGAAAATAATATGCGAATGCCTTGCCTTGAGAAGAAGCCTTCGCCAGAGCAGAAACTGGCCTGACTCTGGCGGGTTTTCATACATGTTTCATATGAAATAATTATATATGCGGTCAGCCACCAAGCTGCAGGCAGTGCAGCATCACCCTTTGACCTCCCTCCCCTCCCCCTGCAATTTGCTATTCGCTTAGCCAATGAGAAGGGAAAAAAAAAGAATTTGTAAAATATAATAAAAAGTGGTTGGCTACAAAATGTGCTACATGCTTCGTGTTCCGTGTTCTGTGTTCCATGGCGACTGCTGCATAACTTTTGCGGAAATTTGACTCTAGGGCGCATGCAGCCACGCCCCCGCCAATCTCCGCCTGATGTTGGCCTGGTCACTGTCAGCGTCTGTGCGCAAAAATTAGTAGAAAAGAAGCACGAAAACCGAAAAAAAAGAAACGAAATGGAAAATAAAAAGATTGGCAAAAGCAACTTGAAAAAGGTTAACAAGCGGCAGAGCGTCGAGCAGCTGAGCTGCCTGAGCTCAGTACTGGGAATAGTCAAAAAAAGCAAAAAAAAAAAGAAGTTATAATTTTTGGCAAGCAACAACAACAAAAGAGAACGTTAATGAAAAGCAAGCGTGAAATAAAATCATAAATTTTGCAGTGCTTGCACGGCAACACGACAACCAGTGGAAAATTGTGCTCGGTGTGTGTGTTGTTATTTTTGTTTTGCATGTGTGTTGTGTGTGTGTGTTGTGCCTGGACAAGTGCATTTGTGGTGTGCCCCCAAATGTATGCTACATTAATGCCGAGAGTTGAGCAGGAGAAAGAGACGTAGACGTAGATGTCCATGTGGATGTGTAAGTAGCTCGACATTAACTGGCAGCCAACATTACAAACTGCACAAACAACACACACTCACACACACACACACACACACTTCTCACTGCTCACCGCTGCGTCTAGACTTGGTCCAGCAGTGGTCAGGCTTAGTGTGTAACCAAGTGCCTGATGCACCCCAGTGCCATGTGCCGCCTGCTGTTAAGGTTTTTGGCTAGCTAGCTAACTACAACTACTCCTCGCAAACATCTGCTTCTCTGTTCTGTCGTCCACTGTGGCCAGAGCACAAGTGTGCACTCTTGTTGAAGCCGAGCACAGAGCGCTGCACATGCTAATCAGTTGGCATTAAGGTGGGGCGAAGCTAAACCTCTAATGCTCCAATCGAATTTTGTCAACGCAAAATTTTCAAATTGGTTGTGGTATTAGAACGCGGCCAAAGCGATGCTAAATTGAGCAAATTCTGATTTCGTTTATAATCTAAATTTCGTGACAGAACTCAAAATGGAACTGATACAAACGAAAGTCTTTAAGTGAAATAGTTGATATATTTTAAAATTAGACATTGTAGACATTGGCAATAATATAATAAAAAAGTAACTGATATAACCAACAATGCTCTTGTGTTATGAACACAAAAGCCTTTAAATAAAATAATTGATATACTAAAGAATTGTAATAATTTACTTGTATAACTTGGCATTAATACAGGATGAAATAACTAAAATAAAAAAAAATTAAAGAATATTAGGCATATTTAAGTTCAAACAAAACAACTTTTTTGGCTTACAAATTTCATTAGAAATAATAAATACAAAAAACATAAATTTGACATCTAAAATGCAAGTTTTTTTATTATTAATATTTTGAAATTGGATAAAATGAAGAATTAAATCGAACATGATATTTAAGATTAGTAAGCATAATTATATTCAAACAATGCCACTCTTAGGGGTTTGAAAATGTATTAGAAATAATGAAAACAAACAAAAAAACATAAATTTGACATCTAAAATACAAACTTTTTTATCATCAACATTTACAAATCAGAAATAACTAAATAAATAATAAAGATCGAATACCTCAGTACAAAAAAAAAATACCGTATTAGTAAACCGAATTAAATTCAATTCACTATTTAAATGTAGTATTATATACTAGATTTAATATAATAAAATACGGTTTAACGAAATTTATTAATAATACTAAATTTTAAGATGTACAAAAACTAAGTAAAAGTAAGATTAGAAACCCCAAATCTCAGAGACTCTCAAATTCCAACGAAGAAACTTCAGTAAACTTTTTAAAAGCTTGCCCCTTAAGCTCATTCGCCCATGGTGTGAAGCTCTGCTAGCTAAGCTTTTACAAACAGAGCGCTGCTAAGCGCATTCACTGTTAAAATTAACACTTGCTGTTAAAGTTAACAGCGAAGCCGTAGCAAACTTTTGATATCAATAAGAAAAGGCGAATTATTTTTAAAAAATTGTGTGTACATATTTTATTTAACTACTTTTTTCGGTTTAATGTTTAATGTACTTTGATGTGAGGGCGTTGGGAAAACGTTGCCAAGTTGATTTCGATTCGCAATTCGCAACTGAAGCAAAAGGAATTCATATTATTTGAACAATGTTAAAAGCGTTGCGCTTGCAGTTTTTTGTTTTTTAAGTTACTTTTAATATTAACTAATAATAAAATGCATAATTCTGTTAACAATTTGTACGTGTGAGAGTGTGTTGCGTGTGTGTGTGTGAGTGAGTGTCTATACTTTAATATTGACATAAGAAATTCGCTATTAATTTATGTTAATCTGATTGTTATTTGTTTATCTTTTGCGATTTTTCTTGAGGATTTCATTTTTTTTAAAGCCAAAAACCGAGCAACAAGCAACAGAGTTTCTATAAATTTTATAATGTTCGTACAACAATTAAAATGATACACACACACACACACAGTTATAAACAATTTGTTTTAGCTATGAACGGCTGAAAAATACACAATAATTTGCACTATTCTTACGATTTATCAATTTGGTGATTGAATAATTAGAATTTGTAATTGTAATCATACTTTCGCAGTATTTATTTATTTTAGTTTTCCTATGCTGTTTATAGACCAGTGATAAATGCTTATCAGTATGTTGTATTATTAAACTATACCTATAGGTAAGGTAATTTGTATTTGTTGTATTTTGTTTTATGTTGTTGTTTTTCTTGTTGTATTTTGAGTCCAGCTACAAAACGTTGCATAAAGTTTGTATAAAATTTGTTTGTTTTTGTTTTTTTCCTGTTTTACATTTTTGTTAGATTTTGTTGTTGTTGTTTTTGCTTCTTTCTTTTTATATATACTTATGTATATATTATATGTATATATATATAGTATATATCATTGACTAGTTGAATACAAAAACCCAAACAATCAGTTGGCGACGACAGTTAAACCTACATTCGCTATATATTGTATGTATATAGTATATATATCATTTATATAGTACTCGTATAGTAAGTATGTTAGAAACAGCTGCTATAAAATCACTGCCAGACCATTTTGTTTGTCTGGCCAGCACTTGGTAACACTTGGTAATGTGTGTGTGTGTTTTTTTGTAAATGTATTGCCCATTAGACTAACATCATCATCATCATCATCATCTTCAACTTCATTAACTATGTATATATGTATGTTATATATGTAATTCATAAGCGCTAATATTCGTTAATGCAACAAGTCTATGTGGGATTCATCGTCGCCGGAACGCTGTCGCCGTCACCATCTCCATCTTCAACTCCTTCTCCATCTCCATCTCCATCTCTAGTTCGTCAATCGAAAATGCAGACAAACACACGCAGACAATTGATGCCAACCTTCTCCCAGCATCCCTCCTCGGTGGCTCGACCCTCGTGCGCCAGCCGCATCTTCTTTGGATAGTTCTTTGGGCTGCTTCGATCGCTCAGATGCACAGGCATGCGGGCGTATTCAGCTCGAGGGGTGCGAAACTTCTCCAGCAACTCCGTCTGCTGGTCCGTGAGGTTCTTCAGCTTTTTGCCTGCAAATTGAAAGTGTGTAAAAATGATTAATTTAATGACATAAATTACTTTCAATGAGAAATCTTGTAAATCAGCTACAAATTTGTGTGCTATTTTAGTTTAAAAAACAAGAAGTGTACAATGAAAATAATTTGCAATAAACTCAGATTCTAACAAGATTCCAAAAATATACCGCAAACGTTCTAATATCGATATTGTTCTACATACAAAATATACCATAGAGTACAAAATATACCAAATATACCAAATTATCAGCCAACGCAACTAAGACCATTACAGTAAAGTATTTTTTAAATAACTTTTACATTTTTTAACTGATCGCAACAAAATTTGAAGGATTCATAAATACTGTAGTTAATAGTGTATGTACCAAAAATCACGGCTCTAGTCTGGGAATTAGCTAAGATTGTAATCACATTTAACTATTATGAGCTGAATTTGTATACAACTTTCATTCAATCTTCATATTCAGTATTACAATCTTTATAGCTAGAAATACTCAATCGAATTCCTTACATAATAATAATCATTCAATTTCAAAAGCAAACGCTTATAAATATTTTTCCTTTAATTTTTTGCAAGCCAAATTACAATTGATTAAAATTGTATTAAATAATATGAATTACTTTACTTAATGAATGTTTATTTAAGTTGAAACACAACAATTTAATCTTATTATATTTATTATTAATTTGTATGAGTTTATCTGAAATAAGTCATGAAATTTCATACGAAATGTCTTATACTACTATAAATACATTTTATAATTAGCAATTCTTGAAATACACTTTATCTAATCCACATACAATTCATTGACATTTTAAATTGATGAGCATTTGAAACTTGCGGCGAATTTATTGAGTAAAGTTGTGGGTAATTATTATATATGTACATATGTTTAAGCAACCTGCTATAAATACTTTAGATTATATATAATACTAAATGTTGCCTAATATTTAAATCTCTGACAAATATATGGAATTTATTCATTTCTGATGTCAAAAGTATGCTATATGGCATGTATTAACTAGACCATGATTTCGTTACTCTAACCACCCCACAAAATGAATTTTGATTAGTAAGCTCTACTCACCCTCAAGCGCATCGCTGATTAGTGAAATCTCCAGCGGCGGCAGCAGTTCGATGCGATCGCAGCAGCGTCGAAACTCGTTGGGGGTCATTCGGAGATAGCGCGGCGTGAGGCAAAGCGGACCGAGAACGGTGCGACGATTTTCGGGCGTGGCATCGAGATTCTTGCGTCCGCACTCCGCCAGACTCCAGCTGGCCAGGCACTCGAACAGCGTCAGCTCGGAGCGTAGTTGCAGCGTGTCGCGTTTGGCCAGCGTCTCCAGCTCCTCGAAGCGGAGGTCACAGATGGCAGGCATGGAGAGCAGCAGCTCGGCATGCATATCGATCAGCTGGAGTGTATTGTGCAGCAGCGCCACGCCGTAGTCCTCGGTCGTGAAGGGATTCGGATTGGGTATGAGATTAACCTGAGCTCCGTCGCCATCGCCGCCATCCTGTTGTGCCTGAGCTTGTGCGGCAGCCAGTTGCTTGGCCGCCGCTTTCGCCTTGGATGCCTGCTTCCTGGCCTGCTGTTGGGCAGTCTCTTGGGTGGTGATCACCGTCTGGTGTTGGTTTGTCAGCGCGATTCCCTGATAGAACCACAGCGCCTTGTAGATGTCCAGTGCGGTGGCACTTGAAATGCTGAGATCAAGTTCACGAATGCAGTAAATGATCTAGATGGAAAATGATAAAAAGTTTAGCATTGTAGATTAACTTGATGGAATTTACTTTATTATTAAATTTATATTAGGAGACAAATATTATATTTTAACAAGGGATCAAAATTGAATAGTTTGTTAATGGAATGGTATATGAAAAAATTAATAATTATTTAATAACCGCAAAAGCAAATAGAAAGTTAATTTTAAGAGCAAACGGTTAAGAGAAGATTTTAACTTATGTTTAAAATTGAAATTATAGTCATTAAGTATAGAATTTAATTAATAATGGTCACAAGAATGGTTTAGGATATAACATCTGATCAACTTTGGATCGAAAAATCCATAATTGGCAAAAAAAAGAAATGAATAAGAATGGTTTAAATAAATTAGAGTTTACAATTTTTAGAATGGTCAATGAAAAGGATTTCAAATATTAAATATTGGAAAAGGCAAAAAGAACGATAGCTCTCATAACCAATTATTAAAAGTTAAACGAATAATTGAAATAAAATATTTCCATTAATGACTAATGAAAAAAATAAAATATAATAACCAAAGATCCAAAATTAAAACAGTATTGAACCAAAGTTATTTGTTCTTCAAAATAAGAATTCCATTCGAAATGTAAGAAGAAAGCATTAACAAAATGGCGATTAATAATAATAAAGGGAGCTACCAAGATCACTTGGATTTTTCATAAAGCTTTTTTCATATCCGTCTAGCTTTCTCTCTCAATTACTCACTCTCTCACTCGCAATCACTCTCTTGCTCTTTCTATCTCTCTCTCTCTCTCTCTCTCTCTCTCTCTCTCTCTCTCTCTCTCTATCTCTCTCTCTCTCTTTCTCTTATCTCTATCTTTCTCTCTCTTTCTCTCCCGTTCTCTTATTCACTCTCAAAATCATATTTCTTTTTACTCACCAAATCGGGCACATTGAAGCGATCCGAGAGCTCGAGTATCTTGAGCAGATGCTTGTGATCGCGATAGCGGATGAAATGCTTTTCCATATATCGCACGATCAGCTCGAAATCGTTCTTATCCACATTGAGTATCTGGAAATGGTTGTCGCTCTTGCGTCCACTGTTTGGGCCAGCGTGTATTAACTTGGCCAGCTCCACGCTGCGCTCCAGCACCGATTTGCGCTCGCATCGAATCATGTAACGATCGTCGCCATTGACCACAATGAAGTCTATGTAGGGATTCACAATGATGGGCACGCCTGTGTAGATATTTGTCTGGCCACGTGCATAAAGCGGAGGCGCCACCATGTGAGCTGGTGGTGCACTCGGCGCCGGTGCACTCTGTATGGCATCCACATTGTGGCCATCGGGCCCCAGGCCAAAAGGCAAAACCATTCTAGAGATCTCGTTGTTGTTGTCTGCCTTAAATTGCAGTGATGTTTGTGTTGTTGTGGTTGTTGTTGTTGTTGTTGTTGAGTTGGTGTCACAGTTGCGTACTTGCAGCGCCTTGTGCACCAAAGCGCCAACGAGCGGCAACTTTGTGGTGCGCTCCTTCTTGGTCAGCTGCTGCTCCAAGCGGATCGGGGTGCTGCGCTGGCGATTCTTGTTGCCACACCGTTTGTTGAGCAACTGCAAAGAGACACGAGTGGAGTAGAGATTAGTTAACTTTATTGAAAATGTTGAAATGAAGGAAGAGCAATCACGAGATCACAGGAAGAAATTTTGTGGGAAATCAAATCATTTAATTGTCAAATCGATATAGGAAAACTTGATAACATGATAACAGCAAATGAGACTGTGAACTATGATAAATAATACTAGGCTACTTAGTAGATATTAAGAATTAAAAATGACCAGAGGAATGACAATTAATAAGAGAAGATCAAGCACTAAAAGCAACTGAAGAGCAGTCAAATCGACATAGGTCAACTCGATTATTACTTTAACAAATCAGACTATGAAAGTATTGAAAATCCACCGAGAAAAGACATTTATTGTGATAAGATCAATCTTACGATCAGAAAAATACATTTAGTGTGAAGATCAATCACAAGATCAAAAAAATAAATTCATAACGAAATAGGAAAAAGTAAATAAATCAAATTGAAATAGAAAAACTTTGTGATTCAATGCTGTGTTGGTAGTTGAAATTAAATATAAAAGAATATAAAATGAACTAATAATTAATCCCTAATTACTGGGTAGTAATTGATGGTTGAAATTAAATATATACAAGAATATTTTATGTACCAATATTAATCCCTTAAAGCTCTGTAATAGTTGCTGGTTGAAGTTAAATACAAAACAAGTTTAAATGTACTATTAATAATCACAAATTTCCATTGGCATTTGCACCCAAGGATAGTTCTCTATACTATCGCTTGATCTATGCTTTGGGATTGCCCCAAATATATACATTCATCACCATATAAAGCCTTATCTAGAAGTAAGTTAAGTAGCTCTGCTTGGCATTTTTATGACCACTTGCTGGCGATAAGCATAGTTCATATCTCAAACTCAAATTGGTAGTAAATTGCAGTTTACGATATTTGCAGCAGGGGGAATTACCCGCTTTATTTATCCACCTGGGAAAGGGTCACATGCCAATGGACATTAGTCAGCTTTCGAGCTTTTGATATTACACCATATGGAGCAATCGATAGGAGCAACTATAAACTTCTAATGTGTCAGATATATCAGATTTTTCGCACCTCCCCCAAAGAAGTGTTTACGGTAAAACATTATCGCTTTAGCTTTATCTTTCAATTGCGGCACTTAAGCAAACAAATCGTTTAATGTCGTCGATGAGTTTAATCGGTGATTTTTGCACGCGACTATAAATTAAGTATACGACGATCTTAATCATTCATAAGCCAAGTCAAGTGGCTAAAAAGAGCTAAGCCAACTCCCACAAAAAAAAAGCCTAATTCAATATTATTTTTGGTGAGAGGTCAATCGATTTAAGGCATTCAATCGTTTAATTACCCGCCGCAATTCCTGCATGCAATTCATCATCGTCTAGCGATAAATCATGTGGCCCACAATCGCGGCCATATCATAACGCTGGACGTCAGATACACCACCGCGTGACAGCTCATAAATTGTATAATGCCCCCTAAAAGAACCCATCGATAGTGTCAACGGTAACTCCCACACTTACGACTACGGTAGCAATTTTCTACTGCAGGCAGCAGCGGAACCTCGCCAATTTGAGATCCAAGAGCACACTGCTGACAGCCTAATATTCCTGTCAAACTCGTCTCAATTTCTAAGCTCCCGAATCCACTGGCCTATGAAAGCACTCCGAGGCGGACGCCTATTGGCCATGCCGCAACTGAATCGATTTATGACTGGAAGCCACAAATACATCGGTTATCAGTTTGCTGATAACGAGTCGACGCAAGCGCTGATTCTGGAGCATCAGTGCATACGGAAAAAGCGCCAGGAGAACTAATAATCTTTAATCTTTGCCTTAATGATGTGATACTCTAAGCATTCTATAAGAGCTAACATATAAAATATTATATAAATATATAAAAGATAATATACAAATAAATATGATTATATGTATATTATACAAAATTAGATATTAACACAAATTCTGATATCAAAATTTAATTTAAAATTTTATTTATTTTTCAAAATTAAACCAACCTCTATTATTGCTTATTATTTACAATCGCAAGTCATCGATCTTCAACTATATATCAAATTTATTTTGCAAATATTTCAAAGAACAGCAATCAAATAAATTTGTATATTATTTGCAAATCATCTATCCTGAAGTTGTAAAAGCTTTAATCATGTGCTGAACTCCCCAAATGCCTATATTTTTAGTAAAATTGTTCTTTATTAAGTATACGGATTTATAGAATTAATTTTAGATTTTATATCAATCCTATTTATTATTTAAATTTAAAATTAATACCCAAGTGTGAAAGATATTGACAAATGGTTGAAAAGAAGTCATTAATTATATATGTATATTAAGAGTCCTAATTTAAATGAAGTCTATTAAAGAATACACATATGTACACTGAAAGAAATACCAAGTTCTTAAATCAAAAACTTTCGTCTTAAAAATTGAGTTCTTGAAATAAGATAACTTTGAGAACAAATGCTTAATATTATATTAAGAACATTAATCAAATTTTCTATATCTAGACTTAAGTGTTTTCGTTCATACCTCAGTTAATCGAAGTGTAGTGAAACATTATAAATTATTATCTAAAAGAAGAAGGTTTTCAGTTAAAATGCTGCGCAAATCGATGATAAATATTTTATAAGTAAAAGTGTCTTATATTAAATGTTTTTGAAATCAAGATTTTGTTCATGTCTTTCTTAGAATCAGACCAATATCTTGATTTTATAACTTTTTTCAGTGTATAGCTTTTGAATGAAGAATCTAAGCACACAAAAGATAACACTTTGAACCACTTTGAATCGGCTATTTCCCTAGCGGAGAACATGTGCTCCGCAGTGTCGTATTAAACGTATCCACAAACAGAATATCATAAATACATGTGTACGTATTTTCCATAGAACGATACGCGTTTTATAACGCATTATCTGTGGTTCAGAGAGCCGGAGAATGAAAAGACAGCATTGTGCCCTAGAGACTCAGAAACCGAAACCCTACACAGACTTTTATAGACCAAACACAATTTTATCACAGTTTGATTCACGTGTGTTGTTGTTGTTGTTATTATTGCCTTAAGTACAATGCAAACAAAATTAATTACGGCGTGCCATGATTGCCAAGAAGTTCGCAAAAGCGCAAAAAAAGAAAATAAATAAAGTTCAAATAGAAAAAATAAAAAACGTACAGCAATATTTGAACAGTTGGCAGGAAGACTAAATATCGTTGGGGCTGAAGTTGTAGCGAAGACTGAAAATGTGACTGTGACTGTGACTGAGGCTGATGCCGACAACCGACAATGTATCGACATAAAAAACAACAACAATAACAAAGTGTGGCATAGTCCTCTCCCCCTCTGTGACCGCTGACTAAATCGCGCATGTTACTGCGTCTTTGCTCCCCCCGCCTTTCTGCGACAACAACCGGCTGTTGATAGTGCAATAAAGAAATTATCGTATGCAAATAAATTGATGTGTGTTGTGAACGATTTCCACTACGCGTCGTTATCTGCACAGTAGCGTCGTTCTCTCCCCTCTCTCTACCCACTCTCTTTGTCACGCTCTCTCCTTTGCTTCGCTCACATGCGGTTGCTGACCACAGACTATTTTTATGTGGATCACAATGTATGAATTAACACCCCCATTCGTAGGAGTCACATATTCAAGCTGTTGCTTTTGTTTCTCCTTCTAACACCTCTCACACTGCGTCTTCCCCTTTGTCTCTGTCTAACCTGTGCAGCTGTGGGTGTTTATGATGCCCTGTAGCTGTTGCTGTCGCATTCACTCTTTTTGTTAGGGGTGCAGTTCCCAAATAATTTCAAGGCACGCACTTGAACTTTACAGCTCACATGTCTCTTGACTAGATATCACTCTACACTACTTTATACACTTGTTGTTGTTGGTATCACACGGTCAAAACTTCTGCACTTCTTACATTTTATAGTTTATTTGTTTATGTTGTTGGGGCCGCTTATCACTGAAGGCTTTTTCCATCAATCAATCAAATGCGATTTATTTTCGGTATGCCGCTGTCTTTAGATATATTTCAAATGTGTGTGTGTTTGTATTTGTGGCACATTTCAGCATTTAATTTTAAATTATTAATAATTATATTGTTAATTAGGCGCACAATTTATTTTAGGTCTCTCCCAACCGACCGCGACAACTTTAGAACTTTGACTGTGCTGTGCCAGCCAAACGCAGACGATGCGTCGCTGTCGCTGCCGCCGCCTCTGCCTCTGTCGCTGCCAGGCGTGCGTTGACTGCGACAGCGACTGCGACGCAGAAATTGGTTCTCTGTGGAATTTGCAAGCTTGAAGACGAAAACCTATCCTAACCGAGGCTGATAAAAGATTACTAACAATTGGAAACCGAAAAGAATTATCGAATTATTATTGTTATTTGTTAGATACGGTTTAACATAGGTATGAATTATTAGCTTTAACATAGTAATGAAGAATTAGTTATTGTTATGAATATTCTTAATAGATATTTCCCATTTATGACAATAGCTATAAATTATATAATATTTTCTCAATTATGAAACATATTTCTAAGTAAAAATATGAATACATTAATATTTACAATATAAGATTAGTCAGAAGCGACAATTTAAGTAATCAACAGACTTAATTCTACACAGTGTTTCAGTAATAAAAGTGCAGTAATATATATATTATAATATTTGAGAATACACAATATATGCATATAACCTTAAAAACGTTTTTATATGTACATAAATACTCAATATTATTAATAAATCAATAAATAAAGGAAATATTGAAAAACATATTTTACATTTTATACTTTATCGAATAATTAAATAAAATTACATTTAAATACTATTTTTGGGTATACAAAAAAAAAGAGAAACTTGACCCGCATTATGATGAAAATCTCTGAAGTTGCAAAAATAAATAAACAGAATTGAAAGATGCGTAAGATTAACGAAATTACAAGAAGCTGCCGATAAATGCAGCCAAAAAACGGAAGAAAAGGGATGTGGAAGAGGGAGAGGGGAAGATCGCAGCGGAAATAAAGCTGAAGTACTTCGTGTTGTTGCTGGTCCACAGCTCAATTATCAATTTAATTTCTTCAACAAACACAAAAGCAACAACGGCAAATAAATAAATATGTATAAATTTGTGGCAAAAAAAAAAAAACGGAGTCACAATCAATGTTTGATTTTCAAATTAACAAAACGTTTGCAGAGCAACCCATGGTTAGGGATTTGGGTGTGGATGATGGGCGGAGGGCGGTGGTAGAGGGCGCTTATAGTCTCTATGCGTGGGTGTGGTTGTGCTTGTGTGTGTTTGTGTGTGTGTGAGGTGTGGGTTGTCTGCGCTTTGTTGTGTGATATTTGACAACTGTAATTGTTGTCGAGGCGTTTGTATATTTTATTGATAAGCACTATCAACTCCAAGTCATCCGTAGCCAGCGTCAACTAATCGCAACGCAAAGTCAGCTCAAACTCAGACCGCGCTCTTAGTCTTAAGCTGCTTTGAGTACTCTACAGCATGTAAGAGAGAAGACGGCGAGCGCAACCCCAAAGTGAGCATAAATAGCAGAAGCCAAGGCCGATGCAAAACCTCAGTGCACTACATTCAGCTGCTGCTTAAGATGAACTGCACACAAGCGAGGGTTGCTCCGCAAGTTGATAAGTGAATGAGAAGTAAAACCACAAGGAAACACTTCATCTAAACTACTCTTCTTAATCCAAGAAAATTTAAAGAATAATACAAATAAAATAAATTTAAATAAAATATAATTATGATCCCACATTTTGTCTTTGTAAATAAATAAAATAAATGGTTCATGTAGGGTTAATTTTAATAAACATTCAATAAAAATTTTTTAATTTGCTAGAAAAAGAAAAAGAATTTTCAATTTCAATTTTATTTTCAAACATTTTCAACTTGAAATTCAAGTTTCAAGATTTTTTTCAAGATTGAAAAGCTATCAAATCAATAATCTACATACTTTTTAACTTAGATTTTATTCTCTCTGTGCAGTAATACCAAATAAGTTTAAAAATTCTTTGTTAAATTGCATTGCATGTAGTAGTTTAATGTTAGTTTAGAAACTTTAATATTTTTCTTTGTACTTTTAATTCTCTGTTCAATTTTATTGCAAATAATAGTTTAGAAACATAAATATATTAGGAAAAATGTAATATTTTGTATAATATATATATATATATAATTTTTTCTTGCATGTAAAATTCTTTTGATATTTTCCTTTCCTATAAATGTTTTTGATTAGTTCTAGATAGAATGTAAAAGCAAACAAACAAAAGTACATAAAAATGTATAACATCAATTCGATTTGGTACGTAAAAATAATATTGCTCACTCTGCTATATTGCCTATTGATACTGCTAACTCATTTATATACATATTTTATTTCTAAAAAAACGAAAAAGAAAAAGGTATTTCGGTAGTCTATTCATAGCTGGGTTTACCTATCAACTAATCAGGCAAAGTAATTAGCTCAAGAGTTTATTTATTTTCGTCGGCATTAGCATTCTATTCTTGTTTCAAGCAAATGCAAATTCCACACAAAATGTATATTTACAGAATGATTAAGCAGCCCTCGGCGTGCAGCATAAACTGAACCGAGTGTGTTACACTCATATACTCATATGATAGCTCTAGTTATTGACATGTTTGCATATGATGATGATGATGGGGCAGAAGCTGACGTTGTTGTTGCTGCCTGCTAATGAGTTATCGCGGAAGCGGCTGGGGAAGCAGTTAACAGTTAACAGTTAAAATGTAGCACTACTGTTGGCTGTTAAGCTCACGCACTACCTTGACACTGCGCCCAACTGAATGGCAGGCTTTGTCGCCCTCCCCCTTTCCTCCCCCTTTCCACCCGACGCTATAATGCTCACAGATGTTGAACATAAAAACTCGTTTACGATCGCAAAAAAACAAAAAGAAACAATATTTTACAATAAGTTGGATTGAACTTATCATGATCACGAGCACGTAGTAGGAGATCAAATATTTGTGCTCATACCGGGAAATTAATTAGCAAAGTGTGAGAAAACAATAATAACAATAACAACAACAGCGAGCTGTCGATGAAAAGCCCATTTAATTAGTTTAATTAAACATAATTATGCACAAGGCGGCGGCAACAACGTAAACAAAGTCCAAACAAAACACAAATAAACGAAAAACGGCAAACGAAAAACTATATTTGAGTCTGGCAAACACAAAAACGTGGAAAATGCGTGGCGAATTCTTGCCCCATGATCAGGCCCCAAAAAGGGCACCTGGAGAGGGAAGGGAAGAGGAAGAGTGCAAAGCATCAAAAATAAAACACTTGCCACAAATACGCACAGTTTTTGGCCACAGTTTTAGCCAACGAAATTGGCCGAGTGCGATGGCCTAATGCGATGTCTCTATTTATAGAGCGGGGGGAAAAGTCGCCAAAAGGGAAAAACCCGCGACGAAATTTCAATTATATCTGCATGGCAAAATATGTAACCCAGTGAGAAAATAAGCTAAGCATGAGTAATACACGATATTTACATATATGCATTATATTCTTTGGGGCACTAAAATTTGTTATTTTAATTTTTCTTATATATTTTGTATTTTCTTCCATTATTATTCTTGTTTTGTTGACTTAATAAACAGTTTTATATTTCTATATTCTCTTTATTGTAGTCTCTCTTTGAGCTCTCTGCAATTATTAACAAGTGAGCTACAGTCGAGTATGCTCTATAGTGAAATATCCTCTATCTACATTTAATAAAAACAAAATTCCAATTCAATATATTTCTATATACGAAATTAATATATTAAAATATACTGACTGAATATTTGGTATAACGACAAACCATTACATAAAAAATATACCATATAGAAGAGAACAAAAAAAAAACCAGATCGCCAACCAAAGCATCTAAGATCGGATAGACTTGGTTTGTTCTCTAATTCTTTATAATGAATTTGCAATATTCACATTTTCGACGCCATCCAATTTTAATATAAACAATATAGTGCGGTTTGATTTCTTAAATAAATACGAACTTAACTTAATAAAATATAACGAAGTCTATACTTGGTATAAAGATATATCATTTTGTTAAAAATATACCATAGAATGCAAAATATACCAGCCTGTCAACCAAGGCAACTGAAATGCAACTGATTTCGTTTGTATACCAAAATATACCGAGGACTTTATTTGGTATAAAGAAATACTATTATGTTAAAAATATACCATATAACCATATACCAAATCAACCAAAACAGCAGAGACTCGACTTGAGACTTGATTTTTATCTTAATGTTGTATAATAAATTCACGATAATAATTACAGATATTCAAATTTTCCAGATGTAGTGTACTGATAATTAAATTACTAAAATTCTTCGGAAAAGCGCATTTAATTGTTGACATTGCAGCAAAAGCTTTGCTAATCGTATGATATTTTTAGTATGACTCGATGGCATAGCAAATGAGATTTGGCAAAATTTTGTGAACTGCCGTGACTTTTTCAGAAGCCAGCCAAATGTGTTCGCCCAACTGCCGAAACGGTGACGATGACGCCGATGATGATGATGATGAGTGAGTGGTAATTTGATTTGCAACGCTGTGGCACAAAACACTCATGACTCATGGCTGAGGTTGAAGCCACAATTGCTGATAAGCGCACTTCTCTGTGCTAAAGCGCACTTGAGAGCAGGATTTCACAACGAGTCAATGACATCATTGCCAGCGGTGTTTTGATTCTACATTTAGTAGTCGGAGTGACAATATAAATATCGTATATAGCTGCAGCAAACCTATGACTAATCAAGTGAACAACAGCAACAACAAACTCATCAATGGCGTTGCAAGTGAGACGAAAATTGTTTTTCCGCTATCAATTGGCTGTGGGCCAAAAATTAAAAAGCGAGCCATAAACTCGCTGAAGACCAACAACAAATAAACAGCGCGAACTCTGCGGGGTGCCTGCAATTGAGTCATTTACTAAATTAACGCAATAACTAATTATAATTCTAATTAAAAGCTGCTCGAGAATGCAAACGCAAACGCAGTTCAACATATCATATAAAGGAAAACAAAGTCAACATGAATATTTGGGCCCACAATTTTTACCTGAGTTGTAACAACAGAAAAAAGTGCCTCACTCTCTCTCTCTCTCTCTCTCTTGCTCTTGCTCTCGCTCTCTATCTGGCAAACAAAAGCACAGAAAGGAAAAGCGTCGAATGTGAGCTGGGAAAAAAAGTCACCCTCGGAAAAGCGCAAAAAACCCTACGCAACATGTTCCATGTTCAACGGTCGCACTTTGGGTGGAAAGTGAGTGAAGAGCTAAAACGGGGGGCGGGTGACGGAAACTGGAGCAACAATAACTAAAAGGGAAATATAAGCCAGCCAAAACGTACAAAATTTTTCATTTGCAGCATAACAAAAGCGGCAGCTGGCCACGAATTGAGCATAAAGAAATAGTTGTTGATAAACGAGGCGAGAGAGAGAAGAGAAGGTGGACGCGGAGAAGGAGGAGGAGGAGGAGATAGTTGCTGCCGCTGTTTGGTGGCTAGGCCAATAGCCAATATCAAGTGCGCGGCGATGGTCGTTAGGATTGGGATTGAGGATTGGGGTCGGGGCAAAAGCAATGCGATGCGATGCGACGCGATGCGACGCGACGTGGGCAACTGGTGCCAAGGGCGTCCACACACAGTTCAGAGGGAAAAAGTAACAATTGACAACGCGGCGTATGCGCGATGCGTTCGCCTCAGCTGATGTTGTTCTTGTCACAGCCTGAAACACTGACACACTGAACGACTTTTACACAACTACAACACACACACACACAGACATACACTCGTACTTTACGAGATACATTCAGGCTTTTACAGGCGCGTGTCTGTGTATCTTATGGATACACAATTTATGCTTGCCCATTGCACGCTTACGGTGAAGCGAGTCTGTGTTTAGATACGCTTTTATTATGAACCGTTTCGTTGATGGACTTACCCCAGTTTATAGTAGTATATACTATATATATTTATCTGCTGCCTTTCGTTCGTGTCCGTGTTCCTTATTGACTCTCTACTTTGATCTATAAATTATCCAACGACCGCCAATTTCCGTAAACGAATTTCGATTCGCAAAACTGTTTAAACACAATCGCACAACAACAGCCGCCGCCGCTGCATTTGTTTATACCAATTTCATGCTTTCACAATACGATCCATACATAATATATATATTGTATATATATATACAGAGAGAGATATATATGTATATATTTTGTATGTCGGAGCGTCGCGAAGTTTTTAGCGCGCGACGTGCCAAGGAAATTGAAAGGCAGCTACTGCGACAACGTCGCTGCTCGAGAGCCGAAAAGCGTATATACAACAAAATATTTGGTGTGCCTTTGTGAGGATTACACACGCTCACACACACACACACACACTCACACATTGGGACATTGAGCAATCGGCGGGCCAAAAAGATTTCATATGAAAAACATACCAAATTTCCCAAGCTGACAGCGTTGCCACAGTTTTTCTCCATGCCACCAAGCGTTGCTACATATGAAAATAGCGTGGCACAGTGTCTGCCAGCAGTTTGCGCCCAAGCGTGTGAAACTTCTGGAATATTATTGAATTTCTAAGTTTGTAGCTAAATTAAAGTAGATTTATTTTTGACAATCTTTGCAAGAGTTGAAACAGTCTGGCAGCTCTGTGTTGTGGGGGAAAACTCTCGCTCTGGGTTTTTCCGGGGACATGCGCAATGCGAGAGCAAACAATTTTCTTTTCCGCTCTGACGTTGACCCACAGGTCGTATGAGCAATACGAAGGCGCAACATTTTCGAGCGTGTGATAAGACAACGAGCCTACGCACTATTTTCGCTACTTTCGCTTTTCTCTCGAGAGTGCGATAGAGAGAGAGTGAGAGAAAGAGAGAGCGAGCGCTACAAGAAAGGGAGAGCGCATGAAGAGGCAATTTTGTAGGGAGAAAAAAGCGAGCGCCTTTTTTTGTTGTTGTTGTGTTGGGCCCTAGACAACCGAGCGTTGCGTTGAGTGAGGTAGGAAATTTATTGCTGTTATCAGCCCCTCACACACACACACCCACACACACACGCAAAGGCAAAAACAAACAGTTGGAATGGAAAATCGGGCAATGGCAAATGAAGAATACGAAACTGGGTCAATTCCCAGCAACCGCCCACAGAAGAGCTCCAAACAAAACTTTCAGCTGCCATTTCGTAATGCATTCCTCTGCAATTACCGAAAACAAAAAAGAACTGTGAACAAATAATGCAAACTCATTAATTACTCGTTAATTATTTGAAGTTTGGAGAACAGAATGTGCCGGGACTACACGGGTTGTAATTGCAGCCGAATTTCACAAATGCAAGAGATGCAATCGAAGAGTTCAGGGATTTTATTAATAGACATGTGTTGGAGGACTTCTCTTTGATGATTCGCTTTTAAGACAGCTGCTATCTATTTATTACAAGAACTTACATAGATTTTTATGTCTTATCTATCTGAATTTAATTTACGACTGTTATGATTAAATATGAGTTGGCATTTAATGTCAAGTTCTAATGACAGATAGTGATAGTGATAGATAACATGTTATAAATTATAATTTTTAATTCAAATTTCATCAAGTTCAACTTTATTTGACTTAGATAAGTTTGGATGTCAAATATACTTTATTTTAAATATGTTGTAAATACAATCGTAAATATTGTTGCTAAAAATATGGTTTATTTAAAATATGTTGTAAATATAATATAATAAAATTGTACAGAATTTGCTGCCAAATATACTATATATTTTACTTTCAATATGTTTCACTATAGCAATAAAATTGCACTGAATGAGTTTTTTTCAGAACGATAAATTATAGATAATTTAAATTTGAGAAGTAATGAAAATTCAGCAATCACTGTTTAAGTTTTAGCTACATTAAATAGAAATAATATAAATTCACTTGATCTCAACCTGTCTACGGTTAATGAACTAATAAAATTCATCTCGCTTCTTGCGACTATTTTCTTTTAACTATTCTTTTTTTTTAAACTAACAAATGCATACTTTTCTCAAAGTTTATATTTTAATATAATTATACGGTTATTCCGAATAATAATTAAAATTTATAACGAAATCTCTCTCAAACTATTTTGAATCCTTTCTGAAATGTCTAAATATATTTTTAATATATTTTACTACTATACAAAGAAATAATGCAGTTATACGGACTGATGTCTAGTTATAAAAAAATAATTCTAGAAAAACTAAGTGCTTACAAAAAATATTTTCCATGTCTCTTTTATTATTTAGAGCATTAATTTATTACTCAAATTTAGTATACCTAAATTTCTCTATAGAATGTTTTAATTTGCATTTCATATGTTATATTTTATCTTAATAAAGAGCTGGAATATATATTTTTGAATTGAAGCAGAGAATAAACAGATTATTGTATAATCTTTGATTCAAGTCAATTGAAAAACTTGTTTGATTTGAATTACAAACAACATGATTTTATTTATTGATTTCGAAATATCTTATGTCAGTAGTATTTTTTCTTTTTTTTGATTTTGTTTTTTTTTTTGTTGTGATTTTTTACAATTTTTTTCTCTTTTCTAGCATTTAGGTTGATGTGGTACAATGGGGTTTACTTAAAAGGATTATAGCAGACAGCAGTGTGTATGGATGGGTATAGATGAAGGGTATTTGACGATGAATCGAATGCGTTATATTCATAGCAAAGTTTGCTCTGCATTTGTCGCTGACTCTGGAAACGTGCAGCGAACAATACCGAAAACTGAACGCGAATTTAACATGATTATTTCGTGGCCTGGACTATTTGATTATACGTGACTTTCTTAATCCTACATACGTCTCCTGTACATCATTTTTTGAGACTGTGTGTGTGGTTATGTGTGTGTTGACTTGACAGCAGAGAGAAGTGCAGACGGTGGCACGTTGCCTTTGCCCAATCGCTTGATGGCAATCTTGGCAACACCCTTCTGGCACTCCGCCGAGCCACCCATGAGCACCATGAACAGTCCATTGTGGGCTACGGTATTCCAGACGCGTTCAATGAATCCATCCAGCTTGGCTGCTGTGCGCTCTGCGCTCTCCAGCATAAAATCCTTCTCGGGCACCAACAAATTGGCAATTGTCAGCGCATTCTCCAGCGCAATTTCGTTGACTTTACGCACCGCTTCCTTGGGACTCGATACCTCATGCACATGCACTGCATTGTTCGCATCCTTGGGCACCGCCTCCTCGGCCAATTGTATCACCTGCTTGAGACGCGGCTGAAGATCTCCAACGGTCACGATTGCCGTGCGTTTGTCCCGCTTCGCGGCGTGTGCATACAGATTGTTGTTTAACCCATCGCCACAGGTGGCTCGCAGAATGTCTGTGATGCGTTTGCGCTGGATGAGAATTTCGTCGCCGAACTCGATGCTGTTGGCGAGCTTCATTTTGACCAGCTTGAGCGTGGCACGCGAATCCTCAATGGAATCGTGACCATCCTCGTTCTCCTGAATGCTCTCGTGCAGAAACGTCTTGGCCAAATGCTTCAGCTTGCTCTTGCGTTTGCGCACACCCGAAATGTTGAAGCACACACTCGTGTCGATCACATACGGATGCATCATGCGCATCGCATTCAAATCGGAGTTCAGCGATTGTCCCACCAAGATGGCATCCGGTGGCAACAGCGCTGACACTTCACGCTGCACTTCCGTAAGCTTCTTCGTCACCGATTGCATAATCTCGGCCGTTATGCCCGAGTATTGGGTGAGATAGTCGGTGATGCGATTCACGGGTCGCACCAGCGTCTCGTAGACTGTCTCGTATTTCTCGTCCACAATGGAAATTCGCGTCAATTCATTCGCTCCGGTCACAGTGCGACACATCTCACAATCCACACCAAACATGGGACTACGATCCGTCACTGGAGCATACGATTTCTTGGTAAACACATAAGACTTGAAGCGGGCTTGCAGTTCGCCTTGCAGCGGTATTGGATAACCTTCGTCGACCATTTGCAGGGCGGACAGCAGCAACTTGGTGCGCGGAAACTTGTCATCTGGATGTAGTTGTGGTGCGTCTGTGGGTTTCTCGGGACTGGGCGGTGTCTTCTCCATGGGAAAAATAGCCTTGACAAACAGCGTGGGATCTTTGTTCAGCTCCACGGCTGTCTCTAGCGAACCATGTTCGTTGATGAGCTTCTGGGCCTGCACAGTGGTCAGAGGAATCTGCAAGAGAGCAAGCTGTATAAGCGTATAAAGTGAAGTACTTCATCATTCGACTCACCTGAGCAATTGTGTCGATAATGGGACCTTCTTCCTGCGGTGGCATCACCATCTCCAGCTTTGTTTCAAATATGCGATTCGTTGCCGCAAACAAACTCTCGTTGGAGAGATAGTGGAAGAGCGACAAACCCTCCAGTATCAATACCACACTGTGCGACAAACTGTTGAACTTATCTGCACTGCACCAACGATCTGGAGCACAGGGACTCTTCTTGCCAGTGAGCGCCGTCATCAGCAGATGCTGTATGTCGGCCAGAAAGATGGGTGTGCGCTCGTCCTGCGGTATCTCCAGGTGTGCCCGTCTGCCTGTGTCTCGTAAAGTGAGGGCGGGCACACTTTCCAGCTCACGTTTGCGTCGTCGCAGCTCTGTGGACAGGGATTTGTACTGCTCCTGGGTGATGAGGGTGGCATCGACAGTGTCCAGCGTCGTGTTGTTACCGTCACCGCCAGCTGAGTTGCGACTGCGTTTCAATTCTGGCTCATCGGAGAAGCGTGCCTCACCAGCATCTGCAGCAGCAGCAGCAGCAGCCGCGGCTTCTGTTGTCTCACTGCTGCTGTCTGCCATGATGGTTAAACGATTTCGCGGTTTTCGCTTGCTGCACACTGTGATAAAACCGTCATCATCCTCCGGCTGGTCCCGCTTGCCATTGTCTTTGTTGTTATCGTCGTCGTCGTTGTCGATTTCGCGCCGTTTTTGCTGCACTTCGTCAACTGCTTCTTGTATGCGTTCTCTGTCGTTCATCTGTATTAAATTCGCCAAGGCGGCAAGTTTTTTCTTTTTCTTCTCAGTGCGCTCTTGCTGCTTCGATGATAGCTGCTCTTTCATCTTCATTCGCTTGCTGTTTAAACTTTGCAATTAAATGCAAATCGAAAAGAAAAATATAAATACACGTGAGTTTTGTGGAACCGTCGATGGCTTGTTGTGTATGTATGTGTTTGTGCACACGCACGTGTAGTCGCACTAACACTTGTGTGACTACGCTCTGGCAAACTGTCTGATATAAAATTGAACAGCTGATTGCAAGCAACAGCTGACATCAACGCTGTCATAGACTGACTGATATACAAAAAACTTTTAATAAAAAAATTGAAGTACATAATAAATAATGCTTCCTAATTTAATACAATTTAAATACTAAAATGTTCATTAAGGTAAAGTTTATCTTTATGAGCTAGTTCCGTTAGTTGTAACGTTTTCCAACACTACTTCGTTTCTTTTAAAGCTGAATGCTATTTCACCGAAATTAACATTTTTATGTTGGACATTAACAGTTGTCTCACGCTAACAGAAACGAAATATGTTAATACTAACGGTGTGACCAGCAACATCCCTTTTCTAGTATATGTAAAATGCAAGTAGCGGTCACGCTGGCTTTAACCGTTAGAATTCCGCGTGTTTCAAGAAATTTGCAAGTTTTGCGCAGCAGCCGCAAAAGAAAAATTAATTTTTGCGAAAAGTGTAGTGAATATTTCCTAATAAAAAATGTATACAGCTGTCAAGCCGTTGTCGAAGTACTTGCAACTGAAGTCGGTGCGCATTTACGACGGCATTTTCACACTGCACGCCAAATGCACTTGTGCCATTTTGTTGGCTTTCACTTTTCTGCTCTCATCGAAGCAATACTTTGGTGATCCTGTGGTCTGCATATCTGGCATACCACAAAAAGACTTCGTTGTATCGCATTGCTGGACCATGGGCATGTATATCATGGACTACGACGACGGTCCATCCGTAGCAAATCTGACCAAAGAAATCCAATATGGCTACAGCAGGCAGTATTACAATCAGTCACTGGAGAAAAATTTGCTAAACAATGTGCTGGGATTGAAGAATGAAAACGGACGTGAACGCATCTTTCTACGCTACTATCAGTGGGTTGTGCCCGTATTGCTGCTGCAGTCGTTCATTTTCTACCTACCGGCATTTCTCTGGAAGAAATGGGAGGGCGGACGACTCAAGAATCTCTGTGCCAATCTCGAGGATACACTGACTCTGACGGAGAAAACAAACAAGCATCTAAGCCGCTTGGCTTTTTACTTCTCTCAGGATCACAAGGAATCCCACTTGCACTACTTTGTCTGCTACACCTTCTGTGAAGTTCTGAATTTCATCATTAGCGTAAGATGAATTTCTATTTAAGATTACGATTTTTAATCTAAACTTAATAATATCTCTCCCTCTTTAGATTTGCAACATAAAGCTGCTGAATGTGTTTCTGGTCGACTTCTGGTCACATTACATCAAGGCCGTGGCTGCTGTGCCCGCCTACAACTGGGATGAATGGAATCGCATCACCACACGCATCTTTCCCAAGATTGCCAAGTGTCAGATCCTGAAGTTTGGCGGCAGCGGAAGCTTAGAGTACCATGATAATCTCTGTCTGTTGCCGCTAAACACATTGAACGAGAAGATATTTGTCTTCTTGTGGTTTTGGTTCATTTTGATGGCTTTTCTGGCTGCTCTCAAGCTCATCTATCGCTCCGTCTACATCTGCAATCGTGGTCTACGTCTCCAAGTGCTGCGCGCCCAAACTCGTTTCATGTCGAAGGCCACTATTTGGCATGCTGTGAGCGGCTTTAGCTGCGGCGATTGGTTCTTCCTGATGCGCGTGAGCAGTAATATCAGTCCAGAGCATTTCGGTCAGTTGATGCGCATGGTGTGCGGCAAGCGTTCTGGCATTGAAAAGTCTGGCTCGCATAACATTGACACCTCTTGAATTAGTTATTGGACTCTCAACTCTAGACGTAATCACAAGCTGTCCTTATAGAAGGTAAACCTTCTTTATTACTATTTACTTAAGGTACTGAACTCCCGTATTTTTTGTTTTGTAAGTCTTTCGATATGACATTATTATCGAATTCCACTCTTAACTTTACTTGAAATTGAAAACAGAACGAAGTCAACAAGGAATAAATTACTTTTCTTTTCAATGAACACTTGAAATTTAATCTAGGCTATCGTTTGTTTCGATAGTAATATAATTTACATATATGAAGATATCAATTCCCTAACTTTAAATTAAATTGAAAAAACATACATTATTTTTCAAAACTATTATCACCAATTTTTGCCTTAACTTTTCTTGAAATTAAAAACGCAACGCATACCGAAGACTAAGGAATTACATAATTTTCGTTTCAATCAACATAAAGTTAATGTCTTTAATTTATCATATCCTTGCAAAATGTCGTCAATATCAAATTTCTGCTTAAAATTGAATATAAAACTAAAACCTACAAAGGAAAGAAATCATTTTCCATATATTTGTAAAATGATACCAACTATTATTATTTATATTTTAACTAAATATAATATAAAATGAAACCCAGATTGCAAGTTATGTCTTTATACTGTCTAAAATTGGTATGATCTTTAGGGGAAGTGTTACTCACCATTCGTTCTGACTCTGCTGGGGATATAGAATTGTTCCGCACATTTTGCTCACCCGTTGTGTGAGGTGAACTAGTCGCTGTAGTTGATAAAGCAGACACTTTACTGAATTTTGCATCAATTTTTTGTGGAAGATTTCTGCAGAATGCATCTCCATTTAGTGGTTGATCTGATCGATTCGCTGATTTTGTTACTTACATTAGATCTGATAATAAAATTTTGATAAAAGTTCGAACTGTTTCCACTGAAGTTTGCATGGATGTTTTTTTAGTTTTTTTTATTTTTTTGTTTTTATTTTTTCTATGAAAGGGTATATTTATACGCGTATCTGTTTTTTGTAGGTCTTTAACTAAATAAAAAAGAAAAATATTTTTTGTTGTACGCTTTTAGTGTACGGAATTTGTAAAATGACGATTGAAAAACGAATTTGTGACACAAGTCAAGGCTTGCTTGGCAATCCAATTGATGAGTTGGTCATTTTATCACCTCGAACCATAAAGTTTAACGGTTGCTGGTTGCTGGTTGGTGGGTGGTTGGTTCGTTGCTCTTGCTTGCAATTCCCTTCAACTTGCACTCTTTGTGTTCTTCGATTTTGCTTGTCGATTTCTGCTGTGCTCGCAATTTCCTGCACGAATTTTCATTAACCAAAAAATTGTTAAGTACAAAGCACAGCACAAAATGCACCACGGAACTGGGTCGTCATCGGGTGTGATCCACTTTCCGAAAGCTTTAAAAGCGCGTCCAGTGCCGATCAACAATTCAGTTGCCGGTGGAACGCGCCGAAGATATTCTCGTGGTCTCGTGGAATCGTAATCGTCGTGATATTCGTTGTGTTGTGTTTTGAATTGGATAATATTGGATTACCAAGCAGCAGTTAATGCTGATTCTTTTTATTTTGTGTATTTTTTATTTTTTTTTTGAGTGCTTGTTAATGTGCAGTTGATTCGGTTCTATTGTAATCTGATGCTCCTTTTTGGACTTTATAAAAATTGTATAATTAATTAAACAAGTGAAAGTGCAAAAATCTCGTTTATTAACCGTGTAAAGTGATGAAACAAAACGGAAATTAAATACAACATGAAGCTAAACATAGATGGTGGGTTAAGTTATCAGTCAGTAAGAATTTATTAGTTACTTAAATGTTAGAACATATTTGAATATTAACTAAAAAGACTTGTGAGATTAAATTAAAGAAAATGTGAAAATGTGAACAATTTCATGTGCCACATAATCGACTTGAATTTGGCTTCAGTTTTTTTTTTGCTCAACTTGGCAATTTTAATGGCATCAGCAATTCAATAAATTGCGAAAGAACTGGCAAAAAAAAAAATAAGCGAAAAAAATGAAATCAAGTTATTTTTTTTATAAAAAAAAAACTGTTTAACTATGTTAAGTTAAAAACTTGTAAACATAAAATAATGCAGAGCCAAGCAGAAAACAGCTTTGAACCTCCTACAAGAAGTAAAGTTTAAGCAAGTAACAAGTCGAAGCTTGAATACTCTTCTTTCTCCACTTGATTAACGCATTGATCCTTGACCTTGACATTCCCCAGAGTTGGAGGCAACGCGTCTGCTGCGTCATCCTCGCCGCTGTCGTCTGCCCTGCGCCCGCATCCTGATCATCTCCACGCTGGTGCTGGTGGCGCTCTTCATCTCATTGATCTACCATGGAATAGTGGTGGAGAGAATGGGTGAGTTCGTCTTAGATATCTTCACATTCCTTACTATAGTTTCTTTCCGTATTTTCTAGATCGCCTGCGTCAAATAACGATGCTGAATGAAAAACACGCTGAGAAACTGCAACCCATCGAGGAAGAAGCCTTCATAATACGTCCACAATCGCAACCCTTTCACATTCCGCTAAAGAAAGCCGATCTCGCTGGTGCAACCAAGAGCGAGGAGCAATCGCTGCGCCTCAAGCATCTGCGTTTCAAGTTTCGACTAAAGCATAAGCTGCGACCACGTCGCAGTCTCCGTTCCTTGGACATGATTGATCCGCTCCAGCTGGAGGCCAACATGCAGCACATTTACACAAGGTTACGGAATAAGCGTGCCAAGGCTGCATTGAGTCAGTTGGAGAAAGATTATATGCGCTGCAAGAAACAGACGCAAGAGGATTGCATGAGCGCCTTTATGCGCATGTATCAAATGGCCAACGAGATCAACGAGAAGCTTGGGAAGATGCGAGAAATGATCAAAGGACACATTGATTCGGGCAGCGACGAACAGCAAGAGTTTGAGCCTTTTGTGCCGGCAAAGAAAACACGCACCACAGACGCTCTAATTCCCGAGGCAACAACTCCAATTGCCAATGACAGCACAACGAGTGGCATTACTACTGTAGAAACCACATTAAAACCGTTGCGTGTGAAGATAAAACCAGCCCAAATCAGTTGGATTATCGACGGACACGGGCACGATGAACAAGATGCATATGCGGAGAATACCCCACGAGTCTTGGCCACCACTGAGCACATTAATCTCACAACTCTGGAGCTCACAACTGTGGCGAGCACAACTGTAGAGCAGAGCACCACCTCGAGCGACGACAGCAACAAGTCAACCATCAGCATTTTGGGAGAGACCAGCTCAACGAGCAGTGACAACATCCACTCTACTGTGTCCACTGTGAGCAGCATTGGCCAGACCACCGAACAACCCGATCAGGATCACTTTTTTGATAACGTTACCTGGATTTTGGATCACTTTGATAAGCCCAAAGAGATTGTGCTAACCACGGAGAGTGCGAAACACCAAGATGCTACAACAGAAGCTGCTGATATTTCGACTTTTTATGAAGATGAGCAACAAGCTGCCAGCAGTCCAGCTGCTGTGGCAATTGAGATCGAGTTGCTGCCCACGACGAAGCCCACAATGTTGACAACAGCTGCGGTGGAAGCGGTGACAAGTACAACAGCTGCACAGCAAGCAGAGCAAGCAACTACGCTCAGTTCTACGTTGACTGCCTCTACCACACTTGCTACAACAACAACTCCGCTGATTACCTCAACTTCAACTGCCTCTTCACTCGATGTGGCCACAACGACCATTGCTATTGAAGCAGCCAATCATACTCTTCATCCCATCAAGCAAAAACCACTGAAATATAGCTGGATTATTGATGGCGCCGACGATAGCAGCGAACTCAACGAAACCAGCACAACACCACCACAAACAACAACTCAATTGCCACACGCTGAAACTACAACGGAGACTGCTCGTGCTGAGTCGCATCCGCTGGATAATCCCAGCAGCATTGAGAACATGCTCGACAGTTTTGAGCGTCATGAGGCAGAAAAGCCGCTGATCAAAGTGATCAACGAGACTTCAACTGCAGCACCCAAGAGTACGACACCAAACGACGATGATGAGCAGCCAATCAACGTGCTGCATCTCAATGAAACCAGTAACTCGACGAACGTCTACGACCGCTCTCACTGGCTGCAGCAGTTTAAGGAGCAGGCAGCCGCCGCAGAGGACGAGCTGATTGACACCTTTGGCAGCGAACTGGATGCCAAGAGTCTGGAGCAACTGGGCCCCAAGTTGAATCCCATTAACGGGAAGGCAACGAGTGGTAAGTCATTGTCAAACTTACCTCAATCAATATTATTAATGTTTATTCCCTTCCAGCTGGCGATGCACAGCTCATTACAATGTGTGCGCACATGGCGCGCAGGATGCGACAGAAGGCGGCGCTTGGCGAAACAGAGACTTTCACAGCCTCGCCTAGCGTGCAGTTTACCAGTCGCGGTCCAGGTGGATTTCCTGTGTCGGGTGAGACGATGAAAGCCTCGGCACAGTTCATGTTCAATCCCAACTTTGGCATGCCCAGCATACCAGTTTGTTTCTACATGACGCCCGCCAATTTCCGCATGCCCATGTGGTCGCCAACGCCCTCGTTTATGGGCATGCAGGGAGGACACTTTGGTGGCTCCTCGAATGCCGCCGGCGGCATCTTCTTTGTGCCCCAGCAGCAATTCGGACCAACTGGCAACTTCTTTGGCGGTAGCGCTGGCACAGCGGGCGGAGCACAGAATCAGTTGCCCAACATCTTCTCGAAGAATGCCTCGCCCCAAAAGCAGGGGAATGGACAGCAGCAGGTCTACTGCACCTACATGCAGAATCAACAGGCTCAACAGAGCCAAGCGCAGAGCACGCCCATTCAAAGCAATCTCTCACCCAGCAGCCAGTCGGGCTTCTCCAATGCCAACTTCAAGATGCGTCATGCTAATCAAACTGGAGCTGGCCCACATCAGAGTCAGATTGTCTACGCCTCTTATGTGGGCGTGCCGCAGCAATCACAGGAGTTGCGCAGTTGCCCGGAGGCAGATCAGGTTGCCTGCTATGCGAATAAGGAATGTATTGCTGCCACGAATTGGTGCAACAATGTTGTGGACTGCTCGGATGGCAGTGATGAGTCTGCGTGCACTTGTGCTGATCGTTTGGATGAGGATCGACTCTGTGATGGCTACGAGGATTGTCCCATGGGCGAGGATGAACTGGGCTGCTTTGGCTGCGAAGCCCTGGCGCATTCGTGTTATGAGAACGCGGAGGATTATGCGCGACACAATCGCTCGACGCTTTCGATGTGCTACAGTCGTCTGGAGCGCTGTGATGGCTTTCAGAACTGTTTCAATGGGCGCGATGAGCTGCATTGCAATATGCTGGTCACCGATGTCACCCATCACATGGTGAGCAGCGCTTTTGTTAGCTCTACTTCCCTACTAACATTTTATCTTCCTGCTGTTAGTCTCATGCTGCATCCGCTTCGGAGGGTTATCTGTATCGCAATTATCGCGGTGATTGGTATCCAGTGTGCAACAATGGCGACAAGTGGGCAACAGCGGCCTGCGAGCAGGAGAAACACATGCAATCAGCTGTCGATCTTAGTTTCAGACAGCTAACGTTGCCAGGTCCATTCATTGAGCCTTCGTTGCATTCTGGCATGCATCTGTCACAGGGCTGCCATGGACGCAACGATCACGATACGCTGGTGGATCATGTGGCCTATGTCAAGTGTCCGCCACCGCAGTGTGGACTGCCCAGCAAACAGCCAGCGAAGCCGATCAAACGCTCGAGAAGAACAGTCTTTGAAGATGACGATGAAGCAGACACTGACACAGATAAAGGTCGCATTGTGGGTGGAAGCTATGCAAGTCCAATGCAGTGGCCCTTCGTCGTGGCCATTTATCGCGATGGCAAGTTCCATTGCGGCGGAACCATCTACACGGAGCGTTGGGTAAACTAACAGATCTTTGAATTAACTGAATTTATTTAATAATATCAACTTTCTTGCAGATCATCAGCGCTGCGCATTGCGTTATCAACTTTGTGAAGTATCATTATGAGGTGCGCGCTGGTCTCTTGCGGCGTACAAGCTACTCGCCGGCTACACAAATCCAACCCGTCTCCCATGTGGTAGTGCATCAGCTCTACGAGCGCAGAAGCATGCGCAACGATCTCTCGCTGTTACGAGTTGCAACTCCACTGCAGTTCAATCGCTGGGTCAAGCCCATTTGTCTGCCGGATGTGGGACGCACCACATTTGGCGATGACTGGATTTGGGGACCCGAGGAACACACACTCTGCACAACTGTGGGTTGGGGCGCCATACGCGAAAAGGGACCAAGCAGTGAGTATTATCATCTACCCATTTTCAATACTCTTTTTAACTCCATTTCTTTCCTTTAGGTGATCCCCTGCGTCAAGTGATTTTGCCCATACGCAAACGCTGTCCGGATCCAGAGGATCAGGCCTCGGAGGATGTTTGTGCCGGTGATCCAGATGGTGGTCGCGATGCCTGTCAAGGCGATTCAGGTGGCCCGCTTTTCTGCCGCAGCGTCAACAATACAGATGAATGGTATTTGGCTGGTGTTGTTAGTCATGGCAATGGCTGTGCACGACCCAAGGAGTTTGGCGTCTATACGCGTGTTGCGCTCTATTTGGATTGGCTGGAGTTGGCGGTGACACCGCGACTGCTGCCTGCTAAACAACCAGTGCAACTGTGTCCAGGATTCACGTGTGTTTGGGGCGGCAAGCGTTGCATACCCCAGAGACAACGTTGCGACCGTCGAGTGGATTGTTTGGGTGGCGAGGATGAGGTCGGTTGTGCCTATAACTTTATTCCCGACATGGTGGGCAGTAGCAAGCAGAATATTAGTGCCACCACGGAGAGTGATTATTATCCGTTGGCAAAGCAGCAAGCGACTGACATGCAATCACAACAGCCGCTGAATAAACAGCGACAGGATGTGTCTATTGAAGCTCAGGATTTAATGGCAGAGATTGAAAATTCGCCACAGAATGAAACAACAGCGACAGCAACGCCACCTGAAAGTGTCATTACCACAACAATTACGGAGCAAAATCCAATATTAAGTGAAGAGGAGACAAGTACGCAATTTAAGATGACAACAACGACAACTTTGCATACAACGCCGCCGTCCGACGAGGCAATCACATTAACAAGCACATCAACAGCAACCACAACAACATCGAACTCAGCAACAACTCCGACAACAACAGAAGCAGCAGCAACTGTATCAACTCTGGCACCAACTAGGTCAACAACTTGGCCAACTTCAACAGAGGATTTCATGAGACTCACCGACTTAATTACTCAATTTCTGGAGGAGTCTACGACAACGGCAGCCATTGCCGAGGATGTGACAACCCCATCGCTGCCTGTCGTCACAACTGATGCGCCTAATTTGTCCACAACAACTGCAAAAGAGGCCACAACAGATTTAGCAACAGCAAGCACGGAGTTGGAGACGAGATCTATTGCAAGTGTCAGTTCTACTGACGGAGATACAACGCCAGTTGAAACAGAGGCAACAACTGAAGACATAACTGAAGATTCCACTACGACGCAATCTAAGACAACAATCAAAGAGTTCACTACGACAAAGGAGTTGACTACCACACAGGCAACGAAAGAGTTAACTACGACACAGTTAACTACTCAATCTACAACGACAGCAACTAAAGCGCCAACGACAACAGCTTCATCCATCATCCATTCATCTACCACCTCAACGACAACCATAAAGCCTAACAAAGTCATTCCAAAGACGCACCTGCCGAATAAGTTTGTTTGTCAAAGGTAAGCTAAAAGCAGACACCCTTGACAGCAATTAATTTTATATCTTTCTCAGAATGCCTCAAATTGTGGATCTGCAACATCGCTGTGATCGCAAAGTCGACTGTGAAGATGGTACCGATGAACTCGACTGCACCTGTCGTGACTATTTGAAGGGCAGCCTCAGTGTGCTCGTCTGCGACGGCAAAGCAGACTGTGAGGATTTAAGCGATGAGCAGAATTGTGGTAAGCAAACCACAAAAATTTCACTGCAACACTTTTTCAACTAAACTTATATTCAACCACAGGCAGTCGTCAGGATAATGAGTTCCATTGTGCGCTCTCCAAGAGCTGTCTGCCGCTGGCCAAGCGTTGTGACAATGTAGTGGACTGCACGTTCAAAGAGGATGAAAAGGACTGCTGTACGTATGCTTACAAACCGAACTCTGTACTCTTAATCAATGTCTCATATTGATTTGCAGTTGCTTTGACCAATGGCCACGACGTGCACTACGATGCCCATCAGCAGCCCAAGTTCAGCAACGTTGGCATCTTCTCAAAGAATGCGCATGGCCTCTGGCGTGTTGTCTGTGCCCACGAGACGGGCTTCCATCAGCATCAAGCCGAAACAGCGGACTCTGTGTGCGCTCTCTTGGGTTTCCATGGCGCTCATTACTTTAACAGCACGGAGTTTGTCAGCCAGAGGGAGATGCACCCCATTACGCCGGAACTGTCGAAGAAATCGCAACTTCGCTCTGAACTGCGCACTCACTTGAATGATAATTTGCACTTTTCCAGTGCAGAATTGCAGCGAGTGCTGCCCAGGCAGGATAAGGATGCAATTCACTCGGAAAAATGCCTGGGCATTTATGTGGAGTGTAATGCTCGCTCCAATACAACGAAGCCCATTAAAACATTCAGTGCTGGGCAGGCGGTGAAGCAACAACCAACAGAAAATGTGCCAGCATTGCTGCCTACCATTGAAACTCACAACAAACCCAATGTTCACTTTAAGCCCCAACTGCCAGCACAGATGGTCAACAAGAAGGATGAGATCATGGATCGTTTGGATATTTTGATCAAGAGCAAAAAGAACAAGACGTTGCTAGTGCAAGATCAATTGCATGAAGCTATCGAGGAGCTCCATTGGCCTTGGTTAGCAGACGTCTATGCAAATGGCGAATTGTGGTGTCTTGGCGTGCTGTTGGACAAACACTGGCTGCTGGTGCACGACAGTTGTCTCTCAGGCATTAGGTAAGCACTAGAATTGGTAAATACGGTACGTTGTAATATGCTTTATTGATTGTAGCTTTGACACGCACTACATTAGCGTCTTGTTGGGTGGCGGCAAGACTCGACGCTCTTTGCACCGCAGTAGTCATGAGCAGATTCGTCGTGTAGATTGCTTTGAGGCTGTGCCCAAGTCCAATGTGTTGCTGTATCATTTAGAGCAGCCTGCTAGATTCACGCATCACGTGTTGCCCAGCTTTTTGCCAGACACGTAAGTAACTAGAAACTCCCTTTGACTGGCGTTCTAAAAACATTTTCTTTATTCAGCTCAAATCAGCAGGATGATGTAATCGAAGAATGCATCAGCGTGCTGCACGACGATCTTTCAGGACGCATTAAAACTGTGGCCATCTCCAAATCAAACAACGAGACAGACTGCAGTTCTTGTTATCAACTGCAGGAACAGCGTCCATCTGGCAATTTAATGCGTTTGCTTAATCTTAGCGCCGAGGATATGGCTTCCATATCAGATGAAGTTGATCTTGTGAGCGGTGTGGCTGCTAGAGAGATGCCTTCGCTTACCAAATTCACCAGCTGCACGCAGTTTGGCCACAAGAATAACAGCGACACTGAAATTCAACCCACCGATCAGGGTGTACTTGTCTGTCGTCATGCTGACACGGGATGGTTCCCCTCAGCGCTCTTTAGCTATAACAATACGAATTGTTACAGCTTCAAATCACCTTTTGGCATTAGAACACTTGAGCAGTCGTACAAAATTCTGCAGGATATTATGGGTATACAATTTGCTGTGCTTTAAATTACTTTTAATTACTAAGTTATGATTTCTTTCAGATCAACCGCACTGCAGCAATGTGCAGTCATTACCACCTTGTGCCACACATCGTTGTCCTCTGGGTGCTTGTTTACCACAGTCTGCATTATGCGATGGGCGCAGTGATTGCCACGATAACAGTGACGAGGAGGAGTCAAAATGTCGAGAGCTGAAACAGCGCTGTGGTCTGGGTGAACTGAAATGCCGCTCCAGTAACAAGTGTGTGCCAAAGAGCAAGTTCTGTGACCATGTGCCAGACTGCGAGGATATGACGGATGAGCCCACCATTTGCAGCTGCTTTACCTATCTACAGTGAGCTACCATTTATATACAATTTTCTTACCGATCTAATAAGTTGTTCCTTTCAGAGCCACGGATCCATCAAAGATTTGCGATGGCAAGCGCAACTGCTGGGACAAAAGCGATGAGAGTTCGGCGCTCTGCGACTGCACCCCAGATCATTTTCCATGCAGCTCGTAAGTGCACTACAAGAATAGCCAGTGTCGTCGCTATAACTCGTATCATTTACAGTTCTCCCGGAGATTGCATTCCGCGTGATTTTGTGTGCGACAAGCAACCCGATTGTCCCAATGGCGAAGATGAACGCTATTGTTTTGGCATTGAGCATCCGCTTCAGGATCAGCCAATGGATTACTTTTCGGGACACAATCAGGCAGTGTCACAGTATGGTCAGGTCATTGAGCAATCCTATGGCATTTGGCACACCAAATGCTTCCCCAAGAGCACGCCGCCCAGCAACGCCGAAGTGCGTGGCATATGCGAAAAGCTCGGCTACAATCCGCATCGTCAGCCCAGCTATAGACTCATAGACGATGCTGCCAACGAAGCTGTGCATACTTATGAGTGGGCCGATAGGCGAGGACGCAGCTTCAGCAATGACACCTTGGTGGGCAAGTATCGGGCCTCTACGAAGGCGCAGATCGTCAGCAAATTCTCGCCACTGCAGCTTAATGAGCGACTCACGCTCTTCCTCAAACCCAGTCGACCCATTGCGGAGCTGGTCAGATGGAACTCGACGGACTCGAGTCGCTGCTTCAGGCTGGAGATTCGCTGTGCCTGAAAGGTATTCGAACTTTTCTAATTTTCCTAATTGTTGTTTTTTTCTTTTTGTACGTTTTAGTAGCAAAATAAAAAACAAGATTCCATTTTTATAATTAAATATTAACCTTTTTATTTTTTATTATTTATATTTATTTTTTATCAGTTTCTAGTTGTTGCGTAATTTTTGTTTTTGTTAATTTTGTTTAGAATCGTTTTGTTAATTTGTTAAGCCGGTTTTTTTTTTTGGAATTTACGTTTAATAAACAAATTTCTTGTTTTATAAATGTAAAAAATCGCATGTTATATCATTTCGGTTTACTTATTAAATCGTTTTCTTTAGTCAAAATTCAAACAATTAATACTTAAAGCACTAATAATAATTGTTTTTTGTTTTGTTGTTATATTTGGTTTTAGTATAAATTCGTTAAAAAGATTTAAGATTGGTTGGTTTTGAAAAAAAGGTACTTGAGAATTATGAATGTATATATATCTTAAGAGCAGTTAAACACCATTTCATATGGGGATTAGTCCAGTATAGCGGTGCATTCATTACAAGTTAGTTTAACAATAGTTTTAGGGTTTAATTATAAATATTTAACGAGCATAGGGTTATAATTATCCAAAAACTTTTAAAGAAGGCTGGGTAGAAAGTGTTTCTAAATGGAATATGCTTGCAGAAAGCATTGAATATTATGTAAACGTGACAATTTCTTGTTTGTTAACTTTTATCGAATTACTAAAGCATGACTACAAAAAAAAAGTTCTGCAAACATATTGAATCTTCGGCAAACCGATGATAGCTAATTTAGTTGTTCTAAAATATTTTGTTTATAAGTCTTTGGCGTTGATTACAACAATAAATACGAATGTATGTATGTATATATAAGTATGTATAATTAATATAATTTGGTAGGTAGGTATAAACATAAATGATTAATGATTATAGGGAACTTTAGTTAAATACTTTGTAAGTTATTTAGTTAAGTTTTGTTGATTTTGAAGTAGAGTAGTTTTCTTGTTTCTCGTACAAAAACAATGTTTACTTTTTAATTTCAAATTGAATCACAAATTTTTTCAAAATGTTTCTTTTTTAGAGTGTATGATAAATGCTTAGAACTAGTTTTAGTGTTTTGTTATTTAGATGTTTTTGTTTTGTTCTTTGGTTATACATACATAAGTGTATTTAAAATGTGCAATTTGTTTAAAAGCTATGCTAGAGTGTGTGCGACTTTTAAGCATCATAGTGATTGATTTGTTGCTAGGGCTTTTGGTTTTATCGTACATAGAGTTGATAGTTGAGATAGATCGATAGATCAGTATAGATAGTTAGATAGAGGCATAAAGTTTTCAAACACAACCACTTTTTGCGATTCTAATTCCAGTGAAGGTTTAATCAAAGCGTTAAACAGTTAAACAGTGTCCTGGCTTATACTAAACTATAATTAAGCTAAACCTTTTTCATCTTGTTGCCTTCTTGCAAAACAATTTGTAATCTTACATATCTTTTACGTTGTCATGAAACACAGCAGTTTATTATATTTACACATCCAACTACCAAATTAGTTACTGTTACTAATGTTATGGCATCATTTTAAATGCTGTTTGTTTTTTGTTTAGGAATTTCGTAAACTTTACTAACTACATTTATGTATGTTTGTATGTACTGTATGAGTGTGTGTGTTAATTGTTGGTTAAAATTCTTAATGGAATAGTTGGTGCGTTTTTATTTACAATTTGTTATTTGTATCTAGTTAGTTAATATGTATATATATTTTGTATATGTTATGCTAAGTAAGTATATTAAAGCTTAGGAAGTTAGTAGATTTTCTCTGCATGATTTCACGTTTCGTCTCAATTAAGTATAGAGGTGGTTAAGTAAATGACAATCTAGTGTCACTTTAATTATTTTTGTTTGCTTTTGTTTTGCAATACTCTTAAAATTTTCAGCGTTATTCAACAATATATAATTTGCTTACAGCCTAAAAATATGCAGTACTTTTTTGGCAAATTGTGTTATCAACTTCAGCCCAAAAGTATGCTACAAATCTAGCTGTACATGACCGGAATTTTGATGCCTTACCTTAGGAGGTAAGCCGGAAATTCGAATGCCCATTTCAAACCAATAAAAGTAAAATTGGTAAGTACACAAAAAATTTTAAGAGTTTTCATTACAACACAAAGAAGATACTGAGTATGATTTTTAGAATGAATCCGAATCGATGCGATAGGTAAAAAAAATAATTATACATCCAATATCATCAATAAATAATTCATATATTTCACTAGAACTTTGCACGTAACACACAAAATGAGTTTTTGAGCTTTTACAAACAAATATTTTTGACTAAATAAATAACTAAATAATAATGATAATAATAAAATAATAATTAAGCAAATACCCGTGTCGGCAATCCAAGTGCGTCGTCAATTGTTGATTGTGCCGATTAGGAATACATATTAAACATAAAATAGTATATAACTAAACATTCGGTTAAACAAAAAAGGATTGCAGTACCATAAAGTAAACGCACACACAGTTATTGGCAAAACATATTTAGATTCATTTATCGACATGACTATCAATACAAACTATGAAAAAGTTGACTACAATTTTGATCACTGTACTTTTTTGTGCGATAAACATAGGCTCAGCGAAAAGTTAATGGTTGCATTCACTGATTGACTGACTGATTGATTGGTTGATTGATAGGGCGAGCGAGAGCGCGAGTGTTTAAATGTAGATTTGAGTTTCATTTTCCATATAATAGGCGGCTATATGCTTACATCATTTCTCTTGTTCTACCCTTTACGTGTAGTCGCATAACTGTCTGCTACGCGCGGTCTAGAAGAAAGGGGATCTTAAGTACTTTTCACTTGGCTCTTCACCGACGACGAGTTGCTCTCATCGGTGGGTGGTGTGTCCAATTGGGTGCGCACCAAATGGGCCGGCAGTTCCATGTTGATAGGATCATTGAGGCGTCTCAGATTGTACTCCAATTCTGCAGTTCGGCGCTTCAGACGATTATAGTTCTCCACATCGAACTGCTGCTTTTTGGCATTCCGATAAATGCTCAGAGTGTACTCACGATTATACACATTCTCCATGATGTATTCCTAAAAAAGTTGCACAAATATAAGTGAATATTCTAGGGAAGATTCGATGGTGATTACTCACGCGCTTGGTTACACAATAGTAGGCATACATGGCCATTGTGGTGCCATAGGTGACGAAATAGGTCACAGGTTCCATAATATCCCAAGAGTATTCCCACCAAGTCAGACGCGCCAAAATGCCAAATTGGACAGACATCAGACCCAGACCCATCCAAGTCATCATGTTTGTGCGACGCTCAGCCCGCTTGGCAAGCTCCATTTTTTTCTATCAAATAAGAAGAGAAACATTAGCATAGAGTTGTCTTTTATTTTATTGCTAACTCACCTCCTCAAGTGGCTCTAGTTCATAGCGTAGACTCTCCAGTTCCTTGGCCAATTGATTGCTCTTTTCCAGCTGATATTCACCCACATTGAAAGCCTCGTAGAGCTGTTGTTTGATTGTTTAAAGTGATCAAATATTTGTCAATTGATTGTAATTGATTGCCACACTTACTTGTCCTATGATCTTGCGCACATCGCTCATTTTATCAACCGTCTCCATGGTGATCTTCTCACGTTGCGGTGGCTGTACGTCAAGTGTCCGATTGTTGATTTGTATGCTGTTGATTGATCAATTGATTGATGAGTGCTGTGTTGTTTGATGGGTTCTTTAGTTAGCTTACCTAAACTCATCATCCAGCAGTCTCTCAATGGTGCAGGAGGAGGCAATACGCACGCCATGTTTGTTGATGATGGCAGCCCGATCGATACCGCGATCCTCCTCTCTTAGCATGGCCAAAAGATGGCCCACGGTGTGGGAGATGGGCTTGAGGGCAAACTGGCATAGCTCATTTCGACTGGGCAGGCGAATTGTCAATTGGGGCATGCCATTCACATACTCCAGTAAAACATCATCTGCGAGGAGGCAAGAAAGAAGAATTATTATAAGAGATAAATATCGCTAACCTAGCCCAACAGTTTTTATGATTATTTACAACTGTGCCACATTGCGTTGCAGTATTTCTTTATACTAAATACGAGTTTATTATTTATAATTGCCCCGCAAAAGAGCAGCAGCAGTAGCAGCTACTCAAGGTTGTTGAATGCAGTTAGCTGTTCGCATTGCTTGCTCAGCCATAACGCCAGGGCGTCGATAGAAGGCAGTACAAGACTAGAGAGGGGAGAAGAGAAGAGCAGCTGAGACGCCCTCTCTCTCAAGCTCTAACTAACGCTTGTTCAGTGCATGCGGCAAAGATTGGAACTTGCAACAAATGTGCGGATGACACACAAATGACAGGCTGAACAATTCAATTAGCTGCTGCTCAGCTCAGCAATTCAAGTTGAATTTTACGCACAAACACCGTACACATAAAAAAGAAAAACAAATTTATAAAACAGTTTTTTCTTTTCTTTGGTTTTTTCGTGCTGCAAAGTTTTCACTTTGTCGCATGTGTGGGGAGGCATCTCAAGTAGCACAGCATGGAAAAAAACAATGCTTACACTCGCAAGTTGCATACACTCCACCATATAGTAAATACACAACAACAATACACACATTTCGATGTACATGCAACACGCCAAGTGACCAACGAAGCAAGTAACCAAACACCCGACAACACCCCCTTCTCCCACCCCATAAGTAAGCTTTGCCAGCTTCTAATGAAGATTTGCCTCGACTTAATCGCATTTACTGGGTCTCAGTCGCATCTCAAGTTGCCTATTGATGACTGTTGTTGTTGCTGTTGTTGCAGCCGTTGCTGTTGTTTTGCGGCGCCACTGAAATGTGGGTAACCAGTCGTGTTGTTGCTGCAGTTGTTGTTGCTGTTGTTGTTGTTGGTTGGCTAACTGCTAACTGAAGTCTATAGCTGTTGTTGTGATTATTATTTTCATGCACTTTGATTTTTTGGGATTTTAAACACAATTTTATATGTACACTCGTATGTTTTATGTTTTCTTTTTCTTCTACTACTCTACTCCACTCTACTTTGCTCTCGTTGTTGCCGTCGCTGTTTGCGGCTTCTTCTCCTTTTATTATTGATAGTTTGAGACTTTTTTGTGTTAATTTTTACTCAGTTAACTTTCTGATTTTCGCGCTTGCAGACGTGTGTGTCTCGGTCTTGTTGGTCTTCTTCCACCAGAGGTTCTTCTCCTCTGCATTCGATTCGACTGCCCAAAAAGTGTGTGTTGCTATCGTGCGTTTGTGTTATTTTGTGCCTGCTGCTTGCTGTACGTGGCAAGCAGCTATAAAAACCGAAAATGCTATAAAGTGATATAAGAAACCTTAACTTAACTTGACTTAACTTAACTCAACTTAACTAACTAAATAAAGCTCAGTAAACGATAGTAAAATAACCGGTCAAAGAAGAGTTCTATGAACTTTTGCGTTTTGCCGCGTCAAACTGTGTTTATACGCCGCATGCCACATGCCAAATGCCACTTGCCACATTGAGACAATTTTATGTGGCACTCACACACACACACACACATACACAAACAAGTGACTGATAAGATTGTTCTTAAAGACCCAAATAAGTTTCATTTTGCACAAAACTGTGGGCGATGGCCAAAGGCAAAACAATTCGTCTGTTGATAAGCAAAAACCACAGGATACATGACACACACACACACACACACACACACACACAAAGAGAGACACAGGCAGGATATACAACATATGCTGTGTCACTGATTTAGTTGTGGAGTATAATACTATATGTATGCATGTGTGTATAGCATGTTATATAGGTAGTTAGTAAAACCGCAGACAACAAACGTGCAAACATTGATTAAATTCCTGTTACTGAATACGAGCAGCCGCTCGCTTCGTGTTTTCTCTTTCTATTTTCCTGCTGTGCTGAATATTCCCTGCCAACTTTGCTCTCTCATCAAAACTTAATAGTCAGTTTCCGCACACTAAAGCATGAGGTTGAGGTTAACAAGTGTCACACACACACACACACACACACACACACACACAGAAATAAAATTGCATAGGTGTGTGTGTGTGTGTGTGTGTCTCGTCCTCAAAATGAGGTCAACGTGTTGCAAATGTTAGTGTGGCAGCAAAGCGGAAATGCAAGCGGCAATCAGCCTACAAATTTATAACAGTCAACCAAATGCTGCGACTCCGCGCCGGATTGTGTGTGTGTGTGTGTAGACAGAGTGTATGTGCGGGGGGTGGTGTGCTTGCAATTAACGCTTATTTAAATTTACTACGCCGTGTTCAAAGAGCAGGGCAAGGACAAATAAGCCGCCGCCGGCAAGTTTTGCATGCGATTTCGCTAGGTCAGCTGGCACTCTGAATGTCCTGCATTCACTTTGTTAATTGAATTGCCAACTGGCATTCATTTGCTTTGCACTTAGTGCTTAATTACGACCGATTAGTCGTAGGCCTAGCAAATTGAGTTGATGGAGATATACATTATTGAAATGGAAACTACTCAATGGAATACTTGAGTTTAAGACTGAGTTATTTATAAATAACATATTTTATTTAAAGTAAAAATAGGTGCCTCAACTTATTCTAGAAATAAAATAAATAATAATGAAAGAGAGGTTCTTTAATATAGTTTTAAAAAAATACTATTTACAGAACACAACTCAGTATTTTTGACATATTAAAAGAAAAGAAACTCCTAGACTTGTTCTGCAAATAAAAATAATAATAATAGAGGCTCTTCAGAATAGTAAAAAAAAAACTATAGAATACAACTCAGTATTTATGACATTAAAAAAGTATCAATTCATAAACTCATTCTTCACATAAAATTAATTTAACGGCGCCAACTAAATTGAAATAGAGATTCTACATTATAGTATAAAAATATGCTATCTATTGAGCACAACTCTGTATTCTTGTATTATTAAAAAAGTGTGAACTCCAAGGCTTTTTCTTCGAATAAAATTAATATTATAAAATCCTTTAATTAGTAATAGAGATTCTTCAGCATAGTATAAAAATTACGATTTATAGAATATAACCATGTATGATTCTTAAAGTTAAAATAGTAGGAACCTCTAGATTTCATATAGAAATAAAGTTCATACATGATTTGAGATGAGGGTTCTTCATTAATATAGACAAATTGAAGATTTATTGAACACAACTCTGTATTTTTGTCATAGTAGCGTGGCCTTTTAATTCAAAACACGTCGCTTATTTATTCAAAATAGAGATTCTTTAGTGTTGTTCAAAAAGCACACCTCTTTATTTTTGTTATTATACAAAAAAAAGTAAGATCTCACTAGACATATATGAATACAATAGCGCTCTTTAATTTGAAGTACCGGCTCTGCAATAAAGTATAAAAATATCCTTTATATAGCACACAACATTCAACACAACCCCGGACTTGATCTAGAAAATAAAATTAATATCTTGTCGCCCTTTAAATAATGTTCAAAGTACTTTCCAATTCAGATAATAAAAGGCTTCAATCAAAAAAGTTTACCTCCCATCCCCCACAAGATAGCAAGGACATACATAATATTTGCTTAAATTTACATAATTTAAATGTTTGCCTATTACGTATTCAGGTGCTTATCCGCACAGTTGTGACAGTTTTGTGCGAGGCTGGCAAAGTCCTTTTCAAGTTATACTACGTCTGCGTTTAGATCTATCGCGGACAATCAAAATGCTGGCACAAAATTTCGTAGCATACTTTGCGGCAGTTGCCTTATTTCAATATCGCATTGCGCATACGCCCCGTAAAAAGTATTGCATGATTTCACGAGTCTGCAGCAGTATTTGAGCGTGTCTCTGACTAATGCTCCCCCTCTCTCTCTTATCTATCCTCCTCATCGCCCACCTAAAAAGTTGTTTGAGTTGTGGCGCACATGCGAAAATTGTCCTTTGCTGCATTATTAAAAATGCCTCGTGCTGCACAATTTGGCTGAGATTTCATTTTTAACTCTGCATGTTAAACGAATGTGCGTGTGTATGTCCGTGTGTGTGTGTGTGTGTGTTGGTGTCGGTGTCTGTGTCTGCGTGCGGCTATTCGGCATTTAAATTTAATTAAAAAAACTGCAGCCGCAAGACCAAAAGAAAATAAATTATAAAAACAACAAAATAACAACAGCAAAAAAAATAAAAACTGCATGCATAATCAATTTAAACACACAATTTTCATTAAGAGCTAAGCAAGAAAAATTAAAGCAGAAAAACGAGAGCAAAACGAGTGAAGAAAAAGTTGCCGCAGCATACAAAGTAAAGCAAAAAAAAAAATAAAACGCGTTTACATACAGTCTATTAGCGGGTAAGTTGGTTCAGTACTGTTGGCGAAATGTTGTACTAGTAAAAGGAAAAGGTAATGGTAAAGGCAGCTGCATGGGGCCACGATACGAGAACAAACACGACAAACTCGGCAAAAGCAAAATGCGGCAGCGGCAGCGGCTTTTGTGTGCGACGAGTCGACGGCTTCGACTCTCATTCCTTTGTTGTGTGTTTGCGCGCCATCAATGTGAGGGTTGCTCCTTGTGTTGTACCTGACCAACCGTCTACCGTCTATACACATACTCGCTGAACCTACCATTTGTCGACTCGTTGCCAGTGTCAGTTGCTGCCTCCGCATCACTGGCAACACAATTTACGAGCTGCTGCTGTTGCGTTGTTTCCTCCCCGGGGCAAGTCGGCGACAAATTGGAGCTTGTTGTTGTGCTTGTTGTTGTAACTGGTGTTGCTGCCGTCGTCGTTGTTGCTGTTGTTGTTGTCTCTAAGCGTTCAATTAGAGTTTGCTTTCTGCCCGTTGCGCTAAGTCCGCGGGCACGCAGACGCGCCCTCAAATCGCTGAGATTGAGGCGCTTCAAATCCTCATCGTCGCCTGGCAACGTAGCAAAAAAAAAATATCATACGAAAAAAAAAGAAAAATAGGCGTGCCAGAAAATAAGTGAAAAGAAATTAAAATTTTCCATCAAAGGTGTTAGGCAAGGCGTGGCGCACAAAAAAACAAAAAAAAAGCAACACAAACATAAAGAACCGACAGCTGAAAAGTGCAGAAGCAGCAACGGCTGCTACTTCGTCAGCTTTTCCTTTTGCATAATGAATCAAAAAACAAACAGCACACCAAAAGAAGAGCATATATATAAAAAGGGAAGAAAAGCGCAGTTAAAATTGATGGCACGTGCAGTTAACGCCACGCAAAATGCACATAAAAAAACATAAACAAAGTCAACAAAATGTGTTAAAAAAAAGCAAAAAGAAAAAATAACACCAAATGGCCTCCCAAATGTTGATGAAGACACGCGCTCGTTGCACACTGTCAAAGCACAGAACCAAAAACGGGCCTGGTGACATCTTTTATTTTTTTTATCAAAACCCGGAAATGACACGCACAGCTGAAACACATTAATGCAGGGAATGTGATGAAATGTGGGTGAAATTTCGAGTGTGCCATGGGCGAGCCAACTTAATGAAGAGCAGACGAATGGGCGAGATAAGTGGGGGGAGGTGTTTCAGCCAGTTGACAGCTTTTGTCAGCCAGAGAATCGCGAACTGGGAGCTGCGAGTTTCCCAGACGCTTGTCTGATTGTGCGATTTAAACATTTCTTTTGTGTCGAAAATGATAAGAACACGTATTGAAAGGATGAATTGTTTAGACAGTTGTAAAATTATTTATCTATGTTAGGTTCTGTATTTTAATGTACGTGCAGTTGATGTGCGCGATGTTAAAGAGAATTTGAGAAAACCCTTTTTAAATGTAAATTATTTTAGAATCCACTTTAAACGCATCCCTTGCCAGTTTAAAATTAGTTTGTGGCTTCTTTTGTGTGCAGCACTTTCATTCAATAATAATGAAATATGTTATAAACCGCAGATTGATAGTAAAATTAGTTGTTAAATAAACCACTTTCTATATGTTTAACGAATTACGCAAACCATTAACTTTAAATTATAAATGTTTGAATGAACATGTATTTGGTTTCATTAAATTCAATCTCCAAAGAAATTCCATACTTCGAATATTCATTTAGTTCCAATGGGAATCAACAGCAGCTGTTGTTAATGCTCTTTTTCCTTCCTCTTTCGTTAAATCAAAGCCTTTTTATTGAATTTAGTTTTATTCGACCATAAAAGCCAAGTCATTTGAGCCATTTATCCTCTTATATGCATTTACCCTGCTCGAATTGCCTTTCGCTAGCTAAGGTTTAACCTTTCTGACCAACGCTTTGGGCCAAACCTCTTATAACCTGTAAAATTATACGAGTGTCCTTCGTTATGCCCGGATACATTTTGAAGAGCTCTCGAAATGCTTTTAATTTAAGAGTAAAAATAACTAAACAACAACAACAACAATATCTCAAACTTTTATAGATCAAAAATATGAAAAAGAAAACAAATCACGACAGAGCAACAACAACAACAAAAACAAGAGCAGGAAAAAACCAATGTGCCTTTAAGCTAATCAAATATTTATGAAATTGCAGGCAGCTTTTATAAGCCTTGGTAAAAAAAAAACACACTCTTACATATAAATTCAGTTGGCTGTTTGTGTGTTTGTTGCTTCCTCCTCTCAGCCTCGTGTTTGTTGTTGTTTATTTATGTTATGCGTGGCAATAAATTTGCTGCCAGATTTAAACACCGTGGGCATTAAATAAATCGCATTTTATGACGCATTCAAGTTCAGATCACTGAGTAATTCCACAAATCAAACTGAGGCCGCTTCAATGTTGCAACTTAAATTCTGTGCAACAAGATTGAAGCTGGCAGCAGCTGGCCAGCCATTCAGAAAAGTGCATTTAATTAATGAAGAGCTGAGCGCAAAGAGAGAAAGAGAGAGATTGGCTTACAGACCCGCATGCATTTCGTTGTTTTTGTTGTTGCTGCTGGTGCAAACGAGAGACGAATTTTCTTTTATGGGTCTCTGTGCTGGAAAACCGCAACGCGGCGCAACCGCGACCGAGAGCATTGTGTTATCCATTGTGCTTAGGCTTTTAATATTTTAGTTGGCGTTGGCTTTTCATGCTTACCCTGGAATGCGGCGGTACTTTACGCGCTTGTTTGTTGTTGCCCGCTGGCTTTACCTTGGAAGCGCCTTCTCTCTTTCCCCTTCACTCTCCTCTACTTCAACTCTTTTGCGGCTCGTGGTGTTTGCACAAACAGGCCAAAGCAACGCAGCAGTTCACACAATAAACTCAGCTAACAAGTGTAAACAAAGCAAAGAACTTCGCTGCGCACAAAAGTAGGCAACGCTTTTTTCTATGCTGCAACTGCACTTTATATGTATGTGTGTGTGGGCTTTGCACACAATTTAGCAACACATTGCAAAGTTTTTAATATGTGAAGTGCAAATACGAAACATTTGCCAAGCAATTGAAATGCCAATCAAAAATGTCACAAATAGCCAGTTATTAAAATTTGGCTGCACATGGAAAAACACACTACAAATAGAAGCAATAAATATTTCAAACACTATTCAATAGACTAAAGTGTTCGAGTGTGCCATATAAAGCCTGGCAATTGTTTAACTACGCAATAATACTCTTTTCAACTAAAATACATGGCATGAAAAGCTCTGCTTTATCCGTTGTGTGGTAAAAACAGTGAAATTTTTCAGAATTTGTTGGGCAATTCAACTGAAATAAAACCTTTGAAAGCTTATTTCATAAGCTGTAAACATGTTTGTGCAATTCATTGAAAGCAAACAAATAATGCAATTAATTGCACAGCTATCGAGAGCATATCTTAAAGTGTTTCGTGTTATGCTTTTTCATTATTACTTTTTGCTCAATAATAAACTGCAGCACAATTTATCAGAACGCAATCAATATCCCTATCATGAGCATCATCTTCATTATGGCTGTGTAGTCAGTTTTTATGCTCTTCTTTGGCTTTGCGCTGTGCTGCAACAAATTGGTGTAGCGGCATCCCAATAATCGATCTCTGTGGGGCACAGAAGCTGTCTTGGAGTTTTGGCCTTCAGCTGTGCACACAGCGGAAATTGCACAATATGTAATCCCATTTGGGGAAATCTATGTATGTGTGTATACACTGCTGTTTTTAACTGGCCAAGTGAAAAACAAGCCAAAGCTCGCTGTGCTGGCACTCGAGTAAGAAGAAAACCTGTTAAGCACTCTCACCTGAAGATGACAGCAACAACGACAGCGACGACAACGACTATGACGATGACGACACTTTGAACTTTTGAAGGCAGGCAGGCAACGCAATATAAGCTGATGATTGCCTCAAGTGGTAGCAGTGAAGTGGCGCCACATGGATGCTCATTATACGAGGCAAAGAGACACACATACACACACATATTTGGCACTGACAACTCGTGTGTGTATTGCGTGTGTGGCCTCAAGCCAAATTAATTGCTCCAACTTTGAGAGGTTCAAAATGTTTTTGAGTAAAGTTTCAAATTATCTATCACTTTGCAGGCCTGCTGTTCGCCTCCTTCTTCTCTTTTACGCTGAGTCCAGCACATTTTGCACGTCAAAATAGGCTCCGGACAGAGTCACAGCCTCTGCTATGGCGGCACCATGGGCCACGGCTACTTTCGAACGTCACAAACGTCGACTTCGTCCAGGCAACGGGACAAGCGGTAAGTCCACAAGATATCTACTCTCTTTAGCATATGTATATATGATTCCTAGGGTCAAGTTTCTAGTTTCAGCTGATGCTGGCATTAATAAACTATGCATGTGGTGGGAATAACCCTTTTTGTTCTCAGTCCGCTCGACACAGTTGTGGGCCATAAAAGTCAATGACGTATGCAGCAAGTCGAGCTGCTTCCAGTGTCAGGCACTCTCTCATAATAAGCTACAACTGGGCATCAATATTTATGGCAGGGTTGCCACTTATTGGACCAATTTATGTGTTTGACAAATGATTGCCCTTTCTCCTGCTCGCAAGAAAAACAACTAAGAAAGCTACAGTCGAGTGGGCTCGACTGTGAGATACCCACTACTTATTTTGAATAGAAGTAAAGCATCGGGGAATTCATTTTAAAGTATGCCGAATTAATAAACCGCAAAAATACTAAAATATACCGAATCTATTTTTGGTTTATTGACATTAAAAAGAAGCAAAACAGTAATGCATTAATTTTAAAATATATCACATTAATATACCTCAAAAATACTAAAAATATGCCAAAGGGTATATTTGGAATATTGAAATTAAAAAAAAAAAGAAAAATAGTTCGGCATTAATTTTAAAATATAATACTTCAATATACCTCAAAAATACTAAAAATATACCAAGGACTATATTTGGTATATTTATTGCATAAAATCAAAACAATGCGGTATTAATTTTAAAATACACCTCAAAAATACTAAAAATATACCAAGGGCTACATTTGGTATATGGATATTGAATAAAATCAAAACAATGCGGTATTAATTTTAAAATATACCTAAAAATACTAAAAATATACCAAAGGCTATATTTGATATGTGTTGGAGAAGCCTCCTTTTGCCTATTTTGTGCATTGCCTGCAGACACAAACTTATAATACCCCTCTACTTTATGGGTAGCGGGTATAAAAAGGGTTAAAAAGGCGAGAAACACTGTCTTGAAGCTGATTTCATGCCATAAAGTTACACAGTCAATTTACGGGCAATTGAAGCACAGAGAACACACAGCACAGCCGAAAAGAGTTTAAGTGGCAAAGGTTTTATGTCAAAACAGTGAGTGACAAATAAAGCGCTTTAAGCTTTAATTTTCCACACAAATAATTCAATTTCAAAATATGCTGCAAAAATCTCTAGGCCATATTTCAAAGTGAAATAAAAAGTTTATCTAGTTTCTACATTGTTTCACTTTAAAGCCTGTCGCTATTCGCGCAGCAAGTAAACAGCATTTTTTTCACAAGGGCCAAAAACGAGGCCATGAAAAAGACAAATAAAAATGTCGAATAAAGTTTGATGTGCGCAACGAGAGTTTAAAAACGGAAAGTCCGACTTCGGTTTGAATCCTTGCAGTAAAAAAAAAGGTCAAACCAAAACCAAAAAAAAAAAAAAAACTGGGAAACTTTTCGCCTTTCTAGCTTTCTTTAAGGACATTCGCGCGGCCGTAAAATTGAATTTCCCAGAGCCACAGAAGAATGCGACAAAACGCGCAACACTGAAGAAAAGGGCAGACAAATTAAATCCGTTAAGGTTCCCCATTCTTTTCATCTTTTCTCTACACACTTTGCAATTAGCGCCTGTCTCTTCTTGTTTTTGTTTTTCTGCATTTTCTTTCATTTTCTTCGACACGTTTACATCGATTCGATTTGCAAGCCTTAGAAGTGGAGAACATTTTTCCAATTAATAAATGGCCAGCAATTGGGGGCGCCACAAGAGGCGCCTGGCCATGTGTCTGTGAAATATATGTGCTGCTAGAGCAAAGGCAAAAAGAATGGCAATTAAAATGCCAAACAACCAACTAAAGAGAGCAGATGAGCAAGGCGTGGCCGGCAAAAAGCAGCTGCTGCTGCACATATATATGTATTGTCTAGGCCACATATGAATGTCTGGTCGAGCCATTAACAATCTGCCAGTCACCGCGGGGGATCAAATGTCAAGCTGTTGCTGCAACCACAAATGGAATTGCCGTCAGTGTGGCTAACAAAGTGAATGCTTGGCTCAAACTGTCCATCAATCATGACATAACATTGCAGGATCTATGAGATCTATATGGAATCTATGTATATGCTTCATTCACACTTCCAGCAATTGCACTAGAAATTACTAGAAATATTAAGAATATACATAGAACATACAGTTGGACTGTCAAATTTTCGAAATATTTGTAAGTTCTTTTTTTACCTTCTGACAACTTGATATAATTTCTAAACTTTTCAACACATTAAACATTTAAACACACATATAGCATTTATTTTTGGGCAGTAAAAAAAAAATAGTTCACAGCTTTTTTACCCATTTGACAACTTAATCAATCAACAGAAATGGACATTTACTTTTCCACAGTAAAAATATCGAAATATTTATTAGTTTCGTTTTTTTAGCCTTCTAACAACTTAATCTAGTTTCAACATTTCTAAAAGCTTTATTACTGCTTTCCCATATAAACAGAAATAGGAAATATTTGTTAGCTTTCTCTTTTAACCCTTGTGACAACTTAATTCAGTATGAACATTTTTAAACGCTGCTTTTCGAACTCGCAACTAAATATGAGTAAATATCGCATTTAGTTTGGGCAGTAATATTAAAAGATTTGTTAACCTTTCTTTACCCTTGTGACAACTTAAGCTAGTTTCAACATATTTAAGAATATTTCTATAGAAGAAGCTGCTGAAAGAGCAGCACATCAAGAGAAATATAGCATTTACTTGTAAGCAGTAATAATCTCAATATATGTATAAGCTTTTCGTCAGCCTTCTGACGAGTTTTCAAAATTTTTCTATTGCTGCTGCTATTCCCTTTCAATCTCACACTTAAACAGAAGAATAATATTTACTTTTCAACAATAAAAACATCGAAATATTTGTTAGCCTTCTGAGAACTTAATCTAATTTAAATTTCTTTTTAAAGAAATAGACATGTCACAATTACTTTTTGGGGAATAAAATCGAAATAATAATTAACTTTTTGTCAACGTTCCGAAAACTTAATCAAGCTTGGACAAATTTGAACACATTTCCAGTGCGTTTGCTTTTCAATCTCGCATGCTGATGACACCGGCAATAATGTGGTTACGAATGTGAAATACGACGCGAGCGCGCACCACAAACTTATCAAATTGTTGCAATTTTCGTCAACAAGCTGACACAAATGAGAAAGTGCCAAAAACGTGGAGGAAGAGAGGAGGGAAGAGAGGGTGAGGGGGTTGATATGTACCCCCAAGTGTGGCCAAAAATTGAATTTCTTGCACAAGGCAAGCCAAAAATTGAATTGTAGCCACATTTTTATTCTTTTTTTTTTGCCTCGCAGTCGCTCTTTTTTATTGCGTTGAGTTGCATACGCACAGACGTCACTTAATTTGCATACGCAACTGGAAGTGGAAACCAAAAATTTGTTAAGGCCTGGGTAAAATAATGTGTGCAGAGTGAAGTAAAGTGTGCTGCATGTGTGTGTGTGCTGTTGTTGTGTATCGTGTTAGACACATGAAATTGTTAACTAGTTTCTGGGGGGAACAAACAAATCGATTTATGCATACATTACGCATACGCAACGTGTACTACAGTCGAGCTGAGGCTTAAGCTGAGGGCGGAAGGAAAGGCTCTTCGAGTTAAGAGGCATTGACAGACAGGAGCAGCAGCAGTAGCAGCTGGGGCTGTGCCAACATTTGGTCACGTGCCAATGACGCTCCGGACTTTTATTGAAATTACTAAACAAAATGTCTTTAAATACGTGTAGGTGTGTGTGTGTGTGTGTAGGTGGATAGGTGAGTGTTTGCATTCGTGAGTATTCCCAGTGTTGTACGTTTAGTTGTGTAGGTGTGATGTGAGTATGCATACTTATCGTTTATTTTTGTATTTAACCTTTTCCCAGCATTCGTATTTTTGTCTGTCAACTTACCTGCAAAGAGAAAAGAGAAATGTTTGTTAGTATTGAACATTGCCAAAACGAATGAATTTATCAGAAAATATGTGTGTATGTGTGTGTTCAATTGTGCATTGCATACTTTTATGCGCCACACAAACTTGCCCAGTCGATGTTCATTAAAAAGTTTCAAGCACACATTTTGGCACAACATAAAACAACAAAAGCAACGACAAATTGAGAGATTGGGAAACTGAGAATGTGCGACTTGCAGATACGCTGTGCCAAACTTAAATATGTAGAACAAATAAATCGAGTTACCCAATTTGATATTTTTCTTATTGAACAATAAATCAAACATTTATTTGTGCGCACCAATAACGCACAAATAAAACAAATTTTCATATGTGGGTTTAAACACATATCGAGCATAACAACAAAAATAGCTGCAACTGGCAGTTGTGGAACTTTTGCAAAATTTATTTTCGAGAGTTTAAAAATAGAGAGGTAGTCGATGACAGGGGGAAGGCGGAGCAGTCAGAGAATAAACTAAAAAGGCCTCGAGAAAAGTTTACCAATTAGTTGTGGTGAAAAGTTTTGTTGCTTTCGTTTTTTTGTTGCTGTTTTACTCATCTTTTAAAAATGCTAAATGCAATGTTGAAGTGAAATATAATTGCGTTTTGCTGTAGTTTATGATGATGGCCAACATTTTCCACGGGATTCATACATATTTCAAAGCAAATTGCACAATAAAACCCAAAATGAGATTGAAAGTAACGCCAGAGAGAGAGAGAGAAAGAGAGATAGAGAAAGAGAGGCAAATCGCTTGTTACAAATTGTCTGCAAGGCACAAAAATAAAATGAAAGCAAAAGTTAAGACAATTTCCGTTTCGTGTCTGTAGCGCCTGAAAGCAGGCAACACAAATTGATAGCCAGCAGGATAGAGAAACAGACAGACGAAGAGACAGTCATTCATTCATTCAGTCAGTCACTCAGTCATTACAGCCTATGCGTGTGCTACAGGCAAAAGGCGTAACGAGTCTCGAGTCTTCTCCTCCCCAACGACGCCTGCAATTAGTTTACGACATTGTCAATGTCAAGCCAACCGCATTGTTCTGTGTCTTTGTCTGATTATCGCTGCGATTTCTTCATTCAATTGATAAATTTCTTATGCAAATTGACATGGCATTACTTACAGCGAACTGCATTTAGAGCGTTACTGGAAAACCAATTTCGCATATACAAGGGAATTCACACACACGCCCAGAAGACTTTTCATAGCTTATGTTCTGCACTTCCTACTAGTTCATTTCAAGTCTGTCTCTGCAGTCTTTGTGTCATGCCTTGTTTACATTCATAAGCTGCTGCTTTCGTTGCTGCCGGGCAGACAGATTCAAATAAAACATTGCACACATGTGAATTTATTTTGGCACAAGCAAATAAAATAACTAAAATACAAAACTCTTGTTTGCATTTGCAGTGCTAACATAGAGAACGACTTTATTGTCATGAATTTAAGTGCCACTAAAATTTAGTTATCCAGGGAAAAATGTATCACATTCAGCTTTAAGAATTTAATAAAATTTTGCACATTGTATTCGACATTTATAATGGCAAATATACTAGATATACGAGTATAGCTTATTTATTTTTAAACTTAGTTCAAATAAGCCTTAATTGGTATCGAACGCAATCAATGACATGAAATGCTTGATATGAAAATTGCTGTTGACGAATTTCTATTCAAATTTAGTATTCAATGTTTAATAACTGAAAAAATATAAAAAATTACTGTTGCAGAACAAATTATCTCTTCACTTGAAACAAAATAAATTATTCTTTGCTCTAGAAATGTTTCAAATGTTCTTTAATAATAACTGAAAACCATTTCGTTTTTAGTTTAACATTAACTGATACAGTAAGTCGAAAACTTTGTCGGATAGATTTGAAATTGATCTTAATATCATCAAGTTCTCAACTTCAAGTTTGTCTTAAACATTTGAGCTTGAGTAAAAGTCAGCTCTTCAATCTGTTCGTAAACTATTTTTAATTCATTTGGCATTTGGTGCAACAAATTTGTAATTTTCTAATTGATTTCCACATGTCGGACAAGCATTCTCCCAAAAGTTGTGTCGAAAAAGTTCGCTTTATTTTGAGAAATTGAAAACATAAAAGTCAGCTAGCTATGTTAGCTCTCGGCAGTTGGTTGGAAAATTGAACAAATGTGAGAGCAAAGTTGAAATGCTGTTGCCTTAAAGTCGAGTCGAGCGATGTGTAGCTACAATTTTTGTTGTCCCTATGTGGAGGAGTGTTTATGTAAAAGTATGTATGTGGCATACACTCGGGCAGAAATATGGGCAAAAAAGTGGTAAACAAGTTTGCCATCATTTTGATTCGGTCCTCGGGGGGAACACACAAGGAAAAACCGGAGCAAAAAAGTTACTTTTCTTATGCATATGCACACACCCACAGTAAAAATAACCCAGGCCCGAGTGACGTGAGAAGCCAAAGAAGAAGAAACACAATGATGTGGCAGGTATGCGATGTAAAATAGAGGCTTATGCTTTATTTATTTATTATTATTGCATTGTTCTCTGCAACTTTGCTCTGTTTCTTGTCTGCCTTTATTGAAATTCTTGAATTCTCTTTAAAAAAGAACAGAGGAAAAAAGTCGTCAAAACTGAGTAGCCTGCCTGTCAGAGAAAGAGAGAGCGGGATGTAGCTCAGCTTCCATCACACTTGCTCCAAGGCACAACAATTCAACGCAGATACTGCAGCATTTGTCGGCGTGGCATGCGGCATGATTTGCTTTGCATTTGAAATGCTCCTTGCGCGCCCCAGAGCGAGTGCAGACAACAACGAGTGGAAGATGAAGGAGATTGCAGTTATCGTTAAATAAAATTGGCGCAACATTTGAGTCGTCGTTAGAGCATTACTTTCCAACTGGTTGCATTTAAGATGTGCACTCCGAGACATTTGCAAAGCTTTTCATACCCGCTACTCATGGGTTAGAAGAGTATTACAATTTTGGTAAAAAATAATAGCAAGTGTAATTTCAATTCAGAACAGATAACATTCTTAAAAGTTTTTGTATATTTTGTCATCTAGTTTACTTTCTTTGCAATCAAGCATACATGGCAAAAAACAGCTGCTGCAGTCAGGACTTAGTCGCTTTCGTTGGCAATCTGCTATGTATGGCACTCTATGGTATTTTGAGTGTAGTAGTATATACCAAAATATTATTCAGTACATTTTGTACTCTGTGATATATTTTGAATGTAGTAGTAAATATAATATTCATTATCCATTTTACATCCTATGGTATATTTTGAATACAGTAGTATATTTATATACCATATATATGCATTATTCAGTATATTTTACAACATATGGTATATTTTGAATGCAGTAGTATATTGATATACCAAATATAATATTCAGTATACTTTAACCCAATAGTATTTTTGTAATGCAGTTGTACGCCGATATACCAAATATATTATTCAGTATATTTTATACTATGTGGTATATTTTAAATGTATTAGTTTATCTATATACCAAATATATATAAAAGCATGTTTCAGTATATTAATTCGGTATATTTCGACGATAACACACAGATAGCGAGTATCTCATAGTCGACTACACTCGACTGTAGCTTTTTTACTTGCATAATACAAAAATAGTTGCAAGCACTCCAAGCAAGCTGTCACGCAGCATGGAATGACCGACTAAATGGCACTCACAAGCAAATCACAGTCCAACTCGAGTGACTGACTGACTGACTAAAAGTATGCAACTATTTTAATATACTTTGTGTGCAGCAAGTGAACGAAATGGGTTTAATCAAACAGTCAATTGGCAAATGTTTTGTGTTGCATTTACAGCAAAGTCGCGCATACTCTACTCTGTTGTAAATGTTGTTGTTTTTGTTGTTATTGTTGTTGCAACACATTCTCACGTATATTAAACGTCGCTTGGGGCGAATTTTATTTGATGCTCACAGCGAAAACAACACAGACACAGAAACAGAGAGCTAGCTGAGTACAAATCGTAGTTTCAAGTTTTTAGTATCAAATCCTCGTCCCATGTGTCCAGTGTACAATTCATATTAATTTGTGTAGTACGTGCCACTGCTGTGCTTGTGCCACACATTTCGAGAATGATTTTCTCGCTTTAAAGTACACTAAAAAATTCAACTTGATTATTGAAATCGCTAAGTTTTCGCATTTATCTGAATTTGACTTTTAGTGCAGTTTCAAACAGGATTATATCAAAGTTCAATCGATTTTTTTTTTTTTTTGCACTTTCTACGGATTTTACTTTCTTATTTCCGTTTTGTGGATTTTTTCGGCTTGTACAAAAATCTAGTTTCCTGCCCGGCTACTAAAATTTATGGCATTTAACCCGACAGCCTCTTAAGCTGATGAGGAGCGACGTCGCCCAGCTTGATGTCGGATTGGCGGACAAATGGGCAACGCTGTTAAACAAAAATGCGGTTCGCTCGACGGTTGCGGTTCACTTAATTTATGACACGCAAATCGCATTTTGTATTTATGAAACAAAACAAAACAAAAAACAAAAAATGGAAAAACCGCTGAAAAGGTCCGAGGGTTGTAAAGAACAGACGAGAACAATCATTTCATTGGTTACGCACACTGAGCAGAGTGAATGAATGTGAAGCCGAGAGAAGAAATGCTGCGTATCCAAAAGTCCGAAAAAGTTTTGCATGCCATTTCCATGCGTCGTCGTCACACGTCAAAACAATTTCCAACTTATTTTTGCGCTAGTTTCCACTCTGAATTCCAGTCTAAATACTCTGACCAGAGGGGAAGGGGGGGTAGAATAAACAAAAGAGGCAAATGCCGTAGGGGGTTTGCTTTGCTGTTGGCGGCAGCGGCTTTTACGTCATTTCGACGAATTCGCGCTTCACTGCATCCCAAAAAACTCTTTTCAAAACGGGCGACACCAAAGTGAGTGAGCGAGGTGCCACAGACCATGCGGCAAGTGAGTGTTGCAAGTACCTTTTATATTCCCATTTGTATTACTCTTTTTTTCGTGTGTGTGTGTGTGTGTGTGTGAGTGTGTGTGTGTTTATGAGGGACTCATTCATTTCCGGTAATGCGCCAACGATGAACGCATTTCCGTTGCTTTTGTTGCCCCTGCAGCATTAACTAGGTGAAGCTAAAGCCGAAACCGAAGCCTCGATGACGAAATAGCCAAACAAAAACGAACAACAACAACACAATAACAGCAGTCAAGAGTTCAATTAACGTGTTTGCTGTTGTAGTCACACAGTTCAAACAAGTTCATTCGCTGCCAGGCAGGCAAATTGGTTGCCAACCGCCAACTTTACATTGAGTTTACTTAATTTTTATTTCATTTGCACGTAATTTGCGCATGAGCTTCACAGCGGAGTGAGTGTGAGAGTTGAAAGTTCAAGCTAAAAAGCATTAATTGGCTTTGATAATGAAAACTTTAAGTTGAGCAGACAGGTTGATAACTTTCCTAATTATATAATAAGTCGCTAGCAGGTTGAATTGACGTTGAATCAAATTTAACACAGAGAGAACTTGAACTTTAAGATAACTTTCCACATTGCATAAATATCTAAATTATTCGTGCTTAACACTCGCAATTGGTATTCTAAAAATCAGCAGTAGCAAAAGTGACCCAAAAGCAACAGCAGCTGAATCATCTCAGGGGAAAATGCCTTTACTCAATTGGCATTCAAAGGGCAGCATCTGGGAATTGGGAACCTTTCACCAGCCACCGGGGGCAGGTGAAGCGTGAGTCCGAGGGAGCAAGCTAGAGATTTGTTTTCGAGTGTGTTTGCTGGCAACACATGCTGAGAGCTGAGTTTTTGCGCTCAGTGTGTTGCCAATTCTCAGAAGCGTTAAAAGCGCGCTTTAATGGCCCAAAAGTTAAGTAGCTCGTTTAATTGAGCCCCTAAATAACTTTTACTTTTGCTTCGAAGCGAAACTCAATTAAACAACTCGAACAAACTTAATTAAGAAAATCACAAACAAAGTACACGCAAAATTGTCGCGCTAAAGTTAAAAAAATTGCATTAAAAAGACTACAAAACAAAAAACAATTGTAAAACTTGTGAAATTTGTAAGTCAAAAACGAAAAACCAAAACCAAAAGCAACAACAACGAAAACAACAAAAATTACCTCATTGTTGCTGTGGCAACTGTGGCATGTAATTTTGTTAACCTTAAACCAAGCGCTAAAGCGAAGCAAGGGAAGCAGCGGCATAGGAACGTTTGGCAGTGAAACATAAGCCGCCGCTCAGCTGCTGCGCAGTCGCAGCGTCGTCGTCGCCGTTGGCAGCGAAGCGAAGCTTGACGCGTCGGACGCGTCAGTCTATCGCGAGACGCAAGCGCGCGCACAACACAAACAAAACAAAGCGCGCAAACAAGTGCACAAAGTGAGCGAACGAGATAGAGCGAGAGAGTGAGAACGAAGGAGAGTGTTATTGTGATAGTGCGAGAGTGTAAACATATCGTTCTATGCGTTGTGTGTTGTGATTTCTGTTGGCGATTTCATGCACAATAGAAACCTTTTTTTTTCGGCACAAACCACAAAAATCAACAAAGTGTGCAAAAAGTTGGCGCCAATAGAAAGCTGCCCGACCCCAACAGCAATGCTTGTTTAGCCGAAAGTGTGCAAATAGTAACGTCAAAGCTTCAATTGTCTGCGCCGGTATCAATGTGGGCCAACCGCAAGATACGCAGCCATATAATAAAACCCACACACACACAATTTGTCAATATTTGCGTTCGGCACAAACAAAAGCCTCCTCCAGCATCATTAACGAGCGGCGTCTCTTCCACCTCGCTGCTTTTTCCGGCCCGCCTTCAATGAGTGGATTAATTGCGCCCATTCCCCATTTGCATTAACGGCACACACAACCTTAAGGATTGACTCATAGATCAGGTAATTGCTTCCCCAGCATTAGGCGCATAATATCTCTAGGGTCATTAATTGCAGCTTGAGAGATTGCTAAAATTATTGATGGTCATTTAAGTGTTTACTATACTCGGCCCGTTGTCTGTGGAAAGCTATTCAAAGAGTTTTTCCAGCCAAGTGAAATATTATTACTATCATCATCATGGATATTAATGGCATTTATGGCTGCTGCTGTTGTTCATAATATCTTTCATTATTATTATTATTATCTTGATTAATGACACAATTGATCAAATTGCGCTTAGGTATATAAAATACAAATGTCTAACATAAATAACATAAAATGAACATATTTTATTTTGAGAATTTTAATGAGCATGATTGAGATATTTCAGTTTAAACTAAGATATAGAAATACAAAAAAAATTTACAGTTTAAAATGAGAAAGAAAATTCTCTTTCTTTCCACAAATATTAAAAGTATTATATCACTCATAAATATTTTCTTAAATATTAATCATAATTAACATTAGAAAACACATTTGATCAAAAGTATTTCAGTTTAACCTTAAATTAAAAGTGTTCATTATTTTCTTATCTTGTGGAATGACAAAATTTATTAAATTGTTTTTGGCATATAGTATAGAAATACTTAATATGAGTAATATTTTGTGCATCTCATTAAAAGCAAATCATTTTTTGCCAAGCTTAAAAAATATGTCAGCTTAAACTGAGATGAAACGAAAACGTTTATTTTCTCATTCTCTCGATGACTTGCAAGCCATGAGCTGAAGATAGTTACGCTATTTTTTTTTTTCATTATCATCTTGCGATTCCAGCTCAAATCTCAGATTATAAATCTCAATCACTTCTATTATTATTATTTTTCCTTTTTTTCTATTTTGGCAATTTTGATTTAATAGTTGACATTTATTACGGCATTTTTGCTGCTGCTTTTCACATGGATAATGTTGCCACTTTTTCTTGAGTAGACGACTGCAAGATAATTTTTCATCATTGTTGGCAGCTTGCAGCGCGTTTTAACGACCGCCTCGTGTCATGGCCCAGTACAAAATTAGTGACTAAAGCAAGAAAGATATATAATATTGATTTAGCATTTGTTAGTGGCTATATTCGTATTCGGTTTATGAGTTCTCTCTCTCTCTCTCTCTTTCTTACATTCCCTTTCTCGCCGCGCATTTTCACATTTATTCGCCGTTGTTGCTTTTATTATTGCCCCGTCGATGGAATCATCGTGGAAATTGCCAAATTTTTTGAAAATGTCATTGCAAATGTCGCATGTTGTCGACGTCTTCTTCATTGCGGCTATTGTTGTTGCTTTAGGTGTTGTTGCTTTTGGTTGCCTGCGGTGCTGTCATCAGGTTTTTTGAGCATCTGCCTTGCCTGTTTGGGGCTATTCATTTGCCACGTTGCCACTTGGTGGACAAGCCCAAAGGGGGGCGGAAGAGAACTTTTGCTGCCACTGCAGCATTTGAGTGCTGCGGCTCTTCAATGTGTATCTGCTCTGATTGTTCAAGTTGTGTGCAGGTTTTTCATATTTTATTTCCCCATTTTTTTGCTTCAACTTTTTAGTAATTTTTATTCTATTCATTCTAGTTGGCGCAATTATAAAATATGCTGTGTGAAAAGCACCATTGCAAATTTATGTGTCTGTTTTTTTCAGTACAGCATTTTTCTATAAATTTTTACGGTTGTATTTTTTTTTTTTTTTTTGAGTTTTTTTTGTTGTTGGCAGCGTATTTTGTGTGTTTATGCTTCGTTTATTGCTGCTACTGCTCCTCATGTAAATTGTTAGCAGTTTGCTTATTGTTTTTTGCGCCCAATAGTTTTCTGTGTTAATTAATTTGAAGCTGTCATGCGAGTTTCCCATTTTCATTTCCATTCTGCCACGGAATCCACATTTTCGCCATATTCTTTTCTCTACATTCGGTTTTTGCTTGTTTGTTATTGCCGCTTTTGTAGTTGTTGTTGCTGTTGCATATAATTAAATTAGCCGCTCTTTAATGAGCAATTGGCGCCAGAGTTCATAAAAAACAATTGTGAATGGTATTTACTATGTGTTTTATTTCTCTCTTTTCCTCTTTTATTGTACTCTGTACGCAATGCGGGTATATTGGCAAAGTGCTTTTAAATTTGGAGTTGTAAATCGTATTTACAAGCATTTTGTGAATCATTATTTCCCCTACATCTTGTTATAAAAAGTTTCTTACATTGTTTTTGCTTAAATTTGTAGGTTTGTAGGTTTCTTTTTTAACAATTTAAAACAGGTTAACTTTTAATAATTTAAGTTGCTTATTACAACCATAGTAAGTGGAGTCGAAATACTCGCTTTTAAAGGGTATCTTGTAGTCGCAACAGTGTTCTTAGTTGTTGTTGCGGCTTTATTAACAAACACACAGAAGTTTGGTGTTGTTTCGGTAGCTCTATCGGAAATGTCGCCAGTTAATTTTTATATTTTACAAAAAAAACATTCAGGAGAATAAATTATTACATTTTAATTAGCCACTGATGTCGTTTGCATATATAAAATTTTATTCAGCATTAACTTTTATTTAATTGAACCTTTTGAAAAAAAAAATGTGCAATATTTTGTTTAAGAATTCTAGAATAACGTATGTATATACAAACAACAGAATATGTGTAGTATAAAGACATAAAATATGTTCCCGGAAATGCAACGATTTATTTTTTAAAACTATGAAATATTATTCTTGCTGCAGAATATTGCATATGCAACATATAGTATATAAGACCAGCTTGATTACACCAGTTGAATATTCACCAACGACCTGCAAGAGTGTTTCCGCTTTTACAAACCAACAACAAAAAAACAAGAAACATTTTGTTGTTTGTGTTTTTGCAGGTAGCAAGCAAAAATTTGCATTCGCATAAAAAATGCTCGAAACGTTTTTATTAAAGTCGCGGAAAAATTTAGAAGGCAGCACACGTAAATAAAGCAAAATCTCATTTCACATTTAAAATGCCGCTAAATGCTAACACGTGACTAACTGACCAAATTTAATTTGAAGATTAAATTTAAATGCTGACGACAGCGATCATAAAATACCATAAAAACTAATTAGCGCTTGTCTGTTGCGAATAAGTTGGCAAATAAAAACGGCGTACGCGTTAATTAGGTGTATACAAATGTATTTAAATGTAATTAAAATTGAAAGCCCAATGCAAATAACGCATAGCAAAAGTCTATAAAAACAACAGAAAAAACATACTAAACAAAATCGAAAATGTTTAACATATAAGAATCTGCTAGAAGCACGTACATAGATATGTACATAGATACCCATTAATGCTTTTCTTTTTATTCCAAACCATATATAACTCGCTTTGTTTGACAATCAGGCATATTTTGTATGGAATAGTATATCCATATACCAAATATTGCATTTAGTATATACTTTTATTTTTTATTTATATGATATATTTTTAGCGACCATCTCCCAGTCGAGTAATCTTGAGTAACCTATGGTATATTTTAAATGGAATATAAAATTAATATTCCAAAAAATGACATTCAGTGTTTGTAGTATATTAATTTGGTATATTTTAATTGAAAATGTACAGCAAGTATCACAATGCCGAGTACACTCGTGAGCTCTTTGGTATATTTTGAGTGGAATAGTATATCAATATACCAAATATAAAGTTCGGTTTTTTTCATACATTTATTTAAGATATTTTAATATTTATTCACAGTCAAGCCTATTCTATCTGTATCCATGTTACTTATTTTTTTTAATGTCAAATATTCTGAACACCAAAGTTCACAAAGAAATGGAAGTGTCAAGACAATTCTCAATGTGGAAAATGCATTTGTAATGACACTTTTGACAAGTTGCAGAAATTGTTGGGCTGAAAAATACACACAAAGTGTCACATGAATGATTAAGAACTTTTACGATTCGCTATGTCTATAGGGTATGCAAAATGGGAAGTGACAGAAGAGCGAAAGATCATTTTGCCAAGATAAACTCGAAAACTTGAAGAGAAAATGGGTCTGACACACGCCGTTGTTGCCGTTGCCGCTGCCTCTGGGTGGCAGCAGGCTGGGAATTTGGCAACGCTAATGACAGACCGCTTGCTAATTAACTTTTAATTGAATTGCAAAAGAAAACGCGACAAACCAGAAAAAAAAAACAGAAATAATGTTACAAAAACGGAGACAATGTGTGCATTAACCTATGCTCACATCTGACCTCCTGACCTTCTCTCCACCAAAAGCCGCCCTCTTCAGCCATGTGTGAGTTGGCAGCCCAACGGGCCACAAAAGCCAAATGAGGTTATACTAATATGCAGTAATTAGATAAACTCACGAACCACACAAGAGGCCGGGCCAAAAAGCGAAGACTTCATGTTTCTTTGAACTAAATTAAAGAGTGAAGTGCCAAGCGCACTTTTAGGCAAATTTGCAAATGGTTGAAAAAGACGAAAAGAACGAATATAGAAATATGAAAGAAGGTGAAATTGTAGGTCTGGAATTCGGTAGTTTTTTAATGTGCTCACATTAAATTAACAAGAACCAATGAAAATAATTTCTTTTAATTAAAATATAAAAAAAATTAACATGTATTAAATGTTATTTCAGTAAAAACAAATATATGTAGTTAAAGGACTTCATGGAAGATGGTTACAAAAATCGAAGATTCGATGAGAAATTTTAGCCTTGAAATTCGGTAGATTTTCTAGTGTTTTCACATTACAAAAAACCAACTATAATATTTTCTCATAATTAAAAAACAATACATATGTAAAACAATAAATCTTTCTGCAATAAATGTATTGTCAATAAGTTAATATTATATATGAAAATAGATGGTTCAAAAAGATGAATAAACAAAAAAAAAATGATTTTATGAGAAATTTGATGCCTAAAATTTAGAAGTTTTTTTTTTTTGTTTTCAAAACAGATTAACAAGAATCAATATAAATAATTTTTTATACGCAAATACTACAAATTTGAAGCAATATATATTCCTTACAGCAAGGATCTTGTCCCCAATCAAATTTTACTAAAAAACAACTTGGCTCATCTTTAAGATAGCACTATTTTTAAAAATGTTTCCTCGAAAAAAAATTCACTTAAAAAGCAGTTTGCAATTTAAATTTTATTTATTGAAGCGATAAATTTTATATAAAAAAGATTTTGGAATATGTTTAACACAAAAGTTAACTATTAAAACTGATGTTATTTTTAATTTCGCAATTGTATTTATTTTCCATATACTACATATGAATACATAACAATAAATGCAGATTTATGCAAATTTGGCAATATATGCAAATTCAATTCAGAAATATCCTGAAGTCTTTAGTCGCTCTGGCGCATAAGAAATTGTATTCTTAATTACAATAAAATAAATCAATAAATACATTTTCTTTTGAATAACTGCAAATTAAAAACAATATATAATATATTCTAGAAGACTTTATAATATTTCAAATTTCACAAAACAAATTTTATACATTTAAATAAACACATAAAGAAAATGAATATAAATTCTCTGTCAGCCCTTGGACATATTTTGTAAGTGGTTTTCAAAATGAAAAACTCAACTACATTTTTGTTTGTAAATATTTATGGGAAACAGATACTAAATCGGAATGTGGAGCAACCTTGTAGTGTGTGAAGGAATATTTTTGTGTGCCACACGTTGCAAATTTCCATACACTCGTATGTGTTGGAAGGTCAGCTAAGCGTTGAGTTAAAAGCTGCAGCCTCTTTTGGGCGCCTTAGACTAGAAACGGCGTCATCCATTCGCACCAGCCAACAAGTCTCGTAAATTTTCAAGACTCGAGAGCATAAAACAAGGACAGTGGCAGCAACAGCAACAACAACAGCAACAACAACAACTGTAGACAGGCAACAGCAGGACGACGCCAGGATGGCGCGCCAGAATCCTGGCGATGGGCGATGGCGTTCCTTTTTCACATGCGCCAAGCATAGTTAAGCCTTAGATGGCAACATTTGCAATTGTAATGGAGGCAAGTTCTCATTTACAGGACCAGGAGTTGGGCTTGCTGCCAGCTGGGCACATTAGGGTCAGGGCAACTAAACGCTGTGGGCCTGGCAATTAACATATGAATACAAGAATAAACTCGAGTGGCAACTCGCTTGTAACACTATGCCAAATGTTGCATAAACTCGGGGTGTTGCAGCTTTGAAAGTATTTATTTTAAATACCTCCCCAGAAAGAATAACAAACAATCGAGATTAAATGGGTGGAAGTTGTTATCGCAAAGTTGATTGTCTGCTGCTGCTGCTGCTGTTCAAGCTGTTCTCAGTTGATTCAAGTTTTTTACTATGCAAAAATGTAACTAGAAAGTAGGAGCAATTGCTTTGATGAGCTAGCTGCTGCACGTCTGTGTGTTGCAAGTGTAGATTCTGTGATCGATATTCCTAATGCAAAGTGTAGCTCTTCAGATAGTTCACTTTTATGCTAATGAGCTGAATGCTTGAATTGGCACACGTAAAGCCAATAAAGATGCTTCACAATTAATAATGAGGGTTATTTCCATGACTACTCTACTGAGATGTGAAATGCAAAAATGTTGTATTCCTTCCTTAAGAGAACCAAATGAAAAATATTCGCCATAAATAAATTCATTATTTCAAAAAGTTTAATAAAATTAGCGAATAGGTTTCAATATTGAAAACTTTAGAAACTGAATAACCGTTTTAATAAGAGGTATTTCATCTTAAGTGTGCATGTCAGATGTATCTTTAAATATTGCTAAAATGGTCATCTTACAGATTCAAATATATTTTACTAAATTTGAGGCACAAATAAATTCCACATTTCAGCAAGTTGCAAAAAGTTTTCATTTAAAAGAGATTAGTTTTCAATTTTGAAAACATTATTAAATTAATAACATTTTTGAGAGCTGTTGAATAATGAATAACATATAATAATGAGGAGAAATTTCTTTTAAAGTGTAAGATGAGAATCTCTCTTTGTTAATATGGCTATAAGTTTTACCTATATTTTAGTTTACATTTAATATTATTAAATAAATTCCAAACCAGTTAAGAAAATTGAAAAAAAGCTTTCAATATTGAAAACTTTATTAACTGAATAACATTTATCAACGCTGTTGAATAGTAGTTTCATATTTCAACACTCGTCAATTTTCAGTTTGCACAGCTTGACAACTTTTATGTTACAATAATGATGGAGCTTTTAATTTCCGTCGCCAATCGATAAATAGCCATCAATCATAAAATTCACCTGCAGCCAATAGCTTTGGCTTTTACCTGCTCAAGCCACACACAATTTTGTTTTGGAATTGTGGCAGCAATGTTTGCCCCGAAGCTGTGGCAGCTCCCACGCTTCATTTAAGCAGCGAAGATTTCGACTGCTCGACTGCAAGGTGGCGCAACCTTTTAAGTAGAACCGAATCTGGGGGGAAAATGAGCAAAGGAAAATGCGGGAAATGTTCGCCTCGCCCTCGCACAAGGCAAAGGCAATAAGCAATTGCTTGGCTTTAATGCTTCGATGAGCAAAGTGTTTCGCCTGCTTACAAGCTTTTCTTTTTCTTCTTTTTTTTTGCCTCTGATTCGACTGTTGATTCGTGCAACTTCCACGTGTGTGTGGGTGTGTGTGCTGCATGTGTCTGTGTGTTGTTAAGTATACAAATGAATGAGTGCTATTTACGATTATCGTAGCCGACATTTAGGCTTAATTCACTTAGTGGTCAGTTGGCCAAAAGCTACGTAGTATTGCGAAAACGTGACGAAACACAAGCGTAAAAGTTTCAGAGAACACGATAGTAGAAGCTGCAGCATTAGCTATTACACAAATGAGTTGGAAGGGGGAAATTAGAGAATGGCAGAGGTAAAGAATCAGAATGAGAATGAGCAAAACAGACGCTAACAAAGAGCTCAAAGTGGATTTTACTTTGAGCCTTCAACATGAAAGAGAAATAAATGAAAGAAACCAAAGGATTCTTTCCCAAAAGAAAACCATATAAATTTAAGAATCCTTTGATTAATTTCCATATTGGAACATTCATTAGAGTTGGCTATGTTTTAAGGTATTAAAAGTTCATCAAGAAGCGGCTGTATAAAAGGGAGAGAACATGGAGAACAGGAGAGAAACATTTGATTGATTATCGTAAACATAAATTTGGTTTATTTTTAACAAACTACGAGAGGAGCCGAAAATTGATTACTCAGAAACATTTATTTGAAAGAAAAAAATTGTATTTTTAAATACCGAAATGATGGTAAAGTTTTATTAATGAATATAATACATAAAAAAAATGATTTTTTACATTAGTTAATGAAAAGGGTTAACAATAACACAAGACTAATAAAGAAACCAGCAAAATGATAAAGCAATACATTTTTGTAAAATAAATTCAGCCCATTTTCAACGAATTTGAAATATATTCAATCCATTTTCGCTGAAGGGGCAGAAAATTGATAAGCAAAAAGTATTTCATTGAATGAATTTGCAAATGCATAGCAGAAATATAAGTATAATACCTAAAGCAATTCATTTAAGTCAACAGCAACAAACTGGGAACGTAAATCATTTATTTTCTTTGGAGAGGCTAAAACATTGATTACGCAGAAACATCTGATTGAAATAAAAACTTTTAACTCTTTTGAATACCGAAAAAGTAATGAATGATATAAATAACAATTAACACAACTCACATTCAACAAAAACAGAAGTATTAAGAATCAAGCAAAATTAGACAGTAACCGGTTTTAACAATAAATAAATTTATGATAAATTCCCTTCCTTTGAAGAGACAATCAATATATTAGCAAGAATTATTAAATAGAATGAAAAGCAGTTTTGAATATAAAAACAATTCAATTAAATTGTAAAACGCAAACCAAAACAAGCAAAATGTAATCATTATCAAAAATGATTTCATATTTTCCCCTCCTTTACAGTGGAAAGGACAGCTATAGCTACCAACATAACTACGTGGATCGAGTGCGTCTGGAGGATACGAACGGTAACCTTTACCAGCAGCAGCAACAACAGCAGCAGCAGCATCATCACGCCTCGCACCACTCAAAAACCACCCACGATCCGCGCTGTCCACAATTGAGAGCCGCCGGCTGGCGACACACGCACAAATCCGTCTCGCATCTCGATTTGGCCACCAGCTGTCACAGTGCAGCTGGCGCTGGCATAGATCACAGGCATAGGCAACTGCACCACCATCAGACCCATCATCATCAACATCACCATCAGCATTTGCCACCGGCGCCACCTTTGACACCGCACGCACAACCGCATTGGACGCAGTGTCGCGTGGGCATCGCAGCAGCCTCTGCTGCTGGCCACGGGCAGTTGAGGAACGCACGCTCCTTGGACTACACACAGTTGGAGAGGGAGGAGAACGCTTTGGACATTGCCGAGTTCTATTGGCATTTCGATGCGGAAGCGCCACACGAACAAGTCGACAACTATGCGGGTGAGTTTGATGTCCATTGAAGTTGAGGCCCATTGAAGCGAAGCAACGTAGCGAAGCAAAGTATTGCGATAGTAATTGAATTGCTTTCAGTTAATGACAGCTTTGAACCAGCCGAGTCGCCGTCTCCACCCCCAGCACCCTCACCCACAACCCCGCTGACAACAGTAGATACAAAAACAGCAACTGACACAACAACAGCAACAGCAACAACATCAACCACTTCAACAGCAGCAGCAGCAACTGTTGGAGCGACAACCACAGTGACCGCAACGTATCTGGACTTTGGCAGCGAATCGTGCAGCTTGAGAAGATCGCGCAGCTTGGCCGTGATACGTGAGGAGACGTTTAGCGATCTGCAAATTGGTTCCGCCAACAGCAGTCGACGACGATCGCAGCTAATACCGCGTGCCCGGCTTGTTAATCGCGGTTTTTTCCGCGAATCGCCACGGTAAGTGAATCACTTGCCTTCATCAAAATATATCAACAAAATACACTGGCCCACAAAGTTTATACATAAAGCAAATAGAGAAATGTTTACAGTCAAATGAGGGCAATAACACAATAGATAAAGATAGATAGAATTAATGTGAACTGTAGATGAAGACTAAATTAATGTAAGGAATTAGTCACTGTTTAGATAAATCACACTGGATAACAACGTATGACAAATCAAGCTAAGTTTGAGTAATTTCTCTGGTTAGATAACAAGATAACAAAAAAGAATTCACTCGACAAATTAATAAATGACGCTTTGAAGAACTCAGATTAAAAAAACAAGCTTTGATAATTAAAAAAAAATAAAATAAAGCTGAAATTTCGTTCATTAGCAAACTAAAAGGTACAGAAAGGTTTTTAACCTTTTTCCTTTTCACCAAAACACTTATTTCAAACCATTAAATATTAAAACAAATTAAGCTGGAGCACAACATTAGTCGAATCGACCTAAATTTGAATCATTTTACATTTTAGATAAGAAGATACCAAGAAAAGGGTTTATAAGCAAACTTGATAAATAAAAAATAACTACAAAATATTTGACCAGTTTAGATTCAAACTTTGATAAGTTTAGAATAAAATATTCTCTTGCAAACTAGACAAAAATACAGTTTTTTATTGCTTTTAATATTTTAATATAGAATACTTGTTCAACGTCAAATGAATACATTAATTTGCAAACAAGAAAAACTTCTCTTAGTCAACTCTATTCACTTGTTAAAAACTTTCAGAATTAAGCTGACTTAACTTATTAACAAGCCACAAATTGTTTATCGTTTTATTTAGTTTTTCGTTGGACGTGTCATCTTGAAATAATCGTAAATTTATTCTCTAGCAAACTATGCAACAAAAACAGTTTTACGTTTAATACGAGAAAAACTTCTCTTTAGCAAATTTACCTAGCACTATTTCAAATCCATTCTCTTAAAAAAAAATAATTAAAAACACAATTAATCAGTAATACTTCACGAAATGTCTGTCGTTTTGTCAAGTAATTTGTTTGACGTGTCACTTTAAAATAATCATCTATTTGTTCTCTAGCAAACTCGACGTTATGTCAAGTATTTTGTTTAATGTGTCATCAGAAAATAATCGTAAATTTGTTCTCCAGCTGAGAAAAACTTCTCTTAAGCAAATTTACATACATATCACTACATCAATTCCATTCGCTTTCAAACATAGTTTAATTATAAATACAATTAATCTAGCAAAGTTCAGTAATATTCCACAAATTGTCTGTCGTTTTGTCAAGTATTTTATTTAACGTGTCATCTCACAAATAATCGTGAATTTTTTCCCATTTAACTGGCACATGAGAAGCGAACGTTTCTCGTCGATGCCATGAGAACTCTCATTATAATTGCACTTTATAATTGTACTTATAGAGTAAAGCAGTAGTTAAAGTCTGTTGTGTTGTCTAGTGTAGTCATAGAGCTGCAAGTCACATCACGCATACGCCGCATAGTCCAAGTCAATTTATTTGACAGCGTCTTTTCAGTTGTTACGCGACGCTCAACAGGTTGACTCTGTGTGTGTTTTTGTGGTCGATTTATCGGTTTGTCGGTCGTCGATTGCCAATGGCCAATTGTTTGCTGTCATTTGGGGTAATTATTATTGCTGCAGTCTGCATTTCAGCGACCACAAAACTGCGTTTAATGTGCGTGGCAAAAGTAGCAGCCATTGTTTGGTGTATGTTTTAGTATTGCATAACTGATATGTGCTAATTGTGTGCGGAAAACAAAACTTTTCGCATAACTTTCAGTGTAAGCTTAGCCAAACTTTTGAGTGCCACATGATGCGCATCCTTTTTCTGATTTATGGTGCATTGCAAAAGCTTTTAGCCAGTGGCAAGCGAACGTCACACACATCGCACACATCACATTCTGGCAATGACAGCTCCGACAGCGGATGCTACGCGACTCGACTCAAGCAGCAGCTTAACGCATCGCACCCTCGGTTGTCGTTTAATTTGCCGCAAATCGTTGCGACTAAAGTGCAACGTGAGCTGAGGTCTTAGCCTGGGGTTGTGTTCTGGCTACGCTAAATGTGTCGTCGTAATGGCAGATTAGTTAAGGGCCGTGACTTCCTCTCCACATCAATCTGCCTGCAGCTATTAAAAGCAAATGTATTTAAGTCAAGTTGCAGTCGAAGCTTTGTCCCTTTGCCAGCACGTGATTCAGTTGTTTGATTGCGTGAGTCAATGTCAATGCAATTACTCGATGAAGGCCGAAATCAGTTGAGCTTGGCAATAACTTTAAACCGACAAATGCAAAACAATGCTGTCATCATTGTAATCACAATTGTATTGCTCTTCTGCTCTCCACAGACTGCACAACAAACAACAGCAGCAACAACAACAACAACAGCAGCCAAGTGAGCAGCCAGACGCCGACGCACAGAGTCACAGCAGCGGCGCAACCACTTGCGATTCACATCAGCAGCAACAGTTGCTGAAGCAGCAACAGCAAAAGCAGCGACAGCGACAACAGCAGCAGCAACAGCGCGGCGAGGCACGCGACTTTGATGTCTACTACGATAATTTGAAACGCTTGGACGCCTTGGCATTGGGTCTCAGCGAGCAGCTGCATCCGTGGCACAACGACAAGAGCGATCTCGAGAGTCTCAATTCGGACTATTTCAAGAATTCCCTACATCAGAATCACGCCGATCAATTGCAGCCGTCTTCTCTTGAATTTGAAGCCCTTGAGCAAGCAGTCACATTGCTCAGCGAGCGACCGCGAATTTATCAATCGCGTCGCCAGCAACAGCAGCAACATCGTTTGCATCATCATTGCCATCAGCGGCACATTGATTTAGGTGGCGAATCCTGCCCCGAACACAGTCAGAGCAGCGTCTTTCCGGAGACTACGACGAGCAACAGCAACTCAGACGATCAGACAGACAGTCCTTCGTTATCCGAACAGGAATACGATCTAACGCACATTGAGCAAATATTTCAGCAAGGCGAAAGCGGTGAGGTTGAGGAATGCTACGAGTTAATTAGCTTGACGACCACAACACGCACACGCTTCGAGAGCAGCGAGGAGGAAGGTAACGAGCGAGAGTTGCAGCAACAACAACAAGAGGAAGAGGAACAGAGCTTGACCACACCCACGGACACAACAGCAGCCAGCGATAGTGATGGCACTTTGAAACGCGGACACAGTGAACAGCTGGACAAACTCATTGCCTACGACTCGGTTTATTTGTCCTCCGAGGACAGTTCCGAGTGCACGTTGATTGGCGAGAGTTGCGAGTCCTTTGAGCAGCGCACAAGTCTCAGCACCGAGTGCGAAGAGGGACGCAGCTTGCTACACATTTCCATTGAGGACACGGTCTACGAACCGCAGCCCAAGCAGCACAAAAAGCAAGAGCAAGAGGAGCAGCAAGCGAAACCGCAGATAGAAACTCAAATCTTTACACAGATACTAAAGATTGAACAGCCGGCGACCATTACATCGAGCACGGCGAGCAAACCTCGGATATTGAGTGTGGTCGAAAAGCGCAAGCAGCAGGAACTAAAACAGCAGCCAGTTGCAACTGCAGTTCCGCCGGAACTGAAGCGCCAGGCCACCGATACGTTTGTGGTTACGTCGACGCACAAATCGAATCTGGTTGAGAATCAGTATCATAGTTTGCCGGATGTGAACATTGGCGTTAGCCTGAAAGTTTGCGAGAGCATCGACAAGGAGCTGCGGACATCGTATAATCTGCAGCGGCAACAACAACGCAAGGAATCGAAGCGACAGAAAGCAACGACCGAGCATAGCCAAAATCAGGTGGTGACCCGAGCGGAGACTTACGATTCGATACGACGCTTCGGGCGGGCTCATCAGAAGGCCAGGCAAATTGAGTACGAGCACGAGGAGCGCGAAAGGCAGCGGGAGAAGGAAGCGTCCACTCAGGAGGCGGAAAAGGAAACGACGACAAAACCAGCAAAGGAAGCTAACAAGGTCGAAGTCAAGCAAGCGATATTCCCCGCACCCATTGAAGTGGAAGTGCGAGTTGAACAGGAGAAGGAGGAAGAGGACGAGGAGGAGTTGCCTTTGCCACCACCACCTCCACCTTTAACAGAGGCAGAAGACAACGACAACGACAAAGACGATAAGGATAATCTGTCGGTGTCAATTTCGTTGGCGGAACAGCCCAAGGAAGCGCCCCACATTGAGGTGGCGAACTTTAGCAAGCTAATCGAGCGACGCGCCCAAGAGATAAGACAACGCAAGGAGCAAACCGAACAGCAGCAGCAGTCGCAACAGCAGCAGCAATCCTTTCGCATTATTGTCACCGACGCACAGAACAATATTATTGCAACCGAGGCTATTCAGGAGGAAACCAAGCCAAGTGTTAACTGCACTCCTCAACCCCCCGCAGTTGCATCAACTCATTCGCATTCCCAACGCTCGTTGCGTCGCTCGAGCAGCACCGCAAGTGGCAAACCACCCGAACGTCGTGTGCTAAGTGCCGGCGCACCAATCTACAAGGCACGACCCATCAAGGTGTTGGCCACGTCCGAAAAGATGTCACGTCCCCAGATTCTGCATGTCGTCGACAGCAGCAGCAGCAGCAGCAATGGCCACGACCCAACTGCCAACGGCAGCCTTAGGCGTCGCAGCAGCGCTCGCAGCATTGCGAGCACTGTGAGCAACGCCGGGGGCGAGGTGGCCATTGAGTACCTACAAAAAGTGGATGCCGTCAAATGCTATTGGAACAAACTTGCGGCGGGCAGCGAGCCAAGTGAACCGAGTAAGCCGCAAACAAATGAAGACTCAGCTGCAAGGTTGCATTTTCAGTTGGGTGACCGCGTCACTGAAAAGTCAACACCAACTGCAACAAACTCGTCGGCAGATTATTGCAGCATCATGCCACCGTCCATAGAGATTGTGGAGCTGGGGGATGGCGCACAGAAGGCCACAATTGTGAGTGCTGCACCGGACGGTGATGATGATGATGATGAGGATGCAGCGCAATTTGATCACATACGCTACAAGGTGCTCAAGTCACAGCAGCTAATCCGAAGCAACATTCTCACAGGGCGCAACAAGAAGGAGGCGCAATTCGATGGTCTCATACAGTATCTGCAGGATTACAGCTTCCAGGAGCTGCTGAGCAACAACAATGTGGTCATCGTGGAGCCAGTGCGCACCAAGATTGAGCGACCACTCACAGTGGGAGGCACAACTTCAGGTCAAACAGCAAAGCCTCCGAAGTTGGTCAAACAACAAACGACGTCAGCGAAGAAGCCGCGACAGCGACAAATTGGCGGCGCCGCAGCCAAACGGCATTTCTTTTATCAACCCGTGCGGGTGAATCGCGAGCTCTACGAGGATGAGCTGCCCGATCCGGATACGGTGCGCAATGTGCGTCGCTTCTTCGAGCAGCATGTGCTGCCCACTCCGGGTCAAGGCATCTTGGTGCAATCGCAGCAAAAGTTTGGCGGCTCCGCCTGCCAGTTGAGTCCGAAAACCCGTAGAGCACGCGGCTATCGATTTCTCACAATCGATACGAGCTACGGCGCTGGTGGAGAGGAGCAACCCAAGGGCATGGAACTGCTCGAGGAGCACAAGGTAAAGCAGCACTGGGACAATGCGAGTCTATCGAGCGGCATCTCTAGCGGTGATTTATCCTCGCCCTGCGGCGAATGTCACCTGCGAGAACCGGAAGCCATGGCCAAGGAGACGCCAATGATGGCCTGCAAGGGTGTCCATGTGCTGGACGTCGTAAGGCGACACAATAGCAATGCGGCCAATGCCAAGGCGAGGGCTGGCAAGCTGGCCAGTCGACGCACCTGGTGTGTGGGCGGGGACGGTGGCAGTGGAGCTGCTGGCGATAGTCGCTATCGTCAGATTTACGAGCAGGCGAAACTCGAAGCGGAAGCTCAGGAGGAAGAGGAGGAACAGCGGGAAGATAATCAACACAATGGCGATGGTGATGATGATGGCGAGGAGTATGACGATGATGTGGAAACGGACATGTGCGAGTCCTATTATGTGAGCAATGTAAGTAGAAGCAGCAGCAGCAGCTGAAGTATTCTGCCTGCAGGCAACAAGGCAACTGCTGCGTGTGGCTTTATGGACCATTAAGGACTTTTGATGGCAGCACATTAAGCTCGCTGACCACGACACAACGTCGACGCATACTAACATCCTTTTCTTATCCTGCAGGATGTGCTGGCCAAAATACGCGAATGCGACTCCACGGTCACCTACTATGGCGGACGGGTCCTGGAGCGAGGACTGCCAACAGCAGCAACAGCAACTGGAGCTGGAGGACACTTGAATCCACAGCTGTTGAATGGATGTGGAGAGAATGCTGCTGCCACACGCACACGCTCACGAGTGCGTCAAATTGAGGCATGCAACGAGTGCATTGAACAGCAGCAGCATCAGGATCAGCAACAGGACTCTTATCAAGGTGAGTGTCTAGTTGACTGTTCAAGCATTTTATTATTATTAAAGCATGTATTTTTAAGGCTTTCTTTTGGTTCTTTGCTTTACACTATTCACAAGCGTCTTCTTGTTTTTCTTTAATTCGCACTTCGATTAGCTTTAAAAGTGCAAATTCTGCTGCTTTAATATATGAATTTTGTCAAAGGCTACGAATTTATTGCTAACTGAATTTATTTTAGCCATTAAAGTGCACCATATTCTGAATGTATTGAATTTTATAAACTGTAACGAAATTATTGCTAAATGAACTTAACTTAGTCATTAAATAAAAACATGTTCATGTTTGCTGGCATCATTAATACAATTAAATGTTCATTAAAAAAAAACACAATTGTTTGCATCACAAATAAATCAAGTTGATTGAGAGCAAAAATTAGCATGTTTACTTTAAACTATTTGATTAAATTACGCAATTCATGTCATTTTGATTCTATAGCAAAATTTTCACAGTAGGCTTTAATATTAAATCAGAAATCTGCAATAATTTTGATTCTAAAAACAATTACACTTAATTGCACAAAATTTCATTACAAATCCATCCAAATTGATGCTACACGTTTAATATTAAATCAAAATTAAGTAAATTTCAATTAAAAAGTTGTACATATATCATTTTTGATTTTTCGACACCAAAATTTTTTTCCATCAAAATAATTGAATTAATAGAGCTAATTTGATTGAATAATATTCAATCAGAAAATGTTCTTAAATATTTTGTTGAATATTTTGAGAGTAAATTAAATTACGCAATTTATGCAAATGCTTTTGATGCTACAAACGTCTACATCAAAATTTGTATGAAATAATTGCACAAAATTTCATTAATTAAATCATAAAAAATGATGCGTTAAATTTATTATTAAATCATAAAATGTTTTTAGACATTTTGCACACTGGCAATTAATTTTCTACGAAATTATTGATCGAGTTATGCATATGGCAAATGACATTAATTTTGTATGCAAGTCAAACGTAACATAAAAATGCAATTAAAATTGAATGTTTGATTGGCTGTCTGACATCTGTCTCCATATTTGCAGGTATTAAATTCAAATTGGTCAAATCGAACAGCTGCAGCAGTCGCTTGGAGTTGGCGGGCACCGAAGAGGAGGAGGCAAATACAATGGAGGATGATAACACTGAGGTGGTGCGAAAGATGGTTCATCACTTTGAGTGCAATCGGCCAATGATGATGGCCGATGGCCAGGCGAATGTGACCATCAACAGTCAAAGCACTGCGGGCAAAAAGGAAATGCTGGAGGGGACAACGTCAGTCCGACGACAAGTGACAGTAAATAATCACATAAACATGACGCCGCAGGAGTGTGAGCGGTTGCCTAATGGGCTGGATAAGCAGACGCAGTTAGAAAGAGATGAAGAGGCAACAACAGCAACATATCAGAGTCAGGCCATGAACATACGCCTAGATTTAAGTGCGGGGCGTGGCAGTGGCTGTGATAAGCCCAACAATAACAGCAAAGTATGTCGCAATCGAAATGTGGATTTAGCCTATACGCTGGCTAAGCCATCACGACAGCAACAGCAGCAGCAGCCAGTCATTGGCAATCCAGGCACGCCTCTGGGCAATCAGAAATTGACAAAACAATACAATGATGCACAGGATGATGAGGCAGCAGTCGTAGTAGGAGCAGAACATGTCAAGCCATGTCAGCAGGAAGTCATTGGTCGTGAACAAATCATTGTGCCCATTGAGATTCATCAGAACCAAACGCAAACGCAAACACAAACGCAAATACAAACACAAGCACATGGACAGGAGCGACGATTGAGCAATGCAAGCAGCAGTGCATCGATTGTGGACAAGACTGTGGTGCGACATTATGTGGCAAATGACAAAAGCATCTATGAACGACGCAAATACGATGAGATTGAGTTCGAGGAATTCGAGATATACGATCCAGCCAAAGAGCAAGAACGTCTAGAGCAGGAGCAGGAACAGCAGCAGCAGCAACAGGAGCAACATCAACAACAGACATTACAGGCACAGGATGGTGTCAACTCATTGAGCCGACGACAGACAAACGATGGCGAACTCTACGATAGCCTCGACGATAGAATGTGAAGACATGCAAATAAACAAGCAACGACTCTTTTGGGTGTTGGGGTAAAACAATAATAAGAGCCTAAGCTAATCTATTTCCAAATATCCCCCCACATTATACATACGACATGTAAGCCCCCTACTTAGCTTTACTGGTAAAGCCAAAACAAAGAACTATCCAAATAATATTATACATACAAATATACATATATTTTGAGCTCAATTTTGTACACATTGTAAGTTAAACACAACTAAATAAATATAACATTTATTTAATGAGCTGCGGCAGCTGTGTGCAAATTATTCATACAACTAAAAGTTGCAAACTCGATGGAGCACTCGCTAATTATACATAAAATTGTGGTTGCACAGCAGAAGTGTGGGGAAAATTAGATAATTGCAGCCATTAATTACGAATGATAGTAAACTAATCTGCTAATAGCAAATTTAAGTTATGACAAGCAGTAAAATTTAGCTCACGCCTAGAAGTAGGCAATATGATTTGTGAATTTCAAGTATTTTGCAGAAGAGTTAAATATTAAGTTAGAAGTCACATTCAGGTTTAATCGAAATTGCAGTAATTAATTACGAATGATATCAAACAAATCTCTTTATGCAAATTAAATATAACCGACGCCTAGAAGTAGGCAATAGAAATTGTGTATCATAAACTGAGATTTAACTGACGCCCAGAAGTGGGCAATGGAAATTGTGAATTATCAAGTTGCGCTTTATTTACAGAGTAATTGAATCATTTTTAAAACTGCATCCGGTTTTAATCGAAATCTCACTGCAATCTTTTAATTCATTTTTCTGTACGTGCATATCTGGTTTATACTCTTTCGCATCCCATGCTAAGCTACTTCTTACCGGAAGTTTCATTTTTCTTAATTTTATCATCGCTACGTTTCATCCAATTGAATAGACTCCACGACGATTTCCTTTTCACTCCTGGCTTTGCTACTGACTCTGTTATGTAGGTAATATAAATGACAGTTCCCAAACCTAATGCTAAAGCAGCAGCTTATGTTACTCACTACGCGTTTCGGATTTTTGCTGTTTCTCAACTTTCACGGATTCTTCTGGCTTTTGAGTCGCATTCGCCGCTCCCTTTGCAGGCGGCGTTGCAACATTCGGATTCAATTTCTGCTCAGCTTTCATTTTCATTTCTATTCTTTGTTTCTCCCTTTCCAATTCCAGTTCCATCTGTTTTCTATGTGCCTCGTATTTGGCGAGCATTTGTTTGTGCTTCTGATTTGTTCGGAACTTCGCCACTCTGATGGCGACTTCATCGCCAAGTCTATGCGCGATTTCCATATGCTGGTAAGATTTCTTTGGAACTTTACTATCATTTGGATACTCCCACACGACTTTAACTTCAGTCTCTGGCTGCCTTTGCTGCTGCTGCTGCTTCTTCTGTGTCGTCCCGCCACCCTGCGAGACCTCTGCGATGGAAACAGTAGCTCAAAATGATTTGTTTTCGACCCCCAACTGCTTATGCTAACAAGTCGTGAGACCCTTGACTCTCAATCAATTTTCACATTAAAGTCAAATATTTACAAAATAAATATTTAAGGTTTTCAGTCTCTTACCACTCAGCGATGACGGCGACGTTCCCTTTTTGTGCTTCTCCTGCTTTTTCCCCTCATCATCCGACTGCGATGACGATGAGAAATTTCTGTGCTGTAAAGATAGAAGAGAAAGAGAGAGATAGATAGAAGATAAAAAGTGAGTATGAGCGAATGAGATGGTTAAATTAACATTAATGACTCCATTTTGGCTTATTGATTGTGGCTTAAATTGGCCATAGATCTTTTAACTGCCAAAAGCACTCGACGGTAATATAACGTAAATATTTATGTAAGCCTCATCCAAACGCAGGAGGAGGATTACATCAATCTCTCTATGTGTGTGTGTGTGTGTGTGTGTGTGTGTGTGTAGCTAGCTGTCCTTTCGGCTTGTCGGAACATCTTTCGGTGTGTGCCCTTGCCTTGCATGCTTCAACCGCTCCTAATTAAGTTAAAATGCTCCCCAGCGAAATCACGTGCTTCCCATAACGAAACGAGGAGAAAGTGAACGAGGCATGGGACACACACACACACACACACAACACACGAAAGCCACAAAATGTAGCAACATCATGCGTTACCTTACCATCTATGCCTTATTATATATGACATGAGCATAGCATGAGTAAATTGCCATAGAACCAACTCAACCAACTCAACCACCTGCCACACGCATTTGCCGCACATTTCACGCCCAGTTTTGCTTCTTCTCAACTTCTCAACTTTTATATATTCGTAATTTTCTTCATTCTTTTCGTTATTTTTTTCATTTTATTTTTATTTTTATTTCAACGTCCAACGTTGCGTATGAGCAATCACACGCACCACACAAGCCTCGAAACTGAAAAGTTTCCTTTTCTCTTCACTCTGTTTTTTTATTATTCGAATTCAGCTGGGAGAAACGCAAAATAAAATCGAAAGTCGAACTCCGCAACTGTTTACCTTGTCATTTCCCCATACTTTGTAGACGATGAACTCACAAGTTCTTCTTATACTTGGGGAATCGGAGAATGACAGTCGAGGAAATTGTTATAAGAACTCATAAGGTAGAGATTATGAAGCCTGCTAAGATATTCAATAAGTGTGTCGCTGCCTGAGAGAGAAAGCAAAGTATTTTATTTATTTCTATTTAACTTTTAAATTGGAATTGGTAAACATTTTGAAAACTCAATTATTAATTTACAAGTTTGGCTAACTGGTTGAACAGCCCTCTGAAAAATATATCTCACTTACTCTCACTCTCACTCTTTGATTGGATTTTGCGCTCAGCTTCAATCAAGCGTTTCAATAATTCAACAAACTTGCAATTTTCAGGGTCTCTCGCTAGTTGAGTAATTGAAATTTAAATAGCAAATAAATGAGGAATCGGTCGATTGGGCAACCTGCTGCAGGCACAACACCAACCACACACAATCGGACTATATAATACAAGTATAACATTTTGTAACCCTTCTTTCTACGCTGTTGCACAACCCCAATTACTAACACATAAATCATAAATCATATTCATGTTTATTCCTTTTGTTGCTGTGGGAATTGTGTGAATTGTGTGATTCGTGATTTGTGATTGCTGTTTGCACACGAATGAATCATCGAGAGGGTCATCCGAGAGCAGCGATGGGCTTGACAAATTGACAGATTGTTGTGACAACTAGTGTCTGCATTAAATAAATGACAGGCATGAAAAATGTTAGAAAGGTGCCGGCGATGATAGGAAAAGAAAAACCACAACCAAATGCTAGAATTGCTAATAAAATTCAGAACTTGGCAAATTGAGTTGGCCAAAAGCTGTCAACCAGCATCAAGAGCCAAAACTCTCTGGGCAAGGGCATAAATTTAACAAGCTCAAACAAAAACAAACATAACGACAGCAGACACAGCTTTCGTTTACAAACCAGTCCACTGTTTGTTGTCGTGTTTTAAGTCTTCAAAAGTTTTTCTCTTTTTTTTTACGATCAGCCGCAAGTAAATTGAAATCACGGCCACAGCGCTGTCGACAACGCGTCGGATAGGCTCAGCTTATGGCTTTAAATGAAAATGGGGGAAACGCAAACCGGAAACGAGAAATGAAAATGTTGTTTCATAAATTACACCTGCTGCCGCACACAGCACGGCAAACACGACGGCACTTGCTCAAAGTTAATTTGTGTTCTGGGGCAACTTTAAAGGGCAACAGCACAAAAGTCATCGCAAGTCACAATTTGCGTTGGGGCGTTGCCATTTTCTTCTCTGAGCCATGCGACATGTTGCAGGAATCGCTTCATAATATGAAGAGCAACAACAACGACAGCAACAACAATGCCACGTGCCGCCTTACCACTTGAAATGGCACAATTCGAGCCTAAGCAAGCTAAGCGCAGGCAAACAACGCACAGAAAAACCAAAACCCACTCGACACAGCCGCGCTGACAAAAGAGCCTTCTCCACTTTGTTGGGGGTGAATAAGAGAGGAAGCTTTAGGGGGGTAGAGGGGGACGCAATGAGATACTGAGCTGCCAAGCAGCCTAGACAATAACAATAAACAGTGTAAGTGTAGTAAACGTGCTGGTACATTCATAGTTCTCGCTCCCCTTTGCTACGCTTTTTCCCCAAATCTATTTCGCCTCAATTCAGGCGAAATCAATGCGAAGCGTTCTATCGAGTCGTAAAGTAGAACTAATGCTGTATATTCTAGCTATAAATTAAAGAAAAGTAATGTTTTACTTATAAGGTTTATTCAATTAAGCGAATGTTTTAAGTGCAACTTAAAAGTTGTTCTTAAAAAAGTGTTGCATACTTTTAGGCATCCAACTAAAATCATCAAAATTTATGTTATTTATATATAAGTTTATTTATCGTATGTTTATTTACCATATGTTTATTTACCATAGTTTATTAATCATATGTTGATGTTTAATTTGTTTTATGAAAACTGAGAAATATTTCTTGTTATTAATTTTTATAGAATTGCAAAAAAAAAGTTTCTTGATTTCTGTTTTCCCAAAATAAAATACAACCTTTCTTTTTGTTGTTCGCTAAAATTGCTTTAAACTGTTAAACTGTTAACTCTCTCTGATTTTTTAATTAAATTCCCTTCTCTTTATTCTTCGTAGATATAATCAACGCTATTTCATATGTATATATATCAACATTGTGAAATGTACTTCATATATGTATAAATCGCTTCAAATAATGTTGCTCCACAAAATTCCCATTTATTACAATCAATTACAAGCAATTCTTTCTTGATATAAATTACAAATTTCCACCTAGTGAAATTAGCATAGATTTCGTTGCTTGGAACACACTTGCTGTACAGATTGTAGGCTGAGTCTCGGAATAGAGCCATACAACAATGTTTGCTGAGCTCGCTGCCCTCCCTTAACTTAACTGTTGCCTTGCACCCGTCGTCTACTCTGATGACTCTGCTTTCTGCTGTTCGTCTCGTCTCGTCTACTCTCTACTCGGCTTTCCTTTCATTGTCCTGGCAATGGCTACAAGAGTCGCGTGTCAAGTGTCGCATGCTGGGAACTCAGCCAAGTGAACCCTTTCATGCAACTACTATTATTGTTGCTTGTTGGTTGTTGAGGCAGTTAACGCTTTTGATTGACGCTGAATGTGTAATTAAGGTAAACACATGTGTGAGATGGATGATGAATGAAATGGCAATGCTTTTTTAATGCTCCAATGTCTGAGTGAGTGTGTGACGTGCAAGGCTATCAACACATTTGCCAATAAAGCGTAATTGAACTTTTAAGCTTGCCTTTATGTGGAATAAAACGGAAAACAGACACACAGGCAGCATAAAAAACGCACACCATAAAAAATTCACAGCGTAAATGTCATAATACGTATACGCAATTCTCTTTTTTTGCTCCACCAATATCTTTATCTCTCTCCCCGACCCCCCCTTTCACATCTGGTCTAGCATTATTTATGATTGTGACGGCGTCGTATGATTCATAGCAACGAGATTATCAAAGAAAACCGCATTCCACGTTTAAAAACAGTTGAAATCGGAGCTTAGTAAATAAACTATATTTAACTTATAGTATATGTTTAACAAATAAGAAATGCTGTAATAAATTAGTCGCATTGAACATTTAAAAACTGTTCAAATCAGAGCTTAGTAAGTAAATATACTATATTTAGAATATATGTACTATAAGTGTGTTTGGCAAGCGAGAAATGTTATCGATGTAGTTCTATAAATAAAACACAAAACTCAACGGTAAAATAACTAACAAATTGGCCACAAGAACATTGGAAGCGACGTTTATAAACAGCTGAAATCAGAGCTTAGTAAGTAAATATACTATATTTGACTTATAGGATATGTTTAGTAAGTGAGAAATGCTATCGATATAGTCCTAAAAATAAAAACGAAAACACGGCGAGGAAACAAACCAATAAATTAGTGGCATGAGCATTAGAAGAGACGTTAAAAACAGTTGAAATCACAGTTTAGTAAATAAATATACTATATTTGACATATAGTATATGATTAGAAAGTGAGAAATGCTATCGATATAGTTATCTAAATATAAAAAAAAACTAATAAATTAGCCCGCATATACATGAGAGGAGATTATGAAAGAAAACGTTTAAAAACAGTTAAAATCGGAGCTTAGTAAGTAAATATAATCGTACTATATTTATCTTGTAGAATAGGTTTTGCAAGTGTGAAATGCTATCGGTGTGGTTCCATAAATAAAAAAGAAAACATACCGAGAAAGAAAAATAATAAATTGACCACATGACCATGAGAAAAAACGTTTCAAAAATAGTTGAAATCAGAGCTTAGTTAGTAAATATACTATATCATAAATAGTGGGCTATCGATATACATAGTTCTATAAATAAGATTGAAGAAAACTCATAAAATAGCCCCATGAAGAATAGATGAGATTACGAAAGAAAACGATTAACAACAGTTGAAATCAGAACTTAGTAAAGTGTATAATATACTATATATAGCTTATAGTACATATTTAGCATGTGAGAAATGCTATCGATATGGTTCTATAAATATAAAAAAAAAACTAATAAATTATCCGCATGAACATTAGACGAGATTATCATGAAAAACGTTTAAAAACAGTTGAAATCAGAGCTTAGTAAGTAAATATACTATATTTGAAATATAGTATATGTTTAGCAAGCAGAAAATGCTATCGATATGGTTCTATAAATAAAAAAGAAAACACAGCAAGAAAAAAACTAATAAATTAGCCGCATGAACATTAGACTGCTGTTTTTTTTTTATTTGTTCTGTTCACTTGGCAAAGAGTAAATAGAAATGCTGTTCAGAAAATAAACATTTATATAGTGGGAGAGCAGGTAGATGAGAAGAAGAAAAATCGACCAAGCTGAAGATTATCAAAAAGAATATCAACGAAATGTTTTCGCAGAAGCCGAAAAGAACGCTGGCAAATACGAAAAGCAGACAGACTAAAATTAGTATGCGAAATATGTATAAGAACACACACTCGCACACACACACACACACATATTTGAACAGACAGCACAGTTGTCGAAAAGATATTAATGTAGAGAGAGACAGAAGATAGCTGTACTAGATAAATGAAATGGATTTTTGAGAGCACAAATCACAAGGCAACGAGAATGAGCAAAGCAAGTGCAAAGCATTTGTACAATTTGTCGCCCCGTCATAATTCACAAGAAAAGCGATAAAAACATTCGAGCAAGAGCGTTGGGGGTTGGGCCAACATTTGACTGTCTGTTTTACGGGTTATAAACATGGCCAACATTATGCCAGCCATCTGCATATAATCGCACCCAAAAGCAACTGCTATTTCTAGTCTCTATCTCTCTCTCTCTCATTATCAACTCTCTCAGCGATGTCTGCGTCTAACACTATGTCTAAGGCTTATGAGGCATTATGGCCCATATTCCGGGTGTGTTGACCTCAGGAACCGAAATGCATGTCGTGGGAATTATGCGACGACGCATTTAACCAAAACACATTTGAATTATTGCCTTAATGTGGCAACGGGGCGTATGTGTACTCACCGACTAGACGTGTTGCGTATACGCCGCGTTGTACGCGCGCGCGCACACACATGTTTATTGTCAATTTTTGGTTGCCAAAAGGCAAATAATTTGCCTAGGTAAGAGCGGAAAGCCCGCTCTTAATTGAAAATGCAAGTTAATTAAAGCGTAATTGAAGACGAGACGCGGAAATGGGGGACGATGGAGTGGAAGGGAAGAGCAAGGGTCGCGCGCGCACTAAAAGGAATTCCATGCTATGTAGAGCGGCAAATGTCAATATCAGTTTGTAGTTGGCTTTCATGGGCGCCAGCTGTAAACTTAAACTACACTTAAAAGCGGTCTGGTCTGCGCACTTAACACCTTATGCTAAATACTCAACACACACACACACACTCAGTCGACAATTTAAACACTCTCTGAGCGTAAATGAGGAGGAGCGGTCGTTAAACGTAAGCCAGCAATTATATAAAGCACTCGTAATGAATGCCACATTAAACTATAAACTGTTGATGAAAACTTGCAACAGACTCCTTGCTATCAATATGGTCCACCCGCTTCTGGGAATAGGCAACATAAAAAGCAGCTTAAAGTCAAACATTGAAACATTTTTATATGCATAAAATAATTCACTTTGCACATTAAAGAAGACAGCAGCAGAAGCAGCAGCAGTAAAGAAAAAATGTGCCAAGTGGGAAAGTGCAGGAGCATGAAAGACCACGAAAGGAAAGCAAGCTGCCAACGCCTAGAAAATCTGCACGAAAAATATGTTCGGCTTTATGCCCCCACCTCACGAAAAGTGCCACTTACATATTGCCAGCCATATACCATATCCCTTTTGGCAGCGCGATAAAGTCTCTTCGTATGTCTTTGTGTGGCACACAAAGTATAAAAGGACATGGCGAAGAACATGTCTGTGCATTTCTCTTGAGGCACGAGCGATTTTAATTTGCTTACAATTAGATAGAATGGCATTAGGCAAACTCTGGACCTTGGGGGCCTCAACACACACAAAAAACGAGAGAAGAAAAATAGAAGTGCGCCAAGGACACGCCCCAAAAAGCCCCAAAAGACAGGCAACGGCGCGTGATTATTAACAGCAGGCGATAAAAATATAAAAAAAAAGAGAAAAAGATAAAATACAAGAGCAAGAGCAAGTAAAAGAAGCAATGCCTGTCATCTCCTGCTCTTCCGGAGCTAAGTGGCCCACAAGCTGTGCTGTCGACTAAAAGGACATGCAAACGACATAATTCAGGAACATTTTAGTCATAAACAAGCTGAGAGACCTAAATGTGGCATTAGCCACGAAGCGCGCTTGCAACGCATTGCAAATACTCTCCACAACTAAGCTGGATAATCTACAGATGGATGGAATAATAAAACGACTTTACTCTCTCTCTCTCTCTTTCTCTGCTTATCATTCAAGTGCAGTTCGCATTATCTGAGGCCACTTGAAATGGAATATTTGTGAGACATTAGTTTTACTTCAATTATGATAACAATGTTTATCAGTTGAAATCTAATTTTAGGTGTAGCTCTGATAACAAATATTGCCGAAAAGCAAATAAAATAATCTGCATAAAATACGCAATAAATAATTTAATGCTAATTAGGGCAACCATGAAAAACCAGTTAACACCCCGTTTAGGGTCACTTCTTTGTGTATCCAACGGAATGCAAAATCAAAGGCAACGCCTGGACAATTTATGTAGCTCATTTTGTGGCAAGTTACTTTGGAAGTGAAAAATTTGCATATAATAGCAAAATTTGCACTGTCGGACCAGGGCCGAGCAGCTGACACTTCTTGTCCTGGGACAACACAACAATAGAAGGGAGAGGTGAGTCTTAGACACGTTCTGAATTATTAACAGGCTTTTTTATGCAGTTAACTTGGGACTTTTCGTCCCCACTCTAACCTCTGCCCCTTTGTTGGCCCTTTTTGTTGCCTAGACCTTTTAAATTCCCCAGCAAATTTATGCAAAAGATTTTGTTTAGGGCGTAAATAGGAGTCTAGATCCCTCTCGCATAGCACTTACAATCCAAATATTTGCCATATAAATTACAAGTCGAAAACTGTTTGGGCGGGGTGTAACTGTTTGCTGTTGCTTCTTGTTGTTTGCCCAAGGCATTATCACCAAGCGAACCAATAAATTGACTTTAAATCTCAGTCGAAAGTTCAGCCCAGATGTTGCGAGAGCCCATTTACCAATTGCGATAAATTATGCGGCCTGGCATTGAAATGTTTTATGGCAAGCTCTCAATTCAATTGCCCCCCGATTTAATGAAGCAGAACACAAGACAATTGTCAGCGTAATGCATTAAAAATTCAAAACTTGCCGACACTGATAACACAGTTATCAATTATTCGTTAACAGTTAACAGCTGATAAGTGAAACCGGCAAAACAACGCGAGAGAGAAAAACAATTGAAAGTGGTTTACAGTTTAGCAAGCACTGCTCGAAAATTGAATTTCAGTTACACTCGTGTTACAATTACATTTAGCTGCAACATGTGCTTTTATGGCAGCACTTGTTCGAGGGCGTTGCAACACGTTGTTGTTGTCGATTTAAACGCGAAGTCAATAGCACGCAATGCCAAAGCAATTGAGCTGACGCTAAACTGAAATGGCACCCTCGACAGAGAGACACAACCACGCATGCCACACGCCGCTTGCCACACGCCACAGGCCACAGTCCACAGATACAAATGTATCTGACAGATACATAAATATAATAACGAGCATTACACGAACTTTACCAATATAACGATGCAACTTAATGAGCTCCCTCACCTGTCACAACTTTCCTGACACATCCTCCCTCCCTCTCCCCTCTCCCAAAGTTCTTTGCTTTCTTCATTAACATTAATTAGACGCGCATGTATCTCTCTCTCTCTTTCTTCCACTGTCTCCCTCTCTATCTCCCACATATGCAAATGTTTTTGCGCTAGCTTCCTACGTATTTTCAAGCTAGATGAAAGATTTTGGCTGCCTGATAAATGTGGGAAAACGTGCACAAGTTTCCAAAGCCAAAAGCATTCGAAGGCATGATGCCCAGGAGAGCTTCACTCTCGCTATTTCTCTCTCTCTCTCTCTATCTGACCCTGAAGAGGTTTCGGGGGTGTTGTCTAGCTTGTATAATATGCAGATTTGCTGCGGTTGCTGTTTGTGAACGAGTTAATCCAAAAGCTTTTTGTGGGTCGTCTTCTTCTTCTTCTCCTTATGCTTTAAGTTTGCCCATTAAACGCACAGTTTTGCTGATCTGAACAATGGCAAAAAGTCGCTTTCTGCTTGGGATTATGAAAAGTTGTTGCCAACTGTAGACAAGCATCTGCCTTAATTGGCCAGTGCAGCTCAAAAGCGCAAAGAGCACACACCAAAAGCTTCAGCTTAAGCAAACTTAACTCAGTTAAAGATAATAACTAAACGAGTGATTGCTTGTAAGCAAACAAGTGTGCTCGACTGTAAAATACTTGTCAACAATATGGAGAAAGTGAAAAATGAAGTGTGGCCAAGGGCGCAACAAAATTATTTTTTGAATTAATATATTATTACAATTAATTACTATACACATTATATAACGTCAAAAGAATACATTTATGTATGTACTAATAAAACTAAAAAAAATATATTATTAAAAATAACTTTTTTAAAGGATTGAATATTAAAAATGCATAAATATATTCAATTCGATTTTTTAAATTTGTAATTTAAGAAAAAAGTGAATCTACATTATATTTACTATTAAAAGATAAGTCAACTTTTAGATATATGTATATGTTTAGCACATTTCCAATTCCCACAAAACTATCATAATCCTTTACTCCATAAGTACCGGGTAAAATAACTAATTGAGCAAGACTTAATGTTTGTAGCTATTCTAGCATAAAAGACCGAATTAGCTGAAGTGTAAATTGAAATCATTCAAATTTCCAATTTACTTTGATAACCAGACGAAGAGTGCTGAGCTTAGACATACAAACAAGATATAGTATATAGCATAGTAATTGTATAGTAACAGATATCTTGGTTGCATAATGACCAAGTCACGTTCTCCCGCTCTCTATCTCACTCACACACACACTCTCGTGCCAATCGATAGTCCGATGCATGCGATCCGATAGCTTTCCAGTGTCATTTGTTAAGCTCGCATAAATTGTAAAGTGCAATCGAAAGCTCAGCAACGAAACAGGTGCTTTTGCCATGAATGCCATTTGCATAATGTTAATTTTGGTATCGTTGTTGTTGTTTGCACATGCTGCTGTGTGGATTTAAACTGCGGGATACGCACACACACACAATCACACAAACTTGCGTGAATCAGTGTATAAGCCCGTGCCATAATCAAATATCAATTGCAACGGTTTTTTGTTCGCCGGCAAAGGCAAAAATTTATTTATAGCACAGCACGAAAATAATTGTGGACCGAGGCCACGCCCCAAACTCCAGCTGAGCTGGGCAACAAAAATAAACAAAAGCTGTAACAACAACAAACAACAGTTAAAATCAACCAACAATGCATGAACCCAAAATCCATGCACAGCAAAACGGAATTGAACAGACTGCCAAACAGAAAGACGAGAGAGAGAAAGATGCTGCAGGACTGAACACAAGGGAAGGGGAAAGGGAGTCGGTCTTTGTTCTAACATACATTTTGTGTTGTGCGGCAGACCGAATGGCGCCAATAAAACTTTTTATGCCAAACGGCGAACACGAGAGAGAGGGAGATAGCAGACAACATCAGAAACAGCAACAAGAACAACGACAACAAATACAGGCACAACCACAATAAACAAACATACCAATTTTGGCGAGGATGAAAATACAACTTTAGTTACAGTTAGGAACACATAAGCTTTAAGAGTGAGAGCACAAAAAAAAGTGGAGCAGGAACGTGCGTTACAAAAATTATGGCAGGCCCAGGCAGCAGCTGAGGATGCGACACACCCTGTGCCAAAACTTTTTGACTCACATGTATGCGAGAGTATGAGTGTTTAGATATGTGGCGTGCTTTTGGCAATGCAATCAATGATTTGTGTTTTTTCTTAGAACTGAACTTTTGTTGACTTTAATCAGTTGCTCGAACAAGCGAGAAGGCGGAACTATAAAATGAGACTGCACAACAAATGTAAATTAAGTGGCACTGACTACAAAATAACAACGTCACGGAACTCAGCAAATAATAATAATATCTCTCGCGAATATCAAAGGGGACACGACCCTAGCGCCCCTCTCAGCTGATAAAACTGTTTTTTTTTTACGACCATGCTTTGACACTTTCAGTCAACATTTTGTTGTGTCGGCTTGTAGTATTTGTTCTCGCTCTCCCGCTCTTCCACTCTCTTAGTTAAATAGACAAGTGGCAAGGCAAACAAAAGTGCTCGTTCCATCTCTGTCGCCCTCTCGCTCGCACCCTTTTGCTCTGCACAAATAACGGCGAATTTAATCATTTTGTATGCAAATCGTGTTTGCCATAAAAGTACATGTTACGGGCCAGACAGACAAAACAGACAAACAGACAGACGGTGCAAACGACTTGTTTCTTTCTGCCTTTCTTTCATTCTCGCTTCGTTCTTTCAGTGCGTTGGCTGTTAAATGTCTCACCTGAGACGAGCAGCTGATAAACATATCACTTCTACACAACAAGTCAAATGCAAATATGTATGGGCTTAACAGAGGGGTCAGGGGAATGGTAGCTAAATGATTCACAGCTGAGTGCTTCAATCGAGACTTGCCACACAGTCATCGTTCCATGTGAGCCGCATCAATTAGGTGAGTGAATGTTCATGCATACACAACTCAGCTGGTAATTCTCACTGTCCCCCCCTCACACACATGGCCAGTCAGAGAGCTCAACGATAAACCATTTCTGACAGCTTTTTCGGTTTGTGTTGAGTGAACGAGGCACAGCACAGGTGCTAAGCTTAAACAACACAACGAAATGAGAAACGCACACACGCAAACTTCAAGAGAGCAAACTTCAAATGAAGTTTTGCACAACTCAAAGAGAGTGGAGAGCGCTCGCCTTCTTGCTCTCACTCACTCTCCACAACACAGCAGAGTGGGCAGAATAAATGCGTAAGAAACAACAGCTGACAGCATGTAAGAAAAGACGAGCAGCATAATAGAATGTATAAATACATACGTAAAGTAAGTAAAAGTATGTTATATACGAAAGTGAGTGTAATATATGTGTGTTTGTTTGCTTTTTGTTCTCTTGCATAAATTTTAATAATTTAAAAAATGTGCCCACAAGCATTCAGCGAGCACACGCATGTATAACAACATACATATACATATGTATATGCTGAGATATATGTACTTAATGTTATACTTGTTTTTGTGTATATTTTTATAATTTTGATAGTCGCCGGCAGCCGGCAGCGACGTCAGCAGAGCCAGCGACAGCTGCTCCCCCGGAGCGACACGCGCTGCACATGTTCACATTTATGATTGTGATCTCTTCTCTTATGTGTATGTGTGTAATCACAGGGTGTTCTTTGTTGAACTTACCATCAGTGCAAAAGATGTCGTGACCGGCGGCGTTAGTCGCAGTCCTCCATGCCTGAAGCGACTCGCGGGTGCGCGACGCAGGAGCAGACTCACTGTGCTCAGTATTACGGCACCGCGCCTAGACATGCTGTGGTGGCTGGGAGGGGGGCGACGGATAGAGAGAGAACGCTTGCTTTGCAAGATCACAGTGGAGAAATAACAACAATGTTTGTGCTTGAAGCAACAGACGCACACACGCACTCGCAACACGCACACTGCGAACAATCGAAAGAAGGATGAATGACCAATGGGCAATGAGTAATGTCCTCTCTCCCTCTCTCTCTATCGCCTTTTGGGTTCGCTTCACTGTGCTTGTATTCAATGTTCTTGTTGTTGTCGCTTATGTTTAACTAATTACTCAGCGTATAAAAATGAAAGACTAAGTTTACCATAATTTTGCGAGGGAAGAGAAATTATTCTTTGAAATAAAGAATTTGGCAATTTTGACAGCAAGACAATTACAATTTGAGGAAAAAACAACTACAATTTATATTTGGCATTGTTTTCAAGGCAAGCTGAGCATAAAATGCAACAGTGCCACAACAGCAACAACAACAGCACTAAGAATAAGCAGCAACAAAGGCGGCGCCAAAAGGTGGAAAGACGAGAAACGCAGACAATGCGCAATGCCAAAAGGGGTAACAGAAAAAAAAATAAAGTTACCGGTTTTCCTTTAATTCTGCGAAATTCACTGGCAAACAACAAAAACGCGGCACATGTTCCACACAAAACACAAACAACGTTTTTAGAACAACTTCTCAACTAATTGATAGCAGCTTGCCAATTTACCAAATTTAATTACACTCTTCTTCTTTCTTTTTAGTAGCGGCGGCTTTTCCAATCAACCTGCACTTTGCACTCGCACACTTCACTTTTTCGGTTATTCCAACAATACAAAAGTCACAGCGACTTTTTTATTACCGGATTGTATGCTGGGGGTGGCACGTGCTACTTTAAATAATATTATTTAATTGTGCGGTTAAATACAATATATGCGCAAGCTTAAGCTTAAGTGGTAGCCGCAACACGCTAAACGAACGCCGAACTCCGAACGCCAACCGCGCGCGTTAAAGTGTGATAACAGACTGCTGTTAAAATACAATTAGGCTGTTAGACCCCTTTTGGCGCACACGCAAGCACCCAGTTCGAAAATTCGATAACAGCTGATTCGCCTGGGATATGATTCGACAAAGGCGGATACGCTGTCGACAGCTGCGCAATTAATCAATAAATTTTTCTACAAATCTGAGGCTTTATTAACAGGTTGCAGTACATATTGTTCACAAATTCGTAAGCATTTCTTTAAACAAGTTTGTAAAAAATGTAATTTCAACAGAGCAGGTGGAGCTAACATTTGCATTGTATGAGCAAGCTGTTAACTAACAGTTTCGTTAAATGGGCAGCACTTACATGCACGAGTTGCCAGATCTGGTTATTTAGATATGCCAACACTAGTAAAGACATAAACCACTGAAGTTAATAATTTAGCTTTTTTTGGCTTTATTCTAGTAGGGTAACAAATAGTTCAAAGGACGCATTTGCGCTAAAGGTGTGGTATATTTGTGACGATGTAAAGCAGTATATTTCAACATGCGGTCACGCTGATAATAGTCGGTAACGGTTTTTCAAAAATGAAGAACACAGTGAAATCGTTTAAATTTTCGCTTTTATTATTGTCGCATTACGAATCTAAACTTGAACTAGTTTTAATATATATCCAACTATTCAATATATACTATATAGAGCTTTGCTTAGTGCGTTAAACATACAACTAGAGGTTTTTCTTTTTGTATCATTTGTATTTTCATTTGTTAAGCATTTTTGTTTTGTTTACTCTAAAAACATTTATGTTACACTTAATACAAGTAGCAGCCTTAGCAATATTTATTTATACATATGCAATTAAACTAGATATTTAACATACATATATTTATAGCACTCGTAACTGCAGATCTAGAGAGAATATTTCTACAGTTTTGGCATGGATTAAAAATGTTTATAAAATATAGTATACACGAATGTTGTTGTTGCTGAAGTTGTAAAATCAAATATACAATGCATTTTTAATAATCAATTTTTTTATAAGTAGTTTTCTTGTTGGTTTTTTTTTGTTGTAGTTGAGGTAATAACGAAATGAATCAAGTCGAGTTAATTGGGCGCATAATATAATTGTAAACTGTACACATAAATTGGCTCTGATTTATTTATTTATTTATTATTTTTGCAGTTTCGCGATTTCTTTTTTTTTTTTTGTTTTTTCCCCCATCTAGATCAACATTTAAACAACTAACAAAGCGCATAAAATGCATTTATTTATGCAATTATTCATGCTGCCTCTCTTTGAATTATAATGCCACACGCACACAAACATACACACACTATCATATAAGCCATTATTTACATAATACAACGCATTCACACTCACACACACACACATTTTACAACACTCAACTGACAATTGCAGCGACATCATTAACTAACAACAACAACAACAACGAAGATAAACTACAACAGGATTTATCATGCACAAATCTGCTAATTATGTATCTATTTTTTTTTTTGTTGCCTTTGCTTTAGTATTTTTTTGTGTGTTGTTTTTGCTTTTGTTCTGCTGCTGCTTGAGCTTATCTTAGTTGTTGCTGCAGCTGCGCTGCTGACGTCGCTGCCTGTGCCTGCTGCCAACACTATGCTGCTGCTGCCGTCGACGTCGCTGTCAGCTGCGCTGTGCACTGCTTTGCTTTGCCTAGTTTCAGGCATCGCTGCTGCCGTCGCCTCTGCTGCTGCCGCTGCCACAGCTGCTGCCTCTGCCGCTGCCGCCAGTTGCAGCCAATGCAATTGTTTCCTGAGTTTTGCACGCATTTTGCGATATTTGTTGCCGCCATATCCAATTCCGTAACCAATTCCTATGCCCGTTGCACCGCCACCACCACCGCCTCCTCCTGCTCCTCCGCCGAAGGCAAACAGCTGCTATCACGTGCCCGTGGACAAATCATCCTTCAGCCATTGTGGTATCGGTCGCGATCCGAGCTTTTTCAGCAGCTTCACCAGCGCCGTATTGTGATTCAAATAGTAGCTGCAATCGGAGAGCGAGAAAGAGAGAGAGCGAGATAGAAACAATTAAAATGGCAGCAAAAAAATAGCGATAGCAACATTTGCATTTCAAATTTTCGAGCTTTGCAAAAAGTTCGCCCAAAGCGGCTTTCAACGTTGTTTGTTAGCTACCTAGCATAGCTGCTTCTACTAGTGTGTTAGTCCGCTCTAATTAAATTTCGTAAGTCCGCCTAAGCTTTTTATTAGCCACCCTCCTCTCGTGACAGATTGTTTTTGTTCGTTTTCTTTTTGTAGTAATTCTGCTGCCTCGCTGAGCTTCAGAGCATTAAATCGCCATTAGCGTTGCCACCTGACAGACAGTTTTTATTAAACGTGGCAACACTCACACAGCCTTCGCTTAGCTTTTTCACAGCTTCTTTATGCTTCTTATTTAATTTGATTTAATTCATAGGCTTATTACATTGTAAATTAATCTTTATGATAATATTTTATTGAAAGCTTCACTCCTAATAAAGTTAAATATAATATTTTGTAAATACTTTTTTTATTTTCAAATATTTTTCTTTAATTTCATTGAGTTTTCTGGTCTCAAAATGTACATCTATATCCATTAAATGCCATCTCCAGACTATGAACTACGCATAACATTTTAATTTATATTGCACTTTTTTCAAAAAATGTGCTAATATCCCTCTTTTAATTCATTTGCTGTCGAAGTCCTTCCAAATAAAACAACTCTGACCAACTATATTAATTTGAATTCCATCTACATACTACACATTTTAAATTCGTTAAAGAAATACTGACATATTATTTATTTCATTCATTTATTTTGTATTTCTAAATTCATTTATCACTCAATTTTAAGATTCTCGTTGCATTTATTCACATTTGATCAACAACTGAAAGGGTCTCTCGTAGTTGAATCTCAACTGTAGTATTCCTCATGTATTATGTATATCTAAATTCTTTAATCTTTTTATTTTCAGTTTCGGGTTGCTTTTACTCACAATTAAATAACAACTAAAAGGGTCTCTTGCAGTCGAAACTTAACTGTAATTTTCCTCATATATTATGATTTTTTTAGTTCTTTAATCATTCAATAAGTAAGTAAGATTCGATTGTTTTTACTCACAAGTAATCAACATCTAAAAGGGTCTCTCGCAGTCGAAACTCAACTGTAAAGTTCCCCAATTGTCTTCAAAAAATGTTCGCTTCTACATATCTAAGTAGCCCTTTCAAAACTAGAAGTACGAAGAACTGTTGTGTAATCGTTGCCTCTGCTATTCTGTCATATCGTTCCCCATTTTGCAGCACTCATAGGAAGGCTGTTAACCTATTTTGGTGGCAATATACGAGGAGTTTACATATGTGTGTATCACTTTTATGTTCGTGTTCATTTCGCTGTCGTTTAACTGCTGTGAATCACTGAATATAAAAGGACTCTCTCTCTTATTCGCAACATTGCTATCCTGCCAAACTGACAGCTGGCATCCCGAATCGTAGTTGTACAGCAAAGTGCACTTTCCATGGCCACAGAAACTTCATTCATCCCGGCTCAGGCCTCTTCCACCTCTTGCTTCACTTCACTTTCCCTTCAGCTACTCGCGCAACTATTCTATCTACCGTTGCCACACACGAGCACTCACACACATACCCACACATGTGTGTTCATTAATCCTTCACTCAAAGCATCGTCGTCGTCGTCCTCGTCATCTGTCTGTCGCTTGAAAACCAACCCAAATCACTCATACGACCCGTTTTTCCTCCTCTTTTTTTTGTGTTTTACGCTACGTTTTTTTTACTATGTCGTTGCCACACATTTTGCTAGCCGATTTGCTGCCGACGAGTTTTACTTACCGCTGCAACAGCTTGGCACTGCGCTCATCCATCGCTGGATATTGTCGCCCCTTGGACTTGCCGAGGCATTTATTGCGCTTCTCGCTGACAGCCTGGCAGTAGAAGCCCTTCTTCACATCGTAGCGCAGGTGATTGGAGTAGTCGAGTTGCGGCTGAATTTTGATGAAGCGCTGCAGCTCGTTCATCACATCGATGGGATTGAGACGCAGCTGCTCCCCATCGATGATGTGCAACTGCTGTGCCGGATAGTAGGCCAACCAATGCTCCAGATGCTGAGCGTATTTCCCCGGATTCAGGCATCGATTGCGTAGATCCTTCAGTGCTCTCGGCGCCGAGTCGCTTGCCGTTATGACCTGCCACAGACACACACACAAAAAAGAGGCAACCAAACATTAGTTAAACAAGCCACAGCCAGGTTGATTTGAAAAGTTTGCCGATTGCTTTGCCACACAGACAAAACAGGTGGCAAGAAGGTGACATGATGGAGAACACGTGTTAAGCTTGGTCAACTAAAAATGCTGCAATCGCAATTCAGTTGATTTCAACTTGCCACTTGCCACTTGCCACTTGCCACTTTCCACATGCCACACACGCTAAGAGGCATCACTGCATGCAAATCGAAAAATGATGCCGACAACTTGTTTTTCCTAAAGCTCACATTAGTCCAGAGCAAGAGCAAGAGCAAAAGAGAAAGAGGCTTGGAGGCAACTCTTGTGTTGCAGCAAATGAAATCGAAAAGCTATTTTGTGGTGCACCAAATGAATTTTCCATTACTCTTGCCACAGAATACCACCGATCTTTCTCTCTCATTCTTTCACTTTGTATGTGTGTGGATGCAACTGATGGGTGTTTTCATTAGACTTTCCATGCAGAAGTATAATAGTTCAAGTTGCCTTTTGCAGTCTCGAAAAGAAGCTTTGCTTCTCACAAAGCAAATAAAACGCTTGCCAACTGCATTTGTATCTTTCTTTCCATTATTCAAAAATGTTGCAAGGCAGTGCAAACAAATACTTTTAAATCTCAATGAGTTTTGTGTGCAACACACGATTTAATTGCATTTAAATTTAATCTATTAGTGCTTCTGACTGTTTATTATTCATTTCAAGCTTGAATCGATTTTTTCTTCTTATAAGCTCATTTAATTGCGTTTCTTTAATGTCTTTAATTTTATTTATGAATTTCAAACAGTTGCTCAAATTATATTAAGTCTTTTTTAATATCCTTGCATTAATCTATGAATTTATTACGAATGCTATTAAAATCATTCTGGAAACATCTGTATTTATTTTAGGAAATATATCTCAACTATTTCTGCTTCTGCATATGACATTTCTCCCATTATTTACTTCGTTTTTCTTATGTGTATCTCTGCAGTTTGCATTTCTGTTTTCCTGTTTGCTTCTCTACAAACGTATTTGTATCTGTCTGCATTGAATAGCAAAGCATCTCAATCTATAATAGTTGCACAGTTGCAGTTACTGTAATTGCAAGTCGACACAACTACACTACTGAAAATCCAACTGCTTTGCTGTTTGTACTATTTACAAATGCATCGATGTCATTGAAATATATCTTCAAATGCAAATATAAAAGTAAATACAAAAATATACAACTTTCTTTTTGCATTTGTAGAAGCTTTTATGTTTATTTTTATGACCTATTTTCAATACTTCTTTCTCTGATTTATATTTATGTTATATATTAAGTAATTTCAAAGTTGTAGAAAAATTCTTTAAAACTTTCATATTCTCGTTCAATATTTGAATCATGTTCTATTTAAAAAGTAAATAAAGCATAAGGAACATTTTTCTTTCAAATTTTGATGCTGGCTTTTATTTGTATCTTAAAAATAACTCCCAATAAATAAAGTTTAATGTATATTCCATATATAAAAATAAAATTCTTTTTCAAATTGAATATAGTTTTTCATTTTATGTTCAATAAATAATGTTTATAGAGCTTTATCTGAAACTAATGAGTAATATGTATTGATGATTATTATTGAGAGCTTATTGTATTTAATTTCCTTCCCGGTTATTTAGACTTCAATTTATTTTATAAATTGAGTGCCATTAAAAGTGACTTTATTATTCAAATGAAAAAAGAGTGTTCACATATTCCTTTCTAATCTATAATTTATTTTTGTTGGCTATCTCTGAAACTAATTTGAATGCGTTCTTTTAAATGATGGCTATATATAATATATGCTATATGTGTCAAGGTTTTTATAAAGAAACATTTGGACTCTTCTATTTATAGGTTTCTCATAGATGAATAATTAGTTTAAAAATCTAAACTTGGGCCATTAATCTATGAAAAAGCGGCAATATCAAAGCGTGCAGTAAATTAAATGTGCTTTGTTGTAGAAGATATTTAAGAAATACATGCTTCTTATAGTAAACAGCGAACTGCGTGGTTCTGCTAGTTTTAGGAAAATCACATTATTAAACATTTTTACTATAAATTCATAAAGAATATTAAATCTGCAATATAATATTGTCAACATTAGGAACAAAAGTGGAAATTTGAATGTGAATCTGATGTGCAGTTTGAATCTTATAAATATAAACTGTCTTTTTTCCATATCAAGAATTGTAAATATATTTAAAAAAATAACCTCATCTACAGCTGCATTTATTTACCAAATCAATAAATGTATTTTTTGTTTTTTGTACTTTTCCCTCAAGACAGACCAATTTCTAAATGTATCTTCATGTTTTCAACCCAATCAATAAAAGTATGTAGTTTTTTATATTTTGTTCATACATTCGAAAACGTAACCTAAACTTCCTTTATCATATGCACCCTAATCTTATATTTTCCTACTTTTTTATCATATCAAGATTTGTAAATATATTTGAATATATCCTCATCTACAACTGCTTTTATAAAATACATAATACTTGTTTGTAATTTTCTCTTAATATGAAGACACATATCTATCTTCAGGTTTCTTATCCACTCAATAAAAGTAAGTGTTTTTTTTACTTTCCTCTATTTGTAGATATTACTTGATCTGCTTTTATTATAATCTATCAATCTATGCAGTATCTATAATAGTATCAGTCATATTTGTAATCCCATTTATTCTCATATTTATTTATTTTTATTTTATGTTATTTCATTTTATATATGTATATTTTATATAATAATTGCTTTTCATAAGCTGTCACTCACCTGATAGAAGCTGTAGTTGTTGGCGATTATGTCCCCGTGGGCACGTTGATGTTGATACCAGGAGTAAGCGCGCTTCGCAGGAGAAATGAGGATGGTGACGATCTTAGCATGGGGCAACAGAGCGTGCGCACGCTTCGGCACCGCCTCGCCATCGAAGTACGTGGCGCTCTTCTCGAACATGAAGCGCGGCGAACCCACCGAAGTGGGCATCGGGGAACTGGTGTTGGGCAGCGATTCCGAGGGGAAGAAGTCCATGTACCAGTCGAGGCCGCGATAGTAGTTGTTGCCGTTGAAGAACTGCACCTCCTCGAAGGTCTCGGGGCTGGGAATATTGCTCGCCACGCTGCCGTGCATCGAGAGGAATGTGTAGAGCGCTGTGGTGCCCGTCTTCTGGGGTCCAATCACCAGGAACTTGGGCAGCGAATCACAGTTCTTGGTCTTCGACCAGATCTTCTTGTGGCGGGCATCATCGCAGGGATTACCCCAGACGGGATCCACCTCCTCAGGATGCAGGCGAAAGTACATTTCGGCTAGCTGAATGGGCGGCGCTGAGGCGAGCTTCAGATTCGTCCAGCACTGCAGGAACTTGATGACCGATTGGAATGTGTAGAGCGCCAGGCGATCGGAGCCATAGTTGGACATGTGTGTCATGAATATGTTGATGGGATTGTAGACAATCGTCTGAAAGAGTTCCCCACCCTGTATGGACTCATCTAGCTTATCCCTTCCACCCGGGTATCGATCAATGTACATCGTATGGGTGAACAACCCGCAAGTCTGACGCGGCAACACCATAATATTGCGATGAATGAAACCTCGACGCAGTCGCGCCGGACGTAGATGAGGATACTCCTCGGTGGAGGTGACTTTAACGTTCCACACTCGCTTCCAGGCGTGATAGAGCAACTCGTGTGCGGGATAAACTCCGGAGTGATGGGGAGAAATCGAGTAACCCGATGAGGTCGGTATGTTGTGCTCCTTGGCGAAGGCGTAGTTCAGCTGCATCTCGCCCATGAGGAGCGTGAGGTTGTCGTAGAGATGCGGCTGCTGATGCTTCCACATGTGCGAGAACCAATTGAACTCCTGCACATTCTGCAGCAGAAAATCATCACCGAGATTTTCCTCCCTTGTGCCATGATGATAATACTTCCCAGAGAAGCCCAGATTGAAGCGAAAACCCGGCACCATGCCACCAATTATTCGCTGTGTGGCAATCAACGCACGTACATCATCCGGACGCAATCTCGTGCCCTTTTCGCCAACAAAGATGTCGTCGATGTCCACCAAGATCATGCGCTCCAGACTTAGACTCAACTGTCCATGGCTGAGGTAGCTGAGCGCATCGAGGAACACAAGACGATGCAGCCAAAAGCGCAAACTGCTGCCGAAGAGCACCCGCTGTATGCCATCTAATTGACCGCGATCCTGCAACACGGTGGTAAGTGGCAGCTGTACTTGCCCCACACTATCCGCCGGGTACTCCTGCGTGTTGCGCTGAGCCCACTCCACCGGTTCGTAGGTGCTGTGATTGTGTTGAAAGACAGCCCAATCATCGCCAGGCAATGCGCCCCAAGCTGTTTCGCCAGCTCGCGTTAGTCGCAGCACCGAGGAACTGGGATTGAGGCTCGCATCTCGCAGCCGGAGATTGGTGTGTATGAAGAGCGGAAAGTCACGCAGTTGGGCGCCCACAAGTGTCTCCTCGCTGGGACTGACGAAGCCCACAATGCCCACGGAGTATTCGCGACAGTATTTGTCGAGCAGTTCACGATTCCACTTGTCCATGTTGAGATATTTGTCCAGATTCTCGAACACAATGACGCCATAGCGACCCTTGTCCAGATTCGTCAGCACTGGCAGACTTTTGCCAGCCACTTCGAGCTTGTATCTGCAAAAGAAGAAATGGAGAAGTCAGTTTGGGGAGCAACAGAGAGAAAGAGAACGGGAGAAAGTTGTTTAAACTGTTGCGAAACTTTTGGCACAACTCTGTCGGAAGCTGTCAGATCCAAGCGTATAACAGTGGGTGCCAAACTGCATGTCACAGCTGACATTAATGAAGAGAGAGAAGTAGAGGGATGCGAAGCATGAAAGTAGCGCTGCCAACTCGACAGAAATGAAACCAGCTATGTCAGTACAAGAAAATAGCTATAAAAAGCCATTTATAAAGCCAAACCTAATATTTTATTATTATATTTTAATGTAAATACATTTTGGCAATAGATAATAACAGCAAGATCTTTTGTATTCTAAAAATGTATTTAAAATACTTTAAAGTAATGTTAGTATTATAAAAATTGAGAAACAAAAGTGGTTTCTCTCGAGATTCTAGAAAACTGCGCATAAACTCAAATTACATAAAAGTGAAACAAATACAGTAGGTCACAGCTTATTTCAACCACCACCAACCGACAACTTTGAGTTAGTGTACTGGCCAAACTAAAAGAGGTATTAACTTTATTTAAACGCAGGATTTTAGTTTAATGTTTTAAAATACAAGATATTTTTTCATTTATCCACTAATTTTTTTTTTACTATATAAAATTATTGAAAAACAAAAAAATGCCAAAAAAAAGTACCACAGCTTATTTCAACCAGCAACTTTGCAGCTGTGCGAAGATCAGTTTCCTAGGAAAATAACTGGTCTTTATGGATCTATTGCTTTGTGTATAGTATTTTCAATACATAGAAGTTAGATTTTCGACATTTTAAGCTTTAGATTTCGAAACACACGCGTATTTTACAAAATGGGTCCGTGAACCACAATTGAGAAGGCAAATGACGTCATAGCTCCTTTAAAGAATGGATTTTCCCGTCCAAAAATTTATGAAATGCTGCATCTGAGTGTTTCGACTGTGCAAAGAATCATTTCATTGTTTTTTTCGCGAAAGTATAGTGCATGAGAAGGGCAAAAATGTACCCAATGCATTTTTTAATAAGACCGACGTGCGTTATATTGTCCGGAAAATCGGGAAAATCCAAAATTTTCGCCACCAAAATTTGCCAGTGTTATAGAGGAAGAATTGAGTAAGGCTTGCCACCCAGAATCAATTCGAGAGTACTTCGGGAAAGTAACTTTAATGACAGTACAAGGCGCAAGAAACCGTTTATAAGGCGCGCGAATCAAAATGCTCAAGGAGCATGTGGGAAAGGATAAAAACTTTTGGAACTTAATCATATTTGTGGACGAGTCCAAAATCAACATTTTTGGCTTGGTTGGAGCTCCATATGTCGGTCAGAATCCAAATTCCGGGCTTCAAAACATAAATTTAAAGCCTACAGTCACGCTTTACGGTGGTAGCGTCGTGGTTTGGGCCTGTATGTCCACAGCCGTAGTCGGAAAACTCAATTTTATTGACGCGACCATTGACTAGACTCAATACCTAGAGGTACTGAATGTCAATTTGATCCAAAGTGCAGATAAACTGGGCATTAAGGATGATTTCCGCTTCTACCAAGACAATGACCCTAGGCTTAAGGCAAGAATTGGGCAAGATTGGCTAATTTGCAACTGTCGTCATGTCATGAAACCATCAGCTCAGTAACCTGACATAAATGTTGTAAAAAAATTTTGGGCCATTTTGGACCAGAACATCGGAAAAAGGCCAATTTCCAACAAATCTAACCTTAAAACGGCTTTAGCGGAAGAATGGGACAAAATTAGCCCCTACATCACAAAAAAATTGGTGGAATCTATTCCAAACTGTCTGGAAGGAGCTATTAACCAAGAAGGAGGTCATACGAAATTCTAAATACACAGTTTAACATATTTATATTTAGTTATTTTCAGCTGGTTGAAATAAGCTGTGGTACTTTTTTTTTGGCATTTTTTTGTTTTTCAATAATTTTATATAGTAAACAAAAAATTAGAGGATAAATGAAAAAATATCTTGTATTTTAAAACATTAAACTAAAATCCTGCGTTTAAATAAAGTTAATACCTCTTTTAGTTTGGCCAGTACACTAACTCAAAGTTGTCGGTTGGTGGTGGTTGAAATAAGCTGTGATCTACTGTATATGTACATAATATAATTTTAATTTAATTTATTCTATGTTCTTTCTGTTGTTTTTTTTTTCAACTTAAGTTAAAAAGGACAAATTGTCCTATTGAAACTTCTTTTTGTAATATAAATTACAATTACTTGTAAAGTGGTTCCTTTTATTTTAATAAAAATAATAAGGTTATTATATTCTTCAGTTTATATATAATATATTATATTGGTTCAATAAGTTTTACCCTGCAACTAAATCATAAAGACTTAATAAAAATATAATTCCTTTTAAAACAACTAAATACCATGTTTTCCGCTTTAGATGGTTCGAAAACTCCACTTCTAGCGAATAAATAGCTAACTTGACAGCACTGAATAGCAGAGCGAAACGCACAGCGTTGCATTTGACAACAGCTGTCGGAAGCTGTTTGCTGCGACACGCAACCCACAGAGCTGGATTGCATTGTGCTCGCAATAAAATGCGAGTGCTCAGCTCCAGATACGCAAATAGCAACGGTCAAATAAAATTGGAAAAGGCAGAAAGAAAATAAAGGAAAGAATGCTGAAGTCCACAAGCTACGAGTCTTAAATATATGTCAAAGTTCTCAATAAATACTTGCTTGTGAATTGCTACGAAAAGTGCAAAATATTCAGGCAAAAGAAGTTAACGTATGCACTGCAGAAAAATTCAGAATATTTCCACAATTTATTTGCAGCATTTCATTTTAATTGGAGAAAGTGCCACAATCAATGTTTAGATTTCTCAATTACTATTAGAAAGTGTGTTTCGAAACATTTAAGCCACAAATATCAATGCACATATCAGGAAATTAAAATAAATATTGACACTTTTTCAATTTCTTTTCATATCATGCTCAAGTAAATTCAAAGCATTTACACTTCTCCTAGTTATTAAGTTTATGAGAGGTTTTTAATAAACTCTTACTACTTTTCAATTGGCAAACTGCAAAAAACAAAAGTTTAATTTGTGGAGTTATTTAAAAACTTCTCACAAACCTAATAACTAGGAGAAGTGTAAATACTTTTAATTTACTTGAGCATGATTTAAAGTGCAGATAAATATGCTCTTTTAATAAGCTGACCTCAATAAAACATGTGCTTCGATTGATTGAGTATTTTAATTAAGACATTTACTCTGTCTCCAGCAATCTTAGATTGCCACAAAGCTTACCTCGACACAATTCAATTTGAAATGGGATTTTAATTTACTTTTGGATAAATAATATAAAACAAATACGAAACCCTCTCTATTTGATTAAATACTTTTGTCTAATTTACTTTGACATATCGCTCGCTTGACTTACTAATTAATATGCATAAATATTTCAGTTGCACACACAAAAACACAAACAAATTTTCTCATTTTCTTTTTCGATTTGCATTTGGACAAACCTCAACCATTAATTGTATTGCACATTTCGGAGCTATGAATATAAATAAAATCAATTCCAATATTATTATTTTAAACATTCAAGCGGCAGCAATGCGGGCGCTAAGCCACCGCAATGTAGGAAAGGGGAATCCTATCGATATATATACGAATATATATGTAGTAAATTGCGACCCGTGGCAAGGGATTTGACTGTGCGTAAATAGTTTTGCATAAATATGAAAATATTTGGCATGCAATGGAATTTACAGTTGATTGAATGCGAAACGGATACCTGAAACGAACCCAACCAAAAACTGTTGTGTGAGCTCAGCTTTGCTAGTATATATATACATACTATATATACACATATATACTGTATATAAGCTAAAGGTTGTTGGCGTTCAGTTAGCGGGCTTAAAGCTAAACAACGAACGAACGCTGCCAAAACAGAGCACAGCTTAAAAACTTGGCCAAACTTGATTCAATATGCCAAACCACGTAAAATCCGAGCGAAACATCAGAACGCAAAAAAAAAACGAATATGATATGCAGCGGCAGGTTCAGCAAGGGGAGAAGGGTGAAAGGGTCGCTCACATTGTAAATATTTTTACCTCTGGTGCAAAAAAAAGAAGAAGAGAAAAGAGATCTGTTCGTTCGTTTTTTCAATGTGCATTCGTTGAAGCATATTAAAATATTTTGCAGGTGGCCGTTCGACGCGCTCTGCATAAAAGTCATAAGGCAAAACATTTTATACTCTCCCGCTCTATTTGTGTACGAGTATGTGTGTGTGTGTGTGGGTGTGTGGGTGTGCCACATTATTGATAGTTTTTTCAGGCGATGGGCTTGACAAAGCAAAAAAAAAAAAGGAGAGAACGTCACGACTTTTGGCCCCCAAGGCTCGAGTTATGGATACGTTCAACGAGGGGTAGAAATATGAGGCGGAGGTGGGGGGTTGACATACTGCATGCATTGCATATTTTATGGCGCGTCAACACGAGACCATGTGTCACATGGCTAAAGGGAGAAACTCGCGAACACCGCGCACCGCACCGCAACGCCACCACCACCCAAAGGACATCGAAGGAGCGATGGGAGACCATTCAAAATGGCCGTTTGTCCGAGGGGATATTGAAAAATCGCACGCCGAAAAGAAAAATAATGGAAAGTTAACTGAAGCGAGTCAAAGATGTGATACGCTCAATGCAGATACACTACACACAACACACACACACACAAAGCTCTGAATTGGCCTATGACACAGTCAGTTAACTGTAATACCTTTGGGTTAAAGTTTAAATCAAGTTAACCGATCAACACGGTCACTTCGTTTGGCATATCGCATCGCAGCTCAAGTTAATAAAGCCATGTCATAAAGTGTGACCATCATCGTCGGAGAGATAAGTGACTAAAGTGACTAGGAAAAGTTAAGTGACCATGGAGTTTGCTTTTCGCGGTAAACCAAAGTCAACATCATGTGTGTGAAAATGCAAATTTTGTTTGGGTAAAATGTAATAACAGTTAACTTTATGCATGTTTATTAAATGAGTAGTCAACAGATATTTCATTTTGAAGAAATTCTTCATCATATTATTCATACGATAAAAACAAATAATAGTGGTACTTTTCTATAAAATGAGTACAAAATATTGACTGATTTTAGTAAAATTTTGAAATTATAGTAAAGCGAGTTATAAGAAATAATGATGATTTTTATGAAGGTAGTTTTTAATAGAATTTATTATTTATATCTGGTAAACAAAGAAATAAATATATTACAGATAATGGCATTGACTTGAAATTTTGCTTAGATGTCACTAACAATCCGGCCAACTTAAGATAAAAGAACTAACTCAAAATTTGAAGTGTAAATTCGAAGTTCACCCTACTTTTTTTCCGCAGTATTTGCTTTGGTGAGCAGCACTTTCAATGAAAAGACAACAAATATTTAATTCAATTTTAAAAAATAATATTTATATAACAAAAAATTACTAAAGACTTGGCATATTTATTGATACTACTTTTCTATAAATTTGACATAAAATATTTACTTATATTGTAAGTTATAAAGAGTTGATAATATATAAAATATTTACTTATATTGTAAGTTATAAAGAATTGATAATATGTGTTATTAAAATTTATTATATTTGATTGGAAAATCATCTTTTTCATTGCCTTCACTTTTACTCTACTAACCTGCAAGCATTTGTTATTCAGTTGACAAAAAATATATGCACAATATTTTTGCAACTGGTTTTCATTCCTAAAAACGATAAGGTTAACTTATAAAAACAATTTAGAAATAACAACAATGTGTTCAACTATCCACATGCGTTTTGATAAAAGTGCCACAAGTGACAGTTTACAAAAAAAAAAAAAAAATTCAAAATAAATATATGTACTAAGTAACAAATATCGCGTGTTGCGTTTTTGTAGATTAAAATGTAATTTTTTTGTGCATTTTTATAAGATATAGCATGAATTATTGTAGAGTATTTAGGAGAGATTTAAGTTTACTTTCGAATGCAATGAATGCAATTTAAACTAATCTGAATTATGTGGTTAAAGTTGCTAGTTGCGAAATAATTGTTGATAATCAAAGTTGCTTTTCCTAACAAAATACACACGATATTCAGCATCAAAACTGGGAAACTGGGAATAATAGAGTGCAGCACATTTAATAAACATCCATATCTTAGGGCTGGTAAGAAAATGTATTAAAAAACATTCATTTAACGTTCATATTCATTTAATAAAATTGTAAGAAGTGTGTTTACTATTATATAAAAAAGGAAAAAATTCTGTAGTGCTTCAAGGACCAATCGTTTTACAATTTGTATTATTTTACTGTAGTTTTTAACCAACTCAAATAAATAAACATATGTGAGTAATAACTGTGGAGGCTAGTCGATAGACCCTATCGGTATCGTTTGGCATTAGGCACGAAGCTATCGGTATCGTCAGTCAGTATAAGATCATCAATCGTCAGAATTTAAACAGCATTCGTGTGAAGTAATTATAAGTCGTCAAAAGAAGAACAGATGCAGCGGCAGTCATTAGTCGTTACGAAATCAGTCGTCACAAGGAGGCAGTATTATTTAAATCAATTAAACTGTACTTTACACATATTATCAATCAAAGGTTATCTGTATAACCTAACATTACATGTATATTCCTACCATTTACGAATTATCTTCGCAAAGATTGAAAATAAAACACACAAACATATAGGTTTTCACTACAGTTACTAACCACATCATAAAATCATGTTACCCCGGGTTGTTTGTTGCAATTAAATATTTTTAATAGCATACTTTTAAGGTGTCGAGCATTTAAACGGCAGAGTGCGATGCGATGCGACGCCTCGTTAGTCTCCTCGACATGAGGAGCATTAATTAAAGCGTTTTATCAGCGCCAAATGTTTGTTTAATTAACTATATAATGACACTTGCCAATCTCTCTCTCGCTCTCACACTCTCTCTCTGTCTTTTGCTCGCTGTGTTTTTCTGTTATTCACTTAATCGCCCATACGCGTTTGTTGATATTTGAAATTTAATTGTTGTGCGAAGATAAACTCAGCCGAGGAAAAGCGAAGCGAAGAGAGAGGAAAGCAGGGAGAAAACGAGGCCCGCAGCGGATTTGTTTTAAAAACCCATTAACGGGTATTACTTGCAAGTAAATAAAGCTTGCTTTTTTTAACCTACACACATGAGTGTGTGCATGTGTATGTACGTATGTGTGTGTGTGGCAGCTCGGCGCTCATTTGTTTGCATTTGTACGAGGTGTTAAATTATCCTGAGGATGCACGTAAAACTGCAAATGCCGACATGAGCTGCTTGTTTGTTGTTTGCTGTAGTTGTTAACGTCGCCGTCGCTGTTGCTGCTTTGTTGCTGCTGCAGTTATTTCCTGAATGTCTTGCAACTTCCCCTTCTCTCCACCCCACCCGTTGCAGTCACCCTCCTCGCCTGTCGCTTGTCGCTTATGCAGCGTATTAAATGAGCTTAGTTTTAGCCTGACTTCCCGCACTTTGCGCACTTTTGGCTTGCACTCTTTCTCTTTTTTTCAGCTACCGCCAGCTGAGTGTCGACTCCATTTTCTCCCCTTCCTCTTCCTTCTTCACTCCACCCTCACCTTGCTTTGTGTGCTGTAATTTCATTAGAGCGCTTTAGGGGCCAGCTTCAACTTGGTGGCACAATCTTCGGTTGGCTTTGCCTTGTTGATATTTGCGTCAGGAAATTAAGCTGCCGGGCTTGAGATAGAGCAGCTCTTGCTTTCTTTCTCACTCGCTCGCTCGCTAATCGAAAAATCCACAATATTTGCTTGTGGCATCAAGACGTCAGAGAGAAAAGATTTGATCTCTTTTGGTGGCACATAAGCAGGTGGCGCCACACAATAACCTGGCCGAAGAAGTTTTCTCGTCACCCCCTAAAAGTTCAACCAACTGATTAGCAGCCAGAGAAAATGTCGTAATTAAGGCGGCCAACAAATTGTTAGCCAAAAACTTGCGTAATTGTCTCGCCTTTTCTCTGTTTTTCTCTTATAACACACACACACTCACAACACGTGTTGCAAATAGGTAGCAAAAACTGTGCCACAACTTTTGGTGCGTCGTCGATTAAACCCGAAAAATGTGCCAACGAGTTGAATAAACGTTTAATTGTCTGGCCATGCAATCGATAGCAAACTATTTGCTAAGCAGAAGAGAACTTAAAGAGCAAAACTTTTTGGCCACAATGCAATTGATGAGCTCTTTGTGAGCGTGAATAAGGCAATTTCAATTTGCAATTAGCCAACTGCAATTTCAAATCAAAAGAAAAACCGTAAGTAATTGCTTGGCAAATTGTAATTTAAACTAATCTGAATTAGCTCGATTTATTTGATGCACTTCAATATACACTCAACTCCCAAACTATTTGTAAGCATTAAACAAAAACATTCTCAAGCCTTGGCATTAAATTAGTTTCAACTTCTTTCTGCAGAGCTGCAATCCATTAAGAGCTTTAGCATTAAGCAATAAATCGAGTGAGCTTAACAACTTTCAGCCAGACTTTTGCATAATTATTAGCTGATGGTGAGGGTTTTTTCTTTGGGCCTCGCCACAAATTAAGTTATTTTGGCCATTAACATGACCCACAATTTGCACTTAATATCAAGTATACGTACGTGTGGCCAACACTAGAAATGGAAACACAATCCTTGGTTGCCTTAACTTATCCTTAAGCCAGTTTCGCTTGTGGCAATCCATACATACATATATCATAAATAACAGCGGCACAGAAAGCAACTCAACTTAACTCAACTCGACGACGCTCGGGACACTAAACAATGTGAAAATTATACAACAAATGGCCATTATATGGCATCGGCGGGGAGCAAAGAAGAAAGAAAAGGGGAACAACGACATCGAGAGACGACTTGGCCGGCAACGAGCTCTGCGTCGAGTCGCGCGGGCAATAAATGAGTTTAAACTAGAAAATTTATTATACGCGGCAAAACTACTTAAGGCTCGACTCTGGCTCAGCTCAGGACACGCAACGACGACGATGTCGTGCGGCAACGAACAACGAACAAGGAACGTCTCGACAATGTCTCCCACAGCGTCGCCTGCTTAGGCCAATATAATCAGACGAGGCGCATGTGTCATGCCCCCTTTCAAGCATCGGGGGGCGGGGCGTGGCGGCCTGCTGCTTGAGTAATTCAATAAAATAACCAATTTGTTGAAAAATAACAACAAACGTCGGCAGCGTCGACGGCGGTGGCAGAAAGTCAACCCCAGGCCAGCTCAACTTGTCACAGAGCACAACAAAAAAAAAAAGGGCGGGGCACCTTGCCCCCATCTTTCTGCGCTGCTTTCTTCGACTAAAGGACTCAGCCCATCTCTCTTGAGTCTGTGTTGGCAATCTGAGAATAGCAGCAGCGACGGCGGCAACATCAGGCAACAACGATAACAGCAGCCAATGCCCCATCACGTGGCAAGTGCGCTAGAGAAAAATATTTTTTATTTATACCACGCAGCCACACACACACACACATTCACATAAACATAACACACACACACACACATAGTGACACACCCATACACTTGCATAGTTACATGCACGTTGACTTTATTGTATAGTCATATTTGCCAGGGGTCGTCTTCTAGCTGTGGCACAGTGGGATAAAAAATTCCATTTTAGTTTTACAGTTATGCTCTTTTTATAAACGCTACCAATAGAGTTCTTAGTTAGGTTTATTGACTACAAGATACAAGTATCTCACAGTTGAGTACACTCTATAGCTTTCTTAGATGTTTAATTAACACTTTGTTTTGTTATATTCTTTTTTTTATATATGTTTATTCATATATAAAATTTCTTGAAGTTCTGATTTGGTATTTTATATTGATCTCAAACATAGTTTTGCAAAGTATACTGCTTTTAAGTATACCAAGTTTAAGGAATTACAGTAATTTATATATTAATGATGAAAAATTATGAACTGATTCTGTTAAACAAATTTGTGGGAAGTTTCTATATAATTCAATTTTCTGATAATGTAACTAAGCTTCTTAATTTCTGGGTAAAATAAATCGTCGTTTGGAATAAACTTATCTTTTTTTATAATATCAATTTACTGTATTATATTAATTAATAATCATAATCTTAATCCAATTATTATAAAAACTCAGCATTCCTATGTTTACTACCATTACTATTCCTATTTCTATTTATATTCCTTAGACTCCTTAGACTATTCTAAATCTAATTTGAATTTGTATTTATTTCTTTTCATATTTCTAATCCTATTCATTTTATTCTTTCTATACTTCATCTTATTCCCTTAACTATTCTAATACCTATTATTCCTAGTTCTATTCTAATTTGCATTAACTTTAATATTCAGATTTAAGTTCATTGAGGTTATACGAAAAATTCTTAAAACTTTTGTGCACTGCCTCTGATTTTTCATCCCACAGTTCCATAAAATGTTGCAGGTTAACTCCATTGACTTGTGAAAAATTGAAAATAAAAATTTTCCGCGACATTATTAAAGTAAACATTGGCGCAAAAGGGTGTGATTATGACGAGCCAAGGAGTTGTGGCAGCTGCCATAAAGGAGGAAGCCCAAAGAGTGGTACAGAGTGGTGAGAGAGGAAACTGAAGCAGCAGCCAAGTCGCGGGACGTTGCCATGGCAAGCATCCAATTGTGGTGGCTGTTTATGGCGTTCACCATGTGTCTGCTGCTGCTGTGAATTGACGTCAGCGCCAAGCAGAAGCGAAGCAATTGCTGATGTTGCTATTGCTTCTGCTGTTTTTGTTGCTGCTGCTGCTCTGCTGTTGAAGGTGGTTGTTGTGGCGCTGGTTTGGCTGCTATTTGGTTCGAGTAGACTCGTCGTCGTTGTTGTTGTGGGTAGGTTGGTTGCCGTTCGCCGTTCGCCTTTCGCCATTTCGCGTTTTAAAAGTTTTTGGGCTCCCAGTGGCGCAATCAGCGCCGTGCGAAACCCAACAAAAGGATGAGCGCAGGTTCTATGGCTGCGCCGCAAAGCATGCTACATTATTCAGTCACTCACACACACACACACACACCAGAGCACACTCCCATACATGGGGCAAATGATAACAAGACTGCTGATGACTTCCTGCTACCATGCTGCATGCTGCCATTCTGCCATGCTGTTGACTTGGCTCCTGCTGCTTGGCTGACTGATGTTATTAGCGTGGAAGGGAGAGCGTTGCATGCGTTTGTGCCTAGCACAAAAGCCAAATCAAAAATTGAAAATAAGGTTAAGTAGCTATTACCCGCATAATGTGGGCGTGGCAATGGCAATGGCAATTTAATAAACGCGCGTCAAGACATCGCTGCGCTGCTGCCTTTTGGGTTCGCGTAATTACCTAGGAAATTCCATTAGAATTTCACGGCGCATTAGATGCCAACATCGGCAGCCAACTTGGCGTGTTAATGCTTTTGGGGCCACTTGTAGTCCGGTACGCGCCAAAAGCCTCTTTCAGAGCTCTTCTTCGCCGTCCTCTTCTCTCCCTTTTTCTACTTGCCTTTTGGGCATAAAAAGTTGTATGCTTTGCAAAAACTTTTGCATACTTTTAGGCGCTGCCTGGCAGCTCAAATTTGCCTCGCTCGCAGGGCAATGCCATTTGTCTGCGCTGCTCAAGCACAAAATTGACTCGCAGCGCAAAGAGAGAGAGGGGGAAGGGAGAGGCAGAGTGAGGAGCAGCAGCTGGCAGCTGGCTGTAGCTTGGCAATCAATCAATTGGCGGGTGGGCCACATCAGGATTTTGGGCTGCAGCTAATTGGGGCACACAAGGCATAGGTGTGCAAAGGGCACTCACAATTAACTGTCCCTCCCACACACAAACACATCCACTCTCCTTCTCTTTCATTCTCTCTCTTTTCTCTTCTCTTTTTCGCATGTGTAGATTGTGTGTCTCGTCGAGTCAACGAGCGCATTTTTCAGTCAGCTAATTGAGTGGCAACTTGGGTGCAATTTGCAGCGTTGCGCGACGCATGCTCATAAATAATTGTTAATTAAGTAGCACCTGCCACACACACACATGGAACGCACTCCATGCAACGCACTCACATACGCATACACCGAGATTGCGGAGAGAAATATAGAGACAGTCATTAACTGTAATGAGATGGAGAGCTATCTCGTAATGTTAATGGAATTTGTTAGCTCTCTCTGTCTCTGACTCTGGCCAAGTTTTGTGTTGCAGTCAACTCTAGAGCACTAATGAAGTCATTGATAAGCGCATAACAACGACACACACACATACGCATACACAGAAGTGCACTGATTAGGTCGATGAGAAGCAAGTCTGTTGCATATTCGACTAGAGACAATGGGAGAGGTAGACACAAGGTAGCTGGAGGGCGACAGAGAAGCCGCTAGCTCAAGCTGGAGACTTCTCGTATTTGCACTTGAAATCTCATTAGAGTTGAAGCACTTGGCCTGACAGCGGCAATACTGGCAACAGATCCTAGGCAAACATCCTTGCAGAGTTACCCGTAGTTTGGCTATAACGACGAAATTTAATTATATAACACAAAGCGCACTCCGGAGCTGAGCTGAGTTCTCTACTTCTCTCGACTCGACTCTCGAGAGCACCGACAACATCAACAAAGCAGCAGCAAATTGAAATTTTTAGCCTTTTGACTTGTAAGTCGTCCCTCCGACCCTTTTCCACATGAACATTTCTATGCGCTGTGCTGTGCTGCAACTGCTTGTGACGCCTTATAACCGCAATTTGCACACGTGCCCTTAATTTCTCCCATGTAAAAGTGAAAAGTGTGAAATAAAAAAAGAAAGTCAAATGGAATACTTCTCTATATATAGTATACTATATATGTATATATGAAAAAAAATGTTATTGAAAAGTTGGTATAGCAACGCTTCCCCCTTGCCACGCCCCCATTGCAAACAGTGCCCCCGCTGTCCAGCTGGTTTTATAATTGCGGTTTTTCAGGAGGCTGCCGCCTGCGGTCATTGCGGCCACCAGCTCACACAAAGCATTCTCTCCAGCCAAAGAATTGCTTTTTGTGCCCATTGGGCAAAAGGGCAGTCGAGGTGTCTGAGCGTGTGTGTGTGTTGGGGGGAGTGAGTGGGTGTGTGTTGGAGTGTGTGTGAAGTAATTGGAATAATGGCGCAATACGACGCTTACATGCTCTGAACACGAGTGTAATATACACTTCCAGCTAAGCCTGCTCTCTCTCTATTCTAGCCAATTTTCAGGCAACAAAGCTTGCCAGCTTGACAACTAAGTCAAAGCTCAACTGTAAGTTGCTTACATATGCAATAAAGTGGGAGGCAGACAGATAGCGAGAGCATTGTAATCTACGTAAGACTACAGATGATTTACAGCTAGGTGCACTCTTCTTTTGACAGAGAGTGAGTAAATAAGAGGGAGACAAAGCAAATGCTGTAAGTTTGACAATATGGCAAGAGTAGAACTATATAATTTTAAATATTAAAAGTTACTTAAATATAAAAGAGAGCAAGCAAGGAAGAAACGGAAACAAGAAGAGAGCCTCTTGGGAATTTCATTATTTTTTCTTTTCTTTGCCTGCACAAATAATATATAACATATATTTAAAAGTTACTTAATTATAAGTGACAAAAAAGTGCATTATAATCTCATCTTTTTTAACCCTTTTGGGACGGAATTTTGTTTTTAAATTCAAGATAATTGCGCCAAAAGTTTTTGTACACCATAAAAGGTGACAACGACAAAATCTCACATATTTCTTTTATTTTTTGACATATAATCCAAATACGTATTTTGAGCAGAACATATTCTCACAATTAGCGCAAATGCTGTAAGCATAACATATTGTGACATACTATACCAGTGTTCCGGAAAGTGTTAAAAATTATAAAAACTAGTCGCACTCATCTTCATCTTCAGTGAATGAGGCGAAGAGGGATAGATAAACAGAAGTTAATACAAATCGTAAAACGCTCCTAAAGAATAATAAAATATATTTATTTATTCTTGCCGAGTGCTTTATCATGGGTAAAAACAGGAAAATTATAATTAAAATACTGCTTCAGAAAAATTCAAAAATTGCATTCATTCATGACAAAAAAATAATTAAATTCATTTTATTAAAGAAAAAGGTACAAGCCAATTGTATTTCTGGAAGAATTTATAAATTGAACGAGTTCAGCTAGGATTTAAAAGTATATGAATAAGACTCCAAAGCGCCATATACAAATTTTGAGAATAACATGCAATGTTCAAACAATTTTATTCGCTCACACAAAGTTATACTGCTCTTATGGTAATCAGCGTCAAATGAATTTAAATTGCGACGATTTAAAATTTGACTAAGCGCATTACCAGTTTTGGCAACTTCAAAGAGCATAGTTTTGCGGTGGCATAGTTATCAAAACTTCATGAGTTGTATGCTAAACGTTCGTTGTCGAAGCTCATTAACAATTTGAAGTGCTGAAAATAAGCATAATTGCGTTTATTTGAAAATGCGAAGATGCCAATGCGAATGTGAGCGTATATAATAAATGCAATTGAAATGATGCCGGAAACTAATTTTCGAAAAGCGGAACAAGATTAGAGAGACAAAAGTTTGGAAGCCGCAAAAGCGAAAGCTCATTAAAATTCAAGAGCTTTGCGCAACTGTTTGGCAAAGTTATAACCCCTTATGTTATAGAGAGAGTATCTACGGCAAAAGGCAGCAAAGAAATGCTGACTTGTTTGCCCGCCAGAAGGTTTTGCAGGTAAGATGTGGATAGCTCTCTAGTAATAGTAGTAGAAAAAAGAAAAACCTAGACGAAGAGACATGACGCTGGCGGTTTCCGGTTGCCTAAAGAGATAGAATAAAGTCCAGAGAGGGGAAAGGAGGAGGGAGGAGAGTTAAAGGCGGTGGCCACTCGACCACAAAAGCATAAGTTGCCAATTAAACTCGGAATGCTTTGCTTGCTTCACTCCGGTTTGCCTGCAGCATGCAACCAGCAGCCAGCCAGCCAGCCAGAGCAAGCAGCATTAATTTCATAACCTGCCTTTTTATGGCCAGTTGCCCAAATTGGGTCAACATTGACAATAGCCACTCGCAGACACAGAGCAGAGCAGAGCAGAGCAAGCAGAAGCAAAAGCAAAAGCTCGAGCTGCAGGAAGAGATGAACGAGCCAAGATAGATGGCAGCTTGCCGGGTGCCACTTGGCACTTGGCTGCGTTCGCAATTCATTTCTGGTGTCGGTTACGCTGCCACTTCCGGTTGCATGGAGTCACTTTCGGGGCGCAATAATTGCATCGTTGCCTTTTGCAATTATGCAAATTTGTCTGAGCTAATTGTCTATGGTTCCTCTTTAGCATTCCTCCAAGCACATTCTTCTTCATTCACTCATTCATTCGAGCGCGTCGCCAACTTACTTGATGCGATTGTAGACCAGCAACTCGGCAATGTCCCGTCCCAAGCCCGAATACGTTGTCTCCACAAACACCAGCACCTTGGGATCGATGCGTAGTCTCGCCTCCGATCGATGATCTGGCGCTGGCGAAGCATCTCTTATATGTTTCCCAGCGGAGTTCATCATGCGGCAGTTGATGATGGGCGCTGGATGAGTGTCACGTTGAATGAGACTGCAAGAAAAAGAAATAACAAGTATTAAAATTTAATTCAAGTAGTTTAGTCCCTTAAGTTTGATGTATAATAAAAGTATACAAATTTAGATAGATGCATTAAAATGATTACTTTAAGGCGTAATTATGTGTTTTATGTTCTTTCTTATTCCATCTCAATTCAAAGTGTTTCGTGCGATAGCTAAACAGCAAAAATTGATTGCAGCTTTGTTTGATTCACAAACGCTAAGAAGTATGCTACACTTTTTAACTGTGTCTTTCATAATGTTAACTTCGTTTCTTTATTGAGAATTAAAGCATCAAAAAAATACTGCAGTTTTATTTGATTTACTTTTTCTTTCGCTCTTAATTTTTAGAGTCAACTTGAACTATATTCTAATGAGAGCAAACCCAACAAGTCCGTTTCTTTTTCTAGTTCACCATTCAAAGTGTAATTGAAAGATTAAGCTGCATAAATGAACTGTTTATTAATCTATAAATGCTATTTTCAAACAGCGCTTCATTTAACTTATTTTTTCTTGTTAATTGAGTGTTAGATAAGAGACCAAAGACTGTGAATAGATTCAATGAATAGCTTTGCCAACAGCGCTCAGTTCAAAGTGCAACTGTAAGAGAAAACTTCATAAATGCTCTGATTATTATTAATTCGCTTTGTTAGCTTCGTTTCTTAATTGACAATGAATTCATATTCAATTCAGATTCACTAAATGTTTAACAGCGCTCACTTCAAAGTGTAAATTAGAGATAAATTTTAATTAAATTTGTTAAATTCGTTTCTTAATTGAACGAAAAATTGAAATCAATGTGCTCTAAATAAATTAATCAATTAAATGAAAGCACACCATTAAGTATATAATTGAAAGATAAATCTGCCCAAAATTATTATTAATTCACACGCCTAACTATGTGTTCAGTCAAAATCAATGTGCTGTGAAAATATTTATCTATTTAATAACAGCTTTCAATTTAAAGTGTTGACTTCACTTGCAGCTGCTTCAAGCCAAGCAAATAAGAAAAAATTCAGTGCTAAGGACAACGCCATGCAGCGCATCAAAGGTCAAAGCTGGTTGCACTAAACATTACTCATAGTAGTTTCAGTTTTTCAGTTTTTTTGCTGCCACGCCATTCATCCGCAATAGTCGTATAAGCAAAATGCAACGCACAGTTTGCGCCACATTGCAATGGCAGTTATAAAGAAAAACCTATTTGAAAAGCATAAGGAAAGACGAGTAGAACTCGGCATTTATTTTTTCCTCCGTTTTTTTGTATTTACTTAGTCGAGCAGCAGCAGTAGCAGCTGCAGTCTGTAGTTTGCAACCCAAATGTGGGGTGTGTGTGTGCACAGAAATAATCTGTGGCAAGTCAGCCAAACAGAAGGAGCCGCAACAACGCAGCAAGGCAACAACGTTGCGTATGCGCAATATGACAAACAAAAGCAAACTGCTGCCAATACAATGGACCCCAACATTGTTATTGTCTTCAGCAGCTGCTGCTGCGTTGTGTTGTTCTGTTTTGTTTTGTTGCAGTCTGTTGTTGCCACATATCTTCATTTGCATTGCGACTCATTAACAAGCCAACAAACAGGACAACAAGGAGCTCAGCTGAAAACTGAGCTGACTCAGAGGGGCTCAGTTGACTTCAGTCGACGAAACTTTTTCTCCCATTATGTTTTCTGCATTCATTGTCCAGCCTCACCTTTGAACTGCGCTCAGCTCTCATCTCTGGTCTTTTTCATTTCATTTGGTGGCAAAGCATTTTATTATATGGGTCTTATGCAATTTTCACATATCCTGACTGCCGCACCTGGGCACCAACAGCAGTCTGCAGCCATAAAGGGCAACAACAAGGACTACAAGGACTCTGACAAAGGCAACATGTGTTAAAGTCCTTTGAGCCCCTTTCAAGCAGAAATCCCCAAAAATTAACAAAAACCTATTAGGCCAAGCCCAAGCACAAATGTACCAAAGTCTTTTGGCCCCTTTCGAGCCTTGCTATGCACATGCAACTACTACGCCTCCTTCCAGTTGCAATGAAAAATGTAAATACTTTTAGCATGCGGCAAGGCAAACTCTGAAAGGACAAGCCAAGTAATGCCCTGGTTGCTGTTACTGCCACATTTCCTCTCTCTCTCTCTCCTGTTGGCAAAACTTTAGTGCTGGCAAAACAAAATATTTAGATAGCAAATACACAAACACATACACACACACACAGCAAAGCCTCTCACACTCACAAATTTATACAGAATGCAATGCAAAAGAGAGCGAGCAAACACTTCGCCCCCGAATATATCAGGCCCAACCAAAAAGTTTTCTTTTTCATATACCCTGTAATCGCACAACATGCAAACTAAACGAACTACAAGACATTTGAAACGCCATAAATCAGGCAAATTCATTTGGCATTCGCCAGCAAGCAACAAAAAAATGAAAACGAGGCCATCAGCTGCCGCTGGGAAATATCTTTAATATATTAAACTTTTTGGCCAAAAAGCTTCCCTTGAGGTAAATGCCACAAGAAATTTGTATACTTAATCAGCGCAAACAACTAACGCAAAATTGTGCCTGCAGTCAACGAGCAGAAACAAGTTAGTTTGCCTAGCAAATGCACAAATAGTTGGCTCAAGGCGGCTTAAAGTATGCAGCACCAAACTGCATACTATGGCTTTCCATATTTCTTAAAGTGCAACGTGATTTCTAAGTAATCTTTTGTTGGAATTTAATTCTTAATTTTACGGAAATATTCTAGTGATTTTTCGGTTACCAAATAATTTATAAATTCGAATTATTTATTAAAGTAGAAATTAAATATTTTATGGATTATTTAAATCTCCAGATTTTTTGGTAATATTTTGCTACAATTTAGTAAATGTTTCTTCTGCATTATTTTAATGGGTCTTCAGCTGCAATATATTTTATTCTTTCTAAATATTTCTTAAAATTAAATCTGAATATTTCAATGCTTAATTCTGCTATTCACAACCAATTTTATTTTAGCTTTAAATAGTAAATCCGCCAGCTTTAAGCTCAATGTTCATGTGCTTGCAAAGCTTTCTAATTTTTTGTGCAAGTTCATGAAAGATGATTTGCATTTGGCTAGTCAAACATATGTTAAAAGTATGTTTGCTGCCCAATCAATGTCTTGTTTTACTTTAAACTAAGTTATAGGTAGCAAATGCATGCTAGAGCTTTAAGCTGTTGAAAATTAATGTATATGCTTTTTAATTTAAGAAAAGCTTTGTCAATGGTTGTTGTTGCTTTAAGCTTTTGTGGCACTTCAGTGGAAATGTACTACCAAAGCTTTGTGATTATTAATGATACATAGTTTCGAAAATTCAGAGCATTTACTGTTCGTTATAGCTCCACTTTGAGCAGCTTATACTTTTGAAACACTTTTGTGGTTCTTTCGTGAGTCTGATGAAGAAATTCGGGTTGCAGCACCGTGTTTGCATTTCGTGCAACATTTGCGTGGCATGCAAGAAGGCGAGGCAAGGCAAGGCATCCACAGCAAGCAGAGACCAGCGGAACATCAGGCAGCCCGAAAACAGGGAAAACAAGCAAACAGTTTGAGTCTGAGTCGGCTCACAACCTGTTCTGGCCTGTTTTCAGGCGCTTTTCGCCATTCGCTGATTTATTTGTGCACAGCACAAAATTTCCGTTTCCGTTTCTACAGCCTGGACACAGAGTGCAACGTGCAACGTGCAAAACGAGGCGGCAGCCACAAAACGAGATGGCTGATGGGCGTTGCTTTCGTCTTTTGTGCTGCATAAATTAGGCAACAAAAAGTCAGTTTATGCATTTGCGACGTGTTATTTATGCGGGCGTGCAACAAACTTGGCAAGCGGCGGCACGTAAATGTTGCACTCTCTGCTCTACTGTGTTGAGCTGTGCTGAGCTGTGTTGTCGCAGCGGCAATCATCGTGGCCAGAACTTATTAGTCAACTTGAAGACACAATACTCTCTCTCGCTCTTTCTCTCTCTGCTGGCTGCTTTTTATTGAAAATCGTGCGCGCACACACAAAAGCACACACTCACACACTCATCACGCTGTGGGGACTCGCAATTCAGTGGAATTTTATGTGCCAGGCTTTAAGGCCAGAGCCACGCCTGCGAGCGTAATAGAAAACCCGCAAACGTCTCGCCTAACGTTGAGGGGCGGCACGCTCAAACAATAAATCGTATGTAAAAATTTGTAATAAATTTGCAAAGTAGCAAATGCAGCAGCAGCAGAAGCAGAAGCAGTGGAAACAGCAGCCGAAGCTGCCGCGCGGCCAACGGAGCGCATACGTAATGCAGCTGGGATAACGTAGCATAATAAAAAGGCGAATCTAGCGCAAAGATGTGAGCTTTACATACCCATACAAATGATATATATGTATATGCTGGATATATGCATACATATAAAACTATTCTCCATTCCCAAAAAATAAAAACTGAACTAAAGCGCAGAAAAAGCAAAAAGCAGCTCAAGCTCCAAATGCGAAAAGAAAACGAATCGCAATGCAATACAAAACGTACAAAAAAAAAAAAGAAATGATAAAAGCAACCATTTGGATATGCTGAGAAGCGCCGAGAGAGCCGATGATTCAATAACCGCTGAAAGTTTTGGTTACACTGGCAAGCCAGGATGAAGCGAAGCTGTAAAAGCTGCTTGTAATACGATAAAGTTCGATGATTATATAAGAATTGAAAGCAAAGGATTTGCTGTTAGTTCCCCCAATAGCAGCAGGAGCTTAGCAAAAGCCTTTTTGCTATGCTTCTAATTATTTACGCTGCTGGAGAGTATTGATATAAGTAAAGAAAAATGGTGGAAGCTGAGAGCAGGCTTAAAGGGATCCATCACATTTTTGGTACTATATGAAAAACCACTTTTTTTTGCTTAGGAATTCAACATATTCAAAATATTTTGCAAGACAAACTTAACTACGAAATTCACTAGAGTGTCTTCACAGAAAGTGTTAAATATATTCACGCTATTGATAGTAGTAAAGAAAAATTTTCAAAATACAGAGCAGGCTTATAGGAATCTATTACATTTTTGGTAAGAATTTATCGTTGCCATATATTAAATTAAAATCTTAACTATCACAAACTCAACAATGTAATAGAAGCCCTTAACACAAAAAGTTAAATTATTTACGCTGCAGGAGATTGCTGTTCGCAATGGTAAATGTTGGAAGTAAAAGTCTGAGGATTTTAAATTTCCAACTTAAAAATGAAATACATAAAAATGTATGTTAAGTCTTTAAAAAAAGGTTTGAAATGTTTTTACACTTTCAACTAGCACTTTTAATAAACAGCAAGGAAAATGGCAATTAAACTAGTAGAAAGTAGACAAAAAATAATTGGGAGAATACAAGAATGATCAAGAAATGTATTAAGAAAGTATTAATAAAGAACAATGTAATACAAAGCGTTTGAAATAGCAAGCCTAACCATCAAATGAAAATTCAATTTAATTCTTTTAACTCTCTCTCTCTCTCTTTAAATGAAAGCGCAAACAAAAAAAAATTTAATAAGCTGCAAGGAAATACCAATTAAACGCAGTTCATTATAGAGAAGCTCAACTGTAGCCTGTAGTCTGCTTATTCGCATAAATTTCATTGGCTGTGCAAGTCATTCGCACTTCAATATCACAACCAGCGTTGCTCACACCCCCACTTTCTCACTTCCGTGTTTCTTTCCACTTTGCATACAATGAAAAGAAATTGCTACGAATTACATGCGATGAGAATCGCAAAGAGAGAACGTGCGCAGCTGAGACATTTCACAAAAAAGCGGCAAAGCGACGCGTCGAGGGGTCGAGTCAAGCCCATTTGAGTTGAGCTGCGGCTTAAACAGAAAATTCCCAAAACGATTGTGGTGCCGGGTTCTGCCAATTTTTTAAGCGTTCGACAGCAAGTGGAAAACGAGATGAAAACAGAGAAATGGCGCAAAAAAAAAAAAAAAGAAAAAAACAGCACAGAACAAAAAAGAGAAAAGTTAATTAAATAAATCAAGCAAGCCAAGTTCAATTGGATTGCAACGGAAATGAGTGGTAAAATGCCGAAAGAGGCGAGAGACACACAAGCCCTAGCCGAAGCCGTGCCGCAATGCTGCAACACACACACACACACACACACAGACACAGTTCGCCAAATGAACTGTGAACGCGAAAGTGGAGAAATGGCCGACACTCTGGCGACATCCAAAAGGATATGTCTGCTGGATGTATGCAAAAAGGTCGGTCCCTTGATTCCCGGTCTGTTTGTTTGTTTGTAATTGCATTTAAAGCAAATAAATGTAATTATTTATTGCATTTCGCCAGCAGTTGACACGCTCCAGAGAAAGAAAACGGCCAAACACATATATGCTTACTTAATGAAAATCATCGTCAAGCGATAATGGTTAAGTTGTTGTACATTCGGCATATGTAATCACTTTTTCAAAAACATCATTTGCACACACTGCTGTTGCTGCTGCCCTGAGGCAATTGTCATTGATAATCGCATTTTGCATTTAAATGTTTTAGTCAATTAATACACGCAACTTGTGTTGCATGACGCATACGCCATGTTGCACACTCACGAACACATCAAAGTTTTGTTGTGTCGTCCAGTCCTGTTTTGTGTGCTCAAATATTTGTGCACTGAATTCACTGAACTGGCAGAGTAATTTATGTGTTTATTATCGAGCGTCAGTCGCGCATTTAGTTTTAGTTTAGTTCAGTTTAGTTGCTGTTAGTTAATGTTCTTGGCAGCAACACTGCCACGCCCCTTCAGGCTAAAACTCAAAGCATCAAATCGCATTTATCGCACTTAACACGCAAAGCAAATAAACCGCCAACTATGTGTGCATATATGAATATATATACATATATGTTATATATGTATATAAATCAGGCAATATGGCAGCCAACAGGCGACAAGAAAAGCGCATTTCAATTATTAATTTTCCATGCATAATTGTGAAACTCATTTTACACGACGATACATTTAATCGATATTTACACACGTCAATTAAGCAAAAACAATCACAAAATGACAGAAATAATTAAAGAATTCAATGGTACACAAATAGCTGTGGCTGCATTATAAAAACTACCTCCAATAATGTGCATAAAAAATTCTGTAAATCACTGCAAAATAAATACCCTGGAAATATTTGTATAATTTAGTTTTTTACTTTTATGTAAACTTTGCAATACTAACAATACTGAAAATAATTGAGCACTGGTTTCAATAGTGCATAAAATGTTTTGGCTACACAAAAACTACCTAAAATTATACACAGAAAAAATTTAAAAAATCATTTAAAATAAATGTAAATATTATTTCAATTAAGGCTTCTTTTTTATCAAATCTGAACTCAATTTGATGGACTTTACTTATTTGTACATTTTGCTAATTTTAGCGTGTTGATTATATTTCGATTCTTCAATCAATACTTGCATATTCAATTATTAAATAAATTCATAATTTGTTTTGGACTTTCCGCTAATTATGCATACATAAAGTACTTTGCAAATAACTAGCAAATATTTATGTAATTAAGATTAGAGTTGATAAGTTAACAAATTTAATTAGCTTTATGTCTATCTAAATTTTACATATTTTAAGCCACTTATAATCAAAAAAGTTGCCACAAATATATGCAACAATTCGGATCAAAACTTTTGCAAATATTTGTAACTTTATTTAGAATATTTTTGTCTCATGTTTCACATTCACATTTATTAGTTTTGTCACAGCTACTGTCAGACTAATCGTTTTATGTAACTAACACATTAAAATGTATTTTATAAATCGTTTCCAACGAAATCCTTTTTAATGAAATGTAAATTGTCATAACGTTTTTGACATTTTTGTCGTGTCGCTTGCATGTTTAGCATTACAAATCAATTATAGCAGGCTGTCAGGCGAGTTGTGTTTGTGTGTGTTATGACTGCATGCAAATCACGTAGGTTTGCATTTTGCCAAAATGCGTTTTGCACCTAAAACGACAGCTGCAACAGCAACTACAACAAAAAGCAACTAACATGTATGTTTTAGTAGTGTGTGTGTGTGTGCAAATAATGACAGACAGCATAAACAAACACGCACATCAGCAACTGGCGGCTGCCTGTCGCCGAGGGGCAAACCACACAACAGTCTCTGGTAGAGCAGGGCGCAGAGGGGCAGCAACGACACATCACATGTTTCCGCTTTTTGCACGTAACGAACGGATGGACATGGACATGGACAGGAAACACACACACACACAACCCTACACACACACACACACACACCCGGACCGACACAACAGACTGTCAAAAGCATTTGAATTCATTTAAATTGAGCAGATTTGACGCACAAGTAATTTGACTTGAGCCTCTCAAATTACCATCCTTTTGGGCCAATTCTATGCCTGTCTTTCTCCACTTTCTCATCTGATTGATGGCGTAATGAACTTTGCCACACAGTTTGAGCTCGTAAATTAAATTTAAAGTGCAGCAGCCGAGTGAATATTTAATAATCAACTGGATTACAAATATAAATAACTTCTACTCCTTTTCTGTTTTTTATACCCGATACCCTTAGGGTAAAAGGGTATTATCACTTTTTGGCACAGAAAATGTATGTAACAGGCAGAAGAAGCTATCGACCCAATAAACTATTTATATTCTTGATTAAGGCCGAGTTGATATAACCATGTCCGTCTGTCTGTCTGTCCGTCCGTATGAACACCTAAATCTCAGAGACTATAAGAGATAGAAATATAATTCTTTTTCGACAGAACTTGTTATGCTTGCAGGCAGATGAAAATTGTTTCAAATGTTCGCCACGCCTACTTCCGCCCCCGCAAATCAATAAAAATCGGAAATCAAGCGTAAGCCTAGAGTCTCGAGTTTTGGTAGATACAATAATAACTATAATCTTTATGATTCCTGAAAATTGGTTACGATCGGATAAAAATTGTAGAAGTTATTTAAAAAAATACCTTTGTATTTGGAGGCAAAAACACCTCCTTACTATGTCTGACAATCTGGTATATTTTAAATGTACTATATCAATATAGCGAACATAGCATTCGGTACATTTTTAGTATTTTTCTGTGTATTATTTCCCTATATTTTTAACTTAATACCGCACTATTTTGCTTTTATTTTAAATGGGTAGCGGGTATCTCACAGTCAAACTCGACTGTAGCTTTCTTACTTGTTTTTTTTGGTCAAAGCTTGCTATGCAAAATTGTACTAGAAACCAAGTCAAGGACCAGCTGAAGCTAAAGCTACAACTACGGTTGCTGCTGCTCCGGCTCCTGCTGTTGCTGCTGATGATGAAAGTAATCAAAACTTTATCCGTTGTTGTTTGTGCAACTGCTGGCGTGTTGCACTTAGTTTGGGGGCACAAAATGTTTGTAAATCATAATTGCGCGCAAAAGTAGCTAACAGCCAGGTGAGTTACCTTTCGCAGTCATCCTCTCCTCCACATTTCTCCATTGCAGATGCGAAAAAAAAACAAAACTTGAAAACAGCAAAGGAAAACTAGTGTGAAAAGCAAATAAATATACAGAGGAAAAACCTTTTTAATATTTTTTTTTTACTTTACTTATGCGCGCAATTAAAAATTATGAGAAATATTTCTAGAAACTTCCAGAGTTGAGTTGAGTTCGTTTTCCCCTTTTAAATAACTATATACATACGTGAACACACTTTCTGCACCAAAACGTAAAGTTTTAGTTAACCAAAGGTGTAAAGTTCACTCTTTGGGAAAAGTTCTTTTCACTTTTTTTTTTTTGCTTTTTGAGAAAACAAGTCACATAAAAATCGTTGATCATTCTCTGCTAAGAAACAATAAAAAGGAAAAACTAGTTAAAAACTTTGAACAGCTGAAAATGCTGTTGAATAAAATACACACACACACATACACAAGGAAAATACTCAGAGTACGAGTAATAGCTGTAAAAGTTTTTAGTTTGAATGAAGTACACACATGCGTAAGTGCTTTTGTGTGCTCTATCTGACCAGCTCGAGGACTGGAGAAGCTGCTTTTTCTTTGGCAACTTTCAACAGCTGATTTAGCAAACAAAGCTTTAAGCACATTCAATTGTAGATACATTTATTTTTGCTAGTATACGAATAATAAATTGCATATATAATGAAAGTATTTTATGAAGTATAACTGTTGAGGTATGATTACACAAAAATACTGTCAAGTAGTGAAAGTGAAGTGAAACTAATGGGATAAAAAGAGCTTTGAGAACTTTTTTGCACAACTTTCAACAACTTATTAAGTCGAGCTTGCGTGACTTGAAAAAGCGTTGAGCATTAAATGTTGTACTGAAAATATCCGAATGCTAAATTTGAAATATGAATAAATGTCGATTTTATAAACAATTGTAAGAATAGTTAACGAAATTAAAAGGGCTGGAAAGCTCTGATCAGTTTAGTGGAGTTGAGGCTCTGCAACTTTCAACAGTTTTTTTAGAAAAGACTGCGTGGCATGATAAAATTTTAAGCTCATTTTGATGTGATATATTAAAAAATTGTTTATTCAAATAACTATAAATTATATTTGGAAAATATAATTGTTGTTGAGCATTCCCTAGACAAAAATTCTGTAAACTATCCTTATGGCAACGTTCAACAGCTTTTTTAGCCGAGCTTGCTTGGCATGACAAAGCTTGAAACACATTTTAGTGTGTTGAAAATTTTAAATATATAACAATATATACTGTTCACGAAATATAATTGTATATTATAGACTTGACCTCCAAAAAATATGCTTTAAAGTATCTAAAAAGTAAGTAAACACAAGATTTATAATATTCACAAAATACAAGTATTGCTGAACTTCGCCTAGACAAAAATGATTTAAAGTATCGACACAGCGAATGAAATTAAAGGAGCTTTAAAAGTATTCACTCAACGCAAAAGTATTAACAGCGACTTTGAAAAAGCTTTGTGAATTATTTGCTATGTGGCACATTTGACAAAGCTGCTTGCCATCGCTTATTTAGAAGACTTTTCAAGCATGACAAACGAACAAAACAACAACAACAACATAAACAAGTTGAAACACTTTTTCGTTAAAGCCTTGTTGCTGTCACGTTTAAAGCGCCTTTGTTCGCTCGTTGTTTATTTGCAAACTTGAACAACATTTCGATGAATATTTTTGCGCAATTTATTTGCTTTGTTGCAGCAACAGAACACAATAGCAGCACAGGCAGGCAGCAAGGCAGGCAACATGCAACATGAGCAAAAGAATTTTTTTTCGCCAACTGCTGTTCGCACCTGCCATCATCCACCTGTTCATTATTGCAAAAAAAAAGAGAGAATTCCTTTTGAACGTGCAAAAAAAAATCGAATCCAATCAAATGCGAACACAACACAACAGCTGGACAGCACAATGAAAATGGTTTAAATGTAGGATAAGTTTTTGAAGAGGCTGCGGGCTGAAAAAGAGGGAAATATGTGGAGGTAGGCTACTCACCCATAGACCATGTCGGTGCCCACGTAATGCGTATAGTAGAGAATGCTAACCACGGTGATGGCAAACAATACGTATACGCAGCGTCGGACATTGATGCCATAGCAGCGACGTGCAATTAAATTACAAAAACTGGAAATGTTTGAGGCGCCACCGTTGCCGTTGTTGCTGCCACTGCAACCATTGCCGCTGCTGCCAATACTCGTTGATGAGGTAGAGTTAAAGTCGTAGTTGGTGCCATTGGTTTTGGCCTTGTACGTGACAATGCCGCTGGCCAGAAACCCGTTAGAAGTGTGCTGCTCCATTGTTGCCGCCATCGACGTCGACGTCGGCGGTGGCAGCAGCATGCTGCGATCTGTGATGTGATGTGTATGCAGGTCAGTTGGAGGCGTGGCAGGACTTCGAGAGACTGCAGCTGGGGCATAGACATTGCCATTGCCGAAATGCTTACTGAAATGGTTGCCGCAATTCGCAGTTGCATCTACAGTTGCAGTTGCAGTCACAGTCGCAGCCGCATCCGTATCGGCATCCGTTTGGGTGCCGGTCACGCTCGTCCGGCCCAATCCCGACTGCATTTGCGGCTGCTTAATGAGTTTTTCATATTTCGCCGATTTGCCAGGCAGCCGATTTCCAATGTTATATGATGTTGTTGGAGTTGTTGTTGCTGTTGTTGTTGTTCCTATTGCTGCGGTTGCTTTTGTTGTCGCTGTTCTTGCTGCTGCTGATATTGTCATATTGTTGTTGGGACTATCAGTCGGTGGTTACTGCAAGCTGGAGTCTATAATATGAATTTTATATATAATGTTGTCTCTCTTTCTCTCGTTTACGTTCTCTTTCTCTCTCTTTAATTGGCAGCGTTTGCTTTTGGGATATGTTTGAAATATGTTTTTAGAAGAACACGCGAGTTGTTTGCTTTTAATATTTGTTTTCTTCTCTTTTTGTTATGGCACTTGTATTCAATAAATGTCTTCGGTAATTTTTGTATTTTCACTTTCACTTTTCAATTCGCCATTTGATATGTTTCCAAATTTTTAAATATTCATTTTGCTTGGCCATTGTGGCTGCGCTTCGAATAGTTGCTGCTGTTGTTGTTGGGGCAGCTAGCGTTGAGGGCCATTATCAGTCATATGACAGACCCACTTTCGAACAGTTCCAAGCTCTATTATCAGACATTGACTGGGTCGTCGCTGGTTCGTCTTATCTGCAAAGAGGCAAAAGCGAGAGGGGAAAATCATTAAATAAACAATTATAGCTGATGACCAAAGCAAACAAATAGCAAAATAGTTTAATTTATTAAGGGGTTTCACTTTTATTTAATTAATAAATTTCATTTCATTTCCAATATTATTTTTAAGGTGTGTGAAGGGTATTCAGCAACCACGTTACGTAGCCGCACAGTTGACATTTATGATGTCTCCAAACTAATGCGTCTTTTTGTTATCTATTTACAAAGTGGCGACTGCTCGATGCTTGTCAATTTGCTCGCACTTCGAAATGAATGTAAACAAAATGCTGATAAAACTGCAAACAAAATAGAGCCGACCCACAAAGTAAACTCTTGTAGCCCAAGTTCTAGATGTCTATATCTATATCTATACTCAAGCAGCTTTTTCTGTGTGTGTATTTTGGTTGTGTGTGCGTGTGTGTGGATTTAGCCATTAACTGCACATGTGGCTTACTTTAATTGCAAATGGCTGCGGCTGTCGCCTAAATAATGACAACATACTTTCGGGCGCTTTACGGCCCAACCAAATGAGTCAATAATGAGGTTTAGATGAGCAACAACAATATTTGCCCAGTTCCCCCCTCTTCCCTCTTCCTTTATCAGTATTTTGTGGGCTCGGCCGCAATACAAACATTTGTCGACACGTGTTCGTTGGGATAGAAAACATACGCATACACAACACACGCTTGAAGCCTGTCACAACGGAAACTTAAAGAAGCAAATAGAAGCCCACATCAAAGCAAATAAATACAGAAAAAGAAGGGAAAGAATAAGATTACTTGAAAAATCATTAAATCAACCTTAATGTAAACTCAATACAGCATAATAAGATTACCCAATTCAAACATAAAGTCGTATGCCATTTATTTATTAAATTCCAGTTGAGTTTATTTCCTCAAATTGAGTGGAATTCCTGAAGAAACCCTTTTTATACCCACAATCTATAGAGTAAAAGGGTATATATCTTTATGCTCCCAGGAAATGTATATAATAGGCGTAATTTTAAAGCTAGAGTCTCAAATTTTGGAACAGACAATAAGAACCATTGTTTTAATGATTCCTGCAAAAATTTAAAAAACACTTTTTTGTGGGCAAAAACGTTAACTTTCTACGGGTCTTAGTTGCTTTGGTTAACAACCTGGTATATTTGGCAATATACCAAATATAGCCTATGTATATTTTTAGTATTTTTGTGGTATATGATTTTTAAGTATGTTAAAATGAATACTGCACAGTTGTGCTTTTATTCACAATGGTTAGCGGGTATCGCACAGTCGAGCACACTCGACTGTAACTTTCTTACTTGTTTTTTCGTTGTTGAAATGTCAAGTACTCTGATTATTTCTTTTATTAATTTGACAAGAGTTTAGCCATGGCAACTGTCAGCAGCAGCAGTCGAGAGTTCATCACAACAACTTTGCCATTTATTTTTTTCACTTTTCACGTAACAACTGCACACACACACAAAAAAAAAACAAAAAACCGTTTCTGAAAGACACTTGCAATAATTTACAAACAGCATTTTTCTAACTGGCTGACAGACAGACGTAGAACAGCAATAACAACAACAACAATCGCTGACGCATTCCTTGGCCTTGTTTTTTGCTCTGTTACAAATTTATCATTAAAATGTCAGAACTTAAATTGATTCAAAAAGTTTAGCCTGCTGGCGAGTGACAGAAGAGAGAGAGAGAGACAGAGAGAGAGAAGCAGACCCCAAGAGCACTTTTGTTTCTGCCTCCCACCACAAGATAGCAGCTTTGGCTGTCGCTGTTGGTTGGTTGCATTGTCGCTTAGGCACAACTTTTGTTCTCTTCGCTCTCTGTGTTAGTGTGTGTGTGTGTGTGTTGTGGCTTCTGTTTGTTTGCGTCTTTTGCAGCATACTTTAAGGCGCGCATAAAAACTTTGCTTTCTTCGTTAGGCAAACTTGTTTAATTTCCTCTTCAATTGTGCATGCCCCAACTCCTTGTTTGCCTGCTCTTCTCTTTTTTGTGTGCGGCATAAATACTTTATCTAAACTTTTGCATCACTTTTGTTTGTTGTTGCTGATTTGCTTGTCCTACAACTGACTCCCAAGTCTGTCTCTTCCATCTGTCTCTGTCTGGTTGAGTACTTCTGCAACTCACTGTATACTGTGTGTTTATTTGGTTGTATTTAGATGTAGCTCGAACTTGCCTCAAAATTTATGTGGCATGCACTTTTCAATTTACATCAAATATTTATGTTAGTCGTCTCCATATTTTGCTCTACTTGTTATCACTGCCTCATCAGCATTTCCCCATTCTCTCTCTCTCTGCATTTATCGTTTTAATAGTTATGTATTTTCTGGCTAATAACACATGTCTCTCAAGTTTTCATTTCGAGTTATTTCGGTTTGGTACTTTTCAATTTTTGCTTGCAAGACGATTCCATTTCTGGCATTCATGTTTATACTACAACAACAATGCCAACAACAACGGCATCATGTTGCACACACACAGCAAAAGAGGAAGGAAGGGAAGGGAGGGGAGCGGAGTGGAGTCAAGGGTAGCCCAGAGGTAGCACCATTAAACAATTTGCTGAGCATGTTGAAAACTTAATGCCACAAACTTCGCGCCTGGGTCTTTAAGGCTGCAAACCCCGACAGCTTCGCGGCTTCCAAGTTTTTCCTTGCCACTGTTGTTCCCCCTCTCCTCACTCACCCCTCTTACTTCCTCACATACACATACACACACTGTGTTGTTATTCTTTTTGCTGGCCTTTTCGTTTCTTTAATGGTTTTGAAAACTATTTATTTTACGATACATTTTGTTTACATTGTTGAACTCTGCTGGGGCATCGTTTACCAAAAATTCCTCTTCATTCCCCAACACCATTGCCAACTCTCAGCATTTTTCTCTAAATGGCATTGGGGCGTGTGGCAACCGGTGCAACAATAAAAACAATACCAACAACAATACGAATGCAATGCCAACAAGAGAAACAGCTGGAACTATAATAATGAGCAGATAGTTTCAATGCTAACATATCGAAGTATTTATACTCTTGCCACTTCAATGAAGATATTTTTGAAAATTATTTTAAGTAACCGAAAATACTCGAAAGCGATTTAAGACTTTAAAGTATAGGAGCTAATAGATTATACTCTCATGAATTCAATGAACACATTTTTGAAAATTATTGGAGATAGTTGAGAATACTTATGAACAATTTAGATATTTAAAGTATACGAATAAAAAATATAAGAATAATATATACAAACATGCAAAAGCATAGTGAAAGTATTCACAACAATAATAAAAATATATTTTGAAAATTTTTAAAATAATTGAAAATACTTGGAAACCAATTGAAATTTTGTAGTATACAATCTAAAATTTTAATAGCATGTCAAAGCATTTATACTCTTACAACATGAATGAATAATAATTTAATAAAAATAATTTATTACTTATAAGCATACTAACTAAACTTTTTAATAAGGGAAATATTTGGGGAAAACTTTGAAAATAATCGAGATCTCATGAAAACAATCTAAAGCTTTTAAGTAAATGAACTAAGATTATAATAATGAACATAGACAACATTGAAGCATTTATAATTGTACATCATTAATGTGAACATTTTTTAAACCTATTGAAAATAATCGAAAATAAGTCTTTCTTAAATACAAAAGAATGATTATAATAATAAACAAATACTCTTGCAACATCAAAGAAAATCATTTGAAAGTATACTAATTTTTCCATTGATTTTATTTTCCCATTAAATCAATTTTAATTATTCTGATGGCGCACTAAATATACATTTGAATTATTCCCGTATTTCACTGTATAATTCCATTAGCGTATCTACAACTTGTGTCAAGCACTTATCAACATATCAATTTGCATGTCAGCAACCTTTAAGTGCTTTCCCTGTTACTATCCCATTAAATATTCTATTATACCTAAGTAGTTCGATATAGATACATATATATATATATAAGGTGTATATAAGTTTTGCGCTCTTGGTGACTAATCGCTGTCGATTGTATAAACAGTTCAATCTTAATGAGTTTGACCTACAATTAGGCGGCAAAAGCAATTTATATAAAGCCCAAGAGAAATCGATCATCATCGATCGTGTGCCCCAGAGATTCCTCCAACTTTTCTCTCTCTCTCTCTCTTTCTTGTGTACGCCTCTTTATTATTTTTATATTTTGTTTTTTGGCTGCCCATTTATCAGTCAACATTCAGTTGTGCTCGCTGTGTGTGTTTTGTTTTGTGCTATTTGTTTTTTCTGTTTTTTTTTGTTGGCTTTTCGCGCGTTCATAGCATCAATTTCCCCCACCCGCTGCGCTCACATAACTCCTTCTAAGCACCCTACTTCCTCGCACCCCATTGTTCACTACTACTGTGTTGCCCACCCATTGGCTCTATACTCTAGAGCGACTGACAGGTCAGACATATTGATAATCGTTTTCAATTTGTGTTGATTTTGCTTGCCCGAAAAAAATAAAAATACGAAACGAGCGGGAAAAACAGAAAATAGTAAAACAAAAAAGAAAAAAAAAAGAAAAAGGAAAAACGAAAAAAAAAGGAAAACAATCAATTGTCTGCAGTAAATTGAATGCAACGCCAACAAATTTTTCCTCCGCGGGGAGCATGACTTGCAGAACGCATCTAACTTAACCCACTGACGCCCCACACACACACACAAACACACTCGACTACTGACTCATTGGCCAGACAATTGTCAGACGCCCTGTGTCTGTGCCCCATTTGACTGATGAATGCAACTTGAGTTTATGCAGTTGCCTCACTCACTCCCCTCTCTCTGTCTCTTTCACTCCATTTGGAGTGTCGTTGCGTAGGCGTCACATTTCCCCCCTCTTCGAGTTCAGAGCATAGCTAAATGTTCCCTCCATAAACAATTTGTGTGCGTTTAATGAGTTTTCACACTTTAGCGCTTGTGTCTTTCGTTTGAGTTTCAAATTCTTGCTTGCTTGCTTGCTTGTTTCTCATCTTTTATGTTGTCATAAATCAATGAGTCTGACATCAATTGCTGCATGTGCTGAGCTTGCCACTGTGACGGCTTCCCCCAATCTCTAAACACGTGGGCTGACTACTGACAGCAGGTAATCTCGCTTCTACATAAACTTATCTGCGGGGGAGTCAAGACAATCACTCACAAAAGGTTTTTACATTCATCTCTTCGGGGAGTTTCTATATATGGTGAAAGCGATTAAGTTGAGATATTTAAACAAGATACATTTCAAGGAAAAACTAGCTTCAATATAAAACGCAGATTGCATGGGTTGATTTAGTTAGTAATGTGTTTTGTATACAATAATAAATGAGTTTGGGACGAGGGAAAGAATGAAAACTGTTGATTGAAATATAAAATAGTATTGTCTAAATTGAAATACAACTTAGAGATGAAAACTAAAGATATAGAAAAAAGAAACAAAAGTAAAGAATATAAATTTAGAATCTGATGAAAAAAATGTGATAACTTCGGGCTAACAGTAAATTATTTCAATAGAGACAACTAAAAAAAGAAATGACGGAAAATAATTGCCATAGTAGAGCCTACATATACATATATAATGAATTATATGTAAAATAAAAAAAATATTTGCTAAAGTCGATTAAAATATAAAAATAACAAAGCTACAGTCGGTTATGCTCGACTGTGAGATACTCGCTGCCCATTGTGAATAAAAGCAAAACAGTGCGGTATTAATTTTAAAATATACCAAATTAATATACCGCAAAATACCAAATACTATATTTGGTGAATTTATATAGTACTACATTGAAAAGAGAATACCCTTCTACCCTATGGGTAGCGGGTATAAAAATCAATTCTCATTTACCATTCCTAATATGTTATTTCATAGGTGTTAAGCAAAATAAACTAATGGGAAATAATAATAACTTTATAAACTGTAATATATTATGTAATTAAAAGTATGAAATGCATCTTATTAGCTCTTTTAAAAAGAACCAAACCAGAATTTCAAGGTAATAAAAAAGTTCTTCGTTTACTATCATAAAGCGCAGCCAAATTAATTTTTTCTTTCAAAGTTAACCAACTCTTAAGTGCTGCTCAACTTGATTGCGCATTAAATGTTAAATATGCGTAAATTACTTATAAGTAGATATAACACTTGGTTAATACTTGAAATTGCCAGCCAAAGATATACCGGCTATAGTACAATTTACAACTCCCCAGATTGTGGTACTTTATCCACTCGTAAAAGTTGTTAAAACTCAAATTTGTAACAATTAGAAATGGCCTCAGTTATTGTTGCTGCTGTTGTTGTTGTTGGGGGTTTCATTTCGAATTGAGAGACATTTTTCGGGGGTATTTGTGTGAGTCACTTGACAACAATTCCCAGGGTGCATGCAACAGCAAAGTGTCTGTCGTTTTTGGAGTGTTGTTGTTCGAAACTTCGCTATAGACACGATACCACATTACCACTTAAGAGATGTCACACACTGGCATTTATGCCTGTTGTTGCTGTCAATTATACGATACTTATGTGTTTCTATGCTTATTTCGTTCGACAAAATGTCCATTTTATTTGAAAATAGTTTCAATTTGCGAAAAACGCTCCAAGTGGCGAAAGCAAAGAATACATAAAAGTGTCATTAAAATGCAAAAGAGAAAATATATTTGTATATTTTTAGAGGTCTGTTTCTCCCCCAGTTGTTGGTTAATTAAAACATTAGCAAACAATCTCGTTCTCGCTTCAGTTTCATTCTCTTTCTCTCTAGCAAACTTTTATGCACATAGACAACTGACAGCTCTGCCGGCGCCACCGCTGCCGCCGCCTTGCCACAACAGACGTACAACATGCCACATGCCACACAGTTCGAAGCGTGCTTAAATCACAAATTGTGTACGGTTTGGTCCAATGGTCCAACCGAGAGCCGTTCAAGGAGACACTTGCAATGTGTTCATTTGTAGATTTTCTCTGCTGATTTTCCACAGAGTTGAAGGTGTTAGACAAGCCAGAGAAGGGGGCTCTCAGGAGGGGAGAGAGGGGCGATGGACAGGTGGTGGCCTGGCAGAATGACCCAGTTTCTAAAAATACTGTAGAGCAAACGGAAAGCAATAAAGCAAAGCCCAAAGTGTTTGAATGTATTTTACATCGATTTGATTTTATTTCATTTTCATTTCGCCTTCAAGTGCCAAAAAGGAAACTCAAGTGTCTCGAGGCGTGTGAAGAACGAGGCGAGGGGACGAGTTAGAAGTGGAAGTGGAAAACCCGGGATGACCTGCAATTGGAAAACTGTTTGTCTGCCGCTGGCTAATGAGAGCTCGTTGTATGGCTAACAATAGCACTTTTTTCGCTAGGCACAACTAATTCAATTAACTTCAGTGACGTCACCCAGAGGCCTTCATCTCTCTCTTTCCCTCTCGTTCTTTCCGCCTCGGGATGCTGTGGCATTGAATTTATTTCTGAGCCAACGAACGCTTATCTGCGCTTCCATGCCATTGCCTATCAATCTAAGTACATATTTATAATTACGAGTATTGAATCAAATATATATACTATTCTTTTTGCTGACGCAGCAATCCGCCGTTAGCTGTTGCACAGTGGCACAAATAGTTGCAATAGTTCTTGGCGAAATTCAGATGATATCAATAACAATCAATTGAATAAAAATCTTTAGTTTCAGAACTTCCTTATCTTGAATTCAGCTTGTTCGTTCTCGATCCAATTTTAAAATCTCTGAAGTCTAAAATGAATAATATATTTTGGAATCAAAAATATATTTTTAACTTTATTCAGTAAATTGAATTTTGAATAGATTTCTTCTTGATTTATCTTGATTTAATAATTAATTAACAATCTTTTTCATTATTTAGGATTTTTTTGATAATTTTTAAACGATCTTTTTCTTGATTTAAAATCTCTAAAAAATTTTGAACAGTCTTTTTCTTGATTTAAGATTTTTCTTTCTGAGTGCCATTTATATAATTTTCCAATCTTGAGTGTGGGAGGAATGTTTAGAAATGTTTTTATCGAATTTCGAGAATAATCGAACTAGATTTCTAGAAATATAAAATTCACTAAATAGTTCATTCTTTCAAGATTCAAGAAAGTTTGAGCACACTTTGGTCTTGAACTTGATTTTAGATTTACTGTTACATTTTTAAATTTTCGCATTCTTGAATTAGTTATATTTTATCTGTAAACTAAGAATAAATTCTTGAATTGAGAGATTTTTTATTTCATTTTTAAAACTTGACTAAATAGCATATTTTGGCATAGTTTTGTTCTTACTAAATTTCACTTCCTACTTTTGAGAACGTTTTTCTCCTATGCGTAACCACTGTGCCGTGTCACACACACAAATTTAATGGACGCCCACGTGGCCACGCAAGAGACTTGGAGCAACTCGAGAGTCGCGTCCCTCGTCTTTCGCTATCTGCAGCTTAACCTCCATTGCCGTCTGCTCAGCCACGGTCTGTGTCAATGTCGCTCTCCCAGTTGGTCTGCAGCTGGCGTGGTAATCGGAGGAGTGGAGGAGGTAGGGGGAATTGTGATGCTGCTGTGATTCTGGTTTTTGGCTGATCCGCATGTCGTTTCGACCACAAGCGTTTTGTGGCAGCCACACCCCTTTTCTGTAGGCGCAAGTGCAGTCAACAATTTTGGCCAAAGATTTTCGGCGTGGGTTTTGAAGCCCACGCACAACTCATTGTTGTTGCCGTTGCTGTTTGCTGAGTGACAGTAAAGCCTCAAATTGCAGACAAGCGTGGAGCTAGCAGAGGAAAGTGGAGATTACAAAAGGTGGAATTGGATGGGAGGCGCCCCAAGGGGGCAAAACTCAGACTCAGACTCCAGCTGCTGCCGTTGCTGCTAACGATGCGTTGGTGTTGGTTCTTTGTGTAATTGACTAGGCGTGTAACTGGTTTTGAATTGTTGTTGCCATTTGGTGTACTTACTTGTTTGCTGCTGCTGCTGTTGCTGCTGCACACAAGTTGTCTCAAGTTGCGCTCTGTCGCTGGCGGATTATGGGGCAGCAAATGCAAATACACAACGTAAAACTTGCTTTCCTATATGTACATATGTATATGACCTACAAATGGCTTATGATATGAGCACACCAACTATGATATGTGCTCCACCTCCTCCACCTTCTTGGTTCGAACTGGGAAAACTGGCTAAAGGCTAAAGAGGGAGGCAGCAAACCGAACCAAACTGAACTAAACTGAACTGTGCTGAACCGAAGTGAACTGTCAGAAAAGCAAACCGATAGAAAGTACACACTCAAAGTGGGGAACTTTGCACTAAGCTGCCTGTTAAAAGGATGAGCTCAAAAATGTTGCACTGTTGTTTGCCTTAACTTCTGCATATCAGACAAACGAGTACAACTATCTGTATGAGTATGAGTATGAGTATGAATGTGAGTGTAAGTGTGTATGTATTTCCTATAAGTATTCATGTGCTTATGGCAGAGTTTTGATTTCATTTTTATCTATGAACTTTGCTTTTAACGAGCTGCATGCCAGAAACTAAAAGATCTCCTTCAGCTCTTGATATCAGCTCGAATTTCACCTGACTTTTGCTATAGTGCACAACATACTTCTAGGTTTAAGTTTTGCTTAGCAAAAATTGAGTTTTACTTAATGAGCATTCACAGCATTTTTTTATGGCAATTTTCGCGCGTCACAACAATATGAAACTTATTATTCCAATGACAGCTACCTAATAAAAATGTTGTCTTTATAAGTAACTTTTTTCAGTGACTTTTATTAGGCTTATTTACAGTGACATTTTTATTGGCTCCATTTATTTTTTATTTATGGCAAGACAACCGATTAATTGCAGGCAAATTATATTGCCTTTTTTTACAACTATATATGACTCAATTTATTCTTGACCAGTTTTAAACGCACTGACTAATTTGTTATTCATAATTATAATATTTTTTATATACCGCTGTAGCTTTTAACTTATACTTAGCTTGTGCCATAAAAACTGACTAATTCGAAGTAAATTCTTATTTATTTTACAGCACCATATAGGTCAATTGATTAATTGCAAGCATTGCTTTTTCCCACTATATTTGTATCAATTTATATACAACAATTTTTAAAATACCAGTAGAAAAATTATTGTTTTTTTTTCACAGTAAAATTTATTCTATACTTTAACTAAGTCATCTTCTTATTAACTCTACTAACAATAAATTAAAAAATATAACGTTTTTGTATGACCTAATTTCGAACAATTGATACACATGCAAAAATTGCAAATTATAGTAGAAAACAACCTTGCGCAAATTACACACTTTGACAGAAAATTGTCATGTCTTTTGATAGCAGAGAGCAAATAACATATTTTGGCAGTTTTGACTAAACTTTGTGGCACCATCTCGAATGCTCAGTCAGTTGCAACGTTGTGTGGCACACAGACATACGCTTGTTGCTTCAGTTTTGTGGATAGAATTTCGTTAGATCTCGGCAACCGTAATGCAATTGAAGAGATTTGTCATTCAAATGGCTTTGGCTGCTCTTTGAGGCGCATCATATGAGTGGTAAACGTAATCGCAATCGCAATCGTAGTCAGCAGTTGGAACTGTTATTCATATTCATATTCGTATTCGTACTCGCATTAAATCAATTATGCACACAAATTTGAGATTCGAGATGCCGAGATGCAAATCCAAATTGAGTTGCTTGGCCTAATGAAATCTGTTGTGTAAACTGAGCACTAAATACTCTCGTAGATGCAATGGGCTTAAGCAATTTCACAATTTCTGAATTCCTGCATCGAATAACAAACAAAATAGTTGAAATTACATAGCAGAGAAAGAGGTAGAAAGGGGTGGAGAGAGGGAAGAAGCATAAGATGGACCATCAGTCAAGTTGATGCTTGCACATAAAGCTTTAGCTTTTCAAATGGCCCACAGCCATCATGGTGTGCATCATTTAACCCAAGCAGACAAAGACAGAGCAAGAGAGAGAGAGAGAGAGAGAGAGAGAGTGAGGGAGATAGACAACACCCCAGCGTGGTTCTAAAGGGAATTCCCAGGCATTTTGCTGCTCTATCATCAATTTATTATGTTATTCGAGTGTGCGTGTGTGTGTGTGCGAGTGTGTTTGGGTGTGCTAAAATTAGTTAATGAACCTGAGCTGAATGCCATAATGAATCCCCCCTAGGTACGCCTTTTATACCCTCCCCCTGCAGCTCTGTCCAGCTAACTGTAAACCAAGTTGTGATTGAACAGTCATAAAGCTTGTTGCCCCTGTCCTTGTTGTTGTTGGGTGTATAAATTAATTCCCCAGGTTAACTGCAGAGTAACATTTTATAATTAAGCCAGCTGCATAATTATGATAGCCAGACGCACATACACACACACACACTCAGGTACACACACTGTGGGACGTGTATTGAGCTGAGATACACGCAATTGGCGACATTTAAGCACGCAACGTTAACCCAACAATGCCGGACAATGCCAGCAAGCTGATTATCATAATGAACATCAACATCAACGCCAATGATGAAGCGACTTTAATGACACCAGGAGCAGGAGCAGGAGGAGAAGGATGGAGATATGTGTATCCCTAGCCTGGTTAAGTGGTGTCTCTGTCCACTCTCTTCCCCCTCCTTTTGTCTTCTTGTCTGTTTATCCACGGCTCGCCGCATAATCGGCGCTTGGTGTTCGGCTTCGAAGTCCTGCCTGAGTGTGTGTGTGTGTGTGTGAGTTAATACACAAAGTCTGGGGCCAGCCGCAAAGTGTCTCGTCACGCGTTCACCACTGATAGTCATCGTCCTGTTCAGAGTCCTGTTCGGTTCTGTTCTGTCTTGTCCATTCCAGTTGAGTTCTGTTCACTTTCATCTCGTGTTTTTCGACATTTTTCATGGCTTGTGTCTCTGTCTCTGTTCTTATGTGGCCTTCGTGTAAAGGCCATAAATAATGGGCACAGTTCTTCGTGTCGTTCCATTAGCCCCCCGAAAAACGAAAAATGAATCGTAGCTATCATAAAAATATTTTATCCATTAGCCATTGTCTCATTTTAGTTGCCTTCTGGCCTTGTTTAATGACCATTAATAATCGTTAAATTTATGTTAACTGTGCCGCGCGGCGGTTCAAAGTTCAACAGTGTCCAATGCGGCGTATGCTTAATGTGTACACATCCACCATTCGACATGTTGTTTTTGTTGTTGCTCTTGTTGTTTATGTTGCCTGTTTTATTTTATGACACTGCGGCGTTGTATCGCCAAACGGTTCAATTATACTAAATACGATTAAAACATTTACATAAAGCCGCTTTTGCTTGCATTCAATCACATAAAGCTCGCAAAAAGTTAATTTGTAAATACTTTAATGCGATCAACATAAATATATGCATCGCATATACTTTCGCGTTATGGAAAAGGATTTCGTTGCAGCAAATGAAGCATTGAGTTCATATTAATGCAATATTTTTGCCCCAAATCTGACAGCATTCAGATTGAGCGCAGCTGAAACTCACTTAGCTATAAATACATAATTTATACATTTTCTGTAAATTTTAATAAAAATATGTTCCTTGATTTAATGGTTCTTTTGGAATAAATATAATTCCTTTGGTTTCAGCAGTACATAAAAATATATTGTGACATTTATTTTTATAATTTTATATATTTTTCAAAGTTAATCTGTAAATTTCAATAAAAAATATATTCTTTGATTTAATGGTTCTCTAGGAAGTGATATATTTTCATTAATACGAAACAGAAAACTTTGTTGTAGCAATATTTAAAAATAAATTCTGACTTACTCTTCGTTATAAATATTTATACTTTTTGCCTATATTTTGATAAAAATATATTCTTTGTTTAAAAAGTTCTTTGGGAATAAACACATTTTCTTCAACACTCAGTCAATAAATTGCAGAAATTAAAAACAAAAATTTGAAGCAACAGACAACAATATTTTCGATTTTCTTCTTCGCTAACCTCAATTTAAATAATTTATAAAAAGTTTCAATATGAAAAAATTTTCTTTCCCCAATTTCCAGATTAATAAATCAATATTTTCTGACCTGCTAATAACTAGATTTCCCTCTACATTAAATGTTATTCATGATAATTTGTAAAAATTTAAATATTACTAAATTTTCCGCAACCCAATTTCTTGATTAATTAGAAACACATGTTCACCCATTAATTATTTTGTATACACTATTTCATTTACAAATTACCTTACAGTAACCACATATTTTCTTCGTTTATGATTGAAATGTTCAGCACAATTTGAAGAATGTTTATAAACATATTAGAGCCCATCATTCACACTCACAGAATGACCTCAATATGGCTGCAGTTTTTACAATTCGAAATGCGCACAGACATTAAACCAACTTCGAGAGAATTTTGCCGGAGCTTTAGCGTGCCCTCATTTCTCGGTTTGCTTGCAAATCAATTGCTTGCATACGAGTCGGAAAATCAACTAAACAAATACATCAAATAAATATTATTCATGAGCATGCCAACATCATCATTCACATGGGGCAAAGAGACTCCGCCTCAGTCGTAATTTTTCATTTTCAGCAGCAGCAGTGGCAGTGGCAAGCAACAACAGCAATTGGGGCATGCAGCAGTTCAATGACATAATTTGTCGCAGCACATCAATAGACTGGACAGAATCAACACAATGGGAAAACAGCACCAACAGAGAGAGAGAGCTAGCTTCAATGCCATTCAAAAACGTCAACGTCAACACAACATCATCTGCATAATGATGATGATGATCATCATCATCATCATCCAGAGCAACGTCATTGTTTTCGCTTGAACTTTATTGTTTTGATTTATGCGCGTGCATAACAAGAATGGCGAGACGGAAGGGCCGAACTCTGCAGGCTAAGCTAAAACTTTGCGGGTTTCAACTGTCGCTCTGGCTCTCGCTCTTTCCCCCACCTCCCCCTCTTCCCCTTCAATGCTACAGCCTGCACTGGACATGCCGCGTTGTTTATTCCACCAACGCCAAACAATAGCGAAGCAGCCGCGTTGTTGACACTGCGGGAGCAGCAGCCACACAGTTCGTGCTGCGGATGCGGAGGCAAGCCATTGCTTTGCTTTAGTGTGTCGCAGCGGGACTAGAGAACGGGAATGGGAACGGGACAGCACTGACGGAAGGTGGGCAAAAGGGTATAAGTGCAAATGAAAATGATGTTGTAGCTGCCGTTGCCGTCGTTCCCGTTGCACAGCTCGAAGCATGCAGCCTGCGTCCGATTATGTTAATGTGCCCAGAGCACTGGCATTATGATGTTGTTCGCTAGACGACCACTCTGCATATTTGACAGGGCACTGCCAACAATTTTTACATCTCTCCCTCTCTCTCGCACTATCTCGCTAAACAATTTTGTGGTCTTGATTGTTGCCACTGGCAACTGGGAGCTGCAAAAGCAAAGCAACAGCAGATGCCAAACAACAACCACTGAGTTATTGCTGTCAACTAAAGTTTTTGGTTACTCCCAAGAAGTTGTAGGTTCGTGTTGTCCACATTTGAGGTTTCATCTCCGCCGCGCCACTGGGAACCAGGTAACAACTTGCAAATTATCCCAGAGAATTGCTATGAGTACGAACTACAACAAAAAACTAACAAGAAAGCTACAATCGAGTGAGCTCGACTGTGAGATACTCGCTACCTATTTTCAATAAAAGCAATTCAGTGTGTTATTATTTTGAAAATATAACAATATACTGAAATATACTAAGATATACCGAATATTGTATTTGGCTCGGCTTTTGGCTCTGTGAGAAACTCTCTAACCATTTTAAATAAAAGCAAGACAATGGGTGTTGTACTTAAAATATACCAAATTAATATGCTGATGAAATACTAAAATAAGATACGCTCTATCCATACCCAATAAAACCAAAACAGTACGGTATTATTTTTAAAATATACCAATACTAACAAAATACTAAAATATCTACATTTGGTTACGTCTCTTGCTACCCATTTTCAAAAAAGCAATACAGTGCCGTATTATTCTTAATACATATACAAAATTAATATACTGAAAAATATACTAAAATTACAAAAATATACTGAAATTCATATTTGGTATCGTGTTCATTAGAATATATATACTTTAGGACCAGAGATGCCTTCTTCTGACTTCTGATATACATTTGCTGGCGGCGGTAAAAACTTATAATACCCTTCTACCCTATGGGTAACGAGTATAAAAAGAAAAAGGTGTCACACCAAATGCACTCACAAATTGCAGCCTCGAATTTGTTGAATTATTTATGTGCAGACATTTTTGTTTGAAGTCAAAAGAGAATGGAAGCAGAGAATATTTAATACACTAGACTCAACTGTATAATTGAATTAAATTTTCATTTGCAACACACCCAGCTGGTAAATGTAAAAACCATTAATAAAAATAAAATTAGACTTTAGCTAGAGGATTAATTATTAACATAGGATTGCTAGAACAAACATTTGTTTTAACTTTACGCACATACATAAATACCTAATGAAAGTACTCTTTACAATATTTATTACAAATTCACTTCGCTCACAAAACTTCGACAGGCATATTTAAAATACTTTCGTGTTGCCCGTTTTTAATAAAGCACATTTTGCGATTGGAAGTCATTTCATATACGAAATTACCAAAACTTTGTTTATGTTAGTTTACTGCTTCAATATGTGGCGCATATGAAATATGGAATTTGCAATATTATGAGGTTAAAATATAGCTTAATTAAAATACAAATTGACTCGCTCTGTGTCTATGTGTGTCTGCATTGTTTGTGTGCTTTCTAATTATTCATAGCCTAACAATGGAAACAATGAAAGCAGCAGAGTTTTACGAATTTTTGCATTAAATTCCATGAGCACATCCACAACAATAATAATAATAATAAAATTTATCTAATGCCATAATTAAACAACTGGAATAAATTTCTAACAACAGCTGCAGTTTAAGTTCTTCATTGAATCACTTTGCTCTATGCGAAATATTGCAGTCATATTTTTTATCGGTTTTTTTTTCTGGTGTCTCCGGCGGCGTCGACGATAGCGTGAAAAGCGTGAAAAATTGTTGCAAACTTTGACAACTTAAAAATTATGATAGTTGTTTGGGGGATTTTTTTTGGTTGGTGCGCTGTTTGAGTTCTTTCGAGACGTGAATAATTTCATGACATAAATAAATCGGCGAGTGGGGAACAAGTTTCGCTCGAAATTGAATACTGCAAAAAAGCGTGACTTGCACTCATGATGTGTTGCACACAGACACATACATAGAGCACTAAGACCAGAGGTCGACCCATAAAAGCTGTTAAAAAGATTCTTTAGAATTTAGCTCTTTATATTCGTATATTCGTGAGTGCTACACCCACAGCACAATTAACTGCGCAGTGAAATTCCTCGCCCCATGCGCCATCAAATTAGCAAACGATATTAAATATTAACTGTCATCAGATGAGCGTTTCACATGCCGCAGTGCGAACGTAGAGTACGAATAATTTCAACAATTTCTCGTTAAAGCTACAAATTAAAAATGACAGCCTTTTATATGGGAGTTGGCAAAACATTTTATGCGCGCCAACGTTGCGTATGCGTAATGTCGTACACAAATTAAAAAATATATAACAAGCGAGAAGGTTTTACTCTCGACTTTTGCCACTGACTGCTGCTAGACTAGCAGATGCCCATTTTAAGCAAAGAAAATATGCAGAAGTTTTTCATTTAATTATGGTTAATTATACTTGATGTGCAGAAGCTCCTTAAATATTTGTATTTTATATATTGTTGAAGAAATTTGTATTAAAGCAAAAGGGGAATCTCTTTACATTTTTATTTTAAAAAATTTTTAAATTCATTTTTAAAATAGTAATATTTGTAACTTAATTGTGGTTCATTATACAGAAGCGGAAGCTCTTTAAATATATATTTCTTTATGTAAAATTTGATTTCAGTTTCTTTAGCATAAAATTATTTTAAATTGTTCAAATTTGTAGCTGAATTATACTTTATTATACACATTAAATATTTATTACAAAATATGAAATTATGTTATATTATTATTATGTTATATTATTATATTTTTTTTTTCATTTTCTTTTATATAAATTTGTTTTAAAGTGCTCAACCTTGTAACCTAATTATGCAAAAGCAAATGCTATTTAAATAGTAATTTCTTGATTTTATTTTTGTTCGAAATTTTGTTTGAAAGTGCTTAATTTATTTGTACACAATTCGAACATTTTCTTTAGTCAAATATGTATTCATACTCATACTCTTTAAGTTATTCAAATTATTATGATTCAACATGTAATTTCCGTTGTCATATCAAGTCAAAGTTCTGTCACTGCTTAATAATGTTATCGCAATTTACAGGATATCCCATAGGCACCCACTTCTTGTCCCGCAGCATTGCGACTTTGTTCCAATTTACTCGCTTTTATTATATTTTTATGGGCTGTTGAATGAGCTGACAAAACACTGGCGCAGGTTAACAAAATTGCTGCAGCTGACAGAGTTTATGAGAGTGCATAAAACTCTTTAAAACGCAGACGAACCCCTAACCACTTTATAAGTTGTGTGTATTTATATGAGCACACTTCTTCCACGTATATGTGCCAAGCAAAATGGTTAAAAAACTGAAATGAAAGCGGTATACAAATAAAAAAAATCTATAAACAAATCTACGAGCAAAGTTTCGAGTTGGCAGTTGGGGAGTTCGAAGTGTTTGCAGAGAGTTTTGCGTAGCCTGGCCAGGCTGATAATGAAGTTGAAGGAGAGATACAGCTGGCTGGCAGGTCGAGACAGTTACTTCTGGCCAAAAGCCAACAGCCAACCAAACCAAACCAAGCAAATGGGACAGACAGACAGACGAACAGACAGACAACAAGCTAAAAGTTTAAAGTTAAAATTTTTGTTTGCTCTGCGTTTATTTACACACACACACACACAGACAGAAACGACGTTGAAAACTTTTACTCGGCCGGCAAAAGTTAATCGATGCCAGTTGGTGTACCCCAAAAAAGCAACTTCCAGCAAATTGACCGGAAAATGTTTACCAATTGCCAACGAAAGAGTTCCTGGGCTCAGTTAGCTCTAAGCTGAGATTGAGATTGTGTTCGGGATTGGAATTCGAACTGGGAACTGACGGCGGCATTGAGTCCACTGGCCATTGGCTATCTATGGCCGCAAATCCACACAGCAAATTAAACACCAACAAACTTTTTTAGGCGAAACTCAAAAAATAAATATTGAAAATATTGTACAGGAAGACAAACAGATACTCTACATAAATATAATTTTGTATGAGGAAAATAGTTTTTATTATATATATTTTTTTTTCGACATTAATTTAGTCAATGTTGAGGAGGACTTAAATAAATAATTCCATTAAACTTAACCTATGATCGCACACCTTTAATCAACTTTGAGTGAGTGATAAGCCGAGTATAATTTTTGTAATTTAGCAATATTGATTAAGTTTTGTGAAAAACTTAAATAAATACATGTAGTTAAAATCAGGTTTAATTTTCAATACTTTTATCGAATTGCTTTGTATGATGTATTCTCTATTTTATATTTATTTTAACGTCATTGATCTGATTTTTTTTAAATATTAAATATATGTTCAAAGCATGTTTAAATCTCACACTCTTAATCCACTTTCATTATATGATATGCACTGTAATTTATATTAATTTTAGAGTCATGAATTTATTAATTTATGAACAATCAAAATGAATTTAAGCATTTAAAATTAGATTTAAATCTAACACCTTTAATAAATGAATTTTGTTGCAGTTCAAACCAGGCTTCAATCTCACATCCTTGATCAACTTTCCTTGAAATATAAGTTCTGTATTTTGCTATTATTTTAGTGACATTATTTAAAGAATTCCTTGAAAACTTAAACTGAAAATAATTTCACTTATAATCATGTTTCAATCTCGCACCTTTCATAACTTAACAACGACTGCTTCAGTTTTTCACATTCTGTCATTTTACAGGGTATAATTGTTTTATTGGAAAAGTTCGTTTTTAGCTCCTCTGCCGCTGACCCAGTTGACGTATATTGATCAATTCTTTCCTTTTTTTGTCGTCAAGTACTAAAACTTTTGCCCGGCACTGTTAAAGTTTTGGCGAATTAAGGGTTACCCAGGGACTCGACTCGAATGTGTGTTTGTGTGTGCGAGAGTTGTAATGAAATTTATGAAATTTTATTTCGACAGCCAGTGGCAACAATGAAAATCGTTTCCCGAGTTGTTTGCCCCAATTTGGGTCAATGAAAGTTGCGCTTCAAAATCAATTGCATTTTGATAAAGTTTCGACTGTCGACTTGGCTACTATGCTCTCTCCCTCTCTCTGTCTCTCTCTCTCTCGCTTTCCCTCTTTTTCTATCTCTATCTCCTATCTCGCTTAGCACTGCGTATTGTCAATTTAACTTTGTCACTTTGCGGAAAGCATCCCAATGGAGCAAAGAAGAGGGAGAAGGATACAGAATAGTGGAGGATAAGCTCTAAACCAAATGACAGTCATTGAACTACCAATAAAATTCGCTATAAATAAATTGCACAGTGAGTCAAGGCAGTTGCCATATCTCGTGAGTTGAGTCGGGCTATGCGAGGGTTCAAAAGTTTCATAAGTGCAGCAACAACAACCACAACAACAACAATGACAACTGACAGCTGCTACAAAAGATGGCGGACGACAAAAGGCCTGCGGTGCTTCAAGTGGGCGTCCTTTTTTGTTGAGGGGAGGGAGGGTCGCGTCTCTGCACTAACATTGTTAGACAGCTCGACCCCCCGCTCGTTGCCTCTTCGAATGCAACATATTGTTGTGTTCGACATAACCAAAAAAGCATAAAAAAAGAGCAAGAGAGAAAACAAAGCGCACAAAACTGGAGCAAAATTGTAGCGCAGGAAGCGTCTACGTAACCGCAACAGAAGGCCGCCAACTATTTTAGATGCCAAAACCGACAGCAACAACACTGACAACAACAACACTGACAACAGCAACACTGACAATAACAACAACAACTGAGCCTGCATATTGCCCTGGCAACTGCATGGGAAAACAATGCCAAAGGCCATGTGTAAATATGCCATGCATTTTTTGTCAGTTTTCTATATAGAATTCGTATATATTCACGTGTGTGTGTGAGTTCGTTCAAGGTGGCGCAGTGTCTGCATAGTGGGAAAATAGTTTTAAATGTTATAAAATATTAAAAACACTTTTCCAAATTGCTTTTTTACATTCATACGTTTGTTAATACCGTGCTTAAAGCGCAGTCAGCAATCGCAAATAGCTTTAAAACGTTTGAAGCACTCTTTCGAATGGTTTATGGAACATTAGACTTGATTGATAGTTCGATGCATTAAATCAATTACCAGCATTGAAAGTGGTAGGTAACTAATGATATGTTCAGTTTTGCTAAGGAAACTGATAATGGTAATGTTGGCTTAAATATTCATGTTTTCAATGAATCAATCATTAGTTTATACTGAACTGAATTAAGAATTCATCAAAAGGTATTTCAAATTAAGTAAGAAATCCGCTTATTAATGCTTTTCAACAATATTCCTTATAAGACTCAATAAATTCTATGCATCGATAAATTTTTAATTTCATTTTGAATACATTGAGTAATTAAATTAATTAGCTCTAATATTAACTCAATTTATGTCAAGGTAACTTTTTTATACCTTTCAACAATATTACGTATACGACTTCATAATTTGTATTAATCGATAAAATATTAAAACACAGAAATGAATTTTCGAATTAGCTAATACAAATAAGAAATTGAAATAAAGGTTTGCTTTATATTGCCTGTCAACAATATTACGTATACGACTTTACAATATCTATGTATGCATCGATAAATTATAAATAAATAATTAAAAACACTACAAATTTGTTAAGCAATGTATTTCAGCCTAATATTAAATATTTGCCAATAACCAAATAAAGAGTTTGTGTAAAATTGTCATTATAAATTTCAACAATATTACGTATACGACTGTGTAAACTCCATGCTTTGATAAATTGTAAATACATTTTAAAATCATTATATAAATTTCAACTAATTCAATTTAGCATATTAACAGCTCAAATTTGTATTAGTAATTTTCCCCTCGATAAGCGTTTAATCTTAATTGAACTAATTGTTTTTTAATTGATAATTTTGTCGGTTTTAAATTTAGTATTCTTGTTAAAGGCTGATAGAAAAAAATAAACTGCAGCAACAACAAATAAACGTTGGGCAAAACAACTGGGCTGCAAACGGTTTTGTTTTGTTTTTTATTTTCTTTTAGGTCGCGAAATGTTGCCGATGCTGGTGCTGTTGTTGTTGTTGTGCTGTCATGTTAGGCAGTCAACCAAAAACAGATTTTTGTCACCGAAATCGCCGCAGGCTGCGCTACACTTCGCAGCACAGAAACCGGGCAAAAGAAATCAAGTTGCAAGTAGCAAGTTGCAAGTTTTAACTTGCAACGCGAAACATGCAACAAAAGCCGGCGAGGCGTCCTTAGCTAAATGTCAGTGACCGAGAAATGTATGTGGCATGCGAGTTGAAAATTCTAAAGCATGGCAAGCCATGGCATAGAAGAACAGAATAAAAAAAAAAAAAAACAAGAAAGAAGTTCGTGGTTTTATAGCCAGTGGCAGGATACTAGCAACAAGAACAACAAGGACAACAGCGAAAGGACAACGACAGCACAACAATGGGACTACAACACAAGCAATAACAATGCAAACTCTTTCATCTCGTTGTTGTTGTTGTTGCTTTTGTTTTTCTGCCGTTTCTAGCGCCATCGTCGACTATGTCGCTGGGTGAATCCTTTGGAGCCACTCGCAAGTCCTGCACTCCTTCTGCTCCGCTCCCCCATTAACCAATGTCCATTGCACTTCATTTTGTTGTTGTCGACACTCGTCGAGCAGTCAACGAGCCAACTTGATTGTAGCCACGATTTTAATTTTTTTCGTTTCATTTTTCGTTGTTGTTTTTCTTCTTTTCCTTCGCGTTTCGTTCTTGTGGCTATTGGCTGTGGCTTGGTCGATTTTTATGCGCTGCTCGCTGCTCGCGTCTTGGCCTTTGCCCCCCGCATTTGTTTTTCACGTTTTCTGATGATTTGGCAAATTGAATTTCAACTCAATTTGCAGCTAACAACAACGACTAATTAGCTAGCTGCCTCACAACGAACGCTCAAAAGTATGCTTTACTCTTGAATTTCACTTTGAGCTTGGCTTGTATTCAAAATCGAATCGTCTCGTAACTCGAAACCAAATTAAGAGCTAAGAACTGAGCAACCAAAAAAGAAGAAAAGGTAAAGGGGAATATTTCGAAGAGTTTTCTTTTGCCAGCCAGACACACACACACACACAATATTGTGGCATGAAAAGTATTCTCTGAGTGCTGCATAAAATGAATATCAATTAAGCTAACGAATAACGAATATTCGCCACATGCAGGTATCGATTGCTCTAGCTGAAGCTGAGCACTTTCGCATTCAATAGAGACAAGCTCTGGGATTGATTCGATACACACATCCTCATCGTCGTGTGTCGTGTTGTTGCAGCCAGCAAAGAAGCCGTCAAATTGCCAAAGAGCAAATGCAAAACCCGGCTACAGGCCTACAAAAAGATATATACACACATGAGGTTGGGAAAACTTTGCTAAATTAAGGCAAAATTGCAGAGAGGTAAATTCGGAAATTATGGCCAGATATTCAGAAAATTTAACAGAGTGCAACTTTGGTACACAGCAAGCAAAGGCAAATTAAAAAGCCTGAGCAAGAGATACAAAAGAGAAGTAGGAAAAACGTAGTTATATTAGAAACGAAACATAACAAAGCAGATAAAAGAGAGAGAATGAGAGACAAGAGTTGTAAGAAGTGCACTTCAAAGAGAAAACTAAAGACGAGAGATTAGTAAAGAAAAGAAAACGAATGAAGTGCCAGCATGAATGAGAATAAACTATGGTCAAACTTACAACTCAATAAATTCAAACACAAATAAATACAAACAAATGTGTTTGGTAGTGAATAAAATGAAACTTTTTAAACAATCAACACAATAGAAATTGTAATAAATAAATTTGTAGCAATTCATTCTTTCATTCATGGCAATTGAAATTGCTTTAAAAAGTCTTGTTTACTTTATTGTGGCTTTTGTGTTTTTTTGTTTACAAACAAAAACTCGATATCTTTTTTCAACTGCAACTGGAAAAAGATAAAAATCTCCAAGTTTCTGCCGCATCAGCTAAATTCTTTCTTTTCATCTTCAAGTTGCAACTCCTTTCAGACTTATACCGAAATAGCTTAAAAAAAAAGAAGCGACGGCAGTTTTCTCATATTGGTTGATGTTTTGCGCTTTTATTATCTCTCGAGTATCTATGGCTGTAACTCCGAGAGTGTGAGTGTTGCGTGAATATGTGAATCTGAGTATGTGTATCTGTAGCTGTAGCTGTATATGTATCTGTATCTGTTTACAGCTGTAGATTCGCCTTTCATGCTTCAATAAATAAAATGAATTGAAAAAGCAAAAAAGCAGAAAACCCACACATACTCATCGCACGAGATTGAGATAGAGAAAGCGAGAGAGTGAGTGAGTGAGAGAGAGGGAGAGCGAGGTGGGAGGATAACAGATTAGTTGAGCTGGCCAACAGTCTCGTTCTCATTCTCGTTCTGTCTTCCAATGGAAATCAAAACATTTTGTTAAAAGGAAACGCACACACACACATATTTACAACAGAGTGAGAGCAAAAGCAAGAGCAAGTCAAGGCCTATTCACACACACACACTCTCACACACACAGATGTGCGCGTTTATCTGCGGAAACGGAGATACGTTGTACGTGCCCAGGACGCGCACAGGACGTGGCCAGGACACAAGCTCTAAACTCGCAACTTTGCCTCAATGCTTGCTGCCTGTCTGTCTGTCTATCCGCCCCTTTCCTCCTCCCTACCTCTTCGCCCTTGTGCACGCATTTGGCAGCCAACTTATGTGTAATAAAATGTAATAAAATAAAACTCACATATTAGAAATGTTTTGCCATTTTTTTCCTGCATTTTTTTTTGCTCCCCATTGAAAGACACATAAAAAGCACATAGAACATTTTGTATTTGTTCGCCCAGCTCAGTGTTGTTGTTGTCAGGCCATAAATAAAATGTGTCCTTTCTGTCGCTTCTCTCTCTCTCGGTGGCTAGTTTCGTCTTAGTGCACAGAGCATTAGGCATATTGCGTATACGCCCGGTCGACTACAAACCGCCAAATGACAACGCATCTTAACATAATCACAAGCACAATCACAATCAGCTTGACTGTGATTTTTGTTTTTTTTTTTTTTTTTTTTTTTGTGTGGGAGGGACTGAAAACGAGACTTTTATGACACGTTTATAGGCCATTTAATAGGCAGTCAAATGACAGCAGCTGTCAAAGAAGTCATTTAAATGAATATATGCCAATGTGATTCCATTTCTGATGCTCACATCAATGTGGATTACATTATTATGTATATGTATTATTGTTATTAACAATATGAATTGTCAACTGCCTTAAATATATATAATTTATTCATAAGCTATCTTCAACATCCGAACTGCATTTCATTTAATTGTTTGCTTTAATATTTAAAATGTTATTTATGTTGTTTTTTACAATATATTATTTTATTTCATTGTGATATGCTCGTCAGGGTTTAAGCGTAATTAATGTCAACAATATAAAGCATTTAAGTCGGCAATTTCCTGTTAGCAGCTTTTTTAATTTTGCCATTTTAATGGGTTATATTATGATTGACTAATCTGATTTAATATGATTTTTTTTTCGCAAATACATAAATGGAATATTTTGGTTGAACTTTTTATACCCAATACCTATAGGGTATATATTTATGTATTTTGACGTTTATGGTATATTTTGCATGTAGTACTATATCAATGCAGTGCTTTGTCGACATACCATATATTTTTGCAGTATTATTTGCTATATTTAAAGAATAATACTATACTGTATTGTTTTAGCGGGTATCTCACAGTCGAGCACACTAAACTGTAGCTTTTTACTTGTTTTATACTGCAACGAGTTTGATTTTGTATATAAATAATAGGCAAAAGTTAAGGTTAAAACAACTTTTTCGTTTTCATTGTTTTTCTTGTGATGTTTTCGAATTGCTAAATACGCAACATCAAATCTACTTTAGTCAAAACAATTCAATAACATTTTAATATTGTAAAATTTAATATGAATTTCGTTGAAAGCACATGTCTGCCCCATTTTACAATACAAAAAACAGACTTCAAAGAGCCGCCGTAAATTGATAACCTCAAGCCCATAAGTGACAGCTGCTCTCGCATAGCTGGCATAGATGTCGATTAATTACATTAGTTTTTGTTCGATGGCAAATTGAATTAATTTTTGACAAAGTGCTGCATATTGATTTTCTAATTGGCCGCGTCACAGACGCCAAGCGAACAACACAACAAAAAGAACAATTAAAACAAATTTAATGTGCAACATTAATGCTATTTAATGAAATTTTCAGCAATTGAGCAAGATTCGGGAGTGGAAGGTAAAAGGAGAAAAATCATAGACCAAATAGAAAGAGCAGGACAAAGAACAAAATGGCGTCAGACAGTGAGAACTTGGCTTGACCATTAAGTTAATGAGGGTCATTGCGGCAACATGTTGTTGCTTCGCACCTTGCCACCAACCAAACGAACTACGGGGGCTGACAATGAGTCGCCTGCCTGTTGAAGACAATGACGTTTTAGCCGAGCACAGCCACAGAAGGAGGAGGCCAAGGGGAGGCAACTGATGGCTATGCTTTTAAATGCGTTAACTTCCTGTGACGTCAACGTCGGCGGAAACGGAAGCCAAACAAATATGGCCAACGCAACGTTCGGACAGACAACACAGAAAACTTTTTAATGCCTTTTCCGTGCACAGTGGTTAGGTAGATAGAAAACATTATAAATTTTGTTGCTAAAGAAATAGCCAACATTTTTGCGCCAACTTAATTGAACTTAATCAGTATTAATACATATTTTTAATTAACTAATTTGCGCTTCTTGACTAATTAGACACAATCCATCTTCATTATGATGCTTGGCACCACTGTGCAGCTGGCTTTTAAAATGTATTTCGGTTTCATATTTCAGCTAATTCATCATCCGCTTTCCACCAAAAAAAACAGTTTTCATTTACAGTTTGATATATTTGCTCCGCATTTGTCGTGTGTGTGTGTGTGTCGCTGTTGCTCTTGTTTTATTTACACCAATTTATTTCGAGCCGCCTGTGCTTAATGTGCCTGTGTAGCAGAGGCTACAGTTTAGCCCCCAGGACCTCTCCAGGACTCAGTGACCAGTGTGATAAGACTTATGTGACGATAATGACAATGACAATGGCAATGCCAATGATAATGTTGATGTTGATGTTGATGATGATGAAGAAGGCAGAAAGAAGGCAGCGCAAAAAGCCAAATAGAATGAATGACAGCTGAAGCAGGACGAACACAAGGACATGGAGTGACAGTAAACAGTACATAAGGACAATTTAAATGACATTTTTAGTTGTCTTTTGTGTGCAAGTGTGTGTGGAGTGACATGCGATATTTGATCAATAACTTGTTAGCAGCAAGAAGACTTTACTTTTGGGGGTTGCCAGCCAGCATAATGGACTGGCTACAAACATGCATGTGTATGAGCGTGTGTGTATATGTATGTGTGTGTGTGCACATCCTGTTTGGTTCGTGTCTGGAAGTGGAGCTGCTGCTCTTGCTGCTTTCGGCTGTGGCTTATTTGTGCCGTGCCTTTGCTTTGCCACCAAGCCGCATTCATTATGAAAAGCAAACAAGTTCTGCAGAGCCCAGGACCGACACAGGACGACGACGTCGTGCAGCGAGGACGAGGCCATCAATCTGCCAGGTTTGTTAGGGTTGCCGCTTCAACGTGCTGGCTAACCGTTTTTCGCACGTTCCTTGCGCCAGCAGATCAAAGGCAAAACTCAACACACACACACACACACAACATCACACAACACCACAAAGCTCAAGTCTCTGTGGCACTCAAGAGTTCGCCTGGGCAAAACAAAAGCCCTCGGCGCTGTCTCAAGCGTTATTTATTGTTAACGAAATAGCCGACGTTAACGTTGACGGCGACGTTGACGTTGACGTCGACGATACGACGCAGCGTCGTCGAGGTCCTTGGCATAAGTCAAAAGCCAGCGTTGCCAGATCCAGAAGTAAGCAAAACAACAACCTTTGCTTCTCTGCTCTTCTCTTCTCTTTTGGTTGCTGGCAATTAATCAAACGCTAAACAACATTTGTGGTTTTACAAGCATGTTAAATGTGCCCCGCCTTTTGGTGTTGTTGTTTTTGATAGCAAATTAATGCCGTTAGAAGGCTGTAATCTCCCTCCTGCATGCCAATTCAACTCGCTCTCACTTGTCTCGTTATTGTTTCAATTGTTTTGGCAGCCTGCCCGTTGACAACATACTAAATTAACACGCACACACACAGAGTCAGACCTATTCCCTCTCCTTTGCTCTCTTCTTCTTTGGGGGCTATCTCTCTGGCATTCCCTTGATAGGCAACAGGATGCTCTGTCTGTGTGAGCCAATTGAAAGCAGTCAAAGAGCAGCAACAGCAACAGCAACAGCAGCAGTAGGATTACAATCTATCAGCTGCAGCACAAATTTGGCTTGTCCAGTGTCCTGCTCTGCACTCCGTCTACGTCCCTTGTGCCACCCCCTTCTCCCCTTCTCCTCTCTGGCCAAGTCCTTGTTCATATCCTGTGTAGAGCCGCCTCTCTGCCTCTGCGCCTCTCCTGTCGCATTGCAGTTTTCGGGTTCAAACGCTTACTGCGTTAAATCCCCTTTTATTGTTGTACATTTTCGGTGTGTGTGTTGAGTGTGTGTACAAATGATTGCCATTGGTTTTGTATTCTCCTCTCATTTGCATAGCCAAATGTGTGTGTGAGGAGAGTTCACGAGTGTGTGTGTGCCTGGCAGGCAACTCTATTACACTTAAAACGAGTCAATGCGTTTTAAAAAGGGACGATTCCAATTGGGGCCTGGGCGGAGTTCAAGTGTATGCCAAAAGGTGGCAACATCAGCAGCAGGCAGCAGGCAGCAAAGTGAGGCAAGTGGCAGGTGGCAGCTATACAAAGAGTCCCCCAGGGAGTTTTTATAATTGAGGCACGCGTATGCTAAACGATTGTGATCTCTCTTTCTCCCCAACTCTCTATCTCTCTCTCTCTCTCTTTCTCTTTCGCATTTATATCCCTTTGGCATTTGGAATGCGAATGCAATTAACGGACCGAGTGCAAAAGGTGTTTTGACATTTCCAAACCAGCAATAAAAATCTGATAAATAGACAAATAAATAATAGCACAAATGAAATATGATATTGAACCCCGCTGGGATTTATCTAAGCCCCAAATTAGATTTTATTCATTTCAATTTGAAATTACAGTGCAATATAATTACATTTTTGAGTGAACAGCGATAACAAAGTAAACATTGTGCGTCGAAATTGAAACGGAGCAATTTGCAGTTTATTTTGTAATCGATTAAAAACAATATGATTATTATTTTGTTTCATGTTAGTTTACGTTTCAGAATGAAATGACAGATGTAATTTTTAAAATATGTCATTCGAAAATGTATGTTGAACCGGTTCAGCAATGAGATTGTTATATATGTTAAAATGTTGTTGTACTCCACAAAGCTCATCAGATTTTAACTACTAATGTGTGTATGTAAAGACGTGTGTCGTAACATTTTTCAAGCAGCGGAGAAGTTCATCCTTTAACCGTTCAGTAAGTAGAATGATTTCACGCAGTGAAGCGGTTCAGCCTTGAACCGGTTCAAAAACCCGTTCAATAAGTGAAGTTAAAATAAAAAAATAATGGAGTAATGGAATCTAGTTCCAGTTCAACATGCTTTAATTTCGGAGTGGTTCGACCATTTCCAAAGCAATCTTCTTTGTTTTTTTTTATGTTCTACAAGTTCCAGATTACATTACAAAATATTATATAGCTAATTCTCTAACGATTATGAGCTGTAAAAACTCACAACTGCGGAACGGTTTAAATGCGAACCGGTTTGTGGACTTTGCCTTGCAATGAAGTGAAGTAGCCGTGCAGCAAGTACTCACAGCGGAGCAGTTCAGCCTTGAACCGGTTCAAAAAAAAAAAAACCTTCAGTAAGTAGATTTTTTCACGCATTGAACCGGTTCAGCTTTTAGCAAAAAAGCGTTCAAGAGGTAAAATAAAAATGAATTAATAAATGTATAATATATAGTTTTGCTAAGATCACGCAAATCATTAACCACAATCTAATCTCTGTTTTCCAGTTCAACATGCTTTAATTGCGGAGTGGTTCGACCATTTGCAAAGCACACTTCTTTACTTTTTTATGTTCTACACAATTCCAGCTTACATTACAAAACATTATATAGCTAATTCTCTAACGATTATGAGCTGTAAAAACTCGCAACTGCGGAACGGTTTAAATGCGAACCGGTTTGTGGACTTTGCCTTGCAATGCAGTGAAGTAGCCTTGCAGCAAGTACTTACAGTTTTGATGTCCCAAAGCCCAACAATTATTGGCTTAATAGCCTGTCGCAGCAATTGCAAAAAGCAATTCTCAACAGCGGATTGGAGTAGCTTTCGAACCAGGTTCGCAATTGTTTCATGTTTCACGCAGCACACAAATTGCCGCAGTTCCCATTTCCATTTCCCGTTCTTGTTGTTCTTCGTACTCCCCTTGTTGTTGTTGTTGCTTTTATTGTTGTTTACATTTTTGCAGTGTTTTTCTGTTTTTGTTTTTGTTTTCTTTTGCGTTCTTGTATTATGAGCTTTTATGTTTAGCTCGTAATCTTCATTCTCAATTACGAGTGCTGTTGTGCTGCGTGTAAACTGCCACACTTGCAATCCGAGGAGCTGCTCCCCCCCTCCCCCCGTCACCCCCTTCTATCTCCCTAAAGCTGCTTCGCACTTGCTCTCTCTCTGTCTCTTTCCTTCTCGCTCTTGGCACATTTTGTGCTGCATTTAAAACGCTGCAAATCTTTAGCAACATTTTTGACGATTTTGCCAGCTGCCGCCTCGAACTCTTTGTTCTTGTTGTTGTTGTTATTGTTTTTTGTGCTTGCTACTTCCGGTTTAGTTGCCGTTGCCGTTGTTGTTGTTGGCTATACACATGCCACAGCTGGCCACAGGATGCGCCAGTTTGGCCGTTTTTCGCACACATTTTTCACTTGGATTTTAACGCACTGCGCTTTCCATTCCATTCCTTTCCCTTCCCTTCCTCCGCCTTCCGTTTGCCCGCACTTTACGCTATCTACCCGCTTTTCATCTAGTTTTCTTTTACGCTCAAAAGTATGTGCTTGCCTTTGTGTTGTTGCTGTTGTTTGTGGTTGTTTAAAAAATGTTGTACAAAACGAAATGGCATAAAAATAAAAATGAAATAAATGTTCGTTGCTAAGCCGCCTCTTTGTTTATGTGTGCGTGTGTGTGTGTGTGGGCGTGGCCAAAGTTTGCCTCAGCTGCCGTTGCTTTTGTGTTTTTTGCATACACAATTTTTTACAATTTTTGTTTTTGTGTGCTTATTTTATTTTCTTTTTTTTATGTTTTATGCGTGGTTCTTGCAGAGGAGACGCCACGCATGGGGGCCGCTGATTGCTTTGTTCCGGCGCTTAAGCGCCCCAAATCCCCTACATCATCATCCTCATCACCATCGTCGTCGTCGTCGTCGTCATCCCCCCTTTGTTCACTCCCCCCCGCCGCAGCAGCATAGCGCGGCATTATGTTTATGATGCCTGCAATTTTATTTATTTATTTATTCTCTTTTTGTGCAGCTCAGCTATAAATTAGTTCACCGTTTGAGCAACACAGTGCAGCCAAAACCGCCGCAAAAACTCACCCGAAACTCTGTGCGTAAAAATCAATTAGCAAAACGCGCGCTACATACAAAAAAAAATTGAATACGCAACGAAAAATTGCTGACAAAAGTTTTCATGTGTTTCGCATTTAATTACAAAAATTCTGCGGCACTGTGTGGCATCATTGGGGAGTGTGAGACGCATTCGCGGTGGCAAATCATATTGCGTATTACAAAATTACTTGTTGTTCTTTTTTTTTTGTTGTTGTTGCAATGCACTTGCTAATGACTAAAGCATTAACATTTTGTCACGCAGTCTATGTCTTTTTAGAGGCAGACGTGTCAGCTGACATAACTCAAGTTATATTATGGATCAGTTGTAAAATGTATCTAATTGATATATACATACATACATATATATATAAATGGTTATATGGTCTGCGAGAATCAGGCCAATTACTATGCTAATTAATTTATTAGAAATTCAAATGCTTGCAATAAAAAAACTATGATGCTATTTTTGTGCAGCATTTCTATGACGATCATCACCAAAGAATGTTGAATTTAATCATCAATTTATACAATGTTTCAAAATTTCTTCAAATAAAAAGAATTGAAATAAATACGACTTATAAAGTATGTATGGAATGAGGAAATCAATTTATTCCATTCGAAAACCAGAAGAATATATACATTCTGTACAATACCGCACAAATAGTTTTCTAAAAAAATATATTTTTGTACTAAATATCTTGAATAAATTTCTTTACGTTCTTGTTATAAGTTTGTCAAGAAATTTTTGCAGAACAAAATATAACATTAACTGTTATTTCATGTTTACATCAAACACATTATTCCCAATCTTAAAAAGATTTTAAAATATAATTGTGTTGAACAAATTATTTTGTATTCCTTAAATAAATTGATAGTTTATGAAGAAATCTTTGCAAAATAGAATAAAATAAATCATCAAATTATATTTTATGTTTTAATGGAATTTCAATGACTGGAATTTAAAGATAATTTGAAAAGTATCATTATATGCTCTTAATCTAATAAGAAATAAAATAAAAAAATATATAAACAAAAAATATATAAACAAAAAATTTATACATTTTTAAAAAATAGAAATTTGTTTCTTATTTCTTTTCAATATAAAGATAATTTTGCGACATATCTTGAAATTTCATTTAGTGAAATTCTATTCCATAATACATAATTATACATTTTTGATTGGATTTTAGAAGTATCTCTTAAAGATTCTTTCCACAAATGTACATAATTTGATTGATTAATTGCTAATAATGCGACTAGTAAAGCAATAAAGTAAAGTTGTAATCTGTAAGTGTATTTAAAGCATCGTCATTCGGCATTCCACACCTTTTATCTTGTTGTTTTACATATTTCTGTGCTTAACAAATGCCAATGAATGCTGACCCTTGTCCCCCTGGCCTTGGCACCAAAAGCACAAGCAAAAACTGTGCCAAATGAGCAGCTAAAAGGCGCCAACGGAGGCGTGCCGCAGCTCGCTGACATTTCACGCATTTAGTTGTTGCTTGTGTTGCTTCCGCCCCTTCTTCGCTCCTGTTGCAACTTCTGTCCAGCACGCTTTTCCCTTTTTTGTTGGCTTTGACAGCAGCGAAATGAAACGTCGTGTTCACAGGATAAAGGATAAAGTGTGCGTGATGTGCAGTCAGCCAACGCTCCAACTCCAACCCCAACTCCAACCCCAACACTCTGCTGCCTCTTCTCACCTAAAGCATTTTACTGTTCATTTATGTGTCGCCGTTTTAGCAGCTAAAATTGACAGACGAGCAGCAAGGAGAGCGAGTGGGAGGAGTGGAGGAGGGCAAATGCACGCCATAAAGTCAATTTGTACAGCGCAGCACTGTTTGGCCATCAATGGACTGGAAAGCTCGCGTTGGCTGCTGCTGCTGCTTTGGTCGCTGCCGCTGACGATGGCAGGATATGCACAAAAAGGATATCGCATTATCTGCTGCTGCAGCAGGACACTCGGATATCGTTACAAAATGAAGACAACCGGACGGACTAAAAATGTTGAATTGCGCCACGATTTTTGATTGTGCTGCACGTTTTCAATGAATGGCTGAACGCACTAATGGCCACCCAAGCTGACTTCAGTCGATAAATTTTTACTATCGATAAGCGTGAATGCTAAAGCAACTAAAGTTAGGAAGAATGCACCTCGCATCGTTAGATTTAAAGCAATTGCTGTTACTATCGATGAGTTTGACAGGCAAAGCAGCCAATGTTAGAGCGTTCTTCTTCACATCGTTAGTCTTAAAGCGTTAGTTTTAACTATCGATAAGTGTGAATACTAAAGCAACTCAGGTTAAGAAGAATCGCATCGTTAGTTTTAAAGCGAGATAGCTTTTACTATCGATACGTTTGAGAGGCAAAGCAGCGAAAGTTAGAGCATTCTTTTTCGCATCGTTAGTCTTAAATCGAAAGCTTTTACTATAGAAGTGTGTGAAAGCTAAGGCAGCTAAAGCTAAAGAAATCCTTCTTCGCATCGTTAGCATCGAGAGCCAGAGCCAAAGCCAAAGCAGCGATAGCTTTTACTATCGATAAGTTTGAGAGCCAAAGCAGCCAATGTTAAAGCATTCTTCTTCACATCGTTAGTCTTAAAGCGTTAGTTTTAACTATCGATAAGTGTCAATGCTACAGTTAAGAAGAATGCACTACGCATCGTTTGTTTTAAAGCGAGATAGCTTTTACTATCGATACGTTTAAGAGGCAAAGTAGCGAAAGTTAGAGAAATGTTCTTCGCATCATTAGTCTTAAATCGAAAGCTTTTACTATCGATGTGTGTGAAAGCTAAGGCAGCTAAAGTTAAAGAAATCCTTCTTCGCATCGTTAGCCCTAAAAATCAGCTTTTATTATCAATAATTGTTAATGCTAAAGCAGCTAGCTTTCAAGTAATTGATTTTACTTTCGATGAGTGTGAGAGCCAGAGCCAAAGCCAAAGCAGCTATAGCTTTTACTATCGATAAGTGTAAACGCTAAAGCAGTGCAAGAATATTCCTCGAATACTATTGATGTGTGTAAAAGAAAACACAGTTCAAAATAGAAGAATCTTCCTTGAGAAGTTAACTTTAAAACCGATAGCTTTTACTATCGATAAATATGGAAGCCCAATGAGCTGAAGATAGATAGAAAATAATCACATATTTGGCTTTTTTACTACTAATAAATTTGAAAGAGAACGCAACTAACATTAAAGCATTCTTTCTCGTAAAGTTAGCTTTAAAGAGATAGTTTTTACGCTCGCCTTGTTAGCTTTAAAGAGCTGTGCGCTGTATGAGGTAACACATTTTCAACCGGATTTATTCGTTTTTGCTCCTTTTTGACAATGCGACCCGTGTGTCCAATTCATCCGCATTGCCAAATTAAGAGCAGTCGTCGTCATCACACAGCTGGGACAATAGCAGCCACAAAAACAGTAATAACACTAGCCACAACAAAGCAATTATTAGCGCCATCATTAGCACCGAACCGTACCGCATTGAACCGCTCCGCATCGCTGTGAACCGCACCGCAAACTGTGTGGCTTTTGGCTAATTAGCTCGGGAGGTGGCCATAAGTTTTATGCGATTTGAATCGCATGCCATGAAAGGCCCTTTATTATGATTGTGAAACATCTGCATATAAAGCACAACTAAAAGCCGAGTTAATAGCTGCGAGTCAAAGGTCAAGAAATATGTGAAGTTTGCTCTAAAATCCAGTTAATCACTTTGCTTTGGCGCGTTGCAAATTAAACTACTGTAAAGGCGCTTCATTCAAACCACAGCTAAAGTTTTGCCTCCCCTTTAAGCCTGCCAATGCCGCTTATGCCACGCCTTGTGGCGCCGCTTTTCATGCAGCTTATTTGGCGTCCCAGATATGCTGCTGCTGTTGCTGTTGCCTTTGTCTTGCCAAAGCGCAGATCATAATAAACAGCGCAAGGCACAAACTCAAACAGCATTTCAGCTACTTCAGGCAGCGTATTATGAACCAGTTTACCGCCCCCTCCCCCATCCCTTTACGCTCCTCATCTTTACCTTTGCAGCTTTTGAAGCAGCACTTGATTGTCTGTCGTTCTGAGTGGCTGACAGACAGGCGGGGAAAAGGACGAGGAGGGGCAAAAATAATGACTAAGCCGAATGCATTTTCAACTAAGATGCAGCAGCAGGCAACAATCTCAGCTACTCTCGACTACTGTGCAACATTCTCTCGTAAGTCTCGCAGTCAAGCTGATTTTCCACTGAATGCGAAAGGCAAGACAAGCAGATAAAGGAAGCACCAACAGCAACAGCAGCAGCATCTGAAGAACTCAGTCCCTCTTCAGCAATATTAAACATCATTATGAGTACTCAAAAGCACAATCAATTTCAAGTCAATCATTATAAAAGTCACTTCCACAAGCAGTTAGTTGCAATTGCCATTATTTCTTCTTTTTTTTGTGCCTGATAATTTAATTGCAAACACAATTAGATGGTCTATCAATAAATCGAATAATCATGTGAATAACTCAAACAAGACTCAAACAATTAATAACCCAAGAAGATGCACTAAGACAATGCGCAAAACTTGATTTGCTTTGTCAGCACAGCTCTACAAAAAATTGATAATTAATAAATTCTATGCAAAATAAACCAAAACAAACGAGCGAAAAAAATCACTCGACTGCTAATTGAGTTTTTTTGTTTTAATTAAATGACTGGGGGAAAAAATCCCAATTGTGTTTTGCTTGCCTAAAGCCTAAGCTCGTGTAATGATTTTACTTTATCTTTATTTAAATTTCGAGATTCTGATTCTAAGCTCGAAACAGCTAAAAGTGCAGTTTAAACGTAAACAATTGCAAATTTAATCAGATCAAATTGTGATGAAAAGGCTCATGAACAAAAGCTTTGTTTAATTAAATACATTCTTGTGAATTACTTGGAAAGTATACTATTTAAAAATCCAATCAGACTTTTTTGATTCACAAACAAGAAACAAAAAAAAAAAACAAATGATTCATTAGCTTAAGGGAATAATTGCGTATCAAAATATTTGAAATTAATATATAATCGTCTGAATGAATTGGATGAATAGCAACTCATTGTGAAGGAGTAAATCTTACATGAAATGAACTTTAAACGGATCCAAAGATTTGCCCAATTTAAGTTTACCAACGATAGAAAGATATTATATTAAAAGCTGTTTTAAAGATAATCAATTTAAACGTTTACAAAACTGTTTAAATTATCAGCAGCTGTCATAAATTAATCTTGTAAACTTCAAAAATTTTAAACATTTACAGATGAATTGAATTCAATAGTTATGAAGTTTTTCGGACGCAGCCATAAATTAATCTGATGAACTTTAAACTTGAAAAAGATTCGCACACAAGCAAAGAGAATTCAGGGGGAATTTAGCGCTAATCAGTGAGTATGATTAATAATGTTATCAAATCGGCGCGACGTCAAAGGGAAATGAGTAGCAATTTGAACAAGTTGCAAGTCGATTCGCAGCTGCCACAAGCAGCTGCTGTGTCGAGAGTCGAGTCGAGTTGAGTTGAGTTGTGGGTGGGACGACTTTTCAAGTGGGTAATGTCAGGACAATATGTTGCCAGCTGTACAATGGGCCACTTAAGCGACAACAATAAAAAATCATTAGAGTGCCAAAGGCAGCCGTTGCACAGGATGCCAGGATGCACACAGGATGTATACTTTCTCCTCCCCGCCTGCCTCCTCCCCTGAAAATAACCCAATCCCCAATCGCTATTCCCTGGATGCCCCATTCCCCGTTTTTCGCCATTCCCATAATAATTCTTAAGTGCACACGCCCACACAGTGAGTGTGAGAAGAGGGAAGGAGGCGGAGAAGTCCTAAGACCTAGGCGGTTTGTCTGGCCACTTCATAAATCTAGAAGGCATATGAAATACGAGTATCCTGTGCTGAGTGCAGCAGCCAATCATGTTGCATGCCTTCGACTCCTAACATTGGGCCCAAGGACCCAACCGAACCCAATCCAAGTCAAGCCAGCCAAATGGTCAGACGGCCGTACAAGTTGCAAACAAAAACTTTCAGACATTGTAACGAGTGTATTTTTTGTTGTTCTTCTTGTTGTTTTGCATTGCAGGACACACTCCATTCAAAAGTATAGAACCAGGGAACAACACACACACACACACACACAGCAAGGACAAGTGGACACACAGCTGCACGTTCTTGTTCCCTTTTGATTTATTAACAAGCCATCGTTTATCATGTGGCCAACAATGGGTTAAGGCCCAACTTGTGCACCCAAATACACACACAGCACAAACAACAAACAAAAACCAACAATTGCAAATTTGTTTCAATGCAATCGTTGATCTAAAATAAGAAAAAACTATAACCAGTTCTCTCTACTCATCTCTCCACTCTTCTCCCTGTGCTGCAAACGCCTCTTCTCAGTGTAAACAAATCGTCAGAAAATAAACAAAACGTTATGGGAAATATTATGAAGAACAGATGAAGAATGGGGCCCGCCCGTGGCCAAGTTTATTGAAATTAAGATATTTTTCTCCCTCAACACAGCAACAATTTTTTCAGATACTAAAAACTAACGGAAAATGGCCATAATTCATAAAGGAAAATATGTATAAATATATACATATATATTTGCGTTGTTTTCCCCCCTTACCCAACCCAATTATTTATGTGTCTGTTGACCACGTTTTGGAAAAATGTCTAGAATCAACATTGGCATCTAACCATAGAACCATAGAAAATCCGAACCGGTCGCCAGCGCGTTGAAGCGTTAAATTTCCATGTGGGCGTCGCACAAGAGTCGACCCAGGTCTCTCTTTCACTCTCGATCCGCTTGTGGACCCCAAAAATATATAAAGAATAAAACAAGTTGAAGGAGTAACCGCGTGGGTGCCGCGACCGGAGGAGACCAAAAGATAAAATGTTGACCAATAAATTTAGTGACCATGAAAGACAGATGAAAAGTAAAGCAGAGCTAAAGCAAAAGGAGCACAAAAGCAAAGCCAACAACAACAACAAAAATTATCAACACGAAGAGCCAAAAACTAAAACCTTGAAAAATGCAACGAATCTTAGATGCACTTGAGAGAGGGTCAACAAAAGAAACGATTTGAATTCGGTTAGAATGAACCGAATATTTTAAGATTAGCATTGATTTGGTGTAAATATTTTGAGTTTTAAAATACCTTTCACGATTTATTCAAATTGAGATATAAATAAGTAAATGCATAGCCAACATTTGAAAAAAACTTAGAAATTATCTTAATTCTTTTTTAAAAATAAACATTCCAAGTCAAAATAGCTGCATTTATTTATCGAAAGAATCTTGAGCAATAAGATACTTAAGATATTCAAATATGTATATGAAAGTCTTTGAAGATTATCATTGCCTTGAGTTTTAAAATACCATTATGAATTTATTGAAGAGTATAGCTAAATGAATATCAATCAAATGAATATATAAAAAATCATTTGCAGAGGAAAAGATTTGAAAGACCTTGGTTAACATAAAAATTCTTTCTGAATAAATATATTAATATATAATTTGATGACAAATAATACTTCTTTCAAAAAACTTAGAATATTTCTGCTTAAGATTGCTAGACGAATTTATATTGAAGAATATGTAAAATTGCAGAACTGCAACTCAGAGTGGATAAAAATAATGAGATTAAAAATAAAATACTTGAAAAATTCCAAAGTAATGATCTTAAAGAGGAAGTTCTCAGTACGTACAAAACATCAATAGAAATCACTGCTCTTGCAGACATGATGGAATAGGATTTAAGGACAATAGATCTCTAAGTGTAGCCATAAAGATTTCAATTGTGGTGAGCTAAGAAGTCGGAGAAAAGAAAGAGCAGGTAAATTCAGGACCGTTTTACAAACCTTTTGTCTGTTAAGTAGCATAGTTAAAATACAATGGAAATGGAATACGCATCTTATTTAGAGAGTAAGCAATGAATTTAAAATAGAACAGAACTGAATTTCTATAAATAAATATGAACTACGAAGTAACAATTCAATTTTAAAGTAAAACGAACACAATTTGGTGCCTCACAAGCAATAAAAGATGCGCAGGTTAATTCATTTGTCAGCGTAATTGAATCATTTCAGGTTTGTTGCAAACTAATTGACAGATTTATGTGAATCCACTCGGAAAGAAAGGGTACAAAAATGTGGAAAAACTAGCGTGTCCGCCAAAGTCAAGAGAGAGAATGACTGGAGACTATCAACAAGGGGAGTGAGAAAGAGACAGCGACAGAGAGAGGGAACAGTTACTGTCGCCAGTGTGTACAAATGCTCCAGAAATGTCATTAACGTGCTTTTGCTTTTGATGTTATTGCTGCTGCTGTCGTTCTTGTTCTCCTTGTTGTTGCTTTTGTTGTCTTATCTCGACAAACGTAAAACGACACTGCAACAACGCGCTTTGCTTGTGCCTGCATGTGTGTGTGTGTGTGTGGAAAATTACCTGCAAAGGCGCCGCATTTGGTTTACTAATTGATAAGTTCATATTTATGTGCGTGAGTGTGCGTCTCTCTTGGGCACTAGCTGGCTAAAAGTAATTAACTATGTAAATTTTTGACACTAGGCGGCGAAACCAAAGGCGCACGCATACACATGCAATGTAAATTGATATAGTACTGTAAAATGTCGGTATTGGTTAGCTTACCTGTCGCATCTGCGTATGTATCAATCAGTGTAGAACTGGCATACGCACACACACTCACGTGCTCCAGTGTACTCAGTTACGCATACAAGTGCGCTTTCTGCATTGGCCGCCTACGCAACGCATGCAGACAGAGCAAAAAGCAACAACAGAAACAAACACAAACGTGTTGCGCTCAGCTGGCCTTGCGTTTGCAGCGAATGAGCTGCACAAAACACACAGTGCAAAAAGTTATCGTTTTGCTGTTGTTGTTGCTGCTACTACAATGTATTTGGCACGTGAATCGACATCGGCATGCGGCACTTTTCTTATTGTTGCTTTTGTTGTTTTCCCCGTTTTCTTCCTTCTTATTATTGTTGTTGGCATTTTTTGTGCAATTTTTGCACACAAATTCTTTGTATTTGCATTTGTTTACGTCACTGCACACCAACCTACGCACACACACACACTAAGCACACACACACGCGCGCGCTGTGTGGAGCCAAAATAACACAAACAAACACAACTGCAAGAAATTTACAAACAAATTGCTCAGCAAAACAAATTCGTTTCTTCTCTCGCTAAATCAAAATATTTCGTAGGCTCTGCATATAATTTAGGCAGCCTCTTTGTTGTGTCTCCCCTTTTTCTTCTTTTTTGAGTTGGTTTTTTGGAGACGAAACGCGATTCATGCAAAAATCGAAATTTCCACGGCCGTTCGCAACGCGCGTCGTTGTTGCTTCATTCCTTCCGGTGTGCACACAACAAACGATTTCTAACGCTCACTCCGCTCTTCGTTGTTGTTGTCCCCGCTGAGCGACAAATTATTATTGCTGTTTTACGCACATTTCGATTGGAATGTTATGCATTTAATTAATTTTAATGTTCAATCACGAATACGACGAGCGCGATCCAACCATGCAACGACTCGCCACGATGAAGGTTAAAATGAAACTGATGAACACAAGAGCAAGCACAAAAGCAACAGCAAACGATGCTGAACTGGTTCCGCCCAGCTGATTGGGAGCGAAATGGAAACAGAGTTGCATCTCCGCATATTGCTCCTATTAGCTACCAAAAAAATCGATAAGTTCACTTATCGAAACTGAGCGGCCGGCTTGTTTACGCAGCGATTTGTCGCATTTGCTATCGATAATATGGTGGGCGTTCATTGATAAAAATTGTAGAACATTAACAAAAAAAAAGTAAAGCTTTAGAAAAATTGCAACTTTTAGGACGCGAGGTCAGCGCAAAAGTGTTGCAAACATGGCTGAACTTAAGGCACCATCGCTGCAATCACTACTGGAATCGGAACGCGGCTCCACAGACAGTTTACAGCTGGATTTGGAATTCGAAGATGTGAGTAAGCAAAACATAATTGAAGGCCAATTAAAATGTAATTGAATAATATGCAGCTCGATGATGTGGAGTTTGCCATACCACCCACCGATGTGCTGCCAACACTAGAAACGGTGCTCAGTGAATTCGAGGCTGACTCTGATGTTGCCTCTGAACTGGGCGTTCCTATACCTCGCGCCACGCCAACGCCATCTATCGGCGAGGAGTGCGGACTACGTGGTGGCGGCGGCTCAGGCTCCATTATGCGCTACACTTTGCTTCATGGCATCTCGTCACAACTCGCCTCGGCTGCGGAGCGAGTGAATGCAGGCACAGCGAGCGCTTGTGCAGTGGCTGCTTACATTGCGGTAGGCACTTCGCATGGCCACATACTCAACTTTGATGTGACGCAAACGCTGCGTTGGGCACATCAGGACAAACACAGTCAGGGTGCTGTCTCCAGTCTGGCCTTCAATGCGGACTCCACGCGTTTGCTGGCAGGCTTTGCTCGAGGTCTTGTGGCCATGATTGACACCCAATCGGGCGATGTGCTGCGCGAGCTAAACGATGTCATCACACCAAACACCGGAGTACTACATGTCAAGTGGACTTCACGCTCCTCGCTGGCACTCTGTGCCGATGCCGGCGGCTCGGTGTGGTCTCTAAGCTTTACCCGCAAACTCGGAATACGCGGCTGCAGCTCACGCTGTTTATTCTCGGGTGCTCGAGGTGAAGTCTGCGCCGTGGAGCCGCTGATTATGGATGTGCAGGGTCGCCACGAACTGGATCAGTATTGTATAGTTGCCCTGGCCACACTGTCCAAGTATTTCATTGTCACAGTGCGTCCAAGATTACGTGTCATCAAATATCATGCGCTCCAAGGACCCGCAGATTGCTTGCCGCTGCTCGCCTGGCATCTGGTGTTGATTCAAGCTGCGGACACAAGTCGCTCGGTGGATCCCGTCATCGTTGTGGGTCGTGGCAATCAGTTGTTCTTCCATCAGCTGTTTGTGGCCAACGGACGCATTACTTTGCTGTATTTGCGCCATGTGCAACTCCACAGCAGCCTTCTGTCCGCCCATTGGCTGGGTCCCAAGTGCGTCGCTTCACTGGACACCGCGGAGATTCTACACCTGGTGGATGTGCGCTCTAGTCGTGAGCTGGAGTGTATGGATATGGCAAATGCGGGACTCGTTTATGGTTCGGCGCAGTTTAAGGGCATCGCCACGGGCGGAAATGTGTCACCCGCCTTTGCTTTAGCGGGCACGAATGCCTGCTACAACTCTGTGGTCTCTCGAGGCACACAGCTCTATGTGCTCGGTGCGCGCTCACTGCACATCATTGGCGTACGCACCTGGTCAGAACGCATTAGCTATCTGGTGAGATAATCCGACATCTATCATTTGAATCACTTATGAACATATTTTCTTCAACAGGTGAAGAATCATCGTTGGCAGGAAGCTTGTCAGCTCGCCCTCGATGGCTATGTGGCCTCCACGGATCGTCCGCGTAAGAGAGCCCAGGCCAAGGAGCGAATCATCATGCTGTTCAAGGAGTACATTGCCAACTCTGCCCGTGCGCCCGATTATTGTCTGGGTGCCATTGTCAATTGCCTGATCACAGTTGGAGAACTGGAGCTGTTGTGGACGCAGCTGTGGGAACGTTTACACAACAACACCGAACTCTTTCTGCAGCACATCTCAGAGCACATTGAACAGGAGCATATAAACAACGTTAATCCGGTGATATCACAAGCGTTAGTTGATTACTGGCTGCAACATTCGCCTGCCAAGTTGGAGCAGTTGATTCTAAAGCTGGACTGGATGTGCCTGGACTTAAATCAGGTGCTGAAGGCTGTGAAGCGACATCGTTTATATCGCGCGCAACTCTATCTGAATGCCTGCGCCTTAAATGATTACACAGCGGCGCTGACGGAACTGTTGCTGGACTTGACGCCAGAGCAAACGGACTTGGGCAACTGTCTGCTGGTTTATGTATCCAGTTGCTTGGCAGGACGACGCTTTCCCAGCGGTGATATACCCGCTGAGCAGGTGCAACAGGTGAAGCACGATGTGCTGCGCTGTCTCACCTCACAGCACTCGACGGCGAGTCCAGTGGATGAGTTGCCCTATCCATATCTGAGAGCGCTGCTTAAATTCGATACCCGTGAAACATTGAATGTAATTTCGCTGGCATTCCAAGAGCGTGAGTTTAGCAATGAGTTGGGATATTCGCATCGCAAACGGATCATCTATCTGCTGCTCGAGATTATGACGCCCGAGAATGCCACAGTAAGTAGTTGCTTAAACTAGTTTAACAATTATTTAAAGCGTTCTCTTTTGCAGTGGGCGGAAATTGGTTGCTTGCTGAACTTTATTGCCCAGCAAATCTCAACGCAGTGTCTGCCACGGGATAAGCAGCTGCTGGAACGCGTACTCAGCTATCTGGCGCAGGAGGAAATAGTCAACGAGAGCACACGTCAGCACTCGGAACGCGAGAGCGCCTGGCATGAGTTGCTCTCGAGCAATTGCCTCGTCGACATCAGCAGCGATGAGGAGCAATTGGAGCTAGCGCAGCGGGCACGTTGCTACTACGTGGTCGAGTATCTGCTGGAGAAAATGCAACGCTTCGACACAATACTCGACTGCTACATTAAGAATCCGGCGCGTCACGAAACCATGTTCGCCTACATGGAGCGTCATGTGGATGCCAGCGAGCGTTGCATCTATGAGCAGTTGTCGAGTCATTTGGGCGAACTGCTAGAAATCAATGCGCAGGAGACAACGCGTCTGATTGCGCTACACTATCCGCAGAAGATCGAGGATCTGCTGGAGCAACTGAGTTGTCAGCAGCCTTTGCTATTCCGACTTCTGCAGAGCCTCAATGAGCGGCATAGCGAACTGAAGCCTATGCAAATGGAGCTGTTGCTGGAGCTCTATTGTCAGCTAGAATCACCGGAGGCAGTGCTCGAGTTTCTGCGTGGCAGCAATGGTTATCGTCTGGACAAAGCCATTGAGATTGTGGAACGGCATGAACTAAAGCGTGCCGTCATCTACCTCTACGAGCAGCAGGAGAGCTATGCGAAAGCCTTTGAGCTGTCCATGGAACTGCTGCGTTCTGCCGACGCCACTGAAGCGCCCAAAGAAGCGAAGCAATTGGCTGAACTCTTGGCGCGCTCGGCACAAACGCTGCCAGAGCAGCAGCTGGAACGCTGCTGGTTTAGTTTACTGCAATATATCTTACCACAGCAGGAGCTGCAATCGATTACCAAGTCAATGTTGCACGAGGCATCGCAACATATTGATCTACACAATTTGGTGCAGCTTATCATGAACACACATAATGTATCGAGCAGCTTTGGCGACATCAAGGATCTGCTAATGAGTATGCTGATTAACTCTAGGCAGGAAACCGAAGCACTTCGTTGTGCCGCTGACGTGCTGTGCAATGATTTGCACACCGAGTTTGCCGCACAACGTCTTGTGGCACGTCGCGGTGTTTGGGTGACGAGCTTGCGTTGCATTATCTGCCGGCAGCGACTCTACGATCAAACGGAAGTCATTGTCCTGGGCGCTTGTGGCCATGCATTGCATCAACGTTGCCTCAGCGAAGAGGAACAGGCAACTGATCTGAAGCAATGCCGACGCTGTGCCGCAAGTCAGCCACAGCAACAGTTGATGCCATTAAGCTTACCATGTCCTAATCAGCATAGGCTGAACAATAGTTCCAGCCATCAGGAGCTGGGAACGCTGCAGCTAAAGGCGCCGCCGCGACGCTTCTGCTAAGCAAGCATATAGTAATCTATTTCTGTTGTATGTACATATATATATTCCATATGTAAAGCCATTCTATGTATTTATTGTAATTTCTTCTCTACTGTTGTGTAAGTAAAATGTGCTCGACCAAGTATAGTATTAGGGGGCAAATCCTCTAGAGCTGAGGTGAGTTTGTAGATCAAAAATGGGCCGACGTAATATATATATATTTTCTACCCAGCATTCCTTAGAACAAATCACAACACTTTTGTTGTTTATGAATAAATAAAAATATAAAATTATTGAACATTTACCGAACTTAATATGGCCAGAAAATAATTTTGCTAATTTAACGAACAAACTAGAGAACGGAAGTTGATTTAATATTTCTCTTTAATATATTTTAAAGTTGAAAGACTTCTGCAAAATATCCATCATAGAGCCAAAAAAAGCATAGAACAAAGTTATTATTTTAAATATATTTATTCGTATATTTATAAATTGCAATATTGTAGATAAACTTGATGCATTCCAAAATACATCACAGCAGCAGTTTCTCCAGGCATAGAGATCCAAAAGTGATGTGACATTTCATTTATGCTAATAGAATATATAATTTTAAGCTATTTGTTGACTTCAATGGGGGAATACTCTGATTATTGGCTAAATCACATAATAAATTCAATTGTCACAGCACTCAGCTGATTGGCGTTTTGATGGTGCTGTCAGCAGGGAACGTATTATTAAAGTGTTGAATGAACTCGGTGCATTGTTCCGCTGAAAATAGAAAGAAAATGTATTAATAACCGAAATAAAATGAATGCTATATATAACTTGTACCTTTGGGGAACGCCGTCGTCTCGTACATGCGAACATTTCGCATCTGGAAGAATCTGTATACGCTGTGGAAGATGAGATCGTCCTCCGTCTTGTGAGCAGCCTCAAGAAACTTGCGTGCCGGCACCTTCTCCAATCCCAACGAGTTTTTGGCCAGTCGCAGGGCATCAATCACTTTACCCTGTCCCAGCATCACCTCAATGATGATCTCATGCGCTTGTATCTTACCCAACATATCAATGGCCACCTGTGAAATGGCCGAATTAACATCCGAGTGCGCGAGCAGAAAACAAGCCACCGATTTAGACTCTTGTAGCATGGAATAGCTAACTAGGCGACGTAAGGTATCAAAGCTTCGATTGCGTATTAGCTCGCTGATGATCATCTTGCTTAGCTCCTCTTGGGCAGCAATGTTGTACTTGTTCAAAGATTGCAAATACAACATGAGCACCGATTCCGTGTACGGACGCTCGGCAATTGTCTGCAGCACTTGCACCATATCCGACTGTTCGATGAGCACAATGGGCGGAGCAGAGTGTTTAGTGCTGGTGGTTTTAACATTTGAAGGCTGCGCCGTTTGATTCTGCAACGTCAACTGCACCCAGGAACTGTTAGGAAGCACACAGCTTAAGTATAATCATCTGATATTAATTATAACCAACTAAACTCACGCATAGATCTTGTTAATCTTGTCGAAGATTGTCTCCAGCACTGGCAGCAGCGTGCCCTTGTATTGCTCATCGATAAGCTGCTGCACAACTTTCAACAGCATCTGCTTGCCACTGCAACGTTGCAGCAGAAACTCGGTGAGGCGTATACGATCCGAAATTAGGTGACAGAGCGGTTCAATGGCCAGATTCAAGTACCACATGCAGCCCAGCTTGGCATCGATTACAATGTTGGGTTGGAACAGCACCCAGTTGGTGGAATCTACAATTAATCAATTAATAATCATGATAAACTTTATAGCTTTCAACAACATACAAAGCTCGCATTGCAGTATTTGTCCATCGGGCGACAGCGATGGCAACTTCAGTCCAAACGGTTTAATGCTGCGTCCAGGTGTTATAGGCGAATGATAAGTTACATCGTTGATCACCTCGCCGCTCAGTGCAATATCAAATAGCAGCGATGTGCCCGACGCTTGATGATGCACCACAATCAGATTGTCCACGGTGTTGATGGCAAACAGTCCCACCAGACTGAGGCGCAGCACATGGCATTTGCGTGGAGCCAATCCTGGGCCATTGAGCAGATGCACCTCCACCTCCATCATGCCGGAGCTGCTGTTCGCCTGCAATATAAGCACGGCGAGCACGCCATAGACGCGGCCCAGTGTCACCTTGCTCTCCAGCACTTCACGTCCAGGATGACCCACTAAAAATACCACAGGATTAGAGAGATTGACATGGTTGAAAAAAACTTCACTTACAATCCACCTTGGGCAGCTTGGTGATGACCTTTTGCTTAATGATCACCGGTATCAAGGTGTTGCCTTCGCTGGTGCAAAGCAGCGCTATATTGGCATCACAGCACCAGGCGAACCATTTGATGCTGATACTCAGCGCTTTCACCGAACGAACTTGACGCTTCTCGGGCAAAATTTGAAAGATCTCTACGCCCGTATTGGAGATGAGTGCCAGCTCGCGGTTGTGCACCCACACAAAGCCATAGATCAGCGTCTTCACCTGGTGGGTGATGATGTCCTGCAACAGCGGCTGCTCGCCTTGGAAGCAAACCAATTCCACGGCATTTTCCTTGCGCTGCACAGCGAGTATTTTATTGTCCGGTGAAAATTTGATTGAGCGTATGGCGCCGCCACGATCACTCATACAAAATGTGATCACTGTGTCCTCCACGGGTCCCTTGACCACCACGCCCGTTGCGCCGCCAGAGCGAACTGCGAAAATCTAACAAAAACAAAAGACTCCTGTGGACAATGCGTGTTGGGGGCGTTGCTGACGTCTTACCTGCTTGTTGGAGTCGTCGAAGAATACGTTGGTCAGCTGGCTGACGGCATCGAAGCGTATAAAATTGTTCGACAGCTCAATGTAGTGTATTCCATTTGTTTTTTGTTCCATTGCAACAATTTGTTATGATGAACCACCCACAATACGGGTGCAGCAGTGTTGCAAAACGTTAAACTCTGCTCATATGTTTCGAATGTATTTTCACGCACATGAAGTGTTCTAAATATTTTGGTATATTTCAATGAGTATATTCTTGTTTAAAAACCACACATTTTGTGAGAGAACAAATCCTTAATTTATTAAGCACATTTATCACTAAAGTGTTAAATACTTGTTCGAAATTATTATTTATAGCGTGTGGTATATTTAGTACAGAGACGAATGGTATATTTTAAAGACCATGCCGCGGTCCCACTGCACAATGGTCGCCAACAGCTGATTCGTATATAAACAAAAATAAATATCGTGCACACTATTCAGCAAAGTTGTTATTTAGTTGCAAAAAACGCCTTCGATGGCGTCTACAACCAAGTGCCGTGTGTGCATTTGCTCACTCGATGCAGCAGCTACGATTTACGATATGCGCAAACTACCGAAACTGGAGCACAAGTTTGTCACCTGCACCGATCTCTCCGTCTCCGATGAGATGCGGGTGCCCAGCGAACTATGTCAAGCTTGTCACGACCAATTGGAGCGTTTGTATGCATTCCGTGCCAAGTGTATTGCAGCAGATACTAAGTGGCGCATGGAAATTCTGGCATTCTGCGATGATGAAGAAGTTAAGGATAATGGGAAACAGTTAAGTGAGGAGCTGGAGAAAGTTGCCGCAAAGGAAGCGGATGAGCCACATGAAGACAATACAGAGCAGCAAGCTGAGGCAACAACACCAACACCAACTAACACTGCTCCCGTTGAGGTAATTAAGAAATTATTAAGCAACAATCACTCCAACTGAATCTGTTTTTTTCCAGCTGCCTTTGTTGCCACAGTCGAAGACCATCTACAAATGCGACATCTGCGCCACGCAGTTTTTAGAGGAGCATCGTCTGCAGGCTCATAAACGACAACATGGCCTAATGCCCTATCCTTGCCCCGAACCAGGTTGTGATCGTGGCTATAGCCACAAGAATACGCTCAGCGTTCACATGCGCAAATGCCACAAACTGGGCAAGGAGCACAAATCCCATGTTTGCGAGTATTGCGGCAAAACATTTGACACGATGTGGCGTCTCAAGAATCATCGCTTTACGCACAAAGACAAATCAGAGCTGCCCTATGTCTGCGAGGATGCGGGTTGCGGTCGACGCTTCTCGAGTAAACAGCTGCTCAAAGTGCACATGATGCGGCATGCGGGGATCAAGAATTATCGATGCACTTACTGTGGTGTGGAGAAGACAACGCGCACTGAGCTCAAGATTCACCTGAACTATCATACGCTGGAACGCACCTACTGTTGTCGCATCTGTTCCAAAGTGTGTAACAGTTCTAGCAATCTTAACTTGCATATGCGCACCGTGCATGAACGCTCCAAGAACTATCCCTGCACCTATTGCGATCGCATCTTTAATCAACCGTCGCTGTGTAAGCAACACGAGCTCATCCACACCGGCGAGAAGCCGCATGAGTGCGAGGACTGCGGCAGGCATTTCAGACAGAAAGCGGCACTTCGCACGCATCGCAAGATTCACGAGCGACAGAGCAGTGAATCAGCTCCCAACTCGTCGTCACATGGAACAGCTGGTGTATCTGGACATGCACTAAACTCATATGAATGAGCACTGTATTACAAATCAATGCAATAATGGTTATGTCTAGAGATTAGCCACTTAAGATATATTACTTTAAGTACTATTCAAAGAGCGCATTGTATTAGACGAAGGCAATCTGAACAAACTTGTACTTTTAAATATGGCGCTCTTTATATGACGATGACATAGATGTAAAGCTCTTATCGATTATCGATATTTGCCGCACAGACTTGTCAGAAAAAAAAACAAATCATTCGGCAATTTATATTTCAATGCAATAAATTGAAAAGCTTTAAATTACAACGCTTGTATGTTTATAGTTAAGTCAAATCAATTTTACAATTGATTGTAGTTGCAGTGTTTTAATATTCTAGACGCTGAATTATTTTTAAATATGGTGCGCTTTACATGACGATATCAGCTATTGTTAAGATGTCGAACTTATCGATTATCGAAATAAACCGCACAGCTGATTTGCCAAAAGTAAACAAATCATTGAGCAATTTTGTTTTCATTGCAATAAAATACAAAACTTTAGCTTATGACGTCCACAAATGATTTACAAAAGTGTCGTGCTTGTCTTGTTCCACAAAATGCAGTAAGCTACGACATGCGTTTGTTGCCATTGCTGGCACACAAGTTCTACACTTGCACCGCTATATCCATGGAGGAGGAAGATTCTTTGCCAGGTGTACTATGCGGGGCGTGCAATACACATCTGGAACAGTTGTATGCGTTTCGGGAGCGATGCATTGCAGCTGACGCGCAGCTGCGGGCGGAGAAAGATGAGAACTTGCTGACAAAACCATGTGAGGATGAAATTAAAGATGATGAAGAAGTCTCCAGGCTGCGTAGTACAGCAAGAAAACGACGAGTTAGAAAGCCAAGCCAAGAAGTTGAAGACCTTCCCGACCCGGTTTCACAGCCAGTTACGGAGCAGGTAAGCTCTTATTAAGGAAAATAAACAATTGTTATTTTCTATACCTGCTTTCTAGAGCTCCTGTTATAAATGCGACATTTGCGACTCCCGCTTCCTGGTGGAGCATCGTTTGCAGGCGCATAAGCGTCAGCATGAGGGACTGACACCATACCCATGCACAGAGACTGGTTGTGAGCGTGGCTTCAATCGGATGCACTGTCTTTCGGAGCATCTCAAGCAGCACTCGGGCACGAATCGCTGGTTCAACTGCGAGGAGGAGGGCTGCAGCAAGCGCTATCGCCACAAGCCGACGCTAATGATGCATATGCGACGTAGCCACAAACTGGGACCCGAGCTTAAGTCGCATGTTTGTGAGTTCTGTGGCAAAGTGTTCAATTCGTCAGCTGTGCTTAACGATCATCGCTATACGCACAAGGATAAATCAGAGCTGCCGCATGCCTGCTCCGAGCCACAGTGTCCACGTCGCTTTGCCAGCAAGGAGAAACTCAAAGTGCATCTGCTGCGCCATGCGGGCATCAAGAACTTTAGCTGCCCCTATTGTGGCATGCGCAAGACCACCAGGAATGAGCTCAAGATCCACATGAACTATCACACGCTGGAGCGCACTTGGCCCTGTCGATTCTGCTCGAAGGTCTGCAACAGCTCCGGCAATCTCAAGATGCATGTGCGCACCGTTCACGAGCGTGCCAGAGACTATGCCTGCAGCTACTGCGAGCGCAGCTTTGCCAAGCCGGATACGCGAAAGTATCACGAGATGACGCACACGGGCGAGAAGCCCAACGAGTGCGAGGAATGTGGCAAGCGATTCACTCAACCGGCTGCATTACGCACGCATCGCAAGATTCACGAGCGACAGCGCAAAAAAGCGGATGCCAACTTGACGATCGTCGTATCACCTTCGACTCCCGCAGCTGATAACAGTTAATGGGAGAGCGGAGAGAGATCAAAGATTAAATATTTATATATATACAGACATCATCGTCTGCGGCTGCTGCTGCTAATCAGACATATATATAAGCATTAACTTTGGCTGCGTCACATAATTCTAATCGCACACGGTCCAAAGTTCGAGTGGCGCTGTTATATTTATAACCGGTACACTTAGATTAGAAGACTATGCTGACCATCGATTAGATTGCCTTGAGGTATGTAAATGTGTACCGATATATCTGCGATGGCTAAGAGCGTTGAATATATGTACAGAAATATTTGAGATAGCTAAGAAGTGAATATTCTTATAGATACATTTCTTATTACCACAAATAAGTCTACTATGTCTGTCTGTCTATCTGTTCTTTTAAACGCTTGGATCTCAGGAACTGTAGAGAAAATTAGTGTTAACGAACTGGTTGACAATATTTACATATGATATGAGCTATATTGCTTGCTTTATTTATTATATACTGATAATTGATTAGCTGGCTTGATTGTTGTAATAGCTGATTAAAGACAATATTGTTTGCTTACTTGATGCATTTTTGCTTGCATAAGCATTTCTATTAAAAAATCTAAGATTATCAGAAAATTAAAATACTAGCTTAGTATAAAAGTGTTTCGTCTGTCGGTTCATCTTTCTGAATACTTTGATCTCGGAGACTATAATATAGTCACAATCCATAAGGGAATAAATATTTCTACAAAAATATCCTTGGCAGAAGAAAAAGATTAAACATATTTCTTTAAAATGATCTTATTAGTGTCAGTTAAGTTTTAAATACAACGGCAGCTAAATTTTCAAGGTATAGAGCTACAAATCATGGTGGTAATCATATCTATATACTTTGCTATGCTATAGATAATCATATCTTCATATAAGTTTATTATACCTTTGTAGATAAAGTCCACTTAAGAATGCAATCAAAGAAATTGACACGTAAACAAATTGTAATGTCAATCGGAATCTAATCTTGAAAATTATTGCAATTATATATCTTTCGCTTTATATACTTGACTTCACAATACTTAAATGTATTACGAAAAGTTCATAATAACCGCGTATTTAAATCGCATTTTAAGTCTATCTACTGTTGTCCACAATGAGATTAGATTTCATGAGTTTTTCGCCGCAGCGCAAAGTTCACAACAATACAACAATATTGATATTCGCTAATTTTCTAAAAACGTTTTATTTTATTTCGAAATTCGACAAGGTAATCAGACATAACATAATTCTCTAAAGGCTGGACTTTGAATCTGGGGGAGTAGAAGAGAGATAATTATACTTTAAAATACATAATGACTTTTAAGCAGCTACTGCGCGTTGCATTCAATTCAACTCAATGGGTCCCGTAGAGTGGACTCCCTCCTCGTCAAAGATCTTCGTTGCTATCGCCGTGATCATCTTCTTCTCCGTCTGCAGTTGACCCGATGAGGCCTTCTTCAGATGCTGGATTACTCGTTCGGATGCCTGCAGTGCCAGGGCTTTCGTTAGATTAAGTTCGTGTTCCGCCGTCGGCAGATTAAGTTGTGCGGCACGCGAGGAGCGCGACAGAGTGGCAATCATGGCATAGATATCGATGGCAGCATTGGCCAGATGATTCAACACCAGCTGCTCGTTGATGATGTTCTTGTTGTACTTCATCAACACCGCTTCGGTGGTGCGACCAAAGAGATCGATGCAAACCGCAGCGTTCTTGGCATATTCCTTCAGCTCGGGCACCACAAACGAGCTTAAATCAGTGCCACCCAGGCCAACGGAGGAGCTGGCACGCTTTGAGGCCTCGCGGAAAATGAAACCCAAATTCGAGGCGGGATTTCTGAAGGCGCGTTGCAGTTCCTTCAGGTGATTGCCGGCAAACTGAATACCCGAGAGGGCGACAAACAGACGCAACACCTCGTTGGTGCCCTCGAAGATGCGGAAAATACGCAGATCACGCATCACACGCTCCAAGCCGGGTTCCTTCATGAATCCCATGCCGCCCAAGATCTGAATAGCTTCGTCGCATACGTGCCAAGCGCACTCTGATGAGTAGATCTTCGAGATGGCTGTTTCCAGATGATAATCCTGACTCTCGGAGTCCATGTTCTGTGAGATCATGAACGCCATCGATTCGGTGGCATATTGCAAAATGCTCATCTGTGCCAATTTGTCCTGAATGGTACCGAAGTTCTTGATCTTTTGGCCGAATTGCACGCGATTGTTCGCATGATTTGTGGCAATCTCAATGCATTTCTTCATCGTGCCCGACAACGTGGCGCCCATGCCAAAGCGTCCATTGTTCAGAATGTTCACAGCCACCTTGAAGCCTTGACCTTCCTCGCCCAGCACATTCTCAATGGGTATTTTGACGTCCTCGAAGTACACTTCAGTGGTGTTCGATGCCTTGATGCCCATCTTCTTCTCTGGTGGTCCGCTGGTGACTCCTCCAAAACCTCGCTCCACAATAAACGCAGTCACTTTGTCTTTCTTCTCACCCGTTTTCTTATCCACCTGCTCAGTCTGTGCGAATACGGTGAGCACATTGGCCAAGCCTCCGTTGGAAATCCAGATCTTGGAGCCATTCAATATGAAGTGCGTGCCATCAGCGCTTTTAACAGCACGACAGCGGATGGAATTGGCATCGGAGCCGGAGCTGGGTTCGGTCAATGCAAAGGCAGCATAGGTTTCCTCGCTAGCCACCTTGGGCAGATACTTTTGCTTCTGCTCTGGAGTGCCATACAACAAAATGCCCTTGAAACCGATGCTCTGATGGGCGCCCAACGTGATGCCCAAGCCCAGATCATGGGCGCCCACAATTTGGCACAGTCTGGCGTACTGTGTGTTGTTCATGCCAAGACCACCGTACTCGCTGGGCACCTGAATGCCCATGCCTCCAAGTTCCCAGAGCGCCTTCAGCGTTTCGGGATCGATGACCGAGTTTTCATCGTTGCGCGCAGGATTGTTGACGTCGGTGAAGAATCGCTGGAAGGGATCCAGCATGCCACCGACTGTTTCCTTTTGCTCATCGCTCAGCACATCGGGATAGGGGAAGACTTGCTTGGTGACGAGACTGCCACGAAAGATGTTGGCCATGAACGATTCATTTTCTCTTTTTGGTTCTTGCTTAGCTTTGGTTTTTGGTGCAACAGCTGCGGATGCTGAGTATAAACGATTTTTGCAAACATCCAACACTAATTTGCGTGTGCCGTAATTGTTTAATTTGAACATTCTTGCGCGTACTCTTTAGACTCTCGTTTTATGAACTTTGTACCTTCAGCGTTAAGCGTAAACAACACTGATCGAGTGTGGTGCGGGGGATGACCTGTTACTCTCGCAATAACAGCACTTTCTGATTGGGAGCGTAAACAAAGAAAGCGATGGTGGTGACACTGTTGTCGCTGCAGGAGGTCTTTCTTTAGTGTGTACACACTTAGTTTCAGTATGTTGCGGTATTTTTTAGAACAGCGTAGAATACGTTTCTTAATTTTATACATAAAAACGAAACAGCAATGGACGATTAAATTAATTAATAACACAAATTTTGCACTCTAGTAAAATATTTAAATTTATTTAAAATAATGTGTTCTAAAAAAAGTAAATATTTATTGCGGTTTAATATTTATACTAGCAGCATCTTAATTTTCTTAACAGACACTGTTATCAGCAGTTATCGATAGTCCATATTCAGTTAGAGCGAGTGAAAGATGGTTCCGCTCGCATTTTTGTTTTATTTTATCCTTAAACTTAATATAATTTAATTAAAGTGGATGGCGGCTTTTACCAAGTGCCGCGTGTGCACTTGTGCATTGGATGCAACCGTTGGCAGCTACGACATGCTGCATTTGCCAATGCTAGCACAGAAGTTTACCGCTTGCACCAATTTGTGCGTCGCAGAGGATGACAGTGATCAAGTGCCAAGTGAACTTTGCCAGACGTGCTACGATCAATTGGAGCAGCTATACGACTTTCGTGCAAAGTGCATTGCGGCCGATACAAATTGGCGTATGCAGCAGGTTGCTTTGGTCCTTGATGATGGCGAAGTGGATGGCTACGAAGTGTTGGAGGTAAGTGCAGGTTCAAGTCAAGTAGACGATATATCAAGCATTAGCAAGGAGTCCAACTGTGATATGGATGAAATAATTGAGCAACAAATTGAAACATTGGAAGCGGAACCCGATGATGAAGAGGCCACGGAAGAGGAGCAGGTAAGTTGATCAAATTTTGAATAAAACGTTTACTGACAACATTCAACTTCACAGCTCGTAACGAACATCTTCAAGTGTGACAGCTGTGCTGCGCAGTTTTTGGATGAACAGCGTTTGTTGACTCACAAGCGCCGTCATGGACAGATGCCGTATCCTTGCCCGGAACCAGGTTGTGATCGTGGCTATAGCCACAAGCATACATTAACGCTGCATATGCGAAAATGTCACCAACTGGGTAAGGAGCATAAATCCCATATTTGCGAGTTCTGTGGCAAGGTCTTTGACACCATGTCGCAGCTAAGGAATCATCGCTTTACTCACAAGGAGAAATCAGAGCTACCTTACGCCTGCGAGGAGCCCAATTGTGACCGACGCTTCTCCAGCAAGCAGCTGCTTAAGGTGCACATGATGCGGCATGCAGGCATCAAGAACTACACTTGCTCCTTTTGTGGTGTGCAGAAGACAACGCGCACTGAGCTCAAGATTCATCTCAACTATCACACACTGGAACGCACCTACAGCTGCCGCTTCTGCTCCAAGGTTTGCTACAGCTCCAGTAATCTCAACAAGCACATGCGCACGGTGCACGAACGCGCAAGGAACTACGCCTGTAGCTACTGCGACAGCACCTTTACACAGCAGGCCATCTGCAAGCAGCACGAGTTGATTCACACTGGAGAGAAACCTCATCAGTGTGGCGAATGCGGCAGGTGCTTTAGACAAAAGGCCGCATTGCGTACACACTACAAGATCCATAGACGAAAGTTGAAGGAAATGAATATGACAACGATTTCAATTGAATCGGCAGCTGATGATGAATATTGTGAAGTGATTGGGGAAGAAATTGTGATTGACAAAGCAATGTAGAACAATTAGAATTTAAGATGTAGATTATCATATCAGCTATTGCAAAATTGAATTTACATTCGAAACATAATTGCTCAATGGCCTTATACAAATTTATCCCAAAAGCAAGCAATATTTTGAAGATTGAAGTTAAATTTAACGACGTAGCTATTCGTATTCATACGCCTTATATTTTATTTATTTGTATTATTATTAACATATCAGTAGCAAGTAGACTTAGTTACACCCTTTTTAAATTGGTCAAACGAATGTATTACAAACCTAGGCAGAGGGCTAGAGTATTAAGAATGAAATGAGATATGGAAGACGTTGCAGGATTTTTGTGCCCGTGTTAAATTTGTATACGATTAAGTTCAATGGTTTAAGAAAATTAATACTGTTTGCTTATAATCTAACTTTCTCTTATGCTGAAACAACAACGTATGTTATAAAAGGCGAATCTACTTAAGGCGTCGCAAGATTTTGTGCTCATGTTAAATTTGTGTAGGACTAATCTCAATAGCTCAAGAAAACTAAAACTGTCTGTCAGGCGAATCTACTTAAGACACTCAGAATTGTTGTGCTCATGTTAAAGTTGTTCGAAACTAATTCCAATGGCTTAACTAAATGAAAAGTGTTCGCTTATAAACTAACTTTCCCTTATGCTGAAGCGCGTACCTGTAACAATCTAATCACTCGAATCTACTTAAGGCATCGCACTTAAATTTTTGTAGAACTAATATCAATGACTTAAGAAAATGCTTAACTTTCGCTTATAATCTAACTTTCCGTTATGATAAACCAAGTCCAAGTAATTTATAAACCAAAGTTGTAATAATATAATATAGGATATCCTTTAGCACCGCTCATATCAATGCATAATCTTATAAAATAAAATGCAGCATATCTTCAAACTTAAATAAAGTGTTTTAATTATTCCTGAGGAAACGGGGCGTGGTAAATATTATACAATCGGATTTGATTTGCATTTTAGCTATAACTCAGCCGTATCCATTTCTACAACAAAGTTGGAGGATTTTTTAAAGTCCTTGATAGTCACTATATCGATCTACATTCAAGGATTTCCAGGATATCAAAAACAATTTTTTTGATATTTTTGCATGAAAATATCGCTGCAAAATCACAAATTCAACTGTAACTCAGTTATTTCAAGGGCGGCAAGGATGTCCTTTTTAGCAAAGAAAGTCCTTATAAAAAGAATTCGATACATGTTTGGAAAAGGACGAAAGTCCTTACAGGAGCGGAATTTTTAGTAAACCGATAATTAGCTATAACTCGAAAGTCCTTTGAAGGATCCGATCCGGAATAGTGTCTATTGATAGCTTATAGATAGACCTATTTTCCTGCCAAAGGACATCCACATCGTCCTTGTAATTTCTTAGTTATCAGGGATATTAGTTTTTGGGTCGGTTTCCTTGCGGGTTTTGACTGAAATTTTCCAAGTTGATGATTCTTAGATGGCCTTATACTTTTTTGATGCCAATCGAAAGAGTTGGTCTTCGTGTTCCAAGGAGATCATGTCCTGCCATAATGCGCAGGGATATGAACGAAATAGAGCACATTTTATCAGAAGTTTTATAAGGATATCCTTTATGCGTTCTTAAATGTTAAATAAAATAATATATTCTTGTTTTTACTAACAAGAGATAATATCATATATACTATATATCATATATATAATATATAGATATATATCTTTAATCGAATTATTGTTCATATGCAGCTGAAATTTAAGACATCTTGAAAGATGTTTAATTGAAATTCTTTTCAGATGAAATAAAACAAATTCGTTTTTTGTTGGGTTTCAGAATGTAAATAGCAATAGTTTTTAATCATATTTTCAACTAAAACAAAAAAAATGTACAAATATTAAATTAATTAATTATAATAACAGCATTGGCCGTTTGCTGATGCTACAATAAATCTAAAATACAATTGCTAAATGTGTAAATGCTTGGAAAAGTTTTTTGTGTGTATCGTACGTAGTGTTGTTTATATCGAGTGAATGCTGTAGTATGTAAATGATATGATCTTGCTACATGGAGTTTAAGAGTTAGAGACAGAGTTTATAGCTGTGTGTGTGTGTGTGTGTGTTTTGGGTGTATTACATACGAGTATATTGTAACATATTGTTTTTGTTGTATTGTATTTTGTTGTATAGTAAATATTGTATACATATGTTTTTTTTGTTTTTGTTTCATGCAGTATATAATAAATAATTCTGTGTTTTAAAATCGTTGTAAATATTTGTTGTTGTTGTTGTTTGCTGTAAGCATAAATTCATTTGCTGTAAATATGTGTTCAAGTGCCATTATATGATTGCGGGTACATTGTTGGGGCTGTTTCGTATTTTCATATTTGTATCAACTTTAAAGACCGAACGAACTGCAAATTCTACTCTGATAATTTTGACAATTTCGTTTTTATCGTTTTTGTTTTTTATACATTTTTGGAAAATGTTAAAGTACATAAGAACATAAGAATATAGCATATTTAGGCTAAATATCACCCACGATTAAATCGCTGTTTAACACTATATAAAAACTAGATTTATAATACATGCTTGTTGTTTGTTGTATGTATGTATGTACTATATGTAGAAAAATCTGTCACACTATATTACAATTCAGACATTTTTCGAACCAAAGACACAAATCGAGACTACGCCAACTCTAAGCTAGCATATTATAAATATAAATATATTATCATTCATAATTCTAAATTGTGTGTATATATAATATATAAATGCTATATTCTATATACTATGCTATATATATATGTATATGTTTAGATTGTGTTTAATTTTTTCTGTTTTCTTCGCGTTTAACGTATTACATTAACATTTTTAAGCTCGTTACTCCGTCGTTTTCCTTTTTCAAAGTGAAAGAAGACTTTACTAAATTACAAACTCAACTGCTCAGACATAGTCTGAGGGCACTGTGCTGGTGCTCGTCTCATTGATGGCCGCCAATCGTGGTGGCATGCGACGCTGTTGTGTTGCACCCGCCTCACCCGGCGACAGTCCAGTTGTTGCCATTGCAACACCATTGTTGCCACCACCACCGCCATTGCCTCCTCCACCGCCTCCACCGTGATGATCCCAGTTGGGCAGCGGCTGGGACATGACATTTAGGCCAACTATCTCATAGGCGCCCTGATTGCTGCCGCTGGCGCCGCCTGGCATCGCCGTCACCGAAAGATCCGAGTAGTAGGCGCTGCTTGGCGCTGACGAGACGACCATCGGAATGTCTTGCTCGTGGGCTTGGAAATTGTATTTCTGCAATGGAGAAAAGACCAAAATAATCGAATAAGTAAATGTCGGTTTTACAGGCCATTATGTAATTTTATGAAAACAAAGGAAATAAAAGCAAGTTATGCTTTTTTGCAACTTGAAAGAAATTGCGCGATTTATTTCACATAAATTTGCAAGTGTGATTGAAAAGCATCCTTATTGTATATATTTGTGTTAGGACTAACGCAAGAAATTTTAAGTTTCTTTTAAGTATTGGTTTTTGTATTTGTATTTGTTTTATTAAGAGTAAGGTAATAACTTTTACACTATTCTCTGATACTTTTCCTTCTTACTATAATATCATTAAAATTGTCTAAACAGTTCATTAAAAGAAAAACTAAAATATTGCAGATGAAGAATATTTTATGTAATCTTTAAGCTTTGTAGGTATGAAAGGCTTAACTTAAAGCATCATCAAAAAAATTTAGAACTTCTAAAGTTAAATTATAAGACTAAAAAACTAGAACTTCTACAGTCAACTAATAGTTTTAAGTTATAAGACTATATAACTATAAGATATACCTCATATAGTTTTTAGTATCTTTTATAACTCTTAAAAGGAAAATGATTGAAGCTTAAATTGACAACCTCACTAATTTCCACATCATATCATACTAGCACAGCACAATAAATAATAATGAAATAAGGTATATTGAATGTACTGTAGATTTTGAAAATTAAAATAGTAGCTTTTTTTATCAAGAGCCTTTTGCGCTATCTTATAAATCTCATATCAATTTCTAAGAGATACTTTTGTATATAACTTTTCATTCCATATCTTCATCCTTTTTTTCTTATCAAAACTAAAGCCTTTTGCGCTATCTTATAAATCACATATCAATTTCTAAAAGATACTTTAGTATATAATTAACGAAGCATTGAAATTGAAATCCTAACTTTGTTATACATTTTATGATAATTTTATATTAATTTCTAACTAAAAACATTAAAAGTCTAAAGCAAGAAATTTCTACTTTTGTATCAGTATTAGAAAAATAAGTTTATTCCTCCTTCACTCACCTCGCCACACTGACTGTACGCCGTATTCTGGTACGACGGATTTGCTGAGCGCACCGACTCGCGATCGAGCTCCGCGTAGAGAGCTTCGCTGACGCCCACCGGACTGTAGGCATCATCCATGTGCGTGTAATGATTCTCGGCTGGCGATGTGGATGGCGGACCAATCTGATCGGGACCCGCCGAAGAGCGTCGACTGCCGCCGAGCCAAGTCCAGACACCCGAATTGCTGGTGGGACGACGAATGCTGTCCGCCGAGTGTTTGATGGAGATTGGTGAACGATTTTGTCCGCCGGCGGCATTACGATTGTTGCGACACCACCACGGCTGCGGGCGGCCACCTGTAAAGATAAATAGAGGTAGATATAGAGAGTGAGAGAAGCAACACGTGAGTAAGCTGCATTGGCATCCACATCCACAATCGACGCAGAAATCTATGTCATTTGGGGTTATAATCGGGCGATAAATCAAACATTCACCTCATTGAGTGCGACAGCAAAACAAACAAAGCGTAAATTAAACGGCTGTCAACTGGTAACAGCAGCAGCAACAACAACAACAGCAACAACAACAGCAATAAGGTGGCAGCAACAAGCAACCCAAATAAACAAACAACACAAAGTTTGTTGCAGTTTACGAAAATGCCAAAATACTTTTTGGTGAGAAAATAAATGCTATGTGTGCGATCCTTAAACAATCAGCTTGTGTGATCTCATTGCCTGTGATGACTAATCCCAGCAATCATTAACTCGCCATTGAGGAAGTGCATAAGAGAAAAAAATAAAGAAGAAAATGTGCTAATCATTAGACTCGACAATTTATGGGCTATTTATCGGGCAACAGAATCTTTTATAGATTCCTGCAATCCCAAGACCAGTTTCTCACATCCGTTGAACATGAACAGCTCATCCACTTTGCGCCTCACTCTATTCAGTGGCGTTAATGACTATCCCCAATGCCTTTCACTCTCTTTGTGGCAAGGAGTTAGTTAGTTAGCTTGCGGCATTTCAACTAATTAGCGTACGCAACTTCTTGGCCAACCTCTTTCCAAGTTATGCACATGCATAATGCAGTCATTTCGCCACTCGCTTTTAATGCTTATGATTTACGTACTGAGTATGTCCAGCTGCTCCAAACTCCATCTACAACTGCAACTGCAACTCAAGCTCCAACTGCAACTCTAACGCTGACTGTGGTGATTATTAACCTCAGCTTATCGTTTTGTAGGTGCTCATATACATGCATTTTGTGCATGTCACAACTTGGCGACTCCAATCTCCTCCAGTTGCAACTGCAACCGTGGATTGGGAGTCATAGTCGCTACATTCGAACTTGGAATCGGACTCCGACTACGACTCCAACTCTGACTTCGACTTCGACTGCGAGTTGGATTCGCACTTGGTAGCGGACTTTAATGGCTGTTTTTCTGCTGTGTTAACGATGTTGCTTGCCGTTGCTCTAACACCGCAATTGCATTGAACTTACACTTTTTATAAGCGCTGCACAGTGGTAACATTATGATCAAAACAATTACGTAAAATCCCCTATTAACATTTCTATAAATAATGATTTAGTTGTACTCTATCTCTAACTGAACTACTATTAGTATTTTTAAACTAAAGCAGAATTGTAATGGTGACGTAATAACTAACTAACAAAAACTATTTTTTAATTAGAAATTAGCTAGAATAAAATGCAACCCAGTCAAAATAAATATTTATAAATGGAAAAAATACTACTAAATGTTGTGTGTATTAATTTCATTTTTAAACAGATAAATAATGTTACACATTAAAAATTTATCTTGAAGACTGAGTTAAAGACGATATTTAATTTTTATTTTCACTATTTGAACCAGGCGTTACAAATATTACTTCAACAGTAACTTAATTTTTTCGATTATATTTTATGTTAATATGAGTTTTATAAGCAATTGCATCATAATAATATAATAATTATTGCACTCAAAATTATGTTTAAAAGTTATAAGAAATCGATGTGCAATATTGTAGAGCATAGAATAAAACGTGCTAAAGTCAATAATAAAATCTTGAATCAAGATTGTATGATGTTAATCATAAAGAAGATTTTTTTAATCTTACAGCGATGATGGGAGAATACAATCTTGTATTAGGATTTTTTTCAACCTAAAAATCTTGTTTCAAGAATCTTTTTCTTATGATTGAAAAAATCTTAAATCAATATTAGCCATCTATTTTTCACTCTAGATTTGTTCCATTCTGTGAAATGATGAATGAAATTTGTATTGCGATTTCATTATTATTGCACCCAACTCTCAAAGTAGACGATATTCAGAAAATGTTATACACATTTTGTCCAAGTCTTAACTAAATAACCTTTCTAAACTCTTTGCATTTAACAAATTTAATAAGATGCTAAGAGTGGTAGCAAAAAAAATCAGTTAAAAAAAAAATAATATTAAACCACTCATTAAAAATGTCTTGCATGCAAATAAGCTCACACCACTGTGCAGTGTTAGTCGCTCACTGTGGTTGCTGCTGCTGTAGCTGCTTGCTTTTGCTGCTGTAACTGCTACCGCTGGCTGGCCTTATCTGCTGCTGCTTATCTGCGTACAGCGCCAGCGGCAACAACGGCGAATTTTGTTAACAAAATATTTCGCAGCCGCTTTTCAACTTTTGGCCAATAACAGCAACAGCAACAGCAACAACAACAACAATATTAACGATCGTTTTTATTTCTTTTTATTTTCGTTTATGTCATTTGTGTGTGTTTTTCGGAGGTATTTAATGTGTGTTTTGCGTCGCATTTGGTTGCGGTGCAACAAGTCGCCCGGTGGCAGGCAACAAATGGCAAATATGACATGTGTAATGAAGTCTTAATAGTCGCACAGATAATGCCCATTGCCTGTCAGCGTACATATCTTGAATGCATTTTCCTACTGTATTTTCGATTGCCAAAATGTCACATTCTCGGCTTTTTATCGCTATTTTCTTGTTTGTTCGCCTTTTCCTCTCTCGTATTTTTCTGCATAATTAAAATAATGTTTTGTTACTCATACGACTCGTTGTCGCGCGTTGCCTCGATGGCTACCAATTGCCAACAGCAGCAGCTGCCGTTCAAGATAATTGCATAGAATGCAATTCAATGCAATTGACACCAACTGCAACAACAACCACAACAACAACAACAACTGCCACACGATGTTGCAACATGCTTTGCGAGCAGCTTTTGCCAATAAACTCAGAAGATGTTGCAATTTGTGCGGCTGGGCAAATTGGCTTATGAAATCTTTAGAATGTTTAATTAGCTTGTTTGTCAATGAAAGCAAATATTTAACCAGGTTCTTGAAGTTGATTTAAAAAAATTCCTTAAGGTTTATTAAGTCAGTTTTCTTTATGAGATTCAAAGTATTTTAAGTGACCAAATTCCTGTGAAATTTACTTTAAAATTTTAAGAATTAAACAAGGTTTATTTTAGTTAAAAGAACTTTAAAAAGTGAGCTCAAAACTAAATAAAGTTTAATCAATTTTTCTGTATTTCTTTATGAACTTATTTAATTGTGTAAATTTGTATTTATTCGTTTAAGAATTATTTATGGCACACAAATATTTGTCTTATAAGAACTTGAAATATTCAATTTGAATTTAATAAAAAACCACGGAAATTTCTAGTAATCAATAAGTAAAGTAATGTTCCTAGTAATCTAATTTAACTATTGTTAAATTCTATTCGTAAAATGAATCAGTTAAACTTCTAGTCTCTAAAACCCCTTTTCAGGGAACAGGTTTAAGAAAATTGTGCTTTATTGGCTGCTATTCACATTTGAAATGTAATACACGACATTTATGGCTGGCTTTAATTATAATTTATTTAAATGCATATTTTCAATTCAGCTTTTCTATTAATTATTTGTGATAAACTCTTTGAAGCTGACAGTTAAAAGCGCAACGTTGAGTTTTTAATCTGGTCAACAATTTTAATGCACTTTGTCGTAATTTTCAGTTGATTTTTTGTGTTTTTGGGCAATTGAATAATTTTCTCTTTGGCATGGCATTTTAAAAAACTGTTTTTGGGGCTGGCAACTGGCAAACAAACTGGCGCCTGTCGCGATACAACGACAGCGTCGACATTGACGTTGATGCTGGGGCTGAGACTGTGACAGAGACTGAGGCTGAAGCTGAAGCTGAGGCTGACGTTGACTGCGACTTCGACTTCGACATAATCACGCGCTTTAAAGGCTGCTGACAGTTTAACGATTTGTGTTGATTGTTTGTTTTCTGGCTGTTGTTGTTGTTGTTGCTGGTGTCGGTGTCGACTGCTTGGTTGTTTTCACAACATGCAACCGTGCGTAGCAGCAACAAAATGTCGACAACCGCGACACACACACACACCAAAAAAACTTTACCCAAAAAAATGTTATAGCCAAAAAAGAAAAGAAAACAATACAAAAAAAGACAACAACTGCAAGTGGAGATTTTCATGGGACAGCTAATTGGCTGCTGTGACATTAAATGCCGTCAACAATTTGTCCTGCATGTCGATGTCAGAGAGACAGCAAAAACAAAAAAGAAAAGAAACCGTCAGAGAGAGAGGGAGTGAAAACTGTGGCGCCAAATGAAAAGAGAGAGTTGAGAGGAGGTTTTCAATCGTTTGTCAATAATTCGCCTACTGTTAAAATGTGCAGAACCCAAAGAGCAACTAAATCAAAAACCGAAAAGAAAAAAAGAAAAAAGTTTTTTGCACGATTTTCGAACGTGGCCAATGCCAAAGAGAGGGAGACAATTGTTAGCCTTTGCCTTAATTTGTCTACAAATTTTCTACAGCTGGGGGCACGTACTATTTTCTACATGCAGCGACATCATTGGTTTTGGTTTCGGTTTTGGTTTCGGTTTCAGCTGCATCTTAGATTTGTGGCACGAACGTGAACTTCATGCATCATGTTGTCGTCAAAAATTTGTCGGTCTCTGTTCGTCGCTGTTCGTTGTCGTCGACCTGCGCAGGGAGAAAACAAATTAAATTGCTGCCACTTGTGGCAGACAACAAAACAGCATTCGCATGCAACGACAGAATTATGCAATTAAAAATGGAAATGCAAATGCTAAGAAAAAACTAACAATATTGAAGAGGAACTAGAAGCAATTGCAAGTTGCAAAGAAGTTGCTACACAAGTAGCAGTTGCAGCAAATGAGATTCAACTCAGAGTCTCGGACTTGGACTTGGACTTGGACTTGGACTTGCTTCACGCTGACTTGCTTAATTAATCAAACGAGTGGCAAATGACTAATTGATGGAATGACGGAAATAGCTGCAAAATGAGCCGAGCTTATGGGAAAGTCGCTAAGCAGCTGCCAGTGATATTTCAACTTAACTTTATCTTAAGCACTTTAACTTGCCAACTATGCACTGTGTGTGCACTGTACAGTGAGAGCTTATTAAAGTGCACAGTTGGCGACGCGAAAGCTGTGCCAATGAAATACAAATATTTTTATGACAATTCATTTCAACTAAAGAGAATATTGCAGTTTCTTTTATGATTCACTCATCGTTTAGTCGATTTTTATCTAAGCTATTTAATTTTGTTAATTTTTTTTATCCAACTGAATTTAATGATAATAAATCTACGTCAAACAACATTTCAGTTGTTCCGTTCTAATGTTGAAATTATTAATTTCGAGCATAAGACACATCATTTCGCTAAACAACAATTTGAGGTTTTGGAACACATACTAAGCACAGCTGTGAGTAATAAAATCAAACCTGGTTTATAAAACACACTTCTTGTCATTAAAAAATATATCAACCCAGCTGTGAGTAATAAAATATTACTTAGTTTATAAAACAAACTTATTTTCTTTAAAAAGCATTTCAAAAACTTTTACTGAACAAAAATTTAAGGATTAAACATATCAACACAGCTGCTAGCAATAAAAATAACTAAGTTTATAAAACAAACTTGTTTAAAAAAAAAAACTTTCAAAAACCTTTCAAATACCTTTACTAAATAACAATTTTGGAAAAATATATCAACACAGCTCGGAGTAATCAAAAACTAACTCAGCTTATGAAACAAACTTATGTGCCTAAAATATCTCTTTCCTAACTATCTACACTGAAAAATACCAATTTCTAAAATCAAGAAGATTCATTTCAAAAATTGTGTTCATAAAATAGGAACAAATTCTTTAAAATTCACAATAATTAGTCTAAAAAATGATAAATTCTCAATATAAGACCAAAAATACAAATTAGATTACAAAATTCTGCAATCTATCGAAATTCCTAAAGAGTATTAATTTAGCTTTGAGTGTTTTCGTTTGTTTTCTGTGCACACTTATACCACTTATTGTATCTTTACTGTACTTAACAATTGTCAAGCAGTTATCCGTCTTTCCGCAGCTTCATGAGGTGTAATAAACTTACCATTGGCATTCGCTGATTTAATTCTGCAAAGATAAGAAGCGTGTAGAATGTTGGCAATTAATAAACAGAAATATACTCGTAAATACAACACAAATTAGCGTAAGAACATAAATATTGGCAAATACACACACACACGCACACACACACACAACAATATGGCAAATGTCAAAAGTGTTCAAATGACGCGAAACGTGAAACGCGGCGACAAATGGCAACTGGCAAAACGAAAGACTTAGGACACAAACTTGTCTACGCAAATAACGCTTTTGCGTGTGACACGCAGATAAACAACTCCAACTAGAACCAGATAAGAATTCTACACAATAGCAACAACAACAACAAGAACATCTGTGCAACATTCTCCATTTGTTGGCGATTAGATTAAATGGCATTGAGAGAGAGAGAAAAGAGAGAGAAACCGGATTCTCTTGATCTTATTTGCCACAAATTTCGCTGCTTTCAATTGCGAGTTTAGCAATTTCTATTAACTGTGTGTCGGCATTTGCCATTAACTTTGTAACCCAACCTAAGCTCAGTCAACCCCGCAGTCGTACATTCGTTTCTGGGTCATAACGAGAACACGAACCTAATGGATATAGATTGTGCGTATCAATTAACCGCACCGATGTCTGACCGTTGCCTCTTGTCCGTTTGATTGAGTACAGCAAGCGGCAGCTTGCAGCAAGGCGGCTTAATTTTCCCCTCGCTTTGCCTTGATCGATTATAATGTTAACTTTAACTGAATCAACTCGATTCGAACTCTTTTTTTTTCTTCTCTTCATTTTATTCGATTCGCATTCGCCTCTTGTGTTTTTTCTGCCTCGCAATTCAATTAAACCGAACAAGCTCACCGTGCAGTCAGTCTGTCTGTTCGTCCATATGTCCATCCATCTGTCCGTTAGTCAGTTAGTCTGTCGTCTTGTTGGAGGCCATGCCTTAGCTTTGCGCTAATTTTCCAACTGTGTTTTCTTTATTTTTTTCGTATGTTTTTCCTTTGAAACGTTATGTTCAATTTTCTGCGCTTGTTTTTCGTCAGCAGCTTTAAATTGTTTTTTTTTTCTTCTTTGTTTTTCCTTTTTTTCCAATCGAGCTGCTGCAGCATGCTAATTGAACACGCCTTTTTATGTTGCCACAGTTTGCAGCGAGAGCGCGTTGCTTCAGCTTTAGTTGGCAGCTGCTTTAAACGTTTTCAACTTGAATTTCGCTTTTTTATTTCTATTAAACGTGAACACGAAGCGACAATTTTGTGCAATTTAACAGTGTTTTTTGACAAACTGAAAGTCAGCCAGGCCTTGCCTTTGTAGGCCTTACCTTGCACCAGATTTTACAAAAATAATCTATATAAATTTAGGCCAAATTAGCAAAAGGATTTAAAGCAAAGTTGACAATTAATGTAGTATTAATTTGAATATATTTTGAGCGTATTCGAATCTTTTGATAGTGTCAAACTAGACTAAGTCTTAAAAAGTTTTTCAATGTATCTAAAGCAATTACAATTATTGCATAATTTGTCAAGTCAACTTAAAATATTTAAAAATGCATCTAAGGCGTTGGCAATTATTGTATAATTAGTTGAAGTATATACATATTTAAAGATTTGCAGTTATTGTTAATTTTATTAACCCTAAGACGAAATGAAACCAATTTAAAATACTTCAAAAGTTTCTCAATTATTGTGTAACTCATTGAAGCATTTATCTAAAGACTTGCAGTCAATATTTTCGAACATTTTCCCAGATAGTGTCAGCTTAAGCAAATTTAAAATATTTGAAATGTTTCTCAATGACAATTATTGTATAATTAATTCAAGTATTCATATATTTGAAGACTTGCTTGCTCCTCAGATAGTGTCAAATAAAGCCAATTTAAAATACTTCAAAAGTTTGCCAAATGCAACTCAAATATTTAACTGCAATTAAACGATTTGTGAACAGACTTTAAAACTGACTGAATTCATGTTAAGAGCTTGTGCTAGTTTTTCTACTTTATTAAAAGAGAATTTCAGATGGATTTTTATTGAGAGCTGAAAAAGTGCTGCAAGCAGCAGACAAGCAAACAGCATAGAAGAGTTGATTTATTTAAGTGTCTTCAGTGTCTGAGTCTGTAAACTGAGCCGCCGAGGAGAACTGTCGATGCAACAGCAGTCAAGAATCAACAACAATCAACAATCAAACAGAAATCAAACGGCACTTTGAGTGAGTTTTTTTTTCATGCCGACAAGTGGGACTCGAGAAAAAGACATTAACAAATACAACTACAACTACAACTACAACTACAAGTTGCAACTACTGTCGTTACCATTACCATTACCATGTCTAGACATTGAGCAAACATTGTCGAGTCGCAGTGGCAGGTGCCATTAGAGCAGCACTTCTAAGGTGTCCACTAGCAAATCATGTGTTGCAAAAAGAAAAAACTATAAAGACAAAAAAGCGAGTTCGAAACAAAAATGTGTGGCAAGCAAATTTATAGCGCCATTAGATATCGAGATCGAGAACGAAAACGAGAATTGCATCAATATGCAAATAAGTGTAACCGATATTACATGTAATTGCTGCTAATTTGGCAGCCAACACGTCCAAGCACGACGCCCGAACTCAGCTCAATTCAACTCAACTCAACTCAGCTGAACTTAACCGAAACGACAACTGACATAAAACAGTTGCCACAGCCAACAACAACAACAGCAACAACAACTTGCAACATGACTGACTAAAGCTGACGGCAAGGTGAACAGCGTGACAATCTCATTGCTCTCCTCCTCCTCTTCCAAAAGAGGGGGAGACGAAGTGGTATCTGGTCAAAGCCCAGCTTAAATCAAATGCAAAATCGAATGCTAGTCAAAGTAGCGTGTGAATGCGTAGCCAAACATGCACTAAGTGCCAACTTTGACTACCCCAACTGTGTCTCCTCCACTCCCCTCCCCTCCTTTTGCTCTTGCAACCGCGCCCCACGAATTGAATAACTGTTGGTGTAAATGATACATTCCTTATTGAGTGCATACTCTGCAATTAAATGTATTGGGTATATGAGCTTGTGTAAAGAATTTGTTATGTAAAGTGTAGTTTTATTGTATTTGGGCTATAAATATATATCTAACGTTTTTCTTGTTACTTTTCTATATGATATGAATTTTCGTATTTTTAAATCCCATCTACATAGAGTGAGATATATTCTTATAAAATCAAAAATATTAAGTGCAACTCTTCTAGAGAAATGCTAATGCTGAATGCTAATGAAAACTATTCAATTTTAGAGTTTGGAAATATTAAGTAAAAGCTCAACAATTTTTTATGGTTTTACAGATATTGACAAACATGCTAATATCTTTATGACTTTATAGAAATATATATAATGAATTAGAAAGAGATGTTGTATAGGTTAAAATTTTACAGATTTAAATTATTTAGCAAATGCGCAAGAGTTTTCAATGTTCATAGTTATTGGAAGCACAGTTTTAGGCTATGACTTTTTAGAATCTTTATGGCGTTATTCAGAATCTTTATCTTTAGAAGAATTGCCAATGATTTTGTAGATTTGAAATTTAAATGATTTATGATATAAAATCATTCCGGTATTAACTGAAATTTTGTAGAATTTGTTTAGAGACCTTTAGAAGTTTTTGAGAAAAACTTTTTCTTAATAGATGATGTTTGATGTAATTAATTAAAAGCAATCTAGTAATTATTAAATTTATATAAATTAAAAAAATTCTTTTAGCTACCAACAAATTATATATAAATGTACACACATTTTAAAAATATTTAATTTTTTTAAATTTAGAGCTTTAATAATTATTTTTTGTAGCTTTTGCATTTATATTATTTTCTCAAGAGCTTTTATTAGAGCATTTACATGTCGTCTAGGCCTTAGCGGAATTAACATTTCACTCACTTGTCTCACATTTGTGTTTGATTTGCACATTTGTTTGTCCGTCTGTTTGTTGGCTCGTTCGCTTTGTTTGTTTGTTTATTTTGCTTTGGCAAATTATTTGCAAAAATTAATTTTATGCAAACATGCCGCCAAAATACGACAACATGACAATTTAATTGGACGCGACATGTGGCAAAGAGTGAGAGACTTTGAGGCAAGCGTTGAGGCGCCTGCGCAACGCCAAGCGAAAATTTCTGTTAATTTGGAGCTCGCGTGTTTGCGGTGTTCGCCCCCGCAGTTCCCCTCTCTCTCTCGCTGAAGCTCGATGGCAAAATGAATGTCCATTTAAATGTATCTTGTCGCAATTACAGAGTGAGTGTGTGTGGCTGGCTGACCCACTCTAAAGCCATTGATAGACTCGAAAAAGAACTTAAAGAATGGCCTGTGGCAAAATGTAGCCTCTGTTTACTGTTGTTGTTGCTGTTGCTGTGTTGTGTTGTGTTAATGTTATTGTTGTGGTTATTGTTGTTGGCTTTGTTGTTTGTTTATTTTAAAGAGCAATTAAGTAATAAAGCAATTTCATGTTCTTTTGTCTTGCCATTCGATTATTTTGCCGCTTTAAAGGTTTCTTTTTGGCGGGCGTGGGCGTTTAATTGAATTGCCGTTTGTTGCCTTTGTTGTTGTTGTTGTTGTTGTGTGTGGGCAAATACGTTGTAAATCTTATAGTTACACACACATACACACACAAGTACTTTGCATGTAGATGGCACAGCTGATAAATTCGCGCATATATTCAATTTGTCTGGCATTGTAAATGTCGCCGCATGACGGATCGTTGGGGTCGTCTTTGGGGGCTTCTCTCATCGAGTTGAATGTCCGTTCTGCTGTTCTCTGCCTATGTATGTTGTAGCTATGTACACCCCCTCCACCTTGAGTCATAGAACTGGTCTCAGTCTAAGCATTATGATGACTAATTGCAGTATTTTTCTAGCCAAATGCCAAAATGTGTCCATTTATTTAACATTCGTTATTAATTGTTTGTTGTTTGTCGCCGGTAATTTATTTAAATTGCAAATTTTAAGCGTTTTGCATTTATTGTTTTTGCTACGGCGAATACGTTTAATTCATAAGTCGATATATTATCTATAAGCATTTGTTGCATGCTGAAAATTGCATTGATTTAAGCACAGTCATAATTTTCTTGATTTTATTTGCGACTTTTTCCAGCAGAAAATATTTTACTATATGCCGCAATTTTTGCCTTCTATTAATTTCTTATTTCATTTAATGTTATTAAAAGCCATAAATATTGAAAAGTTAATTTTAAGTTTGATTAAAAGAAAAACCGTAATGATTGAAACGTAAATTTATAGCTTCATATGATCATAAATTTTTAAGATTAAAAAGTCAATTCTATGCTTGATATAATGTAAAACTATAAAAAATTGAATCTTCAATTCTTTGTTTGCTTAAAAACTATAGAGATTAAAGAGACAATTCTCAGATTGTTAAAGCCTATAAAGATTGCAACGCTACATCTTTGCTTGATATAATCCAAAACTATGAAGATTAAAATGTCAATTCTTAGTTTCAAATATTCAAAAACTATAAAGATTACAAACTTTATTTTGGACTTCATAAAACCTATAAAAATTTCAACGTCAATTCTAATGAGAAACTTTAAGAACTAAAAAGTCACTTTTAAGCATTTTTTTTTAGCTTGATATAATCCTCATTTTAATAATAAATAAATGCATTTTTAGATTAGCGAACTTTGAAAATGTAAGTCTCTATGGTAAAGTTCAATGTTGACATTAAATGTAACCATCAAAATAGAATTTGGAGATATGGTAACGTTAATTTCTAAAATGAAAATCAATTTTGAAACTAAGTAGGTAAATGGTTAAGCTTAAAAAATATCTTATAACAAATTTTTAATCAACACATACAATTATTTTTAATCTATTGTTCAATGTAATTTGAAAATTAATTCGAATTACTTTAAAGCCTTCACAACAACCCTGACAAATATTGATATTAGATGTTCCCAACAGAAATCAGATTTCCGTATTATTTGATTAATTTTAAACAATTTTCATTTAGGACTTGTTGTAAGTTGATTATTGAATTTCTAGAGTTGCAAATCTAGAAATATTGTAGAATTTTTATCTTGATTTAAAAAATTGTTTTCTGGCTTCAATATTGATTTGTGCTGTCAAAACCTTTTATTTGATGTTCGAAATCAATTAAGACCTCACATTTGTTAAGACTACTTTAATTGCTTTTATATTTCGAGCATTTTTAGCTTTTGACTTACCTTTTACATCTTAGAACTATGACCATTACAATAGCACCTATAAGAGCCGATATGATTGAGACTACAATTAGGGTGAATGCCCATCCGAGTTCGCCAGCGGTATCTGAAAGACACAAAGACAAAGAGCGCAACAATTTTCAATTAAAACGGATATCAAGAGATGTAATGAGCATTAAGTTACGTAAAAATGAAGAGAAAAAAACCAGATGAACTGGCTACAAAGTAAGCAAGTAAGTCAGAAATGAAGTAGTTGGAGGGGGAAGCCGAGTGTAAATGCATTTATGATTATGCGATGGCGATAAAGATGATAAATGCATAAAAAAGTTATGAATATGAATATAAAGTTGCGCGATGTGAATGAAAGATACGTATCCGAAAGGTGTTTCGTCTAGCTGTAAAAAGTGGTAAATGGAAACGAATGAAAATTCGTGAGTGAAGTCAATTAGACGCCATCAAAAAAAAACACAAGAAGGAAGAAAATGTTGTCGGCGCGATGAGCAGGCGATTAAAATTGCTCTCGAAACTGAAATTAAAACTGGATGAAGCAGAGTAGGAGGCGGAGGGAGAGGGAAAGAAGTTTGGGGACGCATCCCATTCATTTAACGATGCAAAATTAATTACAAAGTTTATTATCTTAACAACTGGAGGCTTGCCACAATGCTACGCTTTACGCGCTACTTGCAACTTGCCCCCGCTGGTGATTTAGAATATTTATGGTATGGGGGCAGCAGTTAAATGAGGCAATGAATACGCTCCACACTCCACTTCTCCTCTCTCTATTCACTCTGTGAGTTCAGCTGTGCGTTGATAGCCAGGGGTCAGACTGTGAATCAACCGAGTCGAGCACATGCGACTACGTTTTGACCCTTTTGCCTAGACCTTATCTACCGACAGGCATCTGTTAACAGAGGGGCGAAGAAGTGTAGCAGGGTTGGATGCTGTAGGCCCAAAAGGTAAATTTCAGCAAACAGAAATCAGCACGCATATAAATATTTCAGTCAGCTTCGCCTGGTTAAGCCCTCCTTTGATAAAAGCCGGCAAAATTGCAATAGAAATTAACCAAAGAAAGTGCTGACACAAATTTAATCGAATTGCGAGTACTCTACTTAATTGAAAAGAAAGTACTTAAGAGCAAATTTATTCACTTTTATCTCAATAAAGTGCTTCATAACTTGTAAAGTACAGTCAAGATACTGTCGTGGTACATACAATAATAACTAAAGTACCTATTTATGATTCCTGAATATTTGATTGCGATCAGAAATAAATTTTAGAAGCTATTTAAAAAATACTTTTGGCAAAATCTGCCTACTGCAAACTTAGTTGCTTTTGTTGACAATCAGGTATATTTGTATTATATATGCATATATTAAAATACCATATACATTCTTCGGTAAATTTACGTATTTTTGCAGTATACTTGAAGTACATTACTACATCTATGTATATACAAAATACAGACCTTTGCGCATTTTAGTATTTTTTCGATATATAATATTAATTTGGTTAGATTTTTATTTTGGTATTATTTTTATTTCTTTGCTTCATTAACAATTCATATTATTAAGTTTTTTTGTACAAATTCTTTTAAAGTAGCTTCTAACCCATCTAATTCGTCTCCTAATTAACACATCAAATTATTAAGTATACGCAAAGATTTCTAGCCCATTTTTTTAGTAACTGACAAGAGTCTCAACAAGTCGGAAGTACTTTGCCCTAAATAACATACTACTATCTACTTGTTATGCACTGCATTTCGTATAGCTTTCTGGCTAAATGGACCTTGGCTAGCACGTTTAACAAATTTGACCCAATTTCGTTGATAAATTTGATTCTTCTCATCCACGTTTTCGTCGCCGTCTTCTACCTTTTCTCAGTTATCTTGTTATCCCAGTTGTCAGTTGCTTAAATATTTATGCTGTCGGTGCTATAATGAAAGCAAACGCCATTACATTCGTTTTTTTTTTGCTCTTCTCTCTCTGTTTTTTTTGGCCCATTGTGTGCTGGCCGTAATAATTCAATTGGTCGAAAACGCAGCCACGAGGCGAACTGAAGAACACTGAAGAGCTGCCTGCTAAAACGTAATTAATAACAAACAAAAAGAAAAAGAAACGAATGAGAAGCCATTTTTGCTCGCTTCTCCATTTCCATCTCACTCATGCAATTTGCTGTCTCTGTCTCTGGTTTTATGAGTTGAGGATGTGGGCGTGGCAGTTGCTGAGGAAACGAGCTAATAAGCGGCGCCTCAGAAAACACGCGTTAATTGCGGCAAGTTGCAAGTGAACCAAACACAAAGAGCCTATTAAAAAAAAAACAGAGAATAGTAGAAAAAACTAAGCATAACACCTGTTGCAAGAAACATGCTTAGAAAAATGCTCTCAGCTGGGAAAATATTTTTAACTATGCTATAAAAGGCAGAGTTAACTTCCGATTATTGTGTGTTTGCGATGAACCCAAAAGAACTCCTGGTGAAATGAATTGAACTCGTTGCGTTGCGTTGTAATGCGTTGTTGTTGTCGGATGCTGCAGCATCGTAAAGTTCCACTTGCCAACTGGCAACTGACGCAAGTTATAGCCGTGGCCAAGTGCGCTCGCTTGTAAATGCCGAACCCTTAACATATTTATGCCACTCGCCGGGGGCATTCAATCGCAGTCGCAGTTGCAGTAGCATGCAACAGGTGTGCGCAGCTTCACGCAAGAGAGAGAGAGAAAACATTCGAACTGCCCAGGTATTTATTAGCAGCCTCTGATCTATTTAGTCTTTGCAACTGACTGCGGATTGGTCTGGTCAGTCTAATTGGCAACTCATTAAAATAATTTCGTGCCAAGAGAATGGACAATGGGCAGCAGCAGCAGCTTGGCTCGTCACTTTATACTTTTTTTTTTGTTGTTCATTTCGTTTCGTTTTGTTTTTGGCATAGAACATGGCAAAAACTTTTGGTTTTCTTGGAACTTTTAGGACTTGACACGAGAACAACAGCAACAGCAACATGCAGCCGAGGGGCAAAACTGTTGCAGCTGTGCAACTGCAACTGCAACAGTTTCCATGGAAATGCAAACTGGGCTTGCATGCTTTAGCTTTAGCTGTTGCAGTTGCAGTTCGCCAGCAGCAGGAGGCATACGAGATACATCCATCAGATACAAATGGCTGCCCGCAGATGTAACTGCCGCCAACTTGCAGCTCAGTCCCCGCTCTCACCCTCTCATTCATCTCTATCTGTCTCTCTCTCTGCCGCTCGTCTGTCAGCAAATTGTAATAATCGATCTGTGGCAAGATGATTGATGATGCGACAAAGCAAGCTAAAACCAATGGAGATTTATGGTCGCCGCCAGTTGTTGGCAGTGGTGCATGCCACTCCACTTCACTTCCCCCAAAAACTGTGCGGCAAACATCATTTAATCGCATAATGCATTCTCCACTTCCCCTCCTCTCTCTCTGTTGCCCTCGCTTTTAAGTTATATGCTAATTTCATCTGCTACTCTATGCAACCACCTGCTGCAGCTTTTGCGGTGCTAAATCATCGGAAAATTGGCCCACACGGTTGCACGTTGCACGTTGCTGCCCCGTTGGCGTTGCAGCTGAGCATTTTGCCACAAACTGTCGCACAGTTGCATTTTTAATTGCCCCACAAAAATGCCGAAAATGAACAAAAGCAACAACGTAGCGAATGGAGTCGAGTTGAGCTTTATCTAACAACGTATCGTTGCACGGTTGTTGTTGCAACGGGCGGCCGCGGTGGGCGTGGCAGGCATTTCGTGCAAGCGAAAAAGCGGCCCAAATACGACTCAATTAACAGTCCACACAATTAAATTAAATGCTCGCATTTGTTTTCAAATTGAGCAATTAAGAAATGATTTAGCGCATTTTTGTGGCTCCACTTTTGGCAACGAGCCTCCTGTTGTTGTTATTGTTGTTGCAAGTTGTTGTCGCTGTCGACATATCTTTTAGTGGGCGACGCTTTTTTTGGCGACACAAAATTCAAATTTGATTAAACGCAATTAATTAGCAGTAGTTTTTTGGGCTCTAATTATTTATTGTAATTAAATGGATCGCTATTCATTTGTATTTTGTTAAATATACTCAATTATTTGTGGTTATTTTCCGCAAAAAAGTTTTATAAATAGATTGACATTTAAAATACGATAGCTACTATTATTTTTTAGAGACTGGGATTAATTAAAATTGCTGTTTGTGGATATTAAATTGTACAAAACTATCTCAGTGTTTTATAAATAATCAATTAGTTGCTTTGTAATTAAAAGTCCGAATACTTTTTGGCAACTGTGATTGATTAAAATCTCTATTAGTAGTTTGCATCAATCACATTTAAAAAAAAAGATTCTTAATCTCTAATTATAAAAACTATTCACGGCTTTTATAAATAGGTAAATACATACATTTATATTTATTTAGTTGATTCTTTGAATACTAGTTCAGCAATATAAACTGATTAAAAGTTTTTATTAAAAAAGTATTTGTATCGGTTATATTTGTAAATGCACAATATTCACATAGTTTTCCCCATTACAAAATATCAATATCCAAAAAAATGCAATCTTTTCAAATAATTTGCTCTTTCTCACTTATGCTTTCTTATTTGAAATTTACTTCCCCATCTTTTTTTTAATTATCAGCTGTCATCTGTCGCATTTCTTTGCGTTTCTCAGAATGCAACAAAATGTGTTAGGAGAAACAAAATAGATAAAATAAAAAAAGTTTTATGAAGGGTTGGAAATTAAAAATACGAAAACTACAATTTTTGGAAGCTGGAATAATTAAAATTTTGTTTGTAACTATTTCAATTATAAAGTCAATTCGATTCCTTGAAAACTATTTAAATAATTAATATGTAATTTATTTCCCTTCTTATTGCTGGTGCAGCAGAATTTTAATATCAATAAATATCCAAAGTTGAAAATGCATTTGCTCTTTGTCCTTTGCACTTTTGTATTTTAAATTTATTTCCTCATATTTTCCCAGCATTTAATTCACTTTGCACTTTCGGCGATATTTTTAAATTATTAACTTTCAGCTGCCGCCTTTCTTTGCGCTTCTCAGAAAGCGTCAATTGTTAAGCGAAAGAATGCGTTAAGAGACGAAAAAAAAACGAAGGAGAGTAAATAAAATATAATTTACAGTTTGCTGGCTGGCTGACTGGCTGGCAAAAGGAAGTAGCAGCATATGTGGGCCAAAAAGTCATGAAAAGTCAGCCGGACAAACAGATGAGCGAAGTCGACATACATCGATGTGAATGTGAGTGTGTGAGTGAGTGCGTATTGAGTGTACCCCCCATATATTCATTACACACTCGTTTACGAGGGTTTGTATTCGCGACATATGGAACGAAGAAGCTGCAAAAGTTGCAAGTTGCAAACGCAAAGTTAAATGACAAATTAAATAATGTCAGCAACGCGGCGGTTGGCAAAAGGTTAAAGCCATAAAAATAAGGGCCGAGCATTTAACGATGTATGCTGTATTCATGTGTGTGTATATTGGCCAAAAGTCAATATAATAAATTACACGGCGACAGTGGCGATAATCAAATGAACAACAACGGCAGCAGCAGCAACCAGTTAAAAACATAAAGAGTGCAACATGCGTTGGTCAAGCGGCATTTGTGGCTCTTCTTTTGGTTGTTTTTTTTTTTTTTTTGTTCTTCGACTCTTTTTTGCGACTCTTGCCGAAAGTCGTTAAAAAACGCACAAAATTTTTGCAGCGGCTGCAAATTGTCAGCGAAATAAAAATAAAAATTAAATTGAATGCGCAAGCGTGCGCGGACAGGAAGAGAGGGAAGGGCAGAGAGAGAGAGGGGGAGACTTGTGGCAGGGACAGGACCCCCAGCGGCGGCGCCACCAGATACAAGATACAGATACGACTGTGAATGAGTGAGTATGTGAATGCGAATGCGAATGTCGGTCGTCGGTTGTCGTATGTCGAATGCGGAGATGTCGCTGCTGCGTATGCCGAAAATTTCAACAGAAGTTTGGCACCGAATTTCACGTGAATTTCAAGCACAATTTGCGAGGGAAGAGGGGAGCCCGAGAAGGAGACTTTGGTTAACTTTTGGGTCGTAGTTTTGTGGGTACCCAGTTAATTACAAGCGCAGACCCTTGGCTAATTTTGTTGGGGCTTGTCTCCGTAATTTGTTGTGCTGACAAGTGAGTAATTTCGCTGCCCTCGCTCGCTTTCAAATTCTTTGGCTCTGCGGGCGGCATTTGGTGGCATGAAAATCCTTTAGCAATAGCCACAATTAAACGCAATTAAGCCAATTGAGTCGTCACATGTAAATGCAATTGCAACTACAACCTGCAACAATCGCTCTATCTCTATTTCCCCCACTCTCTCTCTCTCTCTCTCGCTCTCTCTTCACTTGTTTCTCGCTTCGGGCCATTGTCTGGCTCTTTGTGCACCTTTTTGGTCTAATTAAGCGCCACAATTAAGTGCAAATGCGCGCCGTCTGTGTGTGTGTGTGTGTGTGTGCATGTGTATGTGTGTAATTTGAGCCTTAATTACGCACTGCAGACGTCGCCGCCGTTGTTGTTGCCCTTCAGCAACCTGCCACAAACACTCTTTTTATGGCCTCACTTTATGTTTAACATAAATTGTTCTAGCCGAGAGGCCGACGAAATGTTGCAACTGTTAATTTGTGGTCAATACCAAACACCAAACACGTTGCAACACACACTGTCGTCATTGTTGTTGTTTATTGTTATTTACCACCCCTCAGGCTGCCAACATCGTTTGTTTGTTTGTTTATTTCTGTTTTTTTGGTTAAATTACTTTCGGACAGGTGAGAGAAACACAATAACTGCAATTGCCACCGTTAGTCAGAGAAAAAAAAACAACCACCAACAACATCATCATTAGCTCGAATTACAAAACACAAAAAAAAAGCAAATAAGAAAGTTCGACTGTTAAATACCGGTTACCCATTTTAAATACAATCAAAATTAAATTATACCAAATAAATATATTGAAAAATGCTATACATTCAAAATATACTATTACATTCAAATTTTACTGTAAGGTATAAAATATACCATGTTGACTGTGAGATACCACAATAAAAGCAAAACAGTGACGGTATTGTACTTAAAATATACCTATCGAACATACTAAAAAATACTAAATACTGAAGGCTACAATTGGTATATTTATATGTATACAACTACATTAAAAATATAGCGTAGAATAATAAGTAAACAGTGCAGTACTGGAAAATACTAAAATATACCGAAGGGTATAATTGATAGATTTATATACTGTTAAATTCAAAATATATCACATAGTAGCAAATATACCAGATTGGTCATACATGTAATTAAGACCTACAACAGCAGCCGTTAGGAATATTTTTTATGAAAATCTACTTCTACATACATTTCCTGCCGGCACAAAGTTGTAATACCCTTCTTCTCTATGGGTAACGGGTATAAAATACCAAAAACTTGAACTCCTAATGACTTCATTGCCTGCCAAGGTAGCAAACTCAAATTGATAAAAGGAAACCGAATCTCGGCATCAACTTTAATATAGATATTTAGCAGCCTAGATTGGGGAACTACAAACTGAGACCTTAAGTTTTTTGTGATTGATTTATGCGAGTTGTAAAAAGTCCACTGCGAGAGGCAATCACTATGGAAATTTCTGTGTTGGGGTTGCCAGGGTTCGCAACTTTTAACTCGACATTTGCACTCCGTTGGCTGCAGAGTTTTCAATTTTCAGAGATGTCGTCTGCCAAGTTTTTTTTCCTCTCTCTCGACTTTCTCGACTTGATTACTGACATTTTGGCTCTCTGCACTTTTGGCCAAAATAAAAAGACCCTTTTTGGCCCGGTTTCCCTTATTTCACTTACGTCTTTTATTTTGCATTCATTTTTTTGTTGTATACTTTTCTTGGCGCCTTGCCAATGAGTGACATGTCTTGGCAAGTAAAAGCCAAAATCTGTTTACTGTCAGCGGCGAAATAAATTGAATTATGCAAAAAAATTGGAAGTGAGATGGAATTCAATTTAAGCTTTAACTTAGTGAAAGCTAAGCTACTCGACTTAACGTGAAGCGCATTGCGATGACAACGAATAAATTATAATTAGAACAAATTTACAGTTCCCACATAAACATTGATTAATTGCCAAAGACAATTAAAGCATTAACGCGCCTGGAAAATGCCAAGAGAGGAGGAAAGAAAAATGATATAGGAGCTCGTATACTATCGCATCTTATTGAGAGAGTGAAGAAGAGCCAGAGAGCGGGGCATATCACTTAAGCCGCATGCATAAATTAAGACCTGAAGTTGCCACATAAATTAGGCATTACCAGCTGATAAGGATCAGATGCGAAAGAGAAGCAAAGCAAATTAAATTCGAGTGTGTGTAAAACAGAAGAAACGGCAGAGAAATGAAACCAAAAGAAATGAAATGAAAAGAATGTTGCCGCCATGCCATGGTCATATGTCAGTCCCAAATCTACATACAAGTTATTAATAAATAATACCACCAAAAAGAGAACACAATAAGCCAAGAAGTAGCTGCTCATTTAATATGCTAAAGTTTTGACAGAGATTTGCATATGGTTCCAGCTTTGATCTACTCTACGTCTACGATATAAATTCCATTCCTGATCTCTCGAGTGTTGCCACAAATGTCTCAATTATGAAGCCGAAACGAAGAAGTCGAAGCCAAGAAGTGACCCCATCACATTTGCATAACAATGCCAACAAATTATCAGAGTTAAACATTTCTTTAATCATTTAGAATTATTCGTAAATATTCCCAGCTATTTATCTAACCGTTGAAATGTCTTAATTGAATTTTATGTTTCACCCGAAGCAGCGAAACAACGAAATCCAAATCGAAAACTAAAAAACCTTTTAGGCATTTTCTTCAGCAACAGCAACAAAAGTGACAACAGTTTATGCCCCACACCTCAGTGGAGTTTCACCTTTTCTCATTAGTTTTATCACACAAACATTTCACCTTTTGTCCTTTTATTTTATGGGCGACTTCAGGTAGTTTTTTGTGTCCAGGTAAACAATGTCAATTCCTGTCACTTTGATATATGCGTCTATTGTGCTCAACTGCTATGGAACAGCTCAATAAGAACTTGCACTGTGAAATCTGGTTATAAAGCATGATAAATTGTTTCCACTGCTCCAGTGATTAGTTGGGAATTACTTAGTATTAAGTAGCATTTATCAAATAAGCCAAGTTCCAAGGCAACCAACCTATCAATGCTGCTGCTCATTTCTTCTTCTCTTCCCATTCCCACTTCCCTCTCATTACATTTCTCTTGCTCGTTTTCAAGTTGAGAACACAAACAAAAAACTTTGGCAGTCAAATGACAAATGGAACCGCATGGAAAACTCAAGTAAACTCTGCTCCACTTGCCAGGAAATGAAAATCGAGGCGTTAGTAGAGGAGGAGGAGGAGTTCGGGGGGACTGCTGCCAGGGTTGCCTGCATATTTTACAATATTTATTGCTTAGGCCACAAACTTTTTGCCAAGTTGAATTTTAATTAGTTTTGTATATATGGCTTTTGCATTTCCACGAGCTGCTGCTGCCACCAGAACTTGCCCCCAAGTATAAATCTTTTGTGTGTGCTTTTCTCAGCCCCTTCTCCTGTCACGCCCTCTGTTTTAGCATACGCCCTAATTTGTTGTCACAGCAGCAATTGGAATCTGCACTGAAGCAAAGCCACAGCCAAAGCCAACGCTAACATTGCCAAAAGACAATATAAACAAATGCAAATTTGCTGATTAAATGAAGCGCAAATCAAATTTTAATGTATCCAACAACAGCCCGCCTCCAGGACACGCCCACTATATAGACTGCCTCTCTGATTTGGCTTGTTAATTGGTGCAGAAAGCTGATTTCATTTTCTAATCATTTTTTTTTTCGTGATATAGAATTTAATGTTTTATTTATGAAGTAGGAATATCTGCCCACACTTCGTTCAATAGGTGCTTGATATATTTTTGGAGAGCCATAAAAATTTGACACACGCCCACCAAAAATGCCGAAAGACTTTTCCAGCGGTTAATGGAAAACTTATGCACCAGTTAGCAGTTGATTTTCTTTTAGCTGATAATTTATATGACGCATTAGCAAAGAACTTATGTGTGGCGATTTATAGAAAGCAAGCTATTATTTAAAGAACGGATGCTCTCTTAAATATTTAAAAGCGAAAGCAAAATTTAAGTCTGATTATTGAATGATCTGACGAGAAGACTTTTTTTTTAGCTAAATTGAAAAAATCAAGTAAATATATTTAAAATGTATTGATCAATTTAGGAAAGTGTCTTAAAGTAAACTTTGAGGTTTACTCTAAATGTTTTACCTTCTTTTATTGTCATATTCATCGTCACAAACATGAGATAATTTTATTTGAAGCTCAATATAAAAATAATACGAACTATTTGAAAGTAAAGGCAACATTTTAGTCTTAGTATTGAAGGATCTCCAGTATATAAAATTAAGTAAATTATATGTTAAATGTTCTAAATAATTAGTGATTTTCTTGTAAGGCTTAAGTTTGGATGCAGATAAACGTAAATAAAATGCCAAATACTTGTTAAATTTGTAAACATTTCTTAAGGAAAAACATTAAAGTTTATATTAAATGCTTTACTTTTTTTTTAATGACACACACATAGTCACAAATATAAGAATATTTTATGGGATCCATTGGCAAGTTTTGTAAAAAGAAATATAAACAAAAATATATTTGAAGTTTATTTTCTATGGCTAAGCTTTATTTAAAGACACATTCATAGAGATCTACCATAAGAATATTTTTTTGTAAAACCTACTATAAGAATGAGACTCTGTTACAATGTATCAACCTCTTTCATGCCACTTATTGTAGCAATAATAAATTTCTTAAAGAACATGTATGTATAGCTTATCAACTGGAGAAAGTATCTATCAATTCAACTGTTATCTATATAGTTACCGTATGTATATAAAACTTTGAAGCTATCACAAATATAAACAGAGCTAGTAGTATTTCTTGAGTTCGTTGTTGCTGTTGATACAACTAGGTAAATAATAAACTGAAATGCAACATAATAAAAGACAATTAAATAAACAAGGTAGAAGAGGTCGTAAAAGGGCACACATTTTAACTGTTTGATTCGTATCGCTCTCGCTGCTATGCAAATGCAAAACAAGAGAGTCACAAAATGTAACTATGACAAAACCCAAAAAAAAAAAAAATAGAATAAAGTTGAAAGGCCCTTCTGCATCGGGGTCGCGATCGTCAAGGGGGCGAAGCCAAAAGTCAACAGTTACACGAGGTTTATCTAGATGAACGCATCGTCTAATCAAAATTTAAACAGTAGAACACAACGGACAACGACTCATAAAATGCTGCTTATAAAGGTAACAAACAACAACAATAAATGAAATGAAACTAAGACCCACTGAGAAACTTAAGCACAAAAACTTAACCAAGTAACCGAAACGTTTTTTTTTCCGTCTTTTTGGACACTCGTAAACATATTTCAAATTAGTAGAACATTAGGTGTTATAGTAAACATGGGACGGGAGCTGGTTCGGTTGTTGGTTGTTGTTGTTTGCTCTTGTCGTCGCTGTCGTTGTCAGTTCATAAAAACTTTTTATGATCTTTTCGGCCAATAGTCCTCCAGTGTGTACGTGGGGTTTTTACGACCTTAACCACGCAATGACCACTGAACAGCTGCAAAAAAAAAAAACTAAGAACTGAGAACCGAAAAAGAACACAGTATGTTGACCATTCACACTGGACATTTTGGACATTCGGACACCTGTTTGCACCTTTGGCCCGTGTGCAGAAAATGTTTAACTTTTATCCTAGCCATTAATTGGTGTCGTTCAACACGACTTCACAGTTAAAAGAGTTACGATCCTAACTGACTGACGGACTTTCTTTACAACTTTTTATGGCAATTTTCTAATTTATTCATTGGTTGCAAGCGATATTTATGGCAATCCTTTTGGTCATTTTGGCAAAGTTGAGACATTTGTCTCAATGTCATTGCGTCGACAAACTCGTTTAAGTATTCTATTCAAAAGCAGTTCAGCTTTTGTCAATCTATAGAAGTAGGTCATGGAACAGACTGAAGAAAGTACGAGTACTTCCATTTAGTAGAATTTTCATAGTTTCTTTCACAGTTTTAAAGACTCTTCGTTTACCTTTAGAATTCTTGTTTCGCCAGTCAAATTCGAAAACTACTCTATAGAGAACATCAGTTAATATACAACATTTAAGCTAATCTTACCTTCAATCCAGCACATAAATTTTCTTTTTCGCTTTTGACAGTTGTTTCTTATCAACCTTAAATTTACTTTAAAATTCAATTTTCCCCAATTTTCCTGACCAATTTACCACCTGCTTGCCTATTTGCCTGTTTATGCATTCATGCTGGAATGGAAATTGTGTAAATTTCGAGAATTTTGTTTAGATAATAAATATTAAATGAACGGTTTACTTAATGCCTGCAATTTTAATGCTGTCTGACAGTCATAATTATCCGCGCATGGATTTTCAATTAGGCGAAATTTATGTACATATTTCGAATATTCACGGCTCATTAGTAAATTAGATTTTCAGCACTAAAAATAACACCCACTTTACCCAATTCCCCTTCGTGCATCTTCTCCTCTGTCCCTTTCTCTCTCTCTCTTTTTGACCTGCAGCAACATCGCCCGCATCGTGTTTGGCAGACTTTCAAAGAATTTGTCGCCTCGGTGCAAAATTTCGAAAGTTTTTCGAATACTGAAAACGTTTCTGTGATATGATGCGCTGCTAATGAGCTAGCGGGGGGAGGGAGAGAGAGGAGGAGGATGGGTATAAGGCATAAGGAAATTGATTTTTAATTTTTCCTTGACTGCAACCGAAAAAATAAAGCAAATGAATTCAAGGGAAAACTTAATTCCTTGGAGGTGTCGAAGTGTAAATACCCTTCAATTGGCAAAAAGTACATAAATTGTTTAGGAAGAAACTACAAAATGCGAAAAAATAAATATGTTCATTTGTTCAATGTGTAATTAAACTGAGAGATGGAAAATCTTTAGCTTCCTACAAATTTGAAATAAGGAAATGCTGCTGCAAACTCTTTTTCATGCCGCATTAGGTTTCTAAGTTTTTAATCGATTTTGCTTAGCTAAAGATCAACAAATAAACACTATATAGATGTTTCTATGAAAATGATATATACCCTATGCTAAGGTACTAAAAAAAGGAAGGAAAACAAATAGAGCCGCCAGTTATAAGCGTATGTTTATGTTTTGGGCAGGAAAAACAGCGTCTACAATTTCCTTTGAAGTTGCTTTGTCGCCGCCAAAGACAGAAAGAGAGAGAGAGAGAGAGTGAGACAATGTTTCTCTGGATTTGTTTTGCGGTGGCGGTGGCGGTGGCGGTGGCATGTTGCTGACAGAGTCTCCTACAAGTGCGACTGTTTGTCTGCGTATTTTGTATTTAGTGTTTTGAGTTCCCTTTGATCTTGTTGTAGGGGTGCCCTCGAGCCCATTGCCTCAATAATTAGTAACAAAATGAGGCGGCAGACAGCAAATGCATAAATTGTAATTAAAAAGTGAAACTATTTTAATCAGCATTTCAGCAATTCTATTATCTGCTCAACTTCCACTCTTCTTCCTTTTGTGTTATGTTTGTCTCTCGTTTGTCTGGCGCCCGCATATGAGAACAAAATTCTGTCTGTGTGGTCCGATTGTGTCTCCCCCCAAAAAGGGGCGACTCCTGTGGCCCCCTTCTCTCCCTTCCCCCATCAGGCTGTCCTCATCAGTTTGCCGACTCGCCTTAATTGATTAAAAGCAGCACAAAATGCAGCCAAAGACGACGCCACAATAAAAATGCGAAATGTAAACAAAGTTAAAAATATTATGCTGGCATCTCACAACACACACACACACATCATCAACACCCCCATATTGTATCTGGAATATCACTGCAATACTCTCGGGCTGAAATAATAATATTCTCGATCTTCTGCCGTGCATCTTGTTTACTTTTTACCATTTCGCATAGTAAAAACCACAAAACGAACTCCAACAAACGAAGCAGAAATTATGAAAATTCCATGAAAATAGCAAATAAGTTTTCTCGCTGCTTCGTTGCTCTTCGTTCCTGCCCTCTCCCCCGGCCCCAAGTTCCCTAGCTCCCCACTGGGGTGGTGTGTGTGTGTGTTATGTTTACTTTTTATGACTTCGGGCCGCGCAGTGCGTTGCAACAATTATACGAGTGAGAGCACAGGAACAACAACAAAAGCCGCCAACAAAAACAATCTCGCAAAAGGCAACAAAACATGAGAAGAATTCACTCATTTCCGCTTACAATCTGAATAGCCTCAGCCTTCAACCCAGACGCCGTGCCGTTTTTAGGTTCCCAAAAACACCACAAAAAAACAAAAAAAAAAAACAGAAACAATGTGAAGACGAGGAGGAAACATGGATTGTTTTTGCGGTTTTGTGCCGCGCACACATTCCATAATCTGCGCGGATTAGTCAGATAGATATTGTTCCAACATTACGCGACTGAAGGCAGGCGTTAACGAGCAAATGCCACTGAGCCGGCAATTCATGGTCCGTGTCAGCGTAAACGATGCGGCAAACTTGAGAATCATAATTGCTTGACGCAGCAAAATACCCAAGGAAAATTGCACTTTTCAATACACAAAAAGCAATATCAATTGCTAGCTAACGCCAGCTCGATAAGTTGGCAGCACCTAAACGGGGAGTTGGCAGCTCTAAACTCTAATCAGGTGGCAACGTTGCACTGTATGAGATTTAAGCTTGAAGTGAAACAAAAGAGATGAACTTTAAATATCAATGCTTTTATCTTATTAATATTTCTCAATAATAATAATTCTTCACAAAATTTGCAATACACAAAAAGCAATATCAATTGCTAGCTGACGCCAGCTCGATAAGTTGGCAGCACCTAAGCGGGGAGTTGGCAGCGGTAAACTCTAATCAGGTGGCAACGTTGCACTGCAGAAGATTTAAGCTTAAAGTGAAACAAAAGAGAATGAACTTTAAATATTAATGCTTTTATCTTATTAATATTTCTCAATAATAATATTTCCTCACAAAATTTGCATTTCCCAGCTTCAATATAAATGAAATTCTCATTTGCCTAGACATTTTCATTTTGTCTGATTTGTTTATCTGGTTTCGAGTGCTATTTAGAGTCACTTCCAATAGCTTTGTTCGTGCCCAAGGAAAATTGCACTTTTCAATACACAAAAAGCAATATCAATTGCTTGCTAACGCCAGCTCGATAAGTTGGCAGCACCTAAGCGGGGAGTTGGTAGCGCTAAACTCTAATCAGGTGGCAACGTTGCACTGTATGAGATTTAAGCTTAAAGTGAAAAAAAGAGAATGAACTTTAAATATCAATGTTTTTATCTTATTAATATTTCTCAATAATAATAATTCTTCACAAAATTTGCATTTCCCAGTTTCAATATGAATGAAAACCTCATCTGCCGATCCATTTTAATTTTGTCTGATTTGTATATCTGGCTTCGAGTGCTATTTAGAGGCACTTTCAATAGCTTTGTTCGTGCCCAAGGAAAATTGCACTTTTCAATACACAAATAGCAATACCAATTGCTAGCTAACGCCAGCTCGATAAGTTGGCAGCACCTAAGCGGGGAGTTGGCAGCTCTAAGCTCTAATCAGGTGGCAACGTTGCACTGTATGAGATTTAAGCTTAAAGTGAAACAAAAGAGAATGAACTTTAAATATCAATGCTTTTATCTTATTAATATTTCGTCATAATAATAATTCTTCTCAAAATTTGCAATACACAAAAAGCAATATCAATTGCTTGCTAACGCCAGCTCGATAAGTTGGCAGCACTTAAGCGGGGAGTTGGCAGCGCTAAACTCTCATCAGGTGGCAACGTTTCACTGTATGAGATTTAAGCTTAAAGTGAAACAAAAGAGAATGAACTTTAAATTACAATGCTTTTATCTTATTAATATTTCTTAATAATAATAATTCTTCACAAAATTTGCATTTCCCAGCTTCAATATAAATGAAAACCTCATCTGCCTAGCCATTTTAATTTTGTCTGATATGTTTATCTGGCTTCGAGTGCTATTTAGAGTCACTTTCAATAGCTTTTTTCGTGCCCAAGGAAAATTGCACTTTTCAATACACAAAAAGTAATATCAATTGCTAGCTAACGCCAGCTCGATAAGTTGGCAGCACCTAAGCGGGGAGTTGGCAGCGGTAAACTCTAATCAGGTGGCAACGTTGCACTGTATAAGATTTAAGCTTAAAGTGAAACAAAAGAGAATGAACTTTAAATATCAATACTTTTATCTTATTAATATTTCTCTATAATAATAATTCTTCACAAAATTTGCATTTTCCAGCTTCAATATAAATGAAAACCTCATCTGCCTAGCCATTTTAATTTCGTTTGATTTGTTTATCTGGCTTCGAGTGCTATTTAGAGGCACTTTCAATAGCTTTGTGCATAAATAAAGCTGTCAATAATTGTTTCGTCTATGGCTTTGCAATATTTATGGTGTTTGTGCACAATGCCATTATGCTATTTATGATATTATACCCACAGGAGTGGGGTAAAAGTATCTACATAAGTTGTGGTTCCACAAATACTCCCCAATATTTAGGGGCTTAAAATGAGCAACTTAAATTTATTTATGTGATTTTATGTATATTTCGCCACAACAATAAAAATATCAAAAGTGTGCCAAGTGTGGGGAAGGGCGTGGGAGAGAAGGATGGAAGGGTGTTTGGACAAAAGAGGAAAAGAGGGAAAGAGGTCCCTCAACAGCTGCTGCTCAACGGATTTTTGCCTTTGTCATTGTTGGTTGTTGCTTGTTAGTTGATGTTGATATTGTTGTAAAACATTTGTAAACGCCCAAAGTCAAACAGGAGCTGGTCCTTTTTTGTGGGTTCTTTGGCAAGTTGTTGTGTTGTGTTTTTCTTTTTTTTACATTTTGTGTTTCCTTTTTGTGGGCTTGGTCATTTTATTTTTATTGTGTTACAAATTGCTGTAAATATTTGTGGAATGTTGAATTGTTACCCTTATATTATTGTAACTGCTGTTGCTGTTTGTTGGCCGAACAATCTAAGCACAGAAAGGTATAAAAAGAGCTGAAGCAGCGCATAAATTATAGAAAATATGCGGCTCGAAATAATCAAGCGGTGAACTTAATTTGCCATAAAGTGACGATGAAGGTGGGAGCATTAGTTGAGGCGGAGTTAGAGGTGAGCATGTGAAGCGATATATATCGGAACTTCTGGAAAGAACGTGAAAATTATTTAGCAAAATGTTGTTTTTGTTGTTTGTACGTTAGATTTTCAGGGAGAGACATTTTCGTAGAATCAAGTAATATATTAATAGCTTAAATCTCAGCTAATAATACATATTAATCTCATCAATGAAATTAATAAAATAAGAGATCAGAATTCAGATGGTCCATTAAAAACTTTAAATTTTAATATATATCATATTTTTAACAAGAGACTATTTCACAAAAGAAAGTTTTATATCAACCGCTGAAATTTAGTATTATAATATCACAAGAGATTAACTATATTGAAATTGTAAATGTGAATAAGACTAGTGTGAATACTAATGTATTAATGTAATCAATAGTATGATAAAAGAAAATGTTAATTTCGCTTTAACGAATGCAAAATTTGCCTTTCAAATTATTGACAGTAAATATTAGAATGACTTTAATAATGATGATGATAATTTTAATGTGAATATGAATGAAATATGAATATCAAATAAAAAGTTAGTATGTTAATAAACTAGCCTGTGATAAGATTACTAATTATTCTAATGTAACCGAAGTATTATATGCATATCAAAGTACATTTATAATGAGCATAAAACGTATAATTTTTATTGACTAGAAGAGAGCAAATGTTGCCGCCATTAGCCGCATGACTAATACCATCTAGTAGTAAATGCTAATCCTTTTCTTTTAATTCATAACTCCAACGAATCCACACCTACTTATTAACACTTTGGCCCATCCCTAGTGGCAGTCAAAAATACAAAAAAAAAAAAAAACAATTGCCAAACTATGTAGCTAACGAGGCGTTGTGCAAAATTTGGAGCTCGAAAAACTTTTTGTGGCCATAATTTAGACATTCAGGCGGTTCGACCTTTTGATATTTTGTTAGAATTGTTGAAAATTCTGGGAATTGCCTGTCTAACCGACTCCCTGTCTGACTGCCTGTCTGACTGCTTGTTTGGGCGCCCACTGAAATGTGTCGCAAAACAAAAAGAGCATTTTGTTGTTGGTGTTATTGTTGTTGTGTAACATTTGGCACTCTTGTTGTTGTGGTAGACAATTTTGCATGCCATTTGATTAATTGCCATGCAAATTATGGTGTAAATATAATAACATTTTATTCAGCTGTCAATTTCAGCGGCACAAACAAAACCAAAACCGAAAAGAGGAAAAAAAGCGGCAACCAAGACATGGGCCACGACATGCAAAGCGTCAATTTGCTAGGGCTCCATGGATGAAGCGAAGTGAATGGCATTCGCTGCAGTCCAGGCACGACTTGGGAGCTAGGCTTTGGGTACAGAGCAGCGCAGCAGACTGACTGCTCTGGCCGAAACTACCCGCAAAACACCTAGGCACAAAATTAAGACATTAGTCAAATTTTTTTGTTTTGTGTTGCCGTCGTCGTCGTCGCTTAATCCCTTCATATACAAACGGGCCAAAAAGGCAGCCGCAGGTATTTCCATGGAAGTGACCAGATCCTCTCCTTTACCCTCGGCAACAACGTGCCACTAAAAAGCAAAAAAAAAAAAAAAAGTTCAGGCGAGTGTTGCAAATTAGTTGACACGTCGCTGGGGCCAGGGAAAAAGTCGACGGCGACAAACAGTCGGCATGAATAAAGTCATTTAACATATACACATATATCCAGTTCCATATGAGCGCCTGGTGATGAGAAATGCTGAAATGCTGAAATACTGTTTGCCCCACTCTATAATTAGCCTAATAACCCCCGGTCGGTCAACGTTGCCCCAGCTGCAAGCCTCCTTTCACCTCAGCCCGCTTCTTCCTGGCTTATAATGACTTCAATTTGCGCTGAAAGCGATTCCTGGAAATCAAATACACCAAACGAAACGAAACGGCTAAATGCCATGCCACATATACTCGTATACATATTCCAGCTGAAAAGCCATAGAGCATGGCTCCTAATCGTACTCTCAACTCACACATGTCTGTTGTGGGCTTCGTGGTCAGTTTTGCTGGGGCATTTTGGTCATTCATGGTATTCGCTTTGTGCATTTATTATTTGGGTTATTGCCTGCCGCCTGACTTCTAACTGCCGTTTTAAGCGGGTGACTTTTGATTGTGCCTCCACCTCCACCTCCTCATCCTGCTTCAATTGGCACTCGAAATGTGTATGCTGATGAGCTGACTCTATTAAAGCAATTTGCGAAATGGCAACTTCATAAGCAATTACTTAGATATGTGTTAACGATAAGATATGCTGCATTTCCAAATAATTATTATGATGATTCATTGTCAGATTTGCATTAAAGTCTATGAAGAGCAAAATTGCAAACTAAATATGCCATTCATTTTGAAAGGGATTTATGCTTTATATTTCAAAGGAGAATATTATTTAAAATTAATGGCTTATATTAGTGTTTGACACTAGAGATTGATATGAAACTCTATGAACATTTTAAAATTAAGTTTTGCTTAATTCTTCAAAGGTTTGTTTAAAGCAATAAAGTTTATTAATTATTAGCTTACCATTAGCCATTGACAGTAAATTCTTAGAACTTTTGAAATATAACTTTTGAATAGAATATAATTCAATTTTATACTTTGTATTACTTTTATGAATTCTCAATTTTGCATTTCGAGCAGGCTAACGTAAAGTATATTTAACGAATTTTAATTTCAGGCTTAAAATTTCATGAACATTTTAAATAGGATTACTTTTTAGTTTTATAAATTTTGAGCTTTACATTGTGAGCAGCCTGATGTAAGATATATTTAACGAATTTCAATGATTGTTTAAAATTCTAAAACCAATTAAAGTAGCATTTCTGCATAATTCATTATTAAAAAATATTATTCAATTAAAGTTTAAGCTAGTATTGAAAATGTCTAAGCTTTTTTTTTGCTATTTGAGAATTTTAACATACAATAGATATAACGAATTTTATAGGAAGCCATTTTAAAAATTGGTGAGGTGGCTATTCTTAGAATTTTAAATATTTGTAATAATCAAATATAAAATACAATATGTTTATGGCCAACTGACAAATATAATTCAACGGAAAAGCCTTTTGCTTATTAAATAATACAAATTATATGATGATTGCCTTAAGAAACCCTGAAAACTCTGGGGCTTAAATTCATTTGTAGCCATTTTAATAGACAACGCAGCAATTTCAGACTATTATTTATATAAAAAATATATTTCTAAGGAATTGTCGCCTAATTCTTAGTTTATTTTAATTTAAGTCCGGTAAAGATTTTCCAATTTTTTAAAACAACTTCCGTTTCCTGTTAGTTACAGAGAACATATCCATTTCTTTTCACTGTAATTTTGACAAGATCTCGCACAGATTTAATTCAATAGCTCTCCTAGATCGTAAGCTTGGTGTATATTACTTTATTTCAGCTCAAATAAATTAAAGAAAATGCTTTATAAGCAGCCCACTGAAACTGTCTAGTCAGGAGAGCGATAGAGCGAGACTTTTAATCATTGGGATTGAAATCGGCATCGGGATCGGCAACAGAGCATCAACTTTGGCTTGTCTGCAATGCTTCTGCACACACCCACTGCTTCATATTTAGCTCTCTCTCACACACTCTCTCTCCCCATCTCTCTCTCCCTTGCTGTAGTTTCGTCTAAGGCAAAGTTACAATGAGTTTGCCCCCTGTGTTGGGGATTTTTACAAGCGCAGAGACAAATGACTCGAGATGGCGATGCCAGCGATAGCGCAGAGAAGTGCAACGCAGAATCCCAAAAAGGATCGCGATTGAGATTGAGCAGAAGAACGCCTAAGCCAAAGGCTGTTCTTGTGCCACAAAGAGTTATGTGCAAAAATTAAATTTGCAAACGCTCAGGAGTCAGGGAATCAGGTTGGGCCATGGAACAACAGCAACAGCAAGAGCAAGAGTAAGAGCAAGAGTGCGGCGAAAAGCAATCGCGCCACGCACGCCCAACATCAGTTTGATAAATTGATATCAGCGATCGATGTGCAGGGATAGCAGAGAGCTGAAAGTATTATTGTCTTCAGCGAGGAGTTGCCAGCTGGGACGGGCTGAGTTTTTAATTGAAAAAAACGCGAGTACAATGTAAGAAGTTGGCCATATGCCATTATTCATGGGGGAGGAGGTTTCGCTGTTTCTGTTGTTGTACTTCTTTTTGGGGGTATATCAGCGATATCAGCACTTACCTATCGAACCATCCAGAGAGTAGGCATTACGCTGCCAGGCCCACGTGCATAGATCACAGGTGGTCAGACCGTCAGCGGCGACGCTTTCATCCAGAAATGGCGGACGCGGCGGCGGCGGCACAAAATGTCCATTCCACAGCCCATTCTCGCTGGCATCGAACGCCAGCGGCGAATCGAATGTGTCCACCTCGATGGCATTCGACCACCAATCATCGTCGAGTGGATTGTAACCCGTTGCTGCATCGCTTGCATCGGGCGCTGGCATCTGACTGTCCACACTCGGTTCGTTCTCATTCGCGGGCGTCGGATGCGCTGCGGCAAGCGAATCCAGTCGAGAATTGGGAAATGCCGAACGCAACGTTGTCGTTGCATCCTGATAAATGTCACCGCTGCCAGCAGCCGGCAGCCGTGCAAACATTTTCCCAAATGATCCGTCGATGCGGTTTACTTTATATATGACAACAAGGCAAGGCAAGTGTTTCGCGTTTCTCTCTCTCTCTCTCTCTCTCTCGCTCTCAGTGCGTCTGGGTTATTGCGTGTGCCACATGTGCCACATGGATCGCCGCTTGGGTGTTCCGATTACTGAAAAAACCGAAAATATCGAACACACATTTATTAACGAAACTTGTCACAAATTATTAAGAAAAAAATATACAAAAAACTAGGCAAAATTATTGCCAAATATTGTCAAATTTGCGGCAGCAGCAAGTCGAACTTGCAACATGCCTTCGCAGCTTGTTAGCACTTTTTTGAAAGTTGTCCCCACAAAATGTTAGCAGCTTAGTTAGTGAGTTATTAAAATAAAATATATGAATATGGCACAACTATAGCTCGAATAACATAAAAGACATTGTTCCGATCAATGCAAGACTTGTGAATAGTTTGTTAAGCACTTTTGAGCCGTGGGTTTAGGATTAAGTTTAAACTTTACAGCGATGATAGACTTGCGAAATGCTCTACATTGAAAAAGGAGTTTAATGAACCTTCTCATACTTTATGTGGCATTAATCAATAGATTAAGGAGAGGAAAAGAGTTAAAAAGAGTTGGCCTCAAATAAGTTTAACGTTAAGGAGCAAAATATTGTAACTTAAATCCTAAATGAAAAGTATAAAGATAAAGTCGCTCAAAAGGATTGAAAAGGTGTGTAACTTAAACGAGTTTAACGAACGAAATCTTTTTATGAAAAGTTTAAAAAACTTGACAATACTCGAAACTGTTAAAATGAGTTAAAATTATACAAATGTTTTTGACGTCACTTAATTGTGAATAATCTTTGAAATATTCTAATGAGAATGTCTATTTTAGTAGTATAATAATATATTATATATATTATAAAGCATACATTTAAATATATATTTTCTGAGTTTTATTTATAAAACACGTTAAGTTATTTCAATGGAAAGAAATTACTTGGGCTGTACTAAAAAATGAGTTTGACATAAAGCGAAAATTGTTGTCAAAAAATCATAATTAATTTCCATATTATTTTCATAAGGAGTTAGTCTCAAATGGTATTTACTTTAAAATAAAATATTTCAGTGAAAAATATATGAAATTATTTCAATAAAAATGGTAAATATAAAAATGTGTCTTTACAAATACATCTCTATAAATTAAGTACTACCATCTAATCCTAAGTTAAGCACACATTTTAGATATATTTTCTTAAGTTTTTTCTATATATATTTTTCCGCCTTTGCACTCAGTAGCTGGAGCTTATCTAACACATTAAGCTTAATATATCTGTGGTCGGCTTGGCACATGGTTAAGGCACTTCGGGGCAAACTAATGATGCAGTTCCACCTTTCTGCATAAGCTCCACAATAAAGACTTCAAATTGCAGGCGACCAACATGGAAGGGGCGTGGTCTATGCAAACATTGTGTAAGTGTGTGTGAATGGTTGTGAGTGTGAGTCAGGTTGAGCTCCAGCTGCTGCTGCTGTTAGTTGAGGCAGCTTTTGGGGCAGTTGTTGCTGGTGGTCCGCATTGCCGCCTCGTTACACGTTGTAGAGACTAGTAGTTGCTTTTGTTGTTGTTGCTGTTGTTGTTTCCGCCTGACATACATTAATCAATGCGGGCAAGGCGTCTGTCTGTGACACTAATGAAGTATCTTAACAAGATACGAAATATGCGATAAGCTCGGCTAATAAAAGAGTACCGTTAAGTAAATAGCCAGTTGGATTACCAGCAAACAAGAAATAAAAAATCGACAACAAAAAAAAAAAAACTGCTACAACTACTCGTACTTGCGTCTTGAAGCAGTTCAATGGGTCAGCGTTACTTGGAGATTGGTTTCGATTTCGCTTCGCGTTTTGCTTGTATCGTTTTCCATTTGGCGAACAAAAGTGAAACTTCACTCCATTGACGAACACACAAATGTGCTAATCAACTCTGGTCAGGCAAGCGATCATCTAACTGAAATTATACTTATCTTTTCACCGTGATTTATAAGCCGGCAATTACAACCCCAACTCGCTGATCGCCCATTACGCGGCGTAATAATGCAAAAAAAAAAACAACGTACAAAAAAAAAATATCAAACAATGGCTTTAGCCGAAAATAAAAATAGTGAAATACCGAAATCATTTATCATAATCATTGTGATTGATTCGTTGAGAAAAGAAATAAGAAAAACCAAAAAAAAAAAAAAAAATCAAAGTAAATATCACAAGTGAACAACACAAAAATCTTATACATATTTTATCCGTGGGGTTATGGTCGGAGTCGGAGTATAACTCCGACTCTTGCGGTATTCAAAGGCGCCCGCTCATCAGGCATATAAACGTTGCTTATTGTTGTTGTTATTGTTGTTTGTCCCCGCTCTATTCTTGTTGTTGCCTCACGTCTTTGGCTGCTCACGAAGTCAGTCAGTCAACTGCGTTACCTCCTGCGTCCGCAGACATGATCAAAGTAAAATAAAACTGTCTTGATTCGTTTACTGACCGGTTAGCAATTGAACCGCTGCGTTGCTTTTTGACCGCAGCGAATCAATACAAGACAGCTGGAGCAGGAGGTGGAGGAGGAGGTGGAGGTAGGGACGGTTGCTGGAAGTGGATGGGGGAAAGGGCAAAAGTGCGAATTCTTAACTCTTTTGGTTGTTGTTTTGCTGCCCAATCCAACATTGCGGTCAAACAAAAAATAGCTTTCGAATATTATCAATCATGCGTGCAGACATTTTATGCCCCATTTGTTTGCCTCGCGGAATTCAAAGTGTTTTTAATGGTCTAATTGTGTTTCTTACTTTTTCTTCCAATTCAATTCGATTCATTTCTTTGCAAGTGAAATTTTAATGAATGAACGATCAGCCATAGATAAACTGAAAGCATAAACTATTTTGCATGGTAAATTCTAACTTAGATATAAAATGCGGATCAATTTTACACATCAATTGCAATGCAACTTAAGTAGATCAGACTCATGAATTAATGTATAGTTGGTCTATAAAAGTGTTTTCTTTTTCCTCATACTTAATTCGATTTATTTCTTTGCAAGTGAAATTTTAGAGTATGAAAAATGAATGATAAATTGAAAGCATAAACTTTTTTGCAGCATGATAAATTCTTTTTACTTAATAGACACAATATGATAATTAATTTTGTACAGCAATTGCCACAAGAAATATGTTTATAGATGGCGCTCTTAAGTGAAATTGTAATTGGTCTATAAAAATCAGCTCTTAAATTCATTAAAACTGAAAGTTTAAATTCTTTTGCAGCATTGATAATTCGTTTTACTAACTATGTGTATGCAAAATGATGATCAATTTAATCTTAAATTAATGTAGTTGATTAATAAAAAAATGCTTATGGTCGGTCCATATATGAATACACAGATCTTAGAGACTATAAAAGACAGAGCTGTAATTTTTTATAAGATCACGATTTATATCAATATACAAAATATATATTTTGCTGGTATTATATATTAATTTGGTATAGTTAAATTATGATTACGCACAGCTTTGCTCTTATTGAGCATTATTAAGCATCTCATAGTAAAGCAAGCAATTATTTTTTACTTTGTGCAACGCTAATTACAAATATGCAGGTAAACATTATTAAATTATACCTTTGAATACAGCTACACAGCGATTAAAGACAGTTTCAGTTTATTTTCATAGTTTGGCATACCCTTCTTTAGCATACCCATTACAGGGTATTCACATGTTACACTCAATGTGACATACTTTCCATACGCTTTTGCCATCGTCTTGATTAAGTTGTCGCACACTTGGCTGTCCGCCTTCTCCTTCTCCATCTGCTCTCCTCTCAAACACCATACGTATCATGCATAAGCACAATATTTTGGCTATGGATCTCTTTTGGCCATCTTCCATATTAATCACGCCGCATGAGTTGTTTTCAGCAGACAATAGCGAGATGTGGTCAAAGATTGTTTTTTTTTTCTGCCTGTTTTGCCAACATGCGATACAGTTAGTGCAAAAAGTGTTCAGCGAGTTTGCGTTTGTGTTTGGAGTTTGTGGAGTGCGTTTCAAGTGCGTTAGTCAAGTGGCTTAATTTATATAGTGAATTTTATGAAACACAGCACGAACATTAAGTGAGCCGCCATTGGGCCATTGCTGAATTGTCGAACTGCCGAACTTATACCGAAGAATTATGGCTTTGACCCACAACATACGACGAGATGTTGCGACACAGTGTGCAGTGTTCTTTTGAGTAAATTCGACTCGACACTGGCCGTAATAACAATTTAGGCTTGTTTGGCGTCGCGACCAGCAATTTTTCACATTAATTACAAATTACAGATTTATTAGGTATGAGAGCCATGTCTCTCTTTTTCTCGGTCGTCGTCGTTGGGCATGTTACGCCCCCTTTGATCAAAAAGCTGGGTCCAGTCTGTGGAGCCTGTTCTTTCCTTTCAGTTTCGCTTCCTTTTGGTTGTCTTGGCACTTGCTGCAGCTATACGCAACTTGGCTTAAATATTAATGAGTGCTGTAATTTGTTGCATTGTATGTAATAAATTAATTTGTGTGTGCGTCGTCGTGAGAGCGAGTCGCTGCTGCTGCTTTGCCTCTGACGTTTCTAGACCGAGTGGCGCAAGCGATATTTGCATATGTGGCAGCAAACCACTTGCAACTTGCCGACTGGCCAGACAGACACAGAGACGGAAAGCCAGACTGCAAGCCAGTCAGTGAAGCAAGCAGTCTGTCGGTTGGCCAGGTTGCACTTCCCACTCCCTCGATTCGGCTCGGCTCGGCATGCTACACAGAAGTGCATGAGTAGGCACTCGAAAAGTACTTGCCACTAGACTGATTATAGTCAATTCGTTGAATTGGACCACCAAGTGCTGGCAGTGGCACTGGCAACAGCCACAGCCACAGCCACAGCAACGGCAACAGCAGTCCACGACAGACACATCCGACGAAGCTGGCTAAGCCACTGAGCACTGAGCAGGGCAAGCAGAGCCCAGTCATTGTCAGCGTCATCCACAGCGTTGTCGTTGTCATCATTATCATCATCTTCATCATCATCGGCATCGGCAACATCGTAATTATCATCAGCATTGGCATCGCCAACACAAAATCCATGCGTGTCTTTGCACATTGGTATCAAATTGATTATGAAGATGAACTTGCAACCAGCAGAAATTGTCAAATCATAATTACGAATTATGTGTTTATAATTGACTGCAGCAGTTTATGAACATTAAAAGTGTTTCTAGATTATTCACTAAATCAAACAGTTTATGAAGTGTCTGCAATAGTAATAAAGTGCAATCAGAATTTTAGAAATAATTGCGTTTTATGTCACTTTATCTGTGTGTCACTTTAGAAGCGAAAAGTCGATGGCAAAAAATGATCTAAATCAAGAAAATTTTGTTAATTAAGTGAAACCCAGAAATAATAAATGAATAGAGTTACATTTCAAATTATAAAAGTATTTAGAAAGAACTTACTTTTGAAAATATTATACCATTAATTTCATAAAATTATCCAATTGCTAAATCAAAACAAGCAAGAAAGCTACAGTCGAATGTGTTCGAGAGCAAGGGCAGTGCGGTATTATTCTTAAAATATACAAAATTAACATACCGCAAAAAATACGATTGTATACCAAAGGCTTGGTATATTGATATGGTACTACATTCAAAATATACCCTAGTGTACAAAATATACCAGATTGTTAGCCAAAACAATGGTATTTTTTATTTTTCGGCCTAGTTTCTGCCGAATAATCTAGTCTTCTTGCTTTAAAAATAAAAGATACGTCTATAGAGATTTCTACCTAACGGCTAATTTGTAGTCGTAAATCGAGTGACGCTCTCACGTATGAATTTACACATTCATTTGCAGTCTCACCAAAAATAATAAAGTTTGAGGAGTCATAATATTTATTTTATGGCATATCAGCTAATTCAGCTTCGTTCTAAGAGTCGCAAAGTGGCCACATTTAGTTCAACTACACTGATTGCGAAATTTGTTTTCTAAATACAATTCTTTCGCAATACGATTTCAACAATTCGATGTAGATCATGCTGTGCATATCTCATTTATCTTCTTAATGTCTTTCTAGTTTCGTCAGCACTTGCACCACTGTGATCTGCCAACAGCGCCAGCGCCAATAAAAACGTAAATGGCGCGTGATTGTGAGGCGTCTTCTTCTAGTGGCACCAATACCCACACCAACACACACACACACACACTTGCACACTTCAACACACTCACACACACACATATACACCAAGTTGAAGGTACACTCGCCCATTACAACAACCACTTCAAGATGGCCACAAGAGTAGCATCTTATTTTGCTGCCTTTTGGCTTCGATGGCGGGCCAATGGACAACACGCTGAACCGAGGGAGGAAGGTAAAGGGGGATGGAGTGGAGTCAGTGGAATGAAGCTACATAATGAAAAGAGTGTGTGAAGAATTTTAAATTCAAAATTGCATGAAAAGTCGTGAGTCGCAAATAGCTTGTTGCTCATGCTGCTGTTGTTGCTGTTGTAGTTGTTGCTGTTGCTGTGGTAGTTGTTGGCATAGCTGTAGGAACAGACAGATATCCTACTCATCACTTGAGAAAATGAAAAAACAATCATAAACAGCAGGCAGTACACACAACAACAACAGCAGACAAAAATGCTGAAGTGTATACCAAGTAAAAACCACTCGACAAAACACAACACAAAAAAAAAAAAAATGGGCAACAAAAACGAAACGAAAAGAAAAACTTGTGCCTTTGGTTTATGTTTGCTGCTTTGAGTTGTTACCTGTTGCCAATTGTTGCTGTTGCTGTTGCTTTCCATTGCACTACACCTGTTTCCCAGCTAGTCGAGTGTATGAGTGTGTGTTGTTGTTGTGATGTTGTTGTGTGTGTTGCCAACGAATTCACTTTTGCCCACTCGCTGGAGTGGAGGCTTAATAAAGTTATTATAATTTAAGCGTTTTGATTATGCGCCTGGCAATGTTTAAAATACCAATGCAACAAGCACCTATCCCACTTCACTGTCTCTTCTCTTTTACCTTCCTCCCCCTTAACGAGTTGCACGTTTACAGCGGGGGCGCTGGCTCCTTTGACTTTGTTTCTCTTTCTCTCTTGGGTGTGTGTGTGTGGGGGTAATCTTTGTGATTGGTTGCGATTTGCGTTTAATTTTGTTGCATGCACCCAAGACCCGTGGCATCCACTCCCGTTGGCAATATGTGTGCAACACTCTACTCGAGCCTACTTTGCGGGGGTGCTCGCGATGGTTGCTGCTACAATTTTGTTGCAAGTCTTTATTAGAGAGGCAACGCGTTTTGGAACTGGCTTCACACAGCATGCCGACTCACTTTGCGACCAGGCATCAGGCAGTTAATTGGTCGTGGCATGCTCATCCGCCTGACTTGCAACATGGCAAACGCTTTTTTGCCAGCCAGAGATCACGCAATAATGACTTATGAAACTTTAGGCAAACAAACAAAACAACTTTGTCACATTTAATTTATGCAATTGTTTGTCGTAGTCACAAACATTATTGTAACTTACAGGCATGCTCCGGTTTTCACTTTCGGTTTTCGTTTTCGTTTTGAAATCGAAAACGACAAAATTGGTGCTCCCGTTTTCACTTTCACAAGATTTTTTCGAATTGCAATTCGAGAAAATTTGACTCGCCGAAATGAAAAGTAAATGCCTTTTTCTATATTAAATTGGATCTTATTTGCAAAAGGAAAAAAAGTAGTTGACTCATTGGTTTATTGTCGTTCTTTAAGACCGCCAGCAGATCAATTAGGCTTGTAATTATTTTTAAAACGACTAATTTCTGACCCCACCTCAAATTTGAATATCAAATTTTGCCGTCGGCAACAACAATTTTCGTTTTGGTGAGCGACCGATAGGTCCGACACCATGAGTTATCGCCTAAGCTGCCATACTTTCGATAGAATGAAAAAGCAAGTTAAAAATACTTGTATAATCAAACGGATGGCGATAAATTTGTTGAAGTTGGGTAAAATATGTTTTTTAAAAATTAATTAATTTAATTTAATTAGTTATGTGCTAAAAGTGTATAAACAAAATTGTTGGAATAACCGGAATGAAATGCATTAAAAAGGTGGCATCCCCATTTTTTTGGGGGAACAGCTGATTGCCGTTCAACTGATTTTTTTAAAGAAAGTATCAAATCTTTCTTTGCAAAAAAGTCAAAAGGCAAATATATTTTATTTAGGGGAACCATAAATAAACAATGCAGAATAAAAATATCCTTATGTGAGCTCAATCCACGCACGAAATTGGACATACAAAAGACATTTTTTTGCGTTGTTTACTTTTAACCAAAACACAAGTCAGCTGTTTTAGCAGTAAAAAATGAAACGTTCCGATAGCAAAACGATGACCAAAAACGAGTGAAAACCGGAGCACCTAAAAACGAAAATCTCGGTTTTGGTCCCAAATCGAAAACGAAAACGAAAAGTGAAAACCGGAGCATGCCTGTTAAGCTCGCTCTGTAGCGACTTAACCTCACTTTTTCAGCAACATAACCGCATTTTTGCCAATATTGGTTGTTTGAGAAGTAATTGTTTGACATTTAACTTTTAATTAATTTGTTTGTGCATTATAAATACTTCAACAAATGCTTTCGGTAGCCAATTTGAGCATTCTAACATTATTTTCTAAGACCTAACCTCAATTTTTTGCTTATTTGTTAACAAGAAATTCCTAATCATGTTCTATAACCTCACACTTCATTAACATAACCCCACATTAGTACGTACAGTGCTTGTCACTTTGCTTATAAATACAAAAAAACTTGTAAAATGTTGTCTCTCATTAAAAGTGACAACTACTAACCAAAAACTAAAATTTTTGTCGCAGCCTAACCTCAACTTAACCTCACTTTTTCACTAATAATGTTAGAAATTTAGCGTATCTACAGCTTAACGTCTTAGTTCATTAGAAACGCCAATTAATACGGCATAACCTCACATTTTTGTCATGCTAACCTCACTTTCATAGCGTGCACTCACTCAATCTAACCTCATTCACCGACTGAACACAATACACACACTTTCTATGCCACACTCAAAAGGCGACAATTACTTTCAATTTTCCACCAAACAGTTGTGGCACAAAAAAATATATTTATTTGTGGTCCGCGGAGTACGACGAGTCGGATACATTTATTTAATGTGGATGCAACGTGATGCCGAAACGCTTGAGCTGATCCTTCAATTTCTCGCTGCGGCGAGGTATTTTTGCCACAGTCACAACTTGCTGAACTCTTGCCCTTTATGTCGAGCATTTGTGCCACAGGCATTTGTAGCAAGCAAGCGAGCAAGTTGAATCGCAATCGGAGGAGACCTGCAGCATGCTGCCTGCTGCATGAATTTGAAATGCTGGAGCAGTGGAAAGTGCAACATGATCGGGAGTGAGCAGCATACTGCTGCTGCGACTGCTGCGGTTGCTGCTGTCGGCAGTCGACAGTCCGATGATCGCCAGCTTCGATTTGTATCGCCTTTGTGGCACCATTGGATCCGTGCCGCGTGCTGCATAGATTTGTAACTTGCAGGCGGATTCATTTTACATTGCGCTTTTCATATTTCATAATAGACTGACTCTCTAGGAAGGAAAGAGACTCGCAAACAGATTGAGACCGAGACTGGTTCGTGGAGCAGCGACCTACAGCAGACCATTTGGGGGCCTCGGGGGCCATTAAAGCGAAAAGCGAAAGTCGTAAAAACGAACCCAGCGCTTTGTCATATGCAAAAACCAAACAAATTCCCAACAAACTCAGTTTCAGTTTCTGTCTTAATTTGATTTTATTTATATTTACTTTATGTTTGGCCAGTTTGAAACAATGGCTTTGCATTTGAAAATGTTCACATCACAAAGCCACAAAAGCCAAACTTCTTCTTTTTATGGCATCGATTCAAATGGTATGTTATAAGTAAGTTTTGAACGTTTCTCCCTTCTCTATCTCTCTGTATCTATCATAAAAACCCCTACGAAAAAAACACCGCTGAAATCTTTATGAGCTTTTGTCATTTTGGTTCCCAATCAAAGTCGCACTTTTGTTAAGAGCTGCGAGCTGCCTGCAAATCAAGTTTCGCTCTACACTTTTATGACCTGTAATATATTTGCCAAAAAACTTTTCAAAACGCTTAAGCCCAAAATATAAATAAAATATATACAAAGTGTATGACAAATGATATAAGCACGCATTTTATTGGTTATTGTATTTGGCATTTAATCATCAGCTTTACGACCGCCTTTGATTAGCTATGAAACTATTTTTAAAAAAAATTATAAAAAGGGCAACAAAAGGCTGAACTAAATGGCAAGCAACAATTAAGAAGACTGAATACCCTTTTTTGAACTTGTAATTTGAGCTTAAGCTTGGCGTATTTGGAGAGTTGAAATAGAAATAGTTTTATAACTTTATTGAAGTTTAAAGGTTTAACAATAAAAACTAAATAGATAATATTAAAGACTAGGAATTGACAATATTCATCTTAAATGGAAAACCAAGATTATGAATACAAAAATATTTATTACATAGTATTTATCGAAAATGGTAAAAAGACTTTATATTGAAGTAATAATTACATTTCGTATTTAGTTCTTTAATATTTCTCGAGTAATAAAAATGTGTTTAAATAAATGATTAAAAATGTTGCCAAAAATAGATTTTCTAGTCTTAGCCACCTCTAACACATTTAAAACCTTTTAGTACGAAGATTTTATCACTTAATGCGATCCACGCTTTGGTGTTTTGAGATAATTTGCAGGCAGTTAGCATATCATAGAGAACAGGATGTGCTAATAAGAAAGTTCTTTATGAGTGCCGTAATAAATGTTGTTAAATCTTAATTTATAGCTTACGCTTTTCAATTTGCGTACACAGAAAGAAAAAACCTGATAAAATCGAGAATAATAAATTTAATCAAGATTGTTTGATGTCAAAATTGAACAAAGAAGGCCTATTCTTAAATCAAGATTGAAATTCTACAAGAAATCTTGAAATTCATGATTATAATCTTGTTTCAAGAATGGAAAAGTCTTAAAATTTAACCAAGAAGGCAAAATCTTAAATCAAAAGTTACAATCTACTTATTAATTTAGATTTTTTTCCCTCTGTGTAGTTTCCCAAAACAAGTTCGACTTGAAATGTCATAAAATCGTTGATATTGATGGGTTCGCTGGGCAAATGATATACATTTGATACGCATTATATTTTATTGCTAGGGCTTTAGCGTTCTTTTTATAGCATTTAAATAATCGATTCGCAACTTGTTAACTTCTGTCGACTGTCGAAAATAAAAAAGAGCACTCTAAATTCCAGCGCCATTCTCAAATTCCGATTCTTAAACTCCTTTTGTGTGTGTGTGTGTGCTAAAGGCGAAACAAAATCGTGCTCAGACATCTAATCACAAATAGAAAACAATATCTATGCTAATCTTGGTACAAGATCAATGACAATAAAAGGGGGCTAAAAAGCAACCGAAAAAACAAGGCAAAGACAACAGACGACAACAAGAACCTGTAAGTTGCACCACCCCACCACAAGAAACAACAACAAGCTGCAACAAAAACATGTGCAACAACAACAACAACTACGAGGGACAATAATGAGCCGTAATGAGCAATGATCGCCACACAATTAGCCAAATTTTCGTTTTGTTTTGTTTTTTAGACAAACGCGATTCGAGCAATTTTTTCAGACAAATTAAAACAAAAAACTCGGCGAATAAACACACGAAATTAAACAAACATTCGAGGCTGAATTGAAAACCGCTTTCAGCCCCGGCTTGAAAAGCCAAACTTGCGGAAAATTACAAGAAAATCGTGCAACTCTTGTTTGCTCAAAAAGGCATGAAAAGCCGCAGTTTTCCCCTCTCACACTACCTCACTTAAAACTCCTCCCCAGCAACTGAGGCTGAAGACTTTCCAACAAATTTAAACGTTACATGCGAGCAGATTTCAACGCGATCATCGATTGAACGTGCACCCACACACACACACACACTGTTCTGTGTGTAACTGTGTGGCAGCAACTGTTGCTTGCAGCATGACGCAACTGCAACTCCTTGCCCTCAGGTGTTGCGCCTTTAGTTTTTTATTTCTTATGGTTTATTGCAGCATTTCACTTTCCAGCCATCCAATTGGCCAATGTCCAACAGTCAACAGTCAACATTCAACGTCAATAGTCAATAGTCAACGTGCAACAGCCAACAGCCAACAACCAACATGCAACATGCAACATTCAATGCCGAATGTCGAACACCAAAAGTTTAGTCATTTAGTGACTTTGTCTGCGCATTTTCTTCACAGATTTTCAGCGATTGCCAAAGCTCTGAAAAAAAAAACTGAAACTGAAAACTGAGAAACCGAAAACTGAAAACTCAAATAACTGCAACTGTCATTTTCGATTGGCGACCTGCTGGGCTTGCCCCGTCTTTGCTTGCAACAAAACATTTTTCTTGCTTGGATTTTTTTATATCTTTTTTTTTTTTTTTTTTTTTTGGTTTGTCGAGAGGCAAAATGTCAATTTGCGTTGTTTACTTTTAAAACTTTAATTTTGTCTACGATTTTTGTATTTTTATTTTGGTATCTTTTTTCCTTTGGCGTTGCATTCGTCGCGCCTTCAATTGCCGCAATTTACTTGCCTCACCCGCCACAGCCCCCTTTGGGGCACCATTAGTTACGCTATTGAGTGTTAATTAAGCGTTTATTCAGCATTCGGTGTCAAAGTTGTCTTTAAAGAGCCGAAAATTAATGCCATTTGGTGGCGCATTTTCCATTGTTATCAATTGAAAACATTTTCAAAAAACGTTTTACGTTTACGTTTCCATTTCCGATTACGATTTCGATACCGATTACAATGCCAAAAGACCAAGTGGCAACTTCATCGATCATTGTGTAACCTCCTCCTGTCCCCCTCTGAGCTCTGGCCTCTTTGATATGGATATGAATATGACTGATGATTGTCAGACCTCGGGCTGTGAAGTCAAGCCCACAACAACAACACACACATCGATTGATTAACTGAATCATGATACCTTTTAATTGGCTTTTAATGAGTCGCATTTATAATGCGTCAGTCTATCTAATGACAGAGGAAATACGAATATCCAAAATGAAAATGAATCTACATATTTGCATTTTTTTGGCATTATTGTTGTTGTGTGTTTTTTTTTCGATTGCAAATTCGTTCACATTTACATACGAAATTGCTGACTAATAATAATACTAGTATCCTGTCAGTCGTTTGATTTCCGCTTCATCTAACATATTTCAGCTGTTTTTTTGTCGTGGGTCAATTTGATGGTCAATTGTCTATGCAGAGCTGTTTTTTCTCTTAGTGGAAAGAGAGATTGATTGTGGGTGTTATAAGCAGATGATAGACGAAGTTGCTAACAAAAGGTTGTTTTTATTAAAATAGAAATGTATTCACATTATGACAAATATTTAAAGAGACTGGTTGATAGCTTTTGATCTAACCTGAAACATTAAGAAAACACATAAATAAATCCTAAAAAATATAAAATATGAATTTCAATCTGAACCATTTATGGCAATAGTAATTATAGAATTGTAATGTGAAAGTAATTTTATTTATTGAGAAAACAAGAAAGAAAAGCAGCATTAGCGAAATTTTCTCCTACACCTTTTCTGATTTATCGATGTAATATATTTCAATTAAGTAAAATTGTTATAAAGTTTTTCGTAAGTACTTTTTCCCCAAAAAAAATTTAATATATATTGTGTCTATTGTTTATTCTTAATTTTTGTTCATTTAGAAATAGTCAATTTGTCTTGGAATATATACATTTTTTTTTTAAATAGGGTTTTCAAAATAATTATTATTGTGAATAGTTACAATGGGATTGTATAAATTATGGTATAAGAAAGTGTTAAAGTTGCTTATGTGAAATTTTCTATTAAACTTTATAATTTAAGTGTTATCTTTTTTCCTCAGAAATCTATTGTCTTATTATTTTTTTCCATTGTTGTATCTTTAATTTCTGTTAAAGTAAAAAAGCTCAGATTAGCCTGTACTCTTATTTTGTAATATTAATTCTAGTAAACTTGTGTCACATTTATATTCTTTAAGGAAAGCATTCCAAATAAACAAATTTATTTCATTTCCCACTAATAAAAGACTTATTGTTGTCTACAAAACAGCATGTTTTGCTACAGCTGATGTCACATTTTAACTGCCTGACACATTTGCAATACTTTTGTCAACTTTGTGGCAAAATTTGTTGGGCAGGGCTTTAAATGACAAGTGAAGCAGCGTGAAAAAACGAAGGAAGAGATGGGAAAATGCAACTGTAAATATTATCATCAGCAAGTCTGGCTGCGTGTTGAAACTAAGCCAAGCTAACGGACGCGACAGACTGATAAGCATCAACAGCAAAAGCAACAACAGCAGCCGGCACAATAGTGACAACTCCCCCGCTCCCTCCTCCGCCCAACCTCTCCTCTGATGTCCCTCTGCTCATCACTCAATGCAACGTTTACAATGTGCCAGTTAAGCACTCAACTGATGTGTGCGTTTGTTGTGTGTGGATGCAACCTGCTAGCTTGGCAACACTTTCAAACAACTTTATCACAACTGAATCTCAACGGTGACTGACTTTGCAGCATGAATGACTGACTGACTGACTGACTGACTGTCTGCCTGAATGACTGACTGACATGGACTTGATTGAAATGCAAGGAGCGCGTTGACATGCCGAGTGGGTGGCAGCAACTTTCAGCTCCAGCTGCAGCTGCAACAGCTCTGGGAATGGGTTACGGATCCGGCCTGGATGACTGCTGACTGTTGACTACCGGCTGCTGCCTGGCGGATGGTGGCTGGTGAATGGTCGTGGTGTCAGGGTGCTTGGTGCGTATGTATTAATTAGTGTCAAGTGTTGTCGCTTTGAGTTACGCGCCCGAGGGATTTGCCATTGCCGGCGTCATCATCATCATCAACATCGCCGCGATAACACAAAGCGTTTTGTTGCAACGCCAACAACAAGAGCAACTTGTTTGCTCCTGCTTCTAGTCCTGAAATCTGTGCCCAGCTAGCCAGCCAGCCTCTGCCTGCCTGCAGCTTTCAGCTTTTAGAAGTCGCCTCTGCGTAATCGATGATGACACGTTTTGCCTTTGCCCATGCGCGCACTTTTCCGAGCCGCTTTTGCAAATTGCAGTTGAGTTGGCTGCCAACAAAGGCAGAAATAGCAAATGACTGTGAAACACACTCGGGCAACTCTTATGAGTTTTCGTTCGGGGGGCCAAAGCCACTATTTTAGCGCATCCAATTACATTTATATGCTCGTAAACAACAAAAGAACTCCACTCAGTTCGACACAGTAATTATAAGCCACAGAGTAAGGAAAGGAAAACTTGAAAGAATTAATACCCTAGAATGAAAATTTAAAGATGTTGTTGCTCATCTATTATGAATCATATTTTTATAAAAAAAGAAAAAAAAATTGTATTATCTTTGGATTATAAACTAATCCTTATAGGAGAAGTTAGATTTTCCTCTTGGAACTTACAAAAAGATTTCTAGTCTTGTGATTATAATAAATTAAGTTCCATTAAAAAAGTATAACTGCGATTATAAACTTATCTTCAACACCTAAGATGGTCGTCTATTAAACCCTGATTGAATCATATTATTCGTAGAATTCAAAAAAGATTTTAAATCTTGCGATTATAATAAATTGTATTCCCCTTGAAACAGAACTGTGATTAGAAACTAATCTCTAGGCTACTCAATTAATACCCATCTTATCTAAACAAAAAGACAAATACCGCAGTCGATAGCAAATTTGAATAAAACATCGATTAATTATCGATGTACAAATTTGAGAAACTTGCCGCCTGAAATTGACAGTTAATTATTGAATTCTGTCTACGAGCACATTAATTATAACTCTCGGCACTATTGAGCGCGAAGTCGTGTTTAGATTTATGATTTACAAGATAGTTGAAATTGTCTTACTTAATCACAATGGAATGTGTTTTGAGATCGTAACATAGATTACAATAGATTTTTTCTGATATGGAATCGAAGTCTAGATTTCTAAAACGAAAAATTCGTTTACATTTAAAAAGGATAAGCGGGTTATTGAATGTTTCTTAAACTTTTAAAAGGGTTATAAGAAATAATTTTGTGATTTTGCTTAAATTATGATAGTTGGCAAATATTTTCGATATCATTTTAATTGAAGTTTTTGTTGAAATTGTTCTAATTACAATGTAATGTTATTTGATCTTATATAATATTACAAAAGTTTTTTCTGGTATAAAATCAAAAGAGGAGAATTACGTTTTTAGATCAAGTAGAATTTTCATTTAGTTACTTTCCTTAAATAATATTGATTTTTAAAATATTTTCTAAAATTATTATCAAATGATAAATTTTGTGATACTTTTTTGATAATATTCTTTGATCATACTAAGATGTTTATGAATTTTTCTTAAACTTTTCTCTAAGCACATAGATTAAGGTATACTTTAAATATATTTTTGAGATTAGTTAATGATGCTAAAATAATGAGAATTATATCCACTTTATTTTCTCTAACTGTAATGTTTATTGCTTGATTATAAAGAAATTAACAGCTTGGTTTATAACAAAATGACTTTTAAAGATACAAGATCTGTTGCTTTCAGTTTTATAATACGGTATAGTATTGAGTTCTTCGAGCCTCTAGAGACGCATTTATCTTTACAAAGCAATAATATCCTTTTCTACACATTTGAATGGGTTGAGGCAAAAACAAAAGTTATTTATATTGGATTGGTGTGAAAATTGTTTCTGCCGCAGGCACAAGGCAATAAATGTTGTGGCTATTGCTGTTGCATTGGCTGTGTATTACTTATGTGGCACCTTCATAAGGTGCAAGGCGTACCAATAACAATATCTGTACACGTATGTCTTATCCAGCGAATGCAGTTTTGCAGTTTTGCTGTTTTCAGTTCTGTTCTGTTCTGGCTGTATGCTGTTTTTGGTTTCTAGTTCATGTGCTGACCGAGGCAGCAAAGCTGCAAGGTGGCAAAGTGGCAAGGCTAAGTTAGTGGCAATTAAAATTCCGCTTCTAATACGATATCATAAGCATGAAATTAAAACATGTTTTCTCAATCTGCGCTTAATTATTTCAGATATCAGATATAACGCTTTCGACCATACGGAGACTGCGACTTCGACTTGGAGTCTTATGGTTGGGTTGGTCTGCAGACATTGTCGGTTAATAATCAATTAAGTACGTGTTGTCATTGACCTTCAAATCGCAAGCCAAAGATCTGTCGGCCCCTTTTCATACTCATACATCCACGCCCAGGCCTAATAGCTCTGGCAATTACCTTATTATAAAGCCGATTAACTTTTATTTTCGTCTATCTATTTATGAAATTATAATTTCATATTTCAACATAGTTGTCAATCACAGCCACGTTATGTCTCTCTAATAAGACATACACGGCTGCCGTTTGTGGCATTAACCATTGTATGCCTTTAAATACCTTCCCCCTCCCTCCCTCTCTTTGGCATGTGTTTTGGCCCGTTGTTAACTCTTTTTATTTGGAGTTTTTTTTGTATTTATCGTTTCGTCTTTTTTGTGGCTGCCGTTTGACATGATGTTTGGCTGTTTGGCTGATGGGTTCCCGAACCCGCTTCAACAGCAGCAGCGAAACATCAGCATAGACCTACGATTTGGGCTCAGCCCACGCACTTGTCATAATAGATTCATTTATGATTTTATTTCGTGTCGAGTTTTTTATTTTCAACCATATGCAGGTTGTTGTTTTTTTATTCAAACGTAAGCTGCTTTGTGCTTTTCAAAGCGCTTTAAAGCGTTTGCTTACAGTAGCACAGCTTTATGACGAACTGTAGAGAGCTCATTAAATATTACAGCACAGAAATAAAGTCATTCAATAAATATGTGTTTAACAACTAAAGTTGATATGGGAAAATAAATTTGAGAAATATTAGCGTTAGGGAAATTACAGCTTTAGCTAATAACACGTCAGTAGTGGACATTTCAGTGGACACAGTCAGGAAATGTCATGATGTCACTTGTCACCCAGTGATATGTTTGCAAATAAAAATGAGAAATGAACAATTGAGCTAAGAGCTGTGGACATTTCAGAAAACAAAGTCAGGAAATGCCATGTCTCAAAATACAATTGTGTAGTGAATGTCAATTACCTTTATAGCCGAGTTTCACTGTAGCATATGTAAATAACTGCTTTTTACGTACCTCATAAATACATGAACGAGTTCTGAAATGAAAGAGAATTCAGAACACAAATTTTAATACAATTTCGTTGGTAATTTAATTTAACATTTAAAAGATTTTCAAGGTTTTTTGTATTTTTTTGTATTTTAATTAAAACCTGCGTTGGTTAATCGATTTTAGTCAAGCGTAGACACAACTGTACCAGAAAAATAGAATATGTGAGAATTGGTAAAATGCTAAAAACAAATTTTAAAATCATGCACTCGAAAAGTGTTGCATGCTTCAGGGCGTTGAAGCATCATCTCGTCAACACATTCTAATGAACATATACAAAAATTTGTGAAGTGCATGTCGCGACGATGACGATGACGCGACGCTTCTGCTTCTGCTTCTCACAGCTGCCACGCCTCCAGCAGCAGCAGTCAACACAGTCAACGCAGCTCAGCTCAAACTCAAGGGAACGTCTACGAAACGCAATTGGAAGCGGAGTCGGAGTTGCGAGTCGCCTCCTGACCGTCTGTGGCACTGTCTGTCTGTCTAGCCATTGCGTTAAATGCAGCTATTGTTGATGTTGTGCTGTTGTTGTTGTTGTTTTTTGGGGGCCTGCAAGTCTCGGAGGCGCAAGACAATTGAGTCTGAGAGCGTAATTTGCAACTGCCTGAGACTGTGACTGTGACTGAGTCGGAGACGAGCTTTGCTCAGGATGCAGCCCCCAAATCCGACTGCCTGCCTCAAGTGCAACAGCGCTTAATGACTGGCCAAGGGGACAGACAGAGGGGACAAAGGGGGCATGCAACCAGCCGAGCTGCGAGCTGCCAGTCATGCAGCTAGGCTACGCCTACTCCCCCTAAAGCTAGGCGACATGTTTGTGCCGTTGTTTTTTGCTCTGAGCCCAGATGCATTTTTGCATCCAAAGCTTGCGCTGTAGGCGAATGCACCAAAAAAAAAAAAAAACGAACACGAACACACACAAAACACACAACACAACATGACGAAAAGTGTGTGTGCACAGTAGCTGCAGTTGCAACGCGAGTTGAGAGTTGGGGCACCGACGCAGACATCGTCCTGTGGCATACCCAACAGGCGTTAATAATAATCTCTTTTTTTTGCGTTTTACAAAAATGCAACGAACTGTTGTTTTTTTTGTCGTTTTGTGAGCGCGGTTAAAATACCCTGTAAAAACGTGGCAGACATTGGGCCTACCAACTGTTAAAAGTGTTAGCAACATTTGACTAGAGAAACATCTTTTATAGAGTATGCCAAGAGTCGACTATGCTTCAAGTCCTGCATCCTGGGCCTATGCAGTTTTGTGTTGTTTTTGTGCTGTTTGTTTATTTCAAGTTTTTCCTTTTGGGCCTTGGATTTCAGAGTATTTATTTCGAAACTTTTTCATTTTGTGCAGTCAGACGACGTCGTCATAGAGAGTGCATTGACTGAAGTCTGCAAAAACCAACAAAAAACGACAGCAACGAAAAACACAAAAACAAGAGAGAGTGCACAGCCTCAGACTCAGCATCAGACTCAGACTGAAACTCAGACTGAAGGAGGCTGGCAAATTCCGTTGGACTCGGGGGTTTCGTCTACGGCAAACTGCATCCTTTGTTAATATGTTGCGACATGCATGGCTCGAGGAGTCTGTGCTGATGAGCTGCGTCGTCTTATGGGAAACGCTTTAGCTTGAGCGGAAAAGTTTGCCATAATTAACGCTTAGCTTTTGGCTTGCCAACTTAAGTGGTATTAGTTCAGAGCAGGTTTTTGTTTTTGGCCAGGAAGTGCATCAGAAGTCGTTGCACTTGAGAGGCCACCCACCACAAATAAACACAGAGAGCGAAAGACACGCAGTCGAAACAGTTGTTCTGACGTGCTGACGGTTTTTTTCTGTTTTTTTTTTTTTGGCCACCTGCCCCGAAATGAAATTCGTTTAAGCGACGTAAATCATTAAAATGGCAGCAGCCAACGAAATGGCTAAAGAAAACATTTGCGAAATTTCAGCACCACTGAAGCCTGAAACAAAGGAGAGCACAAACACACACACACAGAACGCAAATAAAATACATTTAATAGGAGCATTTCCTTCTCTTCTTTTGCGCTTGAAAAACTTGCTGTGGCAAGGCACAAGGATCCAGGCTCAAAAAGGAGCTGCTGCAGCAGGAAACTTGCCGCGGATTATTTATTTTATTTCCTTTTACATTTTTTTTTTTGTTTCTCTTTGCGTTGTGTTGTGCTCGTTGTCCTCGAATTGGTTTTGTCTCGCTGGTTATTAGTGCGCGGTTGCACGCGAATTTGCCTCAGTTTGTTGTCGTTGTTGTTGTTTTGGTTGCAAGCAAAATCCAATTAGCTGCTCAAAAGTTTCGCAAATGTGCGCTGGAAATTTAATTAATGTTGACACAAGCTGCGCGCTGAATTGAATTTAAGCTCCTCTCCTCTCTTCTTGGCATAAATATTTATTAAGAAATTCTTAGAATTGATTTTTGGCACAGCAACTTCTTCAATTTCTCGACCTTCACTTGTCGACAGCACACAAAAAATATATGCGCGAGTTAATAAACCTTTCACCATCACCTGGCATTTCTTTTGAGTGCCACACACACTTACACTCCATTTGCCACATGCCACACTCACTGCAGTGCAATAACTCAAACACTGAACTGAACTTGCCACACATAATACCACATAGTTCGCCAGTCCAGAAATGGAGCTGGAGCAGCAGCGTTCAATTGGACTTGCTTTCCCATTGAACGCCACACGGAGAGGCCAAAAGCCAGCTTTGGGTTTCTTTTTCTTGCTGCAACTTTTCAAGCGTTAAAACATAAAAATGTCATTAACACTCAACAGATTTCTGGTGCGCCAACAGCCAACAGCCAACGGGCCAAAACCACCGACAACAACCCAACAAGAACAACAAATGGCTTAAATGGCCAATAACAAATTGTTGCAAATGCGCAACAACAAAAAAATCAAGTAAGAAAGCTATAGTCGAGTGTTTTCGACTACGAGATACCCGCTACCCAACGTAAGTAAAAGCAAAACAGCTCCGTATACCTATTAATATACCGCAAAAAATACTATATTTGGTACATTGGTATATTACTACATTTAAAATATACTATAGAGCACAAAATATGCCATACATATTCTGGAGGCACAAAGCTAATATACCATAAAAATACTAAAAATTGATCAACGCCTACATTTGGTATATTGATATAGTATTACATTCAAAATATACCATAGAGTGCACAATTTATCACACATTTCCTGAAGGCACAAAGTTAATATACCAAAAAATACTGAAAATATACTGCATAGCTTATTTGGTATATTGATATAGTACTACATTAAAATTATACCATAGAGGCCAGTATATGGCATAAATATACCAAATACTATTTTCGGTATATTGATATAGTACTGCACTGAAAATGTTCCATACAGTCCAAAATGAATCACACATTTCCTGGGTACACGAAGTTGATATACCGCTAGAATACTAAAAATTTACCAAATTATATATATATGGTATATTATATAGTACTATTTTCAAAATATACCAAATTGTATATATGGTATATTCTATAGTACTACATTCAAAACATACCACACATTTTCTGGAGACACAAAGTTATCATACCCTTCTACTCTATGTGTACCGGGTATAAAAATAACATAGAACGCCTTAACCCAATGGGAATTGTTGCAAGCAGTTGTTTGTTGTTGTTGTTTGCTGTTGTTGTTATCCATTTCGCTGTTGTTTTAACGTAGACGAAAATTTATTTGACGCTTAACTCGACTTGCAGACAAGAAAATGACACAGAAACCGAGTTAAAACTTCAAAACGCGTTTAACTCTAGCTGCAAATTTGCGAGCTCAACTCGCGGCTCCAACTTCCAACTCTCAACTCCCTTTCCCTCCTCCTCCTCCTCCTCTTGCAGTTAACACCTAGGTAGATCGTTTATTGTCGCGCGGGGGTATCATTTACGCCATAATTTTTCACAACTGAATATTCTGCTTAATGGTTTTTAATGAGCGGTTGAAAACGCCGCCGCCGTTGCCGCCAAAACACGAACTCACAAAAGGTGTTGAGAAATATGCCTGATTTATAGAAATCGCAGCCTGTATTTAACCACCCAAAGTGCCGCCTAGATAACCTCTAGTCTCTATGTAGTCGCTAGTCTCGAAGGGGGCGTAACATTATAACCCACATTGACAGTTCCAACGAACAACTAGGCGAGATCTGGGGCAAGTTAATGGCTTGAGAAAGTGCTGGAGTTGGCTTTCATAAGGGGAGTTTTCAGTTTCATCATAACTAGCATTCTAATCAATGTAATTACACTCTGAAGAAAAAGATAAAAAAAAGAAAATAACGAGACAGAAAAAACAGTAGTAAAATCAAAAATTTAGATGAAATTATGTTAAAATTGAGCCCAGAAGATAAAATCTTAAATTATAATGAAAATTCTACAATAATTCTAAATCAGCAATGCTTTTTAAAATGCAAAAATATATGTGTTATTCACATTATATTGATTTATTACCTTTTCTTAATATTAGGTACAAAATTTCAAAATAAGCGCTTTTTTTTATATTACATAATATAATATTATTTTGAGCAACATTAAAAAATATAGTTTAAAAAAATTTGTTAATTAATCTCAAAATTGAATATCTTAATTTTCTTTTAAGAACTTGACAATCATTAATTATTATTTCAAGAAAAATTCCAAATTTCTTAAACTGTAGATATTGATTCTAGTCTATTTCAAAAATGTTTATAAAAATTTTAAATCTCGTTTTAAGATCATTTGAAGATTGAAATGTTGTTTTAAGAATTTTTTAAACTGTTATTCTTGTTACAAGGAAAATCAAAAAGTTTGCTTCAAGTTTTTAGAGTGTCTTTTCTTTCTTCCATTATTATTTAAAATCAATACAAAACAAAATAATATAAGCTTTTAAGAACATTTTTGGATTAAAATACAAAATTTTCAATCTGTATTTCTTGTTTTTAGAAAGAACGAAAGTTTCCAAAACTTTCCAGTTTGAATCTAGTTTTTATTTCGTCGCTTTTTCTCTCTGTGCACAATTACATTTCCTTTCTGAAATTTCGCGTTGAGGATTTCTGCTCTGTTTTCCTGCTGACTTTTCAATTGCCAATTTATATGCGACTTAAATGCGTGTTTAATGCCGTTACATGCTTTTATGAGCGTCTAATAAAATTAATTACAAGTTCTTTAGCAGCGCGATTCTTTGCTAGTATGTAATCCAAAAGCCAAAAGCAACGCCCACTTTTGCACTCAATTCTTGGTAGCAACTCTAATCGAGAAGAGACTCAACTAGTTGGCTTCTCTTTTCAGTTGTTGCTGTTGTTGTTGGTTTGGCTATCAGATTGAAATCGTAAATAAATGTAATTAATATAGAATAGTTTCGCAGATTTTCTCATCATTAGCCAAGGCAACGTGTATAATTTCGCTTGCACTTCCTTTTAGTCCGTTTGGTCTAATGCATTTATATTAAATTAACCGTTTAAGTTTGAAATTAATTTTAATTACGACAACTAGCTGCAGACGTTGCAGTTGCAGACTGAGACGTTGCAGAGGCAGGTAAGATATGTTCATAAATGTGTGTGCTATAAACGGCAACTCGAAGCAGCGGAAACAGCAACAAGTACAACAACGACTGCGTTGTTAAACACAACATCGAGTTGCAACAAGAACAAGAACAAGAACATCGAGGCAGAGTGTGGTAAGTGAAGCATTTCGTCGTTTTGGCAATTGAGCGAGAATTCGTTACCGCCACACAATTCACTTTAGTGCGCTTCCCTTGCATTTTTTTTCGTGCAACACAGCCGCAGCAACAACATCCTCACCGTGCCTCACTGTGTTTTACTCAATATTAATGAAGTCATTAAGACGACATCTTCCCCAAGATCGCGCGTAATGCGAGCGAATTATTAACAACGCGCTCTGCGCACGATGAAAACAAGCTCCAGTTCAGCGTTCAGCGTTCGCTTCGTGGCGTGTCCAAGCATCGCCGCCAACGGCAACAACAACAGCAGCAGCAGCAACAACAACTACAGCCAAAATTAATATACGAGCAACTGAAACAAAAAAAAGCAGCAGAAAATAATAATAAGAAAGAAACAGGCCAAGCGGCTTTCATAAATTTGCATGTCGCTGCTGCCATCGGGGGGCTGAGAGTTGTTTGCTGTTGTTGTTGCTGCTGCTGTTGTTGCTGCCGCCGGTTCTGGGGGCGTGACAACAAGTCAATTCGGCTCAAATGTGCCACAGCCACAACACACATTTTTTTTTTTTTGGCAGTCCAAGCCAAAAATGAGGCACATTAAACGCATATTTGATGCCCTTGCCAAAGTATCTTAAAGATACAAAATAAAACTAAAATAAAAGCGTAGATTATATATATAAATTGTAACTGCTAACAAATTCCTAAAATACTTTTTAAAAATTGTTCTATAATCATGTTTTTGTGACATACATTTAATTTTTAGTTTTAATTTATTGCATTTGAACATCAACAATTGATAATTAAATTTAATTTAAACCAAACAACAAAATAAAATTCAAAGTTTTTTTAGTTTTATAAAATACTATATAGTGGAATTTTAAAGTTTCAATTTAATTCAACATTTTTGTATATTGTTTGATTTATATGCTTATATGAAAGCATTAATTTAATTTAATTTAACATTGAGATTTTATTTAATTCTAGATTTTTGTATTTATTTGTTTTTAAGTATCATCATTTAGCTATCATTAAGTGTTTAGTGTAGATTTACTTTAATATTTTGTGTATAAATTTAATTTTGAGGATTATTTCAATTTAATTTTATGTTAAATTTTGACTTCTTTTCTATAAAATTACAATTTAGGTTAAAGAGTGTTTTTGTATCAATTATTTAGTTACTAATTTGTAATTTAATCATAAAGTGTTATCGAATGTTGATGTCGTTAACTAAGTTACAACTCATATTTCACAAAACTAACAATTCAGCTTTCAACTACAGCAAATAAGCTGAACTAAGCTTGATGACTTGGCAAAAGACTTGTGCCACAAATATCAGATTTCAAAATATTTACTTTGTATCTCTATCGATTGCCTCAAATTACTTTTACTCTCCATAGCAAACTGTTTGCCAAAAAAAAGCATCTGATAGCTACACTTTGTAGCACATTTAAATGGGAAATTTGTTTGCTTTGAATGTGGTGAAAAGTCAGTTGGGCAGCTTAAGTTTATTTATGGGCATTATTCGACACTATCTCAAGTTAGTTTTAGATACTTTTTAGTTGCTTTTCAATTGCCTGTTGACCCACTCAACACCTTATGTGTTAGGGTATACAATAAAAGACGAAGAAAACTCCGTCAGAAGTTTGTACATCAAAAGTAAACACGACGGTTGTTGCTGCTGTTGTTGTTGTTGTTGATGGTGCTTTTGGTTCCCTCGTGTCGGCAATAAAATTGCAGCAACAGCGCAAAATTTTGAACGCATTAGAAGATTGATGCTGGCAGCTGTTTATACAGTGCCCGAAAACCCTTCGTCTCCTTCTTCTTCTCTTGCTTCATGGACACAGTCATGTTGTTAGTAGGTTCCCTTCCTTGGACCATGCAGCAAAGTGATTGCAATTTTGCCGTGTTTACTTTGTGCAGATTTTCCTTTTATTGGCGCACAGAGCAAAAGTTTCTTAGCGACAAACAAACAAAAGTACACAAAAAATTAACAAAAAAAAAGGAGCAAAATTCAAGCGCAAGGAATGCAAATGCAAACACACAGAAAAAAGAGTTTTTTACTTTTTTATTTTTGTGTGGAGGGGAAAAACACTATGGAAACTGGGTTAATAAGATCGTCAGGCGGTTGTTGAGGAACTCCTCTTTTTGGCCTGGCCAGTTTTCATTTTGAGCATTAATAAATAGCTGCTTTTAGCCAAGCGAGCGCTGAAACTAAAAGCGCCTCATTTATTATGCATCAAAGATAAACCTAACTGAGATTAATGTCTCACTTCAGAATGTTAGACAGCAGCCAGTTTGTCCATTTTGTTTGTTGCCCCGGCTTCTGTTGCTGTTGCTGTTGCCTTTTCCTTTTCTGGCGCCAAATCATTGGAAGAAGCTTTGCAGCGAAGAGTCAAAGAGTCACGCAAAGATCATCTTCCAATCAGGCCAATTATGTCGGCAGCTCATAAAAAACGCATTCGACAATTATTATGCAGAGTCGAAGTCGACTCTCGGCACTCGAGTCGTGTATTGCAGTTAAGATACTCGTTGTATGTATCTTAAGTAAGTAGTTGCCACAAAAGTTGCTAGTTTCATTTACAGCAGCAGCAAATTGAGCTCCTTTGTTGGCCCTGTGCAGCTGGCAAATTTGCAACACGCAAGCCAAGCGAAAGTTGTTGAAATTCATTTAACCTTGGATCTGTTACTGCTCGTATCCGTAAGATACTTCTTTCGTTCTCTCGTTTTTTTCTGCTCTACGACTAATTTGAATTAATTTTGTTGTCAACACATAGTCATTACGAGGATGTGAATTGTTAGCAAGCAATGTGAGAAGCACTTGCAACTGCAACTGCAACAAAAAGAGGCAACAACAGCAGCTGAAGAGCCACTTGAAACTGCGTTTCCTTTCCTTTCATACAATCATAGAGTGCTCTTTTGAAATGCTGTAACTTTTTTAATACTGACGCAAATGTAATGAAACTTTCAGAACATGCGCCCGATTAATAAAACTACAATTAACAAATATAAAACACATGAACTACACGAATACCCTACATCTTTAGCCATAAAATGACGAACATATATGGTTTCCGTATTTGCTTGCTTGGCAATTTTTATGACTGTCGGTTTTCTCTTTTTCTTTCGTTCTGTTTTTCCTGGTATTCGCGTATCAAGCTCATCAAAATGAAATGCTTAATAGCAATAAACACATCAACATGCAACATGCTGCATGCTGCATGCAACATGCGGCTGAGTGTTGTCACACATCCGTATGACAAACATCGCAGAGCAAAAATTAAAATAGCGACATTTTATTGAGTTGTCAGCTGCACGAAGCACATGCAAAATGCATGTGTACACACACACATGCCACGCCCCCAAGCACCACCTCCGCCTATGAATTATGCCCCCCCGTCAAGACACAACCCATTTCAAGTACACACCCCAAAAAAGAATGAAGAAAACTTAATTCAACTGCAAGTCAAAGCAGCATCTCAGCTAAAGGATGAGGTGCTGATTTTCAACGCCCCAGAGAACAGCCTCCAAAGTCTCCCTCCCCACTCCCCTCTTCCCCTCTCCCCATACAACACTCTGCCGCCCTCGCTTGATCTCAACGGTTCTTTGGCAGAAGTCAAAGGCAATTTATACGAGTTTTATACATGTTTTTGCATGTGTTTTAATTCGACGCCGTTGTTCGAGAAATTTGCAAATATTTATGTTAAACATTTTCTTGTAGGCGTGAGTGTGTGGCTGCTCTTTGAGGGGCGTGGCCGTTGCCTCCAACATCACACGATGTGGCAATATTTATAGATCTTTTACAAAAGAAAAAAACGCCCACAAAGCAAATTCTGCATATTCACAGCACACAAATTTCTCTCAGTGCAGAGACGTGTTAACAAACCCTTCGTCTAAGCGTGTATTTCGCATAATTTGGCAGAAAATTAAAAACGAGGGTAATATTCATAGTACGACGCATTGAAGTCTGAGTGCATTTGGCTCTACTCTCGTTCTTCTACATATTGTTATGTACATGCCAAACAAAGGAAGGGCGTTGAAATTGACACCTCGAGTGTAAAAAACAAATAAAAGCAGCAGAAAAGAATATATACGAGTATAAAAATAAACCCTTTTTTCGACAACGAGACGAACGAGCAAAAGGAACATATTAAAAACTGGGTCTGTTTTATGCCGCCTGCTGGCAATTCACTCACAGCTAGCGATGACAGTGTGAGCTTCACAAGGAAGAAGCTACCACTAAAATTTAGGAGAAGTCTAAAGAAATAGCCAACAAATAATCTAGCGATAGTTTTAAATATTTGTCATCGCTAAGCTGATCGATTTGTGTGGCCAAAGTTTACTGATCATATAATCTTAATTAAATTTTCATTTCTCATCTAATAGCTTTATTTACTTAATCATTACTTAGAAAAAAGCTACCACAAGGTTTTATCGACGATAGAATGAGGTTTCCTGACAATCGATTGAAATCGCTAAGCCAATCGATTTGTGTTTCCCAAAGTCTCAACTGATCAATTAAGTTGAATTTGGTTTCCATCCTAAGAACAAAAACTAATAGTGATATGAAAGGGTTTCTATCCGCGAAAGAGTAAGCTGACTAGCAATCGATAATATTACAATTTGTTATCGCTAAGCTGATCGGTTTGAGTTTGTCATAGACTCAACTTAATTTCAATCTCATAGTTTGTTTTTTGTTTTACCTTATCTACCATTAGAAAAAGCTACTACTGAAATTAAAAGCTTTCCAGAATTGGTCGATATATATAGCGATAGTAAAGGGTCGCAGACAATCGATAGTTTCAAGTATTTGTCATCGTTTAGTTAATAAGTTTGTGTGGCAACAGATCCAAGTGATTGAGTATATTTACAATTATTACCATATATTCAGTTTATCGATTTCTTTATTATCCCATTTATAATTGTGATCGATACCTGAAATCTTTAAGTAATTCATTCAGTACGTCAAATATATATAGTTTTAGTTTAACATCTAATTACCATCTCTAGTTAGTATTTGATCGATACTTGTTATTTCAGACCATATAATTTAGCTAGTTATTCTTTATTATTCTCCAAACTTTTCTCTTTAATGTTGTCTAATTTTTACCATCAAATTCATTGTTATATGTCATTAATTCACATCCCTAATCTGAATTTGTCGTTTCCTTAATAGTCTCTAATTCGACTTTCATTTTTATAACTCAGAAGCTGTAACTCTTATTTCAAACATATTCTTCCTTCCAAATAAAAAAGCACTTGTGAGATGGTTTTAGTACTCTAGCTACTAACATAAACTGATAGTTTTTATTTGATACGTGTTTAAGTTTATGCCATCTCTAAGTTATGCAAATAGCTGCAGGCTGCAGGCAGTTTGTTAAGACTGCCTGACGAACGACGCGCGTCTGTTGCGGACACACTTTGGCAATTCGTTTAATTATTATATTATAACGACACACACACGGATACAAATACACACACACACACTCACACACACACACCGCTGCATAATAATAAAGAGGAAAACGTCCATAAAACGCTGCCAGGAAACTTGTGTAATTCATATCGCATAAAGCAGAAGGAAAGAAGGCAGCGATAGAGACAAAGAGGAAGGGAGTGAGAGAGCGAGAGAAATACAACAGCCGCAGGCAACTGTAAAGACACACACACATACGTGCGCACTTGGCATTTTACATGGCCCAACAATTGGCTTTGACAATCAAATCCGCGTTCGAATCCGAATCCGAATCCGAATCCCAATTCGTATCTGCGACGTTTGTTGTCCTCTGTCCTCTTGTCCTCTGCCTGAGCATATCAATTGCACTTTGCTTTTTTGCTTCTCTGCTTCCTTCTTCAGCTTTTTCCCTTTTTACTTTTTTGTTTTCTTTACTTTGTGTTGCGTTTTTTGTTTTTTTTTTTTGGTGCTCAAACCACAAAATTACATTGAGTTGGGTAGCTGGCCCAATACCAATAGCAATCTCTACTTATCGCCGCTTGGCCATGTTAATTTTTAACCTCAGGCTTCGCCAAATCGAAAGCTGATCGTATAAAATTACGCTTGACAGCGGACGCTGAGAACCGCAAAAGGTGACACTCGCTTCGTTGGGTGCCGCCTCTCAACCTCAACTTCAACTTCAACTTGTATTCGTTGTTGTTGTTGCTGTCGATATGTGTATATAGATTACATATAAAGATACTGAACAGTATGCGATTGCTACAAGTTGATAGCTGCAGTTGAAGCGCTTGAAGCGAGTCTCGAAAGTAAAAGTATGAATACATTGTTATTTATGAATCATTTTTTGGTATTTTCAGCGCCTTTCCATGCTGATTAAAGTTCGCTTGTCTTATGTAGAAAAAATATTCAAAAAGGTCTTGAGCATATTGTAGTGAATATATGGTAAGTGTTGACCTTTCCGCAGGCATTCCTCACAACTTTCCTCAGAGTACCTTTCTATGCGATTCTCAAATATTTACATGACGAACAAGCATGAAAGTTTTGAGAATATTTTTAAACTCTTCAAAATATTTTATTGAATTATGAATAATTTTTAATACAACTGTAGTACAGATTTGCTTACTTGACTTAAAGTGCATTGAAAAGCTCTTAAATAAATTGCAATAAACTTAAGTGCTGACCTTTCTGCAGGCATTCCTCACAACTTTCCTTAAATCACCTTTCTATGCGATTCTCAAATGTTTACATGACGCATAAGTAAGAAAGTTTTGAGAATATTTTTATTAAAATTTTCAAAATATTTTAATGAATTATGAATTATTTTTAATAAAACTGTAGTACAGATTTGCTTATTAAAGTGTATTGAAAAGCTCTTAAACAATTTTTAATAAACTTAAATGCTGACCTTTCCGCAGGCATTCCTTACAACTTTCCTTAAATCACCTTTCTATGAACTTCTCAAATGTTTACATAGCGAATAAGCATGAAAGTTTTAAGAGTATTTTTTTGTTACTCGTCAAATATTTTAATAAATTTTGAATAGTTTTTAATGAAACTTTATTACAGATTCTTTCTCTTGACTTAAAGTGTATTTTGCTGTATACAAAAATATTGAAAAGCTCTTAAATAAATCTCAGTAAACTTAATGCTGACTTTTCCGCAGGCATTCCTCACAAATTTCCTTAATAAATATTAATAAAGCTATAGTAATAAATTTTCTTATATCGAAACTTTCCTTATGACGTTTTTGGTATTCTAGTTATGTTATGCGGCAAATATTTAAATGGATTACGAATAGTTATAATAGTTATTAATATGACAAAGAGAATTTTATGACCGTTTTTCACTTTAATTAAATAGTATTTTAATGCAAGACTTATTTTCTTGCGTCTCAAATAATCTATATAATTAGGAAGAGCTATAAAATGTGTCTAAAACCATGCCTAAAAACTCACTAATGAATTATAGCCAGAAATAGTTGGAAAGTATTGCATTGTCATATAAGAGAATCCCAAATAAGACAAACTCTTCTTTGGGGCTTTCACTAAGCGCAGCAAATTGCCAAATACAAACAGCTGCTAATTAGTTTTGTGCCGCGTGCAATTGGCAATAGGCAATTGCTTTTCCAGCAGTCATTAGTCGCCTCATGGTGTTGAGTTAACTGCCGCTGAAATGGTCAACAAAAATACCACAAAAAAATAAGAGAGGAAAAAGATATCGCGTTGTTTTCCATAAATGCGTAGGGTGCAGCCGGTTAGTTTGGCCAATATCAGATTGGTGTTGTGGTCGACAACGCCTGGGAATTGGCCAAAAAACACAAGTAAAACCAATTCGAACCAAGTGGCCAATGAACGGTTATTGCGTGGGAGTGAGAGTTGACGATGCCCCCAAAAAGGGTTAACAGGTTTTTTGTTTTTTTTTTTTGTTTTTCTCCTCGCACTGCGGGAGAGTTTGGAAGTTAAAGTTGCTGCGAAAAAACAATTCATAGTGCTCTAACGCGTACATTTATTTGTCATTAAATCTGTTGGAGCTATAAAAATAGTTTCAGTATTGCCATAAATATATGGCCATTGAATGGGGCTCGGCTAATAAACAGAAAATGTGACACAATCACAGAAAGACAGACAGCAAAAGAGCAAAAGCGGCTCATTTGTTGATAACAGTGGGAGACCAAAAGAGTCAAAGAGTCTCAGAGTCTAAGTCTGAGATTGGCTACAAACCGGTTGGGGGCCAGGTCTATAAGCCAAATGCTGGGCGTGTTTAAGCGATTTGAAATGCGAGCACGACATGGCCAGCCAGACTTAATAAGCATAAATAGCAAATTTAATTAACAAATCAAATGCAGCAAATGATAAATGACTCTCTGGCAATCTCGCAAAACGCAGCCAAAGGGAATGCAAATGTCGATTGAGGATTAACTCTACTTCTAGTTGCTATTTCCTGTCTAATTCCTGATGATGATGATGACGACGCCCTTGGTTATTCTGCTCTTTCAGTCTGTAGTCTGTGTTTGCGGCTTATTTACTAAATAAGAGTCACTTTGACTAATGAATCAATTTGCCAGGCCGCCAAGTTAATGATGAAGATGTGTGGACACAGTCGAGTCGAGTTGAGTCGCGTCATCATTGTATCCAAAGCCGAGCGTCGAGGTTGATTAGGGCGGCTCCATTAATGACAAGCCCGACAGGATATGGATACCCAGCGACGGAGTCCCAGACAAGTTCACATCACATGACGTCGACCTCTTTCTCTCTCGCGTTTTTGTTTATCTGTCTCTTGGCATTTGTTTGTTTGTTTGTCTGACTTTTAGATTCTGTTCGTACGCGCTTCTCTTTTACTTTTTGTTTTTGGGGTCGCTTGTCAATTAATTGCAGCAAAAAAGCAACAACAGAAATGTAATGAAATCAACAGCAGCAGCAGCAAAGGCAAAGTCAGCTTGAGCAAAAGTTGAAATACCGTTTAATGCCCATTGGACACGCCCACTTTTCCCACACTGAGTGCAGCAACGCGATGTGTTGCATGGGGCAGGCGACTCGCTTGAAAATGCGTCAAGAGTCAACTTTGACTACACACACATACACACACACACACACGCATGTGTCTGCTGTGCATGTGTGTAATTGCAGTTTTAGCTTTTTTTTTTACTTATATACAGCATAAAGTATACCCTATGCAACAGGGATTAAATATATATTACAGCTGTCTTTATATTGAAGCACTCTTCTCATTTTATACTTTTATATTCTTTTCATACACAAACTTCACAACTTTTGTTGTGAGACACAAACGCGTAGTTTATGATTGCCCTCAAGTAAAGATCGTAACTCTAGTTTAGACTAGAAACTTTATAGGGTATGCAGCTGCTGCTGTAAACAACTACTGTAATTATACATCATAAATATATATAATTCTATGCTCTTATGGTTTTAATTATTTAAGTTTCATCTGAAGCTCACAAAAGAGAAATAAACTGGAATTTATGAATTCTATGTCATTGAAAAAACTAAAGTAGTTAACTTTATAAAACAACAGAATTCGGTTGTTTAAATTGTGAAATGTTTTTACTATAAACTTTTTAAATACATAAAACTATTCACAGTTGGGGAAACATTTTAAAACAGAAGGCTAATTTGAACTTTTCTTGAAATTAGACAAATTGATTTAATAAAATGGAGAAGTATTTTTTAATTGAAAGCGAATTTTTCAGATTCTTATTGACGAAAGACAAAACTGTGTGCTCTCCATAACATAGCACATAAGTTACAATATTTATAGTGCCTTTAATCATTGACACTAAAGAACAAAAAGCAAAAAAAACTTAAGATATACATGTATGTATATTAAGAAAACAAAGAAAAATATATGTTAATATTATAAGAATTCAATAAAGGTTTAATATTAATAGAATAAACTTTATAAATTCTTAAGGAAAATAAACAAAACGATAGAAAAAATTGATATTTTCTTAAGAAAAATAGAAAAATAAAAATATTATTATTATTTTAAACATTTAAGCACGAGAAACATTTTGATAATTTAAAATACTTTTCTAAATCAAAAAAAAAAGACATTTAAAGATTTGAATATAAGATATTTTAATTTAAGTGTTTTCTAAAATTATAAAAACATATTTTTTAAGGAAAACAGACAAAAAAAAAAAAAAAAAATAAAAATAATAGAATAAACTTTATAAATTCTTAAGAAAAATAAAAAAAAAATACGAACAATTTTTATTTTCTTAAGGAAAATAGAAAAATATTATAAAAATAGAAAAATATATAAAATAGAAAAATATATATAAAATATTAATAGAAATAAATTTTGTTTAACATAATACTAGAAAGAAAATTCTGATATATTGACAGTCTACTAAAATTATCAATTGGACATGTTTTTAAATGATAAAAAAGTATAATAGTAACAAACTTTAATATACATAGTCTCTAAAACATCTTTTTACAATAGCAATTAAAGAAGTCATTCAAAATTATCATAATCAAATCAAATTCTACCTCCTCAATTTGCGCAGGGTATTTTCTAGTTGAGCTACACACTCTGCTGTCTTCTTTAGTTGTTAGCTTTTGCATTTTGTTTGCGTTGTGTCTGCATCTCGAGCTGAGCTGCGCTGAGCTCAGTTGATTGCAGCAAAGAGCAAGCAGCTGCGACCCACGCTACATTGTTGTTGTGTTGCCATCTCCCTCCCACACTCGCACACGCACACCAACTCACTCACTCACTGTTTATGCGCCATCTCCCTTGCACTGTCTGTGAGTCATTTCTATTGACAATTTGTCATTTTATGCACTGATTAATAAATTAAAAGTTTCCCTTCGTTAATTTTTTTTTCAGCTAACACGACATTTTCTTTCTCTTTGCTGAGTCAATGCGAAAAGCGCAAAAGAACATAAAAAAAACAATATAGAGTATACAAAGAACAAAAAGAAGAAAAATTGAAAATTGTCTGAGCGAAAATTGCAGAGTTTGCACAACGCTTGCGACAATGACAATTTTGTGTAACATTGATTTTTAATTATTTTCGTGAATTTATAATTATGATTTTCAAGAGAAGCGCGAATTTTGCAAAGAAGTTGGAATTTCGCGGTACGTGCCGCTATTTGAGGCAGCTATTTTAGGGGGCACGTGCCGCAGATTGTATTATAGAATATAAGGAGCATCTAATAAACAAGTTTTTTGCCTGCTAGCATCCAAGACTTTGGGGCATGCAGCAGACGCGTGCGGCAGCAGCAGCAACCGAAGGAGCAGCAGCATTTTCCAGCTGCCTCGCTAATCGCTTGCGTAATCTTAAACGCGTCGCGGCAATTGAAATGGATTGCGCTCTGGACTGCGACTTCGACTTGGATGCTACCTGGTGGTGATAATGATGATGGTGTTGCATGGTGGTGATGCAGCTGCTGCTGCTGCTAAGTGGTTGCTGGAGCCTGTTTTTTGGGGGGCAGCTGTCGATGTGAATGCAGCTCGCTTCTGACCCACAATCGATGCTCAAATTTCATTGCATTTCTGGGCATAATTTTTATCCGCATTTTTTGTTGTGTCTTTTTCTTTTTCCTTTTCAATTAAATTTTATGCCATGCCACAGTGTCTGCCACAGGCTGGCTGCCCACACTTGCCACACTTGCATTTGTGTGTCGCTACCCAAGAATAGCAATGCAGCTAATTGCGGCGAGCTGCGCAAAAATAAAGACAACTTGCAGCGGATTAAAGCGTAGACAGAAAGTACAAGGGGACTGGAGGGGGTGGCTGCAACAGGAGGCTCCACTGATGCTGCAGCTGATGCTCTGTACGGTGCCGTGGGTCATCATAAAAACATTATGGCTAGGCGCGCAAAAACAAACAAGAGCTGCGCCAAGCAGTTGAGTTCCATGGTATTTTTTCAAAGGAACTACAAGCAGGGTGGTGAGGACACAGAGGGGAAGCCAAAGCAGCTGCAGATGCCACAATGTCAACGTCTTCGTTGTTGGCCTCGCGTGTGCGTGTGTTTGTCACTGCGGTTTGACAGGCAACATGCGAGAATTTGATGAGCAATGCACTCTATTTGTGTCTCGCTCTTTCGCTTGCAAACTTATTTAGTATGCTACACTCTTCACTCTTGTCTCCAGCTCTCATGCTTTACTTTACTCTCCACCTAGCACTCCTTACTCTGCTCTCCCACTCTTCAGTTGACTCACCACCTAACACTCCTTACTCTACTCTCCCACTCTTCACTGTACTCTCCCGCTCATCACGCTACTCTCCTACTCTTCACGCTACTCTCCCACTCTCCCTCTCTGTCTATTTGGGTGGGTGTGTTTCACTTGCATTGGGGGTCGTCGTAGCCATAACAAAAGTCTCCACTGTGAAAATGTGTGTGTGCAGCCAATACACTCGCACAAAGGTCATGTCTGCCTATTGTTGCCGTCACGCCGAACACGTTTTGCACTCTGCGATTGCAGCGCACAGCACAGGTGTCTCTCTGTCTCCTCTGTCTCCAACTTCTGGACCCAGGGGTCTGATCAATGGGCGAATGGGCATTGGGCAGTTGGGACACTTTGCGACAGCCAGACAGTGGAGCAAACTGCACGAATGCCGCCACCGCCGCCGCCTGCATTGAGGCAACCTGCAACTGTGCGATTGGCTTTTTTTTCCAGCTGTCAGCTGTCAAAAGTCTCAGTTCTCGTTCTCTTTCTCGTTGTTGTTGTTGTTGCTGTTGCACTTAGCGGTTTGGATTTATTTGCAAGAACCGCAACTTGTGGCATTTATTGTTATGCTTATTGTTTAATGTTTATTATTTATTTTGTATTTATTTGTAGAGCACGATTGTGACAGCTAGCAGACAATAATTGTGAAGGTAACCAGGCTGGCAAACAAAAGCTGCTTGCTATGTGCTGCATAACTTGTTGCTATGAGACTTAAGGCGTGACTTTAATCTTTCAATAACTTAATTTATAGGAATTTAAGAACAATACTAAGAATTTTTGCTCAATAACTTGAGATATTGTGGGAAATATTAAAAAAAAAATGCATAGTTGTACATTTATTACTTATTTAAATACGGGATATACTTAAAACAAAAAAATAAAATAAATAAATAAATGAAATGTAGCAACAAGTTATATAGTAACTTTAATATATAAAATAAAATTTGTTAGGGGTCAAATTAGTTATTAATTAAAAAATTTTCTATAATTTATTGATTTATTATTACGAATAATAATGATTATTATTAAAAATTTCAATTCTGGAAAATTCAGAGCAACTATGATTTAATTTATTTTCAAGAAATCTATATTAATCATATAAAAGTTTCAAGAGCCTAATATCTTTATTAAGCCAGCTTCTGTGTGAAAGAGATATTGTACAAAAACAATAATTAAATCATTTCTCACAACGCAAAAAAAACAGATTAACTAAAATTCTGCAGAAAACAGCGATTTGAATAATCATAGCCAAACAAATGAGCAATTTATTAAGTTGTTTTCTTTTGCGTATTTACCTCCAACTTGGCTACCGCTCAAAAACCGAAACTGTGCCACGTTTTGGGGCAATGTAAAAGGAGTCGACGAGTTACGCACTGCGTTGTCGATGTCGATGATGTGTCATCACTTCAAACTGAGTCAAAGTCAACAAGAAGCATTTACGATAGCTTAACATCTCAATGGCCAAAAGTAATGAGCAAACACTTTTCAATCGGATCGTGTCAACAATAATGAGTATGAGAAATGTGTAACAAGAGGCAGCGACGTGACTTTGATGTGGATGCCACAACAAAGAAGTACGAATATAAACAGCTGTCAGTTGGGCTGTCGTTAGCTTGTAATGCAATTTTAATGGCAACATCGACAACAACCCTGACCTTCTTTACAGTTTACAGTTTGTTATTTTTTCGCATTCATAATTTATTGCGTGCGTCTTTCATTTTCGCATCGCATCGCATCGCATCCATAATTAAAATGTTTGCTGCAAGTCGCACTTTTTAATGGGCAAAGATATAAACGATTCTGTTGTTGGCTTTTAAGCCAAAACGCTGACCACCCGGTGCGGCAATGTCGGCAAATTTGGCATCGCTGGGGGCGACTCTTCAACTTTTGTTAATTATCGCGATAACGCAACATGTTGCCGCTTGCCACACAGCTTAAAGAGGCAGCCACCGTCTCTTTGTTTTGTTCACTCTTTGCATATAATTATTGTCATAATCTACAAATTTTGTTATTTTTTTCTCGTTTTTTGGCAACAGCTGACGGTGGCCTTTTGATGACGCCGTCACTCTCTACTATCAACTTTGACCTCATCCATTTTATATGACAGACAAAATATGCTTGCCTTGTGATGGATGTTCGCTCATAAAGCTCATCAGCAGCGCCATACAGCCACTACTAATGAGCTACCATGCAGCAACAAGCGCAACCAGCAGACAGGTTATAAAAAAAAAACAAACCCAACTAAAACAACAACAACTAAAAAACCGACACTATCATATTTTATAACCCATAAAATTGTCTATAGCGCAGGCGCTGTGTGATCTGTGGGGTCAGCTGTGGGTTGGAGGGCAAACCACACATAAAACACAAACTCATTAAAACTCACCAAAATGCGTAGAACTTGCGCAAACCAACAAAAGCTGACTGCTTCGAACAATCACTTTGACATTTACGTCAAGTCTGCTTGCTGTTAATTTAAATTCGTATTTTTACTAGTTTTAAATGTTAGCAATTTAGCAGCAATTAGGACAAAAAGCTGTCAGGGTGGCCAGTTACTTCAAGCTACTTGCTATAAAACAACTCTGCTTGCTATGAAACTCCGCATGAATTGAGATGGCCTCAAAAGTATTTGAATTGTTCTTTTCTAAGGTCACAAATTTAAACTGTTTATTTTTAGCACTATCTTTGACTTTTAATAGTTGCTGCTTACTAATTGCTGTTAATATTAATGTACCATATTTTTAATTAGTTTTATAAGTTAAGTATTTCAGCAGTTGTGTTATTATTCTGCATTGATGCTATAGCTGCCTGCTACGCAACTGTTGGCTTACATTTCTGTTTCTCTAAAAGGATTTGCACTATTTACATTTAAGGTCACAATTCAAAGCGTTTATTTTAAGCAAAATTGTTGCTGATGATTTATGTCTGTCTTTTTTAAAAGTTTTAAAAAATAACAATGCAATGTGTCAAATGCTGAAAGTTTTCAAACCGTTCAGCAATAGCTGCCTGCTACGTAATTGACAAGTCACATTCTTATTTCTCTAAAAGGATTTACACTATTTTCATTTAAGGCTACAATTTGAAGCTCACCTTTAACCTTTGACTAACTGTCAGTCACTCATTTAGCTTGCTGCTGCTGCTGTTGTCTGTCTAATTGAATTGCATTGTGGTCTTAGTACAATATAAATAAATAATAAAAAAAGAAGAAATATGAAATCTTCTAATTGGCAGCGCTCGTCGCCGTCATTGTTGGCACGTTGTTTGGCATGCAGCAACAACTCTCTTCACTCCGCACTCTTCGCTTCCTCTGCTGCTGCTGCTGCTCACCTGGGAGCTCTGCGGCCTCGGCATGCATTTCCTTTTTGGGCTCAGGCAGCAGCAACAGCAGCGACGACGTCGACGACGCATAGAAATTTTCTTTATAAATCAGTTGTTGTGGCTCGTTGTTGTTGTTGTTGTTGCTGCTGTTGTTGTTGTGTTCGAGCAACAAGCAAAGTACAAAGCAAGTTGTTAAAATTCCTGTTTAAAGTTTTGTACGCACATGCAACAAGCTTTTCCCCCTCCCTCCAGCACTTTCCCCCTTCCCTTTCCAATGTTTGTCCATGAAGCCAATAAGCAACATCAAAGGAAGCTGCTGTTGTTGCTGCTGCTGCATGCTGCATGCTGCATGTTGCCTGATGCATGTTTGCATTAAAGACGCATTTTGTTTGCCCAGATCGAAGTGGAGACGACGCGTCCGCAGCGTGTTAGAATACACAACATGTTGGGGCCACTCATAATCAGGTTTTAGCCATGGCTCTAAGCCAAAGGGAATCGTTTCTCGTACTTCTTCCTCTCGATGCTCTGTGTCTCGTCTTGGGCCAATGTTGGCGTTGGCGTTTTTGGCCCCAACCGCTTATTGACTTGGCTGCACATGACTGCACAAAAGAGCAGCAAAGTTGTTGCTGCTGCTCAGGTGGGCCAAGGCTAGGGCGAAGCTAACTAAACAATTATGGCAACGGCCTCGCGATCGCCAAGCAACAACAGCAACAAAGATGATGATGACGATGTTGCCAACGGCTGCAACATCCTCCATCTCCATCCATCCCCAACTTTAGCCTCATCCACAGCCACATCCATCTAACTATCGCTCGTATCTATGCATCTATAGTTATTTGTATTATTATTTTGCGTTGTTTTTTGCTGCGTGTTATTCTGTTGCCTGCTTGCCACACTGCCACATAGCAATCTCTCTCTCTCTCTTTCTTTGCCTGCCTCAGTTTCAGTGCAACTTTTGATGCATTCACATGTGTACTCTGTGTTTGTACCGCCCTCTCTCTCTCTCTCTCCATAGTCCTCTCTCTCTCTCGACCATTGTTGCCTTTCGGTTTTATTTATAGTTAAAGCTGCTTTAACGCTCCTTCGGATCCGTTCGTTGGCTCCGTTTGGCCGGGTTAGTCGCTCTGCTCTGCTCAGCTCAACTCTTCTCTTCTCTGGCTTGCTTGATGATGCTTGGCGAGCTTAAAATCATCATAAATGCATGGTTACACATACTATGCGCAGACAGCGAACGCAATGCTGAGGCAACGCAACTCAACTCAACACGATGCAGCGCAGTCAGCCAACTAGACACACAGACAGCCTTGGCCGAGCGAGGGTGGCAATAAAAGTTGGGACAACAAAGTTTTGTAGTCTCATTATTATTATTATGAAGCATTAAGTAACTATGTAAAATGGTGTTTTAATTCCAATTTGAAAATAAATATAGTAAAGATAACAAGCTTAATTTATCATTCCCATTAATGTATTGTCTATTTGTTCTTTCTTTCCCAAAATTCGCATTTATCCTAAGACAGCTCAAATGCCCAAATATCATTTATATAAAGTAAAGTATACGCTTGTCAAGTGAAATTTATTGAAACTCGAATCTTGCAGGCATTAGAAATGCAGTTTAAAAACTATTTAATTCAAATGAATCTTTTGTTGGCTTATTATTAAAAAATACAAACTACTGTCTATAAAAAATATTAAATTAGAACATTTTTTAATTTAGTAAAAGCAAATATTTCAACATACATATTATATTATATATCGTTCTCAAGTTTTCTCCAATTCTTTCTTATATAATCTTTCTTATATAATTATAAAACCCAGAGCTTTGGCTCTGGGTTAAAAATTTTTGCAGAAAATGCCATTTGGAGAAACTAAAATTATGTTCATAAAAAAATTAATACTATGATTATAACACCTAATATGTATTCTGCATTAAAATTTTTCTTATTCAAAATTTTTTCATCTATTCTATTTAAGAAAGTGCCCGATTCTCTCACAAAAACCAATTCAATTAATGACTTTTCACCACTAGCAGCTCAAAAATATTATTATACATTTTTATATGTATAATATTTTATATAAAATTAGTAAACTTAGAAACTTAGTGTATAAATATACCAACAAAACAAAACTAAAATTTGTTGGGGTCATAAATTAGAACAGAAGATACAGAATTTTGAAGTTAGAGTATTGAACTCGTGTTACAGTTTTGCGCCTCAGTGTAAATATTGATTGCCTTTTGCTACTAGAGTAAAATGAAACAGACTTTTTTGATCACTTTTTGAAGCCACCCTCGCAACTTGTGCGCTTGTTGTAGTGCAATACATGGAAGTTAATGTTCTGGGTGAGTGGGGCTGCATTTTAGTTTTTATTTTCGTCATTTTCAAGAGATTCTTTTTTGCTGCAGTTGCCGATGTTATTGTTGTTGTTGCTGCTGCTGCTGTGTGTTTGTTGTTGCCGCAGAGCATTTCTTTTTGCATTGCGGTTTTCACGTGTTGCTATTTTTGCAAGCTTTCCCATTTGTTGCTGCTGCCGATGTTGCTGTAGCTGTTGTGGTTGTTGTTGTCATGAATAAACAGCATAAAAAGCAAATGAAAATAAAAACCATAACAAAGAAACCGAAACGCAGTCGCAATCGCAGTTTTCGTTTTAGTTTTTAGTTCGTCCGCCCGCCTTCAACTGCTGACCCCACGCGCTGCCCACGAAGACGTCGCTGTCGCCGTCGCCGTCACCACTGTCTGCAGTCTGCTCTCTCTGCCGGCGTCGCTGCTGGCGTTGCAGTCAGTGCAGAGCTGTGCTAATAACTCAACATTTGTTTCAATTTCTGCTGTTTTTTGTTTTCGTTTCTTTTTCTACTTCCATGTGTGTATTGTGTTGTTGTTTTGTGTTTGCTTGCCAAATGTTTTTTTGTGTGTTTTCTTTTTTGTTTTAGCAAGTTTGTTATTTATTCTACACATTTTTTGCCCTTGTTGCTGCCGGTTTTAGTTTTTTTCTTTTTGCTAAATTATTTTCTGGTAGCAACATAAATACACATATAATTTATCAACTTGGCTTAGAGGGCAGCTTTAACATTCTTTTCTTTTCGGAGTTTTTGTTTTGTTGTTTTGTTGTGTGCCTCTACTTTTTGTTTGTTTGCTTTATTGTGTGTCAGCTCGTTTATCAGACTTGAAAACATATTGAACATCATCACTTAATAATATTGACACTTTTTTCGATTTTTGAATACACATTTTTCCCTCTCTCTGGAGATTGAACATATTTTCATTTGAATAGCTATTTTAGTTGCCGTCTCTATCATCATCATCAGCGCCCACGATTACGAGCCGAAAACGAGCCACGCACACAATCAGCAAATTAAGTGATTATGTTAACCGGTTGTTCTTGTTGCTCTTGTTGTTGCCGCGGCCTCAAAAGCCGGGCCCAAAACAGAAATTTACATGAAAATTAACTTGTTATATGGCAAACAACTCCAACAACAAAAGCGAGAGAGCGCAAAAAACCGAACTGAACTGAACGACAATTTAAAAGTTAAGACAACGCACAACTCAAAACCAAACAGACATAAGTTCGCTGCTGCTTCCTCTTCTTTGCTAGCTCCAATTTTGTTTCACTTCCCCACTTCACGTACGCTTCCTCTGCCTCCTCTTTCACCTACTTCTTCTACTCTTCTTCCACCTATGCCAACTCCTCTTCGCTTCCTCCTCGACGATCTTCTACTACTTCTTCGCTTCTTCCGCCTCCTCTTGCTCCCACTAATTCTCTTCCTCCTCCTCTTTCACCTACTCCTTCTTTCAGCTCTTTGGAGTCGGCAATAATTTTGTATAATTTCGAAATTAGAGCTCATCACCAGCCCATATCAAAGTCCGTCTCCCTCTCCCTTTTTGTACTTCTTTCTCGCTCTGTTTGCTGTTCTACCGCTCTTCAAGCGTACGTATCTGTGGCCATGGTCTGTTGCCTGTTTCTGTTTCTGCTCCAATATTGGCAGCAACTACAGAACATACTTTATAGTAAAATTGCGCCTTTGATCCAAAGTGGTTGTCCCTCTTTTTTTTCTAAGATTAGATAAAACACCGATAATTTGCATAACTTCACCGACTGTGGGAACGCATATTGTATTTATTTAAGCATTACAAGTGATATCTAGTCATGAATCAGATACGAATTATCACAAAGTGTTTCAAACAAACGTTTTTATTCTATTTTTATTATGTTAATAGTTTTCATTTGTTGTCGTTAAATAATGCCATGATATTATTATCAAATCAATTAAAAGTTTTGTAGTTTGCAATATTGAACGTATTCAATTTAAATATAAGCTAATAATTTATCTGCAGCATTAATCTACTCAGTTGAAGTATGAGAATTAACTGTTAATTGGATTTTTTATTATGTGAAAACTTTTGCTATAAGAAATATATTTTATAATAAAAGTTTATAGGAAATATTAATTCACAATAATTATTCTTGATTTATAGTTATGTGAAAACATTTCCTATTTCTTATGAAGTGTTAATTATAATAATTAATAAGCATTTAATTTTGTAAAAACTTTAGCCTTTTGATATGAAAAGTATATAACAAAAATTAATATAAACTTTTATAAAAAATCTAAAAATATTTAAGTTTTTTCTATTTAGTATGAAAAGTATATAATAAAAATGTATATAAAAAAATGACATGAAAATTATTTTTGTATATTGTTAATACAAATGTATATATAAATTCAAAATTATTTGAAAGAGTTTTCTATTTCATATGAAAAGTTTATAAGAAATATTAATATAAACAAGTAAGAAAGTTACAGTCGAGTGTGCTCGACTGTGAGATACCCGCTACCCATTTTTAATAAAGGCAAAATATTGCGGTATCATTTTCAAAATATACCGAAAATACTAAAAAAATACTAAAAATATACCAAATTGTATATTTGGTATATCGATATAGTACACCATTCAAAATATACCATAGACGGCACAATGTACCAGATTGTCGGCCAAAGCAACTCAGACCCATAGTAAGTAGGCGTTTTTGCCCATACAAAAGTATTTCTTTAATAACTTCCACAATTTTCTTCTGATCGCAACAAAATTTTCAGGAATCATAACTACTATAGTAATTATTGTATATACCAAAATTCGTAACGCGTGTTATTCGATTTTTTTGATTTGCGGGGGCGGAAGTGGGCGTGGCAAAAATTTGAAACAAACTTGATCTGCGTGCAAACATAACAAATGCTGTCGAAAAAAAATTATAGCTCTATCTCTTATAGTCTCTGAGATCCAGTGTTTCATACGGACGGACGGACAGACGGACAGACACACAGACGGACAGACGGACAGACGGACATGGCTATATCGTCTCGGCTGTTGACGCTGATCAAGAATATATATACTTTATAGGGTCGGAGATGCCTCCTTCTACCTGTTACATACATTTCCTGCCGGCACAAAGTTATAATACCCTTCTACCCTATGGGTAGCGGGTATAAAAATAAATATATAAAGAACTTTATAATTATCTGATCTTAAAATAATTTGACGTTGTTGTTAGACAAGTTATTATTGAAATATTCTATATTGAGAAATTGTGCCAATTGCATACTTCAATTTATAAGCAGTTTTTTCTTTAATCTATTATATTTAAAGGCTCTTAAAATCAATCTTTATTAATTTGCAAAAGCTGTCTATTTTCCTAAATTCTCTTTTTTAATTTTTAGCTTCTAAAATTGAGCTGTTTTTTCTCTGATTTTGTTTTTATATCAATGGCTATTAAATTTATGCTTTATTTATTTTCAAAGTGTGCTTCACTATCAAAAACATTAAATAAAATAAATACAGTCTAACAATAAATGCCAATTCTCAACAGTTGTAATAAAAATGCTTTAAATTCGCAATTAAAAACAATCAGCAATTGTTTAATTTAGTTGTTGCGTGATCACATTCAGCGCAACTAAAACGTGCTGACAAAAAAAAAAAAACTAAAAATCAAGCGCAAAACTTTTCTTTTGGCCAACTTTGTTTTTCCGGCAAAAGTTTTGATGCGTTGATAGCAACAAAAATGCAACAAGCTTAAACATTACATAAAGCAAATAAAATGAAACAACAAAAAACAAGCACAAGGCCAACAACGATAAGAGGCCAAAAGCAGAGCAAAGAAATGAAACCGTTGCCAATCGCCCTTTAAGCCTAAGTTCTTCCATATGAAGCGCACGAACTACAAGAGTATTTTATTTGTATTTATTTTTTTTCGTTTTCGGTTTTTTTTGCGACTTCCGTCACAGAAATTTTTAGATTTTCAAAATATATTTGCAACACGTAGTAGGCAGCACGTAGCACATACAACAACTGAAGCTGTCTGAAGAACTAATCTCTAAGCTGACAAAGTGGGAAAGAAGCTGCTTCGGCTGTGACTCTTTGTCTCGTTTAATTCAAATTAGCCGCGTTCTCTATAAAGCGAACTCGTTGATGTCTCAGTCGATGGGCTGTTTTTATTCAATATGCATATGGCTACAGATATCTGTATCTGTATCTATATCTCTATCTATCTATCTGTAGCTCGTTGTGTGTACATATGTGTATCTCTTAGCTATTTATATTTATTTGGTCGGCTTCTTTTTATACCCGCTACCAATGGAGGGTAGAAGGGTATTATAAATTTGTGACTTTAGGAACAGACAGAAGGAGGAATCGAGTTTCAGTAGTATATACTATACTATTACATCTTAAATATACTTTACAGTGCAATATATACCAAATTGTCATACAAAAGTATTTTCATAAAAATATAGTATTATGAAAGTAGTATGTACTATTTCAAAATACCAAATATAGCTTTATTATATTTGTAGTATTTTTACGGTATATTAATTCGGTATATTTGCACTTTATGGTATATTTTAAAAGTATTAAGTAATATATCACCATGCCAAGTATAGCCTTTGGTATATATTTTGGTATTTGTATGGTATTCGGTATATTCGGTATATTTAAATAAATACCGCACCAATTTGCTTTAATTTAAAATGGTTAGCACTTTATGGTATATTTTGAAAATAGTAAATACTATATCTTTGGTATAGTTTTTAGTATTTTTGTGGTATATGAATATGGTATATTTTTAAATTAATACCCCTAGTAAGTTCTATATCAACATACTAAGTATAGTCTTTGGTATATAATTTAGTATTTTTGTGGTATATTAATTCGGTATATTTTAAAATTAATACCGCACCATATTACTTTTATTCAAAATGGTTACCAGGAATTTCGTATTCGAGCACACTCGCTTGTAGCTTTCTTACTTGTTGGTATTTCTTATGCTGCGACTCTTAATTTATGACCACATCGCCATTATAATTCTCACTCTGTCAGGCCGCTATCGCTCTCCCTATCTCTATCTCTGTCTCCAGTGTCTTTGCCATTCGCTGTCTTTCTAATGTTTATTCAAATTGCAAAACGTTCTTTTTCTAGCTCGACAATTTCTTGAACTCTGAGCTCTTGTCTGGGGCAAGCGCAAGTCTCGTCTAGACGACGGCCAACCAAGGAAGGAAGCCTCAACACACACAAGCTGCACTTGAACTTGAGACGACCCCCCACAATGGACACATGGAAGTGGCCAAAACCAAGGGATGGATTCTGCATGCAACCCTCATGTGCACAAATTCTAAACACAAAAAAAAATACAGAAAAACAAAACATATTCATGAATGAAATGAAGAGGGAGCTGTTAAGTAGCCAGACAGACAGACAGACAGAAAGGCAGACAGACAGATGGAGGCAGACACCTTTGTTTGGCCAAACGAGAGATCTTGATGTCTGGCTTAAAACGAAGGGGTGCTTACTGTCTGACTGTGGCAGCTCTCTTCAGCCTCTATCTCTCTCACTCTCTCTCTCTCTGCTTGCAACTACTATTGTCATGCTTTTAATTACAGATTTCTATTGGCATTTGTTATCTATGCTGTTGCCAGTCTATTTTTATACAACACAAACTCTCAGCTGAACTTCCTCAATTGCTTGGCAGTCAGTTGAGAGTTGAGTTTGTCTCGTCTGCTAATTGAAAGTTGAGCACAGTGCGTATACTTAATATGCTTGCAGCTGCTGCTGCTGGCAACTTTTGTCAAAGTAGCTTAATGCTAATGCAATTGGCACGTGCCTTCAGCCATATTACACTATCACTATCACAGCTACAACATTATTATTGTTGTGCTCTGTAACGAGGAAGCTTAGCTCTATCGTTCTCTCTCTCTCACTCTCTCTGTCTCTTACAAGGCCACATGAACATGAGCTGCAAATCTAATTAATATGCATGTCTCTTACGAACACAACAAGCAACAACGAAGAACAACAACGAGAAATGTGTTTGCCAAAAGTTCATTTCATCTTTTCTGGCTTCTTGTTTTTGGCCTTAAGCCTCAGCTGTATGTTTGGCCAATCATTATAATGCTCTGATAATAAAATATAATAGTTGACTTTTACGTATCTCTGTTACAGCTGTTGGCTTAAAGCTGCCTTTACTTAGTTTAACTATGCAATGATAACGCAAATTGTTTATTATTTTGGGCACTAAACTTGCTGCTACTTACAATTTGATATTCTACTATATTATGCAATATTCAACAAACGTATTCAATGCTTACATTGGCAATCAATTAGACAAATTCTAATTAAATAAGGTTTATGTAAGTTTGTAAAATGATGAGAAATTTCAACTTTGATTTAAAATTTATTTTAAGGAATAAATGAAAACTGAAATATCTATAAATTCTATTAATTATTATTGTATTAAATTTAGTTAAACAAGTCTGAAAACATTTAACAACATTGATAATATATTAACACAATTCTAATTAAATATGGAAATTTCAACTTCGATTTGTAAATAAAATTAAAATATAAATATCTCTAAAATATGATAGTTTTAATAAGTTTTTAGATTATTATATGTGTTTTTGTTTTAGTTTATTTAATTTAGCAAGTCTCCAAATATTCGACAAACTTGAGTAAACTGAAGAAGAAGGAATTATGAATATTTCATGTCATAACTTAATCATTTTAATAGATCAACACTAAAGTATAAACTAGAACGGGAATATCTTTAAATTTTAATTTATTTTGTATCTTTCAATATTAGGCTAAATTCATTTTATGCTTAGCAAGATTTTTTTTAAATTCCGAATAAGAAAAAATTCTTATTACTGCTTCATAGAAATTTAATTTTCGAATTTACAAATATTCAAGTATAAGCTAGAAAGTAAATACATATACATTCTTATTTTATTAGTTTAAAAACAGTTTGTGATTTTACTAAACTGAGTCTATTTGTCTTGCATAGCTTTATCATTTCAATAGATCAACATAAATAAAAATGTAAACATTTTCACACACTTTTAATAAAAATCGCTTGAGTTTGCATTTCATATGGAAACCCAGAAAACATCACGATCCTGTTGTGAATTAAAATTCCTATTTTGAGAGGCTTTTGTCATGACTTGAATATCTAAAATGTAAAGCCAAAGTGGGAGGGGGGGGACATTAAATCACGCCCTTGTAGAGTGGGCCTAATGCGTTGTCATTTGGTTGTTGCTCTAGTTAATGTGCTTATTATGCCAACATCAAGTAGCTTGCAACACACACAAACACACACACACACTCATACTTCAGGTCAATGTCGATAATTTGTGTGTGTGTGTGTGTGTGTGTGTGTGCGTGGCATGTAAAACGCCAGTTGAATTGTCAATTTGAAACAAAATGCAAACACACACGTGCAACATTAACACACATTTAAATGACAGACAACAACGAGAAAAGTTGTCAACTGTCAAATTTAATCATGGATATTATAAAAGCAGCCACAACACAACAACAACAACAACAAACTGATTTAACATAAGCAGATAGATATGTGTAGATAAAACACAAGCAAAACACGACCAAAAACAAAGCCAAACAAATCAAAACAAAGTCAAACACAAAGCAAAGCAAAGCAAAGCAAAATAAAAACTAAACAAAAGCTAAAGCAAAATTTCAAATAATGTCAAAGTGTCGTTTAGATATCATGTTATACACTGCATTTTAGGGTAGTTGAGTGATTGTCACTCTTTATGTGACACATTCTATTGATTTTTGCAATAATTATTTTAATCGACTGCAACTGCAATTTGCAGCTGCTTTGATTGACAGCGTAAATGGTAAGTGAACAAATCGATTTCACTTAATTTAATGTATAAATATTGCAAAATACAACAAGTTAATAATATAATAGTTAAAATAATTTAATGCAAAAATAGTGCAAAATATGTTATATAAAATACAAAATAACACACAATTTGCAAACAAGAAACTTGAAATTTCAACTACAATTTTATTAAAAAATGTTAACACTTAAACATTTTCAATAACTGAGATATGAATTATTGAAAATTGTTAATCTTAGCAGAAGAATTTCACAGGGCATCATTTTGCAAGCTATATAATTAATATGAAGTGGACATCATCGACTTATCAAACAAACGAAACTTTAAAATATAATATTATTTTGAAAATTCAACAACATTTTCTAACACTAAAATGATAAATTTCTTGGAACGTTTCTCTACACTAAAAGTACAAATTTCATAGAACAATTTTAGCACAAAAATTGCAAATTTTATCAAACATTTTTCAACACGAAATTTTAAAATTTCATAGAACAATTCTTTTCATAAAAAATGCAAAATTTACAGAGCATATTCTTAAACAAAAATTGTAAAATGTTGTAGAACAACAAAAAATTTGATTTGATATAGAAGATCTTTCACTACAAAAATTGCCAAATATAATAAAATATTAATTTGCACTAAAATATTAAGATTTAAGTTTCATAGAACATTTCTTAAGACTAACACATTTAATAATACACAAAATATAAAAACCTTTTTTTGACCAAAAATTGCAAAATGTCATAAAACATTCCATATCAAAATTTTATAAAAAAAAAAAAAAAATATTTCGTACCAAAAACAGCAAAAAATAAAAACACATTGCTTTACAATTTCAAATTTCATAAAACATTACTCAATCCTAAAACATTTTAAAATGCAAAAAATGGTCAAAATTAAAAAATAAAAAGAACATTTTTTAGAACATATGTTAAATTGCAAAGAATCAAAAAACATTTGATATCAAAACTGCATAAAAACATTTTCTACCAAACAAATTTGCAATAATTAATAGAACATTTCTTTGTTCTAAAATTGCAAAGTATTATAGAACATTTCTCGATATTAAAATTGGAAATTTCATGAAACATTTCTTAACTTATCGATCGCAAGTGGATTTTGTTATTAGTATTTTGTTTTATACTAAATAATAATATTGTTTGCAAATACAATTATTTACAGAAATTGACTATCATATATCATTTGTAGACTTTAGACAAATTGTCTAAATAAAATAAATATCTAAAATGAACTCTCCCAAAACGACTTTGATTGACAGCTGTCTAAATTGTTCGCACATTCCATTAACACCTTTTGGGATAGAGCATCAAAAAGGCGGCACACTTGAGATCAAAACATTGCTCACTTGTTGTCATGCTTCCCATAATTTTGGTTGTTGTTTTTGTTGTTGCTGACAAACTGACTGACTGACATAATTTGGTCAGGTTTGCGGCTTATGGCTTTGTCATCTCTCTGGTTTGTTTTTTCTCTTTTTTGGCTAATTACAGTTGAAATATTTGCACATAAATCAGATAAAAGCGTTAACTTTTTATCTCAATGGATTTGTTTGTAGTTTTTATTTATTTTAAATATATATTTTTTTCAGTATTACCTTTTATGCTGCGTTCGATGTTGCGGTATTACAAATGGCGTGCAGCCGCTTCCGTTTCCTGTTTTGGCGGCGTGCCGCAAAAAAAATTTATCCAATTAGAATTTTGCAGCTGCGCAGGCGTCACAGCGGGAAAACTTTTTCCCTGCCTTTCTTCCTCGAAAACAATTTATTTTTATTTCAACAAATTAACAGCGAAATTTGCTTCTTTTTGTAATTAAAATTTGTATTAATTTTTTTTGCACTTTTTGTTGTTGTTGGGTGAATAATTGCACTGAGAAATTTGCAAAATTTTGCTGCACAAACTTGAACTTGTTGCTTTTTGGCACTTGATCAATTTTGTTATCTATTTGTATGCGTGTGTTTGTGTGTGTGTGTGTATTTATAATAACTGTAAATTTGTTATTTTATTTTTGTTGTGTAAAACAGACAGCTGTTGACTTTTTTGAGGCACTATTTGGGGGGCACAACACAAAATTTCTACGCAATAATTTGACTTTTTATTCTCCAATTTGTATTTAATTTTGTTGCCGATCAAATTTAGAGTTTGGTTTTTCGCATTTGATATTTGCGTGTGTTTTGAAATTTATCTCGTCTTATGCGAACGACGAACGAAATGCGAAAGAACAGAACGTGCGGCCGCGGCGAATTTTGTCGTACGAACGCTAAAAATCGACTGACTCGCAAACGCAGCGCGTCGTTTCACTCAAGCATCGTTGCACTCACCACTGCTGCTGCTTTGTCACTCGAACGTTTTGGTTGCGTTCAGCGAACGCGAACACGCAACACGTTGCATGTCGAACACAACGCAACGACGAACCCGTCTGATTGCTTTCCAGTTCGTTTCGATTGCCAAAACGTTTCCCACAACGTTCCGTTCATTGAGCTCACACTGTTGTTGTTGTGTGGGTAACCTGTTTGGCTGAGTGCCGACGACGAGTGCAAACAGGTTTCGTTTTTCTGAGTTTGAGCGCAATTTGTTTAATTACTCAATTATGCTGCCAGAGCAGCGTGCGCTTAAGCGAGAGCGAGAGGGCAACACACAACATACGAATTGTGTTGTGTGCTATGCAATTTAGTGGTTATATTTTAGAAATTTATTGTTTTATCCAGCCGAACTTGGAGATGGAGACCTTTTTTGTTTTTTCGTTTTTGATTAGTTTACAATGTTGGCGCTGCTTTTATTACACTTTACCTGATGCAGACAATGTTGTTGTAGTTGAGGACTTTTCAACTCAAAAGGTTGTGAGCGTGTGAAATTTTACCATTATTAGAGCTGTTATAAATAATCAAATGAAGCGATTGTACAGAGGAATCAAAACTTCAGTCCTAGCTGCAAGAGAAGAAAATTAAAAGATTATGTTTTTCTTTTTAATTTTTCGCACTTTATATATTTATTTAAATTCAACTCAACATCTCATTTTCAAAGCTACAACTTTTATTTTTGGCATAGTAATAGAAAAATGTGTAATATCAATATTCTGAAAATTTCAGCACGATTGCTTCACAGAGAGAGAATCCATTAAAGCTCTCATTAGTCATACAGCATCTGCAAGTCGTAGAAACTCACCTTCTAACAACTTTTCCAAGCAACTTGTTGCACTTTTTTGCGCAAGCAGCAAGAGCAGAATAATAAAAGTAAGATAAAGATTTTTTCACTTTATAAATATATTTATTTAAATGTAGATTAGCAGCGCATTTTCAAAGCGACAACTTTTATTTTTGGCATTGTTATAGAAAAATGTGTAATTTCAATATTCTGAAAATTTCAGCACGATTGCTTCACAGAGAGAGAATCCATTAAAGCTCTCATTAGTCATACAGCATCTGCAAGTCGTAGAAACTCACCTTCTAACAACTTTTCCAAGCAACTTGTTGCACTTTTTTGCGCAAGCAGCAAAGCGAACAGAATAGATGAATTCTGTCATTTCACTTATACATTCATAAATATTTATGTGGGTATTCGTGGTGCATGTTCTGCGAGTGTCCCAACACCAATTCCCATACCCCCAAAAGACGAAGGCGAAGACAAAGTCAAAACTCATACCTATAGCCATTTCTATGGACATTTCCATTTTCCATTTCCATTCCACGAACAACTCTTTCTCGCTCATTTTGCATCTCTCGTCAAATTCTTTAACTTGGCAATTTGTTACGGTACTTTTGCTATTTTCCACAACAGAACTGGAACCGAAACTCCTCGGTCAGTATCACTTCAGCTTCTCAGTTCCAGCTTCAGCTCTGTCTTGAAACTTTTAGCTAGTGGCGCATATTTATGCAAGGCAACGTTGTCGACAAACGGCCCGCACTTAAAGAAGATGCCGCATGGGATAATGCTGCAAGACAGAGACAGAGAGAGAGAGAGAGAGAGACGGCGAGATTTATGTGTGTGGATATTTGTGACAAGTGTCTTTCATTAGCATAAGTAAATCTTCTCGAAATCCTCAAATTTATTTGTCAACACTTGACAATTTCATTGTTGACGCTGCAAGGCGCAGCTGTAAACGATTCCTCTACGTTTTCTCCTTCTCCTTTTCCTTCATCTTCCTCTTCTTTCTCTCCTTTTGACTACAAATCATGATTTGTCTCTTGCATGTCATTTGGACATTGCCGCCTAACTGCGAGTTGAGTTTGAGCCCTTTCCCCCCCGTGACCAAGACAATGAATGCACTGGTCAAAGGCAAAAAGCCGTCTTCTTGGCCTCGGCTTAAGTCAAAGCCAAATATTTGCCCACAAGCAAACAACATTAGCTTTAGCTTTCAGTTGGCTCGGTCTCAGATACCCTGTAAAACTTACTGTCTTTCAATTACACACTGAGACAAAAAGTTATAAAATCATGACTTTGATCTTAGCACAACGAATTTAGGTCTAAAAAGATGGGAAAATATGAAAATCCTAATATTAGAAAACATAATTTGATTTGATTTGATTTCAAGAACATTTGGTATAGGGCCCAAGTTCTTATTGATAACAGGATAATATCTTATAGTTTTTGGTCTAAAAAGTTAAGCACATGAAAATCTTAATGTTAAAAATCGTTAGTTCTTATTGATAACAAGAAAATATTATATAGTTTTTGGTTTACAAAGTCAAGTACATAAAATGTTAAAAATCTTGATTTCAAGAACATTAGATACAAGAAACAAGTTCGTATTGATAAAGAGGAAACAATCTTTAAAGGAAAGGTTTTAGGATCAAAATAACTTATTATAAGATAAAAAAATATCACATTATATTTTATGGTTTATTTTTTTTATTTTATTCAACTAGCGCATTCAGTTCTTCAGTTGTATGTTAATAACTCTACTCAAGATATACTTATCATAGATCTTCTTGATCTCCTACATACTGGAATAAAAAATAATTAGTGCAATCTCGACTAACTGAGCTATGAACGAAAATAATGAAATCTAAATAAAAACTTTAGAGAAATTTTCGATGCATTACAGATTACAGAATCTAGTATTTTTTACCTTATTTGGAGAATTTTGCATTTTTCAGTCTAATATTTTTATTTGTTCTTAAAGAGTTCTTTTTTTAACAAAACAATTTTAAAAACGAATGTTTTTTTTTTTTGTTCATTTTAGAAACTGGTCTTTTTTAAAGGACAACTATTGTGCACTTCAACTTCTCTTTATTCAAATTTTTTTGATCTTTTATGTAATAAGAATATTTGTGTTAAATATATAAGATTTTTTGTTTTTTTGTTCTTGAAATCAAGATGTGTTTTCTAATATTATAATTTTCATATTGTTGCCACACTTTTTAGACCACAATTCTTCGTACTAAGATCAAAACCATAATTAGAGAACTCTTTTTTTCAGTGTTGATGTTTTAGCTCCTCAGCTTTCTTATCTGGCTTATCTGCAGAGTGTCAACGTTGTTGTGGTCATCAACATCATCATCGTCGCCTTGGCATTATGGCCAACACTTCATTACCAACAACAAAAGCCGTGGCCATTCATTAGCCGCTTGCTGTAAAAGTTGGCAATGCTTTCGGCTTGAACTTGGTCAAGACTGAAGACGGTATAGAGAGGGAGAGGGAGAGAGAGAGAGAGAAGAGGTGCATTCATAATGCTCAACGTAATCTCAAATTACTGCAAAATTCGCGCTGCACATCTTCATTTTCATTATTCCCTTTACTTTTATTTTTATTATTCTTTTTCGTATTTTTATTTTTATTAAGTTGCATTTTATGGCACTTTTTGCTCGCTGGCTATTTAATATGCTTTGTTGTAAATCCAGCATTATTTTGATTGTTGCGCATTTTATTGTTATGTCAATAAGCCGGTCTTTTATGCCACCAAAATGCATCTCTTGGCCGCAACATGCAACATGCGGCATTGCGCATTTCCGCCAACTTGTTCAAGCTTTCCTCTACTCCTCTCCTCTCCTCTGTCTCTCCCCCTCTCGCATCTGCTAATCTTCTCCCCAGAATCCTCCGATCAGTGTGTGTGTGTGTGTGTGTGTGTGTGGACAGTGTGCGCTGAAGGCCATTGAAAAGCGTTTGATAGCGTCAAAGAGTGATGTATTTAATGATTTCTTTTACTAAACACGCATGTGAGGATGTTGTCTGCACAATAACAACAACAACAACAACAAATACTCCCCGTTCACTCTTGCATTTAACTTTATCGCTCAGATAAACTCATATAACTTATGCAATTTCCATTCATTCAAACTTCCTGCTCGATGCGACTTCTATAAACAACAAAAAAGTCGGCTTAGAATAAAGATCACACAATCTTTAAATAACTAAATTTACTAGTATTTAGACATTAATTTAAACATTGGTATTAATAGTTTTAAAGCTTGGTATTATAAAGTATCGGAAATAATAATTATAATATAGTTATATTTATTAAATCAAAAAGGTTATTTCATACAAAAAAAAAGTAAGAGAGTTGTATATTTGTTTTTAATCTTTTTGGATTCCTATAATCTCTAGGATTCGGTTATGCTTTAATTTATAATTTAGATTATTTGTCAAGTTCTTAACTTAAAGTAAGAGTAGTACTCCTTTTATGTTTACACAGCAAATATGTGTAATTTAGTTTAATAATTTTGTAAAATGTTTTGTAAAATATTGTCAACCGCTACCTATGTTATAAAACCATAACTTTTCTTACAATATACTAAATTAATATACCGAAAATACTAAAACATACCAATGGTTATATTTGGTATATTCATATAGTTCTGCATTTAAAATATACAATACTGAACAAAATATACTAGATTGACAGTCAAAGCAACTGAGACCCTATTGTAAGTTTTTTGGAATACAATTTTTATCTAATCGCAAATTTTCAGAAATCATAAGGACATAAGGTCATTGTATGCACCAAACTTTAGCTTTAAAATATATTTTAATCGATTTGAAACTTAAGCTGCATGCAAATATTATATTACTTAGATCAAGGTGTTCATACGGACGGACGGACAGACGGACTTGGCTATAACGTCTTGGCAGTTTACGTTGGTAAAGAATATAAATATAGCGCCAAGGAATTTTCAAAAATGATAATACTAATTAATAATAATAATTATATTATCTATTCTTGAATTTAATTTATTATAAAGATAAATACGTATATATTTGTCGTTGCAATAAGTTTTGTATTAATACACCTTAGAATAGAAATAACGAAAAAATAATAAATACTTATTTTGAAATCATTAAAATCACCATTTAATTTAGCTAAAAGCCAATCGATTTTTCGACAATAATATAATTAATTGCTTATTCGACACTATCTTATAATTTCATATAAAAAAAGTGTCTATTAAATTAACTATTCCAGACGTGTTCTAAATTTAAATGACTCGCAACAACTTCCATTTAAATTTATGAGTCGCGAGTCCCTTTTGTGCTGATCAGCTAATGGTTGACACTTGGGCAGCAAATCAATTACATATAGATAACTCAAAGTGTCAGTCCATATGGCACCTGTGCTAACTGGCTGCTGGTTGCTGCCACAAATGTTGCATGCTGCAGAGGAGAGGAGTCACCTGTTTTGCAGGCATTTGCTTTAACAAACTTGATGCCAAATTGGGACTGCGACAATTGCTGTACATACATCATACAGAACTTTAATTGTGCCCGGCACTCAATCTTTCAATCACAGTGCAACACACTGAGGCAAGGCTGCAACGTTGCAACGATGCGGATTACATGCGGCTGACTGAGCGAACGTTGACGCTGAAGTAGAGTGAGAGAGAGAGAGCGAGAGAGAGAAAGAGAAGCGAAGTGGAATGAAGAATGGCAGGCAATATAATCTATATAATCATAAGAGTGCAGCATGTTGTAACATAGTCAGTGGAGAGGAGCAGCGACCGTCGCTTGCCGCATGCCGCACGCATTTGCGACATGTTGTCAACTCGAATTGCGTTCGACTGATTGAAGGCAGCCCAACCCAGTCCAGACAACCAGACAGAGTCTCATGCCAGAGTCCCATGCCCATCCCTGGCCATAGTCCAGGCCACAAAGTAGGCAAAAGGCAAGTGCCACAAGACGATTTGTGGCACAGAGACAGAAAGAGAGACAGGTTTTTACTGCGCAGGGCAGGACAACTAACTAAGCCACAAGCCACAAGCTTTGAGCCACAGCTTTAACTTTGGCTTTGACTTTCGGGTAGGCGTTGCAGATTGATCAACCGAACTTGGACTCACAAGACAGTCGCGACATTTGTCTAAGTTACGCTGTTGTTGTTGCTGTTGCTCTCCTTTCCGTTCTTGGCCTTTGCAACGTCATGTGGCCACAGGTCGACAAACATTTCAAGTAATTTCGCCATCAATCTTGCACTTTTGCACTCGTTTGCGACAGCAACGATCGACCTTGTCCTTGTCCGCTTGCACTGCCCACTCACCTGTATGGCTGCGTTCAGTTCAGTTCAGTTTATTTTGATCTTGGTGTCTCCACGATTTGCATAACTTGTCATCTTCAGCCGACGTCAAGCAGGAGGACCAGCCATCGCCATCGCCATCGTCATCGCCGTCGACATCGTCATCGTCATAGCCAGCGCAGAGTTCATTGTCAGTATCAATAAATATCAAGGCGCTGAGCGACAACATTTTGTGTGTCACATCCCAACTTTGAGATACACTCACTAAGCAGACAGAATTTAGGTGCTAGTAAAAAAATGAATATGAAGTTTGATCCCAGTGTTGTTATAGTATCTATAATCTCTATTCTTTTTGCTGTACAGGTTCAATACTTATCAAAGAAATAATAAACAAAAGTAAAGTAATCACTTAGGATAGCTTTAAAATCAAATTTCTTATTGGTACGAAATTAAACAGACAAACAAAACCTTTGTCTACCTTTAAATTATATAGAAAACTCTGTCACGCCTTTATCAAAGCGTGATAAAATTATATACTGCTAAAAAAAATTAATAAATAATATGGTTGGCTACTTATTTAAAAGAATATTGGTTAAATAGCAGATTGAGATTGAGTTTGCCTCACTTTTTGATTTGTAATATAATTAATTATAATTATTGATATTTTATTTGAGTTATTTTTGAACTGCATGTTGTTTTGTAACGATATATTTTACATTTAAGTTTATAGTCTCTCGAAAATATTTCATATTTCTATAATTCTGCGATTTTAAATAGTAAGCAAATAGGCAGTTTTGAACATTCCAGTTTTATTCCACAAAAAAAGGTCAACTATGTTGTATAATAAGTGTCAGCCTCCTGACTCTTACCATTTCAGCAGTGCCAATATACACATAAGCATATAATATTACGATTATTTTTTTCTTCTATTTTTTATTTGATATAACTCCCAGTCTTAATATACGATTAAATTACGGAAACTGTATTCTGTACCAATTTCAACCTCCTAGCTCTTACAATTTGAGCTGCGGTATATTTCCAGCCACTTATTTATATCTTAATACGCAACTTAAAATGGTAAAAATTAGAAACCTTGAAATTTCTAGACTTATTGAATGATGAAATGAAGTAAACTATGTTTTGTAAAATTACAGCCTCCTAGCTTGTACCATTTAAGATGTGTTTTTATATAAATACACATCATTTCGTTTATTATGCGTGATTTATAAGAGTTATAGATGGAATTTTAATATTCCAGACTCATTTTACGATAAAATTACGTATATAATGTCAGCCTTCCAGCTCTTACCATTTAAGAGGTGCATATATACATAGAAAATTTCGTTCATTTCTTTCTTAAAATGCGATTTAAGATAGATAGAAAAGAATTTTAAATATTTCAAGCTTATTGTACAATAAAATTACATAGACTGTGTTGTGCAAATATGTGAACCTCCTGCTCTTACCTTTAAAGCTGTGCGTTGTTAGCTTAATCACCACACAAACAGTTCTATATATTTTGAAGCATTTCCTAGAGCATCAAGCATTCGCTATTGTTTACCTCAACTACTCTGCCTTGTTGACTTTGTCCCCATCCACAGTCACATCCACATCCACATCCACATCGACATCGACATCCTCATCCGCAACTTGGCTGATTCCGAGTGGCACTGATGAGGCCATCGTATGTCAGCAGCATTTTTCGTGTGGCGGTTGAACATTTTGCTATTTTATGAGCACTGATATAAATGATCTTTTAATTAATATCACTTTAGATAGAAGCCGAGAAACGCACAATTCGCAAACGTAAAACGAGCCTCGTTTCAGCCATTGATGGAGCATTCTTCTTATGCAAAGTGATGTTTACGATTATGCATTGGGATCGAAGTCAACGCAACGTCAACAACTTGCCAATTGTCTCCGTCTCTCTCTTTCTCTCTCTAGTCTCTAGTCTCGTTTCTCAGTTTCCATTCTCAATCTTAGTCGCCACAATGCTGTCTCTAGACCAGGCTCTTAAATACTTTTAATGACATTGCCATGGATTAGGGCTTAAAACTGGTACTCGAGTCTTTCAACTTGGTCTATGAGTTGCATTTGGCTTTGGGATTTGCTCTCTGCTTATGTGACCAGTCAATGATAATCGGATCAGATTACCATTCAGATAATGTTAAAAGCTTTTTGCAATTTGCAAATACAAATTGTTTTTGGACGTCCTTCTCTTTCTCTCTCTCTCTCTCTCTGACTCTTACTCTCACTCTCGAGTTATTTTGCACTTAACCAAGGACATGGGAATATTACAACACATAACTATGCACATTCAAATAGAACATTATTTGCGCCCCAAAAAAGGGATTTACGACTTGGGTTGGTCAGCGAGATGCAAAGATTCAAAGATAAAATTATGAGGCGATATATTTGGCAGCTGTGAAACTTATGTGATTCGCATGGGAGATTAGACTGCAAATTAAAGACACATTTGGCAAGGGATAGACATCTAAAGATACAATATAAAAAGTAAGAATAAAGTCAAGAAGAATTTTTTGTGTTTTTTATTGTATAGTTTCTTTAGCAATAAAGTCAACCAACCTTGAGGAATCATCATCTATTCAAAATATCATTTCGGATAACTTTAAAACCATATTTTTAAAAAATTAAACTGACAAACAAACAAAGCTTCCTCTAGCTTATAATATACATACATAAAAGTCTATTAAGTTTCTATCAATATAGTAATCATACCTTGAAGAATCAGCTATTCCAAATATCATTTAGGACAGCTTTAAAATCATATTACAAAAAAAAAAAAAAAATTAAATACATAAAGAAAATAAACAATGCTTTATCTCACTCATAGAATATATAGAGAAGACAGCAAAATATATATAAAAAAAAAAAACTAGTGTAAAAATACATACAAGAAATTGTATAGTTCCTCTAGTAATATAAATGATCAAACAATCAACCTAAACAGTACTATCTTTAACTTAAAGAAACACATAATCTAAATACCATTATGATTTAAAATTAAGTTACTTATTTCTATAAAATTAAACAGAAAAACAAAGCATTATTGAACGTATAGAATACATATGTACATACACAAAAGTCTATTACGCCTCTCTAAAGCGTATCTAAATTACAGTACATGCTAAAAAAAAAGGGTGTAAAAAAGTTCATGCTTTTATAAGTACATTATTTGCAGGGTGGAGTACTCAGTTTAAAGGGGAGCCAGAGAATCGAAATACTCTATAATTTTCACAATGTAGTATGTTAAATATATAGCAACATTTTAGCAACCCCAACTTGGATGGATCTTGGGTTGTATCTCTTTCGGGTATCTAGAGCAGGCGATAAGATCGAATTGCTATGGAAAGCGCCGCTAGTTGTTGATGGGTTGTGCACATTTCATAAAAATGAAGTCATTAAATGCTATTACAAAGCGGTAATTGTTCAGGAACTTCCTATACCCTATATACTCGGTAGGTAAGAAGAGTTGACGCCCCAGCAATGTGCATTTACAGCACTTAGCTATGTTAATTATAGACTTCGAGTACTTTTTGGGCTCTTTGTGCACCTGTCATACACGAATATGAAATGCCATGAGTGACACTTGGCCCACTGATAGACGAAGGTGATACGAATTAACATATTTGCCTCTCTCTCTACCTTCCGCTCCCCCCCCCTCGAAAACACTGGCAATTTGGCAAACAATGCGCGGCGGGTACAAAATGCTGGTTAATATTAAATTTATTACGAATCATCATCATCATTTAGGTTGCTACTTACACAATCAGTCGACGATGAACTCTCAACTGTGACGCGAGCGAACTGTGAGCTTCGAAAATGGAATTAATGCTCCAATATACAATATTCTCGGGGGTTTTGTTTTTTCGCAAAGTCATCGTCGCCAACAGAAGGCAAAAGTCATGTGAACTTCCTGGAGTGGAAAACCAAACTCAACAATCCAACCCGAGCACTCATCGTCGTCGCCTCGTCCCCTATGCGATTCAACATCGGCGGAAATTGTGTCATTATTATAGACTAAAGCGCCTATTTAGTTACGCCTTATTATTTCCTTTTGCTGTCTGTCTTTCTCTCCGTCTGTCTGTCTGTCTGGCTCGGCATTCTCCAAAATTGAATTGAACTCCGCCTAATTGAAGTTGGCTGGAAATGACTTGGATCTTTCCTTTGCCTTTGCTTTTGCCATCAGCACTTCATCCTCTCTCACCCTCTGTCTCTATTCTTGGGTTTCGATTTTGTGCTCAACTAACACTGCATTTGGCTCATTAAAGTTCATTTGGTTTCAATTCATGTTCTTAGTTTATTTACAGTTCCTTCAGCATAATAGATCTAATTCTTTGTGAAAATAAAAACATTTACTATTGTTTGAGCTACAATAGAGTCGCTTTATTAGCCGGCAAATAGAGAGTTCACTTTTGATTAGTTGAATGAGTGTTAGATAGTGCTTAAAGTAATTAGTAATTTGTAGTGATTCCTCATACGGTAATTTAATATCAATAAAATCTATAAAGTGTCGAGGTGAGGAACAACATCAGAGATATGGTTGAGAATAAAGTTTTAAAAAGAACTATATATGAAAATTAAAGCTTTTTTTTAACTTTGGGTTGTCATTGAAAATATGATAAATATAATCTTCTTAATATAGCAAATTTCTAAATTATTATAATTCTAGTACTATTTTAACATATTTTCAGTTCATATTTCAAATAATATTTTAAGTAAATAGTTGTAAAAACAGTAGCTGAATTTAACTGATATTCTTAAGTGTAGATTATTATTTACACTTATTTAAAGATTGTGTTCACTCATTTATTATGTGTTAAGAAAACATGTAAGAAAGCTACAGTGGAGTGTGCCCGACTGTGAGATACCCGCTACCCATTGTGAATAACAGCAAAACAGAGTGGTATTAATTTTGAAATATACCGAATTAATATACCGCAAAAATACTGAAAATATATCAATGACTTTAATTGGTGTATTGAATAGTACTACATTCAAAATATACCAAAGAGTGTAAAATATACTAAATTGTCAGACAAAGCCAAAGTGCGGTATTAATTTTGACATATACCAAATTAATATACCGCAAAAATACTGAAAATATATCAAAGACTTTAATTGGTATATTGAATAGTACTACATTCAAAATATACCATAAAGTGCAAAATATACTAAATTGTCAGACAAAGCCACTAAGACACCTACTAAGTAGACGTTTTTGCCCATTCAAGAGTATTTCTTAAATAACACCTTCAATTTTTATCTGATCGCAAGCAGGAATCTTAAATAATTTTTTTTAATAAAATCTTTTATTACTCGATTATTCCTTTAACGAAGATGAATAATTTTAATAAGTGACAAGAGATTAACCCCACCGATTCCATTTGGATTATCAATCACAGAAATCACTCAAATTGAAGTATGTTCAAAAATGTGTTTTCTATCAACTCAATAGTTCACTAAATGTCAAACTGACTCGTTTGGCAGATCCTTGTTAAATCCTAAGTGGATATTAATCAAGCAGCAACAGGAATTGCGATTTTTTTTTAAAGAAAAGCTGCGCATCAATTAAATACTTTGGCTACCGGTTTGAATCATTCAAAACGGCACATTGTCTTGGCCAAATTAAAGTTTACTCAGCTGGAGAAGCTGCTGACTGTCTGACATCAAGAGGCAGAGAAGAGAGGAAAAAAGAACCGAAGCTGGTCTTAGACTTAGGCAGCGAGTCCGACACCTGAGTTGAATATTTCGTTGGCTGCTGCGCATGCGGAAGCGTTTTTCGCGTCATTTTTCATGCTGAAAATTTAATAAAGAAAATTAATTTGTGGACATTTGACTCGAGGCGAGACAAGCCAAAAAAAAAAAAAACAGCCAAGTGAGCGAAGATCGCGAGAGAGACTCAAAACTGCACGCAGACTTTGATCGATGGCACTCACGATGCTGCAGGCTGCTGCTGAGAAGAAGCTCCCAAAACCGACGACGACATTTTCAAACAGACGGGGGCATGCAACACGTACGGAAGGTATGTCGCTAGGCCCAGTATCAGTGAAGGGCGAGGCAAGGAAAGGCAAGGCAAAAGGGTCTCTGCTGTATGTGCCGCATGAGTTGCAAGTTAGCGCAATTAATTTATTTCAACACGAATTTAACTCTCATCGTGTGTGCTTGAGTGCGCGTTGCTCCTCACTTCATTCCATTTCCATTTCCCAGTGCGTTTTACATCAGTTTTTATTATTAAACCTTTTGCAAGCTGCAACTGCAACTGCAACTCCGCCTTGACTACAACAATATAGTATAGTAGTATATATTGTAGAAATTTTGTCGTTACCTTATCTAAATATGGCCATTGCATATAAAGACTTGCCATCCGTTGTCGTTGTCGTAGCTGTGTTGCTGTCGCTGTTTGGTGGGGCAGCTGCTTGCGGCAGGATTCAGCAATGCAACGTCTCCGCCGTCGTCGTCAGTTGATGCTGCGTCACTCATTTTTGCACAGTCCATTAGTTCGCGGATGCAGTCAGCGTTGAAGGTTGTACTTGCTGATGTTGTCTTTGCTGTTGTTGCTGTTGCAGTTGTTGCTGTTGTTGTCTACCGGTTTGACAGTCGCTCAGTCCAGTTGAGTTGCGGCGCAACTGCATCTGCAACTCCATTAGTTGTGTTGCCCAGCCGCATGTTGCATGTTCTTTTTTGCATTCTTTTTTTATTCCCGCGTTTATTTTCAGCTCATGGCTCAGTCTCTGGGCGCGTCCTAGTAAAAATACTCCACGTACACTTCTCCTAGATCTCTTCGCCTCTGCTTCTTATTCTCTGCCCTCCCTCGGCCTTCCTCGTCAACGGCCTTCATTGTGTATATAATTTTCGGTTATGCGAAGTAATTTGAGATCGCGCCACACGCGCCGCTTTTAATGACTTCATTAAATGCTCGACGAACGAAGGCAACAACAACAGCAACAACAACAACGAAAGTAAAGAGCCTTGGCTACAAAACAAAACTAGTTTAAGCAACTAAGAGCAACGCGGCTAGTACAAGTCGTCTTCATCTCGCTTCGTGTCCAGTTTAGCCTTTGTACTACTTCCGATGATGACTATAAAATGATTCCTTTAGGGCCTCTTCTGCTTCTTCTTCGTACATTTCTTCTTCTTCATCAGTTACTTGGCACTTGAGTCGTTGGCATCGCTTAAAATGAAAGATGTCGTGCCCCGAGACCACCTTGAATGACCATGGCTACGCTTTGCCCTCAAAAATACATGAAAACAACCTAAGACTAAAGAAGAGCTTTAACATGCAAGCTGCAGTCACTGTTGATGTGAAAGCTCTCTTAGAAATCCATGCAGCTTGAGCTATGCAAGTATTAGTGAGCTTTTAACAGCAGCTTAAAACTAAAGCTGTATCACACTAAAAATAATAACTGTAATAGTTAATTTTAATTGTTTTTTGTTTTGTTACAATTTAAACGTTATTCAGAAGCTTCAAATTTAATAATAATCAAAATGTTTGATTTAATTTTTCAAACTAAACTTTAAATATGATTATAATGAAATACAATTTTTTTTCTTTTCACTTTTGCAAGAGCAATCGCTTCATATATTCAACTGCTGAATTTGCAGTTGGAAAGCAGCGAAAGATTTTTGAAATAATGTACTTTTTGCGTAAGCTCCTCATTGTGACAAAATTTGTTTATTTCTCAGGCGATATCGAAGTAAAAGGGTCTACCAACCAACCAAAAGCTGTACAACTTTCAATATTCTTTGCTTTCCAACATCATCACACAATTGCCTCTTTTAAAATGATTAAATGGCAATCAAAAGACACACGAGCTACAGGTATTAGTGAGCAATTAGCAGCAGCTGTGCTAGTATTAGAGAGCTTTGAACTAGGCACATGCACTTGTAAGTCTTAAGCTTTCGTCTGATGCTGTGCATGTGAAAAGCTCTTCGGTTAGCGCAAAGAGCTTGCTTGGCATTTGAGCTGGCTGTAAATCTCTTCCATCATAGCTTCTGTCACGAGCCTGGTTAATGGCTTAAGCTGCTTCTAGAAAAGCAAAAAGGATGTGCGTCAGAGTTTGGTTTGCTTTGTTTTGGTTTGGTAAAATGCAAATTTTGTGTCAGTCCCTTTGCTGTGGATGGGTTTGACTAAATTCCAAGTTGTGGCAGCAGCAAAAAGAAACTCTCAGATATGCCATGAAATAAACAGCATACGAGGGGGCAGCAATGTGGACTGTGTGGAGTGTAGAGTGGAGTGTTTGCGGAGCTAGGGATTGAGCTTGGCGTTGTCCATTTACCGGCGCAGTCGTTACTCATTCTCAGGGCCTTGGACGAGGACGTGGATGGATAATTATGACGTTGCAACAATTCCAGCGTTCAGCATGTACATGCGGCAGGCAACCGCATCTGTGAGCTTAGGAGTGCTGCCTGCCTGCCTGGCTGCTTGCTGCATGTCTTTGCTGCCGACTGTGGCCAAGTGACAGTGCAACATGATTGCTCTCGGGCTCGCCACATGCCACATTTATCATTCGTCGAAACGTTGAAAAATTAGTCATTCCTTTATTTTACACCCAAATGCCGAGAGCTGACTTCTCCTCCTTCCGCCTTCCTTCCTCTGCCCCCAGCAAACCAGTTGTTGTTGTTGTTGTTGCGGGCAAATCCTTCTTGCATTACTTGCCACAACTTGCCACATACTCGTGGTAGTAGTGTAGTGGTCTGTCGCTCCTTGCAACAACATGCAAATGACTCTTTTAATTTTTATGAATTTCTCTGATTACGAAAATTGCTTCTGGGCTTTTGGCTGCCACAGCCACAACTCGAGTCCGAGTCACCGGCTCAGTCTGAGGCAAGCATGATGCATCGCGCATCTTCATTAGTCGGCGCAATGCTGTTGCAGTGTCACACAGCCATTGCCCACACGATGCCACGTTTGGACGTTGCACGAGTCTAGGCCATCATTTTTAGGCCCAGTTTAGACAGTTGGCCACAGCAAATCGCTGCTGGCAAAACTCTTTTTTTGCGATCAGTGTCCATGTTTGCCTTTGCTGTCGCATGTTTGCAACAAACACACACACACACACACACACACACTTGCCTCGTTTGGCAGATCAGCGCGGCTCATTGGCGCTCAGCTCAGAGCTTGTGGGCTCCAATGGAAATTACAAACGAATAAATCATTCGCAGCACAGCTCACGTTGCAAAGCCAAACATATATAGAGAGTCTGTGGCATGCAACGTACAGTGCAGTGCAGTGCAGCGCTGCACAGATACCGTAATTAGTTGGAATTGTAATTCATGGCTCGATTAGATAAAGATCTGCTTGCCAATTAGCAACGCACTAGCCCTGCATAATATTAGATGACAAAAGTGACGACTCAATTCGCTAGCTATTTCTCTCTACTTCCCCCTCCACTTCCCACTTCCTGTTACCCGCTGTGGCAACAACAATAACAACAACTACTGTTAGAAGTACAACCAGCAGCCACAGCTGTGGTATGTGGCCAGCTGAACATTGCTTTGACCTCTTGCCAATCTTGGCCAATTAGATTCTATCGAATGTTCCACAATTCTGGCCAATTGGCCCGCAACTTGATTTCAATAAAAATCCATTTAATTCGACATTTGTGGCCCCAAAACAAAAGCAACAGAATCGTACGAAAATTACAAAAGAAATTTGTTGAGTGCAAGTCGCAGTTTAAATACACTAACTTAGGTATATATTATAATATTATTATTGCAGAATTTCACATAATCATTGACATCTTTTAACTATAAAATAAATATCATCTTTAAGTATTTCTATTTAACGAACAGAAAACTTATTTTGTACATAATTTGTAAGTAAATAATTTGAAAATACAAATTTTTTTTACACAAGAAAACTACAAACCCATTTCTTAATTTTTCATACAAAGTTCGATATTATTTTAAATTTAAGCCTAAAAAGATTTCAATCAAAATTAAAAGGAAATATTATTGTCAGTAAATTTTTGTAAAAAATATCTAACAATATGAAATACAGTAAACTTTTTTAAAAATCGGGGATAAGTAATTGTATTAATTTACTTTTATAATAATAATAATTAGTAAAGAAAAACACTACAAAATGAAATACAGTTAACTTATTTTAAAACCGAAGATTAATAATATTATTTATTTATTTTTACATTTTTAATACAATCAGTATAACTGATAAAACATAAAGATTAATTTCCAAAACTTTAATGCTAATTTTCAGAAGTTTTGCATTTTAGAGAATTCCAATTTGTAAGCTAATACTACATATAATAAGAACTTTCAACTCCAACTTATATGTTAGCTTTAGTCATAGGAACTAACTATACCAAATTTCAGCACTATTCTTTCGTAAAGAGCTGAGTTCGCTTAGAACAAAATATGCTCAAGCCGGGAAAGAGCATCAAAAGAAACAGTTGCCGATTAGTGGCAACGCTTTTGGCTGCCGGCTGGCAACGTTTGAACTCGCGCGCCTCGTGCGGGTGCTGGCCTGGCTTAAAGACCGAGAGCGTGAGCGAGAGAGGGACAGAAAGAGTGAGGGGAGAGGGAGAGGGAGAAGGCAGAGTGCGCGACGCGGTTCCATATAAATCTCTCGTTGTAATTGCCGCGATAAGAGCGGCGGCCTCTTAAAAACCGGTGGCCAGAGCAGCGCGATAGCTACCAAAAAAAAAAAAAAAATATACGAACTTGCCAATATATTTTGGGCCAAACTACATAAATATCGCGTGAAATGCATTTGCGAGCGATAAATTTTGGCAACGGCTGCTGCTGCAACAGCGATAATCGACGCAATTGCAATCGATTTTGGCGTAATTTAGGTAAGGCTTAAGTGGCAAGAGGTTTTTTTTATTCCTCCCCATTGCAGTTGCAATCGCAGACTAACAAGGCACTTGCAAATGGACACTTTGATTGAAAATACATAGCTAAAGAGGTGTGTGTGTGTTTGTGTGTGCGTGTGAGTGTGTGGGCCAACACCTAAGCGACTAACAACATTCACAACAATGGCAACAATTTAAATCAAACAGCGTTGATCGCGTTGGCATTGTTGTTAGGCAAACTACCGTTAAACTCACTTTCACAGCGGGATGCAACACGGCGCAGAAGCGCAAGAGAGGGGGGACGAGAGCGAGGGGGAAACGGAGTTCAACGAAATTACTCATACGTTGACCCGTTGACCCCGAGAACTTCCAGCCACCGTCTTGTAGTTGATTTTTAAGAAGGAAGGGGAGAGGAAATCGGGGAGCAAAAGCAACTTGCCACTCGACACTCGCGACCTCGCCCGTTTCACGCGAATGTGTTGCGACCAGATGGGGCAGCATCAGCCACAAACAACATCAACTGACTGGCTTCCATTGCCGCGCTGATTAATTACACCGCCCGCTGTGCGAATTCCTCAATAAAAATCATAATTTCATGTTTGCGACCGGCCGCTGGCCAAAATGTTGATTGTTGCCGCATTTATGTAAGCCACGGCTTATTAGCTGCACGAGCTCTACACTCTTTCCCTCTCTCTCTCTCTCCCCCCTCTTTCTCTTCATCTTTCTCCCCAGCTAAGTGTAACGAATTTTTGATTGAAACTTTAAAATACTCGTTAGGAGGGTTTCCTCGTCGTCGTCGTCGTCGACATCGTTGTTGTTGCGCGTGAGTTTATCTTTTGATTAGATTCGTTAGAGTTTGTATTGGCCTTTTGTAACATCAAATTGGGCAGCACACACACATACTCACAGACATTCTCATGTGTGTGTAGATGAGTGTGTGTTTGTGGCACGGTTTTTTTTTTTTTTGAAGCTGTTTGTGGTGTGGCTCGATGGAGTCATTATTCACAATTTAGTAACACTTGATTTGCGTTTGGCGTTTTCTATAAATTTTCATAAATTGTTTCTACTTTTTTTCGATAATACCCTGGAATAACACATAGCTGCTAAAGAAGTATATGAAAGATGTTGATGTTTTTTGAAAAATGTAAATATTTTTACACTGAAGAATTAGTGACAAAAAATATATTAAAGAGAAGAATAAAGAATTATAAATTACCAACTATATCTTTTACAGAATATATAAATTGAATTATAATATTTTTAGTTATTTACTGTGATTTTTGGATTAAAAATTTATCGGTTATTTATTATATAAAATATGAAATTTTTTATTTTCTTGACTCGTATATTTACTTATCATTTGAAATTTTATTAAAAAAAGCATAATAATTTGACTCCTTAAATTTATGATGTCAATTAAAGAAAGTTTGATTATTTATAATTTTGTTTATTTAATATTCTTTTTAGATAATAGAATTAGTCGACTGCATTGAAATAAAGTTTGTAATTGAAATATAATATTTTAAATTTAAACAAGTAAGAAAGCTACAGCTACCAGAGTGTGCTGGACTACCTAAAAAAGGCTGGTATTATTTTTAGAATATACCAAAAGCTATAATTGGTATATTGATATAATACTACAGCCATAATATACCGTAGAGTGCAAAATATACCAGATTGTCAGCCAAAACAACTATGTAGTAAGCGTTTTTTCCCATACAAAAGATTTTCTTAAATAACTTTTACAATTTGTATATTATTGCAACCGAATTTGTAGAGATTCATAAATACAGCAATAAAAATCTCTATCTTCAAATTTACGCGGGCGTACCTGTTGCTTACAAAGTTAAAATACCCAATTATGTAATTATTAATAATCAATTGAATTGACAAATTTATATTATCCTTGTATATTTTGTTTTATTGAATTATTAAATCTTCCTTCTAGGAAAATACTCAAAACAGGGTATACTCAAGTTTTGTTCATTGAGCGTTGTCTGCTGATTCATAGTTGCTATAAAAAGCAACAAATTGAACCGAGGAAGAAAAAAAACTTATTGCTATTGGGATATTCACATGTCTTGTTGCTGCTGCTGTTGTTGCTGCTGTTGTTGTTGTTCGTCTTGTTTGTGCTTTGAACGATTGCCAAAGTCGTTTTAGCCAAAATGTTATGGCTATAATAATAAATACATACAACGCAGTTGACCCAGTTGCTGTCGTCGTTCGGTGTCTTAAGTATGGGTTACGTTCGATTAAACATAATTATATACATTTTATACACACACTTATTTTGCAGTTAAAGGATGGCCCGAAAATGTCATAAGTACAGTATCATTGTTGCCAACAAAAAAAAAAAGGAAAGAAATGTATGAAATGTGACAGGTTGTATGTGGCACATCTAATTAAGACAGCGAAACAGATTTCCAGCGAAGAAGAAGAAGAAGAACATCACCGACAAGCAACGTTGCAGAGACATTTGCAAGAGTGTGAGTGAGGGGCTGTGTGTTAAAATGAGGCACAGCATGATGTATTCAAAAATCATTAACAGTTGCATGGTGAAAGGAGCTGCTGCTGCTGATCCACATATCGTGGCAAAGTGAAGCGAAAAATTACTTTGACGTTGCGTCAAAATTTCACACTTTTGGGCCAGATAAAAAGCCAAACATACAGTTGATGACGAACCGGGAAGCCGGGTGAGAAAATTGGCTGAAACTCTGGTGCCCAGCATTCTCCAAATATTTGGCATATGCATTCAGACTGCACATCATTAAAAAGCATGTTAAGTGGCGGGGCAAGCACTGAGGCATGCCACCGGCCACAGACCCCTAAAGCCTCCGCTGTCTGTCTCAGTCTCTTGTCGCTTGTCGCTCTTGTCTCTGAGCCTGGGCTGCAAATTAGCATACAAGCCGCGCTTTTGCCATAATTTGCATATAAAATTAGCGCAACACTTTAAGCGCCTCTGCGCTCCACTCTTCTCTGCCTCAACAGAGCCTCTGACTCTGTGTGGTGACACTTGCAACTGCTGCAACGGTGGCTGCTCATTTAGCGTCTTGCTTTGCCGCTGATTGGTTGTACACACAATCCAACAGAGAGCCAAGAGACGAGCGAGAGAGTCGAACTTCTCTGTGTGCGCTATGATAATTAAGCCGAGGACGAGGCTGCACTTGTTGCTGCAATTTGCATGGCTTTAATGACTCACAATCTACAGATAGTAAGTCGCATATATATGTGTGTTTGTATATATCTAGTTATATAGCGAGTGTGGCGGCGCCTTCACGGCAATTAGCAGTCGAGTTCCGTTTGCCTGATTAGTCACGCCTCACTGCGCATTCCCTGAAAAATGGCTGCTCATAAATAACATCAAAATAACAACATACCCAAAAAAAAATAAACCCCAACTAACTCTCATCAATCTCATGCGTGAAAATGCTAAAGGTTAATAATTATGCTGTTTAATTTCAGAATGTGAGAACTAAGCAAACGTGTAAAAAATTCTTTTAAATTAAACCCATTTAGTTTTTAAACATTTCTGTTAAGAAAAAAGCGATTTGAGAATGGAGAGAGAATGTTGAAATAAATAGAAAGCTGAACTAAAACTCCAAACATTGTCTTTCACTTCATTGAACAAAGATTGTTATTGTGTGAGAACTAAAGGAACGTGAAGCAAGTAAGAAAACTGCAGTGTGCCCTTTCTTAAGCGGTTAAAATTTCCCTTATTTATACCGAAAAAATACTAATGTAACTGAGAAACTATATTTGGATATATATACTATATACCATACACATTGTCAACCTTTTTTTTGTCGGGTATAAAAATTGTATTAAATTATATTTTCTTAGTCCTTAGGAGGTAAAAATAAATAGAAAACTATACATAAATTATTTCTATTGGGTTTAGTGAGAAAACTGTATTTTTCTAAAATATTATTTATGAAATGTACAATATTTATTTTTTGCTAAATCATCTGATAAGCAACGATACAATATTTGCAAACCGTTCATGAATCTGACACGACAATTGCTTAGCCAAATGATTTTTTATATCACACTGCTATTTTAATGAACCCAGCTGTATATTATATGGTGTTTTCTGCCTATTTCAATTTGGTTTGGCACAAATGTATGACACCCTTTTAGACTAGGGATAGTGGGTATAAAAATTATTTTAATTTAAATTTACTTAGGCTTTAAACACTTCTGTTCAAAACTTAGCTTGAGAAAAGAGAAAGGAAGCAGAAATAAATAGAAAGCTCAACTAAAACTCTTTTCGAACAGAACCAACAAACTGTATTTTTCTAAAATTAATTATTTCTGAAATGTATTTATTTTTTGCTAAACCAACTGATGTTCAGCAATTGTGCAATATTTGCACAGCGTGCATGAAACTGACACTAAAATTGCTTTGCCAAATCATGCATTATATCGAAAATATTATTTATGAAAATACTCAATTATTGATTTTCTTTTCGACTGCACATGAATTGCTCGTATATCTTCTGTTTGCCACATTTTTTTTTTTTTTTTGTGATAAAAATGGCACTAAATCAATACAAGTCATAAACTGCAATACGGTTTTTAATTTATAGAATAAATGCGAGATGCGAGAACTGTGAGATGTGCGCTTCGAGCTACGAGCCTGGGCCATAAATGCAGTGAATAAATAAATAGGAATTTAAATAAATATTTATTTACATATAATTGCATGTCGAGCGATGGAAATTAATGCGATTGCAGTTTATGACAAGCGATTAAAATTGAAAATGACAGCATGACCGGCGAATTGAGTAAAGTTTCGTTCGTGCGGAGTTCGTGTTTTTTTTTTTTTTAATTATGCAAAAGCATTTTATATACTCGTATATTTGCTCGATGGATGGCCAGCAGTTGGCCATCATCAGCAATAGAGTTACAGCTTGAGCTACAGCAGTTGGCTCTCAGAGCTCTCTCGTTTATTGGCTGCGGCTCAATTAAGTAGCACAGATGCCATAAACAGATAGCTTGTTTTACTCAAGACTGACATTTAGATAGGGTTATCTAAAATGGCCTGCCACAGCAGAGGAGGCTACTGTCGAAATGAAATCTTTTCCTCCACCTCCTCCTCCTGTTCCTTCTCCAATAGCGATGTCGGTGCCGAAATTGAATGTACGAGAGTGGCAAACATTCTTTGTTCATTAGTCAAACGTTAGGTGACAATCAGATAGGGCCACCTCTAACTGGGTACCTGTTAACTGTTATCCACTTAAATGGGGACACAACCTGTAGCATTTCCCATGTCAACACAGTCGATGCCAGCTCGCCAGCTTATCAGCCTGATGTGATAGATTCGAAGATTTTCAGTGGAGAAAGTCTACAGTTGATTCTAGAGTTCGTTTCTTTTTTTAGGGCCACCAAGCAATTCAGCTTACTGCATCTTGCCGCCAGAGACAATCGCATGAATTACACACACACAAAAGCCAAGTGTCAATAAAATTGCGTAGATTATTGCAGGCGAGCTCATAAAATTGTTTACAATCCCAACCATATGCGCGACCCAATGGGCTGCCCATTCCCAATCCCAATCCCATTCAACTGCCAATTTCCGTGTGCGTGTCTCTGACACAGTCGTCGAGACTCAGTCGGACAATCTACAACCTAAGATACATGTGCATGCCGCAGGCATTGTGCAGCATTTGCCTCTTTTTTTGCGCTTTCTACATACAGATGTGTAGTATATGAATTTATTAAATAAATGCATTAGGCTATAATAATAAAAAGTAAGAAAGCTACACTTAAATGTGTTCGACTGTGAGATACCCGTGCGGAATTATCGCTAATATACTAAATTATACTAAAAGGTATTTTTTCAAAATATACCATAAGTACAAAATATACCATATTCAGCAGCAAATAATATACTACCAATTACTACCAATTATAGTCGAAATATACTACATATTACAAAATATACCATATTATCAACAAAAGCAATTAAGATAGCAGCCACCGATTTTTGTCATAAAGAAAACGGTATACTAAACTTTACAAAATATACTAAAAGCTATATTAAAAAATATACCATAAAGAACAAGTATAACATATTTTCCACTAAAATGAATACAAATACACCAAAATATATCAAATTAATACACTACGAATTACAGTCGAAATATACCATAAATTGCAAAATATACCATTTTGTTAACTAAAGAAATTAAGACCGAAAGAAAAGAAAACGGTATGCTAAACTTTACGAAATTTACTAAAAGCTACATTTCAAAATATACCACAAAGTAGAAAATATACCAAGTTCTCCACCAAAATCAATAAAGACAGACAGCAACAAAGCATATTTAATTAAAATACTACCAATTACATTTAAAATATACCATAGAGTACAAAATATAATTTATTATCAACTAAAGCAATTAAGACAGCAACTACCGATTTTTCTCATATAAGAGAACGGTACCCTAAACCTTACAATATCGTATACAAAGTAAATCATTATTATTATGCTTAATACAATTTTAAGAAAAAAAAAACAGGGTACTGAAGCCACCCTATAGATGCCATACCTCATAGTCTAATCCAAGCAACGGGGTGTCCCCAACATTTCTACAGCTGCAGTTGCACACGCCATTCGAATTCACATTGGAGTTGCATCTCGTGTTCGCCCTCAGCGCCCATTGGGACAACTGCAATATTATTGTTAATTTCATCGTAAATTTGAAATTCTTATGCTTATTGAATTTTCATGTTTTGGTCTGCCAGCCAACCAACCAACCAGACTGGCCAGGCGACACTCTGTTATTGTTGCTGGCCATTCGGCAGCATGCAAATGATTTTAGTTATGATAACACTATGTCAATAAAAACTGGTCTAGTGTTCTCAACCAGAGCTGCAGAATCTACTGTAATTGCAATTTGATCGAGATTTTTGGTAGTTGATTTGTGCTTATCGAATAGCAATTAAATATTTATACAGTTACCGATTCAGTGATTACACAAATGTATTTACTTCTTAGCTCTCTGCAAGACCATAAGCGAATATTAAGGTAAAAGCATAGTTAAACAAATGAATTGTAAAAAAGTCTCAACAAACTAATTCAAATATATTTATTATAAAAAATAGAATATATTTATTTAAAGACATACTTTTCGAATTTGATAATTAACTTAAAAATATTATTTCTAGACTTTTTCCATTTAGCAACTATTATTTTAAATCAGATTGAATCATGACTTTACTTACTTTTATTGTACGAAAAAAAAGTAAGAAAGTTTAAATATAATCGAAGAAATAGTGAAATATGTATGTAAAAAGCTATTTTTGGTATACCGACTTTCGTATACATTCAAAATATACCATAGAACTTATAGACTTCCCTTTGTTGAAAATATTTGTAAAACACATTTGTGTTCTTTTACTTTAAATAGTCAAACTATTTAAAGTATAGTTGCATTTCCGGTTTTGTGTCCATATCGTTATGCTAAGCACTATTCATATCTGCACTCCTTATATGAAACTGTTGTAAAAGGAAAAAAGCGAGTGCGGCGTCTCTCATGTACATTTTGTTATCATTAAAATTTCAAGCTATGATTTATACAAATATTTGCATTATGTGAGCTGGCGTACCTGTGACCTTATCTTGCAATCAAATGCGTAGAGAGTATCGCATTACAATGAACAACAACCGCATTTTCTGCATGCGAACACATATCACAAAAAAACAAAAACAAAAAGTGAAGAAGAGGTAGATGCCGAGTTGAACATATGGAGAAGAAGAAGTGACAACCTCCCCAAGGCACATGGGTAGACGCTTCACAGATGTGTTGTAAACGTGGTGGATGTGGATGTGGTACGTAGCCAGGCAAATAACTCAATCCTTAACAGAAATGACAGAAACCTTATAAATACAAGAATATGTTTTGCCGTTTGCCGTTTTCTGTTTGCTGTGCGCGATCATCCGATCACCCGATCCCGATTCTTCGATCCCGATCAACGTGTGGTTACGGCGCGACATGGGAATGCAGCTCTCTGGGCATGGCCATAACCAAGCCGCAAGAGAACAAGTTTCACTTCACTTAGAAGCAAGTTCTTATCGTTCGGCTTGTGTCGCTGTCGCTGTCGTTGTTGTTGCTATTGCTGTGTCTGCTTATTGGAGAATTGAAAATAACAGATTTAATTTGTCTAACAAACTGCAGCGAGACCAAAACACACACACACACACGATGCGGACAGACAGCCGTCATATTGAGATCTCATCAAGAGACCGCACAACAAGTTGCCACAGAACCATACCCCGAAGCCCCAACACATTGATAAAAAAAAAAATGGAAAGAAATTGAAAGAAAAAAAAACGAACTCCCATTGAAATATTTTGACAGCGGCGTGGCAGGCGTTGAAGTTCAAGAGAAATGTCTCAAGTGCATTCGAAGTATTTCGTAGCCTGACCGCCAAACTGACAGCTGCAATGCACAGCGAGATGACGGAGAAGCTGGCTGGCTGGCTGGCTGCTGAGAGATTTGAGAATATTGGAGAAGAATCAGAGAACTTTTGTGGGGGCACATGGCATATCGCTTCAGTGCGGCATCATCACGGTGGCTTATCACGCTGATAATGACAATCGATGATGCTCACAAAAACAAAAAAAAACTATACAAGACTCAAGGCTGGACGCAGCTTGAATTGAATTCAGCGCAATTTGTTACACATTTCAAAGTCTGAAGATTTGTTTTTTTATTTTCATAAGATCATTTTTTTTTTTTGTTTAGTTTTTTCAGTCACTAACCTCCAGTCTGTTACAGTTCTGTCTATCTTAAGAGCGGGGCCTCGAGTCTCACACCACACACAAAAAAAAAAAAATTATTCATTTGGCTGAAACCACTTAAAAATTTTTAAACGTGACGCGCTTTCATATTTTTGTTCAAGTGTTTGTTTTAGATTTTGTCGGTACAAATTGGAGAATCAACAAAAATGTTGTGTGTAAATCTGAAACGTCATGAAATTAACATAAAGTTGGTTGTTGTTGCACTTTAAAGCGAGCACTGAGAGGGCCGATTCCCTCCCCTCCACTCTCCTCCCCAACCAGAGCTCAAGATCCATATCGATAACCAAATGAGAATAAACTATAGACTTACCTCTCGATTCTCAGCTGCTGCGATGGCTGCGACTCATATATGCTAATCCGAGTGCATTTTATGGCCACTTTCAATTTGTTATTATAACAAATTAATTTTGACACTCAAGTTGATTGCAAAAAACTGTCCAATTGGCATTAAAACCTACGCCAAAAACGAAAAAGAAAACAGCTTGTCCTCTATTGTCCGGGCGGTCTGGCGTATCCAACAGAGAGCAGCACAGCCGTTTGCCTCAGTTGACAGCTCTCCAAATGCGAAACAGATCAAAGCAAATTATGTGCAACGCCTCTTAGCTGCTTAGCGCGTGATCATGGACAGCTCCGAGATGCTGTGGCAACTTGTTGGCCCGGCAATCCGAAGCCGAGCTCGGAACACAAACTGCAACTCCAACTTGGCCAATGGATTTTCATTTGCAGCAAGTATTTCATAAATCAACAAATGGTGGCATTGGACATGCGGATGGAAGAAGACAGCGTGCCACAGTGTGATGGCTCGATTAAATGGCTTTCAATGCAAACAACTTGCGGAGTCGTCGTTATCGTTGTCGTCTCTCTCTCTCTCTCTCTCTCTCTTTCGTTCTCGCTTTTGCTCGCATTTCCATTTCATCATGAGGTTGGCATCAGCATCAACTTTGGCTCCAGCCATAGCTTTGAGCACCAGAGAATAAGAACTCATAACAAATTTGCGCGCTTTTATGCCCACAAATTGCCATGTCTTCAACCAAGTGACAGCGCAATTATCGAAGGCCCAAGTCTCAGTCTCAGTCACAGTCTCGAGTCTCGAGTCTGGGCCTAGGCAATGCGTTGCCACTTCTCATACTGATGGCTAATGGAGCGACACACCAGCAGCAACAACAGCAACAGCAAGGGGGCATCATAGGCAAACAACTGCAGTTGACAGTCCGTTAAAGGGCGATGAATTGATGAATTGTCTATTAGAATGAAAAACCATTTAGCATTTGTCAGTCCATTACAAACTTCTCGTCACGATTGCATTCTTAACATCTTGCATATTCATAGCGAATTGCATACTTTATAAGTTGAAATCCTTTCCGCACATTGGCTAATATATCCTTCACATTATTATTAATGCATTTCGTATCATTGAAGCCATTTACAAAATCTTTTTAAAAATAAAACGCCGATCAGTCATTGCACCTTCATTTACAATCCATGTAAAATGTTTTAAGAAATTCATTGGATGACATCTGGAAATTCAAATTTAATTATATTATTATCAACATGATAAAATTGGTAATTACTTAACCTTAACTTAAATTAATAAATAATGATTACCGTGAATGGAAATTATAATTGATATGGACACACTTGAAGAATGGAGTTGCCAGATATTTTCTTAAAAGCATCGCTGAAAACTTCAATCGATGCTTTCAAAATAAAAATCGTTTTAAGAATATTTACACTTTGATGATTCCAACAAAAAATATATTAAATATATAACGCAATTCAAAAATTTAAAAGATTGTTTCTGAGGATCATAGTAGGCATGTTCGGCAGCTTATTTTTATAAGATATACGCATATTTGAATCTTAAAACTTTAGAAATCAAATTGACATTTCTAAATGTTAAAGCAAAACTCAATTTTTAAAATTCATATTCAACCTTTTTTGCATAATAATCGATTCATCGGGAATCATCAGGCAAATCGATCTTAAGCCATCGACATTCTATATCGTATATATTGCGTTGCAATAATTTGGGACTTTTGTAGATTGCAACTCTCAAGTAAGTGTTAATTCCGAACTACAATTATTTGTATACAAAATTAAATTAGCAAAACACTATTAAATGAAATTCTAGGAAACAACCAACACCAAACGCAACAAAATATGGCACATATTCAAGCAACTTATTTGGCTACACTAATACAGGAAGTTAAAAAGCTAACTGCAACTTTCGAAAAACTCGTGTTGCAGATTAAGCCAGAGGCTGCATATCAATATGTAGAATTTGGATCGCAAAACATCACCTGCTTTTACGATCTCTACCGTTTGTGGCAAGAGCAAGTGGCTAATTTCACAGCCATTCAAAATATACAAGCTGAAGAGTTTCAGAATCAAATATTGGAGAAGGACAAATTGCGTGAGGAAGTATTGAATAATCTTAAAAATCAAGAGGAGACCCATATGCGTGAAATAGTGCAACTAAAGCAACAATATAAAAGCGAACTGAAGGCAAAGGAGGAAAGATGCTTGAAGCTCGAGCAAGAACTGTTGCGCCTACGTGAAGACAATGAGCGGAATACATCATGCTCCATATGTTTGGATCCATGGACATTGACCGGTCACCATCGCTTGGTAGCATTGCACTGTGGCCATCTATTTGGAGAGCCTTGTATTCGGGATTATCTGCAAAGAGCTAATGTGTGTCCCAATTGCAGAGCTATGGTTTATCCAAAAGATATTCGATATATCTACGGAAGACCTTTTTAATAATTTCGTTGGTTTCTTATTATTAATGTTCAGTTTCAGTTGAAAATGTTAAATAAAGTTTATCAAGTTTATTCTCTTTTTCTATGAGCCCAACATATCAATAGAATTAGATTAGCAATCACTATGGTAATCCGTCAAACTTAATTAGCTTGGTAACATTAGCTTGGTAACATTTCCAAGAGAATTATCGGTGGTGCGATGAATCATCTTATTAAAACATCGATGCGTGTTTTGCAGTTTTTTTGAGAACAACCGATTAAACAATGTGAGTTTCTTAATATCACTGAAATATAATAACATCAATTATTTAAGTTTGACATTTTTTATTATATTACATTTTATTCTGTTTTCATTTATTTTATTTAGATATTCTTTACTCTGTCTAAGTTGTTCACACCGAAACTTATGTTAGTGTAGACACTTGGCATCACAGATTTGCATCTTTTAAGTAAATGATACATACATATGTTTTATGCTTTACTTAGATCAACTGCGTCAGCATGAATGATATGACTTGATTTATTTAATACAAATCGCCAAGTCGATCAACATAACGAGTTGCTTAATATGATGGGAAATCAAAATTAGTATAATCTATTAATAAACAATTAATTTAATTTATTTAATCTTATACTTTTCTATTGCCCTTAGTGGCACATAATTTATTAAATTACTCTTTTGGATGATTTGATTCTATTGCTTTTAATATTTTTCTTGTTCCACCCTGATCGTTTGCATACCTAAAGAACACTTGCATCTTAGAATCGCATCAATCAAGCAGATGCACTAGGTCGATACAGGGTATGCAAGTGTCGTAAACCTAAGAATTATCAAAATCGATATCGACAAGCACGTGGATGCTCGATACTTTATGAAATGAAACTCTGAGCTTCGAGCTTTTTGACATCACTACATTAAATTGGTTGCATAGTTGCCTGCCATTGCTCATCTAATACTTGGAAATGTAAGACTGCGGGAATTAGCGTAGATACTAAGCTTTTTATTTCACAACAAATTTATGCACTTACAGATAATAAAATCAGCACCCAAGCAAACCAACAAAATGGAAGATTTAAAACAAGCTATTTTAAATATGATGGCCGAACAATTAGATGATGGGCTCAAACAATTGGAAGAGGCGGCTGCCAATTTGAGAATGGATCAGCCTGAGGGTTCTCAGAATCAGCAATTACTGGACGATCCAAAACCTATTACTGAGGAGAACAAGTTTGAATTGAATCAAACAAATTTAAATCTGCACGAATTACATATGCTTAAAAAGGAGCTGGACACCCAAGTTGCCATAAGTCGCCATCAAAATACATTAATCCATGATCTCAAAGGTCAAGCGGAACTTGATTTGGCCAAAATTTATGAATGCCAGACCAAGCTGGTCAAAATGGATGACAAATGTTATAAACTAGAGCGTAAACTGTTTAAAATGCAGAAAAAAGAGAACCTTGGAGAAGAAGAACTAGGAGACGAAGAACTTGGAGAAGAAGAACTTCATTTCCAAATCGATAAACTTCAAAAGGAACTGGAGGCAAAAGATGATATATGTCACCAGTTGGAGCAGCAAATATCCCAAGTATATGAGAATCCAGAATATATCGAAATGCGCAAACAGTTACTTGATCATCTTAAGGAACAAGAAGAGCTGCATTTGCAAGAAGTGAATGAGCTTCGAAAGGAACTGGAGGCAAAAGATGATATATGCCATAAGTTGGAGCAGGATGTCGCCCATGTTGGTGAAAATCCAGAATACATTCAAATGCGACAGCAGCTTCTCGATCATCTTAATGAACAAGAACAACTGCATTTGCAAGAAGTGAATGAGCTACGAAAGGAACTGGAGGCTAAGGATGTTATATGCCATAAGTTGGAGCAGAATGTCGCCCATGTTGGTGAAAATCCAGAATACATTCAAATGCGACAGCAATTGCAGGACACTATTAAATGTCAAGAAGAAGTTCATTTACGAGACATAAATGAGATGCGCCAAGAGCTGGATCTTAGAGACAACATATGCTTGCAGAAGGAGCAGAAAATAGAAGATCTCGAGGAGCGTCTGGAATTGAGTACTTCTTGTGACATATGCATGGAAACTTTCAATACTTCCAGTCATCGCTTGGTAGCATTGTCGTGTGGTCATCTCTTTGGTGAGTCATGCGTTCGAGAATGTTTGCGCAGAAATCCTTTATGTCCAGAATGTCGCACTCATGTTTCAGTAAATAATATGCGCTATGTGTTTCCGCGTTATTTGTAATTTCTTTAATCAACCTGAAGCAATAAATATTTGCATTGAACAATTTGAATAACCATATTTTGTACTTTTTTTTTTAAGAATAATGTTTATCTTGAATAATCAATAACTATTTGTGTTGAAAAATTGGAATAACCATATTTTCTCTTGCCTCAAACGCAACAAAATATGGCACATATTCAAGACGATACAAAACAATGCGAAAAAGAGTACAAAGCTATTGCAACTAACTGCTTTCATGTATTTCTGAAAGTGCCGTCAATTTTTTTCTTATGTGTTTCATTATTGAAGCCAACGCCAAAATATCAAGAAAGTGTACATATTTTTTTGAAGCGAAGGTCCAGCAATTGTAGTATAATCGAATAATGATTCAATTAATCGAAACCAATTTTTCGATACAATTAAATCGCTAATTGAAATAAATTAATCGATTAATATGTATCAGATGATTAATCGTGCCATCACTACTCGATACTTTAAAAATAAAACTCTAAGCATCGAGCTTTTTGACAGCACAACATTAAATTGTTTGCATAGTTGCATTACATTGCTCAGCGAATACTTGGAAATGTAAGACTGCGGGAATTATTATTATTATTTTATTTCACAAAAAAATGTATGTACTTACAGATAATAAAATCAATTGTGATTTATAGAAATGCGCAGACAGTTACTTACTCAACTTAAGGAACAGGAAGAGCTGCATTTGCAAGAAGTGAATAAGCTTCGAAAGCAGCTGGAGGCTAAAGATGATATACACTAAGCAGAAAAAGTCTGCGTACAAACTTAACGCGCAACTTTGATGTTAAATAAAAATAGTTGTATTGAAGATATTGGCTTCATTTTTTTTTTAAATTAACAACATATCTATTATGAAAAAATATAACCAGTCTTCAATTATTTCCATCAGCAACTTTTTTAATTAAAATCAAAAAACATAAAATACACCCGTTTTCGAATCAGAAAAAGTCTGCGTACAAACTTAAATTAGTTAAAAAAAAGCCATTTATTGATAAAACATTACAAAAATTAGTACGAGGTAGGATAAATAGGAAGGTTTATTGTGCCAATCAAGCGTTTTGTCATTGATTAAACCCAATTTTGGGTGAATTCTGGTGGTATTTCGATCCACTCATCCAAAATGGCTCCCGAGGAAGGAAACCGTTCGTCAAACTGGACCAAAAAGGGAAATCTCAGCGGGAAATTGTCGAATTTTTTTTTAAAACGCATTCTATGATTAAAAAAGTCCAAAAAAATTGGAATCAAACCGGCACAGTTCAATCAAAGCCACATTCTGGTAGGCCTCCAAAGCTGACCGATCGAGAAGAGCGGGAGGTTTTGAAGTCGGTAAGGCGTAATCCTGGGTCAACTGCCGCAAAAATTGGTCAGGACATAAAGGAGAACTATAAGAAGGATTTACATGATAAAACAATCCGAAAAATTTCCGAAAAATTTCCAAAAAGTAGGACTTTCATGCCTGTGTTGCTCACGCTGCCACCACCGTACTTAACTGCTGGCGCAAGGTTATGCACATCAAGGGCTGTGCCAGGTTTGCGCCAATCAAATTTTCGCCCTTTTATGTCAAATTGCTCCAATAATTGAAAATAACTTTGTTCCAAAAGGCTAAAGGCTCTTGGATGCATTTCAAAGCGCTTCGCTTTACTGACGGGTGATATGAGAATCTTCTTCAGCGCAACACACAGGCATGAAAGTCCTACTTTTTGGAAATTTTTCGGAAATTTTTCGGATTGTTTTATCATGTAAATCCTTCTTATAGTTCTCCTTTATGTCCTGACCAATTTTTGCGGCAGTTGACCCAGGATTACGCCTTACCGACTTCAAAACCTCCCGCTCTTCTCGATCGGTCAGCTTTGGAGGCCTACCAGAATGTGGCTTTGATTGAACTGTGCCGGTTTGATTCCAATTTTTTTGGACTTTTTTAATCATAGAATGCGTTTTAAAAAAAAATTCGACAATTTCCCGCTGAGATTTCCCTTTTTGGTCCAGTTTGACGAACGGTTTCCTTCCTCGGGAGCCATTTTGGATGAGTGGATCGAAATACCACCAGAATTCACCAAAAATTGGTTTAATCAATGACAAAACGCTTGATTGGCACAATAAACCTTCCTATTTATCCTACCTCGTACTAATTTTTGTAATGTTTTATCAATAAATGGCTTTTTTTAAACTAATTTAAGTTTGTACGCAGACTTTTTCTGATTCGAAAACGGGTGTATTTTATGTTTTTTGATTTTAATTAAAAAAGTTGCTGATGGAAATAATTGAAGACTGGTTATATTTTTTCATAATAGATATGTTGTTAATTTAAAAAAAAAATGAAGCCAATATCTTCAATACAACTATTTTTATTTAACATCAAAGTTGCGCGTTAAGTTTGTACGCAGACTTTTTCTGCTTAGTGTATGCCATAAGTTGGCGCAAGATATTTTCCGTGTTTGTGAAAATCCAGAATACATTCAAATGCGACAGCAATTGCAGGACACTATTAAATGTCAAGAAGAAATTCATTTAAGAGAAATAAATGAGATGCGCCAGAAGCTGGATCTTGGAGAAAACATATGCATGGAGAAGGAGCGGCAAATAAAGGTTCTCGAGGAGCGTCTGGAATTGAGTAGTTCTTGTGCCATATGCATGGAAACTTTCAATACTTCCAATCATCGCTTGGTTTCATTGTCGTGTGGTCATCTTTTCGGTGATCCATGCGTTCGAGAATGTTTGCGCAGAAATCCTTTATGTCCAGAATGTCGCGGTATTGTTTCAGTAAATGATATACGCTATTTGTTTCCACGTTATTTGTAATTTCTTAAATCAACCTGAATAATACCTATTTGTGTTGAAAAATTTGAGTAACCATATTTTCTCTTGTCTCAAAAGAGGATTTAACAAATTTTTTATTTTTACTATTGATCATTTAATTGTCTTTTAATATATGAAGGGTTTTGTTTTTCCTTACTAAGTAAGTTTTGCTGAAATTATCGTTTACTTCTTTTTTTTTATTTATATATGTATATATTTTTATGTATGTTGATCTTCAAGTCTTAACGACAGCTGAAAGCGCAGCAAAATCCAAAGTTTAGTTGTACATTCTGCAAATGTTTTATACTAACAAATTATCATACCGAAGTCAACAATTATGTATGTGCAGAGAAAATAAGCTGAAAATGCTATATACATACTACGATATACATAGTTGAAGAGCCGATTCAACAGAAGCTGCGATTGCAATGGAACAAAACAATGGTCATTGAATGCGCCGGATGCAGTTGCAAGCTGCAAAATTGTTGCGGCGAGTGCCATTTGATCAAATTGCATTGAGAACGGGCAAAATAAATGCCGAAAATACAATTATGGCCGCTGATCACAACACGATCTGCAATAGAAAATGCAACCACCAAAGAAAGCAAATCAATGGCTGCGTTAAACTGTAATCGGCATTCCTCAATAGAGTTGGTTTAGCTCATTCTAATGCAAACATCGACACGGCTACAAGAAGCAGACAACATAGTCACCTTTGGCAATGGCTTTGGTTGCTGTTGCTGCTGCTGCTGCCAATTGATGGTTATTGCCAATTTGTATGCGACTGTTGTGGCGGCATTGAATACACTACATAGAACACACCAGCATATCATTTTCAGGTCTAGGAAGTGGCAGCAACACACAACGGCAAACAATAACAGATGCTGGCGATAATAGCGATAATAATTGTCATTATCTTTTCAGCTCAAAATCAGCCACAAGGCCCATTCAAAGCACAAGCTGTACACAGCTCCATCTCCGACTCCATCCCCATCTCCAGCCGCAGTGAATTCCCAATGCCGTTGTCTAACTATGAAAATTCATACAATTGCCCCGTTTGTCACACTTTCCCAGACCCGCACAATGGGCCCGGAGAGCTTATAGATACTTTGCTTTTTTTCTTTTTATCATAGAAATAGCCAAAACGTTTCACAGTGTCCAGTTTGCATACATTTTTGGGTAAAGCTAGGCAATAAAATTTACAAAAATATGTGTTGAAAACAACAATTTTTTGCCATTTGCATATCAAGCAAATTGGGGCGCCCCCAAAACAAAAACGATGAAGAAGAAAATAATGTACAGACATATTATAAGAAAGAAAAAAAAAACCAACAAGCACTCAGGGTCCAAATGGAGTCATAAAACTTGATAAATGCTACACATTTGCTGAACTTTTCCCTAAATGATAATGCTCTCAGCGACGCCTCACATCTTTTTGTTCAACTTTGAGAAACAATAATAAAAACGTGAATTTGTTGTCCACAAAACAAAATAAAAAAAAGTGAGATTGACAGCTTCATCTTTAGATGCAAATGAACAAAAGTAAAACAGCGCCTGATTTGTATGTATTTATAATGCAAAGTTTATAAGCTGCCAGTTTTGAGCTAAAAGCATGATGATGACCTGATGAACTGATTGACAAAAAAGTTAAATCGATTTATACTTAAAGTTTGAAGTTTGTATAATATTACTATGTTCTGTTACATTATTAGATCTTATGTAAAAGGAAATATATGATATTTCTGCAAACATTAAAATTCATATTACTTCATATCTAGCAATATATTTTAACTGCTGAATCGCTTGGCTGTAAAATAACAAATATCTATGAAGTAATATCAACCTTTGCCTTAAGTTGCGGTCCATGTAAACACCCATAATAGTGTAAAACAACGTCAAATGCAATATTTAATAAAGTTAATTCTTAACATAAATATTACATATGCATCTGTAATCTGTTTGTTTAATTATTCAGTTATTGAAATAAACACTCACATATCTCTAAAGCCTTCAGCTTTTTTTTTATACCCGCTACCCATAGGGTAGAAGGGTATTATAACTTTGTGCCGACAGGAAATGTATGTAACAGGTAGAACGAGGCATATCCGACCCTATAAAGTGTATATATATTCTTGATCAGCATCAACAGCCGAGACGATCTAGCCATGTCCGTCTGTCCGTCTGTGTATCTGTCCGTCTGTACGTATGAACACCTAGATCTCAGAGACTATAGAGCTATAATTTTTTTCGACAGCATTTGTTATGTTTGCTCGCAGATCAAGTTTGTTTCAAATTTTTGCCACACCCACTTCCGCCCCCGCAAATCAAAAACATCGGATAACAAGCGTAATTTTAAAGCTAGAGTTACGAAAAGTTGTATATACAATAACTACTATAATAGTTATGAGTTGGTTGCGATCAGATAAAAATTGTCGAAGTTATTAAAGAAATACTTTTGTATGGGCAAAAACAACTACTTACTAGGGGTCTTAGTTTCGTTGGCTGACAATCTGATATATTGTGCCGTCTATGGTATATTTTGAATGCGGTACAATATCGATATACCAAATATACCATTTGACATATTTTTAGTATTTTTGCAGTATATTCGGTATATTTTGAGAAAAATATCGCAAAATATATTTTTTTTATTCAAAATGGATAGCGGGTATCTCACAGTCGAGTACACTCGACTGTAGCTTTCTTGTTTCAATTTAACTTTGTTCTATTTGGACTAACACTAGCATCTGAAGACTTGGCTTTAGTACAAGTTTTTCACTCAATTTGCATTGCAGAGCATTCTAATTTGCTCGTTTTCAGCATTTCCGCTGTCACCTTTGTGCCATTTTCCACTTCGTTCCGCCCAAGTAAGAGAGCTGTGGTATCGGCAGAGATCAGAGCAGGTTCAAAAGGTGTACAGCTCCAGTTTTAACATTTCCTATAGTTCATTGGCAAGTGCCTAGCCTGAGATTGTTGTTGTTGTAGTCTTCCTGCTGAGCTGCGTTCGTTTGTTGTTATTGTTGTTGTTGTTGTGGTGCTGCGTTGTCTGCACGGCACTAAAACAGTTATGACGCTTGTGTCAAAGTCAAACTACTTTACAATCGACGCTGCCTCCGCTACGTCATTCATAGATACACACACACACACACACAGAAACACACACACTGGCAGTTTATGTCTTTTTTAATTGAAAACTTAAATTTGAAGCGACATGGAAAGGCTTTTATCTGCGCCGTAGTCAATGTTACGGGCGCTGGGCTGGTGGCGCTCCCCGCTGTACAAGTTGCCCTCCTCCGGTTGGCGTCCCTCTAGGTTCTAAGTGGAGTAGTCGTTGTATGTATGTAGTTGCAGCAGCTACTGCCGCGGCTACTGTCTACTTGTCAGCGCTTGAGCTCGAAATGATGTTGATGATAAATAAAGTAACGAGTTGGCATTAAAATGATGACAGCCACTATAAGTATAGTTGGCGCGCCAAGGGGGAGTGATCAACAACGGCCCAGCGGAGTGTGTGTGTGCGAGTGAGACACACAGAGAGAGAGAGAGATAGAGTGAGTGGGAAGTTGGAGCCAGCAGCAACCACTGTGCCACATCCACTGACAATGACAAGCAAACGTTGGCGTTTATTAATAATTAGGTTGACTTTCCAGCATTGCTCGTGCCCAAAGCTCATTATAATTAGAAAAACTTTTCAGCTACAGTGCTAACTGGCTATAATTAACGAGACAGTGAATGTAGTTGTTGAAATGTTATTCGATAATGAATGTTATTATATATAATAATAATATAAATAAACAAATGCAAATAAAGTTTGACATCGATAAGTGTTTATAAATAAATTATGCAATTATCTGCACTATTCATTTCAATAAATTTATTTCTATTTATATTGAATAAGCACTAGTATTTTTTGATGTTTAGACAAATAAATAGATTGTATATTATTTTATTATGACTGCCAATCAAAATATATGTTTACTTAAAAATTATGCAACAATTCGTAATGTGCATTTATGTGCACTGCATTTATCTTAAACTATTTGCAATAATTGCAATTTACATATAATTTAATGCACTTATCTTCTAAGTGCTTTGATCTACAGTATGCTGTATTATGCCTCTAAAATTGTGCAATAATCCGTAATGTGCATTTATGTGCAATGCATTTAAGTTAATTAATTAATTAATTTCCAGTAATTGCAATTTAAATATCATTTAATGCTGTTATATTAATATTCTACTATACTGCAGTATGATCTTTGTTTATATTTCTTCATTATGTATTGAAAAACGAAGCCAAGTGTGGAACAAAAAAATGTAGAATGCAAAAAAAATAAATTTAGTTAGCGTTACACTTTATCTAGGTCTCACTGTACTTGCAACTAACACAGTAAAATCATTACATAGAATTAAGTCGAAACTCTTTGGGGTTCTCTGCTCGCTCGCTCACTCGCTGCTTCTGACAAGCGCAATCAACTGCTGCCGCTGATTTTCTCCCTGGTAGCTCATAAAACTTGCCACAAAATTCATATTCATCAACTTAAACGGCATGCCCCGTGCCTGCTCCCTCACTCCCTCCCTCCTTCAACCCGAGAATACGAGTTCGCGTATGTGAAAGAGCACGCACAGTTTTGGTCTTGTAATTACCCATCGTTTTTTGGCACAATCTTGACCACCTCGTTAAACGCTGATGCGGTGGCTTTCAAAGACCCCAACAAAGTATTAAAGCTTCCAGTTTCGAAGATCCAACCAACAAAAACAAAAACAACACAAAATTGCAAGTTGTTGTTGCTGTTTGGAATGGAAACAAGTTCATTTGGGGCACAATTCGATCGTTGCTCATTTCAATGAAACGTTTTTCTGTTTTCCACCTCAACTCATATTACAACCGCGGGGAGGCTCTGTTAACCGTCATAATCATTACCGGAAAGCCTGTTGCGCCTTCCTGCTTTCGGCATAATAACACGTCACACGTATTGGAGTAAAAACTGGGTTTATTGTTATGTTTTCATGCTAAACTTGGCAATTTCATTAAGCTACCAGGCAAAACACAAAGCTCATATGAAAACATTAACAGAGATTGCAGCTATCGGAAAATATCTCTTTCTGTTTCTTTAAATCATAGAATTTTGCGACTTTTTTGTTTTTGAAGGATTTTCCTTCCGCATTGAAATGCAATTTGCATTTTCGTCGCTTTTTTCTGTGAGATTTTTGCATAACAAAACAAATTACAGCACTGTTGGTCATAAATAATGCAGAGATTTATTGCCTTGAGCTGATGGTTTATCCTTATGCGATGATAGCCGAGAACTAAGCGCTTGCTATCGACTATAAATAAAAGTAAAAAAGTCTTCATAGCTCTTTTGCATTGGCGTCAGATGCCGCTCTGTGAGGCAGCTGTCCAATTTCTTAAATGCTCGATACAACAAACAAACACACACACATAGGGAGAGTGTGCACAACCAGACTGAGGGCCGCCTGCCGCTGTCAATGTCAGCACATCAAAAGTTGTCAAATATCAGTTATCAGCAGGCAAAAGAAACATGCTCCAAACACACAAACACACACACACAAGCGAGAAAGAAAAAGAGTCCCGAGTCCAGTGAGTGCCACATATTGATGTCCAGTTGCTTGTCAGAGCGGCGGAGAGAGGCAGAGAGTTGGGGGCATGCAACAAACAACAGACGACCAACTCTGACTCTGTCTTTGACTCTGACTGACTGACAGTTGACAGTTCAGCCAGGGACTATTCGGACTGCTTGGAGTATCAATGGATCTGCTGCCCTTCGTAGCAGCCAAGCTGTCTACTGGCTCCTTCAATTTGTTGTTGCTAGCATTTACGTTGTTTTTGTTGTTTTTGCCATAAAGATAAGGGCAACCTTTGACAATTAAGGCAAAAACAAAGTGTGAAAACTTACCGAAAAAGGTTGCCATTGAAATGGAAATCAAATAATGAATAGAAGGAAGACAACAAGCCCAAAATGTTATCAAGAAATTACACTTGACTTGTGGTCTATTCTAATGACAGAAAAAGAGCGACTTGATCACAATTATTTGAAATTTTGGAGTGTCGCACAATGTTTTAAAAGAGATGCGATATTTTTTGGGAATTTTAATGTTGCACATGGATCTCAGAGACTACGTTTCCACGCAGATTTACATAGTTAGCAAATTAACAAAAAAAATCGAATAACAGGCGTAGTTTTTGGTACATACAATAATAACTATACTATTTATGATTCCTGTAAATTTTGTTGCGATCAGATAAAATGTAGAAGTTAAGAACTTCTTTTGCATAGGAAGAACGTCTTATTAGTACTATTGCTTTGGCTGTCAATATAGTACATTTTGCACTTTATGGTATATTTTAAATGACACTATAACAATATAACAAAACATAGTATTTATAATTTTTCAGTATTTTTGCGGTATATTAATTGTTATGGCATTGTTATGGTTATAGCGCACCCTCTACTGTAGCTTTCTTACTTGTTTAAAGTCTATTCAACCTTCAAGTTAATATTCGCATGTGAAATAAAGTGAAACAAGGTACGAATTTTTAATTTATGAATTTGTGGTTTTCAAGATTCAAAAAGAAAAAAAACTTGAATAAAATACTAGAATTGTTTACACAATTCATTAAAAGCTAATAATTTTTCACAGTAATGATTTATGGAATTACATTTTATGAAAATAATCAATTGAATTTTTATTAAACCTTAAACAAAATGTTGAATTTCTTTTCATTATTTTCACTAAATCTATGAATTTCTCTCCACTTCACTGTAATTTTTACCTATAAAGTGTCACACAATGATCACAAGTTTAAAACAGTAATGAAAAGCTTTCTTACAGAGAAAAATCAAATAAAAAACTGAATTTCTTTCCACTCTTCTTTCGCTCAAAGATTAAAAATTCTATTGAACATTAAAGTTAATAATCGTATGCCAACTGTCAGTTAGATGCTGTGAGGAGCATTCGTTAAGTTGGTCCAAAATTAGCTTTTCTTTCCATGCGGCATCAATTTATTGTGGCTGGCCTACGCATTCATTAGAAGCTTCCTATGTTTTGGGTGGCTTGCCACATTCCTTGGCCACGGACATGGCCACAACTCACAAAGTGAAGTGGAGAGGAGTGGGGATAGAGGGTTGGGGACTTGGCAGGCTAAAGCGTTCCCGGCGACTAGCAAGTATTCATTTCAACGCTGGCCGAGCTCGTAAAACTGTCAAAATGCACCGGCTACCGGACGGTTGCTTCTACTCACTATATATGTATGTAGTATGCGAGTACATATCCCAACTATCTGTTTGTTCGACTCTCTATCTGTCTTTCTGTTTGTCTTTAAGTCGGTTCTGACTGCTTGCTGTTCAACTAGCTGGCAGCTTGAAATGCTATCTGCGCCACACATGCAACAATTAGCAAAACAAACGCGATATCATAAAATAATATTAATTTGTAAAACAATCGCTAGCGTAAACAACCGAGCAACCAAGCAACCAACTTCGCCAATCCTCCAGGTTTAGTTTCAGGTTCAGTCTCTGTCTCTTTGGATTCAGCCTCGGGTACGGCGACTCTTCCAGGTATTCCAGGCACCCCACAATTAAAAGCAGCGCCGCTGACGTCGCGACGTCGCTGCGAACGCTGTCGCGCATGCGTAATAAGCACTTTTCCGTCTGACAACACAATAAAATGTCATGATATACCCCACGCTCTGTGGGATCCCATCGCCTCTCCTCTCCCCTTCCCACGCTCTTCCCTGATTACTTGAACCTCGCCTGGGCTTGTCTGAATGCCAAGCAAGACCTTGCCACTGCCTCTTGCCACTTTTCCTGTGCCCCGCTTTGCTCGCTGGCTGTGTTACTCGTATTTGTTTTCAACTTGTCCAAAACTATGGCCACTGTCAGGCACGAACTGCCAGTGTTGCCATCTTCGCCAACTTCTAGTCAGTCAGCATAAATACATTTTAATAGAAAAACAATCTAGAAATACCTTCGATCTATTTCATTTCATTAACCGTTTATCCAAGGAACCCATAAGTATAAATAATTTGATATATAATATCAGTTTATTAATTTCATATACTTATTTTAAATACATTTGTATAAAAATAACATACGTTATATGTATCACGAAATTGTCTGCATATATAACTGACTACTATGATCCAACTGATTCATTAAATTTTGTTATCATTGGTTTTGTCAAAAAAATACACTACAATAAGTAGTTTAATATATGCAAAATCAATATATGTAGATATATTCCATATACATATAATGAAATTCTCCACAGTTGAATTCTATAAAATTTCGATTGCCAATCTTCAAGCTAAAAAGACCATTAACAAAATGCCTTCATTGAAATTTCGTATAATTAAAATCATAACTCAAATTTCTGGGCATATTTCAGAGCGTTGGCAACACTGGTAGCCAGTTTTGCAATGAATTTTGTTAACAGTTTCGGGGCCTTTTGCGCATTCTTATAGCATATAAATGTCTCAGGTTGCAATTAAAATCAATAAATCGGTAACTAGCCTGCCAGCTGGTTTATAACCGTTGCACTGCATAGCGGTTACACGATTTACACCGACTTCTTCTTCAGCTCAACTGCAGGCGGGCAGTTTAAAGTGCCTCCGTTCTGTTCGTGGAGTGCATCGCTTTGAAATTAAACGGTAAGAGCTTAGCATTTTATTGTGCTTTAACGAGCATAAAGTACTAGTTTGATATTACTTACTTGAACATCTATTAACATGAAGAGGAGAGTGTACAATCTATAATAAACTGATATAAAAGAAAGCATCAAATTCTAGAATAATTGAACTTTTAACTAAAATGGTTTTTTTTGCTCAAAGTTATGTTTAACCAAGCTAGTTTTACTACGTTTAATTAGAACTCTTCTATACCTATTTCTGGAGTCTAAATAGCTTTCTCTAATAATCCAATGTGTGTGCTCACTCCGCTCATTCTTTTCTTATGTTAATCTGCTTTAGAGAATTTTATCACTTGGCTGGCTGGAATTGTCAGTTGTTCACTTCTTGACACACTTGTTATATCGTACATTATGTGCCATCCAAGTTGGTATGTGATTCTCTTTATTTTTTCTCTTCTCCTTATCAGTTCGATCATAATTCAATCAACAGTTATATTTGAGGCCACTCTCATGTTACCAGCCGCCCTGCTGATATTTGATCTGTTTGCTCTACGCTGACAAGCGCTGAAGATTGATAGTCTGATCTTCAGATTTGGCCGCCTCCAACATCGAAGCGAACTGTGATATTTGGCCTGATTATGGCTCTCTGGTGACAGGTGATAGGTGACCGATGTCAAGAGTTGGACACGATCAACACAGAGATCGGCCACCATCATCGGCGTGTGTGCAATTCCTTAAAACAAAAAGCAACAAAAAAAATTGAATGTGTGTTCGACTTTTAATCGGTTGCATTGACGGCTTGAATGATGCCTCACTTATGTGTGAACCTACCAAGCTGCTGTCAATAGCTGCCGCTGCCTGTTTGTAACGATCGCTAGATGATGATCATCGTTAGCTAGGCTGGATCTGCTGGAATAGAATTGTCCAGGGTATGGTTAGTCCAGGGCTCAAGGCAGCTTTCCAGCATTTTGTTGATCATGATTGTTTTCCTTTTTTTTTTTTATTTGCGAGTTGACAAGATGTCACCGCCGGCGATCGTTGGCCATCCGTCGATGCGATCGTTGAGAACGCGACGTTTTGCTAGAATGTCTCGGCGACCATGTTGCGTCCTTGTTGAGCAACATTTTCTTCTAGTTTTTCTGTCGACATTTTCATTTGCTTCGTTTTTTTGCAACGATCACTTTCTATGCTCGATCGTCGTTGGCTCAGCGATCGATTGATCGCAATGCAGCTGATAAGCTCGAAGCTGCCAGACCTTAAACGTGGTGATGGTGGTGCTGCAGGTGCCACATTTTGGACATGCCTTGCCCCAGCCCCAACCCCAACTCCAGGTCCAGCTGCATGTTAACAAGAATCGAACTGAATGTTGCATTGGAATTTTAATCAGCTGGAGCAACTTTAATGTACATACAATTACATGCCACGCTTGCTACGTGTTGCTCCATCTCTTTCTCTTTCACTCTTTTTTTTGGGGGTGAACCAACTGGTTAACCTAAAGCGGGCGCGGGTCATTTGATGCGTGGGCAAATGTTGAAGCATTTAAGCAGCATTATGCAATATGTTCGAACCCTTCAATCAGAGCGTAAACTGACTCTGCGGATCGATTTGAGTCGATTCCATTGATTGATTCCGATTAAAGTGGCCGGCCGCACTCTGGTGACAGCTTTTGTAAATGGTTTCCGGCAACACTTTTGATTGCAATTAAAAACGTAAAACTAGCAGAAAAAGGGCACAGAAAAAACGTACCGACCATTTACTTCTTCTATCTCTTGCTGTCTTTCGGCGTTTCGAACTTTCTGTCTGTCTGTCTATCTGTCTGTCTCGGTCGCTCACTATCGTGGCAATGTATCTGTATCTGTTTGCTGTATCTTTTTAGCTGCCGTTTCTTTGGACAATTGCGCGATTAATCATTGCGCGCTCAGTGAGTTGTCAGCTGTGACTGTAACTCCGCCGCCGCCGCCGCCATCGTCGTCGTCGTCGTTGACTTAGAGATCGCATCGGATCGTTCGTCACAAGCGATTGGACACCCAACAGTCAGCAGACAGTTGGGTAAGTGCAACCTTTGCCTTGCCCCTGGGTTCGCTCTTGGCGCTCTTGAGAGAAACCAACGAAATGCATTTCAAATGCTTTTGCCCAAACACTTTTTATTTCTATTCGTCGTTAGCAATACCCTGTAGAAAGTGTTGTAGAAAGGTGGGAGTTTTTCATTCCAACTATTCAATTAGTATTTCAAAGCATACTCAAGAGCAGTTGGAAAATTTTAAAAGAATAAACAAATTTGTTTTGTGTCCATTGTAAGTAATCTAAATTTAAGAATGTTTGCAGTTGATTTAAGATTATTCGTTTTGGGTTTAATTTTGACAATGTTTTTCCGTGAATTTTAAAAATTTATTTTTGTTTTTGTCCTTGAATGGAGCTTCTTCGTTCTGGTTTCAGTTTTGACATTTTATTTCCGTGAATTTTTAAAATTTATATTTGTGTAAACACACAATCTCGTGTTTTAGAATTTGTTAATTGGGCATTTACCTTTTAGTTTAATTTTGACATGGATTCATATTAAATTAATAAATATAATATTTTACTTTTCGTGAAATAAGAATTTTATTCTAGAATTATTGATTCAAGAAAATATTTTCTATGTTCAAATTTGCAATGGTTTTTTTTTTCGTAATTTTAAAAAATTTTATTTGTTGTGTCTTCTTTATATTTTGTCTTGTTGAAGTATTTGAAATACCTTATAATAAAAACCTTGTAACGACAGCTGATATATTTGGCTTGACATTTGACTGTTTTTGCAAGGGTATTTGCCAGTCGTTCCTTTCAGCTCTTGCGTAGCTTCTTGTTCTATGTGCCGCCTTTGCCATTCATGCGTTAAGAATCGCCTTCGACTTTTGTCCATTTGCTGCAGCGCCGTCAATTTGCAGTCCCCAGTTGAGGCAAACGCTGCTGCTGCTCCTGGGCAGAGCTCGTTGCTGTCCCTTGATTTGGGGTCTGCTTTGTTTGCACTTCTTGGTCTAGAGTTTTTCGCTTTATGTGTGTGTGTGTGTGTGTGTATGGCTGCCTTGCTCCATTTGAGGTGGAGAACTTCCGCGAATGCCGTGCCCAGAGAGGAGACGCGGTCAGTGGAGCGAGAAGCGGCCAACTTCGATGTCGATGTGGATGTGGATGCGGATGAGTTGCCAGCTGTAGCTGTAGCTGTAAGAGAGTACGAGAGCACGGTCTATGGACACACTGCGTGTTGCTGGGCAATTCCATAAAGTGTTTTATTTAATGGAAAATCTTTCAATTGTGGAAAATGGTGTTAATTAGACGCCATTAAGATCATAAATTAGTCGCTACAAACGATTATGACGCGATTGTTGTTGCTGTTGTTGTTGTTGTTACTGCTGTTGCTGCTTGCTGACGTTGCTTTTCTGCCGGCATTTCTACAAAGTGCTTTCTTCTACTTCCATACAGCCATCCATCCATCCATCTATCCATACATTTTGTATTGTACATATATGACTCTATATGGTTAAGTGCTGGATACATGTTTGTTTTACGGTACATTTGCTGTTATGACTTTACTTGTAGGTTATGTGCAGATGTTTGATTTAGGAAAGTGATTTTTATGGCTCTGAGCAGCGGCAAATGAAAGCTGCTTCAAAGAGAAAGGCCACATAATACCCATGCTGAGTTAAATAGTTATTTAAATAGGGGCTGCAAAATGCATAAACTGAGCGTGAAACTATCTAAATGAAGTCTATAGTAATTAACTATTATTCTGGACTGCATTGTTAATGCTAATGGCTGCAGCTAGCAAGAGATTTGTGACAACTTAGCAATATTCTTTTAAATGTAATTAATAATATCTTAATTATGCAATTCAATCCCAAAAATATAATTGTTAATGCCCCATGATACTTTCTTATGGTAGAATTAATGAAAACTCGAATGCAAATTATAATGAAAATGGAAATAATGATTGTCTGTTAATATCAATGATAATAATAGGTAGGTAGAATTAATGAAAATCCTAATGCAAATGTTAATGATAATGAAAATTATAGTAATTAATTGAGTGATGATTAATTGCAAGTTTCAACTTGAAACTGTTGAAAATATTAATTATAATGAAAACCGAAATGCAATTTTTGATAATAGAAACCCAAATCTGATATTAACAATATGTCATGGTAATAAACATAATAATATCGATGTATATATGTGCTAATGAAAATCCTAATGTTAATGATAAAGAATGTTTATAATTGCTATTATAATGATAAATTGTGTAATAATAGTTTTGATAATGATAATTCTAATAAAATCAATAATATAATTATATTACCAGTAAAAACGTTAATAAATTTATTGATTGTACGAAAAATCACTGCAATAATAATACACAACAGTAATAATAAAGTAATACCATCAACAGAGGTATTGAAATCTTTTGCATACTCAACTCCCACTAGAGTTGGGTTCACTGCCCCCTTGAGCTAGGCAACATCAAGCGTCTCACCGCATTCCTTGACTAAAACATCGCACACACAATTATACACATAGCTACAAGATCAGCTTCATTTGCATGCTCGCAACCCACACCCACCGGACGGAGACGAGAGCGCTACATAAAGCTAATCAGTGATCACACTTAAGGTACTTCGTTGCTGTCGAGTCTGCCCTAATTGAAGCAACCATCGACAGCAGCAAGGTTCGGCATAGACGACGAGGAGGATATGGAGAAGGAGAATGAGACGTAGGAGAAGGAGAAGGCAGGAGCAGGATAGCTCGTATTTGTAGCGTCCAATCGCTCATTATCAGTTGTTTGTTGCCGCTGCGATTGGTAATCAAGGTAGGCGTGCAGATTTGTCAAGCGGCAACAGCATTATATGTAGGTTAATTCCGCGCACAACTCAAGATATGCTCCAGACACACGTCCAAGGTGCACATATGGTATGCTTCTCGATTTGGACAGTGGCTAGAGATGGCAGCGTGTCATGTTGGCTTGCAAATGAAATTGGTATAGAGATTGAGGTTGCTTTTTTCATTAAATCGGATTTAATTTAATTAATTAAGTAGGTTGGATTTAAGTTGAAGTACTCAGTAATATTCTGCTCGACTAATTAATTTATTTCTTTTCCACGTTTAATAATCGTGTAAAATAGCATCAGAGCTTCAATATGAACTTTGCTGAGTGTAGAGATGAAAATTTGAATCCATAAGGGGACATTTCGTGTAAAATGAATTTTCAGTTTTTAAATATATGCAAACTTAGAAATAGGTAATCTATTTAAATGCAATCGATGACATTGAGTCGTAGTATCATTTTCTCGATATTTCTGCCCTACTATCGGCATAGACTCGTGATCGATCGTGACACGCTGTCATCTCTAGCTGCAGCTGCTTTGATTAGCATTACAAATGATTCGAGTAATGTGCACTTAAGCGGTCGCAGTGCATCGCGCCAACCCTCCAACTGCACTCTCTAGGAATCTCCTCAGAGTTGCGCTCCAGACACACTAGTCTCCAGTGCTTCGGCTCGATTCGGCCTTTATCCTAGACAGAGTGACGTGTGTTCTGGATATGGCCATGGAGCACAAACCCGATGACTTGCAATTCATTTTCGGAGTTGTCTGTGTGGGCAAACGGGCAACTGGCAAACTGACCGAAAAGATCGTTGCAGTGTCGGTCCATTGTGGCGCCTCGGGCTGGAGACGAGTATGCAAAAAAGAAGCGACGCGCTCACATTCACACTTGCCCAACTCGCAAACTCCAACGCGAGTCAAACTCCATCCTCGTCCCCATCTGCGCATTGGCAGACAGTCTGTGGCCACTCTGGCCAGACTGTGGCTCAGTTCCCTGCGATTCGACCATAAAATATCGGCATTTTATTAGCGCGTGCATCCCATTTGCCGCTTTTCATTGCGATTTTAAAAGTGTTCCCGTGTTTTGATAGCCGCACTATCAGTGACCCATGGAAATAAATGTGGCCTATAGAGATAATGCCTTCCTGCGTTCCGGACAGGCTTGCAGACGTCTCTTCTTCTCCTGCTGCTGATGCTGCTCCTGATGCAATTCAGTTGGTGTTGCACTTCAGTCAGTGGTGCACACATGCCTAATGAAATATGGCGCAATAATGCCGCATAACGGCTATTTAGGGCCACTCATCGCTGTTTTCCCCCAGCTTAATCACTGGCTTCAAACCCCGCATCCAGCTCTAATGCGTCGCTGCCTGACGCTGCTGGTGCTTTGGACTTGACTGCACCACAATTCCACTGGTCGAGAGGCACAGCACAAATTAACTGCACATCAAACATAATCATTTGTGAAAGCTCGGGACGGGCCAGAACAACACCTACGGTGTGTCCAGTCTGGCAAATTACTTAAACACACCGCGATCGTTGCCAAAAATACAATCAGACAGCGGAGATAATGCAGCTGCTAATCGACTATGATATATCCTGTAGAAAAGTCAAACGCTAAGGTCAAATATTTTTGGAAGAAAGGGCGAATCACAGTAGCCAATCTTCTTTATATAAATCACTTTAAAGATTATGAATGAACTTTTCAACAACTTGCATTATTTTCATCGAAAACAAGAAAAATATATGTTGTATAATACTGATTACTGATTTTAGTAATATTATATTACTGCTTTCAACTTTTTATAATATTCTTCATCAAACAAAAACAATCAGTTATCCTGTACAATAATATGGTATTAAGATCAGGTGGAGAAGAGTAGCAGCATTATCAATATGAATGAAAAAATAATGATGTAGAATAATGATAAAAAAATAACATTATAATTAAAAATGATTATAAAAATATCATTTAACTAGGAAAATAAACAAAATAAGGATCATACTATAAAATTGATTTTAAGTGTCAGAAAATTAATTCGAATTTTGAGCTTTTAACTTTTCATGATACGAGTATACTTAATTAAAAATTAGATCCCGTACAATCTAAGTGTTGAGAAAAACGCGAATTATAGTAGAACATTTTAGATTAAATTCTTTTAAGAAATTATTTTGCAAAACTATCAAGTGAGCTTAAAGTGGCTTAAAGAAGAATATTGTGAACAGCCTATATTCTTCTTTAAGCCATCTTTCCCTTCATCAAGTTGCTTATACCCTTCACAGCTGCCTGCAGCTGCATCATCATAATAAACTCACACTGTCCGACCTTGCTCGAGAGTAGAGAATCTCTCTCAACCAATTGGCGAGTTGACAACAAAATTTTTGGTGGACCGCCCGCCACAAGCGATAATTCTTTCAGTGCTATGACAACTAAATTGCCATGCCCGTATTTGCCAAAAACCCAGAGAGTGTTCAGTTCAGTTTTAGAGCCAAAGTCAGCCCAGGACCCTATTGCAAAAAGAATCGGCAACAACTATTGCCCCCAAAAACGGCAGAAAACTGCGAAGAACTGAAAGAAGAGCAGAGAGAGACAAAGGCAGAGAAAGAAAGAGAGAGAGAGAGAGAGTGCAGAAGTCTTTGGCCAGCAGATAATTCGCATGATGATGAATTCCAGCGAAAAAGGGCTAAGTAAATGGTATGAAGGAGTTGTTTTCGCATCAGTTCGATTCGAACTCTGTTCTGTTTTTGGGGTTTGACTGTAATTGCTGGCCTCAGAGTGTGCTCCAAAACACAACTCTTGAAGCTCGACTCGTTTTCTTGGATGCTGGATTCTGAGCTTCGGTTGCGGGTCCCACACATCCAGTTAGTCAGTTGAGTTCTCACTTTTCGTACGTATATATAGTATATATAGTAAACTGTTGCTTCGTTTATTTGAAAATTTCTTCATTTTTCGGAATTTCGTAATTGCCTTCTGGCCTTGTGGATGGGGCACTACTTACTCTCTGGCACTTTTGGGGCTTTGCGCGTTGTTTGCTGATCTTTTACTGATTTTTTTTGTTTTTGTTGGTTCGGTGCCTTTTTGGCATTGCTTTTGCTTCTGACTGGAACTGTTATCATTGCTTGCTTGGTGCCAGTGATTGCCACTTAAACCGTTAAGCAAACGCCGCTCCGATGCACAAGGATGCAGCTTGGCGACTTTGTTTCGCAAATGACTTTGGGGCTTGGTTTTGTTTTGGTTTTTTTTTTGCTTTTTCTTTTAAATGAACTCGGATTTTGGTTCTCTTAGGTTTTTTTGTTTTTTGTTTGCTTGGGATGGGCATTCAGCATTCTGCTTGCATTCCAATGCACTTAACGCATTCCCAACTCAGATAAGTTTCAATTACAAATTGGGTTTGTTGTTTTTCCGAGTTTTAATTGACAATGCTGGCAGCAGTTGATATGGATCTGACTTAAGCAGAGATAGCCAGAGTATCATCATCTCATCTGAGTATCAAATGTACGACTTTCACCCAGTTCAAACTGCAAATCCATTTGGCATAACCCAATGGGTAGAATATTTACATTATTTTATATTTTGACCTCTACGGTATATTTAGAATGTAGTACTTCATCGATATACCAAATATGGCATTTTGTATGCTTTAGTATTTTCGCAGTATATTATTTGATATATTTTTAGAGTAATACCGCACTGTTCTGCTTCATAGTCAAGCACACTCGACTGTAGCTTTCTTATTTGCTTTTTTTTTTTAAGCATCTTTAAATGATTTATGCAAAACTGTTGTCTGCGCCAACTTCTGACATATTTTAATATATATTTGCAAAAAATGTGCAGCTTCTTCACTTCCCAAGGGCAACAATTCTTAGTTTTTAGTTGTGTGCGTCGACATTAGCATTAACCATCATCATCTTGCAGGGCTCGCTCGTTAGCAGTCGAAAGGGGCCAATGGCCAATGACCAATTTAACTGCAGTGCTCTGCTCTCCATGAGCACACGAAAACTAAAGGCAAAAATAAAATACACGCATTTTACATGCTCGTAAACGTGTGTTACATATGCACACGACGACGTTGGCTTGAAAATATATAACCTCAACTACTTTATGCATAAATTTAGCAAGATTGCGAAGCTACCCCATGGCGAGCTAATGTTGTAAATTATAAATATGACACCTACTCCTAGTCAAAAGGCCCAGAAAACCCGGCTCGGCCCGGCCCAAAAGCCGTGGGCAGGCAGGAAGGCCAACAGGCTTGTTGCCTGGCTTTTACTTGGCTGCCTGGCTGGACGACTGTCTTGCATACAGCTGCCTGAAATTTATACGCTGCCGACACACACACACACATGCACGCTTACACTCGAGTGACAGGAAATATCCTTGGCCATTCTACAGTCTACAAATGGTGCTGGCTGCGCCGGCGGCGACTTAATTGGTTGCCAAGCAGCGGGAAATCGCCGCCGGAACGCGCTTAATTAACCAAAATGCATTTCAAGTTTAAATCGGCCGCTTCGAACTTGGCCAATTGCCAAAAGACGCGCCCCAAAAACTAACACCAGGCACAACCACCAAACACCACTCACTGACCTAGGCTGCATACCACAAACCTCTGCTTAACTTAGATATGCAATTCGAGTCGCAATTTGGTTGCCGAAATTCATAGCTTAAATCAACTCATTACAGTGTGCTACACAAAAGCTCATTAAAATAAGTAAACAAATGTAAAAAATAAAATATTGAAATCAAAAACATGTAAGAAAACTGCATTCAAGATAGATTGAGCAAAACAGTGTTATCGTTAAAATTGTGTTAATTAATATATGTACCGCTAAACAACATGATTATACCAAAGCTATGTGGAGTACATCGATATACTTAACACATTCAAAATATACCATAAAAAAAAAATATTTTTCAGGTTTTTATATACCGACAAAATACTTAGCTACACCAAAAGCAACATTTAGTATATCGATATACTAACACATTCAAAATATACCGTACCAATGTTATATGCAGTATATCAATATACCAACGTATTTAAAATATACCATAAAGGTACAATACCTACCATACTTTTATATATTAATTACACCAAAAACATTAATTAGTATATCAATATACTAATAGTTTCAAAATATACCATAACGTACAATATCTACCGGATTGTCATATATCAACAAAATACTTACTACAACAAAAACTATATTCAGTATAACGATATACTAATACTTTCAAAATATACCATAGATTCAAAAATATACTATATAGTCAACCAACCCGACAGTTGCAGCCGTTATTTGTCATATAAAATTATTTCTTGAATAAGTTCTAAAATGTTGATCTATTTATTTATATTTCCTCAGAGGGAGGAATTGATATTCTCAATTCAATTGTATTATTTATATGTAATTCTAGTTTATATAAAATACTACAAAAGAAGAAAAATAATTTTTGAATTATGCTTGACATATGCATAAACTTATCGATATGAGTAGATATTGCAACCATAAATTGGAGTACTGTGAATTCGTGCCTCGATAGTTTCACTGTGGGAAATGGGAGCACTCTTTTGCTGTGCAGTGTGGGGCAATTGGAAAGCTGCGTTTGCTTTAGATGTGCCTCTGGCTACGCATACGATGCCTTCCCTCCTCCTGCTCCTTGTCCTACTTCATGCGGCCCTGGCCTTGGGCTTGAGACTGAGTTCGAATCCGAGTCCGAGTGTGGAACTGCTCCTGTGGGTTCAATGTTGGTCGCATGCATTGTTTTGTTTGTTAGCGGAAGAATGTAACGGTGCTTTATGGTAAGTTGGTCGCCCGATGTTGGCCAACTGATCGCCTATTCCGCCTGCTCCCGTCCCTCCCCTCCCCACCCTTTGGCTCAACACATTTGCCTCTCGCAGCTGAGAGAGATGCGTGTGCACTTTTTTGATGTTGTTGTTGTTGTTGTTTGTTGGTGCCTTTAGTTTTTTGAAAACGCAGAACAAAGGCCAATTTTCAGCAGATTTAATCACGCGCGAGCACAAGCAGAAGCAACGCAACGGCAACAATGGGTTAAGAGTGTCTGGTAAGTGGCAAACGCATTAGAAAAAAGCCAAAGCCGAAGAAGCAAAAATGTAGAAACTATCGACATTTCGAGTTAACCAACTGTTTGTCTGACCAACACACACACACACACACACCCAGAGAGAGAAAACCCAACTAAGACTATCGACAACTTCGACTGCATTCTCTTTGGCATTTCATTTTTCCGCTTTGGATTTTCCAATGAAAAATATAATAATAATTGACAGGCCCCGGCAGCCAGGGCAGTCAGGGAGCACAGGCGATGTGGGAATTTGGATTATTAACGAATTGTTGTTGCCTGTTTTCAGAGGACAACAACACAACAGCAACAACAGCAAACAGCAACATCAATTGCAACAACAAGGACAACAACAAGGCATTTGCAAGCGGCAGACGCATTAAATTTATGCCCTAGACAAGCACAGGACAAAGAGGGGGAGGAGAGGGAGCAGGAGCAATGCTTCGATCACGTATGCGACGCAATTAAATGACAATTCTTTAGCTACTTTGCCGGCCAGTTGCCAATTGGCATGCGCTGAAGCAGCATCGCTTCAGCCTCCGCTTTAGCCAGGCAAACTAAGGCATAAGAATGATGCTAACTATTTAGCGCATCCAACAGATACAGTAGCTGGCTGCCTTGCAACCGGCAAACTTGCATCTTGCAACTGGCAACTCTGGCAAGTCTGGCAGCTCCCCCTTCAGCAATGTTTGTGTGTTGTGTGTGCGCTAAGCAGCTGCCATGACAATTAAATCTTTTGCAGTTGTTTAACCTGGCTTCAGACCGCAGCGCCGAGATTCCGCAAACAGCGGCGACTGCCTCTGATTAAGGGCCTTCACAGGCATAGATTGTCTTTGCGGATTGTTGCCCGCTTGTTCTTGGAGGCCAACAAAGAAATTGTCAAGCAACCAGCAACAACAGCTTTTGGCATAACTGAGATGCAAGACTCTCTTTCTCTCTTTGTCTCTCTCTTTCTCTGAATGAACACAGTCAGCGAGTGTGCATAAAAGTCATTAAGCACTGTACTAAATAGACTTTGAAACACGTTGAATATTCGCAGCCATCAATATATTGTGGGATTCCAAAGGGCATTAGACACTCTTCAAACTATTTTGAAAAATTAAAATTATGTATGACAAGCAAAAGAATGAATTTAAATTGGAAATTGCTTACAATAAAACATGTTAGAAAGCTACCCATTTTGAATAAAATATCTCAAATTAATACCGCAAAAATATACTAATACTATATATGGTATACTAATATTTATATTTGAGTATTTTTGACTGTTGTCTACACACATTCAAATTCAAGTTCTACAAAATTCAACAATAATAGAGATGTATATAAATTAGTAATACTTTTATTATTTTGCAATTTATTTCATTATTTATTTTGCATTTTCCAACTATGTTACTTATACATATATGTATTATACCAATCTATACATCTGCCTATGTACTTTTCAACGCCACAAATCGATATTGCTTCTTGCATTTTGCTGACTATGACTTGTCTTCCACCTCCAGCCATTGGCGTTGCCAACCGTGGGCAAGTTCTAATCAAAAGTTGCCCTGTGGCAAACACAAGACGGAAGTGAAATCTGCCGCCAGCACAGACTAGACTGAAGGTAAACCCAAATATGGAAATGTTTACAAATTGCAGAAGACGCGATACTGCAACGAGTACTGAGACAGAGACTGAGACTGGGATTTGGAATTGGACAGCATGCAAGATGATACGCAGTCCAGTTCGTGGCCAATGGTCAGACAAAATTCCCTAATGTACAGTTACTTTGGCTACTGTTCCAAAAATGAACAAAATTAATATATGCAAGAGAGCTCTATAGAGCGGAGATAAATAATAACTTGATACAAAATAAAATTATTGAAACAAAATAGTTCCGAAATTTTATAAAATGGAATTGCATTTCTATAACTTCAATAATTATTTTTTCGCTGATATTATTCAAATAAAGTAAATGCTCGATACATGTTACAAAATGTATTACAAATTGAGAGCGGACATAAAAAGTTTTTGTCAATCTCAGAAACATTTTTAAGGGAAGCAATAATATATTTATTTAAATAAAAATACGCGGCTGATTAATTTCAGTTCACGAGCGAAAATAAAAAGTTCTTTAAATATTTTTGTAATTGAATAATAACTTGAAGTATGATAATAATATATAATAACATATAATATATAATGCTCGACAAAGTTTAGAAAATTTATTACAATCCTACAACATTTTGTGCGTGTCGTGAGTCACGTGCTCAACTCTAACTGCAACCTAAAAACGCTTTGGGCAAAAGAGGTATACATAGAAGAGCCAGAGTGAAAGGTTCAACGTATGTTGGCGATACCAACACCGATACAGAGACCCAACGTCTCATCATCATCATCATCGTAGTCGTATTCGTCGTCGTCGTCATCGTCATCATCCTAGGCTGGCCATCAGTGGCTTCTGTGGCGGCGCATCCTTTGGCTTGCCTATTTTGTAAATTCGTTAGTGCTGCTGAAATATGTTGATTGAATTTTTCGGGAGCAACTGCATTTGATTATAACGACGACATGGCCAAAGAGCAGGCAGCCGACCAAAGTCAGTCTGACCAGATGCAACAGCAGCAGCAGCAGCAGACGCACCAAAAATGGTCAGTAAACATGGCCAACAAGAAGAAGAAGAAGAGCGACGAGTGATTGTTATCGTAGGTAAATGCGCAACTACACAACTTAGATACGCAGACAACAGTGGCACAACAGCTGCTGGCAGGTCAAAGGTCAAAGCATTTGCATATGCGCCGCGCGCTGCGCCGAGTGAACCCAATTTCCTGTCAAGATTTATTAATTCCTCAAACGATTTACAAGTGATTTACACTTAATTAGCGGCACCCGGCGAAAGTTTTTCCCCCAATTGCGTGGGTCGCTTCCGGTGTTCGCGGTGGTGACGACGCGTATTAATTGTCCAAGAAAAACCCCAAATTCCAAAACTTTAATTTATTGTTTTAAGTCAGAATTCCCAAACCCAAAAAAAAAAATACCTTAAACTTGAACCGTTGCGTTGGCGTCTGGGTTGCGTTGCAGGAAACACTCGATGGCTCGCAGCTAAAGACCCGCTTGATAAGGTATTTTATTGTCTTACAACAATTAGAATTCGAGACATTCAATTGGCCATTTGATGTGGGCCGTTGCTGCGATCCACTGATAAGCCACAATCAACCAGTCAAAATTCATATAATACTCACCTCATCTCAGTCGTTTTTTTTTCTTATTGTGTAGGTGCCTCTTGCGTTTATTTTTATAAATCATCAGTTCGGGTTTTACTGCTTTTATTTTTTATACCACCTATCCATAAGGTAGAAGGGTATTATAAGTTTGTGCCTTATTGACATGTATGTAACAGGCAGAAGGAGGCATCACCGACAATATAAAGTATATATTATTTTGATCAGCGTCAACAGCCGATATAGCCAGGTCTGTTCGTCTGTCTGTCTGTCCGTCCGTATGAACACTTAGATGTCAGAGTCTATAAGAGATAGAGATATGATTCGAAAGTACTTGTTATGTTTGTAAGCAGATCAAGTTTTGACAATCTGGTATATTTTTAATGTAGTGCTACAGCAATATACCAAATATAACCTTTTGTCTGTTTTAAATGTAGTACTACACCAATTTACTTGTTATGTTTGTAAGCAGATCAAGTTTTGACAATCTGGTATATTTCGGTATATTTTGAATGTAGTGCTATAGCAATTTACCAAATTTTGTCTTTAGTATATTTAAAATTAGTGCTACATCAATATTCCAAACGTAGCCTTTAGTATATAAGTAGTATTTTTTGGTATATTAAAAAAAAATTAATACCGCACTGTTTTGCTTTTACTAACAATAGATGGCGGGTATCTTACAGTCGAGCACACTCGACTGCAGCTTTCTTACATGTTTTTTTTTGTGGTTTTCGGTGAGTGGGTGACGCTGCTGCCAGAGATTCCGGGATGCGGGCGTCTGTCGACAGTCGTCGACCGGTTGGCTTAGCCGCAAAATGACTTCATTAACTTATATTTCATATTTTCTTGTTGTTTTTTTTATTCTTCATGTATTCCGCGAACAAATTAAGCCGAAATGCAGCAACAAACCGAAAACCAACCTCACGGCATTAATATTGTACTCTCACTCTCTCTGTCCCCGTCATGTTCCGTCCCGTCCTGTCCCCCTTTCGGGTTGGCACTGAGCCGCTAAAAGCGCTGTTAAAAACTTCATTATGAGTGTCATATACGAGTATGTTCAGCGATTTAAGTGTGACATATTTCGACTGTACTCGGATGTAGGTCGCTGTTACTTCAGCCGCCAAGGAAACTCTGCTTATAAATTCATATAAACATGCACGGCTATACGAGTATGTATGTGTTATGTATATGATTATTTTTACTACAGTGCATTAAGATTGTGTAAAAATAAAAATGACAAGAGCAGTAAACTGTATTATTTGACTACATTTCAGTCTGGCTTCATACGCTGCTCTTAAAGCTGAAGCTAAAAGTTAAGTAGAAACAGAAGTCTTTTTCCTTTTCTGTGTAAAATATAATTTATAAATCTCTCTTCTCAACTTTGTATTCGATTTCCATCTATTTATCTCCCAAAGCTCTTCTGCCGCAATATTTTATTATTATGTTAATGTTTCTCTTTATTATTTTTTCATAACATATTACTATTATTTCTCTTGAAGCAAAAGCTGAGGTATAATCGCAATATATCATTCTCAATATCGTTTTTTATATATGTATGATATTGTATATAAAATATACGTTCACATCAAAGTCTTCTGTAGCAATATCCACTTTTTATGTTAACAGCTTATTTAAAATTTAAAATTATTTTGTACCAGTTTAATCCCGTTTTCATATCAATCCTGTTTTCATATCAACATTTTATCTGTTTTTATTTTGATAAAGAATCAAATGTTCCCTCAGATTGTTCTTAGCTTCAGCTAATTCTTAACTTTATCGATGTCTGGCATTATTTCACTTATTTTTAGCTTAAACCAACTATTAACTTTATCGATCTCTGGCATTATTTACTCCTTAAAATAAAACTGCACATTCTAACATCCTCTTCTGCTTTCTGTTTTGCTTAAAAATCTAATATTCTCTCAAAATGTTTTTAGCCTAAACCATCTCTCAACTCTATCGTTTTGTGTGCTTTATAAACAACATTCTTTTGGCTGGCATATACTAATCCTGAGCTACACGAAGAACTCGCACAATTGTTCCAATCAGAATCACAAATGAAATATAAACAAACTCGAGCAGCTTACGAATTTGTCTATGCAATTTAACCCCGGATCAGGACATCAGTTCGACAATTGAGCAGCAGGAAGCGGAGGAGGACGAGGCGGAGGCGGAGGAGAATCAGGAGGTGAACTACTTGAAACGTAATCGACAGTGCAGCACTTGAATGACCAACTGGTCGACTGTTGCCCCGTTTAGGTCGACCCTTTCAATTATTTGCTGTTGGCTCTACCCGAAAAATGCCGAAAAGCAAAACAAAATGCAAACATGGACCAGCAGCAGCAGAAGCAGCAGCAGCAGCTCGACAAGACCGAGAAGAGGCAAAAGTGCTAGACGGAGAGCAGCACTCTGTGTGCCTCCTGTGTTGTGGTTGCTGGGGTAATGAAGGTCTCTTTTGCCAGAGCATTGTGTGTGAGTGTGTGTGTGTGAGTTGGTTGCATGGACGACGTTCGAAGGTCCCGCCGCTCGCTCCCAAAGGATTTCCTTGTTATGCGTGCGACGTTTGTTTAACCCTCTCTCTGATTCTCTCGGTGGCTGCCGGCTGCAGCAACGACTGCCCTTTGTCCAGGCTGCGGTTCAGATCCAGGTCGTTCGTTATGCCCCATCTCCATCCTCCCCCCCCTTGTTGCCGGTTGCCGGGCTGCACTCGAATGGTTTCGTTTACATTTTACGTGCGAATGTTGCTGTTTTTTGAATTATGGCGACAGGAACAGTGCCACAGTCGCTGTGGCAGTCGCAGCTTCAGCCACACAACCCTGCCTGCGGTTTGGCCTTGCCCCTGCCACCGAGCTGCTTCCTTCCTCAAGCTGCCTCAACTCTACTCGACTCGAAGCGCAGCGAGTCGAGCTGACCGCAGTCGAAAGTGTTGTGTTTCAACATGGTGCAACAACGATGTCGACGACGTCGACGTTCCCGTATTTTATTCAAAATGCTGCCACGTAATAGAATTTTTGATGCCAGCATGTCTGGCTACCATAAAAATGCCATGATAACGGTCAACGCCCGGTTCGCTACACCCAGCTCCTAAATCAAAACACACAGAGAGCCTTCTTTCTGTCTCAGCTCCTCGCCCCATAGTCGGGAGGAGACTGAGCTTTTTGGGGCTACCATTTCAATTGGACCCGGTGCTTGTGTGCTTGATGCTTTGCTTGCTCCTGGACTGTCTGCCAATTGCTAACTTGCAACTTGCAACTGGCAACAGGCAAGCAGTTGCAACTGGCTACTGGCTACTGGCTTTTTGGCTGCTCAGAATCTCATCATAAATTCATTAGTTGCAACTCGTCGCTGCACGCAAAATTCCTGGCTGCGCCTTGCAGCCTTCTTTCCTTCCTTCCTCTCTGCCTCCCTGTCTCTCTGCCTCATCCTCCCTTCGATGGATGCATGCAGCAACTACTAGCTTCGTCCAGCTGCTTGCTGTCGTTGGAGGTGTGGCAGAAAGCAACAGCAGCCGCCCCAAATGATTTATGCGCCAAGTTGTTTAGAAAATATGCCAAATGGCTCCACAGCCTTCTCTCTCTTTGTGTCTCTCTATTCGACTGCAAGTCCACAGTCTGAGTTTGGCTCTGTTGTTGTTGTTGCTGTGTTTTGCTAAGCCCAGAAGGGTTTTTTGTGCAGACCATGGACTTGTCATGGCGGCTCCATGTTTGATTAAGGCGCACCAACTTGAGTTCGCTAAACGCAAATCAACGACGGCGTTGATAATGACCAACGGGTTCCGCCATCTCTGCGTCCATTTCAACATTCGCCCCCCTCTCACCACTTCCATCCGCTCCTAGAGTCATCCACATTCACATCCAAATGCCAGTTGCCAGCTTCGCGTTCACTCATGTCATGACTTGTGAAAATATACACCTAGCTCGTGTTTTTTTAATACCCTGTACCCATTAAAAGTGTTTGATTAGTTTGGGGTATAACAAAGAAGAATGTAAGGAAAGATGTTGAGCTATAAAACCGATTTAATTTATGAAAAATAAAAAATCAATTAAATGTAAATACTTCTAAAAGTCTATTTATGAAAGCTAAATTATTGTCTGAATTCTTTATTTATTGAAAGTTGGATAAAGACAACATTTAAGAATTATTTTTAATTAGCAAAACATTGAAGTCAAATATGGAATAAATAATAAATTTATTAAATCTAAACTTTAAACAGTCAAATGAATGAAGTCGAGCTACGGAACCGATTTGCTCAAAATATATATGACAAATTTAAGAAATTAAATGAACTTAATATGGACAAAGCAGGAATTCGATTTATGAAGGCTATTTTTTAAGAATATCTTTGCATATTATACTAACTGAATTCTTTATTTATTGAGAGTCGTCTACTAATAAATTTGAGAATAATTTTAAATCAGCAAAACATTCACTTCCGAATTACAATTAGGACCATTATAAAATATGAAAAATATAAAAATATTGTTCGATGTGAAATTACCAAATTATTAAAAATCATAATAATATTTTTAATGTTTAATTCAGAAAGTAGAGTTACTTTATAATATAGTCAGAAATTTAACTACTTTATCTTATTACAGGGTATTTTCTCGTCACGCACAACCAATCTCTTTGTCTTCCTATTAGTTTTTTCGGTCTTTGGGACTGATTCCTGCATTCTAGGGTTCTGCATTTGGACAAGCTGGCCACGACCACAACAAGAAACAACGACAACCACAGCAACAACAAGAACAGCAACAACAACAGCGATGAAAACGACAACGATCAAAAGACGCGACAGGTGTTGGCTATTTCTAATCAGAGGCGTGTCTACAACACTGTTCTTAACAGTCTCCCGCAGACAGTTAAATGGCTTGTTCTACTTAGATACTAACTGGCATTCAAATATGTAGACGAGACACCAAAATGGAACTGAAGAAATTTTCATTACTCAAATTGTGCTTGGAATTGTGTGCCAGAGACGAAAGACGAGAGACGACAGACGAAAGGCGACGTGCAAACGTTTGCAGCACGTTAAGATCTGTTACTGTCACGCTTTATATGCAATGAATTAAAGTTTTACAGTTCTAGCAAGCTGTTTAATCCCCCACTAAATGTCTCTATTAGAAGGGGAATTACAATTACAGACCATGTTGCAGCTTAAACGAAGTGGAATAAAAAAAAGCTAGTAGAAGATAGATTAAATATCGGTCAAGAACTTAGAAGCATTTCTAAGAGAAATAAGTCGGGGTTTTATTTATTGTAAAGTAAAGTTTTATATAAAATTTGTAATCAAAAAGAATTAACACTAATGAAGAAACTTACGTTGATTTAGTTGATCTTACATAAATATATTTTTCTACATATCAGAAAATAATATACACTTATAAACTTATTTTGAAAATTTCGAATTTTAATGTACCATAAATTTAAAGAAAGTTAAGAACTATAAAATCTTGTTTAAATGTCTCAATTGGTAGCGAAATTACACTCGATTTTCCCTTTCTACGTACAGAGATATAGCTTGAATCATATGTAAATAGGTTTATGAATGTGAGCACTTGGCAAGAATATTTCCATATTTCCATTTTCATTTCCATTTCGAATCGTTATCGTTAATTTAGTAAAGTCTGTATGTATTTCTTTTTTTTTCTTGTTTTGTGCATCGTTTTTTTTTGTGCTTTTTTTGAGAGCATTTCGTTTTGTTGTTCTTCTGGGTGCTTGTCTTCTTTTATTCGCTTTCAGTTTTGTAAACGCTGTGGAGAGCTTATGACCATAAATTGCCCAGCAAACCGTGACCATAAATTGGAGCTAACAAAGAAATTATGAAATTCAAATGAAGTGCGTTTCCCAACCAAACCCATCGTCATCCTCATCCTCAAGCTCGATATCCTCTCCAGAGCTTGGGCTGAAGACTAAGGCGCACCTGCCCCATGCCAATGTCGTTTGGCCTGAGGGCCGAGGACCTTAAGCGAGGCAACAAGGCAAGGTCTTGTATGCTGCGCTGTGCTGTACAGCTCAGATTAATCCCATCCCATCTACCTCCTCTCCCCTAAGGCCACTTTTATAGAGCAACAATTGGCCTGGGTCTGAGTTTGAGTCGGAGTCTGGACTGCAGTTTGGACTTTACAAGAGTAAATTGTGCAACTTGTTCACTTTTTGCATAAAAATTGTTCATTGAAAATGCATAAATGTGCAATCTGCACAAAAGAAATGCGCCCAGTCGGTCCAACTCTGGTCGGCGACTGCGACTGCGACGGCTCGCGGCTCCTGGGCCCATTCAAAGAATTATTATGGCCTGGAACATTGAACCCCAGTTCGATATCGATGCAATTGCTGATTGCAGTTGTCGTTGCTGTTGTTTTTTTTTCCCTAGCACAGAATGTCTCCTTCTCTGTCTCCGCCTCTCGACTTTGTTGTGCTGCTCTATGAATTGTCTTTAAATACATATCATTAAATGGCATTTATAATATATTCATGAGCGATCCGCTTCCCGGTATTGCTCGAAATCTAATATAGAGAGGCAACGGTAGCCATATCTACAACTATCTCCTGCTCCCTGCTCTCTGCCACCTACAACCCCTCGCAAAAAAAAAAGAAAAAAAACAAACAGCGAAAAACTTTTAACCGTAAGCGTGCCCCCAGACAGTTGCATGGCCCATTTTGTGCGCCCCGGGGCAAGTCAAAGCACCACACAATAGAAAAAAATAATAATGTATGTAAAAACACCAACTACTTGATACTCTTTGTAGTTTTTTCAAGATTTCAAAAACTTACCCCGTTTACTGTAAAATATCCAGTTTGAGTCACAATTTGGTACATTTTCTGTTTTCTGTTTTGCACATTTTTATTTCTTCCAAAATGGTTAAATTTTTCTAAGCTGAGTTTGTTTTTTTTGTTTATCATTGAATTATGAATTATATTTTTTAATTTGTTAGTGTGGAGATAAAAGTCTAGCGAGTAAATGATTATTTCACTGCTTGGTACATTTTTTGCACAAACATTATATTTTCATAGAATTTGGTACATTTTCAACGAGATTGGTTCATTTTCTTTCTACAGGCACATTTTTAACATAAACCGTACATTTCTGTACACATATTGACAACAGTGTTTTCAGTAGAGTATGCATTAGTCTAGTATGGCAACTCTGGCGGTTGCGTGGCCCGTTTTGGTGACTCGACTCTTGCCTGAGAATTGTGCGTATACGTACTATTGTCTATTGTCCAAGTTGGCCCCAGGCCACGCAGTTGTTTTCTATATTTGGTTCGAGGCGGCCGCGTCGTGAAATCTACGCAATGTTGTGCAAGGTCCGTTTTGGTTTTGGAGCATTTGACCAATCGACCATTCTCTTGCATTCGGCATTCCACATTGCCGAGATTTGCCTTTTGGCACTCTTCCTATCCCACTCTAGCCCGCTGTAGCGCACTGTCGCCATCTAGCGTCTCGCCGTCAAACTCAATTCAATTACATACGTTGAAAATTGGCTGCCATTGTCTTTATGCGCTGCGCTGGGTGCGTGAAATTTATAGTTATGACCACGAGACGGGCATTATGACCTCGCCTTGTGACATTTGATTTTGTAGGGGGTGGTGGGGGGTGCTTGACAATAGTTGCCGCCACAAATAATGGCCCAGGAATGCTCCAAAAAATGCGCGGCGCACATTCACTTTGGCCAAGAGGCGATTTGACGCGCGTTAAAAACGACACACGCACTAATTTTAGCTCGATTTCGGCTAATCAGGTGAAAATTTAACGCGGCTGCTCGGTGCACACGTTGCAACCCCGCGTTCACTCACTCACGACACAACACTTAAAAAAATTTAAAAAAAATTTTCACGCACGAAAACCGCGCGTTATTCACAAATTTGGCGGCGGCGAACTAATTAACATACCCACAACTTCGATAGCTTTGCAGTGAATACAGCCACAACTTTGTTCTGTTAACATTAACAGATGCTGCTAAGCTGAGAATGCACTTAATGCTGTGACGTCACATTTGCTTAATGGTCCTTAAGACGAGCTCGCAGACAATGCAAAAAATACATATTTATTGCTTGGATTTATGAAATTTAAATGAATCCTGATACTCAAGTACGATTTCCTCTCCAGAGTTTAGGCTGACAGCTAAAGTGCACCCGCTCTACAAATAATAGCCCAGGAATGCATCAGAATATGAGCAGCGGCACAATCACGTTAAAAACGAGACACGCACTAATTTAGCTCCATTTCGGCTAATCAGGTGAATATTAAACGCGGCTACACGGTGCACACGTTGCGTCCCGCGCGTTCAATCACTCACAACACAATACTTAAAAAAATGAAAACAAAAATTATTCACACACGAAAATTGCGCGTTTTTGACAAATTTGGCGGTGGCAAACTAATTAACATATCCCCAACTTCAATAGCTTTGCAGTGAATACAGCCATAACTTTGTTCTGTTAACATTAACAGATGCTGCTAAGCTGAGAATGCACTTAATGCTGTGACGTCACATTTGCTTAATGGTCCTTAAGACGAGCTCGCAGACAATGCAAAAAATACATATTTATTGCTTGGATTTATGAAATTTAAATGAATCCTGATACTCAAGTACGATTTCCTCTCCAGAGTTTAGGCTGACAGCTAAAGTGCACCCGCTCTACAAATAATAGCCCAGGAATGCATCAGAATATGAGCAGCGCACAATCACGTTAAAAACGAGACACGCACTAATTTTAGCTCCATTTCGGCTAATGAGGTGAATATTAAACGCAACAACACAGTGCGCTTGAGACCCCACGCGATCACTCACTTAAAACACAACACTTAAAAAAAAAGAAAATAAATCCTTAACACACTAAAATTGCGCGTCTTTCACAAATTTGGCGACGGCGAACTTATTATCCCCAACTTCAATAGCTTTGCAACGATAACTTTGTGCTGTTAACATTAACAGGTGCTGTTAAGTGGCGTATGCAATTTTTACTGTGACGTCATAGTTGCTTATGACGAGCTCGCATTGTTTCGCTCTACTTGCACTTATTTTGTGTAGAACAATACTATAATGACTTAAATTAAAGTTGAACACAATAATCACACACATGTTTGCAAATGTCTCACAAATTTGCATGGAGACAAACTTTCCCCAACTTCGATAGCGATAACTTTTACCTGTTAAGTTGCTGCAGTGACGTGACGTCACTGACGTCACAATTGCTTAACAGTCAGCATGACGATCCTGCGATGGACAGTGTGCACACACTGGATTAATCATTGCGTGTAGCGCAACACTTTTTTGTGAGCGTGTCAATTAATGAATTTTGTGGTGAAATGAAAAGATTTAAATTGTGCATTGCTGACTCTGTCTTATTAGACTTGTGATTTAACTGTATTTGTATCTGAGCATGTTGGAAGTCCACGCAAATCAGCGCTGCAAATCTGGCGTCCAGGTGAGTGCCCAAAAAAAGCCATTTCATTACGAGCAGCTGTTTTGTGAGAGGAGGAGAAGAAAGAGTAAAGGGGGAGTAAAGCGTTTGCGAGCGCAATTCAAAATTGAATTCGAAATCTGAAACACACATCTTGATGAGATCATTATCGCCGCAACAACGACAGGCCAATTACATTAATTAATTATTAAGGGAACGCAGCTGGAGTTGGATTCAGAGTTGGATTTTGCGAGTGGGGGGGTAGCGAAGAGAGGGGAGAACGCTTTGGCAAACGAGTGTCACGTACAAAGCGCCGCAAAGCAAAAGCGGGAACACGCTGTGTTCCCAGGCGCGCAAGGAGCAGCAATCGTTGCCTCCTGATATCATGGAATGCAATCAGCGATCAGAGGCAAATCGAACAAGCTCCAGCTCCAGCTCCAAGTCCAGCTTCAGCTTCAGCTCCAAGTTCAGCGCTGAGGTTGCATCGTTTTGGCTGGGGGCGTTTTCTTCTGCTATACCGATTACACAAAGGGTTGAGGGGTATGATCACTTTATGTAAATATGTACATATGTATATTAGATCAAAATTCTATTCCAAATATGTATTTGAATTTGAAAATTCGAGTTGTAGAAAATTTTAATTTATGTTTGTATACTCTTGATCAGCATCAATAACCAGTCTGTCTGTCTGTCCTTACAAATCTTTATAAGAACCTAGATCAATGTACAAAGTTTTCATACAAAACTTGCTGAGTACAGTATTACGAACATTAAGCTTCTTTCTTCTAGAATTTAAGGCAGTAGTCCTCAATTTAAATTAATTAATTAATTAAAAGCAATAATATACATGAAAATTCTGTTATTTTCCATACTTTTGGTAGATAAGAAAAATGTTGATCAAATTAGAATTTTTGAAATTCGAATCGTCTAGAAATTTGAATTGAAGTTTTTGAGGTATTTGAAATGCATTATTGTGAATATACAAGTATATAAATTTCGTGTTGTATTTTTTATTAAGAAACAAAAAACCAATTAGTAACAACTCGGTAATTTAACATTCATATCTTCTGGTTTTTAACATTCTAACATGTCTAGAATGTTTGTTAATGTTCTGCTAACATCAATTATGCTAACATCGGTTATTTAACATTCATATTTTCTGTTATTTAACATTCTTAGTACTATATATGACTATAATGTTAATATTAATTTTTATACCCGCTACCCATAGGGTAGAAGGGTATTATAACTTTGTGCCGGCAGGAAATGTATGTAACAGGTAGAAGGAGGCATCTCCGACCCTATAAAGTATATATATTCTTGATCAGCGTCAACAGCCGAGACGATCTAGCCATGTCCGTCTGTCCGTCTGTCCGTCTGTGTGTCTGTCCGTCTGTGTGTCTGTCCGTATGAAACACTGGATCTCAGAGACTATACGAGATAGAGCTATAATTTTTTTCGACAGCATTTGTTATGTTTGCACGCAGATCAAGTTTGTTTCAAATTTTTGCCACGCCCACTTCCGCCCCCGCAAATCAAAAAAATCGAATAACAAGCGTAATTTTAAAGCTAGAGTTCCGAATTTTGGTATATACAATAGTAACTATAGTGTTTATGATTTCTGAAAATTTGGTTGCGATCAGATAAAAATTGTCGAAGTTATTAAAGAAATACTTTTGTATGGGCAAAAACGCCTACTTACTAGGGGTCTTAGTTGCTTTGGCTGACAATCTGGTATATTGTGCCGTCTATGGTATATTTTGAATACGGTACTATGTAGATATACCAAATATACCATTCGGTATATTTTTAGTATTTTTGCAGTATATTTGGTATATTTTGAGAAAATACCGCAAAATATATTTCTTTTATTCAAAATGGGTAGCGGGTATCTCACACTCGAGTACACTCGACTGTAGCTTTCTTACTTGTTTTTAATGTTCTGCTATCATCCATTTTTGCTACATTCTGTTTATTGCCCGGGTATTTCATAGTCGAGTACTCTCGCCGGTAGCTTTCGCACTTGTATAATTTTTTTTTTTGGGCAGCGCTGACTAAGCAAGTGAAGTGAAGTGCAGCAGGCGGCCCCCAAAGATCGATCGCCAGTTCAACCCGTCCAAAGCCGTCGGACCAACACTGGCCTTATGATTTGCAAATTTTCAAATATGCATCTCCTGCTGCTGCTGCTGTTGGAGATGCTGTGGTTGCTGCTGCTGGTGCTGCTGGAGATGCTGTGTTGGCTGCTGCTGCGTTAGGTGTGCGATGATTAATTGCTGCCGTTGCACACGCAATCCTCCAGTTGCGCTCTCTCGTTGCGTGCCTCTTGAATAATGATCTTCAGAATGTCTTGTTTCAAAAAAGCTAATAAGATCATTTATAACACAGTTAGTTCAGGGTTGCAGAGAGAAAGAGAGAAAGATTTCTGGTTGGTTGTCGGCATCGACATCGACATCGAGCGACTTCCTGCGTCATCATGTTGCACCATTTATTATTAAATGGGGAGATAGAGAGAGAGAGAGAGAGAGACTACAACTTGTTTTACAAGCGTAGCTCTCTCTTTCTAGGCTTAATCGTTGTTGGCCTAATAAAAATACCTTTTGCTCAAATTAATCGCCAGCTCTCTCGGCATGATCACGATTCATTGAGCAGGCGATCGATGCAGTTGCAAGTTGCAAGCAGGAAGTGCGTGTGTCTTCCTAACTGGGACACTTGGCAAACGTTGACAGCTGATTGGTTTGGTTTGGTTTTGCTTTAGCTTGGCGCAAACAAAAAAAGGATGTGCGTGGCACACAATCTGAGGGCCTCAACAGTTGTTGCCACAGTCAATTAAACTGCCAACACTTGTTAACAAGCTGCAATCAGGAACACGCCCCGAGCGCCGTTCGTTTCTTCTTCTTCTTGGTTTTGGTTTTCGTTTTTCGTCTGCATCGAATTATCACTGACCCAGGCGCTCTTTCTTTCTTAAGGGGCAGAGGGCGTGTCGAGTTGGTTGGTCAGTTATTTTGAAAGCGCCTTTTTCGGTTGCATTTGTCGTTGTTGTTGTTGTTGTTCTTTCTCACACTGCTGTGTTTTTTTCTTATATTTATTTGCAAAAGGCAATTTAAGCCACGTCGCAAAACGCGTTGCCAACTTTTGTTTCGCATTGAATTTCAATTTGTGTGTGTTTCCGCATAAAAATGCGCTTCGTATTTATTTTAGTGGCTTACTCTCGTTGTCTGCTTGCCTCTTCACTCCCAGCTCGACGGTGTCTTGATCTTTTATCGCTGATAAAATAAAAAGAACGAATAAAAAAAAATGCAGCCCCAAAAACGTTTTTGGTGCCCGCACCCGCAAAAATGGAGAGTCGGGTCACTCCCTGATATCGTTGCCGGTTGCCCGTTGCCACATGCCCCCGGGGGCTTCTGGGGGGCGTGGGCGTGGGCAATGCCAATGCCACGCCTCATTTTCAGTTTTGTGTGTCGTTCGTTGTTGTCGTTCGCTGTTGTCGTTCGCCTGTTTTACAATTGTTTGTTTTGCTGTTTGTTAAACACCTTCCAACTACACGTTCGCTTTGGCTGCAATCGCCTCCGTTTTTCGCCTTCCTTGTGTGCCTTCCTGCACATCCTTTGTCATGTTTTTCGGCCTCGCTAAGATTTAAGGCCCTGCTCAGCCCCTGGGCAAACAGCCACAGCAGCAGCAGCTCGATGACCTCGCTCTTTTCTCCAACATCTTGGCAATACTCGCATCTCCATCTCTCCAGCAGCAGCAGCAGCAGCAGCATCTTCACTAGATTTAAAAAGGCTCTGTTGGCACTGCCCTTTGATGTTGCCTGTTTGTGCAGCGTTCTCCTCTTGATGCTGCTGCCGTTGCTGCTTGCTTCGCATAACTTTGCTTGTTAACAATTGCATTGTACAACAACACCGACAACAATAACAACAACAAAAGCAACAACAGCATCACTGCGATCCTCTCAATCTGTGAACCGGCTTTTGCCATTTTTAGGTACTCGTCGCCGTCGTCGTCGTCGTCGTTGTTGTTGTTGTTGTCGGCACCCCAATGACCACGGAGAGAGACCCAGGCTAAAGCCCTGGCAGGACACACAATGGACACTCTTTGAAAATAGGTGGCTTGATTTATTTGTCTGCAAATTCGCTTTCTCAAAAGGCATTTGGAGCCTTACATTTTGGCTCGAGCAACTACTTAAGGCAACTTCCTACGAGCCTCCACCAAACAGTTGTCAAAACACACATTCGCTTACTTGTTCCACATTTGGTATATCTGTCTGTGTGTGTATGTTTGTGTGTCTGTGTGAGTGCCTTTGAATATGACGAAGATGTGTTGAGTGCCGCATTTATCAAACAAATGCCTTCAATTTTTTTTTATATGGGAAACTAAAATATTTTTGAAAGCTCTAAGCAAACGATTTGTTTGAATTTCGCTTGAGTAACTGCTTTGGAATTTAAAAACATTAGCTTGAGGATGAACATTACGAGTTCATTTTCATATATAAAAACATAGTTTGTATTTCTGTATTTTCTAAACTAGCACATTTTTGAGAGTAAACTTTGATTTTTAGCACATTAAAGTTTTAATGTTCTCAATACTGAACTTTTAACCCCTGTTTTTATAGTTATTTCTTTTCTTTTGTTGTTGATAAATTTTTTATGATATATTTATGATATATTGTCAATGTACATATATCGTTATGCCAAATATACACTTTGGTATATTTTATTATTACTTTCGCTATTAATAGATTAATCTTCTGAACTTTTTTCTCTATCTTTTTGTAGTTTCCTTTTTTGATTTTTTTGTAACGTGATTCTTTTCCAGACACGTTTTTGGGAACATCATTGGAATTGCATAATTTAAATGACTTCTTATGAATTTTGATATTCGTATAAAGCTTTTTCCTAAATTCGAACTTTTTAAGAGTAAGAATTATTTTAAAGATTTTTTTGGGATCAATTCCATAGTTGAGAATATGATATATTTTATAATCTATGGTATATTATAAAAGTATATCTTTACAACAAATACACATTTTGCAATATTTTTAGTACTTTTTGCGCTATATTTATTTGGTACATATTAAAGATGTTTTATTTCAATTAAAAATCACAGTCAAGCATGAATGCATGTATATCGATGTACCAAATATATATATATATTTACTATTTTCGCTATAATTATTTGGTATATTTATAATATAACATATTCTTCGATGTATTTTTTTAATGTTTTTTTTTTCAAACTTAAATAGTTTATGCTTTTTGGTACTTTCTTTCCCTTTTCTCTTCCAGGTGAACTTGGATTGCACTTGCAAGAAAAGTTTATATAGAATGCTAGAGAACTTGAATTTGAAGATGGCTTGTTGCAGAGATTTAAAGATTTGGACCAAGGAGTGAGAAGAGAGAATCGTTTAAAATACCTTAAGATTTGCATGCTTAGGATGAGAGCTAAAGTGTAACCAATTGCAAGGTATTCTATCTGGCAGCATCTGGCAGTCCGGCAACATGTAACAAGCTTCTGTGAAATCGATCCTCAAGCAAAGACGCGGCATAGTTTGCTGTTAAGGTCGCTGATTCGATTGCTCCGATTACACACACATACACTCGGTGGGTAACCCTTCACTTTGTGCTTACAAATAAAACTAAAATGTGTTTAGCATTTATTTTTGCTTTTTTGTAGTTTCTGTAGCTGTTTCATGGCTGAGTGGTTGCCAGCAATTTCTTAAGATTGTCACACTGACAAGCCCCCATGTATCGATCGGGGCAGCAAGCAGACTGTACAAGTTTAAGTACGACTTGGAGTGCGACGTACCATAGAGAGGTCTGCCTATAGTCAAGGCGTTCTACTTAAATCACAACAAACAGCGCACAGAACAGAATCGAACAGAACAGAACAGAACATAACAAAAAAAACCCTATGGTGTACACAGCGAGAGCAAGTGTTCAAATTCCATTAAAAGAACATTTACAAATTTGGCAAAGATCACAGCCAGAAGAGCAGCCAAGGAGGAGGAGGTGGAGGAGGGGGAAGAATTGAAGTTGAAGTGGGCACAAAACAAATACAAAAATAAAGGTGCCATGCAATGCTAAACAAAAAGCGACACCTTCTTCGATGGGGGCTAAGAGAGAACCAATTGCCACAGAAAGACCTTGAGATCATGCCAAGACAAACAATAACAAACAGCAGCAGCAACGGCAACGGCAATGGCAAAGCGGCAACAATGCCGCCTCAGCCAACAACAAGGATGAGAAGAAGAACTTTTGTCTCCAACAGCGTTTTCCTTAACAACCGAGGTGATAAATAAAATTCTTTATATGCAATCTTTTAATGCAATTTACAATAAAATCAACATGGAGTTTAGTTGCAGGCGGCAGCGGCAGCAGCAGCAACAGTTGCAACTGCAACTTCTTCCTTCGCTAGCTAAATAACAAGGGGGCACAGCTTGATTTGACATTAGCACAATCCCACAGATCACCTTCCCAAAATGGATTTTGCCGCCGTCGTTGTTGTCGACTTCGTCCGTTTTCGCTGGGCCTGAACTTTTGTGCAGCGACGAACGGAAATGGAGGCCCAGCGAACGCGATGATCATTGCGACCAGGCAATAAATACACCATAGAAATGATGTACGGAAAATGATCGCAACTCTAACTCTAGCCAACCAACCAAGCCAACCAGCCAGACAGTCAACTCCATGGACCCACAATTCCTCAGCCAGCAGCATCAGCGGCAGCAGCAACAGCTCAACGGGGGTGCCTCCTGGTTTGCCTGGCTAAAGCGTTGCACAGTGGGCATAAATTTATAATTAACTGCTTGTAAATATGCATGTTTTCGTTTTACATTAATTTCATATTTCCATTTTAATAAGTCCTCTGACTTGATGTTCTCTCAGCGCTCTCTTGACTTTAAGCCCCGTTTTAACTGGTTATGAACAGTTTGGCTTTTTAGCCGACTTATCAAATTTCATTGCCTTGTAGTCTTATTATGGACTCTATAATAATCTCAGCGATGCTTAAAGTCTTGCAAATGTTTTCGAATAATCATTTATGTGATGTTATACAAATTAATTTGTAATAATTGTACATAATTCTGTGTTTTCTTTAAAATTCCTTCTAGTAGAAATCTTGAAAAAATTTAGAACGCTTAGCTTTAAACAGACGGAGGGAGAAAAATCCAGATTGAAAAGTAGATCGCAAATAATTATTTTAAAGATTTTTTCGAACTTAAAAAATAATTTGGAAATAAGATTTTTAGGCTTCCTGGCTCAATTTTTAGATTTTTCCATTCTTGGAAAAAGATTATAATCTTCTATTTTAAGATTGAGTTATAAACATTTTAGTTTATTTCAATTTCTAATTTTCCTAAGCTGTCGTGAGGTTTTTATTATAAACTTACCAGTGTAGTTTCCTTGTGGTTTAATTCTTTGCAAAATGTGCTCAATAGATTGTTGGTAATTTTAATATTTCACTCTTTTTTTTGCATATTGCAACATTACTGTTTAACAAATTGTATTGCATTTCTTATTAATAAGAATCGTTTCAAATTTTTGCAATCTAAAAACTATTAGCTTTTACAATCATCTTGTATTTAGTATTGGAATTTGTACCTTTTCTTAAATATTATTGTTGATTGATGAGTTTCGAATTTACTTTATGATCTTTTATTAATACTTATCTTACACCTCACTTATTTTCCTTTCTAATTTTCTATCTATAGTTATTTCTTTTCTGATTATTTATTGATTTTTTAAATTTAATTTAAATTTAATTGATCATCAAGAAATTCCCAATTGCCATTACAATATGCTTGTGACCACTGTGCACGCTTAGAATCGAATCTAGCAGCTGCCTAGATGCGGATGCTTGGGGGCTGCCGCTCGTTTGGGCTACCACTTTGTGTGTCTGGCGACGGTGGCTGCGGTTGCTGATGCTGTGGCTGCTGCCGTTGCTGTTGCTGTTGCCGCTGCCATTGCCTTTGCCGCTGCCGGAGTCAGTCGTTGCGGCATTATTAATGATAAATGTGGCTTGCACTCATGATAAATACAGAGAATCGTTGAAAGGTATAAATCAATAATAGAGAAGTTTGTTTGCAGTTAGGCGCAGGATGGAGCCGTGATTTTGCAGGCAACCAAACACAGCCTGCAGACAATGAGTATGCCAAAACATAATTCAAGTTAAAGGCCTCTCTCTCTCTCTCTCTGTCTTTCGCTCACTCACTCTGTGTCTTGTGTGGAAGCTCATCTGATTAGGGCCTCCTGAGGATGGAGGTCGTTGAGGTTTGAGGCGGACATTGCCTCCGCCTGCTTTACCTTATTGATGGACTAATTAATCGAGAACTGAGACATTCGGATCCACTTGAAGAGAGACATAACTGCGTCAGCGTCAACTGTGATTATCAATAACAATTAGCCGACGCCTGCGACAAGCTGTGTCCATCTGGCGTCCAGTCGCTTGTCAAATTTATGATGCCTCTCCACTCTACACTCTCTTGTCATTCCTCTGTTCGTTGTCAGCTTGCATTTGAATGCACGAGTTACGCATCCATCAAATGTCAATTGTTTGTCTTGGCGCTCCACCTTCTTGGCGTCAGGCTTTAGCTTGATGCTTCAGCAGCAGCCACAGCCACAGAGAGTCAACCACAGCCAAACGTCTCGGCGCTGCGCTTTGCCATTTCTCATAAATCATTCCAAGGCTCTGGCCAAGCATTACGGCAGCTTCGACGACGTCTCTCGTGGCTGTCAGATGGCAACAGCAGATGCGACGCAGCGCAGCAGAGGCAGCAGAGACGAGGCGTGTCCCGAGTGCAATCGCTGCTTTGATGCCCATCCATGGCATTGAACTTGTCTAGCATTGAGTGTCAGCCGGTTTGTCCAACTCGTCGCAACTCGTCGACTGTTTGTTATGGAAAGCATTTGAGATACGACCAGTGTGTGTTCTCTGTTCGCTTCGCAAAAGTGAAGAGGAAAATAGAAAAAATGGTAATGGAAATGGCAAAGCTAAAGCACAACCCCTTAAGCAGTCGAAGAAAACATACGGCTTTCAAGATTAAATATATTAAATCTGGAAATATTGTCAAATATTTAAGTATTTGTCAAGGGATTTTCCATCTGCAATTCGTCAGAGTTGTCAGGAGATTTGTTAGGAAAAGTTAAGAGTTGAGGCAACTGATAAGCTTAAATCTTTAAGAAATCGAATGGATGTTAAATTAAATAAAGTGGTATAATATTGTTATTGATTTTAATATCTACGGAATTAGAATATAAATATTCAGAAATATATTTATTGTTATTTATATATTTTTAGAAATAAAAAAGTAATATATAATGTGAAGAATAGCAAAAATGTGAAAGAATTAAGAAGTAAGAAATCTACAGTCGAGAGTGCTCCGAAATTAAGATGTTCATAAGGACAGAAAGACATATTATATATTATATATACATATAGTGTCGGAGATGCATCCACTCTTTGGGTTGCGGGTGTAAAAATAGTTCTCCCTGCAATTTCTTATATTTTTGATTCATTCAAATTTTTTTATCCATTGTAAATATGATGATACTCGGGTGTAAATAGGAGGTGAATTAAATTCGCATGTCTCTGAACCAAATGATGTCAAACCCAGTAAAGTGTGGCTTCCATCTTCATTTCGAATTGCCAATGGACCACCAGAGTCGCCATAGCATGGAGAACTTTGACTTGGCTTCAAGCAGATATACGATGACGGAAATATATCAGGTACTAATTTGTTTTTACATTCTTCGTTTGAATACACAGTAACATTATAATACTGCAGGTGATTTGGTTGAGGACCTGCAAAATAAATTATATTTTGCAAATAGGTTACACTTAAAAAGTAAATATTACCATTATACGAAGTTGTACCCCAACCAGACACAACAGCACTTTCATTCTCATAAAGTTCATTTGCATCGGGTAACTTGGCAGGTTGAATATACTCGTCAAATAGCAAATCGGCTGGAAGTTTTATGAGAGCTATGTCATTGGGTTTATTATTGAGCTCATATTCTGGATGTACGAAAACATTTTTTGCTTTTACTATCAACTGTTGTTGTCCCACTTCCATTTTATTGGATATGTCCACAGTTCCAAAGTTAATTTTTACAGCATTACTTTTTTAATAATTGAAAATGTTGATTAGTTGAGCTATATATTTTATATCACATTTTACAATAACTTACAATTTGGTGGGTATGCAATGACCGGCTGTAAGAACAATTCGATTTGATATTATCACACCACCACATGCAGTGAAAGGATGGGAGTCTTTCAGAATCATTAAATATACTTGATATGGAAACTGTTTAGGATCTGCATTGAAACCCTCTACAATGCGTTTGGAAGGAATATCTTGGGCGCTGAGACTCCTTTGGTACAATAGAAATGTGACGATGATCAGCTGCCATTTAAGCTTACTCATTGTTGGTTAAGGTTAAAGGAACGACTGACAAATCCAAGACACGACCATGCTTATATATAGTAAAGCAACAGAGTTTGCATTTGTTTAACACTTTGCTTAATGTTATGTAAGCTTTTTATTTGACAGGTAACAATTTTGTAGATATCTTCGTTTGTGAAATTTGAGTTATTTATAGTAACTTAAAATATATAAAAAGATTATACAACTTTAACAATTATTCAAAAACTTTTGTAAGACATTCTTTTAATGAAAATTTGAATATGAAGCAATTCTTGAAATCTGCGATATATAGTCGGGAAATATTCATTAGCATTCATGTTAATATTAAGTTCTAACGTCTTAGTGCATATTGAATCTTTTCGATAAACCTAAATAAAAATAACCTCAGTATAAAAAAAAGAATAAAAATGCTAAATTATTGTATACTAAATATGGAGTACAATATATTAAATATTAAGCAAGGAGGATAGTAGAGTGTGCTCGACTCCGTGACACCCGCTACCAATTTTAAATAAAAGAAAAACAGTGCAATATTATTCTTAAAATATTCAATTAAATATATACCGAAGGCAATAATTTAAAACCAACATAATATACTGGTAACAATGACAAAATTATAACTCATAGTCTCCGAGATATAGGACGGACATATCGTCTCGAAGATGCCAACTTAACAAAACAAATAGTTGTTTATTATTCTCTAGATTTTTCATTCATTCATATTGTTTTATCCATTGTAAAAACGATGATACTCGGGTGTAAATAACAGGTGAATATTTTTCGCAATTCGTTATTCCAAATGATGTTAGACCCAGTAAAGTGTGGCTTCCATCATCATTCCGAATTGCCAATGGACCACCAGAGTCGCCAAAACATGGAGTACTTTGACTTGGCTTCAAGCAGATATATGATAACGGAAATACCCGATGTACTAATTTGTTTTTACATTCCTCGTTTGAATACACAGTAACATTATAATACTGCAGGTGATTTGGTTGAGGACCTGTAAAACAAATTATATTTTTAAAAATAGGTTAGACTTAAAAATAGTATTACCATTGAACGAAGTTTGTCCCCAACCAGATACAACAGCGCTTTCGTTCTCATAAAGTTCGTTTGCATCGGGCAACTTGGCAGGTTGAATATATTCGTCAAATAGCAGATCGGCTGGAAGTCGTATGAGAGCTATGTCATTGAGATATGGATGGGCTTGATAATCTTGATGTACGACAATATTTGTTGATTTTATTATTAATCGTTGTTGCCCGACTTCCCTTTTATTGGATCTGTCCACAGTTCCAAAGTACATTTCGACAGCATCACTTTTTTTTTTGTAAAATATAAAATTTGATTATTTGGGCTATATATTGAGATAAAATTTCCACTTACAATTTTTCTTATTAAGCAATGACCAGCTGTAAGAACAATTCGATTTGATATTATCACACCACTACATCCGCCGCTAAGGTGCGAATCCACAAGATTTGTAAAATATACTTGATATGGAAACTGTTTAGGATCTGCATTGAAACCCTTTACAATGCGTTTTGAAGGAATATCTTGGGAGCTGAGACTCCTTTGGTATAATAGAAATGTGACGATGACTAGCTGCCATTTAAGTTGACTCATGGCGAAATTGTTGGTTAAAGGGCGACTGACAAATCTAAGGCACGACCATACTTATATATAGTAGAGTAACTGAGTTTGTTTTACATTTGTTTAACACTTTGCCTAATGTTATGTAAGCTGTTTATTTAACTGGTACCAATTTTGTAGAAATGAGGAGTTTGAGTTATTTATAGTATCTTAAAATAGATAAGGCCAAATATACAAATACCTTAGTAAGAACTTATTTTAATGACAGTATGAAGTCTGCGATATATTGTCATATTCATTAGTATTCAACTAAAGTTTAAGTAATACGGTCTTGGTGTATATTGATATTGCTCAATAAACATTCAATAACTTAAATAAAAATAACCTAAGTGTGCCAAAATAATATTGAAATATACTGAGAGCATTAAGAATATACTAACAAATACCAAGAACATTGAAAATATATATATATATATATATATATATATGTATAGAGTATAATACTATATATTCCAACATTTAAAAAAATAGAACAAAGTGTTGATTTCGAAAACGTAGAATAACAAAGCAGAAAATGTGTATTTTGAAATTTCTAGAGTATCTCAGAAAAATCTGCAAAAATGCAAAATTTAAAGTAAATCAATCAAATATTGGGAAAAGGATAATATAATAAATATTGAGAATAAAAAAGTATACAATCGATTAGATACAAACAATTACGAAAATAATGTGGAGAATAAAATAGAAAGCAACTTAAATATTTTATATGATATTCTGATTAGAAACTCAGAAAAATATTGCCAGCAAATGCAAAAGTGTTTTGCAATTAATTTTTATTTTATTTAAAATATTTGAAGCATTTTTAAAAAAGTATTCTGTTATTTTATTAGACAATAGATCACGATAAGAATATACAATAAACTCCGATGAAAGATAATTTCAATTTCACTAACCTTTTATAAGTCTTCATAGACGAACTCATCTAAACGTTTGTTGCCCATAAAGTTGTCCCTTAATTCAGCCTGTTAATACTCTCCAGATTTAAGTGCAGCTCTATAGATGCATCGCTTACTTTATTGATGCCTTAAATGTGTTAATCATTGAAAGAAAGGATTTAGCTTTGTTCATTTTATGTTGGCGATTTACAAACTCTGTTGTTAGCATAGAGTGCTCTGTGTGTCTGCAATTTTCTTTAGTGGCTCCCAGTAGCTGCCATGAGGACTATTAATAGACTACTCTCTAAACTCTGTCTGTGGTTGTGGCAGCGGCTTTTCCACTGTGTCTGTCGCTGTCTGTGTCTGTGTGTGTGTGTGTTCGTGTGTGTGCGCCGGGTATTTATGTATTTATAAGCCCATTCGGTGCAGCTTAATGTGCTAGCATGGGGTCAACTGTGGTTTCGCTCGCTCGTTCGCAGGGCCAACTTTGCACATTAGACCAAATGAAACGGACGGTTCGCGTCCGCGTCCGCATTCGTGTCCTTTTCCGCATTGAATATTCCATGGCAGCCACCTGAAAGAGCTGGTAAACTTTGCATAGCAAAACAGGTGCACTCGAGAGCAGCTCCCCGCATTCCGCGCACTCCTTTGCCCCAGTGCTGCCCTTTGCCCTTGTGGCCAACTCCCTTGGCCCTCCTCTGTCGCTGTCCTCTGTTCCACCTACGCGAATTCTGCCAGACACTCACAATCAGCTGAGTCACTCGCCCGGTAATTTCAACTCCGACTCTGCGACTATTCGCCTATGTGTGTGTGATTGTGTGTGTGCACAACACTCTCGACTTATTATACTACACTAGAGCGAGTGTTTTTGCTTATGCCAAAGCCTTGAATACGCTATCAGCTAATGAACTGAGCGCTTATCTAACAGTATTAAGAAACTTATAAATTTGTGGAACTACAGAGCTGTTTCTAATGCACTTTTATAAATATTGCTTAGTAAATATTTAGTGCTTTAGTAGCAAAGAGTATTACTATATTTGTTTATATATTATTTTTTGATTGTATAAAATTATTACAAGATTTGATCAAAAAAGTACTAAAATTGCTTTATTTTTTTTTTAATTATACAAGTTTATTACAAGATTTGATCAAAAGATAATGAATAGGTATATTTGCTATAGCGATACACTATAATATTCGAAATATACCAAAGAACACAAAACCTACTAGATTGTCTACCAAAGCAACCAATAAAATTATTTCTTAAGTAACTTGTACAATTTTTTTTTTCCAACTTAACTTTCAGGAATCATACAATAACAATCTAAGAATAATATGATTAATATAGAACTAAATTAAACTATAAATCAATATGAAACCAAATATTAGTATTTATTTATTTGTTTATTAATTTACATAGAACGCTTCTTAATTTTACTTGAAAGAAGTTTAGACATCCTTAGTCTTGAGTATTTACGAGTATATCAAATTTATATGTTACATTAAAAAGGCATGTATTCAATTTTGATTCTATTTTTTTCCTAACACATTTATATATATTTACATGTAAGGAAACAACACCAAATAAGTGCCTTTATCTTTTTATTGGATTTTTTTAAATAAGTTATTGTTATTGTTTGTTTTAACTCAAATTTATTTTATTATTAACTTAAATTTCTATGAACTAAAATTTGCTGCAACTATTTTTTTATCATATATTATATTATTATTATTATTATTATTATTATTATTAATATGAGAGATAATATTTGCATTATTTATACTTCATTAATCATATTTAAATATTTATTGCATATTAATTATTGAAAAGCAATTTTAATAATAAAATGAGAAAGCTTGACATAATATTAAAAATCATTTATTGTATTATAAGTTTAGGTACATAATTATATTTAATTATATTCAAATTACGATATTATCTTATTGTTAGATTTATAGATATTTCCAGCTTTGTATACTAAGTGGGATTAATATTTTATTATAATAACGTATTCAATTAAGTTGAATTAAGTGTTCAGCATTGTGTAAACGATTTGTTAGTCATAAAAATATTGTAAATAGTTTCTTTTTCAATTGTTGTTTGTTTTTTGTATAAATTAAGAGTATACATGGTTTTATCATGTCTTTTATTTTTATATTTCATCTCGTTTGATAGTTTTCCATCTCTGTTGCCAAGCCAATGACCTTAAAGGATTTTAACACATATTTTCTGCTTATTGTTTTTCTCCAGTGATATTAATTTCAATTGTCGAGTTTACTGTGCTGTTGTTGCATTCAAAAGTTCGTGCAGCTCACTTTCTTTTGGCCCAAGAAATGCGCTCGCTGCGACGACCCACATAAATCATTCACAATTAGACGCGGCAGCAACCGCAGCAGCAACATCAGCAGCAGCGGCAGCAACATCAACATCAGCAACAGCAGCAGCAACAGTCGCGGTCACGGCTCTAACACCTGACCGAGTTGCCGCCGTCCGTCACTCGTGGTTTGAACTCGACTCGACTCAACCGAAATTTCCACTCAACGGGAATTGAGTGTGTTTCAGAGTTCCCAAAACGTTCCACGCGTGGCAAAGATAAAATACGAACCTGGCTACGTTGCAACATGTTCGATATTGCGAAGACCGTTTAATATCCGATGGATACAACAAATGTATCTGCAGTGAGTGGCAAGCGAGGCAGCGGCTCGAACTCGCAACTTGTTCTGTTCACTGTGAAGCGTCGAGGCGTGCGGTACTGAAAGCCGGACAATAATACACCGAAATATATCCGACGACGACGTCTACGAATAAATATAACAACACACAATAATAATAACAACATTTTTTGTCTGCTAACCGGTTCGCGGAGTTCACAACAAACAACTAAATAACAACTTAAGAGAATTTTGTGGGCCTAAAGAAAAGTTAAAACGTAATCCTCGAAATTTCCTCGAAATTATTTTGTGATCTATGTGATCTCTCTCTCTGTTGAAGTGTAGTGAGTGAATCGGTGTCGGTGTTGCCAAAATATACCCAAAAAATAAATAAGAGAAGAAAATTCACGTTAATTGAGCTGTAAGTGCTGATTTGTAATACAAATTTGCAACGCTTGCAAGTGAGTTGGAGTCGAGTCGAAGCCGAGGCAAGGCGAGGCCGCATAAACAAATCTGGCTGCGCGTCTTGGTTCACTGATTTAATGCCACAAACAGATTGCAGATTGCTAGCTGTATTGCTGTAACCAACCAACACCGTCATCTCCGTCGTCTCCTGTTCTCCTCCTTCCTGCCTGCCTGCCTCCGTGCTTGCAACCTGCTTCCAAGCTTGTTGTAAGCTTGTTTCTGCGGAAGAGTCAGAGCGCCACAGAGCGCGAGGAGATCCGGCAACAAAAACAACAACAAAAAACACAGAACCCAGCCAAATACGTGTATAAGAAACGACGACCAAACATTTTGCCATTGAGCAAAAGAATTTCTTTAAAACAACAACAACAACAACAACATCAAGAAGAAGCAAACAGCGCTCAGCAAAAGATTTACAACGCGAAGCCAAGCAAAAAGTGTAAAAAAAGAGCCAAGCAAAAAAAAAAAGTGAAGAGAAAAAAAATTAGCGCATACTGCAAGTGCATCGGTGTGTGTGAGAGTGCACAGGTGTAAGTGTGTGTGTGAGTGTATATATGTAGGTGTGTGTGTGTAGAAAAAAAGTTGTTTAACTAACCAAACGAAAAAAGTTTGAAAAGTGTCAAGCAAAGCGGCGCGCGGCCAATAACCCAGCGACAACCAACAACCAACAACTACAGCAACCACTTAGAACAGCAACAACAATTGCTGAGGCAGCTACAGCAACAACAACAATCGTAGTGCATGCAATGGCGACCCCCTGAAACGGGCTAGCCTGCGGTTTAATTACCGTTATCCTTGCTTGCAATTTGCAACTGGCAGCAAACTAAACGGCACTCAAGTCTGGGATTACATTTGACGCCGCGTGTGAAAGCAAAAGGACAACAACAGTATTGGGAAGGAGACAATTCAAGGCAGTTGCCACATTCCAATTGGCCACAACAAGCGGCTAATTGGCAACAACTGCAACATCAACAACTGCAACAACAACAACAACTACAACTGCAGCAGGTGAGTTTTATAGACTTGATTTTGACTTGATTTTAAGCCGCAAATTTTGCTGCCAAAGCTAGCTCATAAAAACCGTTGCAGACTTTGAATAGTTTTAGCTAGTAAATGAATCATAATGTTATTGGGCAAAAGATCGAGAAATTGTATTACAAGGAATTAGTTACGACATTGTAAGATTTTATTGGGCAACTTAGAAGTGAACGCTGTTTAATTTTCTGAGATTCTTGTGGATAATGCTAAGGCGAATTATAGAAGTTTTTGGCTTAATAATAAAATGACTTCTAATTGAAAGAGCATTAAATACTAAGCGTTTTCCCGTCTTTAATCTTTAAAAAAATTACGTATTAGTATCTTGCGTCTTCTCCCTTAAAATTGTGAAGTTGTTAAAGTGACTAATTTGTTGTCAGCTTAAATGCAATCAATAAATGAGAACATATATTCAAGACAGTAATATTTCAATATGTCTGAACTATAGTTCCTTACAAATAACTGAAACGTTGATTTAATTGTTTCTCAACACAAAATACATACTAAACATAATAGGTTCATATCTATTTCTTAAATACCATAAATTCTTTATTTGTAAACCATTTTTGTTTAAGTTAACATAAAAAAAAATATCATTGAGATTGCTTCTAACTTTTTCAAATTCAGTTCCTTCACAAATAGAGTTTCGTCAGTTATAAATAATATATCTAACTACAATAAAATTATACTAAAATATACTTCAGCTTTTTGGTATCTTTTCAAAATTGGATTTCATAAACATTTAATTTTATTCGTAATAAACATTATTTCTGAGTTAAAAATATACAACAATATTGTTGAAATTGTTTCTACGTTTATAGAACCGTCTGAAAATGTAATTTATTTTATTGATAAACAATACTTTACGCTTTATTAATAGTAAAATGAAAATTTGATTAAATTGCTTCTTTAGTTGGCATATTCAGATTCAAAGTAAACAATACTTTTATAGTAATGGAAACATAACAATTTAATTTTCTTAATAGCTACTTCTTCGAAGTAAAATTGTCGAATAATATCGGAAAATGAGATTTATAGCCATTTTACTTTCCTATTAATAAATAAAACGTAAAATTCTTAGACATTTTTTTATTATCAAATGAATTTTTCTACTTTTTCGAAATAAAATCGTTGAATAATATGGGAAAATCAAATTTATAGCTATTTAAATTTCCTATTAACAAATAAAACTTCAACTTCTTGGAAATTAAAAGTAGAATAAAATATCGTTAAAATTTGTTCTACTTTTTACTCAATCAATTGAAGAATTTCAGTCAAAACATTAAATTCTACTTTCTCTGGCAGCTTTAATAGACATACAAATATTCCCAATTGGAACTTTGTTTTTTCTCCCTCTTACTTATCTCAATCCTTCAAAAGTATTCGATTTGCTCTTTGTTCTTTTCTACGCATCATCTTGATGTTGTTGTTGAAGACATTGTTATGAAGTGACTGCTGGCTGATGATTCGTGCTTCGTGCTTCGTGCTTTGATCAAATGCTCTGCAGGATGCCAACAACAGAATGAGAGATCAATCTGCTGTCAGCGAAAGGGTAAGAGAGATAGATTGATAGAGAGAGGTAGAGAGGGAGAGTTGCCCTTTGGTATAACTAGGCGCTAAGTTGCTTCAACATTTGCGTACCACAATTCGTTGCACGCTCCCATTATTGCTCATGGATCACGGATCGATGCAATGCATTTAGCGTAACATTTTCGATTATGCACAGCAATAAGCGAGGCACTCTGCCACAGTTCTTGTGGCTTGTTAGAGAGCGACTCCAGCAACTCGATTCTCGATTCTTGTTGTTGTGGTTGTTGTGGCTTTGATCTTTTGTTCTAGGCTGAAGTTTTGGGCAGCTAAAGTCGGTACATGAAAGAGCGACCAGGGCTTGTGAGCTTCGAAAGCCAATTCCAGGGAAGTCTCTTCACTTCAAGAACCTATCGACTTGTTGTCCATATGTGCCACTTGGACACTGACAGTGCAACGCAATGCAATGCGATGCAACACGATGCGATGCGATGCTCCCAAAAGGGTAAACCAGACAACGCGGCTCGACTCGATGTCTTTCTGTCTGTCTGTATCTCTCAATTCCATTAGACAGCAAATGCGGCGTTGAGTGAAAAGTGAATTTATGCCGCATGTGGCTGCAACAATTGATGCTGAAAAATGATGGCAATGACAAAGTGATTACTGCATTGCGTCGCCGTCTTAGAAAGCGGCAATCAAAGCTCAACTTGAACAATTTCAATTCTCGTTACTCACACAGTTCTCAACTGCGTTCGAATCTCAATTGTGTTGTGTATTGTGTGTGTTGCTGCCACAGGGGCAGCAGCAGCTGAGAAAAGTGAAATGCGGCGCATCATTAATCATTTACTTGTTGTTTTTACAACGCAATAAACTCTGTGTATATATAAATATATCTATCTATCTTACACACTTATAAGTAGTTACCTACTTACTTGTCTAAATCGACTGACTCTCTATTCAGATGTGGCAAGTTCTGTTTTCTGTTTTTTGGTTTTCGGTTTCTGTTTTCTGAACGGCGCACGTTCTTGATTTGAATCTCTGGTTGGCTTCCCTCTCACAGAGTATTTGGCTTTTCGTAAATTGCTCGTCGTCATGCTTTTATGATTTGCTTGGTATTTTTCGTTGGTATTTTTTGTGTCTTCCTCTCTCGTCTCGTTTTTTTTTTTTACATTTTACCGAATTCGATGCGCCCAACTTGATAAGCCCCAGCGAGCTGAGTTATTGTTATACCTGTGTGTGTGTGTACTTGTATTAGTGTGTGTGTGTGCGTGTGTAGGTGTGTCCAAAAGCCCCGACCAACTCGAGCTGAGAGGCAGCTAAACTTTTTTGAGTACCTGCGCGATATCAAAATGTAAAATGTCTCGCATAACAAAGTTTTCGCCAACATTTTTCAACTGCAATATGCCAGTTATGAGATACCCTAGAACAATATGGTGTGGAGGAAGATAAACAGATTGATATGTTGGATATTAAGTAGGAAAGTCAAAACAGTTATCAAACTGAAGGATTGCAGAATAATTAGATAATTATAAGAGCATTTTAACTTTACTTTGCAAGCACAGATTTGAGTCTTTCGCTTTTTATTTATTTTTACCGAACCTATCCTAACTTATCTTTTAAAGAAGGATCTTAAACTTCTCGTCGCATTGTGCTGTGTGAAAGCTATGTATATGCTAATGCAATTTGGTTACTTTCAATTTAGATTTCAACTACTAAATAAAATGAATTTGCGTTTCGTTTTAAAAAATGTATTTATATGATATATTAATGGTTTATTCGGATTCTACATGTTTTAAAATGTTGGTAATTGTAATATGAGTATCATTTTCAACTCTTAAAACTTGTGCAGAAATTACCAATCTTAAGCCTTACATAATATTAAAATATACCAAATTTGACGTATAATTTTTATAGTTTGGTCTCATTGCAACTAGTAAAAATTCCTTTTTTTATCTTAGACAATTTGTCTACTACAGTTTGTCTATTAATTACTGCTGTTATTTAAAAAATCTTGACTTCAAAAAGTGATTTTTAGTTTAATTATTTATCATTTCGAAATTATTTGCTGCCTATGATAACTATGGTCACATTGTTTATTCCTTTTACTGTTGCTCTGTTGTTGAGGAGCATTTGATTCAGCTTTAAGCAAACTTTTGCTCAAGTATCATTCTAAGCCCAACTTCCTTTATACTCCGATGTCTGTCTCTATTTTCGCTCTTCAGCATCGCGCTTTGTTCTTTCCTTTGCCCATTTTATTCACAAGGGTATTAAAATCAACCTGTACACAAAGTTGCAGACAACATTGCAGGCATCACAGGCTGCACATCAAAAAATGTTTTATATTAGTTACATCAAATTGAAGAGCATCTCAACTTCCCTTTCGTCTCCCCTTCTTCCGGTTTCTTTACCACGTCCCCCTTTCGACAAGTTTGGCGTTACCCGCAACAAAAATACAATAATTTCACTTGGTGTACAGTTTATTATATAATTTTTGTCCCTTTTTGACTTTTATCTTACGTTTATTATGCCCCATGGAATTTGTGGATTTTCAGGGGCTGCTGCTAGCACAAGATTGGGGGAGGGGGAGTTTGCCGTTGAAGGAGGTCAATGGCTCTTGCCACCAAGTAGCAACAGTAAGCAGCAGCAGCAATGTGGCAAGACAACGCCTAGAGTTGTAATAACTTTGGCCCGAAAACTTTGCTTGTACATTTCGTTATAGCCCCGCTCGACCAGCAAAAAGCGATGCGTCCCCTCTCCTCCCCTTGTCCCCTTAAGACACCCCCCATTTCCCACTCTTTTCTCGTTGCTTCTTGTGGCAAAGTGCTAAAATACTTTGACGCATTCTTTGCACTTCTTTTGCTGGAGCAGCTGTCCAAATGCCAAAGCTGCGAATACACCTACCAAGCAGAGCCACCCACACAAACAAACAAATACATATATACACATATAGAAACACACACACACACACACACTACCCTTGGCCAACCCTCGCAACGAGCTAAAAACAAGAGACGATAGAGAGAGGTAGAAAGAGGAAAGAAGCAAAAAAAAAAAAAAAAACGTTGACTTGTAATAATCATAATCGTAAATTTGCAAAAAGCTGGCCGAGAGCTGCGCGTCCTTTGCTCAGCAAGGTCCTTTGGGGCCATTTAGCATTTTGCACTGAGCATTTGGAGATGAAGATGAAGATGCCACAGTTAGAGTCAGAGTCGAACTCAAAGTCGAAGATAAAGCGTAGGCGTGGGTGTGGTCTATCGTGGGCGTCTTTTTGGTTGTTTTGTAGGCGTTGTCATCATTATTTGGACGCCTCCTTTGGCGTTGGCTTTGGCTTTTAGGCATTGTGGCTGAGAGCCTAAGACAAGTGCCGAGCGCTTAGTGGGCGCAACACACGCCCCTTCGGCTGATCGTATTGTTGGAAATGCCATTTAAAATCCTCTACATCATCGGCTCTTTCACAAAAGTTTCTCAAAGTTCAGCGACATAAATGTGACTTGGCTTTTGGGGTCTAGAGTTCTAGATTTGAACTGTCTTTTTCTGTTCTTTTAAATTTAAACGGCTGCTAATCTAAGATGACTTCTTACCCGAATTTTACCTGAATAATTTAATATTTGTAAAGTCTGATAAGATTTAATTTCTTCTTTAATTCTGAGCACAACTTTAACTGCTTTATTTTTATGCTTATTTTTGAAATCAAATATATTTTGAATCTAATTTAGTATTTTAAAAAATATGTTAATCTTCATCGAACGTCTGGTTTCTAAACTGATTGAACTGTCATTATTTTGAATTTAAATGGCTGCATTCTTTTTAATTTATAATAGTTAAATATAATTTAAATTAACACTACATTTTCTTGAAGGCGCTGATTGCAAAGACCTTCAGATTAAATGGCTCATATAAATGCAGCACTACTTTATTTAGTCTATTTATTTAAATGTTTTATATGTCTCATTTCATATTTATCTAAGTTGCATTTATACTTTAATGCTTTAAGTGAATTCTAAATTAATGATTCTAAATGAAATTTAGTTAATGGTTAGCATTTTTTAACCCTTGATAGATTATCTTTTAAATATCCTTGTTAAATTCTTAAATAATGCTTGGCATAACTTTACCTGCTATAAGTGAACACAGTCGATGGATTGTTTTTTCTTCTTTTATAATTCTAAGCTTATTTTTTAAAAGCCTTACAACATCATTAATGCTCAGCGTTATCATAGCTGATTTCTTAGTCCAGATTTAAACAGTCGATACATTGTACATTAAATTTACACTGTTATTTGCTTTTTCAAGCTCTTCCATAATTCTAACTTGAACTTTACCTGTAATTTCGTGCTATCTTTAAATTTAATGTCTTTCACTTGCTGTTTTTTATGCTATTCGTTTGTCTTGCTGCTGCTTCGACTTAGACGAGGACCACGCCTAAGAAGGCATTTAAAAAGTTTACTAAACTTCATTTGGAAGTTTTATTGCCAGCACAAGAAAAATAAGGACAAGCTGCCGCTTCGCATTTTTGCGTTGAAATTTGCTCTATTAAAATTCCAAGGCGGCGTTATGGCATCTTTCTCTCTCTCTCTATCTTCTTGGGCTGCGTTCTCGCAATCGCAATGCTTGCCACAGCAGTAGCAGCAGCAGATGCCACAATCAACGCGCAAAAGAAGAAGCAGGCAGCAGTAGCAAAAGGAGAGTAAGCAGCCATCATGCAGGTTGCACAAGTTTATCATCCTTTTTGTTCCGCATGGCCTTATCCTGGAAGGCTTAACAGTTTTGTTCACTGCACAGCTGCAGCACAGCATCAGAGAGAGAGAGAGAGACGGGTCCTTTGCTTGTCTCAGCATAAGCCTTAGTTATGTACGGTAGAGGGGGGAAGTGCTGTGGATTGGGTTGGGACTGGCATTTATCTTGTGATAATAGTTAGTTGTGCATTGTCAACAGTGGCGTCCGCTAAATGGGGCTAAGCAATTGAGAAGAGCTTTTCTTTTAGCTGTGAGTAAAACCAATTTTGTTGTTGGTAATTTGAAAGACATTTTACAAAGCTTTTAAAGAGGATTTATTAGAATTCTTAAGTTAAAAAAAGAAAATATAAGTATGTATTAGTTGTAGAAAAACTTTTGCAGAAAGTTTGTGTATTTTGTATTAATCTTAACTCATAAAATACCATAAAAAATAGTAACTTCTTCCTCGAAAAGAAAATAAATCAAAATAATTTGGTATTAATCATAATATTTTTTAGAATTTGAAGGGGAATTTATTTATTTATATAATTTTTAATTTATATATAATTAATAAAAAATTTAATAATATAAATGAAACTATTTTTACGCTAATCAATTTTTCTTTTCTTGCTGGTTGAAATAAAAAAAATGTTTCTGTTACCTTGCTTTAAGACTATTACTACAATGTGCATTTTCTTTATTGAAGTGTCACATTATTTATGAAGTTTTTTAAATTATTAATTCTTATTTTTCTTGAAACTAATCTGCTTAAATCTGCAATAATTTAAAACACGATCCTTTGTACAAATTAAAAATTTATACAAATTTTATATGGGTTAAATTACATAAATAAATAATTTAAAACACGATCTTTTGTACAAATTAATAATTTATACAAATTTTATATGGGTTAAATTATATAAATAAATATTTAACTTTTCTACACATTACATTATTTAATACCCTCTTAAATCCCCTTCAAATTGTGTAAGTATTGTGATTAATACCAAATAATCATCTTTATGAGTTACTATTATATAGCTGTTATATATTTTCAAAGATTAACATTATTAATGCCTCTCACAATAGTTAATATAACGACCCCTTTCCAACTACGCCTTTGCAGAATAATGCAGTGTGCTCAGTTGAGGCAGTAGTTTTTTCTACTTGCTGGCAAATAGAATGTGCAATCCTACATTGTAGTTTGCAGGAACTCCCTCCTCACCCTCTTGCCACCTTCATGCACCATTCTTTTTGCAGCATAAAGGTTCCTTAGAACCTATTCGCCTGCTGTTTCAACGAAAATGTTTATCCATATCAACTGTAAGCAGAGAGCGAAGAAGAACAACAATAACAGCAACTGCAATAGATCTGTTTTAAGTACAAATAGTGTCAACCCACAATTCACCAACTCCTTCGGCTCCTTTTGCTCTGCTTTTTTTTCTCTTTGGTCCCCAGGTCCTGCTGCCACACTTGGCAAATACTTTTGTGGTTACTGTGCGCAAAGGGGAAAGGGAAGGCGTCACGCAGTTGGGCGTGGCGTAGCCAAAAGTTTTTTAGTTTTTCCTCCAGACGAAAGCGTTATTTTATTGAATTTTCTTTTCTTTATCGTTTTTTTCTTGCATTGAACGCTTCTCTTAGTTGTTGTTGCTGCCAAAATTGTTGCCACAAAGTTTTCCATTTCATTTTCATTTTCCATTCTTGTCCATTTGCCTCGTGTTGCATGCCCCCGCTGCTGTTTCTGCTGCTTTCGTCTTTTTCACACTGCTCTCATTTACTTTGTTGTTGCTGCCAGTGGCAAGTTTTTAAGAACTTGCTAGTTTTTGTCGGTTTTGCGTAGATTTTCTTTTCCCTCTCCCAGTTCTCACACTCCTGCCTCATCTTCTCATCTCCTCCATCTCTCTGTCTCTCTCTTAACTCCTTTAACATTCTTTTTGTTGCATTAGGTGGCCGTTGAGGCGTAAAGTTCAATGGCGGGTTAAATGGACTTAATACGGCAACTTTTTAGAACTTTTCTTTTATTTTCATTTCTTTTTTTTTAGTTTTTTTTTTTCACCATTGTTGCCGGTGCTAAACTTCTAGCGTTGATCGTTCCACTCGTCTTTCGTCCTTTTTTTTCAGCTGTCTCTTTTTCCTGTTCCCCTTCAATGCTGCAACAAAGTGAAAGTTTTTTTGTTCAACAGCTTAAAAGGAGATTGGCATTTTTTTCATCACTTTTTTTTTTTTTTTTTGAACAGTTGAAAGGATAACAGGTTGAAATGTTAGCCACGTGTTGTGTTGTGCGTGTGTTTTGTGTGTGTGTTTGGAGGAGCTAAAAGTTTCGAATTGCCAAGCAAAGTTCTGTTCGAGATTTCGCCCAAAAACTATTTTGCAAGGAAAACCATAAAATGTGAAGTGTGTGTAAATATTTCTATTGTTGTTGTTTCCAAAACACAATCAGCAAAGTTTTCTAATGCTGCACCAAAAGCTTTGCTTCAAGTTCCTTAAAAATTGCAAAAAGTTTTTTACAATGATTAAATTTTAGAGGTATTTTGACAGTCAATAAAGAATATTGTAAATTAAAAAAAAAAATTATTAAAGTTTTCATTCTTAATACTTTTAAAATGAAAACAAATAAACAAATTATTAATTGAAAATGTTTAATTCATTTTTTTCCAATTAGTTTTAAGAGATATATATTTAATATTAAACAGAAATTAACAGCAATTTAATGATCTTATAGAAATGTTGTCACTTTTGTTATTATTTATTTTCTTATAAAATCAAGCTAAGAAAAATTGTTCAACATTGCTGTCATTTAATATCTCACTTTAATTATATGTTATTATTAAATTCTATTGTTTCTCATATCTTCAATTATTTCTTCAGTAGTTTCCCCATTTTGTTAACAATCTGTTTGTGAAACTTTCCATCTTTCGCTGTCAGTTAATATCTCGTTCCCACTCTTTCAAAAATGTTTTCCGACTTCATTTTTACCTTTTTCAAAGTTTTTTCGTTTTTTTTTTTGTTGTCGTTGTGCTGAAAGAATTTCTAATAACAGGTATAATTTCCCGCTTCACTGCACATTTTATTTATACTTAAACAAAAAATGAAGAATTCGAAGCATTTTTTGTTGTCAATTTTTCAGCTATTTTCGGTTGTTCTCGTTGTTATTGTTGTTGTTGTTGTCTGTCAGCTAACAGCAAATTGTCTACCTTAACAAATTTTGCAAGTCATTCAGTAAACAACAACGACAAACAAAAAAGGTGGGAGAATAAAAATGAAAAAGAGTGCAAAACGTTGAGCGCGTGTCAAAAAATTAGTTTCCCTCACGAGGCAACGACGACCCTTCAAACGTGTTCCCCCCTCGTTTCCTTTTTACTCCCCCCCCCACCACTCAGTGTGAAAGAAATTTGTAGCGAGTTATGCAAAAAAGACCAGCAAAAAAAAAGCAGAAGGAGAAAAACGAAAAAGAAACCATCAAAAACGAAAAGAAAAGAGGGCAGCAGCCAAAAAAAAAAAGTCTGGAGTGAAGCCCGTGTCAAGTTTTTATGCCGTTGCCCAAAGGACATGGCAATATTTTCCTCTAACTGAGGAAGGTTTGAGGATGGAGGGAGGCCAGTTTAGTCAGGGGTTGGGAGAAGGGGCGTGTGATGATGGCGAGGCGACAAGTTGTTAAGTAAGCAACAGCGACAACTCAAATAAAAAGGCCGACGAGCCAAAAATGGGGGGAGGCGAAGTGCAGAAGGAGGACATGGAACACAGGCGCCAAAAAATATTTTCGGATAGTTTCTGGAGCGTAAAAGGTTTCACTGTGTGTGTGTGTGTGAAAAAAGGGGGGACAGACCGAGAGTGTGATAGCGATGGGAAGGTGTGAAAAAGGTACAGCAAATGCCGGACAAAAGACCAAAACTTATTTGCAGCTCTTTTCCGCTGAGATTTTTCTACGTTCGCCTCTGCTGCTTTTTGTTTTATGACAATGCAAACAAACAGAGCTTGGAAGTGAGAAAAGCCAAAGCGACGATTCACTTGGAGAATCGCCAGAAGAAGCCGAAGAAGAAGAAGACGAACACATAGTCCACACTCTGCGGAATGTCTTTGTATATATATGCATATTAAAATTTGCTTATACCAAAAGAAGCTGGAGAGAGTGAGAGGGAGAAGGGGACAGAAATCGTAGTCTGAGTGTGTCTACCTGCAGTTTGTCTTAGGCGGCTTTTGTTTGGTTTCCGCTTCACACTTCACTTGAGCAATGGGGTCGAAGGCAGGAGCAAGGGACGCCAGGGAGAGCCAGAAGAGTTGCTGTTGTTGCTGCTGCTGCGGTTTATGTGACATGCGGGCGACGGGCACAATTTTTGCTTGGCAGGTGAGCGGCAGCGCAAAACCGGGCGTGGCAAGCACAGAAGTCATACAACAACGCAGCAACAACAGCAGAGACAACAAGAAGTAAGAAAGCTACTGTCGAGTGTGATCGACTGTGATATACCCGCTAACCAATTTCAATAGAAGATAAACGGTACGGTGTTTTATTAAAAATATACCAAATTGAAATACCGAAAATATACTAAAAATATACCGTTGGTTGCATTTGTGTATATACTTTTGCTTTCAAAATATATCACAGAGTACAAAATATACTATAACGTGAAAAATATACTATAAAGTTCAAAATATACCAGATAGCTAATAAAATATATATATATATATATATATATATATATATTTTTTTTTATATGTATATATATTTTCTGTAGGTCCAAAAATATAATAACCTTCTATCCTATGGGTAACGTGTATAATAACATCAAGACAACATACTGCCAATAGCGCAAAATATACTACAACGTTCAATATATACCACATTGTCAACCAATTCACAAACGTATATGTTACATACATATATTTCCTGTAAGCGCAAATTGATAAAACCCTTCAATGCGATGGGCAGCGGGTATAAAAACATCAAGACAATTATGACAACATACTGTCAAGAGTACAAAATATACCATAACGTTAAAAATATACTATAAAGTACCATATACCTCATTGTCAACCAATTTACAAACGTATGCATACATATATTTCCTGTAAGCGCAAATTGATAAAACCCTTCTATGCTATGGTTAGCGGGTACAAAAACATCAAGACAACAACAACCGAGAGACAACAACAACAACTGCCAACTTGTCATACAAAACGACTGTGCGACAATCAATGGAATTTATATGTGGCAGCAACAGCCACAGCAGTGAGCGAGTGAAACGAAACGAAACTGAGCCCGAATCCAAACCCAACTCCTGCTCCTGCCGCATTTCTCTCCTGCTCGCTCTCTGCGTGTGTACTTAAACATTTTTAACGCCATTTGATGCCTTTTCACACATCACGAGGAAGCGAAAAACAAACAGCCAAACTCAAGAAACACTTAGTCAGTTCGACCCCTCCCATTTCCTCTCAGCTCGCTGCCACTTGTCTTTTGTCCATGAGTGTGTGCGTATGTGTGTGCTTATCCTTGAGTTCATTCCATCACACACACATTCACACGCTCACGCACAGAGACAAACATTTGATCCTGGCAGCAAGTCGCTTAATGCTTTCTGTGGTTTTGTGTTTACACTAAACGGCATAGCTAAACCAAGAACCAAAACCCCAAACCCAAAGCCAACAAACCAAGACAAACCCTCGTTACTCCTTCCTTACTCCTTACTCCTTGCTTTGTGCGTTGACTGTATTGAATTTCACGCATCATTTGCCAAAGGCTGCTTTTTGAGGGGTTTTTGGCCTCGGACATGTGTGGGTGCAACTTTTGCAACTTTGCGACTTTTGCGGCTTGTGTTTGTTTTAAATTAAAACAAATAGAAACACACACTTACACACACACACACTCATACCACTCATTGTGTGGTTAGGTGTTAGACTCCGCATTTAATTTCAGACAGGTGCAAGAACTTGTGAGCCAAAAAAGGTGAAAAGGTACGATGTGCCAAGAAATGTAATACGCTTTTGCATATTTGGCAATTGGATTTGGGTTAAGGCTTCTGTGGCTGCCAAAATGAAGTGGAAACCTATAAAAATGCCAGAGAGAAAGCATACAGAATGCGAAACAAATAAAGGGTCAGGCAAAGGGGGGAGAGAGAGAGGGTTTAGAATGTGCATACGTTATATGATTATCTAATTTAATGATTCTGTTGAAATTTTCAGAATATTAACTTGAAATAGTAAACGAGTAGATTAGCAAACATCAGAGTCTTGGCTTTGAAAATGTGAGTTTAATTCTGTATTATATATTTGATTAAGCAAAAGGAATATTGTGCATCATTATAAGTATGGAATTATATTAGATTATAAATTTGTTACCATTTTTGTAATGTTGTAATTTTCGAGTTAATAGCTGCGAAAAAATACTGAAATACTATGGTTTTATCTTTAATCGGAAATTATAGTTTCAACACAATATTTTGTATTGGTAACTGTGAACAATAAATTTACAATATAAATATGAAAGTGTCATCCTTAAACTGAACTTATAGTTTCAATAATAATATTCAAATATAAATATCAAAGTATCATCCTTAGCCTGTAATTATAGTTTCAATACCTACGATTTTGTCAGGTTACAGGTTCAATAGAGTTCAGCCACGGTTCCCCTATATACGATAATTATACGCGTAGTTTATTCAACTTGGCCCTTTTGATGGTTATTTTCATGCACTTTATTCGCTTTTATTTTATAAAGCAGGCAGCAGGCAGACACAAAGCGATTCGATTGTGTCGACTGCCTTTTCAACCCCAAAAACCACAAACAGACAGCACGTAATTAAAGAGATACGCATCTATCGGCTATTTATATATAGTACATTTCTATCTATAGAGCCGTGGTCAGTTTTTGTTGGTTTTGTCCCAATGCTGATTAATGTAGATTGCGGCCCAAATGTGTGCACGTTAGCATTAAAAATTGTTCGACTTTTATTAGAGCAATTAAATTGTGGTTACAGACGAGGCGCAAAAAAGAAAAAAAACAACAAATGAAAGAAAGAAAGAGTTGAATATCTGGTAAAATATACGAGAAGTATTTGCGATTTAATGTGCAGCAATTTTCACTCAACAATGGGACAGTCGAGTTAACCATGGGACAGAGCCGACTAACTGCGCAACTATTACCAGCAATGAAGACATATACTCGTATATATTTTTTATTTTGCCTCTTTTTTTGGGTAGAAGGGGCAACTGCTCAACTAATTAGCCATCATCATCAGCGGCGTCGACGGCGTCTCTACACATTTTCCATCAGACACGAAACAGTTAACTGCATTTGGTTTGGGTTCTTGGCCGCGTCTCTAAACCGCAGGTACATGAGGGTTACACACACTCGCACACACACACACTGGGGCACAACTTTGAGGCGGGTGTTAGTAACTAAATTAGCGGCTGGCCGCAGAGCAACAAATACTCAACGTTGAACGTTTGCTACGTTTTTTTTTCTTTTTTTCGGCCATCTCTCTGGTTTTGGGTTTTGGTTTCTTTCTTTTCTCTCTCACTTTTTTTCTTTCCATTCTGTTGCAACCACAAATTATTGAGCCGCCGTGTGTTTTAGTTGTTGTTCTCTGCCATTGTCTGCCGCTTAATTTCCAGTTGCAGTTGCAGCAGTTGTCTGGGCTAATACAGACATCTTTTTGGGCTCCGAGGTCGGAGTGGAGCGAACACTTTTAGATAAAAGGTTTTTCATGTCGTCTCCATTTCAAACTCAAACCAAAAACAGAAATTCATTCTCATAGCCGGGGTGCAAAAAGGCAGCAGCTAAAAGAAAACGGTAGTCATCAGACTTGTAAGTTCTTCTCCAACTGTCTCGTCACTCGAGAAAACTTTTAGTGGAAACCGTTGGACAGCAAATTATGCATGCAGTTGCTTAGAGACGGACTGTGAGTGCAGAAGCTGAGGCGGGGGACAGACGGAGGGAGGCGACGTTTTTTAAAAGCCCACAGTTTATTAATGTTTGTCCAAAAATTTAAGTGTCTGTCTGGCATTTGGCCTCTCTCGCTCATCTGCTTCGCTTTTATGTGATTTAAGTTGGCTAAAATCATTTCGTCAGTCATTAATTTACCCAAGACGTCAAAAGCGAGTTATTAGCGTGCGGCTCTCTGTCAAACACGTTTCCACTTAGAGAGAAGAGAAGTTGAGAATCGCTGCAGGCCACTTTTGCCGCCTTCCTGCTATCTTTCTCCTACCGACAGAAGTTTCTACTGAAGAAGCTCTCTGGAATGGTCTGCTGTCGAAATGACAACAAATTAGACAGTTAATGTTAACAATCTTTTATGATATTTACATTTGGAAAATTGTTTATTGTTTTTTCTTCTTTCGTTTTCATGATCTTTGCCGACAAGAATGTGAAAACTATCGTGGCAGCTTTATTTAGGCTGAGAATTGAGTTGGAAAGCTGAGATTTTCAAAATTTAGAAATTAGTGGGGTTTTCTTTATGTGGGATGACGCATTAGAGATTTCAACAGAAAGAGTAATAAAGAAAAGGTATTTAAAATATTTTTGGAAATTAATTGAAATTGTAGAAGGAAGGAGAAATAATAAAAAATTTGCTTAAATATAATTTTTTTTTTTCCTAAATAGTCTAATTAAACATAAATTGTCAAAATTCGACCTTTTTATACAGAACACCAATTTTGGTATAGAATCTTTCGATATACTAGAGATATGTTGTAAAGATATAAAGTGCAGAAGGTTGTGATTAAAATGTTTTTGTAATTTGTAAGTTGTGTTAATATTTACATTTGTGGTGTATACACACTTAATAAAACAACACGAATTGTAGCTTAGCGTCCGATTTATTCTGCTGCTCGATCAAGACTGACCGCGTAGCTTAATTATGTATAACATAGAATGTGAAATAGAATGAGAGGAATGATAATATATCGAGAAAGAGTTCGGATAGCCGAGAGAGCGTCACGTTAATATATATGTGTGTATGTGTGTAGGCACACGTCCTACTACATATTTTTTGTGAGTCGTGAAAAATAAAATAAAACTACATACTTTAAAATTAAGATGCTCTTTCAAAAAACTTATTTGAAAATATAGAAATATTAACAAAAGGAGAAAATGTACATATATCATAATTTTTACTGGAAACTAATTTAAAACATGAATAAGAATTAAAAAAAAAAATTTTTTTTTGCGTTCTTAAAAAATATGATGTAATATATTAATAATATATTTCTATTTCTCTTCTGTTCGACTTTGTTCTATTCAAACTTAATCATAATTGAAATTACCAAATAATATTTTCAAATATATATAATCTATAGCCTATTTTTATCTCTGTTTTTTTATAACGTATATGCTATATATATATTTCTATATAAATTATTTCTAATAAATTTGAATGAAATCTCAAATAAAATTGGAAAATCTTTCTTTTTAAAGATATTTTCTAAAATATTTTAACTTTACTTGCCTTTTTCTACGTCAGTTGCTCTGTATTATATATCGATCCTAATCAAATTAAATCTTATAACTATGTTAGTCAAAGTTGAGTCTGCTTTTCTTGCCACACTTGAACTTCTACTCAATTTATATATTCTCTAGTTAAAAGTGCGCTTGACTAACTATCGAAATACTGTAAGTGTGTGTGTTTGTAGTAGGAACTAGAACTATGTTGGGAACAACCACATAAATGGTATCCGCAGCTGCGAAAATATCTATTATAATAGTTTTGAGAACGCCTCCTCCTTTGCCTTCTCATAGTTATAGTTGAAGCTTGTTTTTGCCTTTTTAAGCAACAGAAACAGGAACTAAGTACTATGGGGAAATCTGGGTCAACAGCTGGCGCAAATAGTTATTCCGCTTAGTTGGTGGTACTTCCTCTGCCCCCCTTTCCATTCCCCTCCTTCCCTTCCCTTTCGTTCATAACCCAAGCTTCTAGCTTGACTTATCTGCTGAAATGTCGAATAGCTGCCATTTCCATTTAGCGTTGTTTTTGTTTTTTTTTTTTATACTATATTCTATCTGTCGGTACTGCTTTTTTTTGGCCATTTTAAAGTGGTGCATTGGCCTGGCCATCAATCATTTTAGCCAAAGAGGAACGGAACGGAACGAAGCTTAGCCTCAGCCTCAGTGGCGTTGAGCTGTCGACTCGAATGCGTATCAGGGGGCGTATCACATGGGCTGTCTGCCACGCCTCCCGCCGCATGTCAACAATACAAATGATGGGCGCGTTTCACGACGAGTGGGCGTGGCACAGACAACACAGCGGCAGCTAACTGTAATAGAGATAAATTCGCATCATTTTTTGTTGGGCTGTGATAAAAAAAAAACAACAGCAAAGCAGCAAATAAAAATCAGTCGAATGTGCTGTGAGATACCCGTTACCTATTGGGAATTAAAACAAAAAAGAATATACCGAATTTATATACCGCAAAAATACTAAAAATAAACCAAATACTATATACGTTATGCTGATTTAGTACTTAAAATATACCAAAGGCTATATATGGTATTTTCATATAGTACTTAAAGTATTCCAAAGAGGTAGAAATATACCAGATTGTTAACTGAAGCATTGCAGTAGGCTTAATTTGC